>NC_091248.1:74225000-79225000 GCF_042477335.2 Ovis canadensis | reverse complement strand
AAGACTTCGGACAGATAACACCAGCAAAGGTAAGCCAGAGAGGACACTGAACATTGAACCCTAGGACACCCCTGAAATGGAGAGGTCAAGAAAAGGATGAAGAGCTGGTAAAGAAGTCTAAGGAAAAAGTGGCCAATGAGTTGCTTTTTAAAAAACCAAGAGAATATAGTGGTCACATTAGTGAAGAGAAAAAGCATTTTAACAAAAAGGAATTGGTATATACACTGTGGATACTACATATAAAGTAGATAACTAATAAGAACCTACTATATAGCTCAGAGAACTCTACTAAGAGCTCTCTGATGACCTAAATGGGAAGGAAATCCAAAAAGAGAGGAGATATATGTATACGTATAGCTGATTCACTCTGCTGTACAGTAGAAACACGCCACTGCAATGCAACTATACATCAATAAAAAGTAATTTTAAAAAACTTTTTAAAAAAGAAGAAGGAATTGATTAATTATGTAGCTAGTAGTGGCACGGATCAAATGAGATGAAGGCAAAGAAGCTGCAATCAGATTTGGCAACATGGAAACCAGCGGGAACCTAGATGAGAGCAGTCCTGAAGACAGGATAGAGAAAAAAGTACAACAGGAAGAGGGTGAAGAAAGAAAGGAAGGCAAAGAAGAGGGTTGAGGACTTCCATCCTTCACTCTGATAACAGAGAATTTCTAAACTGCAAAACTCATTATGCCTTGCTCCTAAGTTAAAACCATTCAGCAACCTGAATACAGGAATCTAAAATCTTCCCCCAAAAGAGTTTACAGACTCTTAGAGCCTTAGTTTGCAGACTAAGGGTCTTGAGGGTTACTTCCCAACATTCCACCCTAGAAGGAAGACTAAAGAATCAAGGGAAATGTGATACAATAGACAAGCACAGTGCCAGAACTCCTCTCACAGCAAGTCCTCTGAGAGGTTGTTCAAAAAACTCTTGGGGTAGTGATGGTGAGAAGTGAGACCTCTCAAGGTAAATTCTGAAGGAAGCACAGAGAGCCCTCCATGGTCAACCCTGCTAACTTAACCTTAGTTTATTTATCCGTTTTTGCTTCCTCTGCCCCCAGAAGTGTCGAGCACATAGCAAACACCCAATAAATATTTCTTGAAAGAACAAATTGATTCAAAATGCTCCGTGTTGCTTCTCTCTTGATATTCTCTCAATTAAAGGACACTTTCTATAAAAAAAAAAAAAGGTTATTTGCTTACAAAGAAAGAGAGGCCAAACCAAGAGTGTATCAATAACTGTTGGCCAAAGTTGCTGAAATGCTGATCCATGTTTAGGAGGCGTCAGATCAGTTCTTTGTTCCCAGGATAAATCTATACTGCATCACTCACAATATATACAAATATCAAGTCATTATGTCATACACCTGAAATGTAATATTATATGTACTTATATTTGAATTTTAAAAATATCTAACGCATTGTAGTTAAACAGAGGAAGTGTCTAAACCAAACAGAATCTAAAATGTCTGTCTCCTTTTCCAAAAAGATCTCTTCATGTGAAAAGACATACAGAGTTCACTTGTTTAATTGGAAATAGTTTGGTGTTGTTTATTTAGCACTCATTAATAGAAAAAGGACGAGTAATGCTGAAGAAGCTGAAGTTGAACCATTCTATGAAGATCTACAAGACCTTCTAGAACAAACACCCAAAAAAGATGCCCTTTTCCTTTTCATTATAGGGGACTAGAATGCAAAAGTAGGAAGTCAAGAAACATGTGGAGTAACAGGCAAATTTGGCCTGGGAGTACAGAATGAAGGAGGGCAAAAAGGCTAATAGAGTTTGACCAAGAGAACACACTGGTCATAGCTAACACTCTCTTCCAACAACACAAGAGAAGACTCTACACATGGACATCACCAGGTGGTCAACACTGAAATCAGACTGATTCTATTCTTTGCAGCCAAAGATGGAGCAGCTCTATACAGTCAGCAAAAACATGACCAGGAGCCGACTGTGACTCAGATCATGAACTCCTTATTGTAAAATTTAGACTTAAAATGAAGGAAGTAGTGAAAACCACTAGACCATCCAGGTATGACCTAAATCAAATCCTTAATGATTATACAGTGGAAGTGAAAAATAGATTTAAGGGACTAGATCTGATAGACAGAGTGCCTGATGAACTATGGACAGAGGTTCATGACATTGTACAGGAGACAGGAATCAAGACCATCCCCAAGAAAAAGAAATGCAAAAAACCAAAATGACTGTCTGAGGAGGCCTTACAAATAGCTGTGAAAAGAAGAGAAGCCAAAGCAAAGGAGAAAAGGAAAGATATACTCATTTGAATGCAGAGTTCCAAAGAATAGCAAGAAGAGATAAGAAAGCCTTCCTCAGTGATCAGTGCAAAGAAATAGAAGAAAACAATAGAATGGGAAAGACTAGAGATCTCTTCAAGAAAATTAGAGATACCAAGGGAACATTTCATGCAAAGATGGGCTCAATAAAGGACAGAAATGGTATGGACCTAACAGAAGCGGAAGATATCAAGACGAGGTGGCAAGAATACACAGAAGAACGGTACAAAAAAGAGCTTCACGACCCAGATAATCATGATGGTGTGATCACTCATCTAGAGCCAGACATCCTGGAAAGTGAAGTCAAGTGGGCCTTAGGAAGCATCACTATGAACAAAGCTAGTGGAGGTGATGGAATTCCAGTGGAGCTATTTCAAATCCTGAAAGATGATGCTGTGAAAGTGCTGCACTCAATATGCCAGCAAACTTGGAAAACTCAGCAGTGGCCACAGGACTGGAAAAGGTCAGTTTTCATTCCAATCCCAAAGAAAGGCAATGCCAAAGAATGCTCAAACTACCGCACAATTGCACTCATCTGACACCACCCTTATGGCAGCCTCTTGATGAAAGTGAAAGTGGAGAGTGAAAAAGTTGGCTTAAAGCTCAACATTCAGAAAACGAAGATCATGGCATCTGGTCCCATCACTTCATGGGAAATAGACGGGAAAACAGTGGAAACAGTGTCAGACTTTATTTTGGGGGGCTCCAAAATCACTGCAGATGGTGACTGCAGCCATGAAATTAAAAGACGCTTACTCCTTGGAAGAAAAGTTATGACCAACCTAGACAGCATATTCAAAAGCAGAGACATTACTTTGCCGACTAAGGTCCATCTAGTCAAGGCTATGGTTTTTCCTGTGGTCATGTATGGATGTGAGAGTTGGACTGAGCGCTGAAGAATTGATGCTTTTGAACTGTGATGTTGGAGAAGACTCTTGAGAGTCCCTTGGACTGCAAGGAGATCCAACCAATCCATTCTGAAGGAGATCAGCCCTGGGATTTCTTTGGAAGGAATGATGCTAAAGCTGAAACTCCAGTACTTTGGCCACCTCATGGGAAGAGTTGACTCACTGGAAAAGACTCTGATGCTGGGAGGGATTGGGGGCAGGAGGAGAAGGGGACAACAGAGGATGAGATGGCTGGATGGCATCACGGACTCGATGGACGTGAGTCTGAGTGAACTCCAGGAGTTGGTGACGGACAGGGAGGCCTGGTGTGCTGCGATTGATGGGGTTGCAAAGAGTCGGACACGACTGAGTAACTGAACTAAACTGAACACTAGTAAAGTAATGCTTAAAATTCTCCAAGCCAGGCTTCAGCAATATGTGAACTGTGATCTTCCAGATGCTCAAGCTGGTTTTAGAAAAGGCAAAGGAACCAGAGATCAAACTGCCAACATCTGCTGGATCATCAAAAAAGCAAGAGAGTTCCATAAAAATATCTATTTCTGCTTTATTGACTATGCCAAAGCCTTTAACTAGTGGACTACAATAAACTATGGAAAATTCTGAAAGAGATGAGAATACCAGACCACCTGACCTGCCTCTTGAGAAACCTATATGCAGGTCAGGAAGCAACAGTTAGAACTGGACATGGAACAACAGACTGGTTCCAAATAGGAAAAGGAGTATGTCAAGGCTGTATATTGTCACCCTGCTTATTTAACTTATACGCAGAGTACGTCATGAGAAATGCTGGGCTAGAGAAAGCACAAGCTGGAATCAAGATTGCCGGGAGAAATATCAATAACCTCAGATATGCAGATGACACCACCCTTATGGCAGAAAGTGAAGAAGAACTAAAGAGCCTCTTGATGAAAGTGAAAGAGGAGAGTGAAAAAGTTGGCTTAAACCTCAGCATACAGAAAACTAAGATCATGGCATCCAGTCCCATCACTTCACGGCAAATAGATGGGGAAACAGTGGAAACAGTGGCAGACTTTGTTTTAGGGGGCTCCAAAATCACTGAAGATGGTGACTGTAGCCATGAAATTAAAAGACGCTTGCTCCTTGGAAGAAAAGTTATGACCAAACTAGATAGCATATTGAAAAACAGAGACATTACTTTGCCAACAAAGGTCCATCTAGTCAAGGCTATGGTTTTTCCAGTAGTCATGTATGGATGTGTGAGTTGGACTATAAGGAAAGCTGAGCACCAATGAATTGATGCTTTTGAACTGTGGTGTTGGAGAAGACTCTTGAGAGTCCCTTGGACAGCAAGGAGATCCAACTAGTCCATCCTAAAGAAAATCAGTCCTGAATATTAATTGGAAGGACTGATGCTGAAGTTGAAACTCCAATACTTTGGTACCTGATGTGAAGAGCTAACTCTTTTGAAAAGACCCTGATGCTGGGAAAGATTGCAGGTGGGAGGAGAACAGGACAACAGAGGATGAGATGGTTGGATGGCATCACCGACTTGTTGGGCATGAGTTTGAGTAAAACTCCAAGAGTTGGTGATGGACATGGAGGCCTGGCCTGCTGCAGTCTATGTGGTTGCAAAGAGTCGGACATGACAGAGCAACTGAACTGAATTGAACTGAATAGAAAAAGGAGGAAGCAATTACACCTGGGAGGCTTTTTGAAATTCAGTAGTTATAAAGCATTTCATTTTCTTTATGGTGTTCACCCCCTCTCAGAGAGTCATGTATTCATTCATCCATCCATCCATCCATCCATATTATTCCTGTTTACAGTAATCCAGATGGGGCTTGAGAATATCAGTGTTTTTAGAGTAAGTGTCTGGTTCAATAAAGATCCTGCAAGATACCAAACTCAATATGTATTGTGAAGGGAAGTTTGCTTCCAGAAACCAGCTTTCATGCTACAAGCAAAGATGCATAGCAAGCAATCCACAGCAATCTAATAATAGACCAAGATTCACCTCCAGCCCCAGCACTTCCCATCTTCAACTCTCCATTAGGAAAAAAGTTGGCATCACCTGGTTCTTCAAGGGCTATACAACTGTAGCACCCTTAGAACCCACACTCTATTTTCTGGACAATACAATCAAATTAATCCCTGTCACATGCTTTGCTTGGGTATCACCATTATTAAAAAGCAATGTGGAGACTGCCTGGGAAAAAAGTTGATTAGCAACCACAGTTCAAGAAAGGTCCTAAAACTAAATATCAATAAGTGGGGGATGGCTTCATTGCCAGCTGTTGTATCTCCTTTGTCCACTGGATAAGAAACAGAAGTGGGAGGTGACAAAGGCTGTTCAGCATCAGATTAACTAATGAAAGGATCCAATAATCACTTTCCACTTCAATATTTGTTATCCAGTTCAGTCGACCGATTATTCAAGTCTTGTCTACATCAGTTGAAAGACTGTTTCCTCTTTGGAAACAATATTAATAGAGAACCCATTAGAGAAGAAAAACATCTCAGTCCATTCAATTCACCATTTCCTCCCCTCCACTTTCTTTGACATCATCCCAGCATGTACATACAAGTAGTTACTTATGGTAAATAAGAGGCTTGCATTAATCCATAGTGTTTACATCTCTGACTGAAGAAGGAATTTCTATTATAGTCTATGTACCTTTATATAAGGTACCTGTCATGTCAAGATTCTCAAGCTCTTTCATGATTATTTCTGAAGTGAGTCCCTTTATTTTGTATTTTGCAACTTCCTATGAGAGTTTAGCATGGCCACGTGTCAATTATCTCTGGCAAAGGGGAAAGGCTACAAGGTATAGAAAAGGACAAAGGTAGCCAAAGATATGATTAGCACCAAATTTTGAATCAGAAGTTCAGTGTTCAAATTCTAGTTTTATAACCTTTTGAAACACTTGTTATGTGTGTGTATATATTCAGTGTGAGTTTTATTCAGCCAAATTCAAGTAAGAATTAAATAAAATTTAAAAAAACATTAGCTGCAACTAATATATGTTACATAGTGGTAATTTAGTCTCTTGTATAACAGTAACATATTATTATTATAATACAGGATAATTTAACAATATAATATTATCCTATTGTATAGGATAATGCAAAACTTATAGGAATATTAAATGAAATAAAAAATGTGAATGGTACATGCCTATATAATGTACTGTTAGGCCAACAGATAGTTAAATCAACAGATGGTCCAAACTTCTTATTTGAACTAATGTTTTCCCACCAAACCTCCACCCAAGACACTGACAAGCTATAATTTTCAACTATTTGAACTTAATATACTCTCTTTTTCCCATCTTCTGGCTATGCAGATGTTAGCAGCTAGGGAATGCAGAGTACTGGGCAGATCAAGACAGAGAGAAAATAGTAAGATCGGAGGCTATCACTCCCAAAATACCCAATAATTGAGGTTTGTAGGAATGACTGAGTATGAAAAAAATTAAATACTATTTAATTAAAACTTATATTAAAAATTTAAGCACACTGAAAATCATTAATTCTAATTCACATGGATCAGCTGACAAAAAGTTCATGGTAAGAACTTCTAAATGTTGACCCATAAGTCATGTTTGTTTTTTCCCCAAGCAATCACTCATCAAAATATTAAATCTGTATGTAAACATTGTAATCCCGAGTCTCTTCTTCAGAATTTTAAAACTGGAAAGGTCTGGAGGACAAGCTAGTGCAGAGGTGTCCAGAAGAACCCTCTACAATGGTGGAAGTGTTATATAATTGGCACTGTTTAATGTGGCTATTGAGCACTTGAAACGTGCCTAACACAATGGAGGAACTGAATGTCTAACTTTATTTAACTGCAATTAATTTTGATGTAAATAATCACCTCAAGAAACAATCCCAGGGTTGGTTCACCAGAAGCCATTTAGCCATGCTTCAGGGACAGATTCCTATATACTGGTGGGAATTCAAGCAGAGGAAGTAGTCATTTTTTAGAGACGTTTTAAAGAGATTCCTTCAAACTCTAGGATTCTATACTAAAGAGTGAGCCAAATGACTAATTTAGAGGGGAGGAAGAGATATCTACATTTTAATCAATCTGTCAATGACTATCCTCATATCCACAATACCCTTGTTTGTTGAACCTGCAAAAGTTTGACATATTCAGATGCCCTTCCTTCTTAACAGTATTCATATTTTTTTCAGGTAAGGGAGGCTAGACCAGCATTTGCCTCCAGATGGATCCTAATTGGTCTAACCAGTTACATTGTCCCAGGATTGGATCCCAATTGGTCTAAACCAATTTATGGTGAACCATGATTTAGATACAAATCTGCGATGTAATTCTAATCAATGAGATGCTGAGTAGTCAACTAGGATAGGAGGAACAGGGATGTGCTGCTTTTGAAAATGGTTTCCTCATCTTAAGAAAGACTGGAAGAGAAAATTCATCTTCCTTTGGGACTGTCATCTATGAATATGATCCCTGGAATTCAGCAGTCATATGACTGTGAAGACAGCTTCTCTGAGGACTTACCCATCCTGCTGAGGACAACAGAGTGAAAAATGGAAAGAACTTGGACTTCTGATGACCATGTTGAGCCTCTGAAACAACCAGTCCTGGAGTAATCCTACTACTAATCTTCTATTTGTGTGAAATAACATAAATATTCTTTTGATTCTTTTGGTCACCTTGGGATGGATTTTCTGTTATTTTCACCAAAAGCAATCTGATGCAGCTGCCATCTATTAAATACCAGGTAGACGTATAACAGGAATCTCATCATTTAATCCTTGCAACAACTATCCAAAAAAACTTCAGTAACTCCACTTTGCACCTGAGAAATCTGAGGCTCAAGAGACATATAGTTGCAAAAGTCACTTTATTATAAACAGCAGTGTCAAGCTCAAAACTCAAGTGCCATATGATCCTACAATCCCCATCCTGGGCATATGTCTGGACAAAACTTTCATTCAAAAATATACATGTACCCTAATGTTCATTGCAGCACTATTTACTGCAGCCAAGACATGGAAACAGCCTATACATCCACAACAGATGAATGGATAAAGAAGGAAGATGTGATAAATACACACACACACACACACACACACACACACACACACACATATATATATATATATATATATATATATATACAATGGAATACTACACAGCCATAAAAAAGAACGAAATAATGCCATTTGCAGCAACATGGATGGACCTAGAGAATACCATACTAAGTGAAGTAAGTCTGAAAGAGAAAGACAAATACCAAATGATAACACTTATATATGGAACCTAAAATATGACACAAATGAATCTATCTATGAAATAGCAACAGCCTCACAGATATAGAGAACAGAGATGTAGTTGCCAAAGAGGGAGATGGGTAGGGGAGGACTGGATTGGGAATTTGGGATTAGCAGATGCAAACCATTTTATATAGGACAGATAAAAAAAAATAAGGTCCTACTGTATAACACAAGGCCCTATATTCAACATATGTGATAAATCATAATGGAAAAGAATAAGAAATAGAATACATATATATGTATAGCTGAATCACTTCGCTATACAGCATAAATTAACACAATACTATAAATCAACTGTACTTCAATAAAGCAAATTTTAAAAAAAAGATTGAAATTCAGGTGTCCCTGATGCCAAAACTCACGCACCTTTCTTCCAACTCCTGCCTCTCAGAACTATATGTCCCACTAAGCAGCTGACTTAGCAGGTAAGTCTTAAAGTGGCCTGGTTCCTGCACTCAGCTGTATTACTTTTCACAGCATCTGTAGATTCTCACATGTAGAATAAAGTGATCCTTCTAGATGATCTCACCCAACTATGATTATAAATGGAAAACAATTAGAGCTGTGACTCATTTCAATTTTTATTTCAAAAGCATTCCCTTCACACTTTTCCTGACAGCTGAGAAAGTGGGCTTTGAAGTGAGAAATGCCACCTCCCATCAGACATTCTGAGGTTCCTCTCTGGTATCCCTGATGCTCTTAGCTAGCTGGGGCAGGGTCGGGGGAGGTCACTGTGGCTGTTACAGTGGCCAAATACACCCTCCCGCCCATCTTCCTCACCAACCAACAGAACACCTCAGCACCTTGGCCTACCACAAAGAATGGGAGCAATTCTGGAAAGCTTAGGCACCTCGCCACTGCACCCGAGAGTGAGGATGTGGATTCATGAATAATGGAGGCAGTGATGAGTCAAGCAGCATTTTTGCAGTCATTAGCCAACTCCAAGGTGTGCTACTTCACAGAACGATTATATGCTAATAGGCTCAGTTGCTTGCTTTGTTTTGATTTCTCAGGATGGACTCTCTCTTACCTGTGGGATAAAAATTTGCAAGGCTCTTCATTTAGCTGTCAGAGAGACTGCTTTTGAGGCCATGATTTATGTCTATCATTGAGGCACCAATTTATTTAGGGCTTTGAAAGCATTTAAGTGGGGAAGCATAAAGAATAAGATGCTCCAGATAAAATTAAGTAGATATTCTCCCTTTCAGGGAGCTTAATTCCATCTGCCTTGAGCTGGCCTTAGTGAGTGGTATCCAGTGAAAAAGAGTATAGAAAGGAGAAAATACGGGATTCCCTGGTGGCTCAGACGCTAATGAGTCTGCAATGTGGGAGACCTGAGTTCAATGCAACCCACTCCAGTATTCTTGCCTGGAAAACCCCATGGATGGAGGAGCCTGGTGGGCTACAGTCCACAAAGAGTTGGACATGACTGAGTGACTTCACCTTTCAAGGAGAAAATAGTAACCATACAGTAGAGAAATTTAGCAAGCCCTACCTTAAACAAGTGATCAAGTTTACTATAATGAATTATATCATGTGACTATCAATTTACCTTCTGATATGATATCATGAAGAGAACTGTACCTCTGTGGTCTTCCTCCCAAGAACCCAGACTAATCATAAGAAAAATATCAAATAAATACAGGATGCTTGGGGCTGGTGCACTGGGTTGACCCAGAGGGATGGTATGGGGAGGGAGGTGGGAGGGGGGTTCAGGATTGGGAACACGTGTACACCCGTGGCAGATTCATGTTGATATATGGCAAAACCAATACAATATTGTAAAGTAAAAAAAATAATAATAATAAATTTTTAATTTTAAAAAACTCACATAGAGGGATATTCTACATAATATCTGACCAATACTCCTCAAAACTGTCAAGCTTCATCCAAAACAAAGAAAGACTGAGAAACTATTACTGACAAGATGCGATACAAAGGAGACAAAATACAAATGCAATTTGGTACCCTGGCTGGGACCCTCAACAGAAAAAGGACGTTGGTGGAAAAACTGGTCCAACCCAAATAAAGCTTGGAATTGAGCTAATAATATATTACTGTTAGTTTCTTAATTCTGACAAAAGTTCTCCAGAAATATAAGATGTTAACATTAGGGGAAACTGGGTTGAGGGTTACATGGAGACACTCTCTCATCTTTGCAGTTTTTCTGTAATCTATAACTATTCCCAAACAAAACGTTTATTTAACACCCCACACCAAAAAGAAAGAAAAAAAGAAACTGGAGTGGCTACCTCTTTTCTATTATCACCTACCCAAGAACACACACATATCCATTCCTAACTCTGTGTGCACCTACACCTCTAGCAATGGGCTTCTGGCTGAGGATGAAAGTAGGTTAAAAGGATGTAAAGGGAATAGGAAAAATTTAGATGATAAGGAGGAAAAATCTACAGAGAAGAAAGGGAGGAGGAGAAGTGGGGAGAAGAAGGTGTAAAGACGATGGCACTAAAGGTTTTACGCTGGTCAGGAGCAAGAAAGCAAAATAAAGTATCAGTGCTGCCCATGTAGCATGACATGGTCCTCACAGGTGTCAATTCACTGCCGTCTTACATGTTTAGTGTCAGAAATGTCAAAGGGTACAGAAATGATGAGACACACCTCTCTAGCAGGGAGGTGCAAGTGACTAGCCAGAGGATCACCAATTTCAGCTCCTTCTCCAGGGCTTACACAGACACTGCATTTCCAGAAACTGCAAGTCCTTGCTTTTAGACTGGTACGTTAAGACTCAGTTCTGGCCAGTGGCAGGTAGATGGGAATAACATGTGCTACTTCCCAGTCTAGCATCTATAACATCTCACACCATTCACCATTCTCTCTCCCGCTCTCCTGCTCTATAGGAGCTAAGGCCTCTGAGATGACAAAGCCACATTACTGAAGATGCCCAGATTCCTGAGTTTCTTCTTGGAGGTGGGCAGACAGAAGAGATGTTCAAGCTGCATAGGATGGTGGCCAAACAATAAATAAGGCCTCATTGTGTTAAGCCACTGAGATTTGAAGCTTGTCTTGTTTGCTAGAGCAGCTCGTCTATCCTAATACAGAACGTATATATAAATGACTCTGATGACTAAAACATTCTAGGGCAGTGCCAAGTGTGGAAAGGGGAGAGGGTAGCACTCATCTGTGGCATCAAAGGATGACAGTTAATAGTCTTGCAGAGTTGGGAACTGAATATCCCAGGTGGATAAATCTAAGAGAACTACCAAAACAGAACACAGCAGGGCACAGTCAACAGTCAGGACTGGAATATGGTTCACTTTAGCTGGAACACCACAGGGAAGAATGGGAGTCCTGGGAAATGAGCCAGTGAAAGAGAGTGTAGCCTACCAGGCTCCTCTGCCCATGGGATTTTCCAGGCAATAGTACTGGAGTGGATTGCCATTTCCTTCTCCAGGGGATCTTCATGACCCAGGGATCAAACCCGGGTCTCCCGCATTGTAGACAGACGCTTTACCATCTGAGCCAGGGTGGCCTCTCACTTAGCTGGAACACCACAGGGAAGAATGGGAGTCCTGGGAAATGAGCCAGTGAAAGAGTTCATAGCAAGTCCTAAGTGATGCTTTAAAGAGAGATCCTAGGGGCTTAGGGCTTGCAAGCAAGGGTGTGATGGGAGCAAATTTATAGGATCATTCCGATCCAACATGCAGGAGGAGTTGTGTGTGAAAGAAGGCAGGCAGGCAACCCCGTGAGAAGACTCCTTCAGTAGTCCAATGGGGATGGCCTGAACAAGGGAACTGAAAAGGGAAGAGTCCTGAGAGATATTTCAGAGTTGACATCCCATTGGCTGGTAGGAGTTATTCAGCTATGCCAGACACAGGATCATTGACAGTGATTTATATAACTTAGAATCATCTCTTTAGCCTCTCTTTTTACCATCCCCATGTGCTAGGCTAAATTCCTCCCATCTAGGGGCTACCATATATTTTGCAGCTGTCAAGGACAAATAGTTCTCAGAAAAAGAGATTAAATGGGTTTAACTTGTTACTCAACAAGTTGTTCCTATCTTCCTTTATCCACAGTCCAAGACTCACAATTTAAACAGTAAAAGGCACTTTTTCTCTTTCTTTCTTTCTTTATGTCTTACTTTTATCATTTCTCTTTTTCTAGTAAATTCAGATCAACAAGTATTTATTGTCTATTCAGAGCAACTGTGCGAAGTGTTAGGGATATACATTTAAATAAGAAAGTGCCTGAAATTAAGTATCTCATAAGTAAGGGGTCAGAAATTCCGACGCACGTGTAGCAACTGTAAGATAGCATGCAGTGTCGTGTGTGACCCTGGACTGCTGCTGCTGCTAAATTGCTTCAGTTGTGTCCGACTCTGTGCGACCCCATAGACAGAAGCCCACCAGGCTCCCCCGTCCCCGGGATTCTCCAGGCAAGAACACTGGAGTGGGTTGCTATTTCCTTCTTCAATGCATGAAAGTGAAAAGTGAAAGTGAAGTCACTCAGTTGTGTCTGACTCTTCGCAACCCCATGGACTGCAGCCCACCAGGCTCCTCCATCCATGGGATTTTCCAGGCAAGAGTGCCGGGGTCCAGCCCCGGTGGATCCAGGGTGATCCGAAGGTGGGGACGGAGTTAGCGTCTTTGGAAAAATACATATTTAATCACAGATATAGAGAGATTAGAAACGGATAGTGTAGTAGGAAGATTAGTGGAGAAAAAGAGGCTGAATAACTTGGATTATGTGGAATAGCATCCATGCTCCAGATGGGAATTCAGCCAGAAAAACGGGAGCAAGAAAGAAGCGACATGGGGGAATCAGTCTTTCCGGAAACTGATCCGATTTCTTTATTTTGGGGTTTGCTTATATACCTTTTGTTGCATATAGGGATGAGTACAGAGTCACGCGGGGGTCAGCAGCCCTGACCTTTATCAAAATCAGGTGCTTCACATAAATGTATAAAAAAAAGGTATATCATCTTCTGGCCATGAGTGAGACCTGCTGACATTTTATGATCCTTTCTTTCTGATAACCAAAAAACTTATTTCTTCCAAGGGTGTTTTTTCTTAAACCAGGCACCACCCTCCAAATAAAGTTGCATTCCTATGGGGTGAGGGTGTAGTGAGTTACAATCAAGAAAGGAATTTATTTAACCCAAGGTTAACATGATTAGTCTTAAAGGTTAATACTTATTTCTTCCTATATGCTTAAAGGTTAATACTTATTTCTTCCTATATGCTAGTTATATTCATTATAAGGGTAGGGAACATGGAGATTTAGCAGCAAACATCAGCCTAACAAATGAAAATCCTTTCACCAATGCTCCCCTTAAAGATCTACTTAGTCTTAAGATATTGATAAAGTTACATTTTTACGTAGCAAGGACACAGTGATTTATAACAAAGTACAGTGATCTATTACAAAAGAGAAAATCCATTAACTCAAAAAGTCTAGTATTGCTAACATCAAAAACTACTATATTTCCGTAGACTGGCTGCGCTGGGCCTGGAGCATCAGATAGAAGAGGAGTCATGTCAGAAGAAACGGTGAGCGAATCACAGTTTTCCTTGAAGACAGCAGCGCTGAGAGTGTTTGATCTTCCTCTGTCTTGGTATTATTCTCTCTGCCAGGTTCAAGTTGTTCCAGTAGCAGACAGAATTTGACATTATCTTTAAGTTCTGCCAAAGACAAAGGATCTCAGTCTTGTAACTATGCTAATGGAGGACTCTTCAGTAAATACTCAGGCTCTGCACAGAGTTTAGCCTCTGTCCAGAGTGTCAATTCTTGTCATAGCTGTGCTTGTGGCAATTCTAATTCCTGGGACAAAGCAGATGAAGATGATATTAAACTTGTTAATATTCCTGTGACGACTCCGGAGAACTTATATTTGATGGGTATGGAATTGTTTGAAGAGGCATTGCGTCGATGGGAACAGGCTCTAACTTTTCGAAATAGACAGGCTGAAGATGAAGCCTGTGGTTCCATTAAATTGGGTGCAGGAGACGCCATTGCAGAAGAGAGTATTGATGATATTATTAGTACTGAATTTATCCATAAACTTGAATCTCTGTTGCAAAGAGCATATCGTCTCCAAGAGGAGTTTGAAGCTACCTTGGGGGCATCTGATCCTAATTCCCTTGTTAATGATACTGATAAAGATACAGATAGCACCACGAAAGGGAACGCGGATGACTTCGGCCTGAGAGACACCTCGAGTGTCGCATCTGCTGATTCCTTTGCTTCAGCAGCAGAGCTTGCAGAGCACAAAGAAGTGCGGCATACCTACAGCCTGGAGTCCCTTTGCCACTGCCCTTTTTACGAAGAGGCCATGCGCTTAGTTGAAGAAGGAAAAATTTACTCGAGAGTGCTTAGAACTGAAATGTTGGAGTGCCTAGGAGACAGTGATTTTCTTGCCAAACTTCACTGTATTCGACAGGCTTTTCAGGTAATTCTTTCAGAAACAGCCAACAGGATATTCCTTGCTGAGAGTGGAAGGAAAATTTTATCAGCGTTAATTGTAAAAGCACGAAAGAATCCAAAGAAGTTTGAAGATGTTTTTGATGAAATGATCTATTTTTTAGAGCAGACTGATCACTGGGATAATACTGAAATGGAACTTGCTGCTAGAGGAGTAAAAAATCTAAACTTTTATGATGTTGTTTTGGATTTTATATTAATGGATTCCTTTGAAGATTTAGAAAACCCGCCTACATCCATACAGAATGTAGTAAATAATCGCTGGCTAAACTCCTCCTTCAAAGAAACTGCTGTGGCTTCAAGTTGTTGGTCAGTATTGAAACAGAAAAGGCAACAGATGAAGATCCCAGATGGATTTTTTGCCCATTTTTATGCCATTTGTGAGCAGATCAGCCCTGTCCTAGCCTGGGGCTTTTTGGGTCCTAGAAATTCTCTCTATGATTTATGTTGCTTCTTCAAGAATCAAGTTCTTTTCTTTCTCAAAGACATTTTTGATTTTGAGAAGGTGCGCTATTCCAGTATAGAGTCTCTAGCTGAAGACCTCATGCAGTTGCTTATTCGCCGCACTGAACTTTTAATGGCCTGTCTTGGAGCT
The DNA here is from genome assembly GCF_042477335.2 of Ovis canadensis. NCBI lineage: Eukaryota > Metazoa > Chordata > Mammalia > Artiodactyla > Bovidae > Ovis > Ovis canadensis. The sequence goes on along the minus strand of NC_091248.1, from coordinate 79,209,487 downwards.
GATGCACTGAGGCATACAAGTAGCTGTTTAAATAGTCATGTTCCTGTTATGCCCAGTGGCCTATTAGAAGCCAAAGTACAATAAGTACCATAAAAATCAGACAGTTTGAGTGTGCTATGAAATATTTTAAGGTAACTATTAATTTTGTAACGTATATTACAGAATTGGTGGATATGGACTCAGGGAGGATTAAAAAAACCTTGTGAAGAATGAGTGATTGTCCTGTACTTACACAGAAGTTCTGTCTTTGAATCCCTGTGGAGTGTATCCAAAGTGTCTTTTTACAAGCTTTTAGGTAATAATTGTTGTGAAATGTTGTTTATTTTATAGAAATATTGCTTGAATTGAAACCAGTATGTGGGAATGAATCGATTTGTTGTCTTCAAGCTGTCTGAAATGTCCAGTTTCATTCTCAAAAGCTTTGTTTTTATGCTTCACACCTTGAAGATACGTACTTTAGCCAAGACTTTTATGGCCCACACATGCAAGAATATATTACTGCTAGTGTCAACGAACTTAACTTTGCCTGAAAATGTATTTTTAATTGTAAAGTTGTTCGTTGTTTACTCCAGTTTAGGCAGTAGTGGTGTTTACTATCTGCTTATGTTATTGCTTGTGCATTGGCTTAAGTATTTGAATCAAAGAAATTGTAATGGCTGAGTATTGTTATTTAACATTTAAATGAATTGCCACCGAGAAGTTTACAAGTTTATATTAGATTTACTAAAGTTTCCAAAATATATTACTATTGGTCCCATAAGTTACAATAGAGAGACTGAAGAAATTTCTTTTATCTTGGTGTAGATAAGAGCATTTCCGTTGAATGAATGTTGATTAAAAATATATCATTTATTAACTATGACAGCAATTAAAATTTCTCCCATGTATTTTTGAGACTCTCTCTCAACATCCTAAACTATTAATTTTGACTTAGTAAAATCATTTCTTCTTTCTCCTTCTAAAAAACTAGCTTTTAGTTATTTCATAGAGAACTTAGCACACTTGAGAGTTTGTCATATTATGCCCATATTTTAAAAATATTCATTAACACTTTGAATCTTAGGGAGGTCTTAAAGAAGATTTTTTTCCCCCTGAATATAGAACAAAATATTTTTTAATGGTATGGAAGTATGTTTTCTTGTCCTTTGTGATAAATATATGAACAAATAGGTTGTTTGTATGAATAAGGGTCTGGAGTATATTAGATACTTTCACAGTTGTTTTAATTTTGTGTGTAAATTATATACCACTTACTTAGAGTGGCTGGCTCAGTATAACAATGGATTAGATTTGTTGATTTTGCTCCTAAAGTGATCTTTATTCATTTTGGGAATGAGTTATCCAGAAGGATCTAAAATATATATTTTTAAATGTATTTTTAGATTAAAGTGCCTAGTTTCTGATTAATGAGTAGAAAATGGAAAGTGGGGAAAGAAGCATAATCGTTTAAGGTTTTAAGGCTATGTATGTGCCATATTTATGTAATATTAGTTACAAAATAGATTCAGAATCTTTATGCTAGTTGCATAGTGTGTAGGTTACAGCATTAAACAATATGAAATATTGCTGTAATATTTTTTGAGTATGTAGCTCCTGGATTCTTCTTACATGTATTCTTAATACTTGACTGTTCATAATTCTTATTATTAATGGAGGAATATCTTTAGATATATCAAAGCTAAAATTTCCATTATATAGTATTTTATATTTCATTTTTTAATTTAAATTCTGTTTTGGTTTCTTGTTGAGGTACCACTGACCTTGAAAGATTCACACATATACATATGTCTGCACATACCCATCCCTATTATTATGTAAGCAAGATAGTTATTGCTTAGGTTAATTTTCCTGTTTGAAGGACTGAATGTTTTAAGCTGTGGTTTTATAAACAAAGCTATAAGTAAACTTAATTACTTTTTTATTTGAGTAAAATATTGTTCGAAATCTCTTTCAAAGAATTGCACTATTTAATAATGCTGCTAGTACATGAAACAACTCTGGGGAATTTATTTCATCAGATAAAATGAATGGCTTTCCAGAAGTTGTATTTTTCTCTTTTATACTTTTCCTTAAAAAAAAAATTGTCCATGTTTAAGAGATTGGTTTGTCATGTTCAGTGCTTAAGGTTGATTAGTTTCTGGTCAGTTCAGAAGCTACTACTTTAGTAAGATGCTTTCTTTGTGGCCTTTGACACAAGAGACAAAAATGACCAAATAGATTTTTAGGGTAATGGGTATTAAAAAAACCCCTCTCTATTGTAAGGGAAGAAACTTGACTTTTGTAAAGAAACATCTCTTAAAAATGTTTCTAACCACTGAAGAGTACTTAAGGTGTATGTTCCAATTCCAATTTGCCTTGAAATTGAGTTGAACAGATAAAGCAATGTTTTAAAAATATAAAGTAAGTAAACTGGTCTAGAGCCTTTTAGGATAAAACCCTGTTTAACACTTACTCATGGTAGTATTATCAGAAAATTGCCTTTGCCACCATGAATCCTACTATCTGCTTCCCTATATAAATTATAAGAAAACCTTGAATTAAACATGAGAAAATGGGTTTTTTTTTCCTCCTATTTTCTGGAAGAAAAAAAGTAAGTGTTCAGGAGATTTCTATTTGATAATTTTTCTTTCTCCTTTGGTTTCTTTACATCTTTGTTCAACTAAAAGGCTAGTTATTCTTGAAGGATTACAATATGTTTATTAAATGTCAAAATGATTCTTTTTTAAAAAGAAGGCAAGTTTTTCATACTGTTACAGTCAGCACCAAAGAACTTTTTCCTTCCCATAAGTATTTTTTATTTGCATCTGTTTGATTATATTAATTTTTTCAAATAACTGACTTTATAAAAAATATTTGCAAACTTTTTCTTGCCTTAAGATGTAATATTTTCCACTTAACTGATTGCCTACAGATGATTATCTGCATTAAAAAGAATTCTTTAGCTTATCATTCCTTTAAACCTATGAGATAGAAATGCCAAAGTAACATTTAACATACTTCTCTGTGACCTTTCATAATCAGAAATTTCAAATTATGTTCATAACATAACTTGCTTTTATTTTTAGTGAACACATATTAGGGAGTTATTTGGAATATGTCAATACATTTCAAAGTGATTATAAGAATGACACAGAATTAAAAAAAATTTTTTTTTGCTTGGATTAAGCAAATTTAGAAATATCTCTGTATGTGAAACTGAAGAATTTATATAATCTGTGATTAATGGAAATAAGGGTATCCTTTCTTTGTTACTTGTGTTTATATTGTTGTTTTGCTTAGTTTGAGAACAGCTGTGTATTAGCTTCACTTGGCTGAAATCTGTAAGTGTGTCTATTTCTTAAGTGTAAAGACTGCATTCATTAATTTATGTAAAAGTAAAACACTACGGTAGCAGAAAAAAAAATTAGCACTGACTCTTTAGCCAAAATAAGCACTGTAACATGGTATTTCTGTATTGCCAAATAAAAAAGTGATGGTACATCTTAAAAAAAAAAAAAAACTACTATATTTCCTTTGCTATATTCCAAATACATTGATTAATATATTCCCAGGTGCCTAAGGATATGGAGGCCTGGTGGCAATCATTGACTCAACAAGAAGAAAAAGTCCTATGCTAATTAAGACTCTCAAAATACTCCAAAACTCTCTGTGCTGTTTATGGTTGAGAGGTAGTAAACAATCATGTGGCAGGAGTATGGATAATCCTGTCACACAAGCTAGTCTGTCAGCAGAGAGGTTTGACCTGAGACATCCTTGTCCCACCCAGAGCAGGGAATTAGCAGCAATTATTGACACAACAAATGAAAAAACCCTTCACCAATATAATTCCTAACCAACACACTATACTAATAATTTCTAACTCCCTAAAATAATTTGCCTTTAGTAAGTCTAAAACATCTCATGCCTCTCAGGTTGGGAGGCTATAAACAATCACATGTGGCCGGACGAACCTAGACAGGTGGGCTAGATAACCTTCAGAGGAATCCGTAAGCTGAAACACTCTTGTCACGCCCAAGAATTTTTATTGCCTTGGAGCTGCACGTTTACTCCTTCTCTGAGAGAAACGGTTATGGGGGAGAGCCCCCTGTAAAGTCAGAGGTGTAAGTGAGAGCATAAAACAGACTCTGGTTTTGGGGTTGGATGCTCGGGAACAGGGGGTTTCCTGAGGCTTGATCACGCCTTTGCGTATGCCAAGCCTCCTTCCTCATGACCTTTGCCATGGGCGGAGTTCCTCATGCTGGCCCCCGGCACAAGAGTACTGGACTACAGGACCTCAAATAGGACACTGATTCTGCCCAGGCAGGATGGAAAGGCAGTGGGGATATTTGACCTGGAAGGAGACAGATACACAGAATATTGCTGAGCTGAGAGATGGGGAGGAGCGTTCTAGGCCATGACCAAAAATATGTCACGGTAAAGGGCTTGCCAAGATTGGGGACAGTAAAGAGTCTAGAATATTGGTCAGGACTTTTGGCAGAAACTGAATTCAAACTGACTTAAGAGAAACAGAGAGATGTTAGAGTGGCTCATAAAACCCAGCTTTATCTAGCTTCCAGCGGATCCAGGGTCTCAAGTGATGACTCTGTGTCCTCCTCTCTGTGTTCCTCTCTTCTGTGCCAGCTTCGTACCCAGGCAACCTTACTACCATGGCAGCAACGCAGCCCCTGGAAGGACCAGACACATCCTACCAGCTCCCAATAATTCCTACAAAACCACAGGTTGGTTCTGGTTGGCCCACCTCCAGTCAATCCCCACAGCTGGAGGAATCCTGTGCTTCTGCCAGTCAGGCATGGGAGATGGCCAAGCCAGGAGACTGAAGGTGGGGTCAGCCCCACCCAAGCCAGGTGGGCAGAAGGTAGAGGAACAGAGCTTCCCTAAAGGGAATGAGGCTGTTGTTCTCACAGAAGAAACAGTACATTCTGGGTAGGAAACAAATGTCACTGCAACCGGCATGGCTGAAGAAAAATACAGGGGGTAGGGTTGGCAGGAGTGGTGATGTGAGAGGGTGGGGGAAGAAGAAGGATGAAACAAGAACTTTATCACGGATCGTTTTTATGCAAAGGAACATGGATTTCATTCTCCAGGCTACCATTTCTCAACTGTTTCCTCCCACAACATAAATGATAGATGATACCGTCTTGCAGCCATATCTGGGGTTTATTCACAATTTTTCCAGGCATTAGCTTTCATTCCACTCTTATTCTCTCATGCTAGACAGAATGATACAGTAAACCTTGTTCTAATTGGTTTTCAAAGAGTAAAACAAAAAGAGAATAAATTATTCACAGACTTCTGCTCTCTAATTATTAGTAGTAACAAATTACTTTGATCCAACAATGTTTCCCAGTGCCTCAGATGAGCACAGATGTTGTAGGCAGTGGGGAGCCACTGAAGATTTTTAAATGTGGGATGGGTCAGATGCGGTGATTCTAAAAGCAAAGAGGCCAGTTGGGAGGCTATTATGGTAGAAAGGTGAGGGGTGCCAAGGACTTGAGCCAAACTAATAGCAGGAGAGGATGGAAAAGGAGAAACTAATTCTAGAGGTATCATAAAGGATGTAACTACTTATTGAATGGAGAGCAGCAACTGAGGACGCTTCAGGTTTCACTGACAGCTTCCAACTCATCCATTCTCGCCCCTCTGCCCCTTCAACTTCACTTGCCTCCCAACTATAACATACACACAGAAAAAAGCAAATGATAGGGAGTAGATATGGCGATTCCTGTCGATAACAAGCTCTTCCTTTCAGGCTCCAAAGAGTGTTTCTTTATAACTGCTTGCTAACTGTACTTTAAAATACAGTAAAATTGTAATTTGTAATAATAATTGTTGGTGATTTCATGTGATTATTAATGATTGTGTGGGCACTGTTAATAATACCTATAATTACAGTTGCTAATTATTACAGAATTAGTATTACTAACAACTCAAAACAGTGCTTCATGTGTTATAGCACTTTACCAGCTATATACTTTCATTTATCTCTATTTATTTCATTTTAGCAATAATTCAGAAACAAGTATTATTTTTTAATTAACTTATTTATTTTAATTAGAGGCTAATTACTTTACAATATTGTGGTGGTTTTTGCCATACATTGACATGAATCAGCCATCAGTGTACATGTGTTCCCCATCCTGAACCCCCCTCCCACCTCCCTCCCCACCCCATCCCTCTGGGTCATCCCAGTGCACCAGCCCTGAGCACCCTGTCTCATGCACTGAACCTGGACTGGTGACCTATTTCACATATGCTAATATGCATGTTTCAATGCTATTCTCTCAGATCATCCCACCCTCGCCCTCTCCCACAGAGTCCAAAAGACTGTTCTTCACATCTGTGTCTCTTTTCCTCTCTCGCATATAGGGTCATTGTTACCATCTTTCTAAATTCCATATATATGCATTAATATACTGTATTGGTGTTTTTCTTTCTGATTTACTTCACACTGTATAATAGGCTCCAGAGAAACAAGTATTACTGATCTAATTTTCACCAGCTTAGCAGAATGACAATAGATAAGCAGCAGGGGCAGGGTTTAAACTCCAGACTTATGACTCGTAGGACCGTGATTTTTCCACTTGGTTCTGGTCCTCAGTACTAGCAGTAACAATTAATAATTTAAGAAAAAAAAAGTTCTCAGTCTGAGAACTGCATCAACATTTAACTTTAGATTTTAAGCTACGTACACTTTCCCAAAAAGAAAATTTAAATCAGGAGGAATGCGGTATAGGTAGTTTGGGGAAAGGAGAAGCTCATACTCAGCCCTAAGGGCAGAAGGCATACGGCTGCCAGGTGGTTTGGTCTTAAGGATCCAACAAGAATCCTGTCTCAAAGTTACTCCATCACTAGAGCACCACAAGACTATTCCCAAAGTCTCTATGGCACCAGGAACTATCTGCCTATCTTTCTGTTACAGCCCTAATCCAGAATGCCCCAGAAAATATGCTTTAAAGAGTGTGTTTTCTATTGCCCCCTAGGGGATCAGGATGATATTGCAGGATACCTGAACAGAGCTCAGGCTAAGTTTAAAAACCCTGCGGCTTCCAGATAAGGCAGAGTGAAGTTAATAACATTTTTTAAACCCATTATACTTCCTAATAACATGCCCCAAACCCTCTGACCACTACACTTTTGTGAAAGTTGATGCCTCTTACTGAAATTTGCTCTTTCTTAATAAAACCTAACCTTAAAAATAGCCACATAGCTTGCCTTAAAGGCTCAGTCAAAGGACAGTGTTCCAAAAAGCTCTGCTGAACACCCTGCTGGTGCAATGATTCTCTTCTCCAACTCCAGAATTCCCAGAGCATTCTGCACCTTAGTGCAGCCTACTCTAGAGCACACACTGTGATTCACACATCTCTACTGACACCGATGCTGCCAATAGAAACATAAAGCAACCCGCATGTCTAATTTTCCAATAGCCACATTTTAGTAACTAAAAAGGAAGTAGGTGAATTAACAATATATTTCATTAAATGAATATACCCATTAAATATACATAAAAATATTATTTTAATGTAATCAATATTAAAATTATCAATTAATTATTTTACTTTTTTATATATATCAAATCTTAGAAATTAGTGTATAGTTTACTCTTGGGGTTTTCCTGGTGGCTCAGACGGTAAAGAATCTGCCTGCAATGCAGGAGACCCCTGTTCAATCCCTGGGTCGAGAAGATCCCCTGGAGAAGGGAATGGCAACCCACTCCAGTACTCTTGCCTGGAGAATCCCATGGACAGAGGAGCCTGGCGAGCTAGAGCCCATGGGGTCGCAAAGAGTCGGACACGACTGAGTGACCAACATTTTCACTTGTCACTTTACTCTTACAGCATACTTCAATCAGGAAGCTAACTTTTCATTGGGAAACTTGACTGTATTTAGATTTCACACAATGTATAGTTTAAAATGCAGAGTAACACACTCAAGTTATTCCAGACATAATTCTCAATGGAAAACATTAAGAGTTTCCCAATAACTCAGTTATTGAGCGATCTCTTTTGTCAAGCTTACATTTAAATTCATTAAAATTAAATAAAGTTAAAAATGTAGTTCCTCAGTGGCACTAGCTACATGTAGGAAATGGCCACCACATTGGACAGCACAGCCATCTGTTGCTGTTTAGTTGCTAAGTCATGCCCGATTCTTTTGCGACCCCATGAACTGCAGCCTGCCAGGCTCCTCTGTCTGTGAGATTTCCTAGGCAAGAATACTGGAATGGGTTGTCATTTCCTTCTCCAGGGGATCTTCTTGACCCAGAGATGGAACCTGCATCTCCTATACTGAAGGTAGTTACTATGAATTAAATAATAACTGCCCAGGATCAAATAAAAATAAAATTTTAAAGGTGGAAAGATCTCATTCATAAAATCCTTTGTACTACCAGATTACAAACTCATCAATAGCTTACAGGGTTTTATTCATCACTGTATGCCCAGCATTCAGGTCACTGCCCTACACATAGTAGTCACTCCATAAATGTCTGTTGAGTAAACGAATGAATGAATGGAGCCTCTTAGTGTCACCCACAGTATCAAGCAGAACACTTTGCATGTATGATAATAATTTTACCTCTTATTTACATAATACTAATCAGTTTACTACGCTCATCAGCTATTCATCTTCACAAATACCCACTGAGAAAGATACTATGTTCGCTTCTCAGATGGAAAACAAAATTAAAACAAAATTCAGAGAGCTTAGTCTCTGTGTATAAGGTCACTTAGTAAAGGGCAGAGCCAGATTTTGAACCCAGATTTTCTGACACTCAATTAAAGCTCCTTCAAACGGACAGCTGCCCTTTAATGATCAACAAATATAGAATTGAATTCACTGCAGAGAGCACAAAGAAAGCTCAGTACAGGTAGAAAAGTTTTCTCCCCAATGCCTGTATCAATAGATAATATGAATATCAAAATTACATAGATCCTGCGTGTCAACTAGGGGAAGATATGGTTGCTTCATAAGAGTCAATACACAGCATTTTAAGACCAAAGAGATTACAGTTACCTGTTTGATAAGACAATGCCAAGTGAAAGGAGTTAGAACAGTGTTGAGAGAAGAGTATCAGAGTCATTGACAGCCAGAACACCTCTTAGAACACACTGTTCATCTGAGTTGTCCCACAAATCTGCCTAGGGTATGAAAATCTAACCTAAGTAAATGACCCTAAATCCACAACAATTTAACACAAAGACGTCCCTCATAGCAGTGAGTATGTTAAATTTACAAAACACTAGAAAAACTTCAAATATCAATAAATGGTTTACTAAATTATGGTACCTCCACTAAGTGATAACATTTCAAAGTTTTTGATGCTCATGAAAGTTTAAACGTGGAGAAATGTTGGGTGTGGGTTATAATGTTAAATCTTAGAACATGATACTGTGTGATTAAAGAAAAGTTAAACATATTCATAGAAGAAATCAAATTTTAACAATTTGAAAAGAAAGAAAAATGAATAGCATTTTCCTCTTTTCCCTTTTGTATGAGCATAGATCACATTCATAACAGAAACATAAAAAAAAAAAAAAAACACCTTCCTTTAAACAAACAGGCAAGCACAGCTTAGTTCCCACTTGCCCATTCGCTACCAGGGATAATGACGGTTAAGTAAAGGAAAAGCTTCTGCTACTTTTTGTTTGGAACATGGCTTCCATTTGTAATCAAGGAGATAATCCTTTTCTCTGAGTTGTTGGTCTAAGCAATTGGGTGGGTCAAGAACTACTGTCACCCTTTGAAAGGCTGTGACAACTGCTGGGCCACAGTCTAACTTGATGCCCAAGGTCACGTAGCTCTGCAGAACTGAGTCCAAGCCACAGATACACTCAATTGTCACAGCAGAGCTGCTCACATTCCCAAAGTACTCTGGCTGGCTGCCAGCAGACCCACCTCCCACTGGGCCACATCACTGTGGGGCTGCCTTGTACACCTTGGGAGGTGGATGATCACCTCCCAGTTCTGGGAGATGTTGTTCACACTATGTTGAGAGAATCAGCCACACTGTATCCTCAGTGATTAAGAGACTGGAACAGGAAATGCCCTTGCAGCAAGCCAGAAGCTGGCAAAGACCACACCCAAACCCTACAAGGCTTCCCTCTGGCCTTTTCTATGAAATAGACCATCCATCTTCTAAGTCTGATAGGGTTTCTCCAGGAGGAGCAATGGCTAAAATGCAGAAGAATCCTTGCCAAGGTGATCAAATCTCACATCCTGCTGATAGGCATCCAGATGGGCAGAACCATTCAGATTTAACTGAAAGGTTACGCTTAGTTCAGTGATTAATCACTTGGATTCTGGACACAGAACTGAGATTCAAAATCCAACTCTACCACCTGAGAGCTAAGTGATCTTGGACAAGTTATTTAACTACATTTCAGTATTCCCATCTGTAAAATGAGCATACTAGTAGTAGTACCTATCTCAAAAGATTATCATAAGGATTAAAAGAACATTTAGAATAGGGCCAAGTCCTTAGTTAGAACCATGAAAGATCAAGGTTTCCTTTATTTGCAGTATTGGTTAATCACCTCCTAGTATCAGGGGACAAACATTTGCACTTTACCAAGCACTGTGCTGAACTTTACAGACTGTACTGTTTTTAATCCTCACAATAGCCACGAAGTATAACTATGATTATTTCCATTCTACACATGAGGAAACTAATTCTGGGGCTGGGGGTTAGGGTTGGGATTAAGTAGTTTGCCTGGGTGACATATGCCAGAGGCCCCAGTGAACCCAGGTCTCTTGGGATCCAAAAACAAAGGGCCTTCCCAGGTGAGGCTCAGATTTAGAGTAAACGTATTTTAGAGAAATCAGTATGTGTCTGTATCATACTTATTTGTTAAGGTTTATTTACTCTGTTAAGTGTTCTCTCTTTGGTGTGGGTTCTACTCTACTCTATGTACATCATTCACACAAGATTTTCTCTTTCTTCTCCTCTCCTTTGCCTCCAACTCCTCCCCCCAGGAACTTCTGACTCTAGTCTCTGTGCTCCTGTTTCCAGATAGGGGTTAGGGAGTGGGGTAGAAAGCATACAGGCTTTGGGGCCAAAATAATGCAGGTTTAACTTTGGCTCTCCTCCTCAATTGTGTACCCCTGGGCAAGTGATTTGATTCCTCTGAATCTCACTTGGCTTGTATGGGCTGCCCTGGTGGTTCAGACAGTAAAGAGTCCACCTGCAATTCAGGAGACTTGGGCTGGATCCCTGGGTTGGGAAGATTCCCTGGAGGAAGGAATGGCAACCCACTCCAGCATTCTTGCCTGGAGAATCCCATGGACAGAGGAGCCTGGAAGGCTACAGCCCATGGGGTCACATAGAGTCGGACATGACTAAACAACTAACACACGCTTTGCTTGTATGTAAGAGAGAGATGATATTGACATCTACCAGGAGCCGATCAAAAAGTGACTGTACTACTCCTGTGAGTACTATGTCATCAAAAGATACAAAAGTCATCAGCAGTGACACTGTATGGCTTCAATGAAAGGACAAGGCATCTTGAAAAAAATAGTAATAATAGTCAATTCAAAGTTGTTAGATAAGAGCACCATCTCACTCAACCTAAGGATTGCAATTGCTGCAAGAAGTCCCACTGAAAGGGGGACCCAGGGCTCCTCTTCTGGTACAGTTCATTAAGAGTCAAGGAGTCTGAACCTCACTTTGCTTGAATGGGCTTGCCTGGTGGCTCAGACAGTAGAGTCAGCCTGCAATGCAAGAGAGCCAGTGTTTCCATTCCTAGCTGCCCACCCTTATGGGTACAGCTTAAAATATGGGAATTTCTAGGTGCATGAGAATTTTTACCAAAGCATTCCTGTGAAGAATGAGAAACTTGGAGACAACCTAAATAGACATCCAACATATATTCACACACATGCGCGTGTGCATGCACATTAAGTGGCAAATTAGGAAAATGCTTAAAATATTCAGTGAAGAAAACTAGGATATGAAACTGTATCCACACTATAATTATGACGATAAGAAGAAGGTTTAGTTATAAAGACTTCAGGAAGAATGCCAAATGACAGCGGGGATTGTATTCAGGGTTTTGTTTTTTTTTTCTTTTACCCTTCATCAAATGTTCAACAAGGTTGGTATATTCTTTCTACGACAAAACTTCATCCTACAAAAGACGAATAAAGGACTGTGACTAAGACACTGAGGCAAGGTCCCACAGTGAGTTTACTCAGAAGGTGGTGAAAACACGTCAGCCACTGAAACCACAGCAAAAGTAGTCAGCGCCCAGCAGCCTTCTGAAGACTTCCACCCATCACATTCCCCAGAGAAAACACACACGTCGCCTGCACTCTGTTAAACTGGATTTTGGAGAAACACAACATAAGGGACATTTGGTGACACTTCAGTTATCTAAAATGGCACGGACATATGGCATCTCAAGGGGTGGGAGAGCTCCTTCAGTGATGATTCCAGAAGTCCAGACATCCGCCCCAGATACTAGAACACTAAATACTGTAAGGATAAGGGGGCAAAGTCTACCTGGCAACCATGGTCAGGAAAGGCCCTGATGCCCATTAGAAAAATGGTGCCCTGTGGAAGCAGCATACACCAAGGCAATGTGGACGTAGGAAAAGGCTGAAGGGAGCGGGGGCCGATGGGAGAGAAGGCTGAAGGGAGGGGGGCCGAAGGGAGAGAAGGCTGAAGGGAGAGAAGGCTGAAGGGAGTGGGGCCGAAGGGAGAGAAGGCCGAAGGGAGAGAAGGCTGAAGGGAGGGGGGCTGAAGGGAGAGAAGGCTGAAGGAAGAGGGGGCTGAAGGGAGAGAAGGCTGAAGGGAGAGAAGGCTGAAGGGAGAGGGGGCTGAAGGGAGAGAAGGCTGAAGGGAGAGGGGGCTGAAGGGAGGGGGGCCAAAGGGAGAGAAGGCCGAAGGGAGAGAAGGCCGAAGGGAGAGAAGGCTGAAGGGAGTGGGGCCGAAGGGAGAGAAGGCTGAAGGAAGAGGGGGCTGAAGGGAGAGGGGGCTGAAGGGAGGGGGGCCAAAGGGGAGCCCACAGTGCAGGCACAACAGTGGTCCCCAGGCCTGCGGCACTCCACAGAACCAAAGGCGCTTTCAAACCACACAGCTCTCTGGGCCCCACCCTGGGGATGCTGGTTTAATCAGTCATGAGTATACTGTGCAGCTTGGATAAAGAACCACTGAAATAGAAAGTAGATAATAAATCTGAAGAGAACAGAGATTACTAAGTGCAGTAAAAGACAAGGTTTTCAGCTGGGAGACAATGAAACTACAGCACACAGGGAATTCATCTGTGGTTGCTCCTGATGCCAGGATGTCATTCATTAGAAAAGGGAAATCATTTGAGAATTTGTCTGGTTTACTTTATCTTAGGTCTCTCTCACACACACACATACACCCACCCCTCAAAAAGTTGAGCTTGAGTCAAATAATTTAATTCTCAGTACTAAAGGACACATCTAGTGACTGATAATTTATAATTTAAACTACAATTAATTGAGATTTGGGGCTACATTAAATTTTTTTTATCTTTTTTTAAATGATGGTAGACACACAATAAGTTGCAAAAACAGTGCAGAGTGTTCCCATGTATCCATCACCCAGCTTCCACCAATGATAACATCTTACACAACCATAGTGTGTTATCAAAGTCAGGAAGTTGAGATGGACACCTAAATACAGTCACCTAAACTACAGCCTTACTCAGATTTCACTAGTTGTTATGCTAAGTGTTTCTCTGTACACTTTTCTTATTTCATCCTCCCAATCACTACTGTTTCCATTTTGCAGGAATAAAACTGAGGCCAAGAGAAGTCGAGTAACTTTCCCAAGGTGGTGACAGAATTGGGAGAGAAACTCAGTTTTGCCCGATTCTAAGTCCCTGTTCTAAACCATCTTCCTCCACCAGGCCCCCGTACCAGGTTCATGGCCACCAGGGTTCACTTGGCAGAGACAGAGCTCTGGCAAGACTGCAGGCAGATGCTGGTGACAAGCTCACAGAAGAGGCCTATGGAGAGCAAGCATGTGAGCTTATAGCCAGGAGAGCAGTGAGTCAGGCTTTCCAGTTCTCCAGCCCAGCAGCTAAAGCTGCATTTTCAGGCTGAGCTATGTACTACAGGAGGCAGGGACAGGCAGGGAATGAAGCCCAAGCAGGCCAGTTGGTGATGCGGTAAGAGTCAACCTCAGGCAGGAGGAAAAGGCAGGAAATGAAGAGAGTAGGCTGATGCTGGCACTTCACTGGGAAGTAGGCAAGAAGCAGGAGCCTAGCTGAAAGCAAATCCACACCAGCAATAAAACCAGAGAACACAGACCCACTCCATGCTAGACCAGGGAGGTAGTGTGGTCTAGCGGTTATATGTGGGTTCTGCAGCCAGAATGTATGGCTCTGAATCCCACCCAGACCTACAACTGGTGGTATGACCTTCAGCAAGTTAACTTCTTTACGTCTCAGGTTCTTCGTCTGTAAAATTAAAGCAACAAAAATTATAAAATCTCCCAGGGTTGTTGGGAAAATTGAATAGACAGCATGTAAAGCATGTAGAAAAGCCCTTGACACAAAAATCTTCAGTCAGGTTGCTGCTGCTGCTGCTGCTGCTGCTAAGTCACTTCAGTCGTGTCCGACTCCGTGCGATCCCATAGACGGCAGCCCACCAGGCTCCTCCATCCCTGGGATTCTCCAGGCAAGATCACTGGAGTGGGTTGCCATTTCCTTCTCCAATGCATGAAAGTGAAAAGTGAAAGCGAAGTCGCTCAGTCGTGTCCAACTCTTTGCGACCCCATGGACTGCAGCCCACCAGGCTCCTCTGACCATCAGTCAGGTTAGCTACTATTATTACATACAATGGGACTAGGCAAGAATTAAGAGGAAAATGAAAGAAACTTAAGAGAGGGCGAGGGTGCCTCAAAGGTCCCCGGTGTCAGAGTGGCTTTTCAGCACTAAAGGACACACACCTATGGGACAGCCAGATAAAGAGAAAGTCTTCACACAACACAGGGCCTACAGCTAACTGCACGTTACCTACTGCTATAAAGCACTTGCTGATACCAGATATAGTAACAGTGCTTGACAAGCACGGCCCCCTTGACTTCTCACATGTACCCCTTGAAGAAACAATTTAATTCCTTTAAACAGATGAAGAAATTGAGGCTCAGCTTAAATTGCCTGCTCAAAGTCACAGAGCAGATGAGGAATGGAGCTGGGATTAAAATCGGAGCTCAGGCATTCCCACTATACCCATCAGTGATAAAATGCAGGCAACTCTTCGGACCATGGGATTTGGAATAGACATCAGATGCTGGGCTACAAAAGCTGAAAGCAAGGAGCAGCACAATATGGCAGAAAGAAGGAGAGAGAAAAGACCTGGAGACTAGTTAGAAGTTCAGACAATACATTCAAACTCCTTTCTATGGCTAAGTAACGCCTCCCCCAACACACTCCATGTCACTGTCAGTTCAGTTCCGACGATAAGTCATGTTCAACTCTGAAACCCTGTGGACTGCAGCATGTCCATCAAGTTGGTGATGCCATCCAACCATCTCATCTTCTGTCATCCCCTTCTCCTCCTGCCTTCAGTCTTTCCCAGGATCAAGGTCTTTTCCAATGAGTCAGTTCTTCACATCAGGTGACCAAAGTATTGGAGCTTCAGCTTCAACATCAGTCCTTCCAATGAATACCCAGGACTGATTTCCTTTAAGATGGACTGGTTGGATCTCCTTGCTGTCCAAGGAACTCTCAAGAGTCTTCAACGCCATAGTTTAAAAGCATCAGTTCTTTAGCACTCAGCTTTCTTTATGATCCAACTCTCACATCCATACATGACTACTGGAAAAACCATAGATTTGACTAGATGGACCTTTGTCGGCAAAGTAATGTCTCTGCTTTTTAATATGCTGTCTAGGTTGGTCACAGCTTTTCTTCCAAGGAGGAAGCATCTTTTAATTTCATGGTTGCCATCACCATCTGCAGTGATTTTGAAGCCCAAGAAAATAAATTCTGTCACTATTTCCATTGTTTCCCCATCTATTTGCCATGAAGTGAAAAACCTGGCTTAAAACTCAACATTCAAAAAACTAAGATCATGGCATTTGGTCCTCTCACTTCATGGCAAATTGATGGGAAAACAATGTCACTCTCACTATGCTGCAATTTCTTATAATTCCAGTGGCACGAACAGATTCAGGTCAAAATACAGCCTTCCATCAGATGAAAGGACCCCATGGAATCCCTATTGGCAGGACAGGGGATAAGAGCTTGGATTTGCTGATACACTTCTTTACATTCCAAGTCAAACTTATTTCTGCCTATTAGGGTTGATGCATTTTAGACTAAAGGACTGCCCATACCAACCCTCTTTGTGTCCTTTTTTCTCACAAACAGCCTCCCTGGGCTCCAGGTAGGATGAAGATATAATGGCTCATACAACATCGGATGAAAGAAAAATCCAGAGTCCATATTGATACTATAATACAGAAAAGGAACAAGAGAAGGAGGAAGGGGAAACTCTTATTTATCACCAAATGCCATTTAATAAATAGAGAATAATAGAGTCAGATATTATCACTGATTCAGGCAAGAAACATCAAGTGATGCTAAAACCATTGCATAAAGGTTTTTTAAGAAAGAAATTGTTGCACTTCCCTGGTGGCACACTGGATAAGAATCCACCTGCCAATGCAGGGGACATGGGTTCCATCCCTGGTCGATCCCTGATATGGGAAGATTCCACGTGCCACAGAGCAATTAAGCTCATGCACCGCAACTACTGAGCTGTCCCTCTAGAGTCCACGTGCTGCACCTACTGAAGCGCACAAGCCTAGAGCCTGCACTCTTCAATAAGAGAAGCCACGCAATGAGAAGCCCATGCACCACAACAAGAGTTGCCCCTTCTTGCTGCAACTAGAGAAAGCCCTCGCACAGCAACGAAGACCCAGAGCAACTAAAAATTAATTAATTAATTAAAGAGATCATCTACATCATCTCAAAGTTATCTCCTCACAGATAACTTATTACCTACAAAGGGCAGACTGGCACCTTTACTGTGGACATGTTGGGGCAAACAAACTTAATGAAATAATCCAAGTTAACATCACCAGCAATGGGACAATCAACAATCCTCTTCCTATTGCTGCACCAAGGACACAATATCTACATCACTTACATAGTAGTCTTGTCACCATGAATAACCGGAATCATATCACAAGGCAATGATCAGACAATTCCAAATGGAGGAACATTCTGCAGTGCAAAACACATGAGCCACTTGCTTCAGGATGTTAATACTGTCAAAGACAAAGACTAAAAACCTGCTTCAAATTAAATGAAACTAAAGAGTCATGACAATCAACGTAACATGTGCTTCAGGAAAGTGTTCTAGATGAGAAAAGTTATTGCCAGACATTATTGGAACATTTGGTGAAATCTGAATGTGGGCTATATATCAGAAAATAGTATTATATCAAAGGTAAGCTTCTTGAATTTGGTAATTATACCGTGTAAGTAAATGGTCTCATTCTTAAGTAATACAAGCTGAGGCTGAAAGGCAACAATGTCTACACATTAGGGTTAAACGATTCAGAAAAAACAAAGGTAAATAGACGATAGACTGATTAGACATCAAACAAGCAAGTGACTCTAGGCGGAAAATAGACAGCTGTTCATTTTCCTAATTTTACAACTTCTCTGAAGGTTTAAAAATTATCAAAAATCATTTTTGAAAAACAATATATTTAATAGCTACCTACCAGGGCTTCCCTGGTGGCTCAGATGGTAAAGTGTCTGTCTGGAGGACAATGCAGGAGACCCAGGTTTGATCCCTGGGTTGGGAAGATCTCCTGGAGAAGGAAATGGCATCCCACTCCAGAATTCTTGCCTGGAAAATCCCATGGATGGCTGAGCCTGGTAGGCTACTGTCCATGGGGTAGCAAAGAGTCAGACACGACTGAGGAACTTCACTTCACTTACCAGTTAGCTTAGAGCTAGACACAAAAGCCCAATTCAGTGCTACCCATGGAAACCTAATGACAAGGAAAACTCAACCCGGACATGGCCAGACATGGTCAAAGATAATAATTAGCACAACAGTGAAGAAACACAAAATTTAATAAATGTAATTCAGCTCCCTTCATATATCCCTTTTCTAATTCTCAATCTGGATCATTTTCAAACAATGAAACTGATGAACAGATCAAGGTTTTGGATCCGTAATCCAAGTTTGCTATTTGATTCATATCTTCCTATTTCTTGCTTTGCAGAGTGTGCATGAGTTACACTCTTGGACAGTTTTCAGTGTGCCTGCCTTCAAACACTTGACCCCATCACCTGAGCTGGAATCATTACCTCTTCCAAAGGAAGACAAGCATGCTGCAGCTCTTGTTCAAATAACCATCCTTCCCCAACCAAGCTGGCCTCTGGAGTCTAATTCATCTTAGCAAATTCACCTCTAGCTGTACTTAACAGTAATCAATAAATGGGAACAGCTAGACTACAGTTTTGGGGATGTCTAATCAATAACCATTAGCTACTACTGCATTTATTAATAGAAAAAACTGGTCCCTGTTCATACCCATGAGGGAAAACATATTTTCAAAAGTTTCTTCCCCAGGTTTTCCATGCCCTTTCTCCATAGGTGTTTAAATCCCATGCTGTTTTCCAGCTCCATTATTCCAGCTCCATTATTCTGCCTCTGCTGCAGGCCAGGAAACATTAGTTTTGATGCGCTGTGTAAAGAGGACCAAGGCATGAAAATATAAATCCTAACACTGTAATTTAATCAGAAAAAAATATGCTGTTTTCTTTCTGCTTCCCCAGAGATCTTCAAAGCCTCCCAAGATCTCTGCCTGGAATAAAACTGAACCTTCTTCTGATGGTAAACAATGCCCTGCCATATTTGGCCTCAACTTTACATTTCCAGGCTGGCCTGTTTCATGGTTACACCAAGTGCCATTCAACACAGTTACTGATCCCTGTGAGGTCCAGGGGGTGGGGCTATGTACTGGTTCAGTTCACCTCATGTGGTTCTAGCATTAGGCATGGGATATGACTGCAGAACATGCACTGAACACTTAAGGGGAGGAGAGCATCCATTATAAGAAAGATTCAACGAGAAGGAAACCTTTCCTTTCCTGCTAGCAAGGGCAGAAACCCTGCCCTAAAGCTGAAAATGGGAACAAAAAATTTCTACGGAATAAAACACACGGTCACATTATTGTGAAGCTCAGAATGCAAGCCAAGGTCCCCCACTGCTGAAGACAGGAACCAATCACCAATCAAGGGATATCCAGATGTGCATTACTTCAGGGCACAGTTTCAAAGGGTTTTGCTTTGTTTTTATTTAGGGAACTTCAAGATTTACCACAGAAAAATTAGGTAAAGTCATTCATCACTGAAAGTTTATAAGGCATAACATATGGTGCTTTTGAGGCAGTTCCCAGGGTAGGGGCCTATATCAGTTAGGTCAATCTGTCTCTTTCCGTCATCTGCCATCAAGACTTAGCCCAAGGCCTGGTCCCTGGGAGGAGGGGGTTATAACATAAGAGATGCAGGGAGCCAGAGGCCCAGTGTTTCACACTTAGGGGATTATAGGGAGAAGGGAAACCAAGGCAGGCAAGGCAGGGGTGAGACTTCATCTTCTCTTCCTAGAGGGACATCCACCCATTAAGCAGAAGGTCCACATTTGTGGCCAGTAAAATCAGGTAGAGGAAGACTGGATTCTAGTTTCCCAAATTGTCTCTTGGGTTCTGCGTGGTTTGGACAGGCCCCAGAGGTCCCCACAAGCTCCTGAGGCCGAACCTCAGAAGTTACCTGAAATCATGACTGGGAAGTTAGCTCATGAGGTTGACACGGGGCCCAAGTAGCCAAGGACTAAATGCCAGACCATCTGACCCAGAAGCACCTGCGAATCAAGACCAGACCTCAGTGGGATACAAAGCGCTGCCAGAGAGAGACAGAGGCCTTCCTTCATTTAGAGAGAACTTCAGGGACACCCTGCACACATCAGGCCTCTGTGTAACCTATGACAGAAGTTCCTGTTGCTCATCAGGAAGCATGGGAGGCTGACCCAGACTGCACACTGGCAGAGCAATGAAGACGGAGGCTCCAGGAGGATCCCAGCCCCTCCCCCACCAAACAGTTCTGAAGACACCTCTCCCCACCACTCCTCTCAGTGGGATTATCCTATGATGACTGACTGACTCTTTGCTAAACGTGCTGTCAAAGGTTATTCTGATTTAGGCATATACTGAGGGGTTGAGAATACCCAGATGAGCACCATTTGTGTCGATGAAAACCTGGCTTCACCAATAGCCTGATGAGAAAGTGTCTGGCTTGAAAAAAGATGTGCTCTCAAATGGAAATTAGCCCTAGAAACTGGTCCACTGGCTGGCAAACCATCTATACAATATCCAACATTCTTCAGCATCTCCCTGTACAAATGAAACAATTATATTTGGGGTATAATTTTAAATGCTCCCTTCTTTGGCTGTAGTTTCTTTAGTTAATCTCAATGTTTTAACAAAGTCCCTAGTGAGCAATAAAAGTACAAAACACTAGAAAAAAAAAATTGTGGCCGGCTCCACATTCATCTCACTACTAGAGCCCATAGGGAAGATGTAGCATCAAATACAAAATATAAAATCAAGTACAGAAACTGGCCCAGGATTTCTAGGCCAGTAGCCTGGAAGCTGTGTCCACAGCACAGAGTGGGCAGTGGTGGGCCAGTTGAGGATCACAGTATAGTGGGAGACTGTGTCAGCCAGGGCCCTTGAAGAAGCAAGTGCCGAGGAAGGATTAGATATGCAAAGAATTTATCAGGAGGAAACACCTGAAAGAGAAAATGGGCAAGGAGCCAGAGAGGTAGGGAAAGGCGAGATGCAGACCTGACTCCTGGTGAAATAGAGAAGGAGGAAGGCTGGGTGGCAGCCTCTTAGATCACAGTGCAATTCTAAAGAAAGTGCACAGAGGTCATTGGGGAGCTCTCAAGCAGACGTCCCTGTCAGAGGAGACCATGTCTCCCAGGAATGGTAACCCTTAGGATCCCTGGCACTCTCAGTCATTGACTGAAAGTGCCCTTGAGAAGCACAGACGGAACCATCACAGGGACAAGCATCCTCATGCGGAAGCCAGGGCCGTGGGTGAAGCACATTCCCTGTGGTCAGTGGCGGGAAAGGTGCATTCACGAGGCCACCTCAGAGACAAACTCCCTCTCTCCCAAAATACCAATGGAAGGACTAGGGAGAATGCAGATGGAAGTGTCTACATAATATATGCTTTGTCAATTTCCAACACTGAAAAAACTGTCTGTAAAACGTGCTTATAAAGAAAAGCCCAGATATCAATATTTCCCCTGTGGGAAGCCAAAGTTACAACAGAAACTCTACTGAGTTTAAAAAAAAAATCAGAATCCATTATTTCATTTTTCCCCTTTACAGACTTGAGCAAGAGTCTACTGCTTAGGATTAGTGAAGACTAGAGGAGAAAAGTGTCAGCTCCCAGGAGGCAGCACAAGTCACAGAGGTTGGGGTCCCCAAAGCTCCCAGTGGGTGACCAGCATATGGTGATAGAGAAAGACATGTGAGCAGACTTCCTATGAGCTAATTGGGAATTTTAACCCATGACTCATCCCAGGGTGGGGTCCAAAGCTGCAGGGGACGCCACCCCATGGCACGCTGTATCATCAGCCAGATTGCACATTTCCTGAAAGTAATCAAGTCAGAAACTGGCTTCTTGGCCACAGCCCCTGGTAGAAGAATGACTGCCAAAAGCCGAAATGAGGATGAGTTCAAAAATGTAATTCTGCAACAAAAGCGTAATCCATTAAATGGGATCTGACAAGAACTTAATCTCATCTGCCACCAAGGGTGTTGGCTCAATGTAATTCTGCTCTCTGGAACATATTCTCAATAAGCTATGTATAGAATCTGGAACACTTTTGCCAGAACCCAAAAAAATCCATTCAATGTGGGAAGAGAAGCTCACCAAGCCCCCAGTGATTCTCCAGGAAGTGAACATGCTCTTCTTCCAAATGCAAAATTCCCAAAACCTGGCAACTCTATGTTGAGTCACATAATTCAAGGTAAGCACTAATAACTGAGATGGCCAACACACTGGTTGGCTTCAGAATTTCTGCTACTGCCCACAAAGGCAAGACCAGCGGCTGGTCTTGCTCACAAAGTACCTACTAGGCCCATATTCCCAGCCTGGGGCTCACTGAACAGCCCAGTCACAGAAGAAGGGAATGGAGGGAACCTCCTTGACAGGTATGGAGGATCAATCCACTCCTAAAGAGGGTTTTGAAAACTGGGAGAGAGAAGGAATTAGGGTCTGTCTTATTCATCATTTACTTAATATTAGCTATAGGGCCCAAAGTCATTATGTTGTTATTTCCCTGTTTCCATTTGTAAAATAAGGCAACTGAGAATCAAAACCATAACTCAAATCACATAGTTTAGAAGACAGTGTGCAAATTCACGCCTGTGGTATTCCAAAGCCTATGCCTCACTCCTCAGAGGGTGGTCCTTGGACCGTCACATTACTTGGGAGATTGTTAGAGTCACAGGCTACAACCCAGATCTAATGAATGTGGATCTGCATTTAATCAGATCCCTCAAGGAATTTGTTGGACACAAAGTTTGCCTTAAAGGGCTCCTACCCAAGAAGAATAAGTGGATTAAAAATATAAATTTGGACTAGAAAAAGGATTTAGTGCAATAGAACAGGGTCAGTCTCATAGAATAAGTCTCACCACATATCCAAATTGCACATCCAAATTAGTAGAGCCAATCATGCCATCTTTATTTCACCAAGAGCAAACCCAGAAGCAGGAAAATCAAGGTGATGTGGTGATAGTAGAGCATACTGGAGAGGGTAAGACTTTGGAACCAGGCAGGCTGGACTGAAATTTCCAGCTCTGCCTCCTGCTGGATGGCTCTGGGTAAGTTGATTGATCTCTCTAGGACTCAGTTTCGTGACCTGTACCACTGGAATAGCACTACTCACCTTGTTTGTATTTGAGAAGATTAAATGAGCAAATAAACGTATGGTTCCTAGACACGGTTGATGCTCAATAAACATGGGTTTCCTTGACTTTCAGTACAGTCTGGGCCAGGTACC
Source organism: Ovis canadensis (assembly GCF_042477335.2). Classification (NCBI taxonomy): domain Eukaryota; kingdom Metazoa; phylum Chordata; class Mammalia; order Artiodactyla; family Bovidae; genus Ovis; species Ovis canadensis. The sequence goes on along the minus strand of NC_091248.1, from coordinate 79,186,412 downwards.
TTTGCAAACATGCACACTAGAAGCTGGGGAGAAAAACAATGCTCAGCAGCCAGCTCTTTCCTGTTCTCTTGGGTCCTCTAGTGGTAATTCCTGCGGTTCCTGTCACTAACCAGAATGGCTGAAGCAGTCTGTCTTCCTTAAGCTCCAGTTTCAGCATATTCTCTCATCTCTTTTAAGAAAACCCTGAGTAGAACAAGGTTCAAAGGAACAAGAGGTGAGGAACAAGAAAGATAGGCATCTGGGGTGCAGTTCCCAGGAGTGTCTACTTCCCAAACAATGCAGTCTTTTTATTTAGTTATGGTTCCTGCTTTCTTCTTTTCATAAGTCTCAGTCTTAAAAGCAGACTTTTTCATGCCAGAGGCTTCATGAGCTTTCAGAGCCCAGAGTGTCTGCACCTGGAGCCACAAAACCCAAGTCTGATATAATTCACATTGTGTGTATCACTCAAAGGTGTGGAGGAGCAGGAGACGGCTGCGAAGCACTGCCTGCAGGTGTGTCCCCAGCTGCTGCCTGGGGCGGATGCCCCCACCTACATGTACACTCATTACAGAGGCTGATGGGAGAGGTGCCCTTGGGACAGAGCATCTCCTATAGGAGGAAGAAGCTGAGCGTCAGGGTCCCAGTGATGGTCCCTTGCTCTGATTCCCATAGGAACAACTCCAGCACTGATAAAGAGGCATTTCCTTGCCCAGGCAGAAAAAAACATGACCATATTTTGTGGCCCCAAATTTCCAAATGCCCTCCATGTGTGAAGAAGGAGAAAGAGAAGAGAGCAAGCAAAGTTACCCCTTACCCTATGTTGCTCAGCAGTAACGCTCCTGCAGGGAAGCTATGAGGGCAGATGATGCCAACTCAGGAGAATCACATGCCCCTCCACAGTAAACACAACTCTGCAGAACTGCAATGGGCAGGATGTTCAGTCACATGCCTGGATCCCTTAACTGGGTGTGGGGTTGTGTATAAATGTGTCCAAGGCACACACACACACATACACACAAGGCATGGTGATTGACAGGCTCTGAATTTCAGAGTCAGAAAAAAGAACACAACACCTCAATCTCAGCAAAGGAATGACTACACTTAAGTTATCTTAGGGTTGAGAGCACTGATCACGGATGCACCCCTGAAGTTTAGGAGTATAACATACCAGTCTTCCTAGATTTCCCAGTCTCACTAACACTGGAGTCAGCAATTCTCACGTTTTTTCACTCCTGGAGTAAATGATGAGGTGGGGGAACACACAGGGATATATTCCTATCAGCATTATTTGCAATCCAACTATAACTCACTCCTTCTCTGAAATCCAAAGGCGTACAGAAAATAAGCAGCATTATTACAAGGGCAATCTTGATCCTGCTCAAATTTATTTCTCGATAAGCAAGCTGTTCCCATCTTTGGCTTATAATAATTTATCTGCAACAAATCTCACAACTGACATAACTATCACAGTTAAGGACTACTACATTAGAGAATATTTACCCTCTAACATGGCTGTTGGAACCAACTATCTTCCTTGAAAGAAAGGATGGTTCCAGGATAGCACAGAGTTGTTTTAAGGAGACCAATAAATGAATAACAAATGCCAGTACCTTTCTGGCTCCCACTGCTGAACAACTGGTATATTTACACCTGCTGTGTAAATACGCCTACCACACCAAAGGCACCATAAAGCACTACACCAACCACACCAAAGCACTACAAGAAACCAGGAGTAAATCTTGATCTTAACAAACTTATGACTTAATCTCTTTCTGGAACTAAGACCTTGGCACATAATTAACTAGTGGATCAAAAGAAGTTCATGCATATATTAATCAAATTAACAAAGACCAAACACAAAGAACAAATATTAAAAGCAGCAAGGGAAAAACAAAAAATAACACACAAAGGGATTCCCATAAGGATAACTGCAGATCTTTCAATAGAAACTCTTCAGGCCAGGAGGGAATGGCAAGACATACTTAAAGTGATGAAAGAAAATAACCTACAGCCCAGATTACTCTACCCAGCAAGGATCTCATTCAAATATGAAGGAGAAATAAAAAGCTTTACACACAAGCAAAAGCTGAGAGAATTCAGCACCACCAAACCCGCTCTCCAACAAATACTAAAGGGTATTCTCTAGACCGGAAACACAAAAAGGGCGTATAAACCCGAACCCAAAACAATAAAGTAAATGGCAAAGAGATCACACTTATCAATAATTACCTTAAACATAAATGGGTTGAATGCCCCAACCAAAAGGCAAAGACTGGCTGAATGGATACAAAAACAAGATCCCTATATATGCTGCCTACAAGAGACCCACCTCAAAACAACGGACACATACAGACTGAAAGTGAAGGGCTGGAAAAAGATATTCCACGCAAATAGAGACCAAAAGAAAGCAGGAGCAGCAATACTCATCTCCAATAAAAAAGACTTTAAAACAAAGGCTGTGAAAAGAGACAAAGAAGGCCACTACATAATGATCAAAGGATCAATCCAAGAAGAAGATATAACAATTATAAATATATATGCACCCAACATAGGAGCACCACAATATGTAAGACAAATGCTAACAAGCATGAAAGGGGAAATTAACAATAACACAATAATAGTGGGAGACTTTAATACCCCACTCACACCTATGGACAGATCAACTAAACAGAAAATTAACAAAGAAATGCAAACTTTAAATGATACAATAGACCAGTTAGACCTAATTGATATCTAAAGGACATTTCACCCCAAAACAATGAATTTCACCTTTTTCTCAAGTGCTCACGGAACCTTTTCCAGGATAGATCACATCCTGGGCCATAAATCTAACCTTGATAAATTTTAAAAAATCGAAATCATTCCAATCATCTTTTCTTACCATAATGCACTAAGATTAGATCTCAATTACAGGAGAAAAACTATTAAAAATCCCAACATATGGAGGCTGAACAACACACTGCTGAATAACCAACAAATCACAGAAGAAATCAAAAAAGAAATCAAATTATGCATAGAAACGAATGGAAATGAAAACACAACAACCCCAAACCTGTGGGACACTATAAAAGAAGTGCCTAGAGAAAAGTTCATAGCAATACAGGCATACCTCAAGAAACAAGAAAAAAGTCAAATAAATAACCTAACTCTACACCTAAAGCAACTAGAAAAGGAAGAGTTGGAGAACCCCAGAGTGAGTAGAAGGAAAGAAATCTTAAAACTTAGGGCAGAAATAAATGCAAAAGAAACAAAAGAGACCATAGCAAAAATCAACAAAGCAAAAAGCTGGTTCTTTGAAAGGATAAATAAAATTGACAAGCCATTAGCCATTAGACTCATCAAGAAACAAAGAGAGAAAAATCAAATCAATAAAATTAGAAATGAAAATGGAGAGATCACAACAGACAACACAGAAATACAAAGGATCATAAGAGACTACTATCAGCAATTATATGCCAATAAAATGGACAACGTGGAAGAAATGGACAAATTCTTAGAAAAGTACAACTTTCCAAAACTGAACCAGGAAGAAATAGAAAATCTTAACAGACCCATCACAAGCATGGAAATTGAAACTGTAATCAGAAATCTTCCAGCAAACGAAAGCCCAGGTCCAGACGGCTTCACAGCTGAATTCTACCAAAAATGTCGAGAAGAGCTAATACCTATCCTACTGAAACTCTTCCAGAAAATTGCAGAGGAAGGTAAACTTCCAAACTCATTCTATGAGGCCACCATCACCCTAATACCAAAACCTGACAAAGACACCACAAAAAAAGAAAACTACAGGCCAATATCACTGAGGAACATAGATGCAAAAATCCTCAACAAAAATCTAGCAATCAGAATCCAACAACACATTAAAAAGATCATACACCATGACCAAGTAGGCTTTATCCCAGGGATGCAAGGATTCTTCAATATCCGCAAATCAATCAATGTAATTCACCACATTAACAAATTGAAAATTAAAAACCATATGATTATCTCAATAGATGCAGAGAAGGCCTTTGACAAAATTCAACATCCATTTATGATAAAAACTCTCCAGAAAGCAGGAATAGAAGGAACATACCTCAACATAATAAAAGCTATATATGACAAACCCACAGCAAACATCATCCTCAACGGTGAAAAATTGAAAGCATTTCCCCTAAAGTCAGGAACAAGACAAGGGTGCCCACTTTCACCGCTACTGTTCAACATAGTTCTGGAAGTTTTGGTCACAGCAATCAGAGCAGAAAAAGAAATAAATGGAATCCAAATTGGAAAAGAAGAAGTAAAACTCTCACTGTTTGCAGATGACATGATCCTCTATATAGAAAATCCTAAAGACTCCACCAGAAAATTACTAGAGCTAATCAATGAATATAGTAAAGTTGCAGGATATAAAATCAACACTCAGAAATCCCTTGCATTCCTATACACTAATAATGAGAAAGTAGAAAAAGAAATTAAGGAAACAATTCCATTCACCATTGCAATGAAAAGAATAAAATACTTAGGAATATACCTACCTAAAGAAACTAAAGACCTATACATAGAAAACTATAAAACACTGATGAAAGAAATCAAAGAGGACACTAATAGATGGAGAAATATACCATGTTCATGGATTGGAAGAATCAATATAGTGAAAATGAGTATACCACCCAAAGCAATCTACAGATTCAATGCAATCCCTATCAAGCTACCAGCAGTATTTTTCATAGAACTAGAACAAATAATTTCAAGATTTGTATGGAAATACAAAAAACCTCGAATAGCCAAAGCAATCTTGAGAAAGAAGAATGGAATTGGAGGAATCAACTTGCCTGACTTCAGGCTCTACTACAAAGCCACGGTCATCAAGACAGTACGGTACTGGCACAAAGACAGAAATATAGATCAATGGAACAAAATAGAAAGCCCAGAGAAAAATCCACACACCTATGGACACCTTATCTTTGACAAAGGAGGCAAGAATATACAATGGAGAAAAGACAATCTCTTTAACAAGTGGTGTTGGGAAAACTGGTCAATCACTTATAAAAGAATGAAACTAGATCACTTTCTAACACCACACACAAAAATAAACTCAAAATGGATTAAAGATCTAAATGTAAGATCAGAAACTATAAAACTCCTAGAGAACATTGGCAAAACACTCTCCGACATAAATCACAGCAGGATCCTCTATGATCCACCTCCCAGAATACTGGAAATAAAAGCAAAAATAAACAAATGGGATCTAATTAAAATTAAAAGCTTCTGCACAACAAAGGAAACTATAAGTAAGGTGAAAAGACAGCCTTCTGAATGGGAGAAAACAATAGCAAATGAAGCAACTGACAAACAACTAATCTCAAAAATATACAAGCAACTTATGCAGCTCAATTCCAGAAAAATAAATGACCCAATCAAAAAATGGGCCAAAGAACTAAATAGGCATTTCTCCAAAGAAGACATACAGATGGCTAACAAATGCATGAGAAGATGCTCAACATCACTCATTATCAGAGAAATGCAAATCAAGACCACAATGAGGTACCATTTCACACCAGTCAGAATGGCTGCGATCCAAAAGTCTACAAGCAATAAATGCTAGAGAGGGTGTGGAGAAAAGGGAACCCTCTTACACTGTTGGTGGGAATGAAAACTAGTACAGCCACTATGGAGAACAGTGTGGAGATTCCTTAAAAAATTGCAAATAGAGCTGCCTTATGACCCAGCAATCCCACTGCTGGGCATACACACTGAGGAAACCAGAATTGAAAGAGACACATGTACCCCAATGTTCATTGCAGCACTGTTTATAATAGCCAGGACATGGAAACAACCTAGATGTCCATCAGCAGATGAATGGATAAGAAAGCTGTGGTACATATACACAATGGAGTATTACTCAGCCATTAAAAAGAACACATTTGAATTAGTTCTAATGAGATGGATGAAACTGGAGCTGATTATACAGAGTGAAGTAAGCCAGAAAGAAAAATACCAATACAGTATACTGACACATATATATGGAATTTAGAAAGATGGTAATGATGACCCTGTATGCGAGACAGCAAAAGAGACACAGATGTATAGAACGGACTTTTGGACTCTGTGGGAGAGGGAGAGAGTGGGATGATTTGGGAGAATGGCATTGAAACACGTATACTATCATGTAAGAAACGAAGCGCCAGTCTATGTTTGATACAGGATACAGGATGCTTGGGGCTGGTACACAGGGATGATCCAGAGAGATGATATGGGGTGGGAGGTGGGAGGGGGATTCAGGATTGGTAGCTTGTATACACCCGTGGTGGATTCATGTCAATGTATGGCAAAACCAATACAGTATCGTAAAGTAAAATAAAGTAAAAAAAAAAAAAAAAAAAGAAGTTCATGGCCATCAGTACAGTTTCTCTATTAAAGAGCACGGAGGGGATGCAAAGAGAAGGGACGATGGTAATGGAGTTGGGTTCACAAATAAGATGTTCTCTTCATGAGAGCAACTCTTCAGCCATTCATTGAAGAAGACCATGAAGCTGGTTTGGGGTGGAAGGCATAGCTACCAGAAGACAGTATACAAAGGGGCTGACTCCACCAGAGATGCTTGGAGATGGGAACACACAGACCACGAGAGCCATTCACCCTCCCCTCTTCCCCCACAGTCACTTGCAGAGAACTGCAGGTTCATTCTCTCTACTTGAGTGGGTTTTATTTTATTTAAGCCTCACAATGCAGTAACCAAACCCTTATGAGGAATAAGAAAAGCATTTGCCTTGCAATTCTGGTCCCGCCACTGCATCCGTCACGTTATATAAAGAAATCCAACCCCCTATTCATCACTCCTTTTCAGAACTCATCTATAATTCAATCCACACTAAGAACCTTTGCACAATGAAATGGCTTTTACTGGGTGATTACATACATCACCTGCATGCAAAGGAGAGCACAGTTTTCAAATATATTTCCTGGACTCCAAATCTTGTCTGATTTGTCTATGAGGGAAGAAAAGGGAAGTTTATGCATTCGACTAGCCATGTGGAGGGTATGAAAGTCTTATACAATGCAAAGAAAAATGAAAGCAGTGAAATTAGGGTAACAAGGGAAGGGGGAAAGGAAGGCAGGCTGGCAAAATCATTAAATCTTCATTTCTGATACCAGTATGACTATGTATTTCAAAAGTGAGTTGAAAAGACCCACTGAAGAAAAAAGTCACTTCTATACCACATCCATACTCAGACTGATTTTTATTTAATACAGGTGAGACAGTAAAGAGACCCCCCCCCCTTATGACAAAAGTGGGATACAATCTGAAAATAAAACACAGGAGACTTTTGAGGGAAGAGGCAGAACTAAACGATGAATAAGAACAGAGTCAACAGCCACCTGGGAAACCACACAAGAAGATCCCCCACTTCCTTTCAGGAGCCCGCAGCCCTCACACCTCTCACAATCAGAAATCTTCCCCCAGCAAGGGACGCTAAAGGCACCCGGATGAATTTATTCCCACCACGTGCTTTTTCTCTGTGCGCTTATCTCCATGCTTCAACTTCCTCTGAAGCAAAAGACTCATTAATCCCATTCAAATTGCCAATATCAGTAAATTCTTTGCCTCAGCATTTAAATGCCAATACCAATTAAGTACCAACAGCAACTTAACTACTGATACAGTCCTCACTACATTCAGGAAATCCAGCCACAAGTCCAAGGAGCACTAATTCCAACGCTACTTCATCAATTCTAAGTAAGTGCCAAGAAATGAGGTAATTTTCTGGCCACACTGACGATGCATCCAACTGGACTGAAATCACTGCACACGCAAACAAGAAGGAACAAACTGAGCTGCAATCCACCAAACCTGAAGGACGTTTTCACCAAGGCTTCCGGGCTATCGAGCTGAGGCAATTCATCAGCAAGGATTTCCTCAGGTGGCCGGGGGTCATGGACAATCGTAGGCCGTGGCTTCTCCTTGACATTCCCTGTGAGCCCATCGATGAGGGAGTTCCACAGACAGTTCTGCGACTTAGACCCTGAAGCATGAGGGGAAAAATAAAGGGATGCAGGTGAGTTCCCAACCAACTCCACGTCTTGCCTTGTCCAACTCAGAATTTTCAAAAGCAGAGCAGGAACACTGACATATTTTTCATGATCCCCAACAACATCGGAGGGCTCCAAGATTTTAGTCAGGCAACTTATGGAGTAACCAGGATTTTTTTTAATTTATATACAAAAATAAGTTCATACTCTTGAGTATCTTAACGCACAGCTAAGTATTACGAATATATATTCTGTTTCATTTCAGTGGTAATCAACTCTAACTCCTGACAGTTGTCAGTATTCACTGATATGTTTATTCAGCAATTGGAAGTATACAAAGGACTACCATTTTGGAGAACAGTAAGATGTTCTTCTCAGGTGGCACTACTGGTAAAGAACCCTCCTGCCAATGCAGGAGACGTAACAAACACAGATTCAGTCCCTGGGTCAGGAAGATCCTCTGGAGAAGAGCACGGCAACCCACTCCAGTGTTCTTGTCTGGAGAATCCCATGGACAGAGGAGCCTACAGTCCATGGGGTCACAAAGAGTTGAACACGACTAGAGCAACTTAGCATGCATGCACGCAGGATGTTCAGACACAAGTCTCCCCATGAATTTATCTTGCCTAAGACCCAAGTTTCAAGACTATTCTATGGAGACACCCACCCCAAAGAGAGCCAGAACCCACTATAGGCAGCTTCACTCTTCTGGAAGCTCAAGACTCAAGGAAAACAACACTGAATGTTAATCAATATCCTACCCTAGAAACACTCCGAACATATGAGATGAATATTCAAGGCAGACATGAATTGGTACAGTGCCACAAATTAGGGTCTGATCAGCCAGGTCAATACCAACAATGATAAGTTATTCCAATATCAGGTACACTTGATATGATGGATTGAAAATGGCACTTTATCCCCATAGTCTTTCTCCCCACAATATAGAACCCCATGTATTAAGCATGTTTCTAGCTTCTGTAGACTGTTTTGTAAAACACCTGTGTTTCATGCATACCCCAGACATGCTCTGTTCTGGAAAGCCAGATCACATCCCTGAGTCACCCTGCCTTGGCCTCCTCCCTCCCTCAACTCCCCCCACCCCAGTTCTCCAAGAAGAGTCCCCTTCCCAGGGGCATGCTTTTCAGATATAAACCAACCAAACCAGAGTCCACAGCACGACACTTCCCTTACTAAGCTTCCATGTCCTGAGTCACTATCCACCTGCCCCGATGACCCTAGACAGGTAGCAGAGAGCTAGGGACAGTCCCTATGCCCCAGAGCCCACTAACATTATTCAGACTAGCCAATCCTGAGCCTGCTCACCTGGGAGAACCAGCCCTTACTGAAGAAACCACACAAAGACTCCTGCCCAGTGTCCCTTCCTCCCTCTGCCTCACACCAACCCCAGTGCTTCCAGCGCGGCCTCTGTGGTATAACATGTACTCCCTCTTGGGGGATCTGTGAAGATCAACAAATTATCTTTTCAATGGCAGTCATCCTCTGGCCTTGCCATACCTAAATAATCATAAAGCCTATTAAAACAATCTGGTTATAGGGAAAACATTAGGCAAATCTCAACTGAGAGACATTCAACAAAATATCTGACCATCTGACCAGTATTCCTCAAAACAAGCAAGCTTATCAAAACACAAGGAAAGTCTGAAAAACTTAACAACCTAGAAGAACCTAAGAAGATTTGATAACTAAATGTGGTATCCTGACCAGCTCCTGAAACTCAGAAAGGATATTAGGAAAAACTAAGGAAATTTCAATCAAGCATGTACATTAGTTAATAATGATGTATTACCAATTTTGGCTCATTAATTGTGACAAACATACCATACTCATATAAGAGCTTAATAATAGGGCAAACTGAAAGGGGGTATATGGGAACTCTTTGTACCATCTTTGCAAATTTTCTCTAAATCTAAAAATATTCTAAAATTAAAATTTATAAAAATACAAATAAATATTTAAAATAAATAATAAAAATGGTTATTAGTTTAAAAGTCTATGAGCAAGTAATTTCTTTAGAGACTGAGGGCATGCCTATCATTATTACCCAGTGCTGGTTACACTCCTCTCAGAGGGAAGAAAACCTTTATCTTTGCTCAGATATAATGTCAGGTCTCCAAGTCATGCACCCATGGAACTGTGTCCACGCACAGGGGGTTGGCTTTTCCTACCCCATCCATGCAGAAGGACATTTTTGTAATACACGCAAAGACTCATTATGGGGCATGAGGAGGTGCACGTGGAGCAATAAGGAGCAGTTTCAGCTAAAGTAAAATGCATGTGATGGGTGGGGTAGAGAATAGATCCAATGCTCACAGGAATATTTCCCTGACCAGCCATCCACAGCCCACAACATAAGAAAGCACCACAGTTTACTGTGCCTGAAGGCCACATTTAAGATCAAAAGAACTTCACACACAGAAGGGAGCATCTCACAAGGATTCCTGAACCTTCACCAAGGACACGCATGAATCCAAAAACAATCTTTTTTTTAACGTTTTTAAAAATGTATTAATTTTTGGCTGTGCTGGGTCTTCATGGCTGGGCTCCTTTCTAGTTGCAGTGAGTGGGGGGCTACTCTCTACTTGTGGTGTGCGGGCTTCTCACTGCAGTGACTTCTCTTGTTGCAGAGCACGGGGTCTAGGGCACATGGCCTCAGGAGTCCCCTGGATCTAGAACACAGGCTAAACAGTCGTGGCCCATGGACTTAGCTGCTCCATGGTATCTGGGACCTTCCTGGACCTGGGATCGAACCCATGAGTCCCGAATTGGTGGGCAGGCTCTTAATCACTGAGCCACCAGCGAAGTCCTGAAAACACCCCTTTTAATGATCATGGTCACAACTGACCTCCTGGGGGTGTCCCACAGCCAAACTGCTTCTGTGTCAATCAGGAGAAAAGTAAAGCACATTAAGGGCAGGAAACAGAACCCTCAAACTCCTGAAATACATGACAGCTTTTCCTAAAAGCTGCTTAAGAGTCTTCAACACATATCTTAAGAAGATTTGGACCTGTTAATGCAGGTCTGGTCCTATGTTAACAAAGTTCTGGTTCTAGGAAGGAGATCAAAGCAGCAGCCTGTTTTCTTAAATTTGACCTAAGTGAAGCCTAACAGTAAACTCCCCACCCATTTCCGTTCATTCTTTCATTTATTCATTCAATATGTGTGTGCGTGCTCAGTGGCTTAGTCGTGGTCTGACTCTTTGTGATGCTATGGACTGTAGCCCGCCAGGCTCCTGTGTCCTGGAATTTTCTAGGCAAGAATACTGGAGTGGGCTGCCACTTCCTCCTCCAGGGGATCTTCTCAGCCCAGAAAGCAAGCCCACATCTCCTGCATTGGCAGGCAGATTTTTCACCACTGCACCACATGGGAAGCCCATTCATTCAGTAGACACATTTTTATTTCCCTCAATATGCCAGGTTCCACTCTGGGCTCTAGAAATAGAAAAATGAATGAGACTGGTTCCCTTGGGATGAACTGGCCCATACACAATTACAATAAATAGGCAGATTCCTAGATGTGAGATGTATAAATACCTACTTACTACATTCTTAGGTCTTCAGTTGTTTGCAGACAAATGCTTTACTAAATGTTATAGGTATGCTCATCACATTAACATAAAGGTGTTCCCCCTATCCAAAAAATACCACCTATAAAGTACTAGGAATTGGTATTTTAATAAATCTTCCAATGATCTTGTGAAAGGCATAACTACATGGCATAGTTTCCTCATGCTAAAATTATTCATTCTTAAGTGCATCACTGACTCGATGGACATGAATCTGAGTGAACTCTGGGAGCTGGTGATGGACAGGGAGGTCTGGAGTGCTGAGATTCATGGGGTCGCAAAGAGTTGGACACAACTGAGCGACTGAACTGAACTGAAGTACATAGTTTTAACACACTAAAATTTTATAACTTATTTTGGCATTTCCTCATTTTTTAATATTCTGGGAAACTTAAATGGAAGTGGCCTGTTTCTCTTGACCTTTGAGAGTCCAAAGCACAATTACTCTCTTGGGATAGTTTTTTATTTCTTTTTTGTTTTGGTTTGGTTTTTAACTTAAAAAGGCAGAGTGGATAGTTTTTGCTAAAAAAAAAAAAGAAAAAAATGCTGGGATCCAGCAATTCAGAGGACGTTCCAGTTGGAAAGTGTGCGAGAGTCTAGAATTGGATGATCAGCCAAAACACAAATTGGCCGTGAGAAAATGAGGGATCTGGAAAAGCTTAGTGATAATGAAGGAGAGATGGGTGAATTTAAGAGATGTAGAATCAGTAGGATTTGGTAATTGATTGGGTGTAGAGGAAGAAGAGGGAAGTAGCAAGATGAACTGAGGTTTCTGTTTAAGCAGCAAGGTAGAAGAAAATGCTGAAGGTGGAGCGGTTCATGGGCCTAGAGTTGAATCGTGTTCTGCAAAGTTGCATTTCAAGAAAGAAAATATAAGCAAAGATCTCCTCCATATTCATGAAGAGGAAGCACACAGATGATGATTATGTGATTCAAATGAGAATACTCTTATTTCAGCAAACACTTCTATCGTGACTGAGATAAGAAAATTTTCATAGCATGATAACATAGGGGAAAAGATTACCCTTCTCACTGAACCCAAACAATAATTTAAAAAACTAAAATAATAATAAACGTTTTAGAGAAGGGCAATATCAAAGCCCCAGCCCTGTCCTGGAGTGTTCCAGCCATTATCTGACTTGATAAAAGCTGTAATTTAAGTAGAACGTGGGCTCCATCCACAAGGATCTAATTATAACAGCTCATTAGTGTCTTATCATCTATAACCTGGCCCTACAGCACAAACCCAAGGGAGATCCAGGAAGCTGGCATAATGTAAAGCATTATGAGGAGAATTTTGCTGTTATCTGTTTTAATCTCTTTCTGAAGGTAAATTTTTGACAACAGTCTGCTTTAGATGAACAACACAGCACAAAATTGGAAGACTTCAAAACAGTGGCTATGCCTGGGGCATGACTCCACTGATAACACGCCAATCATCCACAGAAGGGGATATGTTAATATTTTTGTGACCCCAACACTCCAGGAAAGTGTGGAGCACTCAGAGCTCTGTCGGATGCTTCAAGACATACGGAAACTTTTATTACACCACCCTTGCCCTCAAAACACTTTGGAGAGGCAGAAAAATGCAAGGCAGCCTCTGACTGCTGCAGACTAGAGCCAGGCTTTGGAAAAATGAATTGGTTTTCCCCTACCCCTCCCCAATAAACACGGTCGAGAGAAATGGTTTGAGACTTTGAAATGGACAAAAAAAGTTCAGTGAGCATCCCATCTAGTTTCTTTTTGAACTCCAGGAGAAGGGGAGAGAACTTCTCTTCTGATCGTCCACAAATGTGGGCAGAGCCATCTCCAGGGACACTGGAATGGTCTGCTCTGGCAAAATGAAAAATAAAAACTCCCCTGCTCTAACTTATTTTCAGTTGACTTTGAAAGCATGAAAAATCCTTCTGACTAAGTAGAAGCAAAAACATGGAAACAGAGTCACACAGGTCTCTCTCAATAATATCAAAAACCGCATGAGGGAAATCACAGATAAACTAAGCCTTCAGGGTACCAAAAATACTGTGGCTCGGGTGCAGGAGATGAGCAACTCCATTCAGCCCAGTCCATCTCATCTGCTTCTGCTCACTCCACTCCCTGCCCCTCCCTGTTCCAGCTTTTGTCTCTCCTTTGATTTGTTCCTGACTCTTATCCAATGCCCATAACCTCCTCCTTTCCTGTTATACCCCCTCCACCCCTGCCATAAATCTTCTTTCTTCACAAAGACAACTTTTTGGGTACCCTATGAACACTTCAGATCGATTATAAACCTTCCAGAATCACAAAGTCAGCATCCACACCATTGAGCTTATCAGAAGAACAAATGCTCAGATCCAGACGTAACCAACATTTGTTCAGTAATTGTTGTGTTCTGGGCATTGTCATGATGCCTTCACCAGCATTACTTCATTTAATCATCAAATCAACCCAAAGGATGTATTACTGAAGCATTACTGAACACTAAGACATTAGGACTCCAAGACAGCAAATCACCTAGATCACAGAGAAGACAGAAATTGCTTTGATCCAAAATTCTCATTCTCCTAATCCAGAGTTCAGAGTGATACACCACACTGTATTTTATTTGTGAGTCAATAAACACACACATAGTGTAGATCAAGCAAAATGCTCTGCATTTTTTACTATGAAAAAGATATCCCCTTACATAAGAATAAAGATACATCCCATCTGATACTAGAAAGAACCTTCTGCATGTTTGCTTTCTTGGAGGCTCAAACAATAAAGAATCTGCCTGCAATGCAGGAGACCCGGTTTCAATCCTTGGGTTGGGAAGATCCCCAAATCAGGAAGATCCCCTGGAGGAGGGCATGGCAACCCACTCCAGTATTCTTGCCTGGAGAATCCTCATGGACAGAGGAGCCTGGTGGGCTACAGTTCATGTGGTCACAAAGAGATGGATACGACTGGGTGATTTTCACTACTTCCCTTTAAAGGAGGTTCAGGCTGCAGGGAGACATGAATAATGCAAGATGAGTTTAACGGGTTAAGAGAAGACAAGAAGGCAAGAAAGTGAGACTCTAAATGCAAAATAACTACAGATTCATTTCAAAGTGTGTCTAATGATGGCAGCTTTATAAACTGCTGGCAGGAGGAGCCCAAGGCGATGTGGTAATCCCATTTAAATCTGACAAGTGACCTATCAACTTGGTTCCTAAAAAAAAAACAAAAAACAAAACAAAAAAAAAAAACACAAGCAGTATGCTGGCAGAAGGCTGAGAAGTTAGAGTCCTACAAAAAAAAGAGAGAGAGAGAGAGATTTAATTCTCCAGAAAGGTGGGGGTAGAAAAACACCTTGAAAACCTTCAACAGTTCTCAAAGTATCTGTGACATGGCATTCGTAAACATTCTCTCCTTTTGAGAGTATAAGGCTCCTAAAATTCCCAGGGAGTAGAAAAAGTGGGGCTTGGGTACAGAGGTCTGGAATGAACCTAATAAAGCCCAGATGAAGAGTTTTATGCTCTCTAAAATAAAATGCTACTGATGGTATGGAGAGCAAAGGATTAATAATGTTTTGAATATCTTTAAATCAGTTATACAGGTACTGCTCTATTATTTTCAATATACTAAGTCTTGGTTTTAGAAACATTTCACAAATTCTATCTTCTGTAATTTCAAAGAGATTGGAAAATTTAATTCCATTTCAGATATCATATACACTGAGGTTGGGGGAGCAGCAGCAAAATATAATAATACAACTTGATCTGTGATGACATATTCTAAATTCTCAAATATGTGAGGATTTATTTCTGAGTTATCATATTAAATTAACCTTTTTTAGCAACTAAATCACATTATTTTACTTATTTTAACTTTATATCTATCTGATAGTGCAAGACCTCCTCCTTTATTTTGGCTTCTCGAGTTCAAAAGGAGACATGTCTATAGAATTTTCTGTTGTAGTTTTACTATAAATTTTCTTTTATAAGCTAGTTGTCTGGGTGATTGTTGCAAGAAATAAAATATTTAATGGTAATGACTTTACCATCTATTGAGATGATCATGTGTTTTTTCTTCTCTCTTTTTCTCTCTACCTCTCTGTCTCCCTCTCATCTATGGATGTGTTATATTAAAAATGAGAGAAGGAAAAAAAAACCTATTTTCCAGATGGAATCAAGTTTCCTCTAGGGAACGCTGTGGTGAAAATATCTTGATATGACAGAAGTTGGTTGGAGGAGGGAGAAACAACAAAGAAAGAGTTAAATTACTCTTCATTCAAAATGAACAGAATTTAGAGAAGGGCAAGAACAAAGGAGAGGGGGGAAAGGAGAGGAGAAAGTGAAGGCAGAGCAATACAGCTGCAAGCTGGAACCATATTTTGCAAAAATAAGTGAAGAACTTTCAAAGAACATAGAAATCTGACATCCATGTTTATGCTAAATGAAATGGCAACCCACTCCAGTGTTCTTGCCTGGAGAATCCCAGGGACAGGGGAGCCTGGTGGGCTGCCATCTATGGGGTTGCACAGAGTCGAACACAACTGAAGCAACTTAGCAGCAGCAGCATGTGGAACTGCAATGTAACCGCCACTCTAGAAGAGTAAATATCTCACACACAGGTTGCTTTGCAAAAGTGATATTGGGGAGAGAATTCAAAGACTGTGTCTTTTGCTGTCTGGAAAAGAATAGACATCCACAAGACAGAACGTATAGGAAAAAATTCAACAGACTCAGGAAAAGATAGACAGAGATAATAAGAAGAAACGTAGAGAAACCCCTGAAAAATCTACTGATTGAATTTTAGAGATTGAAACAGATGTGGGGTGAGGATTTGAGATAACCATGCATCGGTCTTAAAAGTCATATCTATATGACATCTGAAATATATTCTAAAATGTTTCTTAATAATGAAGCCACCTTGCATTACTCAAATAATGCATTCTACTTGGTCATATTGTATTGTTATTGTAGTATACTTAAGAGATTTGCATTACTAGAATTCTATTTAAGACTTTTTGCATATTAGATGAGGAAATTAGCCACTAATTCTTTCTCTTATGTAGTCATTATCATGGGAATAATCTGTTCCTTTATATCTGAATAAAATTGCCTATAAAACTCTTCGGATCCAAAGTATCTCTAGCAAAGTCATCATTTTACAAACTTTTGAATGTCTTCTTTTGTTATAGCTGTACTGAGAATATCTATTTCTTCAGAAGTCAATATATCCCTTTAAAAACTGTCATTTTGTAGAAATATTTGATTCAGTTAGCATAGATTCCTATGACAATTTGTATTTTAATCTTCATCTATACAATAATAATAAGAGAATAAGATGGTTGAATAGCATCATTGACTCTATGGACATGAGTCTGAGCAAACTTTAGAAGTTGGTGATGGACAGGGATGCCTGGCGTGCTGCAGTGCATGGGGTCGCAAAGAGTCAGACACAACTGAGCAACTGAACTAACTGATATACTAATAGTTTTGAGTATTTCTTCACTTATTTATTTTCTGTTCACCTTCCAGAAATGTTTTGTCCAATATGGTAGTCATTATTCATATGTGGTGACTACATTTAGATCAATTAAAATTGAATAAAATTACATTCAATTCAGTTCAGTCACTCAGTCGTGTCCGACTCTTTGCAACCCCATGGACTGCAGCACACCATGCTACCCTGTCCATCACCAATTCCCAGAGCTCGCTCAAACTCGTGTCCATTGAGTCGGTGATGGCATCCAACCATCTTATCCTCTGTCATCCCCTTCTCCTCCTGCCTTCAAACTTTCCCAGCATCAGGGTCTTTTCAACAGAGTCAGCTCTTCACATCAGGTGGCCAAAGTGTTGGAGTTTCAGTTTCAGTATCAGTCCTTCCAATGAATATTCAGGACTGATTTCCTTTAGGATGGACTGCTTTGGCCTCCTTGCAGTCCAAGAGACTCTCAAGCGTCTTCTCCAACACCACAGTTCAAAAGCACCATTTCTTGGGCACTCAGCTTTCTTCACAGTCCAACTCTCACATCCATACATGACTACTGGAAAAATCATAACTTTGACTAGATGGACCTTTTTTGCTTTTTAATATGCTGTCTAGGTCGGTCATAGCTTTTCTTCCAAGGAGTAAGCATCTTTTATGGCTGCAGTCACCATCTGCAGCGATTTTGGAGCCCCCCAAAATAAAGTCTCTCACTGTTTTCATTGTTTCTGCATCTATTTGCCATGAAGTGATGGGACCAGCTTTCATGATCTTCGTTTTCTGAATGTTGAGCTTTAAGCCAGCTTTTTCACTCTCATCTTTCACTTTTATCGAGAGGCTCTTAGTTCTTCTTCACTTTCTGCCATAAAGGTGGTGTCATCTGCATGTCTGAGATTATTGATATTTCTCTCAGCAATCTTGATTCCAGCTTGTGCTTCATCCAGTCCAGCATTTCTCATGATGTACTCTGCATATAAGTTAAATAAGCAGGGTGACAATATACAGTCTTGATGTACTCCTTTCCCTATTTGGAACCAGTGTGTTGTTCCATGTCTAGTTCTAACTGGTGCTTCTTGACCTGCATACAGATTTCTAGGGATTAGATCTGATAGACAGAGTGCCTGAAGAACTATAGACAGAGGTTTGTGACATTGTTCAGGAGGCAGTGATCAAGACTATCCCCAAGAAAAGGCAAAATGATTGTAGACGAGGCCTTACAAATAGCTGTGAAAAGAAGAGAAGTGAAAAGCAAAGGAGAAAAGGAAAGATACACCCATTTGAATGCAGAGTTCCAAAGAACAGCAAGGAGAGATAAGAAAGCCTTCCTCAGTGATCAATGCAAAGAAATAGAGGAAAACAACAGAATGGGAAAGACTAGAGATCTCTCCAAGAAAATTAGAGATACCAAGGAAATATTTCATGCAAAGATGGGCACAATGAAGGACAGAAATGGCATGGACCTAACAGAAACAGAAGACATTAAGAAGAGGGGACAAGAATATACAGAAAAGTAAACAAAAAAGATCTTTACGATCCAGATAATCACAATCGTGTGATCACTCACCTAAAGCCAGACATCCTGGAATGCAAAGTCAAGTGGGTCTTAGGAAGCACCACTATGAAAAAAGCTAGTGGAGGTGATGGAATCCAGTTGAACTATTTCAAATCCTAAAAGATGATGCTGTGAAAGTGCTGCACTCAGTATGCCAGCAAATTTAGAAAACTTAGCAGTAGCCACAGAACTGGAAAAAGCCAGTTTTTATTCCAATCCCAAAGAAAGGCAATGCCAAGGAATGCTTAAAATTATATTCAATATCTTATAATAACCTACAGTAGAAAAGAATCTGAAAAAGTATATATATAAATAAAAGTATAGACGATTCACAATGTTGTGTTAATTCTGGGTGTCCAGCAAAGTGATTCAGATATACCTTACACAACACTGTAAATTAACTATACTTCAATTAAAAATTAAAATTTAATAAAATTAAAAATTTACTTCCTCAGTTGCACCAGTCACACCTCAGATGCATAACAGACACAGGTGACTAGTAGCTACTGCATTGGATGGTGCCAATATAAAACATTCTATCATGACAGGCTTTCTGGAAAGTGCCATTCTCAAGGTTACTTTTGTTGCCTTAAGGGGCTGGCTCATGAATCTATACATTCTACTGCTTTTCTCATTTCTAATTCATCTGTTTTTGCTTTTCGGTTTATATTTTCATTCCCTCTATTTTGAATAAGTTTATATTCCTCTTTTTTTCCCTAATTTTTTTTTCAGCAGAGTATTTGTGCCTATAGCTTTGGTACAAGTCACCAGTTTTGGCATGCCAACTTCCCATTGACTATCCTTTCTAAGAAGACTGCAATGAAAATTTTTATTTTCTTTTCTGACCCAGAAGTTGACTGTTTCTGAAAACGTATTTCAAATGGTTAAAGTATTTTTGGTTGTTGTTATGTAAGCTTCTCAGCTTTTCTTTTTTCTTCCATTTTCTTTTTTTCTTTGTTCCTTTTTTTCTTTCCTTAATTAATTTTTTCTGTTTGCTTTCCATATTTTATAACAATATAGTCAGAGATTATGCTCTATGTAATCAAATCTTGCTTTAGGTTATTTATTGATGTTCATCACTCATCCAACACAGGGTAATTTTTGTAACTATTTCATGGGCACTTTATTTAAAGAAAAGATTCACTCTATGTGTAGAAAAAAAGGTATACAGCTATCACATCTGCATTGTGGACTACAACCTTTATCAATAGAAAATGACTCAGCTCTTTATTTCCTGAGTTCTGCTTTTCATAAAGTTCAACACTGCCATAGCTATCTCCTTTTTCCTTGTGCTTGCTGAAACATTCTTGCTGATCATTTTTTTGTTGTAGTTTTGCCTTTTGAAATAATGCTGTTGTTCAATTGCCCAGTCATGTCCGACTCTTCGTGACTCCATGGACTGCAGCACTTCAGACCTCCCTGTCCCTCACCATCTCTCAGAGTTTGCCCAAGTTCATGTCCATTCCATTGGTGATGCCATCTAGCCATCTCATCCTCTGAGGCCCTCTTCTCCTTCTGCCCTCAATCTTTCCCACCATCAGGGTCTTTTCCAATGAGTTGGCTGTTCACATCAGGTGGCCAAAATATTGGAGCTTCAGCTTCAGCATCAGTCCTTCCAATGAGTATTCAGGGTTGATTTCCTTTAAAATTGACTAGTTTGATCTCCCTGCTGTCCAAGGGACTCTCAAGAGTCTTCTACAGCACCATAGTTCAAAGGCATCAATTCTTCAGTACTCTGCCTTCTTTAACGTCTAGGTCTCACAACTGTACACGACCACTGGAAAGACCATAGCCTTGACTATACAGACATTTGTCGGCAAAGTGATGTCTTTATTTATTGAAATAATACATAGTTGTAATAATTGGAAAACTATGATAGTTATCATTAAATTTAAAAATATACATTCCTACGTTCTTTTTCTCTTATTATCTGTCAACATCAATAACAACCCAGTTTCTGTTATTCCTGCCTGTATGAAATTATTAAATTAGCCTTCCTGGCCATGGAACTCATTCTCTGTGATGACCCACTATCTGTCTGTGGAGTGTGTTTCTCTCTGAATAAATCCACTTCTTACCTATCACTTTGTCTCTCATGGAATTCTTTCTGTAATGAGACATCAAGAACCTGAGCTTTATTAGGTCCTGAAACCCAGGTCTGTGATCTTAGTAAGAATCCTCCCACTTACTAGCCTGTGAAATTACCCAGCCCATAAAAGCTAACTATGCCACATTTCGAGGCCACTGCACTCGCCCTCTGCAATGGCCCACACTCTGTCTGTGAAGTGTACTTCTCTCTAAGTCCACTTCTTACCTATCAACAACAACAACAAAAAGGTAGCCTTCCAATTCTTCTATTCTCTTTCACTGATGTTATATGAATTTTTATATTTTGTTTCTAAATTGATATTTTAATATTAAGAAGTTCCACAGTTAAGAACTCTGTTTAACATTATGTGTTGCCTTTGTTTATCCTTAACTTTGGACTTAACGATACATTGACCTAGTTTTGGTGCTCAACAGTGCTTTAACATAATAATTTATCATCTAGAGCAGCACTGTCCAACACAGAGAAGCCATGTGTATAATTTTAAATTTTCTGGTAGCTATATTTATTAAAGTCATACAGGTAAAATTAATTCAATAAATTATGTTATGTAAGTCAATAAATCCAAAATATTATATTTAAACAAGTTATCCATATAAAATGATTAATGAGATTCTTACATTATTCCTTTTTCCTTTAAAACCCAATGTGTATTTCATACTTACAGATCTCAGAATTAGCCACATTTCAAGTGCTCAACAGCTGTATTTTATGAAACAGAACAGCTCTACAGAATTTATTTTGATTCATGTTTCAGTTGGCTTAAGTACATCCTCAAATAATTCTTTTCAGGAATGATATGTTGGTTAAAGAGATACACATGAACAATAGCTTAGGTACAGATTTACTGAATTTACATTAAAGTCGGAACAATTTCTCAATTATCTTCTGCTATTTATATGCTGTAAAAGGGAATTAGGAACCAAGCTGATAGTGGTTGCTTTTCCTTTGTAGGCAGACATTTTTCTTTATCTTTGTATCTCAAAAATTTTGCTAGTATATATGTAATTGTGGATTACTTTCACTGATTTTTAAATTTTTTTCTGACTCAAACCTTACTTTTTTCTGTTCAGGTAAGCTGCCTTCAACTTTATCTTTGATTACTGCTTCTGTTCCAGTTGAGTGGCTTCAGTCTCAAAATATCTATGATTCATTAATTTGTGTAGGTTTTTTCCTTTTCTGACCTCCTACTACTAACTTTTCTCATTTTCAGTTCTTCATTCCTTTTATTTGTAGTCTAACACACCATTTCTCGTTTGTCTTCCAATCACTGATTAAAATCTTTTCAGGGTCATTTCTATACTTCAGCATAGAAGATTTTAATTCCTATGTTTCATATTTACTTTCTTTGCATTGTTACTTTTGCATCTCAACTAAAATTCCGCCTGCTTTTCTTAACAGCTTTCTGCTCCTATCATAGGGACTGTGTCTTTTTGCCTCTTCTGGAGAATGCAAAATAGCGTTTACATTTTTTCTTTTAGTTTCTATATTAAATCATTTCTCAGAAGTCTACTTTTTCCCTAAGTCTTTAGAATGGTGCTTGATTTCCCTAGTTCTTCATAATTGGGGCAGGGGGTGGGGGGCAGTGACCCTAGTTTAACCATTCTGGAATGGAAAAAGGTGATACAGAACTTGTTTCCTAAAAGGCAAGGCACATAGGTCACTCAAGGTTTCATTCACTATCTACCTGGGCTGCCTGGTGGCTCAGCAGGTAAAGAATCCGCTTGCAATGTGGGTGACCTGAGTTCAATCCCTGGATTGGGAAGATCCCCCAAGAAGGGAATGGCTACCCACTCCAGTATTCTGGCCTGGAGAATTCCATGGACTGTATAGTCCACGGGGTCACAAAGAGTCAGACACGACTGAGTGACTTTCATTCATCTTGGCTGCCACATAAACTCAGCAGAAAGAACCATGAGTTAAGACTGACATTCATATGCCAACAGCTAGTTTTCACAATAAGTAATACATAACCCAAGCCTAAAGAGAACAGTAAGAACAGTGCCCAACCTGCTTCAAAGCAAAGCCTTGCATTTGTCTTTACCCAGTTGATAAGCACAGCTCCTACATAATTTTCAAAGTCTGTTTAGAAATTCATCTGGTGCAGTGGATCACTATAGAGTGAGACCATCAATTCCAAGAGGAAATGTCTCGATTATTCTTTGCCACACATCAAAAGAATGAGCCTGTTCAGCAGAGTAATGATGTAGGCAAGATTAAAAGGAGACTGTTTTCAAGAACTTTGACAGCATTCATTTAGAATGCTAATTAAAAGAGAAACTTTATCTATTAAGAGTGAAGTCTACTTGATAAACACTTTGTTAATGGTTAGGGTAATTTCAAAGTTTGAGAATTAGAAGAGAGTATTTTTTTAAGTTTTCTATAATTTAGACTATCACTAATTCAGACACCACCACCATCACCCCCCCATAATTGAGTAAAATTTTTTCAATGCATAACTACCTTGAAGTATGCTAATGTCTGCAAAGCATGCAAAAATCCAAGTCTTACCATCTGCTGGATGATTCATTTGTAAATCTGCCTAGTATTCCTTTGGGAAGTTCCAGGATTGATTTTTTAATCTCATTATAAAAACTTGGTGGGAATGAATTCAGTCACTTTCAACACGTATGAAAGTATTCTGAGCACTGGGAACAATGTGCCACGTTCATCCTTATTGTTTAGTCACTAAGTCACGTCTGACTATTTGCGACATGTTTAAATAGTATGTATACTATGATCAAAAATATGAGTGTTTCAAGTAATTGCTTGGAGATCTGGAGTTTTAACTGAGAGTTCCAGAAAAAAACAGAAGCATATTTATTAGTCACAGAGAAGAACTCTTTCTAGTTTTGGCCCAAACTAGCCATTGCTGGTAATAAAGTAAGAACAATGCATCGTCTGGCTCCTTTAGGGAAAGAACTGTAATCCACCCATGTTTACACTCCTGCACTCAAAATGTCCTTCAAGGTTAACTTTTTTTTATCTGCTTCTTAGATATCTGCTTCTGAGGCTGTAAAACTATATTTAAAATATGAATGAATCTCTCATCAATCTTTTCTCCCATGTGTTTTAACTGTATCATGTAAGAGTTTTCTTCAGCTTCTCACCCAATTGGCATCACATCTTGACCTCTCTTCTTATCCTGCCCTGTATTAGGGAACCTAGCTTCATAAAATTTACTGACTTGGAACCCAAGCAATTCTTTCACAAGTTCCAAGAACTGCAGCTGCAAATATGAGAATTTCAAGAGTCTCCAGGACTGCACAGTTGCAGGAGGAGTTGTTCATAGCTGAGTTTGCAGGATAATGTCCTTGGAATTGCACATTTCACAGTCCTATAGGCCATAGGTGTCCACCCTGGGCTTCAATCCAAGATTTAGCCAGGGCCTAATGACACTATGGCAGGAACCGCTGCACTGTTAAAGGAGGGGGAGAAGAAACAGTCCTTGGCACACAATAGGTGCTCCATAAATATTTGTTGGAAAAGAAAGCATCACAGGAAGTTGTGACTGGAAAATCATGGGAGTCCTGTAAGTTAAAATGCATCTGACTTCTTTCTAGTGAGGTAACTGACTTTGCATGCCTAAGAGCTGTCCTGGCAATGAATGGGATTTCTCCCCTTGTTTGGAATTGTTACAGATCCAGAACATTCCCATTCACTCTGCTTTCAGTCAAACTGAACAAATATTTATTGAACATTTTATTATACACTGTCTGGCAAGGCATAGTTTCTGCCTTAAAGTAACTCAAATCTAGTAAACACATAGTCAATAAAAAGCTATTTACAGGGACTTCCCTAGCGGTCCAGTGATTAAAACTCCATGCTTCCAATGCAGGGGCCCTGGGTTCTATCCCTGGGCAGCAAACTAAATCCCATATGCTACAACTAAGACCTGGCACAGACAAATAAATAAATAGATAAAACACTTATTTCTAATATAAATAATATATTATACTAATATAATAGCAAGTAATAACTGTGTAGAAGTACACAGATAACAAACAAATGAGGGAGTGACAATTTTGTCCTGAGGTTCAGACCAGGGTTTCTAATAAAGGCGCCTCTGGCCAGTTTTTGTTGTTTTTTTCATCTTTTTTTTTTAGTTGGAGTATAATTGTTTTACAACGTTGTGTTAGTGTCTGCTGTACAACAAAATGAATCAGCTATATCTATACATATATCCCCTCCCTCTTGAGCCTCCCTCCCATCCCTCATCCCACCCCTCTAGGTCATCACAGAGTTGCTTTTTAAATTTTATTTATTTTTTAATTGAAGGATAATCACTTTATGGAATTTTTTTTGCTTTCTGTCAAACATCAATGTGAATCAGCCATAGGTATACCTATATCCCCTCTCTTTTGAACCTCCCTCCCATCTCCCACCCCATCCCACCCCTCTAGGTTGATACAGAGACCCTATTTGAGTTTCCTGAGCCATACAGCAAATTCCCACTGGCTATCTATTTTACATATGGTAATGTAAGTTTCCATGTTACTCTTTCCACCCTCCCCTCCCCTCTCCCCATGTCCATAAGTGTATTTTCTATGTCTGTTTCTCCACTGCTGCCCTATAAATAAATTCTTCAGTACCATTTTTCTAGATTCCATACATGTGTATTACAATACAATATTTATCTTTCTCTTTCTCACTTCACTCTCTGTAATAGGTTCTAGATTCATCCACTTCATCAGAACTAACTCAAATGTGTTCCTTTTATGGCTGAGAAGGAGATCAGCCCTGGGATTTCTTTGGAAGGAATGATGCTAAAGCTGAAACTCCAGTACTTTGGCCACCTCATGCGAAGAGTTGACTCACTGGAAAAGACTCTGATGCTGGGAGAGATCGGGGGCAGGAGAAGGGGATGACAGAGGATGAGATGGCTGGATGGCATCACTGACTCAATGGACGTGAGTCTGAGTGAACTCTGGGAGTTGGTGATGGACAGGGAGGCCTGGTGTGCTGCGATTCATGGGGTCGCAGAGTTGGACACAACTGAGCAACTGAACTAAATATTCCATTGTGTATATTTACCACAACTTCTTTATCCATTCATCTGTCGATGGGCAGCTACATCGCTTCCATGTTCTAGCTATTGTAAATAGTGCTGCAATGAACAATGGGATACATGTGTCTTTTTCAATTTTGGTTTCCTCAGTGTATATGTCTAGGAGTTGGATTGCTGGGTCATATGGTGGTTTTATTCCTAGTTTTTTAAGGAGTTTCCATACTGTCTTTCATAGTGGCTGTATCAATTTACATTCCCACCAACAGCTCAAGAGTGTTCCCTTTTCTCCACACGCTCTCCAGCATTTATTGTTTGTAGACTTTTTGATGATGGCCATTCTGACTGGTGTGAGGTGATATCTCATTGTAGTTTTGATTTGCATTTCTCTAATAATGAGAGATGTTGAGCATCTTTTCATGTGTTTGTTAGCTATCTGTATGTCTTCTTTGGAGAAATGTCTGTTTAGGTCTTTTTCCCACTTTTTGATTGGGTGGTTTGCTCTTCTGGTATTGAGTTGTATGAGCTGCCTGGGTAGTTTGGAAATTAATCCTTTGTCAGTTGTTCCATTTGCTATTATTTTCTCCCATTCTGAGGGTTGTCTTTTTACCTTGCTTATAGTTTCCTTTGCTGTGCAATAGCTTTTAAGTTTAATCAGGTCACACTTGTTTGCTTTTGTTTTTATTTCCGTTACTCTAGGCTGTGGGTCATAGAGGATCTTGCTTTGACATATGTCATCGAGTGTTCTGCCTATGTTTTCCTCTAAGAGTTTTATAGTTTCTGGTCTTACATTTAGGTCTTTAATCCATTTTGAGTTTATTTTTGTGTGTGGTGTTAGGAAGTGTTCTAATTTCATTCTTTCACCTGTAGCTGTCCAGTTTTCACAGCACCATTATTGAAGAGGCTGTCTTTGCCCCATTGTAAATTCTTGCCTCCTTTGTCAAAAATAAGGTACTCATAGGTGCATGGGCTCATTTCTGGGCTTTCTATCTTGTCCCATTGGTCTATATTTCTGTTTTTGTGCCAGTACCATACTGTCTTGATGACTGTAGCTTTGTAGTATAACCTGAAGTCAAGAAGTTTGATTCCTCCAGCTCCATTCTTTTTTCTCAAGACAGCTTTGGCTATTCGGAGTCTTTTGTGTTTCCATATGAACTGTGAAAGTTTTTGTTCCAGTTCTGTGAAAAATGCCATTGGTGATTTGATAGGGATCTCACTGAATCTGTAGATTGCATTTAGTAGTATAGTCATTTTCACAATATTGATTCTTCCTACCCAGGAACATGGAATATCTCTCCATCTGTTTATGTCATCTTTGATTTCTTTCATTGGTGTCTTATAATTTTCTGTGTACAGTTCTTTTGTCTCCTTAGGTAAGCTTATTCCTAGATATACAATTCTTTTTGTTGCAGCAGTGGATGTTGACACAGATGCAGAACACTGTCATCACCACCAGTATCCCTCATGCTGCCCATCTGTAGCCACACCCACTTCCACCACACCTCACTCCCTCTTTAACTCTCAGCAACCACTAATCTGTTCTCCATTTATAATTTTGTCATTTCAAGAAAGCTGTACACATGGAATTTATAATTTGGGGGGTTGGCTTTTTCGCTCAGCATCATCCTCTGGAGATTCATCCAGGTTGTTGCATGTCCCAATAGTTTGTTCTTTTTCTTGCTGAATAGTATTCCACGATATGAACGTACCACATTCTGTTTAATCGACTACTGGATAAATACATCTGAGTTGTTTCCAACTTGAGGTTATTAAGGATAGAACTTTTATAAATATTCATGTACAGGTTTTTAAATTGTAGTAAATGCACAAAACATAAAATTAACCATCTTAATCACGTTTAAGTATGCAGTTCAGTGGCGTGAAGTACATCCACATTGTTGTAAACCATCACCAGAAACCATCTCCAGAATTCTTTACATCTTGCAGAACTGAAGCTGTGTACCAATTAAACAGTATTCTCCCCTGAGTCCCTGGCATCCATGACCCCACTTTGTATCTCTATGACTTTGAGTACTCTAGATACCTCATAAAACTAGAATCACACAGCATTTATCTTTTTGTGATTGGATCATTTCATTTAACATAAAGTCCTCAGGGTTCATTCATGTCACAGAATATGTCAGAATTTCCTTCCCTTTCATGAATGAATAATAATTCCACTGGATGTACTTACCATATTTTGTCTATTCATTCATTCAAAAAACTAAGATCATAGCATCCAGTCATATCACTCTATGGCAAATAGATGGAGAAACAATGGAAACAGTGAGAGATTTTATTTTCTTGGGCTCATAAATCACTGCAGATGGTGACTGCAGCCATGAAATTAAAAGATGCTTGCTCCTTGGAAGAAAAGCTATGACCAACCTGCTGCTGCTGCTGCTAAGTTGCTTCAGTCGTGTTCGACTCTGTGTGACCCCACAGACAGCAGCCCACCAGGCTCTGCCTACACAGCCTACTAAAAAGCAGAGACATTACTTTGCCAACAAAGTTCTGACTAGTCAAAGCTATGTCATGTACAGATGTGAGAGCTGGACTATAACGAAAGCCAAGCACCGAAGAATTGATGCTCTTGAACTGTGGTGTTAGAGAAGACTCTTGAGAGTCCCTTGGACTGCAAGGAGATCAACGCAGTCAATCCTAAAGGAAATCAGTCCTGAATATTCATTGGAAGGACTGATGCTTAAGCTGAAGCTCCAACACTTTGGCCACCTGATGTGAAGAACTGACTCACTGGAAAAGACCCTGATGCTGGGAAAGATTGAAGGTAGGAGGAGACGGGCACAACAGAGGATGAGATGGATGGATGGCATCACCGACTCTATGGACATGAGTTTGAGCAAGCTCTGGGAGTTGGTGATAGACAGGGAAGCCTGGCGTGCTGCAGTCCATGAGGTTGCAAAGAATCAGACATGACTGAATGACTGAACTGACTGACTCATCCATTAACAGACATTTGGGTTGCTTCTACCTCTTGGTTATTTTGAATAATGCTGCTATAAACAAGAGAGTCCAAATATCTGTTCAAATCCTGTTTTCAATTCTTCTGGGTATATATCCAGAAGTAGAATTGCTGGATCATATGGTAATTCTATTTTTAATATTTTGAGAGTTCACCAAAGTGCTTTCCACAGTGACTACACCATCTTACATTCCCATTAACATTGCACAAGTGTTTTAATTTCTCCATATTCTTGCCAACTCTTGCATCTTTTTTTTCTTTTTCCTTTATACTTGCCATTCTAATAGAAGTGAGATCACATATACAGATTGTGTTTCCACAATATTTATGTGAATATTAACATATTTATGTGAATTTTATGTGAATATTTATGTGAATATTAACCTTCATTTCTCTGGGATAAACTCCAAGGAGTGTAATTTCTGGGTAACATGGTAGTTGTATACTAGTTTTTTTAAGTAACAGTCAAACTTTTTCAGAATAGTTGTACCACCAGCAATATATGAATGATGTGGTTTCTCTGTCAAATTTCTCATCAAATCCTCACCAGCATTTGACGCGGTCACTATTTTTACTTTAGCCATTCTGCTAGGTGTATAATGGCATTCTCACTGTGGTTTTAATTGCATTTCCCTAATGGCTAATGGGGCTTCCCTGGTGACTCAGATGGTAAAGAATCCACCTGCAGTGCAGGAGACTAGGATTTGATCCCTGGGTCAGGAAGACCCCCTGGAGAAGGGAATGGCAATCCACTCCAGTATCCTCGCCTGGAGAATCCCATGGACAGAGGAGCCTGGTGAGCTACAGTCCATTCTGTCGCAAACAGTAGGACATGAGTGAGCAACTAAGCATGTACACATGCATACAATGGCTAATGATGCTGAACATTATTCCAAGTGGTGATTTGCCATCTGTATACCTTCTTTGGTAAAAATGTTTCTTCATACCTTTTGGTCATACTCTAAAGGGACTGTTTACTTTTTACTTTTGAGTTTTAAGAATTGTAGATATCAGAACTCTCTTGGATAGTAGCATTATTTGCAAATCTTTTCTGACTGTAGCTTATCCTTTCAATTTCTTAACAGAGTATTTGGCATAAGAAAGGTTTTATATTGATGAAGTCCAACTTATTCATTTTTTCCTGTTATAGGCAATGTTGTTGATAACAAGTCTTTCTTTCCTAGCCCTACACTCCAAATATTTTTTCTTGTTGTTTTTTTTTTTCTGTTTATAGTACTACCTTTTACACTGAAGCCTGTTTTTAAGTTTTGAAATATAGGTCGAAGTTTGAATTTTTGCCTATGAATGACCAAATAGTCCAGCCCCCAAAACTCCAGCACCATTTGACTATATTATCTCCACTAAATTAATTTTTAACTTTTGTCAAAAATCATTTGGGCATATTTGTATGGATCTACTTCTGGCTTCTCTATTGTGTTCCACTGATCCATAACTCTCTCCTTTCCCAGTACCACCAAGTCTTTGTTTCTATAGCTATGTGCATGCTCAGTCACTTCAGTCATGTCTGACTCTTTGTGACCCTCTGGACTGTAGCCCACCAGGCTCCTCTGTCCATGGGATGCTCCAGGCAAGAATACTGGAATGGTTGCTGTGCCCTCCACCAGGGGTCTTCCTGACCCAGGGATCAAATCTGCATCTCTTGCGTCTCCTGCACTGGCAGGCAGGTTCTTTACCACTAGCACCACCTGGGAAGCCCTCCTATAGCTACACATTCTTTTCAGATCAAATACACTGATTTTTTGCACCTTGTTCCTTTTTTTAAGTTATGTTAACTGTTGTAGTTCCCTTGAGCTCTGAGGAAGAGAGGCAGTTTGTTATTGCTGGGAGAGGGTGAGCACTCCAGCTCCTCATGTGATTTCCAGTAGCATTTGATAAGGATGACATCTGTACCATTTGTCATTTATGATGTGCTGGTTCTCTACTAGGCCTCCTGTGACATCAATCACTTCAACAGGGAAGAAGAAGGATGCTTCATTACCAACTAGAAGTGGAACTCCATGTTCCCCATTTGGTCTCCACTGATACCATGGTGGGGAAGAGGCCTCATTATTGGCCAGATCCCTACTTGGTCTTCTCTGAAACCACCATAGTGGGGTGTTAGGGCACTGATAGTCATGTGAGGCTAGACATTCAGTTCACCACCCCCAGCCATTGTTGGCAGCGGTAAGGATAGGGCCCAGTTTTTTCTGTACTGTTTGGCTGGAGTAGAGCATCTAGCTAGCATCTAAAAGTTTTCTATCTTGCTAGACTGCCCCTTCCCTGGTCCTTTGGATAGAGACAGCAGGGTTTGGGGGGGGTGCATTTACTGTCTGGGTCTTTGGCATTTCCAGGTTTATAGTGTCTCCAACTTCAAGTATGAGATGTATAAGGCAAAAAGAAAACCCAGAAAACTCACCACTGTGCCATTCCCCAGGTCCCAATATCTCTAGCTGGTTTGGCTTCTTCTGTTTATCTTTCAGAGTCTTTTGGGTTTTGTTTGTTTTATATAAAATGACCAGAGTTTTCCATTATACTTAGCTTCAGTTGTATTTCTTCTTGTAGTAACAAGAAAAATTATGTCTACTCCATCTTCCCTGAAGTACACCTGAAGGCTTTTAAGGAGCAGAATGACATAGTCAGCTATGTCACTCCAAAAGCTATGCTTTTGGAAGATTCTTCTGGCAGGGAAGAGAATGGACTTCACAGAGGAAAATGGAGGCTCAGTGAAATCTATTAGGTAGGAAAAAACACGGGGCTAAAATAAAGCTGTGGCAATGAGAATGGAGTGAAAGAATCTGAAGGAAACAGAATTCAGGAGATGGATTCAGTAAATGTAATGACTGGTGAGGAAGAAAAGAGATACACATGTGATTTCTAGGTTTTTGGTTGATGTTACTAATGAACAAAATGGCACCAATTCAGTTAGGAAACATGGGAGTAGTTCAGTTCAGTTCAGTCGCTCAGTCGTGTCCGACCCTTTGTGACCCCATGAATCGCAGCACGCCAGGCCTCCCTGTCCATCACCATCTCCTGGAGTTCACTCAGACTCACGTGCATCAAGTCCGTGATGCCATCCAGCCATCTCATGCTCGGTCATCCCCTTCTCCTCCTGCCCCCAGTCTCTCCCAGCATTAAAGTCTTTTCCAATGAGTCAACTCTTCGCATGAGGTGGCCAAAGTACTGGAGTTTCAGCTTTAGCATCATTCTTTCCAAAGAAATCCCAGGGCTGATCTCCTTCAGAATGGACTGGTTGGATCTTCTTGCAGTCCAAGGGACTCTCAAGAGTCTTCTCCAACACCACACTTCAAAAGCATCAATTATTCGGTGCTCAGCTTTCTTCACAGTCCAACTCTCACATCCATACATGACTACTGGAAAAACCATAGCCTTGACTAGACAGACCTTAGTAGGAACTTGTATAAAGATGATGAGTCCAGTTTGGGAACTGCTGCTTTTGAGGTCTCTGTTTTCCTCTAACTTTGGTTCATAAGTAAGTTTGGCACCTTCTTTTCATCTTATTTTATGTCCTTCAACTAGAAAATCAGAGAATGGGATGCTGCCCTTTTTCTTAAAAATGAACTAGCTCTCCAAAGAAGATATACAAGCAGCCAAAGAGCATATGAAAAGGTGCTTAACACTATTAGTAATTCTTGGACTGCTAGAAGATCAAACCAGTCAATCCTAAAAGAAATGAGTCCTGAGTATTCATCAGAAAGACTGATGCTGAAGCTGAAGCTCCAATACTTTGACTACCTGATGTGAAGAACTGACTCATTGGAAAAGACCCTGATGCTGGGAAAGATTGAAGGCAAGAGGAGAGGGGGACAACAGAGGATGAGATGGTTTGATGGCATCACCAACTCGATGGACATGAGTTTGAGAAAGCCCTGGGAGTTGGTGATGGACAGGGAAGGCTGGTGTGCTGCAGTCTATGGGGTCGCAAAGAGTCTGACACAACTGAGCGACTGAACTGAACTGAAATGGAAATCAAAATATAGTATGATACAACTTCATATTGTATGAAGTTGTTCATATTATAAACATACTTTAAAATTTTAAAGAATAACCATAACAAAGTGTAGGGGAAGGTTTAGAAAAACTAGAATGCTCATATTTTGTTGATAGGAATAAAAGTGTCTAGTCATTTTGAAAAATATCTGAGCAGTTTCTCAAAACGTTGAAATTATTGTTACCATAGGATCCAACAACTCCACTCCTGGGTATATATCCAAGCTGAATAAAAACATACAACCACACAAAAACTTAAACACAAATATTCACAGCAACAATATTCACAGTGGAATCAACTCAAATAAAAAGAAATAGAAAATATCCATACTGTGGAATATCATTCAGCAATTTAAAGAAATGATATTCTGATACCTGGTACAACATGGATGAATCTTGAAAACATTATGCTAAGTCAAAAATGCCAATCACAGAAGACCATATATTACATGAATCCATTTATATACAATGGCTAGAATAGGTAAATAGATGGAGACACAAAGTAGATTCATGATATGCTATAACTGGGAGTGTGGGTCTCAATTAAAAGTGACTGCTGTCAGGCAGAAGATTTCTTTTAGGTGTGACAAAAGTTTTCTACAATTAGATTATGATGATGATTGCAAAACTCCACAAATATACTAAAAGCCACTAAATTGTACACTTTTAGCAGGAACACCTTCTGGTATATGAACTATATCTTAGTAAAACTGCTTTTTTAAAAAATCTCTTTTTACTTTTTAGCTATTAAACATATAAAATCATGAGTCATCACTTTTTTCTGTATTCATTCTTGTTTCTGGGTTCAACTGTCTTCTTCCTGAGATGTATCCTTTAACAGTTCTCTAAGTAAGAATATGGGTGTCCTGTGCTTAGTCATTCAGTCATGTCTGATTCTGCGACGCCATGGGCTGTAGCCCTCACGTACCTCTTTCCATGGGGATTCTCCAAGTAAGAATACTGGAGTGGGTTGCCATGCCCTCCTCCGGGGGATCTTCCCAACCCAAGGATCGAACCCAGGTCTCCTGCATTGTAGGTAGATTTCTTTACCATCTGAGCCACCAGAGGAGCCCAAGAAAGAATATATGTATAATGAATTCTCTTGGAATTTCTTTGCCTGAAAAATGTCTTTATTTTGGCTTCACTCTGAGTAATGTTTCTTTCGGTACAGAATTCCAGATTGACAAAGTTCTTTTCCTTTATCATTTCACAAATATTCAATTTGTCTTCTGACTTCTAATTATGCTACTGAGAAGTATGCAGTCTATTGGAAGATGCATTATTAGGATAATATATATCTGAGTAACAGAGACTCAAAATTCCAAAATATCAAACAATATAGAAGTTTACGTTCAGCTGTATAGAATCTGAAGGTAAGCATGTCAGGGCTGATACATCATCTCTGTTTCACAAAATCTTCTGCGTGTGATCATGATTCCTATGGCCCATGGTGGCAGCTGGAGCTCTAGGTACCCTAGTTGTGTTCCAGGCAGGATGGTGGAGAAAGGATAAATAAGAAAATGAATAAAGGGAGCATAAGAGCCTCATGAAAGTTTGTTTCCAGAAATCTACCCCACAGTTCTGCTTACACTACACTGACCAGAATTAGTTACATCATACTAAGCTTCAAGAGAACCTGAAGAAAGCACTCTATTTGGAGGCACGAAGACATAGGCCCCACTAATAATCAAGGTTCTTTTAATACAAAAGAACTAAACCTATAGTCTCAGACATAGTAGCTTCGAAGAACAAGCATCCCAACAGGCCCCAAGTGGACTTTGTAAGTCATACAGTGACATATCCACCACATTACAGGCCACCCATATTCAAGGGGAGGGGGCATGGGTTTCACATCTCAGTAGGAGCCTTGTCAACATCACACTATAAGAAGAGCATGTGGGATGGTAGATACAGCTGCAACTATTTTTGGAAAACATGATCTGCTATATGTTTTAAGAATCCAAGTTCAGACAGAAGTCTCACCCCAACTTCCCAGCCTGCACAGACCAAGGCCTTAACTCCCTTCCCCAGGTAGATGTTAAAACACATGTTACTAGATTCCACGGAATTAACAGCACCACCCCCACAGAGCATAGCTGCAGGCTCAGCAGGCATGTTTACAGCCTGCTGTACTGATATTAAATTTCTCTTTCATTTCTACCACCTGCAAGGTTCCCTTTCTTTACTGCAAGTTTAACTATGGGTTTAAAGACATTTTTAAAAAAATATTTTACTCAGCACTTCTACATGCTTATAAAAATTAAAGGATTTTTGGGTTTTCTTAGTCCACCTCTTACTGGAATCAGAAACTTTATCCTAATTTTATTCAAAGGATTATACATTGAAACGGAAGAAGAGGAGATGCTTGGCATACAAAAGCCAACCCATGTCTTCCCTGCCCTCCTCAGGATCACATTATACACACACACAAAGCTCTGATCAGATATTTCAAGTGGCAAGGGGTTAAATATCTGTTAGTGTCTCAATAGGTTGGACCATTATTCCCACTAAAGAAGAAGCAACTGACCTACATGTAGAAAAAGAAATAAACTGAAAGTAGAAGAGAGATGATGAAGGCAAGGGTGTCAGCAGACACCAAAGCAACTAATATAATGGTCATGCTGCTCCACACGAGAGACCAGGAGGAGCATCTTTTTATTCCTAAAAGAGAGGTGGAAATAAAGGGTAAAGAATGGAGGAAGGTGGACAGAGGAGGATCAAGAGACAGTCAGCTGGGAGCTGCATGGGCAACATGGTCTTTTTTAAAAAATTACTGGCTGTGGGATGGATGGAAGAATTATTGAGAACAGAACTATGACATTAAATTGTCTGCATGCAATTGCATACTGTGGTCTCTCTTTTCGTCATCTTCAGTTAAGTTCTGCTTTGACCAGTAGCCTGTGGTTGCTCGGAAAGAAGAGAGGAAGAAGGGGCTTTGGCCTGCTTCTTGGTCTGCGTCAGTGCAGATATGAAAAAAGCCAGAAGCATATAGAGGAACACAATCAGGAAAAGTAGGAAATCAGAGTCAGAAGAACACTGTCATCCCAGGTATTCACGGGATACTGGGGTCTGCTCTGAACCTCCAAAGGGCACACAACAGTGATCTAAATCTATTTACCTAGATCTCAATGGGCTTCCCTGGTAGCTCAGATAGTAAAGAATCTGCCCACAGTGCAGGAGACCTGGGTTTGATCCCTAAGAAGGGAAGATCCCATGGAGAAGGGAATAGCTACCCACTCCAGTATTCCTGCCTGGAGAATTCCATGGGCAGAGGAGCCTGGCAGGCAACAGTCCATGGGGCTGCAAAGAGTCAGATATGACCGAGCGACTAACACTTCACCTAGACCTCAAAAGATCAAGAACCTCCAACTAATACCTGGGTTACATATCCTCCACAAGCTCCTAGACAGCTACTTGTAGTACCACTGACCATCCACTGGTGGACCAATGGCTAACATACTGGGGATCAAGTGATATAGCAGACATATTCAAAGACTTGATCAAACACATTCAAAACAAGAAAAGCAGAGTGAGTTTCAATTCCCCCAAACACATTAACAGTCCAGTCCATCATTTTGACCATAAAATCAACCTCTTCTAAGACAACGTAAGTTATCTTTTTTTTTAACATTTACTTTGTATTGGGGTGTAGCCAATTAACAATGTTGTGATGGTTTCAGGTGGATAACGAAGGGACTCTGCCAAGGCAAAGGGAGTTTTCCACCACAGGATGGGTTCCTTCGGAGAGTTCATGACCCCTCTAACAGGGATGTCATAAACAGGATGAGTTTTATGGGAGATGGTGAGTTTTGGAGTGGTCATTTGCAAGTTCTAGTCTAACTTGAAATTTTTCATTTCTAAGATAATGGGTTGATGTATCTATTTACTGAATCAAGCAGATTTGCTTGGCTGATAACAACTATATTTGATGAAAGGGATGGAGAAAGAGGGCAAGTCAGAGCAGTGGGACCTTTGTGGTCAGACAGAGAAATCTTGGATGAACACTAGTTAGGGAATAACTCCCTGCATGTTTTTTCCCTTTTCTTTTTTGGCTGGGTGGGGTCATCGCTGCTGGGCGCAGGCTTTCTCTAGCTGCAGTGAACAGGAGCTACTCTTCGCTGGGATTCACGGGCCTGTGGCAGCGGCTTCTCCTGCTGCAGAGCATGGGCCGGGTAGCTGCAGCATGTGGACTCAGCAGCTGTGATGCACAGCGCCTAGCTGCCCCTCAGCATGTGGGATCTTCCCAGAGCAAGGGCTGAACCCTTGTCCCCAACACTGGCAGGCAGATTCTCAACCACAGACCACCAGGGAAGCACCTGTCCCCCATGGCAGTTCTGAAGCACAAATATGTCATGACAAAAACTAGACCATAATGGTACAGGTAACAGTGTGGAGGGTGATTTGAAGCTACAAGAAAGAAGCTAGGGGCCAGACTAGCAGTTCTTCTAACAACCTTGTTGTGGGAGAGGAAAGGCCAGAGCCAGGTGGGAGATGACCTTAGAAAAGAGAAGATTAGATTCAAGAGGTGATGCAGAGAAGTGCCAGTCACAGGGGTGGATTAGACACGTGGACATCACCAAATGATCAACACCGAAATCAGATTGATTATATTCTCTGCAGCAAAAGATGGAGAAGCTCTATACAGTCAACAAAAATAAGACCAGGAGCTGACTATGGCTCAGATCATGAACTCCTTATTACCAAATTCAGACTGAAATTGAAGAAAACAGGGAAAACCGCTAGACTATTCAAGTATGACCTCAATCAAATCCCTTATGATTATACAGTGGAAGTGAGAAATAGATTTAAGGGCCTAGATCTGATAGATGGAGTGCCTGATGAACTATGGAATGAGGTTCGTGACATTGTACAGGAGACAGGGATCAAGACCATCCCCATGGAAAAGAAATGCATAAAAAAGCAAAATGGCTGTCTGGGAAAGGCTTACAAACAGCTGTGAAAAGAAGAGAACTGAAAAGCCAAGGAGAAAAGGAAAGATATAAGGATCTGAATGCAGAGTTCCAAAGAATAGCAAGGAGAGATAAGAAAGCCTTCTTCAGTGATCAATGCAAAGAAATAGAGGAAAAGAACAGAATGGGAAAGACTAGAGATCTCAAGAAAATTAGAGATACCAAGGGAACATTTCATGCAAAGATGGGCTCGATAAAGGACAGAAATGCCATGGACCTAACAGAAGCAGAAGATATTAAGAAGAGATGGCAAGAATACACAGAAGAACTGTACAAAAAGGATCTTCACAACCCGGATAATCACGATGGTGTGATCACTCATCTAGAGCCAGACCTCTTGGAATGTGAAGTCAAGTGGGCCTTAGGAAGTATCACTATGAACAAAGCTAGTGGAAGTGATGGAATTCCAGTAGAGCTATTTCAAATACTGAAAGATGATGCTGTGAAAGTGCTGCACTCAATATGCCAGCAAATTTGGAAAACTCAGCAATGGCCACAGGACTGGAAAAGGTCAGTTTTCATTCCAATTCCAAAGAAAGGCAATGCCAAGGAATGCTCAAACTACTGCACAATTGCACTCATCTCACATGATAGTAAAGTCATGCTCAAAATTCTCCAAGTCAGGCTTCAGCAATACGTGAACCGTGAACTTTCAGATGTTCAAGCTGGTTTTAGAAAAGGCAGAAGAACCAGAGATCAAATTGCCAACATCCACTGGATCATGGAAAAAGCAAGAGAGTTCCAGAAAAACATCTATTTCTGCTTTATTGACTATGCCAAAGCTTTTGACTGTGTGGATCACAATAAACTGTGGAAAATTCTGAAAGAGATGGGAATACCAGACCACCTAACCTGCCTCTTGAGAAATCTGTATGCAGGTCAGGAAGCAACAGTTAGAACTGGACATGGAACAACAGACTGGTTCCAAAGAGGAAAAGGAGTACGTCAAGGCTGTATATTGTCACCCTGCTTATTCAACTTCTATGCAGAGTACATCATGAGAAACGCTGGACTGAAAGAAACACAAGCTGAATCAAGATTGCTGAGAGAAATATCAACAACCTCAGATATGCAGATGACACCACCCTTATGGCAGAAAGTGAAGAGGAACTAAAAAGCCTCTTGATGAAAGTAAAAGAGGAGAGTGAAAAAGTTGGCTTAAAGCTCAACATTCAGAAAACAAAGATCATGGCATCCAGTCCCATCACTCCATGGGAAATAGATGGAGAAACAGTGGAAAAAGTGTCAGACTTAACTTTTGGGGGCTCCAAAATCACTGCAGATGGTGACTGCAGCCATGAAATTAAAAGATGCTTACTCCTTGGAAGGAAAGTTATGAGCAACCTAGATAGCATATTCAAAAGCAGAGACATTACTTTGCTGACTAAGGTCCGTCTTGTCAAGGCTATGGTTTTTCCAGTAGTCATATATGGATGTGAGAGTTGGACTGTGAAGAAGGCTGAGTGCCAAAGAATTGATGCTTTTGAAGTGTGGTGTTGGAGAAGACTCTTGAGAGTCCCTTGGACTGCAAGGAGATCCAACCAGTCCATTCTGAAGGAGATCAGTCCTGGGTGTTCTTTGGAAGGACTGATGCTAAAGCTGAAACTCCAGTACTTTGGCCACCTCATGCCAAGAGTTGACTCATTGGAAAAGACTCTGATGCTGGGAGGGATTTGGGGCAGGAGGAGAAGGGGACGACAGAGGATGAGATGGCTGGATGGCATCACTGACTCAATGGACATGAGTCTGAGTGAACTCCGGGAGTTGGTGATGGACAGGGAGACCTGGCATGCTGCGATTCATGGTGTCGCAAAGAGTCGGACATGACTGAGCGACTGAACTGAACTTAGATCGTCTTTCCATAATCTCCATCAGTCCCCACAAACTCCACCAATAAAAATTAAATAATAATATACTATCCTTTGACAAGAACAATTAACATCTGTTTTGTCTTATGTCTGTATGTAATTACATATTGTTGTTGTTGCTGTTCATTCACTAAATCATGTCTGACTCTGCTATCCCAAGGATTGCAGCATTCCAGGCTTCCTGGTCCTTCACTATCTCTTGGTTTACTCAAATTCATGCCCATGGAGTCAGTGATGCTATCTAACCATCTCATCCTCTGCCACCCCCCCCCCTTTTAGGGCTACTGAAAACTGGAAATTGTACTGTTCTATAGTACAGAAACTAAACAGAACCATTGTACTGCTCTGCATGCTGGCTCCTGCCTCTGCCTCCTCCACCACAGCACAGCCCTTCCAACTACAGCAGTGGTTCTCAATTTTGGTGTGCATCAGAATCACGACTAGAGTTTGTTAAAACACAGACTGCTGAGACCCACCCCAAAGAGTTTCTGATTCAGCAGATCTGGTGAGGGGTTCAAATACTCACATTTTTAACAAGTTCCCTGAGACCCCACTTTGAAGATCACTGAGCTGGATTGCTGCCCCCTTAGCCCCCAAAGCTGCCACTGCTGAAGATAACTTTCCAGGGGAGCAAGTGGGAAATGAAGATGTTCGGTCTGTGACCACTGTTGAGGTGGGACCTAGCGCTCTACATGGGACCTGAACATTTCAGAAACAGTTACAGTTGTTTAAGACAAGCCAGGAAATCACATCCTCTTCCTACACTGTCCTGGGCCCTTTCTATGGCTGTAGATCATCCACAGAACACACTGCTGATAACACTGAATGCCCAGCTAATAGTCATAGCTCACCACCTCTTGAGACAGTCCTCAGCCCTTTCTCCTACCCATTTCATCCTATCCTTGCTCTCACCATCCTGGTTGTATAACCCATCCACTGTCAACTCAAGCTCCCAATCCCTGCAACAAACCATCCTCACCATGACCATCAATTTAGAAAAGATCTCTAAATAGCCTCAAGCATTTTATGGGACATTATATGAATTTGCCTTGGGCTCCACGATGGACATCACCATGTAATAAGTACTAGGCTCAGCACCCAGCCTAGCTGTACACCCCTGTCTGCCTATGCCCATCTCTGCCCAGGAAAGGGGACCATTCACCCAATCAAACACCCAGTACAAAAATACCAGGCGACCTCTCTTTGCTTTATCATCCATCCACAGAAACTACTCCAGTTCCTTTATAGAATAATCTATTTTCAACACTATCTGGATGATTACCTCCCAAAGCAAGAGAGGTCACATTTGCAGGCATTACTAATTAGGCTCCATTTTCTTATTGCTTTGGACACCACTATTTTCTTTTCAACCATTGCTAATCTCAGGGGAGAAATGATTCGCCCCTCAGTTAGGGAAGCAATCAAAACTCCAGAATGGAGCTGCCCAGCTACACAAGCTCTGGGGCCGACCCCTCCCTCCTCACAGTCTCTTCCAATGCCACATGCTCCATCACAAAAAAAGTGCTCTGTCCACTGCACTGGCCTACTCTATTCCTGCAGTAGAGCTGGACACCAAAATCTGGGCTTTTCCTGCCACACTGTGGCCATGTCTGAACACTACACATGGCCTTTACTCCTTGAAAAGTGGTATTGGTTTGTGTTTTATTTTTGTTTTTGTTTTTTGAAGGAATGGAAGTTACCTTCCTTACCTGTTAACCTCCATGCACTCCCCGAGCCTCAAGGATTGCCTGCCTCCTCCAAGAGGGCTCCCCTGAATCCACCCACACCCCCAGCCAGATGAGGTCTCCAGCATCAGGCTCCCATAGCTTCTGTACCAACCTCCATCATTTCCCTCCACACAGTCCATTGGAGCCCCTTACTTCTCCAGTTCCCTGATTAGACTGTGAGCTCTTTGATGGCAGAGATCTTGCTTTAATCAGAATTTGTGTCCTTAGCATATAGCACAGGGCCAGGCCCACAATGATGTTCAGTAACTATTTGAATGAGTAACTAAATGAATGGCCAAGTGAACAATTACATGAAGCAATCCCTTTGTCCCCTCCCTTTCTTTACACACTGAGGAAACACTTTCAGGCATCTGGGGAAAACAATGCCTAAATCTGCTATCAATCAATCATTTTCCTCACAGTAAGAATGAACCCCCTGTGTTTCCCCTCCCAGGGGGATTTGTATATCAAGTTTTTCCCTTATTTTAGGTGATTCCTGATACAAGTAAGCTGGCGGAAGGGGATGGTGGAGGAAAAGTCTTCCCACCCCAGATGAAACCAACTGTAGTCGAGGTCACAGCCACATGGATCTCTGAAGCCAGCCCTGTGGTAAAGCTTCAGCACCTCCACCATTGAGCTGGAAGACCCCCCAACCCCCAAGTCCCAGAATCAGCAAACTCTAACCCCTTAGACCAAGGAGGAAGTAATGTGCACTGGGAATAGCCAAGATTTGGAATTGGAAGATCCAGAATTCCGGCGGTGAGCAATTCTGTATCTTTCCTCCCAGCCTCGTTGTTCTCATTTGTAACAATGGAGACACTGTGGCTAACGTTAGCCCTGCCTGTCAGAAAGCTTCAGTGCAGTACTCACCCCAACCATTGCAGAGAGAGGGGTGGTCCCCACACACAGCCCCAGGATAGCTAGCCTCATAGTGAGAGCCATTCTAAACCATCTGTTGACTCAAAGCCAATGTACTTTGGGTGCAAGCAGTGCCTGAAAGTCCGGGTCACTCTCAACTCCTCATTTTCCTGGACACCCTCATCTTTCTGCAGGTTTCTGAGGGGAAGATAATATTCCCTACTTCCTTTGAATCTCACTCCCCACTCCTTCCTGCTCCTTTCCCCCTACTCCCAGGGGGATGACTTCCTGTTACTCACTGTACCAACTGTTGTTAGACAGATGCTCTGATTAAGGTCAGGTTAATCAAAAGCCACTGCTAAGCCTAAAACGATGAGGACAGGGGTGGCAAAGGGACTGACAGGATCCAGAGTTTTGGAGGACTCACCTCCTGACACCCCCACCACCTCATGGCACAGCAAGTGTCTCCAGTCTAAATGTCACAGGAAGTAAGCTTAACCCATGGGTTTTGGAATCAACTTCTTTGAGGAAAGCATGGTGTTCTGGGTGGTGGTGTCAGTCACACAGAGAAGAAACCCAAGGACTGGGCTACACTGTGGAAGTGACCCTGTTCATAAGTGGACTAGAGAGAGCCTGCAAGACTGGTAAATCAGATGGCCGAGGTAGGATGGGAAGCCAGCCCTTGGAAAAGCCAGATGTCTTCATGGATCTGTGCTCCATTTACCCTAGGCTCCTTTAGGGTTCCTTACTATAATCATCAGAATTCATCTCCATTGCAATAAGGGGAAACCAAGAAAAGTATATGGATTCAAGCAGGGGCACAATCTACAGAGAAACGAACATGTTGCAGAGGAATCAGGGATCAGAGTGTAAGAACCCAAAGGGAATGAAAACTAAGGAAGCCAGTGGGCCAGCCTCCTCCTCCCCACCCCAGGTATCTTCCGCTGAACAGGGTCCAGTCTTCACAACCCAACCTGCCTGTGTTCTTGTCTCTCCTAATCCTGTGCTGGGCCATGGGCACTATCAGGGCTTCCATGTGTCCTGAGAGGTGTGAACATTAGAGAATGCTACAGTGCTCCACCTTCCAGTCTCAAAAGGCAAGTCTATCATTCAAATCCTTCCAGTCTTCCCAAACTGAACACTTCAAAAGAGGTCATTTTCAATGTGGTGAAGTGAGGTGAGTGACAATCAGACAATGCTACATTGAGGATTTTTTTTTCCTTCCTAAAAGTCACCTTTTTTTTTTTTTTCCTCTAGGACTTGCTATAGAAAGATTTAGTAGATAACGTGCTATCTGACTCTTTCCCAGGACATAGGACTAAGTCAGCAGATTTTTTTTTTCTTTTCAGAATTAGTCCAACTTAACTGGTTTGCCACTATCTACTTTTTTCCTGTGTAGATATTATTTTTCCTCATCTCTTCACTCAGCTCCTACAAATAAGCTTTCAAGTGACACACCATCCCTCCAACCCAGTCTCATAATTTAGAAAACGTGGAAGCCGTTTACAAGAGGAGGCACCCTCTTCTCTCTGTGA
Organism: Ovis canadensis; assembly: GCF_042477335.2. Lineage (NCBI taxonomy): Eukaryota > Metazoa > Chordata > Mammalia > Artiodactyla > Bovidae > Ovis > Ovis canadensis. The sequence goes on along the minus strand of NC_091248.1, from coordinate 79,142,785 downwards.
AGGGCCTAAGTGCTCCAGGTTTCATTCTGGCCTCATGGTTAAAGGGCTCCATCCCCTTCCTAACCTCGTGAGGAGCATCGGAACAGCAGGGACTCCCATGGAGGTGCAGCCTGCACTGCGTGGTCACATTACTGCTCCAGCTTATTCATTTGCCTGAAGAATAAAGGAGACTTTATTTCTTCATCTTCTGCTCAGGAGATGAAGAAATAAAGGGACTAAAAGCATGTTCATCACCCTCGCTGAGCTGGGGGATGACATACTTACTCTGGAAATAATGATTCCAAGTAGGACAGCAGTGAAAAACAGGGCCTGTGAGAAGCAACTGTTTTATTACAGTTTCTAAAATGTGAGCACTTAATGCTCTTTCATTATCATATATTATTACAGTTCTATAAAAGTCATTTTTAGGAATCAATCCCAAATTTTTGAAGCTCCCCACCCCCTGCCAAAAAAGAGCTAGAAGGCAGAGTTTAGAAGAAGCCCTAACAAAAGAGAAACGATACTTTTGCGCCTCTAGGTTTTAAGACTTACTATGGCAGAATCCACACTCAAGACTGGGTCAACCTTTATGAACAACACAGTAACTCAGAATTTGTGTAACCCCTCTCAAAGTGTCATTTCAAAAGATGGCAACTTTTTTTATAAAGGAGAGAAGGTAGGTATGAATTTCCTGTTTTTCAGATGGGAAAGCTAAGGCATAGGAAGTATCAGTTAAATTACTTTAAGTGAAAGCCAGCAAGCAGTGATGGTGCTGGAACAAAAATCCATCTATTCTGATTCGCAGTTCTGCTATTTCTCCACTGGATGCTTCACCCATTTGGGGAGCATCTCCCCTCAACCCTACTCAATCTCCCTTGATATTTCCACTCCAAGGAATCTGGATTTTCATCCAAGGGAATGCATTAACTTGCTGTGATCACTCTGGCACAGAAAACACCAAGAGGCTTTTGACTTTTGCTCATCCATCGGGATCAAGACCTGGAGACAGGAGTCAAGTGAAATTCATGGGGAGCTCCCAGGCCCTTACAAACAGTCCAGTGCCAAAGGAGAAGCAGTCATGGATTGCATCTGAGCTTCAAAATGTCAATGAACTGAGGCAAAGCCAGTAGAGCTAGGCCTTGAGTCCACATTGGGAGGTGACGATGCTTCCACACTTCTATGGACCTTGACAGCTACAAGCACTTCACAGACTCTTCTGTACTCATTCTTCAGAAATGAGTCTCACCCCATGGCAGGACACTCAGGGGACCCTCCAGTGCAGTGCTTCTCAAATTCAAACATGCACAGGAATCTAGGGATTTTCTGAAATGTAGGTTCTGATTCAGGAGGTCCAGGGGAGCCTGGGACCCTGCATTTCTGAAAAAGTCATCAGATGATGTCAGTTCTGCTGCTCCCAGGACCATACTTAGCACAGCAAAGCCCTAAAGCACAATTTGATACACCACAATTCCAAAGATTGAAAAGGCAATAGCAATGAATAACTCACTGGTGATAGGGCTCAACTGGAGTATTAGCCCACTGAATATACCTCCTATATTCCTCTTTTATGGGCAGTGTTTTCCTGACACCTGGCAGGGTGAACCACACAGGCAAAAAGCCACTGAAGGAGCTCAGGAGAGGAATGAAACAAGATTTACTCACGGGAGAAGCGGGCAAGTGGCCTGGCAGTCTTATCTCCGGCTTCATTTGCAACTGGAAAAAAAAAAAAAAAACAGAAGATGCAGTTAAGTACAAGGCACGTGTGTCTACAGAAAATGCCAACCTACAGCTAATCCTCAGGAGGATTCACTATTAAGCTGTGTTTGAGAGTCATTGTAAGAGGATAAAAGCAACTTCACTCCCTCTCTATATTTCCAGTGCTGCTCTCACTGCCTAAATGAAGCCAAATGTCTTCATCATTTTGATTAAAACAGTGAATTAGGCTGGAGACAACCTAAACAGTACCTAGTTTACTGGGCTTAGGGGAGTTAACTGGCCTGCAGGCAGAGTAAGAGGTGTGTACACCTGGCTTCCAAGCCAGTGCCCATCCTTCTGCTTCAAGCTGCCTCTCAGTGGGATGTCCTTCAACACACAAATGTACCCCAACCACCTGACATCAGTCTGATTTTCCTGATCCATGGGGCAAATCAAGGCAGGGATTTCAGGAAAAAAAAAAAACAGTAAGGTTGATTTTTGTTAAGGATATTTAAATTTAGAAGCCAACAAATAAGAGGATTGAGAAAATTGTTCAGAAAGCTTCTCTAGAAAACCTTACCCCTAAGGTTTCTCAGCAAGGTCATTCACTCTCCTCTGCAAAACCTCTCTATAACCTATCATCTCAATAGGTTCATAATTACTATCCCCTATACTGATGAACAAGCTTCCCAGGTGGTACCAGTGGTAAAGAATTCGCCTGCCAATGCAGGAAACACAGGAGACACAGGTTCGATCCCTGGATTAGGAAGATCCCTTGGAGGAAGGCATGGCAACCTCTATCCCATGGACAGAGGAGCCTGGCAGGCTATAGTCCATAGGATCGCAAAGAGCTGGACATGACTGAAGCAACTTAGCATGAAAGCATACTGATGAACACCATCGTCACGGATAAAAAAAGGTTAAACTGAAACACAAGGTTCAATCACTTTAAATATCACTTTCAATGCCCATAAAGACTATAACCCTGGGTGTTTTGTAAGTATGTATGATCAACTTGAACGAACACCCAAAGCAATCAAATGGAAAAAACTTTTTCAATATCTTAGTTTAGGAAAGAACATCCAATACATAGGCAGAATAAAGGAAATTGCTAATGTAATCATTAAAATCATTCTCATCTATGAAAATTTGCAGTGCAGGATGCAAGAAATAGCTACTTCAGAAATGTATTACATCATTTTGCAAAGAATGGAAGGAGTCAACAAATTCCTTTCACCCTTTCAAAAAGGTGAAAATTTTTTTAATTTACCATAATTTTTTAAATTAATGGATTCGATCTCAGCTACTTTATATTTCTGTCTTTTCCATGGACCATTGTCTCCACTCTGTATATATTACAAACAAGACACTGTACAAAATGACCAGCAGGGGGAGGTGACATTGCATCCTGCTTCCAGTATCTCACACTCCAGCATTTTGAAAAGAAATAGATAAATGGAGAGAGAAAGAGAGAAAGGGAGGGCAGGAGAAAGTAGTAAGACCTAGTTAGCTATAGACATGAGTTTCCCTGGCCTGAGTTCAAATTGCTTCCTCTTTGGACACTATAGATCTCTAAGGTTATACTCCAACATATTTGCTGCAGAAAGTGATGGGCCACTATTAAAGTAGGATCATGCAGACCACTGCCATCATTGAGAACACCAGCCACCATTACAACATTCAGCTTAGAGAGCACACATTTTCCCCGAGGGACAGAGAAGGAGCAGGCACACACCATCACAATTTCACAGGCATTGCTGGCTGCCTCCTCACCCCCAGGCTTTTCCTCCCCTCCCTGCCACCCTATCCAAGGGTGGGAATTGCTGACCCAGATCCAAGTCATGCCAGGAGAGGCAGGAAACAAGATCTAGGCCAGTGACATGCCAGGAGAGTTGTCTTCACCCAGAAGAAATCTGAACCCTGCTCCCAGCATTACTTTCTTAAATGCAGACCCAATACCACAAGGTCTCCATGATGCCCCAACACTGCAAGATACAATCCAGTCTACCTGGCCAAGTACTGAACAGCTAGCCCCTCCTATTCTCAGCTCACTGTACCTCCCAGCACTGCCTTCAGAACCCAGCCACAGGCTATATGTGGACAAATCTCAAACACTCTCTGTCCTCTTTGCTACAGCTCCTTTGCCCCCTCCTCCCAGACAGCCCTCCCCATTGCTTCCCTCCTGCTCATCTTTTAAGATTCAGCTGGAGCCATTCATTTCCGAAAAGTTCCCCTGGCTCCCAGCACAGCTTCTGCCTTCCACAGACCTCTGCCCCCGGCCTCACTACCCTCCCAGGCCAGTGGTTCTCACACTTTGGCAGACACTAGAACCACCAGGAAGGTCTGTTGAAACAGATCGCGGGGTTGGTTTAAATGCAGATTCTGATTCAGTTGACCTGGAATAGGACCCAAGAATTTGCATTTCTAACAAGTTTCCATGTGATACGGAGAACACTCTTCTGGGGACCATATTTTGAGAAGAACTGCTCTAAACTATAAACTACTGTAGCGAAGACAAGGATGATCACTTTTCATCTTTGCGTTTCCAATCTTTCAGTGACTGGCATGCAGAATACTGCGTTCAGTCACTGTTTTTAGAACTGAATGAAGTAGTTCTCTGATAATTGAAATTGATACCAACTGCCACAGATGGCTCAGTGGATGGAGCCCTCAGTGCCAGAGGGCTATAAAAAGCCCCAGGTGTGTTTTGCTTGGCCCCTACAACATATTTAATTTTTAAACAATTCATTGTCTGCATTTAAAAATCAAGAGGTTTCAAACATAAATGCAGGTTATCAGCTTCTCTCAGGAACTGAAAACTGTCCAGACTTACTGACCAGCCACAGATAGCCACTGAGATGCCTCCTACGGGCAGATATAGCTCTTGCATGTTTGGGAGGCACCTTTTCACTGACTGGCATTTGGGCTTTCTATACTCGACATGAGTCCAGAAGGCAAGTGAAAACAGGACCTCTTAACGGACTTAAAAATCTATAGGACAGCAATGGATATGCAGCCATAGAGAACAAACTTTAGGACACAGTGGGGGAGGGCAAAGGTGGGATGATTTGAGTAGTAGCATTGAAATATATACATTACCATATGTAACACAGTCAGTGGAAATTTGCTGTATGACACAGGGAACCCAAAGCTGATGCTCTGTGACAACCTAGAGAGGTGAGATGGGGAGGGAGGTGGGGGAGGGGGGATGTTTAAGAGGGCGGGGACATATGTATACCTATGACTGATTCATGCTGATGTATGGCAGAAACTATCAGAATACTGTAAAGTAATTATCCTCCAATTAAAAACAAAATTTTTTAAAAAATGAAACTAAGACTCAACCAAGACCAGCACTACAATGAGTGGTTGTGGCCAAGCTTGCTAAGCCCCTCTGTTTCCAGGCCACAAACCGATCCAAGATGTTCAACAGTCCTCCAGCACAAAGCTGGCCAGCTCAGACACACCATGGGGGCTTCCCACAGTGTTGTTTGCTTTCTATTTAAAAAAAAATCCAGCAAGCTTCAATAATGAAGTAGATGTTCCATTTATCAGATGCAATGAAAGTTTGAATTTGGCAAGAGCTCATAAAAATGATTATGAGATTTAAGGGAAGTTATTATGTAGATTTACCAAAAGTCATGTTGGGTATAATACACAGACCAGTATGCATCATTAATTCCTCTGATGTCAAATTGTATGTCTAGGCTGTGTGTGTATTCAACCGCAGAGAAACAGAAAGGAGGTGTACCAGATATATTAACAGTTATTTCTTCCATGTGCTGTCATTTGGGGAGATTATCAGCCATTTTTATACTCTGCTACTTAAACCCAACAGTTGGATAAGCACACGCCATACTTATAATCAGAAAAAAAAATGCTTTTATTAAAGGGGTAGAAAACAATTAACTACTATATATAATTTGGGTCATTATCTATGTATGTATATTTATATGAAATGTATTTCAGATACATTTCAGAGCAGTCTTGGATCACAAATCAGGGGACTTTCCATCTTTGGAGTCCCATGGGACTCCCTGTAAGACTCAAGAAATGAATCACCCTCCCACCCCCTCCAGAGGGCTCCACACTTTCTAAGTCAGTGGTTTGCAGCCCTGGTTGCATGTCGGAATCACTAGAGAACTTTTTAAAAACCCTGATGCCCAGATTCGGTGGGTGGGATCAGAGGGTGGGCCTCAGTGGGTGGGACCCAAGCATCCATTCTTTCCCAGTTCCCAGATGATTCCAATGAGTAGCTGAGGCTGAGAAGCACTAATAAATGGTGTAACTTCAGACACCTTTATCAAAACAACATTCAGGGAGGGAGGTGTGGCTCAGCTTCCTTCAAAAATAATTACCGCTATTCAGTTCTTCTTTTCAAAATGCTATTGTTTTGTCATTATAATTCTGAAAGAGACATGCCTCTGCTTTAAAAAAATTTTCAACAGTTAAGACTGCAAACATAGCTATGGAGATTAGTTAGTAGGCAACTCTTCACACTGTGAAGGGTTCTTTATAAAAGGATACGCCTCACATTGCCTCTAACCTCCAACAGATGTGCCCTGAGTGCCTCCTGGGAGCTCAGCACTAGGCTGGACCCTGGGAGGATGACCACAGTTGATTTCACTCAGCTTTGACATATAAGCAAGTTAGGGAGGTAAACCATGCCTCCCAATCGGGATTTATTAAAGTGTATTCAGCGAGGGAACTGACTTGATGGCAATGATGATGGTGGAGGTGGTGCGATGACACAGATTCCATGGTCCCATCCCAAACCCACTCAACTGGAATCTTGCAAGGGAAGATAAGATTCCAGAATTTAAACAACTGCCTCAAAAGCTATTTAATGTTTGAGAAGCAGCATTCTAAATGAAGTGTGTCCCGGGTATGTTTGCTTTATGTTTCTGCACCCCCACCCCTAACTAGAAAACTGTCCAGAAACAAATCTTAAAGTAAGGATTCTCCAAGGAGACCAGCTTCAGGGGTGAGGGGGCCAGGTGAGACAGTGAGAAAGATATTTCAGAGCAATGAGCATCCCAATCCCAGCTGAGCCACTAACATTTCAGGCCATCACAATGCGGGGGTGGGGGGAGGGAAGGTGGTCCAAACAAGCACGGTGGTGGCATGGGCAGGTGTGCACTGCTTTGTAACCAAAACGAGCACCCAAAACACGGCCATTCTTGTTTTGAAAACCTGGCACCTGGCACCCAGAGCATAAATGCAGCTGGGGTGCTGGGTGCCAGGGCAAACACACGATGAGAAAGCAGCTCCACAGAAGAGCCTTGCTTCCTGCAAGGAAATCCACCCAACATGCTGACTGGCTGCTGCTCAGCCACGAGCTCTGGGGCTCATCAGGAATCCTCTCCAGCTGAGGTCCTTTGGGAAGTCTTGAGGCTAGAAAACCATGCATAAGAGACTTCAGAGAAGAGAGTGTTAGAACGAGGTTCCAGGCACCCTCCTAGTTTCTGCAGAAGGTAAAGCTTGGAATTGCTCACAGATGCTTGGCCTCATCTTACCTTGCCTTCTACTTGTAAAGACCTAAGCAAGAAAACAGAAGGCGATGGCACCCCACTCCAGTACTCTCGCCTGGAAAGTCCCATGGACGGAGGAGCCTGGTGTGCGGCAGTCCATGGGGTCGCGAAGAGTCAGACATGACTGAGCGACTTCACTTTCACTTTTCACTTTCATGCACTGGAGAAGGAAATGGCAACCCACTCCAGTGTTCTTGCCAGGAGAATCCCAGGGATGGGGAAGCCTGGTGGGCTGTCATCCATGGGGTCGCACAGAGTCGGACACGACTGAAGCGACTTAGCAGTAGCAGCAGCAAGCAAGGAAAACTGGATGGAACACTGGGGAGAAGGAGACTTGGTCCAAGATCACTAACTCTCTTATTTAGCTGTCATCTTCTAATTAAGGTATTCCACGACCACCTTATTAAGATCACAGCTCCCAACTTCCCTTCCTTCTCTGCTTCATCCCCTTTCCCCACACAACCCCTCCTGGAAGCACTTCTCACCTCCTCACATGCTCTGTTCTCTATTCACTGGGTTTACTGCATTTTCCTCCCACCACATTGTAATTCCCCAAACACAAGCACAGATTCTCTGCCAATGGAAAAAAAAAAAAAAACAAACAAACTACTGTATCAGCCTCCTACCATGCAGAGCGCACTACAGACCAAGAATTGGAAGCAGACCAGAAGGACATGAACACCTACCAAACATTTAAGTGTTCTGTAAGTATCTGTCCTTCAGGAATACTTATCAAGCATTGGCTAAATCACAGACAAAGCCCTGAACAACCTGTCATGGTTCCTGCTTCACACTGAGTAAGACTGTCATTCCCATTTGATAGACAGGACACAGGAACTCAGAAAGGTCAGGTAACTTTTCCAAGACCACAGATTTGTGTGTCTGAATTCCAAACCAAGGGATGCCTGGCTCCAAAGCCCAAGGCCTTTCCCTTTAGCCTCTCTGCCTTCCAAGAAATGTAAGCAGATAAGAGCTGTGCTCCAGAGAGGGCTACCCCTAGAGAAAAGTCATGCGAAAGTCTGACCCTCTACATCATGCCCCAGGGAGAGCCGTGCACCAGATGTCACCTGCCTGGGATCTCACACCTGGCACAAGACCAGGAGACTGTCAGTAGAGAGGGGCCCTTTTGTGAGATGGGCAGTCCCAGGGCCAGAACTCACAACAGCAGGATCCAGAAGAGGAAGAACCTAGTTACAAAAAGAAGAGTTTCATTGCCACATTCATGCAAGAACGCCAGCTAGCCAGTGTCTCCATAACCTGATCAAACCTTTCCTACTTAGAAAACAGTAACAAGGGACTAGAATCAAAAATCAAATTCATCTTAGCAGGAGAACAGTACAGCTCATAAAAACAGCTCCTAGGAGGCAAGACTTGATTCTCTTCAAGAGAAGAAACTGACATTCCAAGAGATCAGGTGGTTTGTCCGAGATCAGACTTAAGTCCAGACATCAGAGCTGGAAATGTCATCCATTTCTTCCACCTCCAATTCCAGCATTCTTGGAGAAGGGAATGTACTCCACCTCTTTAGCTCCCTCGGAGTCATTTGTCAGGAGTAAAAGTAAAGGCTTGCATTTCCTTTGACTTCCTTGGGTTTGATAAATATTGATGCTTGCCAACCCCAGGATACATTTTAAATAAAAACATATACAACTCTGATTGGCAATGGCTGAGCAGGGTACTGTGTTAGGAAGACTTCTGATGCTGAGTCTGAGTGTAGCCGGATATGTCTGTAACACATTACCAAGCCTATCGTGGGCGGGACGGGAGATTGAAGGGGGCAGGCAGGATGAGTGTGCAGGGAAGTCTCTGCCAGGTTGTGCGTGCTTGATCACTCAGTCCGATTCTTGGCCTCCCTATAGACTGCAGCCCACCTGTCCCTCCGTGCACGGGATTTTCCCAGCAAGAATAATGGAGTGGTATGCCATTTCCTTCTCCAGGGGCTCTTTGCCGGGTTGGACAGGCCATAAAAGAATTAGCCAAAGAGTGGATAATTCAGAAAGATCACTGAATTAAATACTTCTATAAAATATATTGTTCAATTTGCTTAAAATGAGAGCTGCTGTATAACTAAGGAACACACTAAGCGCTACTCTTTCATCACCTAATTTTATCCCCATGGCAGCTCTGTGAGGCCATCACTTGATTTCCCTATTTTCCAGATGCAGAAACTGAGTCTTTGAGAACTTGAGAAAATTCCTTGTGATGAAACAACTACGGCAGATCTGGAAATTGAATCCAACACATTATTCCAGAGCCAGTGCTCTTAACTCATGTGCTGCCCATCACACTTTAAACATCCGAGTGTCAGTACTGTTTGATGAGCCTTTTGCCAAGAAACCCAGACCTGGCAGGAGAACTCCTCGTCTTGCCTCCACTCAGCCTCAGATCAGAAGCGCCGCAGAGGAAGGCTCTCTGTTCTCCAGTTCTGTAAACAGAACCAAGCTCTGCAATCCAGCTGGACCATGTGCCCTAGTGTCAAAAAAGGTATCACCACTCCTCTCAGGCTACTCCCTTCTCCACTTCTTTATTCAGAAATACTTGGCACTGCCTCATTATACCTTTTGGGCCAATCTGGCTGTCAAATGGACTCTGAATCAAGCTCTAACACAAAAGAAAATAAAACCAATTTGTAGTGATGACTCATCACGGTTGATGATTTGAGAGTGGCAGAGATGGTATACCTTACAGACCCCTCTATCCTGGAGTAATGGGCAAATCCTTGCAGAAGGCAAGTCTTGTGGGCCAGACTGCAAGGAAACACACACACACAGAAAATCAAGAAAGCCCTTGCCAACCTGAGAGGACACCTTGGGAAACAGACTTTCTCTACTTTTTCAAAAATTAATTTGAAGGAATTTGGGTCATATGAAAAGGCTCATGTAATATATTTCTTTCTTCCCTAGTGCTGATTTTATACACTTATGTATCTAAATTCAATGTCATTCTACAAATTATATTTTATTTCTATTTTTCTCCATACACCCATCCTTTATGGAATAAGCTAGGATATTAATAGAGGTGAATTTTTTTTTTTCAATCACAACCTGGCTCCCTTTCCTGGCCTCTCTTTCCAAGTTGCCAGGTTTCAGACTAACTTTTCATGGCTTCCAGTTACTCAAACAATCTACTAACCTCCACTGAGCACTCCCAGAGCCCCTGCCTCCACATGTCTTTGCTGGACTCAATGATGAATGCAACTGGTCCTTGAGTAGTCCCCTGAGACCAGAAGCCTGGTGCTGAGCTTCCTGACAGAGATTATTAAGAGTCGTTGCAACATGAATGTATCACGGTACTGGTATTTCTGCAAAAACCACCTGGCCAACCTACCAGGTCCTGACCTCAGGAAACCTGAGGTCGAGCTAGGAAAACATAATATTAATATACGACATGATCTAAACTCTGTGCTCAGTCACTCAGTTGTGTCCAACTCTTTGCGCCCCTATGGACTGTAGCCTTCCAGGCTCCTCTGTTCATGGGATTCTCCAGGCAAGAATATTGGAGCGGGTTGCCATTTCTTCCTCCAGGGGATCTTCCAACGCAGGGATCCAACCAAAGTCTCCTGAGTCTCCTGCATTGGCAGGCGGATTCTTTACCACTACAGACCTAAACTCCGCTGAATGTCAAATGAAGAGTCCGTGTTTACAGAAGGGAGAGGCTGGGGTGGCCTGGAATAAGGAGTACAGAGGCTTCTGGGAGACCTGCGACAGGTGAGAGCCAGGGAGGTGGAGAGGATAAGAGAGGGAAGAAATGTTGTGCATTCTAGGACTTGGGGGCAGACTGAGACTGACCAACTATACCCCAAATTTCTCCCTTTCTCAAGCAAGAAACGCTTTTTATTGAGGGAGGTGGTAGTAAAAAGTAGAGAAAGATGTTCTTTCCTATCTTGATAAATAATAAAATGCCTCTCGCTGCAACTCTGCCTTCTCTCCCATTCTCTTCTATAAACATGTTGCATCTGCAGATAGACATGTGAATTTATCCAAGAGCAGGTACGTCTGCATATTCAGGTGCTGGGTATACAGGTCCAGGGTCAGCAGTCACTCCAGAGCCCTCCACCCAAAGTGGACCAGATTGCTTCTGACAGTGACAGCCTGTGGGCTCTGCCTGGCCCTCCTGGACGGTGCCCTGGTGACCACCGCAGACCTCAGGCCACAGGCCTCAGGCACACAACAGGGGTGACAGCTGAGTGACCAAAGCAGTACCCATACAGGGCCCCCTACTATTCTGGCCTCATTGAAATACCCCCTAGTTGAGCAAACCAGGCCCAGAACAGCCACAAGCAGTTAACGAGATCAGAAGTGAACAAGATTGAAATCCACCATCAAGCCAGCTGCTCAAACTCTTAACTAATTAAGCTCAATTCAAATAAGGAAAAAGAGATGAATACAGAGAAGAAGGAAAACACTACAGTGTATTAAGCCCTATTTCATGCCAGGCTGCCAAGAACTTTATGCCAATAACTTTTTTTGGACTCGTAATTTTTATTAAACTTTCACACCATCTTATGAGGTAAGTATTATGATTCCTATTTTCAGATAAGGAAACTGAGGCTTAGGAAAGTTAGTAACTTGCCCCAATCAGGTCTGATAAGCTGGAATTGAACCTCATTCTGTGAGCTCTTCTCTTTTTTTCAACAGTTCACAGGACTGGAACTGGTCCCACTCCACATATCCTGCTGAGACTCCCTGTCATGTTCCAAATCCAGCTCATGCCTGGCCTGTGCCCAGGCATGAGAGCTCAGCCCTGGAGGCAGGCCCCTCACCTCTGATTAGTTCTGCAACCTTCAGTTCAGTTCAGTCGCTCAGTCGTGTCCAACTCTGCGACCCCACGAATCACACCACGCCAGGCCTCCCTGTTCATCACCAACTCCCGGAGTTCACTCAAACTCATGTCCATCGAGTCGGTGATGCCATCCAGCCATCTCATCCTCTGTCGTCCCCTTGTCCTCCTGCCCCTAATCCCTCCCAGCATCAGAGTCTTTTCCAATGAGTCAGCTCTTCACATGAGGTGGCCAAAGTACTGGAGTTTCAGCTTCAATATCAGACCTTCCAATGAACACCCAGGACTGATCTCCTTTAGGATGGACTGGTTGGATCTCCTTGCAGTCCAAGGGACTCTCAAGAGTCTTCTCCAACACCACAGTTCAAAAGCAGCAATTCTTCGGCACTCAGCTTTCTTCACAGTCCAACTCTCACATCCATACATGACTACTGGAAAAACCATAGCCTTGACTAGATGGACCTTGTTGGCAAAGTAATGTCTCTGTTCTTGAATATGCTGTCTAGCTTGGTCATAACTTTCCTTCCATAGAGTAAGCGTCTTTTAATTTCATGGCTGCAATCACCATCTGCAGTGATTTTGGAGCCCCAAAATATAAAGTCTGACACTGTTTCCACTGTTTCCCCATCTATTTGCCATGAAGTGATGGGACCAGATGCCATGATCTTAGTTTTCTGAATGTTGAGCTTTTTCATGATGATGGAATCGTTCTGAAGGTCTTCCTTCTGCCCTCACAAGAACAGGCCTGATTTCTTTTCCTTCTCAGGGTCTTCCAACATTTGATGATAACAATCATGGCCTCGGCCCCCTGAGCCCTCTCTTCTCCTGATGGACAAGCCCCATTCCCCCCTCATTTGACAAAAATGTCCCAAGGCCTTGACCCCCAAAAGTAAAGTCACTTAAATCACTGCCAAAAGAAAAGACAGCCTCGGCAACCCACTGGTGAACATGCATTCCACAGTGATCTCCAGGCGAAGCCTGATCTCCACCTTCTCAGACAAGGTTCTCCTTTTGCTTGGCTCTCAGGAGACACACAGAGCATCTGGGAAACTTCTTCTCGTTGTACATTCAGGAGCCATGCAAAGAGGCTGAATTTTCCAGAAGCCTGCAATCTGAAGCAGTGTTTCTCAGACTTCCCTGTGCACAAAAACCTTTGGTGGATCTTGTTTAACTGAAGCTTTGTTTCAGTCGGTTTGGGGTGGGGCCTGGGATTCTGCATTGCAAACAAGCTCCCAGGTGGTGCCGATGGGCTGGTCTAGAAGCCACACTCTGAGCAGCGAGGTGTTAAAGAACATAACCCTCCTAAAAAGGAACAGCTAAGCACACTTTCTGAGAGCTCACTGGAAAGACCCTGGGTGGTTTTAAAAGTGCACACTGTTGAACTCAATGTCCAGTTCCCTTTGTTTCTTTCAGTCAAGCTGTAACAAAGAAGAGCTACCAGTATGACTCTGAAACCCACTTGAGGACAGATACTGAGAGGGTGTGCATGTGAGAAGTAGGGTCCAAGCAGAGAGGGTGAGAGAAACTCACTCTCCTCCACAGGTATTAGATAGAACAGATGACCTAGAAGACCACTGCCTGCCCTAGCCAAGCCACCAGCAGGGCACAAAGGCTCAGACAAACAAGGAGGTCCTCAGATTTGGGGCATAGGTCAACCACACAGCCACGACTACCAGATCTACTCCCTAAGCACCTCAGAGTGCACAGATGCACACACACAGACACACAGACACACACACCCGATACGTGGCTTGGACATGCGCTGCCAGCACTGATATGTCCAGCACCATAAATCACTGCATCGTTACCAGCTGCCTGCGGGCTGAACAGATCAAATGCCTCCAGTAAATAAAACTAGCACACAAGTACATACTACAGAGCACAGAAAACTACCCTCAACAATTTGTAATAACCTATAAGGGAAAAGAATCTGAAATATATATTTTATATATACACATATATAACTGAATCACTTTGCAGTACATCTGAAACTAACAGAACGCTGTAAGTCAATTACACTTCAATAATAAGTAAATAAATACATAATCTTAAATGTAAAAAAAAAAAAGATAACCAGAAGAAAAAAGCTAGCACAAGACATCATTCCTTTGGGCAAGGAACTTAGATGCCCGCTAGAATGAGCTTCTCACAGCAGAGCCCACATCTCATACAATTTCCCTCCAGCCCAGAACAGGGCCAGCACATAGGCTGCTAACTGAAGGGCTGGTAAATGAGCGGAGGAAGCCAGGACTGGCAGTGAAGTCACAGAGGCCTCTGGATGGACACAGGCCAAGTAGCCAGGGACCTTCTTCCTCCATGACACCTAAGAGCTTTGCTAGCAACCAGTTAAAGGTTTACTCTTAATCTAGCAATTTATATTTACTTTCTAAAATGAATGCAAGTTTGGGAACCACTAGGGGCCACAGATTGGAGGCAAATGTATTCTGTTTGGCAAGCAGTGTTTAAAAGTAAATGATCTGAATCATTGGGAGCAGCTCACCACAGTGACATGAATTGCTACTGCTCACGTCAGTCGGCTTCCCTCCAGCTGCCTACTTGAGACACGAGTGTGCGCTAAGACTTGCAAACCCAGCATGAAAAAGCAAAATGTTCCTTCCCAAAATCTGCTCTCTCCCACTCTCAGTCAATGGCACCACTCCCCACTACCTTCCTCCCTCCAGGGCAGTCTCTTAGGACAGAAATGGTCTCCTTCCTTCCCATTGCCCTTCCATCAACAAATCCTTACCTCCAAAACACACCCTAACTCATAGCTCCTCTCCTAAAACTCTGGTCTGAGCATCCAGAGACCCTCACCTGGATGACCCTAACACATTCCCAGGGTCTCCTGCTCCGCCCGGCAGCCAGCCCATAGACCATACCGCCTCCCCGCCTAGAACCCTCAGTGCTTCTCACTGTGTGCAAATCGTCACCTACAAACCCTCCCTGATCTGACCTCATCTCCTCCATCTGCTGGCTGACAGCTCTTGCTACTCTGGCCACCTTTCTCTCTCTCAAACCCACTGAACACATTCCCAAGTCAGCACCTTTTCACTTTCTTTTCCTGTTTGGAATGCTTTGCTATAGGTAATAAGGTTTCTTATTAACAGTAGCAGCAACCCCTGCAGACCCTTTTACGGGCCTTCCAGGTGCCAGTCTAAGCACTTATGAGTGCTAACTCAGCCAATCCTCTGAACCACCTTGGGAAGTTGGGCTATGGTTACCCCACTTTACAGATGGGGTAACTGAGGCACAGAGAGCTCAGGTGACCTGCCCAGTCTAGTTCCAAGGTCTTTCTCTTAACCATTACACTACCCTGCCTCTTATAAATCTCATCTCCTTCACAGCAGCCTCCATTTTCCAGGTCTCAACCCAAACGTCCTAGAGGCCTTCCCTGATCCCACTCTCTCATCTCAAGTACCTCTCAGTACTATCTGGAATGAACACACCTCTCCATCACAAAACCTAAAACAAGAGGAAACAAACCTTCTGAAAGCAGCTCGCAGCAATCTTATTCTCTGTACCCCAGAATGCAGAAGAATCCTTCAACAGTCCCTGCACAAGGTCCCTCTCAACAAATGTGAACCAACCTACTGGCCTATAGAGAGGACTGCTGACCTCAAAATTACTCAAACAATGCTGGAAAAACTACACCCACAGGAGGATAAAAAAGATGGTATTCGAAGCAGACAACTCACCCAAGGTCCTCCACCTGATTCATATGATCATTTACAGTGTTTTCTTCACTTCTTGGACCTTTGCATATGAATCAAATGTTTTTCTATCACAGACAGGATCCTATGCTAGTTTTAAAATTAATCCAGTTGTTGAGTTTGTGGCCAATAACCTCTGTCTAGCACTTCTGGGTTACCTTGGTGGATTTCTCCATTCCAAGGCTCTAATTGGTTAGAGGTTCAGCTGGTAAAGAATCCACGTGCAATGCAGGAGACCACAGTTCAATTCTTAGGTCAGGAAGATCCCCTAGAGAAGGGAACAGCTACCCACTCCAGTATTCTGACCTGGAAAATTCCATGGACTATATAGCCCATGGGGTCACAAAGAGTCACACACGACTGAGCAATTTCCACTTAGGAAATGTATCTTAAAGAAAAATTATAGTCATGTTCAGGCCACTATTGATATTACTAGATGAGATGCCCCTCACCTAACCAGTTAATAATTCCTGCTCTGATCGCGGCCATAAATATACATTTTCCTCTATTATCCAAGCTCAATCAGAGCAACAAACAAAATTTCAACTAAGGATAAAATTTCCCACAATTATGGGATGGACTTACGTAGTTAACATCAGGATATGGTCATTTAAATCTAAAGGCTCCTCTATACTGGAAACCATCTCATCCTCTGTCATCCGAGATGGTTTCCAGTACAGAGGAGGCTTTATATTTAAATGACCATACGACAGAGGATGAGATGGTTGGATGGCATCACCAGCTTGATGGGACACGAATTTGAGCAAGCTCCAGGAGCTGGTGATGGACAGGGAAGCCTAGTGTGCTGCAGTCCATGGGGTCGCAAAGAGTTGGACACAACTGAGCAACTGAACTGAACTGATACTGGAAACAAATCATATCAAGGATAATCAGGGTTTTCCTGGTGGCTCAGATGGTAGAAAAAAATCTGCCTGCAAGCAAGAGGCCCAGGTTTGATCCCTCAGTCAGGAAGATCCCTGGAGAAGGGACTGGCAACCCACTCCAGTATTCTTGCCTGGAGAATTCCATGGACAGTCTTGCAGGCTACCGCCTGTGGAGTCGCAGTCGGACACGACTGAGTGACTTTTGCTTTTCACTACCTCATTTATATAACTGCCTGCACCCCAAAGGCATCTGAGTTTTCAATCCTCCGTCTTGTCCTATTTTGTAAATATAATCTGTGGTCTCCCCACAGCCTGATCTCCAGAGAGAGTCCATGCCTGACTGCCGAGGCCCCAGCCATCCTTCCACATCCCTGCCTACCAGCCATCCTGAGCCCTCTACCCACGGGGTCCACTCTGGGCATTTGCCTATTGATGCCTTTATTAACACTCTTCACTTGACTTTCATGTCCTTCCCCACTTTCTCCAACTAACAAATGCCCACTCACACACCAGGACCCCAATGCAACCGCCCCCGGAGAATCATACTCTCTGGGATCCTGCTCTGTCTTCTCAACACCAGTGTTCTATCACAGCAGGTGGGAAGATTGGAGGCTTTCAAGTCAGACAGACCTGACTTGGAATCCGGGCTCCTCTGTTGTGTTGCCAAATTTCCCTGAATCCCTTTCTCATGTGCACAGCTAAGTCACAATACCTCTCAGGGTTATTGGGACGGGAGATAAAATGGGTGAGATGTGCTAAGTTGCTTCAGTCATGTCCAACTCTTTGTGACCCCGTGAACTGCAGCCTGCCAGGTTCCTCTGTCCATGGGCTTCTCCAAGTAAGAATACTGGAGTGGGTTGCCATGCCCTCCTCCAGGGGATCTTCCCAACCCAAGAGTCAAACCAAGTCTATTATGTCTAACCTGCACTGGCAGACAGGTTCTTTACCACTAGTGCCACCTGGGAAGGCCATTCTAAAATGGTGAGATACCCAGCACCATCTCATCACACAGTCATGATGAGATGCCCAATAAAAGCCAACAATTGTATTAGTATTATTTCCTTTTGGTTTATTTAATAACATGTGTGTTCTATGAAAGTAGGGACACTATCTTAATTCCCTCTCTATCCTCACTGCTTGGCATATACATGACACACAGATCTCAACAACTGTCTGCTGCAGAAATGGGTGAATGGTGTCTTTGGATTCTGGAGTCAGATGCTCTGGGATCTTAGGAAGTCAAAACCTCACTGTGGTCCTTTCATTTTACCATTAACAAGGGGAGAAAAACTAAGAGATGGACAAAACGATGTGTTCAGCACCTTTAATCTTATGTTATAAAAATTGACTTACAAAAAAATGTAGGGGAGGACCCAGCTCTGGTCCCTGGGAGGAGGCAGAGGAGGACAAGCTGTAGATGGGGGAAACTCCCAGGGACCTGGGCACTGGTAGCCAACTGTATTATTTAAGAAAGAAAACTATTAAAATATACCACAATCTACAGATGAACCAGAAAGACAGGAAGCATTATCCATTTTTCAAAGAGTGCCAGTCCTCATCCAGCGGTTACTGGTTGGATTTGTTCAATTTGTACAGCCTCCCCACTAAGAGGATACATTTCAACTAAATCATGTTAAGGGGAGGTGAGGTGGCCTCGGTGCTTCTGGAATGCACATTGCAAACCTTCAGGGGACATTCCTGATGCTTTCTTCTCTTTGTTTCCCTTTGTAGTTTTCACACAAGCCCGTTTTTTCTTCCAAGCACAACCATGCTCACATCCCCTGGGGCATCTCCTGACTACCTGGAGGACCACAGCATCTTTCATTTTCTCTCTCAGAGCGTCTTCTGCTAATGAGCTTGGACTCTGATTGCTAAGGACTGTGATGAGCGCTGTGACAATCCAGGGTACTCCCAAAGAGAGTGAGGTTGCAGTGGTAGGGGTGTGTATCCTTGACTGGGGAGAACAGCGCTGTCTGAGGAAATTGAATTGAAGCTCAGAATGAAATTTGAGAAAACACTGCCTTGGAGCTTCCAACAGTCCCTCAGCTGGCCCTTGCACAGAGGCCAACAGAAATGAACCATGTCTGAACGGCCAGGGACATGCACAGTCAATGGAGATAGTTTTTTCTACTCACTTTAGGCAACTGGGTTAGCAAAGCTGTATGAGAACAGTGACTTTCATGTGCTCGCAGACTCTGATGTCCACTGTAGCTTATCACTTACAACAAAGGGCAGCAACAGAGCTCTGCATTTAAGACTTCCAGGGCCTGGTCTGAATTCCGCCTGTACCTGACTCCCTTATTCAGCCTCTCTGAGTCTGAGCTGGTTCTCCAAGAAAATGGCTTTTAAATAACAGAAAACCTGTCCTTCCTTCTCCACACTGTTGTTTCAAGAAAGGGCTTGATGAGCAACCTTATAAGTAAACACTGTAACCTATGAAGTGATGAAGACATCAGCATAATTTGTGGTCACACTGAAATTTTACATCTCAACTAACACAAATCTTTTACAACCCTAGACAAACACTGTGACCTCTTTATTTATTCCCAGGTGCTACATACAGACTGAATGCGTCTACCCAAAATTGATATGCTGAAGCCCTAATGTGATGATATTTGGAGGTGAGGCCTTTGGGAGGTAACTGGGTCATGAGGGTAGAGCCCCCATAATGGGGTTAGTCCTTATAAAAAGGTAGCTGTCTATTAGCAAGGAAGTGGGCCCTCACTAAGAACTGGACCTGATGGTGTTTTGATCTTGGACTTTCCAGCCTCCAGAACTGTGAGAAACAAATGCTTATGGTTTAAGCCACTCAGTTTATGACATGTTGGTTACAGAAGCCCAAGTGGATTAAGATGCGAGAGTCTGCATTTAAGATAACCTAAGATATGATTTGTACAATAAAGAGAAATGCACTCAGGTAGGAAGATGAAGTTGCCTGGGATGCAATTTCAGATGAGAGGATCAAGTGGCTCTCTGATGAGGACCTCTGAGCAGACACCCACCTGAAGTGGGGATATCCAGGGAAAAGCATGGCAGCCTGAGGGGGCAGCTAGTGCAAAGGCTCTGAGGTGGGACATGATGGAGTGGCAAGAAGACACATTGCAGGGCCCAGCACAAAATAAGCCCACACTAAACAGGAGCTGGCAATGGCACCTGACTCCAGTACTCTTGCCTGGAAAATCCCATGGATGGAGGAGTCTGGTAGGCTGCAGTCCATGGGGTCACGAAGAGTCAGACACGACTGAGCGACTTCACTTTGACTTTTCACTTTCCTGCATTGGAGAAAGAAATGGCAACCCACTCCAGTATTCTTGCCTAGAGAATCCCAGGGATGGGGGAGCCTGGTGGGCTGCCATCTATGAGGTCGCACAGAGTCGGACACGACTGAAGCAACTTGCAGCAGCAGCAGCAGTAGCATATATGATTTGTACAATAAAGAGAAATGCACTCAGGTAGGAAGATGAAGTTGCCTGGGATGCAATTTCAGATGAGATGATCAAGTGGAGCTCTGATGAGGACCTCTGAGCAGACACCCACCTGAAGTGGGGATATCCAGGGAAAAGCATGGCAGCCTGAGAGGGCAGCTAGTGCAAAGGCTCTGAGGTGGGACATAATGGAGTGGCGAGAAGGCACATTGCAGGGCCCAGCACAAAATAAGCCCACACTAAACAGGAGCTGGCAATGGCACCCCACTCCATTACTCTTGCCTGGAAAATCCCATGGATGGAGGAGCCTGGTGGGCTGCAGTCCATGGGGTCGAGAAGAGTCAGACACGACTGAGCAACTTCACTTCACTAAACAGGGGCTACTGTGATACAGATTAGCATTCTCACTGCTGCCAAAACAGCCAGCTTCCACTCGTGGATACATCAAAGCTAAGGAAGCCCAATACATCAATCTTCCCAAATCACAACATCCAATCAGAACTCCTCTCCAGGGGCTCCTTTAATGCTGCTACAGAAAGCAGCCACACATGGGCAGAGGCCATAAAGAGGTGGTACTTACACAGGAGGGTGGAAAATTGACTGTTTCATCCTTTGTTGTTTTTTGTTGTTGTTGTTGTTATTGTTGGGTTTTTTTTGATGTGGACCATTTTTAAAGTCTTCATCGAATCTGTTACAATATTGCCTCTGTTTATGTTCTGGTTATTTGGTTGTGAGACATGCAAGATCTTAGCTCCCCAACCAAGGATCAAACTCATACCCATGCGCCGCCCCCCTCCCACCCCTGACTCCAGTGCATCAGAAGGCAAAGTCTTAATCACAAGATTGCCAGGGAAGACCCTATTTCATCCTTAATTGGATCCTACTGCCTCCATATTTGCCTTCTACCTCTCCCCAAACACACCCACCTCCTGAGGAAAGGAGGGCTCTCCTGGCAATGGACCACACAGTCACTCAGCTCACATCTGCGGAGCCCCTAGTGGGTGCTCAGCTCTGGGCGGGGCTTGGACAATGGGAACTGCAGTGAGGCGAGATCTTTGATCTCGAGGAGCTCAGTACTTGATGGGGGGTTGGGTTGGAGGAAAAAAAATGGTGAAAATAATGATAGCTCAGTTGAAGAAGCACCAAGGAGGTCCTCAGTGCAAAGTGCTGGGAGCACAGAGGAGGGAATATCCTCAGGGAAGCCCACCCTTTGCACCCCACCCAGACTACATGAGGTCCCCTCATCATATGTTCTTACTGTCCCCACTTCCTTTCCTTTCTTGCTTTCATGGCATTTATGAAATCTGTAATGGATTCAGGATCTGCAGACGTAATGCCCGTCTCCCCTGATAGACTGTGGGTTCCATGAGGCAGGAGACCTCGTTTGTCTTGTTCACATCTATATCCCCACAGCTGGCATAGGGCAGGGACACAGAAAGACCCTGTCAATTAATGAATATGACTGAACACCAGGACACTTAATTTCATTGGGGAAATATGATATTAGCCTCTAAGATGGCTCCCAATGAGCCTCACCTCCTAATGCTCACACCCTTATGAGCTCCATTCTCGCAGAGTCAGTACTGACCCACTGACCAACGTGACCAACAAAATAATGAGAAAGGGATGGGGTGTGGCTTCCAAGTCCTCGTCACAGAAAAGCTGCCACTCACACTTTGGATGGCCTCTCTAGGGAAACCAAGCAGCCCTGTGGGGAGGTTCACATGATGAAAAACTGAGGCTTCCCACCAAAGCCAGCATCAACTTGGCAGTCATACAAGTGGCCACACTGAAGCAGGCCGTCCAGTCCTCATCAAGACTTCGGATGAATGCAGCCCCTGCTGATATCCTGAATGCGACCTCACGAAAGACCCTGAGCTAAAACCCACCTAGCTGATCTGATTCTTGACCCACAGAACTATGTGAGATGAGATGTGTTCATTGTTGCTTTCTGCTACTAAGCTGCAGGATAATTTGTTACTCAGCAACAGATAACTGATACAAGAAAGGACTAGAGAACCTTCACAGAATAGGCTTTTGAAGAACAAGGAGGATTTCACCATGCCCAGAAAAGACAAACACTATATTTCCTGCTGAGACAAAAAGAAAAAAGTAAGGAAAGGCATGGAGATTATGTGTTTGGGAAATGGGAGAGCATCTCAGATGATGGGAGTGCAAGGTACCAGCAATGATAGTGAAAAGGGAGGTTGAGGCTGGGTCCTGACAATCCTTGAATATTATTCTAAAAGGTCTGAAATCTTTAGAGGTAGAAATAGTAATTACTTTGTTCTTATTCAGTCGCTAAGTTATCTCTGTCTCTGTGATCCCATTGACTGCAGCATGCCAGGTTTCTCTGTCCTTCACTATCTCTCAGAATTTGCTCAGACTCATGCCTACTGGGTCAGTGATGCCATCCAACCATCTCCTCCTCTGTTGCCTCCTTCTCCTCATGTCCTTAATCTTTCCCAACATCAGGGTCTTTTCCAGTGAGTTAGCTCTTCACATCAGGTAGCCAAAGTACTAGAGCTTTAGCTTCAGCATCAGTCCTTCCAATGAACATTCAGGGTTGATTTCCTTTAGGACTGACTGGTTTGATCTCCTTGCTGTACAATGGGCTCTCAAGAGTCTTCTCCAGTACCATAGTTCAAAAACATCAGCTCTTCTGTGCTCAGCCTTTTGTAAGTAATTACTCACATCTTATAAATGAAGCAGTTGAAGTTCAGAAAGATTAAGGAATTTGTCCAAACGTACCTGCCTTCCTTTTGTATACTGGCATGGATGACAACAGGGCTAGCTCTCTTCCTCTTCTCAAAAGGACACTAATTCTATCATGGGAGCTATACTCTCATGACCTCTCAAAGCCCCCACCTCCAAATACTGTCACATCCACTGATGCATATGAATTTGTGGGGAGCAGGGACAAAAGTGACAATCCTGAAACTCCAAAGCAGGAGAAATTAACACCAGAGACGGTGCTCTTTCCAACACCTCTGTGTTGGGAGAGCTCCCTGACTCCAGCCATAGCAGCCTCCACCCCAGGTCCCCTGCCTCAGGGGGTGACCAGTGCTTCTGCCCTGCCTGCCAGGAGGAGGAGGACTAGGTATGAACAGCCTGTGTGTCTCTGCTCACCCCATCCACAGGGAGGGTTCTCCAGAGTGTCCCCAGGCCAGGCAAGAATTCTCACAGCCCATTTCGCTATTCCTTTCTAGCCCTTGGTCTCCTGAGCCTTCCCACTGCCTTGCAACCATGACACCACTCTATACCCTAGATAATCACCCTGCCACTGGGGGTTCTCCCTCCCTCCTACAGGGCAAACCGAAGCAACATTCCAAGGCATCTTGGAATGAACTCCCAAGACAGCACCAGAAGCTGAGGCAAACTGAGAGAATGTGATTCCAAGTCCCAAACCCACCTTGGAAACACTAAGTTTCCACCTGCTGCTCTTTTTTTTTTTTGGAGAATACGGCCTTTGGGCTCTAAAAACCACCTCCCAGGAAGATTATTCCTGGAAAAACAAAAGATAAATTTATATTTCCAGAGCAACCACTCTGTATGAGCCCAGGACTTTGTACACAATTCTATCCTCACCACTACCCTATGAGGCAGACATCATATCCCCTTTTTCCAGAGAGGCAAAATTCCAAAGACACTGAAGAACTTGCCTAAGGACACAGACAGCTGAGGTGTACAGCTGGCCAGGTTGGGTACTGCACAACTCTAGGGAGCACAAGCCACATCACAGTCTATAGATTTATACATCTGTCATGAAAATTTTTCAGCAGAAAGTGACTTCAGATGCAGTATCTTTCTCCAGTTTGTACAAGGGTACACAGGAGCCAGCAATGGTTCTACAAAATAACCACCACCCTGCCAGTATGTGGGGATTTGACCTTATGTATGTCTGACTCCATGGCCCTTGCTCTTTCCCCTTGATGTCTATACCTTCCTTGGGATAATTCCAAGCATTGTCAAAGGTTCTTCATAGCTCAACAGGCAGAAATGGGGTAACAGACTTCTAGACGATCTCAGATGGAAAGAGGTTGGCAATCAAGAATTTACCTCAAATCTTTCCCTCTGCATTGAAAGAATACAAGGCTCAGAGAGGGGAACTTCCTTGGTGGTCCAGTGGATAAGAAGCCGCCTGCCAATGCAGGGACACAGGTTCCATCCCTGGTCCAGGAAGATTCCACCACGCCACAGGGCAGCTAAACCCATGCGGCACAACTATTGAGCCCATGGGCTCTAGAGCCCGTGCTCTGCAATAAGAGAAAGCACCACAGTGAGGAGGCTGAGCACCACAACTAGAGAATAGCCCCGCTTGCCCCAACTAAGGAAAAGCCCTCATGCAGCCAAAAATGAATAAACAGGCCCAGAGAGGGGGAGCGAGCTGCCCGAGATCACACAGCTGGGTGTGGCACAGCTGGGACCTGCATCTTTTATAACTAAAGGCAGGTCCAGTCCTGATACAAAGTGCAACCACAGATGATCAGAACTAGGTTACCTAGGAGAGTACCCATTTTCTGCATCAGAATCACTTTTGCAGTTGTAGGTGGAGGCAGCAAGAGAGGGGTTTTAGGGAGAATCCCCTAGCAAACAACTCTCTGAAGTCCAAGCTTAAGGACAAAGGAGGTTGGAGGGGAGAGGGAGCTGGAAGGGCCACGCCTCCGAAGCATCTCCAGGAGAGGCAAGAAGCATGTCCCTCTGTAGGCATGTCAGGTCCCAGGAGGGAAACAGTTGCTAAGTGGAAGCTTCTAGGCCCTCCCCAGTGGCTGTCAGGGCGGTCAGCATCCACCTTGAAGGGAGGACTCAGACTCAGCACAGGCCTCCCTGGGAGCCCCTGAAAACCATCCCCAAGCAGCAACTCAATTCTGTCTGGGCTCCAGCCAGGGTGACAGGAGCCAAGGGAGAAAGAACACAGGGAGGAAATCCGAGCACTTAATTTGCTACTCCATGGAAGATGCCAATTAAAACGCTTCATCCTCCTGAAGCTGCTTTCAGCCCTGCTCCTGTTGGCGCCTCATTAACAGCCCCTTCCAGATGCGTAAGAGTCACCCAGCTTCCTTCCCAGACAATGGAGGCCAGACATCCCCACAGTAGGCTAAAAGGCACGAAGGCCTTAAAGATCTCTAGAAACACCAAGACTCCCCGGACACCGAAGCTTAGAGGAGCCAGCTGACCTGCTCAGAATCACTCAACTGGTCCTTCCTGGCTCAAGAGCAGTCATGAGATGACATTTCAGACATCACTGAACATGATCACACCCACTTTCCATGAGCCTGATCCATCCATTTTCTGCTTGAGTCCCTGACACTGACCCTGTGCACAGCTGGTTAGGAACCAGGCAGGAGGAAGAACCAGGACTGCAGATTCCCAGGTTCCACACTCTGCACACAGCCTGGGAGGGAAGAGACTAGTGAGCTACCTGCAAATTGGTGCTGGAAGAAGCTTTTACGTATAACTACTAGAAGAAGGGTCTAGTGACGACTAACAGTTCTCTCTGTATAGCTGTCTTCCAGTTTAGCCCTCTTCCATTACACTTAATAGTCCAATTTCTATAAATGAGGAAAACCAGCTTCTTTCTTCACAGGAGCAAAGTAAATCTTAAAGCCAGCAGATGGAAATAACTATTTAAAAGAGAAACACATGGAAAAAGTATGGGAAATTTTAATATTTTCTTGTTACTAACATGAATATTCACACAGGTGAAATAATACTAAAAAACACCAGACAATAGCAGTTAGTAAACTGGAAAGCAAAAATGTACTTTTTATGATACAGCTTAAACAAATTATGCTTATCACAGAACTGTAAGAATAATATTAGAGGACCTACTAATCTTATGATTTTGCATACTAAGAAATTATAGAAGAAAACAAAAACATCATATCCATAAATGTAGGAAGGGTCTTTGAAAAAAAATCAGAGAATACTTATTCATGAATGAAAAAACACAATAAACAAGGTTCTACTGTATAACACAGGAAACTATATTCAATATCCGGAGATGAACCAAAATGAAAAAGAATGTAAAATGAGAATGCATATATGTAAAATTAAGTCACTTTGTTGTACAGCAGAAATTAACACCACACTATAAATCAATCATACGTTATTTTTTTTTTCAATGAATAAAAGAACACACCAAAAAAAAAAAAAACCCAACAAGACAGAAAAGATGATCCAGCAATTCCACTCTGAGGTATATATCCCAAAGAACTGAAAGCCAGGATTCAAAGGGATATTTGTACACCAGTGTTCACAGTAGCATTATTTACAATTGTCAAAAAATGGAAATAACCCAAATGTCCATCAACAGATGAATGAATAAACAAAATGCAGTAGCTCCATATAGGGACATTTTCATTCATAAAAAGGAATGGAATTCTGATATCTGCTACAAAATGTGCACACCTTGAAAGCATTATGCTAAGTAATATAAGCCAGGCAGAGAAAGACAAATGTTGAATGACTCTACTTATAGCAGATACCTAGAATGGGCAAGTCCACAGAGATAGAAAGCAGAACAGATGCTACCAGGGAGTAGGGGGAGCAGGGATTGGGGAGTTATCATATAATGGGTACAACTTCTGCATGGGATGATGAAAGAGTTCTGGAAATAAATGGTGGTGATACTTGTACAACACTGGGAATGTACTTAATGCCACTAAGTTATAAACTTTAAAATGGTTAAAACAGTAAATTTTATGTTATGTAAATTTTACCACAATTTTTAAAACCCTATAGTAGGAAAAGAAACAACACAATTAAAAACTGGGCAAAAACATAGTCACTTCACCAAAAAGAATATACAGTAGGCTTAAAAAGCACATAAAAAAATGATCAACGTGATTAGCCATTAGAGAAGTACAAATTAAAACCATAGAGATATCACTACACACTTCTGAGGACAAATAAGAGGGCTAAAGTAAAAAAAAAAAAAATTGACAATATGAAGTGCTAGTGAAGATTCAGAATGACTGGAACTCTCAAACATGGTGCAAATGCAAAATGGTAGAGTCGCTCTGGAAAATACCCTGGCACTTTTTTTTTACAAAGTTACACACACACTTAGGTATCTACCTAAATGAAAATTTAGGTCACACAAAAACCTGTATACAAATGTTTGTGGCAACTCTATTCATAGTCATCAAAAAACAAAAAGAACCCAAATGCCCTTCAGAGAGCAAACGGACAGACTGTGGTACATTCATACAATAGGATACTACTCAGCCACACAAAAGGAGCAAGCTTCTGGTATTTGCAACTTGGATGAATCTCATAGGCCCCCATGAAAAAAAGCCAGTCTCAAAGGTTATAAATGGAAGATTCCAATCATGTATCATTCTTGAAAAGAAGAAAATTATAGTGGCAGAGATTAGTGGTTGCCAGAAGTTAAAAGTAGAGAGAGGGTCTAAGTACAAAAGAATAGCAGGAGGGAGTTTTGGGGAGTTGATAAAACTGTTCTATAAACTCACTGGTGGTGATTATACAAATATAAGCATGGGTTAATACACCAGAAAAAATGCTATGTTAATTTAAAAAATAAAATTCAAAACAGAACAAAAATCAGCAAACTAAAAATAAAAACATACTTCTTTAATCTCATAAAGAAAATCTATCAGAAAACTATAGCAAACATTCTTCTTAGTGGTGAAAAATGAGAAAATTTTCTTTGAAAATCAGGAATGAAATAAGGATACCCACTATCACCACTTCTGCTCAACTAGGAGTCCTAACCAGCAGAGGTTACAATTTTTTTACCTAGGAAATACAAGAGAATTCAGAGACAAATAATTGAATTAACAAAAGAGTTAAACAAAGTTGCTGAATTTAAGGTTAATAATAAGAATCTATACATATTTGCTTTCTTTATCCCAGCAATATACAATTAGGAAGTGTAATTTTTCAAATGATATTCATTACAACAGCAATAAAATTTACAAAGTGCCAAGAAATAAATCTAGCTGAACCACCAAGATCATTACAGAGAAAATTACAAAACTTTATTAAAAGATATTAAAGAAAGCTAGACCTTTGCCATGTTCATGAATGGGAACACTCAACAGCATAAAGATGTCAATTCTCTTCAAATAAAAGTATACATTTTAACTGAGTAATTATTTGCAAAGCATCAGAACAGTGCCTGGCACATAATAAGTGACAAATAACTGTTGTTGAAGAAATAAATCAAAATTCCAACAAAGGTTTTCATGGTACTTGACAAGCTTGTTTTAAAATTTTTTAAGGCAGTAAAATGGTCTAAAAATAGCCAAAGCAATCTTAAAGAACAGAGGTGGGAAGAAGGATAATTCTCATTCTATTAGACATTAGCATTTAATTATGAAGCCATTAAGAATGTTTTCATTAGCCTCAGACTAGACATACAGACTAACGGAACACGATAAGGAGTCCTGGAATATTTGCTATATATGAAAACTTGATATATAACAGAAAAGGCATTATAAATTAGTGGATGCTGGAACTGTTCATTACCCTTAACTGGAGAAGAAATAAAGTCCTGATTCACACCATGTACAACTCTCAACTCAAGGCAGAATAAAGCCCTATATGCAAAAAGCAAAACTTTCAAAATAAAGTATAATTGACATATCCTCAGGATAGGAAAGGATTTCTTAAGCAACAGACTATTATTCAGCAACTAAAATCTTGCCATTTGTGACAATATGGATGGATCTAGAGTTTATTTTGCTGAGTAAAATGAGTCAGACAAAGAAAGGCAAATACCATATGATTTTTGTATTTGTGGATCTAAAACAGAAAACAAACGTAAGGCTGCCAGAAGCAAAGGAGGCCAGGGATGGTAGAAATTATGTGAAGGGATTAAGAGTTACAAACCTCCAGTTACAAAATAAACAAGCCATGGGGATGTAACATACAGCATAAGAAATATGGTCTATAATATTGTAGTGACTTTGTTCAGGAACAGATGGTTACCAGACTTACTGTGGTGATCATTTCACAATGAATGCAAATGTCAAATCCCTGTGTAGAACTCCTGAAGAAAACATAATACTATATGTCAACTATATTTCAATTGAAAAAAAAGAAAACTGAGTCAGCATGTATAAAAATTATGTTGAGAAACTTTCCTACCAAGAAGATCCAAGATATGAGGCAATCACTGGAAGAGAATTCAATGCACATAGGATTCGTTTCTTTCTTTTTAAGGTAGACACTATTAGAGCATGCTTGTGTACTGGTGAGAATGACCCAGAAGAAAAAGAAAAATTGATGAAGAAACGGAGGGCAATAATCATGAGCGAAGATCCTGCGAAGGTGGGAAGACATAAGGTCCACGTCCACAGGTGGGATATCGGCCTTAGACCCAGCCCGTGGGCTGTACCAGGAGACAGCACACGGGGAGAAACAGGAAGTGCAGGATATAAATGCAGACTGTATAAGTGCAGATGAAGGCAGGATTCACGACACGGCAATGGGAGCATGCGGAAGTGCTCTTCAGCTGCTTCTCTCAGGGAAATAAGCAGCACTGTCATCAGCAGAGAAAGAAGAGGAAGCAGAATGAAAATTTTGAGGCAAGAAGAGAGTATATCAAACATAGTCTCCCGAGAGACTTCTCTGGTGGTCCAGTGGTTAAGAATCTGCCTTTCAATGCAGGAGATGTAGGTTCAGCCCCTGGTCGGGGAACTGACATCCCACAGACCAAAGGGCAACTAAGCCCAGGCACCACAACTGAAGGTCTGCAACAAAGACCCAGCGCAGCCAAAATAAAAAATAAAACAGGTGCCTCTCAAAGTAGGAGAGGGTATTACGATTTACCAGGAAGAACAAGGGTCCGATACGGGATTCATAGACATGAATTTTTTATTGAGGTATAATTGTATAATATTACATAAGTTTCAGGTATACAACTGAGTGATTTGCAATTTTTAAAAGTCATATTCCACTTGAAGTGATTATCAAATATTGACTACATTTCCTGTGCTATCCTTGTAGTTTATTATGTAGTTTGAATTATATTTCCTAATCTCCTACTCCTATCCCCTGCCTCTTCCCTCTCCTCACTGGTAAACAACTAGCTTATTCCCTACATCCATAAGTCTATTTCATTTTCTTAATGCTCACTAGTTTATTTTTTAGATTCCATATATAAGAGACATAATACAGTATCTGTCATTCTCTGACATTTTACTGAGCATAATATACCCTCCAAGTCCATCTCAAGGTCATCAATTTTTAAATGAGATAGTAAGCCTGCTTATGTTTTTCCCAGCCACATTTCAGCTGTCAGAGAGTAGACAGAGGGTTGGTGGCTTACCTGGCTATCAGGCTGTGCCAGGCAAGTAAAATAGAGAGTGAGTAGAAACGGCATGCACAGGAGCAATTGTGATGGTGGCACACGGGAACGAGACGGGTAAGAAGGAAACTGGCGACCTGACAGTGAAAACAAGGTAGGTTCAATAGTTTGGAGTTGCCATGCAGTTGAATAATTGTTGTAGGCGGGCTTCTAGAAGGAATGACAAGGAAGGAAGGAAAGGGTCCATCAACAAGTGGGATATTGTTAATGAGATTATGGGGGGAGTGGTTGGAGAATACAATGATTTACTACAAAGTCTGGGATATGCTCAAGGAAATGAGTGGCTAAGGAAAGACAAGATTGTTCCAGGTGAGGAAGTAAATTCATAGAAAGCAAGGATCACCTGCTTGGTCTTGGTATACTGAAACCACCAAATACTGAGACAAGAGTGGTGAGTCAGGTATAAGTCATCAAGGAATGACCGGCCAGTTTACAGACAATTACGAGGAAGAGGGGCAGATGGTACCAGCTGAGGCAGGAACTTCAAAAGACCTGGGGCTTCTCAGGAGGCAAGAACAACAGCCCGATGTGGCCGTGAAGAATAAGAAGTTCACATGCTCGCCTCTGAGCCTGGTGGGCATGGGAGAATAAAACCGCCAGAGGAAGCAATGTCCTCAGAAGACAGCCCAGTTCAAGCTGGAGAAAAAAAACGTAAAGTAGCCATTCACAGAAACTATTGAGGACGCAGATTTTACTGATAAGACAATGAGAGTTCCATAGGGCCCCATGGAAGGTTTAAGGCAACAGGGAAAAGAGTGAATTTGAGTCCAATTAAAAGATACAAGAGTGATGTGGAGATGAGTGTCTGGGAGATGGTGATGGATGATCCAGGGTCTTGACTTCCTGGGGTGCCTGATACAAATGAGTTACTCCCAACAGACAACTTGCAGAGGTGGTGTCTTGGGCAGATGGGGGTGGGAAAGGGGGACAATT
This sequence comes from Ovis canadensis, assembly GCF_042477335.2. Lineage (NCBI taxonomy): Eukaryota > Metazoa > Chordata > Mammalia > Artiodactyla > Bovidae > Ovis > Ovis canadensis. The sequence goes on along the minus strand of NC_091248.1, from coordinate 79,111,513 downwards.
AGGAGGAGGGAGAGTGAGGCTTGTGTGGACCACATGGGCATGACACACTCTTGCACAATTAACACATGTATGAAGTACTTTTTTAGGGAGATGGTTCCAAGACAGTTTTTCACAAATTAACACTGTAAAAGGCAGCTCCACACACAGGCAGTAACCAGTCCTCCTGGGTTGATAAGCACAGACTATTTCCAAGCCAGGGAGAATAGGGAACACTCGGATTAGTCTTTTGAGCCTTAAAGATCAGCAGCTTGGCATGATGGTTCTGAGTGAGAGGAAGTTGATGACATTAGTTTAAAACAGAATGTGGAAACTGTCTGTGGTTTTCAATGAGTCACACTTTCCTTGACCACCTGTCATGGGAACTGGCTCTGGGTGGACTTAACATGATTCAAACTGCACATCAGAAACAGCAAAATAAAGTCTTCTACCATCACACAGATCAGCTGAAAAGTCAGGTCTTCAAGAACACTGTGGTTGGGGCAAGAGTTGGTGACAGTGGGGCCTGGAAAAGTCCTTCTAACAATTGACAGCTGAAGGTAAGAGGCAGCAGCCTGCATTCAAACCTGCCTGGAAGTCATTCCTCCAAGCTCCAGTTCCCCTGTACGATGTCTACATTCGACAGCAGTTGTGAAGAGAAAACTCTACTGGGCTTTTAGGAGTCAATCAGTGCTAATTGCCTTTATCACCTTCTTTCCCAGAAAGAAACACTAAAATCTGGGACATACAGATATGAGTAAAGGAAAAGGAAATACGAGTATTTCTCATAGGGAAGCACACTTAACCACTAGAGCTTCTGAACTGCCAGTAGAATGAAGCACGTCTCAAAAGCGTTCAGGATGACGATTTATGTGTCAGTGGGTTTCCAAGGAGATAGGTTTTACAAAAGCTACTATGAGACTCACTTCCTCTACAAAACCAAGATAATATAACGCTCCTGCTCTCCAGGAGCTTTTTCTACATTCTGACAAATGACAGAAATGTAGGAGGAAGAGTGAAGACTGCACCCCACACCTGATCTGCGGAATGAATGAATAAATGCTGTGTTTTTTCTTCATGCAAAGATAGGGAAAGAGAAAGGCGGACATGTAAAAGTGGCCACATGTGGCCCCAGGCAGGAGCACAGAGGCAGCGGGGAAAAGAAGTAATGGTTGATAATGAAAAAGAAGGCAAGAGTCCAGATTCATTCTTAAATCTTTCAGTGCACTCAAACACCATGCAGCCATATAGCCAGGGTCACATGTGGAAGCTGGCCTCCCAAGCACACTCAATATTCCAAAACCTATTGCCCTGTCCTGGGCAGTCCTGTATTGAAGCAGCATTCTGACAGCAGGTGTCTGTGAGTCCTAACACTGAACACTGAAAATGAAATTGACTTTAGTTCTTTTAACTTAGTGGGTGTTCACTATTTCCATCTAATCACGGCTCCCTCAGTCTGGGGCACTGTTCCCCAATGCAGTTCTATGGAATACCAACACTGTAAGACAGGCCACGTGGGAAGGGTGCCTTCCCACCAGACAGACCTAAACTAAAGACTTGGACTGTGCAAAAGCAAGGAGACTCTGCCTTCTTTCATCCCACAAATAAACAGTAAGAATGCAAAGATTCTTTGAAAGATGCTGGCTTCACAAGAGGAACAGATAAGGTGTGGTAGGACTTCAGAAGAGGGGAAAGTTGACAGTTTTGCTGAACCGAGAATATTCTTAGAAGGAGGCACCGTGAAGACCAGCCCCATTTTAAGGTTCCTCTTTGATTGTCACATGAGTATCTAGGGCCATTAACCAACCTCACTGTGAGAATAAGTACTTTATACCTGTTCCTTAAAACTACCATTTTTTCCCATAAATCCATGGATTGAGAAATACCACATGAATTATAAGAGTGTGTGGGTTAGTGTTGTTAGTGGGAATAAAACAAATATTTCTCAGTGTGTCATCATCCCACCTCTTGAAATCACCCAGGAAAATAAAATGCACCTTCTCAGGTCCACCCAGACTTTCTGGATCAGAATTAAGGGGACGGTGTCCTAGGAATCTGCATTTTAAACAATCTTCCCCACACGATTCTGATTCATGATTATTTATATCTGAAAACTACTGAACCTGGGATTTCTTGAACTATTAAGAGTTCACAATTGACCCCCGCCGCGGGTCCCAGCAGCTCGGGCGGCGGGAGGAGCGGCTGCGGTCAGGCTACTCAGCTTCGCGAAGGCTCTCGGCGCGCCGCGGCCCTCAGGCACACGGCTCTCGCCCGCCCCGTCGCCACGATGCCCAAGAGGAAGGTCAGCTCCGCCGAGGGGGCGGCGAAGGAGGAGCCCAAGAGGAGATCGTTGAGGTTGTCAGCTAAACCGGCTCCTGCGAAAGTGGAAACGAAGCCAAAAAAGGCGGCGGGAAAGGATAAATCTTCAGACAAAAAAGTGCAAACAAAAGGGAAAAGAGGAGCAAAGGGAAAACAGGCGGAAGTGGCTAACCAGGAGACTAAAGAAGACTTACCTGCAGAAAATGGAGAGACTAAAAACGAGGAGAGCCCAGCCTCTGATGAAGCAGAAGAGAAAGAAGCCAAGTCTGATTAATAACCACACACCGAGTCCTGTCAGTGGTCCCTGTTTCCCTTCTTGTACAATCCAGAGGAATATTTTTATCAACTATTTTGTAAATGCAAGTTTTTTAGTAGCTCTAGAAACATTTTTAAAAAGGAGGGAATCCCACCTCATCCCATTTTTTAAGTGTAAATGCTTTTTTTTAAGAGGTGAAATCATTTGCTGGTTGTTTATTTTTTGGTACAACCAGAAAATAGTGGGATATTGGATACGGGAGGCTTTGATTGTCTTGGGTGTCAGCTTAACATTCCATAGATGGGGGGTAGCTTTTATATCCTATAATACAGAAGCATACTAAATGGCAGTTTGGAGTCAGTTGTGCAGTTAATGTCTTGAACACTTTAAATTACTTCTCTTCCCATATTGTTTTGGTAGAATTATTTCCTACAGAAAACCACTTTTTGATCTTGGCTCTCCTGGTCAGAATTTTGTGCACTATACTATAACATCTTTGGTCGTGGTAGTCCAGTTTTCCTAGTAACTTGGTTAATGTGCTGTGAACGATTGACAGTTTGGGTATGTAGTGTATATGATATTAAATTGTGAATCAGTGGGACTTAAGATGTAACAGCATATCAATATTTGAAGATACTGGTACTTGATACCCTGTTAAGGAAAGTTTGCTCCAAATTTTAAGCTGGAAAGTCACTGGAATAACTGTTAAGAATCACAACTACATGATATTTTAGATTTCTGGTACGTATGTGAAGAATTGTGTACAAATTGAAATGTCTGTGTAGTGATCCTCAAAACAACCAATAAAATCTCAGTTATAAAAGAAAAAAACAACAAAAAAAAAAAAGAGTTCACAATACAACATTATAAATCACCTATACTTCAATTTTTTAAAAAATCATTTAAAAAAAAAAAGAGTTCACAGAGGATCTTGAGGCAAGACAAGGCTTTAAGAAACCAACAGCACCGAATTCATGGTGACAAGAAAGGAAGCCTAAGAAAAGGAATGTGTCAGTTACACACTAGACCATTAACACCATTCAGGAAACCGCCTTGACAATAGCCAGGATTTTTACAGTCCCACCAGCAGGGACGCTTCCAGGTGGAAGCAAAGACGCTCAGCTGGTCGCAACTTGACAAGAGGAGCATTAAAAGCATATATTTTTCAATGGAAACTCTAATCCCACCAAGCACACTTCCAAAGGTCACTCAGCTTTTCACATAAACTGTCAAACTGAGGGCGTCCCTGGTGGCTCAGAAGGTAAAGAATCTGCCTGCAATGCGGAAGATCCAGGTTCAATCCCTGAGTCAGGAAGATCCCCTAGAGAAGGAAATGGCTACCCACTCCAGTATCCTTGCCTGGAAAATCCCACAGCCAGCTACAGTTCATGGGGCTGCAAAGAGTCAGACATGATGAGCAACTAACACTTTCAACCTCTTTGAGCAAAGATTCCTGTTGGAGCGGTGCTGGGTGTTCGGTCCGTGTCAGCTCACAGGACCCTGGAAAAGCCCTGCAAGGCAGGCGCTCTCCCCTCATGCTGTGGGACAGAGTCAAGCTTGCACAACCAGTGGGTGGCAAGGAAGGAGCCAGCCAAGGCTGGAGAGAACCCAAAGGCCACACACTCTCCCTTGCCAAGTGTGCTGCCCAGGAGAAAAAGCACTGGCCACAACACAAGAGTTCTCATGCCCTCGGAAGTTAAATTTCTCCTTGTAAATAAAGCAACTGGTGGGAGTTGTAGTAACTCTGTCCTGGCACTGCCACCCAGTCAGACCCAAGCTGAAAGATAGACAGCCCTTCTCCTGGCTCATCTTTAGCTGAAACAACAAAACCTCTAAGATCCCTTCCAATCCTGAAATACTTTGCATTTATAAAATAATTATGCGGTATAATAAGCTCCTTGGTTGTGCAAAGCTAATCCTAAGTCTATTTATGAAGAAAGCAGAATTCATTTCTGTGAGCTCTGCTGCCTAAAGCCATTTTCTGTCCTTCATCCAGCCAGGCCCATTCCACTCCCTCCTCGGACCCCCCCTCCTCCCAACCCTGCCCTGCTCTCTGCTCACAGCCAAGGAGAACCCACTGAGCATTGTGCCCTCCTGTGTTCTCTTCCAAGTGCATCAGACATAGACTCAGGTTCATCATGAAAGAAGGGCTTTGCCCCCTGAGAGGCAGGTCAGAGGTGAGAGCAGGGGATGGGGTATATACCCCAAGGTCAACTATCACTAGATAATGCCAAGAACACCTGGGTGTTCAGAACTCCTGCAGGAAATACAACCCTAATTTGCTGTCGGCCATACTATTCGATCCCTGGGTCACGAAGATCCCATGAGTAGGAAATGGCAACCCACCCCCGTATTCCTGCCTGGAAAATTCCACGGACAGAGGAGTCTGACAGGCTGCAGTCTATGGGGTGGCAAAGAGTCAGACCCGACTGAGTACACACATTCCAATGTGTATACACATGTTCACGTATTTAGAATCTTCTTAGAACTCAGAGAAGCAGCACTTGCAAAAGTGAGCCAGTGGTACAGGGACATGGAAATATATAACTTCTAGGAAGACCCCTCATCGACGACGAATTCAAGAGATATCTATTACAAGAGGCAGGGAGGCACGTTTATGCAGAACAAGGGCTTTGGAGTCCAAGAGATGAGCGGTCAAAGCCTGGCTGTCCTAATTACCAGCTGTGTGACCTTAGGCGGGTTAATGTCGCAAAGCTTCAGCTTCCTCAGGTGTAAATGAGTTTCCTGACAGTCTCTCCCTCTAAAGACTGTTACGAAAACAAAATGAGATAACTCATGTTAACAACGTATTGTCACAATGCACAGCCCTTAAGAGGTCAAGAAATGACGGCTCTAATTTTTATGCAATGCCGTGGGTGCCTTCTCTGTGCCAAGCACAATCCTGTGTTGAGGCTGGGGAGGTAAAGCACAGTTCCCCACCTTCAAGAAGCACTCAGCGGGAGAGACAGAAACAAATGATAACCTTAGAGGAGCAATAACAGAAGCACAGAAGCTAGTGCTGTGTGCAGATCTAGGAGCAGAGGACTAACCTCCCTGAGCAAGTCAAGGAAGCCCCCACAGAAAAGGTGACACTTGCGCCTATAAAGGAGAAGTAGGAGTTAATAGATAAAAAGAGTTCGGCATGTGCAAAGGCCAAGAAGGGTTTACGAGTGTGGCGTGACTGGGAATGACTAGCAGGATGCTGTATAAGATGGAACACGGCACAAAGATGAGGGCTGGGGAGCCAAGGGCCTTGTTGGCCAAGCTCAGATTTTTTATTTATTTCCTGTCTCTCCAAACAACGTCAGCTCTATGGTAGTAGATAGGGTCACCAGGGAGACGCAACAGTGGAAATGGAGAGGAGAGAATGGATTTCACAGACATTTCCAAAGATGAACTGCCTCAACTCAATAAATAACTGAATATACTATATGGGTATGTTCATGGGCTGGCTGTTAGTTGAAGTAAGACATGTTGCCACGTAGAACAGGTTTGGGTGGCCCAGGTGAAGGTTTAAAAGATACTTAGTTGGACTTCCCTGGTGGTCCAGTGGCTCGGAATCTGCTTGCCAATGTAGGGGACCCGTGTTCAGTCCTTGGCCCAGGAAGACTCTACATGCCGAGGGGCAACTAATCCGGTGTGCCACAACTACTGAGCCCACATACCTACATTCCATGCTCTGCAAACAAGAGAAGCCTCCACAATGAGATGCCCATGAAGGAGTGCTAAGTGGCTTCAGTCATGTCCAACTCTTTGCGACCCCATGGACTGTAGCCTGCCAGGCTCCTCTGTCTATGGGATTCTCCAGGCAACAATACTAGCATGGGTTGCCATGCCCTCCTGCAGGGGATCTTTCTGACCTAGGGATTGAACCTCATGCACCACAATTAGACAGTAGCCCCCCACCCCGCAACTAGAGAAAGCCCACACACAGCAACAAAGAACCAGTGCAGCCAAAAACAAATAAATAAATAAAAACTTGCAAAAGATGCTAGTTAACATAGTATATGTTGCTTTTGAGGTCCCTGGAGGATGTATAAACAGAATCAAATAACAATGGGACATATGAGTCTCTGGTTTGATATAGAAAACGAGGGGCTCCATACAGAAACTATTGCAATGGGTAAGGTTCCCAAGGAAAAGAATTTAGTACTGAAGGGAAGACCAAATCTTCTTCAAATCAATATCATAGTCATTGAATACCCAGAGTGTGAAAATCAATGGACTAGAAACACTCATACGTACAAACCAGAATCTGGCCTTAAACAAGCTTAAAATCTAGCAGGGGAGTCAAGAGACAAACATATGGAGAATGAAAACAGCATGTAAAATTGAAACAACAGCTTGACTCAGCCCCAGAAGGGATTTCCCAGGACCTAGAAGAAAGTCTGCCCAGTGAACTACATAGACACACTGCCCGATGACATAACAGAATGCCAGGAGACCTCCAGAGGAGGCAAGCTCAGCAGAGACCTAGAAGGACAGCTGAGATTCACTACAGAAAAATACAACCTCTGCAAATAATCTATGCTACCTCTCATCAAACAGACATGCCAGGACGACCCGCTGCTGTAGCAAATACTCTCTGACCCAGATGCCGCAGCACCATTAACTTCTAATCACACCAATGAGCAAAACTGCACCAATACTTGAAGAACAAAACACCTGGAGAGAAAGACATTGTGAAAAGCTTCCTTGTGTTTTCATGCATTGCACATACGCGACGAACAGGCAGATGTGCTGGGTGGGAGCAGCAGCAAAGTTCTCTATGGTAGAGAAGAGAAGTATCTTCAGTCTTCAAATGTAGGAAAGGCTGTCATGCATAAGAGGGACTGGACACAACTCCTAAGGTGGATGGAAACACTTGGGAGTTAAACATTCCTTGAAACATTGTAAAGAACGTATCCAGTAGTCAAAGATACCTGGAAGAAAGCCGGCAGCCCTGAGGGATAAAAAGTTCCCTTTCACCACTGGTTGTCCCAGCAGGGTCTGGACAACCTCTTATCAGGGATGCTACGGGGCAGATTTCAATATGACGCAGAAAATCCCTTCTAAGATAGTAAGGTTCTATAGTTCTTAGGCAAAGAATCCAGATTATTTCACTGAAGGTGGTGCTTCTAAATGCTTCAAAATATGGCTGCAAGAATCACCAATGGGTCTTTCCTTACAGCAGGTAAATGCAGGCCCTCAGAAGCAGGCATTTAACTGCACATTATAGGATCTGATAAATGATAAAATCCTAGCCTTACTTGGACCGTGGGAAATGGCATTCGTGCTGTAAGCAAGGGTGTCCCCTCAGTGGTTCCACGGAATGTTGGGGAAAAGGAGAGAGGCCCCTTAAACACCCACCTAATACAAAGGCTGTTGACAGGTGTGGGAAGAGGACAAAAGATGCCCAAGACCAGTTTCTGGAAGCTGATCTTAAAGGTCCATCCAACCACACTGGTGACTATTTTTGTCAATTCTACTTTGGACTAATCTAAAACTTTTTAAGAAATAAGTGCCTTTCAAAACCTCTATCTCATATATCCACTCAACAGCCCATGAGATGATTTCAATTTTGCAGATTAAAAAAAAAATCAAGGCACAAAAATAAGTCAATCATTGTCTCTTAAGTATGGTGTAGTTACACCTTCTGTGGGGGTGAGGTTCTAAAGTTAGCTCAGAAGACAAAAATCAAATGTGCTCAAGGATTGCCTTTGAAAATCCCTTAAATCAACTGAAAAGTAAAGTCTCGTTGGTCGACTTATACAGTTCTAAACAGTGCCTGAGATAAATGCATGCAGTAATAGTCAAGTCAAATATAAAGACTATACATGCAAACTATAAATTTGGAGAATTTCAAATTACATAAGAGAAGAAATGAGGGTACACAGTTTTTATAAATCAAGTGTACATATGACACTACTCCACCATCCACCCTGGGTATCAAATTCTATAGCTTTGTATCACAACAGATGAGCCACCCTAGGTCATCTGTCCTGGCAGAAGCTGAATAATGACTCAACAGTTCCCATTCACTGGGCATCTCCTGACTGCTCAGCTCTGCTCTGAGCACTTTACTGAATCCTCTCTACCACCTAACTATGGGGCAGACACTGCTACTATCCTCACTTTACAGATGACACATTTCTGAGGCTGAAAAGCAGCAGTGGCCCTGGGCCACACACATAGCCAGTAAGTAGCAGAGGTGGAGCCAGAGGTCTGTCTGACTCAAAAACACGGGCTCATAGGAGTGATTCTCAAACCAGGTGTGTACCAGTATTACCCAGGGAGCAAGACGTCAAAACTGGGGTTTCCTAGGTCCATCTCAGACCAATGGACTCAGAATCCTGGCTCCCTTCCCACTGGATTCTGATGTGGACAAACCACTGACAAAATTTTGAGAAACCCTGCGGTAGGCTCTAACTTCCTGCTTAATACTCTTTCTGCTAAACTACATGTCCGCGCTATCTGCCCGGTGCTGTGAGGGCTATTAAATGCTGGATGATGCTGACTGATAATACTATACCCACATCCTCTTACTGTGCATCTCAGAGGCAACGTGCCCCGAGTCCTTCCACAAGCACATCCAGCCGCCTGCGGTCTGTTTTAATAACTCAGGGAAGAAGAAACCCCCTGAAGCTGTGAGAACTTTTCCTGCATGAAATCTGTTTCATGGTTAATACAAATAAGCTTTTTACTTATTAAAAAAAAATACCTCAAAGGCTGATTACAAGTTCAAGTTTGGCTGCAACACACGGCAAAGGCATTCGATCGCAGACTTGCATTTCTGAATGGAAGCCTTCCACTCCTTTTGATTGAAAAGCCACATGATCCAGTGCCAGATGGTGACATTTGTACAAGTCAAGCTGGATTAAGTCAAGAGCTTTAGTGAAGCATGATGCAGATCAAGAAAATGATGGGGATTATGTGCACGCACGCACGCGCGCGCACACACACACACACACACACACATACACACACACACGGCTCATGCTAAATTCTTCCAGCTGTGACAGCAGAGTTCCCATCAGCCTATTCCTCTCACAGCTGCATGTTTTTCTGCATCCACCCTCCTGTAGCCCACGTGTCCACAGACGGGCAGACCTAGGTCTAAGGCAGACAACCCAGTCTAAGGCCCCAAAGGCCCTCCTCCAGCCCACCTCTGCCTGCACATTTGAAGCTGGGTTGGCCCACTCTAAGACAGCAGAAGCAGCCTGAAGCTTCAGCTCACGGAAAGGCACCATGATTCTCCCAGTTTCCCAGACCAGGCACCTAGTCATCCAACATCCTTCACTCCTTTTCCCTCAACTTCCATATAGAATCCATCACCAACTCCCATCAGCTCTACCTGTAGTCTGCCTGCCTCTTTGCATCACCAACCCCCTTCCAGGTTGACCCTAGTTTCTTGTTCTGGCCGCCATGCTCCCCCAGGACTACTGTAACAGTCTCCTAACTGCTCTCTGGCCTCAAGATTCTTCCCAGTCTTGAGGACTGCTCTCTTTCCAGCACCTAAGGATTGCTCTTTCCAGCACGAGCACAGAGGAGGTACCTGGCTCAGAGGAGGGGAATATGCACACTAAGCCATCAGTTCTCTTGTAGTTCAGTTGGTAAAGAATCTGCCTGCAAATGCATGAGACCTATGTTCAATTCCTGGGTCAGGAAGATCCCCTGGAGAAGGGAATGGCAACCCACTCCAGTATTTTCGTCTGGAGAATCCCGTGGACAGAGGAGCCTGATAGGCTACAGTCCATGGGGTTGTAAGAGTTGGACACGACTTAGAGACTAAATTGCCATCAATTAAAACATTCATAGCCTCTTGCCCATGCCCCATTCTCCATTCTCTACTCCACTTCCCTTAAACTTTCACAGCTTCCTCGTGCTGTTAAAACTAAGTACAAACTCTTCTGATTGCTTACAAAGTTGGTCCTAGTCATCTCTCTAAGTATGTCATTTGTCACTTTCCTCATCCCACTCTACAGTCCAACCAAAGTGAAATTCTTTTAGCTGAGGTCTCATCTGACTGACTTTATCAATCAGATTTCAGCCCCGGGTTGTAAAGAAACCCAGTTGAAGGCTAACGTGTCCAGGGAGGACTCCATTTTGTATTTATTATACTCAAGGATTATGAGTACTTTAGGTAAATTCCAATTATTCAGGGGTGATGATCTAATTGGGTGATACAGACCACCTGCATCCCCTCCTTTCTCCTACTCTTAGCAAACTGCTCTCTTGTTTCAAAATTATAGCTAACATCAACAGATAATAAGCAATGTGTACCGAGCACATTTGCCAACTGGTTCTTCATTCACTCATCAGTAACTTTACTGAGCATTTACTAGGTGCCTGCCACTGCACACTAACCCAATAGTAAAGGGCAGTCCGCAAAACAGGAACTGTCCCTTTGCTCATGGAACAAATAACCTAGTTAGAAAATAGGCTTTAAACAAGTTATACAATTAATTGTTTGATGATGATTTCGTAAAGTACTATAAAGAAGAACCAGGTGCAAGGAGAGCATACAACGAGCCAGTCTGGAGGGAAAAAGAAACAGGAAGACTTCTTTGGGAAACTGATGTGTAAGCTAAGCCCTGAAAAATAAGCGGGAATTAAATCCATGGTGAGGACCAGCAGTGAAGAAGCATTCCAGGCAGAGGGAAGAGTGTTTGGAAAGCTCCACATGGAAGGAAGATGAATGTGAGGAGGCCAGCAAGGCTGCAGCACAGAGGATGTGAGAGGACTCGAATGCAGCGGGCGGGGTGAGAGCCCTCAGGCCCTGCAGGCCAGTGCTGCTCAAACTATTTCCAATGTATCCCAGACTGATATTTTTATAAAATATGAAGAAAATGTATTACTAGACAATTTAAAGACATAGAAAACATAAGCCTAAATATTTTTACTCATCATATTTAACAGACATAAAATGATTCTGCCAGTTACTACAAAAGCTTCTACATACTTGCTCTCAATGTGTGTTCCTTCTCAAGGCTTACTGATAAGCAGGCAATTGTCCACAGGCCACACTTTAAGAGGCACGGTAGTTGGGAAGCCATAAAAGAGCTTTAAGCATGGGTAAAGTAAATCCAGAATCGCATTTCAGAGATCACTCTGGCTGGAGTGTGGAGAATGTCTTCAGGGCAGGAGGAGCAACTGGGGCTCTTTCAGGCGTCTTGGTGAGAGATGATATTCCTTAGAGGCAATGATATTTAACACTTGTAATAACCTACGAGGTAGTCATCAACATTCATTATTAAGTGAGGTTTAAGGTCATCTCCAGAAGTAGAATTCACATTTCCCCAAACCTGGTAAATCCAGGCTCTCTGAAGCCTTTTTTTTTTTTTTTTTTGAAGCCTTATTTAAATGCAGTCCTTAGGGCTACCTTATTGGTGACCTTATAACAAAATCTTTATTGCTGCTTCTGTAAATAGCCTTTCTGTGCCATCTACAGCCTACTGGCCTTTACTGAAACCCCTCAGTGATCCATCAGCATTACCCAGTCTTCCAGGAACACAGCCTCCATTCTTCATGCAAATATCTTGCAATGAAGGAACCCCAGAGGGAGAAAGAGAATCTGAGTATAATGGGCTGTGCTTTTCACTATTTTCTCATCTCTCTTAAGCTGATGGATTTCCAAAAGGTCCTGATGACTTTTAAAAGGAGATGATTGAGTTTATCCAACTGGGGAAGGAAAAGCTTGGGGGGGTGGGGGCGGAGCAAGAGGCAGCCCAGCTCAGGAGCAAAGGACTCTGCCTTTTTAGATGAAAGCACCTGAGACCCGCCTCCATCATACAACTGCTGCTAGAGCCAGTGCCCATCACTCAGCCTCTCAAAGCCTTGGTTTCCTTATCCACACATGGAGCCAAAGATCTCTGCTCTGGCTTATTCAAGGGTCTCGTGTAAAGATGGTTACATTCAAACAAACATTTCTGTGGCACAAGCAATGTGACAGGCATTGAGTTGAACACTGAGTTTACAGACATAGGGCGACAATGTGCGAATAATAAAGCATGATGCTACAGGGTGAATGCCCTACACAGGCACACACACACTCTGCTGTCCACTCCGAGGTCAGGAAGACAGTGAGTCAGGGAATGCATCTTGAATGAGGCAGTGGCTGATCTTTGAAAGCAGGGAAAGGAATTTCCCAAGCAGACAAGCCTAAGAACACTATCCTGGTGAGAGAGATCAGAATGATGCATCTGGAAACCATAGGATGCTCACTATCAATAAAAAATATATGAGAAAGGGGAAAGGAAATAAGACTGGACAAGGACAGGGGAATCACCAAGGGCCTTGTGCACCAATGAAGCAATGAGATGAAACCAGAGGATCTGGGCTGGACCAAACTCCACATTTGAATGTGGGTCATTTTTGTCATTTCTGTTATAGCTGAAACAGAACGTGATTGTGTACACATGACACTCCTCTAGAAACAACAGTGAGACTCTGAGGGGGCTGGAAGTCCTATGCTATAGAGGCGAGGACAAAAGCAAGTGACATGTGACTTGCTAATGTGATTTCACTTGTGCTGCCAGATCCAGGAAACTTGGGTTCTCTGTTCATTCATGAGAAGGTAAAAAAATAAAAGAACAACTTTTCTCTATTCAGCCCCAAGAGAGCAAGGAAAAAATGCTCGCCCTTCCCAACTTTACAAGTAGCCAGTGGCTTCCCTGGTGGTTCAGTGATGAAGAATCTGCCTGCCAATATAGGAGACACGGGTTCGATCCCTGGTCCTGGAAGATACCACATTCTGCAAAGCAACTGAACTCATGTGCCACAAATATTAAGCCGGTGCTCTGGAGCCCGGGAACCACAACAAGAGACGCCACTGCTGTGAGAAGCCCAGACGCCATAACTGGAGAGCAGCCTCTGCTCACAGCAACTAGAGAAAATGCAGTGCAGCACTGAAGACCCAGGACAGACCAAAATAAAGATAACTAAATTTGTAAAATGTAGCCATAAAGCCCAAAAGCTTCCTTCAGCGATATCACCAAATTCCCAAAGAAATCAATAAATGTTATTTTAAGGTCGATGAGGAAGAGAGAAAGATTCTGACCTTTTTTCTCTACTATTCCTCAGGGACAGTACCTACTTAGGGAAATCCATTCAGAATAGGTGAGTGTGTGTCTGTGTGTGTGTGTGTGTGTGTGTGTGCGCACATGTGAACGTTTATGTATGTCTAAGTACCTGTACATGCATATGTGTGGACGTTCATGTAGGTGAGCCAGGGGAAGGCAGAGGACATCTCAGAGCCCCCTATAGGATGTCCACTTCTAGAAAGGACAGCCCTGGAAAGGGGTCCGTGTGTGTGTGTGTGTGTGTGTGTGTGTGTAAGAGCACGCTCAGTCGCTCAGTGGTGTCCAACTCTTTGAGACCCCATGGAAGCCCACCAGACTCCTCTGTCCATGGGATTTCCCAAGCAACAATACTGGAATGGGTTGCCATTTCCTTCTCCAGGGGGTTCTTCAGGGGATCTTCCTGACCCAGGGATTGAACCCACATCTCCTACACTGGCAAGCAGATTCTTTCCTTCAGAGCCACCAGGGAAGTCCTTATCACTGCGTAGCAGGGCTGAAATTAATCAGTCCATCCCTCCATCCCTCCACCACTCTGTTCTACAAACATGCACCAAGCATAGTTTATGCATCAAGCTTTGCACAGCTGTTGAGGTGACCAGGCACACAGCTCCTCCAGGAGCTCACACCAGAGCCTCTCAATCAGAGTGTAATGACCAGGGAGGCTCAGTGAAGACTTGTTTATACTTTAATGATGCATCAAAAACCAACTCCCTAAATTCAAATCCCGGTTCCCTCATTTACCAGGTGATCAGGGCAAATTTTGTGATTTCTCTGTACCTCTGTGTCATCTATGAAAGAGGTACATAATGGTGGCACCTACTTTAAAGTGTTGGTATGAAGATTAAAATGAGTTAATATTTATAAAATGCTCAGTACAGTGCTTAGCAACATAGTCATTCTATGAGTTATTATTATTATAATTGTCATCGCTATTATTACTATTATCAGTTCTCAAGTAATCATGAAATGGGTGAGGTGTTGGCTGTCTCTTGGGCAACAGGACCCACAATGCTCTCGAGTTCACTTTCAGCTCAATTGCCCAAGCCCAGTATAGGCTACTGGTGAGGCCAGAGCCCCAGCAGGGAGGCTGCCCCTAGCCCACCAGACACCAGAAAAGCTGTGCCTGGTACTCTAACTCTGGCCACATTCTGTTTCTGGGAGCAGAACCAAATGCCTTCATTGCATCCTGACAATGCAGCTGCAAGAAACAGACAGAGACCAGCCCTAAACAGGGCTGTTCTGTAGCCAAGGAGATGGGTTCAGTAGGTTATATGCTATATCCATCCCATCTACACGCTCCGCCTGCTGGGTAACCTCCAAGGAGCTGGAAGGACAGACTCAAAGACACCAGGCCCCTCTGCAAAGTTTCTAAGGGCAGCAGATGAAGGAATAAGTGTCCCAAAGGTACAGGACAAATGCCTCTGAATTTAATTTTGCTTTTTGCCTTCCACCAGCTGGAGATCTTGGGCAAGTTCCCTAATCTTACAATCAGTATGCTCTCATCTATATAATGGGGATTTTAAAAAAAAACTTCTCAAAATTAAATCATCCTAACACAAGGTCCAGCAAAGGAGACATTCCAAATGTCTGTACTGGATGAAGTCTGTATTGCATCTGGTATCAAATCAGCCCCTGCTTGTGAACCTGCCGATGCAAAACACAGAAGCCGGACAATGACTCTCTTACCAACACCTCTACACTTCTGCTAAGAGCTGGGCCCCTGGCCCAAGGCATGACGAGGATGACTGGGGTGCAGAGACACAAGGGCAAGGGCACACCCCTGGGGAATTCTCAGTTAACAAGCTTTGTGTGCCCAGCACACCTTGTGCCAGCCAAGGGAATTCAAGATTTCGGGGTCCCTGACGAATCATCATTTAAAAAAAAGATAGCCAAGCCAGTAAATGCAAGAGACTCAACTGAGGGACTGGCTCATACATGGACCCTCCAGGAAACCCAGTGGGCAAGGCAGCCAACTCCCTGAGACTTTATTCTAGCCAAGTGTGCAGCCTTCTGTGATCATTTTACACAAGCCAAAGATATCCTTCCTCATGGCCTCAAAAAAGAATTCTCTAAAAGCTTCAGCTCCTTCCTAGGGCAGCTCTTGCTCTCAAAAGGACTGCTAGACACAAGTCACCGGCCCTCCCAGAGCCTGAGTCTACTCACCTGTGAACCGAAAACAACTGGATCTCCCTCTCAGAGAGACTATGGGACTGAAGGAGACGACACAGTCATCATACTCAGCATGAGGGGCCTCAGCAGGCCCCCACCTCACTCCCAAGGTTGGATCTCAATGGATCATCACACAAGGCAGGTAATCAGCAAAAATTTATCAAAAAGGACATTTTTACAGTCCTGATTTTTAAACATTTCATACGGTGTGTGTTTCCCAACTCCCCAGACTCAGAAATGTCACCAGCATTTTTATCCTGCCAAAAAGATTTGGTAAACTGCTGTCCCACAATCTAAACAAGGAGGAAGACAGGCCTGGTAAAGGGCAGCCCTGACAGCCCAGTTGGAGAGCCCCCCTCTCCAGGCTTCCTGTTCATTTTCTCCCCCTTCATCAGTGCATCCTTGAATTCCCCCCATGCCCTGGCACAAGCAGGCATGACGGAACAAGTACTCCAAAGGTACAGGACAAATGTGGATGAGTCTCTGTTCCAAACAGGATACTGCCTTGGAGTCAGGACCAGTGCATCCAAGCAAGTTTCCAAACCTCTGTGTGTCCTCTTAGGGAAGATGAGGCATTCCTGGGACTTGAATCTTTTTGTTATGTGGATCTTTTTTTTAATGATCTTTATTAAATTTCTTAATCTTTATTGAATCTATCACAATATTGCTTCAGTTTTATGTTCTGGTCTTTTGGCCGCAAAGTATGTGGGATCTTAGCTCCCCAACCACAGACTGAACTGTGTGCCCTGCATTGGAAGGTGAAGTTTTATCCACTGGACTGCCAGAGAAGTTCCAGGACTTGAGTCTTTATATGACTTAAAAGCTCACGATTTCTCATTACACTGGCCTGGAGTTTTAAAATGCAAAACAAACACACAAGCAGAAACACTACTCTCCAGGAAGGATTTTACACATCCTCTCATCCATTCCCAGGGAAACACCATGCGCAAACATCGTCACACTTCCACCCTGGGATATCACTACGGTAGCTGAAGTGGACCCAATTAATCTAGAGAAAGAGAACACAGTCAACAGAGGCCACCTGTCCCCTCAACAAGCTCTTCCTGCCTCCAAGCAGAAGACGAATCCATGTGTTCAGCAGGCTGACTTCCGCTCCACACATCTGTCAGAGTCACTGCATAAACAAACCCTCAGTGTGTCCTTTTCTTCACCCAGTCATGGACGAGCGCCCAGAAAGTCTCTGGTCCCACCTAAACACTCGGCTGTTCCCCAAGAACTGTGATCAGACCCTGAGGACTGGGCCTAACCAGTCTCCTGAGAGCTGCTACGTGGATTTTTCTGTGTCCAGGCTCACTGGTGATGGTCATCTCTCCAGAGGAGACTTCAGTGGTTAGGACTTTGGCTTCAAGTTTCTGACCCCAGGCAGGAAGTCTGTGAAAACCACAGTCACGGTTATGGAGGCAGGCAATGATGGGAAGGGCGGTAACTGAGTTTAGTATGTGCTCAATTGCTCAGTCATGTCCGACTCTTTGTGACTCCGTGGACTGTAGCCCACCAGGCTCTTCTGTCCACGGAATTTTCCAGGCAGGAATACTGGAGTGGGCTGCCATTTCCTACTCCAGAGTTTAATATAGTCCAACCGAAAGTAAATGAACTATCCAGTCAGCAGTGGAGAGCTGGGGCAGACTGGCTCCACCCCTCACTAGCTACATGACCTTGGAAAAGTCTTGCAATCTTTCTGGCCTCAATGCTCCCATGTGCAAAATGAGGATATGTAATTATCTCTACTTTTCAGGCCTGCTGTAAGCATCATGAGATGATGTACAAGAAAAATATCTGGCACAGAGAAGGTCCCAATGAAACATGCGTCACTCTCCCTTCTAACCTTATACACCCTGTCCTCTGTTTCATGGGCTGAGTAGACAGTCTATGGAGGGCATGGACTATGGACTGTTTTCTCTGTGGACAGAGCTCATCTTCCTCACCCATGGGGGACTGAGAGAAGCTCAAAATTCCCATAACTGCGCCATGAGTTCACTGTTGGGCCCTAGGATCAGAAGCCAGTAATTCAGTCAACTTTGATTTTTACACTGAACCTGCCAGTAAGTGTCTAATCATGTGACCAAAAAAAAGATGGAAATAAGAAAAGCTAGACACATCTGAGGTCAGGGGCGGCAGCTGAGAGTGCCAGGGAAGTCTCTGGTCCCACCTAAACACTCGGCTGTTCCCCAAGAACTGTGATCAGACCCTGAGGACTGGGCCTAACCAGTCTCCTGAGAACTGCTACGTGGATCTTTCTGTGTCCAGGCTCACTGGTGATGGTCATCTCTCCAGAGAAGATTTCAGTGGTTAGGACTTTGGCTTCAAGTTTCTGACCCCAGGCAGGGCGACAGTGCAGGAGCAGCCGAGAGGAGCTACCCCACGTCCGAGGTCAGAGGCGACAGCAGAGAGGAGCTACCCCATGTCCGAGGTTAGGGGCAGTGGCTGGGCGGAGCTAACCCACGTCCAAGGAGTGGTGGCTGTGCGGGCACAGGAGGGCCTAGAGGAGCTATTCCATGTTCAAGGTCAGGACGGGCGGCTGTGAGGAGATACCCCTCCTCCAAGGTAAGGAGCAGCCCTGAAGAGATACCGCACGTCCAAGGTAAGAGAAACCCAAGTAAGACAGTAGGTGTTGCGAGAGGCATCAGAGGGCAGACACACTGCAACCATAATCACAGAAAACTAGTCAATCTACTCACACGGACCACAGCCTTCTCAAACTCAATGAAACTGAGCCATGCCCGTGGGGCCACCCAAGACGGGCAGGTCATGGTGGAGAGGTCTGACAGAATGTGGTCCACTGGAGAAGGGAATGGCAAACCACTTCAGTATTCTTGCCTTGAGAACCCCATTAACAGTATGAAAAGGCAAAATGATAGGATACTGAAAGAGGAACTCTCCAGGTCATTAGGTGCCCAATATGCTACTGGAGATCAGGGAGAAATAACTCCAGAAAGAATGAAGGGATGGAGCCAAAGCAAAAACAACACCCAGTTGTGGATGTGACTGGTGATAGAAGCAAGGTCTGATGCTGTAAAGAGCAATATTGCATAGGAACCTGGAATGTTAGGTCCATAAATTAAGGCAAATTGGAAGTGGTCAAACAGGAGATGGCAAGAGTGAACGTCAACATTCTAGGAATCAGCAAACTAAAATGGACTGAAATGGGTGAATTTAACTCAGATGACCATTATATCTACTACTGTGGGCAGGAATCCCTTAGAAGAAATGGAGTAGCCATCATGGTCAACAAAACAGTCTGAGATGCAGTACTTGGATGCAATCTTAAAAACGACAGAATGATCTCTGTTCGTTTCCAAGGCAAACCATTCAATATCACGGTAATCCAAGCCTATGCCCCAACCAGGAACGCTGAAGAAGCTGAAGTTGAACAGTTCTATGAAGACCTACAAGACCTTTTAGAACTAACACCCAAAAAAGATGTCCTTTTCCTTATAGGGGACTGGAATGCAAAAGTAGGAAGTTAAGAAACACCTGGGGTAACAGGCAAAAAAAATTTGGCCTTGAAATACGGAATGAAGCAGGTCAAAGGTTAATGGAGTTTTTCCAAGAGAACGCACTGGTCATAGCAAACACCCTCTTCCAACAACACAAGAGACAAGTCTACACATGGACATCACCAGATGGTCAACACCAAAATCAGACTGATTATATTCTTTGCAGCCAAAGATGGAGAAGCTCTATACAGTCAGCAAAAACAAGACCAGGAGCTGACTGTGGCTCAGATCATGAACTCCTTATTGCCAAATTCAGACTTAAATTGAAGAAAGTAGGGAAAACCACTAGACCATTCAGGTACGACCTAAATCAAATACCTTATGACTATACAGTGGAAGTGAGAAATAGATTTAAAGGACTAGATCTGATAGATAGAATGCCTGATGAACTATGGACGGAGGTTGGCGACATTGTACAGGAGACAGGGATCAAGACCATCCCCATGGAAAAGAAATGCAAAAAAGCAAAATGGCTGTCTGCAGAGGCCTTACAAATAGCTGTGTAAAGAAGAGAAGTGAAAAGCAAAAGAGAAAAGGAAAGATATAAGCATCTGAATGCAGAGTTCCAAAGAATAGCAAGGAGAGATAAGAAACCCTTCCTCAGTGATCAATGCAAAGAAATAGAGGAAAACAACAGAATGGGAAAGACTAGAGATCTCTTCAAGAAAATTCGAGATACCAAGGGAACATTTCATGCAAAGATGGGCTCGATAAAGGACAGAAATGGTATGGACCTAACAGAAGCAGAAGATGTTAAGAAGAGGTGGCAAGAATACACAAAAGAACTGTATAAAAAAGATCTTCACGACCAAGATAATCACGATGGTGTGATTACTCACCTACAGCCAGACATCCTGGAATGTGAAGTCAAGTGGGCCTTAGAAAGCATCGCTACGAACAAAGCTAGTGGAGGTGATGGAATTCCAGTGGAGCTATTTCAAATCCTAAAAGATGATGTTGTGAAAGTGTTTCACTCAATATGGCAGCAAATTTGGAAAACTCAGCAGTGGCCACAGGACTGGAAAAGGTCAGTTTTCATCCCAATCCCAAAGAAAGGCAATGCCAAAGAATGCTCAAACTATCACACAATTGCATTCATCTCACACGCTAGTAAAGTAATGCTCAAAATTCTCCAAGCCAGGCTTCAGCAATATGTGAACCGTGAACTTCCTGATGTTCAAGCTGGTTTTAGAAAAGGCAGAGGAACCAGAGATCTGTAAGGTCGACCCCGGGGGCCACGATGGGCCGCCCCTCCTCTCCCTCCCACGGGGCGAGAAGGTCCCTAACGGAGGATCCTCCCAGATCCCAGGGACCAATAAGAGCACACTTCGCCGGTTGTCATGACGAGCCGCCCCCTCCTCTCCCCCGCCGGCAGGGGAAGTCCCTAACGGAGGGAGCCTCCCGGATGCCGGGGACCAATGACAGCACACTCCACCAGCTAAAGCCGCCCTGCCCCAGCTGCATAGAGAAACCTATCAGCTAGCAATGCCGCCAACCGGCAACCTATTCAAACCCCCTTCCGCTAGCCCAGCCATCCCTCACAGCGTGCGTATATAAACAAACTTCCAACACGGCTAGGCCCGGCGCCTGGATTTCCTCGACCTGCCCCGTTTGGGTCCGGGAACCCCGCCCGGAGCACTTCACCATTAAAGCCTGTTAAACATTTTTTGGTGTACCTGGTCGTCTTTTACCTAACAAGATCAAATTGCCAACATCCACTGGATCATGGAAAAAGCAAGAGAGTTCCAGAAAAACATCTATTTCTGCTTTATTGACTATGCCAAAGCCTTTGACTGTGTGGATCACAATAAACTGTGGAAAATTCTGAAAGAGATGGGAATACCAGACCACCTGACCTGCCTCTTGAGAAACCTATATGCAGGTCAGGAAGCAACAGTTAGAACTGGACATGGAACAACAGACTGGTTCCAAAGAGGAAAAGGAGTACGTCAAGGCTGTATATTGTCACCCTGCTTATTTAACTTCTATGCAGAGTACATCATGAGAAACGCTGGACTGGAAGAAACACAAGCTGGAATCAAGATTGCCAGGAGAAATATCAATAACCTCAGATATGCAGATGACACCACCCTTATAGCAGAAAGTGAAGAGGAACTAAAAAGCCTCTTGATGAAAGTGAAAGAGGAGAGTGAAAAAGTTGGCTTAAAGCTCAACATTCAGAAAACAAAGATCATGGCATCTGGTCCCATCACTCCATGGGAAATAGATGGGGAAACAGTGGAAACAGTGTCAGACTTTATTTTTCTGGGCTCCAAAATCACTGCAGATGGTGATTGTAGCCATGAAATTAAAAGACGCTTACTCCTTGTCACGAAAGTTATGACCGACCTAGACAGCATATTAAAAAGGAGAGACATTACTTTGCCGACTAAGGTCCGTCTAGTCAAGGCTATGGTTTTTCCAGTAGTCATGTATGGATGTGAGAGTTGGACTGTGAAGAAAGCTGAGTGCCAAAGAATTGATGCTTCTGAACTGTGGTGTTGGAGAAGACTCTTGAGAGTCCCTTGGACTGCAAGGAGATCCAAAAAGTCCATTGTAAAGGAGATCAGTCCTGGGTGTTCTTTGGAAGGACTGATGCTAAAGCTGAAACTCCAGTACTTTGGCCACCTCATGCCAAGAGTTGACTCATTGGAAAAGACTCTGATGCTGGGAGGGATTGGGGGCAGGAGGAGAAGGGGATGACCGAGGATGAGATGGCTGGATGGCATCACTGACTCGGACGAGAGTCTGAGTGGACTCCGGGAGTTGGTGATGGACAGGGAGGCCTGGCGTGCTGCAATTCATGGGGTCACAAAGAGTCGGACACGATTGAGCGACTGAACTGAACTGAACTTGCATATCTTTTACAACAATGTCGTTTTTGAAGACTACAGCCCCGTCCATGCACACTTGTTCTTGATTATAAGAGAATGCTCCTCCTTTGCGCGTCTGATGTTTCCTCATGATTCGACTGAGGTCTGCATTCTCAGCCAGAACATGGCATAGGCATTTCCCTCACAGAGTCTCATAGCTGGAGGCAAATTATATCCATCTGTCTTTCAGAAGTCATTTTAATTTTGGTCACTTGACCAAACGGGGTATCAGATATTTTTTTCAATATCCCTGTTCTTTTATTTCCTTGCAAGATGCTTTAAGATGATGCAAGTATCCTGCCCTTCATCAAAACCCCACCCAACCCCTAGATACATATCCACTAATGATTCTTGCCTGATCCAATCTTTGCTGTGATGTTTGTGAAATGATGATTAAATGCTCCCACTTCCCAAAAAGAGTCTCTAAGGTACCACTATACTCCAGGAATTGGAACCACTAGGTAGAGAGAACCCCCTAAACACTAGGTTTTGACAATTTAATGTGCAAATTACAGAGATCATAAGAGATCACATTTGAAAGACCAGAAGCCAATATGGATCAAGCACCCACTGTTTTCAAGTTGTTTATATACATCGTTTCAATGACTCTGTGAGGGACGTGTTTCTATTCTTTCACAGATTAACACACTGAGGCTCAGAAGGATTGGCTAATATGCCTAGAGTCAACCAGCTCCCAAGTGACTATAGTGAGATTTTAATGGCGGTCCACCTGACTCAAATGTCCATGCCTTTGACACACTACTACTTTCACAGCTAGTATATGATACATGATTCCCTCCAATATGGACCCAAGCTGTTAGATCTTATCACACTGTGTCCACTGGGGTGGGAAACCTCAGGCAGGAACGTTCCATGCCACCTGGGACTTTGGCTGGGTGCAGCCTGCATCCAATGCTCAAGAAATGGATAATAAATGGCACCAGGAATTATTCAAATGGGTCCATTGGATTCAGTGCCCACAATGATCTTGTCCTTTTTCCTAACTGTCCTAACACTAATGAACCAAAGTGTTCCAGACCTCATATTCTCTGATCCTGCCTAGAAGTATCTTGAACTTCTCCCTCTCTTTTCAAGCAGGCTTTTCCAAAATGCCCAAATGCTGCTTTGTTCCTCCAGCCTCATACTACAATGCCCCCTATTGTTCTTTAATCCAAATTACATTTCCCTTTGGAATCCAGGCTGACACTGCTAAGAAACAAGGGCAACAGTCCAGTTTGTAATGAAACTCATTCAGATATATAAAATTAAGAATAGTAATAAATGCTGGACACCTGAAGCTAATATAATGTTATGTTGATTACACCTCAATAAAAATATTTTGAGAAGAAATTTTTTTTGAAAAGAGTATTAATGGGTTTAAGCTGTTAAGACAGAAAAGGTAGACCACTCAGAGAAGGCAAAATTAGCAAGAAAGAAGTAAAAGAGAATGGAATTCATTTCACCAGCACTTTGAGCTGTTTCACTATACTTCAGCCCAGATACCTGCTCTGTGTGTGTGTGTGTGTGTGTGTGTGTGTGTGTGCGTGTGTGGCCCGTCAGCCTCCTCTGTCTGTGGAATTTTCCAGGCAACAATACTGGAGTGGGTAGCCATTCTCTTCTCCAGGGAATCTTTCCAATCCAGGAATCAAATCTGGGTTTCCTGCATTGCAGGTAGATTCTTTACTGTCTGAGCCACCAGGGAAGCCCCCACTTACATTCTTACTAACGGACTATTGAGTAAATCTAGGCAGGGCACACACTCAAGCCCTCTCAACTGATGAGGTCTGAGGAAGTCAGCCCCATCCTTCAGCTCTAGGAGTGGTCACCTGATTTAAGTCTGGCCCATCAGCGAACCCAACAGTCCCCCTGACACAGCAACTCGTTCAGGGATGAGCACATGATCCAATTCAGGCTAACAAACTATATAATGGGACTTTATGTGGCAATAACAGGGAAGAAGATGGATGTTCTTTCTCTTCTGTCTTAAGGATAAGGTAACCAGCAGAGTTTTCCTCAGAGTGAACTCAACACACAGAAGTGTAGAGTCAAGAGATGGAAAGTGAGGCACAGAGACAAAATCTGAGGACACGATTTGAGTCACTGAATCCAGCTATGCCTAAAGCCAGGTTACTATTCGGTATTTCTGACTCAATGTGTAAGGTTTCCCACTAAAGCCAGTTTATTTGAGTCACTTACAACCAAAGAGGGGGCTTCCCGGGTGGTGCTAGTGGTAAAGAAATCGCCAGCCAATGCAGGAGATGTAAGAGCTGCACATTCAACCCCTGGGTCAGGAAGAGTCCCTGGAGGAGGGCACAGCAACCCCTTCTGGTATGCTTGCCTGCAGAATCCATGGACAGAGGAGCCTGGCAGGCTACAGTCCATAGGGTCGCAAAGAGTCAGACACAACTGAAGTGACTTAGCACACACATACACACAACCAAAGAAACTAACATAGATGGATACACATCCAGATAACCGGGGTTAAAGGACTTTATCCAAGGGCAGAGGGAGAGCTGGGGTGTGTTCAGTATGGGACATGCTGAGTGGGAAGTGTCTAGGGGACATAAGGGTGGAGATGTCCAATGGGCAGTGGAGTAGGACTCAGGAGGTTGAAAGAGATCTTGGGGCTGGGCAGAGAGCTCTGGGGGTCTCTGGCACACAGCCTGGCATGGATGGGAACACTCAGCAGGTGCGGCAAAAAGAAGATGGGCTTAGACCCAAACCAGGGACACCACCATGTACGGAACAAGTGAAAAAGAGGAGCCAGGTAGAAGGGGACATCCATCAGACACTGCAACCAGGGAAGGCTTCTGGGAGAAGAGGAAGCCGAAGGGACTTTTCCCCTCAAACTGCAGAAAAATCCCCGCCCCCTCTCTGTTTCTGTATCTCTCTCTCTCTCTCCCCCTAACACTCCAGCACATGACACTCCTGGCCACCTGGAGTCTCCTCTCACAACCCTGGCAGGGACGGATATGATGTCACAGTGGAGGAGTCACTGCTTTTTCTCCTGGCCACTGCCTCCTTTCTCTACCCAGCAGGGGCCACCCACAGACAGGCTTCTCTTTAAGGAGCACTCAGTGCTTTGCCAACATCATTATTTCTAATCATCACAGCACCCCCAGGAATTCAGGGTTATTCCACACTTTACAGAAGTGGAAATAGAGGCTCAAGAGGCTCAGTGGGGATGACTGATGATGATGACCAGGGTGCGCCTGTCAGCAGAGAAAGAAGCCATGCTCCGGGGATGTGGCAGGCACAGCAGAGGGGCTCACTAGGAGCTGGGGAAGCAGCAGGGTCCTGCGGTGCTGCCAACCCAGCCACACCAGAGCCCCACCTGTGGACATTCTTTCCAGACCCAGCCCTGAGCTACTGAGGGTAAGGCCTGACGTCAGGAATTTAAGTTCAGTTCAGTATTGATGTTTCTGAAAGATTCATTCCTACATTTCCCCAAAAGGCTTAGGAGACTGCCTTGCTGAGCATGGACTGGGTTGGGGGCTGGGGTAGTGGAGACAGACCTAGGTGTAAACCCTGCCCCCTTCACACACTGACCCCATGGCTATAGGCAAATCACCAAGCTCTCCAGTCTCCCTCCCTTGACTCGAAAATGAGACGAATGATACCTCTCCATTTGGAATGAGAGAAGGACTGACTAACAGTATCTAAAGCACAGCACTCAGAGGATACAAGAAATGCTACAGTTAAAAATAAAAAGAAGATGCTCTGCATTGACTAATTTCTACCTTGCCTTGTTCTAAAGAGAGTTGAGACAGCTGGCACACGATAAATATTTGTTGACTGGGTAAATGTGAAAGACAGACTAATGAGCCTGCTCCCCACAGAGAGGCTCAGGGAACAAATGAGGAAAAATTGCCTACAGTGAAATTCATTAGGTTGTTTTTAATATCAATGATTTGAATGCCAGCCTTTGCCTAGGAAGGGCAGAAATGAGTCTAGTGTTTAAATGCAGTCAGGATACTAGGTAACATTTCAAGTAACATGCAGCTTTTCACTAATTAACGTCATCGAACTAGACCTCTCGGTCACCCATCCTCAGACTCGTGAGTACGAAAGGATTCCTGGATGTTGGTCGAGGAGGGGGCAAGAGAGGACACAGAAGCAGCTAGCAGCCCTGATGACGAATCCTGACTTGGCTAGAACCTCTCCAATCTTGTGAGTCCTTTCCCCACAAGGCCTGAAATAGGTAGTGAGTTATAGAACACAAGTCGCCTGAAAGTGCTGAACGCGCGGTGTCATGACAGCTGTTACAAGAGCAGCATATAGAGACCTCCAGTGAAACGACTGCTAAACATGTGTTCATCGCAGTGTCGTTCACAGGTAAAACTCTGGAATGTGTTACGAGGAAGACTGCGTTCAACCGGGGCTCATCACACATTACTGTGACACAATCACCTGGAAGTCACGTTAAACTGCAAATTCCAAGCCAGCAGGCCTGGCTGTGGGTGAGATTCCGCATTTCTAACAAGCTTCCTAACGAGACAACACTGCTGACCCACAACACTTTGAGTAGCAAGGCCCTGCTAACAGGATAATAAATGCACACACGAATAATTCTCACCTGCCGAAAATGATGATACAAATCTTCATATATTCGTGTAGAAAGGCATTTAGGATGTGTT
This sequence comes from Ovis canadensis, assembly GCF_042477335.2. Lineage (NCBI taxonomy): Eukaryota > Metazoa > Chordata > Mammalia > Artiodactyla > Bovidae > Ovis > Ovis canadensis. Next base: position 79,084,705 of record NC_091248.1, on the reverse strand, counting down.
GTAAGGCAACAGAAGGAGGTCATCCAATTAAAAACATTTCAAAACAGAGCACAAACAGTATACACAGAAAAATCCTATTCTATACTCAAATTTTACATGTAAAAAAATCTAAAATAATACACGGCAAGATCTAACAGTATTTATCTCCAGATGGGGGGCTCTAGAGTGATTTGAATTAATTTCTCTTTTTGTGCAACTGTATTTTCTAACTTTTTTATAATAATCAAGTAATGGAGGGGACATATGTATACCTGTGGCTGATTTGTGTTGATGTATGGCAGGGGTCAACACAATACTGTAGAGCAGCTGGCATCCAATAATTGTATTTTCTTCTATTACTTCTCAAAAAAAAATGAGTCTAAAAAAATAAACTCACTGAAGAAATATCTTTAAAAAAATAATAAGTAGCATTTGCGTTGAGAGAGAGAGGGAAGGGAGGGAAGGGGAAGGAGGGAGGGAGGAAGAAAGATAGAAAGGAAGGGAGGACGAAGGAAGAAAGGGAGAGATAAAGGAAGCGCAGAAAGAAGGAAGAGAAGAGGGAGACAGGAAAAAGACATCTTGCAAGAGGTTCTGAGGCCAGGAGCAGGCTTTCTCACTGATTTTCAGGCAAGAAAATATCTACTGGTACAATCAAGAAAGGAAAGAGATGAAAGACTTCTCGAGTACTCAAGCTAATTTCAAATGTGCCCACGCCACCCATCAAGATTCTCCAAAAAGCCTTTAGAAAATAAGATTGGTTTCCCAGGGCCTGACTTGAGGAAAGAACTTTATACATGAAAACTCAAAACTCCACAAATAAGGAGCTGGTTAGGGACAGTGGCCAGTGTGCCACCTAGACTCAAGACGTGAGACACCCCTAGCCTGGATGCCATGACCCTTGAGATCCTTTTCAACAATCTTCTGACATATGGGGGTATACACTACAGGGGGTACCAGCTTCAGAGCAGGTGAGATCCACATCAAATACACCTTTGCATTTGGCAGAAGTCCCTTAACCTTTCTCTGTCTCCATTTCCTCGTGTGTAAAACAGAGGTGCAAACAAGGCTCAGGAGAATTATTCAGTGAGATGACCTTTGAAAAGTCCCTTCTACAATGCTGACGCTCTGGGCAATCTAAACAGCTTAGGGCAGTGCCTGTGGAATGAATTTTTTTTAACCTAAGAACATACTGTTGTGCTAAACTGGGCAAACATTCCTTCCTTTGAATGAATGTGTGGAAGGATAAAATGCTATGAAATTTTAGAGTAGATAAAGAAGAAGTACCATTTTTAAAGAAGTATGTATGAGAAAAAAGTTTAAAAATAAGAATTTTTTACTCAGGAACATGATCACTTCTGAAATAGGAATCATGCTATGAAATGAGTACGTTTCATCAGAAAGAAATCCATGACCTTGGAGGAAGTTATTAGTTGCATATGTGTGTGCATGCTCAGTTGCTTCAGTCGTTTCCAACCCTTTGGGACCCTATGGCCCATAGCCTACCAGGCTCCCCTGTCCATGGAATTCTCCAGGCAAGAATATTGGAATGGGTTGCCATGCCCTCCTCCAGGGAATCTTCCCATCTCAGGGGATCGAATCTGCATCTCCTCCTGCACTGGCAGGCATATTCTTTACTGCTGAGCCACCAGGGAAGCCCATCATATTAGTTAGCTGAATTTAAATAAATTACTTGGGGAAATTTGGAAAATTAACAGTCCCACAAGAACTTATGGACAAATAGGCAAAACAGGAAGAAACTGGCACGCTTGTCTCAGGTTTTGAACCATCCTTTTCTGACTTGACAACAGGGCCTCTAGCTTAGCATGATGATAAATGGGAAAATGCTTGCAAAGGAAGTGAGTGCCAGTCAGAGGAGCAGCCTCCTGTGGTCTTTCTAGCTCCACCTTGGAGAACACCTGGGGAGGCATCTGGGAGGGCTCTTTGTTGCAAACAAAGGATGAAGTAAGTGATGAAGGGAAGAATCTGAGGACATAAACTGGGCCTCCTTGCTGGTGAACTTCCGGGATACTGAAGACCTGCTATTTCTTTCACTGGTCTAGTTGCAACAAGTACCTATAAATCACCTCCACTTTGTCTCACCTGTTCACCCCAGTAGCATCTCAGCCTGGGAGGGACCTTGCCTGAGAAGTGAAGATGCTCATTAGCTTGGGTGAGTAGATTGGAGAGCGTATCCATGGAGTATCCTGAGACTTAGCCAGATCTCCCTGCCCTTCGTGATCAGCCAGGAGGATAAGAGATGAGCCAGCTGTGTTCAAAGGAGCAGTGGACCAGGAGTGATAAGAAGGCATGTGGAGCAAGGTGAGACTCAATGAGACTCATAACCCAGCTTGACTGACCTGTGCTGGGGAATGCAGCCAGACCAAGAAGTGACTAAATTCTCACACATCCAGCACAAAGATTCCAAACACCCCATCAGACCAGACGGAGAAGGAAATGGCAACCCGCTCCAGTATTCTTGCCTGGGGAATCCCAGGGACAGAGGAGCCTGGTAGGCTGCTGTCTATGGGGTCGCAGAGAGTCGGACACGACTGAAGCAACTTAGCAGCAGCAGCATAGACCAGATCATACCAATAGATGCCCACCTTTTTCACACGGAAATTTCAGAAAATAAGTTACATCACATTGAACCAACGAGGATGTGATTCTATTTTTAAGTAAATTCTGAAAATTCTAAACACTTATTTGCACAAATCAATAGAGTCCCAAGATCAAAGTGTATTGCCTGCAGTAAGATTTATTGCATAGCAAAAACCTTGACATCCCAACAAGCAAACTATTCAGAGTTAGGTTGCCTATGTCAGATACTCTTGGTTTTCTAAGAGTATCTCCCTGTAAAGACTAGCCAACAGAATCCTGACTATATTTGGGTGCAACGGACCCAGTTCATGGAATGACTCATGATCGGTCTCATGATTGGTCTAGGTGAACAAAGACAACCACCTTCTACTAAGCCAGTGATGGGTCTAAGAATGTGCATATGACCCAGTTCTAGCAAAAGAGATAAAAGGGGATAACTGCTGAGGCAGCCTTCATATTAAGTGAGGAGCTGGAAAGCAAAAGCTGCTAATTGAAAAGCTATTCTAGGGACTTCCCTGGTGGTTCAGTAGCTAAGACTCCAAGCTCCCAATGCAGGGGGCCAGGATTTTATCCCTGGTTAGGGAACAAGATAACACATACCCCATCTAAAAGACCCTGCATGGCCCTACTAAAGATCCCACATGCTGCACCTAACACCTGGTTCAGCCAAATAAATAAATACCTAAAATAATAAAACCTATTCTAATTGGGTATATATGTCAAATGTAACAATGTAAAAGAATACATTTGGTAAAAGAAGTCAGGTCCATGCTATAACTTTAAGTGTTTATTAGGCATTTATCATATGCTAAGTTAACCCTTTAATATTAGATATAGAATAATTAATCAGCAACCTCTGCAGCATCAGCCTCAAGATGGATATGGGGGGTGTCAGGTTATTCAACAGGAAATCCCTTCACACCTGGCAATGGAAACACCTACTTCAGCTTGGGGCTACCCAGGGAGTGACTCTTCCAGCACAGCATTCAAATAGTTGCAAAAAGAACAGTAGTTGCAGTAGCAGCAATGACAGGCATAGGGCAAAGAGTGCCCAGTCAGAGGCTGATAATGTAGAACCTGCCATATTTCCTTCCAGGAAAGTAGGTAGCCAGTATTTTGCAAAATAAATTAGAGGAAAACAAAAGCCATCCATTAAAAAAAATTAACTGATAAAATCATGTGCTTTGTGCGTATGTATGCATGCTCATTCAGTTATGCCCAGCTCTTTGGGACCCTAAGGAGCCTCTGTCTCTGGGATTTTGCCGACAAGCATACTGGAGTGGGTTGCCTTTTCCTCCTTCATGGGATCTTCCCAACCCAGGGAGGGAACTCAACGTTTCCTGTGTCTCCCGTACTGGCAGGCAGATTCTTTGCCACTGAGCCACCTGGGGATTCCCCCTGTGCTTTGAGTCAATGTATAAACAAACACAAACCAAGAACTTCCTGTAATTACGATACTTGTGAAAGCATGCTGCGGCTACAGCAAAGGACAGACATCATTCCACAACTATTTCCTTAGCCACAGTAGACACAGAGTGAGAACTGGAACTCAAGTTTCAAAATCCACTGGGTCCTCACATTTGCTTGACAGTAAGACAGAATTCACTTTAGGATTCAGTTGACTGGAGAGTGCAGTGATGATCAAAGCAGGACATCCTTGAGAATCAGAAGATGAAGTCTGAATTTTGCCTTCAAAGGTTAGTACAACCAATCTGTGAGGCACTGCAGCCGGTTAGTGTCTGTAGTAGCATGAAGTAGCATGTAGTTGCATGACGCCAAATGATTTGTTAACAAAATCAGTTGTGCAGATACCATCATTGTGGTGGCACAGAGATCAAATATGAAAGATGACATAAATCTAAAAACACTGATTCCTGGTATCACCATTTCACTGGGTTCCTGAGAATAATGAATTCAGAAAATCAACTCCTGCTTTCCTCATTTCCAGAGATCGCAAAACATGACCCGAGTACTATTCTCACTATAGAAGAGGGGAATGGAGGGTTGCATAGTGATGAACGTATGTCAAAGAACAACAGGAAGGCTTAAGGTTAAATCTTAAGAGGGTTTTAGGATAGAAGATACTTAAAAACATCTAGCACAATGTCTCAAATATTTTTAGCAGTAAATCTTTTATTCAAATCAAATTTTACACAGACCCCCAATATGGATATAATGGTATATACTTATAATGATTTTATTTAGAAGTGTAAACTTTTATATTTACTGTAAAGTAGGCAAACAAGATCAACTAGATGCTATTTCATTTTTATGTAAAACTTTCAAACAGAGTTAAGAATGATGGTTGCGTGTTATGTCTGGTTTAGCATCCAATGTATTTCTCTGTCATGTATTGGTTATACAGGTTCAAAAAAAAGAGATTAGTATTTATAAGTAGAGACAAACTGGAGGAGCTCTGCTATTCATACTATAATCTCAAATAAGTTGAAATAATAGAAAAAGCTTCATTCCAAGTTCCACTAGAAAAACAACTAATCTTGCAACATAAATTAACATGTTTATAATTGCTAATGTGTTCAAGAAAATTGGTATATTTGGGTTAAAGACATCCAGCAAATTCACTGACATAATGACATGATACATAATCATGTTCACTTAGTGAGACCCTATAATTGTTGACAAACAAACATCAAGTTGGGAACCCTTAATTATGAACTGCAAGATAGCCAATTTGTGAAAATGAAACATATTTTCACTTACTTGGGGAATAAATGGCTATTATGAAAGTAGAAAACTGTATTATAATAATACTACTCATAATATCAACAATAGCTAGATTTATTGATCACGTTGTTTTTGTACCATGCAGTTCTAACCCTATATATTTATTACCTCTTTAATTTTCACTGTAACCCTAAGAAATAGATACTATCACTAGCCCCCTTTTACAGCAACAAACAGTAAGCCAAAAACAAGAAATTAAATATTAGAACTGACAAAAGCAAGTATAAACCAGACTTAAATGAACATGTGTCTTTTCCTATCTAGATATTCATCAGTATCTACCCACTACTCAAAAAACAAGGTAGAGAAAAAGCTTAAACATCTCAAACATATCATCTTCAGCTCTTCTGTTAACACAGATGAGAAAAGACAAAACAAGAGCAAAAAGACATTAAATGATAGAGTTGGGGTTAAATGGAGCCTCAGGATCTAGTGCGCCTCCCTGGTAGTTCAGATGGTAAAGAATCCGCCTGCAAGGCAGGAGATCCAGATTCGACCCCTGGTCAGGAAGACCCCTTGGAGAAGGGAATGGCTACCCACTCCAGCATTATTTGGAGAAGGAAATGGCGAAACACTCCAGTATCCTTACCTGGAGAATTCCATGGACAGAGGAGCCTGGTGGGCTGCAGTCCATGGGGTCGCAAAGAGTTAGATATGACTGAGTGACTAACACCAGTATTCTTGCCTGGAGAATTCCATGGACAGAGGAGCCTGGCAGGCTACAGTCCATAGATAATAAAGAGTCGGACACAACTGAATGGCTAACACAGGATCTAGGAGGAGGGTCAAGTAGCTACAGGAAAGACAGCTATTTTGAGAGAAGTGTGATGGTTAGGAGTTGGGGCCCCAGAGCCAGAAAGCCTGGATTTCTACTTGGGCTCTCTGACTTGTAAGCTCTGAGATTTTAAGCAAATTGTTTGACATTTCTGCAGGAATAATACTAATAAATAACAACTATCTCACAAGGTCGTTGTGTGGATTAAATGAGCTACTACATATGAAGCCTTAACATCGTTCCTGGTCCACAAGAATCACTCAACACCACCAGTTACCATTATCACCTCCACTGGAGAAAGAGCTAGAAAATAAGGCTTTGGTTAGCACAAAAAGTTAAGAAGACAGAAGCCAAAATCCTGGTTTCTATAAAGCAACTGTTCACTATTCTGCTCCTAGATACATTTTTAAAGAAAAATATCACTACACTCCACATCACTTAAAAACTGCGTCTATGCCAGGTTTTCCCACAATGAGCAACATATGACACTACTCAGATTTAAATAGCTATCTTTTTTAGGTGGGAGGGAGGTTCAGGATGGAGAACACATGTACACCCATGGCTGACCCATGTGAATGTATGGCAAAAACCACCACAATATTGTAATTAGCCTCCAATTAAAATAAATACATTTTTAAAATAAACAAATAGCTATCTTTTTTAATTTTCTAGAAACCTCACTTTTACAAAGTCTTCAAAAATTGCCAAGAGGCATTTTAAAAGTTTTGCACTAGTCTTAGAAAATCAACTATGATGCTTCTGGCCCCAAACAGTAGAAAGTTATATTTTCATAATCTCTTCAGTGTAGTAAGTTTTTTTAAATAGGAACCAAAGATAGGAAAAAAAAAAAAAAGTTGGGATTTTTTTTGTTTTTGTTTTTTTGAGGCTGACACTTTTTTTCCGGCTGTGCTGGGATAGGGTTGTAGCATGCAGGTTTAGTTGCCCCACGGCCCATGGGATCTTAGTTCCCCAACTAGGGATCAAACTCACATCCCCAGCATTGGAATCCGGATTCTCAACCACTAGACCACCAGGGACGTCCCACTGATTGGTTTACTTTTAAATTTAAACTCTGAGCATCAAGCAAGGTTAAAAGGCATATTTACAAACAGTGAAATTTACAGCAAATATTATCAAAGTTTAATAGCCTTAATAAATAATAAATTTACATAAATTAGAGAATTCTTCAACAGAAAAACAGGTATGCTATCTATAAAAGGAATACAGATGTGATTTATAAAAGAAATAAGATGAGAAATTAAGATCAAATTCACTAATAAACAAACAGTAGAGTTCTATGCCATTTTTGACCTACCAAATAACAACTTTTTTAAAGGTTGAGAGCCAATATAAAGGTCAACAGGGAAAGTCATACTTATGTGTGGAATTGTGGCTCAGCTGGTAAAGAATCCACCTGTAATGCAGGAGACTTGGGTTCAATCCCTGGAAGATTCCCTGGAGAAGGGAAAGGCTACCCACTCCAGTACTCTGGGCTGGAGAATTCCATGGACTGTATATTCCATGGGGTTGAAAAGAGTCAGACACATCGGTGTGACTTTCACTTTCAACACTAGAGAAAGATAATGTATATTTCAAATGCTTCAAAAATATTAAACACTTTCAACTCAACAACTTTACTTCTTAGAATTTATCCTAAGGCAAAAAAGCTTTATAAAGATGTAAAAATGAGTGGTAGTCACTGAGTGAGCAAGAAAGCAGAAAGAACTGAAATGTCAAACAGTACAGGTCAGCTCAATAAATCACGGGATCTTAAAAAACTTGGCTGATGAAGACTATCGAGATGAAATAACACTAATTATACATTGTTAGGTAAGAGGAAAAAAGTAAACAACAATACAATAATGGACCCATATTTGAAAAAACAATAATGAATTGTTCATATGGGTTAAAACTCAAGCAGAAAAAAAAAATTTCTCAAAATGTTAACAGTAATTCTCATGCATGTTGATATTACAGGTAGGATTTTGTGTTTTCTTTGCCAATCTTTATTTTATAAATTTTTCTGCAATCAACATGTACAACTTACATAAAAATTGTTGTAGTAATAACATGCTGAAAATTGTTAAGCATTTTTCTCCTTTTCAAGAACATTAATACACTAGTTCTTTTTCTCCTTATCATGGAAGAAAGGACCATGGATTCCCATTAATGGAAAAAGATGTGGCCTGCCAGCACCCTGAGGGACACTTTCAGTGGGATGATTACAGCTGCTATGACAACAAGGGGAGGATGTGATGTCACATAATGATCCAGTGACTGCAACATCCCTGTCCCAATGCAGCGCTCTCACTGCCAGCTGGAAATCCAGCAGAGACCTCATTAAGAGCATCTGTTCAGTAATTACTACAAGTTTCCCCTCATCATGCATCCAACTCTGAAGACAGCCCTACCACAGAACTCCCAACTCCAGATTCGCAGACAGGCTAATCTCCCCCTTCTGTAGAGCTCAGACTGTCAGCCACCAGAGATCCTGGGTCGAGTGTTGGCACAGGCAGTGAAGGCAACTTCAATCAGCAGGGACCAGGAGGGAAGAAGCAGTCAGAGAACTTTTCATTGAAGCAGACATAAAGTCTCAAGGTGTTCAACTAAGGGACTTTATACTGCATCTCCCTAGAATATTTAAATATTATCATTACCATTAGAAAAACCTACATCTCTAACCCATAGAAAGGAAGAGCAAATAGCAGTGATTACACAGCAACCCAGATAATGAAGTGTAATATGAAAATGCATAATGAATTCTTCCACAATAAATATGAAATCCCAAGACCCTGTTCACACCGTGCCTTGCGCAGAGTAGTGGTAAACTGCTATAATGGAAAGAGCTAGACAGACCAGGTTTCAAGTTCCAGCCCTATTACTTAATCTCCCAAGCCTAAGTTTCTTCATCTGTAAACTGAGAATGCATGCTCAATCACTACAGTCGTTTCCAACTCTGTGACCCTATACGACCCTATAGCCCACCAGGCTCCTCTGTCCATGTGATTCTCCAGGCAAGAATACTGGAACGGCTTGCCCTGCCCTCCTCCAGGGGATCTTCACAACCCAGGGATCAAACTCACGTCTCCTACAACTCCTGTATTGTTGACAGATTCTTTACTGTTGAGCCACCAGGGAAGCCCAAACTGAGAATAATAATTAGTAAAAGGAGTTGTTGAAATATATGATGACCTAAATGGGGAGGAAATCCAAAAAAGGCAGGATATACATATACATATACAAATGGCTGATTCACTTTGCTGTACAGTAGAAACTAACATAATGTAAAGCAACCACACTCCAATAAAAATTAATTTAAAAATAAAAACAAAATCTTTTCTTGGATTTGGGGGAGGGGAAAAAGATTAAATATAAAGCTCTGAGCCTAGTGTGTGGTACTGAAAAAAAAGTTAGTTCCCCTAAAAAAAAATGTTCACAGAAAACTAAATGGATAGATCAATGAAGTAATTGGTCTTGACTGAACCAATGTCAAAGTCTCCTCAAGTGCCTCTCTCTCTGGCCAGTCCTACTGCTAAACCATTCACTGTGTGCACGCATGCTCCGTCACTAATTACAAGCACATATTATGTTGTTCTTACACATGCATTTTCTCTGCCTACAGTTTTCCCAAGAATTCTCCCCTGCTCATCCCATCCTGAACTTCATCCAGTTCAGTGATTCCCAAGCAAAGCCACACATCAGAGTTACTTAGACAGCTTTCTGAAAATGCACATTCCCTGACCCCACTCCATTATTATAGAATCAGAATCTCTAAAGCATGGGGCCCAGAAATCTTTAACAAGCTCCTCATTTGATCCACATGCAGCCAGCCCTGCCCCTGTAACATCTGAAAACCAGGTAGCTAATTCCTACTTCTATAAAGCTTGGTTTAAGGACTCTGCTGCATTGCTGGTGGGATTGTAAAATGGTGCAATTGGAAAACAGTTTGGTAGTTCCTCAAAAGTTAAATATTAACTTATCACACAACCCAGAAATTCCACTCGCAGAAATCAACCCAAGAAAATGATGACAGGAGGCTCCGTGGTAAAGAATCCACCTGCTGATGCAGGAGACATGGGTTTGATCCTTAATCCAGAAAGATCCTCATACCGCGGAGCAACTGAGCCCGTGCACCACAACTATTGAGCCTGCGCTCTAGAGCCTGGGAGCCGAAGCTACTGGAGCTGGCATGCTCTAGAGCCTGTGCGTCACAAGAGAAGCCACCGCAATGAGAAGCCCGTGCAAGCACCTCCAGAGAGTAGCCCCCTGCTCTCTGCAGCTAGAGAGCCTGCGCAGCAACAAAGACCCAGAGCAGCCAAAAATAAATTACGTTTTAAAAATAATAATATTTATAAAAAATAAAATGTCCCAAATGGACTGGCACACTTAAAAGAAGAGGACTCTACACTTCCAACGCAGGGGATGTGGGTCCAACCCCTTGTCAGGGAACTAAGATCCCACTACAGCCAAAAAATTTTAATTCTTTCATTTTTAAAAAATAAAACTGGATGAATCAAAGGGAGGGGGGAGGGAAAAGGAGGACAAGATAAGACAGGCACCTAGCCAATGTCTGTAAGAGAGTGAAGGAAGGAAGGAGTGGCTTTCTTTTGAAATAAACTCTAAAGAACATTCTAATCCTAAAACCTTCAGATCCAGTTGCCTCCCCCATTCAAGGTCATAAACCCTCTCATTTGGGAGGCTAAGAGGAGATGCTGGATTTCCCAAAAGTGCTTTGAATTTTTACCAAAGGCCTGTCCCCATATAAGAAGGCCCTTCCTCTGACATCTCCCGCATCTGGCTGCCTCACACACAACCATGTTAGCTTCAGATTCCCAGGGCAAGTGTCTGTTTCCTCAGACTTTTGGACTCAGTGGGAGAAGGCGAGGGTGGGATAATTTGCGAGAATAGCATTGAAACAAGTACATTACGATATGTAAAATAGATGGCCAGTTCGAAGCCAGTGCTCTGGGACAACCCAGAGGGATGGGGTGGGGAGGGAGGAGGGAGAGGGGTTCAGGATGTGGGGGGAACACATGTATACCTGTGGCATGCATTCGTACTGATGTATGGTAAAAACCATCACAATATTATAAAGTAATTATCTTCCAATTAAAATAAATTAATTACTTTTCTAAAAAAAAGTGTTTCATCATCAGAAAATGGGAAATTAAATGAGCTAGTGTCTTCAAAGCCCTTAGAACAGTGCCTGGCAAATAGCAAATGTTCAGTTACACACAGAGAGAGAATCAATGCATGTGGGTGTGTATGTTTATATATAAAATACATCTGTGTATAACTGGTGAGGCAGCATTGCCCAAACAGGTCATGTTGCGAGGTGCTCCAACAAGATTCACCTGGCTTGTGTCCAGATTGTATCCAGATTGGAGAAGCCAAGCACAGGGCCAAAGAGGGCCTAGGCACTAAGAGAGGGCAAGAGCTGAGTAATTTTAAATGTTCATGCATACCAATAAGTTTTAAAATGCAGATAAGTCAACATGGATGATCCCATTTAGATAAAAAACTGCTATAGAATACCATGCAAATTTAAGGTAAAGAAAATATGGAAGCAGATTCACCTAAATATTAACAGAGGTCATCTCTGAATAATGAGTTTTTCTTTCCTGAGTTCCCAAAATGAATACAGATCATTTTTATGGGCAAATGAAATTAATTATCCTATCTTCATTTTGTTAAAAAAAAAAAATGAATTAAGTAACTAGGAAAATGAAGAAAACCTTCAGCCCCTAAGGACAATCTGTCTCTCTGACAGCCTGGAAGTTTGTCTGGTTTGTTCCAAAGTCAGAAGGAATACTCGGCAGGGTATAGGAAGGCCCAGATTCAGAGGAGGAATGGCATATATATGGCAGTGGCCCGCTATGACACAACAGTAGCCCCGGTCAACAAACACTCACACTGATCTGCCCCAGGATAAACAGCCTGTGCTTTTGTGAACACAAATCTGATCGTGTCACTTCTGCTTAAAACTATTAGTTGCCTTCCACTGCTCTTGGGAAAAAGATCAAACCCTTCAGGTGGCCCCCAAGAACCTCTGCCCACCTCTTGGGCCTCTTTGTCACCCCTATTCGTCCTCTACTCCATCTGCATGCCTCCCCACCACCTTCTTCCACCTGCCTCATCAGGGGAGTCCATCCCCAGACTAGGCTCCACCCCAATGCCCCAGACTAGGCACCATGCCATTTTCAGGCACGTGCACAGCACCCAGGCCACTCCATCAAAGCACAGCTATACCACTAACATCTGTGAGCTCCGTTGGGCCCACAGTTTGATTCATATTATATCCCTAATGCCTAACACAATAGCTGGCATGTGGAGGGCACCTAATAAAGGCCAACCTTTGAATGATTACCATTCACAGGCAGGCAGGGACACAGTGAAGTGTAAGCCCAGGGAAAAGCAAAGACCAACCACAAAAGGCCTGTGAGCCTTACTAGGGAATGTAGGTTTCATCCTGCAAGTGATGGGAGCTACCAGACGGTTTTAAACTGGAGGGCAGCAGGATTAGCTGTGTGTTCCAACTGTAAGAATCTAACTGCCATGTTGAGAGGAGTTTAGAATGGAGACAAATTGGGGAGATGGGGCGACCACTTGGAAACTCTGCAATAGACTAAGTGAGAGAAGAGAGGGGTCTGATCTAAGGTAGAGGAGACGAAGGGGAAAATATGAATTGGAAAGAGTTTGGAGAAGGAAATCTACAGGACCTGATGACTAATCAGCTGTGGGGACACAGGAAAAGGAATCTAAGATGGTTCCCAGATTTCCGCTTCAGATGCCAGAGCTTTCCAAAATGCAGAAATTGGATTTGGGTCATTGTTCTAACTTTGACTTCTTGAAGCCCCAGTTTGTCCACCTGTAAAAAGAAGCTGTTCATAGTTTCCCTGCAGGGTTACTGGTAGACTCAAATGAGCTGACGTTTGGGAAAATGCTTCACAGATTGTAAAACATTATTTTTATTATTATTATTATTATCATTATCATCATCATTAGGGCAACCGATTACAAAACAACTGCATAATCACCCCCAGAAAACAGCCTTCTTGGAATAATCACCAAGACCAGGCTTAGGGTCTTACACAACTGGCCTGATTTCTGTATCTTTTAAACAGTATTCCCTGTCTTAAACAGTTAGCCTCATGAATGACCTGATGAGGAAAGAAGAAAAGGCATCTTGTTGAAAAGCTGAGTTCCCCGGGGCCCAGAAGACAGCTGGGATCTGGTCCCAGTCAGAGTCCTGCTGGTTCCCTCTTTAAGAGATGCTGGATTCCCCTTCAATAGTTACTGCCTTGACAAATTTCAAAAATCTAAAGGAACTTCCAATGGTTAAAGAAAGATGAGTCACTAGACACAATGAGCCTTTCTTGGAAATTGTAAGCTAATGACTTTAAAATGGAAATCTATCTCCACTTTCCCACTCGCTGCCTAAATCCCATGTGTTCATTTGGGATACTTGGGCCCAGGAGTCAGAGTAAATCAAAACCAGCTCCCTCTGGGGACCTTTCAGAGAGATAAAGTTTCCAAAGGGCTGGAGGGTTCTCACACCTTGTATCACAATGAACATCTAACCCAGTCAAAATGCCTTCAGGTATTTTGAGTCGAGGAAGGAGAATAGAGAAGGAAAAGGAATTAAGATTTATAAGAACCTGGGATGGTCTCATTACTGGGCCAGCAGTTTACAAATGGCATAATCAAATACAGATGCTATTATTCCTACTTTACAAGATTCAGAAAGGTGAACAGTGTGGCCAAATATCTCTTCCCTGGTGAACATCAGAGTTCAGCAATTCAACTTCTGGTTTGTGCAGAAATAAAGAAGGAATATTCTTTCCACCTTATACAACATAATAGTTCTTTGAGATGACCTCCAACAGTCAAGATGTCTGATGAATAAAATATGTAATTCAGCAAATCCAGCATAACACTTTAACATCCCCCCAAAAAAATTCTAATAAAAAAAAAAACAGGAAAGACACTGAACCTGAGCTCTAAAGACCTGCATTGAAATCCTCACCAGTAACTGCTCTACCTATATAATCTCATTTATAAAAGCTGAATCAGACCACCTTAAAGGCCCCTTCTTAAAGGCTAAACAAATGCCTGTGGTTAGTAGTGATGCAAGTCCAGCAGAGCTGATCCTTCTCTTTCTTCTCCAAGCCCCAGGAATCACACCTGACCCACTCTACACCGTTATCAAGAAGAGAAAAAGCACCGTTGTCTGGAGAATCAGAGAGAAAAGTCAGGAACCAGCTAATCAATTAAAATTATTTCTTTTCCAAGGAGCAAACATTGGCAGCAGTGTCTGTGGACTAATACTCATGGATGGAGTCTTGAGTAGTTTGGACCTTTGTCCACAAGACAAGTGAAAACCAACTTCCAGCAGCTCTGCTTCCAAGTGCCCCCACAGGGACCCTGGGGGAAGGCCTGGTTCTCAGGCCAAGCCCCCGCCACACTCCGGAGCCTGCTGGCCAACAACACAGGAAGTGCCAGCCACTTTCCCCAGAGCAGCTGGCACCAATTACCCAAACCCAGCTGGAAACACTCAGCTGGGGTAAGGCGGGCACTCCAGATGCCCGGCCTGATCGGAAATCCTACACTCAAACAAAGGCAGCCTTGCAGCCGCGCCAGCACGCAACACAGTGGCTGGTCGGGGGCTGGGGGAGGCAGCCAGAGGGCAGGCTGGGGCCCTCCAGCCAGGGAAGCAGCTGTGGGTCTGGGAGACTTGCCTGTTCCCTGATTTCAGAGCCTCTCCATTATCACAACCAACAGCTACCAATTACTGGGCACCCAGAGCGTGCTGAGTTCTTCTGGTCCTCATTCTACTGAACTCCCCCAATAACACAGCAAAGAAGGAACTGTTATCCACATTTACACGAGGGACCCGAGGCTCACAAAGACAATGATCTTTCCCACCATCACAGAGACAGGAAGTGCCAGGACTGGGTCAAGAGCCCAGGTCTTCTGCATTACTTTCCTTTCTGCAAAACATCCTGGCCTAGGAAAGTAAACTACATAAAAACGGTCTGGCAATGAGAGGCTCACTTTGCAAAGCCATCACAGGTGACACATTGAGTCCTAAAAGATGGTCAGCTGGTTAAGAAGATGGGAACATTTGTAGGTCCACCATGGATTTGAGAACACCTGTATAGTACTGGGACTCCAACACCCAAGAAACACACAAAAGTCAATGCCTTTTGGCAGGAAAAGGCAATGTTGAACGACAGAAAGCAGAAGATCAAGCCCATCCTATGGCTCTTCAAGGAACAGCATAAATAGGTGTTGATCAAGGTCTCAGAGACAGTTATTACTATCCTCATGTTAATTATATATTATGGAAATGTATTATTGTTACTATATGTAGGAGTACAGGCTTCCCCAGTAGCTCAGTGGTAGAGAATAAACCTGCAATGCAGGAGGCACAGGAGACATGGGCTCAATCCCCAGGTCGGCAAGATCCCCTGGAAGAAGGCATGGCAACCCACTCCAGTATGCTTGTCAGGAAAATCCCACAGACAGAGGAGTCTGATGGGCTACAGTCCATAGGGTCACAAAGAGTCAGACACGACTGAAGCATCTGAGCAGCAGCAGAGCAATATGTAGCAATGAATATTACAATAATAATATGGAAATACATCATAACAAGCATTTATATAGAATTTACTATGTACCCAGTGTTGTTCAGAGTGCTTGATTACATTAACTCATTTAATCTTCCAACACCCTAGGAGATGAGTAACATAACCATCTCCATTTACAGGATGGTTAAGTAACTTGTCCAAGATCACAACAATCACATAGCTAATAAACTGTGAAGCCAAAATTCAAACCAAGGTAGTCAAGCTCCATAGTCCATACTCTTAACCTCTACACACACTGCCTCTCAACTACAACAAACATTTATTAAGCAGGATCCATGCTAGGTCCTTCCACTATTATTATCTATGATCACATTTATTGTTCATCACAAACAAATGTAGTAATATGAATCGAAGCCACTAAGGTTTCATATCACAAAAGAATGGAGCTAACCTTGCAGGCAAGCAGCAACACTTGGAAATCTCCATGCACACTGCCATTTCTCACTGGGATCTGACATCACAGAGGTGAAATGTCTGAAAGACCCAAGCAGCTACACATTGACTTACCCTTGGTGAGAGCTCAGTAGTTATCAGACTTCACTGCGAGTACAGTGAATTATCATACAAAGTCGGATACACAAAATCCAGTCTACTTACTTCAATAATAACTTCAACTGTTTGCTAGTCTTACATTCTACTTGCCTCTGTGATGCTCTGAACTCTACAAATTTCTTTCACTAGAAGTCTGAAAGTGCCTCACTTAGCCTACCCCTGCACTTTCCAGCTTTGGGAAAGCTACAATGGCCTTCAGGACTCAAAGCTCACCACCTTTCTGGAGTGGCAGGAACCATGGAGAATTTTGTACCCAACCAGTTCAGTTACAGATGGAGAAACTACTTCCCGCAGTAAGTGACTTGCCCAGGATTAAAGAGCAAGTTAGGAAGAACCTAACCAAAGCTTTCAGCTCTGAGTCTGGTATGTGTTTCCCACTAACACTGTGCATGTTTTCCCCTGTGGTTCCCCTGGCCCGTCTACAGTGCTTAACTCAGTGCTATATTCAGCAAATGTTTATTCTCTCTCAATAAAAATAGTGCTATAGACTGTGTCCCCTCAAAATTCATATGTTATGATCTAACCCCCACTGTAATGGTATTAGGTGGTGGGGCCTTTGGCAGGTAATTTGGTCATGAGGGTGGAGCCTCATAAGTTGGATTAGTGCCCTTATGAAAGAGACCCCAGAGAGCTCCCTCACCCCTTGTGCCATGTGAGGGCACAATAAGAAGACAGCCCCTTGTGAACCAGGAAGCAGGTCCTCACCAGACGCCAAATATGCTGGTGTCTTCTCGGCCTCCAGAGCTGCGAGAAATACATTTCTGCTAAGCCACCCAACCTATGGTCTTCTGTTCTGGTATCCAGAATAAGATAATGCCTAGGAGCTCTGCTTACATTATCTCATTTAATTGCCCAATCCAGCAACCCCAATAAATAGATACTATTTATTATGTCTGTTTCACAGTTTAGGACACTAATCTTTAGCCATTTGATGCCACCTCTCCAAGATCACGACAAAACATGAGGTTCAGAATCTGAACCCCCAGGGTCCAACTCCAGAGGCTGTTATATTCTGAACTCTATTAGGTCCAATTTTACCATCCTGGTCCCCTTTACCTTTTCCAATTCCCAAGTCAAGCTCAGAAGCTCATTCCTGCAGTGATGTTCCCCCCACTACCCCCAACGTCCCCATGGCCCCAGGTGGACTGTGCCCATTGCTCTGCTAAGTTCATGGAGGCTTGGTAGACATGCCTGGGGCACTGGGTGGCCCCGGGAGATGCACCAGTCCATGGGAGGGCAGGAGGTGCCCAGTACCCACATTGTTCTTGTTCCCATCTGGCGTCAGGGGCCAATGTGTGGGCTTCCTGGTGACCATTCCCAGGCCAGCACACAGCAGTACTGACTCACCCCTAAGTCTGCCCCAGACATACTTACGAACCCTCAGGATCATACCACTAACCCTCACCTACTCGCAGCCAGAGCCAATTCTAGTCACAGTATAACCTCCAAGGGAGGGAAGGGTTGCTGAGCAAGCATGCACTGTGACAGCAGGCACTATGCGTGGAACTTTATTCCCCTGGCAGGGTTCACCCAGGAGGAAGGTTCACCCCAGCCCCGTTGACTCTGAGAACGAAACTGAGGCTCAGTGAAGCTAACTGACTTGCTTGGCCAGCACAGTAAATCTTCGTGTGACTCCAACGCCCAGGGTTTCCTGCTACAAACACCCCTTCTCAGACAACACACATCCCTAACGTCATGCGCTCCAGTTGCTGGCTGCCAGTAAGACTCCACGGTGAGAGCCTCATTTCTCACACTTCCTTTGTTGAAGCGCAAGCACTGTGCAGAGGGACACACAAGCTCTAATCAGTACTGTCTTCCCTCATAATAAGAAGCTGTCTAATGACATTGAAGGGTTAACAAACAACTTTTTCGCGTGTAACTTCACTTGATCCTCACCACAGCCTGGTAACTAAGGATCACCCTCTGCATTTTACACAGGAAGGACTGTGGCTCAGATGCAGAGGGGGAATCAGGAGGGGAGGGGAGAGTCAGAGCGAAAACTGCAGTCCCAGTGTGCATGAGCCCTCAGTCCAAATGCCATTCACCTGGCTCTGTTTGAGTCTTTCCCAGGGATGTGAGGAGGAGGGGGAGAGAATTAGGGCAATGGGTGCTGGGAGGCGGTGGCAGGACAGTTTGCCTTGAATACTAATTCAGTTCCTTGCAAACCACCAGCACCCCCAACAATGCCCAGAGGTTGCTGCAAGCCAAACTAACGGGCAGACAAGACACAGAACGCTTAGACCAGTCTGAGGCCCTGTGCACCAAGGCCAGGAGCCTCTATGCCCGGGCTGGAAAGGGGCCACACCCCCAGTTCATGCAGACCAATATCCCAGCCTCAGCCATGCACAGAGCCCCGCCCACCCAGAACCCTTGTGAAAGATGCCCCCGCCAGCAGACCTCCCCACTTAGTGGGGGTTCCCAACACCCAGCAGTCCCAGGTGGGACAGGGAACCCTCACACCCTGCCCCTTGGGCCTCTGACTGCTGTCTAGGGGCCCCTTGTTTTTCCTCCTCTGAGACAACCCCGCAGAGAGAAACACAGGGGCAAGGGAGCCCGTGGCAGTTGCTATAGGCAACGCATCCCTCTGTTAGCAACACCTCACAGGCCTAGAATTTTCCACAACACCACCAGGTTCATTTGTGGAGGAAGCAGCTTCTTGTCCACACACCCCATCAACGTCACATCCCCCTGGCCCATAGCTTCACCCACTTCCTTCTGACATCCTAGAGGTCATCACCTTGAGGAGAAGAGAAAACGAGGGTCCCCCAAGACCCATTTTCTCATCCGGAAACTGAGAGGTGAGGAGCACCGAGAGGGATCAAAAGAGTCCCCCTCAGGTAGTTAAAAGAAAAAAGTGCTTTTGCTTTCTGCAGGCATACTTCACCTTGGAAGGAAAAGTGTGTGTTTGGGGCAGCCTCATGGAGAAAGCAAGAATCTGCAAATCCACTTAATACAAACCCAAACAGATATCCAAATCCCAGGAGACAAAGAAAGTTCTTCTGGAAAACAGTAATAGAGCAACTCTCCCCATAACTGTTTATTTCATATTCAAATACTAGTTCATAAACACAGTCAAATTATACTTGAACTTCTCCACATGGCCTTCAATTAATCTTAACTGTTATAATTACTGGCTACACTCGTAACTGGGGCTTCTCAGGTGGCTCAGTGATAGAGAATCCGCCTGCCAATGCAGGAGTTGCAGTTAGATTCCTGGGTCAGGAAGATGCCCTGAAGAAAGAAATGGCAAGCCACTGCAGTATTCTTCCCTGGGAAATCCCATGGACAGAAGAGCCTGGCAGGCTACAATCCATGGGGTCGCAAAGAGAGGGACACAGCTTAGTGACTAAACAAGAACAATCCTAACTACAATGGTCTCCTAGGAATGCGACCCTCAAATCATGAAGGCTCTGCGACAGTCAGTGCTTTCTGGATGTGGCACGTGTTCAAGCCCATGGTCTTGTTTTCAAGACCTCTTGACCACAGGGATCGAACCCAAGTCTCCTGCGTCTCTAGCACTGCAGGCAGAATCTTTACCATCTGAGCCACCACGGAACCCCTCTTAACCCAGAAACTTCCACTTAAAAGAGAGAAGTTCCATCAGGAGCCCTCCAAGGAAACTTGAATCTTGACCTTGCCATGGTGGGGGCTCACACACCCCTCTTCTGCAGAATCCCAAGACCCCTGTTGGCCTCATAAGCCAGGGGTAACAATCTCTTGAATCTGAGAGAAAATCTCTTGAATTGCCAGGACTGTAACATAAATTCCTTTAGTAAAGTTCTTTGACCTGGAAATTTTGCATAATTAACAGACTGGAAGAGAAGGTGATTCCTGATGACAGAATGTCGGACACCTGAGAAAAAAAGTGATCTGGGCTCTGGGATTTCTTCAGGATTCTTTCCTCACATAGTTAGAGGGGGACTGTCCACCTACTCCATCCTGCTGGAACCATGGGAGAAGCTGGAGACCATGAGTGCAGGCTACAAGATATCTGTGCATCCACAAACCAAGTCCTAAATGCCACATGCCGAAGTTGCAGGAATATGAAGCCCCCTGCTTAGAAGAAAATGTCACGTAACATACAAGACAGCACCTGCAAATCACACACAGAGACACATGTACATGGTGTGTATATAATGCATATTATCGGTACATATTAATTATCACATGATTGAAGTGAAGTGAAGTCGCTCAGTCATGTCCGACTCTTTGCGACCCCATGGACTGTAGCCCACCAGGCTCCTCCCTCCGTGGGATTCTCCAGGCAAGAATACTGGAGTGGATTGCCATTTCCTTCTCCAGGGGATCTTCCCGACTCACGGATCGAACCCGGGTCTCCAGCATTCCAGGCAGATGCTTTAACCTCTGAGCCACCAGGGAAGCCCATCACATGATTAATATATAGTTATTACATAATATATTGTACAATTAATATGTAGTAGCTATAATTATATATTATGTACATTTGATACATTGATTATATGTATAATTAACACATATTACATACATTAAGAGTACAGCTGACTCTTGAACAACTAGGGTTAGTTGAAAATTTGTACCATAACTAATCCTATATGTGATTCTTCCAAAGCCCCAATTCCACATCCTCAGATTCAACCAGCTGCAGATTGTATATACTGTAGTATTTACTATAGAAAAAAAATTATTGTATAAGTGGACCTGTGCAATTCAAACCCATATTGTTTAAGAATCAACTGTGCTTGAAAATTAAAAATAAATGATGAAACTCCCCCAGAGGAAAAACATACAGGCAAAGGACATAAAATGTAAAGAAGTGAAATAACATGTGGAAGTAAGATACTACCTTCCACCTCCCAAACAAACAACTCTTTAAAAATTATCATTACTCATGAGAGTGTGTGAGCACCTGACACATGGCTGGTGGGAGTGTGAGTTGGTATTTCCAGAGGGTATTTAATAATATGCTTTAAAATCCCTAAAAATATACATAGTCTTATACCACGCAATTGTACTTCTAGAAATTTATTCTCAAAAGTGTTAATGGATGTGCTCAAAGATTTAGTCTTTTTTCATTGTCTATTATGGTAAAAAGTAAAAGCAACCTACATAGCCAACAACAAAAGTTTTTTAAATAAAAACAAATATAGAGTATGAAACACGGCTACTATGATATGAAGTACCATTACCAAACATTATGATTGCTGTTAAAAAATTGTATATATTAAAAAATACTGGAAGTATATACAACAAATATTAATAATATTTAGCGGTGGGTGATTTTTTTTTCTTTCTTTTTGATTATCTGTATTTGCTTCAATGTCTATATTGGCCTAAAACTTCTAATATGTATCTGTCAGCATTTAAAAGCTTTTATTTTGTAAAATGTTATGTATGAAGACATCATATCACCTCAAGAGTATGAATTCCTTGAATCCTAGGTTCTAGGTCTGATTTATCTTCATCAACTCCCCATGATATTAGCTTAAGGTATTAAATAATCACAATTACCATTTATTGAATGTTTGCCATGTGGCAGGCGTTCTATTAAATTGTGTTTTTTAATACAGTAAAATTCAATAAAATTTTGTTCAAGGAGGGAGGGAAGGAGGAGGGCAGATGGAAAGGAGTGAATGAATAAATGCCCAAAGATCTGAAACAAGCTGGCAGCTCTCTCACCAGGAAGTGACCTGCTCATTTTTGAGGTCCCATCTGACCAGCAGACCACACCAATGAGCTAGACCATCTCCTCTAGTGAGAATGGGAGCAGTAAGGGAGTAGATGTTAGGCAGAGGACAGCCACACTATAAACTTGAGCTTTAGAAGTCACAGTTTTTGAAAGATTTCACAGGGAACTGCCAGGTAAAACTTAAAAATCATTTTTGGAAGCTTTCTAACTAGATTCACAAAAACTAGTATTAACACAGCTTTTTGATTAATCACTTTGGACCTTGGCAACCTTTAATTCATTCCCTCAAAAACTCCCAGGCACTCACTATTAGAGGGTGAAAAATAGGCACAATCTCATTCTTAAGGAACCTGCAGTGTAAGAGGAGGACAAGGAATAGTTGCTGAAATGCTGGTTCAAGGCTAGGTGTAAGCCCTCACACAGGACTAGGAGGCCAAGATGAGTGCAGGAGTTCTTTCTCATGGGGAAGAAAAGCAGAGGAGGAGGTAAGTGAGAGTTGGAACAGGCAAGATTTCTCAGTGCAGACTTGGGGAAATGCTATTCCTGACTGGGGGGACAGCCTGAGCAAAGGCTCCGAGGGGTGGGATGGGGGCCGGGGCAAGCCACCATGAGTGTGTGGAAGAAACAGATCTGCCATGACAACTGAGGCAAGAAAGCCAAGTTCAAGCCAGAACGGAGAGACTTGGGAAGCAGGTAAAGGCACTCAGACTGAATTCTGCTAGTAATGCGTCCAGCCCATGCCCCCTAAATCTTGGGCCACTTCATTAGAAGAAGCAAAGTGGCCCAGATCCTTTCCAATAGCCTCTTCTTGCCCCTGACAAATTCCTGCTACACTTCCAAAAAGCATCTTAATATACCCTTCACTTTCAAAGGCTCCAACGAGAAGCTCAGATTTATAGCCACACTGCCCTGAGCATACACAGAAGTAGAAAAGCTGAAGCAGCTCCTTGACACCTAGCTGTGCCCTGCTGGTCTCCAATCTCTGACATCCTGGAGAGGAAGCCTCCCTGGCTTAGCCCATCTCCTGGGAAAATGAGGAGATAATCCTTGGACCAGTTGATTCAAAACAGTACAGCATGGAACCGGTAGTAAAAGCACCAAGAACTGATCTCCTTAAATTCAGCTTCTGGAGAGTCAGCCCTGCGGTCCCGCTTCCTCTAAGGACCATGGAGACACTTCCAGGCCCCTCTTAGTAAAAGGTTTGGGAAGGGAGCCACTGGGAATCCAGAGGACATGAGACAGATGTTTCTCAGATGTTTTAGTAGCATGATACATCCCACCCGCCCTGCCTTCTTCTGACTCTCTATCTGCCTCTTTTTTGCCGTATCTTCCCTGTCTTCCTTCCTACCTCCTTCCTCTCTCTCTCTCTCTCCTTGTGTTCCTTTCTCTCCTTATTTCAACTTTTGTGAAACCTACTCTTCAATCTCTTTCTCTGAATCTATCTCTATGTGTCTCTCTCAGAGTCAGCTCATCTCTAGTTCCATCACCTCCTTCTCCGCATCTCTGACGTTCTGTCGGCCTCTCTGACTTCATATTTCTGAACTGGTGTCTAGGTGTGTCTACTAGTGGATCTGTCCGGATGCCTCTTGTCGTGCGGTCTCTCCTATCTGTGTGTCTTTCTGCGTCTCTTACTGTCTGTCGTGCACGTCTTTGTGTCGCTCTCTCTCCCCGTACCTTTCTATCTCTCTGCCTCCATCCGTGCCTCTATCCCTCCTCTCCGAGCTTGCGTTACTAAAATCGCAGCGAGGAAATGGAGCAGTTTCAGAAAGGTGTGACCCTAAAAACCAGCTTAAGCGGGATGCCGGCTTAGAGCGGCGGGAGGGGCACCGCGGGGACAGCCCCGGACACACGCGACTTTCCGGCACTGTCGCCGCTCCCCGGGTCTCCCGCTTGGCGAGCGCCTCGCGACCCAGGCCCACTCCGACCACCCACCTCCCTGGCTCAGAAGGAGCCTCGCCACCCCCCGGGAAGCCGGAAGTAGGGCAGAGGGCGGAAAGTTCTCACCGATGGTGAAGCTGTAGCCATCGATGCTGAAAGTGGCGCTCCGGCATTTTTTGAAGCCCTCTTTCTTGTTGCTGGCGTCCGTCATGGCTCGGCCAGCGGCGTCCCGAGGTCCCCAGCGGAGGGGCGCGCACCCCGGCGCCGGCGCCCCGCTTTCAGCCGCGTCCCCTACCCGGGCGCGCGGCGCGCTGTCCCCGCCGGTCCGCCGCTCGCTGAGAGCGGAGCGCGCCGGCTGCTGGCACCGCGAGCGCGAAGTCGACTAACGCACTAGGCGCACGGCGGAGCCAGCGAGCCTCGCAAATGCCCCATCTCCAGTGCCAGGTTCCAGATACCACGAGAGGAGTGCGAACAAAGGGAGTCGACGCGCACCCGCGCGCGTGGATACGGGCTTGTGGGTGGGTGGGTACCGAAATCCGTGTCTTTGCCACCTTCTCCCTGGAAGCCAGCGCGCTCCAGGCACGTCTGTTTTCTTTCTCAGCTTCGGCTTCCCCTCTCTGGAGGCTGGTGGGGTTTGGGGACTTAAGGGAATGGCTAAGATGTGGCGTCGTGCTTCGTTTGGATGTTTTCTCTGGCAGGCAAGAGAGCTCCCAAAAAACACATCAACAGATGGAAAAGCAAACATCCAAGCCGGTCAGATGCTGCCAAAGTTTGCTCCAAACAAGGAAGTCGGGGAGATCGCCACGCCCACTTCCTCCCAGCAGCTGTCCCCTGAACTAGCCTGGAACCCTGATAAGATTACTTCTCGGCAGTCCCGGGCCAGCAGATAATTATCAAAGTAACCCATATTGGTGGCTAAGCGCTTTCATGCAGAGGTTCTAAAATGCGCAAGTTCTAGTCTCTTCCAAACGAACTGTCCGAACTCTTTCCAATTTGGTTTTGTCAAATTGATTTGGCAAAGTGTGTTGCCAAATAGACATTCCTGGAACTTGTGGAGGTGGTAGAGATTTAACCAACCCTACGGCTAACCCCTCTTGTCACAGAAGAGGAAACTCAGGTGGACAGGGGCTGGACTAAGGTCCTACAGCTAAAAAGTGGCCGTGTCTGGATAGAGGAGCTTCACTTTATAATACCAAATCAATTACTGATCCTTCCAGTACCTGAAATGACTGAGTCAGGCAAGGTTTATGTGAGGGAAATCATTCCCTCCAATCAGCAAGCATTGCTAAGGATTTACAGTTGTAGTGTTCTTTGTCAGGGGCTGGGAAGCTCACATTAATGAGATCAGAGTTGAATCCCTTGGCGGAGTACACCCAGTGTAACACATGGAATGACAGTGTTATGCTCAGGTTATTAAAGAACTAGTTAAGTCAACCTCATTTGTTGTGATGGAATTTAACACAATTGCCAAGCACTTGTCAATATTAATGAGTCAATCAGGTATATCCCTAGTTGTTTCTGAGTTTAGGGAACAGTGGTCATAAGTCTTCAGAATCTAACTAAAATTAGAACTCTTCTCTCAAAAAAAAGCCACATACACACACATGTGCAATATTCCACATGCAATTTTAGGGGAACCATAAACCTCTCAAGCCCCATGGAAATCAGATTAATATCTCAGGACCTGAATCTTCCTCAATTTACCATATACTTTGAGAGAAATGAGGGTTTTTTTAATGTCAAATATAGTTGGAATTTCAATTAAAAATTCTCTATGGTACGACCTAGAACCACATTGATAATTTGCTGAGATCAATGGCAAGATTGATTGATCCAAAAAAGCAATGGATATCACAGAACTCATCACACAGAATGGCACATCCTCGCTTGGTAGTAGAGCATGCCTCAAACCCCGAGGCATTCTTTGAAACTGGGACTGGTTACAATGAGGAAGCATGAAGAAAGCTCTAGGGATAGACAGACCTGAGTCTGAAATCTGGCTCCACCACTTACCAAATATATGACCTTGAGGAAGGTACTAGACCTCCCTGAGTCTTGCTTTCCTGATCTTACAATGAGGATTAAGTTGAGAAGAAATAGGTGAAACTTAGGCATACCGTGGACATTTAGTTTTTGCAATTACCAGGTGACTCCCAAGTTTCACCATGTAGACACTGTAGAAAATTCTTCTTCATAGCAATAATATATTTTTGCTATTGTTATCATTAATTTTATAGAGAAAAAAATTTATCTGTAAAGTGTTTATATATGTATGACTATATACTATATATATTATATATAGTATACTACATATGCTATATATAATAGTACATATAATAGCATATACTATATATAATGCATTTTAATATAGTAATCCCCAAATTTTCTTATCATTCTCATTTCCCTGTATTTCTCCCACCTTCCCAAATATTTAGCAAAATCACATGTCTTCAGTGTCACTGGAAGTTCTGTAATGAGGTTCCTGAAAGCCCTGAGTTATAGTTTCCTACGGTAAGTTATCAAGAAAAAAAAAAATCCTAATGGGATGGAAAATTTTTCCTGAGTGAGTGAAATTAAAACTTGGTATTTAATCACTCTTAGCAGAAAAGCTTTTTGAAATATAATCTATAAAAATAATAACAATGTGATCATTTATCTGTCCCCTAAGACTGGTAAAAATAACTTGCGTGAACAATTAGAACTGGTTTTAAATTGCTTCTCCCCAGAATTGTTCTCTCTCTCCCTGGTTTTAGAAACTGCACACCTACAGAACCACTGACTGTGCTGCTTCAAGTGCAAAGACTTAAAAGCAACCTTCTCGGCGTGATGCTCTTACTCCACACCAAGTGAAGTCGAATACTAACATTCCATAAGCCAAGAAAGAATGAGTTCAACACCAAGATCAACAGAAGCATTGCTTTGTTCTTTCAGGAATGCTCCTTTAAGAATGCCTGTGAAATAAGAAAACTAAACCAAGATACCCAAGTAGATGGGTGAATCCTATGCCCTTATTGTTAGAGCAGGGGTCAGCAAACAGACCTGCAGGTCAGATCCAGTCTGTTCACCTGTCTTTGTAGAATCTTCAAGCTAAAAGAGTGATTGAGTGATTGAAAAATTCAAAAATTTACCATTCAAAAGAAGAACATGTAACACATTAAAACTACATTAAATTCAAAATTCAGTGTCCACAAATACAGCTGGTAGCTCAGCTGGTAAAGAATCCACCTGCAATGCAGGAGACCTTGGTTCAAAGACCCTGGGCAGGAAGATCCTCTGGAGAAGAGATAGGCTACCCACTCCAGTATTCTTGGGCTCCTCTGGTGGCTTAGCTGGCAAAGAATCCACCTGCAACAAGGCAGACCTGGGTTCAATCGCTGGGTTGGGAAGATCCCCTGAAGAAGGGAATGGCCACCCATTCCAGTATTCTGGTCTGGAGAATTTCGTGGACTTTATAGTCCATGGGATCACAAAGAGTCAGACACAACTGAGCAAGAGGTCATCAAACAGACCTGCAGGTCAGATCCAGTCTGTCACCTGTTTTTGTAGAATCTTCAAGCTAAAAAAGTGATTGAGTGATTGAAAATTTCAAAAATTTCCCATTCAAAAGAAGAACATGTAACACATTAAAACTTCATGAAATACAAATTTCAGTGTCCACAAATAAAGTTTTATTGGAACATAGTTACACTCATCTGTTTACATATTGTGTGTGGCTGCTTTTAAACCAACAGGCAGAGTTGAGTGGTTGTGCCCAAGACTGTATGGACTGCAAATCCAAAAATATTTGCTATATGTCCCTTTAGAGAAAATGTTTGCTGATTCCTAGATTATCGTAAGTATCTTACACCTGTCTAGGCTTAGATAACTTCTGTTTCTATTTTTTATAAAATAAGTAAATACTATTGTATTTGCTATAAAGTGACTTATTTACTGAAAAATAAGTTTGATTTATAAAATAAATCACTGATCTGTTTTTAATTACTGGAATAGATTCTAACAAGGAAGGTACAAAGGAAAGAAACAATATACATAAGAGTTTGATCCAGTTATTAGCAAGATTAATTAGGTTAAAATTAATTTCTCCCAAGATAATGCATGAATCTGGTTTCATCCCAAGAAAGTAGGAGAGGATGAATTCAGTATTTAAATCAGTTCATAACTCATGGATCAGATAATGTCCTTCAAAATATAACAACTATACATGGAAAAATAAAAATCTGGCAGGAAACTCATCTGACTCAGGTGCTAATGTCATGTCCCTTGATACTCCCTGTGTAGGGGCTGGTAACTGTTTCCATGTAAGAGAAAGAGTGTTAACAGCTAACACTCTTAAGAGCTAACACTGTTAAACTAGTGTTCATTGGTTTCTAAACATCTAGAAAAAGATGGCAATGGCACCCCACTCCAGTACTCTTGCCTGGAAAATCCTATGGTCGGAGGAGCCTGGTAGGCTGCAGTCCATGGGGTCACTAAGAGTCGGGCACGACTGAGTGACTTCACTTTCACTTTTCACTTTCCTGCATTGGAGAAGGAAATGGCAACCCACTCCAGTATTCTTGCCTGGAGAATCCCAGGGACAGCGGAGCCTGGTGGGCTGCTGTCTATGGGGTCGCACAGAGTCTGATACGACTGAAGCGGCTTAGCAGTAGCAGCAGAAAAAGATGAGACTATATGTAGCATGTGTTATCAAAAAGTCAGTTTTCTAAGAAAATAATTTTTTGTCGTACGAAAGAGAAGACAATTCCCCAGCACTTCATTTGGAATTCTCTAGTCGCCCAAGAATTATAAAACCAAATTGCCTCAATAAAAGCATTGTTTATAGCCCTCATGGACATCCTCAGCTGTGTGACAACTACTCTAAATTGGTGGGGAGGACCCCGTTGCAGTCACATCATCACAGAAATGCTATAGGCAGTGAAGTTTCTGAACTTCAGCCCTTCTCTTCTGGCTGAAATTGATACAACCCAGATAAGACTAATGAGTATCTTTGCTGGGAGTAGAAATTGTGAGAGGTGAAGAGAAAGTTACAGGAAATTCCAGGCCCAGTTCCAGCCTGAATCTAAAAAGCATCTCCTCGCAAATTCTATGAGATGCTCTAGTATCTTACACTACATTCCCTCTTTGTGAGTGAGCTAGCAGATGGGAGTTTCTGTTGCTTGCCATCTTGAATCCTAGCTAATCCATCAAACACAGTCCCTTCAAGGAGAGATGTAAAGAAGAAAAAATTAATAAATAAACAGAGAAAGGGTGGAATGACACTAACATTACCAAGTGCCAACTACGTGATAGGCATTGCTGCTAACCAGGAAATGGTCCCTGCCTTTGAGGACTTTATAGGAAAAGAAAGTCCTGAACAGTCTGTGGAACCAGCGCTCAGAACAAAACACCAGTCTCAGAAAATCTACGCTTATGGAAGCAACTCCTCTCCAGCTCTCCTAACACCCTTTTCTGCTTCAGTTTGCTTCCACCTTATTGCTTCCCTAGAGCCTATTCTTGTTTCTTGTATTAATTAGGCCCAGGGAAGGCAATGACTATCTAAATAAACAGAATAAAAAGCAAAGTACCTACACACCTGAGGGTCAGAAAAATTTCCCAGAAAGATGCCTTGAAGCCCTGATGCAGATTGGAAGTGGTGATGGTTTAGTTGTTAAGTCGTGTCCAACTCTTTGCAACCCCATAGACAGTAACCTGCCAGGCTCCTCTGACCATGGGACTTCCCAGGCAAGAATACTGGAGTGGGTTGCCATTTTCTGCTCCAGGGGACCTTCCCAACCCAAGAATTGAACCCCGAGTCTCCTGCATTGCAGGTGGATTCTTTACCAGTGAGCCAACAGAGAAGCCCCTAATGGAGATTATAGAATTTTATTTGCACGGTGAGACAGTTTTTCTTTGTGATAGAGATGGCCTCCATCCATTTGTCAATGTTTTTTCTAAGTTTACATACCATTAGTGCATTTGTGAAAATGAGTTTTCCTACACCTGCCTTCAGAATCTCAAAAAATCCTTCCATGTTCCAAAAAATACTAGCTGAGCAACTCCCAGACCAATGCCTTCTCCATAATAGCAGAAGCAAATTAGAGTAAATCCATTCCTTTTGGCTCTAAGAATCTAGGGAGAATTTTCTGATAGCCTTTTGCAGTTAGGAGATTTGAAGAACTGGAGACACTCTGCAGTGGAGGAGCAGAGACCAAAATGAGAGCCCTGAATTTGTTTTTTCTAACCCGGATTATCAAACCTGGACTGTTCTTCCCCCTCAGTCCACCTGGTTTGCCTAGAGACCTTCTCCTCATCCTTGAAGTCTCCACTGATGTCCCAGGTCCTCCAGAAAGGATTTCCTGCCTGCCTCTTCTGGAGGGAAGAGGACACTCTACTTTAAGCCTCCCCCGGGCCCCACCGCATGTCTCTATCCTGGAACCACTGCACTGCACTCACGCTGCTTGTGTGCAAGCTGGTCCCCCCAAGAGGATATGAGCTGCCGGTAGCAGGGTAGGTCTTCCATCTCAGCCCAAGCACAGTGCCTGGCACAGAGTAGGCTGAAACATGTGATCAGTTAAGCAGTGAACACGGATGTAACACACAATGCTGCACAGCCAGGAGGTGACATGATGGGGGCAGAAGAGTCATTCTTAGTCATTGCCTCTCTTCATCCACCCTCTAGCTTCCTCTGTGATGAGCTTTAGAGCCAACTCATAATAAACATGTTAACAACATTTATAACAGAACAAAAAGCTTCTCTGTTTGCTAGCTGTGTGACCTTGAGCAGGTAGCTTAGCCTCTATGAGTCTCAATTTTTATTTTCTGTAAAATGGAGATGTAGTAACTATCTTACAGGGGATACATGAGTTATACTGAGATAATTTCTATTAAAGACTTGCCCTCAACCTGACTCATAGTAAACTCTCAATATATGGTTGTGTTTTCTTTTTTCATTTTGGCCAAGCCATGTGGTTTGCAGGATCTTAATTCCCCAGCCAGAACTGAATCGACGTGTTT
Source organism: Ovis canadensis (assembly GCF_042477335.2). Taxonomy (NCBI): domain Eukaryota; kingdom Metazoa; phylum Chordata; class Mammalia; order Artiodactyla; family Bovidae; genus Ovis; species Ovis canadensis. The sequence goes on along the minus strand of NC_091248.1, from coordinate 79,053,867 downwards.
GGCAGTGAAGACATGGAATCCTAACCACTGGACCACTGGGGAATTCCCATCAATACATGTCATGTTATTTTTAACATCATCATCATCACTAGGACTCTAGGTCCCTTTTGTGTGTTATTCCTGCATAGAGTTCTTGAGATAAGTCATACCCAGAGGCAAAAAGAAGAGGCCCAGGGCTCATTCACCATGGGCCCAAGGCTCTGGAGTATCAGTCATCCCTTAAGCAATGAAAAGCAATGGTTCTGAGCCTCCATCTCTCAACTGAGCAGCAGATACCCACAGGCTTCCTGAGAGCTGGAATCTGGAGCTTGGACGGGGCCTGGCTCAGCAAGAAACCTCAGGAAATGCTCTGGCACTCTCCCACCCACCACCACCCTCCATTGCCCTCCCTGTTCCACAGCACTTTTGTCACTTAGGCATCACTGCATTTAGTGGGCATGTTGTGGCCTTCATCTTCTCAGCCTCCTGGCGTGTTTAACTCTGTGAACCATGGTGGCAATGTTTAGGATGCCTTTTGTTCCCTGGGCATCCAGAGTACAACCTGCTCCTGGTTTTCCCTGCAGCTTTCTTGGCCAGTTCCTTCACTGTTGTCATTAACCAGGGAAGCTCTTATGCAAGAACCTCTTCTCACTCTCTTCCCTCTCCACGGAGCAATCCTCTTCACTTTGATAGCTCTGTTAATGACTCTCAAGTATCTAGTTCCAGCCCAGATCACTTCCCCAAGCAGCAGTGCCGTGTGTGTGTGTGTGTGTGTGTGTGTGTGTGCCAAGTCACTTCAGTCATGTCCAACTCTTTGTGACCCTATGGACTGTGGCCTGCCAGGCTCCTCTGTCCATGGGATTCTCCAGGCAAGAATACTGGAGCAGGTGGCTGCACTCTCCTCCAGGGGATTTTCCCAACCCAGGTCTTACATCTACCTGCATTGGCAGGCGGGATTTTTACCACTAGCAACACCTGGGAAGCCTGCAAACATTCTGCAAGGATTGTTAAAATAATCAAATAAGCTTATATGATGACGTTTCAAATAATACTTGACATTCAGACATTTCTTGATGTTAGATATTGTCCTAATTTTCATTTAATATGTTTTCTGCCAACTTCAAGTGGTAGGAAAAAGCCCTGACTTGGGTGGTTTAAATTATAAGAATATTTATTATTAAGTGCCACATAAATTATTAATTCAGCTATTCAGTGAGGATGTCAGAAAGCCAGGTACTTTGGAACACTGTGTACGTGCATGTCCTAAGTTGCTTCAGTCATGTCCAACTCTTTGTGACTCCATGAACTGTAGCCCGCCAGGCTCCTCTGTCCAGGGGATTCTCCAGGCAAGGATACTGGAGTGGGTTGCCATGCCCTTCTCCAGGGGAATCTTCCCAACCCAGAGATCAAATCTGCATTTTGTAAGATGCTTTTATAGGAGATGAGCACTCTCAGGAAGGGAGTGGGGAAGTTTGATCAAGAAGAGAAAGTAGCAGTAAAGACAAGCTAGTCCTGTGGGCAACAGCAGCTTCATCCTCCACAGAGCACCAGGAGCTAGGGCGAGGCACATGCCTCAACTGTCAACCAGGAGAGGGAAAGTTTAGGGTCGCTCTCAGAAGGCACCAGTTCCCAGGTGTCTGCAGGAGATTGGTTCCAGGACCCCACCTTCAGATGCTTCAGCATCCTTAGATGCTCAAGGATCACATAAAATGTATAGTGTTTGATTATACATTGACTACATCCTCCGATAGAATTTAAATCATCTCTAGGTTACTTATAATACTAATAATAATAGGAATTCTCCAGCCAAGAACAGTGGAGTGGGTAGTCATTCCCTTCTCTAGGTCTTCCCGACCCAGGGATGGAACCCTGGGTCTTCTGCATTATGGGTGATTCTCTACCGTCTAAGCCGCCAGGGAAGCCCCATTACTTATGATAATACAATATGAATGCTATATAATTAGTTGCTTGAGCATGGAAAATTCAAGTTCTGCTTTTTAGGAACTTTCTGGAATTTTGTTTCAAATATTTTTAATATGCTGTTGGCCAAATCCACAGATGCAGAACCCATGGAGACAGAAGTCAGACTGTGTTCTTGACTTGTTGAAAAGACAGCAGAGCAAGATCCAGTGGCCAGATGAAGTTCTCAGGCAAAGAAATGCCAGTGCAGCAGCTGAGAGTGGTGAGAGCACGGGGCAGAGACAGGGCCTTGACAGAATGGTACATTGCTCAAATCAGATTTGCTTGTTATAAAGAAGATTCTAACTCCAGCAAGTCCCCCACATATTAACCTTCAAGTTGCAAACTTTCAAAGATGTGAACATGTGTTCCATCAAAATCAGGAATGAGTGAAATTGCAGCGTGCCCTCTGTCTCCTAGTCTGACAATATTTCACCTCTACCATCTCCCACCTCCTCTCCCTCTCCAGCCAATACTCTTCTTGCCTGTTCACTCAATGCCAGCCCCTGTATGCCAGCTGTTGTACTGTACTACTGTTCTGTCAGATTTAAAACCTTTTCTTTGTTTTTGTGTTTTTTATGTATTATTTGTATGAAAAGTATTATAAACCTATTACAGTACAACAATCAATGCAAAGAAATAGAGGAAAAGAACAGAATGGGAAAGACTAGAGATCTCTTCAAGAAAATTAAAGACACCAAGGGAACATTTCATGCAAAGATGGGCTCGATGAAGGACAGAAATGGTATGGACCTAACAGAAGCAGAAGATATTAAGAAGTGGCAAGAATACACACAACTGTACAAAAAAGATCTTCATGACCCAGATAATCACAATGGTGTGATCACTCACCTAGAGCCAGACATCCTGGAATGTGAAGTCAAGTGGGCCTTAGGAAGCATCACTATGAACAAAGCTAGTGGAGGTGATGGAATTCCAGTGGAGCTATTTCAAATCCTGAAAGATGATGCTGTGAAAGTGCTGCCCTCAATATGCCAGCAAACTTGGAAAACTCAGCAGTGGCCACAGGACTGGAAAAGGGCAGTTTTCATTCCAATCCCAAAGAAAGGCAATGCCAAAGAATGCTCAAACTACCACACAATTGCATTCATCTCACACGCTAATAAAGTAATGATCAAAATTCTCAAAGCCAGACTTCAGCAATATGTGAACCGTGAACTTCCAGATGTTCAAGCTGGTTTTAGAAAAGGCAGAGGAACCAGAGATCAAATTGCCAACATCCTCTGGATCATGGAAAAAGCAAGAGAGTTCCAGAAAAACATCTATTTCTGCTTTATTGACTATGCCAAAGCTTTTGACTATGTGGATCCCAATAAACTGTGGAAAATTCTGAAAGAGATGGGAATACCAGACCACCTGACATGCCTCTTGAGAAACCTATATGCAGGTCAGGAAGCAACATTTAGAACTGGACATGGAACAACAGACTGGTTCCAAATAGGAAAAGGAGTACATCAAGGCTGTATACTGTCACCCAGCTTATTTAACTTATATGCAGAGTACATCATGAGAAACGCTGGACTGGAAGAAGCATAAGCTGGAATCAAGATTCCCGGGAGAAATATCAAAAACCTCAGATATGCAGATGACACCACCCTTATGGCAGAAAGTGAAGAGGAACTAAAAAGCCTCTTGATGAAAGTAAAAGAGGAGAGTGAAAAAGTTGGCTTAAAACTAAACATTCAGAAAACGAAGATCATGGCATCTGGTCCTATCATGTCATGGCAAATAGATGGGGAAACAGTGGAAACAGTGTCAGACTTTATTTTGGGGGGCTCTGAAATCACTGCAGATGGTGACTGCAGCCATGAAATTAAAAGAACGCTTACTCCTTGGAAGAAAAGTTATAACCAACCTAGATAGCATACTCAAAAGCAGAGACATTACTTTTCCAACAAAGGTCCGTCTAGTCAAGGCTATGGTTTTTCCTGTGGTCATGTATGGATGTGAGAGTTGGACTGTGAAGAAAGCTGAGTGCTGAAGAATTGATGCTTTTGAACTGTGGTGTTGGAGAAGGCTCCTGAGAGTCCCTTGGACTGCAAGGAGATTCAACCAGTCCATCCTAAAGGAGATCAGTCCTGGGTGTTCATTGGAAGGACTGATGCTGAAGCTGAAACTCCAATACTCTGGCCACCTCATGCGAAGAGTTGACTCCTTGGAAAAGACCCTGATGCTGGGAGGGATTGGGGGCAGGAGGAGAAGGGGACGACAGGGATGAGATAGCTGGATGGCATCACTGACTTGATGAACATGAGTTTGAGTGAACTCTGGGAGTTGGTGATGGACAGGGAGGCCTGGTGTGCTGCAATTCATGGGGTCACAAAGAGTTGGCCACAAGTGAGTGACTGAACTGAACTGAGCTGAACTGAACTATATAGCCAATTGTGTTGGCTGGGTACCTAGGCTAACTTTGTTGAACTTACAAACAAACTGGACTTATGAACAAATTGGACTTAAAAACGTGCTCCCGGAACCGAACCCATTCATATCTAGGGGACTTCCTGTCAGAGTGGGCATTTGGATGTTTCATTTTCCATGCACACTTTGACAAGTAGAGTGTGCATGTGATGGGCAAGAGGACTGTGATGGCTAATTTTATGTCAGTTTGGCCAGACCATGGTACCCAGCTCAGTGGTCAAACATTCTGGATGTTTCACAGAGTGTTTGTGAATATTTGCGGGGGAGGAGGGTGAGATCAATATTTAAGTCAGTCAACTTTGTGGAAAGCTGATTACCTTCTATAATTTAGATGAGCCTTGTCCAATTAGTTGAAGATCTTACTACAGAAAAGACTGACCTCCCCCTAGAAAGAAGGAATTCTACCAGCAGACAGTCTTTGTACTCAAACTGCAACTCTTCCCTAGGTGTCCAGTCTGTCACCCTACCTTGCAAATTCTGGACTTGCCAAGCTTCTACAGTCACATGAGCCAACTCCTTAAAATAAACCACTCTCTCTCTGTGGAGATAGATAGATAGGTAGAGAGATAGAAAGACAGATAAATCCTGTTGGTTGTGTTTCTTTGTCTAATACAAAGGCAATAAGAAAGAATTTGGAGAAGATGGGGAATGGATACTAGTGACCATCAAGTAGTTCTCCCAGGAATCCAAGAACCTGCAGGGATCATATTCTACACCTTAAGAAAGGTCTGAATGCCAAAGGCAATTTGAGAAAGGTGGCCTGAGCGCCAGAAGCCCTCGACACAATGAGTCTGTGAGGAGATCTCTTTCTCTCCACGGATCTGACTGTGCTTCTTGGCCCAAGCAACCTCGGGGCACTTGATGACTCCTGAAGACCCCTCTGGGTCACCTCTGTTTCCTCATCCGCCTTTAGATTCACACACTTTTCCCCATGGTGAAACAGTTAAAATAGACTTGAATTCACATCATGCTTTGTTTCAGGACCCTCTCGATGCTAGGTTTGGAAGGGAACATTAGCCTTGGCCAGCACCTTTCTCCTCTCCAACTTTCTGCAGCCATTGGCTCTTCTCCCTGGGGAGACCTTGAACCTGAATCAGAAACCTTGGGTGACAATACAGGGGCTGTCACATATGTGACCTCAGGCAAGTGGTTTAATTGCCCTCTTACTTTCTTCTCCTATAAAATGGGTATCAACCTGCCTCTCTTGCAGAGCCCTATAAATCCACAAGTTACAAGTGAAAGTGCTTTCAAAAAGACCTTTGAAAGTAGTGTGTGCTAAGTTAGTTCAGTCGTGTCCAACTCTGTAGCCTGCCAGGTTCCTCTGTCCATGGGATTCTCCAGGCAAGAATACTGGAGTGGGTTTTGAATTAATGAATGAACAAATGAATAGTGCACAGTGGTCACAGAACTGCGTAAACCTCCAAAAGTATAGTGTTTCCCAAAGAAAAAAAGTCAGATTAGAGCTGGTAATTCCTCTGCCCACAGCAAAGCCTTTCAGTATTCCTCTTTAGACTAAAACTTTGGTCTACTTTAATAAGCTGGCACTGAACTGGGTAAGGTTTCCAGAAATCATAGCAGGTATTTAAGCTCAGTTTAAATCTGACTTCCATTCAACTTGCCCACACCCTCAAAGGCATAATACTGTACTAGCAGTCACTATCATTATGCCTTGTTATCCACAGTGGCTACTATGAACAACTCCCTGCTGTTTCACATGCCAGCCTCATAAACATGAAGCTCCATTGTTCCCCAAGATGGCATGAACATGACTCAGGACAACATGGAAGGGGCCTTTGGGCTCCAGAACTCTGAGATATTCTCCTGATCAGAGCACCAAGGGCATAGGGAATGGAATTCAAAGGCACCATGGCAGCCCTCAGGCTGACCTTCCATATCTCTGCAGGAAAAAAAGTCACAGATGTCTTGAGGAATAGTGTGTATGAGCCATGGTTTCTTCTGGCTGCAACTATCTCCGACCTTTATCTAGCACACCATCATATTATTCAGTCCCTTCAGGTCATCCAAGCATGCCTCACACTAGTACCCAGTGTTCAGTAAAGGTGAAGCACAGATGCTTCAATCCTGTTCACAGCAGTGAGTCTCAACAACAACAGCATGCTGAAATCACCAGTGTGATCATGAGCTGATCACATAGACATCAGGGCTTGCCAAAATAGATTCTGATTCACTGGTCTTGAATGGGGATGGAAGGCTAAGAATTGGTGGTTTTTAAAGCTCCCCAGATACTCCAGAGAGAAGCCAAGGATGAGAACCACTGTCAGTTTGCAGCATTTATCCCAAACACTCCTGGTCTGTTTCCAATTTGTTTCAAATCCATCATAACGTTCCTATCTGGCTCCTGACCCGAGGCCGTGTCTTCCTTGCGAACCCTACTATGTGCCATTGGCAATGTATCTGGCTTTCCTGCTTGACTCCTGACTTTCTCTCAAGGGCTTTTCTTAGACATACCCTATCAGCTCTTTTCAGTTCAGACTTCCTTGAGAGGACTCTGACATTCTGCGCTTCATGGAGACCAACAGAAAAAAAAAAAAAACTAATATTTATGAGCCAAATCCTGTATTAGTTTGTGTAGCTAATTTCTGTAACAAATATCCAAATTCTCAGTGGCCAGACACCACAATAAAGGTTTATTTCTTGCTCATTACAGAACCCAAAATGCAGAAGGCAGGGAGAGGCTGAAGAAAGAGGCAGGCCACTGAAGATTACCGGGTGGCAGGTTTAATAAACAAGAGAACTTTCCTACCAGGCTTGTCTTAGGCAGCCGCAAGATGAGTAAGTCTTCACAAACACACATGCCAAATCTTAAAAGTTTATATAGAGGACCTAACTGGGTTCAGTCACACTGCCATCCAGGTAGTCTCAATACTACATTCTATCTTAAAGCTGTATCTTTGGAGAACTTCTGAAAATAGGGGAGGCAAGTGGCCAAGGGCAGAGGAGGGGGTGGGGAGCCTCCAAATGCCTGGATCCAGCTCACAGGTCAACCAGCAGTCACATCTCCTCAATGACCTCCCCCAAGAGCCTGAAAGAAACACTTATTCCTTCTTCTACATTCCATTAGCCGGAATTAGTCATATGGCCCCATCAGACTGCAAGAGGGGCTCTGGAAAATGAAATTAGGAAAGAAAAGAAGGTTTGAGGGACTTCCCTTGTAGTCCCGTGGCTAAGAAAGATTTCATGCTCCCAATGCAGGGGGCCCTGTGTTCAAGCCCTGGTCAGGGAATTAGATCCTGCATGCCACAGCTAAAGATTCTGCATGCTACAATGAAGATCAAAGATCCTGCTTGCCTCAACTAAGACCCAGCACAGCCAAATAAATAAATAAATATTGCTTTAAAAAAAAAAGAGGGTTTGGTGAACGGAGATCCATTTTAAACCCTCCCCTCTTCACTATTTTGACCGAATTTTCAATTTACCAGAAGCAGACATAGTTTACACCTCTGCCAAGGGCTGAGGGAAAAATCTGCCCCCAAATCAGAGTTGTAACCTTTTGGTCTGAAGTCAAAAAAAGCACCTAAGCTCACAGCCATGATACAAATTAAAGTTTTGCCCCGAAAGAACCCCTCTTTTTCATGTGGCCTGATACTGGTATTATCACTTACAGAAGTTTTGAGAGTATAAACAATTTTAATAGAATGTTGTTACATGGGTGAGAATGGATACAGGTATATGTGTGGCTGAGTCCCTTCACTGTTCACCTGAAACCATCACAACATTGTTAATTGGCTACATCCCATTACAAAATAAAAAGTTTTTAAAAAAAATAGCACATTATAGCTCTGGCATTAGAAAGCAGCCAATAGGATAATTCATGTAGTAGTTGAAATTGCACTTTTTCCTTTCTGTAACTAGAAAACATAAGTATCTAGAAGTACAATAGCATCAGTTATTTGTTAGGAGGCGGGGGCATAACAAAGAAACTTGGTGAATAATCTTCAGTAGGCCAGCAAAATTTGCACATCAAAGGTGCTTGAGGAGGCTCTGAGGAATAGGGGTTATTATATGTACAGAGCAGCCAAGGTTACAAGTTGCACAGCAGTAGGTCCCAGATGGATAGCTGTTGAGGGCAGAGGCGGCAGCACCTGCACCTGCCTGTGGGGAAGGGAGCGTGGTTTCTTAGGGGTCTAATGGAGTGGCCTTTGGGATCTAACGGGCACCGCGTGCCAGGCTCCAGACTAAGTATTTTACCCATGCATCTACTTTCAAGCCCTCCAATGACACAGAATGGATTATGGCGTTAGATTCAGTTAGAAGATCTTTCCTTCTGTGGTTCTGAAATCCCCAGAGAAGGTAGCTCCTCTCAGAGGCAACCCTGGCAACAGAATCATCAAGAGCACCAAGAACCCTGGAACCAAAGAGAACAGACAGGCAGCTCCAATGGAGATTTCTGACATCAGACTGGATCCAACTATTTGTTGGAATGAGTTTTAATAGAGAGATTCTCCCCCATCTGTTGTTCACTGCTAGCTAAATTCATCCAGGACTTTGTTCCAGCTTAGTGATTCACTTTCAACAGGACAGCAAATACGTCCCTTATCACCAGCAAACACACACCCACACAGATACACACAGCTAGCCACACACACACACCACACACACTTTGTGTCCTGGATGTGGCCTCTACTGATGATGATAATGATAAGGATGCTGATGTTTTGGAGAAAATGTCACAGAAAAACCCAGTTAGTGAGAGTAAAGTTAAACTATATTTAGGGAAAAAATAGCAAACTATCTAAGATACAGTGTGGTCACAACCAGGTAAAAGATGCACTTCAGAAAGACAGAGAGGAAACACACCAAAGTGGTAATAATGTCTATAGTGTAATGCTGGAGTTACAGGTTACTTGGTTTTCCAGAAGCAGCAAGTTCAGGCTTATCCTCCTACCCAGGAACCTTGGTGGAATTTAGTTTCTTCTTTAATGTGTCCTCCAAATTTTTTACTCTGCCCATAATTAGAGGGAAAAAAAGAAAAGCATTTTAAAAGTCAGTTATTAAAAGCTCCCTGGAGGTCGAATGGTTAGGACTTGGCACTTTCACTGAGGTGGCGTGGGTTCAGTCCCTGGTCAGGAAGCTAGAATCCTACAAGCTGTGTGGTGTAGCCAAAAAAATTATTAAATAAAAAAATAAAAAGGAATAAAACAAATAAAAAGTCAGTTGTTAATATAAACATGGGTCTCAAAATTATTCCTGTATTTTTCATGTTTAATCATTTTTATGATTTAAAAAATATGTTAAATTATCATGAGCCATATCAATGACCCATCTGTAGACTATAAGCCTCATGAGGGCTATGCCTGTTTTACTCACTGATGCATTCCAAATACCTAGAGCAATCCTGGTGTTGAGTAGGCAGTTAATAAATACTTGTTGAATGAGCACTTGAATATTCTGGTTCTGACAGAAGAAATATGGAAATTAACACATCAGGCTTCTAAATCAAGGATGTGCTCGAACCAGCCTCCATGAATCAGGATAAATGGTGCATCTTTAACCACCAATTGGTAAAGAAAACTTCACACTCATAGCCTAAAAATTCTTGGGCTCCTCTTCTCAAAGGAGATTCCATTCTTCCAACGTAACAGGATCTAATAGAAAAGTCCTGCTACGGCAGCATCAGTAATGTGACACCTTATTTACTGATACTTTAAAAAACTATTATGCCTGTTTGCCATGCAAGGCAAGATGGTACGAAAAGAAACAGACTGCAGACTTGGGCGGTGGCAATTCTAAATTATGATCTTGAATTATGAAAACCTCCATGGGTGGGGAAAGCACAGTCTCTACACTGACAAGACTGAAATCTCAGAGTTACAAGCAGATTTTGCCAGATGTTGATTCCACTGCTGCCCAAAAACTCTACCAGAGAATCAGGCAGTCTGTATTATCATGATAAAAGAAAGCAGTTATAGTTGGCAGCAGGTGGGAGTCCTAACGAATTAACGATTTAATACTGAGATGCTTTTGTCAGGTATTTAAGTTACCAAAAGGTATTTTTTTCATCGTGATAAATTCCCTTTCACATTTGGCAACTGAATTTTTAACACAATGCCTCTCATGACAACAAAGGGCATGTGAGAGAATGGAAGCTATTGGGTTTCCACTTTCCAAATGAGTTGCCTCTTGACATAATTATTCTCCCTGTGATTTTGAAGATATCCCTCCAAACCACAAAGCATTGTTATTGACATGCACCGTGCATTCAGCAAACGGTTATAGGATTGACTCAAAAATGTGTGACAACTGAAGCAAATTACAGAGAAAATTGAACTGCTGAAGAATGCTGGAAATCAGGACCACATTTTGGAAATAATAAGAACTGGAAAAGGGTAAAAACAAGGTGTTAATTCAGTAATTAAATTGAAAGAAGAGTCAATAGGTCCTCATTTTCAACTCCTATTCCTCAAGGTCCAACCACTGGGACAGACTTTTCCACCTACAGAAAGAATCTCGGCCCTCACAACTGTGCCCATTTCACACATTAAGAAACTGAGGCCAGCTGCAGCAAGGTGGACACGTCTAAATGGGGACCAATCTGAATTCTGCCCAAGTCTCCATCAGCTTCACTAGGTTGCCTGTCTTCATTATCTCACAGGGTGGAAATTTCCAGACACTCCCACCCTTTGGCCTTTCTACTTCCTCTTACTTTTTCAACCTCTCCCTTTTTCAATCAAATTCAAAGAAATAAATAAGCAGAGAGGAGACGAGTGCTAGTTAGAGACCACAGGCAGGCTTCCTTTCCACCTCCCACCTAGAATACAGAACTGTGCCCTTGAACTGACCTGAGGTTTCTGTCCCTGCAAGAGGAGCCTCAGCCGCCTCCCCAGCCTGTCCCCAAGCACATCCCCCAAGTGTCTTATGTGGTCCTGGTTCCCATCCACAAAATGGGTCAATCTCCTCACTCCCATGTCCCCTACCCCCTCACTGACCACCTTCAGCTTCTTGCCCCACAAGGGGAAGCGGAAAAGCCCCAAGTGTTACGAAGATGACTCATCTAAAGTCAGCAGCCCCTTAAAGGACTGCAGACCTACCTCCCTGAAACCCAGGTAGACCCTGGGGACCACTTAACAGAGACTCTCTTGGAAAGACGGGCGGGAGAGCCAGCTGGCTCGAAGGAGTGGCCTGGAGAAAGGAAGGGGAGAAAATGCCAACAATACCCAGAGGCCAAACATTCAAGCTCCACGATCTACTTGCCAGACGCTGGCTCATTGTCCAGCCTTCCGGCGGCTCACTGTCCAACCCCTGATCACTGAACAGGATTCATAGACAGAGGGAAGTTCATGAGGTGGGGGGAGGCCAGCATGGGGTGGTTAGTCCAGCCCACAATTTCCAGGAGGAGATAACATCACCACTAGTCTCTTTTTTGAGATGAGTGATAGAAACATGTGAGCAAAAATGATAAGGTTTTGGCTTTTTTAAAAAAAAACAACATTGGTGTCATTTTCACCCTAAACATATTCATTTTCATCCTACTTTGCTCGTGTTAAAAACATCACAGTGAACAGCACAAGTAACAAACCTGACCTGCCAAGGTCAAATCCTGGTGCTTCTCTTACTAGCTCTCTGCCCTTGGGCTGTACCTCAGTTTCCTTCCATGACAGCTGTGAGGACTAAATGACTTAACACTTGAAAGGTGCTTAGAGCGGTGTTTAGCACATAGTAACCATGCAACAAATATCAGCTTCTGCTATCGTGTCATTACTTTGTGTTCACACCTTATGCGTTTCAGTGACTTTTTGCCCAGTAACCTGTGAAGGGTAGGAAGTCACAGGAAAAGCGACAGTCAGAGAGGAAAACAGGTTGTCCTCACAACTAATCAGCACAGTTCCAGCACCAGAACTTCTGACGGTCCATGTTATTTCCAGCACTTCACAACACTTGCTAAAATTGTTTTAAAACCCTGAACTCTGATGCATGAAAATAGGGCACTCAAAACTGGTGCTCTGAGACAACCCAGAGGGATGGGATGGGGAGGGAGGCGGGAGGGGAGTTTGGGATGGGGGGACACCTGTGACTGATTCATGTCAGTGTATGGCAAAAACCACCACAATACTGTAAAGTAATTAGGCTCCAATTAAAATAAATAAATTAACTTTTAAAAATAAATAAAAAGAATTCTCCCCCCAAAAAAAACTCAAAAAATAAATAAATAAAACCCTGAACTCTTAATGCAACATTGTAAATCAATGATACTTCAATAATTTTTTTTAAAGACTCTAAACTCTTAAATGAAAGTTCCTTTAAAAGTCTTCATTTTAATCCCACTACTAGGCATATACCTTGAGGAAACCAAAATTGAAAAAGACACATGTACCCCAATGTTCACTGTAGCACTATTTATAATAGCTAGAACATGGAAGCAAGCTAGATGTCCATTGACAGATGAATGGATAAAGAAGCTGTGGTACATATATACAGTGGAATATTACTCAGCCATAAAAAGGAACGCATTTGAGTCAGTTCTAATGAGGTGGATGAACCTAGGGCCTATTATACAGAGTGAAGTAAGTCAGAAAGAAAAAAACAAATACCGTATATTAATGTATATATATGGCATCTGGAAACATGGTCTTGATGAACCTATTTGCAGGGCAGCAAGGGAGACACAGACATAGAGAACAGACTTATGGACACGGTGGGTGCTGGGGGTCTGCTGGAAGTAGAGGGTGGGGTGTTTTTAGAAGGTAACATGGAAACATATACATTACCATACATAAAACAAATTACCAATAGGATTTGCTGTGTGACTCAGGGAACTCAAACCAGGGCTTTGTAACAACCTAGAGGGGTGGGATGGGGACGGAGGTTCAAGAGGGAAGAGACACAGGTATACCTATAGCTGATTCATGTTGATGTTTAGCAGAAACCAATACAATATTGTACAGCAATTATCTTTCAATTAAAAATAAACAAAAATTTTTAAAGCCTTCATTTGCACATAAAGAAGGAGGGGAATGGCCCTACTAGACAAGGGAACTGTCAACATTCAACAGATTGGAGGACCTTACCCCTAGGGTTAATTTGGGAATACTTAAAACCCAAAAGAATGTCTTTCTGAGTGTGATTTTTTTTTTTTAAATCCCTCCAAAGTCTCATGGGGTTTCCATGTTCAACAAACTCCAAACTGCCACAACCCACAGTACAAGAAACTGCCAACACAGCTGTGCTTAGCACCAGCACAGCTGGAGGGCGCCTGTGTGCTGGTGGGGCTCCCAGCACCTTCTGGAGTGACACCCCCCCGCACCGCGCTGGTCTCTTCTCACCAGGAGGAAAGCATGCCCCACTTGTCCGGCAGAAGTGACCAGGGCGAAGGGCATCAGGCACAGAAGCAGGAGCAAAGGCTAGAAATCATGGAGGGACTGGCCATGCGAACATTAAAATGGACCACGTTTGCTTGGGTGCTTTCCCACTGAGAGACAGCATGGCGTCCTACATTGTGGCCTTCTGGTGGCCAAGATATCTGCAGGAAACGCTGCATTGCTGCTTTGGTAAATGCTCAGGAAACTCCCGAGAGACTGGTGGCTGATTCAATGTGAACGGCTCGGGTCTAAGGTTCAGAAGAGCTGGATTCAAACCCTAGCTTCTCCATGGCTGAAAAAAGCATTAGCGCTCTGAGTCCCGATTTTTTTCCTCATTTCACTGAAACTGATAGTTCTGGTCACTTCTGTGTTCCCTTAAGCTGTTGCAAGAGCAGTGGAAAGGAGAGCCATTTGGAGGACTTTGCACCCAGTCAGTTGCACACAGCGAGGGGCTTACCTTGCTCTCCTGCATCTTCAAGCTTCTCCACGGTTTCCCTGGGGCTGTGCTGCTCTTCTTCCACCACTCCTGTCTCTATCAGCAAAGAAAAGAAACATTCCTGGTCAGACACCTGAAGGTAAGCAGAGGATCCCATCCTGGGGATGTCTCTGGGGTGTCCAGTGCAACTGACTAGTTCCTCGGCCTCCACTTTTGACTTTGGCTCTTCCTGCACTCCCATGCCCAGTTCCCTCCTGGCTGACCTGACACCCTCCTCGGCACCCTAAACAACTGGTGCTTTGTTACAGACCCTTTTTATCTTCTCACTCTCCAGGTGACATCGTCTGCCCCCTTGGGTGCTGTTGACTCCCATCTCTCCAGCCAGCACACGAAGGGACTGAGCCATCTGAGCAATGGGCAAACCAACCCTGGAAAGGAACCAGTTGGAAAAGCGAGAGGAGCTTCCTCCAGACCCTCACAATGATCCCCACAAATCATTCTGCAGAAAGCAAATACTCCTGCGTCTGGAGAGCATTGGTCCAGAGGAGGCAGGAACGAAGGAAACACAGGACAAACTTCACTATAGAATGTTACTTATATGCACCACAATTTGGTGAGTAGTTATGATGACTCCCATTTTTCAAATGGAAAAATGAACTCCAAGAGGTTGAATAATATGTTCTGGAGCTCATAAGAGGCAAAGTCAGGATTTGAACACGGGTCTTCAACAGGGGTCTAGCATACTTCTCCTTCCCACAGCCACCCCACTGGGTATGATGGCCACAAAGTTAAGTCCCTTCTAAAATGAAAATAGTCCTACAGAAAATTTTCTTAAGATGGTGTTTAATTGCATGTATTTAATGATTACAAAGTATCTTCTCTGTTTTGTATAGTTTTTATACCTCCTGAGCATAGATAGATAAATTATACATCTTATTATTCCAAAATCCAAATGAACAGAGCCAGTAAAAGATCATCCAGAACGCCATGGCCTTGGACACAGAGCAAGGTTTCCTTGTCCATAACTCACACAACTTGTGATTTTAAGTCAATTCAATAACTGATAATCTTCCAAACAGTGAATCTTCAACCTGCTAATTGGCAGATTATTGACAGACCCTCATCTGTAGTGACACTCTGTAAAATTCACAAATTGGGGATTTCATTGAGACTACCCAAAGTATTGTAGATTTTGAGAATGACAGTTGCTGGTGTGTTGTGAATTTCAAGTATCATGTATGTCACAAATATCAAAGATTTTGTAAGAATAGAATGGGGTTTTGTTGTCCAATGCATTTTCAGACCAGTCTGCTACTTTCTTCTAATCCTCTTTGTTAATGGATTTGCTTTCTTCCTGGAAGAGAAGAAAAGGGTGGCGTTGAAGGCAGTATGCAAGTACTGTTCTAGAAATACTGTCACACTTGCACGTGCCTGCTTTCCAAAGTCATACACACACAAACACATACGTCCAGAGTCATGTACACATTCACACAGTAGATGTTTCATCCAAATGCTAATTTTCACATATCTTTGTCAATTTAAATATGTTTAAGGAGAGTCTGTCTAGTCAAGGCTATGGTTTTTCCAGTAGTCATGTATAGATGAGAGAGTTGGACTGTGAAGAAAGCTGAGCACCAAAGAATTGATGCTTTTGAACTGTGGTGTTGGAGAAGACTCTTGGGAGTCCCTTGGACTGCAAAGAGATCCAACCAGTCCATTCTAAAGGAGATCAGCCGTGGGTGTTCTTTGGAAGAAATGATGCTAAAGCTGAAACTCCAGTACTTTGGCCACCTCATGCGAAGAGTTGACTCATTGGAAAAGACTCTGATGCTGGGAGGGATTGGGGGCAGGAGGAGAAGGGGGCGACAGAGGATGAGATGGCTGGATGGCATCACCAACTCGATGGACGTGACTCTGAGTGAACTCTGGGAGTTGGTGATGGATAGGGAGGCCTGGTGTGCTGCGATTCATGGGGTCGCAAAGAGTCGGACACAGCTGAGAGACTGAACTGAACTGAAGGAGAATCCTACCATACCTATAACAATTTCTGGGAGAAAGAAACTTTGAGTACAGAAGCATTTCCTAAGCACCAACTAAGCCACCAGAGCCCTGCCTCACACTGTCACCCCAGAGCTCCATCACTGACACCCACATCACCATGCTGGTGGGTGCCATAATCCCCATTTACAGAAGAGGAAAATGAGGCTCAAAATAATCGGTGTGCCCCAGGTCCTAGATCCCTCACTGCAAAGTGAGATTCCTCATCCAAACCAGATCTGTCTTGCCTGAGAGGCTATGAATGGAATGGGGGGAAGACAAGGAATAAATTTCAAACAGCCTGACTCTTCGTCTACAGCAGTCCTCATCTTCTTGCTCTGATCTGCTCCTATCAGCTGAAGAACAATTGTTCAGTAACAAAAGAACAAAAACCTCAAAGAGAATTACGTCAACCTCCATCACTGTGCAGGTCCTAAAAAAGGCAAATTAATACCCTTCCCTTCTTTGGGGAAGCTGCTTTTCTTTTAGCAAAATCATGGGGCAGAACTGTGCTTTATATTAGCTTGGCTTTCATTTGCCAGAAGACAATACAGGTGAGTTCCAAAAGGAAAAATAATTCACAAAAGACAAAGTGACAGTGGATGTGAGAACAGGAAGAATCAAGGGGTCGCCATCTCTCAGTCATTGTATCGATAATACTACTTCTGGACGCTATGGAAATGTCACCGTTATCATGTTAATTTCTCCAGAATGCATAAAATTAATGTCCCAGAGTTACAGACCATTCCTGACTTCCTGCTTTCTCTTCAAGTACATTGTTCAATAATTAAAATCTCTTTTATTCCTAAAGCAAACCACTTAGTAACACCTCAGCAGACATCAGGGAAGAGAGAAATGGAATTTTGATAGTAGGTCTCCTACTAAATTGAAATGAAATCAGCTTAATGCTAATTATTTTTCACATTCAGTTTCTATATTTACCAGACGGCCTAACTTTTGAAGTGCCAGCTGAATTAACCATTAACTTTCCCTAGCTATCAACACTCGGCTAACCCTTCAAGCCCTAATTCACACCCCATCAGTTGTTCAAATCCCCTTACTCCAGCCCAGTCACTCCTTTCTCTACATCTATGTGCACTTTTGCTCATATAATTAGCATTTTATATATATATATATTTCATGCATTAAGTGTGTATCATACATGTGCTAGGCAATGATAGAAATTGAAAACAAAATGATTACTAATAATAGCTGAATTCACGGAATGCATACTAAGAGCAGATATTGTTCTAAGTGCTTTTGTGTATATGAAATTACTTAGACCTTGCAAATATGACCAATTCTACAGATGAAGCAAACTGATTCACTTAATAACTTACTCAGGATGACTCAGATTGTAAGTGATAGAGCCAGAATTTAGACCCAGACAGCCTGGCTCTACAGCCCTGGAAATCAGTCACTACAACTGCCTCTCCAAGTTCACATTCCAGGGCCTCAGAATCGAAAGACCCACATGGAATCAGAAGAAGACACAGAAGTGTCATATGATTGAACATATCAAGGAAGGGAGACCAATACAGACTGGGAGAGTCTAGGAGGAATGTGTCAAGAAGGGCCAGAGGGCAGTGATATTCCAGGCATTTTTTACCATTTAGTAACTGACACTACACCTAGATCTAAATTTCTTCCAGGGCTGAGTACGGTTGTGTGCCATGCTAAAATTGCTTCAGTCATGTCCAACTCTTTGTGACCCCCTGGAGTGTAGCCCACCAGGCTCCTCTGTCCATGGCATTCTCCAAGCAAGAATACTAGAGTGGGTAGCCATGCCCTCCTCCAGGAGATCTTCCTGACCCAGGATTGAACCCACGTCTCTTACATCTCCTGCACTGACAGGCAGGTTCTTTACCACTAGCGCCACCTGGAAAGCCCACAGTTGTGTGATATCCTAAAAAATAATTTTGCCTGGGCACATAAGGAGTGGTAAACCAGTCCTCCAGGGCAGAAATGGCCACAGTGGAAAGGGCAGAGGGGAGCCTGATCTGTATTTGCAGATATCCTTTGCCAATTTCTATGGGGTGAATACTCCCACCATAGCAGATTTCAAGCTACCAGCCAGACATCACTGAACTCATTTGGGATGAGATGGGTACTTTGGATGTCAAGTGCCGATTTGTGCTGGCACCACCACACCCACTGCGTGAAGTTCCTGTAGTGAGTACCAGAAGCTGAGGGAGCCAAGAGTTCAGTGGGTACGGAAATACCACCCTTGATGGAGAGAGGCTGAGGGCACTCAGGGGGGAGGGACACCTGCTCGATCTCTAGAAGGCTGCAGCATCCAGGATGGTACAGAAGTGTTAAGGCCCCCACAGTAAACCAGGGGGGACAGGGATATAAACCACAGAAACAAGGCAAGGAGCCCAGAGGAAAATAGTAGCACCAGAAGAGAGACTCAAGGTGAACACTAACCCCAGTCAGAAGAGGAAACACCTGAGTTCAGGTAGGCACAGCCTTCAGGCAACATCCAACCAGGTCTTGAAGTCAAAGGACAAAATCCAGAATGCCTTCTCTGCCAGCTCCCCTCTAACACATCCAAGTTCCTCCCAGTGCCTCCTTGAGGCTCTCAGAGAAGGACCCCGTGTTGACCTCCACTGCAAGGCTTTCCACAGCACACTGTAATTATCCATGTAGATGCCTCCCACTAGGCTGGGAGCCCCTGTGGGCAAATAGCATATGATGTTGGCAAATCAATAGGCCAAATCTGGCCCACCACCTGCTTTTATAGGGTAGAGAAGCCAAGAATGGTCTTCGCATCTTTAAATGGTTGGGAGAAAAAAATCAAAAGAAAAATGATATTTTACAATACATGTAAATTATGTGAAATGCCAATTTCAGTATCCATAAACAAAGTTTTATTGTAACACAGCCATGTCCTTCATTAATGTATTTCACACTACCATATGGCCCATAAAACCTAAAATGCTTACTCTCTGGTCCTTCACAGAAAAGTTTGCCAGCTCTCAGCACGTAGCATGCCATGAGAAAGGATACATTGAATCAATGCTTGATTAATGATTATCTGACCCTAGATGCATCCCCAGCCATTTTTTAATCTCGTAACTATCTAGACTTCCCTAGTTGGAGGACCCTGCTCACTCAGCAACTAGCTTTGTTTTCCAGCTCCCTCAAGCACTCTGCTACTAGTGAGAACCCAGATGAATCTTCCCAGATCAGTTGGTTCCAATCTGTCTGTATAACGATTTCCAAATATGTACTTCTGTGGAATTTGACTAGGAGTTCTATTTTCAAAAAAAAAAAAAAAATTCCACAACTAAATTACCTTAATAAATGTTGAGCTACAAACCGGTGCTGTGACAACCTAGAGGGGTGGGATGGGGTGGGAGGTGGGAGGGAGGTTCAAGAGGGAGGAGACATGTGTATACACCTATGGCTGATTCATATTGGTGTATGGCAGAAACCAGTGTAACATAGTAAAGCAGTTATTCTCCCAAGTGGCGTTAGTGGTAAAGAATTCGCCTGCCAATACAGGAGACATGAGGCATGGGTTTGATCCCTGGGTTGGGAAGATCTCTTGCAGAAGGAAACAGCAAGCCACTCCAGTATTCTTGGATGGAAAATACCATGGACAGAGACGCCTGGAGGGCTACATACAGTTCACAAGGTCGCAAAGAGTCAAACACAACTAAGCACGCATACTCCCAAAAATAAATATAAAAATAAATGTTGAGCTAAACATGCTTCTTCAGCACAGAATTCCACTCAGCCTTTAACATACTGATGTTCCCTGTGAAACTCCAAGCAACGTTTCCCAAACATTTGCCCTTTGAAATCTTTTTGTTGGCAACTGTTACTCAGAGAACAGAACTGGATTCCACTCTGGGAATCCAATTCTAAAGGAAGTAGAGATCTGACAAATATCTTGTCGTCAAGGCCGCATGGAGAGCTCACTGTTTTTTATGGTATATCCCTAGAAACGGACACACTTCTGTTTTTAATATTTATCTATTTATTTACTGCTGCACTGGATCTTAGTCACAGCACACAGGATCTCTGATATTCAATCAGTTGCAGCATATGGGATCTTTAGTTGCAGCATGCAAACCCTTAGTTGTGGCATGTGGGATCCAGTTCCCTGACCAGGCCCACCTGAGCCCCCTGCATTGGCAGCACAGTCTTAGCCACTCCACCACCATGAAAGTCCTGCAAACTCACTGTCCCAACCCAAGTTTTTTGGCTTAGCCATGACCGCCACTCCCTGTCCTTGGCTGTGGGTAGCATAAACTATGTGGCAGCCGCAGCCTGCATCACCCTGAAGAGAGCAGTCACTGCTCCACAGCCCAAAGATCCTGCCACCACTGTTACCTGCAATGTAAACTCCCTCCACTCATATTAGAAGCTGCTAATATCACCTTCACCTGAAGTGAAGTCAGTTCACTTCAGTCACGCAGTCATGTCCAACTCTTTGCAATCCCATGGACTGCAGCATGCCAGGCTTCCCTGTCCATCACCAACTCCTGGAGCTTACTCAAACTCATGTCCATTGAGTCGGTGATGCCATCCAACGATCTCATCTTCTGTCGTCCCCTTCTCCCACCTTCAATCTTTCCCAGCATCAGGATCTTTTCAAATCAGTCAGTTCTTCACGTTAGGTGGCCAAAGTATTGGAGTTTCAGCTTAAGCATCAGTCTTTCCAATGGATATTCAGGACTGATTTCCTTTAGGATGTACTGTTTGGATCTCCTTGCAGTCCAAGGGACTCTCAAGAGTCTTCTCCAACACCACAGTGCAAAAGCATAAATTCTTTTGTGTATGGTGTTAGAAAGTGTTCTAGTTTCATTCTTTTATAAGTGGTTGACCAGTTTTCCCAGCACCACTTGTTAAAGAGATTGTCTTTTCTCCATTGTATATTCTTGCCTCCTTTGTCAAAGGTAAGGTGTCCATAGGTGTGTGGATTTTTCTCTGGGCTTCCTATTTTGTTCCACTGATCTATATTTCTGTCTTTGTGCCAGTACCATACTGTCTTGATGACTGTGGCTTTGTAGTAGAGCCTGAAGTCAGGCAGGTTGATTCCTCCAGTTCCATTCTTCTTTCTCAAGATTGCTTTGGCTATTCAAGGTTTTTTGTATTTCCATACAAATTTTGAAATTATTTGTTCTAGCTCTGTGAAAAATACCATTGGTAGTTTGATAGGGATTGCATTGAATCTATAGATTGCTTTGGGTACTATACTCATTTTCATTTTATTGATTCTTCTGATCCATGAACACAGTATATTTCTCCATCTATTAGTGTCCTCTTTGATTTCTTTCACCAGGGTTTTATAGTTTTCTATATATAGGTTTTTAGTTTCTTTAGGTGGATATATTCCTAAGTATTTTATTCTTTTCGTTGCAATGGTGAATGGAATTGTTTCCTTAACTTCTCTTTCTATTTTCTCATTATTAGTGTATAGGAATGCAAGACACAAAAATAAACTCAAAATGGATTAAAGATCTAAACATACAACCAGAAACTATAAAACTCCTAGAGGAGAATATAGACAAAACACTCTCCAACATAAATCACAGCAGGATCCTCTATGACCCACCTCCCAGAATACTGGAAATAAAAGCAAAAATAAACAAATGGGACCTAATTAAAATTAAAAGCTTCTGCACAACAAAGGAAACTCTAAGCAAGATGAAAAGACAGCCTTCAGAATGGGAGAAAATAATAGCAAATGAAGCAACTAACAAACAACTAATCTCAAAAATAAACAAGCAACTCCTGCAGCTCAATTCCAGAAAAATAAATGACCCAATCAAAAAACGGGCCAAAGAACTAAACAGACATTTCTCCAAAGAAGACATACAGATGGCTAACAAACACATGAAAAGATGCTCAACATCACTCATTATCAGAGAAATGCAAATCAAAACCACAATGAGGTACCATTTCACGCCAGTCAGAATGGCTGCTATCCAAAAGTCTACAAGCAATAAATGCTGGAGAGGGTGTGGAGAAAAGGGAACCCTCTTACACTGTTGGTGGGAATGCAAACTAGTACAGCCACTATGGAGAACAGTGTGGAGATTCCCTAAAAAACTGGAAATAGAACTGACTTATGGGCTTCCCTGGTGGCTCAGAGGTTAAAGCGTCTGCCTCCAATGCGGGAGACCCGGGTTCGATCCCTGGGTCGGGAAGATCCCCTGGAGAAGGAAATGGCAATCCACTCCAGCATTCTTGCCTGGAGAATCCCATGGATGGAGAAGCGTAGTAGGTTACAGTCCACGGGGTCGCAAAGAGTCGGACACGACTGAGCAGCTTCACCTTTACCTATGACCCAGCAATCCCACTGCTGGGCATACACACCGAGGAAACCAGAACTGAAAGAGACACGTGTACCCCAATGTTCATCGCAGCACTGTTTATAATAGCCAGGACATGGAAGCAACCTAGATGTCCATCAGCAGATGAAAGGATAAGAGAGCTATGGTGCATACACACAATGGAGTATTCAGTTCAGTTCAGTTCAGTCGCTCAGTCGTGTCCGACTCTTTGCGACCCCATGAATTGCAGCACGCCAGGCCTCATAGTCAGCCATTAAAAAGAATACATTTGAATCAGTTCTAATGAGGTGGATGAAACTGGAGCCTATTATACAGAGTGAAGTAAGCCAGAAAGAAAAACACCAATACAGTATACTAATGCATATATATGGAATTTAGAAAGATGGTAACGATAACCCTGTATGTGAGACAGCAAAAGAGACACAGATGTATAGAACAGTCTTTGGACTCTGTGGGAGAGAGAGAGGGTGGGATGATTTGGGAGAATGGCATTGAAACATGTATAATATCATACATGAAACAAATCACCAGTCCAGGTTCAATGCATGATACAGGATGCTTGGGGCTGGTGCACTGGGATGACCCAGAGGGATGGTAAGGGGAGGAAGGTGGGAGGGGGGTTCAGGATGGGGAACACGTGTACAACCGTGGCAGATTCATGTTGATGTATGGCAAAATCAATACAATATTGTAAAGTAATTAGCCTCCAATTAAAATAAATAAATTTATATTTTTAAAAAAATAAGGGCTTGTTATAGAATGAACACACACAAAAAAAAGCATAAATTCTTCAGTGCTCAGCTTTCTTTATAGTCTAACTCTCACATCCATACATGATTACTGGAAAAACCATAGCTCTGACTAGATGGACCTTTGTTGGCAAAGTAATGTCTCTACTTTTTAATATGCTGTCTAGGTTGGTCATAACTCTTCTTCCAAGGAGCAAGCATCTTTTAATTTCATGGCTGCAGTCACCATCTGCAGTGATTTTGGAGCCCAAAAAAATAAAGTCTGTCACTGTTTCCATTCTCAGCAAGGCCACCCTATTTAAAATTACAATCTCTCCCCACACAAGACTCTGGGTTTTTCCTTAACCTAACTATTTTTTCCCCTAACGCTTATTTGCTTCTAACAAGTTATGTAATTTACTTCTTTACCGTGTAAGTTCCATGAAGCAGAGACTTTTTATCTATCCCCAGTGTGTTCCAAGCACCTAGAGGAGCGCCTGACACATCACAGATACTCAATAACTATTTATCGAAGGACTAACTGAGTGAATAAATGGTTATAGCCTCTGATTCCCCCTCCAGTATTGTACCCACTGACTTTGCATCCAGGATCTAAGAGATAACAAGGGAGGGGCCAGATTGTGCAATGGTAAGAAGAGTTGCTTTCACTCTGAGATGGGGAAACATTAGAAGGTTTTGACCACAGGAGGGAGATAATCTGACAGCATCCTTAGCCCAAGATGCTGGGAAGTGAATCCAGTAGTTCAGATAAGAGATGACGGTGGCTTAGATCAGGAAGGAGTGGAAGTGATGAGAAGTGGTGAGAGTCTATTATAACTTAAAGGAACAGGCAGCTGAATTTGTTGGCAGAGAAGATGTAGTGTAAGAAAAGGGGGGAAAAAAAGAGTCAAGGATGACTCCAAAATTTTTGGCCTAAGCAACTGGAAAGAGAGAATTGCCAAAAACAGAGATTAAAAAAAAAAAAAAAAACTGCAGGTGAAGTAAGTTTGGAGGAAGGAAGAGCAGGCTCCTACTGTACTCAGAATTAACCCAAATGCATAACCACAGCCTCCAGGTCCCTGCATGATCTGGCTTCTACCCACCTGTCCAACTTCATCTCACACCAACCACACTCCCCGTCTTTCATCTTTCACAGTGCTCCAGGCATACCAGCCTCCTTCACTGTCTTGAACAAGCCAAACTGTCTGCCACTTGAGGATCTCATTGTATGCTGTTCTCTCTGCCTAAAATACAACCCCACTCTCCATCACAGCTCCACCTTCCTGCTTTAATCTTTCAGGTCTCAACTTACACATCACCTCCTCAGGTGGGAACTCTTGCCTGACTTCCCAATCAAGAGTTTATTTCCTCTGCAGCACCTACACATCTGTCCATCTTTTTTTTTTTTTTTTAACCTAGATGGTGATTGCAGCCATGAAATTAAAAGACACTTACTCCTTGGGAGGAAAGTTATGACCAACCTAGATAGCATATTAAAAAGCAGAGAAATTACTTTGCCAACAAAGGTCTGTCTAGTCAAGGTTATGGTTTTCCCAGTGGTCATGTATGGATGTGAGAGTTGGACTATAAAGAAAGCTGAGCATCAATGAATTGATGCTTTTGAACTGTGGTGTTGGAGAAGATTCTTGAGAGTCCCTTGGACTGCAAGGAGATCCAACCAGTCCATTCTAAAGGAGATTAGTCCTAGGTGTTCATTGGAAGGTCTGATGTTGAAGCTGAAACTCCAATACTTTGGCCACCTCATGCAAAGAGTTGACTCATTGGAAAAGACCCTGATGCTGGGAGGGATTGGGGGCAGGAGGAGAAGGGGACGGCAGAGGATGAGATGGTTGTATGGCATCACCGACTGGACATGGGACATGGGTTTGGGTGAACTCCGGGAGTTGGTGATGGACAGGCAGGCCCGGCATGCTGTGGTTCATGGGGTCACAAAGAGTTGGACATGACTGAGCAACTGAACTGAACACTTTTATTTTCCTTTTTCCTCCTCACATATAGAACTTTCCCACACACTGAATTTCTTGCAGCTATAAAGTCATTCAATATTGGTCAGGTACCATTTTATCCCCTAAAACTTTGGGGCATCAAAATATAACAGTAAACAGTGTTAAATCTATAAAATATTTACATAGCACAGCACATTTAAGCTTTAGACACTTGGCAATTAAACCACATTAAAAACTGGACAAGACCCCCAACCTACACGTGCAGAATCAGGTGTTCACAGTCCCTATCTGGTGTCTGTACATGGGTCAAAAGGTAGCAGAGGCAACAGGCAGTTACTTAGAAGGACATGGACCACTATTATCTGGAAGCACATTGTTATCCCAGTGTCATGTACCACTCCACCTTTCTCCAAGGCGGTCTCATAATTCTGGAATGGCAGGTCCCGCTGGTACAAAATGAAGACAGACAACACAACGTTTACTCTGTGGAGACATCCTAACTCCTACTATGCATGTGTAGTGATCTTGAATGCAACTCATCCTAAAAACTTGTCACAGTCATTCTGGGTTTTTAGGTTGGGTGATCCTTCAATCTTGCACTCAACCATTACTTCTGTTACGTTACCATCACTACCAAAGCTGAGCTGGATGGCAACTAGTGGCTTCAGGTAGCTCCTATACAGTTTTTTTCCCGTAATATGGAAAATATTTTAAATCTATCATTCCATTGGGAGAATAAGTGGATAGAACTCCAGTGCTTTCACTCTTTCCAATACAGTGTATCCTTGGTTCTCCCTGAGGCTTTAATCCAATTTTTCTGTTCGTTTTCACAAGAATACAAGGGTTTCTTGCTTGGTAGCCAAACGGGATAATCCACACCACTGCATGCTTCAGGTAAGGCAAGAGGGACTGACATCCAGAAGTCTAGACCCTTCCGCTCAAAAGTTTCCACTGGCACAATCTGTGAGATTCTTCTGCTCTTCGAAGCCATATGGCTTTAGAAATTGCTTAAGGTCATCAATGTACCCTTGATAGGATTCTGAATCAGACAGGCTGAATGAAAAATCCAACACCGACACTGGTTTTGGAAAAACCATTTAAGTCCTGGACTAGGAACATGGTCACAGTATTTTGGAACCTCATTGTTCAGAGTCTGAAGCATTGCCCACGTTGTGAATGAAAAGAGTGCAGCCAGGAACCCATGAAAGACTAGGTAGAAGAGCAAGATCAAACCCCAGCTCTTGGCGGTGCACCCCAGGAACTCTCCGGTGGTTCGGTTGTAGATGAAGAGCTTCCACTCGGCCGGGCTCTGGTTGAAGTCCTCGTGGTGTGTGCGCCCCGACTGCTAGGGGAGCGGCGGCCGCGGGGGTGGAAGCGGCGAGGAGCTCAGAGGCGCCTTCCGGCTCGAGCGGCGCCGCCTGGCGACGGCGACGGAACGCTGGCTGCAGCGAGCGCTCAAGCCGTCTGCGCCGCGGGGCGCCGGCCGGGCCGCCGCTCGGGCCGTGGGAGCCTGACGTCTCCCATCTTCTTTCTTTATTTAACTTGACTACATCTTGTCTTCTCCACCAGCTTATGAGGTCCATGGCAGCAAGGACATGACTGTCTTGGTCACAACTGCATACCAAGAGCCTGGCACATAATAAGAACTCAGTCAATGTTTATCAATTGGTTGGTTTGAAAAACAGTGTCCATATCTGGAGGGATCTAAGCTAAGCAGGCATTTGTCACTGATGAAAATGGAAAAAGCAAAATGCTGCGAGATGATTGGAAGAGAAGCATCATTCGTTCATCACCTTCATTTCAGTTCAGTTCAGTTCAGTCGCTCAGTCGTGTCCGACTCTTTGCAACCCCATGAACCACAGCGCGCCAGGCCTCCCTGTCCATCACCAACTCCCGGAGTCTACCCAAACCCATGTCCATCGAGTCAGTGATGCCATCCAGCCATCTCATCCTCTGTCGTCCCCTTCTCCTCCTGCCCCCCATATTTCCCAGCATCAGGGTATTTTCAAATGATTCAGCTCTTTGCATGAGATGGCCAAAGTACTGGAGTTTCAGCTTCAACATCAGACCTTCCAGTGAACACCCAGGACTGATCTCCTTTAGAATGAACTGGTTGGATCTCCTTGCAGTCCAAGGAACTCTCAAGAATCTTCTCCAACACCACAGTTCAAAAGCATCAATTCTTCAGCGCTCAGCTTTCTTCACAGTCCAACTTTCACATCCATACATGACCACTGGAAAAACCATAGCCTTGACTAGACGGACCTTAGTTGGCAAAGTAATGTCTCTGCTTTTGAATATGCTCTCTAGGTTGGTCATAACTTTCCTTCCAAGGAGTAAGCGTCTTTAAATTTCATGGCTGCAGTCACCATCTGCAGTGATTTTGGAGCCCAGAAAAATAAAGTCAGCCACTGTTTCCACTGTTTCCCCACCTATTTGCCATGAAGTGATGGGACCAGATGCCATGATCTTAGTTTTCTGAATGTTGAGCTTTAAGCCAACTTTTTCACTCTCCTCTTTCACTTTCATCAAGAGGCTCTTTAGTTCTTCTTCACTTTCTGCCATAACGGTGGTGTCATCTGCATATCTGAGGTTATTGATATTTCTCCCAGCAATCTTGATTCCAGCTTGTGCTTCCTTCATCACCTTAGCCACTATTTACTGAGCATCTACCATTGATGGAATAAGCCCTTTGTAGTCTTTAAGAGAAACCACAGTCATGTTCCATCTCAGTGCTGATGAGCTTTTAATCCAGTATGGCTGGCCCTGCGGTGCCCTGAGCCTTCTGCTCTCTGCTTTGACCACTTTATATAGGGTAACTGGTACTTCACAGGTACAGCAGCATTTAAATTAACTTGCCCGGTGTTTTAATTTAGAAAGTTTGGTGGGAAGCAGATTCTGATAATAATGCTAATACATTATGGCTTAGTAAATGTGGAACACTGGTGAGAAAAATAATTACCATCCACACTTCTATCACCCAGGGAAAATTAGTGGATCCCCCCCACTCCTAGTCTTCACTGTATCTTTTTTCCTTTATTGTCAGTATTACTCAAAAGGCTCACAAGAGCACATGTCCAGAATTACTGGATAAAGTAGGACATTTGGGTGGGAAATTTTTGGATTGGTGAGAAAAATGATATTAGAGGAAGAATAATGAGAAAGCTGTGGGGGACACAAATTGCTTATTCATTAGAGATACACACTGACATTCTATGAGTCCAGGAAAGAAATGAAGGAGAAGAATGGCAACATGTTTACAGTTGGTGCAGTTTTATGTCAGGTACATGAGCATTCAATATAACATTCTCTTTATTTTGAGTATGTTTGAAGTTTGAATTTTTCCATAATAAAATTTTTTTAAGTCTATTATAGTAATCTTGGAAAACCTAGACATGGGTGGTGGCAAAGAAAATAGAAAAGAAAGAAAAAAGTTTGACCAATTCAATACATTTGACCTTGATAACAGATATGATGCAACAACTTCAGCTGAAGGAAGAAGCAAAACTGACTCTTTCCTATAGCCTTGGAAATAGAACGATGTCATTAAAGAGAATCTGTCTATAGATTTCTGAACTTTAAACAATGTACCTCATTGGCCTGTATGTATGGAAGTTAATAAACTATGTAAGTTTTTTTAAAAAAGTAGGGTATTTGGGGGATTCTAATTATTCAGATATGTGCTAGGAGAAGAGGGAACTAAAGTCCTCTTTACTCGTAACTGATGGGAATTAATTGGGAATGAATTGAAGATAGATTATTAAAAGCTTTAGAGTTTAGACTTGCTTCCAGCTCACTTGCTCAAATCAGTTTCTACACCTTGCCTCTGTCTCCTCATCAGAAATGCCAATGAGCCTGGCAGTACCTCAATGAGCCTGGCACTACTTCACACTATAGCAATTCAGCAAATGCTGCCCTGGAATCAAGAGTAAATATAGTACCTCCCAGAACAATGAAACAGATTGACAAGCATATTTGGTCATTTTTCCCATAAGATGGGAAACTCTTTGAAATACGAATCATCCCATACAGGACACCTACTCTGAACTAGCTACAGTGATGGACACTTTCCATAACTTACTGAATCTTCACAATGGCCCTAGAGGCAAGAAGTGGCTTCACATGGCAGAGGAAGACGTTGAAGCTCAGCCAGGTATGTGAATGTCCAGGGTCCCACTTGACAAGTGCCTGGATCAAGCTAGAATTCATCTCTCTCTGGCTCCAAGGCCTTGTTGAGCTATACTGATAGACTTCACCTTGACCGTGAACCGTGGGGATACGAGGACCTTCTCTGTGTCAGATTTAAAACTTCTCATGAACCCACAGTGCTGAGTACAGATTATCTAAAGGGAACTAGGGAAAACGTCGAATTAATTGAGATCATCACATGGTGAGATTCCTACTTAATAGACTAACTACACACTGGGGACCCGGCCTCAATACAGCCAGAATTGCAAACCACCGCTTTGTCTCATTCAGGGAATGCATTTGGACATCTAGCTCCCTGCTACCACCTTTGATGACAGTGTGTTCAATAATCCACACTTGGGTAAGGAAGGGACTGGGCCACTGAGAGATGGGTGAGGCCCTTTCGGGAGCCCCAGGTCATGTCATGTTCCACTCTGACCTCAGTTCCAGAGGGAGAGGTCAGAGGCTGGATATGGGAACAGGATAGACCCCCCACACACACAAGCTCATTTTGCCCCCCAGAAGTGCACTGTGTTCCCTAGAAACACTATGGGTGGGAAGGAAGTGAGGGCCAAAGAGTCAGGAACGCATCTGTGACTAAGGGGAGTTTTCCAACTAAAACAATTAAGCAAGGACACTGGTGCCCTGGGAAGATTTTCCTATTTCCCGTCTTCCTGGGACCTCAGCCTTCCTTCAGCTTACACACTTTGCCTCCTCTTTGAACTCTGAGTTAGGTATGTTGCTTTCCTTTCTATTGCAGGACAGGTGACCTCAGGTTTAGTGAGAGCCTCATCACGTGAAATACCCAGAAGAGGCTGGATGAACACCTGACAGGGACAGCAGGGACTTGGTTCAGATCTGACATGGGTATTCATTCAACCTCTCGTGTTCAAATGCACCAACTGTTGAGCTGCTCTAGTGCACGAAGCAGGCCTGATCCCTTCATGG
Organism: Ovis canadensis; assembly: GCF_042477335.2. Lineage (NCBI taxonomy): Eukaryota > Metazoa > Chordata > Mammalia > Artiodactyla > Bovidae > Ovis > Ovis canadensis. Next base: position 79,023,561 of record NC_091248.1, on the reverse strand, counting down.
AATTGACAGGTCAGGGGAGAAGACAAGCATGAGCACAAAGGCAGAAAGAAACATGTAATTACCAACTGTGATGGTGCTATGAGTCCAAGAGGGGTGTGGAGAATAACAACATGAGAATAAAGAACTTAAGGGTTCAACATGTCTTTTAAACAGTTCATTGAGGCAGTTGGAGGCCCATTTGGAAACCATTTCATTGACCTTGGGGAACGGTGATATGCCTTGAACCAGGTGCTGGTGGTAGAAGTAGGGTAAAGTGATCCTACTGGATGTATCTTCTTCTTTTTTTTTTTTTTTTTTTTGCTACATATTCAGATAAAAGAATGCTGTGTAGAAATGAAAGTGGACAAACAGACACTCACATGGATTAATCTCATAAAATAACAATGAAAAGTGAAACAAAATGCAACATGCAGTGGGAGCTTAGTTCCCAGACCAGGGATTAAATCTGTGGCCCCTGCAGTGGCAGTGTAGAGTCCTAATCACTGGACCACCAGGGAAGTCCCTGGATGCATATTTTGGACACAGAATTGCCAGGACTTGGTGGGACTGGAGAGGTGAGGGCTGGGAGGAAAGGTGAGGAAATGGAGATGACACCCAAGTTTGGGACTGGATAAGAGCATCTGAAACTGTATGTTTAGAATACTGTAAGATTTCCAGGTGACAGGGCTTCAAAATGCACATTAATAGGCAAGAAGTGGGGCCAGCTATCTCTTGGAGAAACACCGAGCCACCAGGGACTAAAGGCATTGCTACCTAAAATACCTTTCTGATGTTGGGGCTGAAAGGAGAAGCAAGTGAGGTTTTACCCAGGTGACCCAACCTCCTTTCTGTTCTTCCCCTTCCAGTATCCTAGGGTTTCACTACCTCCAGCCAGTGCGTCATCTGGGAGATAAACATAAGACATTCCTACAATCAGTAAGAAAAACAAAAAAGATCCAATAGAAAATGGACAAGAGATGTGAACAGGCCTTTCACAATAAAAGGATATCCAAGTTGCCAATAAACACATGAAAATGTGCTCAACTGCATTAGTTATTAGAGAAACACAGAATAAAACCATGATGAACCTACCTACCAAACGGCTAAGATGAAAAAAGGTAGTGATACCAGTTGCTGGCAAAGATCCAGAGCAGCAAACTCTCTTCTATATTATGAATGGGAATTTAAATTGACACAACTACTTTGGAAAAAAGTTTTTGACAGCATCTACTAAAGCTGAATATATATATATATATATATATATATATATATACTCATAACCCATAACTCATATGGGTTAGCAATCCATTCCTATGCATTTATCCAATGATATATATATATGTATTTGTGTCAGAAGATACATATGAGGATGTTTTGAGGGGCACTATTTGTAACAGTCAAAAACTGGGGAAAATTCAAGTGTCCATCCACAAAGAATGGATTAATTGTAACATATTCAGATAAAAGAATGCTGTGTAGAAATCAAAGTGGCTAACCAACACTGCATGTAAGAGCATGGATGAATCTCACAAAATAATGTTGAAAAGTGAAAAAAAAAATGCAAAATTTTCTGTGGCTCAACTTACATGAAGTTCAAAAACTGGCAAAATTGGTGATAAAAGTCAGGAGAGTAGAAGCCTTTAGAGAGGAGGTGATGGTGATTAAGACCGGATATGAGGATGTTTCTCTGATGCTGGTAATGTTCTTTTTCTTAATCCGGGTGTCAGCTACATGGGCGAGTCCATTTCATTAAAAACCATTAACCTGTGCCTTGTGATTTGTCTACATTGAAACTTATTTATGTTATACATCAATAAAATGTACTCTAAAAACATCTTTTGGGAGAATGTTTGCCTATGGCAGGCAGGGGCAATACAGCTACTATACCGAAAGCATAGTCAAGGATAACCAAGGTCATAGCTGATCAGTCCCAAGCACCAACTTAAAAGAATGAGGATGAAAAAATAATATTAACAGATTGTAAAATCTCTTTAAAATGTTTATTTTCTAAGCCTTGAGGTACTGTTATCACAGCATTTGGCTGCCAACTTAGGTTTTGTCTATATGATTTGGTTGTATTTTGGAAGTTTACAAAGGCATTGTTGCATCCTTTCCAAGGCAGGCTTTTATACACGTATACATGTACACATCCATCTACCCGCAAGGGTATATACTGTACACGATGTAGTTTGTGACTATAAAGCACTGAGAATGATTCCCATAACCACCCACAAAATGAGTCTGATTATTTTATCATCACACCTGCTCTAAGTGTGCGTGCTCCTTGCCACTGAATGCCCATTAAAGAAATCCAAAAATGATTTGAGAAGCTGGCCTGGTCATCAGAAAACCGTGCTATGAAATGAAAAAAGAAACACATCCTCTGGGGCCCACAATTTATCTATGTGCCCCTGGCCAACTGATTCAACCTCTTAGATTCCATTTTGGCTCATATAAAATGGAGGAAATTCTACATAAATTGTGAGACTGGAGCAAGAATTAAATAAAATAATTTACAGGAAAATGCCTGCCATGTATTAAGCACGTAACAAATGCTAGACAGCTGCAGTAACGTAGCAGATAGTTTATCTGGCAATTCTACCCATTTTAAAGTAAACACATTAATAGTCTCTATTTTTTTTCCACAGTTGAGTGAGAACAAAAGTTCAGGTCTTTTGAACTTGCTTTATAGACATTTTCAGAAAATGTTTAAAAATATGCCAATCCTGTCATTTCAGAAAGAGAAGCAGACACATACAGAGAAGAGCATTGGAACCTTAAATTTGAAGTCATGGAACAGACACCATTTCAGGTACACACACTAACACTAAAAATAAACTGAACCACCAGTTAATGATTCAGTGAAAAGAAGGCCCAAAATAAAAATCATAAAAGTAAACTTATTCTAATTTCATAATTTAATCAAATTTATTTCAGTAAAACTAAACTACCTCCAGTGATAATAAATAATTACTAAGAAAAAATAACTTCAACTGCAACCATCTAAATACAAATCCTTAATTTGGGGCTAACAAGAGTTGACTCATTGGAAAAAACTCTGATGCTGGGAGGGATTGGGGGCAGGAGGAGAAGGGGATGACAGAGGATGAGATGGCTGGATGGCATCACGGACTCGATGGACGTGAGTCTGAGTGAACTCTGGGAGTTGGTGATGGACAGGGAGGCCTGGCGTGCTGCAATTCATGGGGTTGCAAAGAGTCAGACACAACTGAGCAACTGAAATGAACTGAACTGAACTGAAATATATATTATGTCTTTAATTTTTTTTCCTGACCTATATGGTTTTCATCATAATTCCACTAACAATCTGACCACATTTGTGATTAGGAAATGAACTTACTTTACCTGAATACCAGGATATTAACTAAAGTGTGGGACATTTGTATGCTGCTGCTGCTGCCGCTGTCGCTTCAGTCGTGTCTGACTGTGCGACCCCATAGACGGCAGCCCACCAGGCTCCCCCGTCCCTGGGATTCTCCAGGCAAGAACACTGGAGTGGGTTGCCATTTCCTTCTCCAATGCAGGAAAGTGGAAGTGAACTCGCTCAGTCGTGTCCGACTCTTAGCGACCCCATGGACTGCAGCCTACCAGGCTCCTCCATCCATGGACATTAAAAATATAACCATACAAGTTCCATTTCTAAATATTGAATGGACTAATTACAAGGATGCTGAAGTCACCCTGAACAACAAAATAGGAAGACAACAGTGAGCTAGAGTAGGGGGAGGATGTGAAGCAAGTGCAAAGGCCCTGGCGTAAGTGAGAATATGTCACTTTGAGGAACAGAAAAAAGTTCATTAAGAATGGAGAGCCAAGTACCATGGGGAAGGTAATGGAGAAGAATGCAAGGCTATTTTTATAAAGACTTTGGATCACATGCTAATGAGTTTATTTTTTATCCACGGGGAAGCTATTAGAGGATTTTAAGTAGAGAGAACTGCAATCAGATTTGTGTTTTTGAAAGATCACTCAGATAAATAAACTATGATACATCAAATAATGAAGTATTGGTGGTTGTGCTTTAACTGCTAAGTTGTGTCCCACTGTTGGCAACGACATGGACTGTAGCCTGCCAGGCTCCTCTGTCTGTAGAATTCTCCAGGCAAGAATACTGGACTGGGCTACTACTCCCATCTCCAGGAGATCTTCCCAACCCTGGGACTAGACTTGGGTCTGCATTGCAGGCGGATTCTTTATGAACTGAGCGACCAGGGAAATCCAATGAAGGATTATTCTGTGCTAAAAAGAAATGAGCAGTCAAGCCATGAAAAGATATGGAGGAAAATTAAAGGCATATTTCTAAGTGAAAGAAACCAATCTGAAAAAGCTACATACTGAATGATCCCAACTGTACTGACATTCTGGAAAAGGCAAAACTATGAAGACAGTAAAAAGAAAAGATCAGTAGTTACCATGGGTTAGAGGAGAAAATGGACGGAGGAGCCGGGTAGGCTGCAGTCCATGGGGTTGCTAAGAGTCAGACACGACTGAGCAACTTCACTTTCACTTTTCATTTTCATGCTTTGGAGAAGGAAATGGCAACCCACTCCAGTGTTCTTGCCTGGAGAATCCCAGGGACGGGGGAGCCTGGTGGGCTGCCGTCTATGGGGTCATACAGAGTCGGACACGATTGAAGCGACTTAGCAGCAGCAGCAGCAGAGGAGAAAAAGGAATGAATAGGCAGCGCACAGGGGCTATTTCAGGCAGTGAAACTACTTTGTGTGCTGCTGTGATGGTGAACACATGTCATTATAGATTTGTCCAGACCCACAGAATATACAACAAGAGTGAACCCTGCGGGGAAACTATGGACTTTGGCAATAATGTGTCAACACAGGTTCATCAGTTGTAACAAATGCACTCCTATGGGGCTGAATGTTGAGAGTGTAGGAGGCTGGCTGTGTGGGAGAGCAAGGGGAACTCTCTGTACTTTAGGTTCTATTTTGCTGTGAACCTACTAAAAAGAAAAATTAAAACTTAAAAATTAAAAAATTAAAAAGAAAAAAAAATTAAAAAGAAAAATTAAAAATTAAAACTACTAAAAAGAAAAATTTTAAAAATCACTCTAGAGAACTATGTGGAGGATGGATGGGACAGGGACAACCCTGGAGAAAGGAAGCCCAGACAAGAGACTGTTGCTGCCTGTTGCTGCCCGTTGCTAAGACAGGGAGCAGAAAACAGGAGTGAGTTTAGGGATTGGAGGAAGGGCACAGTGAGTTTAGTTGTGGAGTCAGGGGAAGCATGTGAAGTCTGAGTTTCCCAGAGCTGAAAGGCATCCATGCCTAATACTTTTTCCATTATAAGCATTAAGCCCCAAATAAAGGCCCCAGTGTGCACCCCTGCAGCTCTGTAAACACGCACATCACAGCCAAGGCCAGCTCAAGCCATGCAGATAGTGGCTGGGCTCATGGATTCCAGAGCCAAACTCCCTGGTTTGAATCTCAGCTCTGCTACTTACCAGCTTGGACAGTTTATTTAACCTTAGTACTTCCGTTTCCTTACCTATGGAATGATGAGCAATAGTAGTACCTACCTCCTACGGTTGCTGTAGATTGAGTTAGTATAAAACAGCAAGGAAAGTGATGAATTCATCAACAGCCTATGAGCCCTTGCTATCAATACGATGACTATGCCATACTTTGAATAAAGTTTAGCTCATGTACCCACTCATCCATTCCATCGCTCATCATAACAGTAAGTATTGATGGAGTCCCCACTACTGGTACTCAAAGAGAAATCATATCCTAATTCTACTCTCAAGAAACTTAGACTAACAGAGATTAAGACTTGCAAACTATATTTCAATCCCAATTTGAAGAATGACTTGAATTCATAAATGATAGCAAGTGTTATAAGAATATACACATCACCACAAAAAAATTTCAAATACTTTTAAAGTTCAAAGCCATGTATTTATCTTCCTTCATATTTATAGTTCTTCCTTTTTATATGAATGTCTTTAAATGATATCTGTAACTTAATGTATATGTATTGGGCTTGTGACTCAGTTAGTAAAGAATCCGCCTGCAATGCAGGAGACCTGGGTTCTGTCCCTGGGTTGGGAAGATCCCCTGGAGAAGGGAAAGGCTACCCACTCCAGTATTCTGGCCTGGAGAATTCCATGGACTGTGTAGTCCATGGGGTCACAGAGAGTCAAACGTGACTGTGCAACTTTCACTTCACTTCGCTTCAATATATATATTATGCGTGTGCACATACAAATATATCTGAGTACTTCCCCTTGATTTGCTTTTAGAAAGCAAAGTATTTGAAGAATGAAAGACGGTGCTAGAGAGCCAGGTATTATACAAAAACAACTGTGTGCCCTGCCACATGAGCCATGGTAGGGTACAAAAGAGCACAGAATCTGTAATAAGACTTTCTGAGTTTAAATCTCAGCTCTCCCATTTGCTAGTTATGTGACCCTCTACAGATGAGACCTTTTTATGCCTCAGTTTCTCCTTCTGTAAAATGGGAATATAATAGTACTTTATACAATTGTTATGTGGCTGAAATGAACTAATAAACATGAATCACTTAACAATAGTAAGAACTCTGAAAGTATGTTATTATCATGCAGAAATGTTACACGTGCTTATTTATTTGTAAGCCCAACTTAGCATTCAAGTAACTCTGGAATATGCATCACTAACAAACCGAAACACTAGATTTTACAAGCAATGAATTGGTACAGGCTCTTAAGCACTGTTCAGTTCAGTTCAGTTCAGTCGCTCAGTCGTGTCCGACTCTTTGCGACCCCATAAATCGCAGCACGCCAGGCCTCCCTGTCCATCACCAACTCCCGGAGTTCACTTAGACTCACGTCCATCGAGTCCGTGATGCCATCCAGCCATCTCATCCTCTGTCGTCCCCTTCTCCTCCTGCCCCCAATCCCTCCCAGCATCAGAGTCTTTTCCAATGAGTCAACACTTCACATGAGGTGGCCAAAGTACTGGAGTTTCAGCTTTAGCATCATTCCTTCCAAAGAAATCCCAGGGCTGATCTCCTTCAGAATGCACTGCTTGGATCTCCTTGCAGTCCAAGGGACTCTCAAAAGTCTTCTCCAACACCACAGTTCAAAAGCATCAATTCTTCGGCACTCAGCCTTCTTCACAGTCCAACTCTCACATTCTCACATCCATAGATGACCACAGGAAAAACGATAGCCTTAACTAGACGGACCTTTGTTGGCAAAGTAATGTCTCTGCTTTTGAATATACTATCTAGGTTGGTCATAACTTTTCTTCCAAGGAGCAAGCGTCTTTTAATTTCATGGCTGCAATCACCATCTGCAGTGATTTTGGAGGCCAAAAATATAAAGTCTGACACTGTTTCTACTGTTTCCCCATCTATTTCCCATGAAGTGATGGGACCAGATGCCATGGTCTTCATTTTCTGAATGTTGAGCTTTAGGCCAACTTTTTCACTCTCCACTTTCACTTTCATCAAGAGGCTTTTTAGTTCCTCTTCACTTTCTGCCATAAGGGTGGTGTCATCTGCGTATCTGAGGTTATTGATATTTCTCCCGGCAATCTTGATTCCAGCTTGTGTTTCTTCCAGTCCAGGGTTTCTCACGATGTACTCTGCATGTAAGTTAAATAAGCAGGGTGACAATATACAGCCTTGACGTACTCCTTTTCCTATTTGGAATCAGTCTGTTGTTCCAGACTATAACCCATCAGGCTCTTCTGTCCATGGGATTCTCCAGACAAGAATATTGGAGTGGGTTGCCATGCCCTTCTCCAGGGAAGTATGCATCTTACTTGTACATGTCCAGTTCTAACTGCTGCTTAAGCACTGTTGCTGCTGCTGCTAAGTCGCTTCAGTTGTGTCCGACTCTGTGCGACCCCATGGACGGCAGCCCACCAGGCTCCGCCATCCCTGGGATTCTCCAGGCAAGAACACTGGAGTGGGTTGCCATTTCCTTCTCCAATGCATGAAAGTGACAAGTGAAAGTGAAGTCACTGAGTCGTGTCCAGCTCTCAGCGACCCCATGGACTGCAGCCTACCAGGCTCCTCCATCCATGGGAGTTTCCAGGCAAGAGTACTGGAGTGGGGTGCCATTACCTTAGACCACCTTAACTGCAAGGTGTTGCCAGTCTCTAGTTCACAGCTTGAACCTGCCACCAGAGGGCACCAACAATGGGTTTCTGACAAAGCTGTGCAAAAATGAAGGCAAGGAACCACAGAAAACAGGTAGATTAACATTAGACTGACTTCCTGGCCTACTCCAGTCCCTCGGAGGCAGGATACTTTTTTTACATTTAAAAGTCCAGTTGCAGCCTCAAGAACCTTCTGGTTTGAATGACTGATGTTGGTTTGAGTTTTAAGCTACATAGCCCACACCTTTTTCTGAGTCACATTGCCATTCGACTTGCAGAGAAGGCTGCAAGACTTACTTCCTCATTGATGGTGAGCTGGGCTCACAAACCACCAGCGATGGCCCAGCCAATTCCCAGTGGAATTAGTGTGTTCACGTTGTGCCTCCAGTGCCCACGAAGATATTCTGATTGAATCACTGTCCATATTATTCCATATTACTCAGATATATGTAAAAATATCTTTAAAGTGTGCATGCTAAGTCACTTTAGTTGTATCTGACCCGTTGCGACTTCATGGACTATAACCCATCAGGCTCTTCTGTCCATGGGATTCTCCAGGCAAGAATATTGGAGTGGGTTGCCATGCCCTTCTCCAGGGAAGTGTGCATCTTACTTGTACCTAGTAATTGCATATTCTGGTGAGTCACTGTTTAAATCTACACCTTCACTGTAACATTGTAGTTCTCCATTTATAACCTGCTTCGTAAAAAATTATCTTTGTCATTTCCCAGTCTCTATTTTTAATTAATCCATTTAAAACCTATTTCCAACAAAATAGATGCATTTTTATATTTAAATTGTATTCAGTTGTACATAGACCAGTATTTTCATCTTTTTGGCAGCTGTAGTAACTAACATTTTAGATCCATTTGTTATCTTTTATTATCCACACAGCATCATTTGCCATTTTTAAATTTAACTACTATTCAATCACACAATGAATTACTTGCATTGTTCAGGGAATCAAAGGAGGAAAATGTAACTGTTAAACACCTGAATAGAACAGAAACTTGGACGTTATAGTTGCACAAAACGTGTTCTAGCTCACTCTCTGTGCCAGCTCAAGTCTTTCTGGGTTTTGAGGCCGATAGCGTCTGGCCCCATTTCCACTCTGGCTCCTCTCCTGCTCACTCTTCCCTGTCCTTCCTACCCTGACCTCCGCATCAGTCCTTGAATATCCTGGGCCAACCATCATCTTGAAACTTGAGGCTGGAGGCTCTTCCTTTTTTGCTCTTTCCCCAGATATTACTTCCTTGCCTCAAATGGCCCCCCTTCACTGAGTTCTCCCCTGATCACCCTCTGTGATAAGAAACATCTTCAGTATCCTTCACCCCCAACCCCGCTATTTTTCCCATGACATCTGTCACTGCTATCTCACGGCGTTATTCTCTTCACTTTTTTATGTATTGTCCGTCTCCCCTTCCCAGAATGTAAGCTCCACAAGGGCAAGGATTTTTGTTTGCTTTGCCCTTTTTAAGTATCCATGGTGCCTAGAATAGAGACTGGCATATAATGGATGTTAAGTAAATATCTTTTAACTAACTGAAAGATATTAATAATACAAAATTTTCCGAGTAATAAGATGTCTCTTTACCATTTATACTATGAGCATCGCACCTATTATCGTGTCTGCAGTTTTAGCTAAAACTGAGATGGCCACTAATCATTAATTTCAAGTGGCACTTAGATTTTTTTGGGGGGCGGGGGGCAGGAACCTAGAGTTTCAGCCTCAAACCATTCCCCTTCTAGCATAAGCACAAGGTCAGATCTTCTAGGAGGAAACCTCATACAGGGCAGAGGATTCCATGATCGTTGAGCTTGTCTTGTGATGTTCTCTCTCCACGTGGAAAGCGACGCTTTCAGGCTATGACTCTTCTCCATCATCTCTAAGCCCCTCCCTGAGCCTCTCCACCAGGCATGTCGCACTGCATGTCTGCAATGAGGAGGAGGCCAGGGAAAGGCTGCAAAGTTCTGTTCATCTAAAAGCCACGTTCATTTTCTCTGTATAATACAATCAAGATTAATCGGTCCTTCAATTCCCCAAAACAAGTAAAAAATTGGTGATTGCCTTTCACCACGACCCCAGTTTCTCCCCTAAAGAGAGTAATAAAAAGAATCAGATGTCACAAAAAGTATGGACCACAAAACCAATGAGTTTTTGATTCAATGGGCTTCATTAAAATTAAAAATGTTTGCTATTCAAAAGATGGTATTAAACACTGAAAAGATAAGTCACCGTCCAGGAGAAAATGTTTACAAATCGTATAACTAGATCAACTTGTATCCAGAACATTTTTTAAAGTCTTACAATTCAATAATAAGGACAAACAACTCAATTTTAAAACAAATGGGCAAAAGATTTAAACAGATACTTCACCAAAGAAAACAAATGGATAGCAAGTAAACATATAAAAAGATGTTCAGTATTATTGGTCATTGTGAAAATGCAAATCAAAACCATGATGAGAAACCATCACAAATCCTCCAGCAGAAAGGCTATAATCAAAAAGACAGATAATAAGTTTTGGGAGGATATGAAGAAACCCTCAGACATTGCTAGTAGAAATGTAAAAAGGAAAAGCTTTAAGCTTAAAACTGCTGATGGCCCTTTTCCCTACTCTTTGAACAAAGGGCCAGGCATTTGCATTTTGCACTAGAAGTACAAATAAAGAAGCTTTAATAAAGAGGAATGAAGTAATGACCTATGCAACAGCAGGCATGAACCTCACAACCATTCTGCTTGATAAAACAGCAGACACCAAAGACCACAGATTACATGATTCTATTTATATAATAGTTCTAGGAAATAAAACGATAAAACTATAGATTCAGACAGCAGATCTGTGTTTATCTGGGGCTGGAGGATGGGAGCAGAGATTGAGTGTGAAAGGCCCAAGGGAACATTCAGGGTAATGGAAGAACTCTAAAATGGGATTGTGGAGAAGGTTTAAATGTATTTAAAGACTAAGACTCACTGGACTGTACACTTATGATGGGTAAATTTTAAGGTGTTCAAATTGTATCTCAATAACGTTTCTTAAAAAAAGAATCTGAAGTCCTTGCTCCTATTTCCCACAACTGACCCACACATCTCATAAGGCAGCCTGGCCAGGCCCACAGATGCAGCTGCACAGTGTAGGGACACTTCAGTCCAAAGCCAAGGAAACATGATTAGTCCCAAGGCTGAGAACACCTGGGCAACTGAAGATCCACTCCCACCCCCATCTGCAAGGAGATGGGAGAGTATTGCCAATACCTGGGAAGTACATGGTACTGAATTTTCTTAAGGAATCAAGAAAGAGTAGAACTCTATTGGCCAGTCTGTCTTTATGCTGCTAAGCTGCTGCTGCTAAGTCACTTCAGTCTTGTCCGACTCTGTGCGACCCCATAGACGGCAGCCCACCAGGTTCCCCCGTCCCTGGGATTCCCCAGGCAAGAACACTGGAGTGGGTTACCATTGCCTTCTCCAGTGCATGAAAGTGGAAAGTGAAAGTGAAGTCGCTCAGTCGTGTCCGACTCTTAGCGACCCCATGGACTGCAGCCTTCCAGGCTCCTCCATCCACGGGATTTTCCAGGCAGGAGTACTGGAGTGGGGTGCCATTGCCTTCTCCGATCTGTCTTTATGGAACCTGCATTTTCTGTGATTCTGGAATAAGAGAGAATCAAGAGCAATCTTACTGTGCTAGACAGAATCCTAAGATGGCCCCCATGAATCCCTACCCACCGTGGTCGTTCCCTGCACAATCGCTTTCCCATCAGAGTGGGCAGGATCTGTGATTTGCATCTAGCCAATAGAATATGCAGCCTTGAAATTAAGAGCCGCTTGCTCCTTAGAAGAAAGGCCATGACAAACCTAGACAGCGTATTCGAAAGCAGAGACATCACTTTGCTGACAAAGGTCCGTATAGTCAAAGCTATGATTTTTCCAGTAGTCATGTAGGGATGTGAGATTTGGACCATAAAGAAGGCTGAACACCGAAGAATTGATGCTTTCGAATTGTGATGCTGTAGAAGACCACAAGGAAATCAAACCAGTCAATCCTAAAGGAAATCAACCCTGAATGTTCATTGGTAGGACTGATGCTGAAGCCCCAATAATTTGGCCACCTGATGCGAAGAACTGACTCATTAGAAAAGACCCTGATGCTGGGAAAGACGGAGGGCAAGAAAAGAAGGGGATGACAGAGGATGAGATGATGATTGGACGGCATCACTAGCTCAATGGACATGAATTTGAGCAAACTCGGGGAGATAATAGAGGACAGAGGAGCCTGGCATGCTGCCGTCCCTGGCGTCTCAGAGTCAGATATGACTTAGCAACTGAACAACAACAACAGAATATGGCAAAGAAAAAGAAATTTTGCAGATATAATTAAGGTTTCAAATCAGCTGATTTTTAGTTCATCAAAAGGGAGATCATCGAGGGTTGGGGGACTGACTCAATCAGGTGAGAGCCCTCCCTGAGGTCAGAAAGTCCCTTTGCTGGCTTAATGAAGTGAGCCCCCATGTTAAGGAAACCCACATGGCAGGGAGCTGTGGGCGGCTTCCAAGATCTGAAGGCAGCCTGCAGCTGAAAGTCAGTAAAAAGTTGGAGCCCTCAGCTATAGGGCTATAAGGAAGTGAGTGAAAGTCACTCAGTCGTGTCCGACTCTTTGTGACCAGTCCACGGAATTCTCCAGGCCAGAATACTGGAGTGGGTAGCCTATCCCTTCTCCAGCGGATCTTTCTGACCCAGGAATTGAACTGGGGAAGGAAATGAATTCAGCTGATAACCTAGAGGAACTTAGAAGCAGATTCTTCTCCAAATGAGAATGCAGTCCAGCCAACACCCTAACTGCAGCCCAACAAGAGCCTCAGCAGAGGACACAGCTAAACTATACTAACCTCCCAACCCTCTGAAACTGGGAGATAATAAATGGATCTTGTGTTCAATAGCTATGTTTACAGTAATTCGTTAAACAAGAGAAAAATATACTCTTGCCCACACAGAAGAAGCATCCTTAACTTTGTCCGACTCTAAGACAGTTACATCTCATCAGGGCATCTGAGCCGCTATGCTCATGAGAGTAGACTATTAAGTGTGGCAACTGAGGTTGCATGAGTGCACACTTAGTCGCTTAGTCATGTCTGACTCTTTGTGACCCCATGGACTGTATGTAGCCCGCCAGGCTCCTCTGTCCATGGGATTTCCCAGGCAAGAATATTCGAGTGGGTAGCCATTTCCTTCTCCAGAGGATCTTCCCAACCCAGGGATCAAACCCTTGTCTCCTGTCTCCTGAATTGTTGGCAGATTTTTACTTTACTGCCTGAGCCATTGGGATGCTGTGGAAAACCAGAGAACTAAACGCGGTAGCTCAGCTGGTAAAGAATCTGCCTGCAAAGCAAGAGACCTGGACTCGATTCCTGGTTCGGGAAGATCCCCTGGAGGAGGGCTGGACTACCCACTCCAATATTCTTGGGTTTCCCTGATGGCCCAAATGCTAAAGAATCTGCCTTATGGGTTGAGAACATCCCCTGGGGGAGGGCATGGCAGCCGCTCCAGTATTCTTGCCTGGAGAATCCCCATGGACAGAAGAGCCTGGCAGGCTACATACAGTCCATGGGGTCACAAACAGTCAGACACGACTGAGCGACTAAGCTCAGCACAGCACACGTGAATTTATGGGAGAAATGGGGCTAGGTCGAAAATCAATTTTAACCATTAGCATCAGAATGGGTGACTGCTATAGCTTAAAATGAGAAGGTATGTGAAAGGGCCTACAGCAATACCTGGCACGTGATAGATGTTCCATGTTACTTTTTGGGCTTCTCAGTGGCTCAGTGATAAAGAATCTGCCTGCTAATGCGGGAGATGCAGGTTGGATCCGTGGGTAGGGAAGATCCCCTGGAAAAGGAAATGGCAACACACTCCAGTATTCTTACCTGGGAAATCCCATGGACAGAGGAACCCGGCAGGCTACATACAATCCTTGGGGTTGCAAAACAGACACGATTTATCGACTAAACAAGAAGTGCTACCTTACTCTTAACCCGTGTGAAGCCTCTTCTTTCCTGCTTAACCCAAAATGTCAGTGTGCAGTTTAACAGTGATATTCTAGAGACAATAGGTCCCGCTTCATTTTCTTATCTAGGGTATCAGGACTCCTTAGCAGGCCAGCAAAGGACGTATCTTAAACCAGTGATCCTGAAGCTATTACAGAGCCACAATATTTGCACCACCCAATGGTTCTGGCATACGCAGGTGGGCTCACTCATACTGGCCACTCCTACATTAAAGAACAATAAATGACAAGAGCTGCCAGTTGCAGCTTAAATGTATGACAAAGAAGGATCCTACATTCTTTTCTCCCACACAGCCCAAGCTGTGAATGACAGCTCCTGGAAGAAGCTGTTCTAACAAAGGACCACCAGGGGGCGTCATATCATTAAAAAAAAAAAAAACAATGAACCGGCTCATCAGCGGGATTACTTCAAATTCATTATCAAACGTCAAGGACCCTTTATGAGTCCCTCCACGGAGGTAGCCCTCAGGGTAACCTGTGGTTTGGGGAGTTCTCTAGATACGGCAGAAAGTTCAGATTGGACCAAATGTTATTCAATTCAGTTTAGTTCATCTCTATTGAACCCCACGGTGCTCTAGGCCCTGGGTTGTGGCTGGACATTCATGTCCTTGCTCTTAAGGAACTCTGGACAGTGAGGCAGACCGTGGCACCCACAGGACAAATGCGCTTGATCCATAAAGACGCAGATGACACAGATGAGCGAGGAGGCTGGGGGAAGGCCAGGACCACAGGTGCCAGAGAAGAGACCCGAAATTCAATTCACCCGGAGATGTGTGGGCTAAAGTTAACTTCTGTACTCTCTGGAGAACAATTTTCTAAGAACATTTTGAGCAGAGGATTTTCAAAACTGGTCTTTATAACATTTATTAAGGAATGCATCTGTCAATTAAAGCTGTCTCCTCTGTTCATTAAAGTAGATCCAAAAAAGTTCTGCTTAGAATATTCTATGAGGTCTATTGTACAGCATGGGGAACTGTCCTCTATATCTTGTAATAGCCTATAATGGAAAATAACAATCTGAACAAGAATATATATGTGCATATATATATGTATAACTGAATCATTTTGCTGTACACTTAAAACTAACACAATGCTGTAAATTAACTATACTTCAATTTTAAAAACATTTCCCTTTTAACAAAAAATATTACTGTAAAAATCTTTTTTAAAAAAGAACATTCTGCATGCAAGTAAGTTAAGTTTCTTTACTCTGTGAACAATAATACGGTCCTTACTTTGTATTCCTACCCTGATACGTTACAATTATGTGATACCTAACCAAGTCCTGCCTGTGGCATCACCTCATATTGTCTTTTTTGTACATATCCCAAAGTAGACAAAATAATATAGATATAAATAATATAATGAACCCTCATGTACCCACTGACCAGCTCCAACTACCCTCAATCCACCACCAGTTTTGTCCTTTATCCACCTCCATCCAGTTCACCACCTACAGTATCGTTCTGAAACAAACCCCAGATATCAAATCATTTCATCTTACATACCTCAATACATGCCTCTAAAACACAAAAGTTTTCTTTTAATGTAACCACAGCATCATCACCAAACCTAAACCAAGTGAAGAACAATTTCTCGATATCATTAAACATTCAATGTTCTAATATCCAAGCTCCCCAAAATAAGTCAAATGGTTGCAGGGTTTCTTTTCAGTTTGTTAGAATCAGGGTCCAACTAAAGTCAGCACATGGCACTTGACTGATACGTGTCTAAACTTCTTTTAGTCTATAGGTATCACTTCCATTCTTTATTTTTCATTTAATTAATTTGTCGAGTGTATTTGTTGCCTTTTAGATCAACTTAACTAAAAGTTACTTAAACTTATGTTAGAGGATCTGAAACTTGGAGGAGTCTATGAAATGATCTTATGGAAGAAGATATTTTTCTTTCTCACATTGGTCTTGTTTTAGAAACGTCCATTTTGGAGCTGAGATAGGGACAGTCATATCTACACTCCCAGCATGTCCTACTCAGTATCATGACATCAACACAATCTCCACTGATCCTACAGGTCAGATTTTGTCTTCTTCACAGTCAATAGTGGATCTCAAAGGGCCAAAACTACTGAGAGAGGGCCCAGGGCAGGGAACAAGGCACAGCAGTGAAGGGCTCCTGGACGTATTCATTCCTTCGACATTCACCTGTCCTGCTTCCTCTGTGAAAGTGTTAGTCACTCAGTCCTGTCCAACTCTTGCAACCGCATGAACTGGAGCCCACCAGGCTCCTCTGCCCACAGGGTTCTCCAGGCAAGAATACTGGAGTGGGCTGCCATTCCCTTCTCCAGGGGATCTTCCCGATCCAGGGATCAAACCTGGGTCTTTACATGGTTTTAATTCTTACTGATTAGGATGACATCTACACCTCTTAGAAAAGACCTAATTACCAAATAATTTCAGAAGAATAAAATACACCAGATCCCAGGCCACCCCCTTGAGCTTTGATGAATGTAAACATTTGGCCAATGAAGATAAACTTGGAGAATTCTCCTTCTCACTTCACTAATGACATTGTCAGGATGCTGTTATCTAGTTGACTCCCAGAGATGTCTGAATTTTTCTGACCTTGATGAGGTTGTACAAATCTTTGCAGGGCAAGAGTCTATGCCCCATGGGTTCAGAACGGCCACATCACGTGTCCCAAAGTCCTGCCCAGGAATTGGGAGATCTGGATTCTCTGTCGCTGCCACTCAACTCACAAGAGACCCTTTCCCATGTGTGCAGATCATCCACCCCAAGCCAGCCTTCCAGACAACTACCGTTTTTCAATGAGATGCAGTACGGAAGAAGAAACACACTTGTTATCCCAGGGCTAGATGATTTCTATAAGGTCTAAGGGTCCACACAACTCTTTAGGACTCTCTTTATATTTTTTAAAAATATTTTATTTATTTACTTATTTGGCTGTGCTGGGTCTTAGTTGCAAAATGTGGGATCTAGTTCCCTGACAAGGATTGAAAACCCAGGGCCCCTGCATTGGGAGTGTGGAGTCTTAGCCACTGGACACCAGGGAAGTTTCTAGGGCTTTCTTTTTAATACTAAATCTTCTTTACAAAGTTTTTTTCAGGCCCTCCCAACCCCCTGAGGCTATTATAGCCTTCAAAATGTAGCAGATAACTGACCACAGCTCCTTCACCTACAAAGAAGCCCAGAAAGCCAGAGATGACTCTGTAGAGTGAAGGGCAGCCAAACTGTGAGAGCCAGTCACCACCATTCAAACTGCTGCTGCTGCTGCCGCTAAGTTGCTTCAGTCGTGTCTGACTCTGTGCGACCCCATAGACGGCGGCCCACTAGGTTCCTCCGTCCCTGGGATTCTCCAGGCAAGAACACCGGAGTGGGTTGCCATTTCCTTCTCCAATGCATGAAAGTGAAAATGAAGTCGCTCAGTTGTGTCCAACTCTCCGCTACCCCATGGACTGTAGCCTATCAGGCTCCTCCGTCCATCAGATCCTCCAGGCAAGAGTACTGGAGTGGGTTGCCATTTCCACTTGCAGTTAAAAGGGAAGCTTTGAATTTTTGATCAAGTAAAGAGTCTAAAATTTTTTTGGCTGGACAGGAATGAGCCCTCAAGGTTTGGGGGTCACCAGGTGCCACCCACCCAAGGTTGCCAGAGTCTGTATAAAAGTACATCTTGCCCAGTTGCACTTGAACTTCAGATAAAACAAGCAGTTTTTTTAGGTTCCATCCCACGTCATCCTGGGGAAGGATTAACCTCATCCGCCTTTCTTTCAAAGATGCAACCAAGACCAACAAAAGCCAAATTGGGTAAATAAATAAGTTTTAAACAAGTAAAAAGAAAAAAAAAAAAGAGGCTAAGTAAGGCAAGATTGCTGGGGTCATCTCAGTCTTGAAGCCAGTCAAGCCTCCCTTATTCCTCACCACAGACTTAATATAAACAGCACACAGCCCCAGCCAGGAGGGGGCAGTCAGGCTGCAAACAGCAGCACCTCGCTAGGTGAAAGGATTTCTACTGAAACAAAGAGAAGGCATCATGGCACTCACTTCTCAGATGTCACAATTCTCTTTCCTTTCCTTTCCTACTAGGTGAATCCACCCCCACCCTTCCTCACCCCCTGCTTCTGCTTCTCTACCAAATCCAGTCAACTCCTCACCATTTTTCAACACCTAGCAAGTTCCATCATAAACAGCATGACCCGTCTCAGCTCTCCCGGCCTCTCCACACCTGGGTTCCTTTAGCAGTTTGTCCCTATTGCTAAGATATCACCGAATGTGCTGTATTTATGTACAGTACTTTCTTTATTCTCTGCATCCCAGGGAGACCATGAACTCTCTGGAAACAGGGACCTTATATATCTTTGAAGTTCCTGGTTTATCTGGCCACAGGGATAGAATGTTGGAGCCGATGCTCACCTAGGCTCTAGCCAACCCTCACACTTTAGAACTCCAGGAAATCGGAGGTATTCACAGCCAAGACACTAGTCAACTGGCAAAGACCCCATAAGGTCTCGTTGGAAAATTTAGGGTTTCCAAAGCACTGGGATGGCAAAGAAAGGAAAACTTCTGGCTTTTGTTAATTACAAGGACCTTCCCTTGATGACATTAGGAGATAAATGCTTGCTGATTGAAATAAAACCTTGAGGACTGGGAGCTGTTAAAGGCAGACATAAGGGCCCCCTGAGTGAGGAAGGGTGACAGAGAGCTCTGAGTGGACTAAATCAGCATTTGCTGGAGCCTCCTAAGCCCATGTCCCTTTGTAAAAACACAAAAATAGGATCTTTTTTTTTTTTTTTTAGGGCTTCCCAGGTTGCTCAGCGGGAAAAGAATCCACCTGCAGTGCAGGAGACACAGGAGACGTAGGTTCGATCCCTGGGTCAGGAAGATCCCCTGGAGGAGGAAATGGCAACCCACTCCAGTATTCTTGCCTGGAAAATTCCATGGACAGAGAAGCCTGGCGGGCTACAGTCCGCAGGGCTGCAAAGAGTCGGGACATGACTGAAGCAACTGAGCCCCCACCGGAGCGCGTGGCCCTCTGTACAAACATAAAGACAGATGACGTCCCCTTTTCAAAAGTCCTCCTGCAGCCATTCCCCTGGCTGGGGACCCCTTTCATGGGCCCAGGTAAGAATCACTGTTGTTCCTACTGCAGCCATCTTCTTCGCTACCTTTCTGCCCACCAATCAATCTAGAAATGAAATGAAAAGAATGAGACAGTGACCCCAGGATATTCAACAGCTGAGCAAAGTGGAAACTGCCCCCAGGGTGGCCCAAAGAGTCACAGTGTGCAAGGCTGAGTCTCTGGGAAGGAGCTCAGGAGCCTGGTTACCTCATCCCTTGCTCCCACCCCTCCCATCACATGCAGCGTTGGTGCCTCCCTGCTTTCCAAGCACTTCGTTCACGTCACTATTGTAACCACAGTGCATTCAGGTTCAGTGTGCCTATGATACTCGCCTTAGATTAACATGTGCTTTCTATTAGCTATTTTTAAATAGTCTATGGGCTCCAGCACTGCCTGTTTAGTACCCCAGTTGGGAAGGACAATTTTGATGAATCTTTTTGTAGTTGTTTTGCCATTGAGAAGCATTTCATACTTGCTGTCTGGTCCTCAAACGTTCCAACTCACCAATAATAATAGGAAAAGACTCTGATGCTGGGAGGGATTGAGGGCAGGAGCAGAAGGGGACAACAGAGGATGAGATGGCTGGATGGCATCACTGACTCAATGGACGTGAGTCTGAGTGAACTCCGGGGGTTGGTGATGGACAGGGAGGCCGGGCATGCTGCGATTCATGGGGTCACAAAGAGTCGGACACGACTGAGCGACTGAACTGAACTGAATTGAAGATGTATTAAACCCTACTGGGGTCAAGCCTTAGTCCAGGTACCTGACAGGTATTATTTCACTTAATTTTCACAGCAACACTATGATGTAGGTTACTATTATTATCCTTATTTTAGAGATGAGGAAATTGAGGCACGGGGAGGTTCAGTAAGTTGTCCAGCATCACTAGTAAATGGAGGAGCTGGGATTCAGGTCCAGGCAATCCACTTTCATAAATGTGTGTTTTCCAACACCATACTCTGCTACCTCTCTCCACGCAAACCAAACAATAGAGGAAGAAAAGCTGAAAACAGAACATGAGTTTCCTCTTCAGCTTTCTCTCCATGGCCCACAGGCTGCAACTATAATTTCTGATGCAAAGGAGTCCACAAAGAAAAAGAATCCCCTCCTCTGGTCTCTACAAAGAAAGAATATTTCTGGGAGGGAAAGCAGTATTTAAAGTCACACCACTGATAACCACCTACATTTGGGAGAGTAAGGGGTTTGCACAAGGACTGAAAGAAATTAAGTTTGTGCAAGTCACTTCAGCAGCATTGTGTTCTAAAGCCAAGCTGGGAGTCCTGCCGACAAAGCACATTTATTCTCTTCGACATCTGCCCCCTCATCCCCTCTGCCACCTCCCTGCTCAGGCAGGTGCAGAGATGATCAAGCCTCCTCTCCAGTTCTCCTATCCCCTCCAATCCATGCTCCTCACAGCAGAAGCCAGGGAGACATGCCAATCTCAAATGCAAATATGAGATGTCACCGGCCTTCTTACAGTGTCAGCGGCTCCCCATGGCCCACAGTGTGAAGTTCCCGCTCTGGT
The DNA here is from genome assembly GCF_042477335.2 of Ovis canadensis. Classification (NCBI taxonomy): domain Eukaryota; kingdom Metazoa; phylum Chordata; class Mammalia; order Artiodactyla; family Bovidae; genus Ovis; species Ovis canadensis. The sequence continues at coordinate 79,002,775 of NC_091248.1, read as the reverse complement.
TTGCCTACCCCCATTAGCTCCAGCTCCAGCCCTGGGAGACTTGCATTTCCACGAGAAGGGGATGGTGATTCCCCACTGTGGCTGGTCTCCCCACTGTACTGTCAGCCCTGATTGTCTCCAAATCCCCACTGTCAATCATAGGCCTGAGCTAGCACAGAGTATCAGTACAGTTATAAGACTGATCCAAGCTGCCAGCCTCATGGGGTCTCCTTTGAGCTCAGGTAGGGACTGGAGCACATTCCTCTGCCAGTCAGAGGCTTGGGGCTGCAGCCAGAAACTCAGCAGCCATACAGGGCAAGACCTGCAGGCAGGTAGGACAGAGAGCCCAAGTCCAGTCAAGAGGACACAGCTTAGGACAGCCCAGGTGGAGACCCCTGAGCCAAGGATGGAAAGATCAGGGGCACCAACCAAGACAATCATTTGGGCTACAGGCCAAAGGAACAAAGAGGGCAGCTAGGCTTTCAGTAATGAAGGAAACAGAAACCACCTCAGAGACGAGAGAGTTGCTCTCAGCCACAGCGTGCATGCTAAAGTCACCTCAGTCATGTCCAGCTCCTTGTCAGATTCTATGGACCGTAGCCCGTCAGGCTCCTCTGTCCATGGGATTCCCCAGGCAAGGATGCTGGAGTGGGTTGCCATGCCCTTCTCCAGGGGATCTTCCCAACCCAGGGATTGAACCCACGTCTTTTACATCTCCGGCATTGGAGGTGGGTTCTTTACCACTAGCGCTGTCTGGGAACCCCTCTCAGCCACAGCAAAGATCCTAAATCCCTGTTTGAGGACAGTTCCTCAAGCCAGCCCAGCCAGTTGGCCAGGTTATCAGCCATAATTGGGTCTGGCAAATAGACAGCCTACCACTCAGGATTCCTGAAACAAAAGAAGTTATGCCTCGGGATAAAAATAAATAAGACACTTGCGCGTGAGCTGTAGGAAGTTTTCTGTTACTTGAATGGCCAACCTCGCGAATTGTCAGTTCCTAGCGACGTTGACATAAAGCAGCCTGAGATTCCACCCTCACAAGAGTTGCTGAGAATATCTAAAAATAAGCCCAATGGTGGACTTGTATCTCACTGATTTTCCTGCGGGTTTCTCTCTGACCATGTTCAGTGCAAACACAGCTGACAAACTGCCGCTGCCAGAGAGCTTTAATTGAGCTGTTGATGGACAGTTGCATAATTTGGAAGCCAAGAAATTCCTGCAGCTGTTATTAGTGAGTGCCCTGTCTGGTTTCTGGTAATAAGTTCATCAAATTCAGTGTACATTTAAGATCAGAAATCTGAAGCTATAAAAGGAATTTAGCACCGGTCCTTGAGCAGGACCCCCTACGCCACTGCTGCCCCCAGGAAGTGCCCAGCCAGCACCTGGGGGTGTGAGCAGTGGTGAGAGGCCAGCCTCTCCTCAGGGCACACAGGTCCATCCCTGTGTCTACTCAAGGTCAAGGCTCCTTCCTTGGCCCTCTCTCTCCTGCGCCATCAGTGTCCCTCTCTTTACTGGATCATTCTCATCAGCACACAAACCTGTTCTATCTTCCATCATAAAAGAAAATGCCTCTCGCTTGACTGCATGCTCTTCCAGATACTGTTCCCATCCTCTGTCCGTTTTCCATCTAATAAACCCCCTCAAAGGACGTGTCTGTAATTACTGCCCCCCTTCCTCTGTTCCCAGCCTCTCTTGAGCTTTCCCTAGTTGGGCTTTCACCCCCTTCCACTGGCATGGCTCCAGTCAAGCTCGAAAACGACTCTGTGTCCCCAAGCCAATGGTTAACCTCAAGTGTCACCTTACTGGGCTTCCACAGCCTGTGATACGTTTGATCACCACCCCCTTGTGGAAACACACCTCACTGGCTTCCAGACACCACGCTCCTGGTTTTCCTCCCACCTCAGTGGCCATTCCTTCCGAGCTTCCTTTGAGGGTTGTCCCTATCCCTTCTGATCTTGAACTTTGGGGAGCCCCAGGGCTCAGTTCTTCTCTATTTATTCTCACTCCCCAGGAGACTTGTCCACACACACACCACCCAGGTCCCGTTTCACAGTTCCAGTCTTTCCCCTGAACAACTTCCTGGCCTCCTCCATTGATGTCTCCTAGTCTTCTCAAGCGTAACATATCCAGAGCAGGACTGTTTTCCTCTCTAACTCTTCTCCTTCCCCATCTTCTTCACATCTGGTGGATAGGATCCAGCAACTCCAGTTTTCCTGTCGCTCACACCAAAGGTGTTAGAGCCACCCTTGACTCTACTCTTTCCTAATCCACATCCACTCTGTCTTCAAAGTACATGCAGAGTGTGACTACTCCTTAGCACCCCACCAATTCTTCTCTAGTTCAAGACACCACTCTGTCTGGCCTGTATTATTGCAATAGCTTCAAAGAGCTCCCCACCACCCCATCCCTTGGAAGCCAGTCAGTCCTAAAGGAAATCAACCCTGAATATTCATTGGAAGGACTGATGCTGAAGCTGAAGCGCCAATATTTTGGCCACCTGATTCGAAGAACTGACTCATTGGAAAAGACCCTGATGCTGGGAAAGATTGAGGGCAGGAGGAGAAGTGGGCAGCAGCGGATGAGATGGTTGGATGGCATCATTGACTCAATGGACATGAGCTTACAAACTCCAGGAGACAGTGGAGGATCAGGAAGCCTAGCATGCAGTAGTCTGTGGTGTCACAAAGAGTTGGTCTCGACTGAGCAGCTGAGCACCACCAACCCCACCTCACCAGCCTATCCTCCAGCCAGAGATCGTTTATCAAGGCACCCTGCTGAAACTGACGGCTCACCTGCTCAACTGCCTGCCCTCCCTGCCCTTCCATCTCAGACCCAGTATCCTCACCATGGCTCAGCCTAGGTCTGCATGCACTCGCCCGAACTACTTCTCCAACCTCACATCCCGCCATTACTCCAGCCTCCTAGCCTCCTGACGGTTTTCTGAATACCCAAACGTGATTACACCTCCAGCCTCCCCAGTTATTCTTTCTTCAGCTTGGAAAGTACTCTCCTCTAATATCCACATGACTCAATCACTGATGCCTCCTTTCAAGTCTCCTAGTCAGAGAGGCTTTCCCTGACCACTTTATCTAAAATAGTTCCTACCCTTCAGTCTTTCTGCCTGCTTAGCTTGCCTTACGTATTATCCCTGAAGAGTATCTTTGGATTTATGTATTTGTTCATTATTTGTCTGCCCCCACCCCAGCACATATATTCACTATATCAGCTCCTCGAGAAGAGAAACCTTATTTGGTCTCCTGCCATATCCCTGGAGCCTGGAACAGTGCTGGCATGTATGCACACCTGTTAAGTCACTCAGTCATGTCCGACTCTCGTGACCCCATGGATTGTACCCACCAGGCTCCTCTGTCCATGGAATTCTCCAGGCAAGAATACTGGAGTGGGTTGCCATTTCCTTCTCCAGGGGATCTTCCCAACCTGGGGACTGAACCCACATCTCTTATGTCTCCTGCGTTGGCTGGCGGGTTATTTACTACTACTGTTAACCTGGGAAGCCTGTTGGCAAGTCGACAACCCTTTAATCTTCACTGAGTGCCTCCACAGGTCAAATACTGATCTGAGTGCTTTACATAAATGAATTCCTTTAATCCTCCAAAGAGACGACAGGGTAAGCAATATAACTATCATCCCCATTTCATGAAGAAAGTGAAGCACAGAGAAGTGATCAAAATCACACAGGTAGCAGATGGCAGAAGCAGGATTCAAATCCAGACAGCCTGGACCCTGCACCTGCTCTCCAGCCACCATGCTGAACCTCCCTCAAGAAGCTCGGTGTGTACACTGGAGGAATTCTGTGGCTCCATGCTGCCCGGACTTACACTCCAGCGCTCTGGCTCTGACCTCGGCCCCAGCCCTGCTCGCAGGCTCTGCCCTGCACACAGCTGGACCGCGTTCTGGCAGCTTTCCTCTGTCTTTTGTGCATGCTCAGTTGTGTCCAGCTCTCTGTGGTCCCGTGGACTGCAACCCACCGAGCTCCTCTGTCCACGGGGTTCTCCAGGCAAGAATACTAGAAGGGGTTGCCATCTCCTGCTTCAGGGTCTTCCTCACCCAGGGATCAAACCCTTATCTCCTGCATCTCCTGCATTAGCGGGCAGATTCTTTATCATTAGCGCCACCTGGGAAGGTTAACTTTCACCTCTGTCTTACTCTTTGGCAAAAGAACCCTAAGCCTCTGTCCTGGTTCACCTGCCCAGAATCCCTATCCCCAGAAATGGGTCCTGTGACAGCCCTCCACAGAGGCAAGAAGGCTTCTAGTTCTGCACAGGCCAAGAGGCCTTCAGGTGCTGACCATCTAGCTACCTGAACAGAGCCCACCCTGGGGGCACCATGCCACACTGCAGCCAGCTGACCCCTCGGAACGTGGCTGGAGCCCAGTAGTAACTGCATCCAAAACCGGCCACAGGGAGAAGGCTGCCCACAAACCCCTTCCAGCTGACCTTACCAGTCACTAGTCTACGGTTCACTAACCATTCCTAAGTTACATGCAATGTGCCAGGCACTGTGGACAGCTCTTCCCAAATGTTACCTTATGCAATCCTGTGAAATGGGTGGATAGTATCAAACCCACTTTACAAATCTATAAAGTTTAAAAACTTACCAAAGGTCAGGGTGGGAATATAAGCCTAACCCGTCGGACTCCAGTGCCTGTGCTGACCTTACTCCTCCTCACCATTGCCAGGCAGACCTCTCCCAGCCTGTGGACACGGCTGCTGATGCCCCATGCATCTCAAAGACAACAGCAGGTAGGAAATTCTGAAACATATTGTCCTGATTGTCTGAGTGTTACACACACGCACACACACACACACACACTCACACTCACACACTCTCTTTCATAGAGTCCTGAGGCAAGGCCTCAGCCAGTGGATGTCATTGTTCAAAATTAACAGACAGCTGCATTGGGGCATCTCAGGACTATCCCCATTTACATTTAATAATAACAATCAAGTTTTTATCTTTGACACTAATTGCAGGAATTTGAACAGATAATCATAGCTCGAGACATGAGCTTCTCTTTGCTTACTAAAAATCACAGGGGACTTGCCGCTGACAGAGACCTGAGTCATTCCATATCCTGCAAGGGCTCCCAGCAGTCAGCAACAATCTCAAGACCCTCAGCAGGCATTTCTTAAATACCTAATGCATACGAGGTAGCAAAGTCCAGTGGAGAGAGCTCTAAGCTGACTACTCAAAGGCCCAGGACCCCAGCTCTCCCACTTGCTTGCTGTGTTACCTTGGATAAGTCAGTCTGTGTCTCTGGGGCTTGATGAAAAGATAGATGGAAACAACTGGCTTCTAATGAAATCTCTTCTACATCTGGCATTCTATGGAGAGGCAAAGAGGCTTCAGATCATACACAGTAGAGGCCAAAGGAAAATTTCTTTGGGGGAGTCTGCTGTCCATGGAAAAGGCCAGGAAGGACTGCTCTGTTAGAGATGGTTGGCCTTTTGAGTGTGAAATGCTAATATACTAAAATAACTGCCAGAATGATGAGTAGATGCCTGTATGCAGTCATTCACTCATTCAGGACAGGAGTGGTCAACCTAACCTTCACTTGGGAAAGGTTCTCAGTTTGGAGTCAGCCACTCTTGGGTTAGAATCCCAGCTCCAATGCTCACAACTGGTATAACCTTTGGCAGATTCTCTGAACCTCAGTTTCTGCATCTTTAAAATGAGATAATCATTTCCATTGCCTCCATCACCCAGTCTCCAGAAGACAGAGAATAGACCTGTGTGAGCACACTTAGATCAAAGGGAGTAAAAGTTTGCTACCTTCCCGCTTAATTCACTAAATGGGTCTTTAATATCCCACACTCATCATCAGTATACTTGGGACTCCACATCTATTTTACAGGTTTTTATTGAGTGTCACTTTGCTCCAGGTGCTATGCTAATTCTCAGGATCACAAGTGAATAAATCCACATGGTTTCCAGCCACATTAAGCTTCAAATCTTCGGGGTGGGTAGGGGAGAAATGGATATAACAATAGCATCTAGAATCGAAAGTATTTTCAGAAGCTTCATCCTGGCACAGAGCAAACAGGTACTGTATGAATATTACTTGATAAAGCTTAGTATTATTTGAATATTATTTGATAAAGAATTAATTAGCAAGATAAGGGAAATCCAGAGTGCCACAGGAACACATAGAGGGGAAACCAAAATCAGATATGGGAGGTCACGAAGGCTTCCTTGGGGAAAGAAATGTTTCTGAGAAAGAAAATTCCCAGCAGAGGGAAAAGCAATGAAAATCCTGGAGTAAAGACACAGCAAGCTCAGTCTGTCAGAGAACTGAGAGTAGGGCAGTGACTGCTGCTCAGAGGTCACCAGCACCAAGGAAAGAGACAAATCTACCTAAGTCCACAGGGACTGGATCTTAAAAGACATTATGGACTCAATTAAGGAGGGCAGATTTTCCTGAGGGCAGTAGAAAGCCTTTAAGGGCTTGCTTTTAAACAGCAGAGATGTCATTAGATATTTATTTTAGAGCTGCGCTTCTCAAGTCCCGACGTACTTGCATATTATGTGGGGGAGGGAGGGAGTTATAAATGCAAATTCTGATTCAGCAGATATGGGGTGGGGCCTAGGATTCTACATTTCTAGAGAGCTCTTGGGTGATGCTTATAATGGTGGTCGGTGGACCACACTCTGAGGACCAAGGGTTTAGAGTGGTCACTCTGGCTAATTTTGATAAATGGATTGGAAGAGAGCAGGACCAAGGAGACAGGTACACCAACTGGAAAAGTGATAGGGAGGAAATGAGCTGAGGAAATGACAAATGGGACAGAAATAGATGAGTAGAGATGGAATATTACAAGATTTGTTGGGGAGAAGAAGGCAAGAATGGTGTTTCAGCTCCTGACTTGGGCACCTGAGTGAATCAGGGTAGCATTCACCAAAACAGGGGCCCAGAGGAGAAGCCAAGTCTGGAAAGGAAGATGATTTTATCTTTGTACACACTGTTCTTCTGAAGTTCCTCTAAAAATTCTAAGTAGAGATATCAAAGTAAGCAGTTGAATATATAGATACATAGTTCAGAAAAGAGTTCTAGATCAAGACTTCCTTGGCAATCCAGTGGTTAAGACTCTGCCTTCCAGTGCAAGAGGTGAGGGTTTGACCCCTGGTCAGGAAACTAAGGCCCCACATGCTGCAGGGTATGGTCAAAAATCAAAAACAAACAAATAAACTTTGTTTTTAAAAAGTTGTAAAAATAAAAAATTCTAGATCACACACATGTAACTGGGAGCCATCAATCAGTGTGTATATTTTTTCTCTTCTCTGAAACACCAGAGACACTAGAGCTATAATTTCCTTCCTTCTGGCAGCTTCTGAAATACTTCCAATGTGATGGGGCTGGGATCTTATAGCTCCACTGTACTCCCCTTCTTAAGCTTGCCTATTGCTCCTTCAAGGCTCCCCACAAGCAAACATGATTGGGATCTGCTGGTGAGAATGGGCTTCCCATGTGGCGCTAGTGGTAAAAAAACAAACAAACAAAAAAAAACCCGCCTGCCAATGCAGGAGACCTAAGAGGCCAATGAAGGAGATGTAAGAGGCTTGGGTTCGATCCCTCGGTCAGGAAGATCCTCTGGAGTAGGAAATGGAAACCCACTCCAGAATTCATGGACAGAGACTGGCAGGCTACAGTCAACGGTGTGGCAAAGACTCAGCCACAACTGAGCACACATTATCAGGGAGAACAGTGGTCCCTCTCACATACTCGTGGGAAGGTCATCCTGGGACTTTCTTTCCACCCACTGAAATCCACACTCAATCTCCTTCATAGAATATTTGAGAAAAGAAAATGAGAGAAGATTACAAAGGGTGTCTGGCATAATGCCTACCAGAGAGTGGAGAGAGGGAGCTCGGTTGTAGTCACATGCAGTACCTAGCCCAGAAGGACCAGCCAGAACTCAGCAGGGCTTAAATCCCAGAAGGTCAAATAAGCCCCAGATAGGAGCAGGCACCAGAAGCAAGAAATACAGGAGGAAACCCCACATATACAGTCAACTAATGTTTGACAAGGGATCTAAGAACACTCAATAAGGAAAAAAAAATTAGTCTCTTCAACAAATAGTGTAGGGAAACTGGATAACCACATGCAGAAACATTAAACTGGACCCTTATCTCAACACTCACAAAAGTTAACTTGAAATTAATTAAAGACTTAAACCTAAGATGGGATACCATAAAAATCCTGAAGGAAAACATAGGGAAAATGCTCCTTGGCATTGGTCTTGGTGACGATTTTTGCATATGGGACTGGACTGACACAAACTGGAACCCATTTCAGAGACTGAGGTGACCATGTAGCTCTGACTGTGGGATCTCAGAAAGATGCGGTTTCACATTTCCCTGCCTTTACTGACTCAGCTCGCTCCACCCTTTCCTTCACCTCGCCGCCCTTTCCTTTCAAAGCCCAGCTCAGGGACTCCCCTGGTGGCAGAATGGATAAGAATCTGCCTGCCAGTGCAGGGCACATGAGCCAGCAATGAAGACCCAGCACAACCAAAAACAAAATAAACATATAAATAGTAAATAAATAAAGTATAAGGAAAAGCATAGTAACAGTCCTAAAAAAACAAACAAGCAAAAAAAAAAAAACAGCTCAAGTCAGCATTTGCCAGAAGACTTCCGATGCCTTTGTGTCCCCATTTACCCTGTATAGACCACCCACATATCCTGCACATCGGATTTACTGCGTATAACTGCCTCCTTCAATAGCCTGAGTTTCATATGGTTATTGCACTAGAGTGATACCAAGATAACATTCAAATGTAATAGCCAAACTCTTCTGCTGAGTGAATAGACTGACTTCCATTTTCAGCAATATGATAGACTTGGAAGTCGACTCCTGGCACAAGACACCTAAAATGCTACTAAAACTTTTTTTAACTTCTCTTCATTTGCATGTCTAGGCTGGTGTCAGAACGAAAGAAATGCTCAGAGGTTAGGAACAATGAGAAACCATAAATCTAGAGAGATAAGCAAGTACTGAAATCAGCATGCTCTCTAGAGAAATCTGTCAGTCCCTATTGGCTTAGAGACGGATTTTAACCGTCCTCATGAGCATGACAGGACAGGAAATAAAGTCTGGAATCAAAAACAGGTGGAATACTGAATTAGAGTTCTCACCAAAAACCTGGACCTCCAAAAAAGCACCATCCTTAATGGTATGAGCTAGATTAAAAAAAAAAAAACCTTTCCCACACTATGGGTAGAGTGGAGATCTTGAGTGTTTTGACCTTGGCTCAGGCTAAAGTATGAAAAAAAGAAGCGGGACAGGAATCTCCCTAAAGATTTCTTCATCACAAGGTTTTACTCATATGGATTCAGAGCTGGAATCTACACTACCTGTGAGGAAAAAATTCCCAAGTCAAACATCAGTTTAACGTGACCCCAGGTTGACCAGAAAACTCCAAGCAGAATGAAAACAACAAAATACCATGCCAAACACACTATATTCAAACTACAAATCATCAGAGAGAAAAATCTTAAAAAGCAAACAAAATTAAAAAGCTGATTATCTGTTGTCAAACAACCATTAGACTAACAGGTGACTTCTCGCCTAACAATGGAAGTTAAAAATGATGGGATTGCATGGCATGTGTGAATTTCAGGCTGATCTAGGCCCACTAGGTGATCTGCATACTCATCTCTCTTTCATGTGGCATAAACCTCCTAGAAAAGAGCAGAGAAGCACACTTTTAGAGCCATCTCTTCTCTCTTGCTCTGAGTTCTATCTTCCTTTTTCTCCCAATATTAATTCATTCACCACAAAAGGAAACCTAAGAAATGTCAGTAATAATTCCTAACATGGATGTCATAGCTTCAGAGTAAAGGCTCAATTAATCCAATCACACTTTACTCTAAGTTAGGGTGGAAAAAGCATAATATTGAAAGTAAAGAGACATTGTTCTGGCACCACCATTTACTAGCTTTATGACTTTGTATAAGTAACTTCTCCTTTCTGAGGCCTCATTGTTAAAAAATAGATTTGAATTTGAAAAAAGGTCTGCAGTCCCTTACAGGACTGAAAGATCCACTGATACTTCTATCTAAGCCCTTAGCTTGCATTTCTCTCTCTCTATGTATATTTATACAAATGTTTCTAACCTCACTTATTATTTTTGACTGTGCTGGGTCTTCATTGCTGCATGGGCTTTTCTCCAGTTGCGGGGAGCGGGGACTACTCTCTAGTTTGGTGCACAGGCTTCTCATTGCAGCGGTCTCGCCTGTTGCAGGGCACAGGTGTGCAGGCTTCAGCAGTTCCCGCACATGAGCTCAGTAGTTGCTTCTTCCAGGTTCTAGAGCACAGGCTCAGTAGTGGTGAGCACCAGCAGTGAGCATGAGCCCCCAAGTCAGACAGCTTACATTCAAGTCCTAACTCTCCCATGTATTTGCCATCCTTAAACCAGGCTGAATAACCTTTAACAGTCAGTTCTCTTTGGGCATCAGGTTTCTAATCTATAAAATGGAGGCGACCACACATTTCTTAAAGCATGTTTACGAGGATTAAACAAGATCACATTCATGAAACACTAGTGTAGGGCATGATGTTTAGTAGGTAGCCAATAACTGTTCCTTCTTTCTCCCATCTTCATTTTTCCCCTCAGTGGGAAGGAAGAGGTGGGCAAGCAGAAAGACCAACCAGTCAGAAGAAAATGAAGCTGAGAAGAGTCCACAATGGCTTTATCTTGTATGAATTAAAAGAAAGAAATGAAAGCTTTCCCCTTGAAGTCCAACTTACACACTTTTTTCTCCCCATCCATCTCCATTCCTCACCTTGGAGGTGTCCAGAGAAACCACTGCTGGTCTCTTAGAGCAGGCTTTCTAGGAAGACCCCAGTCAGCTCCCTAGAGTTGGGCCTGTTTCTCCCTGACTCTTGTCTTGAAGTCCTAGCCTAGTATTTTTTTCTTTAGTTGTTTTAAGGGGAAAGTTTAGTTGAATTAACCTGATCCACCATATTCTTGGAAATAGAACTTAGATCTTCTAATTTTTCACTCTCATAAATTGTATTAAAAATTACATTAACTACATATTTATGTATATGCATGATTGAATGGGGGCTTCCCTGATAGCTCAGATGGTAAAGAATTCACCTGCAATGCAGGAGATCTGGGTTTGATCCCTGAGTTGGGAAGATCCCCTGGAGAGGGGCATGGCAACCCACTCCAGCATTCTTGCCTGGAGAATCCCCATGGACAGAGGAGCCTGGCGGGCTATAGCATATGGGGTCATCAATAGTCAGACATGACTGAGCCACTAACAGTTTCACTTTCATGACTGAATCCTTAGAATAATAGCTTTGTTGCTGTTGTTCAGTCACTCAGAATAATAGTATAATAACCAAATCATTCCTTAATCTTAAAGCACATAAGAGATTGCCACTCTTCCCTTCAGTAATTCCTGTGCCTTTCCTAATACCTAAGCACCCTTTTTAAAGCCTCTCACCACTGGGTCTTAGGACAATGTTCAAATCTCACTACCCAAATATCCCTCAATGTGTCCTTACACATATAAAAATAATTATAAAGACTACTATAAATAACTTTATGGCAACAAATTAGGCAAGTTAGTTGAAGTGAACAAATTCCCCAAAAGATTCAACTTACTGAAACTGACTCATGCAGAAAGAGCAAATCTGAATAAACACGTAGAAGTAGCTAGCATATTTTACAGATTTCTTCTCCTTCTAATGTATCTACTATGTTTGAGGCTCTATAGATCTAAAGAAAATTCTGTAGTCTATCATTTAATTGTTTTCATTGTTTAATTTACAAGTCTATGACATGAAATGAAAATATTGGCCTTTATTTCAATTGTAAATTAAGGCCAATTTCCTAGGATGGATCAGCCATCCTATTCAGTAATTATCTCCTGAATAATTCCAGGAAACATGCTTGCTTCAGCCATTAGAAGCCTGAAACAGCGTTTTAAACAATCACAGACCTGGCATTCAAATAATTTAAAAATATAACCATATGAATTTGGAGATCTCTTCAGAATTCCAGCCAAGTAATAGGCCTAAATTTGTGCCAACACTCAAATCATATACTTTCTCTTTTTGTTGCCAAGAAATCTTAACACCCCTTTTTATGTCTCCCCTAACCACATTTTATGAGATATTTTCCGTACATCAAAACAGTTCAATATTTATAAGAAATATATACCTGTTACCTTTTGCTTAAGAAGGATAGAAAAAATGCAGGTCACTAATGACATAGAAATGATATCATATAGAGCTGTCATTGTACAAGGCTGTTTGTGGAAAATTTCACTGTCAAGAAATAAGTATACAAAAGGGGCTTCCCCTATGGCTCAGCAGTAAAGAATCTGCCTGCAATGCAAAAGCCCCAGGAGACACAACTTCGATCCCTGGGGTTGGGAAGACCCCCCTGGAGGAAGGCATGGAAACTCACTCGGGTATTCTTGCCTAGAGAATCCCATGGACAGAGAAGCCTGGCAGGCTACAGTCTATAGGGTTGCAAAAAGCCAAACACGACTGAAGTGACTTGGCACTCACACACACAAGTATACAAAAAGTTTCTGAGTTGTCTGACCCTCCACTGGAAACCCTAGGGGTTAGTAATTAAGGTGCATGATCTGCTAGTGATGGAAAGGTTGTAGAAAACTATGAAATGACTCTCTGGTTAAACATTTCTTCAAATAGTAAGGGATTATCTGGAAAGAACTTCACAGAGGAAACTGTTAAACAAAGAGCTAAAAAAAGAAGACTGAAGAACAGGCATGATAAGGATCTCCAACTATTTGAAGGGCTGCTCCAAGGCAAAGGCGATCAACTGACCTGTAACTATTCATTTATTTGACAAATATTTGAATGTATACTATGTACCAGGAACTATACTGTTGTTGTTCAGTTGCTAAGTCTTTGCAACCCCATGGGCAGCAGCATGCTAGGCTCCCCAGTCCTCCACTATCCCCTGGAGTTTGCTTAAATTCATATCCATTTAACCATGGGCATGAATCATCTAACCATCTCATCCTCTGCCCCTCGCTTCTCTGTTTGCCTTCAGTCTTTCCCAGCATCAGGGTCTTCTCCAATAAGTCAGCTCTTCACATCAGGTGGCCAAAGTATTGGAGTTTCAGCTTCAGCATCAGTCCTTCCAATGAATATTCAGGACTGATTTCCTTTAGGATGGACTGATTTGATATCCTTACAGTTCAAGGGACTCTCAAGAGTCTTCTCCAACACCACAATTCAAAGGCATGACTTTCTATTCTAAACTATACTAGATGCTAATAATACAAGAATGGGGAGAAACATGCCCCAAGAAGGAAAAGACATGTAAAACACATCACCTCGCCATGTCATAAGAACAGTAATTGAACAACAATAGGGAAGAGCACATTATGAGAGTGCTGGTTGCTCAGTCATGTCTACTCTTTGCAACCTCATGGACTGTAGCCCGCCAGGCTCCTATGCCCATGGAATTCTGGATTCAGAATATTGGAATGGGTAGCTGCCAGGAGCCAGCACAGGAGATCCCACCCATGACAAGGTCATGTGGAGGAGACCTGACAGGCAAGGCAGATCAGGACTTGAGGGACTCCCTGGACCTGCTCGAGCATCTACCCCCAAACCAAAATCTGTCTACTGTTTACTATATTATGCCTTTCACCAACTCTTCTGACATTAACAGGGCTATCCACCTATTAACAGGGCCTTTCCACCTTTCTCTGGAGAAAATCAACTTAGGGTTCTAGTTGATAAGTCTCCTGGGCATGAAAGGAGTATTTTAATTCAAACCCCCCGGTTAGCATTCTAGCTTGCTCAGCAGGTTTATCCATACTCTTGCAACTAATGCACATGATTGTTCACAAACTTCCCAACCATGAAAGGCATGGGAAGCCTAAACATTCTAAAAGTCCTAATGGGCATAGAGCCCTTTAAGGGGTGAAAAATTATTAGAATAGTACTGGTAAAGGGTTCATTATTGGGCCAATGCTTGCTGCCAAGTTCCCATATCCCTTATCCACTGTGCACCTGGGAGTGCATTAGTTAATGTAGTTGGAATGTAAGAAAAACAAGTAGTAGCCTTGGTATTAATCACATCAGACCTTTGAGCTAATAAGTTCTTTCTTTGTTGTGACCCACTGCACCTTTGCTCCATGAGAATGTAACTCTGTTTAGTACTTTCTGAGGCTGACACAGATTAGAAATATAAAGAAAAAAAAAAAAAAACACTTCAAGGGAAAACAAGTTTTCTGGTTGATCAACCTTTATCAAAAAAGGGTCATAAAATGTAACAGGCCTCCAGGCCAGAAGATAATGTACATAGCATAAGACCCTTGTTTATGGAAAGGCATACAGAAAAAAATCCTGGTTTCGATAAGGGCAAAACTGCTGGAATGTTTGAGCTGACTCTGCATGACCTTGCATCTTTCATTTTCCTCTATGTACAAGTCAGGGCATAAAAGCCCCTTTTGAAAATAAAGTTACAGGCCTCGCTCACTGAAGCTTGGTCTCCCTGTGTCACACTCTCTCTCTCTCTTTTTCTCAACATCGTCCATCCTGAGGGTATCCTTGGACTCTGCTGGGGCTGGACCCTGGCAGGTAGCCATTCCCTTCTCCAGGGGATCTTCCAAAACCAGGGATTGAACTCAGGCCTCCCACACTGCAGGCCTGAGTTCTCTTTACCATCAGAGGCACCAGGGAAGCCCCACTGTGAGAGTAAATGTGCTCTGAAAAATCAGGAACATCTTAGAAAAGCTGACTCTTCAGTTGTTTACAGAGAGAATCGAAGTTGCTAGAAAGATGAAGCAGCAAGGAACAACGGGCAAAGACAGGAGCAGAGGTGCAGAGAATGAAAAGGGTGGGACGTATGGGGATATTTGTGATTCTGTATGCTCAGATGCCAAGTGAGTGTGGAAGATGGTTGTAGAGGAGGTGAACAAGGACACAGAGGCTAATTAGGATGGACTTAAATCCCTACTGGCAAATCAGGAAGGGAAATTATATATATGTATATAGGGAGACTGTATATGCTTAAAATAAACTCATTGAGGAAATTAATAGTTAATTAACTGGTGGGTTAATAGTTAATAGTTAAGAGCCTGTGCTTTCACTGCCAAGGGCCCAGGTTCAATGCCTGGTCAGGTGACTAAAATGCCACAACCTGTGCAGTGCAGCCAAATAATAAAAACAAAAAATAGATTCATTGATGCAGAATGTTACCTTCTCTGAGGACATAGCACCCTGTGTATATCTCTAAATTCACAGCATACTATAATTGTCTCCCCAACAAGAGTGTGAGCTCTCCACAGAAAAAGACTCTCTCTTGTTCAGTTTTTTTAATATAAATTTATTTATTTTAATTGGAGGCTAATTACTTACTTGTTCAGGTTTATATCACGGTACCTAGCACAGAAGTGTCTGTCACAGAGAATGATTTTTTAATTGCATGAATGCAGAATGAGGCAATGCCTGAGTTCTAATCCCTAATCTGCCTCTTACTCAAGACATGCTTTTAACAAATCAGTCTCCTTCTCTAAATCTGAATTTCCTCATCCGTTTTTCCTAACTGTATCCCAGAGAGAGATGCTCCATGCAAAATAACAAAACAGAGAGTAGAGAATACTGAGAAATCTTCAGGCTAGATTCTGCTCTTAGAAGCAAAATGCACATTTCCAGAACAAATCAATAGGGACTCCCCTGGTAGTCCAGTGGTTAAGATTTTGCCTTCCAATCTAGGGCATGCCAGTTCAATCCCTGGTTAGGGAGCTGAGATCCCACATGCTTCTCAGTCAAAAAACGTAAAACAGGAAAAATATTGCAACAAATTCTGCTGGGGTCCAGCCCCGGTGGATCCAGGGAATTCGAAGGGTGGACGGCGTTGGCGTGGAAAGACTTGTTTATTGATTGATATAAGATTAGATTAAGAAACTATAGCGTAGTAGGAAGATTAAGTGGAGGAAGAGGGCTGAATAGCTTGGTTTACACAGAAGACCAATAAAATTCTAGACAAGGAATTTGCACCATCTACGTTGGGCCACCGGCGCCCACTTGAATATCTAAGGGTGCCTCGCCTTAAGCTCCCTTTCGCGCGGGTCTTAACAGCCAGGGCAAGTAAGTAGACCTGGTGAGCCTCCGCGCCCCAGGTGGAGATTCAGCCTGAAATTAAAGTAAAGAGCAGAGAGAGGGAAAGGGAGAGAAGGAGAGAGAGAGAGAAAGACACGGGGGGAGCCAGATTCCCAAGAAACCAGGCCGAGAGACTAGTCCATGAAACTGGTCCGAGAAACTGGTCCCATCCTTTATTGTTCAGAAGGCCTTTTATACTTTTGATAAAACATGGAGATCAATGGGTAACACAAAATTATGTAGCGTTCGCAGCCCAGACTCTTTCTGTATATCATTTTGTATACAAAAGGTCTCAGGTGATTTACATTATCTTCTGGCCAAGAGGCTTGTTAACACTTTTTGGCTCTCTTCCTTAATGAATGTTAATTTTGTTTCCCCTGAAGTGTTTTTCTTTAATCTACATCTCCTTAAAGCATTAAAGTTACATCTCTATAGAACAAAGGTGCAGTGGGTTATAACAAAGAAGGCACTTATCTCAAAGATCTAATGTTGCTAATACAAGGTCTACTACTTGTTTTTCTATATACCAACTATATCTACAAATAAAGGATATGAAAATTTGGCAGCAAGCATTGACTCAACAAATGAAACCTTTAATCAGCCCTATTCTAAAGATTTTGACTCTTCGGAAGCCCCTACATTCCTAGGATGTTTTAAGCTTCCTGTGCCTCCTGCGGTCAGGAGGCCTCAAACAATCACATGCGCAGCTGTAGGAGTCCTGCAGGCAGGCTAGAAAGCCATCAGAGGGTTTTTTGGATTGAAACACTCTTTCAAATGCAGAAGACTAAAGCCCTGAATTGACTTTTTCCAGAAAATGTCAGAAGAGTGGAAAAGCAGAGCACAAAAGCCGGCAGATTTTTGTTGGGGTACATGCTTAGGAATTTCCAGAGGGGTCCCTGAAGTCTGAGCACGCCTTGAGTATGTCAGCTTCCTTCCTCATGACCTTGTCACGGGCGGGATTCCTCACACTGGCTCCCGGCAAAATTCAATAAAAACTTTAAAAATGGTCCACATTAAAAAAAAAAAAAAAACGAGAAAAAAAAAAAACAACAGTCCAGCATTGAGGAAATCAGTTTGACTTTGTCTTCCCAACAGTTCTCACATGCATTTGGCCAGGGAAACTTTTCTCATGGAGTTAGTGGTGCTGGGAAATGCTAAACAAGAAAGACATTCAAGGCTCTTCCCTGCTCTGATGTTTTATGGTTTTGTCCCAGAATAGCTCCAGGTGAATTTGAAAATACTCAAGCTAGACAGTAGAAATGAAATCACAAATGTTAAGACTGAGCTCATGAACATATTTTAAATAGTGTTTGTATTTATAGGGCCATAATATAGAAAGCCTCCTTCCACATACCTTCTATGGGCACTGCTGAGCAAGCTCCCACTGTCACACAAACCTTCCAAGCCAAAGTCATCCAGATGACCTGTGCTCTTCACCATGACTCTGAGAATCCACCTTCACCTTGCCTAAGCGGTTCTTGAGTAAAATGCATCCATTTTCCATCCAAGCTCCCAGCTGACATCAGCTTCCATTTTGCTTACCCTTGGCAAACTGCCATGGACTAGACCTAACTGATGCACCATTACCTACACTAGTGACCTCCAAGGTGGTTTCTTTTAAGATTTATTTATTTATCAGCTGTGGTGGGTCTTCACTGCAGGAGGTGGTCTTTCTCTAGTGGCAGCAAGCAAGGGCTACTGTCTAGCTGCCGTGTACAGGCTTCTCGCTGCAGTGGTTTCTCTTGTTGTGGAGCACAGACTCTAGGCACTCAGCCTTCAGTAGTTGCAGCGAGTGGGCTCTAGAGTGCTGGCTCAGCACTTGTGGAGCACAGGCTTAGTTGCTCTGTGGCATGTGGGATCTTCCCAGATCAGGGATCAAACCCATGTCCCCGCCTTGCAAGGCAGACTCTCAACCACTGCACCACCAGGGAAGCCCCAAAGTATCTTGATTGTATATGCAAACCAGTAAAAACATTTTTATATGTACTCCCAATACATTTATTTCTAAAATATGGGTATGTTCTGCTGTAGTAATATAACTAAAAAACTCACAGAAATGTAAATCAGATGAGGAAAGAGACAGAAGTAAAAACTCTACTGTTTTCACATGGCCCCCTGCAGGTTGCCTTGGGTTCCTCTTCTGTGCATGACCCCCACTTTCCGTGCTCCCCTCAGGTTATCAGCTTAAAGGAGGAAAACATAAAGCCCACGTCAGGCACCTGAGCTGAGCAGATAAGGGGAGCTTCTCACTTCTGAGAGAGGTGACTAGCCTTTGTGGGGAGATCCTGTAGCATTTCAACAGGATGTGGCACAATACGGGCTTTAGCTTGAATTGGCCCTGCTTTCAAATTCTGACTGTATCTCTTTGCTGGCATGTGACTTTGAGCACATACTAGTAAATAATAATAATAGTAATAGTACCTCTCACTTATTAAGGATTTACTAGGTATCAGGCAGTCCACTAAGCACTTCGATGCATATTATCTATTTATCCTTATGTCTGTCATGCAGTAAAGATTTATCATCTCTGTTTAATAACTCAGGAACCTAAGGCACTAAATGGATATGTCATTTGCTTAAAATGAGACCCACATCTGCCTGACTTCACATTCCTAACTCCTGACAACCACTCTCTACTGCCTTCCACACTCACCTTCTATGAGCCTATGTTGTTATAAATTCAAAATGGAGAGAATCAGGATTTATACAGTGTGAACATGGCACTTGGGTTCAAAAATGTTAGCAGTTATTGCTGAACTCTCCAGATGAGTCCCCCAAAAGGTGCTGAGATGAGTCATCAGGATAAGAGTGTATAGAAAGTTAATCACGTCAGGCCTTGTCTGACAAAAGAAGGTGCTAGAGAAGGGGTTGCAGTGAGCCCCAGTAAGGGCAAGAATGTGTGGGCATGTGCCCTGCCCTGCCCTATCCCTGTGGCCAGGCAGACCCACCTGAATAGGAGGTAGAAACCTAGGACCTTCCCAGCTTTATGACGCCTGGCTTTAAGATCATCAGTTACTTCTATTCTGACTCCACAGTCATCACATGAAAGAGTTCACTGAGCATGAATGCTCTAAATAAGGCAACAAAATTAATAAACTAACATCTTTTAAACTCCAAGTTGTGGGGAAACACCTGGATCCCATGATTTCTGGACAGTGGCATGATTTTGCAAAATCATTTAGTTTCACCTTCTCTACTATAGACTTTTATTTCCCAAAATTTCTGATGTCCCTTTGCTCTTTTCTGAGTTCTAAACTATGGCACTTAAATCTCTTGCCTCACCACTTTCTCTCTTTTGAATTAATCAATATTGGTTCCCAGAGATGTATTGACCCTCCAAAAGAAGAAGCCATATCACAAATGTAAACTAGTCCTAAAATCACTCATAACTAGTCTTTGAAGGTGACTGTACTCTTGCCTAGAAAATCCTATAGACAGAGGAGCCTGGTGGGCTACAGTCCATGGGGTCGCGAAGAGTCAGACACGACTGAGCGACTTCACTTGCACTTTTCACTTTTATGCATTGGAGAAGGAAATGGTAACCCACTCCAGTGTTCTTGCCTGGAGAATCCAAGGGACGGGGGAGCCTGGTGGGTTGCCGTCTATGGGGTTGCACAGAGTCGGACATGACTGAAGCAACTTAGCAGCAGCAGCAGCAGAGGCATGGAAACATAAAGGTTTCAACAATTGCACTCTTGTCCTCTCTAAATATGCAGAAATATTGGCCCAGTTTGCTTCTCTCGGTTGGCCGTTGATTCAATTTGCAATCAGCCTGAAAGCCCTCCATGATTCAATCTGACTCCATTCAATAAACACATTTTATACCCCTACACGTTGACAGAGAGCCCCCTAAATTGCATTTTATGCTGACAGATTCATCAATGCATGCAATAACATTCTTATTTAGTACCAATCCCAGTGTTAGGTACTGGGAGTGAGGGATAGGGCTACAAAAGGACAGATGACCTTTTTTCCTTATTTTATGGGTAACAAGTTTAAGGAAAAATGAAATTACAGTAATAATAATCCAAACCTTACTCATACTACCACCCCCAACACAAAAATCATCGCTAGTCCATCTAATCTTCCGTATACACACATTTGTATTAGCCCAGTGACTAAGCACCTAGGCTGGAGAGTGAATGGCTGGGTCTGGATCTTGTCTCCTCCAGCTGGGAAAATGGACCTGAGACCTTGAACAAGTTCTCTTGCTTCTCTGTGCTTCCCTTTTCTCATGGATAAGACTGGACTCACAATGATGGTCCATACCACATAGAATTGTTATATAGGTAAAGCATTTGGAAAGTGCCTGCCACATAGCCATGAATAAATGGAGGCTGCTCATTACAGCATCTAACTAGAGTTTAATTTTTCATTAGCTGTTATTTATTTGTCCACTGGCATTGATGACTCCACATATTCTTTGTGCCGATGTGCTCCTTATACAGGGCTTCCCAGGTGCCTCAGTGGTAAAGAATCCGCCTGCCAATACAGGAGACACAGGAGACACGGGTTCAGTCCCTGGGTCAGGAAGATCCCTGCAAGAGGAAATGGTAGCCCACTCCAGTATTCTTGCCTGAAGAATGCCGTGGACAGAGGAGCCTGGTGGGCTATAGTCCATGGGGTCACGAAGAGCTGGATGCAACTGAGCACACACACTCCAATTACAAGGGGGTAGAGGTGCTTCTTGGAGCTGCTTGGTTTTACCTGACTGAAACAGAGGAGCAGGGAGACACCCGCTCCAGTATAAACCCTGCACAGGGTGATATAGAGGGACTGGGCAGAAGGAAGGAGACAGAATGGTATAAACTTCTTCATTTCTGCTTGTCCATTTGCCCCTCTTACTGATACAGGTCCCCTCATATCACCAGTGTTAACAACTGATGCACACCTTGTACTATATTTTTATGCTCATCTAATCATATGCAAACTTTACAGAGACGGGTATATATGAGTATGTATCTATGAGAGATTAAAGGGTTTGTTCTCTTAAAAATGAGGTCATGCTATGTAAGCATCTTGCTTCTCTCATTTAAAATACTTCATCTGGGACTTCCCTGATGGTCCAGTGGTTAAGAACCCACCCACCAATACACAGGATACAGGTCCAATCCCTGATCTGGGAAGATCCCACCTGCCAGGTAGCAACTAAACCCATGCACCACAATAAGAAGCCTGTGCACTGCACCTGCCCTAACTGGAGAAAGCCCATGCGCAGCAATTAAGACCCAGTGCAGCCATAAATAAATAAATAATAACTTTAAAAGAAAAAATAAAATTCACCTCTGCTGAAGGTGGCTTCTTTCCTTGTAAGTCTGCTTACAATTTTTTGATGGAGTATTTATTTCAGCAAGATTCTGGGAGCCCTGTGGGACTTGTGTTGAGGATACATCTCTCTGGCAAGTATCAGATTTTATTTGCATAGAACCCAGGAACTACCCACCCAAATCTACTTTATTTTGTAAGTTATTGTATATTATACAAATGTATATATTTGTATGTTATACATATTGGGTATACTTTACAGTACCCGAGAGCATACAGGGAATGTGAATCAAGAACTCAAACATAAGTAACAGCAAACCTGCAGAGATAAAGGCTAAAAGGGGGCTTTTCCTTTCTCCACTCAAACCTAAAATTAAATAAATAGCATACTATTTTTTTTCTTATTGTTTGTCTTTTAGCACATTCCCACAAGGGCCTTAACTTTGTGCAAGGGTTTCAGTTCCAATCCTCTAGTTAACTCAGGTCTGAACCCTTATCTCCTGTCCCCCAGAGAGATTTAACCCTGGTTACAGAGATCTGAAGCCCCATCTCACTTCTTTGGCCTCCAAGAAGTTCCCTGAATTTCCTGCAAACTCTCAGCTCTGCATTTAAAAAGACGTGTTTATTAATTATTCTAGGAATTTATAAGAAGAGGTTTTCAGGATACCTACTTCACTATAAAGATGGGATGAAACTCAGAAACATATTGGTATAGCTGTGTACCCATGAGATGCACACCCATTCCCCACACATTAGATCAATGAGTCATCATGCTTATGGAAGGCAGAATACTCTTTAAAGTGCCTTTCATGCCCCTTATATCCTTTGGTAAACTCAACAATCCTATAAGCTAGACATTACAGGTATGATTATCTTCATTTTACAGAAAAGAAATAGATTTCCAGAGAAGCTACGTGTCTTACATCACAGAGGCCCAAAAGTGAAGTCATCCCCCACTGCCTTTCGTCTGCACCATCAGGCTGCTGTCAAAGCAATACACTGAGATTTAGTCCCTGGTCTCACCTATGGATATTTCCTCCATACTTCCTGAGCTCTAACCATGAACCAGACCCAGGGTCAGGAACTAAGACTGAAAGACCAAAGAGAAGAAAAGGAAGTCCTTCCTAGGAGCTCCTAGTTGGGAGGAGAAAACAAATAAAATCTTCAAGTATTCTACATTCAGATACAACCTGTAGAGAGAACAGCAAGGAAAGGAACATCAAATTCTCCCAGATGCCATTGAGGACTTCTATTTTTGGTGGAGGTCCAGAAATATGACGGAGAAAACACTGCTATTCTAAGCTGGCTGCAGATTTCCTCCTGTTCAGCAAAACATATTGATGTTTATCATAAAAACCCCTCCATATGCAAAAAAGGGGAATCCGGAGAATCCAATTGCATGAAATGCTTAAGGTGCATTATTGCAAGGTTAATGAAAAGCAGTATTTTTTCAAAAGGGTTTCCAGTTACTGTATAAAGCCCATGCATGTGGAACTGTGGAGATGCTCCTTGAAGCTACATAGTTTTCCTGGCTGAGATGGGGAGGCAGGGAAACACAGCTCCATTTAAAACCCTGCACAGGTGGGGACAAGAAGGGAAAAACCAGGATTGCACAGGGCTGAAGCTCTGCGCCTGACCAGCCTGGTAAAGCAGGGTGGTGCCCGCTTCCCTCTGGAAGACAAACTGTGTCCTAAGACAGAGGACATTTCTTGGCTCAGACAGGGAGTCCGGAGCACTTTACATTAAACTGAGGAAGTTCCATATGATCAGAGAAGAGTCACTTCCATACTTCACCACGCTCTGTCACCCCCACAAGTGAGTGGAATTTAAAATCCAGCGGGGCAGAGGCAAGGGAATATTCTCCATTGTGTTATATCTGAATTTCATCATCCCAGGGCACTATTATTGCTAGGTTTTATTATATTTACTTGTGAAAAATAAGCTCCAGCATATGAACACGAGAAGAAGTAAGACTAAGAGAACTAAAAAACTTCCATAATAGGTGAGATGAATTCTGAGGAGTAGGAAGATGATAGATATTAGGCAGGAAAGAGAAAAGAGCAAAGCAAAAGAGGTATGCCAAGAGATGATGCAAAGAAGAGTTTAATGTATGATATTAAGCAGTTTGCTGTGCTGAGCTCAATGTTAGCCATCTCCTCTGTCCCTAAGACTTCTATAAACAGCTACACCTACAATCCTGGATAGATGGTACTTTGGGGAATGACAAAATCAGAGGGCTACCCGATCAGGCTGTGGGGTGGTGATGCGCAAGCAACAACATACAGAGGAAAGAAACGGACAACTTCACAGAATCTAGAAACTGGAAACTTGGAGTGACTACAAAGATTGTGCCCAGTGCATTAATTGGTAGAGAGTTCTGAGCCCACCCTGCTAATAAATAAAATTCAAAGAGGCATAAAAAACTACTCAGCCCTAAATAAATACATCTTGAAAATCTGAATGAAATAGAAATTTGTAGGAAAATATAATTTGCCTGAAGATGTCTCAGAAGAAACCAAAAATCTAACTGGTCCAGTTGCTGAAGAGAAAGAAAAGAAGTTATCCAAAAAACTGCCCCTCAAAAAAGCACCAGGTCCATAGTGTCCAGCGGAACTATACAAACTTTCAAACAGTAGGTAATTTCAGTGTTGCTTGAACTTGTCTCAGGGGTAGGGGTGTGGGGAGCTTTCCAGATGGCACTAGTGGTAAAAAACCCGCCTGTCAATGCAGGAGACATAGGAGATGTGGGTTCAGTCCCTGAGTTGAGAAGATTCCCCTGGAAGAGGCCATGGCAACCCATTCCAGTATTCTTGCTTGGAGAATTCCATAGACAGAGGAGCCTGGCGAGCTATAGCTCAGAGCTGCAAAGAGTCAGACACCACTGAAGTGATCTAGCACACACTTAGAGTTTAGAAAGAAAGAGAAACCTAAGTTATTTTTGTAAAAAGCATTACAGTGATATCAAAATCTAATAAATATTTCACATATATTAAAAACTAAAGACAAATGTCACTTAAGAATACCAATACAAAAATCCTAAATACAATATTAACCAACAGAACACAGTAGCACATTAAAACAACAATATGTTATTTCCAAGTAAAGTTGATTCTATAAAGGGCAGAAACTGTGCAATATTAGGAAATCTATTGATTATTCATATCTGTTGATTTAAAGAGAAAAGTCTTGCTGATTCCTTGAATAAATGTAAAGACATGTTCATAAAAAGACAATTCAGCAACACTGAGATGTTAGTTTCCTCCTAGGTTAACACATAAATCTCTTAATCCAAACAAAAATATCAACAAATTGAGTTTTCTCTCTAATTCATTCTTAACTAGGCAAATTGATTCTAATATTCATATGAAAAATAAAACAGCCAGAAAATCTCTGAGGAAGGAAAGCAATGAGCAGGCTCTACTATTACTAAAGCAAAAGGCATTCAGTTGTGCCTGACTCCTTGTGACCCCATGGACCATACAGTCCATTGAATTCTCCAGGCCAGAATACTGGAGTAGGTAGCTGTTCCCTTCTCCAAGGGATCTTCCCAAAGCCGCAATAATTAGAACACTGTGGTTCTGGCACAGAACAGCAGGTGGACTGTGCTGCTTTTCCTCCGGTGGCCATTACCCACACTTAATTTCCCAGCTTCTCTGCCCCGCTGCTGTTTTCTCCATGTATCCGTTGACATTTGCCCTCTAGCTTCCTGTGGGTTCAGCCAAGTGGAGGCCCTGGCTGGAGATCAGAGGGTGAGAGGAGACGGTCAGATGGTTCCCTCCAGATCCCTCACTGCTTTTCAAGTACTGACTCTGATCCCTCCTACATAGAAATCTGATAAGATTCTCTGCTCTCCTTTATCCCTTAGGCCTAGGAGCTCAGTGGCTTTCCACCATTGCTAGTCTGGGTGCTTTCTCATCGCTAGCAGGATCCTTGAACCTTGACCACACTTCCATGAACATCCCTTCTTTTGAACCATCAGAGTGGAATTCTATTTCCTTCCAAGAACTTGACTGATACATAGATAACAAAATGGAATAGACAATCCAGAGAGATTCAAATGTATATAGAAAGTCAGTGTATAATAAAGTTAGCATCTCGAATCAATGGAATTATGACAGACATGTTAATAAATACTGTTGAGATAAACAGAGAGCCACCTGGAAAAATATTAGAGTAAATCTTTACCTGACATGGTACACCAGAATAAACTTCAAATGTAATTAAATGGAAACAAAATAAAACCACAAAATCATAACTGTAGTATAGTCATACAACGGAATATTACTCAGCTAAAGAAAGGAATTGTTGGGACTTCCCTGGTGATCCAGTGGTTAAGAATCCACCTGCCAATGCAGGGGACACAGGTTCAATCCCTGGTCTGGGAAGATCTCTTAGATCACGGAGCAGCTAAGCCCGTGCACCACAATTGCTGAACCTGCACTCTAGAGCTACTGCTCCGCAACAAGAGAAGCCACCGCAGTGAGGAACCTGCGCACCACAACGAAGAGCAGCCCTGGCGCACCGCAGCTAGAGAAAGCCCGTGAGCAGCACCGAAGACCCAGTGCAGTGGAAAAAAACAGTTAATTAAATTTTTAAAAAGAAATGAATTTTTGATACAACCAACAGAGATGAATCTCAAAAACATGTGGAATGATATAAGGTTTACAGAAAATAATTTGTGCTGTATGATATTCCACTTGTAGGACATTCTAGAAGACATAAAAATGAATGCAGAATGGTGAAAAATCAGAACAGTGAGTCAGAAGAGTGAGTCTGTGGGTGGGAATGGGGTGGAGATTGTAAAGGGGCATGAAGGGACTTTCTGGGACGATGCTAATGTTTTCTATCTTGC
Source organism: Ovis canadensis (assembly GCF_042477335.2). Lineage (NCBI taxonomy): Eukaryota > Metazoa > Chordata > Mammalia > Artiodactyla > Bovidae > Ovis > Ovis canadensis. Next base: position 78,976,556 of record NC_091248.1, on the reverse strand, counting down.
TAGAGGTTTAGGTTACATCCTTAATATTTCCTTATTTTGTCATATATAGATTTTACATCAAAACAAAAAAGGGTCAACAAACATCAAACTCTAGTTTGTGGTATGCATGTGGATTTACTTAAGAAAGAGTGCACTTATATCTGCGAAATAATTTTAAATGCAAAAATAAGATAAATGAAGGGATGAATAGAGGGATAGATAAATAGATACATGATAAAGCAAGTACAGTTGAATGTAAATGGTAGCATCTAGGTGGTGGGTATAAGAGTGTTTGCTATAAAATTCTTTCAGTTTTGCTCTGTTTTTAATTTTTAATTTTTAAAAATACTAGAAGAAAAAGTTCTGACACTGTTATGACATGGGTAAACCTTAAAAATACTATACAAAGAGAACTAAGCCAGTCGCAAAAGGACAAATACCATGTGATTCTGCTTATATACGGTACCTAAAGTGTCACTGTGTAAAGCAAATTCTCAAGCCTCTCCTTTCCAGCAGATTAAAACTCAGCCTTCACAAAAAGGGAAAGAGAGATGAATCTGAATGTAGAAAGTAAAATAGTGGTTGCCAGGGGTTGACTGCGGTGGTAATGGTGAGATATTAAATGTTTCTCAATGGGAACAGTTTTAGTTTGACAAAATGAAAAAAGTTCTGTGCATGGATAGTGATAATGGCAAAACAACACTGTGAACATAATACCACTCACTAAATTACTCTTAAAAATTCTTAAAATGGTGAATTTTATGTTATGCATACTTTACCAAAATAATAAAAATAATTTTAAACTACTGGGAAAAAATGGGAGAATTCCTTGATAGACTTGGATAAAATTAGAGAAGGCCTTTATCTTTAAAACTGTGACTCAGAATCCAGAGATGATTATCACAGAATTGTTGATAATAAATAAAACTGGAAACAACTCCAAAATCCATTAATTTGAGAGTGAGAGATAAACTATACTATACACAGAAGAGCATCCATTAAAAACAATGATGTATAATATACTGATATTTAAAATGCTCATAAAATATTACTGAGTAGAAAGCATTATATCATAAAATAGCAAGTATAAAATGATATCTTTTATATAAAATGTGTGTGTGTGTGCCTAAAGAGATACTTGGAAGGATAGTCAACAAAATGTTAATGGTGATTATCTTGGGCTGTTTGTTAATGCTTTATTCTTTGCACTGTTCTATACTGACATTTTTTCAACAAGCTTGTATTATGTTTATAAAAATAATAAAGCCATTTTCAACTCATACTAAAATACTAAAAGAAGTAGGTATCTACTACCATATATTTTCCCTTGATACCTTCTAGCTATAAACATTCATTAATGCAAGGACTCTGTGTGTGTGTGTGTGTGTGTGCACCAAGTTAACCCTCAGGAAAGATGGACTCACTGACACTTGAGCTCCCAAGTCTCTCCTTCATAAAGGTTACAAGTCAGACTTCATGAAAGGAGGAGGAGAGGTGAATCTGAATGGCTAAAAGCTAAACCTCTATCAGTCTGCACTTTATAAAAGTTCCAGTGACAACATTACTCACAGAAGCTGTCATACAAACAGCATAGTATGTTCAGTATGTCGTACAAACTGGTGAAGATGCTGTGCTCTGGAAAACCGTCAGATGACCCCAAAATGCCTTTAGTGAAGACAATAATACTAGTGATAAAAAAAAGCTTGTAAGAAGAGTAAATAAATGTGTTTGGGCACATAATGAACATGCAGGTATTTGTTAAGTTATTGAATAAATCATATCTCAGGAAAATCAAAAGTGCTTAATGAAATGTAAGAGTGGGAAAAATGGTATTCTAAACTAATGTATTTACTGCAACTTGAGATTTTGAGACAGGTGTAACAAAGTAACAAAATAAATATTAAAAATTTTTTTCTAGTCCTTTCAAAGTTTGTATGTTCAAGTACGCTATTAAAAAAAATTTTTTTGAGGGACCTTCTCAAAGGGGAAAAAGAGGACTTACCTTGTACTGGGGGTCATTTCATTTTGAGACAACTTGAAAAGCAATGTGGGGTGCAGGCAGCGGTCAGCGGTCACACTCTCATCCTCTCCCCGCTTCCTGACCCAGTAGAGCCCAAATCTCAGGACATAATAAGTGAAAGGCTAGAGGCTGGAGAGGATTCCTCCTCCCTGGGGAGCCCGCAATTAGTATGGCTATGGAAAAAGTGACAGAGAGGAAAAAGCAGAAACTCTGACTGGCTGGCTTACAGACTAGTCATCGCCAAGGTCACAGAGTGAATGAAAATCCCTTCTGCAGCCTTTCCCCCAGAGTGGGGCAGGGTCTGGTTCTCAGGGAAACGACATGTCCCTCAGGCAGGAAGAGAGGACTGGATTCACCAGATTCTTACTCCTTGTTCATGCAAGGGCAGAAGTTCCTTGGCATATCTTAAATATTACTCATTGCAAGCAATGAAAAATTACTCCCAATTACTTTAATGCTGATTTTAAAAGCCTTTAATATAATTAGACATGGCATAATTGGAGCAGTTGGAAGAACAGGACAGGGGAAAAATGTAGGAATACAAGACTTCCTTGGTGGTCTAGTGGTTAAAAATCCACTTGCCAATGCAAGGGACAAGAGTTTGATTCCTGGTCGGGAAGATTCCACATACTGCAGGGCAACCTGTGCGCCACTACTGTGCCTGAACTGTAGAGCTCTCAAGCCACAACCACTGAAGTCTGCACACCTAGAGCCCATCTTCTCAACAAGAGAAGCCACTGCAGTAAGAAGCCCAAGCACCAAAACCAGAGAGTAGCCCCTGCTCAGTGCAACTAGGGAAAGTCCACACATAGCAACAAAGACCCAGAGCAGCAAAAAATACACAAATAAATAAATTAAAACTATGGGGAAAAAAAAGAACAGAGGAATAAACTTTCTCAATAGGGTGTTAACTAGCCACTCAGAAAGCAAACTAAAAACACACACACGCACACAAACTACTGTCTAGATTGAGCAATCTGAGTAAGTTACAGATAATATAACACCAAGGATGACGTATGTGTGGGATCTTTGTCCTTAACCCCAGAAGTGGCAGTCTAGGGCCTCTAACATATGAGAGGACAGAGTTAGAGACAAACAGTGGTAAAGGGATTATTAGCCCACCACAGTGGTATGATATTTACTTTAAACTGAAAACGTCTGATCAACAGCAACGGCAAGAAACACTTTCAAAAACTTAAGCAGTGTCCAGAAAATACAGCTGCCATTGACAACCCCTTCCCCCCAAGGGAGTTTCCAAATTGAGAAAAGACTGACCCTTAGCACTAGGAAGTACACAGTTTCAGCTGTCCATTAGCATGGAAAAGTTCAATAAAACCTTTCAGATTTTCTTTCCCAGTGAAGCCCTAAACAGCCTCTCTTTTTTGTCAAGTTGGTATATAAATCTTTACTTCTAGCTATTCAGCAAGTTACTCATTATTAAGTACTCCCTCGGGTGAATATAAATAAACCTTGTCTTTTCTCCTCTTAAGCTACTGTCAGTTAATTTGCAGGCTCCTGACTATAAATCTAAGTGGGTAGAAGAAATCTTTTCCTCCCAAAGGCAGTAACCTTATCAGGAGTCACAGAAGACGTAGATGGAAACCAAGTAGCAGGCAATAAAGTTCACCAAGACAGGGAATTCCCTGACAGTCCAGTGTTAGGAGTCAGTGCTTTCACTTCCAGGGCCAGGCTTTGGTCCCTGGTCAGGAATTGCTGCTGCTGCTAAGTCGCTTCAGTCATGTCTGACTCTGTGCAACCCCATAGACGACAGCCCACCAGGCTCCTCTGTCCCTGGGATTCTCCAGGCAAGATTACTGGAGTGGGTTGCCATTTCCTTCTCCAATGCATGCATGCATGCTAAATCACTTCAGTCGTGTCCAAGCCTGTGCGACCCTATGGACAGCAGCCCACCAGGCTCCTCTGTCCACAGGATTCTCTAGGTAAGAATACGGGAGTGGGTTGCCATTTCCTTCTCCAACTAAGATCCCACAAGTCACCAGGCATAGCCAAAAACAAACAAACAAATTCAGCAAGACAGTGTTTCAAGACCATCATCTGACAAATACTGGTTGCAGTCTGAAACCAATTCTTGTAGGATACATCTTTTCCAAATGTTAAAACAGCAGTACAAAAAAGGGGTGAGGAGATAACAACTGAAAATGGAAAAAGCCCCAACAACTTTAACACACAGATTGTTAACCGAAAATTACCCTAATCAATAATGTCAAAGTCTCTCTTCATCCAAAGAAATTTCTGACAAAAGCTAGGCACCTCAGACAACCTACTTCTGATGATTACACAATAGACAGGTAGTTGTGGAAGGTTTTTTTGTTTATCTGGTTATTGGTTTATTCTGAGCAGGTCAGGAAGCAACAGTTAGAACTGGACATGGAACTACAGACTGGTTCCAAATATTGTCACCCTGCTTATTTCACTTATATGCAGAGTACATCATGAGAAACGCTGGGCTGGAAGAAGCACAAGCTGGAATCAAGTTTGCCAGCAGAAATATCAATAACCTCACATATGCAGATGACACCACCCTTATGGCAGAAACTGAAGAGGAACTAAAAATCCTCTTGATGAAAGTGAAAGAGGAGAGAGAAAAAGTTGGCTTAAAGCTCAACATTCAGAAAACGAAGATCATGGTATCTGGTCCCATCATTTCATGGGAAATAGACAGGGAAACAGTGTCAGACTTTATTTTGGGGGGGGGGCCTCCAAAATCACTGCAGATGGTGACTGCAGCCATGAAATTAAAAGACGCTTACTCCTTGGAAGGAAAGTTATGACCAACCTAGACAGCATATTCAAAAGCAGAGACATTACTTTGCTAACAAAGGTCCATCTAGTCAAGGCTATGGTTTTTCCAGTGGTCATGTATGGATGTGAGAGTTGGACCGTGAAGAAGGCTGAGCACCGAAGAATTGATGCTTTTGAACTGTGGTGTTGGAGAAGACTCTTGAGAGTCCCTTGGACTGCAAGGAGATCCAACCAGCCCATTCGAAAGGAGATTAGTCCTGGGTTTTTTATTGGAAGGACTGATGCTGATGCTGAAGCTTAAACTCCAGTACTCTGGCCACCTCATGAGAAGAGTTGACTCATTGGAAAAGACCCTGATGCTGGGAGGGATTGAGGGCAGAAGGAAAAGGGGATGACCGAGGATGAGATGGCTGGATGGCATCACCAACTCAATGGACATGAGTTTGGGTAAACTCCGGGAGTTGGTGATGGACAAGGAGGCCTGGAATGCTGCGATTCATGGAGTCACAAAGAGTTGGACACGACTGAGCAACTGAACTGAGATACCTTTTATTAAAAGTGAATTAACTTCATCCTTACTTTCTACCAGTGAGTGGGGCCACAAAAGCCTACAAAACACCATGCTTAATATAAGCCGGATCTCGCCTCGGGTTTTGATACCATATCTTCACAACAGTATCGTAAGACAAGAGTTAGGAAACTAACACCATCCTCAGTTAGACAAATCTCAGAATCTCAGAGCCTTTAATGTAGATGAGAGGAAACATCTGGCCTTACTGGCCTGACTCTGCACCCCAAGTCTAACTTTCCCCTTAAAATTTTTGGCTTTAAGTATCACCATAGTAATATCCAAGGTGACTGTTTCTTCCTTAATTTGATATCTCCCTCCCAGAACCAATGTACCTTCTTTGGTTTCCCTGAGTATAGCTCAGAAAATACAAAGCTTTCAAAGAATGTTACTAAATATTAGTAAACTGAAGGACTGGGTAATGGGAAATAAACCCACATCACTTAAGACAAGTAGTATAGAGAAACAGAAAAGAATTCCAGAATTCGACTATTTAGGTTTAAATTCTGGCTGTCATTTTCTAGCTGTGTAACTTGACCTCTCTGTGCCTTGATATCTTTATCTGTAAAATGATAACTAAATGACCCATCCCACCATCTTGTAAAATAACATCTGGTACATAGCACACAAGTATATATTCAGTTTGGTTTGTAAAGTAAAGGTTTTAGTTTGCAGCACAGCTACTTTTCTCCCAGATTCACAAGTTCTGTGCTGTTCTCCCCAATACCTGGAGAAATCCAATCTATTCCAAGCAAGGGCTACCCAGACTCACAGAAAAACGCAACTCATCTCATTTTTAAAGATGATAAAACTGAGCCTTATCTGCAATTTCAACTATCTAAACTCACCACACTTCAAAGATACAAGTTCTTTTTTTTTAAGAGCAAAGGATAGAAATTGAATAACTTTGTGTAAGTATCCTTAGGTGATATAAAACTCAGAATGTCATCTTTAATTTGAAATTTTCTTTATGAAAGAAAGTGGAAGGAATGGAAAAAAAGAATCTCATTCAATCAAAAAGTTAAAGCTAATAGTATTCCCAGGATGCATTCATCAAATCTAGAACAGAAACTAATTCAATGCAAATTCCTAGAAATTAGTTTTTAGGAATTATGCAATATAAAAATATACTGTCTATATCACCAGAAGTATGATGAAAAATATGTTAATATTCTTCTATAGGCATATATAGTTGTAATTTAACTGATATCACACACATATATAATCTAACATTGAATCATTGCAGAAACAATCCATGTTTCATCCAATGTAACTGTGATAGACTATAAGATCATCTAAAAAAATTTTGTATCCTACACATTAGAAAATATTAAGCCTCCGGATGCTTGAATAATACCTTACCTTTGTATAGTACTTACAGTTTGCAAACCAATTTTTATCTCCATAGTTTCCTTTGAGCTTCATGGCATAGGATATGGCGCTACAACTCTATTTGTGCTCATTTTAAAAGAGCAGATAGCACAGGTTTAGAAACTAGAGGTCTCCTGCCCTAGGAGGCAGAGAAGGCGATGGCACCCCACTCCAGTACTGTTGCCTGGAGAATCTCATGAACGGAGGAGCCTGGTGGGCTGCAGTCCATGGGGTCGCGAAGAGTAGGACACAACTGAGTGACTTCCCTTTCACTTTTCACTTTCATGCATTGAAGAAGGAAATGGCAACCCACTCCAGTGTTCTTGCCTGGAGAATCCCAGGGATGGGGGAGCCTGGTGGGCTGCCATCTATGGGGTCACACAGAGTCAGACATGTCTGAAGCAAGTTAGCAGCAGCAGCAGCAGTAGCCCTAGGAGGCAAAGCTTAGCAAGACCTAGGTATCCTAACTCCAAATCTGGTTCTCTTTCCACTAACACCACAAAAATATCCTATAAATGGGAAAAACTAACATATTGTATAATGATGAATCCATTCAAGGGCAATATGCATGTGTATTCTCTTAATTTTTGTTTTAAAAAGCTGTTTGAGTGAAATAATAACAAATAAAAGCCATAAACTCAAGAAAATTCTCAAGGGAATAAGGATTCATATATCCTGACCTCTCATGAGTCAAAGTGTGAGTCAGTCCCTCACTCCACTTTTTCTCTTTAGAGGAACTAATATTGCCCACGAAATCTAATGAGTCCTTCTTGAAAACTCAATGGACAATAGCAATGAGCATCACAACCTTGCTTGGGATGAAAGTGAGGATTTATGTATGAGACCAAAAGACCAGCTGATGTATTTAGTAACCTTTCTAGTGTGATTTTTTTTAATTACATGTACCAACTAAGGACTTTTCCTCCCACTTACACAAAAACAGGACCTACCCTATGAAATGGACCTTTGAATATCTTAAACCCAAAACTGAAGTTTTACAGTTCCCTTCAGCTTCACCTGAAAAGTTTTAGAGATCTGGTTCAGGGATAGCACTCAGCACTTCTACATGCACAGTGTCTGGTTATGTTTTCTAGCTATCTAGTGAGAAATGTATTAGTATCATCTCTATGTCACAGATGATAAAACTGAGGCACAAGGAGAGTATCCTGCCCAAGATCACAACGAAAGCAGGTGATGGAGATACAGACCCACCACCAACCCCAAATCTCATGTGCTCTCCTCGCTTCTCTCTTTACCCTTAAAATGTCCTCCCCCAACCACACACCCCACGTCCCTTCAGCAGAGACAGGTTTCCTTTTTCACACATGGATAAGTCTTGGACAAGCAGGAATCTCCTGTCCTTTTTCCAGTTCCCCTGGGAGACAGGTACACCTCCTTTCCAAAACAACAAGGACTATGTTTCCCGTTGGTGCGGACGCCAGTGCAAAGATGGGGAAAGGGATCCTTAGGGGGTAAACTGCCTTGCCAGCTACTGTTTAAACGCCTGTGAAAGATGATCCTTCTGAAATAACTCCGTATTGAAATGAGTCAGAAATGAGTCTTAACTTGTGAAAGTTAATGGGCAATTTTTATGGGCAAGAGATTCTGGGCAAATTATGGGCAAGAGAACAAGAAAGCCGAAATCCTGTTGAGAGACAGAGCTTTCACTTCTCCCTTTGAAGTTAAAAAGGGCCCCTTTAGGTCTCCACGGAGCGGCTCCCCACGATCCTTACAGAAAGGAGGAAACTTACCCGCAGCGCTGGGGCTTCGAGACAGCTGGGACTGAGGCATACTCTCGTCACTGTTCAGCACCGGGGACAGCTCCGGACTCGCCAACTTCGCGCGCCCCTCCGGGCTCGGTGCTATCCGCTGAGACTCCCAGGCTGCGGGCAGGGTGGCCGCCTCTCCACACCCTGGTCCAAGCCTCCCGGTCTTGTGGAGCGCAAAACGGTCTCCGCGAGCAGCGGGGGCAGCCGGAGGCGCCTCGGGCTGGGGCGGTGGCGACGAGCCCAACTGCACCACGGCGTTGCGGGACCGGGACCGCGCCAGCGCTGAGGAGACGGAGCCCATCTCAGGGGGCTGGGCTGGGCCCAGGTGAGCGGCCAAGGCTCCCAGTGGGACCCACACCCCTTGCCTGCCAGAGGTTTACTCTCTTCTCGCGCCAGGGCACCTCCAGCCTCTGCTCCGCCTCTGACTCCGCGGGTGGCAGTCCCTCCTCAGCGCGGGGGAGAAGGAGGAAGCTGCAGGGAGGGCTGCGTGTCCACCCCGGGTGGACTGAGGAGGACCCAGGCGATGTCTGCGCCTGTCTGATGATCTAGGGTGGATGACGACACTTGGAGGGGTCCGTGTGCAGAGGTTGCCCCGAGACTTTCCTGGGGATTGGAGGGGAGGAAGGGGAGTGGCATTAAAGGAGGGAGACTTTCTTCCTCTACTTTCTGTACTTTGGTCACCTGGGGCCAAAAGACTGGCACCTTCTTCCCGCTCCTGCCGACACTTCTGGGCTGCCACTGTCCCTGGGGAGGATGAAAGGTTTAGCCAAGGCAGAGGAGGAGTCTACATTTGTTTTCTTCTCTTCTCTTCTTAGGACTAATACCACTACTCTTCCAGGCTGTGCTTTCCTGCAAAGCCAGGCCTGGCTCCTGACTCTCCCTGAGGAAGGCTTGGCAATCCCCTTTCCAGCATGCCTCCTCCCCATGCCCTCATCCTGGAGGGGGACTGAGGCCAGAGAGGGAAGCCATGGTGTAAGGGGAAGCAACTCTGCTGGTTCTCCTCAGGGAAGCGGGGAGGCAGGCACCAGCCAATCCGCAGGGTTTCCATGAAGGGAACCCAGAGCAATCAGGGGCCCTATTAATGGGCCTGCCCTGCTGGCCCTCTCACTTTTCTGACTGCAGTTCAAAGGTGGTGACACCTAACTTGGATCCAGAAGCAGGAAGAGCAACCTGGGATTAAGTTTCAACTAAAATCCTGTTAATTCAGGAGACATGGGAGATGTGGGTTCGATCCCTGGGTCAAGAAGATACCCTGCAGGAGGAAATAGCAACTCACTCCAGTATTCTTTTGGGAAAACCCCATGGACAGAGGAGCCTGGCAGATGACAGTCCTTGGGGTTGCAAACAGTCAGACACAGCTGAGCATGCATGCCCCTTACTTATTCTACTTAAAACCCTATTTGTTGCTCAGAGAAGTTTTAGGTCTTGCCCAAGGTCACAAATGGTTAGTTAGTAATGGAGCTGGATCTTGTGCCTGGGACTACCTTTCTAAACCTAGCCTCCTATCCTCACTGCTTCCCACCTGGAAGTTCTCAGGCATTGAATTGTGAAGCAAGAAAATTGTGAAATATACTAGGGGTCCCTAACCTCCCAATCTAATGCTTGATGATCTGAGGTAGAGCTGATGGAATAAAATAGAAATAAAGTGCACAATAAACGTAATGCACTTGAATCATCCAGAAACCATCCCTCCCTCTGCAGTCCTTGGAAATACTGGCTCCCAGGAAACCAGTCCCTGGTGCCAAAAAGGTTGGGGACTGCTGAAATACACAGCATACGTGTGAAGGGAGACTGACTTTATCAGGGATGCCTGGGAGCCCTCCTCCCTCGTGCCCAGCACTGATAAGACTCTAGACACTGTCATCTGTGAAATGGCATACAAATAAGTATGTGAACAGTAATATTATTATGAAGGTAGCCTCCAGATAAACAAGCTTCAAGATGGGAGGAGAAAAGAAAAAGGGTTTTAGAATGCTCAACTGGCATTTAAGTCAGAGGATTAACTGAAGTGGAACAGCTATGGCAGACAGGTTCCTTACTGCTAGTGCCAACTGGGAAGCTTATTTACACTATTTATGGGTCCAAAGCAGCAATCTGTCCTTGGCATCATTTTCTGTGAAGTGGACAGAAGCTGAAGTCCAAGGTCCTGAGCTAACATCACATGTGGAATCCTCCACCTGTTAGACAAATACACTCCATGATCTCCACACCATGCAAGGATCATGAAGAGTGTCTCTCACCTCTGCCAATGTCAGGAATCCTTCTTCTCAGGGCACACAAAAGGGTGCAACAGTGTCTGTCAACCCATTTGGGTGTATGGCTATATTAAACTCTTAATTATTCTTAAGCACTTTTTATTCTTGCTCACTTGATGGACAAACAGAAATCCTCTCTGGGCAAAGGACCTTTTAGAGAGGGAGCTCTGGGGGCAGATATTTCCTATTCTTGGACCTTGACTTGATTTTTTTCCTGCAAATCTGACATAGGCATCATTAGCAATAATGTAACTGTGAGCATGGAAGAAGGTGAGATGTCCTGGGCTTACTTAAGAGTAGATACTCCACTTTGGCTCTATCTATTGGGGAAATATATAAACATAAAGCCAGGCTGGATGAGTTACAAGCTGGAACCAAGATTGCCAGGAGAAATATCAACCACCTCAGATAGGCAGATGATACCACACTAAAATGGCAGGAAGCAAAGAGGAACTAAAGAACTTCTTGATGAGGGTGGAAGAGGAGAATGAAAAAGCCAGCTTAAAATGCAACATTAAAAAAACTAATTAAAATAAATTAATTAATTAAAAAAAACTAAGATCATGGCATCCAGTCCCATCACTTCATGGGTAAAAGGTGGAAGCAATGACAGATTTCCTCTTCTTGGGCTCTAAAATCACTGTGGATGATGACTACAGCTGTGAAATCAGAAGATAATTGCTTCTTGGCAGGAAAGCTGTGACAAATCCGGTCAGTGTGTTAAAAAGTAAAGACATCACTTTGCTGACAACGGTCTGTATAGTCAAGGCTATGGTCTTTCCAGTAGTCATGTACAGATGTGACAGCTGGACCATAAAAAAGGCAGAATGCCAAAGAATTGATGCTTTCAAATTGTGGTGCTGGAGAAGACTCTTGAGAGTTCCCTGGACAGCAAGGAGATCAATCCAGTCAATCCTAAAGGAGATGAACCCTGAATATTCCCTGGAAGGACTGATGCTGAAACTGAAGTTCCAGTACTTTGGCTACCTGATACAAGTAGCTGACTCACAGGAAAAGAGCCTGATGCTGGGAAAGATTGAAGGCAGGAGAAAAGGGTGACAGAGGATGCGACGGTTGGATGGCATCGCTGATTCAATGGACATGAACTTGGGCAAAATCCGGGAGATGATGAAGAACAGGGAAGCCTGACGTGCTGCACTCCGTGGGGTTACAAAGAGTTAAACATGACTTGGCAATTGAACAACAACAATACTTCAGAATGGAATGGTAAAGAGCCACTCTAAGTTCTCAGCCACCCCCCGCCCAATCCCACCACCGCCTGCCATACTGGCTGACCCAAGCCTTTCCCCAGAACACACACACATCCTCTCCAAGAGGGAGACATAGCTCAACTAAGAGTTTGACTGTTGATGCTGCTGTTGATAATCAGATTCTCCCCAGTTCTCCTCTAAGTGGGAAGTGGTAAGCCTAGAAAACTTAAAACAATCTTGTCTTTTTTTCTTCTTTAATTTAAAAGAAAAAAAAAAAGGACCACATATGGTGAGCTAGAGCTTGGTTAAAGAGGGAGTTGTTAGAGAATATGCCAGCTGTAGGTGATCTCATTCTCAAACCCTTGACTTTCCTTTTTCAGGCCACTGACCTCTTCAGTCAAGGGCAGGAGTGCTCCCAGCCAGCCAGACTTCCACCAGTGGGTGCTCAGCAGAGTGTGCATTGAGGGGCCTTGGAAAAATCTGACTCACCCCTCAGCATCCTTCGAGGATGTCACAAATTGATTTACCTTGGATCCTGGGAGTTTTACCACTGACAGTGTTGAATATTACCTGAAACAGTGATGATGGAGAAATCCCCCATCCTTTCATGTCCTGGAAAACAGCTTATAACCAAAAAATCACCCTTTCCCAGATGACTTAGCTAACATTCAAGAATGTCCCTTTGCTTACTTATGACAAGGGTAAACAGTGACCCTACAAATTCCCATTCTTTGCTTCATAAATGATTAGCTGAGCTGTTTCATCTCCACTGATCAATCAAACCAAATGCTTGTTAACCATATTGTGGTTAAACTTCTCTCCTTCTTCCAGGGCTCTACATTTTGGCCCAGTCTCAGCCTGAACCAGCATACAGCCCCTCCTGAGAACTGAATTGAACATTCAAATTTGAATTTATACAGTTTTCACTTGTCACAAAATATTATTCTTGTATAAGAATATCAAAAATATTCTTGATTTTCCCCAGCCATATAAAAAAATGTAAAAATCATTCTTAGCTCTAGGAATAAAGAAAAACAGTAGCAGACTAGATCTGATCAGTAGGATCAGTGTGATTGGGAAAGCAAAGTAAATTTACCATTGCTGAGATTTGTTTGGGGATAAGATATTAAATTTATTTTGAAATTTCAAATACCATTTTTAAGGGGCTTGAGATTTTTTTTCCTTCAAAAGGAGCATGGGTTCCCATAGATTACAAAACGCTCCTCACCGCAGTCACCAGGGTGGCCACTATCAAAAAAAAAATATATATATATAGTATTTTATACTATATCTTTGTATTGGCATGGATGTGAAAAAAAATTGGAATTCTGTGCACTGTTGATAACAATATAAAATGGCCCAGCTGCTATGGAAAATACTGTAGTAGTTTCTCAAAAAGTTAAACATAGAATTATCATATGATCCAGCAATACCAATTTTGGATATGTACCCAAAAGAATTGAAAACAGAATCTCAGGAAGATTTCCCTGTGCCCAGCAGCATTATTCACAACAGCCAAAAGTCCAACCCAAATGTCCATCAATAGATGAATGGATAAAGAAAATGTGCTAAACACATTCAGTGAGATATTAGTTGGTCTTGAAAAAGAAGGAAATTCTGTCACATGCTATCATATGGATGAACCTTTAGGACATATGCTGAATGAAACAAGTCAGTCACAACAGACAAACACTGTGTAATTTCACTTTTATGAAGTACCTAGAGCTGTCAAGCTACCAGAAATAGAAGGTAAAATGGTAATTACCAGGAGCTGGGGGCGAGGGGGGGAAGAGATGGGGAGTTCTTTAACGGGTATGGAGTTTCAATTTTGCAAGAAGAAAAAGTTCTGGAGATTGGTTGTACAACAATGTAAATTTATGTTACACCACTGACTTGTACACTTGTAAATTATTATGATGGTAAATTTTATGCTATTTGTATTCAACCACAATTTTTTAATCCAATTATTTAAAAGATTCCCTAAAGCAACACAGAATGAAACTGTGCCTTCTAGGTGATAAAATTATATCTGAAGATGCCTATTGTGTTCCCACCAATCTTCTCTTTTCCAAGTCAACTGTTGGCTTCATCAATTCATCCCCATATGACAGGCTACTCTGGCCCTTTGTTCTCCTCCATCGTGCTTCTTTCAATACTCTCCAGTTGTTGTTTAAAAGACAGACATATAGATCAATGGAACAAAATAGAAAGCCCAGAGATAAATCCACACACATATGGACACCTTATCTTTGACAAAGGAGGCAAGAATATACAATGGAGTAAAGACAATCTCTTTAACAAGTGGTGCTGGGAAAACTGGTCAACCACTTGTAAAAGAATGAAACTAGATCACTTTCTAACACCGCACACAAAAATTAACTCAAAATGGATTAAAGATCTAAATGTAGGATCAGAAACTATAAAACTCCTAGAGGAGAACATAGGCAAAACACTCTCAGACATAAATCACAGCAGGATCCTCTATGATCCACCTCCCAGAATTCTGGAAATAAAAGCAAAAATAAACAAATGGGATCTAGTTAAAATTAAAAGCTTCTGCACAACAAAGGAAAATATAAGCAAGGTGAAAAGACAGCCTTCTGAATGGGAGAAAATAATAGCAAATGAAGCAACTGACAAACAACTAATCTCAAAAATATACAAGCAACTTATGCAGCTCAGTTCCAGAAAAATAAACGACCCAATCAAAAAATGGGCCAAAGAACTAAATAGACATTTCTCCAAAGAAGACATACAGACGGCTAACAAACACATGAAAAGATGCTCAACATCACTCATTATTAGAGAAATGCAAATCAAAACCACAATGAGGAACCACTTCACACCAGTCAGAATGGCTGCGATCCAAAAACCTACAAGCAATAAATGCTGGAGAGGGTGTGGAGAAAAGGGAACCCTCCTATACTGTTGGTGGGAATGCAAACTAGTACAGCCACTATGGAGAACAGTGTGGAGATTCCTTAAAAAATTGCAAATAGAACTACCTTATGACCCAGCAATCCCACTGCTGGGCATACACACCAAGGAAACCAGAATTGAAAGAGACACATGTACCCCAATGTTCATCGCAGCACTGTTTATAATAGCCAGGACATGGAAACAACCTAGATGTCCATCAGCAGATGAATGGATAAGAAAGCTGTGGTACATATACACAATGGAGTATTACTCAGCCGTAAAAAAGAATTCATTTGAATCAGTTCTGATGAGATGGATGAAACTGGAGCCGATTATACAGAGTGAAGTAAGCCAGAAAGAAAAACACCAATACAGTATACTAACACATATATATGGAATTTAGGAAGGTGGCAATGACGACCCTGTATGCAAGACAGGGAAAGAGACACAGATGTGTATAACGGACTTTTGGACTCAGAGGGAGAGGGAGAGGGTGGGATGATTTGGGAGAATGACATTCTAACATGTATACTATCATGTAAGAATTGAATCGCCAGTCTATGTCTGACGCAGGATGCAGCATGCTTGGGGCTGGTGCATGGGGAGGCCCCAGAGAGATGTTATGGGGAGGGAGGTGGGAGGGGGGTTCATGTTTGGGAATACATGTAAGAATTAAAGATATTAAAATTTAAAAAATAAAAAACTAAAAAAAAAATTAAAAAAAATAAAGTTGAATTCCCTTAAAGTTGAATTCCAAGACAGAAGACCATGATCCAGTGGTGGTCTAATCAAGAAAGAATGAGTATCTTGGAAGTGTTCCTCCCTATAATCCCGCAGACCCTGGCTTCCATCCATTTGCTTAGAGAACGTCATCTACCAAAATCCCAGGGCTGTTTTGTGGACCCTACTTTCCCCATATGTCTCTATGCTACTTAATTTCATGTTTTGTCTCAGCTGTGTTAAATTAAACTGAACCACTTCAAAGAAGCAAAGAATGAAAAAAAATTAGATTTCTTGGTCTAAGTAAAAAAAAAAAAAAAAAAAAAAAAAGACCAAATTTGAAAGTCACATAGATCTCCCTTCCCAGTTTTTCAACTGTTCTTCTCATGATAAATTTCAACAACTAAGCTTCTTAGAGGAAGACTGAGACAAAAATATCACCCATGTGACAAATCAGTTTGGTTGAGTGTGCCTGCGTTTGACTGGTGGTGGCTGCCTGCAGCACTGTGCTTAGCAGGAACCTGAAGCCATGTGAAGGCAGAGCAGGGAAGATGCAGGGATCTGTCCAAGGCAGAAGTAGGAAGAGAGAGGCAAGTATGCCACTGATTTCCCAGCAAGGCCCCATGGGTTTTATTGTGGGTGAATTTCTGCCAACGGTCCTGTGATTGAAATCCAAAGGCTGTTAGCGAGAGTGCTCCAATTGCTCTTAACTGTCATTACCCTATAGTAGGAAATAAAGCTAGGAAAGGAAACCTAATATCTGTAATTCCCTCAGACTTTAAAGGACATCTGCACGTATTGGGCTGATTATTCTGTTTTGTCCCCTCCCATCCAGTTTTGAGCAAGTGTCTGAAACAAAAACAACAAATATAATTCTATGATGTTGTTTTTAATTATAGATAATATAAAACATGTATGTAAAAATATTCTTTCAATTTTATATGAGATTTGTATGTGGGTTGTGTGTATGTGTGTATCAACCTGTGCTCACTAAGGTAGAAGGACATATACATGATCAGTTCAGTTGCTGAGTCATGTCCGACTCTGCGACCCCATGGACTGCAGGACACCAGGTTTCCCTGTCCATCACCAACTCCTGGAGCTTGCTCAAACTCATGTCAATTGAGTCGGTGATGCCATCCAACCACCTCATCCTCTGTCATCCCCTTCTCCTCCCACCTTCAATCTTTCTCACCATCAGGGTCTTTTCAAATGAGACACTTCTTCGCATCAAGTGGCCAAAGTATTGGAGTTTCAGCTTCAACATCAGTCCTTCCAATGAATATTCAGGACTGATTTTCTTCAGGATGGACTGGTTAGATCTCCTTGCAGTCCAAGGGACTCTCAAGAGTCTTCTCCAACAACACAGTTCCAAAGCATCAATTCTTCAGCCTTCAGCTTTCTTTATAGTCCACCTCTCACATCCACACATGAATACTGGAAAAACCATAGCCTTGACTAGACAGACCTTTGTTGGCAAAGTAATGTCTCTGCTTTTGAATATGCTGTCTAGCTTGGTCATAGCTTTACTTCCAAGGAGCAAGCGTCTTTTAATTTCATGGCTGTAGTCACCATCCATAGTGATTTTGGAGACTCCCAAAATAAAGTCTCTCACTGTTTCCATTGTTTCCCCATCTATTTGCCATGAAGTGATGGGACCAGATGCCATGATCTTAGTTTTCTGAATGTTGAGTTTTAAGCCAATTTTTTCGCTCTACCCTTTTGCTTTCATCAAGAAGCTCTTTAGTTCTTCTTCACTTTCTGCCATAAGGGTTGTGTCACCTGTGTATCTGAGGTTATTGATATTTCTCCTGGCAATCTTGATTCTAGCTTGTGCTTCATCCAACCTGGCATTTCACATGATGTACTCTGCATGTAAGTTAAATAAGCAGGGTAACAATATACAGCCTTGATGTACTCCTTCGGAGTACGTCAGCATATTAAAAAGCAGAGACATTACTTTGCCAACAAAGTTCTGTCTAGTCAAGGCTATGGTTTTTCCAGTATTCATGTATGGATGTGAGAGATGGACTATAAAGAAAGCTGAAGGCTGAAGAATTGATGCTTTTGAACTGTGTTGTTGGAGAAGACTCTTGAGAGTCCCTTGGACTGCAATGAGATCCAACCAGTCCATCCTAAAGGAGATCAGTCCTGAATATTCATTTTCCCAAAGGAAATCAGTCCTGAACAGACTGATTTGGAACCAGTCTGTTGTTGCATGTTCAGTTCTCACTGTTGCTTCTTAACCTGCATACAGATTTCTCAGGAGGAAGGTCAGATGGTCTGGTATTCCCATCTCTTGAAGAATGTTCCACACTTTGTTGTGATCCACACAGTCAAAGGCTTCGGTGTAATCAATAAAACAGAAGTAGATGTTTTTCTGGAACTCTCTTGCTTTTCCGATGATCCAGTGGATGTTGGCGATTTAATCTCTGATTCCTCTGCCTTTTCTAAATCCAGCTTGAGCATCTGGAAGTTCACGGTTCATGTACTGTCGAAGCCTGGTTTGGAGAATTTTGAGCATTACTTTGCTAGCATGTGAGATGAGTGCAATTGTGTGGTAGTTTGAACATTCTTTGGCATTCCCTTTCTTTGGGATTGGAATGAAAACTGATCTTTCCCAGTCCTGTGGCCACTGCTGAGTTTTCCAAAGTTGCTAGCATATTTAGTGCAGCATTTTCATAGCATCATCTTTCAGGATTTGAAATAGCTTTGCTGGAATTCCATCACCTCCACTAGCTTTGTTCATAGTGATGCTTCCTAAGGCCCACTTGACTTCGCATTCCAGGATGTCTGGCTCTAGGTGAGTGATCACACCATCATATACATTATATCATATACCATATACAAGGACATGTAAAATCACAGCAGAAATACATAGGAAAAGGAATTAATCACAATATCTTCTGTATTGGCAGCTGTTATATTTAAACATACTCAGTGTATTTTTATGCTAAGAGGCAAACAATGGCCCCTGAGCCAAATCTGGTCTGCTGCCTGTTTTTATACAGTCTTGAGCTAAGAATATATTTTTAAAAGATCCTTAGAGTTAGGAAATGTTTTTTACATTTGTCCTCCTGTAAAGACAATATTCTCAAAGCTTACTGAGCAAAATTATAAGTCCATGAGATTTCTTTACTTTCTCTTTTTGAAACTTTAAGTTCTGCCATTTTTTTAAAGTAAAATCTTTGAGTCACTGTTGCTTCCACTCTCACAAACCAGAAAATTGGGGGGGAGGGGGAAACAACCAAAGTCTGTAAAAATTAGACTAAGCTAAGATGTACCAGCTTTCCAAAACCAGTCTGTTGATTTTTTAGAAACATATTCTTGAATATTGAATGGCCTTAGCCAATCAGAAATGGTTCTGCCCCTCTGTCCCAATACCACTTTTCTACCTGGAGCCCTGCTTCTCCCTCCTCACTGTTCTTAGGGCTGCTCCCCTCCTCTGTCCTTCTGGGCCTCACAAATCCCACTGGGTTCACTGAGGTTTGTCAGTGGCATTCACCGCTTTTACATCATTCTATAGGCCAGAGCAACTTGCACAGCCAAACCCAAGTCAAGAAGGCAGGGAATGGTCTTTCAATACAGTATTCATATAAAGCAACAAATATTGACATTATGGGGGAAAGAGAAGGTAGGGAAGTTGGCCCAACCCAAAGGGAGGACTAAAGTACTGAGACCAAAGACAGTCTACCTCACAGCATCTGTCTCTGCCTCTGAGCACTGGTGTAAAAGCATAAGCAAGCTCATGTCACCTGTCCTGCCCCTCAAGCCTCGAGGCTCCTCAGACTCATTAATAAAACAGAGCATAGTAGCAAACTGAGTTTGGGAAAGGACAGATTTCGGTTTGTTACCTAGTTCTCATCATGTATACCACTGAAACCTTGGGCAAGTTACTTAACCTTTCTCTGACCCTCATTGGTTTCATCTGTAAAAGAGAGATAATAATTGTCTTGTTTACACGTAAAACATGACATGTTTTATCAATTGGAGTATGAAAGGGAGGAGGCAGCACCCCCAAACTGGACAGTATAAGTGATAAACAAAGGGTCTCCTATGGCTGATTCATGTCGAGGTTTGACAGAAATCAACAAAACTCTGTAAAGAAATTATCTTTCAATAAAATAAATACTTTTTTTAAAAAAAGGGTCTCATCTACAAAGGTGTGGGCAGAGTATAGAAAAACCAAGAAGAGGGAGTGGTTAGGCAGACCAGTGGTTAGAACTCTGTGCTTCCACTGCAGGAGGCACAGGTTCAATCCCCGGGTGGGGAACTAAGATCCTGCAGGCAATGCATGAGGCCAAAAAAAGAAAAAACAAAAAGGGAGAGTATAGTATCCCAAGATTAGCAAAGGTAGGAGACAGACTGCTCAGAGGCCTGAGAGTCAGGGGAGGGAACAGCTACCCAACCCCAGAGCTGTGGTCAGTCTGGACTGAGTCTGAGGAGAATACCCCCACTTCCTGAGTCTGAGGAGAATACCCCCACCTCCTCCTCTTCCTTCACCCTCCCTCCTACCAATGTCTCCCACTGATCAAACCCAATGGGAAGCCAGAACACAAAAGCCTGTTGATGCAGTGAAGACAGGACAGCCTCCTAAACTAGGCATGGCCAGTTTAATAAAAATACAGATGCTCAGATATATTTAAGTTTCAAATAAACAAAAAATACCTTTCTAATATAAGTATGTCCCAAATATTGCATAAAACATACTTATACTAAAAAACTGTTTCCTTAACTTCAGATTCAAATTTAACTAGGCCTCCTGTATTTCATTTACATCCCAGGGTACGGCACAGGATAGAGAAGGGTGATGGTGCCAAGTCCAGCTGCTTTGGCCGCTGAATGGGTCACTGCAGCCTTACCACTCACCTTGCCTGGTCCAAGGATGGCAACTTCATCATGTCCAGTTCTGGTGAGTATGAGATCCTTTATTGAGATGGCTGGAGGCTGTAAGCTGACAAGGGATCACTATGAGAGCTGAGACGGGGAGAGGGCCACCTACACCTGCGTGCTGGGCTGCCATGGCTGTGGCGCGTGGCCAGACGGCTCAGATAGAACCGACATCAACTCCCTGAGCGGCTTCCGCAACCAGCGTGGAGGCTGCGGACAACTACTTCTGCAAAGTGCACCACTTGCAGTACACTTGTGCGTGCACCAAGGCACCGAGCCTTGTGGTTCATAGTCATGGCAGCCACGTGACAAGCGTGCACTTCACGCACGATGACTTGCACCTGCTCACGCTGGGCACACCTGGGTGGCAAGGACACCAGCAGCTTCCAGTGGGGGATGCTGAGTGCTAGAGGCCCGGCGTCTGCCACACCATCTCGAACCACCTCAATGTCCCCAGTTTCCTCTCTGGAAATCAGACCACTGCAGGGTGGCCCCGCCCCACCCAAGTCCCTTAAGACCTGGCCGACCACATCCTTGCATTTCCCTGGAGTTTGTGAACACACACACACACACACACACATACACACACACTGTGTGTGTTCCCTGTACACACATGGTACAGAGCAATGGTTGGGCCAGGCAGCCCCAGCCTGAGCCCTGACTCTAGGTGCCTGCTGAGTGAAGATAAACCAAAATCAAAGTCGCAAAAAAAAAAAAAAGTGGAGGTGGTTGGGTGGGCAGGGTGTGGCGGGGGCGCTAGGCGAGTACAAGATAAACAGCGCTCCTATGCCTTTTGTTGCTAATCCTATTCTACCAGTCCCCTTTTCTCCTTGTTGGCTCTGAGTTTCTCAGGGCAGCCTTTGCTTTATCAGTAGTAACTAGTGAAAAACACCAGGCATGGCCATGAAAAAGAAATGCCCTCCTACCTGCTGATGAGAGAAACCTCCCCAAGACAGGCCTCTCTTCCAGGGGCAGAAAAGCAAGCAGGACTCTCACAAAGTGGCCCTTGCCGGTGGCTTTTCTAACAAGAGAAGCTTGTAAAACTTTCACCTCTTAAAATCTGTAATTCTACTTTCACTTCTTGAAATACGATCTTTCTTAATAATATATTGTCTGTGTAATGATATTGAAGTTGATATCTTCATTTTCCAGGAGGTACAAATATTTGAAAATTTTCCTGAAGCCAGGAAAAGGTTGATGTTACTTTCCTTGTCTCCCACATGCACAAGCCTCTGGCTGGATTTTTCTACTTAAAGAGTTTAACATCTGTATTAAGATTTAAATTAATTATAGTCTCATTGTGAAAATTAAATGGGCTAATCCCTGAGAAGTAGTTAACAATTACACATGATGAACTCACTCCAGACTAGCTATCAAAATCCCAAACTAAGATTTGTGTACTTGTCCATTAGAACAGAAACTCATAAAGTGGGACAAACAAAAGTAGGAGGAACATTACACTTGGCCAGTATGGAGCAGGCCCAGGGCCCAGCCCTGGGGGAGAGAAAAGCCAGACTGAGGAGCCTGGTCCCCAGTGCCTGTCTGGGAGGCTCCATCAAGGGCATGAAAAGCCCAGCAGGAAGGCAAAAATGGTGACCAAGAAGCTATGAGAAGCTGATATACACAAGGACAAGCCAGCAGACCACATCTGACAACAGGAAGTTGGGGATCTTCTCTTCTAAAATAATTTATATGATCATAAGTTATATTATAAACTGAAACTAATTTTTAACATTCTTCAGTGGTTTTGCATCTGTTAACTTGTATTATTATTTTACCTTCTTTGGAACATTTTAAGGAATTTTAAACAAAGTCATCTAATGATTCTTCAGTCAGTGTGCTTAATCACAATAATAATCATAGAGAGTCCCCGTTAAGCACTTCCCGTGAGCCGGGGGATTTGGTAAATGCAGCACTTCACTGATTGTGCAGGGCAGGGCTTCTGATAATGTCCTAGAATCGAAGCCCAGCTCCACAATTAACAGCTGTGTGATGTTGGAAGATGATCTCACATCTCCATTTTTTTAGGTTCTTCTTCTGTGAAATGGGTGAAGATAGTAAGAAATTTGCCATTGAACTCTCTCTATAAAATGCTGGCTGTAGTAAATATCAACACCTGTTCACATGTCACTTTATCATCATGTCATCATTATAACACAGCAAGGGTCAAGCTTGGATTAATCCCATTTTATGGACTTCCCTCGTGGCCCAGATAGTAAAGCATCTGCATACAATGCAGAAGACTCTGGTTCGATCCCTGGGTCAGGAAGGTCCTCTGGAGAAGGAAATGGCAATCCACTCCAGTACTCTTGCCTGGAAAATCCCATGGATGGAGGAGCGTGGTAGGCTACAGTCCATGGGGTTGCAAAGAGTCGGACACGACTGAGCGACTTCACTCACTTCACTCATGGACAAGGAAACGGTTCAGGGGGATTAAGCTACCTGTCCAAGTTTATGAAGGTTCAAATCTAGGTCTCTCTGACTCAGACCCACGCATGTTCTTAACCACTGTGCTATGTCAGACTCCCACCATTTATCAAATCTGCAGCATTTTGAAAATGACAGAGGTGGCTTAGATCTGTGTGCATCTGCTTTGTCTATTTTTTAACATTTAAAGAACTTTTTTGCCAGTTTGTCTAACAGGCTGTTTATTCAGAATAGAAGCAGGGTTGCAGCGGACGATGAAGCCATGGCCTGACAACCAAAGGACAAGTCACCAGCTCTGTTGTACGAGGAGGGGGCTGGGTCCCAACCTCCAGGGAGGTACCTAGGGGCAGCCTAACCAAAACAGGAGGTCAAAGCAGGAGAAACAGCAAAGCCCACCTGAGACCAGGGCATTTCCACTTCCTCTGGTCCCCGTAGCCACAATTAAATACAGGTGTAATTACCCAGCAACATGGAAACTGTGAGACGGAAATGTTAAAAGACTTACCCTTTAAGTAAATGCTGCAGCAGGACTTGTGCTAGAGCTTAAGTTGTGGGTCACGGAGGAAAAGAAAGAAGGTGCAGATAGCACAACACAGCACACCTCAGGGGGACTGAGATGTTGCAGGTGGAGCACTGTGTCTACACTAGTGAGCTGTGGGGAGCTCCAGGAGCCTCGTCTAGGCTGAAAGGACCCCAGCCAAGCAGAACACACCCAAGTCCAACCGAGCTTGAGCTGCCTCTGGGCTCTCCCTCCAAGCAAGGGGCTGCTGCTCCAGTCAGCAAATGCCATTCTCCACAGGAGGCAGGAGCGTGGATGGAGGTATAGAAAGGAGAGAGCTCTGTGGGGACCAGGCCCCAGCACACTGCCTAGCAACTAGAGCAAAGCCTACGTGACCCCAGATCACTACCTCAATTCTGCAGCTGCCTTGGGCTGCAACGTGGAAACTCCAACTCTGCCCTCCAGGCAAGTACAGTCAAGCATCTGACCTCATCTAGCCCGTAAACAAAGTGGGGGAAAACACTTGGGTTCTGTGTCAGCTGCAAGTATCAGGAAAACCTGACCAACAGCGGCTTGCTTAACCACAACCTTGTGGAACCAGGAGACTGGACGCTTGTCAGTCCGGGAGCTTTGCTTTCCAGACCCGTGCCCAGCTCTCAGGCGCGTGGGCATCCGTCCTCCTGCCCTGTGTTTCCACATGGCCCCGAGTGAGTGAGCTTAGTGGGAGAGCACTACACTGTCAGAATCCAGCTAACCCTTCCAGTCCCTGCCTAATCTGTCCTTGGCCTGCCGCCTCAAGGCTTTATTGACTGCCCGGGGGGTGGCCAGCATTGTGCTGCTGCTGCTGCTAAGTCGCTTCAGTCATGTCCGACTCTGTGCAACCCCATAGACGGCAGCCCACCAGGCTCCGCAGTCCCCAGGATTCTCCAGGCAAGAACGCTAGAGTGGGTTGCCATTTCCTTCTCCAATGCGTGAAAGTGAAAAGCGAAAGTGAAGTCGCTCAGTCGGGTCTGACTCTTCCCAACCCCATGGACTGCAGCCTACCAGGCTCCTCCGTCCATGGGATTTTCCAGGCAAGAGTACTGGAGTGGGGTGCCATCGCCTTCTCCGAGCATTGTGCTAGGTCCTGGCAACTACAGACAAAGCAAGTTTCCTCCATTCTTGAGGAAAAAAACAAACCCCATTTCACCTGGTGCTTCCCTGTGACTGCAGCTCTGTGTTCCTGCTTCATTCTGTAACAAAGTTTCATCCAAGAACAGGCTGTGTCAGAGGCTGCAACTGCCTCATCTCCCATTACATTTTAAGAATTTTTTTTTAATTTACAAAGGATGTAGAAAAGTAAAACAAAAGAAAACCACAAATGTATTGATTTATCTCACCTAAGAAAATTTCTGGAGATAGGAAGTTCCAAGGTTGTTCTGCTTTTGGCCTTCTTCTCAGGATCACAAGACGGCTGTCAAAGCTCCAAGCATTGCATCCTCACATAATAACGGTCCAAGCAGGAAGAAAGAGGGCTAGTGGGAAAGGGCTTTCTCTTAGTACAGACCTCTCTTTTATTAGAGAAAAAACTGGTCCCTAGAAATCACATAGCGAATGTCCCCTGCTATATCCCACTGGCCAGAACCAGGTCATATGCTCAGTTCCTTAAACCACTAACGAAGAGAAATGAGATCCCATGATTAGCTTAAGTCAATCCTGATTCCTCACCTGGGGCTGGGAAATCATGTCCCAGACAACACTGGGCTTTTCTGTATGGCACAGGGAGCTCAGCTTGGTGCTCTGTGATGACCTAGAGAGGTGGGAGGGAGGGACAACAGGGAGGTGCTGTATAACAAGGCTGATTCAGTTTGTTGTACAGCAGAAACCAACACAACATTGGAAAGCAACTAAACCTCAGTTAGCAAAAAGAAAAGAAAAAAACAGGTTTCTTTTAACAAGATTAGGCACGCAGCAGGGGCTCTATCTCCTTCTCCCCATCTACCCGGTACCCTTCCCAAGAACTCGGTCCTTGATTAATCAAACCCAAGTTCTTCTTAATGAGTAGGGAGGCACTTTGTGTGAGAACCTGTGTCTGCTAATTATACCTCAGAAGTTCTTCCCACGAACATTACTCATAGCACCCAGGCTCTGCTCTCCTCACATCCAGAGACTTGGCAATTTTGATACATCCTAAAACAGACCAATTCCTCCACAAATGGACTGGTCATAGATATTTCACTGCAGAGTCCTCAGAAGCAGACACAGAGGAGTGGAGAACCTCAGTGCACAGCCCTTCACCCCAACAATTCTCCTTGGAAACACCCCTCCTGGTATCTCACCACCTCCCTTCTTTGCCCTTCCTTCACATGTCCTCTGTAGAAATTCCCCTGAGCAGTCTCTTACCTCCAGCCTACTTTATCCACTCAGTCAAAGGCCCAGTAGCCATTCTCGGGTTTGTAACCAAATAGTATTCCTCAAGCAAAGCATGTAAAATTATTCAGTATTATAGATGTTATAAGTAGGATGAAAGGAGAGCAAGGGATAATGGGTGGAGAGTAAGCTGAGTAATTTCTGATAGATAGTAGATGGTGAAGTCGCTCAGTCATGTACAACTCTTTGCGACCCCATGGACAGTAGCCAACCAGGCTCCTCCGTCCATGGGATTCTCCAGGCAAGAATACTGGAGTGGGTTGCCATTTCCTTCTCCAGGGGATCTTCCCGACCCAGGGATCGAACCTGGGTCTCCCACATTGTAGGCAGACGCTTTACCGTCTGAGCCACCAGGGAAGTCCGTATGGTACGGGGAGTGTTGATTCTCATATCTTTAGGCAAGTGTTTGTTTTTTAGGTCACCTAAGAGTAGCTATCTTCTGTGATTAAAATTCCTGTCTTTGTAAGATAAAATATATATATATACCCCAAATAGCAAGTCAAAAGTCAGTTCTAGTTGTCATACCTTATTTTCATTAACCCTAATTTCATGTTCAAACTTTTTCTATACAAGTGTGTGTGTGTGTTAAATATAAAGATCAGTCAAATAGACCCAGTTCCCCAAATCTCTCAAGACCTTGCTATGATGAAACCAACTTTACAGGCATCTGTCTCACACAGACAGCCAATTACTGGAATCCCTGAAGAATCTCAGTGGCACCTGAGGGTTTGCCATGTTTCCTTTCCATCTGGTGAGATGCAGGCAGAACATGCAAGGCATAAAAAAATGAGGTGCTCAAAGATCCATTGACTCTAGTCAGCCAAGAGCTGAGGCTGACAGCTCATGGAGGGGTGCACTTGCTACCTTACTGAAGATAGAAGCCAAAGTTGAACAGAATCGCTAGGGCCATTGACTGAGAAGTTTTCTTCTTCCTTGTTTTGGCTGCACCACGTGACATGTGGGATCTTCCCCACAGGGATCCAGCCCCTGCCCCCTAATTTGGGAGCTTAGAGTCTTAACCACTGGACTATCCTTTTTTATTTTTTTTTAATTTAAAAAAAAAACACCTTTTTTTTTTTAAGATGACTTCCCCTTTGTCCATATGGCAATTCATAAAAAAAGGCCAGAAGTCAATCTTGCTGAAATTAGAATCACTGATCTTTGTTTGGAGAGTGATTTGGTGAGTATGCGTCTCAGCGTGCTCCTTCACCTGAGATGTAGGATGGAGAAAGTTCCAATTTCATATTTAAAAAGTACAATAGGAACTGCAAAGAACTGATTAAATTCACTTCATTATCAATCGTCTAGTTCTCTATCTTCAAATGTTTTAAGACAATAACTTTTTAATGCAGTGGTTTAGAACTTGAGAGTGTTTGTGGAAGTTCCATTTACTGGTAATCTTCCTTCTGCTATCATTTTTGACTATCAACTTCTAGAATTTATGTTGCCCTTAAAAATTTCAAGGCAGTGCCTTTTGAAAGTGTAGTGTGGGTGGAAAGTATTTCATGAACAGTTCCATTTAAAACATTGTAAGAAAGTCATTTTGTTTTTTTGTGTTTTCTATTGGAGTACAGTTGCTTTACAATACTGTGTCAGCTTCTGCTGTACAGAAAGGGAATCAGCTATAGGTAAACATATATCTCCATTTTGTTTTGCTTTGTTTTGGGTTTCCTTCCCATTTAGGTCACCACAGAGCACCAAGTAGTTCCCTGTGCCATATAGTAGGTCCTCACTAGTTATCTATTTTATAGTCATGTATATATGTCAGTTCCAACCTCCCAGTTCATCCCATCCCCCACCCCCTGAGAATTTCTCAAACAGTGAATCTGGTTGCCCTCTAGGCAAGCTGCTCTCATCCAACAATTGTGTGACTGTGAGTGGTGATGGGGCTTTCCTTGCAATGCAATGGACATTGCCGCTGTTGACCATTCTGAGTAGGGGAGCCCTCAAAGGAGATGGAAGAAGAATATTCAGAGAAGGAGTAGGATCAGGAGAGACCAGGACAGGCAAACAGAAGAAGGCAGATGTTGGTCAACAGTGCAACCACCAGGGAGAGGCCCAATAAGAATATGATTCAGTACACCCATATGTTCTAGAAACTGCCCTTTGCAGCATGTGTCAGTGGAAAGACGGAAGCAGAAATCATTTTATCTGGCTATAAAATGAAGTGGGGATATAGAATTTTAAAGATCGGTTGTAGTTTTATCTTTTGAAGGAATAGAGTTCTATTATGGAATTAGAAACGGGAGAAGATTAGAAGACAAAAGTGTAGTGTAGGCTAAGTCATCTCCCAGAGAAAATCAGCTATATTGTCATGTAGAAAGAGCCTTGGATTTGGAGGGCTCTAAAAACTTAGATTCAAATCTTGGTTACAAGATGGGGGGCTTGTTTTCCAATCTCTTTAGATCTTAGTAAAATGGGGATAGTAATATCTCAAAATGACATTCAAAGACATAATCTTTATTTAAAAAAAAAAAAAGTACAAAGCCTACCATATACTATCTGCCCAATGTGTGTTATTTTAAGCCTCAGAGAGAGAGCAGCTACTACCCCAGGTAATCAGGTCAATGATCTTGACAAATTCCCATTGCATTCCTTGAGGTTTCTACTTCATTTTGTTTTTACTAATGTATGCTGGCTAAGTGGGGTTTCAGAAGCAAAAAGTAAGAGCACAGTGTCCAAATGCTTCAAACTCTTTGTTAGTAAGAATCTGTTTCAGGATCTGTTTCTAAATAAGGACCTGGGAGATGATTCTGCCTTGCTTTGTTTTGATTTACCTTACTGAACACCAAGGCTCAAAGAGGAGATCCTAGAGCAGATCCTAGAAACCAGGATTCCTGAAATTGGTCCACTGCCCTTTCCACCTCATAAAATAGACCCTGTCTGAACAGCTTCTTTGTATCGCCAAGGAAACAAAGCAACAAAGAACCAAAGCAGTTTGCAGTAGAATTGATGCAAATCCCACCTCCTGAACTAACCTGCCTCCCCCAAACCTCCCACTCTCACCTAGCACCCAAAGGAAGAATTAACTACTTGGAATAAACCACTTTAGGTTTCTCTTCTGTCCTAAAGAGGAGGAAACGGCTGCACTTTCTCTCCTCTAGACAGCATCCTAATTTGTCTCCACTTAGCCACAGAGCTCAGGACAAGAACCTTTGAAATTAATGATGCTTTTCTGAGAGTAATTGCTTCTCTTCTAATCACATGCTAGTTCTTGCTGCCCACGGGGCTCAGCATTAAGATTGCCTAAAGGAATCAGCAAATTGCCCGAAATGCACTGCTCTCAAGCTTCCAGATTGCTTAATACATGATGATGAGTCACCCTAAGCCAGGTAGTCACCTCACTCACATCCCTGATAATGTGGCTTGCAGGTCACTATGCTCCCTGGGGTGGGGACATATGTATACCTACGGCTGATTCATGTTGGTGTTTGGCAGAAACCAACAAAATTCTGTAAAGCCATTATCCTTCACTTAAAAAATAAATAAATTTTAAAAAATGTGCTCCCTGGGAGGCAAATCAAAATATGGGGCTGAGAAAACTAGGGGCTCGGACTTTTTAAAAAAAACTGTCCTGTATTTCTTTTACTGATAGTAAAATTCACAAAGCTTACAATTAGCCATTTTAAAGTATACAGTTCAGTTGGCATTTTATTTACAAAATTGTGCAAACACCAATTCTCCCTAGTTTCAAAACATTTCATCACCCCATAAAAAAAAACACCCTGTACCCATAAAGCAGTCACTCCCCATTCTCCCCAACCTCCATCTCTGGTAACCTCTAATCTGCTTTCTGTCACTATAGGCTTTCCCAAATCTATGGATTTGTCTATTCTGGATATATCATATAAAGGAAATCATGCCTTACATGCCTGGCATCATTTCATGTTTTGAAAACACATAATGTTTTCAAGGTTCATCCAGGCTATAGTAGGTATCAGTACTTCATTCCTTTTCATAACTGAATAATATTCCATTGTACAGATAATTTTCTGTTCATCTATTGATGGACATGTGGGTTGTTTCCACCTTTTGGTTATCATGGCTAATGCTGCTCTGAGCATTTTTGTTTAATCTCTGTGGATCCCAGCAGTTTTTGATATGCCTCTTAGCAAGGTCCGTCTAGTCAAGGCTATGGTTTTTCCAGTAGTCATGTATGGATGTGAGAGTTGGACTGTGAAGAAAGCTGAGAGCCGAAGAATTGATGCTTTTGAACTGTGGTGTTGGAGAAGACTCTTAAGAGTCCCTTGGACTGCAAGGAGATCCAACCAGTCCATTCTGAAGGAGATCAGCCCTGGGATTTCTTTTGAAGAAATGATGCTAAAGCTGAAGCTCCAGTACTTTGGCCACCTCATGCGAAGAGTTGACTCATTGGAAAAGACTCTGATGCTGGGAGGGATTAGGGGCAGGAGGAGAAGGGGACGACAGAGGATGAGATGACTGGATGGCATCACTGACGTGATGGACGTGAGTCTGAGTGAACTCCAGGAGTTGGTGATGGACAGGGAGGCCTGGCGTGCTGCGACTCATGGGGTTGCAAAGAGTCGGACACGACTGAGCGACTGAACTGAACTGAAGTGATACTACTTTCATAGGTGGAGGTTTTTTAAACCTTAACTTGAAGGAACATAAGACCATCAAAGCAAGGAAATATTTTTTCAATACCCGTGAAATGGAATTGGGCATCAGTTTTTGGACCTGCCATTTCAACCTTGCAAAAGGTGGAAATTCCACAGGCTGTATCCTTCAACATAGGCAGCTCTCCCTCTCAAGGATCATTATTTTAAAATTCTGAGATGCCTTGAGCCCCTGTAATTTCACCATATATGTTACTTTGGCTGCTGACTAGCAGGAAAACTTTTACAACAAAAAAAGACCTGTGGGGAGGTTATTCTGTGCCTAGTCAAGACCCTCATCAGAAAACACCTCTTCTTGGGAGTTCCCTGGTGGTGCCGTGGCTAAGACTCCAGGCTTCCAGAGGCCGTAGGTTTGATCCTGATCAGGGAACTAGATCCCACATGCTGCAGCTAAGAGTTCACATTTTAGCTAAAGGTCCTGCATGCTGCAACTAAGACCTGATGTAGCCAAATAAATTAATTAATTTTTCTTAAGTATTAAAAAAAAAAGCAGCTTAGATTGTTTAAAAAAGAAGGAAAGTGTCTCTTCTTTCCACAGAGAGTACAGCAGTACAGCAGAGAAAGATTACGGAGGTTGAGCACAGGCGCCAGGCAAAGCATCAGATGGAGAGCGTGCTTCTCAGAGAAGCAAGAGGAGCCCCTCCCAGGAAAGCAAAGTCAGAATGACCTCAGCATTTTGTAAAACGTATGTATGGGAGAAAACAGCCCTCAGTAAAAGTCAACTGATAAAAATCGTAGGAAACGCAAACTTCTTGCAAACGACTGCAAAAGTAGAGTCAGAGGCCTTGATATAAAGATAACATCTACTGGGATTAACCCCAACAGAGTGAGAAAAACATGGGACAAACGGAAGACCAGTGACAGCTTCAGGATACAGGAAACTTGACCTGAGCAAGATTATTCCTGTGGTTCATTGGACCAGCGTTCTGAATTGATGAGCATCCTGCCAGTGGCAAAACAACAATAAGCTAGTCAGGCCTCCCTTCTCTTGCTCTCGAATCCTCCACACTGTCCCTCAGCCTTCAGATTCGACATACATATATATGTTTTTTTTTTTACATATATACATATACAAATACATATATGTGTCTGTGTATTTTGACTGGGAGTGGTTTCAAGGAATAGTTGATGTCCTTGATCCGGGGGCACCCCAGCCTGCTTACTGCCATGCACAGCCCCTCCCTCCCACAAACACATCACCTGTCTGCGGCCTCTGCAGCCTCAGACGACCAGGAAGATGGGGCAGGTATTAATGACGGGAGGGCATTCAAGTCTGGCGCCTCTGCCCCCCATGAGGACCCAGGGAGATCTAGGTATGTCTCAATCTCAAGCTTCCAGCAAGAACCTGAATCTTTCCTTATTCTGGAAAGGATAAGGCTCAACGCCTCCTGAGCCCCTGCTACAGGCCAAGTCCCGTACATTATTGTCTCATGGTGAGCTCCAAACAGCTCTATGTTTTTCATAGTATCTCCCAATGTCATATATTGAATACATATACATATACACATATATACGAAAACAGACCTGGAAAGTAACTTGCTCCATCTCATATGACTAGGAGCTGACACAGCTAAGACTCAAACCAAGCATTTGTTGCTGTTTAGTCACTAAATTGTGTCCAACTCTCTGTGCGACCCCATGGTCTGTAGCCCACCAGGTTCCTCTGTCCATGGGATTTCCCCGGCCAGAATATGGGAGTGGGTTGCCATTTCCTTCTCTAGGGGATCTTGCCAACCCAGGGACCAAACCCTCATCTCGTGCATTGGCAGACAAGTTCTGCCCCCAGGGAAGCCCCTTCAAACCAAGCATGGTTAATTCCAAAACTTCACACCCTTTCCTCTTAACACATGACGAGAGGTCAGTGCCTCTTCACCTCAGCACATTTCCCTTAGATCAAGACTGAAGTTGACATTCTTGGGAACTTCAGAAAGCCCCAGTATTCCCAGAGACAAGGGTGAAATAGACCAGACCATTTGACAGGACATCTTCTACTAATACAAACATAGTACCCAAACCATGCCTACAGGTAAACCACTCCTTCACACACATCCACTTAACACAAAGCCTTCTGCTTGCTGGGCCAGCTATTTTGCTGTTTTGGGTTTACATGAGGAGGGATTGATGTAGAACAAGCCAGAGCAGAAGCCTACTCCTGTCACTTCCTTCCAGGAGAACACTTTCCAGGGCTTGGAATTAAAGGTATTCAGTACCCATTAAGAGGAGTGACTTTGCCTACTGGAGGAGCAAGCTTTAAAGAGTCCAGGTGACGTATGTGGCAGTGTTTTCCAGCCTGGGGAGTGTGTTGCACTAAATGAGTGGGTAATTTTAGTAAGCACACCTGCAGAAGATTTCCCCAAAGAGTCTCTGGAGAAGACTCCTCCTTCCCTCTCAGGGCAACATGATCTGGGCTGCTTCTTTCATCTCCTGGAAAACTGGATCCCATATAAAACCCTTCCCCACCCAAGAAGCCCTTAGCAGCAATTGCCTTGTTCTCATGTTTCACCCCTGGGCAATAATCCCACTGATTCTTGGGCATTTAATGAGTGTCTCCATTGCTCCCAGCCCTGAAAAAAAGCATCAAGGAAATGGGCTAGGTCTAGTTGCCTTCAAAGAACCTCCAGGGATGGAGTTGCATTTTTGTGACTATTAAGTGAGACAGCAAACAGGGCATTGTTTCTGAAACATGGAGGCGCATGGTCAATGTTGTTGATTTTTGTTTTCCCGTCATAGTCTTCATATATCTTTATGAGAATTGAGCTGTTGATTTCTCAGAGCTTCCTTGAATCCAATTTGGAATGAGACAGAATAAAAGCACATAAATAAGTACAGGAATCTTCTGAGCAGAAAGAGGCAGACAGGGACTTTTCCTGGTGGTCCAGTGGTTAAGATTCCATGCTTCCACCACTAGGGGCGAGGGTTAGATCCCTGGTCAGGAAACTAAGATCCCACATGCCACACTGTCAAAATGTTTAAAAAAAAAAAGAAAGGGGGAGGCAGTATGGATCTCATCTTTACTTGAGGAAATCACAACCACTGAGGCCACGGAGCAGCACAATGGGGAAGGGCACAGTTGAGGAGCCCAGGTTGCAACTCTAACTCTGTCATATCAAAGCCCAGACTTTGGGCATGAACTCTCTGCCTCAGTTTGCTCATGTGTAAAAGCGAGTGTGATGGTTAGTTTCAAGTGTCAACTTGACCAGACTATAGTGCCTGGCTATTTTGTTAATATTTATTTGTATTTGTTTATTTGGCTGCACCAGATCTCAGTTGCAGCATGTAGGATCTTTAGTTGCAGCATGCAAACCCTTAACTTGTACATGTGGGAATCCAGCTCCATGGCTAGGGTTCGAACCCACGCCCCCTACATTGGAAGTAAGGCAGAGTCTCAGCCACTGGACCACCAGGGAAATCACTCGGCTATTTAATCAAACTCTAATCTAGGTGTTGCTGTGAAGATATTGTGCAGATATATTTAACAGTGACAATCCATTGACTTTAAATGAGGGCGATTACTCTCAATATTGTGAGTGGTGTTGTTCAGTTGCTCAGTCATGTCCAACTCTTTGCGACCCCATGGACTGCAGCACGCCAGGCTTCCCAGTCCTTCGCCATCTCCAGGAGCATGGTCAAACTCATGTCCATTGAGTCGGTGATGTCATCCAACCATCTCATCCTCTGTTGGCCCCTTTCTCCTCCTGCCCTCAATCTTTCCCAGCATCAGGATCTTTTCTAATGAGTCGGCTCTTCGATCAGGTGGCCGAAGTATTGGAGCTTCAGCTTCAGCATCAGTCCTTCCAAGGAATATTCAGGGTTGATTTCCTTTAGGATGGACTGGTTTGATCTCCTTGCAGTCCAAGGGACTCTCAAGAGTCTTCTCCAGCAACACAGTTCAAACGCATCAATTCTTTGGTGCTCAGTCTTCCTTATGGTCCATCTCATCCAATTAGGTGAACAACTTTATGAACCAAAATTGAGGTTTCTCAGAGGAAGAAATTCTGCCTCTAACAACATAGGCTCCTGCCCAAGCCTGTTGATCTGCTCTACAGACTTCAGCTTGGCTAGCGCTCACAGCTGTATAAGCCAGTTACTTGAGATAGACAGATGATGGATAGATAATAGATCTGTACAGATAGAGACAGAGAGGCAAAAATCTCATCTGGCTTAGTTTCTCTGGATAACCCTGACTGATTCAAGGGACAATAGTACATCCCCTTTCATTGTGCCACTGCAAGGATTAGCATGCTTAGAACAGTGCCTGACACAAAGGAAAAAACCACACCAAATTCACCTACTCAGATCACTTGACTGCGGCTGTGAGCTAGGGGCAGGAGGTGTTTATACCACACCCTCTATATGCTCTGCCAGTGCATAGATTTGTGCCCATCTGTCCTGCCCCAAAGAACCGCTTGAATGAGAAAGTGAGGTATATTTCCCAAATTCCTAGCCACCCACTCTCTCAGTCAATTCAAAGAATAGCTGGGTCCCCCTGCTTGAGTGATGGAGACCCAACTAGAATCTGCATCTCGTTCTTCCCTAAGAGCTTCAGGATTACTAACGGTGACTTAAAAAACAGTCACAACCTAAAAGTTGAAAGGGTTATGTTTTATTCGGTTGGAATTTTTAGGACTTCAAGCCCTGAGACAGCATCTCAAATAACCCTGAGAGAACTGCTCCAAGGAGGAGAAGGTCATCTCCAAGCCCCAGCCACTAGGCCAGCAGGAGGCCAGGCTTCACTGGATGAGGTCCTCACTTCCTGATGGGTCATCATTTGCTTCCCCAGATAAAGCAAGAGTGGAATAGAAGAAACAAAGTGTCCATAGGGGGCTCATTTATGGTTCCCAGACGCTTAATCCTTGGAAGAAAAGTTATGACCAATCTAGATAGTATATTCAAAAGCAGAGACATTACTTTGCCGACTAAGGTCCATCTAGTCAAGACTATCGTTTTCCTGTGGTCATCTATGGATGTGAGAGTTGGCTCATATCACTGTGAAGAAGGCTGAGCACTGAAGAACTGATGCTTTTGAACTGTGGTGTTGGAGAAGACTCTTGAGAGTCCCTTGGATTTCAAGGAGATCCAACCAGTCCATTCTGAAGGAGATCAACCCTGGGATTTCTTTGGAAGGAATGATGCTAAAGCTGAAGCTCCAGTACTTTGGCCACCTCATGCGAAGAGTTGACTCATTGGAAAAGACTCTGATGCTGGGAGAGATTGGGGGCAGGAGGAGAAGGGGATGACCGAGGATGAGATGGCTGGATGGCATCACGGACTCGATGGATGTGAGTCTGAGTGAACTCCGGGAGATGGTGATGAACAGGGAGGCCTGGCGTGCTGCAATTCATGGGGTTGCAAAGAGTCGGACACGACTGAGCGACTGAACTGAACTGATCATGATGGAAAATTTCTGAAGCTTCTGCAATTTCCACCTGTGGTGATGTGCACACCCAATCTGGATCTGGGAGGAAACCTGGGCCAAATTACGCCCCTGAGCATTTCACTTCTTTCCCAGCCTCTTCTCACCCTCTGGAAGGCACAGCCTGCCTCTCCCCTGACTCAGCACTCTCCACTAATTAAATGTCACACTTCCAGCTGCAATCACTAAGAGATGCTCTCCTGGTACTTGAGCAGAGGGACAAATAAGGTCCCTCCTATTTCTTACTACCCCTGGGAGATGGTGCTGGTGAGGCTGGCTAAAACCAATGACAAATAACAGGGTTGCTATGAAGAAGTGTTAATGGGGCCCATGGCCCAAGAAGTTGCAATTAGGAGACAATTGTAAAGGAGTAAGTAGACTCCTTCCTAGGGATCAGGGGAAGCAAGTGAGCCCACGACCCATGTATCTGTGATTTACCACACCCCATGGTCATGATCTTCTACTCTAGTATATTTCTCTATTTTATAGAAAATATAATGATCAATTATTTTGTAGGCATTCTGGGAGATGCCACAGTTCTTTCTGGAAAGTGGTAGGGTATAGACTCAAAAATCAACCAGGATCCTGTTTTAGCTCTTCCCCGAATTATTTGACTCAAATTTCCTGAATTGTTTTGCAGATGTGAAAGTTCAGTTCAGTTCAGTCGCTCAGTTGTGCCCAACTCTTTGCGACCCCATAAATCGCAGCACGCCAGGCCTCCCTGTCCATCACCATCTCCCGGAGTTTACTCAGACTCACGTCCATCGAGTCCATGATGCCATCCAGCCATCTCATCCTCGGTCGTCCCCTTCTCCTCCTGCCCCCAATCCCTCCCAGCATCAGAGTCTTTTCCAATGAGTCAACTCTTCGCATGAGGTGGCCAAAGTACTGGAGTTTCAGCTTTAGCATCATCCTTCCAAAGAAATCCCAGGGTTGATCTCCTTCAGAATGGACTGGTTGGATCTCCTTGCAGTCCAAGGGACTCTCAAGAGTCTTCTCCAATACCAGAGTTCAAAAGCATCAATTCTTCAGTGCTCAGCCTTCTTCACGGTCCAACTCTCACATCCATACATGACCACAGGAAAAATGATAGCCTTGACTAGACGGACCTTAGTCGGCAAAGTAATGTCTCTGCTTTTGAATATACTATCTAGGTTGGTCATAACTTTTCTTCCAAGGAGTAAGCGTCTTTTAATTTCATGGCTGCAGTCACCATCTGCAGTGATTTTGGAGCCCCCCAAAATAAAGTCTGACACTGTTTCTACTGTTTCCCCATCTATTTCCCATGAAGTGATGGGACCGGATGCCATGATCTTCATTTTCTGAATGTTGAGCTTTAAGCCAACTTTTTCACTCTCCTCTTTCACTTTCATCAAGAGGCTTTTTAGTTCCTCTTCACTTTCTGCCATAAGGGTGGTGTCATCTGCATATCTGAGGTTATTGATATTTCTCCCAGCAATCTTGATTCTAGCTTGTGTTTCTTCCAACCCAGCGTTTCTCATGATGTACTCTGCATATAAGTTAAATAAGCAGGATACCAAAAGAGGAACTCCCCAGGTCATTAGGTGCCCAATATGCTACTGGAGATCAGTAGAGAAATAACTCCAGAAAGAATGAAGGCATGGAGCCAAAGCAAAAACAATACCCAGATGTGGATGTGACTGGCAATAGAAGCAAGATCCGATGCTGTAAAGAGCAATATTGCATAGGAACCTGGAATGTCAGGTCCATGAATCAAAGCAAATTGGTAGTGATCAAACAAGAGATGGCAAGGGTGAACATCGACATTCTAGGAATCAGCGAACTAAAATGGACTGGAATGGGTAAATTTAACTCAGATGACCATTATATCTACTACTGTGGGCAGGAATCTCTCAGAAGAAATGGAATAGACATCATGGTCAACAAGGAGTCCGAAATGCAGTACTTGGATGCAATCTCAAAAACAACAGAATGATCTCTGTTCGTTTCCAAGGCAAACCATTCAATATCACAGTTATCCAAGTCTATGCCCCAACCAGTAATGCTGAAGAAATTGAAGTTGAACAGTTTTATGAAGATCTACAAGATCTTTTAGAACTAACACCAAAAAAAGATGTCCTTTTCATTATAGGGGACTGGCATGCAAAAGTAGGAAGTCAAGAAACACCTGGAGTAACAGGCAAATTTGGCCTTGGAATGCGGAATGAAGCAGGGCAAAGACTAATAGAGTTTTGCCAAGAAAATGCACTGGTCATAGCAAACACCCTCTTCCAACAACACAAGAGAAGACTCTACACATGGACATCACCAGATGATCAACACCAAAATCAGACTGATTATATTCTTTGCAACCAAAGATGGAGAAGCTCTATACAGTCAACAAAAACAAGACCAGGAGCTGACTGTGGCTCAGATCACGAACGCCTTATTGCCAAATTCAGACTCAAATTGAAGAAAGTAGGGAAAACCGCTAGACCATTCAGGTATGACCTAAATCAGATGTGAAAACTGCCCACCAAATGGAAGATGTTAACTACTTGATAACCATGAGCATATGGCCCCAGGCCTCCTGGAGCCTAAGGACTAATAAAGTTAACTCCTGTGACGCTGCCCTATTCCCTCATCTTCAGCCAGGCAGAGAATTTTGTAGGATCTGATCACTACCCTGAAACCTTTCCCCACCACCAAACTTTTAAAAATGCTTTGCTGAAAGTTCAGGACTTTTTAGGATATGAACCACCCATCTCCTTGCAGAGCCTTGCAATAAAACTTTCTCTGATCAAAACAAAAAAAGTCAACCAGGACTGACTTTTGTGTCATTGGTGTCCAATGACAATGAATAAGGATCCAGATCAATCCTCATATCAGTACAGAAAGTTGGCCAAGATAAAGCATTTCACATCTGTGAGCCCACTGCCTCTTCAGAATATCTGTGTAGGATGGGAGAGGCAAGAGGTCCTGCCCCAGTCTAAAAGACAAAGAAACCAAGACCCAAAGTGGATAAATGGCTTGCCTGAGCTCACTCAGTCAAGTAAATGACAGAGCTCCTACACCTGACTGAGATTCCTCTCCGTGTGGTTTCCACTCTGACGGTTTTCAGGCTCACTCTCATTGAAACAGAAGGAAAGGAAGAGGCAGTGAGGAGAGCAGGAGGCACAATAGCTTTAAAAAAGCATAGTCACAGTGTCCAAAACCACTAGATTCCCAAGTCATGGGAGGGTGGAATGGGGTGGGAGAGGGGACGGAGTTTCAAGAGGGAGGGGATATATGTATACCTGTGGCTGATTTCATGTTGATGTATGGCAGAAACCAACACAACATGTTAAAGAAATTATCCTCCAAAAAATTGTTTTAATAAGGAAGTCATGGGAAAATTTGCAGATGTGGGAACATGCCTCCAACTTCCAATGGCTCCCAACACACAACAGATTCCAAACACACCACAGTTGGCGGTGATGGGGTGGCAGTTGCTAGGGGGGAGAAAGGAGCATGCTTGGGCTTTGCAGATGTTGTCATGGTACGCATACGGGTTGGAAAACAATTTCCAGACATGAGGCAGAATAAAGTTTATTAGAGTGGGAGATGCTGTTAGAACAGCAGACCAGCTCAAGGGATAGTGGAGTCCTTTTGCAGGCTAGTAGACAGTTTGTATAGCCTCAAGAGAGAAAAATCCTACTCAAATGGTGGTGATCTCGGTAAGGCAGCAGTGAGCGGTGGCATGAAATGAGATCTTAATTCCTGCCCAGGAACTGAACGTGGGTAGCCTGGATGAAAACCAGGAATCCTAACCACCAAACTAGCAAGGGATAGAAGCTAGAAGCTAATTTTCTCTGGATCCTTGTCCCCAGTGAAAAATGCACTTATCACGGAGACAGAAACTGTAAATCCAGGTACAGAGTTTATTAGTAGAGACATAGCCCAACAACAAGTGGGAGAGCACAGAGAAACGGTTTGTTTAGCTGAGATAGAAGCAAGGCAGAGATGCACACCCGGAGAAAGGGCGTGGGCATCCCCCCTAGTGAGGAGCACAGTGAAGAGGCGGTTAAGTCACTCATATAGGTCAGTTCTTCTGGGTCTTTGTCTTCCTTCCAAGTCATTTATCTGGTTTCTTCTTCCACACCTGACTTACCCTGGGACCCTCCCCTGGGGCACACACACACCACTCGGCCAAGATGGATCTTGAAGTGATGGCTTCTGGGAGGAGCTAGACTCATTGTGGCCTGGAGTTATCCCCCGACTTTGGACTCCAAGAAGTCTTTCTGAGACCTCTGAAATCCCTCCCTTCCAACTGGCTTTGTATGTAGCACACCTCTTACAAATCCATCACATAAGCCTGAATGGGTCTAACCTACAACCTCCGAGAGATCCCCCATCCTCCTTGTAAACCAGAGAACACAAATAGATTCTTCGGAGAACAGAATGCCTTAACGCTCCCTTCGGATGTTGCCAGGACTCCAATCGGAGCCAGGTTCGACTTTCAGCAGCACCTGTATTCCAGCTTCCCACCTCCACCCCAAGCAGACTCCATCCTTCCCTCTTCGTGTGCTGCAAAAGCTACCCTATCCATCACACTGGATCATGGCTAGGGAGACCTGGCTCCCAGGCAGGCAGCGAGCTTCCAGAGGGCAGGCACAAAGTAGGTGTTGAATAGATGACTGTATTGTCCATGATAAACAAGAACATTTTGAAATCTCCTTGTCTCTTTATTTTACTTCCTCTGCTAACCTTAAAGGTAATTGCTCTGTAAGTTCAGCCATTTTCCCAGTAGAAAAGCCCATTTTCCCAAACTTGTCTTAAAAGATAGCTTCTTACTCTATTGACATCACTTAATTCAACAAATCACATGAACACTTGTGCCTAGGCACTGAGCTTTGTGGTAGAATATGAAGATGAAAAGGGCTCGATTCTCGGGGGCAATGTTGTGGACTAAATGACAGCTTGAATTGTTGAAATGGAATTGCTGTGTCAGCAAACATAAAAATAAGTTGATCCACAGTCTCTTTAAATAGTAGTAATAACTACTGCCATTTATTGAGCACATACTACCTGATTGAAAACTATACTGGATGCATTATATATATTAGCTTTTACAACTCTGAGAGGTGGCTATTTTTTCTCAGTGAAGAAATGAGAGCATTGAAATCGGAGACATTAAGTAGCCACCTAAACTCACACAACTAATAAATGATTGATTGGAACTAGAGCTCAGGGTGAGTCTGATTCTAGAGCCTGTGTTTTCATCCACGTTACATACTTAGAGACAGTATTTTTTACACCACCTCATGGAGAAAGGAAATGGCAACCCACTCCAGTGTTCTTGCCTGCAGAATCCCAGGGACGGGGGAGCCTGGTGGGTTGCTGTCTATGGGGTCGCACAGAGTCGGACACGACTAAAGTGACTTAGCAGCAGCATGGAGAAAAGATGAAGGAAAAGATCCCTCCTTTTCAAAAATAAGTGAAAATACTATTGATTCAACCCTTTACCTGCCCTTGTGGTGTGACCCCAAAGTAAGTATAGCAGAATGGAAGACCAGACCCGATTTGAAATGCAGGATCTGGA
Source organism: Ovis canadensis (assembly GCF_042477335.2). Lineage (NCBI taxonomy): Eukaryota > Metazoa > Chordata > Mammalia > Artiodactyla > Bovidae > Ovis > Ovis canadensis. The sequence goes on along the minus strand of NC_091248.1, from coordinate 78,935,164 downwards.
GGAAACGGAAAAGAGGCCGGGGCTTCAGCAACTAGTAGCCTGGTCCACAGTGCCCTCTGGTGGTAAGTTCATGTCATTATTTTTCTTCTAAGGTTGGGGAATGAAATGTTCAACAACTTAAGATTCAGACAGGTTCAACCTTGGATAAAGCAGACACAGTATTTTCCAGCCATTCTTTGTTCCAGTCTCCTGCAAAATGACCTCACACTCCTATGACTGGAGTAGGCACACCATGGATTTGGGCATCAGGCTGGCCAGAGATCAAGTGCCAGCTTCATCACTTAGAGTTAGCAATGAATGGTACTCAAGGGCACTGGGACCACGCTGGGGCTCCCCAAGCTTCTTCCTGTTTCCAGCCAAAGCCTAAATTCATCACTGCTCCGAGGGTCAGCAGACCATCCAGGCAAACTCTTAAGATAGTCAATCACCTAATCACCATTAATCCTTGCTTTCTACATCTCACTGACTCACTATTTAGGTATGGATTATTTTTTCATAATATGTATAATTTTTATCTTCACAAAAGGAAGAACTCAATCTTGACAACACAACATCTCTGTAGAAATCATTTCAACTAAGGAAACAGATTATTCTGAGTCCCACACCCTGGACGCTGTCCAGGACTGCCAACGTGATGGGTTTTATGCCCACGATTGTTGTTGTTTAGTCTCTAAGTGGTATCCGACTGTTTTTGCAACCCCATGGACTGTAGCCTGCCAGGTTCCTCCGTCCATGGAATTTCCCAGGAAAGAATACTGGAGTGGGTTGCGATTTCTTCCTCCAGAGGATCTTCTTGACCCAGGGATCAAACCCAGATCTCCTATATTACAAGCAGATTCTTTACCATCTGAGCCACCAGGGAGGCCCCACATGCCGGCGATTAGGTTATATTAAATGGCACAATTGACCTTAAAACTGAGAGGTTATCTCTGTGGCCTGACTTAATCATACAAGCTTTTTAAACTCAGAAAGTTTAAAGTCTGGTTGGTTGCAAATTTGAAACAAGGATTTGTCATGTTTTTCTGGCTTGAAGATGGAGAAGTCACCTGGCAAGGAAATGTAGGAAGCCTCCCAGAGCTCAAAGCCCCCAGCTGACAGCCAGCAAGGCACAGGGACCTCAAAAATGAATTTTGCCAACAAGCAGGGAGCTTGGAAGACCACCCCAAGCTCCATCCAGATGAGGATGGCAGCCATGAAGACACCTTGATCTCAATCCAGTGAGACCCTAAGGAGAAAACCAAATAGATGGGGAAACAGTAGAAAGAGTAAGAGACTTAAACCACTACAGATGGTGATGGCAGCCATGAAATTAACAGACACTTGCTCCATGGAAGAAAAGCTATGACCAACCTAGACAGCATATTAAAAAGCAGAGATGTTACTTTGCCAACAGAGTTCTGACTAGTCAAAGCTATAGTTTTTCCAGTAGTGTGGATGTGAGAGTTGGACTATAAGGAAAGCTGAGTGCTGAAGAATTGATGCTTTTGAACTGTGGTGTTGGAGAAGACTCTTGTGAGTCCCTTGGACTGCAAGGAGATCAAACCAGTCAATCCCAAAGAAAATCCGTCCTTAATATTCATTGGAAGGACTGATCCTGAAGCTGAAGCTGCAATATTGTGGCCACCTGATGCGAAGAATTAACTCGTTGGAAAAGACCCTGATGCTGGGAAAGATTGAACGCAGAAGCAGAAGGGGACGATAGAGGATGAGATCGTTAGATGGCATCACCGGCTCAACGGACATGAGTTTGAGCAAGCTCCAGGAGTTGGTGATGGACAGGGAAGCCTGGCGTGCTGCAGTCCATGGGGTTGCAAAAGTGTTGGACACGACTGAGCGACTTAACTGAAGCAGAAAACCAGCCACTCTGTGCCCAGACTTCCAACCTGCAGAAACAATGATGTAATATATAACATAGATGAATTAATAAATATATCATGTATATCAGCGGTCCCCAACCGTTTTGGCATCAGGGATCAGTTTTGTGGAAGACAGTTTTTTCAGAACAGAGATGGTGGGGGTTGGGAGGATGGGATGGTTTCAGGATGATTCAAATGCATTACATTTATCATACACTTTATTTCTATTATTATTACATTGTGATATATAATGAAATAATTATACAACTCACCACAGTGCAAAATCAGTGGGAGCCCTGAGCTTGTTTTCTTTCAACTAGGCAGTCCCATCTCGCTGTGATGGGAGACAGTGACACCCGAAGTACATTGCTTCTGTCCTGACTACTCCATAATGTCTTTTTGGTTGCTGTTATGCTCCAGCTTGGAGGCATGTATTTCCTCAGCCATGACTGCTACACCACCAGTCTTCACCATTGGTTTGAATTTGGGTCCCTTTCGTTCATTCGTTTCTACTTTTGTATCAAACAATTAATTCATTGATAATAATAAATACATCGTTTGCAGAAACTCAAGAACAATATTCTTGAATACCCCTAATGTAACTGAAAGTGGGATCTGGCTGCTCCTCACTCAAAAGCCAATAAAGAGGCCAGCTTGATAGAAAAGTTTGCTTTATTTTGTATGCCAGCAACCAGGAGTGGAGTTGGGAGGGCAGACGCCTGTCCAAAGGCCAACTCCCCTCTCAACCTGGTGACAATCAGGAGGAAAGAGCTTTTACAGACAAAGGGAGGGAGCTACATGCAGAAACAGCAGAGTCAGCTCTGACAGTCATCTTGAAATTGGTCACGGGTGGTCTGACTAGTGTGATCTTGATTGTTTTAAGTTCAGTTACTTTTCAGTTCCAGGGTTGGTTTGTTTTCATTGTTTGAGGCCAGTTCTTGGAACTGTGGCAGCTTTGACAGCTTGTGTGATGGCTACATTCTGTTCATCATGCAGTTAACTTCTCCCCCCTAGGGGTTTCAGTATCTCTAAGACAGTTTAGAGGATACAGCTCACAATATTACCTATAGCCCTTGAGAAAAACTGCACAGCATATAGGATCTTAATTCCCTGACCAGGGACCAAACCTGTGCCCCCTGCAGTAGAAGCATAGTGTCTTAACCACGGAACCACCAGGAAAGTCCCTAGATCTCACTGTTTTTAATTAATTACTCTAAAAATATATTTTTTAGCTCTTTTCTTAAGACTTGGAATCTTAAGGGGCCCCAGTGCATTTCCAAGGCAGAGACAGAGGGGGATCTGGTTTTGCTAAATTTGGCTTAAATTGGGGGGAGGGGGGAAAGGTTGCTATATAGTCTCAACAATCCCTGTGCAAATGACAGACGGAACTATTCAGCTCCCTAGAACAAGGTATTTTTTAGTAGAATTTTACATTAATATAGAATATTTTTTAAAATCCTAATAGGTTAAAACAAGTCAAACAACCATTCTACACAGATAAAACCTTCACAAAGGTCAACTGAGGTAATCCAGAGAGAAAACTAAATTATGTAGATTTTCAATGAAGTCACTAGTCATGTAACGTAAATTATTTACACACTTGCAAGTGCTTTAAGAAATGTGCTCCAAGGAGCATTAACCTTTGTTTTTGTATGTGTATGCCATTTTGAAGACTTGCACATTTTATTTTTCAGGAAACTTAACATTTTAAATGGTGTGTTCTCTACCAAATGGTCACGCTTTGGTACTATTCATATAGGATTGCTTACCCTAAAGAGTTGACATTTCCCAGGAGGAACTTTGACTCTGCTTTAGAAGTTTCATATAAATTAAAATCTTCATCAAATATCAATATGGAGGGAGGTAACACAGGATGAAACATACACAGTCAAGTTATCTCTGTATATTTAGAAACTGCTCCTTCAAGATAGTCACACCAGGGAGGGGGGTTCAGGATGGGGAACACATGTACACCCGAGGCTGATTCATGGGAATGTACGGCAAAACCACTATAATACTGTAAAGTAATTAGCCTCCAATTAAAATGAATAAATTTAAAATAAATAAGTAAATACATTAAAAATAAAAAAAAAGATATTCACACCAGAAAGCTTAGTCTGTGCTTAATATTCAGGAGTATGAGTTTGGCTCATCAGAAGCCTTGGCAAGACCTTACTATTTCAAAGTTATTAACAACTACCTCTAGGGCAAGTCCATATTTACTGAGTTATGATAAATTTATTATAATGAAGGAAAACAAGTGTAGCCAGCTATCTTTAAAAATGCCCCAATCATTGTTTCTCAATATACAAAGACTAGAACTACTCATATATACATTTATCATACAACAAATCTCATCTCTGTCCCCTGAAATTTCTGTAATTTTATTCATTAGAAGATTAAAAAAAAAAAAGACTTAAAGAGCACTTTACAGCAGCAATCAGCTTTCCTATGAAATACTCAGGGTCTTAAATATTATGTACACTTCTGTTTTTTTTTTTCTTTTAATAAGCTAGACATTAGCTTCAGAGTTTGTGGATCTGGAGGAAAAATTACCCACTCAAAACTGTTCTAGAAATTGTCTTTTGCAGAATAGCAGGTAGCTGAGTTAAAAATAGGAGGGTCATTTCCCTGTTTTCCAAAATTTAAGTTTTTTTTTTTTTTTGTTCCCCTTGTACATAAGCCTCAGTCACCACTTCTGAGTGAAGACGGGCAGAGGCTCTGGCCTCTGCTCCTCGGGCTTCCCAAAAGCTGCTTTCTCATTGCTGCAGCCAGGCCTGAATACATGTGTGTCGATGAGGACCTCCCCAAAACGGCCTTTAGAGGCAATGCCTCAGCATATTTTCTGTCTTTTCCAGTGCATGTGTGCTAAATCACTTCAGTCGTGTCTGACTCCGTGCGAACCTATGACTGTAGCCTACCAGGCTCCTCTGTCTATGGGATTCTTCAAGCAAGAATACTGGCGTGGGTTGCCATGCCCTCCTCCAGGGTATCTTGCTGACCCAGGGATCAAACCTACACCTCTTGTGTTTCTTGGATTGGCAGGAAATAGGAAATCCTGAACCTCCTGTGTCTCCCTGAAAACCAGGAAATCAACCTCCCCTATGAAAGGTACCCTCCCCACATCCAGAGGTAGAAGGACACCCCTTTATCCTCAGAGATGGGAATTCAGAGCCAAGATGCCTCTGGAAACACCTTATTCCTTCTTTAAATTTACCACCTTAGGCCTAATCTCTCTTTAGAGTCTTCACTAATTAAGCACCTAAGTTTTGTCCTGTGTACACCTCACAGATTTACTGTATCTGGGTCTAAAAAGTATAACGGCTGCCTGCTTTGGGCACCTCTTTGGTCCTGTTCTCACAGGACCTCCATATGCATGAATTAAATTTTGTTTCTACTTCTCCCATTAATCTGGCTATGTCAATATCATTAGTTCAGCCACAAGCCCTCCAGAGGTGGAGAAGGGCCCAGTCCCCTCCACAACAGTGCCTAAGTCAAGTCTGGGGAGGATGGGAAGGGCACAGCGCTCCCATGCCCTCACATCCTCTTCCCATCCCATCAGTATACAGAGAAGTTGCCCATTTTTTTCCACACCATTTCTCTCACCTATTATGAAAATAGTCAAAAATCTGGAGAGAAATGCATTAACCAGCTTGAAAGCTCTCCTAATCTCCTTATTCAAGGTTTTATTTAACTTATTCTCCAGCAAACCTTCTAATCTTGTTTAATCTTTCTGGTGATTGGCCTCCACCCTGTAGTTAGCCCCTTGAGTCTCTTATTAGCACCCACTCCAGTGTTCTTGCCTGGAGAATCCCAGGGATGGGGAAGCCTGGTGGGCTGCCATCTATGGGACTGCAGAGAGTCAGACACGACTGAAGCGACTTAGCAGCAGCAGGGACTCCTCCAAAAGGGCTTGTTAGGAAAACAGAAGATTCTTTTCCATCACTCAGGAAAGCCCGTGTTTTAGGTTATCTGTGCCAGGAAAAAGAGACAAAACCAAACCTATGTGTTTATCATGCTGCAGTATTTAATAAGCTCTTTTGGAATCCATGGGTATATGATGTTTCTACTGTAATTAAAAAAACATACACACACACAAACCAAGGGGTTCTCACATCCTCCACATCCACAACCTAGTAGGTAGATTCTCTTTCTTCTAAGTGAAGAATCAAAGCAGAGGTGACATGCCTGGACACAAAGGCAGGAAGTGGCATAAATGAAGCTAAACCCAGTTCTCTGATTCTTTTTTGGTTGGACTTGTCCTCTCCTATTTTGCGTTCCTTCACTTTGAAATGGGAGAGAGAACGGACACTTTCTGAGTTCTCGTGGCGCATCTGCCATCTCAACAGTAGCTATTTGACACAGTCTTTCCAAAGACAAAATTGGAGGAATTTAGTAGTTTCCAAAGGACACGGGTGCTAATTAGCGCTTGCAGAATATGAATCATGGTGAGTTCCAAATATTATGGGACTTGGGGTTAATTGTATAAATGTCATCCAAATAAATGTTCCAGCAAAGAGAATGTAGCCCAACCTAAACCTTAGAATTTCTCAATCTGACTTACCAGTGTCAATGAGAATCATGTTTCCAATCATTTGGACCTATAGTTTCACATAAGGTCATAAAACATAACAAAGTTAATACAGAATGTTTCTTCTCAAAAGTGTCCTCACTTAATTTGTTATGCCTTAAGAGATAATTCATAGAGTGGCTGTTCATTTTAAAGATATGCTTCGTCTAAAAAGGAAAGAAAATGTCTTTATTAAAAGTCTGTGAGTGGTGGTCTATTGTTGGTTGAGAAGAAATGACACTCTTTGTCTCAGGTTAACAATAATGGAACTAGATAATACAAATGATCTGTGACCATGCATCTTGACGCTTTCAGAGGTGAAACAAAAAAGACTTCCTTATTTTTATTTTTTAAGACTTTCTTTTTAAAAAGTGTGTACTATAATGATTGCCATAATTATGCCCTAACTTTTAAGGTCATTTTGCTTACCAAAAAATATTTAGGAAACAAGCTACTATATAGTTCTCAGTTCTCTAGAGAAAGCATAAGTTTTGATGTTTCTGATACAGTAAGTCACTGGAATTCATAGAAAAATATTTTGAGATATAGTTTCATGTGTTTAAAAACATAGGTTTAGTGGACTGTAGCACTTAAGTATATTTTGAATTATGAAGATATTTTATATTTTGAAATAATATAAGAACAATCATATTCTTTTTTTATTAGAAACAAAAGCCAATCATACCAGAATGCAGAAATTATGCTGACTTGATTTGGTTGTTAGAAAAGTTGTTTCCTTTTTCATGTTGTGGCACTTTAGACAACACACTATCCTATCTATTAATTACCTTTATTAGTCTGCTTTTGTTTAGTTGCTAAGTCGTTTCTGACTCTGCCACCCCATGGACTGTAGCCCACCAGGCTCCTCTGTCTAACGGATTCTCCAGGTAAGAACAGTAGTGGGTTTACATTTCCTTCTCCAGGGGATCTTCCAGGGATGGAACCTGATTATCCTGTGTTGGCAGGTAGATTCTTTACCACTGAGCCACCAGGGAAGCCCCTATTAGTTTGCTGGGGCTGCCGTATGAATAAAACAGATGGGCTCGGTTAAACAACAGTAATTTATTTCTCATAGTTCTAGTGTCTACAAGCCCAAGTTCAAGGAGTCAAGAAGTTTGGTTTCTTTTTGTGACCACCTTTCTTTTGTACTTGCATATATCCGGGTCCTTAATCTCACTTTCGTAGAAGATTACACTGGATTAGGCCAACCACGTGATCTCATTTTACCTTAATTTCCTCAGTAAAAGCCCTAACTCCAAATACAGTCACAGTCTGAAGTTCTGGAGGTTTGAATTTAACAGAATTTTCTTTTTTAATCCTTTTTTTTTTAGCCGGCTGCATGGCATGCAGGATCTTAGTTCCCCAACCATGGACTGAACCCATGCCCTCTGAAGTGGATACGTGGAATCCTAACTATTGTACCCCCAGGGAGGTCTCTAACAAAGGATTTTAAAAGGACACAATTCAACCATAACACTCTTTTTGCAGCTTTGTATTTTTAACTGATCTTTAAAATAGTTTAGTTCTATACCATTGCTACTTAATGTTTTGTTTAATAATTTACAGGCATATGCTTTTTTTCTTTTTTGCAAAGTGCTCAAATAGCTAGAATGAGTCCAAATAGTTCTTTGACCTCTAAAAAAGCAAACAATAGAACAACTCTATGTTTCAGTGCATAGATATAATCCATTTTCCTTCATCCATTTCTCTTGCCCATAATGAAAACAGTAGAATCTAGAGGGAAAAATGAAAGAGGAAAATTATATAGGAAAAGATGAAGTGTAAGAAATATTAAACTGCATAGGACCACTAACACATTATTTCTAAGGAGACTGGACCCTGACCTCCCACCAAAGGGAACTGGAAAGGCCTTCTATTCAGAGGGTGTTCTTAGGGGTTTCTGAAGGATTGTATGCCCTGCCCTCAGACCTAGTAAGTCTTACATATAGTTTGCCAACTATCTGCCAATATAAATTTGTTATACTCAAACATACTGCCAGAGAGAACAATTTCAAACCTACAAACCTGCTTGGTTGCGTGAAAAGCCACACGCTGTCAAAAGAGCATACTGTGCACTCATGCGTGTCTAACAGAACTGCCCCAAAGGTATACAACTTGTGGAGGTATGCTGCGATGGGTGCCTCCCCCACAAGGATGTATGTAAAAATCATCATTCATGCCTCTCCTAACAACAACAAAAGTCTTCTGCGGAGATATGAATATCAGGCAGAGAGATTGGAGCAGTATGCTGGTTGCCTAATGGAAGTCCTGAAAAAGGGTGAAAAGGCAGAGAGTGAAGGAGCAATAAGAGAGAGAAGGAGAAAACCTTAAGGCCATAACCTGGAGAATATGACCATGAAAGAGAGAAATTTGGGAAAAGAGACAGTAAAAGGCTTTAAGAAGGGACAGCAGAGACAACCAGTTAGGCTGGTACCTGGGAGGTGAAGTTTAGTGATATGAACTGAAAAGTTTCCATGCCATTTAGCAGCAAGTGGCTCATTAGTGTCCCTGGTGAGGGTGGATGAGTGGGCATAATGGTAACAAAATCTGGATTTGCAGTGAGTGAAGGAATAGGAGGTGGAGAAGGCTGAGTGGTTATAATCCTCTATAGAGAAACTTAGCTGTGAACAGAAGAAAGGAGAATGATGACTGGGGACAATATAGAGCAAAGGGAAGTGAGAGAATACTGTTTCTTTCATGACCTGAATCCTTACAACAGACAGACAGTTACATGCTCAATTAAAATCTATCTCCACGTTTTGGTTTGTTTTTACAAAAAAGGTACACTTTCTTTTCATTAATTTGTTCTCACAACAGCGCTGTTGACGTCAGAGCATGATCTCTACTCCATAGATGAAGCAGCCACTTGCATATGTTGGTAAGTGGTAAAAGGCAGAGCAGTGCTTTGCCTCGGGGCTTCTGGCCCAAGGCTATGATCTTCTGCAGAACTGTAGCTGCCTGAGGACTATACGCAGCAATATTCATGCCAGTGATTTGAGAGAGGCTCCCCATGGACTCCCACCTCTCCGGTTTGACATTGGCGTGTTTGCTTTGGAGTTTGACACCAGGGCTTTCACAGCCACCCTGTCCTTTCAACTAGTAAAGTACAGGGAGGCACTCACATTCAGCACAAGCTTGCAATAACTTGTACTTACTTCTGGTGACCCATCACTCTTTCTTAATCACAGCATCCCACTTTATTCCAAGTAGCAATATGTCCAACTCAAAGACAAGCACTCCCACAGATCTTTTCAGCTGAGGGTAACCAAAGAGAGAAAATCTGAAGTTGGTTGTATATTCTAGCTGTTCCTTGAAAACCACATTAATGCCTGAACAGAAGCTGCTGTGTACCCTTTGGGCTTCCCCTGCTCCCCATCCCTGTACCACTTCTCTTGTTTTCCATATGCCTTCTGTTTGGAACAGGTATTTGGATAACTGGGCAAGTTGACCAAGGAAGCCAGTGCTAAGGATGTTGGAGTGATGAGTGAACTAGAGCGGGTCAGTTGTGAAAGCAAGAAGCCACCAGACGGGCCCTCTGGCAGGTCACTTCCAGAGTTTTTGTTTTTCACAAAGAATACTGCTTCACCAAATGCAAATTTCTGGCCAAACACAATTTCTATGCAGTAACGCAGTCATCCCAAACTTTCGATGCTTTCTAGTAATACTATTTCTGCTCTCTTCACTACTCTGTGTCTTTCCTTTCTCTCATGTACAAAGAATACTGTAGGTGCCAGCTTCCCCTTCTCACTGCCCACCCATCACCCCAGAGTCGACTGCCCACACCTCCCTGTCCCATTACTTCCCCCGCCCACTGGGGTCCTCATAGCCGGAGCCCCTTCCCCCGAGATGTTGGTCTCAGCAGCATGAAGCACTCTTGCTCACCCCACCTGGGGAAATCTTCCTCCTCTCAGCTCTATCCTAGGTCCAGGTTGGCCTCCTTTCTCTCCGCTTCTTCTCGGTAGGCTCCTCCTCCTTAAGTGTCAGCAGCTTTGGGCCCAAGGAAGGAAGGAGATCAGGAGCTCAAACCAGCAGCCATGGTCCATCTCACTCAACACACTCAGAGAGGGGACAGTCGAGGAGACGGTTGGGGGCAAAAGGGCTCTGTCCTCTAGAAGAGCCAAGGGCCACACGCACAGAAGGGAGGACTGAGCTTCGCCGGGAAGCAGGGTGCAGGGGACCGCCTTCCTCCGCCAAGTCTCAGCTCCGGCTTCTTCCAATGTCTTGGGTGGAAGCTGCCCCACGTGAGGGCTTGCGCAGGACGCAGGCGTGGGACGGCCGAGGGCGGGGCCGAGCAGGGCGAGGCAGGGGTAAGACCTGCGTCAGACTCAGCACGTGCCGCCCACCTGGTATATAAAGGTGGGAGCCCTCAGGGCCAGCAGCATAGGCTGCCTTGTAGCCAAGTTTGCAGCAGTTCGGTCGTGAGTGCCACCACAGAGGCTCATAGAGGCAGACGTTGAGCTAAAGAAGGGAGGCTTATAGAGGCAGACGTCAAGCTAGAGAAGGTAGGTGTCCTCAATGGGGAGGCAGGGTGTGGGAGGTCGTGGGGACAGACTGGCCTACAGGGAGGTGGGTGTTAGGAGATGCGGAGCCCAGGGCTTGGACTCCAGGACTGGGGAGGAGTTCAGGGCAGAGGCTGGCGGGAAGGCCGGAGAGCCTGCAGATGAGGGCGGTGCAGCCTGGGCCTAAAGCCCCTTCTTACACTGCAGTTGCTGGGCGCGGCCCCTGGCGTCTGGCGCCAGGCACTGAGTGCCCCCACGCCTTCAAGGCTTCATCTCCCCAAGTTCCTGGGGAGCCAGACTCACTCAGAACAACGTGGGCCCAGGCCTCTGGGCGCTGCTTCCCTGGTCATAATACAGGGCAGCGCCTCGTGTCCCCATCCCAGGTAAAGGGAAAGAGAAGGTAAGGGACCTGCTACCCAGGCTCCCAGTTCTGATGGGAGACAAGGATAGCTTTCTTCCTTCCTTGGAGTGCAGTGTACTTCCTTTACAGGGCGGAGTGCAGCTGTCCTTTCCTAACTACAAATACCTGTTTTTCAGCCTGGAAAATGAACTCTTCTGGAAACAACGAAAAATTTGAGGGCAGTACCTCCAGACCTTTCTTCTGTGTGCCGCTCATGGCCCAGCAGCCTCGCGTGGGTCCCTGGTATCGGGATCCTGCCTGTAATCCCCTCTTCGTTTCTGGGGCAGGTGAGGAATCTGAATCCCCAAGGAGGTTCAGTGAGATTAGACTCTCCCTGTAAACCAAAGCCTGAAGGTTTTCTAACACCTTTGTCCATTACATCCCTTCACCCTGTGTTCACACGAAAGAGACTGTGGCAGCCCATGGAGTGGTGTTTGTGGTTCAGGTTAAAAGAAAATATGCGAATTCTAGCTTTGTGCCAGTTACTCTGCTCAATAGTAGATATGGGTTCTCTCATTTGACATCAACCCATGAGCTTGGTATTGTTGCTGCCCTTGCTCCCCAAATGAGGGAACTGAGGCTCTCAGTCAGAGATTGGCTCAGATTCACAGAGTAATCCAACCAAAGTCTCCTTGGGTTGTGAGACCAGTCTGGCTGGAAGAGGTACCTTACAGCTCCTAGCCTCTATACTACTTTTGATGAGGCCTAAACATTCTAAGGGGGCTCAGAGGTAAAGAATCTGCCAATGCAGGATACTTGGATTCCATCCCTGGGTGGGGAAGATCCCCTGGAGAAGGAAATGGCAACCCACTCCAGTATTCTTGCCTGGAAAATCCCATGGACAGAGGAGCATGGCTGGCTACAGGACATGGGGTCGCAAGAGGCAGACATGACTTAGCAACTAAACAACAAACATTCTAAAAGCTATTATGTGAGGTCAGAAAAGTATTTTGGAGGAAGCAGGACAAACAAGACTTGAAAATGTCTGAAGTCAGACATCTAGGATTTCATTCAGTGCATGGGGGGAAGGGGCTGTGGGCAGGCAGGAGGATCCATGGGGTGATTCTCCCAAGTATCCTGCTGTAGATAAAGCCTGTCGTGTATATAGTGTAACTTTTCCAAGTAGAAAACCAAGTGTGATGAGAGCTTTTGAATTCATCAGTCACCGTTCCCAGATAAATAGTAGTCAGTCTGAGCAAGAGAACCTTGAGCCAGCTTATGGCATGTGACCTACAGTTCCTCACTGCGTCTCTACCTGGCAGATGTTGGACTAGCATCTCCACCATGAGTCACTTCCTTCAAGAAACCTTACTGTACATAAACCATTGGGTCTGTTTCTCTGGAGATTCTTTAATGACTACCGATGTTGAAATGCTGTTTTGAAATGCTGCAGAGATAAGAATTGTGTGAGGAAAAGTCTTTTGAATACAGAATACCAAGTGGAGGGAAGTTTGTGATAGGAAAAATGTATCTTAAACATTCTTAGAATTCACAGACGGAGTTGCTGTATACCTCTCGTTTTCCCGAACCCTTAAGATTTTCATTATTTTATTTGTCCTTTAGAGTTGTGGTTTAGGAGAATTAAAGGTGTAAGTGCTGGAAATAGAAATAAGGTTTATATTGAGTTTTTCTTAATTGTAACATGGCTCAGATTTTACTGAGGAAAGATTTATAGGATCTGTTGTCCTATGAGGGCTTCCCAGGTGGCCCTAGTGGTAAAGAACCCACCAGCCAATGCAGGAGGCATAAGAGACGGTTACATACCTGGGTGGGGAAGATTCCCTGGAGAAGGGCATGGCAACCCACCAAAGTATTCTTGCCTGGAGAATCCCATGGACAAAGGAGCCTGTCCAGCTGCAGTCCATAGGGCTGCAAAGGCGGACAGGACTGAAGTGACTTAGGATGGATGGTCCTATGAAACCTGGAATTCAGGGATGAAGCCACTTATGGTTGGCAGATGGAGATGAGATCCCCTACAGAGTTTCTGTTCCTGTATGTTTTGGCTTTCTGTTCACATGGCTCTCTAGTACTGGGGATCAGTTTTCCCTGTAACTTCACTGTGAATGATCTGAGAAAAGCTTGCACTGTATTAGCTTTTTTAAAAATTTTTTTACTTTTGGGATTAAGTGACTTCCATGCATTTTACATATCCAGAATGTCTTAACACCTTTTAAATATTAAGACATGGAGTACACAGTCCTATAGAATTGAAGGAGATGGCTGATTTGTGGGATATGTTGTTGTTTTGTTTTTACCATGTCAGGAGACGTGGAATCTTAGTTTCCCGACCAGGGGTTGAACCAGTGCTCTCAGCAGTGAAAATGCAGAGTCCTAACCACTGGACTGCCAGGGAATTCCCTGAATTGTGTTCTTCTGTATGGGTTGATTTTAGTAAATATTTAACTTCTTTGCCTCAGTTTTGTCTTATGTATAATAAGCTGAATTAGGATTTTTGACATGGGCCATCTCCCCATTTCCCTACACTCCCACCCCTGTCAACAACCATTCTATTTCTGTGATTCCCACTTTTTCTGTATCTTTACATAAGTGATCATACAGCATTTGCTTTTTTTCTGTCCAACTGATTTTTCTTAGAAAAACGTCTCAAGCTCTCCAGGTCCTTGTGTTGGCGGGATTTCCTTTAAAAGATGATTAGGTTTTGATAGCAGGGAAAGGAGGGAAAGAGAAGTTACCTTATGGGGAATAACCCATCTATGCCTAGGTCCTTATTGGACCACTGACATCTTAATGAGATGATACAGTGAGAAACTAGATAATGAGGTGCTTTATGCTATCCTAGGGAATGTGGTCACTATCCCTCATTATCTGATAGCTCATGATGAGCCATTCAAATACTATAACTGGAGTGAGGATCACAGATTGTTCAGACAGATTGTGCTGGAAGCAAAATGGATTGTAGACCTGTGAGAGGCACGGGAGGTGGGTTAAGAAAGTCATTAGGAGTTACTCATGTAAAAACTGAGGGAGGACTTAATGTCCTTTGCTTTGACAACAGAAGAGGTAACAGAAGACTAGGTGGGAGGCCCGTGGTGGGTGTGAGCAGCTGTGGCTGTGCAGTGTGTACTGGCTGAATGTTGTGACTGGCAGCAGGAGACAGAATGGCTAACTTTCCCCTTCTCTTTCCCGGTTTCACAAGTGGCAGTCTGTATTTTCCATGTCCTGTGGTGCTCAATGAGCATCCTACCTTCCTCAGCCCTCAGTCCCTGTTACCCACTACTCTTGACCAAAGATCCATGGTCCCAGTGTTTTATAACACGGCACAGTTCCAACAATATGGTGGCTGCTGGGAAGAAATAAAAACAAAAGACACACAAACAGAAGCTGAACCTCAGCGGGCTGAAAATTTGGATGAAAAGCAAGATATGAACAGCCATGACGTGCAAGTGGTGACCAGTACCCCTGAGAATGTGGCTGAAGAGGAAGAGGTGGAGAGCAGTGGCCACCCTGAGGGAGGTATTCCCTCACCTACCTGGTTGGCTCAGGTCAGCAGAGTAGATGAGGGCATCCAGGGTGACGTGGGTCAGTGCCGTGATGCACAGCCTGAGTCATCGTCAGAAAGCAGTGAAGGACCGTGGTGGGATTAGCAGGACCTCTCTGAACCTGACGATGATGATGATTTTGATTCTGAGAGTTATGAGGAGTTCATTCCCCACCTCTCAATGTCCCCTGTCCCCCTGCCAAATGAAGTAGGTGAGGGCATACAGCTTAGGGAGTATCCCCAGCAAACATCCTCCAGAGGTGACATTCACATCCTCCGTGAGGAGTGTCATTATACCGCCCCTCATGCCACCTGGTACAGAGTGGATAAGGGTATCCTGGGGGAAATGAGAGGAGGAGCAGAGCAGATGGAGAATGGGTACCAGGATGAAGAGGAATACGTAGGTGAGTTGCCCAGTGACTGTGGGCAGCACAGTTCCTCCCCTACCTGGTTGACCCTGGTCAACAGAGTAGATGAGGCTATCCAGGGTGACATGGTTCAGTGCGGTGATAAGCAGAACGAGCCATCATCAGAAAGCAGTGAAGGGCCACAGTGGGAGTATGGGGATCTCGTTGAATTTGATGATGATGATGATTCTGGTAGTTATGAGGAGTGTTTTTATTCCCATATACTGTTCCCTGCCTCCCTGCAAAATGAAGGAAGTGAGGACATACAATTGGAGAGAGACCCCCAGCAAATGCCATCTGGAAGTGATGATCATATCCTCCATGGGGAGTGTGAGTATTCCTCCCTCCTCCTACTCTGCATAGACTGGATGTAGGCATCCAGTGGGAAATGAGAGAGGCAGCAGAGCCAATGAAGAGTGGGTACCAGGATGAAGATGAGTATGAATATGAAAGTGAGGTAGAGAATAACTATGAGGGGCACGGTTCCTCCCCTTCCTGGATGACCCAGTTCAACAAAGTGGATGAAGGCATCCAGTGTGACATGAGATACGCAGCGAGTGTAGGAACCAGGATAAACATGATTATGAAGGTGAGGAAGAGAACAGTAACTGTGAGGGACAGGGTTCCTCCCCTACCTGGTTGGCTGAGGTCAACAAAGTCGATGAGGGCATCCAGTGCAACATGAGTTGCTATGAAGCCCATGCAGAGAAATCTCCCCAGCAGATGCCCTCCAGGGGTGAAGAGACAGCATCAGACAGCAAAACCAGGGGATCATGGAAAAAAAGTTACAAACAGGAAACTGAACGTGGATAAAGATGAAGTGATCCTAAATGATGAGACTGGGGAGGCATATTATGAGAACTTGAAAAAGTGTGCAAAAGTTACAAAGACTGAGAAAGGCAGGAGGCTCAAAGACATGAGCAGCTTCTCAAATGCTAAGACTGCCTATCTGTTGAAGAAAACTATTGTCTTGACCGTTGTGCTTCCTGAGGATTCAGAAGACTCTGAGTTGGAAGAGGAAGGTGCCATGGATGAGGTAGGATGCCTCCTTGAAGAAGTGAATTCACAAGGCCCTCTGACATCTTCCAAAGGAAGGTCTTATCGTGAGGCTGGAAGGATAATCAGGATGCCTCCTACAAGCTCTGTCCCTTCCCGACTTGTGGTCTGGCCCAACAGAAATAAGTGCAAGTTATTACAAGTCTGTGGTGAATGTGAGTGTGCCCCTGCGGTTTATCAGTGGAAACAACAGGATGGCTGTGAAAGCACTGGTGTCAGGCTCCGCAGCACACCCACCATGACCAACAGGAGGGACTGTAGTCCAGGAGACCCTCTCACAAATCACTGGAGTGTAAGTGACTAATGGGTTCATATACCAATTGGTTGTCTGTGGTGGTTCCCTACCAGGTGAATCAATAGCATTTCCTTTTGAAAGTGTGTTGTCACTTAAAGTATACTGTGCTGTGTGCTAAGTCACTTCAGTCGTGTCTTAACTCTTTGCCACCATATGTACTATAGCCCACCAGGCTCCTCTGTCCATAGGATTCTCCAAGGCAAGCACACTGGAATGGGTTGCCATTCCATTCTGCAGGGGATCTTCCCAACCCAGGGATTGAACCTGCGTCTCTTACATCTCCTGCATTAACAGGCAGATTTTTTAACACTAGTGCCACCTGGAAAGCCCTATTAACTATACCGCCCATATTCAAAGGATCTGCAAAAAGAATCTTAAGTTAGAATTCCTGCATTCAGGGAAAATGCAGTGTAATCTGAAACAGTGCTCTAGTAGATGAGAGAGAGCTGGGTGGTGGTGGCAAGGAGAGTTTGGCATAGTCGAGAACATCGATCTAGCAGGACTGCTGAGAAAGGGTGGTCCATATGGAGGCAGAGAATTGAAACAGACAGGATCTGTGGTTTGGAGGTGAAAGGAGAAAGTCTGGAGAGGGAATGGAGACAGCAGCCTGAGCTCAAATGGACAGCCAGAGCAGAATTCTGTTTGAGATCATCCTGCCAGAGGGAAGGATTGTGAGGAATTGGGAAAGAGGCTAAGAATAGGGTAAAGGAGTGTTTCTTTTCACTTAGATTTTTATCCTGTAGGCAATAAGTGACTATTCAGATTGAGTAGAGAAATGAAGCGACTTGTGGAATTTCAACCAGCATATAAAGTATTTTATAGGAGAAATTAGAATGGAGTGCTCATATGGCAGAAACCCAGTTTTATTCAACAGAACAAAGTGGTGAGGGTTCTGATTCACACAGGAATAAAAAATATGTGCGAGGACTAACAAAACCGAACCTTTAAAAAAAGACTGGAGCTTGAAGTTGGGAAGAGTTGATTTGCTTTGCTGTGTGGGTTGTGGGTAGGAGGAGTGTAAAATGGTGACACTGAGGGACTGGACTAGCAGACCACCCACACCTGGCTGAAGCTTGAGTCTGGAGCACCCTAGGACTAGCAGGGGCACGACTGACAGAAAGGGGGAGGGAGCACCCTAAGGGGAGCTTTGGGAGATGATTACATCTGGGGTGCAAAGAATGAAGCAAAGCAGGTAAGTGAAGAATGGGATACATAATGGTCCCAGGGAAGTTTTAAGTTCCTTAGTCCCAAAACCTTTAGACTGAAGAAATGTGTAAGCCTACCCCTTCTACCTAAAGGTTGGGGTATTGTCACAACCTAACTCCTGATCATTAACATGACTATCTGATTCATGCTTAGTGATTTGTAAGAGATTTTTAAAAACAGGATGAGTTTATCAGCAAATTTTTTGCTTTTGGTATGTTTAGTCCTTTTTTAGTCCAGATAAGCTTCAAAATAACCATCTTAAAAGAGGTTGAAGGTGGTCCCTTTGAGGTGATGGGGAATGAGGGAAAGAGGCTGGAAACCACTATATTAATTGTGTGCATGAAGGATCTTTGTACAATGCCTTTAAGGCAGCAGTACCCCTTCTTAACAAACACCATCTTATGCTGCTGCAGTGGTTAGTGTGCACACAGCTCCCCCTGTTCCAGACCCACCCTGTGTGGCCCACAGCTCCTCTCAGGTCACCTGGAGAAAACCTTAACACCACTGATTATGAGGACCAGCTGCAGTGAAGCCCAAGGGACCACCCCCCAATGCATCCTTTGTCCCCCATGGCATTTCTATGTGGAATATCCTGTTACAGGATTACTGAAGCATAGACTCTGTAAGCAGCTACAGTCCAGCGGAAGACCAATGCCCTTGCAGCCAGAAGCCCTGGGGTCAAGGCACTGCTCTGCCTCTTACCCCAGATACTGACTACCAATTGCAAGGTGACTTCCTCATCTATAGCCTAGAGATCATGGCCTGACTTTAACACCATGGTGTGAGAATTAAGTGAACTCATTTGTAAATGGTGGTCTGTAACTTGCATGAACCGAGTCTGTTACTTGAAACCCTTCCACGCTCACACTGCATGACTTTGACTTCTTTCCCCAGTGGCATCCAGACCTTTGGTTGGTGCGTGGGCCAGAAGTTCCCTGGCATGTTCATTGCCTGGGACTTCTGGTATACAGTTTTCTGGCTTAGTCTCATCTTCCTGAGATGAGTGTGTAAGCTCTACAGCAAAAAAAAAAACAAAACAACACTGGAATTCACCTGTTTGAGAACACAGCATTGCCTGGCTTTCTCATGGGCTAGAGATCCTAATGTCATCATAAGTGACCTTCTGAAGAGCTAGACAACAGAAAAAAGTGGAAATAACTATCCTAGAAGAGCTAGCTGTACATGAAAACAAAGTAGCTGTTCTTAGAGCAGTTACTAGTGTTTACACAGAGATGATCTGTGAGCTCCAAGTTCTGATTCTAGATCACAAAATCAGATCCTAAGATCACAAAGTTTTCTGCTAACTTAGAGACAAAGCATAAAATCAAACAAGTTTTGTGATATAATAAATATAGCATGCTAAGTTAAAATAGCCACTATCATGTTTAAAATCTCATACATGCCATTTCAATCAGCAGAAAACTACAACAAACCAAAATTAAAAGGGTCTTTTTTAGTTTTTAGGTGGCTCAGGGCTTCCCTTGTGGCTCAGCTGGTAAAGAGTCGGACAAAACTACTGAGTGATTTTCACTTTCACATGGTGGCTCAGACCCTGAAGGAGGGCATGACAACCCACTCCAGTATTCTTGCTTGGAGAATCCCATGGACTGGCAGGCTACAGTACAGGATCACAAAGAGTTGGATGCGACAGGAGCAACTTTTTTTTTTTGTAACTAAAGGTTAATAAAATATGCCCATTAGTCAGATTCTATATACACATACTGATACTATATTTCTATGCCACATCATGCTGAGATGTGTAACTTAAATTCACCAAAATAACAACTAACTTGATTTTTTATTTTTGGAAGAAGAGAAAGCAAAAGGTTGCAGGGAAAATTGGAGGGAAGAAGTTTTAACCTAATCATGGTTCCAATCTGTCATTAAAGTTTGTGTGTGATTTACCTACCCTAACTTCCAACTTCCATGACACTGAGAGGCTCATGGGGATAGGGTGTGAGTGATCTATTCTAATGAGGAAGGGGGTGGTGCAGGGGGGAGGAAGCAAAGCCAGAGGAAAGGGCCTGTTGTAGAGGAAGGAGGTGGGGGTGATCTGTCCCAGAGGGCCCCCACCACCACAACCCACAGCTCTGGATTCAATATCCTCCCTACAGGCCAGTCCTGCCCTGAGGGGGTTGAGGGGCTGCCTTGGCTGCTCAGCTCCTTGATCACCCACTCTGCCCTTTACTGACCTCTCAGGACTTGGGATGTGGGACTCCTGCTAGACAGGCAGCACTCAGTAAAGAACTACTGCTAGGACATCCCTGGTGGTCAAGTGGTTAAGAACCCACGTGCCAACGCAGGGGACGTGGGTTGGATCCCTGGCCTGAGAGGATCCCACATGTTGCAGGGCGAATATGCCCACACACTGCAACAGAGAACCTGAGCATTGCAACTAACACCCGGCACGTCCAAATAAATACTTTTTTAAAAATTGCTAGAAAAAGAGAAGACTGATTGTGAGCAAACTTTTCCTTCTACCAACAGAGCTCTCAGACCCCAGGGTTTTAAGGATACAAGCCATGCCTGTACTCCCATTTCTACTTTTCATTGTTCTGCTGGGACATCCAGAAATGGTTTCTGGATGCCAAACTACAAAAGCAGCAACAACAACTGCTCATGTTCATTTTAAAAAATTGTTTTCTAAATTTAAAACATTGAGATGTAATTGACATTTAACATTGTATTACTTTTAGGTGTGACAATGTTTAGTTTCAAGTACTGACACATTCCAGGCTATGCAACACATAGCAAGACAATGGATGCAACCCCCTTCTTAAAGTAGTCGGGAAAGGAGGCAGGACCACTGAGTATCTCAGGTCTTCAATGTCTCTACAAAGAAATTTTACTGAAAGAAGGCATGGGCACTATTACTAATTTAAAATTCTGTACTGACTTCAACAGCTTGGAAACGAGCAAGTCCTCAAATTGCTATACACAGTGATTTCAGAGATGATTCATTTTCTGATCTTTTTTCTCATTCCAGCTTCATTTCCTGGCATTAGGAAGCCATAGTAAACATTAAAATGTTAAATCATTTAGCAGTCAAATATGTTGATTATCCCAAAATGAATATAGGAAGATCTCCAAAATAGTTTTTAAAAAAACAAAAAGCAGTAGTGTACAAGACAGTGTGTTCCATATGCTTGTATTTGTGTGTACAGAAAAAAAGAGATTATGTGTTTACATATTTATATAAACAGACATGCATATACGGGAACTGAATATCTCTGGAAGAATACCTGAGGGAGGGAGTTTTATTTTCACTTACATTTATTTATGTGCAAATACATTACCTCAAACAATGTTCAATGTTTTTTAATTACAGAAAAAAAAAAAAACCCAAAACGAAGTTAATGTCACTTTCCTGACATCTGTGTCCCAGGCTAATATAACTCTAAGCCAAAGGTAACCTAGTACTTAGCATATTGCCCCCCCTCACACATTTTTTTTCCTATTAGGAGCTCATTTCTGCTATAGTTATATATATATAGGCTGTATTTTTGTTTTGAAATTTCAATGTTACTTCTCTGTTTCAGGAGTTATTAAATTTCCACTCTACCTCTAACCGGTTAACTTGCTATTTCCTCCTACCAAAGAACAGGTACATTAAATTTTCAGGTGATATGGAATGTTCAATGTTTAATTACTCCCTGCAGAAGTAACCAGTCAACAATTATCACACCAGGCACAGTGCTAAGTACCAAGGCTACTCTTAATGAAATCTAGAAAAGCTACAGTAAAAACTGCTCTTAAAAACCCCTACGTAACTCTTGATAAAGGTAACTTCATCTTGGGATCCACAAAATGGAGGCCTCCTCAGTGACCCAGCTCATGTCACAAATCAAAACCCGTCAGCCTGCACTAACCAGAAATGCCTCGCTGTCGAGGAAACCTAGAATACCTCTGGCACAATCCTCCAACTTAGCCTTAGTTTATCTTACCCTAGATAAGAGGACCCGCTAGCCTTAAATCCCTGACCTCCTCAGTCAGTTCTCACTCAGTCCTGTCTGACTCTTTGGGACCCCATGGACCGCAGCATGCTAGGCTTCCCTGTCCACCACCAACTCCCAGAGTTTACCCAAACTCATGCCCATTGAGTTGGTGATGCCACTCAACCCAGCTCATCCTCTGTCGTCCCTTTCGCCTCCTGCCCTCAATCTTTCCCAGCATCAGGGTCTTTTCCAATGAGTCAGCTCTTCATATGAGAACTGTGCATGACAGAGAACTTAGGTGCCTTGAGCAGTTTTTTAAAAAACAGGATCTTTTTCTAAAAAAATTATTACTTATCTGGCTGCACTGGGTCTCGGGTGGGTTTCCTCTAGTTATCAACAAGCAGGGGTTACTCTCACTGCAGTGACTCCTCTGGCCATGGAGCACGGGCCCTAGGGCATGCAGGCTTCAGTAGTTGGCACACGGGCTTAGCTGCTCTGCCGCATGTGGGATCTTCCTGGACCAAGCACTGAATTCATGTATATCCCGTGCATTGGCAGGATTCTTAACCACTGGACCACCAGGGAAGCCCCTGTCTTTCAATTTAAATGCAGCAAATTACGAATGTGTAGAAGATCTATATACCCAGTCTCATCTCTATAATCAAGTCTTTGCTTCAGTCGCATCTGCCTTAAAAAGCTACACCTAAGGCAGTGACTGAGGCTTTGGTGAGGAAAAGAACTAACTGGAGAATTTACGAACTTGGTAAAATGCAAAGGCCAAAGGCCCAGTCCTATTTCAGTAAGCCTGGGCCTGTGTTCTGTAGTAGCTCTCCAAGTCATTCTGACTTGTCATACCAGTTTTGAAACCGAAGTCTGAGGCAAACTGACCAAAGTCACCAATGCCAGCATAGCTTCAGCCTTTTTTTGCTAAGGCCCCACCTTCACTACAGAGCCCAGCACATACAGCCCGGCCGCCACAGAAATGAAAACACCTGTATAAAAATAGCCATTCACCAGCAGACTGCCAAAGTGAAAATCCTTTCAAATCATTTCAGCTTAAAATCACCTTTTACTCTGCCAGAATCTTCAATCACATTTTCTCCCCAATTTTTAGCCCTCTAGATCCAATATTCCTTGCCCATGCACTAAATTTTGAGGGATTTTAGAGAGCCAAATAAAGAGTTCTTATTATGTGAAACAGTGGTTCTTAACCACTGTGATTGTTTTGCCCTCAGGGGATATTTGGAGCCACTTCCCTGGGAGGAGCAGGGAAGAAGGACACTACCGGCATCTAAAGAAGCCTACAAGGCACAGGACAGCGCATGCTGCTAAGGATTATCCAGACAAAAATGTCAGGAGCACTGAGGTTAAGAAACCCTTATTTACAATAGTATCCATTCTAAAAGAATTGCAATGTAAGACAAAAGTATAAGCAGGTGGGAGTCAGACCATCAGTATTACAGCTAAAGACTAGATTAAGAGATATACTTCAGCTAAAGACTAGATTAAGAGATATACTTTATCTGTAGGCAAGTGGACTTCCTGTCACTGAACCCCAGAGTAAAACCAATCTTCTTGCCACAGACTAGATAACTGGAGGCCTCCCTTTAAGAGGTCACATTTCTCTAGAACTCATAGCATATTGGAATTAAGAACATGTGCTCCCTGCGGGCTACTAATTCCCAGGAGGAAACAAATGAGCATGACCACCTCGCTCCTGCTGGATATCAAGCAAAAGGGTAGAAAGAGGATGGAATTACTTCATTCATGTTCCTTCCAAAAGGAAAAACAAAAAGTATTAATAAAAAATAATAAATTAATTAAAAATTAAAAAAAACTATTGCCTCCTATCCCTCCAACAAGGGCTGCAAGTAGTGGGATGGAATAACAGACTCCTAAGAACCTACCGTTAAATCTATGCAAAGTTTGCAAGCCGGCTATTAAACCCATGGCAGCTTGAAACTAGCCAAGCAGGAGTGTTTACCCCATGAAAGTAAAAAAACACACAAATCAGTGCTTTGTTTTTTGAAAAGTAAAGTTAGGTCCTTTTACCACTTGGAAACACTGAAACCGAAGATGGATTCAAGATTGATATGAAACAAAATATAATAGTGCACTAATATATGTATATATATATATACACACACACATATATATATAATATCATAGGGTTTTAATCATAGATAAAAACCATT
Organism: Ovis canadensis; assembly: GCF_042477335.2. Taxonomy (NCBI): domain Eukaryota; kingdom Metazoa; phylum Chordata; class Mammalia; order Artiodactyla; family Bovidae; genus Ovis; species Ovis canadensis. The sequence continues at coordinate 78,911,246 of NC_091248.1, read as the reverse complement.
AAGGACAAGGCCAACACAAAAAAAAATTATTCAATAAAGTTCCAACAGGCAAACTACAAACTGGGGAAGTTACTGTAAAATGCATTAAGAGTAACCTATTAAGAATTCTTACAGATTAGTAAGATAAAGAACAGTATCTCAATGGCAAAACTCTCATATAACTCACAAAATACAAATGAGTCCAACATTAATTTTAAAAAATTAAACATACCAGATTTTGCCTATCACAATGGCCAAGAGGGGAAAAAACAGAACACAGCCAGTGTTGATAAGTATATGATGGGTACTATGAAAAACTGGGCTTCCCAGATGGGTCAGTGATAAAGAATCTGCCTGCCAATGCAGTAGATGAAAGTTCGACCCCTGGGTAGGGAAGATCCCCTGGTGCAGGGAAGAGCAACCCACTCAAGTATTCCTGCCTGGAAAATCCCGTGGATGGAGGAACCTGGTGGACTATAACACATGGGGTCACAGAGAGTTGGACACAACTGAGCACACACACTAAGAAAAGCTACAGTGTGAGGCTGGCATAAACTTTTTGTTGGCAACTGACATTGATCTTACCATGTAAGATAAATATATACCAAATTGACCATGCAAATTTCTGAATTTATTCTAAGAAAACTAAAAACGCATAAAGATTTAGTTAAGACTACTGTGACCAATAATAAAGAATAGGCTAAATATGGTAAAACCATTTAATAAAATACTTTGCCCACATTAATGTTGCTGAAATATCTGACATAGAAACTTTCTCACCATTTAAATTCAAAAAAGTCTTAAATGGAGGCAACAAAATGGTACATTTAGGAAGTTTTTTTAAAAAATGTGTACGTAGAGTATATTGAAGTCTAAGAGGATATACAACAAAGTGTGATTAATATTTTTCTTTTCACTTTACATTTCTACAATGTCCATATATTATCTGGGTATGCTGCTTGTTTAACAGGAGTTAATGAACTTGAGTTTAGTAAAAAAAAAAAAAAATCATTTCAAAGCATCAGTCTGAAATGAATTTTGTAAACAATCATTTCTAGTTTTTTAAATGTACCTGTTCAAAATCAAGGCTCATCATTTTGTTTGGAACAATTTTTGTTTGAGAATCAAATGTCATGTAGATGAGAACGCAAACATAAAGTGACAGGAAAGTGAGTGAAACTAACTACAAGCTTTGTTTCACTGGCTATTGCAGTATAATGAATAAACTGACAGTTAACAAAAACACATTTATTTTTGTCTTCAAAGAACAAACTGTTCTTTTCCCAATATAACCATGATTAACTTACAAAAATGGGTATTTACAATGCATCTTCAAAGCATTTCCCTTTAACGGGAAACTTGGCTTCACAGAATACAAACATTAAAAGGTTAAAAAAAAATTCTATTTTATTGTCATTATAAAAGAAAACAGAACCTAAGCATATATCAAGGAAATGCATTCATACTTCAGGTCCTTCTCCTCCAGGAACCAGCTGCAAAGGAGGAAAAAGTTTAAAACTTAGTACCACATGATCTAAAAACCCCTACTGAGAGCTCACTGACTGGTCATTGATCAGCCTTTGCCTCTCTCTCATATTCCCATTTTCCCCATGTCACCTCTGTTTACAATTCCAACAGTATCAATTAATACTTAGTGATTTAATGTTTCAACAGTTAATTCTTGGTAAAATAAATGATTAAAAAGCACAAGCAGGGACTTCACTGGTGGTGCAATGATTAAGACTCCATGCTCCCAATGCAGCGGGCCCAGGTTTGATCCTTGGTCAAGGAACTGGATCCCACATGTTGCAACTAAGTAAAGATCTTCTGTGATGCAACTAAGACCCAATGCAGCCAAATAAAAAAATAAATAAATATTTTAAAAATACATAAGATAAAAGGTATAAACAAACTAATCTTAGGCCTAATGTCATCTTCAACAGTTTGGCCACAGAATCCTGATCAGCAGAGCATTCCCTTCCCACCCTAAGCACCACTGGGCCAAGAACATTGAGTCAATCAAGTCAGTTCTGTAATCCCTGCCCCACAAAGATGGCTTAACATCTAAATAAAAGACCTTCACTGTCTTACCATTGTTATATTATTTCCATTTAGCAAAATTTGATCTAATTTAGTAATTCTTCTTCCTTCTGGTGTGATTTCACTAAACAAAAAGATTTTCAAAAAGTCAGGATAAAGAGTGATAATCAAAGCCAACATTCTGATCCACCAAAAGGTTAGTTACTATATATAAATGAACTGTACACTTTCCAGAGACAAGGTTATCCCCATGGTGATGTCAATTCTCCAAAGGCAACAGAGTGGACTGACTGGCCTAAGACCCACATCCACTAGTGCAGATCTTCATCTAAAAAACTGAAACTTACCAAGGAGATCAAATATGAAATAAAATGTTTATATATATATATATATATATATATATACATATACACATAAGTTTTAGAGTAACTAATTTAAAACATTAAATGTTTTTATTATAAGTTCCTTTATTTGATCTGAGCGCTAAGATCCCTGGCTGCTTTTAGTATCTTTTACCTTAAACCTTTGTCTCCACTAACTTCCTAGCAATTAGTGACAATTAAATTATGGTAATAATCCTCCAATCCAATTTTACTAACATCAGTAGGTAAACTTTCTGTCTTTAGAGTAATTCAAACAGGCAGTGTGCTCTCCTACATCCTTTTACTGACTCAACAGCACTAAAACTGCCTTAAATCAAACAGAGATTCCCCCTACCCATTCTTTAATTTTTAACACTACTCACAATTCAGTGACATCTTCCAATACCATATCTGAAATTTGGTGTTAAGAAAATAAACATACCAAATTAAATTTACTCTGGCTTATTTCTTTGTTCAGTTTTAATTATAACATTGAATACAATGGCTCAAATGCAAGCTGCGTGCAATTGGTAGGAGCTTCATCTTTCAGTACCACAATCCCTTAAAACACTATCACAATTTCCAAAAAAATAAATTAAACTTTATTATAATAATCGGTAAGTACTGATAGTCTATAGTTCTTTTTTAAAAATCTGAAGAAAAATCCATACAACCACCTTTTAAAAGGATACTGACAAAGTCATCAAATCCCAGAAGTGTGCCAACAATCTCTTTATCACTCTTCATCACAATGTGAATTCTTGATCCTATACACTTGTCCACAAGCTCTGCAGATAAGGGCGGGAGAGAGAAAAGATTAGTTTGCCCATTCATAACATTAACAAATATTTGAATGCCTACTGACACTTGTTACATGCATATGGTGAAAAGATAAGCCAGGAAAAGTATTCACTCCAAAACTTTAGACCTTATGTTACATATCTCTGTTCAGTCATTCTATTAAAAGGAAAGTTTTCCCTCCCTGTTCTTCATTTAACCCTCCTTTGTAGCAATTTATCATGGTTGTAGTTTAATACTATTTTAGTTATCTGATTAACATATGAACGCCCCTCTTGACTCTAAGCTGAAAGAGAGCTGAGAGGTGGTTTTTACTCATCAGTGTATCCCCAGTGGACAATGCCTGAAATGTACTGGTCATTCAGAAGAATTTGTTCCAGGATGGAAAAAAACCTTTACAATAACTGCCACATCCACTAACCCGATAACCCTTCAAATATAAAATATTAAGGGGAAAAAAAAGGCAGAACTGTCTTCACCAGAGATTCCTCCTTGTCATTAAGTCTATGTCTGCCCTGTATCCTGTTTCCTACACTGGTTTGTATGCTATCTGAAGGTAATGGCCGTGATTTAAATTTGTTGAACAGTGCCCAATCACAGTGTCTAGTGCACAGATGGCGCGGTAACTGCTTGCTGAATAAATGAGTAACAAGAGCTAGTTTTCAGAGGCCTCTTTAAAGGCTCATTCCAGACCCAAGTGCCTCACTCAGAAACCAGCCAGACAGGATATAACCCGGGTAGTTTAAAAGCCCGGTTGCGGAATGGGCCTCTTACTCACTATTATAAAGGCGAGCACCCAACAAAGAAGGTCAACGACACATTCACCAAGACTGAACCTTTCCGGTGAAGGTTTGGGGAGTCAAAAACCCCTGCCTCAAGAAGACTCCCCCACGCCAGAGAGACTTGTGCGGCCTCAGGCCGCCGAGACTTGGAGCCTAAAGGAGAGCTGCAGAGAAAGCTACGTTTTTCTAACACTCGGTCAGGGACTGCCTTGCTCTTCGGCCCCAACCCTAACTTTCAACTCCCCGCCCCGGCTCCCCAACAGGACAAAGATTACCTAGAGGAAGCAGCTGCGACGGGTTAGTGGTAGCGTTAGCCGCCATGGCTACGCCGGAAGTGGCCTGCCTCTATCGACGTCGGAACGGCGAGTTTGAAAGAGCGCGCTTCCGCTTTTTTCCGGCCCAGGCAGGCTCGACCAATCTGAGGCCGAGAGTGCGATTGAGGAGATCCAGCCACTTCTTTATCCTGCAGGGAGATTCTAGAAAGTGTTTCTGTTCACTGAGCGTTCTAGGTTCTCCACAGATAACTCGCCTCTCCAAACTTCCAAGAGACTTTAGAGATCTCCGGTCTTATAAATAAGTTATTTCTCTAATCCGGAAGCCTGCGAAACGGAAGCCTTTGTGCTGTCTTATTTCCCCTTATCGAGGTGTGTCTCATATCAACCCAGGATCTTTCTTCGACCAGAATCAATAAATTTGATTTTCCCGCCACCGATTCATTGTGTTGCAATTTTCGTTAAAAAAAAAATCTACCGCTTCTTTTAAAAGTTTGATGATTTGAAAACCCACAACTAGCATTTTTAATAAAGTTTGTTGGGCGAGGGGGAAATTTTAAGTATGTTTTCTATTTTCTACTATCGTTTTCTTTTTCTATTTTTCTATTCTACTTTTTCAATTTTTTCCATTTCTATTGTTTTCTATCTTCTACTATCAGGAGTTGGTGATGGACAGGGAAGCCTGGTGTGCTGCAGTCCATGGGGTCGCAAAGAGTCGGACAAAACAGTGACAGAACTGAACTGTCCTTTTTAATCTTGTAATATCTAGGAGTCTACTATACATTTTGTATACACTATTTCTTCCACAGTCCAACAGGCAACCACCAGATGTCATTCTATGTTAATAACATCACATTTAGGAAGCCTTGCTGCTTTTACGCATCTGTTTTGAAAAGAAAAAGCGAACAAATTTTTTGCGTTGGTCTATTTTACGTTTATATCTGAGGAGCTTAAAGCTAAAGAGTTTAAGCAGGAAAGGCCAGGAAGGACATCATTCATTCACACAATGGCTGCAAAGCACCAATCATTCATTCATCGAACAAATACTTTAGTTGAACATTGGCATTTTGCTCAGTATAACCAGCGTAAAGAACAGAACTACAACGTCTTCTGCCCTTATAGGAGCTAAAGGATAAATGGGGGAGAAAGACAACTAGCAAGCATTATGTACAAAGCACGTGGAATTTAATATGTAAAGCAAAAAGTGCTCTTTTAACTTCAGGGATCTTAGTCAATCGTCACATCATTCTTTGGCAAGACAAAGTAATGCCAAAAAAATTTGTTTTCCTATATCTATTCTTGTTTCATTTTCACCATACCATAATGTGAATAGGAACCAAATTCAAGGTATTGTTGCTACCTGATAGAGTTTAAAATTCAAGAAAATAAGCTTTAAGTCAGTATCTTGCTTTCCATTACAGAAACCAAATTAACATTCAGCACTATTGATGAAGAATAAAGGAGGTCTTATACTCTGAAAACGGAGATACAATTGTTTACACAGTAGTTAATGGGGATTGCAGGAAGAGGTGTTTTTATTCTACTGAGTTCTTTCCTGAGGCAAGACACGAAACAACAGGCCAATTCCAAATGAATTTGAAAACATATCATAGCTCTGTCTCCAGGGTTTTTCTCCTGGTTCTTACTTACGGAGCAGACATAAAATAGAACTTATAATTTATCATAACACATAATTACAAGAAGCTCTTCAATGTACTGTATGTTCAGAAAGACATTTCTAATTTTTTCCCTGGAGATAAATTTCATCATAAAATACAAGCAAATGTTTCCTTTCAAAATAATATTAAGGAAGTATTTCATTATCTCAAATCGCTATTTCCAATCTTGTTTTTTCCAACACTTTTTAAAATAAAGCAGAAATTCCTATTTTCCCTCAACGTGTCCTTATAGACAATATTTTGCTAATGAATGTATTTTATATTAATAGAACTCATTAAAAACTAATGTAAAAGTTGTTAAATTGTTAAATGGACCAGTCTGTATAATTAGAGATGGAAAAAATTTTAGAAATTCCCTTGCTTACTTTCTCTCCCAATTTTCCCTGTGACATATCTTCTTTGTTTAGGCCATTATTTTAAATGACATATTTTTAAAACATTTAAGCAAATAATGGTTATGAATAAATAATTTCATCTTAGTTGGAGACCCTAGCATGCAAAATGTAACAGATTTGAGGGAGTATGGCTGTGCTGGGCCTTATCTGTGGCACTTGAGATCTTTAGATGTGCCATACAAACTCAACTGTGGCATGTAGGATCTAGTTCCCTGACCAGGGATCAAACCCAGGCCCTCTGCATTGAGCCACTGGACCACCAGGAAAGTTCTGATACAGACTTTATACTGCTATCACTGGGGTCTCCTGCACAATGAAGTAAACAGTTGGCATTCACTACAGATACAGAGTTCTAAGATGCCCTGACTTTTCTTTTTTTAAAAAAATGTTCAATTTCACTTCAATTTTAGCTAGGCTAATTGTGGAAAATGTCAAAGCAGATGGAAGAAAACAGTAACATATTCTGTATACAGGGAATGTTATAGTTTCACACACAGTTCTGAGTCAGTACCAAAAATTTTGTAATACAGAAAAGAAATAGTAGCAACAACTTGGTTTTTCGACAGTATTATTAAGCATTAAAACAATTCTACTGAATCACAGAAAGTATGTTCTATTAATAAGAAGAAAATGGAAGTTAAAGTCACTCAGTCCTGTCCAACTCTTTGGAGACCTCACCAACTTTAATAGTCTTCAAGGCTCCTCTATCCATGGAATTCTCCAGACAAAAATACTGGAGTGGGTAGCCATTCCCTTCGCCAATGTATGGTCCCTACCCAGGGATTGAACCCAGGTCTTCTGCATTGCAGGCAGATTATTTACCATCTGAGCCGCCATTATACAGTTTTTCCCAGCCATACTTAGATTAGAATGCAGTTCCTTAAATTTTAAGGCCAGAGTGGAAAACATTAACTATTAAGGTTGTCTAAACTAAGAGATGGGCAACTTGTAATGATAAACTTCACAACTAGTTATTGCAATGATTGTGAACGCTATTTGAAGCAGGCACCTACCCTCAAACTGCCCTGGACAAGACTTGTTAAATCTGCTAGTATTTCCACTATTCACTTTAAATTGACATAAAATGAGATAGTTTCTTTTTTAATTCAACTAGAACAATCAGTAAGGAAATAAAAACCTCTGACGATAACTGACTGCATGTATTTTGTACTGATCAGAGTAGTAAACCCAGAAAGATAGAATGAAAAAAAATTTTTTTCTTAATAGCAGGACTAAATTGGCCTTTCCTGGTGGCTCAGACAGTTAAGAATCTGCCTGCAATGCAGGAGACCTGGGTTCAATCCCTGGGTCGGGAAGATCACCAGGAGAAGGGAACGGCTACCCACTCCAGTATTCTTGCCTGGATAATTTCACGGACAGAGGAGCCTGGTGGGCTACAGTCTATGGGGTCGCAAAGAGTCTGACACGACTGAGCAACCAACACTTTCACAACAAAGTAAAAACTAAAATATCAGGACTAGAATAATCATTTTTACAGGTTTCCCTGTAAACTTACTTTATTTTCAAGGATATTCTGCATGAGGCCTTAAAACGCTTACAAACTCTTATACATAATATTTAAATAAGGAAAAAACACAGAACGAAGCAAAAGAGAAACTCTGGGTAAGCAAGTAACTTAAAGGTTGAATACACAAACGTAGAGCTGCACCGATATGTCTCCATATTATCAAAATTTAAGAATAAAGGGCAGAGACTCCAGACCAGAGAGGCGAAGGGAAGGAGGTGGAAGAATTGGATACACGGAAAATGAAGGGGAAAAAAGGTAGGAAAAAACTGACGGAAAATATGGGTAGGGGCGGAGATTTTAAGGAGGAAGAAGCAAGGACAGAGGAGGAAGGGGGAAAAGGTCACACACAGAGGGGGTGAACTGGGGACAGGTGTGCCCAGAAGCCCCACCAGGCCCCGCCCTCGGCCCCGCCCACCCAGCGCCCCCGCCCCGCTCCCCAGGCCCCGCCCCGCCATCAGGCCCAGCCCCGTCAGGTCCCTCCCGGTCCTGCCCAGTCCCGCCTCGCCCGCGGCGGCCCCGGCATCAGGTGACAGCCCGGAAACAGCGGAAGCGGATGAGGGAAGCGCGGCCGCGGCCCGGGGGGGCGGTGCAGAGCTGCAGGATCGTCGGCCTCCTCCCGGCCCCGTGCGCGGCTCTCATGCGGCTCCCTCGCTGACACCTGAAATCCACCTCTCGCCGTCCTCCTGGGGATCGTGGGGTCGCCGAGCTTGCCGCCCTCGGCGGTTGAAGTCATCGTTGTGCGGGCCCGCGGCGTTCGTCCATGGAGATCAGGCGGGGCGGCGATGGCCCCCCACGGGGGCCCGTCCTGCACATCGTGGTGGTCGGCTTTCATCACAAGAAGGGCTGCCAGGTGAGGAAGGAGCCTGTGCCCGCCCCCGACCGTTCTGGCGTTCGCGAGCTGCCGACACCCACGCCGGTCCGCTCGGCTCAGACCACCCTCCAGTGCCCTCGGCCCTCCGCCCCTGAACTTGACTCCTCTCTCCTGATCCTCGCACTCACCCTACCTGAAGCCCACCCCACACGCTCCCTGTTTTGCCCTCCCCCCTGAAAATTGTATCTTGAGCAGCGGAGGAGCTATGTGTCGGTATGTTGGGGTAGGTAGATATTTAGGTTCTTCCGTGGAGTCACAGGAAGGTAATCGATGGTCGGCCCACTCTTCCTCATCCATCTCTGTCTGCGTTGACTTTCTGGTTGTCTGCTTTTAGTGGGATTCCCTTAGAAAAAAAATCAGCACTTGGGCTGCGTTTTGAAGGTAATGAGCTCTGGGCTTCCACACGAGTACCTTAGGATGGTCGAAGCACAGGCGGCACCGTGGGAAAATCAACTTCCTTTGTTTATCTGTGAAAGCCCTGGAACCCCTGATGGGCTGATGTACTGACTCCGCCCCCCTTCCCATTCGGCCTTCGAGTTCCTATTTAGTCTTGTCCAGATCTTGCCTTTTGATGAGAGATAGACTCTCCAGCTCAGTTGCAGTGAGGGGAAGTGTTATTTACTGAGCAAAGAAACTTGGAAATACTGTCATTTTTAAGCTTCTTCACTGAAATGGTGAACGGGAACAATAGGACATCTGCAATCTATGTATCGAAGGCAGGGGAACAAAGGTAAAGGATATTTAATGAGCGCAGACATTGGAAGGCAGTGATGTCATAATGTGCTATGAACAGTAAATTGAAATGCTTAAAGTATTAAAAATGCTGATTGCTACCGCTAGGTAATATAGCATTTCAAAGAAAATGTAATATTTTAGAAGACTGATAGGCAAAATTTCAGTTCATTAGAGGATAATGACAGAAAAGTGATGGAGTGAAAGTAGTTGTGTATGTGTGTGTTTTAAAGACAGCTTCACTTAAAAATATATTCCTTGTCCCTCAAGTAAAAATGGCGTAGAAAGTTACCAAGGAGGACGTGACATTTTTCAGGGTAGTATTAGAAAATTCCGAGCAACAGCAGTGGAATGTATATGTTTTTTTAAATGTAGCCTTATATTTGGAGGTAAGAAAATAAATATTTGAGATAACTGTACTATGGCACGTGAGTAGTGCCTTTGTGCTCAGTCGTGTCTGACTCTTTTGATCCCATGGACTGTAGCCCTGCCAGGCTTCTCTGTCCAGGGGATTCTCTAGGCAAGAATAACTGGAGTGGGTTGCCATTTCCTACCCAGGGCATCTTCCCCAGCCAGGGGTAGAATCCGCCTTTCCTGCATGGCAGGCAAGTTCTTTACCACTGGGCTACCTAGGAAGCCTGTAAGCAGTGTTCATCATCCTTAGACTTTTAATATTTTAAAACTTCATCTAGTTGTATGACAACTAACATCAAAGAGATGAAGTTTTAAAGTATTAAAAATCTAAGGATGATGATCACCGCTTACCTCAGATATGGGTGAAGCAACTGAAACTTAGAGGAAGTAGCTGATCTTGCCAAGGTTATGCTGGAGTCAGACTTAGAATTGCCTTGGCGCCCTGTGTGTTCATTCAGCTGAGCCACGTGGCATGTAGGAGTCTTCTATGAAAAAGTAAGGGGTGGGTCCCGTTCACAAACAAACGAAATTTTTAATGACAAAAAAGAAGGAAATATTGGCAGGGAATAGAATAAACTCTTTTAATCATTGCTGTCATCTAAAGTCAAGATTAATTATTATGTGTTCTTCCTGTTTTATTGGTAGAAGTAATATAATTTATGTTTCCAGTAAGGAAAAATGATTTATCGTATGAAAAATATATACTAATTAGGGATTGCTGCTGCTGCTAAGTCGCTTCAGTCGTGTCCGACTCTGTGTGACCCCATCCCTAGGATTCTCTAGGCAAGAACACTGGAGTGGGTTGCCATTTCCTTCTCCAATGCATGAAAGTGGAAAGTGAAAGTGAAGTCGCGCAACTCTTAGCGACCCCATGGACTGCAGCCTACCAGGCTCCTCCGTCCATGGGATTTTCCAGGCAAGAGTACTAGAGTGGCGTGCCATTGCCTTCTCCGTGCCTCATCCTAGTGGCTGCTAAATAGCTACTCCACTCAGCAGAGCAAATTAATAAAAAGGCTCTCACACTGAGTTGGTTGATAAAACTGACAGGTCAATGCAGTCAAAAAGAATTAAACTTTTGCTGGAGACATAATTTGTATAAATTTATGGAAGTTCATCCAGCTGGAATAGGATGTTCAGTTGATGTATAATAGTATAGGAAAAGATGGTAAAATAGTTTGTTCAACTACATTTCTAATTTTTGGTTGCCCTACTTTCCTCCCTTTTTTGTCTTAGTTTTTATAAAATATCAAGAAAGTGTTCTAAAAATCTCAATATAAGTCATACTGGCTTTTCCAGGTGGCGCAGTGGTAAAGAATCTGCCTGCCAATGCAGGAGACACAAGACATGAGGGTTCAATCCCTGGGTTGGTAGGAAATGATAGCCCACTCCAGTATTCTTGCCTGGGAAATTCCATAGACAAAGGAGCCTGATGGGCTACAGCCATGGGGTCACAAAGAGTCAGACATGACTGAACACATAGGCAAAACATACGTTGTATTAGTTCTTAAACGATGTTCTTCACTTTTGCAAATGATTCTAGAAGACCTACAACTCTGCTTTCTTTAAAAAATTTTTATTGGAGTATAGTTGATTTACAATGTTGTGTTAGTTTCTGATGTACAGCAAGTGAATCAGTTGCACATAAATCCCACTATTTTTTTTAGATTCTTTCCCATATAGATCATTACAGAGTGTTGAGGAGAGTTCCCTGTGCTATAAATAGGTCCTTATTATCTATTTTTATATAGTAGTGTGTATATATCGGTCCCAATCTCCCAGTTTAGCCTTCCTCCCTTTCCCCTTACTAACCATAAGTTTGTTTTCTGCATCCGTGACTCTATTTCTGTTTTGTAAATAAATTAATTTGTACCATTTTTTTAGGTTCCACTTGCAAGTGATATCGTATGATATCTATCTTTCTCAGTCTGAGTTACTTCACTCAGTGTGACAATCTCTAGGTCCATCCATGTTGGTGCAAATGGCATTACTTAGTTCTTTTTTATGGTTGAATAATATTCCGTTGTATATGTATATGTACATCTTTATCTTTTCTTCTGTCACTGGACATCAGGTTGCTTCCATCTCCTGGCTATTGTAAATAGTGCTACAGTGAACTATGGGGTACATGTATCCAACTCTGCTTTCTTAATTTCTCAAAAATCCAAATATGTTTGATGTTCTGTAAAGTTACATGCATTAAGTCCTAGGCAGAAGGACTGTTCTAGAGACTGCTTTTCTTTGTTAATCGGTATATCAGGTGTTTCAGACTTTTTAATTACATAAGGTTTCCCTCAGGATGAATTAATCAGCTACCTTCTTGTGTAAAGGATTAAAAGTACATGGCTTATTGAACTGTGGCTGGTTTGGGATTGTTTTAGGCGGTTTGAGGGTGCTTTGTTAGACTGCTCTTCCAAGTACTGAAAATGCTGCAGGTCATGTTGAGCACCAGTTCATTCAATGCACTGAGATCATTCATAGAAAAAATTCCCATACTTGGTTGTAATTTATAATATTTAGATTCAAGTGAGCCAAAGTTAAACCTTCATTTAAAAAAGTAACTCCTTGTAGCATTGTGCTGGGTTGAACATGGTGACTTTCTCTAGAGGAATGTACTAAGTCTTTGTAGACTCTTCTGCTATATTCTGCTGTAAAGGTGCTCTCTAGTGCTGTGATAAAGAAGTCAGGTCCGTTCACATGGGCCAGAGGAAAAGCCGTTTGTGTTGAAGGTCCTCAAACTAGGCATGTAGATGTTCACTCCTTCATCTTGTTTCTGACATTTTTCCACCTTTGAGGCCTTCAGATGTATTTTAAATGAAAAATGCCTCTTAAATTAGAATCAACATCTATTAACGTTATCATTTGATTATTTTCTCACTTCTGGTTGGTTAATTCGTGGGGGTGAATTCTTCTATAGATACATGTTCATTTCTAGTGTTTGTTCTCATTTATTGATATACTTAACATTTAGAACATTTTAAGTGAGCTAAGGTACTACCATGACATTTCAAATGGTTTTAAAATATTTACTCATTCCGACTCTTCCCCTGAAATTGTTTAAAATTTAGCACTTAGTAAAGAACTCTTCTTCCTTAAAAATTCACCTGCAGTTAGACCCATTAACATGAGGTAATTTATAGACTTCTCTGTAGTAGTTTGCTTATTATAGATTCTGTGTTCCAGAGTTTTGCTTGTTCTTTATTTGCTTTGTGGAAGTAAACATATAAACCGAATTTGTCAGATTCACCATAATTTTGGCAAAATAACATAATCATTGTATAGCAAATAAATCTTCTGGTCATTTCTTAGAGTGGAACTTTATTAAGCACTCAAATTAGTAGGGAATAGTTATTTTCCAAAAATGATGTCATAGAAAGTTGGAATTAGGAACTTCCCTGGAAGTCCAGTGTTCAGACTCTGTGCGCCTAATGCAGAGGGCACAGGTTCAATCCCTGGACCTGGAACTAAGGATCCCGCATGGCACAGCCAAAAAAAAAAAATCCAAACCAGAAAAAGTTGGAATTATTGCTTTAATTTTGGCCACTATTCTGGTAGAGTTCATGGTTTTATATACATAGCTAGCAGTTTTAATTTTCTTGAAGAAACTGGTTTTACCAGCCTGTACTTCTCTAAAAGGTAGAATTGTGAAAGAACTAGAACTCACACTTGCGCTAGTTACAGCAGTGAATAAGTGAATGAAGCAACTAGATACAGTGAAGAGAACAGTGTATTTTCCTGTTGGACTGAGTGGGCTCATCATAGGAAAGTATCTGTGAGTGGCAGGATGTAGCATTGTAAATTCAGGGGTGAGTTGAGGAGATCTGGAGGGACATTTGGTTTATGTTAGGGTTATAGTGTCAAGTCCTGACTCACTTCAGGTTTTGGGGACAGAAGGCTGGCTGACAAATACACAGTTTAGGCACCTGCTGTTGATGGGATCCTGCGGTGACAATAATGAAATATTGGGGAGATCTTATTTATAATTCTTGTTGTAATTAAATAGGTCTTTGGGACAGTAAAAGCAAATTTTGTGAGAATTAGAGGTTAGGGAAGAATAAAATCTAAAGTTTGTTTTTTGTTCTTTTTTTAGCTATGCAGAAAAACTCCAGAAATGAGATTACGTTTTCTGGCCCTCCATAGCATTTTTATGTATTGGTGGAGGTTTCTCCTTGATTTTAGCCATGCTTTTTCTGTGCTGAAATGATGAAACTTTCTCACTTTGCAGGGCTGCAACATTAACACTTAGTAGCAGTGGAATACGTTTTCTTTTAGGCCTTGGCATCACAGCTAAGCAGGATAGGGGGGCAGGGGGTCAACCTTCAAGAAATCAGGAAGATTCTTTTGTCTTAAGATTCTCCGCAGGTGGCTAGACAGTGCCTAAGAGCCTAACAGTATATAAATTTCTTTCTTTACCCTAAGTCCTTGATCCCCAGTAACTCACAAGTTACCTAAGTAATATCATGGGTAGTCTTCTCCTTGTTATCAGTGTGATTGCAGATCCTTTGCTGAGCCCAGATTTTGCTAGATATGGGGAAATTGCAGGGATGGGCACTATAAGAGGAAGATGAAGACCTACCTACTGAATAATTTTTAAAAAGACTGGTCCTATTATATTCTTTGGTTAAGATAACATCAGATTAAAAACTGTTTTCGTCCTAGGATATTTTTAGAGGCTGTTATTTAAGTTGATTTTTTGGACAGTTTTTAAAATAGTATTTCAGCTGTTTTAAGAAATGACATTTCTTTTCAGAAGTAATATGTGTTCACTGTGGTAGAAAAGTGAGAATATAGAGAAAAAAGAAAACTGGCACTTAGAATCCTTTATCCTAGAGAAGTCTGCCTTGATAAGTATTCCTCCATTTCTCCATTTTTTAATGAATATACATAACTTTTTCCTGGACTGTATTAAACTATAAACAAGTTTTTTGACCTGCCTTTTAAATGTAACTTTATACCATTAATACCTTCCATTTTGAGAAGTATTGAATTTTAGCATCTTAAAATAGCTAAGTGTTTTATTGAAATCTTTATTTAACTGGTCTCCTTTTTAGACACTTAAGTGGCATTCCAGTGTTTTGCTATTTTAAATAGTGCAGCAAAGAATATCATTGTGACATTGCACCATTTTTGTAAGTGTGGAGACTATTTTAAGCCATCTTTTTTTTTTTTTTTTTAATGGTGAGCTTGTTAAAATAGACTTTGAAGCAGAATATCCTGAACACAATTTAAATTACTCTGGATGATTCTGTCTTCATCACAAATGTCACCCATTATACTATGGCATTCTGGGTTTATTTTAACATAGAGTGATTCGCACATGCCACTGACTCAGCGGGGCTTTTGATAACCAGTCCGAGAGAGGGTACTTCTCAGTGTCGACCAGAAACATAACGCTGTAGTTTTCAGCTTACCCTCCCTTCTTTCTCATATGTTGCTTCTTTTTTTGTGTGGACTGGAAGGGCATATCTACTAAATATGTACGAAATACAATGGCTTAGTCATGAATTTTGAAAGAAGACCTAAAGAATTCTCTTTTTATCCAGGGGTTCATGATAGCTAGTTAAGCTGATAGATGCTTTTCTCACTTGTTCCTGGTCGGCAGTGTTCTAGGTAATTAAATCGTCAGAAGTCCAAGTTCAGGGTAAACTGTTTGGGTGTTCAGTTAGATTTGAAAACAGCCCTCTGCACTTGTATTTTCTTAATCCAACTTGTTGTCACAAGGTTTGCTAGCTATGTATTAAGGGAATCACTGCAGAGTTGTTAATGAAACCTGTTCCTGCTCCCCTAGCCTTCACGGGTGATGTTAGTAATTTGTTAGGTTCTATTTGGTGGGTATGGTACACACCCAGAAATTGAAATTTTTTATTGAACTGTTCAAAATAAATTTATGTATAACAGATTGCTAAGGTAGAGTTTATTAAAATAAATTGATTTAATCATTTCTTAAGAAGTTTTCTAATTTTTTTCCTATAAAAAAATAATTTTTTGTCATTTTAGTATATATTCACAATAGCTTAGAGATTAATGTTCCATTTATATCATCTTATCCAGAAGATCAGTCTTCAACATTGCACCAGATTTTTTTTTAATAATTTCTCTTCCTATCTTCCATTGTTATTGTTTAGTCGCTAAGTTGTGTCCGACTCTTTGTGACCCCGTGGACTGTAGCCTGCCAGGCTCCTCTGTCCAGGAGATTTCCCAGGCAAGAGTATGGGAGTGGCTTGCCATTTCCTTCTCCAGGGGCTTTGTATATGGAATTCCTTATATCTCTTTGTAATTTCAGCTCTGCCAACTTTGTTAGAGAATAATGAGGAAGAGTGCCAGTTCTTTTCTAGCATTGAATCTTCCAGAAATTTGCAAAGGAAAGTATAACTTAGAGAAGACCTGATTTCTATGTCCAGCATTTCAAGTGAAAAACATTCTGACAGAGCCTTGGTGCCTACAATGTTTTGACTGTTAGGAAAACAAATCCCTGAGATGCTTACAAAGGAAGCAGAGAAGTGGAGCAGCTGGTTCAGAATCTCATGAAGTCCTCTCCTTCTCTCAGTAAGCCTTGTATCCTTATTGGTGGAGTCCAAGGATGTGTTTAGTTGGTGTGCTGTTTGGCACTGTGGCTTCTATGGGTCTCTGACAGTGGAGTGGTTGCATTGTTAGAGAACAAGGGTATTTTTGAAGTACTCAGAGTTCACATCAGGACACTATGTTATTGTTTTGGTTTTGTAGTTATTCATTGGTGTTTTTCCAACCTTTTACTTCTGAAGACAAAGTAAATGGACTCTGACTAGAGGACCCCAATTGGACTTGAAAACTATGGGAAAGGGTGGTAATTTTTATTATTCCTGGAGAGTAAACATATGTCACTGTTTTTTTACATAGTTCATTTAGCATTTTGAAAAATTGTCTTTTTATTCCTTGTGGTTAGAAAATTATTATTCAGCTTTCGGGCTTCCCTGGTCTCTCAGTAGTAAAAGAATCTGCCTGCCAATGCAGGAGATGTGGGTTTGATCTCTGGGTGGGGAAGATCCCCTGGAGAAGGAAATGGCAACCTACTCCAGTATTCTTGCCTGGGAAATCCCATGGACAAAGGAACCTGGCTACAGTCCATGGGGTTGCAAAAGAGTTGGATATAACTTAGTAACTTGTTCAATCAATCAGTCGTTTCTGACTCTGCGGCTCCATGGACTGCAGCATGCCAGGCTTCCCTATCCTTCACCATCTCCCAGAGTTTGCTCAAACTCATGTCCATTGAGTCTGTGATGCCATCCAACCGTCTCGTCCTCTGTCATCCCCTTCTCCTCTTGCCTTCAGTCTTTCCCTGCATCAGGGTCTTTTCTAATGAGTCAGCTCCTCACATCAGGTGGCCAAAGTAAGGAGCTTCAGCATTAGTCCTGCCAACAAATATTCAGGGTTGATTTTCTTTGGGATTGACTGGTTTGATCTCCTTGGAGTCCAAGGGACTCTCAAGAGTCTTCTCCAGCATCACAGTTCAAAGACATCAGTTCTTCAGCTCTCAGCCTTTCTTATTGTCCATCTCTCTCATCCATGCATAACTACTTGAAAACCACAGCTTTGACTATATGGACCTTTGTCAGCAAAGTAATTTCTCTGCTTTTTAATATGCTGTCTAGGTTTGTCATAGCTTTTCTTCCAAGGAGCAAGCGTCTTTTAATTTCATGGCTGCAGTCACTGTCTGCAGTGATTTTGGAGCCCCCCAAAATAAAGTGTGTCACTGTTTCCATTGTTTCCTTGTGTATTTGCCATGAAGTGATGGGACTGGATGCATGATCTTAGTTTTTTGAATGTTGAGTTTTAAGCCAGCTTTTTCACTCTCCTCTTTCACCTTCATCGAGAGACTCTTTAATTCCTCTATGCTTTCTGCTGTTAGCGTGGTGTCATCCACATATCTGCTGCTGCTGCTGCTAAGGCACATCAGTCGTGTCCAACTCTGTGCGCCCCCATAGATGGCAGCCCACCAGGCTCCCCTGTCCCTGGGATTCTCCAGGCAAGAACACTGGAGTGGGTTACCATTTCTTTCTCCAATGGATGAAAGTGAAAGTGAAGTTGCACAGTCGTGTCCAATGCTTACTGACCCCATTTACTGCAGCCCACCAGACTCCTCCATCCATGGGAGTTTCCAGGCAAGAGTACTGGAGTGGGTTGCCAGTGCCTTCTCGGCTACATATCTGAGGTTATTGTTATTTTTCTTGGCAATCTTGATTCCAGCTTGTGCTTCATCCAGCCTGACATTTCGCATTATGTGCTCTGCATATAAGTTAAATAAGCAGGGTAATAATATAGCCTTGATGTACTCCTTTCCCAATTTTGAACCAGTGTGTTATTCCATGTCTGGTTCTGACTTTAGCGACTAAACAACAATTCAGTTTTCACTTGTTAGCAATCATCCTTTGTCTTCTTTTTCCCTCCTCTTATCTTCTTTTATAGTTATTTAAGTGTGAAAATTTTATTGCTAATTGAGATCAAAATAGATTTTGCCATATGAGTATTTGTTGACATAAAAAGATACTTGAAATATGTGTGATTTAATATTTAGTGTTATCCTTTCAGTTCAGTCGCTCAGTCATGTCCGACTCTGTGACCCCATGAATCACAGCACGCCAGGCCTCCCTGTCCATCACCACCTCCCGGAGTTTACCCAAACTCATATCCATTGAGTCGGTAATGCCATCCAGCCATCTCATCCTCTGTCGTCCGTTTCTCCTGCCCCCAGTCCCTCCCAGCATCAGGGTCTTTTCCAGTGAGTCAACTCTTCGCATGAGGTGGCCAAAGTATTGGAGTTTCAGCTTCAGCATCAGTCCTTCCAGTGTTATCCTTTAGGGGATATATATCAATATCATATTATATATTAATATATACTAATTTAATATTATCTTTTTAGGGGAGCAATAGATACATTTGTTACACAGTGTCTGTGCTAATACCTTACCAGATACCATGTTTGATCCCCAAATTTAACTTAGATTTTGGGCTGTGAACTTTCACTATATAATAGTACTCTTACTGGATGATAATCATTCTAAATATTTCTTAGTCTCTGGAGATGTACTTTGTGTTTTGTCAGTGATTTTTCACATATACTCAGGACTGCCATATACAGTGTGCAGACCCTGTACAGCACAGCTGCAGGGGAGAGCCCTTCCAGTAGACTGCCATTGTTGGTGGGTCTCCCTAGACTATCCAGTGAGACTGCCTATATACCTGGCTTTACTTTCTGCTTAGTTTTATTGGCTTTATTGTTTAAATTGTGTTTTGATTCAACAGAGTATTATGTAAGAGTCTCAGGTAACCTCCAAGAGAATTCCTCTTAAGCCTTTGTGCCATGAATTGTATGTATGTGTGTGGATTATTTTGGATATATTGAATGGGAGCTATGAGTATTGAGTCAGCACTCAAAACATGTAGAATTTACACCTTAAGATTTATAAATCCCATTAAGTGCAAATAACAGATTCACTGTTGTTTTGTTTTTCCCCACTCATCAACTGGGTATCTAACAATTTAGTCATATTCTACACTAGCTACCCAGAGTTAGCCTCATACTCCGCAGGTTTAAGGGCTCAGCCCCACAACATGCGCTTACTTTAGACACCAGTCCCAGGTCCCCAGGCTACCTGCATTTCTGTCCAACTTTGCTACAAATTCAGGGGTTCCCGTGTTCCCTGTCAAGATTCTGAGATTTCCTAGAGCAACTCACAAAACTCAGGAAAACACTGCTTACTTTTACTGATTTATTTAAGGATACCTCTCTGGAATAGCCCAATGGAAGAGATGCATAGGATAAAGTATATGAGCCGAGGCATGGAACTTGCAAGACCTCTCTGGGAACAGCATCCTCCTAGCACCTCAGTGTCTTCATCAGCTGAGAAGCTTCCTGAACCTGATTGTTTGGGGATTTTATGGAGGTTTCATTACATAGGCATGATGGATTGAATCATTAGACATTGGTGATTGAACTCAATCTCCACTCCCTCTCCCCTCCCTGAGATTGAGAGGTGGAGCTGAAAGTTCCTCGCTTTGAATCAAGGCTTCCTCATTCTGGTGACCAGGCCCCGTTCCAGAGTCATTTAACCCCACCTAGAGTCACCTCGTTAGCTTGTTGTTGTTCATTTGCTCAGCCGTATCTGACTCTTTGCAACCCCATGAACTGCAGCACGCCAGGCTACCCTGTCCCTCATCAGCTCCCGGAACTTGTTCAAACTCATGTCCATTGGGTCGGTGATGCCATCCAATCATCTTGTTCTCTTTGCTCCCCTTCTCCTTCTGCCTTCAGACACTGGCGTGGTTGCAGGCATCTTCTTATGAATAACAAAAGATGTTCCTATCACTTGGGAAATTCCAAAGGGTTGTAGGAGCTTAGGGACATAGGTCAAATATATATTTTTTATTACATCACACTTAACTGTCCTGTATAGCTAATAATAATGTTTTAAAAAAAGCTCTAAAAATATTCAACAGTAGAGAGTTGACTAATGAAACAAAACTATATTGAAATTATTGTATATGTGTAGACACAAAGGAGTTTGTGTGGAAGTGTTATAAACTTGATTAGAAAGTTTAGCAGTCTCCAAATGCAAGGATTTGTTGGTGGCAGGTAAACCAGTAGAATTCTAGAAAGTTGCCAACACAATATAGGCAATGTTCAATTTGTAAAAAGTTGTATCACCAAAGTTGGCTGTTTGAAATTCTGAATACATATTCCCAAAGAAGCATTGTTAAAAATATTCTGGGTGCAAGTCAGTCTAAAGCTGCCTTAATTTACTCATGGAATTCTTCGAGCATATATAGTATCTACAGTTAAAACAATTTTATGAGTTGACTATATTTTATATTCCAACTAAAGTCACTCAAAGCAGGTTTTTCTTCAGTAGAATCAGGAGAATATATTGAACATAACGTAGCATCAGATATTAATTAGACTCTGGTCACTGGTAACTTGTTAACTAAATCATCAGGAAAATAGATCTTTTCACCTCCCTTTGCTTCCAAAAAGATAGGATGGAAATAAGATTTCCTTCAGAAATTAGGAACTGCTTGTGGTTATCTTTTGCGTTTTTTAAATTCTAACAGCAGTCATTTAAAAATAAATGCCAGTTTACCTAAAAGTAAACGATAATATTTTCAACTTACCGTCAAGTGGTTTAGAAAATGTATCCGTATACACGTGCAACACAAAGCACATGTGGACAAAAATTAGCAGCTTGTGAATACAGGTGAAAGTATAAGATTGTTCAAATTTTCTATAACTTGGAAATTTTAAAAAAGATGGGAAAAGAAAAAAGCAGGACTATTCCTTTATCTCCGACCCTATTTACCTCTCCAGAGATAAAACCTCTATATTAAAGATGTTTTTCAGGGATGTTTTTTAATTGATTTACAAAGATGTGCTATGTAACTGTTTGCATAAATGGGATTAGAGTAGAAGTAGGATTATACTGTATTTACTGATACCCTGCTTCCTCATTAAATTTAATAGTTGCATTAATTTTCTATTACTGTTAACACAAGCCACACACTTAAAACAGTGCAAATTTATTAAGAGTTCTGGAGGTCAGAAATCTGAAATGGGTTTCACTAAAGCTAAAATCAAGGTGTTGGCAGCTCTGCGTTGCTTCAGGATAATCTGGGGGAGAATTAGTTTTCTTGCGTTTTCCAGCTTCTAGCGGTCACCTGCACTCCTTCGCTCAAGTGACTTCTGAAGGCTCAAGTGCCTTCCTCCATCTTCAAAGCATCTTGAAGCATATCACTGTCACTCTCTCTGACTCTGCCTCCTCTGCCTCTCATAAGGACCCTTGTGATTACATTGGGACCGCCTGGATAATCCCCATCTGGAGATAATCTTATCTGCGACATCCCTTTTGCATTGTAAGGACAGATTCTGAGAATTAGGAGATGGACATGTCTGGAGGGCTTTAATTTACCTACTTCACAGTGTACCGTACCTGTCTTGCTTTATCTATATATATATAAGTCTACCATTCTTTTTAACAGCTGGAGAGAACTGATGTAAAATCTCATTGACCAATCCTCTGATGAATATTTAGGTTTCCAGTTTTTATGCTACAGTAAGTCATATCACTGTGAACATTTTTGTACTTCTCCATGTGAACATCTGTGTGTATTTGTGGAATAAATTCCTAAAATAGAACTTAAGTCAGAGTAAATGTATTACTGATTTGGTAATTCTGCCAAATAGCCACCCAAACTGCTGTACCAATTTATAGTTGCACAGCCAAACCCCATATTCTTGTCAGCACAAAGTGTGAATAATTTTTTTCATGTTTTTCAATAATGAGTAAAAATTTTGAAATTCCTTTCCTATGTTTAAATAGGAGATTGAGCACTGTTGTACTACTTTCTTTTGGAATTTTCACGATTAAAGTTGTCGAATGAAAAAAGAAGGCACAGCATAAGAGTTGTGAGTTAAATTTTATTTGGGGGCAAAATGAGGACTATAGCCCTGGAGACAGCCTCTCAGAAACGTCTGAGGAGCTGCTCTGAAGAGGTAGCTGGGGAGGTCAGTATGTATACCAATACTGTGTGATTTTGGTGAAGGGGGGATACATGGAATTAAGCACACATTTGGCAAAGGGTTACTGCTAGTCACAAGGAGCAGATATCCTTGTCAATGATTTTAGTGCTTTTCTAGGTATAATTTAAAATTATATCTAAATTTTAAGATTTTAGCTGTAAGAATTTAGGCTCATAAATATTCTGAAAATATCTGACAGCCTGCTCTGCCAGTTTTTCTGAGCGCACAGAGTGCCTCATTCCTAATCTCTGCCCTAAATTCCATTCAGAGTATGTTGAAGGTCCGTGACTGAAGTGGTTAGTGACCTAATCCTTGTAGAGACAGGTTTCAAGTGATAAGTTTTAGTTGGCAAAAACTTTTTGGATCATAAAGAGCAACATACTTCTTGATGTACTTGTGATAATTTGAATCCATGATGCTCATATTTATTTAAAAGCATGTTTATTCCATACTAAATGTTTTTAAAGTAAATACTATACATTAAAATTAGTGGTTTTTCAAATGAGATTATTTTGTAATAATTACCAAGTCTTCTTATGTTAAGTATTATATATTGGACTTTAGTGTTTACATAAAATACAATAATTTATTTCCTTGGTGTTTTTTTTTTGGGGGGGTGTTGTTTTTCCTGTTAAACCAAGGATTCTGAGTTGGTAATTTTTTTTCTTTTAACTTTGTAACTGCCAGATTCATAGCTTCAGGTTTGAACTTACATCCTTCTCTTGAGGGCACATTTTGCCTTCCCTTACACTTTGAAGAATTGCCAGTATAAAACTGGTATGATAGAGAAGACACAGAGATGCGAAGGTAGCTTGAGATTATTTATGCCTCCAGTTAACTGATATTAAATAACTGATCTTGGAGAGAAAGTTTGACTCCATAAATCAAACCTTTGAAAAATCCTTTCAAACTGAAATGTTGATTGCTTCTGGAGGTGGGGGGCAGGGAAATTTAAACATTTCAGTATGGCATGAGATTACTTGTTAAAAATAATCATTTTTAAAGCCCTTTTATAATCAGCTCTCATATAACTAGTGGCACCTTGATTACCTTAAATGTAGGAAAATCAGCCATCATGTCCTTCCACATTAAAGGTGAGATCTAAAAGTGATTCTCATCCTTATGTTGTTCCAACTTTAGTGTATTTATTACTGATGTAATGCAAATCCCTTTAAAAAAAAGTATGTTTTGAAAGAAAATTAAATGTAAGTCAGTGTGATACAATCCAGGTATTCAGCATTGAATTTTGTCAGCTCTCACTGAGATAACCAAAAGATGAAGCAGAGGGAAGAATGCTGGTAAACCTGGGGAATGCCAGAAACTGGCGGCTTCTGCTAAAAACCGTTATTTCTATGAGATACAGTATTAGACTTCATTGGTCAGTTCTCAGTCTTGGGGCAAAAAATAACCTAAAGTGGTAGTTAATGCCCACTCATCCCCTAACAGCTCATTGAAACCATAAGTTCCAGTATTGGGAGCAAGGGAGTCAGCTGATGAGAAGCAAAGCTAGATCTTGACTCAGCTTCTCAGGCTTCTTTGTTGACTCTCTCCTACTCAGTTCAAGAGGATATTGGTTTTTCTCAGGGCTCCCTGTCTTCAGTTACCATCTATTTGGTTCAGTTCAGTCACTCAGTTGTGTCCTACTCTGCGACCCCATGAATAGCAGCACGCCAGGCCTCCCTGTCCGTCACCAACTCCCGAGTCCACTCAAAGTTATGTCCATCGAGTTGGTGATGCCATCCAGCCATCTCATCCTCTGTTGTCCCCTTCTCCTCCTGCCCCCTATCCCTCCCAGCATTCAGGGTCTTTTCCAATAAGTCAACTCTTTGCATGAGGTGGCCAAAGTATTGAAGTTTCAGCTTTAGCATCAGTCCTTCCAGTGAACACCCAGGACTTTAGAATGGACTGGTTGGAACTCGTTGCAGTCCAAGGGACTCTCAACAATCTTCTCCAACACCACAGTTCAAAAGCATCAATTCTTCGGCGCTCAGCTTTCTTCACAGTCCAACTCTCACATCTATACATGACCACTGGAAAAACCATAGCCTTGACTAGACAGACCTTAGTCGGCAAAGTAATGTCTCTGCTTTTGAATATGCTGTCTAGGTTGGTCATAACTTTCCTTCCAAGGAGTAAGTGTCTTTTAATATCATGGCTGCAATCACCATCTGCAGTGATTTTAGAGCCCCCAAAAATAAAGTCTGACGCTGTTTCCCCATCTATTTCCCATGAAGTGATGGGACCAGATGCCATGATCTTCGTTTTCTGAATGTTGAGCTTTAAGCCAACTTTTTCGCTCTCTTTCACTTTCATCAAGAGGCTTTTTAGTTCTCTTCACTTTCTGCCACAAGGGTGGTGTCATCTGCATATCTGAGGTTATTGATATTTCTCCCGGCTTTCTGCCACAAGGGTGGTGTCATCTGCATATCTGAGGTTATTGATATTTCTCCCGGCAATCTTGATTCCAGCTTGTGCTTCTTCCAGCCCAGCATTTCTCATGATGTACTCTGCATATAAGTTAAATAAGCAGGGTGACAATATACAGCCTTGACATACTCCTTTTCCTATTTAGAACCAGTGTGTTGTTCCATGTCCAGTTCTAACAGTTGCTTCCTGACCTGCATATGGGTTTCTCAAGAGGCAGGTCAGATGGTCTGGTATTCCCATCTCTCAGAATTTTCCACAGTTTATTGTGATCCACACAGTCAAAGGCTTTGGCATAGTCAATAAAGTAGAAATAGATGTTTTTCTGGAACTCTCTGTTTAGAATGGACTGGTTGGATCTCCTTGCAGTCCAGGGGATTCTCAAAAGAGTCTTCTTCAACACCGCTCTGCATTCACATGCTTATATCTTTCCTTTTCTCCTTTGCTTTTTGCCTCTCTTCTTTTCACAGCTATTTGTAAGGCCTCCTCAGACACCCATTTTGCTTTTTTGCATTTCTTTTCCATGGGGATGGTCTTGATCCCTGTCTCCTGTACAGTGTCACAAACCTCCATCCATAGTTCATCAGGCACTCTGTCAGATCTAGTCCCTTAAATCTATTTCTCCCTTCCACTGTATAATCATAAGGGATTTGATTTAGGTCATACCTGAATGGTCTAGTGGTTTTCCCTACTTTCTTCAGTTTAAGTCTGAATTTGGCAATAAGCAGTTCATGATCTGAGCCACAGTCAGCTCCCAGTCTTGTTTTTGCTGACTGTATAGAGCTTCTCCATCTTTGGCTGCAAAGAATATAATCAGTCTGATTTCGGTGTTGACCATCTGGTGATGTCCATGTGTAGAGTCTTCTCTTGTGTTGTTGGAAGAGAGTGTTATGACTAGTGCGTTCTCTTGGAAAAACTCTATTAGCTTTTGCCCTGCTTCATTCTGCATTCCAAGGCCAAATTTGCCTGTAACTCCAGGTGTTTCTTGACTTCCTACTTTTGCATTCCAGTCCCCTATAATGAAAAGGACATCTTTTTTGGGTGTTAGTTCTAAGAGGTCTTGTAGGTCTTCATAGAACTGTTCAACTTCAGCTTCTTCAGCATTACTGGTCGGGGCATAGGCCTGGATTACCATGATATTGAATGGTTTGCCTTGGAAACGAACAGAGATCATTCTGTCGTTTTTGAGACTGCATCCAAGTACTGCATTTTGGACTCTTTTGTTGACCATGATGGCTACTCCATTTCTTCTGAGGGATTCCTGCCCACAGTAGTAGATATAATGGTCATCTGAGTTAAATTCACCCATTCCAGTCCATTTTAGTTCGCTGATTCCTAGAATGTCGACGTTCACTCTTGCCATCTCCTGTTTGACCACTCCCAATTTGTCTTGATTCATGGACCTAACATTCCAGGTTCCTATGCAATATTGCTCTTTACAGCATCGGATCTTGCTTCTATCACCAGTCACATCCACAACTGGGTATTGATCTATTTGGTAACAACTCCCAAACGTACATCTCCAATTCAGTCACCACCCCCACTACACCCTACCCTTAAACACGTCAAAATTAAACTCCTTTAAATCAAAAAAGGGGGAAGGCTTACTTTTTTTTCCTTCTTCTTATCCTCCTTTTTTCTTTTTCTTCTTCTATACCGGTAGGTTTGTTGATATTGTCAAATGGCATCAACAAGCATGGCTTATCCTTACTTCTGTCATTGAGAGTTTGAAAGCATTTTTGCCTGTCGAGGTATAACTTTCCCTTTGATCTTCACCCTGTTGGCTAACATTCCTTCCCATTTTAGGTCGAGTTCTCTTACCCACCCCTGATTCCAGGAGATGGACATGATAGTCACAGCTTACCTGAAGAATGGAAGTACTTGCCCTTCCTTGCCTTACCAGATGGCGCACACAACTACCAAGAAGGTATGTAAACAGACAGTGGAGCAATCAATAGATGCCTTTTTTGTTTTTGTTTTTTTTTCAAATTTGCTCCGACATGTTAGAGTCTGAGTACTGGTAATGAAAGACATTTGGCCTAGTGATTGTTCATAAAATATTTAAGTGCTTGTTTGAAGAGGACTAGTGAGTTATTTATACTAGAGGATCTGCAGAAGAGTACCAGGCTTATATCGGCAATGGTTGGTGAACACTGGCCACTCTTCTGCCAAGAGCTCTGGCCAAGGTAAGTGATTAGCCATATTAGGACAGCTGCTATTGGTAGCACTTTCTGTATTTAAACCTCAGACTCCTCTCAGAGACAAACTCAGGAAGGTTACCTGGACCAGCTGCAGGCTGATTGAAGCTCTAGCTACAAGTTTACTAGCTTCATCTTCCAGTGCCCACCTGAAAACACCTGGGGTTGTTTTTCCTCTCCTGAAGCATTGCCGTCACAGTCTGCTTAAAAGTTTTCACGCATGAGGAGCGTGTTAACACCCTCAAAGAAAGTAGGCTGTGAAGTTAGTATGGAATCTCCTATCACCCTATACATGAGTGCTTTGAATGGCTTAATGAAGAAATATGCTTTATCATGGTTTTATAGGCTCTTCTAAGACACCAGATTAAACTTGGTTTGGTTGCTTGTTTTTCTAAAATTTATTACTTTTTGTATGAAATGAGGCAAATTCTACTATGCAGTTTAACATAAAATTTAAATGCTGTATTTTTAACCTCACAAACCTTTTTAACTTTTTATTTTGTATTGGGGAATAGCCAATTCACAAATCTTTTTGTAAAAATATTTTTAGTATGAGAGCTTTTAAACATACAGAAAAGTTAGAAGAATGGTAAATATTTGACAGATTTTCTTTATATGTCTACGGTTTTGCCTATATTATACTTCCCTGGTGGCTCAGACGGTAAAGAATCGGCCTGCAATGCTGGAGACCCAGGTTTGATCCCTGGGTCAGGAAGATCCTCTGGAGAAGGGAATGGCTACCCACTCCAGTATTCTTGCCTGGAGAATCCCATGGACAGAGCAGCCTGGCAGACTATAGTCCATGGGGTTTCAAAGAGTCAGACATGACTGAGCAACTAACACTTTCATGGTTTTGCCTGTACTATTTGAAAGTCAGTTGTAAACATCATGATGCTTTATCTGTAAATACTTCAGCCTGCATTTTCTAAAAGTAAGATCATTCCTGGGATGACTTTGGATTTGACCTTTACCACAGCTAAGAGATTTAACAGTAATTCCATAATACCACCTTATATCCAGCCTACATTCAGATTTCCTTAATTGTCCTAAGAATTTCCTGGATCTGTTCAAAATTTCTATGTTGCCTTTGGTTGATAGGATTCTTTACTTTCTTTTAATCTGGGATAATCCTGTATAATAAAGTATTTTCTGAGAAAGGCAACTGTAGTCTCAATTCATCCTGTTACAATTCAGCCTCTAGAGCTTTTTGTGTGGTGAGTATACACTGAAAGGCAGAGAGAGGAATTCTAAGAAACCAGTGGTTTGATGCTAGAAATAAATCTGACATGGGTTCCTGTTACTTCATCATTTTTGTTTCAATGACTGCATTATACTAATGTCAGAGTTGATTATTAAATACAAGTAATCTACTTTGGTATTTACATTTTTCTGTATATCTCTTAGATACTGTGTTTTTTCACTTGCCACCCAGAAATGGAAATGGAGCCACTATATATGGTATCTCTTGCTATCGACAGATTGAAGCCAAGGTAAGACAGTTAAAATTAAAACCAAAAAAATACTTGAAAACTCCTTGTACTGGCCACTTAAGATGTAGAACTTGGGGAGATACATATGCCTTTATTTTTCATGTGGTACCTGTAATATTGTTTTAAATTTTTACAAACTGTGTAGCTGTTTTCTCTACTGTACCAGTTAATTCACATGAATGTTTTTCTAAGTTGAGATTAGTGACTATATTTGTATCATAATGTTTGGTACATTGTTTTTAGATAGTGATACCTAAACTATCCATTTATCTTCAGAATACTGTATTTCAATTACATGGTATCCTTGAGTTTTCTATTTCTAATGTTTGGTATGAAAACTTTAAAAAAGGAATGATAATGAGTGTTTTTCTTTTTTTCAGAAACTTTCTAGAAGTAGTGGAAAGTACTGACCGTAGCTGCAAACTACTCACAAGTTATCTTAATTATCTATAATTAAGATTTTGATCATTCTTAAACTTACCTGCCCTCTTAATGCCTAACTTAGTATAATAGCTCTGACTAACAAATTCAAATAAACCTAGATGGGTAGCTTCCCCTTTCCTGCTTTGTTTCTGAGCACCACCATTCTTTTTGCAGTGTGGATACCCTTTCTGAGTAGATTGCTTTCCTTTTATGAAATCATTAATACTCTGAAGTAGTGGTACTGGTATGGTCAGTCACGTACGACTCTTTGTGACCACACAACTGTAACCCGTCAGGCTCCTCTGTCCATGGAATTCTCCAGGCAAGAATACTGGAGTGGGCCAATATTGTAAAGTAATTAGCCTCCAATTAAAATAAATTAATTAAAAAAAAGAATACTGGAGTAGGTTGCCATTTCCTTCTCCAAGGTCTCCTGCATTGGCAGGCAGATTCTTTACCATTCGTGCCACTTGGGAAGCCTGAAGTAGTTCTCAGCTGCACGTTGGAATCACCTGGAGAGTTTTAGATAAGTAGGGATGACTGGGTCCCCACTCCAGAGATTCTGAGTTAATGTTCTGGCATCAGGAGTATTAAAAGCTCCCCAGGTGATTCTCATATTCAGGGCAGATGTGAACCACTGCTCTAAAACAATCGTTTTTAACCAGAACTACTTGGAAACTTTTTAATTATAAGCATAATTGCTGGGCCTTTCCTTCTACAGACTGAATTAGAATCTCTAATAATTGATCCTAGGCAATCACAAAGTTTTAAAAGCTTCCTCAGGTGGGTAATTAACTTAGTCATAAAAATTTTTCTTTAATTTTTATAATGAACGTTTCAAACACAGATAAGAATGGTACAATAAATACCTGTGTACCCAGCCATTTGCAGTCAGCAGTCGTTAATATTCTACCACACTTGCTTTGTGTGTGTTTCCCTGAACCATTTGAAGGTAATAAGTAAATTCCAGCATAAACAAGCTAGTTAACTACATGAAATAACCCTCCACGCACAGGGCCTAGAACCGAGGACACACGTTGTAAATGTTTTTGGTTCAGGTGAATGAATGCTGTGCTTAATTGCTCAGTCGTGGCTGACTCTGCAACCCCATGCACGTAGGCAGCCAGGCTCCTCTGTCCATGGGGATTCTCCAGGCAAGAATACTGGAGTGGGTTGCCATACCCTTCTCCAGGGGATCTTCCCAACCCAGGGATCGAACCCTGGTCTCCTGTATTGCAGGTGAATTCTTTACCATCTGAGCTACCAGGAAAGCCCAAGACTCCTGGAGTGGGTAACCTATCCCTTCTCCAGGGGAACTTCCTGACCCAGGAATCAAACCAGGGTCTCCTGCATTGTAGACAGATTCTTTACCAGCTGAGCTACCTGGGAAGCCCTTCAAGTGAATAACTGAATTTAGAGAAAGAGAAATCTGAGAATTTGTATTTTATTTCTTCACATACTGACCTTTGCACATTGATATTACTAGATGAAAGGAATCGAGCTGCTGCCTTTTCTGGAAATCTGTTCCTTTTACCGCCTTTTACCCCTGTAAATTGTATGTGTGTATTAGTCACTCAGTTGTATCTGACTCTTTGCAACTCCATGGACTGTAGCCTGCCAGGTTCCTCTGTCCATGGAATTTTCCCAGCAAGAATACTGGGATGGGTAGCCGATTCCCTTCTCCAGCCAGTAAGTTGTATAATCACAGTACAATTATTTCTCCAGTGCTGTTGTTATTAACAGCGGTTCTCATGCTCTGCCTAGACATCCTTAAAATGGCACTCCATACTGCCTGTCTCCCTTACCTCCTGAGTCTGACCCACTTCTTTTAGGGTTGCCCATTTCTCCAGGTTGTTCTCTCCTTATCTGATAACTAGACAGATAAATCAGACATCAGAGGCCCTAGAGCCTAGGAGAAAGCCTTTCATTCCCTTTGAACAAAGGTGAGACCTAATGGATGGATCCAATAAAGGTAAAGAGGTAGAAGCAGATTGAAGAAAGACTCTACTCTCAATGTATTTAACAACAGATCATCAGTTCTCAGGCAGTTGAAGACACAGATCCGAGGAGATGTCAGGCAGTACACGAGAAGGGGGAGAGTCATTCTTGGCTGCCCTCATAGCTTTTCCTGGGGTTGATCAAGTCTTATTTCCTAGCAGAGAACTGCAGAAATCTTATGTGGTCATCCTCAAAATCACCAGGACCTGAGTTATGGCTCAGAACTGGACTACAGTAGGATACAGGTGTGCCAGGACAGACTCCCAACAGTGGAGAATTACCAGCATAATAAAACTGCTGACGATTCTTCCATCTCTGGAGAAACAAGCTCTTAAACTGTCCCCTTCTCACCAGAAACGAAAGTCTCTGAAAGGGGTATCCATTTTAAAACTGGAACCAAGGATGACTGGTTTGCATTATGGTTGTGGCAATTTATACATAAAGTATTACCAGACTGTAAATTCCTTGAGAGCAGAGATGGTCTCTCACTGTTACATTCCCATTGCCTGCCAGAGTCTAACACAGAGTGCTCTGGTTGACGTTTATTCATTCAATAAATATCTTCTGAGATTCTCAGTAAGTACTTTTAAGCACAAGTATTTTTTTTCTGATTGCTAGCTTATATTGAAACACAATGATTTTTAAATATTTCCGTGAAAAATTTCTAATAATGACTATTTGTTTATAATAGGCATTGAAAGTACGACAAGCAGATATCACCAGAGAGACTGTTCAAAAAAGTGTCTGTGTTCTAAGCAAGCTGGTAAGTAACTGAATAAGCTGTTAATATCAAACACTCATGGCAGCTTTTTATTTGAGAATGAAGCATTATTGGAATGAAGAGAGGGACTTCCCTGGCAGTCCAGTGGTTAAGACTGTGCTTCCACTGTGGGGGTTATGGGTTTGATCCCTGGTCTGCAAACTAGATCCCATAGGCCACAACTACGACCCGGCACAGCTAAATAGATAAATATGTTAAAAAATAATTTAATCATATGGACCTTACTAATAGGATCTGAAGGATCAGGGTATTTCTTCCAAGATAGTAATTTGACACATAGGGCAAGAACAGTCTCCTAGAAAAGAAATGATTATAAAAGATTTCAGTATCAGAAAATTGGTAGATTGCTAATCTGATTCCTGTATACAGTTTCTTGAAGGGTAGCCTGAGAAAATATATATCAGTGAATTTTTTTTTTATACTGGACCAGACGACCAATGTACAGGAGTGCTGAATGTTGGACGAATACACCATTTTGAAAGGCTTCCTGAACAGTCATTCTTGAAAGAACAATAATAATCATAATGGTGCCATTTATCAAGTGCCTATATGTCAAATATTCTATAGCAGGCACTTTTTAGATAGACTTGCCATTTTAAACCTCATAAGAGAGATCTAAGTATTTACTGTTCTTGTTTCACAAGTAAAGTTACATCTCAGACAAAATATGTCTCGCAGAGACATGTAACTACTAATGATAAAACTGCAGTGAAAATCCAGTTTTCTCGGACAGATAAAAAGGCAGGGAGATGGAGAGAGCTGGCTCACACAGAAACATCTGATGGTTCATAGTGCCTTTTAGCCTATATGTAAAAATATGTTTAGATAGTAATAATGATATATTAACCAGGATTTTTGTTGTTGCCTGCCAGAGTCTAGCACAGAGTGCTCTGGTTGATGTTTATTCATTCAATAAATATCTTTTGAGACTCTCAATCAATACTTTTAATTTACTAAGTGCAAGATCTTTTTTTTTCCTGATTGCTATCTTATATTGAAACATAATGATTTTTAATGACTTTTGTTGTTGTTTTAGCCACTAAGTTGTACAGCCTCAGGGACTGTAGCCCGCCAGGCTCCTCTGTCCATGGGATTTTCCAGGCGAGAGTACTGGAGTGGGTTGCCATGTCCTCCTCCAGGGAATCTTCCCGACAGGGATTGAACCCACATCTCCTGCATTGGCAGGCGGATTCTTTACCACTGAGCCACCAGGAAAGCCCATTAACTTGGATACTGGAGGATAAAACTATTCCAGTATTACTTGTTTTAACTAGTTAGAGAATATATATAGCATTAGTTTCTGCATCCTGAAAAGGACATAGAAACCAGAAAACATCTAGAAAAGAACATTTTATTGTTGTTCAGTCACTGGGTCGTGTCCAACTCTTTGCGATCCCATGGACTGCAGCACATCAGGCCTCCCTGTCCTTCACTATCTCCTGGAGTTTGCCCAAATTCATTGAGTCAGTGATGCTATCCAACCATCTCATCCCCTGCCGCCCTCTTCTCCTTTTGCCTTCAATCTTTCCCAGCATAAGAAAAGAACATAAAAGGATGGAAATGGTAGGAAGAGGGTTTTAAATAGGTAAGAATTAAGGAGTAACTTTGTTTTCAGATACACAAAAGAATATTATGTAGAATATAATAAGGGACACAGACTAGTCGTTTTTTTTAGATTTTAAGCCTCTGCTACATCACTTCAGTCGTGTCCGACTCTGTGCGACCCTATAGACGACAGCCCACCAGGCTCCCCTGTCCCTGGGATTCTCCAGGCAAGAACACTGGAGTGGGTTGCCATTTCCTTCTCCAATGCATGAAAGTGAAGAGTGAAAGTGAAGTCGCTCAGTTGTGTCTGACTCTTAGCGACCGCGTGGACTGTAGCCTACCCGGCTCCTCCGTCCATGGGATTCTCCAGGCGAGAGTACTGGAGTGGGGTGCGATTGCCTTCTCCGTTCAAGCCTCTATTGAAGGCCGAAAAAGGCAAAATAAACTTAATCATGAGTGTTCAACTAGATATAAGAACTGAGTGCTGCAATGATGATTAAATGTACCCACAACCTAGCAGAACAGTGTGCAGAATTACGATGTTTTAAATTTTATGATACTAATGGCTAACATTTTAGTGCTTTCTATAGCCAGATAGTCTAGTAAGTACTTTTGAATGTGAAAGTGTTAGTCACTCATGTCCAGCTCTGTGTGACCCCCTTGGACTGTAGCCTGCCAGGCTCCTCTCTCCGTGGGATTATCCTTCCATATACACGTGTTTACATTAGGCAGCAGATGTGGAGAGGTTAAGTGCCCAGAGTTATGTGACTGAGTGACCAGAGCAACACGCAGGAGGTCTGTGCCCACACCCTCAACCCAGTGCTCTGAGTGGTGGTTACTTTGTACCTGCACCCCAGGAACTAGAACACATGACTTAACAACACTCAACTGTGAATAATAAGATACTAAAGTTGTCAGTAACTTTTTCCTTTCTGGTCTTTTCAAGTTAAAAAGTTGTGGGGTGTTTGTTTTGTTTTTACTATTATCAAACTAATGGTAATCTCTTTTTCTTTAAGCCTCTCTATGGCTTACTCCAAGCAAAACTTCAGCTCATTACACATGCATATTTTGAAGAGAAGGATTTTTCCCAAATTTCCATTCTAAAGGTAACTTTTTATCCTCCATGGATGTGTCTGAAGACAGATTCATGAATCAAGTAGATCTTTAATATTGTGAGAGATGATTTATTAACTTAAGAAAGATCTGCCCAAAATGTACAATTTCTACTTAGTAAATTTAACAAAACTATCTTTTACTGGAAATGATGACTACAGTTGATTATAACAAATATTTCTGTTAATGGATAATAGCCATTTTGCTATGGCATTGCTTCTCTACCTTTGTTATCTCATTAATACCCTGCACAGTATGTTTATATATCAGGCTTCTGGATCCTAACTCCCATATCAAAAAGCACAGAAAAACTACATGACTATTTTACTGAAAAATAATGTTTTTGTCAAGGCTGCCATTATTACATATACAGCATGGATCTCCCCTGGATTCTAGTGAGAGAGAGACAGTTATTTAGCTGTAGAGGGAATTTATCCTAGGAATCCATACCCTCATGGGAATGGATCAAGCTCTAAAATATAGAGGTACAGAAAGAAGGAGTGCTGGAAACTGGCAGTTTCAGAGAGACAAAACTGCTTCAAACAACCAGTTTTCCCCTGGTCATCCTATTTCTGATTCAGTGTCTAAACTGATGGTAAAGTGTTCTAAACTAAATCTTATTTTATAGGAGCTCTATGAACATATGAATAGTTCCCTGGGAGGAACTTCATTAGAAGGATCCCAGGTATATCTTGGTAAGTCGCTTTTTCTACAAGTCAGAAGAAATACCCTCTTTTCTTTTTGTTTGGCACGTTGGTTGCATGTAAAACTTCATGATCAGAGTTACATTTCTATATGGTATCTAAATTTTGCAACCAAAATTTAGAAGTATAATTGTATAAAGCCTATGTCAGCTTTTCAGAATAATGATGGAAATCTTTTCTTTTCCTTACGTTAATGCTGATCAGGTCAGTTCCTTGTCATGATGCAAGGAGAGCAAGGGAGAGAGAGATGAGCTTATTAGTGTCTTTCTATTCTAAGATTTTTCAAGTTGGGGGTTTTATGCCATTTTCACAACCAAGAGCATCGATTGGTGTGTCGGGCACTCAAGTCCTTTTCATAATTATTTTTTAAAAAGTCTTGATCGCACAGTGATTTATGCTTACTCACTTCAAATTTTAGCATAAAGTAGCCAAACTGTGCGAGGTTCACTTTTGCAGTCCTATGTGTAATGTGAACTATAAAACTCCTATTTTTCTCTGAATTAATTTATCTTGTCTTATGGCAGGTGATCAGAGAAGACTGTGATTCAGAAATAATACCTATGGGGTATAGTGCCCAAAAGCCTTGTTTAAATGATTGACTGCCACTGTGAAGTACAAGCTTCATGATTTCTAAACTTGTGTAATTTGTAAGATGGCTTTAGAATGGGGAGAAGGCGTGAGAGTTGCTCGGCCACAACAAGAGCCTCTAGCCACAAGTTAACTGTTTGCATTTAGATTAGAATTAATAGAAATTAAATAAAGTTTAAAAATCAGTTTGCCAGTTGCTGTATTTCAAGTACTCAGTGGCCACTTATGTCTACTCTATTGGACAATGTAGATTTAGAATATTTCCATTATTTCAGGACATTCTGTCCGACAGTGTTGAAGTTCTGTTTGTGTGTGTACATGATCAGATATTACATAAATATTTAAATTTTGCATAGTCCTACTTTTACCTAACGTTTTTGAGGAGATTAAAACTTCCTTTGACAAAAACAGTAGGTTGTAGTCACAGATTAGCTTTTCTTTTCTTTTTTTAACATTATAGGTTTATCTCCTCGGGATCTTGTGCTTCATTTTCGACACAAGGTATGATACCTTATTTAAATTTATGATGTACTAAAATTATGTTCATTTACCTAGGAAGGTTCCATGAGCTGCATGGTCTAATGCAGATTATGGCATAACCATGTTTTAATTTTTCTGAGACAGCTGTCATAATGATAGAAAGTTGAAAGTGTTGATAGTGCTTATAGAATAGAAATTTCTAAAAGTACACAGTGTCTGTTTATTTCAGTGCAGGATAAGATACTTTTTTCTACAGTAGTTGATATTTTGGATATTATGAAATTAGTGTGGAAAGAAACATGTTTTATTTTATTCCTCTTCACTATGGTTAATTACAGGATGTTGAGAATAGTTCCCTATGCTGTACGGCAGGACCTTGTTGTTTATCCATTCTATACGTACTGGTTTGCATCCACCAATCTCAAACTCCCAATTCACTCCTCTCCCACCACCCCCGCCACACACTTGGCAACCACAAATCTTTCTGTAAGCCTGTGCGTCTATTTCATGGAGAAGTTTATTTACATTGGATTTTAGATTCCGCATGTAAGTGATATCATATGGCATTTGTCTTTCTCCCTCTGACTTACTTCATTTAGTATGATGATCTCCAGGTCCATCCGTATTGCTCCAAATGGCATTGTTTCTTATGCCTGAGTAGTAGTCCATTGTGTGTGTATGTGTGTGTGTGTGTGTGTATACCACATCTGAAAGAAATATGTTTTAATTAATCTTGTAGACTATTTTGTATGTTGCCCTGAGAGTAAAACATTTTCCAGCAAAATATCTATACTTAACGTCTTTTGACTGGGGCATACACACATTGATTGTTCCCTTAACACGTATAGTGAGTATCTGTCTGCTCTGTGAGTGCCCTGGACAAACAGAAGTAAGGGAATAGTACCTTTCCTTTAAGGGGCTTGCA
Organism: Ovis canadensis; assembly: GCF_042477335.2. Classification (NCBI taxonomy): domain Eukaryota; kingdom Metazoa; phylum Chordata; class Mammalia; order Artiodactyla; family Bovidae; genus Ovis; species Ovis canadensis. Next base: position 78,874,181 of record NC_091248.1, on the reverse strand, counting down.
GATATTTCAAGCAAAAAAATGGCACAACTTCCTCCAATTTGATAGTGATTTAAGTGGTACTCACATTTTTTAGAGAACTCAGATACTTAATTTCTCAGTATAAGTTCTTAATTTTCAATTATTTCTAAAGCACTAGAATTATTTAATATTATTGATTCAATGTTACATGGTTATGTTTGAGGAGGGACAATGGCAAATGAATAATAGGCTTGGATTTCTTATTTTAATACAATATTATTTTTCTTTCTTCAGGTTCTAATCCTATTTAAACTAATTCTTCTTGAAAAAAAGGTGAGATTTGAATGGATGGAATACTTAACATTTATTGACATTTCTTAAAATTAAAGTATAAATTAAGACTTTTTTGGCTATCAAATTGCAGCGAGCTTAAAGTGCATATTCTTTTTTACTACTATAGAAGTGTGAATTCGTGCAGTGTTTTCTGGGGGCAGTTTGATAGTATTCAGTTATCAAGGTGGTTTTAACTATATAGGTAATAGAGAACTCTATGTGTGTATGCATATGTGGCCGTGTTGCGTTGGCATGCGGAGTCTTAGTTACCTGACCAGGAACGGAACCTGCACCCTCTGCAATAGAAGTCCAGAGTCTTCCCCTGGACCACTAGGGAAGTCCCCAAAACTCAGTCTAAATTGACTTAAAAAATGTATTGGCTTGCTTCAGACTTGAGAGTATGTTGACTGAATGGTTTGATAATATAATTAATTACCTAGATTTTTTTCATCTCTTTGGTCTACAGTCCACAGTGCTAGCTTTATCTTGAGCCTGATTTCCCTTGTAGTATGGGATTACTGCCAACAGTAGTTTAGCTATATGCTGGTGGCAGAGATGATATCTTTTCCCTAATCTAATGAGAATTCTTCCCTTCAATTCGTTTGGGCCTATGAGGCCATATGCCTACCCAGAACCAATAATTGTTGCTAAAGAAATGCCTGTATTGATTGGCTTAAGTCTGGGTTCCAGATGCACTCTCTGGTACAAAGGGACAGGATTGCCATGATTTTAGATAAAAAATTATAAGGGATTTTAGACCAAGGTCTCTGCACACTTCAGCCCCAGGACCAAATCTGGCCCACCACCTATTGTTGCAAATGAAGTTTTCTTGGAACACAGTTTCAGCCATTCTTCAACTTATTGTTTATGGCTGCTTTTGCACTACAGTGGGAGAGTTAAGTAGTTGGAACAGAGATCAAATGGCCCACAAATGAAAAATGCTTACTATCTCACCCTCTATAGAAAGTTTGCCGACCTCTGGTTTAGACTAGTCAGGAGCTATCCCTGGATCTGTGGTCAGTATTACTGTGCTCAATAGAGATGGAATGGATGTTGGAGGGTCAGTCATTCACAATGTCCAGTATAATTCATTATCATAAAAATGTTTATCCATTTGGCCCAGTAATTGTCCTCTTAAGAGATTTATTTTCCAGAATTTATCTGAGTTGACACAGAGCTCTGAGAGAATTAAGTTTTGATTTATCTTATATATAATTCCAAACAACAAAAAAGATTCTGAGTGGTTTTATTGTTGTAAAGAAGTTTCATAGCATGTTAAGTGAAAAATGGTGATCCAACTACATATCAAGCCCAGGATTCTGATTTTATAAATAAATGTATTTATTCATTGAAACGAGACTGGAAGGAAAGACAGCAACAGTTTGGTGACCATGCATATTTTTTAAGAAGGAAATACTTTTCCGTATTCTGGTTTTCTGAATGAATATGTATTCTTTCTTCAAACAGGAAGGTAAATTTTTTAAAAAATGAAACATGTACTGGTGAAATAGTTCAACCTTTAAAAAAAGCTCTTAGTTGTAAAATACATATAACATATAATTAACCACCTTAACCATTTTTAAGTGTGCAGTTTCATAGCATTAAGTATGTTCACGTTGTTGTGGTATTACCATCTGTCCTCAGAACTCTCTTCATTGTGCAAAAACCGAAACTCTACCCACTAAACAGTAACTCCACTTTCACCCCTTCTTCCACCACTGGCGACCACCCTTCTACTTTCTGTGTCTATAAACTGGACTATTCTAGGTTTCTCACAAGTGAAATCATACCTGTTTGGTTTATTTCATTTAGCACAGTGTCCTCAAGGTTCATCCATGTACAACAGATGTCAGAATTTCCTTCCTTTTTAAGAATGAATAATATTCCATTGAATGTACATAGAGCATTTTTTTATCCCTTCATTCATTCATGGACACTTGGGTTGCTTCCGCCTTTTGGCTCTCATGAGTAATACTGCTGTGAACATGGGTCTGTGTAAATGTCTTCAAGGCCTTGGTTTCAGTTTTTTGGAGTGTATACCTAGAAGTGACAGCTCTGAATCACATGGTAGTTCTGTTTTTAATGTTTTGAGGAACTGATGTATTTTCCATAGCGGCAGCACCATTTTACATTCCTACCAACAGTGCACAAGGGTTCCAATTTATCCACATTCTATCCAGCTTTTGTTATTTGCTTGTTTTTTGATAGTAGCTATCCTAATGGGTATGAGGTAGTATCTCCTGGTTTTGATTCACATTTTCCTAGTAATTAGTTATGTGAGGACCTTTTCATGTTTTTGTTGGCCCCTTGTATATCTTCCTTGGAGAAATGTCTTCCCTAATCCTATACCTATTTTTAATCAGGTTTGTTTTTTTTGTTGTTTAGTTGTAAATTTCAAATCTTCCCTGGTAGCTCAGAAGGTAAAGTGTCTGCCTACAATGCAGGAGATCCGGGTTCAATCCCTGGGTCGGGAAGATCTCCTGGAGAAGGAAATGGCAACCCACTCCAGTATTCTTGCCTGGAAAATCCCATGGATGGAGGAGCCTGGTAGGGTACAGTCCATGGGGTTGCAAAGAGTTGGACATGACTGAGCTACTTCACTTTCTTGTAAGTTTCAAATTTTTATTGCAACTTATAATTTTTTAAAAATGTTTTTCAAAACAGCACACATGGTTACATATATCTGAAAAAAAATTTGCAAAATAATACTTAGTCTAGCCACATGCAGTGGCATTTATGATCAAGTAGACTTTATTTAACATGGCAAGTCATAGGTATACCCTTTTTATATTCACTTGGTAAAGACATCCTTTAATGCAAGTCTGGGTTTCTCTGTATTTGCACACTACTCGTTAAATCATCAATGTTTAAGGAGAGCACAGGTGATTGTGGGCACCATGCTTTATTAGATATGACTTAGTGCTACTAAATGATTTAATTGTTAAAACAAAGAAAAGAAAACTCGCCTCAGCAACTATGCTTGTTTTTTCGTCTAATTTAATTATCACTAGTGTTAGTTTTAGTTCTATGTCTAACTGAACCCTGTCCCTCAATTTTTATTCTGAAAACCCTACAAGAAAGTTGATAGAATAATTTTATAATGGACACTTTACATCCTTCATCTGTTGTTAGCATTTTGACACTTTTGCATTACATTGTTTTATATATGTTCATTCTCCCCCTGAATCATCATAAGTTTCAACTAATTTGTAGAACCACGATACTTCATCCCTAAATGTTTTCAGATATATTTCTTAAGAATAAAGGTATATTCCTGGGGCTTCCCTGGTGGCTCAGTGGTAAAGAATCAACCTGCCAGTGTAGAAGACACGGGTTCAATCCCTGATCCAGGAATATCCCACATGCTGTGGGACAGCTAAGCCTGTGTGCCCTAGAGCCCATGCTCCACAAGAGACGCCACCTCAATGAGGAGCTGTCACACCACACCTGGAGAGTAGATCCAGCTCTCTGCAACTGAAGAAAAAGCCCACGCAGCAATGAAGACCCAGCACAGCCAAAAACAAATAAATAAAACCTTTAAAAAAAGAATACGGTGTATTCCTACATAACAAAAGTATTTTCATATTCAAGAAATTTAACATTGAGATAATAAATGATATCTAATGCACAGTGCCTTTTCAGATTTCCCCAGGTATCATAATAATGTGCTATAAACTGCTTTTCTTAACCTGGGGACCATGGATCATGTAGTGATTTCATTGTTAGCTCTCTTTAATCTCAAACAGTTCTACCACCTCATTTCTTGTTTTGTTTCTCTGTTTTTATGACATGGATCTTTTTTTTTTTTTAATAATCCAGATTAGTTGCATTTTAATATTAGATTTGTATGATTATTTTCCTTTGGCTCATTTCAGATTAAACTTTTTTGGCAAGAATATTGTATAGGTAGTGATGTGTCCTTCTGGGGCATCATAACTGGAGGCCCATAACTGCTTGTTCTCTTATTGGTGATAGGAAGTTTGACCATTTGACTAAGGTGGTGATTGCCAGGTTTCTTCCTATTAGTACTTGTTATTTTCCTTTGCAATTAATAGGTGAACTTTGGGATGATAAATTTGAAGCTAATGTGAATATCCTGTTGCCCAAGAGCCTTGCACAATAGTTTCAGCATCCACTGGTAATTTTTACTTGAACCATGATTTTCTGATTCTGTCATAAATTCTGCATTTATTAGCTGTTATACTTCCATAAAGAAGAGTTTTCTTCTCTCCCTTCTTTGCTTTTTTCTTTTTTTAAAAGTGTCATTGTGGACTCATGGATTTTCTAATTTAATTGTGATTGACTCTATTTCAGGTTCTCTTTTATATTTCTCCAGTGAATAAATTGGTGGGTGCCCTGATGACTGTGTTATCTCTTTTTCCAGGTAAGAGGGTAGCAGTTTCCACTCTCTTACTTATTCTGGACCTTTGAATGATAAAAATTTTCAAGGACAAAGTGGTTAGGGTTACTGTCTATTTTAATAGGATATTTTCACTTTGGCAATAGATTTCTCTTTTGTCTGAGATTTTCTTCTATTCAATTAAAATTTGAGCAAGCATAGCTCATTAAAATTTTTTATAAGAGTTCCACTACTTAAAGCAGAATACACAGCTCTTATCTTCTAATATCTCTTTCTAAGCCAAACTGTTCTCCAATATTGTATGTTTTAGGCATGATTGAACATGGACTCAGTGACAGTTCTCAGTACAGACCCCGAAAGAGTATGTCTGAAGATGCTGGGCTTCAGGAAAGCAATCCCCCTGCAGATGAATTTGTTTCTCTGCCTGTTTCTGACATTTCAAATACCAACTTGGGAACTGTCAAGAAAATCCTGGGAAACCATGGAGGAGATGCAGCCATCAAGACTGAAGAACCTTTGTTCCAGGTAGAAGATGATAGCAGTGAACAGGAAGCCAGTGATAGCAATCAGTATCTGAAACCTCCTTCTCGCCCATCTCCAGAGTCTTCAGAAAGTGACTGGGAGACCTTGGATCCTAGTGTCTTAGAGGATTCCTCCTTGAAAGAACGAGAACAGGTGGGGTCAGAACAGACAAACTCATTTCCAAAGGACTCTTTGCCCTCAGATAGTCCTCCGATTACTGTTCAACCTCAAGCTAATACCGGCCAGGTGGTCCTAATACCAGGGCTGATTTCTGGCTTGGAGGAGGACCAGTATGGCATGCCCTTGGCCATCTTCACAAAGGTAAGAGTTAATGTCCTTTATTAATGCCCATAAGGATAGCACAAAATCCTTTCAGAATTTAACTTTCAGTGTTGAACACATTTAAGTCTGAAAATTCTCATTGAAAACTGTAAAATAACATAGCAGATGTGTAGTACTCTGACATCTGTAACCATGATGTAAGACTGCAGGGGATTTTGATTAGAGTTTGGAAACTGAGGTCAGCAATCACTGTGTTTGGTGTGTTTTTCATTAGTCAGGTTTACCTTCAGGGGAAAAAACAAGACAGCCTTGATTACATTTAATGAATGTATATTAAAATACCATAATTCCAAAAGCTTCAATTTTATAAGAAAGAATAAAAAGCTTAGATGGCTAACTTAAATATCTGCACCCTTCATAGATAACAATATACTGTTTCGGTTCACTTGCCTTCAAAATTAATCTTTAATCTTTTTACGGAAAAACATACAAAACGTATTTCTAATTTTTTTAAATAATTTAAACACACCATAGTAAAACAAATTGCATCTTTGATTCAGTATCTTCTTTCTAGGATATCATTTCTTTGTGTCAGTAATATTATATTAGGATTCTGGAAGCTACATTTGAAGGGTTTTTTTTATCCTAACAGGAGAAGCTACTTTATTGTCATTCATGAATTTTTTTTTTTTAATAAAGATGAAAAGTCCCATTTCATTTTTCAGTCAAAGAAGTATTTATTACCTTCCTATGTGCCAGGCCCTCCCTGTACTAGGTTCTAAACTCTTATATCCATGGCTTTTCAGTTTAACCATGAAAGACAGATACATCTGTCCAGTAACTAGAACAAAATTTATGTTTTTCTCTAAATACCTTCCTGTATGCTGGAAGTAAAACTTTATATGGAAAAGAAAATGGATAGCATTGACTTGACATCTGTCCTTCTCCACTATGTGATAAATTCTTTCTGGGTTTATCTAGTTTTACAAATGAGTACTTGCCCCAAGTCAGTACTGCTGAATAGTTAGCAGAAAATGCTGTCTTTGTTCATTTTGTGGTCTGTTAGGGGATGCTGAAATTATCTAAATCGCTTTCTTGATTGAACTAATGCATATTTGCTTAAAACTAGAGTTTAGGAGCCTGGGTAGAAACCTCTGGGCCCTCAGACTACTAAGTATATTCAACAGCCACAAACCGTGGGTTTTCTGAACTCACATGGGGGTGTCATGACTGCCTATACTTTTTGGAGCCCTTACTTTTGCAGCTTCACCCACCCACTCTAATTTTTATCATTGTGGAGATACCAGGAGGGAGATTAACTGGGGTGGGGGATTTTGGTTTGTCTGCGAGGTCGCTGAATTAAACAAAGCAATGTTAATGTGTTGTATGTGCTGTTAATAAACTGTTTGGCAGAATATTCTCTTTGTGTATGTTATACCAGTACTGAATATATGATGGGCTTACCACAATCATTATGGTAAATTAAACATTTTCCTTTTAGGTTTTCTGTTTTATTATGTAATGATTCAAATTTAACTTGTTTAATCACAGTTTCAAATACAATTGCTGATTCTTTGATGTCAGCAGCTTTGGAATATGAAGTATACTTAAAAATGAGTTGCCTTTAGGCTTTTCTTTTTTCCTTCTCTTGAAGATCTTAAAAACACTTGTAGAGAAGACCTGGATTAGCAAAGCATCCTGAAAAGTCATTTCAAATGTAGCCAAAGAGAAGCTTGGATACCCACACAGTATTGCTGAAGTAAGATAGCAAGCTTTGAAGAGAATAGTGAGTTGACTGGTCCCCTGACTGTGTTAGCATATGAAAGTTATGCTTGGAGAGATTCCAAAGCTCCAAATTTCCAGTCTTCTCTCTGGGACTTGAAATTGATGGTGCATTTCTTCTCAGTCTTAGAGATGAGGCTTATTACATAAACACTGTAGATACCAAACTCTAAAATATGCTTGAACTTTTCCTGAGAGCTGAATTAGGGATGTAAGGAAGAAACTAGGTTGCTGAGGGAGAGGAGATGAGACTGGTGGCACCTTTAGGACAGGACCGTGGGATGAGAGGAGGGCAATGAGGGAACCAAAGGAGAAAGATGAAAATTTAGAAAATGTACCCATGTATTCATAGATATCTATGGGTGATTTTTTAACTTTTAAAAAAAGATAAACACCTACTTCTTAGTTTTTTAAATTGCATGTATCTGGTACTTTTTAAAATTTAGTAATAATCGCCTCCACCAGAAGATCACTTAATTCAGAATTCTCTTGTTTCAGTCTGTAACTGTTTTAGTCAAACAATAAACTTATGAAAGAATTAATATTAAATGTAGTCGGAAACCAAAATTTTTTCTGCTTCATGTATTAAACTTCTTTATATATTGCTTCTGAGTTTATATTTGGTTTGCTTGCTTACAGTGTGTCATATTCAAATTTAGGGAACCTACAAATAACTTCTATAAAGTAACAGATACATGTTTTTGAGTTTTATTCAAGCGGCACCACAATTTTTCCCCCTCCTCTCTCAGCGTGATTTTTAGTTTCATCATAATTTTGCATGAAGTGTTTTATTATTCCTCTGTAGTTTTCTGGTTTTGGCTATTCTGCAATATGTAAATTCTGTGGATGGATATCTACATCGTTTCTGGTTTCTGGTTACTACAAATAACGCTTCTGCTGCTGCTGCTGCTGCTGCGTCGCTTCAGTCGTGTCCGACTCTGTGCGACCCCATGGACGGCAGCCCACCAGGCTCCCCCATCCCTGGGATTCTCCGGGCAAGAATCCTAGAGTGGGTTGCCATTTCCTTCTCCAATGCATGAAAGTGAAAAGTGAAAGTGAAGTCGCTCAAGTCGTGCCCAACTCTTAGCGACCCCATGGACTGCAGCCTACCAGGCTCCTCCGTCCATGGGGTTTTCCAGGCAAGAGTACTGGAGTGGGTTGCCATTGCCTTCTCCAAATAACGCTTCTGTTAAATTCTTATTCAGTAATCTTGGCTGTATATGTGCAAGCATTTCCTTAGGAGTCAGTGCTTAGAAGTGGGAATGCTGGATTATAAGGAATGGGTAGATTAGCTTTACTAGAATAATTCCAATCTGTTTTCTAAAGTGGTTGTGACAATTTCTATTCCCACAGCGATGGATAAGAGTTCCTTTTGCTTCACATTCTCACCAATGGTTATTATTGTCAAACCTCCTAATATTTAGCCAGTCTCGTGGCTCTTGTCTTTTCTTCCGTAGTCACTGTTGAGGCTGACCGTCTTTTCATATTCTTGGTAACCTTTTGAATTTCCTTTTGTGTAGTAATTGTTTAAACCTTCTGAATTGTCTCCCTCATTCTCATGATTTGTGAGACTTCAGGCTTTGTAGTTTTGACTTCCACATTTTGGGTTTTGTCTACCTGGAATTCATTTTTGTGTATGTTGAGGAAGGGCGTCTGTCTCTGTGCTTTGTTGCTGCTTCATCCATGTATCTGTCTATCCTTGGGTCAGTCCCGCACTGTGTTAATTACCATTATGTCGTGTCAGGCAGAGAAAAGGCTTCCCCTCTTGCTATTGTTCTTCAAGAGTTTCTTAGCCCTTTGCACTTCCACATCAATTTCAGGATCAACTTAAGTTCTTTTAAGATTTAGATAGAGGTTACCTTTGCTACTGCTACTGCTGCTAAGTTGCTTCAGTCGTGTCCAACTCTGTGCGACCCCATAGACGGCAGCCCACCAGGCTCCCCCGTCCCTGGGATTCCCAGGCAAGAACACAGGAGTGGGTTGCCATTTCCTTCTCCAATGCATGAAAGTGAAAAGTGAAAGGGAAGTCACTCAGTCATGTCAGACTCTAGCGACCCCATGGACTGCAGCCTAACAGGCTCCTCTGTCCATGGGATTTTCCCGGCAAAAGTACTGCAGTGGGGTGCCATTGCCTTCTCCAGGGGTTACCTTTAAGTGCTAGATAAAGTTTGGAGAGAACCGACATCCCTACAGTATGGAGGCTTGCGGTTCACAAACATGCTTATCATCTCAGACCTGAGAGATAAGTAAGTGGCAGTTGGTCCTCATGACATTGTAGCCCTTCCCAGGTCACAATGGAGAAGGCAGTATGCTTTTGAAGTGCTGTAACAGATCAGCTCACAGCAGGTCTGCCAGATTTACCAAGCTGAGGTGTGTTTTTTGATGCTTTTTCTTAATTTTAACCGTGGTCAAAAAACAAATAGAAGATTTGTCCACTTTATCATTTTTAAGTGCACAATTATGTGGTATTAAGTGTATTCTCATGGTTGTACTACAGATCTCTAGAACTTTCTCATCATGCAAAACTGAAAAGTCTGTGTTCTTTATACCACAACTCCCCATTCTCCCCTTGCCCCAACCCTTGGCACCCATCATTGTTTCTATGAACTTAACTACTTGTAAATACTTACATAAGTGGAATCATACAGGATTTATCTCTTTGTGACTGGCCTGTTTCACCTAACACAATATCCTCAAGGTTCGTCCATGTTGTAGCGTACGACAGAATTCCCTTCCTTCTTACGGCTGAATCATATTCCATTGTATGTATATACCACACTTTCCTTATCCATTTATCCATCGATGGGCATTTGGGTTGCTTCTACATTTTGGCTGTTATGAGTAGTGCTTCTGTGAACATAGGTGTGCAAATATCTCTGCAGTTTCTTTTTTTTTTTTTTTTTTTGCCAATTATATACCTCAGCCCAAATGTAGAAGTTAAAACACCCTAGAAAAGAGGAAAGTAGTAGTGTGTTTGGGTGTAGAGGCTGCTGTATTTTAATGTACTCAGACTCTTGCTGCCACTGTACATTGGAGATCTTTAAATTTAGGCTAGATTGACCATCAGTAAACGTGACGATGCTAAAATTTTAAGGTTATTTTGAACTGCTATTTAAAATAATTTTACAAATCTGCAATCCTTTCACATGGTTCAATATTCAGAAGGTTCCAAAGCATCTATAATAATAAAAAATCTCTCTCATTCCATTCCCTACTACTCAGAGAATAGCAGGAAATTTGTTCCCCTCTCCATTGGCAACCAACCTTACCTAATCTATGTCCTTTTTTTTTTTTTAAAAAACAAAGTATTCCCTGGAGACGAACTTCATCACTTACTGCAGGGTACTCCATCATATAGAAAAACATTTATTCATTGCCCTGCTGCTACTGCTGCTAAGTCACTTCAGTCATGTCCAATTCTGTGCGACCCCATAGACAGCAGCCCAGCAGGCTCCCCCGTCCCTGGGATTCAACACAGGAGTGGGTTGCCATTTCCTTCTCCAATGCATGAAAGTGAAAAGTGAAAGTGAAGTTGCTCAGTCATGTCCGACTCTTAGGGACCCCATGGACTGCAGCCCACCAGGCTCCTCCGTCCATGGGATTTTCCAGGCAAGAGTGCTGGAGTGGGGTGCCATTGCCTTCTCCGATTCATTGCCTAGTCATGAATGGTTAGGATTCCTGTCTTTTGCAATGATAAGTAATGCTGCAATAAGTAACTTTTTACAAATCTCACACATGAACAGGTGTATCTGTAGGATAAATTGTAAGAAGTAAAATACTGGGTCAGAGAATATGGATATGTGTAATATTTTAAGGACTGTATTTCTTCATTTTTAAAAAAAAAACTTTGAAACTATTGACTTTTTAAAAAAACTACATTCTTAGTTTTCGTGCGACTTAGCCAAGAATTCCACTGTTGACAACAGACTTTTCTTCTTTAACAGAATCAGCTGTGAAATGCAATACTATGAGCAACTGAATCAATCTTTGTAAATATTGGTAGTTCTGAAAGTGCCCTTATCAAGGATTCTCAGTCCTGGCTGGGGGAGTAGGAGTACTCGGGGGAGTCCATATAAAGTTTGAAAGAGCATTCAGCATTGTAGTATTTATGTTCAGAAACAGGTAACAAGTTTTTAATTCGTAGCACACAAGGTAAAGTATGACCCATGAGTCTACCAGCCATTTGAGTGATTTGGCATGAGGAGCACGGGTCCTTTCCACCTTCAGTCACAAGAGGGCGTGGGTTGAGAAGCACTATATACTGAATCTGTGTAAGGCATAGACATGGGTTTCTATTTGCTGCTTCTACTGTTTCACATGTTATAGAGGAGAGGAAAACACTGTCAAGAGGAGAATGGAGCCAGTTTACCAGACATGTGTTCCAACTTCTGGAAGTCTTCTCTCCCGTCTTCCCCTAATAGCTGGCTGTGTGCTACATCCTAGACATGGGGAAGGGCATGAAGCAGCGGGAGTGGCGTTGCCTTCCCTCAGAGAAGTTCTCATGGTGGAAACAAGACATTATCTGGATAACTGTGGTTCAGTGTTTTGCTTTATTTTTTTAAAGATGATTAGAATAACAAATAAAACTGTCATCGAACTTGATTGAAAACAAACTCAGGAGTTCAGCAAGTCCTCCCTCCTGGCTTTATACACAAATTATGCCACTTGTTGAGATCTATCTTGATTTAGAATTTTCAGCAGAAATTCCATTTCCTCCTTCAGTGCATCATTCCAGTGTTAGCATTACTTTTTTCTCAGGATATAGGCTTTTTTTGTACACTTAACTCCCTGCTGTGGCTTGGCAGTTAAAATGTTTAATTTTCGGGGCAGTGGTATTTTCGAATGCAGTTCAACTGGAAATTTTAAATACACAACTACTGCCATGGTCATTTTTGCTTTGAACATTTAGTAGCAAATATCTTGAAATACTGTATCATTTTAAATTATAGGACAGTAAAATAATTGCTATGCAGTGCTTTGCTATTCTCACAAGAGTATTTTGGTGGTTATGTGCAAATGCCTGTGTTTTAAAGTTTTACTGGAAGAAGGAACAGCTTTCTACTAAACAGCATACTTTTAATGGGCTTAATATTAGTACTTCATTCCTAAATGAAAAAAAAAAAACACCTAGCTTGTTAGTTATAGTGGAAGCTTTTAAGTTGAACTGAAAGCCAAGTGGTCACACAAGACAAACCTTCATGTTAGACCACCTTGCCAAGATTTGACCATTCATGGAGCAGGTTAGCAATTAACTGGCCTTAATACAGTCAGGACCTGTGGTTGTTATTATTGGTATATTATTGTGTTGATTCAAAGATCAGCTGTGTTAGGAATACCATGAGGTTGGGGGAAGATTGGAACTTTCCTTTCCTACTGTTAGCTGTCTAGGCTTGACGAGGGGCTTCCCTGGTGGTTCAGTTGGTAAAGAACCCACCTGTGATGCAGGAGACCCAGATTCCGTCCCTGAGTGGGGGAAATGCCCTGGAAAAGCAAATGGCAACCCATTCTAGTATTCTAGCCTGGAAAATCCCATGGACAGAGGAGCCTGGTAGGCTACCATGGCCCAGTCCATGGGGTCGCAAAGAGTTGAACACAACTTAGTGACTGAACCACCGAAACGCCAGCTGTTACGAGAGACATGGCTGTTCGTTACTTTTCTAACATCTTCTGCTCTTGTAACTCATAGGGATATCTGTGTTTGCCTTATATGGCACTGCAGCAGCATCATCTTCTCTCTGATGTCACCATTCGAGGATTTGTTGCTGGAGCTACTAACATCCTTTTTCGACAACAGAAACACCTCAGTGATGCCATTGTGGAAGTAAGTTGACATCTGAGTGCAGGTCCTTGACTGCTGGTCCCTGTTTTACTTTTTTAAATGGAATTTGGGGCATAGTAATAACACTAATAATGGTCATAATTGCTTCCTTTGCCAGGCATCCTAAGCACCTTAGGTATATGAACTTATCTAATTTTCATAACAACCTGTGAGATAGGCATTGTTACTGTCCGTATCACACCTGCGGAAGCTAAGGAACAGAGGGGATCAGACAGCTGCTAAGTGGATGAGCCAGGATTCCTACCAAGGCAATCTAGTCTTACTATAGTCTCACAATAAAAGTGTGTTTATCTTTTAAATAGTTTAAATACCTCTACCTTGTTTAATATGCCCCAGTATCAAGTGGAAGGAGCTAAACATCTGATATCTTATTAGTATAGAAGAAGTATAAGTAATATAACTTTTACAGTTAAAATAATTCTTACAAATGGGTGGAGGGGATTTCAGCCACCCTAAGGTTTCTGTAGTTCCTGCCAGAAAGTACCAGAATGTGCTTCCTGGGGAAATGTTTATAATACAATAAAGTAAAAATCTGGGCTTCAAAGCTATATGGATCCCAATATTGAGGGAGAAAAATACATATATTATACCTTCCAAGACAGAAGGATATAGATGGAAAGACCACAGAGTTTTCTTAAACATTATTGTTACATTCTAGTTCTGAAGTGGGTTGACAAGCTGATGGGTATTTATTATTATACTTTAAAACTAACTTGTAAGTTACATATAGTTCTTTCTGTGTCAAGTATTACATAATAAATATACCCCAAAGTATCTGTTCAGTCAAAGCAAAAATTTTTAGTAATTGTATTTAATTGTATTCATTTCTGTTGGTATGATAAAGGTGATTTGTACTGTACATTTCTATATTTTCCAAAATATTTGTGAACATGAATCACTTTTATAATTCAAAATTAAGTATTTATGCATGTAAGAACAAAAAATGAACATTTTTTTAAATAGTGAAAAATAAGAAACAGCTTCAGAATAAAAAACCTGTCTCTTTCTTAGGCTCATCTTTTGAGAATGCTATTATTTATATTTTTTATTTCCAGCTCCAACTTCCCAGTAGTTACTCTTTAAAGTGTGGCATGGATGTCTGCATGAATGCCCAGACTCTGACTTGTACCTGGGTACCCTCTAGGTAGAAGAAGCTCTGATCCAGATCCATGATCCAGAACTTAGGAAGCTGCTCAATCCAACCACTGCAGACCTAAGGTTCGCAGATTACCTAGTGAGGCATGTGACTGAGAACCGGGACGACGTCTTCCTGGATGGCACAGGCTGGGAGGGAGGTGACGAGTGGATCCGAGCCCAGTTTGCAGTCTATATCCATGCACTGTTAGCCGCCACACTGCAGCTAGGTAAGGAGCTCACAGTCACTTTCTCATTTTGTAACTCTGGATGCTTTGAATTGCATAAGAAATAAATCGATCAGAAAAGTTACCTGTCACTGCACACACATAGAATTAACTACTCTCCACAGTTTGAGTAATTCACATCCTTCTGGACCTTTCTCTGTGCATGTTTTGGATTTTAGTTTTGCAGTGTTCGTGGTAGTCCTTCTGCAAACATGGATCCCATTTTTCATGTTTTTTAATAGCTTAGTTTTTCTTTATACTATAAACATGTATCAAGAGAGGAAATGCAGATCTTCATCACTTTTTACATGACTTAGTATTCCACCATACGGAAGGATATATAGGTAGTTGAGTGCTCCTTATAAACACTGCTTACATGTTTTTAAGATATATGAGGGTTGGAAAAAAATATTTTTAAAAATAGAAATCATTGGAGATCACATTCTGAGTGATTAAAGCTTCAAATTTATCTGTTCTAATAGTATCCCTATTAAATGTTTAAAATGGATCAGGCAAACATAGAATCACTCCTGTGTTAAAATTCTCATTCCCTGTAGAAACGAATATATTCAAGGAGAAATGAAGCTTTGCAATGAGCTTTCACACCTGGGATACCTGCCACCCTGCACATTAGCAAATCAGTAGATTTGGTAGTGATGGTCGTAAGGTTGTTAAAAGGATATGGACCTTCTGTTTTCCCTGCTTCTCAATGATCTCTCCAACTGTTTCCAGGTTGCTTTTTTAAAAAATTGTGGTGAAATCCATATAAAATTTACCGTCTTAACCATTTATAAGTGTGTAGTTCCTCAGTGTTGAAGTACCTTCACGTTGTGGTGTCAGTAGTTGTTTAAATCAACCCCACTGCTGCCGCCTCCCAGATTAGTTCTTCCAATAGTACATGCAGAGGTTTAAATCCAGGCTTCAGGCACGTTCTTCATTCATTGAGAAATCTATGGAGTGACTCCTTATTTGTTAATGGTTTGTTGTTGTTTTTTTTAAATGTCTGCCTCTTCTACAATTGTAGCAACTGAGATCGCCAAATTAAATCCTCTAACCCAGAATCACTCAGTTTATCTAGTAAGAAAACCCAGGTCTCCACCAGTCATGTATGTTCCTGAGTAATTAATTTACTTCTTAAAAATATTTTCCTGAGTACACAGTAGCTATGTATTTTCAGAGGGAACATTTAACATGTGTGGAGACCCACCCTTATTTTTTTTTGAGCACTTTAACATCTTCTAACTCATTTCATCGTCCCAGCAATCTTAGGGGTAGATACCGTGTCATCCTCATTTTACAGATTTGAGAAAGTGAAGCACAGAGAGGTTAAATAACTTGCTCTTCCCCCTGGTAAGAGACTGAGCTGGACTTCAACCCAAGTAGTCTGGTTCACACCCAAGCTTTTAAAGGAAATTTAGCCCAATAAGCTGATTGATGAATATGTTCTTAAAAGCACTTCCTTATGGTGTATATAGAACCATGAATGCGCTTTTCTTCCTCTCCCAGCAACGAAAGTCACGTGTTTCACCTTCAAAGCAAACAACTTGGAATTAATATATGAAGCAATAGCCATTTGAATCAGTTCTCCAAACCTTTTCTGTTCTTCCAAGTAGAAGAAGCACTATGGATTGAAGCTTCCTCTTGATAGTGATGAAGCCAAAAAGTTTTATGCATTAAGTATATGAAAATCCCCTTATTAAGTATTTTGAGCGTGAAATGCATGGACACTCAAGAATGAGTTTCACCGAATAGTAAGATAAAGAAAAAAGAATGGCTAAAAAGAACCAATTATTCTAATTTCCTTTCTTAGAAAATGGTATTTGTGAAAAGATTTTTTAAAAATACCTAATTCCCTACTCCATAATATATATGTATGTCAGTATATTTAACTCACTCTAGTCTGTAGTTTTTAATAAATAGTACTATGCCTCCTTACCTTGGTGAGGAGAACATGGAAATATTTTGGAGTTTTTAGGAACCTTAGAAAATATTTGGCTCAACCCCCTTATTTTCTAGTAAGAAAAATGAAATTCCAGGTGATCAAGTGACTTAGCAAAGGCCACATAGCTTCTTACTAGGGTTCTGGAACTTGACCCAAGTTTCCTGACATTTGGTAGGCTTTCTCCCCAAGAAAGCAGCAGGGGACAGGGAGGCTAAAGCCATTTCTTTACTGTTATTATTAATCTTTATAACCCTGACTGGCTACAGTCCAGCCCAACTTTCAAATATTTACTTGACAGATAATGAAAAGATCTTATCGGACTATGGGACGACCTTTGTTACAGCTTGGAAGAACACTCACAACTACAGGGTCTGGAACAGCAACAAGCATCCAGCACTTGCAAAAATAAATCCAAAGTAAGCACATCCTCTACAGGGTGATAGAGGTGGTTGGCTTATTAAGGGTTTCTGAATAAAGAAAATCATGTCTGAATTCTGATGATACTGTGAATATCTTCAAGAATCCCTTAAATAGATTTTTTTATTAAAAAAAAGGCTCCCAAGTACAGGGAAGCAGCTGAAAACTGCTTCCCTATTCACACTTCTTACTCACAAAGCACAAGGCATTTTGGAAGCACTAACATTTCTCCCAGCTTCCAGTATAATTAGGAGACGAAAGTCCCAGCCTGTGGGGATGCTCGTATGTCATATCGATCTTTCCTCCCTTTCTCTGGATTTTTGCCTCAGCAGAATGGTCAAGCGAGACAGAAGCCTTGAGGGAAATAGCACTGGTTAAAACTGAGAGGTTATTGTAAAATATGAAGTGTGAACAACTGAAGTCAATATTTGAATTCCTAGATAATCGGTAAAATCTGGTGCCATTTCCATATCAGATTCTAAGATCCAACAAAACTTAATACCTGTCATAATATTGACTGTTGACTGGGCAAAGACTTTATTCCACGTAAAAGGCATTTGAATGTGCTAGAGAATTGGGCCATTAAGAAAAAAATACCATGTGAATGGGAGAGTGGAGTCTAAGGAGATCAACTGATATAATGTGTACATAGTGGGAACTTCTAAATTAAAGGATTTTAATTTCTTTATGATACAAGTATACGTTGAACTTTTGTTTTCATTTGTGGTTTTTTTGTGTGTTTTTTAATTAATTTTTATTGGAGTATCATTGCTTTGCAGCGTTATGTTTCACTTGTATTTTAAACTTTACTTCTTCATGAAAATATGACAGAAATCAACTTAGTAATGATTACCATATTATTTAGGAACTTGGGTAAACTTGACTTGGGAATGTGCTTTAGTGGGGCTACACACACAAAATCCAAGGATTTATGTCATTGTAACTTGCAGAAGCATCTGCAAGGAAGCAGAGCTTGGGAGAACATGTCTGCTAAACTTATCCGTCTAGGTTCAGGACCAGTTTTGGTGAATTTAGTCCTCATACTGGGCTATGACAGAAACCTAGATTGCCATTTGGATGTGGTAAAAACATAGAGAATGAAAAGGCAGAAACACTGTAATGGAATTAAATGAAAGGACTAAGTTCAAAGTTTTCCCCTCACTAACCACAAGGTCTGTGTTCTGAAGAGTAATGAAGAGAAACAGATGTGAGCTTGCTTGCCTAGTGGCGCTGGTTGTAGTGGTGGCTGGGGAATGGCCGTTCACAGTTCTGTCTCCTCCCCTGGGCTCTGTTAGCCTGGACAGATCTTTACTCAGCTGCTGTGTCTGATATAGTGCCTTTAACTTGAAGCAGTGCTACAGATTTTAATGCAGGTCCTTATGAGGATTAGCTGGCATGTGTTTTATAGGATTGTGAAAACAGTACTTTTAAAACTATGTAAATAATTGAGATTATTTAGGTTGAGGAGAAAGAAAGCTGAAGCCAAAGACCAGAAAATTAGATAGGGAACTTATGCAGATATGATAGTCAGCAGATTTTCAGTATTTTCACCAGATTAAAAACAAGAAATGATGATCGTCTTCAGCTGTCATCAGGGAATATAATTTAGAAATATTCAAAACTTAATGTAAGGTTTGAGATCTTTGAAACCCTTTCTTCTGCTCCTGATTAAGTCCTCTCAGTGCTTTCAACTGGTGATTCGGAAATCCAGATAAAAGAGAGGTTGTTATGTATGCTTAACGTGACCAGTAAATAAATTTGTTATCATTTGAAAAGCCATAATAGCATTTTTAAAATTTTAATTGGAGGTTAATTGCTTTACAATATTGTGGTGGTTTTTGCCATACATTCACATGAATCAGCCACATAATAGCATTTTAATGTTTTAATAAGTGGCTGCAAATTTCACCAGGGTGACTTTTTTTCTGGTCACTTTCTTTGTTAGACATTGACAGAAGGACCCCTGGCCTGTGTATGAGATAAGAATCTGAATGTTTACTGATTCTTTGTTTTATAGTGTAATGTTGATCAGGTGGCCTGATTTTTATATATACTGTTTCCCTAAGATCTGCACTTGGAGTTGCTTTTCTGATAACACAGATTAAATCTTCCTTTGACCAATAGCACCCATTTATAAGATGGCCAGAATCAAGCCACGGCCAAAGTCAGGGACTCTAACCCTGACTGTCCCAGGAGCTTTTTTAAAATGTTGGTGCTCGGGCCCCACCTCAGACCAAAGAAGAACATTAGGGCGGCACTAACACAAACCAACCCCACCCAAGGGGAAAAAACACCTATTTTACAAGCAAAGTACATAAGCTGAGAGAGACTCCCGTGACTGAGTGGAGAGCTGTGATCAGAGCCCTATTTCCAGTATCACATTTGGAGAACCACCGCCCGCCTGCGTCACCCCCGTGCAGTTTCCTGGTACTTCCTTGTGATAACTCTGTGTTGCAGCTTCACTGGTGAGATACTCATAGTCTAAACTCAAACTTTGTTTTACAGCCATCCTTTCCAAGGACAGTACTCAGTGTCAGACATGAAGTTAAGATTCTCACAGTGAGTATTTAGGGAAAATCCTAGGAACATTCTTCTGTCTGAATTCATGCCATGTGTTTCATTGCTAATTGGGAATTGTTTTTCTCCACTTCATAGACTTGTGCTTCAAATAGTAACCAAATATGTGCATAACGTTCTCTAGCTCAGCAGTGTGTATGTTTCAAAATGAAAACACTGCTGTTTCATGGAGAATGGTGTGAACTAATAGCAGGATTTGCCATTTTTATTCTGGTGAAGTAACTTTAGCAAATTATGACCATACGAATTATGTATAACCATACATCCTTATGTCCTTACACCACTTTCTGGCTCATCTATATATTCTTTTAAAATTTTCTGAAAATTCCTGTACTTAAAATATTAGTAAATTAATTGATGTATAACAAATAATGAATTATTAATCTTCTTTTCTCAATAATTCTGATTTGGGGGATGATTATAGGGTGGTTAATATATATGTGAGTGATTTTTTTTTTTAACTGTACTTACTTAACATTTCTCTCCTTTACTCAGTTCTGTTCAAAACAGTGAGCGTGGCAAAAAACTTGGAAACGTCATGGTTACAACAAGTCGGAATGTTGTACAAACAGGAAAAGCTGTTGGTAAGGATGTCTTAGGCAGGAACAGATTGGAATCATAAAACATCTCTTCTCTATCCTCAGTATGTCACAGATAAAAACATAAAGTTGCAGAGATGTGTAGATCACATAATAATGCAAGATGGTTGAATATACAGCGGTTTTTCTTTTTAATTTTGGTTGGTCTTATTCATTAAAACAATTCTTGTGACACTAGATAATGCCAAACCAAGTTTAGCAAATGTTGTCATATCTGTTCTGTTATCAGGAGTCAAACTTCTCTGGATTTCTCTTGCTGTTCCCTGAGCTGCCCACAGTTCTTTATAAACAGTAGAGTACTATTTATATAATAATAAAGTAGGCATTAGGAGCAGCTGTCTTTAAAGGTAGTATCACATAGTAAAGAAGATCAGTGAAAACCAACAATTTTTTAATGAAAAGATCACATTAATGATACTTCTACAGACTAGTAAAGAGAAAAAGAAGATACAGATGACCAGTATTGGGCATGAAAGAGGGGATACCACTATAGATCTTACAGAAATTAAAAGGATAATTAGGTAATACTATGAATAATCTTGTGCCAGTTTTTCAACTGCTTAGATGAAATCTACAAAATCCTTGAAAGACTCAAATTGCCAAAACCAATGCAGTAAAGACATAGAAAATCTGAATAGCCCTAAATATATTAAATAAATTGAGTTAAAGTTTAAAGGCTTGCTACAAGTTTTTAAATGTAATCTAAGCCCAGGTGGCTTCACTTACGAATTTTATCAAACACTTAAGGAATAATGTTAATTTTATACAAACTCTTTCAGAAAGTAATGGCTGAGGTAATGCCTCCCAACTTGTTTTATAAGGGTGTATTACCCTGATACCAAAACCAGAGGAATGGTTGTTAGGTATACCCTTCTGTACCTAGCTTTATTCACTTTGGCTGTTTTGAAGATTATTCCATCTCTTTTTCTAAAGAAATTTCTTGTTCCTTCTTTCCTATATTTTTAACTGTTTACTTTTATGCTGTTTCAAACTTAAAGAAGTCATGTAACAGTGTACAGGGAACTCCCAGTTGTCTCAGGTGCCCAGTTATTTACACTTGGCTACATTTGTTTTGTAATATCAGTATTAAAAATAGGGCCCATCTCATCCCTCAGCTCCTGAGAGCTAAGGGTTAGCTGAGGGTTAGCTGACTAACCCTTACTGAACACAACTGTAAAGCCCCAGAACTAGGTGATATCTGTGCCAGGGCCCTCCTAGCTCTAATGTCCTGTACATCTAGAGATGGGTAAGAGAACTGTTCTACAGACTTAAAGGTAAACATGGGGCACACAGTCCTGTCAACCCTGTACAAGGGAACAGAATTAAATATATAAGCATTTATTTCCATACAGTTTAATACCTTTGACTTATTTTGAATTCTTTGTTTTTGGTAGAAAAATTCTACTTCATCAAAGGTATATGATGTCAGTTAATTTTTAGTGATGCTGCTGATACTTAAATTCTGTGGCCTGTTCCCTTCTTCCACACTCCCCTCTCCAAGAACAGTGAGTGTGTATGATTCAACTTACATAATTTCATTATAACATCAGCTTTTGAGATAATGCTGTTAAAAACAAAACAGACCTCAGGCAGATGGAGCTCTGTATGTTTTAATTTGGTGCACCATGGTTATTTATTTTATCTGTTTGAGTGCTTCGGGCCTGTCTTGCAGCGTTGCAGGCTTTTCTCTGGTTGTGGCGCATAGGCTTAGTTGCCCCGAGGCATGTGGGATGCCAGTTCCCAGACCAGGGATCAAACCCGTTTTCCCTTGCATTGTAAGGCGGATTTCCAGTCACTCGACCACCAGGGAAGTCCTGTGATGCAACATGATTTTAGACGACAATAACAAATTTCCCTAAGCAGCCTAACAACTCTTTCTTGTAGGTGGTTTTCAGTTATAAACTTGGATTTGGGTTACAGAGAGCACATAGAAGTTTTGTTTTGTTGTGTGTGTGTGTGTGGTTTTTTTTTTTGTTTGTTTGTTTTTTTTTTTAAGCTCTCCAAGTCATTTAAGAACCACTGGCCTGGGAAAAGTTTCCCAAAGACTTTCAAAGTACTTAGGAGAGCAGTGTCTTATACCCAGACACTAGTCAGGTTCCTCTTAGACATTCCCATGGTAAGGGATTATTTTGAAACTAGAAGTGTCAATTTTATTGTAGTACCTATTAACATATCAATGTGTTGCAGTTAAGTAACATTGGTTTTTCAGTGCCTCTTAACAGAAGTGAAGATCGTTTTCCTTCTATTTTTCCCCTCCTTTCCACTCAGGCCAGTCGGTTGGAGGAGCTTTTTCCAGTGCGAAGACAGCTATGTCTTCATGGCTTTCTACTTTCACGAGTTCCACTCCACAGAGTCTCACTGAGCTGCCTGACGGGAAACCCTGAGCCGAGCAAGCCACCCAGAAGCTGCTGTCGCTTTCTTAGGTTTTAAGCGTCCCCTGTCTGTCTACTGCTCCCAGACTGTTCCTCTTCATCGGCTGCAGGTCCACAGCAGGGGACCAATAGGTCGAACTGTTTACATGGACGGTTGCCCTCTGTCTAAATGAATGTCATGGGACACTGAAAAGATGAAAACCACAACCACAGCCGGGATGGCTTCCCAGGTTGGGGTTTAAATTGACTACATTTATTTCAGTCTGAGCCTGATTAAAACACACAGTGAACCTTCTAATGAATTTTGAGTTCTGACATTATACATTTGTTTACTTTAGAAAAGTTTTTCCTTGATGTAAGTTTTGTTCTGTTGTTGCTGTCTGAATATCCGAATGGATATTTATACCTGCTAAGATTAAGTTATATTACTATTTTAATTTCTCTAAAGTGAGCCCTAAAATGTTCTGATAGCGTGGAGGGGCCATACAATCCAACCCTTTGCTGTTATTTTGCTGAGTTATATGAGGATTTTTTTGTTTGTTGGTTCTCTACCTACAAAACAAATTTGTCATTCACTTCCTCCTGGAAACCATAGAAGTCAGAGGTGGTAGTTCTGAGGATGGAGTGTTTGTGATTTTAATTTATCCTTTTCCCATCCTACACACTTGCTTTGAGGTGTCAAGGAGTGTCACTGTGCTTTCTTCCTCTTCCTAATTGTTCAAGTAGATGTGCAAAGAATGAGCATGGTGATGGTTACAGCAGAGTTGAAACAGTTTAACTGTGTATTTAGGGCAAGACTTTTAAAGACCTAGGTGGGTTCTGTTGACTGTAGTAACGTTGCAATCTTTACATGCATTTTTTAACCCAAAGTTTGTGCCTTCTATTTCTTCTTTTGAACGGTTTTCCATTGGGTGTTTACAGATATAACAGGTTTTTTCTCAGTCTTACTCTTCATGAAGCTTTTCGAGGCACTTGGCCTTCCTCCTTCCCTGATAGAAAATCTTCATGTAATCAATATCTACCCCCTTCCAAAAGCATTTTTAAAAGAAAAGATGATCTGTAAATATTAAATAGAATTCTCATCTTGGCTCACATTTAGAAAAGCAAGAGAAAACTGCAGCCATGACATTAGTCATGTTTTGTGAAGGACATCTGGGTTCACATTAGACACAGGTGTGCTCACAACTGAAGATTTTTACACAGCTAGACCTCATGTAGCTGCCAGGCTCAGCTCTCATTTGCTTTTCAAGGGGACTTTGATTGGGTGTTCTCAGGGAGTACTTACAGGCAACAGACTGCTTTTTCAGTAACAAAAGATACTTGGGAAATACATTGTGAATATTACCTACATTTGATGTGATGAGTATTGAGAAAATCAGGGGCCTAGTTAGGGAGGACTCTTGATTATACTTGATTTATCCTTTAAGAAATGTTTGTGTAAGAAGCACTACTGGGGTGTGTGAAATGAAGCATAGGGACATAATCCAAATATCCCTGAATTTTCCAATTTGTGTTTTAACACAAGTCCTACAAACCTAAAAGCATACTTCCCTTTGAGTATAATGATTTAAGAATTCATTGCTGATAAAGGGCTTATTGTGGGAAACATTAATTTTACTTCTAGGAAAGCTTTCTCAGGAAAATACTGTTTGAAGAGAAGAAGGTAGTACCAAACAAAAGTTTTAAAAGGTACTTTAAAGTTGCACTGAGATGAACATCTCGTTGTTTCATGAGGGCGCTTCGTTGGATGGAGTATGATAGTGTATCAGATAGCATTCACAGTGCTGTGAGGGGTCAGCCAGCACACTGCTGGTTCATCCTTCAGTTTGTATGATTTGTATGATTGGGGTGAATTCTCATCTCTCATCATTCAAAGCAGCCCAGTCCACTTTGGAATTCCACTGAAATAAAAATAGTTACATAAAATTTAACTTTGCTTTGCTATCACTCCCCATTTTAATGCACACCTTAGTGGAACTTTCTCTTCACGTTTCCAGTTAAGAGTTCTACCCTTACAGTGGTCATTTAACTGGCTTTCAACATAAAATGAGTATTTCAGAAGATGGAACTTCTGTCATAGAGACGGTCAGAAGACCATAAGTATATCTGTTCTTTCAGGCTCTAGGAGGTATGGGGTCTTCAGGGAGTGTGGCTGTCACATGGTCGGCGGGGCCCTGGGCAGCCAGCGCGGGGAGAGGCAGGAGGCCTGGCCCCTGGTCCTGGGGGCCCGCGCGCTTCAGGTTTGGGTTCTGGGCTCTGCCCAGTGGCAGCCTGGAAACAGCAGCTTTCTCCGGTCTCCGGCTCTGTGAGCCATAGCAGCCAGCACGGATGTGGCCGTCTGTGGACATCTCACTGGTAAAGATGTGTGCTTTGCTTGGCCACACCGTGCTTTCATCTGAGAACTGAGTGTGGTTAAGTAGGCCTGAGGGAGCTAGGTCCAGCCCGGCTTTTTCAGAGTGCGCCAGGCACACAGACTGCATCCACAGCTTGGTGGACGCTTCTCTGCTGTCCAGGTGACTTAAAGGTAGTGTTTGGAAAAAGCCCCTGGCTGGCTTTAATTCCTACCAGGCACTGTAATGACAGTGACATAGGTAAGGGAAAGAGGGCTAAAGCTGGCCCAAGTGTCCCAGGCTAATGACTAGGAGAAGCTGCGAAGTGTGGCTTGTGGTTATCTTGCATTTGCGTTGGCTCTTGTAACCAGGATGAATAGTCTATCCCCAAAGCCGCTAGTGATTTGCCAGCCCTCCGACCCTAAGACAGTTCTCTTCCACTTTTTGCTTTAAGAAACCCAGCAGTAATATCCTTGGGCAGCAGACCAGAGCATATAACCTGATCTCCTCAACCTTATCTTGCTTTCTGAGTCCTATATTAAGCATTGAATTTTTTTTAAGGATAATTTACTCAGAAAGGCAAGGAGGAAACAAACTTTGAAGGGAGAGATGAGACATTTATTGTTGCAAAGCCGAGAGACGGGTTCTTAAAGTCTGCATGAAAGTATTTTGGGAGCAGTATTTAATATGCTAAAGGATGTACGAGTTCTTTAATGAAGAAGTTAGATTTTTCATCTGCTAGTTATAAGCTGTAAAATAAAGCTTTGTCTCCCTGGCAGGCAAATTTTGGTTTGGTTTTGTGGAAGTTCAAGCCAGTGGTCCTTTTCCCTGAGGTGCGGTGATGAGTTTAGGAACACCCAGCTCTGGGAGGGGCCAGTGGACTAATCCTGAACCCTTGAACTGTTATCTGCTTCAGCAGTTTTGGAAAGTAGCCTGTTAGGATGGTAGCCGATGAATGTGGCCTGTTATTCTACTGGGGAGTTGTAGGGACCCTGGAGATGGTATTGACACTGGTGTGCTCTGACTGTGGCCAGAGTATTCAGAGTGGCACAGTATTCAGTCTGTCCACCCAGTTCTGTGGTATCCTCTAAATAAGATAGAGAATGCAGCCCTGGTTTCTAGAAGAAGATTGTCATTCCACATAGTGCAGTGTGTCACTAGGAGTTTTTTCATTCCAAGTCTTTGGGCTTCGTAACATTGGAATTGTTTTTTCATAATTCCCGACATTCCATAAATATTTGTCAAGGACAAAGAAAAGGAATGTGTTTCTTTATTCTTCTCACATAAATAACTTTGTACACATGACTTCCTGCTTTCATATGAAGGAGAAGAAACTAGCTCCCTTATGTGGCAGCTCCAAAATTAAAAGATTGTTGCACGTATAAGGGGTTGAATATATTTTATAAAACTAATGCATTTGTATTTCTGTGCTGTTCTAAAGATTACCTTTTTACTTATATTAATTAAAGATATAGAAAGTATATATTTAAATCATGTAAATGTGACTCATTAGGGAGTTTCCTCAATCTTAATATTCATCAGCTTCTCACACTCACAT
The DNA here is from genome assembly GCF_042477335.2 of Ovis canadensis. NCBI lineage: Eukaryota > Metazoa > Chordata > Mammalia > Artiodactyla > Bovidae > Ovis > Ovis canadensis. The sequence continues at coordinate 78,847,949 of NC_091248.1, read as the reverse complement.
AGTATGCTGCTCAAATTTTTTTGTGTGCAATATGAACATTTGAACATTTCAGTCAGGTACTGAGCCAGAAAAGGTAATTGAAGTTTTTAGAAAACTTAACGTTGCTTAGAAAATATTTTGTTTTCTTGAAATAGTAATAATTTATAGCTAGGAAGATAAGATCAAGACTTATTTCAGGCCACTTGGTCACTGGTTCCTAAATTTAGGAAGCACTTGATTAACAAGTTGTTGAAAGCATTTAGTGGGTACAGGAATAGTTTAAATACTTGAGGTTAGAGGCTTTCCTCCGATCCCTTTCTAAGTTTTAGCATAGAAATCTTAGAAAGTTTTCTAAGGAAGTATAGCTGTGGTCCATGTTCCGATCAGAAAGGTAGTTTCTCTTTGCTCTATTAGTTTTATAATTTGTACTAGTTATTTGTTTCTGTTGTCATTTGTTTTTTTAATGTTAAAATTATAAATCATGTCTAATCATACTGAATTATAAAACTTCTACTGTATCTTTCTTTTAAGGAAAAATGAGAATAAATTATCCTGTTTGTCCTGCATACAGTGTACTTGGTCTGTCTTCTTAGAAGTACCCTTCATGTTGTCAGTGTGGTTTCTGGCCTGTTTCCCCAGTGCACAGAAGGGCCAGCTTCGTTTATTAGGAAACTAGCAGAACTAGAGGACTCGTTGCTCGTTTTTTCTCTCTCGTTTTGAAATTACTTATGGTGGTACTTCAGTCTGTGAGGTGGTTACCCTTGCAGCAAGAATGTTCAGAACCTGGGGCTACACAGCATACAGCCAAACAGAGCTTGGTCATGCAAGAACATCTTGTCACATGCTCACTGACAGAAATCCCCAGCGGACAGGGGCATCGTCACAAGCAACTCATTTTTCCATCTGCACTGGTGAGCTTCAAAATAGCCTTGACATTGCCACTGAGGATTCCTAACACATTTTCATATGTATTTCCATGTACCATGGTTTCTTTCCTTACAGCTGTGTTGCAAAACAGCTTCAAAGAAGGAGATAAGTTTCTTTGCCCTCCCAGGAATGGGCCCTTCCTTGAGTGCAGGATTAAGTTTAAGGTACCAGTGTTCTTACAACGTGGACCATTGCTGCCTGGATCTGACAAGGTGACTCAGGCAGTAGAGCTTGACACTACTGGCATCTCCCCTTTCCCAAGGACCTGCCTTCCCAAGGACCTACACTCAGGCTCTGCTATGGTGAGAGGATGGTCCCCCTTCATCTCCTGGATCAGCGTTGCCTGGCGTTCATTCTCATAGGATGGGAGATAAAATCAACAAATCTGGCAGCATCTGGAAGGAGCATGATTATAGAGCCAGTTTCTTCCAAGGAATCACCCATTGTGAAGGGCTTCCCTCCTCCTACAGTAATCACAAGCTCAGGAAACTGCTCAGTAACAACTGATCTCTCCCAAGTTTACAATCGACAAACCCCCAACTGGCCTTCGACTTTCACATCACATGACTGATCCACTCCAGTCAGGACGGCTAAGGTCTAGTCATCAGAATAGGTAACATGCTTTGTATGACTATGGAGTCAGGCTGGGAGCCTCTGGGGTACGAGAACTGAATGGTCATACTCGTTGCTCTTGATCCGATGTATATACCTATTTTTGGAACCACTGACATCCCCACAGAACACAAAAACTAAGATTCATATATTTCTAAATGTAGGTTTGATCCTTCACTTGACCTAGCTTCCAGAGAAGGCAATGGCACCCCACTCCAGTGTTCTTGCCTGGAAAATCCCATGGACAGAGGAGCCTGGTGGGCTGCCATCTATGGGGTCGCACAGAGTTGGGACACAACTGAAGCGACTGAGCAGCAGCAGACCTAGCTTCACTCCTGGGGCTCAGAGCTGTGGACTGGGGAAAATGATGAAAGTCATTTGATAAGATACTGATCATTGTTGAAGCCAGGTGATGAGTACACAGGAGTTTGTTAGACTATTCTGGTTTTGTGTATGTTTGAGAATTTTCATAATGAAAAGTTTAAAACTTGCTAGTCAAACACCTCTACTGCTGCTGAAAAGGCTCCGCTGCTGCCACCCTTCCCTGGCAGCACTCAAGTAGTTGCAGAGAATGCTGAAGCCTTCAGTCAGGCTCTCAGCATCAGGTCAGTGTCTGCTAGTCCTCTTCTGACCTTATGTGGTTCTGGTCACTCATTCTTATAAAGCAGAATCTCTCTCGTTAACTTTAGAATGGAAGGGCTGGGAGGGACAGAAAATTAGTTTTTGAAAAAGTTTGTCCAGTCCCTGAGTGCTCACTGTTCCTCAGTAACTCATCTCTGTTCCGTCTCGTTCTAACTTCACTTCCATTGTGCGTGTGTGCTGTCGCTTCAGTCGTGTCTGACTCTGCGACCCCATGGACTGTAGCCCAGCAGGCTCCTCTGTCCATGGGATTCTCCAGGCCAGAACACTGGAGTGGGTTGCCATGCCCTCCTCCGAGGGATCTTCCCAATCCAGGCATTGAATTTATGTCCTGTGTCTCCTGAATTGTGGCGGGTTTTTTACCACTGAGCCACTGGGGAAGCCCTCACTTCCATCATTCCTGGTCCATTATGCCTGCACCTTACTGGTTTCCCTACTTCCAGTCCACCCTACCCCTCACACCCAGATTCATCTCCCTAAGACTTTAGGGTATTTTTAATTGTCCCTTGCTACATGATAATCCTCCAAGTCTACTTAACTGTCTACAGAATTAAATCCAGATTCCTAAATCAAGCACTCAGTGTCTGCCACACGGTAATGTCCCAAGCTTTTCCAGTGACCCCCTGGCCTCCACAAGCCCCCAGCTAACTGACACCTTTGCTGTGGTGACACTTTCCTTCCCTCTAGCTGTTGGATGAGCATTGAGAGAAACCCTGTATACACTAACTGAACGTCAGCTTCAGCCCCTCTTGTTCCTCAAAGTCTCCCCTGGGGCTAACCTAAGTTCTTTCTAAAATACTTGACTCAGCTTTTATCGATGATGTTGTTCAGTTGCAAAGTTGTGTCTGGCTCTTTGCGACCTCTTAGACTGCAGCACTCCAGGCTCCTCTGTCCTCCACTGTATCCTAGAGTTTGCTCAAATTTGTGCCCATCAAGTCCATGATGCCTTTATTGAGCACCACACAAATAGGTGCTTTCCAGTTTTGAAGATTTTCAACTAGCAAAACTTTAAGAAAGGGATGGCAAATTAAGTGTGAGATATACATCTGGAAAGAAATGTATACATTAAGATTAACCAGTCATACAGCTGATGCCCAGGGAGGAAATAGGGTATTGCCAGCACCTAAAACGCTCCATTCTTTGTGTCTTTCCCAGAGCATAATTCTTCCTCCGGAGATATCTGGTTCTCTGATTTTGGAGATAATTATTTCTTTATAGTTCTACCTCCTTCTTCCTGTGTACATATACTCAAAGCATTGTTTTGGTCTTTGAACTTGTATAAATGGAATCACATTGGTATTGTCTTTTTCTGCCTAATTTTGGTTTTAGGAAATCATTCTCTTTCACTGCTTCCTAAGCTGTCTCACTGTACAGCTGCACAGTTTATCCCCTCTATGTGGGTTCAGTTCAGTCGCTCAGTCGTGTCCAACTCTGCAACCCCATGAATCGCAGCATGCCAGGGCTCCCTGTCCATCACCAACTCCTGGAGTTCACTCAGACTTGCGTCCATCGAGTCAGTGATGCCATCCAGCAGTCTGTGGGTAGGCATTGGCTATTTCCAGTTTGAGGTTTTCGTGAGGAGCAGTGCTGCTCTGACCCTTCTAGAAAACACTTCCAGTGCATCTAATGCACATTTTCTGTACGGGATAAATGTGGGAATGAAACTGGAGGCATGGAAATATGTAAACTAAACTTTTTTGTTAATGTTAACTTGTTTTCAAAGAGGTGGTGCTATTTACCCTCCCACCAGCAGGGCATGAAAACAGCATTGTTCCACATCGTCCCCAATGCTTGGGTATCATCAGGAATTTAAATTTCTCTTGATTCGGTGAGTGTAAAATGGTATCTCATTGTGGGTTTTAATTTGCATTTCCCTGTTGTACTAGTAAAATTGAGCACCTTTTTATTGATTGATTGATTGTTCAGATTTCCACTTTGGGGAAATGCCTATTTGGTTTTTACCCATTTTTCTATTAGTCTATCTGTTTCTTACTTGCTTGAGTGTGTATGTGTGTATATGTCTGTCTATAGATATATATTATTAGGGATTTCTGGATACTATTTCTTCGCTATGTTGCAGATTTCTTGTTCTGTGGCTTACCTTCATTCTTTTTGGTCTCTTGCTGAATCAAGTTCTTAATGTGGTCAAACTTTTATCTTTCCTCTTAAGATTAGTGGAAATCCTATCTTTCTGTGTTTCATTTAACAAATTTTTTTTCCACCTCAAGGTCATAAGGATAATCTCTATAATCTTCTAGTGTTTCAGTTTTCCTTTCATACTTAAAGAATTTCTCTACCCGAAATTTCTTTCCCAATCCCCACCCTTTCTTCCTTACCCAATATGACTAGAAAGTTTTGGCACTTCTTATTTTGCTGAGTAAGAACTCTTTTTATTTATTTATTTTTGCTTTTTAAAAAAATCTTTATTGAAATATAGTGATTTACAGTGTGTTTGTTAGTTTCGGGTGTACAGCAAAGCAATTCAGTTATATTTTTTAGATTCTTTTCCATTATAGGTTATTACAAGATATCAAGTAGAGCTCCTTGCACTATACAGTAGATCCTTGTTGGTTATCTATTTTATATACAGTAGTGTGTATATTTTAATCCCAAACTCCTAATTTATCCTTCCCCCCTCCGCTTCCCCTTTGGTTACCATAGGTTTGTTTTCTATGTTTCTGTGAATACTTCTGTTTTATAAATAAATTATTTGTATCATTCATTTAAAGTTCCATATATAAACAATGTCATATAATATTGGTCTTTCTCTTATCACTATCACTTCTCACTAAGACATTTTGATACCAAAACATGAGAAGAGCATAAGGTCAGAGTAAAGGAGAACCCTTTAAATCAAATAATTAACTCTGTGTTATACTTGTTTAATTTGTCGATATTTTTCTCATTTTGTTACAGGTCCTTTGCAGAACTTCGCCTAAGTATAAGTTTATGAAGATGGAGGAAGGAATCCTATTTTTTTTTTTAATTTTGAAAGGCAGATGTTCTCCAAGTCTAACAACCACATAAATGTCCAGTGTGTCCATAACTGTCCAGAGCAGCCCCTAGCAATAAGGAGTTCTAACACTGTAGCAAAGATGCATACTGGCCTCCAGAGATCCAAGGTGCACACATATTTGACTACTTGCCCTGGGAAGTCACTCTTAAAACTAACGCAAGTCCCTCACACTGCATTTTAAATACCACCTCTTCCCATCAAGTATTTGCGTGCCTACTGTGTACACACACAGTACATGCCCCACACATAGCAGGGGGAGATGGACAGTTACCATGGATGGTTACCATGGATGGTAAAGAGGCCGGGTCAAGGGTCAAAGCCCAGCCCAGTTTGACCACAGCATGGCGGCCAGCTGCTTTTTTACAGATTGAGTAGATGTTGGCTCAGCTGGTAAAGAACTTGCCTACTAATGCAGGAGACACACAAGACACTGGTTCAATCCCCAGGTTGGGAAGATCCCCTGGAGGAGGAGATGGCAACTCTTCCAGTATTCTTGCCTGGGAAATCCCATGGGCAGAGCAGCCAGGCGGGCTACAGTCCATTGGGTTGCAAATGGTCAGACATGACTGAGCACACGCACTTGTAGATGTTTCTTCCCTTGAAGACTGTGATGGTTTTAGGAGTGAGGTGGGTTTAGAGGAAGAAGCTGTAAGATACAAAGAGCTCCAGGGCGTTAGGAGAACAGCATAGGCAAAGACTGGGAAACAGCAGATGTTCTTTGGTGTAGCTGGAACATAAATGGCAAGAACTGAGCAAGAGATGAGGCTATAGGCTAAGGCCAGACCAGGAAAAAGAGATCCCTGTCAGCCTGGCAAAGGGGGGATGGACTTGCTCTAAAAGGCCAGTGGAAAACCTTAAAGGGCTTCCTAAGAGCAAGTGGCAGGATGCTGCATTTGAAAAGGTTCATTCTGGCTTGGGCACCAAAGCATTTAGACTGGTGGGGCTTGTGAATGTAAAGCAACTCCAAAGTGATTGTGGGCAGTGCCAGGAAAGCACAGAGGACTCTTCAGCATCAGTCATTACCTTTTTTGGCCATGGATCTTAGTTCCCCAACCAGAGTTGGAACCCGCACCCTCTGTAGTGAAAGTGCCCAGTCTTAACCACTGAACCAACAGAGAAGTCCCCTTTGAAGTTACTCCTTTTTGGCAAAGGGGAGACCCAAGAGACACTTGCCACCACTGCTGTGCAGATATATTTAAACCTGGGTGCAACTCTCTTTTTAGTTTACCAGCAGGAAGGGTATACCTCGTGTATTAAAAAAGTCCATCTGTGGTTAACATCTGGACTTTGATTTATTATATTCAGTCTAATCCATGGAATTTTTATTCTGATCAGCATTACCAGATGAACCATGTTCTCTGAGGAATGATTAGCCCAAAGTAGGACAGAAGAGAATCTGAGAAGTAGCCTTCCCACCTGCCCCTTGGCTCTGCCCTAGGAAACAGTCCCCGGCAGCACTTCCTGGAAACCACGAGACAAGTTGCATGGCACCAGCCTCGGCTGCAGAGATCCTGAATTGGTTCTTTGTACAAGATCGTCTCTTAGACACCAAAGCCTCAGTGCCCTCAAAAGATCATTCACTCCCTCTAAATGCCTTAGAAATGGAAATTCTCAGGTAAGGTTTTAACAGATGAAGATAAATGAGTATTTTTGTGTGTCATCCACTTTATGGTTATTTAAAAGCCCAAGGCCAGCAGGACTGAAATTTTTAAATCTTCTACTTTACAATAATCATATTTTAAAGTGTGTTTTTCCATTGGTGATAGATTGTGCATTTTGAGACTCAAGGTTTAAAACATTTTTATTTTGTGTGCCATTTAATTCTACTCCTTTGAGCATCTAGACTTAAGAATCCGTAGGATTTTTCCTCTCAGGTCTCCTTGGAAAAGAAGGATGCTAGTTGCTGCTTCTCTAGTTGGAAAACATGTTTTCTGTTTCCTTTTAAGTTATCAGGTTAAATTCAGTGACTATTCTCCCAGAATTGTGTTCTTACAGGCTATTCTGTAAGAGCAGATTGTATTTCCAAAGTTTCTGATACAATTTTCAGGGAATGTGGAATGGGTTTCCTAATGGACAATGTTGTTTACAGGAGCTGGGCCTCAGCTCATAAAAGCCTGTATGTCAGAGAGCCAGAGTATGTACCAAATAAGTAGAAGGTGCTAGAGAACTGAAATGCTCCACACAGCAGACAGAAAACTGTGATAACTTACAACTTGACAGCTGAAATCATAGCTACCCTCTGCACAGCTCCAGTGCAAATAAGTCAAGATTCAGTCACAAAACTGCTTAACCATGGGTGAGGTGCTGTTCAGGGGTCCAGGAGACAAGAGGAGATCTGCTCAAAAATTTGATATTAAAAAGTGATGAATGTCTTGAGAGGTCCAATAAAGTGCCATGACTAGAACAATCAGAGAAGGCTTCCTGTGACATTCACATTGCTCCTTGAGTGAAGATGTTAAGATTTTGAGTAGAGACAGTAAAGATCAGAGCAGACTTTTAGTCTAACCAGGGGTCCTATGAGCTGTGATGCAGGAGAAGAAGGGATCAGTGGCTATAGGCCTATGAAGAGATACGGAGTGATGACAGAGGAGAAAGAAGTGAACAGTCTCTGGTGATGCTAAAGCCAGAAGGAACCTGAGAAGTATGGAAACCACCCGAGATTAGCCTTGGTGAGAAGACAAAGATTAAGGGAAAGAGAATGAGGAGGAGGGAAATCCCTGCCAATACAAGAAGAAAAAGAAGTACCTGTAAGGGTTCATCTATATGTTGAGAACCTCTGTTGGATGAGGTGGTCACCTTCCCAGAGTCAGGAGTACGAAATACTCCATCAAGTAAGCTGGAAGGTTTGGAAAGTGCAGTTAGCTTTATATCAACGTCACAAAACAAGGCATTTTGAAAAGAAACCTCAAGTTGTTTTCTATGGGGACCAAAAGATGCTTTTCCCACTTTCAAGCTGTGACAGATTTCAAGTCCAAACATAATGTTGATTAAAATCAACTATTTTCACTTGATCTATGTAGTTATATGAGTGTGCTCAGTCGCTCAATCATGTCCAACTCATTGCCACCCCATGGGCTATAGCCCACCAGGCTGCTCTGTCCATGGAATTCTCCAGGCAAGAATACTGGGGTGGGTAGCCATTCCCTTCTCCAGGTATCGAACCCAGGTCTCCTGCACTGCAGGTGGATTCTTTACTGTCTGAGCCACCAGGGTATACAGGATAACAATAAAATGAGCATTCCATCACTTGATTTAAGATGGTGTCTCATCACTCTAAGCTGGGGAAAAGATGGGAAGAGGGGAAAGGCCCAGGGAAGCACACAGAATGCTTCCCTCAGGGCCTCCCGCCTTGTGTTCCAATCGCTACCTGAGTTTCCCTCACTGGGAAAGGATTTTTGTTCTGAGAACCCCAAAAGCTGAAGACAATACAGTCCTGGATTGTTATGTGACCTTGGGCACATTAAAAAAAAAAAAATGGAAAACTCTGGGCCTGTGTTCTGAATAAAATAAAGGAGGAGGATGAGTGGTTTTCAGTCTTCTCTTAGGTGGGAAACTGCTCAGGCAAAGTCCTCCGGGTGCTGACTGAAGAAGACGCCTCCCCCGGCACTTGACTGTTTATTCGTCCCTCATTTAGGTCTCCATGACTCAGTGCTTCCTGTACTGTATCGAGTTCCCACACTCCAGCAGAGTTCTTTTTTTGAGCGTGTCAGAATGTTAAGCTAACACTTATTTCATTGCTTTAAGCAAGATGGGCTTTTAAGGAGGACGGTCAAAAATGCAAGTATGAAAAAAAAAAAATGCAAGTATGAGCCTTTTTATGACCCTGTCCCTGCATCAGGAAAGCATCTAACTCAATGTCAACGGACTTAATCCCAGCTAAGCCTGATTGGCATTCCATTCCTAACAGTTAATATCAAGGAGATAATCCAAAAGGGGGGTGGGGGAAGCCATGTGCATGGAGTTCTTTGTCATTGTATTTTTCATTATAATGAAAAATGCAAAACTAGAAACAGCCGACAGGAGGAAGGACGAGTTACGGTGTTCAGTGTCATACTAACAAGTTCGCTGCTCACTGTCACATCAGACAGCTGAGAACAATCACTGGAAATGGGATAAAGAGAAGAGGAAAGTGCAGAACAGCGACGCATGTAAAGGAGGTGGGAGCCCAGTTTGCTTCCCCTGCATTTCTCCTTCTTCTTGCCTGTGTCTTTTCTCAGTTTCTCCCACATTGCTATTGGAATATGGGAAAATGAGTTGATTTGTGAGGTCAATAACCCTGTGGTGATTTTCAGCTTCTGAACTGTGTCTTGAAGGATGCGACAGAACCCAAGCACTAAGAGAGGTAAAGAACTCATTGTTTAGCAGCTAAGTCACATCAGACCCTTTTGCGACTGCATGGACTATAGCCTACCAGGCTCCTCTGTCCGTGGGATTTCTCAGGCAAGAGTACAGGAGTGGGTTGCCGTTCCTTCTCCAGAGGAACTTACCAACCCAGGAATAAAACCTGTGTCCCCTACATTGGCATGTGGACTCTTTACCACTGAGCCATGAGCAAAGCCCCAAAGAACTCATTGAATGGTAGAGCCTCTTGGGCTTCCAGTGCCTTTCTGCCCCACTGGGACCTGAATATATTTCCATCACCATCCTTACTGTTCCAGTATTGTGATGAACCATGAGGACAGGAGCATGGCACACAGTAGGCACTTGTGACATGCACAAAACCCTCCTTTCCTTCCTCTGTGGTTGTGGCTTACCAAAAGCACCATGCAACTGATGCAGTGATAGAGCCAGAGAAACTAAGAAAGCAAAAGAAAGCAGTGCTTTAACTATTTTCTCTTACAAAGTACTTGGTGAAACTAAGGATATTTAGCACCACAAAAAGTAGGCCAAGGGTAAGAAAAACTCTCCATACCCAAGAGACTTCAGCTGACCAAATTAAGTCTGATCCAGAATAAACAGTTCTCATCTGGAAGTCTAGCAGTTCCAGAAAGCACTGTCCAGGGAAAAAGGCCCACGATGCTGATCTGCATAATTACGTAACCCTTCAGCAAAGTGGGAATAAATACCATTGTAAAGGGGTGCACAGGAAAAGTCAAATGTGAGCAAGTAACAGTTCTCAGGCCTTAAGAAGACTTTATTCCTGAAGAAAAACCAGGCCCTTGAACAACGTCAGTTTTGCCCATGCTCACCCAGCATCCAAAGCCTAGACCAAGATTTCTATTATCAGATCCCTCCAGTGGGACTTGCCTAGTGGTCCAGTGGCTAAGACTCTGCACTCCCATGCAGGGGGCCTGAGTTAGATCACTGGTCAGGGAACTAGAACCCACCTGGTACAACTAAAGATCCTGCTTGCTGGGAAAGATTGAAGGAAGGAGGAGAAGGGGATGACAGAAGACAGATGGTTGGATGGCATCACTGACTCAAGGGACATGAGTTTCAGCAAACTCTGGGAGATGGCGAAGGACAGGGAAGGCTGGCGTGCTGTAGTCCATGGGGTCCCAAAGAATCGGACACAACTGAGCGACTGAACAACAATAACAACCTAATTAATCATAAGGACGTTATCTTTCTGCAGCACCCGAAGTGAACCTACTCCAGTACTATCGCATGCCAATGACGATCGTGGTTATGCAGGTCTATTTCCTTACCAACAAACTTCGGGAGACGATACTCCATCTTTTAACCATCAAGTGGAAATTAATCTTTATTTTACTTATTCATCCAGTAATCATAACTGGTACATATTGAACAGCTGGATGTGCTAGACAATGTGCTAACAACTTTCACCTGTGTAAAACAATGTTAATCCTATTTTTAAATTTTTATTTATTTATTTTTGGCTGTACTGGGTCTTCACTGCTGCTCGGGCTTTTCTCTAGTTGCAGAGCATGGACTCTAGGGCATGTGGGCTCAGTAATTGTGGTTCCCGTGCTCTAGACCACAGGCTTAATAGTTGTGGTACATGGACTTAATTGCCCCTCAGCATGAGGATCTTCCTGGACCAGGGATTGAACCCATGTCTCTTGCATTGACGGGGATTCTTTACCACGGAGCCACAAGGGAAGCCCAATAGGATTATTAGCTCCAGGAATTTCCACTGGAGAAGGAAATGGCAACCAACCCACTCCAGTATTCTTGCCTGAGAAATCCCATGGACAGAGGAGCCTGGCGGGATACAGTCCACGGAGTCGCATACGACTCAAAGACTAAACAGTAGCAAATAATCTTACTAGTAGAAATTATTTTTCCCAATTTTTGGAGGAAAAACTTGAACCAATGAAACTCAAATTTACATCATATATCATCCACTATATTCAAAAAGACCATTGAACTGTAAGAGACATGGGGTGGGGGAGGTCTTCAAATTCAAACTCCTCATTGTTGTTTACCTTCCTTTATTATGGAAATACTCAAATACATTGAAAAGTATAATAAACCTCTTTATAATAAATGACTCAGCTTCAGTAGTCATCAATTTATAGTCAGTCTTATTTAATCTTTACCCTCACTTACTTTCCTCCATCCCATAGAATATTTTTGCCATAATATATTTTTAGTCCTTATCTGGAAATCATTTCAAACCTACATACAAGTTGCTAAAATGAAAATATTTAAAAAACCCATTACCCTTTACCTCCATCTATTTATTCATTTGCTCTATCAGTACGTTTTCTTTTTCTCTCACCGACCGACCCCCCGCCCTACCCTTACACTTTTTGGTTATTGTTCAGTTGCTAAGTCGGACTCTTTGAGACCGGATGTACTGCAGCACGCCAGGCTTCCCTGTCCTTCACTACCTCCCAGACATTTGAGGGGAAACCATTTGAGGGTAAGTTAATACATCACAACGCTTTATCCCTGGATACTTACTTCATTATGTATCTCCTAAGAAAAAGGATATTCTTTTATAGACCGTAGTATAATCAACTTCAGTAAAATGAACACTGACTCATTACTTTATCTCCTCTATTCTTATTCCGGTTTTGTCAGTTGTATCCTTAGAGCGTTTCTTTCCCCTGCAATATAGCATCCAGTATGGGGTGAGGTATTACATTTAGTTGTTCGTCTCTTTTGATCAGGAACATTTCCAGAGCTTTTGTGTTTCATGACATTGACATTTTGGGAAAATGCATCCCTTTCCCTTTCTTTTTCTTTTTTTTTTTTGAGCCATGCTGTGCACTGTTCAGGATCTTAGTTCCCCAGCCAGGAATTGAACGTGTGTTTCCTGCAGTGGAAGCGTAGTCTTAACCACTGGACTTCCAGGGAAGTCCCTCTTTTCCTTTTTTTAACAAGACATTTCTCATTTGATGTTTGTTTGCTGTTTCCTTATGATTAGACTCAAGAAATGCATTCTTGGCCAGAACATTACCTAGATGAGGCTGTGACCTTCTCAGAGCATCACATGGGAGCTATATGATATCCATCTCTCCTTACTGGTGGTATTAATCTTCACCAGTCAAGGTTGTTGCCCAGCTTCATCACTGTACAATTACTGTTTTTTTCTCCTCTCTTATAAATAATAAACAGCCTGTGGGGAGACACTGTAAGATCACAGAAATGTTCTGCTTATCAGAATTTCCCCCACATTCAGCATTTGTGTTTAGTTACCTGTTGCTGCATAATAGGTTATGCCAAAACTTAGTAGAGTAAAACAATAAATATTTATGATCTCACACAGTTTTTGTGAGTCAGCATGTTGGCACTGCCTTGGCTGGATGGTTTCTGGCTCAGGGTCCCCTTATGAGGTTACATTCCAGCTGTTGGCCAGGAGCTGCTGGCACCTGAAGGCTTGACTGTGGCTGGAGAATCCACTTCCAGAGTGGGTCGTTCACATGCCTGGGAAGTCAGTGGGGAACTGAGGAGGCTTCAAGTTCCCTGCCAGATGGACCTCTCCAAAGGGTCACTTGTGTATCCTCTTTGCATGGCACTGGGTTCCTCTAGAGCAAGTAATCCCTAACAGGGAAAGGAGAGGGCAAAGCCTTGTGACCTAGACTCAGAAGCCACACACTCACTTCCACTTACAGTCAGCTCGTTAGAAGTGAGAAACCAAGTCCAGCTTACGTTCCAGAGAAGGGAAATTTAGCTCCAACTTTAAGTTCCAACTCTCTCTATGTTTTGGTGGGCTCATCAATTGGTTTGTGGGATCTTACTTTCCTGACCAGGGATTGAACCCATGCCTTCCACAGTGAAAGTGCTGAGTCCTAACCACTCGACCTCCAGGGAGTTCCCTAAAATTCCAGCTCTTGAACAGAGAATATAAAAGAATTGGTGGACATCAGTTAGGGCCATTACAGCATCCTTTGATGATTCTTGCCTGGTTTAATCCTTACTCAAAATAATGATTTCCCAACTATCCTGTATTATTTTAAAAAGCAAATTATAGCATCATATTTCATCTATAAATTTTTGGGAATGTATCTCTTTAAAATGAGTATTTTTAATATTATAAACTTATAATGTTATATATTATAATATCAAATAGCAGATCCCCTGGAGGAGGAAATGGCAACCCACTCCAGTATTCATGCCTGGATAAGCCCATGGACATAGGAGCCTGGTGGGCTACAGTCTATGGGGTCACAAAGAGTGGATACAACTGAGCAACTGAGCAGTCAGGCAGTCAGTATTTAAATTTCCATGTGTCCCATGAATGCTGCACTTTTCATTGAGATACAATTCACAAGCCTCAAAGTTCACTCTTAAAGTGTTCAGTCCAGTGGTTTATAGTATTTTGAGTTGTACAATCATCACCACTAGTTTATCACCTCAAGAAGAAACCCTGTATCATTAGCAGTTACTTCCCATTTCCAAATCAGTCTCTGACAACCACTAATATGCTTTCTATGGATATGCTTTTTATGGATATTTCATATAAAGGGAATAATTACAGTATGTGGCATTTTATGTCTGATTTTTTTTGAAACCATGGATGTAATCCATGTCACCTGCCTTTACTAATGAAGGTTTTAAGACTTTCAGGTCCTCCCAAGCAGCATGTAGCGTAACAACGTGTTTGCCCAAGTTGTTTTTCAGGAACTTGGAGTCAGCTGCATCTGCTTCAAGTTGAGCCAAAGTCAGCTGTGTCTGCTCTGAACTGAGCTGTTTAGGTCAGGATGGGACCACCAGCCCTTCACCTGGGCACGCACGAGCATCTGCTTCTGCCTTATTGAACGTGCAGAGGCCTGTAGCTTTGCTATGCCTACAGGGAACAATTATCACACCTTTTCCTTTCTCCCCAGGCCTCAGACCACCCTGCTTCTTTGTTCTTTATCCCATACCTGAGACTCTTGCCTTCAGGGAAGCAGACTGGAGACATGTTTTCCTGTCTCATCATTTTGCTGCAAACGTGGCATCTGTTTTGACTTCCTGCACATCTGGCAAAACAAACCTGGTGGTAACACCTTCACTTGGTATAAAGTTTTTAAGGTTGATTTATGTTGTAGCATGACTAAGTACTTCAGTCCGTGCTATGGCTGGATAGTATTCCATTGTATGGAGATACTGCACGTTGTTTATCCATTTTTTGGCTATTTGCAAATAATATTACTCATGTACAAGTGTTTGTGTGGAGCCCTATTTAATTTGTTTCTTTGAATTGGTACCAAAATAAAATCCACATAATGCCATTAGCTGATAAAATCTTTTAAGTCTCTAAAGGTTCCTCTACAACTTTGTATTTTTTCTCTAATTTGTTGAAGAAATTGAGTCATCTGTCCTGTACAGTTTTGCAAAATCAGGATTTTGTTGATTAGATCCTTTAGATATAAATAATTTAACATGTTACTCTAATGTCTATAGTTTCATAGATTGGTAGCTGAGGGTAGAGGCTTGATCAGATTCAGACTTGATGGGGGAGGGAAGGCTGGCAAGATTACATTATATGGTCTGTTATTTTACAAACAATGTCTGGTTTTCTCTTTTTTTATATTAGCAGCCATTGATGATTATTGCCTAGATCCACTATGGAATGAGAAGTAGCAATACTTTAATTCTGTCATTTCTTTATTAGCTAGAATATGGTATAAAGAAAAAATTTGCCCTCAACTATTTTGTTACTGTTTCATTCAATTGATATATAAAAGGAAGGATAAAATGTTTGAATGTTTCCCTTTATTTCCTAGTTTTCAAAATGAATTAATTCATTATCATACTCTAATAATGACCAGCTATTTGTGAGCTTTAAAAATTAACTCATGAAATCCCCTGGAGGCCCATTGGTTAGGACGTGGAGCTTTTACTGCCCTGCAGGGATTTATCTCTGGTGGCGGAACTAAGATCCCAGAAGTTGCTTGGGGTGGCAAATAAAAATAGCCATATTAATAAGCTTCTCATCTTGAAGTCTTCATCCCTTCATTCTCTTAACCACTGAAGCATAGATTACCTCAGGGAAATTTAAATACTAGTATTTGAACTTTATACATCATATTCTTTGGAGTTCCTTTTTATTTTTAAAGAGTGAATTGGTTTTTAATAAGTCAGTATCTGTTTATGCTTTTCTCTTGGTTTAGGACATGATGTTTGATCATGAGAGCTTTCAATGGTATACGGAAAAGAGAAAAAATCTGCCAAATGCATTAGAAAGCATTTGAATAGAAATGCTGGTTCCTATTTAAAACACTCTCTTTTCTGCATATACCCAAACGGGAGTAAAAGATGCCTTAATATTTAATTTTTATATTGTTAGAGACAATGGGTTTAATAAATTCCTTTTTATCTGTTGTGTATTTTTAGTTATTTGGTAACTGAGTTCTAAGTTCTTTCATATAAACTCCATTTCAAGCCTTGTTTGTTTTCAAGTACTCAAATGTATGTCTCTATATAATATGTTCGAAGCATCTTTGTAAAAATATATAGAAGTCTTTAAAATGCTGAACTGTAGTACCTGCTTATTTTTTTAGTCATTAGTAGAGAAAAAAGTTTTATCAAGAAGTTACTGATGTGAATGTGCAATTTACAGTGATTTCATATGTGCTCCCCAGCTTCGAAATCACTTAGAACTACAGCTGTGGTTTCTGGAAGGGTCAGTTGTTGCTTCCTCAAGTTACACCTGTACAGCTTGGATTTGAGTTTTTAAAGAATATTTAACTTTTAAAGAAGTTATGTTAGGAAAAGGGGAGTTTGAGTTGTATTCATGGTTTTGGCTGGGTTAACAATGTTTGAATTATAAAGTAAGTATAATTATGGTAAAGAAGCTCAGCCTCATTTTTAAATGTTGAATCACATTTTATTTCTTGGATTATTACTATAGAAACTTCAAAATTTAGGACCACTGAAATATGCCAAGTTCTGTTTTGGGATTGTGTGTTTAGTTCTTGTTATGTTGATTAGTTTGCTTTTTTTTAAATTTTTTTATTGAAGGATAATTGCTTTACAGAATTTTGTTTTCTGTCAAATCTCAACTTTTTTTTTTTCCTTAAAGAAACTGAAAATGCTACATCTACTAGTGGAAGAAAATGCTTTGGTTTGCTCTGAAGATTTTGCTGTTGTTCAAGCATATTGTGGTTCAAAGTTTACAAAGAATAATGTTAGTTAAATGCCAATGAACTCTTTTTATATGAAATATAGATTCTGGGGGGGGGGGTGATGGTGGCAGTGGTGCCTCTTACTTCCTTATGTAAGATGCTTGAACATTCTCATCAACATTGCCATCATCTGTTTGATATTCCCAGTGGGGAATTCCCTGGGTGTCCAGTGGTTAGGACTCAGTGCTTCACTGCTGGGGCCTGGATTCAATCCTGGTCATGGCACCGAGATCCTACAAATCACATGGCCAAAATAACAAACAACAAAATCTCCCAGTATGTTTTCTCAAAGTCTATTTACTTAAAATTGTATGGAATGACATAATAAGGAATAAAATCTGAATTACAGACACACAGTAATAATTCAATATTTAAAAATAACTTTCATATTTTGGCAGGAACATAAATAGAATTTTTGACATTCATTATATTAGGTGATTAATGCTATTTATTTTGATATAAAGTCCTCTTATTTGGAATTTAATATTTCATATGTTCGAATGTGTACAATATCTCCAAATAAAAATAATTAAGAAATTTTGAAAATTTTCAGGCTAATGTTTTTGTTTCTGAAGACAATAAAGAGATTATTTAGTAGATCATTTCCAAGAAAAAAAACACTGACATATTTTACAGTGGTATCCCCTTGGAAGTTCCATGGATTAAGGGTAAAAATAAGTTCTTCTGTATATCATTAAACAGCTGGCACTGTCCCAGAGAGGAATATTTTCAAAATGGGAAATATATGATACAATATGTGATTAGTATTGGGAAAATATTTTCAAATATATCAGTGTTTGTATTTTAATGTTTTTCCACTAAAAATAATGTTAATGGTACAATGAGAAATAATGGAAAATTAACCACAATAAAAGTGAAAGTGAAAGGTGTTATAATTCAGAAGTTCTAATTTTCAAAAAATCATTAACCTAGATATCTTCTTCTGATTGGAGTTTTTATTATTACTGTTGCTCATACTGCCCTCTCTCTGCTCAATGGCTTTTTGGTTTTGCTTTTAATTGTTTGTGGCCTTGTCTGTCCCTACACAGCCAGACTTGGGAACTGATTCTGGGAAGCCTTGATGCTCTCATTTTGAATATGGAACACACATGTGCAATTAGCTCTTGCACACTTGCCCTTGGGCATCAGGCCCCTCTGCCCCACTAGGCCATGTTCCTAGGGCCAGGAGTTTGTCCCCTCTATGCAATTGATGAGGAGGTTCAAATGGTGTTTACAGTTCCTGCTGTCCTTGTGGGTCTAGTAATTATGAATCCCAGGTGTCTCCCATCCCATGGAGCTATAGTCAGGCCTGGTCAATGGTTCTTGGAACAGTGGGTTCCAAAGTCATTTTATGTGACTCTAATAGTCTGATAGTTTTTTTTTTTTTAATCTATTTTTGGATGTGCTGGGTCTCTGTTGCTGAACACATGCTTTCTCTAGTTGTGCTCAGGCTTCTCACTGCAGTTGCTTTTTTTGCGGAGCATGGCCTCTAGAACTCATGGCCTTCAGTAGTTGTGGCGCTTGGGTTAGTTGCCCTGCAGCATGTGGAATCTTCTCACACCAGGGATTCAACCCATGTCCCCTGCTATGACAGGCAGATTGTTACCCACTGCACCACCAGGGAAGTCCCTGATAGCTTTCTTTATATCTGGCAAAATAAGATATTCTAAGCTCCTTTGTACATTTTTTTCTTTTTTTGCAATTGAGGTGCTTCTTTTTCTAACTTAATTTTTACATTATATTGGAATATATTTACAATGTGGTGTTAGTTTCAGGTATACAGCAGAGTGATTCAGTTATACATATACATATTTCTATTCTTTTCCAGATTCTATTTTCATATAGGTTATTATAGAACATTAAGTAGAATTCCCTGTGCTATACAGCAAGTCCTTTTGATTCATCTGTTTATATATAGTAATGTGCATGTTAATCCCAATCTCCTAATTTATCCCTTCTGGTGACCTGTCCCCTTTGATAACTGTAAATTTGTTTTTGAAGTCTGTAGGTCTGTTCCTATTTTGTAAATAAGTTCATTTGTATAAATTTTTTTTTAGATTTCACATATAAGTGATATCATACAATATTTGTCTTTCTTAGTTTGATAATCTCTAGGTCCACTCACATTGCTGCTAATGGCATTATTTCATTCTTTTTATGGCTGAGTAATATTCTAGTGTGATATGTAATCTTTATTCATTCCTGTCTTGATGGACATTTAGGTTGCTTCCAGGTCTTGGCTATTGTAAACAGTACTGCAGTGAACATTGAAGTGATTGTATCTTTTTGAATTATGGTTTTCTCTACACATATGCCCAAGAGTGGGATTGCTAGGTCATATGGTAGTTCTGTTTTTTTTCTGGCTGTGCCATGTGGCACATAAGATTTTAGCTTCCTGACAAGTGATTGAACCCACACCCCCTGCACTAGCGGTGTGGAGTCTTAACCACTGGACAACCGTGGAAGTCCCCTATTTTTTAGGAACTGCCATATTGTTCCCCACAGTGGTGGTACCAATTTTCATTCACACCAGCAGTGTAGGAGGGGTCCCTTTTCTCCACACTCTCTCCAGCATTTATTGTTTGTAGACTTCGAAGAAGGCCATTCTGATCCATGTGAGTTGATAGATTGCTGTAGTTTTGATGTGCATTTCTCTAATAATTAGTGATGCTGAGCATCTTTTCTTGTGCTCTTCGGCCATCTGTATATCTTCTTTAGAGAAATGTCTATTTAGATCTTCTACCCATTTGTGTGTGTGTGTGTGTCTGTGTGTGTGTTTTATATTGAGTTGCATGAGCTGTTTCTATATTTGGAGATTAATCCCTTGTCAGTCATATCGGTTGCAAAATATTTTTTCCCATCCTGAGGGTTGTCTTTTGATTTTACTTATGGTTTCCTTTGCTATGAAAAAACTTAAGTTCAAATAGGTCCCATTTGTTTATTTTTATTTTCATTAGAAGGGGTGGCTCAGCTGGTACAGAATCCACCTGCAATATGGGAGACCTGGGTTTGATCCCTGGGTTGGGAAGATCCCCTGGAGAAGGGAAAGGCTACTCACTCCAGTATTCTGGCCTGGAGAATTCCACAGACCGTATAGTCCATGGGGTCACAAAAAGTCAGACACAACTGAGTGCCTTTCATTTTCACTTTTTCAGAAGGTGGATCCAAAAAGATACTGCTAAAATTTATGCTGAAGCATGTTCTGCCTATGTTCTCTAAGAGTTTTAAATATTTTTTGGTCTTACATGTAGGTCTTTAATCCATTGAGTTTATTTTTTGTGTATGGTTATAGAATGTTCTAATTTCATTCTTTTACATGGAGCTGTCCAGTTTTCCCAGCACCACTTGTTGAAAAGACTGTTGTTTCCCCTGCTCTTTTTCATAGATTGATCATAGCTGCGTGAGTTTATTTCTGGGCTTTCTATCACATTGAACTATTTTTGTGCCAGTACCATACTGTTTTGATTACTGTAGCTATGCTATATTGTAGCATAGTCTGAAGTCAGGGAGCTTGATTCCTCCAGCTCAGTTTTTTCTTTCTTAGATTGCTTTGGGTGTTAAGGATCTTTTGTGATTCCATACAAATTTAAAATTTTCTTGTTCTAGCTCTGTGAAAAATACCATTGGTAATTTGACTGGGATTGCATTGAATCTAGATAACCTTGGGTAGAATCATTATATGATTAATCATTATTTGATTCTTCCAGTCCAAGAACATGGTATATCTTTCCATCTGTGTCATCTTCTTTTATCAGTGTCTTTATGGTTTTCAGAGTAAAAGTCCTTTGCCTTCTTAGGTAGGTTTAGTCCTAAGAATTTTATTCTTTTTGATGTGATGGTATATGGGATTATTTCCTTAATTTCTCTTTCTGATCTTTCATTGTTAAGTGTCTAGAAATACAACAGATTTCTGTGTATTAATTTTGTACTTGCAACTTTACCAAATTCATTGATGAGCCCTAATAGTTTTCTGGTGGCATCTTAGGATTTTCTGTGTACAGTATCATATCTGCAACCAGTAAGTTTTACTTCTTCTTTTCCAATTTGGATTCCTTTTTTTTCTTCTCTGACTGCCATGATTAGGACTTCCAAAATTCTCTTGAATAAAAGTGGTGAGAGTGACAACTTTGTCTTTTTCCTGATCTTAATAAAAACCTTTTAGTTTTTCATCACTGGGAATGATGTGGGTTTGTGATATATGGCCTTTACTATGTTGAGGTAGTTTCCCTCTATGGCCACTTTCTGGAGAGTTTTTGTCATAAATCAGTATTGAATTTAGTCAAAAGCTTTTTCTGCATCTATTGATTGCTTATTGCAATGAGCAATGGCCTATTCAACAGAAAGGAGAAAATATGTTAAGATAAAATGTAGTGTAAATTTATAGAGGGTTTTACTCATCCTCTTCTATTTTTCCTTTCTCCTCTGCAGAGAATTCCAGCTCTAAGAAGATTCTAGTAATAACAGATTAGATTATTACTCATTTGCTTTAGCCACAGTACACACACAATAGTATTAGAAAACTAATACCAACATTACCACTAATAATATGACTAAAACAAGTTTAAAAGATTTTTTTCTTTAGGGTTTATTCCACTAGAGATGTACAAATTACTGTTTTAAGTTGATTAAAAGTTCCTTTCTGTGGTTATGCCACCCCAGTATACTAATCTAGATTCTTTAGCTTCATCTTAAAATCTGTTTTATAATTATGTAAAATATTTACATATTTTGATCCCTCATCCTGTTCCTTTCCTTTCCTTCTAGTTAACCATTTAAAATGTTTATATTTATCTTTTTTAAAGATTTAACAAATTTTGTAAATAATGTAATTTTACTGTATACACACACTTTTCTCTACTCTTTTAGCTTAGTAATATGTTCTGGAGATCTACGGTGGAGGTGACATTATTTGACCATTCCTGATTTAACCAGTTGCTGGTAGATTTGGGGTTGTTTCTGGTCTTTTTGCTATTATAAATGCTACTGTAAGGGGTAACAGTCTTGTGCATGTGTTTAAAAAATGCTTTTTTCTTTGAAAGAGATCCCTAGATTTAGAATTGTGATCAAGATTACTAGTACTGTCAAATCTCCCACAACTACCATAATTTGTAGGAGTATCAGGAATATGTGAGCATACATGGTTCTTGACCAACAGTATGTCCAACTTTGGATTTTTACCTACTTAATACATGAGAAATAGTATCCCAGTGTTGGTTTTACTGTCTGTGTTTCTCGTAGTATGAATAAGATCAGCATATATCAAGTTTATTGTTCATCTCAAAGCTCAATTTCTTACAGAGTACTTGTTCTTTTTATTTTTAAAAACTCTTTTAAAGATATTAGAGATACTAGCACTTTTAAACCTTTTTCATATTTTGCCATGTCTTACTTTGAATTTTGATGGTTGATAACACATAAAACAAAGCTGACTTATATTGTTCTTGTATCCTGTAAACTTGCTAAATTGTTAGTTCTAGTACCTTTTTAAAAAATTTATCACAAATGGTCCTTAGATTTTGTCAAATAACTTTTCTTTTGAAATAATTATATGATTTTTCTCCTTTATCCTGTTCATATGTTATATGATTTTCAGATGTTTAACCAACCTTTCATTCTTAAGATAAATCCCACTTGGTCAAATCAAAATTGTTGGAAAGTTTGTGTTTTTAATGTTGGTTCATTTGATGTTAATTTACTGACAAATCCTTTTTCCATAGTGTCAGAGATAGTCCATTGCTGATGACTACAATTCTGAAATGGTGGTCTGAATTATCTACTCCCACAGATTCCCCGTGTGACCTACGCATGCCTTTATATAGATGTTTCTGTGTGCCTACTATGTGCCAGGCATTATTATGCATTGAGGATACAGAAATAAATATGGTAGACAGCCCTTGCCCTCTCAGCTGTGGTGAAGACAGTAAGATAGTTTAATGAGTGTTAGGCAATAGAGAGTAAAATTTGAGATTTAAACAAAGGGAACCATGTTATAATTTTTTTAAAGCTGCTTGGAGGGGACATGTCCCTGGAGGCCCGGGGGGTTAAGGCTACGCAATGCAAGGGGCATGGGTTTTACCCCTGGTCCAGGAACTAAGATCCCACATGTCCCATGGCACAGCTGAAGGGAAAAAAAAAGTCACTTGGAGGAAGTTACCTGAATGGTAAATTGAGTTCAACCAGGGTTACCGTATCATTTACTATCCAAACAGGGACAATTTTCAAAGTGAAAACAAGCATAAAGTAGGATGTATAATCACCTTAAATCTAACCAGTCAAATGAGAAGTGTTTGAGGCAGAAAAAAACTATGTGAAAGAGGACAAGGCCCATTAAGATAACTAAAAATCTTAATTCAGTGAGCTGTAAACTGTGAGGGAAGAAATCAGGTGAGAAGCAAAGACCAGAATAGAAAGGTCTTGTAGAGTGGCAAGGAGCTTGAGCTTTAGTCTAAGGACAGTGAACATTCTAGGAGAAAGTGTCAGCAAAGGTATCCTTAGAGGTCATTTGGAGGGGAATGGAGAGTGGGTATGGGTTTTGGGGGACATGAAACGTTCCACAGTTGTGTGACACAAAGACACTGAATGGCACACTATGCGCCTTACAGCTCGATAGAGCTTCTTTCCTCCAGCTGAGAGATGAAAACAGCTCTAGATTACTGTGTTCCAAGGAAGGATGATTTCAAGAGATATTTAAGAGAACCTGTAAGGCCTTGTGACTGACAGGATATGGAGGTGAGGGAGAGGGAAGTCAGTTAACTTCCAAGATTCTGGCTTAAGCAACAGGATGGATGATGGTGCCATTTACTGACATAACCAGACCCAGAAATGAGGGTGTGGGTGGAGAAATAAAAATGTCTAATTTGAGATAACTTTGAAAACATTTAACTTATGGACTGTGTGTGTCCTCCCAAAATTTGTTAAGTTGAAACTCTAATCCCAACTAGGTGTTGGGAGGTAAGGCCACTGAGAATTACGTCACGAGGGTGGAACCCTCATGAATCTAAGTAGTGGCCCAAGACATCACTGAATCTTTCTGCCACAGGAGGATACAAAGTTGGCAGTCTTCAAGTCAGAAGAGGAATTTTTCAGAATCTAACCATGCTGGCACCCTGACCTTGAACTTCCAGCCTCCAGAACTGTAAGAAATTTCAGCTTATAAGCAACCTAATCTATGGTACTTTGTTATAGCAGCTCCAGTTAAAACAGTATCCAAGTTTGGCTCAGGTGAAGATCTGGGCTGAAGAGAATCAGCGGAAGTCATTGAAGTGGAGTTTTGTTTAGGGCATGTGTAAGACATGGTTAGAGGTGAAATTAGCAAGGGTCTGAGAGAAGGCTCTGAGGGGGGAAGAAAACCAGAGGAGCATAACATGACAAGTGCAGTTTAGAGTCTCATAAAGTGTTCAACAGTGTAAAACACTATCACATTTCAAAGTAAAATGAGCAAAGTATCCTCTGGACTTAAAAAAATTCAAGTTTCAGTGGCAAAAACTAGACTCCTATGAGTTTTGTGGTAAACTGTGAGCTGTGATTCCTCAAAGGACAAATCAGGCAAGGGTTAGGTTTGTAAGTGGGAAAGAGGGAAAGGGTTGAGGAAGATGATTTTTACTTTAAAAAAGGGTTCAGTTCAGTTCAGTCGCTCAGTCGTGTCCGACTCTTTGCGACCCCATGAATCGCAGCACGCCAGGCCTCCCTGTCCATCACCATTTCCCGGAGTTCACTCAGACTCACGACCATCGAGTCCATGATGCCATCCAGCCATCTCATCCTGGGTCGTCCCCTTCTCCTGCCCCCAATCCCTCCCAGCATCAGGGTCTTTTCCAATGAGTCAACTCTTCGCATGAGGTGGCCAAAGTACTGGAGTTTCAGCTTTAGCATCAGTCCTTCCAAAGAAATCCCAGGGCTGATCTCCTTCAGAATGGACTGGTTGGATCTCCTTGCAGTCCAAGGGACTCTCAAGAGTCTTCTCCAGCACCACAGTTCAAAAGCATCTATTCTTCAGTGCTCAGCTTTCTTCACAGTCCACTCTCACATCCATACATGACCACAGGAAAAACCATAGCCTTGACTAGACGAACCTTTGTTGGCAAAGTAATATCTCTGCTTTTGAATATGCTATCTAGGATGGTCATAACTTTCCTTCCAAGGAGTAAGCATCTTTTAATTTCATGGCTGCAATTACCATCTGCAGTGATTTTGGAGCCCCTCAAAGTCTGCCACTGTTTCCCCATCTACTTCCCATGAAGTGATGGGACCAGATGCCATGATCTTCGTTTTCTGAATGTTGAGCTTTAAGACAACTTTTTCACTTTGGTCATGTTTAAAGAAATACAAGGACCCAATTAGAGAAACTGAAGTACTGGAGGAATGAGAAGGCTACTTAAGAATCAGCTGGGGAAGGCTTGCAAAGTTTAAGGTTTGGTTAGAGTTTAGGAATCTGTATTTAAGTTCCTGATAGGATTTTGATGCTCAAGACAATTTGGGAGCTAGCAGAATCATAAGAGCAACCTTTGTAAGATACTTCATGCTTTTATGCTTTCTAAACAGGAGAGGAAGAACCTATAGAGGATGCAGGTACAGACAGATTTGGTGATGGATAGTTCAGAAGTAATCTGCTAACAGACTTGGGGAAGGTGAAGATTTAAGGAGACTACAGATTTCAGATTGTTTTGAAGAATAGACAGGTTGCTAACGTTGAGGACTTAGTTGAGGATGATAATCACAAATTTATAGTGTCACCAGTCTATACCATTATGTTCTTTTCTGTGGCAGTTATCAGCAACCCAACTGTATTTAGATAAGGCAGACAGAGCTAAACTCATCTAAGATTCAGAGTTTGCCACAAGTTATAAAAGTGACAGTAAAGCAAAGAAGTTTGGAGAACTGCCAAAAAATCTTTTTCCTTCACTTTAGAAGGATAATTCTGAAGGACACAGAATTCTGTGTTGCTTTTACTCTAAACACTTTAAATATTTTATTCCATTTTCTTGCCTGAAGAGAAGCTGAAGAGAACTATGTATAGGGTTTTTTTTTTCCCACCTGGCTTCTCTCAGGATTTTTTTTTCTTCGATTTTCTATAATTTTGAAACAGACCTAATTTGGACTTTACTCAATAAGGAGGGGGCAGCAAAACATAATCAATGATATACTCTAGGAAGACCAGAATCTAATCTAGGTAATCTAGAATCAAACCTTTATATTTACGGCCTAAACCAATGGGGTTCCAAAAGACTACTGCTTTGAAGAGTGTACAGACTGTGGTTTCCTTTGTTTGGGATAAGGCTTAGGCATCATCCCAAGTTTTTTCAAAAGTACCTAGAGATGATTCTAATAGGCAACTACAGTTGAAAGGCAGTCATTGATCTGTAATTTATGTTGCTACAGTAAGGCTCAAATCAGACAAATAGACATATAATCCCAAAATTCTGAAGAAATCACTGGTAACAAACTAAGCTGACCCCATAAAACTACAATCACACATTAATCACACCATTCTCATCACAAAAGAAAAACAGATTTTGAATATATACAATTTATTTAATAAATTAATATCATTCAAAATACAGTGCCAGAACATTATGCAGTTGAACATGCTAGTAATGTTTGTCATGAAGCACCTGTGCTCATGTTAGATTGGCGGCGGCCCGCTACTGCTAGTGGTTCCTGGGATTAATGCCAGAGCAGCACTAGTTATCTGCTCTTCTGCACCACTAGTGCAGAGAATTCCTGAACAGTTCACTTTCTAATCCTACCCCCCCACACACAACAGGTTAAAAAAAACACACCCTGACAGCTAACAAATATCTATACACAATCACTCTACAGTAATGCTTATTAAATTAAGATGTAATGACCTGGTTAACCCACTCTAAATCTTTAAGATGGAGAAATACAACAGCAGCAGGTAGTATTATGCATGAGCCAATGTTAATGTAATACAGAAAGTGGAGGCATTTACTGATTAAAGCTCCACACAGACCCGCACAATGAGGGACTAGCAATTCTTATTGCAAGCCCAGCAACTTAAGTCCACACCTGGTAATGACCAGCTGATTGGAAGACCTGTATTCTAGATAGACAAGTATAAGTTAGTGAAAAGAGAGTACATGCACCTAATAGTATAGAGTTAGACTGATCCTGCAGTCATACTTTCCCTGTGCAATACCATAAAATGGAAGATCTTCCTCAACTATAGGATTTAGACAACATTTCTATGCCAACATGGACACTAGTGTTAAGTGCAGCTCACTTAACTACACTGAAAAAAACTATATTCCAGGACTTCAAAACAGAAGCACGGGAATGAAATACATTTACCAAAATAACCTCAGCACAATTTGTGATATACCACACTAGGAACAGGAAACTACTTTAATAAGTGAACTTTTGGAACTGTACATACACAGGGCTAACAATGTTAGATAATCCAGATTGTTATGCTCTCATGATACACATAAAAGTTTCTCAATTATTGGATAATCTATTTCATATTATGGAAGCATATCTTTAAGACTCACTGATATATATTATACTGATGCAAATATTAAGTAGGGCATAAAAATAAAATTTATCAAAGATAGATTTTTTTTTAATGTACTCATTCAGTCCTTCCATAGTCTCTCATTAAGCAAAGAAAATGACAAAGCAAACAGACGAAGCGTGCACTCCCTGAACTCCTGACTATACAGGTGGTAGCGCAACCATCTCTCCATCCATTTCAAACTCCTCTGTTCCATCCGGTGAAAAAAGGTAAGTTGGTGGTTTCCATGGAGATTCTTCAAGGCAAGACGGATACAGTTTCCCCACAGTGCATCGAAAATCTCTCCCTAGGTCCCAGAGTACACGTTCAGATATATGTTGCCGCAGAGACCACCGGTCAAGTTCCAGATCGTATTGGTAAGTGACGTACTTAGCTCTCTCATTTAAGTGGGTTTCTCGCATAAACACACACAGAGAATTTGAGATTACAACAGCTCTCACACAGGGATCTGAGTACCTCTTAGCAGGGATGTTGGCTGCCATTTTCCACTCATTTTTATTCACATCATAGACTTCCACAGTTACTGAAGACCCATCTACAGTGCCAGAGGGGAGTCTTATGCCAGAATTAGTAGCAATGTGCAACCCTCCGATATAGAAAATTTTATCACCAAAAGCTGCAGCTGAAGCAAAAGACCTGCTCGTCTGTCTCATGGCCATTTCTACCCATGAATCAGACCTTGGAAAATAACAATACATGAGGTTCAGGGTCATCACATAAATGCAGTCATGAACTACAACTGCTGCACTCCACTGCCAAGCACAAGGCAAAGGGCTTACCATTGTCCATTCATCCTTCTCAGTGTCGTATCT
The DNA here is from genome assembly GCF_042477335.2 of Ovis canadensis. NCBI lineage: Eukaryota > Metazoa > Chordata > Mammalia > Artiodactyla > Bovidae > Ovis > Ovis canadensis. Next base: position 78,819,908 of record NC_091248.1, on the reverse strand, counting down.
TTCTACAGTTCTCCGATTAAGTTCTCCACCCACACTATCTCCTCCGATTGCATAGATATAGCCTTCACAGCAAACCAAAGATGGCTTTACGCGGACAAAAAGCATTGGGGTCTTTGGAAACCAGGTATTTTGCTGTGCATCAAACCAATAAAAGCAATTCACAGTTCTAAAGGCAGTCTGAAGTTTGCTTGTTTTACTGTGATTTGTTTTTGTGTTTTTCAGAGGAACTTGACCACCTGCTATATAGATGTCATTATCAGGTGTTACAACGGTCCCAACCTTATGTAAATCAGCTGGTGGGCTGCATAGCTTATAAACTTTTTCTGCTTGGGGGCTGTAACAGACTGAAGAGTAAAGACTACAAGGATTTTCTGAAGATGCTTCAATGAAAATCATCATCTCCTCTTTAGTCATTCCAAGTCTTGGTTTGAAAAACTTGGGCATGGACTTATACAGACCTTGAACAACTACTGACTTATCATTGGGTGGCAGACCTTGAAACCAAGCTCTCTGTGTTACTTCTGAAAGTGCATCAATTCTGATTTGGCTAAGAACTGAAGACAAATACTGCGATCGTGATTCTGTGTTGTACTCCAGCCACAGCATAGCAGCTTCACGAACTGTCTCCTCCTTTTCTACGTTTAAATTGTCACTACTGAGAATGTCTATCAGTAGATCATGTGACAGCTGCATGAAAGCTTCCTGATGATACACAGCCGTGAACTTGTGCTCCACCATCCTTTTAGCACTTTGTTTTAATTCCTCACAGCTGAACAGATCAGCAAAACTCAACAATCGCACACAATTCTCTGCATTTATTTTTTTAATTAAATATTCTCGACAACGTTGTAACACATCTTCTACCTAAAAATGGGGGGAAAACAAGGCTGATAAGGCAAGCTAGACATTTGCTATGTAACACACAAGTATATTAATCAAATCCTTATACTGTAGTTTTATTTTCAGATACACTTTTGGGCTAAGACATAGTGTCTTCCAGTAATAAAAAAATCTAGAAGACTGTGCAGGGGCTTTCCTGGTGGCTCAGATGGTAAAGAATTTGTCTGCAATGCAGGAAACCTGGGTTCGATCTCTTGGTTGGAGAAGGGAATGGCTACCCGCTCCAGTATTCTGGCCTGGAGAATTCCATGGACAGAGGCACCTGGCAGGCTACAGTCCATGGGGTCACAAAGAGTCATATACGACTGAGGGACTTTCAAAATGTATTGTTTTGCATTTTTCTTCCTGTCTAGTGGCCTACTTAACTGCCCTATTTAGGAGTCGGTATAACATCAGACAGGCTCTTGGGGACTTCCCCAGTGTTTAAGACGCTGAGCTTCCACTGCAGGGGGTGCGGGTTCAATCCCTGGTCAGGGAACTAAAATCCCATATCCCACATGCTACACACAAACAAGACCCCCCAATAAGTGACTCTTAAAAACCTAAACAGCCTAAAGGTAAGGAAATTCATGCATAAGTTAAATACTTTTAGGCTTTAAAAAACATGTAACTGAGAAAACCAAATAAGAACAATGTAAATCAGTACAGGACATGATTATTGTTGAGAAGCGAGAATCTGGTTTTGTCAACGTGTATAAGATATTCATAAAAAAGCAGCAACACACAATGCCTAACAATAGTTATCTGCCTTTCTTACCTGGAGCACTAGGATAACCAATCAAAAGAAAACAGTGCAGTTATAAATAATCTACATTTAACAACCCATCTTAGCCACTCAGTTTCCTAGATTTGTTTTCTCTCAAGACAAAACAGATCTCAGTTGAGTTACAAGTGCTACCTACTATATTTATTCCAGATCACAGTGATTAACTAGAAAGTTTGTGATAAGAAGTCAAGTTGTTTGGATTCAAAACTTGGATAGGCCAGTCAACACTTGTATAATATCAGACAAGTAGCTTTCTTCTCTAAGCCTCAGCTTTCTCCTGCATAAAATGGGGAAATCCTTTAAGTGATTATTTTAGGATTAAATGAGAACTGATATATAGCATTAGTACAGTATCTGGCATATAAAAACATTTCATGCAGTTAATAGTGAAAGCCATGTTGGCAGTCATAAAATGCCCCGTCCCAGACTTGCCAGGGCAACCTTAGTCCTGGAGGCAGAGTCTGGGTTTGCACTGGGTAAGCATATGCCTAAGGATTTCATTAACATGATTAAAAAACAAAAGGTGTCACTATTTACAGTAACAGTGTTCTGAAACCCAAATTTCTTAAAATTCCTCAATTATTTAGCAATTCTAAAAATACCTGCTTTTAGTTTCTGGCTTTTAAAAAAAGTAATGAAATCATTTAAATTATAGAAGACAGTGCTTACAGTAGGCATTTCTCCCTTTTAGGTTTGGATTCAGGATATCAATGTCTTCCATTGTAAAGCACCAGGAAGCTACCATGGGCTTCAGTTTCCCCAGAATTACAGGTACAATAGGACACTGCACAATTGGGGGGCGGGGAGAAGAGTACATACTAAAAAGCAGGAAAGCTACTTAAACTGGTGCTCAACCAATGTCACTGACATTTATTCAGCACGCATTTATCCAGTACCCACTAGGTATCATGAACTATGCTACAAAAATTTAACCTTCAGTTTGATAATTCTCCCTTTGGAGAAACTTATTTCTGAAAATACAAAGAATTATTCCAAATAGGAAAAGAAATGAGAAAAATATATTTATTTAGCCACACCATACAGCATGTGGGATCTTAGTTTCCTGGCCAGGGATCAAACCTATGTCCCCTGCAATGGAAGTGTGAATTCTTAACCAATGGACCACCAGCAGTCCTGGAAAATATTTTTATATGCCTCTTAAAATTTAAAAGAAACACTGAAGGGTGAAAGTCCCTATTGGTCCAGTGGTTAAGATTCTGCTTCCACTGCAGGGAGCATGGGTTCCACCCCTGGTTCAGGAACTAAGATTCCACAAGCCACATGGCATGGCCAAAAATAAAAATGTTGAAGGGGAAACAAAGAGTGAGAGAGTGAGTGAAACAATTTATCATATGTAAATATATCATCACTTTTTCTTTTAGTTTAATTCTTAATAGCTCAGTGTGTTCTCATGCTATTACAAATATCTGTTTGATAACTTCTCTTAAGAATCTTGACATTTTCCATGAAAAGTAATACCATCAGAAATTAGCATATCTAAGCTTTTAACCAAAACACCAAAGCATTTAAATTTAGTAACACTGTTAAAAACTTTTTACTTGAGATCTAAATTCTGTGGTATACTAGGCAAAATATGAAACTATTATGAAATTTTCACCTATCTTTTCAGTAAAGTTCCCATCATAAAACTAAGTTTACTAGATGATCAAATTCTATTGTTTTTCTTTTATACATTTTAAAAAGAAAAACTTTACACTCTAAAATCTGTGATAAAATTACATAGCTATAATACATCACTGATAAAACAATGCTTCTTAAGAAAAATAAACCACAGTTAACACATACAACTGAGAGAAAACTGCTTACCTGCAGGAAGCAAGCTGTTTCATAAAGCTGTTCTACAGTGCTGTCATTTATTGCCAAGTTACCCGTGTATGTATAGGTTATTATTATCTGTAAGGTGGCTGAATCCACATTCCTCAGATGTATGTGTGTCTGTTTGCTTTCACTCAGTCCACTCATGAACATGGCCCTACAGTAAGGGTGGGAGGGGGAAACAAAAGTAGAGCTAAAAACAAATACCAAAACTAGACCACAGAGAATATTTATTTAGGGTATCTGCTGATGGACAACTTATAGGGAAAAACTTTTGGGGGAGGCAACAGAAAAGTATAATTCAGTGCCAAAGCTATACCAAACTTTTCTACTATGCCATTCTGAATGATAATGTCAAAATTAATTTACTCCTTATATTCACACAATGGAATTTAGCAACGAAAGAAACTCTTTAATATGTACACAGACAAACCTTAAAATCATTATAGCCAGTGAAAGGCAGATACAAAAGACCACATACTGTATGATTCCATTTATATGAAATATCCCCCCAAAGCAAATATACAGAGGCAGAGGGGAGAGTAGGAGTTACCTAGGGCCATGGGTAAAAAAGGTGAGTGTACATAAAGTGACAGAAATATTTCAAATTAGATTGTAGAGATGGTTGTATAGCTCTTTAAATATACTAAAATACTTAATTGTATGTAAATTAGCTCTCAACAAAGCTGTTAAAATTTCAACTTACTCAAATGATTTCCTAAAAATATGCAGGACAGTTTCCTAAAAAATTACATGCAGGAAAATATGCTGTAAAGGAAATTATGTTATGAAGAATACAAACTAAAATGTCCACATATAGGGAAGAGATGAAAAAAAATGCAAAGAGTATTACTGAACATATAGAAAAGCCTATAGTGATCTAAAGTGTGGTATCACAACAACTAGCCTGGGCACCTCAAGGACAAGATTAGAAACACTTTAAAGTGGATGAAGTAGTCAGTCAGGGTAGAATATAAGAACTTTTTTTGGGGGGAGACTGCTGAACCTAAGAGGTTCAGGCATTTAGATCACAGAAGGCTTAAATGAGACCCAAGAGGGAATTCCCTGGCGGTTCAGTGGTTAGGACCCAGTGCTTTCACTGCTTGGGCTTGGGTTCAATCCTGCATCGGGGGAAAGATCATGCAAGCCCAACAGCAGAGCCAAAATTTTTACTGAACTTCCTTGTAGATAATGAAGAATGCTGAAGGTTCTGAGCATGGATTCACTAGCATAATAAAACATTCTAGAATGAATACTCCATACTGACAGATCTCAAAAGCCAAAGCGGGGAGGCCAGAAAACTGCTTTGTAGGCTACTGTAATAATCTATGTTAGAAGAACCATCTGACTGAGGATGGCAGAAATGGATACAAAAGCTTTTACAAAAAACCCAACAAGATCAGGTGCTTTTCTGAACATTGGTGATAAGAATAGGAAGTAGATTGTTGTTTTTTAGTTGCTAAGTTGTGTCTGACTCTTTGCGACCCTGTGGAATGCAGCATGCCAGGCTCCTCTGTCCTCAACTATCTCCCAGAATTTGTTCCAATTCATGTTCATTGAGTGGGTGATGCTATCTAACCATCTTGTTCTTTGCTGCTCCTTTCTTAGATAGGAAAAGAATCAAAGCTAGCTCTTTATTTTCAAGTAAATGCCTGAAAAAAAATATTGTTAACCATTGAGAGGAAAACTGTAAGATGGAGGAAAAAAGTTAATCTTGTAAAAAAAAGCTGAGTTAAATTTTAGATATGTTTAACTGAAGGTGTGGGCAGCTGAGTCAAATAGAAATAATACAATAACCAATTAAGTATTTAATATTACTGAAACTATGAAGGTCAGGCATTAATGCAATAGACTGTGAATTATCTACAAAATGTCACGTGTTAAAGCCAAGTTAAGTTACATGAGCGAGACTAAAAAACTAAAAGAAAAACCCACCCAGATTCCCAATGGCCAACCTGAGGTAGAGTTCTATTAGAAGAAAAAGTAAGAATGACAAACGGTTGAGAAACATTCATCAGAGAAATAAGAACAAGCCAGTCAGTATAATGCTACTCTGGGCAAGGCAAGCAGGGTGTCAAAAACTAGAGCCTCAAGGGAAACAAATGCAGCAAAAGTAATTAGGAAAGCACTGGTGACTTCTGGTGTAGCTCACAAGGAGCAGCAAGAACAGCAGCTAACTTGAGGCCGTTAGGAAATGGAAAAGTGGCAGTCAGGGAATAGAAAAAGGGAATGAAAACATCAACCAGGGTATCTGAAAACTGCCTCCCAAAGAATACAGAATGGCCATAAATAAACCTAATCAAAGTAAAGGAGAACAGGAATTATTCTCGAAAAACATCCAAGATGTAACAAGAAAACGCTAAGAAAAGCACCTAAGACTACTGGTGGCACTTGTTTCACAAGACACTTCTCTCACATGGGCGATAAGCAAAAGCAACCTGAAAAGAGAATTACAAGAGAGCTGAGCAAAAATGGAAGATTTAGGGGTCATGTGCTTTTTCTCTGTTCCAATAGAAGGTAGTTAACTTTGGAAGAGGAAGTAGGTCAAGAGAACAGCTGACTATACAGATGACACTGAGACTGGTTATTCCAGGCTATAGTTTAAGGCACCAGAATAAACGGACTTCTGTAAAGGATCTATGCTTCCCAAAGACGAAAGACACTAGGGGAAGCTGAGCCAACTTGATCATAAAAATCTGAAACAGGCTTTTCAAAGAAAGAATAAATGCTGAATTGCATAATATTACAGCAGGCTGAATTACCATGGTGAGAGGTGCTGAGTAATTCTCAAGTAATCCCTTTCACTTGGCGTCTACTGTATATGTTACTAAGAAGTAGAAACTATTACTTCAGAGGTTCTCGGGATTTTAAAAGTTTTTTTTGATTCTTGGTGGAATGAAACTGGTAAACTGCAAAAGAATGTACCTAGTTCAAAGGACAAAATTTCTCATAGGAAATTTCTAATTGATAGCGATATATGTAAGGATACTGAAATCTACAAAGTTGTAAGCAGAATCCAGCTGAAAAAACCTGGGAAAAGATCAAGTCATTATTGTGGGAATATATAATAACTATCTATCCAGTCCAGAGAAAAGATATATATAGGAGGAAAAATTAATATATGTGGTTTGGTCTTGTGGATTATGAAATTGGCCCAGACACAGGATTGTAAAGATGGATGGATTTAACCCCAAACATGGGCAGAACTATTCTTTCTACTGTTACTTCAAATCCCTATTATCTGATTTGCTTTAGGGAGAATATATTCTCTTAGAACACCAAAGATGCTAAAGAAGGGAACTAACTAGTGATAACAACAGCAGCCTTAAAGAGATTGTGTTGCTTTTCAAATTGTGATACTAATGAAATATTTAAACTTTTTATTTAGCCTTCCAGGAAGCCAATTCCAACCCAGTTAGTTAAAAGATAAAAGAATAACCTCATGGCTAGAGAATTTAGAGAACAGTGTGTTGTCTACACAATGAAAAATAAAGTTAACAAGGAAGAAAAAAGGTAAGACACCTAACCCATAATTACATGTGTTACCTTCCTGATAAAGATGACAATTAAGCAAAAAGAATTTCTGCACAGGTTTAAAAGTTACACAAGACAACTACTAGGGTAATAACCACAGAAGAGTCTATGATTACAAATACCAATCTGGAAATCCACAAGTCATAAAGTTTCCAATAAAGAATAATCAATTCATAATTAACAGCCATTAAAAAGGGAGAACTAAAAAAAAAAAAAGGAAACTAATGGACCTAGGTTTGACTGAATCTGTAACTGAATTCCTGACACTATCTACTAAGCCAAAGGAGATGAAAAAACAAAAACAATCCTGACAATCACAATCACCTGGGAAGCTCTTAAAATAACACAAATCCTGAAACTCTAACTCGGACCCACTGAGTTAGACCCAGAAGAATCATAACTTCTGGGTTTGAAATCCAAGAATCTCTTATCTGTAGAAACACGAGAGGATTCTAAGGATCCTCTCTAGGTCTATTAGGTTTTCTAGAATCACTGTTTGCAAATATGCTAAGTCTTCTATGATAAAAATAGTTTCAATGTCTGAAACTATGAAATATCCACAGTTAAACCTGAAAAAACAGCAGGCACAGCAAAGCAACTGACAAGGCAGTCTAGGCCTAAGCTTCTATAATCATCATGAGATGTGTTATACTGGGGAATGTGAAGTTTCTACACCTTCCTCTATGTTAGCTTTGAAAAGTTAAGATTATACCTGTCCTGTCTATAGCTGCCACTAAAAAGCAGCATAAAGTAAGTTTCACTGATGATAGCCACTTAAAGCCAGCTAAGATTTGTTGTACAAATATACCAGTCCACATTTAACTCATCTTTATTCATTCTGTCCCTTTCAAATATTAAGTAAAGATTCAACCTAAGGGCAGTGACCAAACATAGGAATTTCTATGCCTTAATTCTATTCCTCCCATGAAATACGTAACAAAGGAAAACCTACCTTAAAAAGATTAAAAGTTGTAAAAAGTCATAAAAATGTAAAGTTTTCTGTATAATTAGCAAACAATTAAATCAACTTCTAAATTCTGAGGCACAGAGAACATTATCAGTTATTAACTATTTCAATCTGGGAAGAAGTCTGATAAGGCTAAAAAGATATCACAAATGATCAAAGTAACCAACAGTGAGCAAAAAATTCACTTTTTCAAAGGAAATAAAAGTCCTTTAAAAATTAATAATAACAAAAAAATAATTTTAAAAAAAGTCCTTAACACATCTAAACACTACCAATTATCTTCTAGAAGTTATTATCAAGTATACAGTAACTCTTAAATTCATAACATTTTAAAATCTTATGAGTAAGTGAAAATTACACCATTCATTTTCCTTTCTCTTTCAATGAAAAAAACAGTACTGTATTCTGAACCTTCTTGCTTCCGCATCATTAAACTTAACCTTAATTTCAAATTTCTTGTATTTAATCTTTGTAAAACCTTCCCTTGCCTGTCCCTTATTTACACACACAGGAGGTGACTGGCAAGCACTTTATCACCCAAATAGAAAATTTAGGCAAAACATTAAGACATCTAATTTTTTAAATTTTAAATAGTGTTTAAAATAATTTCTATCAAAAGATTAAAACAAGCTAACATTCTGCACTTGAAATTACAAACTAACCAAGATTAAAAGTACTTACCTAAAGTAAGAGCTACATGTTGCAAGAACCATCTTATGACAAGGGAATTCAGTGCCCTCAACAATTAACACTATGTCAGTAAACAACTGCTGTTCATAAAACAATTTTAACTGCTCCAACAAGGACACAGCATATTCAGTATTGATCTGCTTCTCCTCTTGAGTGGACATGACTGTATTCCATTAATATCTCCAGGAACAGATTAGAATAAAGTCAGTCTTACTGATGGAAGGTCAAGTGAATGCTTCAGAAATAAAAAAAGGAGAAACTCTGCTTGCTGATATCTGCAGCATTCAGAACCAAGACTGACACACTCACTAATGAATAGTATCTTGCTATAGGCTTAGAATCACTACTAGGTCATCCTGTGTTAATTAGGTTCTTCAGAGTTTTTCAACACAGTCTGCACACATCTTGCTCAAATCTGCAACTGTTGTTCATCTCAAAAGAGAGTAACACACGAGGTAGATTTTGTGGCAACATCCTATGTTTGGTGGATCCTCTGAAGTAACTAAAAAAAAAAAATATATCAGTCAGAGTATCTAGGCCAGTACATTTTTAGAATACAATGTTTAAGCAGACTTACATATGAATTACATTTTTTTGAAGTTCAACTTTAGACATTACCATAAAAATAAAACATGAGAAAAGGAATACTTTAAAAGTTTATTACATTTGTAGTTTTAAGTTATCTTTTTGACTTCTATAAAAAATTTAAACATTTCAGAAAGTAAAGAACATATCAATATGCATACATTTATGAAGTTCTTTAAAAACAAAAACATACAGTATGACAAAATAGAGAAATATATTACTACATGAAGACTTCATATTATACAAAACTGCATGTTCACAAAATGTGTAAATTTAAAATTTTCAGGAGATTCAAGTCCAGTTTTTAGACAATTCATCTGGAAGAATTCCCCCAAATTGCCAAGATATCTGAGTGAAAGGGAGGCAAGTCTTTCCTTATGACTTATCAAATATTAAAATATATTAACAGTTCTACAGTAAAGGCAAGTAAATAAACCCAAGTAAATATAATACACTCAAGTTAAAAGAAAAGGTATTAGATATGATAAAGAAGTCTTCAAAGTAGAAGACTGGTTATTTCAACAAATAACACTGGACACCCCCAGGAGGAAAAAACAAAATCCAATACCATTCATCAAAGAAATTCCAGCTGCATTAAAGTTTAATTTTAAAATATTATTTGGAAATAAGTATTTATAACATATGGCAGGGGAAGGCAATGGCACCCCATTCCAGTACTCTTGCCTGGAAAATCCCATGGACGGAGGAGCCTGGTAGGCTGCAGTCCATGGGGTCGTGAAGAGATGGACACAGCTGAGCGACTTCACTTTCACTTTTCACTTTCATGCATTGGAGAAAGAAATGGCAACCCACTCCAGTATTCTTGCCTGGAGAATCCCAGGGACAGGGAAGCCTGGTGAGCAGCCATCTATGGGGTCGCACAGAGTCGGACACGACTGAAGTGACTTAGCAGCAGCAACGTACAGCAAATGAATTACAAATAAGGAAAAATAATGTATAATATAGAGTACTAATAGTTAAAAGACTATCACCTGTTTCCTAATTAGATGATTCTTAGTTCCATAATCAGAAAGTCAAGTGCTGTTGACATGAAAACTATAAAAATATTTGACCATCATTTGCAACTACTACAACTTTTTCTCACAAAAATATCATCCATCTCTCAAACAGGTCACATTGTACTTCGGGCCAACCTATACTATTACATAAACTGCTAACCTGATGCAGACTGTCAAATTTCCAGCCAAGTAAAGTATAAGGAAGTAACTAAAACAGGTGCAAAGCCAGAGACTTTGGGTCATTTAAGGTAATGACTTTGCTCTTCCAGATCTGAAAGTTACCCTATAAATCTAAGTTTACTGCACAACCTCTAAGGCTAATGATACCTAAAATCACTGGCTATTTTCATATATTAATAATGCAGCAAGGCCCAGTGTTAGTGAGCGTGTTAGAAATGAGCATTTTTACACAGGAGTGTAAGTTGATACATACCTCCAAGCCCTTAATCAAAACTCTTAGAGCCAGCTATGTTCTGGAATTTAGGATCTCTCAAATCTTATAAAGGTAATGTGGTACATATATCATGTACTACAAGCAGTCTGGGACAGAACTCCATAACTGAACATCCTATTTTCACTGAGGGAAATGTGAATAGTATGAAAAATAATACTATATAGAGTCTCATTACTTCAGATCAAGTTTTATAAAACGAAATTTTTTTTAACTTGATATTAAGAGCTTTTTGAATATCAGAACTGCAAAGGAAATATTACAGAAGATTTAATATTTGGCACTGTAAATGCTTATTATCTCAATCTTTCAATTCTGCCTCTAAAAATTTATCTGACAGAAATATATATATTGATAGGCTAAAATTCCTAACCCCAGCTGTAGGACCCCAAATTGTCCCCATCCATGTTTAAACCAGGTGACAGGAGCTGCTGGCCAGGGCCAGGATGGATTTAGATGACACACTACACTCCAGAATTCCTTGCAGGGTAGCTATACAGGTTCACTCTGATTATTTCTCTAAGACTTCATACTCTCTGAACCTGATTTTTTTTGCAGTTCCTTTTCTGAGCCCCATTTATGTATGTCTCCATTTTATTAGATTTTATTTCTTTCTATCATATTCATGATACTGTATTAAAACAATACTAGTCTGGTTTTAGAAAATTACACGGTGAGCCAACTTTATACAATCTTATTGTCACTGCTTTATACACCCCCAATTTCCATCCCTCCCTTTGAAATCTAGGGTACACTGTCTTCCTAACAATTTTTATTTAAGATATCTCAACATTAAAATAGGCAGCAAAAGTCATTCAGACATCATATAAATTTAATAATTTACACAGATCAGTATCCAGTACAATTCAAAATAAAATTAAGTGTTGCTTTTCTGGGAACATAAGAGTTCAAAATGTATTAACTGAAAGTGTAAAAAATGGCAAAGTTTAAGATGGCCAACAAATAACCTTCAAAAGGTCCTTAAAAGCAATATACTACACACTCTGAAACATATCACAAAGTCTGAACTATCCTACTTAATAACCAAAGATTGGACACATTTTACAAACTTCCCCTTAATTCCCAGGTATCAATGAAACTGTTTACTTAATTTTCGATCATAAATTAATGGCTACTTAAATTTAACTCCACAAATGTTTTTTGGGTATTTACTAAGTGCTGGTCATTGTACTGTAAGTACTCAGACTGAGAGCTGCCAACTGTGAGAGCTCCAAGACACCAAGTCATTTACTCTTACTACAGCCAAAACATGTCTATCATTTAAAAAGAGTGTCTTTATTCTGGACAAACTAGGTAGGCAAAAGAATAAAATCTAGCTGTCATGATCTTTCATTTCCAAACTTTTGATAGAGAAGTAATACAAGAAATTTTATCCTTTACCCTAAGAACAACTGTAGCCACAAGTAAAATGAGCAAAGGAGGCAGCTGGCATTTGTCCCCCTGTTAACAGTGGTTCACACACAGAGGAAAGAAATATTTACTGAAGACTTACTTAAACCTTCTAAATTTTGTTAACATATGCAATGCTTACTTAATTAAAAAACTCAAACTTTCAAAAGGTATACTACTTTCTTTTCTCATCATAAAGACAAAATATTTTAGGATTTGTAAGCAGAGTCTTTGTCTCAAATACTAAAGCTGCTGCAGTCTGAAAACAGCGAAGTCAACATATAAAGGAACGGACATGATTCAACAAATGTTCTCTACAAAAACGGACTACAGGATAAATGTACCAATCTCTGTTTTAGGCTGCTTCTTGATCAAATATTAAGAATTTTTTTAAAAGGTGGTAACAAAAATACACACTTCAAGATATTTTCCCCAGAAGAATGTTTCCCCTTCAAGTCATAAAAACAAGGAAAAAGCACAAACCTTAAATGCTTGAAAGTTGAATTAAATATAATTCTTAATCTAACCTGTCTGTATTCCACCTTTCAACTGAAATATTTTAACATCTCTTACCTAGTCACACAACCACTTTCCCTACTTACTACAGGCTCAGTCAACTTTTGAAACACTTTTAAAAAATCCAGTGAGTATCCTTTATTTAGGTTAGAAAAAAAGGACTTTTCTAATCTGCTGAAAGAAACCCACAATGAGGGGGGGAAAAAAAAAACTATTTTAGAGTCAAAAACACTTAAATTTCTTTCTTTTTTCAAATCAAATCAACTACATCATTTCTGGAGAAGGAAATAGCAACCCACTCCAGTATTCTTGCCTGGAGAATCCCATGGACAGAGGAGTCTGGCAGGCTATAGTACCAAAGGTAGCAAAGAGTCGGACACAATTGAAGGGACTTAGTAGGCACAACTTATTTATATATATTTGAAATACAGAAGATGTGTACAAAACAATTCTGTGTAAAGACATCCAATGAACACGTGGATTCAGCAGATGAACTGATGGCCAAAGACTTGGAATCCACTATCAGCTGACACATTTCCAGGTATCAGGCAACTTAAGATGAATAGAAAGGTCCTATAATTTAAAGGTAGTTGTCAGGACAATATTTCACAGTGAGAAAAGCCAACTAGAAAAAGCATTAAATGGGAGTCATACAGACACAGTATAATGACATTCAGAATCTAACAAAGTAAAATGTACTCTGGCATAAAAAGTATGGTTAGAATGCTATATACAGGATGATATCCTTTCTTCTACTCTTCATCAACTTTCTGCAAGTAAGTAGAGAACAAAGACCAACTTATGTTTTAATCTAAAAGCTTCCTATTAAGAGTAGGATTGCAACTGAGAGGAAAAAAAAAAAGCAAAAACTTGGATTCTAACATTTTTTCTAGGCTACCCAAGTCTCCAAGGTTCTACTGAGTGAATTTTGCCACACAAGATAGTTTCAGAGCATTCTGTTATTAAATAGTCATCAGGATTAAATCAGTCAACAATCCATAGCAATACACACAATTCTACTTAAAAATCTGAAATACCTCTTACAGAACGTTGTTTCAATACTTTTCCTCCCTTGCATAATCAATGTGACTATAAATTTTGTAGGGGAAGCAAATGTATCTAACGTTACTTTGAAATCTAGTTTTCATTCCCACAAGTGTGTCATTTATAGTACCTTTCCACAGAATAGCTACAGAAACATAGTCAAAGTGAAGTGAAGTCACTCAGTCGTGTCCGACTCTTTGCGACCCCTTAGACTGTAGCCTACCAGGCTCCTCTGTCCATGGGATTTTCCAGGCAATAGTCCTGGAGTGGACTGCCATTTCCCTCTCCAGGGGATCTTCCCAACCCAGGGCTTGAACCCAGGTCTCCCGCATTGTAGACAGACGCTTTACCGTCTGAGCCACCAAGGAAGTCCCAATAGAAACATAAACAGATACAAAACAAGTTTTCCCAATGTTATACAGACAAGATCTGGAGGATAAAGAATAAAGGACTGAATAACTACTGAATGTGAAAATGAGACTGATCAGCAATTAACAGAGCTATACGTGTGAAACCAGGAAGGATAAGAAGATAGGGTCATTGTTCAGTCACTAAGTTGTGTCCTCCTCTTTTGAGACCCTATAGATTATAGCCTGCCAGGCTCTTGTCCATGGGATTTCCCAGGCAAGAATACTGGAGTGGGCTGCCATTTCCTTTTCCAGGTGAAAAAACGGAGGAGGTTGCAAACAGCGACTGCACAAAAACTACACAGTAATGATGAAACAGTGATAAAGAGCAAGAGCAGTGGACTACAGGTCATCACCTGTATGCAGCACTTTCAAGTTGTATATTATTAACTTAGGTGATGCTCTAACTTCCAGTGCTACAAATGTCAATATAGAAGATCTAAACTTGTTAGAAAAAATCCAAGGCTATTCTAATGTCAAGTATTGCCAAAAAATTAGAGCATGGACTGTGGAGCCAAATTACTTGGGCTGAAATCCCAACTCTGCAACTTACTAGTTGTGTGACCTTTCATAAGTTATTTCCTTTTTGTGCTGTAGTATGCTCATGTGTAAAATGCGGGATAAAAACAGAATTCTTCTCAACTGGATTAAGGATTAAATGAGCTCTATGGAGAGTTTGGAGCAGTGCCTGACACACAGAACTACTACTCTGTGCAAAAAAAATAATTTGTAATTATTTTACTTAACACACTCACTTACTGGTCAAGCTTTTTGTAGTACCTTCACACCTTCTCAACCTTCATACCTACACAGGTCTGAGTCCTAATTACAAGGTTTCAACACTCAAACACAGTTCTCTTTTTGCCTTGGGTGAATACCATTTTAGATAAGAAAATTTTTTTCAAAGATTTTAGGGAGTATTTTTGATGGTATAAATCATGAAACATACCAGTACAACAAAGACTAACCTTGAGAAGGCTGATGCCTGTGCAAAAAAATAAGTGATAGCCAGGAAGGCACCAGTCATAGAACAAGCCTTTCTTCATTTCAGTGAAAAGATAGGTTTCTGCTTCAGGGAGGACAATATATTGGTGCTAGAAAGAGTTTGCCTTCAAGTTATCAAAACAACCCTGACAGTTGGGAATGTTTGGAAAACCACTTCATCTTCAAATTGATTGTCAACTACTACACAAACAGAATTTTCTGGAATTGTGACAAACATCAATTAAAAAACAAACACCCTGACTTTTAAAGAATGTATGAGTTTGAGACATTTCAGTACAGCTTCCTCTACTCTAATAAAGTTCAGAACCTAGGTCTACTCCTTCTTGACCCCTTTTCCAACGAGTGTGAAAAGACTACCTGACTCCATCAAGTTAATTATGCTCAGTATCCCAAGTAAAGTCAGGTCACAAGAATAGGCTTCTGTTCTACATTACGATCAGTAAGTTATCTCACTTTAAAAAAATTAAACAACATAAAGGAAACACCATTTGTGATAGAATAATTATGACTGAGGTCTGTCCTTTTATTTTGGTTATCACTTTTCTTTTTTCCCCTCAGCTCTGCAGACTTAAGAAAGCTGAAGAAATATAAAGTAAAACTGACCTTAACTTTTTCAATAGGATTTCATTTTTCACTAAATCAGTGATTGTTTCCAATCACAATAACAAAACTATTTCCCAAATATTAAATATATTCATGAGGTCATTAAGGGCACAATCACTTAACAACAATTATGGCTACTTAAGTTTCTCAGTTCCTAAAAAAAAAATAAAAAGAAGGGTAAACTGAGGAATACCTAGACTCCCCTGCCAACCATGGAACCTATTTACACGTTACCACTTGTCAGTAAGTATGGGAGGGAGTGGAGCTGAGGGGAAAAAAAAAAGGGAAGAACTGAAAAAGTATCTCTCATTAAATGGTAACATTTTCTCCCAGTCTCCTACTATAATCCCTCCTTCCCACACAGAAGAATCTAGGTGCTGAAAAATCCTGGCAAGTGAACAGGGAGTAAGCTTCACATATTTAAAAAGTTACTTGAAAACAACCTATCATTTTTAATACCCTGAGTAATTTGAACATAAACTGCTCTATTCAATCTACAAAACTGAAAATGATTAAGACTAAGATATAATGAAGGACTTTGGTATTTCCATTCATATTTTTTATGACATCAGGACCAATCCTTTTTCCTGCTCTTAGAAATACAAGCAAGAAGAAAAACAACTCTTTTCTAAGTAAATGAGTAAAATCTTTGGGAAAACCAAATAATCTTTTGCCTTTTAAGACTGCATTCAAATTTCTAAAAATTTACCATTCACTTTAAACACATTCAGTGTTCAATGTTTGGATGTTATGAAATAGCTAATTATTTCCATTAACTAGGAGAAAGAAAATTTGTGGAGGAGCGTGGACTGAAGTACTGACACCTCTATTCCCAACCACCTCCTTAAGTGCCATGTGAATAACCAAAGCTAGCTGATTCTGCGGTAATGCTTAGGAGAGCAAAAAGGAGAGAAGAGTTACAGCCCTTAAAACTCTTCCGACAAAGAGCTGTCTGTAGAGAAAAAAGAACCATGCAGAAAAGCATGAGCTATAAACCAAGCTCAACAGGAATGCCACAGCCCTGGTACTGTTTACTGAGGACAACCACCTCTTGAGAATTTCAGGGCCCCATCTAAAGGGGCTTCAATAAGCACTAGACCAACAAAAGATCAAAGTAAAGAAGTAATCTTAATATTAGCAAAATTCCACATCATCAAGGCTGGAAAACAATTGACTGGTTAGACTTTTCAATTTACTTTCGGTCAGAAAAAGTCCTTCCTAGGGGAAAAAAAAAAAAAAAGGAAAAAAATCCTAACCTAAGGTTAACTAAAGTAAGCCACTCACAATTTCGAGATTTGAAGTTCATACGACTCAAAAACTCAGGCAAAAAAATCACAACACAGCGGGAAGCAAAACCAACCAACCAACCTTACTTTAAAATAGAGAACCACTGTTAATTCCACGTTGTTGATTAGTGGTCTCAATAGAAAAGATAAAAAATAACTGTAGTCAGAGTACACTGCTGATAGGGTTGTTTCTAAATGCCTGAATGCTAAGTGAGCCAGACGTACAGATTCATGTTATCAACAACACGTGACGTCCTGTACCCTACGTTTTTACAACGCTGATACTTTAGCTAGATATTTCACAGAAACATACCCTTTCACAGGTAATTTTACATTTTCGATTCTTTTTCTATTTTCATTTTGACGGGGTCATCCGTGGCATCGAACAACTCTAGATATTTCTGAGTGGTATATTATTCTCCCTTTGAAGTAGTAGAAAGTGAGCTTTGATTAATAAACCAGGAGAAATAAAAGAGCCGTTAACTCAAAATCACCGCTCCACATCGGGATAGTCTACTCCACGGCTTCTTAATTCACAGGGAGAGAAAGGTGGTCGAGTTCAAATAACTTAAGAGATTTCAGTCTAAAGTAAATACGTACACAATTTTCCGTTTCAAAGAGCAGCTTCTGCTTTCTTTTTAAGATCATCAGTAGACCCACAATGGGACCTCTGTTAATCTAGACATCTCTTGGTTACTTAAGAAGTACCGGACAAGGAAAAAACGCAGGGCTTGCCCTCCTACTGTCTACCGTCTCGCGAACACGTCGCGAGTAGTCAAGGGAAACAGCTTGATTTTGGCAACGCGGGCTCCAGCCGGGGCCAGGGCGCCGCCCGGGAGACCCGCGGCCGGAAACGCCCCCGCGAGCGACTCGCTCAGCCGCCCCTGCCCCAAGCACCGGCCGGACGCCGGGCCGCAGCGGGGCCGCCGCCGGGTGTGGACAGAGGCGCCGGCCGCCCGCGCCCATCCCCCGCCCGCGGCGGAAACGTCTCCGGTTTGAAAGATGCCGCCGCAGCCGCCCCCTGCCCGCCGAGCCACAAAGGGCCGAACCCCCTCCAGCCCCGGCCCTCCTTCCCTAGCTCTCCACAGGTCGCCCCCGGGTCCCCCGCCCGGAGCTGGAGACGCCTGCTCACCCGAGTCCCTCAGTCCTGAGGGTTTGGATCCAGTGCGGCCGGCGGCCCTGAAGACGCTGGGCCCCAGGAGCGCGGCGGCGGGGGCGTGGCCCTCCCGCGGCGGCTAGGGCCGGGGTCTCGCCTCCGCCTCCCTAAGAGGAAGGCTGGCGCCGCCGCCTCCCCTTCCTTCCGGTTTCCCCTCGCGCCCTCCTTCGGCCGCTCAGTCCCGAGCGGAAAACTGCGTCCTCTTCGGGCGCCGCCGCACGCTCCTCTGGGCCCGACCACCGCCAGACTCCTCCCCCGGGAGCCGCGCCGCCCGCCCTCACCGCCTCGTCAGCCCCGGGGCCGCGAGACGCCTGGCTTGCCGCTCCCACCCCGCCCCTGCGGCGCGCTCTCGCCCTCTTGGCGGGCCCCTTTCGAGACCCGGGGACGCGCGGACAGCGGACCGTGGGCCAGCCTTCTCCAGGTTTCTTTTCCCGCCGCGCGCGCCCAGGCGCGCGCCTAGCACCACAAACGTCGGTTTCGCAGTTTCCCGGGTTCTTGGGACCACCCCCCCAACCCCGCCCGCCCTTACCCTCGCTTCCCCCGCCCTTTTCCTTTGCTAGATCCCACCGGAAAGCCAAAACAATTGGGTCCGCGCAGGCGCGTGGAGGAAGCGGAAAGAGCAGGAAGGGCGGGGAAGGCGCGAGGTGACGGGGAAACGCTTTTGAAGGGGTTTCCCTGGGAAGGTCAGCGGAGAGTCCGTGGAGGGCGCGTGCGCGGCGGAGGGGTCGCCCTCCTAGGAGCGGAGCGCGGATGTGGGGCGCCAGGAGGTGCGCATAAGGGAGGCTTCAGGCCTAGCCTGGTGAAAAGAGCACAGAGAAACTCAGTGTTGGGAAATGCGGACAGCCAAGCACCAAGTTCTATGCCGTAGACTGATTTTTTCCCCCTCTCGAAATACAGAAATTTGCAGGCTGAGTCCCGGAGTGGGAACAAGGTGGACTAGACAACACCAGACCAGGGAAGAAAGACGCTGGGAGGCTGAGTGGGCTTTGTCTCCTCGGCCCCTTCTCTCCAAAACACGCTCTCCACTTATCAGAGCACATTCGGTTTTCCAGTGCTCATCAAGAGAGACTTCATGTCCTGGTCTCAAGGCCAAGGGAAAACTCAAAGCAGCACCTGAAAGAGCTTGCAGTTCTGGAGAGTGAACCGTTGGCGTGTGGAGGGAAGGCTCTTCAGCTAGTTTGTGCTGCAATGCCTCGGCTTCCAGCTCCCCCCAGTAACTTCCAAAGGAGAGCCTTCAGCTTCACTAAGCGAGGCTTTTGTAACAGCCGTAGGCTGTGGCCCACTCTGGTGTGGTTAACTTGGTACGGCTTGCTAGCAAGCAGAAAAGTCACAGATCTACTCTCTAGTTTGATACAATTTATTCATAGATCACTAAACTGTCAGAAATGCCCACATAGACTTCACCCACCTGCATAACTTCCATTCTTGGCACAAGCCCAATCTGGAGAATGTACGTGACCAATTATAAACTAAATGCACACATTTACTGAAGAGCTGCTTTAGACCAGATTAAATCAACTGAATACACACCAAGATATGTATGTCTGGGACTACGGCAGAATCTAGAAACTAATTCAAAGCATCTTTATTAACTACAGTATGCTCTCACTCTGCTTAGTCTGACTAAATGTCTGTTTTTGATCCTTAAGATTCAAATCATTTAACAGATGGTTGTGTTCCTACTCTGTGCCAGGCTGGATCCTGGAGATGCAAAGCGTAAACAAGAAGGCAGAAACAAAAAAAGGGTTTGTGTTTCCTCCTCTAGAAGACAGAGAATCATTTAAAATATCTTTAAGGCAAATATCTTTTTATTTATTTTTATTTATTTATTTTGGCCTCACCGCGCTGGCATGTGGGATACTAGTTCCCGACCAGGGATGGAATCCCCCCACCCCAACCCCGCATGGGTAGCAAAGAGTCTTCACCACTGGACCAGAAGGAAGTCCCAAGGAAGAGAATATCTTGATAAGGTTTTAGAAAAATAATTCTGAAGCATGGTGCATATTGGACTGAATCTGGGGTTACTAGTTGGGAGGCTGTAAAAATAATCCAGACAGGAGGTGGAGAGAGTCCGAACTAATGTGAGGAGAGTGAAACAGAGCTGGACTTAACACTAGCTAGATATAATATGTAAGACTCAGGTACTAAGAGGATGAGAGGAAATAAGAAGTGAAGGATGACTGAGTTTTCTGGTTAGGGTGACTAAATAGTAATATCAGTAACTATAGGAAAAGTAGCTAATTGTCAGGATAAGAGAGTACTAAAAGGTATCATTTTAATAGCTGTACAGTTAGGAATGCATATGGCTGCAAATAAAATTCTACTGCAGTGGCTTAAAGAAGGGTCTGTTTAGTCACATAAAACTGAAGGTAGTTGGTTATCCTTGATTCAACAGCTCTAGAAAAGCAGAGCCCAAATGTCTATGATTCTTTTAGCATTTCTCTCATAATTGCAAGATAGCTGCAACAGTTTTAGCCTTTACAATAGTTAGTTGTCAGAGGCAGGAAGATAGGGAAAGGAATGGCTTCAGCCATCTTTTTCTTTTTTTCCCAAGAAAGTAAAAGCTTTCCCAGGATAATACTCCATACCCCAACTCAGCAGACTTTCACATACATCTCACTTTCTAGAACTGTAATTCAGCCAACTATAGCTGTGAAGACAGATTTTCCAGGTCTAGCAAAAGCCTATTTGGGTCAGAGAAGTAGCAAGCTGCTACTTAGTTAATACTTACAGCATTACTTTTATAACATTTAAAACACTGTGGGATGGCAGGCTGGGTTGAAGTTTCTAGAGTTTCCAAACCAATCTTTTTGGTGTTTTATCTTGACTGGAAAAAGAACAAGTCGAGCATCTATTCTCAAATATTTGTACATGTTTGCTGTTCCTTCCCTCCTCAAAGTTGTAATCCCCTTAAAAATCCTTAAAGAAGACTGCAGCCATTAGGAAGAGGAGGTTGCTGATGTCAAGAGGAGGCTGATTCCTTGCAGCTACTGTGGTAGAACAACTGTAAAGCGTCACTATAAACCTCAACACCACCTTGCCTTTACAATTTCACTTCTTAGCTCAGAAGCAGAACAATCACAGCTAGTTTGAGTGCCCATTTTAGGGAAATCATAAATCAGTATTTTCTAGCTTTTATACTAATTTTTTTTTTTTTGCAATGTAAAGTAGCTCCCTTGTGGTCTATATCTAAAACTACGCACATGACATTGTTTCAAACATTCCTTTTGAGTTAATAAGGCATTTTATTTCGATTAAGTGTCAAATGCCATGAAACAATTCTTAAGACTACATTTTAAACATTGTCATGATTCTAGAAAAGAAAGCAGAAATATTATAAAAATAAAAAAATAAAAATGTAACTGGGAAAATAAAGCTGTAACTACATATTTTCTAAAGTTGAATTTTTGCTTAACCATTTCTGATGTTATAAATCATAATGATTTAAGATACTAAGATAATCTAAAATATTCTTAATGTTAATTTTAACCTATTTACAAACCTTGGATTTGGGGGAGGAAGTTACCAGGCCATCTGTGAGAGTGCACAATCCACAGTTGGTTGAATCTGCAGATGCAGCATTGCGGATAGGGAGGGCCCACGATAAAGTTATATGGACTTAGAGAAGGGTCAGTGCCCCTAAACTCCATGTTGTTCAAGGGTCAACCGTATACCCTTTCTATCTTGCTTCCCTATAATAAGTACATCATGGATACTGGCTGAAGAAGTTGTGTAAACAGGCCTTTAGCAATGTAATGGTATGGTATGGGGCAAGGCAGGTATTCTGTATTCCTACAATTATGTCTGTTAGTGAGCTTATATTGTTCATTGTGAACTTCACACATTTCGGGTCAGAAAGATCCCCTGGAGTAGGAAATGGCAACACACTCCAGTATTCTTGCCTGGAGAATCCCATGGACAGAGGAGCCTGGCAGGCTACACAGTCCATAGGGTTGCAGAGTTGGACACGACTGAGCGACTAACACTTATACACTTATGCACCATAAGAAAACTGCAGAGCTCCAGGAGGTAAAAGTCATGGAAATGTGGAGGCCCCATCAATGACTTGGTCTCCCTGGAGTTTTTATTTCTTGGACTTGTCAACACTGAGCTTCCAGAAATTTGTCAATTAAAGTTCAGGTTTCCCCACTCAGTGCTAGTTCCCATAGAGGTTGCTGCTTTGGGGCTTCACCAGTAAATTGTGATTCTCTGTATTTGCCTGTCCTAGAATCAGCCATTTCTTCAAGTTCTGATTCCTCCAAGTGGAGAATGGCATTTAGAAACCAAGATCTGAGGGCTAGGTATCCTTCTTGTTTCCAAAGATATTATTGCTTTAGGCCCTCTCAGCAAACAGAACCAGAAAACATGTAAGCTTCTGCATACACATGTATGCATGTATGTACATACATGTAGACCAAAAATTAAGGAGCCTGCCAGACTACAAACATGGGATTGCAAAAAAGTCAAATATGACTTAGTGACTAAACAACAATAACAGAAAACTTAAACAAAAAATGTGAATTAAAAGGATATTTATAAATAAAGAACATCTAATAATTAGTGGATAAAATTTTTTAAAAATTTATGCAACCATTTACAAAATTTGAATACTTACAAGGCCATATAAAACAAATCCAAACTAATGCCAAATTATTGGCATCTTTGAACAAAATGCACTATAATTAGAAATCAATAATAAAATGTTAGCCAAAATAATCTGATGTTTGTAAATTGAAAAACTTTGTTCTTAATAATTCAAAGGATCATGAAAAGAACCATACTGCAATTAGAAAAAAGAGCAAAGAATGGAAATTAGAAACTATATAGAAATCAGTTACTATGAGAATTCTTCATAACAACTTGTAAAATGCAATCGAAGAGGTATTTAGAAGGAAATGTATAACTTTAAACATGTATATAAAATAAAAGTTAAATTAATTAGCTAGATGTCCAACCCATAAGCTAGAAAAGTAAACAAGAGGAAATCCAAAGACCTTTAAAAATACAAATGAAAGAACAGTAATTACTACATCGGAAATAAAGGAGAGGAAAAACAACAAAACAGTTTGTACTTTGATAAGAGTAATGAAATGGATATAGTTTCAAGCATGTTGATCAGGAAAAAATATAGAGGACAAAGAACATTAAGTCTCAAAATAACATATTTATAGATATCACAACCACTTTTAAAAAATCAAAAATCATGAAAACTTTTATAGCTACAAATTGGGAAACTCAGACAAAAAGGACAAATTCCTAGAAAAATTCCAAGTTGTTAAAACAAAATCAAGAAATTAAAAAAACAGACATAAACATTAGATAAAATGCATCAATAGCCAAGTCTACTTAACAAAACAAAATACACAATGTAATCTTACAGGGAAGTTCTACTAGACTTTCAAGGAATAAATAGATAATCCTTGTCTTATGCAAATTGCTCTAGAGAGCAGAAAAAGATGGCAAGTTATCGAGTTTATGTTACAGTATGAGGCTAGGATATCTTGAAACCAAGAAAAGTTATAAAACAATTCCACCTCTAGTCTTAGTTTCCAAAATTCCAAATAAAATACCAGCAAATGGGATCCTACAATGCATATTAAAATATATCAAGACCAAGGTGGGGAAATTCCCTGACAGTCCAGTGGTGAGGACTCCCTGCTTCCATTGCTGGGGGCCTGGGTTCAATCCCTGGACAGGGAACAAAGATTTCACAACCCGTGCAGCACAGCCAAAAATAAAAGAAAAATTTTTAAAAAGACCAAGTTGGATGCACCCTAAGGATACAAGGATTGTTTAACAAGCGAAAAATTCTTTAAAGAATCTGCTTTATTAGCAAGATGAAGAGGGAAAAATATGACTATTTCAAAGATGCAGGAAACCATTTGTTAAAGTTCAACATTCATTCAATATTTTAAAACTTCTCAGCCAATTGGAATAAAAGATCCTACTAATTTGCTAAAGGATGTCTCAAGAATAACCTACAATAATCCTTTATAGTGTATCATTAGAAATTAAATATAGGAATTCCCTGGTGGCGCAGATAATAAGAATCCACGTGCCAATGCAGGGGATAGAGGTTCGATCTCCAGCCTGGGAAGATTCCACCTGCCTCGGAGCATGACTCCTGAGCTTATGTGCCACAACTTCTAAAGCCTGTGTGCCTACAGCCTGTGCTTGGCAACAAAAGAAGTCACTAATGAGAAGCCCTCGCACCACACACAAAAAAAGCTTAATTAAAATAAAGAAATTAAGTACAAGACAATGCTATCTGCTATCTATTTTCTAATTGAATATTGTGCTGAAGGTTTTAGAGATTAACATAAGATAAATAAGATATTCATTGAAAAGGAAGAAACAAAATCCATTATTTATAATAGCTCATTTGAGTGTTCACATAGAACATCTAGTCAAATACACAAAAAATCGAAACTAAAGAGATTTCAGTAAAGTTGCTGGAATATAAAATCAGTATGTAAATATCAATAGTATTCCTATATCCCACCAACACAGTTTAAAAATGTAATTTAAATCATTTTTCAATAGCAAGAAAAGCTGTAACTCTAAAAGATATTTATAAAAAATTATAAATTAGAACCTTGTATTTAAGATTTATCCATGGAGACAGATATGATTCTAGTTATTTCATTTAATTTCTGTGTAGTATACTTTATCTATACTACAATTTATCTATTCTTTTATGGACAATTAAGTGGCTTTCAATTTTTTTATAAGTAATGCTATAACAACAAACATTTTAAATAAAGAGCTGCTTGTGTGTATATGCAAGGTTTTTCCCAAGGATATTTTAAGAGGCAGAATTGCTGCTTTATGACTTCATGACACATTTTCAGCTTTTTCAGATACTGTCAACTTGCCCTCCAGAGTGATTTTTACCAATTTATACTCTCAAGAGTAACTGTCACTCCACTTCTTCCTCAACTCTTGGTGTTTTCAGACTCATTTTCCCCCCAATATGATAGTTATGAATGGCATCTCATTGCAAATACAACAAGAATGAAGGCTCCTTAAGAATTATAATTCTGTTTTCCTTCCCTGTTTCCTTAGGGCTAGAATTGTGCTGGTACTCTTATAGGTACTCAAATTTTGTGAATGGAATGAATGAATGAAGGATCACTAGTGAGGCTCTTTAGGTGTGGAAAGCAAGACCATCACTACATTTGTGTTTAAAATTTCTATCTAAAATCAGCATGTCAATTGAGAGGAAAGTAGAAATCACTTTGCTTTAATAAGAGATGAAGACTGTCAAAATGAGAGTGACACTGACTACACAAACACTAGAAAAGGCACTGGGTCTGGAAATCCAAAGCAAGACCTCATCCTACCCCCCTTCCAACTAGAACTGCAACTTAACATATGTGGACAGATTACTTAACCTCCTTGAATCTTAGGTGTCCTCATCTTAAAATAGAGAGGATAATAATAACACCCATTTGGAATCTTGAGCAGAGAACACACAGTTCACTAGCTGGACATTAATGCAAAAATAGCAACCACCATCTAACCTCAGACATCCTACCTAACACAAAATGCCTCAGTTGGCACAAAAACATCCTTACATCAATGGTCTAGTTGGAATCTATGGACCAGGTAGTACCACTCTGTTTCATTCTTGACATCTTCCAGCATTGCCTCAGATTCAAAGTTCCCAGTTAGCTGGCATTTCTGGGAACTTTCATTTCAGTCCTTCTTCCTGCTAACCTACCTACCAACTCGCTCAACTATGCAAACTAGAAGCCCTGTTTAGCTAAGCACAAGCCACCATATCCCTCACCTATTTGAAGCTTATTCCCTCATAAGGACACTCCTGTTCTGAGCTGCCCTCATGAGAAGATTCTTCATGCTCCCACTCTCCATGAACTCCAGGGCTGAGACATGAACACTAGCAGGTGGCAGATCCAAGCTTTCTGGGTACTTAAGATTATAAAATTCGGGGACTCCATTTAAGAAAAGCATCAAGTTATGAATACAAGCATCTTGTGATGTTTCCATCTCTCACCTTGCTGGTCACTCTGCCACATTCATTGAGGACAGAAGAACCTCTAAATGACTATAATATGAAAGAAGCTAAAGGAAGCAGGACACACCAGGGCCCTCCCAGGGTCAAAAGCCTTTCTGTGTCAGCCATTTATTGTTTATAGAGAAAGGTTTTCCTATCCTAGATATTCCCTGAGTTTCAAAGAGCACACTCAGTTACTAACTAAGGAAGTGAGGGAAGGCAGTAACAAAGGAAAAGCAAGACCAACATAACCTTTTCCATGGTTGTTAGCTTAAACTAATCCCTTGATTTATGACCCCAAACATCTGAGATAATGTCCTTTTTGGCTTCAACCAGCTGGCTCCAACAGACTTAAAACTGATGACACCTGGAGGGTCAATTAAGAATTGTGGCTCCTGAACCATCATGAAGGCTCTAAGTACAGAATAAAATGCCTCAACAACTGCTTTTGCTCAGTACTCTTGCCTGGCAAACCCCATGGACGGAGGAGCCTGGTAGGCTGCAGTCCATGGGATCGCTAGGAGTCGGACATGACCGAACAACTTCACTTTCACTTTTCACTTTCATGCATTGGAGAAGGAAATGGCAACCCACTCCAGTGTTCTTGCCTGGAGAATCCCAGGGACGGGGGAGCCTGGTGGGCTGCCGTCTCTGGGGTCGCACAGAGTCGGACACGACTGAAGCCACTTAGCAGCAGCAGCAGCAGACCATCACTTACTAGTTTTCTTTGCAGGAACACACAGATCAATCATAGTCACCAATGAAACATCCAGTCACAGGAAGCCAAGAAGACCTCAACTGAGGTCTTATCAGAAAATCACAAAGAACCTGTACCTCCGTTGCCTTAAAAAACCTTGCACCCCAGCCCAGCAGCTCCTAGGATGGATTTGAGATGAATCTATCAATCTATTAATCCATCTTTTGGGTTGGTGTGTCTTCAGCAAGTAAATCTTTCTTTGCTCCAAACTCCAGTGTTTCAGTTTGTTTGGCCTCACTGTGCATCAGGCACACAAACTTGGGTTCAAAGGGGGTGACTCACAAAACTCCAGATTCCCAGATCTTTTCCTTTTTCAGAGCCAATGACTTCATGCCCACCTGAGTCCAACAAACCAATGGTCACCCTGTGGACCTAGTTATAACTTACAGCTACTCCAACTCTGAAATCCTAAACCTCAGATATCCATTCTCACACCACAAACACCCTCCTCTAGCTTTTTCATTCTCATGTATAAGACTTCCATTACTTTTTCTTAACTTGATCAGCTCCTCTCTCCCTGACTACATGCTAAGTCACTAAGTATGGTGAGGTAAGGCATTTAGGGAGCACAGTGTATGGAGGCGCTTACACTCAGGGTCACACAAGTGCAGGGTATGCATATGTGTTATGATGTGTTACTTTAACATCTCACCATTACACTGAACTTTCTTGAGCCCTTGATTTCTCTTCCTATAAGCCCTGCAAAACCACAGTCCTTGATGCACCCAACCATTCTTTCTCTCCCAAGTGACTGAAAATGATGAGGCAAGTGACATACCACTGCAGATGAGGGCCAATACAAATTTCTGAATCTCATCCCCAGGTCAGCCCCTAGTTCTACCAGCAGCTCTTTTCCATCTATAAATTACAGCTCCTTCCATTCCTTGGGGCAATATGGCAGGCATTGTTAGTACTATTCCTACCCCTCTTGACTGAAAATATAGTAATACCAAGGTAATAGAATTAAATTTCTGCTTTCAGGATGTCATTTTTCTCCAACCTCAAAGACTCTCCTGTCCAAGACCAAGCACTGCAACCAGGCTGGACTACTCTCCCATTCTCAGAACATCATCTTAACATCCCTCTCTCTCCACTGTCAGTAACGTCTCCCTGTCTCTCCATGCCCGAGATAAATACACCTCAATTCCTCTCATTAAAAAAAAAAAAATCTGAAAACCCCACAAATCCTCCTTACAACCCCATGACTCCCCTCCATTACTGTCCTATAGCTTATCTTCCATTCACACACAGAGTACTCTACTCATCAGCTTCCCCTTCTCACTGCCCACCCCCTCACCCCAGAGACGATGCCCACACGTCCCTGTAGCACCACTGCCCCCGACCACTAGCGTCCTCATCACTGAAGCCCCTTCCCCCGAGATGCTGCTCTCAGCAGCATGAAGCACGCTTGCTTACCCCACCTGTAGAAATCCTCCTCTCAGGTCTGTCTGTCGTCCAGGTTGGCCTCCTTCGTCTCTTCTCCTCGGTAGGCTTCTCTTCCTTGTGTCAGCGGCTTTGTGCCCAAGTAAGGAAGGAGGCCAGGAGCTCAGAGAAGCAGCTGTGACCCGTCCTAACTCAACACACTCTGAGGAGGGGACAGTCGCGGGGGAGGGGCAGAAGCGCTCTGTCCTCTAGAAGAGCCAGGGTCAGGGCCCCCACGGTCACAGGGGTGTGCAGAAGGGAGAACTGGGGTTCACCCCAGAGTGGGTGGAGAGGACCATTTACCTCCAACAAGTCTCAGCACCGGCTTCTTCCAGCGCCTTCTGTCTGGGCAGTCTGGCCTGGGAGCTCCGACAGGGCGCAAGCGCAGGGGCGGGGCCTGCGGAAGAAGCTGCACGTGCAGGTCCAGACGCCCGAATAAAGGCTGGGGCCTTGGCCATGGGCAGTGAGGTCTGACTAGCCCGGGTTCTCCGCTCCACCACTTCCAATTGCCTAGAGGCTTGCAGTCGCAGACGTCAAGCTAGAGCAGGTTGGTGTCGCTAATGGGAACACAGCGTCGTACAGGGCATGGGGGCGCAGGGTTTGGAGGTCTTAGGGACAGAACGGCCTACAGGGAGGAGGGTGTTAGGAGACGCGGAGACGAGGCCAGGACTCCGGGACTGGGGAGGGGTTCAGACTGTGGCGGAAGCTGAGGGGCGTGCTGGAGAGGCTGCGGACAAGGGCAGTGCAGCTGGGCCTAAGCCCCCTCTTCCACTGCAGCCGCTGGGCGGGGCCCCTGGCTTTGGCGCCAGACGCTGAAGGCCCCCATGCCTCCAAGGCCTCATCTTCCCAAGATGGGGCTGGTTGGGGAGCCAGACTCGCTCAGCACGACGTGCGCCCGGGCCTCTGGGCACTGCTCCCTTGGTCGTAACGCATGCAGGGCAACGCATCCAGGCCAGCGGGAAGGCAAGGTAAGCGACCTGCCATCCAGGCTCCCAGGCCTGACGGGAACGAAGATGATTCTCTTACTCCACAACACTTTACAGGGTGGAGTGCAGTTGTCCTTTTCTGACTACGAACATGCTATTTTTTTCAGCAAAAATAAACTGGTCAGGGAACAACAAAAAAATTGAGGGCAATAACTCCAGATCTTTTTCTTCTATGTGCTGCCCAAGGCCCAGCAGCCTCACCTGGGTCCACAATCCTGCCTGTAATCCCCTCTCCATTTCTGGGGAAGGTGAGGAATCTGAATGACCAAGGAGGTTCAGTGGGATTACAGGCCCTCACTGTAAACCAAAGCCTGAAGGTTTTCTAACACCTTTGTCCATTACATCCCTTCACCCTGTGATCACACAAGAGACTGTGGCAGACGTGGGGCAGTGTTTGTAGTTCAGGTTAATAGGAAACATTCTAATTCTAGCTATATGCCAGCTACTCTGCTAAATACTAAAAGTAGGTTCTCTCATTTGACCTCAATAACCCATGAGCTCAGTATTGCTACTGTGCTTGTTTCTCAAACTAGGGAGCCAAGGCTCCCAGTCAGTGACTGGCCCAGGCTCACAGCATAATCCAATCAAAGTCTTCTCATGTTGTGAGAGATTAGTCTGGCTGAAAGAGGTGCCCTAGAGGTTTCTAGTCCCCTGTAATATGCTTTGCTGGAGCAGCCGTGAAGAGATACCCCACGCCCAAGGTAAGAGAAACCCAAGTAAGATGGTAGATGTTGCAAGAGGGCATCAGAGGGCAGACACACTGAAACCATACTCACAGAAAACTAGTCAATCTACTCACACTAGGACCACAGCCTTGTCTAACTCAATGAAACTAAGCCATGCCCGTGGGCAACCCAAGATGGGCGGGTCATGGTGGAGAGGTCTGACAGAATGTGGTCCACTGGAGAAGGGAATGGCAAACCACTTCAGCATTCTTGCCTTGAGAACCCCATGAACAGTATGAAAAGGTAAAATGATAGGATACTGAAAGAGGAGCTCCCCAGGTCAGTAGGTGCCCAACATGCTACTGGAGATCAGTGGAGAAATAACTCCAGAAAGAATGAAGGGATGGAGCCAAAGCAAAAACAATACCCAGCTGTGGATGTGACTGGTGATAGAAGCAAGGTCCGATGCTGTAAAGAGCAATATTGCATAGGAACCTGGAATGTCAGGTCCATGAATCAAGGCAAATTGGAAGTGGTCAAACAAGAGGTGGCAAGGGTGAACGTTGACATTCTAGGAATCAATGAACTAAAATGGACTGGAATGGGTGAATTTAATTCAGATGACCATTATATCTACTACTGCGGGCAGGAATCCCTCAGAAAAAAGGGAGTAGCCATCATGGTCAACAAGAGAATCCAAAATGCAGTACTTGGATGCAATCTCAAAAACGACAGAATGATCTCTGTTCGTCTCCAAGGCAAACCATTCAGTATCACAGTTATCCAAGTCTATGCCCCAACCAGTAATGCTGAAGAAACTGAAGTTGAACGGTTTTATGAAGACCTACAAGATCTTTTAGAAGTAACACCCAAAAGAGATGTCCTTTTCATTATAGGTGACTGGAATGCAAAAGTAGAAAGTCAAGAAACACCTGGAGTAACAGGCAAATTTGGCCTTGGAATGCAGAATGAAGCAGGCAAAGACTAATAGAGTTTTGCCAAGAAAATGCACTGGTCATAGCAAACACCCTCCTCCAACAACACAAGAGAAGACTCTATACATGGACATCACCAGATGGTCAACACCAAAATCAGAGTGATTATATTCTTTGCAGCCAAAGATGGAGAAGCTCTATACAGTCAGCAAAAACAAGACCAGGAGCTGACTGTGGCTCAGATCATGAACTGCTTATTGCCAAATTCAGACTAAAATCGAAGAAAGTAGGGAAAACCACTAGACTATTCAGGTATGACCTAAATCAAATCCCTTATGATTATACAGTGGAAGTGAGAAATAGATTTAAGGGACTAAATCTGATAGAGTGCCTGGTAAACTATGGAATGAGGTTCGTGACATTGTACAGGAGACAGGGATCAAGACCATCCCCATGGAAAAGAAATGCAAAAAAGCAAAATGGCTGTCTGGAGAGGGCTTACAAATAGCTGTGAAAAGAAGAGAAGCGAAAAGCAAAGGAGAAAAGGAAAGATATAGGCATCTGAATGCAGAGTTCCAAAGAATAGCAAGAAGAGATTAGAAAGCCTTCCTTAGTGATCAGTGCAAAGAAATAGAGGAAAAGAACAGAATGGGAAAGACTAGAGATCTCTTCAAGAAAATTAGAGATACCAAGGGAACGTTTCATGTAAAGATGGGCTCGATAAAGGACAGAAATGGTCTGGACCTAACAGAAGCAGAAGATATTAAAAAGAGGTGGCAAGAACACACAGAAGAACTGTACAAAAAAGATATTCACAACCAAGATAATCATGACGATGTGATCACGAATCTAGAGCCAGACATCTTGGAATGTGAAGTCGAGTGGGCCTTAGGAAGCATCACTACAAACAAAGCTAGT
Organism: Ovis canadensis; assembly: GCF_042477335.2. Lineage (NCBI taxonomy): Eukaryota > Metazoa > Chordata > Mammalia > Artiodactyla > Bovidae > Ovis > Ovis canadensis. Next base: position 78,788,033 of record NC_091248.1, on the reverse strand, counting down.
GGAGGTGATGGAATTCCAGTTGAGCTATTTCAAATCCTGAAAGATGATGCTGTCAAAGTGCTGCACTCAATATGCCAGCAAATTTGGAAAACTCAGCAGTGGCCACAGGACGGGAAAAGGTCAGTTTTCATTCCAATTCCAAAGAAAGGCAAGGCCAAAGAATGCTCAAACAACCGCACAATTGCACTCATCTCACATGCTAGTAAAGTAATGCTCAAAATTCTCCAAGCCAGGCTTCAGCAATATGTGAACCGTGAACTTCCTGATGTTCAAGCTGGTTTTAGAAAAGGCAGAGGAACCAGAGATCAAATTGCCAACATCCGCTGGATCATGGGAAAACCAAGAGAGTTCCAGAAAAACATCTATTTCTGCCTTATTGACTATGCCAAAGCCTTTGACTGTGTGGATCACAATCAACTGTGGAAAATTCTGAAAGAGATGGGAATACCAGACCACCTGACCTGCCTCTTGAGAAATCTGTATGCAGGTCAGGAAGCAACAGTTAGAACTGGACATGGAACAACAGACTGGTTCCAAATAGGAAAAGGAGTATGTCAAGGCTGTATATTGTCACCCTGCTTATTTAACTTATATGCAGAGTACATCATGAGAAATGCTGGACTGGAAGAAATACAAGCTGGAATCAAGATTGCCAGGAGTAATATTAATAACCTCAGATATGCAGATGACACCACCCTTATGGCAGAAAGTGAAGAGGAACTAAAGACTCTTGATGAAAGTGAAAGAGGAGAGTGAAAAAGATGGCTTAAAGCTCAACATTCAGAAAACGAAGATCATGGCATCTGGTCCCATCACTTCATGGAAATAGATGGGGAAACAGTAGAAACAGTGTCAGACTTTATTTTGGGGGGCTCCAAAATCACTACAGACGGTGACTGCAGCCATAAAATTAAAAGACGCTTACTCCTTGGAAGGAAAGTTATGACCAACCTAGATAGCATATTCAAAAGCAGAGACATTACTTTGCCGACTAAGGTCCGTCTAGTCAAGGCTATTGTTTTTCCTATGGTCATGTATGGATGTGAGAGTTGGACTGTGAAGAAAGCTGAGCGCCGAAGAATTGATGCTTTTGAACTGTGGTGCTGGAGAAGACTCTTAAGAGTCCCTTGGACTGCGAGGAGATCCAACCAGTCCATTCTGAAGGATATCAGCCGTGGGATTTCTTTGGAAGGAATGATGCTAAAGCTGAAACTCCAGTACTTTGGCCACCTCATGTGAAGAGTTGACTGATTGGAAAAGACTGTGATGCTGGGAGGGATTGGGGGCAGGAGGAGAAGGGGACGACAGAGGATGAGATGGCTGGATGGTATCACAGACTCGATGGATGTGAGTCTGAGTGAACTCCGGGAAATGGTGATGGACCTGGCGTGCTGCGATTCATGGGGTCGCAAAGAGTCGGACACTACTGAGCAACTGAACTGAACTGAAAGGTTCTAAAAGCTGTTATGGTGATGTCAAAAAAGTAGTTTGGAAGAAGATAGACAAATAAGATTTGAAAATGTCTGGAAGGCAAACATCTAGGATTTCATTCAGCACATTGGGGGAAGGGCTGTGGGCAGGCAAGAGGATCCATGGGGTGATTCTCCCAAGTATCCTGCTGTAGATAAAGCCTGTTGTATATATAGTGTAACTTTTCCAAATAAAAAGCCAGGTGTGATGAGAGCTTTGAATGCATCAATGACTGTTCTCAGATGAATAGTAGTCACAATCTGAGCAAGAGAACCTTGAGCCAGCTTATGGCCTATGACCTACAGTTCCTCACTGTGTCTCTACCTGGCAGATGTTGGAGTAGCAACTCCACCACGAGCCACTTCCTTCAAGAAACCTTACTATATATAAACCATTGGGTCTGTTTCTCTGGAGATTCCCTAATTAGTACAGATGTTGAAATGCTGTTTCAAAATGGTACAGAGACAAGAATTTTAAGGGGAAAATTGTTGAGTACAGAGGGTAAGGGGTTCTAACAGAAACAATTCATAGTGTATCTTAAATATTCTTTGAATTAACAGGTTGAGATGCCTCTGTGATTTTTCCACACCATTCCCCCTCAGGTTTAAATTGTTTGTCCTTTAGAGTTGTGGTTTAGGAGAATTAAAGTGGTGAGTGCTGGGAGTAGGAATAAAATTTGTAATTTTTTTTTCCTATTCCAACAGAATTCAGACTTTAGTGAAAAAAGAAATGTATACAATTCCAAGAGTAAAACCATCTAGTCAACTTCTGGTTAGCTAGATGGGGACTCCAAAGACATAATCCATTTTTTAGTCTATTTCCCTCTCATTCTAGGTTTTGACTTTCTCTGTGTTGGCCTAACTGTTAGCCACTATTTCAGAGTGGCAAAGATGCTCACAACATTTCTAGGCCTATAATGATTCTGTGGCTAGTCATCCAGGAGAAGAACATACTCTTCCAATAGTTTCAACAAGAGTTCCAGATCTGGCCCTCCACGGACTAGCTTTGAAGTTATCTGTCTCTATGGTTACATGAACTACCTTTTGTAACTTCTAACCTCTTAAGAGGGCTTCCCAGGTGGCTCAGTGGTAAAGAATCCTCCTGCCAAGTAGGAGACATGGGTTCAATCCCTGGGTCGGGAAGATACCCTGAAGGAGCAAATGGCAACCCACTCTAGTATTCTTGCCTGGGAAATCCCATGGACAGAGGAGCCTGGCAGGCCGTAGTCCATAGGGTCACAAAAGAGTTGGACACAACTTAGCAGCTAAACAACAACAACAAACCTCTTAAGACAATGTTGAAATCCACGCTGAGACTTCCTTTTCCTTCAGTAAAGGAAAATACCCACATGCATATGCTTATACAAAATATTAGGTCAAGTAAAAGAGGCACACTGATGCATTCCTCGACAGTGAAACTGAGTTCATGAGATCAGCTGCACAACACTGATTTGAATGTAACTACCATTTCTTTTATATAGTTAGAAGTTTCATCTTGGCTTCACTTGTTAGTTGTACAAATCTGTCTGGCAATGTCAGATGCCTTTCCCCAAAATGTATTTATATGAGAGAAACGTGTCTGATGTTATTGACACCACTGCAGTGGTTATCCCTAAGAGTGGAAATGGGGGGAAATGTGTGTGTGTCTGTGTGTGTGAATGAATAGTGATGAATACATAGGCTTAGGAAGGATTTTAAATCCAAAGAACTTTTGTTCCCTTTTGCTCTGTAAGGTCTGGTATTATTTTTCTTGTAACCATGACTAGCCTGAGTTATACCTGGTATGTGCTTGGTCTCTTTTAAAAGGCTACAAAGTTGGGAGTGCTGTTCTTAGTATGCTGCCCAACTGATGGCCTGGGAATCAACCAGGTGGAATAGATGCCTGCCCTAGAGCTGTTCTAATGTGAAGAGGGGTTCTGGAGGCCCCACTGATATAGTCATTCCTCCCTCCTTGGTTGACTTCTGCAAATGTCCAGGGAGGAACTGCTGTTGCTGCTAAGTCGCTTCAGTCGTGTCCGACTCTGTGTGACCCCAGAGACGGCAGCCCACCAGGCTCCCCCGTCCCTGGGATTCTCCAGGCAACAACACTGGAGTGGGTTGCCATTTCCTTCTCCAGTGCATGAAAGTGAAGAGTGAAAGTGAAGTCCCTCAGTCGTGTCCGACTCTTAGCGACCCCATGGACTGCAGCCTACCAGGCTCCTCCGTCCATGGGATTTTCCAGGCAAGAGTACTGGAGTGGGGTGCCATTGCCTTCTCTGCAGGGAGGAACTAGGGGCTGTTAACCAACTGGCATAGAGTAAACTCAGTATTTTAACAATTGGTTAAAAAAAAACCCAACAAACAATTGGTATGGATGTACAGGTGTGCACTGGCTGAATGTTATGACTGGCTTCAAGAGATAAAATTACTATCCCCTTCTCTTTCTAGGTTTCAGAAATGGAAGTCTGTATTTTCCACGTTCTACGGTGCTCAGTGAGGATCCTGCCTTCCTGTTCCTCAGTACTCATTGCCCACTATCCTTAATCGAAGACCCACAGTCCCTATGTCTTATAATGTGGCACAATTCCAACAATATGGTGGCTATGGGGAAGAAATGAAAATGAAACACACGCATACTGAACCTCAACAGGCTGAAAACATGAATAAGAAAACAAGATGTGCACTCAGAAGGCAAAATCCATGACATAGGAAGGGTGACTAATATCCCTAATAGGGACATTGTAACTGACAACATTCATCAAGAAACATGAGGCTTTGATTTTTGTTGCCCAGAAGAGGGAGCTAAATGGCAAGAGCCCTTCTAATTACACTGTATAGAAACGCACCTCAAGGAAGCTATGCATCCAAGAAAGAGCCAAGGAGGCTAGAATAGGGCAAAGGATCCTCTATAATAAAATTCTGGAATCACTGAAACAAACTGTGGGTTTGTATGATGTGGCTTATGGTAAAACTATGCCAGAGAACGTACTGCAGCACAATGGCATTTCACAGAGTTCCTGTAAACGTAGAGGTGTGCTTTATAACCTCATGAGGGTGGAGACCACGTTGCATATAAAGATGAACACGGAGTTGTCCAGTCGGAGTAGTATCTTGATGTTGTAAGACATGATGAGATGTTAAAGTCAGGATTTATCATAGAGATGAACTTGGGTGAGGAAAATAAGAGATATGCAACTCTTTCCCAAACCCACCACCTCCAAATGACAGAGATGAGATCCAGAATACCCAGAATTCAAAACTGTACTAGTCTGCTAGAGATAGGAACAAGCTTCATCGGGAAGCTTCATGCTCCACTCTGCACCAGCATGGAAGCAGTTAAAGACCTGAGCCTACATTCAGAATCATCTCAAGCCCTTTACTGCAGGGGAAAGTATGCCAGAAACCAGTAGCAGGAGCCATGGCTCCCCTGAGACTGTGGGTGAAGAGGTAGAGCGCAACAGCTACCCTGAGATGCCTGTCTCGTCCCCTCCCTGCTTGGCTCAGGTCAGCAAAGTAGATGAGGGCATCCAGTGCAGTATGAGTTGGTAGACTGAGGAATAGTCTGAGAATTCCCCTGAGTCTTCAGGAAGTGAGTGGTAGGAGGGGAGCAGAGCAGATGTCAGTGGGGAGCAGGAGCCAGGATGAAGTCTATAAGGTGGAGAACAATGGCTGCAAGGGGCAAGTTCCCTCCCCTACCTGGTTGGCCCAGGTCAACAAAGTGGATGAGGGCATCCAGTGTGACATGAGTTGCTCTGAAGCTCAGGTAGAGAAATCCCCCAGCAAATGCTCCCCAGGGGTGAAGAGACAGCATCAGACAGCAAAACCAAGGGATCCTGGAAACAACCAGACACCAATAGGAAATTAAGTGCAGATAAAGAGGAAATGATCATGAACGATGAGATTGGGGAAGGTGTATAATGAGAACTTGAAAACATGTGCAAAGATTAAAAAGACTCTGAAAGGCTGGAAGCTGAAAGAGCTGAGCAGCTTCTCAAATATTAAGACAGCCTATTTGCTGAAGAAAAGAGCTGCTTTGACCATTGTGCTTCCTGAGGATTCAGAAGACTCTGAGTTGGAAGAGGAGGGTGACATGGATGAGGTAGGATGCCTCCTTGAAGAAGTGAGTCCACAGGGCCCTCTGACATCTTCCAAAGGAAGGTCTTATGAGGCTGGAAGGATAATCAGGATGCCGCCTGAGAACTCTCTCCCTCCCCAACTTACGGTGTGGCCCACCAGAAATTAGTGCAAATTGTTAACAAGTTCATGGTGAATATGAGCGTGCCCTGCAGTTTACCAGTGGAAACGACAGGATGGCTGTGAAAGCACTGGTGTCAGGCTCCAGAGCACACCCACCATGGCCAACAAGGAGGGACTGCAGTCCAGGAGAGCCTCAAAAATCACTGGAGTGTAAGTGACTATACTAATATGGTATACTAATTGGTTGTGCTGGTTCCGTACCAGGTGAATCAATAGCATTTCTTCATTTTGAAAGTGTGTTGTCACTTAAACTGTACTGTCCACATTCAAAGGATTTGCAAAGAGACTCTGTTAGAATTTCTGCCCTCCAGGAAATTGTAGTGTAATGTGAAATGAAGTGCTCCAGTAGAAGATGATAGAGAGCTGGGTGGTGGTGGGCTGTGGCAGTCAGGAGGACATCTAGCTGGATGACTGAGAATGGGCAGTCCACATGCAGGCAGAGACATTCCACACAATTTAGGATCTGTGTGGAAATAAATGGACTTCCCTGGTGGCTCAGACGGTAAAGCATCTGCCTACAATGCAGGAGACCTGGGTTCAGTCCCTGGGTCAGGAAGATCTTCTGGACGAGGAAATGGCAACCCACTCCAGTATTCTTGCCTAGAAAATCCCATGGATGGAGGAGCCTGATAGGCTACAGTCCGTGGGGTCTCAAAGGGTCCGACACGACCGAGCGACTTCACTTTTGGAAATAAAAGCACAAAGTTTGGAGAGGGAATAGAGACAGCAGCATGAGCTCAGATGGACAGCCAGGGCAGGATTCTGTTCGAGATTATCCTGCTGGAGGGAAGAATTGTGAGGAACTTGGAAGGAGGCTGAGAATGGGGTAAAGTCAGTGTGTTTCTCTTCCCTTATAGACTTTATCCTGTAGGCAGTAAGTGGCTAATTCAGACTGAGTAGAGAAATGAAATGAAGGGGCTGTAGGAATTTCAACCAGCATACAAAGTCTTTTATAGGAGAAATTAGAATGGAGAGTGACTATATGGCTGAAAATCAGTTTTATTCAACAAAAAGTGTTGCAATTCAACAGAACAAAGTGATGAGGATCCTGACTTGCATGAGTAAAAGACAGACATATGAGAGGCCTAATACAATTATATCTTTAAAAGGTTGGAGTTTGCACTTGAGTACATGGAAAAAAAATGGTAACTTCCATGGAAAAGAGTTAACTTGGGAAGAGAAGTTGCTTTGCTTCCCTGTGTGGGTTGTGGTTGGGAGAAGTGTAGAATGCTGAGATAGAGGGACTGGACTAGCAGCCCATCCACACCTGGACCATCCTAGGTCTGGTGGGGTACAGGTGACAGGAGTGGGGAGGGAGGGATGACCCTAAGGAGAGCTTTGGGAGATGATTATATCTAGGGGTGCAAAGAATGGAGCAAAGCAGGTAAATGAAGAATGGGACACATAAAGGCCCCAGGGAAGTTTGGTTCCAGTCTTAGTCCCCAAACCTTTGGACCTGACATGTTTAAGCCTACTATGTCCATTTAGAAGTTGGGGTATTGTCACCTCTTAACTCTTGGCTGTAATCATAAATTCAGTTCATGCTCAGTAATTTGGAAGGGATTTTTAAAAACAGGGTGACTTCACATGAGCACTTTTTTGGCTTTGGTGTATTTAGTCCCTGCTTATAAAAGATGGCAAGAGAGATTGTTCTCAGCCACTGTGTTTAGAGACCACTCATGCACAAGAAATGGAAGCATTGTGTAAGCTCCATAACGAATGAGACCATTCCAAATGTGTGAGCCCTAGACTGCAATGTCTAAATTGCAAAATGAATAAACTAAAACACCAGCCACCTTGCCTTTAGTCGTCTTCTACATTCCCCATGTGGTTTCCCATCAGAGCGCAAGGGAATCTTTTTCTTTTTTTTTTTTTCAAGGAATTCAACACGCTTCATTTGAACCCAACTCTGAGCCACGACCCGCAGGACGTCAGCGCCCTTCCCCCTGGCTGCGCCCCCAGCACCTGCAAGCGGGACGGCCTCTGGGGTGGGCGGCCCCCACTGCTGGCTGGGGCCCTGGGTGTGGGCTCCAAGCGCTGCGTGGCCCGCCTTGGTGGTCCCGAGGCTCGGCTCACATCACGGCCGGGAATCTTTTTCTATTTGGGGAAATCACATCAGTTATACGGAGAAGGCAATGGCAACCCACTCCAGTACTCTTGCCTGGAAAATCCCATGGACGGGGAGTCTGGTAGGCTGCGGTCCATGGGGTCGCGAAGAGTCAGTCACGACTGAATGACTTCACTTTCACTTTTCACTTTCATGCATTGGAGAAGGAAATGGCAGCCCACTCCAGTGTTCTTGCCTAGAGAATCCCAGGGATGGCGGAGCCTGGTGGGCTGCCATCTCTGGGGTTGCACAGTCGGACATGACTGAAATGACTTAGCAGCAGCAGCAGCATCAGTTATAAATTTACCCTCCCCCTTCACAATATTGTAGTTTTCAGCACTTTCTCCTTTGGCCATGTCTGAAAGAAAGTCTGGGGAATTTCCTGGCAGTCCAGTGGCTAGGACTGATTGCTTTCACAACCAAGTTGCCGGGGTTCAATCCTTATCCTGATTGGGAAACTAAGATCTCATAAGCTACGTGGTGCGGCCAAAAACAAAACCCAAAACCTGATTGACTTGTTCCTTGAAGAAGATAATGTGAACTCAGTTTACTCCAGGTTACACAGTCAACATTTTAATTTCCAGGCTGAAGGCTCTCTTCTATAAATTGTCTTATTTTTGGCCAATGATATTTTTTGCTGCCACAAACTATAGAATCGTATGGAATAGTGTCTTGAAGATTGGTCATTTTCTTGAAAGATGTGGGTTTTTTTTTCTTTTGTTTTTTAAGCATCTTGGACTATTTAATGTATAAATCCCTTCTTCTCTCAGGTAATGGTAGGAGATAAAAAACCAAGGTCCCTTACAAATTAACAGAGATCAGAGGCAGATATTATAAAGTGTAGGAAATATCCAGCAGCTCTAGAGGTTGGCATCTATCCTGTGTTCAGTTTGTCTTACGATTTGCTCTTTGGACTTTGGGGTTTCCTACTTGGTGTCTGTTCTGGCCTCCAAACTAACACTGCTTATGAGCAACAACAAACAGCAGGGTTCTACCCAGGTAACAGACATACCTTGTAAGGAAGGCCTTACCTTTCAAGATTAGAGACAAAGCCTTTCAATACTGTGGAATGTTATTTTTATGCCGGTTTTCATACTTAACTCCTAATGCTGTTGATGGTGTTGTGGGTTACATGGAATTGTGGGTTATATGTTGATGGTATAGTGAGTTACGTGAATGTATATTGTGGGTTACAGGGAATTTTGTAGGTTAGCCTGGCAGATCTTACATTCAGTACTGGAAGCTTAGCAACTCCCTTAAGGGTGGTAGCATGCCAGGGTTCCCTTCACACAGGTAACCCTTCCTCACAGTCAACCCCTGGTCCTGAAGCAGTGGCTTGATATCCCCTTAAAGGCCATTTCTTCCCTGCAGTGGTCACAAAGGGAAGGATGATAACTAAGCTCAGGCAAACTGTCAAGATCTTTAGCTTTATCCTAAAATTGGAAACTATAAATATTGGTAATGATTCTCTGTATAACATCTTGAGTCTGTGATGCAACATGTTTAAGGAAATGTATTCCATTGTTCTTTCATAGGAAACAAATTGCTGAGTTCCAGCTTCAAGGAAGAGCTAAATCATATGTGTTCTTTCTTGATTGAACTATTAAAGCATTATATCAGAAAAACAAGTTAAGAAAATGTCACATTGTAAAGCCTTTGTAATTATAAAAGAGCAAATGAATTGCAAGTGTGTGATTTTTAAGCATTTTCTTCTCTCTAAATGGCGACATCACTCATGACATCACCAGTTATCATGAATAGTTTTGTAATCTCCACAAATCTCTAGATAAGGAGAAAAGGATGATGGAGTGGAGGGCATAAATGATTAAGTATTCCCTACAAAGAAGAACTATCATGAAGATAGAAAGCATACTGACTAATTTATTTATAAATGGAGGCCAGGCACATAGGAGGTCCATGGGTGGTTTTTTCCAGGGGTGGCCTGTGGAATTATGTGCTTTACTTTCAACCGGTGTAAGTGCTTAGGGATAAAGGAAGCTTTAGGCAAACAAAAGAGCTTTATACTCAGATTCTAGGACTTATGTGGTCAATTGGTGGAACCTATCTCCCAATAAATGGTGCAGGTTAGGTTTTGGACTACATGCTAAAAAGATTTTTAAGTGATTGGAGGCTCTCCCAAGGTCATTTGAAAGAACAGAGCAGATGTGAGGGGATGGGGGTGCCTCCAAGAATGGGTTCATTCAATGTTGCTTCCAAGTTGATGAAAATGTCCTAGAGGAAAATGTCCTTTAATTCCCTATGTGTGCGTGCTAAGTTGCTTCAGTTGTGTCTGACTCTTCAGTCATGTGTGACTCTGCGGCTCCATGGACCATAGACCGCTAGGCTGTCCGTGGATTCTCTAGGCAAGAATACTGGAGTGGGTTGCCATGCTTTTCTCTGGGGATCTTCCCAACCCAGGGATAGAACCCATGTCTCCTGTGGCTCCTGCATTGCAGGTGGATTCTTTACCCTTGAGCCACTGGGGCAGCCACTTTATTCCCTATATTAACCAATTATCCCTCAAGATGGATTAATCCCTCAAAGTGATTAAGCACTACATTTTTTTCATATGAGAAGCAAACGATGATAATGTTTCCAGGGCTGGTCTTATAAGGCCTATAATTTTGTCTAACTCCATAAAGGTTTTTGTTTATATACTCCCCACCCAAGGCTAGATTATGTGATACTCCTGTGTGTTCTGGCATCACCTGTATCTTCACGTTCATAGCCCATTTAATGACATGACAGATGAGACCTGTAACATTCTTAACTTCATCAAAGGAGAACATATATTCCTTAGGGTTGTGAATTAGTGTAGCCAATGCAGTATCCCCAAGGGAGAGTATAGAGCCTGGAACATCATACATATGCAGGCATTTGTGAATGAATGGCTTAGTGTTAATTTTATGAGATTAAGTCAGACTTTGTGGGTTGGACCCTAGAAAGTGGGGAAGACAGTGATATCAGTATATGGAAAGGGAAGCACAAAGAAGAGGACAGTACTAATGAACAATTTCCCACTTTGTAATTCTTTCCAAAGTCTTGCCTTTATCCTAGAGGAGAGATGAAGAGTCAAGGATGAATTTGGAAAATAGGAGTCTAAAATGAAGGATAACTCCTGACCACACTCACCTTTCATCCACCCAAGTGGCCATCGTACCTCTGTGGCAGGTTGAGTTCCTTAGGACCAGACTCCGGGATGGAGATTTGGGTGCAGGAAATTTAATGGGACGTGCTATAGGGAATAACATCTCTGAGGGGACAAAGAAAGCGTGATTAAGTGGAGAGAAGAGTTTGGGTATGTTGCAGGCACAACAAAGGCCTTGGCCAATCCCACTGAGAGCTTATGAGCTGTAATGACCCAGAATTGTCCCAGTTAGGGCAAGAGGCTGCGTCTTACACTGCTGCACAGAGCAGTCATCGTGATGCAGGATGCCCCTGGAAATGAGGTACGGCCTTGGATAGGATGGCTGGCTTCAAGAAGGGACAGTCCCTGGAAAGGGCAAGTGTTTGCCCTTTGCAACTGTTTAAATAAAGTCAGCTGTTGACTAGCAGGTGGGAGAAGGTAAGACTATAACACGAAACAAGACGGTCTCTGCCCTCAAGAATCTTCCAGACGTGTGGGCAAGCATTAATTACCACAAATGTGGTGGCTCAAAACAGTATCCATCAACTTCTGGTCTCTGGTATGGTATATAAAGAGGTTAGACGTCTTCACTCTTTCCTAACAAGTAAAACTAATGATCAGATTTTCTTAAATCTGTTAGAGAATCATGGTCACAGGGTCAACCACTGACCCAAAAATCAGAGAGATGGGCTGATAAAGAGTCAAAACTGACTGAAGCAGAAGCCTTTGTGGGAACCAGGGTAGAATACTTTGCTATCTGCCAGAAAAAAAAAAAAAAAAAAAAAAAAAAACCTCTGGTTTTAGAATTCTCATGAGTTGGTTCTGATCACCCAAACAGTCACCCTTTGAAAAAACCAAACTGTCCAGAAGTGTAAGCTAATCATGGGAGTAAAATCCCTTCAAGTAATGGTTTACAGGTTTGGGCAGGAAATCTGGGGGTCCTTTTACAAGTGTGTCAACCACAGCCATGATGACAGGCTAAGATACCTTAGTAAAGAGAGGTCTGGTGGCTTCTTTTGACTTCCTTAATAGGATTAGCGAGTGGGGTGGGGATGGTGGTGGGTTTGAGGGAGAGATTTTAGGATGAAGAAATTTGATTGGTCAGTTTTGTGGGCTCGGCAGTCTGGAAATTCTAATTCCCAGAGGAGGAGGAATTTGGTTTGAGGTTCTTTTGGGTAATCTGGGCAGAAAAACCAGAGGTCAAGGGAGATAACAGGCTTAATTGACAGACACAAATTATATAGGCCAGAAATAGAAGACAGAGAAACCTTGAGTGAGGGAGAAGGCACAGGAATTAACTTGCAAGAGCTGCAGTAAGTGGAGAGATTCCAGTTAAAGCAGAAAGTGGAGAAAGGCTTTAGTAAGAGGTTAAACATTGCATCTGGTCCCATCACTTCATGGGAAACAGATGGGGAAACAGTGAAATAGTGTCAAACTTTTTTTTTTCGGGCTCCAAAATCACTGCAGATGGTGACTGCAGCCATGAAATTAAAAGATGCTTACTCCTTGGAAGGAAAGTTATGACCAACCTAGATAGCATATTCAAAAGCAGAGACATTACTTTGCCAACTAAGGTCCATCTAGTCAAGGCTATGGTTTTTCCAGTGGTCATGAATGGATGTGAAAGTTGGACTGTGAAGAAAGCTGAGCACTGAAGAATTGATGCTTCTGAACTGTGGTGTTGGAGAAGACTCTTGAGAGTCCCTTGGACTGCAAGGAGATCCAACCAGTCCATTCTAAAGGAGATCAGTCCTGGGTGTTCTTTGGAAGGACTGATGCTAAAGCTGAAACTCCAGTGCTCTGGCCACCTCATAGAAGAGTTGACTCATTGGAAAAGACTCTGATGCTGGGAGAGATTCGGGGCAGGAGGAGAAGGGGACGACAGAGGATGAGATGGCTGGATGGCATCACCAACTTGATGGACATGAGTTTGGGTGAACTCCGGGAGTTGGTGATGAACAGGGAGGCCTGCAATTCATGGGGTTGCAAAGAGTTGGACACGACTGTGTGACTGAGATGAACTGAACTGAACACATTTAGATCAGCAGTTCTTCAGATCTGGTCCCCAAGCTAACAGCATCAGCATCGTTTGGGAACTTGTTAGAAATGCAGATTCCCCAGTCCATTCTAGAGTTAGTAAATTGGAAATTCTAAAAGTAGGAGTAGGGCACGAGAATCTGTTTCAACAAGCATGCCAGGTGATTTTGATGCCCCATAAGCTTGAGAATCCTTGATATTCTTCCATATTGTAATAGAATATGTTTATCATGAATGGGACTCCAGCAGGAGAAAGGAAATTCCTGGAAGGAAAATTTTCTGCTGCATGGTGAGCTAGAAATGCCAAGGATAAGTGTAAGACATTGCTTGACTTAACTGGCCTTAGGGTTTTCAGAAAGAAGACATTCTGAGCCATTCCAGCCAGTTGTGTTATTGAGACACACTTTTCAAGGCCAAGACTAGGAGCAGTTGGAAGAAAAGTTATAACCAGCCTAGACAGCATATTAAAAAGCAGAGACATTACTATGCCAACAAAGGTCTGTCTAAGTCAAAGCTATGGTTTTTCCAGTAGTCATGTAGGATGTGAGAACTGGACTATAAAGAAAGCTGAGTGCCGAAGAATTGATGCTTTTGAACTGCGGTTTGAAGACTCTTGAGAGTCCCTTGGACTGCCAGGAGATCCAACCAATCCATCCTAAAGTAAATCAGTCCTGAATATTCAATGGAAGGATTGATTTTGAAGCTGAAACTCCAATACTTTGGCCACTTGATGCAAAGAACTGACTCATTGGAAAAGACCCCGATGCTGGGAAACATTGAAGGCGGGAGGAGAAGAGGATGACAGAGAATGAGATGGTTGGATGGCATCACTGACTCAGTGTACATGAGTTTAAGTAAACTCTGGGAGTCGGCGATGGACAGGGAGGCCTGGCGTGCTGCAGTCCATGGGGTTGCAAAGAGTCAGACATGACTGAGCAACTGAACTGAACTGAGGAGTTTACTGAGGGGAGTTGGGAAGGAGTCAGACTGGCCTGCATCGGTTATTCTTGAGGGAGGGGGAAATCCAACCCCTAGGGAAAAAGCAGGAAGTGGGAACAGTGAGTTCCTGGGACCCTGAGTGATGAAAGCAGCAAGAGACTGGTGGAGAGGGAAGGAAACTTGCTTGTGAGCAAGATCTGTCTCCTCTTCAGCTCAGGAAGAAGGCGCCCTCTCCTGGCTGCAGGCAGCGTCTGGCCGTCCTGCCTCAGCTACAGCAAAGCCACAAGTTCTAATGTCAGCTGCCCTTAGCCAACAGGAGGAGGCTATATTTGGGGATGTGGGTAGCTGACCCAGTACACTGATTCCTATGTCCTTATAATTTTTATGAATCAATTATTCTGGGAATGATAATAATCATGGTACAATGGCAATAAGTGCTAAAGACATGGTTAATTGTTATTGTAGGCTATCCCAGCAAGACGGTTCAGTTCAGCTCAGTCGCTCAGTCGTGTCCGACTCTTTGCGACCCCATGAATCGCAGCACACCAGGCCTCCCTGTCCATCACCAACTCCCAGAGTTCACTCAGACTCGCATCCATCGAGTCAGTGATGCCATCCAGCCATCTCATCCTCGGTCGTCCCCTTCTTCTCCTGCCCCCAATCCCTCTGAGCATCAAAGTCTTTTCCAATGAGTCAACTCTTCGCATGAGGTGGCTAAAGTACTGGAGTTTCAGCTTTAGCATCATTCCTTCCAAAGAAATCCCAGGGCTGATCTCCTTTAGAATGGACTGGTTGGATCTCCTTGCAGTCCAAGGGACTCTCAAGAGTCTTCTCCAACACCACAGTTCAAAAGCATCAATTCTTTGGCACTCAGCCTTCTTCACGGTCCAACTCTCACATCCATATATGACTACTGGAAAAACAATAGCCTTGACTAGATGGACCTTAGTCGGCAAAGTAATGTCTCTGCTTTTGAATACGCTATCTAGGTTGGCCATAACTTTTCTTCCAAGGGGTAAGCGTCTTTTAATTTCATGGTTGCAGTCACCATCTGCAGTGATTTTGGAGCCCCCAAAAATAAAGTCTGACACTGTTTCCATTGTTTCTCCATCTATTTCCCATGAAGTGATGGGACTGGATGCCATGATTTTCGTTTTCTGAATGTTGAGCTTTAAGCCAACTTTTTCACTCTCCTCTTTCACTTTCATCAAGAGGCTCTTTAGTTCTCACTTTCTTCCATAAGGGTGGTGTCATCTGCATATCTGAGGTTATTGATATTTCTCCTGGCAATCTTGATTCCAGCCTGTGTTCCTTCTAGTCCAGCATTTCTCATGATGTACTCTGCATATAAGTTAAATAAGCAGGGTGACAATATACAGCCTTGACGTACTCCTTTTCCTATTTGGAACCAGTCTGTTGTTCCATGTCCAGTTCTAACTGTTGCTTCCTGACCTGCATACAGATTTCTCAAGAGGCAGGTCAGGTGGTCTGGTATTCCCATCTCTTTCAGAATTTTCCACAGTTGATTGTGATCCACACAGTCAAAGGCTTTGGCATAGTCAATAAGGCAGAAATAGATGTTTTTCTGGAACTCTCTTGCTTTTTCGATGATCCAGCGGATATTGGCAATTTGATCTCTGGTTCCTCTGCCTTTTCTAAAACCAGCTTGAACATCAGGAAGTTCACGGTTCACGTATTGCTGAAGCCTGGCTTGGAGAATTTTGAGCATTACTTTACTAGCGTGTGAGATGAGTGCAATTGTGTGGTGGTTTGAGCATTCTTTGGCATTGCCTTTCTTTGGGATTGGAATTTTCCTGTCCTGTGGCCACTGCTGAGTTTTCCAAATTGCTGGCATATTGAGTGCAGCACTTTCACAGCATCATCTTTTAGGATTTGAAATAGCTCAACTGGAATTCTATCACCTCCACTAGCTTTGTTCGTAGTGATGCTTCCTAAGGCTCACTTGACTTCACATTCCAGGATGTCTGGGCTCTAGGTGAGTGATCACACCATCGTGATTATCCAGGTCATGAAGATCCTTTTTGTACAGTTCTTCTGTGTATTCTTGCCACCTCTTCTTAATATCTTCTACTTCTGTTAGGTCCATACCCTGTCTGTCCTTTATTGAGCCCATCTTTGCATGAAATGTTCCCTTGGTATCTCTAATTTTCTTGAAGAGATCTCTAGTCTTTCCCATTCTGTTCTTTTCCTCTATTTCTTTGCATTGATCGCTGAAGAAGGCTTTCTTATCTCTTCTTGCTATTCTTTGGAACTCTGCATTCAATGCTTATATGTTTCCTTTTATCCTTTGCTTTTTGCTTCTCTTCTTTTCACAGCTATTTGTAAGGCTTCCCCAGACAGCCATTTTGCTTTTATGCATTTCTTTTCCATGGGGATGGTCTCAATCCCTGTCTCCTGTACAATGTCACGAACCTCATTCTATAGTTCATCAGGCACTCTATCTATCAGATCTAGGTCCTTAAATCTATTTCTTACTTCCACTGTATAATCATAAGGGATTTGATTTAGGTCATACCTGAATGGTCTAGCGGTTTTCCCTGCTTTCTTCAATTTCAGTCTGAATTTGGTAATAAGGAGTTCATGATCTGAGCCACAGTCAGCTCCTGGTCTTGTTTTTGTTGCCTGTATAGAGTTGCGAATTCACGTTTAGAATCAAACCCCTTTCCTGCCAGAGGCACTCAGAGGACTCAAACGAACTTTGTGCGCACCAGGACCAAGGAACCCCACAGAGACTGAGACAGAACTGTGTTTGAGCATCTCCTGTGGAGGTATGGGTCAGCAGTGGTCTACTGCAGGGACAGAGGCTCTGCATGTGGGTAGGCATAAGCCCTCTTGGAGGAGGTCGCCATTAACCCCAAGCACAGAGCTGCCAGAACTTACACAGGACTGGGAAATAGACTCTTGGAGGGCACAACAGAACCTTGTGCACCAGGACCCAGGAGAAAGGGGCAGTGACCCCACAGGAGTCTGTCCCAGACTTGCCTGTGGGTATCTGGAAGTCTCTGGAGAAGGCGTGGCGGTAATGGCCTGCTGCAGGGTTGGGGGCACGGACTGTAGCAGTACATGCATGGGATCTTTTGATGGAGATCACCATTATCTTCATTACCTCCACCATAGTTTGGTCCCAGGTAAATAGCAGGGAGGGAACACAGCTCTACCCATCGATAGAAAATTGGATTAAAGATTTACTGAGCAAGAACCCTGATGCTGGGCTTCCCTTGTAGCTCAGTCAATAAAGGATCTGCCTGCAGTGCAGGAGACCGGGTTCGATCCCTGGGTTGGGAAGATCCCCTGGAGAAGGAAATGGCAACCCACTCCAGTATCCTTGCCTGGAAAACCTCATGGACAGAGGAGCCTGGTGGGCTGCAGTCCATGGGGTTGCAAAGAGTCGGACATGAGTGAGCGACTAACACACACACACCCTGATGCTGGGAAAGATTGAAGGCAAGAGGAAAAGGGGATGACAGAGGATAAGATGGTTGGATGGCATCACTGACTCAATGGACATGAGTCTGAGTAAACTCCAGAAGTTGATGATGGTCAGGGAGACCTGGCCTGCTGCAGTCCATAGGGTCACAAAGAGTCGGATACGACTGAGTGACTGAACTGAACTGATCGCTTCCCCTGAGAAGTCAGCCAAACATGAGAAAGTTTTATGGGCTTCCCTGTGGTTCAGCTGGTAAAGAATCTGCCTGCAATGTGGGAGACCTGGTTTTGATCCCTGGGTTGGGAATATCCCCTAAAGAAGGAAAAGGCTACCCACTCTAGTATTCTCCCCTGGAGAATTTCATGGACTGTATAGTCCATGGAGTTGCAAAGAATCGGACACAACTGAGCGACTTTCACTGCCTTGTTTCATGAACTCGAGACTTCTGTGTATAGCAAAGACCAACATGTTTTACACTGTTGAGCTGAAAAATAAAAAACCTAAACAATGCACACAAATGGGTTGGTATGCTAGCATTTGTATTAAAAAAGGGGAAAAAAATTTGCTTGTGATACGTAAGATATTTCTGGATGACTTGATGAAAAATTAGTAAAATTGATAGCCATTGGGAAAGGGAACTAAATAGCTGGGGAAGAAAAGAGGAAAGTTTTTCATGATTAAAACCATATATACCTTATATATATTTCTGATTACACCTCACAGCTTGCAGGATGTTAGTCCGCCAGTCAGTGATTTGAACCCGGGCCACGGTGGTGAAAGCACAGAGTCCTACCCACTGGACTTGCCAGGGCATTCCCCTCATACACCTTCTAAATTTGGACATAAGTATATTATGATGGTTTAAAAATAAATGAGTATTTTTAAAATAAATAGTGAGCTTTTATTATCCTCAGCAGCACAGGGAAATCAAGCCCGAGCTCTACACAGGTAGCTCCACCCTGGAGGTGGAACCTACGGCAGCCCCAGAGGAGCTCCTCAGAGACTCCCTTCATCTGGCCGCCCTGCCTGAGGCATTTCTAAGGAGTTGGGACCCACAGGGATCAGCAGGGAGGAGCAAAAGGGGAAAAGCTCTCCAGCCTGAAGTCAGGCGTGTCCAGAGCTAGCACCTGGCAACACACTACTCACATCCTCCCTGGAAGGCAGGGGAGAACCTGCACCTGGGCCTCCACAGCCCCTCCCTCTGGGCGTCTCTCCTGTTCCTCTCTGACTCCGTCTTCCTCCACGGGTCCTCTCATCTTTGGCCACAGTGTTTGGTTTTTGAGAAGAGAATGTTGAACAAGCCAGGCTCCATCATTCTGAGTCTGAACTCTCATTCGACTTGGAAGACTTATGCTTTCATTTTTTTCTTCTTTTTCTTTTCTTGCGTTTCTGTTCTGAGGAACTGGAGCTGCTCCCATCGTCATCTGACGCTGAATCCTCCAGTAATTGTTTTGATTGTTGTATCCTAAACACATAAGATTGACGAAATAACCATATTCAAGTCAATGTAAACAATTTTTTTTTAGATAAAAATGTAAGAGCAGTAGAGAGGATGAAAGCTGTCACAAATAGTCACCTCATTAAAGACAGTACTGATGTTTACTTTTGCATATTTCCCCGTTCTTGGCTATATCCATGCCTATTTTACATGACTGTAACCAGTGTACAGGGGCTTCCCTGGTGGTGCAGAGGTTAAAGTGTCTGCCTGCAACGTGGGAGACCTGGGTTCAATCCCTGGGTACAAGCCATTTTGTATTCTCAGGTGAATACTAGGTAATCTCCTTCAACAATTACAATTCAATATCACCAATTTGAAAAAAACCCTCTTGTTTTTTCACCCTCTTTATTCATGTCTAATTTTTAACAGTAGCTCAGACCCTTAAAGACACTGGAGAAGGTAAAACATAAGAAAGAGACTCAATCACATAGTAGAGCTAGATATCACAGTGTGGGCTGCCAACATCAACTGTCTATGACGTGAATGGGCTTGGCCAACTTTAACCCAAGCGGAACAGGCTGCCTGTGCGTTCCCCACATACTGGTCTTTTCAGGGACCACTCCTGTTCTCCAAACATTTCACAATTAAAATACCATCTTCATTAAACCTTTTCTGTAATACTGGAATGGCTGTTTCTAACTTTGTATGATTTCAGACTTTAAGAAGATATTGTTATTACCAGAACAGTCTCACCTTATATCCTTTTTGTGTCTTTTATTCTCTTGTATGATGTCATACATGGGATCTTCATGTGCCTTAAGGGTGAAAAAGGGTTGGATGAAAAAAGGGTTAAAGTTGGGTTAGGGTTGCTAGGTTGTTAGTTAATTAAACATTAAACCCCTAGGTTACTAAAAGCCAGTTATTCTTTTTCAATTTGGTTGTTCAAATGTTCTAATCCTTCCTAAGGGGCACCAGCACTGCCAACTCACTGAAGCTGTGAAAAGAATTTCCCAAATAGGAAGATATAGGAAGGCTAACCTGGTGGTCCAGTGGTTAGAACGCTGCACTTTTCACTGTGGAGGCCCTAGGGTTAACCCCTGATCAAGGAACAGGATCCCGCAAGCCACACAATGCAGCCAAAAGGAAAAAAATACAGGATTGGGGGCAGGAGGAGAAGGGACGACAGAGGATGAGATGGCTGGATGGCATCACTGACTCGATGGACGAGAGTCTGAGTGAACTCCAGGAGTTGGTGATGGACAGGGAGGCCTGGCGTGCTGCGATTCATGGGATTGCAGAGTCAGACACGACTGAATGACTGAACTGAACTGAACTATAAAGAAATAAACCATAGCAGAATCATGAAATATTATTCAAGGAAGAAATATTGAAGCAATTCTCTTTGTTCTATGTGGATACATGACCATGAAATATTAATAGTATTAAGAAAAACAAGTGAATTATAAAATCACATATAGGGGGACTTCCCTGGTGGTTCAGTGGCTAAGACTCTGCTCTCCCAATGCAGGGGGCCTGGGTTCAATCTCTGGTCAGGGAACTAGACCCCACATGCCACAACTGGTTCAGCTAAATAATAAATACCAAAAAAAAAATCATATATAAGAATGAAACATTTATAGATATACAAAAATATATAAGTCTCCCAAAGTCTGGAAATATACTGGAGGTATAGATAATTTTAAATTATTTGAATTACTTAAAAATAAGAACACATGTATGGGAAATGTTATGGTATGTGAATTATCTTGTTTTATTTTTTATCGCATTTTAAAAAAGAATAAACATTTATAATAGAAATTTTAGATACTGTCAAAAAATTGTTTTAAAAAAGTTGATTACTTCACTACCCAGAGATAACAGTAACATTAACATGTGGTGTCTCTTGTTTTTTTTCTCTTGTTTTGGGGGGTTTCTTTTTTGCCATCCTATGCAGTCTGTGGGATCTTAGTATCACAACCAGGGATTGAACCTGTGCCCACATCAATGAAAGCACCAAGTCCTAACCACGACCACCAGGGAACTCCCTGGTCTCTTTTTCAATCATTACTCATAATTTATGAAAAATCATAATCATACTATATAAAATTCTATTACTTTTCATTTACACTTTCATGAACATGTCCCCATGATATAACACATTCTTCTAAGCCACAATTCCTAATGGCTAAATAATCTGTTACAGTAATTTATGTCGGTATTTAATTTATCTTGGTATGTTGAACTATTAGTTGTTTTCCATTTTTCTTTAGTTTTCATTTTTCTAAACATATAAATTATAATGAAAACTATCCTGCTGCTGCTGCTGCAGCTGCTAAGTCACTTCAGTCGTGTCCGACTCTGTGCGACCCCATAGACGGCAGCCCACCCAGGCTCCCCTGTCCCTGGGATTCTCCAGGCAAGAACACTGGGGTGGGTTGCCATTTCCTTCTCCAATGCATGAAGGTGAAAAGTGAAAGTGTCCGACCCTCAGCGACCCCATGGACTGCAGCCTACCAGGCTCCTCCATCCATGGGATTTTCCAGGCAAAAGTACTGAAGTGGGGTGCCATTGCCTTCTCCGGGAAACTATCCTATACACACGTAAATAGTTGTGTATATACTAATGTTCTCTTATACTCTTAAGGTAAATTCTTATAAGTAGGATTTCTGAATCAAAATGAGTATCCTTAAAGTTTCTGGGATTTATTGCCAAACTATGTTCTATGGTATCCGTAAAAATTGTTATTCCACTAGAAGTGGAATGATTGATGTCAAAATAAGTTATATCAGATTATTAAAATGAAAACACAGCATCTTAAATGTCATAAAAACCGGAGAATGTCTGTTGACTCCAGTCTGATTTACGCTAACCTCAGTACAGCCAGAAAGCTGCATACTTTACTTGATAGAAGCAGTTACTGAATTTACACCCCTGGGAAGTGACTGTTAAAATAATATGAGGAAATGATAGATTTATTTTACTGTCAAGTAAAGAGTATATACAATTTATATATACATTTCTAGCTTATAGTTTAAAGATACAATCTTTAGGTAAAGCCTGGAAAACTAAAACCCTATTTTAGCTATGAAACATGTTTTTGTTTAATACAATAACTTTAAAAAAGTGATTGAATAAATAACAATGTCTGCTTCAGAAAAAGAATTACTTTTCCCAGGTATAAGCAAATAACACTTTAATGAGAAGTTAATTTTTTTAAAAGAATCTGTCTCACAAATGTACAGGCATAATACCTTGTTCTTTATTGTACTTGGCAGATACTGCGTTTTTTTTAATCGAAGGTTTGTGGCAACTCTGTGTCGAGCAAGTCAGTCAGCATCCTGTTTCCAAGAGTACTTGCTTACTGCATGTCACAGTGTCACATTATGGTAATTCTCACAATATTTCAAACTTTTTCATTATTGTTACGTTTGTTAGGGTGATCTGCAATCAGTAATCTTTGAAGTTAGTACTGTAGCCTTCTGAAGGCACAGATGATGGTTAACAATTTTTAGCAAGAAAGTATTTTAAATTGTTATGTACTTTGTTTTTTAGACAGAATGCTGTTGCATACTTAACCAATTACAGTATAGTGTAAACATGACTTTTATATGTATTGAGAAATAAAAAAATTTGTCATTCACTATATTGTGATATTCATTTCTAGATATTGCTAGAACCAAACCTGCCTTATCTCCGAGGTATGCCTGTAACTTAACACAAATGTGGTTAACACCAGACACTTTGACTGAATGGCTCTGGGAATGTATTTTGTGTGAATTTCCAGTTCACTGATTACAGCCTAATTCACTGATATTCACTGTCTCTGATATATGTAAATTGATATGGTGGGGCTCTAGTTACTACTCTGAACTATTTTAACTTTTGGTTGCCTTTGATTAAAAAAAAAAAGGGCATTCTTTGTCCCCTGTTCAGTGACTATACCGTTTACAGCACCAGCCTGGAAGCAAAAATAAAAAAGGAAATATTTCTGTAAGATAACACAGTTTCCTTTAAAGAAGACAAAGAATTGGTAGATCATATCAAAGTTTTTCTTCATTAAACTCCGATTCTAAAAACAAATGCAATCAATGAATGAACCATGTAAGATCCTAAAAAACAAAGGAAAACTTGCGATTGGGTTATGTCCCAATAAACCCATTGTATGTTGAAAATATCGTAGGTCAAAAATGCACTTTAATGCACCTAACCTACTGAATATCATAGCTTAGCCTAGCTTAAATGCACTCATAACACCTATTGATACATTAGCCTGCAGTTGGGCAAAATCATCTAACACAAGGGCCTCCCCAGTGGCTCAGCAGTAAAGAATCTGCCTGCAATGCAAGAGCTACAAGAGACACAAGTTCAATCCCTGGGTCAGGAAGATCCCCTGGAGAAGGGCATGACAACCCACTCCAGTATTCCTGCCTGGAGAATCCCACAGACAGAGGAGCCTGGTGGGCTACAGTCCATGGGGTTGAAAAGAGTCAGACGTGACCAAAGCGACTTAGCAATGGCAATCTAACACAAAGCCTATTTTATTGAATAAAAAGCCTATTTTATAACAAAGTGTTGAATTTCTCATGTAATTTATAAATGGATGTATGAATTCATTTACATATAATATATCCAAAAAAGCCAAATTGATAAAAACAGTAGATTAATGGCTATCTGGGGCTGAAATGGTGATTAACGGGAAAGAGTCCTGAGGGATCTTAATGGGAGGATAAAATTTTCTAAAACTTATTTATGGCAATAAACAAATATACTCAGTAGTTAACTAAAAAAAAAATCACTGTTTAAAATGAGTGAACTTCATAATATCTATATTAAACTGCAATAAAGCATTTCAAAAGGCCACAAACCCAAACATACAGAGAAAAACTTGTAAGAGTCAAATGCAAAAAAATTTTGTATATCACAATGCAGTAAACACTAAAATGAACAGACACCAGAAAATTCACTTCTAAGGCACCAGCGGGGAGAACTGAGAATCAACTCAATTTTTCTTTGCAGAACCTCCAAAGAGCTCAGGAATTGACCTTTGAGCACCAGATACTGTTGAATGTAAGGGTAAAGGAGGAGCTGAAATAATGAGGACTGATTAAAAGTCCAAGGGTAACTCTTACTAGCCCTGGTAGAAGTTATTGTCTGAAAAAGGTAAATCATAGGATCTCTGGCAAAAGGACATCAGATACACCTGAAGGCAAGGTGCGACAGTAAATACAGAAGATTATGGGAACACATTAAAAAAAGCAGACAGCAAGATTTCCCAGCCTTTTTGCTCCAGTTACATTCCACAACACTAGCAGCTTGCCCTTCACCCTTCATGGAGGAGCCGCCTTCTCTGGGAAAATACAACCCAGCCCTAGAAGAAAAACCTACAGGTCCTGACCTCATAAGTTCTCAGTTGGACAGACTAGAAAGATCACCCTCCAGTGAAACTCAACAAGCCCTACTCACACACTTAGAGCTTCCAACAACTTTTTATCTCCCAGTGATGAGTAAGAATCACTGTGATTGCCAGTCTTCAAGATGGACACCAAAATCCCTAAAAAACATGCCCTCAGGTATTCCCTGCAATGCTGAATAAAGCTAATTGTTTACCCAGTAACCTAGGTACTGGGAAAGGATGGTGTGGAATGGAGGCAAAGAAACATGAACTGCTATTTTAATTGTGTGCATGAAGAATCTCTGTACAAACAAATGTCTTTAAAGGCAGCAGTACCCCTTCTTCAAATGCCATCTTATGCTGGTGTGGTGGATGGTGTGCACACAGCTCCACCTGGTCCAGTCCCACCCTGTGTGGCCCAGAGCTCCTCTCAGGTCATCTGGATAAACAAACACCACTAATGAGGACACGCTGAGGTGAGACCCAAGGAGACCCCAGGTGACCCCCAATGCATCCTTCGTCCCCCATGGCATTTCTACATGGAATATCCTTTCTGTTACAGGAATATTACTGAAGCATAGACTCTGCGAGCGGCTACAGTCCTGTGGAAGATCACTGCCCTTGCAGCCAGAAGCCCTGGAGTCAAGGCGCTGCTCTGCCACTTACCCTAGACACTGACTAACACATGCAAGGGGGCTTCCTCATCTATCGCCTAGAGATCATGCCCTGACTTCAACAGCATGGTGTGAGAGTGAATTAAAAGGAGTGAACTCGTTTGTAAACAGTGGTCTATAACTTGCGTGAACTGAGTCTGTTATTTGAAACCCGTCCACACTCACACTGCATGACTTTGACTTCTTTCCCGAGTGGCATCCAAAGTCCTTTGGTTGGTGCGTGGGCCAGAAATTCCCTGGCATGTTCATTGCCTGGGACATCTGGTATACAGTCTTCTGGCTTAGTCTCATCTTCCTGAAAAAGGAAACAGTGTGTAAGCTCTATGACAAAAAAAGCGCCAGAGCTCTCCTCCTACCCGCTTGAGAACACAGCACTGCCTGGCTTGCTCATGGGCTGGAGACCCCTATGTCATCACGTTATCCTCTGAAGAGCTAGAAAGACAGAGTATAACTGAGAAAGAAAATGGAAGTAACTATTCCAGAAGAGCTGCTGCTGCTGCTGCTGCTAAGTCGCTTCAGTCTTGTCCGACTCTGTGCGACCCCATAGACAGCAGCCCACCAGGATCCCCCGGCCCTGGGATTCTCCAGGCAAGAACACTGGAGTAGGCTAGCCTACCACAAAAACAAAGTAGCTGTTCTTAGAGAAAAGTCACTGTTGTTTACACAGGCATGATCTGTGAGCTCCAAATTCTAATTCCAGATCACAAAAATTAGATTCTAAGATCACAAAAAATTTTCTAACTTAGAAACTTTGTGGAATGAGGCAGAAGATAGAATTAAACAAATAAGGTTTTCTGGAACAATAAAAATAATATATCAGAGTAAAATAGATTATTAGACCTTGAAGACCACTGTCATGTTTTATAACCTCATACATCCTGTATTTGTGAGATGCATTTTCACCACCAAATAACTGCACTGTATAATTAAAGTGCTGTTTTTTTACATTATGATTTTTTTCATGTTTCCATGAATATTAAATTTATAATAGAAGAATGTTGCTGGGAGCCAGTGTGAGGAATCCCGCCCGTGACAAGGTCATGAGGAAGGAAGCTGACATATGCAAGGCGTGCTCAGACTTCAGGGACCCCTCTGGAAATTCCTAAGCATGTACCCCAACAAAAATCTGCCGGCTTTTGTGCTCTGCTTTTCCACTCTTCTGACATTTTCTGGAAAAAGTCAATTCAGGGCTTTAGTCTTCTGCATTTGAAAGAGTGTCTCAATCCAAAAAACCCTCTGATGGCTTTCTAGCCTGCCTGCAGGACTCCTACAGCTGCGCGTGTGATTGTTTGAGGCCTCCTGACCGCAGGAGGCACAGGAAGCTTAAAACATCCTAGGAATGTAGGAGCTTCCGAGGAGTCAAAATCTTTAGAATAGGACTGATTAAAGGTTTCATTTGTTGAATCAATATTTGCTGCCAAATTTTCACATCCTTTAGTTGTAGATATAGTTAAAATAACAAGTAGTAGACCTTGTGTTAGCAACATTAGATCTTTGAGTTAAGTACCCTCTTTGTTGTGTCCCACTGCACCTTTGTTCTATAGAGATGTAACTTTAATGCTAATGCTTTAAGGAGATGTAGATTAAAGAAAAACACTTCAGGGGAAACAAGATTAACATTCATTAAGGAAGAGAGCCAAAAAGTGTTAACAAGCCTCTTGGCCAGAAGATAATGTAAATCACCTGAGACCTTTTGTATGCCAAATGATGTATAGAAAGAGCTTGAGCTGCGAACGCTACATAATCTTGTGTTACCCATTGATCTCTGTGTTTTATCAAAAAGTATAAAAGGCCTTCTGAACAATAAAGGATGGGGCCAGCTCCGGGGGCCAGCTCCGGGGGCCAGCACCAGGGGCCAGCTTCTGGGGCCGGGGGCCAGCTTCTTGGACCAGCTTCTCTAACTAGTCTCCCGGCCTGGTTTCTTGGCACTCTGGCTCCCCCCGTGTCTCTCTCTCTTTCTTCTTCTCTCTCTTTCCCTCTCTCTGCTCTTTACTTTAATTTCGGGCTGAATTTCCACCTGGAGCGCGGAGGCTCTCCACGTCTACTTACTTGCCCCGGCTGTTAAGACCCGCGAGAAAGGGAGCTTAAGGCGAGGCACCCTTAGATATTCAAGCGGGCGCCGGTGGCCCAACGTAGATGGTGCAAATTCCTTGTCTGGGATTTTATTGGCCTTCCGCGTAAACCAAGCTATTCAGCCCTCTTCTTCCACTTAATCTTCTTACTACACTATAGTTTCTTAATCTAATCTTTCATTAATAAATAAACAAGTCTTTCCACGCCGACGCCGTCCACCCTTCGAATTCCCTGGATCCACCGGGGCTGGACCCCGGCAGAATGTTTTCTAAAAAATTTCTTTTTAAGTGAAAAGTTACCAAACAGAAAAGGTTACTTTGGCCTTAAGTCCTCTTAAGTCTCACTCCCAGAGAAACACACCGACACTGTGGCCGGGGTGCTGGGGGAGGGACTCTGCACCAGGCGGGGCCGGACTGGATGGATGCACATGTCCTCAGAGTCCACTGTTCTCTGAACTGATGACAGTCAAGAAAGGAGCAGTGGAGCGTCAGAGAAGGAACATGGGGCAGCAGAGCTCTGAGAAGACGCAGTCGCAAGGGAGACAGAAAGAAGGGGAGCGAGTGCTGAGGACAGCCAGGGGGCCTGCAGTGGTGTCTTAGGGACAGACACAAGGCAGATTAAACTTCTGCAAAGGCACAGACTATGACAAGCCCAAAGTGCACGAACTGACTGCCATCTGCAGAGAAGAGACAGGACTACCGTAAAGGAGCTTCAAACCTTAAGCAGCTGTTTTTCATAACAAGTGACTGAGTCTGAGCTCTGGTCAAATCTGTCTCAGAGGAAAACCAAAAATACAAACTTTACACTGACCTTGATAAACTCAGGAGGAGGTTCTTCATAACTAGAAGGAAAAAAAAAAAACACAAAACACTGATCATCAACCATGTTTACAGGAATATAACACATTTCAATCAGCAAAAGGCATCAATAGGCCAAAATAAAAAGGTGTTGTTGTTGTTGTTTTTTCAGTAAAAACTGAAAACATTATAACTAAACAGTTAATAAAATATGCCCAGCAGTCAGAAGTCCCAAATAAATAAACTGATGCTATACCACATCCTACTGGGTTGTAGAACTTAAATTCACTGAAATAATAACTTGGTGTCTTGGCATGATTTTATTTTTGGAAGAATCAAGAGATTGCAGGGAAAATGTGATGTAAAAAGAGCTTTGAGTTAATTATGGTTCCAATCTGTCATTCCACTTGTGGGTGATTTGTGTGTGTGTGTGAAGTCGCTCAGTCGTGTCCGACTCTCTGCGACCCTGTGGACTGTAGCCCGCCAGGCTCCTCTGTCCATGGGATTCTCCACGGACAGAGTGGGTGATTTACCTATCATAATTTTCAAATTCCATGACACTGAGAGGGTCATGGGGATGGGGACTGTGCAGGGGGCAGGGAGCGAAGCCAGAGGGAAGGGCCTGTTGTAGCAGAAGGAAGGGGTTGACCTGTCCCAGAGGCTCCTCTCCCACTCCCCACCCACCAGCTTCAGATTCAAGATCCTCCCTGAAAGGCCTGGCCTGGCCTTCCAGTGGGCTGAGTGGGCTATGGGGATACTGTCTGCTGCTCAGCAGCCTGACTGCCCTCTGACCTCTCAGGACTCAGGTCTCCTGCTCAGTGCCGGGATAATAGGTGACACTCAGTGAAGAACTACTGCTAGAGAAGCAGGCGACTGTGTGCAAATGTAGTTTCCCTTCCACCAGCACAGCTCTCAGACCCCAGGGTCCTGAGAAAGCAAATCATGCCCGTGCTCCCAACTCATTTCCACTTGTCACTGCCCTGCTGAAACTTCCAGAAAAGGCTTCTGGATGCCAGATCTAGAAAAGTAGCACCAAATGCTCATGTTCATTTTTAAGTACTGACACACTACCTACTCCCTATTAAACACACTGTGTGGGTGTTTGGGTTTAATTGTGAATGCCCAAGGGACCAAAAACAAAAATGAGAATGAAAACAAAGAAACAGGACAACGGAACATGCCAGGTCTGTTCAGTGCTTCTGTAAGAAATATCCAACTGAGGACATCTGGACACTGTGGCTGGTTTAAAATTGTGTCTTGACTCCAGAAACTTGGAAACACACATGCGAGCTTTACCACTGATGCACCCAGATGGTGAGAGCCAGGATGACTAATTTTCCACATTTTCTATAATGAAGATGTGTTACTTTATGACCAGGGGGGAAATGTTCAAAATGTGAACTAGATATCCATATGGGACAGTCTCCATAAGTTTAAATTTTTAAAAAAGGGGAGTGAAGAGCAAACCATTACATTTGGAGTGAATTTTTTTTTTTTTTTTCGGCCACACTAGGCAGCTTGTGGGATCTTAGTTCTCCAACCAGTGATCAAACCCAGGGTCCCGGCAGTAAGATCCCTGAGTCGTAACTACTGGACTGCCAGGGAATTCCCTTGGTGTTTGTGTGTATGGGCAAAAGGAGTCATCATGTGGCCATCACACACCCACCTTTGTTATACATATAGACTGTCTCTGGAAGGATATCTAAAAAACTGGCTTGTCTCTAAGGAGGGGAACTAAGGATCATATAAATGGGAGAGTCTTTATTATTCATTCTATTTGCATTTGCATGCACAGGTATTAACTTGCAAAATGCTTTCTAATTACACCAGAAAAGCAAAATCAGTGGTATCTTCATTACAGCCATGTTGGTGTAAGCCCAGGTTAATATATTTCTGAAAGAAAACTGAAGGTAACAGGGACTAAGAAAAATGGAGCCTGAAATATGCTTTATATAGACAGAGGAAGCTCTGCCCCTGAAGACTACATAGCAAACAACCAGGCATGAAGAGACTTAGCTTTTTATGTGTGGGACACTGCTTTTCCAAAGTAAATGCTTGAAATATTTTCTAACAGAAAGTGGAGAGATGATAACAGTTCATCGGCATCCATTCATTAGAAACATTAATGCTATGCCTTATGCATAGAGACCAAAAGGAGACTGCTGGTACCAGCATAAACCAACTGATCCAGGAATACATCCTTTGAGCCACAAGAGTTATACAAACAACAACATATGGCCAACAAACTGAAATCCAAATTACTGAAAAAATATGTAACTATTGATGCCAAAATGAAAAGGAGTGTGAAGGGACTAGACATTTTGAAATCTATTATTAGCAATGGCTTCCCTAAAAAGTCCATTTTACAACTGTTTTCATAAGTTTAAAGGAAGGCGGTTGATGGTTTTTCCTCAGGCTAAACAATTCATTACTTTAACATATTAAAACAAGAGAAGCAAGGTAAAGTGTAAGAAAATGGCCAGTGGACATTGAAGAGGGTACATCAGGGACAAAGGATTTCAATTCAATTTCTGAAAAAACAAACAAACTGTGGGGCCTGCCATTTAATAAAATTGCAGACTGAACAACATGCTTAATTTTTTTTGTTATAACAACAACAAACAAATTTAAAAGGTAGAAAGCTACAAAGGAATCTTCAGCAGAGACAACATCAGAGGAAGATTTCAACTAATCTGGGCAAGTGGAAGGAAGAAAGAACTGATTTCTGTCTGTGTAGGAAGTTAGTCTTCAGGAGATGGGGTTAGGGAATGTGGACATGGAGTGGCTGAAGCCACCAGTTTTTTCCTCCTTCCTTATATCCAGGAAACTGCCCACCCAACCTGTGAAGGTGACAGCAGATTAGTGCCCTCTGAGCATAGCTGAGGATGGGGGTGATAGTGAGTGTGGGCTGGAAATCAATGCTGAATGGAAGTTTGTATGAACTCAAGACACTCAGCCTTCTCCTTTCCAACCCACCCAGAAAGCTTGCATCTAAGCATAGATCCCCAGACTGAAGGGTCTTCTCTAGAGAAGCTGAAGAGCCCTAAAAAAAAAATCTTTACCCACAGCCTGATCTTCCTCTAGTGAGACTACGCAGTCAATGAACAAGCACCTTCCCTCTCTGTCTCATACGTGGATGCTTGTCAAAGGGTGTTACAGGGCCTCACTCTTAAATATGAGTAGACACCCAGATATCCAGGCATTAGGGGGGAAAACTCTAAATGGAAGACAGACCAAAAGAAAAGGCAAATACAAAGGCAATGGAAGGAGCAGAAAATAAAGAAAAATTAATGACTATCCTCGAAGAAGAAACAAGAAAGGATGTTATGGACAAATAATGCTCAGAATGAGAAAAAGTTCTTGAATTGATAAATACGAGAGCAGAATTTTAAAAATATGTGCAATAGAAGAAACAGAAGATAAATCTACAAAATAGATTGAAGAGTCAAAGGGATAAACAACTGGGAATAAAAGATAATTACAGGATCGACAGAAATCCAACAGAAAGAAAAAGAAAAGGAGAAAAAGAAATCAAAACATAGTATACTTATTTAATATACCCATGAAATGTCAAAAGATGAAAAGAAACTTGTAAAAAAGACACACATCATAAGCTTCAGAATGGCAAAAATAAATGGAAGTAAAGTTGCCAAAGCTTTAAGAGTAGAGTTAAGGCTGAGCACGTAACCTGTAAAAGAAAGGGAATCACAGTGCCATCAGACTCCTTAGCAATTCTGAAAAGTACACACCACCTTCAAAACTGAGTGAAAATAATTTTTGACCTAGAGTTCTATACCTCACCAAATTATGAAGTTTAAAGACAGAATAAAGACATTGTCAGATATGCAAGGCGTCAAAAAATTTACCTCCAATACACTCTTTCATGGGAAATTACAGAATGTGCTTCAGCAAAATATGGGAGTAAAGACAGAAGGAGGAACAGATGCAATCCAGGAATGGGATAAAAGACAGGATATTGGTGAAAGAAGTTCCAGGATAATGGTTGCACTCCAGGTCTAGAAAGTAACGAAGGATTACTGGAGGATAAAAGATGAAAGATCCAAGTGAAAAATAAAATAATTGATTATCTAGATAAGAATACATGGGGAAAGTATTTTCAGCTTTTGAAGCCTCAGGGGAAAAAATAGCACTTGATAATAGTATAGGAAGTCGCTCAGTCATGCCCAACTCTTTGTGACCCCATGGACTGTAGTCTACCAGGCTCCTCATCCGTCCATGGGATTTTCCAGACAAGAGTACTGGAGTGGGTTGCCATTTCCTTCTCCAGGGGGATCTTCCCAACCCAGAGATCAAACCCTGGTATTTTGCATTGTAGGCGGACGCTTTTACCATCTGAGCCACAGGGAAGTC
This sequence comes from Ovis canadensis, assembly GCF_042477335.2. Classification (NCBI taxonomy): domain Eukaryota; kingdom Metazoa; phylum Chordata; class Mammalia; order Artiodactyla; family Bovidae; genus Ovis; species Ovis canadensis. The sequence goes on along the minus strand of NC_091248.1, from coordinate 78,755,925 downwards.
CCTGGTGTGAAAAGAAGAGAAGCAAAAAGCAAAGGAGAAAAGGAAAGATAGACCCATTTGAATGCAGAGTTCCAAAGAACAGCAAGGAGAGATAAGAAAGCCTTCCTCAGTGATCAATGCAAAGAAATAGAGGAAAACAGTACAATGGGAAAGACTAGCAATCTCATCAAGAAAATTAGAGATACCAAGGGAACATTTCATGCAAAGATGGGCTCAATAAAGGACAGACATAGTATGGACCTAACAGAAGCAGAAGATATTAGAAGAGGTGGCAAGAATACACAGAAGAACTGTACAAAAAAGATCTTCACGACTCAGATAATCACGATGGTGTGATCACTCACCTAGAGCCAGACGTCCTGGAATGTGAAGACAAGTGGGCCTTAGGAAGCATCACTACAAACAAAGCTAGTGGAGGTGATGGAATTCCAGCTGAGCTATTTCAAATCCTAAAAGATGATGCTGTGAAAGTGCTGCACTCAATATGCCAGCAAATTTGGAAAACTCAGCAGTGGCCACAGGACTGGAAAAGGGCAGTTTTCATTCCAATCCCAAAGAAAGGCAATGCCAAAGAATGCTCAAACCACCACACAATTGCACTCATCTCACATGCGAGTAAAGTAATGCTCAAAATTCTCCAGGCCAGGCTTCAACAATATGTGAACCGTGAACTTCCAGATATTCAAGCTAGTTTTTAAAAAGGCAGAGGAATCAGAGATCAAATTGCTAACATCCGCTGGATCATTGAAAAAGCAAGAGAGTTCCAGAAAAACATCTATTTCTGCCTTACTGACTATGCCAAAGCCTTTGTGTGGATCACAATAAACTCTGGAAAATTCTTCAAGAGATGGGAATACCAGATCACCTGACCTGCCTCTTGAGAAATCTGTACGCAGGTCAGGAAGCAATAGTTAGAACTGGACATGGAACAACAGACTAGTTCCAAATAGGACAAGGAGTACATCAAGGCTGTATATTGTCACTATGCTTATTTAACTTATGTACAGAGTATATCATGAGAAACGCTGGGCACAAGCTGGAATCAAGATTGCCAGGAGAAATATCAGTAATCTCAGATATGCAGATGACACCACCCATATGGCAGAAAGTGAAGAAGAACTAAAGAGCCTCTTGATAAAAGTGAAAGAGGAGAATGAAAAAGTTGGCTTAAAGCTCAACATTCAGAAAACGAAGATCATGACATCTGGTCCCATACTTCATGGCAAATAGATGGAGAAACAGTGGAAATAGTGGCAGACTTTATTTTTCTGGGCTCCAAAATCACTGCAGATGGTGACTGCAGCCATGAAATTAAGAGACACTTGCTCCTTATGACCAACCTAGACAGCATATAAAAAGCAGAGACATTATTTTGCCAACAAAGGTCTGTCTAGTCAAAGCTATGGTTTTTCCAATAGTCATGTATGGATGTGAGAGTTGGACTATATAAAGAAAGCTGAGTGTTGAATTGATGCTTTTGAACTGTGGTATTGGAGAAGACTCTTGAGAGTCCCTTGGACTGCAAGGAGATCCAACCAGTCCATCCTAAAGGAAATCAGTCCTGAATATTCATTGGAACAACTGATGTTGAAGCTGAAACTCCAATACTTTGGCCACCTGATGCAAAGAGCTGACTCATTTGAAAAGACCCTGATGCTGGGAAAGATTGAAGGCAGGAGGAGAAGGGGATGACAAAGGATGAGATGGTTGGATGGCATCCCCAACTCAAAGGACATAAGTTTGAGTAAACTCCGGGAGTTGGTGATGGACAGGGAGGCCTGGCGTGTTGCAGTCCATGGGGTTGCAAAGAGTCGGAAACGACTGAGCAACTGAACTGAACTGAACTGAATAGTATAAGAAGCAAATGAAAAATTGAGGCTATTACTATTCAAAAGGCAACAGTTATACTAGAAAACAAGAAAATCATACCGTTTGACTCAAAAACAAGCAACACTGCATAATTATAACCATGTTAGTACTCACATTGATTAGGGAAGTTATTACATCATAATGGAGCTCAATCAGAAGGATGGAAACAGAAAGGGCAAATAGGAGAACTAAATCTTTACAAGAAGTTAATAGATAATGTCTAAGAGTGTTGAATCAACAAAAGCAGTATAAGCATACAATTTAGAAACGTGCAGTTAAATCCAAGAAGTGAAACCTAAAAGTGTTTGCATATGGAAGTCTTGGCCCTGTTAGGAGAGAACTGGGGGTAGAGGGTTGTACAGGGAACTATGGGGGCGAATGAGGAGTGTGGCAACCCACCACTATTTTTTTGTACGATTTTTAGTAAATACTATTAATATTTGAGTTTTTAAGCTATATACAAGTACTACTCTGATATAAATTAAACTTTATGAAAATCAAACACAACTCTGAACTAGAAAAAGCAAACATGTTCATAGCCTAGCCAGTTTTAAACCTGTGAAACTGGAAAAATCGCATTGGTCTGAGAATTGAGTACACCTCAATTCTGCTGTAGCTTTGTTGGCTAAACAGGTCAGTGACTTAATCACTGAGCCTCCATTTTCTCACCTATAAAATGTTATCATCTTCCTCCTGTCTGTGAAAAAGTTCTGTGAGCTTCAAAATAAACATGTAGAGTATTAACCACCATCTGGCATCTTATAGTTAAAGATACTGAGCGCTGAGCGGGCCTCAGTCCTGCCTGAGTCCAGGGTGTCTAGAAGGAGCCAGGACTGTGGCTGCTAGCAATGCAGCTCCTGTATCATCCAGAACCATTACTCACTGAGGCGAAATTCAGCTCAAGAGCCACACTGAAAAGTACAAGTCAGGCTTCAAGGAACCAAGCATTTTGTATCAAAGCTCCCAGAGGTGAAGGAGAAGGATTAACCCTTTGAGGACCTTTCCTGACATGTCTGTCTTAGCAATCATGAGAAAGCAGGCAATGAGAAGTGCCTGAAACAATTCAAATAACTAACTGAAAATCAAACTTAGGAAAGTTCGACTTCTAAAGCTGATTACAGGATGACAGAAACAGAAAAGAACCGAAAGGGTCGTTAATCCAACTTTCCACCTGATGTCTATTTAAATCTCCTTTACAACCCACCCTTCTCTCAGTGGTCATCTGGACTCTCCTCCAATCCTCGGGAGCTGGGGGAGCACACTGCCTCTTAAGTCAGGCTGACAGGGGTCCTAATTCTCCTTGGGCTGGAACTGGCCTCCTAGTAGCTTTCATCCTTATCCCTGGTTAAAAATCCTAAGGACCAGAGAGAACAAGTCTACTCTCTCTTCTACCTGACAGCTCCTCCCGAGTAGTTAGGAGCCAGGCCCTCACCCCACTTTACTTCTCTTCACTTTACCCCACGAACTGTAACGGGAGTGGGCTTTCTCTTCCCTTATTAACAGCAGAAGATGGAAAGGATGGGGCTTTTAACCCGTTCACAGCGCGCCCCCTGACCTGAGAGCGGGAAGGACCAGGGCACTCAGGGGGCACTTCTGGATTCAGTCCTGACCAAGCACCGTCGCTTTCTGCCGGGGAAGCGCCCGCCGCCGCAGCTCGAGTCCCCGGACGAGGCTCGGGGGAGGAGCCTCCCTCCCTCCAGCCAGCCGCTGGGAGTCTAGGGTCCCGCCGCCCGGAATCAAAACCGGCTTCGTGGGGCCGCGAAGACAACACTTCCTGCCTGCCGCGTCCGCCGGGCCCCGCAGCAACCTCTCCTCCCGCCGCCCCACGCCCGATTTCATCGCCGAGGCCACCGGTCCCCGCCTCCTCCCGCAGCTCAGCGGGACGGACTGCCTCCCGGCGGCGCAGCCTTAAGTCCGCACTCGGAGCGCCAAAAACCTGCGGTGGGGTCAGCGGGTGCCGCAAGCCGGAGCGCGCCCCCTTGCGAAGGCCGGGAGCCCTGGAGCCTAGGATGCTGCAGGGGGAGCTTGAACTCCCACTTGGTTCTCTGAAAGTATTTCTCCTGAAGCCTTCAGGGATGTAAGCCGTCAGTTGCATTGAAGCCACCATGCTAAGAAAAAGCCTAAACTAACAAGCGGGAAAGATCGAAGGCAGGAGGAGAAGGGGACGACGGAGGATCAGATGGTTGGATGGCATCACCGACGCAACAGACATGAGTTTGAGTAGGCTCCGGGAGTTGGTGATGGCCAGGGAAGCCTGGCGTCCGGTAGTCCATGGGGTCGCAAAACGTCGGATACGACTGAGCGACTGAACTGAACTGAACAACTGGGGAGAGATCACGTAAAGAGGCCCTAAGGCTCCATAAAAAATGAGATGTCAGGTCAGACCCCACTGCCTAACCACACTCTACCCCTAGTGAGAGGACTCCTTGGTGCATGCCAGAGATACAGTGGCTCACAGCAACCAAGCTAGACCAGAACTGTTTTCCCCATCTTGGGGAGGCTTTGTGGCGGACCAGTTATGTGCCTAAAGTAAAAGAAAAGAAAATGGAAGAAGGAAAAAAGAAAAAGAAAAGACAACAAACAGTATTTAAACACAACAGGTGACCTTATAGCGTGCAAGCAAATAATCTGAAAACTTTAGTATATACTTCTATGCAGAAAGCAATTGTGTTGGATTTTTCTCACTTGCAATTGATAAAAGTCAATTCAAAGTCAGTTTGCCTAACACAGTGATTTGATCTCTCAGCAAGAAGACCTGGGGATTGATAATTACATTTTAGCAAATATTAGTAAAAATTCTTTTGAAGACAACAGTGGACCAAAATCCAAATCGAATTGTTCTTTTTTTTTTTCTGCAGTACCTCCCCACATGTGGGATCTTAATTCCCTGACCAGGGATGGAAACTGTTCCCCCTGCACTGGAAACTCTTGAGTCTTGACCATTTGACTGCCAGGGAAGTCCCCAAATGAAACTGTTCTAAGAAAATAAAATTCAGGAATTTATTGACTTACACATGTGAAATGTCATAGGATAAAACTTCAGGAATGGCTGGATCTAGGTGCTAAAATGTTATAGTTGGCAAGTTCTCTCTCAGCTTTACTTTCCTTTGTATTGCTTCATTCTTTGCAGTTTCTCCCATGTGGGGAAAAAGATGACCACTGGAAGCCAAAGATGGCCAACAAATTAGCAGTCCTAGATGGAAGAAACTTTCCCTTTCTCAGTTTCAGTAAGAATTCCATGTATTATACTCATTGCCTTAGCAATTCTTTATTACCCAGGGCCATCTCTCACATTCAGTCCCATTTTCTGATTGTGATAAACTCAGTATAATAGCATCTAGTAAGCAATGAAACAAACAGGAATTCTTACCCTGGTGGTTATGATTCTGAATCATTATTATTACCTATCATACTTTGTTTATGCTTATAGCATCTGGAGGGGTGTGCAGGTACAGTTCATTTCCAGAAATAGAGAGTAAAGCGATTATTACCCAACCGTGAATATACATGGAGTCACCCTTCAGTTTGTACCAGGGCACCTAGCCCAGTGAGTGAGAGATGCTTTCTTTGTTGTCTCTCCCTATTCTAGCCTCAGCTTCAGGCTTTTCTACCCCTCTGCTTCATCCTAAGATAGCAGATTCACCCTCAAATCCAACAAGAGGGTCTTGGTGTTGGTCTAATTATAGAGGGGTGTCTGTATCTAGTCCTGACTGTGTTACTGGATAGGTTTGAAGCCTTTTTTCCCCCTAGATGTTTATTTATTTCTGGCTGTGCTGGGTCTTTGTTGGTGCTTGGACTTTTCTCTAGTTGTGGCGAGTGGGGGCTGCTCTCTTGTGGTGCACGAGCTTCTCACTGTGGTGGCTTCTCTTGCAGAGCATGGGCTCTAGAGTGATCAGGCTTCAGTAGTTGCAGCACGTGGGCTCAGTAGTTATGGTGCATGGGCTTTAGATGCCCCACTGCATATGGAATCTTCCCAGATCAGGGATCGAACCTGCGCACCCCAGCACCCCCCAGATCCCGGCACTGACAGGCATATTTTTAACCACTGGACCACCAGGCAAGTCCTATTTCTAATCATTTCAACTGGCATTCTATTTAGTCACTAATAGGATTGGAGGAAAAATTACAGGCAACGTGTTTTCTTTGGTGCTTGGAAGGGGAAAAGGAGACAGCTAACATAATTAGCAATCCGTGGCAAAAAACTGGTTGACAAACCAATTGCCATTCCCCCTTCATTTCCTTGCTCACACCACTCTGGCTTTGTACAAGACGCTTAGGTGGCCATCTACTTCAGGGGAGGCCCTTTCCCTCCTCTCTGGAAATGAATCTTAATTAGTCTTAAACCAATCATAGTAATGCAGTTTCTCTTCCACTGATAGATAGATTAGCAATGGGCATGGGATGCAATTTCAGTCAATGAGGCATGATGGGAGGGCAGTAGGAGGGAGGGTTTCTGGAAATGCTGTCCTTGCTCTGAATAAATGATACTTGGAAAGATAAAAGGTTCCCTTTCTGCCTCAGGATGGTGTTCTCTGTAGGTGGTAGCTGGATCTAGGGCAGGCATCTTGTAATCACAAGGGGCAGCAGCAAACCCCCTGAGGAGGGAAGGAAAAGAAGCCCTCAGACCACCTGAGGTTGTTCTAGAGACACTTCATTAACCACTCCTGCAGTTGCTTCCCATCCAGAGCTCTTGAGAGATAATATATATGGTTTAAGTGATTTTTGAGTTTTCTATTACTCATGGATATATGTTATTCCTTACATTTCCATATTACTTTGCAGATTTCCACCCCTCCTAAACTGCTTCACTTGATCCTCACAGAGACTCTATGGAGATAGGCAAGATATCTTACAAATAAGGAAAGTGATGCTCAGAGAATAGGGGGATGGGTGGCCCTACAAGCAGGTCGGTCTGATTTCTAGTCTAGGATTTTCCATCAAACCACATGGCAACTCCAAGTGTGTTGTCCAATACTGAAGGTGGGAGACTTTCTTGGAAAATCCTGGGAAGGGAGAGAAGACATTGCTACTTCACATTTGCCTCAGGTCAGTTCAGAGGAATACTGGCCTTCTCTTTATCCCCAGTTCAGTATGTACCAAGCTAAAGTTAATAGCTTCCATAGCTTAGCCTTCAGGGTTTACTGCTTTTGGAAGATCTGATTCATGCATGAATCCTTCCTTATTTCAGGCTCAATGAAAAGTGGAATTCTTTCTTTAGTGCCCTGCTTTACTTGCCAGATTATGTTTGTAATTTTCCCACTAACTTCTTGTATGGAGCTGGATTGAAAGAACCTTTGAAGCTCCAACATTCTGGCCCCCTGATGTGAAGAGCTGAGTCATTGGAAAAGACCTTGATGCTTGGAAAGATTGAGGGCAGGAGAAGGGACGACAAAGGATGAGATGGTTGGATGGCATCACTGACTCGATGGACATGAGTTTGAGCAAGCTCTGAGAGCTGGCAATGGACAGGGAAGCCTGGTGTGCTTCGGTCAGTCCATGGGGTTGCAAAAAGTCAGATATGACTGAGTGACTGAACTGAACTGAGAAAGAACCTAGTTTTCTGATACTCATTCAGACCGATCCTATTTCAAATCGCCCTTCAGTTCTTCCTCCAGGACACTCCACACCTCCATCCCAGACTCAGACCTTTTGTGTATTTCTCCTATTATGTCCTTGCCTCGATTGTGTCACACATCCTCTTGTTCCCTGGCTCTGTTCTCTCACTGATTCTCATCTTCTACTTTCCCCTTCTTGATATCTTTCTCGCTTCTCCCCCCACCCTTTTAAAAAATTCCAGTACCTTTCCCTTCTTTCCGGTTCCTGTCTCTCACCAACCTGCCTCTTTCCCCTATCTTTACCTTTCTGAGCTTTTAGTCTACTGTTGACTCTTCTTGACTGGATTCACAGTTTTTAAACTTGGCCAGTTCTCACAATGTCACCCCCAGTTTAATGGAAATCTTTTTTTTTTTTTTTTAATTTCAGCTTGATTTTATCAGTTCTTAGGTTGATGGTATCAGTAATGCCAAGAGGTAAATTTTCTCTTTAGCAGATTGCTACAGAAATCCAGTTCAAAGAATGTCGGTTAGGTTTTAAAGAGACGTTGTAGAGTACACATACTGTTTGATCAGATAATTAACATTTTAAAAGGGATAACAAGGGAATTCCCTGGTGGTTCAGTGGTTGGGGTCACTGCTTTCACTGCTGTGGGCCCAAGGTCAATCACTGGCTATGCAACATGGCCAATAAATAAATAAATAAAAGGAATGACTAGAAATCAATGACTAGAAATCACTGGGAAGTACTACAAGGCAAAGTGGAAGTGGCAATCACTGCCTGACCTGCTTCTTCCTGCGTCTGTCTTCTTTTGCATGCTGAAGTGTCTCCTCTCTTACAGGATCACAGAATTTTAGGATTGGAAGTCTTAGAAATCAACCCCTTCATTTTGCAGATGAAGAAACCGAGGCCCAGCTAGGTGGCATGTGTTGCCCACAGTCACAACAAGGAAGGGCAAGATTCCTGACTGGAACCAGGCTGACTTTTTGGTTTGTTTCTATGTAAAACCTGGCAGAGTTATTAAAAACCATAAAGAACTAATGAAAAGTACATAGAAGGAAGCAAATCATCACCCCAAATTCAACTTACCAGTGGTTGAATTGTATTAGTAGGTTTTCTATTTCAATAAAATAAGCTCTATTACGAATAATGGACATTTTTTTTTTAGTGCTACATGTAGCTTCTCATTAGATCCTGGATCTAATAAAATCTATAACACTCTAATAATTATAATTTTTAAAAAAATTATCACATTTTATCTTCATCTTACAGAGGACACTGACTTAACTTGCAGGTCACCTAGACAGTCCACATTTTTTTTTTTCCTTTAATAAGGTGGATTCAATTTACTCACCATGTTAGCATTTTTGCATTTCTAGTTAGAGATTAGGTTGCTACCCAGCTTCTCTCTCCCTTGCTATCTTTGCCAGGTTTTGGTATTGGGATTGTTTGCTTCCCAAACAAGTTGACAAACCTTTGGTGATTTGCTTTCATTAGTCCAAGTTTCAATAAATAAGAATTAACAATTCTAAACTAAGAATGCGTTTAACTACTCTAGTAAATTTCCCCGCAGAATCTGGGTCTGTAATGTGAAGTCTTAACTAGCTTAGTCACGGGGTGGGACCATGTGGGATGTTTGCTATTAAGTATCACTCACATCTTAAAACTTTTGCCTGAGCAACTGTCACGGAGTCTCCCCTTTTTCTCTAAGTATTAAAAGAAAATCCTGGGGAAAGAAATCTCGAAGATGGCTTCAGTCTGTTTTAACGTAGAATCCAGCCTTGAAACTAAGTTTTTTTAAAAAGAAGTTTTCCTCCCTTCCCAAATCAGCAAAGGGTAACTGGATCCGCGGCCACGTAGAGCCTCTAGGGGCCCTAAATCCGGAGTCTCTAGGGGTAGGCAGAGATCCGCGGGTTTGCCTGGGCCAGAAGTCTTTCTCTTCTAACTGTATATCGCAGCCCAATCCCAAAGAGTTCTTGATTTCTCCCTCGGGGACTGGTCCCTTTGAACTTCCAGAAGGCCCGCCTCTTCCCCGGGCTGGCCAGCTCACGGGACGGGCGGCGCAGGGCAGGCCTGGCGCTCGGCCGCGGCTCCTCCCCTCCCTCGGATGTGGCCGGGGGGCGGGGGGCGGGAGAGAGGGGGTGGCTGCTGCCGCCCGGGGAGAGCCGGGAGTCTTTTCCACGTTTGCAAAGGCCGCCGCACATCCAGGCCCGACCCGCGCCGCCCGAGCTCCGTGCGCCCTCGCGGCTCCCCGCCGCGCCCCCTCCTCTCCTCGACTCCAATGGCGATCAGGGCCCGGAGTTGGCGGCCCCCGCCGCCGCCGCTGCTCCTGCTGCTTCTCTGGGTGACCGGGCAGGCGGCCCCTGTGGCGGGCCTGGGGCTGGGTTCGGACTCGGAGCTGCAGATCGAGCGGCGCTTCGTGCCCGAGGAGTGTCCGCGCACCGTGCGCAGCGGCGACTTCGTGCGCTACCACTACGTGGGGACGTTCCCCGACGGCCAAAAGTTCGACTCCAGGTACCGCGCCCCGCGCACCAGCCGGACCTCAGAGGCTGCAGCGCCCGTTTTCCCGCTTCCCCGTCTCCGGACAGGCCTTTCCCTCCCGACGGACCTCCCCCAGCTCCGCCCCTCGAACCCGCGCTCCTCCCTTTCCCTCTTCTCACCCCAAAGCTTCCCCGACCCTTCATCCCTTTAGCTTGGGGGATGCGGGGGCCCTGGAGCTTGCCGGCCCTTTTGCTCGCCTGGTGGGCTGGAATCTTCCTGGGACCTTGCGCAGCGGTGTTGGCGCCGATCACCCACTCCTCCGCCCTGTGCAGTAACACGCGCGAAATCTTCGTAAAGAGCTGGCCCCCTAGCCGACCCCCGAGAGTGCATGTTAGTGTTCGCCTGTCTGTCTGCCTTGACTGTGCCTTCTGGCAAGGCCCTTGAGTGTCAAGTCATTCATGCCTCTCGATGATGATGATGGAGGTGGCGATAGCAGCCGCTAACATTTATGGAGTTGTTACAGTTGTTACAGGGTGGTTCTCAGTGCTTTCCATATAACGAATTTATTTAATTCTTAACTACAGTTTTCTGTGTAGGTATTATCATTACCCTTATTTTGCCAGTGAGATAACTTGAGCCCATTGGAGGCTGAGAAACTTGTTTAAGCGAGATAGTTTTGAAACCTGAACAAGTCCAGGATTTGTGCCCATTAACTACCGCCCTCCCCTTATGGCCTTACAAAAAACTCCCTGGGCAGGAGGTCGTCCAGAGCAAGTCACTCAGCTTTGCCCCATGCCCGGTGTCCACAGTTCCTGCCCTTGAATCTGCAGCGAGATCACAGGTTCCCCAGTTTAGCATTAGGGTTAACAGGCCCCTTCTCCAGCTCCAAGCTGCTCTCCTTCCCCAGACTTTGTTACGGTCCTAGGTCTGTGTCCACACTTCTTTTCGTGATCTGCTTTGTGCTTGAGGCGGGGCTAAGCTCATTCCTGAGGTTATCTTTTAAAAGGTACTCTTTGTCTTTTTAGCCTTTTAAAAAATTCCAGACAGGGACTGTATATACAAAAGCTGGTTAGTATTTGATGTGGCACATAGCAAGCACTGAGAAATATTCATTCTCTTATTGTTTCAGTTGCTTCTTTTTAAAATGGGTTTATTGAGATATAATTTACATTCCATACAATTCACCCATTTAAAGTGTATGATTCAATTTTTTTTTTTTAGTATATTCACAGTCGTGAAATCATCACAACTCTCTAATTCTAGAATATTTTCCACACTCCAAAAAAAGGAACCCATCAGCAATTACTCCCTTCCCCTCCAGGTCTAGGTGACCACTAATCTGCTTTCTGTCTCTTTATGGAATCTTGCCATTTGCAGCCTTTAGGTTTGGTTTCTTTCACATAAGCTTGGTTCATTTATGCTGTAGCATGTATCAGCTCTTATTCCTATTTATGGCTGTATACTATTCCATATAATATTTTATCTATTAATTAGGTGATGGGCTTTTGAGTTATTTATACTTTTTGATTATTATGAATAAGAATGTTGTGAACATTCACATACAAGGTTTTGTGTGGACATATGTTTTCATGTCTTATGGATATAGGCCTAGAAGTGGAACTGCTGGGTCCTATGGTAACTATGTTTAACTTTTTTAGAAACTGCCAAACTTGTTTTCCAACGTGGCTGCACCATTTTACAATCCCACAGCAGTATATGAGAGTTCCTGGTTCGCCATGTTCTCACCAACACTTGTAATTGTATGCCTTTTTGATTATAGCCATCCTAGTGGATGGATATGAAATAGTAGGTCATTATGGTTTTGATTCATGAATCTCTAATGGTGAAGGATGCTGCACATCTTTTCATGAGTTTATTGGCCATTTGTATATCTTCTTTTGCTTCACTAGTTAGAAAATAGTGAAGACTTTCCTGCTTATGCTGATGTTAATTAATAATTCCCACTGGAGCAAATCATCTAATACTTTCTACCCTCTAGAATGACAGCCACTGTGAGGCAATGTAAAAGTGAAAAGAGAAAGTGTTAGTTGCTCAGTCATGTCTGACTCTTCCCAACCCCATGGATTGTAGCCTGCCAAACTCCACTGTCCATGGAGTTCCCCAGGCAAGAATGTTGCCATTCCCTTTTCCAGGGGATCTTCCTGACCCACAGACAGTGGAAATACAGATGAGCTGTCATCCATTCTGCAAATGTGTATGCAGTGTCTGCCCCTGAGAATGGTGTTCCCTCCCTGCACTCTGGCTATTGTCCAGACAATTATACACTGTGTTAAGTACAGAAAGAATAATAGCACACACTTCTGTCTCTCACATAGAGTTCACGGATAGTCCTTACCTTGTGCCTTTACATATATGAACTACACTGAATTCTTTTAACCTCACAATACAATACCATCTCATTACAAATGAAGAAATTGGGGCTCAGAAAGTTCAAGTAATTTACCCAAGATGATAACTACTAAATGGTGGAGTGGGGCTTTGAATCTAGGCGGTTTAGTGCCAGAGTCTCAAGTTTATAGTCTGTAGTCCACTCGTGTGTGATGGCAAGAATGGCAAGGAGCTTTGGAACCACCCAGAAAGTTTAACTGTATGTTGTGTGTATTGGTGTGTTTGTGTCTGGTTGTGGGACTGGTCAAGATGGAGTTTTAGGATGTGTGTTAAATCACTTCAGTTGTGTCTGACTCTTTGTGACCCCATGGATTATAGCCCACCAGGCTCCTCTGTCTTTGGGATTTCCCATGAAAGAATATTGGAGCGGGATGCCGTTCCCTTCTCCAGGGGATCTTTCAGAGCCAGGGATCAACCTGTGTCTCCTGCATCTCCTGCATTAGCAGGTGGGTTCCTTACCACTAGTGCCACCTGGGAAGTTGGTGTGTGTGTCTGTATGTGTGCCTGGTTGGGGGCTGGTCGAGATGGAGTTCTGGGACAGCAGGAGTAAAATCTGAGCAGGATTAAAATTTACCAGGAGGAACTGAGGGATGAGGGCTGGGGGTGGGGAAGAAAAGGCGAGAGTGGTGGAGGGAAGAGCACATGCAGAGGCCTGGAAGAGGGGGCATGTGAAAGCTGCTTAGTATGGCCTGAGCTTGGAGTGGGGGTAGAGGAGCGACAGGGAGGGAAAAAGAGGAGGCGAAAGGAGGTCAGAGAGACAGAGTCAACTTTTGAGAGCTCTCATCTGCCTGGCTGTGGAGTTTGGTCTTTGTCTAGGGACAATGGGAAGCCACTGAAGAGTTAATCATGGGCGTGAGAGACCAGAACTGCATTTTATTGTACAAAAGTCCCTGTGGCTGCAGTGCAGACAATGGAACGGTGGGAGCAGCGTACACAGTAGGTGATTGATTACTGTGTTTCCTTCTAGGGCCTCCATTCCTGTGGGAATTTATGAAGTATATTAGAGCATTCCTTTGCTATTCCTTCACAAAGAGCTTCAGTTCAGTTCAGTTGCTCAGTCGTGTCTGACTCTTTGCGACCCCATGGACTGCAGCACACCAGGCTCCCTGTCCGTCACCAAGGGAAGATGCGGCACCTTCCCTGTTCATCACCCTGTACCTTCCCTGTCCATCACCAGGGAAGATGGACAGGCTTCCCTGTCCATCACAAAAAGCTTAGGGAAGGAGAAATCTAGGTGCTTTGGGCTTTGGCTGTTAGTTTAGAGGTTTGGCCCAGAAGAAAATGATGGGTGTCAGTCTGACCAGAGTCATAAAACACAAAGGGCCTTTCTTTCCACAGAGCGTTCTTCTTGCATCTGTGCCTGGCACTTGGGGGCAGTGGTGTCTTTTCAGCTTATGGGTATTTGCAGTTGCCAGGAGGCCCAGCCCTTCAGCCCTTGGTCACTGGCTTAGGCATGGTTTCGTTTTGTTTTGGAGCCTCCTCGGGCTTGTTAGCTTGCTCGATGGCTACTGCTCTAGATTGAAGGAGAAGACGGCCGCTTCCCGCCAGCAGGTTTCTGGGGGGCTCCTGCTGTCACCCGTCAGGCCTTGGGAGCTCCTTGTCCACCACTCTTGAGTCAGCTTTTGAAGGGTTCCATTGCATTCCAAGTAGTAAGGGACTGAAGTTTAACATGTTCCTGTTATCTTTAGCAGGCAAAACCAGTATCCTGGTCACAGCCTTCAGGCCTGTTCTGCAGGCCCCTAAAGTCTATACATTCAATAAATATTACTGTAGGAACTTCCCTGGTGGTCCAGTGGTTAAGACTCCATGCTCCCAATGCAGGGGGCCCGGGTTCAATTCCTGTGCAGGGAACTAGATCCCACAATATGCAACTAAGAGTTCACATGTCACAACTAAAGATTCTGCGTGCTGCAATGAAGATTCAAGATCCTGAGTGCTGCAACTAAGAACTGGTGCAGACAAATAAATAAATATTTTTTAAAAAGTAATAATACATGTTAGTGTGTGCCCACTATATGCCCTGTTGGGTATTATAGAGTTGTAGATGCTTGGACCCAGTGGTGTTCAAACTGTACATGCATCAGAATCACCTGGAGAGCTTATTATACAGTTTCTGATTAGGTAGGTCTGGGATGGGGGCTGAGAGTCGCATATCTAACAAGTCCCTAGGTGATGCTGATGGTGTGGTCTAGGACCACATTTCGAGAACCATTGCTCTAAAAGAATCATAAACTCATAATGGAGGTCAGCTTCATTTTATACATTCATTATTCAATAAATATTTATTGAATACCTACTATTCTAGTTGCTGAGATGTAGGAGAGATAAAACAGACAAAAATCCCTGCTTCTGATGGTGGATACATGTTATTTTACATTTATCCAAACGCATAGAGTATATATCACCAAGAGTGAACCCTGATGTAGAAGCTATGGACTTTCAGTGCTATGACATGTCAGTGCAGGTCACTGATTGTAACAAATGTACCACTCTAGTGATACACTCTGCTGACAGTGGAGGAGGCTATGCATGTGTATGTGGCATTGGGTGCAGGTAGCGGGTATATGGGAAATCTCTGTATCTTCCGCCCAATTTTTCTGTGAATTCAAAACTGCTCTAAAGCAAAACAAAAATGAAAAACTGCCCTAAAAGAACAAAATCTAATAAAAATCCGTACCCTCAAGTCAAGGAGTGGGGAGGGCCCAGAAACCCATTCTATCTGGCATAAGGAGAAAAGGAGGGAATTTATTGGAAGGATCTTCCATTCCTCCTGAGGATCCAGAACTGTGAGCAGAGGTGGCTTTCTGCATCTCTCTGAGGGACTGCAGAGGGGCTGATTCCCCTCCCTCCTCCCTGAGAGAGCTCCAGCAGGCTTTCTGTGCCACATACGTGACCTCTAGGGTCCAATAATGCTGACTAACTGGAATCCGTCTCAATTTCACATTCCCAAGATCTCTCCCATTTGATTGGTCCCATTGGGAACCTGTTCTTACCCTCAACCCCCTCACCCTGGCTGTGGGTATAAAGTCAGGTGTTAAGTGAATGTTATCTTATCCTTTCAACAGGATTGGATCTCAGAGAAGAGCCAGAGGGCTGGGCAGTACCTTGGATGGTGTCAGGGTGGATCTAAGGGGCTAAGTGGTGGCAGGAAGATTGGTCAGGTCAGGGCACCCTCTCTTAGGCAGGAAGCATTTAAAGTGTGGATCTGAGGCTTCCCTGGTTGACCCAGTGGTAAAGAATCTGCCTGTCAATGCAGAAGACATGGGTTTGATCCTGAATCTGGGAAGATCTCACACGCCTCGGAACAGCTAAGCCCGAGCACCACAACTACTGAGTTTGTATTCTAAAGCCTGAGAGCCACAACTGCTGAGCCCAAGTACCACAGTTCCTGAAACCTGCATCCTGTAGAGCCCGTGCTCTGGAACAAGAGAAACCACCTCAATGAGAAACCCTCAAACTGCAATGAAGATTAGCCCCCGATCTCTGCGACTAGAGAGAAACCTATGCTGCAATGAAGACCCAGCACGGTCAAAAATAAATAAATAAAATCATTAAAAAAAAAATAAAGTGTGGATCTATATAGGAAACCTTCCTATGGAAAAGCCACATAAAGAAAGAGAAGCTGCCCAGTGCAGTTTTAATAACTGGAGGTAAAGTTCTTCTTTTTCATTCTTCTTCACTAGAGTCTTATGCAGTCATTGGTAGGCTGACTTAATGTCCTCTGTGGCATTCCCTGGTGGTCCAGTGGCTAAGACTCTGTTCGACCCGGGTTTGATCCCTGGTCAGAGAACTAGATCCCACATGCTGCAACTAAATATTCTGTGTGCCACAACTAAGGTCAAAGATCCCAAGTGCCACAACTAAGAGGGGGTGCAGCCAGATAAATAAATAAATGTGTTTTTTTTTAAAGACTTAATGGCATTGCTTTTAATTTCATTTGTGCATCATTTCAAGCAGTGATACATTCATACTGATTACTTAAGTTGGCTATATTTTACTGCAGGGCTTCCCAGGTGGCTCAATGGGAAAGAATCTGCCTGCCAGTGCAAGAGACATGGGTTCCATCACGGGGCTGGGAAGATCCCCTGGAGAAGGAAATGGCAACCCACTCCGGAAATCCTGTGGACTAGACAGAGGAGCCTGATGGGCCCCAGTCCATGGGGTCATAAGAGTTGGACATGACTTAGTAACTAAACCACCAACTACTACTGCATTTTACTGGGCTGAGAACTTGTGTGAAATAAGAATTATTTCTAGAGATCTGACATTTTAACTTGTGCAGTTTCTTAAAAACAAAAATCTACAACAGCAGTGTAATGATTTGACTTTCTTTTGCAAAGTTTTTCTTTTAATGATATTTTAATGCACCAAAGACTGTCAAAGCCAACTGCTCACAGTGCAAGGTCTGACCATCCATGGAGGTGTGAATAGGTGCGCTATTTCCGTTCCTACTTGCTCCTCTTTTCTCTCTCACCTTCTCTCTCTTCCTCTCATTTTTCCACCTGGGTAGATCATTAATAGCTTGCCTTTCTCCTCTGCTAAGGCTCATTAGCTGCTGGTAAAGATGGTTGTTTGAGGGAGATACTCTTGTTGGAGTGTCTAGGAAGCCCAGAGTCACCTTTGGGAGTAGGAAGTGTGGGGAGCACGGGTGAGAGGCAGAAACATCAGATGTGGCCTCCTCACTTCTGAGTTGGGCCCAAGCTCAATGGTGGAATTCCGCCTGGGGAGGGTGTTGAATCTCACCTGTGTCATCCCAGGGTTAGGCGTCCAGCTAGAAGATGAGTTTCTGCTTTTGAGCATTTCATGAGTCTTATTCACCAAGGGCTTGGGCAAGTACCACAGTCCTTGTATCCCAGGTGACCAGAATCTGATAGATTCTGAAATACCAGCAGGTGGTTCCTGTGCCCAGTGGACTGGCTCTTTATTAACTTGTTTCCATTCTGTTATGAATTCTCAAAATATGGCAGTCTCTTCAATGTTCAAGACAAATTTATTCAGTCTAATGTGAAGCAATGTGAATATAGTTAATAACACTGTATTATATACTTGATGTAAGTATACTATTTATTAAAAAGGTAAAACTAAATGTCCTTATCACAAAAAGAAAAAGAAGGGACTTCCCTGGTGGTCCAGTGGATAATACTTTGAATTCCTGATGCAGGGGTGCTGTGTTCAATCCCTGGTTGGGGAACTAGATCCTGCATGCCAAAACTAAGACTTGGCACAGTCAAATAAATAAATAAAATTTAAAAAAAGAAAATGGTAACTATGTGAGGTGATGGATATGTTAATTAGTTTAATTGAGGCAATGATTTCTGTGTACACAACTTAAGTATGTACCCTTTTTGTCACTTATACCTCAGTAAAGATGTGGCAGGAGTAATGCATCCAGTTGTCATTTGTCTAAACTAAATCTAAAATTGGCATTTAGAGCAAGCTGTCTTTTCCTTTTATCATTGATCAGGGTTTCAGCTCTGCTAACCGTAGGGCCATATTCTCTTCCCTTTTGTAATGGCCATTTTAACTTTGCTTCTGCATCTGAGATCAGAATAATCTCATCACTGGAGGGTGCTGCAGCCACCCCAGTCTGCACTGGGGGCAGAGGAATATAGAAGTGTCAGCAATTGAAGGGTCTACAGGAGTAAATGATCAGGGGAGAAAAAATAAGCTGGTGGAGAGGAAATGGGGTGTTGGATGTGCTGGATAATTTCCATTTTAAAATAACGTGTTTTTTTGTTTTTGTTTTTTGCCACATCCTGAGCATGTGGGGTCTTAGTTCCCCTATCAGGGATCGAGTCCGTGTCGTCTGCATTGGAAGGTGGAGTCTTAATCATCAGGGAAGTCCCATTCTGGATAGTTTCCATTTGCCTTTCTAGGTCTCCCTTCCCCCAGTTCCACTTCTTTTTGCTCTGGGAGGTTGACCTGTATGGACCACGCGTGCATAATATGGGTTATATCAGTGACCCCCTTGTAGTCTGGCTTCTAGTTGGGTTCAGCCAATGGGACATCAGCAGGAGGTCAGAGGGAGTAGGGAGGGTGAGGTGGAGATATTTATTCCTCTGACTTCCTGCTTGTACAGTCATCACATGGGCTGTGTTCCTAAACCAAAGGTCCTAGCTTAGCTTCTGTCAGGTGTTCTGAGCGCCCCGTCTGTCCCTGGATCCTTCAGGCCTGGGTGTGGCAACAGCACTCCCTACTTGTCCCCAGAGCTGCTGCACTGGCCCTTAATGTTTCTCTGCATCCTGCACACCACGCCCTGGAGCTGTCTACTTTAGGCATATCATCTGTTTCCTGCAGGACCTTGACTGGGGCATCTGCAAAACAGCCAGATACTGGGACAGGCTGAATAAGTGCTAATTCCAGCGGTCGTAGAAATAATTTTCATGACCAACTCCTGGCAGGACCCTGCACATGAATTTGTGCTAGTCGAAGTGATCAGCACAGACTTGCTCAGAACAATTTATTCTTCCCAGATGGTCAGAGTTTTCAGCAGTAGACAAAACTGGCTTTGCATTGTTTGTTACTTTCTCACGTATGTGAATTATATATTTTCTTTTGGAAAGGTGTATTTTGTTTTGGGCATGTTGCTTAGGCTGTTATTGGTTAGTCACTAAGTCATATCTGACTCTTTTGGACCCCACGGACTGTAGTCTGGCAGGCTCCTCTGTCCATGGGATTCTCCAAGCAAGAATACTGGAGTGGGTTGCCATTTCCTTCTCCAGGGATCTTCTTGATTGTTATCAAATGAATAAATTAATGCCGTAAGGCCACACTTGTTTTTATACACCATCTAGGGAGGCTCTGTGCCTGGAGGGTGAAACTTGGACAGTCCTGGGTTCTAACTTTTTTTCTCATTTGGCTAATTTTGTGAGCTTGAGAAATTTTTTCAACTTCAAGGGACCTGAGTATCAGTACTTACTGATACTTACAGTGTTGTATGAGGATTAAATGAGGTAGTGTATAGAAAAGCTTGGCCTTCCCAGGTGGCACTAGTGATAAAGAATTGCCCTGCCAATGCAGAAGACATAAGAGATGCCGGTCCAATCCCTGGGTCGGGAAGATCCCCTGGAGAAGGGAATGGCAACCCACTCCAGTGTTCTTGCCTGGAGAATCCCATGGACAGAGGAGCCTAGTGGGTTATAGTCCATGGAGTCACAAAGAGTTGGACACAACTGAAGCGACTTAGCACATATAGAAAAGCTTAGCTGCCCCTGTGCCTGACACATAATAAATACTCTCTAAATAGTAGTTATTATTAAAAACTCTCATTAATTTTGGGTTCTGTGAATGAAAAATATAAAGTTTCCAGCCTGTGCATTGTTGCTCTTTGCACATGTTCTGTGCCTGGGAAGCTTTTGAAGCCTAAATTCTGGTCCATTGTTAACCTAAACCCTCCAGTTTGATGACGGTTCAGGGTGTGGCAAGATCCCAGCCAAGTGAAATTGGAGAGCTGGCATTCCTAGGGTGGTTGTTTGTTTCCCCTGGAGATAGAGGGTGGAAATGTAGAGTCACTTGGGCACAAAGCTGATCATGCGCTTTTGTCCTCTGGCTTGTTAGCCAGAACTTGGACATTCGCTTTCTGTTCACTGGCCTTGGAGAAAAGAAGGCGGTGAAATGGACTATAAAGCCAGGAGCAGAAAGGGAAGGAGGGGACAGATCTGACAAAGCTGCTCTGATGGATGGTGAGGTGGACCATGCTGCTCTCCCAAGCTGATCATTGGGGAAAATGAGAAAAATGGAGAAGTAATTTACCAAAGAAGGGCAGCCTGTCCTAATGAGGGGAATTCCAACAGCTCTTAAGATTTACTCTACAAGCACAGTTGTCCCTCGGTATCCGCAGGGGTCAGGTTCCAGGACCCCTTTGGATACCAAAAGCCTCAGATGCTCAAGTTCCTTATATAAAATGGTGTAATATTTGCATGTAACTAAGACACGTCCTCCTGTATACTTTAAATCATTTCTAGATTACTTCTAATACCTGCTGCTGCTGCTAAGTCGCTTCAGTCATGTCCAACTCTGTGTGACCCCATAGATGGCAGCCCACCAGGCCCCCCCATCCCTGGGATTCTCCAGGCAAGAACACTGGAGTGGGTTGCCATTTCCTTCTCTAATGCAGGAAAGTGAAAAGTGAAAGTGAAGTCACTCAGTCGTGTCTGACTCTTAGCGACCCCATGGACTGTAGCCTACCAGGCTCCTCCGGCCATGGGATTTTCCAGGCAAGAGTACTGGAGTGGGTTGCCATTGCCTTCTCCATCTTCTAATACCTAATACAATGTAAATGCTATATAAATGGTTGCCAGTGTTCAACAAATTCAAGTGTTTGCTTTTTGGAACTTTCAGAAATGAAAAAAAATATTTTCAATTTCTAGTTGGTTGAATCCATGAAGTGAAAATTGAGGATACAGAGGGCTGACTGTATTCCATGATCATTTTGAAACTGAGAGAATTAAAGAGAAGATCCATTAAGCCACTTGAAATCTCGTACTCATGGATTACTATAGATGATATTTTCATGTTTTACCTTGTAGATTTTTCATATGCATCTATATATGTAAATTCAAAATGAGATTATTTTATATGTGGCTCTATAACCTGCTCTTTTCTCTTCACATGTATGTCCTTCTGTGCCAATGAATAAAATCTTAAAAAATTTTTCATTGATGTATAATTAACATGTAGCATTGTATTAGTTTTAGGTAAACAACGTAAGGATTTTATATTGGTATATATTGCTAAATGATCACCACACTAAGTGTAGTTAACATCCATCACCATGCATAGTTATAAAATTTTTTTCTTATGATAACTTTTAGGATTTTACTTTCTTAGCAACTTTGAATAATGCAATACAGTATTATTAGCTATAGTCACCATTAACTATATTCACTGTACAGTATTTTATTAACTGTAGTTATGTATTGTAATGCTATACATTACATAATTATAGCAGAAATATTTTATTGTTAAATGACCATAGACAATTTACTATATGTCTTAGTCTTATATCCAACCAGTGCCGTACTCTTGGACTTCTAAGTTATTTCCAGCATTTCGTTATTATAAACCAAGCTCTGTAGTTATTTTCTTAAACACAGTATCTAAAACCCTGTGGGTGTCTCTGCCAGTTTATAAGGTACTTGTAGGCAGAATTCATGCCTTGGTATTTTTTATATTTCCCAAAGCCCCTAAGTAAAGTCTCCTGATTGGCACCCCCTTGTTGCTGCTAAGTTTGGCATTGAAGAGGATGAGAACTTGGATTGTAGCCACGATTCCATTATTTATTTTCCTGCTTCAGGTCATCACCAGTTAGCCTTTAAAACACATTTATTAGTGATTTAAAGATTACTTCAGACTTTCAATCACCTGCAATCATTATGTATAGTAGTACTGGCATAATCCTGAGGTTTTCAGAGCCCTTTTCACATTCTTATATGGATCTTGTGATGGCTATTATTGTCACTCACATTTTGCAGTGGAAGAAACAGATTGAGAGAGTTCAAGTGCCCTTCACGCTACACCACACTGCATCTTTGTTTAATTTAGTGACTTAAAAGAAAAGAAAGGCAAATTAGTAACAGAAACAAAATCAGGGACCTAGAAAATAGACTGGTGGTTGCTAAGGGGAAGTGGGTGGGATAGGGTAGGAGTGGGAGTTTGGAATTAGCAGATGTAAACTGGTGTATATATAGGATGGATAAACAACAAGGTCCTACTGTATAGTACAGGGAACTAGATTCAGCATCCTGTGATAAACCATAATGGAAAAGAAATATGAAAAATAATATATATCCACATACATATATACATATATTTGGGCTTCCCAGGTAGCTCAGTGGTAAAGAATCTGCCTGCCAGTGCAGGAGACACAGAAGACGTGGATTCGATCCCTCGGTTGGGAAGATCCTCTGGAGTAGGAAATGGCAACCTACTCCAGTATTCTTGCCTGCAAAATTCCAGAGGCAAAATTCCAGGAGCCTGACAGGGTCCATGGGGTCTCAAAGAGTCGGACATGACTGAGCGACTGAGCATGCACACGTGTGGTAACTAAGTCACTTAGCTGCACAGAAGGAATTAACACAGCACTGTAATTCAACTCTGCTTCAATAAAAAATAAATTAGAAAGTATTAATTTGCACATTAGTATCTGTGATGTTGCTCTTAGGTACCAATTGCATAGAAATGGAGTAAGCGATTCTTTTTTTAATGGAAGAATTGGTAAGCTATTTTGCCACAAACTTGACATATATATTATTTAAGCCATAATATTTTGAGAACGATCTTTATTTGCATTACACAGCAGTAAAAATGATATACGTTGTGTGTGTGCAAGTTCAATCACTAAGTCATGTCCAACTCTTTTGTGACCCCCCTGGATTGTAGTTCATCAGGCTCCTCCATCCGTGTAATTTTTCAGGCAACAATACTGGAGTGGGTTGCCATTTCCTACTCTCTATTTTTTTTTTCTAGAGAGAGTTATGCCGATGCTTAACTGACTAGATTTGCTGGCAATATTCAAGGTAATTTAAAAATCCCTACCCTGCAAGTACTGTCCAGTGAAGACATTGCCTGCATCAGTCATGGATCTGTGGGTTTGTTGCTTGGCAGGGACCTCACTGTGTCCATGGGTACTTTTTTACAAGTTGGCTTCACTAAGTTTGGCTTATTTATACTCTTCTCTCTCCTTCCCCTTTGGGTCTCCAGCTATGACAGAGACTCCACTTTCAACGTGTTCGTGGGAAAAGGACAGCTGATAGCAGGGATGGATCAAGCTCTGGTTGGGATGTGTGTAAATGAGAGGCGGTTTGTGAAGATCCCTCCAAAGCTGGCCTATGGAAATGACGGCGTTTGTAAGTGTTTGTTCTGTACTTATGAAAACATTTGCTGAAACAACCAGAACATTTTCTGGCTCTTCAGTCAGGCAGAATAGAGAGTCTTTGGAAGCTTCAGGGAGCGGAAAATGAGAAGCAGTAAACACTCACACACGGCTGAAATTTCATCTGCAGTTTATTTATTCTAGATATGAAAGAAGTGTTATTAACACAGGTATACTGAATGTTATTCTTGTTGAGAGGAAATTTTTGTTTTTCCTCTTTTCTTTAAGTTTCACTGGGAGGGAGTTCTCTGCTGGCCTAGTGGTTAGAATAATGGACTTTGACTGCTGTGGTCCAGGTTAAATCCCTGGTTGGGGGACTGAGATCCTACAGGCTGCAGGGTATGGCCAAAAAACATTCTTTTTTTTTTTTTTTCATTTGGAGGGAACGTCACTCATTTTGGAATTGTATGTGACCTCTTGAGCCCTTCTGGCTTCCATTCACCTTGGCAGCATCCTTGGTGTTTCTTTGAAAGGCCGCAGCTTCTCAGTGTGAGCTCTCTTTGTTTTATAGCTGGCGTGATCCCCCCAGATTCAGTGCTTCATTTTGATGTACTTCTAATGGATATTTGGAATTCGGAAGATCAGGTTCAGATTCACACTTATTTCAAGCCTCCCAGTTGCCCTCGGACCATCCAGGTATCTGATTTTGTAAGATACCACTACAACGGAACGTTCTTGGATGGAACACTGTTTGATTCGAGGTAAGTCCTGCCATTTGTACTAGTACCATTGAAATGCCCCTTAGTTCCTTCTGTCGCATCCACTTTTTATGGCCTTGGTAAAACCAGGAAAGGGACTTGTTCCCAGCTGCTCTGTGATTGGGAACAAAGGTGCATACCTGCCTTTTCTCCAGGGATGGGTATGAATCCATTGGTCAGCTGAGTTTGAGGTAACAAAAATCTTTTGAAGGATGAGTTAGAGGTGCCCTCGTGGTATGGAACTTCTCCCTTTTCTCATTGGTTTTCAGTCACAATCGCATGAAAACATATGACACCTATGTGGGAATTGGCTGGCTGATTCCTGGAATGGATAAAGGGCTGTTGGGGATGTGTGTGGGAGAAAAACGCATCATCACCATTCCTCCTTTCTTGGCCTATGGAGAAGATGGAGACGGTAAGTCCTTCCCATTCTTCAAGCTACTCTCATCTGTCTTTATTTCTTTTGCAGTGGTTGGTTTAACTTACTGTGTGAAACCCACCAGAACTTTTGGTCTAGACTTGCAGTGTCCAGTAGGGTAGCCACCAGCTATATTTAGCTATTTACATTTAAATTAAGTTAAATAAAAATTTAAATTCTGTACCTTGGTCACACTGCCACAGTTCAGGTACTTAAAAGCTACTTGTTGCTGAGAGCTACTGTACAGGACAGGCGATGCGGAGCACTCCAATCACTGCAGGAAGTTCTGGTGGACAGTGCTAGTCTAGGTCGTCATCTGCTGACTGATGGTTAAGATGCAGAAATCTCCATCTATTCATGGTCATTTTTGTTCTTAAGTAAGCCATCTGTCATTGCCTCAGAAGCTGTAACCTTAGGCACCAACCTCTCCAACCTATGTTTTCCCTTCTGTGAAATGAGATTTGAATTAAACAGTCTAAAGGTTGTAGCCATCAAGGTAGAAATTCAGTTTATGTTGCCAAAATTGTCATTTTTTTCCCACTGATTTGTACCTCCTTAATGGGTTTTACCTGTGGCATTAGCTCCATGTGAATAAAATGCAAAGTACTGATATAATTTTAGAGGATACATTAATTTGAATTTGTGTCCAGTTTGTAGTTTCACTATGGAGGCAAGTGGTAAACCGTTTACTAACTGATAGATAGAAGTTAGTTACTCATGTTTGAATTTCAGGCACATTTAATCACACTGACAAGCTGACACAACAATGAGACCTTCAGGCATTTAAACAAGCTGATATATGTAGTTAGGAATAGAAATGAGGCATTCCTGGAGGCATTCCAGTGGTTAGGGCTTCAAGCCTCCACTGTAGGGGGCATAGGTTCCATCCCTCATCAGGGAACTAAGATTCCACAAGCCTCCGAGCAGTGTGGCCAGGAAAAAAAAAAAAAAGAAAGAAAGAAAGAAACGAAAATGTGATGCTATTTAAGAAGTTTACTGATAGTGGTACCCAACTTCTAATAACCCCCTAATGTAATGTTTTCCAAGCTGTGTTTCCTGGCTCTAGGTCTGTATACAGAGCAGGAGAGGGGAGCCTTCTCTCCTGTGGACTTCTACTTTTGGTACTTAGGATCTACAGGAAGTTTCTTTAAAAATCTTCTAAAAGAAAAATAAAGCAGCTTGGAAACAGCTGCTGTAAATATATCTTAATTCTCCCCTCCTCAAGATATGTTATTATCTTACTGATACTCAAATTGTGTCATCCTTGGCTAGTAGAAGTTCGTTCCCCTTGACTCTCAAATCCTTTCATCTTCATCCACATGCATACGACGTACCAGATAAAACGAGATGCCTAGCTTGATGTGAGGAATGTTATACATTTATTTTAAACAAATAATTGCTAATTTAAATATTAAAAATAAATAGTTTATTTAAAATAGTTGTTTTTAAATGCTTTATACTTTGACATTCTGCTTAGCTATCCAGGCATAAATTTAAGTAGGTGAATTGTATGGGAATTAAATCTCAATAAAGTTGTAAAGGTCAGTTTTCATTCCAATCCCAAAGAAAGGCAGTGCCAAAGAATGCTCAAACTACCGAACAATTGCACTCATCTCTCATGCTAGCAAAGTAATGCTCAAAACTCTCCAAGCCAGGCTTCAACAGTACGTGAACCATGAACTTCCCGTGTTCAAGCTGGATTTAAAAAAGGCAGAGGCACCAGAGATCAAATTGCCAACATTTGCTGGATCATCGAAAAAGCAAGAGAGTTCCAGAAAAACATCTACTTCTGTTTTATTGACTATGCCAAAGCCTTTGACTGTGTGGATCACAACAAACTGTGGAAAATTCTAAAAGAGATGGGAATACCAGACTACCTGACCTGTTTCCTGAGAAATCTGATTGGGGTCAGGAAGCAACAGTTAGAACTGGACATGGAACAACAGACTGGTTCCAAACTGGGAAAGGAATATGTCAAGGCCGTATATTGTCACCCTGCTTACTTAACTTATATGCAGAGTACATCATGAGAAATGCTGGAATGGATGAAGCACAAGCTAGAATCAAGATTGCCAGGAGAAATATCAATAACCTCAGATATGCAGATGACACCACCCTTATGGCAGAAAGGGAAGAAGAATTAAAGAGCCTCTTGATGAAAGTGAAAGAGGAGAATGAAAAAGTTGGCTTAAAGCTCAACATTCAGAAAACTAAGATCATGGCATCTGGTCCCATCACTTCATGGCAAATAGATGGGGAAACAATGGAAACAGTGACCAACTTTATTTTTTGGGCTCCAAAATCACTGCAGATGGTGACTGCAGCCATGGTGACTTCCACTTGCTCCTTGGAAGAAAAGTTATGATCAACCTAGCTGCTGCTAAGTCGCTTCAATCGTGTCTGACCTAGACAGCATATTAAAAAGCAGAGACATTACTTTACCAACAAAGATCCATCTCGTCAAAGCTATGGTTTTCCAGTAGTCATGTAAGGATGTGAGAGCTGGACTATAAAGAAAGCTGAGTGCCAAAGAATCGATGCTTTTGAACTGTGGTGTTGGAGAAGACTCTTGAGAATCCCTTGGACTTCAAGGAGATCCAACCAGTATATCCTAAAGGAAATCAGTCCTGAATATTCATTGGAAAGAGTGATACTGAAGCTGAAACTCCAATACTTTGGCCACCTGATTTGAAGAACTGACTTGTTGGAAAAAGCCCTGATGCTGGAAAAGACTGAAGGCTGGAGGAGAAGGGGATGACAGAAGATGAGATGGTTGGATGGCATTACCAACTCAATGGACATGAGTTTGAGTAAACTCCAGGAGTTGATGGTGAACAGGGAGACCTGGCCTGCTGCAGTTCACGGGGTTGCAGAGTCGGACACGATTGAACGACTGAACTGAACTAAAAGTTGTTATAAAAAGCAAACATTCAGGTAGTACCTAATAATGCTAGAAAAATTTAAACACTAGGGCTTCCCTGGTGGCTCAGATGGTAAAGAATCTGCCTGCAATGTGGGTTTGATCCCTGGGTAGGAAAATCCCCTGGAGAAGGAGATGGCAACCCACTCCAGTATTCTCACCTGGAAAATTCCATGGACAGAAGAGCCTGACAGGCTACAGTCCATGGGGTCACAAAGAGTCAAACATGACTGAATGACAAACATTTTTACTTCACTTTCAGGGTTAAGTGAAACTTTAAGGGGTTCTATTTTCTATTAAATTAAAAGATAGAGAAAAGTACAAAAGATTAACATTCTACACACACCCTCCCATATCCACACCTGCAATTGAGGGATTGATCACACCTGGCATTCCAGAGGCCAAATTGGCAGCCCACTTTCAGCAGACTAGGAAAGGAGATGGGGCCACGGTTCTGCAACAGAGACAGCTGAAGGAGCACAGGCTTGGTATGCCCAGTGGTTCACTTGCCCAGGCCTTCTCCTTTTATGGCATAACAAATGGCAAGTAAGAGTGTTGACGGAAGTGGTTTGTCACGTAACTAACGTCCTTTTATCCCAGAGTCCTGAGTTTAGAGTTAGGTATTGGTGGATGTTGACCTCTGCAAGAAGAGTTAGTGCCCAATAATCTCTTCATATGGATTACCTCGTTGCACATATTCAATAAATCCTCACTGTCAGAAATATCCAAGAGAAGCAGTACCACCCTGAAATGAGATAGACATGATTTGAGGACTATTTCTATTTTGGATTGTGGGTAGCATTTTTTCCCCCCTCTTAGCTAACTTTAGTTTTGTTTATATGTTGTTTTGGATGCATTAAAGGAGTGAATTTTTGCCTCTAAAAAATTAGTTGCGAGTTCCCAGACAGAGAACAGACTTGTGGTTGCCAAGGGGGAGGGCAGTGGGAAAGGAATGGATGTGGAGTTTGGAATTAGCAGATGGAAACTATTGTGTATGAAATGAAGGGGCAACATGCTTCTACTGTATAGAACAGGGAACTACAATCAATGTCCTGTAGTAAACCATAATGGAAAAGAATAGGAAAAAGTATATATATATATATATATATATGACTATATATATATATGACTGAATCACTTTGCTATACAGCAAAACTTACCACGTTATAAAACAACTATACTTCAATAAAATGCATTTTTTGAAAATTGACTATGAGTTCCGAAGAACAAGTCTATGTAGTGTTCTCCAGAACCATATCCGAGCTTTGGAATGTCTGTGATTTGCATCTGTACACAAATAGAGGCCCACAGAGGTATGTTTTTGGGTTTGCCTTTGGGTGCATAACCACCCACACAAGGCCTTGATTTGCAAGCACAAGCATAGAAAATGTGGTCAGAGTGGTCTCCATGTCATTAATATCGGTTTGCTCCTGTTTCTGAGGAAGCCAGGCTTCAAATTATACCTGTCAGCCCATGATTGGACTCCACAGTGAGACAGAATGTTCCATGGGGAACCACCCAAGACGTGCAAGAACATTTATTTCCTTGGCTTGAAAACTTCAAGGAATGTGTAACACCAATGCTGTGGGTGTTGGATTGTAGTTACAGTACTTCCCTAAATCCTGTGTCCTGATTTCATCATCTTATTTCACTCCACTCTAGGGAAAGACATTCCTGGTCAGGCATCTCTGGTGTTTGATGTTGCGTTATTGGACCTCCATAACCCTAAGGATGGCATTTCCATTGAGAATAAAGTAGTGCCTGAAAACTGTGAGCGGCGAAGTCAAAGCGGGGACTTTCTCAGGTATCATTACAACGGCACACTCCTGGACGGCACATTCTTTGATTCCAGGTGAGCAAACAAGGGTCCTTCACTGACCAGAACATCTATTAACTACAGTTTACAGCTGGCAGGACCGTGATCTGTACACTTGTCAGTGCTGATCTGGAGTTAGTATTTTTATCTTCAATATAGATTTGTATTGTTTGATACTGAATTCCTTCAGAGGCTGTTAGAACAGTCTCCCTGGGCTCTGTAGGAGATGGGTCTGCAGGAAAGCAGGAGGGCTCATGCTAAGACTCCCACCACCCCTGTAGACTGTGCTCAACTATCCAAGTACAAACCCAGCTCTGGAGTCTGAGATGGGAAGTGACTGGAAGGGAAGTCCAGGCCGTAGGATGGGAAGAGAACAGACCTAGTATCAGGAGACCTGGATTCCGGGCTCTGTATGTGGCACACTAAGGCATTTAACCTCTCTGAGCTTCAGTTTTTCGCCTGTTGTTAGCTTCTTTCTCAGAGAGATGGTTAGATTAAAGAGAGAAGGTGGGTGGAAGCGCTTTGCAAACTTTGATGACTTATCTGCTGCAGGAGCTGTTTGGCTGCATTATGTTCCTCCCATCCTGATACTAATTAGGAGGCTAATTCCTGAGCCTGTCATTACTCAGTTTTGTATTGTTTATCAGGCTTAGCTTGCAGTCTTGATCAGGAAACAGGCATTTGGTTTGTGTTGTTTGAAAAACATTCCTTTAGCTTCCTATAGAGCAAACAAGTAGTGACAGCAGTCTTCTTGTCTCTCTGAGGTAAGAGACTTCCTGTTTAGTCATCCAGAAACATTACAGAAGAATTTTTATATGCTATAATTTTATTTGCATAATTCATTTTTCCTGCTCCTAGGATCCCTTCTTTTAAATTTTTCATTTGATTTTTTGGAAAAAGGCAATAGTTACATTGTTCAAAATTAAAACAAAATATGCATTAAGATGGGCTTCCCTGGTGGCTTAGACGGTAAAGCGTCTGCCTGCAATGCGGGAGACCCGGGTTTGATTCCTGGGTCGGGACGATCCCCTGGAGAAGGAAATGGCAATCCACTCCAGCACTCTTGCCTGGAAAATCCCATGGACGGAGAAGCCTGATAGACTACAGTCCATGGGGTCGCAAAGAGTTGGGCATGACTGAGTGACTTCACTTTCACATGCATTAAGATATGTTGTATTAATCATCCCTGCCAACCTTACATCCCCCTCTCCACAAGCCACTTAGAGTTAACCACTTTTATTAATAAGTTTCTTTTCTTATTCTTCAAATGTGTGGATTTTTTCTAATGCAGATATAATCAAATACAATTGTTATATTATTAATATCTTCTCCCTTTATAGAATATAGTATATAGAATACTATATGCATACATATATAACATTATGTATTATATATCCATACGTAACATAATGCTATATACTATATGCGCTATTCTGCCCCTTGCTTTTTTTCACTTTGGGATTTTTTCCATATTAATGCATTGAGAAAACTCATTTTTTTGTCTGTGTAGTGAATTGGGTGAACATACCATATTTATTTAACCATTCCCATTGATGACATTGAGTTGTTTTTATTCTTTTTCTATAAAAATTCAGTGTGTGTGTATGTGAGTGTGTGTGCACATGTGTGTGATTAGTCACATATGAGCTTGGTTCTGTCTTTTATTCCCTGGAATTATATTTCTAGTTGAAAGGCCATTTTCCAAGTAGATACCAGATTTCTTCCCTTATTAATGGAACCACAGTTTTCTTAGGTTTCAAACAGATTTCCATTTTAGTATACTGGGATCTAACTCATCCTAAGAGCTAAGTGATATTCCATTGTAAAGATTTGCCTTAATTTACTAATCAATCCTCATTGTTTTCTACCTTTTGATGTTCTAAGTAGAGCTGCAGTACTTACTTTTGTAGTAAAATCTTAAATAATATAATTGTTTCCTTAGGATAAATGTCTAGAAGAATCTCTAGATCTAAGGATATGTGTATTTTTACAGCTTTTGATATAACTACCAAGCTATCCTTAAGGAAGGTTTTAAATCACTAAGAATACCCCATTCCCTGCAAACTCAGCAACATTAGGTATCATTTATAAATTATCTTTGCTAAT
This sequence comes from Ovis canadensis, assembly GCF_042477335.2. Classification (NCBI taxonomy): domain Eukaryota; kingdom Metazoa; phylum Chordata; class Mammalia; order Artiodactyla; family Bovidae; genus Ovis; species Ovis canadensis. Next base: position 78,724,782 of record NC_091248.1, on the reverse strand, counting down.
TTATAGGAGAAAAATAGAATTTTATAATTTTAATCTGAATTTCTTTGATTGCTATTAAGGTTGAAATTCTTTCAAATGTTTATTGACTATTTGGATATTTTCTTTTGTGATTTACCTGATTGTATCTTTTGCCTGTTTTTATATTGAGGATATTGGTATTTGTCCTTTTCTTATTAATTTAGATCTTGATACATTAAAGATATTAACTCTTTTATGGTTGCATATTGTTGAAGGCATATTGTTTATTTATTTACATTTTAATTTTGGTTATTGTGATTTTTGATCTGTTTTAAATATAACCTTTTATGTTGTTAAATTCATTCCACATCCACTTTATGGCTTCCTTTATTCTTATGTAAATTCTTACATATATATATATATTCTATTTTGGATAACTTGCTAAAAGTCTCTCCCCTCGCCTAGGGTATATAAATATTTACCTGTATTCTTCTCATGCCCTTCTAATTTTTTTTTTAATCCTTTAAAATATTCTCTATTAGAATTTTTATTTGAGAAACTATTATGTTCTTATTGTATAAGTGAAACAATACAAAGATATTTAGTAAAATGTAATAATTTCACATCAACCCCTTCCATTTTCACCACTTGAGGCAAATATTAAAAACCTTCCACAGACTCTCTCCATGCTTGTAAACTCTTTCATGTTTAAATCTTTAATCCATCTGGAATTTATTGTGGTGTTCAGTGTGACCATAAGGATCTAAATGTTTTTTTTCCAGATGGTTAACTAGTTTTCCCAACACTGTTGAATAACTGTCTTTTCCTCACTCATCTAAAATCTGACATTTTTTATGTACTAAATTCTAATATACACTTTGAGTCTTGTTCTAGAATTTTTATCCCTTTCCAGTGATCTAGTTATTATTCCTGGGCCACTATCATACCTTTAGCTACTGTAACTTTTTAATTTGTATGATAGAGAATATTCTTTTTCTCTTTAAACATCATTTTTTTCCTATTAAGTGATACATTGACATGATGTAAAATTCTAGAGGTATAAAAGGATAAATAGTGAAGAATTTTCCCCTCTCCTTGACCATCAACCTCCTAGTTCCCCTCTTCACAGGGAACTAGTGTGATGATTTAATAGGTCTTCCATTCATATACAATGAAATACAGATAATTATGTAGAGAATCTGCTTCCTGGCTGTGGAGAGTCGCTTGATACCATCATTTCTTCATGCCCTGTGGCTCTGTGGTCCCTGAGGGGTGTTGAGAAGGAAGAGCCCCTCACAGCTCTGCCTTTTCCTCTCCCTGGCCCCACTGCTGGCCATTCTCTCTGAGGCCATCATCCTTGGGCTGTGTTTGATGAAGTGACACTGAGAGTGAACTGGCTCTTTCAGGACAAGCTTTTTGCCACATCTGTGCCATGTAAGGGTGGGTAATGAGCGCAGATCATTGCAGTTCAGTTTGGTAGCAGACCTGACATATGAAGTTTTATTGTTTTATTCTGGAATCATCAGGCTTTGGGAAATTTATCCCTATTCTCTCCAAACTGATAGTGTAATCAGAACCAGAGAGGTTGGATCTCTCCACTGAGCAGAATGCTGGGTCTCCTGCCAGAGACATTGAGAAAGGCAAGTACTCACCAGGAGGTGGCTTGATGAGCAGCAGTTATAGCAGCGCAGGTTCATCCAGGTCCTGGTGGAGATTGGAGAGTTAAACCGCTCTCAGTACATATACTACTTTTCTGGCAGTCCAAATATTCATGTCTCACATAAACAGGTGTTCTCCTCTTTAGAGAAATTCTTAATTTCTTTTTAATTTTTTTCCCTTCTTTGGCTTTCCTTTGAAACTTTATATTAGAGTAATAGAAGACTTTAAAACTTCTAATTAAAACTGTTTACAAGAACTAACAGAGAAATTCTTAGTTTCTGTTAAGGACCTCTTGATGCTTTTTTCACTGACTACACATGGTCCCCAAGAGTACAGTCCTGTTTCCATTGGTTACATTCCTGCATGGTTGCTTCTAGTAAGCTGCATCCAATCCGTAACCTGACTAAAGCCAAGTGCTGGAGGGCTTCCTTCTGTGAGCGTTTCTGCTGGAAGCAGCTCCCACGCCGTGTGTGGACCCTTGTTCACCGTTTCAGGGGAGCGTGTTTCCTGGCTTGTCTTCCGGCTCTAGGGTGCACCTCACCTCTGGTCTGGAGGCCTCCGCACTCTGGCTGTTTCAGGTACCTGTTCCACAGCAGCTGCGGCGTCCCTTGTGACCAAGCTCTTTTCCTCTTTCCCAGCTACTCGCGGAACCGCACTTTTGACACATACATTGGGCAGGGCTATGTGATTCCCGGGATTGATGAAGGTTTACTTGGTGTCTGCATCGGAGAGAAGCGGAGGATCGTGGTCCCCCCTCACCTGGGGTACGGTGAGGAAGGAAGAGGTGAGCTCTGGGTGCTTCCAGGGTGAGCTGAGCAGCACTAATTGCTGCTTCCACAGTGCTTGGAATAGGGCCTCTCGAGAGCCAAAGCATAGAAGCTAAGGTCCAGCCTCAGACTTGAATGCTCAAATATAACTCTAGTTTCTAGAGGTGCTCTGGCATTTCTCCTCATTACCCTTGCCCATTTTCCTTTTGGAAAATTTAAAACTACGTCAGAGTTGAAAGAACTCTGCAGTGAACTCCACTTAGAGTCATCAGTTGTTAACATCTTGCTATGTATTTATTTTTTCTGTATGTGTAAAACTATATTTTCTCTTTGTTGAGCTGTTTGAAAGTAAATGCCAACTCCCGCTTCTTTTGTTGAAGTATATTTGGCATATATATTGTGTGTACTTAAGGTGTACGTGCCATTTTGATACGTTTATATATTGTAATGTGATTGCCATTGTAGTGATAATTAGCACCTCTGTCATGGTGTGTGTTCAGTTGCTCAGTTGTGTCCGACTCTTTGCAACCCCGTGGACTGAATAGGCTGCCAGGTTCCTCTGGCCATGGGATTTCCCAGGCAAGAATACTGGAATGGCATGCCATTTCCTACTCCAGGAGCTCTTCCTGACCTAGGGATTGAACCTGACACGGGAATCAAAGCTGAGTCTCCTGCATTAGCCGGGAGATTCTTTACCACTGAGCCACCTGGGAAGCCCTTTTGTCATGGTACATGATTACCATTTTGGGGGGCTGGGATAATTGATAATGAGCAATGATTGTAATATTGTTGTCTGTATTTTCTATGCTGTGCATTATATTTTGGTTTTTGTTTTTAACAACTTTATTGAGATATGCCATAAAATTCACCTGTTTTTAGGTATACAACTCAATGACTTTTAGTAAATGTATTGAGATGTACAGTTATCACATTAATCCAGTTTTAGAATATTTGTCACCCAAAGAGCAAACTTTTTAAAAAAAATCACACAGATAATATATGTTGACTTTAGAAAAAGAAAACAGAGCTCACCAACAACAAACATTTCCCATAATCTCAGCAGCCAGGAATAAGCATTATTAATGTGGTAGATGGAATACTGGCCCAAAGATGTCCATGTCCTAATCTGCAGAACATGTGAATATGCTACTTTCCATGGTAAAAGAGACTTTGCAGATATAATTAAGGTGAGGGTCTTGAGATGAGGAGGTGATCCTGGATCATCCAGATGGCCTTACTGTACTTCCTAGGATCTTTATAAGAAACTAGAGAGAGGAGAAAATGCTAGGCTGCTGAGAAGCTGGAGGAAGGGGCCACAAGCCGAGGAAGGAGGATGACCTTGAGAAGCTTGAAAAGATGGGGAAACAGATTCTCCCCTGAAACCTCCAAAAGAAACACATCCCTGCCAATAACTTTAGTTTAGACTTTGACCCCTGAGTTATAAGAATACATTTCTGTTGTTTTAAGCCACCAAGTTTGTGGTAATTTGTTACAGCAGCATTAGGAAACTAATACAACCATAAAGTGGTTGTACACTTCTATATCTTGAGTATATGTGAATCTGTATCGGTAAAAGGAAATACATATCCATTTACACTAAAATTGTGATGATCTACACATAGAACTTTGTAATTTCTCTTTACCTCATTTTTTGTGAACAATGTTTTATGCCAACAGGTTGCATAGAATTTTAATGGTTGCATACTATTCCAAACCATATTTCCTTTCTTCTTTTCTAATAGACCAGAAATTTTGCTAACTTAGGAATAGTTGATGCAGTATTATTTTGCTTTCGTGTTCTTGTTGCTGGCGGGCCTGGCTGGCTGTACACATTCATTTTGTTAACCCTCTCTGACTTCTCCTACTGGATCTATCATATGGATTTCAGAATTTTCCCAGTAGGGTTTGTTTGAACGGTCTAAGAAGCCCCAGGTTGGTTGGAAACTAGGGTGTACCATGGAGAAGTATTTTTTCCCCTGACTTAAATTTCTGTTATAAAGACACAAGAAATCACAGCTTACGCTCTTAAGATCATTCAACGGGCCTCACTTCCTGTCCTGTTTGTCTAGTGTCTTGATGCTCTATTTTTTTGTATTATGTAAATGTCTGTGCTGTACTAAGTCACTTCAGTTGTGTCCAGATCTGTGCAAATCTGTGGACTGCAGCCTTCCAGGCTTCTCTGTCTGTGGGACTCTCTAGGCAAGAATACTTGAGTGGGTTGCTATGCCCTCCTCTGGGATCTTTCCGACCTAGAGATTGAACCCATGGCTCCTACACCTCCTGCACTACAGGTAGATTCTCTACTGCTGAGCCACCAGGGAAGCCCCATGCAAATATCTACTTCTAGACAAATACATACAGGAATAAACAAACACTTTCAGAGTACCCTGTTTTGTTATGCCCTTAGAACGAATTCTTCCTTTCCCTGAGAAGAATATGCTGATGGAAAACATTTGGTTAAATTATTTTTCTCCTTTTGGCTTTCTCTCAAGTATGAGATAGTTTTGCAAAGAATTATATAAAGTTCTGGGAAGCATTTGAAGTCTCATAAATTTTCTAGGCATGAGGCTGCTTCATCCTGAATCATGTGTTGCCACGGAGGGAGGAGCACCCTGGCAAGTAACACCCAGATGCTCTCGCACAGGATCTGTCTCTGACCTGTTGGTTAACGAGTGCCTCTAGCCTTCTGCAGGATTTGCACAGGACCTAACTTTAATCATGGAGGGACTGACCTGAGAAGGGTGTCAGGACATAGAGGAAGTCTGTAGCTTCCTTACCGCATACCACAGGGTCGGGAATATTTGCGGAAGGAAGAAATGCTGGGCTCTTCGTGGGTTCTCAAACTCATCGGCATTTCATTTTGTTGCAGTTATGTTCTCTTACAGGGTTGATGGAGGGGAGGGGAGAGGCCTTCTGTAAAGGCTCTGGCCCTTTTTGCTGTCTGCTTTGTTCCATAGGGTTCAGCCCTAACTTCAGAGCATGGATATGTTCCAAACCCTGAAGTGGAGAATAAATTCTATTGCAGGGTTGTGGAAGCATCACTTCCTCAGTGGTTATCTGCCCCCCCAACTTCCACATTACCTTTTTTTTTTAATTGGAGGATAATTGTTTTATAATGTTTGTCAGTTTCTGCTGTACAACAGCATGAATCAGCTGTTAGTATACATATATCTCCCCCTCTCTTGAGCACATTTTCTTTTAAGCACTCTTTTTCAAAAGTTAAAAGAGAAGCAAATGTTTGACCCATAGTCTCAAAGACTTCTCATGTATGAGCTCGTTCAAACTTCAAAACAGTTCTCAGTTATGAACTCAAGGCCCAAAGAGGTTGAGTCATTTGCCAGAGGCCACAATAGCTAATTAGAATGGAGCTGAATTGGACCCAGGTCTCTTGCTGCCTGTGTCACACGCGGAGGGGAAGAATGCCTTTCCATTAGACTGTGACTTGTAGATACCCATATATGGAGAACTGAGGACTCAGAAGTCCCAGAGCTCTCCGAGGAAACCCATGCTTCCAAGGAGTCGCCGAGCTTCCTTCTGGCCCAAAGTGCCAGTCAGCTTTATTTTGTGTCATCTGTGTCTCTTCTTGAGGAGGCTTATCTAGTGGAGAAAATTGACAACTACTTCTCTGTATTGGTTATGGGTTTATTCAGAGAGGAGGCTGGTGCTATAATGAAAAGCTGGCTTTCAAGTTTGCTGGTAATGGGGAGGAAAATCATTTCCTCTATGCTTCTAGGTTCTTTTGGCTGGTCTAAGAATTAAATTGATATGAGACAGATTAACAGGAGAAAATCAAAGTTTAAGGACATGTATATATAGGAGGAATCTAAGGAAACTGAGTAACTCACCAAAATGTTTGAAGCCCTCGCCTTAACATTACCTTTAGCTAAAGACAGAAGAGGATGTTGGGTGTAGTGTTTTCAGACTTCAAAAGGGAGGAAGGTGACTGACCTGGAGAAGGGAAAGCAAGTGTGCCACACAGACATTGGGACCTGAGAGAAATTTTAACTAACAGACTGCTGGTTTCCTCCCTGTCTACACACGTAATTCATACTGTAGTTATCTATGGGGATAGCTCCCCACCTCCCGGACCCCCGAACAGGTCCTCTATCTACATTCTTTAGGCAGTTAAGTAGGAGATAAAAAGGAGGGTTTTTGTTTGAGTCTTTTGGGTCTTGCTCTCAACTTGAAATAATCCACATGTCAGAGATGTTTTGGGGTGGTAAATTATACTTTGGCCACCTCATGTGAAGAGCTGACTCATTGGAAAAGACTCTGATGCTGGGAGGGATTGGGGGCAGGAGGAGAAGAGGATGACAGAGGATGAGATGGGTGGGTGGCATCACTGACTCGATGGACGTGAGTCTGAGTGAACTCTGGGAGTTGGTGATGGACAGGGAGGCCTGGCGTGCTGCGATTCATGGGGTCACAGAGAGTTGGACACGACTGAGCTGAACTGAACTGAACCCTGGGGAGAAGGGGCCACCGTTTATAGGGGGAACTGCCATCAGGTTGGCTCATCATCAGTTACTAGGGAAACCAGCATCTGGCACAGGCCATCCATGTAGGCAGTTACTGATTAAGCACTGTGATTAAGAGAACTGGACAGTGATGTGAGTGAAGCAGGAATTGGTCAAACAGAGGCAGGACAGAGAGCAAGAGAACAGCCATCTTGAATGTAGTTCAGTGATACAGTTGGCACAGGGAGGTTAAATTTGCAAGGCAATGGCAACCTACTCCAGTACTCTTGCCTGGAAAATCCCATGGACGGAGAAGCCTGGTAGGCTGTAGTCTATGGGGTCGCGAAGAGTCAGACAGTGAGCGACTTCACTTTCACTTTTCACTTTCATGCATTGGAGAAGGAAATGGCAACCCACCCCAGTGTTCTTGCCTGGAGAATCCCAGGGACGGTGGAGCCTGGTGGGCTGCCGTCTGTGGGGTCGCACAGAGTCGGACACGACTGAAGCGACTTAGCAGCAGCAGCAATGCCATCAGGTCCTTGTCCCTTTCTGGGCTTCATCCGCATGCTTTCTTCAGAGAAGTTAATGGAGCTGCTCAAGATGCAGCTTTCTTTTCCATCATTCTCCTACACCAACCATGGCCTGCAGCCTGGTCCTCTTCATGGAGATGTTCAGTCGCTCAGTCGTGTCCAACTCTTTGCGACCCCATGAACTGCAGCACGCCAGGCTTCCCTGTCCTTCAGTATCTCTTGGAATTTGTTCATATTCATGTCTCTTGAGTCAGTGATGCTATCTAACCATTTCATCCTCTGCTGCCCTCTTCTCTTTTTGCCATCAATCTTTCCCAGCATCAGGGTCTGTTCCCTGGTTGACTCTTTGCATCAGGTAGTCAAAGTGCTAGAGCTTCAGCTTCAGCATCAGTCCTTCCAATGAATATTCAGGTTTGATTTCCTTTAGGATGGACTGGTTTGATCTCCTTGCAGTCCAAGGGACTCTCAAGAGTCTTCTCCAGCACCACGATTCGAGGGCTTCCTAAATAGCATCAGCTGCTCACTTACAGACCATTTAGCACAGCATTCCTTAGACTTGGCTGCCCCTTAGAGGGGCAAAACAAAACAAACAAAACAATTCTATGCCTGGCACCACTCTTCAGCTGTTCTCAAATGTTGGCGCACATCACAGAAGAGAATCCCCTGACAGCTAAAAAGATTACAGAACCAAAGGTGCTGCATGGGAAAAGTCCTGGCCCTTTGTATTTTCACCAAGTTCTCCAGGACATCCTGACAGCACCCAAGACCGAGACAGACCACAGTACTAGATAAGCTAAATCTGAATCTTAGAGGGGCACCCAGGTGATTTTTTTTCAGGTCATCATGATTTTTTCTTTTATTCTGTGAATCTGGTGAATTAATTTTTATTGTGGTAAAATGTATTTATTTACCATTTAAACACTTTTTAAAGTTTATAGTTCTGTGCCATTGAATATATTCACAGTGTGGTATAACCATCACCATTGTCTATATCCAGAACTTTTCCATCATCCCAAACTCTCCATTACCCTCTCTCCCTCTGGCCCATGGGAACCATCATTCTACTTTCTGTCTCCATGAATTTGCCTATTCCAAGTGTCTCATATAGTTGAAAACAAACAATATTTGTCTTTCTGTGTCAGAGCATAATGTTTTCAAGTTTCATTCCCAGTCGATTTTAAGGGGTAACCAAGATTGAGAAAACACTGAGATGGCTCCACAGCCACTCACCCCTGTTGGTGTGTCCTGTTTCCTGCAGAGAGTTGCCCTTGACTCTGGTTTCTGAGCACCTTCCTATGGCAGTTTGCAGTAGCTGGTTCCTATGGAAAAGATCCTGCATCCTGTTACTGCTCACGTCAGCAACTCTACATCACTAGTGAATATCAGGCACCTGTGTTCTGCTGTAGACACACAAGCTTCTCTAATTACACCTTGGTAACTTTGGGCAGGTGTCCAAACCTGTGCCTCGGTTTCCTCATCTGTAGTTTGGGAATATATTATTATAATGAGAATTAAATAAACTAATACATCTAAAGCACTTATAAGAGTGCCTGATACTTAATAAGCACCTACCCATTAAGTATGTGTTAGAGAGAAAGCAGACAAAAAACAGAAAAGTACATGGTGGGAGTTGGAAGATCTGTGGGGTGAGGAGGGGCTGTTGACGTTCACGTATCTCTACTGAATTCTCTTGATAGCTGTGTTATTTTCTTGAACAAGTTATATATGAGTTGGTTTGCTTGTCTGCAAAATGCTAATGAAAATATTATACATTCTTGGTTCTAAGTATTACTGTTTACAAATCTTTTACATTTAAATTTTGAAATGATTTAGGAAGTGTGGTTAACAACTGATGCCTTCCTAGAAGCTGTCATTAAATTCATGCAGGAACTGCTGTTCCTGAATTTATGATAATATTTACCCAACAAGGCTGCTGCAGAGATTTAATAAGAGAATGTATGTGAAAAATGCTTTGTAAAGTGTAAAACGGGCTTCCCAGCTGGCGCTAGTGGTAAAGGACCTGCCTGCCATTGCAGGGGATGTAGGAGATGTGGGTTCAATCCCAGAGTTGGAAGATCCCCTGGAGGAGAGCACAGCTACCCACTCCAGTATTCTTGCCTGGAGTATCCCATGGACAGAGCAGCCTGGCAGGCTATGGTTCATTGGGTCACAAAGAATCAGACACAACTGAAGTGACTTAGCACACACACATAGTGTAAAACATTATTCACAGATGTGAGATAATGTTCTCAAAAGTGGAAGTGCAGTAATTTTGTGTAGAACAGGACGTGTCATAAAGCACTTTGTGAACTGTTAGGTGTAGTATATCTTAAGGGGTGTATATGGGCCAGTTTTAGCTAGGTGTTTTCCCCCATAATGCCGATGCTGGGAAAGACCCTGATGCTGGGAATGATTGAAGGCAGGAGAAGTGGATGACAGAGGATGAGATGGTTGGATAGCATCACCGACTCAATGGACATGAGTGTGAGCAAGTTCCGGGAGTTGGTGATGGACAGGGAAGCCTGGCATGCTGCAGTCCATGGGGTCGCAAAGAGTCGGACACAACTCAGCGACTGAACTGAACTTTCCCCCATGAAGTTACTGTTGGTTTTGCTTCTCTTGAGCAGTGGTAGGGCACTAAAGTGATTTTCTTCCTATAACTGATTTTCTTATCTCACCTCTTCTAGCAGGAGTGGGGCAAGTGTTAATTCGGCTGAGCTTTAGTTTTCTCATCTCCAATGAACTTAGCTGTAAGTCTTTCAGGCGTAACCATTCCATGGGGCAGTAGTGCAATGTCTTGACTTTTAGTCCAAACTGTGCCCCTGACTGTGGACAAATCTGTGCCTCAGTTTCCCCATCTATAAAACTGAGTTAGTTTACATTTTAGCAGCCCTTCTAGCTTTGTTCTTCCAGCATCCCTGGGATTACATAGCTGGGTCCCTGCGCTTCCCACTGAGGTCTGTGAGGACTACCTGGTGACACGGGGGGTCAGGTGTGCTGCTACGATTCTAATTGCCTGTGTCTGTCCTCTAGGGAACATCCCTGGCTCGGCCGTGCTGGTGTTTGACATCCACGTGATTGACTTTCACAACCCGTCAGACTCCATCAGCATCACCTCCCACTACAAGCCCCCTGACTGCTCCGTGTTGAGTAAGAAAGGGGATTACCTCAAGTATCACTACAATGCCTCACTTCTGGACGGGACCCTGCTGGATTCCACGTAAGGACAGCAGGGATCGGTGGGGTGTGAGCCTGGTGGATAACAGTCGGTATTCCTGTGGCCCCCCTTTCCTTTTCTCCAGATACTCATTGAGGGCTTTAGTTCCATGCCTTTTGCACTGTGTATCTTAAATGTACATCACTACTCCGGTACATTGTTCTAAGAGTTCCCTCTGAACGGTCTCATCTTGTCCCCTTGAAACTGTCTGAAAAGATCTTGTAACTACTGTCTTTAAAAAAGAACCCACAGATAAAATCCAAGCTCCAGAGTCTCTCTGGAGGCACATGAGGCTCTCCTGTCAGCTCCGTTCTGCCTCAGCAGCCTCGTCTTCTGCTGAGGTCCATCTTCCGCCTCCCAGGGGTGCCATGTGCTGTGGTGCAGGATGTGCACTGTGTTCATCCTTCCTTCTGGCCAACTTCTGCCCTGGTCTAAGCGCCTTCCCTTTTCGCAAGGTCTTTACCTAGTTCCTAGGAAGAATCAACTGTTCTCACTTCTGAGACTCATAATGTTTTATGTATTACCTGCCTTTTAGTTGGGGGCTTCCCAGGTGGCTCAGCGGTAAAGAATTCGCCTGCCAATGCAGGAGACACAGGAGACACGGGTTCGATCCCTGGGTGGGGAAGATCCCCTGGAGGAGGGAATGGCAATCCACTCCAGTATTCTCACCTGGGAAATCCCATGGACAGTGGAGCCTGGTGGGCTACACTGCATGGAGTCTCTAAGAGTTGGACACAACTTAGAGATTGAGTATGCACACACACCTAATAGTTGTTTCTATCACTGTTGCTGGTCTGAACACCTTAGATACTCAACATGTTTATTCATCTTTTTACTCCTTACACTTAGCCCAGAACATAACGCAAAGGAAGTATTTTATAAATGTTAATTGAGATGAATCTAAAACTATATTACTAGGAATCAACAGTGTATACTAGTATCATGCAGGTAAAAGGAGCTTTGCTCCTTATGTATCTGAATCTTTAGATTATCTATGGACGTGAAAGTCGCTCAGTCATGTCCAACTCTGCGACCCCATAGACTGTAGCCTGCCAGACTCCTCTGTCCATGGAATTCTCCAGGCCAGAATACTGGAGTAGGTAGCTGTTCCCTTCTCCAGGGGATCTTCCCAACCCAGAGATCGAACCCAGGTCTCCTGCATTACAGGCAGATTCTTTACCATCTGAGCCAAGGTAATATGCTATTCTCTTTGGGAAGGAAACATTTTCAGCCTTTCTTTGTGTCTCCATATAAGTACATCCATTTTTGTCCTGAGCCTGGCTTAGAATCCTAAGTTTAGTCTTAAAGAGAAAGAACAGCTTCATATAAATATGTGCTACTGCATTTATTCTAGATGAAAAGGGTCTTATCTCCTTCTCACCCATCCCTTTGTCTTCTAGCCTCAGGTGACAGAGTATGGCCAGGTGTGGAGAGCTTGAGTGACATACTCCTCATTCTCTCTGGTGCTGTGAGACCTAAAGCATTTCATGTATTTCATCAGATCTAAAATGTGTTGGTTGTTAGAAGCATCATTTTATGTATCTCAAGAAACGAAGAACGCTGTCAAAAAATAACATGATGTCTGTTGTAAGATGTATCCCAAATCAAGAGAAATTAAAATGTGAAAAAATATGCATTATAGAATCAATGAAATATGCTCTAGCTCCTGGAGCCCAGATTTACAGGAGAATCTAGCTTACAACAAACTTCACTGCACTAATGGTTGGAAACTTGTGGAGGACAGTGGGGAAGAAGCATGGCTTGCATTTGTTCTGGGTTTAGTGAGCTTGTGCATGGGAAAACGAGATTAGGACAGCCTGTAAGGCCGATGGCCAGCTGTCATTGCTGGGCTGACGTTCCTATTCTTGTTGGTCCTCCTACAGCTTTGGAAAGGGGAAGTGGGGGTGGGAAATGAACAAAGGAATTTCTTCTTTGGTGGATCAGGATATGCGTCTCTTGTGGGGTGGGGGAATCCATCTTCCTGCTTCTGAGGCGTGTTTGGCGGATGTACAATATTCTTACAGAGCATGCAGCAGCCACGTGACGCTTCCTCTTCCCAGAGGCTCCATTCTGAACCACTGGAGTCATCTGTGTCACGTGTACACTGACACGAAAGAGCAGTGTCTGGGCGTCCCTGCGGGTTCTCTTTTGGGCCGAAGTTTCAGAGTAACAGGGTCGTGGGAAGTGCGGCAGGAGAAGGCTTACCTGTGTGTGGGAGGAGCCTCTTCTGGAGGACGGGGTCTGGCGCCACCCGAAGCCCACGTGGGCTCTATTCACAGCTTGGCAGGTGCTGCTGTTGCTCATTGATCGGGACTGGGAGAGTGGGACCCGAGAGAGGGGAACGTGGGTGGAGAGCCAGAGAGGGCTGCCTGTAGGCAGGAAGCAGGAAGCTTGCACCGAATGGGAAGCCGGGAATACACAGAAGGAATGAGGAGAATGTCTGAGACAAAAACTGGCAAATCAAAAATAAAAGTATGACTTGAGGGAAAAGAATGAGCTGAGTTTTCAGAGATGACATGTAAAAACAAGTTGCTTGCTTAGAGGGTTGTCTTCATGTGTGTTGAAACTGGCCTCAGAAAAGAATAAACACTTGTTATTTGATAACTCAATGAGTTCTTGCATATTCTGTACGATTTTGAAACCCAATAGTCCCATGGGAAGTTGCCCAGGGTCCCTGGAGAGAGGCAGTGTGAGGGCGCCTCTGTGCTGCTGACAAAGGAGGGGTTGTGTTGGGGTAGGGCAGAGGAGAGCCCTCCCTCAGGCCTGGGGCCAAGGCATCCAGTGTGCTGGAACTGGCTTTGTTTCCCTTTCAGCCCAGGTAGGACAGATGCAAACGCTGTTTGGGCCCTTTGCCTGCGGGAGGCTGGGAAGCCTGACAACGGGAGGTGGCCCAAGGGGTGGTACCTTCCTTGTTGTCACCACCTGGTGATGGATATCAAGGGGGCACCAAGAGAGCCAGGAGGCATTTTTTCTTTGGATTTGAAGGATATTCCCATTGTTTGCTTTTAGGAAGTGATAGGAATGCATCAATTTGAAAATAGATTTACTTTCAGTACTGATTGAGGTGACTTTTATTTGGATTCCCTAGGGATTTTGGGCATCAAGGCTCATTAAAACCATGGCCCAAGTGAACTGTTTTTATTCTGGAGTCATAGAGTGTTATAGGCACAAGCACGTTGCACTCTCAAGGCTGTCCATTTATTGAGCTCTTGATGCTTGCCTTCCTCCGTGCCAACCATATTATTTGCTATTTAGAATGTCCTGTGCAATAGCTGTTATTATCTCTATTTTATAGATGAGGAAACTGTAAAATTGTATTTCTGTGAGATTAAGTGGCAGAACCAGGATTCAGACTCAGGTCTGCTGAATGCAAATCTGGGTCTTAACTACATTACATATTTTTAAATTTTTCTTGAAAATTTCTGACAAATTTCAGAACACTGACTAAAACTTAGTGACTTAGGTATTTACGCATATACCACTTGTTTTGCCAAATGTTCCTGTAAGGTCTTTTATAGCAAGAGGATTCATTGCAGTATGTCCAAAACTCTCAACCAGTTCCTCAGTCATCTCTTGATTTTCACCTTGAAACTTTTGACGATTCCAGGTTGGTTGTTTTGCAGACTGTCCCTCAGTGTGGGTTTGTGTCCTTATGATTCCGCAGGAGTTCTGTATCTTTGGCAGAAAGATCACAGAAGTGACATGTTCTCAGGAAGACATGCTCAACTACCAGTGGCTTGATGGCCTAACCAGAGATTCTTCTGTTTCATTTTCAGGTGGAATTTAGGCAAAACGTATAACATCGTTTTAGGATCTGGACAGGTCGTGTTGGGAATGGATATGGGTCTCAGAGAGATGTGTGTTGGAGAGAAGCGGACTGTGATCATTCCGCCCCACCTGGGCTACGGCGAGGCTGGCGTGGGTGAGTCTGTAACAGTAGTAAAAGGCGTCTGGGACATGGTCATTGTTTGTATTTTGTACTTTTTGAGGTTCTAACACAATATGCTTCTTCCATTTAAAACCCCAACCCAGAAAATCTGTGGTTTTTATTCAAGTCTTTGGCATTTTTGTTTCAAAACCCTGTGAATTCGATGTGAGTGCCATGTTAATGGGATTAAGCAGGAGTTTCTGTGAAAAAAACAAAAACACAAAAAACCCTTGACTCTTCAAACCCATGTGTGGGAAATGTCACTGAAAGGGGTTCCCAGGTGAGCTAGGTGCTTCCTTGGGAAACTGTTTCCTGGGACAGTGGAATGCTGAACCTATAAGCTATCTAAGAAGATTTCCTTGTGGAAAAGATTGGTGTCAAGTTCTGGAAATACGAGTGGTATGTTGCTCTCACGGCTATTATGGTTTGATTCTGATTTTGGCCAAAATGAACCCTCCTCATGGAGTTTGGTCGGAACCCCTTCTTTTTCAGTTCTTGTACTTCTGCTGTCTGGAGATGGAGTAGATGGGAAGTGCTAATTTACAGAAGTAATAGGCACTTTGGATTGATTTTTTTCAAAATTTTTAAATAATCGGAGAAGATATACTCTATGCTATTTTCCCCAATCTGAGGAAAAAACACTTAAAAAAATGTATCCTGTAAGACTATACTCCCATGACATATAATTACAATATATAATTTAAAATAATGCACATTACATTTACTTATAGTCACATACTTATAAGTTATTTTGGGCCCATACTGTATATACTGTTCTAGAATTTGTGTTTACAAATCATATCATGGCTTATGATTTTAAGGCATAATGTATTATTCTTAAAGTTCCGTGGTTAAATTTATTCAAAAGTTCTACCATTGTGGTCTCTGCTAGTTGCGCTTAAACTTCTTTTCACCAAGACACAGTAAGAATTACATTTTATCTCCCAATTAGTGTTATGCATAAGCATACAATTTATACCTCGTGTATGGATACATATGGGCTTCCCTGGTGGCTCAGTGGTAAAGAACCTGCCAGCCAGTGCAGCAGCTGAGGGTTTCATCCCTGCCCCGGGAAGATCCTCTGGAGAAAGGAATGGCAACCCACTCCAGTATTCTTGCCTAGAGAACCCCACGGATACAAGAGTCTGGTGGGCTACAGTCCATGGGGTCACAAAGAATTGGACGTGACTTAATGACTGAGCAACAACAATAATACGTATAGATTTAGTTTTATATGATTAGAACTAAGTTTCATAAAATAGTATCTATCCTTTCTATGCATAATGTACTCTGATTTTATTCTACCCCTAATTTAAAAAAACGTTGGTCACCATCCTTTAAATTGATTTGAGACTCACTACCTACAGTTTGGAAAACCCACTTGCTGAGGCTGAACTTTTTTGCTGTCCCAAGAGATGCCTCCATCCATGAGGCAGCCAGAGCCTGGGTGCTAGGGCGGGGGGCAGAGGGGCATGCTCGCTGCCTTGTCGTTAACGCCACCTCCACCCCTGTCCTGTGGCAGATGGAGAAGTGCCCGGCAGTGCCGTGCTGGTGTTTGACATCGAGCTGCTGGAGCTCGTGGCTGGCCTGCCAGAGGGGTACATGTTCGTATGGAACGGTGAGGTATCAGCCAACCTCTTTGAAGAGATTGACAAGGATGGTGATGGAGAAGTCCTCCTGGAAGAGGTAACTGACCTTGTTGAATAGAAGTGGGGCCCAAGGAGCTCAGGGAAACTCCCTGGGCTGGGGCACCCATCCTGAATGTGAACCCACTCAGAGGGTGGATACTGCTGCTTGCTCCTTGTGATCTGTAAACTGCATGCTCGTGTGTTAGGCGCTTGCACACACACCCCAAGTCTTCTAAGTCGAAGCTCACAGTTCCTCTTTGAAGAAACTGAGGCCCTGAGAAGTTCAGGGATTGATTCCATGGCTCACAGATCTGGACTCAGTTCTTCGTTCCTGGGTGCTCTCTGCGGCCTGCATGGTGCTAAGTGTTTTTCACATATATTATCTTGCTTGGCCCTCATGACAGCCATGTAATCACCCCTATTTTTCAGAAGAAAACAGCTGTGCACAGAGAAGGTGAATGGCTTGCTCAAGTTTGCACAGCTGTCCAGTGGTTTGTAGATGTCTCGATCATCTAGGTCCTGTGTTGTCTCTCCTGTATGAGACACCCCTTTGTGGAGCCGGGCAAGAGAGTCTTTGTCTTGTCACAACTCTGGGGAGTTTCAGGTCTCTGCCTGTTCCCATCTCCTTGTTCAAGGACGTGGCTCCAGCCTCCTCCCCTTCTCTCTTCTATCATCCACATTTTCCCAACTACTGACCATTCCCATTAGCTTAAGAGCATGCTGCTGTTTTCCCTTATTAATGCATCTTTCCATTTCTTTTCTTTTTTTTTGCTGTCTTTACAGCAGAAGCCTCAAGAGTTGTCTGTCCTTCCTGTTCCCATCTCCTTGTTCAAGGACGTGGCTCCAGCCTCCTCCCCTTCTCTCTTCTATCATCCACATTTTCCCAACTACTGACCATTCCCATTAGCTTAAGAGCATGCTGCTGTTTTCCCTTATTAATGCATCTTTCCATTTCTTTTCTTTTTTTTTTTTGCTGTCTTTACAGCAGAAGCCTCAAGAGTTGTCTGTCCTTCCTGCTTCCAATTCCTTTCCTCCTAATCTCTTTTATACCCAGTCCTGTTGGGTTTTTATCCTCCACACCACTGAACTTGGTTTCTTGCTCAGGCACTGAACCCAATGGTCAGTTCTCAAGCTTGCTTTAGCACAGCTGTTTCCTTTTTGAGATGCCTTCTTTTCCTGGCTTCCACCTCACAGTTTCTCCAGGTTCCTTCTGCCTCACTTGTAGCTGCTTCTCCCAGGGCTTTTCAGAGTGGAGGGCCCCAGGCTAAGTCCTGAACTTTGCTCCTCCTTGATGTCATCCTTTGGTGACCTCCTCCCGTCCTAAGGCTTTATCGTCTTCATCCTGCCAGCTTCCAGATTGGCAGCTCCGGGCCTGTCTTCTGTCCTCTTCACACTAAGGTATCAGCTGCCCACTTGACATTGTCATTCACTGAACCCCCCATATCCACCCCCCAAACTTGCTTCACCCAAAGCCTTTCCCATCTCATTTGATGACAGCATTTCCCTTCCAGCTGCTCAGGTGAGAACACCCAGTCATCCCTCCTCTCTTCTCTCACAGGCTAGATTAAATCCATCAGGAAATTATTCTAGCTGTTTCTTGAAAATATACCCGGAACCTGACCACTTCTCACCACCTCCACTCCATAGTACCTCAATCCAGTGTCCGTCACCTCCCTCTTGGACCTCTGCAGAGGTCTTCCTGCTCACACCCTTGCCCCTCAGAGCAGCCAGAGTGGTCCTTCTAAAACGTGAGTTGGAGCAGGGCCCGCTTCATCTCAGAACTCTGTAGAAGCCTCCTGTCAGGGAGCATCCCGCAGGCCCAAAGCCTTGTAGTTGTCCAGCCTGGAGACTGCAGAAAGAGCCTGGAGGTGGTGACAGAGACATCAACAACTTACTGAACAGGGATCTTCCATGTCTGTAGCGAAGGCCGTGGAGTGACACCCCCACAGTGTATGGCAGATGGGACATAGCAGGAGCCTTTACTACCTGGGGGAGAAGGAGGCTACCGTTCATAGGGGAATTAATGTCAGGTTGGCTCATCAGTTACCAAGAAAACCAGAAGCTAGGACACGACCCTCACAGGCCCTCAGGTTAGACCATCATGAGGGCAGATATTTCCCTTTAATAAACTAGCAGGTGGAGCTGTTTTGGCATAAAGAGGAGAGCAATCACTAGCTGGGGCAGGGTTTCTTGTGAGTAGGGTGTAGGTGAAGCAAGGGCTGGCCGAGCAGTAAGAGAACAGCTGTATTTGTTGGCCTAACCATACATCCCTTCATCTTCAAAGTCTTTACAGCGGCCCACAAGGGCCCCACAAGGCCCTCCGCCACCTGCTCACTGTCCTGTCCTTCCGTCGACTGTCCCTTTGCTGTGCTGTAAACACACTGGGGATGTGTCCACCTGGGGCCTTTGCACCGGCTGTTCTCTGCTCAGCAGACATTTCCCCTAGGTAACTGGTGGGCTTGTTCCCTCCCTTCCTTTAAGCCTCCATACACACTTCTCTTTAGCACTGTGCTTTTACCCTGACCACCAAATTGATACTTAAACCAGTTCCCCTGGCTGTACTCTTGATCTTCCTGACTTGGCTGACTTTCCTTTCTCTGGAGCATTTTATTTTCTAACTTAATATGTAGTTTACTTACCTTTTAAATGTTCCTTTTTTAGTGTTTGCATAGTATTCTAAATGTCCTTTTTAATAGTATATCTTTTCCAGTAGTGTATGCTAGAATTACAAGAGCAGGATGTTTTGTTTATTGATGAATCTTTAGGCTGTAGAATGCTGCTCAGCATACAGTAGACAGTAGGTTTTTATTGTATGAATGAATGAATTTTCAGAGGCAAGGATGATTAGGGGATCAGCTGTAGGTGGAAAACTAAGTGTTGATTTAGGGAAACAGGATAGTTCCAGTGACTGCTAGGTACTGGCTGCCTGGAACCTAAGCACTCCCATAGTCATTTTGTCCAAGGTTTTTAACCTGCATCCAGAGGTTAAAAGCCATCCCCAGTGGCTCAGAGGTAAAGAATCTGCTTGCAGTGCAGGTGATGCAGGAGATACGGGTTCCACCTCTGGGTCAGGAAGATTCCCTGGAGGAGGGCATGGCAACCCACTCTAGTATTCTTGCCTAGAGAATCGCATGGACAGAGGAGCCTGGTGGGCTACATACAGTCCATGGGGTCGCAGAGTTGGATGCGATTGAAGTGACTGAGCACGCGTGCTGGAGGAAAAAAATCGAGATCATATAGCTCAGAAGATTTTGTCTGTTCTGCTGGCTCAGACTCAAATTCCAACCCCACTGTCCCAGGACCGCCTTGTTCGGGCTCCAGCTTGGTGTCTTTGGCTATCCTGTCTCATGGTCTGTACTGCCCCTTTCTCTCCAGTTCTCAGAGTACATTCATGCCCAGGTGGCATCTGGAAAAGGGAAACTCGCTCCTGGATTTGATGCTGAGATGATCGTGAAGAATATGTTCACCAACCAGGACCGAAATGGAGATGGGAAGGTCACGGCTGAGGAATTTAAACTCAAAGACCAGGAGACAAAACACGATGAACTCTAAACCTGACCTGAGCCACTTGCATGATACCAAGCCCCCTGTTGTGGCAGAATGTGCACTGAGGGCGCGAGGGTCTCTCAGAAGGGGAATGGTCAGCAAGTAGTAGGTGGGTCACATAGCACCTGGGACGTGCATTGGGGTGGGTTGATATACATGGTGAGAATTTTAGGCTGATGCCAGTGATACTAAATAAAATCAGTGCAGGGGCCTTAGCATGGGTGGTGTAGAACATTGAAAATGCTGCATTGTCAGCTATTGTTTTGTGAGCCTTCTGGGTAGGTGGTTTGTTATTAAAGGAAAATAGCATCATACAGAAGTTGTAATCATCTTGGAGGGAACAGAGGAAAATGTGTCTGGGATATCTACATAAAGAGGGTTAAAAATGTTAACTTGCTGGTGTTTTCAAAATATTCTCCAGGTGGCTAGAAAAGAGAGGGCAGGCCCCATCAGCATTCCCAGATAGCCCCAGGAAACTTCTTAGCAGTCTGCACGAGACCTGGTAATGCCCAGTCTCCACCATGCCTATACACACACACACACACACACACACACACACACACCTGGTAATGCCCAGTCTCCACCATGCCTACACACACACACACACACACACACACACTCACACCTGGTAATGCCCAGTCTCCACCATGCCTACACATACACACACACACCTGGTAATGCCCAGTCTCCACCATGCCTACACACACACACACACACACACACACTCACACCTGGTAATGCCCAGTCTCCACCATGCCTACACATACACACACACACCTGGTAATGCCCAGTCTCCACCATGCCTACACACACACACACCCCTCTGATAATGCCAAGTCTCCACCATGCCTACACACATACACACCCACCCACACCTGGTAATGGCCAGTCTCCACCATGCCTACACACACCCACACCCACCCACCTACACCTGGTAATGCCCAGTCTCCACCATGCCCACACACACCCACACCCACCCACCTACACCTGGTAATGCCCAGTCTCCACCATGCCCACACACACACACACTTTTCTGGTTAATTACATCCCACATTGTAATGCCCAGTCTCCACCATGCCCACACACACACACACACACACACACACACACACACACACACTTTTCTGGTTAATTACATCCCACATTGTAATGCCCAGTCTCCACCATGCCCCCCCCCCCACACACACACACACTTTTCTGGTTAATTACATCCCACATTGTTGTGGTCCTCCTATTGGCCGGGTAACTTGGAGGTTAAAAAGAAAGTCAGAGGACCAAACATAAGGCATGTTGTACCATGAGAATTTGATTCTGCATTTGTCATGTAAGATTGTTCGCTTTGCTCTTTCTTATTCCCATCACTCTATCCCATAGCACCCTCTCTTCCCACCCTGAATCCTTTGATCAGATAGATACAAGTAGGGCTGATGGCTCAGCCACACTCGAGTTCTCTCACTGTAGTCGACAGAAATGTCATCCCAACAGGTGAGCCTAAACAAAGTGATGTATTTCTGTCACCCCTCTGTCTGGAGAGGAAAGTGCCCTAAGGCCTGGGGGCCTCTCTCTGTGTAGGACACTGTGCCTGCTGACCTGTCCTCATGCAGTAACCACCTTGCTGCCTATGTCTCCTCATGGTGGTGGCACTCACCCTGAAGTAACCAATGATTTTCCTTTTGAAGTGACTTTGACTAATTTAAACTATTTTGTACTGATACAGCCGAGATAGTTCCTGAAAATGCTGTGCACTCATTCAGTGGAACGAATGTTGGAAAATGAATTTTTCATATATAAAGTATTGAATTATCAGGTTTTGTGTTTTATTTGAAGGCTCGTTTCCCCCATAAGAATACGCCATGCCTCCAGAATCCCCTTGGTTAAAAACTCAGCAGGACTGAGTTGAAAGTAGAAGATCGCTGTACAGTAGAAAGAGGGTGTATCTGTCAGGGTCTTGGCTGGAAACATACACTCAAGTGGGACTTCTGAAGAGAAGCGAATGAAAGGACTCTTTACATGAGTGTGGTGGGGTTGGGGCAGGGCGGGGCGTTGCAGTAAGGATGCCGAGGTACCCATGACCGCCGTTGGGCATCAACAGTAGGAAGCTGCTCTAATGCTGGGACTGAAGGGTCGGGGGAGCCTGGGTGGGGCTGCCTGGTAGGAGTGGGTGGAAGGACACAGCTACACCCAGAACCGTGGCTGGCAGTGGGCAGAGTGGTGAGAGAGGAAACACTCATCCTCTCTGTCCTGCTCTCATCAGCTGAAGCCAGTCTGAAGCCAGAGGGCAAAGAGCTCAGGGGCTGGTGTTCTGAGATCAGTGTTTTGGGATGCAGGGGAAGGTGTAGAATGGCTCTGGTAGGGGTTGGGGTGGAAAAATAAATGGCATATTTAGAGAGAAAAACTACATAGTTTTTAAAGAGCAAATGTTCTGCTTTACTCTTTAAAAAAAAAAAATATTTGGCTGCATCAGGGCTTAGTGGCAGCCCACGGCCTCTCTAGTTATGGCACACAATTCAGTTGCTCTGTGGCTTGTGGGATCTTAGTTCCCCGCCTAGGGGTCAAACCTGTGTCCCATGCATTGCATGGCAGACTTGCAACTACGGGACCACCAGGGAAGTCCCTGTTTTACTCTTTGCAGAGGCAACTTCAGGGATTCTGTGTGCTTTTTGGAGGGGAGAGAGGTGCCCACGGCCTTCCTGGCTCCTGCCGCCATTGTCACTAATGCTCCTTAACCCTCTTCTGTGGAGCACAGTCACGCAGCTTTTCCATTTAACAGAATTCTTTGAGTGCACTAGATAGGTTAATGATCTGTTGAACTGAATTGCCCTTTGGAATGCATTTGATTTGTAACGTCTTTATACTCACATGTTCATGGAGATGAATCTCTTGGGCTTATTCTCTACCCTAGATCTCTAGCTGGTCCTGTTTGAATTTCTTCACTGGCTATTTTCTACAGTAGCAGGTTGGCTGAATAAAAGATAAGTTTCTCTGGGGAAGTTAAGGACTGTGAGCCTTAGAGCTTCAAGAATGGAAGGAAACTTTAGCTGGTATTTGTTTTTGTATTTAAACTGCCTGCCTGACAGCTGACCTGAAACACTGGTCTTTCTGGCCTTTAGATTCAGACTGAAATACTGGCTCTTCGTGGGTCTTTGTTTTATTGGCTTTTACTTTTTAGCTTTATCGAGGTGTAATTTAGAAAACTGTTTAAGACATTTCAAGGGTGTGTTATGATTTGACATAAATATACATTGTGAAAAGATTCCCATCAACTTAAATTAACATATACATCACATTTTTTTAGAGAACATTTAACTTCTACCGTTAGCAAATTTCAGCTATATGATAGTGCTATCAACTATAGTCACCATGATATACATTGGATTCACAGACCTTATTTATCTTACAGATGAAAGTTTGTATCCTTTTATTTTCCCCACCCCCTAGGCCCTGGTAATCACTGTTTTTTCTGACTTCAACTTTTTAATTTTTCTGTATCTACATATATAAATGATACCATGCAGCATTTAGCTTTCTAAATCTAGCTTATTGAGTGCTGCCTGGCACTTCCATTCTTTCCGTTGCTAACGGAACATATGTCATTTTGTCAGGGAAGTTGGCCTGACTGCAAAATTATATGTAAGCACTTGAATATCAGGTTTCTAGGAACAGAAACCTGGCTTTCTTTGAAGCCTTCTTCCCTTGGATCTCTGAAGTCTTTTTATAAACTAAAAATGCTACTCCGAATTATTTACTCCTATTTGTGGATATTATTAAAATAGTGTTTGATACTGTGTGGCCATCCTTAGTGTTGGAATTTCAGTAGTTTAGGGGAGTTCCTTGCAGCTTACAATGGCCCTATTTAAATATCATTTAAATACAAGATTTACAGTACTCAAATTTTCTTCTCTGAGCTCTAGTCCACTTACAGTATCATCTGTACATTTCACAGGCATCCCAAACTCAGTGTGTCCAAAATAGAGTGTATATTCCCACTCCCTTCCCAGCACCGTCCATCCAAGCCTGTGCTCCTCTCTTTCTCTTGTACCCATTTGCTCAGACCACATACTTGGCAGCACCCTATTCTCTCACCCTACACATTTAATCCCACAGCAAGTCTTGACATTTCTAAATTGATAGTGGCTAGAAGAGGCTGTAGAGACTGTTCTCATGGCTTTTGTTTTAAAGGGAGGTGACTGACTGAGCAGTGACAAGAAAGCAGGTCAGAACTTCAGTATTCTTTACACTTACTCCACACAGTGTGCTTATTTGTGGACGCATATTATAAACTCCTTTGGAAAATAGCCAATATGGCAAGCTCTAATAGCAAACACAGGAGTAAAGAGCTATCATTTGATAAGGGAGTCCCAATGCAAGGAGATCCAACCAGTCCATTCTAAAGGAGATCAGTCCTGGGTGTTCTTTGGAAGGAATGATGCTAAAGCTGAAACTCCAGTACTTTGGCCACCTCATGCGAAGAGTTAACTCATTGGAAAAGACTCTGATGCTGGGAGGGATTGGGGGCAGGAGGAGAAGGGTACGACCGAGGATGAGATGGCTGGATGGCATCACGGACTCAATGGATGTGAGTCTGAGTGAACTCCAGGAGATGGTGATGGACAGGGAGGCCTGGCGTGCTGCGATTCATGGGGTCGCAAAGAGTCGGACACCACTGAGCGACCAAACTGAACTGAATTTTTTCTATGTGAAAAAGTCCTCCAGGTAACTGACACCCCACCCTGCCTCCAAGCCATGGGCTTCCCAGGTGGCACTAGTGGTAAAGAACCTGCCTGCCAATGCAGGAGACATAAAAGACTGGGATTCGATCCCTGGGCGGGAAAGATCCCCTGGCAGAGGGCATGGTAACCCACTCCAGTATTCTTGCTTAGAGAATCTCATGGACAAAGGAACCTGGTGGGCTACGGTCCATGGAGTCAGAGTAGGACACGACTAAAGCGACTTAGCATGCACGCATAGGCCATGCTATCTGCTTTAAAGCAAGAAGCTTGTTTTTGAGTTCCATTCTGGAAATACCTAAGTGGGGACAGTCTACTTTCTGCCACTGTGTGCTTTGTTTCATTGTTTATTATAAAAAAGAGAGAAGCAGTGATGGAGAATACAGATGGGATGCAGGAAAAAGGTTTGTATCACAAGACCTTGCCTCTCTACCACATATGACTGGACTAGGCATTACTGCCCATACTGGATATCAGAACTAGCTGGACATGCTTGCTAAGAACACCAACTAGTTGCTCACAGACTGCAGTTCAAGGGCTAGGGTCAGGATCAAATTTACCACAATGGCAAGACTTAGCCTTGTGTAAACCAATTACAGGGCAGCCAAAATTTGGAATGGGAAGTCAGGCTGCAGAGAAGCCTACTGGTTCCGAATGCTGAAGTACGCTATTTTAGTCACTATGAGACCCAGCAACATTTTGTTTTCTGCCTATGGCTGTTTCTGAAACACTTAGACGTACAACAAAGTACCTCTTTTACTAATATTTTTACAGGGGGAAAACAATTTTCCCAGGCCCCACTATTTTCTGAAGGGCAAATTAAATTTTCTCTGTAAAAATCTTTTTTATTATAGTGTGTAAATCTGAAAATAACCTAAGTAGGCACTATGACAAAGACATTAGGATTCATGTATCACACATACATGCAAGAAAATCATGGCAGGCTTTGCTAATGAATAATAATAGTCTTGACAGAGTTACAAAGGCTTTTCATTTCATGTTTATCATCAGTGCTTTGATACAGAACATTCTGTAATGATTAGTGACATGTCGATACCAATGGATATTTTTCAAACATCAAGTGCCAATATTTTTTGGTAAATACTGATTTTTACCAAACAAAAGAACTAAACATAAGTTTTAGGAGATGATTAATACCATCAGCGTAATTCACACAAATTATAAAAATGACAACACTTAAAATCATGCACATTATTTCATCATTTCATAAAACTTTTAAAACTTCTACAAACTTTCCCAATGTAAAAAGATTCCTCGAAAATGTCATAGTAACATTAAGCTACAAAAGTCACTCTGGAAATGTAGGGAGTTATTTTTCCAATTTTAGCTCTAAGAATTTTTTAAAAATTTGTTAAAAAATATATAGTGAGGAGTGTGTTGAGAGAGGTGGAGAAATAGGAACTTCCAGTTGATGGATTCAACAAATCTGAAAATACTTCAGTAATACAGAGGAAAAACTTCAAGAGCAAGAATATATTATAAATAAAAAGTCTTTTAGCCAGATGAACAGATGAGCAGCTCTTTCATCAACTGCACCCACAGATGAGAGGTCTTCTTGAAGGATGGTTGTTTATAGAATCTTCTGTAAGATAGAGTTGGCTACATCCAGTGATTCATCTTTTACTAAAACAATATCATAAGAGTCCATGTACTTTTCTAAGAGCTCATCCACCTAATCAACAATCAAAAAAAATCACAGAAATTAACATGCAGGGAGGAGAAGTAAATAATCTCAGTATAAATCTCACTATTACATCAAATCTTTTGGGTAAAATGTAGTAACTTAATTTGTTTTCATAAAAGCTTTGATATGAAGAAATACTTAAAAATTTTTTTTAATTCATTGATATAGAAAGTTTCCATACAGTGGTTTTTCTTCCAAAATGATTTCTCTCTAGCCCAGTGGTTCTCAACTGGGGAGAGAGTGCCCAAGGAATATTTGGCAATATCTAGAGACTTTTTGGAAAAGGCAATGGCACCCCACTCCAGTACTCTTGCCTGGAAAATCCCATGGACGGAGAAGCCTGGTAGGCTGCAGTCCAGGGGGTAGCAAAGAGCTTGGACATGACTGAGCGACTTCACTTTCACTTTTCACTTCCACGCATTGGAGGAGGAAATGGCAACCCACTCCAGTGTTCTTGCCTGGAGAATCCCAGGGATGGGGGAGCCTGGTGGGCTGCCATCTATGGGGTCGCAGAGTCGGACATGACTGAAGTGACTTAGCAGCAGCAGAGACATTTTTTATTCTCCTGGTTAGGGAATGATACCAGTTTCCAGTGGGGAAAGGCCAGAGATGCCTCACTGAGAAGGTATATTCTCCCTCCCCACCAAGACCTACAGAATGCATATGTGCATGTCAAGTCCTTTAATCATCATCAAAGTAAAGGGGTAAAGAGCAACTGAAATGTCCTTAAGATAACTACTTTCTCAGGTACCTGTGCTAACAACTTTCTACAAGTTTCATCCTAGTTTTTTCCTTAGAATTAAATGACAGATCTGCATACTTACTCTATCATTTAGATACCCAATTTTCAGGATGTGTTCCACGTTGGCTACTCCATCTGCCATTTTTAAGTCCCCTTGGGAGTCTCCCAGGAGAATTATGTTGCTATTGTTTTTTAGTTGATTGAAATATTCTGTATTCTTCAAAGAACCATCATGTTTGTTAAACACATGAATTAGTTCTCCTTTAAATCCTTTGAGCAGCCCCTGTTAAAAATATAAATCCTTTGAAAGAATAGCTTCTGCAAGTTCTACTTTTTGTATTTTCACTTTCATGGTAGGTAAGAAGGGCTCTGAGAAGTTAGTGACTTTCTAGAGACCACTTTAATTGTTAAACACAATGTGCCCAAAACCCAGTTTTTACTTTTCATTTGTTTCCTACCCAAACGGTTTCATTTTAGGTTTATCATAATATATTGTCTTTCTTAGAACTCATTCAATAACATCAGTTCTAATTCACTTTTTCTCTATCTATAGATATTAAATGTTCAGAATTGCTGCATTAAATTTGAAGTTTTACTACTTATTAGACTGCAGCTTCAGGAACAAAGTTTAAGAAGGGTATATTACTTTTAAAATATGGACACAGACATAACCGTGGAGAGATAAGTCCCATAGAAGGCCCACCAACTTGGCCTAATTTAACGAATATATAATACACTAAAGAGTAAATTAAAATGTATTTATGTGATTAAAATATTTTCTGATATTAAAATTATGAAGAATGATTTGATAATCTTACATTGTCATCAAAATCCATGAAGTTGGACACTACTTTGACATTTGGGTAATATACACCAGCTTGACGGATAACCTCCTCCAGCACATCACCGATACCAGCCGAAAATATGAACACAGGAATACCGTATTGTTGTAGCTTATCAAAGAAATTCTCATATCCTTCCCTGTGAGATGGAGGTGGGAATTGAGTGTTAAAGAGCAAGATATATCTCCTTTTCACCTAGACGTTAAAAAAGTGAAATAGTTCTACTTGGTTCTATGGCTCATTTATATTCTCATTTCAAAATACTACCCAAGAGGGCTGTTATTGATGTCTATGATGATACTAATACAAGTTTTTCAATCTGGTTAACTTTTTATCCTACTTTCAATAAATTCTAAGTACAAATTAGATGATTTTAGACTTGCTTGGAATATGGACATAAATCTACAGTTCACTATGTATACCATTTAACAGCAAATAGATGAACCACACCTTGAAAAACCCACAAACGGTGAGCTAGAAGACCTCCTGCTTGTCATCTTGTTCATCTATTCCCTATTATAGGAAAAGCAGAGTGGCAGGAACTCAGCTGTATTCTCTTTACATCTGGCATCTCTCGTACCTAAGATCTGGCAGCTACAGGTAATGTCTTGATCTTAAAATCAAAACTTATTTCACTCTTAGTGGACTATAGAATTAAGCTGCCTACAAAGGAATACTTACTAGCTGTCCTCACACTCTTTATGACAATTTAATGCTTTTTTCCTTAGAAGCAGATCACCTTAAAAATGTAGTATCATCAAAAAAAAGAGAAAAAAATAGCATCATCATATTTGCCTATCGAGTTTAAAAATTTTAAGTGGTAAAGAGTAGTGAAATTAGCTTAAAAATGTTTATATTATTCATGATTACAAATGTTTTTATTATCTGCTAAAATAGTAGTTTTCAAGGGAGTCTGAGAATTCAGAAAACAGATCATGTAACAGAAGCAATTATAAGCTTAAAATCCTTTTCAAGTTGATCTATAAACTTTCCTTTCATAATCATGTCTTTCAAAAGTATTTTGCTAAAATATTTCAAAATGATTTTGGTTTCATAAATTTTTTAGTCTTGAAATGATCTGTTATTCTAAACTTCTTATCTCACCAAGTGGCATATTTTGGATATGTTTTTATATATAACATTGTTATAGATTTTCTTAATTAAAAAACACATGTGAATAAATATATGACAGTAGTTCAAGTCTGTAGAAAATTAACAACAAAACATCTGAGAAACTTACTTGAGCATAATATCAGATTCTTCCACAATTTCTTTAAGTTTGGCTTTCGGTAAAGCCTGTTCAACAAGCAAACTATGTGATTTAGTATACCTGGAAAGTATAAAGAGAATGTCAAATTATCAAAGAAAAGGAGAATATCAATTAAGGCAAATTAAGACTATTATTGGATCATCAAAAAAGCAAGAGAGTTTCAGAAAAACATCTATTTCTGCTTTATTGACTATGCCAAAGCCTTTGACTGTGTTGATCACAATAAACTGTGGAAAATTCTGAGAGACATGGGAATACCAGACCACCGACCTGCCTCTTGAAAACCTATATGCAGCTCAGGAAGCAACAGTTAGAAATGAACATGGAACAACAGACTGGTTCCAAATAGGAAAAGGAGTACGTCAAGGCTGTGTATTGTCACCCTGCTTATTTAACTTATATGCAGAGTACATCATGAGAAATGCTGGGCTGGAAGAAGCACAAGTTGGAATCAAGATTGCTAGGAGAAATATCAGATATGCAGATGATACCACCCTTATAACAGAAAGAGCCTCTTGATGAAAGTGAAAGAGGAGAGTGAAAAAGTTGGCTAAAGCTCAACATTCAGAAAACTTCTGGTCCCATCACTTCATGGGAAACAGATGGGGAAACAGTGGAAACAGTGGCTGACTTTATTTTTGGGGGCTCCAAAATCACTGCAGATGGTGATTGCAGCCATGAAATTAAAAGACGATGCTTACTCCTTGGGAGGAAAGTTATGACCAACCTAGACAGCATATTAAAAAGCAGAGATATTACTTTGTCAACAAATGTCCATCTAGTCAAGTCTATGGATGTGAAAGTTGGACTATAAGGAAAGCTGAGAGCCGAAGAATTGATGCTTTTGAACTGTGGTGTTGGAGAAGACTCCTGAGAGTCCCTTGGACTGCAAGGAGATCCAACCAGTACATCCTAAAGGAGATCAGTCCTGGGTGTTCACTGGAAGGACTGATGTTAAAGCTGAAACTCCATTACTTTGGCCACCTGATATGAAGAGCTGATTCATTTGAAAAAACCCTGATGCTGGGAAGGGTTGAGGGCAGGAGAAGAAGGGGACGACAGAGGATAAGATGGTTGAATGGCATCACCAACTTGATGGACATGAGTTTGGGTAAACTCCAGGAGTTGGTGATGGACAGGGAGGCCTGGCATGCTGCGGTTCATGGGGTTGCAGAGTCGGACACGACTGAGCGACTGAACTGAACTGAAGACTATTATCTTTATTAAAAATGTTCTTCCGCATGCGAAAATAAGTACTTTATTCATTGTAATTTTGAATTTAAATTTTAGAGATTTAAGTTCATCACTAATGAATATATATCCCATGTGTCTCAAAATGTGATATGCATGTTCTTATCATATTTCCCAGTTCTCAAACTGGTTTAGTTTTAATATGTTAATTAGATATTGAAAGGATACTAGTTGTAAATCTTTCTTTAGTCTACAGAGAAGAACTGAATTGAAGCTAGGAAGGCATAATCATTTCTCTGACGGCAGTAAGAATGAATAGCAAATGAATGAAAAAATAGCATTTTTTTCCCACCTGTTTGTGATCTAAATTTTTATGAGTAGCCTAAATTGCCTAGTGAGAAAGAGAAAATTCTTGCCATGGAAAGTTTTACATATAGGTGCTCTGTAATTATATAAAACCACCTATAATTACAGCATCTCAGTATAATAAGCCTTCAGAAGCTCTCTAGCTGATATCTAAAAATCCATCTATAATATTCCCAGGTGACCCTCTTCTCTGCATCAGCTCCCATCTTTTTAGCGAGCTCATTCTCACAAGGAAGCTTATACCATTGCTAGGAAAGTCTAATTGCTGAATAGTCCTTTCTTTCATCATGTTGAAATAAGTTGGTATAAGCCTTCCAAGGCTAGATTCAATTCTTTTTGTGGACAGGCAAGTAAAGTAAGTCTAATCTCTTTTCAGTGCTTCATACCATAGACACTGATTAAGTGTGCAAGGTATTCAGGTTAGGTAATGAGATTATGAAGACCAGTAACATCATTCCTGTTCTCTTAAGACTCCAAAACCATAAGCTGCCTCTCAAATCAAAGCATCATCTCTATTCCTTGAAATCTTCCTCAAATGGGGTGGCTTAGTGGACTCCTATGACACAGACTAAGTTTGTCAACATTTCTTTTAATAGCATTCTCCCCGGACTCAACACAATGCTTTCGCTGTGATTTGCTTGGAATGCTGCAATTTCAATTAATATGACCAACATCAGAGGCACATTTCTCAGTAACTATGTCACCTGCTGGCTCCAACTGAGTTCAGAGTTAACTTGAACCCTAATTCTTTTTCTTTGCACATTCAGCCACATATACTTAAAAAAATCATTGTTAATTTAATGCTTGAGGATATGATTTTAAATTTATTCCCACTGATCTTCATCTTAAAACAAATTCTAGATTGCTGTAGTGCTTAGAGAATCAGAGTTCATGCTGTCATATTTAATCACTGCTCTAACTCACTGGCTAATTTATGAATCTATTTATGTACAGTACAGGGGGAAAATAAACCATTAATTGTAACTGTAATGCTGTTTTATATTTTTAACGCTCCCATCACCCAATGCACACTTACCATTCTACTATATAAGGGTACTTCTCTTCTATAGTAAGAACAGGATCAACTTCAATAGCATAATATTTTTCCTTAAGTTGCAGTAACTAGAAATAAGTAAATAATTTAATCATGAAGATTACAGAGTTGTCATTAAGCTGCTTAGTCTAACAGAAAACAAAACAATGTAAACAAGTGTTTTCCGCACACTGCTTTATATGGTGAAGATCCTGCCTAGCCAATGCATATATCCACTGAAGTGATCTCTGTTGATCTTTCAGTTCAGTTCAGTCGCTCAGTCGTGTCCAACTCTTTGCGACCCCATGAATCCTTAGTTTACATGTAACTAAATGGCAACCCACTCCAGTACTCTTGCCTGGAAAATCCTACGGACAGAGGAGCGTGGTAGGCTACAGTCCATGGAGTCGGAAAGAGTCAGACATGACTGAGCAACTTCACTTTCGCTTTCAAACCATATCTACAAGAAGTTACCTTACTTTCAGGTCAGTAATTCAGTGACCTGAAATAATCAAATTATCACTACAAAAAAATATTTTTTTCTCCTATGAAGGTATAAATTTGATTCATATTTGGAGTCTTATTTGTTAAAACAGACATAGGTAGATACCTACTCAAGGAAAACAGAGAACTGAGGCAGTTTCCTATCAATTTAAGGGAACAAAATACATAAAACCACAGTACTTTTTTCTTTTTTTGCTTGCAAGGCTTGTGGATCTTAGTTCCCTGACCAGGGACTAAAGCTGTGCTCCTTCCATTGGAAGCACAGAATCCTAACCATTGGACCACCAGGGAATTTCCATCACAATATTTTTGTTTTAATTCTCCAGTTAATGTAAGGAATCAGACTCTTTTGGTAATCAGTTTAAAAGTTTCTCATGAAAGTTTTATTATTAAAAAGTTATTATTAATTTTTTTATTAAAATAAGTTGGGAGCATATAATCCATACAATAAGCCTAAGATCTATTGAGTGTTTACTCTGTGCCAGATATGGCTATAAGAACTTTTGCATCTATTCTTATTTGTGTAAATGAACCTGAAAAAATTCTCAGAGAAAAGGGTAATGATGTCTTTGAGTAACCCTGGATTACAGTTAGACTTTACCTTTTCTCGACATTCATCTGTGATTAGCTTACAGTTGTCAATGACATCTAAGGAAAGAAAGCAAACTAGGCATTAAAAAAATACTCTGAACTATATGTAATATCCAGGGATAAACCATAATGGAAAACAACTAAAAAGAATATATATATGTGTATAACTGAGTACTTTGCTGTAGAGAAGTAATTAACATAACACTGTAAATCAACTGTACTTCAATTAAAAGATAAAAAAAGAAAAGAAATACTCTGATTGATGCTACCAGTAATATAAATAACTTACTATTGTTAACTTAAATGTCAGGTCAAGAAGCATGATCATTACAACTTCTGGTCTTAGTGTTATAATTCACATGGCATTCCTAGAAAATCTAATGATTTTAAAATCTAAAGCTTAGATCTAAAGCTTTTTCCCGACTAAGTAATTTGGGATTACTTAGTTAGAAATTTTCCAGAGAAAAATTATTGGGCCAAAGGGTGTAATTTTTAGTGGTTTTTAAAATAAATTTATCAATGATTTCTCAAATTACACATGTTCCAACAGTAAGTAAGAGAGGGCTAATATCTCTGGTTGCAGGTTAAGGAGTATTATTTTAAAAATTCACTTCCAAGTATGGAAAACAAAAAAGGTATATTATTCCAGCAATACATTTTAAGTTGCTATTTATTTAGTAACTCACTCTTTAACTTATCAATGACACAAAAATTTAGTAACATTCCTAGAAAACAAAGTATTTGATAAATCTGTTTCTTTAGGCTACTTCAAAGTTTAAATTCATTTAAATATTTCCTGAATAAGTAGACCACATTTGGAGAGAAAATTTCAGAAGTCTTCATTCCTCTTGCAACCAAAACTGTACAGGAAAATAGCCATTTATGTAACATGGGGAAGACAAATCCTCAAAATATAATAAAAAAAGAAGGCCCGTCTCACTTTCAATGTCCATAAAGAAGAAAAAATCACAAGCAATCTCAGATAACACAGGTTAAAAAAGGAACTTAATGATTACTTTTGTGACTCTATTTATGAATGCCACACTTACTATGACATGATGGGCATCTTTTCCCTTTGTAGGAAAATCGACTCAGTGTCATATCAAAGTCTGTTATTATCTGTAAGAAAAGGGGAAAAGGCATTATGAAATCACAGCCACCAAGGCCAGACACTTAATGCACATTTTCTAGATGAATGAGACTCCTCCAGAGTGTTCTGTCCCTGCCCTCCACTGGAGGTTATTCTGTCTACACTGAGTAAAGTAGTTCATATGTCAAGTCTTGAGAATTTCCTTAACTACAGGGTGAAGTTACCTTAAGTAACTTACCTTAAGAACTTACCTTAAGTACCCCAGCGCAGTCACCAAATAAAATCTGACTTATCAGTATAGGAATTTGAAACTGCAGGTAATATGGTTACTATTTCCGATAGCAATAAAACATTGCATAATTTCAACCTACTTGGTCAATGTACAAAAGTGCAGTGGAAATAAACTATGGCATGCTTCTAGTTATTGAAACTGTACATTCTTGATTTAATTTGTCTATTTAAATAAACTAAACCAATGAATGAATGAATGATACACAGCAGTAGTTTACCAGCTCTTGAAACTTAGGAGACTGGGCTAAATATTTTTTTCAGAAATGTTTAAAAAAAGGAACAAGTTTTTAGTGAATATCCAAATTATTTAACTTACATGTAAAACATTCCTTTAAAAAAAGAATTAGAAAAATTAGCTATCTCTTAATAGTTACACATTACTTTGACTACTATGATTTATTATATTAAAAGAATACCTTGAAACTGTCCACATTTTAAAGATTATTCATATTGTTAATAAGATTATTCATATTGTTAATCAATTTACTTAAGATGGTTTAATACTTAATGCATAGCACTAGTTAGCTGAGCACTTAATATTAAAGAAAAACAAATTATTTCAAGGTTATTAACTTTTGTTTGTTTCCAGCGGGGTATTCTGCATATTTTAGACCAATTCCAGATACATCTCTTAGATTTTACATTCCAAAAGGACAGGGAAAGCTTGTCTATCTTAGCTTTCTTTATTCAGATTGTAGCAAGACATAAAATCAATGAGTCTGCTTGAACAGGAAAAATAGAGGTTTAATGCCAAAGGCTTCTAGATAATGATTCACCTGAAGTTTAGCAGCTCCTCCTTTGATAAGACCACAGATAATTTCTTCTACTCTTGTAGGGTTCTTGATGTGAACTGAACTTTTCTGAATTTCCGGCATCTAAGAATCAAATAAATGAATTAACCATTTTAAATTTCTTTTTCCCCAGGTTTCTTTGATACCAAGCAGAGTAATATAAAAAGCTTATATTATTTAAAGATGTAAAAGTGTTGAGGCATTATTTTACAAAAGCAAACCACCATAACAAATTGCCATTTATCTAGCCAAAAAATTTTAAAGCACATCAGTTATTTCCATCTAGAAGATTAAGACAAAACTACATTTGAAATACATTATCAGAAAATGCAATTTTTCTAATTATAAAAGTCATGCATGTTCACAACAGAAAAAAACAGAAGTATAAAAAAGAAAAATTGCCTATAATTCTACTCCCCAAAGCTAAACAAGTAAGCGTTTTAATGTTTTCCATTGTTTTCATTTCTATGATTGCAACATGCATGTATATGCACATAGTTTATCTCATTCACATTATATACTTTTGCATCTGGCTTTCTGAAATTAATATCAATGTATTTAATCTGAAAGACTGCTTCAAGATCTTTACTCCTTTATTGTACTATACCCCCCAAAACTTCATTGTTCTTGACATAAATTTTACAATGAATTTATTCCAAATTAAGATTACTACTAAATATTAGACCACCTGGGCTGAGGCTGCTACTTAGGCTGGTTTATGCAGGCTTTAGTTTTGCTCAACAGTTAACATTATGTATATAGCTTATTTTTTCTACCATGTCACAGAGAGAATGTAACTGATCAGAGTAAAATTAGTACCAGCATGGTGCTCTTATAGCACAAAAAGACTGGGGGGAGGAAACTATGAATCATTTAATAGTCAGCTCCAAGTATAAAAAGACAATAACTGAACCTCAAATTAAGATTCTACAGTGGCTTATATCCAGTATACTTTATTTTATATTCTATTATTATATGTGTGCTATTTCCAATATTAACATATTTTATGTGTGTTATGGACAGTTATGAAAAATTCCCCAGGCCTTGTATCTCTGCTATAAGAGAATCTGACCAGGTAAATCTATTAGGTTCCATGATGTCCCTACATAATGGACAAAATCAGAAAATCAGAAAAAAGTTAACATGTCTTCCTGAGATTGGAGGATGAATACAGAAGTAGACAGAAAACAGAAGTAGGAACATTAAATTTTTCTTCATGAATGAAAGCCCTGAATTTATAATACACGTAATTTCAAAAAGCCATATTTAAATAGGGTAGGAGGGTAACCTGCAATACAATTAACCTCCATACAGTGATCCTTTTAACTTAAATGGACTTTAAAGTGTTTCAAAAGAATAAAGGTTATTTAAAGCATCTAAATAAATGCAAGGAGATCAAACCAGTCAATCCTAAAGGAAATCTGTCCTGAATATTCATTGGAAGGACTGATGCTGACGCTGATACTCCAAAATTTTGGCCACCGGATGTGAAAAACTGACTCCTTGGAAAATACCCTGATCCTGGGAAAGACCGAAGGAAGGAGGAGAAGGGGACAACAGAGGATGAAATGGTTAGACGGCATCACCGACTCGATGGACATGAGTCTGAGCAAGCTCCAGGAGTTGGTGATGGACAGGGAAGCCTGGTGTGCTTCAGTCCATGGGGTTGCAAACAGTAGGACACGACTGAGCGACTGAACTGAACTGAAATAAATCACTTTATTTTATTGTGATTTTTTTAAACAGATGAGAAAAATCAATAGACACTTGCTCCTATATTCCTTTTTTTCATTCATTAACACCCATTCGTTTTATAAATACTTACCATGTGTCTACTTTGTGTCAGACATAAGAAACTAGGGATATGATACTCATACTGTTTTCCTGTTGGATTTTAGGAATTACTGCTGTCACTTCTGATGCTCCCTTACAAACACCTTAGCAAGTAAATTGATCCCCTAATCAAATTCTGCTCTTAGAGCTGCCTTAACTGGAAGATGCATAATAAACAGCATATGCTTTATTCAATAACTAACTCATTACTGAAAGCAACAGAGGGTATATGTCACTCTATTTTCACCAAAAAATGAGAAATTTTGTTTCAATGTGTCCATACTAAGGAAGATGTCCTGCCTCAAGGAAATCACATCGTACAATACATTTGATTCTAAAAAGCCATATTTAAACAGGACTTCTAATTAGGCTGGTTTCTACTAGGCTATCAACTATTAGATTGGTTTATTTTACAGTGAAAATAAAGAGAACCAGTGGCTAGAGGAGTTCATATGCCTGCTTCTGTACAACACATAACCATTCATTTTCAGATAAATGAGTAGTGAATACCCAAACAGTACCACAGTGAAATAAGAGTGATGAAGACAGATGAAAGGGCAGCTATTGTTTCCAGAGAACACAAGAGGGTGGAGGACACAGGTGTAAGAAATATAAAAATTATGTTTGCCTTGGATTATACAGTAAAACACCATATCTCCCCTTTTCCCAGTACACATATAATATTACTGAAGTATATGATGAATACTTCTCAAAAACTTGAGACATTAGACATTTTACTCAAATATTTTAGATTACAGCCTAAGAAATAGAATTTACTATATGAAATGTATCAATGAATATCAGAACATTATGAAGCAGACTACAGGAGTATGCACTTAATCACATGTCACATATTTCTCAAATCCCTCCCTCATAGTCCTCTTGGACACAATATACCCACCTGTTTGGTGGTACATAAAATAATGATACTTGAAATTTGAAGGGCAAGTTATTTTAAATTGTTTGAAAACTTCCCAGTTTGATTATAATACAATGCTATGAAAAATAAATAAGGGACTAAAAATTTCTATCATTTATGAGCAAAAGAAAACAAATTCATTTTATAAGGTCATAATGTAAAATGCTAGGGAAGGAGCAAAGCTTTCCTGACAAGAATCAGGCTATTCTGGCTGATGAGAGCCTAAGCTGAATCAATGCTAACGATAACGAAGGAAAACCTAAAATATACTTATTCTGGCTAATCTTAAATATACTGTACTTGTACAGATGAAATGAACTCCTGATTATTAGTCTACGTCCATATTCAGAAGGTATGATTTCTAAAGAAATTGATATCAAAGTTATACAGTTTTGTTCACAGTATTTGTGAACAAATAATGTGATTATTTGATACTATCTGGCTACACTGAGACAATATACTGCCTGGTAGTCACAAAACTGTCCTAATGATGTCTACCTGTGTATTTCTAAACATAGCTCACATAAAAATGAGTTTGAATTACTTAAGAATCTCTGTCTGATGCTCTCAGTGAAAATATTTTTCCTTTGTTTTCCAATGGTCAAATATGGTACAAACAGAAGTCTTTATTACGGATACAAAGGAGTGGGCAGTACAATTTTTGTGTGATGACATAAAAAGTATATATTTTTAAAGCCACCCATGCAGACTGGTACATTTATTCACTCATGCACCTAGATGATTCTTGCTTTATTTTGAAGATTAAGCACTGCAAAATTTGACTGACAGCCGTCTCTCCTGCCTACCACATATCTGGCCTGTCTCCACATTACAGTAGTGTAGGCAAATTCTTTCCTTCATTTACCATATATAGTCATTAAGTGTAAGGCACTCTGTTAAGCATCCCTGTAAGAGATAACAGAAGTTTGAGTAAGATATACATCTTATACTCAAATTCATCTTCTCTAACATGGATTGTAATACAAATAATCCAAATAATAAAAACATTGTCAAGATGTCCATATACAATATAAGAGAAAAAGAAGAAACTAAGATTACTTCTGCTGGGGTCAAAGGAGGGAGACCCATGGAGCTGGGCTTCTGGAGAGAAGCAGGATTTGGGTGTGCTGAGACTGGGGAGGAGTCAAAGTATAGGGTCTAATGTGGGAAAAGGATAAATAGCTCTGTTTTTCTAGAACTTGAGGGTACAGTTGGCAACTTAAAAAGATGTTATCAATTTTTTAGAAGAGCACACCAAAGGTAAAAATTATATAAATTCAGACTATAATAAAAATTATTTAAACATGTATCATCTCGAAAGGCTTGTTTTCCTTCCACAGTGCTTTTGTAAGTTAACTACATTGCTGTGCTGTGCTTAGCCTCTCAGCTGTGTTCCACTCTGCGACCCCATGGACTGTAGCCCGCCAAGCTCCTCTGTCCATGGGGATTCTCCAGGCAAGAATACTGGAGTGGGTTGCCATGCCCTCCTCCAGGGGATCTTCCCAAACCAGGATCGAACCCAGGTCTCCCACATTGCAGGTGGATTCTTTACCAGCTGAGCTACCAGGGAAGCCCCAACTACATTGCAACTTGCTTCTAAAGGAGACAGATAGTAGAAGGTCCTAGCATCCTGGTAACAACAAATTACATGGTAGGATTTTTTATATCACTTGTATTCATTTTTGTAAAACAAAAAAAAATCAACTCAAGCAAGAAAATGAGTTTAGACTGACTTAATTCAGAGATATTTATGCTCAGTATCAATAAATCAAATGCCAATCATGCAATGGATACAAAGATCATGTTCAAGTATTAGACTGAACCATATAAAACTGCCAACATTGGACTGTTATTTCATGTATTAAAGAACCAGCAATTTCATATGCTTCATCCTAAGAGCTCTAAGTACACTGCTGACAAGCTTAATCAGCACTCTGAATAAATTTTAACCTCCCATCACACATTGGATGAGGAAAGTTAAATGAAACAAGAGATTTACTAATATTGACACAAAGCTGCTTGCATGCTAAGTTCTGGTTTATAGGTTCGACCCAGAAAAAGAAAATTAGAAAGAAAAAGCATAAAAAAATAGGGAAAAGGAAGAACAATAAGAACAGAAAGAAAATAAGAAAGAGATCATCGGGCAGCTGTCCTCTTTAAAAGAGAGAAAGAAATAGTGATTTTTAAAATTTTGTGACTGAATAAGGATGGACATAATTTCACCCACATTTACAAATAAATCCTACTTACATAAAACACTAACATACTATAGAAGATTAACATTCACTGAGTGCTTACCATGTGCTTTTAAGTACTTTATATATACTTTTTCATTAAATATGTATAAGGACATGTCAATTATAAGGTAAATAAGGTCTGAGTATATAATGTATAACATGGTGATTATTATTATATAATTGAAATTTGCCCCATAACTCAAATAGTCTCTAAAAAAACAAGGTAGGTTTGTGAAGTCATGGATATGGTAACTAAAGGGGGTAAACTTTCACAATGTATACGCATATCAAATAATCACATTGGATACTTTAAATATCTTATAATTTTATTGGTTAATTACATCTTAATAAAGCTGGGAAAAGATATGAATAAGGACAACAGGAGGCTGGTGGTTTCATGCGTATTTCTTAAAGATGAGATGGTTGCCTGCATTCAAGGGTGTCACTCAGGCTAATAAGGACTGAGTTAAGATCTGAAGCCAGTTCTGAAGCCAAAGCCTATATTTTCCCTACCTCATCCTAATGTCTATAATGCAATGAAAGCTACTGCTGTTCAAAAAGTTTTAAAAAATTAGTTAAATGGTTAGTTAAATTAGTTAAAATTTTAATTCAGAGGCCTAAGATGAAAGATCTCATGTTGTATGATATAACTGTGGTGTTACTGAGCAAGGAAAATTTAGCATGAAAAGAAATGGGGTAATCATTTTATCTGCTGAAAAACATTTTAGTGCACATATTTCAAGCAAAAAAAATTTCCAAGGAAATTCAGTTCAACAAGTACTTGAAATTCTGTTGTGTGTCTAGCATTGTGAAGAAAGATTTGTGTAAAGTTACAGTCCCATAATTAATTATCTGGTTAAAGACAGAGGTAAAAGTGGTGCAGATTCACCATTAATAAATGGAACTGGAAATATTCGAATACCCACCATTTTCACATGTACAGCAGAATCTTGATTAAGCATTTCTTGATTATCCAATCTTCTGGATTTTCCCAGGTGATGTCACAGTAAAAGAGAGAGAAAAGAGGTACACGTGACACACAGACATTTCAGGCTCTCCCTGTATGTTAACACACTTTTGGTTTGACAGAAATACTAAGTTATTGAAGTCAGCTTTTTTCTTTCCTAAGCAGCTCAGCAAAGATTTTACTCTATTTCACAAACTTTTGGACTAAAAATTGTGTATGGAGAACTTGCAGCTCTCCTATAAGAACTCATATGGTTTAATAAGATTTGAATAGTTAAAGTGAAGTATATATTTGGGAAAAAATGTTCTATTGCGTGAGTACTTTATCAACATCTTCTCTACATGTAAGGATGAAGTTTTTGGGGAAAATTATGCATTATTAATCCTGAATCAGTGAAGAAATATACAAACAGAATGTAAGGAGAAACATAATCCACAAAAGTCAAATTTATTCTTCAACTTTCTCATATCAAAATCTTTAACTTTGTGAAATGCTGTGACTAAGATTTGACTTGTGTTTGAATCTAGCATAGTGTCTGGCACAAAACAGGTAAGTGATAGTGTTTAACTGAATGATCATTTAAGGGTTTTAGATAAGACATCTTATTATACTAAGTTTCATTTTTGCAGTATAAATCTTAAGGAAGATTATTTTTGTTCCTCAATGACTCTATTTTCACTTTATTCTAGATAAGCAAAATTTCATAATGAAAGCATTGCTTAAAAAGGGTAAGTTAGCTGAGGGAAAAACTGACTTT
Source organism: Ovis canadensis (assembly GCF_042477335.2). Classification (NCBI taxonomy): domain Eukaryota; kingdom Metazoa; phylum Chordata; class Mammalia; order Artiodactyla; family Bovidae; genus Ovis; species Ovis canadensis. The sequence continues at coordinate 78,683,236 of NC_091248.1, read as the reverse complement.
TTCTTAGACTCTGGTAACAGAAGTTGAACATTAGATGAATGTTTTTTATAATTAAAATGTGTGTAGCAGATATAAAAAAAATTATCAAATTCTAAAACCCACCCCCTATTCCATTTAAAGTACATAAAACTGGGAAATATCTTCCCTGAAAAAGTATTTCCCACCCCTCTCAGAAGGGCTGCTAGTAGGTCGATGATCTTATAATTGATGGCATCTTAGAGTTGATAAACAATATTTAAATAGTAGGATACCTCCATTTTTTCACATGTGAAAAATATTGTCATTGAAATTACCTGGCAAGTGTTTCTTCATTTATGGAATCCAAGATATAAACTATGAAATGCTTATGGCTTTTGTTCAATGTTTAATATCTGAAAAGGGTTTCTAGATTTCTCGAAGGCACTATTTAAATAAAACCATTTTATTAGCTTGAAAAAGAGGAAGGAGAATGTGAAAAAGTCACAGTGAAGCTTATAAAAAAAATCACATATTCTGACACATTTGAAAAACCTAAAAAGAGAACAATTCAAGCAGTGAAGAGTACATTTTACTATCTGGGCATCTAAAATCTTTTGTGATGTGTTCTCCAGCAGACCCAATTCCTCTCCACTCTCCATCCTCAACTATGGCTCTTTTTGGAGCTTTCATTCATGTTCAGTAGAAAAGGAAAGGGGGGAAAAAAAAAAGCCAGTGTTAATAGGTAAAAGGGTTAATCATCTTTCTCATGATCTCTTCATTAATTTTATTTAAACAAAATACAATGTAAACAAAGAGTGATCAGAAATTTGATCTGATAATAAATAAAGGCCAACTTTAGGACTAAGCAAACCTAAACAGCTTACTAGATACTACACAAATTTCAAATGACAATATTTCATTCTTCCTAGTCCTCAATGGCCGGAGAAGGCAATGGCACCCCACTCCAGTCCTCTTGCCTGGAAAATCCCATGGATGGAGGAGCCTGGTGGGCTGCAGTCCATAGGGTCGCTAAGAGTCAGACACAACTGAGTGACTTCACTTTCACTTTTCACTTTCATACATTGGAGAAGGAAATGGCAACCCACTCCAGTGTTCTTGCCTGGAGAATCCCAGGGACCAGGGAGCCTGGTAGGCTGCCCTCTATGGGGCCACACAGAGTCGGACACGACTGAAGTGGCTTAGCAGCAGTCCTCAATGGCAATCTGACCAGAATTTATCCTTATTCAAAGATAATCTCACACAAGTGATACTACAGTCCTAATAGAAAAATCACTATCATTACAGAAGTGTACAGACTAAGGTATAAATGTCAGCATTCTGGCAGTATTCTAAGAACGACACTGAAAATTAGGGCAGAGTATTTTTAAACCAATAGGCTTGTAAACCTATACTTGGTATATAAAGTTCTGGCTTACTTTGCCAGCAGTCATCTGTTGCAGATGCTTCAAGAGAAGAGCTGCTGAAAAAAACAAATCGAGTGCAGAAGACTTGTTCAAAAATAGAAAATATTACCCTTGAACTATGAACTCCTAAGGAAGTTGTGAAGTTTCAAAGTATTTGGAATCTTTAAATACGGACTGGAGAATGTGGAAACTGGAAAAATAATTACTTTGTGTTCTTTTGCTGTGAGTTTAAGGTCTCTACTATAACAGTGTTCGTTACAAGGAATATGTAGGACAAGGCTAAAGGCTGAAGCGAGAGGTAAGAACTTCACTTGACTAGCGTAAACTTGAGAACTGACAAGTTTTAGCTATTGTGGTATTTCATTCTGAGATGATTATCTTTACCCCTTGAAGTTATTTATAAATCAATGACTGAAAATTTCTATATCAAGTGAAAAATCTGCCTTGCCTTTATACAGTTTTAAAGTATCTATCTGAATGCAAATTGAATACTTTTAAAGGCCCTCTAGACTGTCTTACAGGAAAGTGAAAAAATATTAAGATTTATTGATATTATTAGCTTAAAAAGCTGTGATTCTGCTTTAAATTTGATACTTTCAGAAACATTTAAACTATACAATAAAGTAATGAAATTTTGAATGATAAACTGTATACTACTTATATAAGAAAAGGTATGTATTACTACAGTATGGACAGGGTATCAGCAACAGTCCTAAAAATCTGACTGCATACCTCTGGCAACATACATTACTTGTCCTAAGCTTGGGTTTTTAATAATGACACTTAGGGTGATCAGAACATGGAAAATCAAACTATAAATTCATTATTTGTAAAACATTATAAAATCAATTTCTTGGGGGGGCATTTAAAGAATTCTCCCTAATTAGATTTTCAAGGCAGCAGTAAAAAAATAGCAACAACAAAAAGTACCAACTGGAAAGTGAAACTGTCTCTTGATACAAACAGAAAACAAAAATGAAACTGAATAGCAAAAGGTGGGAGAGTAAAAGAAGGTGATAGAAGAAAACAGGTTTCAACGGTTCGTTATTTAAAAATTGGAAATTGATACCAATTTTCTTAAATAGCAAAACGTGGCTTCTCAGAATTTCATAGATACTTATGAAAACACAATTTCAGAGCTTAGAGTTTATTCATCTATCCTCCACACCTCCTCTGCCCTACTACCTAATAGTGATTTTCAAGATACGAAAACCAAGGCACAGGGAAAATAGATAATTTATACTGATTACCCTCAGAAAACTCTTGAGTTACTCTGTCCTTGGATTTGTCCTACAACAACAGCATCGGTAGTAAACAATATCCAGAGATGTGGGGCTTGGATACAGGCTGCCAATAAAAACCAAGTAAACTGCCTTTAAGAAATGGTCTGCTGCACTAGCTAACTATAAAAAATAAGGCAATTCAATTATTTAAATCTCAGTTAACGACAACATTCTAGGCTGTTACAGTAATACATATGTTTGAATCGATGGTAATGTATATGTTTGAATCTTAATTTTCATCATACAGTATGTTGTAATCCTTACAGACAGTAATCCAGCTTTTATCAATTTATAAAACATATCTAATATAAAGCCATTCCATGATATCCTGGATAAAGCTTATAGGCTCAAAATAAAAATTAATTATCTTTATTATTAGCAAGAATAAAAAGTTCCTAATCCTAGGTACACAAATCATGTGGCCATCAGCAAAACTGAGTCACACAACAACTAAATGAACAGCAAAACTGGATTTTTTCTTCCCCCTGAAAAGAGATTTCTGAGGGTACGTAGCTTTTTCTTAACATCGACATGTGAAACAAGAAGCTCTTAAAATTAGATCCTGCAAATTAGAATTTCTGAGGCCCAAGATACTGCAAAGTTCTCCATACTCATATCTTTGCAAACTATAAAGAAGTTTTATGTTACACTGGATCATTCTATTTTAATTTACTTAATTTGGATTTTTAAATGCCTAAAATTTCAACAAGATACAGAATCAAATTAAGAATCAGATGAAGTTCAACAAGAGAAACTCACTGTTTATATGAACTGTAGACACTTACCCTGAAAGTAACCGGACAAGCTACAGCAGCAAAAGAAAATTCTTCCTGTCTGAGGAGTACTAATATAGCACAAGGTGCAGCCGAGGGCGGTCCCCGAAGCCTTGGCTAATAAGCTCTATGCAAAATCAGTCTTGTGACGCATTACTACACAGTGCTTTATTATGCTCTGGGTGACAGGCTTGCTGCTGCACTAGTCACCAGTCAGTCTACAGAACAGGATGAAATAAAATAATGCGGCAGCTAAGAAAGAGAAGGTAAGTCTGTACTGTTAGAGCACTGCCAATGTGCTCTGCAAAGAAAAGAGGAACCTCAACAGCTTTAACACTTGAAAACACCCTCTTCCTCATTATGTGATTCAACTGTCAGCCCACTTGGAGTATGTGTACTTCTCGGTACGAATATTATATTTTAATGCAAAGTGAACAAGATGAGGTCCTGTTTGCCAGGGCTGGGGGAGGGGAGAGCGGGGAGCTATTGCTCAACAGGTACAGAGTTTCAATTTGGAAGATGAAAAGTGCCTTGGAGATGGATGGCAGCAGTGGTGGTGGTTTCATAACAGTGTCAGTACTCTTAATGCCGCTGAACTGTACACTTAAAAACAGTTAAAATGGTAAACTCTGTCACGTGTATTTTACAGTTTTAAAACGATTAGCTCATGTAAGACATGTGGAAAAGAATATTTACATTAAAGTGTGGTAAGTTGTTAACAATCTTCATTGCAGGATAGTGGGATTTAAAGTGATTTTTATGTTTTTCTTCACATTTTCCTACACTGTAAATTTCAACAAGACCATGCACGGATCATCTAAAAATTCTGAACAGAATGAAAATTAATTTTTATGGTTAAAAAATTTAAAAAGCTCCTTTCCTGCTGGAAATGAAAGCAAACCGTTGTAAAGATAAATATTTTTAACCTTTAAAGAGAAATCAGTCTTGTTTTTAACCTGAGTCGTAGGATTAAATATGCTAATACCATGTGGCAGGGCCTGATAGATAAGTTACGTTACTGGCTCTGGGAAGCTTTATCATTAGGAACAGGGCTATGCTACACTCATGTAAATAAATTTGTATACTAGCCTTTTCTCATCTATACTCAAAGCAAACTGAACCAACATAACATTTCAGTAATCAAACTTTGTGAAATAGCACTCTATACTACAAATGATACGAAAAAATTTTAAAGTTGTTTTCAAAAAAGGCCACTAACAAATTACCCAAACTTGATATCTACCAAATGTTAAAAATTTGACATTGCTATCTTATTGACAACATAATATTCCTCTTAGAGGAAAATCTTTTAGGTTCTAGTAATGGAGGCTCAGGACTTCCCTGGTGGCTCAGTGGCAGAGAACCCACCTGCCAATGCAGGAGACATAGGTTTGATCCCTGAGTTGGGGAGATCCCCTGGAGAAGGAAATGGCAACCCAGGCCAGTATTCTTATCTGGGAAATCCCATGGACGGAGGAGCCTAGTGGGATACAGTCCAAGTGGTTTGGTTGCAGGAGTCAGACACGACTTAAGCAACTAAACAACAACAGTGGAGGCTTAAGGGCAACTAGTTGATCCATTTTGAAAACGCCTCTGTACTGTGTATGAATGTGTTGACTAAACTGTCCTTTAATATATTAAAATGGTTAGCACTGACAAGAATTTTAAAGATACATTTTTAAAAGATGACTCCAAATGCATCATCGCCAAAGGGAAAGTGAAGTGAAGTCCCTCAGTCGTGTCCGACTCTCTGCGACCCCATGGACTATAGCCCACCAGGCTCCTCCATCCATGGGATTTTCTAGCCAAGAATACTGGAGTGGGTTGCCATTTCCTTCTCCAAATCATCTTCAAGGAAAACAACAAAATATGGTGGAGTTGGAGTTCCACAACCTTTTAGGAGGGGAATTTAGAAATACTATTAAAAGCTTTAGAAATACACATTCCCTTTGAACAGACCAACTTTATGTCCTAAGGACTTTACCCTAAGGAAACAGCGTAGTGCATGAAGATTTAGTTGTAAGGACGTATATGGCAGAGTTGCTTTATAACACTGGGAAACTGTAAACACCCTAAATACCCAGTATCTAAATGTTTATTGATACAAGGGAGGTGAATAAATTGTGGCATACACATAAAAATTATATAGTTCTCAAAGACGATTTACTATAAATAGTTACAATCTACTGTATGTTTACTGAGTGCCAGACACTTTTAAGCACTTGACGTACCTCGTCTCATCTCATCTCATAACCCAAGAAGGTGTGTGCTACTATTATCCTCATAGCTGGCAAATGGCAGAAATGGATTCAAACTCAGGTTTCTGTGACTTCAGAATCCATGCCTGTAAATCAATATACAGTACTGCTCTGTGAGATCAATATTTACAGGTAAACTAAGATATACATGACCTATTATCCAGTGAAAGGACTTATGAGAGTATCAATAGCCAGAGTCCAACTTTGGGGGAAAATCTTTAAATAAGCACAGGAAAATCTGAAGTTGAACACAAAAGACAGTATCAGTAATGGGAGTAAAGGGCCATTTTTATTTTCTCAGCTTTATAAAATAAATGAGTTCCTTGGGGAAAAATGGCTTATTAAAATGTTACAGTAGTTGAACCAATCACGTCCATAATCAGAAAAGAAAGTTTAAAATAAAAATCATATGGTGGATTATTTTGAAGAATATTTCTAAAGCAGAGAATTCAGCCAGTTGACCCTAAAACAAAGCAAAATACAGCATGAGAACCAAGATGGCTAGTTTCTTCTCAAGAGGGGTACTTTGGTTTCTAAGGGAGAGAGCCTTTGACTGTGTGGATCACAATAAACTGGAAAATTCTGAGAGAGATGGGAATACCAGACTACCTGACTCCTCCTGAGAAACCTATATGCAAGTCAGGAAGCAACAGTTAGAACTGGACATGGAACAACAGACTGGTTTTAAATAGGAAAAGGAGTACGTCAAAGCTGTATATTGTCACCCTGCTTATTTAACTTATATGCAGAATACATCATGAGAAACGCTGGGCTGGAAGAAGCACAAGCTGGAGTCAAGATTGCCAGCAGAAATATCAATAACCTCAGATATGCAGATGACACCACCCTTATGGCAGAAAGTGAAGAGGAGCTAAAAAGCCTCTTGATGAAAGTGAAAGAGGAGAGTGAAAAAGTTGGCTTAAAGCTCAACATTCAGAAAAAGAAGATCATGGCATCTGGTCCCATCACTTCATGAGAAATAGATGGGGAAACAGTGGAAACAGCATCAAACTTTATTTTTTGGGGCTCCAAAATCACTGCAGATGGTGACTGCAGCCACGAAATTAAAAGACTCTTACTCCTTGGAAGAAAAGTTATGACCAACCTAGATAGCATATTGAAAAGCAGAGATATTACTTTGCCAACAAAGGTCTGTCTGGTCAGTTCAGTTCAGTTGCTCAGTCATGTCCGACTCTTTGCGACCCCATGAATCGCAGCACGCCAGGCCTCCCTGTCCATCACCATCAACTGGAGTTCACTCAGACTCACGTCCATTGAGTCCGTGATGCCATCCAGCCATCTCATCCTCTGTTGTCCCCTTCTCCTCCTGCCCCCAATCCCTCCCAGCATCAGAGTCTTTTCCAATGAGTCAACTCTTCTCATGAGGTGGCCAAAGTACTGGAGCTTCAGCTTTAACATCAGTCCTTCCAAAGAAATCCCAGGGCTCATCTCCTTCAGAATGGACTGGTTGGATCTCCTTGCAGTCCAAGGGACTCTCAAGAGTCTTCTCCAACACCACAGTTCAAAAGCATCAATTCTTCGGCGATCAGCCTTCTTCACAGTCCAACTCTCACATCCATACATGACCACAGGAAAAACCATAGCCTTAACTAGATGGACCTTAGTCGGCAAAGTAATGTCTCTGCTTTTGAATATGCTATCTAAGTCGGTCATAACTTTTCTTCCAAGGAGTAAGCGTCTTTTAATTTCATGGCTGCAGTCACCATCTGCAGTGATTTTGGAGCCCCCAAAAATAAAGTCTGACACTGTTTCCACTGTTTCCCCATCTATTTCCCATGAAGTGATGGGACCAGATGCCATGATCTTCGTTTTCTGAATGTTGAGCTTTAAGCCAACTTTTTCACTCTCCTCTTTCACTTTCATCAAGAGGCTTTTTAGCTCCTCTTCACTTTCTGCTATAAGGGTGGTGTCATCTGCATATCTGAGGTTATTGATATTTCTCCCGGCAATCTTGATTCCACCTTGTGTTTCTTCCAGTCCAGCGTTTCTCATGATGTACTCTGCATAGAAGTTAAATAAGCAGGGTGACAATATATATAGCCTTGACGTACTCCTTTTCCTATTTGGAACCAGTCTGTTGTTCCATGTCCGGTTCTAACTGTTGCTTCCTGACCTGCATACAGATTTCTCAAGAGGCAGGTTAGGTGGTCTGGTATTCCCATCTCTTCCAGAATTTTCCACAGTTTATTGTGATCCACACAGTCAAAGGCTTTGGCATAGTCAATAAAGCTGAAATAGACATTTTTCTGGAACTCTCTTGCTTTTCACATGATCCAGCGGATGTTGGCAATTTGATCTCTGGTTCCTCTGCCTTTTCTAAAACCAGCTTGAACATCAGGGAGTTCACGGTTCACATATTGCTGAAGCCTAGCTTGGAGAATTTTGATCATTACTTTACTAGCATGTGAGATGAGTGCAATTGTGCGGTAGTTTGAGCATTCTTTGGCATTGCCTTTCTTTGGGATTGGAATGAAAACTGACCTTTTCCAGTCCTGTGGCCACTGCTGAGTTTTCCTAATTTGCTGGTCAAGGCTATGGTTTTTCCAGTGGTCATGTATGGATGTGAGAGTTGGACTGTGAAGAAAGCTGAGTGCCAAAAAATTGATGCTTTTGAACTGTGGTGTTGGAGGAGACTCTTGAGAGTCCCTTGGACTGCAAGGAGATATAACCAGTCCATTCTAAAGGAGATCAGCCCTGGGATTTCTTTGGAAGGAATGATGTTAAAGCTGAAACTCCAGTACTTTGGCCACCTCATGCAAAGAGTTGACCACTGGAAAAGACTCTGATGCTGGGAGGGACTGGGGTAGGGAGGAAAAGGGACGACAGAGGAATAGATGGCTGGATGGCATCACCAACTTGATGGACGTGAGTTTGAGTGAACTCTGGGAGATGGTAAAGGACAGGGAGGCCTGGCATGCTGCGATGCATTGGGTTGCAAAGAGTCGGACACGACTGAGTGACTGAACTGAACTGAACTGAACTGAAGGGATAGATGGCTCTGACTCTGATGGTGTTCTGTCCTGTTAATCTAAGGAGAGTAGAGAAGAGATGAAATATGAGTATTGTTTCCTGACCATATGTAGGAGACAATGTCTGCCTTTGAATTCCATCCAGTACGTGAGTATATGCCAGGGGGATGGGATTGTATGTCTGGTGAGGTGTCCCTCTATGTCTGAAAAAACAATTTATATACCTTAATTTAAAAATAATTTACTGCTAAAAAGTGCTAATCACCTGAAGCCTCCAGCAAGTCAGAATTTTTTTCCAATAGTAACATCAAAGATCACTGATAGAGACCACAGTAACAGACACAGTAACAATAAAAATGTTTGAAACCCTGCAAGAATTACCAAAATATGAGATACAAAGTGAATAAATGCTGTTGGGAAAATGGTGCCAACAGACTTGCTTGATGTAGAATTGCCACAAACCTTGAATTTGCAAAAAATGTAAAGTGCAGTAAAATGAGGTATGCCTGCATAATTTAATCAGTAAAACCCTAAGAGTAAGATAATACTTCCTTTTCCATTATAGATAAGGAGTCTAAGATCTGGGAGAAGTCACTTCTTACTTACACAGATGAGCTGGAAGGCTTTTTTTTTTTTTTTTTACTACATCAGCACTGTTTCTAGGCAATAATATAAGCATAACACTGACATGAGAGGACTAAAGATGTGTATCAATAAGAACAATGTTTTGAAACTTGCCAGAAAAAAAGGAAGAGGACAGATGCAAAATACTGAATGAAAGAAAATGAACTGGTTTCAAATAGCTCTAGGATCTTTTTTTTTTTTTTTTTGAGAGAAGATTTAACATATCCAGGAAGAAGTCATAAAGTCATAAAGGCAGACTCTTTTAACAACACACAGTGGACTTTCATCTCTGGACACAATGACTGGGCCTTGTTGCCTGAGAGTTTCTTTATTCACTGTCATAGAAACAGTAATTACTCATACCACTCCTAATGAAACTCTACACCTGAAACTGATATACCAGAGAGCAAAGAAGCATGCAGGAGTCAAATGTTTGGCAGATTTTTCTCCCCTTATAACACTGAAACTGGCTGTCTTTATCACTATAGAAAGGGATATTCATTTGTACTTCTGAATAACTTGTTACAATGTTTAGATGTTGTCAATTTTCAATTAACTTGAAAAACTAAAAATGATCACTTCATACTTTGCCATCAAAAGTTTTGAAATAATAAAAAAACAAAGTCCAGAGAAAATCTATCCATTTAAATCTTAATAACTCATTAATTGATTTTATTTTTAATCTTTGGTCAGGGAGTAAAGAGAATAAAGGTATTGCATTAACTAACAGTTGTATATGAAAAAAACCACTTCATAATCCCACATAAAACCTGTGGTATATAGTTATTTCTCAATAATCCACCCTATGACTTAACTAAAGTTTATCATAATACAATTATCATTCCTCTATGTAATGTATTTTTAAACTTCAACCTGAACTTGACTGACACGCTAGGAAGTTATTCCAAACCAAGCAATAACGTCATATAAGGAAGACAATTCATAGATGAGATGTAATCCTCTCTATAAGGACTCTTGCAAAACTTGTTCCTGCTAATTGTTGCGTGATGTAAACAGCAAGACCATTTTTTTAAACATGCAAAACACCTGTCTAGGTATCTGACTTCTATCAAAACTTCTCTGAAAAAAACAAGTCAACTGACTTCAACAGTGTGACTGTCAAAATAAAACTGAAATAAATGATATAAATGTTTATATGAATATGGTTTAAAATATTTAATAAGCAAAAACAGAGCTGAAAATAATGAACTATTACATGCTGGGAAAATGAACAGTAAATAAAGACCTTCCTATAAGTTTTTTTCTCACTTAAAGCAATTTCAAAAACATATCCTATTTGGTGACTGTTAGCACAGCTTATTGCTGCATTTATGAATTTACACACATACATACCAACTGAGGAAAACCTATGGGTCTGGTCTCAATGCATTTCTTAAAAACTCTATGCAACAATCTAGGGTTGAGGAACTTAATTTTCAGAAACTCAAATGAAGTTTTTGAACATAGTCTGTATCTTTTTATTTTTTCACTTAAGAAGTAATAAATTCTGTAAACTCCTTTAGAGGAAATGACATTTATGTTGTAATAAGTAGGTCAAGTTCAAGAAACTGGGTGTAAGACAATACCATAAATGAAGGAAATCTTTCTTCCTTCCTCTTCTCTCAAATGTACTATTAATAGTAGTAAATATTCAAGATGCTCAGCACTGAACTTGATGTTCCCGTTTTATTATGTCTAAATTTCTGTGCCTGAAATGTAACAGCAAGAAAAATTTTTGTTTTAATTTTGGACTCTCTCCACATCACACAGTTGGTATTCTATATGTTGAAAGGAAACAGTATTGCTTGGGAGTACTAGTTTGGTATGGGTTATATTAAAAATGGTAAGAAACAGTTATGCTATTAATGGCTTTTATTATTGGTGTATTATATCCAGCACACCTAAAAGAAGAGTACAAAGACTGAACTTACTATCCCTTCTTTTGGCTATGCTAAACAAACTCAAAAAATAATAAGGTAAGAAAACAATGAAGAATTATTGAAAGAGATTCAAGTTTATAAACTAATAACTTATAACAAAGAATCATTTAAAATTAAATGGTGGAGTCTTTAGGGTTTTCCATATAGAGGATCATGTCATCTGCAAACAGTGAGAGTTTTACTTCTTCTTTTCCAATTTGGATTCCTTTTATTTCTTTTTCTGCTCTGATTGCTGTGGCCAAAACTTCCAGAACTATGTTGAATAGTAGCGGTAAAAGTGGACATCCTTGTCTTGTTCCTGACTTTAGGGGAAATGCTTTCAATTTTTCACCATTGAGGATAATGTTTGCTGTGGGTTTGTCATATATAGCTTTTATTATGTTGAGATATGTTCCTTCTATTCCTGCTTTCTGGAGAGTTTTTATCATAAATGGATGTTGAATTTTGTCAAAGGCCTTCTCTGCATCTATTGAGATAATCATATGGTTTTTATTTTTCAATTTGTTAATGTGGTGAATTACATTGATTGATTTGCAGATATTGAAGAATCCTTGCATCCCTGGGATAAAGCCCACTTGGTCATGGTGTATGATCTTTTTAATGTGTTGTTGGCTTCTGATTGCTAGAATTTTGTTGAGGATTTTTGCATCTATGTTCATCAGTGATATTGGCCTGTAGTTTTCTTTTTTTGTGACATCTTTGTCAGGTTTTGGTATTAGGGTGATGGTGGCCTCATAGAATGAGTTTGGAAGTTTACCTTCCTCTGCAATTTTCTGGAAGAGTTTGAGTAGGATAGGTGTTAGCTCTTCTCGAAATTTTTGGTAGAATTCAGCTGTGAAGCCATCTGGACCTGGGCTTTTGTTTGCTGGAAGATTTCTGATTACAGTTTCAATTTCCGTGCTTGTGATGGGTCTGTTAAGATTTTCTATTTCTTCCTGGTTCAGTTTTGGAAAATTGTACTTTTCTAAGAATTTGTCCATTTCTTCCACGTTCAGAAAGAAAAACACCAATACAGTATACTAACACATATATATGGAATTTAGAAAGATGGCAATGACGACCCTGTATGCAAGACAGGAAAAAAGACACAGATGTGTATAACGGACTTTTGGACTCAGAGGGAGAGGGAGAGGGTGGGATGATTTGGGAGAATGCCATTGAAACATGTATACTATCATGTAAGTATTGAATCGCCAGTCTATGTCTGACGCAGGATACAGCATGCGCGGGGCTGGTGCATGGGGATGACCCACAGAGATGTTATGGGGAGGGAGGTGGGAGGGGTGTTCATGTTTGGGAACGCATGTAAGAATTAAAGATTTTAAAATTAAAAGAATAAAAAACAAAAAACAACAAAAAAAACCCAAACAAAAAATTAAATGGATGATATCAGTGGTTGATAGAGTTTTTAAAAGTGTATAAGTAGAAGAAAATGGCAACCCACTCCAGTATTCTTGCCTGGAAAATCCCATGGACGGTGGAACCTGGTAGGCTATAGTCCATGGGGTCACAAACAGCTGGACACGAGTAAGCAACTTCACTTCAAGTAGAAGAAAACATAAACTATCACCCCTACAAAACTTCTCTGAACAGTAGTAACACAGCAAACCAAGGAACTTAATCTTAGAAAAGTTTTGATAACATATGTGTCCTCAGTTGCTCAGAAATGCCAGACTTTTGCAATGCCATGGACTGTAGTCCCACAGGCTCCTCTGTCCATGGAATTTTCCAGGCAAGAATTCTGGAGTGCGTTGCTTTTTCCTACTCCAGGGGATCTTCCCAGCCCAGGGATCAAACCTGCGTCTCCCGCGTTGGCAGGCAAATTCTTTACCACTGCGCCACCTGGGAAGCCTCTTGATAACATATGAGTGAGTGAAATCGCTCAGTCGTGTCCAACTCTTTGTGACCCTATGGACTGTAGCCTACCAAGCTCCTCTGTCCATGGGATTTTCCAGGCAATAGTACTGGAGTGGATTGCCATTTCCTTCTCCAGGGGATCTTCCCGACCCAGGGATCGAACCCGGGTCTCCCGCTTTGTAGACGGACGCTTTACTGTCTGAGAAATGTGTGACACAGAAACCAAGCTTACGGTTGTCAAAGGGGAAAGGACTGGGAGAAGGGTTAAATCTGAAGTTTGGGGTTAGCAGAAAAGCCACTATGTAGAAAATAAACAAGGTCCTACTGTATAGTACAGGGAGCTATATTCAGTATCTTGTAATCAACTATAATAGAAAAGAATCTGAAAAAGGATATCTATAAAAATATATCTGAATCACCTTGCTGTACACCAGAAACTAACACATTATAAGTCAGCTATACTTTAACAAACCAAACCAAACCAACATTGGAACACTTGCTTATTAGAACTTATCAAAATAAGTTTGGTAGAAAATGGCCTTTAAAAAGCTTTGTGGTCAGTTTTGTATTTGTGAGCTCTATCAAACTTTAACAGATAGCTCCATGCCAGATGAACTGTAACACATGAAATAACTATCCAATTTCTTTTCTGACGTAACTAGTATAAAACTCTAAGACAAAAGTCTCTCAAAAAGAGACAAAAAGAGAAAATATACCTAATTTCACTTTGAATAAACATATAAAAGTTTAAATAATAAACCAGTAACAAACTAAATTTAATATAATAACCATCTAATGTGACTGAATCAAATATATTCCAAAAATCAATTAATAGTTATCAAAGAGAAATGACAGGGTCACAAATGACTATATTTTCCTCTTCATACTCTTGGTATTTTCTAAATTTTCTATAATGAATAATATACTTAGAAGAAAATAAAGATTATTTTTTAAAACATATGTTTCAAAATAAAAGACAGTGAAAGTGTATATAATGTTACTATACACCTCTTTAGAAGCAATGGGCAGTCTATGTTAAGTCATATTTATGAAGTGAAATGAAAACTATCTATTGGGACAAAATCATAATATTTTACTATTTTTTCTTCAGTAGCCTTCCTCATTCTATGAGTCAGTTAGTGAGTAAGCTGTACAAACTAAACAATATGCTATATTTTCCTAGCCTGGCTATAAAATGAGGTCATAAGGTGTAAATGAGGAGTTACGTGCAAATTAAGGTCAGCAAAACATTCTATAAAGAATTAGTACAAAGGTATGAAAAGGAGGGTCATATTTAGTTACTCAAAAATGGAAGTGAAATTAAAAAAAAAAACTGGAAAAATGTATTTCTAACATACTCTCGTGGCCAAAAGCATTTTATAAAAATTCTTGCAACTCAAGATAAAGAACTGATGATTCAGCAAAGAAGAAAATAAATGGTCAAGTATTTTAAAGTTTAATTTCAAAAGTAATAGAAACTTTTTTTAAAAAAGCTATCATTTGGCAAAGATGAGGAAAAAAAAGATACCTACTTCCAGGAAAACATGGAGCTAGGTACTTGGATATACTGTTGGTGAAAATATAAATTGGTACAACCTTTCCAGAGGGTAAACCTGGCACCAATACTCAAAAGGCTTTGCTCCAGCAATTCCATTTAAACAGTCACAGACATGCATAGATGCTACAAGAATGCTCACTGATCCATTATTTATCATAACAGAAAATGAGAAACAAGCTAAATGCTCAACAGTGAAGAACTTGCTAAATAATTGATGATATTCATATATAATACTGAAATAACATAATATAGTTATTAAAATAAGGGTAAGTTTGTTATTAAGAAATAAATTAACAAGTGAATCATCTTTTTAAAAACAATGTCATATAGTATGACCCCATGGGAAAAATGATACTTAACAGTTATACGCATAGAAAGAGAAAGGAGTACATTTACTAAAATATGGGTTTTTTTGGTTGGTGAAAATTGCAGATTACTTTTTTCCCTTCATCTAGATATATAATTTTATATCAGCATATACTATCTCAGAAATAAAACGAGGAAGAATCAATGGGAGATTAAGTATAAAATAGGCAAATAATTTTAAAATGGAGAAATTCCTTATAAAAAGCTTAATTGTAATTCAGGTATTCATGAGTCAATCATCAAAACACCCCAAAGCTGAATCAAATGACTGGAAATCCACACATGGTGTAGACCCCATGAGTTAATTAAATCTATAATGATCAAGATCTGTGCTTGCTGTGAGTATACTAGAGGGGACTCAAAAGTGAGTCAAATGCATGTAGCTTTATCCTTTCTAATAACTCATGCTTCTTGTACAATTACAGTGAAATTAACTGAAAATGACATGATAGTATGTGCCAATCCTCCACGTGTGCTTCCCAGGCCAGCTGAACCATCTACAAAGATAACATCAGGAATGCAGATTAAAAAATGTCGCTCAAAATTTGGCATAATGCTGTATATCTCTCATTCTTTTTAATATTTTTAACTCTGAGAAAGATGTATGATATAATAAAACCATTCAGTTTTTATCTCCAAATCTGAGGTCTCAAATAAAATACTGTTATCAAATAAAATTAGAGATAAGTTTTAAATGCATTACTTAGTAATAAACATACTACATGAAAACATCATGTCTAAAATCAAGATGGGAAAAGAATAACTTTATTTATAGAAGGAAGAAGATAGAAGAGTTAACATTTACTGAATAACTAGCATGTGGCAAAAATAGTTTGGCACTATCTGGATATACAAGATAACAAAACAGTGCCAAACTAAGCCAAATGCAACTCAGTTTCTAATTAATTCCTAGTTCTAATGTCGGTATAGTTCTTTTTTATCTTAGGGAACTTCAGCCGGTTTCTTCTTTGTAACATTTCACTATGCTATAAAACCAGGCTAGGTTCTCCAGTTTGTCCTATCTCCCTATATTAAACTTGATCAAGTGTCTCATTCCCTCTGAACGCCATAAGTGTGACTGAGAGAAATTGAGATGAACTGACAAACTCTTCATGGGGGAAGACTGTATAAAAACACAACTATTATTATTTTTGTTGATGGTGTTACTTTGAACCCAGACTCCGAGTAGGACATCTGAGATAAGGTAAATGAGAAGGCTGTACCATGACAAGTCTTCAAAGGAGATATAACAGAGGCAGGAAGGATCTTGCAGGAACCCACATCATGGTAAACCTGTGATCATCTACTTCCACCTAATTACAAGCAGGAACTTGCCAAACACATTGAGCAACTCTCCAATCAACTGCTAAACAACTCTGTAACCCATTAGCACCTTGAAAATGAAGAACATGTATTGGGAAAAAAGGAGACAAAAGGCATTTACATCTGTAATAGCAAAATACTGTCTTACTTGGCTTAAATTTCAAAGCTTAATAGTTTTTAGCAGGAGAGGAAAAATAATTTTCTCTCTACCCTTCCAGGTTCCTGTGAGATCCCCCTGTACTAGAAGGAAAGATTAACAGAAAAAATTAATTTCGTAGCTACAAGAGCCCCCCACAAAGATGTGAGCCCCAGAGACAGCCAGGCAATTGATCAAGGCTTATATATTATACAATGCTGAGCTAAGGATAAAAAGGCAGGGGTCTGGGGCTTCAAAGGCGAGGAAGGCAATTCCCAGGAAGAGGGGAAGATCAAACGTTTGGTAAACAAACATCTGTCCCTCTATGTAGGGAAATGTTCCAGATGAAAACTGTGATGTTTGGTGATAGCTCTCTCATGGTAGAGGACCCCTTTCTAAATTTTTAGGCAGGTAAGGAGGAGGTAAAAAGCTTTTCTTGAGTCAGCTGCTTGTTGACTGCCTTCAACGCCAAATATTTCACACGCCAAAATGGCACCTTGTGGGGTGGTACCTTCTGCTTCACTTCAGGTTAAAGCAACAAAGAGTAAACATAAAAGGCCATTAACAACAAAGGTAATTTAGAAATGAAGCGCTGTGCCATGAGAGGGGAAGTCTGCCACTTGCTGGCAGAAAAGCAGAATTGCATGAGTTCCCTGATCGCTGTTTTTTTTTAAGGGGTGAACATCTAGACAGCATATTAAAAAGCAGAGACACTACTCTGCCAACAAAGGTCTGTCTAGTCAAGGCTATGGTTTTTCCAGTAGTCATGTACAGATGTGAGAGTTGGACTATAAAGAAAGCTGAGCGCCAAAGAATTGATGCTTTTGAACTGTGGTGTTGGAGAAGACCCTTGAGAGTCCCTTGGACTGCAAGGAGATACAACCAGTACATCCTAAAGGAGATCAGTCCTGAGTGTTCACTGGAAGGACTGATGTTGAAGCTGAAACTCCAATATTTTGGCCACCTGATGAGAAGAACTGACTCATTTGAAAAGACCCTGATGCTGGGAAAGATTGAAGGCAGGTGGAGAAGGGGACAACAGAGGATGAGATGGTTGGATGGCATTACTGACTCAATGGACATGAGTTTGGGTAAACTCCAAAAGCTGGTGATAGACAGGGAGGCCTGGTGTACTGCAGTCCATGGGGTCACAAAGAGTCCGACACTACTGAGCAACTGAACTGAACTGATCTATCAGCTAAGGTTCATGACATTAGATTTCAAACAAGTTATTATGTGAAGACATAAATTACAACCTATAAAAGGAGAAAGATTGAAGTAGGATTTCAGATTCTCTGTATGCTTAATTCAATAATTATTTTAAAAACAAGTAAAAGAGGAATACATGGAAATGATTTAAGTAAATTATAGGGAACATTTAAACTGCTATGAAAATTTAGGATAATCCAAAACACTTTGCAAAATTATAAAATCTGTGGGGGAGGGAAAAAAATTTCCCCTCTACTCTTCTAGGTTACTGGCTGAGACTCCACTGTAACGAAAGACAGATTAATAGGAGAAAAACAAGTTTAGTAACATATACAGTATACTTCCTGTATACATCAGAAATACCCAAGAAAACTGAGTTAACTTTCAAAATGACCCAAGCCATCAGTGGCTCAGACAGCAAAGACTCCACCTGCAATGCAGGAGATCTGGGTTTGATCCCTGGGTTAGGAAGATCCCCTGGAGGAGGGCATGCCAACCCACTCCAGTATTCTTGCCTGGTGAATCCCCAGGGACAGAGAAGCCTGGTGGGCTACAGTCCATGGGGTCACAAAGAGTTGGACACGAGTGAGTGACTAAGCACAGCACATCACCTACATACCATCTTTAGCTAAAGACAAAAGATGCTGGGGAAGGGAAAGCCAGGTTTTTAGGCAAAGCTCAATAAACAAGGGTATGGTTGTTATGTGGAGTTGAGACTTTTATGAGTTTTTATGTTTATGTGCTCAGTTGTGTCCAACTCTTTTCAGCTTCACAGACTGCAGTCTGCCAGGCTCCTTTGTCCATGGAATTTTCAGGCAAGAATACAGGAGTGGGTTGCCATTTCCTCCTCCAGGGATCTTCCAGGGAACGAACCTGCATCTCTTGCCTCTCCTACATCAACAGGTGGATTTTTTTTTTTTAATTACTGAGCCACCTGGGAAGCCCAAGAGTTTCAATAGACTCAGTCATAGCCCTCTTCCTGGTACAGAAAGGGAGACAACCCTACAAATGGAAATTTCCCTTAGAAGTGTAAATTGCTCTATCAAAGGGTAACTTCTGCTTATTTCTCAGAGTTTCTCTCGGGTCAGCTGTTCTTTTTCCTTTACAAGAAAAACAGAGAAACAGCCTAAAATAACCCTGATACCACAGAGGCGTATTCTGGGGTTACAAATTCTGCTCCCTTTCAGATCCTACGTATTTCACTTCTGCAGCGTGTCGACTTTCAGCCCTCCTCTTTCTGCTGCTGCTGCCAAGGCAGTCTAGAGAGCATAGCCATTCTCTTTACTCCAGGCTTATTTTATTTTTTTTTTATTTTTTATTTTTTTTTTTTTTTTTAATTTTTAGTTTTTTATTTTTTAAATTTTAAAATCTTTAATTCTTACATGCATTCCCAAACATGAACCCCCCTCCCACCTCCCTCCCCAGACCCAGGCTTATTTTAATTCCTGCTCCTCCTGAGCAGCAGATTTGCCACCCCAAAGGTGTACCTTTTTTGCATAACGATTATTTTGAGCTGATTATTTCAGAGAAACAGCAGACAGAGAAGCTTAGAAAACAGAGTAGACATAACCCTCGTAGCTCAGTTGGCAAAGAATCGGCCTGCAATGCAGGAGACCTGGGTTCGATTCCTGAGTCGGGACTATTCCCTGGAGAAGGAAATGGCAACCCACTTCAGCATTCTTGCCTAGAGATCCCAAGGAACAGAGAAGCCTGGCAGGCTACAGTCCACGGGGTTGCAAGAGTCGGACTCGACTTAGCAACTAAACCACCAAGGGAAAATTTACATTTTTTAATAAAAGAAATATCCATCTGCAACTCCCTTTGTACGAGGAAGAGAAGATGATTAAAGCACAAGGAATCTATTAATGGAGAATACACTTAAATCTGAGTATCAACCCTAGGTCAGGTTTATCAAACTTGGCTTCCTCCACACCTCTTCTACACTCTTCCTTTTGCCTTTAGCTTCAGACGGTGTAATTCTAAGCCACCCAGGAGCTACTCACTCTCCTCACTCTACTCACATGTATTGTACATGTCAATGAGCTTGTCTGTTTCTCTCTTGTTAGTTTGTCTTGCTATGGGGTCCCCAGTGGAGAATTTAGAAAGGTGGAGGGAAAATTATTTTTTTCTTCTCCTACACTCCTCCTTCTGATTCTAGCAATGCTAATTTAGTGTATCTCAGCTACCAGATTATTCACACTAAAATACATTCCAGATCTTATTTATTAAAAAAATAAAAGAAGCTGAAGGGATCTTTAGCAAGTTAATTACAAACACCTGATAATGGAGATGTTTCTACAATGTGGTCCAACACACACCTTTTAAAATATTACTGCTAAGTCATTAACCAGTTTTTAAAAAATAAATAAAATACATGCTCATGTTACTTCAAACATTATGAAACCTTAAAGGATGATGAAGTTGAAGGTTTCCTCCATAGTCTCACCCTCCCAAGCTCGACTATCACCAGCAACAACCATCAACATCTTCTGGTATAGTTTCTCAAGAAGTTCCAATAACAAGCACATACACGTATATCTTTTCTGGAACTACAACTGTCCTACAACTTGCTTTTTTCCCCTAATTACTATCTTTTGAGCTTTTAAAAACGTTAACTCATACAGGTTTACTTTTTTCTTTTTCAAAGCTGCACAATATTTTATATATGTGTACCATAAATTATCCATACACTATTACTTACTTAACCAATGTATACCACCTCCTGAGTAAATGAAAGTGCTCATTTTCCTACATTCTCATCACTCTGCTTTCTCTTCTTCATACAGTAAATTCTGGCAGCCTCAATTTTCACTATTTGTGAGCAATTAACCTGGAAGTTTTGTGACTGGTAATATTAGTAATTATGCTGGTGGCAGGAATTTGAACTATTTACTTCAATGGTTCTCAAACTTTTGTAAGCCTCAGAATCATGTGAGGAGGGGGGTACTTGTTAAATGAAGACAGTAAAAGGATTTAAGGATATGATACCTTTTAGCCAGAAAACAAAATTATTGGATAAATTAAAAATATTAGTATATAAGACCTTATGGAAAACCTGAACAAAGTTTTTGGTCAACCTAATATCTGGTCCAAGGATGGCTTCATCTGTCATGTAAATGAATTCCCAACAAAAGGAATAAGCAAAAAACCCAGTTAGTAAAGCTAAAACTTTTTTCAGGAACTATTCTAGCTAACATGAAAATAGCTCACTAGATAAGATATCAAACTTGTCACTGAAGTTGAAAATGTGGTTAACTTGCTACATGAGGATAACACACAGGAAGCATGACAAATGTGCTTTGAGAAGACAAAAATCATATGCCTGGCACAAACATTTCCATACTTGCAAATCTGGAGTCTCAAGATGACCTTGGATATTTTCTTTGACAAAGTTAAGAGTTTAATGTATTCTCCTTATTTGAAGATATATTTTACTCAAACTGGACACATCATGATTTCTACCCCTCAAATATCACCATGTCTATCAAACATTACCCAGTGTCACCTCCTATTCCTTTGAACGCCACAAAGTCTTCTGTTGATCTCTCCAACATTTATATTCTTTCATTCTAGAAATACTGTTAGGACTTTAGCTTTTAAGCTAGTAGTAACACCTATTTCGGAGAAGGCAATGGCAACCCACTCCAGTACTCCTGCCTGGAAAATCCCAGGGACGGAGGAGCCTGGTAGGCTGCAGTTCATGGGGTCGCTAAGAGTCGGACACGACTGAGAGACTTCCCTTTTTCACTTTTCACTTTCATGCACTGGAGAAGGAAATGGCAACTCACTCCAGTGTTCTTGCCTGGAGAATCCCAGGGACGGGGGAGCCTGGTGGGCTGTTGTCTATGGGGTCGCACAAAGTCGGACATGACTGAAGCAACTTAGCATTGACACCTGTTTAGGTGGTTAGCTTCTAATCTCATTAGCATGTTATGAAGGCAGTGGCCATATCTCAGGAACTATTAATACTAAGATCTAGCTACTTCAGGTATGGATGAATAAGTCTTTACTCTTTGGGTGGACAGAAGATCAAAGCTATTCAGAATTTATATCCTCTATTGCTATTATTACCAAGTACTTGGAATAGTTGGAATGCTAATATTATGTGTACTTTCATTTGATCAAATATCGAATACTTACTGAATGGTCAGTGATATGAAAAAAGAACAGGCACTACAGTGTAGCCTGGTAGACTGCTGATTACCTTCATACATGCTCTCTTCTTTCTTACTAACAGACTCTCCATTTTGTCAGAGGGTGGTTAAGTTGCTCAGTCAAACAAACAAAATTCCTCAGCTTTCCTTACAGTCATGGTGACCATATGACACTGTTCCCTCCATGCACATGTAAGGAAAAAGTTTTGCTTATGGAGTAAGCATTCTCCTTGCTCTCACTTCTGCTGTCTGGAAGATGGAGATGTTGGCCAGGACTACTGCAGCTGGTGATCGTGAGAAAAGCCAAGGGCATTTCAAAGGCCTCTTCATACCTTATACCCCTTAGTTAACACCAGTAACTGCCCATCTTTTGGATCTCCTGTTACACTAGAAAAATAAAATCTGTATTGTTTAATAAAGCCACCGATTTTGGGTCTCTGTTTCTCTTAGTCAAGTGCAACTAATAAAAAAGGACGACAAAAAAGCCACACACCAATCCAGACATACCAGAACATACATTATAGTGAACAACATAAGAGAGTGTGCTGCTGCTGCTGCTAAGTCGCTTCAGTCGTGTCCGACTCTGTGCGACCCCAGAGATGGCAGCCCACCAGGCTCCCCCGTCCATGGGATTCTCCAGGCAAGAACACTGGAGTGGGTTAAGAGAGTGTATAAATTGCTACATTATGAGAAATCATCAGGAAATGCCACAGGAATTCAGGGAATACGCTTCACAGAACAAATCAAGAATTTAACACATGTGCTAAGAAGTCATAAATTTCTGTACTGATAAAAATTAAAGTTGAGTTATCAAAATATTTTAGAAGCCTATGTGATAGTGTTAACCCCCAGAAGCAGTTGTTTAAATCTTGGTTTTTCCCTGCCCTTTTTCTAAATATATCTAAATTTAGATTCAGTAGTGGGCTTTCCACTTACAGACTAGCACTCAGAGAACATCTGATATTATCTTAAGATAGAAGAAAGGAAGATTTTGTTAGAAGTTTATCCCTAGGAAGGAAACACACTAAGGTTTCAAAAACAGCACCAGCTATATAAGGAGTAATTGCTGATGTTCACGAGGAAGCCATAAATACTTGAGATGAGTTTAAATTAGAAATGACAGTTTAAACTGGTTGGGGAGCTTCAAGTGGCAGTTCCATCTCCCTTATTCCTGCTGTCCAAATAATTTTCACCTTCTCTGTTGCTCTTTAGGGAATAGCGTTAAGACTATACATTTATTCTGGTTTTGTGTTTCCATTTTATTTCATTGGTTAGATACGTAGGCGTATCTCAGGAGAATCTCCCCACTCCAGATTTATACAGATATAAATAACATACATCATTATAAATTTAGGGTATATAGCATAATGGTTTGACATATGTACATTGTGAAATGAATACCATAATCAGTTTACTCAGCATTCAGCATCTCATACAGTAAGAAAGCAAAAGAAAAAAAAGTTTCTCTTTATGATAAAAACTTTTAGGATTTAATCTTAGCTACAGTCATAGTGTTAGCTAGGGTTGTACATTACAACTCTAGTGCTTATTTATCTCATAACTGTTAAGTTTGTACCTTTGACCCCCCCCTTTCCAATTACTTTGGGAGAATTCAATAAAGAATATGAGAAAACCTGAATGAGATTAAACCATCTCATTTCCTTTTTTGGAATTAGTTTCCTATTGGAGAAAAATTAGTATTAATCTGTTGGTAAAAAGTAAAACTAGAATATACTCTGCTAATGAAGAAAAAAGGAAAAGAGTTGATATATAAAAATTGGAAAGAGGTGCCATTTAGTAGGAGAAATTAAGTCAACTGGACAGAAATAAAGAATGAAGTAAGTGGACGTAGTTGGTGTAAGGCTGAAAATAAGACATAACGTAAATTAAAATATGCTGAAATAAGCACCTATAAATCAGTGAGCGGTACAGTCAGCCATCCATATCTGTATGTTCCACATCAGTGATACCATCAACCAAGGACTGAAAATACCTGGGAAAAAAATTCCAGAAAGTCTCAGAAAGCAAAACTTGAATTTGCTCCTTCCTAGCAACAATTTACACACCACTTACATTGTATTTACAACTGTTTACATAATATTTACACTGTATTAGATATTAGAAGTGAACTAGAGACTATTTAAAATATATGGGAGATAGTGCATAGGTTATAATTAAAACTATTTACCATTTTATAAAAGGGCCTTGAGCATCCTTGGAGTTTGGTATCCAAGGGAGTGGGAACCAGCTGCCAAGGATAGTGAGTGACTACTGTACATTCTTAAAGAGAGAGGACTGTTCCTCATTTCTTTAAAAGGTTACCTGTCCACCTGTGTTCTCTATCCCCAGCCTTCCTGTCTTCTCTAGTACTCAGCTTGATTGATTATTCCCTTTCCTCCTTTCACTTCATTAAGCATTCTCACTGTCCTGCCTGCCAAAATGGGCACATTGCCAACCATTCAAAACCAAAGCAAAACACAACACACACTGAAGGCATGAGTATTTTTGCATTTAATAGTCACTTTCTGGTCTTCACTTTGTTGTTCTTTCAGTGGCTGTCTAACGCATATGGCTTTGAGCTCAACATGTGACCTGTGCAGACTGACACTGCTGACTCTGCCCCTTTTTGGTAACGTGTTCTCTTTTCCCACATCTGAGATCTCTGTTTTCTTCACTGAACACCCGTTATTTGTCAGTATTCTCAAGGTTTCTCTTTTCATCCTCCTGCAAAGTTATGGATAAGAAATCATAACCATTTTCACTACTACTGCCAAGAAGTTAGACATTTCAGAAAGTACTGGTGCTAATCCCAATCTATCTTCTCAACTCCAGCACTACATTTTCAGTTGTTGTTGCTGATAATAGCAACAGGTAAAATATATACTGTATATTACTATGGGCCACTATATGGCAATAATTGCTTTTCAAAGCTCTTTACTTAATGTAACTAATTTACGGACATTTCTACTTGGCTAAACAGGACAAAGTGAATTTGCTCCACATCATCCTTGTCTGCTCTCTCTCTCCCCTTTTTGATCTTGGCTAATAATGTAGCCGTTATTACCATTTAGTGTGCAATCCCCACAATGTGATTAATCTCTTTAATGATCCTAAATAATGATAAGCTCCCAAATGATAGCAATTATGCCCACTGTTACTGCATGTAACTTCATAACTACCCCACGAAGTAGGTAGTATTATTATCTTCCAATTAACAGGTGAGCAGAGTCAGAGAAGTTAAAAAACTGGCCCAAGATCACATAGCTTGATAAATGAGAAAGGCTAGATTCAACGCTAGGTTTGTATGAGTTCAGAGTTTGTATTGCCAAGTCCTGTTGATTTTATCTGGAAATGTTCATCCTCTGAGCTCTCATTTTCTAGTCTAGGCTCTAATCATCTTTCACAAGGAATACTGCCAACATCCTCCTAAATTATTTCTTTCTTTCCAAGCACTCCCCTTTCACCTTTTCCTAAGTGATTTTTATAAAATAAACTTTTGAGCATGCAATTATCCTGTCCAACTACCTTTCATGGCTCCCCACTGCCTAAAAAATAAAGGGCAAACTGTTTGGAATGGCTTTACAACATTCCTTTACAATTTTGTCTCCTTGTCCACATTCCCTATCTCTTCCTTCCAAATACATATCTGTATATTATGCTGCAGCCACAATACTACTTGTCCTTATGCCTGAATTAATATTACACATTATGTATATTTAAAGATTATGGCTTCATTGTGGATTTTGTGAAGGCATTGACTTTTTTACCTCTACTTGGTTTAGAATAGAAGTGATAGACCAATGCACAGTCCAAGTACATACAAGAAGGTATGGCAATGTGGGTTTTTTTTTTCCTCACACATATACATTTTTGGTTTGGAACAAAAGGAAGCCACCAATGTTTTCTATGCAGGATACCTACATAAACAAAATGAAAATTTTGAGATTAACAACATTTGCTCTTATGAGTACAGAAATGGAGAAAAGACTATGCAATAATAGTCCAACACTAATTTAATCCTAGCAATAAGCAAAACTATTGGCATAAGAAACATGTGGGGAATTAACATTTTTAAAACTTTTATTTATGAAAGAATATTTTTGTATTCAGCCCAGGGCCAAGAGCAAAGATTGGGACAAATAGTTTCTGTGCTCAATTAGAACATATAGTTGAAGCTAAGTATTCTCAGACATGAACCTAAAATTATATTATTTAGTACAGTGGTAAACTGTCAACTGATCTGTCAATACTAGATCCTAGAAGTTCACATGTGTAGTACATTATTGGGAGTATACACAGGATTATTCACTCCAGTAAGTACCAAAGAATGCAACTCACTGAGAAAAACTGTCTTGATGAGTGGGCTCTAAATAAAACACAAAACATCCCCAACTTTGGAGCAAATATTGCCTATAATAATGCACCTCAAATGGAATTCTTCAAATACTGTCTTACAATAAAATTGGAAATAAATTTCTAAAACGTTATGTAAGAGGTTTGGTGGGGGGAAAAATGAACACAAAGATACTTCCCAGCAGTTTGAGACAGGAAGGAGTAACATTTCAAATACAAAATAAACTATTCTGAACTCCAACTGGGTTAAGTGTCATTTCTTTAACCACTGACAAGTTACATCTTGTTATAACAGAGCTCAACCTAGCCACGATGCAGAAACCACTATCAGAATTGGATTGTTGCAACGGTTTGACCCGGGATGCCAGGAGGAGGGCGAAACATCCCCAGGAAGTTCCATTTCTTGAAAAAGCGGGTGTTGCTGCGGGAGGTAGTTTTTTTCCGAATTACCTATTTGCTGCCTTTTTGTTTCAAATAGAGATATAACTAAGCCCACGGGAAGCCGAGAGCTGCTGTCAAGGGTCCAGACCAGGACATCGGGCCCGCGGGGTCGCCCCAGGCGGGACGAACGGGTCCCCAGTGCGGCCCCAGCATTCCAGCAGCGGTCGGCGCGGGAAGGCGAGGCCGGACGGGCCACCCCGACCCCTCACGCGCCCCGGCACGACGAGCCCCCACACTCACCATTTCGATGATCTTGGTCTTCCGGCCTGTTTTTCTCTTCAAGGTGAATATGTACTGGGCCAGCACCACCCCCGCCACCAGGGCGCACACGCTGGCGCTCGCTACCGCGCCCACCCTCGCCACCGCCGCTCGATCCATGGACCTGGCCTCCTTCGCCTCGCGGTTCGAGAAGAGGTCGCTGGATGGCCACCGGCCTCAGAAACGCCGGCCGGTGGACAAGCCCGGACGCCCCGCCCCTCCTGCGCGAGCCCCGCCCCCAGGGAGGTCCCACCCACGAGGGCCTGGCGGCGGGAAGCTGTAGAGAGCAGCAGGAGCTCGCCTGCACCGGAAGCCAAGGTGGGGAAGAGGGTCTTCTCAGAACCTGGGTCCGAGGAACTGCTCAAGGACAGAAAAGGGGAACTGAACTAAATTTCTCTCTTTGCTAATGAGGACCAGGCAGTGGTTCATTCCAGCCCCGCCCGCTAGAAATCTGATGCCAACCATCACTCAGAAATAATCCTCGGCCTTCCACACTCCTCTGATACTCGGACTACAACCCCCAGAAGGCATCTGGGGCGTTGCTATCTGACTTGCGCAGTAGGTTGGCTGTAAAGTGCTATGACAAGCTGCAGGGTGCAGCAAAAGAAACAAGGGAATAAAAGGCGATCTACAGAATATGAGAAAATACTTGCAAACCGTTTAACTGACAAAGGGTTAATATCTAGTTTGTGTTAAAAATGTCAACAACAAAACCCATTAAAAAATAGGCCAAAGACTTGAATAGACAATTGGTAAAGAAGCTTATAAAGCTTATCAATATCATTAATCATCAGGAAAATCAAAATACAAACCACAATGAAATATCACTTCACACAAGTTAGGACAGCCACTGTCAAAAAGACCAGAAAATTAAGAATGTTGGTGAGGATGTGAAGAATTGGAACCCTGGTGCACTGTTGGTGGAAATGTAAATTTGTGCAGCCACTGTGGGAAAAGGGTGGAAGTTCCTCAAGAAATTAAAAATAGAATTACCATATGATCCAGCAATCCTGTGTCAGGGTATATATCCAAAAGAATCGAAAGTAGACACTCGTAGAAATTTTAGCCCTCCCATGTTCACTGCAGCACTATTCATAATAGCCAAGATGTGGAAGCAACCAAAATGTCCATCAAAAGATGAACTGATAAGAAAATGTGGAAATACATCCAATGTAATACTATTCAACCTTTAAATAGAGGTGAATTCTGCAGGATTGACAACACGAATGAATCTTGAAGACCTCGTATACGTGAAATAAGCCAGTCATAAAAAAGACAAGTGCGGCATTATTCTACTTATATGAGTAGTCAGACTCTAAGAAACAGAAAGTAAAATAGTGGTCGTGGGGCCTGAGGAAGAGGAAATGATGGGGTCGTACAACTGAGTATTGAGTTGTTTCAGTTTTGCAAGATGAAAAATCCCAGAGATCTGTTGCAGAATTGTGTGCCTACAGTTAACAGTACTGTACTATGCATTTAAAAATTATGTTGGTAAATTTTATGTTATATGTTTTATACCACGCACATAAAATGTTGCTATGGCAACAGAGCCGAGCCGACTTGAAGTTAGGCTGGAGCAAGTAGGTGTTTCTTCCTTTTCTGCTGCATTCCAATCAATCATCGCCTCTTCCATCATTTTCCTTTCTCAGTAGCATGACTTGTTCTCACCTGCCTGGTCTCTTTCAAGGACTCTTTCTGCAGTTTCCCCTGCTTGTCTCTGGGGATGACAGGAAGGGGATGCAGGGGAGCTACTTGGGGGAATCATACCAACTCTGTGGAGCTGGTGGTGCTACTCGGTGAGGCTGTCTCTTTGCCCAGGACATGAAAAAAGTTGGAACAGGAGAACAAGAGGGAGCAGTAAGGGTTGGTTTTCTCTGCACCCTCCACTCTTGCTCTAGTCGTCCCAGCCCTGGGACCCTGGCAGTTCTTCTGCTTGAAGGGAAATTTGCGGAAAGGGAGTTCTTAGAAAGGTGGGATAGAGCTTATCCGAGCAGGCATCTGGTGAGAAAACAAGTCTGGAATTAACCACTGGGTGCGTGAATGCCTTTTGTAGAACTGGGAAACACATGTTGGCTACTATCAGTTCACATGTTTGATTTCTCTGTTGTTGTTTTTAACTCTTTAAGTATGTAAGTGTGTTTTTCTGTAAATTATTGTCCATAATTATATATGATGTTACTTGGGATGGTAAGAATACATGAAGGAATTTGATGTAAATTTATGAATTTTTGCTATGCACAATGTTACACTCTGCTCTGATAGGATAACTGGCATAGTCTTGGCTTTAAGTAGTTAAGTAGTATTCTTGTGAGGAAGAACTATTTCGTGGATGTAGGTTTAAGATCTTCGCCCACTAATGCTGTTAAAAATTAAAACAATGCAAGTTCAGTTCAGTTCATTTCAGTCGCTCAGTCGTGTCCGAGTCTTGGCAACCCCATGAATCGCAGCATGCCAGGCCTCCCTGTCCATCACCATCTCCCAGAGTTCACTCAGACTCACGTCCATCGAGTCCGTGATGCCATCCAGCCATCTCATCCTCTGTCGTCCCCTTCTCCTCCTGCCCCCAATCCCTCCCAGCATCAGAGTCTTTTCCAATGAGTCAACTCTTCTCATGAGGTGGCCAAAGTACTGGAGTTTCAGCTTCAGCATCATTCCCTCCAAAGAAATCCCAGGGCTGATCTCCTTGAAGTCCAAAGGACTCTCAAGAGTCTTCTCCAACACCACAGTTCAAAAGCATCAATTCTTTGGCGCTCAGCCTTCTTCACAGTCCAACTCTCATATCCATACATGACCACTGGAAAAACCATAGCCTTGACTAGATGGACCTTAGTCGGCAAAGTAATGTCTCTGCTTTTGAATATACTATCTAGGTTGGTTATCAACTTTTCTTCCAAGGAGTAAGCGTCTTTTCATTTCATGGCTGCAGTCACCATCTGCAGTGATTCTGGAGCCCCAAAAAATAAAGTCTGACACTGTTTCCACTGTTTCCCCATCTATTTCCCATGAAGTGATGGGACCGGATGCCATGATCTTCATTTTATGAATGTTGAGCTTTAAGCCAACTTTTCACTACTAAGAACACACCACTGAGACTTGCTCTCTCATTTCTTTGCGTATTGTTGTGCGATAGTGACAGTATGCAAGAACCTAAAGAGCAGGAAGAAAGTATGCAGAAGAAAGGTTCTGTCATTAGCTGTGACTTAGGGGACTCATGTAATATCTCTGGGCTTTGCTTTCTTATCCTGCAAAAGGAAAAAACCAAATGATTTTGGACAGCTTTTAGCTATTATAGCTCTTTAATTAGAGAGTAATGGTCTTTTTCTTGCCCTGGGAGATAACTTGGCAGAGGTCCTAGGAAAAAGAGGGAAGTCGTGCTATAAAGAAACAGCCACTGAGGAAATCAAGTGTTAGTTCAACCAGTGCTTCTCAGACATTAGGGTGAATGTGAACCACCTGGGGATGTTGTTTGGAGGGAGGCCAAGATTCCACATTTCTTTTTGAAAGATATTTATTTATTTATTTGGTTGCATCAGGTCTTCGTTGCGGCACTCGGAATCTTTGTTCTTTGTTACGGTATATGGGATCTAGTTCCCCAAGCCCCTAAACCACTGGACTATCAGGGAAGTCCTGAGAGTTCATATTTCTAACAAACTCTTGGGTGTTGCTGATGCTCCTGGTCTAGACACTATACTTTGAATGGAAAGGAACTAAATGGTGATTGAGGGGCTTTAAGGGACTTTATTATGCTTAGTCACTCGGATGTGCCTAACTCTTTGTGACCATGGACAATAGCTCATCAGGCTCCTCTGTCCATGGGATTTTTCAGGCAAGAAGTACTGGAGTGAGCTGCCATTTCCTTGTCTAGGGGATCTTCCCAACCCAGGGATCAAACCCACATCTCCTGTGTTTCCTGCACTGCAGGCAGATTCTTTACCCAATGAGCCATCTGGGAAGTTCTTTAAGGAGTTAACAATTGGAGGGAGGGGTGGATAAATAGAACTGGTAGAACAGGAGAAACAAGAAGGAATTAAAGTTGCCAGTGTTATTTCGTCAACAGAAATAGATCTTCAATTTTATGTTTGAAGTCCATGGAAATTACTGTTTGGTATAGAACATTTACAGATAATTTTGGAAAGTTAGTTTTGCTTACTGGTGATATTTTTCTCTTCATTTTTAGCAATCTGACAGAGTTTTTTCACTAACAAAGGTATTCAAGGCCTTTGTCACATTACACCTACTTTTATCTGATTCAATTACTTCTTGTTTGAAGTTGCTTAAATTCAAACAGATGCCATATCTCCTATCTAAGCATTTTGATTTTGTATGTATCAGTCAATAGCAGTGATTAAAGAAGAAAAATTCTCTTTCACCATTGCTTGGGTGTCTAATATGTTCTCTAGGCAGGGCCCATGAGGTTTTCTCCTGCCTACTTGAGGGGACAATAAGACCTCTGCAGATGCTGAGCAAATCTTCCCTTTCTTTTTCTCTCCTTGAGACTCTTTATGAACTCTTTTTGGTTGACGTACACTGTGTGCAAAGGATCGCTTACTTGTTGTTAGCCTACTGATTTCTGCTCTTGGCTGTGTCTCCAAATGCAGCTAGGGCCAGTAAGGCTTCATTCTTTATGATGGTCAGTAGCATTTGATATAGCAGGTTACTCCCTCTTTCTAGATACACTTTAAAAAAAGCAGGTCACAATGATATTATATACATACTAGTTGTTCAGTTGCTAAATCGTGTCTGACTCAATAATACTATATACATACTAGCGGTTCAGTCCCTAAATCGTGTCTGACTCAATAATACTATATACATACTAGCAGTTCAGTCGCTAAATCGTGTCTGACTCTTGTGACCCCATGGACTGTAGCCCACCAGGCTCTTCAATCTATGGAATTTTCCAGGAAAGAATACTGGAGTGGGTTGCCATTTCCTTCTCCAGGGGAGCTTCACAACCCAGGGATAGAACTCGGGTCTCCTGCACTGCAGGCAGATTCTTTACCAACTGCACCACCAAGGAAGCCCTTATACACACATAAACACACACACACACACACACGCACACGCACACATTCTGACCATCCCACTTGTGAGGTCTCAGTTCCTTGACCAGAGATTGAACCTATGCCTTGGGCAGTGAAAGCGCAGAGTTCTAAGCACTGGACTGCCAGAGAATTCCCTTGTGTGATCACTTTATGGTCACAGTCTTAACCACTGGAAAACACTGATCTAGTCAACATAATGACCTTGAGATTTATCTAAGTTGTTTTGTGCATCAATACTTCATTTTTTCTACTTCTGAATTTTTTCCCATGATATGGATATAACAGTTTGTTTAACCATTTTACAGCTATACACTGAAGAACATTTGGTTTTTTTCTTGAATGTTGCTTTTTGAAAAACCATGAAAAGGAAACAGCATCAACGACTAATGTTTCTTGAAAACTTAATAAACAATGCCAAGTTCAAGAGTTTTATTGAACTCGATCTCTAGCTCCCGCCCCGTTTCCCCACCCCTCCAGGTTCAGGTGTGGGACTGAAAATTCCCCACCCTTCAAGCACAAGTTTGGTTTTTCTGGTGATTAGCTTCCTTCCTTGAGTTATCCCGGGAACTCACCTTAGTCACCTTATCAGCACGAATTCTGCAGAGGTAGAAAGAGGCTTGATATGAATAACAGACGACATCATTTGAGCATGTCCTAACAACAGCACAATTCTTCTGCTGAGATATAAATATCCAGTTGAGAGACTGGACATAGAGATTTGGGTGTGAGCAGTATGCTGGTTATACTGGAAGTCCTGAGAATGTGTGAAAATGCAGAGAGAAAGAGTGAAATAAGATGAAGAAAATCTAACCTGGAGAATATGAACATTAAAGAGAGAAATTTGGGAGACAGTAAAAGACTTTAAGAAGGGCCAGTAGAGAGGCAACCAGTTAGGCTGGTACCTGGGAGATGAGATTTAGTGATATGAGCTGAAAAGTTTCCATGCCATTTAGCGGCCAGTGGCTCATTAGTGTCCCTGGTGAGGGTGGATGAGTGGGCATAATGGTAACAAAATCTGGATTTGCAGTGAGTGAAGGAATAGGAAGTGGAGAAGGCTGAGTGTTTATGATCTTCTATAGGGAAAAAGCTGTGAAGGGAGGAAAGGAGAATGACAACTGGGGACTATACAGAGCAATGGGAAGTGGGAGAATAATGTTCCTTTCATGACCCTGAACCCTTATAAGAGAAACTGTTAGCTGCCCAATTAATATCTATTCTCCACTTTTAGTCACAGCAACCCAGTTTCTTCCAAGTGGCAATATGTCTAGCTCAAAGACAAGAGCTCACCCACATCCTTTCTGTTAGGGGTAACCAAGGAGATAGAACCTGAAGCTGCACGTGTTTTCTATTATAACTTTTTATAACTCTGCAATTTCTGGAAAAACCCAATTTTTATGCAGTAACGCAGTCATTCCAAACTGTCGATGTGCCCTAGAAGTACTATTCCTGCCTCCTTCACTACTATCCTATGTCTTTCCTTTCTCTCATGTACAAAGAATACTGTACATGCCAGTTTCCCCTTCTCACTGCCCACCCATCACCCCAGAGACGACTGCCCACACCTCCCTGTATCACCACTTCCCCCGCCCACTGGGGTCCTCTTAGCCAGAGCCCCTTCCCCGAGATGTTGGTCTCAGAAGCATGAGGCACTCTTGCTCACCCCACCTGTGGGAACCTTCCTCCTCTCAGCTCTCTCCTCCGTGCAAGTTGGCCTCCTTTGTCTCTGCTTCTTCTCAGTAGGCTCCTCTTCCTTAAGTGTCAGCTGCTTTGGGCCCAAGGAAGGAAGGAGACCAGGAGCTCAGAGAGGCGGCTGTGACCCGTCCTAACTCAACACACTCAGAGAGGGGACAGTTGGGGAGACAGAGGGGGACAGGAGGGCTCTATCCTCTAGAAAAACCAAGGCCAGGATGCCCACACACACAAGAATGTGAAGAAGGGAGGACTGGGGTTCACGCGGGAGTGGGTGGAGATGGCCACTTTCCTCCATCAAGTCTCAGCACCGGCTTCTTCCAGAGCCTTCTGTCTGGGCAGCCTGGCCTGGGAACTCCGACAGGGCGCAAGCGCAGGGGGCGGGGCCTGCTGAAGAGCTGCAGGTGCTGCCCAGTCAAGCATAAGAAGGAGCCACTGCAGCCGGCACTGTAGGGGCTCTTGACGGCGAGGTCGGCCCTGTGTGTGCTGTGTGTGCCGCTACAGAAGTCCCCAGTCGCAGATGTCGAGCTAGAGCAGGTCAGTGTCCCTAACGGGAATGTGGGTTGTGCAGGGCGCAAGGGCACAGGGTTTGGGGGGCGTGGGGGACAGACTGGGCTACGGGAAGCAGGGTGCTAGGAGATGGAGCCCCCCGGGCCTGGATTCCGGGGCTGGGCAGGGATTCAGTCTGGGGCAGAGGCTAGGGAGCCTGTTGGAGAGGCTGCAGACATCTAGATGCAGACATCTAGGCCTAAGCCCCCTTTTCCAGTGAAGCTGCTGGGTGCCCTGGCATTTGGCGCTGGGCACTGAGTCCCTCCATGCCTCCAAGGCCTCATCTCCCCAAGGTGCTGCTGCCTGGGGAGCTGGACCCACTCAGTATGAGGTGGGCCTGGGCCTCTGGGCACTGCTCTGCTGGTCCTAATGCATGCAGGGCAGTACCCCATGTCTGCATCCCAGGCAAGTGGGAAGACAAGGTAAGGGACCTGCCACCCAGGATCCCAGTCATGATGGGGGACAAGGATGGTTTTCTACATGGATGTAGATGGTTTTCTACCATCTACAAGGATGGTTTTTTACAGCCCTTTACAGGGTGCGGCACAGCAGTCCTTTCCTAACTATGAACACCTGTTTTTCAGTGGAGAATGAACTCTTCAGGAAACAACGAAAATTTTGAGGGCAGTAACTCCAGACCTTTCTTCTATGTGCATCCCATGGCCCAGCAGCCTCACCTGGGTCCCTGGTACCAGAATCCTGCCTATAATCCACTCTCCATTTCTGGGGCAGGTGAGGAATCTGAATCCCCAAGGAGGTTCAGTGGGATTAGGGACCCTCCCTGTAAATCAAAGCCTGAAGGTTTTCTAACTCCTTTGTCCATGATTTCCTTTTCTTCACCCTGTGCTCACACTAGACAGATTGGGCAGTGTTTGTGGTTCAGGTTAATAGAAAATATTCAAATTCTAGCTATGTATCAGTTGTGTGCAGTGTGCTGTGTTTAGTCAGTCGTGTCCAGCTCTTTGTGACTCCATGGACTGTAGCCCACCAGGCTCCTCTGTCCGTGGGAATTTTCCAAGCAAGAAGATTGGAATGGGTTGCCATGCCCTCCTCCAGGGGATCTTCCCAACCCAGAGTTTGAACCTAGGTCTCCCGCACTGCAGGCGGATTCTTTACCATCTGAGCCACCAGGAAAGCCCAAATACTAGAAATGGATTCTCTATTCATTTGACCAAGTTGTTGCTGCCCTTGTTTCCCCCCAATGAGGGAACTGAAGCTCCCAGTCAGTGACTGGCCCAGGCTCACAGTGTAATCCATCCAGAGTTTCATGTTGTGAGACCAGTCTTGTTGAATGAGGTACCTTAGAGCTTCTAGTCCTTGTAATTTTTCTACAGAGTCTAAAGATTCTAAATGCTATAATGGGGACATCAGAAAAGTATGTTGGAGGAAGGTGACAAACAAGATTTGAAAATATTTGGAAGGTAGACATCTTGGACCTAATAGATGGAGGTCCATTCAGACTGTCAGTTTCTACTTGAGTTTTGGGAAGTTGTCTCTTAAGGAATTTGTTCTTTTTTATCTATGTAATAAATATTGTGGAAATAGGATTCATATTAATCATTTATATTTTTATGCCATGGGATCTGTAGTAATGTACCCTCTTTCATTTCTGATATTAGGAATTTATCTTTTTGTTTTCCACATTCATTCAGTTATGGTCTAAGCAGACATTTTATAATTAGTATGCCTTTTAATTTGTAAGTGTGTTTTATGGCCCACAACGTGGTCTATCTTTGTGAATCTTCTATGTGAGTGTGAGAAAAATATTCTGTTGGTTGAGGGGGTCTGTAGAGGTTAGTTATGTACAACTGGTTGGTGCTGTGGAGTTCATTGGTTCTTATTGACTTTTTAATATTGACTGCATCTATCCATGTCTGCTGTAGGCGTGTTAAAGTTTCCGACAATGGATTCATCTATTTTTCCTTGCAGTTCTATGACTTTTGCTTCATGGAGTTTCACCCGCTGTTAAGGGTATACACATTAGGGATTGTTATATCTTAATGAAGAAGTGACTTTCTCTTGTGATGCCCCACTTTATGTCCCTGATTACTTTCTTTACTCTGAAATCTGTCTGAAATAAATACAGCTTCTCCCACTTTCTTTTGATTATTAGCATTAGCCAATTAGCATGGTATGTCTTTCTCCTTTGGTTTGCATTTAATCCCTGTTTTTGTATTTAAACTGAGTTTTTTGTTGTTTGTTTGTAGACAGTTTTTGCTTTTTATTATGCCTTGTAATTTTTTTGGTCAGCCATTTTGTACTGGATAAAAGGAACTGATCTGAATAGGCCCTTAGTAATGGAGTGTTACCTTGTAGAGGTACAGAAGGGATCACAGTTCTGTTTGTGAAAGGACTATGATTAGCTCTTAGTCTTTTAGTGTGATTTTTGCCTTTGGATAACAAACTACACATGCTTCCCCCACCCCCTCCCATTGGGTTGGGAAGGGTGACTGGAGTGGACTGGAGAAAAGCATTTCCATTCCTGCCCATCAGTTAAGCTCTGTTTAGTGTTTTCTGAGGATGAACCTTGTTAAGAACAGTGCTTCTGGTATATGTGATTCCTTTCCCTCTTTCCCTGCTGGAAGCTCAGGAGGTTTTTCTCTTAAATTTACTGTGAGAAACTGGTTGAGCTACTGCATGGAAAACTTTAAAAAGTGTGTAGGATGGTTCCCTTATGGATGCATTTTCTCTGAGGATTTGAACTCAGACGTCTCCATCCTTATCTTGCAGCCTGTCTATAGCAGTTCAGGTTTTCCTACCCCACTGTGAGTTCTCATCGAGTTTTGATCTCCTGAGTCTGTGCTCCTGTAAGTTGTGATTGTATTCACATGGCTTTCCAGTATTGGTGGTAGCACTTTTCCCAGTAAGCAAACATTGCTGTGAGTGACCTGAGAATTCTTGATTCTTGTTCACTTTTTCACTTGGGTAGGATTGAGTGGCTTCCAAGCCTATAGAATATCCATAATCATGTAGTCTGTCATCTTTTAAATATTAATTGAACATGCAGTATGCAGTGCTGTAGAATTAAAATAGCTGATTTATATTCTTATAAATAAGCTGATTTTGAGTAAATGCTTCCCTTCTCCATTTTGTCTTTTGTACAATAAGCTGAATTAGAGGATTCTTTTTGCCATTGGCCACCATCTCTCCATTTCCCCACCATTCAGCAACCACACAGCAACCACTATGCTACTGTATCTAATACCATTTTTTTCTAGATTTTTACATAAAAGTGATCATATAGTATTTGCCTTTCTCTGTCCAACTGATTTCTCTTGGCAAAATGCCTCAAATTCCAGCAGTTGCTGAAAATGTTTTAAAATGATTAGGGGAAGGAGGGTGTTTCAGAAAAGGAAAAGAGAAGTTTTCAAAGCTGTCTTGGTGAAGGAATGCACCTATGGCGAGAGCCTCTGTATCTTGAAGGACTCAATGAGATGATACAGTGAGAAACTAGATAATGAAGTGTTTTATGCCATCTTAGGGAATGTGGTCACTATCCCTCATATCTGATAGGCCATGATGAGCCATTCAAATACTGGAACTGAAGTGGGGATCACAGATTATTCTGGAAGCAAAGCGGATTACAGACTTGTGAGAAGTGTGGGAGATGGGTTAAGAAAGTCGTTAGGAGTTACTCATGTAAAAACTGGGGGAGGAGTTTACGTCCTTTGCTTTGGTAACAGAAGACTAGGTGGGGAGGCCCGTGGTGGGTGTGAGCAGCTGTGGCTGTGCAGTGTGTACTGGCTGAATGTTGTGACTGGTGGCAGGAGACAGAATGGCTAACTATCCCCTTCTCTTTCTAGCTTTCACAAATGGAAGTCTGTATTTTCCAGTGGTGCTCAGTGAGTATCCTGCCTTCCTCGTCCCTCAATCCCCATTGCCTACTACTGTTAACCGAAGATCCATAGTCCCTATGTTTTATAACACGGCACAATTCCGGCAGTATGGTGGCTATTGGGAAAAAATGAAAACAAAGGACACGCAAACGGAAGCTGAACCTCAACAGGCTGAAAACTTGAATGAAAAACAAGACATGCACTCAGAAGGCGACGGCCCTGAGGTAGGAAAGGTGACCAGTATTCCTGCGAGTACATCAAATGAAATGATGCCATCGTATGATGTGGTTTATGCTCAGGATATGCCACAGAAGGAGGTGCCGCAAAATGGGATTTCACAAAGTTTCTGTGAAAGTAGAGGAATGCTTTATAACTCTTATGAGGATAGAGACCGCATGAACTTGGATGAACAAAAGAAGAGATATGCAGCTCTTTCCCAAAACCCACCACCTCCGAATGGCAGAGATGAGATCCAGAATACCCGGAACTCAAAATTGTGCCAGTCTGCTGGAGATATGAACAAGCTTCATCAGGAACGGGCACCCTGCGCCAGCATGGAAGCAGTTAAAGACCTGAGCCTACATTCAGAATCATCTCAGAAGCCCTTTACTACAGGGGAAAGTAAGCCAGAGAACAGGAGCGGGAGCCATGGCTCCCCTGAGACTGTGGGAGAAGAGGCAGAGCGCAGCAGCCACCCTGAGATGCCTGTCCCATCCCCTCCCGGCGTGGCTCAGGTCAGCAAAGAAGATGAGGGCATCCAGTGCGACTTGACTTGGTGGACTGAGGTACAGTCTGGGAATTCCCCTGAGTCTTCACTAGGAAGTGGTAGGAGGGGAGCAGATCAGATGTCAGTGGGGAGCCAGAACCAGGATGAAGTTAATGAAGTGGAGAACAATGGCTGCGAGGGGCAAGTTCCCTCCCCTACCTGGTTGGCCCAGGTCAACAAAGTGGATGAGGGCATCCAGTGTGACATGGGTTGCTCTGAAGCTCAGGTAGAGAAATTCCCCCAGCAAATGCCCTCTAGGGGTGAA
This sequence comes from Ovis canadensis, assembly GCF_042477335.2. Classification (NCBI taxonomy): domain Eukaryota; kingdom Metazoa; phylum Chordata; class Mammalia; order Artiodactyla; family Bovidae; genus Ovis; species Ovis canadensis. The sequence continues at coordinate 78,644,181 of NC_091248.1, read as the reverse complement.
GAGACAGCACCAGACAGCAAAACCAAGGGATCTTGGAAACAACCAGACACCAATAGGAAATTAAGTGCAGATAAAGAGGAAATGATCATGAATGATGAGACTGGGGAGGTATATGATGAGAACTTGAAAAGGTATGCGAAGATTAAAAAGACTCTGAAAGGCAGGAAGCTGAAAGAGCTGAGCAGCTTCTCAAATGTTAAGACAGCCTATCTGTTGAAGAAAAGTGCCATCTTGACCATCGTGCTTCCTGAGGATTCAGAAGACTCTGAGTTGGAAGAGGAGGGTGACATGGATGAGGTAGGATGCCTCCTTGAAGAAGTGAGTCCACAGAGTCCTCTGACATCTTCCAAAGAAAGGTCTTACGAGGCTGGAAGGATAATCAGGATGCTGCCGGAGAACTCTCTCCCTCCCCAACTTATGGTGTGGCCCACCAGAAATAAATGCAAGTTATTACAAGCTTATGGTGAATGTGAATGTGTCCCTGCAGTTTACCAGTGGAAACGACAGGATGGCTGTGAAAGCACTGGTATCAGGCTCCAAAGCACACCCACCATGGCCAAGCCAGAGGGACTGCAGTCCAGGAGGGCCTCTTACAGACCACTGGAATGTAAGTGACTAAGAGACTCATATACTGTTTGGTTGTTTGTGTTGGTTCCCTACTGGGTCCAGGATACAAAGGCAGCCATAAATCAGTATTTCTCTGTTTTGAAAATATGTTTTCGCTTCAGGTGCCCATCTTCATGTTGAAAGAGAATCCCAAGTTAGAGTTCCTGCACTCTAGGAAATTTCAGTGTAATGTGAAACAAAGTGCTCTGGTAGAAGATGGTAGAGAGCTGGGTGGTGGTGGGCTGAGACAGTCAGGAGGACGTGGTCTAGAGGGATGGCTGAGAACAGGCAGTCCACGTGGAGGCAGAGGATTTCACACCGATTTAGGTTCTGTGATTTGGAGACAAAAGAGGACAAAGTTTGGAGTGGAAATGGAGATAGCAGGATGAGCTCAAACAGGCAGTCAGGGCAGGATTCTGCTTGAGACCTTCTTGCCAGAATGGAGAATTGTGAGGAATTGGGAAAGAGGCTGGGAATGCGGTAAAGTACAAGTGTTTCTCTTCACTTACAAATTTTTATCCTGTAGGCAATAAGTGGCTAATTCAGATTGAGTAGAGAAATGAGACAAATCTTTGTCTTCAACCAGTATTTTATAGTAGGGATTAGAGTGGAGAGCACGTATATGGATGAAAGCCTTGTATAAAGTCAGTTTTATTCAATAAAAATTATTGTAATTCAAAAAATCAAAGTGGTGAGGGTCCTAGCTCACAGGAGAGTAATTAGAGACAGGTGAGAGGACTAACAGTTGAATTTTAAAAGGTTGGCGTTTGAACGTGAGTACATAGGGGGAAAAACGGTAATCCATGGAAAAGTTATCTTAGGAAGAGAAGTTGTTTTGCTTTGCTGTGTGTGTTGTGGGTGGAAGGAGTGTAAAATGGTGAGATTGAGGAACTGGACTAGCAGCCCATCCGCACCTGGTTGAAGCTTGAGTTTGAACAATACTAGGACTGGCAGGGGCACAGGTGACAGGTAGGGACAGGGAGAGGACCCTAAGGACCACTTTGGGAGATGATTACATCTGGCGTGCGAATGAAGCAAAGCAGGTAAGTGAAGAATGGGATGCATAAGGGCCCCAGGGAAGTTTAAATAAATTCCAGGCTTAATCCCAAACCTTTAGATTGAAGAAATATTTAAGCCTACCAGTTCCCACTTAAAAATCAGGGTATATTGTTAGGTTTTAAACCCTTGGCTATTGTCTTGACTTGATTCATGCTCAATAATTTGGAGGAAAATTTTTTTAAAACAGGGTTCCTTTACAACATGTGCAGGGTTTTCTGGCTTTGATGTTAGTCCTTGTTTATAAAGTGGCAGGAAATGACCTGGGCCACTGTGCTTAGGGACCCCTCATGTGCATCTGATAGCATCTTGTAAACTCCAGAATGTGAACTCTTGTTCATGATGTGTAACACTGAAATTAATAGTTAAATTAAAACACCGACTATGGTACCATTGGTCTTCCCAGTCTTATTTGCTTTTGTATTCCCATGTCATGTCATTGCCCATCAGTGTGTATGAATCTTTTTTCTGACTTGGGAAATAGCATTGGTTATAAATTTACTCCTCACGGTGACCCAGTACTATAGTTTAGTAGTTTTCAGCACTTTCTCCTTTGGCCATATCTGGAAGAAGGTCTCACTGAGTCTTCCCGTGAAAAAGTTAATGGGAACCTCAGTTTACCCCAGGTTACACAGTCAAGATTTTAATTTTCATAATGAAGGCTCTCTTCTGGACTGTTTTTGCCAAGTGATCATTTCTACCACCATGAACAACAGAACGGCATAGAATTTTATCTTGAAAAATAGGTCACTTTCTTGAAAGATGTGTTTTTGAATTGTTTTTTCCTTTTGGTTTTGAAGCCTCTTGGATTATTTAATGTATGAATCACTTCTTCCCTCAGGTAACTGTGAGAGAGCTAAAACCAAGGTCCCTTACAAAGTACCAGAGATTTGAGGCAGATGCCATAGAATTTAGGAAATACCCATCAGCTCTAGAGGTTGGTATTTATCCTGTGTCTAGTTTGTCTTATGATTTGCTTTTTGGACTTTATTTGGGTTTTCCTACTTGATGCTTGCAGTATTAGCATTGGAGGATAGACCCAAGCATCAACATAACAGAGTTCTAACTGGGTAACAGACATACCTTGTAAGACCCTAGCTTATTAAGAAGTTTAGAGCCAAAGTTTTTCAATTGTGTGGAATGTTATGATTATTTAATTTGTAATTTATTTTTATAGTTTTAAAGATTACTTTCCATTTACAGTTATTACAAAATATTGGCATCCTCATGTTGTACGATACATCCTTGAGCCCTGTGGAATGTTGTTTTTATCCTAGTTTTCACGTTTAATTCCTGCTGCTGTTACCAATAGTATATTGTGGATATATATGGATATATATGTGTATATATACGGAATTCTGTAAGTTTCCTGGTGGCTTCACCATTAGTGTTCTAATTTAGAGCTAGGTAAATGGAAGCTTAGCATCTCCCTTCAGGGGCCAGCACCTTGACAGGCTTCTCTTCACAATGAGTCTTGGCACTGGGCTACCCTTCCTCACCTAAACCCCTAGTTTTGGTCCAGTGGATTGATGACCTTTTAAAGGTCATTTCTGCCCTGCAGAGGTCATAAAGGGAAGAATGGTAACTAAGCTTAGGCAAAATGTTGACACCCTTGGCTTTCCCCTAAAAATGGAAACCAAAGATATTGGTAATGATTCTGTATATCACATCAGTTACCTGACTTAAAAGAACTGTACTGTTCCATTGTTACTTCTTAGGAAACAAATTGCTGAGTTCCAGCTACAAGGAAAAGTGAAATATGGCATTATAATGATGGATTAGAACATGAGATCTCTTTCTTGAACTACTAAAGTTATACCAGCAAACAAGAAAATATGACATTGTAAAGTTGTGAATTAAAAGTTGTGAAATAGCAAATAAGTTGGATTTAGAAAGTGTGGTTCTTAAGCATCTTCTTCTTCTCTCAAAATGGCCACATTACTCATGACAACACTAGTAGAACCGGGTTACCCATGAATATTTTTGTCCTTGCAGGGACCTTGGGATAAAGAGAAAAGGATGGTGGAGCTGAGGACAGAATAAAAAGACTTAAGCATTCCATAAAGAGGCTCTGTCCTGGGACTAGAGAGGATGCTGACTCATTGTCTGTATAATGTAGGCCAGGCCTATAGGGTCCGATAGGACACTGATAGACGTGTGGAGGGTGGGTGGTCATGCATTCTTTACTTGCATCTAGTGTCTCCTGAAACAAAGGAAGCTTCAGGCATGTACGACTTCTTTATACTCAGACCCTAGGGCCTAGATGGTCAAGAAGTGGACTCAATCTGCCAATAAATGGTATAGGTTAAATATGACTAGGTACTCAAAAGGTTTGTGTGGCTGAAGACTGCCGGGGTTTCTTTGAAGGAAGGTGGCATGGCAGAATTCATGGTGTTCCAGGTATGGCAGGCAGTAGGAATGCCACCAGGAATGTTTGTGGTCACTTCAGGGATACATGGATGGACTGGCCAATGTTCCCTGTGAGCTGTTTGAACATATCTTTGCTGTGCTTATAACTTCAATAACCTCAGATATGCAGATGACACCACCCTTATGGCAGAAAGTGAAGAACCAAAGAGCCTCTTGATGAAAGTGAAAGGGGAGAGTGAAAATGTTGGCTTAAAGCTCAACATTCAGAAAACTAAGATCATGCCATCCGTTCCCATCATTTCATGGCAAATAGGTGGGGAAACACTGGAAACAGTGGCTGACTTTATTTTGGGGGGCTCCAAAATCACTGCAGATGGTGACTGCAGCCATGAAATTAAAAGACACTTACTCCTTGGAAGGAAAGTTATGACCAACCTAGACAGCATATTAAAAAGCAGAGACATTACTTTGCCAACAAAAGTCCGACCAGTCAAGGCTATGGTTTTTCCAGTAGTCATGTATGGATGTGAGTTGGGCTGTAAAGAAAGCTGAGTGCAGAAGAATTGATGCTTTGGAACTGTGGTGTTGGAGAAGACTTTTGAGAATCCCTTGGACTGCAAGGAGATCCAACCAGTCCATCCTAAAGATCAGTCCTGGGTGTTCTTTGGAAGGACTGATGTTGTAGCTGAAACTCGAATACTTTGGCCACCTGATGTGAAGAGCTGACTCATTTGAAAACACCCTGATGCTGGGAAAGACTGAGGTGGGGAAGACAAGGGGACGACAGAGGATGAGATGGTTGGATGGCATCACCAACTCATTGGACATGAGTTTAGGTGAACCCCAGGAGTTGCAGTTCATGGGGTCACAAAGAGTTGGACACAACTGAGCAACTGAACTGAACTCCCTTCTACTAACCCAGAACTGCTAGCTGGTGTAATGAGCATGTAAAAAGGGATAGCAATGAGGGCAATGAGACAAGTAAAAGGTAGTGTTTGCAAAGCTGGTCTTTTATTAGAAGGTCTGTGATGGCCTGATTAACTTCTGCTTCAGACCTGCTTAAGTAACATAAGGAAGAGTTCTGGCCTATATCCCCAACCCATGGTTGTATAACGTGATCCTCATGTGCATCAGTGCACTTTGACAACAAGACAAATACAGTAGCTAACACTCTCCTGGTCATACTCTACATTTCTGAATGGTATTGATTATTGCTATACTCAATATTAAGTAGTATCCTTGCCTGGAGAATCCCCATGGACAGAGGGGCCTGGCTGGCTACAGCCCATGGAATCACAAAGAGTCGGACAGCTGAGTGGCTGAGCACAGCACAGCTGTATGGAGACTGGCGTTTAATGTACACTATTTAATGTATAACTTAGTTTTAACTTAAGATAACCCATTTTGCCCTGTGGTCCCTGTCTCCACTAGCATTCCAAGCCCATCAGAACACAACTGAACTACAGAGGTAGTTGGGGATAGGAATCCAGGAGGTAGGAATGCACTGGTGGGAGTAATGAAGGATTGGGTAGGAAGGGTACAGTAAGCTCGGTTTGCAGATCCTGACTCCAGCAGTGTCTTACAGTTTACCTCATTTCTGACACTGTCTGCCTGGAAATGCACGATTTCACATGGCAAGAGCTCAGTTGTGTAGGACTATGCCACACGCCTCCTCCACTTCAGGTTCTACTCGAAAGTCAGGTTTTTGCCTGTGCTTCTGCCTTCAACTCGCTGCTTTGGATTCAATTAATTTGCTATATTTCTGATTTATTATAAAAGGCTATAAGTCAGGAATGGCCTGATGGAAGAAAGGCACAGGGCAGAATAGATGGGACGGGAAGCGGCACAGAGCCTCCTTACCTTCTGTGTGCGCGGCATTCTCCCAGCACCTCTGTGTGTTCACCAACCCAGATGTTCTCTGAGTCCCTCCCTGGGCTTCTATGGAGGCTCCATCACGTAGGCATGATTGATTAAATCACTGGCCATTGGTGACTGATTCAACCTCCAGTCCCTCTAATCTTTCCCCACATATGGGTGCGGGACTGCAAGTTCCAGTTCTGTTCAGTTTGGTTTTCCTGGGAACCAGCCTCTCCCCCCATCCTTAGGTGCCTTCCAAAAGTCATCTCATGAACATAAACCCAGATGTTGTGGAAAGGAGTTAGTTATGAATCAACAAGACACTCATTTCACTTTTCTGGCTCTGTCATGAATGGAGGACAAGAGACCAAACACAACAAAAGCTGTTCCCATTGCTCTTATCACACATGATATCCCAAGGGTTTGGGGAGCTGTGTCCAGAAACTGGACAATGACCAAATACATCTGAGAAATATATTCTGGTCATGTGAGTGATCAGATATATATTGTGAATCACGATAACTGAAGATTGACAAACAGGAAACAACTGAATTGCGATAGAGGAATGGTTACATGATTGTAGTACCTTCAAACCAAGGAACTGCGTGGCCATTCAGAGCTTGTGGTATGTGTCGTATGAAGACACTGTACCTATGATGCTGCAATGCAGGATATATTTGCTATTAAAATCAACATTATACTGTTAAAACATAACATGGAGATCAATGTGTATAGTATTTATACTTAAAAATAAAGCCCTATGCTTGCTTGTGATGTAGGCAGTATTCCTGGAAGACGTCACAAGAAATTGGTAGCCACAGGGAAAGGGAACTGGGAAGCTGGGGGAGGAAGGAAATAGAAGTTTCATCATTAAACCTTAGGTACCTTTTAAATTTGGAGCATGTGCATGCATTAAGAAATAAAAAAAGTAAATGCATTTAAAAAATAAATAGTGAGCTTTTATTATCCTCAGCAGCAGAGGGAAATCAAGCCTGAGCTCTACACAGGTAGCTCCACCCTGGAGGTGGAACCTATGGCAGCACCCGGAGGGGAGCTCCTCAGAGTCTCCCTTCATCTGGCCGCCCTGCCCGAGGCATTTCTAAGGAGTTGGGACCCACAGGGATCAGCAGGGAGGAGCACAAGGGGAAAAGCTCTCCAGCCTGAAGTCAGGCGTGGCCAGAGCTAGCACCTGGCAACATACAACTCACATCCTCCCTGGAAGGCAGGGGAGAACCTGGGCCTCTACAGCCCCTTCCTCTGGGCGTCTCTCCTGTTCCTCTCCGACTCCGCCTTCCTCCACGGGTCCTCTCATCTTTGGCCACAGTGTTTGGTTTTTGAGAAGAGAATGTTGAACAAGCCAGGCTCCATCATTCTGAGTCTGAACTCTCATTCGACTTGGAAGACTTATGCTTTCGTTTTTTCTTCTTTTTCTTTTCTTTCTTCTTCTTCTTATGCTTTTCTTTCTTCTTCTTTTTCTTGTGTTTCTCTTTATCTTCTGAAGAACTGGAGCTGCTCCCATCGTCATCTGATGTTGAATCCTCCAGTAACTGTTTTAACTGTTGTATCCTAAACACATAAGATTGATCAAAGAACCAGATTCAACTTAACTTGAAAAAAATTTTTAGATAAAAATATAAGAACAGTAATGAGGGTGAAAAAATCACAAGTTAATCACCTCATTAAAGATAGCATTTATTTTTGTATCTTTTCCCCATTCTTGTCTACATCCATGCCTGTTTCACATGACTGTAAGCAGCGTACAAGTCATTTTGTATTCTTTCCATTGTCCTAAGTATTCTGGCATGTTTCCATAGTCCTTACTTTTATAATTTCTAACAGATTCATACTTTCCTAAATCATTCTCCCGCTGCTCAAGTCCATGCCAGGTAATCTACCTCCTCAACAATTATAATTCAGCACAAGGAATTATATTCAGTATTCTGTAATAATCTGTAAGGGAAGAGAATCTGAAGAATATATGTGTGTGTATATATTTATATATTGATATATTTCTGAACTGCTGTGCTGTACTAACACGATACTGCAAATCAACTATACGTCACTAAAAAAAAATTAAAACGATTATGATTCAATGCCACCAATTTGAAAACAAAACAATATTAAACAACAACAACAACAACAAAAAAAAAGTTCCTCTTGTTTTTTCACCCTGTCTAGAAATTTAAAAAAAAAAGCTCATATCTTTAAAGACCCTAGAAAAGATAAATGGTAGTTGCCAATACCAACTAACAGTGACAAAAGCAAGTCAAGGCTAGGTCAAGCACGATGCTTTAAGTTAACCCAAGGAGAACAGGCTGGCCTGATCATTCCCTACACATTGGCTTTTTTCAGTGACTACCCCAGTCTTCCAAATATTTCACAGTTTACTAAACTGCTCCTCTAATACTGGGATTTTTAAATTTATAAAGTTTCTAGCTTTAATTTCATAGTTTAAGAGGATATTGTTATCATTAGGACAATCTCACCTTATATCCTTTTCATGTCTTTTATTCTCACGAATGATGTCATACATGGGATCTTCATGTGCCTTGAAGGTTAGAGAAGGTTAAGGTTAGGTTTGGCTTCATAGACTGTTAAAATTAAATCCCTCTTTCATGGAAACAGTTTTTTCCTCCTGTTTGGTGGTAATTTTATATTCACCATGTTCTAATCCTTCTTAAGGGTTGCCATCATTTCAAACTCCTAGAGGCTATAAAAAAGACTTCCCAGTTATACAAATACAGGATATAATTTACATAGCCTTCACAAGGAGATAAACCATGGCAAAATCATTAAGTACTACTCAAAGCTAGAAATGTTGAGATTAATTCTATTTGTTCTATATGGAAAGATGATCAAGTGATACTATTAAGCAAACAAGTGAGTTGGAAATGATACATGATTCATTTATAGGTGCACAAAAACATACTGTATATGACCAAAGAGAAATCTAGAAGTATACTCATCAAACTACTTACTACAAATTCCCTCTGAGGAGAGAGGCAAGATTGGACTTGAAAAATCAATTGTGAAAAACCTTTCTGTAATGTTTCCATTCTGTTAAAATAAGATGAATTTATTCTTATATTTGTATAATTTAAAACTACCTAAATTATTTAAAAATATGAATACACATAAAATCTCATGGCATGTGAATTATCTTTAAAAATATTATAACATTTTTTACATATCAAAGAAAACATAGAGTAAAAATATCCGATATCTTACCACCTAGGGATATCCACTGTTAATATTTTAGTGTGCTTCTTCTAGTCATTACTCATATTTCCAAAAAATACAATCATGTTATGTATATCAATACAACTCTATTCTTTTTCCCTTATGTTTTCATGAATAGCCTCCTATGACATCACATATTCTTTTAAAACATAATTCTCTTCTTAAATAAAGTTCATTTATCTGGCTGCGTTGGATCTGTTGCGGCACTTGGGAGTCGTCGTAGCAGGTTGCGAGCTTCCCTCTGCCTATGGTGCACAGGCTCAAGTGCGTGGGCTCTGAGGTCGTGGTACGGGCTTGAGTGCTGTGCAGCAGGTGGGATCTTGGTTCCCCGACCAGGGATTGAACCCATATCCCCTGCGTTGTAAGGCGGATTCTTAATCACTGTAGTTAACACCAGATACTGTGGCTTAATCACTGGATTACCAGGGAAGTTCTTCAAATGTAATTCTTAAAAGCTGTATGATTTATATGTTGCAGTGAATTATGTTGTATATTGGACACCACAGTTGTTTCCTATTTTTCTTCGATTTCTATTTTTTAATCATATAAATAATTCTGAAAGTTATTCTTATAATTATTTGTGTATACTGATGTTCTGTTTTATCCTTAGATCAACTGAGACTTTGAAATTTTAAAAATATGAATATATTTAAGTTTTTGAGATTTATCATCAAATTATCTGTTAAAGGTACTATAAAAGCTGACATTCTGGGTAGGAGTGATTTATTCAGAATATTTTCTGTAAATTAGTAAAATGAAAATCCAATATTTTAAATATCTTAAAATCCTTGTAGAATGTTTATATACCCCAGTTTGACATGCGGATAATCCCAAGTATATCCAGCAACAGCATAGTTAAACTGACCGAAATAGTCATGAATGGTGAACTAACACCTGGGAGGTGACTGTGTTAAGATAAAGTGACAAGGGACTTCCGTGGTGGCCCAGTGGTTAAGACTCTTGAGTTTTCAATGCAGGGGAGATGGGTTTGATCCCTTGTTGGGAAGCTCAGATTCTACACGTCACATGGCTCAGCCAAAAAAAAAAAAAAGTGAAATGATGGACTGACTTTATTGTCATCCAAAGAGAGTATATCATTTATACATACTTCCAGTTTATGATATAAAAATATGTAGTCTTTAGACAAAGGCTGAGAAACTAGAATCCTATTTTATTTATGAAATATGATTTTTTACATAAGTACAAAAAGACTCACTGAATTGATAAAAATGACTCTTTGGAAAAGGCAGTGTTCCCAAGGCACAGCAAATATCATTTTAACAAGCATCTTTTTGTTGTTAATAACTAATCTGTCACACAAATTTGATTTAATAGAGATGCAGTTAATACCAGATACTTTGGCTTAAAGTCTTTGGGAATGTATTTTGTGTGAAACTCCAGTTCACTGGTGACTGCCTGATTCACTGACATTCATCATATCCAGTAAATGTAAATTGACACTCTGGGGTTTTACTTACTACTCTGAACTGTTCTAACTTTTGGTTGCCTTTGATAAAGAAAGGGCATTCTTTGTCGCCCGTTCGGTGACCATACCGTTTACAGCGCCAACCTAAAATAAAGACAAAGGGATATATTTCTTTAAGATAATATATCTTTACTTAATCAAGATAAAGTATCAGTAGATCATGTTAAAGATATTCTTCATTAGATTCCAATTTTAAAAGCAAGTATAATTAATGAAAAGAGAAACTACTTCCTCAAGTATCCTTTAATTGCAGAGTTTTAGAAGTGAACCAAGTACTTACTAAATAATTCCATGCAAAAAACAAATGTGATTTTTTTTTTAAACTGTGCTATAGGTTGAATTGTGTCATCCCTTTTGCTGTCCCGCTGTATTGAAGTCCTAACCACTAGTACCTCAGAATGACCTTACTGGGAGACAGGATTTTTAGAGAGGCCTGGAATACATCCTTTCCACACCAGCCCTCAGAAGGACACCTTGACCTTGGATCATTTGCCTCCAGAACTGTGAGACAAGAAACTTCTTGTTTAAATCATGCAGTCTGTGGGACTTTGCTACAGCAGAACTAGTAACTACACAGGCATTCAGCAACTCCAGCTAAGGAGGTCAGGAAGCAGGAAGAGGAATTATAGGTCAGATTAGCCAACTGTGCTCCATGATGGCAGCTAACGAAAATATGTAGTGACAGGGAAATATTTTCTTCACATTTCAATTTCAGAGTTGGTAGTAGGAAACCACTGGGAAAATAATGAAGTTTAGGGATTCTCTGACCTGCCCCTTCTGCATCTCCCCACTATTTTAAGTTAGTTCCACCTGGGGAAGAAGAAATGCATTCAATACAAATGCAGACCCCTTCAAACAAATGTGTCTTTATGACAAAAGGAGAAATTTTAAATGCCGTAAATTGATGTGCGCTATCAAGAAGGATCCATATGATCTGTGATCAAAACCTCTACTAAAGGAGAGGCAATGCTTGTTACTCAAAGTGTGGTCAGTGGACCAGCAAGACTAGCATCACCTGGGAGCTTGTCAGAAATAGAGAGTATCAGGCCCACCCCAAGTGTGAGAAACTCTGCTTTAGATAACACTAGGATCATGGAAATAATGACAATAGGGTTACGTGTGCATGTATTTTTCCATCTGGGATGGATATAAGTTTTGTGAAGTCTGAAGCTAACATAAATTAAAGAGAAGAAGGGCTCTTTTGGGGTCGCGGAGAATCTTGACTTGGTAAATTTTACGGAAAGACAGGACTACTGTTGGAACTCCAAAGGCCTTTCGAAGGTGCAAAGAAGGGGTCCTAAAGCTTAAGCTTCATTAACTTCATGTAAAACTGGTTCTGGTCCAGACTAAACAGTTTTAATTTGCCTGTCAATGAAAAGAACAATAAAATGGAAAGTGAAGCACTACTAACTACCCCATCAAAGAGGGGAGTGATTTTTAAACTTAATTTTTAAAAAAGGAAATATAATCAGTTTAATACGTGGTTCAACTCTGAAAATTATAAACACAATGGATTTATTTAAATTTATGATATAACTATTATTGGGGAAATGAGATAAGTAGGGCATGTGTATGAGATGGGATGGAAGAAGACAAAAGGAGCTGAGTTCTGGTCTCCTACAGTTAGAAATGAGCAGATAACAAGGAAGTCTGAAAAATCAAGGGTCAGGAATGTAATCCTGTTATCTAGATACATGGGGATAAACTTAAAAATAACCTTTCGAAAAGGTTGAGGTGAGGAGAATGCAGGCAAAGGGAGGAGAACTGCTATTTTAATTGTGTGCACGAAGGATCTCTGTACAAACAAATGTCTTTTTTTTTTTTTTTGTTTTGCCAAACAAATGTCTTTAAAGGCAGCAGTACCCCTTCTTCAAATGCCATCTTATGCTGGTGTGGTGGATGGTGTGCACACAGCTCCACCTGGTCCAGTCCCACCCTGTGTGGCCCACAGCTCCTCTCAGGTCATCTGGATAAACAAACACCACTAATGAGGACACGCTGAGGTGAGACCCAAGGAGACCCCAGGTGACCCCCAATGCATCCTTCGTCCCCCATGGCATTTCTACATGGAATATCCTTTCTGTTACAGGAATATTACTGAAGCATAGACTCTGCGAGCGGCTACAGTCCTGTGGAAGATCACTGCCCTTGCAGCCAGAAGCCCTGGAGTCAAGGCGCTGCTCTGCCACTTACCCTAGACACTGACTAACACATGCAAGGGGGCTTCCTCATCTATCGCCTAGAGATCACGCCCTGACTTCAACAGCACGGTGTGAGAGTGAATTAAAAGGTGTGAACTTGTTTGTAAACAGTGGTCTATAACTTGCGTGAACCAAGTCTGTTACTTGAAACCCGTCCACACTCACACTGCATGACTTTGACTTCTTTCCCGAGTGGCATCCAAAGTCCTTTGGTTGGTGCGTGGGCCAGAAATTCCCTGGCATGTTCATTGCCTGGGACATCTGGTATACAGTCTTCTGGCTTAGTCTCATCTTCCTGAAAAAGGAAACAGTGTGTAAGCTCTATGGCAAAAAAAGCGCCAGAGCTCTCCTCCTACCCGCTTGAGAACACAGCACTGCCTGGCTTGCTCATGGGCTGGAGACCCCTATGTCATCACGTTATCCTCTGAAGAGCTAGAAAGACAGAGTATAACTGAGAAAGAAAATGGAAGTAACTATTCCAGAAGAGCTAGCTGTACCACAAAAATAAAGTAGCTGTTTTTGTGAAAAGTTACTAGTGTTTACACAGGGATGATCTGTGAGCTCCAAATTCTAATTCTAGATCACAAAAATTAGATTCTAAGATCACAAAAAATTTTCTGCTAACTTAGAAGCTTTGTGGAATGAGGCAGAAGATAGAATTAAACAAATAAGAATTCCTGGAACAATAAAAACAATGTATCAGAGTAAAATAGATTATTAGACCTTGAAGGTCACTGTCATGTTTTATAATCTCATACAACCTGTATTTGTGAGATGTATTTTCACCACCTAATAACTGCACTATATAATTAAGGTGCTGTTTCTTACCTTATGATTTTTTCAAGTTTCCAGGAAAATTAAATTTATAATGGAAGAATGTTTTCTAAAAAATTTTTTTTAAAGTGAAAAGCTAAAAAAAAAAAAAAAAAAAAGTGAAAAGCTACCAAACAGGAAAGGTTACTTTGGCCTTAAGTCCTCTAAGTCTCACTCCCAGAGAAACACACTGACACTGTGGCCGGGGTGCTGGAGGAGGGACTCTGCACCAGGCGGGGCTGGACTGGATGGACGCACATGTCCTCAGAGTCCACTGTTCTCTGAACTGATGACAGTCGAGAAAGGAGGAGTGGAGCATCAGAGAAGGAACATGGGGCAGCAGAGCTCTGAGAAGACGCAGTCGCAAGGGAGACAGAAAGAAGGGGAGCGAGTGCTGAGGACACCCAGGGGACCTAGAGTGGTGTCTTAGGGACAGACACGAGGCAGATTAAACTTCTGCAAAGGCACAGACTATGACAAGCCCAAAGTGCACGAACTGACTGCCATCTGCAGAGAAGAGACAGGACTACCATAAAGGAGCTTCAAACCTTAAGCAGCTGTTTTTCATAACAAGTGACTGAGTCTGAGCTCTGGTCAAATCTGTCTCAGAGAAAAACCAAAAATACAAACTTTACACTGACCTTGATAAACCCAGGAGGAGGTTTTTCATAACTAGAAGTAAAAAAAAAACACTGGTCATCAATCATGTTCATAGGAACATAACACATTTCAATCACCAAAAAGCAACTACAGGCCAAAATAAAAAAGGTTATTTTTAGTAAAAACTAAAACTACACTATAACTTTTAAAAACAGTTAATAAAATATGTCCGGCAGTCAGAGATGTTATGTTAATATGAATAAACTGATGCTGTATGACATCCTGCTGGGATGCAGCACTTAAATTGACCAAATAATAACTAACTTGGTTTCTTAGGACAATGATTTTATATTTAGAGGAAGGGAAATCAAGAGACTGCTGGGAAAATGTGAGGGAAGAAGAGACTTGAGCTAATTATGGCTCCAATCTGTCATTACACTTGTGGGTGATTTACTTACCATAACTTCCATAACACTGAGCCTCATGGGGGTGGCGGTGTGAGTGCTCTAAGGATGGGGACTGCACAATGGGGAGGGAGCTAAGCCAGAGGGAAGGGTCTGCTATAGTGGAAGGAGGTGAGGGTGATCCACCCCAGAGGCTCCCTTTCCCACCCCTTGCCCCAGCTCTGGATTCAAGATCCTCTCCACTGGCCTGTGGTGTTTGCAGAGCACACTGCCACTTGCTCCTCATCTCTCTGACTGCCCTTTATGCCCTACTGACCCCTCTGGACTCAAGGATGTAGGGCAGTCGGTGGCACTCAACTACTGCTAGAGAAGCAGATGACTGTGTGCAAATGTACTTTCCCTTCCACCAATATAGCTCTCAGACCCTCGGATTCTGAGGACGCAAATCAGGCCTATGCTCCCAACTCATTTCTACTTTTTATTATTTTGCTGGAACTTGGGGAAAAGGCTTCTGGTGTCAAATTTACAAAAGCAGCACCCACCGCTCCTGTTCATTTAAAAAACAAAAAAACAACTAATTTTAAAAATTGAAATGGAATTAACATATAACACTGTATTCCTTTCAGGTGTAATTATGTTCAGTTTCAAGCACTGACACATTCTAGACTATGCAATGCAGAGAGTGGGTGCCTGGCTTTTAAAGGTGACTGCCTAATGGATATAACCCCCTTCTTAAAAAAGAATGTAGTTAGGAAAAGAGGCAGGATAACTGAACAGCTCAGGTCTTTTCAATGCCTCTTAAATGGAATTTTACTGAGAGAGGGCATCGAGGTGCTATGACTGGTTCAAAATGCTATCTTGACTCCAACAATTTGGAAACTGGGGAGTCCCAAAGTTGCTGCATACAGAAGGTGAATTCAGAGATGATTATTTTTCTGAATTTTATGACGGAAAATGTCATCAGGAAAACTTTAATAAATTCTAAAATGGCTAATCACTTATCTAATAGTCAAATAGATATGGATTATCCTAAAACTAGGCCAAAATAGTTTAAGTTAAAACAAGAAAACAGTAGCGTACAGGACAGAATGTTTGGTATGGTTCTATTTGTGTGTATGGGAAAAGGGAGATTATACATATACATATCACCTGAGGGAGGGAGCTTTTTTTCACTTACATTTATTTATGTGCAAATACACTGCCTCAAACAATGTTTTTTTAATTACAAAAGAAAAATGAAATTAACGTTATCTTCCTCACACCTATGTTGCCATAAGTCCAGGCTAATACAAATTTCTGAGAGAGAAACCAAAGGACTTAGGGGCAAAAAAGGGTCACTAATAGGCTGTTAGCTCATTTCTGTTATAGAGTTACATAGGAGGCATTTTTGTTTTAAACATTTCAATGTCATTTGTTTGTTTCAGGAACTATATCCTCACTCCTGCTCTAACCAACTTGCTATTTCCTCCTACCAAAGCAAAGAACAGGCGGATGAAACTAAACTTTTAGGTGATACTGAAAGCTCAGTTTAGAAACTTGCTCCCTGCAGCAGTAACCACTCAACAATCACCACGCCCGGCACAGTGCTCAGAACCAGACGGAAGAACTGAGGGTATCAGGGTGACGGAAGAACTGAGGGTATCAGGGTACTCCTAAAGAAATCTAGAAAAGCCAAAAAGGTTGAAACTGCTCTTACAAAACCTCCATGTAACTCTGGACAAAGGTCCTCTCCGTACCTTGAGACCCCCAAAATGGAGTGGCCCAGTTCAAATCTAAAGCTAAGTCAGCCAGTCCTAATGGGGAATGCCTCACGTCAAGGAAACCTAGTATATACCAATCACAATCCTTTAGCCCAGGGCTACCTAGCTTAGTTTAGCTTACCCTAGATAAGAGGACGTGCAAGCTTTGTAAAGAAATCCCTGACTCCCTAGTCAATCGTGCCCTATTTTCAAGGTGCCTCTTGAAACGCCCTGTAAAACTTACTCCTGTCCAAAATAACTGGGAAGTGTTCCACTGCAGATGAAACACTGTATTTCCTCAATCTGTGGAGCAAGATTGTTTTTCCCTTGAACAAAGGACGTCAAACTGCAAAGTGTGGCAGTTTTGTCTTTTGACACTCTTTAGGACTGTCCTGATAAAAGAGATGTTTTAGTTTTTGAAGTAGAAAACTCTAAAGACATAGCATTAATGTTACTATGAATGGCTGCTGATGGACTGTCTCACCTGCCCAATTTATACACATTTCTATTATTCCTCCATTATGGGCTTCCCTCGTGGCTCAGATGGTAAAGAATCTGCCTGTAATGCAGGAGACCTGGGTTCGAACCCTGGGTTGGGAAGATCCCCTGGAGAAGGGAATGGCTACCCACTTCAGTGTTCTGGCCTGGAGAATTCCATGAACAGTGCATGGGGTCGCAAAGAGTTGGACACGACAGAGTGAATTTCACTCTCACACTCTCCATTATTCTTACTAAATGAGGCCAGGCCTGTGACATGCCACAGCTTTCCACTGGAAAATATTTCAGCAATTTGCTTTGGAGATACCATATCCAAAAAGCTTTGTAGCATACCTAAAAGGCTTATTCTGTTTATACCCAGTTGTTCAAATGAAGTGACATTCAGTTTAAGAGCCACAGGAGGCCAGGCTCCAAGAAAGCATGCATTTTGTGTCAAAGCTCCCAAAGGTTAGTAATGAAGGATTAACCCTTGAGGGCCTTTTCTTACATCAGCAATCATGAGAAGGTAGGCAGTGAGAAGTGCCTGAAACAAATAAGTCAAATAACTCATTGAACATCAAACTTAGAATCTAAGTTTGACCTCTAAAGCTGATTATAGAAGGAAAAAACAGAAGGGAATCGAAAGGGTCATTAATCCAACTTTCCACCTTATATTTAATCTCCTTTACAACCCACCCTTCTCTCAGTGGTCATCTGGACTCTCCTCCAACCCTCGGGAGCTTGGGGAGCACACTGCCTCCCAAGTCAGGCCATGCTGAGTCAGGTCCTAATTCTTTTTGAGCTGGAACTGGCCTCTTAGTAGCTTTCATCCTTAACCCTGGTGAAAAATCCTAAGGACCAGAGAGAACAAGTTTACACTCTCTTCTACCTGACAGCTCCTCCCGAGTAGTTAGGAGCCAGGCCCTCACCCCACTTTACTTGTCTTCGTCACCGCACGAACATTACGGGACTGGGCTTTCTCTTTCCTTATTAATAGCAAAAATGAAAAGGATGGGGATTTTAACCAGTTCACAGTGCGCCCCCCGACCTGAGAGCGGAAGGACCAGGGCGCTCAGTCGCACTTCTAGGTTCAGTCCCGGAATACTAACTGAGCACCGCCGCCGCCGCACGAGGACTAAAACCGCCGCTTCCGGCGGGGGAAGCGCCCGCCGCCGCCGCTCGCGTCCCGGACGAGACTCGGGGGAGGAGCCTTCTCCCTCCCGCCAGCCGCTGGGAGTCTAGGGTCCCGCAGCCCGGGATCAAAACCGGCTCTCGGCTCGCCGGGGTCCGAGGGGCTCAGCGGCCCACCCCCAGGTGTCCAAGGATCCCGTCTAAAGCGCCGACCCCGAGCGGACCCCGCCGCGCGACCCGGGCCCCGACCCATTCCTAGTATTAGTCGGAGACGGGCGTGACGGACTCACAAGGATTCCAGGTGCTTGAGCTGCTGCAGCTGCTGCGCGTCCTGCCGCCGCCGCTTCAGCTCCCGGCGCCGCTGCAGCTCTTGCTCCGGGGGCTCCCGGGGCCGCCGCGCGCCCCCAGCGCCCGCATCGTCGCGCCCGGGCCGGGACGACATCGCAGCCCCGCGCGGCGCGGCTGAGGCTGCCCGACCGCGCGGCGAAGACGGTACTTCCTCTGCGCCGCGCTCTCTTGGCCCAGCAGCGCCCCCTCCCGCTGCGGCTCCGCGTCCCGCCGGGCCGGGCCGTGTCGGGTGCCCTCTCCGCGGCCGGCTGCAACCTGCACCGCGGAATGGCCGGCGGGGCCTCGAGTCGTTGATCGGAGCCCTGTCTTCAGGTTGGCTGGTGCCGGAGGCCAGAGCTCGCCCCCTGGCGGCGGCCAGGAGTCGCGGCACTAAGGACGCCGTGTGAAGTAGGGCCAGTTCTGGAGTGGCTGGGCCCCTCTCGGGATCGGGCAGCTTCCTCGCCATCTCCAACCAGGGAGGCCAGGAAACCTGTGCAAGTCCATTTCGTATCCCCCCGTGGCTAGGCACACAGGAGCTGCTCGTTACCCATTAGTACGATGCACTCAGTTTTTGAAGAAAGAGAGGCTTCCATAGAAAATTTTCAGTTTTCCGAAACTTGTGAGCCATGCGATGTATCAGTTCAGTTCAGCTGCTCAGTCGTGTCCGGCTCTGTGCGACCCCATTAACTGCAGCACACGCCAGGCTTCTCTGTCCGTTACCAACTCCCAGAGCTTGCTCAAATTCATGTCCATCCAGTTGGTGATGCCATCCAACCATCTCATTCTCTGTCGTCCCCTTCTTCTGCCCTCAATTTTTCCCAGCATCAGGGTCTTTTCCAATGAGTCAGTTCTTCGTATCAGGTGGCCAAAGTATTGGAGTTTCAGCTTCAGCATCAGTCCTTCCAATGAATATTCAGGACTGATTTCCATTAGGATAGACTGGTTGGATCTCTTTGCAGTCTAAGGGACTCTCCAGAGTCTTCTCCAACACCAGTTAAAAAGTATCAATTATTCTGTGCTCAGCCTTCTGCATGGTCCAACTCTTATGTCCATACATGACTATGGGAAAAACCATAGCTTTGACTAGATGCACCTTTGTTGGCAAAGTAACCTCTCTGCTTTTTAATATGCTGTCTAGGAATGTGAAGTCAAGTGGGCCTTAGAAAGCATCACTAGGGAGTTCTCTCCTCACCATGTCTTCTCACAAGACTTTCAGGATCAAGCGATTCCTGGCCAAGAAACAAAAGCAGAATCGTCCCATTCCTCAATGGATTCGAGTGAAAACTGGCAATAAAATCAGGTACAACTCCAAGAGAAGACATTGGAGAAGAACCAAGCTGGGTCTATAAGAAGCAAGCTGGGTCTATAAGCAGCCAAATCACAGTGAGAACATCACTACTGTAATGCTTGGCTCCTGATGTATCTTATTTCCTAACTATCAGTCTGAGACTCAGTAATAAATATGAAACATTGAAAAAAAAAAAAAAAGAAAGCATCACTAGGAACAAAGCTAGTGGAGGTGATGGAATTCCAGTTGAGCTTTTTTCAAATCCTGAAAGATGATGCTGTGAAAGTGCTGCACTCAATATGTCAGCAAATTTGGAAAACTCAGCAGTGGCCACAGGACTGGAAAAGGTCAGTTTTCATTCCAATCCCAAAGAAAGGTAATGCCAAAGAATGCTCAAACTATGGCACAATTGCACTCATCTCACATACTAGTAAAATAATGCTCAAAATTCTCCAAGCCAGGCTTCAGCAATACGTGAACCATGAACTTCCAGATGTTCAAGCTGGTTTTAGAAAAGGCAGAGGAACCAGAGATCAAATTGCCAACATCCGCTGGATCATCGAAAAAGCAAGAGAGTTCCAGAAAAACATCTATTTCAGCTTTATTGACTATGCCAAAGCCTTTGACTGTGTGGATCACAATAAACTGTGGAAAATTCTGAAAGAGATGAGAATACCAGACCACCTGACCTGCCTCTTGAGAAACCTATATGCAGGTCAGGAAGCAACGGTTAGAACTGGACATGGAACAGACTGGTTCCAAATAGGAAAAGGAGTACATCAAGGCTGTATATTGTCACCCTGCTTATTTAACTTATATGCAGAGTACATCATGAGAAACGCTGGACTGGAAGAAACACAAGCTGGAATCAAGATTGCTGGGAAAAATATCAATAACCTCAGATATGCAGATGACACCACCCTTATGGCAGAAAGTGAAGAGGAGCTAAAAAGCCTCTTGATGAAGTGAAAGAGGAGAGTGAAAAAGTTGGCTTAAAGCTCAACATTCAGAAAACGAAGATCATGGCATCTGGTCCCATCACTTCATGGGAAATAGATGGGGAAATAGTGGAAACAGTGTCAGACTTTATTTTTTTGGGCTCCAAAATCACTGCAGACGGTGACTGCAGCCATGAAATTAAAAGACGCTTACTCCTTGGAAGAAAAGTTATGACCATCCTAGATAACATATTAAAAAGCAGAGATATTACTTTGCCAACAAAGGTCTGTCTAGTCAAGGCTATGGTTTTTCCAGTGGTCACATATGGATGTGAGAGTTGGACTGTGAAGAAAGCTGAACGCCGAAGAATTGATGCTTTTGAACTGTGGTGTTGGAGAAGACTCTTGAGAGTCCCTTGGACTGCAAGGAGATCCAACCAGCCCATTCTGAATGAAATCAGCCCTGGGATTTCTTTGGAAGGAATGATGCTAAAGCTGAAACTCCAGTACTTTGGCCACCTCATGCGAAGAGTTGACTCATTGGAAAAGACTCTGATGCTGGGAGGGATTGGGGGCAGGAGGAGAAGGGGACGACAGAAGATGAGATGGCTGGATGGCATCACTGACTCGATGGACGTGAGTCTGAGTGAA
This sequence comes from Ovis canadensis, assembly GCF_042477335.2. Lineage (NCBI taxonomy): Eukaryota > Metazoa > Chordata > Mammalia > Artiodactyla > Bovidae > Ovis > Ovis canadensis. Next base: position 78,622,997 of record NC_091248.1, on the reverse strand, counting down.
CTCCAGGAGATGGTGATGGACAGGGAGGCCTGGCATGCTGTGATTTATAGGGTGGCAAAGAGTCGGACATGACTGAGCGACTGAACTGAACTGAGGTTGGTCGTAGCTTTTATTCCAAGGAGCAAGCGTCTTTTAATTTCATGGCTGCAATCACCATCTGCAATGATTCTGGAGCCCCCCAAAAATAGTCAGCTACTGCTTCCACTGCTTCCCCATCTATTTACCATGAAGCGATGGGACTGGAAGCCATGATCTTAGTTTTCTGAATGTTGAGTTTTAAGCCAACTTTTTCACTCTTCTTTCATCAAGAGGTTCTTTAGTTCTTCTTCACTTTCTGCCATAAGGGTGGTGTTATCTGCACATCTCAGGTTATTGATATTTCTCCTAGCAATCTTGATTCCAGCTTGTGCAGTCTGGCATTTCTCATGATGTACACTGTGTATACGTTAAATAAGCAGGGTGACACTATACAGCCTTGATGTACTCCTTTCCCAATTTGGAACCAGTCTGTTGTTTCATGTCCAGTTCTAACTGTTGCTTCTTAACCAGCATACAGATTTTTCAGGAGGCAGGTAAGGTGGTCTGGTAGTCCCATCTCTCTAAGAATTTTCTACAGTTTGTTGTGATCCACACAGTCAAAGGCTTTGGTATAGTCAACTAAACAGAAGTAGATGTTTTTCTGGAATTCTCTTGCTTTTTCGATGATCCATGTGTTGTATAGCCGGTGTAATATATTGAATTCAGATAAGATTTGGGTTCTAGAAATGAGAAGCCAGTATATACTGTGCAGTCTTTATGTAGTCATTGAACCAAAGTCTTAATAGTATAATAGTTCATTTAACTAAAAAATTATAACAAGTGCTGTTACCACCCACATGTATTATCTTTATTTAGTGATAAAGAGGCCCAGAGAGCTCAGTGACTTGCACAAGGAAACAACTAGTAGGTCACAGAAACTGAAAGTGAAGTCGCTCAGTCGTGTCCCACTCTTTTTGACCCAATTGACTGTAACCTACCAGGCTCCTCTGTCCATGGGATTTTCCAGGCAAGAGTATTGGAGTGGGTTGCCATTTCCTTCTCCAGAACCAGGATGCAAAAGCGTTAGGTGCCTAACTAGGTTGTGCTTTGAAACTGTATGTGATATATAATTTCTTCAGCCTTGAAATAATGGAAGAAACTGCAGAGGAAGTAAAAATAACATCATAAGGGAAATACTTGCTGAAATATTCAAACTGTTAATGCCGCAAAATGTGAAGAACTTCTTCAAATTTATTCAGGAAGATACAAACACACAGAAGCTATGCATAGACATCTGAAATTATACTGACATATGCCCTGGAGCTTGGAAATTATCTTTTCCTCTAACAATGAAGCCAGTAAGAATTGTTGAATGAATGTAGATTTAGCCATTCATGTGTAACTGATCATGACCTTATGGAGCCTTCCCAGGATAGATCTCTCCCCCATATCCTCTGCCAAAGCTCCTGTTTGAAGTACTCAGATAATAGTATCTCATGCATCTTTCCTGAGTTTTTCAGATGCTAAAAGCTGCCACAAAATGGAAGAAATTAACTACTTGATTATCATAAGCCCCAGTCCCCATTGCACAGGAGCTAATCACATACCTTGGGACACCTCCCCCCAACTTTGCCTTTAAAATTGCCTTTTGCTGAAACATTTAGAGGAGTTCAGGGTTTTTTATCTTTTTTTGAGCACCTTTGACCCATTCTCCTTGAATGGCATTGTAATAAAACTTTCTCTGCTCTGAGCTCCGACATTTGGGTCTGGCCTATCTATCTGCCTGCACTGCAGGAGACCCGGGTTCAATCCCTGGGTCCGAAAGATCCTCTGGAGAAGGAAATTGCAACCCACTCCAATATTCTTGCCTGGGAAATCCCATGGACAGAGGAACCTGGCAGGCTACAGCTCATGGGGTCACAAAGAGTTAAATACGACTGAAAGACTAACAGTTACAGTTTCACTGTGCTAAAGGCACACACCCTTGCATTCCACAACAATGGAAGTTATCTGGGCCAATGAGTGACGTATATGACGCCTTTTAAGACATTCAAATACAGTCAAGAAAAATGACATAGGCTTTGGAAGCTGTGATTTACAAAGGAAATGTAATCGCGTTGCAGGAAGAAGTTGGTCTACACAATCAAGAAGAGGAGAACCAAGGAAAGAAATCAGGTAGTGTTTTTCCAGGGTTGTTATTGAGCAGAAAATTCTGGGTAGTTCCAGAATACGCACACTACGTATTCCTTCCTTTTTAACGTGAACATGTACTGGGCCAGCAGCACCCCAGCCACCAGGGCGCACACACTTGCGCTCACCCTCGCGGTTGCTTCTTCCATGGACCGGGCCTCCTGCGCCTCCGGGTTCAAGAGGAGAGGTCGCTGGGTGGGATGCTCTGGCCCTGAAACCTACTGGGACCCCGCCCCTAGCCCCGCCTCGCCCCGCCCCGCCGGGGAAAGCCCCACCCACGTGCGGCGGGGACGGAGCCTGGATTGCGGGGCGTGGCTTCGTCCGCGCCAGAGGCGGGAGGCGGGTTTCCTCGGAACGCGCGTCTAGCTCTGTCTGAGGACAGAAAACGGGAATCGAATTAATTCTGTCTCACCACTAATGAGGAGTAGGCAATGGTTCGCTCCAGCTCCGCCCAGTAGAAATCTGATTCCAACAATCAGGAAAAATTCTCCGTCTTCCGCGCTCTGGAGACACTCAGGACTACAACCCCCAGAAGGCATTGGGACTCGGCTATCTGACTTGCGCAGTAGCGTTCGTTGTAAAGTGCTATGACAACAGGGCGAAGATGGCTTGGAGTTAGGCTTGAATCGGGAGGTGTCCCTTCCGCCGCTGCTGTCCTTTTTCTGCTACATCCCACTCACTGCCTCCTTCATCATTTCCTCCTCTTTGTGAGCAGCATTACTTTCCTCTGTCCTGTCCTGCCTGATCTCTGCCACGGGACTGATACCGTTTTTTCTGCTCGTCTCTGAGGGTGACAGAGAGAGGATGCGGGAGAGCTACTTGATGGGATCACTCCAACTCCGTGGAGCTGGTGGTGCTACCTGGTGAGACTCTCTCTTTGCCTGGGTCGTGGAACAAGTTGGATCAGGAGAGCGAGAAGGAGTATAAGGATTGCTTTTCTCTGCGACGTCCGATCTTGCTCGTCGTTCCAGCCCTGGGACCCTGGCAGACATTCTTAAAGGGAAGTCTGTAGAGACCGCGAAGGACGGTGGGGCAGGACCCACCTGATTCAGCATCAGGTAAGGAAGTATGTCTAGAATTAAACATCGGATTCATGAATGCCCTTTCCGTGTTTTATTTTATTATATATATATATTTTGATCAGATTGATTCTCTGATGCCATGTAATGATTTTGGGAGATAGAGGATAACAGGTTTCTTACGGAATATGTTTGCATTCAAAAGACAACAGCCAGAACAATGTGTGTGTGTGTGATCCTGTGAATGTCAAGAAAAGGTGATAAGAATTTTTAAAGATTCCGATCAGGAGTGTCACATGGTGCACAAGCATTCTCCTGTGACCCTTCAACAAGTCTTCTGAACAAATGGTCAAAGCAGTTTCCAGCCTGTGACTGAAGTAGGATGCATGTACTAATACCCCTTAATTCCTTCTTGCAATAGGATTATTCCTTCTCCTTCTCTCTTTGACACTGCAGACCACAGCAGTCTAGATGAACTGAAGTGATCTCTCTCTCTTCCCCAGTTAAATGCCCTGCAATTGACTCCAATTTTGAGGATCTTTCCTGCCTGCACGTCCCACCCCCCACCATCCATCTCACTTTTACTTTAAAAATGAAACCATATCACAGACATCCACAATTTGAGGATGCTGGAGGGAAAAGGATGAGTCTTAGCTAAAGTCTGTGAGTATTCAGAGAGGGAGAGATTTTTCTAACCTCTTTGTGTATTTGTATTTGCTGCAAATATGTAAAGAGATTATTTGTTGAAGATTTTTTGGTGAATAGATTGAACTATTATTTAGAATAATATATAAAATAAACTGTAAATTCTGCAAATGATTTACAAGTCATAAGTTTAAGGAATTTTTCATTTTCTGTAATTATGAGTAATTGTTGTTCTTAAATTACAACCACACACTTATGTTTTTGGTGAGACTGCTGGATGGAAATCTTCTTTGAAGGGACAAAAAAAATCCAGTATCAATAAGATATAGTAATTTTTAAAGCTTTGCAACTTTTGAAGTTTGTAGCAGATCTTATCCCTCAGGATAAGGAATTCTCAAAAATTATTGAAACACAAAGCATTCTTGCTGATTAATGAAAAGTTACTATCATTCTTTTCAACTTCAGTTTAAATCTTCGTTCCAGAGGGACCGTTGTTCACATTCACATTTGTAATTTTGTCTTGCTCGGAACATACCATAACCACCACCAACACTACTGCTATTACTACTTCGAGGTTACTACTGACACTTATCTGACATTTATTGAATGCTTCCTATGGATTGGGCATTGGGGTAAGTAGTTACATGTGTTAGGCTATTTTATTCTCCCATCTTCCCAGAACAACTGGGAATCTAGAGGAAGAGAGACTTGTCTAAGGTCATACAGTTGAGGTCTGTCCAACTCCCTCTCCTGTGATCTTTCCTCTTTTGTGGCTTTTATTAAAATTCTAGCGTTGAGTCTATAATATTGTCTTCAAAAGCAACATTCTTCTAATTCTGTGCATTTGTTATCTTGCCTGGACTGGAAGACCTGACCAGTGTTTTCCAAAATTCGAGGCAGCACTAGCATGACATGGAGAAAATAAAGCTCCTGAAATGAAAAGCAGTAGTGTCAATGTCTTAGCCTCCTAATTTCAGCATCTGCCATCTCACCCACGCGTTCCTTCCAGAAGATTCTTGGGGTTATTATTGCCATAGCTGTTCATCTAGCCATCCTTCCATACTTTCGGACTAAGCAAATGAGGTATTAAAACACCCACGTCTTAAAGGAAAACTAAATCTGAGTAAACTTGGTGTGAGAGATAACATATATATATAAGTATTAAAAACAAAAAAGAATTATGGAAGAGAATTTCTGGAGATTGAGGGATAAAGAGGTGAGTTCTTATTTAATATTCTAATAAGGTCTAAGAAATCAGTCTTTTGTGGCTATTTATAATATGCATCTGTTAGAACCTTCTAATTATTGTTTTACAATCATCCTTTAAAATTTTAATTAAATATGGGAGATACTTTCCTGAAGTCTGAACTCACAGTGATTAGAATTAACGTTAACAGAGTTACAGCTTTTTAATTGTTGTGAGGTGGCTGCACTTATTTATCAGTAGATAGTCTGGTTTTGGGTGTTACTTCCAACTTCTTGGTATTTATAGTTGTGATCAGTTGGGCAGGTTTCTTAACCTCTCTTTGTTCAAGAATACCTATAAAATAGTATCTGTGGTTTACTTTGTAGTTTTGTTATGAAGATTAGAATACTTGCAAAGCACTTAGAATGGCACCTGGGACCTTGGTAAATGCTTAGTAAATGTTAGCTATTATTTTCTTTTCTAGTGAAGGGAGGTGATAGCCATGAAAAATCTGATATTTGGTTTTTATTTTACATTTATTTAAAAACAGAAAAGGGCTTCGCTGATAACTCAGTGGGTAAAGAGTCTGCCTACAATGCAGGATACAAAGGAGATGCAGGTTCTATCTCTGGGTCAGGAATATCCCCTGGAGGAGGAAAATGGCAGCCCATTCAAAAATTCTAACCTGAAAAATCTCATGGACAGAGGAGCCTGGTTGGCTACAGTCTAAAGGGCTGCAAAGAGTTGAACATGACTAAGTGACTAAGCACAACAGGCAAAAAACAGAAAATCATTAAGGACCTGGAAATTAACACTGAGTGAATAGGGGATAAAATGCAAATTTTTATTTCTTACTTTTATTGAAGACAATTAAATAGAATTAAAATCAATTTATGCATATTAAACTTTTGTTATTTGGAATATTTTAAATTTGTTTTTGTAACAAAAAAGCCATATTTCATGGCCGAAAATGCCTTATTACCATTGTTCCTTTCTTCCTTTCCTGCCAGTACTAGACCTCTGCCACCCAACTGCTTACCTTAATATGTTAAAGTCAAGACCTGTATGTTTTTGAACTTGGAAAATGAATTAGCATTTTATATGAGTTTTAATTTATGGTTAATTTTTTTTCTCTGTCAATGGGGTAGGATGTCCTTCTAGGAGAAAGGGTAGAATTTATTTTGCTAATCTTCTGAATTTAATTTGCCAACCTATTGTTCTTCTGATAGAGTGGTAAATGTGGCCAAAATACAGGAGTATCCTAATTTAAAAAAGGTGAAACTTTGGGACTTCCTTTTGATCCAGTGACCAGGACTCCATGCTCCCAGTGCAGGGGGCTTGGGTTCGATACCTGCTTAGGGAACTAGATCTCACACGCTGTAAGTAAAGATCCCACATGCTGCAATGAAGTTCGAAGATCCTGCGTGCCACGAGGAAGACCCAGTGCAGCCAAAGAAAACATAAAACACTGAGCGACTGAACTGAACTGAACTGATTTTAGAAAATGAAAAATAAAAATAAAGGCTCTCAATTATTAAAGAGAGTAAAATATTATTTTATTATTTTTATTATGGGAAATTTTAAACATAAACAAAAACACAAATAATAGTAAAGCAATCCCCCATGTGTTCATCACTATGTACTCTTCAAAAAATAGCAGCTTTATTGAAATATAACTCACATGCCATACAATTAAACTATTTAATGTATACAATTCAATTTTTTAAATCTATTCACAGATATGTGCAACCATCAGTTGCATGACAGTAAATCTTAGAATATTTTTATCACCTCAGAAAGAAACCTTGTACCCTGAGCTTATAGCTTTCCTGTCTTCTCCTGTCCTTTAAACCTAAGAAACCACCAATTTACTTTGTCTGTATGGATTTGTGTATTCTGTACATTTTATATAAATGGGATCATATAATATGTGGTCTTCTGTGATTGGCTTCTTTCTCTTGAAGTAATGTTTTCAAGTTTCATCCATGTTGCAGCATATATTAGTTACTCCATTCCTTTCATCTCTGACTAATATTCTACTGTATGGCTATGCTACTTTGCATTTGTATATTCATTAATTGGTGGGCAGTTGGGTCATTTACACCTTTTGGGTATTATGAGTAAGGCTCCTATAAGCATGAGTTTATTTCTGAACTCTCACTTCTTTTTCATTTGTCTATGTCTACTCATATGCCAGTACCATACTGTCCTGATTCCTGTTGCTTTGTAGTAATTTTTGAAATGGGGGAAATATGAGTTCTCCAATTTTGTTCTTCTTTTAAAAGATTATTTTGACCATTCTGGGTCCCTGGTAATTCTATAAGAATTTCATCAGAAGCCTGCCAATTTGTACAAAGAAGCCATGTGGAAATCTGGTAGGGATTGCATTGAATGTGGAGATCAATTAGGGAAGTATTGCCATCTTAATAATGTTAATGCTTCAGAACCATGAACATGGTGTATTTTCCTGTTTAGATCTTTTTTCTTTTGAATATATTTTGTAGTTTTCAGAGTATATATTTTATATGTCTTTTGTTACTTTTATTCCTAAGTGTTTTATTCTTTGGATGCTATTGTAAATGCGGTTGTTTCTTATTTTCGGATTGTTCATTGCCAGTACATAGAAATACAGTTGATTTCTGTTGTGTTGATCTTGTATCCTTCAACCTTATTGAGTTGTTTACTAGCTCTAATAGTTTTTGTTTGTTTGTTTGTTTTTACTGAATTCTTGAGGATTTTCTATATACAAGATCATGTCATCTGTAAGTAAAGATAGTTTTACTTCTTCCTTTCCAATCTGTAAGCCTTTAATTTTTTTCCCACTTAATTGGCTAATTTACAGCCTCTAATATAACAGTCAAATGAAGTGGTTAAGAAGGACATCCTAGACTTGTGTCTGATATTAGGGAGAGAGCATCCAGTCATTCACCATTAAGTATGGTATAAACTATGAGTTTCGCATGTAAGTGTTCTCTTTCTGTTTGAGGAAGTTCCTTTCTATCCTAGTATGTTGAAAACATAGGTACTAATAATCCATAAACAATCTATAATAAGAATAGAAGAGCTTTATTTGAGCCAGACTGAGGGAGACACAGATTCAAGAAGTTACAACTTTATAACCGCAAAGTTATGTAAGTTGTTTGTGAAGAATTAGGATTGGAGCTTGGAAGGATGCTTGTTAAGCAAGGAAACTTTAAGTTGTATAACATATGGTTATGGGAGAAATACCTATATTATCACGAGATTTCATCAGAGTTCCATTAGATATCAATGTGCTCTGGAGTCTGTAAGACTTATATTTAAGAGCAAGTAGGTGGTGCTAGTGGTAAACAACCTCCCTGCCAATGCAGGAGATGCAAAGAAACATGGTTTTGATCCCCGAGTCAGAAGATCGCCTGGAGGAGGGCAGGCATGCTAAACTGTGATGTAATGTAATTCATGCAGTTCTGCTATATATTAGGGCTTCCCAGGTGGCACAGTGTTAAAGAATATGACTGGCAAGCAGGAGACGTGGATTTGATCCCTGGGTGGGGAAGATCCCCTGGAGAAGGAAATGACAACCCACTCCAGTACTCTTGCCTGAAATTCCATGGACAGAGGAGCGTGGTGGGCTACAGTCCATGGGGTCACAGAGAATCAGATACGACTGACTGTGCATGCTCGCTATGTATTAACTTATGTTTTGCCCTAGTATGAAGGTAAGTTGGTCTGAAACGAAGTAGCTGCGGTCCTGTGAAGAAGAGCCATTTGTTGGACCTAGGTTTAAAAATAGCACCACCTACCCCCTCCCCCGCCTTTTAAAAATTACAACAAAGCAGAACAAAAGAAAACTCTCACTGACCCATGCTTTTTCAGCGTTTCAGATATTAAATTGCAGGCAATGATAGCCTAATAAGACCAGGTCTAGAGACCTGGAGACGGTATGCAGAAATGCTTCTGCCATTAGCTCTGTAATTTAGACAGGGATCAAGACCATCCCCAAGGAAAAGAAATGCAAAAAAAAGCAAAATGGCTGTCTGAGGAGGCCTTACAAGTAGCTGTGAAAAGAAGAGAAGCGAAAAACAAAGGAGAAAAGGAAAGATATAAGCATCTGAATGTAGAGTTCCAAAGAGTAGCAAGGAGAGATAAGGAAGCCTTCCTCAGTGATCAGTGCAAAGAAATAGAGGAAAAAAATAGAATGGGAAAGACTAGAATCTCTTCAAGAAAATTAGAGACACCAAGGGACTATTTCATGCAAAGATGGGCTCGATAAAGGACAGAAATGGTATGGACCTAACTGAAGCAGAAGATACTAAGAAGAGGTGGCAAGAATACACAGAAGAACTGTACAAAAAAGATCTTGACGACCCAGATAATCATGATGGTGTGATCACTCACCTAGAGCCAGACATCCTGGAATGTGAAGTCAAGTGGGCCTTAGAAAGCATCACTACGAACAAAGCTAGTGGAGGTGATGGAATTCCAGTTGAGTTATTTCAAATCCTGAAAAATGATGCTGTGAAAGTGCTGCACTCAATATGTCAGCAAATTTGGAAAACTCAACAGTGGCCACAGGACTAGAAAAGGTCAGTTTTCATTCCAATCCTAAAGAAAGGCAATGCCAAAGAATGCTCAAACTATCGCACAATTGCACTCATCTCACATGCTGGTAAAGTAATGCTCAAAGTTCTTCAAGCCAGGCTTCTGCAATACATGAACCGTGAACTTTCAGATGTTCAAGCTGGTTTTAGAAAAGGCAGAGGAACCAGAGATCAAATTGCCAACATCCACCGGATCATCGAAAAAGCAAGAGAGTTCTAGAAAAACATCTATTTCTGCTTTATTGACTATGCCAAAGCCTTTGACTGTGTGGATCCCAACAAACTGTGGAAAATTCTGAAAGAGATGGGAATACCAGACCACCTGACCTGTCTCTTGAGAAACCTAAATGTAGGTCAGGAAACAACAGTTAGAACTGGACATGGAACAACAGACTGGTTCCAAATAGAAAAGGAGTACATCAAGGCTGTATATTATCACCCTGCTTATTTAACATATGCAGAGTACATCATGTCAAATGCTAGGCTGGATGAAGCACAAGCTGGAATCAAGATTGCCAGGAGAAATATCAATAATCTCAGATATGCAGGTGACACCACCCTTATGGCAGAAAGTGAAGAAGAACTAAAGAGCCTCTTGATGAAAGTGGAAGAGGAGAGTGAAGAAGTTGGCCTAAAGCTCAACATTCAGAAAACTAAGATCATGGCATCCAGTCCTATCACTTCATGGCAAATAGATGGAGAAACAGTGGAAACAGTGGCTGACTTTATTTTTGGGGGGCTCCAAAATCACTGCAGATGGTGACTGCAGCCATGAAATTAAAAGACACTTACTCCTTGGAAGAAAAGTTATGAGCAACCTAGATAGTATATTCAAAAGCAGAGACATTACTTTGCCGACTAAGGTCCGTCTAGTTAAGGCTATGGTTTTTCCAGTGGTCATGTATGGATGTGAGAGTTGGACTGTGAAGAAAGCTGAGCACCGAAAAATTGATACTTTTGAAGTGTGGCGTTGGAGAAGACTCTTGAGAGTCCCTTGGACTGCAAGGAGATCCAACCAGTCCATTCTGAAGGAGATCAGCCCTGGGATTTCTTTGGAAGGAATGATGGTAAAGCTGAAACTCCAGTACTTTGGCCACCTCATGTGAAGAGTTGACTCATTGGAAAAGACTCTGATGCTGGGAGGGATTGGGGGCAGGAGGAGAAGGGGACAACAGAGGATGAGATGGCTGGATGGCATCACGGACTCAATGGACGTGAGTCTGAGTGAACTCCAGGAGATGGTGATGGACAGGGAGGCCTGGCATGCTGCGATTCATGGGGTCTCAAAGAGTCGGACATGACTGAGCGACTGAACTGAACTGAACTCCTTGGAAGGAACATTATGACCAACCTAGACAGCATATTAAAAAGCAGAGACATTACTTTGCCAACAAAGGTCCATCTAGTCAAGGCTATGGTTTTTTCAGTGGTCCTGTATGGATGTGAGAGTTGGACTATAAAGAAAGCTGAGCGCTGAAGAATTGATGCTTTGGAACTGTGGTATTGGAGAAGACTCTTCAGAGTCCCTTGGACTGCAAGGAGATCCAACCAGTCCATCCTAAAGGAGATCAGTCCTGGGTGTTCATTGGAAGGACTGATGTTGAAACTGAAACTCCAATATTTTGGCCACCTGATGCAAAGAGCTGACTCATTTGAAGACTGTGATGCTGGGAAAGATTGAAGGCTGAAGGAGAAGGGGATGACAGAGGATTATATGGTTGCATGGCATCACTGACTCAATGGACATGAGTTGGGTAAACTCTGGGAGTTGGTGATGGACAGGGAGACCTGGCGTGCTTTGGTCCATGGTGTTGCAAAGATCAGATGTGACTGAGCGACTGAACTGAACTTAGGGGGGTCATATACCTATAGAATGAGAAGACTAGCTCATTGCTAAGTACCTTCTAGCTGTGGAGGCTCTTGATTTTAAAAGTGAGTTTTTTTTCTGAACTTTTGAAAGATGACTAGTGGTAGGGGTCACAGTAAAAAGGAAGAGAAGTAGAGCATTGCTATAAGAAAACATCCACATAGGCTCTCAGGTATCAGTTCAACTAGTGGTTTTCGAACTTCAAGGTGTGTGTGAATCACTTGCGGATGTTGTTTGGGGTGGAGTTGGGATTCTCAACTTTCACAAGCTCTTGGGTGATGTTGACCCGCTAGTCCAGGGACTACACTTGGGGTAGCAAAGCTAAATAATCTAGAAAAGGAGGACTTTCAGAAGCTAATGAAGTGGTAGGTGTCTAAGGAGAAATTGGTAGAGCAGAAGAAACAGGAAGGAACTAAATGTTGCCAGTTGTATTTTGTTAATAAGAATAGATATTCAATTTTATGACAGAAGTCCATGAGAAATTACTGCTTGATTTAGAACAGTTCCATTTACACACAGTGTTGGAGAGTTAATTTTTCATATTGGAGATTCCTCCCTCCACCCACCTTTATTCTAACAAGCTGAAAAAATTTGTTCATTAACAAAAGTTTTTAAGGCCATATTCACATAATAGGTATTTTCATCTGATGAAGTCATGTGTGTTTATATTCAAACTACAGGTACATACACTTTTCGCCCTTCCTGATTATGCTTCTTGTCCTTTGAAGTAATCATATCCATCATTATCATAGCAGTGATGATGACTATATGCTGAGTGTTGTGAGACCTCCTAGTGAATCATTGAATGGTGTTGAACTGGGGTCATATTCTGCCCTGGGCTGCAAGAGAATGATGTGTCTTTATTGTGGCAGTCCAATGGTATGATGTGTTATAATTTTCCAATATATCTCAAGTATGTAATGGGAATATATGGCATTTATTAAATACTGTTACATCCCTCTCAAATTAAAAAATTCAATAAAAGTATAATAGAAGTGTTTATTATGGTTTTGAATATTTGCCATGAGATTTGAAGTTTAGTCATCTGGCAATCTGTATGGTTTTACATAGTGCCATTATTAATAACAGGTGATACAGATGGTTTTTCAGAAACTCTCCCACATGTTAAAACTCATGACAAGTTTACTTACCTGCTAGGTATTTTTCCTTCATTTTCATCAATCCCTTGCCTTTACCTGACTGCTTTGTTTTTTAACATTGTTTTTTAACATAAAGAGAGGGCCTTACATGGAATTTTCTTTCTCCCCTACCCTGTTGTTTCTTTAAAATTGTCACTTTGAAAGGATTTTACGATCACATAGAAGCTGCAAGAATAGTGGTTTCCCAGTGATAAAGTACAATTATCAAAGCCATTAAATTGACATTAGTACAGTAAGTATTGAGCTATGCCATGTAGGGCCACCCAAGAGCATCATAGTAATACTGTTCATTAAGATCGTTTTTGGGTGGTTCTTCTGTGTATTCTTTCCATCTCTGCTTGATCTGTCCAGTGTCTACTAAGGTCCCCATTGTTTCTGTCCTTTATTGTGCTCGTCTTTGGGGAAAATGTTCCCTTGATATCTCCAATTTTCTTGAAGAACTCTCTAGTCTTTCCCCTGATTAATGAAGAGATCAAGAAGAGATGGAAAGAATACATAGAAGAACTGTACAAAAAAGATGTTAATGAATTGGATTACTACGATGGTGTGGTCACTCACCCAGAGCCAGACATTCTGGAGAGCAAAGTCAAGTGGACCTTAGGAAGCATTGCTGTTAATAGAGCTAGTGGATGCGATGGAATTCTAGTAGAACTATTCAAAACCCTAAAGGATGATGCCATTAAGGTGTTGCATTCAATACGTCAGCAAATCTGGAAGACCCAGTAGTGGCCACAGGACTGGAAAAGGTCAGTCCTCATCCCAGTTCCCAAGAAGAGTAGTACTAAAGAATGTGCTAATCATTGGACCATGCTAGTAAGGTCATGCTTAAAATCTTTCATGCTATGCTTTAGCATTATGTGAACCAGGAACTTCCAGATGTCCAAGCTGGGTTTAGAAAAGGAAGAGGAACCAGAGATCAAATTGCCAACATTCACTGAATCATAGAGAAAGCTAGGAAAGTCCAGAAAAAAACACCTACCTCCATTTGATTGACTACGCCAAAGCCTTCAACTGTGTGGATCATAATAAACTGAGGAAAGCTCTTAAAGAGATGAGAATACCAGAGCATCTTACCTGTCTCCTGATAAACCTGTATGCGGGTCAAGAGTCAACAATTAGAACCCTGCATGGAACAACTGATTGGTTCAAGATTGAGAAAGGAGTACGACAGGGCTGTCTGCTATCACCCTGTTTGTTTAACCTATATGCTGAGCACATCATGAGAAATACCCAGCTGGATGAGTTACAAGCTAGAATCAAGATAGGTGGGAGAAACAGCAACAGCCTCAGATAGGTGAATGATATCACTCTAATGGCAGAAAGAGAAGAGGAAGTAAAGAGCCTCTTGTTGCGGGTGAAGGAGGAGAGTGAAAGAGCCAGCTTAAAACTAAATATTAAGAAAACTAAGACAATGGCATCTGGCTCCATTGCTTCATGGCAAATAGAGGGGGAAAGGTGGAAGTAGTGACAGATTTCCTCTTCTTGGGCTCTCAAATCACTGTGGATGGTGACTGCAACCACGAAATCAGAAGACGTTTGCTTTTGGGGAGGAAAGCTATGAAAAAGCTAGACAGTGTGTTGAAAAGCAAAAAGATTACTCTGCCAGCAAATAGTCAAGGCTATGATTTTCCCAGTAGTCATGTACGGTTGTGAGAGCTGGACTGTAAAGAAGGCAGGGTGCTGAAGAATTAACACCTTTGAACTGTGGTGCTGAAGGCTCCTGAGAGTTCCTTGGACAGCAGGGAGATCAAACCAGTCAATCTTAAGGGAGATCAACCCTGAGTACTCATTTGAAGGACTGATATTGAAGCTGAAACTCCAGTATTTTGGTCATCTGATGCAAATAGCCGGACTCATTGGAAAGTCCTTGATGCTGGGAAAGATTGAGGACAGCAGGAGAAGAGGGCATCAGAAGATGAGATGGCTGACTGGCATCACCAATGCAACAGGCAAACTTTGGGAGATGGGGAGGTTCAGGGACGCCTGGCATGCTGCAGTCCATGGGGTTGCAAAGCGTTGGACACGACTGGGTGACTGAACAACAGCAACTGTACTTTATTTAGTACTATAGCTAAATTACAGATCTTTGTTCAATCTCACCATGTTTTATATTACATACACTTTTTTTCTTTTTTAGGAATACAGTTCTAAGAAATAAGATTTATGCCTTGGAACCACCACCAAAGTTTGGTTCTAGAACTTTTTCATCACCTCAAAGAAATTCCTTTGCATTAATCCTTTAAAGTCATACCCTCTCTTAACCTTGGTAACCACTAGTCTGTTCTCCATCAGCTTAATTTTGTAACTTTGAAAATGTTGCAGAAATGAAATTATTTAAAATGCAACCTTTTTGTAAATCAACTATAATCCAATAAAAAGTTAAAAAGGTAGATAAGCAACAGGGATAAGTTGTACAGCACAGGGAATTATAGTCATTATATTGTAAAAACATTTTTTTTTTTTTTGGTTGTGCTCATAGCATGTGGAATCTTAGTTCCATAACCAGGGATCAAACTCATGCCTCTTGCACTGGGAAGCACAGAGTCTTAACCACTGGACCACCAGGGAAATCCCTTTGTAATAACTCTTAGTGGAATATAATCTGTAAAAATACTGGATCACTGTGCTATATACCTGAAACTAATATTGGAACTCACATATACTTCAATAAAAAAAATAATGAAGTAAAGGAAAAGGCAACCTCTTATGACTTCCAGGCTTCTCTTAGATGGTTAAGAATCCTCCTGCAATCCTGGGGACCTGGGTTCAATCCCTGGGTCCGGAAGATACCCTGAAGAAGGGAATGGCAACCCACTCCAATATTCTTGCCTGGAGAATTCCATGGACAGAGGAGCCTTGTGGGGTGCAGTCTGTGAGGTCTCAAAGAAGAGGTCGCAAAGAGCAGGACGAGACTGAGCACACACACACACAGAAGATATGGAAGCAACCTAATTGTCCATCAACAGATGAATGAATACAGAAGATGTAGGGTACACACACACACACACACACACACTCTCTCTCTCTCTCTCTCTCTCTCACAGTGGAATACCACTCAGTCATAGAAAGAATGAAATAGTGCCATCTGAAGCAACATGCATGAACCTAGAGATTAGCATACTAAATGAAATGTCAGAGAAAGGCAAATATGATAGCACTTATATATGGAGTCTAAAATATGACACAAACTTTCTTATGAAACAGAAACAGACTCACAGACATAGAAAACAAACTTATGGTTACTAAAAGGAAAAGGGAGGCGGGGTAAAGATAAATCAGGAAGCTGAGATTAGCAGATACATACTACTATATGTAAGACAGATAAACAAGGTCCTACTGTATAGCACAGGGAACTGTACTCAATATCCTGTACTAAACCATAATGGAAACTATATATATATATATATATATATATATATATATATATATACACACGTACATATACACACACACACACACACAACTGAATCACTTTGCTATACACCAGAAACTGACACAACATTGTAAATCAACTATACTTCAACAAAAAAGAGTGCTGCTCCAGGAAAAAAAAAATTCTATTGTATGTATATACTAAATTTTGATTATCCACTTATTTGCCAGTGGACAGGTGGTTTGTTTCTACCTTTGGGTCTTGTGAATAATGCTGCTATAAACATATGTATGTGTACGTGCTTAGTCGCTTCAGTCATGTCCAACTCTTTGTGATCCTATGGACTGTAGCCCACCAGGCTCCTCTGTCCAGGGGATTCTCCAGGCAAGAATACTGGAGTGGGTTGCCATGCCCTTCTCCAGGGGATCTTCCCTAGCCAGAGATTGAACCTGCATTTCTAAGGTCTCCTGCATTGCAGGTGGATTCTTTATCACTGAGCCATGAACATGGTTGTACAAATTTCTCTTCGAGAAACTGCTTTCAGTTTATTTGGCTGTATTCCCAGAAGTGGAATTGCTGGATCAAATAGTAATTTAAATTTTTAATTTTTTGAGAAAACACCGTACTGTTTCCACAGTGGCAGCATCATTTTATATTCTTACCAACAGTGCCCAAGGGTTTGATTACTCTACATCATTGCTAACACTTACTGTTTTTGGTAATAGCCATCCTAATGGATGTGAGGTAGTATCTCATTGTGGTTTTGACTTGCATATCTCTAATGATTAGTGACATTGAGCATTGTTTCATATACTTGTCCATTTGTCTATCTTATTTAGAGAAATATCTCCTTAATTCCTTTGCCCATTTAAATTTTTGTTATTGTTGTTGAATTTCACCAGTTCTTTATGTATTGTGTATCGTGACTCTTTTCAGATACCTGATTTGCAAATACTTTTCCTATTTTGTAGGTTGACTCTACTGTGTTTTTATTCAGTTCTCACATACCATTCTTACCTTTATTTTATATTAACAAATGAGGAAGCCAAAGTATAGAGAAATTCAGTAACTTTTAGTAACCTGCATCTGGTTGCCTGGTTAGTATATGGTAGAGCAGGGATTCAAACTCATATCAACTGCCTCCAGAGGCTGTACTTTTTACCACCATATTATGGTCAGCTAATTTCTTAGCCAACTCTATGAATACAAGTAATCTTGATTTCTGTGTTTAACCTGTGTGGAAGGCCTACTGAAAGAAGCAGATTGATCTACCTTTAAAAGTATGATGATCCTCATTATTTGCATATTCTGTATTTGTGAGTTTTTCTGCTCACCAAAATTTTTTGCAATCCCAATCAATATTCATAGTGCTTTTGGTGTCATTCATGGTTGTGGGCATAGTGGCAAAAAATCGGAGTCACTTGATAATGGATATTCCCAGCTGATGTCAAACACAGCAGCTCTCCGCCTTCTTGTCTTCTTGTTTCAGCTCTCATTTTTTTTGTAGTCTACTTAGTGCCTACGTAGTCTACTTTTTCCATCTCTGTGGTTTGGGTTTTATGTGTGTGTGTGTGTGTGATATTGCTATTTAAAATTGTCCCCCAGAGTAGTGCTAAAGTACTGTCTAATGTTCCTAAGTACAAGAAGGCTGTGATGTACTCTATGGAGAAAATACATATAGTAGATAAGTTTTCTTCAAATATGAGTTGTAGTGTTGTTGGTCATTGAGATCAATGTTAATGAACCAGCAGTATATAAAATAAACTATCTTTAAACAGAAACACACAAGAAACAAAATTATGTATTGATTGGTTGCTGAAAATGCTGTGTATAGAAGCTTGCGTGACTCTAACCCCCTATTTCCTCTAGAAGCAATGGTTCAGTGTTTGCAAATTCAGTGTTTGCTGCCACTTATAGAACAGAGCTTCTTTGAATAAAAAGTTGACTGCTTATCCTAACTGTCATTCAAATCAGTGTATCTTGAAGGAAGCTTCGTTTATGTTAGATAAATAAATTCTCATAGAATCCCAGGGTGGGTATGTTATGTGTGTGCTTAGTTACTCAGTCATGCCTGATTTTTTGTGATCCCATAGACTGTAGCCTGCCAGGCTCCTCTGTCTATGGTGATTCTCCAGGCAAGAATACTGGAGTGGGTTGCCATGCCCTCCTCTAGGAGATCTTCCCAACCCAGGAACTGAACCCAGGTCTCCCACACTGCAGGTGGATTCTTTACTGTCTTAGCCACCAGGGAAGCCCTAAAAAGTGTTAGTCACTCAGTCATGTCTGACTCTTTGTGACCCCATGGACCATATAGCCTGTCAGGCTTCTCTGTCCATGGAATTCTCTAGGTGAGAATACTGCAGTGGGTTGCCATTCCCTTCTCCGGGGGATCTTGCATATCCAGGGATTGAACCTGGATCTCCTGCATTGAAGGCAGATTCTTTACCATCTGATCCACCTGGGAAGCCCCCTGTGTGGTTTGTACTGTAATTTAAAAGGTCCAGTGTGCTTTCACATCCACCACATCCGTAACCCAGTGGTATGGGTTGTGTATACTCATTTTAGATGAGGAATCAGAGTGCAAAGGGGTTATGTGAGTTGCCTGAGGACACACAGGTAATTAGTGCTATAAATAGACTACAGCCCACATTTCCTAGTTGTTTTTTTTGGTGTGAATTTCCTCTTCCATCTTCCTTTCTACAGTTAGGGGAAAGAGAGTGAGTACTTTTTGAGTACTTGTAATGTATCCTTTCCAGTATTAGTCATTGATGCATTTGATCTCATTTGCTCTTCTTAGCAACTCATTGTGACAGGAGATGCTACAGTCTTTCTAATGACCAAACTGAAGGGAAATTAGGTGTTTTGTCTAGGAATTATGTGCTGACTAGTGCTGGTAGAATTTGGATCTTGATCCTTCAAAGAATATATTACTTTGTGCAGTTGTCTGCTAAATGTCCCAGAGGAGAGAATTGATGCAACGTAAATGTATAATTTCTCAGCTTCACTTTCCAATGGCATGGCAAAATATTTGATTAATGTTTCCACTCATTTGGAGTTGTGGTTTCACGTATGTCCACAAAATACCAAAAAATTAGAGTTAAATACAATATTTTTTCTCAAAGTTGTCTAAGTTTAGTTTGCTCTGTATGCTGTAGGAGTTAATCAATTCATAAATCCTGTTGTGACTTGCACTTTGTAAAGTGGATTTTGATTATAAATAAATGCTTTCTTTTTAGAGTGAGCGAAAATGTCTTTATTTAAAGCCCGTGATTGGTGGTCTACTGTTCTGGGAGATAAAGAAGAATTTGATCAAGGCTGTTTGTGTTTGGCTGATGTTGACAATACTGGAAATGGACAAGGTAAACAACTTATCACCAAGCACATTGAACAAAGCATTTTATAGGGATGAAATAAAAACGATTAAAAAAAATGTATACTTTACAGAACTTAGGTGAACTGTCATGATTATGTCCCAGTTTTTTTTGAAACAAAGTGACTCAGTTTTTAAGATCATTTGCCTTATAAGTAATATTTAGGTAACAGGCTGATAAATGTACTTATTACTTGTGTTTTGTTGTTTGTATTTTTCTGGTCTGTGTTGATTCTGTCATATTTGCTGGGACTCAGAAAAATATTATAAAGTATCATTTAATTTATTTTTATTTGTTGCAAAATCAGGTATTGTAGGGTTGAACTGGCAAAATATTTTTAGTTTTGAAAATTTTTCTTCTATAGAAATTATTTGCAAGAAAAATTATTTAAAATTGAATCTAAAAGCTGTTTACCAGAATGGACAAATTATGTTAATCTCTCTCTTTGTAGAAAACAATTCTTAAATCATTGCTTTCATTTTTGTATTTTGATACTAGAAACAATATTCTATTTTATTCTTATATTTTTTGCTCCTCTTTGCATGTTCATATATCAAGTGGTCTTTAAAACATTTTAGGTCTGTATTATTGCTATTTGAAATTTATATTTGGTTTAAATGATTTATAGTCATGAGCTTTTTTTTTGTAATTAAGATAGTCACTGACTATAGTCACTGACCTCTTAAAAAGAAAACTTATAACACTTTTTCTTCTGTTCATTTTATATAAATATTGCCCCTTTGCCTTACTCTTTATTTTCTTTCTCTTGCCTATAATGAAAATAGTAGAATTTGGGTTGTACAGTGAAAGGAGAAAATGATATAAGCAATGAGGAGTGGAAGTCACTAAGCTGTTCTGAGCACCTACTACATTGTATATAAGGTTGATCTGGGCGCTGCCTTCCTACTGATAGGAGCTGTGAAGGTCTTCTATTTGGAGGATGTCCTGAGTGGTTCTTCAATGATTATCAACCCTGCCTCTTGCTCAAGTGTTTGTTTAAATGTATAATTCCCCTATAATTTGGCAGCCTAGAAGAGTCATACCACAAAAATACCTACCAGAGAGAAACAGTTTCATACCCACCTCTGCCTAAACTATTTAAAGCTCAACTTGGTTGTAAACTGTACTTACTGGTTATCTGAATAACATGGTGTTCACTCCTTATTTCTCAGTGGGGTGCCACTAGTGGGTTACCAGTATGCTGAAATGTTGCATCCCCCTAATTTTCATCCAGCTATGAGTAGCTTCCTCTGTTTTCCCGAGCATACTATACAAAAATCATTCTCTCTCTGTGTGTACCATACAGAAGAAAAAAAACGCTGATCATTATTTCTCAAAGCCTGGACCACCTATATCATAATATTCTGAAGTGATTATTGTGTATGAAGATTTTCTGTCCCATGTGTACAGGATCCTCAAAGATGATATTCTCTGGAGGGTAGATGGATTGGATGGTGGCTTAGGTATCTACATTTTGACAAGCTCCAAAGTTGAATGGTGGCGCACTAAAGTTTAACAATTATTACTGTTGACCTTACATGGAAATTTAGTGAGAGCAGTTTCGAGCATGTTCTGTTTGAAATAGAAGGGTCTGGTAGGCAGAACTGAAGTAGAGATTTGGGAGTGAGCAGAATGTATATATTTGAAGTGAATGAGCAGAATGATTGTATTTGAAGCCCTGGGAAGGGTAAAAATGCACAGAGAGATAAGATGGAACAAGAGGGACCTTAGGACCATGACCTGGAGAAAATGAACAATCAGGGAGGAGCTTTGGGAAAGGTAGTCAATAATAGATTCTGATTGGGCAGTCAGAGAGGCAGGAGAACCAGCTGGGCTGGCACCTGGAAGGCAAGATTTAGTGACATAAAGTCTGATATGTTTCCACATTGTTTTCCAACTAGTGGTTCATTAGTGTTCTTGGTGAGGGTGGATGAATGGGCACACTGGTAACAAAACCTAGATTTACAGAGAGTGAAGGAGTGAGAGGTGGGAAAGGCTGAGTGTTTATGGCCCTTTAAAGAAACAGCTGTGAAAGGAAGAGGGAGAATGATCATTGGTGACCATGTAGGGTAAAGAGAAATGGGAAAAATTGAATGTGTAGCATAGAGGAATGAGATTCGTTCTTCTAGAGAAGGGATCTAGAGTAGACAGTAGGAGATGGGATGAGGTGTGCAGATGGAAGGGCTATCCTTAAGCTTGTGTGAAAATTTTTTTCTCTGTGACAGAAGGCAAGAAGATAAGAATGGACATGGATGAAGAGAAGTTTGCAGGTTAGGTTGGGAAGTGAGACAGTAGTGCCAGTTGATCCCTGTTTTCTCGGAGGTGATCAGAGAGTGAATGCATAGTATTAGCGCCTTGAAATTGCTTTGGACGAAGTTGACTTGATTCACAGAAGGATTCCTCAGTCTTGAGAGGAGATTGAGAGAAAATGAAGGATCCCTTCATCCTGAGAGAATCTGAATGGTTCAGCTTAGATTACATGCTAACCTATGGAGGGAGTGTTTATTACAAGAATCAGAGTTAAACACATACATAAGGCAGACTAAAAAATAGTTCTTACATTTATCAGTTTTAGCTTCTCAACATTTATACGTAACATGGGGCAACTGTCCCTTGTACAGCTGCACGCACACATATTCTTACCCATCTGCAATGAAAGATAGCTGTGCACCTACTGCTTCAGAGGCACTTTCAGAGAGCCCTGGCTCTTCAAGACTAGGCTCTCTGGGTGTTATCCCTTTCATTTGTCATTCCAGTATTCATGTTCTAATATTCCGCTGCCTCTAGAGTGACTGGTGCATACAATTTGTGTTCACAGTTTAATATACACATAATATTAATAGTCGAGGAAAAGAAGAGAAAGAAAAACTTAAAAATTAAGATGAAGGAGCAGGAAAGATTGTATGGCAACTTGGAGAAGTCATGTTGGGAGCTCCATCCTGTTTTGCAACTGGTCACCTGTTGCAGGTTAGGTTGGGAATTGAGACAGTAGTGCCAGTTGATCCCTGCTTTCTTGGAGGTGATCAGAGAGTGAATGCATAGTATTAGCGCCTTGAAATTGTTTTGTGGCCTAGGTCTTCATTCTTGAGGGATCTAGAACACTGGTGCTTCCCTGAAGAGGATTTAGTAGTTTCATTTATGACTGATCCAGACAGTACAGGGAAGGGCCCATGGGGTCCCTGGCTTTCACTCATATTTCTTCCAGCCTCATTCAGCCCTTTTGAGTAGAAGGCAATGGCAACCCACTCCAGTACTCTTGCCTGGAAAATCCCATGGACAGAGGAGCCTGGTAGGCTGCAGTTCCTGAGGTTGCTGCGAGTCAGACACGACGAGCAGCTTCGTTTTCACTTTTCACTTTCATGCATTGGAGAAGGAAATGACAACCCACTCCAGTGTTCGTGCCTGGAGAATCCCAGGGACGGGGGAGCCTGGTGGCCTGCTGTCTATGGGGTTGCACAGAGTCAGACATGACCGAAGCCACTTAGCAGCAGCAGCCCTTATGAGAGGATGTGGCAGTCCTGGGTCCTGCGGGTTGGATTGTGGTCATACTTGTAAATGTATTCTCTTGCTCCTATTAAGTGAAAGCAAACTGTTCCTGTTGGTCTCCGTGTATTGTAAAGGAGAAAAGGCATTACTAAGATTGGGATGTGTTAGTTGGCTCCAAGAAAAAACAGTTTGTGAATAACAGAAGAATTTAGAGTTGCCCTTTAAGTTGTACTGAACCTTAACTCTATGCTTCAGTACTAAGTCACTTCAGTTGTATCTGACTCTTTGAGACCCTATGGACTGTAGCCTGCCAGCTCCCCTGTGGGATTCTCCAGGCAAGAATGGAGTGCGTTGCCCTGCCCTCCTCCAGGGGATCTTCCCAACCCAGGGATCGAACTTGCATCTTTTATGTCTCCTGCACTGTCTTGTGGGTTCTTTACCACTAGTGCCATCTGGGAAGTGCCTTAACTCTTTCAAATCCATTAACTAGATTTTTTATCATCAAAGTTGATTATTAAACCAAAATTATTTGATAGGAATTATCACATATATACAGTTAAGTTTTTTTATTTTTATTTTATTTTATTTTTTTTACAGTTAAGTGTTTTGGAATCAAATTTTAGGAGACCATCTCAAATCAGGCTTAGAAATGGTATTGATTTTGATTTTCTCCCTGTTGGAGAGATGGAGTTCCACTGGCTTCTATATAGCCCTTTTAATATAATATCCCTTACTGTACACCTTAGGGAACCAAGTGGTTATTCCACAGTTTTCTACAGAAATATATTTCCTTTAAGCTCTCAGTTACTGGGTGAGAAATCATAGATGGGCTCTGCTTCCCCACTGGGGTAAAATAAGCTAGGAAGTTAATTTATCACTGAATCTCCATAATTGGCAACAACAGTATCTTCCTGGGCTTCCAGAATTAGTAGTAATTTAGAGCCAATATTCAGTGTTCTCATAAAGGTTGGGTACTTGCCTTTGTTCAGTACATTTGCTCAGTCCCCTGGTTCGACAGGGAAGGATCTGAGGAAACGTTATATTAGGCATGTGTGCTGTTGTAATTGTTGTGTTAGTCACGCAGTTGTATCTGACTGTTTGCGACCTCCTGGACTGTAGCCTGCCAGGCTCCTCTGTCCATGGAGAATCCAGGCAAGAATACTGGAGTGGGTTGCCATTCCCTTCTCCGGGGGATATTCCTGACTCAGGGATCGAACCTGGATCTCCTGCATTGCAGACAGACTCTGCCACGGCAGTCAATACACAGCCCTGTCTTTGTTCAGGTGGCTCCAGGTCTATAAATTAAGTATGGGGTTCAAGTGACTCCAGGTCTGTAAATTGACTTAAGTATGGCATTATCAACTCAATGGACAAGAGTGTGAGTGAACTCCGGGAGACAGTGAAGGACAGGGAAGCCTGGCATATTGTAGTCCATGGGGTTGAAAAGAGTCAGACCGACTGAGCGAATGAACAGCAGCAATGGGGTTTGGTGCAATGCCGTGACTGTCTGATATGGTGGCTGAATTAGTCCTTTTTTTCATAGACCTGGAATATTTTTGGTTATAGACTTCAAAAAAGGCCTTAATTTGATAAGCACACTATAGTACATTGTTACAATTAAATACTACTCAGTAATAAAAAAAATGAATCATTGGGGAAATAAAGGCCTTAGTGAGTTGCCTGTTTGTTCCATTCCTGGGGATCCTGTGTTAATTATAGCTTGAAATCTGTGATAGTTAGACTGCTACCTGAGATCTGGTTACTATAATAATCCCACTATTTTAATAATTATACATACACGTTGTAATTCTAGGGGTTAAATTGTCACCATCTGGGCTTGGCCGTCCTGACTTCCTCTTGCCCCTGAGGGTGGGGCATGTTGAAGGTGAACCCCACTCTTTCTGATCACTGTCTTCACTTTTATGTAAGAAACCTGGAGAGACTGTGAACTTATTTGTTACTTTAATTTAAAACCTCTAGTGTTAATCCCTGAACTAGATTCTTAGGGGTTAAGCTCCCTGTGAAATGAGGTAAGGAATTGTTTCCTCAGACTCATCTTACATATGGTTTGGCATTGCTCCTTCCTGTTCATTTGGCAGCGCTGTTTAGTTCACTAGTGTTGCCTGCAGTGGGCACAGTGTTCCAGATGCTTGGAGGTGTTAACAGCTGTTCTGTCACTGAGTACGATGCTGTTTAACTCCATATAAATTATGAACAGGAGTTTTAATGCTTTGTGCCCCAACTCACCTCAAGAACGAATTTCTAAATATCCCTGAAGGAACTGGTGTCTGTAGTTTATTCCTTGGTGCTAATTTTGTATATCAGTTAACATTTTTTTTTTTTGCTACAAGTGACAGGAAACAATTATGATAAATGCAAACAAAAGAGAGATTGGAAGGAGAGTGACATAGCTCTCTTGAATGTAGAGAGTTCATTTGGCCAAGCCTTAGTCAGAGTCAGGAACCAGTATGTCTCGAGAGAGTTTGTAGACCTCTGACGCTGCCATCAGATCACCTAGAACCAGATTCTTTTTTTTTTTTTTTAATTGAAGTATAGTTGATTTACAGTGTTGTGTTAATTTCTGCTGTATGATACTGTGTGTGTGTGTATATATATATATATATACCTCTTCATATTCTTTTCCATTATGGTTATCACAGGATATTGAATATAGTTCTCTATGCTGTAGAGTAGGACCTTGTTGTTTATCCATTTTGTATATAATCATTTGCATCTGCTAGTCCTAAACTCCCAGTTCATCCCTTCCCCATCCCTCCTCCCCCTTGGCAACAACAAATCTGTTCTCTATGTGTATGAGTCTGTTTTATAAATAGGTTCATTTCTGTTGTATTTTAGATTCCATATAAATGATATCATATGGTATTTGTCTTCCTCCGTCTGACTTACTTCACTTAGGATAGTAATCTCTAGGTCCACTCATATTGCCGCAAATGGTATTATTTCATTCTTTTTTATGGCTGAGAGGAGAAGGCAATGGCACCCCACTCCAGTACTCTTGCCTGAAAAATCCCATGGACGGAGGAGCCTCGTAGGCTGCAGTCCATGGGGTCGCTGAGAGTTGGACACGACTCAGTGACTTCACTTTCACTTTTCACTTTCATGCATTGGAGAAGGAAATGGCAACCCACTCCAGTGTTCTTGCCTGGAGAATCCCAGGGATGGCAGAGCCTGGTGGGCTGCCATCTATGGGGTCGCACAGAGTCGGACACGACTGAAGTGACTTAGCAGCAGCAGCAGCAGCAGCAGCAGCAGTATTCCACTAGGCTTCCTAGGTGGCACTAGTGGTAAAGAACCTGCCACTGTCCCCTGCCAATGCAGGAGACATAAGAGACATGGATTTGATCCCTGGGTCGGGAAGATCCCCTGGAGAAGGGCATGACAACCCACTCCAGTATTCTTGCCTGGAGAATCACATGGGTGGAAGAGCCTGGTGGGCTACAGTCCATAGGGTCGCAAAGAGTCAGACATGACTGAAGCGACTTGGCACAGCACAGCACAGTATTCCACTATGTATATTTACCCCATCTTCTTTATCCATTCATCTGTCGATGGATATATAGGTTGCTTCCATATCTTGGCTGTTGTGAATAGTAGCACCAGATTCTTAATGACATGTGTTATCTCTATTCACGATTGAAATTCCTAGGATAGTACCTCTCTCAGAGGATTATTATGAGAATAATGAGTTAGTATTAATATACGTAAGCTACTTAGACCATTGCCTGGCACATAATAAGCTCTCAATAATAAAGTGTGTAGAACTCCTTCTTTTCAGTATATAGAAAAAAAGGTCAGTGTACTCTACTGATCCGGGGATTTACAACAACCCAAAGAATTAGTTTCCTAGGATTGCCATAACAAAGTACCACCAATTGACTGGCATAAAACAACAGAAATTTATTCTGTCACAGTCTGGAGTCTAGAAGTCCAAAATCAAGGTGTCTGCAGGGCTGCACTATCTCTGAAGCCTCTAGGACCCTTCTTTGCCTCTTTCAGTTCCCGATAATTCTTTGGCTTGTGGGTTATCACTCCAATCAGTGCCTCTGTGATCACACGATCATCTTCTTGCTTGTCTTTGTATCTTCATGTGACAGTCTCCTCCCCACCCTGTCCTTGTTTTCTCTTCTTATAAGGATAGTAACTGAGTCCTACTGCTGCTGCTGCTAAGTTGCTTCAGTTGTGTCCAACTCTGTGCGACCCCATAGACGGCAGCCCACCAGGCTCTGCCGTCCCTGGGATTCTCCAGGCAAGAACACTGGAGTGGGTTGCCATTGCCTTCTCCGAATTGAGTCCCACCACATACCTAATCAAGTGTGACCTCATTGTAACTTGGGTTCGTCTGTAAAGATCTTATTTCCAAATAAAATCAGTTACTGGGGGCTAGGACTTAAACATATCTTTTTGAGGGGACACAGTTCAACCCATAATACCTATCTTATCATTTCCCCTTTTTGTACCCGAGACTAGATATTATAAATCAGAGTACTCTGTCTTAGTGAGGCCTTGGAATAATTTTTAATGCAGTGTTTTGACAGCCAAAATCAGGTGTAGAGTTGACACTCTATGATGAAATCAGTTTAACAACCTGATACTAGTCCTTTGTTAAAAGGGCTTACTTTGTGCTGAATTATGGCTACTGATAACAAATCAAGGCTTAAGAAAACTGTAGTATGTTAGTATATTTGAATATTGGTGATGTAAAGCTATTTAGTTCACTTTAATTATATATTCTGTTGGCAGATTGGTCTTTGTATATGAAACAAAACTGGATTCTTTTAATTTTTAGATTCTTTTATTGTCTTATTTCTTTTTAAAAAAATTTATTTATTTTAATTGGAGGTTAATTACTTTATAATATTGTAGTGGTTTTTGCCATACATTGACATGAGTCAGCCATGGGTGTACATGTGTCCCCCATCTTGAACCCCCCCTGCCACCTCCCTCCCCACCCCATCCCTCTGGGTCATCCCAGTGCACCAGCCCTGAGCACCCTGTCTTGTGCATCGAACCTGGACTGGCGATCTGTTTCACATATGATAATATACATATTTCAATGCTATTCTCTCAGATCATCCCACCCTTGCTTTCTCCCACAGAGTCCAATAGACTGTTCTATACATCTGTGTCTCTTTTGCTGTCTCATATATAGGGTTATCGTTACCATCTTTCTAAATTCGATATATATGCGTTAGTATACCATATTGGTGTTTTTCTTTCTGACTTACTTCACTCTGTATAAAAGACTCCAGTTTCATCCACCTCATTAGAACTGATTCAAATGTATTCTTTTTAACGGCTGAGTAATACTCCATGTGTATATGTACCGCAGCTTTCTTATCCATTCATCTGCTGATGGACATCTAGGTTGCTTCCATGTCCTGGCTATTATAAACAGTGCTGCGATGAACATTGGGCTACACGTGTCTCATGGTTTTCTTGGTGTGTATGCTCAACAGTGGGATTGCTGGGTCATGTGGCAGTTCTATTTCCAGTTTTTTAAGGAATCTCCACACTGTTCTCCATATTGGCTGTACTAGTTTGCATTCCCACCAATAGTGTAGGAGGGTTCCCTTTTCTCCACACCCTCTCCAGCATTTATTGTTTGTAGATTTTTGGATAGCAGCCATTCTGACTGGTGTGAGATGGTACCTCATTATGATTTTGATTTGCATTTCTCTGATAGTGAGTGATGTTGAGCATAATTTTTAGATTCTTCTTTTAGACATTAGAAATTCTGTTTCCCCAAATTTTTGTAACTAATGTTTTTTCCTATATCTTTAAAAACACCTTTTTACAGATAAAATAATTGTGGGCAGCTTTATGGGATACCTAAGAATCTTTAATCCTCATCCTGTAAAAACAGGAGATGGAGCTCAAGCTGAGGATTTGCTTCTAGAAGTGAATCTACGAGATCCAATATTGCAAGTGGAAGTAGGAAAGTTTGTTTCGTAAGTACAGTCCACTAATTCGAGTGTTTCGTCTTACTACTTGGAGTATGTCAGTCCCTTATGTGTCAAAAATGACTATGAATTAAATATATTTCCTGTATATTGTCACGTACTGAACATTGTTTAATATGGAAACCTGTATATTTAAGACAGAAAAATTTAGGAGGTTTTTTTTTTTTAAGTGTAACAGACCTAAGATGCCTGATGTGTCAGAAGCTAAAGGAAAGGAGATAAGCTTTTGGAAAATAATCAAATAAAGAAACAAACTATTCACTTACTTAAAGCACCAATTTTCTAGGTTATATAAATTTGTTTAAAAAAATTGGACATCATAGTAGCTATGTGATTTGGTGCATAACTTTGAGTCTTTAAAATGTATTACTTATTTGGGGTAGAGAGATCCTTAGTTTTTTAAAAGAAGTCAGCTCAACCCACAAAGGAAGTCTTTGATTCAAAGTACTTTATTTTTAAACCTATTTTAGAAGACCATTTATTATTTTGCATTTTGCATAATATGTCTGTTCTTTGTTTACTGATGATATTGCTGATTTTATCTTATTTTCATACATGAATTTTCTTAAAATTAAACCTGTATTTCTTAATCATTTATAAAAGTATCTACTATGAAATTTTATGTGGACAGAGGTGGTCTTGTTTTCCCTTTTCTTTTTGAGCTCCCTTTGCCTTCTTAAGTCGGGGAGTGCCCTGAGCTCTGGACTTTGGCTCACTCCCAATTGCTCATCATAATTTATTGGCCCCAGGTTGTACTTATTCAGGGTCCTGACTCCTACTAGAAAAACCTGAGCGACTGCTTCTGAGCATTATTAAGTTTTCTAGTAATATGTTTCATTCTAATGGGAAGCTGCTTCATGGATGCTGTAGGCTGGGACATGAGATGGGACCTTTATGCACTGTGACAGACTGGATCAGGAGTTTATTACTGACATGGCTGGTAAATATCTACTCCATCTAAAAGCAGATAATGATTAGGTGCCCATTGTGAACCTAGCACATATAAACATGATAAATTTATAAAAGAAGGAGACAAAAGAAATTCTTGTCTCTTAAAGGCATTTTTACCTTTTCATGTTTTTAAAAAGTGAGATGCTGTCAGAGTCATTCTATATAGTAATATGGTTTTCATCTATGTTATCATTTTTTAGAAGGGAGGAGATTAATGTTGATGAGTGGATACAGTCCTGCTATTAACTGACTAGTACTGTCTCATTAATCTGATCTATAGGATGTGATCTGCATTTAGAGATAAGGTAGCTAGTTAGAGCTCAGAGCTTTCGGTCACATAGCCAGGATTCTGACCCAGGTCTGTCTGACTCTGTTCTTTACTGTCTTTCCATGACATCATGTTCTTTTCCTATGCATGATGGAAAAGTTGAGTGTTCAGGGTACATATAAAGGTTTTTGAAGACAATCTTGATTATGTGATAGTTGTGTATATTTACAAGTATTATCTAATATAATTCTTATTTTATGAATGAGAAACTCACACTCTAAAAGATTAAATGATCACGGAAATACCGAAGTGCAGAGTCAAGACCCCATTCCAAGTCTTCAGACTTCAATTATAGTCCTTTTAGTTTAGAACAGAGTCTGTTTCAGAGGTCAGACATCGGAGGCCTGCTTGCAGATTAGTTTTAAATTTAAAAGAATTGCCAATGTTTAAGAATGAGGAATTTTCACATAAAATCCCTGCCTTTGGCTTTTCCTGAAAAAAATGTGGAGATCTGGCCACAAGCCCAGAACTGAGCAGTCGCTTGCTGTCTCCTTTAGACTAGCCCTATTCTCCAGTTGATCACAGCCATTTACTCCCTTTACTAACTTACATCCTCTGACTTGACTCTTGAAGACTTTGAATTTAGGATTTCTATACTGACTGTGCCATGTCTCTGGAAACCACTTGATAGGGGCTGGGAAGTGTAGTGGTGACACTTGAGACCTGTAGGGGGAGAGGAACTGGCCAGGTGACGATGGTCAGGCTCTCTCGCCCCACTCCTTCTCACTCAGGACAGCTGAGATCATTTGTGGTGCTAAGCATGCGCATCGTGGTGTGGTCTATATAAGCACCACCTGAAACGCTCTTAGAACTGTCAAGCTGAGTCCAGTCCCGTGGAATTGAGTTTTGTAGTTATCATTACTGCTGTGTCAGAGATTAAAGCATGTCTGCCTTACCCCAGTAAATAAAGAATATCTGTAGTTTCTACAGCTCCGTGCATCTTCTTCCAGCTTCCCTGCTGGCATCTTGCCTACCCTGAGTTCAGTGAACAATGAGATAACAGCAAGACAAGACCAAACCAAAATATTTTCAATACTTTTAGTAAAATTTCAGACGTGGATGTGATATGTGCCATTTCCCAGTGATGATTAGCTTTCTCTGGTGCTTTATACTTTACTTCCACATGATTTTTATTTCATTTAATTGAAAGCTCTTATTTTCGAAAAGTGGAAAAAGGCTTAGAGAGTGTAAGTTTCTTGCCCAAGGTCATAGGTTAATTAGCCTGCAAGCAGGACCAAAGCTTGGGTCACTCTCTCTCTCTCTCTTTTTTGCAGCCAGGGATCCAACCTGGGCCATCCACAGTGCAAGTGTGGTGTCTTCACCACTGGACTGCCAGGGAAGTCCCATGTGGCTTTATTGTGGGAGAGCACTCATTAAGGGGCCTCTGATATGGCTCCTTCTGGAAGACTCCTTTGGCTTCAATCTGAAGGCAACTCCTTGAGGCAGAGTTCTTGGGCGTCTGGGATTGTCAAACTGGCTGTTTGGTTGTTAAATTTATTTTTTGGTTTTGAGTGTTATCCACGGAATTATTTAGTTCACTCATGATAGGTTATGATTATAATCTCTTTTTAAAGTCATTTTGTCATTCTTTTGGGTTACATCTGAAGCTAGTATTTAAACTTTTAAAACTTTTACCATTTTTCAGAGGTACTGAGATGCTTCATTTGGCTGTGTTGCATTCAAGAAAATTGTGTGTCTACTCTGTCTCAGGTAAGAAACATTTTCTTTTTTTAATGTAGACTTTTTACTAAAATATGGACTTCTTAATATTATGTAAGAATAGTTATATCAACTTGGTTAAAAGTTTTCTTATCTTGGTTAGCGTTTTCCCATTGTTCTCTTATTCTTTCAGTTGCAAAGACTATTACGTTTTCTTGGTCTGCTATTTCCATGCATACTTAAATTTCTATCACTGTAGAGGGTTCCTTGAAATCTCCTTTATCTGAGGAATTGTGTCCAGGATTGCCTATGATTAAGCGAGGCCAATTCTGGGTACTTAGGACACTTGAGTCTTAAGAAATGTTCAATAGCAACAACAGAATTCATTAAATGCTGAGTCATGGTGGCTTAAAATACGTTTCTTTGGTGAACCTCAAGTATTTTTTCTTTATAGTTCCAATTTCTTGGTTTTTGTTTATCTTCATTTAACCAGACCTCAAGGCATGTATTTGAGGCTTACTCAGGTTTCATTCCCTGACGTGGTCCTGTGGGTACAAGTATGAAGGTTAATTGTAGTCTGGTTTCAGCATTTTGGCCCTTATTAAAAATGTAACTTAGGAATTTTGTTTCAGTTATTAGATAAAGTTTTAGTTCAAGTTGAGAGAGTTATTTTTATGATGTCAACATCAGAGGATTTTTTCAATGGATATAGTAAAGCTAACTATCTGTGGACCTATTGCTTATTCAAAAGATACACTCCTTTGGAATTTGCTATAAATATTAGCTTCTAGGTCTCACACTCAGTCTCTTGATTTAGGCTTTCTTTGTATTTTGCTTTTAATTGGAGTAATGATTCTCATTTACTATCACCAAGCTGGATATTCTTTTTTGGTTTGAAGATCTGTTAGATTTTGAAGGCAGGCTTGGTGTGTGTTGTGTGGTAGGTGTACTTGTTGAATGAATGAATGAACTTATATTTCTAGATAGTGCTGAGGCAATTGGTAGTAGCTATTTATTACTCTCTATGTGTTACTTTCTTCTTATTTTCCTTCTCTGTTACCACTATCATTTTCTTTTCCATTCTTTTTTGCATCAGAAACCCAGTAAAGTAATCTTACTGTCATTGTTAAACACTCTCATTGTTTGGTGGTAAAATATGTTGCTCCTCTTATGCTGTGAAAGTGCTGCACTCAATATACCAGCAAATTTGTAAAACTCGGCAGTGGCCACAGGACTGGAAAAGGTCAGTTTTCATTCCAATCCCAAAGAAAGGTAATGCCAAGGAATGCTCAAACTGCTGCACAATTGCACTCATCTCACATGCTAGCAAAGTAATGCTGAACATTCTCCAAGCCAGGCTTCAACAGTACATGAACCATGAAATTCCAGATGTTCAAGCTGGATTTAGAAAAGGCAGAGGAACCAGAGATCAAATTGCCAACATCCGTTGGATCATGGAAAAAGCAGGAGTTCCTCAAAAACATCTACTTCTGCTTTATTGACTATGCCAAAGCCTTTGACTGTGTGGATCACAATAAACTGTGGAAAATTCTTAGAGAGATGGGAATACCAGACCACCTGACCTGCCTCCTGAGAAATATGTATGCAGGTCAAGAAGCAACAATTAGAAATGGACATGGAACAACAGACTGGTTCTAAATTGGGAAAGGAATACATCAAGGCTGTATATTGTCACCCTTATTTAACTCATATGCAGAGTACATCATGAGAAATGCTGGGCTGGATGAAGCACAAGCTGGAATCAAGATTGCTGGGAGAAATATCAATAACCTCAGATATGTAGATGACACCACCCTTATGGCAGAAAGCAAAGAAGAACTAAAGAGCCTCTTGATGAAAGTGAAAGAGGAGAGTGAAAAAACTGGCTTAAAACTCAACATTCAAAAAACTGAGATCATGGCATCTGGTCCCATCACTCCATGGCAAATAGATGGGGAAGCAGTGGAAACAGTGAGAGACTTTATTTTTGGGGGCTCGAAAATCACTGCAGATGGTAACTTCAGCCATGAAATTAAAAGACGCTTGCTCCTTGGAAGAAAAACTGTGAGCACCCTAGACAGCATATCAAAAAATGGGCCAAAGAACTAAATAGACATTTCTCCAAAGAAGACATACGGATGGCTAACAAACACATGAAAAGATGCTCAACATCACTCATTATTAGAGAAATGCAAATCAAAACCACAATGAGGTACCACTTCACACCAGTCAGAATGGCTGCGATCCAAAAATCTGCAAGCAATAAATGCTGGAGAGGGTGTGGAGAAAAGGGAACCCTCCTACACTGTTGGTGGGAATGCAAACTAGTACAGCCACTATGGAGAACAGTGTGGAGATTCCTTAAAAAATTGCAAATAGAACTACCTTATGACCCAGCAATCCCACTTCTGGGCATACACACCGAGGAAACCAGAATTGAAAGAGACACATGTACCCCAATGTTCATGGCAGCACTGTTTATAATAGCCAGGACATGGAAACAATCTAGATGTCCATCAGCAGATGAATGGATAAGAAAGCGGTGGTACATATACACAATGGAGTATTACTCAGCCGTTAAAAAGAATTCATTTGAATCAGTTCTGATGAGATGGATGAAACTGGAGCCGATTATACAGAGTGAAGTAAGCCAGAAAGAAAAACACCAATACCGTATACTAACACATATATATGGAATTTAGGAAGGTGGCAATGACGACCCTGTATGCAAGACAGGGAAAGAGACACAGTTGTGTATAACGGACTTTTGGACTCAGAGGGAGAGGGAGAGGGTGGGATGATTTGGGAGAATGACATTCTAACATGTATACTATCATGTGAATTGAATCGCCAGTCTATGTCTGACGCAGGATGCAGCATGCTTGGGGCTGGTGCATGGGGATGACCCAGAAAGATGTTATGGGGAGGGAGGTGGGAGGGGGGTTCATGTTTGAGAATGCATGTAAGAATTAAAGATTTTAAAATTTAAAAAAAAAAAAAAAAAAAAAAGCAGACACATTACTTTGCCCACAAAGGTCTGTCTAGTCAAGGCTGTGGTTTTTCCAGTGGTCATGTATGGATGTGAGAGTTGGACTATAAAGAAAGCTGAGTGCTGAAGAATAGATGCTTTTGAACTGTGGTGTTGGAGAAGACTCTTGAGAGTCCCTTAGACTGCAAGGAGATCCAACCAGTCCATCCTAAAGGAGATCAGTCCTGAATATTCATTGGAAGGACTGATGGTGGAGCTGAAAACTTACCTGATGTGAAGAACTGACTCATTTGAAAAGACCCTGATGCTGGGAACGATTGAGGGCAGGAGGAGAAGGGGACGACGGAGGATGAAATGTCTGGATGGCATCACCGACTCTATGGACATGAGTTGAGTAAGCTCTGGAAGTTGGTGATGGACAGGGAGGCCTGGCGTGCTGGAGTCCTTGGGGTCACAAAGAGCTGGACACGCCTGAGGGACTGAACTGGACTAATGTTGCTCCTTCTAGTGGTAGGAGAAATACTTAGTGTTCCAGAATAAATGGAGAAGGTATGATATAGGGTGGGCTTTCCATGTGGCACAGTGGTAAAGAATCTGCCAGCCGATGCAGGAGATGCAGGAGACTAGGATTTGATTGGGAAGATCCTCTGGAGGAGGAAATGCAACCGACTTCAGTGTTTTTGCCTGGAGAATCCCATGGACAGAGAGGAGCCTGGTGGGCCACAGTCCAGGGGGTGACAAAGAGTTGGATACGACTGAGCACGCATGATAGAGGCTACTTTATTGTAGGAATCTAGCTGTTCCTCTCCCATCATAAGCTTATTAACTTTGAGTGACATTTTATTAGCAAGTATGGAGGAGGAGAACTTGCCCACAGTTACTCTTGAATACTTGGGGTACTGGTCCTTTCTAGAGGCTCTGTGGGGGCTCTAAGGAGGCAGTAGAAAGACAGATCCTAAAAATTAGAAACGAAGTCAGATTCTTGACCTTCCCTTGGCCCATGTGAATAATGGCTCAGAAAGCCAGAAGTCTCTAGACTTTATTGGGGTGTATGACATAGACTAAGGATGAAATGTGTGTTTATCAAAAAAGCCTAGTGAAAGAAACCGGCATGTTTGATCACAGCTTTTTAATAGGACACTGGTATACATAAGTGCTTCCCTGATAGCTCAGTTGATAAAGAATCCACCTGCAATGCAGGAGACCCCAGTTCGATTCCTAGGTCAGGAAGGTCCACTAGAGTAGGGATAGGCAATCCACTCCAGTATTCTTGGGCTTCCTTTGTGGTTCAGTTGGTAAAGAATCCATCTGCAATGTGGGAAACCTGGGTTCCATCCCTGGGTTGGGAAGATCCCTTGGAGAAGGAAAAGGCTACCCACTCTAGTATTCTGGCTTTGAGAATTCCATGGACTGTATATAGTCCCTGGGGTTGAAAAGAGTCGGACATGACTGAACGACTTTCACGTATCCATAAACATATTCCTTCAAATTTGTGTTGAAAATGAAAGTTACCTGTCATGGGAATGGCAATTTTATTGCTCCTTTTATTCTTTGTACTCATTTACAAGCTTTGTATTCTCTGGGGTTGAGGTGTTGTCCAAACTACATTCCCTTACACTACACCTCATTTCCTTTCTCAGTCTCTTATTTCTTCAGCCTTCTGTGATATTTGTAGGCTGACAATTTGTATATTTTTCCTGGCTTGGCTTAAATTGAGAAGCAGGGAAGTTAATGTTTTTGTTCTCTTGAATATGTTTCTTGAGGTATCAGACCGAACTTTTACCTAGCTTTTACTATAACAAGGGAAGCATAAACACTTTCTAGTTTAAGTGAAATCACTGGTGTCAACAGATGAACGTGTCAGCTGAACTTGACATCCTTAACCCCAATTGCCCTCTCCCCAAATGTTTTTTGTTTTCTTTTGTGTGCTTGTTGTTCAGTCGCCAAGTTGGTGAAGAATCTGCCTGCAATGCAGGAGACCCGGGTTCGATCCCTGGGTCTGGAAGATCCCCTCAAGAAGGGAACGGCAACCCACTCCAGTATTCCTGCCTGGAGAATTCCATGGACAGAGGAGCCTGGGGGGCTACAGTCCATAGGATCACAAAGATTCAGAGACTTTCACTTTTTCACTTGTGTGTGTGCTCCTAAAAGATATTTGAGGCAAATTAGAGGAGAACTCCTTGATACAGCAAACGACTCTTAATAATCAGAGGATACTGTGCTGACTTCTTTCTTTGGGGGTGAGATGTCATTAAATGCTGGTTTAATATAGAGAAACAGCAGGGTCTTGCTGACCTGAACTTAGCCCATCTTATCATACTCTGGTAGAGGAAAAATATCACATGGCATCTGATTCTTTCCTGATGGGCCTCAGTTTCTGAGTAAATCGTTACAGATGTGTGAGCTTAAGCTATACTGATTATGTTCTTTAAAATATTCTCTTCTAAAAATTGTGTACTTCCTAGGCATTTGACATATTTATAGAATTTTAACATTTGCCATGAGAGGGCAAAAAGATGTCTCTTTGCTTTTGATAGGGTTACATGATCTAATTTGGTTATTTAATACAATGAACCTTTTACTCTGTAATGGCTTTTATTTCATTTAACATTGTTAGATTTGTCAGCAGTTATGTATGTAAAATTGGGCCAAAAGCTGTTTTCAAGGTGACCTTTGATTGTCCCGAGAGTTTTTTTGTGTGTGTGTTTAAATTAGCTCTTGTTTAAATAAGGCAGCAAAAATGTTCTAATATCCATTTACTTTCTAATCGATGAAACTTTATATGAACTTTAGTTCTATGTAGACTATTATTATGAGCTTCCCTGGTGGCTCAGATGGTAAAGCGTCTGCCTGCAATGTGGGAGACCCGGGTTAATACACATTTATTGTATTCAATCTGTATATCCAAGGACAAAACTTATGTAAATAATTTTAATCTTATGTCACTGATGCTTCTCTAGAAAAAATGATCAGAATTTTTAGATTTTCAGGTACTACCTTTATTCCAAGTTAGTATTGAAGGAAGATAAATTGTTTTGTTCTCCCTAGTTGCACTATTATGTTTTCAAGTGCAATTACCTGAAATTTAAAAGCTTGCCAACGCATTTGGAGCTTTCCAGTACATAAGTCCTAGTGTCATTTCATGCAAGTTTGTTTAAATATTGACTGCTGACCCTTGTGTTCACTGATGTTTTGGCTAGCAGGTATGCGTGATACATTCCTTTCTTGGAGGGGTCCCTCTCATTTTAGGTGCAGAATGAAATTTGGAATTTCTGTAGGGAAGAACCAGAAGTTTCTTGGAATGTTTTTCTGGTTTCGTAGAGGCTAGAACTGTCCTTAGGTCAATGCTATGAGTTATGTTTTTAGAGTTTTTGGTTTTTGCTCTTGTGGCTGGTATGGTAGTGATTACCACCAGTTTCTGTGGACTTTACTGACTTTATTGCCATTTAGGTTCCAGAAAGCTTTCATCTCCTTTCAGGTTTAGCTGGCAAATTTGAGCCTTTAAAAAAAAAAAATTGTACTGATGTGTGTTCTGTTCTTAGCATTTTCAGGGGCATAGATCTGTGTAGAAAATGTTTTCTTCCAAGAAATCCTTGCCTGTTAGTTTTTTCTCTTTCAACCCTTCACCTTCCAAATGAGGAAGAACAGGCCAGGGAAAGAAAGGTGGGGGGTTGAAATTATGTGTGTGTGTGTGTATACATATATATATATATATATATATATCTCCATGAAAAAGTGAAATTCAGCGTTAGTCACTCAGTCCTGTCTGACACTTTGTGACCCCATGAACTGTGGCCCACCAGGTTCCTCTGTCCATGGAATTCTCCAGGCAAGAATACTAGA
This sequence comes from Ovis canadensis, assembly GCF_042477335.2. NCBI lineage: Eukaryota > Metazoa > Chordata > Mammalia > Artiodactyla > Bovidae > Ovis > Ovis canadensis. The sequence continues at coordinate 78,584,351 of NC_091248.1, read as the reverse complement.
GTGGGTTGCCATTTCCTTCTCCAGGAAATTTTCCCGGCCCGGGAATTGAACCCAGGTCTCCTGCATTGCAGGTGGATTCTTTACCGTCTCAGCCATTAGGGAAGTCCTTTGTATATGTGTGTGTGTGTGTGTGTATATATGTATAGTTGATTTATAATATTATGTTAATGTTTACTGTACAGCAAAGTGATTCATTTATATATATACACACATTATTTTTTAATATTTTTGTCCATTATGGTTTATCAGAGGATATTGAATAGAGTTCCCTGTGCTATACAATAGGGTCTTGTTGTTTATTCATTCTGTATTTAATAGTTTGCATTTGCTAACCCTAAACTCCCAGTCTATCCCTCCTCAGGAAATTTTTTTTTTTTTAACTTGTCATTGGCTTACCTGTTTCCCTGAAAGTTGTTAAATGGTGGAAAACCAGGTGCCAGGATATATAGTGCTGGCTCAGAAGACCTGATTTGAGTACTGTGTCCTTTGTCAGCTATGTGATTTTGGGGGAAATTTATTAATTTTTTTTAAACTTACAGTGCCTCAGTTCTAGAATGGAAGTAGAAATCCTTCTGTTCTTGCAACCTCAGTGAACATTGGTAAATCCTTCTGGACAAAAACAAAACAAAAAACCCCCCACAAATGCTCACATATAAATCTGTATACACATACATACAGACTGACATATATATGTATATTGTTTTAATTATCTAATGTTATTGAGTTTGGAACTATTTCATTTTCTTTGTGATATTTATAATTTTTTCTTTAACTTTTGCATTTTTGACTGAATGACAAAGATGCTTCTTAATGGAATATGTTGCATTTAGAATAATTTTTCTTTCCAATACAGTTTCTAATCATAATGTTCTTGCCTGATCACTAGGATATAGCTCTAACTGTATATACTCTAGAAAACCTGACAACTAGAGAGTAAAATACAGATAAAGAATCTTTTCTCATTTGGAATGAACCAGGAAGTAATTATAGCATATATGATCTGTTAAATGCAAAGAAAGTTTTTTTTTTTTTAAGGAGATTTTTCTTTTTTGTTGTTGTTCAGTCAGTAAGTCACGTCCAACTCTTTGCAGCCCTGTGGACTGCAGAATACCAGGCTCCTCTGTCCTCCACTGTCTCCAGGAGTTTGCTCAAATTCATGTCCATTGAATCTGTGATGCTGTCGAACCATCTCATCCTCTGCCGCCCTTTTCTCCTTTTGCTTTCAACCTTTCCTAGCATCAGTGTCTTTTCCAGTGAGTTGGCTCTTTGCATCAGGTGGCCAAAGTATTGGAGCTTCAGCTTCAATGTCAGTCTTTCCAATCAGTATTTGGGGTTCATTTCCTTTAGGATAGACTGGTTTGATCTCCTTGCAGTCCAAGGGACTCTCAAGAGTCTTCTCCAGCACCACAGTTTGACAGAATCAATTCTTCCACACTCAGTCTTCTTTATGGTCCAACTCTCACATCCATACATGACTACTGGGAAAACCATAGCTTTGACTATAGGGACCTTTGTTGGCAAAGTGATGTCTTTGCTTTTTAATATGCTGTCTAGGTTTGTCATAGTTTTTCTTCCAAGGAGCAAGCATCTTTTAATTTCATAGTTGCAGTCTCTGTCCACAGTGATTTTGGAGCCCAAGAAAATAAAATGTCACTGCTTCCACTTTTTCTCTTTCTATTTGCCATGAAGTGATGGGACTGGATACCTTGATTTTAGTTTTTTGAGTGTTGTTTTAAACCAACATTTTCACTCTCCTCTTTCAGCCTCATCTAGAAGCTTTCAGTTCTTCACTTTGCCTTTAGAATGGTATCATCTGCATATCTGAGGTTGATATTTATCCCGGCTGTCTTGATTCCAGCTTGTGATTCATCCAGCCTGGCATTTTGCATGATATACTCTGTTTATATGTCAAATAAGCAGAATGACAATATATAGTCTTGTCATACTCCTTTCCCAATTTTGAACCAGTCAGTTGCAGACTTCAGAGAAAACATTGTCCTAGTTACTTGCTGAGGGATGCTTTAGATCTCTCTAGTAAGTAAGAACATAATGTATTAGGGGCTTGAATATTTTGAGAGTTGGCACAGAAAATTGAATTGCTTGATAGTGTGGGGAATATTTTTCTTAGACACTTTGAGTCATGTCTTTTCTGTTTCATTATTATAAGTGAAGGGAACTTAACCTCATTTATTTCAGAACTGAAATTGGAAGATTTTGTTGTTATTTAAATAATTACACTTTACTCAGACATAATGGAAATAGATAATAAAATGTCACCCAGGGTGGTATTTCATCTAATGGTATAATCTAGCTGAGACTTAAATTGTTCTAACTGTGCTGGCATTCTTTGTCATCAGTATACTAAGTGTTCATGATACATAATGCTTTAGTGCTTTGTCATTTTAAATTTCACTGAAATTGAATTACTTGGAATTGGTACAGGTGATGAGATATTAATACTTTTTAATATAAACAAATACAAAGCCATTTTCTTTTTTATTTTTAGGAACCTTGGGTAATGTGGAACATGGGAACCAGTATCAGATCAAATTGATGTATGAACATAATCTTCAGAGAACAGCCTGCAATATGACTTATGGATCATTTGGTGGTGTGAAAGGTAATTTGTATTTAATCATGAGCATGCTGTTGTAAGGACCAGAATATTCGGCCATATGAAAATGGAGGATTATGTGGTATGAATCCCAGAGTTAAACATATTTTATTGAAACCTTTGTATTAACATACTTGGGCAAAGTAATAAAAAAAGAAAACTCCAAACATTGGATATATATGATTTTCATATAGCCTGCACTTTTATGTGGTCTACAGAAATATTTCTGAAACTGCCTTTTCTTTAAGTTTTATCTTTTATACATGAGTTGACTGAAGTTGAGCTTTTCTGTGGTGAACTGTGTGCCTGCCTCTCTCACTGGAAGAGGGGTTGATTTCTTCATTGATGGATGTCCCTGCTCTATTTGGTAGAGGCAAGATGAAGCTGTAGACCCCTGTCCCCACCTCACCCACCTCCAGGGCCACTGTGCACGTTGTATAAATTGTTTTTAAGCCAGGGCCTAAGGGGCTGGTGGAGACTGAAATGCAGACCTGATCCTGCTCATCTGGCCATGTGTGCTGGCCTGGAATAAATATCCCTAGAGAAAGGGAGCCTAAATTTCACAAAGACATTGCCTTTACCAAGTCCGGGCTCAGTGAGGCTGTGTTCCGTCTACCCTGGGAGTATCTTTCTCTGATTAGCACAAGGGCTACCACCCTAGTCCCACCCTAGCTTCTTGAGTTACCAGGGCTTGATGCTTGCTTCTCTACCCTGTGATTGTTGGTATGGGAGAATTATTTACGATTAAAGTTCTCTCACTTCACTATGACAGGGTGATAGAGGAGCTGCTGGTGCTGAAGGGAGGATAGGAAGCCAGGTGGTGACACTTGCCTGTGTGATTTTGGGTATGTCTGTGTAGTGGGGGCACCTGCTGAACATGCAGCCCATGGGGTCGCGAAGAGTCGGACACGACTGAGCGACTTCCCTTTCACTTTTTACTTTCATGCATTGGAGAAGGAAATGGCAACCCACTCCAGTGTTCTTGCCTGGAGAACCCCAGGGATAGGGAGCCTGATGGGCTGCCGTCTGTGGGGTCACACACAGTCAGACATGGCTGAAGTGACTTAGCAGAGTAGCAGCAGCAGCTGAAGATGTAACTAGGGATTTTATAATATAGCTCTCTTTAGGCTCAAATTTTTATGAGTTTATTGTTTAACTATTGTGTTAATGGGCTTCGTTGGTGGCTCAGATGGTAAAAAATTTGCCTGCAATTCGGCAGACCTGGCTTCGATCCTTGGGTTAGGAAGACCCCTGGAGAAGGAAACAGTTACCCACTCCAGTATTCTGGCCTGGAGAATTCCATGGACAGAGTAGCCTGGTGGGCTATAGTCCATAGGATTGCAAAGAGTCGGACATGACTGAAAGACTTTCACTTTCATTGTGTTAATAAAAAGTAGGTTATCTATGTTGGATTTTTCTTTAGTAACATGAAAAAATATTTTGGAAGTATCCTTCATTCATGTGAACTCACTTTGTTTTATATACAAAGGTAAAAGCAATAATATTTTGGGTAATGGGCTTCCCTGGTGGCTCAGATGGTGAAAGAATCTGCCTACAATGCAGGAGACCCTGGTTCAATCCCTGGGTTGGGAAGATCCCTACAGAAGGGAATGGCAACTCACTGCAGTATTCTTGCCTGGGCAATCCCATGGATAGAGGAGCCTGACCTGCTACAGTCTATCAGGTCACAAAGAGTCAGATACCACTAAGCTACTGACACTTTCACTTTCACACTTTCAATGTATAAATAAGTGTTTTGTGTAATTAAAGTGATATGAAACAAAACATGTGGCTGTATTGCAGTGTTGCGTAACTTGAGTAACACGAATGTTTGAAGAATATGGGAGATGCCTAGAGTTAGGTGAAAAGAGGCGAGAAAAAGTGAAAATTTGATGAGAAGCTAACTTCTGTGAGGCATCCCCTTTCCAACTTAAGCTTTCCACTGTTCTTTAAAAAACTGTCTGATATGATCAGGGGACCAAGTCTCCCTTGTTTAATGAACTATTTTCAATGTTCTTTCTGCTACGAAACCCTGCAAAGAAAAATTGCTAAATTCTGTACAGCTGGAGTCAAAAGATATTACATGAGAAAAGAGTGCTTTGGGTAAATGAAAGTAAGTTTTTATTTTTTGGTAGCATGAAGACAATTATTTATTTAATTTTTAAAACTCTTAATTGAAGGATGATTGCTTTACAATATAGTGTTGATTTCTACCAAACATCAACATGAATCAGCCATAGGTTTACCCATAAGACAACTACTTATTTTTAAAAAGACAGTTCTTTGGATCACATGTCAAATGTTATCCTACATTGATTGCACTGTCCTTTTAGTTTTATTACCAGACCAAGTTAACCTAATTAAAATAAAAAATTTTAAATAAATTCCTTGCTTCTGTGTGACATTTTTGCTAGATTCAGTGATGCACTTTCAAAGTAATTAGAGTTACTAGTTTTGAAAACAATAGTTAAGTTTGTACTTATATATCTTCTTAGTTCTGAAATTCTGCCTTATATTTAAAAAATCCCTTTTGAAAAAATGAGACAGTTATGATGTTTCTTACTTTCCTATGGTTAAACAGAATATTTCCCAGTTTGAAACAGAGAGATATCTTAGTAGGAGAAGCAGTTATTCTGTTTCATGGGTTTGGAACACATAATATCTTTGAGATATCTTAAAAAAAGCAATGGAGTGGTAAATCAGTAAAAATGAGCCATTTGGGCTGAGTGGCAGGCGGGATGGGGAGTTACTGCTAATGGCTACAAGGTTTCTTCTTTGGGGGTGAGGAAATGATCTCAAATTAGTGATGGCTGCATAGCTCTATAAATACACTGAAAACTATTGAGTTGTATAATTTTAAGAGGTGGTAAGTAAATTGTATCTTAATTGTAAAACTGTTAAAAAAAATTATCCGTGGGATAAAACTTGCTGCTAGAGAGGTGGTAGCACAGTCCGTGCATCCTCCTGATGTACAGAACTTGTGGCTTCAGAACTGTGAAAATCTTCTTGAATGCTGATAGGTGGTTTATGGGAATGTTATTAGGAAGTGATCCAAAATGTGAAAAAGTCTGGTCAAGCTTCTATATAATTATTTCCTCCTTCTTTCTGTCCTCCCTCCCATCTTTTTATTTATAAATGTATTTATTTATAATATAGAAAAATTATAAGTGATCTAAATGAGTAGTGGAGGAGAATGATTAAGTTTTGATTCATAGATTCAGTAGGTTATTGTGAAGCTGTTAAGATTAAGTTTGGTTTGCTGTGGTGAACATCTTTGAACATAAATCTTTGTCTGTGTTTCTAATTATTTCCCTAGGACTGAATGTAGAAGTGGAGTTATTGAGTTAGAAGGTTAAAAAAATACTTTTTTTTCCCCTCAAAAAAGCACCCCTGCAAAGTATATAAATAAATTGTAAAAAGTATAGAACTTAGAAAGAAGAGAGTAAAAGTCACTCTCACTTCAGTAGAAAAGAAAGCCTATTTTCTGAGCCTGATGTCGCTCATATGTGTCTAATGTGCACCTTTACAGGAGAGAGTGGGTCAGTGTTTTAATCTGAAGACTTCCCTAGACTCGTTCTTTTTCTTTTTTTGATCTAAGTTTAAAAAAGGAAATTAAAAATTCTTGTCTTTTATCTTACTCTGTATTTAAGATGTCTTCTTGTGGAATTATTAAGTTAGGTAATTGTGTTAGTAGTCCTCAAGAAAGCAGTTAAGCAAAAAGAAAACCTAGCAGCATTTCAAACAAATGTGTTTAAAATACTGGAAGACAGCAGGGAAATTTATTTGATGTGTGTTAGCAGAATGAGCTACCACTAGATGGCAGTCCTCTACAACCGCAGGCTTTAGTTGGCTCTGAATACAAAGGTATGGTAAGAAATCATTAAGGGAGGAATTGTTATCCCAAATAATACCTAGCCTTCTTCAGGCTGCAAAAGAGCAATGGAGTGGTTCTTAAAAAAAATTATTATAGATAATATCTCAGGATACAATGAAAAAATGCCTTCTAGCTGTGCTCAAATTTTGATTTGCTTCTGAATCATAATGGAATCTTGATGAAATTGTAGGTCTGAACTCTGTAAGTCTGAAACTGGACCTCAGAGTTTGAATTTCTGACAGTTTCCCGACCAATGCCAAGTTGCAGAGATCTAGAGGTTTGCTGTCGTCCTGCATCTACCAAGTGCTTATTTTCCCTGCCAGGCAGTGTCCTAGGTGCTTTACAGGTTGAGTAACTTAAGATATACTTAGTAAATGGTAGAGCAGGGATTCCAACCCAGGCTTTCTGCTTCTAGAAACTTGTGGTTTTAACAATACTAAACTGGGATATCTAGGCTGTGAGTACTACTTCCTAATTTGGGAAACATCTTTGCTATCAGAAAGATGTGTATTTGGTTTGACTAAAGTTGGTATATAACTTTGATTCTTCATAGATTATGGAAAAACATGTTGGGTAATTTCTGGGTCAGATATTTGCTTTCTCAATTTCCTTTTTTTTTTGGTTGATGCTTTGGTTTATAAGAAAAGTACCTCTTAAAATTTTTATCAGAGCAGGTATATATGGGGGAGAGGGTAATATATTATTTGAAATTAGTAAAAGAGTAATTGGGCTTCCCTGGTGGCTCAGACAGTAAAGAATCTGCCTGTAACGCAGGAGACTGGAGTTCAGTCCCTGGGTGGGGAAGATCCCCTGGAGAAGGGAATGGCTACCCACTCCAGTATTCTTACCTGGAGAATTCCATGGACAGAGGAGGCTGGCAGGCTTACAGTCTATGGGATCGCAAAGAGTTGGACATGACTGAACAACTAACACTTTCACTTTTTCAGAGTAATTATTGTTTTTTTCTAGCCTTTTTTTTTTTTTTGGTTTGTTTTGTTTGCTGGCTTGTTAAGAAAATCTTTCAAAAACACTGTTTATCAGTTCAGTTCAGTCCAGTTGCTCAGTTGTGTCTGACTCTGTGACCCCATGAACCGCAGCATGCCAGGCCTCCCTGTCCATCACTAATTTCTGGAGTCCACCCAAACCCATGTCCATCGAGTTGGTGACGCCATCCAACCATCTCATCCTCTGTTGTCCCCTTCTCCTCCTGCCCTCAATCGTTCCCAGCATCAGGGTCTTTTCAAACGAGTCAGCTCTTCGCATCAGGTGACCAAAGTATTAGAGTTTCAGGACTGGTTGGATCTCCTTGCAGTCGAAACTCAAAGGAGCATTCACTGATGCAGGAAGGTTTGCTTTTACCTCAAGCTGTGTTGCAGTGTCTGTTCATGAGGAGGAAGTGGTAAAGAAATAGGAAATCTAGTTTTAACTACTTGAAGAATATTTGCCTAATAGCTTCTATTATTCAAACTACTACCTACCATTCCAGAATATAAATTAGAAGTCTTTTCATATTATACTTTTTAGAGGGGAAATGATTGAAATGTGCAATATTAGTGGCTATATTTGGCTTATTTTTCCCCCCCAGAGGAGTGTGGAAGATGTATTTGAAGTTAAAATGTTTATAGTTTGATTTTAATCTAAGCTGTTTTTTGAAGAAACTTGTGACTCTGGGTTTTTGTAAAAATGATTGCTGTTGTTCAGTCGCTCAGTCCTGTCCGACTCTTTGTGACCCCATGGACAGCAGCACGCCAGGCTTCCCTGTCCTTCACCATCTCCTGGAGTTTGCTCATGTCCATTGAGTTGGTGATGCCATCCAACCATCTCCTCCTCTGTTGTCCCCTTCTCCTCCTGCCTTCAGTCTTTCCCAGCATCAGGGTCTTTTCTAATGAGTCAGCTCTTTGCATCAGGTGGCTAGAATATTGGAGCTTCAGCTTCAGCATGAAAAGGTAAAAATGGTAATCTTTTCAGGAAACTCAAACAGGGGCTCTGTATCAACCTAGAGGGGTAGGCTGAGGAGGGAGATGGGAGGGAGATTCAAAAGGGAGAGGATATATGTATACCTATGGTTGATTCATGTTGAGGTTTGACAGAAAAGAACAAAATTCTGTAAAGTAATTATCCTTCAATAAAAAAATTAATTAAAAATTTATTTGATTAAAAAATGGTAATCTTTACTTTTTATACTGTTGACAAGTTAATGCTTGCAAAATGTAGTGAGTGACGTAAGCATGAACAATCAAATTATATAGTTTGGAAATCAAATCAATTTTAGAAAGCTGGGTTTGAATTGATTTAAAAATGTTACTAAAATTGATGTTATTTATTTTGTTTGGTAATTTGAACTCTGCTGTTTTTGAAAAAAGGAACAAGTGATATTTCTGCCCAATTTCCCTCTGCTTTTGTTTCATTGTGTCACTACAACTTCCAATGGTTGTTGACCTGGTACTTTACCTAATTAAGATAAGCTTGCCATTTCAGAATAGCATTTGGAAAAGGATAACATTAATGTTTACTAACAAAAAGTCAGTAGTGGAGTGATGAAAGAACATTATTGTTTTAAAGTCAACAACTGTGTGTACTTAGCTTGGTAAAATATGATACTTTGTATAGTCTGTGTAATGTATCTTGCTACTATCAAGATAAGTTTGCAAGAATTTCCTTTACTCATAATGTGACTTAGAGACCCTGTAGTTATATCCTCACTTACCAAAAATGTTTCCTGTACGGCTGAGACGAGTTGACAAACTTTATAATGTGTAGGGATCTTTCAGATGTGCGACAAGGACAGTGGGAAGAAAGAGTTGATTTGTTAGAGATGTGTGGGAAATTCAGGCGCTAGAGCAAGTGTGGTGTTAACTGCATCATCTCTCTCATCATCTCTCTCTCTGGGTGTTTGTCCATCCACTCATGCAAGTTTCTCAGAATAGAAAGATTATGATATCTCTGAGGATACAAAATGCAATCATGATCTGATGAACAAAATGACTTCTATGATATTTTGTTGAAAGATTTAACTTGAACACATTTTTGTTTGAAAAATTACCCTGGATTATGATGGGTCAGCTTTGTTCCTTAAAACCTTGCCCCATCATATAAACTTGTGCTTTTTAGTCACTTTGAATTATTGCCATCTCTTCATAATGACTTGTGGTTTATTTTAAAAAAGGCTTTTTAATACTTCAGTAGTGACTATAACCACCATCTGGTTCTTTCTTCAATTTTTAATCTTCTCCAACATTTTTGCTTCTTTGCTCTCATTTTTTTTGTATTTATCTTCTATTTATTTACTCTTTGTATCTATCTATACTTTTATTATTGTAAGAACAATGAACATGAAATCTACTTTTATTTATTTATTTTTTTTCATTGCAAGAAAAATTTTATTTTTTAATTTAAATTTATTTATTTTAATTGGAGGCTAATTACTTTACAATATTGTATTGGTTTTGCCATACATCAACATGAATCTACCATGGGTGTACACGTATTCCCCATCCTGAAACCCCCTCCCTCTTCCCTCCCCATACCATCCCTCTGGGTCATCCCAGTGCACCAGCCCCAAGCATCCTGTATCCTGCATCGAACCTGGACTGGCGATTCTTATATGATATTATACATGTTTCAGTGCCATTCTCCCAAATCATCCCACCCTCTCCCTCTCCCACAGAGTCCAAAAGACTGTTCTATACATCTGTGTCTCTTTTGCTGTCTCACATACAGGGTTATCATTACCATCTTTCTAAATTCCATATATATGTGTTAGTATACTGTATTGGTATTTTTCTTTCTAGCTTGCTTCACCCTGTATAATAGGCTCCAGTTTCATCCACCGCATTAGAACTGATTCAAATGTATTCCTTTTAATGGCTGAGTAATACTCCATTGTGTATATGTGAAGTCTACTTTTAAAATGAATTTTAAAAAATTTAAGATAATTGACATACATTATATTAGTCTCATGTGTACAGCAGAAATGATCTGATATTTGTATCTCTTAGATTTAAAAACATAACACAGTAGTCTGCTCTAATTTTTAAAATTAATTTTCTTGATCATAAATTTTTGTTTTTCAGGGGGCTATGTATATTTGGAGTTGACCTTATAACAGTCAGCTCAAGATTTAAAGAAATATTACTATCAAAACCCACAACTTCCCAATTTCTGGATAGGCCACAGTTCTGCTTTTCCATTGGGTGTGCTTCTTTTTTCTTTCCAATCTTGCCTTTGGTACAACTGAGAATTCTTTTGATTGCAGTTGACAGTTGGCTTAAGCAGGAGTAAGAAATTTACTGGCTTTCATCATCTGGGCCTTCAATGTGATCAGATCTGGTTTCACTCTTCTCATCTCTTGCTTTTGTTCCCTTGGACAACCTATTTCCCCTGGTAACAAGATGGCTATAGCAGCTCTAAATCTTACTTCTCAGATTCTAGTCCATGTGAAAACGTGCCTGCTTTCCTCCAGATAGCTCAGCACAGCTCTCTTTCCAATTCTGTGGCTGGGGTTGGGCATCTTGAAATTGTCATTGTCACCAAAGGAATGTGGTTACATTTGGGTCAGAGTTACTTGTTACTTATGGTCAGTTTTCCTTTTACAAATGGGCTCTGAGTTCACTGTCAGCCTGCCGTGAGGATGTAAACAATGTAGCATGCCTTCCCGTTTTGTTATTATTGTTCAGTCACTCAGTTGTGTCCGATGGACTGCAGCATGCCAGGGTTTCTTGTGCGTCACCATCTCTTGGAGCTTGCTGAAACTCATGTCCATTGAGTTGGTGATGCCATCCAACCATCTTGTCCTCTGTTGTCCCCTTCTCCTGCCTTCAATCTTCCCCAGCGTCAGGATCTTTTCCAATGCAGATAAGTTTCCCACATTGATTTGAATCTATGCACCCTTTATATTCTTGCCACCTCTTCTTAATATCTTCTGCTTCTGTTAGGTCCAGACCATTACTGTCCTTTATCGAGCCCATCTTTGCATGAAATGTTCCCTTGGTATCTCTAATTTTCTTGAAGAGATCTCTAGTCTTTCCCATTCTGTTCTTTTCCTCTATTTCTTTGCATTGGTCACTGAAGAAGGCTTTCTTATCTCTTCTTGCTATTCTCTGGAACTCTGCATTCGGATGCTTATATCTTTCCTTTTCTCCTTTGCTTTTCGCCTCTCTTTTCACAGCTATTTGTAAGGCCTCCCCAGACAGCCATTTTGCTTTTTTGCATTTCTTTTCCATGGGGATGGTCTTGATCCCTGTGTCCTGTACAATGTCACGAACCTCATTCCATAGTTCATCAGGCACTCTGTCTATCAGATCTAGGCCCTTAAATCTATTTCTCACTTCCACTGTATAATCATAATGGATTTGATTTAGATCATACCTGAATGGTCTAGCGGTTTTCCCTACTTTCTTCAATTTGAGTCTGAATTTGGTAATAAGGAGTTCATGATCTGAGCCACAGTCAGCTCCTGGTCTTGTTTTTGTTGACTGTATAGAGCTTCTCCATCTTTGGCTGCATAGAATATAATCAATCTGATTTCGGTGTTGACCATCTGGTGATATCCGTGTGTAATCTTCTCTTGTGTTGTTGGAAGAGGGTGTTTGCTATGACCAGTGCATTTTCTTGGCAAAACTCTATTAGTCTTTGCTCTGCTTCATTCCGTGTTCCAAGGCCAAATTTGCCTGTTACTCCAGGTGTTTCTTGACTTCCTACTTTTGCATTCCAGTCCTCTATAATGAAAAGGACATCTTTTTTGTGTGTTACTTCTAAAAGGTCTTGTAGGTCTTCATAAAACTGTTCAACTTCAGTTTCTTCAGCGTTACTGGTTGGGGCACAGACTTGGATAACTGTGATATTGAATGGTTTGCCTTGGAGATGAACAGAGATCATTCTGTCGTTTTTGAGACTGCATCCAAGTACTGCATTTTGGACTCTTTTGTTGACCATGATGGCTACTCCCTTTCTTCTGAGGGATTCCTGCCTGCAGTAGTAGATATAATGGTCATCTGAGTTAAATTCACCCATTCCAGTCCATTTTAGTTCGTTAATTCCTAGAATGTCGACATTCTCTCTTGCCATCTCTTGTTTGACCACTTCCAATTTGCCTTGATTCATGGACCTGACATTCCAGGTTCCTATGCAATATTGCTCTTTATAGCATCAGACCTTGCTTCTATCACCAGTCACATCCACAGCTGGGTATTGTTTTTGCTTTGGCTCCATCCCTTCATTCTTTCTGGAGTTATTTCTCCACTGATCTCCAGTAGCATATTGGGCGCCTACTGACCTGGGGAGTTCCTCGTTCAATATCCTATCATTTTGCCTTTTCATACTGTTCATGGGTTCTCAAGGCAAGAATACTGAAGTGGTTTGCCATTCCCTTCTCCAGTGGACCACATTCTGTCAGACCTCTCCACCATGACCCACCTGTCTTGCAAAGAAATAGAGGAAAAGAACAGAATGGGAAAGACTAGAGATCTCTTCAAGAAAATTAGAGATACCAAGGGAACATTTCATGCAAAGATGGGCTCGATAAAGGACAGAAATGATCTGGACCTAACAGAAGCAGAAGATATTAAGAAGAGGTGGCAAGAATACACAGAAGAACAGTACAAAAAAGATCTTCATGACCCAGATAATCACTATGGTGTGATTACTAATCTAGAGCCAGACATCCTGGAATGTGAAGTTAGGTGGGCCTTGGAAAAGCATCGCTATGAACAAAGCTAGTGGAGGTGATGGAATTCCAGTTGAGCTGTTTCAAATCCTGAAAGATAATGCTGTGAAAGTGCTGTACTCAATATGCCAGCAAATTTGGATAACTCAGCAGTGGCCACAGGACTGGAAAAGGTCAGTTTTCATTCCAATCCCAAAGAAAGGTAATGCCAAAGAATGCTCAAACTACCGCACGATTGCGCTCATCTCACATGCTAGTAAAATAATGCTCAAAATTCTCCAAGCCAGGCTTCAGCAATACGTGAACCATGAACTTCCTGATGTTCAAGCTGGTTTTAGAAAAGGCAGAGGAACCAGAGATCAAATTGCCAACATCTGCTGGATCATGGAAAAAGCAAGAGAGTTCCAGAAAAACATCTATTTCTGCTTTATTGACTATGCCAAAGCCTTTGACTGTGTGGATCACAAGAAACTGTGGAAAATTGTGAAAGAGATGGGAATACCAGACCACCTGACCTGCCTCTTGAGAAACCTATATGCAGGTCAGGAAGCAGCAATTAGAACTGAACATGGAACAACAGGCTGGTTCCAAATAGGAAAAGGAGTACATCAAGGCTATATATTGTCACCCTGCTTATTTAATTTATATGCAGAGTACATCATGAGAAACGCTAGACTGGAAGAAACACAAGCTGGAATCAAGATTTCCAGGAGAAATATCAATAACCTCAGATATGCAGATGACACCACCCTTATGGCAGAAAGCAAAGAAGAACTAAAGAGCCTCTTGATGAAAGTGAAAGTGGAGAGTGAAAAAGTTGGCTTAAAGCTCACAATTCAGAAAACGAAGATCATGGCATCTGGTCCCATCACTCCATGGGAAATAGATGGGGAAACAGTGGAAACAGTGTCAGACTTTATTTTTGGGGGGCTCCAAAATCACTGCAGATGGTGATTGCAGCCATGAAATTACTCGTTGGAAGAAAAGTTATGACCAACCTAGATAGTATATTCCAAAGCAGAGACATTACTTTGCCGACCAAGGTCCGTCTAGTCAAGGTTATGGTTTTTTCTCTGGTCATGTGTAGATGTGAGAGTTGGACTGTGAAGAAAGCTGATTGCCGAAGAATTGATGCGTTTGAACTGTGGTGTTGGAGAAGACTCTTGAGAGTCCCTTGGACTGCAAGGAGATCCAACCAGTCCATTCTAAAGGAGATCAGTCCTGGGATTTCTTTGGAAGGAATGATGCTAAAGCTGAAACTCCAGTACTTTGGCCACCTCATGTGAAGAGTTGACTCATTGGAAAAGACTTTGATGCTGGGAGGGATTGGGGGCAGGAGGAGAAGGGGATGACAGAGGATGAGATGGCTGGATGGCATCACAGACTCGATGGACTAGAGTCTGAGTGGACTCCAGGAGTTGGTGATGGACAGGGAAGCTTGGCGTGCTGCAATTCATGGGGTCGTAAAGAGTCATTCACGACTGAGCGACTGAACTGACTGAACTGAACCCTTTATATCCTGGGAAAGCCCTTTTGAGGTGCACAGAGGGTGTGTCCAGTCACGGCTCAGGGTCTTTAGTAGCAGTGTCTGCAGGTGGATGAGGACTATCCCGTATCACTACTCTGGGACTGATGGGGAGCACGGGTGGTGGCACTTCTGATGGTGCCCTCTGCTGATTCTCAGTTCTGTTGTCTTCATCTGTCTTTCATATGTCATCTTCCCCTTTTCCTCTGTCCCTGCCTTTTTTTGGTAGTGCATTTGTGGAATTGCCAGGGCAGTCTCCTTTTATCTTGCTCAAGTATAGCTGAGTTAACTCTGGGTCAGTTCGCTTTTTTATGGTACTGGTGAATTTTCCTTGCCTCTACTCCCTCCCAACCAGAGATGAATTTGTTTTCCTTTTGGGCACACTATTTTGAGGGCTGGATGTGGCTCAGTGGGCATCTGTGGCTGTGGCAGTGTCACTGGACCATCTGGCCTCAGCCCTGTCTTTTATGGTTTTGTTAATTATCTTGAATCACTGTTTACTCCACCTGGATGGTCTGTAACTTGTTATCTTCGAAGCTGGGTATCCTCAGGCTTTGCATTTTCCCTGTGCTGACTTCCTCCCTCACTCCCCCTCTTTCCCATCCCCCATCTTTCCTCTGGCCCCTGTTGGGTATGTGTGAGGCCTCTCTAGCCCATCTTCCCCTCTCTATACTCATCATTGTTGGAAATATTTAGTGTGACTGATATTTTTATGGTCTATGGCCTTTACTGCTATTTTTCTTTTGGCAGAAAAACACCAACACGGTAAAATTTGTTTTTCTTGTCTGGTAGAAAGGGGATGTGGTAAAGGTAGAGCTTTTGTTATTCTGGGCATTTCCATTTCTCTGGGCTGTCTACACCCCTTCTGCATCTGTCTTTCCCTAAATTTGGGAGCCTTAGTAAGGTTTTCAGAATTTTGTTGTTTGCAACCTCACCACCCCTCCTTCTTATGAGGAGTTTGGATTTAGCACCTTCACAAAATGCATGACGTCTAGCCCCGAAAATTCTCAGAAACATCTGCATTTCTTGATGGGCACCATTTTACATTTCTTTTGTTCCACTGCTGCTGGTGTATGTTTACTATACTTTTTTTTAAAAAAATCATTTAGGTATTTATATTTTTGTTTAGTCCACAATGCTACATTTTTGAAAGGATTTTTTTAAAGTAGTCCCCAGCCTGCCAGATTTGAAGAATGGATGTTTATCCTAAAAATTCTTGTGGATTCAACAGTTGAGTTGTTTGGATGATTCTGAATAGAGGATCTTCTATTTCTATTATTTGAGCTATTTATTTAGTATGGATTAATTTCTTTGTACTTGATGTGAACGTCTTTTTTCCAGGTTGTTCTTGGCTTTTCAATTGTGTGTTGTATGTATGTGTTTCATTGTGGTCAAACATTCCTTTCCTGTCAATTTATTCTATTTGTTTTATGCTTAGATCTCTCCCTTGCAGAGTTTTGATGTTTTACTTATCTATAGAGAAGATTGTATGGAGAAAGTTAATATTATTATCTTCTCTATGTTGTGTTATTGCATATAACCCTGTAAAATAGGTAACTTAATTACCACTTCCCAGATTGGGAAACAAGCTCACAGACCATAAGTGTCTTGCTGCAAATCATAGGAGGCCTTTGAATCCAGAGCTATCGGATTCTAAAGCCTGGTTATTTCTAATACATTACCTGTTATTTAATTACCTTCCTATTTAGAGAGAGGATTTATGTGAACTGTGAGAGAGATAGGAGAGGGAAGCTCTTCTGTCAGCCTAATGAGGGCACAGACCATGTCTTTTGTTCATCATTGTGTACCTCATGTCCTGCATAGTCCTTGGCACATCTAAATAAGTATTTTTTGGGTGAATAAACCTAAATAGCCAGGTAACTGAGCAGGGCCAATGTCATGCACAGCAGGCTTTCAAGTTTATTTTTCAGAAACAAATGTTAGCCTGGTGTCCTCATTCTAGCCAACTTCTGAGTTTTGTTTTCTTCTGTAACAAACACGTGTTGAATATCTACTGCAACGCATGGGTCATGGTAGTTACCCACCACAGCGGTAACACTGGAGGTGATTACTTAGACTTCCTGGGTTCACCTTTGCTAAATTATTTCTCAATATGCCAGTGAGGTAACACTTATACAACACAAGCTTCCCAGTAGGAATAACCAACCAGTTTTTTCATCATCTTGGAGTTGTTTTTCTATCCTTAAGTCATCCTTTTGTTATTAATGTTTCCCAGCATGAAATGTGATATTCAAAATTATTTGAGTATTTGTGATAGTGTTCACAGATCAAAAAGTTTTTAGTTTTCAAATTATCTAAATTATTTAATATTTAGTGTAAAAGACATTTCTTGTCTTTAATCCTTTGATCTCTTTTTGTGCCTTGTAAAAGCTCATTTGCCTTTAATTCTTCCAGTTTTAAAATTTTGCTTTGATTTTTTCAGTCAAATGGAACTTCAAAAAAAATAGAATTTTGATCAATGGAGGGTTGACGTCAGAGTGTAGATATAATATGGGCAGGGTATGGGTTATAAATATCTGACAACACAGTAGTCCTGCGTTTGTGACTGAAATGAAAAGAAAGTACTACGTATATAAAAGGCTCAATATGTTTGGGAATATAGTTGTCAGTAAAGGAGGCGAACAGATTTTACTAATAATATATATGAGTATGGTGGAATATTTTTTAAATCGTAAAATGACTTCTGTAAGCTTGTATGGGATTATATTGTCACATAAATAAAAATTCATGAATTCTTTGGAATAAAAAGCCTGCCAAAGAAAATAGTGAATTGAAGAATAAGTCAAGTCACCTTTGCCTCATTTTGAGGCAACCCGCAATAATCAGATCCTCAGCCTTCAAATAATAACTTATAATTGTCTAAACTGGAGCCTTTTTCTTGTCTGCCAAGGAAACGTATGAGTGGCCACATGCGGTTGCTGAGAGGCTGTGCTTTCCGAAGCCATCTGAATTCTTTGATCGCCATCCAGAGAGTGAACCAATATGCTCAAGTGGGGTGAATGAGCATCCAGAACACAACCTTGCTTTTTTTGTGTGCAGGGATGTTAGTGCTAATAGAAGATTAATGCTATTTTCCTTGTAAGAAAGAAATCAAAGGATAATGTTTTGATAACTCTTGTCTCACTAGTGAACCACATGGCTCCTATTTTCTAGCAGATTTGGTTGAAATGTTGGAGCATCATGCTGTGGAAGAATCCCTGTGCTCTGCTGACTCCTACTCCTTGCTTAAGCATTAACGTATAGGTGTTTTATAATGTTGAAGTACTTCCCTCGTTTGTTCTTAAGATCCTTTATGGATCCACAGTGAAGTCGGAAGATCAAGGGGATGACAGGATTGATTTTCATCCTGTGCTGACTTTTCTTATATATATAGTATTCATTTATAAAATCCCTGGTCCAAGACCCATAAAACAATGTTGCTTTCAAATAGCTTTTTCCTGTGTATTATGTTTTATAAAACCTTTAGTTCCTGGGGGAATGTTATAAAGAGAGTTCCCTGTAGTCTGCAATTTCATTTTTTACACGATTATTTATAAAGTTGTTACTTTCCCTGAAAGGTGAATTCTGATTCCCTCCATATATACGCTATAGAAATTTAGTGGTTAAATGCCTCCTTGCCTACTATGACTAAGGGGGGAAAGGTTGAAAAGAGTATTTGAAGTGCTTTGGTGTTGTTTAAAAAAAAACAAACGTTCTTTCATGGTGGCCGAATGCCAAGGCTGGAAAAGTGTTATGGGAATGTCTGTGGTCAGGACTGCCTTTGACGAGAGAATGGTTAAATATGGTAATCTTGATAGGATTTGACAGCCATTTTTGATTCTATATATGGTTCATCATGGTCCCCTTCTTAAGAGTGAAATAACTAAGCTATTAAATTATTTTACCTAATTGGGAAGGAAAATGATTACCAAAAAACTACTTTATTCAGATGTCACAGTGATATAGAGGGTTCCAACAGTTTACAACATTTGTCTACAAAACACATTGTCATGGGAAATGAACCATGTTCCCCACCCCTGAGTCTCTCTTGAATTAAGTTGATTCATTAACTCTTTTCCATTCTACATGGAAACTCTTGCTTACAGATTTAAATTCTAAAGCACAAGGTAGAGATATATGTTAATGCTTAATATGAAAAACAAATAGTTGACTATGACTCTGTTAAAAGTATTTTCAAAGTGCATTAGTAGTACTCTGTCTAGAGGTTATACATATAAAATAAATTTTAAGTAGATTATCTTTTTGATGGACATTTGGGTGGTTTCCAGTTTTTGACTGAAATGAATAAAGCTGCCATGAGCATTCTTTTATAATTCTTTATGTGGACAGTACAAAAATAAATGTCAGACAAATATACGATGATTTTTAAAATTATACTACCACAATTTTCTCCAGTCTTTTTGTGATTAAATTTTAAAAAGACATTCAAGATTGAGTTATAATATTAGTAACTTGCTTTATGTGCAAGAGTAGTATTGTATGTGTTTACTTCTCAAACATTAAATAATATAAAAGGTGTACCTTCAGTATTTCATGTAGTACATAATTTAAGTCACTTCTGACTAATTTAGAGTATCAGAAATCATTAAGATTATCATATCAGAATAAGTCCTTCACCTTATATTAATATTTGGACTATATTGTTGCCTAAGTTAAAAATAATCAGGGCTTTTGCCTTTTAGAATTGTTTATTTCAGGCTGCTCTGGGTCTTTGCTGGGCACAGGCTTTCTCTAGTTTCGGCGAGTGGGCACTGTGCTCTAGTTGCAGGGCCCTGGCTCCTCATTGCCGTGGGTTCTCCTATTGCACAGCACGGGCCCTAGGCTCAGGGGCTTCGGTAGTTGCAGGGCACGGGCTTAGTTGCCCCACAGCATATGGGATCTTCTGAGACCAGGGATCAAAACCACGTCCCCTGCGTTGGCAGGCAGACTCTTAACCACTGGCCCACCAGGGAAGTCTCTAATCAGGGTTTTTAAACCAAATTTTTTTACAGTGAAATTTGTGAATAAGACCCTTTAAAAGCAGCATTTCTAGATCTTTGCTAAAATGAACAACTGAGAAATATTCCTAAATGTATTTTGGAAAGTAATATGATTGTAGAGGACTGTGAACTTAAAAATGTGTGAATGGAAAAAATTAAGATTTTATATGGCTTTTTGCAGCTAGCTGATTAAGTCTTACACAGTTCATTGTCCTAAAGATGAAATTTGTACAAGGTTTTGGAAGGCAGGAGTTAGATATTAAAAGTGCTTGTTTCCAAGGTAGTACAAACTGGTTTTAACAATCTATCATCTCTCATTTACTAAAGGAAATATGTAAAAAGAAAGGGAAAATGTTCAGCAAGAACAAAATGTTGAGATGATGAAAAGCTACAGGGAAAGAAAAAAGGCTTTAGAAAGACTACTAAAAAGAAACTGGCTTCTTTCCCTTCAGCAATCTGTCTGAATTCATTTTGCTTTCATTATATATCTAGCCTGGAGGTAAAGTATGTTGAATATTGCAACAAAGAGGGTGTTATAAGGAGGACTTTTTTTTAAAATAATAAAGTGTAACATATGTGTAAACCGTGCAACTTTGTAACAGGAAACTTTATAATAAGGAAGGACTGTGCTTAGCTTTTCCACAATTTTGGAAGAATGAGTTTTATTAGGTGTTAGACAAAGAAATTATCAACTGACTTTTATGCTATAAGGTTGAAAGATTTCTTATGACCATTTCTAGACTTTAGCAGTGGTTTTATTGTGGGTCCTGATATATTAGGAACAGTGCCTAGCACTATTAGTATGTCTACTGTTGCTAGTTCTCTTAAGAATATGATGTTTAACTTTTGCCTTTCAATGAAAAATTATTCAAAATCCTGTTATTCTGTGGTTTCCTCAGCAGTAGTAGGCTGTTCTTGAATTGATTGACACATAATATAATTTGGGAACACAATCAATGGTCCTTTTCTTTTTGAAAGATGGTGACAAATTCTATTGAAACTTGGGAAATTGGCTCCATCATTCATCCCTTACTGTTTCTTTGCTTTTCTTGCCCAACTTCCTGAAAACCATATTGTTTTGATGTCAGTATGTAGAATAGAGTATCTGTTGGGGAATCAGTGTGTATTAATTATATTAGAATAAGTGTAAGTGTAACAAATGGTACAGTTAGTAGGCACTGGGCCTAATAGTTTTTTCAGTTAATGAGGACACTAGTATTAGGGACCTCTAATATGCCTGAACCATATTTCTTGTAAATTTTCCTCAGTTTTGAGATTAACTGGCAATAGCTGTGTTTTTCTGGCTTTTAAAGGCTAATATATTATGGTGGAATTTTAGGATTTATATAGTGCTTCTTATAGAATAGTTGAGTTTTTGTATTTATCACACAGTTACTGAAGTAAGCTAGAAGAAGTGTAAAAGTCAGTCTTCTACTTTTTCTGGCTTTTCAATCTGTTTTTTAAAAATATTATATCCATTCACCTCTCCCACTTGAAAATTGCTCACTATGTACATTTGTGTACTATCTTAAATTGAGGTGGGGAAATTTAATGGTACCTTTTAATATGGCATGATCCACTGCAGGGCTGTTAGAAGATTAGAGATGAAGCTCCTAAGCTTAGGAGAGAGGTGTTAGAAGTGTGCTAGCAAAATATTTTATTACATCTTTAAAAATAAATCATTTAACAATTTAAAAAATTGAAGTATAGTTGATTTACAATGTTGTGCTGGTTTCTGGGATACCGCAGAGTGATTCAGTTATACATATATATCCATTGTCTTTTCCATTATGATTTATTATAGAATATTGAATATAGTTTCCTGTTTCTATACTATAGGACCTGTGGTTTATTTTGCATATAGTAGTTTGCATCTGCTAATCCTACACTGCTCTTTATCCCCTCCACCCCCCCCTCTTTTCTCTTTGGTAACCATGGGTCTGTTTTCTATGTCTGTGAGCCTGTTTCTGTTTCGTAAATAAGTTTATTTGTATCATATTTTACTCTTTTTGGTTTCCAACCAAAAGCGCTTCTTTTTAATTTTTTTTAAAAGTTGCAGTAGAGTTGATTTACAGTGTCTTGTTTTCAGGGCTGCAGTATAAAGTGGTTTAGTGCCTATTGGCCATCTGTATGTCTTTGGAGAAATGTCTGTTTAGGTCTTCTGCCCATTTTTTGATTGGATTTGTTTTTGTTGTTACTGAGTAGTATGAGTTGTTTGTGTATTTTGTAAGTTAAGCCCTTGTTGGTTGCATCATTTGCAAATATTTTCTCCCATTGGTTGTCTTTTTGTTTTGTTTTGTTTCCTTTGTTGTGCAAAGGGCTTCCCTGATGGCTGCCATGGTAAAGCGTCTGCCTGCAATGCGCGGGAGACCCGGGTTCCTTTCCCGGGTCAGGAAGATCCCCTGGAGAAGGAAATGGCACCCCACTCCAGCACTCTTGCCCGGAAAATCCCATGGACGGAGGAGCCTGATAGGCTACAGTCCATGGGGTCGCAGAGTCCGACACGACTGAGCGACTTCACTTTCAGTTTGTTGTGCCAAAGCTTTTAAGTTTGATTAGGTCCCATTTGTTTACTTTTTCTTGTATTTCTATTGTCTCTTGGGAGAGAGACCTAAGAAAACATCGGTACAATTTATGTAGAGAATATTTTGCCTGCATTCTCTTTTAGGAGTTTTATGGTGTCATGTCTTAAATTTAAATTTTTAAGCCATTTTGAGCTTATTTCTGTGTATGATGTGAGGGTGTGTTCAAACTTCATTGATTTATACGTACCTCTTTAGTTTTCCCAGCACCACTTGCTTAAGAGATTTCTTTTTCTTCATTGTATATTCTTGCTTCCTTTGTCAAAGATTGTGACCATAGATGTGGGGGTTTATTTCTGGGTTCTCTATTCTGTTCCATTGATCCACGTATCTATTTTTTTGCCAACACCACACTTTATAGTATTGTCTAAAGTCTGGAGGGTTATGTCTCCAGCTTTACTTTGGCAGTTCTAGGTCTTTTATGGTTCCATGTAAATTTTAGGATTATTTGTCCCAATTCAGTGAAAAATGGCGTGGGTAAATTGATAGTGCGTGCATGCTAAGTTGCTTCAGTCATGTTGGACTCTTTGCCACCCCATGGACTGTAGCCCATGAGGTTCCTCTGTCCATGGGATTCTTCAGCAAGAATACTGGTGTAGGTTGACATGCCCTCTGCCAGGGGAATTTCCTGACCCAGGGATTGAACCCACGCCTCTTAGGTCTCCTGCATTGGCAGGCAGGTTCTTTACCACTAGCACCACCTTGATAGGGATTGCATTAAATGTGAAGATTGCTTTGGGTAGTATGGCCATTTTAATGATATGAATTCTTCCAATCCAAGAGTATGGGATATCTTTCTCTGTCTTTGAATCATCTCAATTTTCTTTATTAGTGTTTTATAGTTCTCATCATACGTCTTTCACATCCTTGTAGACCATTTACTTTAAACCTTGCAAGATGACAGAAACATTCAAAATAACTTTGAACTGTGTGCAATTAATTTGATAAAGATAAAATGTTAAATAGTACAAACTTATGAAGACATCGGTTCCCCACTTCCTTCTACTCTCCAATATGCTTCATTTCTACCTTTATTTTTCCTTAGGGCTAACTCCTTATCGCTCAATAATGAGATGAGATTCTCCATATCCTTGCCAACATGTTGTTTTGTTATTTATCTTTTTGATTTTAGCAACTGTAGTGGGTGTATGGTAGTATCTCATTTTGGTTTTGATCTGCGTTTTTCTGATGGCTAGTGATTTTGAGCATCTTTTGCTGTGCCTGTTGGCTACTCATGTATATTGAACAGTCAAGCAATAAAGACTGACTGCAGACTGTGTGTCCTTAGGGTCAGGAGCCAGGGCTTGTCAGCTGGTGGGCTTCATCTTAGGACAGTTAGGGACTACTTCGCTGTTTCACTGGGGACTCACCCCATCTGTAGATGTACATCTTTTCTTCTGAGGGTTTTCTGTCTTTAAAGGTTTCTTTAACCTCTGTATGGGAGAGAATGAGCTAGTCCCATGTATTCTGGACCTCAGTGGGGAGGAGATTTAGAGGGTTGATTATCCAGAATGTAGACATTTTTTTTTCCCATCTACATATTTTTCCAGTGATTGCCTATTCCCATGCTATCACTATTTTATACCTGATGTGCCTCCAATCTGGAGTCACTTGCTTAGTTCAACTTCTCCAGAGATTATACTTTCTGTATCCTGTGGGGGTCTGGGTACCTAACTATTGCTTACACAGACTTTAAAATATTACTCTTATCTTTAGATCCCACCTCATCCCACTTTCTGTGGTGGCTGGTGCTTTTCAGAATTTTAGAGCATGAGTGAGAGTTGGACTGTGAATAAGGCTGAGCGCCGAAGAACTGATGCTTTTGAACTGTGGTGTTGAAGACTCTTGAGAGTCCCTTGGACTGCAAGGAGATCAGCCCTGGGATTTCTTTGGAAGGAATGATGCTAAAGCTGAAACTCTAGTACTTTGGCCACCTCATGCAAAGAGTTGACTCATTGGAAAAGACTGTGATGCTGGGAGGGATTGGGGGCAGGAGGAGAAGGGGATGACCCAGGATGAGATGGCTGGATGGCATCACTGACTCGATGGACGTGAATCTGAGTGAACTCTGGGAGTTGGTGATGGACAGGGAAGCCTGGCGTGCTGTGATTCAGGGGGTCGCAAAGAGCCGGACACGACTGAGCGACTGAACTAACTAACTAACTGAATGTATTCTCTAGGAATTTAGATCTGACCTTCCTCTTCTCTTCAGTACTGTTTACCTTTTCTTTGTTCACTTTCTGTCTTCACAGATTATGGTTAGGCTTACTGTTGTTCTGATTTCTTTGAAGGAGTTGATGTCTGTTTATTTTAAAAGCCTGTGACTGTTGTTTGGTATGGTTTGTTGTTCTTGTTGTTTTTAGAGAAGGAGACATAAGAGTCTTTAGCTGAGTATCTTGAAAGGGGAATCATACTTGCTGTCATAATGCTTCTATAAAATATTGGGGAGAAACTTGTCTTTAGAGTCACTAGTCAGTTAAAAGAAAATCTGAGTGCTTGTCTCCACAGGCTTTTAATTTCTTCCTTGAGTGAAATAATAATAAAGAGGGTGAGAATGGTTGCCAGGTCATGATTGCAGAATCTTGGCTGTAAGTCATGGGCAAAAAGCTTTATTGTCTGCCCCCATGGTTGAATGAGTTATTTCACCTCTGGGACCCTGTGAATGTTCAGACAGTTGAGTAATCCTACCTTCACACACATGGTTGGCAGCAGGGCAAGTAATATCTGAGTACTTGGCATAATAATGAATGGGGAATATAGAGGGAATGTAAACCTTTGACAGGTCTGTCTCTTAGTTTCCTACAATTTCATTTTCATGGCTACTGATAGGGTTGGTTTTGCTCAGAGATTAAGGGTGTTCTTAATTTTGGTAGTTGTTTGGGATTATTCTAATACAGTTTCTGGAGCAGGGATGAGGTGAACACTGTGTTAATCCATAATCTACTATAAGTACATTGTAACCCAGTGTTTTTTAGAGATGTGAACAATCCCCAGTTCCAATTTCCTATTTCAAGACTTCATATATAACTGGAATTTTGTAAGCCCCATTTTGACTAGTGGATAATGTGGTATTTGGCATTCTGGAGCATTAACGAACCCTGGAAGGTCTGTATTTCCTTTTTCTTTGTGCAGTGTCAATCCTGTTACGTGGTCATCATAGAAGCTTTTGGGTCTTCCACTTGTACTTTGATTTGAGGGCTTAACATCCCAAGCTTTTATATTTTGTAAGTGCTTAAGCAGAGCAGCAGAGAAGGCAATGACACCCCACTCCAGTACTCTTGCCTGGAAAATCCCATGGATGGAGGAGCCTGGTGGGCTGCAGTCCATGGGGTTGCTAAGAGTCGGACTTGACTGAGCGACTTCACTTTCACTTTTTACTTTCATGCATTGGAGAAGGAACTAGCAACTCACTCCAGTGTTCTTGCCTGGAGAATCCCAGGGACGGGGGAGCCTGGTGGGCTGCTGTCTATGGCATCGCACAGAGTTGGACACGACTGAAGTGCCTTAGCAGCAGCAGCAAGCAGAGCAGAGCAGGTGGCTCATTCAGCAGTCTTTGTAATTACCACTGTCATTGAACAGTCCAGTACGATAGCCACTTATTTCTCAAAGCCTTGTCTTCTACTGGTACTCTGTCACACACTGCACCAATGTTAATTTGAATAATTGTGATTCCACTGCGTGCCATGTATTTCTGTTTTCTTTTTTTCCACAAAGCGAAGTCATCCATGTGTTCATCAGGTATGTGAACAAGCTAGTCCCCATATATCTTAAATACTGTGTTAGTTAAGGTCCCAGTAGGAGACAGTTTGTGGCAGATGACTCTAATGAAGTAGAATGAAAATGAAGGATTACTGATAGAGGTGCCCAGTTCAGTTCAGTTCAGTCGCTCAGTCATGTCCGACTCTCTGCAGCCTCATCAATTGCAGCACGCCAGGCCTCCCTGTCCATCACCAACTCCCAGAGTTCACTCAGACTCACGTCCATCGAGTCCGTGATGCCATCCAGCCATCTCATCCTCTGTCGTCCCCTTCTCCTCCTGCCCCCAATCCCTCCCAGCATCAGAGTCTTTTCCAATGAGTCAACTCTTCCCATGAGGTGGCCAAAGTACTGGAGTTTCAGCTTTAGCATCATTCCTTTCAAAGAACACCCAGGGTTGATCTTCTTCAGAATGGACTGGTTGGATCTCCTTGCAGTCTAAGGGACCCTCAAGAGTCTTCTCCAACACCACCGTGCAAAAGCATCAATTCTTCGGTGCTCAGCTTTCTTCACAGTCCAACTCTCACATCCATACATGACCACTGGAAAAACCGTAGCCTTGACTGTAGAAAGGGTTAAGAGAAGAGATTGTCCCTATACTTAGCAAAATAAACTATCTAATTTAAGTCTTTATATTTTGGGGTATCTTTGTTGTTGTAGCTTGGCCCTTTCCCTAACTAATATAAGAATTTACTTTATTATGGCCATGTAGACACTATGGACAACTGAGATTTGATAACATTTCTTTTCTTTGTTTTTTTTGAAGTTAAAAGTAATACAAGAAGTAACCTTTATGCGCTTTACCCATGTTTTCCTATTATGAATACTTTTATCTTATTTGCTTTGCCTTTTTTTTCATTTACACACTCTCTCATGTATGCACGATCATTTTTTCTGAGACATTTGAGAATTTATTATATGCTTCATGGCCCTTTATACCTAAGCACTTTAGTGTATATTTCCTAAGAATAGAAATATTATTACATAGTACAGTTGCTAATTCCATAAAGTTACATTGATATAATACTTTTATCTATTCTAGTATCCAAATTCTAATTTTTTTCAGTTGATCTAATACTCTAACAAAGTGCTTTATAAGATTCCTGCCCCTCCTATCCCATTGTTACAGGATCTAGTCTATAGGTAGGCAGTGCATTCAGTTGCATGTGTTTTTAGCCTCTTTTAAGCTGGGAAATTTTCACCCCCTTTCTTTATCTTTTATGACATCGACAGTTCTGAAGAATATGGTCTCCCCCACCGTTTAAAGAAAGAAAATATTCCTCATTTCCTCATTTTGTTTGTCAGCCACTTTCCTCTGATTATATTGACAATATACATTCTTGGTCAGAATACTGCCAGAATTAAAGTAGTTTCCTTATTGCTTCTGACCCTCTCACTTATCACATGAACAAAGCTCTGTTTCTATCTTCTTTCTAGCTAACTCACTCCCCAAATCAAGTGCTTCTCTAAGGCTGCCACTTCCAGTCCTGCACACTTTCAAGTTTCTTTCCTATAGCCTTATATGATTATGAATTCCTTGGTCTCATCCCATGTTAATTATTTTTGTATTTATTGTTTCACATATTCCTCTGATTTTGTCCGTACTTTCTCTAAAATCTGTTCCCTTTCATAGGATCTTAGGAAAGCCTTCCCTTCCCCATTCTCTATGCCCTCAGGTTTTTAGTAGTAGCAGTGGGCTGATGGTGGAAGCACTGTTGGAATTTTCTCCCTATCCCCTTATGTATGGTGGAGGTTGCAGTGTTCTCCATTGCATAGTAATGAATACAGTATGGGTGCAGTGTGGTTTTGTGTGTGTGTGTGTGTTTTTTTTAGGAGAGTAAAAGAGGAAGCGTTTTGGAATGAGGTGACTATCACTATTCCCTCAATCCAGAAACTTTTTAAAAAGACACTTTCTGATCCCAGCGATATTAAAAAGAATATAAAGGAATATTATGAACAACTTTATACTAATAAGTTAATAACTTAGATGAAATAAATAAATGACTTGAAGACCACAGCTTACCAAAAACTGCCACAAGAAGAAATAGAAAGTCTGAATAGCCTGTCTCTACTAAAATTTTTGAATTAATAATAAAAACCTTTTCATAAAATGTCCGTGTATAGTTTCACAGGTGAAAAGTATTAAATGTTAAAGGAAAAATAATACCAGTATTATACAAAGTTTTTCCAAAAGTAGATGAGGAGGGAATGCTTTCCAACCCATTTCTGATAGCTTTGATACTAAAACTGATAAAGATATTATAAAAAGGAAGAATTATAGTCAGTATCCCTTATTAACATGGATGCAGTAATACTAAAATGATTAGCAAATAGAATCTTGTTGTTGTTCAGTCACCAAGTCGTGTTTGACTCTCTGTGACCTCATGACTTCAGCATGCCAGGCCTCCCTGTCCAGTCCTAAAAAGGCAAATAAAATCTAGCAATATAAAAAATAGATAATCTCTCATGACCAATTGGAGTTTATTCCAGAAAAATAAGATTGGTTCAACAATTTAAAATAAGACGATAAAAAAAAACAAGGAGAAAAGCCATAACATTTAACATGAAATGGATCATAGACTGAAATTTAAAACCTAAAACTATAAAACTAGTAGAAGAAAAAATTAAGAGAAAATCTTTATGACCTTGGAGTAAGCAAAAATTTCTTAGGGCATGTAAAGCACTAATCATAAAAGAAAGAAAATGATAAATTACAATGCACCAAATTAAAATCTCCTGATTTTCAAAAGACAACTGTTAAGCAAATGAAAAGACAATTCTTGGACTGAGAGAAAATATTCACAATGTATGTAGCTGACAAATTAGTTGTATCCAGAATATATAATGAAATCTTATAAATCAATAAGAAGATAAACAGCCCAGTTAAAAAAAAAGGACAAATATTTGAAGAGACATGTCACAAAGATTTGCAACTGGCCCAATAAGGGTGTGAAAAGTTGCTCAGCATCATTAGGCTTCAGAGAAATTCAAATTAAAATCACCATGAGATGCTTCTACATATCCAGCAGAAAAGTTGAAGTAAAAATGACTGAAAATATTAAGTTCAATTGAGGCTTCCCCTGTGGCTCAGTGATCAAGAATCTCCCTGCCTGCATGCAGGAGACTTGGGTTCGATCCCTGGGTGGGGAAGATCCCCTGGAGAAGGAAATGGCAACCCACTCCAGTATTCTTGCCTGGAAAATTCTATGGACAGAGGAGCCTGTGGATTGCAAAAGAGTCAGACACGACTTAACTAAATAACAGCAACAACACCTCAAACTTGTGACAGCTCGATTTTATGTTCTCATAGGGCAGATCTGTGGAAAGTCTTAAGGTATTTTCTAAACTCTTTTGACTTGGGATAGCTCAGCTCCCAAACTCTGTCTTCCCTGTGAAGCTTGTAATGGCTGGTTTAGACTTTGTTAGGTGGGTATGTGTGCGTGTGTGCTTAGTTGCTTCAGTTGTGTCCAGTTCTTTGTGACCCCATGGACTGTAGTCTGGCAGCCTCCTCTGTCCATGGGATTTTCTAGGCAAGAATACTGGAGTGAGTTGCCATGCCCTCCTCCAGGGGATCTTCCCAACCCAAGGTTCAAACCCACATCTTCTGCGTCTCCTGCATTGCAGGTAGATTCTTTATCACTGAGCCACTGGGGAAGGTCATTAGTTGGGTATAGAGCAAACCTTACTGTGGGGCCTGGTCCTTACTCTTAACAGCAGCCTTTCTCAGTATTTATAAGGTATTATTTCTGCTTTATTGACTACGCCAAAGCCTTTGACTCTGTGGATCACAATAAACTGTGGAAAATTCTGAAAGAGAGGAATACCAGACTACCTGACCTGCCTCTTGAGAAACTTATATGCAGGTCCAGGAGGCAACAGTTAGAACTGGACATGGAACAACAGACTGGTTCCAAATAGGAAAAGGAGTACGTCAAGGCTGTATATTGTTACCCTGCTTGTTTAACTTATATGCAGAGTACATCATGAGAAACGCTGGGCTGGAAGAAGCACAAGCTGGAATCAGGATTGCTGGGAAAAATATCAATAATCTCAGATATGCAGATGACACCACCCTTATGGCAGAAAGTGAAGGGGAGCTAAAAAGCCTCTTGATGAAAGTGAAAGAGGAGAGTGAAAAAGTTGGCTTAAAGCTCAACATTCAGAAAATGAAGATCATGGCATCTGGTCCCATCACTTCATGGGAAATAGATGGGGAAACACTGGAAACAGTGTCAGACTTTATTTTTGGGGGCACCAAAATTACTGCAGATGGTGATTGCAGCCATGAAATTAAAAGACACTTACTCCTTGGAAGGAAAGTTATGACCAACCTAGATAGTATATTGAAAAGCAGAGACATTACTTTGCCAACAAAGGTCCATCTAGTCAAGGCTATGGTTTTTCCAGTGGTCATGTATGGATGTGAGAGTTGGACTGTGAAGAAAGCTGAGCAACAAAGAAATGATGCTTTTGAACTGTGGTGTTGGAGAAGACTCTTGAGAGTCCCTTGGACTGCAAGGAGATCCAACCAGTCCATTCTAAAGGAGATCAGTCCTGGGTATTCTTTGGAAGGAATGATGTTGAAGCTGAAACTCCAGTACTTTGGCCACCCCATGCAGAGTTGACTCATTGGAAAAGACTCTGATGCTGGGAGGGATTGGGGGCGGGAGGAGAAGGGGACGACAGAGGATGAGATGGCTGGATGACATCACCAACTTGATGGACGTGAGTCTGAGTGAACTCCGGGAGTTGGTGATGGACAGGGAGGCCTGGCGTGCTGTGATTCATGGGGCTGCAGAGAGTTGGACACGACTGAGCGCTGAACCGAACTGCACGAGGTCTCTCCATGTTAGGTGTGCCAGATCTTTAACATCCGCCAGCACTGCTTGATTTCTGGTATCTGTTCCATTCTCCCCCCTCTAGCAGTCATCCTCTGATAAATTCTGCATAGTCTCTCAATGTGCATGCTTAGCTGAGTGCTCGTTTAGGAACTCTGAGGGAACTATCTCACAACCTCTGTTTCTGCAAGACTCCCTTCTTCCTGTTTCTGCTAGACTCTCTTCTCCCTGGTGCCTTGATTCAGATTTCAGTTTTCGCAGCTGCCCCCAACTCTCATATTTGCCTTATCTCAGTGGGGCTCCTGTGCTCTGCTTGAGTTCCAGCTTGCTGTGCTGCAGTTGGAAATTGTCTTCTGACAAAGCTTGGGCGGATGGGGGAGCTCACCTCATGAGTTTTGCTTGTCTTGGTGCCATAGGCTGTGATGGCTGTTGTGAAATGCCCTCAGACAGAAACCTGATATGTTTTGTCCAGTTTATGGTAGCTTACAGCAGGAGGGCTAGTTACTCCGTCTTAGTTGGAAGTTGAAATACTCCAAGAGAGTCTAGACTTCTTAATACTTGAAAAATGAGATTATTCATGATTTCCTAAAGAGAGAATAGAAAAACTGTAAGATTTACCTTAAACTTCATCCAGGAGCAGTGAAGACTGATTCCGCAGAACAGCTTTACAGCAACAATGATGGAAAGAAAATTGTTTCCTCGTCGTAGTCTGCTGAGTTCAGGAAGGAAGGAGACTTTAACCCCCTCCCCCTTTTTTTGGCCTCAGCTTGAAGCGTGTGGAACTTCTCCCACTATAAGAGGTCAAACCCATGACCCTGCAGTGGAAGTGCAGAGTCCTAACCAGTGAACCACCAGGGAAGTTCTGACTTTCCCTTTCTATTTACTACTCTTCAATTCTATTCATTTTTTAAAAATTGAAATTATTTTTAAATGAAACAAAGATAAGTATTTGTAATGATAAAAGGTACAATTCACAAAGAAGACAGACATCATAAACCATTAGACATGTAACAACAAAGAAAGATACATAAAGCAAAAATCAGCAGTTCTATTAATCTTATAATTTCGAATTATAAGAAGATTTAAGAAGGTTTAAGAAGATGAGTAAATGCCTTTTTCAGTATAGCTCCCTGTACCTTCAGATGTCATATATTAAGCTTCTGTGACTTCAAAGGTGGTTTTTAGCCAGCCCTTTAATAAGCACAGATATCATGTTTATAAGTTTTACTTAGCTTTGGCAATGACAAGAGATAATAATTTGAAATCTTTTGTTATTCTGAGTCTTGGATTGTCTTCCTCAGATAATTTCCTTTTAAGAAGTAACATACTTGTTTAATAAAATGGAAATTATGAGGTACTGACTAAGAATATGCAATAAGAATATTGGACTTTATAGGTGTCATAAATATCTTTCATCATTTAACTTTCATATGATTAAAACTAGCAATCATTTATTGAATACTGTTTCAGATACTGTGCTAGGTGCTTTAAAATACTGCATATATATATATATATATATATTTTTTTTTTTGGTTTCATCACAGGGCTTGAGGGATCTTAGTTCCCTGACCAGGAATAGAACCTAGGCCCCCTGGAGTGGAAGTGCAGAGTCCTAACCACTGGATTGCAAAGCAGTTCCACTGAGAAATAAGTACCTATATGAAATGGGTGGTACTTTACCTCAATTTTTCATCTAAGAAAATTCAGAATTACAAAAGGAAATTTCTGTTCTTTGGTCAATTTGATAAATCACATGCCTTTCCAAGTAATTGTGTATACATTTAGAAAGATAGTTTTTTTTGGAAGTTGCATTAATGATAGACAATTAAACACACAGATCTTAAAATTATGTATTTACTGATTCTTTTTTTTTGCCTTATTTTCGTATTCCTTGACTTCCCTTAGCCTTTCGTTTCTCTTAAGGTGAAGTCGCTCAGTCTTTCGTTTCTCCTAGATGTATTGTTTTCCTCTAACGTTTCATTTGTTTATATGTGTGCAAATTCTAAGGGATGACAGAATGGTAGGGATGCTTTGTGCATGCATGTGTGTGAAGTTGCCACAATTGTGTCCGAACCTTTGCCACCCCATGGACTATAACCCACCAGGCTCCTTTGTCTATGGGATTCTCCAGGCAAGAATACTGGAGTGGGTTGCCATGCTCTTCTTCACCAGGGGTGCTTTGTAGGGGTGAGTAAAATTACTTTAAGAGTTTGCTGCACCCAATTCAGGTAGTACTAACAAAACTACACCTGTAGGTTTGAGTCCATCAATGACTGAAATTAACTGCACCTGTTTAACTTCTGCATCCATTTTAGCCTTTGAGGGATTAAAATCTATGGTTGGTTCCTAGAAACTTGTTCTTATGATTAGGAAACAGTTCAGAATGCGTTTATTACTGACTGAATCCATAGTCTTATATTTATATATGAATGGAGGTACCTCTTCTCAAATAAGTAGCCCAGAGTACTCCTATTTGCTTCACTTTCCCAGTCCTCTATTTGGTAAGAGGGATTAACTTTGCATGTTTTTCTTGTATTTGTTGGGCCAGCATGATGAACCTATAGTTCCAATTGAAGCTGGATGAGAAGAGAAGCTATAGGATAATTTTTATCATTAGAATCTATCTATCTATCTGTCTTTCTATATATACACACACATAAGTTTCAGTTTCAGTTCAGTCACTCAGTCATGTCCGACTCTTTGCAACCCCATGGACTGCAGCACGCCAGACCTCCCTGTCCATCTTCAACTCCCGGAGTTTACTCACACTCATGTCCATAGTGTTGGTGATGCCATCCAACCATCTCATCCTCTGTCGTCCCCTTCTCCTCCTAACTGCAGTCTTTCCCATCATCAGGGTCTTTTCAGATGAGTCAGTTCTTCGCATCAGGTGGCCAAAGTACTGGAGTTTCAGCTTCAGCATCAGTCCTTCCAATGAATACTCAGGACTGATCTCCTTTAGGATGGACTGGTTGGGTCTCCTTGCAGTCCAAGGGACTCTCAAGAGTCTTCTCCAACACCCTCGTTTGAAAGCATCAATTCTTCGGCACTCAGCTTTCTTTATAGCCCAACTCTCACATCCATACATGAATACTGGAAAAACCATAGCCTTGACCACATGGACTTTGTTGGCAAAGTAATGTCTCTGCTTTTTAATATGCTGTCGAGGTTGGTCATAACTTTTCTGCCAAGGAGTAGACTTCTTTTAATTTCATGGCTGCAGTCAATCATGTGCAGTGATTTTCGAGCCCAGAAAAATAAAGTCTCTCACTGTTCCCACTGCTTCCCCATCTATTTGCCATGAAGTGATGGGACCAGATGCCATGATCTTTGTTTTCTCAGTGTTGAGCTTTAAGCTGCCCTTTTCACTCTCCTCTTTCATTTTCATCAAGAGGCTCTTTAGTTCTTCTTCACTTTCTGCCATAAGGGTGGTGTCATCTACATATCTGAGGTTATTGATATTTCTCCCAGCAATCTTGATTCCAGCTTGTGCTTCATGCAGCCTAGCATTTCTCATGATGTACTCTGCATATAAATTAAATAAGCTGGGTGACAATATACAGCCTTGACATACTCCTTTCCTGATTTGGAACCAGTCTCTGTTGTTCCATGTCCAGTTCTAACTGTTGCTTTCTGACCTGCCTACAGATTTTTCAGGAGGCAGGTCAGGTGGTCTGGTATTCCCATCTGTTTAAGAATTTTCCACAGTTTGTGGTGATCCACACAGTCAAAGACTTTGGCATAGTCAATAAAGCAGAAATAGATGTTTTTCTGGGACTCTTTTGCTTTTTTGATAATCCAACAGATGTTGGCAATTTGATCCCTGGTTCTTCTGCCTTTTCTAAATTCAGCCTGAACATCTGGAATTTCTTGGATTTCATACTGTTGAATCCTGGCTTGGAGAATTTTGAGCATTACTTTACTAGCGTGTGAGATGAGTTCAGTTGTGCAGTAGTTTGAACATTCTTTGGCAATGCCTTTCTTTGGGATTGGAATGAAAACTGACCTTTTCCAGTCCTGTGGCCACAGCTGTGTTTTCCAAAATGCTGGCATATTGAGTGCAACACTTGCATAGCATCATCTTTTAGGATTTGAAATAGCTCAACTGGAATTCCATCACTTGCACTAGCTTTGTTCGTAGTGATGCTTCCTAAGGCCCACTTGACTTCACATTCCAGGATGTCTGGCTCTTGGTGAGTGATTGCACCATCGTGATTATCTGGGTCATGAAGATCTTTTTTGTACAGTTCTTCTGTGTATTCTTGCCACCTCTTCTTAATATCTTCTGCTTCTGTTAGGTCCATACCTTTTCTGTCCTTTATTGTGCCCATCTTTGTGAAATGTTCCCTTGGTATCTCTAATTTTCTTGAAGAGATCTCTAATCTTTCCCATTCTATTGTTTTCCTCTATTTCTTTGCATTGATCATGGAGGAAAGCTTTCTTATCTCTCCTTGCTACTCTTTGGAACTCTGCATTCAGATGGGTATATCTTTCCTTTTCTCCTTTGCTTTTTGCTTCTCTTCTTTTCACAGCTATTTGTAAGGCCTCCTCAGACAACCATTTTGCCTTTTTGCTTTATACATAAACACATATATAAATATATATATCTGTTTTTTCTTGAATTTTCTTCTTGGAAAAAGTTCATAGTTTAGGAAACTAAAATTAAGGAGAAAATATGAATGTTGATTCTGTATTAGACAAGGAAAGTGTTGTTATTACCGTTTGTAATTAATTTTTATTACTTTCTTCATTCTTGCCCATTTGAGTATCAAAGGCTTTGTTTAATGTCATTGAACTGTGATCCTTTACAAGGTAACACATACTTCTGACACTTAGCATCCAGGATTTCTGTGTTTTTATTAAATATATAATGTCATAATGTACACACTGTTCTTTTGACTAGTAAATGACATCCACATATCTGCTTTTAATAAGAATAAGATCCCTGTCTAAATACTACCATTAAAAATAGAATAGTTTTTCTTACTGTTTTTATTGCTCCTGCTTGAACTGAGTCTTTTGTCTTTCACTGAAGATTCAGCTAGGTAGGCCCAAGGGGGAAAAAAAGACACAAACCCTAAAAATAATATCGGAAAATTAATAGAGCTAATCAGTGAATTTAACAAAGTTGCAGGATACAAAATAAATACACAGAAATCACTTGCATGTCTATATATTAACAATGAAAAATCAGAAAGAGAAATTAAGGAATTAATCCCATTCACCACTGCAACAAAAAGAATGAAATGTCTAGGAATAAACTTACCTAAAGAGACAAAAGAACTGTACACAGAAAATTATAAGACACTAATAAAAGAAATCGGAGAAGGCAATGGCACCCCACTCCAGTACTCTTGCCTGGAAAATTCCATGGACGGAGGAGCCTGGTAGGCTGCAGTCCATGAGGTCGCTAAGAGTCTGACACGACTATGTGACTTCACTTTCACTTTTCACTTTCATGCATTGGAGAAGGAAATGGCAACCCACTCCAGTATTCTTGCCTGGAGAGTCCCAGGGATGGGGGAGCCTGGTGGGCTGCTGTCTATGGGGTTGCACAGAGTTGGACACGACTGAAGCGACTTAGCAGCAGCAATGAAAGAAATCAAAGATGACATAAACAGATGGAGAGATATTCCATGTTCCTGGGTAGGAAGAATCAATATTATGAAAATGACTATACTACTAAATGCAATCTACACATACAGTGCTGCTGCTGCTAAGTCGCTTCAGTTGTGTCCGACTCTGTGTGACCCCAGAGATGGCAGCCCACCAGGCTCCCCCATCCCTGGGATTCTCCAGGCAAGAACATTGGAGTGGATTGCCATTTCCTTCTCCAGTGCATGAAAGTGAAAAGTGAAAGTCAAGTCGCTCAGTCATGTCTGACTCTTAGCAACCCCATGGACTGCAGCCCACCAGGCTCCTCTGTCAATGGGATTTTCCATGCAAGAGTACTGGAGTGGGGTGCCGTTGCCTTCTCTGACAGATACAGTGCAATCCCTATCAAATTACCAATGGCATTTTTCGTAGAACTGAAACAAAATTTTTCACAATTCATATGGAAACACAAAAAGATCCCGAATAGCCAAAGCTGTCTTGAGAAAGAAGAATGAAATTGGAGGAATCAACCTTCCTGACTCCAGATTATACTACAAAGCTACAGTCATCAGGACAGTGTGGTACTGACACAAAAACAGAAATATAGACCAATGGAACAAGATAGAAAGCCCAGAAATAAACCCATGCACCTATGGGTATCTTATTTTTGGCAACGGAGGCAAGAGTATACAATGGGGCAAAGACAGCCTCTTCAATAAATGGTGCTGGGAAAACTGGAGATCTACATGTAAAAGAATGAAATTAAAACACTTTCTAACACCATACACAAAGATAAACTCAAAATGGATTAAAGACCTAAATGTAAGACCAGAAACTATAAAACTCTTAGAGGAAAACGTAGGCAGAACACTCAATGACATAAATCAAAATGATATTCTCTATGATCCACCTCCTAGAGTAACAGAAATAAAAACAAAAGCAAACAAGTGGGTCCTGATTGAACTTGAAAACTTTTGTATAGCAAAGGAAACTATAAGCAAGATGAAAAGACAACCCTCAGAATGGGAGAAAATGATAGCAAATAAACAACTGACAAAAGATTAATTTCCAAAATATACAAGCAGCTCATACAACTCAATACCAGAAAAACAAACAACCCAATCAAAAATTGGGAAAAAGACCAAAACAGACATATCTCCAAAGAAGACCTACAGATGGCTAACAAATACAGGAAAAGATGTTCAACATCACTTGTTATTAGAGAAATGCAAATCAAAACTACAATGAGATATCACATCATTCCGGTCAGAATGGCCATCATCAAAAAGTCTACAACAATAAATGCTGGAGAGGATGTAGAGAAAAGGGAATGCTCTTGCACTGTTGCTGGGAATGTAAATTGATAACAGCCACTATGGAAGACAGTATGGAGATTCCTTTAAAAACTAGGGATAACACAACCATATGACCTGCCAATCCCACTCCTAGGTATATACCCTGAGATCAAAATTGAAAAGTACACATGTACCCCCTTGTTCATTGCAGCACTATTTACGGTAGCTAGAACAGGGAAGCAACCTAGCTGTCCATCGACAGATGAATGGATAAAGAAGGTGTAGTATATATACACAATGGAGTATTACTCAGCCATAAAAAGGACTGCATTTGAGTCAGTTCTGATGAGTTCGATGAACCTGGAACCTATTATACAGAATGAAGTGAGTCAGAAAGAGAAAGATAAATATCATATTCTAAGACAAATATACAGAATCTAGAAGAATGGTACTGAAGCACTTATTTACAGGGCAGCAGTGGAGAAACTGACATGGAGAATAGACTTATGAACATGGGGAGAGGGGAGGAGAAGTTGAGATGTATGGAAAGAGTAACATGGAAACTTACATTACCATATGTAAAATAGATCGCCAGTGGGAATTTGCTGTATGGCTCAGGAAACTCAAACGGGGGTTTGTATCAATTCTGAAGGAGATCAGCCCTGGGATTTCTTTGGAAGGAATGATGCTAAGGCTGAAACTCCAGTACTTTGGCCACCTCATGTGAAGAGTTGACTCATTGGAAAGGACTCTGATACTGGGAGGGATTGGGGGCAGGAGGAGAAGGGGACGACAGAGGATGAGATGGCTGGATGGCATCATGGATTCGATGGATGTGAGTCTGAGTGAACTCTGGGAGTTGGTGATGGACAGGGAGGCCTGGCGTGCTGCAGTTGATGGAGTTGCAAAGAGTCGGGCACGACTGAGCGACTGAACTGAACTGAGAGGGATGGGATGGGGAGGGATTTGAGAGAGAGGTTCAAAATGGAGGGGATATTTGTATACCTATGGCTGATTCATATTGAGGTTTGGCAGAAGACAACAAAATTCTGTAAAGCAATTAACCTTCAATAAAAAGATTTAAAAATGGAATAGTTCTTTCACTAGTAGTGGAAGCTCTTTACTGATGGTTGACATCCTTTTTTTTTTCAAAGCCTAGGTCTTAGTCCTATTCTTGCAAAAAACCGAGTTGAACTTTGTCTTCTGTTTACCAACCAAAGAGATTAGTGTCTCCCTTTACTTTCTCTGAAGAAAAGTAATTATTAGCTATAAGAAAAGTACAGGTCCTATTTTCTATTGAAGGCTAATAAGACATTGGAGTGAAAAAGAATTGCCTTTTAATAATGAAAACAGTCCATAATCTTTCACAAAAAAGATATCAGTGGGGAATATAAAAGCAACCAGGTGATAAACTATTGAAAATCAGTTTTACTATCAGGAAGAGATTTGCTGTGCTTGGCTTCTTCACATGATCTTAGTTTGTGGGAGAATTTTGACCTTATTTGATGCATGTGTTTATCTAGCTTATTGATATAATATGAAGGAAAGGGTCTCTTGGATGAACCAAATTGCTTTTTGTTTTATTGATTATTTTGTAAAATTGGTATTGCCTTTTTAAAAAGTTAAGACCATGACATATAGCATGTGGGATCCCAATCAAGGATTGAAACCCCTGCATAGGGGCATAGAACCCCAGTTGCTGGACCACTAGGGAAGTCCTGGGATTGCCTTTGTTTTTAAAATAGACTAAAAAATGCAGCCCATGGAAAAACAGGGATTATGTTTGGTGAAATTTGACCTTTTATTTTTAGTAACTCAAAGTTTTTCATACATTGATGTATTTATGTTAGTTTTTGCTAAAAAGGCTCTATGCTAATAGTCATTTGTTATGTGACAGAAAAGAGCATACTTAGTATTATTTGCGGAAGAAGGAAATGGCAACCCACTCCAGTATTCTTGCCTGGAGAATCCCATGGACATAGAAGCCTGGTGGGCTGCTGTCCATAGGGTCACAGAGAGTCGGACACGACTGAAGCGACTTAGCGTGCATGCATGCATTGGAAAAGGAAATGGCAACCTACTCCAGTATTCTTGCCTGGAGAATCCCATGGACAGAGAAGCCTGGTGGGCTGCTGTCCATAGGGTCGCAGAGAGTCGGACATGACTGAAGTGACTTAGCATGCATGCATGCATTGGAAAAGGAAATGGCAACCTACTCCAGTATTCTTGCCTGGAGAATCCTGTGGCCAGAAGAGCTTGGTGGGCTGCTGTCCATAGGGTCGCAGAGAGTCGGACACGACTGAAGCGACTTAGCAGCAGCAGCAGTATTTGCAGTTCCTAATTTTTTTTTTTTTGGCACTAAAGGCACTTTTTTTGACTTTTAGTGTTTCTGCTTATGTTAACCACTGTATCTGTGAAGTGTTTTTGTCTTAAAGAAACTTTGAAAACAGAGGCAAGGAATAAAATTTAAAAAATTTAGCTTGTCAAACACCACCCACTGGTTATTTAAATTTTGTACTGAATCCACACAATGTTTATAATGCAAATATATTCCAAATTTTCATATTTTGATAAGAATAACATTTACAATTCTCAGAATGCACATATGTTCCAACCATGCCAAGATAACACTTATGTTCAAACAACAGTAGCTGGTCTGATGTTTAAAAGAAATACTTGCTAGCTGAAGGACATTCCTCTTGAGGCATTAACTGGAAACCATGTTGAGTACGCTAAGTGATTCCATCTGACCTGCAGAAAATCACTGTGGTTACATTTTCACTTTGCACATATGTCACTGACAAAGCCAACTGGCTGGAGTAAGATTTTTGAAATGGACATTTCTGGCTGAGCTTTTGGAAGACCGCATATTTTAATGTGAAACATAAAAAACCCACTATTCACTGGTTGCACATTAAAAGCAAATGGCCGGAGCAAACAAGATGAACTATAAAAAGCTCATAGGATGAAAACATTCAATTTTTTATACAATTGTAATTTATTCTATTTGTTGTAGGTTTAAAAATAATTACCCGTAATATAATAAGCCTACCTCACTCAAAAAAGCAAAAAGATTTAGAATCAACCTCATCTTACAGGAAAGAATATACTGAATATCTTAATAAAGAAAAGATTTTGGCACACTTTATAAATGTTTATTTGCAACTGTGTATAGATTTCATACTTATTGAGTGAAGATTTGCATAATTGGTACGAATCAATGTGCTTTTGTGCTTTGAGCAAATGTAGTCTGGGATGGAAAAAAAATCTTCTGAAGAAAAATTTCTGAGTTCAAGTCCTTGTTTTGCCATTGATTGACTTTGTTGGTATAAAGCATACTCTTTTAGCTTTGGGTTTCCTTCAAAATATGGTTATATGTTTACCTGATCCTGTCATTGTCAGTAATAAACTGTTACTTAGAAGTGGCTTAAGCTCCTGGTAAGAAAGCCAGTTTTGTAAATGCAGGGTATTAATTTTTATAGTGTATGAGACCTGAACTGGTGTAGCCAGAGCTTATGAGCCACATGTGGCACTGAGAGATTGTTGAGTATTCAGAAGAGTTGTTTAGGTCTATTTATTCACCTGGGATTTACCATAGGCTTCTTTTGTGAAGCTCTTTGCTAGATACTGTAAGTTATAAGATAAATAAATGGTAGTGTCTGAGTCAAAGAAACCCGTGTAAGAAAGCAACGTGAATTACATGCTGAATTGTGCTAGGTACTTTGCTGGTTATCGACAGACCTTTTGTAATCACCTGTATCAGTTGAAGGCCTCACAGCAGCTTTTATTGAGTGCTTGCTTATGTGCCAGGCATTTTGCTGGAGTTTTGTAACTATAGTGTATTTTACAGAGGAGGAAACTCACAGAATTTCCTTAAGAGCATATCATGATAAGTGGCAGTTTGCACATCTCATGCCTGTGTTGCTTCACAGTTGGGGGCAACATATCTTCAAATGAAAAGAACTTGAGAGTTAGTTATCATGACATAGGTGAAAAAAAGGTCATATTTTCATGTTGAGGGATGATCAGAGTGGATACCACTAATGCTTTTTGACTGACCTCCTCCTTTTACCAAATGTGAGAAGCTTTCTGGTGATGGAATGTTGGGGCTATTCCTTATTGACCTACACTTGGAGTTTGCTTTGCTGTTTGCTCGGGTCCGTTATTGTTAGACTGAGTCTTCACCGTCACAGTGATTCTTATTAAATATAAAGCTACTTGGTACACAGTTATGTCCATAACATAAAGATGAGATTTAAGGAGGTTTGAGCACCATCATGTTTATGAAATGTGAAGATAATTGATTCTCCGACATGCACACTGTGGTTTAATAGTAAAGAGGTGAGTTCTATGTGATACTTTCTTTTATGTGGTGGTTTAGTCACTAAGTCATGTCCAATTCTTGTGACCCCATAGACAGTAGCCTGCCAGGCTCCTCTGTCCATGGGATTCTCCAGGCAAGAATACTGTAGTGGGTTGCCATTTCCTTCTCCAACTTTCTTTTATACATACATTATTTGCAGTTGTAAGTTATCCCATTCATGTGTGTACTAATTTACATTTAATCTTATACTGACTAGTACAAAAAAAGTGATTGCCCTTCTTCATTCTGAAATTAGCATAGAATAAAAACAATAAAACAAAATACTCTTAAGTTCACCTTTAAACTGCAAATTATAAACTTTCACTTGGCTAAAGATTGGGGGAGAGAAATCATGTTTTATGGTTTTGATTTAGACTAAGAAATTTGTTTTACAAGATTAAAGCCATGTACATTTTCTAAAATGTAAGAGAAAAATCTAAAGCCTCTTTTATAAGTTTAGCAGTGCTTTTTGCACATGCAGTACTGAAGCTACTTAGCACACCTCAGTCGTGTCTGACTCTTTGCAGCCCCATGGATTGTAGCCTGCCAGGCTCCTCTGTCCATGGGATTCTCCAGGCATGAATACTGGAGTGGGTTGTGCCATGTCTTCCTTCAGGGGATCTTCCCAACCCAGGATAGAACCTGCATCTCTTCTGTCTCCTGCATTGTCAGATGGATTCTTTACCACTAGTGCCACTTGTCCTGATGGCAGTTGCCAGCTGATGGCTCTTCAACATCAGCCAGAGTCTCCTAGGAGCCCCATCCTTTCCTGGGTCACTTTCTCTGTTAAACCTTCCTGGTTTGGCCTGTTGATTTGATCATTTCTCCTTTTCTATTTCTACAGAATTTGTTTATACATTGCCTTTCATTATTGCATGTATTAAGTTATGGTATATTGATTTGTTTTAGTATTTCTTGACTGTAGTATTTGTTCCTTGAAATTGGGATTCTATTTTATTTATATTTTTAATCTCTAGTACAGAGCCCAGTCCTGGCCATACAGCAAGTAATTAATGTCTGGACTGAATGAATATGATTATTCTATTTTGATTTAAAAAATATGTATAAGGTTGAAATCACCAAGTACAGTGAACTCTGTGCAGAAGTATTTATTTTAAAATAGTTCAGTTTAGAATTAAAATATGTTCTTTTGTTATTTCATTTTAACAAGAAGAAAAAAAATTAGGGGAAACTACTTTCTACTATGGGATGCTATGTATTTGATTAAATAATTCCCTTGCTTTTAAATTACCCACTTTATTGTTACAGAAAAACTTTAGAGCACTGTAATTTTGGAATAAATCTAGAGTACTTTAGGCAATTCATATAACTGAAGATAAAAGTTTTGTGCTGTTCTTATACTAAAGTAATTTTTAATTGCTTTTAACCTCTTAACATTTTTAAACAACCTTACAAACCTTGCCAGAGTTGCTATACTTCATTGAGGTATGTGGCAAGTTTGAATTTGGAAATGTGTTTGTGTTTAAATTTTAAAAAAGGAAATTATTTTGAAAAGGGAATCATGTTTACATTTGAGGAACTTGAAGAGATGATGAAAATAAAAATAACTATGTATCTATATCATCTATGTATTCCAATTTATATATATGTATTTAAAAGAAGTATTCTTGGTTAAAGATTAAATATGCTATAGGAATTTTAACCCTAAGAGGAAAATATTGCAATATACATAGAAGGAAATTGGGCAGTCTTTGGAAGTGAAAGGAAGCCAGCGTGTAATTAGTGATAGTAGACACTATGATTCATTTGAATATAATTTTAGCCTCTTAATATGTGTAGCATGAACTTTATTGAAAATTGAAACTTTTTCTCATTTTGTATTGTATGTGCATGTGTGTGTGCATTCCATGTAAGAAGTCGGGAGACTTACGCACATGACTGTTGATAGGAATGATAGAAATTATATAGAGTTCTGCCTTAAAATTTTTTTCTTTCTCTTATAACCAAGGCATCAAATTGATTGGTGGTTGAGTTTAAGAAGAAGTTTATGGGATAACTGCTAGGCTACCATAATGGTGGAATTGGGTGACATCTTTATTATTCCATGAACTGGAGGATCAAGGTCATTGGCCTTGATTTCTATGCTGTTTTGTAGGTCCCCTAACAGGGTATTCTAATGACACTGAAAATGGAGGAATAAGATGCTTCGTTATCATCTCTGCCATCATTGCCTTAATTCGGCATTCTCTCTCCTTCTTTGCTGAAAGAGGCTCCCTACTGGCCTGTATGCCTCTTATTCCCTAGGCTCTCTGTTTCCTTCTTCCTTCCATTCTTCATTTTGCTGCTTTAGAGTATTCTTTCAAAGCACCAATCTAATCATGTCTTTGACCTGCTTAAAATTTCTCCTGGCTCCCATCACTTACAAGAAGAATAACAAGGCTTATGTAAGTCTTGAACTGCTGACTGTGATCTGATCTTATTTCAGACCCCAACTTGAAATGATACTTTCTCATGCTTCTGCCCATACAATAAAATATACTTTCTCTCAGTTTTTCATTTAGCCAACTCCTACTCTTTCAAAATTTATTTCGGGCTCATGTTTTTGGTGGGAGGACTTTGAAACCGATTACACCTACCTCCCATCT
Organism: Ovis canadensis; assembly: GCF_042477335.2. Lineage (NCBI taxonomy): Eukaryota > Metazoa > Chordata > Mammalia > Artiodactyla > Bovidae > Ovis > Ovis canadensis. The sequence goes on along the minus strand of NC_091248.1, from coordinate 78,539,639 downwards.
CATTCCCTAGTCCTTGATATGCTTTTCATGTGAAATGATAAGACCCTTTGTGTTTTTCTATCATGACACTTATCATACCGTCTTAAAAATTTTTATTTGTCTATTTCTTTCACTAGACTATACACTCCTTGAGATAAGAACTTATTTTCTCTTTTCATCTGTGATGCCTGATGTAACTTCTGTTTATTTAGAATCCTAAAATGTATGTTTAGTATTTATTTATTTCAGCCCATTTTGCAGATAGCTACTGGTCTAAAGGACTGTAGTAAAACAAATAGTAACAATTGTCAATTTGATTTTCTAACCACTTTTTGTTGGTAAATGTTTGCCTTTATCTGTTAACATAGATTTAAGGTAGACTGAAGCATATAGGTTTCTCAAGAGGCAGGTCTGTTGGTCTGGTATTCCCATCTCTTTCAGAATTTTTGACAGTTTATTGTGATCCACACAATCAAAGGCTTTGGAATAGTCAGTAAAGCAGAAATAGATGTTTTTTCTGGAACTCTCTTCCTTTTTCGATGACCCAGTGAATGTTGGCAATTTCATCTCTGGTTCCTCTGCCTTTCCTAAAACCAGCTTGAACATCTGGAAGTTCATGGCTCACGGTATTGCTGAAGCCTGGCTTGGAGAATTTTGAGCATTACTTTACTAGTGTGTGAGATAAGTGCAATTGTTCGGTAGTTTGAGCATTCTTTGGCATTGCCTTTCTTTGGGATTGGAATGAAAACTGACATTTTTCAGTCCTGTGGCCACTGCTGACCAGTCCATTCTAAACAAGATCAGTCCTGGGTGTTCTTTGGAAGGACTGACGCTGAAGCTGAAGAGTTGACTCATTGGAAAAGACTCTGATGCTGGGAGGGATTGGGGGCAGGAGGAGAAGGGGACGACAGAGGATGAGATGGCTGGATGGCATCACCGACTCGATGGACATGAGTTTGGGTGAACTCTGGGAGTTGGTGATGGACAGGGAGGCCGGGCATGCTGCAATTCATGGTGTTGCAAAGAGTTGGGCATGACTGAGTGACTGAACTTAACTGAACTGAACTGAAGCATATTTAAAATTAATTTTTTCATCCTTTCTTGATGTTTCCTTAAATGGGTCTTATGTATATAAATGTGATGAGTGTGGTATTTACTTTTTAATAGGAGTTTTGTGATCATTCACATTTGTATTTAAAAAATTCTAATATGATACCCTTATTATTTTCCATCTGAGCTACCACAGAAGCAGGAATTATTTATGATAATGACTGTATTTATTGGGCATATTTTATGAGTGACTGTGCTAAATTCTTTGTATATAGTATCTCATTTAATTGTCAAAACAATCTTGTCAAGCCAGTGTGATTAAACTTCATCATACAGATGAGGAAACTAATGCTTATAAAATAGAATTTCTTGCCTTAGTTTACACAGCTATTAAGTACTAAGCTAGTAAGAGCTGAGGTTTGGACCTGGGTGGATCTGACTTGGGACCAAGTTCTGTCCCTCTGCTGCATTTATGACTGTGATTGTAATAATAATTCAAAAGCCATAAGCTCATTTTAAATTTTTAAAACCTTACAGTGCACATTTTAGTTAGGCTTAACTTTAGAGTACAGTGGCAAAATAATGTTATAGTGCCAAGTTTCACTGGCTTTCTATTCCATTAAAATATATCAGCAGGTTAGAATTAGGTTCTCCTCTTCTGCTCCTCTTTCCTCTTGTCACCCCCTCTCCTCTGTAACTTATTTGTTGAATAAATTGAATTGTTTGTCCTATTAATTCCCATGGTCTAGATCTTGCTCCATTCCCGTGGTATCTTACTGATGTGTTCCTCTGTCCTTCAAATTTGTAAATTTATACTTAGATCTAGAAATTTTATTAAATTCAGGTTTGATTTTTTGGCAACCTCACAGCTGATGTTGTGTACTTCTTCTGTAAGGAGGTACATGATGCCAGGTTGTCAGTCTTTGTGTTATCAGTAGACATTGATGATCATTGTCTAGATCACTTTTTATTAGAGTTTCAAAATGGTTATTTTCTGATTTTGTCATTTCTTTATTATGTATTAATTGAAATACATCCAAAAGAATAGATCTTAAGATCATGGCATCTGGTCCCATCACTTCATGGGAAATAGATGGGGAAACAGTAGAATCAGTGTCAGACTTTATTTTTTTGGGCTCCAAAATCACTGCAGATGGTGACTGCAGCCATGAAATTAAAAGACGCTTACTCCTTGGAAGAAAAGTTATGACCAACGTAGATAGTATATTCAAAAGCAGAGACATTACTTTGCCGACTAAGGTCCATCTAGTCAAGGCTATGGTTTTTTCTGTGGTCATGTATGGATGTGAGAGTTGGACTGTGAAGAAGGCTGAGCGCCGAAGAATTGATGCTTTTGAACTGTGGTGTTGGAGAAGACTCTTGAGAGTCCCTTGGACTGCAAGGAGATCAACCCTGGGATTTCTTTGGAAGGAATGATGCTAAAGCTGAAACTCCAGTACTTTGGCCACCTCATGCAAAGAGTTGACGGACACGACTGAGCAACTGAACTGAACTGAAGTAAGTTATAAACTATTTGGTTACCCAGAGATACTTTTCATATAGGAAAGGCAGGATGAGTGCTTGGTTTTCTCTTTGTTTTCTAAATATGGAGCTGGTTCCCTAGAATCCTCCGAAGATGATGAATTAGTCATTTTTGGTATTTGCATATTATTATGAACTCATGGATTTATATATTTGATGCATTTTAATTGATTGAAGTTATTTTTAATTAATGCTAAAAATCTTACCATACCATTTTTGGTCAAGGGAACATTTTCAAGTTGGTGCACCTGAGCTCTTTTAACAGAACTTCAGTAGTGCCTGGCAGCTTTCTTGCTTTCTGTTATCAGATATTTCAGCCACATCTTGTATATTTCCCCTTCCAGAACTTGAATAAGTCAGTTTTTTAAAAGGAGCACATTTCTTTTTTTTTTTTTTTTTTGGTGGGAAATGGCATTTAAAGGTCATAATTTGGGTGCTAGTGTGCTCATTTCTCCTAGTTGATTATTGCTTCTGGTTTGTTTTGATGGTTAGAGCTGAACTGAAAATTTCAAAATGAACCTATAATATTCTTTAAAAATTATTTATATACTTATTTATATTTATGTAGAAAATATGTACATAGGAAATATATAAAAATGTATACATATTTAAAAAGTATATTATAGATTCATACTGAAATTTTCAATTCATATTCAGAATTACAGGGTTTACTTATCCTTGTTCATCTTGTGTGTGTGTTCTGGAACACTTGTGGGAACACTGCCGTACTCATCGGTTCTCAGACTTTTCTTCTTTCCCAAGATAACCAAAGCTGCAACACACAACCACAAGCTACAACACACTCCTCTTTGGCTTTGTGGTAGTGATTTTCATTCTCAATGGAAAAAAGAGATGGAGAAGTTAGAAGTTCTCATTGGTGAGTGAGTGTCAGTGCAGTTTGAAACACCATCCTTGCCTTCATTCCTTTGAGGATTGATACCCCAGAATTTGTCCTGGTAATGCTTCTCAGTATTTTGTGATAACCTAAATGGAAAAAGAACTTAAAAAAGAATAGATAAATATATACGTATAACTGAACCACTTTACAGTACACCTGAAACTAAAACAACGTTGTTCATCAATTATACTCCAATATGAAATAAAAAGTTAAAGAATTTAACCAATAATTAATAATCCTACAAGCAGAAAACAAAAAAAGGAAAAAATTTCCCCAGGAGGATTCTGGATATTAGCCTAGGAGAGCATTGTTTTCTTGTTTTAAATTTTTTTAAATTGAAATATAGTTTATTTACAATGTTGTTTTAGTTTCAAGTGGACAGCAAACTGAATCATTTCTACACATACTTATATTCACTCTTTTTTAGATTCTTTTCCCACATAGGTCATTACAGAGTATTGAGTAGAGTTCCCTGTGCTATATGGTAGATCCTTATTAGCTACCTGTTTTATGTATAGTTTTGTGTATACATCAGTTCGTGGGCGAGCACCTCTTTGGGAGGGCTGTGCTAGGTTGTCAGTGCCGCTGGGCTTCCTCTGGTTGCAGTGCGTGGGGGCACATCAAGCTGCGGTGCGTGCGAGCTCGAGGGCATGTGGGCTTCAGTAGTTGTGGCACAAGGGCTTAGTTGCTCTGCAGGATGTGACATCTTCCCAGACCAGGGATCAGACCCATGTCTCCTACATTGGCAGGCAGATTTTCAACCACTGAGCCACCAGGGAAGTCCACAGGAAATAATTTTTAATGAATTTTTAACTGTTAGATGATATCAGCCTTAGAGTGTAAACAAATACACAGATCTGCTCTGTTAGACATTCTTGTACGTTGTAGGTATATCTTGTAGGTCTTCTATTGATAAGTACTGCAAGATTAGAGAAATCTCTTCTCTCATTTCCCATACTATGCAGAACAAAGTAGAGGGTGTAAGAACCATACAAAAGATGTATTTATGTTATCAAGCGATTGAGTACTCAAAAAGTTAAACAATTAAACATAGACTTAATATATGATCCAGCAATTCCACTTCTGGGTGTATACCCAAAAGAAGTGAAAGCAGGGACTCAAGCAGATATTTGTACACTCATGTTCATAGTTTCAACAGTTCATGAACCGTGAACTTCCAGATGTTCAAGCTGGTTTTAGAAAAGGCAGAGGTACCAGAGATCAAATTACCATCAGAAAAGCAAGAGAGTTCCAGAAAAACATCTACTTCTGCTTTATTGAGTATGCCAAAGCCTTTGACTGTGTGGATCACCACAAACTGTGGAAAATTCTTAAACAGATGGGAATACCAGACCACCTGACCTGCCTCCTGAAAAATCTGTAGGCAGGTCAGAAAGCAACAGTTAGAACTGGGCATGGAACAACAGACTGGTTCCAAATCAGGAAAGGTGTATGTCAAGCCTGTATATTGTCACCCTGCTTACTTAATTTATATGCAGAGTACATCATGAGAAATGCTAGGCTGCATGAAGCTCAAGCTGGAATCAAGATTGCCAGGAGAAATATCAATAACCTCAGATATGCAGATGACACCATCCTTATGGCAGAAAGCAAAAAAGAACTAAAGAGTCTGTTGATGAAAGTGAAAGAGGAGAGTGAAAAAGCTGGCTTAAAACTCAATATTCAGAAAACTAGCATCGTGACATCTGGTCCCATCACTTCATGGCAAATAGATGGGGAAGCAGTGGAAACAGTGAGACTTTATTTTTTTGGGGCTTCCAAATCACTGCAGATGGTGACTGTAGCCATGGAATTAAAAGACACTTACTCCTTGGAAGAAAAGTTATGACCACCCTAGACAGCATATTAGAAAGCAGAGACATTACTTTGCCAACAGAGGTCCATGTGGTCAAAGCTATGGTTTTTCCAGTGGTCATATATGGATATGAGAGTTGGACTATAACAAAAGCTGAGCACCAAAGAATTGATGCTTTTGAACTGTGGTGTTGGAGAAGACTCTTGAGAGTCCCTTAGATTGTAAGGAGATCCAAACCGTCCATCCTAAAGGGAATCAGTCCTGAATATTCATTGGAAGGACTGATGTTGAAGCTGAAACTCCAATACTTTGGCCACCTAATGCGAAGAACTGACTCATTGCAAAAGACCCTGATGCTGGGAAAGATTGAAAGCGGGAAGAGAAGGGGACTACAGAGGATGAGATGGTTGGATGGCATCACTGACTCAATGGATGTGAGTTTGAGTAAACTCCAGGAGTTGGTGATGGACAGGGAGGCCTGGCATGCTGCAGTCCATGGGTTGCAAAGAGTCAGACACGACTGAGCGACTGAACTGAATTGTTCATAGTAGCAATATTTACAGTAGGCTCCAGAAGGTGGGAGATGACAGTTGAATGGATAAACAAAATATGTTGTATACATATAACAGTATTATTCAGTCACAAAAAAGAGTGAAGTACTGATGTATGCTACAACATGGCTGAATTTGGAGACATTATGCTGAGTGAAATAAACTAATCACAAAAGGACAAATATTCTGTGATTCCTTTCATACGAGGTCCTAGAGTAGTGAGAGTCGTAGGAACAGAAAACAGAATGGTGAGTGCCAGGAGCTGGCAGAGCATGGACTCCAGCATGCCAGGCTTTCCTGTGCTTCACCATCTCCTGGAATTTTCTCAGATTCATGTCCATTGAGTCAGTGCTGCTATCTAACCGTCTCTTTCTCTGCCACCCTCTTCTCTTTTTGCCTTCAATCTTTCCCAGCATCAGTTCTTCCAATGAATATTTAGGTTAGATTTCCTTTAGGACTGACTTGTTTGATCTTCTTGCTGTTCAAGGAACTTTCAAGAGTCTTCTCCAGCACTACAGTGCAAAAGCATCAATTCTTCAGTGCTCAGTCTTCATTATGGTACAACTCTCCCATCTATACATGACTACTGGGAAAACCATTCTTTGTCGATGAAGTGATATCTCTGCTTTTTAACATGCTGTCTAGGCTTGTCACAGCTTTCCTTCCAAGGAGCAAGTGTTTTTTAATTTCATGGCTGCAGTCACCATCTGTGTGATTTTGGAGCTCAAGAAAATAAAGTCTATCACTGTCACTGCTCCCACCTTTTCCCCTTCTATTTGCCATGAAGTGATGGGACTGGATGCCATGAGCTTAGTTTTTTTGGATGTTGAGTTTTAAACCAGCTTTCTTATTCTCCTCTTCTGCTCTCATGAGGAGGGTCCTCTTCACTTTCTGCCATTAGAGTGGTATCACCTGCATACCTGAGGTTGTTAATATTTCTCCTTGCAAATTGATTCCAGCCTGTAATTCATGCAACCTGATATTTCACCTGTTGTACTCTGCATATAAATTAAATAAGCAGGGTGACAGTATATAGCCTTGTCTTAACTCCTTTCCTGATTTTGAAGCAGCCATTTGTTCCATATCTGGTTCTAACTGTTGCTTCTTGTCCTGCCTACAGGTTTTTTAGGAACAGGCAAGGTGGTCTGGTATTCCCGTTTCTTTAAGAATTTTCCACGGTTTGTTGTGACCCGCAGGTCAAAGGCTTTAGTGTAGTCAGTGAAGCAGAAGTAGACGTTCTGGAATTCCCTTACTTTCTCTATGATCCAGTGAATGTTGGCAGTTTTGTCTCTGGTTCCTCTGCCTTTTCTAAACCCAGCTGGTTCATCTGGAATTTCTCAGTTCGTGTACTGCTGAACTGGAAGGGAATGGGTAGTTAATGTTTAATGCATAGAGTTTCATTGGGAAAGATGAAAAAGTTCTACAGATAGGTTGTGATGACTATGTAACACTGTGGATACCACAAAACTGTGCATTCAGAAACAGAATGGCCAATTTTACATTCATGTATGCGAGGGTGCCCGGTTGTGTCCAATTCTTTGTGACCCCATGCATTGTAGCTGGCCAGGCTCCTCGATGCATGGAATTTCCCAGGCAAGAATACTGGCGAGGGTTGCCGTGTCCTCCTCCAGGGGATCTCCCTGACCCAGGGATCGAACCTGCGTGTCTTGTGTCTCCTGCATTGGCCGGTGGATTCCTTACCACTGTGTAACCTCGGAAGCCCTCATTTATGTCTGTTTTACCACAATTAAAAAATACTTACAGCATAAAAAAAGTGAGATGAAATAAGTTTCAAGAGCAATAATACAGTATGTAGTTTGTTTAGAGTCCTTAAAGCCTTCAATCTTAATTTAGTTGAAGCAAGTAAAAGTAAAATATTAGTTTGAAATAAAAATGTTATTAGCTGGATTTGATTATCTTTATCTGAATTAAAAAAAAACCTTCATTTCATTTATTCTAGATGAAATACTCGCAAAAGGAAGAGGGACAACTTTGGTGTATTTTTAAGTCTTGTTTTGAGTTTATACTTGGTTTTGGGTCAGGGTTATTTGAAGGCAGTGAGAACAGAGAATTAAAATTGTGAATGAAAGATGTTAGGCTTTATTTTTTTTAACTATTTTAAATATGTAAGTAGTTTAGATGCTTGGAAAATTGGAATTAGTGTGTCCTTCAAAATAAACAGGAATAAACTTTTTTGAATTAAAATTATTTGCCTTTAGGATTTTGACTTGTAATTTAAACATAAAAAGATCTATTTTCTCCACGTCAGAGTTCCTTACCCTTGGCACTGTTGCCGTTGTGATCTGGATAATCCTTCATTGTAGAGACTGCTCTCTGCTGTGGTAGGATGTTTAGCAGTAGTCCCCTTAGATGCCAGTAGCACTATCCCCTTCCCCAGTGTGACAACCGGTTGCAAGACAAAATAACCCTTGCTGCTCTCATTATAGTATTAATATTAACAAAGATTAAGGACTATATTTTAGGTATAACTTATCCAACTCTTTTTTTCTCCTATTATAACTATTAGGTCTGAATCAGAATTTAATATGTGTTCCTTTAATATATGTTCCATAAATTCATAAATTAGCCTATGTTATTTTTGGAGGGAATTACCAATGCCAAGCTTTCTGATTTATACTTCATACTCAAATATTTTAATTATTGCTTTAAAATTACTCCTGTTTTAAATAATAAAGGCCATATATAATTCCACAAAACTTGAAAAAATACAGAAAATTATTATGAAGAAAATTTAAATTACTTTTAATCTTAAAATTTATATATAAGCAGAAATATGAGCTTCTAAATCAAGTATTGATGAAAATGTAGTGTGATTTTGGTGAACATTTGGAGACACTAGATTAAAATAGAATCCTCTCTTTTGGGGTTAAAAATGTCAAACAATGACTGTAAGCAATTCTTGATTTTTTTTAAAGAAATAAGGGTACTAGAGCTCACCAATATGTTCACTTACCTTCATTTTGACTGTTGTACAAATAACTGGGGTAGCATGTATGATGCTGTTTGTGAGATTACAAAAGGTTTAATTTATGAACAAATTATCCATTTGAGAGATTAACAGTAATTTTCTCATATGTGTGTAAAGTACCTTCTTATAGAACACTATAAACCTTTCAACTGTTTGGATATAATATATTGCCTAGGTGTATATGTTTATAAATGTGTGTATATATCTGTATATATTTGTATCTGTTTCTAATTTTATAAACAATAAAACTTAGGTTTGAACAGAAGCCATAGGCTTTGCTATATAATTGAAAAAACCTGTGTTTCCATATAGGCAAGGCTACAGAAAATAGTAACTCTCAAACAATTCATCTGTTTAGAAAATGCTTTCAGAACTTTACATGTTAAATTCATAATTCTATTACAGTTATTGGATTTTGTAATGAGAAGCATTTGTTCATTGACTTAAACTTTTAACAGAATTTAACAATTAGAAATTTTCCAGAATGATGCATACTGTGTGTATTGGAGAAATAGAGGAGATGGAGAAATGAGACATTGTCTGGAAAACTGAAGTAATCTTATAGGTGAACTCTGAGTCTTGGCATTGATCCTTTAGCTGGCTATTTTGATGCTGAACTGTTAATGTACTTTTGTTTGCATTATTTTCTTTAAAATAATGCCATAGCAGTTTTGGGCTTCCCTGGTGGCCCAGATGGTAAAGAATCTGCCTGCAAGGCAGGAGACCTGGGTTCGAAAGATTCCCTGGAGGAGGGCATGGCAACCCACTCCAGTATTCTTGCCTGGAGAATCCCTATGGACAGAGGAGCCTGGTGGGCTACAGTCCGTGGAGTCGCAAAGAGTCAGACACGACTGAGCAACTTTCACACATAGCTATTTTGACTGATTTCAAGGAGTTAATAAAGTGTTACCAAGTTGCAAATACATTTTTATAAATTACAAATAATCTGTTCAGGATCTTAATTTGTTTTATCTAGAAGAGGGGAAGTTTTCATTCTTAACTTTTTGCTTTCTCATTTTGGAGTCATTAGAGATTTATTGGCTAGTGGTTTATTTTACATGATATTGAACTTCCTATAGCTGATTCATGTTGTTGCGCAGCAGAAACGAATACAACATCATAAGGTAATTATCTCCCAACTGAAAAATAAATAAATTAAAAAAAGAATCACCTGGAGATTTGAATACTGATTGCAGGGTCTATTCCAGACCTGTGAAGTCTAATTGGGCAGAAAGGGGCAGGGAGGAAATTTGAAACTGACAAAGTTTATATCCTAGCTTTACTACTTATTATCTGAGTAACTTTAAACAGGTTACTTAACCTCTCTGTGCCTTCTTCTGTGAAGGGTTGGTAATCGTATCTCATATAAGGTTGCTATAAACTTAACAACTTAACAAACATCACCTGTGATGACGATGATATAATTATCAAGGGCCCATCTGTTGACCTTAGTTTGGCAACTGCTGATATAATGAACTACTTCTTCCTCTGTTAAAGTTTCAGGTGTTGTGATCCTAAACTTCTTGTGTTGACAATATGACATATTGGTGTCTGTATGTGCTCAGTTGTGTCCGACTCTGTGTGACCCCATGGGCCCCAAGAATACTGGAGTGGGTTGCTATTTCCTTCTCCAGGGGATCTTTCTGATCCAGGGATCGAACCTGCATCTCTTTTGTCTCCTGCATTAGCAGACAGATTTGTAAGTCTTATTTGCGTTAAATTGTGTCCTTCAAGGAGGAGGCGCTAAGTAAACAGATTTTTCGATGAAGCTTATTTCATCCAAAGAAAGGAACAGCATTGTGTTTCATACATTAATTTATGTTTTTTTAAACCAAATCTTTTTTTTTTAATGAAAGCTACTGTATTGTATAACTGGCATCCCAAAATATGAAGCCAGTAAAAAACTATTAAAATATCTGAAATGGAGAGTGCATTTGATTTAAGAGGGAAAAAATAAGACAATTGCAGATGTTGTTTCTTTTTCTTGTGTTAAAGAAATCTTCTAATAAGGGCTATTAACTTTGAAATCTCTATTGTCTTTCCAAAGGCTAAGAAAAACATTTTTTTAACTGGTACTGTGCCAGTTTCCATCACATGTTTCCATTTAATTCTTGAGACAACCTGCAAAATATCAGTAAATATTATTTCCTTTCTAATGGAAGTATTTCTTTCTAAATAAGGAAATGGACAGAGTCAGAATTCTGTAGTTATGTATATTTGTTTATATATTATATATAGGTATATATGTGTGTATACATATATATACATACATATATATACACACTTATATACATGTGTGCTAAGTCACTTGCAGTCATGTCCCATGGACTGCAGCCTGCCCTGCTCCTCTGTCCATGGGAAAATGTGGGCAAGAATACTGGAGTGGATTGCCCTGTCCTTCTCCAGGGGATCTTCCTGACCCAGGGATTGATCCTGCGTCTCTTACATCTCCTGTGTTGGCAGGTGGGTTCTTTACCGCTAGTGCCACTTGGGAAGCCCATACTTATATATACATAAATATATATATGTACATATATAAAAAGATTTGAAAATTTTAAGATTTAAATATCATAATAGTGATTTCAAGGGAATAGAGAAAAATAGTTTTTGGGAAATACTGATGTTTTTCCATATTCTTTGTACCAGATGAATTACTTTTTGAATGGACAATAATAGAAGTCATAATTTTATTACGGAATCTCATTTTTTTCCTCCTTGACTTTGTCACTGTTGATATATTTTGGTCTTGAATTTGACATGTAACAAGTATATTTTAATATCTTGTTAGAGAAGTACCATCAAGTATGGAGTTTTGTCTGTTGTCTCAGAACATGGATCCAAAGAAGAGTATGTTTTACTCTTTTGGGAAAGAGAATTTTGCATTTGGCAGCATTGGATGGTTCAAGTGGCCCCACTTAAACTCTTCTGCATGAGAATATCTATTTTTTTCTATCCTCCTTTCTTCTTTCTTTAAGAAGGATTCAGATTTGAGGTCTTTTGAAAATCCACTTGAGGTAGGTCATGAAGGACTTGCCTTTTTATTCAGCAGGAGGTGGCAATCTTAGCACATTTACTTCTAATTAAAGCCAGAACCCAGTGTTTCACTAGGGGATTTATTATTACTTTTAAGCAATAAGTATTTTGAACTTGGAAGTGGAGTTTTCTCTTATAAACCTTGGAGTGCATTTGGGCCTGAGGATTTAAAAAAGCTGTTGATTGCCACTGTGCATTAAAAAGGTTAAAAGTCATCATTTTAACAGTTAATTTTGTGGCATTCTCTTTCATTATAATGCTTATTTTATGGATTTTATAAAGGTGTATTAAAATGCAGCAGCTTCTGTTGGAATGATATTAAATCAAGTTCTTGGTTTCACTGGCAACTTTTTTGTCCTTTACAAAATTGATTGGACTTTTAAAGTTATACACATAACTGAAGATGGAAATATTTGTGCATTGGTATATGTATACAAAGTAACTCAGACTGTGTCTGCATATACAGGAAGTGAAATAGAAAAGTAGAGGTGATTACTTGGGTAATTCAGATTCCTAACCAACTTTATTGGAAATACTTGGCTATTTTCTCATTTTATATAAACAGTTTCTTTTACTTTTAACTGTACTTTGTGCGACTAGAAACTGTATGAACAATTATTTATTATTGAACTTTGGATATATAGCTCTTTTTTGTGAGTAATGAAATGGCTTTAAGGAATATTTTTCTATATTACTCTACTGCTATTTAATTGTTTATACATTAAAAAATTACATGAAGAAAATACAATTATACAACGGGTTATTATTAAATTTGATGACTAATGGTAACTATTGACCTTTGTATATTCTTTTATATACACATGTGTACTTTAAACACCTGGAGGAGGGCACAGCAACCCACTCCAGTATTCTTGCCTGGGGAATCTCGTGGACAGAGGAGACTGGCAGGCTGCAAACCACAGGGTCAACGCAGAGTTGGACACAACTGAAGCAACTTAGCACATATGCACACAAGTACTTTAAACAAAATGGGTAACACAGTCATTCCTGACCATTTTGTCCTATAAATTGTGACATGACAGTGCATATGATGTCATATTCACTGACATGTCTTTACGTGTCAATGAATGTAAATCTACTTCATCATTTTTAATGGCATAGAATTTGTGTTCTATGCATACATATAAGTTGACTGTTGAACAATGTGAGTTTGAACTGTGTGGGTCCACTTAGATATTTTTTTTTCAGTGAATACATACTGTAGTACCACATGATTCTTGATTGGTTAAATCAATCAATAGTAGCAGCTCTATCCTCCATTATAAGATCAACAAATAAAACTGTACTCCTAAGTGTAATAAAATAAAAATAATAAAATACATGCCATAGTCAGTCCAATGGAATAGTCACCTGTGAGCTTTACTCTGAGCCTGGAAATCAAAGCAGAGTGAGCCAATGCAAAAAGAGTTTAGACTCTGTGGAGGGTCAGTGCCCCAACTCCTGGTATGTCCAAGGGACAACTGTACATTGTAATTAATTTCTATAATTATATACACTCATTAATGCTTTTAATACTTTTCTTTTTATAAATTATTGAATATATTTGTGATTCTTTATATGTTTGTTAAAAACATAAAACAAACACATCTTTATTTTTTAAAAAAGAATAAAAATGGAAAGCCCCTCTTTAAAAAATTTCTATGCTGCCTATGAAATTTCATTCTTCTCTAGGTAAATAGCTTGATGAACAACCTTGCACTTGCATACATTATTCAATGCTTTTATAAACATCTTCTGTTTTATTTTATGTCAATAAATTGCTATATATTCATCTATAATGTGCTTCTTACATTTACATGGATATCTTTTCATGTCCAAACGTATAGACCTACCTTGTTCTTGTATGGGCTTCTTAGAATTCTGTCCATGGATATTTCATAATTTATTTAGCTGTGGAGATTGCTTCCAAAATATACTATTGTGGACAATATCTTTTGCATTGGCTCACTCTGCTTTGATATACAGGCTCAGAGTAAAGCTCACAGGTGACTATTCCACTGGACTGACTATGGCATGTATTTTATTATTTTTGTTTTATTACACTTAGGAGTACAGTTGTATTTGTTGATCTTATAATGGAGAATAGAGCTGCTACTGCTGCTACTAAGTCGGTTCAGTCGTGTCCGACTCTGTGTGATCCCATAGACGGCAGCCCACCAGGCTCCCCCGCCCCTGGGATTCTCCAGGCAAGAATACTGAAGTGGTTTGCCGTTTCTTTCTCCAATGCATGAAAGTGAAAAGTGAAAGAGAAGTCGCTCAGTCGTGTCCGACTCCTAGCAACCCCATGGACTGCAGCCTACCAGGCTCTTCCGTCCATGGGATTTTCCAGGCAAGAGTACTGGAGTGGGTTGCCATTGCCTTCTTCAGGAGAATAGAGGCAGTTGGCTAAAAATTCTAGAAAATTTGCAGAGTTTGCTCATTTTATAGTTGTTAGAAACAGAGCTTCTCTTGAGGTTGTATTAATTACTCTATGAGGACATGAATGCATGTTCCCTCTGTTCTCTCCTCACTTTTCTTCCCCTCTCTGTTGTTTTTAAGGGTAGAGAAATATTTCATGTACAGAGGGCATTCTTTTCTTTCATGAAATAAGAATAGCCTATTTTGGAGTAGCTGCTGTTCGTCTGCTTCTAGAAAGAAGAACATAAATCAGCAACTTTAAAATTTAGGTCATTATTTTACTGAAAGTTTTCTAACATATTTGCTTTCTTGCCAAGGTTCAATTTATGTATTTGGTAATGTGATTTTTAAAAATCACATTGCTTGAAGTTTTATCTTTAAACCCCATGGCAGAGCCGATCATTGGTGGGGCCTGAACTTCAGGAATGGTGGGAAGTTTGATGGATACCTGTCCCTTCCGTTGAAAGAATTTTTTTGTTTTAAGTAACATGTTCATTTTGGAAACTTAGGATGAAGTTTTATGAGATGAGAAATAAAATAATCTCTAGTTGACACTAAGAACTAGCTAATCATTACGACTATTCTAGTGTATTTTTGGTGTCTTTTTATTTTGCATTTTAATGCTGTAAAGTCAGATTCATATTGTATTTACTCTTTTAAGGTCTTTTTTTCTCACTTAACAATATCACAAACGTTTATCAAATCAACAAATATTCTACTGCAATATAATTCTAAATGATTATAGAGAATTCTATGCTTTACCACTGTTAGTGGAATTATTGCTAATATTTTGCTTTGAAGAATACTATGGTCATTGTAAAACCTGTATGGAACCACGGAAGACTCCAAGTAGTCAAAGCAATCTTGAGAAAAAATGAAAAAAGCTGGAGGAATTATACTTCCTGATTTTAAATTATATTAAAGACCTATAGTAATCAAAACAATATGGTATTCCGTAGATCAATGAAACAGAATAGAAAGCTGAAAAATTAATTCATGAATTGATTTATGACAAACGAATCAAGTATATGCAGGGGGGAACGGATAATTTCTTCAGTAATAGTGCTGGAAAAACTGGATTGACACATACAAAAGAATGAAGCTGAACCCCTTACACTATACACAAATCAACTCCAAATGGATGAAAGACTTAAATGTAAGACCTGAAACCATAAAACCCCTAGAAGAAAATGTGGAAAGTAAGCTTTGACATTGATCATAGCAATGATTTTTTTTTTTTTTTTTGGTTTGACACCAAAAGCAAAGGCAACAAAGGGAAAATAAACACATGGCATATAGCAGTGTATAAATTTAAGGTTTACAGTGTCAGTATTCTCATTGACTTACATATACTGTTGAATGATTACCACAGCAAGTTTAGTTAACATCCCATCATCTAATACAAAATAAGAAGGAAAAATATTTTTTTCTTTGTGATGAAAACTCTTAGAATCTGCTCTCTGGACAAACTTTCAACTATTATGTCAATAAAACTGAAGAGAATGAAAAGAGAACATCTTTTAGCACCACAAAAAGTTAAAGAGAAATAGAAATACTGAAAGTTTTATAGTCACAGAAAAGTTGTGCTGTGCTTGGTCGCTCAGTCGTGTCCGCCTCTTTGTGACCCCTACAGACTGTAGCCTGCCAGGCACCTCTGTCCGTGGTGTTCTCCAGGCAAGAATACTAGAGTGGGTTGCCATGCCCTCCTCCAGCAGATCTTCCCAACCCAGGGATCAACCCAGGTCTCCCACATTGCAGGCAGATTGTTACCATCTGAGCCACCAGGAAAGCCCATGAATACTTGAGTGGGTAGTCTGTCCCTTCTTCAGGGGATCTTCCTGACCCAGGAATTGAATCAGGGTCTCCTGCATTGCAAGCGAATTCTTTATCAGCTGAGGTACCTGATGATCAAAATTGAGCAGCAGGGAGTTGCTGCTGCTGCTGCTGCCAAGTTGCTTCAGTCATGTCCGAATCTGTGCAACCGCAGAGATGGCAGCCCACCAGGCTCCCCCGTCCCTGAGATTCTCCAGGCAAGAACACTGGAGTGGGTTGCCACTTCCTTCTCTAATGCATGAAAGTGAAAAGTGAAAGTGAAGTCACTCAGTCGTGTCCAACTCTTTGCAACCCCATGGACTGCAGCCCACCAGGCTTCTCCGTCCATGGGATTTTCCAGACAAGAGTACTGGAGTGGTGTGCCATCGCCTTCTCTGTATTTCTATTATATCTTTGGATAAATTCTTTGGAAAGAAAAGTGAGTGGGGACAAAGGGGGACCTTTTCTTTGTAGCATTATGATTATAACAAAAATGTATTCATGTGATTACTTCCAAATTTTAAAATAAATAATCCCTGGTGGAAAAAGCCTCAATCCCCCCCAAAGTGGGATTACATAAAACTAAAAAGCTTCTGTACAGCAAGGGAAACCATTAACCAAATGAAAAGGCAAACTATGGAATGGGAGGAAGTATTTGTGAATCATATATCTGATAAAGAATTAATATCCAAAATATGTAAAGACTCATGCAACTTAATAGAAAAAGCAAACAATCTAATTTTAAAATGATTGGCATTTTTAAATGATTGGCATCCCCTGGAGTTGCCCCACTCCAGTGTTCTTGTCTGGAGAATCCCAGGGACGGGGGAGCCTGGTGGGCTGCCGTCTATGGGGTTGCACAGAGTCGGACACTACTGAAGCGACTTAGCAGCAGCAGCAGCAGGAGTTGCCATTTCCCACTCCAGGGGATGGAGGGAAATATTTGTGACATCGTGAATGGATGCTGAGGGCATTATGCTAAGTGAAATAAGCCAAAGACAAATGCTGCATTCACTTATTTGGAATCTAAAAAAAAAAAGATTAAACTCATGGAAACAGAAATTCTGACAGTCACAGAGGTTCAAATACTGGTAATTATGACCATTGTATTTTTTAAATTATCTTATTTTACTTTATTGAGGTGTGTGTATATGTGTGTGTTAAGAATACTGGAGTGGATTGCCATTCCCTTCTCCAGGGAATCTTTCCATCCGAGGGATCAAACTGGGATCTCCTGTATTGCAAGCAGATTTTTTACCGTCTGAGCTACCAGGGAACCCCTTAAAGGTATAATTGAGATGTAAAATTGTAAGATATTTAAAGTGTACATCATGGTGATTTGATATAGTACATATAGTTTAAAGATTCCCTTCATTTAAAACACATCCATTCATGATACAGGGTGCTTGGGCTGGTGCACTGGGATGACCCAGAGGGATGGTATGGGGAGGGAGGTGGGAAGGGGGTTCAGGATAGGGAACACGTGTATACCTGTGGCGAATTCATGCTGATGTATGGCAAAACCAATACAATATTGTAAAGTAAAGTAAAAAAAAAAAAGTAATTAGCCTCCAATTACATAAATTTATATTAAAAAATAAAACAAATAAAACACGTCCATCAACTCACTTTTTATTTTTATTTTATTTTATTTTTTTTTTTGGTGAGAATATCTAAATTCTATTCTCTTAACAAATTTTAATTATACAGTATTGTGCTATACAGTGCTATCCCCTGCATGTTTTACATTAGATCCTCAGGCCTTATTCATTTCATAGTTGAAAATTTGTACCCTTTTACCAACCTCTCTCTGTGTCCTCTAGCCCCAGTCCCTGGCAGCTACTTTTCTACTAAAACCCTAAGACTTTGGGAAATAGATGGGGAAACAGTGGAAACAGTGTCAGACTTTATATTTTTGGGCTCCAAAATCACTGCAGATGGTCATTGCAGCCATGAAATTAAAAGACGCTTACTCCTTGGAAGGAAAGTTATGACCAACCTAGATAGCATATTCAAAAGCAGACACATTACTTTGCTGACTAAGGTCCGTCTAGTCAAGGCTGTGGTTTTTCCTGTGGTCATGTATGGATGTGAGAGTTGGACTGTGAAGAAGGCTGAGTGCTGAAGAATTGATGCTTTTGAACTGTGGTGTTGGAGAGGACTCTTGAGAGTCCCTTGGACTGTAAGGAGATCGAACCAATCCATTCTGAAGGAGATCAGCCCTGGGATTTCTTTGGAAGGAATGATGCTAAAGCTGAAACTCCAGTACTTTGGCCACCTCATGCGAAGAGTTGACTCATTGGAAAAGACTTTGATGCTGGGAGGGATTGGGGGCAGGAGAAGAAGGGGACAACCAAGGATGAGATGGCTGGATGGCATCACAGACTCGATGGACATGAGTCTGAGTGAACTCCGGGAGTTGGTGATGGACAGGGAGGCCTGGCGTGCTGCGATTCATGGGGTCACAAAGAGTTGGACACGACTGAGTGACTGAACTGAACTGAACTGATGGGTTTAATAGTGATGGGTGACCAGGGCTCCCTGAGTTCTACAGGCCTCTGTTATGGGGGTGATGGCCAGTCCTGGTGCTGAGAGGTTCCTTGGGCCCAGCAAAGGGACCACATTTCCCAAGCTCTCAAGACAAGGACTAACACCCCAAAATATGGACTGATTTTTTTTTACTCTACCTTTTTGGCCCAGCAGCTGCAAAGAACAAAGGCAGTATCTCCCGAAACCTGGCAAACAAATGCAGTATTGCCTCATGAATTGATTGTTTCTCTGAGGCAATTTGTATTTGGGAAGAAGCTTTTCGAATAAATTGAGGGGCAGCTGCCTTTGTATGAGATTGGCGAGATTTCACAAAAGAATTTGGATGTCATGAAGGAGGCAGTGGTTCACAGGAAGTGGTTGCTGGGATTACTAGGAAGCTGGTGAAACAGGAGAAGAAATGCTTGAAGAAGGAAAAGAAACACCTGGCTGCAGTTTTCCTGATATCTTCAGAGAACAGCAGTAGTTTTTCAAAGGGATGTGAAGAAACAAATGGAAGACCCATGAAGAAGAAGAGGCGAAAG
Source organism: Ovis canadensis (assembly GCF_042477335.2). Classification (NCBI taxonomy): domain Eukaryota; kingdom Metazoa; phylum Chordata; class Mammalia; order Artiodactyla; family Bovidae; genus Ovis; species Ovis canadensis. Next base: position 78,520,480 of record NC_091248.1, on the reverse strand, counting down.
CCCCAGGAAGCTCCTCAGGAGAATGGCGTAGAAGACCCATCTCTCTCCTTCTCCAAACCGTAGAAAAGAAATCTTTTTCCCAAGGAGGAACTGGTGATCTTGAAGAGATCTTGAAGAAGTGATCTTGAAGAGAGAGCTGGCAGTGGAAGTCTTCTCATGAAATTAGAAAACCTTTGCTCAAAGATGAGCGAACTGGTTAGTGACTCTTAAGAGTAAGGAGACAAAAGTGTCCCCAAGAAATAGAGGAAATTCTCTTCCAAGTAGAAGCCACTCAGCAGTGGACCTGAAGAGACAGCTGCCAGGACCTGAAGAGCAGTGGCTCCAAGAAAAAGAAAGCTCTAAAAGCCAGCCCAGGAAAATCAGAATGGACACTTCCCCAGGGGGACATGAATTGCAGAGTTATTTCCTAATCCATCCCCTATAGCCCAATAAAAACAAAAAACAAAAGAAAAAACCCTAAGGCTAGACACTTGAGACCGAAAGCTTTTGATACACATTGTAAATTGTTTTATGTTGAGAGAGATGGCCCAAATGTACCATTTTCTCTGCTATGTGTAATATCTATGCCAGTGTCAGATATTGTCATTTTTTTAAAAAGTTCAAGATCTCCATTTAATGGGCAAAAGTGATGTGTGATATTTTCTTAATTTAAAAATAGTAGCAAAAAAATATTCATTGGGCAGTTGCTACGTGCTCCCACCTAAAACTATGCTAAAGATTTAACCTTAACTTTCTCATTTAATTCTCAAAACAACCCTGTAAATTAGGTCATTATTTTCGTTTCAGGCACAAGAAAATTTAGGCTTGATAAGATTAAGCAGTTTGCCCAAGGTTGTGTCTTGTGAATGATGGATTTTTAACTTTGTTCGTTTGCTTAATGGTACAAATACTTTAGTTTTTTTCTGATGTTAATGTTTTGATCTTTTTTGTTATGGCTTCTGATCTTTGTATCTTTCTAATGAAGATCTTTCTTACACTGTGATTCTAAAATATTCTCACATGTTTTCTTAATTTTCTGGAATTTGTTTTTAGATATTATAGGTAGTAAGGCTCTAATTTAATTTTTTCCCCAAATGTGTATCCTGTTGTCCAAGTGCCATTTATGAATATTCTTTGAAATGCTGACTTTCTTATATGCGCATTACCCATTTAGTCATTTATTTGCTATTAGACTCTATTCCTTTCCCTTGATTTGTGTCCATAAATAGTGTGTCTATAAAGAATGCCAATTATTTATTTGTCCATAGTGTATCTATAAAAAATACAAATACTGTCTTAAAAATTAATGTAAAGTATGTTTTGATATGTGGGAGGAGTAATCATTCTTTATTGGTCTTGTTTTTAAATATTTATAAGTTATTCTTGTTTTTTTTTTTCACTTTCCTTTCAGGCTTGAAAAATAGTTTATTGAGTTCCATGAAAAAAATCATGCTGGAATTTTGTCTGGCATTGCATCACATCTATAGATTATTTTAATGCATAACTGACATGTTTATATGTTGATTCTTTCCACCCAGGAATATAATATGTCTTATTATTCATTTAGCTGTCCTTTTATGTTTCTTAGTAAAAATTTTAGTTTTATCTATGTTGATTGTTTACTTGTTGGTTATCTCTTCCCTGCCTCTTTTCTTCCCTCCCTCCATCCTTCCTTCACTTCCTTTCCTTTCACTTATGTGCCAAGCACTGTAGCAACAATATGGTGATAAGTATAAAGGTCTGTGTGGGCTTCACTGCTGACTCAGTGGTAAAGGGAGAAGGCAATGGCACCCCACTCCAGTACTCTCGCCTGGAAAATCCCATGGGCAGAGGAGCCTGGTGGGCTACGGTCATGTGGTCTCGAAGAGTTGGACATGACTGAGTGACTTCACTTTCACTTTTCACTTTCATGCATTGGAGAAGGAAGTGGCAACCCACTCCAGTGTTCTTGCCTGGAGAATCCCAGGGATGGGGGAGCCTGGTGGGCTGCCGTCTCTGGGGTTGCACAGAGCCGGACACGACTGAAGCGACTTAGCAGCAGCAGCAGCAGTGGTAAAGAATCTACTTGCCAGTGCAGAAGGTGTGGGTTTGATTCCTGGTCTGAGAAGATCCCCTGGAGAAGGAAATGGCAACCCACCCCAGTATTCTTGCCTGGAAAACCCCATGGACAGAGGAGCCAAGTGGGCTACAGTCCATAGGGGTCACAAAGAGTTGAACACAATTTAGCAGCTGAACAACAACAACAATAGAGGTCTGTGACCTCATTAAGTTTGGAGAGGGAGACATATATTAAGTTGATAATCATAGAAGCAGGTATAAAAGCACAAGTGCTATGAAGGAAAAGATGTCATGATGATGAAGATTTCTTGTAGGTGTATATTATTTAGTTCGGCCTTACTTAATTTGGCCTTCCTAAGGAGGTTAAGCTCTGAAAGTTGAGTTAGAGTTAGTGTGTTAGGAATTTAATTGCCTTGGTTATTGTGAATGGAATCTTTGTAATAACATTATTATTAATATTTATTTTGGAGAAGATGGGAGGAAGTCTGGGAATTCAATGTTATGTTGACAGTTATTTTTCCTCCTCCACAAGAGATCATATTCTGCTCTGTTCTGGGAAACATTGGTGTTAAAAAGTCATCTCTTAGTCTATCTGTTATTGTTTTGCTAGTTTATCAGTCTTTTCTCTATTGCTTTTAAAAAATTCCTTTTCTCTTTGGTGTTCTGCAGTTTCTCTGTCAGGCATCTAAGGGAGGATTTATTTTTACTTATCCTATTTGCAATTTATTTGGCTTAAACCTAGATCTTAGGATTGATGCTTTTCAATAATTCTGGAAAATCTTCAGCTGTTATTTCTTTGAATATTGCCTCTTTCAAATTCTCTTCATTGTCTCATAATGAAAACCCAATTAGATACATTAGACCATCTTACGTTATTGTTCATGTCTCTTTCTCTCTCTCTCTTTTTTTTTTTTTTTTGATAATTTTATTATTTTTCACTGTGCTGGGTGTAGTAATTTTATTCTTTGTTGATAATTTCAGTGAATGAAGTCTTTGCAGTTCCGATGCTGCTTTCTAGTATTTTTGCTGTCTCTTGCTCATATTGCCTCCTGTTCCTTGTACATTGGGATTTTTGCCTGTGAAGTCATATTCTTGGAACTCTATCCATGGGACTGATTGGTGTGTTCCTTCAAAGATTTGAGTTTTCTTTTGTCAGCGGCTTGGTGGTGCTTCTCACCCAGGATCACTTTATACTGACTTCATAGATTGAAGCTTCTTGGGCAAGTCAATAGAGTGAATTTGGTCTGAAAACCCACATTAAAATCAGCTTGGGGTTTGTGAATTCTTAGGAGAGAATGTTCTCCTTCATCTTGATCCAAGTTTTGAGATATGCATTTTGCTTTCTCTTGGGCGTGTGTGTGTGTGTTGGGGGGTGGGGGTCGGTGGGTGGGGTGATGCTATTTCTAAGTTCTCCTTACTGTAAGAGTAAAGCCCTTTGTGGTCTTAGCTTTATACTAGGGGGAGAAAGATAATATTCAGGCTCAATTGGATTTCCTATGTAGAGTGGGCCCCACTGTTTTTCTTCTTTACTATATGAGATTTTGAGACTATGACAACTGATGCTGAGGGATATGGTTTAGGAGAATCCCCAGGAGCTCTGTTTACCTTTATGCTTCTCACTTTCACTTAGTGTTTGGCTCCGGAATTTTATCTACCATTTTTAAGGGAAGGCAGCATATTGATATACTCAAAAATACTGCTTTTAAGAAACATTTTACTCTGTAATTTTATTGGGAGAATGAGGGTTTTATCTGCTGTTCTCATCTACTTATTTTATAATTTGTTTAGTTTTATTTGCCTCTTCAAGCAGTCCTTTTAGAAATAAGACAAGAATAAATAAATTACAGTGAGGAATTCACCAAGAGGCTATATTGAGTTTTGTCTGCCAAAGTGAGATCTTTACCGTTTTGTCTTTAAATCTGATGTGATTTATCAGCATGTGCATGTGTGTGTGCTCAGTCGTGTCTACTCTTTGTGACCTCGTGGACTGTAGCCTGCCAGGCTCCTCTGTCCATGGAATTTTCCAGGCAAGAATACTCTAGCGGGTTGCCATTTCTTACTCCAGGGGATCTTCCTGACTCAGGGATTGAACCAGAGTCTCCTGCATTGGCAGGCAGATTCTTTACCACTGTGCCACCTGAGAAGCCCCATTTATAAGCACCCTGAATGTATTTGTGATGTTCGGTTATGTTAAATTTGAAATCAGAAAAGAATTTTCAGATTGTCATTAGAGTATCTATTTTATGCATAGTTTTCAGGCAGAGAAGCAGACTAAGAATTAGGCTTGAATTCTGGCTTGGCTGCTTACTGGTTGTGTGTCCTTAACAAACCGTCGAACCTTCCTGAGCCTTAGGTCTCTCTGCAGTCTAATAAGAATGATAGTTCTTGATCTTCCCAAGTTACAGAATAGTTGCTAGAGATGGATGTGTTAATAATATATGGGCCAGTGCTTATAACCTGCTATTGTTAATTTTGAATTCTTTGATTTACTTAATCTTATGAGATTTCTAGGAGAGAAGGTTGTCACTGCGTTCAGAAATTACTATGCAATCTCTTGAAACCCACCTCAGTTCTTTCAGTTCAGTTCAGTTGCTCAGTCGTGTCTGACTCTTTGCGACCCCATGAATCGCAGCACGCCAGGTCTCCCTGTCCATCACCATCTCCCAGAGTTCACTCAGACTCACGTCCATCGAGTCGGGGATGCCATCCAGCCATCTCATTCTCTGCCGTCCCCTTTTCCTCCTGCCCCTAATCCCTCCCAGCATCAGAGTCTTTTCCCATGAGTCAACTCTTAGCTTCTTTAATTTCCTCTTTGTATGACATTCTAGCTCAGTTAACCCTTAGAGCATGGAAGAGACACCAAGAAATTTGAAAGCCAGTTTAGAAAGATCTATTGAAATACATATGGAGTGTTGCCTCGTTATGCATGTCTTTCACATTTGTGTCAGATGGAGATATATTTCAGTGTTTTAGGATATAAAGTAAAACTAGTCTTTGATAGAGAATAGTAAAAGCCTGTGTGATTATCCAGTCAGTGGCAAAATTTTTGAAAAGTTGATTGCTGTTTGATAGGATTAGATTCTTTGTCTATTTGTCAGCAGAGGGAGCCTTTGCCTCACTTTTTGATTCTAGAAACCCGATAGTAGTAAATTTGTAAAGAACCAACCTATTATGAAAAATGCTTGTTTCTTATCTAACTTAGGTCTCAATAGGTTTTAAACCAGTTTTTCCTTTCTTCTTACAAAGCAGAAACTTTTCGTGCTTGTTTTCCGAGGTTTTTTTTTTTTTTTTTTAATTACTAGTGGTATATAAGTGCTAATATGGGGAGTTCTTTAACAAGTGGTTCATGCTGGGATAAGCTAATGGCTCTCAAATGCTATGCCCCATTAAAGTTTTAAATGGTCTTAGGGTCTTAGGGTAATGAAGAAAAATTAAATAATTAGTAAATTTTTCATAAAGCTAAAATTTGTACAATTAACGGACTGTGCTTAGTACTGACATTTTGTACTTCGTACTTATTTATTTTACATTGTCTAGATAGATAATGGTGGTGGTGATAGTCTATTTTTTAAAAAATAAATCTCCTTATCGGGCAGTTTACAACCTATGATATTCCCCGATAGTTTCTGAAATGTTATACATCAGTGAGGTTCAAGAGCCTCGGATCACTGCTTTAGCAAGGGCTTTAACAAGTAAAGATTGGAACTTCTGAACTGAACCATTTCTAACATCCTGGTTACTTTTGGTTCTAACTATTCCCTGAGATGTTTACTTCCTTTTTACACTTAAGGAGAGAGACTTAATGACTAAACTACTGTATCTGATATTCAAGATACAAGTGTAGGTACTAGGGATAGTTGGTTTATTTTTTTTTTTAATGTGCTAAATTTGGAATTAAGATTGGCACGCATTCCTACCATGTTCCAGGTCCTAAACTGGGTAGTTTGCATATGTTCCCTTCTTTAGTCTTTACAGCAACCCAGTGGGGTATAGAGATTGTGCTAAGGTTTATTTTGCATGTGAAGAAACAGAGAAATTAAAGTAGCCAAAGTTACAGTATCTAGAATGTGTCAGAGCAGGGTTTAGAACATGACCATGTGGTCCTTTTGATTCAAAATCATTGCTCTTTCCACTATGTATTTTCCACTACTTTGTACTATTGTTACTTTCCCCATGTTTACTCAATTTGTTCTTTTATGATACACCATCTTGATCTAAGAACAAGAAATACTTGAAGAGTATCCTGTTTAATGGGGTTTCCCAGGTGGCTCAGATGGTAAAGAATCTACCTGCAACTCAGGAGACCTGGGTTCGATCAGGTCAGGAAGATCCCCTGGAGGAGGGCATGGCAACCCACTCCAGTATTCTTGCCTGGAGAATCCTACAGACAGAGGAGCCTGGTGGGCTACAGTCCACAAGGTCACAAAGAGTCAGACATGACTGAATGACTGAGCAAGCATGTGTCCTGGTTAGTACCCTTTTTTGGGGTACTTTTCCTATGGTGATAATTCTTTGTTTCATATTACCCAGAGAAAGAATTTATTCAGTGCTCTAATAATTACTAAAGCTTTTAGGCTTAATCTGTGTATGGTTTTGAAGTTAGAGTTTTATAAAATACTGATGGATTTAAAGATCATTCTTTTTCTTTTGTATCCTCTTTGGGCTGCCACAGTTTATTCTTTATGGTTAAGTGATTTCCCTTCCCATGCATATATTTTCCTTTTGCTGTCCTCCCCCACCCCACCTGTATCTTCTGTGTCTTTCTATTAGGCTTTTATCTTTCTTAAAAGCAGTGTTATCCTTAATCGTTTCCCCCTCTGCTTAGTATTTCCTAGTGTCTCTAACATTGTGCATATAGTAAATACTTTGTCTTTTGGCATACTACTAAGCCCTGAAATAATTTAGAATTTAGTTTCTTAAGTGTCATGTGTGAAAACTAATCGTTTCAGGGCCTTTTTCATACCACATTTACTTGCTGCTGTTCATTCATTCAACAGATGTTTGTTGACTTCTATGTACTGGGGACTATTTGGGGTAGAAAAGTATGGTGAATACAGCGTGATGCCGGGCTTTCATGTGACTATGAAAATATTGTCAGATATCTTGGCCTACTTGATGATCATTAGCATGCTGTATCCAGTACTACAGTTTGACATGGTTTTCTGTTTTCATGAGGATTCAGTTGACTTGAACAGGTGTTTTTGGAGTACCAACTTATAAGGGACTATACTCAATACTGTGAGCTAGACAATGAAAACAAAATTGACTTACCTTCAAGGCTATTATTATTCACTTATGGAAGTTGAGGAGGGGAGAGAGATATGCCAAATTTAGCTGTATTGCCAGGAAAAAGTATTGTCAGTAATAACAGGCAGTGATGCAGAATATACTAAGAAAGAAAAGAAGGAGAATGGATTATTTATGCCTGAAGGGGATTGGAGAAAGCTTCAAAGTGGTGGAGTTGGATCCTGGGGATGGAGGACATCTAGAAGGATTTTATGAGGTTAAGATGGGGGAATGGTATCTGAGGTGCATTGGACTTACAGTAACAAACACATAAGGGCCTTTGGACAAGCTTATGTTACCTGAGAACCCCATGTTACCTGAAGTATTTGGTGGTTGGGACTGGATCAGAGGGAGTAGTTAGAGTTCATTTAGCAGATACATCGAAGAGTTCTTTGGATATCCTACTTATTAATTTCTACTTATTTCTGAAGATGCTGGTGTACTTTTGAATTTTTTGAGTTGGTTGATAACATGATTGCATCTGTATATTAAGATGATTACTTTGGTGTATTTGTTTTTATGACTTTAATTCAGGATATGATATTTTAACTGCTTCTTTTAGGAGAGTCCAAGGACATTTAATAGACCAAACAGTGGTTAAGTGGCACATCGAACCTTGTGATAAGAATTGACAGTTCAAGAAATTTAAAGTCCTTGTTGTCAGTATCCCCAGTTCATTTTGATTTGCCTTTTAAATTGTATGAGTTTAGGTGAAGTTGAACCTCAGCTAAGAATCTCCTGGCATTATTTTTTTCACAACCTAATTTAATTGGCTATAATGAATTCAGGGATGTAGACTTTTAATACACTGATGATTTTAGGATTGAGAGTTAACAATATACAAAAAGCAAATATTTCGCTTTTGAAGTTATTTCTTTATGGGACTGATAATATTTGCAAATAAAGAAGTATTTATACAAAATATGTAAATTTTTTTCTTTTTAGAATATTTTTGGGGCAAGAGTTTTCTGGATTTCTTATCATGGCTAGTTATTACCTTGAGAAATTTATCTCACTTTCAAACCAGTTATTAAAAAAATATAGATCCTCAACCCTCACTGTTTAAGAATTTTCCTTTCGGATGAGAGACACGAAAGGAATGCTAATAAATAATGGGCTCTGCTGTATGATATAATCTATCTTGTCTTTCTTATGTCATCCTGCAAAAAACATCAATAAAAGAGAGGCAGGGTGGGGTTCGGGGAAGAATTTGGGTATGTGTGTGTTGGGGGAGGGAACAGAGGCTGGGGCAGCTCACTGACAGAGAGGGCTTTCAGACACACTCATAATGTACTTCTTTAGAGATTTCAGTAGTGACCATGTTAGAGAAATTGCCGTTTTGAGGAAAGTAAGTTTAAAATAGACAGAAAATCATGTTGGATAGACAGAAACACACACAGACCTAGGTTTTGAGAGATTTTCCATAGTTCTTGAAGTCTTAAAAAAGCCCTTTGCTTTGGCAGAAAGGGGGAAGTTCTGATTTGGTGTGTGCTCCTTCCCACATTAAATTTTATCCTTTTTGGTCTGAAGGATTTTTCTTCCTTCCAATTTTAAATTATTCACATAATTTGGTCTGTAAGAAACTAGTGATCCAGTAACATTAATTACTTACCATTTATTGAAAGCTTACCAGGTACCAGCCAGTATGTTTTATTTTTTGTATTTTGTCCTGACTATAGCATCATACAATCTTCTCCTATACAACTGCTTTGCAGACGAGAAAACCTGCTAGAGCTTTCAGGGCTGAAATAAGTTTGCGGCAAATCTGGGCTTCAGTTGTGGCTTTGCCATCAGTTCTGATGAGAATGCCTGCCATCTTCATCAGCAGTGTCTCCCGCCACTCAGCACCCTCCCTCAGTGTTTACTGATCTTATTCCTCTTTAAACATGGCTCTTTTCTAATCCTGTAATCCAAGACTTTGAATGATGTGCTTTCTGCTTTTGCTTTCCTGAATGTCTGGCAAACTCTTTCTCAGCCTGCAAAACCCAAGTGTTATTTCTGTTCTGAAGCTTTTCTTAATTTTTCCAGATATTGTTAATCATACTTCCGTACATAATCTTTTAAATTATTTTAGTATGCCTCTGTTCTCACATTATTATAACTCCCATATTCTGAGAGTAGCAACTGTCTCTCCTAGCACATGCTAGGTACAGTGAATGTTTGTGGAATTTGTTCAATGAATGTGAATTCTGGAGAGTATTATCAAACCTTTCATGATCATTGCATCTGACAATGTAATTCACCCAATATTTTGTGGATGCAAGTGATAATATAATGTTTAGGACCTCCTTTTAAACTCTAACACTGCATTCATATTGAATCTGTCACATGTAATGCTAATTTAATGAATGGTCATAATTTCTTCATAATATGTTATTAACCCTGTTCACAATTTTGGGGGGGGGTGGAAATTGTGATAAATAACTTGGTGGAACACACACTAGTGGTCTTTGTAAGCCTATTAAAGTTCCTATTAAAAAAGACACATTAAAATGTCAAAAGGCAAGTTCCTAGGAAGAGTTAGTATGTAGTCCCAATTTTTATTTTTTTGAGTCTTAAAGTACTCTCAATGAAGTTATTTATTGGGGTAACACTTGAATAATAGTTGAGAATTTGTATAATTTTTCCCTGGTACATACTTAAAAATGTTAGCCATTTAGCTCAACACATGTATCCTATTTATTGATTTCCCCTGTTTTCTTAGGGCTTTAAGAATTGATATTTAACGGCAAGTTTACAATCTTGCAGGCTGTAGAAATCCACCTACCATTTGTTTTTAAGTCAGTATCTGTTGAAATCCTACTTTGAACATTTTTCCATCCTTGCTCACAGCAAGCATGTTATATCGTATTTGAGTTAAGTTTGCATAAAGATTAATAAGTTAGCGTTTCAGTTTTTCTGTAACAACAACAAAACCTTTTTCCGTGCATGCATAAGGCAAGCGAGCGGAAGTTCCACAGACTTTTGGACTCTTCTGTTCGTATGCATCAGTCTCTTGATGTTTCCTGTCTGCCTTTTGGACTACCTATACAGCTGTTTTTCATGTGTTTTTCAGACTTGGAGAAGGACCAAGTATTTTTGACAGCTGCATGCTGAACTGCAATATACACTTGGCCACAGGTCACGTTTGCATTTCTTCACTTGTATTTTTCCTTAGTGTGTAAAAGAAATATGAGCATAGAGAGATTCAGAAAGCATGTAGCATGCTGAGTAATGGTAGTCTCCTTTCATGTATGCCCCTGCGCTTACTCTGCTACATAGATGCCACAGGAAGACAAAGACAGCCGAAAAATGGAGGAAATGGTATTCAGAACTACCCTCTTGGGCCCCTTGTTGCTATAATAATGAATGATGGAAAATGCTCCGGGTCATGCATGGTGGAAGGAACCGAGACGCGTGCACGCACGCATAGACACACGCACGCACACACACAGGGCTACAGACCATTTTAGTGAGTGGGCTATCATTTAGTAGAATTATAACTGTTAAACTAGCAGGCAATCAACATATAATTGATTACCAGTTTATGGATCATGTTAAAGCTTTGACTGGATGATATTTTATCACCAGGAAATGGGATACACTTTTTAATAAATATTCGTTTCATGAAGTTGCCATAATGGAACTTCCTTGCTTTCACTCACCCATCCCCACAGTCACAGAATTTTTTCTTTGTCTTTGGAAATGAAAAATACTGATTTCCAAAATTCTTTCAAAATGATTTTGCTAGGTCTTTTGTCAGTTTGTCCCTAGATCTTGCAATTAGTATTTCAAATCACAATGCTTATTTTTCTCTCATTGTGGTTAAGATTAATGAGATAAACATCAGATTTTAAATTCTGATGAAATCTCCAAACCTTCCTAATTATTTCAACTTTAAAAGATATTTCCCCTGTATTGTTCGGCAATGCTTTTTGAGGAAGCATCACTTAGATATTGTCATCTTTTCAATTGGTTGCTTTTACATTTCATGCCCTATTGGTAAAACTTGATCCATTCCATTATATCAAATCTAGCTGCCTCTGTATCTTTTCCTAATATGTTCTTTTTTCTCTTGCAGAAATTTCCTCTGCTTTTCCCTTTGATTGCTTTTCATTCCACCTGTCCTAAGTCTAGGCATTCTCAGTTGAGAGGTGGGATACATCCTGCCTTTATCATGAAACCTTTCGCAGGAAACTCACCCTAATGAAGTTCTTTGTACTTAGTCTGTTTCACATCATTAAGATTGTGTTGGATAAAAAACTAAAATTAAAAAAAAAAAAAAAAAAAAAAAAAAAAAAAAGATTGTGTTGGTTAGCATACATTATTTTTTAAAAATGGATCTAGTGTGCTATAATGGAGTCAGATTCTGGTTTGAGTATTGTCATTTTTTAATTTGGCATTAGACGAATTATTTAAGCTCTGTGGTTTTCAGTCTTCTCATGTGTGAAATGAGACTATTGTTAGTAAAGCATGTAGCTATATGCTGGGCAAATGTTTAGCACAAAGGTGGGAATATAACAGGTGCTCAGTAAATGGCAGTAGTAATTTGCTGTTCTGTGTTTCTTACAGCTCCTAATATAATACTGAGCATGTGGTAAAGGCTGAGTATGGTTCATGGCTAGGTCATTTAAATAGCTCCTGAAATCCCATCGCTTTTATAAGGCTTCCTGTTGGCTGAGTATTAGAACTACAAAACTTTCATGACTTCTCTAGACTGTTCTTTCTTTTCCCATTATCTGTAAGGGGAGCCTTTGGTATGTTTTCTGAAGTGACTTCCAAAACGGTGATTGGAAGGAATTATTTATTTATTTTTGAGTAATGTTTTGGATTGATCCCTACATTCTTCTGAACGTCAGTGGCCAGGATTGTAATAAATAAAGCATTTTTCATGTACTTAAAATGCAGTATGTGAAACACATAGAATAGAGTCTCAGCTAATCTGAGCTGCAGATGAATAAATTATTCTGCCTAGCTCACTTCAGCTCAACAGATGTTTATTAGTGTATATCCCATGTGCCAGGCATTTTCTAATTGTTGGATTTACAAAGATGAGTAAGGCTTACCTTCCTGCCTTTGAGTTTAACCTAGAGTTACGGAGAGACACAAAAATAGATCATTTCAGTCAGTCACTAGCTGTGAGATGAAGGTAGGGGTGGAGCTCTCTGGGATCACAGTTGGAGGGTAATTGAAGGGAAAGAGAAGGTTTCTGGGAAGACATGAGCTTCAGCCTGTGATGTCTCTCAGAGGACAAATGGTTTGATCCACTTGGCTCAGGGACAGAGACCCAACTCAGCTTCAATATTCATGAGAATTTATTACCTGTTAAGTTCATGAAAAGGTTTGGCTCCAAGTGAGACTTGATGCACTAGCTCAAACAGTTAAGAGCTGATCTCTTAACTGCACCCTGGTAAAAGTCAAATGGCTTCTGTGACTCCAGACCTTATCTGCCTCACATGTGAGTCCCCGGGGAGAAGAGTAGGGTTTTCTGTAGTTTCAACTCAGTTTAGGGATTTAGTTTCTTTCATTGGCTGTAAATTATAACCATCCTTTAACCAATCACTGTAACTAGTGGGATACTAATTAGTTTACATAAATCAGGGCCTACCTATCCTCAAGTTTAGAATAAAGTCAGTCTCATTCAAGCTTTGTGGCTAAAGATGGGAGGAGAGGGGAATGGATGACCAGGATGCATCCAGTATATATTCACTATCCCAGAGGAAGAAACTTGTGAGGTTTTTTTTTTTTTTTTGGAGAGGTAATAATACAAGCAAAAGCAAGGAAGTGTACACCAACATGATGTGTGTGGGAGACAGCAAGTATTTAAATATTAATACAGCATGTAGTGTGAAACTTAGAGAATAATTATAAAAATAATAATGTGATGCAGTATTTAACCCCTGCTGGATCTTCTGATTTTCATACATTGCTTAATTTAATTCTCACAACACCTAACTAGGTAGGTACATCATCTTGTAGATAAGTACTGGGTACTAGGTAGGTGCATCATCTTGTAGATAAGGAATTTGAGCCCAAAGTAACAGCTAATAATTGGTTGAGCTGGACTAAACTCAGATTATCTGACTCTAGAGGCAGCCCATGGGGACATGACAGTATAGTACTTTCCTCTGTATTGCTAGAGTTTCAGCAAAAAAGACTTCATATATCATGCTAAGGAGCCAAGCTTTCTCTGGGGCTCAAGTTGTCTTCAAGCTCTAGGTCTGTTGTAGCATGCGAAAACAGTGGTTCTCAAACTCGATCGTGCATCAGATAGCCTCTTGTTGTTGCTTAGTCACTAAGTTGTGTCCATCACTCTTTGGACCCCATGGACTGTAGCCTGCCAGGCTCTTCTGTCAATGGGATTGTCCAGGCAAGAATACTGGAATGGGTTGCCGTTTCCTTCTCCTGGGCATCTTCCTGACCCAGGGATCGAACCCATGTCTCCTGCATTGACAGGTGGATTCTTTACTACTGAGTTACTAGTGAATACTGAAACAACCTCTAGGGGCTTGTTAAAACTTAGACTTCTGGGGCCCTAACATCAGAGTTTCTGATTCCATAGATTTAGAGTGGGACTCTAGGATTTGCATTTCTAAGAATTTCCTTAGACAATACTGATGCTGGTGGTCTTGGGGCCACAATTTGAGGAGCGCTTCTTTGAGGTCTTTGGAAGGCTATGGTTCAGTGACATTCAACATATTGAAATGAACTGAAATTTTACTGGTACTTTTACTTGGAGGTATACATGTCTTGATCTCACATTTTTTAATAATACAGAGACTATTTTTTGGTTACAGTAGTATCCTCCCCCATAGGTCAATGAAACAATGTGTTTCATTGATTGGATTTCTTCTGTCTCTGATTCTTGACTTACTAAGATTAAATGTATTGCTCTCCTCCTAGGCCCTGCTCAACTTGCCAGTGCTCACTATTCTCCCTGATGGTTAAAAAACGTACATTTGAATACAAAAGGAATATATTGGAACACTTTGTTTACAGTTTTATTGTGAAAAATATAAATATCAGAATAACACGAGTCTCCATATTAACACCATTTAGAGTCAACAGTTGTAAATGTTTAACATATACATGTATACACACTTTTTTAATGAATGTTTTGAAAGCAAATTACAGATCTTGTGCCACTTCACTCATAACTGTTGCAACACATATTTAATGAGAACATTCTCTTATGTAGTCACACCATGATCACACTTAAGAAAATTAACAATAATACCTACTGCTATCTAACATGCATTCATGTTCCAATTTCCCCACTTGTTCCAATGCCTTGTATATCTGGTTGTGTTTTGGTGCCAGAGTCTAATCAAGTGAAATTAAATTTTAAGAGTCAGCAAAGCCGGGGTGGGTCTTTATGCTCAGATAAGTTCTGTGTTATTTAAGATACAAATTTGGTTGCTTTAATAAAGACCCACCCAACTTAATTAAGGAAGATGTTTATTTCTGTCAAATTTGATCACTTAGAGATGAAGTGGTCTGGGACTGAAAGGCAGCTCTTTTGCTTTCGATATGTGGTTTCTATCTCTGAGGCCAGGATAGCTGTTCCAGCACTATCATCATGCTGGGAAGAGAGGAAAAGAGTGTATACTCATTCCTTTTAAGGGTATACCTGGCTGGTGCACATATCACCTTGCTCCTGTCTCATTGGCAAGGAAGTAATCATATGATATATCTGTTATACAGGCCTGGAGATATAGGCTTTAATTCTGTCTGGATGGCTGTGTGTCTAGAGGTCAAGTACATATAGCATCCATACAAACTCATACCCTATGGTTTGAAAACTTTAATATAATTAGTAGATAAAGAATAGATAAAACAACTTAAAACAGTGACTGAAAAGCCTACTATGCATTATAAAAGAATTTGAGCATTGAGGGAATACTCTTCAAAACAGCATTAACAAGAACAATCTCTTTGTTTTTAGAGATGCCAGAGTGAATCAGATGTGTGTTTAGTGAACATATGCTAAGACAATATTCAACCTGAAACATTTCTCAGACTATTTAAAATGGTTAAATTTATTGAATCAATCAAGATGGGGTGGAGTATGTTGCAGTAATAAGCACTCAAAATCACCGTTTGTTTTCTTTTAAAAACACTCCTTTGGCAACACATTTTTCTTTTTAAAAATTGCTCTTGTTTCCATAATCAGATACAGTAATAAGATCGCCATCAATTTCTATATAATTTCATTTGTTTTTGAGTAAAATATTCTTTAAATTTCAACATTTAGGTATATATACTATATTGACCCTGTTTAGTCCCTCAGTCGTGTCCAACTCTTTGCGACCCCATGGACTGTAGCCCGCCAGGCTCCTCTGTCCATGGAATTCTTCAGGCAAGAATAGCACAATGGGTTGCCATACCCTTCTCCAGTATAGACCCTGATATCAAGGTAATATGAAATAGTTACTATAGGACTTACTGTACACAGTAAGTATGAGTTAGAGATGACAGATTAATTAGAAGACTGACCTTTTATTTATTCCCTTAGAGTAACTTGATTTTCCTTTGACAGAATTCTTCCCTTTGTGATATTTAGACAATAGTATATAGTAATCACACTAGCAGATGAAAAGTTATAGTCACTGGATCTTTCTCAGATTAGAGATACTATCAATTCAGTTGCTCAGTTGTGTCTAATTCTTTGTGACCCCATGAACTGCAGCATGCTAGGCTTCCCTGTCCATCACCAACTCCAAGAGCTTGCTCAAACTCACGTCCATTGAATCAGTGATGCCATTCAACCATATTATCCTCTGTTGTCCCCTTTGCTTTCTGCTTTCAATCTTTCCCAGCGACAGGGTCTTTTCCAATGAGTCAGTTCTTTGCATCAGGTGGCCAAAGTACTGGAGTTTCAGCTTCAGCATCCGTTCTTCCAATGAATATTCAGGACTGATCTCCTTTAGGATTGACTGGTTGGATCTCCTTGCAGTCCAAGGGACTCTCAAGAGTCTTCTCCAACACCATAGTTCAAAAGCATCAATTCTTCGGTGCTCAGTTTTCTTTATAGTCCAACTTTCATATCCATACATGACTACTGGAAAAGCCATAGCCTTGACTAGACAGACCTTTGTTGGCAAAGTAATGTCTCTGCTTTTTAATGTCCTGTCTAGGTTGGTCATAGCTTTTCTTCCAAGGAGCAAGTGTCTTTTAATTTCATGGCTGCAGTCACCATCTGCAGTGATTTTGGAGCCCAAGAAAATAAAGTCTGTCAGTGTTTCCATTGTTTCCCTATCTATTTGTCATGAAGTGATGGGACCAGATGCCATGATCTTAGTTTTCTGAATGTTGAGTTTTAAGCCAACTTTTTCACTCTCATCAAGAGACTGTTTAATTCTTCTTTGCTTTCTGCTGTAAAGGTGGTGTCATCTGCATATCTGAGGTTATTGATATTTCTCCTGGAAATCTTGATTCCAGCTTGTGCTTCATCCAGCTCTGTATTTTACATGATGTACTCTGTATATAAGTTAAATAAGCAGAGTGACAATATATAGCCTTGACGTACTCCTTTCCCAATTTGGAACCAATCTGTTGTTCCATGTGTGGGTTTAAGTGTTGCTTCTTGACCTGTATACAGATTTCTTAGGAGGTAGGTCAGGTGGTCTGGTATTTCCATTTCTTTCAGAGTTTTCCACAGTTTATTGTGATTTACACAGTCAAAGGCTTTGGTGTAGTCAATAAAGCAGAAGTAGATGTTTTTCTGGAACTCTCTTGCTTTTTCCATGGTTCAACAGATGTTGGCAATTTAATCTCTGGTTCCTCTGCCTTTTCTAAATCCAGCTTGAACATCTGAAATTTCATGGTTCACGTACTGTTGAAGACTGGCTTGGAGAATTTTGAGCATTACTTTGCTAGTGTGTGAGATGAGTACAATTGTGAGGTAGTTTGAGCATTCTTTGGCATTCCCTTTCTTTGGGATTGGAATGAAAACTGACCTTTTCCAATCCTGTGGCCACTACTGAGTTTTCCAAATTTGCTGGCATACTGAGTGCAGTACTTTCACAGCATCATCTTTTAGGATTTGAAATAGCTCAACTGGAATTCCATCACCTCCGCTAGCTTTGTTCATAGTGATGCTTCCTGAGCCCCACTTGATTTCACATTCCAGCATGTCTGGCTCTAGGTATGGGATCATGGTTATCTGGGTTGTGAAGATCTTTATTGTATAGTTCTTCTGTTTATTCTTGCCACCTCTTCTTAATATATTCTGCTTCTGTTAGGTTTCTATACATATGTTAGATATACCATTTCTGTCCTTTATTGAGCCCATCTTTGCCTGAAATGTTCCCTTGGTATCTCTAATTTTCTTGAAGAGATCTCTAATTTTCCCATTCTGTTGTCTTCCTCTAATTCTTTGCATTGATCACTGAGGAAGGCTTTCATATCTCTCCTTGCTTTTCTCTGGAACTCTGCATTCAGATGGGTATATCTTTCCTTGTCTCCTTTGCCTTTAACTTCTCTTCTTTCCTCAGCTATTTGTAAGGCCTCCTGAGACAACCATTTTGCTTTTTTGCATATCTTTTTCTTGGAGATGGTCTTGATTCCTCCCTCCTGTACAATGTCATGAACCTCCATCCATAGTTCTTCAGGCATTCTGTCTATTGGATCTAATCCCTTGAATCTATTTGTCACTTCCATTGTATAATCGTAAGGGATTTGATTTAGGTCTTACCTGAATGGTCTAGTGGGTTTTCCCTACTTTCTTCAGTTTAAGTCTGAATTTGGCAATGAGGAGTTCATGATCTGATCCACAGTCAGCTTCTGATCTTGTTTTTGCTGACTGGATAGACACTGTACTATAGAAATGATCATCACTGTCATCTTCTCAGTGTATTTGAAGAATGGTGAACCTTGTAGTTAATATTTTTACAGACTAACAGTAGAAAACACTTCATAATCTGTTTATAGTTTGGGGGCTTCCTTGGTGGATCAGCTGGTAAAGAATCTGCCTGTGATGTGGAAGACCTAAGTTCGTTCCCTGGGTTGGGAAGATCGCCTGGAGAAGGGAGCGGCTACCCACTCCAGTATTCTGGCCTGGAGAATTCCATGGACTACATTGTTTAGTCCATGGGGTTGCAAAGAGTTGAATATAACTGAGTGACTTACAGACTAATGGTGCTGCTGCTGCTAAGTCGCTGCAGTTGTGCCCGACTCTTTGTGACCCCGTAGATGGCCCCCCCCATCCCTGGGATTCTCCAGGCCAGAATACTGGAGTGGATTCCCATTTCCTTCTCCAAGGCATGCATACATGGTAAGTCGCTTCAGTTGTGTCTGACTCTGTGCGACCCTATGGACAGCAACCCACTAAGCTCCTCTGCCCATGGGATTCTCCAGGCAAGAGTACTGGAGTGGGTTGCCATTTCCTTCTCCCTTACAGACTAATACTTACAGATTAATAGTAGAAAACATTTCAAAATCAGTTGATAGTTTATGACAGTTGATGATTAGTATTATTCAGTATTAATTGTTTTCTCTCCCAACAGAGCTCAACACTGATTTGTATAAAACTGGTGCTTAATACATGTCTATGGATTTGGTGTGCTGTGTTTGACTGATGTTTAAGTCTTGTGAAAATATGGGTTGACATACTATGAAGACGAGAAATAGCCTGGTGCAGAACAGTTTATAGTTCTGATTTTGGAAAAAATAATATCTTGCAGAGTCATGACTATTGTCAGGGATTATCTTGAGCTAGAAATTTTAGCTCATGTAAATGAAAACAAGTATATTTAAAACTATAGACATGAATAATGAAAAAACTGGGAAATGTGTATAGAGTGAAATACAATAATCTTATAGCTTCATTGGTTTGCATTCTAAGATTTAAGCTGCTCATTTTGCCCCTGGCGGGAAAAATTAACTTTGTGTTGAACAGTGATAAAATCATTGTATTTATAAAATGAATATGTCATTTAATTTCCTTTAATTTTTCTTTAGGTCGTGATTTAATTTGTATCCAGTCTGTGGATGGGATGCTGATGGTGTTTGAGCAGGAAAGCTATGCTTTTGGGAGGTTTCTCCCTGGCTCTCTTTTACCCGGCCCTCTTGCTTACAGTTCCCGAACAGATTCCTTCATTACTGCTTCTTCCTGCCATCAAGTGGAAAGTTACAAGTGAGTATGGATCTTGAATCTTTGGAATCATGATTTTTTTTTGTGTGTGCGTATGCTGCTGACAACAGAGGATGAGATGGTTGGATGGTATCACCGACTCAATGGACATGAGTTTGGGTAAACTGCAGGAATTGGTGATGGACAGGGAGGCCTGGCGTGCTGCGATTCATGGGGTTGCAAAGAGTCGGACATGACTGAATGAGCTGAACTGCACTGAACTGATGCTGCTGATCAATTCTTTTCCCCAAAGAGCTTGAATATAGCAAATAAAAAGGAGAGTGATTTTGTTGTTATAATGTAATTGTGGTGACTTAGTGGATATAATTTACATATAAAATATTTGCAAGGCAGTATAGTGCAGAGATTGAGAGGAAGGATTTGGAGAGAGGCACACGTGGATTGAAGTCCTGATTTTGCGACTCTCAGCTGTGTAAAACGGTGGTCTTATCCTGAATGTAAAGGAGATAGCAACATCTATTTTGGCGGATTAAGAAGGATTAAGTGTATGTTAAGTTACCATGGGGTGTGTGTGTGTGCACACGCGCGTGCATGCACACTCAGCAGTGTCCAACTCTTTGCAACCCTGTGGACTGTAGCCCACCAGGCTTTTCTGTCCATGGAATTTTCCAGGCAAGGTTACTGGAGCGGGTTGCCATTTTCTTCCCTAGGGTTTCTTCCTAACCCAGAGATGGAACCTGCATCTTTTGCGTCTCCTGCATTGGCAAATGGATTCCTTACCAATAGAAAATGCTCAATAATTATTGTGATTGTTCCCTGAATTATAAATAATAAAACACAGGGTAAATGAAAAACACTCAGATACAAATACATATATAGAATGATTTTATAACAAAAAAAAAGAATGCATGTGACATGAGAAGAATACTGGCAAGAAATACAAGTGTTATTATGAATGTTTTTAAAAGAACAGTCCACAGAAGTGAAGTATGATAATGACCCTTTTCACTAGAAATTTTTATCGATTTTGGTGAATTGTGTTTGAGAGAGACCCGTTTTTCTTCTACCAGCTAAGTTTCAATAAGAATTACGGTTTCTAGTTTTGAGGCTATGCTTTTTGTTGGAAGAGAGAATGGGAAAAAAAATGTAGATATCCATTCTGGGAAAAGAAATAGTCTTGGAGAATTATAATATCTTCAGCAACTTTATTTTTGTTATCTTACTGATGGCAGCATTTAGAACTTTAAACATCTAGGCAGCACTTCATTATAGCCTTTCAGTATTGTTTTTGGCCACATGATTTTTCCCAAGGCAGGAAGGAAGTATATAAATTCATCAGGCAACAGCTGCAAATTTTTGCCTCAAGTTTTATTATTGTGTATATTGCAAGTTAACGTAGTTTTCCCTTGATAAGTGACCATCTACGCTTTGAGAATTATTGTTAAGGCAATGAGGATTTAAAACTCTGAAAATAAGCAAATATTTGTGACTAAGCAGAAGTTAACTGATGGAGGTAGTGTATCATTATGTCATGTTCCTTCTACAGTGCCTATGGCTCTTGTCCAAAGGAGATGAATAAGTTGTGGCATTGCTACTGGTAATAAATAAAATAGTATAATTGTTTTGAGACACTGAAAAAAAAATCTGTATAATTCATTCAATCCTGCCAAAACTTAAGCAATATTGAGGAGATCTGGATTTCAGCTTTCCACCCTAGTTCTTGCCAAATAGTGTGATACTAGCAGTGTTACACTGGGGTCACGATATAAAGATTTGAATGTCCCATGACTTACTCTTTGAAATATGTGGAATTAATATGTAATACTCTTTGAAATATGTAGGAATTAATTTGGTAATAACTCCAGGAGTGATTAGTTTAGGAAGCAATGTGTAGGTTTCTTTAGTGTGAAGGTTTAATCTCACAGAAACTCATACTGTTTTAACTGTGGTGATTCTCCAGCATACTGATCTATTAAATTGATCTTCATCTAGAACTAAAAAGTACACACTTTATTTATTATGTGAATCTTTTATAATGGTAAAATGCATGGGATTTGTGATTATTATGAAATGATGACAATTAAGAGGGTTTATAACATTAAGCGCTATATTGTATTTATATACACTTTTAAGTATAATAGGTTAAATGATAATCACAGTTTTAAATGATAATCACAGGTATAATTTAGGATGGGAGAAAGCAAGAGAACTGTAGTTTTGGTCTTTGGAGGCTTCATTAAATCTATAATCAGTTAATATAAAAGGCTTTTAAGACATAATTCATCTTCATTTTTGATATTGATCTTTAATTACTTTGAATACAGATAAGTTATGTTCAGATAGGAACTGGAGAAGGCTATGAATCTCAAACTTTACTGTACATAAGAATCATCTGGGCCTTCTTTTATAAAATGTATGTTTGCTGATTCTCAAGCTCCAACCCTGTAGATCTTGATTTAGTAGGTTTGGGAAAAAGATCCAGAAATCATTACAAATACATGCTCCAGGTGCTTCTAATTCAGGGACACACTTTGAATGTTGTTTTTCTTTGAAAGTGAGAGAATTGCCTTTTTTTTTTTTTTTTTTTTGGTAGAGACGGGGCCTGTGGCCATTCCCTTGGCCATGTTTTTGCCAACTTGGACGGTCTTTTATTTTTCTCTTTCTTTCCTTGTCAGAATAATTTAGGCAGTAAATCATGATTTGTCTACATTTTTTCCCCTCTTACTCAGCTCTTGCTTTGCATTCTGATTGACATTCAGGTCTTTATATTTTCAGTTGGAATTCTGTTTTTGTTATCTCTAATCTAGACTTTGACGGGCCTTTCTGATGTCTATTCTTTTAAAGTAGGTGTTTAACAAGATCTACCTGTTAATGAATGAAGGAATGAAATGTTAATGTTATGTTAACATTATGTTAATGAAATGTTAATATTAATGTATGAAGGAATGAAAAGTTTATGAGGAAACCTTCTATTTTGTTACTGGAATCTTTCAATGAAAATGATTCTCACTAGCACAATCAAGAATGTTTTAGCTATTGTTGGAATGAACATAGTAATGCTTTGTATCAGAGCTTCCAATTCTAGTAGAATTCTACAGGTTAAATTATCAAAGTTCCCAAATCTGGCACGCTTTCAGGTGACAGCTATTTTTCATTTGAAAATAAATGATTTTGGAGGGTTTACTTTTGTATTTCTGTGACACCTCAATCCATCTTTTAGTTACTTGCTGCTGTTTTTATGATGTGATACAGAAGAGCACTAAATTATATGGTTGAGTTTGTCATTGGTGCTCTATGGGACCTGTTAAGCATTTGTGACTATTGGTTCAAAAAATACCATGGTTCACCTGGACTTGCTGTATCTGTGATTAGTGCCTTTCTGTTCTGAAAAATATGTATGACAGTCTTTCATGAAATTTTTTTTACATTGGACCTGATTATTCTTTCAGCACTTTTAATAAGGGAATTTTATTCTTTAGCTTATATCACTGAACACTTGAGTGATAAGAGAAAATATCCAAGTGTTTTATTTCAGAATTTCCAAGTCTGCTTGGAGTTGTTCAGTTCTGAAAATAGATTTCCATGTACATTATTGATCCCAGTTAAGCAAATTTAATAAAGAATTGTGAAATAAATGCTATTGGAAGTTTGTCATCATCTAAATTTATTGCCAGTTATGTTTAGGAATAAAATCCTCTTCTGAGCTGTCTTCCAAGAAGAGAATTGTTCTGGATTTAGAAATCAGGAGTGAATTTTGGCTGTGTCTCTGCATGTTGTTTTGATGTTAATGAGACCACTTTAGGGGTTCACTTATGCCTCAGATGAAATAATAACTCTCTACAGTTATATAAGAAGCTTCAAACAGCTCAAAAGCTTTGGATTTTTTCAACAACCTCATTAATATCCATATTATCCTCTGGTAGGTTGGTGTCTGCAGGAAATGAACTGCCTATGTTAATTATTGCCTGAGGTTAAATCCATTAGGACTGGTCCATTAGAGCTGGTCCATTAAGACCAGCTCTGGACTGATGTTTTAGTCACCAGTGCACACTATTTCTGTTATCGTGAACCAGGAAGACTAAAGGAATCCTATTTGGTCAGAGTGTGAGGTGTAATTATTTGGGAGTTTTGAAGACCTAGGGATATTGAAGGTCATTCTCAGATGGTATTTGCTGCAACTGCCTATGGAATTTTTTAGCATGGTTTTACAAGGTTGAGATCTTCAGCCTGCTGCTGTTTTTTGGGTCTCATTTCCTATGACTTATTCCTCTCTGCCAGGCATCTCTCCTAAGCTCCTGCCGTAGCCTTTGATGTCTCTTTTACTGCTGCATGCCTTTGCATGTGTTGTTTGCTTTGCCATAATGTTTTTTAGTCTTTAACAGCATGATGAGTTTTCACTCTTTCTTCAAAACCTAGCTTTCTCCTCCTTAACTGATACCAAGAACATATATATTTCCTCCACCTGTTGCAGGAAGGGGGACCCCTTACAGGCCCCGAAACTGGGCTCTTGTCTAACACTTGGAAATGAATTGTCCGAGGAGACACATGTGCTGACAAAGCAAGAGATTTTATTGGGAAAGGGCACCCGGGTGGAGAGCAGTAGGGTAAGGGAACCCAGGAGAACAGCTCTGCCACGTGGCTTGTGGCTCGCAGTCTTGGGTTTTATGGTGATGGGATTAGTTTTTGGGTTGTCTTTAGCCAATCATTCTGACTCAGAGTCCTTCCTAGTGGTGCATGCTTTGTTCAACCAAGATTGATGGCAGAAAGAAGGATTCTGGGAGGTGGTCGGACATGTGGTGTCTCCTTTTGACCTTTCCTGAACCCTTCTGGTTGGTGGTGGCTTAGTAGTTCCATGGTCCTTACCAGGACCTCCTGTCATAAAACAACTCATGCAAATGGTTACTATGGTGCCTGGCCAGGGTGGGCGGTTTCAGTCAGTGTGCTTACCCTAACATACCCATGTTACCTGTTTCTATCATATTCCTTTGGTACTTATATACATACCACTCAGCACAGTGCACTCTGAGTTACACTTATTTGTTTGTATTATATATGAATCTCCTCAACTACTTTGGAAGGTCTTGGTGGATATAGGTCATGTTGTAGTTTTCCCCCTTGTTAATGCTTGTATGAGATCCCTACTATGTGTTTATTGAATGAATGAACTTTATATGCATTAAGCTTTCTTATTAACTGAAAGACCGGTTTTCATGAATGTACTGCAAAATCTATCATAATTCATAGTCATTATTCATTCACTAAAAATCGGAGGCTTTTTACAAATGAAATATTGCTGACTGGAATAGAATACTTTACAAGTTGGTATATAACATTGAAATACTAGTGTACATTTTAGTGCTTATTTAGATATTCTACATTGCCTTTCTTCATTAAAGTCCCTGATGTTTACACTATCAGACATCTTTCTCTTAGACAATAGGAGCTATCTGAACATATCTCTTTACTAATTTTTCTCTTACCTATTGAAAGTGGAAAGGGATCTATGAGCCTAAAATTTCTTCATTTTGAGTAGGATTATTACTCTGAAAATATACCATAAATTAATGGAAATTAGGGAATTTAAACTTTATTGTCTAAATCATTTCTAAATTGAATGATATTTATCAGTTGTTTTGAAAGATGGTCTGAGCTAAATGTTACAATTTTTAAAAAATTTATTTTATTGTCTTACAATTGATTTACAATGTCGTATTAAATGTTGCTGTTGAAATAAAATACTGATAGAAAGTCCTAATGTCCATAATGTCCATTATTGAGAACTTATTACATACCAGATAAATTACTAGGTGATTTATCTCTGTGTATATAGAAATCTGTATCTATTTGTCAACCTGTCAGTCAAAAATTGGGTATCTAGTGTATATCAGATATTGTGCTGTGCTTAGTTGCTCAGTCATGTCCAAATCTTTGTGACCCCATGGACTGTAGCCCACCAGGCTCCTCTGTCCATGGGGATTCTCCAGGCAAGAATACTGGAGTGGTTTGCTATGTCCTCCTCAAGGGAATCTTTTCAACCCAGGGATCAAACCCAAGTCTCCCAAATGCAGTCGGCTTCTTTGCCGTCTGAGGTACCAGGGAAGCCCAAGAATGCTGGAGTGGTAGCCTGTCCCTTCTCCAGGGAACTTCCTGACCCAGGAATCAAACTGGGGTCTCCTGCATTGCAAGTGGATTCTTTACCAGCTGAGCTACCAGGGAAACCCTATCAGATACTGTACCAGACAGTTAAATTATTTTTTAAATTCTTCTAACAATGCTTGAGTTAAGATTATTATTCCCATTTTATAGATAAGAAAGATTAAGGCATAGAGTGATTAATTTTCAAAAATTTTCTCAACTAGTTAATGGTTCAGCTGGGAATTAAACTCAGACCTTCTGGGGTCCACAGATATTAATAATTTCTACTGCCACTTTTTTGGGGATGGTTGCAATAACTCATCTGGTTGTTTTGCATCATTTGTATTTTTCTCTATTTTGGGTTTTGGTACTGGATCTTTATTGAATATTGTTATTTATCACATAAAATTCTAATGGGAGATACTTTGACATTTGGCTGAGCTATTTCCCCAATATTGAATTTTGGGTCATATGGTTACAATTTCGTTATCATTACAGTTTTACATAGTCTTATGCCACAGTACAAATTCGTCATCATTCAGTAGAATTCATTACTAAATTCATTCACGAAATTTTACAATGTTTAAAATCAAGGAGAAGGTGATACATAAGATTTGTAGATTATGTATATTTAAAAATTTAATTATATTGAGATTATGTGCTTTTAAAGTAACTTACACATTTTAACTATAAAGTCACTTACAGTTATTCCATATCTTTTAAACAGATACCAAGTACTTGCTTTTGCAACGGATGCAGATAAAAGACAAGAGACTGAACAACAAAAACATGGGTCTGGAAAAAGACTAGTTGTAAGGCCTTTTTAAAATATATAAAAATTTTAGTAATGTTATATCTAGTCACAGATGTTTGTTCAGAATAAGAATTCCTGGGAAGAAAAATTTAAAAAAATACATTTCAGACGTTTTCTGTGTTAAGGTTATGTCAGTGATCAGAAAATTTAGTTAGCTGTTATTGAGCAATGGAGACGCATGCCTAGTCATGGTAACAATGTACCAGATTATAGAACTGTGCCACTAGGATTATAATGTACAGATGAGGTCACTTTGAACTGCGGTGATTATAAACTAACAAAATAAAAATTTAAAAATTCCTTTAATAGACAAAAATGTTGCTACTAGTATAGATGCATGATGAAATATAAGTAAAAGATGAAAATTTTTCACAGCCTGCAAAGATTAAGTTTGTGCACAAGTGAAATTTGGTAACTTTGAGAAGTAGTTTGAAGCAAAAATGTTTGAGTTTTATGGTTTTTGGACTAAATTTAGATATTTAATCCACTCTGAGTTTATTTTTGCGTAAGGTGTGATGAAATGTTGTAATCTCATTCTTTCACATTTAGCTGCCCAGTTTTGCCGGCACCGCTTATTGAAGAGATTGATGTGGTGCTGCCTGGGCGTGTACCAATCATGACTGTCCCCTCCCTGCTTAGACATTGCTTTGGGTCTTAGCTGCCTTTATGTCTAATGGCTGGGTTCTTTCCACGGTCACGTTAGCTCTCGCTCCAGTGTGGAGCTGCAATATGACGTAAGTGGGGCTGGAACATTCAGTTTGTTCATGGGACAGTTGTGAAAAGCCAGTCAGATACTCAGAAAGTTCTGATCTGCACTTTCTGCCCTGTTTCAGGAGTGAACAAACTTGCGTGTACTCCTTCGGGAACAGAAGGCTTTCCCCAGCCTTCCTGTTAGTCCTACCAGCACTCCAACCAGTCAAGAGGCTCCTCTTCTTTGTGGAGGACCCCAGGACTGGGGTGCCTAATATGTAGCTCCAACTGCTCACTTCCCAGGGAGGATCTCTGCCTGTGAAATCTCTCTTCTCCTCTGAATTCTCTCCCTTGGGTACAGGTGATTGTTTCTCTTCCCTTGCTGCCTCATTACATGTGAATCTCTTTCTCAGCCTTGGTTGTACAGGAGTCTTTCTGCCAGCTTATTTTTTGCTGAGAATTGTTCCACATATGGAGGTATTTCTGTTGTGTTTGATGCAGCAAGTAAGTTCTACATCTTCCAACTCTGCCATCTTGATTTC
Organism: Ovis canadensis; assembly: GCF_042477335.2. Lineage (NCBI taxonomy): Eukaryota > Metazoa > Chordata > Mammalia > Artiodactyla > Bovidae > Ovis > Ovis canadensis. The sequence continues at coordinate 78,492,903 of NC_091248.1, read as the reverse complement.
CTCCTTTAGGAGGAGACATCTCCTCCATCTTTTAGCTTGTATTGTTCCCATAAGAAATCTTTCATCTTATCTTGGTTCCTTGGTACACAATATCTTTTTTCTCCATGTGTTTTTCAGATTTTTTTCTTATCACTTCTTTTGAGCAGTTAGATTATAATGTGTTTTGTATAGTTTTCTTTCATTCCTTTTTTTTTGGTGCTTATAGATTTGTTGAACTTAATGTACTTGTGAATTTATAGTTTTCATGAAATTTAGAAAATTTTTTAGCTATTCTTCAAAGATATTTTTCTGTTCTCCATCTTTTTTCCTCCTCACTCAATTACACATACATTTAGGCTACTTGAAGTTACCCTATTGGTCACAGATTTGCTCTTTGGTTTAAAAAATTCTTTTTTCTATTTCATTTTGGATAATCTCTACTACTGTGTTTTCAAGGTCACTAATACTTTGTCTGTAATGTCTAATCTGGTATTAATTCCTGTCTAGTATAGTTTCTCAGAGAAGGCAATGGCAGCCCACTCCAGTACTCTTGCCTGGCAAATCCCATGGACAGAGGAGCCTGGTAGGCTGCAATCCATGGGGTCGCTAGGAGTTGAACACGACTGAGTGACTTCGCTTTCACTTTTCACTTTCATGCGTTGGAGAAGGAAGTGGCAACCCACTCCAGTGTTCTTGCCTGGAGAATCCCAGGGACGGGGGAGCCTGGTGGGCTGCCATCTCTGGGGTCGCACAGAGGTGGACACGACTGAAGCTACTTAGCAGCAGCAGTATAGTTTCTATCTCTACAAGTTCAATTTAGGTGTTTGAAAAAACATCTTCCTTGTACACTTTTTAAATTAAATAGATACAATTTATTTAACATAAGGATTATAAACTGTATGTAATACAGTTTATTTCTCTCTACATTATGGATCACATTTTCTTGTTTCTTTACATGCTTGATAATTAAAAAGAAAAACTAAAACTACTAAAAACCACATTTTGGGTCGTTCTTTCCCTGGCTTTGAGTAATTTTCTGCATGAATGTGCTGATATGTACTCAGCTTATTTGAGAAGATTCTTAACAGATCTGAGTTCTGCCTCTGTGCTGCTGTCTAAGTATTAGATGCCAGGATATTGGATGGAGGAGCCTGGTAGGCTGCAGTCCATGGGGTCGCTAAGAGTCAGACACGACTGAGTGACTTCACTTTCACTTCTCACTTTCATGCATTGGAGAAGGAACTGGCAACCCACTCCAGTGTTCTTGCCTGGAGAATCTCAGGGACGGGGGAGCCTGGTGGGCTGCTCTCTATGGGGTCGCACAGAGTCAGGCATGACTGAAGTGACTTAGCAGCAGCAGCAGGATATAGTCAGTTTCACTTTGTTTGAAGCTATGTACTTTTATATTTCTATAAATCTTTTTGAGCCTCAGCCTGGAAGACAGTTAAGTTACTTGGAAACAGTCTGATCCTTTTTGGTCTTGCTTTCGAGTCTTGTTAGGTGGGACCAGAGCAGTGCTCATTCTGGGGCTACTTGTACCCCCTTCTGAGGTACTAGCCTTCTGAAAGTTCTTTCCAACTCCCTGTAAATTATGAGGTGTCCCAGTCTGGCTTGTGAGCACAGGCAGTATTCCAGGCCCTGTGTAAATGCTGGGCACTGTTACCGCTAATCCTTTTGGGTGGTTCTTTCCCTGGCTTTGAGTAATTTTCTACATAAATGTGCTGATAAGTACTCAACTGAATATCCGAGAGAATTCTTAACAGGTCTCAGAGTTCTGTCCTTGTGTTGCTCTCTCTTTTTTAGCATGCTGTCTTGTGAACTCTAGCTGCCTTGGTTTCTCTCAACTGTTAGCATTCATCTCCTCAACCCAGGGGGCCTTGTGGGCTTTGCCTGGGTTTCTTCTCCCTGTCCCATGGCCTAAAAACGCTCTCATGGCTGGGGCAGTTAATACCACTCACCTCATTTGTTTTCTGTTTTCAAGGGATTGCTGTCTTTTGTTTTCTGATATCCAATTCTTCACAAACCGTTGTTTCAAACATTTTGTCCATGTTGTGGTTGTTTCAGGTGGGACGGTAGAATTTTTTTCCTGTCGCTGTATCATGGCTGGAAGTGGAAGGATTTTAAAATGATTGTTCTTGGTAAACTATTGTGTATTTTGAGGCTCATTAATATAGAATATGGTATATTTCTTAAGGGAAATTTGCAAAGAGTGGCACTCCATCCCTAGTGAACTGAAAGTATTTAGTGGCTGGATCGCAGCCTATGGCCTCAGAAACTCTGCTTATCCACTCTGAATGAATTGTCATCTCTCGGAGTCAGAGACACATCAGCCTGAGTTACAAGTGCTGACAAATAATGCTAGAATGCAAGTCTGTTAAATTGTGATGAGAAATGTCACTACCTTAGGACTTGATGTTCATGTCTTTTTGTTCAGTGGAATCTTTCTGCATAGGTGAACTACACTTGAACTAAGTGATAATTGAATAATTTATGTTTTTTAAAATATTTTTTTATTTTTGACTGTGCTGGGTCTTCCTTGCTGTGCAGGCCTTCCTCTAGTTGCGGCGAGTGGGGGCTACTATTAGTTGCGGTGGGAGGGCTTCTCATTGTGGTGGCTTCTCTTGTTGTGGAGCCCGCGCTCTGGGATGCATGGGCTTCAGTAGCTGCATCACGTAGGCACAGTGTGAGCTCTAGAACATGGGCTCAATAGCTGTGGCACACCAACTTAGTTGCTCCGTGCTATGTGGGATCTTCCTGGTCCAGGGATCGAACCTGTGTCTCCTTCATTGATAAGTGGATTCTTTTATCACTGAACCACCAGGAAAGCCTGAATGATTTGTCTAAAAAAAAAGAAAAAATTTTTTTTTACTGTTGAATGATTTGGTGTGAAGCCTAATTGAGATGAAGATACTCTGATGCATAAATGTGCATAAATGCCTATATGCCCTGTGCTATCCCTCTATTCCAGATTCTTCTTATATACACACAGATGACATTTGCCTCTCTGACTAGTCCCATTTAGATTTCATACCTTCTTCAGATACTTTAATCCAAAAGTAGATAGATGAATACCTAAATCATTTTTTGAATGGCATGAAATTTATATGTATCTTTAATGTGACTTTTCGCATCTCTTCTTTGACCTTTTGTTTGTTGATTCTTGATTCTTGCTTCAAAGCCTAACTTTGAAGGTAATCTTACTTCCTCTTTGTCCAGATGCCTTTGTACATTCATCTCATTGTCATTGCTGTTTACAATATGTGCCTATCATCCAAAGCTTTTCAAAATAGTATATCTTTGCTCCTGTAGGCTTTCTTGATTTAGAAACATTAATAATTGACTGGGGACTGATTTTTTCATTATATGTCTATTTTACATTCATTCCTTCATTATTTTAAGAAACATTTATTAAACATTGACCATGTTCTGAGAGATGAAGATACCCTGGAGGAGCTCTTATGTATAGAGGAGCCTATCTATACTACTATAGTAGCTTGACAACTGCTCTATATTATTGATATTTTCAAAATTGTTTCTATATAGAAACATACTTATAGCAGTTTGACTGTAGGTTTTGTTGATTTTTAAATTTGATTTGAAAAGTAAATGCAACAGCTTTATTATGGAAAAATTTCAGTGGAGCCAGGCATCTTCTTTATGTGTATTCTTTTCAATAAGCCATGGGCCCTCCCCTTCCTGACAGGACCTTTATACAGGCAGCTCATTTTACATACGATATTCTTTCACCCTCTTCTCTGCCTGCCTTTTTTCCCTTTAGCTTTATTGAAGTATAATTTACAAATAAAATTATGTAAACTTGCTGTGTACTGTGAGATGTTTTGATATATGTATCAATTGCGAAATGATTGCCAGAACTAAGTAAATTAACACTTATTTGTCTCCTCATGTGTATATATATATGTGTGTGTGTATGTGTGTGTATGTATATGTGTATATATATTTGTGGTAGGATCATTAAGATCTCTCAGCAAATTTGGAGTATACAATACAGTATTATAACTATATGTATGTTAGATCTTCAGAACTAATTCATCCTGCATAACTGAAACTTTGTACCCCTTGACCAGTATATCCTCATGTCTCCCATATCCCGGTCCTGGAAGCCAAAATTCTACTCTCTGCTTCTATCATTTTGACTTTTTTAGATTCCACAGGTAAGTGAGGTCATACAGTATTCATTTTCTGAGCCTGACGTATTTCACTTAGCATAATGTCCTCCAGGTTCATCCATGTTATTGTAAATGGCAGGATTTTTTTCATTTTCAATTCAGTTCAGTCACTCAGTTGTGTCTGACTCTTTGTGACCCCATGGACCGCAGCACCCAGGTTTCCCTGTCCATCACCAACTCCTGGAGCTTGCTCAAACTCATGTCCATTCAGTCAGTGATGCCATCCAGCCATCTCTGTCACCCCCTTCTCCTCCTGCCTTCAATCTTTCCCAGCATCAGGGTCTTTTCAAATGAGTCAGTTCTTTGTGCCAGGTGGCCAAGGTACTGGAGCTTCAGCTGTCTATTTTACAGCATCAGCCCTTCCTGTATCATGTTTTCATAACCATTCATCCATCATTGGAAGTTAGGTTGATTTCATGTTTTGGCTATTGTGAATCATGCTACAATGAACATGAGATGGCAGATATCTCCTCAGTATTCCGTTTTCACTTCCTTTGGATACATACCCAGAAGTGGATTGTTGGGTCATATGGTAGTTCTATTTTTAATTTTTTGAGGAATCTCCATATTGTTTTCCATAGTAGATGTAATGTTTTATATTCCTACCAGCAGTATACAGGGTTTGCTTTTCTGCACATTCTCACCAACACTCATTATCTCTTTTCTTTTTGATAATAACCATTCTAAAAGATATAAGGTGATATCTCATTGCATTTCCCTGATGGTTAGTGTTGGTGAGCATTTTTAAATATATCTATTTGTCATTTGTATGTCTTATTTTGAGAAATAAGACGTTTAGGTCTTTTGCCCAGTTTTAAAGTGTTCTTTTTTTTTTTTTTTTGCTGTTGAGCTATCTGATATTAACTCCTTATTGGAAATATTTTCTCCCATTCCATAGATTGTCTTTTCACACTACCGATAGCTTCCTTTGCTGTGAAGAAGCTTTTTAATTTTTTGATAGAATAAAAGACTTTAAATTCTATAATGCTTTACAATTTTCAAAAGTTCCACATATATGATTTCATATAATCCCATAATAAGCTTTCTCTTTTTTCCCCTTGTAGAGCTTTTTTAGTTTGGTGAAATCCCCTTTGTCTATTTTAATGTCATTTGTACTTTTGAGGTCATGTCTGAAAAGTCATTGAGCTTTTCCCTGTTTCTTCTAATGATTTTACAGCTTTAGTTCTTATATTTAAATCTTTAATCTATTTTGAATTGGTTTTTGTATATAGTATGAGACAGGGGTTCATTTTCATTCCTCTGCATATGGATATCAAGTTTCCCAACACCATTTTTTGAAGATACTGCCCTATTCTGCATTGTATGTTCTTGGTACCATTGTTGAACTAGTTGACTGTAAATGCAGAGTTTTATTTCTCAGCTCCCTCTTCGGTTCCATTGGTCTAGATGTCTATTTTATTATGACAGTTCCATGCTGTTTTGATTAGAATAGTTTTGTAGTGTATTTTGAAGTCAGGTAGTATGATGCTTCCAGCTTTGTTCTTTTTGCTCAAGATTGTTTTGGCTATTTGCTGTCTTGTGGGTTCACATGAGCTTTGCACATTTTTTCTATTTCTGTGAAAAATGCCTTTGTAATTTTGATAGGGATTTGCATTTGTAGATCACTTTGAGTAGTATGGACATTTTAAGGATATTAATTCTTAAAATCCATGAATATGGCATATCTTTTTATTTTTACTCTTCAATTTATTTTGTCAATGTTTTATAGTTTTCAACATACAGATCTTCACCTCCTTGATTATACTTATATGAGTGTTTGAATTGCTGAATAGTTAATATCACATGGTTCAGTTCAGCTCAGTTAAGTTGCTCAGTTGTATCAAACTCTTTGTGATCCCATGGACTGCAGCACGCCAGGCTTCCCTGTCCATCACCAACTCCCAGAGCTTACTCAAACTCATGTCCATAGAGTCAGTGATGCCATCCAACATCTTATCCTCTGTCGTCCCCTACTCCTCCTGCCTTCAGTCTTTCCCAGCATCAGCATTTTTTCCAATGAGTTGGCTCTTAGTGTCAGGTGGCCAAAGTAGTGGAGTTTCAGCTTCAACATCAGTCCTTCCAATGAATATTCAGGACCGATTTCCTTTAGGATGGACTGGTTGGATCTCCTTGCAGTCCAAGGGACTCTCAAGAGTCTTCTCTAACACCACAGTTCAAAAGCATCAATTCTTCAGGGCTCAGCTTTCTTTATAGTCCAACTCTCACATCTATACATGACTACTGGAAAAACTATTGCCTTGACCAGACGGACCTTGATGGGCAAAGTAATGTCTCTGCTTTTTAATATGCTGTCTAGGGTGGTCATAGCTTTTCTTCCAAGTAGCAAGCCTCTTTTAATTTCACGGCTGCAGTCACCATCTGCAGTGATTTTGGAGCCCCCCCAAATAATGTCTGTCACTGTTTCCATTGTTTTCCCATCTATTTGCCATGAAGCGATGGGACTAGATGCCATGATCTTAGTTTTCTGAATGTTGAGTTTTAAGCCAACTTTTTCACTCTCCTTTTTCACTTTCATCAACAGGCTCTTTAGTTCTTTGCTTTCTGCCATAAGGGTGGTGTCATCTGCATATCTGAGGTTATTGATATTTCTCCTGGCAATCTTGATTCCAGCTTGTGCTTCATCCAGCCCAGCATTTGACATGATGTACTCTGCATATAAGTTAAATAAGCAGAGTGACAATATACAGCCTTGATGTACTCCTTTCCTGATTTGGAACCAGTCTATTGTTCTTTGTCCACTTCTAACTGTTGCTTCTATCTGCATACAGATTTCTCAAGAGGCAGGTCAGGTGGTCTGGTATTCCCATCTCTTTAAGAATTTTCCACAGTTGTTATATCACATGGTAAAAGGGGCGAAAACTACTAGAATCTACAAAATATCAGAAATATGGTAATAGAAAAAAATGAATGAGGATTAATCTTTATGCCTGCTTTTTTGTAAAGCATTTCTTAATTGTATTAATATCAAAGTGAATGAAATGTTATATTTTTTAGCAATGCAATTGATCATAAGTTTTCCTTTGCAGGTAGATTGGACTCTAAATATTGGAGAGCAAGCCCTTGATATATGTATTGTGTCTTTCATTCAGTCAGCATCTTCTGTTTTTGTTCTTGGTGAGAGAAACTTTTTTTGCCTTAAGGATAATGGACAAATCCGATTTATGAAGAAACTTGATTATAGCCCAAGTTGTTTTCTCCCATATTGCTCAGGTGTGTAGAAAGATTTTCTTTTATCTTTTCCATATGTCGTTACTATGTTATATACACCAGAAAAAGCCCAAGTCACTTACATATATTTTAAAGAACTAGGAAAATAGTTTTATACTGAACATGTAATGGAAATTTTAGCTTTTAAAGTTTGAATAGAGGTTTGATATAAAGCACACATTTGGTTTTGTCAGTCATTTTACTTTGTACAAAATGACTTGTAGAATTGGCCTCAGGTATATAGTAATGCTTTCCAAGATGTGGTTATTCAAGATGCTTCCAAGAGAACATCAGACTCTTTTATAAGGAGAAATGAGCATAGTAACGACTCATAGACTAACTTATCTGTAGTGAATGTCTAGTAAATCAATAGCTTAAATATGTTAAATATATTAATCAAGTTCATCCTTTTTAGATAAAGTGCAAAAATGTTGGCCACTCTAGTTATAGTTTCTCTAGTTATATATATAGTTTTTATATGTTTATAAATGATTAAAAACTTTTTTGGTACTGGTACCTTGAAATTGAAAAATAATGTTTTATTATTTAAAATCTTTATGCAGTAAGTCAAGATGTTATAATTAATTTGTATCATCAATCCTCTAAAAGGAATGTAAAAACTGTTGAAAATGATTTTTGTCTTACTATTCTTTTTCTTTCTTCTATCCATAGTTTCTGAAGGAACAATAAATACTTTGATTGGAAACCATAATAATATGTTGCATATTTATCAAGATGTGACACTGAAATGGGCCACTCAACTTCCCCATGTTCCTGTAGCAGTAAGAGTGGGCTGTTTACAGTAAGTGGTTTAATTTAAAAAGAGTATCTGAAGGAATTCACTAGAAGTTTTATGAAACAGTGGCAAATGATTTTACTAAAAAATGGCAAGTGAAGTTGAATATCAACAATGAAGACAATTTAAAATATAAATTTTATTAGAAAGAAAGTGAAAGTGAATTCACTCAGTCATGTCCGACTCTTTGAGACCCCTTGGACTGTGAGCCCCCTTGGACTGTAGCCTACCATGCTCCTCCATCCATGGGATTTTCCAGGTAAGAGTACTGGAGTGGGTTGTCATTTCCTTCTCCAGAGGATCTTCCCAACCCAGGGATCAAACCCAGGTCTTCTGCATTGTAGGCAGACCCTTTACCATCTGAGCTACCAGGGAAGTCTTTATTAGAAAAGGAGAATATAAAAAAGCTTTAATTAGCACCTTTAATCATTTTATTTAGTATCTCTAGCAAGATATTCTTTATAAATTTAAGATTTCAAGAAAATAGTTTGCCTGATAGATAATTTTCTTTAAAATAGAAGAGGATTTCTTTAAGCATTTAATGCATCCCACTTAGAGATCACTTATTATTAGACTGTGAGGATGTTACACTTCAAGGCTTGTTTCAGAACTTACTGTGTCAAATGGTGCAGAATTGCTAATGATTATGTGTTTAAGAGAGTGTCGATTTTTTTTTTCAATTTTTAAAATTGGAGTATAATTGCTTTACAGTGTTGTGTTAGTTTCTGTTGTACAACGAAATGAACCAGCTATATGTCTACATATATATACCCTCCCTCCAGAGCCTCCCTTCCCCCACCCCCACCCCATCCCAACCCTCTAGGTCGTAACAGAGTGCTGAGTTAAGTTCATTTTTTAGTAAAGATCCTTGAAAAGAAAAAGCCATTGAGACATAAAGGGATGAACTTTAGTAATGGGAAGGAAATCTGGGTACATCCTGCTGCATGTAGGGGATGGGGTTAGACATTAGGGCAGCAGTTTCTCCTGATGGTGCCAGGAGGAAGCCAGACAGCTTAAGTTTTAAATGGGGGCCTTAGGCTTCCCTGGTGGCCCAGACGATAAAGCGTCTGCCTACAATGCAGGAGACCTGGGTTCGATCCCTGGTTTGGGAAGATCCTCTGGAGAAGGAAATGGCAACCCACTCCAGTATTCTTGCCTGAGAAATCCCATAGACAGAGGAACCCGGTGGGCTACAGTCCATGGGGTCGCAAAGAGCTGGACAGACCGAGCAACTTCACTTTCACTTTTTTGCATTTAAAATGAAAGACAAAATTCGTGTCTTAACATGAACTCTACAAAATCTATCAAAAATAGCAATAGCTTGTCAGTATATGAGGCAAGATCTTGACAAACTCTTTAGCATCTCAGATTATGTTTAGAATTAAAAATCTCGATAAATGTATAAAAACCAACTTTCTGTAAAGCTTCATGGATTCCCAGATCTATTCACTTATTCTGCTTATTTAGATAATTTTATTGACTGTTTAAAAACCATATGGAGAATTTGTCAGTAATGCTCACAGTATTTGATCAGTGTGACTAATCCCCCCAGTTTAAGAGGCTGAATGTAGAATATTACTGTGGAGGCTCTATGAAAGTCCTTTATATTTATATTAATGGTTAATCTGAAGCTTACCTATTGGAAAAATGAAAACAATGTTTTGAAAACATTGAATATTTTAAAAAGAAATTGCTTCTTATATTTTATGAGAAAATGCTGTGCACTTAACACAAATTACAGTTCTTTTCTGTCTGAAGAAAAATTTAAGATCTTGAGGTTAGGTTTTTCAGTCTACCAGATGGTCTTTTAAGTTCAACCAAACACTCAGATTCACCAGACATTTTATATCAGTTTTACTTACAAGGATTTAGAGCAGGAAAAATATCTTGCCAGCAGGGCAGTATCAAGTATTTCTCTTCTGGGAGAGTAATTCTTGCAGCAGTTCATGTATCCACTCAAGAGCTGTTCTGTTTGGCCCCCCAAGTGACAGCTCAGGTGCAAGAACACAGATTCACACTGGTGGGTGTGTGATCCGTCCTGGCTTAGAGTCTCAATGCCCCTAGGAGCCAGTATCTTTAAATACTACAAACTCACTGTGGTTTTTGTGTGTATGTGGACCATGGGAGAGTAATGGGTAGAAAGATCTTATAGAGATAACATCTTTAGCTGAAATACTTACATTACACTTGTAACTTGTATTTACAAGGGATGTGCGCCTATTTTAAGATTTACCATACTCATACAGAAACTCAGAGATTTGGTTTCTCCATGGATACTTATGGTTAATTTATAGTTTCTGGTCCAGTTGCAACTTATAAGTCAAGAGTCATATAATAACTGAAAATATCTTGAGGGAGGAATCAAATTTCTATATATTCAAAATTTGTCTGTCAGACCTAAATTTAGGTGTTTGTAAGTGAAACTTCCTGTTTCTCATAGCTTTTTAAAGATCATAATTATAAATAATTAAGTGCAGCTATTACTATTCATGATTTCCAGTTAATATATAGTAATAATTTCTAATTCATTAGAAGATTTTTCTTACATTTATGCACTTTAATGTAAAAGTATAGGATTAGACTGTTTGAAAGAATTTCATTGTAATTTTTACAAAGTTAAAAAAATTGTTACTGACTTAACTATAGCATATCTGTATTTAGAAGTTATGATTTGAAGCTAGAACACTTAAATAACTTTGTTCCTGCTTTTTATTACCTTGAGGGTTAAACTTTTTTAGGAGAAGCTTCCTTGGCTGAATGTGTTTATTTGTAAAGGAAATTGCTGCTATTTTAATATGTTTCTTTTCAATGAATAAGAAATATTGGATTTGGATCAGGTTGGTGCAATTATATGTAATAACAGCATTTTCTTCAGAAACTACGATGCTTTATTTCCTCCCACTCCCTTCTACTTGGCAGTCTTAGTCCTCTCTACCTTGTTTATTATAAACCAACTTTGAATCTGTCTGGGTTTCCTACTTTCTTTTCAGGATAAATGGCACTCTTGATTAGAGTTTTTTAGTCTAATTCTTTTAATTTTTGTCTGTTATACTCTAGGAATGTGAAACAAATATAGTGTACAGAATCAGAAGAGCCCGAATGTGATAATGTTCTTTAAATTCTTAGCTGTCACTGTTTTCCTCTCATTGCATGAAGTAGCTGTGGATGTCTGGCCGAGTATCTTACCTCTGCTATGGTCAGTTTCCCAAATGGCAAATAAAGATCATTGTTTATCGGTAACGTTATTCTCTCCGGAGATATGAAATATATCTAAAAGTGGAAGTCTATTTGAATGGACATTCAAAGTGATGGGAGTCTTTCCAGACTTCAACTGGCAGCCATAGCCATTGTGCTTTAAAATCTTGTTACAACTCATTTTGTAGTATAAACAATTTGGTCTAGTACTATGTTTTTCTTCCTAGACTGTATTTCATTATAGTAACTTTTTATAGCTATCAGTATTTAATGTTTTATTCTTTAGCCTTCATTGATATAGTATTATTAACCAGAATGTTTTTCCCATTTCTTTTCTGGATTTTCAGATTTCTTCTTTGAGTCCTAACAAGTCACACACATAAACCTTTCCATCCTACCCTGATCTCCTCCTTTGAATTTCTGAAATATTCATAGTGTGTTGGTGACTCCTCTTTGCTTTTCCTCACTCCTTAATTTGATCATACACTGTTTTAATATAGGGACTTGTTCTGCTTTTGCATATCACATTGAATAATCAGTCAGAAAACTGAACATATGGTATATGCTTGGTAGATACATAAAAGTCATTGTAGTTTGTGTATGTCAGGGTAAGGGGTGGCTAGAAAGACCTTATGGGGTTTTTCATTTAAAACCCCTTTTAAATATGAAAAAAATTGAGACTCATAGATAGGATATTATTTTCTTTGAAGACATTTATTAGAGATTTTAAATTTCAAAAGAGACTTTTTCTTTCATTTTTTAGTCCAACATTTGCAGTTAATTTGTCTCCCCCCGCCTTTGTGGTTTGTAGAAAGAATGTTGGCTTATATATACACTTTTTGCTATATTTTTAATGATTCCCTTTGTGGCTTAATATTCCACATAATATTTGTAAATATTCATGGAAGTAGGATGGAACATATATTGTGACTTTCAGAGCCTGTGCAATCTTATTGATATTTTCCTCTATTAATCTGTTTTAGCTCAGGAGTGGAATGTTTGCCTTATATTACTATATTTTTCCGTCAATTTTTTGTTGACTATCTAAATATTTTTGACATATATTGTAGTTTTATGTATTCAGCTTATGTTTGTGATATTTATTTTATTTTTTGGTTAGTTTAAAACATTTTGCCCATATAAAGTGATCTTTTTCGGTGTATGTGCTTTCATTAAAAATTTTTTTTGTTGTTTTGTTTTGTTTGCTTTGAGTTCACTTTGTTATTACTGGCATACTATTGTCTATGGTTTTTTAACTTGTAACTTTATTTCAGGTGTAACTCTTATAAACAGAATTTGATTGGATTTTTCAAGCCATTTCAAAGGCTGTTGCCTTTTAGTCCATTTGCTACATTTGATGTATTTTGTCATTTTTCATTTTCTGTGATATTCTCTGTTTTCTTTGGTTTCCATTTCTTGTATGTGAGTTGTGATTTCTTTGCACTTGGATTCTTCCATGTATTAGATATTATATACACATACATATCTCTTTATTTTTATCAGTTATAAATTATTATTGTAAGTTATTCTAACTAATGGTTTTTCAAGAAAGTTTTAAAGTTTTCATTTTTTATTTAGACAATATAATGATTTTAATATATTTTTTCTATGTCTGTTAAAGATTGTGAATCTTTTTATTTCATGAATTATAGTTTTTTTGACTTTTTAATTTTGCTTCATCTCTCAACAGGATGATTTAATGTTCCCCAAAATGGTAGAAGGTGTTATATTGTATGGTAAAAAATTTTCATCGCATTTCCCCTCATACTTTATTGATGTTGCTCCTTTAATTTTTAAAAAATAACTTTTGTGAAAAAAATAACTGTGATTTTTGCAAAAAGTATAGAACTGTGTGCACTATTTAAGACTCAAACATTATCCGGAATTCCCTGGCAGTCCAGTGGTTAGGACTTAGCACTTTCACTGTCGTGGGCCTGGATTTGATCTGGGAACTGAGATCCTTCAAGGCATGCAATGTGACCCCCAAAAAAACCAAACAAAACAAAACACTAAAACCCCAAACAAACAAACAACAGAAAGAGAGAGATAAAACTTAAGCATTATTGAAAGGTACAAGTAAGAATACCAAAAATAAAACTAACAGCTGTTCCACCAAAGTTGTTCCAATCTTACTATCGGGAATTAACATTTGTTAGCACCTATTAAACATCAAGCCTGGTATTTTTGTCTAAGTGTTAGTAACTCAGTCGTGTCTGACTCTTGTGTCCAGTTCTTTGTGACCCCATGGAATGTAGCCCACCAGGTTTCTCTGTCTATGGAATTCTCCAGGCAAGAATACTGGAGGGGGTTGCTATCCCCTTTTCCAGGGTATCTTCCTGACCCAGTGATCAAACCTGGGTCTCCTACACTGCAGGCAGATTCTTTACTGTTGAGTCACCATCTTTGTCTACAGATTTACCAATTAGACATAGAGTAAAATTCACAAACCAGAATCATGGGTTTTTATATTTAAATTTGTATCCTAATAGAAAAAAGAAATAGATAAAATGGAAGGAATAAATGAATTTTACATAAATATTTGTTCACAACAATATATTTCAGTTTCTAAAAGAACTCCCCCTGAAGGATAGAAAAAAAAGTAAAAAATTGATATTTCAATTTTTTAAAGTGGTATTTCCACTTTTGGCAGTGCCCACTGACACTTGTTAGAAAAAAATAAAAGCAACATATTTCTTCTTTCTTCTTCCTCTCTTCTTATTGAATTCTGACAGTGTTGGTAACTTACTATTATTTATTTTGTCAAAGTTTAAAACATTCACATGCATTTTAATAATCACTGTTTTTAGTCTTTTCATCCTATCCACTCAGAGCTTACCACCAATTCTTATACTGTTCCTGAATTATCTTGATTTACTTCTTGGATAGTTGAATTTAATCACCCAGTAGATTTGAGGAAAGCCTTATACGTCTTCTTGCATTCTTGAGAATTGTTTATTGCTTTTATGCTTGAAGGTTATCTTAGTTTCTTTCAGAATTTTGGGCTTTCCATTTGGTGTCGACAGTTACTGGGGTAAAGTGTGAGGCTGGCTGAAATTTTTTAAAAAGCTTCTTATTGACTGAGTTATTTTATTCTTCCTGGATGCCCATATCCGACTTATTTTTAAATCCTTAAAAGACGGTAAATTCACTAGCAATTATCTTCAGTCAATTTATTTTGTATGTGTCACTTTGTTCCAGAACAAGGTAAGATTCGACAGATTTAAGTTTTTATTAATTTCTGAAAAATGTTCTCCATAATACCTTTGAGTATCAGTTTTCTTAATCAATATCATTATTATAAATTATTAACCTTACATTGTCTTCCAAATCTGGCATCGTCTCATTAGTTGTCCTTTTTGCTCTTTTGATTTGTATGCTTTTTATCCATTTCTCTTTACCTTGTTTGTTTTTAGTTTATTCTGTTTTTCCTTGTTATTGCTGCTAATGTGGTTTTCATCCCTCCAGCTTGTGTTCATACTTTTCAAACAAAGAAAAAATTATGTTTCTTTCATTTCATTAATACAGTGGTAGCTTGTATGGTTTGTTTTTTCATTTTCCTGGGAAGTTCTTCTTGCTATGGATATTTTCTGCTTATGTTCCAGTCTCCCTCCTCTCTGTCTCTTTTTACTTTATTTGCAGTTGGCTCATCTAGTAGAATCTGCCTGCAATTCAGGAGACACAGGAGACGCAGGTTCGATCCCTGGGTCAGAAAGATCCCCTGGAGGAGGAAATGGCAACCCACTCCAGCATGCCTGAAAAACTGAAAAAGTGGAGCCTGGTAGGCTGCAGTCCAAAGGGTCACAGAAAATTGGACATGACTGAGTAGTGCTTAATATAAAAACCGCAGATGTCCTCTATTCATTACTTTGCAATTATTGCTCATTTTTAAAACGATGACAGCATTTACTTAAGAATTTTGGGCAAGTGTTAGGAGAAAGGAATGAACTCAGACCACCTGAGTCTTTTACCTTCTCATTGTGTTTATTTCCTCCTTGGCCCTGGTGGTCCATCTCCCTCAGTTTTCAGGGTTTAAGAGGTGGATGAGTCTAACAGAGGTCCCCCTGTATCTCCAGTAACAGGCCCTTGGTGTTAAAAAATCGGTGGCTGTTGCTTGTTCTCTTACCTTCAGTGGTTAGGAAGGCAGCTGACTGATATGTGCATCTTATACTTCTACTGTGCTTTCTTTTTTAAACATTTTTGATTGAAATATAGTTGATTTACAATATTGTGTCAGTGTCAGGTGTATGGCAGTGATTCAGTTATATATATCTCTATATACTATTTATACACTATTTTTGAGATTCTTTTCTATTCTAAGTTCTTACAGTCTATTGAGTACAGTTCAAAGATTGCAGTATATAATAGGTCTTTCTTATCATATGTAGTTTTCTGCGTTCTAGTTCCTGAATCCCACCCGTGCCCTTAGATCTCTTTGTATTAGTTTAGAACCTGACTCTGTATCCCTCTATACTTGAGGTCTAATGAATATGTGTCGGCTCTTGGCATCCTATCCTATTATTTTTGTTGTTCAGTTGCCAAGTTGTGTCCCAGTCTCTGTGACCCCATGGACTGCAGCACTCCAGGCTTCCCTGTCTTTCATTATTTCCCAGAGTTTGCTTAAACTTACGTCCATTGAGTCAGTGGTGCCATCCATCTCATCCTCTGCCACCTTCTTTTCCTCCGTTCCTCAATCTTCCCCAGCATCAGGGTCTTTTCTAGTGAGTTGGCTCTTGGCATCAGGTGGTCAAAGTATTGGAGCTTCAGCTTCCACATCAGTCCTTCCAATGAATATTCAGGCGTGATTTCCTTTAGGATTGACTGCTTTGATCTCTTTGCAGTCCCAGGGACTCTCAGGAGTCTTCTCTAGCACCACAATTTGAAAGCATTAATTCTTTGGTACTTAGCCTTCTTTATGGTCCAACTATCACATCTGTACATGACTACTGGAAAAAACCATGGCTTTGTCTATATGGACCATTGTCAGCATGGTGATGTCTCTGCTTTTTAATATGCTGTTTAGGTTTGTCGCTGAGTCGGACACGACTGAAGCGACTTAGCAGCAGCAGCAGGTTTGTCATAGCTTTCCTTCCAAGGAACAAATCCTATTATGGTCTGCAATTTAAAATGTTCAGCCCAAATAAAATAGATGAACAGCCAGAACCTACAGTATAGCACAGGTTCAGTTTAGTTCAGTTCAGTCGCTCAGTTGTGTCCGACTCTTTGTGACCCCATGGACTGCAGCACGCCAGGCCTCCATCACCAACTCCCAGAGCTTTCTCACACTTAAGTTCATTGAGTCGGTGATGCCATCCAACAATCTATTCAATAGCTTGTAATAATGTATTATGGAAAAGAATCTGAAAAAGAATAGACATTTGTATAGGTATTACTAGATCACTTTGCTATATACCTGGAAATTGTGTCAACTATACTTCAATAAATAAGATATTTGTCCTCAACATTTGTTGATTATGATTGTAGCGATTTTCTTGCTCAATTTCCCCTCCCCTCCTTTTTTTAATGGGGTCACTGGTTGTTATTGTCATACTTTCTACTGTTTTTGATAAGTTTTGGGGAGTTTTGCTGTCCGTCTTTGGCTGGAAGTCATTTTTTAAAAAATCAGTTGATGTTTATAGTTGCTGGGGAGAGAATTATGGAAAACTTGATTTTTGTTCTGTTGTAAGTAGCTAATTCTTTGTGTCTGCTTGCTTGAAGAATGTTTTTCATTTATTTTTTAGTAAGTGCCACATTTGTCACTATATACTTATGTTATACCATTTTCTTTTGATTTAGTTGGGAATGTGGTGGATTTAATTGTTTTAGACTATTTCTTTGATTGCTGAAGAAAGCTTCCTTCTATTGTGTGTTCTGATTATTCATTCAGTTTTATTTGATATAGTTCATACTTCAGGGATATAAATGTCTTTTATTTGACTATTTATTTTCTGTTTCTTATATCAGCTATGTTCTTCCTCATAATTTTTATTTTGTCATTTTTCTTCCTATTTTCTGGGAGATTGTCTGAATTTTGTGCTGTGTATCAATGCTTCCACAGCACTGGTTTTACTCTTTTTAATGTCTGCTACTAAAGATTTTTTTAAGTCTGCTGAAGTGCTATCTTCCTCCCTTCTGACATGCCACCCACCTCCTGCATTGCTAACGTTACTAACCCGTGTAGTGCCTGGCAGGCTACAACTCCCATGATGGACTTGTACCTGGAGGGCTTCCCAGGTGGCTCAGTAGAAAGAACCCCCCTGTCAGTGCAGGAGATGCAATCCCTGGAGAAGGGAATGGCAACCCATTCCAGTATTCTTGCCTGGGAAATACCATGGACAGGGCAGCCTGGTGGGCTACAGTCTTTGGGGTCTCAAAGAGTTAGACATGACAGAGTAACAAGCATGCACACACTTGTACTGGGTCTGTCTTACTTTGAAACATGTGAGTGTTTATTTTGGGGTTCTATTGCTGAGCATATAGTATGCTACTATCAATTTCTATCCTTTACTTGTTTTATAGAAATTGTTACCTCTGTCTAGATGTAGTGCAGAGAGGCCAAGGGCAGTGGCAGAAGTGGGAAAGGTTCCGATGGGATAAAGTACCTTGCTTCCATAATGCGTCAAGTTTGAGGAGTACAAGATGTCAACCAAGTTTTATGGAACCTGGGTTTCTGAACTAGATTAGGGTAGCTATTGGGCTTCCCTGGTGGCTCAGAGGTTAAAGCGTCTGCCTCCAATGTGGGAGACCCGGGTTCGATCCCTGGGTTGGGAAGATTCCCTGGAGAAGGAAATGGTAACCCACTCCAGTATTCTTGCCTGGAGAATCCCATGGACAGAAAAGCCTGGTAGGCTACAGTCCATGGGGTCGCAAAGAGTTGGACACGACTGAGCGACTTCACTTCACTTCACTTTGAAGGAAGAAGGATAAAACATCCTCCTACCTTTGTTCAGCTGATCTCTGTGAAATGAAGCTGGGGTACAGCATAAGCTAAAGCTGTGCTTTTGGCTTTGTCTACTTGATAATTAGTTTAAATTTCTTTTAGGTTCTGAATTTACAATTTTCAGTATTGTTTTCTGTATTTTCTTCTCCATTTCTTCCTTTTCCCAATGATTCTGTGTCTTTGTGTTTCTTTCAGTTCTTGTATGGCTCTTTTAGTTAGCTATTGGAGCAGTTGCTTAGGACTGTTGCAATATTGAATTAAACATTTCAGAGGAGCCTTAGAGTCATATTATTAAGTTGCAGGAAAAAAAAAATCTAGTTGGAAATTAGATTTGAATAGTACTGAATTTAGGTGTGTGTTTGTTTTTTTTTGAGGAATTGGCATTTTTTTTTTCCAGTTCTGACTACCATTTACTTTTTAAAAATAATTTCTGTTCAAGCTAGAGACTGAGCAGTATAATGAGATTTTTGGGAAAAAATTTTAAAATGGGAACCTTTTAAGAAAGATATAGTCCTTGAAAGGTGGCTGAGCTCTTAATTTTACACAGAATATATCACTGACTTTAGTAATTGGTTATCTCACTCTCCTTTCTGACTCTTTCATATTTGGTTTTATTTCCTGCAGTGCTCATTATAGCTAAATTCTAGATCAACGGAAGGGAATTTGAATACCCTTGTAAAATTTAACATAGTGGGTTTTGTGATTGATTAATTTGATTGTTTTCCTAACCTTCCATTTTCCTCACTGTAAGTCAGAATGTATATTCTTTTGGTGACTGAAAAAATTTTTTATTTGATTAAAATTGGTGTTTTTGTTACTGTAATTAAATTAAGTTTAACTTAGCTCATTTTACTGTGATGAAGCTTACTGATTTTCAGTGTTTTCATTATTATTTTATCCTGAAAAGTCTAGTTCCTTCCTCTGTTTTTTATTTGCTTGTTTAATTTTTGTTTTGTTTTGTCTTTTCACTTTATTTGAGAAGTAAAAAATATCTTTTCTGTGTTAATAGTGATAAATCAGCTTTAAAGAAACCCATTGTGACTTGAGTGGCATAAGCTTATAATTTGGTTGCGAACCAGAAATATTAATATTATATAGCATATTATGTTATAAATAGAGCAAGAGAAAAGAGAAGTTTCAATATGGGACCTGATGGACCTGCCAGGTGTCTTCCCAGGTAGCTCAGTGGTAAAGAATTCATCGTACAATGCAGGAGACGCAGATTTCATCCCTGGGTGGGGAAGATCCCCTGGAGAAGGAAATGGCAACTCATTCCAGTATTCTTGCCTGGAGAATCCTGTGAACAGAGGAGCCTGGTGGGCTACCACCCATGGAGTTGAAAAGAGTAGACACGACTTAGCGACGGAGCATGCATGGGCCTGCTATGCTGTGCTGAGTTGCTCAGTCGTGTCCTACTCTTTGCGACTCCATGGGCTGTAGCCCCCGAGCCCACCAGGCTCTTCTGTTCACGAGATTTCCCAGGCAAGAATACTGGAGTGGGTTGCCATTTCCTTCTCCAGGGGATCTTCCCCACCCAGGGATAGAACCTGCATTTCCTGCATTGTAGGGTGAATTCTTTATCACTGAGCTACCTGGGAATCCCAAGTGTAACACAATTGATTATAACTGAATATAAGAAGATATGGTGGAAGGAAGAGAAGAGAGAACAGAATTTATCATATTTGGTATTTTTTTTTTTGCTGCTTATGGTTGATACCTCAGTAACCATGATGTGGACAAATTATGTCAATTCTATTGAAGCATTTTGGGGGTAAAGTGAATTGCATTACTTTCGATGGTCATCATTACTTGTATGCATATACAGTATTTCCATTGTGTATGGTCGAGGTCTTTAACGAGGTGATTTCTAGGTTTTATATTGGAGTTTATGTCAGTTGAATAAGAATTGTGCTTGTGAAGTCCTTATAGTCATGTAGCTAAACCATGATTGACCTATGACCTGTCATTTTTTATGTTGCCTTATAACTGTAGTATTGCTCCTTCGATAAGTATTTCATTCACATTGAAGCGACTTGCAGTAATCATGTAAGTAAATTAAAAAGTCATATATTTATTGTTATTTATCACTTGGGGTTATAATCCTCAGAAAAACTTTTCTTATGAAAGTTAGAAATCTTCCATTTGTGGCCTCATGTTTTCATTATCATTCAATTTTTTTTATGTAGTAATGTAAAACACAGCATCTTCCTTTCTCATGAAAAGTTTAATAGCAATTACAGTTGCAGATTGTTTGACTTTGGTACATTCCATAGTAGGTCTGTCTAATTTGCCTTCCAGAGGCTTTAGAAACACTGTACAGCCAAGGTAAGGAGTTGCACTGAGAATGCCAGTTAGGTTTATTCTTTTCTGTTTTATAAATTAAATGTTTTAATGGTAGAATTCCTCTTATTATTATGTATTTCCACTGAAAAGTTTTTTGGACATACTATCATAGAGGCTGTGAACTTCTCTTAAAAAGAAGCACTCAAGGAAAATGATCTATGTGGAAGAGCTTTGTGTTTAGTTTTTGATTTCTATCCTATACTGATATGAGAGTTAGTTTCATAGTGGATGAGGGGGCTGGCAGAGGGGTCAGTTGTGCAGTAGCGTGGTAGCAGCAGGAAAGTGTTATGCCTTTCACTTGTTAGGGTAAGTTTTATCTTTCATTAAACGCATAGCTTCGTGACACTTTGGTCTTGGAGATCATTTGTATTAGTTGGTGACTTTGCTTTTATCTTTCTGGAAAATACATAATTTTATGTTTTCTCTCCTCACTTCAAATACTCTGGTTTCAAATATAAGATGAGGTTTTAAACTTGTTTCTAAATTATTAAAAATTATTTGTTTTTCCTAGAGGAAAATAGTCCCAGAGGAAAATAAGTTACTTCCTGGAGAATATTAAAGGGAAAGAAAGTGATTTTTGGGGGTATATTAGTTTATGTGCTGCTGCTAAGAACTTTGGAACTTTTAGGACTTAGTTCTTTTAAGTTTTTAACCAGTACATGGTCTATATTTCTGTACTAGCATTGGAGTGCGTATCTGGGATATTGCCACGATGAAAAAAAGTATTTGTAAATATATAAATCTTAACTGTATAAGCTAAAATTCGATGCCTTGAGATTAGAATCAGTTGTTATCTGAAAGAATACATCAATGCTTATTTATTTCCTGTTGTATACTGGCATCATAGCATCATTAGGATCTTAAATTCTAAAGAGAACTACAGATATTGTGGGGAGGGAGGTGGGAGGGGGGTTCACGTTTGGGATCGCATGTACACCCGTGGTGGATTCATGTCAATGTATGGCAAAACCAATACAGTATTGTAAAGTAAAATAAAGTAAAAAAAAATAAAGAGAACTACATTAGTAACTCATTTGAAACTTATAAAATGTTTAATAGTTTAGAAGTCTTCACTAACTCCCTACATCTTTAAAATACTGATTGGGAAGAGTCATGTTGCATTATTTCATCTCAAGATACTAGAAATTACAGAAAAAAATGGGGCTGAAAAAATAATACAGTCGGGTAATCATGTTATCATTTAAGTCCTCCATATAATTTTAAGTTGGAACTGGTAAGTAAATGAAATCTCGCCTGCAAAAGTAGGGCTTTAACTCTCAATTATCTGGCTTTCATGACCCATGCAATCTGTCACTGAATAGAGTGTTACCATATATTCTACAATTGGGGATCTGTAGTCACTGGTTTTGAAGAAGGCGATGGCACCCCACTCCAGTATTCTTGCCTGGAAAATCCCATGGATGGAGGAGCCTGGTAGGCTGCAGTCCATGGGTCGGTAAGAGTCAGACACGACTGAGCAACTTCACTTTCACTTTTCACTTTCCTGCATTGGAGAAGGAAATGGCAACCCACTCCAGTGTTCTTGCCTGGAGAATCCCAGGGATGGGGGAGCCTGGTGGGCTGCCATCTCTGGGGTCACACAGAGTAGGACACAATTGAAGTGGCTTAGCAGTATTCACTGGTTTTCCTGCCTGTAGATAGAGAAAGTCTACTAACTTTGGTTCACTGAAATACAGTTTACTATTTAAAATAGGTGTAAAACCTGTTTTATTGATATACTGCGAAAGAAAGATTCAGGTGTTGATATAATTTGTTGTAAGATTTAAAACCATATAGAGAAAACTGTACTAATTAAATGTTAAAGTGTTTTGCTTTAATTAAGTAGAAGATGACAGGTGCCATCATTGAACATTAATTCATTAATGGAGAACCTATGTTCTAATTAGAGCTTGTGTTTAAATCTTGATAAGCCTTGGCTATGTGAAAACTTTGCTTAGTGCAGAAAGAAAGATTTATTGTACAGTTTCCCTCTTGTAGTTTATCAGAAAGTCACCTTAAATTTTCAAATGTTTTTAGAGTGAGAGTATTTTAATGTTTGTAGAAAGTATATATGATATATTGTGAAGATGTTTTAGAGCATACGTTGATCGTCCAACTGTTAATGTGTTCTTTTACTGTAACACTGTTCCAAGAGTCCATATGAGAATAATAGCTGATATTTATTTCACTTTGGAGAAGGAAATGGCAAACCACTCCAGTATTCTTGCCTGGAGAATTCCATGGACCAAGGAGCCAGGTGGGTTACAGTCCATGGGGTCACAAAGAGTCAGACATGACTGAGTGACTAACTTGCGCTTGCACTTGCATTTCGCTTTCTGTGGACCAGGAGGTGGTCTAAATATTTTATACATAGTAATTTATTTAATTCTTCTAAGAATTGTTATTGTTACTAATATTATTACTATTTCTAGTTTATAAAACTGAAGCATGGAAAGATCAATCATATGCTGAGTTCATAATCAAACATATAAACAACTAATTATAGCATGTATGGGTTAATGCTGCTAAGTCACTTCAGTCGTGTCCGACTTTGTGTGACCCCATAGATGGCAGCCCACCAGGCTCCTCTGTCGCTGGGATTCTCCAGGCAAGGATACTGGAGTGAGTTGCCATTTCCTTCCCCAATATGAGTTAATGTTCTAACATTAATAGAAAAGCAGAAAGTGCTAGGGTCCTTTAGAGTATGTAGTCTACCTTGCTACTAGAAGTCCGAACTCTTTTTGTTTCTACTAAAATCTCTCATGTGTTTCTTTTCTCCAAAACAATTGTTTCGCTTTCAGATTAGTGCTATCCGATATTCAGTGTATTGAAAGTATATTGTTTGAAATTAAAATGATAAACATTTGAAAAACCAGAAGGTACAAGCCTAAAACAAAAGTGATTACTTTTGAACTGTGGGACTGAAGGGTGGAAGAATTGGGATATGTTTTTGAAACAGCTTTTTGAAAGCCTCAGGTATTCTAAAAATCCGCTTCAGTCTTTGGAAAAATAATGTTGCTGCCAAGGCTCTTTCATTTAAACCAGAATAGTTTGGATATAAACATGATATTTTTGAATGAATAAAAAATGAAAGGTAAATTATTAAGTGTTTTAATTAAGAAGAACAATATTGTAGAAAATTGGACTTTTTGTCTTTTTATTTAAAAGTTATGGTTTGTAAATTAGAAATTAGTAGTTTTCAATGGTCAAGATACCATGGAAAAAATTCTACCTTCTATTTTTCATTCATATTTATTTCTAACAGCAAATTTCTCTCCTCTTTGTATCCGATCTTGTTACTTTCACATTTCAAATAAGTAGATACACTTCATATTAATTGAACACTTAAAAATTTTTCTTGAAAAGGAAGTTATTATGATTTGGACCATATAACAGTTCACCTTTAGCAATGAATTTTCTGTTAACATTGAACATTTAGGAGTATAAAGGATCTACATTTCCTTTCCTTTTAAAAAACTTTGTGTTGATGATGGAGAAAACATATATAACATCTGTCAAGATCTGTAGTTAAAAAAAAATTATCTACTTTGCAAAGCGTCAGCAATGCCCATACTGTGTGAATGCAGCATGGAACTGCTGTGTGAGTGATCAAGCAGTAGGAACAGTTTCTGTGGAAACAGCATTCAGAGTATTTAAAGTTTAGCATATATATGAAAAATTAAAACATAATCACTTTGGAAGTAATGGATGGGTGGAGATAAATAAGTTATCTTGCTGCTTTTTCAATTTCTTCAGGCTTCCAAACGGTAGGAAGAGCTTTGTTCTTCCATCCAGCCCATCCGTTGTTCTTTAGTATAACTGACATCACTACAACTACTGCAACCATTAAAGCATCACCATATAAAAATGTCAAAAATTAGAACTTATTGTGTAGTTTTGTGGAAAGAAGATTATAATAATCAAAGCTATAGTTTGTTGAAAGATATGCTGTTTATTCTTTGGTGCGTGCGGCATATCTGTATTATTAATAGAAGTGATAGAAGTAATGCCCAGGAATAGAAGTAATGCCCAGGAATGATGTGCTCTAAGATTAGAATGTGTGTGTATGTGTGCGCGTGTGCTCAGGCATTCTGTCATGTCTGCCTCTTTGTGACCCTATGGACTACAGCCCGCCAGGCTCCTCTGTTTGACAGTTTTCCAGACAAGAATCCTGGAGTGGATTGCCAGAATAGAGTTTCCTTATTTGAGTTGCGTGTATCTGTGCATGCTCAGTTGTGTCCAACTGTTTGTGACCTTATGGATTGTAGCCCTCTAGTCTCCTCTGTCCATGGGATTTCCCAGGCAAGAATATGGAAATAGGTTTGCCATTTCCTCCTCCAGGGGATCTTCCCGACCCAGGGATTGAACCTGTGTCTCCTGTGTCTCCTTGCATTGGCAGGCAGATTCTTTACCATTTCTTAACTTAGAATTAAGTATAGGGATTTCATTATATATCATTGAAATAAATTACTTTGTGAATAAGGGATATAATGTATGTGATTCACTAAACCTATTTCTTTTTCCCCCAGACTATTATGTTTTTGCCAGGAATAGCAAAATAAATTTCTCTTTAAATAACATAATATTATAAAATAATTTTTATTTATTGGTGTCTCCCCAGAGGCAGATCTCATTAATTTTATTGTTGTTTTTCTGGCATTTTTATCAATTTGTGTTTCCTAGAATATAATTCTTGTCTTTGTTACTTTTGCCCATTTTTATGTGCTATAATTTAAAAATACTTTAGAAAGTCAAGCAATAGTTATGTGTTGCTTTTTATTTTTTTAACTTTTTCTTATATATTGCTTTTAGGGAGACTCTGTTCTCTTTCTTGCATTATTCCCCATGAGTATGTATCTTTCTTCCAGCTTGTATATATTTTTAAAAAATTCATATTTATTTGAAAAAGTCTTCCAAGATTATGTTACATTTGAGCTCAGGAAATCCAGCTTTGACTAGAAGTATTCTTTACCATCAGCAATATGAAAATGAATTAATATAGTACTTTGAGTTTTGGCAAATCTCATCTTTAAGCAGTTTGAATCTCCCAACTAATACTCAAATATGTAGTGAAATTCACTAGTTCTTAGAAGCCCAGTGTCTACAATGTTTGGTTTTTTAAAAACAAGCTAAACTGAACAGCAGTATTAGGTGAAGTTCATTCAGAATGCCCTGTATCACAGAAACAAGTCATTTGTCTTCAGGTGTGAATTGTAATAGATCTTAGTTTCCCAATCTAGGCTCTTTTTGGGGTCAGGACTATGGTCCTATTATAAGTAGTCTTTGAAGACATTTTAGTTTCAAGTCTGGGGATACTACCTTCACCAGCTGAGATTTTTCTCTAGGAAGTTAGCTTATAGAATGAGCACCTCAGATTGTGACTGGTTGTTAGGGGTGAGGGGATGAAGAGATTCTGGTCAAATGGTACAAGGCTTCAGTTAAAAGATTAATAAGCTCTAGGGATCTAATATATAGCATGGTGACTGTAGTTAATAATACTGTGTTGTATACTTGAAATTTGCTGAGAACCTTAAGCAGTCTTAACACACACACACACACACACACACAAACACACACACAAACTGGCAACTATGTAAGGTGATGTATGTGTTAGTCTGATTGTGATAATCATGTCACAAAGTGTATGTATTTCAATCAAATCATCACATTGTATACTTTCAGTTCAGTTCAGTCGCTCAGTCGTGTCTGACTCTTTGGGACCCCATGAACTGCAGCACTCTAGGCCTCCCTGTCCATCACCAGCTCCCGGAGTTCACTCAGACTTAAGTCCATCGAGTCGGTGATACCATCCAGCCATCTCACCTTCGGTCATCCCCTTCTTCTCCTGCCCCCAATCCCTCCCAGCATCAGAGTCTTTTCCAATGAGTCAACTCTTTGCATGAAGTGGCCAAAGTACTGCAGTTTCAGCTTTAGCATCATTCCTTCCAAAGAAATCCCAGGGCTGATCTTTAGAATGGACTGGTTGGATCTCCTTGCAGTCCGAGGGACTCAAGAGTCTTCTCCAATACCACAGTTCAAAAACATCAATTCTTTGGTGCTCAGCTTTCTTCACAGTCCAACTCTCACATCTATACATGACCACAGGAAAAACCATAGCCTTGACTAGATGGACCTTAGTTGGCAAAGTAATGTCTCTGCTTTTTAATATGCTGTCTAGGGTGCTCATAACTTTCCTTCCAAGGAGTAAGCATCTTTTAATTTCATGGCTGCAGTCACCATCTGCAGTGATTTTGGAGCCCCCAAAATAAAGTCTGCCACTGTTTCCATTGTTTCCCCATCTATTTCCCATGGAGTGATGGGACCAGATGCCATGATCTTCATTTTCTGAATGCTGAGCTTTAAGTCAACTCTCTCATTCTCCTCTTTCACTTTCATCAACATGCTCGTCAGTTCCTCTTCACTTTCTGCCATAAGGGTGGTGTCATCTGCATATCTGAAGTTATTGATATTTTTCCTGGCAATCTTGCTTCCAGCTTGTGCTTCTTCCAGTCCAGTGTCTTTAAACATATACAATTTTATTTGTCAATTGTACCTCAATAAGGGGCCGCGAAGAGTTGGACACGACGGAGCGACTTCACTTTCACTTTCATGCATTGGAGAAGGAAATGACAGCCCACTCCAGTGTTCTTGCCTGGAGAATCCCAGGGACAGGGGAACCTGGTGGGCTACCATCTATGGAGTTGCACAGAGTCGGACACGACTAAAGCAACATAGCAGCAGCAGCAGCAAAGCTTAAAAAAAAAAGAATGAGCATTTTGTCTTTTCACGTAGGGACCACCCTGTTCAATTTCTTCAAGCCTGGAAGTGAGTTGGTATTCAATGAATGTTGGTTTAATGACTGAATGACTGACTGAGGGGATAAATGAAGAAATTGAAAACAAGTGACTCAGTTAGAAGGGTCAAAGTTACACTGCTTCAGAGCTTGAACACTTTGCCTGTGGGAAGTTTTAAAAGTGTTTAGTTTGGCTACTTAAAAAATTATTTTTGACCAATTAGTTGTAACCTACTAATGGCCTGAAAAAAGGATTTTCAATTTTGTGGAAATTTAATGTAGTCTCAGTAATCCTGTCTTCTCTTTTATGGATATGATTGGAATTTGTTTATGGAATATTTATTTGTTTGTTCAGGTCAAACATTAACCTTTTTATTCTGTCAGGCATAGATGAAAACCTCATGAAGAGTCTTAGATCCTTATTTCCTGAAGAGCATGATTGCAATTTGACTCCTTTATATGCATAGTTATTTATTATGCTAATGAGTATGCCTGTACTGTTATTTTAGGTTGTAGAAAAGAAATTTTAAAAGAATTATGTTTCTATTGGCACTGACTTCATGTCAGCAATCATGAGTTCAAGTATTTTATGTATAAGATATCTCATACCACTTCACAGAAAGTATATTTAATTATCTTCTAATGGATTATGTCAAAATTTCTTTGACTTATATAATTTGTATGGAAGTATTTTGTATTCTTATCAAGCTTATCCATATATATCAGGAATGCCACTTGAAATAATATGAGTGAAAATACAGTGGGTTATAGCAGCAATAATTTTTTGATAATCAGAAATTATTCTGATGCTCTTTGGGAGAAACCTCAAGTTTTTTTTCTTTATAAAAATCAACTTTATTGAGGTATAATTTACATGCAATTAAATTCACTCATTTTAAGTATTTGTGGAGTTTTTAACTTTTTCTTCCAGTTTTATAGAGCTATAATTGACGTAGAGCTCTATATAAGTTTAAGGTGTATAGCATAATGATTTGACTTATATCCATCATGAATTGATTATCACAATAAGTTTAGTGAATATTCATCATCTTATATACATTCAAAATGAAAGAAGTAGAAAATGTTTTTCCTTGTGATGAGAACTCTTAGGATTTACCATCTTAACAACTTTCATATGAAACATACAGCAGTGCTGATTATATTTGTCATGTTATACATTGCATCTGTAATATTTAGTTATCTAATAACAGGAAATTTGCACCTTTTGACGTTTTTTATACAGTGATGAAATAGACAAGCAAAGGACTCACAGGAGAAAGAAATCAATGTAGGTCAGAGTAAATTTCTACTTAGACAATGAACAATTCATACCTTATAATGCAGACTTCTATTGTTTCTATTGAAATATTGTTTCTTGAGGTCACATAATATCATCTAGAAGTAGTGTTAAGAAAATTTATAATAAAATTAACTGTCTTGTAGGATAGATGAGACTAAGTGCAGTGTATTATCTATGGTTTGTTTTCCATTTTCTCTTTTCTGTGTGTTGAAATAATATTGTATTCTACCTATGTCTGTAGACCACTGGGTCTTTGTGATTCATATACTTTTTAAAAAATATATAAATTTATTTATTTTAATTGGAGGTTAATTACTTTACAGTATTGTATTGGTTTTGCCATACATCAACATGAATCCGCCACAGGTATACATGTGTTTCCCATCCTGAACCCCCCTCTTTCTCCCTCCTCTCTCCCTTTACCATCCCTCTGGGTCGTCCCAGTGCACCAGCCCCAAGCATCCAGTATCATGCATCAAAGCTGGACTGGTGATTCGTTTCATATATGATATTATGCATGTTTCAATGCCATTCTCCCAAATCATCCCCCTCTCCCTCTCCCATAGAGTCCAAAAGAGTGTTCTATACATCTGTGTCTCTTTTGCTGTCTCTCATACAGGTTTATCATTACCATCTTTCTAAATTCCATATATATGCGTTAGTAAAATGGCAACCCACTCCAGTGTTCTTGCCTGGAGAATCCCAGGGATGGGGGAGCCTGGTGGGCTGCCGTCTCTGGGGTCACACAGAGTTGGACATGACTGAAGCGACTTAGCAGCAGCAGCATACTATATTGCTGTTTTTCTTTCTGGCTCACTTCACTCTGTATAATAGGCTCCAGTTTCATCGACCTCATTAGAACTGATTCAAATGTATTCTTTTTAATGGCTGAGTAATACTTCATTGTGTATATGTACCACAGCTTTCTTATCCATTCATCTGCTGATGGACATCTAGGTTGCTTCCATGTCCTGGCTATTGTAAACAGTGGTGTGATGAACATTGGGGTACATGTGTCTCTTTCAATTCTGGATTCCTCGGTGTGTATGCCCAGCAGTGGGATTGCTGGGTCATAAGGTATTTTTCCCAGAGCTAGAACAAATATTTCACAATTTGTATGGAAATACAAAAAACCTCGAATAGGCAAAGCAGTCTTGAGAAAGAAGAATGGAATTGGAGGAATCAACCTGCCTGACTTCAGGCTCTACTACAAAGCCACAGTCATCAGGACAGTATGATACTGGCACAAAGACAGAAATATAGATCAATGGAACAAAATAGAAAGCCCAGAGATAAATCCTCGCACCTATGGATACCTTATCTTTGACAAAGGAAGCAAGAATATACAATGGATTAAAGACAATTTCTTTAACAAGTGGTGCTGGGAAAACTGGTCAACCACTTGTAAAAGACTGAAACTAGAACACTTTCTAACACCATACACAAAAATAAACTCAAAATGGATTAAAGATCTAAACATAAGACCAGAAACTGTAAAACTCCTAGAGGAGAACATAGGCAAAATTCTCCGACATACATCATAGCAGGATCCTCTATGACCCACCTCCCAGAATATTGGAAATAAAAGCAAAAATAAACAAATAGGACCTAATGAAACTTAAAAGCTTCTGCACAACAAAAGATTCATATACTTTTAATTTCTGTAATTATTGAATGAGTAGTATACTTAATTCATCCAGTATCTTCTTTTAGTCTTTGTTATATACCTGTTCATTTCATCACCATCTGCTTCTGGGAGACTTAAGTTTTTTTCCTATATTAAGAGCTTGAACAACATCTTATGTGTTGCTTTAATGTGCCTGTTTAAAATATCAACATTTTAATGCTACTTCATTTCTCAGTGGAGCACGAATTACATTGCCTTAATGTGTGTGGGGGGAGAGATCTTAAGGCTGTTTTCTCCCTTTCTCTCCGGTGACCTGGAATCTCTGAACTAAAAGCACAGAAACATCAGATGGTGAATCTTATTTTCATGTATATTTCCTAAGAAGCCACTACGGATGAATTATTTATTCTGTATTATCTGATGCTGTTTAACTTTGACCAGCTAGTAGCAATAAGACCAATTCTAAATATCTTTCCATTTGGAGATGTCTACTGTTGTCATCAGCAGCAACGCCCTCTCCTCCCACACACAGAACACTTTCATATATGTATGTATATATGTTTGTATGTATGTAGGTATGTATTTATGTATTTATCTTTCCTCCTCTCACAGTTGGCAGGTTGTGGGTGGCTTTCTCAAGAGGGGAGGGGGAAGGAGGCCTTGGCTGTAGGCTGCTGTTGATTTAAGGCAGTGGGCATTATTAATAGGCAGCATATGCCCTCTCACTTGCAGTAATGCAGCTGACCCTTTTAGCTGCTTGGATACCCGAGCTTTAAGTGGCAACTTTAATGTGATAACTTAGAGTTATGTCCTTACTAAAGAAATCACATTTAGAAGCTTTTATGTTATCTTAGTCATGCTTGTATTTTAAGAAATCTGAACATGATAAACATTAAAAATGAATTTATATTCATGAAGCAAAATGTGATTTTCTAGGTAATTACCAATTCATCTAGAAGTTCAAATGGTTGCTTTTAGTTTTCATCCATGTAAATAACACAATGAAAAAGGAAAGCTATTCTGTGATACCCTGTGCTTCATTTCAAATGATTTTTCTTGATGATACATTTATTTCATTTAAGACTTTTTCAAATAGATACTTCTTTCCTAAGTAGAGCTTGCTGTTGTTAGAAATAATTTAATATGTCTATTGTTAGAATGAGGCCAATATAACCTTTTACTTAGTCTTTTATTTAGTAGATTTAAAAAATTTTGTAACCTCCTGAGTGAGCATATTGAATTCTTGAAATATGGTTGTAGATTAAAGGATATACAGAGATATTGTATAATCTATTTTTAAAGCAAGTAGTGTTGGGATTTGTACTTAGGTGATGTTAGATATAAAATGAAATCAAAGAGGCAGAAATTCAGAGAGGTTTTTCCCTAATTAATAAAATTAGAGAAAGAGAGAGAGAGGTGAATTGCCATTGATTTTTAAGAGTTGTTATTCATACGTAACTTTTTGTTAATTTAATTTTAGGTTTGCAATGGGAAATGATCAAAAAGCATTTCTTTAGTGGTAACTTAAAGATTACAGGCTATATAGTTAAAGTTTTAATTGTTTAAAGATGCAATAATGTGAGCAAAATTAAGATATATATATTTTAAAAGAGTCAACATTGTGATACTTAAATTTTAAACTTCAGTTCTGCTTTTAATTCCTAAGTCCATTTCTATTTTTTCCTTATCTTTTTTAATTATCTTTTTTTTCTCTACCACCTCCAAATTTAAAAAGACAGTCTAAACTTTTTATTTCAGAAAACACTGACTTTGCAGAAAATATATGAGTATTTAAAACATGTCGTTGGCAGAGAAATCAAGAAAAAAAATTTCTGAAAATACTTTACAGTGTGATTTAATCACCACACCTATAAGTGTTTAAACCATACTGTTGACAAAATAGCCCAGAAAATATTATAAATAGTGACTGTTGATGATACCTTTCTGATGGCTTGGAATTGATTGGTACTTTAAGTTATAGAATTATGGAAACTATTACATATCATATAAAATGCTGTATCATCAGATTTTAATTTGTGAATAGATGACATTTGATAGTTTTATTAATATTATAAACAAACTTGACACCCAGTTAATTTAAAGCAAGTATTATTCATAAATTAAATTATTTAGTATGCTTTCATTTTGGGTTTGTAATTTGGTAAATCTTTAAGTTGGAATGATCACTTGCTTTGTTGAGATTGTGGTAATCTAAAAAGAGCAAGGCGGAACTCCTACTTAAATTAGACCTCTGACCCAAACTTGGCAGTTCTCTCAGCTTGCCAGGGAAAATACTTGCCAGGTTCACTATTTTCTTCCGTCATCTTGAGAGAGTCTACCCCATTTTTCTCCTCCATTGACTAACCTTTGACTTCCCAAACCTGTATTTCTTTCCAACAGGAGTGAATAAACACTCTTGGTATGTGAAGATTAAAGGTCCATGGACCCTGCAGGTGCCCTGAAGCAAATTTGCTCAGAATTAATTTGGTACCTCCAGTTGTGGTTTGTTTAGGATAGGAAACCAGATAGAATTCAATAGTGTATCTTGAATCTTAGAACTTAATACTTCTGTTACAAACAACAGGGAAGAAAAAAAGACCAAGTGCCAGTAACATTTACTCTTCAAAGGAAAGTTTTTGTCTTTCTGTGCCTGGTTATCTTCAAGAGTTGCCGAGTAAAAAGAAAATTTCAGTGGAAATATATTTCAGCCCTGATATAGAAAAGACCTTTAAAAAGAGTCATTGTTGACATGAAAGGGAAAACATTCTGATTTTCTGGGATGTAAGCCTTAGAAAACAAGCCAGAGTAAAAGAACATGTAGAAATGAAAAACTTATGGCTCCAGAGATGACCTGTTGTGAATTATTTCAAAATTCAATGGATATCTCTGATGGTTGATTTTTCTTCTATGAATCCTTGCTCTTATGAATGTACTGAGTAGGTATCAGCTTTGTTTTAAAGTGAAATAATCACTATAAAGAATATCACTGTTCTGAAAACATAAACAATTGCTTTTGAACATAAGGTAAAATATGTACTTGTAAAGAACAAAATGTATCTATATGAATAAAGAATATAAAGAAGTGTTTCTCTAAGAAATTGTAACTGTTGAGTTGTCTTTAGTTGTAGGTGACTTGGCTTAGGAATTTCTGAATCTAAAGCTAGTAGATGCATTTTGCCAATTGCACTTAGGTGATTCTGGCAACAGATACAGCAGTCTGTAAATGACAGAGGAACTAAGAAGCAGAGAAGCATGAGGGAATAGATCCTTTCTTAGGCACATGCTTTCTACCTTTTTTTTTTTTTTTAAATAAAGTGTTTAACAAAAGATGTTTCACAATACTGTGGTGCAGTGCAGTCCGTGCAGCTGACTCCTGGGGTTGTACTGATTATGTTGTGTTAAAAATAGAACCAGTTAAAAACATACATTTGATAATATATTTGGTAAGTTTTGAGTTGAGGTGGTAGAATAGTGCATTCAAAACTGTGAGAGGATGCTGTTATTATCTATGTATTTTAAATGTTTTGAAATAGTTTTATTGGAGTGTAGTTGCTTTACAATGTTTGCTCTGCTCCACAGCAAAGTGAATCAACTATATGTATTCATATATCCCATCTTTTTGGATTTCCTTCCCATGTAGGTAGTATCCTATGTAGAGAGTATTGAGTTGAGTTCCCTATGATATATAGTAGGTTCTCATTAGTTATCTGTGTTATACGTAGTAGTGTCTATGTGTCAATCCCAATCTCCAAGTTCATTCCCTTCTCTGCTTGGTATCCATACGCTTGTTCTCTATGTCTAGGATGCTTCTCTTTAAACATCAGACATAGGGAAGAATCAATTTTGTTGGATCCAAGCACCATCATGTTATTGAAAGCTTATTGAATAATTTGGTACCTTATAAATAGTTATCAGATTAAGTTTTTCAGTCCTCTACATTTTTACCATAGAGAGTCTTCTGAAATTTGATTGTTTAGAAATCTTAAGATGGCTTTTTCTTTTTTAGGAGAGATATGTTCAGTTCTTTTATTTGTTTGAAAATTTAGCTTTGAATAGTTAATTTGAGAATAAATAGAAGAGAGAGGAGAGAATAGAGATTTAGAAGAACCTTAATCAGTTCAGTAATATCATGGTTCAGGAATATTTTTAAAAGCCGTATTTTTACTGTTAAGATATCAGAATGGTTAAAGCGGAGGAAGTTTACTCACTTTCTCACTAACCCTGAGACCTTGAGCAAGGTATTTAAATTCTTTGTGCCTCAGACCCCCTTTCTGTAAAATGGGGCACAGAGAATTTAAATACCTACCACATGGAGTTGTTATGAGAATTGGATAAGTTAATACAAGTACTAATAGCACTACTACATATGTTTTAGCCAACACTGTTATTAGATTTGGTGCGCTTGCCAATTTTCTCACTTGATGATTATTTTC
Source organism: Ovis canadensis (assembly GCF_042477335.2). Taxonomy (NCBI): domain Eukaryota; kingdom Metazoa; phylum Chordata; class Mammalia; order Artiodactyla; family Bovidae; genus Ovis; species Ovis canadensis. Next base: position 78,458,082 of record NC_091248.1, on the reverse strand, counting down.
ATTAGAGAGCCTATAACTCTGTGTGTGTGCAGGCGCTGTGCTTAGTTGCTCAGTCATGTCTAACTCTTTGTGACCCTTCGGACTGTAGCCAGCCAGGCTCCTCTGTCCATGGGATTTTTCGGGCAAGAATGCTGAAGTGGGTTGCTATTTTTCTCCTCCAGGGGATCTTCCTGACCCAGGGATCCAACCCACATCTCCTGTATCTCCAGCATTGCAGGCAGAGTCTTTACCTGCTGAGCCATCGGGAAAGCACACATAACTCTCTAGTTATTGAATTAAATTCTTTGCAGAAATATATCCATTGTCTCTGAATTATATCTCTCTTAAAAGATTGGATCCAAGATAGGAAAGTTAGGCAAAACAGTTAGATATTTCCTGGTACATTTTATGTAACAGGTCGCTTAGTCAGCAACATCATTTAGTGCCCACATGTGTATACAGCTTTTTTAGCCTTCTCTGTTTGCTGGGTTGCATCAAGTTCAAACAGTTCAAATTGGAGGGATTTGGAAATTGTGTTTCTTAGAGGAATTTAATTCAGGAAGGCAACTCACTGTGGTTTCCAAGATCAAGGACTTGAACTGGAATGTACATGGAATCCACCTTGAACTTGTACCTTGACACAGTACAAAGGAAGAAGTCATACTTTTCTTTTAACCTATTGAACCTGTACCATAATCAACTTGGAAAAAAAATTCATTTTGTGGTTTAAATAGCAGTCAGTGGTCTTTTATTGTTGTTGATACTTAGAGAAAATTTGGAAGATGGTTATCTCTTTAGTGCTGCCAAATATATTGTTATTATGCAGACCCTGCAGGCACCAGCTGCAGTTGTTTTCCAGAGGACATGCAATCAATCTAGCTATCATGCACCCAGCTTTAGTATTACTGGCTGCATTTGGTCTTTTTACTCACAGATGCACGCATACTGACACTTGTCAGTATGTTAAAATTGAAGGATGGTTGCTATATTTTGATGGTCTTTATCTTCTCTTTCATCTGTTCTTGGTTTTAGTTCCTAATTACTGCTATTATTCTTGGGCATTTCTGATCAGAAGCAAGCATTCAATTTCTATCTAATATATCCCTTGTTATGTAAGTGTATGATGTACTTAAATGATTTGCTTTCACCTGACCCAGTTAGAATTTAAGTTTTGAGCCAGCTAAAGTAAGATTGAGCTGATTTATCCCACTGTTTTTTTCCCAGTAATGTTGAACTGGAGCAGAACCACTTATTGTGCTAATGCTCACTTCTAAAATATACAGATGCTTATTTACATAGACAGAAAACATATACATACTAGTTGCATTTTAATCTTAGAGTAGGCAAACTAGAATGCTGTAAAAGGTACAGTTTGCCTCTTTGACATGGCTTTCTGGTATGAAACTTGATATATTAAAAAATAACCAAAATAAGCTGGATTGGGATGAATAATTTATTCTAGAATTTATAGTCATGTGGTCAGTTTTATACCATACATGTGAAGCAGTAGTAATCAATAATAATAATGACAAAAATAACATTCTTTTAACATGTATTAAGCCCTTACTTTGTACCAGGCACTTGGGTTAAGCTCTTTACATTAAATAATTCACACCAAACAACTATTTTTGAAGCAAGTACTAGGATTACTTTTTAATTTCACAGATGAGATAAGAGAGGACTACAGATGTTAACATACTATCCAAAACCACACAGTTTTGGAGCAGGGATCCAGTTTTCATTGTTTCTGACTGTAGAGAGTCTGAGCTCTTAGTATTTGTTCTATTTTGACTACTTTCCATGTTATATACTGACCTGCAGTTATATAGATTAGGGTCTTAGAAGCAAATAAAGTGAAGTGAAAGTCACTCGGTCATGTCTGACTCTTTTGCAACCCCATGGGCTATAGTCCATGGAACTCTCCAGGCCAGAATACTGGCGTGGGTAGCCTTTCTGTTCTCCAGGGGATCTTCTCAACCCAGAGACAGAATCCAGGTCTCCTGCATTACAGGCAGATTATTTAACAGCTGAGCCACCAGGGAAGCCCAAGAATACTGGAGTAGGTAGCCTAGCTCTTCTCCAGCAGATCTTCCTGACCTAGGAATCAAACTGGGGTCTCCTGCATTGCTGAGCTGTGAGGGAAGCCCAGAAGCAAATAAACAATCAAATGGGGCATTTGAGAGAGGAGTTACAAACAAGAGTAAGAGATAATAACAAGGGATGATGAAGGGATAGTGAGGCTAGCAACAGTGGAAACTATTATCCTTCCTATATATGAAGGAACAAGAGAACCCAGGGATCGAACCCAGGTCTCCTGAATCGCAGGCGGATTCTCTACCAGCTGAGCCACAAGGGAAACCCCAAGGAATTGGTTACTGGATCTTGAAGGGTGTGACTTTAGTTGTAGGAGAAGATCATCTGACAGCTCCTGTGGTCTTAGGTTGAGGGACACAACCAACTTTGGTGACCTAGCAGGGACAGAACTGAGGAAATAAATACCTTGATCACATTTTCCTCCTTTCTCCACTTTCTTGCCAGTGATCCTCATTGGCCAAACTCAACTGGAAGACACAGGAAAGGGGACCCTTTGATGCAATAGTTAGCTTCTTCTGGCTTACAAGAGATGGGAAACAGATGAAAATCTTCCAGCACAAAGAGAAAATATCTAGTTCACAGATGCACTACCAAGAAAATAGTTTCTCAGTGTCAAGGCATTAGTAAGGCCAAAATTTTCTACTTAGCTCCAATCATTAGACCTGCTTATTGTCAATTTTAATGTATTATTTTGTCTTCTTAATTATAGATTTCTGAAACAGCTTGCTTTGGTATGGGGAATCTAGACCAAGATTCTTTCCTTGCAATTGCCAAGGTTACCTTTAGGATTTTAAACAAATTAACTTTGGATATGTCTCAGCTATTTTCTTCTTTAAAATATGAATAGCAATGTCAATACTGTTCTAGGTGTTACAACTCTTTGTGACCCCATGGACAAGAGGAGCCTGGTGAGGTTGCAAAGAGTCGGACATGACTTAGCAACTGAACAACAACTGTTCTAGGTTAATACAATAAGGGTTCATGAAATAGTAATACATTTTGGACATTTAATTGCATATATTTGTGCATATATATATATGTGTGTGTGTGTGTGTGTGTTAGTTCTGGGGCTTCAAACAGTTGGTGCTAGTGGTAAATGAACCTGCCTGCCAATGCAGGAGCTGCAGGAGATGTGGGTTTGATCCCTGGGTTGGGAAGATCCCTTGGAGGAGGATATGGCAACCCCCTCCAGTCCTCATGGCTGGAGAAACCCATGGACAGAAGGAGCGTGGCTGGCTTATAGTCCATGGGGTCACATATTTTTAAAAATTGTCTGATTCCCAAGAATCCTTTACATCTGAAATCGGCCTAGAATACTTGGTCTACTGGAGTTGCCAAAACCAGCCAATGTTGTTGAGGGTAGGTGAAGGGGTCACAAAGAGTTGAACACGACTGAAATGACTTAGTGTACACACACATATGTATGTTTTACCTTTTTTACTGGTCTTCTTTTTTTTTTTCTAAACCTTTAAGCATTTATCTGAGATCATTTTCCTTCTGCCTAAAAAACTTCCTTTACTATATCTTTTAATATGGGTCTGCTGAGAATCTTTTTGACTTGTTTTGTCTGAAATGAAATGATTTCTTTATGTTTATTTTGAAGGGTATTTTTGCTGGGTATAGAATTCTAGATTAGCAGTTATTTTCTTTCTAATATTTAAAAATATCAGTCGTTTGATTATTATATATTAAAATATTATACACAAAAATTAAATATAAATAAATTAAAATATATTAAAAATATATAGTCATCTGACTTAGATAGTTGCTCTTGAGACATCAGGTATGTTGTTCTAACTATTACTCTTTGAAGGTAGTCCCTTTTTCGTTGTTTTTAAGATTTTTTTCACTTTGATTTTCAGAAATTTTACTACGATTGGCTTAAGGTTATTGATTTATTCACAATTTGCTTTCTTTCCAAAGCACTTATTTCAAGAGGACCCAAAAGGTTGGAGTGTTAATTAATTGTTATTTTTAAATAAGTAAAAACCCAGTAGCTAATGAGGGCTGATGTAGACAAGTTAACAGGTTCTCTTTTAAGTACATTTACATATTTCTTCTTAACATTCCTTCTTTTTTCAGCTTTATTGAGGTATAATTGACAAATAAAATTATATGTATTTAAAGTATACAGTGTAATGGGTTTGATGCATGTTTACATTGTGAAGTGTTTACCACAAGCTAATTAACACATCCATTATCTCACCCAAGGTACCATTTGTGAGAATGTGTGTGAGAACCTTGCTTCTTAACAGAAGAATGATGATAGTGCAGGAAGTCAGAAAAGGTCAAAGAGAATCTAACAAGGTTCACTCTGTCCCTTATCTAATGCCAGGACTGTAGAAGAAGAGAAGGAAAGAATAGACTTATGTCAGTTCAGAAGTATTATACAAAGTGAAGGGTTTTGAAATAGTAGAAAGTTTTTATTGTAAAAGAAAAATTATTTTATCCAATGAGTTGTCAGTCTGTAGTGAAGGCCGTCATGCTACTGAAGCATTTTTCTTTCCATATGCCAAATTCATATCATACTAGCATCAGCAGAATCTACCATTGTCAATCTTGTTACTCAGGACAATAAAATATATAAAAAGGAAAACAAGAAACTTTATGATCTAAAATGTAAGAGTCTTTTTATAATTATTAAACTGTATTGGAATGAAAATGATGAAATCCTTTTTTATGGGATAGTAATCTTAAAAAGTTTGTGTACTAAGTCCTGTGAAGCAGATATTTGAGTTATTGGATTGATATTGCAAAATGGGAAGTATCTGAAGCATTCTGATTTCTTGAAAGGCTATGTTGTGAAAAATTTGTTTTGTAAGAGTAGATGTATAAAAAGCATATGTTGTTGTTATTACCTAGAATCCAATAAGAGATAGCTTTTGCTTTAACAAATTATTAACATGTGTATAGGAGCTATTTTCACAGTTAGGTTATTTTAGATAGCAGAATAATTTGTTTCATATTTTAAGCATTGAAATACCCCTTTAAGTTCAGTATTCCCATGACTCCAGCATGATATATAATAGAAATAGCACAGAATAAAATATTTTGCTAAGTAATTGAAATAAATTCTGTGGGTAGTTGAATGAAATAATGATATTTACAGGGACATTGTTAGAGTGCAGTATCTGTAAGAAGACTTCTCCTAAAGCTACTAAATTTAAGACATGTCCATAAACCATATAAATAAAAAGAGGAAGAATATAAAGCAATTGGCAAAGCAAAGAATGATAAAGCAATTCAATGGTGACCACAAAATAGTACATTTTTCAACTTTTAACTTGTAACCTATATTTACTTTTTAAGTATCATTTAGCTGTGCACAGGCAGTAAAAAAATTAGGATTTTCCTTCTTGCAGTCTGTATTTATTGGATTTTAAAGTGGTGGCAAAACTCTGAAGTCATTTGAACCCTAATGGAATTTATAGTGTGTAATCATAATAGTAGTGGCAGAAGAATTAGTAACCATAAAGAAGGCTATTCTCACTTACCACTTAGAGGGTATATGACCTGTGTGATCTGTTACAATTGATGGCTTATCATGGGCCATCTAGAATTTTTAAATTTCTTACTAGTACTAAATGTGTTTAAAATTTGGCTATGAGTTTAGAAGTATAGTCTTTGCCTTACATACTCCAGTTTTGCTATATTTGTTACTAGTGATTCCTTGATTGTAAGGCCTGATAGTCATTGAAGAGTATTTTACTTTGATAAGTTAAAGATGTTACTAGGTTGGACTAAGTTCTAATAGACTTAGATAATTTGTTTATAGTTAAGTATCACTGCAAATAAATTAGTTCTGTAGGCCTATAAAAAGGAGACAGATTTGTGTTGTAATGAAACATTTGATACTATTCAAATTACATTTTGTTGGAATAACATCACTTTATACTCTACCAAAACGAAGTTGTAAAACAAATCAATTGCTATATATTGTTAACAGATCTGCAGAATGGCCTCAATCACTGAAGGAAAAGAAAAGTCAGAAGCCAGGCAGTAATGAAGTACATGTGTTCATTGGAGTATATATGTCTAGCGGGGTGGGAACTGAAGATGTACAAGTAAATGGATGTCTTCTTCTGACTGGTAAAAGATAAAGTGACAGAATGCTGTTGGTTGGATGTTCTCGGCACCTTAGGCAACTAGCTAACTGTGTGCTTCACAAAGACCCTACATGTAGCATCGGTGGGGAAACATGGAATCAAGTTAGGAAGGACTGGAGTTGGATACAACTCATCACAGAACCCTCCATTCTCCCTAGAAAAGACAGTGAGGCCAGAATTAAGGTTAAATTGCCTGGAGGCAATTGTGAAAGGAAATTTAGAAGTTGATTTGTCAAGATTAGTCTAAACTTTCAGGCAGGAGTAAAGTAGGTTAGAAAATACACATCAGTAAGTTTTCAGAATTCTTTGCTTTAACTGGATGCTTCTGCTAGGGTATCTAACCATAAGATTTTGTTGTTCACTAAAGCCTTTGACTGTGTGGATCACAATAAACTGTGGAAAATTCTGAGAGAGATGGGAATACCAGACCACCTGACCTGCCTCTTGAGAAATCTGTATGCAGGTCAGGAAGCAACAGTTAGAACTGAACATGGAACGACAGACTGGTTCCAAATAGGAAAAGGAGTACGACAAGGATATATATTGTCACCCTGCTTACTTAACTTATATGCAGAGTACATCATGAGAAACGCTGGACTGAAAGAAACACAAGTTGGAATCAAGACTGCCGGGAGAAATACCAATAACCTCAGATATGCAGATGACACCACCCTTATGGCAGAAAGTGAAGAGGAATTAAAAAGCCTCTTGATGAAAGTGAAAGAGGAAAATGAAAAGTTGGCTTAAAGCTCAACATTCAGAAAACGAAGATCATGGCATCTTGTCCCATCACTTCATGGGAAATAGATGGGGAAACAGTGGAAACAGTGTCAGACTTTATTTTTTTGGGCTCCAAAATCACTGCAGATGGTGACTGCAGCCATGAAATTAAAAGATGCTTACTCCTTGGAAGGAAAGTTATGACCAACCTAGATAGTATATTCAAAAGCAGAGACATTACTTTGCCAACTAAGGTCCTTCTAGTCAAGGCTATGGTTTTTCCACTGGTCATGTATGGATGTGAGAGTTGGACTGTGAAGAAAACTGAACGCTGAAGAATTGATGCTTTTGAACTATGGTGTTGGAGAAGACATTTGAGAGTCCCTTGGACTGCAAGGAGATCCAACCAGTCCATTCTGAAGGAGATCAGCCCTGGGATTTCTTTGGAAGGAATGATGCTAAAGCTGAAACTCCAGTACTTTGGCCACCTCATGCGAAGAGTTGACTCATTGGGAAAGACTGTGATGCTGGGAGGGATTGGGGGCAGGAGGAGAAGGGGACGACAGAGGATGAGATGGCTGGATGGCATCACTGACTCGATGGACGTGAGTCTGAGTGAACTCCGGGAGTTGGTGATGGACAGGGAGGCCTGGCGTGCTGCAATTCATGGTGTTGCAAAGAGTCAGACATGACTGAGCGACTGAACTGAACTGAAAGATCTGATTGTAGTGATATTGAAAGAGATGGAGAGATTGGAAAGGGACTAGGTTTATGAGAAAGAAAAGTTTAGTTATCAGTGTATTGAATTTAAGGTATTGATGTTTGTAGGTGGAAATAAATGTGTGCAAAAGTTCTTTTTAAACTTAAAAGACTCATACATGTTCAAGTTAATGTAATTGAAGTGAAAATACTCAGAAGTGATCTGGCCACATGTATTTGAGATTACAGGCTAGGAGTGAGATTGGTAATTGAACAAATAGAACAAATTCAGAGTTAATGAAGAGTGGGAAGAAGAGAAATGTGAGTAGTGATTATTGTTATTCAGTCGCTAAATTGTGTCTGACACTGCAACTCCATGCACTGTAGCACGCCAGGCTTCCTTGTCCTTCATTACCTCCCAGAGTTTGCTCAAACTCATGTTCATTGAGTCTGTGATGCCATTCGACTATCTCATCCTCTGTTGTCGCTTTCTGTTCCAGCCCTCAGTCTTTGCCAGCATCAAGGTCTTTTCCAAAGAGTCAGCTCTGCTCATCAGGTGGCCAAAGTATTGGAGCCTCAGCTTGAGCATCAGTTCTTCCAATGAATATTCAAGGTTGATTTCCTTTAGGATTGACTGGTTTGATCTCCTTGCTGTCCACAGGGCTCTCAAGGGTCCTCTCCAGCACCACAGTTTGAAAGCATCAATTCTTTGGTGCTCAACCTTCTTTAGGTTGGTTCATCTCTCACATCTTTACAAGACTGTTGGAAAACCTATAGCTTTCTCTACTTTGTCGGCAACCTGATGTCTCTTGGTTTTTAATACGCTGTCTAGGTTTGTCATAGCTTTTCTTCCAAGGAGCAAGTGTTTTAATTTCATGGCTGCAGTCGCCATCTATACTAATTTTGAAGCCCAAGAAAATGAAGTTGTCCACTGTTTCCATTTTTTCTCCCTCTATTTGCCATGAAGTGACAGGACCATATGCCTGATCTTAGTTTATTGAATGTTGAGTTTTAAGTCACCTTTTTCACTTTCCTCTTTCACCTTCATCAAGGGGCTCTTTAGTTCCTCTTCATTTTCTGCCATTAGAGTGGTATCATCTGCATATCTGAGGTTATTGATATTTCTCCTGGTGATCTTGATTCCAGCTTGTGATTCATCCAGCCTGTCATTTTGTGTGATGTACTCTGCATATAAGTTAAATAAGCAGAGTGACAATATACAGCCTTGATGTACTCCTTTCTCAATTTGAGCTGGTCCATTGTTTCATGTTCGGTTGTAACTGTTGTTTCTTGATCTGAATACAGGTTTCTCAGGAGGCAGAAAAGGTAGTCTGGTATTCTCATCTCTTTAAGAATTTTTCAGAGTTTGTTGTGATCCACACAGACAAAGGCTTTAGTATAGTCAATGAAGCAGAAATAGATGTTTTCCTGGAATCCCCTTGCTTTCTCCATGATCCAACGAATGTTGGCAATTTGATATCTGGTTCCTTTGCCTTTTCTAAATCCAGCTTGTACATCTGGAAGTTCTCATTTCACATACTGCTAAGGCTTAGCTTGAAGGATTGTGAGCATTAGTTTGCTACTATGTGAAATGAGTACAGTTGTACATAGTTTGAACATTCTTTGGCATTGCCTTTCTTTGGGATTGGAATGAAAACTGACCTTTTCTAATCCTGTGGCCAGTGCTGAGTTTTCCAAATATGCTGGCATATTGAGTGCAGCACTTTCACAGCATCATATTCTAGAATTTGAAATAGCTCAGGTGGAATTCTATCACCTCTGCTAGCTTTTTTCATAGTAATGCTTCATAAGGCCCACTTGACTTCATACTCCAAGATGTCTGGCTCTAGGTGAGTGATCACATCATCATGGTTAGCTGGGTCATTAAGACCTTTTTGTACAGTTCTGTGCATTCTTGTCACCTCTTCTTAATCTCTTCTACTTTCATCAGTTCCTTGCTGTTTGTTTCCTTTATGGAGCTCATCTTTGCATGAAATGTTCCGTTGGTATCTCCAATTTTCTTGAAGATGTTGCCAGTCTTTCCTATTCTATTCTTTTCCTCTATTTGTTTGCACTGTTCACTTAAGAAGGCTTTCTTATTTCTCCTTGCTGTTCTGGAAGTCTGCATTCAGTTGGGTGTATTTTTCCCTTTCCCCTTTGCCTTTTACTTCTTTTCTCAGCTATTTGTAAGGCCTCCTCAGATAACCACTTTGCCTTCTTGCATTTCTTTCAAAGTCATTGAATTTTTGTCATCTTGAATTTTTATCAAGAACCACTTTTCCATATGAATATTCTTGGGGAGAAATACACTTTCTGACTGATAGAGACAGGTGACGACTTATGCTGTTCCACTGTTCTGGAATGCCCTCCCTAGCCTATGCAAATAATGCCTTTCCCTAGGTCCAATTTGAGTCTTACTTTAGCTTTTTATTTTTTCTCTGTAGTACCCGTTATCTCTGAACTTATTATATAGTCATTTCTTTTGTTCATTGCTTTTCCTCTCTTTACCAGCATGTGAGCTCCTAGAGAACAGAGATTTCTGTGTCATTTCTTCACTGGTATTCTCACTTTGAGAACCATCACTGATACACTGAGACTGAAGTAGATATTTGTTGAATATCTATTTGGTGCTGGCTTTAGTTAAAACACTTACTGAACGTCCTGTACCCTGTGCAGGGAATGTGTGTGTGTATGTGCCCATGTGTGTGTGCATGCATGTATGCACACGTGTGTGCATGCTCTTTAAGGAGAATTTTATTGGAATGCCCTGTTTCTTTTCTTATCCAGTTTCTGCTTGTGTTTTCTTTTTTAGAAAGCACTCTCTATGTTCACTGTCTGATTTTGATGTTCCTTCACTTAGTTTTTGTCAGCCCCCTTGTTTACATCCATCACTCATTAGTGCATGCCTCATACATTTCATACATTCTTATTTGATTTGCATATCTGTAATTGCCACTGTACTTTACATTCTTTGAGGATAATGACCAGTGTAACCTGACTATCTGTCTATAACATCTAGAATGATGTGCAGATACAGTAAGTTCTAAATACATACTTATTTTTCAATAATGAAGGAGTTAGAGTTGAGTCAAGTCTTTATAAACATATTTTGCTTCCCCAGTGCAAAATAGGCCCTTCTACAAGTCATGCCTTTTTTTTTCTGATTAGTAATTTACCTGTTTAGTCTTGTGAACATAATTAACCAGATTTAGCAGTCTTGTGTTGACTTTCTAGTAAGTCTAGTAAGAGTTAGGTTTGAAGGAACAGGCTTATGTCTGAGTTTTTGATGCTTAGAAATTTCTTTACTGCAAAAGGTATTTTGTTCATTCTACCCAACTACGACCTTTGTAATTTCTGCAGTTTGATGTGACAACTTCACTTTGCAGAGTTATTTCTATTATGATGTCTGTGGACTCTGGCCTTGACTCCCCCATTTTACTTGTCCTTTCTTGGGTATTCTAATTACCATGTCTCTTCTATTAAATAATCTAGCTCTTGATTATTGAGGCTCATTATGGATAGCAATAATAACTGAAAACCATTTACACAAACCTCAAATTACACCTTAAAATTGTTTTAAATGTTCCATTCATGGGAAGTCAGCACAGAAAGATCGATTAAAAAAAAAAACAAAACCTGTCTGTGATTGAGGAAACTTAGGTTCTATGCTTGATTCCTTTAGCTCCCAGATTTTGTATTCAGTATGAACTGTGTATGTTAAATGTATTGATATGAAGCTTTGCCTGAGAGATGGTCATACAGAGAGGGACAACCAAGGCCTAATTATTTTTAAAACTTGCAAAAGTAACTCCTCAACACATAAGAGCTAAAAATACACAGGTGGTTTCCTTAATGCCTGACTTAATTCCAGTAAGGGCTTAATACATTAGAAAATTATGGCACCGGATCATGTCTTCTTTCATATATCAGGGAAAGTCTCCAACATCTAGTTTTATTTATGGAAAGATTCATTGCCTTGAACTTTTACTTTAGAAAACCTTCTTTTCCTTGGGAAAGAATATATCTGCATGCTAGTTTTCTTGGCATTCATGTGTTCAAGGCTCAGTGCCAGGTTAGAGCTACCACATGCATACTCTATCTTTGCATCCCTTTTGGAGTTGCCTTATTATTTGATGATTAGAAGGAATAATGAAGGAATATTAGATAATTGTAGATAACGTTGGTTTTGTCTTACATTGATCTCAAGGGTTCCATTTAAAGTATTATGGACATTACGGAGGTCTTCTACATTTACTTGTTAGTCTGTAATTATTGATCGATACATTGAAATGTTGTGGTGTTTTTGTATTTGCTTATCACTTAGTAGTATAGGTGAATTTTGAATTCTTTTCAAAAATTTCATATAGATGAAGTCATTGTGTCTGGCGTTGAGTGTTACAAATTCAGTGTTATATAATGCTTGCCATTAGGGAGTTAACAACGTGGTCAAAGGTGACAATCATGAAAAAATTTAAAGTAATGCTATAACATTTTGTAGTGCTGTTATAGAAGTATTATTTATCAGGTATAATAAGATAGTCAGTTTTTATGAAGGTGATAAGATTGGCTGTGGAAGAGATACTTTAAAAAAAAAGAAAGAGTGTTTCCAAGGTTGATTGTGTCAATTAGCTTTGCTATGTAGCAAATCCTCTCATGATTTAGTAGCTTAAAGACATGGAAATACCAGAACACTTTAACTGCCTCCTGAGAAACCTGAATGCAGGTCAAGAAGCAACAGTTGGAACTGGACATGAAACCATGGAAGATTGTTTCAAAATTCAGAAAGGAGTACATCAAGATTGTATATTGTCACCCTGCTTATTTACCTTACATGAAGAGTACCTCATGCGAAATGCCAGATTGGATAAACCACAAGCTGGAATCAGGATTGCCATGAGAAATATCAGTAACTTCAGATATGCAGATGACACCAACCTAATGGCAGAGAGTGAAGAGGAACTAAAGAGCCTCTTGATGAAAGTGAGAGAGGAGAGTGAAAAATCTGGCCTAAAACTCAACATTCAAAAAACAAAGATCATAGCATCTGATTCCATCACTTCATGGAAAATAGATGGGGAAACAGTGGAAACAGTGACAGACTTAATTTTCTTGGGCTCCAAAATCACTGCAGATGGTGACTGGAGCCACAAAATTTAAAGATGCTTGCTCCTTGGAAGAAAAACTATGATGAACCTAGACAGCATATTAAAAAGTAGAGACATCACTATGCTGACAAAGGCCTGTATAGTCAAAGTTATGGTTTTTCCAGTAGACATGTATGGATGTGAGAGTTGGATCATAAAGAAGGCTGAGCACCAAAGAATTGATGCTTTCTGTATTTCTGGAGAAAGAGAGACTCTTGAGAGTCCTTGGACTGCAAGGAGATCAAACCAGTCAATCCTAAAGGAAATCAATCCTAAATCAATCCAATGAAGGACTGATACTGAAGCAGAAGCTTCAGTACTTTGGCCACCTGATATGAAGAACTGACTCCTCGGGAAAGACTCTGCTGCTGGGGAAGATTGAAGGCAGGAGAAGGGGATGACAGAGGATGAGATGGTTGGATGGCATCACTCACTCAATGGGCATGAGTTTGAACAAACTCTGGAAGAAGTTCCCAACTAAGCAGTTGGGAAGCCTGGTATGCTGCAGTGCATGAGGTCCCAGAGAGTTGAACATAACTGAGTAACTGAACAACATTTTCAGTTTTGAGCTGGTTTTAGCTGGATGATTTTTCTGGTCTGTACTTGTGTATTGGTTAGCTTCGGATAGTGTAACAAATTCCAACAAACTTGGTATTTAAATACAATTTTATTGTTGTTCAGTTGCTAAGTTGTGTCCGACTCTGTGACCCAGTGAACTGCAACACACCAGGCTTCCCTGTCCATCACCACCTCTCAGAAATTGCTCAAACTTATGGCAGAAAGTGAAGAAGAACTAAAGAGCCTCTTGATGAAAGTGAAAGAGGAGAGTGGAAAAGTTGGCTTAAAGCTCAACATTCAGAAAACTAAAATCATGGCATCTGATCCCATCACTTCATGGCAGATAGATGGGGAAACAGTGGAAACAGTGGCTGATTTTATTTTTGGGGGCTCCAAAATCACTGCAGATGGTGATTGCAGCCATGAAATTAAAAGGCGCTTACTCCTTGGAAGGAAAGTTAAGACCAACCTGGACAGCATATTAAAAAGCAGAGACATTACTTTGTCAACAAAGATCTATCTTGTCAAGGCTATGGTTTTTCCAGTAGTCATGTATAGATGTGAGAGTTGGACTATAAAGAAAGCTGAGTGCTGACGATTTGATGCTTTTGAACTGTGGTATATTGGAGAAGACTCTTGAGAGCCCCTTGGACTGTAAGGAGATCCAACCAATCCATTCTAAAGGTGGTCAATCCTGGGTGTTCATTGGAAGGACTGATGTTGAAGCTGAAAGTCCAATACTTTGGCCACCTGATGCGAAGGGCTGACTCATTTGAAAAGACCCTGATTCTGGGAAAGATTGAGGGCATGAGGAGAAGGGGACGACAGAAGATGAGATGGTTGGATGGGATCACTGACTCAGTGGATATGAGTTTGAGTGATAGATTTCCTTCCAATAAGTAAGAGTTGGTGATGGACAGGGAGGCTTGTCGTGCTGTGGTTCATGGGGTTGCAAAGAGTCTGACATTACTGAGTGACTGAGATGAACTGAACATGTCATTGAGTCAGTGACGCCACTTGACCATCTCATCCTCTGTCATCCCCTTCTCCTCCTGCCTTCAATCTTCCCAGCATCAAGGTCTTTTCAAATGATTCAGCTGTTTGCATCAGGTGGCCAAAGTATTGGAGGTTCAGTTTCAGCACCAGTTCTTCCAATGAATATTCAGGGTTGATTTCCTTTAGGATTGACTGGTTTGATCTCCTTGCTGTCTCAGGGACTCTCAAGAGTCTTCTCCAACACCACAGTTCGAAAACATCAATTCTTTGGCACCCAGCCTTCTTTACAGTCCAACTGTCACATGTATACATGACTGCTGGAAAAACCGTAGCATTGACTATGTGATGTTTGTCAGCAAAGTAACATATCTGCTTTAAAATTTTTTTTTATTCTTTTTTTAAATTTTAATTTCAATTTATTTATTTTAATTGGAGGCTAATTACTTTACAATATTGTTTTGGTTTTAAATACACTGTCTAGGTTTGTCATAGCTATTCTTCCAAGGAACAAGTGTGTCTATTTTTATTTTTTGTTTTTTTGTTGTTGTTGTTGTTATTTTATTGTTTTAATATTTTTTAAAAAAATCAATTTATTTATTTTAATTGGAGGCTAATTACTGTACAACATTGTAGTGGTTTTTGCCACACATTGACATGAATCAGCCATGGGTGTACATGTGTCCCCCATCCTGAACCCCCCACCTACCTCCCTCCCCATCCCATCCCTCAGGGTTATCCCAGTGCACCAGCCCTGAGCACCCTGTCTCATGCAGCAAACCTGGACTAGTAATCTTTTTCATATATGGTAATATACATGTTTCAATGCTATTCTCTCAAATCATCCCACCCTCGCTTTTTCCCACAAGAGTCCAAAAGTCTGTTCTTTACATGTGTGTCTCTCTTGCTGTCTCTCATATAGAGTCATCATTACCATCTTTCTAAATTCCCTATATATGCTTTAATATACTGTATTGGTGTTTTTCTTTCTGACTTACTTCACTCTGTATAATAGGCTCCAGTTTCATTCACCTTATTAGAGCTGATTCAAATACACTTTTTAATAGCTGAGTAATATTCCATTGTGTATATGTAGCACAGCTTACTTATCCATTCATCTGCCAATGGACATCTAGGTTGCTTCCATGTCCTAGCTATTGTAAACAGTGCTGTGATGAACATTGGGGTACATGTTTCTCTTTTAATTCTGGTTTCCTTTGTGTATATGCCCAACAGTGGGATTGCTGGGTCGTATGGCAGTTCTGTTTCCAGTTTTTAAAGGAATCTCTACACTGTTCTCCATAGTGGCTGTACTAGTTTGCATTCCTACCAACAGTGTAAGAGGGTTCTCTTTTCTCCACACCCTCTCCAGCATTTATTTTTTGTAGACTTTGATAGCAGCCATTCTGACCGTTGGGAAATGGTACTTCATTGTGGTTTTGATGTGCATTTCTCTGATAATGAGTGATGTTGAGCATCTTTTCATGTGTTTGTTAGCCATCTGGATGTCTTCTCTGGAGAAATGTTTGTTTAGTTCTTTGGCCCATTTTTTTATTGGGTTGTCTATTGTTCCTGAATTGAGCTGCAGGAGCTGCTTGTATATTTTTGAGATCAATTCTTCATCAGTTGCTTCATTTGCTATTATTTTCTCCCATTCTGAAGGCTGTCTTTTCACCTTGCTTAAAGTTTCCTTTGTTGTGCAAAAGCTTTTAAGTTTAATTAGGTCCCATTTGTTTATTTTTGCTTTTATTTCCATTACTCTGGGAGGTGGGTCATATAGAATCCTGCTGTGATTTATGTCAGAGAGTGTTTTGCCTATGCTTTTCTTCTAGGAGTTTTATAGTTTCTGGTCTTACATTAGGATCTTTAATCCATTTTGAGTTTATTTTTGTGTATGGTGTTAGAAAGTGTTCTAGTTTCATTGTTTTACAAGTGGCTGACCAGTTTTCCCAGCACCACTTGTTAAAGAGATTGTCTTTTCTCCATTGTATATTCTTGCCTCCTTTGTCAAAGATAAGGTGTCCATAGGTGCGTGGATTTATCTCTGGGCTTTCTATTTTGTTCCATTTATCTATATTTCTGTCTTTGTGCCAGTACCATCCTGTCTTGATGACAGTAGCTTTGTAGTATAGTTTGAAGTCAGGCAGGTTGATTCTTCCAGTTCCATTCTTCTTTCTCAAGATTGCTTTGGCTATTTGAGGTTTTTGTTTTTTTTTGTTTTTGTTTTTGGTATTTCCATACAAATTGTGAAATTATTCTAGTTCTCTGAAAAATTACTAGAGCTAATCAATGAATATTGTAAAGTTGCAGAATATAAAATTAACACACAGAAATCCCTTACATTCCTATACACTAACAATGAGAAAACAGAAAGAGAAATTAAGGAAACAATTCCATTCACCATTGCAACTAAAAGAATAAAATACTTAGGAATAAATCTACCTAAAGAAACAAAAGACCTATATATAGAAAAGTATAAAACACTGGTGAAAGAAATCAAAGATGACACAAATAGATGGAGAAATATACCATGTTCATGGGTCGGAAGAATCAATATAGTGAAAATGAGTAAACTACCCAAAGCAATCTATAGATTTAATGCAGTCCCTATCAAGCTACCAATGGAGCGAGCTTCTTTGAATTTCGTGGCTTCAGTAACCATCTGCAGTGATTTTGGAGCCCAGGAAAATGAAATCTGACATTGTTTCTACATTTTCCCCATCTATTTGCCATGAAGTGATAGGACTGGATGCCATGATCTTAGTTTTTTGAATGTTGAGTTTTAAGTCAGCTTTTTCACTCTCCTCTTTGACCTTCATCAAAAGGCTATTTAGATCCTCTTCACTTTCTGCCATTAAAGTGGTATCATCTGCATATCTGGGGTTATTGATATTTCTTCTGCCAATCTTGATTCTAGTTTCTGATTCATCCAGCCTGACATTCTGCATGATGTACTCTGCATGTAAATTAAATAAACAGGGTGACAATATACAATAGAAAAAAATATAAATGTATTATTTAACAGTTTCCATGGACAGAAGTCCAAATCAAGGTGTGAATGAATATTTCCTTTTAAAGGCCCTGAGGTAGAATGTATTCCATGCTTCTCTCCCAGCTTCTGTCTGGCAACCTTTGCTATTCCCTGATTTGTAGATATACTACACCAATGTCTCTCCGTGTCTGTCTTTTCCTGATCTCCTCCTTTGTTTCTCTGTCACTTTTCATTTTTTGTCTCTTTTAAGGACACACATAATTGGGTTTCTAGCCCATCAATCCAAGAGGCTGTCATTATTCCCTTAGCCTAAGCAAGAGACAGGTCTAGTCCAGATTGGAGAGGTGAGGGACTAGGCTGCAATCCTTGATGAAAGAAGCTATACAGTCACATTGCAGGAGCTGTGGATACATAGCAGGAGAAAATTTGGGCCATATTTGCAATCTACCACACTGATAAAGAGAAATGGGCAGAATGGAAGAGAGAGTTGAATAAGGGTGGGAATGGGTGCTAAAGTATGAGGCAGGTCCCAGTTTATGTCAAGGTAGATTGCATTCATTATCACTACAAGTATTTAGTGTTGCTGGTATCATTTTATACATATTTGTGTACCTATGTATGCATTTTATTTGCTTCTTTTTAAACTCTCCAACTTTTCTATTATGGAAATTCTTAAATATATACCAAGTAAGTGGATGGTATCATGAACTGCCTTGTATCCAGTGCCCAGCTTCAGCAATTATCAGTGTTTATGTGGCATTTGTTGTTGTTCCATCAGTCATGTCCGACTCTTTGCAACCCCATGGACGGCAGCATGCCATGCGTCCCTGTCCTACACTGTCTCCTGGAGTCTGCTCAAACTCATGTCCATTGAATCGATGATGCCATCCAACCATCTCATCCTCTGTTGCTCCCTTCTCCTTTTGTCCTCAGTATTTCCCAGTATCAGGGTGTTTTCCAATGAGTTGGCTCCTGGGAAGTCTTCTAATAGTGATTTTAATTTTGATTTCCTAATGACTAATAATATTGAGGATTTTTCTTAGTTTGTTGACAAGTTTTATACTTTACTCTGTAAAGTGGCTGTGGAGGTTTTTCCCAGTTAAGTTTGTTGTGTGTGTGTGTTTTCATTTATTTTAATAGTTCTTTATATGTTTTTAAGAGTTCTTTTGAATAGAAGCTTTGAATATGAAATATAACTTGTCATTCTTTTATGATTTTTATTATCTACATCCTAAGAAATCTTTTATCTATTCCAGGTCACAAAGATATTGTTCTATATTTTCTTTAAAAAGCTTATAGTTTTTGTTTGTTTGTTTGTTTGTTTAAAACTTATAGGTTTAACTCTTATGTTTGGTTCAGTGATCCATCCCAAATTAATTTCTGTGTATACTGTGAGTTTAGTTGTTTCCATATGGATAGCCAGTTTTCCAAACACCATTTATTAAAAAGACTTTCCCTTCCCCATTAAATGCCTTTGGCATGTTTGTTGAAAATCAGTTGGCTGCATGAGTGTGGTTTGTTTCTGGAGTCTCCTTTTTGTTCCATTGATCTATTTATCCTCATGTCAATACTGCATCGTCTTGATTACTCTAGATTTATGATGTGTCTTGAAATCAAATTATGACAACCCTCCATCTCTTTTCTTTTTTCATTATTGTTTTGCCATTCTAGTCTTTTTGGCATTTCCATAGAAATGTGGAAATCTGCTTGTCAGTTTCTTAAAAAAAAAGAAAAAAACTTTCCAGGATTTTCATTTGGATTACATTGCTTTATGGATCATTTTGGTAAGAATTATTTTAAACATCTTTTAGAGTACATCTTTTAAAACCATATTTTTGCTGATGTCACTCACTAGCTCAAAAGCCTTCACTGGTTCCATAATTATAAAGACTAAAGTTTAAGATCTTTAGATGGCTTTATTCCCAAGAATTTCTTTCCTCTTTATTTAATCCACTGAATGTGTATCCAGGCTGCTTGTTCTTTCTCTTACATAGTCTAAACTTTTCTCCCTCTTCTTCTCTCATTTTCTCCATACTAGATTTTCTTCACACCTGTTCTCCAAATCCCAAAGTCTCCAATATTACAATTATTTATGTTATAATGTAATAAATTACAAGTTAACAGTAAGGAAGCTATAAAAATAAATTGCCACATTTAGAATGGATAAGCAATCAGGTCTTACTGTATAGCATAGCGAAGTATATCTCATCTCCTGGGATAAGCCATAATGAAAAAATATTAAAACATAATGTATATATGTGAAAAACTGAATTACTTTGGTGTACATCAGGGATTGGCACAACATTGTAAATCAACTATGTCATTAAAAACAAAAAATAAATTGTCACGGGGCAGACCATTTTAAATTTATACAGCAGTAATTAGAGCACCAGAAAGTAACAAAACCTAATCAAACCTACCGAATAAAAAAACCAAACCCAAATAACAATCATAGGAAAATAGGACTTTACTTTTAAATAGAAAGATGATGATAATCTGAATAAAGGGTGGAGGACGAAACAAGAACAAAATACACAGTGATCATGAGAACCATGTAAGAAGTACTTTCAATCCAGGACGTATTTGCAGACCGAGCCATGAAGAATAGTGGAATGATGCTGCATTGTGTATAGCCATGTACTTTATTTCTTTGCTACTACTTGGAAGTTCAAAACATTCAGGTGATAGGAAAAACAGTATGAATCAACTTCACAGTTCTACTGACATCATTTCCTTGCTTACACATCACATGTGAATTAATTCTGGAAATGAGAGGCAAATAGTAAATAAAAAAGACTAGAAGAATAGTATGCTCCTTCCTACTTTTTGTTTTCTGTTTTAGTATTATTTTGGCAAAGGCATGAAAGAATCCAAAATTGGCTTAACCACAGAGCAATTATAATATGAAGTATTTCTAGCATAAAAATTATTTCTCTTTTCTTTAAGGCATAATGTCTTCACAAGAACTAACCAGAAGGCCACATCCCTGTTAGATTCTGTAGATACCTATGAATCTATACTTTATAACTCAGATAGTTTACAGTTGATAATTCTCATCCAAAGATATTGAAAATTTCATCTTATTCTTCAGAGTTGGAACCTGCTGACAATACTAGCTCCTAAGTGGCTATCAAATATGCTTTTACTACTAAATTTCAAATGGTTTTGTCAGCTGTTAGGTTGGTGCAAAAGTAATTGCGGTTTTGCATTGTCAAAATTTGCCATTTGATATTGGAATACATTCTTAAATGTGGTTTTGTTATACGTCATTTTAATACACTTTTCTTACTTTGTTTTTTGCTAGTGAACTACTGCATGTTGTTTATTTTATACGTATTTTCGATTATGGAAATGATGTTGGACAAAAAGCAAATTTGAGCTATTTTATTATTCAAGTTTAAAATAAAGTAGCAAAGACAACTTGCAACATCAACAACATATTTGGCCCAGAGATTGCTAATGAACATACAGTGCAGTAGTGGTTCAATGTTTTTGAAAAGACACAAGAGCCTTGAAGATGATGAGTTCATTGTCCGGCCATTGGAAGTTGACAACGGTCAACTGAGGATCACTGAAACTCATTCTCTTATAACTACAGGAGAACTTGCCGAAGAACTCAGTGTTGACCATTCTCTGGTCATTTGGCATTTGAAGCAAATTGGGAAGGTGAAAAGCTCAGTAAATTGGTACCTCATGTGCTGACTGCAAATCAAAAAAATTATCGTTTTTAAGTGTTGTCTTATTCTATGCAACAACAAACTAGATTGTCACATACAATGAAAAGTGGATTTTATATGATAACCAGATATGACCAACTCAGTGACTGGACAAAGAAGAAGCTCCAAAGCACTTCCCAAAGCCAAAGTTGCACCAAATAGTCGTGGTCACTGTTCGGTGGTGTCTGATTCACTACAACTTTCTGAATCCTGACAAAACCATTACAGCTGAGAAGTATACTCAGACAATCAAGATTCAGTGAAAACTGCAGTGCTTGCAGCTGTCATTGATCAACAGAGAAGGGCTCAATTTTTCTCCATGATGCATCGTGGAGTGCCTAAACATCTGTGTCTACACTGAGTGCACATCCCATAACCGGTGCATCAAAAGTTGAATGAATTAGGCTATGAAGTTTTTCCTCATCTGCCATTATTCACCTGACCTCTCGCCAACTGAGTACCACTTCTTCAAGCACCTTGACAACTTTTTGCAGGAAAAACACTTCCACAGCCAGCAAAAAATGCTTTCCAAGAGTTTGTTGAATCCTGAAGCACAGATTTTTAAAAAATTAATTTATTTTTTAACTGAAGGGTAATTGCTTAACAGAATTTTGTTGTTTTCTGTCAAACCTCAACATGAATCAGCCACAGGTATACATATGTCCTCTCCCTCTTGAACCTCCCTCCCATCTTCCTCCCCATCCCAGCCCTTTAGGTTGATACAGAGCCTCTGTTTGAGTTCCCTGAGACGTACAGTGAATTCCCACTGGATATCTATTTTACATATGATAATGTAAGCTGGTTTTAGAAAAGGCAGAAGAACTTGAGATCAAATTGCCAACATCCGCTGGATCATTGAAAAAGCAAGAGAGTTCCAGAAAAACATCTATTTCTGCTTTATTGACTATGCCAAAGCCTTTGACTGTGTGGATCACAATCAACTGCGGAAAATTCTGAAAGAGATGGGAATACCAGACCACCTGACCTGCCTCTCGAGAAACCTGTATGCAGGTCAGGAAGCAATAGTTAGAACTGGATGTGGAACAACAGACTGGTTCCAAATAGGAAAAGGAGTATGTCAAGGCTGTATATTGTCACCCTACTTATTTAACTTATATGCAGAGTACGTCATGAAAAACGCTGGGCTGGAGGAAGCACAAGCTGAAATCAAGATTGCGGGAGAAATATCAATAACCTCAGATATGCAGATGACACCACCCTTATGGCAGAAAATGAAGAGGAGCTAAAGAGCCTCTTGATGAAAGTAAAAGAGGAGAGTGAAAAAGTTGGCTTAAAGCTCAACATTCAGAAAACTAAGATCATGACATCCAGTCCCATCAGTTCATGGCAAATAGATGGGGAAACAGTGGAAACAGTGGCTGACTTTATTTTTCTGGGCTCCCAAATCACTGTGGATGGTGATTGCAGACATGAAATTAAAAGATGCTTACTCCTTGGAAGGAAAGTTATGACCAAGCTTCTGCTGCTGCTGCTGCTAAGTGGCTTCAGTCATGTCTGATTCTGTGCGACCCCATAGACAGCAGCCCACCAGGCTAGACAGAATATTAAAAAGCAGAGATATTACTTTGCCAACAAAGTTCCGTCTAGTCAGTTCAGTTCAGTTCAGTCACTCAGTCATGTCCGACTCTTTGTGACCTTATGAACCGCAGTATACCAGGGCTCCCTGTCTGTCACCAACTCCCAGAGTCCACCCAAACCCATGTTCATTGTGTCAGTGATGCCATGCAACCATCTCATCCTCCATCGTCCCCTTCTCCTCCTGCCCTCAATCTTTCCCAGAATCAGGGTCTTTTCAAATTAGTCAGCTCTCTGCATCAGGTGGCCAAAGTATTGGAGTTTCAGCTTCAACATCAGTCCTTCCAAAGAACACCCAGGACTGATCTCCTTTAGGATGGACTGGTTGGATCTCCTTGCAGTCCAAGGGACTCTCAAGAGTCTTCTCCAACACCACAGTTCAAAAGCATCAATTCTTTTGTGCTCAGCTTTCTTTATAGTCCAACTCTCACACCCATACATGACTACTGGAAAAACCATAGCCTTGACTAGACGGACCTTTTTTGGCAAAGTAATGTGGTCATGGAAATAAATTCTTTCGTACCATCTTTCTAGATTCCATATGTATGTGTTAGGATATTACATTTATCTTTCTCCTTCTGACTTACTTCACTCTGTATAATAGGTTCTGGGTTCATCTACCTCATTAGAATTGATTCAAAGTCATTCCTTTTTATAGCTGAGTACTATTCCATTGTTTATATACTACAACTTCTTTATCCATTCATCTGTCGATGGACATCTAGGTTGCTTCTGTGTTCTAGCTATGTAAATAGTGCTGCAATGAACGTTGGGGTACATGTGTTTTTTTTTTCAATTTTGGTTTCCTTAGGGTATTTGCCTAGGAGTGGGATTTTTGCGTCCTATGGTGGTTGTATCCCTATATTTTAAAGGAATCTCCATATTATCTTCCGTAGTGGCTGTATCAATTTACATCCCCACCAACAGTGCAAGAGCATTCCCTTTTCTCCACACTCACTCCAGCACTTATTGTTGTAGACTTTTTGATGATGGCCATTCTGACTGGTTTGATGATATATCTCATTGTAGTTTTGATTTGCAATTCTCTAATAACGAGCGATGTTGAGCATCTTTTCATGTGTTTGTTAGCCATCTGTATGTCTTCTTTGGAGAAATGTCTGTTTAGGTCTTTTTCCCACTTTTTGATTGGGTTGGTTGTTTTTCTGGTATTGTCTTGTATGAGCTGCTTTGGAAATTAATCCTTTGTCCGTTGTTCCATTTGCTGTTATTTTCTCCCATTCTGAGGGTTGTCTTTTCACCTTGCTTATAGTTTCCTTTGCTGTGCAAAAGTTTTTAAGTTTAATCAGGTCCCACTTGTTTACTTTTGTTTTTATTTCCATTACTCTAGGAGGTGGGTCATAGAGGATCTTGCTTTGCTTTATGTCATAGGCTGTTCTGACTATGCTTTCCTCTAAGAGTTTTATAGTTTCTAGTCTTACATTTAGGTCTTCAATCCATTTTGAGTTTACCTTTGTGTATGGTTAGGAATTGTTCTAATTTCATTCTTTTACATGTAGCTGTCCAGTTTTCCCAGCACCACTTATCGAAGAGGCTGTCTTTGCCCCATTGTGTATTCTTGTCTCCTATTTCAAAAATAAGGTACCCATAGGTGCATGGGTTTATTTCAGGGCTTTCTATCTCTTGTTCCATTGGTTTATATTTCTGTTTTTGCCGAAGCATAGATTTGGATGCTACAAACATTTCTCATTGGCAAAAATGTGTGATGATAATGATTCCTATTTTGATTAATAAAGATATGTTTGAGCCTAGTTATAATGATTTAAAATTCATGGTCTGAAATAGCAATTACTTTTGCACCAGTCTCAATGTGAGGAACTAACTGTAATCATTTTGCATTTAATTTTGTAGATTAAAACAAATATCGTTCATATGACCTTGGAGCATTTGTCTCTTTTAGTTTTTAATTTACCATATTTGACTCTTAAATACTTAAGCATTTTGTTTGAATAAAAGCTCTTCTGTACTTCATTTAAAGTACAGTTCAGTTAAATGTCAAATCATTTTGTTTCTTAGCATTTAATATTTGCTGAATATATAATACACTCTAAAAAATCATTTTGTATGAAGTGTTATTTGTTGCCTTCTGAGGGCAGCTATATAGAAATGGAAATTTCATATTTGACGCCAGAAATTCTGCAGCTTTTTGCAGCTGTGCTTATTATCTCCTAGTAACCAGTCTCTATTATTTTCTGTTTTTCCAGGGCTTCATTCTTCTTCTTTTTTTAATTTTTTGTAAAATGAAGGCATCTGAAACCTCTCTTCATAAGGTTATTGGGGTGATTAAGTGAGATAATGTGATTATATCTTCTAAATATGTTTTTATCTTTCCCTTTTCTTCATTCTCATGGTCCTTGCCTCTTTTTCCTGTATTAACCCCACCCAGAGTGGTCTCTCCACAAGCAATTAGAATAGATCTTTGTCAAAGATGAATCAGATCTTGGTGCTTCTCACTCTTCTACTTTAAAACCTGTTGTGATTTCTTATTTTTTAAGTATAAAGTTCACAATTTTTAACAGTTTACAAGAGCCTGTAAGATTTTACTGTATGTAATTCTGTTGTTATTGTTTAGTCACTAAGTCGTGTCTGAGTCTTTGTGACACGGTGAACTGTAGCCTGCCATGCTCCTCTGTCGATGGGATTTCACAGGCAAGAATACTGGAGTGGATTGCCACTCCCTTCTCCAGGGGATCTTCCCGACCCGGTGATGGACCTGTGTCTCCTGGTTTGGCAGGCAGATTATCACTGAGCTACCTAGGAAGCCCATGTAATTTCTGTATCCCTCTGAACTTTCTTCAATCCAACCACTTTGAGCTTCTTAGTTTCACTGCTTTTGTAATACATTTCCTCTTCTTGGAAAGATGAAACGCTTAAGGAATAACATATTTAAATTGGAGGGAAGCAGCCAAAATCAGGAGCTCAGTTGTAGCCATGTCCAGCTTTAGATGTCTATCCGCCTTCCAAGTGGAGATATCAAGTAGGCCACTGGATGTACACAGTTCGACTTTGGGGGAGAGGTCTGTTTGGAGATATAAATGGAGCTGGCACAAAAAGGGTATTTTTAAAGTCATGGGATAGAAAGAGTTCACCAAGGCCAGAGTCCTCTGCCTTTAGTCTGGTCACTTTTTTCTTTTTCTTTTTTCAAATCTCGAGAATCTACTTATAAGTCAGGATCTAGCTTCTGCATCCTTTGCCCAGTGAAGACTTGCTCTGCTGTTTCATGTATGGTCATTATACTGCACTCTTCATATAGTATCTGACATGTTCTGTTGCAATTGCTATTTTTAAAAATAGGTTTTCCTTTGCAATTAGACCAGAATTTTTTTTTTATGGAGTCAGCACCATATCTTTTTTTTTTTTTTTTAGATTTTATTTTATTTTATTTTATTTTATTTTTTTTAATTTTTAGTTTTTTATTTTTTAAATTTTAAAATCTTTAATTCTTACATGCATTCCCAAACATGAACCCCCCTCCCACCTCCCTCCCCAGAACATCTTTCTGGGTCATCCCCATGCACCAGCCCCAAGCATGCTGCATCCTGCGTCAGACATAGACTGGCGATTCAATTCACATGATAGTATACATGTTAGAATGTCATTCTCCCAAATCATCCCACCCTCTCCCTCTCCCTCTGAGTCCAAAAGTCCGTTATACACATCTGTGTCTCTTTCCCTGTCTTGCATACAGGGTCGTCATTGCCATCTTCCTAAATTCCATATATATGTGTTAGTATACTGTATTGGTGTTTTTCTTTCTGGCTTATTTCACTCTGTATAATCGGCTCCAGTTTCATCCATCTCATCAGAACTGATTCAAATGAATTCTTTTTAACGGCTGAGTAATACTCCATTGTGTATATGTACCACAGCTTTCTTATCCATTCATCTGCTGATGGACATCTAGGTTGTTTCCATGTCCTGGCTATTATAAACAGTGCTGCAATGAACATTGGGGTACATGTGTCTCTTTCAATTCTGGTTTCCTCGGTGTGTATGCCCAGAAGTGGGATTGCTGGGTCATAAGGTAGTTCTATTTGCAATTTTTTAAGGAATCTCCACACTGTTCTCCATAGTGGCTGTACTAGTTTGCATTCCCACCAACAGTGTAGGAGGGTTCCCTTTTCTCCACACCCTCTCCAGCATTTATTGCTTGCAGATTTTCATAGCAGATGCTTAATAAACATATCTTAAACAAATGATTACAAAGTGACTCAAAATATGTTCAAGTGATCAAGTCTAGCCTGTTGGGGCTAAGGAAGGACTGCCTACATTGAGTCTGCCTGCTGTGCGTAAGGGAATTGCCTTTAAATCATGTGCTCGGTATTGAGGCAGAGGAGTAAAAATTGAGTACAATAAGTAGTATTTAAGTTTTTAAGATTTCTGTGATATCTATATCTCATATAAAAACCACACTGAAGATTTAAAAGCTTGAAATATTTCTATTTTGTATAAGGTGCAGCTGGACAAGAAACCATTTGATTCAATGCATGTTCTTTTCATTTGTTTTTAAAGCTATTATTCATTTGTTTTTATTGTATTAGTAAAAGAAAATGTTCATTTTTATTTTTTTGAGTATTTCAAATACTTTCAGATTGTTAATTTTATAGCTTGGCCTTGTCAGAAAAAGAACTAGATGAAAGTTTTTAATTTCATAGATTACTCAACCTTTAAGTAGCTGATTCAAGTGAATTGTATATTCCCTTCGATCTTTTTCTTTGCGGATGTACTCATATTTTCATTGATTTGTAAGAGTTCTTTACATGTTAGGTGAAATATATAAAAAAAGTTTATAGGTCAAAAACAGTAAATATCCACAATTTCATACAGTTCAACTTAAATCATATATTTTATGTTGGTTGCCAATGTTTTCCCTAGTTTGTCTTTTGTTCTTTTTACCATGATGTTATTTTTAAAGCATATAACAAGTTTAAAACTTTCTTTGTGGTTTAATTTAGAGATCCTTTGCTTTGTAGTTTCCTCTATTGCTTTTTCACAGCAAAGTTCTTTCCCTCTCAAGGGCAGATAAATATTTTTGTAGTTTCATATTTTTAAATTTAACTTTTAAAATCCATCTGGAATTTTGTTTGAATGTATTGCTAGGGCCGGATCTGTTTACTGAATGATGAAACAATTACTTTCAGATTCCTGAGCTAGCTCTGTTGTTTAATTTCATGCTCCATTGCTAAAATCACAAAATTATTATGTCCTAGTAATATAACATCTTTGACCTTGAGTCCTTGTAAAATACATTATTCTGGTTCCTTGGTTTAGCTTATGTATTTCAAGGACCAGTAATAATCCTGAGACTTAATTTGGCAGTGTAAATGTGTAAGTAATGGGGTACACAATACTTGGTCTACTAGATGACATCTTCCAGCATAAAATTCTATCACTCACAATGCTTTACACATTGTCACATGGACAATAAATATTGTGTAAGAAGGTATTTTTTAAGTAGAAAGATTTTTGAAAATATCTTGATTTTTTTACATAAAAAATGTAAAAAATACATTTTTTTACATTTTTACACCTTATATAAAAAAATCAAGATATTTAAAAAATCTTGTTTTTCTTAAATAGAAATTAAATATTTGGGCTGTATACTTAAGTTGGGCTTAACTTTAGAAATGATATATATGTATACTAAAAATTTTCCTTTGTGTTTAAGATAACGAATGATGACATTACTTATATGTTAAGTAGTACTATAGGCCTGTGTCAAACTGTCTGTCCCATCATAGACAGAAATTTCACTCATTTATTCTAAAGTTTTTAGAGCTTGTATTAGTGTTACTATGGAATAAAACATGCAATGTTAAATGAATTCAGCTATTCTAAATTTTTGTTATTTGATCCAAATTGTACATAATGGCTCTAATGCCAATGATAAGAAAAAAGTAAATTTCTTAAGTTTTATAATTTAGTGTGAAGGCATTCTGGAGACCCTTGGTAAGCTCTTTCAGTAAGGAAAGATCCTGGCTCCTCTCTTTTCCTTTTGAGCACCTCAAAACATCAGTAAAGATTTTTTTCTTTTTGAGACACTGAAGAAAATATGTGTATATACCAGTATCAAACTCTGTCTGAACTCAGAAACTTAATAGGTTCAGATAAATTTTTAGATAAATCCCTCAGTTTAAATTATTGCTTTTTGCCATCTAAAACAGTGGGATGTAACTGATTCTCTAATAAGCTATCCAGTTCAAAGACCAAATAAATTTGGATAGTAAGGTATACTTATATTGGCTCATGCTAGGTTTCCTTTATAATGGACCACTCAAAGGGTGAAGATGAAATGGATATAACTCTTTTGGGTTCAAAGAGTTGATGATTACCACATTATCTGAGAACCTCTGCCTTTTAGTTTCCTAGTGTTTCCTTAGGACTTATTGTGTTCCCAGACTTTAGTATGTCTGAGTAGAATGGGGAACAGACTAACTCAATAGGGACAGAGGTTTGCCCTCTTGAAATGAGTTTGTCTGAGCTGGAAGTTGAGATTTCTATGGCCACTAGGTGGCTTCAGTTGCCTGAAAAGAAAAGGTCAGGTCCAGAGGTTCTGTAGGGGTGAAAACATTTTATTTTAGGAAAATAATTTTATTTGGCAGTATTTATTTTCTGAGCTAGATTGGCAGAACAAGTTTGTTCGACTTAAAGACCTTTGAGGATCACCTACTTTCACCTTCTCGTTTCAGAAATAAGGGCATTTAGAGACTTCACCAAGTTGACTCAGCTACATTGGGCAGAGTTAGAGCTAGAACCTAAGTATCCTTTTACTTTTTAGCTAGTTTTTTAATCTGTTGAATCAGTGATACCAATCTATTTTTTATTATTATGAAGTCACAGTACAGAATTATGTATAGGCCCTGGAGAAAGATTGGGTAGGAATATTGTGTTTAAAGCAGATGGTAAAGTTGCTGGTGGCCACCTTGTGGGATGGATTGAGCAATGATAGTGTTTACTCTTAGTCAAGCTGAACTTTTAGATTAATGAGCTATATTTTTTCATGACCAAAAGAATTAAAAAATTCTTATTTGTTCTGAATGAGTCCTAGACCCTTATATATATATCCTAACTCCTTTCCTTCAGATGAATAGCACATTTTTTTTCCAAGTTATTGTCTCTCTCAAGTTTTCTGTTGTTTTTGATTAATATTTAACCTTTATAATAGGGTTGGAAAACTTTTGTAAAAATCAAAGGCCAGTAGAAAACACAACAAACAAAGTCATTATATATCAGTTCAAAATGACTCATGACAATATTGAGTTTCTTTCCCTCTGAGCAGGATGGGGAGGAAGCAAATAGTATCATTTCATCTACTTCTATAGTAAGTTCAGGAAAACATACAACTTTTATTTTTTAAACATTTATGCTTAAGTTATTTATAATTTGTATATTATGGCTGTTTTCTAGAAAATAACAGAGATAAGGGAGACTTTAAGAGAAGAAAAAAAAGGGTGAAAGGGTGGGGAGGAAAAGAGATAATCAGGATGGTAAGAGTGATGGGGAACGAGCTAGTAAGTGAGAGAAAGGGAGACTTCTATCTGAAAGTGAAGGGAGAGAGAACAGACCAGAGAGCTCCTTGAATAGGAGTGAAGGAAGCCATGTGAGGGGACCTGGGGAGGGAGGGGGAGCCTATGTCCCAAGGGTAGAGAGAAACAAAAGGAAAAGAGAAGGGCCCACATTTCTTTTCATGGCCTCCTCCATTTTCTTAATGGTATGTTGAAGCTGAATTGAATGAAAGTGTAGTTGGTCAAGTCTAAATCCATTAAACATTTTTAATTATGTCTCATTTTCTCCTCCTTTTTTTTTTTTTAAGTGATTTAAAGGGAGCGATAGTCACTCTGAGTGATGATGGTCATTTGCAGTGTTCGTACCTGGGGACAGATCCTTCTTTGTTCCAAGCTCCAAAAGTTGAATCTAGAGAACTAAACTATGATGAACTTGATATGGAGTTGAAAGAACTTCAGAAAGTCATCAAAAATGTTAACAAATCACAAGGTATCTCATTTTCAGCTTTCTATTATAATATTCATTGTAAAATTTATATTATTTTGTATATGTATAATATTTTGTACATGTTGATTTTCTCCCCCAGGCTTAATTAAAGTCATTTTTGTGAAAACAGCATTGCTCTTTAACATGCTAGTCTTTGCGCTTAATTTGTATATTATAGCTTCTGAAAGATATGTCCTATTTAAGGTAATACTTTTGTTAATGTGTTTCACAGACAGTGCTATCTAGGTTTTTTTCTTTAAACTCTAAGAAAGGAACATATATTTCTTCAGGTAGTGATTTTAGGCCTTTAGAAGAACATTAAAGTTTAGAGTGATCATTTATTAACTTCTAATATCCCTGAAAAAAATTTAGTTGCTTCTTTTAAAGGAAATCAGAGCAGTACATGAGTTACCACTTTATTACTAAAAATGTAGTCATTTGCAGCCCAGTGAGATAATTTATGTTTGTAGTTAATTAGCCATCCAAATGGCGTGTAGCTTGTGGTATGCTGATTTCTAGTGACTCAGAGGCTGATGATATTTTCAGTTCCTGAGTTTTGTATAACTCAATATTATCTTACTTTGGGATTCACAAGGGTATAATTTTATTATAAATTAAAAGGAGAAACAAAACACCAATCCTGCTGTTTAAGTTGGACATGTGAAAAGCATTACTTTAAGTTCTCTTCTCAGGGTCAGGTAAAAGTATTTTTTTAATGAGAAAAAATATGGACTATTTTCACATAAAAGAAATGTTAAAACAAGTAGGAATAATAAAAGAAGCAGAGCATCAAAAGCCAACCAAAACGACACAGCCAATCTTAATCCTGGTCCAATCACTTTCCTAGAGTTATGTATTTTTGAGTCTATATTACCAAGAGAGATTCAGAGGAATTTAGATAATATATTTCAAAATGTGAATATTAAAATAAAATTGTTTTGTTTTGGTTTTACACTTTCTCTTAGAAAGTTTTAAAAGTAAACGAATGAAACTTGGGTCTTTTAAGTATCTCCAAATATTTAAAAACCCATTTGTTGTCGACACCCTCTGGTCAAATAGAGAATAGTTAAAATTGGGTGTGTCATATTGCAATATACATGTTTCTCATTTTTGATACTAGTGTTTTGGGAATAATGGAATATAAGTCTCATTTTGTCATTTAAAAATATAATTAGGAAAAAAATATAATTGGGGAAGATATATATATGTGTGTGTTTGTGTGTGTGTGTGTGTGTATGTGTGTATGAAACATGAAATTTACAGAGTTCATTAAATTTAATGTAACTTTTCACTCCAAGTTTTGTGTCTTGAGATTGTGGCATTTCTATAAACAAGGTGCTAATGATATTTTGATTAACACTTGATTATGTAAAACATTTCTCAGAAAAATCCCTTATAGCTAAGTTACTTTTTGGTGGTCAAAATGATGCCCTTGAGTACTCCAGTCTTTTCACCCAGGGATAGGCTATTTTACTTGTCATTACCCTGATTCTTCTTTGTATATTGAAATAACTGCTAATTAAGCTAGGGATGAACCCACAGACT
Source organism: Ovis canadensis (assembly GCF_042477335.2). NCBI lineage: Eukaryota > Metazoa > Chordata > Mammalia > Artiodactyla > Bovidae > Ovis > Ovis canadensis. Next base: position 78,425,930 of record NC_091248.1, on the reverse strand, counting down.
TGAGTGCAAAGTTTATTATTTACATAACCTCAAAGTTAATATTTGAAGTTCTCTGCCCCTTCTTTGCCACCATCATTTGATTTTATTCATAAAAATGAAACAAAGACTCTAAAAAAAAAAGGAGAGACTTTTAAGATAGTTTATTTCTAGAATATGGAAAAAATTTACTATTTTTTGCACTTATAAAATTGTGGTGTATTTGTTCATTAAAATACCTATAATTATATAAAAGCACCAAATCATTTCGCTATAGCAGATTGTGAGAAGTTAAAACTCTGAACTTTTTGACGACCTCATTATTCATTTAAATGCCACATATTTTAGTGGAGTGACTTTAACTTGCAAAAAAAAATGTTCATTTCAGTCTTGTGGATTATGTTCAGCACTTAAAGTTGTTTTTTTATTTCTTCAAAGCAATAATTGCAGCAAAATATAAAGCCAATTTAAAGAATACATTTTGTTGTACACATGGTGTATATTATCTACCATAGTAAAAGTGTTTTTGAAGCTGATTTTATGTGTATAAGTTATATGAGGAATGTATGTTATAAGCATGAAATCATATCAATAGTAATAATTTCTGTATGGCTCATGGATTTTGAAGCTTGTCATATTCAACTCGTTAGTTAGAATCCTGCCTTGCATCTCTGTTACCAGTAGTCAACAACATTTGTTAGTAGACACTTTCAAAAATAGAGTTTCCTTATGATTTATTTAAATAGTTGATATGTTCTTTCTTTGGGATAAGTATGAAGGAATGAGTACAGTATTGACATAGACGCCCACACAGCGTGTCTTCAGGAAGGAAAAGAGAGCAGTAAGATATAGGCATATAACTGAAAGTCTGCACCCATTTGAAATATGTCTAGGATAACTTATGTTGCTTCTACCATTGAGCAGTAGAAACATTCGTGCTTGGTAACCTTTTTGGAAATTCTGCTGTTCAGACTTATGTCTGGCTGTCTATAACAGAATACCCAAATAAGGTGGCTTAAACAGGCAGAGGTTTACTTCTTTCTCATGGAAAAGAAGTCCAGTAATGAGCAGTCCAGGGTTGGTTTGGCAGGTCCACTGTCATGAGGGGCTTTTGAGTCCCTCTCACCCGGGCCTTCTGTTGGTTCAGGATGGCTTCTGGAAGTCCTGCCTCACATCCGCAGCTGAGTCAGCCCACTTAAGGCTCTCTCCTGGCAGCCACGCCCTGCACAACTTCTGCTCATATCTCACTGGCCACTCCAAGCTGCAACAGAGGCTGGGAAATTTAGCGTTTTGTTTGAACACTTGGGTTGAGTACAAGATTAGGCTCCAAGCTTAGGGGAAAATTGGACTCTTCTTTCAGTAAAGAAGAACCAAAGATTCATTACTGGGTGGGCAATGAGCAACCTTTTATGCTCTACGTTGTGGAAATTCCTATTCCAAATATTGCCATTTTGGTGAGAATGTCTGGTGGCGGTTGTAGGCAGTTCTTCTCTTTGTGAGACAGCGGATTCATGTGACATCATCCAAATGCTTTCTATATTTTTCAGTCAGCCATCCTCAGGGTTTGGGGGATGTTCCCTGTCAAGGTCACAAGGTTATTTCGGCAGTTCCAGGCAACATGTACAAATATGATTTCCAGGGAAGGAGACAGATATTTCTCCCAAGTCTCCCCATTTATTAGGGAGGAATAACTTTCCCAGAACCACACACCAGCACCCCGACTCCCATCAGTTCTCACCTCACATCTGCCAGGATTAGGTTCCATGCTCAGGCCTGAAATAACAAAAGGTCAGGGGAATGAAATTGCCATGCTTAGATTTGACCAATTCAGTGATTAAGATGGAAGAGAATTAGGGGAATTCGATGGAAGTGAATTAGATGGAAGTGAATCAGCAGAATTAGGGGTCTACCACAAAGGAGGAGGAGAAGGGAAGAATGAATGTTAGCGGGCAGCCAATAATCTGCACACATATATGTATTATTATGTATTAAATGAAAGTCATTCAGTTGTTTCTGACGCTACAACCCCATGGACTACACAGTCCATGGAATTCTTCAAGCCCAGGATACTAAAATACTGGAGTAGGCAGCTGTTCCCTTCTCCAGGAGATCTTCCCAACCCAGGGATCAAACTCAGGTCTCCCGCATTCCAGGTGGACTCTTTACCAGCTGAGCCACCAGGGAAGCCCTATGTATGTATATATACACGTATGTATGTGCATATGTATTATTTATGTTTCTTGTTTATTTAGGGTCTCTATGGCTTGTTCATAATATCTCATATTGTACTATAAATGTTTTTGAAATTATGAAATTTTAAGTTGAAAATAAAACGAACATGGTAAAAACTATTCAGTCAGTACTGAAAGCATAAAACCCAGGTCTTACTTCTACTAGAGTGTTTCAATGTATTCTTTATTAATAGTTTTGTGTATTCTGTAAGAAAGTTTTCTGTTTATATAATTGTTTTTACACAAATATGTGTGTATTAGAGACACTGTACTACATCTTGCTTTTTTAGATCAATAGCATATCTTGGAGTTCTTTCCTTGTCAGTATATAAAGATGGATAGCACTCTTAACAGTTTTGGGTTCTGGACCATTGCACGGTATTGATAATACCATAACTTAGTTAACTATTTCCCTATTAATAGAAATATAACTTAGATTTAGGCTGTTTTGTTTTTGGTAATTACCAGCAACAGAGAAACCCCTTGGACATGAGTATTGGGTAAATGTTTGAAAATAGAATTGTTAGGTTACAGGGTAAGTGAATTTTACATTTTGATTTGTTGTCGTTGTTCAGTAGCTAAACTGTGTCCAACTCTTTGCAACCCCACAGACTACAGCATGCTAGGTTTCTCGGCCCGTCATTATCTCGTAGAGTTTGCTGAAACTCATGTTTATTGAGTTGATGGTGCCATCCAACCATCTCATTCACGAACTTTTCCTCCTGCCTTCAATCTTTTCCAGCATCAGGGTCTTTTCCAATGAGTCGTCTCTTTGTATCAGGTGGCCAAAGTATTGGAGCTTCAGTTTTGACATCAGTCCTTCCAATGAATATTCAGGGTTGATTTCCTTTAGGATTGACTGGTTTGATCTCCTTTCTGTCCAAGGGACTTTCAAGAGTCTTCTCCAGCACCATAATTCAAAAACATAAATTCTTCGGCACTCAGCCTTCTTTATGGTCCAACTGTCACATCCATATATGTCTATTGGAAAAACCATAACTTTGAGTTTATGGACCTTTGTTGGCAAAATGATGTCTCTGCTTTTTAATATGCTCTCTAGGTTTGTCATAGCTTTTCTTCCAAGGAACAAGTGTCTTTTAATTTCATGGCTGTAGTCACCATCCACAGTGATTTTGGAGCCAAAGGAAATAAAATCTGCCCTTGTTTCCATTGTTTCCCCATCTATTTGCCCTGTATGTGTGTGTGCGCGTGTTAGTTGCTTAGTTGTGTCCGACTGTTTGTGACCCCATAGACTGTAGCCGGCCAGGCTCCTCTATCCATGGAATTCTCCAGGCAAGACTACTGGAGTGGGTTGCCATTTCCTCACAAAGTGATGGCAAACGATCTTAAGATGTCACGATCTTAGTTTTTTGAACGTTGAGTTTTAAGCCAGTTTTTCCACTCTTCCTCTTTCACCTTCATCAAGAAGCTCTTTAGTTCCTCTTCGCGTTCTGCCATTAGGGAGGTATTATCTGCATAACTGAGGTTGTTGATATTTCTCCCGGCAGTTATAGCCAATTTACTGTCATGGGTTATACTCTTTTGGGCTTCTAACAGTAGCTAAGGAGAGGGAATTGAAATTCCTAACATAGGTCAGTCAGTGGGTCACATATCTTTGGGAAAAAAAGACAGTTTTTCTTTACAGTAACATAGAGGGGAAAGCTTTTCATTCTGTATTGCATCATTTTTTTTCAACATGTGAATACATTTATGGGATTGTCTTTTGATGTAAGGTATAGATAAATCTTAAAACAACTTTATATAGCAATTTTTACGTTATGATTAAATATCTTTTTTTTTCTCTTAATATTACAGATGTTTGGCCCCTGACTGAGAGAGAAGATGACCTGAAAGTCTCTGCCATGGTTTCTCCTAACTTTGATTCAGTATCTGTAGGTGTATTTGCAGACTTTAAGAGGGTTTGTGATAGTGGTGGACTCTGATATATTGGAATCAGATTGTATTGGTTTAAAATCTGGGCCTCCGGATAGAAACTTCAGGGAAGATAACAAGTTTTAGGCCTTGTTACTTTCTAGAAACAAACATTTCTAGCATCTCAGTGTGATAACAAGTTTCTTAGGCAGATTTCTATCTTAAAAAAGGGGAAGGGAAGGGGGTTTGTCACCATTACTCTGAATTTCCCTACGTTATTTTATTTTTTCAAACTTTTTCAGTACTGGAGTATTGAGATAATCCTACTCCAGATGAATAATACTGAGCCCACTACATTTTTGTTGAATGTTCAATAAGATAATGTTTATGAAAGGCATGACTCAGAGTTTGATAATATATAGTCTTTATTACAGTGGCTGTGGTGGGAGAGTAATTTAAGAATAAAGGGTTGAGCCAGGAATTATTTTTTCTCTCATTTCTATTTGTGTGACCCAGAGCAAGGTATTTAATTTTTTGTCTCAATTTTCTTATCTGTAAAATGGTAATAGTAGTAGAATCCACTTTGTTGAATTATAATAATTAACTAACAAATCATTATAATAATATTCATAATCATCAACCCTACCACAGCCATCACTGTTCCAGTTGTCTTGTGTGTGCTCAGTTGCTGAGTCATGTCTGAGTCTTTGTGACTCTATGGACTGTAGCCTGCTAGGCGCCTCTGTCCATGGAATTTTCCAGGCAAGAATACTGGAGTGGGTTGCCATTTCCTTCTCCAGGGGATCTTTCCTAACCAGGGTTCAAACCAATGTCTCTTGTGTCTCCTGCATTGGCAGGGAGATTCTTTACCACTGCACCACCTAGGAAAATTGACTGCCATTTCCTTAATGCCAGTCACATAATGGGTGTTCAGTATATATTTGCTCTATAAATGAATCAGTTCAGTTCAGTCACTCAGTCATATCTGACTCTTTGGACCCAATGAATCACAGCACGCCAGGCCTCCCTGTCCATCATCAACTCCTGGAGTTCACTCAAACTCACGTCTGTCGAGTTGGTGATGCCATCCAGCCATCTCATCCTCTGTCGTCCCCTTCTCCTCCTGCCTTCAATCCTTCCCAGCATCAGGTTCTTTTCCAGTGAGTCAACTCTTTGCGTGAGGTGGCCAAAGTATTGGAGTTTCAGCTTTAGCATCAGTCCTTCCAATGAACACCTTCCAATAATCACCTTTAGGATGGGGTGGTTGGATCTCCTTGCAGTCCAAGGGACTCTCAAGAGTCTTCTCCAACACCATAGTTCAAAAGCATCAAAGAATAATAAAGCTGAAAAACCAGAAAGGGGGTCTGTCCTTGGTTACATTGCCTTATCTTTTTGTTTAGTCTTCTTTAAGCACTTGTTAGATTACGGTTGGTTTTCTCTCACTGCCTGAAGTTGGGCCAAAATCTATCTAGTTTATCTGTCTGTACCAAAGTCGACCAATTTAGGCAAGTGATCAAATTCACTCATTTTACTGTATATGAGATCTATGTCATATAACTTTGCTTAGGAAATGACTTTGATATTTAGGTATCAGAATAGAATATAGTAAGTAATTCCATAGCTTTTTGAAGAATAATCTTAGTACAAACAGCCAACCGAAGTTGTGATAAAAATTGCATTAACATTGCCTTAGTATAGTAAGTTGGATATTCTTAAAAAAAAAAAAAAGTAGGACTATATATGAAAGAAACATTCACCCAGTTGAGTCACATAGTAGCGGTACTGTTCTAAACATTGGATATTCAGCACACCATTTCTCACTCTACCTGAAGGGTGTAGTCTGAGTGGAACATTTCTGCTTAGTTAGCTGACAAATGTACACACATTTTCTTGCCTTGGAAATGATTCTTTTTTTCCTTTGGGCAACTTATATAATTTTTTTCTAGGTTTTTCTCTTAGACATCGGCTATTTGAAATGAGGAATTCCCTTTCTGTTCTTTAGCAACTTTTGATCTTTGTGAGTAAAGGCTTTATGTAATAGCACTGTATTTTAATATGTATTTCCCTACTGGTAACCTAAAGTGCTTTTTCCTCCTAACTAGGTATCTCTTTCCAGCTCCATTTCCCCATCTCACAGTTTTTTTCCTTCTTAAGAAAGGAAAGGATTCTCGAGAGTATCATATTCATCTCATTGGAAAACATCAGTCCAATGATTTATGTGGCTTTGGTGCCATATTGTCTTCATATAGCTATTTCTCTCTGGCTATAATTTCATGTTTCCAAAGGACTTTTGTCCTTGAAATATCAAGGTGTTTAGGCATGGATGGAAAAGAGCAAGAAACAGGAGATGTTGGTTTCTTTTCTAGATTTGCCGACAGCTAAATGTAAAACATTTCCTGGATTTTAGTACTAATTTTAGGTAATACTAGAGCAAAAAGTCTGGCTTAATATTTTATTTTCAGTCATTATTGTGAAAGCACACATCCAAAAAATAATGTAATTTGTGCTAGACTGTTGTCTTTTATGGAAGAGACAAATATCGCTATCCTCTCTTCTTGATTGAGAAGTTCAATCAGAGTTCATATACAGTTTCCTATGGAATCATATATAGGATATGAATATCCTTACTCTTAATTATGCTGATGACCATGGCATCATACCAATCCCCACTGCTTAGAAGAGGCTTAATTTTTCTCAGTAAAATAATTCCAACTAGGTTAATTTAAAGTACAATGGATTTATTCACTGGTTGGACAGAGACTTTATGATCATAATTGTTCCCTTAGGAATCCATGTGGGTATTATTAGAAAATATGTTACCCTTTGATCTTATTCTGTCATATAATGACCATATTTTTTCCTCTCAATCTACTGCTCTAAAAAATAAGTTATAAATTCTAAGGAAATATTTGCTGTATTATATTCTGAATTCTTTAAGAGAGAGGACCAGGTAACCCAGGCTGATTCTCAAAGAGTGAAAGAATTTATGATATTTACTGGTAAAAAAATAAACTGCTACTTTTGTTTTATTTTCTAGATGTCTTTATATCATTAATTACATGCCTTAGATACATATTATTAATTAGAATAAAGCATACCTTTGACAAGTTAAAAACACAAGGACCTAAAAAAAAGGCATAATGTTTATATAGAAAATATATAGAGGTCTTGTTTTATATAATATAAAGAATGAATTGATAGAATTAGTTTCAATTTTTAAGGAAATTTGGCAGTAGTTTGATAATAAAGTATGTGAACTTTTCTTCCCTTTTTTGGTGGGTGTGTTTTTTAATATTAGTTCATGACTTTCCAAATGAAGCCATCCAAAAAAGCCACAGTAATTCTTTTAGTCTGTCATCAGAGTGATGAATCCTTTTTGCCTTTTTTATTTTTGGTGGTGGGAAGTATAAATCAACCCCACTGTGTTTACTTACAGATGTATAGTACTTAAACAATTCTTTCCTCCCTTTAATTTTCAATTCTGTGTTTACAGCAAGCTACTGATGTTGATGTGGGAGCTGACCTTGTCCCTTCAGTCACAGTGAAGGTATTGTACCATAGTTGTAGGCTCTAATGTCCAAGCAGTGTCATGCATTTCATCACATCTGTCACTGTTGTCACCTTATAAGTAGCATATGGAAATATAAAAGAAACACTTGGTAGGCAGAAGAGCTAATACACATTTTTCCAAATAGGACATCAAAATGGCTTAGCATAACTGATTATCAGGGAAATGCACATCAAAATCACAAGAGATGTCACTTCACAACTTAGAATGGCTATCATCAAGAAGACAAGGGATAACAGGAGGATGAGGATGTGGTGAGAATGGAGCCCTTAAATATTGTTGGTGGGAATATAAATCGATCCAACCAGTACTGAGATCATTTGGAGGTTCCTTAAAAAATTAAAAAAACATCTTCTATATGATCTAGCAACTCCAATTCTGGGTATAAATCAAAGGAAATGAAAACAGTATTTCCCATGAGATATATACACTCTCATGCTTATGACAGTTTTATTCACAAAATAGCCAAGATACAGAAACAACCCAAATGCCCATCAATGGTTGAATGGATAAAAAAAAAGATATGGTACATTTACACCCTAGAATAGTATTCACCTATGAGAAGGGAGGATATCCTTCCATTTGCAACAACATGGGTGGATCTTAAGCACATTGTGCCAAATAAGATAAGATGGACAGAGAAAGACAAGTACTATATGATATCACTTATATGTGGGACTCTGAAAAAGCTAAGCCTGTAAAAACACAGGGTAAAATGGGCTTGAGGCTTCCCACGTGGCTCAGTGGTAAATAATCTGCCTGCCAATGCAGGAGCTGCAGGAGATGTGGGTTTGACCCCTGGCTGTGGAAGATCCCCTGGAGGCAGAAATGGCAACCCATTCTAGTATTCTTGCTGGGGTAATCCAGTGGGCTGCAGTCCATGGGGTCGCTTATCAGGAGTTTGGGTAGGGTTGAGTGATGATTTGAAGGGAATACAGGAGTACACTTGTAATGAGTAGTAAATAAACTATAAATATCTGATGCACAGGGTAATGAATATAGATAATAATATTGTACTGTAGTTATGTGATATGATAAATTTCACTGGATTGGCAATCATATTGGCAGTGTATAAATGTATCAAGTAACATCTATGATCCATAGGGTCGCAAATTGTCAGACACGACTGAAGTGACTTAGCACAGCACAGCACACAATGTGCTGTACACCTTAAATATGCACAATATGACACATTAAATTTATTAAATTAAAAAAAGATTTCTTGGTTAAAAAAGTGAAAAAAAGGAAAACCCAAACACTTGACATTTGTAAGTTTTCCTTAGCTTTGGGAAGTAAATAGATAACCTTTATCATTTCCTACAAATATAAAACTGGTATTTATAGCAGTATCTATATAATAAAAAATTGTTATGAATTAGTCCTACCTTTAGTTAAATGTGTAGTATGATTGGGGGTTATTTTTTAGAAACAATATTTAAATGTACTAAAGGAATTGTGTCATCACATTCACAGTAGACCGAGCAGCTCACTTCAGTATTATATATATATATTGGGAAATCATATGAATATTAATAATATCTTTCTTCTATGTGTGTGTTTAAAAAGAATTCCCAGCCATTTATCTGCCATAATATTAGCTTTAAATGGATGTATTTATAGCAGGAAAATGCTAAATGAAGAAGCCACAGAGTAGAGTAGTGACAAATTGATAGTGCCCCCAAAATACAATGTGAGCGATGTGGTTTTGGTTAAGATTTTTAGTCCTGCCATTGTAGAATTTTAGAACTAGGACTCAAATGTGGAACCCTCTTAAGGCATTTAGATTAAAGTGTGGTAATCAGTCAGCACATTATTAAGCTGAAAATATTTATCACTGCCCAGACGTTGGAGCCAGGGAAAGTTGTGGATCTTGGCGATTCGCTAAGTCAAAACTTGGACGGGACTTTATATTTTCTTAGATTATGGGTTGCTGTCCTTGGAGGAGCTTGACAGGGCACCAGGCTTTACCAATTGTGTTCGCTTACACTGGACCCAGCGGGTGGCCCAAGTGTGGGGATCTTTGGTAGAAGCTGAAGGGAGCCCAATCTTATAACTGTTTCCTAAGCTAATTTTTTTGGATTCTTGCCACTGGAAACAAGGGTGGTCTTTTCCCAGTCTCCCTTCCCCCTATCCAATCAAAGAGCTCTATCTCATTAATACTTCTGAGTCTGGAAAAGCTTTAGTGGCAAGAAATCAAACATTTAAGATTAAAAAAACAACAATCCTGCAGTGTTCCAGGAATGATCTGTAGACTTTTGTGTAGGGAAATCCCTTTTATATCTATCTACTGATATTGTTCTGACACATACATATAATAATTCAGGAGCATGTTGTAAATTTCAAAAAGAAATCTTGTACCTAAACCAGATAACGTTGCTCATGGTAATTTTCCCCGCAACTACTATTAATTGCTGTAAATAAATACACCTTTCCCTCCCATGCAGTTCTTAGGCTTTCCTGTATAACAGCCACCTTCAAATGATGGCGTGACACTACTGGAAATTTCTCCTTCATTATGGGAATTTAACTGTGTTTGAGAATGATGAAGTTACACGCTCTTCCTTATTGCCATGATAAAAGAATAAGAAAGAATGCGATACTCTAGAGTTACACAAAATCAGCTTGACTTTCACGGCGGACACCGTGACTTCCTGTTTCTGCCTGACAGTTCCTATACAAATTTCTGTTATAAATCTCTCCTTATAGCCTTTAATAACAACAGCAGCCAAAATATATAACCATACAAGTTTCCGTCATAATAAATCCTGTTAATTGAGAAAATTTTTCCATCCGTTCCAAGTGAATGAAGATGTGGCTACCTTGCGTATGTGTTCATGATGCGTGGCCATCTGTTCCAGGCGACCAAGGCAGAGTGGTTGTTAATACCTGGCCTTTGGAGTCATGTTTATATATCTAGGATAAAAATTTGGTATTATATTTCCTAAGGATCGTATTTTATTTTGTTAGAAATGGAAAATAGCATGGAAAACGCTCATATTCATGTTTCATATTTTCCCCTTAATATTCTATAATTATTTTTCTCTTAAAATGTGAGGTTTATGATCTAGCCAAGTCTTTAACTTTTTTATTTTGGCTCAAACACAACTCTTCTTTGTTACTGTGGTTATTTTTGTCACACATCATCTTGATTCATATTTGAAAGTGCCTAGTCCATTGTTGGGATTCAATAAATCTATGTATAAGCGTTACCACCATCCATCTTCCATCTAAACTAAATGCAAACACTTGTAACAATGTAAAATTGTATGATTGTTGTCTAAGTATGCATTGTTATGCCTAGCAGAGTCAGAATGTCTGCCTCTTTAAAAGTGGCTTATTACTACTTTAAGGATTTTTCATTTTCATTTTTAAAGCTAAGCTCTTGTGAGACCTTCATGGTCATTCTTTTTGGCTCACTTGCATATATTGGCTTGATGGTCTTAGACGTGTTTTTGAGTTTCTCTGAACCTCTATTTTTAAACTGTAAAATGGGGGAACTTTTTCATTTGCAGTTGTTTTGATTCTTAACCACAGCTAATTAAGAGCATGGGCTCTGGACTGACAGACAGAAGTTAAATGATGGTTCTTCCACGTATAATCAGAGTTGCCTTGGTCAAATTATCTAGCTTCTCTGAGTCACATTTTTCTCTTATGTAAAATGGGATATAGTGATAGGTAGTACCTGTTTCACAATGTTGTAATGGGTAAATGAGATAATACACACAAATAATTTATTAGGATGGTTCCATGAATATAGAAAGCTGCTAATGGTTATTATCATTAATTTTATTTAAAATATATGTACAGACAAGTATGGCAAAATGGTTGTCTGAGGAGGCCTTACAAACAGGTATGAAAAGAAGAGAAATGAAAGGCAAATGAGAAAAGGAAAGATATACCCATTGAATGCAAAGTTCCAAAGAATATCAAGGAGAGATAAGAAAGCCTTCCTCAGTGATCACTGCAAAGAAATAGAGGAAAGCAATAGAATGGGAAAGACTAGGGCTCTCTTCAAGATAATTAGAGATACCAAGGAAATTTTCATGCAAAGATGGGCTCAATAAAGGACAGAAATGGTATGGACCTAAGAGAAGCAGAATATACTAAGAAGAGGTGGCAAGAATACACAGACGAAGTATACAAAAAAAGATCTTCATGACCCAGATAATCACGATGGTGTGATCACTCATCTAGAGCCAGACATCCTGGAATGTGAGGTCAAGTGGGTCTTAGGAAGCATCACTAAGAATGAAGCTAATGGAGGTGATGGAATTCCAGTTGAGCTATTTCAAATCATAAAAGATGATGCTGTGAAGGTGCTTCACTCAATATGTCAGCAAATTTGCAAAACTTAGCAGTGGCCACAGGACTAGAAAAGGTCAGTTTTCATTCCAATACCAAAGAAAGGCAATGCCAAAGAATGCTCAAACTACTTCACAATTGCACTCATCTCGCACTCTAGCAAAGTAATGCTCAAAATTCTCCAAGCCAGGCTTCAACGGTACATGAACCGTGAATTTCCAGATGTTCAAGCTGGATTTAGAAAAGGCAGAGGAACCAGAGATCAAATTGCCAACATCCGTTGGATCATTAGAAAAGCAAGAGAGTTCCAGAAAACCATCTATTTCTGCTTTATTGACTATGCCAAAGCCTTTGACTGAGGGGATCACAACAAACAGTGAAAAGTTCTTAGAGATAGAAATACCATACCATCTGACCTTCCTCCTGAGAAATCTGTATGCAGGTCAAGAAGCAACAGTTAGAACTGGATATGCAACAACAGACTGGTTCCAAGTAGGAAAAGGAGTACGTCAAGGCTGTATATTGTCACCCTACTTATTTAACTTATATGCAGAGTACATCGTGAGAAATGTTGGGCTGGATGAAGCACAATCTGGAATCAAGATTGCCAGGAGAAATATCAATAGCTTCAGATATGCAGATGACACCAGCCTTATGGCAGAAAGTGAAGAAGAGCTAAAGAGCCTCTTGATGAAAGTGAAAGAGGAGAGTGAAAAAGTTGGCTTAAAGCTCAACATTCAGAAAATGAAGATCATGGCATCTGGTCCCATCAGTTCATGGCAAATAGATGGAGAAACAGTGGAAACAGTGTCAGACTTTATTTTGGGGGGCTCCAAAGTCACTGCAGTTGGTGATTGCAGCCATGAAATTAAAAAAATATTTGCTTTTTGGAAGAAAAGCTATGACCAAGCTAGACAGCTTATTAAAAAGCAGAGACATTACTTTGCCAACAAAGGTATGTCTAGTCAAAGTTATGGTTTTTCCAGTAGTCACGTATGGGTGTTAGAGTTGGACCATAAAGAAAGCTGAGTACCGAAGAACTGATGCTTTTGAACTGTGGTGTTGGAGAAGACTCTTCAGAGTCCCTTGTACTGCAAAGAAATACAACCATCTTAAAGTCCATCTTAAAGGAAATCAGTCCTGAATATTCACTGGAAGGACTGATGATGAAGCTGAAAGAAACCCCAAGACTTTGGCCACCGGATGCGAAGAAATGACTCATTTGAAAAGACCCTGATGCTGGGAAAGATTGAAGGTGGGAGAAGGGGACGACAGAGGATGAGATGGTTGGATGGCATCATCAATTCAATGGACAAGAGTTTGAGTAAACTCTAGGAGTTGGTGATAGACAGGGGGGGGCCTGGCGTGCTGCAGTCCATGGGGTCGCAAAGAGTCAAACATGACTGAGTGACTGAACTGAACTGACAGTCCTGTAAGTAGGTGTTAATTGCTCAGTAGTGATACCTTAGGCTGTAGCCTTTTTGTGACACCATTGACTGTAGCCTTCCAGGCTTCTCTGTCCATGGAGTTCTCTAGGCAAGAATACTGGAGTGGGTAGCCATTCCCTTCTCCGAGGGATCTTCCTGACACAGGGATGGTACCTGGGTCTCCTGCATTGCAGTCAGATTATTTATTGTCTGAGCCACCAGGGAAGGATTACTATTAATAAAATATTTAAATTATATTCTATTTATTTAAGGAATAGCGATTAGAAAGAATGTTGTAGTACTTGCATAGTTCTTCCTGTAATTACCATTAGGATTTTACTAAAAAGGTATTATGAATTTTAGAATAAATCTGTTCTCCTAGTAAACACATTTTCTGCTCTACTAACTCTACGGTGTGCTTGTGTGAATGAATGACACAGCCTGTGCGAACCAAGCTTGGAGCCCTGCTCTGCAGTTCCAGGGTGACCTCATATAGCTTATGGCAGAAACCTGTTGGGGGTTTATAGCAACCTGCCAGTGCCAAGAGGCACCCAACATCTCCTTTGGGGACTGACCAGAAATGGGCAAAATGTGTGGACCGAACTCTCCTTTCTCAGTCAAATTTTCCGGTCTCTTTGACCATTTCATAACTTCATGGGAATTAGAGGTACTAACCTAATCTGTCGGATCATAGACTTTCAAGGGACTTGTGATCTGTGCTATTACTGTGTACTGTTATGCAGATTTCCTCCCTTACCCAGGGCTCATAAAGTGAAAATCTGAGGATTCGTTGTTCATTTGCTGTGTTTATTGTATTTATTTCCATCAATTATTGTCCTTTAAAATTTTTACTTTGCAAGTCAAAAATTTTATGTTTATTTTTAAATGGTACAGAATACACACATCAGGTAAAATTAATACATTTACTGAATCTAATTGTATATGGATAGTGTTTGTAGGCCAGTTATACTTGTATATTATTTTTCTATCTGTAACTTGTATATATATGTGTGTGTATATATATATAATTAAGGTATAGTTGATACATGCCTTTTACGTAAGAGAAAATTAAAAATGTCTTTTCTTAAAAATTAAGTATGCCCTTGCTTGTGCCCAGTCACTAAATCATGTCCAGCTGTTTTGTGACCCCCTAAATTGTAGCCTGCCAGGATCCTCTGTCCATGGGATTTCCCAGGCAAGAATACTGGAGTGGGTTGCCATTTTCTTCTCCAGGGGATCCTTCCAACCTAGTGATCGAACCCAGGTCACCTGGATTGGTAGGCAGATCTTTATCACTGAGCCACCAGGGAAGCCATGCCCTTGCACTATGCTAATTAGTAGTGAAATGAATCTGTCTCATATACTATAGAGGCAAGACTGAATTGCTCCAAGGCAAAAAAGCCATGTAGAAGAAAGCTTCTCGATTCTGGTTATACATAGGTCTTACCTGGGGAACTATTAAGAAAAATACCAATACCCAGGTCTGCCCCCTGAGATTGTGACTTAATTGGTCTAACAACACTACTGGGCTAGCGACTGTAATAAATCTGGCTTACCATGTGGATAAACTTAGCCAACGGAGATGATTCAAAGAGGCTGGGATGTTTAGGAGACAAAATCCAAAGAGAGAATGTTCCCAATGGAAGCCAGATCTTTAAGCTTTTTCTTTGATTCCCTTAGCACTGTGGCCCAGCAAAGATCTTTGGGCCTGATGAATTCTGCTAATGTTTCTCTTAAGGGGGAGTGAGAGAAGTCCTGGCCTTCTCAATCCATACTCACCCTATTTCTGAGGTAGTCTATGACCCCAGAATTCTTAGCTATTAATTCTAATTGGAATGGGAGGGTTTTCTTAGCATCATCAACCAAGAGCACCAGTTTGGAAATACAGCCAGCTTAGAAATGTAGTCGATTAGTCAATATTGCCATTCTTTGATGTTTTCTAGAGTAGTTATGTCAGCTATTTTTGCTGTTAAGCCATAGAAGAAAATATAGTAAACTACATATGTATTTAAACTAGTAAATACCTACCTAGTAAGGAAATCTTTAGAGAGCAATTAACTTCTGAAAAAGGTGATATACTGATACTAGATAAAATGAATAATTCATGATGCCATATCTGTAAAGAAGAATTAACACATATAATATTTTAAGATGTAATTATTCACCAAATATGGGGGAAGATTTTTTGGGTCTGCTATTGATAGAGCATTTTTAATACTTTTATTCAGTTATAATTCACATACTATGCAATTATAGGGCCATAGGGTCACAACGAGTCATACACGACTGAAGTGACTTAGCATGCACACATGTGCAAAATGATCACCACAATTTAACTTTTGAACATTTTTGTCCTCCTCGCCCCCCGCCCCCCCGCCCAGTAAAAACCCTGTATTCCTTAGCTGTTGCTTTCTTTTCTCTCCACACCCCCACCTTCAATCCTACTACCATCCCCAAGCAGCTGCTAATCTATTTTCTGTCTCTGTAGATTTGCCCACTCTGGATATTTCATATAAATTGCACCAAATAATATGTGGTCTTTTTGTGACTTCTTTCATTTAACATATTAATAATGTAGTGTACCCATGTTGTAGCATGTATCAGTACTTCATTAGTTTTATTACTGAATAATATTTCATTGCATGGATATTCCATATTTTGTTTGTCACGTCATCAGTTTATGGATGCTTGGGTTGTTTCTAATTTTGGTTATTGTGAATAATACTGCTAATACATGTGTACCAGATTTTGGGTGGACATTTGTTTTATTTCTCTTCATAAGGAATTATGAGGTTAAATGATAAATTTATGTTTAATTTTAAAAGAAACTGTCAGACCTTTTTTTTTGATTAGCTATACCGTTTTACATTTCCAACAGCAATTTATGCAGCTTCTTGTTTTCTCCACATTCTTGGTAACACCTGTTTTTCCCTTTTTGATTATAGCATTTTAGTGGATGTACAGTAGTATTCCAATGTGGTTTTACTTTGTATTTCATACAGCGATTTTGAGCATTCTTTCATATGCTTATTGGCTATTTGTTTATCTTCTTGGAGAAAAAGTCTGTTCGACTCCTTTGCCCAGTTTCTAACTGGGTAGAACTTTTTAATCTACTACTTATGTTACACATTATGTTTTGTGATAGCTCATTTTTTTTCTTAGATGGTATTTCTCTAATTATTTGTTTTTTTTAAGTAGTTGTAGTATTCTATCAATTTGGAAAGCATGTAATTTTCTGTTAATAGCAATTTCTATTTTCTCAGGTCACACTGAAGAATCGAGTAGCATTGCAGAAGATCAAATTATCAATCTATGTGCCACCACCTTTAGTACTAACTGGTGATCAGTTCACCTTTGAATTTATAGGTAAGTGTTTTCTTTTGGCTGAAAGTCTATCATGGTGTGAGGGTTTTTTTTTTATTAGTTTTTTTTATTAGTAGATTTATGTCATGGCTCTATTTCTTATCCGAATATATCAGGTATTTTCCTGAAATCATTGTGTTGTTTTGCTTATATTTCCTCTCTAAACATCAGTCATGGACATTCAATGAATGGCTGTTGAGCCATAGTAATTACAGATTTTCAAGCAATTTTCTTAACTAAATGGACCTGCAATTGTAATTAATTACTATATTTTGGAAGAATTTTTAAATGGTGTTTCTCTAGTGAGCTATTTGTTGAGTCACTAGAAAATATATTTATTGGCTTTGAAGTGTGGCCTGAATTTGAATTTTGGCTGTAACGCTCAAGGGCTTCCCTTGTTGCTCAGCTGGTAAAGAATCAGGTCTGCAATGCGGGAGACCTGGGTTTGATCCCTGGGTGCAGAAGATCCCCTGGAGAAGGGAAAGGCTACCCACTCCAATATTCTGGCCTAGAGAATTCCATGGACTGTATAGTCCATAGGGTTGTGAACAGTCAGACACAACTGAGTGACTTTCACTTTCCAACACTCACTCAGTGTAACCATGGGCAAGCTGCTTTGGTAATTAGATGGAACCTCAGTGTGGTTTTTTTTTTTTTTAATCTGCAGAAAGGGGATAATGATATCTGTCTTGCAGAACTATTTTAATTTGAATTTAATCAGAAAATTGATTAGATTTAATTAGAAAATGAATCTATATATGATATCTGTAATAATGCTTAAAATAGTAGGTAATAAATGACAATTCTTTGTAATATTCATTTGTATAGAGTCTCTCTTACCACTTACATCTTACCACTTACAAGTTGTCATTAGTTCTGATAAAATGACATCTGAATTGTCTTTCAACTCTTTTTCTGTTTTTCTTTATGCCACTGTTTAGGAACCCTGTGTTTTACTCATAAAAATCAAGACCATTTCTTTTTTTTTTTTTCTTTATATAACTAACCTTTAACTGAGTGCCTGGCAGATAGTAGAAACTCAATAAGTACTCATTGAATCAGTGAATGAATGGTTAGTGGTTGAGGTAAACTTGTAGGTGGCATCTTACTTTATCTATAAAATTTTCACAGTACTTCCAAGTTGTCTTTCAGAAACATTCTGGATAATTAATGTTTTCCAGTTGAAAACTTTTTATAGCTCTCTAATACATGTTGGAGGTCAAGTGCATGAATATGGAAGGCTATGTACAATCTGCTAAGTTGCTACAGTTTTAGTTACATCCATATCCAGTTCCACCTTTCATTTTCTCCTGCAATCTGTGTTCTAACCATGATAAAGCACTATTTCCCACTCCCAAATTCTCTTTCCCTTTGTGTACCTTTTTCTTTGTTCATCCTGTCTGTTCATCTGAGTAAAGAGAGGCAGTGGTGTGGAATGGTAGATAACCTTGTTTTGGAGTCAGTTCCCACCTCTGCCTTAACTATATGACCTTGGGCAAGCTTTTTGATCTCTGTTGCCATTTTCCTAATGCACCAAAAATGGAGATAATAATAGTGACCACCATGCAGGGTTGTTGTGAGGATTAAATGAATTAATCTCTGCAGTTCAGTTCAGTTCAGTTCAGTCGCTCAGTCATGTCCGACTCTTTGCGACCCCGTGAATCACAGCACACCAGGCCTCCCTGTCCATCACCAACTCCTGGAGTTCACTCAGACTCAAGTCCATTGAGTCGGTGATGCCATCCAGCCATCTCATCCTCTGTCATCCCCTTGTCCTCCTGCCCCCAATCCCTCCCAGCATCAGAGTCTTTTCCAATGAGTCAACTCTTCACATGAGGTGGCCAAAGTACTGGAGTTTCAGCTTTAGCATCATTCCTTCCAAAGAAATCCCGGGGTTGATCTCCTTCAGAATGGACTAGTTGGATCTCCTTGCAGTCCAAGGGACTCTCAAGAGTCTTCTCCAACACCACAGTTCAAAAGCATCAGTTCTTCGGCACTCAGCCCTCTTCACAGTCCAACTCTCACATCCATACATTACCACAGGAAAAACTGTAGCCTTGACTAGACGGACCTTAGTCAGCAAAGTAATGTCTCTGCTTTTCAATATGCTGTCTAGGTTGGTCATAGCTTTTCTTCCAAAGAGTAAGCGTCTTTTAATTTCATGGCTGCAGTCACCATCTGCAGTGATTTTGGAGCCCCCCAAAATAAAGTCTGACACTGTTTCCACGGTTTCCCCATCTATTTCCCATGAAGTGATGGGACCGGATGCTATGATCTTCGTTTTCTGAATGTTGAGCTTTAAGCCAACTTTTTCACTCTCCTCTTTCACTTTCATCAAGAGGCTTTTGAGTTCCTCTTCACTTTCTGCCATAAGGGTGGTGTCATCTGCATATCTGAGGTTATTGATATTTCTCCCAGCAATCTTGATTCCAGCTTGTGTTTCTTCCAGTCCAGCATTTCTCATGATGTACTCTGCATATAAGTTAAATAAGCAGGGTAACAATATACAGCCTTGACGTACTCCTTTTCCTATTTGGAACCAGTCTGTTGTTCCTCGTCCAGTTCTAACTGTTGCTTCCTGGCCTGCATACAGATTTCTCAAGAGGAAGGTCAGGTGGTCTGGTATTCCCATCTCTCTCAGAATTTTCCACAGTTTGTTGTGATTCACACAGTCAAAGGCTTTGGCATAGTCAATAAAGCAGAAATAGATGGTTTTTTGGAACTCTCTTGCTTTTCTAATGATCCAGCGGATGTTGGCAATTTGATCTCTGGTTCCTCTGCCTTTTCTAAAACCAGCTTGAACGTCAGGAATTTCATGGTTCACATATTGCTGAAGCCTGGGTTGGAGAATTTTGAGCATTACTTTACTAGCATGTGAGATGAGTGCAATTGTGCAGTAGTTTGAGCATTCTTTGGCATTGCCTTTCTTTGGGATTGGAATGAAAACTGACCTTTCCAGTCCTGTGGCCACTGCTGAGTTTTCCGGATTTGCTGGCATATTGAATGCAGCACTTTCACAGTGTTATGTAAAATGCTTAAGACAGTAGCTGGCATGCAGTGTGTATCTAATTTCAGCTGTTGTTAATAATAATTGCCTAAAATTACATAACATATTATTTTTACATTGCTTATAGCACCAGAGATGACTAGAACTGTAGGCTTTTCCGTTTATCTGAAAGGAAGTTATTTACCACCTGAATTGGAAGGAAATGCTGTTGTTTCTTATTCCAGACCAACAGGTAAACATATAGTTCACAAATTTATAAGCCTAATAATCACTTCTTTTAAATTATTGGAGTTGTGGGTTAAATGTGTAAGTGTTTAAGATGGTAAGACACATTGTAAATATTATTAAAAGAAAAATATTATTACATAGTGTTCAATTAAAAATATCCATCGAAGTTAGTTTCATGTGTTATGAATTATTAGTGATGTCTATTCAGCTGATTTCTATATGTAATGTTTGATTCTATCTTTTCAATTAATAGTGAATATGATACTTTTTATTCTTACTAGAAAAGTGTTATCTAGTCAGACTTCATGTATTTGAGCTAAACAGAAAAGCCTAGTCTGAATTAGTAAAAATCACCATATAGGTTACTGTAATATTAAGGCAGTCTTTAGAGTTTCAGACACTGCTTTAGTGATTAAATAAAATTCTTTAGTATCTTACATGTTAAAATACTTAAGAACAGGTTCTGTATTATTTCAAGAAACTAATGGATCAAAAAGTTCTCTTTAGACCAGTAGAGATCCAGTTATTATAAATTTCAAATTGGATTCAATTTTATAGTTTCTTTGTGTGTTTTTGTATAGTGAATTTTTCATAGTAAGAGTTTGACAATTAGTTGATTGATAAATAATAATTAGTCACTGCTTTTTTTAAAAAAAAGTTTAAATGTAGTATAACTGATAGTATATTTCAGCAATGTTGCATTTGTGTTTTTAAGCATTTCTGTATAGTTGTCTTTGTTTAAAAAGCCTTAAAGGTGCCATATTCATATTTTTTCTATTGATATCCACTTTGGTTGTGTAGCAATATTTTTATGTAATTGTCACCCTTCCTACTGTGCTAATGAGGCACCTTGGCGATGTTTTTAAAATTGTAGTTCTTATTTTGTCTCAGTGAATTTTCTGGTTTATGCATTGACAACTCTATACTTGGAGGTGTTTTTTTTATAACTTTAGTACATGTTTTCAAAGTCTGTTTCTTTGTAAATAATTTTATTTTAAATTATAAAAAATCATTTTTAGCCAAAAATGACCACTTTAACCTTTTACCTATATTTTCAAAATATGAGGTAGTGTAAATATTTTACGTTTAAGCACCTTTGAGAAAGCTCGCTTCAGAAAGAAATACAAGACTTCCACAAGGGATCAAGAAATGATGGACATTATATTTCTGAAAAAAACATTGAAATGCTCAGTGAGTTGTGAAATAAAAAATAGGACATGTTGGCTAAAATCTCTAGGTAATTTATCATTAATTGGACATCTCAATAATCATAGGCATTATTATACTTTTTATCTTCGTTACTCCTTGAAAATATAGTTGTAGAGATTGTTGATGCGTTAATTCAACTAATTATTTCATTTATCTTTAAGGAAAAGTAGCTGAAAATAAATTTAAAATAAATAAATGGAATACCTAGCAAGTAGACAAAAGCTTAAAACTATGCTATATAGTTATTAAATCATTTGGTGAGCTTATGGTTGCACATACCATTTTTAGCTATTATGCTTTTGTAAAGATGGAATTTGAAAGATTATAAATTATTACGAAAACAAAGAGCATAGACAGTAATTGTTTGAAAGCTAATTAGAAATTAAAGTAAAAACAAGTCTATAAAAGTGAAAAGCTGAAAAAAAAGACTGTTCCATAATAATATCTACTAATTAAAGTTATAATAAAGCAAGGCTAACTGAAAATATTAATTATATGTATTTGCCTTTAGCTCATTTTCTTCCTCCCAGATTCATGTAATGCTCTTGATGTCATTTACATATTGAATCTGGTTTGTTTTTGGATAGATCATATATCTTTACCTCTTTTTAATGCATTTGTACTAGAATAACACCCTTTCATGGACTTGTGAATATGGAAGAGCAAATATATTATTAGATTTCAGTTATCATATTATATTCTTCAGCTGTGAATTGGCTTATATTTATTGGAAGGCCATTTATGTCATCTGTATGAATCTTTAAAGTTTTAATTTATATTTTAAGCAGATGAGCATTAAATTTGTGCTGTAATTTTATGGCATAATTTGTTGTATTCTTTCTCCCCTATCCCTTTTTGCATTGCCTCTGATGGATAGAGCGAAATCCTGATGGTAAGTGAAAAGATAATTTAGAATAAAATGAATTTCAGAAGTGAAATTTGGTTAGTAATTGAATTATGGTACTATCCCTTGAATGAATCTTTTTATGGATTGCTGTTTTGACTCTAGCAACCTCTTTAGGGTGATTCAGTGCCTTGATTTGGCTACGGAGAAGAAAATAGATGTTTCCATAATAGATACTTATCATTCATTATTAGTTGTTTCAGAGTCATGAGAAACAATGAAACTTCATGACATTTTTGAACAAAACCAAAGCTGTCATTGACTACTTGTGTCTGTAAGTTACTCGTGATTTGCCTGTATGCTCTGTTATCTTAGTTTACTTAAAAAGAGTAAGGAAAACAGTTCTGAATTCTAAATTGTCTGATTCTGTATACCCCAAAAGATTCACCTCTTTCTCTGATCAGAATGCCGTGTGTACTCATTCTGTGGGCCAATTTCTTGTTTTGTTGAGAATTTGTGAGGAAATATTATCAAGAATCTGACCCCTTGAACTTGCCTGGGTCAGTGTTGTCACTTCTTGTCTTCTCCAAATCCTTTGTTTACTACTTTGCTATAATACTTATCATAATATGAATTTCATTGTTTGTTCGTTAGGTCTCCCTAGTAGATTTTTGAGCTCTTTTCTTTGAGAGCGGGGTTCAAGTCCCTGAATTGTACAGTATTCTGATTATATGGGAGGCACTCTAAAAGTATCTTCTACTTTGATTATTTTTCTTTCTAGACACAGACTTAATGGGATGGTATGTCTTAGTTTATTAGCCATTTTAGATTAATATTAGATAATATTAATTGGTAATATTAGATAAATAAAATACTTAATGGCTTTAATTACTCATATAGTTGTGGTACCAATAACCTGAATTGCATAGTGTCTGGAAGGTGAATATGTATTTATATGAGAAATATTTTAATACAAATAAGCTTTTAGCTTACCTAAAGTATACTTAAAGCATACTTGTCAAATTAGAATTTGGGTTATTAAAAATATTAATAATATTTATATTTTACTTTGCAAGAGTGCATGTAACTGATAAGATTTTGCAATAACTTTTAGAAAATTCTGTATTATTATTTAAATTATTTGTTTTGAGTTTAAAAAAAATCTGTAAAGGTTATTATTGAAAGTGATTTATTCCCTTTTACTATAAATTCAGATCAAACTATGAGAAAAAAATCACAATATATGGAAATTTTAGTATTTTAATGCAAAGCTAAAGCCAGTTTGAATAATCTCTTATGCTATATTTAAAAATTTTAATTAAGCTTCAGGAGTAGAGTTGAAATATTCAGCTTCGCCTAGTACGCAAAAAAAATAATATGTTGACAACTTAGATCTTACTTACACACAAAGCTTCACATTTCAAAGACTGTTCCATTTTATTGACCTGATCTGTTCAGACTGTATTGCAGATAAGCAGTCCCGCTTTTACATGTGGAAAAAGAGAAGCAAATGAGGTTTTATGTTGTCCCATAAGAGTTAGTCTCCATTATTTCTGCATTAGCGTTACATGACATGGGCAGTGTAAAACATGACTGCAGATGGAGCACAGTACGTAGCCAGACATAACAGGAAGGGATCAAGGAAGTTCTGGCTACCAGACTTTGCTACTGCTTTCGGGCCCCTTGTTTTCAACACGAAATCACTCTAGCAGGTCCCTGGAAAGAGTTCTAAAGGCATTATATAGATGTGTAATATATAGTTATTCTACTCTGGTATATAAGTTCTTTTTCCTTTCTTTTAGAGCACATTTTGGCTTCCCTCTTGACAGTGATACTGGTCTCTTGGGTGTGCCAGGGGTAATTAGAATTCTCTTTCTGGAAAAACTGTTCTGTCAGGAGTGATTTTTATGTGAATTTTGTCTCTAAGTGTTAAATAATTTTGTGATTAATTGCACCATAGTACTTGTGACTGTCCATTTCCTCTAGTAAGCTAGCAGGGGAAGTGTTTGAAGGAGAGGTGATTATATTTGTTAAAAAACTGTAGAACAAAGTCAGTCTGATGAGTGAGTAGGCCAATATTTGCGTATTACAAATGACCAAATTTTCTTCTCTCTCAGCATTATACTCAGAGAGTTGAATAAGCCAAATAGCCTGTTTTGCCAACAGAATATTGCTGATGGTAGACAATTAGGGCAAGTTAGGCTCTTTCAACTAAGCTGAAAGCTACCCTACTAGCAACTTTGGAAAGTCTTCAAATACATATAATTTTTTTCTTTCCTTATTATAGATGCACATATGCATACCCTCACACATATCTCTACACATCTCCAGCTTCAGGTTCTTAGGTACAATTATAGCCTGAAGAGTAACTGGTAGACAAATTTACATTTCAAGTTTCTTAAGAAAATGTAAACCTCAATAGAAATGTGCCTCTGATAAACCCCATGTTTAAATACTAGACATTATATTTTGAAATGTTTAGGTTTTAATTTGATGGGAAGTATTCTAAAATACTGGTTTTGTAATTTTTATTTTTAAAGATTTGGTTTCCTTAAACTCATTTCTAAAGGATTTCATATTCTTTTTTTTCTTCCCTAATGGTAGAACTTCTCAAGCTGCCATCATTTAAAAAATAGCCATAATCATTTTATTAAGTATGTGTCATCATTTTTCAAAGTAATGTTTTCCAAATGTCCTATGAAACAGGTTTACAATTCTTGGAGAGAAAAGAAGTTCTGGAGAGGTTCTACAAATCTTAGCAACTGCTGACCATTGCCCTAGTGTGTGATATTGTCATTAACTGACTTAACTGAACTGTGAATTGAGTTATAATGTATTACCCTTTTTGGGTTTATTAGTGCTTGCAATCCATTTGTTTCAATTTCTGAAAACATGTATATACCACTAGTTTCTTTAGCTCTGGGTTCTTGGAGATTTAAGGCAATAATCTTCAAATATATATAAGTAATGTAAAGCTAGCGTTGATCATGATTAATTTTGTTTTACCACAAATTCAATCAGTACCTGGTCCAAGTGAAGCTGAGCCACAGTTTTAGCAGTATAATTTTAAAAGAGTGTTTACAGCTAAATTTTATTTGAACAATTAGCTCAGACTTGGTTGAAAGTACATAGATGATAGCTTCTCTTTGTGCATGTACAGAATTGTCAGAAAATGAAGTGCTTTTTTCCCCATTACTCTGTTCATTTAAAATGAAGGAAATGGCAATAGGCTTCAGTTTCCTGGTTCTTACCAGATTGCATCTATTAATTGAGGCTGTAATTTATATATTGTAGAGGAAGCATATTAGCAGGTATATTTTCATAATTTGGGGATGTATGGAATATATGAAGTTGGAAAGAATAATACTTTGTGATATTTTTTTATGGTGATATTGATAGCTGTGGTTTGAGCAGTAGCTTAGATCATGTTACCATAATATTTTGAGTCAAAACATTTCATCACTGTTAAGTACAAATACACATGCCTCTAAAACCTCACAAAATGTCAGGAAATAATACCCTGGGACTTTTCTGAAGAGACACCAGTTATAATTTGCATCTAGGATTCCAGGAGAAGTGAATTTAACATCTGTTGGTTATGAGAAAAAATGAGCTATGTAAAATTTGATGGATAATAGATTATATTGAAGAGAATGACAAATATGCTCCACATGCTCTGAAAAAGTATTTAATTGACCTCATATATCAATATGTTTGCTATTTTTGATGATATCTCACTATCCTTGTGAATAAGTAGTACTGAAAAGCATACTCCCAGCTTGGTTGTAGAATAAACCACACAACTCCAATTGGCATTAACAGAATATATTGCTAATTCTAGGAATCCTACTTTGGGATCATGTCTCCAAAATTTCCTTCTTCTGCTTTCCTATTTTTAAGCTGCTCTCTGACTCCACTGTAAAAGGAATTAAAGTGTGGATCCATTAGATAGAGTAGAACATTTTAAGTCTTCCCTTTCTCTACAGCAGTTTACCAAGATACAGTTTTCTGTATATTATTTTTTATCCTATCCAGTCAAAAATAGAATCCTAGATTAAAAGGAGAGAAAACTAAATTTGTAGAATTGCTTTACCTGATTTATTAGTAGAGAGCCTACTTTGCTTTGGTTTCAGTTTCATTTTTTATAAAAATGTTAAAAGGAATAGCTTTTAAAAACTTTAAATTCTGATATAAAAATCTTCATTGTTATTTATTCATGAAATTGCCTATTTCAATATGCTTCTATACTTTCTGAAAAAATTTGAGAATTGAGTGACTGTGTAAACCTTTCAGAATACTGTTTAAAAGTGATTTGTAAAGTTAAATGAATTGGGAAAAATTAATTTGTATGAAAGTAATATTCTTAATGTTGATATGTAAAATGACATGAAGTTTATTAGAACTTCAGTAGGAAACATTCTGCTTTCATGCTCATAATTTATTGCAAATTGTTAATTGTACTTTGAATATTCAGTAAATAAAAAAGCTAAAGATTAAAAGATTGGGGAGTTAGAGAAACAATTAGATATGGTCATACAGAGTATTCCTGATATAAACTTCATATTCTTTGCTCATTTTAGCTGATAGTCTTGGATTAGGACCAGAGCTTTGAAGGTCTTAAAGACAGTTTAGTAATTGAATATAACTGCATATAATGTTTTATATAACTTTCAACTGTGAATTTAAAAAAAATGATATTATTATTAAAGGCAGAGCTTACTCTTATGCTCCTTTTTAAGATTTTATTTTTGTCTTGTACCTTTGGATAATAATGTAAATACATAAATTATGATAATGCTTTCCAGTTATTTCAGTTGTGCTAGATGAAATGGTCAGGTAGCAAACATTTAAACTAAGATATGTTACTACCATGTACTACAATTAGTGAAGTAATACAGTTTTTTTCTTATTTGTCAAATTTATGAGTATATATTTCTCTCTTTTTAATTTCAGGCATTCCTCGAGTTAGCCAATGTAAGTTTAGACTTCCCTTGAAATTAGTCTGCTTACCAGGCCAGCCTTCAAAAACTGCAAGCCACAAACTAACTATTGATACCAACAAATCTCCAGTCAGTCTTCTCAGTCTCTTTCCAGGTAGGACTTTTGAAGTAACATGCCTGTAACATCAGAAATGTTAAGAATTTAGAATGGAATCCTTCATCAACAGGTAATGATAGGGTAATTATCAGATAATTGTTAAGTCAGAATATAAAAATACCTCAAGGGTTTTTTCCTCTTGTTTGCCTGTTCAAAGGCGAATGGCTTATATCAACAAGGTAATAAAGTATACCTTTTAAGTTTGATTAGAATTATTATAATCATTATTTTGCTTCAGAATACAGAAATGAAAACATCAAATGTTTCTTTTTAGACCGTGGGATCTTCTGGCTTGGAATGTAAATATTTATTATTCATCTTTACTGTAGGTTTTTGAATATATCCTTTTTCTGAGCATATAAATATTTATTATTCATCTTCATTGTAGGTTTTTGGAGATGTACCTTTTAAAAGTATATTCTTATGCCTCTGAAAAGTAATCTCTTAAGTAGATGTTTGTGATTCCGCTATCATTAGCAGTTGAAAGGGACAGTGTTCATTCTCTGCCTCTGATGTTTTAGAAGGGGTTTCATGTATAAAGCTTGAATATCACAGTGAACATTTGGGGTAATTTGTGAAGGTGTGACTTTCTCCAGGTGTTGGTTTTTCTTTTTGGAGTAAGTTAGGAAAGAGAGAAGCACTGATTGGATCAAACATCTTTAGTTGCCAGGGTTTCTAATGTGTCATATCTATTAACTTTCTTGGTGATGAGGTGGATTTAAAAAAATATCTGGGAATTAAATCAACCCTTTTAAATCCATCATTAAAATTCAGCACTGTTGACTGTAAGATGCATCTTCACTCTTGCATTAGTGGATAGGATTTAGAATACAAAGTATTTCCCACAAGGTTTAGAAATTTATGGTAAGTCAACTTTTGTGTTATTAACTACTTAAAGTGATTAACATTTACTTTTCATTAATTTGAAGTCTTTTTTAAAAGCCTTATTTATATATAACTCTGTGAAAAATCTCCAAGATGCTCTTTATTACACTTAATCTATTCTTTAGTTCAAATGAATTTGAGTGAATGAGCATATGTGTGTGTGCTTGTGTGTCTGTAGTTAGCAAGTAGTTTTGAGCCTTTTGGTTTCTTATTCCCTTCCCTTCTCTCTCTTCTAGTCAATTTTCTTGTAACAAATTTGGATTATAAAAAGGACAGAGTCACTGCTTTTGTAGCATCTTATACAAACATACTAGTTTGTCTCCTATCCTGGCGATATAAATTGTATATGCTGCATGCTAAATTTATTAATATCTTTGAAAAATGTTTAAGACTGGCTTCTGAGTGGTTGATCTTTACTGTAGATGGCTGAAACCAATAGAGATTAAATAAGAATGCGTGCTTTTGACCAGAGAAGGAATCTCTGTAAGCTCTGGTTGGATAGAAGTACTAAGGAAAGCTTAGATAGCTCATTCATTTCTGTTCTGATTCTGGACTTAGTTGTTTTGATGTATCTTAGGTTCATCAACATATATTTGCATCTTATTCATTTTAACAATGGGACTCAATGACAAATTTTAAAAAATTTCCCCTAAGATTCAGTTTATGAATACAGCATGTTCTCTTTTGAATTTCCAGATTTGTATTTATATTAAACATACTGGAATCCTGTAATTATTTAACATACATACTCTTGCTACTTTTTTACTTTACGTAATATATTCATTTTTGCTATATGTGACTTTCATATGTTAATATTAAAGTTGCTATTGCAAATTTATTTTTTATTGGAAATAAATGAATGCTCTTCATAGAGAAGAAATAAAACAACTTTTAGTCTACATCTCTTTCTATTTGTTTATTTCAATTACTTTTTTGTATATTTAAAATAGCTTTAATTTTTCAGCAATGGACAACCAAGAAGAAAAACACAAAAGTTACTGATAATTCTACCACCCAGCAGTATCTACTTATATTTCATTACATTTCCCTACTCTTTTAAAAAATATTTTCTCTAAGCATTTCATCCTGCCAAAGAATATTACTTTGCATATTGTAATAAAACACCTTTCTATGTAATTAGATTTTTGTTTTATGATTTTTAATAGTTACATGCTATTCTATCATAAATCTATACTATAAAATCATTTGCCCAGAATTATAGTGTTCTACATTTATGTTGTTTTCAGTTTATTAATACTGTAAATATATTATTACATCAGTGATTCTCTTAATTTATTATTATTTCTTTGATGAATATCTAAAAGCAGAATTACAGAGTCCAACAAAGGGTAATATTTTTAAAGCTTTTGAAACATAATGTGAAATTGACTTTCTGAAGGTTCATACTAGTTAACTTTATCAACAGTGTTTGAATGGAGGTGTCTGGTGCCACAAATCCTGGCTAGTAGAGAATATTCTAATTATAAAAACTTTAATATGCTTAATGGCTATACAGAAAATATTTACATACATGCATATGTATAAATAATTGTCTGGGTGATTTTGGCTAAATGTGATTTAAGCAAGATAATATAAATTTCTTGATCTCGATTAAAGAGAAGTCCAGAAGTGGGTATGAAAGCTGGTATGATGGTTTGTGAATATTATCAAAGACCCAGCTTTTTTTCTGTTTGCAGCGTGCATTCTCTAGTATGTTGGCTTCTTCCATGGCAATAAGATAGCTGCTTTGGATTTGTTGTTGTTCAGTCGCTAAGTCATGTCCAATTCTTTGCAACTTCATGGACTGCAGCAAGTCAGGCTTCCCTGTCCTTCACTATCTCCTGGAGTTTTTCAAATTCATGTCCATTGAGTTAGTGATGCTATCTAACTATATCAACCTCTGCTGCTCTTGCCTTCAATCTTTCCCAGCATCAGGGTCTTTTCTAATGAGTTGGCTCTTCAGATCAGGTGGGCAAAGTGTTGGAGCTTAGCTTCATTTCCAATGAATATTCAAGGTTGATTTCCTTTAGGATTGACTGGTTTGATCTCTTTGCTGTCCAGGGGACTCTCAAGAGTCCTCTCTAGCACCACAATTCAAAAGCATCAATTCTTTGACACTCAACCTTCCTTATGGTCCATCTTTCAAAATGGCAGCTCACTCCAGTACTCTTGCCTAGAAAATCCCATGGACAGAAGAGCGTGGTAGGCTACAGTCCATTGGGCTGCAGAGAGTCAGACACGACTGAGCGACTTCACTTTCACTCACATCCATACATGCCTACTGGAAAAACCATACCTTTGACTGTACCAACCTTTGTTGGCAAAGTGATGTCTTTCCTTTTTAATATGCTGTCTAAGTTTGTTTTATCTTTCCTTCCAAGGAGCAAGCATCTTTTAATTTCATGGCTGCAGTAACTGTCCACAATGATTTTGGAGCCCAAGAAAATAAAATCTGTCACTGCTTCCACTTTTTCCCCTTTTATCTGCCACAGAGTGATGGGACTGGATGCCATTATCTTAGTTTTTTGAATGCTGAGTTTTAAGTCAGCTTTTTCATTCTCTTTTCACTCTCATCAAGAGGCTCTGTTTTCCCTCCTCACTTTCTGCCATTAGAGTGCTTTAGCTTAAGTCATCTAACTATAAGGCGGGAAGTAGAGGAAAGAGATAACTATGGCAATAACATAACTTTTATCAGAAAGGCATGTTTCCATAAAGTTCATAGGAGATTTCTACCTATGGCTCAGTAGCCATAGTATTGTCACATGGCCTCTTCTACAGTAAAGGGGGCTGAGAACTAATGTAGATGGGCTAAGAAAAAGGAGGTTGGGAATAGATGTTAAATTAGCTGACATTCAGTGTACATCATGATACCAGAAATTTTACAGAAAAATTTTACTTAAATGTTATAACAAATAGCATGCTATTATAGCAGTCTTTTATGGTACTCAAATACATGGCTATCTTTGTGAATAAATTTGTATTTTAATATTAATGTAATATTCTATTGTTTCCCTGGTGGTTCAGATGGTAAAGAATCTGCCTGCAATGCAGGTGACCTGGGTTCAATCCCTGGGTTGGGAAGATCCCCTGGAGAAGGACAGGGCAAACTACTCCAGTATTCTTGCCTGGAGAATTCCACGGACATAGGAGCCTGGTGGGCTACAGTCTATAGGGCCACAAAGAGTCAGAAATGACTGAGCATCTTTCACTTTCTGTTGCTTGGAGGTACCGTGTACATAGCTTTTTTGTACTTCTCTGTTTTTCTTTGGAGGAATTCCTTGAGGATAAATGGCTGAGTTTAAGGATATGCACATTTGAAAACTGTATTCAAATACCAAAGTTATTTCCAGAATAATTATATGAAGTTACACACTCAACATTGGAGTTTGTACCGAGTAGCAGCTGGATTTAAATCTTTTAAAATTTTTGGCATGGTTATGTGAAAAGTGGCATCTCTTTTAAAAATTTGCATTTCTAAATTATTTGTTAGCATAGAAATTTTGTAATTTTTATTAATTACTTGTGCTTTTTTTAACATATAAAGTTTTTGTTTTTAGGTCATAAAATTTAAAGTTTCATTTCATTTATTTCTTTAGTTTCAAATTTTCATGTTGTGCTTAGAATGATCTCTATTTTAACATTATAAAATACTTACTTATCTTTCTTCTGGTACATTTTAATACCTTCTTTAATTCTCAAACAGTTTCAGTGTATTTTTTTAAAATAAAAAACAACTTTATTAGAGTATAACTTATTTACATGTACACATGTATAAAGTGTACAATTTGCTAAGTCTTGATGTTTATGTATACCTTTGAAACCATCCCTACTATCATGATGCTGAAAGTATCCATCACCCCAAAGAGTTTCTTTGTTCTGCTTTGTTATCCTTTCCCCTCCATCCCCAGGCAACACTTGTTTTCTTCCTGTCACTATAGATAAGTTTGTATTTTCTAAAATTTTGTAAAATGGAACTATTCAGTAGGTACTTTTTTTTGGTCTCCCTTATGGACTTCCCTGGTGGCTCAGATGGTAAAGCGTCTGTCTACAATGTGGGAGACCCGGGTTTGATCCCTGGGTTGGGAAGATCCCTTGGAGAAGGAAATGGCAATCCACTCCAGTACTATTGCCTGGAAAATCCCATGGACAGAGGAGCCTGGTAGGCTACAGTCCATGGGGTTGCAAAGAGTCGGACACGACTGAGGGACTTCACGTTCACGTTATCAGATTATGTGATTTGCAAATATTTCCTCCCAGTCTGTGGTGTATATTTTCTTTCTTTTAACAATGTCTTTGGAAGAGCAGAAATTCTTAATTTTGCTAAAGCCCAACCTATCAGTTTTTTTTCTTTTATGAATCATGATTTTAATGTTATATCTAAAAAATTTTTGCCTAACTCAAGGTTACAAATTTTTTCTCATGTTTTTTCTACAAGTTTTCTAGTTTCATGTCTTGCATTTAGGGATCTTATTTATTTTGAGTTGATATGTGTGTATGGTGTGAGATAGGGATAAAATTCATGTTTTTGCATGTAAATATCTAATGTGCCAGTACTATTTTTGAAAAGCCTATCCTCTTGCACTGAATAGTCTTTGAAAAGTTGTTGAGAATCCTGACTATACATCATTAGACTATATAAATAATTGGAATCTATATATATATATTTCTGCTCAGTTTGTTCCATTTATCTATCTTTGTCCATCATTATTTCTATATACCAAATAGTGTCTTGGGGCTTCCTAGGTGGCACTATGCAGGAGATGTAAGAGACTAGGCCTAGTTTAATCCCTGGGTCAGGAAAATCCCCTGGAAGAGGGCAGGGTGACCCACTCCAATATTCTTGCTTGGAGAATCTCATGGATGGAGGATCCTGGTAGGCTACAGTCCATAGGGCCACAAAAAGTCGGACATGACTGAAGCAACTTAGTGCAAAATACAAAATAGTGTCTTAATTACTATTTATAAGTCTAGAAATCAGGTAATGTAATTTATCCAACTTAATTTTTTTTCCAAGTTGTCTTTGAAACTTTGATCAGTTACATTTTCACATGAATCTTAGAATCAGCTTATCAATTAAAAAAATGCCTCTTGGGATTTTGCTTAGAATTGGAATTGCCTTAATTTTATAGATCAATTTGGAGAGAAACAACATCTGAACAATGTTGAATGTGGTAAAATTTGCTCCACTTATCCTAGTTTCTTAAGATGAAAATAGAGACCTTCATTTATTTAGGGCTTATTTTATATTTCTCAGTAAGGGTTTTTGTTTTCAATGTACCTATCTTACAAATCTTAAGCAGATTTATCCTTAAGTATTTAATATATTTTTATGCATTTGCAAATTGTATTTTATTTCAGTTTCAAATTGTTCCTTCCTAGTACATAGAAATACAGTTGGTTTTTGTATATTGATCTTGTATCATGCTACATTGTTAAACCATTTATTGGTTCTACTACCTTTTTTTTTTAAAGATTTAATCAGATTTTCTCTGTAGAGGATCATGTCATCTGCAAGTGAAAACACTTTTATTCTTGCTTTCCAATCTGGAGATTCAGTTTACTTTTTGCTTGCTTTTTTTTTTTAACCTGGGCTAGAACCTTTGGGATGATGTTGAATAGATATTGTGAGAGCAAACATTTGGTCTTTAAGCACTAAATATGTTTTATTAATAGCTGTAAATATTTTGTAGATGTCCTTTACCAGAAAGTTCTTTTTTATACCAGGGTTGCTGTGAGTTTCATTAGGAATAGATATTTAAGTTTTTCAATGCTTTTTTGATATCATTTGAAATATTTTATGTCATTTTTTTCTTTAGTCTGTTAATAGATGGATTACATTGATTAATTTTTGAATATTAGCCCAACTGTGCATTCTTGAGATAAGTCACTATGATCATGATGTAGTTTCCTTTCAACAGGCTGTTGGATTAATTTGCTAAACTTTAGTTTATAATTTTTACATTTGTATTTATAAAGGAAATTGATATGTAATTTTGCTTCCTTATGAGTTATTAATGTGGAGTTAATGGAATGAATTGGGAAATATTTACCTCTCTACAATTTTTTTTGAAGAGTGTGCTGAATTGGTATTATTTATTGCTTAAATATTTGGAAGAATTCACCAGGGAAGTTTTCCAGACCTAGAGTTTTGTGTATGGGAAAGCTTTTAAATTACAAATTCAATTTCTTCAAAAGATATAGGACTGTTCATGTTATTCATTTTTTATTGAGTGTACTTTGCTGGTTTCTATCTTTCAAAAATATGTGCATTTCATCTGAGTTGTTGAATTTATTGGCATACATTTGTTGATAACATTTTCTTATCCTTTTAACATTTGTAGAATCTGGAGTGAAGACAACTCACTCATTACTGATACTGGTAATTTGTGTTTTTCCTCTTTTTTTTTTTTTCTCCTGATCTGTTGACTAGAGGTGTATCGATTTTATCTCTTTCTGAAAAACCAGCTTTTGGTTTCATTTATTTCATCTTTTTATTTTTTGTTTTCTGTTCTTTTTAATTTCTCTGATTTTCTTCTGCTTACTTTGGGTTTAATTTTCTTTGTTCTAGTTCTTTAAGGTGAAAGCAGAGACCATTCTTTTTAATGTAGTTGGTTAATGCTATAAAATTTTTTTCTAACTATTGCTTTAGCTGCATCCTACAATTATTAAATAATATATTTTTTATTTTCATTCTATATCAAATACTTTTAAATTTCTCCTTTTGTTTCTTTTTTTGACCCTAGTGTTATTTAGAAGTGTGGTCTATAGTTTTGAAACTTTTGGGGATTTTCTGTAGAACTTTTGTTATTCATTTGGAATTCAATTTCACTGTGGTAGGAGAACATACTTTGTATGACTTGAATTCTTTTAAATTCATTGAGACTTATTTAGCACCCCCAAACTAGGACAGTTTTTGTGAATGTTCTACGAGCATTTGAAAATAATGGTTTTCTGCTATTGTAGGGTGGAATCTTATGAAATGTCAGTTAAGACAAGTTTTCTGATAGTGTTTTTAATCTTCTATATCCTTACTGATTTTCGATTTACACGTGTCAATTATTGAGAGTAGAGTATTGAAGTCTTCAATTAACAATTTGTTTCTTTCTCTCCCTCTCTCTTTTTTTTTGCATATCTGAAATTTTTGCTTCATGTATTTTAAAGTTCTGTTTTAGACATGTAAAAGTTTAGGATTGTAATGTTGTCTTTATTATTATGAAATAGCCTCTATCTTTGTTAATATTCTTTGCTCTAAAATCTACTTTTATAATGTGAATATAGCTATTCCAACTTTCTTTTGTCTAGGGTTACAATGATATATATATATTCCCTCTTTCACCTTTAAGTTGTTTACATCTTTTATGTTTAAAGTGGACTTCTTATAGGTAGCATATAATTGAGTCTTGGCTTTTTAAATGCAATCCAGTATTATCTGTCTTTTAATTGGGGTGTTTAGACCATTTATTTTTAATGTGATTATTGAGATCATTGGTTTTAAATAGATTAGTATTCTGTCGCATACTCAAAGAGGACTCTGCAGATTTCTGAAGTTCTTTCATTGTAGTGCTATCCTCTCTCTGTCTTAAGAACTTCTGCCACTTTGGCCTTTCCAGATTCCCAACTCTTATCACCTCCACTCAGAAAGAACGCTGGGTTGCTCTTGGGCTCCCCTTCCATGTGATGTGGCCTGGAAATTTTCTCTAGGTGGTCAACTGGGGCAAACATAGGACTCATTTTGTTTCTTGTTTGTCAGAGATGACTGTTGTTCATTTGCTAATTTCTAATGTCTTGAAAAATGGTTTGGTTATTATTATTTGGTTATACCCATTTTTTAATTGTTTGTGATGGGAGGGTAAATTTGGCCCCAGTTTTCCAGGACTGATCATTTTGGCTAGAGTACTTCATAAATGGTGGTATATGCTTTCAGCAGTGGGTAAATAATATATTTGTCTCTTTTTTTGTGTGATTGTAATAGCTACTGATAGTCAATACTCAAATCCATTCATTCATTAGAAATTGAAAAATGATGGCTTTCAGGCTTTCTTCAATTTTTTAGCTGGTATATTTATGTACAAAAAATGTTTCCCTTATTTACCATTGATTATGTGGTACAGTTCAATAGGGTCATTAGGGTAAGTGCTTGATTCCTTGCCTTTGTTAGTGATTTTTAAAATGCTCAGTTGATTCTCTAGAATTCTTCAATAGTGAGCATTTGGCTTTTCTCTTTTGTTTTTATTGTAAATATGAACACATGCTTTTAAGTATATTTGATGTGTTTTACTCCATTGCAATTATTATCTTTTTCTATACTCAAATATTTTCATCTCTGGCCAGTGGTAGTCTCTTTAAGATGGCTCTTATGTCCTTTTCATATAGCTCTCTAGTCACTGATAGTTTTTTTCTGGTGTGACAGATATTCTAGGTTCATCTTGTGCATTTCCTGCCTCAGACCTAGAACGAACTAGTAGAAGGAAATTAAATGATTTTAGCATGTTCTTGTGAGGCAGAAATTTTAGCAATTGGAAGCAACTGTGGAAGTTAGTTAATATAGTCCACACATAGACTTCAGACTAGACTAGTGCCATAAAAAGTACTCATCATCAACTAAGCTTCCTATTGTAAATATTGAATGTTTGCCTTGTGGTTTTGTAAGGTGATGTTTTTTCTTTTCTTTGTAGGCTTTGCCAAGCAGTCAGAAGATGATCAGGTGAATGTAATGGGTTTTCGCTTCTTAGGAGGGTCCCAAGTTACACTTCTTGCTTCTAAAACCTCTCGTAAGTAAAGCCATGATATTATTGCTTTTGAAAACTTCTATTAAGAACACTACATTACAGATCATTGCCACATCAAGGATTTCTATAATGGTGATGTTAGATATTGAAAACTAAGAGCCATTATATTAGTCATGAAGATAGGGTCCTGTTTTATTAGCGATACATAACTTTGGTTTTGGGGATGAGGAGGGTTTGAGAGAGGAATTTAAAGAACTGAAAAATCATGTTGATGTGTGGCAGAACCAATACAATATTGTAAAGTAATTAGCCTCCAATTAAAATAAATAAATTTAAATTAAAAAATAAAAAAACATTAAAAAAATAACTGAAAAATGTTTTTGAGATAGGTATATGGTAAACTAGATTTTAGGAGTTACTAGAAATTGGAGTTAATTTTTTTGTGTGTACATATTCTTCTAGCCTCCTTTTGGATATTGGCAAAGATGAAAGTGAATAACTTTTGTTGAGATTAATCTCAATAGAATGAAAAGTGGTAATTGTATAGTCAAGTTTGAATTTCAGATAAATATTTGCTTTATTGATTTGTTTGCTTCCTATGAGAATAACTGTTGAAACTACTCAATGTACAACTGATTTCTGGTGTATGTAGATAATGAAGCTACTAAGCTCACTGGGTTTTATACCCTTTCTTGGAAATAAATTCTTAAGAGAGGAAGTTTTAAACAAATTTTAGGTACACTAAAGATATCAGGAGAAATGAATACATATATATTATATATATTCATTCATTCATATATATATAAAGTCTGGCTGAGTACACTCCAGTTTTTAAAATTTCTGCCATTTGTACAATGACTTTTCACTTTCTACTTTATGCATTTGCAGTTTTAATTTTATTTTTTTATAATTAGAAAATATAGTAAAATGAGGATATACTCTTTTTGAAAAATAAAGATGCTAACAGCAGGAACATATAGACATTCTTATGTTAGAAACTATAATGATGTCTCTGTCATAGCACCTTCTGGAATGTGTAGGTTGGTGACTAGTGAAATAGACTTGGAAACAACTAAAAATTAAAGAATAAGACACAAAAATAAAAGACAATTCTGAGAAGAAAGAGAGAATTCTGTACTTTTCATGGTCTTTTTGTGATTGGTCATGATTGTCGTCTTTACATTGGCATCAATTTGTTTTGATTAGTTTTAATCTTCAGTTAGATAATGGAATTATTTTCTAACATTTCTTTTGGTTAAACTGTTCTCTTTGGTTAAACTAAAAAAGCTGTTGCAAACATTTCTTTGGGAAATTGTACACATCTGTTTGATTCCAGTTGATGATGCTGTATGATGAATCTACAATTGAGACTATTTTAAAAAGGCATATTCTTTGTGCAAATGGGAATATTTATATCCTAATGCATTATATTTATTCCTTTTCAGATGAAATAACTCTTAGAACATTGTTTTTTGCTTATAATTACTTTATCATTACCTAAATTTCACCAAATGTCCATGTCTATAATTGATTTATTGATATTTTCTTAATATATGACTGTGAAGTGAAGTGAAGTGAAGTGAGCTTGCTCAGTCGTGTCCGACTCTTTGTGACCCCATGGACTGTAGCCCGCCAGGCTCTTCCATCCATGGGATTCTCCAGGCAAGGATACTGGAGTGGGTTGCCATTTCCTTCTCCAGAGGAACTTCCCGACCCAGGGATCGAACCCAGGTCTCCCACATTGCAGGCAGGTGCTTTACCCTCCGAGCCACCGGGGAAGCCCTGACTATGAATGCCTTGACAAAGCCACAGTACATAATGGAATTGGACAGGGCTATTTAAATAAAGAATCAAATGAACTGTAAACTGAGACCTGAAGAGTAGCCATTACAATTCTCTGATGGTTTTTTTACTTCAGTGATGCCTAGAATTCTACCTAGTGAAAGTCCCTGGGAGATGAAAGGCAAAAGATATGAAGAAAGTACTATTTTCTGGGCTTGAGGCAGATGTTGGTGCTCCCTACTGCTCTGTTAAGAGTGTTCATCCCCAAAGAAGGAATGAAGTAATTTATATCCAGTATGTGTTTGACACTTTTCTTTTTTATGAAAGGCATGTGGTCTTTCATCTCAAAATCTAGATGGATAGGAAAACCCAACAAATGGAGAGAACTTAGTATTTTTTCTCTAACAATCAGCCAGATGCTATGTGTATCATATATAGTTGTCATCAGATCTTGGATAGTATTTCATGTGCATTTTAAAACCTGCTTGATACTCAGCTGATCTTGGAGTGTGCCATGGGGTAATTTCAGTTCAGTTTGGCATGGACCAGCCAGAGTCGACAAGCGCAGGCAGCTCATTGTCTCAGGCATGCAGTCACAGTAGGTTTTTACTTCAGAAAGTAAAGACTCAATGTAATTAGAGTTTATTGTATGAATTCTGAAAAAAAACCACAAAGCTTTAAAGATAAAAACATTTAAGAAGAAGACAGCAGCAAAACTGAAAATGATTTCCACAGACCTAAATTGAAAATAACACTGGTGATGGGTATGTACATTACCTGGAAGATAGTAATAGATTTACATGTATATGCATGAGTCCAAATTCATCAAATTGTAAATATTAAACATGTGTATTTTTTATATATCAATGATAACTTCTATAAAGTTGTTAAAAATAACAAGTGGGTCACATTTTATGGGAAATATTTTTATAATCAGAATTATAAAATATTTCCACATGGAAGTCAGTTGTTTAGACTGATTCAGTACAGTGGTATTTCAGAAGAAATATGCTGTTGTCTATAATTATATATTCCTGCCATGCCATTTTCTTAAGATCCAGATCCACATTGTTATTTATTACCTCACACAGCAAACACTACCACCTTACTCTCTCTCTTCCTGTTCCTTTTGTCTCGATGCTTTTCTTGATCTTTCTCATATATCTACTTTTATCTGTTTCTTTACTATATCTATTTGTACCTTGCCTTGTTCCACTTGTCTCTTAAAGTGTTTAAAATATATTTTAAAGTTACTGAAGATTGAAGAATAAGATTAACATACAATTGATATGATACTAGCAGCGTAGAAATAAAAGGAAAGCATTTTAGTTCCAATTTTCAGAATGCTCTAAAGATCAAATCAAATCAGTTGTTTAGGAGATGCGCAGCCTGATGCTGAGTCCAGGATGAAATTTCTCTTCTGAATATCACAAAAATAACTTCTTCAATAATGTCTCTATAGCTTATTTTTGTAGTTATAATTGTTATGTAATTATACTTTGAATAACAAATTTCATAGAGCTTTAAAAATAATGATGAAACTCAGCTTACTAAATAGAATTCTATATGAGTCCAAAGCAGTGCAGTCTAAGCTGCAGCTTCGTCCAAGGGTAAATTTAGAGTATCTATTAGTAGCACTACACGTTTTTAGTAACTAGCATTTTCAGTAAGAATTGGACAGTTAAACTCAGTAATTCCGAAGTAAAACATAGCTGAAAGGAGTTGTGGGTTTTGTTTTGAAATAAGCAATATTAGAGCATGTTATATTCTTGCCTGGATAATTCCATGGAAAGAGGAACCTGGTGGGCTACCGTCCACGGAGTCACAAAGAATCAGACACGCCTAAGTAACTAACACTTTCACTTTTCACTTTCAGAACATGTTTAAATATCAATTGAAATGAGTTAGTGGGAGAGGCTGATGATCAGGAAGTAGAAGGGCATGACAAAGCAATGAAGTCCTTTAGGAGAGAGGGGATGGGATACAGAACTTGGAAGGTGAGGAGAGCTGAAAGTTTACTGTGACAGGATGTAGATCTAGGGAGACTTTATAGATTTGTTGATGAAAAGATAGGGGAGCTTTGCTGATCTCTAAATTTGAAAAAAAAAAAGTGTGACATTGGTGTCTTAGAGAATAAGAAAGCAAACTCATGAACTTTAAGCAATGATGAGTTCCCATTAGAGTCTGAGATCCTGAATTTTACAGTGAATCCAGTCATCCTTAGATAATTTTGCCCAGCAGTGATTTGTTTATTGTTATCCAAGCAACTGCAGATAAAATGTTTTTATGAGAATGGTTATAATAATGAACTACCAAATCTAAGCTGAGAGAAATAAAGAGCAGAGAAAAGTGATACATGGTGAAAAATTAACAACTTCAATAGATCACATATCTTGATTAGGTTCAAGAAGTACTGGGAGTTATAGAGTGAGTAAACCAGAAGCACAAAAGCTGGTGGGACGGGGGAGCCTGGTGGGCTGCCATCTATGGGGTCGCACAGAGTTGGACACAACTGAAGCGACTTAGCGGCAGCAGCAGCAGCAGAGAATGAGTGAGGTGTTGATGTCAAGAGTTCAGAGAGACTGCAGATTCTGATGACAGGCTCATCAAATAAAGGTGTGACGTTTGGGGAGTGGGTTGTAAAGATGGAGAGAAAACCAATGGAGACAAAGATTTCTAGGAAATGAAATGTCTCAGTTGTGGATATTGGAGGAGCCTGTTCGATGTTAGCACAATAAATGAGAAAAAGAAATACATATGAACTAGTATTGTGAAATTTTAGAGCACTAAGGATCAGGGGCATATCTCCAAAGTTAGAAAGGAAAAAATAGTCACTCAGTGAAAATTAATCAAGAAGCCATTTAACTTTTCATCAAAATTATTAGATACTAGGTCAGTTCAGTTCAGTCACTTAGTCTTGTGTGACTCTTTGCGACCCTGTGGACTGCAGCATGCCAGGCTTCCCTGTCTATCACCAACTCC
This sequence comes from Ovis canadensis, assembly GCF_042477335.2. NCBI lineage: Eukaryota > Metazoa > Chordata > Mammalia > Artiodactyla > Bovidae > Ovis > Ovis canadensis. The sequence continues at coordinate 78,384,428 of NC_091248.1, read as the reverse complement.
CAGAGCTTGCTCAAACCCATGTCCATCGAGTCGGTGATGCCATCCAACCGTCTCATCTTCTCTTGTCTCCTTCTCCTCCCACCTTCAATCTTTCTCAGCATCAGGGTCTTTTCCAATAAGTCAGTTCTTTGCATCAGGTGGCCAAAGTATTGGAGCTTCAGCTTCAGCATCAGTCCTTCTGATGAATATTCAGGTCTGATTTCCTTTAAAATTGACTGGTTTGATCTCCTTGCAGTCCAAGGGACTCTTCAAGAGTCTTCTCCAACACAACAGTTCAAAAGCGTCAATTTTTCGGTGCTCAGCTTAAGGTCCAACTCTCACATCCATACATGACTCCTAGAACAACCATAGCTTTGACTAGATGGACCTTTGTTGGAAAAGTAGTGTCTCTGCTTTTTAATATGCTGTCTAGGTTGGTCATAGCTTTTCTTCCAAGGAACAAGTGTCTTTTAATTTCATGGCTGCTGTCACAATCTGCAGTGATTTTAGAGCCTAAGAAAATAAAATCTCTCACTTTTTCCATTGTATCCACATCTATTTGCCATAAAATGCTGGGATAGGATGCCATGATCTTAGTTTTTTTGATTGTTGAGTTTTAAGCCAACTTTTTTCATTCTCCTCTTTCACTTTCATCAAGAGGCTCTTTAGTTTCTCTTCGCTTTCTGCTACAAGGCTGGTGTCATCTGCGTATCTGAGGTTATTGATATTTATCCCGGCAATTTTGATTCCAGCCTTTGCTTCATGTAGCCTGGCTTTTCGCATGATGTGCTTTGCATATAAGTTAAATAAACAGGGTGACAATATACACCCTTGATGTACTCTTTTCCCAATTTGAAACCTAGAAGGCGATGGAAAAAATTTCCCTAAAATCTGAGAGAAATGATTTTCAACTTAGACTTCTGTACCATGTTAAGCTGGTAATTAGCAATGAATGATGAGTAAATACATCTTCTTAGTGTCACGAGTAGCACTAAGCAATTGCAAATAGCAAATTTATGTTGCCTCGGGTAGGCCTTTGGAATATGGAAAGGATAACTAATAATGCTAAATATTTCAATATCCTGAAAGAGTGTAACATGCTAGAAAGAGTGATGGAATTGAATCAGGTCAAGTTCAAAAGTCCTTTGCTTTTCACATATAATGAAAGGATTGTAGTCATGTATGTGAATAAGGGTTGAACCTTGAAAAAGGCTTTCTTTTTGCATCTATCGAAAGAAAGCATATGTGATGTTGAACTGTGTTAAACAAAATATCTTCAGAAAAAAGAAAGTGAGAGTTTTGCTCTACTCCATCTGACTGGACTGTGCACCTTTGCTCATTTTTCACTCAGCAGATGTCTTTATATCTAATACATCTCATGACTCTTGTGGAGCTCCTGGACTAGTTGGAGAAACAAACAGGTAGTGGACTGATCACAGAACACCTGGTGTGCTTATGAAGAAGTGAAGTGAAGTCGCTCAGTCGTGTCCGACTCTTTGCGACCCTGTAGCCCACCAGGCTCCTCCATCCATGGGATTTTCCAGGCAAGAATACTGGAGTGGGTTGCCATTTCCTTCTCCAGGGATCTTACCGACCCAGGGATTGAACCCAGGTCTCCCACATTGCAGGCAGATGCTTTAACACTTAAGCTGCTGCTGGATTCCAAAAGAATGAGTTTCCATAAGTGATTTTATTTGTGAAAGATCTTTTGGAATGAATAGGAGATTTTTAGGTGGCAGGCATTCCAGGAAGAAGAGAAGTTATCTTCAGATGCTTGATAAAGTGTGGGATTTTTGTTGTTGTCCTTGTTCAGTCGCTCAGTCATGTCCGACTCTGTGACCCCATGGACTGCAGCATGCCAGGCTTCCCTATCCTTCACCATCTCCTGGGGCTTGCTCAAACTCATGTCTGTTGAGTCGATGATGCCAGCTAACCATCCTGTCCTCCGTCATCCCCTTCTCCTCCTGCCGCCAATCTTTTCCGGCTTGAGGGTCTTTTCTAATGAGTTGGCTCTTTGTGTCAGGTGGCCAGAGTGTTGGAGCTTCAGCTTCAGCATCAGTGCTTCTAATGAATATTCAGGATTGCTTTCCTTTAGGGTTGACTGGTTTGATCTCCTTGCAGTCCAAGGGACTCTCAAGAGTCTTCTCCAATACTACAGTTCAAAAGCATCTGAAAGTTCATGGAGTAGGTACTCTGTGATCGTCCTTTAATGAAGCCTCCAAATTTAAGGACAAGTGTTATGGTAAAGCCTCGTCAGACAGTGCTAGTGCTAAAGAGCATTCCTGCCAATGCAGGAGATACCTAAGACAAGGTTGGATCCCTAGGTTGGGAAGATTCCCTGGAGAGGGGCATGGCAACCCACTGCAGTATTCTTGCCTGGAGAATCCCATGGACAGAGAAGCCTGGAGGGCTACAGGTCATAAGGTCACAAAGAGTCAGACCTGACTGAAGCAACTTAGCACACATCCAGGTCATGAGAAAATCTAAACTCACCTGATATGCACCTCCTACTGCTGTCATTGCTGTAATGTGTACAGTGATTCATCAGTATAATATTGTATTCATATTTATCTTAGAATTTCTTAGCAGTGTTATTGAGGGACAATGGGAGTATTATATAAATACACTTAGAAAAAAGTCTTTTGAAAATTAAATTTAGAGAAACCATCCATAGTTTGTATTAATATTGAAGAGGTTGTATATTTAGAATATTACACTAATATCTACTGATATTATTTATATTATTTCTTCCAACTTTTGATTTAAAAAGCATTCATCTGCTTTTCTATTTCACATTTTAAAATTTCCAGGATAGCATAAACTATATTGATGGCTTTGTTTATGATGTGAATGCAAACATTATTTATATTGATGAACTTCAGATGTTCTGACATGAATTGAGACTGACGTTATGCATTTTTGTGCCCTGCTTAGTTAAATGTATTATTTTCTCCATTTGTAGTAGGGTGAAATGGCAATTGACTGGGTTCCAATCCTTTAAATTTATTTAATTTGGAAGCTGAAGTGGTTATTTCCACTGAGCTGCTGTTGCAAGATGCAAAGGAAAAGAGACAAAAAAATTAATTGAATGTTCATTTTGGAAGCTATTTTAATTACCAATATTGTAAGGATGTATTTTAGAATACAATTTTTTTCTTTCATGCTATATTGTCAATAGAGATTTTCATTTCTCCTTTCTGTGAACTGTATACTCTGGAAAATCTCCTGGGCAGTGTTAAGTATCTTGGACTACTAGTGCCAAGAAAATGCTTAATAGTCAAAATAATGCCTTATAAATCTTCAACTCTTTGATCCTTGTTGATTTTTGGTAATCTGAAAAAATTCAACTTGCAGATACCATGTTTATATTTTTAAATCCCCCAGTCCCATGGTAATTTTTAACATTTTGACACATTTTCCCCCCTGTATATGCTGATGAATAAGAAAATAATTGAAGCCTGAATTTGAAAGTTACAGAAAATATCAGACCTATTTAAATGTTTATTATTATGAATTTTACATTTTTATTGTTTAATGATGTTCATGTATTCATAGCAGAGTACTATTTTAGTCCATTTGGGTGTTATTTAAAAAAAATACCATAGACTCGGTGGCTTTTACATAACAGAAATTTATTTCTAATAGCTCTGGAGGCTAGGAAGTCCAAGATCAGGGCACTAGTAGGTTTGGTTTCTGGTGAGGACCTGCCTCCTGGTTCACAGATGTCTGGCTTTTCAGTGTGTCATGTGGCAGAAAGGGTAGGAGTGATTCTGAGGTCTCTTTTTTATAACAGTGCTGATCTCATTCATGAGGACTCCTTCCCCATGACATAATCTCCTCCCCAAGGCCCCATCTCCAGATATTATCACAGTGGATATCAGGACTAAACATATGTATTTTGGGGTGACACAAGTGTTCAGGCTATAGCAAATGAAATAAAGAATTTTATTTATATTTAAGTTTTCCAGTGAGCTTTAGATTTTTAACTTGTTTTATTCTATACTTTTTGTATCAAAATTTTAATTTTTTCAACCAATATGTTTTGACTATCTACTTTTTCTTGATCTAAATTTTAAAATATAGGTACTTTGCTGGTGATTCAGTGATTAAGACTCTGGACTTACAGTGCAAGGGGTGTAGGTTTTATCCCTGGTGGGGAACTAAGATCTTACGTGTATTGTGGCCAAAAAAATAATAATACAAAGATAAATTACACTTGTGTAAATCTTTTCCATATAACATTATAATTGATCTTCATACTGGCCTTGTGAGCTATGCTTTATTTTTCCGTTTGTGTGGATGAAGAAACTGATGGTTGGATGATTTATTTGTACTGAAGTCATAGATTTAAAAATTTACTACATTTTAAGTTTTGCTTAGGGATAAGAGCTAAGAAACGAGATTTCCTTCATAATGTGATGCCCTTAATTGTTTATATACGGCACCACTATGTTGGATCATGGTTGTAATGTCCTTAACTATGAGTCTATTTTTGTCCCTTTTCAATTCCTTTTCTACTTGACAGCTTTTATAATAAAAACAAAGAAACAGACAATTACAAATTTTATCATGCCTCTCTCCAGCTTAAAATCTTTTGTGTTGATAATAATATCAAAACTTTTACTAACCCTTATAGGTCTCCCTGTATGTTCTGGCCTGGCCTGATATCCATCTTCATCTTTGGGCACTTTTCCTTACTATGACCTTCTCTCATCTCTGACTTTTTCTCCCATGAAGTCTTTGAACTTGCCATTCCCTCTACCTGGGCTGTTCTTTCCATCTTAAGCTCCAAGCTTTATGCACAAAATGATTAGGAGTATGAAGTCTAGAATCAGATTAATAATTTAAATCCCTGCTCTGGTTTAGATTTCATTTGAATGACTTTGAAAAAATTACAGTGCCTGTTTTTTCCATCTACAGAAATGGAAATAAAATAGTGCAATTATACTATATAAGAATCAAATGAGATAATTCCTAAAAAGCATGAAGCAATTTCCTGGTACACTGTAAGTGCTAGGTAAATTTTAGCGGCTAGTATTATTTAGCTGCTGTGTTTTATGAAATAATAAAAAGACTGTTTTCCCATTAGTCTTTATCATAGCACCCTTTTAATCTGCATCAGAGTCCTTTCATAACTTGTAATTATTTGTTTTTTATTTGCTTATTTTCTACCCTTCTCACTAGGATGAGGGCCAGGACCAGTATGTGTTCTTCCCCATTGTTTCCCCAGCACTCACTGCTTAATACCTTTGGAACTGAATGAGTAGGTGCAGAGTTACTTAGAATCTTCTTGTTTTTAATGGCTTTTATTTTTTATTTTTATTTTTTTCATTTTTTGGGGGGGGTTACTTTTTTAATGTAAATTTATTTATTTTAATTGGAGGTTAATTACTTTACAATATTATATTGGTTTTGCCATACATCAGCATGAATCCACCACAGGTATACACATGTTCCCCATCCTGAACCCCCCTCCCCCCTCCCTCCCCGTACCATCCGTCTGGGTCGATAGTGAAAATGATCCAAAATCTTGAAATCAGAATGGAATCACAGATAAATAGCTTGGAGAAAAGGATTGAGAAGATGCAAGAAAGGTTTAACAAGGACCTAGAAGAAATAAAAAAGAGTCAATATATAATGAATAATACTTAGAATCTTTTTAAGACTATCAAATAAAGATTGTCTTGCTTTACAGCTACTTTGTAAAGGGAATTGTGTTTCATTTCTTTCATTTGTCCCTTGCCTTTTGAATCTATTGTCCAAGACTTCGCTCTGTTACTTTAGAAAGTGGAAGTCTTTGCCCAGTATGGGGGATTGAGATGGGTCTCCTAGAGAGTTCATCAGCCTCTGTTCAGATAATTCAAATCTTGATGAAAGATAAAGGGAAATGTTTAGACTTGCCTGCATTTCATTTTGTCAGATTAGGGGGTTTGTTGTCTTCCAGGAGTGAGGAAGGAGCTCCAGCTGTGGGCAGCAGAAATAAGATACTTTGTCTCTCCTGGGGAAGCTTTTGGGCCCACTGCCTTTCTTGGCTTGCTCACAACATCCCCTGCTCTCCTTAATGAAACACCCATGCCCACTGTAAGCTGTGAATGGGAACCAAATCCCACAGTTCCTAGGAGGCGTTCAGGATAGGTGTCAATTGGATCTATCTTTCCCCATCATCAGCTCAGCTGCAGGACAGCTGAATTTGGAGGTACTTGTTGGCATTTGGCTGAGAATCCTCTCCGCATTTCCTCCAGTTGTAAATGCTAATAAATGTTTTACTTTTAAATAAAATTTAACTAATAAAACTAACCTTTGATAGAGATGTTTAGTGCATTTCTTTTAAGATTTTTAAGTTGTGACACATTTGTATCAAAAAATTACAGTTGAATGAATACATCTCTCCTGGTGTTGGCACAGGCCACTCTGGAGGACAACTTGCTTACCATCCAGTCTATGGCTTTGCAGATGCTGCTCTGCATCTGGGAGGGTAGCCACAGTCAAGTATGGCAGTGCCAGCGTATGTGCCCACTCCTGCTATCATATTCATCTCTGTTGCTCCAGTAGTCATGACTGCATCTCACCATCTGTTCTCTTGGGCCTGCATCACTGCAGCATGGAACAGCATCACCTACATCTGCTACGTTCAGCAAAGACTGGGCAGCAGAATGTAAAGTTTGTGTTTGGGGAGATCGCAAAGCTGTAAAAGGAGATGTAACTGGCTCAGCTCAGTGTTGTCTTCTAGAAGGCCAAGGGCATTCCCCGCGCCTGGATGGGGGCTCTGGGCTGGAGCAGATACCTGCCCCAAGATGGGCAGACACAGAGAAAGACAAGGTCCTGAGCCAGCCCTGAGCCAGAAGCTACCTTTCTACCTAAGAAGAACAAATGTCTGAGACCTGGAGGCAGCACTGAGCTGCCCAATATGTGTCTCAGGATGCATAGAGGGACAGATTGGTCTGTAACTCCAGGGATGGCCTATCTTCTTCCTCACTGAGTCCTACAACTCCCAAGGAGACTTTTAAGAAAGTACCAATCACCAAGGAGCTCAGAGCCTTAAACACTTCCCAGGGCAGCCAACTCTGTTAATATCTATAATTATTAAACAGTTCTTATTGTGCCTTCTTCCCTTTGCTGCTCCCTTGTTATTGCCTAATTCTTCTGCTATGTAATAGGCCTTCATATACTTGAAAATAGTTGTATATCCCTTGGGGAAAGCTCTGATATTTCTGTGGCAAAATCAACCTTAATGGGGTATCCCTGAGTCTCCTGAGTCAGTGATTGTGGAAACCTTGTTCATTCTTCCACCATCACTCCATCTTTCAAGATCTACAGTGAACTTCTTGAAGGGAGAGGCTCTTGCTTTATTCACGATTTTATCTCCAGCATCTTGAACTGACTTATACAAATGAATAGAAGAGAGAATAAATATCAGTCTGGGTTTTCTGTGTTGGACCCCAAGCTTGACTTAGGTAAGACCCCAGATTTAGAGGATTCTAATGCTAGCATACTTTGTCATTAGCATTCTCCCTTCTACCTGTCTACTCACCCCCCTCCATAATTGTACTCTAGTTTTCTTCTAAAGCATTAAACCTTCAGCGACAATTACCAAGAAAGGTAAAAGTTGTCATTTCTGACCTTGGCCCTACTGTCTTTGATGGGGAAAAATGAAAACACATCTGATCAGCACCATGGGCAGAAGCCAACATCCAGAATAAGACTAGAGTGAAAGGAGCGTGGGAAAGGTTCAAGGGGAATGATATGACAGCAGAGAAGACCAGAGTGTTTGCATGTTCCGTGGCAGGACTACTCAGTTTATTTTATTCCTTATGTAATTAAAAAGAGTACAGCTGGGGGAATGAGAGCAGATATATTCTTGGATTCTGGTTGAGGATGACAAAGTTAAAAACCAGTTTAAAGTTGTAATATATTTATAGTACCATGGGATTATAAATAACTATTTTACATGCATGTATCATAGTACCTTAGGTTCTTTAAGCAAAAAGACTGAGTTAATTTTTATACTCCCAAGATTTATTTCTCTATGAAACATAATAGATGTTCAATAGGATAGGTGACTTTGATCTCAAGAAGTGTATGGTCTCTTTGAAGAGACTAAATATGATTATATGGAAAGTTAAATAAGAATATGTGGTTGTATGCAGTTAAGTAAACAGTAAACTGTAGATATTCTCTGTATAAATTCAGAGACATGCAATGTTGTGAAGTGGTAAAGACGGATAGATAATCTTTGGATTAATAGCTGGAGTTCCAATCCCTGCTCTGTTACTAACTGGCTAGATGACCTTGCAGATTATTTAAACTCTTCTGTAGCTAGATTTATTCTTCTGTAAAATGGGGATAACAGTATTTCCCCTATTGGGTGATTGAGATTTAAGCAAGAGAGTGAATGTGAAGTGCTTTAGATAGTGCCTGGTACATAAAAGGCTTGCTACATGTTAGTCAGTCAGTCGTGTCTAACTCATTGCAACTCCGTGAACTGTAGCCCACCAGGCTCCTCTGTCCATGGAATTCTCTAGGTAAGAATACTAGAATGGGTAGCCATTCCTTTCTCCAGGCAGTCTTTTGTCTCAAAGGTTGAACCCTGGTCTCCTGCATTGCAGGCAGATTCTTTACCATCTGAGTCACCGGGGAAGCCCAATGCTGCTATCGATGGTAGAGAAATAAAGTTTTCTTGGGGTAGTTGAGATTGAAGCCAAATCCTAAAGAATAGGTCGAGTTTAGACAATTGGAAAGAAGGATATTTATCATAAATTCTAGCTCTGACATTTAATTTACTTTGTGACCTTTGGCAAGTCTCTGAGATTCTCTGTGCCTGGTTTACTTTTTTGTAGGAGAAAGAGTTGTTACAATTTCGGTGCTCGATGCGTAGTTGGTGCTCAACATATAATAGTTGCTCTTATCATAGGTGTAGTTATTGTCACTGCTGTCATCATCAGCATCATCAGGGTAGGAGGCAAGAATTTGGCTTTCTGAGCTGAGGTTTCAGGGAATGGAGGGAACCAAGATTTATATTTGGGGAAGGGTCTTATTGCAAAATCTCTCTTCAAATGAAAGAACTACTAGAAAAATAGAAAGCTTTGATTATGATAACAGGGGTTTAAACTGGCTGCTGTGGCCAGGATGTGGGGCTTTCTGTAGAATAAATTTTATTTCATATCAATTTTCTGAAACAGATAATGATACCAGGTATACTTTTGCAATGGCTGTTTTCTTACCTTTTTTGTTTTGTTTCTTTGTTTTCTTACTTTTTGAGTAAAGCTTTTTTCTGGAAGGATTGAATTTTTTGTTTTTACTCTACTGAAACCTATCATAAGATACATAGTTAAAGGGACCATACTCTGCAGCTTGGCACTGTGATCACATACCTTTGGAGTGAAATTTGAAAATGTTAAGTTATTGATGCAGAAAGTCACAATAAGGTCATAAAATTATTTTTATTAAGCCAAAAATTAAATGAAATCTTTGTCCTTTCATTTTGGTGTTCATGTCAGAGTTAGTGATAATTCATGGCATCACCGACTCAATGGACATGAGTTTGAGCAAACTTTGGGAAATAGAGAAGACAGGGGAGTTTGGCATGCTGCAGTCCATGGGATCACAAAGAGTCAGACACGACTCAGCGACTGAACAACAGCAATATGTTATTTCAGCTAGTAATTGTGTTAGTAAGCCTTTTGCTTAATTGTTTTTCTCTTTAGAACGATACCGCATTCAGAGTGAACAATTTGAGGATCTTTGGCTTATAACAAATGAGCTTATCATCCGCCTTCAAGAATATTTTGAAAAACAGGGAATCAAAGATTTCACATGTTCTTTTTCTGGATCTGTGCCCCTTGAAGAATATTTTGAGTTGATTGATCATCATTTTGAGGTGTGTATAATCATAACCCATATCATCTGTAGTTTTTCAGTATATGAAAGAGAAGGGGATTCTGTAGAGGTAAGAATTCTAGTATACATGCCATTAGACGGTACACTAAGTTGTTATTCTTATGTGGGTGGTGGGGTTGTGAATCTTTTCCTACCCTCTTGCCCAATTTGTGATCAATTGCAGACTTTTACAGAGAGGCTGCCTGGAGCTAAGCATGTGGTCTGGCCTCAGAACAGAGCTGGTTTAATTCTCCCACATGGGGATTTAACCTTTGACCCCAATAACCCAGTGCTAAAACTATTTGAGCTTATCGGCAGCCATTTGGCTAACTAATTCTAGCAGGCCATAAATGAGGTGTGATTATAAAGTAAAGTGATTTTTCTTTTTCATTTTTAACAAGCACACCAGAACTTCTGCATCTGAATGAGGGTTAATCACGTAAAATACTCTCGAGTATCTGGCACAGTAGGTGCTTGGTAAATGCTGAAGGATTAAATGTCTAAATCAGTGAGATATGCTACTGACTTTGTTGCCTGGATATGTTTGCACTTCTTCTTTGGAATTATCTTCAGAGCCTGTGTTACATTTTCTTGAGTATCTTCAGAGTGTCAAATCTTCATCCTTTGAAAATTGATTTGATATTTGAAAATAGTCAAGATTAATGTTCTTCTGAAAACAGTTATACAATGACAGTCATTGTTTTAAGTCCCATGTGTTTAAAAAAAGAATTCACCAAGTTTTACTTACTTATTTGCCTGTAAGTAGATCCTATAGGGAATTACAAAGAGGAATTTCAAAAAGATTTTGAAAATTATTTAAGGACGCATTGGTTCCCTAGAGTGGCTACTTTTTAAGGAATCCATAGGTTTTTGCATCTCTGTAAACTGGTGTGTGTGTGCAAGCATGTATGTGTGTATTATAGAGAGAGAGGAAGGGAGAGAATATGTTATGTAAATTGTCAGTCACATGAACATTCTACTTAATGTTCAGTTCCCTGAACATTCTAAGAGCATTGAACGTTCTAAGAGCATTTAACCTATAAATAAAGACTTCTTTGAATACAATGTCAACATAAAGGGAAATTTTCAGTGAGTACAGTCCAATTGCAGATAATACTACATTATCAAATAAATTAATTTGGGTTTTCTCTCATCTATGCTGATAATACTGTATAGGATAATATACTTTGACCAAATTGTGGTACCAAAAGTCAATAGTTTGGGAAATAACATTTAGGTACTCTGAGTATTGAGAACCTTTGCAATTCTCTAGGATATATCTGAAGAAATTCCTGCCTAACTATGTGAAACTGAGGTCCAGTGACTTACAGAAGAGAGTCCATAGAAAGACTATACTAATTAAATATTTGTAACATTTAAAATTGAAAACATTAGTTTCTAATTGACTGTATTTGACATATAGTCCATGTCCCTCCTGTCCTATATTTGGTTGGCTAGTTAATCTTTGCAGTTTCTACATCAGGGACATTTCTTTTCTGGGGTGGGACTTAGGGAATATGGTCAATTATATACACTTTTACTTGTTAAATAAGTTAAACAGGGCATGCTTATAGTTCCTTTACTCTCTGGCCCCACTCTCTACCTTTTTAAATACAACTTTCAACTTTAAATAAAGGTGGCTTTTGGACTCCAAGTGTCCTTTAGCATAAGCTCCATGAAAACAGGAACTTTTGTCTGTTTTATTCATTGTTGAAATTCCTAGTGCCTAGAACATTGCTTGGCACTAAGATCCATACATAATTGTTACGTGTTAAAATTCTAATATGTGAAAACATTTCAATCACTGCTGTTTTGTTACATATACAGACACCTGGCTGATGTCTCAATATTGAAGATATATTTTTTATTTCATGAATTGAGGAAATAAAATATTACAGCAGGATGTCATACAATTAAAAGTGAATTATTGATAACTTTGGTCTCTGATTCCTCTGCCTTTTCTAAAGCTAGCTTGAAAATCTTGAAGTTCACAGTTCACGTTTTGCTGAAACCTGCCTTGGAGAATTTTGAGCATTAATCTACTAGCCTGTGAGATGAGTGCAGTTGTGTGGTAGTTTGAGCAATCTTTGGAATTGTCTTTCTTTCTGCTGGATCTTTGAAAAAACAAGAGAGTTCCAGGAAAACATCTTCTTCTGCTTTATTGACTATGCCAAAGCCTTTGACTGTGTGGATCACAATAAACTGTGGAAAATTCTGAAAGAGATGGGAATACCAGACCACCTAACCTGCTTCTTGAGAAACCTGTATGCAGGGCAGGAAGCAACAGTTAGAACTGGACATGGAACAACAGACTGATTCTGAATAGGAAAAGGAGTATGTCAGAGCTGTATATTGTCACCCTGCTTATTTAACTTATATGCAGAGTACATCATGAGAAACGCTTGACTGGAAGAAACACAAGCTGGAATCAAGATTGCTGGGAGAAATATCAATAACCTCAGATATGCAGATGACACCACCCTTATGGCAGAAAGTGAAGAGGAACTAAAAAGCCTCTTGATGAAAGTGAAAGAGGAGAGTCAAGAAGTTGGCTTAAAGCTCAACATTCAGAAAATGAAGATCATGGCATCCAGTCCCATCACTTCATGGGAAATAGATGGGGAAACAGTGGAAACAGTGTCAGGCTTTAATTTTTGGGCTCCAGAATCACTGCAGATGGTGATTGCAGCCATGAAATTAAAAGATGCTTACTCCTTGGAATGAAAGTTATGACTAACCTAGATAGCATATTGAAAAACAGAGACATTACTTTGCCAATAAGGTCCATCTAGTCAAGGCTATGGTTTTTCCAGTGGTCATGTATGGATGTAAGAGTTGGACTGTGAAGAAGGCTGAGTGCCAAAGAACTGATGCTTTTGAACTGTGGTGTTGGAGAAGACTCTTGAGAGTCCCTTGGACTGCAAGAAGATACAGCCAGTCAATTCTAAAGGAGATCAGTCCTGGGTGTTCATTGGAAGGACTGATGCTGAAGCTGAAACTCCAATACTTTGGCCTCCTCATGTGAAGATTGACTCATTGGAAAAGACCTTGATGCTGGAAGGGTTTGGGGGCAGGAGGAGAAAGGGACGACAGAGGATGAGATGGCTGAATGGCATCACCGACTTGATGGACATGAGTTTGGGTAAACTCCGGGAGTTGGTGATAGACAGGGAGGCCTGGCGTGCTGTAATTCATGGGGTCGCAAAGAGTCGGACACAACTGAGCGACTGAACTGAAATGAACTGAACTGTTGATAACTTTTGCAATATTCTTCTTAAAAAATAAGTTGTTACATCACTTTAAATTTTGATAATGAATTTTTTTTTCCGTTCAGGAGAATATTCTTTGATATAGCTACTTAAGTGCTTCTTAAGTGCTGAAACTGGGGTTAAAGGAGGGTAATAAAATTCCAAGTCTTTCTCTCACTGTTTGCAGATGACATGATCGTCTGTATAGAAAACCATAAAGACTCCATCAGAAAATTAATAGAGCTAACCAATGAATATAGTAATGTTGCAAGATATAAAGTTAACACACAGAAATCCCTTGCATTCCTATACAGTAACAATGAGAAAACAGAAACAGAATTTAAGGAAACAACTAAATTCACCATTACAACAAAAAGAATAAAATACTTAAGAATAAATCTACCTAAAGAAACAAAAGACCTATATATATAAAACTATAAAACACTAATGAAAGAAATCAAAGATGACAAAATAGATGGAGAAATATACCATGGTCATGGATCGGAAGAATCAATATAATAAAAATGAGTATACTACCCAAAGCAATCTATAGATTCAATGCAATCCCTATCAAGCTACCAAAGGTATTTTTCACAGAACTAGAACAAATAATTTCACAATTTGTATGGAAATACAAAAAACCTCGATTAGCCAAAGCAATCTTGAGAAAGAAGAATGGAACTGGAGGAATCAATCTGCCTGACTGCAGACTATACTACAAAGCTACTGTCATCAAGACAGTATGGTACTGGCACAATGACAGAAATATAAATCAATGGACCAAAATACAAAGCCCAGAGATAAATCCACACACCTATGGACACCTTATGTTTGACAAAGGAGGCAAGAATATACAATAGATTATAGACAATCTCTTTAACAAGTGGTGCTGGGAATACTGGTCAACCACTTGTAAAAGAATGAAACTAGAACACTTTCTAACACCATACACATAAATAAACTCAAAATGGATTAAAGATCTAAACGTAAGACCAGAAACTATAAAACTTCTAGAGGAAAACATAGTCAAAACACTCTGCCATAAATCACAGCAGGATCCTCTATGACCCACCTCCCAGAGTAATGGAAATACAAGCAAAAATAAAGAAATGGGACCCAATTAAAATTAAAAGCTTTTGCACAATGAAGGAAACTATAAGCAAGGTGAAAAGGCAGCCTTCAGAATGGGAGAAAATAATAGCAAATGAAGCAACTGACAAACAACTAATCTCAAAAATACACAAACAGCTCCTGAAGCTGAATTCCAGAAAAATAAATGACCCAATCAAAAAATGAGCCAAAGAACTAAACAGACATTTCTCCAAAGAAGACATACAGATGGCTAACAAACACATGAAAAGATGCTCAACATCACTCATTAACAGAGAAATGCAAATCAAAACCACAATGAGGTACAATCTCACGCTGATCAGAATGGCTACTATCAAAAAGTCTACAAATAATAAATACTGGAGAGGGTGTGGAGAAAAAGAGACTCCTCTTACATTGTTGGTGGAAATGCAAACTAGTACAACCACTATGGAGAACAGTATGGAAATTCCTTAAAAAACTGGAAATAGAACTGCCATATGACCCAGCATTTCCACTGCTGGGCATACACACTGAGGAAACCAGAAATGAAAGAGACATGTGTACCCCAATGTTCATTGCAGCACTGTTTATAATAGCCAGGACATGGAAGCAACCTAGATGTCCATCAGCAGATGAATGGATAAGAAAGCAGTGGTACATATACACAATGGAGTATTACTCAGCCATTAAGAAGAATACATTTGAATCAGTTCTAATGAGGTGGATGAAACTGGAGCCTATTATACAGAGTGAAGTGAGCCAGAAAGAAAAACACCAATACAGTATACTAATGCTCAGATCATGAACTCCATATTACCAAATTCAGACTCAAATTGAAGAAAGTAGGGAAAACTGATAGACCATTCAGGTATGAGCTAAATCAAATCCCTTATGATTATACAGTGGAAGTGAGAAATAGATTTAAGGGCCTAGATCTGATAGATAGAGTGCCTGATGAACTATGGACAGAGGTTCGTGACATTGTACAGGAGAACAGGGATCAAGACCATCCCCATGGAAAAGAAATGCAAAAAAGCAAAATGGCTCTCTGGGAGGCCTTACGAATAGCTGTGTAAAGAAGAGAAGCGAAAAGCAAAGGAGAAAAGGAAAGATATAAGCATCTGAATGCAAAGTTCCAAAGAATAGCAAGAAGAGATAAGAAAGCCTTCTTCAGCGATCAATGCAAAGAAATAAAGGAAAAGAACAGAATGGGAAAGACTAGAGATCTCTTCAAGAAAATTAGAGATACCAAGGGAACATTTCATGCAAAGATGGGCTCGATAAAGGACAGAAATGGTCTGGACCTAACAGAAGCAGAAGATATTAAGAAGAGGTGGCAAGAATACACAGAAGAACAGTACAAAAAAGATCATCATGACACAGATAATCATGATGATGTGATCACTAATCTAGAGGCAGACATCTTGGAATGTGAAGTCAAGTGGGCCTTAGAAAGCATCACTATGAACAAAGCTAGTGGAGGTGATGGAATTCCAGTTGAGCTGTTTCAAATCCTGAAAGATGATGCTGTGAAAGTGCTGCACTCAATATGCCAGCAAATTTGGAAAACTCAGCAGTGGCCACAGGACTGGAAAAGGTCAGTTTTCATTCCAATCCCAAAGAAAGGTAATGCCAAAGAATGCTCAAACTACCGCACGATTGCGCTCATCTCACATGCTAGTAAAGTAATGCTCAAAATTCTCCAAGCCAGGCTTCAGCAATACGTGAACCGTGAACTCCCTGATGTTCAAGCTGGTTTTAGAAAAGGCAGAGGAACCAGAGATCAAATTACCAACATGCATTGGATCATCGAAAAAGCAAGAGAGTTCCAGAAAAACATCTATTTCTGCTTTATTGACTATGCCAAAGCCTTTGACTGTGTGGATCCCAACAAACTGTGGAAAATTCTGAAAGAGATGGGAATACCAGACCACCTGACCTGCCTCTTGAGAAATCTGTATGCAGGTCAGGAAGCAACAGTTAGAACTGGACATGGAACAACAGACTGGTTCCAAATAGGAAAAGGAGTATGTCAAGGCTGTATGTTGTCACCCTGCTTATTTAACTTATATGCAGAGTACATCATGAGAAACGCTGGACTGGAATAAGCACATGCTGGAATCGAGATTTGCGGGAGAAATATCAATAACCTCAGATATGCAGATGCCACCACCCTTATGGCAGAAAGTGAAGAGGAACTAAAAAGTCTCTTGATGAAAGTGAAAGAGGAGAGCGAAAAAGTTGGCTTAAAGCTCAACATTCAGAAAACAAAGATCATGGATCCGGTCCCATCACTTCATGGGAAATAGATGGGGAAACGTTAGAAACAGTGTCAGACTTTATTTTTTTTGGCTCCAAAATCACCGCAGATGGTGATTGCAGCCATGAAATTAAAAGACGCTTACTCCTTGGAAGAAAAGTTATGACCAACCTACATAGTATATTCAAAAGCAGGGACATTTCTTTGCCAACTAAGGTCCGTCTAGTCAAGACTATGGTTTTTCCTGTGGTCATGTATGGGTGTGAGAGTTGGACTGTGAAGAAGGCTGAGTGCTGAAGAATTGATGCTTTTGAACTGTGGTGTTGGAGAAGACTCTTTGAGAGTCCCTTGGACTGCAAGGAGATCCAACCAGTCCATTCTGAAGGATTTCTTTGGAAGGACTGATGCTAAAGCTGAAGCTCCAGTACTTTGGCCACCTCATGCGAAGAGTTGACTCATTGGAAAAGACTCTGATGCTGGGAGGGATTGGGGGCAGGAGGAGAAGAGGACAACTGAGGATGAGATGGCTGGATGGCATCACTGACTCGATGGACGCAAGTCTGAGTGAGCTCCGGGAGCTGGTGATGGACAGGGAGGCCTGGCGTGCTGGGATTCATGGGGTTGCAGAGTCGGACACGACTGAGTGACTGAACTGAACTGAACTGAATGCATATATATGGAATTTATAAAGATGTCAACGATGACCTTATATGCGAGACAGCAAAAGATACACAGATATATACAACAGTCTTCTGGTCTCTGTGGGAAAGGGTGCGGGTGGGATGATTTGAGACATTTATATTATCATGTGTGAAACAGATCGCCTGTCAAGGTTTGATGCATGAGACAGGGTGCTCAGGGCTAGTGCACTGGGATGACCCAGAGGGATGAGATGAGGAGGGAGGTGGGAGCGGGGTTCAGGATGGGGAACACATGTACACCCATGGCTGATTCATATCAAGGTGGGGGTTCAGGATGGGGAACACATGTACATCCATGGTGATTCATATCAAGGTATGGCAAAAACCAATACAGTATTGTAAAGTAATTAGCCTCCAATTAAAATAAAAATTCCAAGTTTTTTCCCCAATCATGTGTCTTTTCTCCTCAAATGCAGTGAAAAAGAGGGGAGTTTGGTTTGATATCAGAAATGTAAACTATGTTTGATTTCCAAACATACTAAATATTATACTTCAGAAGTATTATGACTGTTCTGTAAAGTAGCAGTTCACATGATCTGGTTTCATGGAGTGTTCCCTAGGACATTGATCAGTTTCTTTATTTTAATAATATTAAATTCAAAAATTATGAAAAGAGTTATATGGAAAAGAGTCATTTCTGATTCTCATCCTCCCATTATTCAGTCTCTTTGGATGCAACTTTTGGTGTCCAGTTTCTTGTGATCTTTCTAGAATTGTTCTATGTAGTCACAACTATGTTACTGTACAATTTTTTAGAAAAAATACATGCATGATATTCTGTATTTTTTTACTTTGCTTCTTTGAATGCATCTTTGGCTAGCATTGCTTATCTGTACCTAGTGGTCCTCTTGTTCCTCTATTGATAGCAGTTTGATTATTAACATTATCTTACTGTAATAGGAACAGAGCAAATTTTGTAATGAATATCTTTGCATGTACATTACTTTTTGCAAGCACACCTCTTGGAAAAATTCCTGGAAGTGCGATTGCTAGGTCAAAGGCTGTTATTTTTGCGAACAATTTGTATTAACTTCTCTGTGAATCTTGCCTACTTTTCTATTGGATTGGTGCTCTTTTTCTTACTCGTTTGTTTGGGTTGTGGTCACTTTTTTTTAATCAGTTTGTAGATGCTTTCTGGATATTATGGCAATCACATAGAACTGTTTTTCTTTTTTAAGTTAGTAATTTATCAGGGGTGTGTGTGTGTGTTTGTATATGTGTGACTTTTGGCTTTTGACTTATAAAGATCTGTCTCATGCTAAAATTATTTTAAAAATACAATTTTCTAGTACTTTTGTTTTATTTAAACTTTTGATTCCTCTGCAGTTGATTTTGCTGCAAAGGCTAGGGGAGAGATTATAGAATATTATTCTTTTTTTCCATTGTATATTTAATCAGTTATCACAAAATGTTTATTAAATAATCTCTTTATTCCTTGGTAAGTGGGCCATTTTTACTAAATTTCTACCCAGCCTATTTCACTGTATCATTTATGTATTCATGAATCAAATATCATACTGTTTTAATTCTCTAAACTCTGTAATACACTTAAATTTCCTCTTTACTCTTTTCAAATTTTTATTGGCATTGCCAGTATCCCTACTTCAGACACATTTTTGTTGCGCACATTTAGCCTGAATTAAAGAAATTCTTCATTGTAGTTGCGGATAAATGGTGAAAAATTAGAAGAACTGTTGTCTGAAAGAGCTGTACAATTTCGGGCCATTCAACGTCGGCTGTTAACAAGGTTCAAAGATAAAACACCTGCGCCCCTCCAACACCTGGACACCTTGCTAGATGGAACTTACAAGCAGGTAAGTATAATATCAGTGATAGTTTCCTACTCCTAGAGTCACGTACTAACAAGGTTAGGTGTTTCTTTCCTGTGTATTATGAAACAGTGAACAACATACAAGCTCAAGACTCAGAATTTAGTCAAGCTCTGTCACTGTCTAGTTATGTGACTTTGAGTAAATTAGAATAGATCCATCCATATTTTACTTTCCAGAGTTTTTGTGAGGATTTTCCATCATTTCTTTGAAGCAGCCACCATAATGCCAGGCATATAGTATATGCTTGATAAATAGTAGCTATTATAGTTAGTGTGTTTATTGGACAATTCTTGGTACATTCCATAATTATCATAATTCTCCAATTGTCTTACAGAGCAATTGGATCATACTTTCAGTGTTTTGTCAGCTGATGTTTTAAAGATAGAATTTTGTTTTTAAAATTCATTGATGTATAGTTGATTTACAGTGTTGTGCTAGTTTATGCTGTACAATAAAGTGATTCAGATACACACCCACCCACACACACACACATTCTTTTTCATATTGTTCTCCATTATGGTTTATCACAGGGTACTTCCCTGTGCTGTAGGACCTTGTTGTTTATCCGTTCTATATACAATAGTTCGTGTCTGCTAATCTCAAACTCCCAATCCCTTCCTTCCCCAGTTATCCTCCCCCTTGTCAATCACAAGTCCGTTCTTTATGTCTGTGAGTCTATTTTGTAGATAAATTCCCTTGTGTCATATTTTAGATTCCACATATAAGTGATATCACATGATATTTATCTTTCTCTTTTGTCTTAGTATGATCATCTCTGGTCCATCCATGTTGCTGTATAACATTATTTCATTCTTTTTTATGGCTGAGTAGTATTCCATTGTATATGTGTACCATATCTTCATTCATCTGTCATTGACCATTTAGGTTGTTTCATGTCTTGGCTATTGTGAATCGTGCTGTGAACATAGGGGTATATGTATCTTTTTGAATTATAGTTTTGTCTGGATATATGCCTACGAATAGGATTGCTGGATCACATGGGAACTCTATTTTTTGTTTTTGAGACACCTCCGTACTGTTTTTCATGATGGCTGCACCAACTTACATTACCACCAACTGTGTAGGAGGGTTCCTTTTTCTTTACACCCTCTATACCATTTGTCATTTGTAGACTTCTTTAGTACAGCCATTCTGATGGTGTGAGGTGGTGCCTTATTGTAGTTTTGATTTGCATTTCTTTATTAATTAGCGATGTTGAGCATCTTCATGTGCCAGTTGGCCATGAGATGGAATTCTTAAATAGCCCTTTGTTCTAGCTCAAAAAGACTTTTTTCTTCCTCTTCGAGTCTTTCTTCTACCAATGGTTTATCATTTGCATAACTAGGGTTATCTGAGTCTTACTCTTAAGGTGTTACATCTTTAAAAACTATTCAAAATTATCATCTCAGACTTGAAATAATAATTTTTAAAATTGAAATTTCATGGATAAGGCCTCTTCAAGTTCTACTATAAAGAAGTCAGCTTTGATTACATTATGTCTTCTTACATATCTATACAATATCAATGATCCGTTTCAAAATCAGTGTTGATGATATGAATACTCTGTTGATTTTTTTGATTGAATTTTTTGTTGAGATAGTTGTATATTCCCATGCAGTTATAACAAAAAGTACAGCTAGGGACTTTGCTAGTGGATAAGAATCTACCTGCCAGTGCAGGGGACACAGGTTCGATCCCTGGTCCAGGAAGATCCCACATGCCTCAGAGCAGCTAAGCCCATGAGCCACAACCACTGAGCCTGATTGCTGTGATTACTGAAGCCTGCATGCTCTAGAGTCCATGCTCCACAGTAAGAGAAGCCACTGCAATGAGAAGCCTCTGCACCACAACAGAGAGTAACTCCTGCTGATGGCAATTAGAGATAACCTCCAAGCAGCACTGAATACCCAGCACAGTCAATAAATAAATAATTTTAAAAGAAACTATAAAAAAATACAGCTAAATTTCACATATCATTTACCCACTTTCTTCCAGTGGTATCATTTTGTAAAACTATAGTATAATATCACAACCAGATTATTGACATTGATAAAATCTGTAGATTTTTATTCAAATTTCCACAATTTTACCTGTACTTATATGTGGGTGTATTAAGTTCTATACAGTTTTATGTAGGTCTGTGTATCCACCATCTTGTGTATTCAAGATACCAAGCAGCTCCATCACATAAGACTTCTTCATGTTACGTTTCATTGACAAAAACCCCTCCCCAACACTGTGCTTCTCTACCACATTTTGCTGTTTTTGGAAGAATGAATCAGATATTGTTTTCATAGTTAGCTTTTCTAAAGGGAAGAATTGTGGAGAAGGAAATGGCATCCCTCTCTGGTATTCTTGCCTGGGAAATCCCATGGACAGAGGAGCCTGGTGGGCTATAGTCCGTAGGGTCACAAAGTCAAACATGACTAAGTGACTAAACAACAACAGCAACGGCAACAACAAAAAGAAGAAAAATAGCTTATTATGTGAACATCACTAAATGTATTGATAATATCTTTGCTTCTTGAAATTTTCATGGTTATTTGAAAATCAGTAGCAATTAGAGGGATAGTCTGCAGCAATAGTAGATTTTTGGGAAGAACATGGGGCTTCAAGACCAAAGACCCCAGTTCTGTCACTTATTACTATGTGGCTTTTGGCAATTTCCTTACCTTCCCAGAACTTCAGTTTCTTTCCATAAAATGGAGCACATACTCACTGTCTTATTACAAAGATTCTATTCTATAGTAGATGTAGAAATGCTTGGTATATTGTTCTACAAATACAGACTGCAAATTTCTTCTGTGCTGAAGCAATTATGTGACTCAGATCAGTAAGCACTAATGCTGTTTCTGTTCCAGACTTTTTTTTCTCTCTTAGGTATACTTTTTTTTTTTTTTAATGTTCTTCATTTTCTTTCTTTTTTTCCCCTCCTCCTCCTTCATATATCTTTGATGATCTATCTCATTCTTAGGCTTCCTGCCACATCTGCACTCGGAGCTGAAGAATCTTGTCTTTAATGGTGCTTCATTTTGCGGACGCAATGGCAGAGGGATCTTTAAAGGGGTTTGATGAAGATGCTTCATTTAATGCTTTTCATATTTTCTATATAGCAAGACTTTCTTTGCCTTTTCTACATTCTAAGTTCTGGGGTTTATTTTTTTCTGCTTAGGTCTTAGGGGTGCTAGGTGTCCAGGAGCTGCTGTGAATTCCAATAAAGTTTTTAAGACAAACTGAGGGTGAAGCCCAAATCTCTTCATAAATGAATGATTGTACGTTGCTGAGTTGGCTGTAGTGTGAAATAACTGATATGGTATATATTTATTAATGTAATGGAGTCAGTGATGGTATAGCTGTACGGGTTCTGAAGTCAAAGTTTGGCTTACTATCTCTTCATTCAGTAATGGTAGCTACTGTTATTTAGGAACCAAATGTCAGTTTGCCAGGTGTAGAGTGGGTAAGGCCAGGATGGGCAGGCAGTATGACTTCTGTGCCCTTGGTGTTTAGCAGAAGCTCTTGGGTGTGTGCATGCTCAGTTGCTTCAGTCATGCCTGACTCTTTGCAACCCTATGGGCTGTAGCCCGCCAGGTTCCTCTGTCTGTGGGATTCTCCAGGCAAGAATACTGAAGTGGGTTGCATTTCTTCCTCCAGGGGATCTTCCTGACCCAGGATTCAAATCCCTGTCTCTTAGGTCTCCTGCATTGGCAGGCAGGTTCTTTACCATTAGTGCCACTTGGGAAGAAACTCTTGGTACTACTAGCTTACACAGTGAAGCCAGTGAACTGAAGACAGTTTCTAGTCTTCTAATGACCTGGGATGTAGGATCACGAGGTCAAGTGACTGTCTTCTATGCATCCCAGATTGTTTCATCTGGATGTATTCTTAGAAGGAAGATTTCTTAGTCAAAAAATATTTCTCACTCACAAACACACACACATCATACACACACACACACGTGCACATACATATTACTTAGCAAAAATGTACTAAATTATAATTCTGCTGGGAGTTTATAAAATAGTCTGTTTTCTAAGTATTATGGTTTTTGATAGTTACAATTCTTAACCTGGTAAGATAATTTTACTGTTATTTTAATCTTTCTTTGCTTACCAATGAGGTTGAACATTTAAAAAATGTTAACTGGCCATTTACCTTTCTTCTTTTGTGATTTACATGTGTAAAACCTTTTGGTCAATAGTTTATCAAGTCATGCAGCTTTTTGTTATTTTGTGTATATTAAGCTAGCAAGCTTTTAGCATACTTTTGTCATGCATAAAAAATACTTTGTGTATGTAAGGAATGTAATCTCTCTTCATATGTAAAATTTTACCAATTTGTCATTTGCCTTTTATTTTTTAGACAAGTAAAATTTACAAAATCTTTGCATAGTAAAATCTATTCCTCTTTTTCCTTCAGACATCACTGTCTAGGAAAGTCTTCCCATGCCAATAGTACATAAATATTGACTAAGAATTTATTTTAACATTTTTATGCCATCATTCTTTATATATACTTTTTTAATCCATCTGGAATGTATTATGCAATTTAGTGGGAATCTGATCTTCTCATCAAAAATGGTGAACTAGTTGTCTTGGCCCCTGCTTGTTGTATAATCCTTTTTCTTTTTCTTACTGAGCTGAAATACTATTTGTAACATTTAACAATTTTACTGTATAGTGAACTACTCCAAACCTTAGTGGTTTCAAACAACAACAATTCATTATTGCTCATGAGTCTTCAAATCAGCTGAGCAGTTCTGCTGACCTGGGCATAGTTAGCTGTTCTTGTTTGAATTTACTCATGTGTCTCTGGTTAGCTAGTTGGTCAGGTGGAGACTAGATGTACTTACCTATTTGGCATTTGGCTCACAGTTAGATGGAGTGATTGTGCCACACGTATCTCCTGTGTGGCAGGCTGGCCTGTGCTTGTTCACGTGGTGGCTACAGGTCCCAATATACAAATACTCTTCAAGTCTCTGCCTGGGCTATGTCTCTGGTTCCCCATTGGTTTTGACCAATCCAGATCAAAGGGCTGGGAAAATAAACTCTTCTTCTTTATTGAAGGAGTAAAGGATTGTGGCATTTTCACAATCTACCCTAAATTAGCATATAGTAATGGTAGCTCAGATGGTGAAGAATCTGCTTGCAATGTGGGAGACCTGGATTCAGTCCCTAGGTTGGGAAAACCCCCTGGAGGAGGGCATGGCAACCCATTCCAGTATTCTTGCCTAGAGAATCTGCATGGACAGAGGAGCCGATGCAGTCCATGGTGTTGCAAAGAGTCGGACATGACTGAATGACTAAGCACAGCACAAATTAGCAAAATGTTTTAAAAGCTAATTTTTGCAACTTTCCTAGCCTTTGAACTTAGGTTTTTCTATATTTTTTACTTTGAAACCTATATTTTTTTGGTTACTAAAATTTCGTTAATTCATAATCAGTGTGGTCTATGGATTCTAGAGATAATTTCTCCTGCAATTAGTTAGATTTAAGAAAACAGAACATCTGTGCTATTTTCAGGCTAGTGCCCAAATACTTGCCTATGTGCTAAGTTATAGTCAGCTGTTTTGGGGATGGAATCTGTTATTTAGTCTCCTGTAAGTCTCCGCCATAGTCCTGTCCAAGTTGGGCTTTATCTATGCAGTCACAGAACCCTGTGTTTGGTTTGAATGCTCTGTGGTAGCCATCTTGAAATTCTTAAGACTTTTTGAACATGAGGCCCCATATTTTCATTTTGCTCTGGGTCCCGCAAATAATGTAGGTTGTTGTTGCCCTGTTGGGATTTCTAATGAGAACAAGACAATTGGGAATTCAAATGTAGAGTATAATTCAAAGACTTACTGTTTTTATTACCACTACCCCAAAATCACTTGTAAGTTTCCTTAAAGATGAACAGGAAGGGATGTAGTGGGCTCCTCTGAATAGCTCAAAGGTTTTTTCTGGGACTGCCATCTTGGTTAACTGACAATGAAGTGACAAGGGTTGTTGCATTTAAGGTTATCATCTTGCAATTAGTTGTATCTAAGCATGTTGAGGGTGGCAGCCTGTGGGCCATTGGCTTCAAGATGCACCATGAATAGTTATGAATTTTGATGTACAAAGAATTCAGCCAGCAACTTTTCTCCCATTTTTAACTACAAGTTAATTTCTTATATCTTGTATCTTTGATTGAACAGAACCCCCAAACCACATCACCACATTATAATTTTAGTAGCATGCCTTTCCTGTATAGTATCTACCTGTCATCATATCAGACTTCACTGGGGCATCTACCAACCCCTCTTTCCTGAGGTCATCCTACTGCTGAGGCAAGGAGAGAGGACTAGGGTGTTCACTCTGGAAAAGCATCTTGTGATTCTTACATGGGAAGGATCTGGTTTCCAATGAATGAGGCTTTTCCAGTTGCTCACCACAATTTCTATACCTTATTCTAGAATTCTGGAAGAAAAGTCTTGACTTTTCAAAGAACTTTCACCTTTGCTTTCAGCTTTAGAGACATACTGTTGAAAGAAATTAACTATGTCAAGAGTTTCTTTTTTTCAGCAGTCAAAAACCTGTATTTCCTCATTTGGATAATTGTAATACTGCTTTGTCAATCACCTGAATATATTTTTGGAACACCTAAGAAAGAAAGTATGGGAAAGATGGGAAATTGGTGTTTAATGAGGATCTATTGAGTCTGAGGTACATTTCATTTATTTCATGTAACATAATCATCATATGTGGGTGGCATTCTTATTTCCATTTTATGGTTGAAGAACTTGAGACTTAAAGCAGGGTTAAACCACTTGCTCAGTGTTACACAGATATTAAATCATCTATTCCAAAGTCCATGCTTCTATTATTTCCAGGTGAGACATAGACATCATAGTTTTTCTTTAGCAAATCTACAGTCAGGCTGATGAAAAGGGAGATTTGTGCAAATTTGTGCATATTTGTATATATTCATGGTGTGTATATGTATATATTCATGATCATTCAATATTCATTTTATATGTACCTATCAGAAAGTCACAAAATCTTCTGGAGAGCTCCCCAAAGTGTGTATTACATCTGAAACTTGTGTATAGAGGAAGAGGTGAGTTTGTTAATGTAACTAATGCTGAAGTTCAGTTTCTTGGCCATCAAATACCAGTACTTATTGCACTTGGCAGAAGAGCTTTGGAAAATAAGTTCTCTTTGATGTTGTAAAATTTTCACATGTATTTGTTTGTCAAAGCAGGACTGAATGGTTGAACTGAAATAGGGGAAATTTAGACTTACCCTATAGTTTGGCTTGTGTTTTAATGCTTTTATCTGTACTAAGATTTTTTTTTTCCCTCCACTTGAACACTAACCCTCTGTTGTAACAGAGGAAAAGTGTTTACTAAACTAAAAGTTTAATTGTGTCAGATGACATACATGTAATGTAATGACTGATAGTCATTAATGTTCTAGAAAGGTACTTGGCTGATTTTTCTGTTCTGCAAAACTGAGGCTGTATTAGGCACAATTTTAAACAGAGATCCTGTGGTTTCTAATTTGCATGGGTTACTTTTTCTGTGCTTAAGACTTCCTTCCATTCTGTTTATTTGTGTGGTATTGATATATAAAAATCATTTAAAGTCACGCAAAAATCTAAGAGCACTTTGGTCTGTGATTTTAAATGAACATGATTTTGGCTGGTAACACAAATGAATATGTGATGAAACCATTCAGAGGCCTATTTGCCTCTTTGCATTGGCAAGTAAAAAACAGTATGCTGATAGACTGAGAAGGAAGTATCAGGGATTTGATGATGTGGCTGCATTTTTTCCTTATAACTATTTAGAAGCTAAGAAGTTCTTTCTCTTCCTGAGGAGATAGAATAAACAGATGATAAAGGGAGCAGAGAAACATGTAACCATATATTTGGGATGATTGGGAGAGCTAAGTTTGAAAAAAAATTAAAAGGATGAGATGTTAGTAAAAAGATGGAGTTTGCATATCTTCACCTCATAGTTCTATCCTTGGATGTTTAAGAAAGTAGTTTGCAAAGAAAAAAGACATTCATCAAATTGCTCATTTATGGTATTAATCATTTTTGTAAGAAATGGTTAATCAGCTTTCTGTAGTTGGAAAATGATCAGATAATTGTAGTACTCTCATTTGATGTGTCTTGGGCTTCCCTGGTGGCTCAGAGGTTAAAGCGTATGCCTGCAATGTGGGAGACCTGGGTTCAATCCCTGGGTCAGGAAGATCTCCTGGAGAAGGAAATGGCAACCCACTCCAGTATTCTTGCCTGGAGAATCCCATGGATGGAGGAGCCTGGTGGGCTACCGTCCACGGGGTCGCAAAGAGTCGGACACGACTGAGCGACTTCACTTTCACTTTCTTTTTCTTATCATTATTTTGTCTCATTATTTTAAGAACTGGAATAATGTGAAATATTTTTAAAAATTGAAAAAAGCAGACTAGTGTATGCTGCTGATGCTCAGTTGTGTCTGACTCTTTATGACCCCATGGACTATATAGCCTGCCAGGCTCCTCTGCCCATGAAATTCTCCAGGCAAGAATACTGGACTTGGTTGCCATTTCCTTCTCCAGGGGCTCTTCCTGACCCAGGGATTGAATCTGCATCTCCTATGTCTCTTGTATTGGCAGGTGGATTTTTTTTTTTACTGCTGAGCCACCTGGGAAGATTAATATATAATAACTTACAAATAGATGTAGCTATGATAGATGAGTATTGAAAGATTTGGAAGGAGGATAAAAAATTGAAAATGATATACATTTGTTGTATATGACTTTAAATTCTTAAATAACATTTAAGATATTTAAAATATTAATTATTGTAATCATAATTTGATAAGCAGTTTTTTTATCATATGTGAATGTACTTAATACTACTGAACTGTACACTTAAAATACTTAAGATGGTAAATTTTATGTTCTGTTTTACCACAATTCATAAAATAATAACTTTTTGAAAAATTAGTTGTGAGAAACTCCTGATCTTCATTGGTTTTCTGAGGGAAGTATTTTCTCTCTCCTGTATATACCTTATAAGTTTATTTCTCCAATCTCCTCATGTGTAGAACTTTTGAGTTATCTTGACATATATGAGTTAGTTTATTCCTATTCACTTAAAAGAGAACAATTAGATAACTGGATGGTATACTTGAGTGAATATATGAGTAAGGATGGGCATTATCTTGCTCTGACTGTAACCTCACCAGTTCCTCAGCTAAACTGGAGAACCTTACAGAGCTCTTTCAAAAATGATGCCAATTTTTCCTCATCCAGGTCAGAGTGCAATCTGGAATGTAAATCCAAAGTGTGTTTCTTTTAAGTACATCACTGATGTATTCAATATATGTGTGTGTCTATATTCATTGGAAGGACTGATGCTGAAGCTGAAGCTCTAAAACTTTAGTTACCTGATTGGAAAAGACCTTGATGCTGGGAAAGATTGAGGGCAGGAGAAGAAAGGGGCAATAGAGGATGAGATGGTTGGATGGCATCACTGACTCAATGGACATGAGTTTGAGCAATCTCCAGGAGATAGTGAAGGACAAGGAAGCCTGGTGTGCTGCAGTCTATGGGGTCACAAAGAGTCAGACATGACTGAGCCACTGAACAACAACAGCAGTTACTATGTTAAAAAGCAAAATGAAACGAGTAAACTTAATTTTGATAATGTGTTTTATTTAACCCTACATACCTAAAGTATGAGTTTGAACAAGCTCTGGGAGATGGTAAAGGACAGGGAAGCCTGGTGTGCTGCAGTCCACAGGGTCACAAAGAGTTGGACATGACTGAGTGAACGGCAAACAACAACGATCTAAAATATTATAACTTCAACATAAGCAAATAAAAATTATTAATGATATTTAATAATTTTTCACAATAAGTCTTTAAAACATGGTTTATTTTACCCTTGCAGCACATTTCAAGTGCTGAATATCCACATGTGGCTAATGACTACCTTAGTGAACATTACAGTTCTAGCTATAGATAATTGTCAACTCAATTTTATATTGTTTCTTATAATGTCTCTTTTCTTGATTTTTTTCCTCCTTTAGTCCCTCTAAATTCTTGTTCTTGATAAGACTATCGTTGGCCATTGATTTTCACTCACATGATGTGAATAGTAGGTAGTGGGAAACACTAAGGCTACCAGGAACTACCAGGAACCTTTGTTTACATAAACCATGACTTCAGGTATTGTTTTTTAAAAAAAGCATCAAATTTTGTGTCAATAGATTTGGGTCCCAGTTCCAGCTCTCTCTGACTCTTTGACTTTGGGTGTGTCACAGCCTCTCTAAGCCTTTGCTTCTTCACTTTCATCTTTGGACTTCCTTAGGACCTTTTTGAGCAGCATCCAGCATGGGGCTTATCTTCTAGTAAAATTCTCAATAAATATTTATTGTGCTGTATAATGATTAAGACAAGGGATTTAGAATCTTTACGTTTCTATCAGTACAGACTTTCAGAAACAAACGGGACCTTTTTGGGTCATCTAGTGCCAGCCCTTAGACTGGGATGTGGCTGTTAGCCCGTCGTTTGGTGGATGCTAATGCTAGTGATTTAAGTTACAGGGCTTTGTGAGACTGAATTAGTTTTCAAAAAAATCTGTAAGTGCAAAGTATTGTTATAAATTAGAGCTACGCTTCCCTGGATTTAGGTATATAATGCTAATTGACATTAATGGGGATTGTACATAAACCAAGGGGAGAACAGACCTATTAGTGTATAAAAAACATTCTACTTCTAATATCCGTCTGGTATGCTTTATTTCCCTGGGGCATATGCATTAAAAAAATAAATGCATACTTCTTTATCTTCATGTTGTTCAATCAGTATTGGAGTTTTCTGCTTGCTAGTGTTGGTTTAAACATCTCCCTAGATTATAAATTCAGTATTAGGGTTTTATTTCGGCAAACTTACCAGATTCAGAAATGTGATATTCATCTGCATTCCAAACTAAAAGTTATCAGGGGTACTCTCTTGTGCTGAAATTTCATTCTATTTGTTGTTTGATCTTTTGAAAAAAAAAATTAGTCCTTTGACATACACTCAGAAGCAAGATGTTTCTAATATTACAATAAAACGATTAATGGCTCCATTATAAGGAAATGAAAATCTTATCTTTTTGTGTCAGTGATGAGAGAAAAATATATAAGTGCCCTCCAATTATCTGTAATTGTATGAGGTTTTCTTTCATTTATGTTATCTCTCTTCCTGTTTAATCCCATTTAGCACAATTATTCCTTTTGTATTAGTTTCCTCTAAATGGAGTTCTGAATGGTTTGAATTGTGAATTGACAATGATCACAATCTTTACAACCCTTCCTCCCTCTCCACCTTCTTCTCTTCCTTGCCTTTCTCGTTGAATAAAGGAATACAAATACAGTTTCCTGGAGAGATTATTTTATGCATTTAGGAAAAGGAAGATGATGTATGGCCTTTGTAAGAGTGTCTATGAACAACTGAATAACCAAATCATTCCGATATGTTTCTCTGTATGTTAATAATTAGATGTCTAATAGTTCTCTGAAAGTCTGAAATGTAACCGAGGATAAATTGAGGTGTTATATTTTTAAAAAGATAAGAAACTGGGCTTCCCTAATTGTTCAGTGGTAAAGTATCCAGCTGCCAATGCTGGAGACTTAGGTTCCATCCCGGATTTGGGAAGCTCACACATGTCATGGAGCAGCTAAGCCTGTGTGCCACAGCTATTGAGCCTGTGCTCCAGAGCCCACTTGCCACAGCTGCTGAAACCTATGTGCCCTAGAGTCTGTGCTCTGCAACAAGAGAAGCCACTGCAAGGAGAAGCCCGCTCATCACAACTGGAGAGTAGCCCCTGCTTGCCGCCACTAGAGGAAAGCCTGTGGAGCAACGAGACCCAGCACAGCCAAAATATAAAAGACAGAGACCTAACTGTATGTCTAGGAGCAGGGTAATAATAGGCAAAAGCAGTTTCATCTAATTAAAAGGGATGAATTTTGAACATTGGACTTGAAATGGATTTAAATTTATTATCACTTTACCTGGGAATCATTAATAAAATGTTGTACTGTAAAATCGGCAGGCATTTATCATTATTTTACCTGGTGGATCAACTCATATTGTTGTTTTTAAATTTCCTTTTATATGATTTCCAAATCTCTTATAGCAGGATAATAGATTTCAGGAAAATCAAACCACTTTTCCCACCCAAGTGTTAGTTCTTTGCCTCCCTTTATCCCCATCTAAGACTGGCTTCTGGACAGCAGTTAATATTCTTATTCAGTTGGTTTTCCAGTTAGAAAGATGGTCTCAGAGATCATATTCTTAGAGACGTTTTTCCCATGGAAGTGACAGATTTTCACAGGGCCATCTACCTCCGTCTTTTATCTTACTTTCGTGATTCAAGGTAAAGATGTGTAAGAGAATTGGCTCTTGCTAAGTTGAGGCCATGGACTCAAGGAAACCACAGGGTCCTGGTACTTATAGTCTAATGTTGATTACCTGTCTGACACATTAGATAAGATTGATCTTCTAAATGTAATTATCTGTAGTTTTCCTTTGTTTGTTTTTGTCCTATCTCATTCTAAGAGCTTTTGGGCATCACTGTTGTCTATCCAATCAAGAAGTAAGAGACTTCTTACTCGGACATTCAAAGGTCTCTGAAGAGTGGAACTCAACGCCTTCCTGTCTTAACTCCTCCTTCTGCAGAACCTACATGCCAGTCAAACTAGCATAACCTTTTAAACAAAAGCTCTATTGATGTATAATTTGCATAGTATAAAATTCACCAGTCATACATATACCATTTGATAATTTTTAGGAAATTTATACAGTTGAGCAGCTCTCCCTCACCACAACCCAATTTTAGAACGTTACCACTATACCTAAAAGCTCCCTTGTGCCCATTAACACTTAATCCCCTTTCCCAACCTTAATGCCAGGAAATTACTGTCTCTTTAAGTTGACCTTTTCTGGATATTTCACATAAACAGAATAACACAGTCTTTTGGATTTTTTTTTTCAACTTAACATCTGCTTTTGAGGTTCATCCATATATAGTAGTATGTTGTTGGGGCTTGTTCCTTTTTATTGCTGAATAGTATTCCACTATATGGATATACCACAATTTGTTTTTTATCAGTTGATAGATATTTGGATTGTTTTCAGTTTGACCAACACATGAATAATGCTACTGTGAACATTCATGTATATGTCTTTATGTGAACACATGTTTTCTTTTGGTAGATTATTAGGAGTAGAATTGCAAGGTCATATGGTAAATTTATGTTTCTTTCAATGAAATTCACAAACTGTTTTCCTCAGGATTGTGTTGTATCATTTTATATTCCTACCAGCAGTGTATGAGGGTTCAACTTTTCCCACATGGTCACCAACACGTTTTATTCTTTAAGCTATAGGCATTCCAGTGGGTATCTCATTATGATTTTAATTTGCATTTTTCCTAATGACTAGTGACTTGGGCATTTTTTCGTTTGTTTATTAAGCTATTCTCTTTTGATCAAACTTACCCTATACATTTCTTCCATTTTGCCTGTGCTTATAGTATTCTCACTGCCTGAACCTTACCTTTTATTGATCCATTTTCTTTCTGGAAGCTTTCTACAAAGTATATCTTCTTTTTTAAAGTATTCCTTTATTTCTTCCTGCCACTTCCAGTTATCTGTGATCTCTCCTTCCTTTAAACCTCAGGAGCACTATGATTAAGCCTCTGATGTAACATCTACTTATATTTTTCTGCCTGACACCATAATTACTTGAGTGTTTGCTTCTTTTCTCCTGATGATCTATAAGCTCTTGGATGACTGGTATAGTTTTTTTACTTACCTATCAGTGCACAAAACAGTGACATACTGGGGTGAGTACTGCATGAATGTTTGCCAGATAGAGTTGTAGATGTTAAAGAAGAGAGGCTTCTTTAGTTAGTAATAAAGGCAGATAGTCTAAGTGGGCTCAGTTTCAGTCTGCATTAGCTACAGCCAGAATGCTTCCTCTCACTTTGCAAGGATTAATCTTCAATTTATTTTCATGTTCCTTGGGCTCTTTAGGGCATGGTTTCCAGTCCTGATAATCTCAACTGATTTATCCTCTATGCCTACAAGTCCCTGGTTACAGTCTTTCCTTTTCTTTGGGAAACCAACATCAGAACATTGTCTCTGTTCATGCTGTCACTTGAAATTCATGGCTCAAAGCTTATTTGCATAAAATCCTATCTCACCCTGGTCAGTCACCTCTCTCATTTCTCTTAGTCAGCAATCTTGAGCCGACTACTCATGGTCTATATGATTCTCTTATGGAACTTTCTGATGTTTACTTATGTATAAAACTATATGTTAGAACTATGAGGAGAGGAGTGATAAAAATTAACCAGAGGTAGTCTCTACTTGTTGACGTATTGACTGCACACACCACTTGTTTGTTGTTTGAGCCCTGAGGATAGAGCAGAAAACAGATCTGAGGACCGAGCCTGGTGGTCCTCCAACGCTTAAGTTCTATTAAGTACTGTTTGTTCCTCCAGTGAACAGTCTAGACAAAAGTGCTATTTAAAATTCTTTTGTCTACTTTTAAAATACATTGGAGAAGGAAATGGCAACCCACTCCAGTATTCTTGCCTGGAGAATCCCCTGGACGGAGGAGCCTGGTAGGCTATAGTCCACAGGGTCGCAAAGAGTCGGACACGACTGAGCGACTTCACCTTCACCTTTAAACTACATATAATTTGACTTGCTTTCTATCAGATTTTGAGGTGCCATTTTCTGTTTCTTTGTTTTCCTGATTGTAATAGCCCTGTTGACGCCTAATTTACTAACTCTAGAGGTTTAGCAAACAGATCACCAAGTTTGTTTGTTTGACACATAGTTAAGACTAGTGAGTACTAAACAGGGGCCTAAAGTTCTTGTCTGTGGTTTCTGTGAATGTGTTTTAGGCCATGAGCTTTATTTATGAATCCATTTTAGGAGTTCAGGTGTGTTCTCCCCATACTTTCTCTACCCGCTTATAATTCTTACTGCTTTGGATGGATGACATTACTGGAGAATTGACATCTAGGTAGCTGATATTTTACTGAATGTACATGTCTTCCCATGTTTCTGTATGTATACATACATTCTTTTAGTTTGTTACAAAGATTTTCACCCTTCAAAAATGAAGTGAAAGCAGTTTCTAAAGTTAGACACCATGTGATGCACCTCTATTTCCAGAATGATGTTCTGTGGTGTTTCTGGATAAATACATGTCAATTGCTCTAAATAGTCCTAGCCATATAAAAATATGCCATGTTGAGTAACATAGCGTTAATATAAAACTTGACATTTATTTATTTGACACAAGATGGATTAAGTTATAACATCCTAGAGTGATTGATATATATGCTGTGCTAACCAAGTTTCACTCTTGGGAATTTCTTCTTCCACTTGTGAAGAGCTTCTACTGATTTAAAATGAATTAGATCTTTTCTTTTTGACGCCACCCATGCTTAGAATATTTCCCTTGAAGTTAATGGATCTATGTAGATAAATAATCTGGCTTAGAATATCTGAATTGCTTTTAAACTCCAGGCAAGCTAAAGGCAATATTTGGTGATGAAACTGTTTTTTGTTTGTAACTTTTGGGTAGAGTGAAGTGATTTAGAGATGGCCTCTGACATTAGTACCATTTAGGTAGTTTGAAACATCACGTATTTTAAAAAAGACTTGTGTTGGCATGTTTTTAATTTAGGAAAGAAGATAAAATTATATAAGAAGTTAAATTTAGATTGTGCACATGTATCAGCAGACCACAGAAGAATTTAAATTTTTCCTTTAAAAAAAATCTGCTTTATATACCTCTAGTATAATGAAGGCCCTATGTATACATAAGGGAATAATTAAATACAGAAATGCAGCCTACTTGTTAGCCAGAAAGGATGCCTGGAACATGTGGATAAGCTTGGATATTTGTCTAATGGTAATTGGAATATTGGTTTTTGGTTGAAGATGCCAAATCTTCAGAAAAGTAATTGGATTTAGCTTCCTATTTAACAAACTGCTTCTAATCCCTGAAGTATCCCACATCCGAAACTAATTTTTCTTGATTGTATCAAGTTTAGTCATCAAGTTTAGCCATGAACAGAACAGGGTTGACATAGTTTTTTAATATTTAAAATATTTCTTGACAAGGTCTCCACACTGCTGCTTGTCCACAAATCTTATTGTTAGGTTCACTAATGACATGAAATCTTGTGTTCTATGGAACCTAGTTTTTCAACTTAGTGAAACTATCTTCTTAAAATAAACCAATTTATTCTCTTTCCCTATACATTTAAAATTAAACTTAGATTTTGATCAGATTTCAAGAAATAACACAAAGTGGTGTATTTCTTATTGGTTTTCATGTGTACTTTTATTAGATGTGTGCTTTTATTAGATGTGTGCTTAAGTTAACTTCTTTAGATTCAGCCTAGGAAATGTGTTTAGCAGTGATTCTTGATTCTCAGAAGCATTATTCGATATATAAATGTTTACTGTGTTGTGTCAAAGTATTTATAAGTAGTTAAAAGTTTCTTAGAAAGTGTAGCCTATTTGATCATTAAAATTCAGAGATTAAGAGATTCAGTTTAAGGGATTATTGTATCAATAGTTATTGAGCAACTACTATTTACAGGTTTCTTTAAATATGATTGAAAGAGTTGTATAAAGGTGTTTATGATATGGTTTACTATCATGAGGGCTTCCTTGGTGGCTCAACAGGTAAGGAATCTGCCCACAACACAGGAGACAGGAGTTTGATCCCTGGGTCGGGAAGATCCCCTGGAGGAGGGCATAGCAACCCACTCCAGTATTCTTGCCTGGAGCCTGGCGGGCTACAGTCCATAGGGTTGCAAAGAGTCGGTCACAACTGAGCATGCTTCTGTCTCTCTGTGTGTATTTCTGCTCAGTTTTGGGCTTCCCTGGTGACTTAGCTGGTAAAGAATCCGCCTGCAATTCAGGAGACCTGGGTTCGATCCCTGAGTTGGGAAGATCCCCTGGAGAAGGAAATGGCAACCCATTCCAGTATCTTGCCCATTCCAGTATCTCTCCCATGGACAGAGGAGTTTGGCAGGCTACAGTCCATGGAGTTGCAAGAGTGGGCACGACTGAGTGACTAATCACAACAACATCATATAACCATGAGGGGCATGATATATTTATATTGGTGATAATTATAGAGATAGACTAACATTGCCTTCTGGTTTAGTCTTTTGCCATTGAAGATGATTAATTCACTTTAATATTTGAAAAGATAAAATGGTGCCTCAAGTGAAATATGAGCAGATGCATTATACATAGCTTTTAATTAAAATATATTATGAAAATGATGAAATTATCTTAACAGATATTAAGATTAATAGGAGCTATATAGCTCAACAATATTCTATTCTAACAATTATTCTAATATGTATTTTGTTTTGTGACCCATCTTATTTAGAATAAATTTAAAGCCATGCTTCCCTGTAATTTTTATTCTAGCAGATGATTACTGTACATTTCAACTGAAAGAAATTTTCTGTTTTTAGTTTGTCTTCAGAGTAGAATTAATGGCCAGACTGAACATTGTTCAATTCTATGCCCCATTACCTGCAACAGACCCTAGGATGGCATGAAGTAGGTACTTAGTACATATTTGGTGAATGTGATGGTCCTGCTTCCAGGGCAGTTTGCCTTTCTTCACAGAGCTTCTGAAGACATGCCTCTGTCTCTGCCAATAATTTTTCTGGGTCCAGAATATTATTTAGCTAAAAAGATATGCACTTTGGGTTTCCCTGGTGGCTCTGTTAGTACAGAATCTGCCTGCAATGAGGGAGACCTGGGATTGATCCTGGGGTTGAGCAGATCCCTTGGAGAAAGGCATGGCAACCCACTCTAGTGTTCTTACCTGGAGAATCCCCATAGGCAGAGGAGTCTGGTGGGTTACAGTCCATGGACTTGCAAGGAGTCAGACACACCTGAGTGACTAAGCACACATATGCACTTTATAACTTGTATATTTTAGACCTACATTTATCATTCCCACTCCTAGAGTTGACTAGCATTGCAGGTACTACAGGCAATGCTATTAATCCTCCTTTGCTATGATTGTGTTAACTATTGAGTTGTTTCGGGCCTCTGTTTTGTCACTGTGGAATTTTTATGATCCCTTTGTGCTTAAGAAGCAATTATCATCTTGAAATAAGAACAAGTTCCATCATCTTTCTAGTGTTAACTTGCAAGTGTCTGAAAGGTTTATGCTGTATATTATTTGAGGTAAGTTATTTTTTACATGCCAGTTAGGTTTACAGTTCTCTTTTAAACATATTTTTTCATGAGCCTGCATTGTAGGTTCAGATGAGGTACTTTATCTGTCCAAATTTTGGTTTCTTGTTTGATAGTACTCTCCTTGAATTTGGTTTTTCTTTTTAAAATAAAAAAATTTTCTTCTATAAAATGCTGAAAGCTGGTGACTGAAATCTTTGATATTATTTAATGTGGAATGTTATGTAAATTATTGGATACCTGGGACCTAGAAAAAGAATCAATTCATTTTTTTGCTGAGTTAGTTTTTCTGACTCCTTACAGTCAACACTAGGTTATGAGTTAAATGGTCCAATCAAGTACTGGTCCAGATAAAATATGTTTCAATAGTAAGTGTGTGAAAAACCAGGTATTCTTACAATTCTTGAATGCCTGAGAAACCTTATAGGCTTGCTTCTATTCTCAGCCGTTATAACTTCCAGCTTTGTCAAGGTGGAAACTGTATTGGAACCATGAATGATGATTTACTTAACCATGATCTTATTAAGACTTTGGTTGAGTTTAATATTTTATATTGAACATCACTTTGTTTTCTTAATAAAAGTTTATTTTCTTAAGATAGATGTCCACAATAGTAATTACCAGGTCAAAAATAGGAATTCTTAAAGACTTTTAGTGAAATGACCAGATCATTGCTAATTTTATGAGTTGATAGTGCCACCAGAAACAGAGAAAGGGCAAGGGCGATTTTTAAATCATTCCCTGACAACACCTTCACTGGAAAGTACATTGACATCATTGTTTTTAGAGTGCCTTACAGGGAATTGCCAAAAGAATGTGTCCACGTTGTCCTGTCTTAGAAGACCACCCAGCCCAGTTGTATATGGAAAGAGTTGTATATGGAAACAACTATGGAATACTTTAGCATGAATAGCTAAAGGTAGGGGTCAGCCATTGACCCCTTGCTTATGATGAATTAAAAAACCAAACAAAAACTCAGCTTCCAAAAAAGAGTGGACTGAGAAGGGGGCAGCATGTGAGTGCCTCTGTAGTCTTATTTTATTTGGGGATTTAGATAAATTAGTAGCAATTTCTTTGACTGCTTCAGACCAACAAATATACAGGAGAAAAAAGGGGAAATGACTATAAAAGGTGGTAAACAATGATTGACTTTTGAGTGGATTATATAGAGAAATGACTTCAAATTTTCTTTTTCATGGAAAAACAAAATTTTTACAAAAGATTCTTTCAGAACAATCAAATACTTTCATTTTATGTACTTAATTTTTCTTAAATATATTTAATATTATTAATATAGAAAATTCATAAAATTCCAACAAATGCAACACACAAAAATGAAAATGAAAAATGCTCATAATTCTCTGTATTCTTCTTTCTCTTTGTATGTATACATGTGTGTATTATTTAAAAAATTGGGGTCATTATATAAAAGATATGTTTGTAGTCCTGTTTTTTCCACCTCAATTTCATCTCAGGATTATTTTTCATGTCATTTGTTGTTGTTGTTCAGTCTCTTAGTCATGTCTGAATCTTTGCAACCCCATGGACTGCAGCACACCAGGCTTCCCTTCATGTCCTTCACCATCTACCGGACCTTGCTCAAACCTATGTCTATTGAGTCAGTGGTGCCATCCAATCATCTCGTCCTCTGTCATCCCCTTCTTCACCTGCCTTCAGTCTTTCCCAGCATCAGGGTCTTTTCTAATGAGTCAGCTCTTGGCATCAGGTGGCCATTTATTTTTATGTCATTATAAATATTATTATAACATCTTATTCGATGCTACATAGTGTAGATATGTCAAAATTTCATTTAACCGGTTTTCTAGTGTTGGATTATTTGGTTGCTTTGATGACCTTGTTTCTATAAATAATGCTGCAGTGAATACCTTTGAGGGTAAAATCTGATGTATTCATGGTCATTTCCTGAGGATAAATTTCTGCCTGTGGAATTGCTGGGCCAAGGTTCATGTGTATTTGTAAAGGCTTCTAATACATGCTTTCCTTCAGAAGCGCTGTTATCAGTTTACTCTCTGTTCAGCAGCACATAAGAAAATTTACTTCTCAGCATCTCTGTCAACATTGGGAAATAATATGAAAAAAACAAAGAGAATTTTTGCCAATTTTATAGATGAAAACTGTGTCCTTTAATTTTAGTTTGAGTTTGTGGTATTGTGAGGCCTTGGTCCTGATCTCTGTTAACACTCAGAATGTGCTGATTCTTCTTTCATGTCTAATGTTGGATGTGGAAATTAAAGTGCAGGACTCCCATCCAATTCTCAGTTTCTAAGTGGCTTCATCTAGCTTGTTTCTGGGCCTCATGGTGATATCTTCTATGACAGGTGCTTTCTGAACTCAAAGAATATGGGAGTAACTATGGTTCTCAGCTTGTATTACTCCTAGATTTCTTCCTGCTCTTGGTGCTTACCCATAGCACTTTTTAATGGAACATTTTACAGAACATATTTTTACTTAAAATTCTAACTCTAAGTCTTTCCCTGTCTCAGATTTAGCCTTAAGTTTCGTCTCCCTTCCTCTTACTCCAAGAAGCCCACCACCGCAGTCACTTGTTTTCCAAAATGGTTTCCGTGGGACCCTAAGATCTCAGTGGGCAGTCAAGATAAAGGGTGAGAGGTCAGCCTTCATTCCGGATTACCTCCATTTTATCTTTTATTTTCTAGGTATTGGGCTTCACTTAGGGTTTCAATTTTTTAAAAGGTTGAAAGCATTGCCCTAGTTATTCAGGTTTTTCCAAGTTAGAGGGGGCCTTTGGAGCTGCCTGTTTAGCTTCCTGCTCATTGCATCACTGATTTACAGCCTTTGTAGTTTTGCTTGAAAACTCCCAAGGAAGCAGAGTGCTCACCCTCACTTTCCTCTCACTGTTGCCTTTCGGAAGGAACAACTTAGGAATAAATCATACTCGTCTCCTTGATCAGACGTTAAAATTGGCTCACTCAGTATTTTTCATTGACACATTTATTAGTTGCCAAAATTAAAAGCCAAGAAACTTTACATATAAAAAATTGACTTTTGATTTCTCTTGAGAAATCAGAAGTCCTAGCCACACTGGGCTTGCGCTTGCCCGTGATGCCTGTCTGGCTGTTCTTTTCATGCTTGGTAACCTTTGCCAGTGGTGTTACAGTTTCCTGACACTGAAACAGAGGGTCTATTACCATT
This sequence comes from Ovis canadensis, assembly GCF_042477335.2. Taxonomy (NCBI): domain Eukaryota; kingdom Metazoa; phylum Chordata; class Mammalia; order Artiodactyla; family Bovidae; genus Ovis; species Ovis canadensis. The sequence continues at coordinate 78,344,010 of NC_091248.1, read as the reverse complement.
TTTCATCAAGTTTGTGCTGACTTTTTTTTTTCATGTTATAAACTTGAGAAGGAATTTTTTTTTTTTGCCTACATTTGTAAAAACTGGAAAAATGGATGGTAGACTGAGAAATTATATATACTTTAGGGTTCAAAACACTATACAGATTAGTACAGATCCCAGGTGCCTGATAAAAGATACTGCCTGAACATTATAGTCATTCTTTTACTCAGCAAATATCACTTGAGTGCCTGATATGTACAAAGTCACCCTTCTAGTCATCAGGACCTCAGTAGTTCACAAGATAGTCATGTTTTCCACTGTTATGGAGCTTACAGTCTGCTGGGGTTTTCTGTGTTATTCCAAACCCATACCTTATTAACATTTAACAGGTGTAAATGGCCATTTCAAATCAGTCAGAGACAGTGGAGGAGGTGGCCAGTTATATCCTTTTAGTGAGAAGAAAAAACACCCCCAAAACAAAAAAACCGCACCGAAACCCCATTATCCCTTTTCCTTTTATCTGAATAGAAAGGAGTAGGGGCATTTGCTTCCTTGGTGCTTCTAGGTTTCCTTTGAAGCAAATCTATCATTTGTCTACAGTTGCTTAATATTTATTAGGGACACTGGGCAGGGGATTTGGGGGGGGACCCAAAATATGTTAGAAATGGTTGGTCTCCTTGAGTTTCTCGTCTAGTGTGGGAGGTGAGATATGCACCCCAACAGCTGTAACAGACACCATGTTTTAACAGTTTCTGTAGTTGTTAGATCTCGGGTACAATCCACAAAACTGTTTTAAACTTTATTGAGAATAGTATACTAACCCCCCCCCTCCCCGCCCATAGGTCTGTTATTTTCCACTCATTTTTAATTTCAAGTGTATACTGGTTCAGTTCCATTTTGGCACATGATGGGCTAGAAGAATCTTTTGAGGACTGGTTTGTGAAATAAACACAATTTATAGTATTATCTCACTGGGGAAATTCCTTTTGTGGGTTTAAATTCCCTACTAATAAACACATTTTAGGAATGTTGTAATTAATTTTAGTTGGATACATCCCAGTTTTAGAATTTCATATTCCTAGATTCATGGCATTGCAACAGACCTTAGTCATCTAGTCCACCTTTCTACTGGGTGTTGAAATTCTTTCTTTTAATCTAAGATTGCACTAGCAAATAATTTTCATCTCCTATGCCAATTGCATGGTGATAGCTGCCTAAAATGCTGAGTTGAGAAGGAGTCTGAGATTTTATTTGGGCTCTAAGGCTAAAGTTTCCATAACTGTTTAGCAGAGTTTGTTAGAGACATGAAGTTAAGAATGTTTTAATATATGCCTGAATATATGAAGGAGTTTTTTCTGACTTATCAGAATGATATTTGACTTTTCAGCCTATAGATAATGAAATCTTGGTACCATTTTCTCTTTCCAATGGCCAGTCTTTCATTCAACCAGGTTTTTAGAAACTTCACCAAAACATTTACGCACAAAAAAGAGAGCATATGAGAGATGGAAAAGGATTTTCTACTGACCTGTCTTGTTCACATTCTGAGTTTGGTTACTCCAAACTGAAGCCTGATTGAGACTATCTGTGGCAGTGTGTGCAGCTACTAGGTTCTGGGTCCTGTGGGCATAGGACAGGGACTATAGATAGGGACAGGGACCATATCTATCTTGTTCACTAACAAGTAGATTGCCTGGCATATGATAGGTGCCTCAGAGTATATAGAGTGAATTAATGAATAAAGCCCCTGACATCTTTGGAGGAAATTTATGATTAGCTCTTAGTCTTTTTCAGAGTCACATGCTGTTGTGGCTCTCTGTATGCTTAAGCAGGTTTTGATTGCAAATGTGACCAGCAGAAGGATGATGAATATATTTTGGCCCTGATAATGAGGAGTAAGAATTGATCATGTCATTGACCCTCTCCCTGGAGAGAGAGACTGTGTGGCCAGTGTGGCACTATGATTTCTTGCAGTGTAATTCTTAAACTTGGATGTGTATTCCATTTCTCTGTTGTCAGGCTCTGGAGCTAGGTCATGGGGGTCTTTTCACAGTATAAACCATTTTTGGTCAGTTAATTGGATGAAAACAAAAGCTGGCCCTGTGCCTTGTGGTTTTTGCTTTACAAGCAAGAGGCTCAGATTGAACTGCAAGCTCCCTTCATCTGGACTGGAATGTTGTGGTGGCTCTGCCCCTGTGGAGAGAGCTGGGTTTAGAGCATCTTGTAGCCACCTTCCCGGTTAACTTATTAGGAGAGAAGGTAACCTTGCAAAGAAGCCTTTCCCAGCCTAGGGAAGTGTGGTTAAGAGATTCTGAAAAATTACTAACAAAATTCCTTAAAGGGTTTTGATCTTTCTCCTGCCTTTAAAAAGAAACGACACACAAAACATTCCAGTCAGATGGCAGTATCCAGTCTTTCATGTCACAATGTGTCCATTTACTATAGCATTTAGTAGGCCAATGACGGCTTTAGCTTAAAGTAGTTAACAAGCATACCTTGCAGTGTTACTTTTATTTTCTGCTCCCTGTAGCACTTAACAAAATCCCATTATGCAATTGGGTATTATTACATGTTAAAAAGTTAATTTGTTCTGCATTCCATTAAAATTGCACTTTTTTTTTTCATGTGCATTGGTCCTTACATCTTGTTTAAAGCCTATAATTTAAGCTCACACCATAGTAAAGTCTTAGGTAACCTTTTGCCCTTGCTACCTTAATTATTCTTCATCACATACATTTCAGGAGGATTGTGGCAATGGGTTAACTATTTTGTTAGTTAATGAAAATATCTATCATTTAAAAAGCAAAGTGTGGACTTGGAGTTTTAATTAGAATTGCACATCAGTAAGGAAATAAAATGTACATTTTATTGAGGAAGGTAGACTTTAAAAAGCATTACTTGCATTCTTTTTGAGATAACTATGCTTGGGTAAGGCCAATTGATTAAACAATTGATGGAAATGGAGAATCTATTTCCATTTAAAATATTAAAGCATTTACTTTTAAAATGTAATAACTTTCCATTTTAATTCATTGTCCCCTTGTATAAATATGCTTAGAGGCTACAGTATAGCAAAAAAGTGAAACCAGATCCAAATGGTGGTATGGTAAAAATAAACTTAATTATTTGACTCAAAGGTGTTAGGTAATTTTTTTTCTAACTTGTAGTGAATAAATAAAAAATAATTTTAGGGATTGAAATTTCCTGAAACCATGCTAAATATTTTAATAGCTCTTGGTGCTTTATTTGGCCTACTTTTATTTGATAGCCAGTATACATGGGCTTGGTCTTCCCTGGTGGCTCAGATGGTAAAGAATCCACCTGCAATGCAGGAGACCTGGATTCAATCCCTAGGTCCAGAAGATCCCTTGGAGAAGGGAATGGCGACCCACTCCAGTGTTCTTGCATGGAGAATTCCATGGACAGAGGAGCCTCCCCAGTTACAGTCCATGGATTTGCAAAGAGTTGGACAGGACTGAGCAGCTGAGCACACACATTCACCATTAAACACAACCAGATTCAGAGAGAATGTTACTGACAATTGCAAACTATACTCAGCAGTATAGAGTGTCTGACTTATGAAGCTCTTAAGATTACCTTGGATTCTTTTAGCCGTGAGAATTTATATCTTTATGTCACGTCAGAAAACAAAAAGGAAAAAAAAAAGATGGGGTGTGGTGGTGGACTAGCAGAGAAAGATATGAGCTAGTCTGAAGAATAATGGATTTTTGGAGTATAATAGAATTTTATAAATTAGGTTCAGTTACCTTATTTCACAAAAGAATAAAAAGAAGCCCCAAAGAATCAATGACTTGCCCAGAGTCCTCCAACTAAGATGGGGAAAAACTGAGGTCTCTGAGATAGTTCACTGGACTTAAAATAGATTTGGGGGCCAGAGACAGATACAGGTTTCAACCCTGACTTCATTATTAACCTCCTGTGTGACTACAGGCAGATTGTTGAAGCTCACTCTCTGAGCCTCAGTTTCCTCTTATGTAAAATGGGGGCATTTCAGGAACATTGAGTGAATTTCCTGAGGTAATGGATTAGAAGGGCTGATTTAGGGCCTGGCTCTTCTAAGTACCTAGTCAGTGTGGGCTCTTTTCCCTTGGCCAGGCTGGTGGTATTTTCTGTGCAGTACAGTTGTTAAGTAGCAGGTCATTTTGCAAAATGAGACTGGCTGTTTTGGCCCTGAGGTCTGAGCCTGCTGCTGGACACATGGGTACCCTAGTACACGCTCGGCTTCTGAGGATACTGTTGGAAGGTTAGAGCAGGGGTCCAAGCTGAGGCCACTCCACACTTTGGTTCTGTGGCCGTGGACTCCTGAATTTCCCCACTCTAATTGGATAGCGCAGCAGAGGAATCCACAGAGAGGAAGGTGACCCTGCGGAGCCCGCTGCTTTTTTTTTTTTCTTTTCCAAAAGAAATGTTCCATACAAACTTTCTCTGTGAACTCTCTTCAAGAGATTTATACAGATTATGAAGTCAAAAGATGGGGTTATTCCAGACTTTTCTTTCCAGGCAAAGAGGCCAAAACATAATTTTAGCAGGTATTAGTAAAAATTGAGAAGTATTTTGTGTATGCTGGGATTCTTGCCAACATCTGTGTTTGCAACTCCCAAGATAGGGCTAAGGTGAAAGTTTTTCCTCCCTGCCCTTGGAAGATTGTTGAAACAAGCCGGCCACAATTCTTTTCCATTGCATCTGTGTTACTGAGGCCTCTCTAGACACTCTTTTGTGGAGTCTTGGGCCAACAGAAATTGATTTACTCTTCACCGAAAGAGCTTCATTCTAAATGTTGACTGCAGGTGTGCTTTGGGGGAAGGGGTAAAAGAGTAAAGACTGAGGGGTTGGTACTTAAAGCAGGTGTAAGTCATTTGACTATTTTCCAACAAACTGCAAAACTGCTTAATTTGGTCTTTTTTTTTTTTTTAATGTAATGATTCTATAAAATGTGAGTCCAGTTAGGTACATTCAGGGAATTTACAAGATTGAAGAAAGATCTCTGAATTTGTTTAGAAGAGGTAAGAAAAGATCTGTCTCTCAGGGGGGTACAAAATAAACATTTTAAAATATTACCTCTAACATCCATAATAACTATGTATGCTGCTGCTGCTGCTGCTAAGTTGCTTCAGTCTTTATTAATATGTGAACATGGTGATCCTTGGTGTGTATGTTTGTAAACTATATCCCTCCCTTTTCTTAAAGAATATGCTCATTTATCCATAAAAATGTGTAAACCTTCCCAAGAACATTTTAACCAGATGTAGCAAAGACTGAAGCATTCTTTATTGATCACTTTGTGCAGAACATCAGAGAATGTTCCAGCAGAGTGCAGCAAAAGCCAGTTGTTGCAAAATATACTCTTGTCTTTCCTTAGTCTGTCTGGAATGTGGAGACATAGAGGAATTTAAAATTCAAAAAATGATGAAAAGAAATTGTAGAGATCCTAGAATAGTGTTCCTGTCCCCCATACTTTTGAGTAGGCCTCAAGCAAGTAAAATTTTCTTTAATTTACTCAGCAGTGCTGATCTTTCTTGAGGAAGGGGCATGGTGATAGCCCAGGATAACACAAAAGTTAGTGAGGTATACTTTTTAATTTCTTGTCTTTTAAATATAACTTTCAAAAAAGTCACAAGCACTACATAAGAGAATTCTTTGTCAGAAAATGTAAATAACTAAAAAGAAGGAAATAAAAATAAATATTACCCTAGTCCCACTGCCCAGAAAGAAAAAAATATTTTAAATTTAATTTAGTACATATCTTTCCAGACTTGTGAATGCTTTCTATTGTGAATAAACATAAAGAAAAAGATAGAAATATTTTAAGATGGGCCATAAGGTACATACTGTTTGGAAAGTGCTTTTTTCCATGTAAAAATAAATCATTCATATGTTCCATGTCAATATATGTAAGTATAGCTATTACAGCATTTTAAAAAGTTACTCTAGCAGCTAGTTTCAATAACAGTTGATGGTATGTTTTCACCTTTAGAAAAAATGTGGCACACTATTTCACAGCAACATGTAAGTAATTCATTTCACTTTGTGAATAAATATTATTCTGCTGCAAACCACTGTATATTTGATGTGTGCCACAAGGAATAAATATTTACCATCACAGATTAGCTGATTTTTCTTTCTGTTGGTAATTTACTTTAAGAAACTTCTCTATTTAACTTCAAACCCATTTTTAGACAGAGTGATATTTTTTACCAGAAAGTGATTACTTAGTGATAATACTTTAAATTTGATAATTTTAAAAATATTGCTTATGTAGGAAAATAGAAGGTCAACTTTTCTTGCTTTCTGTCTACCAAAAATTCTGTTAATTTTGATTGTCCTACTTAATACAACAATAGTAATAACTTGTGTTCACAATATGATAATAAAAAGAAGAATAAAAAAATTATACATGGCTTTCCACAAAGAAAAAGAAGTGCCAAGTTTTTTTAAATGTAAATAATAAATACTATTTAGTTGGCATATGAACACACCCATTGGAATTATGTCTGGCATCTGAATGTTCCTGAAGGAATGCTGACTCAGAAGACTTGAAGTGATTCAGGTCAAGGACCCTCCCATCTGAAATGAGTACCACTTCCTCAACAGGCTGGGGCAATGGTCGTCATGAGTGCTTGGGACCTGACACTTGTTGATTCAGAAGCAAGAAGATCAACAAAGTAGGCAACTATAGCCAGGCTAGAGAGATGATGGAAGCCGCTTGCTGAGAGGCCAAGGACTTAGCAGAGAACGCCTGCCTCCGCTATTGGGGGCAGGAGCAGTCCTGGGCCTGTAGGGACCCACTGCAGGAGGCATGGAGAGTCAGGGCCCTTGGTTGGGCACACCTTGCCTCTGGAAGTTAATAGGAGCTAAGATTGAAGGGGTCTTTGTTATGGTATGTAAAGGATATACAATCATAGACAATAAAACATAAAAATATCTTGTATTGTTTTAGCATCAAAGTTCAAAGTAAACTTCAAAAATTGTAGATGTCCCAGGAAATAAATTAAAGGGATAGAGATACTTTATAAGAATGAATATATCAGGACATTTAGAAACTAACTTTAGTTTCTATTCTTACTTTAATGATGAAACTTGAAGTTGTCTTAAGATTCTCCAAGCAAGAACACTGGAGTGGATTACCATTTCCTTCTCCAATGCATGAAAGTGAAAAGTGAAAGTGAAGTCACTTAGTCATGTCTGACTCTTCGCGACCCCATGGACTGCAGCCTACCAGGCTCCTCTGTCCATGGGATTTTCCAGGCAAGAGTACTGGAGTGGGGTGCCATTGCCTTCTCCTCTTTTAAGATGTAAGCCTCGCTAAATGTAAGCCACTATGGAGAACAGTATGAAAGGTCCTTAAAAAACTAAAAATAGAGCTACCATGTGATCCAGCAATTCTACTCCTGGGCATATATCTGCAGAAAACCATAATTTGAAGATACATGCACCTCTGTATTCATTGCAGCATTGTTTACAGTAGCCAGCACATGGAAGCAATCTAAATATCCATCAACAGCGGAATGGATAAAGAAGATGTAGTATATTTATACAGTGAAATATTACTCAGCCCCTAAAAAAGAATGAAATCATGCCATTTGCAGCAGCATGGATGGACCTAGAGATTCTCATACTGAGTAAAGTAAGTCAGAGAGAGAAAGACAAATATCATGATATCACTTATATGTGGAATCTAAAAAAAGGTACAAAATGAACTTATCTATAAAACAGAGATAGAGTTACAGATTAGAAAACAAACGTTATCAGGGAGTAAGGGAGGAGGAAGGCATAGATTGGAAGCTTGGGAATGACATAGACACACTACTATATATAAAATAGATAACTAATAAAGACCTATTGTATAGCACAGGGAACAAAGTTTAATTCTCTGGAATGGCCTATATGGGAAAAGAGTCTGGAGAAAGAGTGGATATATGTATATGTATGCCAGATTAACTTTTGCTGTACAGCAGAAACTAACACAAAATTGTTAATGCCCATGCTCCGTCGCTTTATCTGTGTCCTACTCTTTGCAACCCTATGGAGTGTAGCCCACCAGGCTCCTCTGTCCATGGGATTCTCCAGGCAAAAATACTGGAGTGAGTTGCTCTACCATCCTCTAGGGAATCTTCCCAAGCCAGGAATTGAACTCATGTCTCCTGTGTCTCCTGCATTACAGATGGATTCTATACTCCAATAAAAATTAAAAACAACAACTATAACAACCTGTAAGCCTCCCTAAAAATCTGTGATGGGGGTAAGTGGCCACCAGAGGGCAGCCACAACTTGGTTTAAACTACATGTCTGAACAATAAAGTGTTTTCTCTGTTGGAAAACTTCAAAGGACTGCTTCTCTGGTGGCTCAGATGGTAAAGCGTTTACCTACAATGTGGGAGACCCAGGTTCAAACCCTGGGTCGGGAAGATCTCCTGGAGAAGGAAATGGCAACCCACTACAGTATTCTTGCCTGGAAAATCCCATGGATGGAGGAGCCTGGTAGGCTACAGTCCATGGGGTCTTAAAGAATCGGACAAGACTGAGCAACTTCACTTTCTTTCATTTCTTTATTCCTTTTTGAATGAGAGCAAATAAAATAAAAAGAAAGTTAAGCAAAATTTACAAAACTTAGAATTAATACATTCTTTGACTTTTCCGTTACCAAGTAGCATTTTTTGCTTTTGCATACAACTGCACAGTTTTTCTCTGACTTGACTTTGTGTTAGTCACTTCTTTCGTGTCCGGCTCTTTGCAGCCCCATGGACTGTAGACCACCAGGCTCCTCTGTCCACAGGGCTTCTTCAGCCAAGAGTACTGGAGTGGGTTGCCATTTCCTCCTCCAGGGGATCTTTCTGACCCGGGGATGGAGCTGCATCTCTCTTGTCTCCTGCATTGGCAGGTGGGTTCTTTACCACTAGCGCCACCTGGGAAGTGCTTGACTTTTCCTGATGATATTTGTCTTATCACCTCGTAGTTAAAGAAATACACATATAAACATACACCATGTTTATATATTATTTTTATTTTAAAATTCTATCTTTTTGACTCTGTGCTTGAAGAACAAGTGGTTATATAGCAAAGTGATTTATGGGGGAGCAGAAGAAAACTTCTTGGCTTATCATTTCAAAAGAATAGGGAAAAGTCTGCTCTCTATTCTTATAAAAGAGAGAACCCACCCCTTTTCCAAAGCTGTTTTCTGCTGCCAGCCAGATGTTGCTTGAAATGTACAACCTCTATCCTTTAGTAGTTCTAAAATTTGCCTTAGGTTGAATCTAAAGGGGAACATTTAATAGTGCAGATTCCCCACCCTAGATTCACTGAATTTCAAGGGAGAAGGAATTTTTTTTTTTTTAAGGTTCCCTGGTGATTCTGATGCAAAGTCCAGGAAAATGCCTGGCAACTTTTCTCCCTTGTAACTTGTGGAACTACACTAGTAAGAGAATTCTTCAGAACTAACTTTTTAAAAAGTTTGAATTATTGGAAGCAGGTATTTAAAATATCTACAAATAGTACATGTAGTAAGATTTAAGCAGAGATTTTAATACAACTTTGTAAAAAATGTTAATATGTGGACTATATTTTCATGAAGTTTGTTACTTGGGAGTTTCTTCTTCACACTGATGGCTATCAAAGGACAAGATTTGTGTTTTGAATTTTGGAAATAGAAATGTACTTTCCTGCTTAGCAGCTATTCAAGAAAGATCATGAAGCCAGAGTAATTGGAGTTTCTTTTAATGACTTGACTTGGAGATTTGCTCACTCTGAGAGTCACAGATGTACAAGTGGATATTCATCAGAATGTTAGGATAAAATTTTTTAAATTGCTTATAATTTATTTGGTATAAAATTAATGTAGTATATGTTCATTACTGTCTAAGCTGTGAAAATTATGTGTAGTTTACAGATGAGAGCTTGAGCAATGAGGAGAAAGAGCACTTATGTAAAGACATTCTAACATACTGTAAATGCAGAGGAGACCCCTGGATTATTTTGATTTGCATGTCATTTTGTTATCCACCATTTTGGTATAATTAGAGAAGTTCTCCTCCCTTCCTTACCTCATGTCTAAACTTAGAGACTGGTTTTAGATCCAGCTGTTAAGTCTTCCTAGACCTTTATCTAGTGGTTTATCATTAATTAATCCAAAGCATGATGACAGTTCAAACATGCACATTTTTGAAAGTTGGTTTGGTCAGGTGATGGGTGTCTTGGGGAAATGGTCTTCTCTCCTCAAAAGGGTCAGGAAAAAAAGGAGATTCTGTCATGAGAGGAACTATTGGTAGAAGAAGCAGGGAGTTAGAAAACCTCACTTGGGACCTAGTCAAGCTAACTTTGACATCGCCTTTGCTTTAAGAAACCAAGCAGGCTTCTCCGTGTTCTATTTTGGTGCTGAGTTTCATAAACTAAAGCAATGTCTTTTGCCACTTGCTCATAAGATCCAGCTTGACCTTTTGGTGGAAGCCCTCTTAAGAGAGAAAAAAACTGAAGAAAGCACAAACACAGAAACTTTGAATTGGTTCTCAACAAACGAGGATCTTTTTTTTTTTTTAACCTTAAAAGAAAGCAAAAAGGAAGACTGGCTTTGAGTAACATTTATCAAATTTAGACTAAAATAAACCTAGAGGATTATAAGGTCCAGTTTGTGGAGTAAAATATTGGCATGAGGAGAATGGAAACATTGCATGTAGGAAAGTGTACGGTAGAATTAGAAGGGAAAAATCGCTAGTCATGACCCGATGTTACTACAGCCACACCAGCTTACTTATAATAGGAATTCAGTGTGTTATAACAAAGAGGGTTCTGTAAATGTAGCATGATAGAAATGGTAATACTTCTAATAGCTGCTATTTTTTGAGCACTTACTGTGTGCCAGCTAGTGTTAAGTATTTTGCCTACATTGTCCCAATTATTTTTAAGGATTCTTTTGCACAGAGGGCCTCTGCAACTTTTGCTTTCAATCATTTAATTCTTTTGAAAGGCATTTCTTTATGTAAACACTTCCCTGTGGATTTGGGATTTTCGGAAATAAAAGGGAAAATATTAGCTAACCTTGTATAAGAGAGAATGATGATATTGGGCACGTGGTATAAACTCTCCCCAGATTTCCCAAACTGTGATCCAAAGAATATTCCTTTGGGAGATATTAATAGGTGTTTTGTGAAAAATGGGTTTTAAAACACTGCATTCTGTATCCTTCTGTTGGGAGTTCACTAAGCCACACTGGGTTATTAAAGGCTCTGAGAAGTTCTGCTCTAAAGAAACTAAAAAAAAAGTGTTGAATATTTTTCTAATTTAGGTAAGCACAGAACAGTGTGTGTGGGAGAAGGGGTATGCGTTCCATGAGGGCCTGCTTGGTGTCGGAGACAATTCTAGATGCTGTATCGTATTTGTGCACATCTTATGGTGCGCTGAGGCCATTGGCTGTCTTTGCTCTGTGCTGCCTTTTTGAGAATATATTTTTAAATCTTTACAGGGAATAGTCTTGGAAGATAGAGATAATATCTCCATCTAGAGTGAAGCACAGGGGTGTGTGTGTGTGTGTGTGTGTGTGTGTGTGTTTTGTCTAGTGTAGTAAAGACAGTCATCTCTTCCAGGCAAAACTACTGACCATTATAATTTGGTTTTCCTAAGTGCTCAGTTCTTTTTCTGTAACCCAACCCACAACCTATGTAGATGTTACCCTGGTTCTTTTTGCATGATGGGAATTTGGGCTCTGGGAACTAGGACGAATGCTGAATTCTGGCTCTTGTGATTGCTATAAGTAATAAAATTCTTTGCTTTTTGAATCTTCTGCAAGCATCCATAAAACTATGACTGATTAACTTGTTAGCTTGCAAGTAGGGTAAAATCTTAGACCGTTCACAATTCTTGACAGTTAGGAAATGCTGACATACGTCCTTGGAGGCAAATGAGTCTACTTCTGGCTGAGTACACTAGGGTGGGATGGGATGGAATAGCTGGGGAAAAGCTATAAAGAATGGAAAAAAAAGGAAAGACTCAGCAACATATGTCTCCAAAGTGCAAGGACCTTCCAAACATTCTGGAATATTGAGTCTCCTTTCAATTTTGCTCCTCTGAGACAATCTCAGTTCCTATTGTTTTCATTTTAGGTTGTATTTTTTAGACATAAATTATATTTTGCTACTGTTCTTTTTTGTGCTTTATTTTTCCAGGTGTAGAATCTCTATTTATAAAATAAAATACAAAGTGGTGGTGGATCAATAGTAATGCAGCTTTTGGATTTGAGAAAATCTTTTAGATCTAAGAAATACACATTTATTGACTATATATTGTATACTTGGCACTCTGCTAGGCACTTTCCATGTGTTTATTTTTAATACAATCTTCCATGTTACTAAGAATTTTGCCATTATTATATTCAAGAAAAAGCTTAGGGCTCTGAGGTGGTTGTTGTCATATTCATAGCTAGCATTTATAGAAAACTTCTTAACCTCTAGCTACTATGCTAATAGTATACTATACTATATAATAGCATATAGTATAGGATATTTTACTTAATTCTCATAATGACCCTGAAATAGTTACTATTATTATCATATGCTATTGTAAGGAATGAAGGACCAGAGAGGAAATATAAAAGGTCATGTAATTAGCAGAGCAGTGATCTGAATGCAAGTATGCATTTATGACTTCAATATCAGGTCATCCCCTCAATCCTTGATTTAAGGTTTCATGGAAACAACTGCACTTTATGACTTGAGCTTAAGGTGGGTAGTTAAAATCCAAACTAGACATTTTGGAGAGGAAAGATGGGCAGTATTAATAATTGCACCAGGACGATAGGAATAAGCCCGTACTGTCGTGGGAAAGCAGGTGTGCAATCGCTCAGTCATGTACAAATAAAACACTCAAGCTAAGTTCCAGGATAGACGGGCATATCTGAACTACTGACTTTTGACAGTTGTGATTCTATGGTATTAACTCCCATTGAGTCAATATGTTGAATTCAAATAGTTTTAAGTATTTTAGTGTGCTTTTAAAAGTTTTATTGCCAAGGTAGACCCACCCTTATTGACAGTTCCAATATAGATAAAATGGATTACTGCACATCCTTTCCTCACACCTCAGTGTTTTATGGGTCTCCAGAAATTAGTAGGAGGAATATTTATGACATTTTGAAAACAAAACAGGAGAGAAGTATGTTCCTCTTTCTTCCTCCACCCCCACAAACTGAGGAGCGTGATTGACTTGGCTTTATAGGGTCCACATTCCTCATCTAAATGAAACCCAGCTGAGCATGGAGAATTGCAACACTATCTTGTCCTCCCAGTGTCAACTGACAAAGGGTAAAACACTTCAACTTTGCTTTCCTTGACATCATTTTCAGTGGGAGTTAAAACAAAGGGAGAATAGTAATTAATATACAGATCTATAATAATTCCAGTAATTTTCTTATGGTGGCTTATACACAATTGTTTAATTACCCTCTACAGGGTATTACAGTGGTTTTCAATTGACTTTTCTCTATGGCACTACTCGTTTGATTTTTTTGTATCAGTGTTAGATTAGCTTTGTAAATATTTACATGTTGTGCATCTATACTGGAGTATTTTTTGAAAGAGTATATTCTGTGGAATGATCCTACTATCAAATCTTTTGGAGAATTAACCGTATACTTTAGCATGTTAAAGACTAAGAGAAATACTAGAAATAACTTCTTCACTTTGTTTAGCCTAGTATTTCCTACATTTAGATGCCAAATGCCTTTTCATTTTTGGTGGAGCATCTATTAAGTTTCTACAGAACATTAGAAGTATATTTTGGAATCCATTGAAAGATAAAGTGAAAGGGTTAGTCACTCACTTGGGTCTGACTCTATGTGACCCCATGGACTATAGCCCTCGAGGCTCCCTCTGTCCATGGGATTTCCTAAGCAAGAATGCTGGAGTGGGTAGCCATTCCCTTCTCCAGGGGAATCTTCCTAATCCAGGTACTGAACCTGGGTTTCCTGCATTAAGGGTGGATCTTTACCATCTGAGCCACCAGGGAATCTTGGAATCCATTGGTATGTGTGTATTCCTCCTCTTTTTTCCTAAAATGCTACCCTTATTTGTCATTATATCTCTTTTTTCTCTCTTAATTTTGTGTTGTCATCACCTCTCCACTTTTTTTTGAGTAGTTTTGCCTTGGGATTAAAAAAAAATTCAACCAGAACAGTTTCTATTATTTATTTATCAAACTTATTCTAATTTCATTGTGCTTTTGGATCTCTTAATCCCCCTTTTCCTGCCTACTGTGTTCCTTTTCAAACTTCTTTGTTCCTTTTTCAAACTTCTTACTTGAAAGCTTGCATTGTTTATTTTACTTTGTTTAGAATACTGAAAGCATTTAAGGCTATGAATTTGTCGTTGAGTACAGCTTTGCCGAAATACACGTTTAAGTGTAGTGATGATGCCGTGTGGCCTGGTGAAAATATCAGACTTAGGAGGCAGCTGGACCTTTATTAGGACCCTGCCACTTATTTAATAATGTTGAGACTCATGTTATGCTACTGTAAAATGAGACTATTAATACTTACTTTCAGGTTTACTAAAAAGAGTAGAGTAGTTAAATTTTATCTAGAGTTCATAGCTGTTGACCAATGGGTGCTTACCATTATTATTTTTATATTTTTACAAACACTCTATAATTTAATTTTTTTTGACACAGTTGTCTAGTAGCTGTCTCGGAGAGTAATTTTACTTGCCAAATAGCAAGATTTAAGGGCATACAGTTTTCCTAATATTTAGTTGTTATTTATAAGCTGGTCAGACCATAGTGGTCTTTAGAGTTTTGCATAGCTAAACCCACATAGGCAAGAGAGAGGTCTGAATTTTGGTGGAAATAGTTTTTGAAGGTCCAACTCTCTCTGTCTAACCTGGTTTTCCTGTTCAGAGCCAGTCACATGGTTAGTAGAAATTACTCCTGCTGCTGGTCGATTGTTGACAGATATTTTCACTTTGCATTGGTGTGCAACTGGGCATTTTTGTGTGCTCTCAAGAGAATTAATGTTGAAATAGGAGAAAAGAGCAAACAAGTACTGTGTGCTAGTTAGTGTGTCAACCAGGAAGCTCCTTATATTTGTTCCTGTAAAGATAACCAAAGAAAAATATTTTATAATATTCCCAAGAAACTCATTTCAGTTTGTCCAACAGTTTCGTCAGGATTCTTTTCTTAGTCTAAAAAAACCTTTATTTTGCTGTGTAATTCCATTGTGATTGTGTTTTTATAAATCTTAGTTTCTTTTATGATAAACCTGGAAGCTTCCATGAAAAAATAGCTGATATCCTCAGATTCAAGGGGTTCTTTTTGGCCATTATGCTAAAGTATTAAACTAAGTTAGCTTTGTTTTATTTCTTTCTTGTTTCAGCATAAAAGTGGTCTCGGAAAATAAAATTTGTTTTATTCTTCAGAATAGAGAATGACTTGAAGTAAAAATGATTTAATTCAAAAATTAGGTCTGTAGGAGAGTTAATATCTAAGCAAATTTTTATGATAAACCTAAAAATCATTTTTTTTCCAAGAGATTCCCCCCATTTGTATGACATGTGGACTATTATGCTCTATGAGTTTCCCTATAGGATTTTAGAGTTAAGGAGCCATTTAGCTGCGGTATCCTCTCTCCTTCACTCTCTCTTAAAGCACTGACCCATTCTATAATTCAGCTGAAGAGGAACTGACATGCATGTGAATAAGACAGGGTTTATGGATTCCTTGAAGCTTGTTTCATCAATCACCTAGCCACTTAAGCAAGGAGACTGAAAACGGGGAATCATTTCTTGCAGTGCTATATGCTAGCAGATCCTTGTCTTAGGAATATGGATAATGTGTGCTACAGTTAACACTTTTCTATTTTATTCCTGTTCTTTAAAAAAAAATTTTTTTTTAATTAAAAAAATAAAAAAAAATTAAAAATTAAAAAAACCCGTGGCATATAATATTACACTAATTACAGAGATAGGCAATTAAAATTTTGCATTTCCTAGCATCAAGACAAGTCTTTTATTGATGGGTAGTAATAGTTACATGAAAACCCCATGTATGTTAATCAATAATTTACCTTCAGTGGCAGTCATCTGTGTAATGTCTTTCTTCTGATACATCATTGGTAGAACACAATTTGGCAGTGAGATAGCAACAGTTGTTATCAATTTTGCATTCCTTTGGCAGAGTTGCATCAGTTCTCTCATAACCTAATCCAGCAGAGATAGTAGATGGATTGTTATACTGTACTTGCATTTGAAATTTCTTCTGTTTTTACTATTTATTTTCCATCATCTTGTAACACTGTAGCATTGATTGGTACAAGTAATGTATTATTCATGCCATCTGGTTTCATTCCATTAGTGCTATCAGCATTAGTAGTCAGTCTAAAGAGATACAATTATGTCAGGAGCTCTCTGGATCAGCTTGTCCCATTTTGCATTTGCTTCATATTCATAGAAGAGACTTCTTTTGTATAGTAGACCATTTTATTTTGTTGGTGGCAATTAGAGTGATATAAGAAGCTAAGATGAGGCTGATGTAAATGTGCCTTCTAAAATAACTTTTTAGCTTACAAGTAATCATTGTACCAAATGTGGAAGATTTGGGAACATTAAGGAGGAAAATAGTCATCTATAATTTGATCACCCTAGTCACCTTGATCAAGTGCTTTGCCTTCTACTTTTCTTTTTTTTAAGTTCATATTGGACTTCTTTGGTGGTCCTGTGGCTAAGACTTTGTACTTCCATTGTAAGGGGCATAGGTTCGATTCCTGGTCAGAGAATTAAGATCCCAGATGCTACATGGTACAGCAAAAAGGAGACAAACAAAAAAATCAAAAACAGAAAACCCACAGATAAAAGTTAGGCTTATGTTGTATATAAAGTTTTGAATACTGACTTTTCCTTTAGTATTATATGTAATAAATATTCAGGAACACTTGATTTTTGATGCATTTATAATCATGTTATTTTCAGACATTATTAATTTTCAAGCATTCATAGTTTTCCACAGTTTTTTTTTCTTGTATCAGTAATACTGCACATCATTGCTCATAAATCTTTGGTCATATCTCTGATTATTTCCTTAGAATAGATTTCTAGATGTGAAATTATTGGGTCAAAGAATATAAACATTTAAAGAGCTCTTGTTACATATTGCCAAACAACTTCCCCCCAAGCACTGAACCATTATCTTCTGATCAAAAAATATAATCTATCTTAATTTATATTGCTAAAATCATTTTTGGTGTAATATTATATAGCTTTGTCTTTTCAGTAACATATTCACTTTAGTAGACACCTTAGGACATTATTATTATATCAGTATATTGCTAAAATAATCAAAAGAACTCATCGGATAGCTTCCTAATGTTGTAAGCTGCCTGGTAGACTGCCTTTCCTTAGCATGTAATTTTTGATGACTTAAGTTGTTAGATTCTGTAGTTAAATGTATGAACAGAATTAAGGCGTGGGTCTGAGCATTCGGATAGGTAACAATAGTTCTGCTGTCTGCTGTGGAAAAGTTAGAGCTACTGTCTATTGCTTCATGAATAATAACTGAATTTTTATTGTGTTTTATCCATGCTTTTACCTAGTTCCTAGAACCATTTAGTGATCTAGTCTTTTATTTATAAATATGTCTAAATTGGTAGAAAGTCTAGGTAATCTATCAAAACAGGTTACATTTGAAGTAATGTATCTGCTCATTAATTTATTCAGTCTTAAGTAATGGGAATTTAGAATGTATAGTGATGGTCTAGACATAATTCTGTATCAATTTAAAATTAAAAGTGGCTTTGACCATATAAAATATCTAGAAAACGCTAAGTTCAAAGGAAATATTTTAATGAAAATGTTGTAATTCTGTTACTACTTTCAGACTTCTAGCACAGGACATTTTGAAGAACATTAGGAAATCTCACATCCTCTGTAAAGACTATGTGAAATGAATAATGATTTGCATTCCTCTGCCCAAGCTGGTGGGAACACTGTTTTTGATAAAAAGTAATTGCAGTGCATGGGCATAATTCAAATACTGCATTTTGGGAAGGTCATTTTTACTTCTCTTTCTACTTGAATCTCTCTCTTTAGGTCCTATATTGGTAGACTTCTTATTGATGGTGAAGGGAAGAAAGCACTGGAATTATCAAGATACTTGGAATAACTTAAAATTTTTTCCTGTAGCATTTACTAGCTGTATGATGCTTGTCAAGTTCTAGATACTTTCCAAGCCCCAGTTTTCTCATCTATTAGTAAGGGATGACATTACCTCAAATATTTAAGGGAATAATGAGTGAAATGCCCCATTTATAGGAGATCTTTAACAGAAGTTTTTGCTTTTCATGTCCTTTTCTGTAACATATGTGGAAGGTTAAGTCTAGACTAAGGACTCTGTTGAAAGGTATTAAACCATGGATAGACCTAGAGATTAATATTTCTCCTGGCAATCTTGATTCCAGCTTGTGCTTCTTCCAGCCCAGCGTTTCTCATGATGTACTCTGCATATAAAGTTAAATAAGCAGGGTGACAATATACATCCTTGACGTACTCCTTTTCCTATTTGGAACCAGTCTGTTGTTCCATGTCCAGTTCTAACTGTTGCTTCCTGACCTGCATATAGGTTTCTCAAGAGGCAGGTAGGTGGTCTGATATTCCCATCTCTTTCAGAATTTTCCACAGTTTCTTGTGATCCAGTCAAAGGCTTTGGCATAGTCAATAAAGCAGAAATAGATGTTTTTCTGGAACTCTCTTCCTTTTTCCATGATCCAGCAGATGTTGGCAATTTGATCTCTGGTTCCTCTGCCTTTTCTAAAACCAGCTTGAACATCTGGAAGTTCACAGTTCACATACTGCTGAAGCCTGGCTTGGAGAATTTTGAGCATTACTTTACTAGCATGTGAGATGAATGCAATTGTGTGATAGTTTGAGCATTCTTCGGCATTGCCTTTCTTTGGGATTGGAATGAAAACGGACCCTTTCCAGTCCTGTGGCCACTGCTGAGTTTTCCAAATTTGCTGGCATATTGAATGCAGCACTTTCACAGCATCATCTTTCAGGATTTGAAATAGCTCAGCTGGAATTCCATCACCTCCACTAGCTTTGTTTGTAGGGAGAAATATCAATAACCTCAGATATGCAGATGGCACCACCCTTATGGCAGAAAGTGAAGAGGAACTAAAAAACCTCTTGATGAAAGTGAAAGAGGAGAGTGGAAAAGTTGGCTTAAAGCTCAACATTCAGAAAACGAAGATCATCGCATCCAGTCTCATCACTTCATGGGAAATAGATGGGGAAACCGTGGAAACAGTGTCAGACTTTATGTTTTGGGGCTCCAAAATCACTGCAGATGGTGACTGCAGCCATGAAATTAAAAGACGCTTCCTCCTTGGAAGGAAAGTTAATGACAAACCTAGATAGCATATTCAAAAGCAGAGACATTACTTTGCCAACAAAGGTCCGTGTAGTCAAAGCTATGGTTTTCCCAATGGTCACGTATGGATGTGAGAATTGGACTGTGAAGAAAGCTGACTGCTGAAGAACTGATGCTTTTGAGCTGTGGTGTTGGAGAAGACTCTTGAGAGTCCCTTGGACTACAAGGAGATCCAACCAGTCCATTCTGAAGGAGATCAACCCTGGGATTTCTTTGGAAGGAATGATGCTAAAGCTGAAACTCCAGTACTTTGGCCACTTCATGCGAAGAGTTGACTCACTGGAAAAGACTTTGATGCTGGGAGGGATTGAGGGCAGGAGGAGAAGGAGACGACAGAGGATGAGATGGCTGGATGGCATCACTGATTCAATGGATGTGAGTCTGAGTGAACTCCGGGAGTTGGTGATGGACAGAGAGGCCTGGCGTGCTGTGATTCATGGGGTTGCAAAGAGTCGGACACGACTGAGCGACTGAACTGAACCGAACTGAGACCTACAGATTGTCATACTGAACGAAGTATGTCAGACAGAGAAAGACAAATATTGTACAGTATCAGTTACATGTGGAATCCAAAAAAAGGCTACCAATGAACTTACCTACAAAGCAGAGATAGAATTACATATGTAGAAAACAAACTTACGGTTACCAAGAAGTAAGGGAGGGGGAAGGGTAAAATTGGAAGATTGGCATTAACACATACTCACCTACTAGATAACCAATAAGGACCTACTGTATAGTGCAGAAAATTCTATTCAATACTCTGCAGTGGCCTATATTGGAAAAGAATCTAAAAAAGAGTGGATATATGTATATGTTTAACAGACTCATGTTGCTGTACACCTGAAACTAACACAACATTGTAAGTCAGCTATACCCTGATAAAATTTTAAAAAAAGGACACTAAACCATTAAGCATTCAGCAAGTAACACTCAGAAGAATAGTACTTTCAAAAATCTTTTTTCCCCTTTTTATTCAATAGAGATGCATCAATAGATATTGAATTAAATGCCAAACTTAGTTTGTGGGTTGACAACATTCTGTGCTTGCCACTCTGTTGGTACTAATATGTCTAGTTTGTGGGAATCATACTTATGAATATGTTATTCACAAAATAGCAGTGCATATCATCATGGAGATATATTTTCCATGAAAATCATTAAATTGGTTCCAAGAGAATTTAGTGTGTTCTCTTGTGATGCTGTTTGGTCCCTTGTGTTCTGATAGATAGAAACGTAAGTGTTCAATGATTAGTATGATTTGGCCACTCATCACGTGGAAGCAAGGGTTCTGTGCCAAGTTATCAGGGCATTTTGGGGGGCCAGAGGTGGAGGCCAATGCGTTCACCTGACAGGTGGTTTAGCCCTCTCATGACCTTCACTAGCCTTCTCCAATTCCTAGTTATGGAGAGATAACACATTTGCAGTTTTTTATGGAAAGTGCCATGCAAATTGAGCTTCAAGACTAGTCAGCCCCCTAAGTTCCAAGCAGTTGCTACATAGAGGCTAGAGCAACTACAATTTGGGACTGCTTGATTTAAGCAAGAATCGTTGGTTTGCCATCATCTACTGTCTTCTTGTTATTTAACTCCTTCCTGAGTCCTAGAGATGTGGGAATCCTATAACAAAAATGTGTGGCCACTGCTATGATTGGATGTGCACTTAGATCATATTTTTGCATTTATGAAATAAGTATGTTATAGTGTATTTGAAGGAATATGCTCACTGGTTAATCTTTTTTTTCTTTGTTATTATTACTGATTGTTCAGATGCTCATTACTCAGAAAGTTATTTTCTTAAAGCTTGTATAATTGACACTTGTAATCACATAATTTATGATCTTACACTTCCAATACTGGAAATAATGAGTAAAAATACTGTTTTTCTAAGCCCAGACCAAAGGGCTTATTTAAGGTCTATTCATTTAACATTCCAATCCAGTGTTGACTACTGTTGGCCATTATAGCTTTTTAGATCTACCTTGACTATAGCATTTGTGATGTTGTATTGCAATCACTTGATAACACATCTGTTTTGTTAACAATATTGTGATCTGTTTGAGGGGAGGGAGCCTTTTTCTTCAGTGATATCCCTAAATATCCCCATTAAAATTGTCCCCATTGTAAATAAGTGCTAGATAAATATTTTCCAAATGATAATGGAAAATATCCATTTTTCCATGGATAATGGAAATCATCCATTATTGTGTCTGGCTCTGTAATCCCGTGGACTGCAGCATGCCAGGCTTCCCTGTCCATCACCAACTCCTGGATCTTCTTCAAATTCATGTCCATCGAGTCAGTGATACCAACCAACCATCTCATCCTCTGTCATCCCCTTTTCCTTCTGCCTTCTATCTTGTCCATCATCAGGGTCTTTTCCAATGAGTCAGTTCTTCGCATCCGGTGGCCAGGGTACCGGAGCTTCAGCTTTAGTAGCAGTCCTTCCAATGAATATTCAGGACTGAATTCTTTTAGGTTGGACTGGTTGGATCTCCTTGCAGTCCAAGGGACTCTTACGAGTCTTCTCCCACACCACAGTTGAAAAGCATTAATTCTTTAGCTTTCTTTATGGTCCAACTCTCATATCCATACATGACTACTGAAAAAATATCCTAGAGGTCAAATGATCTTGAAATGACTTAAACATGAAATATTACATAAAATGCTCAAGTTATAAAGCATTAGCAGTCCAAGATTATTTTTGTGTTACTTGACTTAGAACTGTGACATGATTTATGAAACATGAATTTTGATGATGATATTTGTACATGAATGAGGAAATTTTGACAGATGATTCAAAATGCCAGGAATTATTATTTAACAATTTGAAGCATAATTGGTTCATAATATTAGTTTTAGATATACAACATAGTGCTTCAATATTTTTATAGATTACATATCATTCAAAGTTATATAAAATTATTGATTATATTCCCTGTGCTGGGTACATCCCTATGAGTTATTTACTTTATGAAGCTGATAGTTGTACCTGTTAATCCCCTTCACCTATTTTGCCCCTTCCCTTATCCTCCTCAGTTCTGGCAACCACTAGTTTGTTCTCTGGTATCTGTGAATTTATTTCTGTTTTGCTATATTTGTTCATTTGTTTTGTTTTCTAGATTCCAAATAATAGTGAAAGCGTACAGTATTTGTAAACAGCACCAACACCAATAACAGCAAAATATCAGAAATTAAATGAAACAGCCTATTGTTTTAAAGTGCCAGTTGGATCAGCCTTCTGCAGTCCATCTCTCTTTATCACAGTCTTGTCAGCTTCAGGCCCATCTCAAATATTTAATTCTTCTAGAAGGATAATTAGAAACCACCCAATTCACTGTCTTCTCTGTTATAAATTGAGTTAGGGTAAATTGAAACTTGCCTTGGCTATGCATTCTTTAAAGTCAGAGCAAGGATTGCCCTGTTGTGAAAGGCCATGCAGTTGACCTCTCAGCTCCTATACTACTCTTCTTCCAAACAGTGGTTTGAAAGTATTCATTGAACAAAGCCAAGTCCTGGATCAGGGCTCCGGGGCATTTTTAATAGATATACATGAATGTTTGTCAAACTATAGTTTTTATCGCTGAATTTCAGGAAAACATTAGAGTGATATCAGTAAGACTTCCAGTTTCTTTAGGAAAATTCTTTTAAATTTCACATTAATTCCTTAGTTAGAAACATTTAATTATATTGAGGATTATTACTAAGCACAAGAAGTAAGAGCTTCTTAGATAATGGTGTTCATGTGTTTTTAGTATATCTTTGGAAACACCTTTTACACTTTGACAAATAATATATTCTTCATTTTTGTTAGGAATGATATTAAGTTCTAAAATACAGAAATGAAAAAGACATGGGCTCTCTCCTTTAGCGATTCAAATCCACTGGCAAAAAACCAAAATTATGAAAAGTACTTTGTAATACATTGTGATAAGGGCCACAGTAAAAGTTTTGTGTGGTTTGGTCTTTAAAATACCATAGAACTAAACTGATATATATATATATATATATAATATATTTATATAATTTATATTATATATAATATATATTTATATATATTTAATTTAATGTAATTTATATATGACGGAGGAGCCTGGTAGGCTGCAGTCCATGGGGTCGCTAAGAGTCGGACACGACTGAGTGACTTCACTTTCACTTTTCAATTTCATGCATTGGAGAAGGAAATCGTAACCCACTCCAGTGTTCTTGTCTGGAGAATCCCAGGGATGGGGGAGCCCGGTGGGCTGCCATCTCTGGGGTCGCATAGAGTTGGACACGACTGAGGCGACTTAGCAGCAGCAGCAGCATAATATAATAATGTATAATATATAAGTATATAATATTATATATCATATTAATATAATATTATATAAGGTATTAATATATTAATACATTATATAATATAATATAACACATATATTAATATAATATTAATATATAATATATAATATATAATATTGTATAATATAAAATATATTATATATAATATAATATAATATATAATATATATTATATATAAATAGATAAATTATATAATTATATATTTTAAATTTAATATAATTTGTCTATACATAATATAATAATGTATATTATAATATATAATTATATAATATTGTATACTATATTAATACGTTAATATACACAATATATTAATATATAATACACAATATTAATATATAATATGTTATTATATATTGATATATAATATATAATTAAATAATATTATATAATATATAATATAATATGTTATTATATTATATGTACATGTATAAATTATATATTATTGTATATATTATTACTACATTATATATATAATTGGATCCTCACCTCATACCAATAACAAAAATAAATTCTAAGTGAATTAAATACCTAAATGTGAAAGATATGTCTTTTACAAGAGAATAGAGAAGCATATTTTTATAACCTCAGGACAGGTAAGAATTTCCTGAAGCAACTATAAAAAGCACAACTAGTCCTCAGAACATGGATAAATTTGACAATGTTAAAATAGAAAACTTTTGTACAACAAAAAAAAACTATAAATGAAATTGAGACAAAATGTTTTAGTTCATTCTACCAACAAAGACTATGTAATTGCTCAGTCATGTCAGACTCTTTGTGACCCCATGGACCATAGTCTGCCAGGCTCCTCTGCCCATGGGATTCTCCTGGCAAGAATACTGGAGTGGGTTGCCATTTCTTTCTCCGAAAGATTACATATAAATAAGAAAAAGAAACCCTCTGGAAAAATGGGCAAAGAGGAAATGTAAACAGCCAAAAAGTATATAAAAGGATGCTTAGCCTTCGTAGTAATCAAAGAAATGTAAACTAAAACCACAGTGAAATTCCATTTCACACATTTCAAACTGAAAAAAAATTAAAATGTCTGTTCAGATGAAGTATTGGCAAGTACATGGAACTATGAGAACTTACCATATGCTACTGGTAGTAGGAATACAAATTGGTACAATATTTGGAGAGCACTTAAAATGAATTAACTACATATGTCAGCATTTAAAACAACTTCAAAAGTACAGTGGTGAGAGAAATTAACATAGAGGAATGCCTGTGGTGTGATGTCAGAGTTTAAAAACATTCAGAATATATTGTTATGGTATACATATATAGTCGAAGACATGAGTTTGGGTAAACTCTGAGAGTTGGTGACGGACAAGGAAGCCTGTTGTGCTGCGTTTCATGGGGTCACAAAGAGTCGGACACAACTGAGTGACTGAACTGAGCTGAACTGATATAGTAGAAGTATACAAACATTGTATTCAGGATACTGGTTACTTCTAGTGGAAGAGAGAGGGTAATATGATGGGAACAAGGCCTAGAAGGACTTTGTGTCTAAAATGTTTAATTTCTTAAAATCAGTGGCAGTATGGGGTCATATAAGACTTTTAAATGCTGAGTGTTTACTATATTATTTCCTATACCACTGTGTATATTTAGCTGTTTCATACTAAAAGGAAAGGGAGAAAGAGAACAGTGGAGAATTAATTTTCTGACGGAAGATCAAGGAGGGGCTGTTTGGAATAGGTGCCCTTTAAGCTGGACTTCCCTGGTGGTTCAGACGGTAAAATGTCTGCCTACAATGTGGGAGACCTGGGTTCAATCCCTTGGTTGAGAAGATCTCCTGGAGAGGGAAATGGCACCCCACTCCAGCATTCTTGGCTGGAAAATCCCATGGACGGAGGAGCCTGGCAGGCTACAGTCCATGGGTCACAAAGAGTCAGACATGACTGAGTGACTTCACTTTCGCTTTTCAAGCTGGTTTTGGAAAAGTGGTCTAGTATAGGAAAGGTATAGGGTTATGAAATAGCATTTTTGTATTTAGAGACCTATATGCAATTTGCTATTTCTGTGGGTCTAAGACAGAGGTGTGGATAGAATCAGAAAACAGGAAGGTTATTATAGATGAACCTAGAGAATGAGCTAGGAATCAGATATTAACTGTAGGATATTCATTCCCAAAGGAAGTAAGTTTTCTAATCCACTACTATTCTCTCCTTTAGTCAGGTAATTCAGGTCATTGAATTATGATGACTAAAGCTTGTGAATAAGACCCT
The DNA here is from genome assembly GCF_042477335.2 of Ovis canadensis. NCBI lineage: Eukaryota > Metazoa > Chordata > Mammalia > Artiodactyla > Bovidae > Ovis > Ovis canadensis. Next base: position 78,318,044 of record NC_091248.1, on the reverse strand, counting down.
TTTGACCTTAATTTGTAAATGTGGGTGGGTGCTTATAGAGTTTGGAGTGCTCTGCTGGTGCTTTGGTAGATAGGCTACCAAGAATGAATACAGACCTTTCAAGCTTCGAGCTGATTTACAAATAGCCAAAATCCCTACATTGTTGAGCAAACTTCATGGGTCATCCCTGGTGGCTCAGACAGTACAGAATATGCCTGCGATGCAGAAGACCGGGGTTTGATCCCTGGGTTGGGAAGATCCCTTGAAGAAGAGAATGGTAGCCACTGCGATATTCTTGCCTGGAGAATTCCATGGCCAGAGGAACCTGGCTGCCTACAGCCCATGGGACTTAAAAGTTGGAATGACTGAGCAACTAACACTTTCACTTTCACAAAGCCTGAGGCCAGCTCAGGCTTGAGAGACATGCTAGGCATGGTCCTAGTTGTCTTCCCTGGGCTAGCTGTAAAGATCAGTTTCACCTTTTCTTACTACTGCTATATTGCTCTGCCTTACATGTTTTTGTTTCATTTTTTAAAAATACATTCATTTCTTATAAAACATTGTCTTGGAGTGCTCTGGAGTGGAATGTTTTGGTTTTTGAGTGACTGTGTAAGCTCTTAGTGTTTTGCTTATATCAAATAAACTTATCTGAGTTTCAAAGAATGCCCTTTACAATATTATTTTGGGGAAAAATACTATTATCTTTCCTGTGTTGACCATGATTTCATTGATTTCTAATTTTCCTTCCCAGCCTTCATTATTCCAGACTGAAACATTTCTGTCTCTGTGAGGCAGTACCCATACCCATTTCCCCTCTTTCTTATTGATTCTTAAGGTAACACCTTCCCCTCTAGTCATCTCTGATATCTAAAATAGGGCACAGGGAACTGGCTGCAAGGTGGGCAAAGCAGATTTTTGGTCAACCTTAGCAGTCAGAGTTTTGTAGGAGATGCTTGTCCAGTATACTACATGGTTCACCAGGGAACTTTAATATGAAATCAGAAAATATTTTTGGTAGTGTGATGCAAAAGGATTAGAATTTAAAAATGGCAGTTTCCTAGCCACGTAATCTTGGAAATGACAGAAAGTGAAGAACTAAAGAGCCTCTTGATGAAAGTGAAAGAGGAGAGTGAAAAAGTTGGCTTAAAGCTCAACATTAAGAGAACGAAGATCATGGCATCCGGTCCCATCACTTCATGGGAAATAGATGGGGAAACAATGGAAACAGTGAGAGACTTTCTTTTGGGGGGCTCCAAAATCACTGCAGATGGTGACTGCAACCATCAAATTAAAAGATGCTTGCTCCTTGGAAGAAAGGCTATGACCAACCTAGACAGCATATTAAAAAGCAGAGACTTTGCCAAAAATGGTCTGTCTAGTCAAAGCTATGGGTTTTCCAGTAGTCATGTTTGGATGTAAGAGCTGGACTATAAACAAAGCTGAGCACTGAAGAACTGATGCTTTTGAACTGTGGTGTGGGAGAAGACTCTTGAGAGTCCTTTGGACTGCAAGGAGATTCAACCAGTCCATCCTAAAGGAAATCAATCCTGAATAGTCATTGGAAGGACTGATGCTGAAGCTGAAACTGCAATGCTTGGGCCACCCGATGTGAAGAGCTGACTCATTGGAAAAGACCCCGATGCTGGGAAAGATTGAAGGCGGGAAGAGAAGGGGACAAGAGAGGATGAGATGGTTGGATGGCATCACTGACTCGATGGACATGAGTTTGAGTAGGCTCTGGGAATTGGTGATGGATAGGGAAGCCTGGCGTGCTACAGTCCATGGGGTTGCAAAGAGTAGGACACGACTGAGCAGCTGAACTGACTGAATCAAATCTTGGAAAAGACTTTTAGTATCTCTAAGCCACAATTTCTATCATTGAGGGATAGAAATAATTAAACGTACATAGTTTTGTAGTTTGATTGATTTTAAACTGTATTGCTAATTGTATAGTACCTTTCAAATAGAAGATATTATTGTCATCAATGTTCTTCTTAATGATGCTTAACAGTCTTTTGGCCTTTTTGGGGGCTGTGTTAATAATGATGTCAGTGTGCTCATACCTTTGGAGAAGGCAATGGCAACCCACTCCAGTACTCTTGCCTAGAAAATCCCATGGATGGAGGAGCCTGGTAGGCTGCAGTCCATGGGGTCGCTAAGGGTCGGACACAACTGAGTGACTTCACTTTCACTTTTCACTTTCACGCGTTGGAGAAGGAAATGGCAACCCACTCCAGTGTTCTTGCCTGGAGAATCCCAGGGACGGTGGAGCCTGGTGGGCTGCCATCTGTGGGGTCGCACAAAGTTGGACACAACTGAAGCGACTTAGCAGTGCCCATACCTTAGCACAGACTAACTTTCATTCCTATTTTTAGTAGCTTTTGTTTCATAAAGAAAGGATAGATTATCCATAGATGGTTTGCAGGTGGGGGCATCCCTTTTGACACATAAAAATCACTAAAATGTAGGATGGTTTTGGTGGAGAGGCTACTGTGTAGCACATATAGGGCTTTGGGCCACACTTCGTAGTTGTAGGGGGCTGTCTTCCAGTCTTTGGATGCCATGCTCAAGGATTTGAAATCAATAAAGAGAAGCTGCCAGAACTTAAGTATTTCCTTCCCAAAGAAGTATTTAAGAAAAACCTTCTGAATTACAAGTATTATGTTAAGTGATATAAAACGGTCATTGGAAAGTCTTTTTTAAATTTATTTTTAATTGAAGGATAATTGTTTTACAATATTGTGTTGGTTTATGCCATACATCAACATGAAATTCTTGAATATGGCAAAATTCCACACCCATCAGTGCACCTTTAGATAAGGTAAACCAACCTTATGTGAAGCCAAGATGTTTCAAAGAGAAGTACAATAAAGTAAAAGAAAGTAAAACCATCCAAATCTGAGGGTCTTGTTTACCTGTATGAGAAAGAAGGAAGACAACTTTGGGTATAGCAATATCTTTGGGATTTACTAGTGCTCAATACTATGTTGGAGATTGAGAAAAGTGAACAACATACGAATTTTCAGAGAATAAACAAGATGATTGAATTTTGAACTTAAGTTGGCCCTTTCTTTGTATATATACTGCCTGAGTTAGTTGAATGAGAAAAAAGTTCTAATGGTGGTGTCACCAGTTAATCTGTAGGATGATTTTGAGCAAGTCAATTACTATTTTAATCTTCTCCTTATCTATAAATTGAGAATTCCACTGACCCCTGCCTATTTTGAAAGACTGTTGAAGATTGACTGAGACAGTATTACTTGCCATGGAAATATAGGGATTAAGATTTGAGGACTTAATTTTTATGTAGTTTAGAATAGTTCTCAAAGACCAGGCTCCCTGTGCTACCTAATTAAGAAGTGTGACCTTCTGTGTTAGTTTCTCTTTTATTCAAATAAGCAATGTGATAGACCAGGAGATCAATAGGCAGTCTTGACTCTAAAGGATGAAAATTTGGGAGCCAGAGACATACATGAAATTTGAACAGTAAAAATATATTAGCAGTATCAAAGGAGCTATGAAATGCCATATACCAGTATGACAATGACATAACTTATAATTCAGTAAATGGATGTGATCCATAGGAACATAAATCAGAATGGTTGGTTTTATGGAGGGAACAGGATTAACTGGAAAAGGGGATGAAGGAACTTTTTAGTTCTAGGGTGATGAAATGTTCTATATCTTGAGTAGTGTGTTGGTTATACAGATGTAAACATTTGTCAAAACTCATTGAACTCAGCACTTAAAATTTGTGTATTTTGTATATAATTATGCTGTAACAGAATAGTAAAAACAGAAAAATGTTTAAATGGAAAAATGACAAGATACGAAAGCAATAATCAAGTGGATACAGATTAAAATCAGATGTTGTACCTATAATCGTAGTTGCTGCTGCTACTGCTAAGTCGCCTCAGTCGTGTCCAACTCTGTGCAAACCCATAGACAGCAGCCCACCAGGCTCCCCCGTCCCTGGGATTCTCCAGGCAAGAACACTGGACTAGGTTGACCTGGCATGCTGCAGTCCATGGGGTCACAAAGAGTTTGACATGACTCAGCAACTGAAGGACTGACTGATTATTTCCACAAACTGTTACTAGGATTCTCATTTTATGAAAAGAAACATTAAAGCATTGCTACTCCATCCTAAATTCCTTGAAGATCAATCTGCTATCATGCCTCAGTTTGTACCCTGCTCCATCTGAGCCCTTGTGCATACGAGTTTCCAGGAATTGAAAAGCCTTTCCCTTCTTTTTGGCCATCTACAGCTCATCCTTTCCTCAAAACCAAGCTCAAGAATCCACCAAATAGGGGCATTCCTTCCTATCAGGTGGCCCAAGTATTGGGGTTTCACCTTCAACATCAGTCCTTCCAATGACTATTCAGGACTGATTTCCTTTAGGATGGACTGAATGGGTCTCCTTGCAGTCCAAGGGACTCTCAACAGTCTTCTCCAACACCACAGTTCAAAAGTATCAATTCTTTGGCACTCACCTTTCTTTATAGTCCAACTCTCGCATCCATACATGACTACTGGAAAAACCATAGCTTTGACTAGACAGAATTTTGTTGGCAAAGTAATGTCTCTGCTTTTTTAATATGCTGTCTAGATTGGTCATAGCTTTTCTTCCAAGGAATAAGCGTCTTTTAATTTCATGGCTGCAGTCACCATCTACAGTGATTTTGGTGCCCTAAAATAAAGTCTCTCACTGTTTCCATTGTTTCCCCATCACTTGTCATGAAGTGATGGGACCGGATGCCATGATCTTAGTTTTCTGAATGTTGAGGTTTAAGCCAACTTTTAAATTCTCCTCTTTTACTTTCATCAAGAGCCTCTTTAGTTTTTCTTTGCTTTCTGCCATAAGTGTGGCATCATCTGCATATCTGAGGTTATTGGTATTTCTCCCGCAAATCTTGATTCCAGCTTGTGCTACATCTGCTGCTGCTGCTGCTAAGTCGCTTCAGCCCGGCATTTTACATGATTGTACTCTGCATATAAGTTACATAGCAGGGTGACAATACACAGCCTTGATGTACTCCTTTCCCTATTTGGAACCAGTCTGTTGTTCCGTGACCAGTTCAAACTGTTGCTTCCTGACCTGCATACAGATTTCTTAGGAGGCAGGTAAGGTGGTCTGGTATTCCCATCTTTTTCAGAATTTTCCAGTTTGTTGTGATCCACATAGTCAAAGTCTTTGGCATAGTCAAAAAAGCAGCAGTAGATGTGGAAACAATAATTATTCATTTAATGATATTTTGGATTATTACTACATAAAATATTATATATATTTCTTTCAATTTTTTTTGAGATCTTGAGTATTCTTGTTAGTAAAGCCTGATGCTTGAACATCCATATTTTTTTCCATTTATATATCTAAGATCGCTATTATCCCAGGAAGTTAGTGTTCACATGGTTATTCTCCCTTTGAATTGGAACTAATGTATGACCTAAATCAAACCCCTTATAACTATACAGTGGAAGTGAGAAATAGATTTAAGGGAATAGATCTGATAGACAGAGTGCCTGATGAACTATGGATAGAGGTATGTGACATTGTACAGGAGACAGGGATCAAGACCATCCCCAAGAAAAAGAAATGCAAAAAAAGCAAAATGGCTGTCTGAGGAGGCCTTACAAATAGCTGTGAAAAGAAAGGAAGTGAAAAGCAACAGAGAAAAGGAAAGAGGAATACAGAGTTCCAAAGAATAGCAAGGAGAGATAAGAAAGTCATCTCAGCAATCAATGCAAAGAAATAGAGGAAAACAATAGAATGGGAAAGACTAGAGATCTCAAGAAAATTAGAGATACCAACTGAACATTTCATGCAAAGATGAGCACAATAAAGGACAGAAATGGTATGGACCTAACAGAAGCAGAAGATACTAAGAAGAAGTGGCAAGAATACACAGAAGAACTGTACAAAAAAGATCTTGACGACCCAGATAATCATGATGGTGTGATTACTCACCTAGAGCCAGACATCCTGGAATGTGAAGTCAAGTGGACCTTAGGAAGCATCACTACAAACAAAGCTAGTGGAGGTGATGAAATTCCAGTTGAGCTATTTCAAATCCTAAAAGATGATGCTGTGAAAGTGCTGCACTCAATATGCCAGCGAATTTGGAAAACTCAGCAGTGGTCACAAGACTGGAAAAGGTCAGTTTTCATTCCAATCCCTAAGAAAGGCAATGCCAAAGAATGCTCAAACTACTGCACAATTGCACTCATCTCACATGCTAGTAAAGTAATGCTTAAATTTCTCCAAGCCTGGTTTCAGCAATACGTTAACCGTGAACTTCCAGATGTTCAAGCTGGTTTTAGAAAAGGCAGAGAAACCAGAGATCTAATTGCCAACATCTGCTGGATCATGGAAAAAAGAAGAGAGTTCCAGAAAAACATCTATTTCTGCTTTATTGACTATGCCAAAGCCTTTGACTGTGTGGATCACAACAAACTGTGGAAAATTCTGAAAGAGATGGGAATACCAGATCACCTGACCGGCCTCTTGAGAAACCTGTATGGATCACAATAAATTGTGGAAAATTTTGAAAGAGATAGGAATACCAGACCACCTGACCAGCCTCTTGAGAAACCTGTATGGGTCACAATAAATTGTGGAAAATTTTGAAAGAGATAGGAATACCAGACCACCTGACCTGCCTCTTGAGAAACCTGTATGCAGATCAGGAAGCAACAGTTAGAACTGGACATGGAACAACAGACTGGTTCCAAATAGGAAAAGGAATACGTCAAGGCTGTATATTGTCACCCTGCCCATTTAACTTATATGCAGAGTACATCATGAGAGACGCTGGGCTGGAAGAAGCACAAGCTGGAATCAAGATTGCTGGGAAAAATATCAATAACCTCAGATATACAGATGATACCACCCTTATGGCAGAAAGTAAAGAAGAACTAAAGAGCCTCTTGATGAGAGTGAAAGAGGAGAGTGAAAAAGTTGGCTTAAAGCTCAACATTCAGAAAACTAAGATCATGGCATCTAGTCCCATCACTTAATGGCATATAGATGGGGCAACAGTGAATCAATGGGAAACTTTAATTTTGGGCTCCAAAATCACCACAGGTGGTGATTGCAGCCATGAAATTAAAAGACGCTTACTCCTTGAAAGGAAAGTTATGACCAACCTTGACAGCATATTCAAAAGCAGAGACATTACTTTGCCAACAAAGGTCCATCTAGTCAAGGCTATGGTTTTTCCAGTGGTCTTGTATGGATATGAGAATTAGACTATAAAGAAAGCTGAGCTCCGAAGAATTGGTGCTTTTGAATTGTGGTGTTGGAGAAGACTCTTGAGAGTCCCTTGGACTGCAAGGAGATCTAACCAGTCCATCCAAAAGGAGATCAGTCCTGAGTATTCATTGGAAGGACTGATGTTGAAGCTGAAAGTCCAATACTTTGGCCACCTGATGCGAAGAGCTGACTTATTTGAAAAGACCCTGATGCTAGGAGGGATTGAGGGCAGGAGGAGAAGGGGACGACAGAGGATGAGATGGTTGGATGGCATCACTCACTCGATGGACATGTGTTTGGGTAGACTCCGGAAGTTGGCGATAGATATGGAGGCCTGGTGTGCTGCGGTTCATGGGGTCATAAAAAGTTGGACACGACTAAGCGACTGAACTGAACTGAACTGAACTGAATGTGTGCTTCAATGAATTTTGTTTTATTTAATTACATTTTGTTTTGTTTTGTTTCCTAAGAATCCATTATGAGGACTTGGACTCATTTTTTTGCAGAGCTTAGAATGTTTAAGATATGTTAAAGGCATTCCTTTAATTGTTATCTCAACTTAGCCCATTAAAATTGCCCATTAATTATAGGAATGTTTTCAACCATCCCTGGCATATGCCTCTAAGAAAATTTCACTTTCAGTCAGTTTGACAATTGAATCCATGAACTGTTGTTCTAAAAGCACTTGATACTAATTATTTTATTATATTTGTCAAAGAACAAGAAAGAGATCAAGGTGACAGCAGTCTGCATAATTCAGGTTGTAATATGCTGCTGCTGCTAAGTCACTTCAGTCGTGTCCAACTCTATGTGACCCCATAGACCAGGCTCCACTGTCCCTGGGATTCTCCAGGCAAGAACACTGGAGTGGGTTGCCATTTCCTTCTCCAATGCACGAAAGTAAAAAGTGAAAGTGAAGTCGCTCAGTCATGTCTGACTCTTAGCAACCCCATGGACTGCAGCCCACCAGGCTCCTCCGCCCATGGGATTTTCCAGGCAAGAGCACTGGAGTGGGGTGCCATGGTCTTCCCTAGTGGCTCAGATGGTAAAGCGTCTGTCTACAATGCGGGAAACCTTGGTTCGATCCCTGGGTCGGGAAGATTCCCTGGAGAAGAAAATGGCAACCCACTCCAGTACTCTTCCCTAGAAAATCCCATGGACGGAGGAGCCTGCACACTCCTCTGTCCATGGGTTCGCAAAGAGTTGGACACGACTGAATGACTTCACTTTCAGGTTGTAATATAAAACTTGGAAAAAGAACAGTGTGGTTTGTGTTTGTAAGCTGTATGTATATAGAATACAAATACAAATTTTTAAAAACTGAAATGCATTTTTAAGAAAGTATCAGTGGCATGTATTTGAGGTAATTTGGAAACATTTTGCCAAATTAGTAAATTTGTGGTGGAATTAGGGTGAAAATAATTTTAGAAAACTTTTTTAAAATTACAAGCTGAAGTATTTCAATTGTTTAAAAGCAAAATGAATCCACTTTTATCTCAACAATTATTGCTTTCTCTTGGGTGGGAAGGAAAAGGTAATCAGCACCACACAAATCAGCAGCAATGATGGGAAGCTCCAATGTATATACACCAAATTTGAGGGTTATTGTCCCTCAAAGAAGGAAGGCATTAAAGATGGCGTGATCACTTATATTTGTCTGGTTAGTTTGGTGTTTATCAGATTTCTATAGTTAACCTAGGTCTGGTTAGAATTATAAATTGCTTTCACCTGAATTGGTCCTTGTCCAGTTTTCACACTATGTAAATATAGGCAGAAATAAAAAGAAAATTTTCCTAAGAAATAGCTTTGAAAACTAAGGAAGTCTGTTGGAAACATAAAGTGTTTTTGGCATCTTATATGTCATGTATGAAAAGTTAATGGAATTGGTTTTCATGACTGGCTTATGGAATTGGTCTCATTATTATATTGTCACACCTTGTATATGGGTAAATGGGTAGATCATATACTCATTTTGTGAAAAATTATGACCACTTTGTGGAAGAACTGGCAGTATTATCAAGAATTTATGAATTGGAGTATGATTTTGGTAAAACTGGACTTTGTCTTCAGCCAAATGCCTTAATAACCAAACCTTTCAGTCTCTAACTGTTCACCAGAATTATTTGATTTTGGTTTGATAAAAAGATGGAGATGGGAAATGAGAGTTGCTTGCCATTTTATCTGCTGGTTCATAAAAAGAACAGTGGAAAATTTCATCTCTTCATATTTTGAGTGTCAGCTAGTGGAGGAGTACTTTTGTCACTGATTGCTCTTAAATCCAGACATCCTGTCTTCCATGCCCCTCACTTCCGTTCTGGGATCCCATGGATTATCCTGGAGAAGGAAATGGCAACCCATTCCAGTATTATTGCCTGGAAAATTCCATGGGGAGAGGAGCCTGGCCGGCTTCAGTGCATGGGTTGCAGAGAGTTGGACACGACTGAGTACGTGTGCATGCATATATATTATCCTTACCTTTGGACTCCATGCTTTACATAATGTCTCTTAAGAATATTAAGTGATTTTTATATATTTTTATTAATACTACATAGAATGACATATAAACATTTTTTGATCAGTATGAAATAATCTTTATTGCTACAAAGAGACAATATTTTACTCAACTTTGGAAGCTCATACATAAATGTGCATGTTACATCATTTAAAAAATGTTGAAAATAGCTATTGATTCTTCATTTTAACCTTTAAGGAGTTCACTTTGGAGACATTTTCTTATAGTTCTGTTAGCAAGCACTGACCTCTTAAGCCAAAATGGGATAGAGAAAACATCAGACTTCTTCTATAGGAACATGCATTTTAACTTTTAAAAAGTGATTTCACCAGAGGCTAGGTTAGGGCAACAAAGTAAATGCCTGAGAAAAGAAGTCATCAGTAGAGGTTTATGAGTTACCAAAACAAAGAGTTCAAACTGTGCTCACCAAAAGTAGAAGCAGTTAAAAAATTAGAGAAGGTGTTTAAATTGATGAGCTGTTTGAGTTGGTCTTCTGACCTCTGAAGTGACCTTTTGCATTACCTCCTCCGGTTTGAAAGATAATTAGCTCTCCTCTTCTTTCCCCCTAAGGCAACCCTGGCCAGAATTTCAGCTGGTCCTTTTGAAGGGTAATATCATGGTGCAGTGCATTGGATCAGGATGTAACCTTGCGTATCTGCATTTCACTGGGACCACTGAAATAGAGATGGCCACTGCTGTTGCTGCCTTTGGATGGGGGCTTGGGGAGGTGCCTCCCCAAATCCAAATCAGTCTGCTCCTCTGTAGCTTCTGATAGCAGGAGGATCATTCTTTTCTGCCCCCAATGTTTTTTTCCTTGTCAGTTTTAGACAACAATGACTCTATTATTCAAGGGGATAAAAATGAAATAAATTTGTTTGAAAGTGGTTTGATTAATATATGATAGTTATTTTATATTATAAAGATTTTTAAAAGTTTATCCAATTTTTCAACATGTTTAGCTGCTGTCTTATCTTCATAGCACTTCTGGAGTTGCAGTAATAAACAGCTTAATCAGGTCTCATAAATTTGTTGTATACTGCTAAGGACTTTAATTGAAAATATAATAAATCCTTTAAGCAAGGGCTAGTCATTATAGAAAGCTGATTTGTGACAGCTAAGTGTTCGCATTATACTAAAGTGAAATATAAACACTCCTTTGTAACTTGCATGTCATTATAACACACAGATGTCTTGGCTCCAAGAACACGTGTATTAAATGAGTGCTGGCTTGGATTTATGCCAGGGTCGCGGCTTAGTGATCTTAAGTAAGAGCCCAGAACATCCCATGATGGGAGGTCAAGCTAACTGCCTTTTTGTTAAAAGAATTCTACTCTGTGTGTGGAGTCTGTAACTTGTGGAGAGTAGATGCCCAGATCATTCTATTCTCCTATAACATTCAACTAAAGACTACAACACATTTTAAAATCTCCTGACAACTAAAGAGAAAGCCTTTTCAGTACCTGAAGACTTTAAGATATAAGTTGAAAATCTTGCCAAAGACTCTTGCTTTAGGGCAGATAGTGGCTGGCTTAGTTGCTTTAAGAACTGCTGCATTTTCCACAGTTTTTAGTTATGTGGGGAAGCTGAGAGTGCAGAGTGCATCTTTTCCTGTGTTTAAATAAATTCTGTATGTGTTGGGTAAGTGAGTGGAAAGAGGGAAGGGAAGAAGAGGAGCAAGGCTGTATGCTAGGGCAGGTCCACTAGGTCATTTTGAAGTTTGGTGTATCTGGTCTCTATTGGAAATGAATCATTTAAAGATCTACATTCTGTAGGAGGAAGCATGAGCCTGGGTTTTAAGACTGTAAAGCATTGACTGACCAATTGCTGAATGCAAATACCAGTAGAGATTGAATATGATGATATTATTATTAACACTATTATTATTTTAGATAGTATTCTGATTATAAAACTTGTATAATTGTTGAGTGGTCTGCCCATAATTGTCCACCTCCTCCCACGCACCCCCCAATTCCCTACCCACGATCAGTTCAGTTTAGTCACTCAGTCATGTCTGACTCTTTGCAACTCCATGGACTGCAGCATGCCAGACCTCCCTGTCCATCACCAACTCGTGAGTTTACTCAAACTCATGTCCATTGAGTCGGTGATGCCATTCAACCATCTCATCCTCTCTCATCCCCTTACCTCCCACCTTCAGTCTTTCCCAGCATCAGGGTCTTTTCAAATGAGTCAGCTCTTCACATTAGGTGGCCAAATTATTGGAGTTTCAGCTTCAACATCAGTCCTTCCAAAGATTATTCAGGACTGCTCTCCTTTAGGATGGGCTGATTAGATCTCCTTGCAGTCCAAGGGACTCTCAATAGTCTTCTCCAACACCATAGTTCAAAACCATCAATTCTTTGGTGCTCAGCTTTCCTTATATATCTAACTCTCACATCCATGCATGACTACTGGAAAAACCATAGCCTTGACGAGATGGACCTTAGTTGGCAAAGTAATGTCTCTGCTTTAAAATATGCTGTCTAGCTTGGTCATAACTTTTCTTCCAAGGAGTAAGCATCTTTTAATTTCATGGCTGCAGCCACCATCTACAGTGATTTTGGTGCCCCCCAAAATAAAGTCTGCCACTGTTTCTACTGTTTCCCCATCTGTTTCCCATGAAGTGACGGACTGGATGCCATGATCTTAGTTTTCTGAATGTTGAGCTTTAAGCCAACTTTTTCACTCTCCTCTTTCACTTTCATCAAGAGGCTCTTTAGTTCTTCTTCTCTTTCTGCCATAAGGGTGGTATCATCTGCATATCTGAGATTATTGATATTTCTCCCAGCAATCTTGATTCCAGCTTGTGCTTCATCCAGCCCAGTGTTTCTCATGATGTATTCTGCATATAAGTTAAATAAGCAGGGTGACAATAAACAGCCTTGATGTATGCCTTTTCCTATTTGGAACGAGTCCAGTTGTTCCATGTCCAGTTCTAACTGTTGCTTCCTGACCTGCATATAGATTTCTCAAGAGGCAGATCAGGTGGTCTGGTATACCCATCTTCTTCAGAATTTTCCACAGTTTGCAGTGATCAGCACAGTCAAAGGCTTTGGCATAGTCAATAAAGCAGAAATAGATGTTTTCCTGGTACTATTTTGAGTGGTCTGCCCATAATCCTCCACTTCCACCCACCCACCTCCCCCTACCCACCACAGTCTTGTTATTTTCAGTAAGCAGTTTTGCGGGATGGGAAGTTTTACAGAAACACAACTATTGCATTTGCATCAGAAATGCTTATGGACCAATGTAAGTGTTTAATTAGGAAACTACTTCCATGTTGATCTATAGTTAAATTTTGTAGTAAGGCCTCTGTGACCAGGTTGAGGAGGCCTTACAAATAGCTGTGAAAAGAAGCAAAGCAAAAAACAAAGGAGAAAAGGAAAGATATACTTATTGGAACGCAGAGTTCCAAAGAATAGCAAGGAGAGATAAGAAAGCCTTCCTCAGTGATCAATGCAAAGAAATAGAGGAAAACAATAGAATGGGAAAGACTAGAGATCTCTTCAAGAAAATTAGAGATACCAAGGGAACGCTTCATGCAAAGATGGGCTCAATAAAGGACAGAAATGGTATGGACCTTACAGAAGAGAAGATAGTAAGAAGTGGCAAGAATACACAGAACTATGCAAAAACGATCTCCATGACCTAAAGAATCACGATAGTGTGATCACTCACCTAGAGCCAGACATCCAGGAATGAGAAGTCAAGTGGGCCTTAGGAAGCATCACTACAAACAAAGCTAGTGGAGGTGATGGAATTCCAGCTGAGCTACTTCAAATCCCAAGAGATGATGCTGTGAAAGTGCTACATTTAATATGCCAGCACATTTGGAAAACTCAGCAGTGGCCATAGGACTTGAAAAGGTCAGTTTTCATTCCAATCTCAAAGAAAGGCAATGCCAAAGAATGCTCAAACTACTGCACAATTGCACTCATCTCACATGCTAGTAAAGTAATGCTTAAAATTCTCCAAGTCAGGCTTCAGCAATACGTTAACCGTGAACTTACAGATGTTCAAGCTGGTTTTAGAAAAGGCAGAGGACAAGAGATCAAATTGCCAACATCTGCTGGATCCTCAAAAAAGCAACAGAGTGCCAGAAAAACATCTATTTCTGCTTTACTGACTATGCCAAAGCCTTTGACTGTGTGGATCACAACAAACTGTGGAAAATTCTGAAAAAGATGGGAATACCAGACCATCTGATGTGCCTTCTGAGAAACCTGTATGCAGGTCAGGAAGCAACGGTTAGAACTAGTCATGGAACAACAGACTGGTTCCTAATCGGCAAAGGAGTAGGTCAAGGCTGTGTATTGTCACCCTGGTTATTTAACTTATATGCAGAGTACATCATGAGAATTGCTGGGCTGGAAGAAGCACAAGCTGGAATCAAGATTTGTGGGAGAAACATCAATAACCTCAGACATGCAGATGACACCACCCTTACAGCAGAAAGTGAAGAAGAACTAAAGAGCCTCTTGATGAAAGTGAAAGAGGAGAGTGAGAAAGCTGACTTAAAGCTCAACATTCAGAAAACTAAGGTCATGGCATCCGGTCCCCTCACTTCATGGCAAGTAGATTGGGAAACAGTGAAAATAGTGGCACACTTTATTTTGGGGGGCTCCAAAATCACTGCAGATGGTGACTGCTGCCATGAAATTAAAAGACGCTTGCTCCTTGGAAAAAAAGTTATGACCAAACTAGAAAGCATATTAAAAAGCAGCAACATTACTTTGCCAACAAAGGTCTGTCTAGTCAAGGCTATGGTTTTTCTAGTGGTCCTGTATGGATGTGAGAGTTGGACTATAAAGAAAGCTGAGCCCCGAAAAATTGATGCTTTTGAACTGTGGTGTTGGAGAAGACTATTGAGAGTCCCTTGGACTTCAAAGAGATCCAATCAGTCCATCGTAAAGGAAATCAATCTTGAGTATTCATTGGAGGGACTGATGTTCAAGCTGAAGCTCCAGTACTTTGGCCACCTCATGTGAAAAGCTAACTCATTGGAAAAGACCCTAATGCTGGGAAAGATTGAAGACAGAAGGAGAAGGGGATGCCAGAGGATGAGATGGTTGGATGGCATCACCGACTCAATGTGCTGGAGTTTGGTGATGGAAAAACTCTTGGAGTTGGTGATGGACAAGGAGGTCTGGCATGCTGCATCCATGGGGTCACAAAAAGTCAGACACGACTGAGCGACTGAACTGAACTGAACTCACCAGGTTGAGAAGCTGAGGCATCAAAAACTTAAGTTGTTATCATATAATGGAATGTTCCCTGTTTACTAAATTGCTCATCATTTAGTGAATCTATTTTTATCCATATAAGTGGTGTTAATATATTTTGAAGCAGATCATGTTTAATTGTATCATTATTCTTTCAAACAATACCTAGGACCTACCACCTCAAAGTTAAGTGTATTCAATGCGAGAGTGGGTCTTTTAGGATACAGTTTGTCATTATTTTTGTTTAGTTGCTAAGTCATGTCTGACTACTTTGCAACCCCATGACTACAGCCTGCCAGGCTCCTCGGTCCATGGGGTTTTCCAGGCAGGAAAACAGAAGTGGGTTGCCATTTCCTTCTCCAAGGAATCTTCTTGACCCAGGGATCAAACTTGCACCTCCTGCATTGATTGGCAGGAGGATTCTTTACCACTGAGCCACGTGGAAAGTCCCTGGGATATAGTTGCTTGACAGCAGCAATAACAATAACAGCAATTCATCATATGATAGAGACGAATCACAATACTTTATAAGTGAATACTGGAGGCCCTAAAAATTCAATCCTTGTGAACAAGAGAAAAATTTATGTGAACCAAAAGTTCCTGTCTTCCTATGTCTGCCATTAGGGTACAATTCTGAATCCACAGTATTGCCAGTTGGTTAATATCTTGATATTGAATATTATATTAATGTTTAAGTGCCACCTGTTGTGAGGAACTGACTCATTAGAAAAGTGATGCTGGGAAAGATTGAAGGCAGCAACAGAAGGGCATGACAGAGGATGAAATGGTTGGACGGCCTCACTGACTTGGTGGACATGAGTTTGAGCAAGCTCCAAGATTTGGTGATGGACAGGGAAGTCTGGCACTACAGTCCATGGGGTCACAAGTAGTCAGACATGACTGAATGACTGAACTAAACTATTAATATTTCATTAACTTGTTTTAATAATCAGTAATGAAATCAAGTATTTAAGCTGTATTCTTGAAAGGGCTCAAAATTCTCTTACAGTGTTAGCTGTCATAAATATTATTATATCAAATCTCATGCTTGTGCTCAGTGGCTTCAGTTGTGTCCAACTCTTTGCAACTCTGTCGACTGTAGCCCACCAGACTCCTCTGTCCGTGGAATGTTCCCACCAAGAATACTGGAGTAGGTTGCCATGCCCTCCTCCAGGAGATCTTCACAACCTAAGGGCCAAACTTGTTTCTCCTACATCTCCTGCATTCCAGGTGGACTGTTCACTGCTGGGGGAAGATATCAGATCTAAAACCAGGCAAATGTCATGTATCAAGTACCTGTGCAGTAGCACAACCATTTTTGATAAACACCCTATCTAAAGGAATATTGAGGTCTTCATTTAAGCTTTATTTGATGTAGAAATGAGGTGTTTGGCCAAGAAAAGGCAGAAAATGTTTACATGAGAAAGTGGCTTAATCCCTGCTTTCTTCTTTCTTGTATTTCTCTTATCCCATCAAAGAGATGATCCCACATTTTCCAGGATCAGCCATTTCCTCTCTGCTGTTGGAGTGAGTGGTGAGGAATACCAGTGAGATGACTTGGACTGCTTGCTTTTCCATTCCCTTGGTGTGAAGCCCACCGATCCCCAGATAGGATCTGGTGTTGAGCACAGCAGAAGTCTTCCAGCTGGCATCCGGACAAGGCCCAAACATGTGGAGAACAGATTTAGTCTGAGTAGACTTCGAGACTCATTTCACCCTACATTAGGCCAAAGGTGGCAAACCCTGCTCTCAGGGGAAGATTGCTTACTAGTTTAGGAAAAAAAAAAGAAAGAAAGCCAAGCATAAGCAGTGAAGAATCCAGTGATTTCATAAGATAAGTTAAGAAGCATGGCAGATTATCAAAGACCAGGATCACACCTTAGAAGCCTCCATCCCCAAACCATGCAAGTGCTTTTAGGACTGTGTTTCTTACACATTGTCATGGAGAAAGAAAAAACAAAGATTGCTAAAGATGTGCAAGAAGAGACAAACCAGGACATCCCACTTTATTCCTAGTTGGCACTTTTCTCCCTTCACTTCTAGGCCAGATGGTTACAGACTGATATGATGAGAGAAGCCTGAGATCCACAATCAGTTACTAAAGCTGCAGGGAACCAGTCATAGAGGACCTTCACAAAGGGAAGACAGTCAAGTCAGGCGTGGCGTTTCAACCTCATTACAATCAGCATATTCAATGCTTAGTAAATAATAATCACAAATAAAATAAATTTCTAGTAGTCATGGCTTGATTTTTCTTTGAGTATTATCCTGCCATTTTCTAAAATTTGCCTCTAGAAAATTTAGATATGATTTGAATGCTCATTAGAAGGTTAGTCATCTAATTGTTTCCCAAAAGACTTCCCTATAAGTATTTTCCTGAACTTGCTACCAGATATATTTAGGGTTTGGGGCCTTCTTGGTGGCTGTATAGTAGAGAAACTGCCTGCCAATGCAGGAGACACAGGTATGATACCTGGGCTGTAAAGATCCCCTGGAGAAGGAAATGGCAACCCAATCTTGTATTCTTGCCTGGGAAATCCCATAGATAGAGGATCCTGGTGGGCTACAATCCAGGGACAGGGAGGAGAGTCACAAAAGAGTTGGACATGACCTAGCAACTAAACAAAAACAAATATTTAGTGCTGTTTTACATAATTGTACCATTGATCTGACAATATTTTTGTTGATGCTGGTGGAATGTTTAGCAGCCAGTCTGAGATGGTCACTGTGAGTCACGTGTCTATTAGATAATTTCTATGAGTTCTAAACCACTGATGACTCTAGATAATTTTTGTCTTCAGTTCAGTTCAGTTTCTGAGTTGTGTCTGACTCTTTGCAACTCCACGGACTGCAGCACACCAGGCTTCCCAGTCCAACACCAACTCCTGGAGCTTGCTCAAACTCATGGCCATTGAGTCGGTGATGCCATCCAACCATCTCATCCCTTCTTGTCTCTTTTTCCTCCTGCCTTCTATCTTGCCCAGCATCAGGGTCTTTTCTAATGAGTCAGTTCTTTGCATCAGGTGGGCAAAGTATTGGAGTTTTAACTTCAGCATCAGTCCTCCCAATGAATATTCAGGACTGATTTCCTTTAGGATGGACTGGTTGGATCTCTTTGCAGTCCAAGGGACTCAAGAGTCTTCTCCCACACCGCAATTCAAAAGCATGAATTCTTTGGCACTCAGCTTTCTTTGTAGTCCAACCCTCACATCCATACATGACTATTGGTAAAACCATAGCTTTGACTAGATGGACCTTTGTTGGCTAAGTAATATGTCTGCTTGTTAATATGCTGCCTATATTGGTCATAGCTTTTCTTCCAAGGAGCAGTGTCTTTTAATTTCATGGCTAAAGTCAGTATCTGCAGAGATTTTGGAGCCCAGGAAAAAAAAAAGTCTCTAACTGTTTCCATTGTTTCCCCATCTATTTGCCACGAAGTGATGGGACCAGATGCCATGATCTTCGTTTTTTGAATGTTGAGTTTTAAGCAAGCTTTTTCATCTCCTCTTTCACTTTAATCAAAAGGCTCTTTAGTTCCTCTTTGCTTTCGGCCATAAGGATGGTGTCATCTGCATATCTGAGGTTATTGACATTTCTCTAGATACAGTAACTTTTGCCCTAGATATGGTAGATATGTTGTTTTTGGAAATTTCAAAAAAATTAGAAAATCATAGCTGATTTTAATGAAGTAGGAAAGATGGGTATATGTTATTCAGGGACCCTAGGTTGTCTGCATGGTGTCTAGCACCCTTTTCTTACTAGTGGAACTTATAAGTTCTTTATGTGGGGGTTGAGGAAAGAAGTGGGTGGGCAAAGTTTTATTGGTACCTAGTTAAAAAACTCTCCAGTTTCTAGGCTGTCTTTCAGTTCAGAGTGACATGTTCCACAGATCTGACCCATGAGATGGAAGTGGAAGGCCTCCTGCTTTCTTTGCTGTTCCATCATGCCGATTCCTGGCTGCCAGATTTCTGCCCTGTTGGCCATGATTGCTGCAACGTTGCCTGCCATATGGGAAAGCAAGGCCTTGCTCTGGTCGGTGTGTGTGCCAGTGCCAGACTGTTCCTTTGGCCCCCGAATGTCCTGACTTCAGCTCTGCTCAGACCTGCAGATACTTCCTCAGCTCAGGCCTCTCTCTCTTCTTTGTTTCCTAGATTTTCTGGTTCTGACACACGTTTTCTTGGGCAGGGGTTGACTTTTCATGGTGAGATGCAGTCTGACTGCCTTCTTTTTGTCCTGGCAGTTTTCCACTTCAAGGGCTCTGGTATACAGTCTCTGCTTTGCTGTTATGAGGGCAACAAGGGTCAGAGCTCAGAACCATGGCTGTAGAGTCAGACTGACCTGGGTTTGAATTTGGGGAGCTGCTTAATCTCCTTGTTCCCTGATTTTTGAACTGCAAAATGAGAATGATAGTTTCTATCTCATGATACTGTTGTAAGGATTAAATGAGGTAAACTTGTTAGGTAATTGGCCAGATCGTGATCATGATCAGTTGATCAGTCACTCAGTCTTGTCCGAGTCTTTGCAACCCCATGGACTGTAGCCTGCCCGACACAGGGATCGAACCTGTGTCTCATATGTCTCCTGCATTAGCAGGCAGGGTCTTTACCACTAGTACCACCTGGCATATGGCAAGCACTCAGTATAGTTGAAATGATTTTATATGATGGTGCTGATTGTTATGCTAAGCCAAAACAGATATTGCACAGTTATTTTCTTCCTTCTAAAATGTAGGAATCTAGATTTGATCATGTTGTATCAGAACTGGTGCCAAATGAACAAGTCAAAAAGCCCTGTGGAGCAGAACACATACTAGTCTCACTCAGTGCTGTCTCTCTAGTATCTGGTGGTATAGGGCCTGCTACAGAAGAAGAAAAGTAGTGTCCATTCAGTGAACATTTAGTTTATATCAGTCTATTTGAAGTGTTTTACATGTATTAACTCCTTTTCTTTCAAAGAATAATGGGTTAGGCTTTATTATTATCCCCATTTATAAATTAACTAAAATCCAGAGAATTTAAATGTCCAACTCAAGGTTAACACATTTCAACTGGCCAAGCAGAATTCTAGTAGTCCGGTACCAGATTTCCTCTGCTTTTCAATAACTATTCATTGGGTGCATGAGAGAAGGAAGAGAAGGAGAAAAGGAAGAAATCCTGTATCTTAACTCCTTGTATTTGAAGTTGGTTGAGTATGCTGTACAACTGGGTTCTGCCACTACTTTAGCAAAGGGTATCAGTCCTGAATGATTGACCTTGAGGAGAACCACGATATTGAGTTTCTGGAAGGTAGCAGTAAAGGAGGGGTACGTGAATCCCCCTCCCCTGCCCACAGCAAATAGATCACTAACAGAATAGTGCTGGTTATAGACAGTTTGCAGCTTATCTGCAGATTGGTTTTCCAGAATGTATGATTTTACTTTTTGAAACTCAGCATGCTTCATCAGTAAACAGCTAAGTTACACAGTAGAGTAGCCGTAACAGTTATAGGGTCTAGAGCCTGGAGAGGCACTGGGGGCTGGGTGGAGAAAGGCCTCAATGACAGGAAGCCAATAGTGAGGAGTTAGAATGGCCGCAAGTTTTACAGTTTTTAAGAAGTTTACTATGTTTGAAAAATCCCTATGGTTTAATTAGTAAGATTTTTATATCACTGGAGGACATAGCATGTGTTTCTGTTAGAGTGCAGACATTTTTCAGAACATATTTCTCTCTATATAGTCTGAGATAAAATATATTTAAGATGAATTAAGCAAACCCATTCAACTGTATTTGTTATGCCTGTCTCCTTTTTATCATAGGAATTAAGCAGAGAAATTATATTGTATTTGGCCAGCACCTCTTTCTCGTTGTTTAGTCACTCAGTCGTGCCCAACTCTTTGTGACCCTGTAGACTGTAGCCCACCAGGTTCCTCAGACCATGGGATTCTCCATGCAAGAATACTGGAGTGGGTTATTAGAATTCAGCTTATTTCCCAGTTTTCTCCTTCTACAATAACACTCTGTCTTTCTGAAATTTAGCTTCATTGTCCCTCACCAAGAAGCATAGTCCTTTGAATAATCAAAATAATGTTCACAAAGTCCCTGTCCTTTACTTATAGCAAAGCCCTGTTCGTCCTCATTTCAAACTTTGCCCTTCATCAATGTCTAACCTTAGAAAATTTATACAGCTCACTGGTGCCTCAGTGTTCTGATTTCTCTAGTGGAGGTAGTATCTTCCTTATAAGGTTGATTGTGTATTCAATGAGATAAAGGGCACAAACTCTGAATATAATTCATGGAACATACTAAGCACTCAGTAAATGATATTTATGCTAAATATTATTTAAAACAATACAGGTTTACTGTTTCATGTAGACAGAGTAAATTATGCAGGTGAGAGGGTTATTGTAGGAAGATACTCCAGCAACTGTGGGAAATAAAAACTGATTGTGTGGTTTGAAGGAAGAAGACAGACACTATAAAATTAGATATAAGAGAAACAATTGTGCAGTAGTTATAGTCATGTAGTATAGGATCAAAAGAGCTTTCCACCTCTCCATAATTTCTTCCAGCTGAATAAATGTACAGCTGAATATAGCAGTTGATATTCATAATAGGGACTTCTTTGAGTCATCAGGAAAAGATTAAATTATATGAAGTGCATTCCATCTAAGAAGGCAGTGGGGTTGGAACACAATTTAGAAAGGTTTTTCTTCAAAACAGTGCCTTTCTTTTTTTTTTTTTTTTACTGATGGCTCTGCAGCCCTCAGTCTATGTAAAAATCCCTGATGTTCCATATGAACATGGAAAGTACTGGAAATCCAGCTAGATCTCAGTAGTTCTGGAGTAAGAATGGAGGTGCCATTAGCAGGACATGCTTTTCAGATGATGTAGTATTCTGGAGGATTTATATCCTCTGACACCACTCACAGAACAGCTAAGCCAGAGGGAAGAAGGGTGAAGTGACCCTTGCTAGGCTGACAGTGCCAGCCTGGATCTAAAAGCACATTACTCTGGACTTAAGCAGGACTTCAGAGCCTTCTGGCTCTTCACTGACAGTCAGGGTTGCCCGTGACCCCTTTGTCCTTGCTCTGCCTTGGAGGCAGTATTGTATAGTGGTTAAGAGCATGAGCTTTGAGATCTGCCAGTTAGGGGTTTAGGGACGCTTTTGGCTGTGATTGAAACCCAGCTCAGACTGGCTTGGCCAATAGGGCAGTGTATGGGTCCATATAACTGAAAGCCCAGAGGATGCAGGGTTGTGTGTCCAGTGGCTTCCATTCTGTTGCTCAGTGTGACTCAGTGGTTTTGCCTTCCTCTGTGTTTCAGTCTCATTTTCAGGCAGGTAATGGTGAGATGTCCACAGCAGTGCTGGACACGTGACATCTGGAGGCTTGATTACTCAGAAAGCATCCAGCAGACTTTTCCTTATGTCTCTTTGGCCCATATGGGAGCATCTGATCATTTTGGAGGCAATCTCTGATGCTGGAGGAATGTTAAATATTGAATGGCTTAGTCCAGGTGCCTGAATCAGTCATTGCCAAGAGGGATGGAATTATCATGATTGGTTTAGACAAATCATGATTTACCTCTAGAACTGGAGTTGGACCACCTAAATCAGAACAGTTGCTACACTGCTGAGTAAGAGGTATTGAGGATAACACAGTATTCTTTCTAGTTTCACACAGAACTTGTTCCCAAGTTTCAGCTCTATCATTTGCTAGCTGTAGGCCCCAGGCTAACATTTGTAGGGCCTGAGGGAAGAATACAAATGAAGGCTCACATATTGTATGTCAAAACATTTTTACAAGTTATAAATCAAACCAGTTTCTTCTACCTTGACAAATTTCCTTGTATAATGACCTGGGAAGTCATGCTTGAATTTGAATTCTTGGATACTTCGGAGTTCTGCCCTGGAACATGGTTACATAAGAAGAGTAGGCCCTAGGCTTGCTGTGTCCACAGCCTCCCTGTCTCTCTCCTGCACTGAAGAGTGTTGACATGCCAGCCCATAGTCCATGCTGTTTCTTTCCCATGCTGAGGGCCACCCCTTGTCTTTTTGGGCCTAGGTGTATGGGTGTGTGACACTTGCTATATAGTCAGTCCTGGGGAAGGATTTGGGAAAGAAGCCTTAGAGGTGAGCTTAGGGAAGTTTGCACAGAGAATTCTGAGCTAATCAGAAAATGTCCAGAAGAAGAAACACATGACTCTTGGTTGATACATACCCTTGGCCTTGTTGTACCTTTGGGGAGAAGTATAGAAAGGAAGGGCTTCCCAGGTGGCGCTAGGGGTAAAGAACCCACCTGCCAATGCAAGTGACGTAAGAGATGAGGGCTTGATCCCTGGGTCAGGAAGATCCTCTGGAGGAGGGCATGGCAACCTGCTCCAGTATTGTTGCCTAGAGAATCCCATGGACAGAGGAACGGGGAGGGCTACAGTTCATAGGCTGGCAAAGAGTCGGACGTGACTGAAGCAACTTAGCATGCACGCACACTCATAGAAATGAAAGACCCATTCGGACCTTTCAAAACTCGGGACCCAGGGTAAAGGCTCATCTTCCTGGTATAAGGGCAATTCTGAGGAGCTATGAGACCGCAGGCAAGTGACAGTTTTCTCCTCTAGCGTCACTTTGTCTTTAAAATTGGATAGTGGTGCCTTTGGATATAATGCTGTTGATGGGTATAATGGTAAGGCGCATAAAATACACAGCAGCACAGCCTCGACTGTCAGGAAACTTCTGTTTCTGATGAAATAAGATAGAGGTTCAAGACTGCTAACTGCCCTCCATAACTTTTCAGGTAAAATTTTCCCGGTAAAATCTACTGCTGACCAGACGATTTGTTCAAAGAAAGTTAATTTACTAAACCAGAAGTAAATTTTTGATAAATTAGCCCCCTTCTTTTTTTCTACTTCAAAGTATTTCCTTCTTGTCCCACCTCTACCCAAGGCAGTCTGGTAAAGTTACTCTTGATTTTCCGAGACTTTATCTCAGCAGAATCATCCCTGTAATGATAATTAATAGATTCCCATGACGTTCAAATTAAAAAAACATAGAAAACTTTCAGTGGTGAAAAAACACCTCCGTGTGGTGTAGCAACTGGATGTTGACATTTTCGAGAAAAGACAGTATCTGAATGGGGCTCCAGCTAACGTAAGGTGAGATTCTTCTAAAATGTAAATTTATTTATTTTAATTGGAGGTTGATTACTTTACAATATTGTATTGGTTTTGCCATACATCAACATGAATCCGCCACAGGTATACACGTGTTCCCCATCCTGAATCCCCCTCCCACCTCCCTCCCCGTACCATCCCTCTGGATCGTCCCAGTGCACCAGCCTCAAGCATCCAGTATCACAGAGCCATTAGTGATAAGCAGTTGCTTAATTTGGTATATGCCCAGTAATGAGATTGCTAGGTTGTATGGTAGTTTTATTCCTAGCTTTTTAAGGAATTTCCAAACTGTTCCTGGTGGGGCTCAGATGGTGAAGAATCTCTGTAATGCAGGAGACCTGGGTTCGATCCCTGGGTTTGGAAGATCCCCTGGAGAAGGAAATGGCTACCCACTCTAGTATTCTTGCCTGGGAAATTCCCTGGACAGAGGAGCCTGAAAGTCTTCAGTCCATGAGGTTGCAGAGTCAGACACAACTAAGCGACTATCACTTTCACTTTCATACTACTCTCCTTAGTGATTGTATCAATTTGCATCCAACCAACAGTGTAACAGGGTATCCTTTTCTCCACACCCTCTCCAGCATTTATTGTTGGCTTTTTGATGATGGCCATTCCAACTGGTATGAGATAATACCTCATTGTAGTTTTAATTTGCATTTCTCTAATAGTGAGTAATGTTGAGTATCTTTTCATGTGTCTATTAGCCGTCTGTATGTCTTCTTTGGAGAAATGTCTGTTTAGGTCTTCTGCCCACTTTTTGATTGGGTTTGTTTTTATGATATTGAGTTGTACAAACAAGTCACACTGTTAATTAGCAGGGAGACATAAGTAGGACTGAGACTTGGTTTCCATGGTGCATGGTGGGAGAATGTGTGTGTGTTAGCTCCTAAGAGGGAGCCCTATGTCCACTCCAGAACTATTTTAACGCTAGTCTTTTGGGAGACAGATTAGGATTTATCCTTTTGTCCTCTTCTCTGGCTTCTGTGGGCCTCTTCAGAAGTTGTTTACACAGAGGGTCATCTTTCTGGAAAACCCATGGAACACACTGATTAATGAGTCACACAAGCAATTAGCTTTGTAGTTGTGAGAGTCATTGGCAAGAGGTCACATATTTTCCTAAGGTACAAGAAGAAAGTCAGAAATGAAATAAATTAGCCTATGCTTGCTCAGATGAGTTTTTATCTCCATAAAACTAGTCTTGAGAAATGGGTGGAAAGGCAGATTTCAGGGCTTTTTTCTGGCTTGCCCTGAGGATAAGATTTTAAGGCTTTCTCTTGACCAAAGACTAAGAATTCATGAATCTTGGCTAATGTTACTGTTTTAATAAGCCCTTCTACTATAGTTAATCAACGAAAGATATTGTGATACTCATTTCTGTATATTATGAGATTAGATGTTTTCTGAAACTTAGTTGTTGATGGAATAAGATGTAATTTTTATACTTAAAATGTTTCATAGAATATACAGAGAATATGTGTTTTAGGAAAATCCTTTACATTTTTTGTTAGCAAGCTGATCATTTCAAACTCAAAATCAGTTTGTCTGGAAATGTGGAAGATTTATCTGTGGAAAAACCCGGGTGAAAATACCTTTGAAAAGAGTATTATTTAAAGACCCTAATATCTCGATTTAGAGTTTAAAAATATAATATGTTTTATTTAACAACTTTTAGCCAATGCTCTTAAAATATCCCTTCCATAAATTACCCAATCATTTTGCCAAATAGTTGCCATTTATAGATCAATAAAAGTCCAAAGAGGTTAAGTAAGTTGTCAAAATAATATACCAAGTCACAGAATCAGAAAATTCAAAGCTTTTAATTTCTTGTCTTTTGCTCTGAGACTGCTAGCTAGTTCTCCCCTGAGCTCAGCGCAAGATAATTTAAATGGGCTTCCAGGTGCTCTCTGTAAAAGGGACAGTTGTCTGGCCTGCATGGATCTGTGCTTTTTATTTTTCTGAATCGTATTTGTTATAGAAAATTTCCGGTTTTGGCTAAACTGTTTATGTCACTCTTTATCTAAGAAGGAATGTAAAACTCAGCTGAAGAATGGGTGAACAGAACACATCTGTAAAGCTGATTTTCTGAATGAGAGGAAAAAAAAAAGAAAGATAAACTTCTTTTGCCTTTTGAAAACTTAGCTCTCAGAACATTATGTCAGTGCACCTGTTTATTCATTTGATTCATAAGTTTCTTCCTTGGGAACACCTCACATCAGCATATACTTAGATTTGCCCTTAAGGTTCTAGTTCAGTTTAAGAATTTCTAGAATTAGCTTACCATTTTGGAGAAAGCATTCAAATTAACTATCCTGCACCCATTTATCTTTGTGAAAAACCCTTCTGTTCTTGTAGGCTAGACTAAGTAACAAGAAGCTGAGGCTTGTAGCTAACTGTCTAGAACACAGGATTAGAAATCCAATTCTGACAGAAGCCAAATGAGTTACACTGGATTTGGCACAGGGTGTAAAAGAAACTGGCCTCTGTTAATGACATGTTCTTGTTCATAAACAGGTGTTTGCCCAAGGGGAGTATACTTGCACTTCTTTGCAAGTGTTATGGAAGAGTGGTTCACTGGAATAGGTGAACATTTCTCAATTTCACACCCTGAATGTATTATGGCAATTATTTTAGTGCTGTCAGTTCAGTGTCCTTTCTCTGGCAGCCAAAGAGATGGGATTTCAGAAACTGTAGCACCCTCCTTATTTGGTGTTTCTGTGTCGCACTGAAAGGCTGTTGTCCCTGTTCTTAATTAAAATGCTCTTCAACCCAGTGTCTTTGAAAGACAGCTTTTGTGAAGTGTGTCAAGCACTTGGGCTTTTTTTCTTTTTTACCATGAGCTTTTTAGCAGCAGTGGAAATGAAATTAGGGGATCAGGATAATAGTCATTAAAAAGGCCTTATTGCTGATTGCTGAGGGGGAAAGAAAAGGAGAAATGTTAAAGAAGAAAAAAACACTCTTTTCCTCGCAAGATCCCTCTTCCTCTTATTGTATTGGCTCTTTAAAAACTAGCCAGACTCTCACAGCATTATTTGATCAGTTTGTTTAACCACCACGTGTTATTTAGTTCATCATTTTGAAAGTTTCTCTAGAGTATGGTTCTCAGTGAAGTGAGGGAATTTTGATTCCTTTCCCATCCCCACCCCCAAGACATTGGGCATATTTTTTAGGGTCACCTGGGGAGAGAGGGATGGGGCTGTTGTCTTCTAGTGCATAGAGGCCAGAGATGCTGCTAAGCTTCCTTCAGTGTGCAGGACCATCCACCATAGAAGCACAGACCCACAATGTCAGTAGAGCTGATGATGAGAAACGCTGCTCTAGATGATAGAACTGGCCTATCTCTGTAAATTCATAGCCAGTTTTTGCAAGCAAATTTTCAAAAATATCCTAGTCCAGGTAGTGAAGGCATTGAGCTGTTTTATCTATTTATTTTTCCCAGCATTGCATTCCTTCCTGACACAGCAAGATGTTCCAAGCTCATCTTGTATATTTCCTACCCTAACCTAGAATCAGTTTTGCCTCCAAGGAGCCCATGTTCTTTTATTAGAGAGTATTAATAGTGGTATTAGAAAATCAAGTCTGAGTGTTAAGTGTGCTCATTGATTCTGGAGTTTTAAACTCTATAACTTGTTTTATTCATGGAGTCAGTTTTTCAACCTTGGTCTTGAATATACGTGAGTGTACTTTAAAAACTACTTTTCTTAAAAAAAAAAACACTTTTGATGTTTGAACTTATGTAGAACATTCAAATTACTCAGGAAATATCGAAATTTGAAATGGCATTTTCATAAAAACCACTAATAATGTGATTTGTAAAATGTGTTTCTCCTTTTATAACATAATGATGACATTTGAGACTACTGTTGCTTTAAGTCAACTTTGTTATTGAACGCTTTCCACATATAGTTTTATTTCATAGGCTCTTACAGCTAGAATGTGTTTGATCCTGCCCTGTCTACATACAATTTGTTCTGAAGTGTGTGAGAATTTGCCTAATGGTAAACCTTGGTATAAGAGTTCTATTATGATTAAGTTAAATTTATTTGATAGTCTTTATTCTTTCATTAGTCAGTGTTCATATCTTTGTGGAAATTTAAGGTTTAAATACTCCTAAGATGATTTCCAAAATTTCCTGGCTTTACCTTTAACTGCTTTGCTTATTTAAAAAAGCTGTTTTCTATACTCATATTGATCTATGTAACTTGTCAGAGTTTTCTCTTAAGTGTCATCACTGACTTTGAAAACATTTCACATACAGCTAAAACAGAGCAATGGAATTTTTTGAAAATTAGTATTACTTAAAGGTTTATTTCATACGTATTGAGAGATCTCTGAGATTTTTGTTGTTGTTGTTCAGTTGCCAAGCCGTGTCCTACTCTTCGCAACCCCATGGATTGCAGCACACCAGGCTTCCCTGTCCTTCACTATCTCCCAGAGTTTGCTCAAACTCATGTCCATTGAGTCACTGATGCCATCCAACCATCTCATCCTTTGCTGCCCTCTTCTCCTTTTGCCTTCAATCTTTCTCAGCATCAAGGTCTTTTCCAATGAGTTGGCTCTTCACATCAGGTGGCCAGACTATTGGAATTTCAGTTTCAGCATCAGTTCTTCCAGTGAATTTTCAAGATTGTGCTCCTCTGTCTATGGGATTCTCCAGGCAAAAATATGGGAGTGGGTAGCCATCTCCTCCTCCAGGGGATCTTCCCGACCCAGGGATTGAACCTGGATCTCCTATATTGAGAGAGTTTCTTTGCCGTCTGAACCACCAGGCAATTTATTTAGAGAGATTTATTTAAACACAAGTTTTATAATTTATCACACTTAAGTATGCATATAAAGAAAATATAAACCACATAAATTGTTTAAGGTATTTGAAAAATTGTTTTACATTCAGAGTCTGTTTGGGATCACTTTTAAACTTAGAGTTGTCAGTATCTGTATTTTTCCAAATAATATTGTCCTCAGTGTTATCAGAAGCTTTGTTGATGTAGCATTATTAAATAATTATTTGAAATGAAATTCACATAATATAAAATTAACCATTTTAAAGTGAACAATTCATTGGAATTTTAGTATGTTCAGAGTGGTTTAACCATCATTGCTCTCTAATGCCTCCAGATTTCTGTCACTCCATACCTATTAAGGCATTTCTCCCATTTTACCTTCCACATCGCTCCTGGTAACCACTAATCTGAGTTCTGTTTCTATGGATTTATCTATTCTGGATATTTCATATAAAAGTGATTGTGCGATATGTGACATTTTGTGACTGGCTTCTTTCACTTAGCATAATATTTTGGATGTTCATCCACATTGTAGCATGTGCTAGTACTTTGCACCTTTTTATGAATAATATTCTATTTTATGGATATGTCAGTTTGTTTATGCATTCATTTGTTAATAAACACTTAGAAAAAAAAGAAAAAAAAGAAAAAAAAATAAACACTTAGGTTGTTTTAACCTTTTGGCTATTCTGAATAGCACTTCTGTGAACATATATGTATATGTACTTGTTTCAGTACCTGTTTTCAGTTTTTTGTGCATTTATCTAGGAGTGGGATTATGGGGTCATATGGTAATACTATGTTTATCTTTTGAGGAACCATCAGACTGTTTTCCACAGCAGTGGAATTATTTTTTTTTTATATTTTTAACTTTATGTCTGTTATCTAAATCAAAATACTCTATTTGGAAGCATACTCTCTTCAGTGCTTTGATTTTATTATTAAAAAGTAAACTATTCTTTAACATATCCACTGCTTTTTCCAAAGCTACTTAAAAAATCTTTGGATAATTCCCATGTTCCTCTCAGGAGAGTTTGTAAGACTCTCACAAAAAGATTCAAGGCTTTTAATTTCTTGTCTTCTGCTCTAAGACAATTAGGTTGCTCTCCCCTGAGCTTTGCCTAAGCCAATTTAATTGTTCAGACACAGAATCTGCTTTCCATATGACTTGATAAAAACAAAAAACAAGCAAGAATTATACTTGGTGTTCAATGACCTTTTATATATTTAAGAAGACAGTAAATGTTTTGTTTACTCTGAATAGGGAAAAAAAGATTAGCATTTTAAGATATATCCACGAAATAAAATACTAAGGATTTTCTTCTTTGCAGTGTGTGCTAGAATTTTAAAGATTTGCTAAAAAGACGCTCTTTTGCATTGGACTCTTTTAGCTTCATATAGTACATGTTTTTTACCAAGTGGATTCAGAAATAGTGTTTGCATTCCATGGTCTTTATTATTGGCAACTAATAGTTTATATTGTTTTCTAAGCACTTCATTTGTAAGAGCTTTTTATTTTCAAAGACACAGAAAGGGAGCCACAGATCCTATGTTAGCTCTCTCATATCCTTAAATGAGTCAGAACAGTACTGGTTTATTACAGATGCTTGATAAATACTTGCTGAACTGAATTGATGGTAAATTCTCCAGACAAGAGACTTCAGGAATGCAGGAAGTGTGTCTGTCTGGTTCATGGGAATACTGCCAGCACCTAACACTGTCTCTTCCACATAATAAATATTTATTGAATGAATGAGCAAATGGACTCTAATGTATAACATAAATGTTTTCTACATGCTGATGAAGGGAAGTTTTCTGAAGTTAATTCTTCCTATATCAAAGGTCATTTTAATTTTATTTCTCTATTTGGTGTTTTTATGGTATTCAAACATGAAGTTATATAGTTTTTCCTTGGAGTATACACACTGGGTTAATTGTTAGCTAATAAAAGTCAATCTAAGTTTAAAATGTTAACTGTAGTTTGATTACACAGGAACATTTTATTGGGATTAATACTTGGTTTTTGTTTGCTTCTCTTACTGAGAAATGCTTTTATTCTATTAAAGAAATAAAATATTTTAAATTTATGTCCACAGTTGTGGCTTTTATATCCAAGAGGTGTTTTACATTTACATTTGAAGTCTATCAAATCTTTTCTTGCAGTCATTTCCTTGATTGTGGAAATATGTAAAGTTTTTTGACAAAAAAGAGAATGTCATTGTAGGAAATGAAGTAATGTATGTAGTTTCTCATAGGGCACTGGGAGATGGCACATAGTAAATTTAATTCCAGGTTGCTGCAGTTATTGGGTAACAGAAATATCTCCTATGGATGGCTGCCCTTATCTGAAAACACTGTGGGATGACAGTAAAAGTTATTACAGTATATTGACTTGGAAAATTAGAGTAGTTCAATTTGCAATTGTGAAAGCTTAGAGTACTGTTTACATTATTTCTGGCAGTGACAGGAAAGTGATGTTGAGTTCTTCTTGTCTTTAAACATTAGAAGAAAATCTGCGCTTAAGCATATACTTATGGAAAAACATTTAAAGGTTCTGAGTGAGTTCTTTAAAACCTTTTCCACACAAATGAAGATATTACTTGGAACAAGTCAGAATGAGGTTACTCAGGGGAAAAGTGAAAGGACATGCCTGAAATGGCAGCTCTTCTTGCACAATGGAATTACTCTCTGGATTGGGTTCGTGAAACACCCATGAAGCCCATGCTCTGTCCACTTTCTAAAAAATATTTTTTAAATTAGGAACCCTTAAATTCTGACTGACTAGATCAACTACAAACTCATATTGCATTTAAACCTTTTGGGGATTTAGAGCTACGAGGACAAGACAAGATCAAATGGGAGAGAGAAGGGTGTATGCTTATGTGTGATGAACAAAATAGAAGGCCTGGGCCAACTCCAGGCCTGGGGATCTTGAAGATCTGCATAAGGAGTAATGGATTTGTAGTTTGTCAGATTTGTAGTTTGCCAAGATTTCCTAAAGGGAGAGATGTGCCCAGGGCTTCCCATCTCTGGCCAGAGGATTGAGACTATGTTTTTTGACCAAATAGTCTATCAATTAATTAACAAAACCAAACTAAGCTGGTTGCTTAGGGTCATATAGACCAAAACACGGATGTGCAAAGACTTCAGTTCAGTTCAGTTCAGTTCAGTCGCTCAGTCGTGTCCGACTCTTTGCGACCCCATGAATCGCAGCACACCAGGCCTCCCTGTCCATCACCAACTCCCGGAGTTCACTCAGACTCATGTCCATCGAGTCCGTGATGCCATCCAGCCATCTCATCCTCTGTCGTCCCCTTCTCCTCCTGCCCCCAATCCCTCCCAGCATCAAAGTCTTTTCCAATGAGTCAACTCTTCGCATGAGGTGGCCAAAGTACTGGAGTTTCAGCTTTAGCATCATTCCTTCCAAAGAAATCCCAGGGCTGATCTCCTTCAGAATGGACTGGTTGGATCTCCTTGCAGTCCAAGGGACTCTCAAAAGTCTTCTCCAACACCACAGTTCGAAAGCATCAGTTCTTCAGCGCTCAGCTTTCTTCACAGTCCAACTCTCACATCCATACATGACCACAGGAAAAACCATAGCCTTGACTAGACAGACCTTTGTTGGCAAAGTAATGTCTCTGCTTTTCAATATGCTGTCTAGGTTGGTCATAACTTTTCTTCCAAGGAGTAAGCGTCTTTTAATTTCATGGCTGCAGTCACCATCTGCAGTGATTTTGGAGCCCAAAAACATAAAGTCTGACACTGTTTCCACTGTTTCCCCATCTTTTTCCCATGAAGTGATGGGACCAGATGCCATGATCTTCATTTTCTGAATGTTGAGCTTTAAGCCAACTTTTTCACTCTCCACTTTCCCTTTCATCAAGAGGCTTTTTAGTTCCTCTTCACTTTCTGCCATAAGGGTGGTGTCATCTGCATATCTGAGGTTATTGATATTTCTCCCCCCGGCAATCTTGATTCCAGCTTGTGCTTCCTCCAGCCCAGCATTTCTCATGATGTACTCTGCTTAGACTTTCAATTTTCAACCAATAGTGCTCGCATTGTATATTTAGAAATGAAATAGCAA
The DNA here is from genome assembly GCF_042477335.2 of Ovis canadensis. Classification (NCBI taxonomy): domain Eukaryota; kingdom Metazoa; phylum Chordata; class Mammalia; order Artiodactyla; family Bovidae; genus Ovis; species Ovis canadensis. The sequence goes on along the minus strand of NC_091248.1, from coordinate 78,285,067 downwards.
AGGGAATTTCTAGCTTAACTGTCTATGCTTGTAGTAGATCCAATTTCAGTTAGGGAACTTGTGAAAGAAAAAAAATAGTTGTGTTGTTCACAGCAATTGACAAAATGGATTCCAAAGTACTTGCATGTTATAATGATCCTTTCCAGTTCTAAAAATTCTGAGACTCTAGACTGAGTTTACAAAGTGTTTCTGGGATGTGCTCTCACCATTGCTCTTAATCTTTTATTTTTATTTGAAGTAAAGTTAATCAAATCTTTGATGCTGGAACAAGCTTTAGCTGGTAAAATGGGGCTATTGCAACCAGGTATAAACAAAAATAATATAATGGCTTTCAAGTATTTTAGGCTTTTAAGCTATTCTGCTAACTAAACCAGACGAGCCTAAATTATAGAATGTGACCCATCAAATATTATATAAAGATAAAGATAAAGATGTTCAGTTCACTTTTGGAGAAATCAAACTTAAAAATTGTATCACCCTATAGACCCAACCCTCTCTGAAATTCTGAGTTGACATTTTTATTTAATGTGGGTATGTGAAAACCTTTATTTTTAAATTGCTTGTTGTTCAATATGTTGACAAATCTTCTGGTATAATATTATCAAGTATTTTTAAATGTGCTGATGTTTAAATATGCTTCATGCTTCTAAATGACAGTTCTGTGTTTTTTAAATAAAAATTATATTCTATATATGATACATCCAAACTTGTATATCTTATGGCACTCAGTCTATAAATGGGTATATCTGCTTTGGCTGATAGAATTGCTTATAGACCTAAAATAATTGAAAACATGACTTTCAGCATTGTTCACTGAACCACAGACATCATTATCAGAAAAACTAGGTCAAGATAAAAAAATGAGCCTCATGAAAATGAGGGGACTATTCTTTAGATAGCCTAGGGTAGTGTTAAAACAAAAGAGGTAAAAAAAAAAAAACAAAAACAAAAACAAAAGAGGTATAAAGTTGGAAGACTGAGCTTTATTTGCTGCTTTTACTTACTCTTTGACTCAGTTTCCTCTTCTGTAAAATGGGAATATGTTTCTTTAATCATAGATGGAATGGGAATAATAAATATGTAATAGATATTTCTTTACTTCAAAAAAACTTCTTTATAATTCTGTATAGGTGTGTTTTTTTTTTTTTTTTGGTAGGGGAGGGGGTCAGGGTAGGGAGGAATAGTTTCCTTGAAGTTCATTTTCCCCCAGAAATTTTAAAAGTCTCCATTTAGATGATCTGATTATAAAAGTATAATAACATCTGTTTTATCATTTTTTTCCACATGGAAATAGGATAATTAATATTTTTCAGATTGTTCTGATAGATTGTGAATGTGGAGTGCTGGTGTTTTCATTCTCAGTTTTTGTATATTTAATAATGGTTAATATTATAAAGCATATTCACCAGTTCTTGTTTAATTTTATTTAATTCTTATAATGGGCCTATTACATGGCTATTATGAATGTGTTTTACAAGTGAGGAAACTGAGGCTTAGAAATTTTTTCTGACTATTGCTTTCCTTGCCAATCCCAGCTGCTACTGATTGAATGTGTCAATTGGTCAGAATTTATAATTTTTAATTATGTTGTTCCCTTAGAACTGACAAAAGATAGCTCTTCCATAATAGCTAGAGCTTTGGTTTCTTAGTTATTTGGCAGCATCTCTATGGAGAGATGGAGATCTGTCATTATTGCATGTAATTTTGCTTCAGAGATAATACTTTTGGTACTAGAAAGGCTTAATCTGTGTGGAAAAAAACACGTATGAATAGTTCTGCTCTCTTCAACTTTGCTTTGGCTCTGTCTCTTCAATCTTGCTGGAGTTATTTCTCCATCGATCTGCAGTTATTTCTCCATTGATCTGCAGTAGCATATTGGGCACCTATCAACCTGGGGAGTTTATCTTTCAGTGTCCTGTCTTTTTGCCTGTTCATACTGTTCATGGGGTTCTCAAGGCAAGAATACTGAAGGGGTTTGCCATTCCCTTCTCCACTGGGCCAACTTTTGTCAGAACTCTTCACCATGACCTGTCCATCTTAGTTGGCCCTATATAGCATTGCTTATAGTTTCATTGAGTTAGACAAGGCTGTGGTCAATGTGATCAGATTGGTTAGTTTTCTGTGATTGTGGTTTTCATTCTGTCTGCCCTCTGATAGAGAAGGATAAGAGGCTTATAGAAGCTTCCTGTTGGGAGAGACTGACTGAGGGGGAAACTGGGTTTTATTCTGATGGGCAGGGCCATGCTCAGTAAATCTTTAATAATCCAATTTTCTGTTGATGGGCAGGGATGTGTTCCCTTCCTGTTACTTAACCTGAGGCCAAACTATGGTGGAGGTAATGAAGATAATGGCAACCTCCTTTGAAAGATCCCATGCACACACTGCTGCACTCAGTGCCCCCAATCCTACAGCAGGCCACCACTGACCCACGCCTCTGCCAGACACTCCTGGACACTCACGGGCAAGTCTGGGTCAGTCTCTTGTGGGGTCACCTCTCCTTTCTCCTGGGTCCTGGTGTGCACAAGGTTTTGTTTGTACCCTCCACGAGTCTGTTTCCCCAGTCCTGTGTACATTTCGGTGGCTCTATGGTGGGGTTAATGGCAACCTCATCCAAGAGGGCTTATGCTACACCCATGTCTACTGCACCCAGAGCCCCTGCCCCTGCAGCTGTCCACTGCTGACCTGTACCCTGCAGGAGACACTCAAACACATTTCTTGCTCAGTCTCTGTGGGATCTCTGGGTCCTGGTGCTCCCAAGGTTTGTTTGAGCCCTCTGAGCATCTCTGGCAGGTATGGAGTTTGATTCTAAATGTGATTACACCCCTCTTACCATCTGGCTGGGGCTTATTCTTTGCCCTTGGATGAGGGATATCTCCTAAAAGTTGCTCTGGCGCTGCACAGCTGCTGCTCCAGCGCCTAGTGTCTTGCTGGGGCAACTGAGCTGGGATTTGACTTCAGGACATCTGACTCCAATTTCATGGCTCATGGACTAAAAGATGCCACCTCTCCTTGACATCAGAGACTTTAACAGCTTTCTGACTTTGCATTACAAGGCTTAGCCCCTCGAATTGTTCTTATTTTTGTAATAAAGAGAATAGTCGAATGGAAGCAATGTGCATGGCGAGGTCTGGGGTAAGTGTGCAGGATTCCTGTGCTCTCTGAGCTGACCCTTCTCCCCTAGTCTCCAAGTTGGCCTCCAATATGCTACTGGAGATCAGTGGAGAAATAACTCCAGAAAGAATGAAGAGAAAGAGCCAAAGCAAAAACAACCCCCAGTTGTAGATGTGACTGGCGATGGAAGTAAAGTCCGATGCTGTAAAGAGCAATATTGCATAGGAACCTGAAATGTTAGGTCCGTGAATCCGGGCAAATTGGAAGTAGTCAAACAGGAAATGGCAAGAGTGAACTTTGACATTTTGGGAATTAGTGAACTAAAATGGACTGGAATGTGAAATTAACTAAGATGACCATTATATCTACTACTGTGGGCAGGAATCCCTTAGAAGAAATGGAGTAGCCCTCATAGTCAACAAAAGAGTCTGAAATGCAGTACTTGGATGCAATCTCAAAAACGACAGAATGATCTCTGTTTGTTTCCAAGGCAAACCATTCAGTATCACGGTGATCCTAGTCTTTGCCTCAACCAGTAACACTGATGCAATCTCAAACCAGTACTTGGGTGCAATCTCAAACCAGTAATTGGATGCAATCTCAAAAACGACAGAGAGCTCTGTTTGTTTCCAAGGCAAACCAAGTCTATGTAATCCAAGTAATCCAACTCTATGCCCCAACCAGTAATGCTGAAGAAGCTGAAGTTGAATGGTTCTATGAAGATCTACAAGACCTTCTAGAACTAACACCCAAAAAAGATGTCCTTTTCATTATAGGGGACTGGAATGCAAAAATAGGAAGTCAAGAAATACGTAGAGTAACAGGCAAATTTGGCCTTCAAGTACAGAATGAAGCAGGGCAAAGGCTAAGAGAGTTTTGCCAAGAAAATGCACTAGTCATAGCTAACACCCTCTTCCAACAACACAAGAGAAGATTCTACACATGGTCATCACCAGATGGTCAATATTGAAATCAGATTGTTTATATTCTTTGCAGCCAAAGATGGAGAAGCTCTATGCAGTTAGCAAAAACAAGACATGTTTTTGACTCAGAGCTGACTGTGACTCAGATTATGAACTCCTTATTGCCAAATTTAGACTTAAATTCAAGAAAGTAGGGAAAATCAGTAGACTATTCAGGTATGACCTAAATCAAATCCCTTATGATTATACAATGGAGGGGACAAATAGATTCAAGGGATTAGATCTGAAAGAGAGAGTGCCTGAAGAGCTATGGTTGGATGTTCATGGCATTTTACAGGAGGCAGTGATCAAGACCCTAAGAAAAGGAAATGCAAAAAAGGCAAAATGGTTATCTGAGGAGGACTTACAAATAGCTGTGAAAAGAAGAGAAGTGAAAGGCAAAGGAGAATAGGAAAGATATACCCATTTGAATGCAGAGTTCCAAATAATAGCAAAGAGAGATAAGAAAGCCTTCCTCAGTGATAAATGCCAAGAAATAGAAGAAAACAATAGAGCGGGAAAGACTAGAGATCTCTTCCTGAAAATTAGAGATACCAAGGGAACATTCATGGAGAGATAGGCTCAATAAAGGACAGAAATGGTATGGACCTACTAAAAGCAGAAGATATTAGGAAGAGGTGGCAAGAATACACAGAAGAACTATGCAAAAAAGATCTTCATCACCCAGATAACCATGATAGTGTGATCACTCACCTAGAGCCAGATATCCTGGAATGTGAAGTCAAGTGGGCCTTAAGAAGCATCACTACAAACAAAGCTAGTGGAGGTGATGAAATTCCATTTGAGCTATTTCAAATCCTAAGAGATGATGCTGTGAAAGTGCTACACTCAATATGTCAGCAAATTTGGAAAACTCAGCAGTGGCCACAAGACTGGAAAAGGTCAGTTTTCATTCCAATCCCAAAGTAAGGCAATGCTGAAGAAAGCTCAAACTACTACACAATTGCACTCATCTCACATGCTAGCAAAGTAATGCTCAAAATTCTCCAAGCTAGGCTTCAATGGTACATGAAGTGTGAACTGTTTAAGCTGGACTTAGAAAAGGCAGAGGAACCAGAGATCAAATTGCCAATATCTGTTGGATCGTTGAAAAAGCAAGAGAGGTCCAGAAAAACATCTACTTCTGCTATATTGACTATTCCAAAGCCTCTGACTGTGTGGATCACAACAAACTGTGGACAATTCTTAAAGAGATGGAAATAGCAGACCATCTGACCAGGCCTCCTGAGAAGTCTGTATGCAGGTCAAGAAGCAACAGTTAGAACTGGTCATGGAACAACAGACTGGTTCCAAATCAGGAAAGGAGTACATCAAGGCTGTGTATTGTCACCCTGCTTATTTAACATATATGCAGAGTACATCATGAGAAACACTGAAGTGGATGAAACACAACCTGGAATCAAGATTTGTGGGAGAAATATCAATAACCTCAGATATGCAGATGACACCACCCTTATGGCAGAAAGCGAAGAAGAACTAAAGAGCCATTTGATGAAAGTGAAAGTGGAGAGTGAAAAAGTTGGCTTAAAGCTCAACATTCAGAAAACTAAGATCATGGCATCTGGTCCCATCACTTCATGGGAAATAGATGGAGAAACAATGGAAACAGTGTCAGACTTTATTTTTGGGGGCTCCAAAATCACTGCAGATGGTGACTGCAGCCATGAAATTAAAAGACACTTTTCCTTGGAAGAAAAGTTATGACCAACCTAGATAGCATATTGAAAAGCAGAGACACTACTTTGGCAACAAAGGTCCATCTAGTCAAAGCTATGGTTTTTCCAGTAGTCTTATATGGATGTGAGAGTTAGACTATAAAGAAAGCTGAGCTCCAAAGAATTGATGCTTTTGAACTGTGGTGTTGGAGAAGACTCTTGAGAGTCCCTTGGACTGCAAGGAGATCTTACCAGTCCATCCTAAAAGAAGTCAGTCCTGAATATTCGTTGGAAGGACTGATACTGAAGCTGAAACTCCAATACTTTGGCCACCTGATGCGAAGAACTGACTCATTTTAAAAGACCCTGGTGCTGGGAAAGATTGAAGGCAGGAGTAAAAGGGGACGACAGAGGATGAGATGGTTGGATGGCATCACTGACTCAATGGACATGAGTTTGAGTAAGCTCCAGGAGCTGGTAACGGAAAAGGAAACCTGGTGTCCTGCAGTCCATGGTTCACAAAGAGTCGGACACAGTTGAAGGACTGAACTGAACTTCTACCTTTCCCTGTGAATGGTTCCATCAGGCATATTCATTTTATGATCCTTATGAAAACCATTCCCAATGCAGTTCTCATAGGAGGTGGGTGTGGGATGGCTGGGATGGAACGTTGAACATGTGCACTTGCGGAGGAAGGTCAGCAAGGGGAAACATGAATGCTATTATCCTATAATAAAAGTGTGTACATACTCAGTCGTGTCTGATCCTATGGACTGTAGCCCACCAGGCTCCTCAGTCCATGGAATTTTCCAGGCAAGAATACTGGCGCAGGTTGCCATTTCCTGCTCCAGGGGATATTCCCGATCCACAGATCAAACCTGTGTGTCCTCAGTCCCTTCTGTATTGGCAGGCAGATTCTTTACTACTGTGCCACCTGGGGAGCCCATTCTGAAAGTACTTCTGTTAATAAACTGAAGGATAGTTCTTTTTGGCTGTCATATTGAAAAGGCAAAATGAACACTCTCTAAATGTTAATTTCAGGATACTCTTATTCCATCCAAAATGATGCTTTTAATTGTGAATCTCTTTCTGGGACTTATCTGGGCTTGAACTCTCGCCCTCATTTACTAACTGTGTTCCTGAGCCATTAGCTTCCAACCCTATTTATAATTCATTAGAGATCCAAGATCCTGTGTTAAATTTCCTTTGTATCTTCTTTTGGGCTAGACAAGATGATTAACTTCAGTTCATTGGTGCTTTTCTATTCCTGGTTTACACAAATAAGTCTACCAATTCATCTGCATTATGTTTGGTACTGTGGCTTAGTTGTGTGACCCCTGTTTTTTATTTTCAAATACCCTTCTTTATCACTGAACCAGTTGGGCTGTGGAACAAACCCCTAGCCTACCTCCACTTTTTTAATTGTCTTATACCTACTCATACTCGATATAATGTTAATCTTCTATCTTAGCTTAAGGTTTATAATGGAATTTTCCTACATAAATAAAAGCATCTTGCTGGAGTAGTGATTTAAAAGCCAAATTCTTCATTGAGAATTCATATCTTCTGTCTTCATTTTTGTTAATATATTGATCATTTATTATACTGGCTGAAGACATTTTACTCGTTTCTTTGAACTTATTACAGGCCACCTGGGTGACAGAATCCATTATCAGCCTTTTGCCATCTAATTTGCATCAAATTATACCAATGTTATATCTGTAGGAATTTAATATAACTTTTAGCCATTTTGAGGTTTCTGACTTCTATTGATGCAGAACAATAGCTGTGACATTATGATGCTACAGCCCTTTCTGCCATTCTGAACCACTGTTATAGTTCTCTAAATTTTTGGATCACATTGAAAATTCTGTCCTAGACTAGACTCACCATTTTTAATCCCCAAACCTATACTCTTTCCAAATCTACTCATCTCTTATAGATCCTAAATTTAGGCCCAGCCACCAGGAAATATGCTCTATATTCCATTATTTTAGCAATGGAGGGTAATTCAATCAACAGAATAAAGTCCAGGAGATGTTGAGTTTAATCTATTCAAGATATTAAGCTGAACTTTGATTTTGGGAGTTCTTTTGGAAATATGCAAACAAAGAACAAACACACATTGAACATAACATCATGTCCTCCTTAGGTGATAGAAATTACATTGGAAACCAGAATCAGCAATGAATAAATAGATACTTTTTGTGCTCAAAGATAATAAATGTTATGGATCTTTTAATGTGCAGAAACTCTAATAGATTTTGCATAGTCAGGGTACCTAGGTATAACAGGGTTGAAAAGAGAAAATGTGACATCTTCTGTTAATGGGAGGGAGGAAGCAAATCAGTCCTGAGGCTGAAATCTAAATGTGTAATTACATCATTGAGATGTCCAAATCCCGCTAAAGAATACATGGTCACCTTGGAAAAGATTTTGTCCATTACTTTGCTGATAATTGATCAGACCCCAGACATAATAGTCTGTTATCCAAGTGTTCAAGTGATTATTCATTTTTAGGGGAAAACGTAGCTATGGAAAGATAAGTGTGTTTTTTCACTCTGATGTTATAGAATATAGTGGGAAGAAGAAGATAAAAACAGGGAGGTCAAGGAATGGACAAAAATAGCTAGATAGAGCAGGGGAAAAAAGACTCTCAGCATTAACAGGGACAGTATGGACATAGTGAGTTGACTCAAGTTGTTTCAAGCCTAGATATCTTTCAGTACTTTTTGAAAACTACTCACTAAGAAGGCTGCCCCCACCAAATAGTGATAAATGCTTGAATTCTTCAATTCTGATCTTAATTTAGAAACCGTTCTTTTGGAGGTTGTACTAATAACCAAAGGAGTAAATTAACTGTGCATTGGTAAGTAGTATCAGACTGATCACCACCCCTTCTAGTGATTCATTGGTGGAATCTGAGACAAAATAGAGGGATTGGTAAATGCACTGTTTTCAGAACTATCTTAGTACAGATTTCTCTTCTTGGCTAGGGAAGAAAAAACAATCTGAGTTACAGTTTATGGATTTTTAGACAAAGGCAGTCTATCTTATATTGCATTTCATTTGGTACAGAGCTGTGGAGTGGTCAGTGGAGTCTGTGTGTGCAGACATCCCTGCATGTTTCTGGATAACAAGATCTTGGACTGTATTTTAAAGCTGCATTCCAACCAACATCAACCTTATTTGGCTAAATAACTTTGATATGTAGTGTGTCACAAACCTATCTATAGACAGGAGGAATATCATTACTAAATTAAATGGGAAATAGTAAAGAAATTAGTAAGAGAGGGAAGATGTTTTCTCAGCTAAGATGCAAAATGAAATAATGGACAAAATAGGAAAACATCTGAAGGGTTAAACGAACTAAGAAAAAATGAGAAGTCTATTTGAAACCACTTTTATTTTTACATAACTAAGAAAAGCCAAAAGAATAACTTTTTTGGACCAGACACCTTACACCACAACTTTCCCAGCTCTTAAACAGGAATAAAGACAAGTTGCTTAGACCTTTGTGGTTCCAGAAAACATGGAACCCTGGTTTATTACCCAGAGTGCCTTAGGGTTTGACTTTGCTTCCGGTTTTCCTCATTGTGTGCCCTTGAACTAACCAACTGCCTATGTTGTCTTGATTTTCTTAGAATAATATCTTCCTTTTCTCAAGAGTATATACTTGTGAGCACTTTTAGGGAACCTTTGTTTTAGTTGCTATAACTAGCAAATGTCCCTGTGTTACATTGGATTAGTTTTGAGAGAGCCTTTGTTGAGCTTGGAACTAGAATGTAAGCTTCTTGAGGGTAGAGGCCACATCTTATTCATTATTGGAATTGATGATCTACCTAGCACAATGCCAGGAGCCATAGCACCCTCAAGAAATGCTTATTTTGCTAAACTGAACTGTGATATTAACTGTGGTATTATATTGCCCTTTCATAACAATATAGAATTATAAGATTTCTATCCAAGAATTTCATATTTATTTTAGTATTACCTTATTAAATTTTTGTAAACAGTGAATACCAGCATACTTTTTCTCAGATAAATGATTTGTTACAGGTCACTCAATGAATTATTTTTACAGTGAAAAATTAGAACCTCTTTTTAAAAAAAAAAAACAATGTCTAAACCTTCTAAAAGATACTCCTTTCCTAGTGATGTTCAGGCTCTCTCCCCGACCTCCTAATGTAAATTCCATTTCTTCCCCTTTGTTATTAATTTATTTATTATGCTCCTGTAGATCATTTCTAGTTTTCCACGGAAATAACGAGCTTTCCCCTCTATGGATATGTATGATGCCAATGATCAGTGATAAAGAGCCTCTTTTCAAAGTGGCGCTGGATCTCTATCTTAGCATAACCGGCCTTGGAAAATGGAAAGACAAAGGAGGCAGAAAGGAGCAGTGAGTGCATACTCACACTGGGCTGTGATAAGATACTACTGCTAAAGCATTAACCATGCTATTGTGGAAGAGAGGTCACGTACAAATTAACAAGCAACATTTGAAGAATGCAAGAAAATCCTTGGACCACTGTGTTCCTCTGAATATCTGGGCAGCTAAATGGACATACAGAACGAAACTTCTCTTTGAGGGGGGATACGCTGGGCTCAGGAGATGTTGAATTTTGAGTTGGCTTTTCAAAAGAGGAGATGGACAGGGATAGCTGAGAAATAGATGATGATGATTCTTAGAAGATTCTATAATGTCATCATGCCACATATGCTATCAGTTGTCATCCTGAGCATTAATCATTAACCATATTAACCAGTTTTCAATATGACATCCTCACATGTGGAAGAATCTGAGACAGTTAGCTGCTATCACTAAAGAAGTATGTCTCCCTTCAGCATCAATACAGGCAACTTTTTGTTGTTCCAGTGGCTAATTATCTAATTGTTGACTTATCCAAGCTTCTTGTTTCTCCTGTTTCATTGTCCTTGTATTTGAGTTTTAAGTGGACAGTGTGACAAGGGAAGAAAGATGAAGTGATAACCTTTCACTTAATCTAAAACTGTCACCTATTTGCTTGTACAGAAGTTGATGGAGAAGAAGTTGCAAAAGAGTTGGCTAAAATGAGATGTTGGAATTGATGTTTGGATTTATCAGCAGTATTCTTTTTTAGCATAAAAGATGGCAAGTTGGCTGTATATAGAATTAAAGAGTTGTTCTGCTATGAACTCTGAGAGGATGGGGTTTGTGACTTATATCCCTTGTTGCACATCTTGCCTTGCCTGTAATAGGTGCTTATTGATTGCTCTGACTGGAGCTAAAAGGGAGCTTAGTGATGCAGAAATCAACATCCCAGAAATTTAAGGGCGTTCTCATTAGTAACAGAAACAACACTGAACCCAGGTCTTCTTACCTGCATCCACTGTGCTCTCCACTACATCACACTGCCAGAGGCAATGGCAGTGCTAGCCCTGTAGAACCCAATAGCCAAGCTGAAGACTGTGCCCAGGGACATGAAATCGGAGGCAGCTGCGGCAAGAGGGCTTTCTCACCAAATTTACAAATGTTGGTTTTCAGCAAACCAGAGCTACAGAACTGTTTTAGAAAATTTCCAGTTAAAGTGGAGTTTTCAAAACCAGTAGCTGCCCCTGGGTCAGCGAGGTTGGTTTTATGGGAACCCAGGGTTTTGCACAACTGGTGGAGCAGACTGGTAGTGGTGGCTTAGGCAGAGGACTTCCGTCTAGCTGAGTTGCCCCTGGCCACAAGTTCCTAAAATCATCTATGCCCAGGGATTATTCTCCTCATCATTTCTTAGGACCAAACCCCGTTTTCTCTCTGGCCTTTTGGCTCGTGGAGGAACTTCCAGAGAGACATTTATTCATCTCATCTCTGTAGGCGCCGGCTGAGAATTAGTGAAGTAAGCAAGAGGGTGTAGGAGTGATTGCTCAATGATAAATAATGACTCGTACAGAGTGATGGTGTTTTTATTCCTTCAGAGGCAATAAGCATAGCTATTAATAAAACACTGTGAAGATGTCCAGGTGAGTTTATTAAATTTTGAAAGAAAAGAAATAGATGAGGAGCAGATGAGAATCTTGGATGAAGGCCTAGACCTTGATCATGGAGGATTTTATTTATTTTTTGATATTTAGAGTGGATAACAGCAAAGCAAAATTCATAAAGAGGATCACTTTCCAGAAAAAAAAAATGTAGAACTGATTTCTTATGCAATACTTGAGAAAATATCTCTCAGAGAAGATGCTGGATCTAATTCTAGTAAGTGGGCCAAATGTAATAAGTAAGCTTGAAGCTGGGTGACCTCTCAGATCTAATAAGATGAGAGCATTATGTTAAATAGCTTGGAGGCTGGCTAGTATTTATGGACAGACTGTCCCTAGGAGGTCTGGCATGAGTTAACTGCTTAAGAAGTTCCTTAGCAAAGAGATAATTGCAGGATGCATTGACCAGCAGAGTTTATGGTTGAGGTTAAAGGCATAGTTAATTGTGTGAACTATTTGGGCCAAATGGCCTCTTTTTATTCTGTGATTCCTTGGGTCCTAACATACAGTAGCATTAGCCCCATCCTCTTCTTTTTTTTAAAAAAAAAAATTATTTTAAATGGAGGCTAATCAGTAACCTCAGGTATGCAGATGACACCACCCTTATGACAGAAAGTGAAGAGGAACTAAAAAGCCTTTTGATGAAAGTGAAAGTGGAGAGTGAAAAAGTTGGCTTAAAGCTCAACATTCAGAAAACGAAGATCATGGCATCCGGTCCCATCACTTCATGGGAAATAGATGGGGAAACAGTGGAAATAGTGTCAGACTTTCTTTTGGGGGGCTCCAAAATCACTGCAGATGGTGACTGCAGCCATGAAATTAAAAGACGCTTACTCCTTGGAAGAAAAGTTATGAGCAACCTAGATAGCGTATTCAAAAGCAGAGACATTACTTTGCCGACTAAGGTCCGTCTAGTCAAGGCTATGGTTTTGCCAGTAGTCATGTATGGATGTGAGAGTTGGACTGTGAAGAAGGCTGAGCACCGAAGAACTGATGCTTTTGAACTGTGGTGTTGGAGAAGACTCTTGAGAGTCCCTTGGACTGCAAGGAGATCCAACCAGTCCATTCTGAAGGAGATCAACCCTGGGATTTCTTTGGAAGGAATGATGCTAAAGCTGAAACTCCAGTACTTTGGCCACCTCAAGCGAAGAGTTGACTCATTGGAAAAGACTCTGATGCTGGGAGGGATTAGGGGCAGGAGGAGAAGGGGATGACAGAGGATGAAATGGCTGGATGGCATCACCGACTTGATGGATGTGAGTCTGAGTGAACTCCGGGAGTTGGTGATGGACAGGGAGGCCTGGCGTGCTGGGATTCATGGGATCGCAAAGAGTCGGACACGACTGAGCGACTGAACTGAACTGAACTGAATTACTTTACAATATTGTGATGGTTTTTGCCATACATTCACATGAATCAGCCATGTAGCCCCATACTCTTAATCACCATAGTTTTTCTCTTCAGGTGGACATACAAACTTTATTTTTTTGTGGGACTATGGCAACCCACTCCAGTATTGTTGCCTAAAGAATCCCATGGTCAGAGGAACCTGGCGGGCTACAGTCCATGGGGTCAAAAAGAGTCAGCGGACATGACTAAGTGACTGATACTTTATCACATGATAAACATTGTCAACAGTGTCAGGGATCATAGCCACATAACAAATTGCCTTTTCACTTTGGCAAATTTGTGATAAAATGATTCATCCCAGATCTCTTCTTCACATGACTTGATTGGTATTGATCTACTCCCTGGTTCCACAGTGTTTTGGATTCTTCCTAACCCCAGGCTCCAGTAGTTGTTCAGTCTCTGTGTCCAACTTTTTGCAACCCCATGGACTACAGCACACCAAGCTTCCCTGTTCTTCACTGTCTCCTGGAGTTTGCTCAAATGCATGTCCATTGAGTCAGTGATGGCATCCAGCCATCTCACCCTCCATCACCCTCTTCTCCTGCCCTCCTGTGAACCTGGATGGTCCTGTTGAGCTCCAGCTCTTGAAAGAGGATGTCCCCCCCTACCAGGTTTACATTGGCCTTTTAGGAAAAATAAGTGTTTTGAAATAAAAATATTGCTTGGACACTGAAAGTGAAAGTGAACTCGCTCAGTCTTATCTGACTCTTTGAGACCCCATGGACTATAACCTACCAGGCTCCTCTGTCCATCGGATTTTCCAGGCAAAAATGCTGGAGTAGGGTGCCATTTCCTTCTCCAGGAGATCTTCCCAACCCAGGGATTGAACCCCGGTCTCCCGCTTTGTAGGCAGACGCTTTACCGTCTGAGCCACCAGTAATGTGTCTGAAATAATTATATTGAAATTAATTTGTGATACAAGCTTTATGTTGTTCTGCTTGCAACATTTAAAAATACTTGTTTTCCAAATAGCAGCTTCTAAAATCTTTGTGTTTGTGTGCTAAATTCCATTTTCCATAATATTTTCTCACTCATGACTTTGATTCTGATTAGAGTAACTCCTCCTCTGTGTTTCCATGAGACTTCAAACTTCTGTTCTATGATTCCTTGTCTTATAACTCTCTGTGTATATTTATCATTTTCCCCACCAGATGGAGAGCTACTGGAAGGCAGGGGATCCCATCTTATTTGATTGTGTGTCTCTAGAACCCAACACGATGCCAGGTGCATTATGCATCATGTAAATATGTGCTGGGCTACAGTATATTCTGTGGAAAATGAGATTCCTTACTGTTTGAAGACTATAAATCTCCATTTGGATTTGGTGCATCACAAATTTGAGTTGACTAAAATCCAAGTTTGGTCTCTTTAGTTGCTGTTGATTTTTTTCAAGAAAATGATTGCAAGTGGAACGAGCTTGTGCTATGTGCTGCCTGTGGTAAACCTTAGATTATATTTCTGCAAATGTGGCTGGCTAGTTTAAATTGCTTTGGTTGCAGTGGAAAAAGGAAATACTTTTCCCTATTGTAGGGGGAAAAATTCAATTTGCTTCAAATCAGAGTTGTTTTACTTTAGAATTTATAATTATCATGGACCCAAGCATGCATATGCTAAAATATAGACTTGAGGTAATTAAAACTCCTGTGGTTATTTGGGTTCAATCTTTTTTTCCCTCCTTACCAGTTTTCTTGCCTTTACTCATGAAGTATATTCTCATCATGGAAAAAAAATTTAACATACAGAAATTAGGTTCTTCCCTTCTCTTACTTCCCCTATCTTTGGAGTATTGTTCTTGCCCAAGCATGGTTTTCTTCTTGTTTGCAAGATGGCTATATTGTCTAGATGTCATAGCTGTAGTTCTAGCTATCACATCCAGACAGTACAATATCCAGAGGAAATAAGAGGACATCCTTTCTGTCTCTCCTCCTTAGAGATAAAGTATGCTTTCGCTAATGTTCCTGCTGTTATGTCTAGCAATCTTCTCCCATCCTAATGATCTTATGCCTTCCTGAGCAGCCCATTCCTAAGCCAGTAACTAGGGAGAACAATGAAATTACAACTGGCTTCAGGGGTTGGGACTTTTTTTGTAAAGGATTTTGCAGCTAACTTATCTGGTCTCTGTCACAGTTATTCTACTCTGCTATTGTAGCAACAATAGGCAATAAAGTAAATGAGTGGGTGTGGCTATGTTTCAATAAAACGTAATATACGAAAGTGGTGGCAGGTAAATGGCCACTTCCTGGAGCCTGAAACCAGTGGCTCCAAAACATTAATATGTATCAGAATCAACTGGGAACTTGTTAAACTAGAAGGTCCCACACCCAGAGTTTCTGATTTAGCAGATGTGGCTTAGAGCCAGAGACTGTGCATTTCTGACAAGTTCCCAGTTGATACTTGTTCAAGATCAAGTTGAAGCTGTTTCAGTAATAGCCCAGGGTTTCTATTTTGTCGTGTGTGTGGGAACTGCCTTGTGCATTGTAGTGCACACCACCCCTGGCCTCTACTCACTAGAGGCCAATAGCCTCCCTGCCCCTCCTCTAGTGTAGTGATCTAAAGTGTCTGAAACATGGCCAGATGTTCCCTAGGGGGCAAAATCTCTGATTCTCCCTTCTTCTTAGACTTAGACTATTCAGATCTCTTGCCTGGCTCTGGGAGTAGATTCCTTTTTCCTTGTAGCTTTCTGAGGAGGAGTGTCACTATTCTGTGAGGAAGAAAGGAGAAAAATGATTCTATTGGGTAGGGAGCCAATAGTCTCTACTGCTGATCACATCAGAGCTCCTGAGAAAACAGTCTCACTGACCAAAATAGACCAGAAAATGGAACAAGAATACCCATTTTGTAAGATTTTTTTATCTTGAGCATTGTATCTGTTTGCTGAATTAAAGGAATTTTACAGAGAATCTGGCAGTGAATACAGAGGGATGGACAAATAATGAGTAAAACATTCCATTAAGTAAAGCTTTAGTTAAAGGTGACATCTAAATCTGGATTTAGGATTTTACAGGATTTTCTCATGCAAAGTTTGTAAAAGAGCTAATGTCATAAAATGTTGTTGGCCTTTTTGAAAGGTCATGCATGCATGCTCAGTCGTGTCTGACTCTGCGACCCCATGGACTATAGGCCACCGGGCTCCTCTGTCCATGGAATTTTCTAGGTAGGAATACTGGAGTAGGTAGCCATTTCCTCCTCCAGGGGGTCTTCCCAATCTAGGGATTGAACCACGTCTCCTGCAGCTCCTGCCTTGGGGGGTGGATTCTTTACCACTTGAACCACCGGGGAAGTCCCAAAAGGTCATTAACAGATAATTTTCTATTGATATTTTTAATAGTTAGAATGTGAAATATATGTTTTTGGTGAACTTATGGGACTTTTGCTTAGGAAGTCTTTATTGTTGGGTAGTGTCTGGGCTAGAACTTTGACTATTTGTGTAGATAACAAATACAGTGGAAACCTGTGTGGTTACTGAGCCACCCTTTCTAGCTCTGCTCCATATCATAGACTGTTGTGGACTACATCTGTCAGGATCCACATCAGCTGGGAGTCATTGCATTGGTAAGAGACTTGAAGGAAGCATGAATTTCGAGGTCAGTATTTTTCTCCTTCCTCATCTGCTTTGGGAGAAGGCAATGGCAACCCACTCCAGTATTCTTGCCTGGAAAATCCCATGGACAGAGGAGCCTGGTAGGCTACAGTCCATGGGGTCTCAAAGAGTCGGACACAACTGACTCTTATTAGTGGACTGCATTTCTTCCAAGGCTCCAGCTCTTGCTGAACAAACCTGCCATTGGTGATCCTGAATCCCTAGGCTCTGATATTTCTGTTTCTTTCCATTATCCCTCCAACCTGTGAAGTAGATGGTAGGAACTTCCTATTGCTGCTCTTCTCTAGGTTAACTCACCACCCACCCTTGCCTTGTTCTAAGTTGTTCCATACCTATTAAACCCTATATCAAAATCCTTGAATATGTGATTTCTGTTTTCCTGATTAAACTCATTCTGGTACAAAGCCCAGCCCCAACTATCTTATCAAACAAACCTTAAAATTTTACATCTCTACATGAGATTTTCGTACAAATAAAGTATCTATTAGAATTGTCAATAATAACCCATATACTAAAGTTGCAGGATATAAAATCAACACACAGAAATCCCTTGCATTCCTATACACGAATAATGAGAAAGTAGAAAAAGAAATTAAGGAAACAATTCCATTCACCATTGCAACGAAAAGAATAAAATACTTAGGAATATATCTACCTAAAGAAACTAAAGACCTATATATAGAAAACTATAAAACACTGATGAAAGAAATCAAAGAGGACACTAATAGATGGAGAAATATACCATGTTCATGGATTGGAAGAATCAATATAGTGAAAATGAGTATACTACCCAAAGCAATTTACAAATTCAATGCAATCCCTATCAAGCTACCAGCCACATTTTTCACAGAACTAGAAAAAATAATTTCAAGATTTATATGAAAATACAAAAAACCTCGAATAGCCAAAGCAATCTTGAGAAAGAAGAATGGAACTGGAGGAATCAACTTGCCTGACTTCAGGCTCTACTACAAAGCCACAGTCATCAAGACAGTATGGTACTGGCACAAAGACAGACATATAGATCAATGGAACAAAATAGAAAGCCCAGAGATAAATCCACACACATATGGACACCTTATCTTTGACAAAGGAGGCAAGAATATACAATGGAGTAAAGACAATCTCTTTAACAAGTGGTGCTGGGAAAACTGGTCAACCACTTGTAAAAGAATGAAACTAGATCACTTCCTAACACTGCACACAAAAATAAACTCAAAATGGATTAAAGATCTAAATGTAAGATCAGAAACTATAAAACTCCTAGAGGAGAACATAGGCAAAACACTCTCAGACATGAATCACAGCAGGATCCTCTATGATCCTCCTCCCAGAATTCTGGAAATAAAAGCAAAAATAAACAAATGGGATCTAATTAAAATTAAAAGCTTCTGCACAACAAAGGAAAATATAAGCAAGGTGAAAAGACAGCCTTCTGAATGGGAGAAAATAATAGCAAATGAAGCAACTGACAAGCAACTAATCTCAAAAATATACAAGCAACTTCTGCAGCTCAATTCCAGAAAAATAAATGACCCAATCAAAAAATGGGCCAAAGAACTAAATAGACATTTCTCCAAAGAAGACATATGGATGGCTAACAAACACATGAAAAGATGCTCAACATCACTCATTATTAGAGAAATGCAAGTCAAAACCACAATGAGGTACCACTTCACACCAGTCAGAATGGCTACGATCCAAAAATCTGCAAGCAATAAATGCTGGAAAGGGTGTGGAGAAAAGGGAACCCTCCTACACTGTTGGTGGGAATGCAAACTAGTACAGCCACTATGGAGAACAGTGTGGAGATTCCTTAAAAAATTGCAAATAGAACTACCTTATGACCCAGCAATCCCACTTCTGGGCATACACACCGAGGAAACCAGAATTGAAAGAGACACATGTACCCCAATGTTCATCGCAGCACTGTTTATAATAGCCAGGACATGGAAACAACCCAGATGTCCATCAGCAGATGAATGGATAAGAAAGCTGTGGTACATATACACAATGGAGTATTACTCAGCCGTAAAAAAGAATTCATTTGAATCAGTTCTGATGAGATGGATGAAAATGGAGCCGATTATACAGAGTGAAGTAAGCCAGAAAGAAAAACACCAATACAGTATACTAACACATATATATGGAATTTAGAAAGATGGCAATGACAACCCTGTATGCAAGACAGGAAAAAAGACACAGATGTGTATAACGGACTTTTGGACTCTGTCGGAGAGGGAGAGGGTGGGATGATTTGGGAGAATGGCATTCTAACATGTGTACTATCATGTAAGAATTGAATCGCCAGTCTATGTCTGACGCAGGATACAGCATGCTTGGGGCTGGTGCATGGGGATGACCCAGAGAGATGTTATGGGGAGGGAGGTGGGAGGGGGGTTCATGTTTGGGAACGCATGTAAAAATTAAAGATTTTAAAATTAAAAAAAAATAACCCATATACTAATGTATAATCTTGATAGCTGTTAGTTTCAGATCCTTAAATAAAACAGAAAAGGAAGTTAAGTTTACTTGGGGGCCCACTATAGCCTAGAGACAAAGAACACTACTTCTGAAGGTGAGCTACCCAGGTTCAAGTAGCCCACATCCCTATCGTTGTGTCTTTCAGTAAATGATCTAACTTCTTAGTACATCAGTTTTCTTGACCATGAATCGGTGATGATAATGGGACATATTAAGTCTCAAAGGGACTATTGAGAGGACGAGTAATACACCAAAAACACTTTGAGAAGTACTTGGCATATAATAAACACTCAATAAATATTACCCATCATCATCACTATTATTGTTATACTCACTCTAACCATAACTGATTGAGTCAGCCTGTCCCTGTGGAGAAAAACTTCAGGCTTTAAAAATAAGTTTCTACATGGAATAAGGGTGAAAGTGTATATCAAAGGGAAAAGTCCATTTGAATGTTTGCTCCCTGAAATACTTCCTTTTTTCTCCTAATTTGCTTACCATAAGCCTGACTGTTTTAAAGCATATATAAGTTAATATACATACCCACACCTTAATATCTCATAATAAACATTATTACTTAAAAAAGCTTTTGTTACTGTCAGGAGTTCAATTTTTAAAAATATATTATGTTGGAGTAGAATTGATGTACAATGTTGTGTTAGTTTCAGGTGTATAGCAAAGTGAATCAGTTGGAAATATACATATATCCACTCTTTTTTGAGTGGATATAGGTCATTACAAAGCACTGAGTAGAGCTCCCTGTGCTATTCAGTAGGTCCTTGATTAGTTATCTGTTTTATATAAACTAGTATGTATATCAGAGAAGGCAATGGCACCCCACTCCAATACTCTTGCCTGGAAAACCCCATGGACGGAGGAGCTTGGTGGGCTGCAGTCCATGGGATCGCTAAGAGTCTGCCACGACTGAGCGACTTCACTTTCACTTTTCACTTCCATGCATTGGAGAAGGAAATGGCAACCCACTCCCGTATTCTTGCCTGGAGAATCCCAGGGATGGGGGAGACTGGTGGGCTGCCGTCCATAGGGTCGCAGAGAGTCAGACACGACTAAAGTGACTTAGCAGCAGCAGCAGCAGCAGCAGCAGTATGTATATAGCAATCCCAAACTCCCAATTTATCGCTATACCCCTAATTTCCCCTGATAACCATAAGCTTGTTTTCTGCATTGTGACTCTTTCTTTGTTTCATAAATAAGTTCATTTGTACCTTTTTTTGAAGATTACACATATTAGCAATATCATATGATATTTGTATTTCTCTGTCTTGTTTCACTCAGTATGATAATCACTAGGTCCATAATAGAGATTATTACTTTAAAAAGCTTTTATGAATGTCAGGACTTCAATTTTAAGAAGAATAAGATAAGAAAGATTCTCCTGATTGCATGGGTTTAATCAGCCCATGGCAGTCTATTATTCACACAGTATCCTAAAGGTTTGTGAATAAGCAAATACAACATTAGTTGTTTCGCCATAGATATGTCATTGACCGTGAGCATTTTAATCAAGGAATGCAAGCAGTGGGCTTCTAGAAGACCCTTAGCTAATTCATTAAAGTTTGTGTGGTCATCACAAGTTGTGCAAACATAAGAGCTAATATCAGGGATGAAGAGAGAGTATCAATTAAAACTTACAGAATGTGTTGTGTTTTGTTTTTATTTGTTTTCTGGAAGAAGCGAGAAATCTTTTGTGCTTTCCTGTGCTTAGTTGCTCAGTCATGTCCAACTCTTTGTGACCCCATGGACTGTAGCCTACCATGCTCCTCCGTCCGTGGGATTCTCCAGGCAAGAATACTGGAGTGGATTGCCATGCCCTACTCCAGGGGATCTTCCCAACCCAGGGATCGAACCCAGGTCTTTTCCCCATTAAGGGCAGATTTGAGCCACCAGGGAAGCCCAAGAATACTGGAGTGGGTAGCCTTCCCTTCTTCAGGGAATCTTCCTGACCCACGCATTGAACCGGGGTCTTCTGCATTGCAGCTGGATTGTTTACCAGTTGAGCTACCAGGGAAGCTCAAGTCTTCTGAGAGATGTGAAAAAGAAAAATCCAGGAAATATAAAGCATGACTTATTAGAATACTTGTTAAAAAGTTCTTCTAATTCACTGGTTTGACTTTTCTGTATTTTGCACTACTATTTATTTGTTCATTAGCCCTGAATTTCTCATAAGAGATACAAGAAGTTAGAAATGTGGTGTTTGTGAAAATTTGTTTTATTTGTCACATTCTGCTTAGTTCCTTTAAATAGTTGAGTTGCCTATTAGATTCGTCAAATTACTTGCCCCAAAGTTAAACTGAAGTGCATGATAACAGAAAAGCAGGACTTCCCTCTTTCATTCACAATTGCATATCTTATTTATGAATTTTAACATTAATTGCCTTTGAAAATTTAAGGAAATTATTATTGGGACTCATTCTGTAACTAAAGATCATCCCATAAGAACTGGAACTAAATGCAGATGTGACATAAAGTATAATGTAAGACCCAGTTCAGTTCAGTTCAGTCGCTCAGTCACATCTGACTCTTTGCAACCCCATGGACTGCTGCACCCAGGCTTCCCTGTCCATCACCCACTCCAGAGCTTACTCAAACTCATGTCCATTGAGTCGGTGATGCCATCCAACCATCTCATCCTCTGTTGTCCCCTTTTCCTCCTGTCTTCAATTTTTCCCAGTATCAGGATCTTTTCAAATGAGTTAGTTCTTCCCATCAGGTGGCCAAAGTATTGGAGTTTTAGCTTCAGCATCAGTCCTTCCAGTGAATATTCAGGACTGATTTATTTTAGGATGGAGTGTTTGGATCTCCTTGCTGTCCTATGGACTATCAAGAGTCTTCTCCAACACCATAGATCAAAAGCATCAGTTCTTCGGCGCTCAGCTTTCTTTATAGTCCAACTCCCACATCCATACATGACCACTGGTAAAACCATAGCTTTGACTAGATGGACCTTTGTTGGCAAAGTAATGTCTCTGCTTTTTAATATGCTGTCTAGATTGGTCATAGCTTTTCTTCCAAGGAGCCAGTGTCTTTTAATGTCATGGTTGCAGTCACCTTCTGCAGTGATTATGGAGCCCCCAAAAAATACAGTCTGTCACTGTTTCCACTGTTTCCCCATCTATTTCCCATGAAGTGATGGGACCAGATGCCATGATCTTTGTTTTCTGAATGTTGAGCTTTAAGCCAACTTTTTTACTCTCCTCTTTCACTTTCAAGAGGCTCTTTAATTCTTCTTCGCTTTCTACCATAAGGGTGGTGTCATCTGCATATCTGAGGTTATTGTTATTTCTCCTGGCAATCTTGATTTCAGCTTGTGCTTCTTCCAGCCCAGTGTTTCTCATGATGTACTCTGCATAGAAGTTAAATAAGCAGGGTGACAATATACAGCCTTGACGTACTCCTTTTCCGATTTGGAACCAGTCTGTTGTTTCATGTCCAGTTCTAACTGTTGCTTCTTGACCTGCATACAGATTTCTCAGGAGGCAGGTCAGGTGGTGTATTCCCATCTCTTTAAGACCCAATCTTCCTTAAAATACTGTTAGTCTAGCTTCAGATGCTTGCAGTTTTTATCATTAAAGTTATTTGTTTTATTTTAACACTTGTATGAAAATTCTGTATAACATGTTTGCCTGGAGAGTATAGCATAGAAAAATTCCTCTGAACACATTTGCCCACATTAGTTCAAGCAGACTGGCTTGTTGTCCTTAACCAGTTAGCTAGCTGAGCCATCTGTCAACAGTTGAAGATTGGTAACAGATCCATCAGGGTGAATTTTGTCAGTGAGACCTGGTTGAGGAATAGTAGAGGAGAGAATCTCAAAGAGAGCTTTGTGAGTGTTAGCACATTTTAAGTGAAGGAAATCGTATGTCTCTTGCTTTGAGGCAACAGGTAGGTTTACTTGACTATGCTAGAAATTCCAGATCTGTGAAATAATAATGGATGTGGGCCATTAAATATGATGGAGGTGATGAAAGTAGAATATTAACATTACGATACTTGTGAACCTTCTTTGAGGTCAGAGACTCCAATGGGACTCTGAAAGCTTTGGACTTTTTCCTCCAGAAAAGTACATAAAAACATCCAAAATGTTACTTTCAGTTTCAGGATATTTACCAACCCATGAAATTCTTGGGACCAAGTTACAAACCTCTAGGTTAAATGAAAAGTTTTTAGGAAAATGTCAGCTTTTATAGTTTTATTATTCATTTGGGAAGCCGTTGGAAGCCGCTGCAGTTTTCTGTGGTGAGATTGGCATGGTCATAATAATTCTTATACTTCTTATAGAAATATCTATATTTATACTTTTCATAGAAATATCTTCTTATAAATACTTCTTATAGAAATATGTTACATAAAATATAGAAACTGATGCAAGACACAGTAGCGTTAGAACTGTGTGTGTTTCACTGAGAAAGTATGAATTTTAAATGTTTACCAAGGGACACACAGAAAGCATATGAAGTATAATTTTGCTTTGAATAACAAGTATTCTTCTTGGAAGCTTTTATTTAGTCAGAACAATCAGAAAGATTTGTTACCAATTTATTTGTAATTTTTTTACTTGGGAGATGATCCAGGATTATTGTTTTTCTTTTTATTCTACATAAATTAGAACATGATTCACAAGAAGTACATATTTTGCTTTTGTAACTATTTGTAAACTTTGACTTAGACAATCTTGACAAGTCTGTAAAACAGTCAAAAGTAGATTGTTCTTCAAAACAGGCAAGAGAAGCAAAGTTGATGTTAGTGTTTTTGGGGAGCTATTTAAATATGGTTTCCCCAAACATAATTTATCCTTGGTCAATAATAATAGTTTACTGTCCATTTACTAATTGACATTTCTGAAATCAATATTATCAAGCAAACCAGTCAGACTGGGTTCAGGATATGGTTGTACAATATAGCAACAGTTATGACTTTTAAAAAATTATTTTATATTGAAGCATAGTTGACTAACAATGTCATGTTAGTTTCAGGTATACAGCAACATGATTCAGTTACACATATCACATATTGGGTGCCAAGTCTGTTGATGTTTAGCCCTACATGGCTCAACTCAGTAGGAGTCAGAGTATTGTTTTGCTCAGTAGAGAGGAAAGTATCTAAACTATAAACTCTATAATAATTTAGAAATATGAGGAATAGCTGTAAATGAGAAAAATTCTTCTAAATTCTTATTGGAAGCAGGCAGTTACTAGTCACAGCCAAGATTTATCTCTCAGTATTAGCAGCAGTAACACAACAATAAAAACAATGATAATAACAATACATTATTACTTATTTTGTTCAAGGCTCTATACTAATTTCTAGGAACACAAAAGAAGGGTAAGCAAGTTCTTTAATTGTAAGGAACTTAACTGTTTACATGGAGAAAGACCTTCGTACCCCAGAGCTAAATAACAGTATGCTGCTAAGTCGCTTCAGTCGTGCCCGACTCTGTGCGAACTCATAGGTGGCCTCCTACCAGGCTCCTCTCTCCCTGGGATTCTCCAGGCAAGAACACTGGAGTGGGTTGCCATTTCTTTCTCCAATGCATGTACGTGAAAAGTGAAAATGAGGTCGCTCAGTCATGTCCGACTCTTAGTGACCTCATGGACTGCAGCCTACCAGGCTCCTCTGTCCATGGGATTTTCCAGGCAAGAGTACTGGAGTGGGTTGCCATTGCCTTCTCTGAAATAACAGTACAAAAGAGCATAAACTAAGTTTCAAAGCAAATAGCATAGGGAATAAATAAGTGGCAGAGGAATTCTGATCTGGAAGGAGACATCATGGACCGGGATGTCTTGTCAAAGCTTCACAGAGGAGGGTTTTCTGATGGGTACCACAGAGTTCTCTGTCATGTATGTTGGCCTAATGTTTATCACATTCTGTGTTACTATGTGGTTAGTTGTCTTTCCTGCTGTTGCTTAGGGACAGGACTGATGTGTGCATGGTTCAACTCTTATCTTTAGTGCTGGGATATAATAGATGCAGAGGAAATGTATGTTGAATGAATGGATAATGAATGTATAGATGAAGGTGAGACTTGTGTTTAGTTGTGAGGGAAGTACACACGTTTGAGGGGACATAAGAAGGATGGGTAGAAGTTAACGTATGGTAGTGGAAATCCTCAAGGAATCTGGAAGATGATAAATGGGCCAAATTATTTGTGATGGAGAGGCTATATAGGAGAGTAACAAAGCTGTGGTTAAGTAAGATAAACACTGGCAAGATTGGGAAGATTTGAATATTGTTAATATTAAATTACTCCATAGCAAGAGCAAGACCTATAACTTCAATGTGTATTTCTTTTTCTATAAGATGAGGCTAGGAATAGATCAGTTAGGAAATACAAGTACAGAAATTGATATTTAAAAATTAAATTATGTAGTATGATATTTGTTATATAATGTTGATTTAATTAAACAAACATCTAAAATATGAACCCATTCTTGTAAACTTGTGTACATATCTATACATGTGTAGCTAGTCTCAGAAAGAATTGTCTAAAAAGATGTTTCTTAAAATATTAGTAATGGCTCTCTCAAGGTAATGTAATCTGAGTGAACTGCCCGCCTTTTCAATCTACTGGAGGTCTGTTTCAGTAACCTAGAGGTGATTTGAGGAGGATATTGATGATTGGAATAGAAGGAGAAAATAAATATGGGGAGATGTTTTGAAGGCAAAATTTAAAGTACTTGGGGGTCTTAATAAAGTAGATCAAGGAGGAGTTGTGAGTTAAAGATGATGTTGAGGTTTTGAGCCAGTTGGCATTGTTAATAGCAAAGTTGGGAGGGATATGTACCCTGCAGGTTGGGACACTGTTCATTGGAATTTTGACTTATTAATATCAATACCTTGAATTATTATGTAAATATGTGAAGCAGCACCTGCAGTAGTAGCTAGTAGTGAACTGGATCAGGTGAAGAGGGTGGAGGAAGCAGAGGCTGGCAGTGGGCTGTGATTTTCCTATCACAGAATTCAGCATTCTTGAAAAAACAAATGTCTTCTCAATTCTCATATTTTCTTGTAGAGAATGAGCATGTATCATTTGTCCTTATTTTAAAGACTGAAAAATTAAGAGTTAGGGAAACGGAGAAACTTCCAATACTTACTGAGTGGCTGGTGGGGTGGGGGTGGGGGTTCTTCTTCCTGTCTGTTGACTTCTGTGTTGCCTTGGATGGTAGCAAAAGTCTATTACTGATGCTTATGTACCCCATTATGATTGGTCTTTTGGTTGTAACTTTCTTCTTTTTTCAAAAATCCAGATTAAAAAGGGCTGTGTTTCCCAAAGCCATGGTGGCTTATTTTTAAGCTTAACTGATGACATAGATGAGATGCCATGAAGGATGACTCAAAATAGAAAATACAATTGTATAATTGAGACAAAAAGGGATATCCTGGAAATAATATTATGTTTAGTTGTAAGTTTCAGAGCTTCTAATTATACTGGTCTTTTCCCTCCTCTAATTACTAATTTTAGAAAATGTTTCTTTCAATTTAAGACTTAGTCAGTCTTAAATTTGTCTACTGAAACTATGTTAGAAACCACACTATTTCCAGTTCAGTTGAAATTACATGGTATTAAACCTGTATCTTTCCAGATTCTATAGACTTTGGCAGAAACGTTGGGATTTAAAGCGTTAGTGCTTCTGTGGCTTTCAGAGGTTAAGACCCTCTTGTTGTTTGGGCCATACACACTTTACCATTTGTTTCTAGATTATTTTGGAATGGAAATGGCACTTACTCATTTCCTTTGGATAGAAGCATGTTATTTATCCCTACTTAAATGTGAATTGGAACTTCCCTGATGGCTCAATGGGTAAAGAATCCCCCTGTAATGCAGGCGACACAAGAGACGCAGGTTTGATCCCTGGGTCAGGAAGATCCCCTTGGAGAAGGAAATAGCAACCCACTTCAGTATCTTGCCTGGGTAATCCCATGGACAGAGGATCCTGGTGGGCTACAGTCCAAAGTCCAAAGAGTCGCAAAGAGTCAGACAGGACTAAGCATGGACACAATTTGGTCATTTGATCAAAGGTGGATTTAGTAAGCCAGATTCTATATTGAAATCAAGGGAAGAGGAAGTTACACATTTTAATCTTGTAGCTTGAGTTAGTCATGAATTCTAAACGCAGAATAAACACCTATATTTTCATCTGAGGAATAGCTTAAACATAGACTGAAATGTTTGATAACTTGTCTTAAAATAATCTGGTCTTTGACCTGGAGCAGAAAAATCCTTACATTCTATAAAGGGAAGTAGTTGCATTCTCTGCTGATCTGGCCCAAGAAAGAAAAACTGGGCACCCATTTTGACCTTTGGAGTCAGCATACGCAAACCTGATTTGATTCATTATGTCCTTCTATAATTGAATCAGTTGAATTTTCTAGAAATTTCTTTTATCTTTTGCTTTTTTAACATGGCTGTCTTCATTAGTCTATGAAAACATTGTGTCATTGGCCTATGAAAAGAGTCACCTCTATGCCTTTACTGGCACATATATCTTACCTGGAGAAACCTCCAGTTTTCTTTGACAGGATTAATTTAGGTTCTCCAACCTTTAGTGTGGGCTTCCCTGGTGGCTCAAATGGTAAAAAATTTGCCTGCAATTCAGGGGACCCTGGTTTCATCCCTGGGTTGGGAAGATCCCCTGGAGAAGGGAATGACTATCCACTCCAGTATTCTTGCCTGAGCTTCCCTGGTGGCTCGGATGGTAAAGAATCCACCTGCGGTGTAGGAGACTTGGGTTTGATCCTTGGGTTGGGAAGGTTCCCTGGAAAAGGTTCTAGGTTCCTGCCTGGAGAATTCCATGGACAGAGGAGCCTGGTAGGCTACAGTCCGTGGGGTCACAAAGAGTTGGACATGACTGACTGACTAACACTTTCACTGCGTTTTTTCACAACCCTTTAGTGAGTCTTTACTAAGAACTCCAGTCTTCATTTATTAAGCCCATCAACATCATTCCTAGGAAACACTTTGAAGTTTACCACTTAATTCAGTACTGTGTGATTATTTCCTTTAATTTAATAGATGCTAATTGATCTCAACATAAGCCTTTTGCTAAGTGTCACCTTCAAATTTTCAAAGAGAAGAACCTTCTTTTTGTGGCAAAGTGTCAGACACACAGTAAAGGATCAATATTACTGGCATTAATATTAAGATGGAGGAAAAAACTCTGAAATAAGACTTGTTGGACTGAGACTTAAATATTTGCTAAGGTTGATTTAACTGAATTGAGACTATTTTTTATTGCCTGGCACAAATCACTTAAATTTAGTGAGAAGTTATTAATCAGTTGAGTCAGCCTAGTAGTACTCAGAAAAATATATAGAGGAGTAAGTTAGATCAAATTAGATTTCTCAGCAAGTCTCAAAGAGTTTGCATTGAAATATATAAAAAATATTCTTTCATTGCTATACATGGATCACAGAGTTGATTTATTTCTAAATAATAGAAAGTTGGGATCACAACCATTTAAAAGATTCGTAATGTCTTAAAGAAACATAGGACACCTTTTCCTTGTTTGCTGATTGCTTATTTAGTTTTGTTACTGGTTGATTTTTCAATAGAAGTTTAACTTTCCTAATACTGAGATCTGAGAGGAATTTTTCTCCTTAGTCTTTATAAAGGGGATATGATGCAATATACAGGAAGAGCAACCTTGATACGAGGGGGGAGATTTTAGTCAAAGTAGTTGAATACATTCCTATCCAAAATTAAATAGTTGATCAGGTCTGAACCTTAAGAAGGCCAGTGACTCACTTTACCCAAGCTGTTGAGTTTTGCCAATTCTTTGCTGCAGTGGAGATAGCCATTGGAAAAAAGATGGATTCATTCATTGACTGAATCCAGTGCCTGATGACTCATGTAATTCTTATGACCACACAATGGTGGGTTGAAGCCTGGTTTCCTAACTTGAGAAATTAATCTTTTTTATGCTCTTTTGGGGAGGGGTGTGGGTATGGCGGGGGAACAACCGAAGTGATCTCTGTCTTTTCCAAAATTTAAGGGCATAATTTAACCTTGCAGTTCAAGACTCTGCCAAAGTTGAGTCTGGGACAGAATATTTTTTTCTCTCAGTCTAAATCATCTAGGCTAAATCATTTTTTAGCTTACAATCAGGAGCAATCTTAAAGGTACTGTCACAGCTCCTCAAATTCATAATATTCAAGTGGGCTATAAATGATCTCCTCTTGGATAGATGTGTCGGGGCAGCCTCAGAGAGGGCCCCTGGGAAAGGAAGTGCTGGATTGAGAGAGCCACCATCAGAAAATCTCCCATTCAGCTGTGTCAGCACTTGTCATGAAGTGCTCCTGAGAAAAACCTGTGAAGAAATGAAACTTGTTTAAATCAAATTCTGTTTTTAGTGCACTTAGAGAGTTGCTGAACATAAAAAGGATTCTGTTAATAATCATTTCTTTAAAGTGAATAAACTCCTCCAATGTTGCATGATTTCATGTTTTTATATATTTAAGGATCCTTGCCTAACTTTTGAATGAGTGGATTTTAAGGCATAGGTTTGTTCCAGAATTATGAAGTTTGCGGAACAAAGATCCCATTCTTCCCTCACCCAACTTAGAAACCAACTTCTTATTGTTATTGTTGTTTGGATAGACACTGAAAAATATTCTAGTTTTTTCCTCCCAGTAATTTCTCTCATTGTACAACAAGCTCATTGCCTCTTCAGAGGTAGCTGTGGTAGCCATTTAGGCAAAAAGGAATTCTCAGGAAAAGCCTTTTTCTCTCTCTACTTCTTTCCAGCTGCTTGAGGTCGGGGCTGATACTCACAGGGACTCTCACCAACCAAAGAAACATGATTCATTATCTTAGCCAGTAATGTCTTTTATTGAATACAAATTAAGTTTGTGATTTGTTGGGTAGTTTCTTAGCCTGTGTCTCCATCATTTGAATGTCCCAAATGAATGACTATATTTTATTTTAGATATTAAAATTTAATACCAGTGTTATAGAAAGAAAATATACCTTTTATACAATTTTTTTTGGTATTGAAAATCCTTTGATCCTCACCTTGTGACTACTGAATGTCTCCTCTACTCCTGTAAAATCTGGCAAATCTTTACTCTTAAATAGTATTCTTTAAGGCCAGATGCCAAGGATTCACTGTAATTCATAGGTATCTGCATTTCTTAAACAGTAATCTGTTCCAGATGCTAATTTTTTTCCCAGATAAGCTACTGATTTTATATTCATTCCTTGTAAATTAGTTGAATAGTAGGCTTTAGTTTGGAGAATATTAATTAATTACTTTTGGAGATGTTAAGTTCCTTATTCTTCTAGAATAATGATGGGTAATATTTATATTTTATCTCACTGTTTACTAAAAACTTGTACATACATTATTTTAATTGGACCCTATAATAACTCTGTGAGGAAAGTTACTATTACTTTGCTACTTTTACACTAGGAAAATGAGAATTGCCGAGAAAAATAGAATGACTTCCTTGAACTAAACAGCAAAACTGGGATCCAAACTGTTAAGTCAAAGGCCTGTCTTCTTTCTTCCACATCAAGCAATCTTTAGACAGATTTTTTGCTGCTAAAAGAAGTGGTCTGGGCCATTTCCTTTTCTTTTTTATCCCACGCCCACAGTTTTATCCCCTTCATCCCAGTAACTCTGGCCAGAATAGCCAGGTGTTGTGTCTTGGTCTCTGCCTTTTATGAATTGGTTTGTTCTCAGTTCATATTAGGAGACACCTTAAGCCCACCTGAGGAAGGGTTAGGGTTGAGGCTCAGGTTCTACTATAAGATAACATCTCAAAAAAAAAAAAAAAAAGATAACATCTCCCCTTAATGTCCCAATATCACTGCCTGGTGATCACAGGGAAAATAATCATCAATGTCAGAGATGTGATAGACTGTGAACTATACATGAAATCAACAGTACAAATTATAAAACTGTGACTGTGAGGAAAATGACTAAATTTCTGAGAAAATAGAAAATCCAAACAAAGCCAGACTATAATTCTATTTTATGGAGAGACCTACCACTACCAACTTCAGCATCTGCTCCTTCCTCCACCTGAGGCCTTTATATCAATTTTTGGTTATGCAGCACCTATGTTTCTCCCTTTTGTGCCATCCCATCTTCTTGAGAGCTTGGACCAAGTTCACTTCCTCTTCCTAACTTGTTCCTTGCAGGTTAATAGTGGCATGTTTTAAATCCTCTGTGCCTTCAGAATAAAAGCTAAGGCTTAGAGTTCTGAGTTTAACACACTTTTAAACCTGCCATGTGACCTTGGCATTTTGCATTTTTGTAGGTGCTTGCCTTGCTTTACTTGAGAGACTGTTGTGAATAGTTAATGAGACAGTGTAGATAAAGTTCTTAAAAGCAAGATACCAATGTGCCCTGGTTGTAATCCTGACCTTCTGTGTGGTTTTAGTCAACTCACTGAACCTCTCTGCCTGAGCACTTTATATATAATATATAAAATAAGGGGCTTAAACTAGATGATTTTGAAGGCCTTTTCAAATTCTATTCAGTTGAATTCAGATGAACGTATTGAATATTTACAGCGTCATGAACTTTAAATAAGAATGTAGTCTTTGCTTTTGAAGAACATATAATCTAGGATATGGAGACATGTAAATAAATCACTGTTGTGCGACATATTGGGCTGGCCAAAAAGTTCATTTGAGTTTTTCAAAACTCAAATGAATTTTGTGGTCTTATGATCTAGGCCACAATTTTGATTCTATGATTGCTAAATTCTTCTACTATTGGTCTTTTTAATTTTAGGGTTTATTTCTCATTAAAGGAAAGGAATTTATTGGACCTCTAGATAAGTAGTTTCATATTTTGGAATGGAGTTTGCTTGGTTTTTCACAGAACATTACTACTGATTGATAATATATGTGAGTGTTAAGTGTATCTGCGATACCTTATAACATTCAGGATAAACATCTTTAGATCAGTACAATCAATACAATTAAAATTTCCGTAACGATAAACTATTGAAAAACCTTTGGTCTAGAACATCATGGAAGGCCTTGTGGATATTCCTAGATAAGATTTCCCTTCTTGAAAGGAATTAAATTTGTCTGAGAGAAGAGTCAACTAGTATAAGACCAGTTTAGAGCTTTGGCCCCAACCCACACCCCTCTTTTTTTTAAAAGAATCTGACTCTTAACTCTTTGTTGCTGAAATTGACTTTGAGATTTTTTTTTTTTTCAGTAAGTAGAAGGAAAACTTGATTATTTACTACCTGATCAAAGTAGTGTTGATGACCAAGACCTTGCTATTGTTCCTATCTCTGTTCAAGCAAAAACTGTCATAAAACCAGAGAAATAATCTTAACTATTCTGCATATAGGTAAAATAAAATGTGACTGGTCAACTTCTCATTCTCAGATTCCTCCCAGAATGGATTTCTATCATCTTAGAAGTTTGATGGTGAGAAGTTTCCCAACAATGTATATAATCTTTTATAAAATTATTTTTAATCATCAAATCATAATTTTTCTAAAGATTGCTAAACCTAACTTTTCTTTGGTGTCCTTAGTAGACTTAAAATAATGGCTGCTGGATAGAACAATAGAGAACTGGAACAAAGAGCTATTTCTCTAGGGTTCTCAAGCTAAACTGTAATCTCGCCCATCACTCATGCATGCCTCTAAAGTGCCAAGATGGCATTCTATCCCCAGATTAAAAGTTTCTTGGCTGGATGACTTGGTGTGATATCTGTTTTTTAACCTATAATCATCTCATTATCACATTTTTGGATATTAATTCCAAAAATTTAGACAAAAAGTGTCTGTGTGAATCAGTTACTAGTGTGATGATAATCTTTTTCTCTTGTTATTCTCTGAAAATGGGTTCAGATTTCTGGTAAATGGATTCTACTTGAGGGACTCTGACTTAAACTCTGACACTTGTTTGGTTTAGTTAAATAAACTAGAAAGTGAGTTATGTTTTAAAACTAGCTTGTAACCCATACCTGTCTTGGCAGATAATATCTTCCTTGTATAGTCTATTTCAACTAAGAAGAAACAAAAAGTATGTGTTGGACTTAGAGGGACCTCTATTTGTTTTGTTTTAATAAAAAAATATGTTGGTCAGATGTTTAGTCAGGGAACACCAAATAATAATAATATTGCTGCTTCAGCTCTATTGAGTGCTTACTGTGTGCTTGGTGTTATGACAAACACATTTATGTTATATCTCATTTGTTCTCTACAGCAAGTGCCTCTTTTTCGCAGAGGAGAAAACTGAAGTGTAACGAGATTAAGGGATGCTCTTAGGGTCAAACTATGGTGAGGGATGGGACAGGACCAGAGCCTACGTTCAGTCATTTGTAGTGCAGCTGACTTCTACTTTGCCATACCTGTTGTAGTGTGTGTTTGTTTGTTGAAGTTCATGATTATTGCAGGGATCACAAAGTCAAATGAGTACAGGGTTAGGCAGGTAACAGATGTAGATGGAAGACAGTAAGGAGTGATGTTCAGGAATCATGAGTGCTTTTCTGAGCCAAAGACATTCAAACATTCAAATGTGGATTTGTTTAAAAGAAGGACAAAAGAATCTGTGGGCTCTTCACCCTCGGAAAGTCATCTCTCTTGGTTGCGGGGGGCTCGTTTATAGTTTTTTCTCATATTAACCTGATAATCATCCCTGGTGGCAGACTACAGTCCATGGCATCGCAGAGTTGAAAACAACTGAGCACCTAATGCACATCTAGCATAGAATGGTGTGTGTGTGCACATGTGCGTGTCTAAGGGTGTGATATGCCGAGAAATACTTGGGCTTTGGAAGTTTTAGACAGTCCTGGTTGATTATAGGAACTACTCTGTGACTTTGAACAAATTATTTAACTTCTCTGAACCTTGTTTCCTTCATCAGTCAAAGGTAATAATTACCTAGAGGAGTTATTGAAAGGTTTAGGAATAATATACATAGAGTTCTCAGGTTTGTGCCTGGAACATACTGAACACTCAGTAAGCAGCAGCTGTTGTTTTTATTAATATATATATTTTTATTGCTGGACTGTTAGTTCTTTGCAGGCAGCTCTTAAGTCATATACTATATATCCCCATCACTTAGCACAGACTTGACACTGCACACTACCTTTGCCAATTTGGTCATGCACAACTCTTAAATTCTTTTCAGTAAGTAATTAGAGCCATCAGAATACTTGAGATGAACAAGAATGAGCTATTTCCCTACAACCTTTCTTCCTCGTTATACTGAAAGTAAGCTCGTATAAAACTTTACCACATATGAATATATTTATTAAATAAACTTTTAAATGCATGGAATAATTCATTCATTCTGCAGGCTTGGGGAAGGCTCATCTTTGTATCTTTTAGATAGTAGAATATCACCTTCCTGGAAAGGTTCACTTGAGGCAGATAAGACAGTAATCCAAAGCAGGATTCATTTATCCTCACAATGGGCATCAGACAGCTAGAAATCTTCTGCTTCAAAGGCAAGACACAGGATCATTTAGGCTCAAGACTTTGGACCATATGCCTTCGGGGTCTTCCTGGATTCCTATATTCTGTTCATGCAAAGAAGAGTATACTGCTGCTGCTGCCAAGTCGCTTCAGTCATGTCTGACTCGCGACCCCATAGACGGCAGCCCACCAGGCTCCACTGTCCCTATGATTCTCCAGGCAAGAACGCTGGAGTGATTGCCATTTCCTTCTCTAATGCATGAAAGTGAAGTTGCTCAGTTGTGTCCGACTCGTAGTGACCCCCTGGACTGCAGCCTACCAGTCTCCTCCATCCATGGGATTTTCCAGGCAAGAATACTGGAATGGGTTGCCATTGCCTTTTCCGAAAGAAGAGTATGAGTGTAAAAATATTCAGCTAATTTACTTATCTTAAATACTATTCATTTTGTCAACGTATCTAATTTAGCATCCGTAATGCTGATTATCAAACCTTTGATTGCACTAATCAAAACTCATTTCTGACATTCATTTACGTTAGTTAAAAGTCTGCAGTGTTTCTAGAGACACCAGTAACCTAAATGTTCATGATAGACCCCCCTGACTTGTGGGCTTTGCTTCTGATTGAGATGATTATTTTGAGTCCAAATCCAGAGTCTTGAGCCACAGTTCTCAATCAGGGTGACATTTGGCAATGTCTGGAGACATATTTGCTTGTTACAACTAGAGGAAGCATGCTGTTGACATCTAATGTGTAGACTCCATGGATGCTACTAAATTTCTAGCAGTGTCCAGGACAGCTCCCTGTATCAAAGAATCATCTGGCCCTGAATATCATTAATGAGGAGGTTGAGAAACTCTGCTCTAGAGTATAAGCTTAAGCTGATTCACATGCTCTCATCACATGACCTTGTCTATGATGCTGTATTTTAAAGTTAAATTACAGGCTTTATAACACTCACCACATAAATTGAGCTGTAAAGGCTTGAACGAATTTAGTAATTTATTGTAATATAACATTAACACTAATGTGTAGAAGGCATGAATTCAGAGCCTAGTTATTTATTACCTGTGGTAGACCCAGTAAATAACAAAGCCTATAAAAACTTTTTTTAAATGGTAAGTTTTGTTTTTTTTTTACCTACGTAGGGATGGACTTTCATTGCCAAGGTAGTATTCCTGTAAATTGCCATCTTAATGGACACTCTTGTGTGACTGAGATATTGGGCATTTAAATTTACTTCAGTAGAACCAACATGTATTGAGTGCCTGCTATGAACCAGAGACACACTCTTGGGAAGGGTACAGCAAACCATAAAATAGTCTCTGATCTGAAGGAATTTACAGAACAGTAGATGTCAGGCACAACATATCTTCCTTGCAATTCTAATGTCCCCATAGCCTATGATTGTAGTCTTGCCCACAGTTTACCTTAGTTTCACTTCATATGAAACCAGGCAGCTCCTTTCATTGTCTCTGGTCTTATTTCCATGTTGTTTGAGCCATCTAGACGTCTGTATGTCTTGTTAAAGTACTACCAGATAGTAGTGGTATAATTGTGTTTTATCTAAAAAAAAAGCAAAAATAATTAAAATCCACAGGTGTTCAAAAGAAATAGACTCTTTGAAAAAGCAGATGTGTTAAAAGAAGATTCATAGAAAAAACTCAGTAGTTTCACTTTATTGTGAACATGTATGTTCACTTCTCAAATTCTGGAACCAAGGAAATGACCAGTAGCATCATTGGCACTGTTGGGGTCTCCAGTCTTTCTTTTTGCCTTTGGGTGGATTATCAGCATGTCTTACTTGATCACACTTACTAATGTGTCCTAACATTTCCTAAGGAATGCTCTTACAACACCTGCCAACTGTTCATCTATCCATCATTTCCCCTCATTGGAGATGGTACTCAAGGCCGTGTGGGTGGCTACATAATTACTGACATGTCTGCATGTAAGAATGTGGCCTGAAACATTCTAAACTTAGGAACTATTCAGATCAGACCTTGTGGATGTTGTTTTTGGACAGTGATAACTGTGGCATTCTTCAGAGTTTGTAAAATGAGCTCTGACATTGCCAGCCATAGATTCCAGGTTTAACAGCAATCTGTTCAATGAGTGGTCTGGAGAGCATTCATTCTTTTTATAACTTGAGTTCATTAATTATTATTTTTCAAATTGAGGTTTCACTTGGCTATAAGTAGATAATTTTATGGGAAGGGGTAAAAATTTGGTCACCTGGTGTAGAGGGAGGTGGTACAAACGGTAATCAAGTTTGACATCAGTTGTAGTTTTAGCATTATATAAGCCAAGCATTAGAATTAGTTTCCCTTCAGCTGATTAAGTTACATGTCTATTAGCTGAAAAAACTTTGCAGAAATAGCAAAATTTGTCTCTATGTCACTTATAAATGATTTATTGTCTCTTTTATTTGACATTTTTATGTATCAATGGTATGTATTTTAAAAGTCCCAGCCAAAGTCTATATTCTAGCACTGTCTACCTTTTATATTCTTCTGGGCAGATCATTAAAAAAGAAAAAAAAAAGTGGGGGGAGTGGTTCTACAGTATGTAGTATAAAGAAATTTCTCAGGAATAATTTGCTTTTCTAAAACCAGTTTTATATGAATTCTCAAGGCATTTGCAAGTGTAGATTGGTGTGAAGGAGCATTATAATCCTAAACCAGAAAAACCATCATGGCTTCAAAGAGTCACAAAGATCATAGCTTGCTGTTCCAAAGCATAGGTGATATAGGCAATTAACAGGCCTCTTTTTATTAAAATAAGTAACTTGTGCAACTGAAGTTTTTGAACTGAATGGATATACTTTCTCTGTTGTTTTAATAGCTATCCAAAATGGTAGCATGATTATAAATGTATTCTAATCCTGGACATGGTTTAGAAGTTTCAGCTAAATGCATGTTATAGGGAAATCTTAGGCTTTTATTTCATGTGAGGTACAATAGAATGTAATCCAGTCCCCTATCCTGTTTATACAAAATAACATAGTAGCAAAAGTAGCTAAGCATTAGATTCTTGCTATGCCTCTAAAGTAAAAACCCAGAGTTCTCTTTTATCTAGTTAAAGGTTTAGCACATACACTTCTGTATGCTTGTCTAGCATTTAAATCATCTCTTCATTTTGAACCTTATTTCATTGTTTTTGGTAAAAGAATAATTCTTTTTGGATACAAATTGAATCTTTTCAGCCAAAGTATAAGTTGAGACCTGGTAAACTTTTTCTTCTTCCTTACTGCCTCTGCCATGTTGGAGTCTGCAGCAAATGCCACCATGAGTAACAGTTGAGTTGGAAGCATGCCCTATTTCTTGCCTGCTTCCAAGTCTTTCCTAGATTTAGAATGTCTTTCTAACCAAAGGGCAGGCATGTGAGGAATAAATTCATTTCAGCAGTCATTAGAGCTGCCTGTAGCTTGGCGTTAGGCAGCTGTGGCTAAGGTGAACTGGAGAGATTTTTTTTTTAAGCAGATGACAGATATATTGAGGTAGGTCTGTTGTTTCCATGTGACATCACTTGAGTTCTGTTCAAATTGGGAGCCTGACAGTGCCTGATTGAGTGTGTCTAGGATTTAAGAGGTAGTTTAGTATGGCTCCTAGTTGTGCGGGATTTTTAGGTGGACTGATTTTGAGGTTCATCAGTTCAACCAGCATTTACGGGACACCCGCTGTGTACTGAGTATTGGAAAATTGAAGGCAAGTTGGAGATTTATCATTTGCTCTTTTTTATACTGGAATTTTCCAGGCCAAATCTAAGTTTTGTTTTCTCTTTGCCTTCTCATAGTGAAACTTCATAAACATTTTATTCAAATCACCAAATTTTCTAGCATTTTCAGTAACATACAAAGGAAAATCAAGCAATGTTTAGCTATTTGATTAACAAGCCTCAGAGGATTTCTAGACAACAAGTCGTATCAGGCAAAGTTGAGTGTCTGTGTGTGTGTGTATTTTAATAGAATTGCTCTGGAAATCAAAAAGGGAATCTAATACATGTAACTTATGTAGCTAGCAGTGATATATTGAAACAGGGTCTCATGACGTTTTATTTTGAAACTTGATTAAACTTGGGCCACTGTCCCATTGAGTGACATACAGAGAGGGCCAAGGGAACACTGCAGAGTGACCAACTGCCCCCTATCACTTTAGGTGGCGGTAGTTGGGAGCAGACCTCAAGTACCAGGAGAAAGTTTTTCCTTTCTCAATGTTATTGTTAATCTAACAGTAAAAGTAGAATTTACCAGGTGTTATTAAACTGAGAGAAGCCCTTAACAGTATGAAATGTTAAGAAATAGTAACCAGGAGTGTTATTTTATAGATGAGCAAACTAAGTCTGAGAGAGTTAAAGTAACTAGCCTGAGGTTGTATAGCTAGTAAGTAAGCATTACCAGCGTTCAGGCTTTGTTCTAATAGACTCCAAGTTCATATGATCATCTGTCATCTAGAATATTGTTAAGGCCTATTTGCATTAATATATCAAAATTGTTATGTTAATATGTCATTAATATATCAAGTATATTAATATATATCCTTTACATATTAAACTATATCCATTGTTTCTCAAATAAATGCCTTTATTTTTGTTAATTTATATCTTTTATGAATTACGCTTTCATAGTACTTTTAACTCATTTTTAATAGGTTTATTGAGATATAGTTTACACTTCGCCCAGTTAAAGTGGGAAACTTAATGATTTTTAGCATATTCAAGGGGGTTATACAGCTGTCACCACAGTCTATTTAGAACATTTTCATCCTCCCTAAAAGAAATTCCTCACCAGTTAGCAGTTACTTGCCATTTCCTCCTGTCCACCTCCCACCCCCCAGCCCTAAGCAATGACCAACCTGCTGACTATGTTTATAGATTTGCTCATTTTGGACATTTCATATAAATGGAATAATACAACATAAATAGTGTAAGATCATCACACACACAAAAGACTGGCTTTTTAAACTCAGCATAATATTTTTAAGATTTATCCATATAATAGCGTGTGTAAATACTCCTTTTCTTTTTACGCCTGAATAATAATCCATTATACTGATATGCCACATTTAACTTATTTACTTATCAGTTGATGGACATCTGGTTTGTTTCTTTCTTTGGGCTATTATAAATAATGCTTCTATGAATATTTGTGAACAAGTTTTTTTTAGTGGACATATCTTTTCATCTCTCTTGGACATAAACCTAGAAGTGGCATTGCTAGGTCATAGAGAAACTTAGTGTTTAATTTTTGAGGAACTGCCAATTGCTTTCCAGGGTGATTGTATCATATTCCCACTAGTAAGATATGAGGGTTCCCGTTTTTCCACATCCTTGCCAATGCTCGGTATTGCTCATCTTTTTACTTCTCTCGTTTAATTCTCATAATCCTATGAATTAGTCAAAGAAAAATATTCTTACTGATATTTTATAGATGTGTGTGTACTTTGTTCAGTCATGTCCAACTCTTTGCGGTCCCATGGCCAGGCTTCTCTGTCCATATAATTTTTTGGTCAAGAAAACTGGAGTATTGGAGTGGGTTGCCATTTCCTACTCCATTGTATAGAAAAAAGCTGCAAATCAACAACCATTCAATGAGAAGCTCAGAATGTATACAAATAGAGGGGAAGAAGTGAATCAATAAATGGGGCAGAAGCATGGAAAGTTCAAAATAAATTATCCAAAAGTGATTTAAAAGTTTTTGCATCCGACACAGCTGTAATGGATGTGAGAGATCATATTTCCCACTCCTACATTTAAAAAGTGATGAAACTAGAGCCCCAGAAGGGGAAGTACATTGAACACTGACCTAAGCTGTTTAGTAGGGAAGCCAGGACTAGAAGCCCTGTCTTCCTGGCTCTCAAGCCATTGCCTATTCCAGCACAGCCTATTGCATTCTACCCTGGGGAGTGTTTAAACTCATCCATATCATAGGAACTCTGTTTTCCTAACTCGTTCATCCATGCTGACCTCTTATTAAAATAAGCCTATCTTAATTCGTATAGGTTATTGAAGGGCCAGCAAAGCTGAAACCTCCCATTGGGAAACTTCTGATAGAATTTGTTCCACATATTGCCTATAATGCAGCTGATGTGCAGGCAGAAAGTTAATGCAGGCAGTGTTACTTGGTGATGTTTCTTGGGTCAGATTGCTTGGGTGTGAATTCTGGTTCCCTCACTTAATAACTGCTTGACCCTTTCTGTAATTCTGTCTCCTTAGTTTTTTAAATGAGGATAGGTAGTGCTAGTGGTAAAAAAACAAACAAACAAAACAAAAAAACAAAAAAACACCTGCCTGCCAATCCAGCAGACTTAAGAGGGGCAAGTTTGATCCCTGAGTCAGGAAGATTCCCTGAAGGAGGGCATGGCAACCCATTCCAATATTCTTGCCTGGAGAATCCCATGGACAGAGGAGACTGGCGGGCTACAAGTCCTTAGGGTCACACAGAGTCGGACATGACTGCAGCGACTTAGCACACGCACATGCAGTATTAGTATCTCCCTTACAGAATTGTTCTGAGAGTGAAATGAGAGAGTCCTTGTAAAGAGATTTAGCACAGTGCCTGGCTCCTGAAGACCCTCAATCAATGTTGACAATTATTATTACATACCATCAACTTGCTCAGACTACTGAAAACATTATACTGTATGATTTATAGAAAATCAATCTGTCATTCCTTTTTAAAAATAACTTCCCTAAAGGAACAGGCCTAGAAAATAGCTGTTTTCTAAAGTCTTCATAATTTGAGTTATATGGAATATGATTAAATTCCCTTTGTTAAGAGAAAAAAAGCGTACTGTGTTAACTTCCCATCCTTTACACTGTGTGAACTGATTTCCTTTATCCTATAACTTTGGGCAGAAGGCAACCTGGATATTTCAACCTATGTTAAAAGCCCCAATAATGGGAAATCCTAACTAAAGTACATGTGTGTATGCTAAGTCACTTCAGTTGCGTCTGACTCTTTGCAACCCTGTGGACTATAGCCTGCCAGGCTCCTCTGTCCATGGGATTCTCCAGGCAAGAATACTGGAGTGCATTGCCATGCCCATCTCCAGGGCATCTTCCTGACCCAGGGATTGAACCTGTGTCTCCTGCATGGGCAAGTGAATTCTTTACCACTAGTGCTACCTGGGAAGCCCATGTATACTGTTACTGCTGCAATGTATTAGTAGTGTTTTTCCTCATGTCTTTATTTGATTATTGGAATAAGAACCCACTGGATTATTTTGTGGAGCCAACTGTATACATTTGTGTGCCAGTGCAGAAAAAAGGTAATCCAACAGGGAATCCAAAGATAGGATTAATATCCCTGCCTTTCCTACCCTGATTCATGACCACAGGCAGTGTGCTCCTCTCAGTATTAAGCTCATCAGAGCTCTAAGCTTCTGTTTCTTCATCTGGGATGGCATCAGTGATTTTGATCTCAGAGGGTAGTTATGAGGACCAAATGATAACCTGAGTATAACAGCACTAGCCTGACCCACAGTTGAAGTTCAGTAAATGACAGCTAAACAGCAGTGTAATGGGGTTCTATATGCCACACATGAGATTTGGAGGCAGATTTGATGTTAAGTTTAGGTGAAGAAATTGGACAAGTCTGTGTTCACGTAGTATGATTCATGTCTACTCTGCTGTTGCTGCTGCTGCTTTCCTGTAACCAATTTTAGAGCCTATCTTGGCAGCTAAAAGTATTTGGGATTAATTTCACACTCACTTTATGAGTTGAGCGTTTTCCTGCAAGCAGCTCCCTGGACCTCTGCCTCATTACTTTGGCATCAACTGATATGGCAGTTGGACAGAGATGTCCTTTGGGGTCTCCATTTTATTTGGAATCCGTCAATTTGAAAAAGCAAAACAAAGGCCATCAACACTTGTACTTGAAATCATTAGCGTTCATTGTTTCCTAAACCCCTTCCTTTCTGTAGTTCTGTCGAACACCAGGGAACACACATCTTGTACAGCCAGTGATGGGTCCTGAAAAATCACTCTCCCTCAGATGTAAGCCCCAGCAGCTGGTTGGCCTCATTTCTCGGTTCCAGGTGAGCTGCAAGATCCTCTAGGCCCTGGTCAGACAGATCTAAATCTTGGTGGGTCTAGTTTTTCCATCCCCTTTTACTATGTTAATTCTGCTAAATTCATTTGGCTCTTGTGGAGCACAAAGTAAACTTGGCTGTTATGTGTAAGACTAAATTGAGAACATGGAGATCTGTTTAGTATTTCATGCTGGCCAGCAGGTCAGGAAGATTTTCCTTGGGGGTAATTTACATAAGGAATTGTTTATCCCATTTCTTTCCAATTTCTGTGACCATTTGGGGATAGCAGACTCTTTCCACAATGGCACAGAAATATATCCAGTGAGACTGAAATGTAGAGAAACGATGCTTCTCTGGGATTGATGTATTTTGGGTCTTGCTCAGGAAAGATCCTGTGGCTTGGGCTGCTGTCTCACTGAGAAGTCGTTCTTCCACCACAGCTGTGTTTAGCAAGTTGGGTGGGTCC
Organism: Ovis canadensis; assembly: GCF_042477335.2. Classification (NCBI taxonomy): domain Eukaryota; kingdom Metazoa; phylum Chordata; class Mammalia; order Artiodactyla; family Bovidae; genus Ovis; species Ovis canadensis. Next base: position 78,241,909 of record NC_091248.1, on the reverse strand, counting down.
ACGAACTGACATGCTGTTACACTTAGTAAGAATTTTCCCTTGATAGTAAGGAACATGCATAAAAGCCTCACTTAAGTCCCAGCAAATGCCCTAAATGTTTGCTATGATCCAGTGGCTACTTAGTGCACTGTCTCGTGAGATAATGCCCACACTCACAGTACTTTGTGGCTTCCCAGTACCTGCTCACTCTTCACCTTGACGTTTTGCTTCCTCTGCGACTGTTGCCCAGATGATCTTTTTTTATCTCATCAAATGCTCTTCCCAAACCGGAGTATTTGTTCCTTGCTAAACAAAGAGCCTCTACATTTGTGTTTTAATGCGTTTGCTCAGGTTGTTTCCTTTACTTTTATCCAATATCTGTTCTTGAGGACAAATTTCAGGCACGTCTTCTCAGTGGTATGCCAGTAACTATTTAACGACTGGCTGTCTGCGAGGAGCAGGGTGGGTGGGAAGCCTAACTTTATAACATTTGTTGATTTGCATGTTGTAAATACTTCCACCAAGGCTGATTTCAAGCTTCTAGTGTGAGGTCACTGAATATGGAGTGGGGAAGAAATGGGCATTAATCCCGACCCCCTGCCATTGCTGAAGTGTTTTCAACATACAAATGCAATCGACATAAATAATCCTAAGGGCCTAGATAATAGAAAATAATTAGAAAGCAATGCATTTTGACTATTACTTTTGTTTTCCTGTAACTTACTAAAGTTTCTATAATTTAATTTTTAGTAATGGCCATGTTTAACACCTGGCTCACAAAATTCCTGAAAATTGAATAATCAGTCCTTTCTCCCGAACCTATAGGAGCTGGCTGAGCCCAGTCCAGTGGTGCCTGATTCTTCTTCTGTCTTTTGCTTCCCAAGGCCCTCCACACTCACTGGTAGTTAGGCACTTCTCCGAACCTATAAGGTGCTTCATATCTCGTGCAGACTTTAGAGTCTCCAACTTTGAATGCAGGTCTCTCATTTACTACATGATGGTCAAACTGGCTACTTAAACTGCACTTCTCAGTGCAAAATGAAAATGCAGGGCCCTTGTTAAAAGGTAGAAGAAAGTGCTGCTAAAATAGCTACTAAGATATAAAGATCTTTCCTTTCTTCAGTGGTCTCTCACACCTTCTGGTGGTGTTTTGAGTTTCTATTTAAGGTCATTCCAAGTAAGTAAAAATTAAAATTTTAAATTGTTAGCATGAATTTTGCGAGGAATCTGTATATTGTGCGATGTAGTTTAAAATGCAAATATAAGAGCACTTAACTCTCTTTGAGTCAGTGAGCATATCTCCTCTGATCATGTGCATGCTCCATTATCCTATGGACTTCACTTACAAAGCGCAAATTCAAAAATAAAATGGTTAAGAATTTTAAGACAGAGACAGCAGGGACTTAAACCAAGCATGGAGCCCTTCTAAGCACAGGCGCAGTAGGCACACCCTTTGTATAGTATTGGGCACATTCCTTACATCTGCCAAGCTTCAGGGGCCTCATCCATAAAATGGAGATCTTGCCAACTAAGTCTCAGTGGAGACCTGAGGATTGAAGGCACTGATACCTGTGTGACACAGAGCAGGTTGCTTGGCATATAGCTCATGCTAAATTAATTGGAGGGATTGTTGTTAATGTAATAATCATAACATTAGTGGCATCATCCTCCTTAATAGTCTACTGGGCCTTCTCTATGTTGTCAGTGTTTGCCTCTTTGAGATGATTTAATTTCCTTTCTCCATTATAAACTCTTTGAAGATGGAGTTCTATCTGTTGCTGTTGAATTCCCTGTAGCCCTTCCTGCAGATTCTTGCACATGCCTGGCACTCAGGAGGTGTTTGTGTGATTTGGACTTATTGACAGCATCTGTATCCTAATATTGATATGATGGCGCCCCCAATGAAGCTTCATTAGTGCCATTCACAAGAAGAAAAAGAAATCAGACTCTGACAGAAGTTCACTGTAATCATGGTGAAGGTGGGGGAAGCAGATGACTCCAGGTGTTTTGGTTTAAGGAAAGTGGCCTCTCCATCTCTTTGCAGGGACTTCTTGAGGTAATGGGGAAGGGATGAGTTCCAAGCCTCATTTGAATTAAAGAGGCCCCAGGGATATTAACTCTAGCCCACAGTAATTTGTCCCTTAGCTAGCTTCTTTCGCACTTACTCTCTGTTCTGCACAATTAGGACGTTATTGCTGGAATGCTTCTTTCCACTAATTGGTTGTGTATGTATGTTTTCTGTCCAACGAATTATAAGATCCTCATGGGTTATAGAATATCATGTACTTTCAAAAGGCAATGAAAAGTAGCACAGTAGTAGGCACCCAGTAAGCAGTGTGCTTTATTGTTAGTGCTGACCTTGGTCCAAACTCCCAGGGCTCTCTAGAGAGCTGAATGTGATGTGTGACTGCCTTTCATAACTCCTGCAAGCCCTCAACCAAGTAGCAAAGAATCCTGGTTTGTCTGGCTTTGTCAGGCAAGGGCCTTCGGGGTGCTTTGTCTTTCTCTAACCTACATCTCTTTTCCAGTGCCTCACAGATGCTCTAAGGACTGTCCTCCTCTAGCCTTTCTCCTACATGGAATTTGGGAGACCACACAGCTGCAGACTGTGTTTGTCTGAATGATGATTTTTTTAAAAATAGGCCCTTTGGGCCAGTGTCAGTAAGCCATGAAATATCACCAAATGGGTCATCTACATTAGACTTCTGAAACTCATCTGAGCTCTAGTCCCTTGAGCTGACGGGGACTTGTAGAAAGGAGCTTACAATACCTTGGCTTTTGCTATTCCTGTTCTGGGGGCTGTCAGACGACTTGAGCCTCTGGGCCAGTCAGCTCATTACTTTTAATGAGCACAAAATTCACCAAGACATTAAAATAAAATAAAACACCAATGGGCAGTCTTCCGTGTTCTCTCCAATTGTTACTTTAGTTCTTTTTTCCACAGGATTATTCAAGAGGATGAAGAAGAGAAAAAAGCCAATTCTATCCACTCCTGCCAATTTTATCTTAAGTAGATTTGGCATTGTAAAGCTAACACACCCCAAACACTTTTTTTTTTTTTTCTTTCAGGTCCCTGTGGGCTGGTACCTGACATTTGTGTTAAAAATGACATTGCTTAACTGGTCAAATGTTTGAAAATTGTCTACTTTTTAAATATAATCAAGAAATATTGGCTATTCCAACAGCATGTAACATATAAAAAATAATAGAGGAAGGACAGTTACTTTCTGAAAAGGGTAAAATGAAGTTATTATTTTAAATCCCAAGGTAAATGCAGCTACTCTGATAAGAATTTTTTTAATTGATCAGTCTTAGTCACTAGTAATAAACACTGTAATAACTGTATCAGAGGCTTCTTATATTATCATGTACTATTATCATACACTGTAGAAAGTGAATTGATGTTGAGGTAGACACTGAACAATGTCCCCATTAAGATGATTTCATGGATGTTTTCATCTCTTGGCCATATGGATTTGGAATTACTTTGGGTACTTTTTTAAAAGAAGGAAGCGAAAGATGAATGATAACTTTATTACTCAACATACCTTGTGTTTGTGGAAGACAAAGTTCATCAAGTTGTTTTAAAGAAAAATAAGAGTGTGCCAAATGTAATTTGTTGAGGGCTCAAGAATTGTGAAATTATCCCTAACTGAAGTTTGTAATTTCTGCAGGTAATCGCTCTAGCAGATGCAGTAGAGGAAAACCAAGACAATCTGTTCCAGTCATTCACCAGGCTGAAAAGTGCCACCCATTTGGTGATTCTGCTGATCGGGCTGTGGCAGAAGCTCAGCACAGACCAGATTGCTATTCTGGAAGCGGCATTTCTGCCACTGCAGCAGGACACTCAGGAATTGGTAAGGACCCACACGCCTGCAGTGGTAACAGCCAGCACTATTAGAAAGGTTGTGGTTTTAGAAAGAGATCACATGCCTATCGTGTTTTTTAAGGTATCAAATGAAAGCTTGGTTTTGTTTTGTTTTGTTTTTACCCAAATCGTGTTTTCCTTTTCTTCAAACCATAATAAAAATGTCAAGTAAAGGCCTTTTTTTTTTTTTCTAGAGCTGTTTAAAAAATAGGTATATGGTCCATTTTTATGTGGTATCCAGTCTTTTTTTTTTTTTAATAAGTTCTTCAGTCACTTAGGAGCCAGGGAAATAGTCATTTGACCGCCAGAGTGATGGCAATAAACCTTCAGATTAGCTAATCCTTTCCTTTTCCGCCAGGGAAAACAGTTCAGCCATTTTAATTTGCTCTATGTTCTTAAATGTAAGTGTCACTTTAAGGGTTAAAGAGAACTGAGATAGCCTTGCTGAATGACAGGGATACTTTGTTACATATATAGAGTTCTTTTCTTAAATATGTAGTTCTTTATATGTAATTTATAAACTCTCTTATTCTTGATCCTGTGACTAGGCAGTTTAGAACAAAAAGGGGGACAATTGGCGTATGTATTTGGAGTTTTGGGTGAAGGATAATATAAATAGAATATCTTAGTTGCTTTGAACCATTGAGGTACATGACCACCAGATGCCTTTATTTCATGCCTTTATTTATAATGAAATAACATACTTATTGGAAATTAGAGACCCGTGAACTTATTTTTTTGTGTGTTTTGAAATGGAGGAAACCATTTCAAGAAAAAAGTCATTTCATATCCATTTTTAAACTCATGTGAAAACATGGTACTAAAGATAATACTACTAAAACTAAAATTTTGGCCCCACATTTTCTTTTAAGTATTTTACAAAGATTATCTCACTTAATCTTAAACTTGGACCTACAATATAGTTAAGGTATTGTTTTCATCACCATTTTACATACAGGAAAATTTAGGCTCTCTAAATTTTGAGAAAATTTAGGCATTCTGATGCTAGAGGATAGTGGAATTTGTGTCAAAGTCTCTCTGCTTCCAAAGACATGTTTTTAACTTATGTATTGTATTTTAGCAAAGTCATGAACATGATTTTGAAAATCTCAAGCTTTGCCAGTTGAGTCTGATTTTCTCCAGTTGGGTCAAAGGATTGTCAGAGTGAAAAAAATAAAAAATCAAGTTACATTTTATATTCTAAACAAAGTAGTAAAAGTAAATTAGAAAAAAATTAGCATTCCCATTTTTTTAGGTTGATAAAATTACATCTAAAATAGGCCTTTGAGGAGCTAGAAATATACACTGTAATAATAGAAAGTAAAAAATAGAATGGTTAGCATTATATTAATAAATAATAGCTACCACTTTAAAAATATTTATCTATTAATTTTTGGTTGTGCTGGGTCTTTGTTGCTGCATGGACCTTTCTCTAGCTGTGGGGAGCAGGGGCTACCCTCTAGTTGTAGTGTGCGGCCTTCTCGTTGTGGTGGCTTCTCTCGTCGTGGAGCACAGGCTCTACAGCTTCTAGGAATCAGTAGTTGCACAGTGTGGGCTCAGGTTGTGTTTCCTAGACCACAGGCTCAGTAGTTGTAGCGTACAAGCTTAGTTGTTGCTCGGCATGTGAGATCTTCCTGGACCAGGGATTAAATCTGTATTTCCTGTGTTGGCAGGTGGATTGTTTACCACTTAGCCACAGAAAAGCCCTCACTATCACTTATGAACTCAGATTTAATAGTCAAAAAGACTTGAGTGACCTCAGATCCTGGTTCTGCCACTTAACAGCACAGTCCTTCCAGTCAAGTTTCTTAACTGATCTAAATCTCTGCTTCTATAGCTTTAAGATGGAAACAACTATGTTATCTGACCAGTAAGTTGTGATAAGAATTAAATGAGATAGTTGGATAGAGTGCTCATCATCATTGGAAGTGGCTTGTCTACTTTAAGTATATTATTTATAGCCCTCACTAAAGCCAGGCAAGGTAGATATTACTACCCTTTCATGGTGATTTGTCTCCTCAACTACACTTGAGGGAAGGAATTATATCTTACTTATTTTTTCTGTTCTTAGTGCCTGGCACAATGCTTGACCATAGTGCAGTCAGTATTTGTTAGGTGAATGAATGGAGATGAGGGTGAAACTAACAAGAGTGACTTGGCAGAACAGATACAGTGGATCGAATCTGAAGCAGGGCAGTGCCAGCTGCATGATGTACGGGGCTAAGTGTAAAATGAAAATGCAGATCCATTGTTCAAGAAAGTAGGGAAAAAAGCTAAAGTGTTGTTTAAACAGGTACTAAAAACATGTTTTCTTTTAGTTTCTGCATTCTCTCTCCTCATGGTATTGTTTGCTTATTAATTACTTATGTTGTCCTAAACAAAGAAAAATTTAAAGAATCACCACAATTATACAATTTGTATTTTGTGGCTTTTGCATGCATGTGTATTTCGCTTTTATAGAACCGCAGAATCACTGCACAAAGCTTAAGCTTCCTTATTTCCCTTCTTAACCTATGCACATCTTCCAACATTCCCTACCTTCAGCTTCCTGTTGAGTAAGGAAAGACTGAAGGAAAAAGAGCCCTGTGTCACTCTACTGCCCTTTCTTTCTGTGTTATCAGTTTCAGTGTAAGTGATTCAATAATATAGGGAAGTAACAGGAGTCTAGTGGGTTTCCTTAGTCCTTTCTGTTTCTTTGAATCTATTGCCTCTTTTTTCATTCCATGCAAGTTCTGGTTCAAATGAAAAGCTTCTCAGGGCTGTCAGTTCCTTTATTTAATCAGCCTCGGTGGAACAGGCCTTCCTTCTGCTTAGCCTGAGTCTCCGTGAACTCCCACTCATCCTGGGGCCACGGGGATTCTGAGCTAGAGGGCTGCATGTGAAGTGAGGAAAGGAGGAAGGAGGCATGCATAGTACACACATCCTCCCTGCTCACACACACTTCATTGTCTCATCAGACGTCACTTACAAAACACAAATTCAAAGATAAAACTATTAGGAATTTCAAAATGGTGGCAACAAAGCATTAAACTGAATGTGAGGCCCTTTGCAGTTATACAGCTTACATGTTCCTGAAGCTGGCTCTTAGGCCAGAAGAATTCCCTAGAAATAAACGTTCTCAAATGTAGGAATTGAGTCTTGAGAGAGACTGTAGTATTTCTGACTCTAGAGATTTTTAAACACAGCATTTATCGGAAGTATGTAAGTATGCTCATAGGCAGGTGAATGGACTTCTCAAAAGCCACTTTCTACCCTGTCTCTGTATTCTCTGCTATCATACCTCCCAAAACATTACTTCAACTTTCTTCCGTATTTGGTGAGATTAGGTGTGTATACTTGTTATGTCTGTTGAAGTCATTAATGAGACAAGACATTTGATAAAAACATAACTTGGAGAAGAATAAATCAAAAAAGACACTTTAGTACTGCTTGTTATGTTCTTCATCTTTAATTAGGTTGTGGTATTCACTTTGGACTTATACTGTTGAGACAGCTTACGTATCTCGAGAGAAAAAGGAATCCTTTTTCATTCTTTAAGATGTACGCATGCTGTATGTGGTTTTGACATGCTAGTTCACAATCCCCCATGTTATGCCTTTAGACCTCACAAATAAATGTTATGTGATGGATATCCCGCTGAGATGTGAAAATGAAATATGCAAACTGAAATAACTTGGAAGGAGGGTGAGGTGGGGAAGAAAGGAGTCTCTGACCAGAAAGTTGAAAATATATCCCATATTGAAGTTATTATGATACCACAAAAATCTGAATGCAATTTAGATGGTTTGGTTGAGGTTGGAGGGCAGAATACATGTATGAGGGGGAAAACTTTAGACATGTGGGCAGCATTTTCAGAAGAGCTTCTCAGTTCAAGGTCAGATGTCCCCACAGGATGTGAGAGGTAGGAGAAAGTGCTCAGAAGATGCTTTATTTGCAGTTCAGGTAGCACTGCGTACTGGTTTGTTGTATTGTCATTTAGGCGGCATGTGTCACAAGGCAGGCCAGACGCCATAGTCAGCTCTGGAATATTTTCTTCTTAATAGCCTCAGACTGACAAAGCAAAAGTATTTAGAATCATTCTTTCTAATGAAAAATGACATTCTTTGTACTATATTATCATTATTAAAAAATACCATCCCTTTTGGAAAAGAATTAATCTTTGTTTTCTCTGATCTGCCTCTTTTTTAATACTTATCCATTTTTTCCACTTCTCAATACTTTTGGGGGGCAAATAAATGCTGGTGTTGCAGACTATTATACATGACTTTTTAAGGTGCTGAAAGTTATATATGCCAAATGTGTTTTTGTAGGGATACTCCGTATATCTTTAAAAAAATCAAAACACTAAATGTTCTATTTGGTGTCTCAAAAAAGAGCTCTTAAATTCAGTTCCATCTGTGGATTGGATAATATGGTGTTATCCCTTCTATTGTCCTGTGATGATGGAGAAGTTTTGCCTAAAATAATGTTCTATCAGAGTACCTATTAGGGAAATTCTAACTTTTCTGAAGATATTTCAGAATATTTGAATTCTTGAATTAAATTTAAATCCTCTACTGACCCTCTGTCTACTTGAAACTCTATGGAAAATACAATCTCCATTTAGGTCAATGTGTTATTGCTTTGAGTCTAAGAGACTGTTTAATTGTGATATTACACATATTTCCCTCCCATAATGCTGCTTAGAAGCCAAAAGTTGAAAAATTGGACCTACCTCAGGATTGGTTTAAGAGGAAAAATCTTATATCCAGTCCACTTATTATCCATTTATTCATTCAATGAATAGTTACTGAGACCTGCTGTGTTTCAGGTACTGTCCTAGGCACTGAGCTTGCCTCAAGAAACCAAATAGACTTAGTACCCATCCTTTGTTGGTTTACTTCAGCATTACAGGAAGCATATTCTAGCCCTGTGCAGCCATTGGCTAACATGATAGCCACTTATCATGTGTAGCTCTTTAAACTGAAATTTAAGTAAATTATAATGAAATTAGAATTGCAGTTTCTCAATCACACTAGCTGTATTTCAGTTTCTCAGTAGCCACATGTGGTGAGTGGCTGTCACACTGGAGAGTGCAGATAGAGAACATCTCCATCACGGCAGAGGTTTCTGTTGCATGGCACTATCAGTCATTAAGAGAGAAATTAAGAGAGAAAGGGTCAGTTGAGTTAAGAACTTCGGCACATTATAACAAATTGGTGAAAGCAGGGTAGACCACTGACATATAGTTATGCCATGGTGTTTGCATTAGCAGCCCTTATTTCTGGTGGCATGGGATCAGCCTGGTCATATACACAATAACCAGATGTTCTTCTAGGAACAAGAATCGTCTGGGGAGACGTGTGCATTTGCGCAACGAAGAGGCAAGAACCTGCTACAAGGGCTTCTACACCCCCTTCATATGGCCTTGGTAGATGTTATAATCATCATGAACTCTTTCCTGCTGAGTTGACACCTGGATTCAGAATTTTGAAAACACAGCATTCTAGGTAATGATCTTCCCCAATGGCGCAGCCAGCAGAGAATCTGCCTGCAATGCAGGAGACACAGGTTCAATCCCTGAGTCTGGAAGATCCCCTGGAGGAGAACATGGCGACCCATTCCAATATTCTTGCCTGAAAAACCCTATAGACAAAGGAACCTGGCAGGCTACAGTCCTAAGGGCTGCAAAGTGTCAGACACGACTAAGTAACTGAATATATACACAGGTAGTTACTCTCACTTGGAGTTGGTATGTGGGTGAATCCTTTTTGCCCTTCCTAATCTCTATATAAATCTGCTCATTTTCCTAGTAAACAGCTTAGATGACTAAGATTTTGTAAGATGAAGTCCAGCAGATGTCAGGAAAACAAGAAGGAGCAGCACGTTTCCAGATGGCTGTCTCATTCTTCTACTCTAAATGTTCCTGTGTTCCACCTGATTCCAGAAGAAGCTCTAATGAGCAGAGCAACAGAGCACTGGTTTGGCAACCTGATTGTGTACAGTCCTAAAAATGGAAAGAACATTGGCATATTGCATAGCATCTTTCCTGACACTTTCTTTTCTTTCAAAGTGCTTTTAGTATCCGTAGTAGATGTTATCTACTCTTTGAAAAAGAAAAGCTTTATTGTGTTCTTTAGGGCTTAATAGTTACCTTCCCTGGTACTGATGTTTGATATCCCCTGGGAAAGTTAAGATGGAAATTTACATCAGTCAAGGAAGCAGATTTGGACCTTGAGCCTTACTTTTTGATTGATTATTCCTGGTACAAACTGATATGGAAAGAGAAACTTATTTTTAACATTTTCAACATGGTTCATGTGAGAAAACAGATGTTTATAATAGGAAACCCTATTGTGCAGAGGGACTTATCAAGACTTACTTACAAGGCCTGAAGACTTCTACGTCACAGGTCAGATTTGATGTAAGGGCCATTGTCTCTCCTGTCTGGATTGAGTGATGACTGCGATGGTTAATCATTACTATTATTAATGACCCCTTCTTAAAAGGCAAACAAAAGGAGGAAGTCTGGTGTCAGTATCAAGCCGGCCTTTATGACTGCTCAAGTATCATCACAAGTATAACTGTCTATGGGAACATAGTACAGAAAGTAAATATTTTGCTAATTCCCATGATCTTAGCCAGCAAGATAAACATGAAAGAATTAGTTTTGAGTTCATAATGGCTGCATACTCTGCCTTGTTACTAGTTAGATGCAACTGGTGTTATGTAATGGTGTTATGTTATGGTGACATCCCTAGAGTTGAATATAATGTATCTTAGAGATTTTCTGATGACCTGCTTGCTGTTTTAAAAATTGAAATAGTTGAAATACATAAGATTAGGAGCCAAGGAGAATACATTTACAAATGCTAATGTATAATTTTTAATCTTTCCTTGTGTATATCAAATATGAAACAATGCTTTCATGGACACATTTAACATTATTCATGCATTTAAGAATATAGAGACCAAGTAAGTGAACAAAAAATTATTTGAAGCTCCACTTTCACTGTATGCCACCTCAAATCCTTTGTGAAATAAGGTGTGAATTAAATATGAAAGTGAAAATGGCTCAGTCGTGTCCGACTCTTTGCAACCCCATGGACTATATAGTCCATGGAATTCTCCAGGCCAGAATACTGGAGTGGGTAGCCTTTTCCTTCTCCAGCAGATTTTCCCAACCCAGGAACTGAACCAGGGTCTCCTGCATTGCAGGCGGATTCTTTACTAACTGAACTATGAGGGAAGCCCTCATTTTAAATACAATATTTAAATATAAATACTTACAATAAGTAAAAATCCTACTACCACAATGAGGACAGTAATGATCATCACCATCCTCATAATGCTTACCAATTTGGTTCCTGCTGGAAGTGTAGTCACATTAGTTTAATTTACTTTAAATGTGTGTGTGTGTGTGTGTGTGTGTGTGTGTGCTCAGTCGTGTCTGACTCTTTGTGACCCCATGGACTGTAGCCCACTAGGCTCCTCTGTCCATGAAATTTTCTAGGCAAGAATACTGGAGTGGGTTGCCATTTCTTACTCCAGAGGATCTTTCCAACCTGGGGATCGAACCTGCATCTCCTGCATCTCCTGCATCGGCAGGCAGATTCTTTACCACTATGCCACCTGGGAAGCCCTTAAAATACTAAATATATATATATCTTTACTCTACCCAACTTGAGTGTACTAATTACAAAGAGATGATTTTGCCATTTCTGGGACATTGCCTTCTTTTAGAAATGTACCCCTGAAAATTGGTGACTCTTTCCTCTTAAATGGGCGTTCCCGCTGTGCTGTAACCACATGTAGAGCTGCACCTCTGGGTTTAGTCAGTCACCCTATTGTGACTGTTGTTGTTCATTTGGAAATGTTTCTGAGAACTGCCCCTTGGCTTGCATCCTTGTCATGCTACCTGGCTTTCTGCAGTGGCATTTGAAGTAGCCTTTCTTCCGTTTCTGTGTTGGTGTGCCCTACACATCTCTGCAAGACTCAGCCCCGTGCTTTTCTGTCACACACCTGCTTTCCATGGCTCTCTTTGCCCCTGGTTGAGTTTGGATTCCAGTGCCAGATATTCAGGATTTTCCGTCACTTGGCTCCACTTTATCTTCTTTCGAAAACTCTTTTTCTGCAACTCCTCAGCTTCCCCACTTCGTTCTGGGAACACTGACTTTCCATGGCTACACAACTTCTTTCCATCAAGCCAGGGCTGATAGAGCTTTCTTTCTTCACCTAAAATAGTGTCCTTTCTTTACCCTTCTATCCAGTCTCTTTAAGAAGCAGACCAATTTTTGTGTCCTCCTATTTATTCTGGCTTTCATTCTCTTCTGAATTTCCCTTGGGGGTATGACATAGTTTAGCTCTCACTATGTACTCTAAAACTGTCTGTGTGCTTGTCTTGTATTCTAATGAATATAAGGACAGATTCTTTTGTTTCCTCACAGAATTAAAGCTTAAATTAATCATATAGTTGGATATAAGTATTTGGGAATTGATACCTCATTTACTTTCATAATGTTTTACACAATTACGTGTTGTCCTCCAACAACTGTGTAGCTTTTTAAAAGTTGTTTTTTTTAAAGGAAGCAATCTATTTCCATTTTGTACTACTCCCTTTCTTTGTAAGCAACCTCAAATTTTGGGGGGTTCTGTAAGAAAAAACTTGATCTTTCCTGTACAGATGGTAAAAGGTATGGGTAGATTAAACCAGACCACCACACATGAATATTTACACATATATTTATTGACATATCCTTTAATTCAAATTCAGTTCAGTTCAGTCGCTCAGTCATGTCTGACTGTTTGCAACCCCATGAATTGCAGCATGCCAGGCCTCCCTGTCCATCACCAACTCCTGGAGTTCACTCAGAGTCGTGTCTATCGAGTCAGTGATGCCATCCAGCCATCTCATCCTCAGTCGTCCCCTTCTCCTCCTGCCCCCAATCCCTCCCAGCATCAAAGTCTTCTCCAGTGAGTCAACACTTCGCATGAGGTGGCCAAAGTACTGGAGTTTCAGCTTTAGCGTCATTTCTTCCAAAGAAATCCCAGGGTTGATCTCCTTCAGAATGGACTGGTTGGATCTCCTTGCAGTCCAAGGGACTCTCAAGAGTCTTCTCCAACACCACAGCTCAAAAGCAACAATTCTTCGGCTCTCAGCCTTCTTCACAGTCCGACTCTCACATCCATACATGACTACTGGAAAAACCATAGCCTTGACTAGACGGACCTTAGTCGGCAAAGTAATGTCTCTGCTTTTGAATATGCTATCTAGGTTGCTCATAACTTTTCTTCCAAGGAGTAAGCGTCTTTTAATTTCATGGTTGCAATCACCATCTGCAGTGATTTTGGAGCCCCCAAAATAAAGTCTGACACTGTTTCCACTGTTTCCCCATCTATTTCCCATGGAGTGATGGGACTGGATGCCATGATCTTTGTTTTCTGAATGTTGAGCTTTAAGCCAACTTTTTCACTCTCCTCTTTTACTTTTATCAAGAGGCTTTTTAGTTCCTCTTCACTTTCTGCCATAAGGGTGGTGTCATCTGCATATCTGAGGCTATTGATATTTCTCCTGGCAGTCTTGATTCCAGCTTGTGTTTCTTCCAGTCCAGCATTTCTCATGATGTACTCTGCATAGAAGTTAAATAAGCAGGGTGACAATATACAGCCTTGATGTACTCCTTTTCCTATTTGGAACCAGTCTGTTGTTCCATGTCCAGTTCTAACTGTTGCTTCCTGACCTGCATACAGATTTCTCAAGAGGCTGGTCAGGTGGTCTGTTATTCCCATCTCTTTCAGAATTTTCCACAGTTGATTGTGATCCACACAGTCAAAGGCTTTGGCATAGTCAATAAAGCAGAAATAGATGTTTTTCTGGAACTCTCTTGCTTTTTTGATGATCCAGCGGATGTTGGCAATTTGATCTCTGGTTCCTCTGCCTTTTCTAAAACCAGCTTGAACATCAAAGTGCCAAATGTAGTTCTGGGCATGTACAATCTCCAGGAATGAGTAGCTTTTGTTACTACTATTTCAACAATAGGATGCCATCCATTGTTAGCGACAGTATTATTTTATGGACCACTTAGAAAAAGACGCAGCCAAGTAAACTATGACATAGTATTTTTTATCACTTAGTTTTTTAGGTAATTATTGAAAGAGCTTTTAGACTTACTTAGACATATGTTTTGGGCTTCCCAGGTGGCGTTAGTGGTAAAGAACCCACTTGCCAATGCAGGAGACTTAGGAGACATGGGTTCGATTCCTCGGTCCGGAAGATCCCCTGGAGGAGGGCGTGGCCACCCACTCTTGTCTGGAGAATCCCGTGGACAGAGGAGCCTGGAGGCCTCATAGGGTCGTACAGAGTCTGACATGACTGAAGCGAGTTAGCATGCACGCATGCAGACATATATTCTACCACATCTTACTCTTGAGCCTGAATAAGAGGAAAGCAACATAAATTAGTTAAGGTATTCCTGAAACTTCTTCACATGCAAAGTTTGATACTCGTCAGTCACCTTTCAATGGCAGGTCATTGCTGTCCGTGTTTTTGCACGTGGCATTGTCCTGTGTGCATGAACAGCATTTTGTGCATCCTTAGGAGTATGCCGCTCTTACCTTCATGATTTTTTTCTTAGCCTTTGATATTCATTCTAAAAAGTTTCCTTTTGGACTAAGCTCAAAGCTTCGTTTTCTTTCCTTCAGTTGAATCACATTTTTGGTGCAAATTAAGCAGCTTCTGTCCATAGTTACCAAGAAATTTTAGGCAAATTGATGTTTACTGCTCCAGCAAGAGTCTTGTGTGACACATTAATTAAGCAGACCTCACCTATCCCAGGGATTTGGCAATTTCTCTTACTTTAGTTGTGTTGTTTGGCATAGGACAGTCATCTGTGTGCAGGTACCTTAGTAACAAAACATAATACATTTCTCCTATCTGTATCTTCTTGGTTTCTTTTAAATTTATTTTTAATGAGAAGATAATTGCTTTACAATGTGGTGTTGGTTTCTGCCGTGCAGCAACGTGAATCAGTTATAAGTATACATATATCCCCTCCCTCTTGAACCTCCTTCCCAACCCATCTCCCATCCCACCCCTCTAGGTTGTCACGGAGCACTGAGCTGAGCTCTCTGTGTTATACAGAATCTTCCCATTAGCTATTTATTTTATACATGGTAATGCACATATTGTCAGTGCTACTCTCTCAGTTCACCCCACTCTCTCCTTGTCCTTCTGTGTCCAGAATTCTGTTCTCTGTATTTGTGTCTCTATTGCTTCCTTGCAAATAGGTTATCAGTACCATTTTTCTAGCTATATGTATGTGTTAATAGACAATATTTGTTTTTCTCTTTCTGACTTCACTCTGTATAATAGGCTCTAGGTTCTTTATCTTCTTATTTTATATTCTGGAAGGCACATAGCTTTTGCTTACAAGAACATCTGGGATTGCTGTCATTCTTCTGTCATGAATATTTGCTTCACTAATTTCAAATTTATACTTCCAACTATTCTGTTTCCATGCCTTTATGTGTACACAGCTTTTTTGTTCAATGATGAATCGTGGTATAATTTTGATATTTTAAAAGATAATCAGTTTGACAGGGAAGTATGGCCATTAAACATCCGTCAGTTGAAGTGACATGGTAGGAACAGCTACTAAGACAAAGAATGTGCATGCCCAGGCACCAACAGCAAGAACTGGCCTGGTGCCTGTAAGCCAGCAGTTGTCAGATGCCATTGAGTTTGACACAGTCTGTTTCAGAGATGTTCAACTATGAAAACAATGCCCTAGAGTTGATAGAACATAATTATAAGCACAGAGTAAGAGATTTAGGGTTATTTTTTAGTAACTGGGAATTTGTGAATGGTTTGAACTGGGGACAGGAAGTTATAGAAAAGGGCATTGCCTTGGTGTTCCATCTTGGAGCAGATATCCTTGACCAGAAGTGCATTCCATATAAATAGGAAAAATCTTACCAGTTGTTGCTTTTTGAAAAGAAAGCCACAAAGAAACTGAGAAGTAATGAAGGTTGACTAATCAAGGTTGCTCTCCTTCCTATTCTGGTAGAATGGTTATGAGGTAAGTTTTTAATTTCAGTGATCTGTCATTTAAGAGGACTGCAGAAACACTGGTCTTCTCTCCCATCAAGTGAATGAGACTATGCGGATGAAATCACTGATGTTGTTAGCAGGAATATGCTTCACTTTCTGCATTTAAAATGGTGAAACTTTCCACTTTCCTATGTAATCTAATTTCTGTGGTTTAATGACAGTGGTCAGATGCAGTGGTTAGTTGTTTTCTAACCCATTGGCTCTAAATTCAGTCATAAACATCTTCATATAATTTTTAACAACTTTAGAAATAAATCCAATCAGTTCAGTTCAGTCACTCAATTGTGTCCGATTCTTTGCGACCACATGAATTGCAGCA
Organism: Ovis canadensis; assembly: GCF_042477335.2. NCBI lineage: Eukaryota > Metazoa > Chordata > Mammalia > Artiodactyla > Bovidae > Ovis > Ovis canadensis. The sequence continues at coordinate 78,225,655 of NC_091248.1, read as the reverse complement.
TGCCAGGCCTCCCTGTCCATCACCAACTCCCGAAGTTTACTCAAACTCATGTCCATCGAGTCAGTGATGCCATCCAGCCATCTCATCCTCTGTCGTCCCCTTCTCCTCCTGCCCCCAATCCTTCCCAGCATCAGAGTCTTTTCCAATGAGTCAACTCTTCACATGATGTGGCCAAAGTACTGGAGTTTCAGCTTCAGCATCAGTCCTTCCAGTGAATACCCAGGACTGATCTCCTTCAGAATGGACTGGTTGGATCTCCTTGCAGTCCAAGGGACTCTCAAGAGTCTTCTCCAACATGACAGTTCAAACTTCGCTAATTAGAAGACATCCCTGTTTTGCAGAGAAAAAAAGGAGAGGAATTAAATACATAACACATATACAATCACACACACACAGGAGAGATAGGCCTGCCTCCTCAACTTAAAAAAAAGGTAAGAAAATGAACTTTTATTGAGCATTATTATGTACTATGCATGGCCAAGGACTCTAGCTACATTGCCACATTTAATGCTCACTCTGTCCCTTTGAAGTAGGGGCTGTAACAGATGCGGTTCATACTCCATTCACATCTCTTTACCTTCTGCTGTTCCTGAAAGCTTCTACCTGCTGGGCACCTGCAGTTTTTCTGACTGAGGAATCTCCCTGTTTGGCAGAGCCTGTGGAGCCACCGTGCTTGGTCAAGGACTAATAGGGTTGGTAGATTAATACCCCAGCTCCCTCATCCCTCCAGTTGGGAAAGTCCGAGGTATGTTCCACACCACCTCCCAGAGTAGTCCAGGAAGACTGCACTAGCTACCTAAGGCTGTACCTGTTCACAGCCAGCAGTTTATTGCCTTCTCCACCTTCTCCCTCTCACTTCCCACTGACACCTTTTGGACCAGCTGTCAGATATACTACCGGCACCCACATCCTTGCTTCATGACTATTACTTTCAATTTATAAATGAGGAAATATGCCCAAGGTCATATAGCTGGAAAATAGCAGAGGCGAGATTTGAACCCAAACTGAGGAGCCTCACAAAAGTGAAACCTGATTCATTGGGGAACTTTTGACCAGGTGGTCATACTGAAGTTTTATTCTTCAATATGGCTACTTAAACAAGGATAATAGTAATTTTTATTTTGTATTATGTGTACCTACTCTGCATTCTGTACTAGAAAATGCTGACAAATTTAGTCTACTTGTTTGCTTCACATAGCACTAATATGAACTCAACAATATCATTGATTTTTGCACAAAACTGACAGGACTGTATCTCATGATGTAGACAGAGATCTTCCTGTCTTAAATTTTATTGCTGACAGATAATTCTTGATATCATTCTAGGAAGGGAACTAAAAGAAAAGCATTCTCAAAGCACGTTATCTGTACCTCTCTCTAAACACATTTCATTTTCTTCATCATTATATTTTTGTCCACATTCTTCATTGTCACTTGAGGATAGGAACCATATCTGATTCACCTTTTTTTTTTTAACTTCATAATGTTCGGTATAACATCTTATATCAGTGGACTCTAAATAAATATTTTTAAAATAAATAAATGTTTATATGGACTTAAACTAGTGCTGTATTAAATGGACAAAACATTTGAAATTAGGATCACTAATTAGGGATAAGCATACCATCTCATAAACAATTGCTATTTGAGGTCAGTGCTACTCTGTTACTATTGTGTGTGATCAGTCACTCAAGCTCAGTCATATCTGATTCTTTGCAACCAGCTCATCAGGCTCCTCTGTCCATGGGATTCTCCAGGCAAGAATACTGGAGTGGGTTGCAGTTTCCTCCTCCAGGAGGTCTTTCCAGCCCAGGGATGGAACCGGCATCTCCTGCATTGGCAGGTGAATACTTTTACCACTGAGCCACCTGGGAAGCCCCCTATGTTACTGTTACCTTAGCTTGATTGCTGTGAAAAATGACACAAACTTTGAGTGGTATACAGCCAATCACTTCAGATCCCATTCTCTATACTTTTTTCTTCAAATTTGAATTCTATTTGAAAGAAAATAGAAATAGAATTCTAGTAGGTGGACTTTCCTATAGCTATCTCAGATCCACCGGTGGCTTTGACCAAGAAAGAAGTAGGTAAGGAAATCTTAAAATAGTGAAGCTTCTGGGTGGAGTGGTCCTAAAAGTGAAACTAATTAAAGGGAAGAAAGAAAAACAAAAAGAAAAGAATTCTAGAGAAAAATGCTTTACACTTAAATCAGTTTCATGTATTTTGGGACTTGTTTCCTTGAGTTTGGTTATTTCTTATTCTTTGAGATTTTTAAGAATATAGTGTTTTAGGGAGAAGTTGACCCCTTCAGTTTATTTACACGATTCTTCTCTCGTCCTAACTTCAATAAGATTTTTCTCGGACTTTGTCAGATATAGGGATATTTGGGGAGTCTGTGACCTCATGTGTCTTTTGATTCCAAAATAGAAATGTCCTCTCCAAGTATTCTCAATAATGAGTCCCTGGATTGAACATCGATAACTCAGACTCATCAAAGTCAAGTTTGACCATTGTTATGTTTTCACGGGATGTGGTGTCCCAAGGCAGTTCCTACATGTCAGTTATAGTAGTCTAGGCAGGTAAAAGGTAGACTTTGGTAGACTCTTCTAAAAGTTTGACCCATACAAACTGGCACAAATGCTTTTTGATTGTGCATTAAAATCTTATTTAATTATACACAGATTATTTATTTGGATAAAGAAGCTGATGTAAATTTTGTGGCCATACATTTTCTAGGGGAAGACCTCATATGATATTTTCTGCCTAAAGTGACTTGATGACAAGAGACTGAAAGACACACATGATGAAACGGGAAAAAAAGTTCTCGCCAAGTAGCCAAGAACATGGGATTTAGAGCCATGCAGTCCTGGATCCCATTACAGTTCTCACTTTTAATAATTGTGTTATTTATGATAAACTTTTTTACTTTAAACTACTTTACATCTAGCACCTTAGTTGGAAGTTATAGCACCAACTTCACAGGATAAATATTTATTAGGACAAATAATGTTTATAAATTTCTTAGCATACTTTCTAGTACATAAGAGATCCTAAACAGCTGTTACTTTTGTTGTTATTATTTTTAGTGTAATTATTATTCACAAGATCAACTTTTAGAGAGTATTTCCGGAAGTAAGAATAATAACATGGAATTAAATAATTAAAGAACTACAGTTGATAAATGGTGCCAGTGCTTATTCATCCAGTCGTGTCTGATTCTCTGTGGCCCCATGAACTATAGCCTACCAGGCTCCTCTGTCCTTTGAATTTTTCCGGCAAGAATACTGGAGCAGGTTGCCATTTCCTACTTCAGGGGATTTTTGTGACCTAGGGATTGAACCACATCTCTTATGTCTCCTTCTTTGGCAGATGAGTTCTTTACCACTAACACCACTTGGGAAGCCTCCCCATGATTGATAAACATGTCTCATTAAGTCTAAAAGTGCCTGGCAAAGGAAATTACTTTTCTGATTTGTTTAACTGATGAGAAAACTGAGACGCTGAGACCTAAAATAACTTTCCCGGAGACATACAGCTTATAAGGAAAGGTTTAGCCTAGGTCTTCAGACTTCTAACTTTCATGACCCTTGCTGCCTCCTACAAGGAAATACATAAGCAAGCATAAATCATCGTGTAAAGTGGTGAGTAACTGAAGGACCCAGCACTATAAGTTAGGCCAGGTAACTAAAGACCTCAGAGGGAAAAGCAGCCACAAATTCAGGACTCACTTTCCTGGGCCTCCCTTGTCCCCTGGATCTTGACCTGGTAACTACTATCTTGTTAGCTTCCCTATACCTTCAAAGAGGTGATTTTTTGTATATATTTTTTTCTAGTTAGTCTCAGTGGGATAATCGGCCCACATGATCTAATTTACCATCACCAGAAGCAGGTTCCCCCTGAATATTCATTATCAATTTTATTTTTCAGTCTTAATATTTTTGTAAGTTATTTCAGAATAGTACCTGTGACTGGAAACTTTTGCCTGAAGCAAACTTGAATGCTTAGTCAAGATGTTTGTCTAGGTGAAGCATCATTAATATTTTGTTTTAAAATTGAATATGGCTATCCAGGATCAAGTTTCGTGATGATTCAGGTAATCTACTTTGTGTTCCTTCTCCTATCTAAAGCTTCAGGATCAGCATAAGAGTATAGGTCAAATGCAGATTTCTTAGCAAAATGTAACTTAGAAAAGGATCAGAGTAGGTTGGTTTGAAGCAACCTTGTGCTTTCTGCCTGTATTGCTGTTAAACTGCATGAAGTTTGCTAAGCTTCTGTTTGTCAAAAAGGTTGTAGATTTTCACCTGATAGGACGCAGTGTGTTTTATTTTTCATAATACTGTGTTGATAAGCCTGGCACCTTGTTCTGCTTTTGGTTAAAATCTGAATTAGATTTCTACAGCTTTTGAAGCATCACTAAGAACTGGAGAACTCCATTAAGTCCAATAAGTCATTTCAGTTTAAGATAAGAATGGATGATGCTGGGGAGGGTTTCATTTTATTAGTGATGGGTTTAAAAAGCTTAAACTGCTACATAGGCCATCCAGCTTGGTTCCATTTTTTAAAATTTTATTTTATTTGTTTTAGTTTCAAAGAGCTGTTTTACTTCTCAGAGGTATATTGGTCAACATTTCAAGCCCTCCTTTGCAAGAAGGGAGATTCACTGAATAAAATCTATTCTTTAGAAATAATCCAAACCTAGATCAATCCTGAAATATTCTTACATCTTACAAATATATAATTTACAACTAAAGAACAAATTTGTACCTAGCTTCACAATGACATTTCACATCATTGTTTTTTAGCTTACCTTGGCTAATTATAACATGATAGAATACAATACAAAGTAATAGTAACCGTAAAGCTCTGTAGATCAGTCATAAATAGCAAAGACTTATTGTGAGTTCTTTACATCTGTTCAAGATGAAATCTATTTGTCTTTGATACAGTTTTTTTTCCAGATAAATAAATATGATGTAATCATCATTTTACCTTCAAATGTGTAATGTATAAGGCCATTTCTAAGAATGTTCTCTTCTCAACTGAAGCCTAGCTGTGGCTACACAATCTCCATTTGTTCGTTTACACAGATCTCTCTCTTTTCTTTTCAACCTTTCCTGTCTCACTTAGAGTTAACTATGTGCACATTTGGTAATAAATGCTACCATGGCATTTTGTGGTTTTTCCCTATACTACTACAGTTGCGGATATGGTAGTATTTCTATTATAAACATACGTTTGCAGTTTATAATTTGTTTGAGTAAAAGTTTAAAGATGTTGCTTTGTACATTGTGTTCTAATGGTGTGTTTGTGTTTTCTGATTTTTTTAAAAAGTAGAGTTGCATATATATGCGTATTCCACAATATCTTCTGCTTAAGATTTTGAGTGCCTTATCATTCATGTAAGATTGGCATGGCAAATAGTGTTATTCCTGTTTTATGGAGACCTTGGATATACCCTGGGCTTCCCAGGTGGTGCTAGTGGTAAAGAATCCGCTGTCCAATGCAGGAGACACAGGAGATGTGGGTTCGCTCCCTGGGTCAGAAAGATCCCCTAGAATAGGAAATGGCAGCTCCAGTATTTTTGCCTGAAAAGTTCCATGGACGGAGGATCCTGGCAGGCTACAGTCCATGGGGTCACAGAGAGTCAGACCTGATGGAGTGATTGAGCACGTGCACGCACACACACACACACACACACGCACGCACACACACACAGCCTACAGAGATTAAGTGATTTATCAAAGTGAAGAGGCAGTTGAGGTGAATGAGTTAAGTCAAAACCCAGAAGCCAAGGGGCAATTATCTTCAACTTGGTTGTTTTAATTTGTAGGTGGCATGAGAAAACTCTTTTAGGTTTTTCTTTTTTTTTTTTTATTATTGGTTACTTTGGTTGATACCCTGGGAAATACACTTTACAAACTTGGTCAAACTTTCTGCTTCTTATTCTTTCTGGAAACCCACTTGCTTATACTGGTATTTAGGCACCGTGACCAATGGAGACAGCAGGACAGGTAGGGCAGAGATGTCCAAAACTCAGCCATGGCTATCTGGTCTCTGGATCATAGAAGTCATAGCTCAGTTGTCTTCAGTCAGGAAGAGGATAGCAGAGACCGCAGAAATGGGACATCCCACTGGTACCCAGAGGCATGTGGGGCCAGCATGGCATACAGGAGCCTCCACACAGGCAGGTAGAGCACAAAAGCAGAAGACTGAGTGAGCAGCCTCTCAGTCTGGGGGATGCATGCAGCAGGCAACTTGGCATTGAAGTCAAGCAGTAGGGCTGCAGCCACAGGTCTAGTTCCTTGGGAGGGATTTGGCAGGAGCAAGCCAGCCCAGTCCATTAAGGAGGGGCCTTTCAAGCAGGCTCCCAACGTAGGGGCTCAGGTAGAAGGGCTAAGACAAAAGTCAAGTTACCACATGGGATAGAGTCTAGAGCTCGGGAACAAAGGAGAACTCCAATGATCAGTTCTAGACTACATACAGTAAGCACAAAAAAGCCCAGTAAATAAATCAATTTGTAATGCTGACAAGGGCTGTGGAGAAGATAAAACAGAATAGCAAGTATTTTAAATTTATTTATTGATTTATTCACACATATATATCTTTATTTAACTTTCCACCTACTATTGTTTTCCAAAAGCCGTACATAGGTAAACTGGGATTTAAGAGTTAGGCTGTGGATTTGAGAACTAAAATCATATCAGTTATTACTGAAGAGTGCTTGCCTAGTAGTTTCATCCCTTCCAGACATTTTTAGTGCTATTTTACCAAAATTAAGATTTTCTTTCACTCTCACAATTAGGAGAGGGCAATCGGTGAACATCAATTGGTGCTCAGTTATTAGTACAACTGATGTTCAACGTTAGAGGATAAAGATCAGGTATGTGCATGTGGGTTGTGTGTGTGTGTGTTTGTGTGTGTGTTTAGACGTTAAAACTATGTACCAATATAATAAGGAAGGGTTTTCTGATAATATGAAAGCTATTTGTATGCAAGCTATTTGTATTCAAGAGCGTATCTTGAAATCATATAGAATCTGCTTGCTATCAGGTCATCTGGGTTTTGCAAATTAAAGGTATATATATTTTTGTCTCATAAAAAAAAACAAAACTGAATATTGGACTTATAAATTTAAAGGATCTAAATAAAGGTGATGGATTCAAACACCGAAAAGGTGGTTGAAAGAGCTTACCTTTAAGGAACTTTTTGTACTTGAGAGTCTAGATTTCCACATGGTTTTGTTTCACATTTTATCAGGTAAGTAGGCTATGTGTTTGATCAGTAGATTATCACATTGCATTTTTAAAGATCTTCTTTTGTCTCATAAACATTCGTTTTTATTATTATATTTGAGTTTATATAGCAGTTTGGGCTGGAGAAGGCAATGGCACCCCGCTCCAGTACTCTTGCCTGGAAAATCCCATGGACGGAGGAGCCTGGTGGGCTGCAGTCCATGGGGTCGCTAAGAGGTGGACACGGCTGAGCGACTTCACTTTCACTTTTCACTTTCATGCATTGGAGAAGGAAGTGGCAACCCACTCCAGTGTTCTTGCCTGGAGAATCCCAGGGATGGGGGAGCCTGGGCGGGCTGCCGTCTCTGGGTAGCACAGAGTCGGACACAACTGAAGCGACTTAGCAGCAGCAGCAGCAATTTGGGCTCTCCAAATAATAACCCTGTATTTCAGTAGCAATCTTTTTGAAGTTTTGGCATCATGCCTAATTATATTAAAAAAAATAGCTATGCCAAATACCTAACCATGACATGGTTTTTGACTTGATCTGCAAGTTGGCAGTAGAAAAGGAAATTCTGTAGTACTTCTATATTAACTAAATGCCATATCTACTTAAATTATCTAATATGCTACTGTAACCTACTTATGAAAACAATAGTTAGCTTAGATGAATAGTCTATAAAATAGTAGGAACTGTTTTAATGCTAAAATGACTACAGAGTACATAAATGCCAAATTATATACAAAGGATCTTTCCTTCTTATACTCCAGAGGTCATCATTGATGGCATCAAAAACAACTTGGAAATATGTCCTCTACAATGACATTTGGGTTACTATTTTGTCTTAATTTTCATCCCCATTATTATTGAAATACAAATTCAATTCTAAATACTGACCTGATTTAGATTTTGATAGTTGTGTAGAGATGTCTTTGTAGCAACTGGTGTTTTATTATTCTTTAGTGGTTTGGAGTAGGAAGTTGTTGTTATAGCCTTTGACATCTCATTTAAAAATAATTAATGTGTTTCCTTATTTGCCTGGTGGCACCTATAATGGGTCAATAGAGTGAAAAATCCTGATGTTGGCCATCAGTGGGAAGTTCTTTAGTGGATATATAGAGAATCGGCACTTTGGTCTAAAGAACGAACTGCTTAAGCCTAAAAGGAAGATATGTGGTGAGTGTGGGAAAGGCCTGGGGCTTAATTGTGTTTGCTTGTGTGAATCAGGAGTGTGGTGTGGCTGCCGAGAAAGCAGAGGCAACCAGAGGCCTGGCTGGCAGGGAGAATTCCCAGTAAACAGTGAGGTGAGGGGGTGACTCTACCGACCCTGAATCCCTCTCCCCTGCCTGCTGTCTTGGGGTCAGTTTGGGGTTCTCTAGTTAGCTGTATAAATGTTTAAGTGTTTAAAATTGGAGTTCATTCAAAGACAAGTGGTCAGGATGGAGAGAAAACTTGAAACCGTGTTTATATAAGGAAGAGCTGGAGGAACTGGGGATGTTTATTCTGGAGGAGAGGGTACAGAATTGCTGTCTTCTTAGATATAAAGGGTTGTCATGTAGAAGAGAGGTTAGATTTATTCTGCACAGCTCTGGAGGGTAGAATAAGGGCCAATGGGGCAGATTTGGGCTCAGCTTTAGGAATAACTTTCTGCTGGTTTCACGTGTCCCTGAAAGGAGTGCACTGTCTCAAAAAGTGATAATTTTGTAGCTTGGGGACAGCCATACCTAGGCACATGGTTTCTGTTTTATTCAGGAAGCATCCCATGAGACTGGTTAAAGGTCTCCAGAGTCCTCCCAAATCTGCGAACCTAGTTCAGCATCTCTCACCATCTCTCTGTGTCTCTGTCCAGCAGACACATGTCTTGACCAAGCATAGTGCTAGGGGTGCGGACATCTCCAGGCACTGGAGAAACCAGAATGCTAACAGTGGCCACAGCATAGGGTGAGGAGTGCTCCCAGGGTGATGAACTGCGTGCGTCTGGTCTCAGAGTCCCAGAGAGGGCCCACAAATGTGATGCTCAGATGGCGGTGCCTGAGCTGAGTTGTAAATAGGAGTTGGCAAGAAAGAGTGGCGATTAGGCATTGCAACAGGAGGATCGAGCCTGTGGAGAGGCCAAGGTGAGAGTGTGGGTGCAGGTAGACAGGGAGAAAATAAAATGGAGCAGGAGGTGGAGCAGGAAGTGCTTTGTGTGCTAAACTGAGCATTCAGCTTTAGGAGTTGAAGTTTAGGAATAATGTAATCCAATTCGCATATTTAAAAGGTGGCTTAGCTGATAAGGTTGAGGATGGAGCAGTTCAGTTCATTCGCTCAGTCGTGTCCAACTCTTTGCGACCCCATGAATTGCAACACTCCCTGTCCATCACCAACTCCCGGAGTTCACTCAGACTCACGTCCGTTGAGTCAGTGATGCCATCCAGCCATCTCATCCTCTGTTGTCCCCTTCTCCGCCTGCCCCCAATCCCTCCCAGCATCAGTCTTTTCCAGTGAGTCAACTCTTCGCATGAGGTGGCCGAAGTATTGGAGTTTCAGCTTTAGCATCATTCCTTCCAAAGAATACCCAGGGCTGATTTCCTTTAGAATGGACTGGTTGGATCTCCTTGCAGTCCAAGGGACTCTCAAGAGTCTTCTCCAACACCACAGTTCAAAAGCATCAATTCTTCGGCGCTCAGCTTTCTTCACAGTCCAACTCTCACATCCATACATGACCACTGGAAAAGCCGTAGCCTTGACTAGACGGACCTTAGTCGGCAAAGTAATGTCTCTGCTTTTGAGTATGCTATCTAGGTTGCTCATAACTTTTCTTCCAAGGAGTGAGCATCTTTTAAGTTCATGGCTGCAGTCACCATCTGCAGTGATTGACCAGCAGTCAGTTCATCCACGGACTCCTGTCCAAGTCTCAGGTTTCTCCTCCCTTAGGTGAGGGCCTTGGACTGTTCTGCAGAATTCTATGAAGGTAGTCATTCACTGTCGTCCTTCATAATTTCACTGTGTCAAGTCTGTGGTGCCCTAGGTCTCACTGGCCACTGGATGCAAATGCAGCCATTGGTAGTAACACCCAGATTTCACTCATTTTTGATGCTTAGGACCTCTGGAACCCCTGCAGGTCACACCCAGTTATCTCTGGGCATGCCCAGTGGGAGAGCATAAGCTGCTCTTCTCCTCCAGGCCTCCTCACCTGTTGTTGTCTGTTCAAGGCTCCTCACCTGTCATTATCTGAACCGACCTGAGTGTGGTGCCTCCTCATGCCAGTGCTTTACGATGGCACCGTGGTCCCTGTCTGCCATCGATAGCCCTAGAATTCCAGCCTGTAGAGTACTGAGGTGACCCTGCCCTCCTCACAGTCTTCACTGTATCACAGCCACACTGTCACCAGTCAAAATGGAGAAATGGCTCACTGCCTCATTCTGTGTCACTTTTTGTCACCTTGGCAGGGAAGTGGGACTGGATAAGCTTGTACCTCCCAAAGTCCCTCTTGACAAAGCTCCTCTAGTTTCTGCCCACAGCTCCAAGACTATGGAACCAATCCTGAGAGACACACCAGGGTTTTCTCTCCATTCCAGTTTCCCCCAGTCTCCTCCTATCTTGGCTGATTCTCCTTCAGCAGCAAAATGAACCATAATCCTAGGCTTCGCCTCTGGATCATCAAACATAGCAATACCTGAGATAATGATGATTATCATGTGTGGCGCAGGGCTAAAAGCTGCTCGTGTACCATCTCATTTAATCACTCCCAGCCCAAGGAGGTTCAGATTCTTGGTAGCCTCATTTGTAGATGAGGATGAGGCTAAGAGGAATTAAATAACGTGCTCAAACAGCAGACAGAGCTAGAATTTAAAACCAGACTGGTTTAGATTACCAGACACCAGGTTCCCAGCACTGGGACCTAAACACTTATTATCTTATAACCTGGTTAATGGTAAAGTGCTTACTTTGCTCATTTGTCATCTTTGCATAAATTCCAAATTGGCTTTTGCATCTAGGGCTGGGAAGAAACGGTGGATGCTGCTCTTTCTCACCTCTTGAAGACCTGCCTATCGAAGAGTTCCAAGGAACAGGCTTTGAACCTCAGCAGCCAGCTAGGCATACCCAAAGACACAGGCCAATTGAAGAAGCACATCACCTTGCTGTGTGATCGATTAGCCAAAGGTGGACGTCTCTGCCTAAGTACTGACGCAGCAGCTCCGCAGACCATGGTCATGCCAGGTAGGAACTCCATTCATGCTCCCCAAACACAGTTGTATTAAGGCTTTGGCCAAATTAAAGGGGTGCGCTTTTTACTGTGGTTGTATCGGGGGTTTACATTTCATAGTAAAGTGACGATAGCCAAGAAAATTGCTTGCACGTTTCCCTTCAGATATCCCTAGGAAATCACTTGGATGAATATTCTTGGGGTATTTGCTTGTTAAACATTTCTAGAATGGTATGTCTTTTTTCTTCCCCCTGCTTTTAAATATATGATCCACTTTGTTTTGCTACTAACCAATAAAAAGTGGATTAGAGAATAAAACCATTTTTAAGGAAAATTTTACTAAATGTGATCTCGCGATACCATATTTCATAAATGTAAATAGCATAATACAAGTGGCTAATATAATCCAGATGAGTCCCATCCTTTCTGCCGTTTGTTTGGATTGTGGTCACCAGAATCGGGGGAAGAGACAAATTAAAAAACTGGAGATCAGGCAGTATGAGCAGGCTTCAGGGCTGAGGCCAGTATGTGCCAGGGTGAGAGATCCAGGTTGCCCCTACCTGGGCAGTCAGTGATGGCCATGGACATCTGGGTCAGCCCTTCCCACCATCAGAGGGGCTGAGCTGTCAAGAGCTCTGCATTTTGATCCTTTAGAGGCAGCAGCTCCCAAGTCCCGCTTCCATCTTCTTAGTGTCTCTCTTTATGGCAGCAGCAAGGAGCACAGAGTAAATGAATTTATTAAATGAAGCAGCTATAGCATCTGTTTCCTCCTCAAGCAGGGACCATAGTATGGGAAGTGATGTGGATTTTCTTCATCTTCTTTATATGCCTTTTGTACACCTACCTCCCTATGCTGATGCTCTTCCTCTTGTTTCCTTTCCCCCTCAACCAGCCTTCCTAGAAGTAAAAAGGAATGCAGGTGAAAACTTTAAAAAGATAAACACGGAGACAGCATAGCATAATCTAATAAGCACAGGCTCTGGAGGCAGACAGACAGTGTTTGGGTCCTGTCTTTGTGCCTTACTGCTCATATGACTTGAATATGTTACTTAACTTTCCAGAGTCTAGTCTCTCCTTTCAAAGTGGGTATAATAATGCTGTCCTTGTTTCTAGGGCCTTATATGTTTATAAAGTACCTTGCACAATTCTTGGAACAGAGATACACTGAGAAACTCAAACTATAATTACTGCCATTGTGTAGATGTATGTGTAATTCATCTTCTAAATTTGGATGAAGAGAATGACTGGCATGGGACCATACCATTCTATAGTCTATGATTTGAAATATTTTTTACCTTAATTATACACAGACAGAACATAACTTTTATTTCAAAACCAAATTTCTAATATGGTGTCTCAGAATAGAATTGCCTTCCTACATAGAAACAGTTCTAATAGTTTGAATTTAGGTCTTCTTCATCTTGCCCTTGCTAACACCCTCCTAACTAGTCCTTTGGCCTCTACTCACCCATTGCTGTCTACTATTAGGATGCCACATTTATTGAATGTAGAACTATAGTCATTTGTTTAAATAACTAGATTTGGAGGCGACTTCAGGACTGGGTCCATAGAAACCCTTGATGTAAAATTTCTAAATGTTTGGAAGGAAGACGGTGAGGAAAGGAGGAAGAGAGGGAAGGTAGGCACAGAACGAAGGAAAGTAGAAAATGTGTTTGCTCACAATCCAGGAGTCTGTAAGCCAGGTGTGTGCCTGTCGCGCTAGTCTGACTGAGATCATCCCATTGGGGAGATTGAAGCTGTGAGTGTTTGTCGTGATCACAGTAGCTTGCTTTCACGTAACACTGTTTGGCTTTAGTTGAGTGACTCTCCCTCCCACCTGCTGTGATCCAATCATGACAGTGAGTTTTAAAAAATTGTTAAATCAGCTCTCTTTGTCATTGCCATGCTTCATTATTGACTATAATACTTTTCCTCCTTGGAGCTCCAATTTTTCACACACTAATTTCTGTACTTGGTATGTTTTTGAGGTAGAAGGAACATGTGAAATTATTGCTGTTTTACAAATAGCAATGGAGTTAGGGAAAGCTAAATATCTTGCCCAGAGTCACATGGTTACTGGAAGGGTTAGTCTAGATTCGAAATCTTCTAGCCCATTGTGCTTCCCACTAGACCACACGAACCACAACGGTACAAATAGATTTCTGGCCAGAGCCTCCTTCTGGGTAAACTGTTCTCAATCTGGCTTTCTTTTCACTTAAATTGGTGTTGCACTGTGGGAAGAAAAGGGCAGAAACTGTTCCCCACAATCTCTTTTCTTTGCTCTGAGGAACATAATAAACGTTTACCTTGTATTTGCTATGTTCTTCATTTTTATTATCTTGGTAGGTGACTTGGTACCATTATTTCAGACATAATAAGAAATACTGTGAGTTATGTCTGCTTCAAACCAGTAATTGTGCAATTTATGATGTTAATTTGTTTAGCTGCTATAGTTGTTTCAGAATACATGAAGGTAAAGTGGCATTCTAGAAGGGAGTGGATGACCGAACACATGAACACACAAACATTTTTCGCAGACACTATCTTCTTTTTAATGGTTGGGCAGGAACTCAGAAATCATCTGGTTTGTCTCCCTCACCTAACAGCTGGTGTAACGAAGGCTCTAGAACGATGAAGTGACTTAGTGGTTGGTATTAAAAGGCAGGAGTGTGTGTAATTTTACCGTGTTCCCTATTAAATGGCAGATGAATAAACATCTCAGAATAAAAAACCCTTGGTCTTTTCTAGCCTCCTGACTTTATGAGCCTGGCACCTTGTATGTGCCCTTTCTGTGCTCCAGTAAAGGCCATGATGACAACATCCTCCCTGGCACCCAGAATTTGAAAATCTTCCCCAGTGGGAATTACCTTAAGGACTTCATTGCCTCACATTTCTCCTGCTTGCCTTTATCAACCCTCACATTCTGCGTCAGCATATAACCTAACCTTTACTGGGTATTCTTTTTATTACAGAACCATCAAACTTATATTTCTCTTCTTACCGCTACCGCTCACATCTTTCTGCTGGGGAATATTGCACTTTCATTATATGCCTTTTTCTTAGTCTCAGTGATATGAATTCTACCCTTAGAATAAGAGTTCCATGGGGCCACCAGTGTAGTGTTTTTTTAAAAAATCTGAATGCGAACACCTTTGGTGGTCTAGCTGACTTTCTCATACATGTTTGCTTCATCCTTGCAGGTGCTTAGGGCTGAGGTTTACCTTACATTGCTAGATTGATTATGGAAGGTTCGAGACTAATTGGTATCAGGAAAAGACTCCCTGAAACTGGAGCCATTTCATTGTTGTCATTGGGAAAACAAAAGATTTGTTTGAAAAATAAGTAAAATTGAAATCAACAGTAAGTTTATCATATATTTGCCAAAATTTATGTGATGTCTGTTATGTTATAGCAGTTCTTAGAGACAGCTATGAAGGAGCTGCGGGAGGTGTTTGTTTACGTTCTGTTTCTGGTATGACGAAGGACACTCAAATTTGGCCTAACTAGCACCTTTACAAAGAAGGCCATTTTTAAGAAAACACATTCCAACGTGTTATCCATTTTCCTAGGGGCCTATGATTTTTATGCAAACGATTTTCTTCAGAAATATTTATCTTGTCATTATTCTAACCAATTTTCTTCACTTCATTGTTAACTGGACCAATTGCCAGATTTTCCCTGGGTACTGTCCATGCATGTGGTACAAGTGGTTCTCTAATAACACCTAATTTGCATTGTATTTTGTATCATTTGCAAGATTTGTAATTTCCCTCTGCAACCCATTTATGCTGTATTTGTAACAATTTCCAACAGTCACTGAAAGATGAACCAATATAAGAAGTTGATGGCAGGTGGGGATTCATATAGTGTTGAATGTGGAAAGAAGCTTGAGTAGAGACTAGTTTTATAAGTGGCCGGTTAGTTTTTGAGCGACTATCTTCGTATTATGCTTTTGTTTTTTATTACTACAATTGAGATAATTAGAACATAGGAGAATCCCCCTCCCCCCAATTATGTAAGAATTTAGAATGCGCTAGCCTAAATTCTGATCTCATGTGCTGATGTGGCATTTCAAAGCAATGGAAAAAGGACACGGTGAATTAATTGAAAAATGTTGCTGGGAACAGACCAACCATTTGGAGGAAAAGTAGATTCCCTAGTCCAAAACATGTGCCACAATACATTTCAGATGGGTAGGAGATTTAAATGTAAAAAAAAAGGGAAACTGCCTGAACAGAACAAAATAGAGGTAAATACATAGATATGGAGGCGAGATAGGCCTTTCTAAGTTAAGTCAGCAAAGGCGGAAAGCAAAAAACAGTTTCAGCTGTCTACTTCTTAAGATCTGGTCCAGAAGCATGTGAACTGAGGTATGTGTTAATGATAGTTACCCTGGATGGGGCAGTTACAGGTGGTGTCTTAGCATCCTCCTACTATTTCTCTTCCATATAAGGTGTACATTTTCCTATAAATAACATATATAACTTTGATAAAAAGAGACTCTGGTAAAAATGTCAGCAATAAAATGACCGTAGTATCAGAAACGGTAGTAATGAAAAAATGGTCAGTTTTGTAAATCAGGAAAATTAATGACTTTTACAGTATTCAAGGGTAATGACCTGTGTTTATGGGGCTTGTTTATATTTCAGTTGTGATAAACAAATACAGGTTCTTCAGGACTTTGTGCAGCTTGTTTACGGATTCTGCCTCCTTCCTACCTCTATATCTCATCTCTGAAAATAGGCCAAATCGTGCAAATTATTGATCTCTGAGCAATTTTCTACCCTTTTCACAGGTGACTTCATAATTACTAAATTAGGTGAGCACTTTGGCTATAAACCTCAGTCCTCCCTGCAGGTTTTTTCAATAACACCATTCCCTTCTTAGAGCATTCTCATTTCTTAACTCTTCTTTTGCTATAGAAACCGTTCCCGATAGCTTGTCTTTGGCTCGGGCTTGTCTTTTCCCGTCTGCTTTGTGCCTCTGTGCCTGCACGCGGCCTTTTTCTCTCTGTGCACACGCCTGGTGTGTCTTCTTCCTCTTACAAGGACACTAGTTCTTTTGGGTCGATGCCTCACCCTCATGACCTCGTTTAACCTTAATCACCTCTTTAAAGGCCCTATTTCCAAATACAGCCCCATTGGGGGGCTGGTTAGGGCTTCAACCTATGAATTTTGGGGAGGACACAAGTCAGTCCATAATGCCTCCAGGTAATAGCTAAGTGCATGAAGGACTTATATTTTATTCCTTTTTTGTGTGTGTGAACATAGCATCCTACTTATGCCTAGTATATATATAGTTGATGCCCATCATATATTTTTTAAACTTCTTATTTTGGAATAATTACAGACTCATAGGAAGATGCAAAAATACTACATAGAATCCCAGGTACTCTCATCCAGCTTTCCCCAATGGTAACATTTCATAGACTGTAGTCTGGTATCAAAAACAGGAAACTAACTTTGGTCTACCTTATGTTTTTAGAATGAATCAGTGGAGCTGTTTATAAAGAAGCTAAGTCTTAAAGTAGGTGTGAATTTTAGATATTCAGAAAGGACAGTGGCAGGTACAATAGATAGAGTTGTTAATTTAAGCAAGGAGATATGGGTCTATAAATAAACTGCTTAAATTTTAGGTTGGAAATTTAGTTTGGTACATCAGTAAGCACCAGTTGATATAGAACTTGAAAAGCTAGATAGAAGAGATTGAGCAAATGGTGAAGGAAACTGTTTAGATTAAGATATAAGTGATTTATAAAGGACAGCGTTCTATTCCATTTTGAAAAGTGATTTAAAAAGTAAAGCAAAAATAACTCCCTGTGTTTTAGACATACTAATCTAATAGTGGTACACAGGAGAGAGGGGAATATGGGAAATAGGGAAGAATATAGAAGTTTCATCAAGTTTTTAAATTGCATTGATGGAAATCATTGTTTGTAATTTTGTTATGAATAATGTGCTTTATTTCAAATACAGTGAGCTTGAGATGACTAAGATGCATCCAAGAAAAGAGATATGTTAATTGCTGGATCTGAGGGATTTGAGTTGAAGGGAAAGATTAAAGCTTAAAAGTAGATTTTAGTATCCTCAGCTTAGAGGCCATCACTGAAACTCTGTCATTGGAGGAACACTATGGTAGTGAAGGCAGAGGCAGGGAACACTGGATTTGGGATTTATTTGCAGAGCCAGATAAGAAGTGCATTCTACACGGAGGAGGTGAATTTCAAACAATTCCCAGCAGAAATGGTGTCGGTAGTATTTAGGACAGAAGGTCAAGGAATGATCCGTCTGTAACTGGAAGGAACAGTATAGGAAGGCAAATGCAAGAAGAAGTAGGCTTTTATCAAGGTTTTTACTTCTTTTCCTTTTCTTCTCTTTAGAAAATATATTTCAAGATGTTTGAAGGTTGGGGAGTGATGGTAAGATGAGAAGGCTAAAAATCCAACATTCACATTAAATGGGGAGGTTTGAGGAAGCAGAGGAATAATCTAAAATACAGTTAAACTGAAAAGAGTATTTGAGAAGGGAAATAAATGAGAAGACAGATATAAATTGGAAATATAGGGAGATTTTAAAAAAGAACATTTCATGAAGTTCAGACACATGAGCTTTGGAGAAGTAAAGTTTTATAATAATCTGCAAGAGAGCAAGAAGGTGGTGAATGGTGAGGCAGTAAATTCAGGTTGATTTGCAGTGGCTGCTGTGGGAGGGACAAGCTCAGCCATTTAGCAATTGTGCAGCTACTTCTTCCTCTAGAGCTATAATTTTCTCATTGAAATACTGAGATGGCACCACCTTGTTTTGAAACAGCATATTGCTTCAAAATTATTTTGAAAATCAAACTATATTGTTAGAAGTAAAGAAAGCATGCAGTTTTTAATAGGGTTGCTCCTATTAATAATTATGAGGCTTCCCTGGTGACTCAGATGGTAAAGAATCTGCCTGCAATGCAGGAGACCTGGGTTCAATTCCTGGGTCATCCACTGTAATAGGGAGTCCATAATGGAATGAAGAAAGGTTAATTGAAGAATATTTGAATCCAGGATTAGAGCTGTATTTGACAGGAGAAGCAATTAGGAGTAACTATAGGGGAAGGTCTACCATCAAAGACCTAATAGAATAACGTTCTCCCTGTGTGTACTTAACAAATACTTGTTGATAGATAAGCCGGCTGGTAACTAATTACAATGTGATGACCAAAGCCCAGTTTCTTGGAAGAAGGGCTGTTAAAATAGGAGTAGAATACCAGGGGAGTTTGAGGAATTTCCTTCCCTGCAGATGTTTAAACTAATACAGATAGTCAACAGTCTGAAGATAATTTGGGAAAAACCCTGCCTGAGAGTAGGGGGATGAATTAAATAACTCTTAAAGTACATCACTATTTCTATTTCTTCAGCCATGTCATATGAACAGATCTTTAATATGTACATTTTTACCCTCATCCAGCTGTAAATGTGAGCTGTCTTTTCTTTGGACTAATTTCACATGAGATATTATAATGGAAACCCTAACTGTGTAGTTTTCAATATCATTAAAAATTGTGTAGGTTGACCAAAAGAAGGAGTACTTCCGTAACACTGGAGCATCCCTTGGAAGGTACTTATCTCTGAGGCTTTGTATGATATAAAAAAATAAAACTTTTCTCCCATGTTTAATTGGTATATGGGACTATTTTATATTCAAATGTGAGGATAAAAAGTTTGTATTTATTCCAGCAGCTGATGGTTTGAAGGGATTTCTACTGATTCAACTTGTAAAAAATCTTTTCTAGTTTTCTTCCTCTCAACTTTTACCCCTACCCGAACTTCTGCTACCTCAGTGAGTCTGTCTTCAATAGTAAGGTTTTACTGGTTCACCTCCAAATTGGAGTAAATACATATCCTGTTTTCTTTCCTTCACCTGTTACTCCCAGGACCTGTTCTCTCTCTGAGGAATTTGATCTTCAACAATAACTTCTGTGCTTTCAGTAGAAATTCAAGATTATTAAAATTGTATGTATTGTTTTTAATTCTCCTTTGGATTTTAGGGTCCCTCGATAAAGTATTTCAAGTACTTAGAATAAACTCATCAATCAGTTACTTATGTGAGATAGTCACTGAAACTTATTTTTATGTCACATTATTTTCATTTAAAATAATGAGAATACCCACAGATAGAAGGGGCAGATCCAGCAAGGTGGCCCATTCCCATTTTTATTTCTGGCCAAAATACCTGGCCTAAACTGGGAATGACATTCTGCTACTGACACTACACAGCCCTTACAAGAAATGATGATGTTCTTGCAGTTAGAACTGTTGAATGAAGTCAGGTCTGTGCTCCCAGCCTTTAAAATGCACTTTTCACATTAAACTTTGAAAGAAAAACATTTTTAGTGTGTTTGTTTATTCAAATAAATCATTGGAATAACTAGACCCTTCTGATTTATGTGTAATGTGATATTTCCTAAACAATTAAAAATGAAAATGAAAAACTATTCTATCTAGTGACTCTTAGAGTATATAACCTGATTCTGAAAAGTAAAATGCCTTTAGTTGTATTTCTATGTACAATATGTCTCAACTCTATGCTTTTTATTATTATTATTATTTTAATATAAATTTATTTATATAATTGCAGAGTAATTACTTTACAATATTGTATCGGTTTTGCCATACATCAACATGAATCTGCCACAGGTGTACACGTGTTCCCCATCCTGAACCCCCTTCCCTCCTCCCTCCCTGTACATCCCTCTGGATCGTCCCAGTGCACCAGCCCCGAGCATCTTGTATCATCCGTTGAACCTGGACTGGCGATTCGTTTCACATATGATATTATACATGTTTCAATGCCATTCTCCCAAATCATCCCACCCTCTCCCTCTCCCACAGAGACTGTTCTATACATCTGTATCTCTTCTGCTGTCTCTCATACAGGGTTATCATTACCATCTTTCTAAATTCCATATATATGCGTTAGTACACTGTATTGATGTTTTTCTTTCTGGCTTACTTCACTCTGTATAATAGGCTCCAGTTTCATCCACCTCATTAGGACTGATTCAAATGTATTCTTTTTAACGGCTGAGTAATACTCCATTGTGTATATGTACCACAGCTTTCTTATCCATTCATCTGCTGATGGACATCTAGGTTGTTTCCATGTCCTGGCTATTATAAACAGTGCTGCGATAAACATGGGGTACATGTGTCTCTTTCAATTCTGGTTTCCTCGGTGTCTATGCCCAGCAGTGGGATTGTTGGGTCGTATGGTAGTTGTATTTCCAGTTTTCTCTACAGTGTTCTCCATAGTGGCTGTACTAGTTTGCATTCCCACCAACAGTGTAAGAGGGTTCCCTTTTCTCCACACCCTCTCCAGCATTTATTGCTTGTAGACTTTTGGATAACAGCCATTCTGACTGGCATGAGATGGTACCTCATTGTGGTTTTGATTTGCATTTCTCTGATAATGAGTGATGTTGAACATCTTTTCATGTGTTTGTTAGCCATCTGTATGTCTTCTTTGGAGAAATGTCTGTTTAGGTCTTTGGCCCATTTTTTGATTGGGTCGTTTATTTTTCTGGAATTGAGCTGCAGGAGTTGCTTGTATATTTCTGAGATTAGTTGTTTGTCAGTTGCTTCATTTGCTATTATTTTCTTCCATTCTGAACGGTGTCTTTTCACCTTGCTTATAGTTTCCTTTGTTGTGCAGAAGCTTTTAATTTTAATTAGGTCCCATTTGTTTATTTTTGCTTTTATTTCCAATATTCTAGGAGGTGGGTCATAGAGTATCCTGCTGTGAAAAAACTATGGAACACTTCACGCCTTTGCGTGTCATCCTCGCACAGGGGCCATGCTAATCTTCTCTGTATCATTCCAATTTTAGTATACGTGCTGCCAAAGCGAGCACAACTCTATGCTTTTTAAAAGGTACCTTTTTGTTTTTTAAATGTTTGATTTTTATTTAAAAATAAATAATATTTTGGTTAGTTAGAATTTTTGTATTTCTTTCATGTCTGCTTTCTGAGCAATACTCCATGTCATGTGTAAAATGTTCCTGAAAAATATAATATCAATCTCTAGCTTCAGAAGCTGTGATTTATGCTAATACTGATAGGAATATTTTTATTTAGTATAAACATTTGCATATTGGTTGTTTAAAGATATTTTTGGCTTTTGTTCTAAGATATTTATGGCTTTAAAGCCCATAAAACAAGAATCAAGTTTAAACCCCATAAAACAAGAAGTAAATACATTGTACTAGTGAGTAGTATGGCAGCATGCAGGGCCCCAACTTACTAGTTATAAGGAAATGGAATGGCAGATACCAAGGGTTCAAGTGTGAAGTTTGGTGAGTTTCACTCAGTATGTGAGCAAATTTGGAAAACTCAGCAGTGACCACAGGACTGGAAAAGTTCAGTGTTCATTCTAATCCCAAAGAAAGGCAATGCCAAGAATGCCCAAACTATTGTACAATTGCAATCATCTCACACGCTAGCAAAGTAATGCTCAAAATTCTCCAAGTCAGGCTTCATCGTTACGTGAACCATGAACTTCCAGATGTTCAAGCTGAATTTAGAAAAGGCAGATAAACCAGAGATCAAATTGCCAACATCCGTTGGGTCATCAAAAAAGCAAGAGCATTCCAGAAGAACATCTACTTCTGTTTTATTGACTATGCCAAAGCCTTTGATTGTGTGGATCACAATAAACTGTGGAAAATTCTGAAAGAGATGGGACTACCAGACCACCTGACCTGCCTCTTGAGAAACCTGTATGCAGGTCAGGAAGCTCTAGTTAGAACTGGACATGGAACAACAGATTGGTTCCAAATAGGGAAAGGAGTACGTCAAGGCTGTATATTGTCACCCTGCTTATTTAACTTCTATGCAGAGTACATCATGAGAAACACTGGGCTGGATGAAGCACAAGCTAGAATCAAGATTGCTGGGAGAAATATCAATAACCTCAGATATGCAGATGACACCATCCTTATGGAAGAAAGTGAAGAGGAACTAAAAAGCCTCTTGACGAAAGTGAAAGATGAGAGTGAGAGAGTTGGCTTAAAGCTCAACATTCAGAAAACGAAGATCATGGCATCTGGTCCCATCACTTCATGGCAAATAGATGGGGAAACAGTGGAAACAGTGGCTGACTTTATTTTGGGGGGCTCCAAAATCTCTGCAGATGGTGACTGCAGCCATGAAATTAAAAGACACTTGCTCCTTCGAAGAAAAGTTATGACCAAGCTAGACAGCATATTAAAAGCAGAGACATTACTTTACCAACAAAGGTCCGTCTAGTCAAAGCTATGGTTTTTCCCATAGTTATGTATGGATATGAGAGTTGAACTATAAAGAAAGCTGAGCCCCAAAGAATTGATGCTTTGGAACTGTGGTATTGGAGAAAGACTCTTGAGAGTCCCTTGGACAGAAAGTAGATCCAACCAGTCCATCCTAAAGGAAATCAGTCCTGAATATTCATTGGAAGGACTGATGCTGAAGCTGAAACTCCAGTACTTTGGCCACCTGATGGGAAGAATTGACTCATTGGTAAACATCCTGATGCTGGGAAAGATTGAAGGTGGGAGGAGAAGGGGAGAACAGAGGATGAGATGGTTGGATGGCATCACTGACTCAAGGGACATGAGTTTGAGTCAGCTCTGAGAGTTGCTGATGGACAGGGAAGCCTGATGTGCTGCAGCCCATGGGGTTGCAAAGAGTTGGACATGACTGAGTGACCAAAGTGAACTGAACTGAACTAATGAAAAAATAAAGTTTGATACAGCATACTTTGTCAATGGGACATTTAGTCATATAGAGGCAGACAAGTTACCTAATATTGTTACCTGTTTTTATTTAAGAGATAAAAAAATCTTTCCTTTCAAAATTAGATAAAATACAAGGCTGCTAAATTTTTAAAACTTGACCTGTTATCTCATGGAAAATCATTGATAAGTTTTACACTTTATAAATTTATAAATGATGAACTTAATCCACCATTTCCATTTTAAAAACATATCATGTACAAAGCCAGACTGAGACCCCAAAGTGAAATTTTTGTTGCATGTGTAGTATGTTTTGGGCACTGTTCTCGTTACTACAGGCACAGTGGCAAACAGTCCACCTTTACTTTTCTGGTGTTACTTTCTCATTTCTAAACTTTGCCCAGCTTTCCTCTGCCATATTACATCGACTCTATTCTTTGTCTTCCCCTCCAGACTTATAAATTATACCAATTATACTGTGGTCACTTATATATAAATTTAGGATAAAGCTAATAGCAGTATCTGTAAACAATTCATCTTTGGTGTAGGGAACAATATTAGCAGCATAATGAGCATGTGTAAAATTTTTCAAGGGGGGAAGGACTTTTCTTCATGAAGATAGGACTGTTTTTTTGTTTTTTAACAACAACAACAAAAAAACTTTGTCATGTTCTAGGCAGTATACTGGGCATTGGAATATGCTGATCAAGAAGAGAGATTTCCAGCTTCATGGGAGCTTACTTCTGGCATAGGAGTCAGATAATAAACAGTTGGTACGGCTAAATAGGAGAACTGCAGGTTGAATTATGTACAGTGTAACAAAGGAAGTTGAAAGAGTTGCACAGGTAGGGGCTACTTTATACAGGGTGACTGGAGGAGGCTTCTGTGATGTGGAAGATGAGAAATGAGGATCTAGGGGAGTAGCATTCCAAGCTGAAAGAATAGGATTCAAAAGCTTTGATTTGCTGAGAGTAGTTCATATTCATACACATGCAGGCACATATGTAAGTATCTGAGCTAATGAATGTGTTAATTAAATCATCAAGGGGAATACTCTCCCATATCATATATCAAATTATCACATGTAAACTTTAAATCTCTTACATCTTTGTTAATTATACCTAATAATTTAAAAAAGGAATTTAAAGGGCTAGAGGCTAGAAGGGGCTCCGTGTATTCAAAATATGCTTGATGGCTTGATCTTAATGAGGAAAGGAGAGCCACATCATGTAATACTCCTTACAGTCCATGGTCAGGAATTTAGATGTTACCTTATGAGTAGTGGGCTTCCCAAGTGGCACTATTGTTAAAGAATCCACCTGTCAATGCAGGAGATGCAAGAGACGCAGGTTTGATCCCTGTGTCAGGAAGATCCGCTGGAGAAGGAAATGGCAACCCATTCCAGTATTCTTGCTTCAAAAATTTCTGTGGACAGAGGAACCTGGTGGGCTATATAGTCCATAGGGTCCCCAAGACCCAAATGCTACTGAGCATGCATGTATGTGCACACACGCTCACACACACATACACACACTGTGAGTAGTGGGAAGCCATCAAATGGTTTTAAGCAGAGAAATTATGTGATCTGATGTATGTTTTCAAGAATTACTATGGCTACTATATCCAGAATGATTTGGAAAACAGCTGGAGGGAGAGCTAGAGAGACTATTGTAGACATGTAGGCGAGAGGTGATGATGACTGGGGTTGTCACAATGGCCTACTTCAGAGTCTGGAATATGTAGAACATGGTGATGGATTGCACGTTAGGGTCAGACAAGGAAGCAGAGATGACTTCTGGAATGTCGGCTTTAGTAACAAGGTAGAAAGTAGTATTGTTGGTGAAAGGAGGGAATCTGGAGGAAGAACAGTGTGTGTGTGAACGTGGGTGATAGGAAGGGCAGAGTAGAAAACTCAGTTTTGGACCTATTCCATTTGTGAAGCCTAGTGGGCACCCAGTTGTAAATACTGAGTGGTCTGGTGCTCAGGGGAGACTGTCGGGAGATGGCAGCCTCTGTATCACAGGCTTTGAAGCTGGACTGGCTCACTCATATGGAGAGAGAAAAGAGAAGGGAGGCCTCATCTAAACCTTGAGGCCTTCCAGCATCTAGAGGTCAGGAAGAAGGGCAGGAACCAACATCGGAAATTGAAGAGAAGTAGCCAAGGAATGAGTAAAAGGAAAAGTGTGAGAAAGGAGCCACATGGAAGCCAAGAAGGGAGAATTTCCAAAGTCAGCATTGTCACATGCTGCTAAGATGGAGCAAGATGAGGGCAGAGGTGGGAGCTGACAGATTTCTACCTGAGGTTCTAATACATTTTGTATATCATATAGTCTATTTCATAAATTAATGAAATAATCATACAGGCTCCTCTGTCCCTGGAATTCTCCAGGCAAGAATACTGGAGTGGGTTGCCATTTCCTTCTCTAGGGGATCTACCCAACCCAGGGACTAACTCCGGGTCTCCTGTGTTGCAGGAAGATTCTTTACCATCTAGCCACCAAGGAAACCCAATCATACAGATATCCAGTTACAACGTGAGATAAATACTATGAGGCAAGAGATTATAGAGGCTCAGACTTGAAAGTAGCAGTGAAATCATGAAGAGAGATAGCCATGAGAACTTCTTCAGAAGAGAAAATGAGCAGATTTGTTGATAGGACATAAGTCTTCATGACCCAGATAATCACGATGGTGTGGTCACTACCTAGAGCCAGACATCCTGGAATGTGAAGTCAAGTCGGTCTTAGGAAGCATCAATACGAATAAAGCTAGTGGAGGTGATGGAATTCCAGTTGAGTGAAAGTTGAGTGAAAGTGAAAGAGGAGAGTAAAAAAAAGTTGGTTTAAAGCTCAACATTCAGAAAACTAAGATCACAGCATCTGGTCCCATCACTTCATGGCAAATAGATGGGGAAACAGTGGAAACAGTGTCAGACTTTATTTTGAGGGGCTCCGAAATCACTGCAGATGGTGACTGCAGCCATGAAATGAAAAGACGCTTACTCCTTGGAAGGAAAGTTATGACCAACCTAGGTAGCATATTACAAAGCAGAGACATTACTTTGCCAACAAAGGTCTGTCTAGTCAAGGCTATGGTTTTTCCAGTGGTCATGTATGGATGTGAGAGTCGGACTATAAAGAAAGCTGTGCACCGAAGAATTGATGCTTTTGAACTGTGGTGTTGAAGAAGACTCTTGAGAGTCCCTTGGACTGCAAGGAGATCCAACCAGTCCATCCTAAAGGAGATCAGTCCTGAGTGTTCATTGGAAGGACTGATGTTGAAGCTGAAACTCCAGTACTTTGGCTACCTGATGTGAAGAGCTGACTCGTTTGAAAAGACCCTGACACTGGGAAAGATTGAGAGCAGGAGAAGAAGGGACAACAGAGGATAAGATGTTTGGATGGCATCATCAACTCAACAGACATGAGTTTGCATAAACTCTGGGAGTTGGTGATGGACAGGGAGGCCTGGCATGCTGCAGTCCATCAGGTCACAAGGAGTCAGACACGACTGATCTACTGAACTGAACTGAACTGAAGGGTTAATTGGAAAAGAGAAATATTGGGGAGTGGTCCTGTATTGCTTGTTCCAGTTGGCTGGTGCTCCATTCATTGAGAAGGCATCTTTGGAAGAGGATGAAGCTTGATAGAAACAGGTCATGAGTTCAGTTATATCCAAGTTGATTTGAGTGCTTATCTCATGTCCACTTTTCCTGTAGGAAGCCTTCCCTGAATATTCTATCCTTAGCTAATTATTTTAATTCCTATAGATAAAATAATGTTTGCAATTTCATATGTTTCAACCCTATACTTACTGTCAGTACTTCACATTGGCACTTTTTGTTACACTCTCTGGTTCTCTATGTGCTGTATATCATTCTTATTTAGAGCATAAACTCAGTGTGGACACAAAATACATGATGACTATTTTTGTTTATATAAGCTGATAACACTTGGCAGACTAAATGTTATGTAGCATTGTGTATTTTTTTCCCAGTGTCACTAGGGGATTTTCTTGAGATATAGACTAATTTCTTCTGGGTTATTTAATAATCTCAAAGATTCATTAGATAAAGAATGTCTTCCAGGGCAACAGGAATGAGTGAGTTTACTGACATTAAGTGAATTATGTACTCTGATGTTTAGTGGAATATGTTCCCTATCTGGAACTATTTGTTAATTAAATCTGTGAAACCTCTACTGCTTATTGTGTTGAGTAGTATTACTGAACTGTGACTAAAACACACAGATGGTGAACCCTCGAGTTTTGCCAGTCTTATATTTTGCTTTTTGTGCGTTATTTCTTTAATACCTTACAAAACATCATCTAAATTTGCATCTATTATAGAATTTGATAGCCCCTTCATACTTCAAATTGGCCTCAGATATTTCAGCATTGGAAAGTTGGGATTTTATTTTCCCAGCTGTTTCAGTGTAATATATTTGAAGACAGAGGCACTGTCCGGTAAGTTTATAGCCTAAATAAATCTATTTTAAAGGTGTGCTGTCTGGGGCTAGGTGGCATAATGGGATGACATATGAGCTATTCGTATTTGAAGACCTGGCACTAAACTTGTCTCAGGATGCCAGGAAAATGACTTTAGAGGTGTCAGTTTGCTGGAGTCCTTGGTGGGCATCTGGGAACATCACAGAATCAGTGTAAGGTCTAACATAATGTATCCTCTGTAAATTATATTGCTACATTAGCCACCTAAGTCCAAAAGAGCAATTTTTGAATGACTTCAGTAGACATTTCAAATCTTGTTTTAATAAGTAATGAGAAGGGCAAGCCATGAGAAGTACAAGACTGTCTGAAAGAAAATCAGCCTAATCTAAAGGATTATATGTGGGACTGGGAGTTGAAAGTTAATTTTTAATATTTATCTACTATTTATTTATTTATTTATTTTAGTTTTTTATTTTTTAAATTTTAAAATCTTTAATTCTTACATGCGTTCCCAAACATGAACCCCCCTCCCACCTCCCTCCCCATAACATCTCTCTGGGTCCTCATCAGTTATTTAGCAAATATTTACTTAATTCCCTTTTTCTGAGCCTTTATCATTTTAGGCATGGATTTCATAATAAGACCAGTTACCTTTCTTCTTCCTGGCTTCAGGTCTCCTACAAATGCCAATAAAAATATTTCAAGAAAGTGTCATGAAAAAACTTATTATTACTAAGAAAAACCTTGATAACCTTGTCTTCATGGCTTGTAAAGTCATCTCTCAATAATCCCAAGATTCTTAAGTGGACTGCTTATCTGAAGATCTTTTACTTTTTCTGCTTGCCTTTTCCAAGAATGTCTAGTATTAGTAATTATACACTCAGTTTCCATTTGAATAGGTTTTTAAATTACTTCAAAGGCCATCATCATGAATTCATATTTAATATCTGAATCTAAGTTTTCCTTATTGTAGTAACACATTGTGTGCTAGCCAGAAACATCACTTAATTTGAGAAAGCATAAAATGCACAAAGGTGCCAGTCAGACTTTGATTTTTATTGTGAAAATATACTTCAGTAACTCACAGACTTACTGTTTATTAACTTGACCTATTTATTTCCTTTCATTTTGTATTTAACTCCCGTGCATAAGATGATCTGGTTAATGGTTTGTTTTTTTTTTTTTCCAGAAGAGACTGTTAACAAGGAAAGCAGTGGTGGTGGACCATGACAGCTGATGGGGGGTGATCCTGGGCAAAGAGTGTCTGTCCTCTTTCTGTATCCACGAGAAGGTTTCAGTCTGAAACTAAGCTACACATGGTTTTGTAGCATTTCTAAGGAGTTGATCCAAGTTGATAGTGCTCCAAGTTGCTTCCAGGCTTTTTTCTTTTTGAAGATCTTCCTGTTGACTTGGATGCTTGGAATTCTCCATGGAATGCAGGATGCTGAAATACAGATAGATGGTTTTTCTCTCAACTTCTCTGAACCTCAGTTTCTTTTTCTTTACCTCTAACTGTTAGGATCTCAGTATCCTTCTCTGTGTGTCTGTGATACGACCCTTCACCAGAAACTGTCCCAAGTTCTACTTCCTGTGACTCTGCTGATTGCTTGGGCAGAGCCTTTGATGCCTCATAGTCAGCTCATAGAAGGATGTGAAGAGAATTGGGGGTAAATTGTACCTCTTTAACTGAAGAGGTGGTTTCAGGTTAAAATATACTTTAATCATTATCTATTGGAATTAAAATTGTGTTTATTATATAAACCATAATTGAGTACTTATTATGTGCTTATTATCATGCAGAAGTCTAGGTGTACAGAGGTGAACAAAGTAGATGAAGACTCTGCCCTAATAAACCATCCATCCCAGTGGGGAAGGAAGGCAATACACAAACGCATAAAAAGATAATTACAAACTATAATGAATAATACGAAGGCAAGGTAGTGTGGTAAATAGGAACCAGCAGGGGGAGGAGGGATTGGGGAGCCCTTCCTAAAGAGGGGTTATCTGCAGTGAGGTGGGAAGGAGCCCTCTGTATGAAGATGCCCTTGGTGGGGTTGGGAGTGAGAATAGGGGAGGCAGTCAGTGTCCTAGAGAGACGGAATAGGAAATGCAAAGCAAGTAGGAAACAAGGCCAAGGTGATTGGGGAGGATGACAGCGGACAGGGTTGGTAAACTGAGTAGGGGCCAGATCACAGAGGAGGCCTTGTTTCAAAGCTTAGGGTTTACTAGAAATGACAATTCTTGAAATAGGAGGTTTTTTATGAACCTGTTATCTCTTAGACCAGATGAAAGGTGGCAGTCCTAAACTTGAATAGTTGATGTGCATTCATAATCTGGAGTGGTTTTGAGCAGAGCCAGCAGCATGTTGAAGCAGTACTTTATTATATTCGAAGGCCTGAGACCACTCAGTTCTCAGGCATTTATCACTTGAAAGTGGAGGAGTAGAAAAGTTTAAAAGGCCATAGCAATAACATTTGAGAAAATGAATAATTTAAAGTGAATTAAACCATGAATAATGAATTATAAAAGGAATCCTCACTTGTGATTAGAGATTCATAATTTTCATTTTATAGCAAAATATGGTTGGCTGCCATGCATTCCTGACTTACTTCATCTAAGTACAATTAGGCCCAACACATTAGTGCCTTGATGTGCAGACTTATGACTGGCTTCTTGTGTTGAAACCATTAAATTTTAATGTATTCAGCTTAAGCATAAGTGGTCACAGATGATTCATAACCCTGCTCCCTGCTTTTGGTGAAAATGATCATTAGCACGAGAATTGTCCCCAGTGGCCACACTTATCTTCGTAGTTGATTTCCTAAACATGTTTGTGTCCATAGAAAACCAGGAATAAACATTGCTTAGCTGATGGGTAAAGCACAGTGATAATTGCTCTAAAGCCGCAGGATATTTGATGATGATAAAATAGAACTCCGTAACTCTTGACATTTTCTTTTTTAATTTCTGGTGTCAGGAGAGTACAAGTGATATAAGCTGTTCTTTAAGAATGGAGTTAGCCAACCATGCATTTTTAGTTTTTAGTTTTTTTTTTTTAAGAAGTAAATGCCAAGAATTGCCCATTGTGTTACCACATCATCATTTAGCTGTTGGACATAGAGGAAGGATGAACCAGCAGGCTTGCCTGACTGATGCTTTAGATGGCCGCTTACCCAATAAAAATAATACTGTGGCTTGGACATAGGCAATCAACCAGCCTGGAAATTGAATGCTCACCTGACCAACCATTATCCAGGTGCTGAAAAATCTCCGCCCAATATGCTGCTAGTTGAATTTACGTATCTTGTGCAGCCCATGCAGACGCATATGATGTGATGATGTCCCTCCTGAGCTGAAGTCCTGATTGCCTTCACAGTAAACTGCTGGTTATCTGCCGTGACTCCTGAGTCCCACTGTGATCTGGCTTCTGTGTCTCCAGTCCTTTCGCTCATACTTGCCAATTAGGCAGCTACCATTCTGAGCTATCCACAGACTCCTAGAAGGAAGCATATTTTCCCCTTGTTCTCAGGTCTCCCTTGTCCTCAGGCACACAAGTCCTCTGCCTAGGATTCCCATCTTGTATATTCCAGCTGGCTGACTCATGTGAACTTTTATGATTCGGATAGTGTCTGAGACCATTCCTGCCTTTCCCCCTACTCCGAATACCCTCTCTCCCTGAGTCATAGTTCTCTCCCCATTTGACCATTGCACCCTATATAGGATTGCGTTGTATTATAGAGATTGGTATATCCTAATGCAACCCTGCTGTGGGCTCCTTGAGTGTAGAGGATGTGTGTTGTGCCCTTGGTACCCCTGTTTGTTAGCATAGAGTTTGCATATGGTAGGCTCTTGGCGCTGGATGAATTTCTGTATAGGTTATATCTCTTTCCTGACCCTGAAATGTAGAACAACTGGCTGTTCTCCAAACTGGTTTAGGTATCATGTTGGATTATTCTTGGTAGAAACAAGATAACCAGACTTACTTCAATCTCCTCATCACATTACAAGTGATTTGACTGCTTCCTTTTCTAAAAGAAGACATTTTTACAGTCCCATTACTTAATGAAGGAGCATGGTCCAAACTTGCTGTAACTCTGGAAATCCTTATGAGACTCATTCATTAACTATTATGAGATTAGCCACACCTGGGTATAGGCTTTGATTCAGGTGCTCTGAGACTGCTTTTATCCAAGCAAAGTCAAAATAAGAGCGCTGCTCCCTGCTTCCGTCCCCTCCTCCCATTCATTGTAGTTTCAGGGCATGAACCACTGAACAGTCTGTCTCATTAAATAAAGCGATAATATTTTAGGGCTGAGAGATACATCTAAAAGTCTCCGTTCTAATACTCCAGGCCATTGTGTTTCTAAAATAGCCCTAAAAAGATAGATGTTTATTCTTAAGCATCTCCAGGGATAGGCTTCCACAGCCCTCTCAATTATGTGTTCCATTATCTCACCAGTCTTCTCATCAGGAAGGTTTTTTTCCTTCATGTCTAACTTTAATCCCCCCTGTTGTAATTTAAACTCATTTCCTTTTGTCCTGACTTCAGTGGAAAAAAAAAATAGCTCACCAGCACCCACCCCTCCCTATTTGTAATTGAAGATGTCTGACTTCCTCCAGGCAGCTCTTTCTAATGCTAAATGGACCCAGTCTTGCCTTTTTCTTCTTTTGCCTTTCTTGGAGACTCTTCCTTTTAAAACTTTCATTGTTCTTATTGGGGCAAGCATCAGGGACCATACATTTCAGTTCTGTCATTTTAATCCTACAGCTTATTTTTTCAGTCTACCAATCTGTATAACCTTAGTAAGCCACTTAACACATTGAAAAAGAATCAATGGACACAATTGTAAAGAGCTTCACAGTTACAGGATTCTTCATCTCTGCAAGCAGTCTGCTACAGCTGTCCAGTACCCTCCCTCCCCAATTGTAGGGAAAGAGCAAATTAGCCACGATGGCATGGTCAGGCTCTCTTGCCCCACGGCTTCTTGGCCCACGTTTCATAAATACATGGTTATGTAACAGCTGAGGTCACTTATAACACTGCGGATGTGTGTCACAAGGTGCTCGCTTAGACTGCTTTGTGCGGTACGCATATATGAGCCCCACCTGAAAAGCCCTTGCGGCTGCATTATGGCTGCGTCCACTGGGTCAACCACGAGAAGAGAAAATACAGCGTGTCTGCTGCTATAGCCGCTGTACCAGCCTGTAGAGAATAAGCACATCTGCAGTTCCTACGGCTCTGCTGAGTTTTCTTCGAGCTTCCCTGCTCTTGGTTTGCCTACCCTGAGTTCAGCAGACAGTGAGATACAGCAAGACACCAATTTACGTATTTAAGGGTGAAATGATTTTCTTGTCTTATTTCTTGCTTCTTCATGTATATGTTTCATGTGGCCACAACTACAGAGTAGTCTCAGATCTACTCACTGCTGTGCCAGGATAGCTCAGGGATGGAGGGAAGGGGACAGTATTCTCATTTTCTTTTGCCTGTCTCAGATCCTAGAGGCAGTAGCATTGACAGAAGCTACGAATTTCCAGTGTTCATGGAACATTAATCGTTTTTTGGAATCTGAGATAAGAACTTGGAAGTAATATGAAAAGGAAGATTAGCTGGAAAATTAAAAATACAGCTGTCTTCCTCCTAAAAATAGGAACTTCTCCATGAAAATTAGAAAGGAGATAATAATAGGTGTGGATGAGGATGAAGTTAAATAAGACGAGAGAAGAGGCAGTGGAGCAAGAAGAAAACAAGTGATGTGATCAAGTGAAGTAGAGAAAAAAGAAGTGCTTTAATTTGTGATCCTCCAACAGGGAAATATCATAGTTAAGCTCTCTTAGTGAAAAATAAACAACTATAAAATTCCAGAATAAGAAGTGACTCAACTTTGTAATATAAACATGATAAGAATTTCTGTTGATGTCTATGCTGTTAATTCAGTGATTCCTCATGACATGTTACAATCCACTGCCTGTGATTTGAGGAGAGATGGGTATTATTAATTTGACCACTTAGCAATTCTACATAGTCTGATCCTTCAAGAATAGTCCTTCACTATAAATAAAAAATGTTATTGAAATTACTGTAACATCAAAGTAACTTCAAACTCAGAATAGGCATGTAAGCAGTATTAGGTTTCCTTCTATTAATTGAAGATTATATTAATGATACTCTGTCTTCTATGTAGCAATGCCATACAGGGCATTTCTATGAGTATCTAACTGGCCCTTAAATTTATCCTCAAAAATCAAAGGGAGAAATTGGTATGCGTGGCGGGTGGACTGAATATTAAGTCTCTGTAGTATTCAGTAGAGGATTTTAAACATTTTTAGTAATCACTTCTGGAAGCTTCATTAAGGAGAGAGGTCTTTTTAAATGTACATGCCTGTTACCTAGGACTACTTAAAATTAACTGCAACTACCCAGAAGGAAATGAAATATTCCTTTCTCCTGCTTCTCTGAAAAGATAGCAGTTGACCAAAGTTTCAGTGTGCAGACAGGAGAGAATGCCATCTTCCCCTCAAATTAAGTTAATTGGCTTCCATTAAAGCAAGTGTGTCCCTATTATAAGTCACAGTCCTGTATTCTAAACTAAACTTGAAACAGCTCACCACATTAACTTAAAAAGCCTTACGTCTTGAAAATTTAGTGATAGAAGCCATGGAAATGAGAAAAGAGACATCCTTAATATTCTTTAAATAATCCAAAATATGTCAATTTTGATGCCAAATTGTTGATGCCATGGAGAGTGTGAATAAAAGTGTGATTGTTATTATGGATTATATTCTTTGACTTAAATTGGTAGGTCCTAGGCAACTGCAATGAGCCTTGGATGTGTAAATCAGAAACACTGTCAAAACAGTACTCCAGATGTGTTATGTCATCTCTAAGGTCAAAATGACAAGTTCAGGTCAATAATAAAATCATTTGCAAGGATATATATTGATACTCACTTAGATTTAAGCTCCCAGATTTATGACATCTATATATTTTTCTTCAATTTTAAACCCAGGTAAAGACCACTGGAACCTAAAATCTAAAAATAGATTTATTGTTAGGATTAGTAGTAGTTGTTTGCTTTTAATTTATTGTCATCCTATGACTGTCATCCTAAGAGACTGCTTTTAAAAGAATTTACAGTTCCCACAAACACAGGAAGTGAAGTCTACGTGGAAAACAAAAAATCATTCTGTTTGAGCCAATTGTGACATTATTCTGATTTGAAATCAAGACATTGATTAGAAAATTGAATTTTGATAATATTTTTAGGGCCTGTTTTACAACAACGCTCTGTCTTAGAAAGGTGCTTTTGCTTCAGTGAAATGGTGTGTATTTTTGGCCTCTTACCCAACTCTTTAAAAGAAACTTTTTATTTTAGTTTAATGTAAAATTGATTCTCATGTGAATAACTCAATCTTCTATGCCTATTGAGTTGCACGTACGGGTCAGTTTAGCCACAGTGCATACTATAAATGATGGTGAAGGGAAGGAATGTCTGAGTAGGAGTGCTACATAATGACTGTGCCAACCTGCATTTATTGGTAAAGTGAAGTCATGAGTTGCAAAGTAAGCGCTTCGAAGAAGCTCTCTTTATGGTGGGCCCTTTTGCATGATTGGAGTGTCTGAGAAAGAAACTAGCCTACAACTTCAGATCTCAGTATGCTGTTACCAGTAAGGCCAAATTCTTCCTGGAACTTATGCTTTATTCATTTTAGCTTTGAAAGATTAAAAGAATCTTGCCTGGAATTCATTAATTTAAGAATGCATTTCATTATATTACTGTTTTACTTTAAAGATCAAGAAAGTATTCTGTTGTCTCCTGTTTTATTGGGAAATGAGGAGGGGAGGGAGAGAAGAGAGGGAGGGATAGAGCGGAGGAGAGAGATTTCTTTTACTTGCATTTTTATTAAAATTGCTATGGGGCTTCCCAGATGACTCAGTGATAAAGAATTCACCTGCCAGTGTAGGAGACATGGGTTCGATCCCTGAGTCAGGAAGATCCCCTGGAGGAGGGCATGGTAATCCACTCCAGCATTCTTGCCTGCAAAATCCCACTGTCAGACGACCCTTGCTGACTTGTCCGTGGAGTCACAAAAGAATCCGACATGACTCGGTGACTGAAACAACATTACTTAATGTAATTTACCAACTATGGTTCTGTTCTTACACTATCTACTTTATGCTCGTGTATCATCATATTTGTAACTCTCACCTATAATATCTCTTACATTTTAATATTGGAAGGTATTTTAGTTTAAGGTAGGCAACATATAATTAGTTGGAGGTGATGTGTTTTTGAGTAATGATAGATGGAGACAGGCTGACAAGAATTTGTGTTCTAGTCAACCACTTACTTGCCATGTGACTTTGAACAAGTAATTAATCCTTCTGAGACTTTGTCTCCTTAAGTGATACAATGGTAGCATTGTAAGGACTGATTACCTAATGCATGGAAGATAGCATGGGACCTGGCCCATGGGGAATGCTCTGCTCATGATGATTTTTTCTTTTATTATGATGATGATGATGGAAAATGATTTATTCCTTTTTGCGTCAGATGTGCTAAAAACTGCCGTGGAAGATTACATAAAGAAATTCTTGGCTGTGACTTTAAAGCCCTGATCAATTTATTCTGGAAAAGAGGTAAAAATGTAATGTGTGCTCATAATATGAGAATCACAATCTCACAAATATTTCTATGTTGCCTTACCAGGCATTTGAGATTGAAAGCAGATCCAGCCTGTTTCTCCAAAAACTGAACTCATTGCTGGGAGATAATCTCTCTTTTTGAGGTAAAGAATGATTTGTATTGATTTTTTGGAACTAATGCTTAAGAATCTCTGGCTGCAGACTACAGTGTAGCTATAACATCAGAAGGAAATATTTGCATCAAGTGATGGGTGAGGCTACATGGGAAAGTGAAAACAGCTTGAAGGCTGGTATGAGAAGAACTCTTCAAATCCAGATTCTACCTGCTGCTGCTGCTGCCACTGCTGCTGCTGCTGCTGCTGCTGCTGCTAAGTCACTTCAGTCGTGCGACCCCATAGACAGCAGCCCACCAGGCTTCCCCGTCCCTGGGATTCTCCAGGCAAGAACACT
The DNA here is from genome assembly GCF_042477335.2 of Ovis canadensis. Lineage (NCBI taxonomy): Eukaryota > Metazoa > Chordata > Mammalia > Artiodactyla > Bovidae > Ovis > Ovis canadensis. Next base: position 78,188,949 of record NC_091248.1, on the reverse strand, counting down.
GGAGTGGGTTGCCATTTCCTTCTCCAATGCATGAAAGTAAAAAGTGAAAGTGAAGTCACTCAGTTGTGTCTGACTCTTAGTGACCCCATGGACTGCAGCCTACCAGGCTCCTCCATCCATGGATTTTCCAGGCAAGAGTACTGGAGTGGGGTGCCATTGCCTTCTCTGCAGATTCTACCTAGTAATTGTATATCATTTGCTCTAGTGTCATTTCTTTTCTTTTTTTTTTTTTTGTAACTTTAAACTTTTTATTTTGCATTTGGTATAGCCAATTAACAATGTTGTGGTACTTTCAGGTGAACAGCGAAGAGACTCAGCCATGCATATACATGTATCCATTCTAGTGTCATTTCTAAAATGACTATAATGCTTAATTTACAAGTATATTGAAATATCAACAAAGATAACATGCATAAAGTACCTTAACCTAGTATCTGGTTCATAATAGATGCTCAGTAATTCCTCTTGCCATCTGCCCTTCCTATAGTATTTGAGATAGTTCCATGTAGAACTACCTATTTTTACCACTTATCCTGCTTTCTAGGGTCTCAAACTTGGAGTCATTTCTGACCCACTATGTTGGCCTATGGGCTTCCCCAGTGGCACAGCAGTAAACAATCTGTGTGCGATGCAGGAGATGCAGGAGATGTGGGTTTGATGCCTGGGTTGGGAAGATCCTCTTGAGGGCATGGCAACCCACTCCAGTCTTCTTGCCTAGAGAATCCCATGGACAAAGGAGCCTGGTGGGCTACAGTCCATAGGGTCACAAAGAGTTGGACACAACTGAAGCGAGTGAGTACGCATGCCCATGTTTGCCTACTTGGTAAGAGGAAGCCTGGTCTTATCACATAAGTTGGTTAGTAGAGTTTCAGGAGAACATGATTTAAAGAGAAATAAGCTAATACCTATTTATTGACTAAGACCTTGGTAAGCTGTCTAAAAGTGCGTTAGTACCACTTAATGACTTCCTCTTTCCTCAGTCCATCACAGTCAACAAAATGATGCTATTCAACAGTTTATTTTCTTCTGTTCTTTCTCTTGACCCCCTTTCTTTTTTGTTTGTTTTTTCCATAATACATGAAGATAGAAGTGACTGTTTTAAATTTCTATAAATGTTGGATATTCTGGATATTCTCTTGCCAGTGAAGGAGAAAGACATGCGTGTCATTATTGAACTATTAACAGCCCATCCTTAGGGCTGACTTGGAGACTTGCATAGCAACGCATATCCAGTTAGGGTCAAAAGCAGAGCCCAGATCAATACAAAGCATTAAAGCTATCAGGTCTCCAGATGAAGTATCTGTTTAAGTATGACTCTAACATATAGCTATAAATAAATCAGAACACTTCTTAGACAGCAGTTACAAAATGTTTGTTTATACAGCCACAAGGTGGGAAGTGGAAGGGACTATATCCCAGGATCTTATTTGTATCACTTTATGTATTATTGGAAATAAGCATAGGGAGTATGGTCTGCTGCTAACATCTGGGCCAGTTTTATCTCCAAATGTCTATTTCCTTTAGACGTGGATTCTGTTGATTTCTGCCTGTAGGTCACAGACTTTCCTTTATCATTTACCCATTCATGTATATCTATATGGACACAATATTGATATAGACTGATGAGAAAGATTGGTTCTCATTATCGTTTAGATGTTGGTAAACAGTCCATGGAGTTGCAAAAGAGTCCGACATGACTTAGTGACTAAATAGCAATAAATAATGCTAGGTTGGTGATGACGAAATGCTAAGCAGTAACATCAGGAATGTTTCTTGAAAAAGACATCTGCACTTTTGCTAATTTTGAGAGAGTTTATATTGCAATATATATGTATGTGTATCTCTATGTATGTATTACACATCCTTAATATATACAGGTCTTTCAGGAAATAACTTACAGGCAGAAACTTGTTTCCTGCTAGAGAATAAATTTTGAGAGTAACATGAGCCTTAAAGTTCACATGTAATAAAGAGGGCCAAGCATTTCTAATAAGGACTTCTTCACCTAAAAATTTAAGAAGAGGTGCTCTGTTGTTTTATTTCAAAATAGTATCTATGATTTGGAAGGTAGAGAGAAAAGAATTAGCGTCTTTCAAATTTAAATACTTGTTTGCTATTTTGATAGCTCTGGTTATTATCAGTCATTTTTTTAAAAACAAAGTGAATTAGTGAGTCATTACTGTATGTATACAGTATATTTTTTGCCAAAGTTTATAAAATACATATGTTTTTAATATAAAGACAAAACTTTCAAATGAAAGATTCTAAATTGGCTTAAAATTTCACTGAAGAAGAATGTGCACTTGACAAATTAGAGATACATTTTTCCAAAGAAAATTGCAAGCACAAATATTAGATCCTTCATGTTAAGAGTATAAAACAGCTACAATTTAAGAACGCAAGAAAAATAACTATATGAGGCCCTACTACTCTCTGCTGGTTGTCTCATTTCAGTGACTGTTCCTTCTCAGCCTCTTTTGTGGGCCCCTCTTCCTCTATTTACCTGAAAAGTTGCTATTCCTTCAGGTTCTGTGCTTGGCTCTCTTATTACTGACTGGTTGATTTTAATTTCTGTCATTAGTTACTTTCCATATGCTGATGACTTCCAGATTTGTGTCCTCGCCACATTCTCCCAAGCTCTAGATCCATACATCCAAACATTCATTGGGCTTCTTCCCTGAAGTGTGACGTATGCACTGTAAACTCAGCATTTTCAGAAATTAAAGTCATCAGATTCCATATCTCACCCTACTCCAGCCTTCTCTTTGTATCAAATAGGCCCAAAAGGTCGTTCAGGTTTTTCCAAAAGACATTGCAGAAAAATCTGAATGACCTTTTTGGCCAACCCAATATTTCATATCTCAGCATTAATATGCCACCAATGAAGCTGCCCAGGCGAGACTCTATTTAACTCATAAAATCTCATCTCAAACCAGTTCTATTTCCACTGCCACCAGTTTACTGCAGGTCACTACTGTAGCTACATTTGTTTTGTTGCAGCAGCCTGTTCTCATTTCCCCTCCTCTGTCTTCTTCAATACATTTTCTGCATTTCACACTATGTATAAGGAAACCCCTGGCTTAGATCTTAACTTCTGTGGCTCCCATTGTTTCTAGGATTCAGTCCAGATTCCTCACCATGGTAGCAGGCTCTTCATCACCTCATGAGCTCATCACTGCCTGCTTTTCTAGCCTTGTCTCCCATTCCATGACATGAACAAGCTGAAATTTTTTTACTCTAAACATTTGGACAAGCCCTCATGTTTGCAGTTCTGCCTCTTCCTACCTTAGTACTTTTGCCCAGCCAGTTCCCCGTTCACCTACACATTTTGGTTTGCATAATATTTCCTCCAGAAGCTCTGACATATCCACTTCCTTCCTCCCATTCACCAAATAAACACTTTGTGTTTTTCCTACATACCCTTATAACATATCCTTATCATAGCACTTACTCCAGTGTGTTAGAATTGTTGTTTTACTCTCAACTTTCCCCTCTAGGCTGTAAATTCCTTAAGGTTAAGGATGTTGAAACTTACGATTCTTGGAATATAGTGTGTGCTTGAAAAGTATTTCTTGACTGTGTAAATAAATTACTGTGACTTTTCCTTACTGTTTTCATGGTGGTTTTGCCAGTTTTATCATGTGTCGCATATGCCCTCAGTTTCAGAATCTCTTCTAATTTCAAATGAGAACTTCAAAACATATAGAACAATATATACTGTTAAGTAAAAAAGTAAAATACAGAATAGTATTGTAAATCATTCCTTATGGTAAGAAGGAAGATATATAAGATAATATACATGTCTGTTCATTTGTGTGAAACCAATACAGGAATGATAATGGAAAGAAGTGGGGACCTAGGAACATGATAGCAGAGGTAAGGAGGGAACAATTTTTTTCCAAGATCACCTTTGTATATTGCCTTGACTTTGTATATTGTATATTGCCTTGACTGTTTGGAACCACAGTAATGTTTTCCTCTCTGAAAACAGATAAATGAAACCAGGATGTAGGGGGAAACCAAAACGTAATACAAAATATAGCAGGAGATTCTAACTCTGTAGTGAATAAATAGCATATCCACACTGAAGAGGGTGTTAAAGAAAAGCACTAACCTGGGTAATGCTGGAAAACAGTATTTTGACTGGATGTGGTGAAGCTAATGGCAAATACAGTTATCAAGTTAGTGTTTCTTATACAGATGCGGGTTATCAGTTCTGAAGCTGCTTTGTGTTTAGAATTACAGGAGGGAAACCCTGTAGTATTGACTGAAAGCACAGGTAGTTGTATGAACTCACAGTTTTTACTATATATCTGTCAAGATATATGTACAGAAGCATGGATGCAAAAGTAAAATAGATGCACGTGTGTTGCACTTGGTGAGTATGCCTAGTGTTCCCTTGCTCTGTTTGCTGATAAGGCCTAGAAACAATGACATACTAACAGCAGTAAGCATTCCTAGTGCCCGAGTTTTGGTTGCCATCTGTAATAAAAGGAACAAGGTTAATTATATAGGTAGTGCGTGTGTTTGTGTGCTCAAGCGCCCAGTTGTGTCCAACTCTTTGGGACCCCATGGACTGTAGCCCACCAGGCTCCTCTGTCTGAGGAATTTTCCAGGCAAGATTACTGGAGTGGGTTGCCATTTCCTACTCTAGGGGATCTTCCCAGTGAAGGGATTGAACCTGCATCTCTTGCCTCTCCTGCACTGGCAGGAGAATTCTTTACCATTGCACCACCAAATAAATGGCTACCCACTCTTGCCTGGAGAATCCTATGGACAGAGGAATCTGGTGGGCTGCAGTCCATGGAGTCACAAAGAGTTGGACACGACTGAATGACTAACACTTTTTCTTTTTTTCTCACTTGCTTACTTTATCACAAACATTGCACTCAGTGTGGAAAAGCTTTTCTCAAGATTCAGAGGACATACAAATGCAGGGGAGTTTTATATTAAGAATGAATAGTCATGGCTTTTTCGTCTACTAGACCAAAAAAATTGGAAATGTTAAAACTTGATCAACAACCAAAAAAGGAATCAGTGCTCCTTGGGGAAGTAGTTGATTTCAGACCAGAGGCAAGAAAACACGAGATGAGCCTGAAGCATCTTATTATGCCAGAAAACCCAAAATCAACTTCAAAATGCAGAGAAGCCAGCCTCAAGCAGATCCTAACAGCCAAATATGGAATAATTTTGAGCAACAAAATGATAATTTTGAGCAACAATGATAGTATTGGATTATAACCCACAGAATAAACCAAATGACCATGAACTCATTGGTGTAAATAAATAATTGAATAACTAAGTGGAGAAGGGACAGCTCTTCCTTATAGTAAACTTCCATTAATAAATGTAGGAGGAGTGAAGGAAGAACAAAACGTCATTAGACAAACACCAATATAACAGTTATCTCAGGTGAGATCCGCCAGTGGATGCTAACATCAGAGGAAGAAAGTTTAAGGAGAAACAGGGTACTTACATAGTCTCACACAATGTGTTTATTAAATAGAGAGGGGATAATACTACTTACAGCAGCAAAAGCTGGTAAACACCACCTTAACCAAATGCTCACAGTTCACATCACTTACAGTAAGACCTGTAACGTCATGTACCCCCAATATGAGGCACTGAGAAGGGCACAAGAATTGCTTCTCTGTTATTCTTAACGAAAACACATATTCCCAATATAAGCACAAGAAAGCATCAGACTGGCCCAAACTGAAAACCTTTCCAGAAGATAACTCATCAGTATGTCTTAAAAATGTCAAGGTTGTGAAAGACTGGGGAACTCTCCCAGATTAGAGGAGATTGAGGAGATTTAGTGCAATTTGGAATTCAAGATTGGATTTTGAGACAGAGAAGGGACATTGGTGGAAAAACTGTTGAAATTTGAATAACGTCTGTATGTTAACTAGCTAGTAGTGGTATAACAGTATCAATTTTCTGGTAAGCCTTCCTCAGTGATCAGTGCAAAGAAATAGAGGAAAACAATACAATGGGAAAGACTAGAGATCTCTTCAAGAAAACTAGAGATACCAAGGGAACATTTCATGCAAAGATGGGCTCAGTAAAGGACAGAAATGGTATGACCTAACAGAAGCAGAAGATATTAAGACGAGGTGGCAAGAATACACAGAAGAACTGTACAAAATAGATCTTCATGACCCAGATAATCATGATGGTGTGATCACTAACCTAGAGCCAGACATCCTGGAATGTGAAGTCAAGTGGGCCTTAGAAAGCATCACTACGAACAAAGCTAGTGGAGGTGATGGAATTCCAGTTGAGCTATTTCAAATCCTGAAAGATGATGCTGTGAAAGTGTTGCACTGAATATGCCAGCAAATTTGGAAAACTCAGCAGTGGCCACAGGACTGGAAAAGGTCAGTTTGCATTCCAATCCCAAAGAAAGGCAATGCCAAAGAATGCTCAAACTACCGCACAATTGCACTCATCTCACATGCTAGTAAAGTAACGCTCAAAATTCTCCAAGCCAGGCTTCAGCAATACATGAACTGTGAACTTCCATATGTTCAAGCTGGATTTAGAAAAGGCAGAGAAACCAGAGATCAAATTGCCAACATCTGGTAGATCATAGAAAAAGCAAGAGAGTTCTGGAAAAATATCTATTTCTGCTTTATTGACTATGCCAAAGCCTTTGACTGTGTGGATCACAATCAACTGTGGAAAATTCTGAAAGAGATGGGAATACCAGACCACCTGACCTGCTTCTTGAGAAATCAGTGTGCAGGTGAGGAAGCAACAGTTAGAACTGGACATGGAACAACAGACTGGTTCCACATAGAAAAGGAGTAAGTCAAGGCCATATATTGTAACCCTGCTTATTTAACAAATATGCAGACCGCATCAAGAGAAACACTGGGCTGGATGAAGCACAAGCTGGAATCAAGATTGCTGGGAGAAATACCAGTAACCCCAGATATGCAGATGACACCACTCTTATGGCAGAAAATGAAGAAGAACTAAAGAACCTCTTGATGAAAGTGAAAGAGGAGAGTGAAAAAATTGGCTTAAAGCTCAACATTCAGAAAACTAAGATCATGGCATGTGGTCCTATGAGCTTTAAGCCAACTTTTTCACTCTCCTCTTCCACTTTCATCAAGAGGCTCTTTAGTTCTTGGGGGGCTCCAAAATCACTACAGATGGTGGCTGCAGCCATGAACTTAAAAGATGCCTACTGCTTGGAAGGAAAGTTATGACCAACCTAGACAGCGTATTAAAAAGCAGAGACGTTACTTTGCCAAAAAATGTCCATCTAGTCAAAGCTATGGTTTTTCCAGTAGTCATGTATGGATGTGAGAGTTGGACTATAAAGAAAGCTGAGCACTGAAGAATTGATGCTTTTGAAGTGTGATGTTGGAGAAGACTCTTGAGAATCCCTTGGACTGCAAGGAGATCCAACCAGTCCATCCTAAATGAGATCAGTCCTGGGTGTTCACTGGAAGGACTGATGCTAAAGCTGAAACTCCAATACTTTGGCCACCTGATGCGAAGAAGTGACTCATTGGAAAAGACCCTGATGTGGGGAAAGTTTGAAGGCAGGAGGAGAAGGGGACAACCGAGGATGAGATGGTTGGATGGCATCACTGACTCAATTGAGATGATTTTGAGTAAATTCTGGGAGTTGGTGATGGATAGGGGGCCATGGTCCATGGGGTTGTGAAGAGTTGGACATGACTGAGTGACTGAACTGAACTGAACTCTGATTCTGTAAGATGTTATATAGGTAAAGGGTATATGGGAACTTGTACTATTTTTTCAACCTTTTTTGTAAGTGTAAAATGATTAAAATAGAAAAATTTTAAATAAGGGCTAGCATCTCCACTTATAAACAAATATACTTAATTTTTGACTTTTACAAATTTGACTCTATCACATGAATTTGTGCATACTCTGGGAGTTACTGAAGGACAGGGAAGCCTGGTATGCTGCAGTCCAGGGGTTACAAAGAGTCAGACATAGTGACTGAACAACAACAATAGTATAATTTTTAGCAAAACTAAAAGAATAGGGAAAAATACAGAAAGAGGAAGATAAAATATTCTCATCAGATTAAGGAAAGTTCCTTCTATTTCTCGTTTGCTAAAATTTTTTTTTTAATGCTTATATGTTTTCTTTTTAAAAATCTAACTGAGGGTAACTGATTTTTAAATTTTTATCTGTTTATTAATTTTGACTGTGCTGGGTCTTCACTGCTGCATGGCCTTTTCTCTAGTTGTAGAGAGCAGGGGCTACTCTCTAGTTGTGGTACCTGGGCTTCTCACTGAGGTGGCTTCTCTCGTTGTGGAGCTAGGGAGTGTGGGCTTCAGTACTTGTGGCGTGACGGCTCAGTAGTTGCGGCTCCAGGGCTCCAGAGCACAGGCTTAGAAGCTATGGTGTGTGAGTTTAATTGCTGCATGGCATGTGGGATCTTCCTGTCTCAGGGACTGAACCCATGTCTCCTGCACTGGCAGGCAGATTCTGTACCCCTGAGCCACCAGGGAAGCCCTAAGAGTTTGTTGTTTGTTTTTTTTTTAAATCATGAATAGATGTTTAGTGTTAAATGTACCTTTACGTATCTTTGAAAGGATCGTGTAATTTTTCTTATTTTTTGGAATATTGCTTTTGGAATGTCAGTCATGATTAGGAAAATTTTCTCCGATCCCAGGTTACAGAGGAAGTTATTATATTTTATATTTTCTTCTACAGTTACATAGTTTTATTATTTTAAAACTCAAACAGTAATTATAAGACGCTAAAGAGCTTACTTTGAATCTAACCTTTAAGTTCCAGTTTTTGCTGCAATCTTTGCCTCTTGCTTCTCATCAGCCCTGTGACTGTGGTATGCAGCACATACCTGTGTAGGGCTTACTATGTGCCAGACACTTTTCTAAGCACATTACAAATATTAAAGCATTTATTCCTTTAGTCACCAAACGAATTAGGCACAATTTCAGAGAAGAAAACAAGAACTAGAGAACTGAAAGAACTCATTCAATTTCTCATACGTGTCCAGAGGTCTGCTCTACTAATTGTATGATAAGATCCTGCAGCTGAAGCAGGAAGATATTTGCCTGGTATCTTTTATTCTTTTCCTACCATCTTTCGTGACAGAACCAGGGATCCTCTGGGACCACATGGATAATCCTAGTAATTTCTGGTATAGGAAAAATAAGTATATCTACTGGACTGAGAGTCATATAAAATACGTAGTTTTAGGAGAGGTTATATTTTGGAGGAGGTGGAAAGATGATTAATTTTTGAAACTAATTTTTATAGGAGTATAGTTGCTTTACATTGCTGTGTTAGTTCTGCTGTACATCAAATGAATCAGCGATATGTATACATATGTGGGCCTGCGTGCTAATTCACTTCAGTCATGTCCAACTCTTTGAGATCCTATGGACTGTAGCCCACCAGGCTCCTCTGTCCATGGAATTCTCCAAGCAAGAATACTGGGAGTGGGTTACCATTTCCTTCTCCAGGGTTTCTTCCTGACCCAGGGATTGAACCCGTGTCTTTTTAGTCTCCTGCAATGGCAGGCAGGTTCTTTACAACAGTACCCCCTGGGAAGCCCATGTATACATATACTCTCTTTTTTTTTTGATTTTCTCTTCCATATAGGTCATCACAGAGTTTGAGTCGTGTTCCTTGTGCTACACTGTAGGTTCTCATTAGTTATCTATTTTATTTTATTTTTTTTATTTTTTTTTTTTTTTTTTTTCAATTTTGAGACATTTTTTTTATTTTTGATTTAGCCCTTCTCTTATCTTGGCCAGGGACTCCCTGATTATCCCTGAATGATTTACATAAAAACAACGTTCTTCCCCTAACACAGCACATAGGCCCCCTGAGAGACTTCATACTCAAGATACTTTTTGGGAATTGGGGCGGAGGTCTCTTTTTTCTGTAACTTCTTCCTGCTGTGCATGGGCGTAGGCCTGCCTAGCAGAGCAGAAGTCTCTCTACCTGATCTAAGTTGGGGTTTTTCACACCTGAAACCAGCTTTTACCCTTGTAGTTGCAGCAATTTAGTTGGCCCCTCTCAGAGATGAAATGGACAAGGGCCAAACAAGAGACCTAACAGGATGGTCATCTCTGGTCCCTGGAAACAGAAGGCAACATTTGGGGTGAGGGTAACAGGGTTTGTGACCCCTTTTGATTGGTTGGTGGTGAGGCAACAGAGCAGTGCTCCAAGAATCTTGTGTTTAGTCTGAAGTTACCATCTTCCACCTGGGTGGGGGCTCAAAGACATTGTTATGCTTATTTTTTTGAGTAGGAACCAGGACTCTGTCTGGAGGCTGCACCAACCTTTGATTGTTTCTGTTTTTGTAGACCCTCCCTTCTCTGATTAGCAATTGTTTTAATCCATGCTTTGGAATTTAGGGAAGGCCAAGGAGGCTGAACAAAGTCTATATCTTATAGATAAGAAATGGAGAACACAGAGCAGATCTGTACTCCAGAGCCCCACAGAGTCCTGCTCAGTTTTAATTTTAGGGAACTAGGCAACAATGACTATGATAACTTTCTGTCAAAATGGGGCATAGGACTGCCCCAGCTTGGAGCAATACAAGCTGTAATCTGAAAGTACACCCATAGCATCACCTAGTTATTTTTCAGGATATCTGAACCGGTGCTACTCTATTTTGACTTTTAATTGTAACTTTTTTTAATAGCCAAAGCAGATTTTACCGTTAATGACATCAGTGTTTCTCTAGATATGAGAAGATGCAAGAATTGGGACTCATAAAATCTTTTCCTGAAAAGATCTAACTATCTGATGGCCTGTTCTGCCAGTTTTTCCCAGAGCACAGAGTGTCTCATTCCTGATTTTTACCCTGAACTTTTTTCAGGGGCGTTGAAAGTCAGCAGTTGCAGCGGCCATGGTTTAATCTTTGTAGATGCAGATGGCGAGTGTCAGTCTTCAGTTGGCAGAGCCCCTTTTTGCTCATAAACTTGACCATGATTATGGGTGGGGGGGGAGCACTTCATGACGATTTTATCCCATGGTGCTGAGAATGTCCATTCTCAGGTTTGGCAAAGATTTTGTTGACAGGCCACTCAATGTGCTATTACTGGATTAGGCCATAAAACAGTATCTAAAATTCTCTGGACCACTTGTCTTATTAGCTTTTTGGTCCAGGAAAATATTTCCTCTTGTTGTTTTTTGCCATATCTAGAGTTACACTGTTACCATTATCGATCTTATATGGGACTATATATTATTCTATTAGAGGCCTCATACACACATATGACAGTGTAAGAAACAGCAATTTTGTAAGACAGGGGAAATACAAATAACATAGCCAGCACTATTAGTAAAGTCACAAGTAAGACTTATGTTAAGAACTTCCATTAGATGTAGCCCAGTATATCTTCAGGTCATCTGACTTAGTCTGTCCTGTAGAATCTTTATCTTCCAGGGAAATTATATATTGGCACCATCTATAAGGCACATAGCCCAGTTTTTTAGTGTTACTAGACTGATTATCATTAGTATGATTTATTTATTTATTTATTTATTTTTAACAGAGGAGACTTTACATCTAAATTATTGTAGCCTGGTATTATCTATATAAATCTATCCCATAATTGTGGGAGATTTTTCCCTTCTTTGTGGAAACTTTTCTTGTTCTGATTGAGCTTGGGTAGTAGAAAAAAGCTCAAATTTATAGCCAGAGTCAGAGCAGGCATTATTAATTGGCCCAGTGAGGGGATCTTATCTAGTAATACCATAGTGACCTGAATATGACTATAATTTTTAAGTAAATTTTCTCAGGGCCAACCAGTTAGAGTCTGGTAGTAGAGAAATTTACCAAGGTAACCCAGAACTAGACACAGGTAATTGGCCACAAACCCAACAATTGGATTGATTTTTAAAACTAGTATAGGATCAGGCCTATGATAGAAAAGCATTTGACTTATATGCAAAGGTCTAAGAAGTCAAGAAAACATAAATGATCATATGAATCAGGTCCAGCATCTCGGGGAAGCTGTCTACCTCTGATGTCGTTGTCTTCTTATCCTGGTGTAGTGTAGCTTTTTCTGATAAAAAAGTCTTTCTATCCATGTTGGAGACAGTCTCTTAAATTATGTCTTTTTCTAGTCTTGGTTACAGGTCATGAGGCATCTGATCTTTATCAGTCGGGGCACTCTGGCCAGTTGTCCGCGTCAGGAGGAGACCAGGGACAAAAGGGTCCTGGTTGCGGCCGCTGGGTCTGGTCCATTGGCAGGCAAGCTGGCCCCTGAGTACCCCGAGAGGTCAGGATGTCAGTCTCAGCTTTTTCACCAATAACGATAGATTTTGCACCCAACAAGGCGTCCACAGAGCCAGCCGCCTCCCCAGCATGATGCCAGCCTCGGCCTTATGCTGGTCTTAACCAGAACTAACACCGGTGTTTAGATATCTCTCCTCCTAGTGAGGAAACACCTTCTGCCGGGAGAGTGTTATTCTTCCCAGTTAACGGGATCCCGGACGAGCCCCTAAATGTTATGCCCAGTGTCCGAGTCCCCAAAACTGAGAGAATAAGACATCCACAGCAATGCAAAAGCATAAAGGGGTTTATTGCTAGCTCGACCTAGGGCTCAAGTCTCATCCAGCACAGTGGAGTCTTGACGAGAGCCTAGTTATCTATTTTATACATAGCAGTGTATGTATCGGAGAAGGCGACGGCACCCCACTCCAGTACTCTTGCCTGGAAAATCCCATGGATGGAGGAGCCTGGTGGGCTGCAGTCCATGGGGTCGCACAGAGTCGGACACGACTGAGCAACTTCACTCTCACTTTTCACTTTCATGCACTGGAGAAGGAAATGGCAAACCACTCCGGTGTTCTTGCCTGGAGAATCCCAGGGACGGGGGAGCCTGGTGGGCCTCCGTCTATGGGGTTGCACAGAGTTGGACATGACTGAAGTGTCCAACTTAGCAGCAGCAGCAGTGTATGTATCGGAGAAGGCAATGGCACCCCACTCCAGTACTCTTGCCTGGAAAATCCCATGGACGGAGGAGCCTGGAAAGCTGCGGTCCATGGGGTCGCTAAGAGTCAGGCACGACTGAGTGACTTTTCACTTTCATGCATTGGAGCAGGAACTGGCAACTCACTCCAATGTTCTTGCCTGGAGAATCCCAGGGATGGGGGTGCCTGGTGGGCTGCTGTCTATGGGGTCGCACAGAGTCGGACACGACTGAAGCGACTTAGCAGCAGCAGCAGCAGCAGCAGCTGCAGTGTATGTATGTCAATCCCAATCTCCTTATTCATCCCACTTCTCTTCCCCCTTTGGGTCATATGCTTGTTTTTTATGGGAAAGACAATTTTAAAAAAAAATTTGAAAGGGCATTTTAAAGCCATTGTTTTTCTCTTCATATGGTAAGTTAATTGATATTTTCAAATTTAAAATGTGCAGTCTTTAAACCCCATTTCTTGAAGCTGCAGCTTACATTTGTTTCCTACTCTTCGTTAACAAGAAATGATCTCTGTTCAAAAGCAGGGTGCTTATCTGGCTTCTCCTGTTGTGTAACCTTATCTGACTTGAACAGGGCTGGCGTTAGGATGATTAACCACTCTGCACTCCAGGACTTGAGGCTGGTAAATATTTGTCTTTTTTATAAAAATGAAATGATTAAAAAAATAGATATTCCAACCTCTCCCAAGTAGAGGAGGACAGAGAAGAATTGATGCTACATGCTCTCTGTTGGCTCAGAGTTCCTTTCAACTTTTTAGGAGGAAGGAATCATGCCTGGATTCCATCATCTTACAAGAAACAGTTCCTCAGTATGTTGAAAGCCTTAGAGAAATGTCCCCTTTCTAAGAAGGCTAAAAGCCTGATTCTGACCTATCTTTCCCCTATCACTTTTTAATTGGCATTATTTGCAGTAATTTTGTATTATTATGATGCTTTCACATAAGTTACCATGTTTGATTTTCACATCAACCCTGAAATAAGAAGGGAAGCTATTACCACCATTCCACAGAGAAAACTAAGACTTGGAGATTTCCAGCAGTCTTCCCAAGATTGCAGAGCCAGTGGTGGGGCAGAGTTGGGAGGAGATGAGCACACTGGCCTCCTGGCTTTGGTGCTCGTTCTTCCCTGCCAGGCCCTACCCCTCAAATAGCACAGAAATACTAGGTATAGTCCCATTTATATAAAAATACTTGGTATTGATATATTTTACAAGTATATTTCAAATTAGTGGAAAATTTTGGTGAAATTTAGAGTAAAATTTTTTTTTAAACGTAAGATAGATGGTTGTTGTTCAGATGCCCAGTCGGTGTCCGACTCTTTGCAACCCCATGGACTGCAGCACTCCAGGCTTCCTTGTCCTTCACCATCTCCCAGAGTTTGCTCAAACTCATGTCCATTGAGTCAGTGATGCCATCCAACCATCTCATCCTCTCATCAAGAAATCTTAGAAAGCTTCCAAACAAGATGTCTTCCAGATCCCAGCAATAACAATAGTTGTTCAGTTGTGGCCTGGTGTGGAGCAAGACAATGTCAGGATTGCTTCTTTCTTTCACAAGTAGTCGCTTGTTTGCTTGTGCTGGCCCTTTAAGACCATTTTTTCACTTCTCTGCGTGTTTCTTTATTTGTGTGTGGCAAACTCTGTTAAAAAATTGTAGCCTGGTTTTGGCAAGTACTAGAAGACAAACCAGAAATCACATAGGAAGTAGAGTGTGTTACTACTTACCTTGTACAGTCTCTTGTGCAACAAAATATTACAGGTGTTTCAGGTAGGAATTTCTGTTTTTATGTTGCATTGCCTTTTAGGAAAGACTCATCACAGCCATGTTCTGAGATTCATGAGCTGTTAAAATCTCTTCCATATCAGTATATAAGCTTTCGTATTTCCTACAGCTGGGACAAAGGGAAATGGTATCGTCTACCATCTGGATTCAGAATATACTTAGCAGAGAAAAAGCACATGCAAGGTCTAGTATGAAGCACTGGAGTAAAGCCTGAAGGATGTATGCATTAAAAGTACCAGAACATGAAAATCCTCCGAGCTCCAAGGAGAGAGTTCAGCCTGGCGTTAGGCTGTCGCGTTTTGCAGTCTCTTGCTTTCCCACCAGTCTGCAGGGCTGTTTCTCCATGTTGAGAAGGCTCACGCTCACTCTTTGGCCCTAAGTTCTAACAGCTTGAAAGTCTTATGGTTGGGTATTCGTATTTAAAATCCCTAAAATAAAAGTGGGAAATTTTCGAGGGACCATCCTTTTCAGTATTTAGCTTGGAACTCATCCTGTCCTTCAGGGGCCTCCAAAGGCTAACTACTTCATCCTCTGAAACACTTCATTATGAGCTGAAAAGGAGCCAGGACGAAAGACCCTGTTCTCTCTGAGATGGAACACAGGACAGTGTGTTTGTCTTGCTCCTAACATGGCCAAATCAGCAAGCTATTCACCATCTCAAACTGGTCTTATTTATTTGTGTCATGCAAGAGAAATTTATTTTCTAAATTGTTAAGAGCTTGAATGTATTTATTACACTCTTTGGAAGGTTTGGCCCCAGCCTTGTCCTGAGGCGTTGAGATTTGTTTTCCATCAATTTGAGCCTCAAACATAAAAGAGTTTCAACAGTGGCTGCGATATTACCTGACATTTTAATGATTGAGTGAAGAGAAGTTAAATTACGAGATGACCTGGACAACAAACAGACTTCAGAATCCTTTTTCAATAGAGTGTTAGTGAGCTGCCCAGTACTCTGGATGGTGGTTTAAAAAAATATAATAAAATGTCAGCCAAGCTTTTTTTGAGACAGATTAGAGAATTACCCAATTCCCTCAACCTCTTCACTCTAAGTCTAAAGCAAATGTTTGTTTAAAATTTGAAAACCAAGCAGTTTGTGTTCAACTGGATGAATTTTATTCATTTGGGACAGAACAACAACCAAAAAGGTTAGTCTGTAGTGTTTTGTCTCATAGCTGGTGTATTCTTAATGAAGAACATTCCTTTGTGTGTCAGTGCTCAAAATTGGGACACCAAAAATGCAACAATTAAGTAAAAAGGTCTTATTTAGTTATCATCTGTCTGAAACTAATGATAAATATGAGTCAGTAAAGTTTACTGCCTATAGTTGTATGCCTGGCATATTGTTATGTGGATTGTCTCATTTAATCTTTTCAAAAATCCCAAGGTAGGTACTGTTATTCCCCCACTTTTTAGATGACTAAACAGAGGCTTCCATTGATTAGGTTCCTTGTCTGAGATCATACAACTGTGGAGCAGGAACTGAAGCCCCATGATTCTGGGTTGCAGCACTGAGCTCTTATTAGCACAGCTGATGGTTTTCTTTATGAAGCTCAGTTCATCCATATAATGTGGTCAATTAATGACAGGTTTGATGCTTTTAAACTGTGGTGTTGGAGAAGACTCTTGAGAGTCCCTTGGACTGCAAGGAGATCCAACCAGTCCATTCTGAAGGAGATCAGTCCCGGGTGTTCTTTGGAAAGAATGACACTAAAGCTAAAACTCCAGTACTTTGGCCACCTCATGCGAAGAGCTGACTCATTGGAAAAGACTCTGATGCTGGGAGGGATTGGGGGCAGGAGGAGAAGGGGACGACCAAGGATGAGATGGCTGGATAGCATCATGGACTCGATGGACGTGAGTCTGAGTGAACTCCGGAAGTTGGTGATGGACAGGGAGGCCTGGCGTGCTGCGATTCATGGGGTCGCAAAGAGTCGGACACGACTGAACGACTGAACTGAACTGAACTGAATGACAGGTCTACTGGATGACCACTTGAGAACAGAAAGCCAATTACATGGCATTGCCTAGCAGAGACAGTGGGAAAAATTGTCAATTTTAAAAATTGAAGTATTGTTGATGTACATTATTACATGAGTTACAGATGTACAATATAGTGAATCATAGTTTTTAAGGGTTATACTCCATTTACCTTCCCTGGTAGCTCAGTCAGTAAAGAATACACCTCCAATGCAAAAGATCACCTGCAGCACAGAAGACCCAGGTTTGATCTCTGGGTTCGGGAGATTCCCCTGGAGAAGGAAATGGCAACCCACTCCAGGATTCTTGCCTGGAGAATCCCATGGACAGAGGAGGCTAGAGGGCTACAGTCCATGGGGTCACAAAGAGTCAGACATGACTGGGCAACTGAACAATAACCTTTTACAGTTATTTTAAAATATTGGTTCTATTCACTGCTCTGTGCAGTATATCCTTGTAGCTTATTTTGTGCATGAGAGTTTGTACCTCTTAATCCCTTACCCCTATATGGCCCTTCCTTCTCCCCTCTCCTCACTGGTAACCACTAGTTTGTTCTCTGTATCTGTGAGTCTGCTTCTTATTTGTTATATTTACTAGTTTGTTGTATTTTTCAGATCCCACATATAAGTGATATCATATGGTATTTGAGAAATTGAAAAAATTTTTAATGTGTGTATTTAGCACCCACATAATACAATTGTAAGGCACTTCAGAAGTAAGCTCATGGAAGTAGGCGGAACTGCAGTTGGATAGTAATCGAGACATAAGACTGCTTTTTTTTTTTTTTTTAAAGTGATTGCTATTCATTCTGTTCCCGAATGAGACTTTGTTTTTCTTTTATAAGTGATGGATACCCATTTGCTGCTCATAAGAGACCAGAGAAAACAGACAAATCCCATAAGAACTGAAACAGAGAGTGTCCTGGAACATTGTTAAAGGATAATTTCATTGAGGGGAAATTTTTTACATAAAATTGGCAGATGAGGGTTATTCATTTATCTCTTCTAGAAATAGCTGAAAGGGGGGTACAACAGAAATCATTCCAGTTCAAACATATAAGGAAATGGATTCAACCATGATGCTGAGATAATTTTGGACTTTTTCAGTTTTATAGGCTGAGGGTTTCCATGAATATAACTGAGACGCATGATTCAGTAACTTGGAAGGTTAGAGGTTTCATACACACACACACACACACACACACACACACCCTGCACATTATTACCCATATCTTTCAGGATAGAATCTTTGGGAAAAGTAAAGTTTTTATTGTTTTTGTTTTGTTTTTTTAGTATTGACAAATAGCCATACCAACTGGTTTTATAGCAACAACTAGTCATGGATCATTGCCTTCAAAGAAAATGTTTATCTACCATTTATTGAAAGCTGTGTCTGTGAGAAGGACCATTTCTTTAATTCTAAAATGACCATTTTGGGTCAAGATATTTTATACTTGTATTTGGGGGGAAAGACTGTAAAGCACATTAGTTTCAAAAATAACTAGTTTTGCTGGTAGAATTAAATGATTGTAAGAGAATTTCTTCTCATTGGCAGAATGGAAGTTCACTGTATGTCTCAAATATTTATTTTTATAAACATTATGGCCTGGGCACATTAAGCCCATTTTCTTGTACATAAAAAGCCACTTTATCTCAGCTTTGCCTTGTTCCTGTAAAAACAGAAGATTGTTTTATGGTCTGTCTAACTGTATCTTTGCCTGACAAATAGACATCAAATAAAGAACCAATTGTTGTACCTTACTCAGAGACTTTTGCTAGATCTCCTTACCTGAACAGACCTCAGTAGTAACAAAGAGGGCCCAGCTGATAAATGACTGGTTTTGTTTTCATGAATGTTAGGAGAAGTATCACCTGCCAGGAGGGTTTATCTTGGACTCTGGGGGCAAAAACCTTTACTGGCTCCAGAATGATGACAGTCACTAATGTTTAAGTGATATTCTAACCTTTCCAAAATCATTTATATGATCCCATTTTATCCTTACAGTGTTTGTAGAAAATAAAAGCACATAATATATGTAGCATATACTGTTTCAGTTTGGTTTTTGCTCACATGAATTTAAAGACACACACAATATCCAGAAATATTTACTATCAACTTTTTGAGTGAGTGAGTGAGTGAAAGTTGCTCAGTCATGTCTGACTCTCTGCGACCCCATGGACTATACAGTCCATCAATTTTTTCCTACGTTGATATACTCTTATTTTTTCATTTCATATTTCTCTCTTTTTTTTGTTATTCTCTGGACAGTTTTTCCTCCCACCCTTTGCAGAACATTCTGAGTATTTGTTTAGACCCTTCATTAAGGAAATATCCATTTTGGCTATTTAGGTGACATATATGGATGCAAAAACATCTGGCACAGTGTCTGACAAGTAATAGATGCTCAGTGTTGACTTTTTTTCCTCTGCCTCCTCTCCCTCTTTTTGTTTTTAGTTTGGTCTTTTGGTTGATAGTGTGGCATCAGCCCACACTTGATAGATAGTTGAATACATAGACATAGCGATAGATAATCTCTATCCATCCATTTTTCCATTTATATATCTTTGGTCCTTGGTTCCCTCTCTATATAGGTTTCTTTCCTTTAATCCTTGATATTCAATTTCTCTCATTTTCTTATGCATGTTGTTCAGTCACTAAGTTGTGCCTGACTCTTTGCAATCCCAGGGACTCCAGCATGCCAGGCTTTCCTATCTTTCAGCCTCTCCCAGAGTTTGCTCATATTCATGTCCATTGAGTCAGGGATGCTATGTAACTATATTTTGTATTTACTTATTGAGTAAACATATACAGAAAGCAAGTGTTGTTCTAGTGATCATGTTTAATCATGGGAGATACAAACCAGAGTAAGATAAAATCATGAGTCTGGCGTAGAAGATACACAAATAAATATATCAAACCATGCGTGATGTGCTCTCATAGAGAACACAGAGGGGACCTGTAATAGGGTTGAGAGCTAGAACCTGACTCTGGAATTTTGGGGATCAGAAGTGAATGATAAATATTATTACTCTATGTTGAGATTTCTTTTTGATAGTATGTTTTGATAACATTAATTGAATCTTTTGCATTCCTGGAGTAAGCTTTTCTTTATTATTGCTTTTTAAATGTAGTACTGATTTGCTAATGTTTTCATTTGAATTTTTGCATATATTTACATGCATAAGTTTGCCCTTGAGGTTTTTGCTGTGTGAATTTGCACTCAGGCCTTTGTGAGGTTTTCTGAGCACAGTCCTGCTAATTTTGGAAAACTGATCTTCGTGGTAATGTTAAATGTTCTACCCCTGTCCAGGATCCTTCTACTTTAAACATTTCCCCTATGAACTCATTTGAAATTTCCGAACTTTTAGAAGACTGCTGTGTCTTTTCTCAGTGTTGTTGGAAAAGGCATTATCTTCCTCTTTACTATTTTACTTCTTTCTAGTTGTAAATCCATCTACTTTATTGAGTCACCTCCTCTCCTTAGTAATGATATTCTATAGAAGCATTAATCAATTTTGAATTGTTTTTAAACAGTCTAAGGATCTTTTTAGACATCTGCCTTTACTGGTGGTTCTTTTAGTTATTTCTAGGCTGATTTCTTTTTTACTGAGATGAAACCTCAGTCATTTCCCCAAACCCTTTCATTTTTCTTTTAAGCATGAGATTAGGAAGGATCAGATGTTAAGAGTATGAGGTACACACAATGATCCTGTTTATTTATTTATTTTACTAAATAGGATGATCTAAAACTCTTATTCTTTAAGCAGTAATTCACAATTCCATTGCTATGTGTCTTTTATTTCTATCAGTGAGACATAAGCTTCTGGAATGGCTTAAGACTAGATTCTGGAGTCAGCACGTAGAAGATTCTTTCATTTACTGTGTGCATGACTTTGAGCAAATCACTTGAACTTTTTAGAGTCTAGTTCATCACCTGTGAAATAAGACACTGCTAACTACCATTTTAGGCAGCTGTGTAATAAGCAAACATGTAAAGTACTATGGTTAGCACAGAAAAAGTACTTTAAAATGGTACTAATGTAATTATTCAACTATCATAAATAAGTTCCTTATCCTGTCTCTTCATGTACCATGGTCCTCCTTTCCTATTGTCTTATAAAAATTGCATCCAGTTTTCACCCGTCAGAATCCATAGACTGGGCCTTCCATTGTCTGCGTTGTCTGTACTGCACATTTCCACCTTGTACATCTGTATCTCTTAAAAAGCCCCTTCAATTTTTGCCTTCTGTCTTGTTCTTTACCACAGTGTATTTTGGTGGAAAATGCCTACAGCATGGAAGACCCAGGTTCTACTCCTAACAGGATCTTTGGCTGATTATCTGACCTTAGGTAGTCAATCTTCTTATCATTTATTTTTGTTACTATCAATTATCAAGCATGACTTTGTCTCTGATGCTTTATATAATGTCTCATTTACTCCTCACAATCATTTGTTTGGAAGGTGTTTTTTCCATTTTGCCAATGAGGAAACAGAGATTTAAAATTATTAAGTAATAATTTTAAGTAATTATTAGTAATTACTTAAGTATTTACTTTAGTAATTGCTAAAGTATTAAGTAATAATTTTAATATTAAGTAGCTTGCCCAGAAGCTGAATGGGCAGTTTTCCTGGACTCTGGGGATACGGATTTTTACCTACTCTACAACTTAGAGTGGTTAGGGCCAACCAAGGTCAAGTGAGATTGTTTCATAGACTGGAACACGATGCAGACAGAACAGTTCTTTCAGGCTAGTGTTTTCTCTTCTCTCCTAGCCACCCCCTTTTATTCCTAAGTCTTCTGACATGTGGATTATACCATGGGTTGGTTATTCTCATTCCCTCTGCATTTTTGTTTTTGCACCTTTGTTTTCCTCCGTCCTCTCCCTTCCTTTCGTTTTGTCTCCCATGGCATTTCCAGAGAACTTCCTCTCTTAGTGAGGTCTTACTCTGTGTCTCCCTTCCTCAGCCAGAGACAGCTTGCCTTACCAGCTCTTTCAGCTTACCTGTTTTGTATTTGACATCCATTTAAAAATGATTTTCATAGCTCAGTTATAGACAGTTTCACATCGTCCCTCTGTGCCTTTTTTTTTTTTTAAGATTTGGTTTGAAGAAGGGTAAGGAAGTGCAAGATGTATAGCGGTAAGAAAGAAGAGAAACTGTTGGGAGGGGCTGCTGTATTCCATCTTCAAAGAAAGCAGAGCTGGGGTTAGTCCAAGCTGTTTTACTATTGGAAGAGAGTCATTCCACCATAGTTTGGACATAACCTGGCTTTTTATTGCCAAGAAAGTATAAGATGGAAATGGAGGTAAATGTGAATAATTCAAAATAATGTTTAACTTTGAGGATATTTCACCTTCTCTGGAATTAGAGATTTATGCTAGTCAAGAGTTAGGGAGGAATTCGAAATGTTTATGTTACCAGAGTGTAGAAAACATTGTCCAGTTGTTTATCTAATCCTTCATTGGGCTTGCTTTTAAAAACACGTTTTGATTTGAAGTAGCCTGGGAAAAATAAACTGTTCCAGGCCATAACTTGATGCCCCAGTGGAAATAAGATAGATCCTTTTTCATTCATTTTGAGAAATTTTCCAAGCAGACAGATGTCTTTGTACCTTCCTTTGCAGTTCCTCCACAAATGAGTATTATCAAGAACTAGAATTACAAGTGCTCTGTTACTTCTTTTTAACTTTAGCTTCTACAGAAATTACTACTGGGATCTTATTTCTTTTCTGGGCTGAACATTTTGTTGTTGCACCTACTCAGTCTCACAGATTCTCCGTGTGCTATCATCCAGGAAGATTCATTTCTTAAAGATGTGTATTAACTAACACAAGGAACTTTTTGAGAACATTTTTTGATCTACAGAGCAACCAGGTGTGCTGGGGAATAGGCATAAGAGATACTATGCTTTGCTCTGCTGTAATTATTTTCCAGTCTCCCAGTGGAAAAGGTAGAGAGTAATATGTAAAAAAAAAAAAAAAAGAATGAATTTTGGTTTCCATTGCTTCTTCCTAATCCCTTAGCCTAAATTCATTCACTCAAGGCAACCAGTAATTATTGTGTGCTTCCTGTGTGCCAGGAACTAGTCTAGGGCTGGGGATACAGCAGCAAACAAAATAAAGACAATTGTGGAGCTCTTATTCTAGCAGGGGAGATGATAAACAATAAACATGATAATGTCGTGAACTACGTAGTATGTTAGAAAATAACAAGTGTTAGTGTTTAAAGGTGATAAGTACTATGGAAAAAGAAATGTCAGAAAGGTGGCAGTTACAAGATTATAATTTTAAATTGGGTTGTCAGGGTAGGCTTTGTTGAAAAGGCAACTTTTGAACAGAGATTTAAAGAGGTGAGGGATTTATCCATGCAGAGATCAGAGAGAGAGCTGTTCCAGGTAAGGGGAACAAGCCTAGCATGTTCCCGGGACAGCGAGAAAGCCAGTAGTGAGACTGGGTGATAAGAGATGCGGTTAGCGGGGTCAGATCATGCACGGCCTTTTGGCTGACTTTTGTTTTTTACTGAGTAAAGTGAGGAGGACCGTTTTGAAGAAAGTGAAGTGAAAGTCACTCAGTTGTGTCTGACTCTTTGCGACCCCATGGGCTGTAGGCTGCCAGATTTCTCCGTCCATGGAATTCTCCAGGCCAGAATACTGGAGTGGGTGGCCATTCCCTTCTTCAGGAGATCTTCCCAACCCAGGGACTGAACCCATGTGTCCCACATTGCAGGTGGATTCTTTATTGTCCGAGCCACCAGGGAAGCCCAACAATACTGGAGTGAGTAGCCTGTCCCTTCTCCAGTGGATCTTCCTGATCCAGAAATCAAACAGGGGTCTCCTGCATTGCAGCTGGATTCTTTACCATTGAGCTACCAAGGAATAATATAATCTTATGTTTTAAAAGAATGTCTGCCTGCTGTATTGTGAATAGAATGTGGGGCGGGGGTGGTCAAAGGTAGAAATGGGCAGTCAGTTTGAAGTTTACACAGGTCAGTAATTCAGCAGTGGTTCAAGTAAGAGGTGTTGGTGGATTGCTCCACAGTGATAGCAGTGGTGAAGGTGGTGAGAAGTGATCTGATTCTTGATATATTTTAAATGTAAAGACAACAGAATTTCTAACAGAGTGGTCATGATGTGTGAAAGGAAAAAGAGAATCCAGAATGACCCTAAGAGTTTTGGCTTGAACTTTGGGCTTCCCAGGTGGTGCAGTGGTAAAATGTCTGCCTGCCAGTACAGGAAACACAGGAGACCTGGGTTTGATCCCTGGGTCAGGAAGATCCCCTGGAGTAGGAAATGACAACCCACTCCAGTATTCTTGCCTGGGAAATCCCATGGATAGAGGAGGCTGATGGACTGCAGTCCATAGGGTTGCAAAGAGTCAGACATGACTAAGCATGCATGCAGCATCAACTGGAAGGATAAAGTTGAAATGAGAAAGGCTATGGGGTGGAACAGGTTTGTAGGGAAGATCAGGAATACTGTTTGGTACATGTTGAGTTTTATATGCTATAAGATGTCCAAGTGGAGATATTGACTAAGTAATTGGATATACAAGTCTGAAGTTCAGGAGAGAAATCTGGGCTTGAGTTATAAAATTAGGAGTTGTCAGTCTGCAAATGTTATTTAAAGCCATGGATTGAACTTTGGATGGATAAAGTCACCAAGGGAGTGATTTTAGAAAAGAGAGGAGAGTCGAAGACTGAGTGCTACAAGTGTTGGGGCTTTTAGGAGTTTGGGAGGAGAGGAGGACCCAGCAAAGGGTGCTGAGAAGGAGCACAGAGTGAGGACAGAGAAAAATCAGTAGAATGTGGCATCCTGGAAGCCAGATGAAGAAAGGGTTTTAAAAGATGGTAGAACCATAGGCTGTGTCAAATGCTAATAGGCCAAGGAAGCTAAGGGCTGAAAACTGTAGATTTAGCAGCGTGAAGGTCATTAGTGATCTTGAAAAAAGCACCTTTTGTGGAGTGATAAAGGCCAGGTCTAGACTGAGATGGATGTACAAGAGAAAGGAAAAGAATTTAAAACATCAGATACAGGCAATTCTTTGGAGAAGTTTTGCCATCGAGAGGAGCAAAGAAATGGAAGAAAATGCAGGAAGTGGGGGTCACGATGCAGTACATTATTCCTGATTTGATGTTTATTGTCATCTTTTATTATTTATGTAGACCCCAGTCCTTGTACTTTCTTTATCAAGCTGTTAATTCCTAGTGGATACTGTTTTTTGCCAGGTAACACAACAGTTAAGGTTTTCCTTGACTAGTTAACAGGACAGTTTGCATTCCTGGAGTTCAAGCATATGTAACTGCTGCTCTCTGCTTCTGAAAATTCACCACCTTCCTTCCATTCAGCTTACATGAGAACCTCAGGCTTTTAGGTGAGGGAATTTTGACAATATAAGGCAAAGATGATCCGAATAATAGTAATATTCACTATTACAACACTTATGTATTGCTTACTATGAACCAGGTGCTTTTTGGCATGCTTCATATTAAATTAACAGGCTTCCCTCATAGCTCAGCTGGTAAAGAATCTGCCTGCGATGCAGGAGACCTGGGTTTGATCCCTGGGTTGGGAAGATCCCCTGGAGAAGGGAACGGCTATCCACTCCGTAACTCATTTAATCTTTCCAATTACCCTATGAGCTAGATACAGTTATCATCTGCATTTTGCAAATAAGGAAATTGAGGCATACAAAGATTAAGTAAACAGTTAAAAGAAAATAAATAAATAATGCTGAAGTTGGGATTAAAATTCTGACAGTCTAGCCCCAAAGTCCATGCTCTAAGGGCAATTGGAAAATTTTAAGAGAAAGATATTAGCTAGAGAGATTCCATTTTACACAATATCACAGTTTTTTAGAGTTGCTGGGCTAAGTTTTTCTGAGAAACAAGACAGAATATAGAAGCTGATTGGGCATTTCCCAGATTTACTAGACATTAGTGAACTGTTATCAGTGCATAATCTTGGAATGATGTGGAGAGCATTCTTCAAAAATAACTTTTATAAAGACCATATTTCCCATATATTTCTTCAAGCTTCATGAATAACTTTCCAAATCACAAGTATATATTAAACATACACTCTTTGCAAAAGAAAAAAAAATTCAGCTATTTTCCTCTATGTGTTTATTTTCCTGTGGGAAGCTTATTTGTTTTTCACACAGACTATAGAACCATCTTGAAATTAAAGTAGAAAGGATCATATATGTGAGCATAGTACTATACTAGTTTTTAAAGGATTCTTTAAAATTCTTTAGCTCTGGAGATGAAATATGAAGTAAATGACTCTTTGTTAAACATTATTTCTTAGAACCTGGTGAGCACTGCCACTGAATCCTTCATTAAGAGTCCCTTCCGGAGTTGAGCTGCATAAGTTGCTTGTATATTTTTGAGATTAGTTGTTTGTCAGTTGCTTCATTTGCTATTATTTTCTCCCATTCAGAAGGCTGTCTTTTCACCTTGCTTATATTTTCCTTTGTTGTGCAGAAGCTTTTAATTTTAATTAGATCCCATTTGTTTATTTTTGCTTTTATTTCCAGAATTCTGGGAGGTGGATCATAGAGGATCCTGCTGTGATTTATGTCTGAGAGTGTTTTGCCTATGTTCTCCTCTAGGAGTTTTATAGTTTCTGATCTTACATTTAGATCTTTAATCCATTTTGAGTTTATACAAGCAACTTATGCAGCTCAACTCCAGAAAAATAAACGACCCAATCAAAAAATGGGCCAAAGAACTAAATAGACATTTCTCCAAAGAAGACATACGGATGGCTAACAAACACATGAAAAGATGCTCAACATCACTCATTATTAGAGAAATGCAAATCAAAACCACAATGAGGTACCACTTCACACCAGTCAGAATGGCTGCGATCCAAAAATCTGCAAGCAATAAATGCTGGAGAGGGTGTGGAGAAAAGGGAACCCTCCTACACTGTTGGTGGGAATGCAAACTAGTACAGCCACTATGGAGAACAGTGTGGAGATTCCTTAAAAAATTGCAAATAGAACTACCTTATGACCCAGCAATCCCACTTCTGGGCATACACACCAAGGAAACCAGAATTGAAAGAGACACATGTACCCCAATGTTCATCGCAGCACTGTTTATAATAGCCAGGACATGGAAACAACCTAGATGTCCATCAGCAGATGAATGGATAAGAAAGCAGTGGTACATATACACAATGGAGTATTACTCAGCCATTAAAAAGAATTCATTTGAATCAGTTCTGATGAGATGGATGAAACTGGAGCCGATTATACAGAGTGAAGTAAGCCAGAAAGAAAAACACCAATACAGTATACTAACACATATATATGGAATTTAGGAAGATGGCAATGACGACCCTGTATGCAAGACAGGGAAAGAGACACAGATGTGTATAACGGACTTTTGGACTCAGAGGGAGAGGGAGAGGGTGGGATGATTTGGGAGAATGACATTCTAACATGTATACTATCATGTGAATTGAATTGCCAGTCTATGTCTGACGCAGGATACAGCATGCTTGGGGCTGGTGCATGGGGATGACCCAGAAAGATGTTATGGGGAGGGAGGTGGGAGGGGGGTTCATGTTTGGGAATGCATGTAAGAATTAAAGATTTTAAAATTTAAAAAATAAAAAACTAAAAAAAAAAAAAAAAAAAAGAGTCCCTTCCTTTTCCAGAAGGACTTGCCAACACCCGTAAAGTATTCACTGGGAGAATTAAAATCATATAAAAGTAATTGGTGTTTGCTTCCTTCAAGGCATACATTTAAGTACATTGCTTTATTCCTCTGTTCCTTGGCTGCCTCCTATGTTTAGTAACACTAGGTCAGCAGACTTCCTCTTTTAAGGTTCATCTGCTGGCCATTTCAATTTCCCATGAGAAAGCAAACCTACCACTGTTTTACCCTTTTATCTTAATGTTTCATCCATTTATGTCATATTATCTTGTGGGTTTGCATTTCTCAGTAGTAATGGCCCTGCTGGTAAATAGAAAACAATGAATGTGATTGTCCACCCCTGATCATCATCACCATTTGAGCCCTTTTAAAATTCCTATTGTAATCTCAGTAGAGTGGTTATCTAGGAGAGTGGATTATTGGTGATTTCATCTTAAAAAGAATGTGTGCACTGTTTTTCAAGTGACTTATTTTAGTGCCTCTTTGACAATTTCGGCTTTGACCATTGGATCCAGCTACTAATAGAAACATTCCACCGCTGGCCTCCGTTCCCCATTTCTGTTTTCACCTGAGCGTGTTTTCAAGCATCAGATATAAATTCATACCATGCTCATGGCTTGTAGTTTCATGTGTAATTGGCTGTAACGTAATGACTAACGTATGTTGGAGGTTAGTACTGAAAATAATAGCCCAGCATTTACTGGGGGCTTATTCTGTGCCAGACTCTGTGATAACTGTATTACGAGCATCGACCAAATTAATCTTCTTCTCTCATAAAGTGAATGCTGTTATTTTCTGCATTTTAGGAAAAAGGAAACTGAGGTCCAGACTCATGTGACTTTTCTCAAGATTTGATGATACTTGCCATGTCCCATCTCGGATATCCCTTCCCACGATCAAAGGGATGGTTTATCATCTCGTGTACATTTCCCTTCTCTGCAAAATATGGCCTTGTTTAATGGGCTATTGTAGACATTTATCATTAGATAACGGAATTGTTTTGGAATGAATCCTGAGTACTTGTTTGTGCCTGCGTGCTAAGTCGCTTTCAGTTCAGTTCAGTTCAGTTCAGTTGCTCAGTCGTGTCCGACTCTTTGCGACCCCATGAATCCCAGCACCCCAGGCCTCCCTGTCCATCACCAACTCCCGGAGTTCACTCAGACTCACGTCCATCGAGTCAGTGCTGCCATCCAGCCATCTCATCCTCGGTCGTCCCCTTCTCCTCCTGCCCCCAAACCCTCCCAGCATCAGTCTTTTCCAGTGAGTCAACTCTTCGCATGAGGTGGCCAAAGTACTGGAGTTTCAGCTTTAGCATCATTCTGGTGTCCAATTCTTTGTGACCCTATTGACTGTAGCCTGCTAGGCTCCTCTGTCCATGGGATTCTCCAGGCAAGAATACTTGTTCAGGTTCCTCACTTTTGAGAGAGTATGATGAAACAGGCACTCTCCAGAGCCACTGTGTGCTTCACCCTTTCCCTAAACCTGTTTATAACTTAAGCGACCCAGCTGAACTCTTGGTTTCAAAATCTCCATCCATCTAGTCTCTGTCATTTTTAAAAACAACACAGTTTAGTCAAGATTATGGCTTTTAATTGGGTTGTGGAAAGAAATTCAAGTTGAAGAAACGTTGCCAGGATCACTGGGGAATTAATAGCCACTTGATGCAAGAGGGAAGCTGTGAAGAACACTGGCTCTCTTATTATGTAGTGTCCAGGCAAAGTAGAATTATACGCTTACTGTTTCATTTTTTTTTTAAAGAAATTATTATTGCAGAACTATTGGCTTCCTTTTCTTTCTCAACTGTAGCTATAATGTTTTATTTGTGCCTGTGTACTTCTGAGAGAGAGTTGGTCTCTGAAGAGGGAGTTAGGAGAGGAAAGTATTTGAAATGGAAATGTCTTAAAATTATGTCTCTTTCCAGTTGTACATTGGATTGCCTTAGGATTTAGAAACAAAATGAAAATTAAAAACCACAATCACCTTCTTTTAGAACAAAAAAGTGCTATACTTATCAGTATAGAAAATATCTAGCTGAAAGACAGTGGCTCTTGCATTTCCTTGCAGAGTGCTCTAGACATTGATCAACTGGCAAGGGAAAGCAATTATTAACTTTCTCTTCTTCCCCACCTTCTCACAATGGCTGGGTAATCCTTTTGTGTTCCTGTTTGGGGGATTTAATGGCCTTGTTAACATGTGGGAAAACATTGTGATTGGAGACTTTAACAAAATAGTGAATAGTCCTTTTTTTTTTTTTTTTAAGTTCCATGTTTATGTTCTTACTGGGTGTGTGTCTTTCCAAGTACTCCAGGTTAAGAACTAAATGTGTTAGAAAAACAGATGTAATGCAAATAAATGAGAGAGTTCTCATTTCCTTCAGTGAACAAAGCTCTGAGTTCCTGAGCAGTAATTTTATGCGACCTTCTCTCTATATCAGAAGAAATTGTGCTTACTCCACTTCTTTCTCCTGAATTCTATTGTATCACATCTGACTAATGATCTATAGGGCCAGACAATTCACCTACGTATTATAGAGGGTCATAGTATACTAACACGGAGAAGGCAGTGGCCGCCCACTCCAGTACTCTTGCCTGGAAAATCCCAAGGATGGAGGAGCCTGGTAGGCTGCAGTCCATGGGGTCGCTAAGAGTCAGCCACGACTTCACTTTCACTTTTCACTTTCATGCATTGGAGAAGGCAATGGCAACCCTCTCCAGTACTCTTGTCTGGAGAATCCCAGGGACAGAGGAGCCTAGTGGGTTGCCGTCTATGGGGTCGCACAGAGTCGGACACGACTGAAGTGACTTAGCAGCAGCAGCAGCACACTAACATACTGTAGAGCTTACTCTTACCGACAGTTAATTGGGGAATTCACTTTATGAAGCCCTGTTTACAGAGTGACATCTGGAGAAATTCTTAACCTGGATCAGTTCCAATCTGTAGGATTTATGGACTGTGCTTGATTTTTTTGTAAATAGGACTTTTCTCTGCTTGGTACATTCTGTTTACATAATTATCAGTGGATGAAAATTGCTATGTTCCTGTATTTCTTAATCCTTTGTACTGAGTGGACCTACATTCTAAGTAGTGGTCCAGCTAAAAAAAAATACCTGGACACCTATTATTATTCAAGTTGTGGAATCATCTTAATGCCAGGAGAACCCTACTCTGTTAAATCTAGATTCTCTGACTGAAGCCCTTATACCCCAAGGGACTAAATATTCAGCCATTATGAGAATTTTAGAACTTGCTGAGACACATGTTAGACCCCTTAAAATATATTAGACTCTCTTTTATTCACAAACTTGGTCTTGTGAGATGTGAAATGGAACTATTTTCAAACATAGTGTGCATACCCTTGAACACATATGAAGTTCTTACTGGGTGTGGGGAGATCAAAGTTTGTTATTAGGCAGTGGAACTGAACTCGCAAGCATTCTATAGGGATCATGTTGGATACATGTTACAGTGACCTTCACCCGCCTCCCTGTGGTTAACCATTATTATCTGTGTTAAGTAGTAGATAAGCTACCGTCTATGCAGTCAGCATGTCATCTGGAAACATATAGAGAAAGAACAGTTACAAAATAGATTTAAAAGAAACACAGGAAAACAAATATCATATGTTGGAACTGGAAACCTAAGACTTTATTGAAAGATATTTTTTCTTCTGTTTTCCTGAGTTTTGAACTTGTAAAATTGTACCAGATTAAGGGTGGTGTGTCTCCACGTTACAAGAAAAAAAAGGATCTCATGGAAATGAAGATGAGAAAGATGTCAACTAATGCTCTCCAGTTCCTCCTTCAGAGAAGCAGCAGCATCATATAATATCAGTCTGATTTGTCACGCTACATGCATTCAGTACTGTATTAGATTCTTGAGGGCTTCATTTCCATGACGGGCTCTGGCTGTTGTGTTTTTAACAATCTCCTATATGCGTGTTTTTCTGTAGTATTTGCTTAGTAAGTACCTCTGTAAACCCAATTTCACAGAAATCTTGGCCATCTAAAATGGCTCTTAACTACCTTCCATTGCAGGGGGGCACAGGTTTGATCCCTAGTTGGGGAACTATGGTCCTGCATGCTGTGGGGTGTAGCCAAAAATTTAAAAAAAATTGAGAGAGAGAGAGAAGACTGAAAATCATAAAGAAAAGAAAAGATATAAACAGACAAGAGTTTAAAAATAAAGTGGCCCTTAAGCATAGAATAGGCACGTATGCACACACACACACACACACACATACACACACACACACACACACACACACACATACCCGTACCATCAGTCAAAAAAATTCCAACAAGCATAGCTTTACCAATTATAGTGTGCTCTTAAGGAAAGGTTAAGTCCAAGTACAAGATAGATTGGGCCCTTTGATTTGAAGTCCAGTGTGGAGGAAGGGAGGTCAGTGGAGAATTAATCAGGCGAAGCGCAGCCCCACTTCTACTCCAGAGCTTTTGGCTTTTTATCTCCATGCCAGCCCTTGTATAAGTCTTTATCTGTATTTTATATACAATTCTTCCTAGCCATATACCTCCTACTCTGCATCACATTTTTCTAACTGCTATTCTGTTTTTTATTCTTTAATATTTTATTATCTATACCTTTGGTAAGTCACCCCAAATATCTTCTGTAGAAGTATACACACACAAATATGGACGATGTTGCTAATTCATCCTCCCCTCCCCACTGTTCCTTTTCATCCTCTATCTCCTTCCCTCTTTTACCCACTCCTCTTCCTTCCATTCTTCCATTTTGTCCAAAAATTTCTAAATATGCAGTTAAAATTGGTTCCCAAACATACTATAGGATTTTTGACCTCCTGTAGCTTATATATATATATATGCATTTATATTAAACATGTAATTTTATTTACTTATTTATTTTTGTTATTTGCGATTGTGCTGCATCTTTGTTCTCTAGCTGTGGAGAGTGGGGCGCTCATTGCAGTGGCTTCTCTCGTTGTAGGGCATGGACCCTAGGTGGGCTTCAGTAGCTGTGGCACCGGGGCTCAGTAATTGTGGCTCCCAGGCTCTAGAGCGCAGGATCAGTAGTTGTGGTGCGGGGGCTTGGCCGCTCTGCAGCATGTGGTGCCTTCCTGAATCGGGTTGAATCCATGTCTCCTGCATTGGCAAGCAGATTCCTTATTACTGAGCCACACGGGAAGCCCTCGAAAAAAATTAATTTTAAGAAAATATAAAAATGAACAAAGTAAAAGAGAATTATCAGGAAAACTCTTATGCTTGTCTATATGCCCTACATGTGGATGTGTGTGCACATTTACACAGAGAGACAGAGACTGAGAAAGGATAAAGAGTAAAACTTTCAAATAGATACATTTTCAGAGAGCTTTTTAATACTCATAGTTTCTGATTTGAGAGAATAACATAGAAACATGTATATTACCACATGTAAAATAGATGACCAGTGCAAGTTCGATGCATGAAGCAGAGCAGTCAAAGCCAGTGCTCTGGGACAACCCAGAGGGATGGGGTAGGGAGGGAGGTGGGAGGGAGGCTCAGGATGGGGGACACATGGCACCTGTGGCTGATTCATGTCGATGTGTGGCAAAAACCCCACAATATTGTAAAGTAATTATCCCCAATTAAAATAAATTCATTAAAAATTTGTTTTAAACGCTCATAGTTTCTTAGGGAAGCTTTTCATGTTTAAGATAGTGAAATATTCTTTTCAAAGCATCTATTCCCCACACTTCACATGAATTAAAAACCTTTGAAATGGAATCTGAATGTTAACCTCAAAAGTACTTTATCCATCAAGTAAATCTTGATTAAAAGAAAAATGTCATTGGTATATATTTTTGAGGTTTTTGCTGTTTTTAATTTTTAGTGGCATTTCAGGCATATGAACAGAAGATTCTTTGGCTGGGAAATCAGAACAGGGTGTCTGTGGTCATTTATGATTCTCAAAGTGTCTGCTTGTTTGATTCCTTTTAAACATAGGAAGATAAAAGAAGAAAAATGTTTTTCCTCCCTGAAGGAATGGAATATTTGCACCCGTATACTCAGTTGATTGCAGAGATCTCTGTCACAAGAATATAAATCTACAAAGTCCTAAAATACACCCAAAGAACAGCTTGCCAACTTTCTGGGTTTTCTGTATCATTAAAAGGAAGTACTGGTCAGGACAGCCAACTTACAGGCAAATCCACTGAGATCTTTCTGGGAAAAAAAAGGTGGTTTTGAGAAAGCGGTAATGGCTTAGCAAGCAGGAGAACCAGGCACAAGCCCTGGAATATAAGGGGCATCCACTACCCTCTCTGAGCCTCTGCTTTTAAATGAAGGTGGTTGCATTAAAACCTAAAGTTCCTTCATTCCTCAGAAATGGTGTGGAAAGTACGTTTATGCCAAGAAAATTCATAGATGACAGAAATGGTAAAAGGTACTTTGTGCTGAGCACTGTGTTCAGTGTATACAGTGTCACATAATCCGCACAAAAGGCCTCATTAAGACCCTCTCTTTACAAATGGGACAACTGGTAATCTGCCTGGGTGTGACAGCTAGCCCCATCCTGACCCACTCCTGGGAACACAGTCTAAGTCAAGACTTGCTGTTGGCCACCTATCCCTTTCACTGTCCCCACCATTCAACCGCCCACCTGGTGTTTTGTTAGAGGAAAAGATAGACAACTGGAAACAATCACAAAACATGGGGAACTCTGAAGAATTTAGGAAAAGAAACTGTCTTTTTTTCCCCCCAATCTAATCATGAGAAAAACATTAAACAGTTTCCAATAGAAGGGCATTTGGCAATATACCTGACCCAATACTTGTCAAAACTTCAAGGCCACCAAAAGTAAGGGAAGTTTGAGAAGCTGTCACCACGAAGAAGAGTCAAAGGAGAGAGGACAATTAATGCCATGGGGTTTTCTAGATGAGATCCCGAGACAGGAAAGGATGTTAAGTAAAAACTAAGGAAATCTGAATAGACTATGGATTTTAACTAAATGTACCCATATTGGTTCATTGATCGTAACAAATGTACCATACTGATGCAAGATGTTAACAACAGGAGGAAATGTGTAGAGAATATACAGGAATTCTTTGCATTATTTGCCATTTTTTTCTATACATCTAAAACGGTTCTAAAAATTAAAGTTCATTAAAGATAAACTTACCACTGCCCAAACAAAAAGAGCATTTTTAACAGTAGGGCAAGCAATATTCTTTTAAAGAACTGCTGCTATTACTCCTCCTCCTTGTTACTATTGTTATAGCAATACTGTCAGATGATCTGACTGTGTTAAATGTCTCTAGGAACATTTAGAATTAGGATGCTGTATGAAACGTAGCTTGAATTAGGCCAGGGATTGGCAAACTACTTACAGCCAGTGGGCCAGATCTGACCCATTGCCTGCTTTAATCAATGAAGTTTTATTGGAACATCGCTAATGCTCATTCATGTTTTCATTTTGTCTTTGGATGCTCTTGCACTACAATGGCAAAACTGAGACCAGAGACCAGAAGGCCCACAGAGCCTAAAAATATGTGCTTGTTCAGCGAACCTCCTGTTCAGGCTACTTGAGTTACAAGGTAGCGAGGCAGGTAAGCTGGGCCACCAGGATTCATCTGGGTCAGAATCAAGTGTCTGTCAAATAGAACTCGGCAGGTCAAGTAGCATGAGTAAATAGAGCAGTCAACTCCAGAGGAGGCCACGTGGACCCCTTCCTTACAGAGCTGATTGAGGACTGAGGGAGCTGATGCATTGAGCATTCACGACCAAGTGCCTAGCACACAGTAAGTCCACGGCACTATGATTTCCAGATCAGGAAGTCCCTGACTTTCCCTTGCTTTTGCCCATAGGTCCTCTGTGACACACACACCCAATGTGTGTTTAGATAATTTCATTCGGCTGTGGTTTTTTTTCCCCTTCTCCTCTGATGTGATGGCATCTAAGCCTAGGGTCCTTTATCTAACATTAGTGGAACCCAGACTCCACTTCCCAGATGGGCTTCAGATTTTATATTTTATTTCTCTCCTTTTACTGGCTACTCTGGAATTTTTAACAAATGTTTTTTCCTAACAAAAATCTCATCAGATATACCCATCTGCCCTTCTTAGCAGATTCTAATTCAGTAGGTGTGGATGGGGCCTGAGGTTGCATTTATAATAAGCTCCCCAGCATATCTGGTGCTGCTGGCCCGGTGATCTGGCTTAAACCAGTATGGCTAAAGAGGCCTTCTTACTTGCTGGATCTGCCTTCTGCTGCCTGCTAACTGAACTAAACTTGCCATTTTCTTTCGCAGGGTGTCTAGTTATCAGAAGCAGCCACCCTACTCTGTAACCCTTATAAATGTTGCCGTGCTACAGCTACTTGATCTCCCAGTCTTGACCTCTAAATGTACATCATCCCAGTTAAACATGGATGAAAGCTTAAGTGATTACATAACACAACTTAGGATGCTGTATGAAGAGTGGCTTTCTGTGAGCCTTGGCTTAGGCCATGGACTGGCAAACTGCTTGTTATTCCCAGTCTGTTTACCTCCAACCATGGAGCCCCTATTTCATACAGATAGATGGGTGATCTAACTTCAAATTTTCATCTCGAAGGCCTACTTTTTAATACTACTTCCCATGCCAGTGATTTTTGCAAGAAAACAGACCTGAGCCAGAAATTAAAGTAGCATTTTATTTGGCCAATTCAGGGAAGGGAGGATGGGGAGAAAGGGAAGCTGGTCAAGGAATTATGAGCACCACTTTGTGGTGCATCCTGCCTGCCTGACCACTTTTCTCAAAGAGCCAGGAAGAGGCCACTCAGCACACAGCATTTTTCTGGAGGCTGGCAAAAAAGGAATAAGAATTCAGAGTCAACCCTGGGAGAAGTGGTAGGTGAGTTCTCCACCAGGCCCCCTCCCTTCCTCCGTTTCCCATTGGTCAGAATGCCAGAGCTCCCATGCTACTGTTCCTGCCAAGCTTGAAGGGGCAGAAACTCCAGGCACATAGTTGGTCAGTCTGGCCACACGGAGATATCTGAAGAAAAGAGGGTGGCATTTCTAGGGCATGTGACTGGTCAGCCCTGCAGTGGGATTTGAAAGATTCATCATCTCTCTGTACTCTGGACAAAGCAAAACTTTTGTGCCAAGGACAAGAGATTATATATGTTGTAATTCATGTAATGTAGAATCTACAGGATAGTCTAAAGCAGCTGAGTTTTCCCTTGTGCCTTCTTACTTGCTCCAGTATTGAGTCAGCTGGGATAAATGGTAGGCACTGATTAATCAGTGGAGACTTGCCTCTGCACACATGGCAGCTCTGCTCTCTGATCACGGCACTCTCTCCCATCTGTTGGCAGGAGACACTTCTCTGCTCTC
The DNA here is from genome assembly GCF_042477335.2 of Ovis canadensis. NCBI lineage: Eukaryota > Metazoa > Chordata > Mammalia > Artiodactyla > Bovidae > Ovis > Ovis canadensis. The sequence continues at coordinate 78,152,244 of NC_091248.1, read as the reverse complement.
AAAGTTTTCTTGTGTGCAAAGGTAGCTGCATTAGTATAACGTTCCTGTCGTCATCCTGCTTCTTCCCTCTGCCTTGGGGGTGGAGAAAGGACTTAATCTGATTTATGAGTCTAGAAAGCCACTCTTTGGCCTATTTTCTTGGGGTTGGTGTTCTGTTTTGCAGGGATCACTCCCTTCTTTTTTGGAGAAGGAGATGGCAACCCACTCCAGTATTCTTGCCTGGAAAATCCCATGGACAGAGGAGCCTGGCAGGCTATAGTCCATGGGGTCACAAGAGTTGCTTAATGACTAAATCACCACCACCACTCCCTTCTCTCTCTTCTTCCTGTCGTTAATCTTACAGAGGTGCCTCTTCCCCACCTCCAAATACCCTGTTCCTTTTTTCTCAGTTAGATGAGGGTCCAAGAGAAGAAGGGCGCTATCTCTTGGGCTTCTCCATAGTCCCACAGTGGCTCGGAGCCTGTCCCTGTCCTCACAATACTCTAAGCAGTGCTCCTGGCAGCAGGTGAGATGAAACCTGCTGGCACCCAAGACCTTCCCACCAGGTGTCTCTGACTGATGTTGCAACTGGGAGCCATATAGTAATGCTCAGATAACACAGGCTTTGGGAGTTGTCGGGCTTGGGTGTGAGCTCTGTCTTACTCCTTAGGAGCTGTGTGACCTTGGCAAAGACTTAACAAGAATAGCTTTGGGAAGAAAAATAAGTACAGTGTACAACATGTTAGAACATTTCCAGGAAATGATGTACTGATCTCATGAGACCTCCGTTTTCCTATCTGTAAAAGGAGAATAATATTATCTGTTTCATGGTGTGGTTTGTAGGAACTAAACAAGATAATATAGGCAGAGTTATCATCACTGAGAAAGTGTGTAGTAATGATAGTTATTGTCACTATGATCTGTAAGTTTGGGAAAGAGATTAAAAATAAACCTGGTCTTCCTTCTGGATAGGGCCCTAGCTATTTTCAGATATAGCTGGGTGAGTTCCATTGCATTGATGGATAATTCTAACATTTCCTGTTTGGGGAACCTCTGAGGCAACCTCTAATTCTTATTTTATGAGTGTGGAAATCCTTGTCTCTCAAGTTTCCCTCAACATCGATTTCTTTTTCAGAGTTGATACAGAGGGATGGATGATCAGGTGTATTTTTCTTCAGACCTGGGATCTGGCCACTTCCCTCTCACTTGAATGATGTGGTTTACAAATCAGTGCTGCTGGTACCCTCGCTTTATAAACCCCTCATGCATAAAACAAAACTTGAATATGGAGGCTTTGGACTCAGCATATGAGAAGCCTCAGAAAAAGAAATAAAAATCACACTTCATTTACAAGACGAATGGCTTTGGGAAAAAACATGTACAGTATACAGCATGTTAGTACATTTCCAGAAAAATGATGGCAAATTAGTCAAATCAAGTTGCAGATATACTCAGGAAGTTCTCACATGAGTTTTCCATACAAGATTTTGGTGGATAAAATCAAACAACTTATACTTAATATTTTAAAAGTGCAGTTGTGCCAGCTCATCCTCAAGTCACCTTGGAATTGACTTGGAATTGAAAGCTTGTAAATGCAATTCATGGTTTTGCTGTTGAATAATAAAGTGTTTGTGTCTGTGCCAGAAGGTGTTGGGATTCAGGAATAGACTCAAACACCAGAGAAATATCACCATAGTCACCATCTCAGAATACTAGTGTCCGTTCTCTTGTTCAAGGAAGGTTTCTTTTCCTCATGGTTAATGTGGTTTGTTTCTTTTATAGTTTCTGATGCTCTGATTCCAAAGGGAATTTCATACTATTATTATAATTACTATTATAGTATGGGTATCACATATACTATAGATTTTGTCCATTCTGAATTTAAAAAGGATAAATTTGAAGACAACACCATTGCTGTTGTTGCTGAGTGATCAACAGTGTGTCTTTGAAGGCAATAACTCATTTCCAGCATTTTCTCCAAAAGAAATATATTAAAGATGATTATTATTTTTTTGCTCAACTCCTGAAGATTGTTGTCTCATCATTTATTATCTTCACCACTGGTACATTCTTAAGCTGTTGTTGATGTCTGGAAAGATTGATATTTCTGTTCTTTAAAATATTATTTGTATTTTTCAACTAGGTGGCTGTGCTACAATCCCAGAATCAGACCTAGAGGGAAGAGCAATAGAACAAGACTCCTCTGAACTGTTTACCAACCACAAACACCTCATGGTGGAGACTCCTATACCTGGTAAGAGAAGGGGTGGGCCTCACAAATATGTCAGAACAGTGACACTCTGGTCGGCTTTTGTTTTGTCATACCAAAAAGCATTTTGCAAAATTTCTTGTTTTCTAACGTTTTATCCTTCCCCTTGACATTGATGCCGCTGAATTTGATCATTTGTATATTCCTTTCGATATTCAGATCTTTTCTCTCTTTTTCTCTCTTTCATTTCCCCAGAAGTTTCACCCCTCCAAGGAGTCACAGAATAGTTGAAGTAGAGTTGTCTGAATGAGGGGAAGATGGCCTTCCAAAGGTTGATCCTGTGTGGACCTCATGCTAAGCACAGAGGAAGACCTGGCCCAGGTGCTTCATCCAGCTTACCTGCCAGGAGATAACAGTGTGTAGAGATGGGGATCGGGACTTCTCATTTTTCTAGGAGGACTTATACTAATATGGGCAAGGCAGCTGGACTTGTCTTACCAGGAAAGGATGTTGCTGCTTTTTGGTCATCTGTATGATTTCAGCCACAGGATATAGTGAGAGGATATCTTCTGGGGACAGACTTTATAATGCAAAGACCTAGATCCTATTTGATACCCCAGTTTTTTCCACAGAATTCTTATATAGTAAATATATCGAGTTTAATAAACATCTCATTGTCAAACAATATCTTGGATTTAATTTATAATCAGAGGGTTATATAGTTGATATCTTTATTTAATGGGAAGAAGTTGAATGGACCTAAAAATGTTGCTGGGCTTTCCAGGTGGCTCAGTGGTAAAGAATCCACCTGCCAATGCAGGAGACACAGGAGATGTGGGTTCAATCCCTGGGTGAGGAAGATCTTCTGGAGGAAGAAATGGCAACCCACTCTAGTATTCTTGCCTGAAAAATCCCATGGACAGAGGAGACTGGTGGGCTGTAGTCAGTGGGGTCACAAAGAGTCAGACATAACTGAGAGACTGACCATGCACGCAAAAAAAAGTTACTACTCCACAGTAAGACTTGAATATGGTTGTTTTATAAATGTAAGAAACTACGACTCGGCTAAAAGTAGGAAAAGATGCATTTTATTGTATGAAAGTGTTTAAAATTTTCAAGGAAAAGTGTTAGTCGCTCAATTGTGTCCAACTCTTTGCAACCCCATGGGCTGTAGCCCACAAGGCTCCTCAAGGAAGCTAGTACATTAACATCCTCTTTTCATTACCCAAATGGGTAATACCTTTTAAAAAATCCAGGTTATAAAGGGATTCACACTCTATTATAATTAAAATGTAAGGTTTTCATATGCAAGAAATAAAGAGAGTTTGTCAATCTCAAGTTAAAATTACAGTTGCAAGATTAATTTATTTAAACAAAAATATGTCTGTACCAGTTTTGGAATACCTCAGTCAGTACAAGGGAAAAATTGGCTCATGGGTTTTCTATATGTGAAACGTCAAAAAATTGCAAAGGATGTATTATTTATTATTTATAGCATTCTATTTTTTAGGAGATGCAGCAGAAGATTAAATAGTTTTTATTGTGAAGTGTGTGCGTGGACAACTAGCCTTTGGGCCAGAATCAACCATTAGGTTAATGTTATTCAGCCTGTGGGGACCAGTAAAAGATGTTCATGGCTCTGTGTAAGCCTAAAGATGGAAAACCACAACTCTTCCGATCATCTTTAACAGCTTCATTGAAGAAAGGTAGACAAGAAGAATGTTACTTCTTTAAAGAGTGTTTCTGGGTTATAATTTTTTTTTTTTTGGTATTTGATTCCCATGGACATTTTTTCCATGAAGTGCGTGTGTCCATTAGCTCATCTTTGTTTTTCTTTCCTTTTCTGAGTCATGTCCCATTTGTAGTGTCCTATTTGTAGTGTCCCATTTGTAGTGTCCTATCTGCCTTTCTTTAACTCACTTTCTTTCCCTCTTGTTTCCTTGTTCATCAGCCTTAATCAGTCTTCCCCTTCCTCTGTGCCCCCCAGTTCTTCCACCCACATTTGAATCTCTCCCTTTATTTCCTGTGATATTATAAAACTGAAGCATTGTTTGATTTGTAAAGGTTACTTTAAATGTACATGAGTGCAGTGATCTCTGTCTCTTTCATATTTCTCCTCCATTGCTTTCCTTTTGTTTATGGCTGCGGCTCTGTTCCATGAGGGAGTGACTACCAATGTAAATTCAAAAGACTCCCTATCTGTGTTTGGGGAGTTTAAGGTGACTTTTGTTGCTACAATTACATATTATACTGGGAGTTTTTATGTTCAGAAGTAAATTTGTAAGATATTTTCCTAGAAATTGTTATCAGTATCTTAAGCCTATTAACAAAATAACTTTAGCAAATAATTTAATTTTTTTATTCAGATCACTTTAATATAGAACTCTATAAGCATATGTTATATAAATATTTTAAAATATATCTAACTTATTACTATTTGCATTTTACTACCTGCAAAAAGGAAAGAAGTTACTAATTAAACTTAAAAACATTAAAGCATAGTTAGCTTACAATACTTTGTTAGTTTCAGGTATATAGCATAGTGATTTGGGATTTTTGCTCATTAATTCCATTTTAGGTTCTTAGAAGATATTGGGTATATATTCCCCTGTGCTATAAGTCCTTGTTGCTTATCTATTTTATGTTTAACAGTTTATATCTGTTAATTCCATATTCCTCATTTGTTCCCCTTCCCCTTTGGTAACCATAAGTTTGTCTTCTATGCCTGTGAGTATGTGTCTGCTTTATATAGAGATGCATTTGTATTATTTTTTTTAGATTCCACATGTAAGTGATATTAGTATTTGTCTTTCTCTGACTTATTTCACTGAGCATTATATTCTAAGATATCCATCCTTAATTAACCTTTTAAACATTATCAAATTTAAAACATAAGTTCTAAAATGATGAAAATAATTTAATTATTGACTTAAAAGTATCTTTTATTAAAGTATTTCCTGAATTTAGTTATGTATGTGTGTGTGTGTGTGTGTGTATATATATATATATATATATATATATATATATATATTTTACCCCTGATTTTAGCCTCATGATTTAAAACACACATAAAATGTTTCTGCTAGCAGAAAAATAATGGAGCCACAAATTGTGTTTTCTTTTAGAGTGGCTTTTTAAAAATCAAGACCCAAATAATTCTTAACTATTCCCATTATTTTTACACTTCAGTCATTAATAACAATTGTCCATTATGTATTTCTTATGTTTGTGTGTGTGTGTGTGTATAATCTTGGAATAACTAAAAAAGCTGGAAGAAGGAAGATGATAATAGGTTTCTTAATAGACCAGTGCTTTCATTATTACCCAATGTGTGAGGATAAGTACTAATAAAATGGGTTTCCCAGATGGTGCTAGTGGTAAAGAACCCACGTGCCAATGCAGGAGATGTAAGAGAGACAGGTTCGTTCGATCCTTGGGTTGGGAAAATCCCTTGGAGGAGGTCATGGCAATGCACTGCAGTATTCTTGCCTGGTGAATCATATAGACAGAGGAGACTGGTGGGCTGCAGTCCATAGGATTGCAAAGAGTTGGATATGACTGAAGTGAGTTAGCTTGCATGCATGCATTGATAAAATAGCAAACATTTATTAAATTCTTACCATGTACTAGGTAATTTATATGTACAATTTCATTCACTCTTCACATTACTGTGATGTAGGGAATGTTGCTATCTCTGTTTTACAAATGAGAGTACTGAGGTTTATAGAAGCTAAATAATTTATCCAGTATCCCGCAGTTAGTATGTAGCAGAACTGGGATTTGAATCCAGACTGCTTCCAGAAGGCTAAATACACACCCAGATGTATAGCTTGTTGGTGAGATGTACGTTTTAAAACTGAAAGCTTTTAGTCCAAGACAGCTGCATTTCTTTGATTTCTAGTGTTCTTGCAAGTTTCTAGTGTTCTTACATATTTGCCATTTGTATTCCTCCACTGGTGAATTCCCTGTTCCTATTCATCTTTTCCTTTTTTGGTGGTGGTGATAATTATCTCCTTGTTGATTTATCCTAGCCTTTATGTGAAAATGATGTTAATATTTGGTTGATTGAAGTGAAAAGAAAGTGTTAATTGCTCAGTTGTGTCTGACTCTTTGCAAGCCCATGGACTGTAGCCTGTCAGGCTCCTCTGTCCATGGAATTCTCCAGGTGAGAATACTGGAGTGGGTTGTCATTCTCTTCTCCAGGGGATCTTCCTGACCCAGGGATTGAACCTGGGTCTCCTGCATTGCAAGCAGATTCTTTACCATCTGAGCCACCAGGGAAACCTTGGCTGAGTAAGATATAAACACTGTTCTCAATTTTTTTCACTTGTCTTTTAATTTTGTTTCTACATTTTTTTTTTTAATAGAAATTTTCTAAATTTTAAGTAACCAAATCTATTCACTGCTTCCTTTGTAGTTTCTGCCTTTGGTGTCCAGCCTGGGTAGTCTGTCTAATGCCCTTTCTTGCCTCTTCTCTGTACCAGTCTGAGGTCATGCTCAGGTTGTTGTGTTCTATGCTATAACAAGCTTCAATCATGTCCTCCACACTAGTGCACTGGGTTGTATGAGCCACAAATCTATGTTCTCTTCTGCTCTCATATCTCAAAGGGAAAGGGTTTTACATGAAGTACCTGCTAAGTTTTACACAGTTCTTTCCTTCACCCTGTGGAGAATGACTCAAGTGGTAGATACCCCACAGCTTTCAAAGGCCCACTCCCCTCTGATCCTTCCCCTCCTCCGCCATGGGCTCCCCTTTAGGATGATTGACATTCTGAAAGTTTCTGTAGCACTTTGTAAATAGCCTTGGCCATACCATGCCCTCTAGACGTGGTCAAACTGTCTCCATCCCATGTGAACTCAGATTGGGCACGCAGGGCCCACTTACATCTCTGTGTACAGAGGCAAGAGATGTGAATCAGTGATAAAGTCTGTACTTTAGTCCTCAAATTTTCTAAGCTTTTTATTTCCCCAGCATCTCATTGGACTGGCTTGGTATTTTCACAGGTCAGGTACACCTGGAATGCAGGAGTTCCCTCCAGTTGAGGGACATCAGAATGTGTTACGAATGGTTTTCCTGTAATTCCATTAATTAAAAAAAAATTCTTTAGCCTACAAGTGGCTAAGCCAAGAGACCTCTGTGTTTTTTAAAATATCTGTCTCTGACTAGTTGGTAGTCTGTGTCACAAGGTACACAGCTTATCACATAAAAATGTAGGTCAAGATGAGCAACAGAATCAAAACAAAATATATGTGAAGAGTATTCAACCCCCTAAAAAGCATTGTATAAACACAGGATTGCCAGTAGTAATCTACCACAGCAGCAGTGTCTTCTGTGTGCCAACTGTCCATGGCCTTCTGTTCAGAGATTAAAAGTGTGTCCACAAAAGTCAGGGAGCCTGTGAAGGGAAGGTTGTTGGGAGAGAGACCCAAACTGGTGGCTTGGCCTTGGTTATCCATGAGGATATTTTATTTCCTTCCTTTCACTGATCTATATTTTCAGAGTGTTTTTTGATGAATATGTATTGCTCTTGTAGTAGAGCAGATCCTACCTGTTCTATTGATATAAATAAATAGGTTTATCTATTTAGTGATATTAGTAAAAATGAGCTGTGTGCTCTTGCTAATTCAGTTCAATTCAGTCACTCAGTTGTGTCCAACTCTTTGTGATCCCATGGACTGCAGCACACCAGGCCCCCCTGTCCATGACCAACTCCCAGAGTTTACTCAAATTTTTGTCCATTGAGTGGTTGGTGATGCCATCCAACCATCTCATCCTCTGTCGTCCCCTTCTCCTCCCATCTTCAATCTTTCCCAATGTCAGGGACTTTTCAAATGAGTCAATTTTTCCCATCAGGTGGCCAAAGTATTGGAGTTTTAGCTTCAACATCAGTCCTTCCAATGTATGTTTAGGACTGTTCTCCTTTAGGATGGACTGGTTGGATCTCCTTTCTGTCCAAGGGACTCTCAAGAGTCTTCTCCAACACCACAGTTCAAAAGCATCAATTCTTCAGCACTCAGCTTTCTTTATAGTCCAATTTTCACATTCATACATAACAATTGGAAAAACCATAACCTTGACTAGATGGACCTTTATTGGCAAAGTAATGTCTCTGCTTTTGAATATGCTGTCTATCTTGGTCATAACTTTTCTTCCAAGGAGCAAGTGTCTTTTAATTTCATGGCTGCAGTCACCATCTGCAGTGATTTTGGAGCCCCCAAATATAAAGTCAGCCACTGTTTCCACTGTTTCCCCATCTATTTCCCATGAAGCAATGGGACCAGATGCCATGATCTTCGTTTTCTGAATGCTGAGCTTTAAGCCAACTTTTTCACTCTCCTCTTTCACTTTCATCGAGAGGCTTTTTAGTTCTTCTTCACTTTCTGCCATAAGGATGGTGTCATCTGCATATCTGAGGTTATTACTATTTCTCCCAGAAATCTTGATTCTAGCTTGTGTTTCTTCCAGTCCAGCGTTTCTCATGATGTACTCTGCATAGAAGTTAAATAAGCAGGGTGACAATATACAGCCTTGACGTACTCCTTTTCCTATTTGGAACCAGTCTGTTGTTCCATGTCCAGTTCTAACTGTTGCTTCCTGACCTGCATACAGGTTTCTCAAGAGGCAGGTCAGGTGGTCTGGTATTCCCGTCTCTCAGAATTTTCCACAGTTTATTATGATCCACACAGTCAAAGGCTTTGGCATAGTCAATAAAGCAGAAGTAGATGTTTTTCTGGAACTCTCTTGCTTTTTCTATGATCCAGCAGATGTTGGCAATTTGATCTCTCGTTCCTCTGCCTTTTCTAAAACCAGCTTGAACATCTGGAATTTCATGGTTCACGTATTGTTGATGCCTGGCTTGGAAAATTTTAAGCATCACTTTACTAGTGTGTGAGATGAGTGCAAATTGTGCAGTAGTTTGAGCATTCTTTGGCATTGCCTTTCTTTGGGATTAGAATGAAAACTGCCCTTTTCCAGTCCTGTGGCCACTGCTGAGTTTTCCAAATTTGCTGGAATATTGAGTGCAGCACATTCACAGCATCATATTCCAGGATTTGAAATAGCTCAACTGGAATTCCTATCACCTCTACTAGCTTTGTTCATAGTGATGCTTCCTAAGGCCCACTTGACTTCACATTCCAGGATGTCTGGCTCTAGGTGAGTGATCACACCATCGTGATTATCTGGGTCGTGAAGATTTTTTTTGTACAGTTCTTCTGTGTATTCTTGCCAGGTCTTCTTAATATCTTCTGCTTCTGTTAGGTCCCTACCATTTCTGTCCTTTATCGAGCCCAGTTTTGCATGAAATGTTCCCTTGGTATCTCTAGTTTTCTTGAAGAGATCTCTAGTCTTTCCCATTCTATTGTTTTCCTCTATTTCTTTATACTGATCTCTGAGGAAGACTTTCTTATTTCTCCTTGCTATTCTTTGTAACTCTGCATTCAAATGGGTATCTTTCCTTTTCTCCTTTGCTTTTTGCTTCTCTTCTTATCACAGCTATTTGTAAGGTCTCCCCAGATAGCCATTTTGCTTTTTGCATTTCTTTTTCTTGGGGAAGATCCTTGCTCCCTGTCTCCTGTACAATGTCACGAACCTCCGTCCATAGTTCATCAGGCACTCTGTCTATCAGATCTAGTCCCTTAAATATATTTCTCACTTCACTGTATAATCATAAGGGATTTGATTTAGGTCATACCTGAATTGTCTAGTGGTTTTCCCTACTCTCTTTAAGTCTGAATTTGGCAATAAGTAGTTCATGATCTGGGCCACAGTCAGTTCCCAGTCTTCTTTTTGCTGACTGTATAGAGTTTCTCCATATAATCAATCTGATTTCAGTGTTGACCATCTGATGATGTCCATGTGTATGAGTCTTCTCTTGTGTTGTTGGAAGAAAGTGTTTTCTATGACCAGTGCGTTCTCTTGGCAAAACTCTATTAGTCTTTCCCTGCTTCATTCTGTTAATGCCCTGCTTCATTCATTCACTCTTGCTAATTAGCGTTTGGTATATTAATAGCATGAGTTTTAGAGAATAATCTACTTGAATAAGGAGCTCTAGTAGTTCTGAAAAGCCCAAAGTGTAATGTATTTTCATCTAAATAGCATGATTATTATAATTTATAACAGTGGTATGAACATAGAATTGTATTAGAAATTGTGGCTTCTCTTTATGTCCTTAACATCTTCCGATACAAAAAAGTGAATGTGTCAGTTAAATATGAAAGCAATATTAAGAGGGTTCTGAAAGAGCAGCACATGGCTATTTAGATTGTATAAGATGCTGCCCTTTCTATAGCCTTTCTGTGTATGCAGCATTGAATTAGCTGGGGTTATTTTTCTATTTTTGTAGCTAAATTATGGAAGCTATGTGGACATCACATGTGTTAAGAGTTTTGTTGATTTAGACTTCAAAAGGTATAACTTATAGTACAGCACAACTGCCAAGGCCTAATTAGAGTAAGATGCCTGTTAGAGTGATCAGGTCCCCCAGGACTTAATCTCTGGGCTAGAGAGAGGATCTCTGTTCAGGCTGATGTGGAAAAAAAGTTGCAACACCCTTAATTCTCAGGTTTGCCATCATTTCATTTTAATTATATTCAACCTAGATCCCAACCCTTCATTCATGGCTTAGTCTAAATAAAGTTACCTCCTTACCTGGAAGCCAGGAGCCACGTTTGAGGCCCTCCTGGGACATGTGGGGAGGGCACTGTGGATTTCAGCCTTTCATCCCGTCTCTTGCCTCCTTATTACATTCTCCTTCTTTTTTGTTTTTTTATTTCACTCCACTTTTAAATGTTTTCTGTTTTGTTGTACTGATAGGACCTTGTAAGTTCTTTAACTTACTTCTGCAATGGGGTGGGAGATGAATAAATCCTATTGGCACCTCTCAAGACTTTCCTAAGCACCATTGCTGGTGGTCACATTTCCCTCGTGAGAAGTCCTAAACTCTGTGCCTCTCTAATGATGACTCGCTGACTGTATTTCACAAGTTGGATTTTCCTTTCCTGCTAGAATTGGTGTGCACACTCCTTGGACACAACAGTTCTTAGACTCTTTTGGCTGTTTAGTAAATATTTGTTGCATCAATAAATCCAATGAACTTAAAAGAAGTCAACCAGTCAGAGAGAAATGGAGAAATCAGTGATTTAGAATACTGGCTATAATCTTACCTTCCTAATTTATTTTTACAGATTGTGCAAAGAAGAGGCCAATATGACTTTCCAACTGTACGTACTTAAATTTGGCTTTAAACAGAGGTATGCTTCTGGAGAATTTAATAGCTCATTTTTTTTTTCCATGAGTGCCTATGTGACATTGATTTGAACAGAGTTCAGGTTTTGTGAGTGTTTGAAGCTTCAGCACTTTTAGAGCACCTTTAAAGAAAAAGAATAAAAAATTGTAATACATGTGGTGCAAAAATATATATTTAGTTAGAGTCAGAAAAGAATAGCAATGTATTACATGTTTGTAAAAGCCAGTCATTGCCACAGATATCACAAAATCCATAAAAATAACATATTTCTGTATTAACTGCTTAATAGTGCTTTTTAATACTTCTGCATATTTTTTGCCACATATTCTTTACTCACCTCTTCCATTATCAACAACTTTATAATTTCATTTTCTATAGAATTAATTGAAAGATAATTCAGTTTTCCTCTGGCGTTATTGATCAAATTTTTAAAATTTATTTATTTTAATTGGAGGCTAATTACTTTATAGTATTATAGTGGTTTTTGCCATACATCGACATGAATCAGCCATGGGTGTACATGTGTCCCCTATCCTGAACCCCCTCCCTCCTCCTTCCCCATCCCACCCTTCAGGGTCATGCCAGTGCACTGGCCCTGAGCACCCTGTCTCATGCATTGGACTTGGACTGGTGATCTATTTCACATATGCTAGTATATATGTTTCAATGATATTCTCTCAAATCATCCCACCCTCACCTTCTCCCACAGAGTACAAAAGTCTGTTCTTTACATCTGTGTCTCTTTTGCTATCTTGCATATAGGGTCATCATTACCATCTTTCTAAATTCCTTATATATGCGTTAGTATACTGTATTGGTATTTTTCTTTCTGACTTACTTCACTCTGTATTTAGGCTCCAGTTTCATCCACCTCATTAGAACTGATTCAAGTGCATTCTTTTTAATAGCTGAGTAATATTCCATTGTGTATATGTACCACAGCTTTCTTATCTATTCGTCTGCCGATGGACATCTAGGTTGCTTCCATGTCCTAGCTATGGTAAACGGTGCTGTGATGAACATTGGGGTACACATTCCCTTTTCTCCACACCCTCTCTAGCATATATTGTTTGTAGACATTTGATAGCAGCCATTCTGACTGGCGTAAAACGGTACCTCATTGTGGTTTTAATTTGCATTTCTCTGATAATGAGTGATGTTGATCATCTTTTCATGTGTTTGTTAGCCATCTGTATGTCTTCTTTGGAGAAATATCTGTTCACTTCTTTGGCCCATTTTGATAAACCCACAGCAAACATTATCCTCAATGGTGAAAAATTGAAAGCATTTCCTGAAAATCAGGAACAAGACAAGGGTGCCCACTCACACCACTGCTATTTAACATAGTTTTGAAAGTTTTAGCCACAGCAATCAGAAAAGAAAAAGAAATAAAAGGAATTCAGATTGGAGAAGAAGAAGTAAAACTCACTGTTTGCAGATGACATGATCCTCTACACAGAAAACCCTAAAGACTCTACCAGAAAATTACTAGAGCTAATCAATGAATATAGTAAAGTTGCAGGATATAAAATTAACACACAGAAATTCCTTGCATTCCTATACACTAACAATGAGAAAATAGAAAGAAATTAAGGAAACAATTCCATTCACCATTGAGATGAAAAGAATAAAATACTTAGGAGTAAATATATCTAAAGAAACAAAAGACCTATATATAGAAAACTATAAAACACTGGTGAAAGAAATCAAAGATGACACAAATAGATGGAGAAATATACCATGTTCATGGATTGCAAGAACCAATATAGCAAAAATGAGTATACTACCCAAAGCAATCTATAGATGCATTGCAATCCCTATCAAGCTACCAATGGTATTTTTCAGAGAACTAGAACAAATAATTTCAAGATTTGTATGGAAATACAAAAAACCTCAAATAGCCAAGGCAATCTTGAGGAAGAAGGATGGAACTGGAGGACTCAACCTATCTGACTTCAGACTATACTACAAAGCTACAGTCATTAAGACAGTATGGTACTGGCACAAAGACAGAAATATAAATCAATGGACAAAATAGAAAGCCCAGAGATAAATCCACACACCTATGGACACCTTATCTTTGACAGAGGAGGAAAGAATATACAATGGAGAAAAGACAATCTCTTTAACAAGTGGTGCTGGGAAAACTGATCAACCACTTGTAAAAGAATGAAACTAGAACACTTTCTAACACCACACACAAAAATAAACTCCAAATGGATTAAAGATCTAAATGTAAGACCAGAAACTATAAAACTCCTAGAGGAAAACATGGGCAAAACACTCTCTGCCATAAATCACAGCAGGATCCTCTATGACCCACCTCCCAGAGTAAAGGAAATAAAAGCAAAAATAAACAAATGGGACCTAATTAAACTTAAAAGTGTTTGCACAATGAAGGAAACTATAAGCAAGGTGAAAATACACCCTTCAGATAGGGAGAAAATAATAGAAAATGAAGCAACTGACAAAGCGTTAATCTCAAAAATATACAAGCAGCTCCTGCAGCTAAATTCCAGAAAAATAATCAACCCAATCAAAAAATAAAGCTGAGTGCCAAAGAATTGATGATTTTGAACTATGGTGTTGGAGAAGACTCTTGAGAGTCCCTTGGACAGAAAGGAGATCCAACCAGTCCATCCTAAAGGAGATCAGTCCTAGCTGTTCATTGGAAGGTTTGATGTAGAAGCTGAAACTCCAATACTTTGGCCACATGATGTGAAGAGCTGACTCATTGGAAAAGACCCTGATGTTGGGAAAGATTGAGGGCAGGAGGAGAAGGGGACGACAGATGATGAGACAGTTGGATGGCATCATCAACTCAATGGACATGAGTTTGGGTGGGCTCTGGGAGTTGGTGTTGCACAGAGAGGCCTGGAATGCTGCAGCTCATGGAGTCGCAAAGAGTCAGACATGACTCAGCGACTGAACTGAACTGAACTGAATCAAAAAATGGGCCAAAAAACTAAACGGACATTTCTCCAAAAAAGACATACAGATGGCTAACAAACATGAAAAGATTAAATGTTTTTTAAAAGTTACTAATAATTTGCAAGAATTTCTTTATGCTTTACAACTTATTAGTAGTAATAAGTATGTGTTTAGGATTGTTATTACATTTAGGGACACCTTCATCAATCGTCCTTAATATCTGCAGTATAATATTTCAGAGCATTTCACTTTTTATTGTTCAGTAATAAATTTTAAATAGCCATGAAGTTGACAACTCCTATTAGCTGGTTTGTCATCAGTGTCCTCCCTGAAGTATCTAAATATTTTTCAAATGTCTTCATATAATCCACTCTTCTTGACTAGCTATATTACTAAGCACTCCAAGAACCTATTTATTACTTCTATTCAAAATTTATCATCTCATCTTAATGAACTCATCTTGGTATGACTTTAAAGTATTTCTCTTATGAGTTTCCTGTTGATAGCAGAAGTTTTTTTGATTTCATAAAGGAGTTATATGACAAAGAATATTACGGTGTGATGGGTTTGTAATTGTGTACTTTGAATTATCAAATATTTGTGACAGGCAAGAACTTCCATTTCAACTTGGTGTCAGACTGGAATCCTTATCCTTTAGATGTCTGATATTCAGAACATCAGATTTTGTATGTTTCAAACTGTATTTTATCTCCACCACACTTACACTTTTGGTACAAGGCACCACAGAATATGCTTGTCTAGTGCTAAAGCTTTTGTTCTGTACCTTTCTCTCATGACACTGGGTGGGGAGAAACAGTGGGTGATAGCAAAATTCCTGGAATCTACTCCTCAGCAGAATACTTAGAGAGAGTTTAGCCATACTCAGAGTTAACTGCAAGCCACATAAATACATCCCCAACTCACTATCAAATTTAAGAAGGCCATAGCCCATTCATTGGCCCCAGGATCATCAGATTAGTTAGAGTGAGGAGATCTAAAGTGCTATTAATTTATGTTCTGTTTAACTGGCCATAGCAATCAATACTTGTTCCATCTGCTACCTGTTCCAGAGAGACAAGTTCATGGTTTCACCTGTAAACTCTCATTCCTATGTGCCAGACATCTCAAGAACATTAAAATCATCTGAATATGGGGAACAGTTGGTACCAAATCCTTTTATGTAAACAAAAAAATCTAGAAACTTTATCTTCTCACTTAGGACAGAGTATTAATTAAGCCCAGACTCCCGTCACTTGCCATTTAGTAAAGTTTAGGGCTATAGTAGAAGGCAGTGGCACCCCACTCCAGTACTCTTGCCTGGAAAATCCCATGGATGGAGGAGCCTGGTGGACTGCAGTCCATGGGGTCGCTAAGAGTTGGACACGACTGAGCGACTTCCCTTTCACTCTTCACTTTCATGCATTGGAGAAGGAAATGGCAACCCACTCCAGTGTTCTTGCCTGAAGAATCCCAGGGATGGGGGAGCCTGGTGGGCTGCTGTCTATGGGGTTGCACAGAGTCGGAAACAGCAGCAGCAGCAGGGCTATAGTAGTCGTTGAATACTTTAATGTTATTTGCCTACATTTAGGTGAACTGTTGTCTTACTATTTGAGGATGAAAATTAGGAAATCTCTGTAGGTCTCTAGTCATAAGTAAGGAAACTGAAGTTTTTATTTTACTATCTCTTTTAGGATAAAATTTAGTAGTTACTCACTCCTTGGAGAAAATAAGGATGTGTAATCCTCATCTTTCACCTCAGCAGTTCACAAAAATGGGGGGAAAAAACTATTAACAAATAATTCTGAAAGAAAACATTAAACAACACGTGAGAAGGACAAGGATGAGAGTTGAGAAGTCTTTCAACTTTCCTTAAAATGAGCTGGCGTGTGTGCATACACACTCACACATACAGATATACATACACACCACACACATACTTCACATTCTCTGCTTCTAAAGTCAATTCCATCTGGATCTGTTCTTCCTTTTCCACCCTCGTAAAGTGATGTACTTTTCCTCAGACTGTCCTCCAGTTTCATCACCTCTCCTGATTTCGTTGCCTTTGTCCTTGATTTTAGTCCCTCTCATTATTTGTGTGTCTATAATTGGTTCCTCCAGTGGCTTTCATTCATGTCATCTCTCCCTTATCTTTGGTTGAGCAATCTGTGGTGCTGGATCCACTGGGCATACACATGCAAAGAATAAATAAATAAAGCTAGAAACCAACCTTATACCTCACAAAATTAACTCAGGGAGGCCCATGGGTATAAATGTGAAATACAAAATTATAAAGTTCCTAGAAGATAACATAGGAGAAAATCTAGGTAACCTTATGTATGGCAATGACTTTTAAAATATAAAACCAGAAATATGATTCATGAAAGGAGTAATTAATAAGCAGAACCATATTAGAATTAGAAGCTTCTGCTGTGTGAAACACTATCAAGAGAATGAGAAAGCAAGCCACAGACTTGTCTTCACAGGTGAAGAACTGTTACCCAAAATGTACCAAGAAATGTTAAAACTCAACAGCAAGAAAAAACAACTGGATTTTGAAAAATGGGCAAAAGAACTTAACAAATAACTTGACCCCCCAAAAATATTACTACATACATGGCAAGTAAGCATGTGAAAATATGCTCAGCATATGTCATTAGTCAATTGAAAATTAAAACAACAAAAAGATACCACAACACTCCCCTTAGAGTGGCCAAAATCCACAATACTGACAACAACAAATGCTGATGAAGGTGTTGGAACAACAGGAATAGTCATTCATTGCTGATGGGAATGAAAAATGGTACAGCCAGTTTGGAAGACAATTTAGAAGTTTTTAAATAAATTTAAACATATTCTTACCATACAACTCAGTGATCATTCTCCTTAGTGTTTACCCAAATGAGTCAAAAACTGTGTCCACATAAAAACCTGCATATGAATGTTTATAGCAGCTTTATTCATAATGGCCAAAACATAGAAGCAGTATGTGCTTCAGTTAGTTAGTGGATGAATATACTGTAATACATCTAGTAAAACGGAATGGTATTCAACACTAAAAATAAATGAGCTACCAAGCCACGGAAAGACTGCAGGGATCCTGACTGGCAAAAGCTATGGGTGTCTGTGGCCGTGACAAGAGCTGCTGTGTCCTCAGTGGCAAAGCTGCTGGGATCCTCCTACTTTCTTTTTATCCCATGAAGGGGAATCGTGGTCCACAGGATCCCTCAGGGGAATGGTTGATGCAGATAAATTACTTCTTACAGTTTTCTTTGCAACCATCCTCAGTGATTGTGCTCCATTGAGTTGTTCTTAATCACACTCTGGAGCTCTCTCAGAGCTGTTTTCAGAGCTCTCTCAGAGCTGTAGTTATTAAAATGTTGTTTCTATGAGGGAATGAAGGTTGGGACCTCCTCAGACCTCACCCTCAAGAGAAATCACTCCCATTTTCTTACAGGAGTTACCAGGCAGCAGTAGAAAAAGATTTAAAAGGTAGAAAAAGATTTAAAAGGTATATGGAGTGTGGAAAGAATGATACTACACTGTTATTATTTGCAACTATGATTGTATAGAAAGGGTTCTACCTAAATTACATATAAATTACAAGTATACTATTTTAATTGTTAAGAATTAACCAGTTTGCAAACGTGAATAAATGAATTCTGTGTCTCTGCAATGGCAATTGGGAGTTAAGAAATGAAATTTTAACAAGAGATAGTAATTAAATAATAAAAATATCAAATACCAAGGGAAAAAGAATCTCACAAAATATACATAAGCCTCTTTTGTAGAAATTCATAAAACTTAGTGGAGGAAGAGACTATGTTGTTGACTAGGAAAACTCAATTTTAAAAATTGTATATTTTAATGCTATTCCAATAAAATATTCCCAACAGAACTTTTCATGGACTGTGACAATCTAATTCTGAAATGTTCAAGGAAGGGTGAAGACCTCAAAACAGTCAGTAGTGAAGAACTTGTTCTGCTATGTCAAATCTATTCATAAAGTTTTAAGGCAGTATGTAGTTAATGCAGGGATATACTAATAGGCCAATGTAACAAAATATAGTGTGCCCCAAAATAGAAAGATCCAATATGACAGATAAAGTATTGCATAACAGTAGATAAAGAATGGGCTTTTCAATAAATGCTGTTGAAGCAATTATATAACTGTATTGGACTGCAAGGAGATACAACAAGTCCATTCTGAAGGAGATCAGCCCTGGGATTTCTTTGGAAGGAATGATGCTGAAGCTGAAATTCCAGTACTTTGGCCACCTCATGCGAAGAGTTGACTCATTGGAAAAGACTCTTATGCTGGGAGGGTTTGGGGGCAGGAGGAGAAGGGGACAACTGAGGATGAGATGGCTGGATGGCATCACTGACTCAATGGACGTGAGTCTGAGTGAACTCCGGGAGTTAGTGATGGACAGGGAGGCCTGGTGTGCTGCGATTCATGGGGTCACAAAGAGTCAGACATGAGTGAGCAACTGAACTGAACTGAAATTAGGGGAAAAATGAATATATTGAAGTATAACTTATATGTCAACATACAGAAAAATCAATTTCAGTTGGATTGAATACTTAAATGTGAAAGGAAAAAACTATGAACATGTTGGAAAAACATGTAGAAAAATGTCTTTATGATCCCAGACTTAATTTAAAAAGTCGTAGTCATAAAGAAAACTATTGTTAACTTTCATTGCCTTAAAATTAAGAATTTATGGTCATCAGAGGACATCATAAAGAAAGTGAAAAATCATCACAAAATAGGAGAAAATATTTCCAATGCATATAACCAGCGAAATGTTTGTGTCCAAAATATACAAGGCCCCTCTTACAAATCAATAAATAAGAGACATCTTAATACAAATACAAGCAAAAACATGAAGGGACATCTCATATAAGGTAAACAATATGCTAAAAATGAAATTTTAAAATCATAGTTTCATTAGTAATCAAGGAAATACAAATTAAAACTGAAATATGATAGCATCCCTAACCCTAACCTAAAGCAGAGACATGACTTTGCTGAAAAAGGTCCATATACTCAAAGCTATGGTTTTTTCCAATAGTCATGTACGGATGTGAGAGTTGGACCACAAAGAAGGCTGAGCACTGAAGAATTCATGCTTTTGAACTGTGGTGTTGGACAAGACTCTTGAGAGTCCCTTGGACTGCAAGGAGATCCAACCAGTCCATTCTGAAGGAGATCAGCCCTGGGATTTCTTTGGAAGGAATGATGCTAAAGCTGAAACTCCAGTACTTTGGCCACCTCATGCAAAAAGTTGACTCATTGGAAAAGACTCTGATGCTGGGAGGGATTGGGGACAGGAGGAAAAGGGGATGACAGAGGATGAGATGGCTGGATCACTGACTCGATGGATGTGAATCTGAGTGAACTCCAGGAGTTGGTGATGGACAGGGAGGCCTGGCATGCTGCGATTCATGGGGTCGCAAAGAGTCTGACACGACTGAGTGACTGAACTGAATTGAACTGATGAATAATAATAAAATAATGAGAATGAGCTTTTATTGAGTTCCTAATATGTGCCAGGCACTGAATTTGTGACATATTATAGCATTTAATCTTCTTAACAACCATATTAAGAAGTGATTATTTCTATTATTCAGATAAGGATACTGTTAAGGATTACACAAGTGGCAGAATTAATGGTATAAGTTTAGGTCTGTCTGACTCTAAGACTCTAAAGTCTATCTTTTATCCATTATGCCTAGTGACTTTCTGGATTTTTTTTTCATTTTATTATTTGCATTGGCACTGTGCCTTTACTGATACAGAGATCAGGCTCCTTTCAGACATACATAAGGTGGCTCCTTTCAGACATACATAAGGTGGCTCCTCAATTTCCACTCAGTTCAGTTCAGTCACTCAGTGTTGTCCAACTCTCTGCAACCCCATAGACTATGACATGCCAGGCTTCCCTGCCCATCACCAACTCCTAGAGCTTGCTCAAACTCATGTCCATCAAGTTGGTGATGCCATACAACCATCTCATTCTCTCATCCCCTTCTCTTCCTGCCTTAAATCTTGCCCAGCATCAGGGTCTTTTCCAGTGAGTCACTTCTTCCCATCAGGTGGCCAAAGTATTGGAGCTTCAGCATCGGTCCTTCCAATGAATATTTAGGACTGATTTCCTTTAGGATTGACTGGGTTGATCTCCTTGCAGTCCAAGGGACTCTCAAGAGTCTTCTCCAACACTACAATTTGAAAGCATCAATTCTTTGGCACTCAGCTTTCTTTATGGTCCAACTCTCACATCCATACATGACTACTGGAAAAACCATAGCTTTGACTAGATGGGCCTTGGTTGGCAAAGTAATGTCTCTGTTTTTTAATATGCTGTCTAGGTTGGTCATAACTTTTCTTCCAAGGTACAAGCATCTTTTAATTTCGTGGCTTCAGTCACCATCTGCAGTGATTTTGGAGCCCAAGAAAATAAAGGCTCTCATTGTTTCCACTGTTTCCCCATCTATTTGCCATGAAGTGATGGAACCAGATGCCATGGCCTTAGTTTTCTGAATGTTGAGTTTTAAGCCAGCTTTTTCACTCTCCCCTTTCACTTTCATCAAGAGGCTCTTTTGTTTCTGTGTGCTTTCTGCTATATGTAGACAATTTCTGCTATACAGCTACTATTCAAATTACTATGTTGAGTTTAGAAACCATCTTCCCACAACTGGGATTGTGTATATATCTGTTTATACCACTAACCCTTAATAAATAAAATGAGAGAAAGAGAAGATAAAGTCAGACACGACTGAGCAACTGAACTGAACTGAACTGAAATGGAATTTCTAGATAAAAATACAATATAAAATGGGTAGGGTTAATTGTAAATTGACTGTAAATAAACTGTAAATTAAAGAACTTGAAAACCTAGGAGTAGATACCATCCAGACCAAATCTCAGCGAGAAAGAAGTCTGAAAATTAAATAAACAGAGCCTCCATGACCTATAGGAGAATATCAGAAACTTTAGAAATATGTATAATTTGAGCCCCTCAAAAAAGTTAGTGGTTGGGGACGGGGAGTGAGAAAACAATATTTGAAGAAATAATAGGTGAAAATTTACCAATTTTGATGAAAACTATAAGCCTACAAATCCAAGAAGCTCAAAGAATGCCAAGCAAAATATTTAGAAGATCCTATCAAGGCATATCTTAATTACTTTGCTCAAAACCAGTGATAAAGAGAAAATCTTGAAAGCTGCTGCTGCTGCTGCTAAGTCGCTTCAGTCGTGTCCAACCCTGTGCTACCCCATAGACAGCAGTCCACCAGGCTTCACCATCCCTGGGATTCTCCAGGCAAGAACACAGGAGTGGGTTGCTATTTCCTTCTCCAATGCATGAAAGTGAAAAGTGAAACTGAAGTCACTCAGTCATGTCCGACTCTAGCGACCCCATGGTCTGCAGCCTACTAGGCTCCTCTGTCCATGGGATTTTCCAGGCAAAAGTACTGGAGTGGGGTGCCATTGCCTTCTCTGAATCTTAAAGCAGCCATGGGTATTAGAATACCCATGACATTTTTCACAAAATTAGAATAAAGTATTCTAAAATTTGTGTGGAAATGCAAAAGACTCCAAATAGGCAAAGCAATCTTGACAAAGAAAAAAAAGTTGAAGATATCACACGCTCTGGTTTCAAACTATACTACAAGGCTATAGCAATCAAAACAGTATGGTTTTGATTTATGGTTTATGGCACAAAAATAAAAACATAGGTAATTGGAACAGAATAGAGAACCCAGAAATGATCTCACACTTATATGGTCAATTGGCCTATAGCAGAGGAGATGAGTATACAATGGGATAAGACAGCCTCTTCAATAAATGGTATTGAGAAAACTATACAGCTATATGTAAAAGAATTAAACTGTACAACTGTCTCAAACCATATTAAAAAATAAAATCAAAATGAATTAAAGACTAAATGTAAAACCCAAAATGATAAAACTCCTGGAAGAAAACATAGGCAATACTCTTTGACATTTGTCTTAGCAGTATTTTTTTGGATACTGTTCCTCAGGCAAGAGCAACAAAAGCAAAAACAAACAAGTGGAACTATACCACGCTAAAAAGCTTTTTCACAAAACAAAAAGGCTGCCTACTGAATGACAGAAGATGTTTGCAAACTATATATCTGGTAAAGAATTAGTATCCAAAATATACAAAGAAGTAATACAACTCAGCATCCAAAAAAAAAAAAAGAAAGAGAAAAGCCAGCAAACAACTTGAATGAAAAATGGACAGTGCACCTGCATAGACATTTTTCCATAGAAGACATACTGTTGGTCAACAGACACATGAAAAGATGCTCAGTATCACTAATCATCAGAGAAATGCAGATCAAAACAAAAATGAGATATCACTCACACATGTCCGAATGGCTATTATCAAATGACAACAAATAAGTGCTGGCAAGGATTTGAAGAAATGGGAATGAAGCCTCATGCTCACACGGTGGGAATGTAAAGTGGTTTACACTGGAAATTCTTCAGAACTATTGACATTCTTCAAAAAATTAAAAATAAACGTACCATATCCAGCAATTCCACTTACAAGTATTTTTCCAAGGAAAACAAAAACATTAATTCAAAAAGATATGTGCATCCCTATGTTCATTGCAGCCTTATTTTTAATAGCCAAGACATAGAAGCCACCTAAGCGCCCATGATGGATGGATAAAGAGTTGCGGGGGGTGGGGGTGGGGGGAGTTGTAATGAAATATTACTAAGCCATAAAAAAGAATGAAATATTTTCACTTGTAAAAACATAGAGGGTGTTATGCCAAGTGAAATAGTCAGAGAATGACAAATACCATGTGATTTTACTTATATGTGGAGCTTAAATGAAAAAACCAGATGAACAAAAGCAAAGCAAATGAACAAACCAAAGAGAAGCAGAGTCACAGATATAGGGACTCAATAAGTGTTTGCCAGAGGGGAGAGAGGTTAAGGGGATGAGTGAAATGGCTGAGGGAAATTAAGGTGTACAAACTTGCAGTTACATAGTAAATGAATCAAGTGGTAAAATGTGCAGTGTGGTGAGTATAGTCAACAGCAATCTAATATCTTTGTATGGTGATGAAGAAGGTCAAAGTTACAAACTTTCAGTTACAAGAGAAATAAGTAGTATATATATAATGTACAACATGATTGATATAATTAACATTGCTGTTATATATGAAAGTCGTTAGAGTGTAAAACCTGAGTTCTCACTATAAGAAAAAGTATTTTTTATTTTGTATCTATATGAGATAATGGATGTTCACTAAACTTCTTGTGGTCATCGTTTCATGATGGCTGTAAGTCAAACCATTAGTCTATACACATTAAATTTTACAGAGCTGTATTTTAATTATATCTCAACAAAACCTGAGGAAAAAAGAAAAACCTTCTCAGATGGTGAATTCACTGGTGAATTCTATTAAACATTTAATGGAGAAACAATATCAATCTTACACAAACACTTTAAGAAAACACAGGTGTAGAGAGAATAATTTCCAACTTACTATTTTTGAAGCCAGCATTATCCTTATGCTAAACTTGACAAAAACATTAATTAAAGAAAAAAAAAGAACAGGAAAGAAAAAAGTTCAGTATCCCTAGAGAGCAACATCCCTCAAGAATGTAGATGTGAAATCTTAACCAAGATATCACCAAATAGAAGCCAATAATATATAAAAAAGAGAATATACATAAACAAGTGGGCTTATGCAAAATACAAAATTTTAACATGTTAAAATCAATCAAGGCAATTCACCATATTAACAGATACATGAGAAAAATATGATTATCTCAACAGATGCAGCAGTAGTATTTAATAAAATTCAGTACCTATTATTGGTACTGATGACATGGACAACAGCCTTGTCTAACTCAATGAAACTAAGCCATGCCGTGTGGGGCCACCCAAGACAGACAGGTCATGGTGGAGAGGTCTGACAGAATGTGGTCCACTGGAGAAGGGAATGGCAAACCACTTCAGTATTCTTGCATTGAGAACCCCAAGACAATATGAAAAGTCAAAAAGATAGGTCACTGAAAGATGAACTCCCCAGGTCGGTAGGTGCCCACTATGTTACTGGAGATCAGTGGAGAAATAACTCCAGAAAGAATGAAGGGATGGAGCCAAAGCAAAAACAACATCCAGTTGTAGATGGGACTGGTGATAGAAGCAAGGTTCGATGCTGTAAAGAGCAATATTGCATAGGAACCTGGAATGTTAGGTCCATGAATCACGGCACATTGGAAGTGGTCAAACAGGAGATGACAAGAGTGAACATCAACATTCTAGGAATCAGCGAACTAAGATGGACTGGAATGGGTGAATTTAACTCATATGACCATTATATCTACCACTGTGGGCAAGAATCCCTTAGAAGAAATGGAGTAGCCATCATAGTCAACAAGAGAGTCTGAAATGCAGTACTTGGATGTAATCTCAAAAATGGCAAGTGATCTCTGTTCATTTCCAAGGCAAGCCATTCAATATCATGGTAATCCAAGTCTATGCCCCGGCCAGTAACACGGAAGAAGCTGAGGTTGAAGAGTTCTATGAAGATCTATAAGACCTTCTAGAACTAATACCCAAAAAATATGTACTTTTCATTATAGGGAACTGGAATGCAAAAGTAGGAAATCAAGAAACACCTGGAATAACAGGCAAATTTGGCCTTGGAGTACAGAATGAAGCAGGGCAAAGGCTAATAGAGTTCTGCCGTGTTCTCTTACACACTGGTCATAGAAAACATCCTCTTCCAACAGAAAAAGAGAATATTCTACACATGGAGATCACCAGATGGTCAAGACTGAAATCAGATTGATTATATTCTTTGCAGCCAAAGAAGGAGAAGCTCTATACAGTCAGCAAAAACAAGACCGGGAGCTGACTGTAGCTCAGATCATGAACTTCTTATTGCCAGATTCAGACTGAAATTGAAGAAAGTGGAGAAAACCACTAGACCATTCCAGTATGACCTAAATCAAATCCCTTATGACTATACAGTGGAAGTGAGAAACAGATTTAAGGGACTAGATCTGATAGACAGAATGCCTGATGAACTATGAACAGAGGTTCATGATATTATACAGAAGACAGGAATCAAGACCATCCGCAAGAAAAAAAATGCAAAAAAGCAAAATGGCTGTCTGGGGAGGCCTTACAAATAGCTGTGAAAAGAAGAGAAGAGAAAAGCAAAGGAGAAAAAGAAAGATATACCTATTTGAATGCAGAGTTCCAAAGAATAGCAAGAAGAAATAAGAAAGCCTTCCTCAGCAATCAATGCAAAGAAATAGAGGAAAACAATAGAATGGAAAAGACTACAGATCTCTTCAAGAAAATTAGAGATACCAAGGGAACATTTCATGCAAAGATGGGCTCGATAAAGGAAAGAAATGGTATACCTAACAGAAGCAGAAGATATTAAGAAGAGGTGGCAAGAATACACAGAAGAACTGTACAAAAAAGATCTTCATGACCCAGATAATCACGATGGTGTGATCACTCACCTAGAGCCAGACATCCTGGAATGTGAAGTCAAGTGGGCCTTAGGAAGCATCACTATGAACAAAGCTGGTGGAGGTGTTGGAATTCAAGTTGAGCCATTTCAAATCCTGAAAGATGATGCTGTGAAAGTGCTGTACTTAATATGCCAGCAAATTTGGAAAACTCAGCAGTGGCCACAGGACTGGAAAAGGTCAGTTTTCATTCCAATCCCAAAGAAGGGCAATGCCAAAGAATGCTCAAGCTATTGCACAATTGCACTCATCTCACACAGTAGTAAAGTGATGCTTAAAATTTTCCAAGCCAGGCTTCAGGAATACATGAACCATGAACTTCCAGATGTTCAAGCTGGATTTAGCAAAGGCAGAGGAACCAAAGATCAAATTGCCAACATGCATTGGATCATTGAAAAAGCAAGAGAGTTCCAGAAAAACATCTATTTCTGCTTTATTGACTATGCCAAAGCCTTTGACTGTGTGGATCACAGCCATAAACTGTGGAAAATTCTGAAAGAGATGGGAATACCAGACCACCTGACCTGCCTCTTGAGAAATCTGTATGCAGGTCAGGAAGCAACAGTTAGAACTAGACATGGAACAACAGACTGGTTCCAAATTGGAAAAGGAGTACGTCAAGGCTGTATACTGTCACCCTGCTTATTTAACTTATATGCTGAATAAATCATGAGAAACGCTGGGCTGGAGGAAGCACAAGCTGGATTCAAAATTGCCGGGAGAAATATCAATCACCTCAGATATGCAGATGACACCACCCTTATGGCAGAAAGTGAAGAAGAACTAAAAAGCCTCTTGATGAAAGTGAAAGAAGAGAGTGAAAAAGTTGGCTTAAAGCTCAACATTCAGAAAACGAAGATCATGGTATCTGGTCCCATCACTTCGTGGCAAATAGATGGGAAAACAGTGGAAACAGTGTCAGACTTTATTTTTCTGGGCTCCAAAATCACTGTAGATGGTGATTGCAGCCATGAAATTTAAAGACACTTACTCCTTGGAAGGAAAGTTACGAACAAGCTAGACAGCATATTAAACAGCAGAGACATTACTTTGCCCACAAAGGTCCTTCTAGTCAAGGCTATTATTTTTCCAATGGTCATGTATGGATTTGAGAATTGGGCTAAAAAGAAAGCTGAGTGCAAAAAAAAAAAAAAAAAAGAAAGAAGGAAAGCTGAGCACCGAAGAATTGATGCTTTTGAAGTGTGGTGTTGGAGAAGACTCTTGAGAGTCCGTTGGACTGCAAGGAAATCCAACCAGTCCATTCTAAAGGAGATCAGTCCAAGGTGTTCATTGGAAGGACTGATGTTGAAGCTGAAACTCCAATACTTCGGCCACCCGATGTGAAGAGCTGACTCATTGGAAAAGACCGTGGTGCTGGGAAAGATTGAGGGCAGGAGGAGAAGGGGACGACAGAGGATGAGATGGTTGGATGGCATCACCAATTCAATGGACATGGGTTTGAGTGGATTCCAGGAGTTGGTGATGGACAGGGAGGCCTGACATGCTGCGGTTCATGAGGTGGCAAAGAGTCAGACCCGACTGAGTGACTGAACTGAACTGAACTGAACTGATTATTGGTAAAAAATCTCAGCAAACTAAGAGTAGAAAGGAATTTCCTTAAGATGGTAAAAAGCATTTATGTTAACATACTGAATGGTGAAGACTGAACTATTTTCTTTTTAAGACTGAAAACCAGGTGAAAATTTGTCTGTTTTCATCATTTCTGTTTGACATCTTACTGAAGGTCCTATTCTGTGCAGTAAGGCCAAAAAAAAAAAAAAAAAGAGTGGTGGTGATGGGCATAGAAATGGGAAAGGAATAAATAATACTGTCTTTATTCACAGACAATATAATCTTTTTTAAAAAGCTACTTAGAATAAATGAATTTGCAGTTACAAATACAGGAATATAAATATAAAAATCAATACTATTTCTATATGCTAGCGACAAACCTTGGAAAATGAAATGAAAAGAAACTACTCTTTCCTGCCCTGCAATGATAGGTGCTGGTATTGGTGGGCTCAGAGTGCCAGGAGCAAGCGGGAGAGGCCTCCCAACTCTGTCAGTGGTGGAGGTGGAGCAGGGGTCTACAAAAGGGGATGGGGTGGACTCCAGTTGAACTGAGTTATTTCTTTCCTCAACCTGTTGAATGGAGTCTGTGTACAAGGAGCAAATTCAGTGTTGACCTCAAAGACACAGCAAGGAGAATGTGTATGTTGTGTTAATTAGGGATAGTTTCTCGTGCCAAAGAATGTCATTTACATAGTGACTCTCAAATTCTGTGTATGGGTCCTTGTTGGTTTTTGCTAAAATGCTCATGTGTCAGCTCTCATTTAGATGATTTCAGAATTAATCTTTGTTTCCTTTGTTAGTTTTTCCTGGCTCTGCCTCTTACTTGCTGTGTGACCTCAGGCAGTTCGGTGCTCTTCCTGAACTTCGATTCTTAGCATATTTAAAAAGAATGAAGAATCCCTTGCTCAGCCCATTGCAATACTTGCTAAGTAGGCTGGGTGAAAATACATGAAGCTTTGGTATGATGCTTGCCACACAGTAGGAGCTCAAACAATACTGCTTTGCTTCTTTCCTTTTCACATATTTTAAAACACAGTCATTAAGCTTTATCAGAAACAAGGTATTATACTTAAACCTCACAGGGTAAGCCATCATACTGACATATACTTATTCAATGTTAAAATTGCATTTCTATGAAACCGCATGTTCAGTTGAGTCTCCCTTACATAAATACAATCTTTCTTACATTAGTAGCAAATTAAACTTCAACAATTACACTTGCTACTGTGGTTACCTCTGAGTTCCTCTAAAACTCCTCTGTATTTTATTGCTGAGTAAATATTTAGAAGACTTTAAAAAGCTAATTTCAGATTTGGGCTTTCTCTGTTCAACAGTTTATATTTCAAGAGCTTTCACCCAAGTTCGTGTTCTCTTTTGTGAAACCTAGAGCAGTTCTCACATTGATATTATTTGCATTTTTTTGGTAATGTGCCGCAGGTTTATAAACCTTTCCATTTAAATTTTTAGTGTGATTAGCTGCTTTTAATTACATCTGAAAACTCCTTGCCAAATAATGATTAAAACACACAGCGATGGTATGGTTGAGACATAAGCAAAGCAAAACAGATCTATGTGAAAACTGCTTCAAGCAGTGTAACAACAGCTAATCCATTTAATTTGTGCATATGTGGAGGATTTCGTTCAAATTGAAATAGAACAAAGGATAAATAAGGTGAGAAGATAGGTAAGAGAACTTTGAAGCATTGAAATACTGTTTTTTTGTTTTTTAATCATAGCATAATTGATTCTTCTGGGGAAGTTTGTGGGGTAAAAAATAAAATTCGTATGTAATTATGGTTCACAGCAAATTGCATTTGCTGCCTGTTGAGCAAACTCAATTGGATTACTAAACCACAGTCTTTCCCACCCCTGTATCAGTTCAAGACCAAACTCTCTCTCCTCTCTAGTTCTCTAAGGTCCCCAAAGCTTAAGCACACTTAGGATCTTTGTGTGCTGGGTTTTTTAGGCTGCTAATCCCCTCCCCTTTCTCAGTGGATCCTTATAGCTTTCAGTATCAGATTGAAGTTTACATTTTTGGAGGACCCTGCTTTCTTCACACTGTTCCCTTCGACTTCCCCTTCCCACCACGCAATCCCTTTCCTCTGTCCACACAGGACTCGCTTCCTGGCTGTTGGGTTCCACGTCTTCTGTGCTCACTGATTTATTCATCCTTTCCATCATTCAGTCATTCATCCCACAGATGGTAATGGGCACGCTGCTTAGCTGTGGGGGTCCAGTAGGAAGCCAAACAGAAACCCTGTCCTTGTCCTTTTATGGAGTTGCAATCAAGTGGAGGAAAGAGACCAATCAAAG
Source organism: Ovis canadensis (assembly GCF_042477335.2). Taxonomy (NCBI): domain Eukaryota; kingdom Metazoa; phylum Chordata; class Mammalia; order Artiodactyla; family Bovidae; genus Ovis; species Ovis canadensis. Next base: position 78,122,457 of record NC_091248.1, on the reverse strand, counting down.
AATCCTACAGGCAGCAATTAAATGACCGCTCTGATGGGTGAAGCAGAGGTGAAGGACGTGGTGATGCGACCCTTGTAGGATACTGGGTCTTCATCTGGTTGGAAAGTCAGGAATGCTTCTCTGAGGAAGTGACTGTGGCCCTGACACAGAGGAGTGGAAGTTTACCTGGGTGAAGGCCGAGCACCGGAGGAGGAGCGAGAGTATAGTGGGAGCTGTGGGCTGGAAGAAAGAGAAGCTGGATGTGGCTGGTGCACAGAGAGACTGGACACAGTGAGACTGGACTCATTAGAGGCAGACAGACACTCTTCTCCCATCACCTGCATCTCTTGGGCTCAGCTCAAGCATCCCCTCCTCTGGGAATCTTCTGATGGCCCTGCCCTCTCTGAGGAGGGACCTGTCCTCCCTCTGGAACCGTGGCCTGCTGATCTTTGCATCCTCGGCTCCTCTCACAGGCTCCAACACAAATTAGGCATCTGTCATGGAGGGATGGGTAGAGTTGGAGAGTGTGAGCATGACTGGGAGTCTTTGCTTGCTGAGCATGGAGAGAGGCAACTTGGCTGTATGAGTGCAATTTTCAGAGGCTTTCCCAGCCGGTGGCCCCAATTCTTCCAGCACCAGTTCAAGGGCCTCTTCCCTCAATAAGATCCCTTCCTTTTAATTCAAACCAAATCCCAGCTTGATGTAATTTCAGATGGTAAGGAAACACTGGATACGATGTGGAAGCATGTGGTTTGTACAGAGGAGCTCAACCATGACTTACTCCACAACTACGGGTGCCAGCCCAGTTCTCATCAGGGTTCCCAGCCTCGTGTTCCAGTGATGGGGCTTATTAAAGGGGTCCTGGAGGGAGAGACTGTTCCCTCTTGGGAGTATTCCAGTGAGCAACGGGGAAACCTGGATGGGGAATCACAGCCGATAATTGGGGCATAAATGGAACAAATTCCCTCTCATCACTGAAAGGTATTGTATTTCACGTTGAGGGAAAGGAGAGATTTGCCTACAAATTAGGCTGGAAACTGTGGAGAAGAAATTGTTTGCTGGCCAAATTGGTATGCCAGGACTGTAATGAAATAGGACAGAAAGAGAAGGGGGGTGGGGTACATGTTCAAATAAGAAAGTGGATTTTTTTTTTTTTTTTTTTTTTAGTATTTCTGTTACTGTCCTTTTGAAGGGTTGAGTCTGTCCTGTTGCCGGTGTTCCTCGGCACTCACCAAATTGTCCTCTTCTGGGTGATTTTTACCCTGTTGTTCAGCAGCTGCTCCGAGAAGCAGCAACAACTCTGGGGAATATTCACTATTCATGGTTCTACCCTGGAGAAGAGGACGAAAGCTGATTTCCATTTGTTTCAGAATCACAATGTGAACGGAAAGCTTCTTTGGACATTCTTTTCTTATTGTAAGTGTCAGAGTTAGATATCAACCCCAGAGCCTCTGGTACTGTGCCCACAGAGGCAGAGCTCCTCCCAGTGAGCCCTCCCTCCCTTGTACCCTCCATCCTTTCCATCCTGTGAGTGAGTGAATCCTTCCTCTGGAGTGACTGCCCCCTACCCTTGGGCACTCCCCAGGGCTTACTCATTTTTTCTGGCTCTGTGTACCTCTCAGCCCTGTCCTTTGGATCTGCTTGTGCCTTTGTTTTCCTGTCTCAGAATGACCTGCTTTGGCCCAGGTGTTGGGCTTCAGAATTAACTTTGCCCATCCTTAAGGCCATTATATGCAGATATAATATGCAGATGATACCACTTTAATGGCAGAAAGTGAAGAGGAACTAAAGAGCCTCTTGAAGGTGAAAGAGGAGAGTGAAAAGGCTGGTTTAAAACTCAAAACTTAAAAACTAAGGCCGTGGCATCTCAACCCATCACTTCATGGCAAATAGGGAAACAATGGAAACGGTGAGAAACTTTATTTTCTTGGGCCCCAAAATCACTGCAGATAGTGACTGCAGCCACAAAATTAAAAGACGCTTGCTTCTTGGAAGAAAAGTTATAACAAACCTAGATAGCATATTAAAAAGCACAGACATCACTTTGCCGACAAAGGTCCATATAGTCAAAGCTATGATTTTTGCAGGAGTCATTATGAATGTAAGAGTTGGACTATAAGTAAGGCTGAGCACTGAAGAATTGATGCTTTTGAATTGTGGTGCTGGAAAAGATTCTTGAGAGTCCCTTGGATGGCACGGAGATCAAACCAGTCAGTCCTAAAGGAAGTCAACCCTGAACATTCATTGGAAGGACTGATGCTGAAGCTGAAGCTCCAATACTTTTACCACGATGCGAAAAGCTGAGTCATTGGAAAAGACTCTGATGCTGGGAAAGACTGGGGGCAAGAGGAGAATGGAGTGGAGCAACAGACAGTGAGATGGTTGGATGGTATGACTAACTCAATGGACATGAGTTTGAGCAAACTCAGGAAGATGGTGAAGGACAGGGCTGCCTAGAGTGCTGCAGTTCATGGGGTTGCAAAGAGTTGCACACAACTCGGCAACTAAACAGCAACAACAAATCCTTAAGGCCAGGCCACAGCACTGCCTCTCCCACTCCTCATGGACCAAGACAATTAAAACAATAATTACTTAGGCTCTCTTGTGCATTGGCTTTAACACATACACTTGAGTATTCTTGCTTAAAACACACACACACACACAGTGGAAAGACGATGTCAATAAAAGCATTGAACTGATTCGTGGTCTTTTGGGGTGAATTTGAAAGAGAAGGATGCCTGGAGGCTCTTGAGGCAATGTTTTCATTTTAGCATTAAGGAAGAATTCCTTTGGTTTGTTACAGGGATCATTGAAAACTTTCAATTGGGTGAGTGGTCAGTGGGCAGCCTAACCCCTTCTAAAGCATTGTGTGACCCAATCAGGTGACTCAAAGTTGGATTAAGCAAACCAAACAAGGCCTGTGAATTAAGATGTTTTGCATGGGGGAAGCCACTTGCCCTAATACTTAATCCCTGAAAGAACAACTTGCATGCTGTTTATTGAAGCATTGTCCTAACATGAAATTCCTTTCTCTTTACCTGTTGCTTCTGATTTGATTGACTTTCTTTTTTTTTTTTTTTTTTTTGTCCTCCCATTAAGGCAGAGTGCAAATATAATCACTGATTTTACTAGAAAACATTTTTGTGTACTTTAAGTTTGTTTTTAAAAAGACTTTAAAATCTTGTGAAAAGCAAACAAAAAATCACTCAATTATCTTTTTTTTTTCCTAGGGAAAGTGACAGATATATTTTGGGGGACACAATTTGCAAATGTGTCTCAGGAAAAATTCTATTAGTCAGTTGACAGATTTTGAAAGCCGGGAACTCATGAGCAATCTGAACAATTGTTTTGCCTTACAAAGCTGGTAAAGTTAACTTTTTGAAAAAATCAGTTTCGAAAAATACTGTGATAAGGATAAGAGAGGAGCTCTTTACCAGGTAATTACCAAAATATATTTATCGTGTTACTTTTATGGATTTTCCCAAAATCTTTGGAATAGCTTCCTCATGAAGTAATAAAGGAAGACTTGTATATACTTTACAAGTTTAACTGCAGTGTTGTTCTGAGGAAAAATGATTTCTTTTCCTCTAGTAAAAAGTATGTTCATATAATTACCTTGGGAAATGTGGTTTTGAGGTCAGTAAAAAAGAGACTTCTTTCCAGTAGACTACCTTTCTACCATGTGATCTGGAGTTTGTCACTTGGGCGTCAGAACTGTTTTCCTATCCACCCCCTCCACCCTCTGCCAACCTCATCTCTCAGAGTCCTTCGTGAACTTGGGAAAACAGCTGCTTCCCCTAGTGCCACTTCTGTTCATGATTCAGAGTTGAGTCCAAAGGACTGTTTTGGGAATCAACCCAGGCAGGCACCTCACAGCTTCCCCCTGGTCCCAGGCATCAGCCACTCCACCTTAGAAGTGGTACAAACACCTCCTTCACCAGGCCCCTCCCCTATGGAGGCTCAGGCATTAAAGCCTGCAGACTCCCTGCACTCCAGCCCCTGCCTTGCCCAGAAGTGCCTGAGTTTCTGTCAGGAGATGAGTGCATGCAGGGCTTGGACTGGGCTAACATGCCCTGTTGAAAAGGAGGACAAGATGTAACAAACTTTTGTCATATAATGTGTGAGGAAGGGGAGGCAATGGCTGAGTTTGGAGTGAGAGGCTTTGCCTGGAGTCCGCCAAGGGGCAGCTTGGCATCTGGATCACAGTCAGCAATCACAGTTTACCTCTCTGAGCCTCTTTCTTTATCTGTGAAAGGAAGAAAATATCTCACTTATTTATCTGTGAAACAGAAATGATAATACCTGCTTATGTGGTTGTCATGAGGATTAAATTGAATCATTTGTATAAAACACTGCATACTTCTTGACATATTAGGACTCATGAAAGAGTGTTTCCAGACTTTCCCCCTGGCACCTGTCAGATGCTCCCTCCATGGGCTGTAGCTTCTGTTGGTGCTGTTACTCTAGGAGTGTCTATCTAGCCCTGGGTGTGTCAAGCAGAACAGGTTGAGTGCATGTTTGTAGGAAATAGCTCAAAGAAGCCCTACTAGGCTTGATTTGAGAGACATTGATTAATAATGCATAAGCTCATGGTCTGTGTGCTCACAAGTGTAGGTTGCAAATAAAAGGTGAGGCAGGTCATGGTCAGGATTCGAAATCTGTCAGGTAAAGGCAGGATGATCTGGCTCCTTAGTGTGTCTAAGTGATGACCAAGAAAGGGTTCTGCAGTCCTGAGTGTCAGGTTGAATGTGGCATGGTGGACTCCTCACACGCTCACAGGTCACACTAGAACATGGGCACAGGTGTATGCGATGGCACTCTTCTCCACTGACAGATCTAAGGGGCAGAGCTGACTCTGGGGAAAAGCGTGTGAGTGGGCGATATTCTCCTTTGGTGTCCTTGGCCTCATCATTTGTCCCTCCCCATTTTTTTGATTCCTCTAAGGCATCAGATACCCAGGGTCCTTCTCTTTCCCTCCATTGAATCCTGTGCTCAGAATTAGATGCTGCAATACAAGTGAGGGATGTTGTACTAGCTTGTGGTGGCTGTGACTTTCAATGCCTTTACTCCCACTCCATCCCTCTCTGGCCACAGACCCAGCATCTGGACACCAGGGGTGGGCAGAGGACCCACCTGGACTCTCAGAGCACCTTGCCCGTACTTGGCCAGTATCTCCAGCTGCTGGTGGATGTTGGGGTCCTGAAGTCAACCTAAGCCAATCAGAGTCCCTTCCCAAGATAACTGTGTCTGGGGAAGGGCCTTCTGCCTTCCATTAGTGAAGTTAGAAGCACCAGGGCCTTGTCCAGCTATGTGGAGAAAGCCTGTCCACCAAAGAGGAGCCCAGGGCCGAGCCAACCCAGAATAAGGGCTGGAGCAAGACAAGACAGAACCAGGCCCTGGCTGTGGCTCCCCAAGCAACCAGAACTAGCTTGGTCCATATAGCTCCAGCTTTTCTTAGGCTCTTGCTATCTGTGAGCTACCCTCAGTGCACTTCCAATAACCTCCCTTGTGTTTTAATCAGTTTGCATTTAATCTGTAGCTTCTCTCTAGAAAAGTTCTGTGTGCTTTGATTGACTCCAAGGTGTTCCTCCCTGAGGTGAATTTCTTGAAGTCACTGTTAAGTATCCAAACACAGTAGAGTCTGTGAGGGTTTTTTTTTTTTTTTTTAAGTATCCACTGCAGTGAGTGACATTGAGGAATTAAATAGTAAATTAAATTCATTGTAAAGATTATTGGTCTGTGTATACTTCTTTTGGTCTAAAAATTCTCAAAGTAGTGGCAGCTATGATAAAGTCACTTTATTTTTGAAAGAGCAAAGACAATGTAATCTAATTTTAGATCATTCCAGACTGAGTTTGAGTCAACATGCAGACAATTGGAAATTTGTCAGAAATTAAATGCTGATTATTGGGTCTCAACTTTAGGTTATGACCCAAGTTAGGGTCACTGTGGGTATCCAAAAGGGCTGCAAGATTATTTTACAGACGCTCAAAATGTTATCTTTGCCTCTGTGCTCTGTATTTATTGGGTTGGGGGAGGGGAAATCTTTGCAATGGGGAGGGCCCCTGGGGAAGATAGTCAGCTACAGAGAAGCCAGGCCAAGGGTGACAGCGTACTAGAGCCCTGGTCAAGGGCAGTGTTCATGTAGAGTGTATATCAGGGACAGGAGTTTGCATATGCTTCCATTGATTTGGAGCAGGGTAGAAAAATAGGTTTCATCTTAAATGAAGATTCTTGACAGATAATGAAGACTACTTGGAGAACTGTGTTCAGAAAGAGTATGAGGTGGAATACAGGCTCAGTGGGTTGGCCATGATTATTATTAGTGATGTCTGTGTCCACCTCTTTATTTTTAATGCTTCTGGATAATTTTGTTTAAAATGCATCTCTTTTAAACATCGACATAGATTTTAAGAAAATTGTCCAGTCTGTGTCTCTTTCAATAGGAGGAAATTTATAATTTTTCTATTATGGAAAATTTTAAGCAAAGACAAAAGAGAAGAGCTATGAGTATCACTCTGATTCTAAAAGCAATCACTTTTCACCAATGTGGATTGTTCTGAAACAAGATTTTCTTTTAGATTTCGAAGAACTGACAGTAGAGATTTTTATTGCAAATGGGAATGACCCAGGAGAAAGAAAAAAAGTGTTTTTAACATTATGCCTCCATTAATATTTAGGCATAATTTCCTGACAAATGCCTGAAGTCTTATTAGTACATTTTTAGGTTTACCTATGAGTTTTTCTAATTTCTTTATTTATTGCTTTTCCTCGCATGCCATATTTTCCTCTTTTCTTGGATTTGTGTCTTGGATTTTTATTAATGATTTGTATTTCTAATGATCCTAACAGAAAGGATTCTTGATTAATAAATTCTCAATGTGAATAATATTTCAATAGAATTCCAGTTCAAAATAATTTTTCCTTCTGAATTTTGTAGTTATTGTTTTTATCTTCGTGCATCTGGGGTTACTTACTTCATCCATTATAGGTAAATGGCTATTCTTTTCTATTTTTGGAACATCTAATAATTTATTTATAAGTGCAGTTTTTTGGAATATATTAAAGCAACAGATAGATGTGCTCAGGTAGCTCAGAAATTTATAGCATCCAGCCATGCAATTTTAAATGTTTACTTGAAGATGTATATCAGCCAGCTAATACATGAATTAAGGAGATTCGAGACCTATGGATTTCTCTCCACACTAAGTTTTAACCCCCCTACCCCCATTAGGCCTCTACATGGGTTTCTGTTGTCAGATCAATTTGCTTCTACAGGGAGAGCTTGGTCCCGTTATGTCTCAAGCTAACATTTTTCTCCCATCTTTGTTCTTCTCCCACTTAAGAGGAATGTGTCCTTCACTCTCTGTCCTTCACTCAGAATTTAGAAATTTCTTTTTTAATGATTGCATAAATCTAGAATGAAAGCATTCAGTTCTGGTGGTAGCTAACACCGGCTAAATATTTTGTGGAAAGAGAGATGGAAAGAGATAAAACTCCATGTTACCAGCTCCTTCCATCTGAGTTTCCCCTCTCCCCATGTACAACTGCATTTTTCTTCCTTCTGATTCTTGCCAGTTTGAAGTAACTTAATGCCCCTTCTGTCTCACTTTTCTTGAAGAATTTGTTGTCTTTGCAACTGGCTGACACTAAAAAGTATTTGAAAACAATGGAAAGGCGAAAGTCATATTTTCAGTTTCTGGTATTGAGAATGTGAATAATTAAAAAAGAAAACACAATCTAGATTTGTTTTTAATGAGATAGATACCTTTTTGACTTCCTCCCTGGTAGAATACCAGAAGGAGACAGAACTGAGCACCACAAAACAAGGCCACGAGCCGAGAATAACAATGATTTTGTTCTGTCGTCCTCTCCATCTCCAGTGCTGTCCATTCCAGGATCTATTCTGCTATTTTCATAACACTTGAAATGATTTCACATCTGCAAGTAATTAGTTGCAAAATAATCTATCTTGGGACTGTGGGCTAGAGGGTTGGGTAATAGGAGTTCCAACTGTGGTGTAACAATGTGTAAATCATGTATTCCTTCTGTTTTTGTTGACATATACAGTAAATATATTACATGGGCATACACTGCTCCTGCAAAACTGTGAATATAGCCCTTTGTTTGAGAATCTCATCATCAACAAGAACAGCACCAAGTCTCACATTTATATTTTATCTCATAATTTAAACAAAACTTTCTCCTAACGTTATCTCAATTCTTTTCACAACAACCCTGAAAGACAGGTGAGAAGAGTGCCATCAGATACATGAGGCACCTGTGGCTGGTAAGCTACTAGACAGTAGGTGACATGGCTTGTTTTATTGGGGTTTTGCAAACATTTTATCAACAGTTCATTACTGCAGTAACACATTTACAGAAGAATGCAGAAAATCTTAACAGCGTGGCTCAATGAATTATCAAAGAGAATGCACTCATGTAATCAGTTCCCAAAACAAAACAATATCAACACTTCTGTGCTCTGTTCCAAGTCACCCACCCCCAAGGGTAACTGTCATTCTGACTCCTAAATAGGTTGTCCATTTATTTGAATTAGTTTTGTATGGCATATGAACAAGGACCTTGCAATTTATGGATGCATTAAGCACATGTGCTTGATACATTGAGGAATACATCTTTTCATGATGAAATGCAATACATGTGAGGAAATGGTAGAGGAGTGAGATGATTTGACCTGTAGAAGGTTCATATGCGTAGGGACTTAATAGCTCCAATATATGAAGGACAAATGCCTGGAACATTATAAGAAGGTTTCCCCCTTTCTATCAAGAACTGTCAAAAACTGACCTTGCATAGAAAAACTTTTTTTTCAATCTTAGAACTTTATGGACAAGAATAAATCTGTTTCCTTCTATGGCTATTTTTAATTTTAGGTTGTAAGTGCTAACTCTGAGATGTCTTTGGTTTAACCATCTTAACCAGCAGCATGGAAAGCGGTCACTTTTCAAGAGAGTTTTCTTTCCCTCCTGATATTTGGTTGATAATTTCTACCAGTTTCCACTGGAAGACAAACACCGTGTTCTTTTAAGGGAAACAACGTTTTACTGAAATAGGGAGGCAGTGCTTAATATTCCTCTGCCTTGCTCTTGGAGGTGAGACTGTCCCAGAGATGAAGTCAGCTTGTGTATGTGCTGCGTCTCCTTCAGATAGGCAGAGCCAAAGACAGACAGTAATTTTTCCAGCTGGTATCCTTCATCAGATGAATTTTGGAAGGTTCCACTCTCATATTCTCACCACTATTCTCTCGTTTTTCTCCACCATTATGAGAATCGGAAGCCAACGGGTAACAGTGACTTGTTTGAAATGGTTTGGGGCTCCTACACATGGAAGAATTTAGACTAAGACTGCTCCCAGGGTTAGTGCTGCCCTGAAATGGAATCCTTTTAGACTTTGTTTAGCAAGGGCTATGTTGATGTGGCCTCCATTAGAAAAAGACCTGCTTTCTCTTTGGAATCTGTGTGTATCCCTCTGCTTCACCCCCAGACCGGCTGAGCTCAGAGAAGAGGAATGTTTACATGAAGAGAGACTGCCAAGGTTTTAAATTGCATCCATTAAGAAACGAATTATCCTCTTAATAGTTTTTTGTTTTGTTTTGTTTCATTCTTCAAAGATTAAAATGCTTTTAATTTAATAAGCTTTTGAAAAATAGGTAAGTTTATAATTGTACAAAAATGCATGCAGAGAAGTAAGAATGTACAGGGACCCATAGAGGACGTTAAAAATGACCTATTTAGGTCTCGCTCATCTTTCTTAGATACAAAGACACTGACCACTTTTTGGCTCTCCAATCTGTTTTAGAAGCATTTGGGCTATTTTCTTTCCCCTATCAAATCAGCTAAGTCAGAGTGTAGGTCACAACCTTAAAAGAAAAAATAGCTGATATTTCTTCCCTTAAAAAAATTGACACTTCTCTAGACAAGTACCTGCTTAAAAAGAAATACTGCTTTTATTCACTTTTTTACCTTTATCCTACAGATACCTGAAAATGTGGATCACAAATAAAATCTGCAGTGTAGTATTAAAACGTTTTTTCTGAAGTGGATGAACATAAGGATAAGAACATATTTGCTATGCTTATTTAGTTACAGATAAATATTGTAACTAATTTTACCCAAGTTTCGAACAGAGCATAGTAGGTCTGGATGCCAGTGTTAGCCTAATTGTTCTTTGTATATTCCAAGTATGGCTCGCTACTAACCTGAAAACATCAGAGAAGGCAATGGCAACCCACGCCAGCCCTCTTGCCTGGAAAATCCCATGGACGGAGGAGCCTGGTAGGCTGCAGTCCATGGGGTCACGAAGAGTCAGAGATGACTGAGCAACTTCACTTTCACTTTTCACTTTCATGCATTGGAGAAGGAAATGGTAACCCGCTCCAGTGTTCTTGCCTGTAGAATCCCAGGGACGGCAGAGCCTGGTGGGCTGCCGTCTGTGGGGTCGCACAGAGTCGGACATGACTGAAGCAACTTAGCAGCAGCAGCAGCAATCTAAAAACATAACATAGAACTTGTAAAAAAGAAAATGTTCGCATGTAATAATCACTTCAGTGGAGATGTTCTAAATAATCTTTCAAGAAGCCATTGTTTAACCACCTTGAAATAACGCTCATTTATCTCCAAAGGGAAATATTTAAAATCCAAGCTTCTTCTATTGGTCACAAGGGCTCTAGATTGAATATGTGTGTCCCCATAAATTTGTATGTTGAAAACCTAACCCCCAATGTTATGGTATTAGGAGATGGGGCATGGTGACACGGGAGATGACAAGGTGGAGCTTCATGAATGTCATTACTGCCCTTATAAAGGAAGGCTGAGAAAGTTCTCTTGCTCCTCCCGTTCTGTGAGCTTATAATGTCACCTATTCATCACAAATGGGTTTCATCAGTCACTGAAGCTACTAGTCCTTTGATCTTGGATTTCAAGCCTCCAGAGGAAAAGAATGTTTATTGTTTATAAACTGCCTAATCTTTGGTATTCTGTTATAGCAACCCTAATTGTCTGAGACACAAGGTATACATATAAATGTTGTGAATTTCCATTTAAAAAGTGTCTAGGTCAACCCATTCCTGAATGAGAGTACTTGGATATTATACCTTAGATCATGCATATTTCTGCATCCCTAAAAAGGAAGAGGAAGACTTAAACTTAAAAAAATATTTATAATGATGGAAGAAATGTTTTCATATTGAGGTGTAGGGAGGTCATTCTGGCTTATACATGATTTGGATTGAGGTTTATGCTAAACTAGAACAAAATGTCATATGGCCTGTCAAACATGCATCTGCTTTAACAATTGTACATCTGCTCTAACAATTAAAGAAAAGAATGCATTTAAAACTAAAAATGGAGTAACAATGCTTCAAGCATCCAAGATGGAACTGGTGGCCGTTGTGAATGTAGTTTCAGAAATGTGCCTGCATCACTGTTCAGTTCAGTTCAGTTCAGTGGCTCAGTCGTGTCCGACTCTTTGCGACCCCATGAATCGCAGCACGCCAGGCCTCCCTGTCCATCACCAACTCCCAGAGTTCACTCAGACTTACGTCCATCGAGTCAGTGATGCCATCCAGCCATCTCATCCTCTGTCATCCCCTTCTCCTCCTGCCCCCAATCCCTCCCAGCATCACAGTCTTTTCCAATGAGTCAACTCTTCGCATGAGGTGGCCAAAGTACTGGAGCTTCAGCTTCAGCATCATCCCTTCCAAAGAAATCCCAGGACTGATCTCCTTCAGAATGGACTGGTTGGATCTCCTTGCAGTCCAAGGGACTCTCAAGAGTCTTCTCCAACACCACAGTTCAAAAGCAACAATTCTTCGGCGCTCAGCCTTCTTCACAGTCCAACTCTCACATCCATACATGACCACTGGAAAAACCATAGGCTTGATTAGACGGACCTTAGTCGGCGAAGTAATGTCTCTGCTTTTGAATATACTATCTAGGTTGCTCATAACTTTTCTTCCAAGGAGTAAGCGTCTTTTAATTTCATGGCTGCAATCACCATCTGCAGTGATTTTGGAGCCCCCAAAAATAAAGTCTGACACTGTTTCCACTGTTTCCCCATCTATTTCCCATGAAGTGATGGGACCAGATGCCATGATCTTCGTTTTCTGAATGTTGAGCTTTAAGCCAACTTTTTCACTCTCCTCTTTCACTTTCATCAAGAGGCTTTTGAGTTCCTCTTCACTTTCTGCCATAAGGGTGGTGTCATCTGCATATCTGAGGTTATTGATATTTCTCCCGGCAATCTTAATTCCAGCTTGTGTTTCTTCCAGTCCAGCGTTTCTCATGATGTACTCTGCATAGAAGTTAAATAAGCAGGGTGACAATATACAGCCTTGACGTACTCCTTTTCCTATTTGGAACCAGTCTGTTGTTCCATGTCCAGTTCTAACTGTTGCTTCCTGACCTACATACAGGTTTCTCAAGAGGCAGGTTAGGTGGTCTGGTATTCCCATCTCTTTCAGAATTTTCCACAGTTTATTGTGATCCACATAGTCAAAGGCTTTGGCATGGTCAATAAAACAAAATAGATGTTTTTCTGGAACTCTCTTGCTTTTTCCATGATCCAGCAGATGTTGGCAATTTGATCTCTGGTTCCTCTGCCTTTTCTAAAACCAGCTTGAACATCAGGAATTTCATGGTTCACGTATTGCTGAAGCCTGGCTTGGAGAATTTTGAGCATTACTTTACTAGCATGTGAGATGAGTGCGGTTGTGTGGTAGTTTGAGCATTCTTTGGCATTGCCTTACTTTGGAATTGGAATGCAAACTGACCTTTTCCAGTCCTGTGGCCACTGCTGAGTTTTCCAAATTTGCTGGCATATTGAGTGCAGCACTTTCACAGCATCATCTTTCAGGATTTGAAACAGCTCCACTGGAATTCCATCACCTCCACTAGCTTTGTTCATAGTGATGCTTTCTAAGTCCCACTACTTCACATTCCAAGATATCTGGCTCTAGATGAGTGATCACATCATCATGATTATCTGGGTTGTGAAGATCTTTTTTGTACAGTTCTTCTGTGTATTCTTGCCACCTCTTCTTAATATCTTCTGCTTCTGTTAGGTCCATACCGTTTCTGTTCTTTATCAAGCCCATCTTTGCATGAAATGTTCCCTTGGTATCTCTAATTTTCTTGAAGAGATCTCTAGTCTTTCCCATTCTGTTGTTTTCCTCTATTTCTTTGGATTGATCACTGAAGAAGGCTTTCTCATCTCTTCTTGCTATTCTTTGACACTCTGCATTCAGATGCTTATATCTTTCCTTTTCTCCTTTGCTTTTTGCCTCTCCTTTTCGCAGCTATTTGTAAGGCCTCCCCAGACAGCCATTTTGCTTTTTTGCATTTCTTTTCCATGGGGATGGTCTTGATCCCTGTCTCCTGTACAATGTCACGAACCTTATTCCATAGTTCATCAGGCACTCTATCTATTAGATCTAGGCCCTTAAATCTATTTCTCACTTCCACTGTGTAATCATAAGGGATTTGATTTAGGTCACTCCTGAATGGTCTAGCAGTTTTCCCTACTTTCTTCAACTTGAGTCTGTATTTGGTAATAAGGAGTTCATGATCTGAGCCACAGTCAGCTCCTGGTCTTGTTTTTGTTGACTGTATAGAGCTTCTCCATCTTTGGCTGCAAAGAATATAATCAATCTGATATCGGTGTTGACCATCTGGTGATGTCCTGCATCACTAGGAACTTGAATTCTCTTCCTTTAAAAAAAAAAATTAATCTGGAGTATGGTTGCTTTACAATGTCGTGTTAGTTTTTACTGTGTAGCAAAGTGAATCAGCTGTATGTATACATGTATGTGTGTGGAAGTTGCTTCAGTCGTGTCTTACTCTTTGCCAACCTATGGACCATAGCCTGCCAGGCTCCTCTGTCCATAGGATTCTCCAGGCAAGAATACTGGCATGGGTTGCCATGCCCTATTTCAGGGGATCTTCCTGACCCAGGGATCAAATCAGTGTCTCCAGCATTTCTTGCATTGGCAGGCACTTTACCACAAGCGCCACCTGGGAAGCCCTCTTTTTGGGATTTCTTTCCCATTTACGTCACCACAGAGCACTGGGTAGAGTTACAATAGGTCCCTATTAGTTATCTATTTTATACACAGTACTGTATATATCAAGGCTTCCCTGATAGCTCAGCTGGTAAAGAATCTGCCTGCAATGCAGGAGACCCCAGTTGGATTCCTGGGTGTTGAAGATCACCTGGAGAAGGGAAAGGCTACCCATTCCAGTATTCCAGCCTAGAGAATTCCAAGGACTATATAGTCCATGGGGTCGCAGAGAGTCTGACATGACTGAGCGACTTTCACTGACTGACTGACTGTATGTATCTATATTTATATATATATCAATCCCCATCTCCCAATTCTTCCCACCGCCACCCCCCATTTCCTCACTTGGTGTTCATATGTTTAAAGAGCTTGAATTTTTTGAGCTATATCAAACTCAAGAATACCACCAACTTGTTCTCAAAACACTATCTGCTAGCAGCTGCCGACTACAAACTGACAGTAACTAACTATGCAACCATTTTGAACCCCAAAAAATCCTTTATTCTTGCCAGCTCCAAACCTAATTACTGACAAACAACTAATGTAACTTTGAGGATTTTGCCTATACGAGCCTCTTCCACTTTGTAGTCCAGAGGAATACAATTCGAGAGCTTCCCAAATCTGTGTCTCGTGGGCTATTGCCCTCATTTTAGCTCAAACAAAACTGTTTTTCATTCCTATAATAAACTGTTTACTGAGTATTTCTATCAACTATAACCATTTGAATGATAAAAATTATTTAACTGAAAATTTGAAAAAAATATAGAAAAGAAAGCAACTAAGGTAACTAAATCGCTTTAGCCTAGTGACTTGCTCTAGAGGAGAAAACACTTTTTATTAAAGTGTGACAGAAAAATTAAATTGTATATTTATAGCTCCAGGGGGCTTCCCAGGTGGGGTTAGTGGTAAAAAACCTGCCTGCCAGTGCTGGAAACATAAAAGACACAGGGTTGGGAAGATCCCCTGAAGGAGGGCCTGGCAACCCACTCCAGTATTCTTGCCTGGAGAATCCCACGGACAGAGGAGCCTGGCAGGCTACAGTCCTTGGCGGTCACAAAGGGTTGGATACGACTGAAGTGACTTAGCCCACACACACAGCTCTAAGAGTTTCAAAAGGTGAACATCCTTTTGTGACCATCGTCCAGGTTGAGAAAGAAAACATTGTCATTCTCCCAGAAATCTCCCCTGAAAGTGCCCTTTAACATTCACTACGCCATCCCTCCCACTCAAGAAATTGCTAGCCTGGTTTGTCTTCTGATCCCACTGAATGATATTGTCTGTTTTTTATTTTATAA
Organism: Ovis canadensis; assembly: GCF_042477335.2. Taxonomy (NCBI): domain Eukaryota; kingdom Metazoa; phylum Chordata; class Mammalia; order Artiodactyla; family Bovidae; genus Ovis; species Ovis canadensis. The sequence continues at coordinate 78,107,103 of NC_091248.1, read as the reverse complement.
ATGTCTTTTTATAATTTTGAAAGATTTCAAACCTACAAGAAAGCTGAAAGAGTAGTACACTGAACATTCTTAATTCCTTTTCCCAGATTCACTTTTTGTTAACATTTTGGCACTGGTTTTTTATTTCTCTGGACTACTCTAAAGTTGTTAAGCATCATATTCACCTCTAAATACTTTATCAGATCACTTTAAAATAAAGACATTCTTCATTCTAGTGTCCAATACCATTAGCACACTTATAAAATTAAATATTGATAAAGTAATATCTAATGTATCAGTTCATTTCAGTTCAGTTGCTCAGTCATGTCCGACTCTGCAACCCCATGAACTGCAGCACGCCAGGCCTGCCTGTCCATCACCAACTCCCGGAGTTCACCCAAACTCATGTCCATCGAGTCGGTGATGCCATCCAGCCATCTCATCCTCTGTCATCCCCTTCTCCTCCTGCCCCCAATCCCTCCCAGCATCAGGGTCTTTTCCAATGAGTCAGCTCTTCGCATGAGGTCGCCAAAGTATTGGAGTTTCAGCTTTAGCATCAGTCCTTCCAAAGAACACCCAGGACTGATCTCCTTTAGAATGTACTAGATGGATCTCCTTGCAGTCCAAGGGACTCTCAAGAGTCTTCTCCAACACCACAGTTCAAAAGCATCAATTCTTCTGTACTCTGCTTTCTTCAGAGTCCAACTCTCACATCCATACATGACCACTGGAAAAACCATAGCCTTGACTAGAAGGACCTTTGTTGGCAAAGTAATGTCTCTGCTTTTGAATATGCTATCTAGGTTGGTCATAACTTTCATTCCAAGGAGTAAGCATCTTTTAATTTCTTGGCTGCAATCACCATCTACAGTGATTTTGGAGCCCCAAAAAATAAAGTCTGACACTGTTTCCACTGTTTCCCCATGTATTTCCCATGAAGTGATGGGACCAGATGCCATGATCTTCGTTTTCTGAATGTTGAGCTTTAAGCCAACTTTTTCACTTTCCTCTTTCACTTTCATCAAGAGGCTTTTTAGTTCCTCTTCACTTTCTTCCATAAGGATGGGGTCATCTGCATATCTGAGGTTATTGATATTTCTCCCGGCAATTTTGAATCCAGCTTGTGCTTCCTCCAGCCTAGCGTTTCTCATGATTTATTCAGCATATAAGTTAAATAAGCAGGGTGACAGCCTTGACGTACTCCTTTTCCTATTTGGAACCAGTCTGTTGTTCCATGTCCAGTTCTAACTGTTGCTTCCTGACCTGCATACAGATTTCTCAAGAGGCAGGTCAGGTGGTCTGGTATTCCCATCTCTTTCAGAATTTTCCACAGTTTATGGTTGTGATCCACACAGTCAAAGGCTTTGGCATAGTCAATAAAGCAGAAATAGATGTTTTTCTGGAACTCTCTTGCTTTTTTGATGATCCAGTGCATGTTGGCAATTTGGTCTTTGTTTCCTCTGCCTTTGCTAAATCCAGCTTGAACATCTGGAAGTTCACGGTTCATGTATTGCTGAGGCCTGGCTTGGAGAATTTTAAGCATCACTTTACTAGTGTGTGAGATGAATGTAATTGTGCAATAGTTTGAGCATTCTTTGGCATTGCCCTTCTTTGGGATTGGAATGAAAACTGACCTTTTCCAGTCCTGTGGCCACTGCCAAGTTTTCCAAATTTGCTGGCATATTGAGTGCAGCACTTTCACAGCATCATCTTTCAGGATTTGAAATGGCTCAACTGGAATTCCAACACCTCCACTAGCTTTGTTTATAGTGATGCTTCCTAAGGCCTACTTGACTTCACATTCCAGGATGTCTGGCTCTAGGTGAGTGATCACACCATCGTGATTATCTGGGTCATGAAGATCTTTTTTGTACAGTTCTTCCGTGTATTCTTGCCACCTCTTCTTAATATCTTCTGCTTCTGTTAGGTCCATACCATTTCTTTCTTTTATTGAGCCCATCTTTGCATGAAATGTTCCCTTGGTATCTCTAATTTTCTTGAAGAGATCTCTAGTCTTTCCCATTCTATTGTTTTCCTCTATTTCTTTGCATTGATCGCTGAGGAAAGCTTTCTTATCTCTCCTTGCTATTCTTTGGAACTCTGCATTCAGATGCTTATATCTTTCCTTTTCTCCTTTGCTTTTCGCCTCTCTTCTTTTCACAGCTACTTGTAAGGCCTCCCCAGACACCCATTTTGCTTCTTTGCATTTCTTTTCCATGGGGATGGTCTTGATCCCTGTCTCCTATACCATGTCACGAACCTCTGTCCATAGTTCATCAGGCATTCTATCTATCAGATCTAGTCCCTTAAATCTATTTCTCACTTCCGTGTATAATCATAAGGGATGTGATTTAGGTCATACCTGAATTGTCTAGTGGTTTTCCCTACTTTCTTCAATTTAAATAATTATATATAATCTAATATATAACTATATCCAGATTTTCTAAATCATTCTAATAACTTTATAGAGTTATTTTAATACATGACAGGATTAAAAACCATGCACTATATTTGTTTTGCAGCATTCAGTCTCCTTTATCTGGAATAGTCTTTCTGCTCCTTTTTATAAAAAAGATTCTATTGGCATTGTTTCAATTGTCTAGGTTGGTCGTTTTATAAAATGACCCTCAATTTCAATGTGTCTGATTGTTTCTGTCTGATTTTTTCATAATGATTCAATTCAGATTAATCATTTTGGGCAAAAATATCATCTGAGTGAAGTGACTTCCTCTTCACCATATCAGGCAGAAGTCAAATGTCAGTTGATCACATTACTGATGATGCTAAATTGGATAACTTGGTAAGGAAGTTGTTTGCCAGATTCCTTCATTATAAAATGTTCTTTCCCTTTGTGATTAATAAATATTCTTTGGGGTAATATTTTGATGTTGTGTGGATATTCTGTTTCCCTCCGAAAGTTTTCCTCAATGATTTTATCATCCATGATATTTGCCTGAATTTTATGATAATGGTTGAAAAATTATGATTTTAAAGATTCTATTATTCCTTCTACATTGATTAGCTAAGCAGTCCTCTGTAAAGAAGTTTTCCATTCCCTTCTCATCACCTTCCCCTGCCCCTGCCCCCCTCAACCTTCCTTAATTTCACCATGGATTGTTTGAATTCTTTTACTGAATATTTTAAAATTATCATTGCTAGTTGTTTCAATACCCTCAAATTTGGCCAGTGATAGTCCCTTTAACAGAGAAGGCAATGGCAACCCACGCCAGCCCTCTTGCCTGGAAAATCCCATGGACGGAGGAGCCTGGTAGGCTGCAGTCTATGGGGTCGCTAAGAGTTGGACACGACTGAGCGATTTCACTTTCACTTTTCACTTTCATGCACTGGAGAAGGAAATGGCAACCCACTCCAGTGTTCTTGCCTGGAGAATCCCAGGGACGGGGGAGCTTGGTGGGCTGCCGTCTATGGAGTCGCACAGAGTTGGACATGACTGAAGTGACTTAGCAGCAGCAGCAGCAGCAGTCCCTTTAATGAGTGCATGAGTCCTATCCATGTCCCCGCAGGTTTTAAACACTTCTTTCTGGCATGAAATGTTGTACCATTTTCTCAAGAATAATTTTGAGTGTTTAAAAATTTTTTTCATATAGCTTTTGCACATTTTAAAAACATTTATCCCAAGGTATATTATTTTTTGTTGTTACTATCATGTATGAGGTTTTTCTATTCTATTATGTTTTGTGGGGGTGGGGGGCAATGTATACTATCAATTTTTGTATATTAATTTAATGGTGTATTATTTTATTGACTCTCTAGTGGTGAAGTTAGCCATTGTAGATACATCTTGCTATTATCTGAAAATAGTTTTACATCTTTTCTAATTCATGAGTTCTGATTTTCTCATCTCATTGTTTTCTCTTGTATAATTGTCTTCTATTTTTCATTGCCTCAGTGAATACCCCCAATATGATGATAGTTGTTCTTCACATTGGTGGGTATGCCTCTAATGTTTCCCATTAGATATTGTCTTCTAAACCCAAGTATGTTTATGTATGTATTTATAAATTGGTATGCACAATATACATCTATATGTGATTTGAGTGTGCATGTATATTTGTATGTATATATGATTAATATATGTTTGTATGTATATATATATAATTAGGTTAGAAGATCAAAACTTATTAAATAGGATATTTTCATCAGGAATGGGTTTAAATTTTTTCAAATACTTTTTCTGCTTCTAAAAAGAAGCTTATAAAATTTATCCTTAGCTCTAGTAACATGGTCAATTATATTAACAGATATCCTATTTCATATTTAAGGACACATATATGCTCAAAGTAAAGGATGGAAAAAGATATTCCATGCAAATGGAAACCAAAATAAACTGTAGTAGCTATACTTAATCTGTCACTAACTCCCCAAGCTATACTCTCGAGAGTCACTTGGATTGCAAGGAGATCAAACCAGTCAATCCTAAAGGAAATCAATCCTGAATATTCATTGGAAGGACTGATGCTGAAGACTTTGGCCCCCTGATGCAAAGAACTGACTCACTGGAAAAGACCCTGATGCTGGGAAAGATTGAAGGCAGGAGGAGAAGGGGATGAGAGAGGATGAGATGGTTGAATGGCATCACTGACTTGATGGACATGAGTTTGAGCAGGCTCCGGGAGTTGATGATGGACACGGAAGCCTGGCGTGCTTCAGTCCATGGGGTCGCAAAAGGTCAGACACGACTGAGTGACTGAACTGAACTGAGCTATACTTAAATCAGATGAAGTAGAATTTGAGCCAAAAATAGTAGCAAGAGAAAAAAAAAAAAAGATCATTGTCTAGTGATAAAGGGATTAATTGGTCAAGAATGTGTAAAACTCATAAATAAATACTCAATGTTAGTGCACCTAAATATATTATGCAAATACTAACAGATATGAAGGGTGAAATAGACAGCAATACAGTAATTGTAGGGGACTCCAACACTTTGGCTACCTGATGTGAAGAGATGTCTCCTTGGAAAAGACCCTGATGCTGGGAAAGATTGAGGGCAGGAGGAGAAGGGGGCGACAGGATGAGATGGTTGGATGGCATCACCGACTCAATGGACATGAGTCAGAGCAAACTGTGGGAGAGAGTGAAGGACAGGGACATCTGTATGCTGCAGTCCGTGGAGTCACAAAGAGTTGGACATCACTGAGAGACTGAACAACAAAGGGGACTGTCGACAATGGATAGTTCATCCTGACAGAAAATCAATGGCAGAAAATCAATGGCGAAAATTCAATATATTGCATACCTTACACTTACAGTGTTGTATGTTAAATATATCTCAATTTAAAAAATAAATGAAGGAAAAAAATTAAAAACAAACCAAAAAGGTTTTAAATTTCCAAATTAAAGGCCATTTTGTTTTAACAAGTTTGATATTAGTTTATATTTATGGCACTGTAATATGTGTTTCTGTTATTTCTCCTTTGTGGAATTGATTGAAGCTTTCTTTGTGAACTAACACTAATCAATTTTTGTAAATGTTCCATGTATAGAGATCAAAAATATACATTACATATATTACTGTTTTGTTTGTCTTTTACATCCTTATGTTTTATACATTTCACCTTGGTTTATTCCTTCTTTCCTCAAATCTCATAAATCTGCTGATCCACTGTTGTCTTATTTTGTACTATTACTATTGAAAAATTTGATGCCAAGCTTATTTCCTTTGTGAGTGACTTGGTCATTTTGCTCGGAGGCCCAGATGATTTTTGTTTTCTTTTTTTTTAAAGTCTTACTAAGAAAAAAAGAACTTTTACTAAGATATGTCTTGAAGTTAACCATTTTGGGTCAGTCTTGTTAGATTTTTATCCACTTATAGTTTGAGTTTAAAAATTTCTGAATCAGGCCTCAAACACTTGTTTAAGTATATTTAATTCAGGTTAGGTTGTTGTTCTACTTTGTTATTGTTTTGGGAGGAAGAATATTCATGAGCTGAAAGGTTTTGATTTTTATGTTCTGGTTCCTTCTTGCAGTCACTTTGTATGGATATTACACTGTTTACTCTTCATTTTTAGATGTTTTATTTTCTTGGACCAGAATAACTGCCACCTGTAGATAAAAGTGTGGAGATAGGGAAGTGAAGAGGTGAAGATTTGGCTCATATATGAGATTTCTTACATCAAGAGCTTCCTCTTTTGTTTTTGGAGTACAATTTCTTAAAAAAAAAAAAAAGGCAAAAACTTCCCCCTTTTGAGAGGCAGTGGTGGTGGTGGTGGTACATCCTTTAATTTTGTGATCCTCTAGTTTTTGAAGTGCTTGTAATTTCCAGTTCTTGATTGTTTTTCTTCACCAACATGTATCTTAAAGCTATCCTTTCCAAGTTACCCCTTTTCCAGAATTGGTACTTTCCCAAGATTTCTACCTCTCTTCTTGAAGACTTTCAAGCTGATTCCTTTTGATTTGTCAATAATCAATTCTCTGATCAACCACTTCTTATACCTACCACATCTCATTCCTATTTAGTGGAAGACACACTCTGCAAGTTATTGTATCCGTTTTTCCACACCTATGTCTTCTTTCCTTTCCTGTTTTCTAAACTGTCTTTTCTGAATTTGGTCATTTATTTACCTATTCAGACAAAATTTGAAGTTTGTAGTATTCTGTGTCTCATAGATGTGCTATAAGCACGGGTTCTGGTTGATTTGACCTACTTATTTTGTTAATGAGTATGGCTTTCTGGAATATTTATGGAGAGATTCAGAATATAGAATGTTTATTTCCTTTGGATTTTTCCCTCTCCATCTTTTGTCTGTGCATAATTTTACGTAGTTGTCATCATGGAATGTCATCATTCAATTTTGCTTCTTTTTAACTTAACAATATCATTTTAATTTCTCCAATTTCTTTCATAATCTTATAGATGCTATCTTGTTTGTGAATAAGCCCATCATATTTTGCCAAGTGGATATGTCATGCTGTATTTTATTACTTTTCTATTGTTGGATGTTTACATTGGAAAAGGAAGGTTACAAGTGTGCTTGGCATGAATAAATTTTAGCTCAGGCCATTTTGAGGGATGAGCACTTGGCCCAGAATAAGCATATAATAAATCTTTGTGGAATCAAAGATTCAGAAAAAAAATAAAACTGGATAAAATCTACCCAAATGGGAAGAAAATTCGTGTCCTTTAAAATGTCCAGTTAAAATATATAAATCTCATATTCTACAGGAATTTCATTAACTGTTTAGGACTTCACTTGAGGGGCACACCAGAAGTAAATGCTCTGAGAATGTCAGGTTGAATAAACTTGATAATTAAGTTGGGGTTTTGGAAGAGTCAAATGCAACAACTGTGTCTTAGAGTGAAGGTCATGAAAAAGTGCTTTAATCTGAGGGTAACTTTTATTTAGGGTGACTCCTGGGGCTAAGTAACCATGTGACCTTGTTATTTTGCTCCCTCTTCTTTGCATGGGTGGTGATGATTAAACCAGAGAAATGAATGAGGCTTGCAGCTCTGGATGTGGTCAGTCTCCATAAATCATTTCTTCCATTGTCTGAATACATTTGGGCATCCACAGTAGTTTATTTCCAAAGTATATAAAGAAGCAGAGGCCAAGGGTGTAATCTTAGAGCTATTAAAATAGAGTGGTTCCAGTCAAGACAAGCAGCTGTTCCCAATTATTAGTCCATATATTCTAGGTGCCAGGGAAAACCCACAAGGGTGTCACTAAATTGAATTTTAAAGTGACCTCCTATTCAGATGAAAATCTCCTAGCTGTTGTTTTTTTCCCCAAAGACTGATCTCCTATTGAACAAGTTAGCAACAGTCTCGTTATGAATGAATCATTGCTACTGCCTATAGAGGAAATCTGAATTATTCCATAGGGCTTCCAAGGAACTTGAATTCACCCTCCAGGAGTCCTTTGTGAATGTTGTTAGGCTAAAAGCCTGAAAATGAGGACAAGTCAGAAATCTGCAAAATCTAATGATGGGCGGGTAGTTGTAACATTTTAAACTTGTGTGAATTGTGTCAAAGTATGTTTCCAAGGGGTGCGTGGTTCCTGGCACACATCTTAACAGTCCCTGCAACAGCATGAGACTTGTGATTCATTTCTACTTAAGGGAACAGGTCCTTCTCTCTTTGGAGCTTATCACTGGTTACAGGAGCAACTTCTTCCAGAGCAGTGCCTAGAAAACATGAGCCCCTATAGATGACAAAGCACTCTTTCAATACAAAATCTTACCATGGAATGCATTATTACCCTTTCTGCCTAACTCCATAAACTCTAGTGCTAGAGAGTACAGACTTTGGAATCACATCGTCTGGGTTTAAGTCTTGGTTTCATCACTTATTGTATAGTGTGACCTTAGGCAAGTTGCTTAACCTTTTTTTTCATCCCCATTTTTGTATCTGTAAAATGGAGATAATACACTACCTATTAAATTATAGGATTGTTGTGATAATTTAGTGAGGTTATCTATTTAGAGTGCTTGACAACTGTGGCCAATTTCCTCCTTCTCCTCTTCATTATCTTTGACTATTGTCATCCCTCTCAAGGGATATATACATGAAGTTAAAACACTGCTTTTTATTTATCTGATTCCCTGTATTGAAGTTACCATGTGTGTTATCACGATGACCTAACTTATTGAAGGCCACCTACTTTCCTTTTTCTGTCTCTGCATGTGGAGAGATTACAGAGAGAAGTCTGCGTAGCTGTTCCACAATTCATAAAGCCAAAGATGTCATTCATTAGGCTAGTGGAAATATGTCCTGAGGTCACTGGCCTAGGCTGAGTATCAGCCCGTACAGGTTTAGAGAGTGGCCTCAGGTCAGTCAGAAACTCCTTGCTGTGAACCTTTTCCCTTGGTGATTTTAAGAATTGAAGTTTGAGGAAAACACATTTGATGAATGTCATTGTAAAACACAGAAGCAGTGTGTATAATTCTACATGCCTCGGAAAGATACGTCAATAGAATATTTATTTGACAAACATGAAAAAGGCCCATTTAATTAGTTGTCAGGGCTAGTGGCTTTATGTCTTAAAGTACTTTTGAAAGCTCTTTGAACCAGCAGTGCAGAGAGCTTATTTAGTTGTCCTGCTTTACTGCAGTGAGGTGCCAAGTTGACTCGAGAGAAGTCTTGCAGTGTGGTGCCTAGGAGTCTAAGTCTTAAATTGAATGCCTGGGCTGCATTCTGTCCTCCCCATGTCAAGAGCCTCAAGAGCAGCAGGCCTTTTATTTCACACAACCGAATTCTTAATAGTCGATGTTTATGATTGTTTTTACATACGGTTTTTATGACTTATGTTACGTCTACAAGGTTCCTAGATTATGTGTCCCTGAGTTCACTATTTCCCCTTTGTGCTCTCAGACCTAACTGTGCCTGATATGCTGCATTTGATATGCTATCTTTTATTATGCAGAGGCCCTTTGATCTCTGCAGAGGAAAGGCGCCATATAAAAATGCAGAAATCCATTATACAGAAGAGTGGCTTTATGGGTGATGTCCAGCTTAGGGATGCTGCTGGAGGGAAGAGTGAACAAGGCTGTGAAATGCCAAGGCCAAACTATATATTCAGGTAGAGGGGCTTGTTGGAGAAATTTCATTTTTTAAGTATGCTTTTTAGGGAGGTAAACATACAAAGCAAAAAAAGTCTGCAAATCATAAGTGTTTAAGTTGACGAATGCAACATGGTGAATACACCGTGTAATTGTCATCCAAACTGAGAGCTAGAACATTACCTGTCTCTCATGCCCCTCTCATTCCCTCCAGCCCGACTGGTCATCTCTCTCTTTTCTTAGCCATCATCACAGATTAGTTTTGCTTGATATTGAACTTCACATAGATCACGTCACACAAAATGTAGTCTGTAGGTTTGGCTTCTTGTTCTCAGCATAGTATTAGCAGGATTCATCTATGCAATGATTCTTCAGTTCTTTTTTACTGTAAAATTTTATTATGTGGCTTTTATTATAGAAATATACCACTATTTACCCATTCTACTATTGGACAGCATTGAATAGCTTCCTTTTATTTGAGTGCAATGCTACTTAACATTCTTTCAGATGTCTTCGGATGAATATATGTGTGTACCTATCTTAGATGTGTACTTAGGAGAATTCTTGGCTCATAAAGTATGTGTCCACGTGCTTCACCTTGGTGTATGTATATATGTGTGTGCTTAGTCGCTAAGTCGTGTCTGACACTTTGCAACCCCATGGACTTAGCCCACCAGGCTCCACTGTCCATGGGATTTTCCAGGCAAGAATACTGGAGTGGGTGCCATTTTCTTCTCCAGGGGATCTTCCCAGCCTAGGTATCAAATCCACATCTCCTGGGTCAGCAGGCGGATTCTTTGTAACCTAAGTCACCTGGGAAGCATTTGATTGGCTTTGGTAGATATTAGCAAAGAATTTTCTAGAGTGATTGTACCAATTTTCACTTCCTTAAGTGGTGTGTAAGGGCACTGATTGTTCCACACCCTTACCAACATTGGCTTGGTCAGTTTGAAAAATATCTGTATTGCAAGTATCTTCATCCATTCTGTAGCTTGGGTTCTACTTTTTTTTACTAGTATCTTTTAATAACATCAGTTCTTAATTTTAATGTATTTCAGTTTGTATATTTTTTTTAAAGGAAAATGAATACTTCTGTTGACTTGTTAGGAAATTTTTTCCTGTGGAGCTATTCTCCTACATCTTCTTCCGGAAGAATTATTGTTTTACATTTTATATGTGGATCTAAAAACAGTTTGAATTTGATATTTTTTTGTGATTGAAAGTGGAGATCAATATACATGTTTCGTTTTGTTTTTTCCTATGCAGAGCTGTAATTCTCCAACATAATTTTTTTTTAAAGTTCACACTTTCTCCACCAAAATTCACATTTGAAAAGAGTTCAAGGTTGAAATTCACAACAAAGAGATCACTCTCTCCTCATGCATAGGTTTTCAGACTGTTGTGCAGAGGAACCACCATGAAATGTGTATAAAACAGATTCCTAGGCCACATTCCCAGAGATTCTCGTTCACTGTGGATGATTCTCAGGCCTGGGGATCTGACCCACACTCTGAGGACTGCTGTTTCACTCAGACCACTCTGAGCTAATCAGACCCTGCCTCTCTCTGCCTCATTTTTCTGTGTATAGTGACCTTCATAGGGGGTGGATGGACCGGGACTTCTGATGACAGCCACCTTTCCTGAAGAAGTCATGAGGACCTTAGCGCTATCTGATGGGGAAAGATATGGCTGTATTTATTCCTCCTATAGATTTCTGTGGCAGAAAAGACACTGTTAACAAGCCAATTTTTGGAAATTCTATTTATTCTACTGACTATAATGTTTTATTTGATTAATATTCTCTCCTTTCATTAGTCATTCACTAGTACCTATCAGTTAATGAGCATCAATTTGAATTTCACATGGGCATTCCACCAACTCCCTTGCCACTCACCTCACTCTTATACTCAACAAAGCTCATTGTGAAGCAAATCCTTTGAAACAACTTCAATCCTTTGAAACAGAGTTTAAATCCGTGGTCTCAGCCTATTATGAGGATCCATCGTGTTTGATTAGTCTTTATTGAACACCTACTAGTTGCCAAGCATTGTCTTAGAATCTGCTGTTTATACTCAAGGTTCTTAAAGTCCCTAGAAGTGGTGAAGATACTGACCAGTTTCTTGACATGACTGCAATGAAAAGTGATTTAAACCGCAATCAGGGACTGGGTACAGTCAGCCCTCCCTGGGGGAGTTAAGAGAAGACTTTAGCAGTGATGTTTGAACTGGGTCTTGAAGAATGTGTAGGAGTTCACCAGGGAATAAGTGGATGAGAATATTTCAGAGCAAAAAGACCTGAAACTATGTGGCATGGTTGAGGAGCTGCATATAATCCCACATGTCCAAACCCTTCAGTAGCTTGAAAGCCCATGGAATTGGGTGGTGGAAGCATTGTACCATTGACTTTCGAACAAAAGCCAATCCAAAAGCCAAACAAAATTCCAACTTCAGTTAGTGAAATTTGGGGTAAGGTAGCATGTGAGTCACCGGAGAAGGCAATGGCACCCCACTCCAGTGCTCTTGCTTGGAAAATCCCATGGATGGAGGAGCCTGGTGGGCTGCAGTCCATGGGATTGCGAAGTCAGACACGACTGAGCAGCTTCACTTTCACTTTTCAGTCTCATGCATTGAAGAAGAAAATGGCAACCCACTCCAGTGTTCCTCCCTGGAGAATCCCAGGGACAGAAGAGCCTGGTAGGCTGCCATCTCTGGGGTCGCACAGAGTCGGACACAACTGAAGAAACTTAGCAGCAGCAGCATGCGAGTTACAGATGCCTATGGTCCAGGAGGTCAGAATTCACTTCCCCTCTGAGCACAGGCATGTAGGCTATCGTGGAAGGGGAGACCTTGACAATGAGTCTATTCCTCAATCGTTTGGAGCCTGTGGCAGATTTTTCTGGTTCATCAGGTTATACCACCCAAAGCTGAAGTGGGTTGCTATCTACCCTCACCCTTCTTTGCTGAAGACTTCCAAATAGGGAGGAAGGGAACATCCTTATGGACCCTTGTAGGGGTGGATGGACAGAGAGGCTTTCTGATGACAGCCACGTTTCCTGATGAAGTCATGAGGACCTCTGTGATGCGTGATGGGGAAGGATGTGGCTGTTTTTGTATCAAAGATAATAAAAAAGGAAAAACTCTGCTAATTCAGTGTAAAAATAATTCAAAGTCATAAATCTCCCGAACTGAAAGCAAACTCCAAAAAGGCTCGTTTTGAAATTGGAGGTAATTAATTCCTCATGCAATGTGCTGAAATTCAACCCAGACATGCCTTTTTTGTTTTTTTTGTTTCTTTCAGACAGTTTACAGACTGGTGGAAGGTAAAACCATGCAATCCCTTGGTGTGGTACAGTTTTACTGTGTGTCTCTTTTTATTATTTTGCTCATTTTGATCATTCTTTATGTGAACATGCATATAATGAATTCAGCTTCTCTTGCCCACAAGATTTATTTTACCCTGAGGATGTCTCTTCCCTCCATTGGGAATACAATTATTAGCGCATTCCTTGATAAAAGAAAAAGATCTTCAGACTAGAGCATTGAAGGTAAATGCTGACATATTTGAAATTTAGATTTTTTTTTTCAGCAAAAAAGCTGCAGCTTAGTGAAATCAGACTTGAAGTCAGCAAAATAAGGTTAAATTCCATATCCAGGGAATTGTAAGACTCCACACTGCCGTAACATTTCAGGCTCTTTTAAAACCCTCTTCTGCAGTCAAGTTGAAAATCTTTTTAATTCTAAATGTATTGTTCATATTTCCAACTCTGTACCTTTGCTTCATTCATTCTCTGATCCTGACCTATGCTCACCACCACTGTATGTCAGTGGGGATGTCCATTACAACTCAGATACACAAAAGAGAATACAACTTCTTTTTCTAAAACTATTTGTACTCTGTAAGACCTTCCACCCTTCTAAGGGAGATTGTGCACTTAGTATACATGTAAAGCCTTGAAAGTGAAAGTGTTAGTCTCTCAGTCATGTCTGATTCTTTGCAAGCACAGGGACTGTAGCCCGCCAGGCTCCACTGTCTATGGAATTCTCCAGGCAAGGGGAGAAGAATCCCCTTCTCCAGGGGATCTCCCTGACCCAGGGATTGAACCCTGGTCTCCTGCATTGCAGGGGAATTCTTTACCATCTGAGCCACCAGGGAAGTCCTTAGACCCAATCAATAATTTAAAGAATGTCTCTAAAATCTGTCTTTGGGGATGATTGCTCAAATTTCCTCTCTAATTTCCATCCCACAGCTCCTGCTGTCTTTAGAATGGTTGGGTGTGTCAAGTGGAGGCCTCATTTGCTCTCATGGGCTGGTCCCCACCGTGGGACATCAAAATGGTGCCTGGATCTACTTGAGGGAGCCCTATCCCTCCCTGGCCCCAGCTGCACTGTGGCTGCTGGCATCAGCAGATGGCCATGTCTCTGTGTGTTTTGCTGGCTTCTTTCCCTGATGTCTGCGGCAGATAAAGTGAAAGTGAAAGTGAAGTCTCTCAGTCGTGTCTGACTCTTCGTGACCCCGTGGACTGAAGCCTACCAGGCTCCTCCATCCATGGGATTTTCCAGGCAAGAGTACTGGAGTGGGGTGCCATAAAGATGTCACCAAATCTTTCTCAGATTAGTCAGTGATGAGTGGGCCCTCTCTGTTGACAAGGCCTTCCCTTTTTCCTGCACCTGCTTCCTGACTCAGCTGCTCTGCTTAAGCTGGGCCAGGAGGTGAGTTTGTGCCTGTGAGGTCCAGGGGCAGCCCCGCTGGTTCTCAGCAGTGTCTGATTCCCATGGTCCTGATGGAACCTGTGGAGTAGACACCAGCCCTCTTCACCTGACTACGTGTTCTTCCCTCTTCTCTCTGCTGGCTTGTCCCTAGTTTCTGGGACCCTGCATCACATTTTGCCCCTGATTCTCAAACAGGGAGGAAAGCAAGGGCCCTTTCTGCTTTTGGTGTTTCCGAGATTACCTGGCAGTGCCTCCCACAAATTCTTATCTGGACAGTGTTTAAAGTAAAATGACTTCCTCTAGGAATTTCAGAGCTTGGTCACTATTTATAATTAATCTTTTAAACACATTTGGAGGGAAAGGGCAGTCACCTTTGGTAATGGAGTCTGGTGAATGAAGAACTGAGTATCACAAAAGGTAAACCTGTCTGTCCCATTACAACTATCTGTTTGTGTCTCTCCTCTGGACAATGTCTCTCTCATATCTGACTCCCCAGTGTCTGGCATAGTGTCTGGCACTGCATAGATGCTCAACATTTTGGAATTGAATTCAATTGTGAATTCCTTTTGCTGAGCGATCCATGCTTGGGTTGGCAAATAGGTATCAATAACCATTACTTTCTCAAAACTGTATAACGTTCATTATTGGTGTCCTGGAGACAGAGGGGTCTTCTGATCCCTGAAGCCTGGCTCTGGTATGTTTTAACTCTCTAACATCTCAGATTTTCTAATAAAATTCCCTAATATAAAAGGCTGGAATTCACGCCTTCATGAAGTACCAATGCCTACATTTTAAGGAGTGCAAAAAAAAAAAAAAAAAAAAAGAAAGAAAGAAAGAAAGAAAGAAATAAAAAGTATCCCAGAGGGTGCTGGAGGGTTTTGATTTTGTTTGAATGTATTTGGTGGCAGAGAGAAATGAGAGCTTAGGATTTGTGTACTTGCTTATTTCTTCTCCTTGATTGTGGATTTAACCTGGTCACTTATAGAAAAGCTTCCAGAGAGCACTCCTAGGTGGAGAAATACCCATTTGAAAGCCAAGCCAAGGAAATATCCATCAATAGATGGTTTGAGCAGAAAGATCCAGGGGCTCTGGGGAAATTTATTTTCTCCACTGGGTTATAAGGCTAGGTGGAGGAGACACCTGGAGATATGGGAGTGTTGGCTAATTAATTCACAAATATTTGTCACATGTCATGTGTATACCTGCTACTGTTTTGGGTTCTGAGGAAGAATTATCTTTAGGGAGCATGAGCTTTTGAAGGATGAGGTGGCAGAGGATAACAAAGGGGGCTGTCGTGGGAAAGGATGGAAACAGCGCCTAGATATTTGCCAAGAGATTCATACGTGGAGCTTAGACCACTGTCAAGGTATCATCTCATGACATATAAAGCGAGAGACAAAGTGAATTGAAAACACCATGCGTTTATAAGTGTTTATTTGTATAGAGATTTCCTTCAGTTTTCTTCTTGGCATTTTTTTTGTCAAGAGTATGTGCTCTTTTTATACACCACTTTCTTTTTGACTTGAGGTCATGGATGATTTGTTTAGCATTTTGAATTTCAGTCCTAGATTTTAAAAAAACCAACATTGAAATTGGAAATGAATCTAGAAGAATCCTTTTGAGTATGTATGTATGTATGTATGTATTTTGTCACTTTTAAATTTGTGTTAGTTTCTAGTAAGGGAGATAAAGCATGATTTATCATCATAGCTGGGATTTCATAGCAGGCTTGGACATCCAAAATAATGTTCAAGATTAATGAAGTCCTCTCATGATGACACTGTCTTCCTGACTCTGTTTACTTTAGGGGTATTTAATTTTTAAGAATGACATTTTCCCCTGACATTATAGTAGGTTAAGTAGCTTTAAATATGATCACTTTTATTCTTTTTCAGCATAGTATTTCAAAGTTTATAGTAAGCTGAGTTTTTAAACTTCCAATTTTGGTATGCTCAAGCTTTTTATAACCATGATGAAGAACGAAAATATAAATATTTATGTTCAGCTTTCTTCCTATGTGTTAGCATCAGTATAAACCCCCATATCATTTCTGTTCAAAATTATACTTTTGATTAGAAGCTCATATATATAGTTTTATGCATATATTAGCACTTTTTGAGAAAGAAAATGAGAATAGGTTATATGGAAAGATGGGGCAAAATGATCAGATCTTTCTCATGAAGCAAGAACATAGGTGGTCTAATTTGCTTCACTCTTGGTGCACTGATAAAAAGGAGCTGCTATCCATGAAATAGGAGATCCTTTGTATTCATTTCATCTTTATTATTTCAATTATCTAAATGCATATGGTAAATGACACTGATTCATGGGCTCAGTGTGGGCAGGAGTTCAAAGGCCTCATCAGCAGAAGACCCGGGAACTGAAATGCAGCAGCAGCCCACCCACCCCACCCCACAGTTACTCTATAATAAATTAACTTCATCAGGCAACTTCATAAGTTTTATGGGAAGAAATGAGAAGACTCAATTAACATCATTATCTTCTTCATTTGGCACTTGCTTTAAAGTGTGATGAGGTTGGGGACTGGCTGGATAAAATTGAACTTGGTGCTAGCGGAGAGCTACTGTTGAAGGCAAGCAGAGTTTTAGTGAAAATTGTAAATCACAGTCACTTGAAGGGGTAAGAAGTAGAATTAGTTATTTGAAGGTGGGAGGAGATGGGAAGGCTCTATGGAAGATTCTGGTTGCAAGTGTAGAGCCTTATATCCCCCTTCCAGCTCTGCTGCAGATTGACATGGCTGGTCATTTCCCCTCTCTAGGTCTCAGAAGATAGGTCTGGTCATTTGGTAACTGATGCCTACTCAGGAAGGCTGTATTAGCGTTAGATGTGGTCTGTGATGAAAAAGTGTGATGAACTTAGCTTCAGGTTTTATTTCCTCCCCAATTTTATCTCACTCCAGAGAACATCAAGGGAGTGCTATGTGTTAAGTGTTAGTTCCATTGGCACTTGGGGTCAAAGTCATGTGCTCATTTGTTGTGGGCCAGTCAGGTACTGGCCCCTCTCCTAACTTGTACTTCCAGTCCTTTGGGCCTGTTACATTTCACTGGGGTACTCTGTGACATAAAGTCCAGTTTGCTCAACTCCCTAGAAACAGCATGAGGCAATGTAACTATCAGCAGGCATCATTTCCTCTTGTGAGGGGTAGCATGAGAGAGTATTGGCGTGGGACTGGGACTGGCATCCTTTGATTGCCTACCTTAATATGACTTTACTAGCCAGTGAAAGTGACGTTGCTCAGTTGTGTCTGACTCTTTGCGACCCCATGGACAGTAGCCTATCAGGCTTCTCCGTCCATGGGATTTTCCAGGCAAGAGTACTGGAGTGGGCTGCCATTTCCTTCTCCATGGGTTACTAGCCAGACTAGCTGTTAAATTTCCCAATTATATTAAAAATTTTTTTTTGCCTTTAGGGTTTCCTCCATTTTGTTTTATTGGTGGTATTTTGACTTAAATTATTTTGGCTGTGTATAATATTCCTTGATGTTTTTAAGATCCTTGGAAATGATCTAGTCTGAACATCCAATCCCTGTCTGGGTCCTGTTCACACTTCTGACAGTGAGAGCCTCCATCCTACTTGAAAACCTCCAATGAGGGGAACAGGCTCACTCCTCAGAAGGTGCAATGTATTTTTTAAAAGATATTTTTTAGAATAGTTTTAGTATCAGAACAAGACTGAATGAAAGGTAGAGAGATTTTCTGTATACCCTGTCCTCACAAATGCTTAGCCTCCCTCATTTTCAGCATCAACCACCAGAGGGGTGTATTTGTTACAAATGATGAACCTACATCCAACACATGATAATCATCTCAAGTCCATAGCTTACCTTAGGCTTAACTCTTGATGTTTACATTCAGTGGGTTTGGACGAAGGTATAATGAGTCATATCTACTGTTACAGTATCATACAGAGTGTTTCCATTGCCCCCAAAATCCTTTGTGCTCAATCCATTCATTCCTCCATACTCATTAGCCCCTGGCAACCACTGATCTTTTTTTCCTATTGTCGATGGTTTTACCATTTCCAGAATATCATATAATTAGAATCTTACTACTGTATGTAGCCTTTCAGATTGGCTTCTTTCATGCAGTAATTTGAAGTTGTTTCCTCCAAATATGTTCATGACTTTGCAGTTCATTTCTTTTTATTGCTGAATAATATTCCAGTATCTGGATATACCATAGTTTACTTATCCATTCACCCGCTAAAGGGCATGTTGGCTGCTTCCAAGTTTTGGCAGTTATGAAGAAAGCTGCCCTAAACATCCATATGCAGGTAGATAGAAGAATTTGAGTTTGAATTTTAGCAGTTTTATTCCAGATTTATTATATTATTATTGCTATTATTTTAAATCGCAAAGCAATAAACTACAAGTCTAAGGTTTTGCTAAAACATGTTTTGACATCTGAAGCTTATTTTTCTCAATAAAGTTATGAGATGTCCTTTGCCAAAACAGACACTGGGGTTTGTTGTGAAAGTTGTTAAAATATAACTGAAGCTTACTGCTGTTTTGAATCATTTGAATTTTTTGCATCTTCCTCCGAGTGGTGTGGTTTCCAGTTGAATTAGCTTGGAAAACTAGGTTGCTATCACCTATGTGATCTTGAAAATTATTTTTAAAAGAAATAATATTCTATGTATCTGTTACAAATAGACCATAAAATGGGGTTGGTAATTTGACTAATAGAAAAATCATTACACTTTATGTGACAGTTAACTTACTCTGGTTGTCCATTGGTAAACAGATAGGAAGAAATATAAAGGATCAGAGGCATGAAGTTAGACCATAAAGTTCAGTGAATGCCAAAGAGTGAGATCAAATACCAAGCTTTCAGTCCTATGCATGCTTCAGGCACGTGTGAAACACTGTCACACAGTCTTCATGGAACTTTCTGGAAAATGTAAAGATCTCCAAATCTCCCACATAGCCTATAAGACTAAAAATATTCCTCCTCAGAACACCAAAACATGTATTATCAGTGTAAATGACCCAATGTTACAAATAATGCCCATTGATCTTTATTCTGTGCAATTTGTGGATAGTAAACAAAACGTATTGAATATTTATTTTTCCACTGTATACTTCACATATCTTTCACATGTGAAATACAGAAGACACTTTAATGGAGTTGATTAGTTCATAGCCATTTGGGTAGATGCTCAGTCTTGTTAGCTGCTGTCTCGGGAGTTCCTCTGTCTACTGCAGGTGGCTGCTCTCTGTCACCCTAGAAACAACATGCAGCAATTTGAATTCATGTTAACTTCAATTTAACTTCAGTCCACTTGGACTCTAGCTAGTGTAATTTGGTCCAGTAATAAAGGACTACAGTAATAAAGGATGGCAGAGATTTCTTCCGTAATGTGGACTTACGAGAATTTCTAAATTAAGTCCCAAGTCTTTAATATGTTTTAGAGAAAGGTATGTGAGCCAACTGATTAGATTAATTTTAAAAGGGATAATAACAGGGTCTATTTCATCAGTGGGTATAGTATGACCTGAAAGGATGTATATCCAGGGCCTGGCTAGTATGCTGGTGGTCAGGCCTGAAGCTTGCGATTTGGGGGCCCTAGAAGAAAAAATACAGAATTATGAGTTAAAAATATAATAAAATTAGAAAACAGGGGGCTCAAACATTGATCAACTTGAAAACTAATTTATTTCACTAATTTATTTATTAAGAAAGAGAAAATGAAACAGGATGCTTTTCAAATTAATTCATCTCCTGTAAATGCAGGGTGGTAATAAATATTCCCTCATGGAATATAATCTGACTATAAGACATGTATATTTGATTAAAATATTAAAATATATACATATATATTAGAAGGAGAAAATCTCAAATTAAAAATTAAAAAGTTGGTAATTGTCAAAAGTATTACAATATCTGGAATAATAACATAATTTTAAAAGTTAATTGACTCTAGATCTCTGACCTTGAAACACTTTTTTCTTTGTCTGTGATCTGTGTATTCTTTGGCCATCTCTTTGTATGACATATTATGTTATTCTTTTCTACAGAGAGAACAGAAAGACAATTTTGTCTTTCCTCTGGCATGATGGATCAAACAAACTTTGTTTGGCTATTGATAGTTTAAAAGTACTTTAACATCACAACTTACTATTGACACTGTGTCCTCCAAAGATAGAATGTTAGTTTTGCAGATGGGAAAAGCCCCATAAGCATGAGCTGTGAGACGTTGCCACTTTTCTACTTGAATAATGATCAACTGGAGACAGAAGCTAACAGCAGCTTTAGTTTTCACCTGATGTCCTGACTGATGTCCCATCGATTTTCATAGAACCTACTTCTAGTGGACAATGTGGGTTTCTTGGCTGGGAGATGTTGATGCTTTTTATATGTTTCTTCACCAAATGTTTCCCCAAAGGTAATGTTTTTACTGTATCTGAACCCATAGTAGCTTGTTAAAAGAATGGTTTTCCTTTTCTGATGATAAAAGCAACCAATGTACATGGGAGAAAATTTAGAAAATACAAAGAAAAATATTCTGGAAACCACCACAATTGTTATGACTGATTAATGTTTGGTGTTATTCCTTCTAATCATTCCCTGGTGTGTGTGTGTGTGTGTGTGTATTTAATTGGTATATTATAAAGTTTTCTATTTTTCTCTTTCTCTGGCTTCATTGGTTTATTTTTATTTATTTTACTTATCATACTTTCCCTATTGCTAAGTATTTTTTCAAAAATTAATGTTTTTTTCATGATTATATGATATTCTATCCTATGACTATCATGATTTTCAGAAGCATTTTTTCTTGTTAGATATTATATCCACACAGATACACCCCAATGTTCTCATTTCTATAAATAATGCTGTAGCAAACATCCTTTTATATAATCTTTCTTTATTTCTATATTTTTAAATTTCTATTCTTTCTTTAAAATGTATTCCCAGGCTTGGAATAACTGGTCTAAAAATGGATATTTAAAGTACTTGAGTCCAAATTATCAAGTTACTTTCCAGGCCACAGTGTAATTTAAATTTTATTCCTAATGCCCTCTTGATGGTTAAGAGGAAGGATCTAAGCCCTCAACATTCTAGTTTAATGAGAAAATCAGATCTCAGTTACATTAAACTGTCCTGCCAAGAACATGGAATGTTGGGCCTGAAGGTAACAGTAGACACTGCTTCATTTCATGTGGGTCTGACTACAGAGATGAAGTGACTCACCTGAGGATGCATTGGTGGGTGTGGAGAGGTGATCAGAACCAGCAGGGCTGATGTCAACACATAAAATTTATAATACCATACTTTCCATGTGATTTTCAATTTATCTAGTTAGATCATAGTGACCTATAAGATAGGCAAGGCGAGAGTTGTGATGTCCATTTTACAGGTGAGAAAACTAAAGCCCCAAGAAATTGAGGAATTTGTGCATAGCCCTATAGCCAGTATGATCAAGTTTGCATACTCTGTTTTACGCCGAGAGCCAGTGGCCTTAATGTTGGTGATACATTAGAGTCACAGAACTCTATCTCAGATGCATTTCTCAGAATTTAGGATAAGAGACTGATCACATATATATTTTTAAATCTCTCCAAAAGATTCCAGTGTGTTGCCAGAGTTGATAACACTGTTCAACATCTAGGATAGCATAAGGCTTCATCTTTCCTGCCACTTCTGATCTTTCATTTGTCTTATCTGGAGCCTAGTGTAAAGAAGGATTCTGAGGCATTCTTGTCTTAGCAAGAAACTATGCATCATTGTAATGCCTACCGTGAGCTGGGACTGGAGATTGACATCACAAGTGTCCTGGCTATCCTGGAACTCTACCATAGTACCATTCCACTCATAGTTTCTAGAAAATGTATTCTTATTAAAGATCTATAAAGATAAGGGCACAACAAAAGGGAGTGCTAGGGTGTGAAAGGCAAGCAGTCATAAAACATCTAAAGCTAATTGCTGTGACAATTTTAAGTATTCAAAAATATTTTTCCAGCAGTGCTATCCCTATGCCTGTGAAAGAAACACGGATTTTAAACAGTGTTGCCATGAGTTAACCTTTCATTTTGCTAAGCTTGGGATTGATTTTGAAACCTTCCAAGGTGTATTCTAAACAAAATGGGAAAGGAAAGAAAGAAAGCTCAGCGTGGTTCTTTGGTGCTTGTGTTAGTTTGCTGGGACTGCTGTACCAAAGTACCACAGCCTGGGAGGCTTACACCAGAGACATTTATTGCCTCACAGTTCTGAAGCCCCAGGTCGAGGTGTTGGTAGGACTGGTATCCCTGAGGCCTCTCTCCTTCCTTGTGGATTGCCACCGTCTTTCTAGGTCCTCACATGGCCTTTCCTCTGTGCATGGAATCTCGGCGTCTCTTTGTGTGTGCAAATGTCCTCTCCTTATGGTGACATCAGTCAGATTGGATTGGGGCTTACCCTAACAGCCTTGGTACAACTTAATGACTTCTTTGAAGGCCCTATCTCCAAAGAGAGTTACATTCAGAGGTACCAGGGTCAGGATTTTAACGTATACATTTTGGGGAGACACAACTCAGCCCCTAACAGGGCTGATCCTCGCAAAGCATTGAAAATAATACCTATCTTGTTTATCAGGTGCTCAGGCTTCAACATGAAACTGTCTCAACCAGGGGCAATTTTGCCTCTCAGGGGACATTTGGTAACGTCTGGAGACATTTTTGATTGTCATAACTAGAGTGAGAATGGCCTCTAATGGGCAGAGACCAGGGATGGGTAAATATCAGACAATGCATGGGATAACCCTCCAAAGCCAAAGAATTAACCTGCTCCAAAATGTCAATAGTGTGAAGGCTGAGAAATCCTGAGATACGGAGACATCAATTTGATTCCCTCTTATGTATCTAATAGATGTGTGACCTTGTAACATATTCCATCTTTATGAATATCCTCATCTGTAAAGTCCTCATCGTGGGTTAAATAAGATAATCTATTACAGCTTTTAGCACATGGCCTGACTCCTGGGAAGCTCTCAGCAACCTTTAAGTGCTTTATAGATTTCTCACCCACAGATGCCTCACTTGAGAGCTCAAGTTGGAATTAGAATTGGGAGGTATCCAGCATGAGGAAAGAGGAAGGGGCATGCCAGGCACAGGTAGGTAATTGGGCCACAAGAAGGCAAAGGCCAGGGCTTGCAGAAATATATTGAATTCCATATTTTCTTTGGATGTCTTCCAATTTCAAATATGTCTGCTTCACTAGGCGAAATATGGCTTGAATTAGGGACAGCCCTTTCTCTGAATGTAAAAGGTTACATCATGCATTTCCAGTATCTGTGCAGCCTGCTTCTTCTTCCTTGAAATCATTTAGAAAGAGGCTCATCGGGTACATCAGATTTCCTGCTCACAGTGTCAGGTCTAGAAAGCCTTGAAAGAGGTGGGGAGGGGGAGGCAAGGGAGTAGAAATATTTCTTCAGAGGGGAAAGCTGTCTGACACACACTAATATCCTCAGAAGTTTCTGCTAATTAAAAAGTTATTAGAATGCATCTCCGTATTAGGACCTACCCTACCTTTTACAGACAGGTTTACCTGGGTGATAGTTTTTTGCTCTTTTGTTAGCTCCCTCCAACCCTGCTAAATAAACAAAGTGTGGTCCATGGGCTAGCAGCATGGTTCTTGGGGGAATTTGTTTAAAATGCAGTATCTTGGGCTCTACTCCTGAGGACCTAGTGAGGCAGAACTTGCATCGTGAGAAAATCCCCAGGCAGGTCCTATACAGCATGAGAAGCCCTGCTCTAGCCTTTGTGTTATGGCTCCTTTCTTTCACTAGCATCTTGTTTTCCCCTTCTTTAACGGCTCCTTAGATCGCATATAATTTGGTTTTTAATTGCAAGCCACTTCAGATCCCTTTTGGCCCTCACTGGGGTATAACTATTTAGTAAATGTGAAGTGTCATCTGTCTTCCAAATTAGCGTAGAGCTCTTCTGTTGGAGAAGTCCAACAGATATGTATTAGAGAGGATATTTTTTGTAGCAGCTCTGTGAAGGAGAAAGAGATGTGGTTAATAGTTTTAACTCAATTCAATTTTAATGTGCAGCTACCATTAGTTGAATATGTATTGTATATCAGTCCTGTATATTACTGAGTTCCCAAATTCTATGTGGTGGCTGTTTTTACTTCTATTTTATAGATTTAGGAATAGACCCTCAGAAAGGTTATTTTCCTTGAATAAAGAAGGTGATGCCAAGCAGTGTCTTCAAGGGCTTCATTAACTTCTGATCCCTGTCAACAAGCCACAACTAAAAATTAACTGAATAATAATATGCTGATAATTTTGGAGAAATTGCACATAATGAATACGATTGAGTATGCTAAATAAATCCAATTTAAGACAGCCTCCTCTCACACTGCCACCCCTTCCAGCTAGCTCATTGTCCCTACTGCCCTTCCAAGTGGAACTTTGAAAGTGACACTGAGCCCAAGATCACTTAACTCCACCACATTGTCCCAGAGGGTCTCATGGAAACTAAGGAAGAAAAAGCTCTAAGTAGCCTTTCAAACACTTTAAATCAGGAAGGGTTTGGGAAATTTCCTATAGCATTATGAAAGACTGGCTATTCTATAGTCACTTCCTGTCCAGTTCCTTTCTTTTTAAAATTTTATTTATTTAATCAAACTTTCTAATGTATGATGGTATAAACCTTTACTATGACATAAATGTTTATAATATTGGAGATATTTTAAATTTGAAAATGAAAAATTTCTTTCTTTCTTGGTTTACCTTGAATTTGGAAAAAGAATCTTGGTACCATTTTTTACTAAGACGTAAAATGCCGGATTTCTCCATTATGATACTCAGTAAAATTTAATCTTTGAATCCTTTAAAGATCAAGTACTTCATTTTATCTTGTTTCATAGTCCCCAAAATTCTTCATCATGGATAAAATGCCTACATAACAACTTTTATATTTTAAAGCCACTATTCCTAGCATTATGTAGAATTCACATATTCTAATTTTGTCATATTTATAGGTTCTGGTACCATACTGCACGGCAGCCATATAACTTCCATTTTTTTTCTCACTTTTACTATCAAACAGAAAGACTTTGACCAGTGTGTTAGGTCAAGTAATCCCCCTTCCACACTGTCCCCCAGTGTTTCGGATGTAGCAAGGAGAGAAAAGGTGCAGTGGACAAAGAAGACTCAGCGTTGCGTCGGCAATGGGGGCTAGTATTTGAGGCCCGATGATGGAAGCTCCCTTTCCATCATGCTCTGAGGGTCCAGTGCTAGTTACTGTGACTAGAGAAGGGCTGGGAAGAGCTTGGAGAAGTGAAAAACCTCAGCAGTGGGGCTAGAGCAAGGGACTGCAGGGAGAGCAGGTCTATTGGGTTGCACAACCACGTTAGAATCCTGGCTTCACAGCTTATTGGAAACATGTTTTGGGTAAGTGAGTTCACTGAGCATCTCTTTTGTGTGTTCATAGAGTGTAGATAATCGTGCGGCTCAGGCTTTTTGTAATAAAAAAGTATATATATGACCTGGCACATAGTATAGGTTTAGTAAATGGTAGTTCTGATGACACTGGTGATGATGATGATGAGAACTTGAAAATCAACTGAATTAAGAAACATTAAAGGACTATGATTATTCAGCCTTGAAAGAAGTGCCAAAGAAACCGTCTTCAAACAGTTTTCATGCAGGGATGGAACTGGCTTTTTCTGCGTTCTGATAGATTGAGTGTGGAGACCATGGAGACCAACCATCTGATTATGGTGAATAAGAAAATGTGCCTGGAAGTTAGACAGCCTGGGTCCAATATGGGTCAACTACATCCTAACTTCACAAATAATCAAATTAACTAATCTCTCTGAGGCTCAGTTTCCCCATCTGTAAAATGGAAATAAGAGCACTAGGGTACTTGAAGGTTTTGGGAAATGGGTACTTAGTGCAGTGCTGAGCACACAGTTTGATAACTATATGTTTTTATGTTTAAATACAAAGCTGGCTCTTTCAGATGTGATTAGAATGTTAAGGAGTGGCCTATAGAAAGACTCTGAAAAATCTGCCTTTGAGAAAGCATTTGGTCAGCTCAGGAGGTTGCATTAGTGAGGAATGGTTCGGAGGGGTTCCTTCCTACTGTGAAGGCTCAGACACCTACCTGGATGGCCTCCTGCCCTGTGGAGAGAGGATGCCTTTCTCCAGAGCCTGAACTGCAAGATTCATCAGTAGGATTATTGCTAAAAAGAACCAGTAGTCTAATTTCAAAAGTTCCTTCCTGCCATATTGCCAAAGGACTACAGAATTGCCACTTTGGGCTAGACTGGGTAGTTTTCACAAACAATGGTTTAATACTTTCAAGTCTATCTCTATTTTGATAGCATGCCATCTCTCTGTGTTTTATCAGTCTGTGATCAGAGCTTCTTAGGCAAGAAGCTTTAGGGTGGGTTCTTGCAAAATAAGCCAGTGAACACATATGTATCCTATGAATAGTGGGATTCTTTTTCCTTTCCCCATCGTGTCTGACACAAGATAGAAATAAAACCTGCATGATGATGGTTTACTATTTTTCCTCTTTGTTCTTATGGCTTAGTATCCATCTGACATCATGTTTCTATGAGAGCCAAGGGATATTGTATTGTAATTGTCTTTAGTGCCTAGCAATTAAGGACTAGGCATTCTGATGGGGTGGGGACTCATGATCAGAAATAAGTGATCTGAAACAAGTAACATCCTATTTTTCTGAAAATGGTTTGGGAATTAAACAATAGGAGAAGGCACAAAATATAATCTGTTATCTCAGATTGTTTCTAAAACAAACTGCTTTCCAAAAGTAAAACTGAAATTTTACTGTAATTGCTCTGGCCTGCATAAATCCACTGGGTATTTTTCAGCTGGCCTGGAGTGGCAGAAATTTCGCAGTTTGTGTAAGTTACAAGAAATACAATCCTAATTTCTTTGGGGCATAAAGGCCATCCACTGATTTGTGAACGGATTCAATCATTCATTCAATAATACCTACTTGAGCACCTATTGTGCTCAAGGTGAATGTGTCATGGACCCTGCATTAAGGAGTTCATGCTTCTAGGACAGTGTTTACGGGCATCCACTCTGACCAGCATGGGAACTGTGAAGTGCAGGTTTGCCAACACTGAGCATGGATCTCCACTCCGTTTAGAACTCTGGGGTAAACTTTCTAAGAAGTGAGAACTGAGTTGTCTCTTAAAGAATGAAGAATAATTAGTTAAGTTTTGGTAAAGTGAAACTGGAAGTCACTCAGTCATGTCTGACTCTTTTCAACCCCATGGACTATACAATCTGTGGAATTCTCCAGGCTGGAGTACTGGAGTGAGTAGCCATTCCTTTCTCCAGGGACTCTCTCCCAGCCAGGGATCGAACCCAAGTCTCCCTCATGGCAGGTTTGGTAAAGTAAATGAAAAAAGATTTCAGAGAGGGGAAAGAGCACATGCAAAAACACAGAGGGAGGAAAGTGTGGTAGGGTTATGGATCAAACAGAAAAGCAGAACTACATCAGGCAGCTGTGGGGTGACACTGATTGTTAATTAGTAACTGAATGCTGTTCTCTGCTATAAAAGAAAGAAAGCGAGAGAGAGAGAGAGAGAGAGAGAGAGAGAGAGAGAGAGAGAGAGAGGAAGGAAGGAAGGAAGGAAAAAGGAAGGAAGAAAATGTCCTGTGATTCCTTACTAGTTCCATACTTCCACCAAATTTCAAGACATGTTTTCATATGTATTTAATCCCGTATTGAGAAGGGTCTATTCTCTGTTCTCCCGGAAATGCTCCCTAGTCAAAACATCACTTGACATTCCATCCTCTTGCAACAAGCAGGATGACTGAAGCTGTCCTTTGTCTTGTAGTTATGATCCATGACAATTACATTACCAAGAATAACAGTCTTTAGAGCAAGATCCACAAATTTATCACTAGCGTTTAAATCAACGCCATCACTTAAATAAATATTCACTTTGCTAAATGACTTTCTCTGTCAGTGTCAGTGAGAAAAGGAGTGCCTGGGAGCTTTTGTTTGGTGCTAGAAATGAATGCGCGAGGAGTAGGGATGGGCAAATCAAAAAATACATTTTTCAAATAGTTAAAATTTCAGCACTGTGAAGTAAGTGGAGTATTTCTGAACATTTACGTGAAAGTATTTAGCTTCAGGATATGAATGAGCTTCCTAGTTAACTGGAGGTAGAAATCAGGAAAGAGAACTGTGAAAGAGTACAAAACCTATTTTAACACCTGTCTGTTTGGAGTAGTTGGGAGGGTTGTGAATGCCCTGCCAGGTGGCTTTTTAAGCTCTCCCTAATCTCTACTGGGTCTGCTTTCTTCTCTCACAACCGGAGCAGCTTGTTGCTCCCCTCAGACTCAGCAGAGGCTATTGTTGATAAGGTAAAACCAGTGAGCCTGAAAGGTCTATGAGTGGCCTGTATTTCTCTGTCTGCTTGGATGAACTGCTCTTTAATAGAAGTAATAACAGCAGTACGTGGTGGTGAACCAGGCATTTTACAAATATGATGGGGGTCCATCATAAACCTCCCTAACTGGGAAGCAGCTGGGCTTCAGGAAGGGGTTCTGCAAGGGGAACCCTGAGAACCCAAATTCCTGCATTCTTGGCTTCTCCTGGGTTCTCATCTCTTTCTTACAGAGCAGTCTTTGCTGTTCAAGTGTGTAGGTGGCAGAAAATGGCTATCTTTTAGATCTGATCCAGGTTTTACAGGGACTGACTTTCCCTTGCTTGGGTCCCTTTGGGTCAATCAACTGCAGCCAGGTGGTGGGTCAAGGAGTTCCCACTCACCTTTGAGGGTAGAGAAGAGCCATAAGTTAGTATTAAGCCAGTTGAGTCATTCTAGAAGATGAAAGCATGGTTCCAATTTATCTGAGGCAGTGGCTCAGATGAAGAGATATAGAGGGACTCAGATGGCAAATGACTGAGTGGATTAAAGTGGAACCCAGATCTCAGGTTTTTGTTCTCTCCCTATTTGAATATATTTCATTCAATCTGACTAATAGCTTATTTGAGTAGACTCTAACTGTTTTGAGAGGTAATTCTAAGTATAAGAAGATAGAATCTAAAAGAATTATACCCTTGCCTCTCCCTCAAAGATTATCTTTTTTCTCTTTTCCTTTACACATTTAATTGGCCCAGGGTAAAATTAAATTGAAATTATTCCCCTCCCCAGTAAGCTTTCTTTAAAACTCTAATTTTATAAGATTGTTAGAAAAGATTTTATCAAATGATTTTAGAGGTGAGCAATAAATACATCCCACATTTATTACAGATCCTAAACTCACATCTGTCAGTCCTGAGACTAGGCCTGTGAGGTGTCACTGAGGCTTTCTTGAAGGGCCTTATGTCTCTTGCAGCAGCGTGTGATCTTGTTTGAGGGACCTGGGCACTTGGAACTATGGAGGAATTTCCTTTGTGTGAAACATAGCTCAAACATGCTCTGACACGCTTGGTGGAGTTGTTTATGGGCTACTTCCTTTCAACCCAAACCAGCAGGCTCATGGCTGCATTTCACAAGCTATTAAAAACATGAGCACTCTCCTTTTCTTGTGTGTGTGGCATCTAACCATTTATTTTGAATATTACATATTTGGAAAAGCATTCAAAATAGAAAATGATGGCTTTGGGGGATTCTGACTATGCCCTGAGTAAACTAGATCTATAATCTGAAACATATTCACATTATGCAGGAATGATGACTGTGGTCTGTTGCCATGAGATTTTTTCAATACTTGAAAGCTTCATTTTTCTGTTTTCAGGGAATTATGTTTTGATTTCTGTTTTCCATAGACAGTAGCAGACACTCACCTCCCTTAATCATTCATGACCTTCCCTCACTGTTTTTATTTTGGCTCCAAAGAGTTTCTCCTTCTCCAAAAATACCCTCCAGAACATTCAACATTTTTCTCAGTATCACTTAAACCAATACAATCTTTTGTTAAATTACATTCTTAGAGTTTATGAAACACTTTTAGGAACATTTTATCATTTGATCCTCCCTTAAACCCTGTGAAATATCGTGCTCATCTCCATTTTACAGATGAGGAAACTGAACTTTAGAAAATTCTTGAAGGTCATACGTGGTGGGATTTGTGCCCAGTGTCTCTTCCTACAGAGTGTGTGCTATTTAATCTTTTATTCATTCACCCATTCACTCAATTGGTTCATTCATTCACAATGATTTATTGCCAGTAATGGGACTTCCCAAGTTGTTCAGCAGTAAAAGAATCCACCTGTCAAGCAGGAGATGTGGGTTTGATACCTGGGCCGGGAAGGTCCCCTAGAAAAGGAAATGGCAACCCACTCCAGTATTCTTGCCTGGAGAATCCCATGGGTAGAGGAGCCTGGCAGGCCACAGACCATGGGGTCGGAAAAGAGTCAGACACAACTTAACTACTAAACAGCAAAAATGTGGCAAGCAGAGAGAAGAGGCAGGTCCCTGCATCTAGTGTTGCCGAGGCTCATGGAGCCCAGCAGAATGGGACAGGCCTTCTGGTATTCTGGTATGGTTAGCGCACTGGGCTCGCTTGAGAATGAGCTGACTGTGGTTGTATCTGATAGCGCCACACCTGCACTGCAGGCTCTTCAAGCTCCCTGAGTGCCTGCTCGTGTGCAGCACTCCACCTGTTGCATTTTCCAGGGAAGGCTGATGAGAAGCAAGCTATGGCAGCAGAACAGAGGGGGAGGGGACTTGTGAGCTGCGTCTTCCATTTGGCTCAACTGACAGGATTAATCATGATATTGTGCTGATGACAAGCACCCCCTCACACACACACACACTATGCTTTCATTTTTCTTTGCCTTTCATTCAAGTTATTCTTAATGGCTGCTGATTGTATTTCTTAATAGAAAGAATCCAGTTTGTCTCCTCTATGTTCTAGCCAGGGGTCAGCAAACTTTCTGTGATGGATTACAGGAGCAGGACCAGATGAATGAGGCACTTGCCTTAGTAGAAAATAGAAAGAGGTGGCATAAAACTCAGTCATCCAAGTAAGTGTTTCTTTTGGATAAATGATATTTGGATGCAGCATTTTAAAAAGATAAAAATGACACTCTCCGACATAAATCACAGCAGGATCCTCTATGACCCACCTCCCAGAATATTGGAAATAAAAGCAAAAATAAATAAGTGGGACCTAGTTAAAATTAAAAGCTTCTGCACAACAAAAGAAACTATAAGCAAGGTGAAAAGACAGCCTTCAGAATGGGAGAAAATAATAGCAAATGAAGCAACTGACAAACAACTAATCTCAAAAATATACAAGCAACTCCTGCAGCTCAATTCCAGAAAAATAAACGACCCAATCAAAAAATGGGCCAAAGAACTAAATAGACATTTCTCCAAAGAAGACATACAGATGGCTAACAAACACATGAAAAGATGCTCAACATCACTCATTATCAGAGAAATGCAAATCAAAACCACAATGAGGTACCATCTCATGCCAGTCAGAATGGCTGCGATCCAAAAGTCTACAAGCAATAAATGCTGGAGAGGGTGTGGAGAAAAGGGAACCCTCCTACACTGTTGGTGGGAATGCAAACTAGTACAGCCACTATGGAGAACAGTGTGGAGATTCCTTAAAAAACTGGAAATAGAACTGCCTTATGACCCAGCAATCCCACTGCTGGGCATAGACACTGAGGAAACCAGAATTGAAAGAGACACGTGTACCCCAATGTTCATCGCAGCACTGTTTATAATAGCCAGGACATGGAAGCAATGTAGATGTCCATCAGCAGATAAATGGATAAGAAAGCTGTGATACATATACGCAACGGAGTATTACTCAGCCATGAAAAAGAATACATTTGAATCAGTTCTAATGAGGTGGATGAAACTGGAGCCTATTATACAGAGTGAAGTAAGCCAGAAAGAAAAACACCAGTACAGTATACTAATGCATATATATGGAATTTAGAAAGATGGTAGCGATAACCCTGTATGAGAGACAGCAAAAGAGACACAGATGTATAAAACAGTCTTTTGGACTCTGTGGGAGAGGGCGAGGGTGGGATGATTTGGGAGAATGGCATTGAAACATGTATAATATCATATAAGAAATGAATCACCAGTCCAGGTTTGATGCAGGGTACAGGATGCTTCGGGCTGGTGCACTGGGATGACCTAGAGGGATGGTACGAGGAGGGAGGTGGGAGGGGGGTCCAGGATTGGGAACACATGTATACCCGTGGCAGATTCATGTTGATGTATGGCAAAACCAATACGATACTGTAAAGTAATTAGCCTCCAATTAAAATAAATAAATTTAAAAATAAAAAAATAAAAATGAATACAAAATTCCATGAGGAACAAAATGTCAAACATTTTAATAACCATCAGTAAGTTGGCCTGTGCCATGCAGACCCCTGTAGGAGCCTGGGGCAAAAGGAATGTTTGATGGTGGTGATCCTTTGCTAGAGCACTCAAATCCTACTCAGGATTTGCCTTCATTTGGCCTCATCATTCCCAAGACGTCAAGAAAATCTCCTCCCAAGCTCTTCCTCAGTGGGTCTTCCTGGAAAATCTCTTTACTGTAGGCATGCCTCACTGCTGTAACTGTCCCCAACTTTTGATTTCCAAGGAAAGGTCAGAGTCTAGAAAAATGTCTCTGAGGTTTTCCAGGAGCAAGTGGTTGTTCCTGAGAGCAGGGGAGATGGGAATATCTGTGGCTTCCTGAGCCTTAGAAGCCTGAGAAATATCTCTTAACACCCCCCAGATGTGGCAAAAGAAGCAAGCATTTAGAAATCTTTTCCTTTATGAATCCTTGTTTGATCCAGAGCCAAAATTCAAAAGGTGCATTTCATTCCCCTACCTCCATTTAACCTATTTTGGATTAACTATAATTATTTTTAGTTTATTTATTTTCTTGGTATATTTTGTAATGTATGCAGATATTAACTCTGACAAAAACAGTGTGTGAAGGGAAACAAGGCCAGCCTGTTGGATATCACTTGACTGATACATTTGCTTTGGTCCTCTTTCTATCGGCTGTTACTTAGAGAAGAGAAGAGTACTATGGTTTGGATATTTTTACTCCCCTTCCTCTCCCAATTCATTTGTTAAAATCTAACCTTCAAGGTGATGGAAGGGAAGTGATTATGTCATGAGAGTCCAGAATTGTGTCTTATAAAAAAGAGGCCCAAGAAAGCCCCCTGGCCCCTTCCGCCATGTAAGGTCAAGACTAGAGGGTGTCATCTATAAAACAGGAAGCCCTCACCAAACACCGAATCTGCCAGTGCTGTGATCTTGGACTGCCAACCTCCAGAGCTGTGAGACATAAATTTCTGTTGTTTCTAAGTCATCTAGGATGTGGTATTTTGCTGTTTGCTTGTGTTAAGTCGCTTCACTGGTATCCAACTCTTTGTAACTCTATGGACTATAGCCCGCCAGGGTCCTCTGTCCATGAGATAGATTCTCCGGGCAGGAATTCTGGAGTGGGTTGCCAGGCCCTCCTCTAGGGGACCTCCCTGACCCAGACATTGAACCCGCATCTCTTATAACTCCTGCTTTGGCAGGTGTGTTCTTTACCCACTGGGCCATCTGAAAAGCCCATGGTATCTTGTTATAGCAGGCCAATAGACTAAGACAAAGAGTAAGAGGAGATAGGCTTCCAGTGTAACAAAGTTTTCTTCATTACATAAATAATGATTAATAAATATATAAACAAGGTGTCTATTTCTTGGCTGGGAGCCCCAGGTCAGGTGAATGAAAGGCTATGTGATATGCACAAGTAAGGGGCTGGCTGATTTCCTATAGATTCATGGCTTTGCAAGAATCAACATCTTTATGTGAATAGCTCTTTCCAGCTATGACCTTTTTTTGCCTGGCAATGGCTACCTGTGAACCCCACTCTGAAGGATTGACAGAGCCAAGCATGGTCTCTTTCACGTATCTGTTGCCTCTGAATTAAGCCTCATGCCTGACCTTCAATATGGAAATCCATGCCAGGCAAGATGGACTCAAGTCAAGGACTGCAGCCCAGTCTTTGGTCTGTGGGGTTGGCCTTCTGGAGTTCCTCTTGGTTCATACCAGGGTAATCTTAGCATTTTGCCTTTTTGGCACATGGTCCCATAGCTGCTGAGAGTGAGCTGACTGGCATTTTTATATAATTTTCTGAATCAAAAACTTGAATTATGGTTTGTGCACTACCACCTTACAATACGTAGAATACTCTTAAAGTATAGCACCTTAAACTAATCTCTTGTAAGAGTACTTTACAAGACAGTACTTTAAATCAAGAGTCTCTAAGGAATTTAGTATGAATCTCTTTATTTTTGATAAATGTGTAAATTTTTAAATTATTTATGAATTTGTGTTACAATATCAGGACATATTGATTTTGTAAGTAACAGTGATATATGGTTTTCTGGAAGACAAAAATGATAAAGCAAAAAAGAGGCTGCATACAGACATTTGCATAATCATGTTAATATATAATTCATCTGAGGAAAAAAATAAGCATTCTTCCTTGATCCTGGAATATCATATTCAGTATGTTCTTCTTGTCGAAGTTAACTGTCTTTGAGTAATGTCTCAGAACTAAATCTGATTGATTTCACAAAATGGACCAGCACATAAATGGGCACTTTTAATACACGAAGACTCTTTTCTCTTTAAAATGTAACAGAACTACAGTCTAGCCAGATGACTAAGATATTCCCCAAGGTTAGGAGGGCTTGAAGGACTGTCCCAGCTAATACCCTCAAGTTCTAAAGGGGGCTCTCCCAAGAGTACCAAAGGGCTTCCCTGGTGGCTCAGTGGTAAAAAGAATCCACTTGCCCTGCAGGAGATGTGGGTTTGATCCCTGGGTTGGGAAGACCCCTGGAGAAGGAAATGGCAACCCCTCCAGTACTCTTGCCCGGGAAATCCCAAGGAAAGAGGGGCCAGGTGGGCTACAGTCCATGAGGCCACAAAAGAGTCAGACACAACTTAGCAACTAAACAATAAGAATATCACACCTGTGAGGATAGGAATTATCAGTGGTAGGGAACATCTTCTCCTATAGGTTCTGGCCAACTGAAAATAACAGGACAAGAAGTACTCCCTCCATTCAAAAATAGGAGAAAAGGGATAAGCTAGCTCTCTGCTCTCAAGCTCACAACATCCCCATGACAATTTCTACCATTTTTCATTATAGGTCTGTGACTTGACAGGTAAGACCAGTGCTGTCTCATAAGATGCCACAATCATTCCTGTCCCTGGGCCTTTCTATCGATTCTTTACTCTTTCTGGGTTGTTAGAATGTGTCCCTTTCAGGTTGCTTTGTGCTCTTTAAGAGTGGCTCCCACAAATTGCCGACAGATTAAACAAGAAACTGCTTTTTCTCCAAACCTATTCTTGGACACAGATATCTGAATCAATGTGTGCCCCAAGTCTGCCTGTTCTGAAATGCACAGCAAATGAGGAAAGGGAAACCATCAGGCAATTCCTAAACTCCAGCTATGACCCCTCCCCTCATGGCCCTCCATTTTACTGCTGAGAATTAGGACTGGGAGAGAGAAGCTTCCAGAATCAGGAAAAGTGAAGCTACAAGAAAATCTACACTCAGAGTATTATCTTCTGTGCAGTGGACAGGAAGGGTGATTTGTGGGACATGACGATGTTTGTTTAACGTTTAAGAAGCTGCCCAAAGGGTAATGCAGTTTCCAATCAATATTCCTGAGATGGATTTCCAGTTGGGAGAGGTAGGCTTGGTTCCTAGGTTTCCTCCTACTTAGTGGGGTCAGCTCAAGAGAAGACTAATGTGTTTGGTGAGATCGCAGCATTCACAGAGAGAAGTGACCTTTAGTCTTCATTCATTGCTTTCAACATGAGTTTCCCCTGGAGTTAATAATTTTTCGGAAATCTTAATAAAGTGCTTAAGAGTCTCTCCCTCCTTGAAAGTCAGCACCAGGCACACACAGGGTAGAATGGGGGCTTTGGAATAGCAGTCTGGGCCTCAAACTTTGTGCAGACACTTACTATCTGTGTGAGTACAAGCAAATTACTTGATTTCTCTGAGCCTTATCTACCTCTATCTGTCAGATGGTTAGAATAATACGCTTCCTGTTCATGAGATTGTTGTGAGGATTAAAGGAGATAGTTTATGTGATGAGAGTGGCACTCATTCACTCTCTTACACCCTCTTCTACTTTTAAATGTTTCCAAATGATGACTCCAGAAAGAAAAAAAAAATGTTTTGACTAACCAAATAGTAGTGAATTTCCAAGTGAGCTTTGTTTACTAACATTGTAAGCAGACTTATATACTTAACATTTTTTAAAGTATTTTAAAAGATGTAAAGAAATTAAGCCATGAATCTAACTTGTTTTGTTGATAAACGTTTCAGTTTTTATTTGTCTGTTTATAGCCAGCTTAGCTATTTTAGGCAAAGGCTTCCTCCCTGGCAACATGTGTCATTACCCTCAATATGTACTGTATTTAGTATATGCATCCTTTAGACAGCTAGAAGATTAGGGAAATGTACTGGTTCCCATTAAAATGCATTGCCTGCTTTCAAACATCTTCCTGAGTTGACAAATCAAGAAGAGGGTCTAAGAAACATGGATGCAGCCTTGGGGGGGGGGCGTTGGCACAGAAACCCCTCTTCCCACTGGAAGCTTTGTACGAGCAAAAAAGACACTTGCCCCAGATGCCACCTCCTCTTTTTGTGCCTGGTCTTTGCTGTGGAGAAAGGCAGTGTTCAGGATCTAGTGTTTGGGGGTTGTATTTCCTAGAATAGTCCTTTCTTGATGAGTATATGAAATACATGTGAAATTCATCTTGAATCTCAGTCTCATTTTAACCACTCATTTCAATTTCCTCTCACATCAAGCTACTTTAAAAACTTAAAGTTTTTAAATGAAAATACCTAGACATGAGATTTTTCCCTTTAACTTTCACTTTACAAGTGCTTTGGAATCAGATGTTATGAGTATTAAGCAGGAAAAAACACAGGACCAGGAAAGAAAGCCCATCCCGGGAACAGCAAGAGTCAATAGGCTTGGCTTTATATCAGTTCTGCCTTTATTAGCTGTGTCACATTTGATGTTACATAGCTTCTCCCGTCCTCAGCCTCCTCATCAGTATAATAAAGGCAACAGAAACAGATTATTCCCTTGCCAATTAATATGTCAAAATAACTATCTGGTTGAATATTGATATTTTCTGCCTCTGGTTGTTCAAATATTGGTTATGTGCAATTTTTAATGCACTTTAAAGGGATTCTAAAGAGAACATTTGTTTATAAATCCTTGTCTTGTGTTTTCTAGGATGATTTAGCAATTTTTAATGTATTCTAATGTTTTCTATGCTTCTGAAATTTCTTATATTTCAAATTTATTTAGTCATTCATGAAAGTGCATGACCCTAGAAATAAAAGATGAAATAAAAAGAAATTACTAAAAATGTGAATAAAAAATCTAACTTGGATGTCATTTCATGGGTAAAATATGGGTTATTAAAAAGCTGATTGGAAGTGTCTGTGTGTGATGCTTATTTGAGTGCAGTCTAGTGGCTAGCCAGCCTCAAATTCAAATGTCAATATCTATAGATCTTTTCAGTGAAATAGTAACTCAGAAGAATCTTTCAATTTCTTTTGTAAATGTTTTAAACTTGGCTGCTGGTGTTTAGAGGTGGGTGGGAAAGGGAGCCTGGGGATATCATTATTCAGCATTCAGACTTTCACTTAATCATTCTTTTTAGTTTGATATCCTTGTTTCAGGAGCTCCTGTAATACAATTTCTCTAGAGATCATACCATCTTATTTCTGCTTGGGAAAAGGGTTTCAGCAGATAAGGATGAAACCTGGAATTATAACTGACTCTAACATAAACTTTAAATAACCCCCTGTTTTCAGCAATCCCTCTGCTGTCTTCATGGTGTTCTGAATGTCTGAGCATTTCAAAGGTTTCAATGTGACTTGGCTTGCTTCTCATCAAGAGCACCATTCCAAGGCACGTATTCCGATCCTCTGGCACCCTACCGGTCCGTCTTCTTTCTCTGTTTATGTATTGCAGTATAAGTTGATAGATGTCTTCTAATACTACTGAAGACAGAATATGTGTTTCTGTTTCTCATTCTGTTTACTGTTTGGGGATAATTTTTGTGAAGATAAGGAGATAGGGATGTTCTTTTATTGCATCATCTAAAATGTGATGACTCTGGTGTTAACTTTTACATCAGAATATAGTAGAAATGGAACACTGCTCTCTCTTGCTCCAGGTACAAATTAGTACTTGGATGATAAAGAAGCCAAACAAATCCTCTTTCTTCCTTTTACAATAATTAAGTTTGGTTTACATGAAATTTCCAACTTTTGATTCTGGCAAACCACTTCAGTATTCTTGCCTTGAGAACCCCAGGAACAGTATGAATAGGCAAAAAAATAGGACTCTGAAAGAGGAACTCCCCAGGTCAGTAGGTGCTCAATATGCTACTGGAGATCAGTGGAGAAATAACTCCAGAAAGAATGAAGGGATGGAGCCAGAGCAAAAACAACACACAGTTGTGAATGTGACTGGTGATGGAAGTCCGATGCTGTAAAGAGCAATATTGCATAGGAACCTGGAATATTAGGTCCATGAATCAAGGCAAATTGGAAGTGGTCAAATGAGATGGCAAGAGTGAACATCAACATTCTAGGAATCAGTGAACTAAAATGGACTGGAATGGGTGAATTTAACTCAATGACCATTATATCTACTACTATGGGCAAGAATTTTTTGGAAGAAATGGAGTATCCATCGTAGTCAATGAAAGAGTCTAAAATGCAGTACTTGGATCCAATTTCAAAAACAACAGAATGATCTCTGCTTGTTCCAGGGCAAACCATTCAGTATCACAATAATCCAAGTCTATGCTCTGACCAGGAATGCTGAAGAAGCTGAAGTTGAACAGTTCTATGAGGACTTACAAGACCTTCTAGAACTGACACCCAGAAAAGACATCCTTTTCATTATAGGGGACTGGATTGTAAAAGTAGGAAGTCAAGAGATACCTGGAGTAACAGGCAAATTTGGCCTTAGAGTACAAAATGAAGCAGGTCAAAAGCTAACATAGTTTTGCCAAGAGAACACACTGGTCAGAGCAAACACCCTCTTCCGACAACACAGTGGAAGACTCTACACATGGACATCACCAGATAGTCAATACCGAAATCAGATTGATTATATTCTTTGAAGCCAAAGATGGAGAAGCTCCATACAGTCAACAAAAACAAGACTGGGAGCTGACTGTGCTCAGGTCATGAACTCTTTATTGCTAAATTCAGACTTAAATTGAAGAAAGTGGGGAAAACCACTAGACCATTCAGGTATGACCTAAATCAAACCCTTACAATTATACAGTGGAGGACACAAATAGATTCAAGGAATTAGATCTCATAGAGTGCCTGAAGAGCTATGGATGGAGGTTCATGACATTGTACACGAGGCACTGATCAAGACCATCCCCAAGAAAAAGAAATGCAAAAAGGCAAAATGGTTGTCTGATGAGGGCTTACAAATAGCTGAGAAAAGAAGATACAGGGAAGGCAAAAGAGAAAAAGGAAAGATATATCCAGTTGAAAGCAGAGTTCCAAAGAATAGCAAGGAGAGAGACAAAAGTCTTCCTGAGTGATCAATGCAAAGAAATAGAGGAAAACAATAGAATGGGAATGAGTAGAGATCTCTTTGAGAAAACTAGAGATACCAAGGGAACATTTTATGCAAAGATGGGAGCAATAAAGGACAGAAATGGTATGAACCTAGCAGAAGCAGATGATATTAAGACGAGGTGGCAAGAACACACAGAAGAACTATATAAAAAAGATCTTCATGACCCAGATAACCATGATGATGTGATCACTCACCTAGAGCCGGACATCCTGGAATGAGAAGTGAAGTGGGCCTTAGGAAGCATCACTATGAACAAAGCTAGTGGAGGTGATGGAATTTCAGCTGAGCAAAACACCAGGCTGGATGAAGCAGAAGCTGGAATCAAGACTGCCAGGAGAAATACCAATAACCTGAGATATGCAGATGACACCACCCTTAGGGCAGAAAGTGAAGAAGAGCTAAAGAGTCTCTAGATGAAAGTGAAAGAGAAGAGTGAAAAAGTTGGTTTAAAACTCAATATTCAGAAAACTAAGATCATGGCATCTGGTCCCATCACTTCATGGAAAATAGATGGGGAAACAATACAAATAGTTAGAGACTTTTTTGGGGGGCTCCAAAATCACTGCAGATGGTGACTATAGCCTTGGAAGAAAAGTTATGACCAACCTATACAGCATATTAAAAAGCAGAGACATTACTTTGCCAAGAAATATCCATCTAGTCAAAGCTATAATTTTTCCCAGTAGTCATATATGGATGCAAGAGTTGGACTATAAAGAAGGCTGAGTGCCAAAGAATTGATGCTTTTGAACTGTGGTGTGGGAGAAGACTCTTGAGAGTCCCTTGGACTGCAAGGAGATCGAACCAGTCACTCCTAAAGGAAATCAGTTCTGAATATTCATTGGAAGGACTGATGTTGAAGCTGAAGCTCCAATACTTTGGCCACCTGATAGGAAGTGGCTCATTAGAAAAGACCCTGATGTTGGGAAAGATTGAAGGTAGGAGGAGAAGGGGACAGAGGGTGAGATGGTTGGATGGCATCACTGACCCTATGGACATAAGTCTGGGTAAGCTCTGGGAGTTGGTGATGGACAGGGAAGCCTGGTGTGCTGCAGTCCTGAGGGTCACAAATAGTTGGACACGACTGTGTGACTGAACTGAACTGAACTTAAGTTGCCTTAGATGATGAACATCTAGTTTGGCAAAGATATCACGTATTTCTTGAAGGAAAACTGGTGATGTGGTAAACAAGGGCCTCCTTGTCAATGGGCCCTTCCCTATATGGGTCTCTCTAAGATTGGTGTCTCATGACATGTATACATGGCCATATTTAAAATGGATAACCAACAAGGACCTACTCTGTAGCACAGGGAACTCTGCTCAATGTTACATGGCAGCCTGGATGGGAGATTTTGTGGGAGAATGGATGCATGTGTATGTATGGCTGAGTCCCTTCACTGTTCACCTGAAACTGTCACAACATTGATCGTTAATTGGCTATACTCCAATACAAAATAAAAAGCATGAGAAAAAAAAAAAACCCAACAAGCAAATAGATTAGTTCCCCTTGATGCTTATGATGAATTTG
Organism: Ovis canadensis; assembly: GCF_042477335.2. Classification (NCBI taxonomy): domain Eukaryota; kingdom Metazoa; phylum Chordata; class Mammalia; order Artiodactyla; family Bovidae; genus Ovis; species Ovis canadensis. Next base: position 78,065,756 of record NC_091248.1, on the reverse strand, counting down.
TAAAAGTTTAACACTCTGTCTTTGTTTCCAATCTCTTAATCTGGGGCAAGGCAAAAATAATTGTCTTTCTCATTATTTCAAAGTGTGAATCTTGATTGTTCTTTGTGAGCTATGTGAACTTGAACAAGTTAAGCAATTTTACAAATTCAGTATATTCTCCTATAAGCCTGGGAAACTAATACCAGCATTATTGCTAATATTAAATGGATTTAGAAGTTGGTTCATTTATTTTTTAACAAATATTTCTGAAATATTTGTTATATTTACATGCCAAGCATTATGCTTGGTGATGCAAAGACACCGAATCCAAAAATCCTTGATAACAGTTTAGCAGGGGATGTTACACAAGAATGCTTATTAGGGTGGAGAATGGAGGAGCTGGGGTACAGGGATGCATTGTGGAAGAATAGATGGCGAGCCACTCACCCTGTCCTGGGTGTTGGGAGCATGTCAGGGGTTTGTCATTCTTGAGAGGGTGGTATCTGAGACTTGAGAGGCAGATCTTGAGAAGAGTAAGAGTTAACAAGGTGAAGAGGAAGTAAAGGAATATTCAGTGTTATGGAGACAGTGTAAGCAAGGATTATAGAGATGAGAATCGATATTATATGGAAAAGGGAAAATGATTCAGTGTTGAATTGCTTTACAAAGACTCTGACCCTCCAGAAATGTTAGTCATCTCCCTCTCTTTAGCCCCTGAATGTGGTCTTATTAAAATTTAAGCAGTTCTCAAATCTTGGAGTCAAGATGTAGAGATATCTATCATATGTCAGGTATAATGACTATAGAATGGATGTGTGTGAGTGTGTGTGTGTGTACACACATACATCAGTGTGTGTGTGTATTGGTGAGCTTGTACTTTGTCATCTATGGCTGATTTTATATAGACTTTGTTAGGAAGCCATTTCTCCCTTTTAGGAGTTCAGTTTGACCTTTGCCATTAGTATATTAGATTAGACTATAATCTAATATGTGTGTATATATTATGCACATAAAATATACACTAATGTGGTCTATTAGGTTACACTGTGCTGTACTTCTCTATGAACTCTCTGTATAACTCTCTAACAAAACAGCTGTCATGTTCTATGAAAATCCTTGTGGTCACAGTGGTACCACAAAGGAGACTTGTCTTAACAGTGAGCTAGGTTTACCTGTTCCCGAATTCCCTGTAAAGCTATTTCTGCCAAAGGCTGTGATGGAATTGAGACACAACTCCCTCATCTGAGGCATATTCAGAATTCTAGCTCAATATTAAAACTCTGCTGTTGAGGTTAACATGGGTTTTTCTAATTAGATTGTTCACAAAAGGGGATGGATAGATCACCCATAAGTTCTTGATCTTCTTTCTTAGAATCAGAGAAAAGTCGACATGGACAATATATAAGGTGCTTTATTAGTGCTTCTGGACTTGCTTATATTTTCCATGGGAAGCATAGTGTGGCTTGGTCACTGCTGAGCTTAGTTTCCTTCAGAATAGCAGTAAACATTTTCTCCCATGAAGTGTATCTGTTAAATAATGATAAAAATAATAGAGAAAAATGTGGCCTCCATCATGGTCAGTCTCTTGGGGAAGTGGACTCCTGCCAGTGCTGCCTTCAGATCCTGAAGACTGATCTGTTGGATATTCTCAATTAATTTCATCCTTTTAAGGATGATTTCCATTGTGTAAACCTCACAACCATGTTGTGTGAATAAAACATGAAATGTCATTTTAATTTATACATGAGGTATGGTATCACTATAAAGCAGTAAAAATCATTTTCTTGGATGCCTTGCAAAAATGGTTCTGAAGGTAGTTTAAAAGGGTTTCAGAAAAAACTTTAGCATTAATTGAATCACTTTTTACTTTATTCCTTTGCTCATTTTTCATTAGATACCTTTCAAGGGTGGGCTGCTGTCTATGGGGTCACACAGAGTCAGACATGACTGAAGTGACTTAGCAGCAGCAGCAAGGGCCTCTTATTATTGTTCTGATTGTCTATTAGATTCTGGGAATAAAAACCATGAGTGGGACTTAACCTGTTCTTTGATGAGTGCTCAATCCACTTTGGGTGTTGGGAATGGGTTAATCATGGAAGAAATACACAAAATACACTATGATAAAGCTGTAGTATAGATGTATTCTTATGTCTTATTTATATTTTTTATTACTCAATAATGACCAATTCCTGGGTTGTGATCCAGGAATAGGACCAACTCCAGGGAAGAGCTGACTTTCCTGGAAAATAGGACATTGTTTGGAAGAACTAAGTTCTGCCTTCTTTTAAAAGACAGTATGATCACAGTGTACAAGTGTAAATAGTGACAGAATTGTACCAGTTATTTGAAGCTCAAGTGGTAAGTCTATAGTGGGAAAGATTCCTGGATGAATCATATAGTAAATTCTATGGTTCTTTTTTCTAAGACAACAATGAACGTGAAAATCTTTTCAGACTGTCCAAATAAGAGTTGTAGTTGTCTTCATTTCTACCTGTACCCATGAAAGTTTTAACTCAGCTCTCAAACACAAGGCTATCAAAATGAATAACAGAGGTCCTTTTTTTTTTCTTGTAGCAAAGAATTTACCAGTTGAGAGTAAAGGAAAAAAGCAGCAATGGAAATAGCCAAAAAGCATATTTTACTGCATGTTTTAGAGAAATGTTATTTTATTACTTGGAGTAAAACAGAGAAGCAACAACCCATTTGTGAAGTGAAAAGAGTTAAAACAATTCTAAATATTTGTACTTATTGATCTTGTTTTCAACATTTCTTTCTACCCAACTTTCTGTGCAGAGATAAATGTCTCAACCTAAGATAAATGTAACAAAATTCATAATTTATTCATTGGTCATAACCTTTGGAAGTGAAATATTGCCTTCCAGCCAACACAAGAATTAGTTGCAGCTAGTACTAAGCCCTAGAGGCCTTAACAAAGACACACAAAGCCTAGGTCCTTCCTTAAGAAAAGGGAAATCAAGCTAGAGTTGCAAGAAGTGATATTGCTGCCAGATTCACATTCAAATCTTGTGGGACCTGTGACTCTCTCATGCATAAACTCTAGATATTGAAACCCCAAGAAGCATTTCAAGGTTGACTTAAGTTGGCAGGATGTAATCATTTGTTAACTACTAGTGCAGAACTGACATTTGCCAGGCACTGAGTTTAGTGTTGAGTATGTTTCCACAAAGATATGGTTCTTGCCCTCATGGAGTGAATGTACTAGTAGATTGAAGGGATATTTGTCTTAGGCATGGTTTATGCTTCTTGTTGATGAGGCAATATGCGATAAAATTCAGTTTTAGAAAAGGGTGATTTCTGGGGGCAAGCGGTACAGAGGAAAGTAAGTATAGTGATGCCGAACTTCTAAAGCTAGGCCCAGTTCATCATGCTGCTGTTTTGAATCTGAAAATCTCCCAGGATGGGACTGCTAAGTTTACATGTCAGGAAAGTGTGTGACCACAGCTCGGAGGTCCGAGATGCTATTGAATTTGAGGGCCTGGATTCTGGCCTAAGAAGTGAGTGTTTATAATAACTACATGTTTTCACATGTGTTTTCCTGACTGCTTTATATTTTGGACATTATTTATACATATACTGTATAGAAAAAATGTATACTTGATAAGAAAATCTACTAAAAGACATTAATGCTAAAAATGACAGAGAGACCTGGGGCCTGACATCAGTGAGAGAGATTTTAATAGATAGTAAAGGGTTAACCAGGCTGGTCTTCAACATTAAAGAAAAAAATCTCCTCAGATGTGTTTCTAGTTCTATAAGCTAGTCCTTCCACAAAGCCACCACACACAAAACCTAACATTCTTTGCTCGTCTCAAACAATAGGCACTCTAAGAAGATTACATCACTGAGCATGTTTTTGGCCAGGAGAAGGCATATTTGTGAATGTGGTGGCCTGCAGTGGTTTTCTGCCAGTGTAGTCCTGTGACTGACGCATACAAATAGCTCCTGTAGCGGCAGCCTAATTAGGTATCACAGCTGCTGTGTGGTGCACGTGGCTGCCAGCCTGCGTGAGGTGTTCTGGAGTCAGGGGATTGGTGAGGCTGATCTTCAAGGTGTTCTTTCTTTTGTTCCTGTTAAATCTCTTCCTTACACAGTCTGTCAGAAAGACAAGCTCTATATTGAGAAAGATTATGCTGAATCTCACTCAGTAAGCAATGAGATAGTAACGTAATACTCTTGCGACATGCTTTGGACTCAGCCTACTGATTCCTCACTGAAAGATGCTTGGTAAATCTCAAGAGGCCAAAAGACATCCAGAATACTCCCAATGTTAGCCTGCAACTGAACTCTTCTTATAGCAAATCTAGACAAAGGACCCTAAATTAAAATGCTTTTCTCTTGCTAAAGTACTCCTCAGAAGTTACAGGTAGAAAAGTGGAAACAGAGGCATCAGCCAAATAGCCCAGGAAAACTGGAGGTTTAATAGCCAGCGCTAGTGCAATGCCAGGACAATGAGTAAAAGGGTTTTGTTGCAGTTCCCCACTGTTGTTTTAATTTTCTTTAAGCAGCAGATCCAAAATTTGAATCCCTTCATAGCCACCTAAGTTACCTACTTCGCTTGCTCCAGAATCTCCTCTCATAGTCAAAGATTAATCTCAAGGTGAAAGAGGGTAATCACAAGGTTACTTTACCTTAAAGTTTGTCTTTATTTTCTGCATGTTTGGCCTCTGACCTAATTACCCTTTCTAACTTAATCAACATATGGAATTACTTTTTCTAAACATGACTGAGAGGTCAACATTTATGTTTCCTTTAATAAGATTACACAACTTCTTAAAGTTGAGAGAGAGCTTTCCTCATGTGATAAAACAAATCCCTAAGAGATCCTTTATTTATTACTATTTTTGAATGCAAAGACTTAAGCATAATGTTTTAATTCTCATTAAATGCCTATGTATGATTCTAACTATTCTTCATTTGATAGTTTATATCCATAAGAGACATTAAACAATGTGCTAGTCCCAGTTCCCCATTTTAAGAGGGGAAATTTATTTATAAATATTCTGGTAGTTGTTTTTAGATTTTATTTTACCTCAAATATCCCATCCAAATATAGATTTAAACATAGGCCATGAAAATATCTCCTCAAATTCATTTCATCAGCAATAGCAGCTGATCTGGAGGTGATTTTTTTTTTTTGTAGTAAAGCAGAATTCTGTGCTGCATTAAAAACACACACACACACACACATAGCTTTCCAGAGTTAATTTAAGAAGCATTCTTACCCAATGGGTTTAGTAGAGGATTATGAATATGAGAAATTCCTAAGCACTTTGGTGTACATTTAATTTCTTAGGAACATTTCTACTGAGTAAAGTAAGGCATATATATATTTGTCTTTCATTCAACAGAGCTTTCTTAGGTACTTTCTGTGTCCTGAATGGTGGACTAAATGTAGTAACAAGAATTCTTACAAGAGAAAGAAGGTGGGGAACTGAGGTTGGAATGATGTGCTTTGGAGAAGGAGGATGGGGTAATGAACTAAGGGATGTGAACAGCCTCTTACTGTTCTGGAGATCAGAAGTAAAAAATCCATTTCACTGGGCTAGAAAAGGCAAGGAAATAGATTCTCCCGTAGAACCTCCAGAAGGAATGTAGCCAGGCTGACACCTCTTGATTTTAGCCTAGTGAGACAGATTTTGTACTTCTGGTCTCTAGAGCTGTAAGACAGTACACTGAATTGTTTGAAGCCACTTAGTTTCTAGTAATTTGTTACAGTGGCAATAGAAAACTTATACCTGGAGTTCTGCCCTAGTTCTTGAAATTAATAGAAAATTGATAAAAATAGAGTCTATCCAGAAACCAAGAATTAAAGGCCTTATTATTTGCAACCACAGATGCATATCTTCATTCAGCCAGTTTCTTTTTGTGCACATATGTCTAGTCTTTTCTAGGGATGCAAAGATGGATAAGACATGTTCCCTGTCCTCTCAAGGGCCAGGATGGCTCTGGATGGTTTTGTCTTGCATGATAGGTGAAGGCATCCGTACTTATTAATTAATTCATTATAGGAATTGGGTCATTTTAAAATCTCTGGATTTAGAAGGTTCTAAACTGACATCAACTAATTTTCTGAAGATAGCTTGTCTTTTTGCCCCATGTGATTTCCAGCCCCCTTTGCAGGCTGGCCCACACCAAGTTCAGAGTTGAGAATGTGGATGGCGGTTCCCCAAAAAACCTCTTACTTCTGGACTCTGACCAGCTCTCTGATCACTGCCCACAGTCCAGGAGGCCAAGAAGAGCTGATAATGCCACTTACTGACATTCAACACAGTTTCATTAGACCCAATACATTTTCAGCAATTTACCTAGCTATGAAAGGTCTGGACAGATTAAAAAAAAAAAAGAGCCCACCAAGAAAGTACTTACTTGGGAGAAATTTAAAGCTGGGAATTGGAAGGGGGAAAAGTTAGAGGAGGAAACCTATGAGTACATTCAACACAACTGGCTTCAGATGTAATGTATTAAAGGAATTAAGAGTGATTGTGATAAGGTCTCTGGGTCCAACAAAAAGTGTTAAAAAAGGGAAAAGGAATGTAAGTCGATCTTTCCAGTATGAGAGAAGTTTGGGAGAGAGTGGGGGGTGGGAATAAAACAGAGTCTGAGATGACCCTGACAAGACTGTGACACGTAATCCACCAAATCTTCAAAGGAGAGGACAAACTGCAATGATGAACGGCAAGCTGAGGGGAAGCGGGAGCTGGGAATTGGAGCAACCACTTGAGGAAGGGGAAACCCGACAGCATGACGCTTGGTGGAATGGAGCAGTAGAGGAGCAAAGGATAAGGCTGTGATGGCTAGGACTGCAGAATGCTGAAAGATAGGGTGAGGTTTAAATATCCAGCAGGTAAGGAGAGTCACTGAAAGATTTTGCAGTTTCCATGCACTGTGTGGTGATGGCTTCATGCAGCCATAACTTTATTACGTGTGTGTGTACTCAATCGCTACAGTCATGTCCAACTCTTTGTGACCCAGTGGACCATAGCCCTCCAGGCTCCTCTGTCCATGAGATTCTCCAGGCAAGAATAATGGAGTCAGTTGCCATGCCTTCCTCCAAGGGATCTTCCCCACCCAGGAATCGAACCTGTGTCTCCCGTACTGCAGGCGGATTCTTTACCGCTGAGCCACTGGGGAAACCCATAACTTTATTACAGGTGCTAGCTATTCAGAGTCATGAGAAAGTTCCTCCAACATTCATCCATCTCCAGACCTCAATGTGTAAAGAAACATGAGTCATCTTCCACATGACCTGTAGAGGAACCATGTTTTATGTTCTGTTCTCACCACTGAATAGCTCCCTCTCAAACATAAACTATTTTCTTTAGAAAGTGGGAATAGAAGAATAGGTCATCTCCTCCATGGACAGAGCCTGGTTCAGTAAGATGGTCTGTAGAGTTCATAACAGTGTGAGTTAAGACGTAGGATATGTGATCAGGGTTCAGTGGAAGGGTAGGGAGGAGTGGGTGGTATAACGGGATTCAGATTCCCAGCTTCTGGTTGCACATCTCCTCTTGACACTGTTTTCCATGGAGCAAGAAAAGGGTTTATCTGTACTTCAGTGGACTAGTGTGTTATAAAATATTTTAAAAATAATAAGAGCTGTCTTTTCTTCTTCATGGTGAAGACTAGATAGCATACCCAGAACAGTGCACATATAGAACCAGGAAGATGAGAGGTGAAGGGCATCCTTTTTTTCTTAAGTGCTTGGAGTTCTTTTTTTGAACCAACTACTTATAAGTATATATTCCTGCCGTTGACAGCAAAGGACGTGGCTTGTTTTAGATGGAGGCTAGAAAATTGGTGACATGCATATTTATCAAATGAATTCCATTACTGTAGATAAGTTTTATTTATCTCTCGACCAGTAAACACAGGTAATTAAGATCTTAAGCCAGACAGTCATACTACTCTTTTTAAAAAAATGTTTTATGTTATATTGGAGTATAACTGATTAACAATGTTGTGACAGTTTCAGGTACACAGCAGAGGGATTCAGCCATACGTATATACATGTATATAAGTTCCTGGAGTTCTAGTGAAAATGCCACTGAACAAGAAAGTAAATTTGTTTTCTTTCTCAATCTAAAGAATGTTGTCAAACTAATACTAATATGGACTCAAGCAGAGCACATCATCCTGGGGTCCAGAAACCCCTCTCTGGACTTCTGTCCATTGAGTGCTTGAATTTGAATGCAAAGGTAGCTTGAGAAGACATCTGAAGATAGCATTTTGGAATACAGTTAACTTGGGGCTGCCAAAAGTTTGATCACATGCTGAGCCAGTTCGGAGATAGTAACCCAAATGAAGTTAACTTTTCCCCTTTTGGCACTGTTAATTGTTGATAAGGAGTTAACTCAAGTTTGCTCATTGCCTCCAGCTTGCAAGAGAATTTAGTTTCACAAAAGCAAATTTAGAGAAATAGAGTTACATTAAAAAAAACAACAGTCCCTTTAGACTTGGGTCATCTTGAAGATTCAATTTCAAGAGTGTTTCAGTGTAAACACATTTCTAAGGTTTTCAGATGCCAGCAGATACAGTCCTTTGGGGAGAGACCAAATGTGTCCAAATGAAATAGGGGTCAGTGCCACAGAGAAATTCTCATAAAAGTAAACTATTGCAAAAAGATATATATATTATTTAACATACATTAAATTATTATTTATATTTAATACATATTAAATATGTAAATAATATGTAAATAAAATAATATGTAATGATACATATTAAATACATATACTAAATTACATTGGAGAAGGCAATGGCAACCCACTCCAGTACTCTTGCCTGGCAAATCCCATGGATGGAGGAGCCTGGTAGGCTGCAGTCCATGGGGTCGCTAGGAGTCGGACATGACTGAGCAACTTCACTTTCACTTTTCACTTTCACGCATTGGAGAAGGAAATGGCAGCCCACTCCAGTGTTCTTGCCTAGAGAATCCCAGGGACAGGGGAGCCTGGTGGGCTGCTGTCTCTGGGGTCACACAGAGTCGGGCATGACTGAAGCGACTGAGCAGCAGCAACAGCAGTAGCAGCCGCAGCACATAAATTACATATCAGCTTTGGCCAGAGATTCAGCAAAGATAGCTCAAGATAAAGGAAGACAAAAATTAAATCTTAATACATTTGATTAAAATAGATTCAAAATTATTTAAACTAATCTTTCCATCTTCACAAGGGAGTCAGCTGTGGGTTGTGGACTCTGATGTCACATATGCATGTCCCAGCAAGGAGTTGGTGTAAAGAATCAGCACCAATCCCAGGGTGAGCAGCATTCTCAGGGCAGCTCCAGATCCTTTTTCTGTTTGTTCCCTCTGTGCTGTCTTCAGAAAAAGTGATGAAAGGCCATCCTTCTCTAGTCAGTATGGACAGTCAGGTGTTCAGAGATCCTTTCAATCGTAACGCAGCAAACACTGACTGAACTCCTTTCATTTAGCAAATGTTTACCATACTCTGTGTTGTGACCATAGGGATTAATCATGGTCTCTTTCCTCAAGGATTTCACAGTCTCTTGAAGGAGACACATCAGTAATCCAGCAGTAACCAAGCTGAAGTAACACAGGGTGCTGGGGAGACCAGGGGAAAGAAGATAATTCATCTTGATAGTGAAGCACAGAGGGAGGTTTCCAAGAAAAGTATCCAGAGAAGATCACACTGGAACTGACACTGATACTCTGAAATGTGAAGGAATTACATAGAATAAGCCCCAGAACTTACTTCCCAGTGAGAAACATTTGTCTGTCTTTCTAAGTGATAGATTGTGACTGAGACTTAGTAATGGGTCTGAATATTAATTTACTGGTTTCCCATTCCCATTCCTAGTTCAAGGTGTTAGATACAAACTAAATCAAGTTAGTTGCCTCCTGAGAAACCTGTATGCAGATCAAGAGGCAACAATTAGAACTGGACATGAAACAACAGACTGGTTCCAAATTGGGAAAGGAGTACATCAAGGCTGTATATTGTCACCCTGCTTATTTAACTTATATGCTGAGTACATCATGCCAAACGCCAAGCTGGATGAAGCACAAGCTGGACTCAAGATTGCCAGGAGAAACACCAGTAACCTCAGATATTCAGATGACACCACCCTCATGACAGGAAACGAACAATTAAAGAGCCTCTTGGTGAGAGTGAAAGAGGAGAGTGAAAATGTTGACTTAAAACTCAACATTCAGAAAACTAAGATTATGGCATCTGGTCCCATCACTTTATGGCAAATAGATGAGGAAATAATGGAAACAGAGACTTTATTTTGGGGGTTCCAAAATCATTGCAGATGGTGACTACAGCCATGAAACTAAAAGACACCTGCTCCTTGGAAGAGAAGCTATGACCAACCTAGACAGCATATTAAAAAGCAGAGACATTACTTTACCAACAAAGGTCTGTCTGTTTTTCCAGTAGTCATGTATGGATGTGAGAGTTGGACTATAAAGAAAGCTGAGTGTGAAGAATTGATGCTTTTGAACTGTGGTGTGGAAGAAGACTCTTGAGGGTCACTTGGACTGCAAGGAGATCAAACCAGTCAATCCTAAAGGGAATCAGTTCTGAATATTCATTGGAAGGACTGATGCTGAAGCTGAAGCTCCAATGCTTTGGCCACCTGATGTGAAGTACTGACTCATTGGTAAAAACCTTGATACCAGGAAAGACTGAAGGCAGGAGGAGAAGGGGACAACAGAGGATGAGATGGTTGGATGGCATCATCAACTCAATGGACATGAGTTTGAGTAGGCTCTGGGAGTTGGTGACGGACAGGGAAGCCTGGCGTGCTGCAATCCACAGGGTTGCAAAGAGTCGGACACATCTGAGCAACTGAACTGAACTGAAATAAAGTTAGGTGTTTCAAGTGTCAGGTGTCATTTTAGAGCTCATGGCTATACTGGTTGAGAGTCTATTTGCCCAGGAGGAATAATTTGTAACGAGATTATGGAGACAATACCACCTGCATTTGTAGAATGACTCTTCCCCCAGCCCCCGCCCCGCCCGCCCCCACTGCCCCAGGAAATAGGTGTAATTTATTTTTTTTTATTGCATTTTGACATTCTCACATTTTATTTTATTTGGGCATGATGTTACTTGGCTAATACTCAAGTCATCCTTTCAGTGACTAGAGTCAGTTGTTCCCATGCAAAATTTCAGAGCAGATATAATTAAGATGAGGTTGCCCTGGAGTAGGGTGGGTTCCTGATCCAATATGACTGCTAGCCTTATAAAAAGGGGAACTTGGACATAAACACTCATAGGGGAAAGGTGATGTGAAGAGATACAGGGAGGAGATACCCATCAACAAGCCGAAGAGAGAGGTCTGGAATACAACCTTCCCTCACAGCCATCAGAATAAATCAACCTTGTCACAGTCCTGGTTTTGGACTTTTAGACCTCCAAATTGTGAGACAATACACTTCTGTTGGTTAAGCCACCCAGTCTGTGGTACTGTTATGGCAGCCCTAGTCAACCAAGACACCCGCCGAACTCTGGCATCATGGCTTCAGGTAGAGGGAATATGGTCCATTGACCCAGTATGGGTCATATTGCCTTTGCCTGTCAGCAAATGCCTATGCTGCGAGAAGGGAACTTAAGTCTTTTTCTCAGAGATGCCAAGTGTGGGTTGTGAATTAAATATGGCCCAGCAAGAGGACCTTTTGTCTTTTAAAAATGGTATTGGAGGAGGGTAAGAACTCACAGATGATCTTTCTTTTATTTTGTGGAATGTTGGACAGGGAAGAAAAAGAGAAAGAAACAGCCCTCAGGGCACTTTAATAATATTTACTTTTAACCAGCAGTGAAAGAATTCACAAGTTATTGATGGAATATTTTTAAAGAGAGAAGGTATTTTTGTGGATTTTCTTCCTTGTCAAATGACCAAAAAAAAAAAAAAAACCAAAACACCCCAAACCCCAAATCCAAACTCTTTATTTTCTTAAAGATTTGTAGTATTCTGTACTCTTCATTTCAAATTTCTAACTTATTTTTTAGTTTTCCCATTTCAACACTTAATGATCAGTATTCTTTAACTCCATGCCTAGTTATTACTAGTTGCCCAAGAGGTACATAATTTACTTTCCCTGATTTGCAAAAGGCATGTGTGTTTGTCTAAGTGACAGATTATAATATGATCACACTTTTAATTTTACAATGTGGCAAGCCATTAGCATTAATAAAGTCTATGCATGAAATAATAATTTGAATTTTGAAAATGACCTAGTAGGAAGGAAGTAGGGAAGAAATATGGTGTCTAAAAAGAGTACTGGACTTGGAATAAGAAAATCTGAGTTTAAATTCAAGCTCTCACTTTCTACCTCTGAAATTGTAAACTGATTATATAACCTCACTGCACAACATTCAAGATTATAAGATAGTGATTTCCTCCATATGTTTATTCTGAGAATTAAAATTAGATAATATACATCACTGGAGGAGGCAATGATAACCCACTCCAGTATTCTTGCCTGGAAAAACCCATGGACAGAGGAGCCTAGCGGGCTACAGTCCATAGGGTCTCAAAAGAGTCAGACATGACTTAGCGACAGATTTTCACTTTTTTTTCACTCGGTATACCTCAAATCATCTGGCACGATGCCCGCACCCTAAAAAATAGTTATTGGGAATTTGTTAAATTGAATGCTGAACTAGAATAATAAATGGATGTTATTTACATTCCAGCTCTGTTTTTTAAATAGATATTTCTTCTCAAATTTGAATGTTTCTTAAAATTAAGCACAAAAGACTTAACCTATAACCTTTTTTTCAAGGCACCTAGTTTTAGGATGTCATTTAATATTTACTGAGGTTTTGCTGTGTACCAGAAAGTGTTTATTATGATTATCTCATCTGGTCTTTATAAAACCCCAAGGAGACAGACAACATCATTACTCCCACGAGGAAACAGAGGCTTACAGAGTAAGTGCAAAGTCTCAGCTAAGAAGGGAGCGGGCTTGGCTAGGAAGAAACATAAGGCTGGGACCAAGCTTTTAACCTCTGCACTAGGCTGCCTCCCTGTAGTAGAGAAATTATCCCAAGCACTACCCTCTCGCCATCCAGATGATGGCTTACAGAGAAAACTTCTTTTATTGGGAGAGATAACTAGCAAAAGGGATTAGATTTATTATTACCACACCATAAAGAATGAAGACCTCTCAGAGATCACGGCTGTCTTTAATCTCTTCTTGAAAGAAAAATCTTGGGAGAAGGATAAATGAAAGTGAACGATGCCCAGCCTTGGGAGAGAAATGGTTTCCCACATCTGAGATGACTCACATCTTACCCTTTTGCTCCAATTTCTCTCTTTGTACGTATCCTGTGATTTACTCTCTGGACGATGGCTCTGCCGCCAGTTCCCAGCCAATGCTCACAGACGCTATCCATTTCAGAAAGAGACATGCTCTTTGCTTGTAAGTGGTCACTCCCCCCCACCCCACCCCCAGTTTCCCATATTTCTCTTCCCCTGAGAGTACATTGTTGACCATGAAGTAGGTTAGGAAACAGAACCATTTCACACAGTATAAGAGGCAGGTTGATTTTGTGGCGTTTTGCTACTTGGGTTACAATCGATCCTGGGTAGCGGAGACTCCTGGAAATTCCTCCTGGGACCACGGTGGTGTGTATGCGATGCTGGTTTTGCAGTGTGGCCTACATAGAGCTGATCTTGCCCAGTAATTAGGGGTTTACTCCCTTGATTTTGTCTCATCAATCTGGTTTATTTGGCCTCAGACACATTTTTCTCCTGAAGATTACCTCCACAAACCCCAGGACTGAGAAGAATGAATTCCAATAAAACCCAATAAATCTGACAGAAAAATGTGGAGTTAGAGATCCACACAGACCATGAGGACTGTCACATTAAAGGCGCCTGGGGATTTTTTTTATGACTTTTTTTTTCCTTCCTCTAATGCTTGGTCTCTTGCTTCCATAAATTGTATGGGCTGGCTTTTCATTAACTCGGAAAGCTGAAATAATTCTTTGTAAAGAATTCTTTAGTCACACATGATTCAAAAGTTCACCGAGATCAAAGCCAGTCAGCTCTGTGGCAGGCCCAACACCGTATATTTCATGTAAATGGTGTGGCTTGCTGCCTTCTCGGCTGGAGTTGTTCCAATTTCACATCCCTCCAGCAGATAATGGGACCCTCTGATACTGTCCCCAGCACATGGGGCTGCTCTGTGTCCCATTCCATTCTCCTCAGAAGCCCATGTAGATGCTGTCTGTACGGGCCAGTGAAGTCATTCTGACAGCCCCCTCAATATTACCTGAAATTTCATGAGGTGTGGGAGTCCTTCCTGACTCTAGGGGGTCTGGAGGAGTGGGGTGGGGAACAGAACAGAGAAACGCTTCATTGTTCAAGCCTCATCTGCTGCTCTTATTCTCCCTGTAGGGGTGTGGGATGTGTTAAAGGGGCCCAAAGGTGAGGTTAAAGTAAACCAAGAGCAGCACGAGCAGGCAGTCGTCCTTCCCGGGGATACTGCTGTCTTGTTCTTAGCCTGTCTTATTGTTCTTAACATTTTCCATTTAAAACGTATGGGCACAGGAGGAAATGATGTGTGAGAGACGTGAGAGAGAAAGCTTGACAGTTGAGCTGTTACAATAACAGCGCTGGAATAACAGTGGGCTTTTCCTGGGGCTCCCCACTTCCATGCATTCCCCCATCATGGACAGAAGCTCAGAGCAATTCAGAGACTCACCAGGCGCTTGGTCAGAAGCAAGGAGAGAATAAATTCTTCATGAGGCTGAAGAGGGGGAAGGGTGTGTCTGCAGGTGAACTCCAGAGGCTCCGGGCGCCTATAGACTATATGCCAATTGGCTGTTTTGTTGATGAAATGACAGCTATCTGAGTCCATTTCCGGATGAGTCCATGGGATACTCAAGCATTCAGTCCCTTGCATGGGTAGTAGTGGCTCTGATATCTGAGAGACATTCCAGGGATTCAGGGGAGGCCCAGAGATGAAGGACAAAGATAGGAGATGATGTAGATAGGCAAGAGATGTACCTGAGAAGGACATCCTTGAGGGATGTTCCCCCAAAGAGAGGGAGACTCAAAGAAGAAAGGTGGAAAGTCTGCTGGTAGTTGCAGGAAGTAACATGACACCCTCACCTGGCACATTGCTGTGTGCTGAGTGGAAGAGGTCGTCCTGCATCCATTTGGTAGTCTGGGTAATTTCTCAGGAACTTCAGCAATCTAGGTAACATGGCCCTTCCATTAGACCACAGAATTCAAACCCTAAACGAAGACAGGCTCAGGTTCATCCCTTCCCTTGGCTGGCAAAACTTGGGGCCAATTGCATCACTCCCTTCTGCCTTGGTTTCTCACATCTTCATTATAGGGTCAGAGTAACTAAGCCTTGGCTTATTTTGCCAGATGTTAATGAATATAATAATACAGGTAGTCATTCAAACTGGTAGAAAATGCTCTTTTGGCCAACACCATGGAAATATGGACAGTGAAGTTAGAAAAGAAAAAAACTGGCTTTCTATTACTACCAACAATAGCTCATACATCACAGAAGTTGCAAGTCAGCTCCCCTCCTTCCTCCACAAGGAGCAAACTATATTTTCAAAAATGGAAGCATCTGGTTAAATATTAAATAGGAGAGTCATTCTTCTGAGGTCTCGCACTGCCAGCACTTAGGTAGCAGTTAAGTGAGATGGCTTGTTGGCTTTGACGGCTGTACATTTATGATGCTGTATAAATAATAACTGACAGCAGTTCCACGGTGATCTTTCCAACAGTCTCGCCTCTCTGCACTTTCTTTAGTGGCTCATGCGCTTGTGCATACACACGTCCACACACACACACATGCACACGCACACACACACTTTGCCTATCATAATAGCTATTGTCTTCTCCGCACCCCCCCTTTCTTTCAACAGATGTGTCCATTTTTAGTTAATGCAAAGGAAATGGCAGCTTTTAAAGGTAACCTTTTGCAGTGGGAAAGAGCTGCATTAACTATGAAAAACTTTTAGTTGCACAATTTTTTATTCAGAATCTCCTCCCCAGACATTGGTCCCCCAGCTCAGTATTTCCCTTCAAGCTTACTGGTGATTAGAAGTGATTGCTTGAGGGGCTGTGAAGGAGGTGCTCACAGCAGCAGCAGTAGCAACAGCTGAGAAACTTTAGCTCTCAGTCCCCAGGCCAGAGAGCAGTGGCATTTATAGCCTCTGACAAAGTAATATTTGTGTGTTCAAAAAACATCTTACGGAAAAGTTTGTTGTGCCAACCCATGCTCAAGATGCTAATGGTATTTGTCTAGGCCATTGGCCAAATGAAAACAAATTCACACATACGAAGTAGAAGGACACTTGAAATAATAACTTTCGTTTCCAGGTTGTCTCAAAATGTGATTAGCACACGAGCTCAGGAGACTGGGAGATCCTCAGGGCCACTGGAAGGCAAGGCTTCAGCCATAAACTGACCTTAAGTGAATCCATACATTAGAGAAACCTTGCATGTTTCTGGTGTGGGAAAATCTCAGGCAGGAAATGCTGAATGCCAGCTCTTTGTACCAACTCAGGTGTAGGAGAGATGGCCAAAGGATGTAATTCTTATGGGAAGCATTCTGTAAGGTGATCGCACTGATCTATTTAGTGTCTCAGCGAATCACACTTCAGGCAGCAAATTCATCCTACAGGCCTTATTCAACAGAGTGTGTTAACAAAAAGATCAACCTCCCTCCCTTCCACCTTGTCCTGATGACCAAGTACTGAGAATGCACAAAATAATTGGAAAAATCTTAAGCCCTCTCTGGAAATTTACAAACTCAGGCAAATCAGCCATCGACCCGAGTTGTAGATGTCAGTTCCATCATGGCTCCAGACTTCTTACTCAAGGGAAAGAAACTCTCTACAAGGGTCACGCCCACATCGGCATCTACTCCTTGGACTTAAAGAAAAGCCTTGTGACAGGCAGTTTTCCCACTCTACCTTCCTCTCTCTTCTGAGAATAACCATGTAACCTTCTATATCCTTCTAAAGGCTGCTCCTGGCAAAAATGAGCAGAAGGCCTGGTTCCTTAATGAATGCACTTAACAATTACACTAGGAAGCTTTGCAATGTGTCCACTCTCCTCTAGGTGGAACTGAGAAGCACAGAAAAGATAGGATCATGGATGAACAATTTGAGCACCAACTATGTATATTGTTAAATTCTGGGGGATATGAAAATTTTCAAGACACCTTCCTCTGCACCTTCCTCTCTTGGGCAGCCCATGTTGACAATGAAGATAAACTCCATCAGGACAGCCTATCAACAACTGAATATGAGTTTCTGTTCTTGAGTATTTCCTATGAATTCTACCAGCAGGAGAAATCTTCCCCCAGCTGGTTAGTGTTTCTTCTGCCCTAGCATCTAGCCAGTCTACGCATCACAGTGGTTCCTAAACTTGGCTTTCAGTGGAATCATCTGGGGGTGGCTGGAGGGTGGGGGTAGGTAAAATACACTGATCTTCCCTTTCCTGAGGTTTTGATGTAATTGGTCTGAGGTGCACCCTAAGCAGTTCTGCTGAGCAGCCAAAATTGAGCACCATTGCTAGAGTCACATTATTTCCCCATTGTTGTTGCTGTTCAGTCACTAAGTCTTGTCCTGCCTTTAGCAACCCCAGGCACTATAGCTCACCAAGCTCCTCTGTCCATGGGATTTCCCGGACAAGACTACTGGAGTGGGTTGCCACTTCCTTCCCCCATTTCCCCATGGCTGTTTCCAAATAACAGACCATAACTGGTCCAACTGCTGGGGATGTCTTCTCCATCCTTGTTGGCCCCATGCCCTCTCTTCTGCCCAGCACATGGGTCTTCGTATATTTCCCAAATGAACTTGACTGAAACAAGGTCTTCAGATACCAAGAATAATTCTGTTTCTCTAGAAGGCTGCAGTTTTCAGAAAAAACAAAACAAACAAACAAACAAAAACAACAAAAAACATTGTGGGTAGTTGTATTAGGTTTCTATTTCTGCCATAATGAATTACCACCAATTTAACCATCTTAAAATTTATTTACTTTCAATCCAAGGGTATTTCCAGCAACTCTTTCATTATCTTGCATTTCTGCAGGTAGTATTTCTGTAGAAGTCTGACAAGGGTCTCATCAAGTTAGAATCAAGGAGTGGCAGGGCAGTGCTCCTTACCTGAGGCTCTGGGGGAGAATCTGCTTCCAGGTTCATTATGACTGCTGGCAGATATCACTTCCATTGGTTTGTAGGACTGAGGTCCTGGTTTCCTTCCTGGCTATTGGCCATGGTTGTTCTCAGCTTCTGGAGGCCACCTGCATCCCTTGGCTCATGGTTCCCTTCCTCTGTCTTCAAAGCCAGAAGTGGTAGTTGGAGTCCTTCTCAAGTGTCACAGCTCTCTGATCTCTCCTTCCATTTCCTCTGTCTCCCTCTTCCTCTGCATCTCTCTGACTCACTCTTCCACCTTTATCTTCTGCTCTTTGGGGCCCCTGTGTTTACATCTGTTTCACCTGGAGAATCCAGGACACTGTCCCTAATTTAAAGTTGGCAGATTAGTAAGCTAATTTCTTCTGCAAAATCCTTTCACAAGAATTAATCCAACTCTAACCAACTCTTGGAGGATGTCTTAGAATTCTGCCGACCACAGTAGCAATTATTAGTGAGAACAGAAAACCTCTTTGTGGACAGGAAGTTACTAGGGTCAGGGCCAGGATCATGAACCTGCAGATGAACGTTTTGAAATGATTATTATTTTAGCCATGACCATAAATATCTGCAGATGACAGACAGTCCTTGAGGCTGTTAGAGCAAACTAGGGAGAAGAGACTCATGTTTATCCTGGGCTTTATAGTTTACAAAGAAAGACTCTTCTAGAATTGGATTGCTGAAGGGTGAGGAGGATTTGAGTACTAGAGGTTCAACAGGCAGGGCTGTGCTCCCCTCCTCAGCCCTCAAACTGGAACAGCTTTGCTTTGATGTGTTTAGGATATTGGACTAGAATACAGATGATTTCTGAAGAAATACTTCTTCATCAAGTGGTCTTCGGGATGCCTTGTGAGGCAGATGGGACAGCTTTTAATTTCCCTGTCTTGCTGGCGAGGAAACAGGTTGCCTGAGGTTCCATGATGTTCCCAGAGTCCATTTAGCCAGTGATCCTTCACTCTGTGCAGAACAGGTTGGCTGTGGCTGCCCTGAAGTGGCCTACAGAGCCCACTTATAAGCTATTTGATGAAAATCAACTTTTTTTTTGTTCTGGTGCAATCTCATTGTAACCCTGACACACTATGGTCCAGCTTGATTCATTTTTTTTTAACATCTTTTTTAAAATTTTTAATGAGAGGATAATTGCTTACAATATTATGCTGGTTTCTGCCATACACCAACATGAATCAGCCATAGGCATATAGACAACTCCTCCCTCTTGAACCTCCCTCCCACCTCCCACCCCATCTTACCCCTCTAGGTCATCATAGAGCACCTGATTTGCAGCTTGATTATTTTTTTAAAGACCTCAGACATGACACTCAGCATCTTGGACTTTTCCCACAAATCATGCTATGCATACTATAAAGGATATTCAAAATGATGTGCTAAGCTCTAAACTCAACTGTGAAAGAATTTCTCACACAGATAGATAACTGATTGTGTGTGTGTGTGTGTGTATGCTGGGGAAGAAGGAGATCACTGAAATAAGTCCAAGTCTCATATAGGAATCTGCTTTGAAGACAGTGAGACTTATTTGGATACATATACTTTTCTTACGTATTTTTTAGAAAAAGTCACCTAATTTTACCATATTTAGGTTTTGATAGATTTAATAAAGGCTTTTGAAATCACTGGAGAAAGGGCAAAGAGGAAATGGAAAATACTCTGATTCCATGGCATGTTATCAACCAAAATATGAAAGTTGTATGTTACTAAGCATTCAGGCTTTTCTCTCGCTTTTGGAAAGGGCTGGGTTTTCCTCCTAGCTGCAGCACTTTTACAGTATTATTGAGGCTGTCAGAATGCCTCTGTCTATATGAAAAGCATTAGAAAAGCAGTGGATGTGCGGGGTATTTCCTAGAGAAAACCATGCTTATCTGTCTTTTCCTCCTTTGAAGTGGGCCTTGCGTGGTCTCGAAGTGGGGGTGGGGGCGCTTTGAAAAGGAGGGGTCCTGGGGGAGGGTGGGAAATCAGGCCAGGGGAGTGTGTGTGGGAAGAGCAGCCTCAGACACAGGGTCATTAGTGGTCGGCTGAGCTGCAATATTCACAGCACATTTGCGGGGTTCAATTGATCGCTCCAGGCCAGAGATAGCGTCAGCGAGGATGTGGTGAGCAGTGGCCGGGTGCTCCGGGGCTTCCGCTCTCACACATCATCAAGCCTCATTTTTAAATGGTTTGAATTAATGACACTTATTCAGACAGACAAAGGAGGTAAATGGAAATGTTAGACCAGGCTTTTCACCTACTTTGCTTAACATTTCCCGTTACCTTGAGTGCTGGAAACTCTCCATGGTCTCGCTCAGCCTGAACAGGAGCTGCCTGAGTGCCCCGCCTGCTCGACCTTGAAGGAGGACGTGCCCGTGCCCATATAGGGAGGTGACAGCTTACGGGGAGGGTGAAGGAGGATGCTGTCAGCCCATCAGAGAGCATGCTGGGGAGCAGGGGTTCCTGTCCTCCAGGGTCAGGACTGCCCCCAACAACGATGCCTTTCATCACGTAGATTTTTATAATGATTAAGACAATTTTCTGGCAGTGGGCTGCAACATGTCTTGAGCAAGGGCACCTTTGACCAGTTCACACAAAGTGGGCTTTGAGGCTGGTGGCAGGGCTGCCAAGTGACACGGAGGGACAAAAAAACAGGGTTCTGGAATTAGGGTCCTGCTCAAATCCTCGCTTTGCCATTTCCTGCCTGTGCAAAGTTGAGTGAAGCCACTTACACAGTCTGAGGTTTAGCTTCATCATCCATAATCATGGGTGTTATGCTAGATTGAAATGAGGTGAGCTGGGAAAATGGTGATCGTGGTCAGAACTTCATGAGCTCACAAGTCACTAGGACTTTGCCCTGCTGGTCCACTTTCTGCTCCTACCAGATTGCCTGGAAACCATGGGTCATGAGACCCTACAGGGACTCCAAAGCACTAAAGCCGATTGACCCAGGAGGACACACACATTTGCAGGACTTGAGTTTGACAGTCTGCAAAGCCATCTGTTAGCAGGGCCCAGGAATTTGTTCCCAGGAAGCCAGCTTCCTTCTCTTGATGAAATGTTCAAGTTATCCCATCATACCCTCCTTAGCACAGGTGAAGGACAGGGGATCCCAGTCTAGGCAGGTCCGGCAGTGAAAAACAAGGAACAAGGGCAACAGCCCTGTGATGGGTGGGATGTGGAGTGTCAGGGGGAGGCGAAGGCCTGCAGGGGAGCAGGTGAATTCAGTCTTTGTTCCTAGCATCTTGCTCTGGGGACCTGCTCCAGGTTTCTGTCTGGCCCCTCTCCTGGCTTTTTTATGTACACGGGAGAGTAGAGGATGATCCAGAGTCAGACTGTCTGGATCCCAATGCAGGCTTCCTGTGCCTACTGGCTTTGTGACCTTGAGCAAGTTTCGTAACCACTCTGTGCTTCAGTTTCTACATCTGTTAAATAGGGGTAGTCATAAAATGCCTACCTGACAAGGTGTTTGTAGCAATTACATGAAAATGATTTAGTAAGTATTCACTACATGTTGATATCTTTGCTATTTAACTATGATTTGTCACCTTCTTAGATTTCTAATTGTAATTTTAATATACAGTCAATGGATTTTACATGCAAATTAATGCAAATCAATATCAAGAAAGTATTGATTTCATTCTAGCACCCATTGTTGGGACAGTGAATAAACCAATCCACTAGGCCTTGGTTCCCCAAAACCCACTCTGTTTCCGTGTCAATTGAACCTTTGGCTGACTCTCCTGAGGCTAAGCTGTAAAACTCTTTTTACAGACTGAAAGGTTTTTATTCTGAAAATAATATTTTCACTTTCCTTTCCAAAGGGAGTTTGCTCTTCTCTGTGGGGACAATCTGAGTTTTCCTTCAGATTAAATATTTTTAATGTAAATGTTCTAAGGGGAAAAGTGTAGGGTTAGATGAACCCTCAATCTGGGTTCTGTGTGCATTAGTGAAGGTTTTCAAATGCAAATATTTGATAAAAATATGTGGTTTTGTTTATTTATATGTATCTATATGTTAGCAACGTTAACTTGAACTGAACCGTTTAACGTGCTTAATCTGAGGCAGATGGAACGGTCAGTGAATTATTTTTGTAAACCACTTCTGTTGGCATTTTGAGCTTCCTTTCGTATTGATTCCATTCTGGCCAACCACTCGAGGCTTCACCAGCATAAGCCGGTGCCAGACTCCACTTCAATGACATATGTGTTCGTTCCCCTGAAACACAACACAATTGCAAATTTCTTCAGCCCATAGAACCCCTTTTGTAACTAATTAGACCAGACAGCGTGCTGCGGAGAAACCCCCAGACACAGCGCTGCATCCTGGTGGATATTCATACAGGCCAGCCTCTTCACAAAGTGAACAATTGCCCAAATAATTATTTCCTGCTGTGGACTCTTTTTTTTTTTTTTTTAAATGCTTTGTTTGTTAAATCCTATTTTCCTTCCTACTTTCCTGTTGACTGCAGCTAAATTGAATTTGGTCCAACCCATCTCACACTGGATCAGCAAAAAGGCTTCACTCTGTGGGAGAAAGGAGTTAACCCTTTGAGTGCTGCCTTTCCTGTCAGCTCAGGACCCAACATCTGGTTCTGTCTTATTCCAATAGCAGAGCAAGAGGAGAGGAAGGGCTGCACTGATGCAGGGGCAAATGAAGAATGAGAGAGAAATGGAATATGTTGCATTAGGATCATGACCATTTGGGGTGAAGAAAGTTTGTGTCGTTTTCATGTCGTCCCTCAGAATACAGAGCTATGAAAAGGCAGGGAAGAGGGTGTACACAGCTTAGTAAACATAAGGAAGAAGGGCACTTTTGAACCAAGGCCTTCTCTAGACATGTGACCGACATTTGAAGTGAAGTGCAGGTTGTTAAATGAAATATTGAATAATTTGGTTAATCATTTCTGCATAATAAGATTAATTCATTGCTGTTGTTTAGTTGCTAAATTGTGTCTGTCTGACTCTTTTGTGACCCCATGAAAGGTAGCCAGCCAAATCTCCTCTGTCCATGAGATTCCTCAAACAAGAATACTGGAGTGGGTTGCTATTCCCTCCTCCAGGGGATCTTCCTGACCCAGGGATCGAACCCAAGTTTCCTGCATTTGCAGACGAGTTCTTGGCCACTGAGCCACCAGGGAAGCCAAGTAAGATTAATAGAAGGGTCTGAATTAGACTTTAATTCATATCTCATCTTAGAGCCATCTGTGATGGGAGTACCCATCTCATTAATGGTTTCTCACTGTTGGAAGACTTGGGGCTGTATTGTGAAATCAGATAGCTGAATGTGTCGAGAGGCGTGAGATCCCAAGGAAAGAGAAGCTGCTGTGAGGAATATTCTGGCCAATATCAGCAAGTGTGATTTTGTGGGCGTGTTGTAGCTTCTGTCCTTCGTCGTGTGAAAACTGTCCATCTGGTGAGACTCTATGGAACTTGCTGTAAGCAGAGATGGTGTCAGAGGCTGCATTTGGCTGTCAGTCCCGGAAATGTAGCTTATGTTTCTGCAGGTGGAGTGTCAGAGCATTTTCCTGTTTGATGCAAGAGTCTCAGATTTCTCTTAGATATTGTATAAACTTTTACTTCCACCAGCAATATATGAGACTACTGCTTCCCCCAGCCCACCCTACAAACAGCATGTAATCAAACTTTTACTTTGCACCAATATATGTTTAAGCAATGATATTTTGGCTTGAAAAATTTTTTTATTGAAATATCATTGATTTATAGTGTGGTGTTAGTTTCAGGCTTATAGCAAAGTGAATTGATTATACATATACATATAGTTGCTCAGTCATGTCTGACTCTTTGTGATCCCATGGATTGTAGCCTGCCAGGCTCCTCTGCCCATGGAATTCTCCAGGCAAGTATACTGGAGTGTGTTGCCATGCCCTTCTCCAGGGGATCTTCCCACCCAGGAATAGAACCCGGGTCTCCTGCATTGCAGGCAGATTCTTTGCTGTCTGAGCCACCAGGAAAGCAAAAGTGTTCCAGCATTCCTTTTTTTTAGCCACACAGCTTGTGGAATCTTAGTTCCCCTGACCTGGGATTGAACCAGGGCCTATGGCAGAGAAAGAGCTAAGTCTTAACACTTGACCTCCAAGGAATTCCCCATCCACTTTTTTTTAGGGTCTTTTCCCATATAGGCCATTACAGAGTACTGAGTAGAGTTTCCTGTGCTATATAGTAGGTTCTTATTAGTTGTCTATTTTATACATAACAGTGTGTATGTCAGTCTCAATATCCCAATTTATCCCTCCCCCCAGTCCCCTGATAAGCACTTATTTGCTTTTTACATCTGTTTTGTAAATAAGTTCATTTGTACCCATTTTTAGATTCCACATATAAGTTGGTTGTCTTTTAATATGAATGAGAGTGTCTGGTCATGTGTTCAAGAATCATTTGGCAACTTCATTGGCATGTTGCTCTTTTTCCTATGTATTTACAAAAGCTCTTCTCAAATGTCTCATACTTTTATGAGGATATTAATCCTTGCTTTATTATGTAAGGTGCAATATTTTCCCAGTTTGTTACTTTTGACTTTTCTATCAGTACTTTTTGCTATGTAGAGGTTTCTAATTTTGTTACCATTAAACATGGAATATTTTCTCATTACGCTTTCTAACTAATTATTGTTTTATATGAAAACTATTTTATTTCCCTTTATTAACTTTGTGCCCTGATATTTTACTGAATTTTCTCATTTTCCGCAATCTTTCAAGTGCTGCTCTTGACTACAGATTTACAGTGTCTTCTGCAAACAGATACAGTTGCATATCCTCATTTTTAATTTTTAGGAATAAATGAAAACTATGAAGAAAACTTTAAAATTATTTCTAAGAAGCATTTACAAGACATGTGTGCACATGGACACACACACACACATAAACATGCTTGAACAAATGGGAGGCATCAATTCTTAGACAGGAAGACAATATTATAAAGATGTCACTTTTCACTAATTATAAATTTAACATGGTCACAACAAAAAGTAACCCATGGGACTTTTAAAAAGTTGAAGTAATTCTAAATCAAGAAAGAAAAGCAGAAAAATTCTGGAAAAACCAGAGCAACAGAGAAGATTGTCATACTAGATATTAAAGGGTATTATAACTGCTCAGTAATAGCAACAATGTGGTATTGTTCATGAGTAAGCAGACAGATCAGTGGAACAGATTAAGAAATCCAAACATAAACCTTAGTATATGGAAGTTTAATATGTGGGAAATCAGTGAAGGAAGCCTGTACTATAATAAGTGGTACTAGAACAAATCATAAAATCATAGCCAAGTGAAAAGAGATGAATTTATATCTGAACCTCATGCCCAATATCAGGATAAATTCCCAATGTATCAAAATTTAAATCTAAAAAAGATTAGTATATAACTTTAAAAAAATCCTAATGGTAAAGGTATTATAAACATGAAGCTGTATCAGTTAATATACTTCTGCCATTTCATTTTTAATAGTTTCATAGTACTCCACTCAACAAACTATCATACTTTGTTTATGGACATTCTAGGCTCTTTCCAGCTTTTTACTGTTATAAGCAAAGCTGAAATAGCCATTTAACAATGTAGGGGGGATTATTTACCAAAACAGCAAAACAGAGTTCTCAAAATTGAACGTCAGTTATTGTGTTCATTTCCTATGGCTACTGTAACAAATCACTGCAAATTCAGTGACTCAAAACAACAGAAATTTATTCTTTCACTTTTCTGGAGGCCAGAGTTCCAAAATCAGTATCACTGGCCTGATATCAAGGTATCATAGGGAAGCTCTAGCTTTTTCCTTTCCTCTTCTAGTGTCTTCTGGCATTCCTTGGATTGTGGCCACACACCATTCCAGTCTCTACTTCCGTAGTTATGTGGCCTTCTCTTCTAAGGTCAGATCTTTCTCTGCTCCCTTCTTATAAAAGTACATGCAATGATATTTAGGAACCATCTGGATAATCCAGGATTGTCTCCCAGTCTGAAGATCCGTAATCACAACTGCAAAGTCCTTCCCCCACTGCCCTACCCCTCCCCCTCTTTGAGGTAACATTCACTGGTTCAAAGGATTTGAACTTGCAGTTTTGGCAGGATGGGGTTGAGGAACTGGGTGGGGGGAGTAGGCATGCACAGCTATCCATGTTCTTGGAAATTTGTAGATTATTCTAGCTCTGGAGAAATTCTTAGCAGCATTAATTTCTAGGCAGATTCTAGCTTTTGCCAAATTACCAGGCTCTTTCTTACTTCATTCTTCTTCTCCCTCTTTCCAGCATCATTGTCCCAAGCCTCCCCAAGGCCTGCTTATCTGGGATGTTGGTCAGCTAAAGGCCTCCTCAGTCCTATTCCTAGGTCATCCGTTCTTGTCCTGAGGTCAGTTTTTCCAAGGGCTCATCCTAAAGTCTGGTTATCTCTTCCTAAGGGGATTTCTCTTTGGTGTTAGCCAACTTTTCCTCTCAGGTTTCTTACTTCATAGCTCAGGTATGCAGCTATTCCTATTATAATCACCACCTTGCTCCATTCCAATGGTCCTTCACATGTTTCTCTGGCGGTTTCTGGCTAAGAAACTCTTATCTGCAATAACAATACCACCATCTCTCCCTTTCCCAAACACTCGCATTTCAAGTCTTGGCAGTTTTAACAGAAAGGAAAAATAAAAACTTTTTGCAAATCATGTGTCCCTGAAAAAGTCCCAAGTCCGTGACTTTGTTTCTTTCTGCCGGGTGATTCTTATCTCCATATTATTTCTGCTCTTCTATGGACTCAGCAAAGGGCCAAAACCTAGGGAACCCCCTATCCTCTAGGCCTGAGCACTTTGCTGGAAATCCTGCTGATCATGTTGTGGGTGCTGGAATCTGCTAGTCAGCATCTTACCCACTTCGTGTCCCATCTTGGCAGCCTGCAGATTTGTCAGCAAAGAACTCTTTTTGAGTTCTTTGTATGTCGGTTTATGACCCAGTGCCCAGCACTGGGACAGCTTCTGAGAATAAGCAAGCAGGAAATTTGATGGCAAACCCATCTCCAGATGTGGTAAGGCCCGTGACGACGCCCTGCCTTTCTTTACAAACCCTTCCAGCATCTGTGTAGAAACTTTATTTATTCATTTCTGGATTCCGTGTACTCCAAAGTACAGAAGAAGGGATTTGCATCAAACCAGCAGGGATTCACAGCCTGAGTCTTCCACTGGCAGAAATATGGCCTGTCCTAATTGTATAGTCTGGTTCAGCTTCAGTTTCCCAGTCAGTGAACTGGGCCCTGATGCTGGGAAAGATTGAGGGCAGGAGGAGAAGGGGACGACAGAGGATGAGATGGTTGGATGGCATCACCAACTCAGTGGACGTGAATTTGAGTAAGCTCCAGAAGTTGGTGATGGACAGGGAAGCCTGGCGTGCTGCAGTCCACAGGGTCACAAAGATTCGGACATGACTGAGTGACTGAACTGAACTGAACTGGGCCCAGTGAAATCATGTCAACGGTTGCTGTGAAGACCAGGTGAGACAATGGATGTTGTACACCCAGTACCACTCCTGGCCAGCAGCATCTCAACATCTGCTCCCTTTTATCTGCTACTGCTGAGTCACTTCAGTCGTGTCTGACTCTGTGCAACCCCATAGATGGCAGCCCACCAGGCTCCCCCATCCCTGGGATTCTCCAGGCAAGAACACTGGAGTGGGTTGCCATTTCCTTCTCCAATGCATGAAAGTGGAAAGTGAAAGTGAAGTCGCTCAACTCTTAGCGACCCCATGGACTGCAGCCTACCAGGCTCCTCCATCCATGGGATTTTCCAGGCAAGAGTACTGGAGTGGGGTGCCATTGCTCATGCTCAAACTTGAGCCTTGTTTTTCACTCTGTATTTCCTTCCATTAAATCAAGTTCTTATAAGTCTTGCTTATACTTAGCCACAGTATGGTTTAGTAATTAAGGTAATTGATATTTCTACTTATTAAGCCAGATACAGCAATACTTGCCTTTAGGTGCATTTTGGCATTTAATCTATCTTTTTCTTTAAAAAAAATCATTTGTACTTCTTTCCAGTCTCACCTCTGTCTCTCAAATACAAGTTTGAAGTTGATGAGGATCTTTTCTGGGTTTTTAAAATACTTTTGCTATATTTCAATGGCTAATGTGTAATAGGAAAAATAGTGCTGCTTTCTGTTTTAAAAATTTACCCAAATGGTATTATAATGTACATTTCTTTCCCAATCTGATCTTTGGAATCAACAGTGTATTTTAGAAATAGATCCATGTAGCTCTAGTCCATTAATTTTAATGAGTATAATAGTATATAGAATAAAAACACTACTATTTATCTATACATTCTTCAACGGACAATTAGTTTGTTTTCAAATTTACAAGCAGTTCTGCAGTGACTATTCTTGTGCATGTCTCCTTGTTCCCAAATTATTATTTTTTAGGACAAATTCCTAATGGACAACTATTTGGCACATTTTTAGGACCTTCATTATCTCCTAACAAATTTTGCTCCATCTCCACCAGCATCATTTTTAGTTCTACCAGCATCATTTATAGTTTCACCAGCAGGGTATGAGAATGTCTGTCTCCCCAGATCATCACTAACATTTTATGTTCTGATGCATTTAAATTTTTGCTAATCACAACAAAAAATCATCATCTCATACTTTTAATTTTCCTGTCTTTGATGAGTAGTGAGACAGCATCTTTCCTTATACTTATCAGCCATTTATGGTTTTTGTCCTGTGAGTTGCCTGATCTTTAACTTCTGTATATTTTACAAATATGTTGCCCAATTTGCCAATAATCTTCTGATTTGTAGTAATTTTTACTCTGTAAACTTTAAACATTTTATATAGTCAAGTGGTCAAATCTATCAACATTTTCAACTGAAGTCTTTTTTAGTTATTGAATTATATTTAATTAAATATCTATCTATCTATCCTGCTGTGTGAAAGACACCAAGGGTTACAAATAACAGTCAGTTATCATTTCAGGGAGAACTTCTAATTTAGTTGAGGCAAGATACTTGAAACTATTGGCAATAATGCAAGCTGTCCATGATGAGTGTTAAGTACTTGGCACAAAAATTAGGTGATTTCACTTTGGCTGCCAGGAAGCTGAGAGCAAAGAGCACAAGTAAATGCTGAATCACAGTGACTAGATTAGCCTTGGTGACTCATGGCAATGCAGAATATTAAGGCTGGAATAGTCCTAAAAGCCATCTAACCCAACCCTTCCATTTAAAATAAAAATATATATCTTTCAGCATTGAGTGAATTCCCACCAAAATGTCCTGCCAGCAGACCAGGCAGCCGTGCCAGCCCCCACCAAGTGTTCTCCTAAGTGACTGCAAGACCATACCCTCTCCAGGCTCTTTGTGCTGTGGGGCCAGTCCTGAGAACAGATGCCACATGAGCCGCCACAGCCCCTTACATGGCACAGACGCCAGCACCAGAGTCCTGACTAGTGTGAGTGGGGGCTCTGGGGCTCTGGCTGCAGCCTCAGCTCTGGGCTCAGGCACCACAGAGGATCAGTATTGAGGCAATAGACCAAGGGTGGAGGATATAACCCAGCCCAGTGCTTCCCCTGCCCTCACTCTCTTTCCTCTACCGCACGGGGCTGACTAGTCTTGTGTTAATGGAGTCTTCCTTGCAGAATGTTCTGTTTGATCTGAAAACTCAGTATTCATTGTGGGTCCTGATTTCTTTTTTCTCATATGATACTTGCCATTGTCAGATTATTTGTACCTCATACAATTGTTTACCCACCCTCCAAAGCTCAGGGACCCCAGGATACCTCTCTTTAAGGTTAATAGCAGAGCCTCATTAAATGGTGAGCCATCTTAGCAATTCCAAGGATGCCTTCTTCATCTTTTTTCTTTCTTAAACTTTTAATTTTGAATTAATTATAGACTCAATAAATTGTAATAAAAGAGAGTAGCCCCACGTCCCATCACTCAGGTTTCCCCAAAAATGACTTCTTATATAACAATATATTATGAAGCAAGGAGATTTTTTTCTTTTTTGGCCACACTATGTAGCTTGTGGATCTTAGTTCCCCAACCAGGGATTGAAACCATGTTCCCTGCAATGGAAGCGTGGAGTCCTAACCACTAGACCACTAGGGCATTCCCTGAAGCAAGGAAACTGACTGACTCAAAACCATCAACTAAATTACAGATCTTATCATATTTCACCAGTTTTTGCATGCACTCATTCTTGGTATGTCTCTGTACAATTCTATGACATCTTATCACACGTATAGATTTGTATAGCCATCACCACATCGAGTTCCAGAACTGTTCTGTCCCATAAAGTATCCTCTTTGTAGCCACCCTCTCCTCTTCTATCCACAGGAACCCACTGATGCAATGATTCAAAAATTGCATCAATGGAATCACACAATCAGTATAACCTCTAAAGACTGGATTTTTTTTTCACTTCACATAGTGCTCTTGAGATCTATTCAAGTTGTTGCATGGATCAATAGCCAGTTGCTCTTTATTGCTGAATAGTATTCCATGGTATGGATGCACCGCAGTTTGTATTATTATTTACCTGTTGTGGGACATTAGATTGGTTCTGGGTAGTGCAAATCAAAGTGTTGAAGTGATGTAACTGTGGAATAAACTAAATATATAACAGTCATATGAATATTTTACAAATGAGCTCTCTTCATCTTTTTTAATTAAAAAACACACATATTTCTAGGGGAATTCTTTCCTATCTGCATTCTTGATGAGTTTCTTAAAGGGGTTGTCTGGGCAAATGACCATTCCCAGGTCATCCTTTTGATACCTACCAATGATTTTCAGACTTTTTTTGGGGAAACCAAGTTGGTCCTCTGCCATTAGAGGTTTCCTTTCCAAAAATTCTAGCTATCAAAAACTGCCATCTGCTATGTGGATTCCCATCACGGGGACTTTGTACATTTTCCCCTTGTTTCACAGCCTTCTAACCATTTAACTCTCTGACATTATGATCTTTATTGATTTGTTCCCTTGTCTTCTGACTACCCCTTCTGTGAGAGCTGCTGCTGCTGCTGCTGCTAAGTCACTTCAGGCGTGTTCGACTCTGTGCGACTCCATAGACGGCAGCCCACCAGGCTCCCACATCCCTGGGATTCTCCAGGCAAGAACATTGGAGTGGGTTGCCATTTCCTTCTCCAATGCATAAAAGTGAAAAGTGAAGTCACTCAGTCGCTCAGTTGTGTCCGACTCATAGTGACCCCATGGACTTCAGCCTACCAGGCTCCTCCGTCCATGGGATTTTCCAGGCAAGAATAGTGGAATGGGGTGCCATTGCCTTCTCCGTCTGTGAGAGCTAGACCTTGCTTTGTTCTCTGCTATTCCCCAGTTTATAGCTTGGGGGCCAGGTATAGAGCAGGTGTACAATAAATGGTTTTGATTGAATGTGTGAATGAATTGTGTCTTTAATACAGAAAATAAACTTGAAAACATCTGTAAGACTGGACTTAAGCAAATTTAAGTAAAGTCCACCAAATACAGAGAATAAAGGAAAACCATTCCAGAGCTTGAATTTAGAAAGCCTGGGTCCGAATTTCATTTCTGCCCCTTTCTGGCTCTAAATCTGTAGATAAATGATGTAACTTCTCTGCCGAAGTCTTGTCATTTGCAACATTATGCATCGTCTTCACAGGATAATCGTGAAGTTCAAGAAAGACAATTTTGTGCATGTTGAAAGGCACTGAAGTGCTATGTAAATCTAAGGGGTTCTTCCTCTTCTTGTAGTTATTATGACATAGTCCTCCTCTCTCCTTTTCTCCTTCCCCTCCCCCTTCTCCATCTTCATGTCACCATCACCACCATCAGGACCCTCTGCATCCTTGAGGGGATGAAAACATCCAGGCAACTGCAAATATGAAACCATGGGTTCCTTGTGACATTCCGTCCAGTAGAGGGCAACAGTTCCTACCAGCTAAGTCCAGTGTCTTTAACCATCAAGTTGAAGTACAATCATGGCAATTTATGATCATTAATACTTATTTAAAAGAAACACACATGTCTCACCTAGTAATCTTTCCATTCAAAAATTTTCAGATATTCTTGTTTGGTATATTGCCTTCTAACCTAAATTTCTGAAAATGTCTGACGGCCTTGAAACATTTTTTAAAAAAATAGGATTTGCATCCTCTCCCTTCTTTCCGGATTGGCTGACTAAAATGCAAAACAAATAGTGGTTTAGGACTGATGACATAGGCATGCTTCTCTTTTGAATATTTATATCCTTGGCATTCCTCTTAAATGATAGGATAATTGCTACAGGTTATCTGAGAATTCTCCCACTCCTCAGATGGGAATTCTCTCACCTACACTTTCTGTGTGCTGGGCTATCACTATATGTATTTCATTCTAAGATTGGTAGACAGGGTTCTCTACCAAGAAACTGATCTCCTGAGTCTACCTGGTAGGGTCTAGGAACTTCTTCCTGTAATGTTGATGATCAGCTATCATGTCAGTGGGTGAGGGACAGAGAGGCTGGGAAGTTACTGGGGGCTTCACTGCAGATAATGAGCACAGTGGGGCCTTTGATATTCTGTTTTAACCTGTAGCCGGGAGAACCACACTAGAAAAAGCCACTGCAATCAGCTCCAGAGAGGGAGAGAGAGAAAGATACACAAGGCAGCCCAGTTGCTTCCAGTTAACGAGAGCAGAGAGGATAATCAAACATTAGCAGATGCTTGCTTGTTCACTCTGGGGAGGAACATGCTTTCCCCATCATTGTGTGGAATTACAGGCAATCCTGGGATGCCTCTTCTTTTTATTGGACATCTATTAACTTTCATATCATACCAGCCCCTTTTATTGAGGAAGGCACCAAGATATTTAAACAAGATGGTTTATAAATTTGAGTATCATTCATCCATTCATTCATCAAATACCAGTGGAAGGCCTACTATTTGCCAGGAACTAGAGATTCAAAGGGCTTCCTTAGTAGCTCAGTTGGTAAAGAATCTGCTTGCAATGCAGGAGACCCCAGTTCGATTCCATGGTTGGGAAGAGCCTCTGGAGAAGGGATAGGCTACCCACTCCAGTATTCTTGGGCTTCCCTTGTGGCTCAGCTGGTAAAGAATCTGCCTGCAATGTGGAAGACCTGGGTTTGAGCCCTGGATTGGGAAGATGCCCTGGAGAAGTGAAAGGCTACTCTCTCTATTATTCTGGCCTGGAGAATAGTCCATGGGGTCGAAAGAGTGGACACGAGTGAGCGACTTTTTTTTTTTCACTTTCAGAGATTTAAAACGAAGTAGGATCAAGACACTTCCCAGTCTCTGGGGGAATCGGATGCAAACCATTAAAGACCCACAGGGGAGCAAGTGGTATAACTGAGCTAAGAATGTATGGTCATGAGCACACCCTAGGAGATGGTGACTGGCTCTGTCTGTGAGAGTCCTCTAGGGAGGTGGTGTTGAAGCTGTGTCTATGTGCTACGGGATACATTTCAGAATTTTTCATCTTGTTTCACTTCTTAAGCAAAGCTTGGTTTGTGTCTACAAGGATGCTGGATGAGAAAGATGCAGTCAATCTTAATTGTTGTCACTCTCCCTCCCTCCCAGTGTCCCAGCCCTGCCTGGTATAAGTTATGATTGGATTTGACAGTTGTGAATTGGTGAGCACAGTAGGATGAGTTGGCATACGTGTCCTAAGAGTTCAGGATGGGAAGCCAGATCTTGAGTCTTCTTCCCTCTTCCCTGTTATTGGCTAAGGAGAGAAGTGAATGGAGCTTGTTTGATTTCCTTTGGTTGGGGCCACACTAACTTTTCCCTAAGATAAGGCATGCCTCTCAGTATTCTGCTACAACTTTCTAATGGGTCACTGAGGAAAAGTACCGAGTCAGGGAGAGGACACTTCGGGTTTAAGATGCGGGGAAGAGGTCCTGTTGCAGGAGAAAAATCCCATCCACTTTCCCATGAAGCCTTATGTGACATGCTTAATTTATTCTTCCTTCTTGGGAACCGCACCACTCTGTATATTAATTTGGTCATTTTGCTAAACCTTTCCCTCTCAAAGTTGGATCTCCAAGACACCTTTAAGATAAGTCTGAGGGCATAAGCCCGGCCCTGCAGCACTTCTGGAGCTCTGAGCCCCAGTCTTTGGAGTAGTGAGCATTGAGCAGCTGCCCCTGGCAGAGCAAATGAGGAGACCTGACACCCCCACCCCCAGCTCCTCAGCTCAGAGCGCCCAGAGCACACATCCTCCAAGCTGTGATTGAGCCTGGGGCAGAGCCCAGCCCTGGGGACAGCACAGCCCACACTCCAAGCCCAGGAACACTTTAGACCCATGTTGGCTTGGCTCTGGAGCTGGCTGTGGCCAGCTGGGACACTGAACCGTTAGCCTGTTCTGTCGGCAGCCCTGAAGAACTGGAGCTTTTCCCCTGTGGGTGAAGTCTAAATTTAGCCCCAAAGAAACTGCCTTCCCATTTTGCTGGAGAAAAGCTCTTTTCACTGGAATGGGCCTCTGCTTTGATTAAGTGGGAGGACCCACATCTGGGAATACATAAACTTTATTGTCCTTGGATGACAAAACTCTTTCCTTGCCTACTGGTTTTCCGCCTTTTTAGCCTGGACTGTGATCGTCTCTGCTTATGACTGTGTTGGCCAGGGCGAGCCATTTCACTGTGGACTGGGCTCCCCGGGTGTGTGCCTAGGCTGGAGTTGATACCTGGGGACGTTGTCTTGTCCTTACTTCACCTCCTGAGGCCCAGCTCTGTGCACACAGGACAGAACAGAGAGCAGGAGGCTGGGTCTCTGACACGGTCCTAGGGGAACACAAGGCCCAGATCTGACACTCTCCAATCCTTGGATCAGATCCCAGGATCTCAGGAGGCCTGGGACATTCCGGGGCTTCCCCACAAGGCTCCATGGTCCAAGGTCTTAGTTGCCACCCTGGCCTACACGAGTGAACATGAGACCCTACTATTGAAAGACACCTAGCGTAAGAGCTTCTCTGGGCAAAGAAAGGCTTTGGGGACTTCTGATGCCTGCCCTAAAACCCCTCTGCCGTTTGAGTCTTGTGTCAGTAGCTCCAGTCATAACATCTTTCCTGGTAAGTGTTTTCTTTGGTGTCCAGTGATACGAACTCTGGTTAACTCTTCTA
Organism: Ovis canadensis; assembly: GCF_042477335.2. Lineage (NCBI taxonomy): Eukaryota > Metazoa > Chordata > Mammalia > Artiodactyla > Bovidae > Ovis > Ovis canadensis. Next base: position 78,030,557 of record NC_091248.1, on the reverse strand, counting down.
TATAAGAGCTTTGGAAATATAGGGTACAAACTTGGCTTGTACAGCAATCACTGACAAGTCCAAGTACAGCATTGGACTTGGCTTCAGAAAAGTTGGGTTGCTGGGTGGTCTGATTTTACTTCTCATTAGCTGTATGACATTAGGCAAGGTAGACTTCTCCAGACTTCTGTTTCCTTGACTGGAAAATGGCAAGAAAAAGACTGTACTCATAGTTTTGTTGTCAGTGACAAATGGGAAGATGTTTTATGTAGCTTTAGAGTGCTCTTTGTAAGAGTAGACTGCCTTCTTCATTCAGTGGTGTGGGCTGGTGGCAAATGCTTGCTTGGACTTCATTGGCTCCCATATGACCCTCTTTCCCTACCCCATGGAAATCTCTTTTCTCTCACAGAGCCTCTGAAAGGACACAGGGAGCTTATTATATCAAGGGAACTCCTGCTCTGTTTAGGCCCTTCTGTGCCCACAGAATCTCTTGTTTGATCTCCTGAATCTCACTTTGTTTTCCAGAAGAATGAAAGTGAAGAGGTCTGGGAGCAAGGCATCACACTTCTGATTGATCTGACAGGTGTTTGCTGAATGTCCTTCAGCAGATTATACCTAGTCTGTCTTTACCTCAATTTCTTGATCTGTAGAATGGACACACAAGTACCCATAAGCAGGTCCTGAGAAATGACTTACTGAGAGATCAGAGAGGAAAACCGTAATGATTTCAATGCTGTGGTCGTCATCCAACTCTGGCATATTTTCTGATCAGAACCTAAAGTATGGTGATTTTTCCAATCTATTCTGCACACTCTTCAACATTTAGTACTGAAACAAGCTTTCCCGTTTAAAAATAATTGATAGAACAGAAAGAAATTAGACTAAATCAAAAAAAAAAAAAAAAAACCAACCAGGATCTGGGTAAAGAACTGGAAAGATACCCTCTTGCTGTAATTTTCCAGGATGCCCTGGATAGCCCCCAGAAGTTGTCAGTATGGAAAGAGCTTGGAAACGTTTTACAAGCTGGTGAAACATTGTTGAGGGGCTGCTGGTGGTGATAGAGTCTTTGGAATTTATCTGCATGGCTGACGTCACCTTCTCAGCACAAGGAGCCAAACTGTCTCAATGTCTGTGGCTCCTTTCTGGAACCGCTTCCCACTTGTTAATCCCGAGTGACCCTTAAGGCCACTCACCTGTCAGAAATTGTTGGTCTGCAGTGAGAAGTGGCTCTCTCAGGGTCCCTGAGGTTGGCAAGGACACTTTCCCTTCCATCTGAAATGGAAGGGAAATTAACAGCTTCTCTGGGCTGCAGGCCCTCTCCCCCGCAGACCCATGTCTGGGCGGTCCACGCCTCATATTTTAAATCTTTGCCTCCACAAGTAACAGCTGTCACCCTCGCCAGCTAGATGCCATCCACAGGCACTCAGCACTATTTTCTACCCCAGCTTAGATTAGAATGTGGCTTCCAACAACAGACTGAGCGGAGTTGGACACGACTGAGTGACTTCACTTTCACTTTTCCCTTTCATGCATTGGAGAAGGAAATGGCAATCCACTCCAGTGTTCTTGCCTGAAGAATCCCAGGGATGTGGGAGCCTGGTGGGCTGCCATCTATGGGGTCACACAGAGTCGGCCACGACTTAAGTGAGTTAGCAGCAGTAGCAGCAGCAGCATCCCTTCAGGTTGATGAAGCACCCCAACAGAAAAACCCAACAGGGATTTTCTAGGCAAACCAATCTCTCCTTTTCCAACAGGAGAGCTGGCGCAACCAAACCTGGCCATTCCTTCCCTCTAGGACAGGGTGACCCTTCAGATCAGCTGCTCTCAAGATGGCTCTGCAGAGCCCCAGTGCTGGCTGCCAGCGGTGTTCCAAAATCTCTCTGCTGCCCAGACCAGCCTTGGGAAAGAGACAGCACTGTCCAGCTGGCGAGCCTAGGGGGTGACTCATCTGGCCACAGCGGCCTGAGCATCAGCACGCCCTGCTGCTGGCCGCTGTCTTTGCCATGACCATAGCGGCCTGCAGGCACGGCGGAGGCTGTGACCCTGGGCACTGCCAGCCACCCAGCCCTGAGACGGAGCCACCTGGAGGCAGAGAGCTCAGCTGCCATGCCTCCTGCCTTCCCCGCCCTCCTTGCTTGCTTGCAGCTTGATCCCCCAGGACTTAGGGTGTGGAAAGCAATTCCTGTCTCCAGATGCCCCGTGACTGAGCTGAGATGGGAAGGATCTGTGGGCCCCCTTCAGTCAGAGACAGCAAAGACGTTTATCCCCCAGAGTTAGGAGTCCCCTGGGTGTGAAGCGGGGGAGCAGCAGGAGAGGTCTTCTGCCACTTTCTGACCTGGCGCTGACCTTCACTCCAGTGGCCACCCCTCCCCTGCCATTTGCTTCTGCAGTCAGAGCGTGGGACAGATGACGCCATGGCACTTTTTAAAGTGCTGAAGTGAAGTTTTGACAAATTCCAAAGAACATCAAAGTGCAGAACAACAGCCAATACATCATAGTCTGTCAGCAGGGCCCCCGCCCCTGATTATCACATTAAATCAGCAATGGGCACATTTCAACCCAAGCTCAACAGACGCCTACTGGAACTGAGTTTCTCCTTCCAGACTTAAACAAATATGGCAATGGTTCTATTTAAAAATCTGTGCTCTCTATTCTACATTCAGCAGCTGAGCCCTTCATCACACACACACACACACACACACAGACACACACACACACTTTCTGAGAAAAAGAAGCATGTTGCTAAAGCACCCACAGATAATTGGGATAAGTAGTCCAGAAGAATAGTGGAATACAGAACTGGGTTCTAACCCCAGCTCTGACACTTAATAGCTTGAAACTTTTAGCCGCTTAGTTAACATCTCTCTGCCTCGGTTTCCTCTGGGTGACACCTCTATTTTCCAAGGTTGTTGAGCACAGTTGGTACTGCAGTTCAACAATCATTCTTACCTGGGAATCGCGGACACTGCTTGCTGGTCACGATGTTTTGTATTCATTTTTTGATGTGTTTATTATGTGTAACTTTGGGATATAAGAAAGAGAAGACGTTCTTTTCCACTAAAGATTGGTTTAGAAGCATTCGTGAGGGAAGGGAGCATAGGCCACTCAGGGTTGGAGTTGCCAGTTGTGAAGGAAATACTTGCTGGGTTGGTATTTCCCTGGGTAAATTCTCACCAGGGGTGGGAGCGGAAGGTAACTTCAGAAAGAGCTTATGTTGATCTTTAGAACCATTTCCCCGAAACTCTGGAGCATCCAAAGAAAGCAGAGTTACCTGCCAGAATGTCCCAGAAAGAACAACAGGCATGTGAATTCTATGCCACATGAGCAGGCACAAGAAATGGCACATTTCTTTTATTACTTTAAATTAGATTTGATATGGTATTGTAGCCATCCTGCCAGGATGGGGGGAAGTCAGGCTCAGGCCTTCCTGGAACACCCTCTTCCTCCCAGATTCTGTGAACATCCACCCAGAGCATTCAGGTGGAGCCCCCTGGTCTCCTGTCCACATGGGTGACCACCCTCATGTTCATCTGTCAGGCCCCTATCAACCTTGGAGGCTGGAGGCTTTACCATCTCTTGGGAGAACTTTGCCATGGCTCTCTTTTCTCCCTGAGGCCCTACTGCCTCCCTAGAGGGCTTTCAGGGAGGTAGAACCTTCACACCTGGGAACACAGATCTCCATCCCACTCCAGTCCCTGGAGGAGGCATCAGGATTCTTTTCAGATTTCCTTCACTAATAGCACTGCCTTCCTCTCCATCTTCTAAAGAAGACAACCAGTAAGCTCTCTGCAGAGAGCCTTTAGGAACACAATGATGGCCTCTGCTTTTTGCAGCTAAGGGAAAGGTAGCTTATTAGGTTAACTAGAATTAACCAACTGTGCTACTGAGTTGGGGAAGGAGATAGGATTGGAGAATTGGGGGACTTAATGAGGAAAATGCAGGAGAGAGATTTAGAGAATCACATGTGAAACTGGATGAGATTCTGGTTCTTCTGAAATACCTGTTGCTTCCTTTCCTCCCACTTCTACCTGTGCTGAGTAACCAGTGTAGGGAGGAGGCCTGGGAGGGCAGCAGCAGAGGAGAGCTGCTTTGTGAAGCTCCAGAAGCAACAGGAGGTACTGTCTGCTGAGGACAGGGCATCGATCTCTTTGTACACTGAGAAGGTGCTTGCTGGGGGGTGATCTGATTTGGCTGTTACAACCACTTTGCAAGGTACACAGGGCAGTCATTAGTCCCACTTTCCAGATAAGAATACTGAGGTTTAGATGGTTTAAAAGACTTGTCCGAGTTTACAGAGCTGAGTGGCTCAACAGGACTACTTATCTTGGCAGTTTCTTCAAGAGCCCCCAGGTTCTTTAGCTCATGATGTTTGTTAGACTTCAGCAGCACCATCCATCCATGACTTGGGATGTTTGCCTTTTGCCCGTGGTCTGGCATTCTGGAAACCTGCCAGCAGATTTTTGTCTAACTCTTGCTCTTACGCTATTCTTTGCTACTTTCAGGAAGTCAGGCTAGGAGTAAAATACATTTCTTATGAGAGAATACACTTTGGACTTCGATTCATATCTGGTGGTTCCCAAAGCCTTAGGTTGTGGCGAGTTTAAGAGCATGGTGCTAATTCTATGAGCATTCAATAGGACTCCCTTCGTGAGGGGAGTAATTTTATAAAACTATTAATTCAAATTTCAAAGAAGAATTGCAGGAAATGTATTTCTGACTATTTAGAAGTGACTCACTATGGGACTATTTGAAAACTATATATTATTTTTATCAGTACATAGAATTGCCTATAGTCAATGTTATCTCGTCACATCCAGGGATTCTAAGATCCGCTTACCCACTTCCCTCAAAACAACTGACAGCAAATCTGGGGAAGAGAGGGCCCACCAGTCTCAAGGCTAAACCTCCCCCACACCCACTACAAACTGATAACGCCACACCCTCCTGCAAAACAACAGAGGGTAGATAAGATGGAAAATTTCATTCCAGTTCCCAATTATTTCTGCAGCCAGTGAGATATCAGGATCGGAAGAGGTTCCATAACCAGAAAATCTTGGCTGGAGTTTCACTATTTGGAAGCAAAAAAGGAAAATTAAGGAGAGCCTGAGATAGCTTTTCTTGGGGGACTATGTTAGGATAGGGGTTTTTGAATATTTAAATTGAAACAAAGGATGGCCAAGAGTTTGTACTCTTTAATCCTTTCCCAGGTTAACATCAGACTGTACAAAGTATTTTTTATAGAAAATATCTAACCCACTTTCGTTTGTTTCTTGGAGTATTTGGCCTCACCTATGTGAAGCAGGAAATTTCGATGCTAGCTGTGTCAGCCCAGCTCTTTGAAACACAGGTATTCAGTGTTCAAGGCACTCTGGTCCCTAAATAGTCAAGAATAGATATTGACCACCTTGGAGCAGGCTTTCAGTTGGAGAGTGATGGGCCAGCCCACGCAGCTTTTTGGGTGTTCTCCACCTGGGGGGAGGTGATCCAGATCCTTCTCTCTCCAACAGTCCCTGGGTTTGACACTTCCTGAGAGTGCCAAACTGGCCCCCTTGTGTGCCACAAATCTGGAATGCAGCTCTTCCTGTTAGGAAGACAATGGTCTTTATGGGAAGGCTAGGACTTGCAAGGAAGAAAGATTTGAGCAGCAAAGAGGAGGCAGGCACTGCTGGTAAGGGAAAGACAGGCAGATAATCCTGGTAGGGGATGGGGGTGGGGGTGGGTGTCCTTGAGGGCTGAATAATGTCTGCCTGAAGCAGAATAGGGAGGGGAGGGGGTGGATTGAGGAGGTTAGAAATGTAGCCTGGGGGTGAGGAGCATCTCAGTGTTTTACCCCAGCTTTAGAAATCCGGCTCATAGCCTACTGATCTTTGCCACTCAGAATGTGGTCCTAGGATCAGCAACATCCTTGCCATCTGAGACTTGTTAGAAATGCAGAATCCCAGGGCCCACCTCAAACCTAGGCATCATAATCTACATTTGAACATGAACCCCAAAAGATTTGTATCTTTTTTAAAAATTTATCTATTTTTGGTTGCACTTGTTCTTCATTGCTACGTGCAGGCTTTCTCTAAATGCAGAGAGCGGAGGCTGCTCTTCCTTGCAGTGCATGGGGTTCTCACTGTGGTGGCCTCTTTTATTATGAAGCACAGGGTCTAGGCACACAGGCTCAGCAGATGAAGCACGTGGGCTCAGTAGTTGTGGCTTGTGGGCTTAGCTGCTCCGTGGCACGTGGAATCCTCCCAGACCAGGGATCGAATCCCTGCACTTGGCTGGTGGATTCCTACCCACTGCACCACCAGGGAAGGCCAGATTTGTATCTTTATTCAAGGCTAGAAGATACTGTTGTAGCCACACGTTCTGGGACACAAACTCACTCAGAAGGACAATGCAAATAGTGGAGTGCAGTTTATTACAGCGGCAGGCCCAAGGCAGAGTCTCCTCTTAGCCAAAGACCCTCACCAGTTTTTCTGAAAACCTTATATACCCTAAGTGTACATGCCCAAACCCACCTCCCCAAATTCCCTGAGACTAGTCTGAACAAAGGAAAAGAAAGATACAAAGTTAACCTGTGATTCATATGCCTTAAGCCTAGGTAGTTAACAGTGGACAATTATCAATAGGCATGTGGTCATACCCCAATAAGCATAATAGAATTTATGATCCTATTCGGTTACACAGATAATTAGGGTATTCTTTTAGGCAACAGAGAGTCTAGGTACAAGCCTTGGGGCTCTTCCATCCAGGGGGCCTGGTTTTCCAGTTGGTATGTCATTTCCATAGATACTGGGCAAATAGCTCAAAGTCCAAGGTCCGGCCCAAGAGAGAGTCCTGCTCTCAAGATGGAGCCTGTTCTGTCTGTTTCCTCCTTCAATACAAATTTATATCTTTGTTTTAGGCTAAGAAGAAGCAGGGAAGATTTTGCAGCTTAGGATGGAAAATGTGTTTTGAAACAAGCCTGCCAACCACATGTTGACACTTTCCATGAGCACTTGCTGCCTACAACCACATATTGACGCTTTCCATGAGCACTTGCCGCCTACCTCTACACAGATCAGATCATGTGCTGCTGCAGCTGCTGACCTTTAGCACTCCCCGAAGGAGTCAGGGTGGAGAGCAGAAACAGGCACACTGTGCTCAGGGGAAAACTGGCAGGACAGGTCTTCAAATAGGTAGATATTCTCAGGGCTGAGTTTATATGAGCCCAATTCTTGTATCTCCTCATATCTAGAAAAACACGAAAATCCTTCATGGTGACTAGCAGAAGTCACAAGACTCAGTGCAGTTCAGTTCAGTCGCTCAGTGTGTCCGACTCTTTGCGACCCCATGAATCGCAGCACGCCAGGCCTCCCTGTCCATCACCATCTCCCGGAGTTCACCCAGACTCACATCCATCCAGTCCGTGATGCCATCCAGCCATCTCATCCTCGGTCATCCCCTTCTTCTCCTGCCCCCAATCCCTCCCAGCATCAGAGTCTTTTCCAATGAGTCAACTCTTCGCATGAGGTGGCCAAAGTACTGGAGTTTCAGCTTTAGCATCATTGCTTCCAAAGAAATCCCAGGGTTGATCTCCTTCAGAATGGATTGGTTGGCTCTCCTTGCAGTCCAAGGGACTCTCAAGAGTCTTCTCCAACACCACAGTTCAAAAGCATCAATTCTTCTGTGCTCAGCTTTCTTCACAGTCCAACTCTCACATCCATACATGACCACAGGAAAAACCATAGCCTTGACTAGAAGGACCGTAGTCAGCAAAGTAATGTCTCTGCTTTTGAATATGCTGTCTAGGTTGGTCATAACTTTTCTTCCAAGGAGTAAGCGTCTTTTAATTTCATGGCTGCAGTCGCCATCTGCAGTGATTTTGGAGCCCCCCAAAATAAAGTCTGACACTGTTTCCAGTGTTTCCCCATCTATTTGCCATGAAGTGATGGGACCAGATGCCATGATCTTCGTTTTCTGAATGTTGAGTTTTAAGCCAATTTTTTCGCTCTCCTCTTTTACTTTCATCAAGAGGCTTTTTAGTTCCTCTTCACTTTCTGCCATAAGGGTGGTGTCATCTGCATATCTGAGGTTATTGATATTTCTCCCGGCAATCTGATTCCAGCTTGTGTTTCTTCCAGTCTAGCGTTTCTCATGATGTACTCTGCATATAAGTTAAATAAGCAGGGTGACAGTATACAGCCTTGACGTACTCCTTTTCCTATTTGGAACCAGTCTGTTGTTCCATGTCCAGTTCTAACTGTTGCTTCCTCACCTGCATACAGATTTCTCAAGAGGCAGGTCAGGTGATCTGGTATTCCCATCTCTGTCAGAATTTTCCACAGTTTCTTGTCATTCACACAGTCCAAGGCTTTGGCATAGTCAATAAAGCAGAAATAAATATTTTTCTGGAACTCTCTTGCTTTTTCCATGATCCAGCAGATGTTGGCAATTTGATCTCTGGTTCCTCTGCCTTTTCTAAAACCAGCTTGAACATCAGGAAGTTCACGGTTCACATATTGCTGAAGCCTGGCTTGGAGAATTTTGAGCATTACTTTACTAGCATGTGAGATGAGTGCAATTGTGCGGTAGTTTGAGCATTCTTTGGCATTGCCTTTCTTTGGGATTGGAATGCAAACTGACCTTTTCCAGTCCTGTGGCCACTGCTGAGTTTTCCAAATTTGCTGGCATATTGAGTGCAGCACTTTCACAGCATCAACTTTCAGGATTTGAAATAGCTCAACTGGAATGCCATCACCTCCACTAGCTTTGTTCGTAGAGATGCTTTCTAAGGCCCACTTGACTTCACTTTCCAAGATGTCTGGCTCTAGATTAGTGATCACATCATCATTATTATCTGGGTCGTGAAGATCTTTTTTGTACAGTTCTTCCGTGTATTCTTGCCACTTCTTCTTAATATCTTCTGCTTCTGTTAGGTCCATACCATTTCTGTCCTTTATCGAGCCCATCTTTGCATGAAATGTTCCCTTGGTATCTCTAATTTTCTTGAAGACATCTCTAGTCTTTCCTATTCTGTTGTTTTCCTCTATTTCTTTGCATTGATCGCTGAAGAAGGCTTTCTTATCTCTCCTTGCTATTCTTTGGAACTCTGCATTCAGATGCTTATATCTTTCGTTTTCTCCTTTGCTTTTTGCCTCTCTTCTTTTCACAACTATTTGTAAGGCCTCCCCAGACAGCCATTTTGCTTTTTTGCATTTCTTTTCCATGGGGATGGTCTTGATCCCTGTCTCCTGTACAATGTCACAAACCTCATTCCATAGTTCGTCAGGCACTCTGTCTATCAGATCTAGGCCCTTAAATCTATTTCTCACTTCCACTGTATAATCATAAGGGATTTGATTTAGGTCACTCCTGAATGGTTTAGTGGTTTTCCCTACTTTCTTCGATTTAAGTCTGAATTTGGCAATAAGGAGTTCATGATCTGAGCCATAGTCAGCTCCTGGTCTTGTTTTTGTTGACTGTATAGAGCTTCTCCATCTTTGGCTGCATAGAATATAATCAATCTGATTTCAGTCTTGACCATCTGGTGATGTCCATGTGTAGAGTCTTCTCTTGTGTTGTTGGAAGAGGGTGTTTGCTATGACCAGTGCATTTTCTTGGCAAAACTCTATTAGTCTTTGCCCTGCTTCATTCTGCATTCCAAGGCCAAATTTGCCTGTTACTCCAGGTGTTTCTTGACTTCCTACTTTTGCATTCCAGTCCCCTATAATGGAAAGGACATCTTTTTGAGGTGTTAGTTCTAAAAGGTCTTGTAGGTCTTCATAAAACCGTTCAACTTCAGCTTCTTCAGCGTTACTGGTTGGGGCATAGACTTGGATAACTGTGTTATTGAATGGTTTGCCTTGGAGACGAACAGAGATCATTCTGTCGTTTTTGAGATTGCATCCAAGTACTGCATTTCGGACTCTTTTGTTGACCACGATGGCTACTCCATTTCTTCTGAGGGATTCTTGCCCGCAGTAGTAGATATAATGGTGATCTGAGTTAAATTCACCCATTCCAGTCCATTTTAGTTCGCTGATTGCTAGAATGTCGACGTTCACCCTTGCCATCTCTTGTTTGACCACTTCCAATTTGCCTTGATTCATGGACCTAACATTCCAGGTTCCTATGCAATATTGCTCTTTACAACATCGGATCTTGCTTCTATCACCAGTCACATCCACAACTGGGTATTGTGTTTGCTTTGGCTCCATCCCTTCATTCTTTGACTAGTAGAAAACTTTTGGAAAAATATGTGCTTGATTGCATGTATTCCCTGATTTACCAAAATTACATATACCCAAACCTCCCCTCTACCTCTTTGCAGTAGTTTCTCTGAGTTAACCTGAGATGCTGTCTCCCGGGTTGCAGTCCTCATTTTCCCCCAATTAAAGCTTAATTCACAACTCTTACGCTGTGCATCTTTTTTAGTTGTCAGCCTGCAGAAATGGTTAAAGAACACCCACCAAGGAGCCCATGGCTGTATTTCAGTTGTGGCAGAGAGGAGAGAGACAAGGAGGAGAGTCCAAGATGGGTGTTTTGACCAGAACAACAACTCCCCGGAGACAGACCTCCATCACCTGATCTATCCATCATGTGGCGGGCAGCCCAGACGTTGTACAACGTTAGGTAGGAGATGTGTGCTCCAGAAGTGGCCATCCCCAGGATCTGCACTTTTGAAGTCAGATTTCATCGCCGTGGCTGATCATATGCCCAACCCCAGGGAGCTGGCTGGTGCCCTGCCGCCACACAGACATGAAGCTGGTATAGCCAGAGCTGCTGTGAAAGACATTTCGGAAGTTTCCTGTGGCTGTAACAAATTGTTGGTGTCTGCCCCACAACACCGCTGTGACCTGCTTACCTCAATTTCAGGGCAGCCAGCTCCTGAAACTGGAGATTCCCAGAGCCCCTTGGTTTCTGCTTCCCCGGGGGGTGAGGAGGACTGCCTGTAACACCTCCCCTCTCTGTCCAAGCATGCCAGCCCTGCCCAATGGGCTGGACAGACTGGGTTTCCTGTGCCTCCGACCCCAGGGAGGAGGTGATTATTGCTTCCATAGCGATGGCTGAGAATAAGGGAGGCAGTGATGTAGGTCTGGGACCCATTGAGGCCTGCATCTGCAGGCAGAAAGAGAGGCTGGGTGACATGGAGGGAGCACAACTGCAAGATTCCAAGCCTCTCAGTTTTGAAAGCAAAGGGCATGGACTTAGTTGTCAGTTTGTTCCTGCCTTTTAAAACTGTTGCTTTGTGACTTTGGCCAGTTAACATGTTGTAGTCATGCATTCTGGGAAACAATCTCACTCAGAAGGACAACGCAGATAGTGGAGTGCAGTTTATTACACCAGTGGGCCCAAGGCAGAGTCTCCTGTTAGCCAAGGACCCTCACCAGTTTCTCTGAAAACCTTATATATCTTAAATGTACATGCTCAAACCCACCTCCCCAAATTTCCTGAAACTAGTCTGAACAAAGGAAAAGAAAGATACAATCAAAGTTAACCTGTGACTCATATGCCTTAAGCCTAGGTAGTTAACAGTGAACAATTATCAATAGGCCTGTGGTCATACCCCAATAAGCATAATAGAATTCATCATTCTATTCGGTTACACAGATAATTAGGGTATTCTTTTAGGCAACAGAGAGTCTAGGTACGAGCCCTGGGGCTCGTCCATTCAGGGGGCCTGGTTTTCCAGTTGCTATGTCGTTTCCATAGATACTGGGCATATAGCTCAAAGTCCACAGTCCGGCCCAAGATGGAGTCCTGCTTTCAATATGGAGCCTGTTCTGTCTGTTTCCTCCCTTCAAACAGACCTCTATGAGTCCCAGTGTTCTCTCTTTCTCTCTCTCTCTCTCTTTTTTTTTTTTAATTCAGCCTGCAGGGTCTTAGCTCCCCAACGTGGGATTGAACCTGAGCCCTCGGCAGTGGAAGGGCAGGGTCCCAACCACTGGACCGCCAGGTAATCTCTCAGCCTTCTCTCTAGAAGGAAATGATATCAGTTTTCAAAGGTGGTGAGGCTCTGAGAGTACCACCTGGCATGCGGATGGCCAACCAATGTTAGTTTTCCTTCTTTCCCCTTCTCCAGAGTTGCTACCTCCTTCTTGCTGTTTCTTACAAATAAACTTCTGAATTAAAATAATTCCCATCTGGCAATTCAGATCAACTAAAGAGAAGACAAGTCTTGAATACATGACATTTTGAATCTGGAGGCTACTGTATAGAATAAATGTGTTCATTTACTGAAACCAAACCATCTTCTAGAATGAAATCCGTAGGGTCCTGCTTCATGAACAGACCAGAGGGTCATTAGCGTGTTAGTTATTTGAGAGCAAGTGGGTTCTCTTAGGACACAAATATAATTAAAAGCAGTTTGCTCTAGTGTCTGCGGTTTAAACATTGCTCACTGTGTTCTTTTTTTCTACTCTTGCTGAGTAAACCCATACTTTATGAATTCAAAAGCTAACCTCTGATGAATCCTACTTATTCTAAATATATTCTCAAATCATGAGTTCCTGAAGGTATTTTCAGTCCTCTGCTCTCTGGAGACTGTGAGGTTATCAATGTTGTGGAAAACCTCTCATAAGGTTTTTCTCTAATATAGACCTTGGGAACACAGAAGCCTCCTTGAATGGTCAGGCTTACCTTTTTCCCAGGACCGTAAAGATATATATTTTTGTTTCCACCCCAAACACAGCATAACTCACTTCCCATTTTTCCTGGGAGATTGTGGTAATATGGGGAGGCCTGGGGGGTCTCCAGGATAAAGCAGCTTGTAAAACAACCGTGGGGGCTTCCAGATCTGACTTAATCAACATTTCTCAAGATCCATAGACCAATAAAACTGTTTGCTTTCTTACCACAGTTCAGCTGATTTATTTCTCTCACCCTGCAGAAGCTGTCGCTGCCCAAAGCAGTTCATTTGTCAGGCAGGGAGAATTACAATTCACAGGACCCTCACTACTGCTATCTCAGTTTATAAATTTCACGAATTACAATTTATTGCCCTGCACCCCGCAGAGTCTCATATTAATAAATTGCATCTCATCTGCAAAAGCACGTGTATATGGCTCCCTTGGACATAGGCTTACGGTCCTAGAGCTGCAGCACGTCTGCATGTGGCCAGCACACGGCCTGAGCTGTGCCGGTGAAACTGAGCTGCAGTCAAGTTCCCGTGGCCTCTGTCTGCTTTTTGCTTTTCCTTGCAATCCCCGTTTGCAGGCCTTGGTCTCTTGTTTTTAATCTCTACAAGAATGCTGCATAAAGGAGATCAGACACCGTCTGTGGGTGTTTGTGTTGTGGTGGTACAGTGGGACTGAAGAAAGAATTTAATGCTTTCTAAAATGTAAACTTCTACTGTATAACTTTTATCAACCGGTGGGTACAAGCAGAGTCACATTAATAATGTAAACTCTTTGGGACTTCCCTGGTGGTGCAGTGGTTAAGAACCCACCTTACAATGCAGGGGACACGGACTCGATCCCTGGTCAGGGAACTAGGAGCCCACATGTCGAGGAGCAACTTAGCCCATGTTCCAAAACTACTGAGCCTGTGCACTCCAGAGGTAGCAAACCACAACTAGAGAGCCTGCCTGCTGCCACTAAGACCCAACACAACCAAATAAATAACAAATAAATAAATTTTAAAAAAGAGATCAACATCATGGGAAAAAAAAGGGGCAGAAGAAGAAAAAATGGGGTAAACTTTTCCTTTGCCAGCTTTTGTCCTTATCAGCCGCAAGATCCTCCACTTTCTTCTGCAAGTCTTTGGTGAATTTCTCACATACTCTCAGAAGCTAGTCTAGTTGTCCATCTGGTCAACTCCCATGCAGTGTTTTCTGTTTTCTTCCTTTTTTCCTTGTTTTAGCCTCTTCTGCTGGACAGGTCTCCCACCCGTCATCACTGTATGATTTCTACCACTTTACCCCTGAGTCCACCTGCAACTTTGTTTCTTAGTGAACCTCTGCTGGTTACATCAGATTTCCTTCCGGCATGCCCTAATTCTCCCTACCTTTCAGACTGCCCTGCATTCTTCAGTCCCTTCATGGGTTGACTTGTGTTCCCCACAAATTCATATATTGAACTCTGAATCCTCAGTACCTCAGAATTTAAAGATAAGGTTTTTAAAGAAATAATTAAATTAAAATGAGATCATCAGGGTGGTCTCCAATTCAGTATAACTAGTATCCTTATGATAAGAGATAATTTGGACATAGAAAGTACAGAGGGAAGACCACATGAAGATTCAGGGAGTTGACAGTCATCCGCAAGCTGAGGACAGAGGCCTTAGAAGAAACAACCCTGCCAATACTTTGATCTTGAATATCCAGCCTCCAGAACTGTGAGAAGATAGATATCTATTGTTTAAGCCACCTGGTCTGTGGTGCTTTGTTATGGCAACCCTAGCTAACTAATACAGTCCCCTGACAAGAAATGTCTGGAGCTTTCTTGGTGACCGAGATAGGTATCAGTGGGTGTTAGATGAGAGATGAGAACTTGTGACTTCTGTTGAGGTTTTGGTGTTTTGGGGGGAGACCCAAAGCCTTCCATGATGGCTCAGCTGATAAAGAATTCACCCGCAATGCGGGAGACCTGGGTTTGATCCCTGGGCTGGAAAGATCCCCTGGAGAAGGGAATGGCTATGCACTGCAGTATTCTGGCCTGGAGAATTCCATGGACTGTACAGTCCTTGGGGCTGCAAAGAGTCGGACATGACTGAGTGACTTTCACTTTTTAAAGCCTCCCAACCTGGAATCAGCCAGCTGCTCCAGGTTCTTATCCCCCTCCCCCCAAAAATGGTCGTTGTACCAGAGTTATTTTTTCTAGAAATTATTGTGACTTTTGGTTAAAATAGGGGCTGGGATCACTCAGAGGAACCTGGAATCACAGTGACTCTATTTGGGGACATGAGAGCCATGGAGGAGACTGGGGTTGCTGCTGAGGATGCGTCTCAAGGCTGAGAAAAGCGGGAAGAAAGGTCCAGGCTGTTACCCACCTTTCCTCCCACACTTGGTCTCTGCCACGTTCATCCCATGGGCTGAGCCCCACAGGAAACGACAAGGGTCTGGGAAACAGCCTGTGGGGGCAGCCCCCAGCGGTAGAGAGCAGGTAAAGGGAGGAGAATGGGACTTGGGGCAAGCAGGCCTAGTATTGGCCTTCTGCTCGCCCCCCTGTATTTGTTTCCTGGGGCCGCTGCTATGAATTACAGTCCTCCCACTGTATCTGCTATCCAAGGGGTTCCACAGCCATGGATTCAACCAACCCTGCATTGAACATATTCAGAAAAAAAAATCCCAGAAAGTACCAAAAAGTAAAACTTGCATTTGCTGGGCATGGGCAACTATTCACATAGCATTTACTTTGTATTTATAACCATTTACATAGCATTTACAATGTATTCGGTATTGCAAGTAATCTAGGGATGATTTAAAATCCCTGAGAGGATATGAATGGGTTATATGCAAATACTACACCAGTTTATATAAGGAACTTGAGCGTTCATAGATTTTGGTAAGGGGTCTAAGAACCACTGCTCCATGGATGCTGAGGAACTGCACCCCAACTTGGTACAACTTTAGGTGCCCTAAAAAATAGCAGAAATTTATTCTCTGACAGTTCTAGAAGCCAGAAGTTCAAAATCCGAGCATCAGCAAGCCTCCGCTGCCCAGAGGCTGTCAGGGCGAGTCCTCCCTTGCCTCTTCCAGGTTCTGGGGGTCCTAGGTGTTCCTTGGCTGTGGCTATACGACTCCAGTCTCTCTGTCTTCAGTCCTCTCCTCTTTCCTCTGTGAGTCTCTCCTCTGTGTGGCACTGGTCATGGGATTGAGGACCGACCCAGATTACCACTATCTTTCATAGCTCAGCCAGTAAAGAATCTGCCTTCAATGCAGGAGACCTGGGTTTGATTCCTGGGTGGGAAAGATCTCCTGGAGAAAGAAATGACAACCCATTTCAGTATTCTTTCCTGGAGAATCCTATGGACAGAGAAGCCTAGTGGGCTAGAGTCCGTGGGTCACAAGAGTTGGACACAACTGAGTGACTAAATCACCACCCAGGATGATCTCACCTGGAGATCCTTAACTCACTTACATCTTTTCCAAATCAGGCCACATTCACAGGTACTAGGTGCAAGGCTGTGGGGGTACTTTGGGGAAGGCACCATTCAACCCACTATAATCTCTTTTTGCTGAAGCTGTATTTCCCCAACCCTTCTCTATCTAGAAAAATCCTTCAAGTCCCCACTCTGGTATCACCTTCAGTATGAAACCTTGCCTGAACTGCATTATCAGATAGACTCACTCACAACCCTCTGGGGCCTATATACAGTCTTTGTTCCTGTGTGCAGCTTTTGCTACCTCAATAGTCTGGTCCATTAGACCATGAACTCCTCAAGGACAGAGCAGGGCCTGTGTCCCCTGCTTCAAGGGTCAGATTCACCTCTCAGCTTCTCTTTTCCATGAAGACCTTCTGTCTGGTTTTTTTCAGTTCTCTTTTCCTGTTTTTGGATACAAATAGCTTTCTTCACTGGAGAAGGCAATGGCACCCCACTCCAGTACTCTTGCCTGGAAAATCCCATGGACGGAGGAGCCTGGTAGGCTGAAGTCCATGGGGTTGCTAAGAGTCGGACACGACTGAGCAACTTCACTTTTACTTTTCACTTTCATGCATTGGAGAAGGAAATGGCAACCCACTCCAGTGTTCTTGTCTGGAGAATCCCAGGGACGGGGGAGCCTGGTGGTCTGCCGTCTATGGGGTCGCACAGAGTCGGACACAACTGAAGCGACTTAGCAGCAGCAGCAGCAGCAGCCACTTTCTTTACTCCTGTGTGGCTCTGCCCACCATCTGACCACCTCACATGTCTGAAACCTAACCCCAAGGGGTTTGCCTGAACCCCCTCACCCTGGACCTAATCACACAGGCTTTCCAGTACAATCCGTGCTCAAGATGTGCTGCTATTGAAAAAGTCACATTAGAAACATGTAGAGCTGGGACTAGAGGAGGGGAAGAAACTTTGTGGTATCATAGAGTTTCTGGTAGAAGAATTTGATCTGGAATTTGAGATAAAGACTGAGTCTAGTCTCTAAAAACTCATTTAAAACTAATAGGTAGGTGCATGATGCTGAGAAGGATTGAGGGCAGGAGGAGAAGGGCCAACAGAGGATGAGATGGTTAGATGGCATCACCAACTCAATGGACATGAGTCTGAGCAAGCTCTGGGAGATGGTGAAGTATAGGAAAGCCTGGTGTGCTGCAGTCCATGGGGTTGTAGAGAGTTGGACATGATTTAGCAACTGAACAACAAGGTGTAAGTGATTTTTTTTTTTTGGTAGTGAATGAGTTTGCATTTTTGACTGAGAAGTGTTTTAAAAGTCTCTTAAAGTTCTGTAGGAAAACAAAACAAAACAAAACACCTTGATTAACAGGAACATTTGGGAAATTGGAGACTTGGTTCTTATTTGTTATAAGCCAAACCCTTCAGTTGTAATTCTTGGTGCTATTTTGCCCGAAACACATCTCTCTTTTGTGTCAGTAGGTGAAAGGTGGCAAGTGGGATATTCATTTTGTACTCCTGGGATTGAGGACTAGAGATGCCGGTTTGGGAATCAAGCAAGGGATCTGAAGTAGAGCCTTTGTAAATCCCCATTTATCTGCTTGCTTTTAGAGAATTTTGTTTTTCTCCAAAAGCAGAGGGCAAAAATAGTCAATTAAGTGAAAGTTTCTTTTTGCTGTATTCTGATTAGTTTTCTCTTTCCTTCTGAAGTGCTAAGAATATTTTCTTAGCAGTAATCGAGAATGTTATAAATGTTGCCATAGAGAGAGGTTTTGACCACATTTGCAGGTTTCCTCCTGCTTGAGTAGGGGTGTGTGTGTGTGTGTGTGTGTGTGTGTAACTGAGTGTGTTTGTAACTGAGTTAGCCTGAGGGGGGTTAAATCTCCAGTGGAATGAATGAGAAAAGCAGTGGGTTAGACATCAGAAACCTCTGCATTTTATCCCTCTCTTTACTGCTTACCGTGCTAGGACTTTTAGCAAGTAAATTTACTGTATCTATTTTCTCATCTAAAACTAAGACTAATTCTCATTTCTACCAGCCTTATAGAGTTGTTATGGGGATAGAGTCAGATGTTTAGAAAGTGATTGATAAATAAAATACTGCCTAGACTTTCCATGGCATTTGCGTGACACCACACTCTGTGTAGAGGTGAGTGTTTTTGTAAAAGACTTGTCTTGTTAACTGGCATCATTGCTATTATATTTTCTAACACTGATTCTGCTTTTACCACATCTGAGTCTGTGCGTGGAGGCTCATCACTGACAGGCCACACCAGGGCCATGTTTCCAGGCCTGATCATCTTCTCTCGCCTTTCCTTTCCACACCCAGTCATGCCTCACCAGCCCTCCTGGCCCTGCTACACAGCCATTTGTTGTGTTCCAGGGAGAAGCTAGACTCTGCTCTTTTACCCAATATAAAACCTTGATGTCTCCCTCATGTCAAAAAAAAAAAAAAAAGGAAGATTAGACGCCAGAGAGACACTATATATAGTTTTTCTTTGACTGCTGGAAAAGATAAGTGGCTGAAAAGAGACGGGAATTGTTTGCCTATAAATTGAGTGCCAGCAGGTTTATCGCTGAATGCAGTAGATTATGCTGAGTGGAGCAATCAGGAGGAAGAATGGGAGGCTACAATAACACTGCGATAGGCACTATTTGGAGTCCACAATCAGACCCTCCTTGACTTATGTATCCTGGGTGGAAAGTGCTTATGTTACAAAACAGCCTGAGGTCCCGGCCCCGAGATCCTTCTGTGTCTGTGAGGTAGTGAGGTGACTGTTGCCAGTTGGACTGGTGCACTCTATCGCTGGGTCCAATGTCACTTGAGAGAACTAGATAGGGTAACAGGGGTGGCAAAGGCTTCTTCCCACAGAGCGTGTCAATGCCCCAAAGCTGGAATCCAGGGGGCTGCTGAGAAGGGCAGTAAATGCCTGGTGCAGAATAATATTTGGGCACAGTGTTCTGTGAACCATGGGAGGCGTGGGGTTGTCTGAGTCTCCCTCTGGCCCCTGCTACCCTGTAAGCTGCAGGTGATAAATAATATCTCAGTCCCAGTGGCGCCCAGTGTCTATGGAGTGTCCGGGTTGGCCCCTCGATGAGGCCACTGTGAGAGCTGGAAATCACATTATTGGAGCTGGGGTGGGGATTGAGGGACTGAATAGGGTGGGAACTCGGGACAACTTCCATGAACCCCAAAGCCTTTCTGATGGTTGGTGCTGTGTTCCTGGTACTGTGGTCTGAAGAATGAAGTTCCGCTTCCCAGTAGTCCTGTGTGATGGTGGGGAGGCAATAAAGTGGTCAGGGAGCAGGGACGGCTGTGGTATAAGTTGCAGTGATATTCCTGCTCTGCTGGTGAGTGTAAATCAGGAGACTTCTCCCTTATCTTGGCAGAGAGTTTACTATCCTGATAAATCACCCTTGTGACCAAATGCATTTGGCTCAGATGAAGTGTCTCTCGAGCCTATAATTACTCATAGTAATTCTCATTTGTGACTCCAGTGGGCTCACAGAAGGGACAGACTCAGTTCCCAATAAAACGGATACCTTATACTCCCCATGCGAGCCAGCCATGGTACTGTAAGACAAACCAAGGGGCCGAAAGAGGAGCCCATGGTAGGCACCTCTTCCAAAAGTTTATAGCTAAAGGGAAAAAGAAAATCTATAGCTGAATGTAATGTTTATAGACACCCCAGATTCTCCCTATTGCCTTCAAAATCAAGCCTAAACTTCCCAGTGAGGTATCGCAATCTCTCTCTATTTCCCCACCCCCCCCAGCCTCATCTCTTGCCACTCCCTGCCTCTGTGCCCTTCCCTCTTGCAGCACCAAGATACTTTAAATTTCCCAAGCAATTTATGCATCTATGCTTCTTAGCGTTACTCACACTTCTTCTTGGCTCAAATCCCATGTTTCTGGTGAGCTTCTACTCATCCTTCAAAACCTGAATGCCCTCATAAATCTGCAATCCATTCACTCTTCTTATTGTAACTCTGAAATAGACTGGAGTTTCCCTTGTTGTGCTCAGGGCAAGCTGTTTATTCCTCTAGTGCAGGGCTTGCCCTCTGGACTTGATATTATTTGTTCAAAGTTTGATTTCCCCAGTAAGTACTAGGCTTTTATTAAGGCTTACTCATCTTTCAGTTCAGTTCAGTTCAGTTGCTCAGTCGTGTCCGACTCTTTGCGACCCCATGAATTGCAGCACGCCAGGCCTCCCTGTCCATCACCATTTCCCGGAGTTCACTCAGAGTTGCGTCCATAAAGGCAGTGATGCCATCCAGCCATCTCATCCTCGGTCATCCCCTTCTCCTCCTGCCCTCAATCCCTCCCAGCATCAAAGTCTTCTTCAATGAGTCAACTCTTCGCATGAGGTGGCCAAAGTACTGGAGTTTCACCTTTAGCATCATTTCTTCCAAAGAAATCCCACGGCTGATCTCCTTCAGAATGGACTGGTTGGATCTCCTTGCAGTCCAAGGGACTCTCAAGAGTCTTCTCCAACACCACAGTTCAAAAGCATCAATTCTTCGGTGCTCAGCCTTCTTCACAGTCCAACTCTCACATCCATACATGACCACAGGAAAAACCATAGCCTTGACTAGACGGAGCTTAGTCGGCAAAGTAATGTCTGCTTTTTAATATGCTGTCTAGGTTGGTCATAACTTTTCTTCCAAGGAGTAAGCGTCTTTTCATTTCATGGCTGCAATCACCGTCTGCAGTGATTTTGGAGCCCCCCAAAATAAAGTCTGACACTGTTTCCCCATCTATTTCCCATGGAGTGATGGGACCAGATGCCATGATCTTCATTTTCTGAATGTTGAGCTTTAAGTCAACTTTTTCACTCTCCCCTTTTACTTTCATCAAGAGGCTTTTTAGTTCCTCTTCACTTTCTGCCATACGGGTGGTGTCATCTGCATATCTGAGGTTATTGATAATTCTCCCAGCAGTCTTGATTCCAGCTTGTGTTTCTTCCAGTCCAGCGTTTCTCATGATGTACTCTGCATATAAGTTAAATAAGCAGGGTGACAATATACAGCCTTGACGTACTCCTTTTCCTATTTGGAACCAGTCTGTTGGTCCATGTCCAGTTCTAGCTGTTGCTTCCTGGCCTGCATAGATTTCTCAAGAGGCAGGTTAGGTGGTCTGGTATTCCCATCTCTTTCAGAATTTTCCACAGCTTATTGTGATCCACACAGTCAAAGGCTTTGGCATAGACAATAAAGCAGAAATAGATGTTTTTCTGGAACTCTCTTGCTTTTTCCATGATCCAGCGAATACCTCCAAACCAGCACAAATTGGTACATCCTTAATTTCTTCTGGGAAATGGCAACCCACTCCAGTGTTCTTGCCTGGGAATCCCAGGTGCGGCGTCTATGGGGTTGCACAGAGTCGGACACGACTGAAGCGACTCAGCAACAGCAGCAGCAGCAATTTCTTCTGAATTAAAATACTGTATCTGTAACATATGTGACAAAACCAAGCCCTATTTTCTTTTTACTCACTGAACAGTTATGAGGGGAAATGAAATAATTCATAGAAACGTATGGCCATCTTCTATCAGCTCCCTTATGGCCTCCAATTTGTGAGAGGCATAGCTAGTGCCTATGGCACATGATGAATATGAGCAAGGCATAAAAATAAGATGGAATGGAGATTTGTAAATTGGAAGCAGAGGAGAGAAGACCGAAAGTCACTTTTGTGGGAATAATCCTTTGCTTTTATTCTGATTATTCATTTGGTCTTTCACTGATATTTCCCCACCAAAAGGAAGTGGCAGTGTAATTGCTCAGTTGTGTGTTGTTGCAGAGTGGGATAGCATTGGACTGACAATCCAGATGCCCAGACCCAAACCCTAACTCTGCCATAAATCATAAATCATCTTTGTTTCAGTTTTCCCACCTGTGGGGAGAATGACCCAGACCAATGTGTCTCGGTAAAATGGGATTATCAACAGAAGAGTATTAAGTACATCCCACTAAGTAGCAGAATATAATTCAGGCCCAGGACTAAACTCAAGAGTCCATGCATTTTCTACCACTTGTATTTTGGATGTAAGGAATTTTCTGTTGTTTTTAAACCTCATGGAAATAGTCAACAATCTGCAAAATTTGAAGTACCAAAAGCCATATGGTTGCCAAATATTGTGCATCTAACTGTCAACCTTAATCTTCTTTAGATGTTCTAGGAAGGTGATATCTAGTTTGTGTTCCCCATCATTGCCAGGGCTATCTTTTTCAGATATAATCTAATTACGAGTATTTCCCTCTTAAAAACCTTCAATGACTCCCCATTGCCAATGAGAAAAAAAATCCAAGATTTTCAAGAGGAATTTCAAGACTACTTATGATCCAGCTCTTGCATGTACCTCCTACTTTTTTCCCGGTCATCGCCCCTGACCCCTCCTCTACCTCCATTGCAGCGATAGATGGAAGTAAGGTGGAAGTGGCTGTATTCCCTCCAGCTCCCGTTTCCACACTTAAACAGGAGGCAGTTGGATGAGGGAGCAGTACATGTATCCTCTCTACCTGAAAGGGGTTCTCCTCTGCCTTCCTTCTCTGCCTGGTGAACTATTTATTTCTATACAATTTACAAAGTATTACTTCCTCTGTAAAGATTTATCTGCCCTCCAAATTTGAAACAAAGTTAATTATTCCCTCTTTGTGAGAGGCATAGCTAGTTGCCTAATCCATACTCCCTCCATCTCTTCTTACTTATTTTCCATATCAGTTACACATTTGGGGGGCATAACAAATTGCCCCGAAACTCATGTAAAGCAATAATGATCATCTATGATTTCATGCCATTTATAAGGGTTAGGGATTAGGAATGGCTGAGCTGGGTGATTCTGGCTTCAGGTCTCTTGTGAGGAGGCAGTCAGTTTACAGCTGGGCTGTAGTTATCTGAAGGTTGGACTGGGTCTGGAGGATCTGCCTCTAAAATGGCTCACTCACATGGCGGACACATTAGCTCTGCTTGTCAGCAGGATGCCTCAGTTCCTCAACACCTGGACCTCCTCACTGAGCTGATGTCCCCCAACAGACATGGTGACTGGCTTTGCCCAAATCTTCTTTGCTTGTTGATGTCAAATTTTGTTCAGTGCAGCAATGTGCCCATCTTATAAACTTGAATTCCCAAGCTCAGGGGGCCTATGGTGGCCCTGTGATACCATTCTAGCCAATAAGATGTGAGAGAAGAAAGCTCTTATTTTCCCGTTTAAGGGAGAGTCTCTCTTGGCACAGGCTTTTACCTTTACCTGTTTTTCCTGCCCGAAACTCACATTTGGTGTCTGGATGTGCAAGCATCATGATGAACATCATATTTGAGGGATGGCAGAGGGGAATGACGAAAGGAGCTTAGGCCCTGACAGCTTCATGGAGCTCCTAGTCCTGACTAGACTGCTTAACTCTTCACTTCTTACTCCTTAAGAAAAATGACCCAATTTGGTTACATCCCTGTTGTCAGTTTCTTGTTTCATGCACCTGGACACAATCCTAACACATTCCTTTGTCTTCTTCTAAACTTCTAGGACTTCTATTACTATAAACATCACACTGAATTTTCATTACGTACTGACATGGGCTTCTCCTCAACTTTTCACTGAACTTAATGAAGGAAAACATCAGATTATACCTAAATTTGTGTGGTACATTTTTATTAAACCACTGGGCTTATATTTAAAAGAAACCTTTAATGAATTCTTTGAGTTTTTGACCTCAGAGAATAAGTTCAATCATTCTATTGGTGATCAGTAAGTCTGGTCTCATCCTGACTTTCTTTCTCACCAGAGCCAAGATCTGGGTCAGAGAAGAGAGACATCAAAGGCAGCTGGGGCGGAGAGGGGAAGACCTGTTTGATGTGAAAAAAGAGGGAGAGGTCTTTGCTAAGTTGACTACAAAGAAGCACTTCTGTGGAAATGGCTGCTGGCTCACCATGTCATTATTTTTGCCATTCACCTTGCATGGGTCAGAGGACTCGAAGACAGATTCCTGCAGCCAGAGAGTCTAAGCTCATCGTGAACATGACTCCAACCTGTCACTGGGTGCCCTCCCCTCTCCTTTAAGTGCCTCTTCCTCAAAGGATAATGAGGGAAGAGTCAAAGTTGATTCCAGGGTGATGAGGTGACTAGGGGGATGGTGTGTCATCAAGAGAAATGGGTGGTCAGGGCTGGCATGCAAAGCACACAGCAGACTGGCTTTCAACATCCAAGTGGAGGTGTGCAACGGGCCAGCAGGGATTTAACTTGGAGAGCTGTCAGAATGCTTGAAGTGGTCCCTGAAAATGTGAGGATGGGAATTACTCCCTAAAGGGGAGAATAGAGCAAGAAGAGAAACAGATCAGGATTGGAACTGCAGGGAATCTCCCAACTTGGGTCAAGAAAAGAGAAAAAACAGGGACATTTAGGACAGTAAAATTATTCTGTTTGATTCCGTAATAGTAGATGCAGTTTTCAAAACCAACAGAATGTAGGAGACAAAGAGTGAACCCAATGTAAACTAGGGACTTTAGTTAATAGTATTATACCAAAATTAGCTCATAGACGATATCAAATATGCCACACTAATTCAAAATCTTAATCTTAGGGGAAACTGAGGAGGAAGGGAGGTATAGGGGAATTTTCTGTACTTCCTGCTTAATTTTTCTATAAACCCAGAACTGCTCTGAAAAATAAAGTCTCGGTATTTTTTAATCACAAAAAATATAAAAGAAAAATGGGTAGGAGAACAAGAAGAGTTAGTGTCTTGGATACCAAAGAAGAGGAAAAGGGAGTGGGCTGCAAAGAAGTGTGGGTTAATGAGATTGACACTAAATCAGAGTCAGAATAGCTCATATGAAGCTGTTTACTGTGTGAGCTCACTGGCTCAGTGGCAGGAGTGGCATCACCAGCTCCACGGACATGAGTTGAGCAAACTCCAGGAGACACTGAAGAACAGGGAAGACTGGTGCTGCAGTCCATGGGGTCACCAAGATTCGGACACGACTTAGTGACTAAACAATACCAACAACTGCGACTTTGGAAGATTCACTAGTTATCTCCATTGAGTCTGAGACTCAGTGTCCTCATCTGTGTAATGGGTATGTAAGATGTTAGAGTGTTTTCTCAATTCTTGGTAAACGTATTACTGGTGGATCTGAAGATGCTAGAATGTCATCTTTGATGATATTGAATCACATGGTGAGAAAGTTATCTGTGTGAAATCACACAGTAAACGGCTTCATATGAGCTATTCTGATTCTGATTTAGTGTCAATCTCATTAACCCACACTTCTTTGCAGCCCACTCCCTTTTCCTCTTCTTTGGTATCCAAGACACTAACTCTTTTTGTTCTCCTCCTATCCGTTTTTCTTTTCCAGTTCAATTTCAGTCCTAACCTGGTCTAGTGAAAGTCTCAGTTTGGTGCTCGAAAGACTCTGTGTGTGTGTATTTGTGTATGTGTGTTTGTGTGTATGTGTTTGTGTGTGTGTGTGTTTGCTCAGTTATGTCCAACTCTTTGCGACCCCATGGATTGACTGTAGCCCACCAGGCTCCTCTGTCCATGGGGTTTCCCAGGCAAGAACGGTGGAATGAAAGAGCATGAAAATCGCTCAGTTGTGTCTGACTCTTTGCGACCTCATGGACTATACAGTCCATGGCATTCTCCAAGCCAGAAAACTGGAGTTGGTAGCTGTTCCCTTCTCCAGGGGATCTTCCCAACCCAGGGATCAAATCCAGGTCTCCCACATTGCAGGTGGATTCTTTACCAGCTGGGCCACCAGGATAGCCCAAGAATACTGGAGTGGGTAGCCTATCGCTTCTCCAGGGGATCTTCCTGACCCAGGAATTGAACCAGGGTCTCCTGCATTGCAGCCATATTCTTTGTCAGCTGAGCTACCAGGGAAACTGATGGTGGAGTAGCAATCTATGGTGGAGTGCGTTGCTATTTCCTACTCTAGAGGATCTTTCTGACCCAGGGATTGAGCCCTTATCTCTTGCATCTCCTGCACTGACAGGAGGATTTTTTTTTTTTTTTTTAACCACTGTGCTACCTGGGAAACTCTTTAACACATTTCAAATAAGTAATCGCTGGTTTCATTTTTAGAAATTGTGGTTAAAATATGTATAACATAAAATTCACATTTTAACCATTTTTTAGTTTAAAGTGCAAGTGACATTAAATATATTCACATTTTTATGCAACCAAGGCCATCACCCATCTCCAGAACTTTTCCATCGTCTTTGCTGAAACTCTATATTCATTAAATAGTGACTCCCTGCTTGTCCCTCCCCCTTGGCCCTGGTAACCACCCTGTACATTCTGTCTTTATGAATTTATCTGCTCTAGGTATCTGAAACAAGTGGAATCATACAATATTTTCCTTTTTGTGGCTAGCTTATTTTACTGTTCATAACCTTGTAGACTGTGTCTGACTTGCATTCCTTATTAAAGCTAAATAATGCTGCAATCATCTGTTGATGGACTTTTGGTTTGTTGTAAGCAATGTTGCTATGAACATGGCCTACAAATATCTCTTCAAGACCCTACTTTCAATTCTTTTGTATGTATGTATACCCAGTAATGACATTCCTGGATCAAACGGTAATTTTGTATTTAATTTTCTGTGGAACCAACATACTACTTTCCACAGTGGGTATCCCAGTTCTCAGCAGCAGTGCATAAGAGTTTCAGTATCCCCACCTCCACCCCAACACTTGCTCTTTTCTTTTTTCTTTTTCTGATAAATAACCATCCTAACTGACGTGATGGTTCCATTTTTAAACGAAGTGTGAATGGACTTTGGCCTCTAACTAAGCCTTAGCAGGCGATAGATTCTAGCTAGAATAACAGAGGGTATGCTGGAAACCTGGCCACCTGAGGGAGGGCCCCACACCAGTTCTCTGCCTCTTCTATGTCCAATGGCAGAAATATGTGGGAATTGGCTGAATGAGACTCTGGGCTCTGCTGAGATCCTTATGAGCAAATAGCTGTGGCACCTCTGCCCCATGGGCTGGATGCTGGTTAGGGACCACTGTCTGGGCTTAGGTCTTGGGAAAGGTCTGGCACGTGGGGAGTGGAAGAGGATGATATTGACTGCTTGTGAATAAGCCAGGCCTCTGTGAACCCGGAAAGGTGGAGAAGGAGCTCAATAGGGCTGAGCCTTCCCACTCTCTGAGAAG
The DNA here is from genome assembly GCF_042477335.2 of Ovis canadensis. Lineage (NCBI taxonomy): Eukaryota > Metazoa > Chordata > Mammalia > Artiodactyla > Bovidae > Ovis > Ovis canadensis. The sequence continues at coordinate 78,003,420 of NC_091248.1, read as the reverse complement.
AACAGTGGAAAAAACAGAGAACTGATTTTCTCCAGGGGCTCAGAATCTCCCATCAACTATAAGGCCCACAGGCCAAGAGTCTTTCTTACTTTAGTTTTTTAACTAAAAAATTCTTTTTATTGGAGTGTAGTTGACTTACAATGTTGTGTTAGTTTCAGCCATATAGGAAAATGAATCAATTACACATATATCCACTCTTATTTTAAACAGTCTTTTCCCATATAGGCTGTTACAGAGTATTGAGTAGGGTTTCTTGTGCTATAGAGTAGGTTCTTATCAGTTATCTATTTTATATATAGTAGTGTGTATATGGCAGAAAGTGAAGAGGAGCTAAAAAGCCTCTTGATGAAAGTGAAAGAGGAGAGTGAAAAAGTTGGCTTAAAGTTCAACATTCAGAAAATGAAGATCATGGCTTCCGGTTCCATCACTTCATGGGAAATAGATGGGGAAACAGTAGAAATAGTGTCAGACTTTATTTTTTTGGGCTCCAAAATCACCACAGATGGTGACTGCAGCCATGAAATGAAAAGACGCTTACTCCTTGGAAGAAAAGTTATGACCAACCTAGATAGCATATTCAAAAGCAGGGACATTACTTTGCCGACTAAGGTCCGTCTAGTCAAAGCTATGGTTTTTTCTGTGGTCATGTATGGATGTGAGAGTTGTACTGTGAAGAAGGCTGAGCGCTGAAGAATTGATGCTTTTGAACTGTGGTGTTGGAGAAGACTCTTGAGAGTCCCTTGGACTGCAAGGAGATCCAACCAGTCCATTCTGAAGGAGATCAACCCTGGGATTTCTTTGGAGGGAATGATGCTAAAGCTGAAACTCCAGTACTTTTGCTACCTCATGCGAAGTGTTGACTCATTGGAAAAGACTCTGATGCTGGGAGGGATTGAGGGCAGGAGGAGAAGGGGATGACCAAGAATGGGATGGCTAGATGGCATCACAGACTCGATCGACATGAGTCTGGATGAACTCCGGGAGATGGTGATGGACAGGGAGGCCTGGCGTGCTGCGATTCACGGGGTCGCAAAGAGTCGGACACGACTGAGCGACTGAACTGAACTGAACTGAGTGGGTATATGTTAATCCCAGCCTCCCAATTTATCCTTCCCCCCTCCTTATCCCCTGGTAAACATAAGTTTGTTTTCTACATTTGTGACTCTATTTCTGTTTTGTAAATAAGTTCATTTGTACCTGTTTTTTAGATTCTACGTATCAGTGATATCATCCTTTCACTTTAAATGTAATAACATTATTTTTTCTTCACTAGATTTCTTTACACCAGTTTCTCTTATGTAAGACAAAGGATATAGATTCTCCACTTATGAAAAGTTAAACTATGTGAGTTATTTTCAGAAAAAGAATAAGCACATGAAAACACAGGGAAAAATAGATATGGCAAAAATTGAGAAGGTGATATGTTAATCTAGACTGCAGTTTGGGAATCTCTGAGATATTACATGCTTTTCTCACAGGGTCATGAAATCCAAATGACAGAGTATGTGAGAAAGTATTTTATTAGCTGCAAAGGCCCCTTTGGGTGTAATATATCATCATTTTCATGACAAATGCTGCAGAGTTGACTCAGTTGAGTGGTGTAGGCAGAAGTCTGATGGTGGGGGGTTAAAGAGTGAGTGGGATGTGGAGAAGGAGGACATGGGCAGGCAGTGGGTTTAACAGAGCTGGTGGTGAAGCACAGACAGAGGAACAGTACATATGCTTAGAGTCTGTGTGGTGGAGGCCTGTCCTGGATTAGGCAGTGGAGGGAAGATTATGGGGAAGAATGGGCAAGAAGCCCCGATGGCCTGGTAGAAGTGGGGAGGAGAGGGCTGATGGGAAATAAAATGTGAGTCTGTGGAGGCAGGTCTTGTTGATGGGAGGGGAGACTGTTGAAAATAGACTCCCCCCCCTCCCCCCAACACACACCCTGGAGCAACATTCTTCAGACTATATGCAGAAGCGTTTCTCAGGCAAAGTTTTCAGAATGCAGATTCATGGGCTCTTCCCTCTGACTCTAATGAGGGACCTGGCAATTACTCTTTTAAAAACACCCTGAGATCAGGATGCTGGCAAACAACTATCTCATCTAAGAGATACCATGGGGAAACAAAAGTCTAACAGGAGAAACTGTCAGCAACTTGGGTAGATAAGTGCATTATTGTGTATATTTCTTCCAGTTGACAGTATTTATTGAGCTCCGGTATGTCTGGTGCTGTGGGAAACTCAAGTAAAGAAGGCATGGCTCCCACATCTGTATGGAGAACCCCGGGAACAGCTCCAGCTCAGTTTGCTGGGCTTATTATGCCTTGGTGCTGATACCAGGAGCTGGTCTGACTCTAATGAGAGTAATACCAGGGCTTTGGCCTCCAGGAGAGGCAAGATGTAGTTTCAGCCTGGACATTTAACTGATGCTGTGTCTGGGCTCTGGGTAGGTAAAAAGTCTGTTTGACAGAGCCAAGAGATCTGAGCTAGGAAGACAGACAAGGACTTGAGTACTTGGAAAGGAGCAGCCCAGGGTCCTGGGCGCTGGATGACTTCTACCCTGTCAGCTGGTGTTTGTCCCTCCATCAGCGTGCCACAGATGTGAGGGTCATTGCAGGCTTGTGGCCAGGCCTTATTTTTCTTCCTTTCTGAGGTTGACATTGGATCCTTCTAGTCTGGAGCTCTCCTGGTATTGGTGTTAGTGGTCTCCCAAATAAGACTAAAACCTAGAATGCATATTTAATGGGGTCCTGAAAAAGTGTCCCACAAGCAGTCCTGTTTGCTGAAATCTGTGCTCTGTGATTGGAATCTAACGACTCTAGGCAGAGGCAGATGATACAGTTTGGAGTTGGTGTTGAGGCTTGAAGACTATAGCATTACAGCATTCAGTTGGATGGGATTCAAAGCAAGTGCAGACAGTCTCTCCTTCAGAAATCTAGGCAAATCTGAGCTCCATTTGCCAAGAGGCTTGTAGGCAATTGGCTGTCAATGTGCTCACATGGAATTTGGACAACAATCTATCTTGCCTTCTCTGGGCTATCATTAAACACACACTCCAAACGTTTTCCTTGCTGGGTTAGTTTTCTCCATCCCATTGTCCTTTCTCACTCTTTCTCTTCATGGCGCACACGGTATGCCCCTCAGCAGCCTTCTTTGTAGTTGTACTGGAACAACTATTCAACTGCAGTAGCTGTTGAACAATCACAGACTTTTCTCTCATCTTTAAGCAAAGAGGCCATCATTGTTTCAAGTAGCAGGGACTCAGAAGCAGGAAGCTCCTGTTACTTTGGGAAGGGGCTGGGCCGGGGGAGGTGGCACTGCCAAAAACTCTGGTGGGACTGATGCATCGTAATGAGGTAAACTGAGGAAATCAGTCCTGGGTGTTCTTTGGAAGGACTGACGCTGAAGCTGAAACTCCAATACTTTGGCCACCTGATGCGAAGAACTGACTCATTTGAAAAGACCTTGTTGCTCGGAAAGATTGAGGGCAGAAGCAGAAGGGGATGACAGAGGATGAGATGGTTGGATGGCATCACCAACTCAACAGACATGAGTTTGAGTGAACTCTGGGAGTTGGTGATGGACAGGGAGGCCTGGCGTGCTGCAGTCCATGAGGTCGCAAAGAGTCAGACATGACTGAGTGACTGAACTGAACTGAATGAGGTAGATGATGGAATGGTTAACCCGGGATTGGCTCCTCTTCTTGAGGAAAAGGTCAGTAGAATGTCTGTTTGGGAAGGAATGCTAGACTACAGTAGAGTTCCAGTGGAACAGAATTTCTGCATCAAAATGAACTCAGAAGTACAAATCTCACATTTGAAAGAAACAAGCTCTTGTTTTGTTCTGATTTGATCTTCAATCTCTGAGGATGAGACAAACCTGTTCAACAGAGCCCCCTTGTGGAGAATCATATATACAGCTTTGTATTAAAGGCTCTGAGAAGTTCTGCAACAAGGAGGCCAGCTTTTCATAATGCACTTCCTAATTTTATTAAGTCATAGGACTCTCTTTTTCACATACTTTACTTTTCAGGTACATTACTATATGCTTCCTGTAAAACTATTGTTCTACAAAATACTTTTTGGGAAGCATTGTTCTACGAATTTTATAATTCCAAAACCTTTCCTTCCCTAAAAAATATATGTAATCCCCCAGTGATTAATAATGTTTTGACAAACTTAGGAAAGGTTATTTTTTTCTTTATAAATAGCAAGAAAAATGGATGCATTAATTCACATATGCTAACTGCCAAAAACAAAACAAAGCAACTCCCTAAATCTCAGTGATCTTAAATTATACAGACTGTCCCCCAGTCTAAAGCAGTTAATGGGGGCTGTGCTCCATGCAGTCATTTGGGGATCCATACTCCTCTCACTCTGTGGCTTTGCCATCTTCAGAATGGAAATTTGAGGTCCTCTGATGTGATCCAACTGTAAGTGAGAGAAGAGAGAAAGAAAAGAAGACCCGCTCCTGACTTGCTGGGTCAGTTCTGCTCATGTTCCATGGCTGAGGTCAGTCCTGTGCCCCACCTAGATACACACGTGCTATGAAAGGCAACTTAGCTGTGGGCCTAGAAAAACGACACACACCTAGTGAATATCTAATTCATCTCCGTCTCTGTGAGAGAAGAAAAAAAAAAACTTCAGTTTGGGTGAAAGTGAAAGTGTTAGCTGCCCAGTCATGTCTGATTCTTTGCAATCCCAGGAACTGTAGCCCTCCAGCTTTTCCATACAAGGGATTTTCAGTTTGCCTATCTGAATCCTATTCTGATGCTAATCTTGGTGGGAGAGCAGAAGGAAGAGACCCAAGAGATGGAGAAGGTAGTGGATGCTATTGAGCATAAATCAAGGGAGGCAAGAGTTTGTGAGGCCTGCCACAAACAGAAAGAAGTATTCAAGAGCTACCTAGGGATGAAGAACCTAAGAATCTATGATCTCCATGAATAAAGAATACCACTTTGGGGCTCTGAGAAAGGGACTGAATGCTGTTAAAGAAGCATGGGGGAAAAAAAAAGAAGGAAGAAGGGCACAGACAAGCACAAATTCCAGGAAGGATGTCAGAGTAGTAGTTAAGCATGCTGCTTCTGTACCGGGAAATTGCTTATTTTATTTGTAGAATGTCTTTAAAAAAAGACATTTCTTGGAAGGGAAATGAAAGCATTTGTTTTGAAGTAGTTAACAGCCTGAGAAGACTTGTATCTTACTTTTCTTAGCTTTACTTTTGTAAGGTATTTTTCCCCCTCTAGCCCAGTGACTCTCAACCTGTGGCCAGTGGATTGCAAGTATTCTGAGACAATGATCTTCTCACACCCTGAGGAATGGGACAGAGTGGGGATAGAATCCTCAGGACATCCTTGGCCTCTGAGCATCTCTTCCATTCACTGCAGCGAATCATGCCAAGAGTGTTATTTTCACTGTCCACCTTGATGTGAAAAATCCTGGGAAGTAGCCCACTGGCTTAGTATCAGTGACTGCTAAGGCACTGGTTGGCACCAACTGGGGTGAGCCACAATCAACCCAGAGGTTGCAATATTTTTTATTTATCTATACCTTGCATGGCATAAATACCTGCTAAGCAAGATGCAGTCCATTGTGAAATAGCTGAAGAAAATATGACAAAGGGAAAAGGAAAGTTGGAAAGATAAGATGGAACCAAGAGTGAAATTGGTAGACAAATAGGCATTGCATGGAAGGAAATATCTCAGAAAAAAAAAAAAAAGACAACCAAATCTATTGCGCATTCTCCAATATCAATAAGATAAAAATAAATTGTATATTCAAGAGGAAGCATAGCTATTCCTGGTACTAAAATGGGTCCTAAAAAAGACATTATTTCATAATGACCTAAACCCTTTGCAACATTCTTAGCATGAGTACAAACACATGTGTTATGAGACTTTTTTATGGTGTATTTCCATGTATGTTCAGAGCAATACTCCAAGTTTCAGGCTGGGAAAAGCAGCTTGGAAAGGAAAGGATGAAGGGGGGCCAGAAGTGCATAGTCTGAGAAGATGTTCAACATCACTGGGAAACCAGAAAATGCGCAATGCAAAGCCACTTTCCAGCTATCATATTGGCAAAGGTCATAAGGAACTCAAAAGAACAAAAATGCCTCATGCCTGTGAGAATATGTAGAAACGGGTACTTTTTATATTACTAGTAGCCTCGAGGAAGGCTCTTTCTAAGAAATTCACTGAAGGAAATAATCATGGGTGTGCCCAAAGATGTCACTACAAAGATGTTTGTCTCTGTATTGTTTCTAATTTCTAAAAATGATGGACTAGAAGATTTAATAAATTAGAGCTTACTCATAAGATGAAGTGAAAGAAAGGGAAGCTGCTCAGTCATGTCTGACCCTTTGCGACCCCATGGACTGTAGCCTACCAGGTTCCATGGGATATTCCAGGCAAGAATATTGGAGTGGATTGCCATTTCCTTCTCCAGGAGATCTTCCTGACCCGGGGGTGAGCCCGGGTCTCCAGTATTGTAGGCAGATGCTTTACCATCTGAGTCACCAGGATGGGCATTAAAAATCATATTGAAGGACATCCCTGGTGGTCTAGTGGTTAGGAATTCACAGAGGACACAGGTTCAATTCCTGCTCCTCGGGGCAACTAAGCCCTCGAGCCACAACTATTGAGCCCACTCGCTGCAACTACTAGAGCCTGTGTGCCTCAAGCATGTGCTCTGCAACAAGAGAGGCCGCAGCAATAAGTCTGAGCATTGTAACTAGAGAGTAGTTCACGGCAACTAGAGAAAACCCATGTAGCCATGAAGACCTAACACAGCCAAAAAGAAAAAAAAGTCATATTGAAGAAAAATATTTTAAAAATAAATCTTGTCAGATGATTTTTCTTGACATGGAAACATATTTGTAATTAAGTAAATGAGATAAATATATTACCTTACAGTATGTACAGTATAATTTCATTTTCTTAAAAGAAAAGGAAAAAAAAACAAAACAAAACAACAACTCACACATGTACTCACACACACCGCAAAGTATAAATAGTGGTTTTCTTCTTAGGGTGATATTTGGAGTGATACTCCTTTTGAATATACATATTGTCTCCCATTTTTTCTGTTTCTTTTTTGTTGTCTTTATCTTCTAAATTTCCTACACCAGGAAATGAAACTCCTTTTTAAAAATAGAGGTGGGAGACAACCTGTTTTACTCATTCAGATCCTTCTTTTGAATGATGGTAGAGAGCAGAAGGGCAAATTATATATATCACACTATGCCTTTTGGGTAAGAGATGTGAACATTCTCCCCCAAAGAGCCTCTCCCAGTGTTATTCAGTGCCACATCCACTGCAGTAAATTGTGGTAGAATGTTCTACCTAGGTTAATACATATGGTCACCTAACAGATGGCTGACAAGGCAGCAGCCCATCCAACGTCCTTCTGGTCCTGTGACAATAGCATCTTTTTCTCTTCAATCCAACTGCAGCCGCTTCCTCCCATGGTCACACCTGGGTTGTGGCCATCTCCAGGAACTTCTCCACAGAAATCAACCATCTCACTCTAGTTTATCCTCTGTTCTCTCCAGTTCTTCATTCAACATTCCCTTCTTATCATTTGTTCTTAGAATTGAGACCTCCAGTCTTTTGACCCATACACATAATTTGTCATCATCCATTATCTGCCTCTTACTTTTATGTCCTTGTTTTTCAGTCCAGATTTCATAAAACAACTCTCTTCACATGCAGTAAGTTCTTATGCATATGTCTTTTTCCAGAATGGAATTCATGCAATTCCAACCCTGGATCAACATAACATCCACCTTCTCCCGGCATCTGAAAAATCACCAGAGGAAATTTGCACAACTGGGTAACTTTATAACATCATATATTTTGGAATAACGATGCTTATTGGGATCTGAATGGAGTGCAGCAAACCCCCTTCATTTCCCTGGAGAGCACGTACTCCCTTCCCTCATCATGGTGACTCCATTCTTCTAAATTCTCTTTAAGCCTTGGTTCCATTGTAACCCTTCCTCAACTTCAGCCTCATAGTGGAGAGTCTAGGGCCACCTCTCACCACGTATCCTTTTCTATCAGTGTTTATCTTCCTGGATATTAAAAACACAAACCCAAAATAAAGTCAAAAAGAAAAAGAGAAAGGTAAAAAAGAGGAGGAGGAAGAGGAAAATAAGAAAGAAAGGGATGAAGTAACGATTTTAAAATAAAAGGAAACTAAAAAGTTACAAGGAGAATAAAACTAAGAACCTCTCACTGCCCAGCAGAATGACATGGGTGGTTTCTCTGCTTCTGAAGATTCTGTACTCAGTTCTAACATGGTGGGGGTAGGGTTCCCAGACATCCAAGCAAGCAAATCTTCAACAACAGCTGGGTGTCCTACAATTCACCTTGATTCTGATAGTATCTATACCTAGAAATAGTATCAGATTCCAGAGACTGGAATTCAATCCACAAAGACTGCCCCCACCACCCTTACCTTCCCATTCAGATGACAATAGCAAGTCCAGGTTTTCATCTGTACTTCTGACCAACAGGCTATAGATAAGGCTTCCAACGATCAGCTACCTTCTGTTTAATCAGTTTGCTACAGTGGCTCACAGAACTCAGAGTAACATTTTAGTCTCTAGATTACTAGCTTATTATAAAAGGATATGACTTAGGAACAGCCAAATGGAAGAGATGCACAAGGCAAGGCCTATGGGAAAGGGTATGGAGCTTGAAGTCAGGTGGGCCTTTGGAAGCATCACTATGAACAAAGCTAGTGGAGGTGATGGAATTCCAGTTGAGCTATTTCAAATCCTGAAAGACAATGCTGTGAAGTGCTGCACTCAATATGCCAGCAAATTTGGAAAATTCAGCAGTGGCCACAGGACTGGAAAAGGTCAGTTTGCATTCCAATCCCAAAGAAAGGCAATGCCAAAGAATGCTCAAACTACCGCACAATTGCACGCATCTCACACGCTAGGAAAGTAATGCTCAAAATTCTCCAAGCCAGGGCTTCAGCAATATGTGAACTGTGAACTTCCAGATGTTCAAGCTGGTTTTAGAAAAAGCAGAGGCACCAGATATCAAATTGCCAACATCTGGTGGATCATCAAAAAAGCAAGAGAGTTCCAGAAAAACATCTATTTCTGCTTTATTGACTATGCCAAAGCCTTTGACTGTGTGGATCACAAGAAACTGTGGAAAATTCTTCAAGAGATGGGAACACCAGACCGCCTGACCTGCCTCTTGAGAAACCTGTATGCAGGTCAGGAAGCAACAGTTAGAACTGGACATGGAACAATAGACTGGTTCCAAATAGGAAAAGGAGTACGTCAAGGCTGTATATTGTCACCCTGCTTATTTAACTTATATGCAGAGTAGTACATCATGAGAAACGCTGGGCTGGAGGAAGCATAAGCTGGAATCAAGATTGCCGGGAGAAATATCAATAACCTCAGATATGCAGATGACACCACCCTTATGGCAGAAAGTGAAGAGGAACTAAAGAGCCTCTTGATGAAAGTAAAAGAGGAGAGTGAAAAAGTTGGCTTAAAGCTCATCATTCAGAAAACTAAAATCATAGCATCTGGTCCCATCACTTCATGGCAAGTAGACGCGAAAACAGTGGAAACAGTGGCTGACTTTATTTTTCTGGGCCCCAAAATCACTGCGGATGGTGATTGCAGCCATGAAATTAAAAGACGCTTACTCCTTGGAAGGAAAGTTATGACCAACCTAGATAGCATATTAAAAAGCAAAGATATTACTTTGCCCAGAAAGGTCCGTCTAGTCAAGGCTATGGTTTTTCCAGTGATCATGTATGGATGTGAGAGTTGGACTAGAAAGAAAGCTGAGGGCTGAAGAATTGATGCTTTTGAAGTGTGGTGTTGGAGAAGACTCTTGAGAGTCCCTTGGACTGCAAAGAGATCCAACCAGTCCATCCTAAAGGAGATCAGTCCTGGGTGTTCATTGGAGGGACTGATTTTGAAGCTGAAACTCCAATACTTTGGCCACTTGATGCAGAGAGCTGACTCATTTGAAAAGACCCTGATGCTGGGAAGGATTGAGGGCCGGAGGAGAAGGGGAGGACAGAAGATGAGATGGTTGGATAGCATCACTGACACAATGGACATGGGTTTGGGTGGACTCCGGGAGTTGGTGGTGGACAGGGAGGCTGGCGTGCTGTGATTCATGGGATCGCCAAGAGTCAGACAAGACTGAGCGACTGAACTGACCTGAACTGATGGAGCGTCCCCTCCCTCTCTGAGAGCACCACTATCCTTACATTTCCATGTTGCACTGACACTGAACCTTCTCCTCTAGGTCATTTTTTTTCCCCTTGGAGGCTCCATTACATAAGCTGCTGCTGCTGCTAAGTTGCTTCAGTCGTGTCCGACTCTGTGCGACCCCATAGACGGCAGCCCACCTGGCTCCCCCATCCCTGGGATTCTCCAGGAAAGAATACTGGAGTGGGTTTCCATTGCCTTCTCCAATGCATGAAAGTGAAAAGTGAAAGTGAAGTCGTTCAGCTGTGCCCAACTCTTAGCGACCCTATGGACTGCTGCCCACTAGGCTCCTCCATCCATGGGATTTTCCAGGCAAGAGAACTGGAGTGGATTGCCATTGCCTTAAGCATGATTGATTAAATCAGTGACCACTGGTGATTGTCCATTCAACTTCCAGTCCCTCTTCCCTCTCTGAAGGTAAGTGGGGGTGGGACTGAAAGTTCCAACACTCTAATCACCGGATTGGGATTTTCAGGTGGTGCAGTGGTGAAGAATCCACCTGCCATTGCAGGAGGTGCAAGAGATGCAGGTTTGATCTCTGGGTCAGGAAGATTCCCTGGAGGAGGAAATGGCAGCCCACTCCGTTATTCTTGCCTGGGAAATCTCTCTCAGGGACAGAGGAGCTTGTTGGGCCACAGTTCACGGGGTTGTAAAGAGTCGGACATGACTGAACACGCAATCACTCAGTTGGTTCTCCTGGCAAGCCCAGCTCTCATCCTTTGTGTGGTCTACAAGTCACCTAATTAACATAACAAAAGCCACCTTGAATGCTCTCATCACTTAGGAAATTTCAAAAGTTTTAGGAGTTCTGTACCAGAATTGAGGAGGGAGCCGCATATATATATTCCTTGTTATAAATCACAACATCACAGCCTCCATCATTGATATTCGGTTTGAATTTAAGACCCTAGGGCGCCCTTGCATGTTCCTCATAGCTCCCAGCCCTCAGGGTGCATTTCAGGCTCCTCGGTTTAGCCTTTGAGACCCAGCAGGAGTCCTCACAGTATAGGTCTTCAGGCCTGGAAGTTGAACCACTCCATCACGGTGTGTGGTGTCCTAATGCCTCTTTGCCTCCATGCTTTCCAATCCCTTTGCTTGGAATGCTGTTCTTCCCTTCTGTTGCCTGGGTAGGGTTTTCCTATTTTATGAAATAGCTCAACAATTATTTCCCCTGAGAAGCCTTTTCTGAATCTCACCATTATGCGGCCTCCCATCTCCAGTTTGGTTTGGTCTTCAACACCACTGTGGAATAATTGTAGATTTGCTTGTCTGCCTTCCCGATGGAACCAATGGTGGGGACCACTGACTATTATGAAATAAATACTTAATAAAGCAATATCCAACTGTTTTCTCATCAGATCCTCCACAACCTTGCTAGGTAAGTGGCTGATAGCCACATTTTACAGACTAAGAGGCCAAACTTAGTTGTTCACTTTTTTTGACAAACCTTTATTGACTTCCTGCTATGTGCCAGGCTTACAGGGGTTAAATAATTTGCCCAAGGTCACCATTTAAAAAGCTGCAGGAGCCATTTATTGAACTCGAGCCCCTCATATTCCAAGTCTATGCTTTCACTGCTTTGTTTTTTTCTTCTCAGCACAGAGTAGGTGCTCACTAAATGCTTGCTAATAAACAAAAAAATGAATGGATGCAAACTCCTCATGTAGTATGCAAATGAGAGTAAAGCCCTTGTGAATCCATTTCTGCTTTAAAAAAATATAATCTTTACTTCATAAGTTATATGTTTTTGAAAAAATATTTATTTATTTGGCTGTGCTCCATCTTAGTGCCTTTAGGATCCTTTGACCAGGGATTGGACCCTGGGCCCTCTGCACAGGAGCATGGTCTTAACCACTGGACCACCAGGGTAGTCCCCATTTCTGCTTTCTTGATTCACCTCTTACACTTGGCTGTGATAATACTACTTGGTGGTGCTTGTGCTTGCATCTTCAAAATAAGGTGCTGCTGAATACGTGGAGCACGTTAGAAAGATGCCAAAGGTAAACACGCGAGTTGCAATAAATTCCTGAGAACTTTCCTTTGAGAAGGCAAACAGGACGTGGACGCTTGAGTTTTTGAGTCTGAGATTTCTAGGATTCATTTTTATGGTTTGGGGGTGGAATGCATGGTTTAAGCAAACACAATTAAATCCAAATTACCCATGGCTGGGCAGCTACTTGCTGTCTTTTGGTGTCAGAAAAAGTCAGGGTTTAGAGCTAGAATGTATCTAAAGAAAAGGTATGAAATGGCTTTCTCCTTTTCCTTTCTGTTAAGATTCATTTAAAACATGCCAAATTCCTGAGGAGGTTGCCATTTTATTTGTTTGCTTTTCTGATTTGTTAGTATTACGCAGCATGAAATCTTGTTTACAAGGCACTGTTCTTTTCTTGAGAAAGATACCCAGAGTTTGCATTCTCAGACACTAAGTCTGAAAACTAAATACAGATTTTGGCTCTTTGTGGCACCTCTGTGTGTTCCTTAAAATATGCTTGTGTTTTTCCTGCTGAATATTCTTAAGAGACAAAGTGCAGGCCACTTACTGTGACTTGTAATGAGTTGATTTACATGGAGACTGTTTTAAATGCAGTGTATCCCTTGTTACGTAGTATACATGCTAAAGTGTCATCTCCATATGGTTGGTACAGGCCATTTGAATAAAGTACCAGATGGAAATCATCGTTCAAACAGTTCTTTTCCCATCACCTAAATGCAAACAGCCAAATGGAAAGCCATTTTCCATAGCTTCCCAAATAATAATAATAATAATAATAATGATAATAATCATGATGATAATAATAATAATAGTGGTGTTAAAAATCCTGACAGATGCCTTCAGAGGGTATGGTATTATAATGACCGTAACTGCTGTAATGGGACTCACAGATGGCAGCCGAGGCAGATCAAACCCTTCATTAGTCCTTCTAAAAACTGTCATATACTTTCTCTTCTTTATGGTTCAAAACACAAAAGGCCCTTTGTGCCTTTAGAAACTTAGCTGCAATTTCAACGAAAAAGAGAAGCACATTAGCCGCTTTTATGCATGAGCCATATCATCAGCATAAAAATGAATTTGTAATATTTTGCCACATGTGATGTATTATTGCTGGGCTATGTAAACAATACCGGGCCTGAAATTGAGCCTTGGGGACTCCCTTTACAACTGACAAATTGAGAAACAAGGCCATCAACTCTCACACATTGCATCCGGTGAGTAAATAACTCAGCCAAGATCCATTTCCAGCCCAGTCTGAGATAATCTCTGTCCTGTAATAATAAATCATGGTCAAGGGCGTCAGATGGCCCAGGCAGATCTATAAACCTGTAAACACTGCTATGCTACAAAATTTTGATCTCTTTCAAGAGTTCAAGCCAAATCATTCATGAGTTTAATCTCAGCATTGGTTGTAATTACATTCACAGCTCCTGTCTGCCTGTCAAAAACAGCAGGGTTGCTCTTTGGAAATAGTTCAAGGTAGTAGCTGTCTCTCTTTGTTGATTCTTTGGTTTTTCCTTCTACATTCATGGATTCAGCAAAAGTTAGTATCTACCCTGAGAAGCAGGTCATGGAGACCTGGGGACAAGCTCTGTTGCAGAGGAAGGAAACAGAAAAAGATTACATAGTAAAATGAAATTGCTGAGGCAAAGAATTCTCTGTCACAGAACCTGGAACAAATGTTGGGGCCAGAAATGGCCTAGAGGATGACAAATCTGCTCAGTTCTGCCTCCTGATGGCCTTTCTTCCCTTTGCTTTAGCAGCATATGTCCCTGGGTTCATAGGTTTAACTGTCTATTTCATGCCTGTGTTTGGTACAGTAGGACAGTTAACACTTGTTGATTGTATAAGGTCAAAGCTGATCCATGAAGCTTAATGTTCGGGCTTTCTGTCTGTATTTAGTTCTTTGTGCATGCATGCATGCTAAGCCGCTTCAGTCACGTCTGACTTTTTGTGACTGTGGCCTGCCAGGCTCCTCTGTCCATGGGATTCTCCAGGCGAGAATACTAGAGTGGATTGCAGGGCCCTCCTCCGGGATCTTCCCAACCCAGGGTTTGAACCCACGTCTCTTACATTTCTTGCATTGGCAGGCAGGTTTGCTACCACTAGCACAACCTGGGAAGTGTTTAACCTACCCCAAAATTCGCAATGTATGCCTCTTCTCATGAGCTTCACACTCAAGAACTCAAGGACCAAAGCTATAGAGACCAGCAGAGGTTACTAAGGGAGGCTTTGAAGTTCTAGGGAATATGCAGAAGCCTTCTCTGATTATACTCACGGGAAAATTTGCGTTTGTTAAACAAACATAAAATTCCAAATGCTGTGATGCCAGGCTTGGGAATGGTCTCTCATTTAATCCTTATGGTAATCCTGTTGGTGGATGATATAATCCTTGTTTAAGAAAGAACAAAACCAAGACCCAGAGAGGCAAAGTAACTTGCCCAAACACATAGAGTCCACTGAGGGACAGAGATGGGATTTGAAATGCTCTTCCTCCTATGCCTTACCTTGGGAGATAAATTTAAGTTATCTCCCAGGAGTGATAGTTTAAATTCATGTGTCCTCTTTGTTCTAAGGATGGATAGGCCAATAGAATTTATGCCTGCTGCTACTGCTGCTGCTAAGTCATTTCAGTCGAGTCTGATTCTGTGCGGCCCCAGAGACGGCAGCCCACCAGGCTCCCCACTGTCCCTGGGATTCTCCAGGCAAGAACACTGGAGTGGGTTGCCATTTCCTTCTCCAGTGCATGAAAGTGAAAAGTGAAAGTGAAGTCGATCAGTCGTGTCCGACTCTTAGCAACCCCATGGACTACAGCCCACCAGGCTCTTCCATCCATGGGATTTTCCAGGCAAGAGTACTGGAGTGGGGTGCCATTGCCTTCACAAATCTAGAATTTATGCCAGATTTGGTCAATTAGTAGTAGTGCCTGGAATGCTGAGTTGAGAAAGATGCTTACTGAGAAAGTATCTGTGATTGATTACCACTGTCTGGCATGTATGCTGCAGGGAGAATAGTCATCCACAGACTGAGCTGAGCATATGCTGGCCTTCTCCTTGGGCTTCAAGAGATGGGAATAACAGACACCCTTACCTGCCTCCTGAGAAATCTGTATGAGAAATCAGGTCAAGAAGCAACAGAACTAGACATGGAACAATGGACCGGTTCCAAATCAGGAAAGGAGTATGTCAAGGCTGTGTATTGTCACCCTGCTTAGTTTTAACTTATATGCAGAGTGCATCATGCGAATTGCCATGCTGGATGAAGCACAAGCTGGAATCAAGATTGCTGGGAGAAATACCAATAACCTCAGATATTCAGATGACACCACCCTTATGGCAGAAAGTGAAGAAGAACTAAAGAACCTCTTGATGAAAGTGAAAGAGGAGAGTGAAAAAGTTGGATTAAAACTCAACGTTCAGAAAACAAAGATCATGGCATCTGGCCCTATCAATTCATGGCAAATAGATGGGGAAACAATGGAAATAGTGAGAGACTATTTTGGGGGGGCTCCAAAATCACTGCAGATGGTGACTGCAGCCATGAAATTAAAAGACGCTTGCTCCTTGGAAAAAAAGCTATGACCAACCTAGACAGCATATTGAAAAGCAGACATTACTTTGCCAACAAAGGTTCATCTAGTCAAAGCTATGGTTTTTCCAGTAGTCATTATAGATGTAAGAGTTGGAATATAAAGAAGGCTGAGTGCAGAAGAATTGATGCTTTTGAACTGTGGTGTTGGAGAAGACTCTTGAGAGTCCCTGGGACTGCAAGGAGATCCAAGAAGTCAATCCTAAAGGAAGTCAGTCCTGAATGTTCATTGGAAGGACTGATGCTAAAGCTGAAGCTCCAATACCTTGACCACCTGATGCGAAGAACTGACTCCTTGGAAAAGACCCTGATGCTGGGAGAGATTGAAGGCAGGAGAAGGGGATGACAGAGGATGAGATGGTTGGATGGCATCACTGATTCAATGGACTTGAATCTGAACAAGCTCAGGGAGTTGGTGAAAGACAGGGAAGCCTAGCATGCTGCAGTCCATGGGGTCACAAAGAGTTGGACACAACTGAGGGACTGAATTGAACTGAATTGAACTGTAGTCTATCTTTTGGTAAAATTGTGCCTGTATGAAATTTGTGTTGAGTAGTGATGTATGTCCTGTACATACATCCTGCATCAAGTAGCCTGATGCTCATAACTTGATAGCAAGGTATTGTTCATGTCTTATTGGGAGGAAATTTACTTAAAAAGAACACCTTCCAAATGCTACTATGGAAACTATGAAGTTGTAGTCAATCAGCATTTCAGAGGCTCATATTCTTGGAAGTAGAACACACCTAAAGATGCCCAGGAAATACTTAGTGTAGCATACTCTGAAATACTATTTAGAGAAAAATTATTTCCCACCCTCTAGTTGAGTTGCAGAAAAAGTGATAAGTGAAGGAAGCCTTTGTTGTTGTTCAGTCACCAAGTCATGTCCGGCTCTTTGCAACCCATAGACTGCAACACACCAGGCCTCCCTGTCCCTTACCATCTCCTCGAGTTTGCCCAAATAATTAATATTACAACAAAAACTCCTTCAAACATTAGCTGGTGCTATAATCTATTACCCTTAATTTATAAAAACTCTGTGGATTGCTTGCTGGCTACTCTGTTTCCTTTATACACTTACTTAGTTCTTTGCCTGCTTGGCAATCCTCCTCAAGACAAACCAACCGCTCAGTGGTCCAGTGAGCAAGCATCTCCACCAAGTACCCCTTTTTTAATCTTTTTTTTTTTTAATTCATAGACCTCATATTTTAAACACTTTGGTCTAGCAAACAAACTTCAATTAATAATAAAAATTCATTTTTGGATTTTCATTCATTGAAGACTAGAGCTTCTGCTCAGAATATGGCAAGTGTTACCAGATGTGTTATGTTTCTCTAGCTAAATTCAAAGAAATTTAGTGCTTTAGATAATGTGCTTGTATGGTCTTCCTGTGTGCATGCTCAGTTGTGTCTGACTCTGCAAACCTATGGACTGTAACCTGCTAGGCTCTTCTGTCCATGGGATTTCCCAGGCAAGAATACTGGAGTGGGTTGTCATTTCCTCCTCCAGGAGATCTTCCCAACCCAGGGATTGAACCTGTGTCTCTTGTGCCTTCTGCATTGCAGGCGGATTCTTTCCTGCTGAGCCATTGGAGAAGCCCCTGTGTGGTCTTATCCAGCACAGACATACAAATTCTAATGGGCTTTTCAAAGTGATGGACATTGTGCACTATTCTCATTACTGCCTTTGAAGACTTTTATCATTAATTCCTGGGTGCCAGGTAGAAATTTTGTAAATACACAATGGTTGTGCTGGCTCCCTAAAAGTAATACCTGTTGATTCTCTTTATTGGCCAAATTTGATCATAAATTTAGCTCTTGCTCAGGATAAAATTTTCTGTTTCATATGCTTAAGTGTAGTCGCTCAGTCATGTCTGACTCTTTGCGACCCCATGGACTGTAGCCCACCAGGCTCCTCTGTCCATGGGATTCTCCAGGCAAGAATACTGGAGTGGGTTGCCATTTCCTTCTCCAGGGGATCTTGTACACAATTAACATCTTTAATTCTAGGGTCCAGGAAAACAAGGATACCTTTAGTTTAAATTAAATCACCAAAGTTCTTATAGGATTAGTTGCTAGTAGTGAAAGAGACTAGAACTCAGGACAATAGGGATCACCTACAATTTTAACAATTAGACCACACTTCCTCTCAGATATGATTTTTAAGTCCTTCAAATAAAAATAAACAGATTTTCTGGCTGGAAGATTTCAGCTTTTGTTTCATTCTCAGTTAGCCTGGAATCCAGCTGTGCAGATGCTTCAGGAAGAGGAGGAAGATGGTAAGACCAAATGTTGCTCAAAACCTTGGAGACAAGTTTGTTCCAGCATGAAATGGAGTTTCACTGGATTAAGGATTAATATAAGCCACTTCCCTCAATCCCTCTGCATTATTTCCCACTGCCTAGTGAGCACTGGGACTCAAGAGCCAACGTCACACATGCCTTAGGAATCAAACTTCACGAATTTAGTTACAAACCATGCTTATTATTTGGATTCTTCCACTGACAGAAGGAAGGCTCTTCCTTTTGGACTAAACCTAAAAGAAGTGAAAGTTCTATGGTAAAAGTGATTCCCAGACTGTTTTTGCTTTATAAGCTGATCAAGCTGATCCTAACAGTCACCTAATCACATTACCCTCCTCCTCCAATGGTGTTCTCGACTAAGCATCTTCCTAACAACATGCTCCAAGTGGTTTCAGATGGACTGACACCAGAGCAGATTGGAGAGGAGATTAAAAAAAAAAAACACTTTGTGAAAAAAAAAAAAAAAGGAACTGGAAGGGACTGAAGTGTAAACATCATCAAAATAATTTAGAAGATACCTTTGAAAATTATCACTTGCCATTATTTAATCAGGACAATGAGATTACCAACCTAATAAGAGTTGTTCAACAAGACTTTACTGAGAGGATTGCAAGAAGCCACCTAGGAAGGAGCCACAGGGGGATTTTTTTCAGACCCTGGTTTACTGTATCCTCATTGTCTAAACTTTAAAGAATTTAGGAGGAGAATGAAGTGTGACTGTGTCTGAAGAACCTAGTCCAGAGGCTGTTGATGGCTCAGTCATTGCAGACCCCAAATAAATGGACAGATTTCAGAGGCATCAAATTGTTGATCAACTGGGATTTAGAAAATGAGGAGTGTGTGAACCAGTGAAATTTGGTAACCTCATAAAGAAAAGGAAGACATCAATTCCTCAGAATGGTACCAGATATGACTGAGATGCAGACAGGTGTCTACCAGCTGTTGTTCAGGCATAATCTAGCTTGGAAGCCCCATTCTGCTGCAAAAATTAAGAACACTGCATTGTACCTCTCTGACTTTCTTTCCCTGGGGCTGTATCTGGCCTTTATGTAAAGATGTTTGGAGGAGACCATAAATCTAGCCCATGACCCTGGCTGCAGTCCAGTTTCACTCACCTCCCTAAATTAGGTCTCAGAGCAACTTGAGCTTAATGTAGGGGAAGATAATTCTTCTGCCTGTGGAAAGTGTTAGATGATGACAAAGATTAGACGACAAAGCTTGGTTGTAAAATCTCTCTAAGGATTAGGAAGAAAGTTATTTAGACCAGTTGTGTGTCTGCTGATTATAACATAGATATGATCAGTCCCATAAGCCTCAATTTTATCTTTTTTTTGGTTATATTACTTGGTTTGCAGGATCTTAGTTCCCCAACCAGGGATTGAACCTCAGTCCCTGGCAATGAAAGCTCCAAGTTCTAACCACTGAACCACCAGTGAATTCCTTCTGCATCTTTAAAATGAGGATATAGTAATAGTTACCTCGATGGGTGGTTGTGAGGATAAAATGAGTAATGTAGGTAATGCACCTAGCTACACTGTTGTCAGTGGTCCCCAAATGATGAATTACGGAGAGAGGTTCCCTATGCTAGAAGTGAGAGATTCCAACTGATTGTTATCGAGTTTGAAAAGACTCTCTTTCTCATGTTCTCTCTCACTCTGTACACACACACACACATGCGCGTGTGCACACACACACACATTAAAGTCTATAGGTATTAAGGAAAGTGTTCCTTTAAAGCTGTGGTGCTTACACTTTCAGAGCTTGGTGAAAGCTACAACCCTTATGTAGGGACAGCTACTAGATTCAGAATGATTTTTAAAGGACTGAATGATGGAAATTGAAATGCAGAACTAGTTTTTCAAGGTTCTAAAATGCATCATTGTTGTGATCATTGGTTTCAGCTTTATCATGCATGCTTGTCCTGAACCCAGCCAGTGAAATGACATTGCAAAATTCATGGTTCCTGTGCTTCTGATATAATAATGTTATGATAATTTTCAAGCACTGTACTAAATGTTACACACACAACAACTCATAGACCTTTTGGCTAAGCCCCCAGCTGGTGGTTACCTTTGATCTCCTCACTTTAATGAAAACGAGATTGAGGTTCAGTTCAGTTCAGTCGCTCATTTGTGTCCAACTCTTTGCGATCCCATAGACTGCAGCACGTCAGGCTTTTCTGTCCATCACCAACTCCTGGAGCTTGCTGACTCGTGTCCACAGAGTTGGTGATGCCATCCAACCATCTGATCCTCTGTCATCCCCTTCTCCTCCTGCCTTCAAACTCTCCCAGTATCAGGGTCTTTTCCAAGGAGTCAACTCTTTGCATCAGGTGGTCAAAGTATTGAAGCTTCAGCTTTAGCATCAGTCCTTCCAATGAATATTCAGGACTGATTTCCTTTAGGATTGACTAGCTGGATCTCCTTGCAGTCCAAGGGACTCTAAAGAGACTTCTCCAACACCGCATTTCAAAAGCATCAGTTCTTCCTCACTCAGCCTTCTTTATAGTCCAACTCTCACATCCATGCATGACTACTGGAAAAACCATAGCTTTGACTAGACGAACTTTTGTTGGCAAAGTAATGTCTGCTTTTTAATATGCTGTCTAGGTTGGTCATAGCTTTTCTTCCAAGGAGCAAGCGTCTTTTAATTTCATGGCTGCAGTCACCATCTGCAGTGATTTTGGAGCCCCCCAAACATAAAGTCTGACACTGTTTCCATTGTTTCCCCATCTATTTGCCATGAAGAGATGAGACCGGATGCTATGATATTTGTTTTCTGAATGTTGAGTTTTAATCCAACTTTTTCACTCTCCTCTTTCACTTTCATCAAGAGGTTCTTTAGTTCTTCTTCACTTTCTGCCGTAAGGGTGGTGTCACATGCGTATCTGAGGTTATTGCTATTTCTCCCGGCAATCTTGATTCCAGCTTGTGCTTCTTCCAGCCCAGCATTTTGTGTGATGCACTTTGCATATAAGTTAAATAAGCAGGGTGACAATGTAAAACCTTGATGTCCTCCTTTCCCAATTTGGAACCAGGCTGTTCTTCCATGTCCAGTTCTAACTGTTGCTTCCTCACCTGCATACAGATTTCTCAGGAGGGCAGGTCAGGTGGTCTGGTATTCCCATCTCTTGAAGAATTTTCCACAGTTGATTGTGATCCACACAGTCAAAGGCTTTGGCATAGTCAATAAAGCAGAAGCGGATGTTTTTCTGGAACTCTCTTGCTTTTTCGATGATCCACCAGATGTTGGCAATTTGATCTCTGGTGCCTCTGCTTTTTCTAAATCCAGCTTAAACATCTGGAAGTTCATGGTTCACATAATGTTGAAGCCTGGCTTGGAGAATTTTGAGTATTACTTTGCTAGCGTGTGAGATGAGTACAATTGTGAGATAGTTTGAGCATTCTTTGGTATTCCCTTTCTTTTGGATTGGGATGAAAATTGACCTTTTCCAGTCCTGTGGCCACTGCTGAGTTTTCCAAATTTGCTGGCATGTTGAGTGTAGCACTTTCACAGCATCATCTTTTAGGATTTGAAACAGTTCAACTGGAATTCCATCACCTCCACTAGCTTTGTTCATAGTGATGCCTCCTAAGGCCCACTTGACTTCACATTCCAGGGTGTCTGGCTCTAGGTGAGTGATCACACCATCATGATTATCTGGGTCATGAAGATCTTTTTTGTACAGTTCTTCTGTGTATTCTTGCCACGTCTTCTTAATATCTTCTGCTTCTGTTAGGTCCATACCATTTCTGTCCTTTATTGTGCCCATTTTTGCATGAAAATTTCCCTTGGTATCTAATTTTCTTGATGAGTTCTCTAGCCTTTCCCATTCTGTTGTTTTCCTCTATTTCTTTGCATAGATCACCGAGGAAGGCTTTTTTTTTTTATCTCTCCTTGCTAGTCACTGGAACTCTGCATTCAAATGATGTATCTTTCCTTTACTCCTTTGCCTTTCACCTCTCTTCTTTTCTCAGCTATTTGTAAGGCCTGCTCAGACAACCATTTGGCCTTTTTGCATTTCTTTTTCTTAGGGGCAGTCTTGATCACTGCCTCCTGTACAATGTCGCAAATTTCCGTTCATAGTTCTTCAAGTACTCTGTCTATCAGATCTAATCCCTTGAATCTATTTGTCACTTCCACTGTATAATCATAAGGGATTTGATTTAGGTCATACCTGAATGGTCTAGTGGTTTTCCTTACTTTCTTCAATATACGTCTGAATTTTGCAAGAAGGAGTTCATGATCTGAGCCACAGCCAGCTCCCGTTCTTATTTTTGCTGCCTGTATAGAGCTTGGCCAAGCTTAGTGTGTGCAGACCTAGGATTTGAACTCAGGTCTGTGTGAATCATACCCCAAGTTCTTATCACTCCTGTTCTTCACTGCCTCTCATTGTGCCATGCTGATGGGAATGGCAAGCATATGATGCCCCAATACTGACTTGGGGCTGAATTTCAGAACGAGAACTTGGGGAAATGGGCCATCATGTGACCTGTTAAAGACTTGCCTGTTCTTTCTTTTCTGGAAGAGAGGTATCTTGTCATACCAAGCTCAACAGGGTGAAGACCTGGCCCTGCTTTTTGAACTTATCTTGCCTTCCTTTTATTTCATGACCCTGGCTGCTCTTCCTTTGTAATTTAAGAAGAGTCATTAAAAGTTCATCTCTGCCCTATAACAGTCAAGTCAAAAGCACAGAAAGATTCTCACTGTGAGTTGCAAATTTGTTGAGAATCTTGTATTTGATAACTCTTCAATCTTGTCCCCCTCCCCGACCCCGTATGAAATGGATGTTCTAATTGCCAGTCTGCAAATGAGGAAACCAAAGTGCAGACGGATTACTAAACTTACCTGAGGTCAGATAGCTAGTTGGTGGGCAAACTGGCATATAGATCTTAAGTCTAACTGGACACGATACTTTTGCTTTGTACTTATGCTATATCCCAACACTCTAATGCAATGGTCCTCAACCAATGGCAATTTGGCCCTGCAGGCAATACTTGGCAGTGCCTGGAGACATTTTTTTGGTCAAAATTGGGGGCTGCTACCAGCAACTAGTAGATGGAGACCAGGGATGCTACTGAAGATTCTACAATGCATAGGACAGTCCTCCACAACAAAGAACAATCACACTCAAATATTAATGGTACGAAGGTTGAGAAATCCTGTTCTGAAGGCAATGGGGGAAGCTGTGTGGTATAGCAGAGAAAAGAACAAGCTTACAGCTCCTAGGCCATCCATAGGGAGTATCTTGTCCCTCAGCTCTGCAGGTGAGATCTAATTACCTTCATTTCGCACACAGGGAAACTGAAGTTCAGAAAAGTTAAGCAACTTGCCCAAGATCACACAATGAGCAATCATGGGAGGTGAAATTCAAATGAAGCCTCCTGATCAAACCCAGAGGTTTTCTCCTTTATCATAATTGCACCCTCCTGGATTCTTGCTTTTCTCTGTGAATTTAGACTTTTAGTCTACCTGTACATTGTTTAGCTGGGTCAGTGGTTATCAAACTATAACCTGCTCCAGGTTTACAGGAGGTTTGGTGAAAACATGAATTGCTGGACCCTACCCCCAGAGGTTCTGATTCAGCGGGACCGGGGCAGGACTTGAGAATTTGCCTTTCTAACAGGCTCTCTGTGCTGCTGCTGCCGCTGCTGCTGGCCTGGGGGCCACACTGTGAGAACCGCTGTGTTAGGTCCTAAGTGTGTTTTCTTTTCTTCTTCTTGTTGGGGGGGAGGGGGAGGGTCATGTCCTATCCCCACCTTGCCTCTCTCTCTCACAACTGTCCAGGGACACAGAGTGCTGAATGCATAGCCTGGCTCCCGTGGACAAGCCGAGGCTGACAGGCCTATGAAATATTAGTGGAACATGTGAAACCCACAGCCTTGTGACTGCTCACTGCAGAGCTCAGCCAGATTACATGTCCAAGCAGTCCCTACAGTCTCCCGGGAGTGAATTAAAATCATTTGCTGGTGACATAGGCGGATGGGCTGGTTCTGAGTCGGGTCTAATCTGGGTCAGAGAGCACAGGCTGATCTGTCATCTGAAACACTGAAATCTCCTCCTGGCGTCTCCTGCGGGACCGCGGCTGCCCTCTGTGCACAGAGGCAAGAGGGTGGGGTGCAGATGGAGGCCTCTGTCCCCTGTCCCTGTGTCTGGCAGCTGTTCCCCTCACGGGGTGGCTGCTTCAGGCAGCAGTAGGTGGTCTGCTTCAGGAGTTGGGAAGTCAGGCTTTTCACAGCCCTGGGGGTTTCCTCCAGTTTATTACCTCTGAATGCTTGGAACATCTGATGTGCTTGAGGTCCAGGAATTTGTGATGAATGTACAATCAAGACATATGCTGCACTCAAACCAGCACTAAGTAGGCAAAAGAGGGAGAGATAGAAATTAGTGTTTGTTGTTGTTGTTATTGTTCAGTTGCTAGGTTGTAGCCAACTCTTTGCGACCCCATGGACTGCAGCACTCCAGGCTTCCCAGAAATTAGTATTTATTGAGCTTGATTGTGTGCAAGGCATTGTGTTTGATGCTTTACAATCATCTCATTTTATTAATCCTTATAATAGTTTTGCAAGTTAGGTATTCTTACTAGCATGAAGAGATCTACTGACTTACCAAAGCCCATGAACCTTGTAAGTGGGGTCACCAGGACTTGAACCCAAGGTAAATTTGACTCCAACAGCTGTAATCTTTCCAGTTAATGACAGAGAGAGAGACAGAGAGAACGCTTGAAAACTTGAGGTTCAAAGGAGATGGGAGTGCCTTATGTCTAGTGATTTACTTTGTAGTTCTTAGGCTAGTCATGAGTTTATCAAGCCTTTGTCAGATTACTTCAGAAAATCACTTTCTCTATTGTGTGGTGCTGAGAAATTAGAATGAGAGGAAATGCATTAGTGATGCTGTGAGGGATTTTATTTCCATCCTTAGATTAGTGACTTGTGAAGTGAATATTCCCCTCAGAGCTTTGTAGAAGACACGTAAATTCCAGAACTATTAATAGAGTTTTGGAAGAGGGAGAATACAAGATATTAAGGAGCTGAGACTTGTTTAGGGTAGAAACACAATTTGTTCTCCTTTCAACCAAAGTTTGCCATCTTAGATCTAGACAGAACTCCGCTGCTCCTTTTTTTTCTTGAATAGGAAAAAGAAATCAACCTGTTTCCTACAGTTTCCCTGACTTGTGAAAATAAAGTCAGAATAGGTCTTTGTAACATTATCCCATCCAAGAAGACAATGAAAGAAGCATGAACCCAAGTGATCTGTTAACCCACTCTTTCTGTGGTCCCCAATGCATGGGTCTTCATTGCAAGTAGGAAGGGCACTTGGATTGGTAAGACTTTTTTAACATTCACTCATCTGGAGCAAATTGTGATAGCCATAGGACAGGTAGAACCAAACATTTAAACCACTGTTGTGGATAATTGGCCTTGAGCCTCCTAATCCCATAATATGCTTAGTGGTGTCTGCAATAGGCCTGACTTCCAACACTGGCCAGTTGAAATTAGACCCAATTCACAACATAATTAATAATACCTTTCATTACTTAATGCCTTTTACAGCCCTGTAAAGCATTTTCAGTCACATTATCTCATATAATCCTCAGAACCACTCACTGAAGAAGATATTTTCATTTTCAGTTTATAGACAAAGACACCAAGCTTTGAAAAGTTCACAGGGTTAGTAAGGGGCAAAGTCCCAACTCAGATTCAAACCTGAGTCCTATCTGACCTAGGCTTGTTCATTACATTTCTATCTGCCTCTTTGTTTTGTAAGGCCGACTGCTGAGTAGATTTGTTGAAAATAGCTTTTCCCTGATACAAAATAAACGCATATTCTTATTGAAAATATAGAAAAATCAGTGAAGGAACTCTTCACCTTAATTATACAACCGCTGTCAACATTTTGCTGTATTTTTTTCTGTGCATATTGAGTCAGCACCTCTTCATGTTGACTGAGGTCAGATTGCATGTACATGCTTCCATTTTCTCTCCCCAGGTGGCCCTAGCACTATTTATTTTTCTTTTTTAAAAAACTATTTTTAATTGAAGGATAATTGTTTTACGATATTGCACTGGTTTCTGCCATATATCAATATGAACCAGTCGTAGGTACACATATGTCCTCTCCCTCTTGAACCTCCCTCCCACCTCCCACCCCTTCCCATCTCCCTAGGTTGTTACAGAGCCCTGGTTTGATTTCCCTGAGTCATATAGCAAATTCCCGTTAGCTATCTACTGCATATGCTAGTGTAAATGTTACCATGCAACTCTCTCCATTTGTCCCATCCTCTCCTTCCTGCCCACTCCCCCTCCCACGTCCATCAGTCTGTCCATATGTCTGTATCTCCATTGCTGCCCTGTAAATAGGTTCATTGGTACCATCTTTCTAGATTCCGTATATATATACATTAGTATACAATATTTGTTTTTTCTCTTTCTGATTCATTTTAGTCTGTATAATAGGCTCTAGGTTCATCCGCCTCATTAGAAATGACTCAGATGCATTCCTTTCTATGGCCTAGCACTATTTCTAAAGCCTAAAAATTGCTCTGAGGGATCTGCTGTGTGGAGGGAGGGACAGAATTATGAATGCATGCATACACGGGTGTATGTAGGACACGAAAGACTTAGAAGCTATTGTCTGTGTCTTTGAAATGGCTGCCATCTAAATATTACAAGACTAACTTTTATTTATGCAGCAAATTTTTGGAACAAAAACACAAGGAAGCAACTAAATCAGGAGTTACTAATATGATACGTGTGTCATGTGTAAGTGTTGAGAATGGGATTGAGCAGCACAAATTGGGACTCGAGAAACTCTTGGGACTACTAGAAACTCTTGTAAAGACAAGAGTTTCTGGGCAACACAATCTTTAATTAAATTTTAAGAGAAATGATGCCTGTGGTTGGCAGAGAGTTGTATGGTTCTTTAGTTTTTTCCAACTGTGTCACTATTACCTGAAAATTTGGAAGTCACTTATATTCTAACAATTTTCCTTTGGCATTTGGGTCCCTTGAGTGGGAGCACAGTACATCTAGTGGTCCTAGGAAACCTATTCTTTTAATCCATTTATTGAAAATATAAATGTGACCTATGTTTCTGAAGAGTGCTATTTTCTAAGCATTTATGGAAATATACAAAAAAACAAAAATAGGGTTTTTTTATTATTTAAGCTTTGGTAAAAAGAAATCATGCAACCTAAATAATTTGCAGATTAAAAAACTGAGTGTTAAGGAAGAGGTCAGCTTTGTTGATTTTAGAAGAATGATTTATGGGTCTACTTAGCTTTTAAGTCCTGCTGTGACATTTCGGGAACATGCTTTTCCATTGATAAGTAATGCTGTAGTGTGATAGATGAGGAACAATAGCATAAGTTTGGCCGAATAGCTATTCTTATATTTGGTTAACAGATAAAGAAGTCAGGTGATATTTTCCACCAGTGTGTTGTGCAATACTGTAAAACTAACAGCTCTGAGATTTAGCATAGAAAATGAGAAATTCCCAGGGAAACTCTAGACTGGTAATTAGAAAAGGACATCCAACATCAGTTGGATTCCTTAAATACCTTTGCCTATGGTTTTCATGATTTAGTTGAATGTGCACAGACTTTGAAGTCAACTCTGTGTTCAAATCCCAGCTCTGTTACTCTGTAGATGTGAGCCTTTGGAGATGTTACTTGACCTTTATAGGCCTGTTCCTTTACACTCTAGAAAGGGTTGTTGAGAGGACGAACATAGTTGCTTGTGTAGAGAGGCTTACACAAAACTTGATGCCTAGTGGACTCTCAATATATCCATTCATTCAACAACCATTTTGCACACTGTTAGAGGCTGCACAACACAAGAATGACAGTCGGTCTCTGCCCTGACAGAGCTAACATTTTAGTGGGAATGTTAGCTCAAAATAAAAGTAGACAGATAAGTGTATATAATCACTATAAATTTAGTCAAATGTTAAAGAGATTCCAAATGCAGAGACTAATGATATTTGGAGTCAGAGTGAAACTGTGTCCCAGGTAGGAGAGAGAATGCTTTTTGAACAGGCGACTTGAACAGAGAGCTAAAGCATGTGGAAGGGCCAGCCATGAAAGAATAAGGGGTCAGCACTTTAAGCAGAAAGAGTGGCCTGTGCGGTAACATTGCCTGAGGCAGGCATGACTGTTCCAGGAAATGAACAAGGCCAATAGGATATGGCCTGGAGAACAAAGAGGTGAACTGCTATGGAGGAACAAGGTAGGAGTCAGCAAGGATGGGCCACGCATGACCTTGGTAGAGAGTCTGAGTTTCATTCTAAGTACGATTTGGGCTTCCCTGGTGGCTCAGACAGCACAGAATCTATCTTCAGTGCAGGAGACCTAGGTTCAGTCTCTAGGTCAGGAAGATCCCTTGAGAACGGAATGGCAATCCACTCTAGTATTCTTGCCTCGAGAACCCCACGGACAGAGGAATCTGGTGGGACACAGTCCATGGGATTGCAAAGAGAGGACGCACTGAGCGACTAACACACTTGAAGTACGATTTCATCATTTGTGTTATTCCCTTCCCATTGGAATTTCAGCCATTATATAGCATCAAGAACCTGCCAACTGTCATCCAATTTTGCAGGAATTCCAAGGAGTATGTGCTCCAAAGATTAGCGGAGAAATACTAGGGTGGTGAGAAAGTGTATCCTGTTGTGAAGTTAGGCCGCTGGAACCTGCAGTGAGAGGCTACTAGCCCAGCACTTATTTCACTACTGCACAGTGTGACAGAGCTGCCATGGCCTTGGAGCTCCTCCCATCCTGCTGCTTCATTTTATAGAGGTGACAGGTCTGCCTGAGGCATGGGCTTAAGGTAACTGGGAGAGAGAGATTTAAGTGCTAATTTATTGACAGTCTTTTGTTTTCCAGGAAGGGTGCTTAGTACTTTTCTCTTTAACAACCTCCTTAGGTCCCTGAAAGACAGTCATTTTAGTCAGATTTCCCATATAAAAAAGATGAGTCAATTGGTTAAGAAAGTGACCCACTGGAGCAACTATTTTGGAAAATAATTTAGTTTTATTCTGTTATATTGAACTTTCACTGGCAATCCCAGATTTTTACTTTTTGTATATGAGAGTGCCAAGAGACACATAGAAGAGTGTTCAAAGAAGTGTTGTTCGTGGTAGCAGAGAACTATAAATAATCCAAATTCTTATCCCTAAGGAAATAGATAGAGAAAGTATGATATAATCACATAATGGAATATTACACAGCAGCAAAGTGGAGTGACTTACAACCACCCCAGCAATATGGATTTCATTCAACATAGTGTTAAATGAAAACTAGTCAGAAATGACTTTTTATAATATATACTTTTCTTATAAAGTTCAAAAGCAAGTAATCTAAATGACCTCTCTACCAAGGTCATATTATTTAAGTATATATGTTCAGTTCAGTTCAGTTCAGTCATTCAGCCGTGTCCGACTCCTTGTGACCCCATGAATCACAGCACACCAGGCCTCCCTGTCCATTACCATTTCCTGGAGTTCATTCAGACTCACGTCCATCGAGTCTGTGATGCGATCCAGCCATCTCATCCTCTGTCATCCCCTTCTCCTCCTGCCCCCAATCCCTCCCAGCATCAGAGTCTTTTCCAATGAGTCAGCTCTTCGCATGAGGTGGCCAAAGTACTGGAGCTTCAGCTTTAGCATCATTCTTTCCAAAGAAATCCCAGGGTTGATCACCTTCAGAATGGACTGGTTGGATCTTCTTGCAGTCCAAGAGACTCTCAAGAGTCTTCTCCAACACCACAGTTCAAAAACATCAATTCTTTGGCGTTCAGCTTTCTTCACAGTCCAACTCTCACATCCATACATGACCACAGGAAAAACCATAGCCTTGACTAGACGGACCTTAGTCGGCAAAGTAATGTCTTTGCTTTAGAATATACGATCTAGGTTGGTCATAACTTTTCTTCCAAGGAGTAAGCGTCTTTTAATTTCATGGCTGCAGTCACCATCTGCAGTGATTTTGGAGCCCCCAAAAATAAAGTCTGACACTGTTTCCACTGTTTCCCCATCTATTTCCCATGAAGTGATGGGACCAGTAGCCATGATCTTCATTTTCTGAATGTTGAGCTTTAAGCCAACTTTTTCACTCTCCTCTTTTACTTTCATCAAGAGGCTTTTTAGTTCCTCTTCCCTTTCTGTCATAAGGGTGGTGTCATCTGCATATCTGAGGTGATTGAGATTTCTCCCGGCAATCTTGATTCCAGTTGTGTTTCTTCCAGTCCAGCATTTCTCATGACGTGCTCTGCATATAAGTTAAATAAGCAGGGTGACAATATACAGCCTTGATGTACTCCTTTTCCTATTTGGAACCAGTCTGTTGTTCCATGTCCAGTTCTAACTGTTGCTTCCTGACTTGCATACAGATTTCTCAAAAGGCAGGTTAGGTGGTCTGGTATTCCCATCTCTTTCAGAATTTTCCACAGTTGATTGTGATCCACACAGTCAAAGGCTTTGGCATAGTCAATAAAGCAGAAATAGATGTTTTTCTGGAACTCTCTTGCTTTTTCCATGATTCAGCGGATGTTGGCAATTTGATCTCTGGTTCCTCTGCCTTTTCTAAAACCAGCTTGAACATCAGGAAGTTCACGGTTCACGTATTGCTGAAGCCTGGCTTGGAGAATTTTGAGCATTACTTTACTAGCATGTGAGATGAGTGCAATTGTGCGGTAGTTTGAGCATTCTTTGGCATTGCCTTTCTTTGGGATTGGAATGCAAACTGACCTTTTCCAGTCCTGTGGCCACTGCTGAGTTTTCCAAATGTGCTGGCACGTTGAGTGCAGCACTTTCACAGCATCATTTTTCAGGATTTGAAATAGCTCAACTGGAATTCCATCACCTCCACTAGCTTTGTTCATACTGATGCTTTCTAAGGCCCACTTGACTTCACATTCCAACATGTCTGGCTCTAGATTAGTGATCACATCATCATGATTATCTGGGTCGTGAAGATCTTTTTTTTTACAGTTCTTCTGTGTATTCTTGCCACCTCTTCTTAATATCTTCTGCTTCTGTTAGGTCCATACCATTTCTGTCCTTTATCGAGCCCATCTTTGCATGAAATGTTCCCTTGGTATCTCTAATTTTCTTGAAGACATCTCTAGTCTTTCCCATTCTGTTGTTTTCCTCTATTTCTTTGCATTGATCGCTGAAGAAGGCTTTCTTATCTCTTCTTGCTATTCTTTGGAACTCTGCATTCAGATGCTTATATCTTTCCTTTTCTCCTTTGCTTTTTGCCTCTCTTCTTTTCACAGCTATTTGTAAGGCCTCCCCAGACAGCCATTTTGCTTTTTTGCATTTCTTTTCCATGGGGATGGTCTTGATCCCTGTCTCCTGTACAATGTCACAAGCCTCATTCGGTAGTTCATCAGACACTCTATCTATCAGATCTAGGCCCTTAAATCTATTTCTCACTTCCACTGTATAATCATAAGGGATTTGATTTAGGTCACTCCTGAATGGTCTAGTGGTTTTCCCTACTTTCTTCGATTTAAGTCTGAATTTGGTAATAAGGAGTTCATGATCTGAGCCACAGTCAGCTCCTGGTCTTGTTTTTGCTGACTGTATAGAGCTTCTCCATCTTTGGCTGCAAAGAATATAATCATTCTGATTTCGGTGTTGACCATCTGGTGATGTCCATGTGTAGAGTCTTCTTTTGTGTTGTTGGAAGAGGGTGTTTGCTATGACCAGTGCATTTTCTTGGCAAAACTCTATTAGTCTTTGCCCTGCTTCATTCTGCATTCCAAGGCCAAATTTGCCTGTTATATGTATGTGTGATCAAATGAAATTATTTTGTTGTAAAAATTTGTGGTCTTCAAATGTTTTTGATCATGCACCTAATCAGTATACATCTTTTGAACATTCATTCCCAATATCTGAGAATTTATTGATAAACTATCTACAGCTACTATTATTAATATATCTATTTTTTCTTCTTTTAAAGTAAAATGAAATATAAATGAAAGTTTGAATGATTGATTTCTCCTCACATTCCAAAGGATTGTCCTGTGTATCCCTCTTTGGGGAGATATATAGATCACTAAATCATATTAGAAAACACTTATATTTCAAAGTCTCACCATAAATGTCCTTATTTGATGTTCATGATATCCCTAAGTGGCAGGATGGGGAGGCAGTGCTTTTCCAAATCACCAGTGGGGAAAGTGAAATCCAGAGAATTCTTGGTTCTCTCATAACATTACCAAGAATGAGGCAGAGTTTGGAGTAGAAGCAAGAGGGTCCAACCCTTCCATTGGGTTTCTCACTCTGTATTTGGGAACTTTTAGGCTAGTACCAGGGATTCCCAGGTATTCTTGCCTATATTCTTGCCTGGAGAATCCCCATGGACAAAGGAGCCTGGCAGGCTACAGACCACGGGGTTGAGAAGAGTCAGACATGACTGAGCAGCTAAGTACAGCACAGCCTAACACCAACAGCCTTATGTGACTCTTAAATTCAGGTTAGCCTGACTTCAAATTCTAGCGCCAGTGCTTAGTTGCTCTGCGTGCTCAAATGGGTCACCCAATCTCTCTGAGTCTCAGTTTTCTCATCTGTAAAATGGAGATAATTTTATCTGCTCCACGTGGTAGTTGTAAGGAAAAAAACAAGACCAAATGGTTTAAAACTTATAGGGAGGACAAGATAGTCAATACAGGTTAGGTTTCTTTTCCTTCTTATTCCCGCTTCTTTCTCCCATTATACTGACATAGGTGATTTAGCAATTTTTGGAAACAGAAGAGGAAGCAGTAATTGTAAACAGCATATAAAATACAGTTTTCTAAAATATAAATAAAATAAGTTTATTTAATATAAATATATTAGATAATATATTTAAATATAAATACAAATATATTTATTTAAATATATTGGTTTATTTAAATATATTAATTTATTTAAATATAATAAAATTTATTTAATAATAAAATAGAGTTGATTTTTAGTATTTTTTATTTACTTATTTTTGGATCTTCTCTGCTGTGCTCGGGTTTTCTCTAGCTGTGGCGAGTGGGGCCTCTTCTTTGCAGTGCAAGGGGTTCTCATTGCAGTGGTTTCTCTTGTTGCAGAGCATGGGCTCTTGGGCATGTAGGCTTGAGTACACGTGGGCTTAGTTGCTCAGTGGCCTGTGAGATCTTCCTGGACCAGGGATTGAACCCATGTCTCCTGAATTGACAGGAGGATTCTTAACCACTGGACCATCAGGGAAAACTCTAAAATACAGTTCATATATTTAACTTTAAATGCAGAAAGTCATATTAGCTGTGTGAACCTTGTCTCTAAATCTCCATTCTTAGATAAAGCAAAACCGGTCAAGGTACTGAAAAACAGCGTGGTCCACACAGACCTTGTGTCTCTTCCACTTTTTTGATATCAAATATGTTGCCACATTGAGATATTTCATAAGTGTACCCACTTAAACATCTCTAGCTCTTTGAGTTGTAATATAATTTTCGTCCTTATCCCTCTCTGAAGGAGCACCAAAATGTTTTGCTTTGTTTTGTTTTTTCTAATCTAAACAACATCAGCACGGGAAGTGAAGCGTTAGTCACTCAGTCATGTCCGATTCTTTATCATCCCACTCTAGAGAGCCTGCCATGCTCTTCTGTCTGTGGAATTCTCCAGGAAGAATACTGGAGTGGGTAGCCATTCCCATCTCCAGAGGATCTTCCCGAACCAGGGATTGAACCTGGGTCTCCTGCATGGCAGGAAGATTCTTGAACCTGTTAACCCAGGTACCAAAGAATCATACAATGCATATGTGGCCTTATCTGTGAATAAAATTCCTATAAACGTGAGATATAATAACACATTTTTACAGAGCTGACCTATTGAATGCCTGCACATGTTTCAAATTTACATGGAATTATTCTCTCAGGAGATTCCATTCTCCCTTAAAAAACACACATGTACAAAAACAAAACTTGATTTAAATGAAACAGACACCTTAAGAATCTTAACAAGTAGAGCTGACCTTTGAAAGTAATTCAACAAGACTTATAGGGCTCCCCAAGTTTTGCCAGGAGATATTGAACAGATCAATGCATGACAACTCCCCTCCTGAACTTCCATAACATCCAGAGGAGGACAGATTCCATGAGACTCATGGGCAAGGGTGACTTGGCCAAAATCAGGTGGTGCTATTTTTCCTATCAAGCCAGGCTATAATCAAGAGCCCTTCTTTCTCCCTGGAAGCTAGCTTCATGTGTTTCCCTTCATTTGATAGTAGCAAAGCCTTTTAGTACAGGGACCATGGGAGGTTGCCTTTCTGTGTAAACAGAATATACATGTGCAGTAACATACATTTTTATACACAGGGACATTCTTAGAAAACACAAGTAGTTGTCCATGCATACATCTGATCTATTGATCAAGAGACCAGGTTCACTGCAGTGTCTCAGAGTTTAGGGAATCAAATATTAATAATAGAACAACATCTATTAAATCTATTCTGAGAGCACTTTACCATTTTACTGACGGCACTCAGATATCTTAAAAAGGCTTGAATCGTATTTTAATCTTCATTTCTCATGGTTTTGGCCAATGGCAGAGTGCTACTTATGGGGGGAACTGTGGTGTTGGAGAAGACTCTTGAGAGTCCCTTGGACTACAAGGAGATCCAACCAGTCTATTCTAAAGGAAATCAATTCTGAATACTCATTAGAAGGGCTGATGCTGAAGCTGAAGCTCCAATACTTTGGCCACCTGATGCAAAGAACTGACTTATTGGAAAAGACCCTGATGCTGGGAAAGATTGAAGGCAGGAGGAGACGGGGATGACAGAGGATGAGATAGTTGATGGCATTACCAACTCGATGGACATGAGTTTGAGCAAGCCCTGGGAGTTGGTGATGAACAGGGAAGCCTGGTGTGTTGCAGTCCATGGGATTGCAAAGAGTTGGACATGACTGAGTGATTGAACTGAACTGAACTTATCTGGATCCACAGGGACAGAACAGGTTAGCGGTTGCCAGAGGCTGGGGCAGGAGGGAATGTGGAATGACTGCTTCATGGGTTCAGGATTTCTTTGGGGGTTAATAAACATGTTCTGGAATTAGTCAATAGTAATGATTGTACAACTCTGCAAATTTACTAACACCTAAAAGTGGTAGATTTTATGTTAAGTGAATTTTACCTCAATTGAAAAAAAATAAAATAGGGACCAGGAACTAAGAGTGTTAAGCTGTGGAACAAAAAGAGATCTCCCCAGTGCTGGGGAACAGAGGGCTGGTTGCATCCTAGAGAGTGCCAAGACGTGCTCCAGGATCAGGGCCTGGGAAGAAGACGGGTGGATTCCAGCACTGGCAGGTGAAGGATCTTGGGGTCAGGACTGGTGAGTCCAGGAAGCATCCAGAAAGTACCAACTCACCTTTCCCTGGCCACTGCCCCTATTTGGCTGTTTTTTCTGACCCTGGATTATGTTCTGGTGACTAAAAGCAGGACGTGTGTGAGTGCTTAGTCTCTCTTCTGCGGCTCTGTGAACTGTAGCCCTCCAGGCTCCTCTGTCCACAGGATTTCCCAGGCAAGAACACTGGAGCAGGTTTTAATTTTCTCCTTGAGGGGATCTTTCCAACCCAGGGATCCCACTCGGGTCTCTTGTGTCTCCTGCATTGGAAGGCAGAGTCTTGACCACTGCGCCACCTGGGAAGCCCTAAAAGCAGGAAATTCTTCCTAAAACGCATGGGTCTGGTGTCCCAAAGCCCAGCCTCCACTCTGCTTTGCCTGGGACAGAATCCAGCCTAGAGGGGTCCTAGAGCTGATGCCATGTGTATCACAAGGACCTCTGGATAACATCCCTGGGATTGCCCAGGGAGCCTGCGACAACAGGAAGGTGCAGGAGGCCAGCTTGCCTGGATTCCTGTGGCCAGAGTTTACCCACACATGTTGACACAACGTACATTTTCCCCTAACAAGTGAGCCTGGTGTCATTAGGAGTTCAGTTCAAGAGGGAACCAGTTTATTTCTAAAGTAAAGCAAGTTGTATTTTTTATTTGGGAAATGAGAAAGTTGGGCCTTAGTAACTCACGTAGACTTTTTAAAAAATAGCTTTCCTACAAAACATTAATGTTAGGCTTGAATTTGGGAGTAACGTGTTAAAGGTTTTTTTATTTCACTCATACAGCAGGACTGAAATGGTTTCGTCTGCCATATACTCTTTTGTCTTGAAAAATACCAGTAATGAATGCTATGAATTTCTGTATAGGAAAATCTGAATCACCCTGGGATCCACATGAGTTCCTTGATGAAATATGAAATTAATTTTATACTAAATAAAACTTGAAAATGGTTTCAATTATGGGGGGTGGGGAAAACATGAAATGAAGACAGTAATTCTACTGTATCATATTCTTATTTCATTATTTTGAATTTTTAAAATATCATCATTTTTAGACACTGTTCTATTTCATAAAGACGCTGAGATTGTGAATGTTGGAAGTTGTGGTGATACCTAATACAAACCTTCTAAAGAGAGTCTAGGATTGCTTTGGAGTAGGGGGAAATGGAGGGAAGAAACAAATATTTATGAAGCATTCACTGTACGCCAAGATCTGGGCATGCAGGAAGAACCACACTTGTCTCATGTAGTACTCTCATCCAGTACTCATGACTGTCTGAGATAAATACTGACACCTCTGTTTCAGATGGAAAATGAAAGCTCAAAGAGATTATTCAAGAAATGGCAAAATGATATAGCTTGCAACTGGCAGAATGTGTGTTTCTCTCCTACTCTGAAACTGACTTTTCATTGCAACCCCGTAATCTATTATTGAGGAAATCCAGACAATGCCCATAGCAAAGACTTCTTCCCATCTTCAGCCTGGGTTCTTTCACCAACATCTTACACTTGGCCTGAGTTTCTCTCCTTAGTCATCATCCTCGCCTCCACAGTGAGCTCAACCTTTCTGAGAGAGTCCCCATGACATGTCAGAAACGGAGGTCTGAATAGAAAAATAAGCAAAACACAGTTGTACTCTTTGGGAGCTTAATCCAAGTGCTGAATTTGGCAGTATTTGACCTCAGTGTCTTCACCTTAAAATGGAGATGATGGTACTTGACCCGAAGGGCTATTGCATGAATTAAAGTAGTGTCAAGTGTCTAGAATCAAAATACATGAATTCTGTTCCCACTGCTACCCTCTAGTTTTGGGGCAACAGGCACGTGAGAAACTTTGTCAGGAACACTGAAAGACGAGATAAGAGTTGGAAGGCAGACAGCAGTTGGAGCTTTCGTCCACCAAATGCCATCAAAATCTTGGTGAATTCACATAAATATATACACATATGCGTGTGCCTTCATGGGCTTCCCAGGTGGTGCTAGTCGTAAAGAACCCACGTGCTAATGCAGGAGTTGTAAGAGATGCGGGTTCCATCCTGGGACGGGAAGATCCTGTCAAGGAGGGCACGGCAACTTGCTCCAGTATTCTTGCCTGGAGAATCCCTTGAACAGGCTATAGTCAATGGGGTCTCAGAGAGTTGGGCGTAACTGGGTGACTTAGAATGCATGCATACACTCACACCCACAGCCACACGTCTTTTAAAACTGAAATCTGAATGCAATATAGTTTCTACCCATCAGAGTAATTTAAAGACAGCTCTGTGGTGAAATTTCATGATGGCAGGATGAGGCCCCGAGTAGAAATGACTTCTTTGCCACTCTCTGAATGTGGTGTCACTTGGAGTCATGGTCTCCACCGCTCTCTCAAAAATGGGTCCAAATCAGAGCAGGAAATGGGAGACATTTTCCTCATTCTAACATTTAACTCTGTTGTTGGTCAAAGGACACCCTTATAAAGAAGCCATATTTTCCAGAATGAAATGGAAGACTTTATTGTTAGAGCAGAACCCAGATTTGTCACTGCAGGTGTTGAAGTTCCCCTCTCACAGGCCCAAGGGGTGAGTCAAAGACCCACAAACCAAAGAAAGAGCAAGCGAGTGCTGGTGAGGGTGAAGATGGAAGGAGCTTCAGCTTTCTGGGCTCAGAGGCTCCACAGTGATTCAACACAGAGCTTTAGCAGCAGTTTTGAGCCTGTGAGTTCTAATCACTCACTGACTCTGAGTTTTCTAGAATATTCAGAACATTTTCACCCATATCCTCTCATGTTGCCATGGAAGGCAAGTAGAAGGAAGGACAAAAGAAAAATGACATCTTAAACTGAATTTCTAGGATGTGCTGGGCACTGTGATAAATGCTTGCCTGCGGCCTTGTTTCACCTGGTAGGTAATATGGGGATTTAATCTTCCCATTTCGCTGGTAAGGAAACTGAGTTCCTACCGGAAATGGGCTTTTGCCCTTTTTAGGTATGTCTGCTTGTGAATGTTTATAGTACATTGAGGAAAGTTAAACACACAAGATGGGCTTCCCAGGATGCTTAGTAGTAAAGAAACTGTCTGCAATGGAGGAGATTCGAGTTCAAGTCCTGGGCTGAGAAGATCCCCTGAAGAAGCAACCCACTCCAGTATTCTTACCTGGAAAATCCCATGGACAGAGGGGTCTGGTGGTCTATTGTCCATGGAGTCCCAAGAGTCAGACATGACTTAGTGACTAAACAACAACACAACATTAAAGAGATGGGAGGAAAGTTTCCATTTTGAGATTGAAGGCAGATACTGGAGAAAAGCAAAGCAAAACCCTAGAACAATAAAAGAAATGTAATCTGGCATTGCAGAAGAGGGAATACCTACTGTTTATGCCTAAGCACCACACCCCAAAGAATGTGTGCCTTAATTCAGCCCCTAATTCTGAATCACTCCTTGTTGGTCATGTAATATGGTCATTTTCCTACATAGCAGGCTTATTACTTTACTACTTGGAAAATGCTGGGGAGTTGTAGTAATGATCCAAGCCTGTTCAGGTTTGGCACATCAACAACCTTTCCAAGCCTGTTGAGAACAAACCCAAACAAAACGCAAGGGCCTTGAAAATGATCAATAGGACTTGAAGATTGAGGACAGGTTTTAAATACTCTTTTCGTCACTAATCCCCGATATCCTGGATTCCAGTTGTCTTTAGCTTAAAGACAATGATGGAACATCTTTCTGACACTTTAGATTCATTTGCAAAATGGTTTTCAAACTGTGTTCTTTGCAATTCTAGGGTTCTTTGGAGGATCCCCCATGGGGTTCCCGTAGGGGAAATATTACGGTTAATCTGGAGAGGCTCTCAGCTGCCTCCCCCTCATATGCCTCTTCCTTCCTCTCACCCCCACCTTCCCTTCCATCAGAACAACTTTGCTTTTATCAGTTTTATGTACTGATGTTCCCCATTTCGTTTAATTTTGAAAACTTACATCGCAACTAACAATTTGAAAATCAAGGCTTTAGGAATGGTAGCTCTTGGAATTGAATACAAAAAGCCTTCCTCTGAGATTTACCTTAAGGTTAATGACTTGGAGAGATTCACCTGAGGGAGCATGGGCCAGAATTCAGGGAAGCACGTTTCACTTTCCAAACTCATGTCAGCTTTCAGGACTAAAAAAGAACAAAACCATTGTGAATACAAAACATATCATAAAAAGAACAAAGTGTGGCAACACCACCAGTGAGATCAGACTCCTTTTAGCCCACAGACTTACTGATTGGAGTTTTCTGATGAGGCAGACAGACTCGTGGAAGGCTGCCAGGAAATTCTGGACATCAAATTGCTTTTGCTAAGCCAGCCCAGCGGTGCAGTAAAGAGCTAAGGAGTCCCAGGAGAGGGGTGGGAAAGGATCGGTCTCTGTTTCTCTACCCCTGATGTGGGCCTTTTTCGATTAGGAAGTGGAGTGTGAAGGAAGTTATCGGGGGTGAAATCAACTCAGCAAGAAACCTTTTTAGACCAAAGACCAAGGAAAACTAATAAAACCAGTTGGACTGCTTCATGCTTACTGTATGTTGTGCATGTGGGTCAGCTCGCTTTACAGCCAAGACAGACACCCCCAAAACAAAATGCTCAGTTCTGTGAAAGGATTTCCCAGCCACTGAAGGCTGGCCTGGTGCTTTTAAGGGGCATTTGCTACATGAAACTCTAGTACCAGCAAGCTTCTGACACACTTTCTCAATTATTGATTGAAATGAAATGTTGCCTATTGTACAGATTAGGGATTGTATTTGACTGAGAGGAACAAAGGCCCCCATGTTTCTTAGATAGCAGCAAGTCTGCAGGCAGCTCAGGGATGCCAGGATCCAGGTCTTCAGTGATCTCTTGGCTCTCTGCCTTACAGACCCATAGTGGCTCCCATCTTCCCTGACACCTTTTCCAAGTTCCAGGCAGAATGAAGAGGGCAGACAAAAAGTGAGTGGGCAGGAGGCTGCTGAGTCCGAGCTCTTCCTTCTTCTATTCCCATGCCCACATTTTAAGGAGATTTCTGGAAACTCTATTCAACAACTTTAGCTTACATAATTTAACTGGAAACTATGTCACATGCCATTTCATCTGCAAAGGAGTCTTGCAAATACAATTCTTTTAGCTAAGAGTGTTGTGGTCCCCAAGAAAACTGGGGCTCATTTCCAAAGAAGGGGAGAAGGTATACCATTCTGACAATTAGCAGAAGATTCCTTCCTCCTAACTCCTCAGGATACATGCACAGCACCCCAGGGCCTGCTCTATCTGGATATTCACATGGGATTGATTCTAGGATTCCAGTGGGTACCAGAATCTGCAATTGCTCAAGCTCCCCGTATAAAATGGCAGAGTATTTGCATATAACATACAGACCTCTCTATACTTTAAATCATCCCTAGATTACTTATAATATCATACAATGTAAATGCTATGTATATAGCTGCAGGCATGCAGAAAATGTAAGCTTTGCTTTTAAGAGACTTTCTGGAATTTTTTTCACCCAAAAATTTTGATCTATGATTGGTTGAAATCACAGATGTGGAACCTGTGGATTCGACTCTACTTCATTCTCACAATAGCTTTTCTTTGTGTTTTGGGTTCTATTTTTCTTCATGACCTCAGATTGCTTCTTGGAATATCACAGCATGCTTAGGTGGCAGGCACGTCACATCCCTGGCTAATGATGGTTGCAAGTGCGGCTTCAGCTGAGTCACAGCGCTGTGTGTGGGGAATGTCAAGTCCAGTCCTTTGCAGATGAAGCAGCTGGTGGCAGGCTTGTGGGGCTTCCTTTCAGGTTTGCTGTCATGAGGTCAAAGGTTCACCAATGCCAAGTTTACACAATTTGCTCGTGTATGGCCATTGTTCCACAGACGCAGCTGAGAAATGACACATCCCTGGCCTAAATTGTGCTAGAAACTGCTCTTATTTAATGTGTTATGAATTCTCTGGCTTAATCCCTACAGCAGATGTTTCGAGCTTAGTGTATCTAACCCCAAATTCTAACTACATTTCTGTCCCCTCCTCCATAGAAGGAGACCTCAAATCCTAGTTTGCTAAAAACAAAAACATGAGGTCATTTGATACAAGTTGTGTCCTTCATGCCTCCAAGAGCACTGCATTTTTCATTCTCCCTCTTTGTTTCATTTTGATTATGAGGAATCTAGTCCTTTCTTGGTTCCAGCACTGGAATCGTCCTATGGCTCTTGGCCCATCTCTCACACCCCTCCAGAGCTTGCGTGTCTGTCAAGCCTCCTGTACATTTTCAGTTCCTGCATCTCACTCAGCAAGTGCCTTCTTACTTGCATAGTAATGGTCATGGCTACTCTGGTCTACATCAAGCTTGCTCTGTTCTGCTGCTCGTGTAAGCGTCTCCTTTTCTCCTCCGCCCTTTTCTAGCAGGTTGGTTGCATCCTCTGCTGGAGGTCCCACCTCCTGATCTCTTGGTGGGGCTCTTCACGTGCACTCTCTCTCCCTCTCTGGATTCAGTACTCACTCTCCCCCCTTAGAAGGAGTAAGTCCTCAGGGGAAAAAAAATGGAAATCTGAAGATGAACAAATATTTGCTCTGATTAGGAAATTAATGGTGCTTTTTAAAAAGGAATCTGTTTATTCTTCTATGCACTTTACAATTTTTTTTTTACATTAAGCATAGTTTTAATCAGGAAAGCAGCTTAAATTTGGGTGAATGTCTATCTACTTAGGAAAAGTTCTACTTATCTACCTAGTGGCTCAGATGGTAAAGAATCTGCCTGTGATGCGGGAAAACTTGGATTGGATTGCCTGGGTTGGAAAGATCCACTGAAGATGGAAATGGCTACCCACTCCAGTGTTCTTGGCTGGAGAATCCCATGGGCAGAGAAGCCTGGCAGGCTACAGTTCATGGGGTCACGAAGAGTCAGACATGCTGAGTGACTAACACTTTGACTTAGAAAAGCAAGTAAGTAAAAGAGGAGAAGTCAAAAGAAGTGGACTCAAATGTTACTCTTTCATAATTTACTACGGGTCACTAAGTGGATTTTCTCATCCATAAAAATCCATAAAGTGGCAACCATACTTTCTACTCTCTGACATTTCCACAGCTTTTGTGACGATTAAATAGACTATATATGGTAAAAACAATTCTCCTAAGTGATCAGCTGTAAGGACCAATTTGTTCTTTTTTTCTTTTAAAAAAAAACATGCACACTAAAGTCCATAGTTATTTAGGTTTTCTGATTTTTTACTGAATCTCCTTTATCTGTTCCCGCCTACCCTTCAGGACACCATATAGTGTCTCCTTAGCTCTACTTGGTTATGGCAGTTTTTCAGACTTGCCTTGCTTTTGATTACCTTGACAGTTTTGAGAAATACTGGTCAAATACTTCACAAAATGTCCCCAAATTGGAATTTATCTGATATTTCC
Source organism: Ovis canadensis (assembly GCF_042477335.2). Taxonomy (NCBI): domain Eukaryota; kingdom Metazoa; phylum Chordata; class Mammalia; order Artiodactyla; family Bovidae; genus Ovis; species Ovis canadensis. The sequence goes on along the minus strand of NC_091248.1, from coordinate 77,960,566 downwards.
CTCATGATAAGACTGGGGTTGTGGGCTACTGAGAGGAAGGCCACAGAGATAAAGTACCACTCTCATCACATCGCATCCGGGATGCAAACCATCAATATGAGTGATGACGGTTGATGCTGATCTTGATCACCGCTGGAGCATTCTTTTCTTTCCTCTTTCCATTCCATTTACACCTGGTTCTATTGCACACAGCTGAGGACACAGTTCACGACTCATCCAGCTCATAGGCAAGCACAACCGAATGAGGCCACTGGTCATGTGGTTGGATGGTGTGGCCATGTCAAGCACCAGAAAGTTTCTGATACCTATTCTCAACTCGCCTGCTTATCTCAGCCCAGATAAGTAGATGTCTGCAGACTGGCCTGGGTCCACAACCGCACTTTGAGTAGCATCATGCTAGCACATACAACACAGGAGGCTGCAGTGAGTAATTTGAAATCAAACTGAGTATGATTGAGAAATAAAAGGTGAATTTGAGTTGGAACCGTGAAACCATTGCAGTGAAAATGGGAAGGGATCTTGGTGAGAAGCCTTTCAATTTCCTTACCCTACAGATTGGGAATGTGAGTTTCAGGTGTTCAGCTCCACAAGAGAATGTGGTGGTAAACCGATGGGGAGCCTGGGTTTCTGGGAAGAACCAGGGTTCTTCCCACTATCTGACTCTGACTGGAATCATTTCAGGTTCCTCCGTAAGGAAGACCAGGGTAGAAAACACAGGAAGAGGTCGGAAGGAATTTAGATTGACAGCAAAGTTAAATTTCTCCCTGACTTTCGGACCTCCTGTTATCCCATTGAAGTGTAAATGAGTACCCAAGAAAACCAAAATGTTTAAGGAGAAGCAGAGGTGCTTGCTTGGTTGTAAGTGGTGTTCAGATGATTGAAGTCAATTTGTGCTTTCAAGATAAGTAAGTTAGTCTCCCTTTGGCACCATCCCACCTGTCCTGTCTCAGTGCAAGTCAGAGAAAAAGAAATTTAGGGCTGAGGATGGAAAATAAATTAGTAAGTGGCAGAGTCCCCCCTCCTCAAATGGCCTGTTCACTTCTACTTCCCTTGCAAAATGCAAAAAAAAAAAAAAGATGGAACGGAGATGTGGGTGAAGGGCTAGAGAAACAAGAAATCAGGAATGTTAGGAGAGGTTTCCTCATTTGACTTCTTTTTCTGTGGAAATGTATTTAAGATTAAATTAGACATGACATTTAGTAGACTCCCAGTGGAAAAATATTTTCTTATACCTGAAGGGGCTTTGGGGAAATGGAACAGCCTGGCAACCAGGCTTGCCTGGCAACCAGGCTTGCCTGGCCAGGGTATGGTGGGAAGATTAAGTTCCATGGGGTACATTGTAATACACTGCACAGGATCTTCAGGGTAACGTGTGATGGGATTCTGGGGCCATCTGCTTCTCAGCCGTTCCTCAATTGTTTCTGTTTCATTTTAGAAGGTTTTAAGTTTAGAAGGGAAAAGTGGCATAAGAAATGGATTGTTATTTGACAAGGCATTGCCCCTAGTTCACAACTCTCCATCACTGTCTACATGATGAAACCCCCCAGCTTCAACAAGGCACTTAGGGCACCCCCAAATCTGTGCCCACCTGACCCTGTGGCCTCACCTGCCTGGTCCACATCCATAGTTTCCCCCATCCCCTGTTTGTATCTCCACCCTTTTGCAAGAGCTCTTTCTTCATCCTGGAAAACACCCCTTCCTCCTTAGCTGTTGAAATCATTCATTCTTGAAACTCCAGCCCAAACATTACTTCCTATGTGAAGCTTAACCCAATGCCCCAGCCTCAGTAAATTCCCCTGCCCTCACCCTCTGCTGCCTACTGAATGTGCCCACAGTCCAAACTGGTAACACTGCTTTCATCATTTGTTTATACACAAAGCATGTATGAAGTTCTACAAGGCTCACTGTTAGCAATATTTTGTTTTATTTATTTATTTTTACTTTATTTTACTTTACAATACTGTATTGGTTTTGCCATTCATTGACATGAATCCACCACGGGTGTACATGAGTTCCCAAACATGAACTCCCCTCCCACCTCCCACCCCATATCATCTCTCTGGATCATCCCCGTGCACCAGCCCCACACAAGGCTCACTGTTAAGGGCTTTGTATAATTGTCTTATTTCATCCCACCAGGATCTATCAAGTAGGAACCATGATTACCCTCCTTCTATAGATGAGTAGAGTTTCTGAGTCACCTCGTGACTTTCTCAGAGTGATATGGTCTGTAGAAGAGGGATTTAAACCCAGGACTTTCTACCCTTGAGCTCGCTGTGTTTCTTGGTTAAACCACTTGATTCACAACATTCAACTCTGTGCTGGTTATCCCCGGACCTAACTCCATCTGCAGCCCACATCTTCCGGTGCAACCCTCTTGGGAGCAGAATTCTCATTAGATGGCTCTCTGGCATCCCTGGAGCCCTGGCTCACTGAAGCGGCCAGGACTGTTTGTTGGCTAAAAGTTACTTCTTGCTTGAGCTCTCTCCCCAAGTCTTGGTAAAGCATCTGACTCAAAAGGCTGTAGCTGATGTTTCTTTCGTAAGAAATAGCCCAGCAGTCAGGAAAACCCACAGTTGAGTCTTTGTGGCTGGCAAGTGATTTCCTTGATACTCAGGGCTTTTGTGGTTAAAATCAGAAGGCCTCGGGTGCCAGTGAAGCCTGTTTCTTCAAGACCAAAGTAACCAACCTTTGTGCTGTCCTTCTCAGATCCTCTACAAGACTGGAGACTTTTCATATCACTCTCACAGCCCTGTCCTGGGCAGCAATGTGTTTTGAGTCTAAATCATGACCAAACAGCTCACAGCTTCTGTGCTGCCAGGGGTTGGGGGTGCCTTTGAAAGCCTCAGGTTGCCTCCTTTTTGTTCTCTCTTGCCCAGAGACAACTCCCAACTTCCAGACATTTGAAGTAGCTCAAAGAATGGAAAGATACCCTTAAAAAAATAAATTAAAACAAATTCACTCACACACAAACACGCAAAGACATTTATGTGTATGTGGGCAGGTACATGTTTATCTCATCCGCGTCTATTGATTCTCTATATTGAGTTCCTCAGCCTGTTTTTGCAGCAGAAGTGCAGATCTTCCAGGTAAAGATTCGTGGCATCAGTGCCTGAAGAACTACGGACAGAGGTTTGTGACATTGTACAGGAGGCAGTGATCAACACCATCCCCCAGAAAAAGAAATGCAAAAAGACAAAATGGTTGTCTGAGGAGGACTTACAAATAGCTGAGAAAAGAAGACAAGCTAAAGGCAAAGGAGAAAAGGAAAGACATAATCCATCTGAATGCAGAGTTCCAAAGAATAGCAAGGAGAGATAAGGAAGCCGTCCTTAGTGATCAATACAAACAAATAAGAGGAAAATAATAGAATGGGAAAAATTAGAAAATTAGAGCTATCAAGGGAAAATTTCATGCAAAGACGGGCACAATAAAGGACAGAAATAGTATGGACCTAACAGAAGCAGAAAATATTAAGAAGAGGTGGCAAGAATACACAGAAGAATTATACAAAAAGAGATCTCATGACCCAGATAATCAGTATGCTATGACCACTCACCTACAGCGAGACATCCTGGAACGTGAAGTCATGTGGGTTTTAGGAAACATCACTTCAATTAAAACTAGTGGAGGTGATGGAATTCCAGTTGAGCTATTTGAAATCCTAAAAGATAATGTTGTGAAAGTGCTGCACTCAATATGTCAGCAAATTTGGAAAACTCAGCAGTGGCCACAGGACTGGAAAAGGTCAGTTTTCATTCCAATCCCAAATAAAGGCAATGCCAAAGAATGCTCAAACTATCTCACAATTGCACTCATCTCACACGCTAGCAAAGTAGTGCTCAAAATTCTCCAAGCCAGGCTTCAACAGTATGTGAAGTGTGAAATTCCAGATGTTCAAGCTGGATTTGGAAAAGGCAGAGGAACCAAAGATCAGATTGCCAAAACCCACTGGATCATCAAAAAAGCAAGAGAGTTCCAGAAAAACATCTACTTCTGCTTTATTGACTATGCCAAAGCCTTTGACTGTGTAGATCACAACAAACTGTGAAAAATTCTTCAAGAGATGGGAATACCAAACCACCTGACCTGCCTCTTGAGAAATCTGTATGCAGGTCAAGAAGCAACAGTTAGAACTGGAAATGGAACAACAGACTGGTTCCAAACTGGGAAAGGAGTACGTCAAGGCTTTATATTGTCACCCTATTTATTTAACTTATATGCAGAGCACATCATGCAAAATGCTGGGCTGGAGGAAGCACAAGCTGGAATCAAGATTTGCGGGAGAAATATCAATAACCTCAGATGTGCAGATGACACCACCCTTATGGCAGAAAGTGAAGAAGAACTAAAGAGCCTCCTGATGAAAGTGAAAGAGGAGAGTGAAAAAGTTGGCTTAAAACTCAACATTCAGAAAACTAAGATCATGGCATCTGGTCCCATCACTTCATGGCAAATAAATTGTGAAACAGCGGAAACAGTGACAGACTTTACTTTGGGGGGCTTCAAAATCACTGCAGATTATCACTGCAGCCATGAAAATTAAAAGACACTCGCTCCTTGGAGGAAAAGCTATGACCAGCCTAGACAGCATATTAAAAAAGCAGAGATATTACTTTGCCAACAAAGGTCCGTCTAGTCAAAGCTATGGTTTTTTCAGTGGTCATGTATGGATGTGAGAGTTGGACTAAAGAAAGCTGAGCACCAGAGAATTTACTCTTTTGAACTGTGGTGTTGGAGAAGACTCTTGAGAATCCCTTGGACTGCAAGGAGAGCCATCCAGTCCATCCTAAAGGAAATCAGTCCTGGATATTCATTGGAAGGACTGATGCTGAAGCTGAAACTCCAGCACTTTGGCCATCTGATGTGAAGAACTGACTCATTGGAAAAGATCCTAATGCTGGGAAAGATTTGAAGGAAGGAGAAGAAGGGGACAACAGAGGATGAGAAGGTTGGAGGGCATCATCAGTTCGATAGACCTGAGTTTGAGCAAGCTTCTGGAGTTGGTGATGGACAGAGGAGCTTGATGTGCTGTAGTCCATAGGGTCACAAAGAGTCAGACAACTGAACTGAACTGCAACCAGGAGCGCCTTCACCTCCAGGTTCTAAGTGTGCTTCAGTCACCTCAGAAAACTATTTCTCATCTATTCCCATGCATCTCTTTCCCCTCATGATGTTACCAACCTTCCCTCATCCAAAAACCCCACTGTGATTTTAAATGCAATTGTGTGACATTCATAATTATATTTGGTGCACTGACCTCTTGACAATACTTATTCTTCCCATGTAGGAACATCATGTCTCTCTGTGTTTTTTCACGTCCCTTGATCTGACTTTAGGTTTATCTCCACACAGGATGTGTGCATCTCTTTAACTGTATTTCTCAAAAGTTTTATACTGTTGTGGCCATTGTTGGGACTTAATGTTGAATTTATGTACCCGCACTCCAGCTGTTCTGAAAAGGGAAGTGTCTTGAAATTAAGTGAGTGGATTAGATACCTATTAGAGTGGTTCGGACTCTATCACCTCATGGGTGATACACCTCATGCTTGTGGGCTGCAGGGGACTGGTACATTGCAGGAGTTCAGGGTTATGAGAGTGATGGGTAAGAGAAGAGGTCCTTAATCATTCAAGTGAAGGTAGGTCTGTATCAATTACTTCCCCAAATGCAGGGGCCTCAACAGTCATTTGCTGTTGCTCACACATCTGCAGTTGGCTTTGGTTCAGCTCATCTCACTGGGTCTTGGCTGGGTGGGGCCTTTGCTTTGGGCTGTGACTACTGGGGAAGCACTGAGCTCAGTCTGCTGTCTCTTCAGTTCTGCCTAAGATAGTACAAGCAGTCAGATTCAACTTAAGGTCTCTTAAATTCTGGATATTGAACAGGTTTGCTGTCCCTTTGAGGCATGTGCACTGGTCAAGACAAGTTATATAGCTGAAGTCAGAGACAGTGGGCATGTGGTGGCTTCGTTAAATTGGGGTTGTGCTTCTGAGAATGCCCTCCCCTGTCAGGTCCTAGAGGAGCCGTGGCCACAAGAAAAATTCTCAGGAGATTTAGAAGGTGGAATTGAAGCCATGGTGGTGTCTATGACAGTGGCAGATCACTGCTGTGGACCTGCTGGCTCACCTTGTAAAGAAGTATGCCAGCCCACACTCCTTTAACTCCCTCCAGATCACCTTCAACCTCTCTGACTCATGGGTTGGGTTTGTAGGCAGCTCCATGGAGGGAGAAATGTTCCAGCCTTCTGCAGGTCTGCATGAACACTGGGGTCTTGGAGGCAGTGAGACACCCATGTGAACACTAGCTCATCCTTGTAGGCTCCAACCGGCCACTGGTTTTTCCCACTTTGCACACAGCTCAAGAACTGGGCCCGCTGACCTCAGGCCTAGCACCTGATGCAAGCACATCATCCTTCCATGGACTGCTTTACCCAAGCCCAAGATCCCGTAGGGTCTAATTCTAAAATAAGTCCACTATTTGCCTCATGATTCTGCTTTTCTGATTGAACCTTTCCTGATGCAGGTGAGGAACTGCACTTTGTCTGTGACATGGCCAGGCAAGAGATGGTGAAGAATCGAGGCCATTCATTCTATGTTGGTCATGATATAGTACTTGCAAAGACGAATGTGCCTGCAAACTTCTTCTGAATATTTTTTTTGTAAGGTTTAAGGCAAATGGGGCTCCAGTTAACTTCCAGATCATGGCAACTTTAATAATGAGTATCTCCCAGATGGCTTAACTAAAGATTTAACTCTACTTCATATTCATTTTAAATGATCTAGGAGACATCCCAACAATGACCCATCAAGAGCAGTTACCAATACTTCATTATAAGGGGATGTTTTAGAAGGAGTCTCTCTTTTCAATCAAAGAAAGCTGAAGGTCAAATCACATTGTTACAAATGCTCCTCCAATAAAATTATAAATTATAATTAAATTTCTAAGGTCTAAATCCTCATCCACTTACTTGAAGGAATATTTGATTGGGTAATATAGTAGAATAATTAAACAATCTCTATCTCTTTAGAGTTTAAACAGGATTTGATCTGTAGTATAAATAATTTATTCTTTAATTTGCCTACCACCATCCTGGATTCCTTGTTTCTTACTGGTCCAAACCGTGGGTTTAAGTAACACTTTAAATGTGAATTTCTTAAGAAGACTTTTGTGGCTTTATTTTTTCTTAAAACAATTTTTGCTTGCCTGGCCTGGGACACTGGCTTTGGGGCTTTTGGGGAGATAAGACACTTCAGTGTTTTCTTGACAGCTGAACTAAAGAAAACCTCTTACATACACGTCATCTGATTTACTTCATGCCATTTTGATCACTCCTTCTGACAGTTCTGATTTAATTTTTCTTTCAAAAAAGAGTATCAATTTCAAGGTTTAGAGTTCTTAGGATTTAGAATCTTTGATTAAAAAAGTGAAATTTAATCTTGAATCAAGGGGAGGGAAATGTGAGCAAGATTAGCAGGCTTCTTTACGATAGAAGACTCTTGTAGCCAGTATTTATTATGGTAATGCTTTGTTATTATAAACCTCCTACGAATAATATTTTGGGGAGCTGCCACACAACAAGGCGTACATTATAACACCCGGGTTAGGAGGGGGGTGACAGCAAGGACCTGAGAAGCGCAATTATCTCACGGTTATGCATGCCTATGAAGTGTGTTATTACTTTTGTTTTTTACAACTTGGAGAATATTTTCATTGTAGGTGAAGCATCAGACACATTTTTATTCAAAGGAAGAGAAACAAAAAGAAGGTTGTGTCTGCTGTGCGCTCTGAATGGTACCCTGGTGGCCCTGGTCCTCTAGTTGGGGGGCTAATTTATAACGGAGTGTCTCCCAGGCGCCAGAACATTCAGCTTTATTGTCTGTGTCATGGTCTTCTGATATCCACGGCACAAAAGGAGTCATTCTTTGGAAATGGTGATTAGTCAGTTCGAACAGGAGGGTCTGCTGGTGTGCCTACAGGAGGTGTTGTTTTAGGCTGACTTAGTGAAAAAAAATCAGTAAAGCTTGGTGTGTGTCAGTTTGATGTTTTTTGAAATCAAGTAACCATGCAACTGGCATTTTATTTGTTGCTAAAGATTTTAAGACCATATTGACAGAGTTCTAGGATAAAAATTAGTCAGTCCTGGGGAAGAAAGTGAGTTAGTGACTGTTAAGTACTTTGCCAGGCGGTTTACTTCAGGTAGCTTTTTAATTCTCACAGCAACCTACAAGGTTGATATTATGTTCATCTTTGCAGAGATGAGGAAACTCAGGTTCTGAGAATTCAAATGAGTTGCCCACATTGCTAGGAGATAGTTGCTGTTCAGTCACTCAGTCGTGTCTGACTCTCTGTGACCCCATGGACTGCAGCACGCCAGGCTTCCCTGTCCTTCATATCTCCCCAAGATTGCTCAAACATATGTCCAATGAGCTGGTGATGCCATTCAACAATCTCATCCTCTGTTGCCCTCTTCTCCTCTTGCTCTCAATCTTTTCCAGCATCAAGGTCTCCTCCAATTGGAATGTGATGGAGCACGTATTCAACCTGGATTTGCTTGATTCTATAGCTTTTACACACTTCCATTAAACATTTCCTAAAGGTATATTTCTGTGTACAAGAATACACAGAAGAACTATACAAAAAAGATCTTCATGACCCAGATAATCATGATGGTGTGATCACTCACCTAGAGCCAGACACCCTGGAATGAGAAATCAAGCAGGCCTTAGGAAGCACCACTACAAAAAAAAAAAATTAGTGGAGGTGATGGAATTCCAGCTGAGCTATTTCAAATCCTAAAAGATAATGTTGTGAAAGTGCTGCACTCAATATGTCAGCAAATTTGGAAAACTCAGCAGTGGCCACAGGACTGGAAAAGGTCAGTTTTCATTCCAATCCCAAATAAAGGCAATGCCAAAGAATGCTCAAACTATCTCACAATTGTACTCATCTCACACACTACAAAGTAGTGCTCAAAATTCTCCAAGCCAGGCTTCAACAGTATGTGAAGCGTGAACTTCCAGATGTTCAAGCTGGATTTGGAAAAGGCAGAGGAACCAAAGATCAGATTGCCAAAACCCACTGGATCATCAAAAAAGCAAGAGAGTTCCAGAAAAACATCTACTTCTGCTTTATTGACTATGCTAAAGCCTTTGACTGTGTGGATCACAACAAACTGTGAAAAATTCTTCAAGAGATGGAAATACCAGACCACCTGACCTACCTCCTGAGAAATCTATATGCAGGTTAGAACTGGACATGGAGCAACAGACTGATTCCAAATTGGGAAAGGAGTACGTCAAGGCTGTATATTGTTACCCTATTTATTTAAATTTTATGCAGAGTATATAATGAAAAACGCTGGGCTGGAGGAAGCACAAGCTGGAATCAAGATTTGCGGGAGAAATATCAATAACCTCAGATGTGCAGATAACACCACCCTTATGGCAGAAAGCAAAGAGGAACTAAAGAGTCTCTTGATGAGAGTGAAAGAGGAGTGAAAAAGTTGGCTTAAAACTCAACATTCAGAAAACTAAGATCATGGCATCTGGTCCCATCACTTCATGGCAAATAGATTGTGAAACAGTGGAAACAGTGACAGACTTTATATTGAGGGGCTCCAAAATCACGGCAGATGGTGACTGTAGCCATGAAATTAAAAGATGCTTGCTCCTTGAAAGAAAAGTTATGACCAACCTAGACAGCATATTAAAAAGCAGAGACATTACTTTGCCAAAAAATGTCCATCTAGTCAAAGCTATGGTTTTTCCAGCAGTCATGTCTGGATGTGAGAGTTGGACTATAAAGAAAGCTGAGCACTGAAGAATCGATGCTTTTGAACTGTGGTGCTGAAGATTCTTGAGAGTCTCTTGGACTTCAAGGAGGTCCAACCAGTCCATTCTAAAGGAGATCAGTCCTGAATATTCATTGGAAGGACTAATACTGAAGCTGAAGCTCCAATACTTTGGGCCACCTCATGTGAAGAACTGACTCATTTGAAAAAACCCTAATTCTGGGAAAGATTGAAGACGGGAGGAGAAGGGGATGACAGTGGATGAGATGGTTGGATGGGATCACTGACTCAATGGACATTAGTTTGAGTAGGCTCGGGAGTTTGTGATGGATGGGGAAGCCTGGCATGCTGCAGTCCATGGGGTTGCAATGCGTCAGAGATGACTGACTGAACTGAACTGAAGGGGTACTTCGAATGGGAATACCGTAGGTATTGTGTTGAAACAGATATGGGCAGGGGTAAGCCATGACCAAATGCATTTGGAGAGTGTTAGATCAAAGACATTTATGTTTTTAAAACTGCAGAACTTTTCAGAGCTTTATAATATACCACTATGCAGGATTTGTGACTTGCCTTTTTTTTCCCAGAAAGGGATCATAATATTAAGAATCACATGACATCATCTGCCCCTCAAATGCTTTTTGAGGGAGCACTTGGTGGCATTAATGTTCTGGGGAACACCCATATCCCTGCCTCTGCTGGCCTGATATTCTCCCATATCTGCCTGAAACTCCCTCAGCACATGTACTTGATTTGAATCCAGAAAGAGGATTTCTTTTATTTGGCCACCGAGGTATGGGTGTATGACTTTTGCTCTGAAAAGAGAGTTAACAAGCAAGCCTGAATCTGTATCTTTGCGACCATGTGAATCTGCTCTTTGCTTGTCGTTTTTCCGTTTGCCTTGCTTTTCACCTTTGGTGTGAGCGCTCTCTCTGGCCCTCAGGGCATAGACAAGAGGCTTACTCCCAGGCTTCTGTACTCTGTGTACTTCACTCTCATCTACTATCCCAAGTTGGCATAGGAGGCAGGCACACACATACATAATGATGCTATAATATGACATCAAGTGATGGCAGGGAGATGCCAAATATAATGGGAACACAGAGGAATGAGGGACTGTATTGAAGAAGGGAAGGAGGGGCAAGGACGGGGAGACTGGGTCTTAAAGATGGAGTATGATTTAGTCTAGTGTCTACAAGATAAAGGGCAGTTCATGTGGAGGGAATGGCACCAGCAGTCTAGAGCATGAGGACCATGATCTGTGTAAGGACCAGTTGCTACTTCCAGCAGTGGCTGGAGCGTAGTCTGGGAGACAGATGATGAATGGGTAAGAGCTGGAGCTGCTGAGATGGGTGTTGGTCAGGCCATCTGCAAAAGATCTCATCTGCTATTTAAAAAATGAGAGCCACTCTGGAATCTATGGAAAGATATTGTGAGGTTAGAAGGGAGCAAGTGATGGGATCAGATTTGGATTTCTACAACATGTAAGCAATCCTCTCTAATGATGTTGGACGTTTCCCTTTTGGGCTTGCTAAACTGGAAAAGGAATATGAAAGAGCCTTTAAGATGGCTCCTGATCTTGGGGTGAGCACAATTGCACTCTTGTTTACCTTAATGTAATAGGATCATTATCTGGGTGCCCCATTTGGATGAAGCCTTGAAAGCATATTAACCTGTCAACTTTGTTCACAATAATTAGGGAAAATCTCTCAGGCTCCAAGCCCAGGTTTTTAAAGCCAACAGTGAAGTGGTCTTTCCTTGTTTCCTGTGTTGACTTTCATTTAAGATTTGCATAAACATAACTGAATGGTGACTCTTGCTTTTTGGTGCCAGCCAATTATATGAACTGATTTTTGCAGGCTGAAGGTGTTTTTGATCTGCAGTCTGTTAAAAGGTGAAGGCAGGGGTGTTGGCTGACCTTGACCTGAACAAGGAGAGGACTTACCTTTATATCTCAGGGTCTAATAACAGAGACCTCAGTGGTAAATGCATGGGAGCCAGTGGCTTTCTAACCCCACTGTGACAGAGGGTCTCCTGGGGAGTGGGAGCCACAACTGCTCAAAGGAGGTCTGTGCTTCTCTTCTCTCTGACCCACTGCCTGCCTCCATTTACCCAATTAAAGTAGTGGAGGGCATGACCTGCCTGCTGCTTTCCTGGTTTCACTCAGCCAACCCACCCTCTGCCTTTGGAGTGCATGATGGATTGGTTTGAAACAAAACCATCTCGTTCCCAAACTGAAAGGTTCCTTTTTACAACTGGGAACAACTTGAAACCACTGGAGAAAATCATGTGCCAATTACGTATAAACTCCTTTACCACAAGGTATAAAGGAAGCCATAATTCGGGGGGCTTACATTTGATTGAATTCATCTGTTTTCATTTTGTAAATAGAGAGCAGGGAGAATCCATAGTGGGGGACAGTTGACATAGTGCAGCTTCTATTCCCAGGCAAGAGAAAGGGTGGCCCTGTCGCCTCACTTGCTCAGAGCCACGATTCCTAGGTGTAAAGAATCACAAGAAACCCTTACTCTGGGAGGTCAGCCTTGCTCCAGGCAGCGCCAGACTTCCCCCAGAACCAGAGGCACTAAAGAGAAGGGACCGTGTTTTATCAATCACCCAGCCAAGAACAACAACCTTCAACTGGGGAAATACCCAGGCCCCCATCTGGGATGAGATTTACACTGATGGGTCTGTATTTGCCAGCAGCTGACAAGTCAGACTTTACCCTTAACATCCCTAAGTGTGTTGGTACTAATTAGGTGAAAAATGAGATGCATTGTTAAAACTGGCTTTCCTTTCCTGCTTGGCAGCCTGACATTATGGGACACTGAAACCTTAAATTGCCTTGCAGAAACATGCCCGAGGATAACTGCATTGTGGGGGTAGAGGGAGGACCTGGTGACGGAATAAAGATCGCTTCACCATCGCTGCCATCTGTCACTAATGAAAGACTGGCTTGTTAATAGGCCTAGAGGATTAATTGATATCGTTCTCCAAATGTGTGCAGCTAGTGACCCCTGATCTTTGGATGCACTAGACAAACTTGGGTGTAATTCCAGATTTTCCACTTGGCTGGTGGCATGACTTTGGGCACCTCTCTCTGCTTCAATCTCCTTAACTGTAAAATGGGGTATTTCTTTGTGCTGTTATGATCAAACAATATTTGAGTGTCATGTAACATGGAAAAGTGAATCACTGGCTTTTTCCTTTGCATTCTGAGCCTCTCATTTCCTGAGAAGTTGGGCTCCTGTGTTCTCTATTTTAAAGCCCTCATGATGGACCATGAGGGCTCCTTGCTGTATAGCAGAGAATGACCACATTCCGTGGCTGTGCATACACCTTTCCTAGACTTTTCTGTATTCTCACCAGGCCACTTTGGATCATCTGCCTCTATCTTGGCGGCTGTGATAACTGGCCCTCTGAATCTCTGGTGCTGTGTGTTGTGCTGTGCTAAGGCACTCAGTCGTGTCTGACTCTTTGCGACCCCCTGAACTGTAGCCCTCCAGGCTCCTCTGTTCATGGGATTCTCCAGGAAAGAATACTGGAGTGTGTTGCCAGGCCCTCTTCCAGGGGCTCTTTCTGACCCAGGGATCGAACCCAAGTCTCTTAGTCTCCTGCACTGGCAGCCAGGTTCTTTGGAAGCCCCCCTGGATCACTGGGTATAACCTTAAGTTGTTTTCTCTTGTTAATTTTTAAAATGTTAGAATATTCTTCCCCAGATGAAAATGGATTACTATAGAACTGTTGCTTTGTTTTTATTTGGTCCACTCTTGATTGTGCATAGACTAGGGGTTTAAAGCTTACTCTCCATGCATGATACAGACCCTTGCTCTTCCCTTGCTGTCTCATCTCTAGTCCATTCTTGATTCAATTCTGCAAATATTTCATGATAGCTAAGTGACTTACTTAGAAGATCTATTTTAATCTTCACCTTGTCTGAGATTATCCAACAAATAAGTGATGGGGGTGGGATTTGAACCCAGGCAGTCTGACCTTAGAACCTGAGCTGTGGGGATTATGCCTTTATCCACCAGGTGTTCCTTCAGTTCATTAGAAGAGATTGCGCAAATGAGGGCCCAAATCATGAAACATAGATCAGATAAATCCAAAGGCTCATGTATGAATGGTGGAGGTGGAACAGGAAATGGGATGTGAGGTTCACACACACCTGGGGGACTCGCGCTAACGTTTAGTCCTTGAAGCCAGTCTTCTTACTCTCGTAGTCAGCTGAGGTCTGGAGTGAGTTCTACTCCCAGAAAAAAATCAACTTCCAATTTCTTTAAGAGAAATTTTACTTGATATTTTTATGTGGAGGGTTGGAGGGCGGGGCAAGGAACACATCATAGCTTCCCAGGGCAAGTCACTCTTGACATCCTAAAATAAACTTGGTTACACTGCCTGCCTCTGGGCAGCAAAAATTGTATTCATAGTTATCAAAGTTTGTACTCAAGCGATTGCTCCTCCTGCCCCTCTGGAGCCTTTAGATTATGTTTTTGTTCATGATTTATGCTGCGACCACACATCTGACATATTTTTCCTGTTATTTGTTTCAGGCATCAGAATATCTCAGGCTGCCCCTAGGCTTGAGACATAAAGACTCTATTTTGCTTTTCATATCCCCCTTGCACCCCCTTGGACATTCAGACCTTCCTGGGTTTGCTTGGTGATTTGACTACAACTTTTCTCAACTTGGACTTTGGGGGCATCCCGTTTGCCTCCACCTATTTTATAAGCAGAGGTAGCCCCTGCTTGTGTGACAAACCTAGACTTTTTGGAGGATCAATCCTCTCAACGTGTCCAGATTTATTTGTCTTTGTGGGATGCATAATGAAGGGGTTTCAGAGACTGACAGAGTAATTTGTTCCGTCCCAGACAAGGATGGTCTTATTAGGGGTTGACTATCGGTGCTGCTGAGGCATCCATGGAGCTCTAACAATATTTGCTTTTGAAAGGCTCGAAGTCCGAACCCCAGCAGCTCTCAGGCTCCTGTCAAGACAACTGACCTAATCTTACCCTGATATAAGCAATTTTAATTCACTGAGATTCTGCCTAATGATGCTGGCGATTTACATTGTTGTCATTCTTGAGTGTGATTATGTTTTCAAAGAAAGGGATCATTCCTGTGGAGACATTTTCCTCTAAATGCTTCCTTTGAAGGACTCTGCTCACTATGGAAGGGAAAGAAACGAAACAAAAGAGAGACTTCTGTAAGACAGCCAGGGTCTCGCCTAAGAACTCTGGGAAGAATAGCATCTATTGTACTCAGTGGCTTTTAGATATCTGTCATCCCAGATCACTTGGAATGAATCCTCCAAGCAACGTTTGGGCCTATAGGAATTTTTAGGGTTCTCTGTGCTCAAGTTTTGCTCCGTTGTTGTTTTGTCACTAAGTTGCGTCCGACTCTTTTGCGACCCTGCGGACTGTAGCTCTCCAGGCTCCTCTGTCTATGGGATTCTCCAGGCAAGAACCCAGGAGTGGGTTGCCATTTCTTTCTCCAGAGGATTTTCCTGACCCAGGGACCAAACCCGCATCTCCTACATTGAAGGCAGATTCTTTATTGCTGAGCCATAGGAGCAGGTTTGGCTTGATCCGGTATTATTATCAAAAGCAGGAGCCCCTTGATTCCGTGAGAAGGGGATTTCTACTACCCCAGAGATAGAGCAGGCACTCTGCAAAGCACTTAGATCCAGAGAAGATACTATGAAGGGAAACCTGATGAGCTTAGTGGTTAAAGAGTCAGACACAACTGAACAACTAAACAAAGACAACAGGAGGAAAATTAGAGGACGGAATAAGAGGTAGAGATGGTAACTATCATTGGAAAGCAGTTTTCAGAACCCTGGCTGCTGCTGAAGAAGACAGAAGGTTTGATTTGGCCAGGTGGCTAAAAAATATCACGATTGGATGTTATAATGACTGCATCCTTCCTTCATACATAAGACATGTATCACATATACCAGGCACTGCTAGGAGCTTGGGTTAACAGTCATCTTTCATTTGAATGTTGTAAGAGCCCCCCAAACTGGTCTCCTTAAAGCAAGGAGACCTCCGTTCTTCACCCTTAACAATCTTATCAACAGAACAGCCAGAGTGATCCCAAGAAAATGCATGTTCAGGTCCTGTCACCCTCCAGAGGCTTTCAGCATCTCTTAGAGTAAGTCTGTACAATATTCACATGTGAATGGCTGAGATCTCCCCCCAGCACCCTATTTCCCACTCCAGCACCTCTAAATTCTCACTGAGCCACTGAGCAGCTTACATGCCACCACCTCCTGAAGAACCCTGGGGCCCCTGTGCAACCCTTTGCTTGTGTCTCAGTTGTTATACTGACACCCAAATTCTCTCTTATATTTTCCATGCCCACTTTGATCTCTGAGGTTCTGCAAGAGGAGCTGGCTTTCACTTACCCCAGAATCATCCCAGGACTAAGTTCTCAGGAGTATTGTTGAATGAATGAACAAATGAGTGTGTGCGTGACTGATGCCCCTTCTCCATGGGGTGCCCATGGCTCTGGTTCTCCAGGGCAGCCAGCAGACTGGTTCTACCACTGGACCCTGTTAATGTTCACACCACGCCTGTGTGCCATGATGCCCCGTAGCTAAAGCCAGGAGCCAAACCACTTCATTTTTCTGCCCCAAGAGACATCTAGAGACTCCCCACAACTCCATTCCCGGCTCCTGGAGAAATGAAGCATGACTATAAGATCCTTCCTTGCTTCCTCAGTCCTGGGGTGGCCCCAGGAGAGGGTGGGCAGGATGGGGAAACACCCTTGCAGCCGGGCCTGTGCCTTGTTCCCCCCCACCCCCTGTCTGGTGGAGCTGGGCTCTGTAGACTGGCCCCCCCATGCTCTGCGGCTCCGACGATGTAAATATTGTTGAGACGCTCCACTGAGGGGGGATGGGGAAGGAAAAGCCATCACGAGGGACACATATGTCTGCAGTGCCTCTTCCAGGGGATAACAGTCTGGGCAGAGCCAGCTGTGGGGTAAGACTTCTGGACCCTGAGACAGGGAAGAAAACCCTGCACAGATCTGAAGGGCACCCCACTGCCTCCCCCCCATGAACTAGTGGCACCTACTGTGGCCAGGCCTTTCTCCAGGGCAGGCGCACAGTGGGCTCCTGGCACTGAAAAGGCTTGGAAAAATTATAGGGGGGAAAGCTATTTGCTTGTGGCACACTGCCCAGGCGGGTTAATCCGGTGCCTCCGAGGAGAGAGTTCTTCCTGAACACTTGTAATTAATCCGGAGAGCTCATGGCCTCAGGAGGTTATGAGGCCAAATTACTCAGTACGTTTCCAAAAAGGAGTTGTTGTCCAGGTGGAAAGAGTAGCATCTTCCTTAGACAAGGGCAGTAAATCTGCAAGGATTGTCAGTGGGACTGCTGGGACGGAGGAAATGCAAAGGTCTGGAGGAAGGATAAAGTTAACAGTGGTTAACTTCTAGAGAGCAATTGTCTGACTGTGAGCTCAGCACTTCATTTGCATCTGCTGGTGTGATTCTTATAAGCAGTGACTCTTGTCATTCCCATTTGACAGATGAGGGGCAAGGAGCCCAGAGACATTAAGTAACTTGTCCATGGTCACACAGCGAACACATGCTGAGTTAAAATCTAAACTCAGGCACAGGGTTTCTAGATCGGCTCTTAATAAGTGGGCCTTAGTTCTTTGCTGCCATGGGTTGGAATGGGCTTGATGAGGCCATGCATATCTTTTCCTTGTGACTTAGTGCCATGTGTAGAGAGAGTTTCAAATTTGGAAAATACATTTGGTCATTAGCAGCATGACCCTAGAGCAAGGCATTTCATCTTTGAGTAGTGTCCTTGTCTGATAGAGTAGACATAATAACACCTTTCTTACCCATTTTGTGTGATTAAATGTAATGGCGCATTGAAATACACAATATACACACAAAAGTGCTATTGAACTGTCAGACTGTGTTGTGAAATTACCTACAGTTTCGGCAAAAGGAAAGCATTAAAGCCAGGCTGTCCAATGGTCTTTCTGAATAATGGAAATACTTTTTATGGATGCTGTTCAATATGGTAGCCACTGGCCCCATATGGCTATAAAAACCCTTGAAATGTGACTAGTGAGATTGAGGAACTACATTTTAAATTTCATTTCATTAATGTGAACAGCCCACGTGTGGCTGGTTGCTACCATGGTGAAAGCACAGGAGATGGTTTCATCTGGGAAAGACTTTGGAGATCCTTGAGTCCAACCTCTGTTTCACAGATGACAAGACTGAGGTTCTTAGTGGGGCAGGAGCTTGCCCGAGGTCATTTGGTAAGTTAGTAGAGAGCAGGTTACAATCAGGTCTTCAAGCACCCTGATATTCTCTACTTTAAGCATTTTGAATATCCCTATAAGTAGATTAGAAAAAAAGATTGATCATTATCAACCTAAAATCCATATGAAATACCAGGAAGGCTCGGGTTTTGAAGAGGGGCTGAGGCTAGAGGGGGCAATGATGAATGCTCACACCCATTTGTGTGACGCATTGTGTGACTCTCTCCACTAGGAGCCTAACTGGGTGTTGCCCTGACCAAGTAGGCATCTTCTTGCTTAGAGTCAACAGACAGGAAACGCTTTTTCACTGAAACCCATCACAGCAATGATGGAGACACCTCTGGCGAGGTCCATTTCTCCGAGGAATAGCCCTGCCAGTGATGGAGGGCTTGGGGCTCAGTGGACTGTAATGGTATATCTGTGGAAAGAAAGAAAAGGCCTGTGGTGAGGCTGCAACCTTGGTGCCAAATCACAATCTATAATTGGGCCTGATTTTTTCCATATGTATCAACAAAAACAGCTTTGCTTTCACGGAGATGAAAGCAACCCCTTTCTTTGGTCCCATTTCCCTTTTGTATGTATTTCCCAGGTCTCCACTGGGTTCATCATTCTCCAATCAAAACAAACCTACAAGAGAACAAATCAGAAATTAGGGATATGGAAGGACTTAATGGAGAAAATATCTTTCTTTATAATTTCCATGGCAGAGAGATATGCTGTATTTTTCTCTCTTTTCTTGACCAAAACAAAATAAACTTGCTCTGCCATAGATTTGATGAAATCATATTCTTGGGGTGCCTGAGTGCTCTTTATGGCCCCATGGACTACAGCCTGCCAATCTCCTCTGTCCATGGGATTTTCCAGGCAAGAATACTAGATTAGGTTGCCATTTCCTCCTCCAGGAGATCTTCCTGGCCCAGGGATTGCACTCCTGCACCTCCTTCTGCTGGTAGGCAGATTGTTTACTACTGAGCTACTGGAAAGTCCATATTCTTGGGGTAGTGAAAGCAGAGAAGTGCTTAACAGCAGTAGATTCATGGATCTGTGTGAACCATCTTTATTAAAGGACACATACATTGTCAACCCACATTTTGTATTGCTGCCATAACCAAAAATTGCAGACTGGAAGCTCTGAGCAAGAAAAATGTATTTATTTACAGTTCTGGAGGCTGGAAGTTCAAGATCAAGGTACCAGCTACTGTGATTTCTCCTGAAGTCTCTCCCTTTGGCTTGCAGATGGGCACCTTCTCTCTGGGTCCTTGGGCTTTTTCTCTGTGCATATATTCCTGGTGTCTCTTCCGGTTCCTGTAAGAACGTCAGTCCAATTGGATTATGACCCCACCCTTACCACCTCATTTAACCTTAATTAACTCTGCAAAGACTTTATTTCCAAATATAGTCACATGGGAACCTAAGGCTTCGGCATATGAACTTTGGTGGTTTAGTCACTAAGTCGTGTCCGACTCTTGCGACCCCATGGCCTATAGCCTGCCAGGCTCCTCTGTTCATGGGATTCTCCAGGCAAGAATACTGGAGTGCATTGCCATTTCCCTCTCCAGGGGATCTTCCCCACCAAAGAATTGAACCTGGGTCTCCTGCATTGCAGGTAGATTCTTTACCGACTGAGCTACAAGGGAAGATCCATAAGAACTTTGAGGGAACACAATTCAGTCCTTAACAACTTTATTGAGGACTTGCTATGTTTTGGGACTGGCAATACAGGGAAACAAAAAATAAAACAAAACAGTATAATAACCTGACCTCTGAGAAGTTGGGAGTCTGACAAACGTTAAAAAAATGCAGTATGATATGCAATTTATCTACACCAAAGGCATTGAGGGAGAGAATCCACTTTATTTTGGGAAATGAAAGGGAAAAGATTTAGAGAAGTTTTCAAAGACACAGAGCTGAGTGAATTGAGATTTGAAGGAAGTCTGGCATCGGCAGGATGGCAGGAAAAGAAATAAAGAATACAGTCGAAATAAGCCAAGTCTCTTTCTTGACTTCTGAAAGGTTCTAAAATACTCTCCCCAATTTCAAAGGCCAAGCTTCTATGATCAAGCTTCTGTGACTTCTTTCATTAAGCCATTGTTTCCTAAGAAAAAACAAAAACAAAAATCAATATTGGCTTGGAATGCTTTTGGCTACACACATCATAAAACTATTATACAAGCTGGCCTGCACAATAGGGGCAAGAGTATTTTCCATGAGCAGATCAGTGGTAGAGTGGGTTCCGGGCATGGTTTGATCACTGAGTGATCGCATTGATGACTCAAGTTTTTTTTTGTTTATTCATTTTGCCTGTTTTACAGTGGCCTCAGACAAAGGCTGGATCTTCTTCTCCTGGCTACGATAGCCATCAGTGGAAACCCTACCGACATGCTTACTTACACATTTCAGGAGAGAAAGTGAAAACCTCTTCTCCAATCTTTGGTGTGCTAGAACTGGCTTCTCCTGGCCCTTGAGATCTGATTGTCAAATTTTCAGAAATTTTGCAACTGGTTGTTAAACATAGCTGTTATTAAAAATTGAATTATATAAACCTAAAACAAAACAAACTTGATTAAAAACAAAGATAAATATTCAAAATTCATCACTCCCCCTTATTTTACTAATTTTACTCTCATCTGTGCCCCTGGCATGATATACATCCATCGCATGTGGATGATGGTAATACGCTACAATGGGAGCTACTGCGCTGCCCTCCCCAGCTCCGTGTTGGTGACTGAAAT
Source organism: Ovis canadensis (assembly GCF_042477335.2). Lineage (NCBI taxonomy): Eukaryota > Metazoa > Chordata > Mammalia > Artiodactyla > Bovidae > Ovis > Ovis canadensis. The sequence continues at coordinate 77,939,760 of NC_091248.1, read as the reverse complement.
CGGCCATGATGACAGTATTCACAGCCTAGAAATGGGCAAGTGCAATAAACAGGTTATGAGATACTGTTTTTTGTTTGTTTAGGGCTTCCCTGGTGGCTTAGTGGTAAAGAATCCGCCTGCCAATGCAGGAGACACAGGTGTGATCCATGGCTCGAGAAGAGCCCCTGGAGGAGGAAATGGTAACCCACGCCAGTATTCCTGCCTGGAGAATTCCATGGACAGAGGAGCCTGGCAAGCTACAATCCATAGGGTTGCAAAGAGTCAGACATGACTAGGTGACTAAGCACACACACACACACACACACACACACACACTACAGAAAGTGATGGAGAAATGCAAATAATGCAGATTAAATTTTAAAAGTGTTATTCTAAACCACTTGGGTTGTGAATAGTGCAGAAATTTGAGGAGATATTTTTCCAGTTTTATCTGATTCAGCAAAGAAGTCACATCATTGAAAGATGAGTGAAATTCTGATCATGTGCTTTCATTGTTTTACTTGTAACAGAAGCAAAAGCAGCCAGCATTCATGCCAGCATTAAAACTTATCTGTCAATTACAACCATCGATTGGTTAGAGATGTAAGAATGGCAAAAGCGAGTAAGAATATTCTGTGAAAATCAATTTATAGTGTGGGATTTACAACGAAGAACATTTTTTGTGTTGTTGTATTTGTATTTTGGGTTCTAAACATCCATTAGATTAGTAAAGATTTATAATAAATGTATACCTATGTAGGCATCAGAGGGCAGACACACAAACCATAATCACAGAAAACTAGTCAATCTCATCACATGGACCACAGCCTTGTCTAACTCAATGAAACTAAGCCATGCCATGTGGGCCACCCAAGATGGGGGGGTCATGGTGGAGAGGTCTGACAGAATGTGGTCCACTGGAGAAGGGAATAGCAAACCACTTCAGTATTCTTGCCTTTAGAACCCCATGAACATTATGCAAAGGCAAAATGATAGGATACTGAAAGAGGAACTCCCCAGGTTGGTAGGTGCCCAATATGCTACTGGAGATCAGTGGAGAAATAACTCCAGAAAGAAGGGAGGGATGGAGCCAAAGCAAAAACAATACCCAGTGGTGGATGTGACTGATGATAGAAGCAAGGTCTGATGCTGTAAAGAGCAATATTGCATAGGAATCTGGAATGTTAGGTCCATGAATCAAGGCAAATTGGAATTAGTCAAACAGGAGACGGCAAGAGTGAACGTCGACATCCTAGGAATCAGCAAACTAAAATGGACTGGAATGGGTGAATTTAACTCAGATGACCATTATATCTACTACTGTGGGCAGGAATCCCTTAGAAGAAATGGAGTAGCCATCATGGTCAACAAAAGAGTCGGAAATGCGGTACTTGGATGCAATCTCAAAAACGACAGAATGATCTCTGTTCATTTCCAAGGCAAACCATTCAATATCACAGTTATCCAAGTCTATGCCCCAACCAGTAATGCTGAAGAAGCTGAAGTTGAATGCTTCTATGAAGATCTACAAGACCCTTTAGAACTAACACGCCAAAAAGATGTCCTTTTCATTAAGGGGACTGGAATGCAAAAGTAGGAAGTCAGGAAACACCTGGGATAACAGGGAAGTTTGGCCTTGGAATGCGGAATGAAGCAGGGCAAAAGCTAATAGAATTTTGCCAAGATAACACACTGGTCATAGCAAACACCCTCTTCCAACAACACAAGAGAAGACTCTAAGCATGGACATCATCAGATGGTCAACACTGAAATCAGATTGATTATATTCTTCGCAGCCAAAGATGGAGAAGCTCCATACAGTCAACAAAAACAGGACCAGGAGCTGACTGTGGCTCAGATCATGAACTCCTTATTGCCAAATTCAGACTTAAATTGAAGAAAGTAGGGAAAACCACTAGACCATTCAGGTATGACCTCAATAAAATTCCTTATGATTATACAGTGGAAGTGAGAAAAAGATTTAAGGGACTAGATCTGATAGAGTGCCTGATGAACTATAGATGGAGATTTGTGACATTGTACAGGAGACAGGGATCAAGACCATCTCCATGGAAAAGAAATGCAAAAAAGCAAAATGGCTGTCTGGGGAGGCCTTACAAATAGCTGTGAAAAGAAGAGAGGCAAAAAGCAAAGGAAAAAAGGAAAGATATAAGCATCTGAATGCAGAGTTCCAAAGAATAGCAAGGGGAGATAAGAAAGCCTTCTTCAGCGATCAATGCAAAGAAATAGAGGAAAACGACAGAATGGGAAAGAATAGAGATCGCTTCAAAAAACTTAGAGATACCAAGGGAATATTTCATGCAAAGATGGGCTCGATAAAGGACAGAAATGGTATGGACCTAACAGAAGAAGAAGATATTAAGAAGAGGTGGCAAGAATACGCAGAAGAACTGTACAAAAAAAAAATCTTCATGACCCAGATAATCATGATGGTGTGATCACTCATCTAGAGCCAGACATCCTGGAATGTAAAGTCAAGTGGGCCTTAGAAAGCATCAGTATGAACAAAGCTAGTGGAGGTGATGGAATTCCAGTTGAGCTATTTCAAATCCTGAAAGTTGATGCTGTGACAGTGCTGCACTCAATATGCCAGCACATTTGGAAAACTCAGCAGTGGCCACAGGACTGGAAAAGGCCAGTTTTCATTCCAGTCCCAAAGAAGTTCAGTTCAGTTGTTCAGTCATGGCTGACTCTTTGTGACCCCATGAATCGCTGCAGACCAGGCCTCCCTGTCCATCACCATCTCACGGGGTTCACTCAGACTCACGTCCATCGAGTCAGTGATGCCATCCAGCCATCTCATCCTCTGTTGTCCCCTTCTCCTCCTGCCCCCAATCCCTCCCAGCATCAGAGTCTTTTCCAATGAGTCAGCTCTTCGCATGAGGTGGCCAAAGTACTGAAGTTTCAGCTTTAGCATCATTCCTTCCAAAGAAATCCCAGGGCTGATCTCCTTCAGAATGGACTGGTTGGAGCTCCTTGCAGTCCAAGAGACTCTCAAGAGTCTTCTCCAACACCACAGTTCAACAGCATCAATTCTTTGGTGCTCAGCCTTCTTCACAGTCCAACTCTCACATCCATACATGACCAGTGGAAAAACCATAGCCTTGACTAGACGGACCTTAGTCAGCAAAGTAATGTCTCTGCTTTTGAATATGCTATCTAGGTTGGTCATAACTTTTCTTCCAAGGAGTAAGCGTCTTTTAATTTCATGGCTGCAGTCACCATCTGCAGTGATTTTGGAGCCCCAAAAATAAAGTCTGACACTGTTTCCACTGTTTCCCCATCTATTTCCCATGAAGTGATGGGACCGGATGCCATGATCTTCATTTTCTGAATGTTGAACTTTAAGGCAACTTTTTCACTCTCTACTTTCACTTTCATCAAGAGGCCTTTTAGTTCCTCTTCACTTTCTGCCATACGGGTGGTGTCATCTGCATATCTGAGGTTATTGATATTTCTCCCGCAAATCTTGATTCCAGCTTGTGCTTCTTCCAGCCCAGCATTTCTCATGATGTACTCTGCATATAAGTTAAATAAGCAGGGTGACAATGTACAGCCTTCACGTACTCCTTTTCCTATTTGGAACAAGTCTGTTGTTCCATGTCCAGTTCTAATTGTTGCTTCCTGACCTGCATACAGATTTCTCAAGAAGCAGGTCAGGTGGTCTGGTATTCCCATCTCTTGAAGAATTTTCCACAGTTTATTGTGGTCCACACAGTCAAAAGCTTTGGCATAGTCAATAAAGCAGAAATAGATGTTTTTCTGGAACTCTCTTGCTTTTTCCATGATCCAGTGGATGTCGGCAATTTGATCTCTGGTTCCTCTGCCTTTTCTAAAACCAGCTTGAACATCAGGAAGTTCATGGTTCACATATTGCTGAAGCCTGGCTTGGAGAATTTTGAGCATTACTTTACTAGCATGTGAGATGAGTGCAATTGTGTGGTAGTTTCAGCATTCTTTGGCATTGCCTTTCTTTGGGATTGGAATGAAAACTGACCTTTTCCAGTGCTGTGGCCACTGCTGTTTTCCAAATTTGCTGGCATGTTGAGTGCAGCACTTTCACAGCATCATCTTTTAGGATCTGAAATAGCTCAACTGGAATTCCATCACCTCCACTAGCTTTGTTCATAGTGATGCTTCCTAAGGCCCACTTGACTTCATATTCCAGGATGTCTGGCTCTAGATGAGTGATCACACCATCGTGATTATCTGGGTTGTGAAGATCTTTTTTGTACAGTTCTTCTGTGTATTCTTGCCACCTCTTCTTAATATCTTCTGCTTCTGTTAGGTCCAAACCATTTCTGTCCTTTATCGAGCCAATCTTTGCATGAAATATTCCGTTTGTATCTCTAATTTTTTTGAAGAGATCTCTAGTCTTTCCTATTCTGTTGTTTTCCTCTATTTCTTTGCATTGATCACAGAAGAAGTCTTTCTTATCTCTCCTTGCTGTTCTTTGGAACTCTGCATTCAAATGGGTGTACTTTTCCTTTTCTCCTTTGCTTTTTGCTCCCCGTCTTTGCACAGCTATTTGTAAGGCCTCCTCAGACAGCTGTGTGTAGACTGTATTTGTTCCTAGACAGTCATTGTTATGCATTTATCAGCACCAGTCCCTCATTCCTTTAGTTTAATTGAGCCAATCTAGCTTACATGCCCACTCTTAAAACCTGGAATACCTTATATTGATTACTGTTTGTGGCTGGGAATGGATAGTTTGTTGGGAAAAAGGAAACGGGATGAATTTTGGCTAGACAGACAAAACTACCTGCACCTGTAAAGGTCACCTACCCCCACCAGCATAAACAACACATTAATACAATATCAGTCTTTTCATTTTGTGCACGTGTTGTGCTATCGCTTCAGTCATGTCTGACTCTTTGTGACCTTGTGGACTGCGGCCCGCCAGACTCCTCTGTCTATGGAGTTCTCCAGGCAAGAATACTGGAGTGGGTTGCTGTGCCCTCTTCTTCCAAGGGATCTTCCCGACCCAGGGATCGAACACAAGTCTTTTCTGTTTCCTCTATTGGCAACCATTTTCTTTACCATTACTGCCCCGGGAAGTTGCCTTTTTATTTTAGTATAAATTAATATATGACACTTTTAAAAATAGAACAGCTGATTCAGGGCACACTGGATAGAACTTTTAACAGTTTGGGCAGGATAATTCCTTGTTGTGGGAGGAGTGCCCTGTACATCATAGGAAGTCTAGCAGCATCCCTGACCTCTACCCACTAGATGCCAATAGCACCCCACTTCCAATGATGACTACAAAAAACTTCTCCAGACATTGCCAAATGTCTTCTGGGGTCTGTTTTGCACATCAACTACTGGTTTCAACCCAGGACTTAGGGTTCCAAAGCTGGAAGATTTTAGCTTCTGTTCTCCTCCCTCTAAGTTACTGCTTATCTGTAATCAAATGTTAAATTGATGGCTCAAAGCAACGCCAGAGAAGAGGTACATTCCTGAGGGCTGGAACCCTGGGCCCCAGAAAAATGAGTCTGGAGGCAAATCTTCTGGGCTCAGGAGAAAGGAATGTTCCAATTGGGCAGGCCAAAGTTTCTAGATACCATCTCTCAACTTAGCAGATTCTACGGTGGCTTTTTTCATCTTTGAAATTCAAACGATATGAAGCTCTTCACCTGAAGATCTATATATGAAGATCTTAAAAACATTTTGGTTCGTTTTAGAAAATTTAAGTAGATTTTAGCCAGAGTTAGAAGGAAGATTTCATTTAGCTCATGCTTGGGTTCCAGAAGCATCAACTCTTCAGATTATAGCAATGATGTAAGTTCCAAAGGAAGCAAACAAATGCATCTCAGCAAGATGTAAACTGTCCAAAGTCTGGGAAATGTCCTCATGCCAGAATCTATTGACATTTGTGTAAAATAAGCTTACCCCAAACTCTCCTCTCCTCAAGAAAACCCTCCTTAGACCTGTTTCTCCTTCCAGCATCCAGCCGGTCTTCATCTTTCCTCAATAGCTAAGGCTCTCAAAGGATTAGTCTTCATTTGCTCACAATTTGTTCTCCTTCTGTTCATTCCTTGGATTCTGTCCCTAAATACCAACAATACTGTTCTGATGTGTTCAGTCATCTTCTCTAAAACATTCTTGTTCTGTCTCATCCTTAGGACAACTTTGGACAACTTTGCTGACCAGCCTCTCTCCTTTATGTTTTTGCCTCCTGTTAGTTCTGTAATGCTGGGGTATTTTTCCTGCCCTTCTGTTGAATTCTTTACTGGTTCTTTTTTCTCTGTCTGCTACGTAAATAGAAGTATTTCCCCAGGGATTTCATCTTGTTCCTGTTTCTTTCCTTTCCTTTCTCTCTGGGCTGTCTGCTTATCACCTCTTGACTTTAGGTGTGTAGCTTCCAGCTCTGCATCTTCAGCCATGCATGGCCTCTTTCCTTGGCTCCAAAGATAGGTACATTCACCTTCACAGGAGTGGGGGCAGCCACAGGGGCTTCAAATACAACACGCCTAACTTGAAACTCCTTTTCTCTTTTCCTAACCCAATTTTTTCTCATCTCTGTCTCAGTTAATGAAATTGCTTTCTTTCATGTCTCCCAGGGTAGAGACCCTAAAGACACCTTGAGTTAAGGTTTCCTTGTAAATCAACCCCAATATGTCATGTGTCTCTGCATCCTGTGAATTTCACTGCCATCATTTCCTTGATGAGAATGCCACCCTCTCCACCCTCACCACCCACATTTAGATCGCAGACTGGCAAGCTTTGTCTTGAAAGGACCAGATAGTAAATATTTTAAGCTTTCTGAGTCACTCTGTCTTTGTTGCAACTACTCAACTCTGCTCTTGTAGCATGAACACAGCCATGGATAATAGGTGAATGAGAAGGTAGACATGACTGTGTTTCAGTAAAACTTTATTTAAAAAAACAGATTTCTGATCTGATTTAGCCCAAGGGACATAGCTTGCCACCTCCTTGTTTAGAGGGTTGTTGTCTTCTACCTGGATTATCTCATCTTCCCAGGTGGCGCTAGTGGTAAATAACCTGCCTGCCAATGCAGGAGACACAAGAGACGTGGGTTCAGTCCCTGGGTCAGGAAGATCCTCTGGAAGAGAGCATGGCAACCCACTCCAGTATTCTTGCCTGGAAAATCCCACGAACAGAAGAATCTGGCAAGCTACAGTCCATGGGATCACAAAGAGTCGGACATGACTGAAGCAACTTAACACACACACACCAGAAGCTTATCTCCCTGCTCCAGTATTATTTTCCTCTAACCATTTTTATCTTGCTGTCCAAAGTAAATATTTATTGATGAATGCATCTTCTTAAAATATAGACAGATTAGATACGTCAGACTTTGACACTCTATGTAAGTTAGCTTTCTTCAAACATGCCATACCCTCAAGCTCTATAATTCCCCCTTTACTCTGTTTTCCAGCCTGGAATGTTCTTCCCTGTCCCCAAGTCCTTTTAAGTGTCAATTTATAAGACATAGCCTGCAAGGTATCTTTGCTATGAAGCCTTCCATACCTCCCTTCCCAACTCTGAACTCTTTCTTCTCTAATACTCTCTTAAATAATATTACTCCTGCCTCACAGTGTCATCTCATTATGAGTCTGCCTCATGGTGAAGTGACGTCTACCTATGTTGGTCTACCTCAGTCCAAAGCTCCCTGGGAAGCAAAAAGTGTCTTTTGAAAAAAATCTTTTTTTATTCCCCAACATATTACTCCATTTAAATAGTAATCTCTACTAATGTACTCTGCAATTTCAAATACAAAATACACACATTTCTCAAGAATAGATACCAAAAAAAAAAAAGGTACAGTCCAGAGCTAAGCAAGTTCACTCCACCCACCACCACCAAATGACATTTGGGATTGCTTATTCAGCCTCAATCACATCTTGTTCACCAGTCCATAGCATGCCTACTGAGTCTGATTAGTTTTTAGGTTTGTCTTTTCTGTTTTAAGCTTTCGAAAATGGATAGGATGTTGAAGGTTGTGGGGAAATGAAGCTGTGACAAAAATAAAAGAGAAATTCATTTTTTAAATGGAAATTGGCAGGAAAATGTTGTGTGTGGATCAAATCTTTTGTCTACAAATACGACTTTAAAGGACCAAGAACGAGCCAGACAATGTGTAAAGAGTGCATTATTAATGTGACGCAAGGCAATTAACCGTGAGCAATAAGGCGCAGTGTGCGCACGTGCACCAGGCCGTGTCAGACTCTTTGTGACCCCGTGGACATAGCCCACCAGGCTCCTCTGTCTATGGAATTTTTTAGGCAGAAATACTGGAGTGAGTTTCCATTTCCTCCTCCAGGGGATCTTTCTGACCCAGGACAGTAGCCTGCCAGGCTTCTCTGTCTAGGATTTTCCAGGCTGGAATTCTGCAGTGGGTTGCCATTTCCTACTCCAGGGGATCTTTCTGACCCAGGACAGTAGCCCACCAGGCTTCTCTGCCTGTAGAATTTTCCAGGCTAGAATACTGGAGTGGGTTGCCATTTCCCACTCCAGGGGATCTTTCCAACCCAGGGATCAAAACTGTGACACCTGTGTCTCCTGTACCAGCAGATTCTTTAGCACTAGCCCCGCCCTGGGAAGCATGCGGTAAGAGGGGAAACTGTATAATGAAGAAATGGAAACATATTCTGAGAGTTTAGCTAGAGTGAGCACTATTTAGTATGGTTGTTACTATCAATATATGTGGTTATTTACATTTAAATAATTGAAATTAAAATTTAAAATTCAGTTCCTCAGTTGTATTAGTCACGTCTTGAGTGCTCGCTAGCCATCTGTTGCAAGTAGCCACCAATTTGGACAGGACAGGTATAAAACTTTTCCATAGACATAAAAAGTTCAGGTCTAGAATCAGTGAAGTCAAATATCCGTTAGCTGAAAGTTAAGTCAGAAAATGATGGAACTTTGTTTGAGAATGTGCTGTGTGTTAAGTCGCTTCAGTTGTGTCCAACTCTTTGAAATCCCATAGACTCTATCCTGCCAGGCTCTTCTGTCCATAGGATTCTCCAGGCAAGAATACTGGAGTGAGTTGCCATTTCCTCCTCCAGGGGATCTTCCTGATCCAAGTATCAAATCCGGGTCTCTTATGTCTCCTGCATTGGCAGGCAGATACTTTACCGCTAGCACCACCTGGTAAAGACCAAAGTTGGTTAACATGCTGGTGATGAAAGTTGAGTCAAACTCTGCAGACAGTTCTACAGAGCTGAGGCCCAATAGAATCTGAGGCCCAACAGAATCCTAACTTCCATGTAAGACTGGAGACAGTCAGCTCTGAACAGATTCCTCACAAACTCAGTACTTCTGTGTGCCTGCTGAGAGCATCATTCATCACCAAAGCTATTTGCTTTTTTTCAATGTACATTTAAATGTATCTTTTGGGGAAGGATGTTCCACAACAGTATTTCCCAAAATGTGGGTCAAATTCACTTAGTGGGTCATGAATGATTTAGAATAGAAACAGAACAAACTTGGAAAAAATCAGGCTGCGTCATGCATTTGAGGACAAATGTTTTGTGAATCTTTGCTTTCAGTGATATTTGCCCATATTTCTTAATGTGAAGTGAAAGTGAAAGTCGTGTTGACTCTTTGTGACTCCATGGACTATACGGTCCATGGAATTCTCCAGGCCAGAATACTGGAGTGGGTAGCCTTTCCCTTCTTCAGGGGATCTTCCCAGCCCAGGGATCAAACCCAGGTCTCCTGTATTGCAGGCTGATTCTTTACCAGCTGAGCCACAAAAGAAGCCCTTCTTAATGTGAGTCAGGCACAAACATTTAAAATCCAGTGTTTCAGAACATAGATTAGCACAGAAGGAGAAAAATATGTTTAGTTTTTGAAATGCAAAAAGACAGACTCGACTGTGTAGGGCTGCCTGTGAAAAAGACAAGCACAAGTGTCACCTGGCCTTAGAAAAAAATCAAAGTTAAAACAAGCCCTGAGAATCTAACCTGTTTGTTCTTTAAAGAAAAAAAAATTTTTTTTTAATTTATGACTGTGCTGGGTCTTTGTTGCTGCATGGGGTTTTCTCTAGTTGTGGTGAGTGGAGTCAACTCTCTCACTGCAGAGCACTGGCCCTAGGGCCAATGGGCTTCAGATGTTGCAGCTCCCTGGCTCTAGAGCCCAGAGACCCTACAGAGACTGAGCCAGAACTGTGTTTGTGTCTCTCCTGTGGAGGTACGGGTCAGCACTTGACTGCTGACAAGTGACAGGGAAGCCTGGCGTGCTGCAGTCCATGGGGTCACAAAGTGTCAGACACGACTGACTGACCGAACTGAACTGGTTCTAGAGCACAGACTCAACAGTTGTGACACAGAAGCCTAGTTGCTCTGTGGCTTGTGGGATCTTCCAGGACCAGGCATTGAACCTGTGTCTCCTGCATTGGCAGGCAGATTCTTTACCACTGAGCCACCAGGGAAGCCCTAAGCTGTATGTTCTTCACTTTCACTTCCTAGAAATGTGTGGATTTTTACCAATTCTTGAGTGGTCTTCATCCCAGAAGAAATGTTCTCTTCCTTGTTGTAGCTTGTTACCAGAAACCACCCGAGCTTGCCTGTCAAAAGTGGGTTGATCCCAGGAGCCAAAATTAGCTACTTAGAAAATGGTGTGACCCCTGCGTGCATGTAACAGGCAAGACCAGAAAGCCTTCCATGTGTCCCCAGGCACACAGCCCAACAGTCACCTTCCTACTTGGCAAAAACAAATGCTCTAGTAAATTCTGAGGGAAGAGAATAATGCTTGTCTTATCCACATATTAATATGATTTATTTAAAAACCCTGATCCTGTTGCCTCAAAACGACTTATAATGCTCTGTTTATCTCTTGGAACGTTGACAGTGAGAGTTCAGATTTCTCCCTCCAGTCTTCTAAGTGATCTTTTTTTGGAGCTGGTGGGAGCCCAATGTACTCTGCTACCCTATACATTACATAGTAATATGGAAACCTTGATTGCTGATTTTGGCCAATTTAATTAAAAATTAAAGGAAAAAACCCAGCATAATAGAAAGTTCTATGGATGGCCACGCAAATTTGCAGAAACCCTGAAAACTTGATTAGTCACTTTGAAAAACAGCATTGATTACTTATAATTGTCATTAATAGTTCAGTTTCAAAATTCTTTCCTCAGGTTAAACATCCAATCAGTTCTGACTGAAATATATACATGCTTGTTCTAAATTATCAACATTTCCATAGGCAATAACTTTGTGCTTCAATGAGGGCAGATATTAACTGAAATTTTGGAAGTAGTTTTCTTTAGGCATTTGGGTGGCTATTTCTAAATTCTTTTCCCTTGAGTTTTCATTATACAGATATATAAATATGTATATATATATATTATATATCTGCATATCTGTATTATATATATATATATGTGAAAGTGAAAGTGTTAGGCTCTCAGGCATGTCCAACTCTTTTGTGACCCCATGGACTATACAGCTCACCAGGCTCCTCTGTCCATGGGATTCCCCAGCAATAATACTAGAGTGGGTTGCCATTCCCTTCTCCAAGGGTGACCCAGGGACTGAACCCCAGTTTTAACGTGATGGCTAACAAAGTTTACTTCAGAACGTTTCTGTATATTTGCATTTATTCCTTCAGTTTTCTCTGTGAGGCATTGCAAGTATTAACATGGCTCAGCTGCCAGCTCCATGCACTAATCATAAATTACATTTATCCCTAGTTCTAAAAACATTCAGACTCCTGGGCCCTGTATTCCCAGGGACATCTCCACCTGAATCTCCATGGGCATCTCAAACCCAACATGTTCAAATCTTCCTGCCTCGACTCGCTTTGTCCTCCAGCTGCAATGCTGTCTTGGTGAGTGGTGTAGTGTTTGCCCCGTATCTTAAACTGACAGCCCTGATGTGGTCTTGAAGGTTTCCCTTGTCACCAGCCCCCTGTTAACTAAGACCATTAATGTTTATTAATGATAACAACAATAGGATTTATCAGCTCTTCCTCAGAAATGCCTCAAATTTCAGACTCCACTGGCAGTGCCTGTGGCTTGGCTCACTGTCTCACCTGGAGGACAATGCCAACTCCCTAATCAGCTTGCCTCTGCATTTCAGGTCTTCATCCATGCTTCCTCTGTGTTATCTTCCTAAAAACAAGCAAGCATACTTTGGACAATCCACTGTCGAACTCTCCTCTGTAGGATGTGTGTGCTAAGTCACTTCAGTTTTGTCTGACTCTTTGTGACTCTGGGTTTTTTCCATGGACTATAACCCACCAGGCTCCTCTGTCCATGGCGATTCCCCATGCCAGAATACTGGAGTGGGTTGCCATGCCACCTCCAGGGGATCTTCCTGACCTGGGGCTCGAACCCATGTCTCTTATGTCTACTGCATTGGGAGGAGGGTTCTTTACCACTAGCACCATCTAGGAAGCCCAACAATCCCTGTTGTCTCCTATTGTTGGCAGGATGAAGCCAAACACTCAAGAAAGGCAAATGTGTCCCACAGTTGGCGCCTCTTCTTTCTGCCCCTCCTGAATTTGGTGCTTCAGAAACACTGAATTTCCTTCCACTTCCTTCAGATGGAAGGTATTTTCTCATCCCTGCCTTTGCAGGGCTCTTTCGCCTAGAATGGTCATATCTTTGTCCCCACAACAGTCTTTTTATCCTCTGAGACTAAACTCAAATGCCCCCTCCTATGGGTATCTTTTGTAATTACACCGTAAGTATGTTAGCAATGAATCCCTCTTTTTTGGTTTCATTTCTCTATTATAGCATTTTTCACATTATATCACAATTACTTACCAAAATGTGTGTGGGATTTCTTAGGGCTATCTATCATGTGTTGCTGGATCTTTCCCAATCTAGTTGTAAGAGGGAATGGTCCTTTCTGATTTTTTTGTGATTGGGTAAGATAAACGACTAGTTCTGGATAATGAATTGGGAGTGGAAGGGATGCGTGTTATTTCTAGACTGAAACATTTAATTACTGGTGCAAGAATTTTCAGACATCTCTTTTCTTCTAGTGTGGTGACTGGTAATGTTAGAGATGGTAACTACTCCATCAACCCAGACTCCTGACCCACAATACACATATAACACGAGGAAGAACCTTTGCTAATTTGGGGCAACAAGATGTTGGGGATGTATGTTCCTGCAGCATCACCTAGCTAATTCTTCATGATACAATATGTGTCATCCCCATGGGGCAGTGAACTCCTCAACAGTCTTCAGCCAGTTCAGTCTGGCATCCCTATTATCTTGAAAACGCATGGTAGCTGGGTGTTCAGTGTAACATTTGTTGAATGAATGCAAACAGAAGTAAAGCATTTAAATCCCAGGGATATCAATAGAAAACCATTAGTGAAAATACAGTGTTTCTATGCCCCTTGGAAAAAAAAATGGCCACTTGAGAAATGTACTTAAAACCAATTCACAGCTGTTTTCATTAAGTTTTCAGTGTAGTTTTGTATTCTGGCTCTGGACCTTGCATTGCAATGAGGGGAATGTTTGTTAAAGAAATGGTGCAGGCATACGTGTTTAATTTGTACATCTCTGTGTAGTTGGGTGATTGGTACTAATGGACCGTCAGAGCTTTTGAGAAAAAAGTGCTCAGCAATGTGCACAATGCCTTGATTAGGTGAGCTCCTGTTGTTGTTCAGTCGGCCAGTCATGTCTGATTCTCCTTGACCCCATGGACTGCAGAATTCCAGGCTCCCTGGTCCCTCACCATCTCCCAGAGTTTGCCCAAGTTCATGTGCATTGAATGTAGAGGACTGCATAACTCAATGAAGCTATGAGTCATGCCATGCAAGGCCACCCAAGACTGACAGGTCATAGTGGAGAGTTTGACAAAATGTGATCCTCTCCAGGAGGGAATGGCAAATCACTCCAGTATACTTGCTGTGAGAACCCCATGAACTGCATTAAAAAAAGGCAAACAAGTTGAGCTCCTAGGTGCAGAGACCTAGCAAGGATCTGCCTAGTTATCCCCACAGATGTTAAGGGACTAGCTGTTTGAGAGCAATTAGTTACTGAGACTTAACTTTTTTCAGTGATGGAAAATGACGAGGAGCTGCCCTTGAACCAGCTGTGTGTTTGCCTTTGTAAGTGACCAGAACACTGTGTCAAAGCCCTACACATGAGCTAATAACTTGCATTTGGAACTGCTTCCCCTGTCTTCCTGGAAGAGGCTCAACATTAGGAAATATTGACTAATGGTGAAGAGAAAGAACCCTGGGAGGCCTGTCTAGTCAGGGAGGGCTTCAGGGAATCTTTACAGGAGCTAGAGATAAGTAAGATATGGCTTGATTAACCACAAAAAGATAGCAATGAGCAAAGTGGACAGTGTTTGGAGGGGTTCAAGCTCAGACACCAGGGACTCTGAGAAGGAATCATTCTTATTATTTTATCGCATTTGGAGCATGATCAACTTGTGCTTCTCCAAACCTGTAATCTGGGTGAGGGATTCCCAAGCCTTTGCAAGCCCTGAAACTTCTCTCAATGTGACCTCTTTCCATAAACTAAGAAGGGATGAGAGAAAGTTAGTGCACTGATTAAAAGAGGGCTCTGCCTGAGAACCAGACCTGTCTGACTGGAGGTCAGATCCCAAAGCTGCCACCTACTAACTGTATGCTTTTCACCTCATTGAATCTCAATTTTGTCATCTATAAAAAGGTGTGCTTATTACATTGGAGGGTTCTGAAGATTCAACAAGATCATGCATGTGAAACTGTCACTATTCTCATGAAGCACATATTAAGCCCTCCAATAAGTTTAGTGGTTATCCAGCTTGGAAATACACACTGGGAAGTCCATCACTTACAAACGATGTTCTGTTCCTGACAATGAATCAGAATGGAGAGGTTTAGGTGGTGGGGATGAGGGGCAGAGAGTTGGGGTGTTGGAGGTGAAAGAACATTTTAGCATTTAGATTTTCTACAGGAAACTGTTTTATAAGATATACTTTTGGGTTCCGTTGTCTCTGCAGCAGGCGGCAACCGTTCAGAACTGTAAGCCTCCTGGTGATGCTAATAGCCCGAGAATCGAACAAAGCCCACAGTCTTTGCTTCCCGAAGCAGAGGCCCAGTAGTTACTGTTTTTCCAAAGGCTGCATTTGAGCTTTGTCAGCTGTCTGGGCTGAAGTTTATCCTGTGTCCACTTCCCTTATCAGCCGCCCATGGCAGGCACACGTTTCTCTGCTCAGTGAATGGCAGGACTTTAGGACTCCCTGTTGACAGAGCCAATCCATCTTTCTGCTGTTGCCATCTTGAAATAACTTCGGAGCAGCTTGTCAGAGGATATGGAAGCCGCCATGACGACTGGGAAGTTTTCTTGGGGTATGAAAAGCACTTATTTCTAACGGCCTACCTAATGGAAACTTTGATGAGGATATATTAGGGAGGAGGCTCAGAACATCTGCTCATTTACTGGGGGAAGAGGGAGGCCCTCTCACCAGATAGTCCAATGTACCCCACTCATAAACTCTTTTAACACAATGTCTTTAAAGGAGGTTTAACGAACAGGAGAGCCCCTGACAAAGTCAGGACATCCCGTACCCCTCTCTACCTATCAGAGCTACTATTGCCCACATCAACCACTGTCACCGGAGCAGTCGTGGTGCTGTTTCCTGTCCCTAAAATGGGCCTCTGGCACTGACCCACCTTAGAGTAGCTCCCACGGTTGCATGCCTGCCCGGGGTTCTGCAAGCATGCTGCTGCTGGGTCATTTTCATGTGATTGGTCTTAGGTTTTGAGAACTGTTTTCCTTTGGCAACAGAAAGCAAGAGGGTAGAGACATGCCTTCTTATGTTTAGTGCTCCTTTTCTTAGGGATGGATTATCCTCTATATGAAAGCGCCCAGGTTCAAAAGAAACCAAGTCTTCCTAAAGCCTGATCAGAGTGCAAACCAGGATTCCTGCTTTTCTCTCCTTCACCACAAAGTCAGAAGTCAGGCTAAGGGACTTCCTTGTAGAAAACAATCCACCTAGTTTGGCTAGAGGGAAGGTCATGGGGTGGAAGTTTAACCTGGTCAAAGTGGGTTTCTAGGAACTCCCACCCTGGTTCCAAAGTCCAATCTGAGCAGTCTCATCTCATTACACGACTCTGGGGTGGGGCTGTGGGGAGGAGGTGGGCATCTTTCATATCACCTGCTATGTGACTGATGCCCGCTGGAGTCATATGGTGTAGAAACTGTGTACGGCAGGAGGCAGAAACTTGAACTTGAGCTTCAGTTCCCACATGACATGGGCTCTCAGCCTTATGTTGTGTTCAAGGTACTGCTGCGTCAATACCTTAGCAGGTGGTTGCAAATCACTTGTATCTCATAGTAAAGTATGAACATTTGCAAACTTGCTCATTCTTTATCGTGAGTTAAAGAAAGCCAAGATTATCATTGCTTGATCACTTACTGTGACTTAGATATGCTGGCTTTTTTTTCCTTATAATATTTCAGTGTTAGATACGAGAAGGAGAGGGTCATGAAGATCCATCTCCAGAATTTGAGTAGGTTATAACTGAGCATTGTGATCCTTTATCTTCATGTGCCAGTGATAGGAATGTCATCAATCATGTATGTTTTGGTAGAAACAGAGGTAAAGATTTTCAGGCAAGAAGAGAAAAGAATGGGAACTCTTTGGGCGAGGGCTATATCTTAGCCATCATTCTTCTACAAATTGAGTGTGTTGCCTGGTGCCTCAACACTGAATTTAGATTTTTACCATGAATATTCCTGGCACCACCCTGCCTGGGGGGGTGCAGGGCAGTGGGGAGCTGGTGAGACTTTAGCTCTCACACTTCAAAGGAGGGAAGAAGACAGATTGTGAGTTACCCAACCCATTCCTTATCCTCACAGTGGATTGCATTTCTCTGAGTACATGGTGATCAGCATTTTTAAAAGAATATTTTCAAAGAAGAGTGATAACCTTGTTAAATTTGGCAAAGGAGTTTTATTCCCTGCTTTTTCTCACGGCACTGTCATCAACCTTTATTTTTTGCTTAGCTATAAATGTGTCTCCCAGGAACGTGCAGTGTATTTGGAGAGCAAGTGGTGAGCTTGGTACAGATCCATTTTTCAAAACGGGAAAGTCAAGGCAGTTAAATTAGAGTTATATCCGAGGTGGCGCTTATAAAGGCAGTTTTCTCCTCTAATCTGTTTTGCGAAACCAGCCTCATCTTGGCTTAAAAATATCACATGAAAGCCTCTGGCAGTGGTAGAGCTCACAGGGTCCTTGGAGATCACCTAGGACAGTCTCCCCTTTACGGCAAAGGTCCTCTGAGGGCAAGTGAATTTGATCCTTGAGGAAAAGTCATTTTGGCAAACATTACTTGCCTTGGGCAATGTGGGGCAGGAAGAATGTGCCGGACCGGGGGTTGGACAGCTTGGCCTTCGTCTTGGCTCTTCTGCTTGTGTTTGACCTCTGGCCAGTTTCTGAACTCCGTTCCCCTTGTGTACGAAGTAGGGGTCCAGCCTCTCCCTGCCTGGGGGTTGGAAAGAGAATTAGAGGAGAGTCTGTCTTTCCCTGCTGACAGCCATCCAGGAGAGCTCCGTTATCATTAAAATTCACTCTCTCCTCAGCACCTCCATGGCTATTCTTTGCCCCTGAATAAGTCACTAACCCTAAATTCTCTGCAAAACCCATGTTTCCTATGCAGTCAAGAGTTGGCAGAGCTTTTTGCCAATAGCTATTTGCCAATCCATGAATGCATATGGATTTGCAGAAAAACTTTCTGGGCTCATTTAGGGACTGAGTGCATAGCCTTCTATAGGGTGCCTCAGTGATTCTTTAGAACATGCCCTAGGACATTTTTAGGCTATTCCTAAATGGGGGGATGACCCCTTTCTGTGTGACATCCAGGTTCAGTATGACCCCCTATACTGCTGTTTGGGGATGTTGTAATCTTATAGCGTGTATGGCATGTTCTTATTCTTTTTTGTGCTTAGTCGCCCGCTCAGTCATGTCCGACTCTTTGTAATCCCATGGGCTATAACCTGCCAGACTCCTCTGTCCATGGGGATTCTCCAGGCAAGGATACTGGAGTGGGTTGCCATGCCCTCCTCCAGGGGATCTTCCTGATCCAGGGATCAAACCAAGGTCTCCCACATTGCAGGCAAATTGTTTACCATCGAGCAACCAGGAAAGCCCTTTTTCTTTATTTTCCTTTAAAACTGCAGATATTCGTAGATTCACATTTTAGTGACATTCCATATCTTAGTGACATTCCGCAACCATTCATCAAGTTTGCAGCAGAGTCAGAAACCTAGGACACAAAACACTACACTATGTTCCCTCCCTTCCTACCACATAAACTAAGAAAAGCTCCTGGAGGAGATGGCTAATGACCAATGACTCTCATGCAATTTGAGGCCGTACCAAGCAAACAAGATGCTCATGTACGGAAGGCTGTCTTTCACTGGCCTCTCTGGGACTTTCTCTGTGTTCTTTCTCCTTCTGTAACTGGAGACTAGACTTGAGGTTGGATTTCAGTTTTAAGGTTTATGATATAGCATTGGTTTGATCAATAATATAGAAAACTAAGATTTAGTACAGCTTTCAAATTCTACCTCTCAGCCACTGCTCATGTTCTGTCTTGTACTGTAGCTCCTAGGGAGGTATGAGTGACTGCAGTGTTGGAGCTATGAGACCAGGAATGATGTTTTATTCTTCTTGGCATCATTGCATCCCTGACTTAGTACTGAGGATAACTGGTGCCCTCCCCTTAACTGACTCCATCCTCTCGGAACTCTGATTTCCTCCCTCAAATTGCTTCTTCTGCCGTCTTTCCTGTCTCAAGAAATGGCATCGCTACCCAAGTGCCGAAGCAAGCACCTATGATCCATATCCCTCTCTTTTCTTTCCACCACCCCCTCCATGTCCAATCCATCAACAAGCCCTCCTAGGCCCTCTCAGAGTTGGCATTGACTGTTGTGGTTATACAGATTGATATATTGAAATCCTTCCAGACTAATTGATAAATTATCTCTTTTAAGAGTCCCCCACTGAGGGCCCCCCTCCCACAATCTCAGCACCCCAGCCCCTTCCATGGAACCTCACCTTTTATCCTCTCGTGGAGTCTAACAGTCAAATGATTAATGCCAAGCACAGGGAGAATCTTCTGAGTCTCACCTTCTTTCTCCACTGTCGAGGACAGGAAAGCCATTTTTAGTTTTGTGACGGTTAAATTAAAGAATGTATTTAAAGTTGTGCATGCATAAGGTTTGGCATTCCCCATGTGGGCACTCCGTAAATGAGTTCACTTTCCCTTCTGCTTTGACGGGTATGGGTACACAGTAAGAAAGACTTTAGAGAAAGCTAGATGTAGATACAAATTCTGGCCTCGCCTCTTTTCCTGTGACCTGGGAAATTAACCAACATCTCTGAACTTCTGTTTCGTTGACTGTGAAATAGGAATAAGGATTGTCTAGTGCTGTTCCTCGGCATAGAGGGTATCCACTTTCAGTAAATATCAGTTTTCCTTGGTTAATTGAGATCGCGTCAGTGGATGCCTTTGAAGTGAAAAAATGTATTGTATACTGAAAAACAGTCTGAAACAGTGAGATACCACCATACACCTATCAGAACGGACAAAAGCCAAAACACTGACAACACCAGATGCTGGTGAGAATGTGGAGCAATAGGGACGCTTATTCACTGCTAACGGGAATACAAATGGTACAGGCACTTCGGAAGACAGTTTGACATTTTTTACAAAACAAAACACACTCTTAACCATACAATCTAGCAACTGCCTGCCTTGGAATTTACCCAAATGAACTGAAAATTTATGCCCACACAAAAACTTGCATATGGATGTTTATAACAGGTTTATTCATAAATCACCCAAACTTGAAAACAACCAAGATGTCTTTTAGTAGGTGAATTTATAAATAAAAACAGGTACATCTATAGAATAGAATATTATTCATTGCTAAAGAGAAATGAGCTAGCAAGCCATGAAAAGACATGGAAGAATCTTAAATACATATTATTAAGTGAAAAAGGCAGTTAGAAAAAGGCTATATACATACCGCATGGTCCCAAATTTATGACATTCTAGAAAAGGCAAAATTGTGAAGACAATGAAAAGATCCGTGCTTGCCAGGGGTCAGTAGGGAGGGAGGAATGAATAGTCAGAACTCAGAGAATTCTTCAGGCAGTGAAATTATTCTGCCTAATACTTACTGTAATGGTGGATATGTGCCATTATACATTTGTCAAAACCCATACAGTGTATACCAAGAGTGAACCCCAAGGTAAGCTATGGACTTTGGGTGATTATAGTGTGTCAACTGAACAAATGTACCACTCTGGTGGCGACATTGGTAATAGAATAGGTTTGTTTGTATGGAGGCAGGGACTACATGGGAAATGTCTGTATTTCTGCTCAGTTTTGCTGTGAACTTGAAACTGCTCTAAATAATAAAGTCTATTTTTTTAAAAAAAGTCTAAAATTTAGATTTCCAATCTAAATTGACCTCTCTCTTAAGAATTGCCTTAGAAATTAGATTTTTTTTTTCCAAAGGAAATAGGTAGATTCCCTATGTCCCTTGATAATAATTCCATTTCTTATGCTTTTAGTACCATAGCTCGGGTAAACTTTGAATGAATTTACCTTGTGGGTAGTTTGCTATCAGGGGTTAAAGAAGACATTAGAGTGAATGAAAAGGAATATCAGTCTGATACAGTTTGCACCAGGCCCCAAATCCCAAAATCGAATACTCTTAACCATCAGTGTTTTCTACCCAGAGAGTGGCAGCTAGGTGGGGCCTGCTGACATATTGGTGGTGATTGCTTTCTCAATCTTGTCCCATGTTTTTTGAATCCTCTTTTTGAGTCATGATAATAGCCACTATAAAGAGTTTTATCTGGGCCTTTGCGAATGAAGTCATTCTACCTCAGATTCTTTGTGGCGCACGGCAGGCTATAAATAGATCCCTGTGTGAACAAGTAAGCAGCACACGTTTCTGTCTGTTGATAGCTCTTCTTGCTTATTTTATGAGGTTAATCTCATTGCTGGATAGAAACCTTGAGTTACCACAAGTTCACTCATGCCTGGGAGAGCTGTAGGGGTGGAGTACCAGGAATTTTCATGTGAACCTATAAGACGTGCTTATCTCTTCCTTACATCTGCCTCTTTCCACACTCAAGAGCTTTCTCTGATCACCAGGATGGCTGGGAAAGAGCAGAATTAGGTAGGAGAGGAATGCCTCTGTCCCCTGTCATCTTTTATAAGCAGGCCACTCAGTTCCTGGAACATTCTTTACCAAGTGATCAGGAAGGAAGAATGGTATCAAACCACCATAGTTCTCATGAGTACACCAAGTGTTCTAGTGGGAGGATGTTCCACAGTTTTGTTGAGTAAATCCAGGAAAACCATTCTTATACCAGTATCATTTATCAGTGGGCATCCTTATGGTCTCAGGACCTCCCTCCTAAGATCTGGGTTCCCAGTTGGAGAAGTATCAGCAAGTCAGGTGTGAGATCCATTTTCTTATCTTGTTCACATTTACTGAGTACTCTAATAATTATGGGAACTTTGAATCCGAATACCTCCCTAACACTTGGAGCTTTGGAAACATTACAAATACTCTCTCTGCCCAAATGCCTGATGCCGATTGGCTTGGTATCTCTGGGTTGTCAGGGGCCTAGGTTTTTCAGAGGGATGTATCCAGGCTTCATTTTGAATGCACTAAGAAAATGAGACCTATATGAAAATGAGAGAAGCCCTTTTTTTCCCCACAGGAAATTGGGTCTTCTGAAATCTGAATGTCTTCATTTGTGTTGGTGTTGAGTTTTGAGTGAAGGTTCAGCCAGATTCTTATTTTCTGTAAAACACTCCTAGCCATAGACATACTGGCTAATGAAGCTGAGCCACGTGATCCAACTTGGTAAATGTTTTGCTTAAGTCACTAAAAGTTTGGCATGAATAAAGATCAAACAAGGATTTAGGATTAACTTTCTTGGTCCCAAAAGTGAACTAAGTTTTTGAGACCCTTCTTTAAGGGATTTGGATCCAAATTGTCATCTATCATCTGGGTATTTGACAAAGAAGAGTTTGGATTTTTTAAAAGGTCTCCCTTTAGTCCACTTCTACACCCACATAAGAGCAGTTTGGGACTGTTCAGAGCCCTACAGAAAGAAATTGAAGATTGAGATTTTTGGATAAAGGTATTTCCTTTTTATGGAGATAATTTTCAATAATACTGACTTTCAGCATAGAGTCTATAGCCTTTATTGAGATCAGAAAACATTTTGGATGGGGTGATGGAGTGGGGGTGAGCTCATTGCTTGCAGTGACCCCTGCACAGGGACCCTGAATAGATATTCATTGGCAGAAAGGCAGTGGTGGTTACTGAAAATGGCCAGGGAAAGAGTAGAGGGGAGGGGCAATTGAATGGGGCTTGGGTTCCTTCCTCCTCAAGGGAGCTAATTTTTGCTTTACATGCAAAGAATTGCTTTGGACAGCCAAGTTGGTTTCGATCTTGTTTACATAAGAGAAATCGAACATTTATTTTGTGCTGGGTTATTTTTTTTCTTCCTTTGCCAGTCAGAGGGTCCTAGGCAGATCAATAAACAAAGACTCTGCTCTGTTTTCATTTTGTGGCTGGGGATTTGGACTGGGTAACCCTTCAATGACTGGAATAGCTACCTCTGTGGGGACTGAGACTTTTTGCCTCAGTTAGATGGGGTTTCAGACACATTCTGATCAGGCTGGAACCCTGCAGCTCCAGAAAACAGTGGGAGGGCCCCTGGATCCTTGGGTCTGCAGCAGATGGCAAAGTATGAGAGAAGAAAACTACCTCTTGGCCTCTGTAATAATCAGTCGAAGTCCTGAAGTATGTGATTTGGTTACTCTCATCTTCGCCTAGTCAACAGCCAGTATTGTTTTGGAGCACTAAATCAACACAAACATTTTTAAACACCACAACTCTGAAGTTTGACTCAGCAGATACGGAATTCCATAGAAAGTCTCCATGCTGGGGGGGCAAAACATATTTTTCCTTTCTTTTTTTCTCTAACTGTACCTGCCATGAACTTGGACTGACTCTTTGTTCTTTTGTTGTGGGACAACATGAAAAATAAGGGGGAAAAGTCTTCATTGTAAAAGCATTTCCTTAACCAGTGTTCAACTGGCTGATTTCCCTCTTTAAAAGTTCACAACAGCAGCTTATAGTGGTTCATCATCTATAAATCTCAGCCACTTAATTTCTCCTTTAATTCCTATTATCATCAGCTGGAGCAGCATGATTGAGGTAGGGGAGAATAAGAGCTTTGCTGTTAGACCAAGACTTGAAATCTTATTTTATCCCCTACTAGTAAGTTAGTCTTCGCTAAGTTATGCAGCCTCCCTAAGCCCCAGTTTTCTGCTCTGGAAAACAGGAATGAGAAGATTTATTCTAGACATGATATATATAAGGAGGTTGACATGGTACAGCACACTATAGGTTCCCAGTGAATGGTTTTCATTAGGGGTTTCATTCTTCAGACTTCGAAGTTGTGGTGACAGGATTCCTTAGAGTAAGAAGACCTGTGTCACTGACTGGTTGCAGAGGCTCTTCACTCTTCTGAGGGACTCTAGAACAATCTTTAATGGTATGATCATAACATGTCAACATATCACTCATATGCAAGATAAGTTGTGTATAAATATAACTAACAAGCCCCACAGAATGAAAGTAAAATAAATTTGAATCAGGCAGTCCTTGTTCTTTGCCAAATAATATTATCCAAACTGGACACAGCTTATTCCTTTGAGTATACCTGTTTGAGCAAGTGTAAAATAGTAGAAGAAAAATATTGAATTAATCAAAAGAACTCTGAGTCTTACTAACAGCATATGTTTATTAATTATCTAACCATTTAACAAGCTAGAAAAGTCTGTGGCATACTAATTAAAGTTCACAGCTAGTATTTATTTAATGAGGACCTATAAGAGAGCAGGCAGTGTTCTAAGCTTTTCACATACATCAAACTCAATGACAATTACCTAAATATAGTCTCATGGGATAGGTTGTTCTTCACCTCTTTTTACTGGTGGGACCACTGAAGCTCACAGAGATCAAGTATTTTGCCCAAGGTCACCCAGAAGGAAAGTGATGTAGCTAAAATGTGAACACAGAGAGTTTGACTCCAGAGTTTATTATTTAGCCACTATATTATTCTCCCTCTGGTAGTGATGAAAAAGTTCTGTGAGCAACAGATCTGACTGTGAGTCTCAGCAGCACTGAACACTGTTTCTATCAAAGTGATCTGTGTGAGATTTCCACCTGATATCTCACAAGGTTTAGCTCAGATAATAGGCTCATGGCAACTTGAGTATAATAATATAACATGATAAAAATATGTGAAAGGACCAAGTTAAAGTTGCATGTCATGAAAAGATTAGAATCTGAAAGTCATTGCCAACCATGAAAATCACATGGAGTCAAAACTATCCTTGAGAATCTCTTAAATTGCTCACTATGTTCTGTGTATATAACTGTATGCATACAACATGTTACAACGATGTTAAACCATGAGGCAATGGATTCTTTACAAACTCCAGTAAGCTCTTCACATATCCAATGACTAGCCTTTTCCTCCATGTGACAACACTACTTAAATTAATTTTTTTTTTCTTGCTGACTGTATAGGATTGAATCTGTAAATACAAGTGATATGCCCCAATTGGACTAGGCAAATTTTAGGTGAATTAGAACCACTCCTTGCTGGTGGGAGCATTCTGACATTTCTTAACATCAGGATTATAATGACCAACTAAGAAGGTGATTTTAAAATGTTTTAAGGGTCTCTATTTGGAAGGAATGATGCTAAAGCTGAAACTCCAGTACTTTGGACACCTCATGCGAAGAGTTGACTTATTGGAAAAGACTCTGATGCTGGGAGGGATTGGGGGCAGGAGGAGAAGGGGACAACAGAGAATGAGATGGCTGGATGGCATCACTGACTTGATGGACGTGAGTCTGAGTGAACTCCGGGAGTTGGTCATGGACAGGGAGGCCTGGTGTGCTGTGTGGGGTCGCAAAGAGTCAGACACGACTGGGCAACTGAACTGAACTGGACTGAAAGATTCCAGTGCATTATCTTGGGGGTGTGCCTTTGTGTTCACTTTGAATCGTCATTATAGATCTGTGATACTCAGCAATGTTTACTCAAAATCACAGCCATTCTGCCCACTGATTGGTTGATAGGTTGGTTGTTTTTAATTGCTGACTTTTCTGACTCTAGTTTTCTCTCTGTCCTGTACGAGTAGTAGTCAACAAAGTTTAGAGACACTTCTTGAATCTTTGCTCTTTCACAACATGCTTTTCAGTTCTCAGTCCTATTGCACCTATCACTTAGTGTGAGTCACATGTCTACGAGGGTCCACTGCGCACCAGGCTGGGTGTTTTCTGCAATCCTCACTTTCAGGAAGCTCCAGATCTGCAACCTCCTTCGGAACATTTCCACCTAGAAGTCAAGCCACCTCTTCATCTCAGGCTCTTTAAATTGGAACTGAGCATCTCATTTACCTTTTGGGAGCTACTCCTGACTTCCTGGTTTCTGTTGCTGGCAGCAGCTTCTTCCTGTCAGATGAGGCTGATACCTCAGCAGCATCATAAGAGGCTCTTCTCTTGTTCACTTTGGAAGCAGTATCAGGTTCTGATTCTGTAATCTTTCTATTCCTTTCATCTTCAAACCATTGCAGGAGCCCCCAGTCAGCCTCTGGCATCCTGTGTCTCTCCAGTTTCTTTAAGGGATACCTGTTCGTGAGACTTAATTTTCCTTAAAAGTGCCTTGTGCTGCTTCTAAAAAAAAGTCTAAATACAGTCTGACCACAACCGGTGATTCAAAGTGAACACAAAGGCACACCCCCTAGATAATGCACTGGAATCTTTAGAGACCTTTAAAACATTTTAAAATCAGCTTCTTATTTAGATTTCTGTCTTTCTGCTTCTACAGAAAGATTCTACATGAATACTTTTCTTCAAGGACATAGTTGTATTTCTCACTATTTCCCCAAATGTCTTGCCTTTCTTTTCTGAATATTGTCTATTAAGGAAAAGACGGCAGTTCTTACCCAAATTAGTCTACACATTTAATAGAGTTGCAGTTGAAATGCAAATACACTTATTTGTGTTAAGTTTATCTGAAGGAAGAGAGACACATAAATAGCAAAAATAAATTTAAAAGAAGAAATTGGAAGGAAACCTTACACTGGTAATAAATTGTAACATAAAATTACATTTAGATAAACATGCAGAGCCTGTGACAAATAGAGAAAGCAACGGACTAGACTAGACAGCCCCAAATGCAAGGATACATCTATTTTTAGTACATGAAAAAAATTCTCCAGCACTCGAAAATAATGTGAAGTGATGGATTATCCGATGAGTGATGGAGAATAATTTTTATTTAAAAAATTAAGTTAATCCTTTCCTTCTCACCATAGGCTAAAATAAATTTTGGGAAGATAAAAAAGTAAAAAAGTAAAACATAACATAAAATCACCAGAAGAAATCTTAGTTAACTAGTTGTATAATCTGAGTATGTGGGAGGTCTTTTCAGGCATAACCCTAGGGCAGAAGCCATAAAAAACTTAGATATGTAACTATATAAATGTGAAATTATGCATAAAAGTTATAAACAAAATGAAAAGCAAATGGTAAGACTGAGAAAAATATTTGTAACATATAAGACAAACAGGAGATTAATATCTTCAATATGTAAGGCATCATTATAAGTCTCTCAGAAAAAAATAAACATGAATAGAAGCAAAGGGGCAAAGGCTATACAGAGGCAATTCACAGTGAAGAAACAAAAATGCTCAGTACATATGAAAACACCTTTAACCTTGCTTGTAATCAAAGAAATGAATATTTAAATGTTATCTCTGAAGACTAGGACATTTCCTGTTTTACTGTATAAACTTTTGTATTCCTAAGCAATTTTCTAAAAAAAATTCAAATGAAATTAAAAGATAAAATATACTACTGTGGAATTCTTGTAAACCTGTAAAGCCCTTACCAAATTCTTAATCTTTGAGAATGATCTTCTAGGGGTATATTTAGTGCAAAGTTATCCATCAATAAATACCTAAGAGATAAAAATAACCAAAGGATTAGAATATGTGATAAGGTCCTGTTTCGGTGAAAATATATGCAGAAACAAAAAATATATAGAAGAAAATTTAGATGCCTATAAAAGAGAATGTTGATAGGTCGTTTTTAGGTATTGGAAATATGGATAGTATTTTTATTTTCTTATTTTTGCCTATTTTCTAATTTTTCAGCTGTAAGCTTACATTGCTATAAACAAACTTTTAAGTACAACAGACATATATAAAAACATATAATCTGTAAGTATCAGTTTGATGTATTGTCAGTAAGTGAGCACACTTGTATTAGTTTTCTAATTTTAGCATCCTTTGCAATCTGAGTGGGCCAAGAACCTCTCAAATTACCAAGCACTGGCTCCTTTTTTCTTAGCAGTTCCTTCAGCACTTTATCTTTCTTCTCACATTTTATAAGAGCATCAAGAAGAGACCAGGCTGCATCTTCCACATTTTCCTTAAAAAGTCCCTCAGCTAAATATCCAACCTCATGGCTTACAAGTTCTGCCTTCTACCCAATGGTAGAGCTCAGTTCAGCCAAGTTTTTTCCACACTTTACAACATGGATTGCTTTTTCTCCAGTTTTTAAAAGCATGTTCTTAACCAGAAGTACCTTGAACGTTCACATTTCTTAAAAGATTCTATTTAAGATGATAAATATTTTCTCTAAGATGATAGAAGCTTTCTCTTCCATGCCCTTCACCTTCTTTTTTGAGCTCTCACCAGAATCACCTTTAAAGTCCATGGTTCTACCAGCTCTTCAAGGCAACATGGTCATTTTTTCCATCATGTGCCTCAAAATTCTTCCAGCTTCTACCCATTACCCAGTTCCAAAGCCACGTCCACACTTTTAGGTACTTGTTACAGCCACCATCTCTATTCCCAGCAGCAAAATCGGTATTAGTTTCCTAGAGCTGCTGAAACACATTATTCCGAATGTGGTAGCCTGAAACAGCGGAGATTTATTCTCTCACAGATCTGGAAGCCAGAAGTCCAGACTCACACATTTCAGCACACTGTCCTCCCTCTAGAGGCTCCCAGAGAGGAGCCTTCCTGTCTCCTCCAGCTTCCGGTGGGCCCAGAGAGGAGCCTTCCTTGTCTCCTCCAGCTTCCGGTGGCTCCCAGAGAGAAGCCTTCCTTGTCTCCTCCAGCTTCCGGTGGCTCCCAGAGAGGAGCCTTCCTTGTCTCCTCCAGCTTCCGGTGGCTCCCAAAAAGGAGCCTTCTTTGTCTCCTCCAGCTTCCGGTGGGCCCAGAGAGGCGCCTTCTTGTCTCCTCCAGCTTTCAATGGGCCCAGGTGATCCTTGACTGGCAGATGCGTCATTTCAATCCCTGCCATCTTCACAGGAGCTTCACTCAGCCTTCTCTGCTCTTCTCTTCTGTGTTCCTCTGTGTTTTTTCCTTTTCTCTCTTGCTTTTATGGGAGCAGTTTGTTGGAGTTTGGGGCAATGGGCGTGGCTTCTTCCACTACTCTGGTCTGCACATGAAGAACACACTCCAGGCAGCCTATAGTCCTTTAGTCTGAATAGCATATGATTGGTGATGGGGGTGCAGTGGGGGAGGGTGGCAGCTCCCATGGTTGTCATCCAAGGGTCTTCATGAGTAAGCAGTCCGAGGTCTGGCAGGGGGTTGAGTCAGGAATCTGAGGAGAATGTGTATGTATGGTGTCTGACATACACACACACTCCTTCAGCTGCTCCCGCTGCTTTGAGAATAAAGACAAAATCCTTTGCATGGCCTACTGGTTCCTGCCCACTCCTGCCTCCTTGTGTTGGAGTCATGTTGGCTTTCTTGAGTATACTATGATCCTTCCTGCCACAAAAGATCTTTGTGGAATGTCTCTACCCCCATTCAAGAGTTAACTGCTATTCATCCATGGGGTCTCAGCTTTCCATGATTTCTGAGGAGGATTTCCAGCCACCCTCTCCCTGTCCCCTTCTCTGTACCCCTTCTCCTCATACCATGTCATAGAACTATCCTTTCTCTTTCTTCTGAGTGCTTTGACCACGCTCATCAGTTATGTGTAATTCATGCATGTCTCCACAACTAGACTATAAGCTCCTCCATGATGGGGACGCATCTCTAGCTACTCAGCGCTCCATTGCACCCTCTTTGCCCAATGCCTGACACCGCAGCTGGTGCTCATTAATACATAAAAAGTTTCAAGATGAAAGAGAAATTGGGTAACAATGAAGACCAGCTTATATACTACAGTTGTTCTTGGGGTCGGGGAGTGGGGTGTGGGCTGCCTCGGGTGGGTTCATGTTTGTTAATGAATAGAGATTCGTACATCTACAGGGGATTCCTACATCAGGCAGAGGTTGATCCAGATGACCTGTAAGAGTCAGCTCTGAGAATTTGTGCTTTGAACACTCCACATATTCAAGTCACCCCTGGAATAGACTTATCGGGAGGTGCTCTGCGATTCTGTTCACTGTCACTGTCCCTGCCCTCTTGGAACCTTCAGTCCATGGAGCATTTCAAAAGCATCTCGGGTGGAGATTGGAGAGTCTCGACCCCGTTGGTCTCTCTGTTTCTGGTGGTTGAACGTTGTGACCCAGAGACTGGGGTCAAATTTGTAATCAGTTATGCTTATTTGGACCATTGTAGCCCTTGAATTTGGAGACAGTGAGGAGGGGGAAGCTCACAAAATACCTAATTTAGTCAGGCTGAGATACTGAGTGGAGACAAGGAGGAATTGAGCAGAGGTGAGACGGACAGGATGAGGCAATGTATACTTGGCTAACAAAAACTGGAGAGGGATCTGTGATTTCTCAAAGGTTAGCCCTCAGGGATCCCAGAGGTGGGCACTCCAGGGTTTCTTGGCACACTTTTGCTTTCCTGTGTTGGCTCCAGCCAGCTCAGTATGTGCAAGAAGCAAGCAAGACGCCCCAAATTTTGGCCTGTGTAGCAGTGCGTCTCTTTAAAAATTTACAATTTTTGCAGAGTTCTAATGTTCCTTGCCTATAGTTTGCCCTGGTGAATGCTTGTTAATTCAGTTTCATTGTTGCCTGGGGAGAAAGAACCCCCAGTGACCCCCTATAACCACTGCTTTAATGTGGGGCCTCTGCTTTGGGCCTGTGGAGTATCCTTTAACAAATGAGCAGAAGTGGCCAAAGTTATATTAGGCAATGCTGCCAGAGGTTTATGATAAAATCTCCAGTCACTGCCAGGGACAGTGTGATCCCTGTCAGTCTGAGGATTAACTTTTCTGTAGTAACAGCTCAGACCTTTATTGGGAGGTTGTGGGGGAGGCTCTCACTACATACCAGTCACTGTGCTGGTGGTGGGAGTGGGGATAGGGGGTAATGCTTTTATCTGCATGATTTCTGTTAGTCTTATGTTGTTGTTGTTCAGTTGCTAAGTTGCGTCCAACTCTGTGACAACATGGACTGGAGCACTCCAGGCTTCTCTGTTCCCCACTAACTCCTGGAGCTTGCTTAAATTCATGTCCATCGAGTCGGTGATGCTATCTAACCATCTCATCCTCTGCCACTCCTTTCTCCTTTTGCCTTCAACCCTTCCCAGCATTAGGGTATTTTCCAATGAGTCAGCTCTTTGTATCAGATAGCCCAAGTATTGGAGTCTTCATAATATTTTTCTAATGTGGATATTAATATTAGTCTTCATAATATCTTTCTTATGTGGATATTATTATTCCTATTTATCATGGTAAAATGGAGAGCAAATTGTTTAGATGACAAACTCGAGATCACACTGGGGCTGAGATTCCACTCCAAACTCATTAGCTGCTATGCACCAGGCTGCCCCTAAGATGGCTTAAGAACATAGAGCCAGATGGCCTAGTGCTTCCCTGGTGGCTCAGAGGTTAAAGCATCTGCCTGCAATGTGGGAGACCTGAGTTTGGTCCCTGGGTTGGGAAGATCCCCTGGTGAAGGAAATGGAAATCCACTCCAGTATTCTTGCCTGGAAAATCTCATGGACAGAGGAGCCTGGTGGGCTACAGTCCACAGGGTAACAAAGAGTTGGACATGCCTGAGTAACTTCACTTTCTTTCTTTCAGATGGCCTAAGGCTAGTTATTTGTCACCCGTGGGTCAGTAGGAACCAACCACTTTCCCACTCCACCTGAGATCATGCAAAGAAAGTGAATTAGGGACAAGAACAATGAAATTTTCAGCTAGGCATTCTCTGTCTTCCTAGGTAGCATTTAAGTGTTGACAAATGTTGGAATAAATTAGAAAAATTTCAACCAATCCTTGCTATGTTTGTTCAGCTGTCTCTTGTCTTAAATTCTCATTCCAATGCTGAACCAAAGTTTTCCTTTGTCTGAAAGATTCCAACATGAACTTTAAATCCCCCCAATAATATCCACTTTGCTGGGTTATTGTAAAAAGAAACTGCAAATGATCACATTCTCATTTATCACTTCATTGCATTATATAAAAAATTAAGTGCTGGAAAATACAGGAAGTTAAAATATGAATATACAGACAAGAGTCCTACACAATTTTTAATACTGAGCAGAAAAATTTGGCTCTGAATTTCCTGCTGGTCAAAGGAAAAAGAGAAATAAGATCAAATGTTTAATATTAATTCTCAAAAAACAAAAACTATGGAAAATATAGTTTCTCAGGGGCAGAGAGAGTTCCCTGGCCCTTAGAGAGGTAATAAGTTTCTCTAGAAGATTGAGGATGACACTGGATGATAAAGTGACTATAGTCCTCATCACTCCCCTCCCTCCGTTATATTCAATTGCTGTTGTTGTTCAGTTGCTCAGTTATGTCTGACTCTTTGTGACCCCCATGGACTGCAACACACCAGGCTTCCCTGTCCATCACTATCTCCCAGAGTTTGCTCAACTCATGTCCATTGAGTTAATGATGCCATTCAACCATCTTATCCTCTGTTGCCCCCTTCTCCTCCTGCCCTCAATCTTTCCCAGCATCAGGGTCTTTTCAAATGAGTTGGCTCTTTGTATCAGGTGGCCAAAGTATTGGAGCTTCAGCTTCAGCATCAGTCCTTTCAATTAATATTCAGGACTGATTTCCTTTAGGACTCACTGGTTTGATCTACTTGCTGTCCAAGGGGTTCTCAAGAGTCTTCTCCAGCACCACAGTTCAAAAGCATCAGTTCTTCAGCTCTCAGCCTTCTTTAGGGTCCAACTCTCATATCTGTGCATGACTACTGGAAAAATAGCTTTGACTAGATGGACCTTTGTTGGCAAAGTAATGTCTGCTTTTTAATACGCTGTCTAGGTTTGTCATAGCTTTTCTTCCAAGGAACAAGCATCTTTTAATTTCATGGCTGCACTCATCGTCCACGGTGATTTTGGACCCAAGAAAAGAATTCTTAAATTCAATATTACAACAGAGGCAAAATGCCAAAGCACAGTCCTCTGAAAGGAATTCTGCAAAGGGGTTAAAAGGATGTGGTTCATGAGACTTCTCTGTCAGTCCAGTGGTTAAGACTCTATGCTTCCAATGCAGGGGGCATGGGTTTGATCCCTGGTCAGGGACCTAAAATCCCGCTTGTCACATGGCATGGCCAAGGGGGGGAAAAAAAAGAATGAATGTGATTCATTGGTATGTATTTCTGGAGTGCCAACAAATCCAGGACTTTAAAATCTAAAATAAAAATGGAAAAGATGCATATATTTTAATGTATTTTCTATAAGGCACATTTTTCTCAGGGGAGTTTTGATCAAAAATTGGGCAATGGGAAGAAGACAGTTTGAGGTTATATAAAGACAACAGTGGCCTCAGAATTTCTTCATGGGGTGAAGGGTTAAGGGAGACAGACTGGTTGGAACTGGGGGTGCTGGGTAGAGTGACCAACTTGTCCAGCTTGCCAAGAATGTTCTCAGTTTGGGGATTAAAAATCTCACACCCCTAGATGCTCCTCGGGTCTCAGCAATTGGAGCAGTGGATCATCCTAGTGCCAGGCTGGGAGTTCCAAAGCCACACTGACATAACAAGCACACTGTTTTTACTTAGATTGCATGTTTATTTAGGGGTGGCTCTGGAGGATACTGATGGATTTCTCCCCAAAGCCAACACACATGTTCTGCATTGCCAAATCGGAATGATTTAGCAGTCCAGTGCTTGGGTGGTGGAATCAGATCCGTCTGTGAAAACTGATGAGCCTGGAGATACTCTGGGGACTAAACATCCATCGTGCCTTGCCTTAGGGTGACTATAAAAATGCTAGGTGAAAACGCACATAGGGAAGTTTTCTTTCCTGAAATTCTTTAGAAACTAGAGGAAAGAGCCAAATGGAGTGACCTTAGTTAGTGTCCTGCTTTGCCACTGATCAGTTGTGAGGTTTTGAGCTGTTCATTCAACCCTTGGAAATGTAGTTTTCTCATTTGTAAAGTGGCCATAGGGACGCTATGAAAATTGACTGAGATACTTGAAAGCCCCTGGCAGAGTGCCTAGTTCAATGAGCATCTCTTTCCTCTTCTCAGTCTAAGATAAGTGGAGTTCAGTCTGCAGGTGGGAGATTTGAACCTAAACAATAATTGTTCTTCAGATAAACCTCAGCAGTTAGAATATCCCCACCATACCACAGCAATGAATGGAGAGCTGAATATCTCGGGGGTCATTCCTAAACGTTGTCTGTCTGATTGCAAAAGATGTGATTTGCAAAGTGCTTTAAGGATATTCAGTATTAATTCAGTGCCATCTAAAACATCCCTGGATTCTAGACTCACTTTTTCAGCCAGTAAAATATGTGATTTCCCTCCTTCCTTCCTCTCTCCCTCCCCCCTCCCCTTGCTCTTTCAAGCTTTCTAGTTTTCACTTTTGCTTTTTGGCCCGATCCACTTTTTCTCTACACTAGATTAACTTGCTTTGTCATGCTGATCACTGCTCCAGCCTCCTATGTTGTTCAGTTTACTAGCTATGAGCTCCCAGGTTAGTTATTTGTAGACTCAATCTCCTTATCTATAAAAGAAAAGAAGGAAACCAGATAATTTATGAGATCCCCTACAACTCTATATCCTGTAGTATGAGGAATACTGTTCTTTTATTTATCTAGCAGGTATTTATTGAGCACGTACTAAGTACCAAGTGCAATGTAGTAATCAGGGCTACAGTGATAAACAAAACAGCAAAGCCTCTGTTCTCATAGACCTTATATATTAGAGAGAGAGACAGGCAATAAATGAAACACAAATGAATGTGTAGCATATCAAGGGTAGTAAGTGCTAAGAAGGGAAATTAAGTGGGATGAAATGTAAGGGATGATGGTGATGGTGGGATGTGGGAGTGCCTCGTGGTGCTACTTGAGAGGCAGTGGTCAGGAAAGCCTCTCTCCAGTAAGCTGATATGTGAGCAGAAACCTGAATGAGTGAGGAACAAGCCAGGTGGTTATCTGCGGAAGAGTGTTCTGAACAGAGAAAAGTTAGTACAAATGTCCTGAGGTTGGACCATGTGCCCATTTGGAAGAAATATCAAAGGAGACCAGTGTGGCTCTTTATTGTGTGGAGCCAGAAAAGAGTAGTAAGAGATGAAGCAGAGAATTATGAAAGGTAATAAGAATAATGCACCATTGGTTCAGCATCTGTGTCTGGCACAGGTTTTCACGGGAACCCTAAAGAGGAGTGTAGACCATCTGAGAGTTATCTAATTTCTGGGTGCTGGCCTTTCACAGTCTCTCTTTACATGATGCTGTGTCTTTAGCCTCATCCAGGGCTAAGGCAGACAGTCTTTAGAGACCACTAGGCAGGGACACAGAGGCACTGAAGTCTGAATGTCTGGCTTGTTATTCCTGGTACTCTCGGGGATGAAGGCTTGCCCCAGGCTCTACCTTTTACCACCCCCCTGCCTGGAATGGTCCTCGGAGCTTTGGAACACATGCACTGCGTTTAGTAAGAAGCTGGTGTTTTCCATCCCATTGAAAATGGGGCAGAGTGATAGAAAGCAAATCTTCAGGAAATGGAAGCCTCAATCTTGTTCATGTGTTCATGAAACCTTCCCAGTCTATCTGTCCCTTTCCAAAGCTGAATTTGCCCTCAGCCTATCCCTCCCAGCACCCGTTTTTCCATTATGTAAGGGAAAAATAAAGGGCCTGGAAAATCTGACTGGGCACTTGCTGTGATAGGCTGAGAACCCCCAAAGTTCAACCTTTGTGTTTTCAATTATCTATCAAGGCACAAAGAACTATGGTTATGGCTTCCCGTGTCCTTGCAAACTCAAGCCACTATTGGTCAGAGCCAGCTGTGAAGATATTGATAGAATATTTCTTCCCGTGTTATTGACTGCCTCCTTCTTATATTCCAAGGTCTAGTAGAGTCTGAGACTAGCCACTCTGGCCTCAATGAATCAGAAACTGTCCCTAACCTTTCCATGTTTTGGAACTTTTTGTGCTGAGGAAGAAGATACTAATGACACATTTTTTTGAGTGGCTGTAAAGTTCTAGAAACAGCGCCAGGTACATTTTACATAAATCGTATCCTTCAGCCTCAGCGCTAGACTGTGGTGGTGGATGTGATGAACCCACTTTCCAGGTGAGGCCAGGGAGATGCAGGTGAAGCAGCTACAGTCATAGAGCTGATAAGTGAGGGGAATTTTCCCTTTTGTTGCCTCCTTGTTATTCTTCTAAACATGATCAACCTTTGCTCTAATGAAGGGTGGCTCCTTGACCTAATCCACTTTCTCTTCAAATGCCAGCTGGATTGGAATTGAGGTTTGGGGCAAGGTGTAGAACTTTGTTTTAGACGATGGTCTTTAAATAAGATGAACTAAGCTTGGCCACTGGAGGAAGAAATGGCAACCCACTCCAGTATTCTTGCCTGGAAAATCCCATGGACAGAGGAACCTGGCAGGCTACAGTCCATAGGGTCTCAAAGAGTTGGACATGACTGAAGTGACTTAACACTGCAGCACGAGCTTGGCCACATACCTAAGCTGAGCGTCCCCCAGCCAACGCAGAAAAAGAGTTGTGCAATTCTTCAAACAATTCAGGGCCACCCCATATGCTTCTGCTTCTGTCCTAGCAAGACATCTCTGGGAGCTGCAGGATTCATACAGGGCACTCAATTCTTTTTCTTCTCTTAGTTTCACCATATCCCTGAGCAGTTGATCTTCCTGCTGCTTTTCTTGCAGAGCCGAAGGAGTCTACACAAGGGATGTGATTGCTCTGTTCACATAGCCGTGGAGGTGGGTTTTGATTTTTGGTTCCCAAGCATCCAGGTAATTTAAAAGCCAACACTTTCTCCTACGGGATTTCAGCTGAACTGGCACTTTTCTGGTGAAGTGTGAGTTAAGTGAGCCCCGCTGTTTCAGAGATCGGCTCACTGAATTGCTCTCCCTGGCCTCTTCTGCCTGTTACTTTGTGTTGGAAGAGAAATTCCACGGCATCTGCTTGCTGAGAGCTCAGCTGGTGTCATCACCGTCCTCCTGGATCCATCAGCACTCACTGACAAACAAGGAAACTGGATCCATGTTGGACACGAGCTTTGCTCAGTTATGTAGTTTGTCTCCCTGTAATCCCTCTGGTATTGACAAATAGAACGCAGGGACGCAGGCGGCAGTGACAGCTCCTGCAGACAGCACGTATTAGCGTCAGCATTATCGTCCTTGGCCCTGACAGCCTGGGCACTAGAGAGAGGATTAAGCGATTAGTACTGTGTATGTTACAACCATCTTTTTATTCCTTGTGACTTTTCGGTTTTGCTCACTTCATAAAGATGTAAAAGCGGGCTCTGAGTAAAAACAGATGCATTTATACATTTTTCAGGTCTGATGGGTAGCATATGTCTTGGATATTTGGGCAATGTTGAGACATTATCAAGTTTCTCCGTGTACTGAGCAAATTCTCTGCCTTTGTGGCAAATATAGGCTTAAAGGGAACTGTAAGGTACATTACATATATTTAGAAAATAAAGATCTGTTTGAATCTCTGACATTGCTTTTGATGGGTTGGTGTATATAGATAATCATTTAAAGGAATTTGTTACCTGAAACTTTAGTGAAAGTTAGGTTGATCTCATGGGATTTTGCCCCTGAGATGGAATTAATATAACAGTTATATATATATATATATATATATATATATATGTATATATATACACACACACACACACACACACACACATATATTTGCATTTATTTTTGATTTGGCCAAATTCTCTGGAATAGTCATTCACAAGAAGTGGCCCAAAGGAATGTCCACCATATCTCTCAACATCAGTTTTACTAGTGATAGCATGTTACACATTTCTAGGGTAGAAAAGTCCATTAAAGTCATTATAAACTAGGGCCTTTGGTCTTTATCATAGTGTGCGATTTTTAGATTGTAATTTGCTGACCACTTATTCTATGTTTTCTTTTAATTTATTTATTTATTCATTCAGGGAGTTTTTTGTTTGTTTGTTTTACTGAGCATCTCCTATGTGGAAGTGCCAGAAATCTATAACAATCTAAAATATGTGTTCCTTGCTCCCTGAAAGTCTGCTGAGCTGTCACAGCTTATGACTATGTGCCAATGAGCTCTGGCAACAGGGAGTGGAGTGGACTTAGCACCAGGGTGAGTCAGTGAGGATGCAGGAGGCAGACAAGACTCTACAGAGGAGGAGCTAAGATGGCCCTCAGAAAAGGAAGGCACACAGGAGAGAAGGGTGCGGCCCCTGTCGGGGTAGGAAAGTAATTAGTGGTTCATGTTTGCAGTTTGGGTAAGACTGGAAAAGGAGATTGGAGCAGACTGTGTTGGACCCAAACTGTCATATTTTGGGAGTTTGGATCTTATCCCTCTAGAAACAGGGAGCTTCTGATGTGAATGAGGATGACATTTGATAGGTGTTCTTAGGACAGATTGTTGGCAGGTAGGATGAGAGAAGTGCTAAGGAAACCAGACAGGAGACCAGAATGCAGGAATCAAGGGGTGCAGCGAGGAAGCCCAGATCCCCAGTTACCACAGAAGAGAGAGGGAGGGGATTCTCAGAGGAGAAAGTACCTATGCTGAATTATTGGAAGTTGGATTAAGAGCCAACCTTTTTTTTCCCCCCAATGTGGAATCTTAGTTCCCTGACCAGGGATTGAACCTGTGCCCTCTGCTTCCTGGACTGCCAGGAAATTACCCAGGCCAATGCCCGTGTGCTGGCCAAACTGCTAAGTAATTTGCATGTATTTAATCTTTACAGAAATTCTGTTATGTAGGAATTCTCATTAGTCCCATTTTTGGATGAGGAAATCGAGGCTTAGAGGGGTCAAGTAACTTGATTAATGTCATATTGTAGGAAGTGGAGAGCCCAAATTTGAACCTGCCCTCCAAACTCCTAATCATTATGAGTGTCTTACTGCCTGACTGTGGAGGGGATGGAGAATAGAGGGAGAAGGGGAAAAAACTTTTAAAAAATATTGGAAATGTAATATTTCAAAAGAATTTTACTAGTATAATCATATTATTATTAGCCTGGAAAAATAGCTAGCTTGAAATAGAAATGAATAAATCAAATTTTCATATTAAAAAAAAAAGATACTCTATAAAGTGAAAGAGAAGTTCATCCAAAATATCCTGTCTTAAAATAGATGCAAAATTCAGAAATGCAATGCATGCTGTTTATCTTAATCCTCTTTATTTACATGTTCTCATACACAGAGCACTGTATACTATGAGGCTGCCCATGAGGACACATGTGTAAATGTCACCCAGGGACCCAAACGAATTTAACCTTGGTTCAAGCTTGAAGGAGAAAATGGCTGTAGTTTCGACTTTTAAAAAGTTATCTGTTTATTTCCCTTTCTCTGTCGATAACTCCTGGTTGTAATGCTGAAGTCTTATAAATACAGCACAGTTAACTCACAAAATGAGCTTAGTGTTCTCCAGGCAGCGCAAGTTGAACAACACATAATTTGGCACAATTTGGTGGGCCTCAGTTTAAGACAAATACGAGACTGAGAGAGCACAGAGGCTTTATTATTTCTAAGTGAGTTCATGTAGTGTACATGGGTGGAACCGATCAGAAACCCCCACACGGCCCTCTGCCACATCCAAGCATTCAGTTCTTGCGCTTTCATAAGTGTCGTATTCATGGCACAGGGTTCCTTCTTCCCAAATAGGAATGCTGTTGTTTTAAATGACCATCTGTGCTTTTGGCAGAATAGTGAATGCCATCTCCTTTGGCCCCCTTCGGGCCCTGTTGGTGTCACAGCGAGGTTGGAAGGGCAGTGGAACACACAAGGCAGAGTGTTTTTTCTACACTCAGAGAGGTTGTCTACAGTCTTATGAAAGGGATGGCAGAGGGGAAGTGCTCTATAGAGCTGCTAAATGGGGGCTTCCCTACCCAGTCAGAGAGCTTTACATTACATTTACAAATGGAAGTTCAGTTCAGTTCAGTTCAGTCGCTCAGTCATGTCTGACTCTTTACGACCCCATGAACCACAGCACACCAGGCCTCCCTATCCATCACTAATTCCCAGAGTCCATCCAAACCCATGTCCATTGAGTCAGTGATGCCATCTAACCATCTCATCCTCTGTCGTCCCCTTCTCCTCCTGCCTTCAATCTTTCCCAGCATCAGGGTCTTTTCAAATGAGTCAGCTCTTCACATGAGGTGGCCAAAGTATTGGAGTTTCAGCTTCAGCATCAGTCCTTCCAATGAACACCCAGAACTGATCTCCTTTAGGATGGACTGGTTGGATCTCCTTGCAGTCCAAGGGACTCTCAAGAATCTTCTCCAACACCACAGTTCAAAAGGACCCATTCTTCTGCGCTCAGCTTTCTTTATAGTCCAACTCTAACATCCATACATGACCACTGGAAGAGAAGGATATTAACGTAAATTTGCTTGAATCCTTGAGAAAAAGGAAGAGAAAGAAAAGGAAGGTTTGTCAGGCACCTATGGAGGCGACCTGGATTTGATCCCTGGGTTGGGAAGATCCCCTGGAGGAGGGCATGGCTACCTACTCCAGTATTCTTGGCTGGAGAATCCCATGGACAGAGGAGCCTAGTGGATTATAGTCCTTGGGGTAGCAAAAAATGAGACTTGACTGACGGACTAACACTTTTACTTTTCACTATATTGTATAGCTCAGGTGGCCATATACCCAATCTGAGATTTTAACTATGGGTTTAGGGTGAAAGTAAAAAGCGAAAGTGAAGTTGCTCAGTCATGCCCGACTCTTTGTGACCCCATGGGCAGTAGCCTGCACCAAGTCCTTACGTCCATGGGATTTTCTAGGCAAGAGTACTGGAGTGGCTGCCTTTTTGAACTGGAAAACGTCTCACTTTCAGAGGTGTCCTGGTTCGGACAATAAATCACATCATTGTCCTATGCATAATCTGAACAAGAACATTTTTAAGGAAAAATCTCATTCTTCCTGCTGTCCACCTCTGGAAACTGAGTCACTGAGAGGTTAAGTAGTTCAACACATGCAAATTAACATGGGAATTTGACAAGAAATTCTGCTTCATCATGGTACCTCCCAAAGAGCATTTTATCAATGCCAAAACAATGGTACTCATTCACCAATAGGGCAAATTAATTTATTTTCAAAGCAATTTGAAAGGGCAGCATGTTCTTTCCATTGTTTCCCAGTGATGGCGAGTTGGATTTATCCCATCCTCTCTCACTTTGTCTTCTTGTGACCAGGCATAAAATTTGAAGGAATAAATGATGAACTGATGATCACAGTTAAATGGACTGTGGGTTCATGGACTACAAGAAAGGTAACAGATCCGTACAGGAATTAGACCCAGAACAGCTCTTTCCAACTGTGAAGTCAGTTCAGTTCAGTTGCTCAGTCGTGTCCAACTCTTTGCGACCCCATGGACTGCAGCATGCCAGGCTTCCCTGTCCATCACCAACTCCCTGAGTTTACTCAAACTCATGTCCATTGAGTCAGTGATACCATCCAACCATCTCATCTTCTGTCGTCCCCTTCTCCTCCTGTCTTCAATCTTTCCCAGCATCAGAATCTTTTCCAATGAATCAGTTCTTTGCATCAGGTGGCCAAATTGTTGGAGTTTCAGCCTCAACATCAGTCCTTTCAATGAATACTCAGCACTGATCTCCTTTAGGATGGACAGGTTGGATCTCCTTGCAGTCCAAGGGACTCTCAAGAGTCTTCTCCAATACCACAGTTCAAAGGCATCAATTCTTTGGTGCTCAGCTTTCTTTATAGTTCAGCTCTCACATCCATACATGACTACTGGAAAAACCATAGCTTTGACTAGATAGACCTTTGTTGGCAAAGTAATCTCTCTGCTTTTTAATACGTTGTCCATGTTGGTCATAGCTTTTCTTCCAAGGAGCAAGCATCTTTTAATTTCATGGCTTCAGTCACCATCTGCAGTGATTTTGAAGCCTAAAAAAATAAAATCTGTCACTGTTTCCATTGTTTCCCCATCTATTTGCCATGAAATAATGGGACTGGATGCCATGATCTTAGTTTTTTGAATGTGAAGTCAGAGGCTGAACACACCCAAATTCCAGAGGCCCGAATCAAGGAAGTGAGTATTTATAGCATCATATTTTCACACTTTTGTGTTGATAAGTAATAAAGTGCCTTTTAGCCACTACATGTTTGATTGATTTAAGCCAGTCACAGCTAAGAGATAGTTTTGGATAGTTTTGGGTAAGCTCTCACTACAGAAAGTACTGCAGAGAACAAAGAGTTCTGAAAAGGGGATCCAGAAACCTTGAGTCCTCCTTCACATTGTAGTTAACTATCCATATGAGCTGTGCCAGCTTCCCTGGTGGCTCAGTTGGCAAAGAATCCACCTGCAATGTGGGAGACCTGGGTTCGATCCCTGAGTTGGGAAGATCCCTTGGACAAAGGCCTAGCAACCCACTCCAATATTCTTGCCTGGAGAATCCCCATGGACAGAGGAGCCTGGCGGGCTCAAGTCCATGGGGTCGCAAAGAGCTGGACATGACTGAGTGACTAAGCACACGTGAGCTTGTGCAAATCAGTATACCTTGCTGGGATTCTGTTTTTTAGGAGTAAGAAAAAAGAAAAAAAAAAAAAAGAAGAAGACATTAATTGATAAGGAGTCCGTGTCTCCAGGGGGTCCTAATGATTACTGCTAGTTTTTGTAAATACAGCTTCCTTAGAACAAAGCTACACCCATTGTTTACACGTTCTGGTTTTTCAGCTACAATAGCAGAACTGAATAGTTACAAAAAAGACTGTAGGACCTGCAAAGCATAAAATACTTACTGTCTGACCCTTTACAGAAAAATCTTGTCTAATCTTGGATTAAATGATTTCTGAGGACACTTTCACTTTTTGTCTCTAACCACAAGAAAAAAGAAAAGGAGAGTCACGGACGATGAAGTCAAGAGTTATACGTCTAAATCCAAAAACCAGAAAGCAACTTACCAACAGTCCGTAAGGCAGTTGTCCTAACAGGGACAAATTGCATGACCCCCTGCTGGCCAGGAGGTCCTTTTGCTGTAACGGTAGACTCAAGAACTATAAGAAAGTAACAAATCTGTGCTGGAATCAGACCCTCAGACCCATTTTCAACACGGAAATCTCTGCCAGTCAGTAAGGAAGTTTCCGCTTGCTCTTGATGCCTTTGAATTCATAAAGCACGTGCTTTATGTAGGGAAACTAGGGGAATTTGGATCCTCAAGCTAGAGTGTAAAGCTCCTTTGGAGAGACGTAAAACCAAGAGAGGACAGGAAAAGCTTGCTTGAAAAGAACTTAATCATGGTGACTGAAGCCAAAGCTAATAAACAGTGCTGGATGGGCTCTCATGGCCTCGGACAGTAGGTGAGGATGGTTATTGTTGTGATTGCATTAAATCATACTAATCCCAATGCCAAAAGCCACTTTGAATGATGAAGTGAAGTGGCCTGCAATGGCGACCAGAAGGCTCTCTGCTCTATCCCGGTTGGGCAGGGCTGCTGTCAGCCCTCTCAGGCAAGCTCTGCATCCTGTCTTAGGGGCCCAACTCTGCCTTCAGAGGAGACTTGCAGACTGGCAGATTTCAGTTTGGTTTGGAGTTTTGTTGTGTGTTTCTTGGCAGGAGGGGACCATCCTCCATCCATGGAGAGCCCCGGATTAATGGCTAAAGTAACACCTACTGGCAGCACCAGCCTCTCTGCTATTGACTCAGGACTCCTCTTGACTCACAGCCTCACTTAGTTTTGTTGGCTGTTTGAGGTTCCTGCTCTAAAGTCTGCCTGTTTCATGATGTGAAAAATATGCTGAAGAGTACATGTTCCTTCTTTCCCAGAGTGGAACATGGGCTCCTTCATGGGCAAACCTTGGGGGACTCAAGAGGAAGTTGTTTTGTGCTATAGTGAATCCCAAGCCAAAAATAAATTAGCCTTAGCATACATAGTCTTAACTTGGTTGCTTTCTTTCTTTAATTTCCTTGAACTTCTACTCATAATCTTGGGGAATGGTTGAGATAATGTCCTAATAACCTAAACCCATATGGAGGCTTAGGTTTTTCCTTTTGCCTCCAGTGAATTGAGGTGAAAATTGCCACATTTTTGGTGCGTTTTCTTCTCCTCAGCGATAAATCCTTCTAGCAACAAGGTGGGATATGAAAATATATGGTGACATGTTTGTTTACTTACATTTTTTCACCCTTTCTCTGAACCCAAATTGTGCCCAAAAGTGCTATTTTTTTCTACTTGGTAGAAGGGTGGAGATTTTTATTTCCTTATTCTCTCTCTCAGGAATATAAGAAAATCAAAATATCTTCTGTAAAGTTTTTAAAATGGGTTAATTTAACTTGGAGCTTGCATTTGCTACATATAAAACATTTATTTATATCATGGGTGGACATTGAGTAATGTGAATTTTCTTCATTTTTGAAGGGTACAATACACAAACCAAAGGGATGGTGAAGCATCTGTTGAATTGCCTTAGTTGCCCCATTAAAATGATGCTAAACAAATTAGAAGAAATAAGAATGAAAAATGAACTGAATTTCAGGAAAACTAAACAAGAAGTTCTTACGCAAAAAGGCATGGAAAAAGGAACTGCTGAGCAGTTCTGTATGTCTGTATATATGCACATGTCTTTATGTGTCTGTGTGCACGCTCTCTCTCTCTCACACACACACACACATGAACTCTCATGCAGTGGGGTGAGATGTGCGGGAAATCTGACTGTTCCTGGAGTACAAATGTAAGGCGAGAGGATTCTGGGATTTAGGATATTGGAGCAGGAATGGATTCCATATCTGCTAGTGTATTGGGTGGCCTGTGTAAGAGGAAAAACCCTTGCCTCTGAGCTTCTAGGGCAGGAAATCTGACCTGATCTCCATCTTTTCTTCTTAAGGGAGAATCCAAAGTTTGGAGCATATAAGAAAAATAAAATGATGGATCTCTGAGAAGAAGGCAATGAGATTCAGCCTAAAGGCCAACCCCTCCCAATCATCTCTTACCTCTTGGCCAGGAACAATTAGCACAAAATGTGCTCTGGGTTTCCAAAGGAAACCTTGCCAGAGAGTCACTTAACTGCCCCAGATGGGGGTGGGAGTAAGGGGATTTCTTATTTCTGCAACAATTTAATTCAAGTGAATTTTTCCTTTTGTGGGTCACCTTAAAGCCAGGATCTTGAAGATGTCAAAACCACCTGCTAAAGTTAATTTTTTTCCAAGTGACTAGACCTCAAAGAAGGAGATTTATTTTCATCTCAATTTCTCACACTCCATGAGGGGCAGTTATATACAGACTATGGGAATTTCTGTGGAATTACCATCGTGGGAGAAGAATCTAGCTGGAGTGGTGACCTTGGAATTGGAATTCATTTCAAAATTGACACTCCAGAGGAACTTTCCATATGTCCTACCTCCTAGGGACAGTGCACACTTCTTGAACTCTCAGAAACACTAACTGATAGTAGTGTCTGATAAATGGTAGCTTTGCACCAAAACATGTAGCTGTGACTTTTCTTTTTGCTGGCTGTGGTTGTAATGTTGAACCTCCCAGGCACATGGCAAAGTCTTACTTCTTATGTATGTGAGTCAAGAAATTTCATTAAACTGATATTGACTGAAAGAACTGAAAATTAAAGACTTTGTTTACACAAGGAGATGATGA
This sequence comes from Ovis canadensis, assembly GCF_042477335.2. Classification (NCBI taxonomy): domain Eukaryota; kingdom Metazoa; phylum Chordata; class Mammalia; order Artiodactyla; family Bovidae; genus Ovis; species Ovis canadensis. Next base: position 77,894,769 of record NC_091248.1, on the reverse strand, counting down.
ATACATATTTATTCGATAGAATATTTTTGCTTTTGAATAGAAGTTGAAGATTTTATGGGGAGGTATTGCTTTAAGAGAAACAAAGTGACTTGCAGCTGTGTCCACTCTCTTTAGTTGGCTGTTTAACCTTGAGCAGTATATTATCAAGTAGACATTTTTTAAAAAGATAGAACCCAGTGTTGGTGAGAGGTTGAGAAATGGACATATTCCTACATTGCCAGCAAGAATATAAATGGTAATGGATTTTTAAATAAAATTATTTGTATATTGTGATTCAGTAATGCTTCTTTTAATAATTTATCCTAAGGACATAAACAGTAACATACATAAAGGTATATATACAAGGATTTTCATCACATCATTCTAAGAACGAATGCTTTGAAGATAAAATTTCCAAAAGAAGAAATGGTTAAATAAATTCTGACATATATGGTCTGCAGACATAAAAATCATCTTTGAAAACTTTTTACAGACATAGAGGAGAATATATTTCAAATATAATATTAAGTTTAAAAGGCAGGAAATGAAGTGAATTAATGAGATAATTTTGGTAAATAATATATGTATAGGAAAAATATTAGATGTACACTGATGTATTTTGGTTTATATCTGGCCAATGAGATTTTGGAAAACCTTTTTCTCTACTTTTATATATTCATCATCTTTTTAACAACTAATATGCAGTACTCTTGTAATTTACAATTTATAGTTGTGATATTCTTTGAGGAACTGAACAGTTCATTAAAGGGCATATGACAAAAGTAGCATTATTTAACTTAACCATGCTCCATTTTCTCCATATAAGATTTGAGGCTAGTTATGAGAAATACATAGGATACAATTATTAAACACAAATAAAATATCAGGACTGAATAAAAAGTAAAATTGCTACATGCCATAGAATCCTACTGAATCGTATTAGTCAAGCCATAGATTGAACGATGTTTCCTAGTGGCTGGAACAAAGAGGGAAAATTCTTAGGTGATGAAGAGGCAAAGTTTTGGAGCCCCTAAATTGAGAGACATTAGTGTTGGACTTTATCCGGTAGACATCAAAGGGTGAGATGAACATATTTCTTGGCGATATTTCTACTGTAGAAGTTGCCATCATTCAACGGATGTCAGTGGAGGAAATAAAAAATGAGATTCAGTGAGCAATTACCTGGGGCCTGTTGTAGTTTAGGTTTTTCCTAAAACAGAGCCCAAATGGGACTCGGGTGCAGGTAGTTTATTTGGGAAGCTATCCCAGAAAGTAGGAGTATGAGGCAGGGAAAGCCCATAAAGGGGTTTTGTTTGTTTGTTTCTTTTGTGATATAACTGAAACATATAAAGAGAAGCTTGTTTTCCTTATATTCTTAAGTGAATACCGTACAATTCATCCAGGCTTTCCAGATAGTGCTAGTGGTTAAAAAAAAAAAAAAAATCCACCTCCCAATTCAGGAAATGCAGAAGTGAGTTGGATCCCTAAGTCAGGAAGATCCCCTGCAGGAGAGAATGACAACCCACCCCAGTATTCTTGCCTAGAGAATTCCACGAACAGAGGAGCCTGGTGGCTACAGTCTATAAGTTCACAAAGGGTTGGCCACAACTGAAGCAACTGAACACATATACTCACACATAGAATTCACCCACTCAAAGCATACAATGCAATATTTCTTTTAATACATTAAAGAGCCTCTTATAGAGCTGGTCACTGAGGATCACAGAGGTTCCCTCATGCTAGAGACCATATGAAGATCTAGGTAGAAGACTCCCCTACCTAATTGTTCCTCAAAGGAGAGGCAGCTGGGACACTGCCCTTCCCTGGCTGAGGGGCAGTGCCTGTGGTGTGAACATTCCCTGCACCCTGGATGTGCCTGCCCTCCAGACCCTAAGATGAAAGTCAAGAGGTGTGGCCGTGCTGCTGAAGGGAGCCCTGGGTTTGCTGGGAACTGACCCCACAGCCACAGCTCTGGTCCACAAGGCAGAGGTGGGCCAGGGGATGGCATGGCAGCAATGCCTGTGCTACAGAGCCAGCAGGCATGCCACTCCAGGCTTCAGTCTGACCCAGGGCTAAAACCATGACTGACTGCCACCATTTCTGAGATGTCCTCCTCAGAGACAACGTGTGTTTTCTTTTTAATGACTCCTGTTTCTGCTTCAGGCTGCCTTATTCCATCTTCAGTGTGCTCCGATGGCCCCCCTTAGCCACTCTTTCAGTAATGTCTCTTCTTTTTAGAAGCTACCTGAAACCTTGTGTCCCTTACCAATCCTGTCCCAAATGGGAGAAGGGCACTGTCATGCCTTGCTTCCTCCTCCTCCTCTCACCTCTCATGACATTTGCATTTATAGAAACAGTTGCTTCTGCCCATAACCTAAGGAAAATATTGTTTTCATCTAGTTGAGTCTTATTACGGCATATGGGGCTTCCCTTGTGGCTCAGCTGGTAAAGAATCCACCTACAATGCAGGAGACCTGGGTTCAATCTCTGAGTTGGGAAGATCCCTTGGAGAAGGGAAAGGCTGCCCACTCCAGTATTCTGGCCTACAGAATTCCATGAACTGTATAGTCCTTGAGGTTGCAAAGAGTCAGATATGACAGAGTGACTTTTACTTTCATATATATCTATACATATAACCGCCCAAGTGGCACTAGTGGTAAAAAAAAAAAAAAACAAACAAAACAACCTGCCCGCCACTGCAGGAGACACAAGAGACGCAGATTTGACCCCTGGGTCAGGAAGATCCCCTGGAGGAAGTCATGGAAAGCCACTCCAGTGTTCTTGCCTGGAAAAATCCCATGGACAGAGGAGCCTGGCAGGCTACAGTCATGGGTTCACACAGAGTCAGACTTAGTATGCATGCCATAAAAAATATATATATATAGTTTATTAAAGGGCCAGAGCAAGAGATGTATCTGTTTGATAAGCTTCCTTACTTAAAAAGCTAGTGTGCAGAGGGATATTTTTTTAATGATACTTTTCATTTTCATTTTTATTAATTTTTGAAAAACTTTTTAGCTTGTATTGGGGTATAGCCAATGAACAATGTTGTAATAGTTTCAGGTGAACAGTGAAGGGACTCAGCCGTACATACACATGCATCCATTCTCCTCCAAAATCTCCCATCCAGGCTGCCATGTAAAGAGTTCACTGTGCTATCTAGTAGGTCCTTGTTGGTTATCCATTTTAAATAAAGCAGTGTGTACAAGTCAGCCCCAAACTCCCTAACTATACCTTCCCACTATCCTTGACACTTTCTTCCTGTCTGTGTCCTGTGCAACCATAAGTTCATTCTCTTAGTCTGTGAATATGTTTCTCTTTTGTAAGTAAGCTCTAAGTGATATTTTTTGAATGATGCAAGTTTCAGCCTCCTGACATCTCCAATGACCAAACAATATGTCCAGTATATTTCAGGGCACCCTGCCTCCTCTCCTGCTCTCTTCAGCCCCTATACAGCCTACCCTCCAACATATGAACTTCTCCTTTTTCTTTGAGTACACTAAGTCCCAATCCCTTCCTATGCCTTTATCCGTGTTCCTCCCTCTGCCAGGAATATCCTTGTCCCCTTTTCTGGATGGAAGACTGTTAAGCCTTCAGAATAAAACTGATCATAATAAAGGTCACATTTGTTACTTACCTAGCCCAAGCACTTTATATATATCATCTTGCATAATTCCCAGAACAACTGTATGAAGTTAGTGTATATATGTGTGTTAGTTGCTCAGTTGTGTCCAACTCTGATCCCATGGACTGTAGCCTGCCAGGCTGCTCTGTCCCTGAAATTCTCTAGGCAAGAATATTGCAGTAGGTAGCCATTCGCTTCTCCAGGGGACCTCCCTAACCCAGGGATCAAACCTGGATCTCCTGCATTGTAGGAAGATTCTTTACCATCTGAGCTACCAGGCAAGCTCCTGATGAAATTAGAACTACTCTTAATTCTCACATTATAGACTGAGGCTTAGAGAGGTTAAGTCACTATAGTGGGTTGATTCCCAAATGGCCCACAATGGTCTCGACTTCCTGATATTCATACCACTTGAATGTGGGCTGGTCTAATGACTTACTTCTAACCAATAGAATATGGCACAGATAATGAGATATCAATTCTGCCATTATATTATAGAGATGTTTAACTTCTGTCTTGTTAGCAGATTCTCTTTCTCACGGGTTTTGACAAATTAAATTGCCATATTGGGAACGTTCACTTGGTCAGGGACTGGCAGAACCTCCAATCAAAAAATCCAACTAGAAATTGAGACACTCAGTCCAATAATTCAAAAGGAACTGAATCCTCAGCAACTATGTAAGTGAGCTTGGAAGTAAATTCTTTCCCAGATGATCTTTCAGATGAGACCACTGCCCTGCCTAATAAGTGAACTGCAGCTTTGTGAGAGACCCTGAAACAAAAGACCCCTCTAAGTTATGTTCAGATTCTTGATCCACAGAAACAGTGAGATAATAAATATTTGTTGTTTTAAGGCACTAAGTTTGTGATAATTTGTTATGCAACAAAGGTAACTAAATACAGTCATATTCTTCAGATCCTGGGACTTAGAAATCCATGCCTGGCTGAGTCCAGAACATACACTATTGTTCACTTCTCTGCTAGCTCTGAATATACCTCCATTGGGAAATTTTTCTACTATAAGTATAATTAGCTTTGTTTGTGAATTTTATTATTATTAATACTTATGTTTAAGCTCTTTCCATATTGAATTGTAATTTTCTGTTTATTTATCTGTTAGACAGTAGACAGTTCAGGGTCATGAATACAGATTTATCTCTATAACTCTGGCACCTCGCCCAGCCCTGATATATAGATTCTTTGAAAATGTATATATTGAACTGATAAATTATTACTTTGTAAGACAATGTAAATCAACCAACAATTCACTTCCGATGATATTTATTGATGTCTCTCATATCAGCCACTGGACAACATGTTGAGACTCAAACATGAACAAATCACTGTTACCTATATATAGCTGCTAGCATCTAAAGGTAACTGGCATATGAAAAAGAAAGACAACACAGAGCAGTAAGCAGTATCAGAGAGGTGTTAAGTTGAACCCCATAAAATGACCATCTTTGTATGTCAGAAAAAATTGAATATGGACAATGTCATATGATTCAACCTATCAGAGATTATGCTATCAGAACATAAGGTGGAATAATTAGTGCATCTGACATTGTCTTGACCTTTAATTCTAAGGCGGAAAAATGACAAAGATAACTGAATTCTTAGCAAACAGTAGGGTATCCTTTGAGCAGATAAACCCAAGAAAAGATTACATTGTAAGCAAACAGAATGATTGGTGTACTAACAGAGGTGGGAGTAAATGAGGATAAAGTTTTGCTAAATTCAGAGGAACAGATCTTCTTTTTCAACATCATACTTCTGTAAGTTAGTTGTTATCAAAATAAATTGTGAAAGAAATTATCCTGTGAAATTCCAATTCAAGTCATTAGTTCAGTTCAGTTTGGTTCAGTTGCTCAGTCATGTCCAACTTTTTGCGACCTCATGAATTGCAGCATGCTAGGCCTCCCTGTCCATCACCAACTCCTGGAGTCTACTCAGACTCACATCCATCAAGTCAGTGATGCCATCCAGCCATCTCATCCTCTGTCGTCCCCTTCTCCTCCTGCCCCCAATCCCTCCCAGCATCAGAGTCTTTTCCAATGAGTCAGCTCTTATATGAAGTGGCCAAAGTACTGGAGTTTCAGCTTTAGCATCATCCTTCCAAAGAACACCCACGACAAATCTCCTTTAGGATGGACTTGTTGGACCTCCTTGCAGTCCAAGGGACTCTCAAGAGTCTTTTCCAACACCACAGTTCAAAAGCATCAATTCTTCGGCGCTCAGCCTTCTTTACAGTCCAAGTCTCACATCCATACATGACCACAGGAAAAACCATAGCCTTGACTAGATGGACCTTTGTTGGCAAAGTAATGTCTCTGCTTTTGAATATGCTATCTAGGTTGGTCATAACTTTCTTTCCGAGGAGTAAGCGTCTTTTAATTTCATGGCTGCAGTCATGATCTGCAGTGATTTTGGAGCCCCCCCAAAATAAAGTTTGCCACTGTTTCTGCTGTTTCCCCATTTATTTCCCATGAAGTGATGGGACCAGTAGCCATGATCTTTGTTTTCTGAATGTTGAGCTTCAAGCCAACTCTTTCACTCTCCACTTTCACTTTTATCAATAGGCTTTTTAGTTCCTCTTCATTTTCTGCCGTTCTACCTAATGAGCAACATACATGTGCCAGGTATATTAATTATCTCTTGTTATATTTACCCATAATGACATTATTATCTTATAATTTCTGTAAGTCAGGAATCCAGGCACCTCTTAGCTGGATCCTCCAGCTCAGGATCTCTCACAAAGTTGCAATCAAGGTGGCAGCCATGGCTGCCCTGCTACTAAGGTTTGACTGGAGCGTGACCCACTTCCAGGCTCGCTTGTGTGGCTGATGAACTGAGGGCCTTAGCTCTTCAATGGCCTTTGAACAAGGGCCACTCCTAATCCTGGCCAGGCAGGTATCTCCAAAGGGCCATGCACGTCATGGCCCCTGAATTTTATCAGAACAAGTGAGAAAGCAGAAGAGGGCACACAAGATGCAAGTCACTGCCTTTCATGACCCAACATTGGCAATAACCTCTGGTACCTTAGAATGTAGCCATCCTTCTAGAGGTAACAAACTGAAGGTGAGGTTATTAGAATGGTTTCTCACCCAACGTAACTAGTCTTTATAAAAAAAGGGAAAATTTGGACACAGGGAGACACACAGAGGGAAGATGACATAAAAAGGCAGGGAGAACCTCATGTGAGTGTAAAAATGGTCACTGATCAGCCCAGGAAAGAGGCCTAGGACAGATGTCCCCTCTCAGCCCTCTGAAGGAACCAAACTTGCCAACACCTTGATTTGGGATTTCTAGCCTCAGAACTCTGAGACAATAAATTCCTGTTGCTTAAGCCACCCAATTTGTGGTACTTTGTTACAGGAGTGCTAGTGAACTTATGTAAGTGGTGAACAAAATGGATAGGTTTCCTGCAGTCAGAGAGCTTTCAGTCAAGGGCAGAGACATCTGTTAAACAAATGACCAAATATGTAATTGAAAACTGAATGCCATGTTCTTAAAAAAAGAAAAAAGACGCTATGAACACATAAGAACCCAACTTAGCCCTGCACACTCAGATATCAAAAGCAAGCAGATAATAAGGAGGTAAAAACTTTCTATTAATCTAGCATAGATTCCTAGATGAATCTGGATAAAACTTGCTCAGGAAAATTCCAGCAGGGAAGAATTTAAACATTGGATCCACTGGGCGGCTAAGCATTTCAAAGGAAGGATGGAAATCCCATTTTTTGAGCAATTTCAGATGGCACAGCAGAAAACACTCTAAAATCAATTCTAGGAAGTCTTGGGACTTCCCTCGTGGTCCAGTGGTTAAGACTCCATGCTTCCACTGCAGGGGGCACAGGTTTTATGCCTGGTCAAGGAACTAAGATTCTACAGCCAAGTGGCGTGGCCAAAAAAAGAAGAAACAAACAAAACAAAAATAGGGAGCCTTTCTCTGGCCAGTACTTTTCATCTGTGTCTCTTTCATTTCTTTTGCTTGCAATTTTCTAATTGCATCTCAAGTTATGGCCTGATAGTCAAAGGGGCTCTAATGCCTCCTTTGTGTAGTCACAGCACTTTGCCCTTTATAAAAGGAATTATGCAAGGCTAATAAATTAAGATAACCCTCAAATAAAATAAAGTGACATTTAAAACAAAATCATTTAGGACTGTTCACCTTCTGAAGGAGGAAAAACTGTTAAGAAATTGAGTCTTGAGATGAACTTGGTGTTTGGCAACCTAAGAGGCTCTTTTCCAATAAAACATTACTCGGCAGCCCAAAGGTTTTAAAACAGAAGCCATTCCTTTACAAGTTTTCAGAAACCATTTGGATTATCTAGTCAAAAAATCACAGAGTTGATAGTTGATTCGGCTGGCATATGAGTCATCTTGTATATATCCAGGGTGTTTTAACTCAACACCTCAAATCTTAGATGCTCAGATTTCAGCTGAATTGACCTTCAAAATCTGGGAAATGTGTCAGATGGTTTTAGCAAGCCAAAAGACTCGCTTTTGTTTTCCTACGCAGCCTCCCAATGGATAAAGTTTAGAGGCGCTGATGGTCTATTTGCCAAGCAGGTCTGTGTCACTGAGATCCTATTTGTCAGTGACATTAGGTTGTCCAGACATAAGTGTCAGTCGAGACTGCTGCCAAGGTCATGCCAGACAAGGGCAGCCAAGTAGGGACAAGCATCACCCTCCCTCATTTTGAAACACAGAGATTTATGTCTGAGAGTGTTTTGCCTATGTTCTCCTCTAGGAGTTTTATAGTTTCTGATCTTACATTTAGATCTTTAATCCATTTTGAGTTTATTTTTGTGTGCGGTGTTAGGAAGTGATCTAGTTTCATTCTTTTACAAGTGGTTGACCAGTTTTCCCAGCACCACTTGTTAAAGAGATTGTCTTTACTCCATTGTATATTCTTGCCTCCTTTGTCAAAGATAAGGTGTCCATATGTGTGTGGATTTATCTCTGGGCTTTCTATTTTGTTCCATTGATCTATATGTCTGTCTTTGTGCCAGTACCATACTGTCTTGATGACTGTGGCTTTGTAGTAGAGCCTGAAGTCAGGCAGGTTGATTCCTCCAGTTCCATTCTTCTTTCTCAAGATTGCTTTGGCTATTCGAGGTTTTTTGTATTTCCATACAAATCTTGAAATTATTTGTTCTAGTTCTGTGAAAAATGTGGCTGGTAGCTTGATAGGGATTGCATTGAATTTGTAAATTGCTTTGGGTAGTATACTCATTTTCACTATATTGATTCTTCCAATCCATGAACATGGTATATTTCTCCATCTATTAGTGTCCTCTTTGATTTCTTTCATCAGTGTTTTATAATTTTCTATATATAGGTCTTTAGTTTCTTTAGGTAGATATATTCCTAAGTATTTTATTCTTTTCATTGCAATGGTGAATGGAATTGTTTCCTTAATTTCTTTTTCTACTTTCTCATTATTCGTGTATAGGAATGCAAGGGATTTCTGTGTGTTGACTTTATATCCTGCAACTTTACTATATTCATTGATTAGCTCTAGTAATTTTCTGGTGGAGTCTTTAGGGTTTTCCATGTAGAGGATCATGTCATCTGCAAACAGTGAGAGTTTTACTTCTTCTTTTCCAATTTGGATTCCTTTTATTTCTTTTTCTGCTCTGATTGCTGTGGCCAAAACTTCCAGAACTATGTTGAATAGTAGCGGTGAAAGTGGACACCCTTGTCTTGTTCCTGACTTTAGGGGAAATGCTTTCAATTTTTCACCATTGAGGATAATGTTTGCTGTGGGTTTGTCATAGATAGCTTTTATTATGTTGAGGTATGTTCCTTCTATTCCTGCTTTCTGGAGAGTTTTTATCATAAATGGATGTTGAATTTTGTCAAAGGCCTTCTCTGCATCTATTGAGATAATCATATGGTTTTTATTTTTCAATTTGTTAATGTGGTGAATTACGTTGATTGATTTGCGGATATTGAAGAATCCTTGCATCCCTGGGATAAAGCCCACTTGGTCATGGTGTATGATCACAGCAGGATCCTCTATGATCCACCTCCCAGAATACTGGAAATAAAAGCAAAAATAAACAAATGGGATCTAATTAAAATTAAAAGCTTCTGCACAACCAAGGAAAATATAAGCAAGGTGAAAAGACAGCCTTCTGAATGGGAGAAAATAATAGCAAATGAAGCAACTGACAAACAACTAATCTCAAAAATATACAAGCAACTCCTGCAGCTCAATTCCAGAGAAATAAACGACCCAATCAAAAAATGGGCCAAAGAACTAAACAGAAATTTCTCCAAAGAAGACATACGGATGGCTAACAAACACATGAAAAGATGCTCAACATCACTCATTATTAGAGAAATGCAAATCAAAACCACAATGAGGTACCACTTCACACCAGTCAGAATGGCTGCGATCCAAAAATCTGCAAGCAATAAATGCTGGAGAGGGTGTGGAGAAAAGGGAACCCTCCTACACTGTTGGTGGGAATGCAAACTAGTACAGCCACTATGGAGAACAGTGTGGAGATTCCTTAAAAAATTGCAAATAGAACTACCTTATGACCCAGCAATCCCACTTCTGGGCATACACACCGAGGAAACCAGAATTGAAAGAGACACATGTACCCCAATGTTCATCGCAGCACTGTTTATAATAGCCAGGACATGGAAACAACCTAGATGTCCATCAGCAGATGAATGGATAAGAAAGCTGTGGTACATATACACAATGGAGTATTACTCAGCCGTTAAAAAGAATTCATTTGAATCAGTTCTGATGAGATGGATGAAACTGGAGCCGATTATACAGAGTGAAGTAAGCCAGAAAGAAAAACACCAATACAGTATACTAACACATATATATGGAATTTAGGAAGATGGCAATGACGACCCTGTATGCAAGACAGGGAAAGAGACACAGATGTTTATAACGGACTTTTGGACTCAGAGGGAGAGGGAGAGGGTGGGATGATTTGGGAGAATGACATTCTAACATGTATACTATTATGTGAATTGAATCGCCAGTCTATGTCTGACGCAGGATGCAGCATGCTTGGGGCTGGTGCATGGGGATGACCCAGCGAGATGTTTTGGGGAGGGAGGTGGGAGGGGGGTTCATGTTTGGGAATGCATGTAAGAATTAAAGATTTTAAAATTAAAAAAAATAAAAATAAAAAAAATAAAATAAAATATCTAAAGCTAAAAAAAAAAAAAAAAAAATGAAACACAGAGATCTCAGCCTGAGCTGCAAGGCAGGGAGAAAAGTTCTGATTCCAAATCTTTTACTTTTCTGCACCCAGTGCTTCTCTGCTATGCTGTATTCACCTGAATTTACTCCCTCTAGTCTCTGTCCACTGTCCCAGGGCTTCCAGGTGATTCAGTGGTAAAGAATCTGCTTGCCAGTGCAGGAGATGTAGAAGACGTTGGTTCTATTCCCTGGGTCAGGAAGATGCCTTGGGGGAGGGAATGACAACCCAGTCCAGTATTCCTGCATGGGAGATCCCATAGACAGAGGAGCCTCGCGGCTATGATCCATGGGGTTGCAAAGAGTAAGATCTAAGTTAGCAATTGTTCACTGTCATAGCAGCCATTCTTTCCCTCTATAACTCTCCATTTGGGGTCCATCACTGACCTTGAAGGCCTGGAACCTTGTTCTTGTTTGAACTTGTTTCTACACATTCTCATTCAGACTTTACATATTCTCAATCATGGGTGATTCTCTCATGCCTGCTGCTGCAAGGATGCCATCTATGCCCAGGAAAAGGCATATCAACACTGGGAAACATTGCAGCTGTGATGGGCCCAGTGAGGTTCCCAGTCACTGATTCCAGCCAGCCTTGTCCTGTATCCCCAATATCTGATGATTAAGGATCGTAACAGAGGGGCCCATCTGGGAAGAGGGCTCAGATTCTCTCTTGGATCGGGTTAGTGCAGGTTTGAGAAGAGCTCAGTGGTGGCCAAGAGGGCCATGGTCTCCTTACCCTATTGGTGTGCTTAGAGATGATGTCCCATTGCTGGTGTTTAAATGAAGTCTGAGCCCTATCTCTCTGTCTTGAATAATGACAAAGAACAGTGTGAAATCTGAGATGTAAAGCTTGCTTGGGGCAGAATGACAGCACATGGTAATGATCTATTTATATATTTGCTGTAAAATTCCACTTGAATGGATGTGTTTGTTCTTATTCTTTCTCCTTCACACTCACACACACAAGGCACTATGCACATTGTCAGTGCTAAGGTGAGATGAGGGAGACACTGGGGTAATTGCTCTGGTTGGATTGCTCTGCTATAGGCTTTTACCTAGTGTCAGGGGCAGGTGCAGCCCCACTGTGTCCAAAGTCTGGAAGTAGCATGTCTCAGCTATGTTCCCTTGGGTCCTGCCATTGCCCAAATCTTGTCATTCAGCACCCTTTTGGCCTTAAGAATTCTCCTTATTTCCTTCCAAAAATCTCTAATTTCTGCTTTAGTTAGTGAGAGTTGGAATTCTGGCATTACTACTTAGGTATTACATTGTTGATAGTGGAGTTAGATGAAGTGGTTAATCTTTTTTTCTTTCAGCTCTCTCTTAAAACAACAGTTCATAAACCCTCCTGGATTGTATCAACTCAGTGATTTGGTTGAAGGAGGTGAAGAGGTTGATCTAGTTTCAGGATGTGAGTCAGTGGGAATGTTAGTTAGAAAGACCCCTGGAATCCAGAGGCTCCTATATTTTCTCTCTTTTCTGAAATTCTCCACCTTGAAAAAGACAAAAGTTTTCGGTAATTAGTGTGAAACTGCACTGACACTATGGATCTTTTAATTATTTCATTTTCATTTTGCTGATTAAGCTCTAAATAAAGCCTAGTTAAGACTTAAAAATTAGTATAAAGTGCCAAGATATTGAAGTTTACAGAATGACCACTACTTGTATGGTACAAGTCCATCCACCGATGGTTACTATTTGTGTCACGTGATTCGGTCCATTGCAGAAGAGAGTAGGAGGGAAAGGTCTCAGCAAAGGGGGAAACATTGGTCATAGCATTTGGGCTTTTAGCTGTGCTTGACCGCCTCTTATTCCATCTGTCACTCTTGGATTATATTGTTTCTGAGAATAAAATATGGCAATGTATAATGTTGATGAGATGGGTCTCAATCACAATTCATTTCAAGTCTCCTTGGCTGAACTAGGTCCAGGAATTCAGCAAGAAAAGATAGTAATAATCAAGGAGAAGAATGAATAATCATGCAATATATAGAAATTCAACTGGAAAGTATTGAGGTCCTACACTGGGCCAGACACTGCTAAGCCAGAGGATATAAAGATAAAAGATGACTGACCAGTTCTTGTCCTAAAAGAGCTTAGACTCTCTGGTCACTTGGAGATGTGGGTGAATAAATGTATTCTATGTATGTCATTTCAGACCAGAGGCTTGCAGGGCTGGAGGTCGGATTACAAAGAAGCAGGAATAGCTGTCCCACACCAGACCTGACACCCCTTCAACTCCAGTCTGTCTGGAGTTGACCACCCATTGATTTCATGGGGTTAGCCAACAACATTTGGGGGCAGAAGAGACAAAAAGGCAAAATAAGAAGATAACTTCTGAGCAGAATAGAGCCAGCTTCTGTGGCTGGAATTCATTCATTCCAGTGGTTAAGACTCCATGCTTCCAATACAGGTTCAATCCCTGATCAGGGAACTAAGATCCCACAGCCATGGGGCCAAAATAAACAAAAAAGAATACAACCAGCTCTGCAATGTGAAAATAAGAAGAGCAGAGTAAAAGGCCAAAGATCTCAAGAAGCCTAATCTATGGACTGGCGCCATCTTGGTAGTATTTTATAACCTATAGCAAAATGATAGGGAAAGCGGTGTAGTACTTCACTGTATGCCAATTTAAGGTTGCCCAAGGTTTTTCATGAGAAAGACTCTCATTTATTTTAGTACTATATTCTCCATAATTTAAAATGCCCTCTCTTTTATGAAAGTCTGTACTCAGTTGACAGTTCTCTGAGAATTCCCCAGAACACATTACACTGGTGCGCAAACACCGGAAGTCAGGAACCACTGAGAAATTACAGCGCAGTTCCCACCACTGGAGGCACTTCTGTGCTTCAAAAGACAGGCATTTCTCAGGAATTAAACAACCCTGGGTTTTTTTGTGCAGAAAATGAAGAGGAAATGGTGATGGGATTCTGGAAGCAAAGCTTCGCTCACAGTCCGTAGGTACCATTACATTTGGTCAATCATCGGTTTGAATTTCCGGAGACTGAGGGCAAGGGGTCAAACCAGTGTTTACATGGCTGTAGGGAAGAGTGGGAGGAAGGAATGGATGAGTCAAGATGTATCATTCTGGAGTTAGAATGAATTCCTGTCCCCCTCAGCAGCATCGCTGACCAGCCAGCTACAGAAAAAATGAGGAAATTACTTCAAAACAGGGAGTGGAGGTGGAGAGAAAAGTTTCCTTAACTTTCTGAAAAGAAGTCAATAGGCTTTTTATCTCTTCTTCATCTAAAGTAAGGAAGAATCCTGAAACTAGGAGCCTCTCCTTATAATGTTGTTATTGTTATTTAGTCACTAAGTCATATCTGAATTTTTTTGTACAATCCCACGGACTGTAGCCCTCCAGGCTCCTCTGTCCATGGGATTTCCCAGGCAAAAATACTGCAGTGAGTTGCCATTTCCTTCTCCAGGGGATATTCCCAATCTAGAGATTAAACCTGAGTCTCCCGCCTTGGCAGGTGGATTCACTACCACTGAGTCACCAGGAAAGCCCCTCTCCTTATACTACAAGGTTCCAAAACAGTGATCTTACACCGAAAACTTCCTCTTGGAGCCTATAGAAAGCAACTATGCTTTCCCTTAGGCATTGACAAAGGCCCTGAAGAAAATGCTGGTCTTCCCGAGGGAGTAGATTCACTGAGCTTCTCTCATCACAGTGAAAAGGGTTCATCTAACCCTCTTTTCTTTTTTTTTCTTATTTGTGCAACTTAACTGCAGGCTAAAAGCATCTTACTGCTTTTCTCAGCAGAAGTGAACTATCATTTTGTTAGTATTATTAATCAGTGTTATGAACTGCACTCTACCTCCCCTACCCACTAAATTCAAATGTTGAAGTTCTAACCCCCAAAATAAATGTATTTGGAAATTGTTCAGTTCAGTTCAGTCGCTCAGTCGTGTCCGACTCTTTGCGACCCCATAAATTGCAGCACGCCAAGCCTCCCTGTCCATCACTAACACCTGGAGTTCACCCAAACCCACGTCCATCGAGTCGGTGATGCCATCCAGCCATCTCATCCTCTGTCATCCCCTTCTCCTCCTGCCCCCAATCCCTCCCAGCATCAGAGTCTTTTCCAATGAGTCAACTCTTCCCATGAGGTGGCCAAAGTACTGGAGTTTCAGCTTTAGCATCATTCCTTCCAAAGAAATCCCAGGGCTGATCTCCTTCAGAATGGACTGGTTGGACCTCCTTGCAGTCCAAGGGACTCTCAAGAGTCTTCTCCAACACCACAGTTCAAAAGCATCAATTCTTTGGTGCTCAGCTTTCTTTACAGTCCAAATCTCACATCCATACACGACTACTGGAAAAACCATAGCCTTGACTAGATGGACCTTTGTTGGCAAAGTAATGTCTCTGCTTTTGAATATGCTGTCTAGGTTGGTCATAACTTTTCTTCCAAGGAGCAAGCATCTTTTAATTTCATGGCTTCAGTCACCATCTGCAGTGATTTTAGAGCCCCCCAGAATAAAGCCTCTCACTGTTTCCACTGTTTCCCCATCTATTTGACATGAAATGATGGAACCAGATGCCATGATCTTAGTTTTCTGAATGGTGAATTTTAAGCCAGCTTTTTCATTCTCCTCTTTCACTCTCATCAAGAGGCTCTTTAGTTCTTCTTCACTTTCTGCCAAAAGTGTGGTGCCATCTGCATATCTGAGGTTATTGATATTTCTCCTGGCAATCTTGATTCCAGCTTGTGCTTCATTTAGTCCAGCATTTCTCATGATGTACTGTGCATATGAGTTAAATAAGCAGGGTGACAATATACAGCCTTGAAATACTCCTTTCCCGATTTAGAACCAGTCTGTTGTTCCATGTCTCGTTCTAACTGGTGCTTCCTGACCTGCACACAGATTTCTCAGGAGGCAGATCAGGTGGTCTGGTATTCCCATCTCTTGAAGAATTTTCCAGTTTGTTGTGATCCACACAGTCAAAGGCTTTGGCATAGTCAATAAAGCAGAAGTAGATGTTTTTCTGGAACTCTCTTGCTTTTTCGATGATCCAGCGGATGTTGGCAATTTGATCTCTGATTCCTCTGCCTTTTCTAAATCCAACTTGAACATCTGGAAGTTCATGGTTCGCATACTGTTGAAGCTTGGCTTGGAGAATTTTGAGCCTTACTTTGCTAGCGTGTGAGATGAGTGCAATTGTGTGGTAGTTTGAGCATTCTTTGGTATTGCCTTTCTTTGGGATTGGAATGAAAACTGACCTTTTTCCATCCTGTAGCTGCTGCTGAGTTTTCCAGATTTGCTGCCATATTGAGTGCAGCACTTTCACAGCATCATCTTTTAGGATCTGAAATAGCTCAACTGGAATTCCATCATCTCCACTAGCTTTGTTCATAGTGATGCTTCCTAAGGCCCACTTGACTTCACATTCCAAGATGTCTGGCTCTAGATGAGTGATCACATCATCGTGATTATCTGGGTCATGAAGACCTTTTTTGTACAGTTCTTCTGTGTATTCTTGCCACCTCTTCTTAATATCTTCTGCTTCTGTTAGGTCCACACCATTTCTGTCCTTTATCGTGCCCATCTTTGCATGAAAATTTCCCTTGGTATCTCTAATTTTCTTAAAGATATCTCTAGTCTTTCCCATTCTATTGTTTTCCTCTATTTCTTTGCATTGATCACTGAGGAAGGCTTTCTTACCTCTTTTTGTTATTCTTTGGAATTATGCATTCAAATGGGTATATCTTTCCTTTTCTCTTTTGCCTTTTGCTTCTCTTCTTTTCTCAGTTATTTGTAAGGCCTCCTCAGACAACCATTTTGCCTTTTTCCATTTCTTATTTTGGGGATGGTCTTGATCAGTGCCTCCTGTACAATGTCAAGAACCTCTGTCCATAGTTCTTCAGACACTTTATCTATCAGATCTATTTGTCACTTCCACTGTACAATCATAAGGGATTTGATTTAGGTTATACCTGAATGGTCTAGTGGTTTTCCCTACTTTCTTCAGTATAAGTCTGAATTTGGCAATAAGGAGTTCGTGATCTGAGCCACAATCTGCTCAGTTGTGTCCAACTCTTTGCGACCCCCTGGACTATATAGTCCATGGAATTCTCCAGGCCAGAACACTGGAGTGGGTAGCCTTTCTCTTCTCCAGGGGATCTTCCCCACCCCGGGATCGAACCCAGGTCTCCCACATTGCAGGAAGATTCTTTACCAGCTGAGCCACAAGGGAAGCCCAAGAATACTGGAGTGGGTAGCCTTTCTCTTCTCCAGTGGATCTTCCTGATCCAGAAATCGAACCAGGGTCTCCTGCATTGCAGGGAAAGCCCAATAAGTAAGTAACTTTGGTTAAATGAGACCATAAAGGTGGGGCCCAGATGTGATAGGATCAGTGTCATCATGAGAAGAGACATCGGAGAGTTCACTCTTTCTCTCTCTCCCTGCCATGTGAAGACACAGAGAGAATGCGGCATCTAGACGCCAGGATGAGAGCCCTCACCAAAAAACAAAACAACTGTGTCCAGAAGTTGGTCACAGAAGTTGTCCAGAAGTGAAAGAAATTAACTTCTGTTGTTTAAGCCACCAGTATGTGGCATTTTGTGATGACAACCTGAGTAGACTAATATCATTAGTTATTATCCTATGAACTGACCTTAATTTCTTAAGAATAGAATGTTTACCCAGAGGAACGGATAGAACTCTCTTTGGGAACCACATTGTCACTTAGAAAGAGGAGGGTACTAACATTATTTGTGCTTTTACATATTTGTTGGGAACTAATCATTGCAAATACACTAGGTAGGAAGCTGTGGGTTAGAGGGCCTGTGCAACTTGGTAGGTCACAGGGCTAGGAAGCTGAGGGCCCCCATGGGATATGCCAGGTTTGCTGGGCTCAGAAGCCAGGCTGTACCTGTTTTCTCTGCCATCTGCACTGTCCTAACCCACATTAGACTGAGTTCTCCCCTTCCTTGCCTAAATATCACTTTTGCTGCAGCAGTTAAAACCACTTCATAAACTGGGGAAGGTTTTTTAGAGCATTTACTGAGATCTAGTGGTTATATGATCCCAATTTTGCAGGGGTAAAGAAAGAACAAAAGAAAACACATACTGTATATCTTGCACTTTTTAAAAGCCTGGGGAAAAAAAGACTGGAAAAGTGACATCAGATAGTAAGAGTATCTTTGTTGCTGTTGTTGTTTTTCTGAATAGTAGGATAATGAGTGACTTTATTTTGCTTTTATATTTTTTTGGACCCTTTTATTTTACAGTCTCAATTCTTGTAGTCAGAAAAACAGTTTTAATGACAAAAAGCAGGCTACACCGTCTTCTTCCTGTGGCATCCATTTGCTCTGTGCCAGCACAGGGTGTCCATGGCTCCTTGACTAAGAGCTTGGGCATCACGGTCAGGGCTTGGGCGGACCACAGAGAAAAGGCAGGAGCTGACCCTGAGCAATCCCGTTACAGAGCAGTGGGGGCAGGGAGGAGATGCTGACACGGGTTCAGTTCCAAACCTAACTGGGAAAAGGTGAAATGGTTACCATCTGGAGTTGCCCGTGACGGGAGTTGAGGGGGGGAGGTGGCCTGCCGCAGGGCTCCAGCACAGGGGTCCCCTCTCTGTGCCCCTGCCCTTCCTCCGAACTGTGACGCAGGAGAAAGAGCTACACCTCTCTGTGACCTTCGGATGACCCAGCCACTCTGACAGGGTGGCCACCATCCAAGTGACATTTCCAAATAATGAACTGATCCACAGACACTGGATCATATCTTTGTAGATCTATCTTTATCAAATAGAAAGAAATGAAAAGCAAATTTTCTGCCTGTGTTCTAGAGAGTGTGTGGCCTAGATGGGTGGTATTCTCTGTGGTTATCTTGGCAATATTCAGCTCTTGCTCTCTCTTATATCTTCTGAAGTGCCATTTTTGGCAAAAGAGCCCGGGAGAAATAGTAGATATTGAGGAAAAGGAAACAGTAGGGTTCCCGCCCCCCTCAACCCAACTCTTTCTCTGTTTCATAATGAAAAGTTGTGAACAGTAGAGAGCTAGGATTTCTTGAGAGAAAATGATGGTGAATGAAAGATTCTTATAAATGCTAGAATATTCTGGAGGTGATCCGGCTGATTAGAAAGTGAAAAGGCTATTGTATTTTTCCCAGGGGGCAGTGACCTGAACAGGGCAGAACTTCTAGAATGATTTACATCTGTCCTAAAAGCCTTTATGCAACTAACTCTTTGCCTTTTTGTAACTCTATCTTTGCCTCTAGTTTCAGTAACTCTTAGAAAGCAGAGATCCTATTCTGTTTATCTGTTTGCTTCTTCAGCAACTATTATTGAGCATCTGTTACGTGAACAGCTCTGTGCTACCCATGGAGGGGATATCCCTGTGTATATGTGTGTGTGTGTGTGTGTGTATGTGTGTGTGTGTGTGTATGTACAATGAATACATTACACATGCATTCATTATGCATTTTACGTCTGTATATGGTAGTAGCCTGAGTAGTGCTCACCAAAAAGATAGGCCCACGTCTTAACACTTGTTGTGCGTGTGTGTGAGCCGCTCGGTCATGTCTGACTCTTTGCAACCCCATGGGTACAGACCCCTGGCTATAACCTGCCAGGGTCCTCATCCATGGACTTCTCCAGGCAAGAATACTGGAGTGGTTTGCCATTTCCTTCTCCAGGGGATCTTCCCAATCCAGGGATTGAACCTGGGTCTCCTATATTGCAGGCAGATTCTTTTACCACTGAGCCACGAGGGAAGTCCCTAAAGTGAAGTGAAAGTCACTCAGTTGTGTCTGACTCTTTGCGATCCCATGGACATACAATCCATGGAATTCTCCAGGCCAGAATACTGGAATGGTTAGCCTTTCCCTTCTCCAGGGGATCTTCCCAACCTAGGGATCGAACCAAGGTCTCCCACATTGCAGGCGGATTCTTTACCAGCTGAGCCATAAGGAAAGCCCTAACACTTGTTAGGTATGCAATTCTGAGTAATTTATATCTCCAGTGGAGGTAATAGTTTATGTGTTCTCACATATTCTAGTAGTGACTGTAATCCTCACTACTCCGTATTTCAAATATGTGTTTAATGCCTGTCTTCTTTGATGAACAATTATGTTCTATTGTTCCATGAGATCAGGCATTGTTTTGATGCACACTTATACATATAATATATACATCTGTGCATATATTATAAGTGTGTGTTAGTTTCCCAGGCACTCTGACTCAGGAGCCTCGACTTTTCACCATTGTACCTCATTGCTCTTTAGTATGTGGAAAGACTAGCAGTATGACTGAGCCTGGCTTTGTAGGCAGAGGCAGCAGGGAAGGGCTTAGTACACTGTGATATGTACAGTTACTACACCTTACATGAATGATTCCGTGCAAGTTCACAGCTTAGTCTGAAAAAGGAGAACTAGAGCAAAGGGATTGCTGTCTTTAACAAATGATCTTAGCCTGGGATTCTGCAGAAGCAGATGCTAAGACAAGACTCTAACAGAGATGATCCCAGAAAAAACACAGGTAAGAGAGTTGGGGAAGTGAGACAGGGAAAAGAAGGCAGCCCAGGGAAGAGTTCATTATCAAGCAAGCTCACACTGTGGGTAACTGAAGATTAGTCCTGTTGTGGGTCCCTGGGAGCCAGCACGGGGCACATCCTGGGGTGGAAATTATCTCCACTGAGAGATAAGGGAGCTGGGCTATTTACACACCAACAGCCATTAGTGTTTTGTTTAGGTCTCTTCACAGGGGACAGAATTTCCTTGCACTTTTGGCCAACCAAGCAGCAGCATAGGCCTTTCAACAGAGAAACACAGGTGCATTTCCCTGGGAGGCAGTTATTTGGGCCATGCGGAGAGCACCGAGAACATCTGGCTCAAGGGGTTGAAAGGATCCATTTTCTAAGGTTACTGGTCCTGAGGGTGCATGTGGAGAAAGAGGTGGGGCATTATATCCCAGAAATGCCAAATCCCCAAACTAGATACATTATTCTCCCAACTTAAACCCAAATTCAGTCCAAAACCCCATAGCAATGAGTGAAACAATGAGTAACTATTCCTCTCTTTTATTTCTCCTTTCCACATGATCAAATATGATTGTTTATTATGATTTGAACAGTGCTTCTATTTCAGGTAGAATATTCTAGAGAAATAGGAAACCATATTGGGCGTATTGGAGAAGGAAATGGCAACCCACTCTAGTATTCTTGCCTGGAGAATTCCATGGACAAAGGAGCCTGGCAGAGTACAGTCCATGGGGTCACAAAGAGTTGGACATGACTGAGTGACTATCACTCACTCATTGTGAGTATGGTTGGGAAAATAGAAAAAGGAGAAGAATCTAAATGTGGAAGTCATCTCAGACACAACTGGCACTGGAAAATTAGAAAACAATTTTTCCTTCTTTTCTGTCGGGGGCAGGTACAGGCAGCTGGCGGAGGGTGTGGTTTCAAGCCCAGCATCTCTCTGCATATCTCATGTCCAGTGGGAGAAGAACTTTGGGCCCTGTGGATCTTTTGAAAACATTTACCTTGGTCTTCCCTGGTGGCTCAGATGGTAAAGAATCCACACGTAATGCAGGAGACCTGAGTTTGATCCCTGGGTTGGGAAGATCCCCTGAAGGAGGATATGGTAACCCACTCCAGTATTCTTGCCTGGAGAATTCCATGGACAGGGGAGCCTGGCAGGCTACAGTTTGTGGGGTCATAAAGAGTTTGACACAACTGAGAAACTAACAATGTCACTTCATAACTGAGCATGAAAAACTGTGGAAAATCATTACCAAATCCTCCTGAGGGAGGACATTCTTGTGGCAGGTCCAGGGAGGGAATAGATCTCTCTGTTCTCCCACTGGGCAGGGGAGAAGGCAGTGGGGGCAGAGGTCTCTTGCTCCAGGAAACAAAGCCTCACTGAAATGAGTTTGTTTGGGGCAGCATGGAGGGAAATCTTTTCTTTACCAAGCCAAGAACCCTCAATATCTGTAGAAAGGATGTCATTTCAGAGGCCACAGAGGAATTTCTGGAAGAAGAGGCATAAAAACATCTCTGAGATAACCTCTATGGATAAAATGAAAGAACTCTACCGTTTTGGAAGTAGTAACAGAAGTGAGCAGGTTGGTCCTCAAATCAGGGAAGGAAAGCCATGGGAAGAGTTGAAGGTGAAATTATTGGAACTTCCAAGTGCTGCCTAGTGATGGCAGCAGCTCTGAGACCATCTGTCATTGCAGGGGAGTGAGGGTGGCAGACAGGGCATTGGTGCAGTTGTGCAGGAGCCTGGAAGATTAGAGGAGCCTTCTGGAACAATCAGGGAGCAAAGAAACTGGAGCTATGCAGTCCTCACCTGGTGGCAGAGATGATGCCCAAGACTGTCAAGGCAGTGTAAATGAGTGTTTCAAAATTGGTATAAAGTATATTCATAGGAAACTTGAAGTATAGCAAGGTCAACAGAGGTAGGAAGAATACACAAAAGAACTACACACACAAAAAAAATCTTCATGACCCAGATAACTACAATGGTGTGATCACTCACCTGGAGCCAGACATCCTGGAATGCGAAGTCAAGTGGGCCTTAGGAAGTGTCACTATGACCAAAGCTAGTGGAGGTGATGGAATTCCAGTTGAGCTATTTCAGATCCTAAAAGATGATGCTGTGGAAGTGCTGTACTCAATTTGCCAGCAAATCTGGAAAACTCAGCAGTGGCCACAGGACTAGAAAAGGTCAGTTTTCATTCCAATCCTAAAGTAAGGCAATGCAAAAGAATGCTCAAACTACCACACAATTGCACTCATCTCACATGCTAGTAAAGTGATGCTTGAAATTCTCCAAGCCAGGCTTCAGCAATACAAGAACCATGAACTTCCAGATGTTCAAGCTGGTTTTAGAAAAGGCAGAGGAACCAGAGATCAAATTGCCAACATCCGCTGGATCATCGAAAAAGCAAGAAATTTCCAGAAAAACATCTGCTTCTGTTTTATTGACTGTGCCAAAGCCTTTGACTGTGTGGATCACAACAAACAATGGAAAATTCTGAAAGAGATGAGAATACAAGACCACCTGACCTGCCTCCTGAAAAATCTGTATGCAGGTCAGGAAGCACCAGTTAGAACTAGACATGGAACAACAGACTGGTTCCAAATCGGGGAAGGAGTATTTCAAGGCTGTATATTGTCACCCTGCTTATTTAACTCATATGAAGAGTACATTATGAGAAATGCTGGACTAGATGAAGCACAAGCTGGAATCAAGATTGCCGGGAGAAATATCAATAATCTCAGATATGCAGATGACACCACCCTTATGGCAGAAAGTGAAGAAGAACTAAAGAGCTTCTTGAGAGTGAAAAGAGGAGAGTGAAAATGTTGACTTAAAACTCAATATTCAGAAAACGAAGATCATGGCATCTGGTCCCATCACTGCATGGCAAATAGATGGGGAAACAGTGGAAACAGTGACAGACTTTATTTTTTGGGAGCTCCAAAATCACGGCAGATGGTGACTGAAGCCATGAAATTAAAAGATGCTTGCTTTTTGGAAGAAAAGTTATGTCCACCTAGATAGCATATTAAAAAGCAGAGACATTACCTTGCTGACAAAGGTCAGTCTAGTGAAAGCTATTGTTTTTTCAGTAATCATGTACAGAAATGAGAGTTGGACTAGAAAGAAAGCTGAGCACTGAAGAACTGATGCTTTTTAACTGTGCTTTTGAATTGATGTTTTTGAGCTCTTGAGAGTCCCTTGGACTGCAAGGAGATCCAACCATCCCATCCTAAAGGAAATCAGTCCTGAATATTCATTGGAAGGACTGATGCTAAAGCTGAAACTCCAATACTTTTGGCCACCTGATACAAAGAACTGACTCACTAGAAAAGACTCTGGTGCTGGGAAAGATTGAAGGTGGGAGGAGAATGGGATGACAGAGGATGAGATGATTGGATGGCATCACTCAATGGACATGAGTTTGAGTAAACTCTGGGAGTTAGTGATGGACAGGGAAGCCTGGCATGCTGCAGTCCATGGGGTCGCAAAGTCAGATATGACTGAGCAACTGAACTGAACTAAGGTCAACAGGTCCAGAGATGATTGTCATTAAAAGATGGTTTATGGTCTTCCCTGGCAGTCTAGTGGTTGAGACTTTGAGCTTGCAATGCAGGGGCCTTGGGTTCAATTCCTGGTTGGGGAAGTAAGATCCCATATGCTGGGTAGTGCTGAAAAAGAAAACATGGCTTGTTACTTACAGTTCCCAAGAGGAGGGGATGTGCACATCAAGGGCAGGCATGTGGGGGTAGCATGTGAAAAGGCACCAGGTTTGGTTAGAAGACAGAAGGAGAGAGAGAAAACTGGTTTCTGCAGGGAGGAACAGGCAAGGCAGAGTAAGCAGGCTTGAGATTGGCCAGTTTGAATGGTTTCAGTGGACTCAGGGGCACAGGACTGTCCCTTACTGTCTGGACCCTGTCCTGGGGTGATTAGTACAGGTGGTCAGTGGCCTGGAGTGTGAGAGTCTGATGAAAGAGGTGGCTGGGATATGGGCTCTAGAGTTGTTGGTGTGTGTCTTGAGAAGTGGGTTCCCGAGTGAGTCGTTTATCTTTAGGAATTAGCTAACTCTGGGAAAGGCAGTCTTTCCACAGTCAGCAAGGCCCCAGAGCTCAGAGCATCCAAATAGAGAAAATAAAAGACATGGTTAATACCACAAGCCAGCTGGAAGGTGGTGAGCACCATTTTTTCTTTTTCTTTTAAAACCTTTCATAAAACGTTAAAACACTTTACATTTTAAGTCATGGCCCCTATTTCACCACATAGACCAGCCCTCGTGTATCTACTCCTAAAGGGAAGTGGTTATATTTGTCCCAGGCCTCACTTGGAAAGGATTTTGAAATCTTTCTCTGCAGAAGGCCTCATATTCATAAGTACAAAACCTTATTCATTGATAATAAACTTCAATGGAAACTTTTAATCATGTTTTTAAAAGCTGCTGTTTCAAAGCAATCTAGTAGAACCAAAGCCTTCATTATTTGAGAGATGTTTTTATGCAGAGTCTGTTGATACCACACTTTGAAAGTGAATTAATGATGAGCCTGGGTAAGCTGGATATTAAAAAAGATGTCAGGAGAGTTCCCCACTGGAACCAGCTTACACTGTGGTATAAAGGGTGTTCCTGTCGCAACCCCACATGAACTCTGATTCCCCTCCTTTCTCTCTCTTTTGGGTTGCCCTGCCAAGAAGAAGCCAGTCAAAAACTTACACATCACACTGTATTTCACTATATAGCACTATTGTTACTGCCATTTGAATATTAATTTTCTAGAATCAGATGGCAGTGCAACTGCATACATGACACCAGGGAGGGTATGAAGGCGTGAGTGGTTTTCTACCACACATGGATTCCTGGGTCTGACCAAAAATAAAGAGCAATAAATACAACATATTTTAAAAGAGAGAGAGCTTTAAATCTCAACAGACTTTGGTTCTTGGGCTTGTGAGAACAGCTTGGTCTCTGAATCACTGAGTGAACTCTCAGGGAGAGCTGAGCTCTTGGAAGAACCAGCACAAGAGTTTCAAAGCCAGGGCTGGCTCCAGGAGCTCAGGGTATCCTGGTGCAGTGCAGTGTCCAGAACATGTAGCCAAGAGTTCAGTTGTGTCCAAAGTTGATTCTAGCACTGGAAAAGTTCTCTCGGGTCATCTAGTGGAAAGCAACCCTCTTCAAATCTGGGCTTTGGATTCTGCGCTAATCCTACCCAATTTTAGCCTGTCTGAGGATTGCTGATACGTACAGTGGACTGTGCTTCATGGGGACAGTTGGCGTTTACTGTTCCATGATGGCTTCCTGCCACCACCCCTAGACTTGCCACGGGCTCCTATTCCTGTCAATGGTATTTCTATAAATTCAGTTAACTCTAGTGTGATGTGGTAAGAGGTACAACTCGTGCCATTCACCGAAGAGAACGTTCTCATCCTCACTTGTTCAAAGGTAGACCTTGAAAGGCGATTCTACTCTGCTTGGGCCTTTTCAGCCAGCTGGAGTGGCCTGAGTGCCCACAGGCCTGGAAATACAGGTCACAATCCCCTCCAGGTGTTTATGATATAATTCTTTATGGAAATAAAACAAACAACAAATAGAAAACAGGGGTTGCTTTCATTTTAATTTTGTCATATGAAAAAAAATTCTATCTAATTCTATCTACTTTCCCTATCATGTTACAATAAAAGTAACACCTAAAATGTGAATACTCTCCGAAGTTCTCTGATTTACTCACTGTCTGGAGAAAATATTGGCAGATTGCTCGGCTAGGTAGAAAATATCGACCTGTTTTTGTTGAGTGTTTTCCAGGTATCCTCGGCATTCTTTTAAGCTTTGACGTGTGCTATCTCATTCCCCCCCTCTCCCTTTTAAAATGCTTTGATGGCTTCAAACGGTCTTTTGTAGTGGTGGCAATTTCTCATTTCTGTCACATCAGATCCATCGGCAGGGCCTTGCCCAGGGCATTGTGAAGATAGGGATCCTGACATGACCCAGGGCTCAGCTGGAAGGGTGCCTGATTGATTAATAATGCCTGTCCCCAGAGCGGCTCTGTGGCAAGGGATGGGATGGGCGGATATTTGCCACCCCACAGTTCTCCAAAAAAGTTTCAAAGTCCTCAGTGGGAACTTAAGGCACTTGACAGTTCTTAGGATGCCTTCCTAGACTCATCTCTTTTCTTTCGATTCAGTGCCAGTGCTTCTCCAACTAAAAAAGATACATGAATCTCCAGGGTTCTTATTAAAATGCAGATTCCTAGTCAGCAGGTTTGAGATTCCCCATTTCTACCAAGCTCCCAGACGTTGCCAGTCCATGGACCGCATTTTGATCAGCCAGGCCACTTACCTTTAAGTTCTCAGAAACTGCATTGTGCTTTTACTCGTCAGTTAATGATGATTGCCATTTATTATTTACTAAGTGTGAACCCCTGTGCTAAGCATTTTACATAAATCATCTTATTTAATTCTAACCAAAAACCTCTTAGATAGATAGCTGTGTTGTCATTCCATTTTACAAATGAATAAAACCAGACTCAAAGGTTAAGTAACTTGCTCATGTTTAGAGGACAGCAAGGGGCTTGAACCCAGTTCCCTGCCACAAACCGCTCCTTGGTGGCTCAGTGGTAAAAAATCCACTTGCAATGCAGGAGACCTGGGTTGGATTTTCCTGGGTCAGGAAGATCCCCTGAAGAAGGAAATGGCAACCCACTCCAGTATTCCTGCCTGGAAAATTCCAATCCATGGAGTCACAAAACAGTTGGACACAACTGGGCCACTAAACAACAACAACAAACTCAGCCCATAGTTAGTAGTATCAGCATCACTCTGGAAGCTTGTTAGACAAGGCAAGCCTCAGGTTGTGCCCTAGACTCTACTGAATCAGAATCTTCATTTTCTCAAGGTCCCAGGTAGTTTAAATACACATGAAAGAAGTAAGTAGTGCTATTCCAAACAATCAGGACTTCTCAGATTTTTCTCATGCTGTTTCTTCCAAAATAGAAAGTCTTGAATCATAATTTTTATGATACCATTTCAATCAAGGATTATTTTTTAATATTCTGCAGTTTTGATCACACAAATTTGACCCAAAGGGCATTTTTGCTAGGTTGCTGAGCAAATTTTTGGCTTGGCTGAAATAATCTACACAAAATAAAACTGACAATGGCTAAAGATGCAAGTGGTAAAACTTCTTATAAATGAAAACCTGCCTAATGGGTCATCCCATGTCAGTCACGTTGGATACTGCAAGAGTTGGCTCAGGACAAAAACCAGACTTGGTTGAAATAATCAACATGAAATAAAACTGTCAACAGCTAAAATTACACATGGCAAGATACAGATTTAACAAAAAAAAAAAAAAAACTGAAAGAAGAATCAAGTCTTCTTAAAAATGAAACCTGCAAAGTTGGTCCCAGAAAGTTGAACTTGGTAGAAAGAGTGGCCTCAAAAAGAAAGCTCACAAATGCAGAGGTTACTCCTCCGAACACCTCCTCCTTGTTGTCTATTTCTAGACAACAAGAAATCCTGATTAATGATTCAATATTAAGTTCCCTGTGCAGGAATTAGTATCTATCTTATTTACTATATATTCCAGCATATGCAGCAGAGCCCAGTATATAATAGTATCTCAGTTAAAAATGTGTTGCACAAAATCTTAAAATGTATAGGAATACAATCTGATTCAAAAAAATTCAGTAGAACAAAAATGAAAATGGAAAAAATATTTTTAAAAGTCTGAATGTGTGGTATAGAATTTCACCAAAGAACTAAAGTGACTTAATGACATTTGATCCAAAGAATGATTTTCAACTGAGAAAGATTTCATGAGAAGATGATTCATCAGTGTTGGCAAAATTTGGATAAGAAATTCATAAACATGAGCTAAAATAAGCTGGAAGGATGACCTCATACTGTCCACCTGGTTAAACGGTGGAGTCAGAAATACAGAGCAAAGCAGCTGCATGAGAAAAATCTGCATTCTTTCCTTCTGGCAGTAAATCTTAATTCTCCTTCAATGGCTAACTGAAATTTAACATCTTTCATTAGGATTTTTTTTTTTATCCAAAGAAGGACATGTTGTCCTCACTGCTTTCACTCCTACCATTTTGACCCAAGGACATGTTGACCACACCACAGAGCCTACTGAAATTCATCAAAGTTGAAAAGAAGATTTTGAGCACAATAAGAGTATTTTCATAATAGAGCAAGCTTCCAATACCTGAGAATTGCTTACAATTTTATTATAGTTTAGCTAAGAAATAAATTCAAACTGTCAAACTGTTACTCAGTTCATTATATATGTTACTAAAGATAATATATAAAATATAAAGTGTTAAACAATTAACTGCCTAAAAAGTCACCCTTGTTCATAACACTGACAGCTACAAAAATTCACCAAAAGTAAATAATACAGTATAAATATTCAAATAAAATAGTCTGAAGTTGAACTATTGATGGAAGAATGAAAACGTCTTTCAAAATTTAAATCTGAATAATTGAGCTCAGGAAATGGAACTAGATGAAAATGATCAAGAATAAAATTTACAGAGTGATTCAGTACTTACACTTTTAAGTATGTTCCATAAAGACATAAACAAAATATAAAAGAGTTATATCCTAAAATGTTCATTCAGAAGTTATTTATAAGAAAAAATTAGCAAATCCTGCTAAAGATGGAGTATATGGGGAATATTAAGTAAACAATGTCACTTTCTCTTGATGGTTGACGGCTATTTCCCAGAGCAGCAGCTCTCTGTTTATGTCTGATCATTTTTATTTGTATAGTGATGAAAATAATATTTCCCCCATTCTCCTTAACAGTTTTGCAAGATGGCATTTTTGTGGGCAGTTGTGTGATGTCTCTGAGTGACAGAGCCCTGGAAACACAAAGGCTACTGCTACTCCTATTTCATCTCCAGGATACCAAACACCAAAGCTGTGTCAAGGGCTTGAGTCAGGGCAGTACTGAAGGATCAAAATATAATTTTGGAGCCTGCCTAGCATATTGGGACCTAAAGGTTGGAGGTTGGAGGAGTGAGAAATATGAAACACTCCACAATGTTTGAGTAAAAACTGAACATCCTGTCTTTCTCCATTCATTCATTCAGGAAACATTTCTTAGAGAGTGTCTTCTATGCACCAGGCATTGTTCTAGACAATGTTCTAGCTTTAGAACCTCAAACTCAGAGACTGAACGGTGAAGAAAAGAGACAAAAATTCCTGCCTTTGTGGAGCTTACATTCTGGTAGAGAGAGAAAGTCAAAAAATACAGAAGAACATTTGGGGATGGTAAGAACTTCTCTCCAGTGTAGACCAACCCAGAGACATAATTTTATTACACACTAAAGCTCTTGGTGTTCTCAATAATTTTTAAGACTGTAGAGAGGTCCTGCAACCAAATAATTTGAGAATTGCTGGCCTAGACAATCCTTTTTTAAGCTCCCAAGAAGTCAAATTACTGGTTTGAGACCTGTAGGTTACTGAAGGCAACTCCCCTCTCTACTCTGAATCTATCTCTAAACTTGGAGAACAGTAATTTTGATTTTTGCCAGTAAAAGTATTTTAGCAAGTCTCATTTATCACTTTCAAGGACTTATCCCTCTTCCCATGGGGACTCTATTGTCAGATATAGAATTTTGAATTCTCATGTCATTGTCCAATCCCGACTGAACATTGTTTTCTCTCTTTTCAAAGTCTCATGCATCCCTGTGATGCTGTTCTTACCGTGAAGCTGTACAAATATTTATTGAGTGTCTCCTATGTGCAAGTGTTTCCCTGATAGCTCAGTTGGTAAAGAATCTGCCTGCAATGTTGGAGACCCGGGTTTGATCCCTGGGTTGGGAAGATCGTGTGGAGGAGGGGAAAGGCTAACCACTCCAGTATTTTGGCCTGGAGAATTCCATGGACTGTAAAGTCCATGGGGTCGAAAAGAGTCGGACATGACTGAATGACTTTCACTTTCATTATGTGCAAAGTGCTTGTCTAGGGAGATAGGGAGACAACATAATGAAGGAGATGCTATTCTGTTCTTGGAGTTGGTAGTTCAGTCAGAAAATATAACGCATAGTATAGTCATCCTTTGGTATCCAGGGAATCAGTTCCAGGAAACCCCATGGATACCAAAATCTGTGAATGCTCAAATCCTTTATATAAAAGGTTTAATATTTCCTTATAGTTCATGCACATCTGCCCATAGACTTTTACTCACTAGATTATGTATAATACCTAATACAATGCAAATGGTATGTAAATATTTGTCAGCATGGGGCAAATTCAAGTTTTGCTTTTAGGGACTTTCTGGAGTTCTTTTTTTCTGGATAGTTTCTATGTGTGATTGGTTGAGTCCATGGATATAGAACCCGCAGATACGGAAGACTGACTGTATTTAATTGAACACTTACTCTGTATCAGGTTCTGTGCATTTTACATGTGATATTTCCATTGTATTATCACAATTCTCTGAGGTTAGTACTAGTCTCTCGACTTTACATAGAAGGAACCAGGTTAAGAAATCAAGAAATGTGGAGAAGGAAATGGCATTACATAGAAGGAACCAGGTTAAGAAATCAAGAAATGTGCTCACAATTACCATACCCCTACTTGATCTTGGCACCCTCACTAAGATCCTTTCTGGTCTTCACCAGTGCTCTGAGTCCATCCCTAAGTTTGGTGTGTTGGAGTGTTAATAACTTGTAGCTACAAAATTCTTCAGAGGATCATCTATGGGCCACAATAGCTGCAAGGCCTCCCCAAGTGCTCAGGAGTTTACTCCTGAACCTCCATCCATGAGCTGATGACTAACTGAGGTTCAGGTACAAAAGCCCAGCTTCTTTTAACTTTGGATAAACTCTGGGGGGCAATTCATACTTCAGAGATTTCCAGGGATCAGGCTGAGGCTGGTCTTCAACTGAAATTAGACCCTTGCTTAGCTTTTTCTTCCCTAGTCTGATTCTCAAAATTTACCATTTTTTGGAGACGTCCCTGGTAGTCCAGTGGTTAAGACTCTGAGCTCCCAATGCAGGGGCCATGGTTCTGATCCCTAGTTGGGGAACTAAGATCCCACATACAGAGTGATCTTGAAAAAAAGAACCTGAGAGTTCTCTGTTGATAAATCACTTGAACTTGAATCTTTGGCTCACTGTCTGCTTCTGGGAGATGCTGACTAAAGCCAGTTATGTGCCTAAGTGGCAGAAGTCAGGATCTGAACCCAAGCCCAACTGACTCCAGCACATGTAATTTTAACTAGCATGTGTTCCCAGTTTATTGGTGTGGGCTTGTTGGCAAGTTAGCCTACCCAGATGTTAAGGCTATATAATCGCATTTCTTATTCTACCACACACAAGGCTGTTTCTTTTCATCCTGAGGATATGTGTTCTTGACTCCCTTGATAGAAATTCTGCACAGAGAAGAAAGTCACAGTAAGACAGGGTGTCAAGCTTATTTAAAAACCAGACAACTGAAAACAAGAATATATAGACATTTCCTTGCTTCCTCTCCTCCCCAACCTAAATAAAAATAAAGGAAATAGTGACAGACTCTGCTTTCCTACTACCATGATGGAAACAGGTAAGTAAATGGAGAAATAATGTTCCATGGGCTCCGTCCAGAGGATCAGCAACAGTTAAGAGTGTCTTCTTGACCTCTCTCGAGAAGCAGCAGCAGCTGGTGTGTGTGAGTGTGTTGTGTGTGTGTGTGTGTGTGAGAGAGAGTCACATCATCGTCATTGTGCTGAGCTCTGCCTTCTGGTGTTGAATGCACAAGCTGTTACTCCCCAAGGCCCTTGCCACCCCTTAGTCCAGTCCCTGAAACTCGAGTCAGGGTGACTACAACTACCCATGCATTGCCTTCACAGAAAATCCTCTGGGCTTGACTGTTGGTTGCCCTTCTCTATTGTGGGGTCCTTGAGTTTGTCTGGTGTTAAAATTCACAGGAGGCATAGGGACATGTACCCTCAAAGCAGCCTTAATATCAAAGACATTTCTGTGAAAGGGGCCCTTCTCCATTACTACAAAACTGCTTATTTTTCTAATTAATGAGGGATAAGGTGGTCCACTAGGGAATTTTGGCTTGGAGTTCCAGCATTTAAATACATATGCCAAGTGAGAGGCTTGAAAGACCTTAGATTAATCCAGTTCTTGTGACATCTGGGGCTGGCATGGGGGTGGGAACAACTAGTTTAAGTGCTGACTTTGGAAAGAGCCGTTCTGTTGAAGTTTGGAGCCTGGAGCTCAGGTCACAGCTGCAGGCTTGAAATATTTTACCAAGCTACACTCAATTGAAAAGTTGACAGTCCATCCATTGACGTTACTTGATACATGCTCTCATCCCTCTATTATACCTTTCCTTCTCTCCTCCTCAACAAACAGTATCTTGTATTTTACTTGAAACTTTGCATACAGACTTTAAGGCACAGTCTATTTTTCATTTCAAGGAAGAATAAGCCCTAATGAGGTCTTCCCTCAGTGACTCAGGGGTAATGAACTCACCTGCAATGCCCGAGATGTGAATTCAATCCCTGGGTTGGGAAGATCCCCTGGAGAAGGAAATGGCAACCCGCTCCTGTACTCTTACTTGGGAAATTCCATGGACAGAGGAGCCTGGTGGGCTATGGTGCATGGGGCCACAAAGAGTAAGATATGACTTAACAACTAAAATAGCAACAACAAACCAACAAAGCCCCAGTGAGAACCTCACTGGGGCTGGGATAGATACAGAAAACACCTCACTGATCCATGCTCCTTTTAGGTTAGACTGAATGTAGTTCTTTTCCTCCTCATGGATAGCAGAACGGTCTATTGCATTTCAAAGCAAGCCTATTTGTAGAAATGCTACAAATTTGGTACCTCTGCTCTGCAAAGTTTTCTATAGCAGATATTGGCACAAAAGTGGGGAGGAACTCACCAGGAACTACTAAGAGCACTAATGCTTCTAGAGTTAGAGGCCACACTCTGACAACTTCCCTTTTTGCTTCCTTCTTCACTCCATGTCCTCCCTTCTCCAGTCTGAAGATACAGATTCATCAAACTCCCCTGAGGTGGGGATGATTAATGACCAGTCTGATCTTGGGAGAAACTAGGCTTTGCTATATATTTCAGCAGATAACCCCAGTAAGATTTCTAAAATTTACCCTCCAATTTATGGAGCTGAGAAATATTTACACCATCTCTTGATTGATTGATTGGACTAGTGAAGTCTTTCAGAAGAGAAGCTTCCTTTCATGGTGGCATCACTGTGCTCTGTAATAGATGGTGTTCAGGTCTGATTTTGGCTCCTCTTCCCCCTTGCATTTTATTTCCATCTACTGGAGAGAAGAATCTCTTGAACAAAATGTGTGTTATGATCTTATTACCTCTGAACACACTGTAGTCTTCTTAGGGCCCAGGATACCTCTCTCCTGGGCATGGTAGATGCAAAAAAAAAAAAAAAAAAAAAAAAGAGAGAGAGAGAATGGGAAAGTCTTTTGGCTTAAAATTCACTTGGGGGTTTGCATTACCCATATAATACCAACTGCCTCCAGAAGGTGGATTTCCACCTCAGCTCAGAGACTATACATACATATAGAGACTGAGCAAAATCCAGAAGTGGGAAAACTTGGTTTGCCTCCTGCAGCCTCTCCACTTCCCAACAAGTGTCCTGCTCTTCATTTCCCTTCATTTCTTCCTGCTGCCTGCAAAACAATTGATTCTGGTTTTAGGTATGGTTGGATTTGCAGCTCAGTGTCAATGGGTTTAGTTCAACATGTTAATTTTTCCTGTATTTGTCTTATTTTTAGTTAGGGAAGGAAAGGTTCTGCCCTCTTGAAGACATTGTGGGGAACCTGGGAGGTACAGAGGACTCAGAAAGGAAACTTCTTCAGGAACCAAGAGAAACATCATCTGAAAATGCCTCAGCTAACAAAACTGAGTTTAGGACATCTGCTTTTGGCCCATTCTCATTAACCACCATGTCCCTAGAGACTAGTTTTCCTCCTAATATGGTGAAATATGCCAAAAGCAAGTAAATTCTCCTGTGGGATTTAAAGGATTTAACTGAATCACATGGAAAGTTACCAGATCTTCTCAATGATTTATGTGGTAGAGGCATGGTTCTATTTGGATGAACTTCTTGCTGTATCACAGGAAAAAGAAAGTATTCAATATATATTCACCAAAAGGTTCCAAGGGCCTTGCCTTGAAAAAAGACACATTTTGTTCTAAAAGTTAGCTTAGAAATGTATAAAAAGAAGTCACATTTTTATATTGAATTATCACATTGACTTTTTTCCCCCATTGGTACTATAAAGTCACTTTTCTTGTTAGTACATCATTTAATTGCTCATGAATTTTAAAAAGGTGCATAAGTGTGATCTTAATCTAAGTGTTAACACCTTGGTTGGAAATGTGGAGTCCCTCAAATTTATCCTAAACACTTAAAACACATGAGAAAAATTTTAGAAGCTGAAAACCACATGGGGGTGCTGGGTCCCAGACACATGCCCTTGTGCCCTCAAAAATCTACAGCATCTCTTAAAAGGGATTATTTCTATTCCCTGCCTTGCTTTAAAATGGAACAGCAGTAATGAATTCTGTTGGGTTCTGCTCACATCTCAGTGACCCTAGAAAAGTCTGCAGGAAGTATACTCCTCAATCATACATTTAGTTGCCTTGTACCTCAAAGACTCCAGATAGTGTGTGGTATTTTTCCATAACTACAGCAAAATTGCTAGAGAATCAGGAAAAATATATACAACTTTTTTTTTTCCAAAGGTGTCTTCAACTGGAGAGGCAAGAATTATTAAAGAATTTTACATTATAATAATAATAAGAAGAAGAATGACCTGTTTTTGCAAAGAATAGATTTGGCGGAGGAGGGATCCAGATCGAATTCAAGTAATCATGGTGTGCTCTGCAGTCAGCACATGCCTCATGTTTCACAAGTGTTGGGGAAAGTTACAGGGTCACCCGGATGTGCCCAGCTAACAAGTTCCTGTTCAGCAGTATCTTTCACACCATCTGAAAACCAGCAGTGGTCTTGGGAGGAAATTTGGGTGCTTATTTGACAAACCTTCTCGTTTTAGAGATGAAGCTTGTAAAATACATTTGACCTTTGGAACAAGGTAGGGGCTAAGGGAACTGACACTATACCCGATCGAAAATGTTAGTATAATTTACAGCCAGCAGTCAACATATACATGATTCCTCTATCTATATATGTGGTTCCACATCCATGTTCTCAACCAACTGTAGACTGTGTAGTGCTGAAGAAATTACTCATGGAAAAAAATCCTGCTATAAGTGGACCCATGTAGGTCCACTATGATTTTCAAAGGTCATCTGTATTAGGTTTAGAGATCATTTTGAGAAATTGATTCAAGACAAGTAAAAAGGTACATACCTATCATATACACATCACTTTCCATTCCAGGGTTCTCAAAACTCCAGATCTAGAACATCATTATGGGAGAGTTTTTATTTAAAAAAATATCTATGATAGACAGGAGGAAAGAAATAAGATTCTAACCTTGGGCAGAGATATAATTCCTTTAACTAGTGACCAATTAATCCAACTCATCAGAATAACATTTGTCCTCACTTTTAAGTGGTTTATAAACAAGAACCACGGGAAATGGCATCGCTAGGAACTTCTCAGAACTGGAAACAGAATAAAATTGGCTCCAGAAACAAACAGATATAACATACACCAAATTCAAGTTTTAAATGCTATTCAAGCCAGAGAGACAAAGAAGGAAATGCTGATTACTTGGGAGAGAAATGGTGGGAGGGGGGTTGGGGAGGCAATGGAAAGGGAAGACCAGATGTTCAATTTTCAACATCAATGTTCCTGAAGCCAAGAATATATTGCTGACCCAGGCATGATAAAATGTGCAGGGATTTCCAGCAATCCACAGTCAGCTGACCTGTTTAAGGAGAAAAACAACAATTGAAAAATAATAAAGTTAGGCTGTAAATATAAATTTCTTATCTGGGATTCTGGTTATTTATACCTCAGAATGAATAGCTGCATAAGGATCTTATTGTTTCTCACTGGAACAAGCTTCATGGCCAGGGAATGCCTTGACTTCATAAGGTTATCAGAATAAAATGTTGTCTTTTTGTGAGATAGACTGACATGGATTTTTTTCAATAGCCAATCTGACATTGATCAAGATGCTATCAATTATATCAAAAACAAATAGAAATCTTCATCTTATGGCTGGATATGTGGCAGTAATGTTCTTCTTCCAAAAACTGATGAAATTGAATGTTGTTTGTCTGTTGCTTTTCATTGGAACCATTTTACAAGTTTGTTGTTGCTGTTGAAATAAAATGATTTTACCAATAACACTGAGTGAGCTGTACATTGCCTTCATCAGCTGACATTTTGTATGTTTGGTTGCCTATAGATACTGTTTAAAACTTTATAATCTGTCCACTTTCCTTTTGACCTTGCAATTACCAAACAGAAGAAAAATGGCTTTTATAGGGACATGAATCCAATTGAAACTCTGCAAGATTGGAATCATTTAATTTTTGGAGGTTGTGTTCTATCCAAAAGCCTTCTGTGGTTTGTGTACCCCAAGAATGATTTTCTATCCAAAGCATATTTGAATAGAGCAATGGATAAAAGCATATCCTGTGTTTCCAAGAAACCTAATCTGGTCCAGCAGTGGAGAGTCTATAATCTTTTCTTCCACCATTCTTTACAAAACAGGCTGGTAGAAAGTTTGTTTGAAAGCTTGTCTACATGAAAAAAATGTCATTGCATTAACTAAGTCTCACAGCACAAGTTGTCTATTTCATGCCAGGCTTAAAAAATTACATCACAAATATGTATATTTTCTTTTTTATCAAAATACACAGTTTATGTTTTTCAATACCAAAGAGAGGGAGAAAGTAGATTATTTTCATCAGAAGTAATTCTGCAGTTTTTCCTTTTCCCTCAACTCAAGATAGACAAAAATATTTGTGCTATTTTCTTAGAAAGAATGACCTTAATATCAACTGTCTTGTTCCAGATACAACTTTAGCAACCTCAATAAATACATGGTATCTTTGTGTTGAATCTAGTTGTTGGTTTAAACAACTAGATTAGGATTTGGATTTTATAATCCAAAAACATCCCAACTTTCTAAAGCTTGAAAGTGAAAGTGTTAGTCGCTTAGTCGCTCTTTGCAACCCCATGGACTGTAGCCCACCAGGCTTCTCTGTCTGTGGGATTCTCCAGGCAAGAATACTGGAGAGTAGCCATTGCCTTCTCCAGGGGATCTTCCCAACCCAGGAACTGAACCTGGGTCTCCTGAATTGCAGGCAGATTCTTTATCTCTGAGCCACCAGGGAAACCTTCTAAAGCTTAGATCTATTTATTTCTACCTTAACCTGCTCTGCCTTCCCTCCAAACAAATTTAAGTCCTATCTGATAAGTTAAACAAAAATGTTAGTGATCACATGGGACTTAAAGTTTTCAACATGGGCTTCAAGGTGATAAATACTTGTATTAATTTTGTTCTGTACCCGAAATTGGGCTAGTTCCTGATTGAAGAGAGTGTTCGATAACCATTTGAAAGACTCTAGGGAATTCCCTGGTGGTCCAGTGATTAGGACTCTGAGCTTCCACTGCAGAAGGTGTGCCCCCTTCTCTTGGGAAACATTAAGTAACGAACATCTTCTTTCCATGGTGTTATCCTCTTTGCGTCATCACTCTGCCACCACCCTAAAGTAAAAGCCTGTGGGTACACATTTGATACCCACATGGTCTCCAGTTTACGAGAAGTGTCCTGAGAAGTGTAAACCAATGAGACCATGGCTCCTCCTTGGCATCTACAATTGTTTAAGAAAGGGCACAAGAATGAGTTTACCTAGTCATATAAGCAGGAATGATTTGCATCCCATGTTGGGGGAAAAAATGGCATTTTTTTCTTTCTCCTGCTGATTGTGAATTAGGAATTGTATGAACACTCACTGCTATAGGCAGCCATCTTGTAAGTAAGTGTTAGTCACTGAGTCGTGTCCAAGACTCTTTACAACTCCATGGGTTATAACTTTCCAGGATGCTGTGTCCATGAAATTCTCCAGGCAAGAATATTGGAAGTGGGTCGCCATTTCCTTCTTGCCATCTTGTAACCAAAAGGCAAAACAGCTGTGGGACAGAACCTCTGCTGAAAGTCAGAAGAGCTGAGGGCCAGAGCTTAGAGCCTGACTGATCATCAGTGTTTAGTGTGTGTTAACTGAGCAACGGCCTGGGTTTTGTTGAGCTGGAGACGAACCCTCATTTGAATCGGCACCAAAACAACTCTGGGGCATTGGCCAGTGAGGATTGGAAGGGCTACTCTATTTCCCGTATATTGTGTAAGGAAAGGGCAGTTTTATCATGTGACCAGCCTTAAGCGATTGTTCTCCTTAAAACCAAAACTCAAGTACAACTGGGACATTGGCCTCCGTAATCACCGCCTGTAGTCATAATTCATTTCTATCAAAAATACTGCCTTTTCTGCCAAATTGTGGAAATTACAATCTTGAAGAGTCTGGCCTAAAGAAGTATTTTCTCAAACAGAGATAGTATTTTTACTGTGAATTTTGTCCATGATATTGTACAATAACAACAGTCAAAATCGTGCTTCTGGTCATAGAGTATCATTTAAGTATCTGCTAGCACCACTGCAAGGTGACTCTTCTAATTCAAGCCCTCGTTGGGGGCTGTGATAACAGAGATGGAGATTTTTGCTGCTGGCTAATGCTTAGCATAGTAGATTTAAGCTTCCAAGCATTCCTGTGAATACAGTTTTGCCAAAATGCAGGCATGCACCCATGAATACACATACACAGACACTTTTTTTTTTTTTTTAGAAAACAAGCCTCAAAAAACCACATAAAGGAGGAAGAAGCACACTCTGACAAAGCATGAAGTCTTGCTTTCTTCTTGCCTCTTAAAAGCAACAATCTTGTTTGAAGATGTGGGATGAGAACAGGGAGTCCATCCAAAGTGATGCCCCCCCCCCTTTTTTTGCTGGAGTTTTGAAATTCAGAGACTAATATTTAAAGTTTGGATAAACGGCTAAAATTGCATGCTTTTGAGTCACAGGACTGATTCTTGCGTGATTGTGTTGATGATCTGGTTCATCTCTTAACAAGACTTTTTTCAGCCCTTCCCTCTGGGCAGGTTTTGGTACTCTTCAGCGGGATCCAGGAAAGTCTCCATAGCCAAATGCCAGCCTGGGTTCCCTCTGTCATCATTCAGGGCCTGAGAAGAAGTCCAAGTCCCAGTTAGGGTTAAATGTAAAATCCTCTCTGTTGCTACAATTCATTAAAAGACAATTCGCCTATAATAGCTACTTAATGTGTCTGCAGTATATTTTCACCATAGACAAAATCAATAGAGGCAGTCAATAAAAAGAATTATCACAATTTCCTGACAACTCCATGGTGGCAGCAGCTGGGAAGCCACAGGGAAGGGGCGGGTGACTTTGCAGGGCTGCCCTTGGGGAGTGGCTGTCTCCCAGGCACTGGCAGTCTAGACTGGTTATCTCCGAGTGCCAGCCTCAGGGCTCCCAAGAGAGCTGCCCACAGTCCCCTCCCTACTTATCCAGTAGACCATTACCTTGATCTCCTACTGAACACCCTGGCTCCCAGCCCTTCCCTGGGTGGAGACGGGATGGGGTGAGGCCCCGAATCTGGACTGTTTTGATTTTCATTCTTGTTAACTGCAACCAGGAAACCCTTTAGAATGAGGGTAGCCAATCGCTGACTCAGGTTGAGGGAGGTTGCTCTGTGCAGTTACAGCAGAACAGACATATTCTTTCACTCCTGAGTTCTCCTGATTGTGTGTTTGTCTTCACCTATTTTATCCAAGCACAAAAGTGTTAAGCAGTCTTACAATCTAATATAAACAGAAGAGGAAGTCAAGGTCCTGGGCCAGAATATGTAGGACCATTTAGTGGCTATAACTGAGTGGCACAAAAGGACATGAAGGGGAAAAAAACCCCACCAAAACTCTAAAAGGATTCCCTACAGGTTCATGGTGAAGAGGGAAAACACACCCGTTCTCGGCTATGTATGCCTTTTTTTGTTCCTGCTCACAGAGCCAAGTTTATTCAGGCAGTAAAGATGTCCAGGTGTCAGGGAAAGTCACCCTTTTCCAGGTAACCCTGCAAAAAGCCTGTCATGGATTTCAGTTTCCATTTGCTCTGGGATGCTAACCTCAGCCCCCTTTGCAGAGGAGGTGGTATGTTCAGACCAGTGACTTGTAAGGGGAAGTCTCCCAAGATAACTGGACAGAATCTCCTCTGGTGAGAGCCATTAAAGTTGCTCTTCCCTTCTTCTTGTGACCTTAGTGTGGAAGCTCCATTGGTGGTGTTTTTGCCACCATCTTGCCATACTGGGGCTTGGAGGCAAGGTCAGAAGAGGTGCAAAGGTACAGAGCCAGACCCTCTGGGACTCCTCTCCAGATTTTTGGCTATGTGAGAGAATCAAATACTTTCATTATTCAAGACACTACTGGGAATTCTGTTCATTGCAGCTGACCATACCCTACTGACATGGATAGGTCCTGTTATTATCTCTATCGTGTAGGTAGGGACAGCTGAGGCTTCCCACGCGTTAGTGAGCAGCATTGCTTGGACTGGAATCATCCTCTTTTTGACTCCAGACTCAGAACACTTACTCCCCCTCATAGTAATTCTCTAATTTCAGCTGAGATCCTTGTCAAAAATGCAGATTGCTCTGCTTCAAACCAAAAGATTCCTTTCAGTAACTCTGAGGTCAGGTAGTAGGAAACTCCATAAAGCCAGCAGTACAGGTGGTTCTGTTAGGGGAAGCGCACTGATTGAGACCACCCACCCTGGCTGGGCACCATAGTAACTATTTGCATGAGCTGTTTTATGACAGGAGATCCTGATATGGAATATGGAACTAATAAGCCACCACCAACCGGAAGAGTTTGGGAAAGGTTGAAAGGAGACACTGTGTGTCCATCCACTTCCCAGAATCCCTCTCGCTAGCATCCATCTTGGCTGAGCGATGCGTGCACCACCACCAGGACTCTGAATTAGAATGATTGGCCAAAGGCCACCCAGAAACTAATCCCATCACCATAAAAACCCAAGACTGCGAGCCACGTGGCAGAGCAGTTCTCCTGGGTTCCCTTACCCTACAGCTCTCCACC
This sequence comes from Ovis canadensis, assembly GCF_042477335.2. Taxonomy (NCBI): domain Eukaryota; kingdom Metazoa; phylum Chordata; class Mammalia; order Artiodactyla; family Bovidae; genus Ovis; species Ovis canadensis. The sequence continues at coordinate 77,853,325 of NC_091248.1, read as the reverse complement.
CAGGTGCCCCTTCCCAATAAAATCTCTTGCTTTGTCAGCAGGTGTGTCTCCTCGGACAATTCATTTCTGAGTGTTAGACAAGAGCCCAGTTTCAGGCCCTGGAAGGGGTCAACTTCCTGCAACAGTTCTGGGGCAAGGGCTTCCTGGATCCCCTTTTAAGACTCATTGCCTATGTTATCCAACTCCTCAACCAAGTTCATTTCTTTCCAAAGCCCACCCTTCGTCCCATCACTTTGGGCTGACCTCACTATAGCATCCACACCTCCCTTCCTATCCATCACCCTCAACATGAGAATAATTTCAGCCACGGGTCTAGCTGCACAAAAAAATCAGGTCTCAATTCTTTGGGATTGGAGGCTGAAAAGTGAGAACAATTCGGAAGGAGGAGTGAGACAATCTCCTTTCTTCTTAAGCAGTATTTTTTTCACTTGTCAACTGGACATCCTGGTGGTCACAGATTGAAACAACCAGCTCTAAGCCTTACTTAGTCAGCCAGCTAGCCAGCTTATTACTTGGATGTCAACTCCTTGAACCATAGAGAAACAAAATGATCACAAGTCTTTTGGGGGGACATGTAGAGAAGGAGTGGGGAGAACAATGCACACATTCATTTTTGTCTCCAAAGAAACCCATGTGGTGCACTGTTATTCAGCATAGACCAGTCTCTGGCTTTGCCTGAGAAACACAGTCCAAACTCAATATTGTAGGAAGCTGTGAAACCAAACTTTTGAATTTTTCTCAAGAATTTCTTTTTTAATAATAAAAAAAATCACCAAGCCCATGTGTCCCATAAAAATAAATGAGTGTTTTCACTCTTGAACCAATAAAGCAAATGAAAGTTGGAAGCCACATGACGCTCGTTGTGTAGCTCATCCAGGCTACTCAAGGGCTTGGAGACTCAGTCATTTTGTGTTTTGCAAATGGGGGAAACTGAGACAGTAACAGGTCTGAATCCCAGAGCGTGACCTTCAGAAAGTTGCCTGCCAGCTGTTCTCTTCTGGAAGAGCAGCTCTCCAGAGAGTTGGAGAAAAGCCCAGATTCTGTAGCATGGCAAGCCCCAGCCTAGCCAGCAAGCTCGCCTCCTTTCCGGCTGAGCCCTTCTTGCACCCAGTGACCTGTTGCAGGGAGTCCTGTTGCATCATGCCTTTATGCATGCTGCCCCTTCTCGCTGGAATCCTCTCCTGCTTCTTCCCACACAGCCAGCGCCCACTCACCCATCACTCACTCATCACCAGAAGCTGCTAGTCCACCTGTGTGGCAGCACTGTTGGGCCCTACTGCAACACCTGGCTACTCGATGACATTTACGTGCTCTCATGTGTTTGGCCATCCTACCACCTCCCACCATAACATATATGAAGCATCTCAAAGACTCGATCCTGTTTAATTTATCTTTATGTTTCCAGGACAGGCCACATAGAACAGCCGCCCATTAAATGCTAGTTGAAGGCATAAGTCAATGAAACAATGTAGACACGGGGTAATGTGAGCAAAAAGATGACACCCTCAACCCTTCAAAGAAGTCAGAGGATGAAACAGGAAGGATGCAGCTCATTCAGCTTTCTGGCTAGCCTTTTCCCAGGGGCTGCGTCTCCTCTCTTGGTCTATGGAATGTAAACACTCAGATTCCTTTCACTGATAAATAACTTCTTCCATTAAAAAATAAAAAGGAAGGAAAACTGACAGTTACTTGGGGGAATGGTTTCTGCTAGGTCGCCAGGGAACATGTTTGTGGCTGTGATGGGTATTTGGGCAATGATACTACAGGCAAGGCTGGGATCACTTAAGGCCTGCCCCATTTGTGCGGAGACTTTTTTTTTTAAGCTTTTTCTTCTCTTGGGAGGAAGTCACACCCAGCAGCCGCTGTCACGCTACGTTCAGTTTAGTCCTGAATGAGAAAACCCAGGGTTTTAGCAAATCGCCCCTCTAGCTCCTTCAGTACAAAGGCTGGGAGCTGAGTAACAGACCTACTACGGTGAGAGGGGTTTTCCCTCCAGCCGGCAGGTGTCAGCCTCCTCACCAGGGGGCTGGAGTCAGGCCTGGCTCAAGTATTTACCCAGGCCCCCAGGCAAGGTGGCCCACTGTGATCCAGGGCTGCCCTCAGCCTAACCTGGGCTGTCCCACAGCCTTTCCTGTCAAGGCTCCATAGATTGTGCTATATCTAAGCCACATCTTCTCACAACAGGTTCAGGTATTTGAATTTTCAGGGTGGGAGGCTGGGAAATTGGCAATGGGTATGATGGGAAAAGCCCAGAGATGGAGTTGGAGAGAAAGTTCTGCAGAGTGAACTCTGTCCCCTTAATTGAGGCACCCTGGTACCAAAGAAGAAAAGAGGGAGATAAGGGAGGGAATTAGCCTTCATTAAGGGCCTGGTCTGGTGGTGCTGTTTAATATGTTATTTGATTTAAAACGCCCAAGTACCCTTGAGAACCATATTATCTAACTGTCCGTCTATTATCCACTGTATACATATGGCAAAACTTAGGGTAATAGATCTATGGTTAGGATGGGAATATGGTTCATCTGGGGCCCAGCCATGAACCAAGCATAAGCAGTAGGAAATTTATTTTTAAAAAATAAAAGAGCTACCCCTGAACAGTTTAAAACCAGGACCTGACTTTTGCATTTCTTGAATGGCTTTTCTCTAACGGGTGTCAATATTTTTAATCCTTATAAAGCTTCCATTTTGTAGATGAGGAAACAGAGTGGTCACGCCACTTGTCCAAAGTCAGATGACAAAGGACTTGTGGAGTCAGAACTCGGGCCATTTGGAATCCTACATATTGAATTATCATTTTAGTAGATTAATTTAATTTAATAAATAAGGCAGGGAGGAACACATATCTGCATAAAGCAGCAAGAGACAATGAGAATGAACTTCTAGACTCTGATGAACCATTAGGAAAATAATGTCCTCCCCAAGATGCTGACTGAGATAGGGTAGAATCCACTTGATTCAGAGGATGAGTAGAAAAAGGAGAAGACTCTTGAGAGCCTCTTGGACAGCAAGAATATCAAACCAGTCTAACCCTAAAGGAAATCAATCCTGAATATTCACTGGAAAGACTGATGTTGAAGCTGAAGCTTCAGTACTTTGACCACCTGAAGCAAAGAGCTGACTCATTGGAAAAGACCCTGATGCTGGGAAAGATTGAGGGAAAGAGGAGAACAGGACGACAGAGGATAAGATGGTTGGATAGTATCACCAAATCAATGGACATGAGTTTGAGCAAATGCCGGGACATAATAAAGGACAGAGCAGGCTGGCATGCTGCAGTCCATGAGGTTGCAAAGAGTTGGACATGACTTAGAGGCTGAACAAAAGCAACAAGAGGAAAAGGAGCAGAGAACAGACGAAAGCACTTCCTGTTGGAGGTTGGCGCTGCCTAGAGGTCATAGTGACCTCTCATTTTTTTCCCCCCCAGATCTTGAGATAAGTGCAGGCTCCCCCCAAACTGGGATATTTTAAGCTCCTTTGAGGTGGTTTTAAATAAGCACACAAATTCTTTGATACTCATCCCATCAGGAGGGGAATGTCTATGTACCCATCCTTTGAGCCTACATGCGTTCCTGATTTGCTAATAACTAATAACATGCAGGAAAAGTGACTGCAAGAGTTTTGAGGCCAGCTCAGAAAGGCAACACAGCTGCCACCTTTTATTTTGTTGTTGGGATGCTCATCTTTGGAACCCCAAGAAATGTGAGAAATTTGGTTCCCACAGGCTGAGAGATCCTAGATCATGTGTTCTGGCCAAAAGCCCCAAGTGAGGTCCCAACAACAGCCATAAAGTCACCTCCAGCCCCCATGCCCACCCCATCTTTTTATCTTCCCAGTCCAGGCCCCAGTTATCATGGGGCAAAGATAAACTATGACTGCATCCCATCAGAATACAGGTGGACTCCAAGAGCACAATCAAGTCATTTATGACACTAAGTTATGGAGTGAATTGTTGCCCAGCAATAGTAACCAGAACATCAAGTCACTTCATTTATTTTTAGGGGAAGCCCATGTTCCTTTCCTTGCCTCCCATGCCAACCTCTTACTTTTCAGTGAACTCTGTGGATACAAGTAGCGGCTGTCCTCTGAAGAATGCACAGGCTGATCTCATCCTTTGATGAGGGTGATGAGAAGGGCGAAGATGAGCCAGCTGCTTTGCAACTGCCTCTCCTAGCCAAGCTCTCAGGCCCTGCTCTCAACCCCTCTCCATCCTTCACTTCTAGCTGACAGCTCCTTACTCCTTCCTCTGTGCATCTCCATTTGGATGGCAGATACTTTTCAGTCCACTGAGCCCCCAGGGCAAAAGCTTCCCATCAACTCTGAGCCATTTCTGCCATTACTCCATTCACCACACCCTGGGAGCAGCTATGGAGTTTTTGTGAAAGTGGTTGGTATGGAGCTGCCTTGGCGGGTATCTATGTAGCTCAGGTTCTACCCCACTGGCATAATTCCGTGGTTGTTAAAATTCTTCAAAGAACAAGATGAGCTCATTTCTCTTAAATTAGTGCCTGGTAGGAGAGCTCTCATTTTCCCAGAATAAAGTTCATTATGGTACCCCCACTGCAACTCACAATTAGCTACCCTTTCAACCAGGAAATAGAGAATAAAGTTCAGAGTCCAAATAAGATTTTTCATGCTCTCTTTTATTTATTTATTTACTTTCTTAGTTGACTCTGGAATCTAGCATACATCCAGCATGGCATAATGGGAGAATTTTAGAGCTAATAGATCGATGTCTTCTCTACTTACTGGCTAGTGACTTTATCAAGTTGTCTAAATCCTCTGAGTCCCCGTTTCCTTATCTGCAGGATAGAGATACTAATTCTCACCCAAGGTTGCTGTGAAGCTGGATTGAGATAATATTGATAGCCAAGTTGGCTAGTTAGGCTAGTTGAAAAATTCTAAGGTCTAAGATATTGTTATTTTTTTTGTAGTTATTGTTTGTGGTTCCTCTTCAGCAAATCCTACCAACTCTGTTTTCCTACTAAAGCCAAAATCTGACCACTTCTCATCACCTCCACTGCTTATCACTTGGTCCAAGCTATGATCGCCTCCATTTGCATGATTGCAACACACTCCTATCTGGTCTCCTGGTTTCATCCCAAATTGATGCCTTTTCCCCCTCCACACAGCAGCCAGAACAATCCTGTTCAATCTTGTTGTGTTACTCCCAGGCTCCAGAAGCTTCAATAGCTTCCTTTCTTACTCAGAGTAAAGTCTTTTATAGTGACCTGCGAGTCTATGCAAGACTGGACTCCTATTACCTCTTTGCCTTCATCTTTTCCTCTTCTTTCTCCCCTTCTCTCCTTTTTTTTTTTTTTTTTTTTTTTTGCTATTCCTCAAACAGCACACATCTGCCCTAGAACCTCTGCATTTTGTTTCTTGGCCAGAGAATGCATGACTTGTGCCTTTATCTCCTTCAAACCTTGATTCAAATGTCCCCTTCTCATTGAGATCTTCCCTAATCATCCTATTTAAAACATCCCCAGTGCCTCCTTTCTGACTTGTTTTCTATTACAGTTGATTACCTTCTAACATACAATTGATTTTTTTTTTATTTTAAATTTGGCTGCACTAGGTCTTAGTTGCGATATGCAGGATCTAGTTAGTTCCCTGAGCAGGGATGGAACCTGGGCCCCCTGCATTGGGAGCAGAGTCTTAATCATTGAACCACCAGGGGAGTTCCAGCAATTGGCTTATTTATTTACATTTAGGGTCTATTTCTCCTAACTAGGATCTCCACCAGCTGAAAGGAGAGATTGCTCTTTGGTTGATTGCTATCTCCAGTGCCCCAAACAGCAGCTGTTGTATAGTAGACCCTCAAGTATGAGGCTGAATTGACCATGGACCGCAGAAACAACTTATTTGGCTGCTGGTTCATATTTTGTTTTAATGAGGATGACTATGTGCATCTACTACAGCATTAATAATTCTGTTTGGAAACATTGTCACTGTGCACTGTGTTTGGGTCTGATGAAAGGCTGAAGTAAGAATCCAGCTGAAGTTAGAGAATGCCAGAATGATAGGACCTAGACATTCTTCTGATTGTTGATTTAGAAGGCCCCTAAGAATCAAGTGTGGATTCTCATTTTCAGCAACAGATATATAATTTTCAGAGCCTGGTGCAAAATGAACATGCAGAGTGGCCCCTTATTCAAAATGATTAAGAATTTCAAGACTGAGATAGCAGAGCATTGAACTGAGAATGGGCCCTTCTGAGCTCAGTGATCTGTGTCACTGAATGGATTGCACCCATGTGATGCTGGTCCTACTCATTTTTTCACATCTGTATATGTTTTTTGCATCCAATGAAAACAGATCCTTAGCAGGTTTGTTTACTTAGTGAACTTTAACCACCTAATATCTCTTTAAATAGCCATAAAGCTGGAATAGTTAAAGAGTATCCATTCTGCCTGAGGTCTACTGATATTTAGGCTTCAGAATAATCCACTTTTGTTTTGTATTGGATTATGTGACAGCCTTCATGATCCAGATAACCACAATGGTGTGATCACTCACCTAAAGCCAGACATCCTGGAATGTGAAGTCAAGTGGCCTTAGGAAGCATCACTACGAACAATGCTAGTGGAGGTGATGGAATTCCAGTTGAGCTCTTTCAAATCCTAGAAGAAGATGCTGTGAAAGTGCTGCACTCAATATGCCAGCAAATTTGGAAAACTCAGCAGGGGCCACAGGACTGGAAATGGTGTTTTCATCCCAATCTCAAAGAAAAGCAATTGCAAAGAATGCTCAAACTACCGCACAATTGCACTCATCTCACACACTAGCAAAGTAATGCTCAAAATTCTCCAAGCCAGGCTTCAGCAATACGTGACCCGTGAACTTCCAGATGTTCAAGTTGGATTTAGAAAAGGCAGAGGAACCAGAGATCAAATTGCCAGCATCCGTTGGATCATCAAAAAAGCAGAAGAGTAACGGAAAAACATCTATTTCTGCTTTATTGACTACGCCAAAGCCTTTGACTGTGTGGATCACAACAAACTGGAAAATTCTTCAAGAGATGGGAATACCAGACCACCTGACCTGCCTCCTGAGAAATCTCTACGTAGGTCAAGAAGCAACAGTTAGAACTGGACATGGAACAACAGACTGGTTCCAAATCAGGAAAGGAGTACATAAAGGTTACATATTGTCACCCTGCTTATTTAACTTATATACAAAGTATATCATGCAAAATGCCAGGCTGGATGAAGCGCAAGCTGGAATCAAGACTTCTGGGAGAAATAGCAATAACTTCAGATATGATGGCAGAAAGTGAAGAACTAAAGAGCCTCTTGATGAAAGTGAAAGAGGAGGGTGACAAAGTTGGCTTAAAACTCAACATTCAGAAAACTAAGATCATGGCATCTGGTCCCACCACTTCATGGCAAATAGGTGGGGAAACAATGGAAACAGTGACAGACTTACATTTTCTTGGGCTCCAAAATCACTGCAGATGGTGACTGCAGCCATGAAATTAAAAGACGCTTGCTCCTTGCAAGAAAAGCTATGACCAAACCAGACAGTGTATTGAAAAGCAGAGACATTACTTTGCCAACAAAGGTCCGTCTAGTCAAAGCTATGGTTTTTCCAGTAGTCATGTCTGGATGTGAGAGTTGGACTATAAAGAAAGCTGAGCACCGAAGAACTTATGCTTTTGAACTGTGGTGTTGGAGAAGGCTCTTGAGAGTCCCTTGGACTACAAGGAGATCCATCCAGTCAATCCTAAAGGAAATCAGTCCTGAATATTCATTGGAAGGACTGATGCTGAAACTCAAATACTTTGGCCACCTGTTGTGAAGAACTGACTCATTGGAAGAGATCTTGATGCTGGGAAAGGTTGAAGGCAGGAGGAGAAGGGGATGACAGAGGATGAGATGGTAGGATGGCATCACTGACTCGATGGACATGAGTTTGAGCAAGCTTGAGGAAGCCTGGCATGCAGCAGTCCATAGGTTTGTGAAGAGTCAGTCACGACTGAGCGACTAAAGTAACTAACTATATGATAGCCTCAGTTTTAGAGCAGTAAGACGAAAAGACACCTAAAATACTCTCCCTATCCTTTGAACAGGTTATAATAGATTATAAACTCTGAAGACAGCACTGGATGGTGAGACTGGGAACATCCTGGAGCCAGGTAAAGAGGGATTGCTGCTTCTGAAAGAGATAAGGTCATTTCTGGTCCATCATCACTGTTATCCACTGCCTGACCAGCAGCACCAATCTCTGGTTTAATGGTTTGCAGATGTGGTCCAGCCTGAGAGGCACCTGAGAGAAAGTGAGAATGGAATTAAGGCACAGTCGGGGGTGGAGGCCAGGCCCCAGGACTCCAGATGCCATCAGGTAATTTTAGCTAATGACAGTGATCCCTGCTAGAATCCACCGAGGCATTGCTGGTTGGTCAGCTCCTGTCGTTGGTTTTATTTTCTCCACCTTTCAAAGGAGGATTGTGTTATTCAAAGGAGGATTGTGTTATTCAAAGGATATTTTTGAATATTAACCAGACTTTAAATATTGCATTTTCAGGGGTTTTTTTTGTTCGTTTTGTTTTTCAGAATCAGGAATTGTAAGAAATGCAAGCCACTCAACTGTTTTATTTAAACATTTCCTGGGGGGAAAAAATGAAATCTTTTGCATATTTTCATTACAGGTCCATCTTGACATCTTAAATTTTAAAATGGACCTAAGGCTATCTCTAGATTTTTGGGTAGTTCTAAAGATGAGATGATTTGGCCACAAAGGATTAAAAAATATTAAATGAAATGAGCAGAAACATTAGTTCAGCATTTCAAGGACAATTTATCACTAAACAAATGCATTTGAATTTATGGAGATCTTTCTTATAAGACTTCAAAGTCTTTTCTTAAAGATAACTAAAATAAATATCATATACTATTTAAAAATTTCTGTGTACATTTAAATCTTAAAGTGAACAGTTTTTTGTGGGTCAGAAGTAAACCATTTGTATAGGAGGACACGTGGCCACTCATATTTACAAAGGTAAATTTTCTTCACTTCCATTTTTGTGTTTGATAAGGCTGCTAACATTTCAAAGTAGTTTGGCTTGTGGTGTGATTGTTTAAATGTGTCCATTCAACTATGGACATCAGTTTCACAGAAAGTGAAATGTCCCGAGGTACTTGACTCTGGAACGGACTAAAGAATTCAGCCAAACACATTTGGAATTATAGGTTTCTCCCCCTTTAAGTAAATATTCTCATAATTTAACTTTCTGGTCCTACACCAAGTTCTTGCTTAAGTAGAACCGACTTTCACTTTGACCATTCCGATTCAGATATTGTCTAGAGAAGGATGCAGCCTGCTCCAGAAATGGGAGCCTGGAGCGTGGATCACCTTTATTTCTGTGCAAAGCTAATGGAACTGTTGCATTTCCAGGGATGGCTAGCAGAGTGCAAGGCATTCCTCCTGCAGAAAAATCAACAAGGAAAGTTGCAAGGAAGCTGAGTTGTACTATCTTCATGGCAGTTAGCCTGGTTTCTTTATCTCAAACAGGGGAGATATCTCTGCAAGGCAGTCAGCCCCAACAAAGCTGTGTCCCCACATTTCTGGCTCCTGGTGAGATTCTCCTTTTCTAAGCCCCACTCCTTCTCTTTAGGTCTTCACATTCTTTCCTTAGATGTGTTAATGTTCTCTCCAGGGAGCTACCTGGGGGCAGCCTCTTAGGAGGGGATTTTATATCTCTACTCGGATCATTTACAGAGTCCATGGAGTTGGCTTGAGTGTGTGGCCTGTCTTCCCCATTTACAAGTTCGATAGGCTTTCAGGCAGAGAGGATCATTTCTGGGTCCCAGGTGTCTGACAGGCATGTGAAAGCATTCATCCTTGGATTGTGCTAAATTCAAGGCTGGGCCCCTAAAATAGCCATTGTTTCTAACTGATGAAAATTGATAGAATAATTGATAGCAAGATTGATAAAATAATCAATAATTATAAAATTTATTCAGCTGAATATAAGAAATTGCCAATATTCAACCATTTTTTGCTTATCAATGTAGCAATTTCTTATGGTTTGATCTAACACTGCAAAATGGTTTCAGACATTAATGAAGAGACATTGAAAGGTTTTCATTTTGTCTTTTCACTATATTTTCACACCTCCTAACTTCTTTTCCTGTACTCTGTTTCCTGCTAAGACTACACACACACACACACACACACATACACACACACAAACGCTCGCACTCACAATATGACTTATTCTTTCTTTTCTGGGACCTTAGAGAGGTAAGAAAACCAGAAGACAATGAGATAACAGGTTTATAGGAATGAAAGGCAGGTCTACTCACAATAGCCTTGTCCTTTGTTCAGGGACATCCATCCCTCTCATCTCCCTCCCCCAATTCTGCCTGAAATCATTCAATTCAGCTTGAAAGCAATGAAGGGTTGAGGGCAGGCAGCTTGTGTATGGAACAAGCTCCAACACTGAGTCACAAGCTCTGGATTCTGCATGTGGTTTGATTAATTCCTGATATGTGATCTTGGATGAGTTACCTAAGCAGAGTATATTTCAGTTTTCTCATCTGTAGCATAGAGACAATCATATCTACTCATTAAAGTTGAAGGGCGTCAAGTAAGATAATGTTTGTAATGTACCCCAAACTGGGAGCCAAACTCATGTAAGACCCATAAGATTATATTTCAGTCCCCTGGAGCTTCCAGCCTCTGTGCCTCGCTGTCTACCACACGTGGCTCAGAAAGCAAAGAGCCGCTGGCAGTGACATGTGGCCAGGGACACTGGATGTCTCAGTGGGAACCAGGCGGCCGGGTGAGTCATGGGTAGCAGGGTCTCTGCTGCTTTGGGAGAGATAACTTGCAGCTGGGGAGGCTCAGAAGTGGCTTTGTGGCGTCAGTGACATTTGGGCTAGTCCCCAAGGATGGTTAGGATTTAGACCCGCCCTCTAGGCTGGCGGGGTCTCATTAAACCTTCTGCAATGATGGAAATATACTCTAATCTGTGCTGTCTGAGATGGTAGCTCCTGAGCACTTGGAGTGTGACTGGTGAGATTGAGGAGAGAATTTTCAATTTAACTTTAATGAATGTTAAGTAGGCACATATGGCCAGTGGCTACAGTACTGGACAGCTCAAGACTAGCCAGAGGAAACAGCAAAAGTGCGAGAAGCAGAAAATGATGGGAGTGGGTATGGGCTGCAGCCCGCATTTGAGCACAGCTGACGCCCTGGGTGTGAGAAGGACACTAGCAGTACTAGTCAGAGAGGGATGCACAGCAAAGCAGTGGTCAGGGGAAAGTTCCAATGCTCTCTGCTGAGCTGTGGAAGCTGGTGAGGGTTGGTGGGAAGAGGAATGACACGCTGTTGCTCAGTTCAGGGCAATGAATCTAGCAGGAGTTGAGGGAGTGTATCTCTCTGATTAGACCAGATAGAAGATGGAAACGGAAGCAATTTGGGAGTGTTACTGCAAAAACTCAGGTGAAGCCCTTACTGAGTGCCAGGTACTTAATAAGTGCAAACAGCTCTGCCTGGAATATTTTGTGTCACTCTGAGGCAGGTGCTATCAAGAGATCCATTTTACAGACAAGGAAGTGAGGTTTATCATGGGCTAAGTTAAAGTCCTAAAGTAAATACAGAAAGAAAAATTTTAACTCAGGTCTGTTGGATTCCAAAGACCACAAAAGAAAGTATTTAACTCCACTACCTCTGGGTCTTCCCTGGTGGCGTAGTGGTAAAGACTACGCCTGCCAATAGAGGAGACACAGGAGATGCCGGTGCAATCCCTGGGTCAGGAAGATCCCCTGGAAGAGGAAATGGCAACCCACTCCAGTATTCTTGCCTGGAGAATCCTCCGGTTAGGTAGTTAGAATAGGGAAAAGCAGTCCAGAATGGCAGTGGCTAAAAGATAAGGAAGAGGAAAGCCCGCGAAAACAGAACAAAGGAAGGTCCAAGGACCAGCGGGAGGACCTCAGGTAGAACAAACAACACTCCTGGCTGGCCCAGTTTACATAGGGCAGGCACGGGGGGTGGGGAGACATATAAAAAGAGGAGCCAAAGGGCTGGGGGGTCTCTCGCTCTCCGCCCCCGCCCCCCACGCGCTGGGGCGCTCTTCTCTTTGCATCTTTCGGTGGCCATGCCCTCACGCCTCGAGGATGGATTTTCCTGTTGTTATCGAAATAAAATAGAGCTGTAACATGGAGCAGTAACACTGATTTGTCTAAGAGCTATAACGTGGTCCGTTCGAGACCTGAGCACTATACCATGGTCTGTCCAAGACCCGAGAGCTGTGATACGCTGAGGGCTTTAATGTCTGTCACTCCAGATCTTTGTTGTGAAGAGACAGAACCGAGGAGTATACACTCGCCTGACACTTCCATGGACAGAGTGGAGCCTGGTGGGTTACGATCCATGGGGTCACAAAGATTCAGACACGACTGAGCACATACCACCTCTGCTTCAGCTCTCCCTTGGGAAAACAGAATAATGAGAGGTGACATAAAGCCAACCCTAAAGGTGAGGACCTGACATTAAATGAACTGGGTGTGGCTTTTCTCAAGACCAAAGAGAGGAAACTCTTCTTTGCACATGCATTTCTAAATGGGACTCCCTGTTTTGCTGCCAGGTCTGACCCCTCTCATCTTCCTACTGCCTTGGTGAAAGCCTAAATTAGGCCATTACTGAGCCCATTAGCTTGCCTATTTGTGGGCCAGAAGAGTTATTATCTGTATTTGGGGAGCTCTCCAAGAGTACAGACATTTCTTTCCTGAGATCTCTTCAATTTGCAGGCAATTATCTGATGGCTTTGAAAATTTCTTTTATGGCCTTCTCTTAAGAGGCAGCTCAGTGTGATGTTATAAGCACCCGTTTGAGAACCAGGCTGCCTGGGTCTGAATGCTGGTTTACAGCCTGACTTGGAGTGTGTTTCAGACACCGACTAGTTTTAAGGACTCAGCGAGGAAAGGTACTTAACAGGCTGTGCAAAGCATTTTCTATATGTGTTTTACAAGCATTATTATTTGCAAAACCTGGGCGGAGATGGGACAGGAGTGGCCAGGAAGAGGAAGAAGCAAGTCTCAAAAGACCATTGGAAAACATTTAGATGTGAATCAAAAGGAATTGGTCAGAGAGCTAGGTCCTGAAAGGCCAGTTTTCTGAGTTTAAGTTCAGACTGCCCCGTAAAAGAGAAACCTTACAAATGTAAACGCATGCAGAGAAGTTAGGCTGGAAGGGAAAAGGAAACTCTGACAGGTACTGGGAAGAACAGTTTATACATGCGTGGGAGCAAACTCCTTGTCCTTTCGAACAGAAAGGGGCTTAACCTCAGTCAGGGTCGCAGCGGCCACCTTAAATGTAGCATCCAGCGTTGCGCTCGCTGGTAGCCTCAGTGCTGCCACCTACAGGGCCTGCGAGGCAGGGCGCGCAGCCCTGAAGGCTCCTGGGCGGCAGGGAGCTGGTTGTGCGCTGGAAGGGTAACCTCCTCATAAGTCTTTATTAGCTCCTTTCTCCTACAGGTTTTAAGTGATTTTATCCCTAGACATAAAAATTCTAGGAGATATTTCTAAACATTATTTCCCTAAGGGGGCAATATAAAAGATAAAATCAGAGGGAGCTTCCCACATGGAAATGTAGAAATGTCACTTTGATGTAGCGCCACATCCCGGGCACTGGTTAGTGGCTTGGCACGTGAAATTGCACTTTATCCCAACAAAAGATGGCATCACTAGTATTATGCCACTTTCAAGGCAAGTTAAGGGATCCCATACAAAATTGATTATGACCCGTGCCACTCCCATTCCAAAGTCCATATGTGTTATAACATGCTAGCTGACAAATTATTTTTTCATCTTTCCCAAGTATAAAAGCGCACACAACTCAGTTGAACAAACAGGATCAACAGTCACAAAAGTTTCTGTTTGCACACGGCAAATGGTGCTTACCTTGAGATTTGAAAACCAGAACTCTTCAAATGAAGATGCTAGAGCAGAAATTCTCACATAAGTGAGTAAGGACTTTATCAACACAACCTAAATCTTTGTCCATTTGTAAATTATGTCTATTTATCCAAGCCAACCTGAATGAATTTATAATGTGGACTAAACTACAAAACAGTGTCCTGCCTTGTTTTAGCAACTCAAATTTTTTATTAATGAACCGACATTTGAGCACATTTATGCTCTATGTACACTACCAAAGTGATGTTTAAACTGACCATCCAGTGGTACTACAGCGCTTCTCAAACTTTACTGTACATGTCAGTCCCTTGGGGACCTTGTTGAAATGCAGATTTTGAGTCAGTGAACCTGGAATGGGGGTCTCAGGTTGTGCATCTCTAACAAGCTCTTAGGTGATGTGGAGGCTGCTGGTCCAGCAAGCACACTTTGAGTTTCAAAAGAATTTGAAGATCTTAAAGTTCTTTTGAATCATCAAAATGTTAGGTTGGCCAATGAGCTTTTTGACTAACCAAATGAAATTTTACTTATTTGCACATTGCTTATATTTTATTGTTTCCAAGTGCTTTGAGAATCAGTAAACTATGTTTCATCTAAAATGCTTTATCAAAAATAAAATACTTTCTCAACTAGAACAATGAACTTACCAGAATGTTCTATTCCTTTACCCAGGCTGGATTATAAGGTATTTATCTTTAGAAACTCTGTGACTTTAATAGATTTCATCTTCAACCAAAGAGAAATTTAAGCACCACAGGAATTATTTTCTAAACTCTAAGGGAGAGTAATGATGATACTAACATAGGAAAAAAACTTGTTAAACTTATTAAAATTAAGCTTTCCACTTACTTAGGTTTTTCAATCTGACTCTTTTACCATCTAGGGAATTGACTGTATGGATGTATAGAGCAGTGAGTGGGCCCAGAGACCCACTGAAAAACCAAGGAGCACCTCCTCCTGTCTCTCAAGTCTGGAGGTCCATTCATGCTTACGCTTATCAGAGTTTCCAGATGTTGAAGGGCAAAAAGTAACACACTCACATGTGATACAGAGTAAACACCTATGATAATGCTCAAAGGACAAGCTATTTATAGCAGTAAAGAATAAACTGACCCATAAATAGAGTGTCATTTACTTCTTTGTTTTGTCTAGGGTGCATTGAACGGCATCTGTTAGTATTGCAATAGCTAATGTCCAGCAATCATTTCCATCATACACCTCACTGGGGATGAGAAGTACAATGACATGAGATCTGCTGTTTGAAATTGATTTTTTTCCCCCAACATCAATTAAAATATGCAAGAAAGGCATTGAGTTCTCCCCCCATGCCTTCTTATTTACACAAATAAAATATATATACTTAGATAGTTAAATGTAAATGAGTGCCTTATATGCCTGAGAGAAAAGAATGTCTCATATTAGAATAGTAGAAATTATGGCAACTTTAATAAGAAGAAAATGAAAGAAAGTGTGGAAACTTTGATGGGAACAAAGTACGCACATTGGAATTTGTCCAAAATGTGCATTTACTGACTTGTAGGCCTTAAGATTGATTGCTAGGTTAACATAGCAAAGACTGACATGGGATTGTGAAGATAAGGGTGGGCTCCAGGGTAGGGAAACAGGCTGCTGCTATCTACTTCCCGTGAACTCAGGGCTTCAGCAAAGCTAGTATTTCTTTCCTCCTTTGTAGTTCCCACTCTAATGCCCCAAATCCTTAGGTTGAGACTGCTTATAGAAGATGCTGTATTACCTAGGTATTAGTGTATTAACTATGTACTCTAATTATTGCCAATAATATCTCCGGTGGCCAGCTTCTGCTCAGGGCAACCGGGTTGCAGGCTTCAGGCAGAGATAAAAAGGTACTGTTCCTGCAATTTAAGTTTGAAAAATGCAGGAGAAGAGCTGGGATCATTTTTTTCAACCTTGGACCAAAACAATGTGGTCAGAGAGACAGAGATTACAATTGGCCCAGTCTTGACCACATGATCTTCCTGTTTGCTGGAAGTATGTGTGTTTGTGGGTGGGTGGGATTTGAGGGGGTGATTATCATTATTTTAAAGTTTAGTTAAACCATATATTTTGAGGAATATTTCCCAAAGAAGGTACTCGCTTTTCTGGAAAAAAAATTCACATCCATCACAACTTTGGACAAGTTACTTTATTTGAACTTCAGATGAAGAATTCATATGTTTGTTTGAGAGAGTAGAATTAGATGTTTTCTGACAGCTTTTCCATATCTAAAATCTCTAGTTTTCAGTTACCTTTCTATGTAGCACTTTATGCAATGATCTCATACCCAACCCTGATAAGCAGGCAGAGGTGATGCTATTTCACCCTCTTATTAAATAGGGGAAACCAAGCCTCACAAAGTTAATTAATTGGCCTCAATGATTAGAATGTCAAGTGGCAGAACTAGGACTACATATTAAGTGATTGAATTAGTTTCAAAGAATTCCCTTTGAATGCTACTCACATTAGTGAAATTAGCTTTCTTCATTCTGCAGTGACCAATAACTAATCTCATTGGTAGCAAACTATTATAAATTAAGCTAGAGTTGATGGGAAAGTTTTGATGAGTTAAATCTTGGGCACTTGAATTTTTCATTTTGCTGCCTTCTGGGACACACTGAAGTTGTTCATTAATATGAGTACTGTCTTTCTGATGGGAGGTACTAGAAACTGTGGCTTAGGGAAAGAAAAGCCACTGAGAATTCAAGCTGAAAGAAACTGCATATAGGAAGAGATCCAGGGAAAGCCTGGAGGAAACTGATTATTATCTTCCAGCTCACAGACAGTTGATATTATGCGTGAAGCTCAGAGCAGTCAAATAAGTCACTATTGTTTAAGATTTTCCTAAATAAATATTTACACCACATAATCAATGAAATCTAGAAAGTCAATGGAATGTGCTTCATTTCTAACAAGACTTAAATTAATTGTATATCATCTGCATCTACAAAACTTTATAAAGATCATTCTCAGAACTAGCTTAGAGCTCCTAACAGCTGGCTTTCTTTTTGAGCAAGTATTTCAGACCGGTATATAAAAATTTTAAGGCTAAAATGGAAAATAATCTTTGATTAAAAATGTATAAAGTTATGAATCACAAGCCTTAACGCATATACCTTTGCTCTGCCAATTAATAAATTTATCCTCCAGGAAATGAAAATGAATAGTAAAAGTATGTTCACTGAAGCATCTCTTAGAGTAGTAAAATCAGGGAACAATTTAGATGAGAGACTGTTGAAAATTGTGACACTTTCATAAAATAGAATATTACATAATCATTTAAAATGATGCTGCCAAAGAATAATTAGAGACAAAAATATTCACAACAGCAAAACCCACAGAAGCATAATTTCCAGAGTCAGACAACCTGGATCTTGGTTCTAGCTCAACCAACCCCCTGTTGTGTGACCTTGAACAATTTACTTAATCTTTTGTACTTAATTTTACTCAGATATGAAATGAGGCTAATAAAGACAGCACTGGGTTCAGAAACTTGTTGGGTGAAATGAATGAGGTAATCTACATAAATTGCTTAGTGCAGAGCCAGGCACTGTAATAAGGTTATCAAACAGCATAACTTTTCCTTTCTTTGCTAATCTGTATTTCCTACTTTGGGGGCCAAATTTATGTTCATTTGGTAATGATGAAGAAAATGTAAAAGTTTTTTTTTAATCATTAAAAATTGTCCTAATATACATATAACGCTTATCATCTTGATCATCTTTAAGGATACAGTTAATTAGTGTTAAGTACATTCATATTGTTGCGCAACTTATCTCCAAAATTCTCTTCATCTTGCAAAACTAAAACTCTATACCATTAAACAATAACTCTCCATTCCCCTCATCCCCTGGCCCCCTGACAACTGCCAGTCTTTCTGTCTTGATAAATTTTACTACTCTAGGTACCTCATATAAATTAGAACTGTACAGTATCTGTCTTTTCGCAACTGACTTATTTCACTTAGCATAATGTCCTCAAGATTTATCTATGTTGTAGCCTGTATCAGCATTTCCTTCCTTTCTCAGTGTAAGTAATATTCCATTGTATGTAACACCACACTTTGCTTATCCATGTATCTATTAATGAGCAATTGAGACGCTGCTGCCTTTTGGCTATTGTGACTAATACAGCTATGAACATGAGTGTACAAATATTTAAAGATTGCTTTTTCAAATAAAAAATAGTATAAGTGAAAGTGAAAAGTAAAGTCGCTCAGTCGTGTCCGACTCTTTGCAACCCCATGGACTGTAGCCCGCTAGGCTGCTCCGTCCATGGGATTCTCCAGGCAAGAATACTGGAGTGGGTTGCCATTTCCTTCTCCAGGGGATCTTCCCAACCCAGGGATCGAACCCGGGTATCCTGTATTGCAGACAGACGCTTTATTCTCTGAGCCCTAAGTTTCCCCAAATTTCCTAAAACTGATAAGGCAACTGATAAGGCAAGTGTAAACAGGGACTACACAGGTGATTGAAATCCTAAATTTACTCATTTTTCTGAAAGTGTTTCAACACAAATATTAACTAATTAATTAACATATTTAGTTTTTTGTTGGACATTTTGTCTTTGAGCCTAATTATTTCAGAAGATTTTATATTTAGTTGAAAATAACAAGGGGAAAAAAAACACCAACAAGGGCTGAAACAAGACATGCACTGAAAGTCAGAGGTAATGAGCTCAGGGTTCATACTGCATTTCATGGTATCAAAGTCTAACTTCCTCTCTTCTAGCTCTACCATGTCCCTAAAGGTTTCCTCCTAAAGGTCTTTTCCTGGGACAATGTGGTTGCTGGTGCTCCAGCAGCATTATTTCTGTTTCTATTCCAGCTATCAGAAGGAGACAGGGAAGAAAGAGGTATATATCCCAAGTAAAGATATTTTCCATGTCCATTTCTTTGCCTGCAAGTCAGTCATGGGATCACTCCTATCTCAGAGAAGCTGGGAAAAATGGTGTTTATTGCTGATAAGCCATACACACTACACAAATTGGGGGCTCAGTACTGAGAAAGAATGGGAGACATTGGGGGACAGCCAGGATTCTCTGCCTGGAGTCTCCACACATGTTAACTAGCATCTTGGGATATATGTCCTTAGGTAGGTAATGTTGAACAGTTTCTCTCTGAGTCTGTAAATCATCTTGAATAATAATTCAGAGAAAGTGGTGAGTTTCATGGCTTTATTGATACCTACTTCAAACGAGATCCATTGAAAGTCTTATAGTAGAGCTGGTAAAACCTAGAGCAATAGGCTTAAGGCATTATTAGCTTAATATTCCAAAGAATAGCAAGAAAAGATAAGAAAGCCTTCTTCAGCGATCAATGCGAAGAAATAGAGGAAAACAACAGAATGGGAAAGACTAGAGATCTCTTCAAGAAAACTAGAGATACCAAGGGAACATTTCATGCAAAGATGGGCTCGATAAAGGACAGAAATGGTATGGACCTAACAGAAGCAGAAGATATTAAGAAGAGGTGGCAAGAATACACGGAAGAACTGTACAAAAAAGATCTTCACGACCCAGATAATCATGATGATGTGATCACTAATCTAGAGCCAGACATCTTGGAATGTGAAGTCAAGTGGGCCTTAGGAAGCATCATTACGAACAAAGCTAGTGGAGGTGATGGAATTCCAGTTGAGCTCTTTCAAATCCTGAAAGATGATGCTGTGAAAGTGCTGCACTCAATATGCCAGCAAATTTGGAAAACTCAGCAGTGGCCACAGGACTGGAAAAGGTCAGTTTTCATTCCAATTCCAAAGAAATACAATGCAAAAGAATGCTCAAACTACTGCACAATTGCACTCATCTCACATGCTAGTAAAGTAATGCTCAAAATTCTCCAAGCCAGACTTCAGCAATACGTGAACCGTGAACTCCCTGATGTTCAAGCTGGTTTTAGAAAAGGCAGAGGAACCAGAGATCAAATTGCCAACATCCTCTGGATCATCGAAAAAGCAAGAGAGTTCCAGAAAAACATCTATTTCTGCTTTATTGACTATGCCAAAGCCTTTGACTGTGTGGATTACAAAAAACTGTGGAAAATTCTGAAAGAGATGGGAATACCAGACCACCTAACCTGCCTCTTGAGAAATCTGTATGCAGGTCAGGAAGCAACAGTTAGAACTGGACATGGAACAACAGACTGGTTCCAAATAGGAAAAGGAGTACATCAAGGCTGTATATTGACACCCTGCTTATTTAACTTCTATGCAGAGTACATCATGAGAAATGCTGGACTGGAAGAGACACGAGCTGGAATCAAGATTGGTGGGAGAAATATCAATAACTTCAGATATGCAGATGACACCACCCTTATGGCAGAAAGTGAGGAGGGACTAAAAAGCCTCTTGATGAAAGTGAAAGAGGAGAGTGAAAAAGTTGGCCTAAAGCTCAACATTCAGAAAACGAAGATCATGGCATCTGGCCCCATCACTTCATGGGAAATAGATGAGGAAACAGTAGAAACAGTGTCAGACTTTATTTTTTTGGGCTCCAAAATCACTGCAGATGGTGATTGCAGCCATGAAATTAAAAGACGCTTACTCCTTGGAAGAAAAGTTTTGACCAACCTAGACGGTATATTCAAAAGCAGAGACATTACTTTGCCGACTAAGGTCTGTCTAGTCAAGGCTATGGTTTTTCCAGTGGTCATGTATGGATGTGAGAGTTGGACTGTGAAGAAGGCTGAGCGCCAAAGAATTGATGCTTTTGAAGTGTGGTGTTGGAGAAGACTCTTGAGAGTCCCCTGGACTGCAAGGAGATCCAACCAGTCCATTCTGAAGGAGATCAACCCTGGGATTTCTTTGGAAGGAATGATGCTAAAGCTGAAGCTCCAGTACTTTGGCCACCTCATGCGAAGGGTTGACTCATTGGAAAAGACTCTGATGCTGGGAGGGATTGGGGGCAGGAGGAAAAGGGGACGACCGAGGATGAGATGGCTGGATGGCATCACGGACTCGATGGATGTGAGTCTGAGTGAACTCCGGGAGATGGTGATGGACAGGGAGGCCTGGCGTGCTGCGATTCATGGGGTCGCAAGGAGTCGGACACGACTGAGCAACTGAACTGAACTGAACTGATTCTGGTGCCTTGGTCTTATGTGAAATTCCTTCAACTATCTCCTACTTCAGATAGACCTAAAAGGCTACAACTTAAGTGCCAATGAAGATGGTGATGAGGTTAATTTGGTTTGGGGAGTTACTTGCCAGATGAAATGTAGAGATGAGAATCCGTTCTTAAGGATCATACTCTATTAATGAGCAAACATTTGTGCCTACCTAGTGGGGTGAAATTGGTATCTGATTTTTATAGCTTCCAATATAAAAATTACTTCTTTATTAAGTAATTTAGATGTTGATGAAAATTAAAAAGCATCTTTGAAAAATCATTGCTTTTGTTTTAATTGTAGAACTGGAGAATTTATGACACTCCAATATGGCTGTTTTGGCTCATGGGTATTTAAATGAACAAGCACTATGTGAAACAGGCAAAACTCACCCCATCACTCATGATGTACCATCATCCTTGAGGCAGGAATTGGAGTGAGATCAAAGGTGGGTGAGGGTCAGGGAAGTGAAGGGGATTTATTACAATATTACATCAAAATGAAAAAAAATAAAACACCAGATTTTATTATTCCAATGCAACTGTTTCTAAAAATGTCTGGTCCCACCATCTTTATTAAAATGCCCTGCTTTAAAAATGAATAAACTCTTCAGTGAGTACAGTTTTATGAAAAGAGCCTTGAGGTTACAAACAAAAGAGAAAATGATTGCATGTATATGTGTATTTGTTGATCAGTTGTGTCCAGCTCCTTACAACCTCATGAACTATACTTCCTGCTAGGCTCCCATCCATGGAATTTTCCAGCTAAGAATACTGGAGTGGATAGCCATTCCCTTCTTCCTGACCTAGGGATAGAACCCAGGTCTCCTGCATTGCGGGCGAATTCTTTACTGTCTGAGCCACCAAGCAGAACAGTAGAGAAAACGATTAGTAAGAAAACGATCAGGTTAGTGACTTAATCCAATTTTAATAAAAATCATTTAAATAAAATAGGCCAATATCACTAGAATGATGCTTTTGTCATTGTCCCCACTTCCCTCACCTCCACAAAAAAGTAACTTCAGAGCCTCCTACTCTGGAATGACATTATTTAGACCTATCTGGCAGAATCTAGAGGATTTCTCATCAAGGTCAATGGTACCCTCTCCAGTCTGAAGGACCAGAAACTGAGCAAACCAGCAGCAAAGCCCAGGAGACAGCACAGTTTAACATTTTAGCCTGGTGACCCAAGAATAAAATCATCTTTCAACCAGCGAGTGAAGTTGTGGTCTGTTTTACTTGGTCTTCCAACTTGTATCAGTGGTAGCAGTTCAGTTCAATCGACATATGAGTACCAACAGTGCCAACTCTATAACTTAATTTGTATCACATTTAATCCAGTGGTCCTTTCCTATATTCTTATGACTCAAGAAGATAGAACACTTGTAATGTGAAGCCTCATGATCAGGAAGCCAGAGGAACTCTGTTTAAATGGGCTATGCCATTAACTAGTTGTGTGACCTAGGGCAAGCCATTTTCCTCTTAGTCTTCAGAATTCTCATTCTCAAAGGGAAAGGGCAGGAAGTTGGTTAATATGATCTCTAAGATATCTAGTGCTTAAAAAAAAAAGTCAAAAGCATCATTTCTACTTTCCTCCCAAGAAGAATCATACAGATACCGGTATTAAGAAACTGATTCATGATGTATTACTTATTCCATCACCCAAACCCTTTCGAACAGATGGAGGTGGCTATGGTGCTCTCCAGTATGAGATTAATAATGAATACATGTGCAGATTGATGAATACATCTGCAGAAATACTTCACATTCTAAAGAAATGTAGTCTGATTGTTTCTGAGAGGTAGGCACTTAATCCACGGTAAACATCCTGTTGCTCATCTCAGATGGATCCAAGCGCTGCTCATACATCTCTCATGATCAAGCCTTCCCAGAGCTCTGCTCAGCTGACAGAGCCAATTATAGAACTGTTCCCCATTTTCTTTATGAATCTCCTGTCTCCCTGCTGTTACTCTGCAGCTCCTGGATGGTCTTTCCATCTACTGAAGCTGCTGCTTTTCGAATCTCAGCTCCTGTGCCACCTCCTCCATGAAGCTAAGTCTCTTCTTTCTTTAAACTTTCATGCCCTGGTAATTATAAATAGTGCTGCAATGAACATTGGGGTACATGTGTCTTTTTGAATTATGGTTTTCTTAGGGTATTTGCCCAGTAGTAGGATTGCCAGGTCATATGGTAGTTTTATACCTAGGCTTTTAAGGAATCTCTGTACTGTTCTTTAGTGGCTGTATCAATTTACATTCCCACAACAGTGCAAGAGGGTTCGCTTTTCTCCACATCTACTCCAGCATTTATTGTTGGTAGATTTTTTGATGATGGCCATTCTGACCAGTGTGTGGTGATACCTCATTGCAGTTTTAATTTACGTTTCTCTAATAATGAGGGACACTGAGCATCTTTTCATGCGTTTATTGGTCATCTGTATATCTTCTTTGGAGAAATGTCTGTTTAGGTCTTCTACCTTCTTTCTGATAGGATTGTTTGTTTTCCTAATATTCAGCTGCAGGAGCTCTTTGTATATTTTGGAGATTAATCCTTTGTCAGTTGCTTCATTTGCAATAATTTTCTCCCATTACTGCATTCATTTATAAACATGCTTTATCTCACCTCCTAGACTGTAAGCTCCAAGGCAACATCATCCCTTATCCTCAAGTCTAAAATGCCATGCCTGGTGCCTATCATAGAGCAAAACTCACACCGTTATGGAATACTTTTGGCCTTCCCTAGTGGTTAATATCACAATTCCTTTACACTGCTGCTTTTGAAAGGTCTATTTATTTTTAGGAAACTGGGTTGCTGTAATTTCTCTTGAAGTAACTTTGAATACACTGTTATTAACTGGCATATTTAGCTGGGTTTTTCAGTGCAGATTCAGGATCATAGTTTTACCAGGAGGTGAAGAGAAATTCTCCTACCACAGGCCTGGTTCCCTTTTGATCTAATAGGGTTATATCTTTTATTTTAAAGAAGATGAGATAGAGCTTTTTCTGGCTGATGGTGGAACAGGTCCTCATTATCAATAGGTAATGAATGATCTTCGGGATCCATTACCTCTCTTACACTGAAAAATGTCATAAACAGAGCCAAAGACAGATTTGCTCTTCTTTTGATCTCAGTCAAGAGCTTTTGGGGGTTTGGATGGGATCACCCTTAACATTATTGGCTTGCCAGGTGACCCAACAGTAAGCCATCTGCCTGCTAAGGAGAAGATGCAAGAGATGCCGATTCAATCCCTGGATCAGGAAGATCCCCTAGAAACGGAAATGGCAACCCGCTCCTGTGTTCTTGCCTGGAAAACCCCAGGGACAGAGGAGCCTGGTGGGTTATAGTCCACGGGGTCAAAAAGAGTCAGACCCGACTGAACACAAGGTGGGGGGCCCTTAACTTTAAACATAAGGGCAGATCCATATGCTTTTTCTTGCATACTCGCTTCTTTTTTAATTTTTTTTGACCCCAGAATATCTCATGTTTGTATAGACAGAGGCCAATTGGCAGCTGACAGACTGTCAGTTGAAGGGATGGTGGCAGCAGCAGTGGAGGACTGATGAGCCCTTTGGGGAGAAGGATGCTCTTCTAGAAGTAGGGCCCACTTATCCAGAAGGCAGCAGGGGAAATCACTGGTGGCAGCTGATAAACAAACAGGAAGAAGGGACAGACTTCTGTACATCTTTACAATTGGTAAACTTACAGACAGATGAAAATGCTTTCCAGGTGGTTTTTGCATTTGAACCTATAGGGGAAGTTCCAGTATACCCCAAAGCACCTAGTTTGAGAAATGCCACAGATTCCATCATAAAGACTTTTGTTCTGCAAACCCTTGAGGATGTCAGGGAGGGCACTCTTTCTAAAGTTCTGCAATCCTCTAAGGTGAATTTATCCAGGTCTACTGCTGAAATCTAGGGCAATGAAAGTTCTCCCAGCCTACCCATTATTGCGTTTTCCTTCATTAAGTTACACTTAACAAGTTTATATAAAAGCCCCCTGCAAAGAGAATCTTTGTAGGGTAGAGTTTCAACTGACTGTACTTATCTGTAGTCATAAAGGTTTTTATTTTTTGACTGGTCACTATAGATCAGAAAGTATATAGGAGATCAGACTAGGTTTAGAGATTTCTTTTTTCTTTTCTTCTTCTTCTTTCTTTTTTTTTTGTGTGTGTGCATGTTCTCTTTATCGTTAGTAAATACACTAAACGCTGATTTTCAGGGAGCTGCCTGGCCATGGTGGTTATTTGTTGGGAAAAAGCAACCACACGTCATCTTTCTTCTCTTTTAATTTAAGTTTTACACTAAAAATCTGTTTTGAGAAGGAAATGGAGCGTGTTAGGCTAATGACAGCTTTACCCTCTCTTATTTTTTCCGTTTAAGGGCAACGCTCCTATAGGCTCCCCGGCGTGCTTGGATGTGGGCACTGCAGCCTTAAGTGGAGGCTCCAACGACTCGAAAAAATAAAAACAAATAAACAGCCCCATTCCCCCCACTCCAAAGTAGGGGGAGGGCTTAAGAGGAAACTGTACAAAATGTGTCGGCAAACAGAGAAACTGTTAGATGCGTCCTGCTGAGAAACGTGCTCGGCTAGTCCGTGATTGCCTTTCGGATCCGCCCAGGCCGACCCACCAGGAGGACCCGCGTGAGGGCCCCCCATTTCCATTCTTAGGGAGAGGAAGCCGGGGACCCACGTGAGCTCGGAAGACAGCTGATTATCAAACCCCAATACTTGCCAAGCGTCCCCTAATTCCCATTTGGTTACAAAAATTCTCTCCTCCATTGCATATCCTCCTTTGGGCAGAGTGGGCCACGGCTCGAGAGAGAGGCCGCGATCTGGCGGGGATCATTCCTGGGCGGTAGGTAGGGTCGGACTCTTTGACACCCAGGGCTGCTGAAGCGACACCTCCAAGCTCCCGAGAACGCCGCAGCGGTCCCTGCCAGAGATTAGCCGCCGCGCGGGTCCCTCCCTCTTTTTCGGGTGAATGAATGATTAGTCAAACAGCACCTCCCTGCCCCTGTTCGCCCGAGGTTGGATGGGAAGAGTCATGGAACCACTGTTCCTTTTTTAAGGGCGGAAAGAGTTCGCATCTGTGCGTGTATTAATCTACCTTGTGTGTCGTTTCAAATTGTCTTCCCTAGTGTCGCGACGCACAGACACAGCAGCACTGAGCAGTGATCTCGAAGGCCCCTCGCCCCTCTGTCCGCTCAGGGACTGTCGGCCGTCGTGCGCCAGCCAAAAGAAGGCAAAGCAGAGTGAAAAGTTGCCCGCACCCCCACCCTGCCACAGGCGCTAGGTTTATCACTCCTTCCCAAAGCTGGGGCATCAGGGAACGAGCCGCGGTGGTGGGGCGCCCTGCGTCCCATCTTCTCCTCCCTCCTAGGGTTGGAGCACAGGAAAAGCAGCAGGGTTGGCGCGGCATCCCCCGTAAGGGGAGGAATCCCTCCCCACCCGCCCCCGGGGAAAGGGAGGAGGCGCTGCGCGCTCCGGGTGGTGGAGACACGCCTGCCCGGCTCCGATCCGTGCCCCGGGGCAAGCGGCCTCCCTCGAGGGTCTGGGGGAGCTGGCTGGACCCCCGGCGGAGACAAGCGCCCAGCGCGAGGCTTCTACTATCCCTCTTGCGTCCGGGCGCCCCCAGCGGGTTCCCCGAGGCGCTCAGTGCGCCCGGGTCTCCGGCGCCGGAGCGAGCGTGCGAGCGGACCGAGTGGAGAGCCGGCGGGGCGGGTAGGAGGTGGGAGCGCAGAAGTGGAGGACGCGGCAGCTGCAGCAGCGGCGCGCCCCGGGGCAGTCGCTGCGGACCCGGCGGCGGCGGAGCAGCGGTGCGCAGCGGGCAGCGCAGCCACTCCTCTCTGCCTATCTCCCGCAGTTCCGATACCCCCTCCTCCTGGCCCCCTCTCTGGCGTGGAGAAGCCGACTACTAAACCGCTGCGAGCAACTCCTTTAAAAAAAAAAAAAAAAGCCGCATTGGAGGAGCCTGGCCGCAGGACCCCTCCTCCCTGGGCGCCCCCCACCCCTCGCCTCGCTCTCCCGCCTCTCCCCCCGCCAACTCCCCCCCCCCCCCACCTTTCCCCCGCCCCAGGCTCCCGGGCGCCCGCCTCCCTCCTTCGCGGACTGTCTCCCGACTCGCCGGCTGAGAGCCCTTTTGGACTGCAAGCGGCGGTAGCGGAGCACAGGCGGCGGCGCGGGACCTGCAGTCGCCCGGGATTCCCTCCAGGTGACGATGCTCTGGTTCTCCGGCGTCAGGGCTCTGGCTGAGCGTCCCTGCCGGCGCTCGCCCGGGATTACCTGCTGCGTCTTGCTGCTGCTCAATTGCTCGGGGGTCCCCATGTCTCTGGCTTCCTCCTTCTTGACAGGTAGGGGAGGGGTCGGGAGGGACCGACCCTCCCAGACGCTGGCTTGGTACCTGGGAGAGAAGGCGCTGACTAGCCCCGGGGACGGGAGGGTGGGGAACGAGCACCTTGGAGCCTGCTCCTCGCTGGCGCACGGGGATGAAGGAAGCCCTTCGGCGTTAAGGGGTGGGAAAGCAGTGAGTAGGCTAAGGAGTGGAGAGCGGGCAGGCTGTTGACATTAATACTGTAGTGATAACGGAAATTCTATTTGAATTTGAAAAGTTCCTTTATTATCTTTAGTTTTCCTCAACCTTTAGTTTGATCTCTTCTCCCGTATGCAATTAAAGAAAAAAACAAAACAAAACACTGCATCGTTTTCCACCCATAGGCCTGTCTCATTCTGTAAGGTTTACTGGTAGTGATCTTTAAAGCACCCGCCCTCCAGAACTGGATTTAAAGAAACTATCATATTTTAAAAGGGTAATAATAGCAGGATATAATAATTATATGCTTTCAGGCAGGTGAAGACCTCAGCTGCTATTCTGAAGGACATACTTTACTGACACCTGGTGCAGAAAAGAAAATATTGAGTCTATTTCTAAGAAAAGAGGAAAGAAGATTGTATTTCGAAAAGTAATTTCAATTCAACACAATATGAGGCAGATTCATATAAAGGCCTGTTTATTGACACAGTCCTGAATTCTGTTCAAATTTAAAATCTGCCTTAATGGCCAATTTGAATTTTTTGCTTATGGGAGTGTTTATTTAGTTGAAATGGTTTTATAAAGGAGGGGTATTATTAAAGATCCAATGAAATACTTGGAATTGTGCTTAAACCAACCATCTGAGAGCAGAAAATATATCTATATAGCACAGGCTTTTAAAAAAACTTGTTCTAATAAAATTATTTAAAGTAGGTTTTTTTCAAGGGGACTTTTTTGAGTGAATTTGATTATTTAAAACTCATTAGGGATTTTTGAAATTTGGATATAGTTTTCTCAAAAAGCATTATTATAAAAATTCTATTTTTGTAACAAGGCCATGCAGCTAAATTTAAATAACTTTTTTTCCCCTTTAGGTTCTGTTGCAAAATGTGAAAATGAAGGTGAAGTCCTCCAGATTCCATTTATCACGGACAACCCTTGTATAATGTGTGTCTGCATGGTGAGTATGGAGATCAGGTAATGGGAAATCAATTGCTCCCTCTGACAAGGTGAATCCTTTAGCTGTAATTTTATGACCAGATCTTAAAAATTGCTTTTGGTCATTACAAAACCATAGATGGCTGGTGAA
The DNA here is from genome assembly GCF_042477335.2 of Ovis canadensis. Lineage (NCBI taxonomy): Eukaryota > Metazoa > Chordata > Mammalia > Artiodactyla > Bovidae > Ovis > Ovis canadensis. The sequence goes on along the minus strand of NC_091248.1, from coordinate 77,824,674 downwards.
TTGAATTCCGTTCAATTTCCAAGTTTTATGGACTTTGGCAATTTCTATTTTATCAGGCTGGAGATGTTTATCTTTGACATCAGGTTGCAGAAGTAAACTTCAGATGGACTTGGTATAGCATCACCTCAGTGGTAATTACCACTTGCACTTCTGCTGCTGGGAATGGCTATTGCCACCAAATCATAGGTGCCACCAAACTTTTTGCTCTGATTCCATTGCCTAAGCTCAGTGTGAAAATGATAACATTTAGGTATAAAGGTCTGGGATAAGGTATGTGACAAGGGGAAAGAGAGGTTAGAGTCTCAAAGCACAAACATGGGGACAAGATCTTGAGTTTTTTTGCCTCTTATAGCCTAAGCTCTCAAAAACAGTCTTTATATATCTGATTTGGAAGCCATGAGTCAGAAAGGACATTCTGTCCTTAATAGAGGATGACACTTGGCTGTCAGCTGCTTAGTTAACACTAGCAGTGGCTGGTAGATTAAAAAAATGATTTGTTTCAGTTTATTTTAGCTTTATAGTAAATGATAAGATCTAATAAGTAACCACATGGGGGAGATTAAATTATATGAATAAGAATTTCTGAGCTGAAATAGCGACTCACAAAGAACATTTTTGTTTAAAAGTGTTTTACATGCCAATCACTTTTGGCAAACCTTGATTAAAAACTACATATCACAAAACCCTGTTGGAAATACATTAAGGCAGTCAAAGTCAAATGCAAAGCCCCCAAATGATAGATGACTGCTTGTTATCAGATCAACATGCTGTATGCAACCAGAGAAGGGAATTTTCTCTGTTTAGGGGAAAGCCAAGCCATCTGGGTTTAAACTACCCGAAGTTTTTCATGACAAGAGATGAGGTCAATGTTGTGAAATGATAAATGGGTGAAGGTGAATGTCTGTATCAAATGATTATCAGGTTCTGAAGACTAAGGAAATCAGCAGAAATAAAGGTAAAAATGCATTCCAGTTCCAGAGATGATAAGTGTTGCTGCTTTAACAAAAGGGAGCTGAGAGAGGGACAATTAGGTTTGTGTTTATGAGCTGCCTTGTTAATGAATGATTTTTCACCAATGGACCTGTTGAAAAGGAGCTTTGCATTAAATTTTGGCTCAATTGTGTATTTACAAATGTAGTGTGTCTGCCTCTGTGTGTGTGTGTGTGGTGGGGGCAGAAGGGAGATGATTTCTTTATTTCTCCTATCTGCATAGTGTTAGTGAATTATTTTATCTTAATCTCGTAAGATCTCAGAAAATGGGGTAATATTTAAATAAATTTGGAACTCCACATGTGAAAATATTGTTTTTCTCCTCAGCAATATTGTTACATTTATAATGTTTAAACACAGAGTTTGGGTTTTGCAAACTTTTTCCAAATAGTATGAAAATTCTCCATACAGCGTTTCCCTTTTTTGGTACTCTTGCCCTGGTGGAAATAGTGCCTTTCCCCGAAAGTACAGCTTACTGCTAATAAGACCTTGCTGTTTTGAAGGTAAAGAGTGAAACTGAAGAAAAAAGATGCGTCGGAATTCTGGAGTGATTCTTATATTGATTATGTTCAGAAGGGTGGTAGGTTCATCTATATCTTTGAGTAACATTTGGAAGTATCTGCCTTCATGAGAGCTATCAGAAATCCTTTCCAAACACATAAAGTCGAGACTCGCATTCTGACTCACTAGCTTTTCAGAGGACGCCTCAAAGTTCCCCCTAGCTGAAAGGTTCAGTGATACATTGCCATGACTTTTGCAGGGGTTTAGGATTATGGGGCCCAAGTTGTCATAGTTATTATTGTTTCCCAAACGTTTGTAGTACTTGATAAAGTTGAGTAACGCTAGATGGACAACCGTTTCTTTATTTGTAAGTTTCCAAGGGACCCACTGCAGTATATGAATTTCGAAGCACCTAGCTTACCATGAGGCTAGTTGACAATTTTATATTTAGGCTGGATATTTAGCAAACAGATAATGTCAGAAATAACAACTAACACTTATGAAATACTTTATTCGCTGGCACTTATCGAAGACTGCATCGTTTCATTTAATCTTCACAAAAATCTTTTGAAGATTTGTACCCCTCCCCCCATTTTACAGATGAGGAAACTGAGGCTAGAGGATTTAGTAGCTTGTAAAGGTCATATTTTAGTAAATAGTGGAGCTGGAACTCACTCTCACCTGCCTCTAGAGCACATTCCTATAGTCAAGTGAAACAGGCTATTTTCTAAGTTAAAGATGTGAAAAAGCAAGGAAAAAAATAGATTGTTGAGTTATTTGACTTTTTGGCATTGCTTGAGTTATTTTGCTTTTTTCTTTAGAGTCTTTTAGGAGTTCGGTCAGCTAACATTTGTTAATCACATTATATGAAAGGAAAATCTCGTTATGATTTCAGTTGACCTGCAGGGAGCTTTCGTTGTGAGCTAGTTTTATGTATGTACGTTAAGAGGGTATGTAATAGTCAAAACTGTACTTTGGATAAAGAAAATAGTCATATTTAGTTTGTGTTGGTCCAGCCTTTTGGCAGAAAGCTACCTAAAGCTGAGTATAAGCTCATATCTTATTTCATAACACGTACTAAAAAAAAAAGCTAACCTCAACGTATGCTTAGAAAAGACGTAAAATGTTACAGTTGAGAGGAAATAGGTGGCACAAAGTCCTGCATATAATTACAGTGTAAAAGCTAGAAAAATCCCACAGAATCAACTTGGCCTGATTTAAACTTTTAAGCTCCGAAATGTTTCAAAGGTGGAATGAACTCATTTCTGTGGGAATTTTGAGGATGACAGCTGATGCGGTGGCCACGGCGAGCAGAACTGAATAATTTTATTCTCATTTATCCTTGTCTGCCTGGACCTCCTCTTGCCAGCATCAGTTGTGGTCCAAGAATAACCAGTTTGTCAGCTGTTGATGGATATTATTTTAAAGTGTGTGGGTTCAACTGTTCAAGGGGGAAGGTGAGAAGTTGGACTATTGTCCCAAAATCTAGGGAAGCGGGTAGACAGTTTGGATTAAAGATGCAAGCGCTTCATTGTTTAGTTAGAAAGCAAAGCACAGCTTTTCCTCGTCTTATAAAACGGTCTTTTGTGGGGCTGGGGAAGGAAGGCCAGACTTATTGCTGTTTTGTGTGGTGTTTTTCCCTTTCTTGCCATAATTATTTTTCCCGTAATGCCTAGAAAAACATATTGGTGCCTTACGTGAAGTACAGCTGATAGGAGCCAGCCTGTCTCAACTAATGAAAGTGGTCCTCTGGATCTTTTGGACATCCCCAAATCCATTCAGTGAACCTGAGGATGTGGTACCCCTGCTTCTCACCCCTTTTCCATCTAACCATAACATAGAAGGAAATGGCAAAAACCAGTGAGTTCGGCCCAGTACTGGAAACCCGAGAAAACTTGGGAGGCTGGGACTCAGAAAACAGAAGTCAGTCCGAGCTTAGTTTGGCATACGTTTTGTTCAGCAAAAAACATTATTCTGAGGTTTAAATTTCCTCTTTTAAATCCAGAGGTGCAATTTAGAAATGGACCCTCTGCTCATAAAAAACAACGTGAAATTTGGTGTTACAAGAAGTGGGGCTCCACCTCGCTTGGAGCCAACCAAGGGGTGCAAACAGAGGGGGCTTTGTCTGCTGTCTTCTACTTTTAATCACAGAATCCTCTGTCACTAAACAAGCAGCTACCAGCATTTTTGATTCTCTAGGGTACTTTATCTCTATAAAAGCTTCATGTTTTTTATTGTTCAAATTAACTGGCTGGAGAATATTTATCTATTAGCTGAATAAGTGTAAGGCACGTGTTTGAGGATGAGGGAGACAGTGGTGCATCAGGATTCAATTCATGTATGTCTGCGTGTGTGTGTGTGTGAGAGAGAGAGAGAGAGAGAGGTGGAGAGAGGGAGAATGAGCATGGTGAAGGAAGGAGGAAGGCAGGGGAAATATAAAGTAGTCTTGATGTGTTCAGAGAGTATGCTTCATACATGCACATATGAATAGGTTGCTACAATTTTTTGAAAATTGTTTTGTATCATTTTTAGACGGGATATTGGATGCTCACTAAGACAATGATCAGGGTTTATTTATTTATGTGTTTATGTGTTTATTTATTTTTACTTATACTCTGTTTAGAAGATGGTATGACCAATTGCCTTCCCGCATAATAAGGTATTCAATAGAGTTTTAGGAAAGGGTAACTAATTTAGTTAGAGAAGACTCTTGAGAGTCCTTGGACTGCAAGGAGATCCAACCAGTCCATCCTAAAGGAAATCAGTCCTGAATATTCATTGGAAGAACTGATGCTGAAGCTGAAACTCCAATACTTTGGCCACCTGATGCAAAGAACTGACTCCTTGGAAAAGACCCTGTAATTGGGACAGATTGAAGGCAGGAAGAGAAGGGGATGACAGAGGATGAGATGATTGGATGGCATCACTGACTCAATGGACATGAGTTTGAGTGAACTCTGGGAGTTGGTGATGGACAGGGAAGCCTGGTGTGCTGCAGTCCAGGGGGTCGCAAAGAGTCTGACACGACTGAGCGACTGAACTGAACTGAACTAATTTACAGCATCTTACTGACAAATTCACCAATACCAGCTCATAGACGATTATTATCATTAGCACTTTTTTGAGGCTCATAGAAGTGGAGCAAATGCCCTGAAGTTATATAGTTACTGAGAAACAGACCTGTGATGTGAAAACAGTGTTTTCTCTGCTAAACCAACTTGCTTTTGCAGGTTGTTTACTATTTCCAAATGTCTACAGATCCCTCCAAGGGCTTTAGAGAGTTATCTCAACCTCTGCAAAGCTGACATAGGCTCACTCTAGGGAGTAGTTAGAGTGATTTTGTCTTATAACACAAACCAAGTCTGGCCTTGGAGGGCCCTTCAGAGGAAGATGCAGTGCACTCAGCTATTGGCTTGTATCATATCATTTTGGCAAAGTGCTTTAGCCCTGGCATCAGACAGGCCTGGGTTCCAATACTGGCTCTGTTGTTAATTGCTAAGTGATGTCCAACTGTTTTGCGACCCCATGGGCTGTAGCCCACTAGGCTTTTCTGTCCATGGGATTTCCCAGACAAGAACACAGGAGAGGGTTGCCATTTCCTTCTGGAGATCTTCCCGACCCAGGGACTGAACCCTTGTCTCCTGCATTGGCAGATGGATTCCTTACCACTGAGCCACCTGGGGAGCCTGGCTCAGTCACTTACTGCTGGTGAACTCAGGAAAGTTTTTTCACCTTTCTAAGCCTCCATTTCCTTATCTGTAGAATGGGATGGCTGTCATTAACAAACTCATAGACTTGCTGTGCAAACTAAATGAGATAGAACATTTAAGACTTGGTCCAAAGCTTGGCATTAAGTCAGAACGATTCATTATTATTATTGTTGATGATGATGTTAATGTTTAAATTCTTATTTCCTCACGTGGAATTAGAGGCAAATGTTCATCAGAAACGAGAGAAAAGGGGAAACTTCACTGGTGGTCCAATGTCTAGACTCTGGGCTCCTAATGTAGGGAGCCCAGGTTCTATCCCTGGTCAGGGAACTAGATCCCACATGCTGCAGCTAAGAGTTGGCATGCTGCAAGGAAGATCGAAGATCTCACTTGCTGCAACAAAGACCCAGTGCAGCCAAATAAATAAATATTCTTAAAAAAAAAATAAAGAAAGAAACCCTATGGGCTCATTAAAAAAGAAAGAAAGAAAAGGGAGGGAAGGGAAGCTGATGGAGAAGAGACCTAGGGATAATGATGCCAAGCCCACCCATCGTTATGAACGGAGAGGGCTAGGTGAGTAACGTTTTGTGGGGTTTCCTGTCCCTCCAGACTTGGACTAGGTTGATCTGAGCTGCTTTCTTATTGGTCCAGTGTCTGTGAGCCCTGCTGTAAGTTTTCCCCTTGCTCTCCATTAAACACTAAAAAAACTTTCCATGGAAGAGGGGCCTCGTTTTTTCTGCAGAGTATTTACATCTCCATGCCTGTGGGGTCACCTTCACTTGTACTTTTATTGGCAGAGAGATAGGGTAGGGACTCAGGAGCGTTGTAATTCTGGAAAAACTGCCTAGTGGTCTGGCATCACGGTGATTTTCCTGGACCGTCTTGTGCAAGTCTCTCAACCCTATTCCAGACCTGAGTAGGTTTTTGCTGCCTATTTACTTGTGTGCTCCCCTGCCCCATTCCCATTCCATTTTAAACATGCTTTCTTTTCATTTCAAGGTACCAGTCTTCATAGTGTGCACCACCAGTAAACTGCGTTTTAAGTGTGGGAAGGCAGGCTGGGGAAAGAGAGCCCTTCCCCAGATGAGGATTCAGATATAGTGAGGGCAGGAGAACAGGACATCATAGGAAAAGTCAGGCAACACAAAGTGATGGAAAATAAACTAATTAATACCAATTCATTGAATAAACAAAAGATATCAGTTTCTTGCACCCTCTTCTATGGCACTTGGGTCCAACTGATAGTCTGTTGAATCCTTTATGCTATAAAAGAATACTAGTAACATCACCTTTTATGGCACCAGGAGGTCAAGTGTGCTTGTTGAACTTAGTTAAGATCAGCAAAATGAGCTGGGTGTATATTTTAAGACCTCCTGATTCCCAGTTCTAGTTCTATAAAACATCACTCAAAGCACTAGGGATAACAGGTTATACATTCAATAATATTATTCTTTCTTCCTTCTCTTCACACTTCATTTTCCCCTTCCTTTCTTGCCTTTTCTGTGTTTGAAGCATTGTGCTGGTTGGGCACCTTCGGGGGGCAGACCAATAGTACAGGTTCTTGCCCACAGTGGAATGGAAGAGAAAAACGCAGGCATGGATGAGTTTTACAGGAGTGGCAGAAAAACACTCTGCTAGGCTCAAACCCAAGTACTAAGGGAACTGTAGACGAATTCTGATTGGATTATCTGGGACCTTGATGGGCAGAGAGAGGATAGTCTGGGCAAAGCATGATTGGAGCAAAGGCACAGAAGAGTGTGTGCTTGGGAATTGTGAAGATTGAGGAGTTCAGTGTGCCCTGTGTACCCAAAGCTCTGATGGAAGCTAGTTAGACGGCTTGGTGAGAAGCATCAAGGGGAGGACAGTGAGTGCAATAATAAGGAGCTCAGTTCCACTTGTGGCGTTGTGGGAGCCATTTAATATTTTGGCTCACCCACATGACACAGTAAGATGTGCTTTGTACGAATTCTTCTGGAAGCTTTTGTGAGAGCTGTTTAGAGTAGAGAGGCCAGAGTTTGGACAATAGGCACCAGAAAAAACACAGTAGTTAAAATGCGGTAGTCAATACGGTGGGATGATGCCACTCTGTGGCAGTCACTTTGCTCATCACTTGGTGTGTCTGGAGCAGCTCTCGGTGCTGCTATTTGAATAGAATGGTTTACTTCCAGACCTCACTCTCAAAATTCCACTTTGGGGCCATCTCTCTCCTCTTACCCACAGTGATACCTTGCTCTGCGCTGTTGCTTGACACATTTGGCAAATTATTCAGTTTGACAGATACTATTATGGTGGTGTGTATTCTCAGTGGTAGCACACATTTTTTTACAACCATCAAAATTGTATGACCCACCTTAAAGCAAGTATACCCCTGTGCTGGGACCCCCAGACTTGCAGAGGAGTTTCAGAGCCCAAGTTAATGTGCTGAGTCACTTCAGTCATGTCTGACTTTGTGACTCCGTGGACTGTAGCCCACAAGGCTCCTCTGTCTGTGGGATTCTCCAGGCAAGAATACTGGCGTGGGTTGCCATTCCCTTCTCCAGGGGGATCTTCCTGACCCAGGGATTGAACCCGCATTCTCTTGGCAGGTGGGTTCTTTACTACTAGTGACACCTGGGAAGCTGTTGATAGAACTTGGCAATAAAATAAATGGCAAAGGTGAGAAATGGGGTGGATTGAAGGGAATTTTGAGAATTCTAGCCAATGTTATGCACAGTGTAGGAAGAGAAGAGGTCATGGATGTGGATGGGGGATAATAACTTCAGAACTGAAGTGGGCTTGAAGACCTTCCGATTAGGAAAACCTAGTAGGCTTTTCAAAATGTAGATCTTGATAGTAATAGAGACATCAAGACTAGAAACCAATGTGTTAACTGTTTGCACTGAAATAAATTTCAGAACTTTGGGGATAAATTATTTGTCTTTGGAAGGGGTCTAAATTGAGATTTCAAGAAATTAGCCTATAATAGTAACTAGAAGAAGGGCTATATTTAATAGAAGTTTAGGAAGGGAGAAGCCGACGACAGAGACTGAGGTATAGTTACAGAAGGAGAATCAGCAAAGTGCAGGCCAAGGCAGAAGGTGTTTGAAGAAGAGGAAGGTCAGTGGTATTAGATCTTCCAGAGTTAGACTGGACCTTCTGGGAGAACATCAAGGATGGAACTTTCTCATCATCATCTTGAACTATTTGAAACAAACACAATGGTGTCCAGGTGTTGCTCATTTTCCCATGGAATAGAATTGATCATAGATGGAATTTGGTGGAACCCGGTTTGAGAGCAATACTAAGATTGCTCTAGGGATTTTGAAAATTTAGTGCAAAAATCACACATTTTCTGAATGTAAAGGTCTCAGCAAAAGTGAATAAATACCACATGACATTTTCAAAGGTCCCCAAACAAAACAAATTTCATGAATAAAAATAATAGACTTTGGAAGTGTCTTTGGAATGTTTCTATAGTTACGTGCAAAATGGACAAAGCTACATGGAGGCAGTTCTTATTATGAATCAGACCAACAATATCAAAGAACTTGGCTAACATAAAATCTTACAATTATAAACTTTCAAGTTTGCTCTATGAAACTGTTAATGGTGCTTTAAAAATATTATGATATAATTTAATCCTTTAGTTAGATCTCCAGGAAAAATATTTTCTTTTTTCACTAAATTTTTGATGTCTGTTTCATCACTGAAGAAGACCTGTGGAATGGCAGCCTTGGTGTCTTAAATTATGGGCTCAAGTCTCCCCAGGGCCAGCTTGTAGCTGTGCATAACTGGGCAGCCACCTTGGTCTCCCTGAGCCTTAGTGTGGGTACCGAGCAAGTCACAATGGTATGTCTGCCCTTTGGCTTCATTTCTAAAGAGGAATCGTAGTGGAGACCCCATCTGTGGGCTGTAGCCATTGACTGAGATGATGTGTATGGGTTGAATATACTAGTGTTTGTGAAAGACCTCTGTAAACAGTGTAAGTGGAACTATTATTAAGGGCCAGAACTTGAATAAAAGACAGTGAAGTGTATGCTATAAACTAGTTTTTAGCACATACTTTAGTGAGTATATTTTTTAGCAATGATAGTGTAGTGACTCCTATATCCCCTTTAATAGTTGTACAGCTTTGCGTGAGTTGCCTAATATTTCTGTATCTTGACATCTTTATTTTCATCATAGGGCTTTTGTCAGAATGGTGAGTCTAAACATTTCTTAAGTCAAGATTCTTAAAACAGAGTCTGGAAAAGTGGTAAGCACTTCAGAAATGATAGCCCTAGCCTGCCAGTGCAGGAGATGTAAGAGACATGAAGGGGTGTAGTCCCTAGGTGGGAAAGACCCTCTGGAGGAGGGCACAGCAACCCACTCCAGTATTCTTGCCTGGAGAATTCCCATGGACAGAGGAGCTTGGCTTACTACAGTCTATGGGTTTGCAAAGAGTCAGACATGACTGAAGTGACTTAGTACACATGGACACACGCCACCATCCAAATGCTATGCAATTACTGCCTATCCCAGACTTCTAAGAAGTGCTTAAGTAGATGACTACAAGGCTTCTATACTAAGAAATGATTAACTGGACTACTGCTTTTATTTCAGTGTATGGCCAGTTCCTATGACATGTTTACTCTGAACTTCTATCAGGGCAGATGATGGAACTTTAGTAGAGGTCACTGCTATCTTTTCCGTAAAAGATAGAAAACCTGGGAAATATTTGGGGCTAAGCAAGATGGCTGCTTCTCTGTTCCTCATTTTCAGAAGTCTACCTCTTTCGTGTTGTCTCCTGACGGCTAATCGAAACATTGCTTTCACAGTGAGGCCGACCTGTCCTTTGCTGCACTGCCATTGAATGAGGAAGTGGAAGGTGGGAGGCAGAAATGTAAAACTAATCACTGGGTGGAGCCACTGAGACTGATGCTTCAGAATCTTCTCCCTTTTATTAAATTAATTTATTTATGTTTAAAAAAATTTAATAATTTTGTGTGCTTAAATTTTTATTTTTGGCTGAGAGGCATGGCTTGTGGGATTTTAGTTCCCCAGCCAGGGTTTGAACCCATGCCCTCGGTAGTGAAAGTACAGATTCCTAACCACTCACCACCAGGCAGTTCTCCCACTTTTAAAATGTGCAGAGCCCTGCTGTGTCTGCCCAGCCCCAGTCACTCTGTGGCTGCTCGCGGTGTAGCAGGTGATCCCACATTAGCTGATGTGACTGGATTTGGACTTGCAGACCCTCCACATTCACAGAGCGTTATGTGCTTTTGACCCGCTGTCTCGTCAACTCTGCTAAGAATCTGCCTCTTCTCTTTGACAGCGTGTTCTGTGTAGTAATGTATGTGGTTAACTTGGGCAGATTTATCTTAGGAGATGAGGTCTTCAAGCGTAAGAACCTTGTCCCCTCATCTCTGGAAGCCCCATAGCTTCAGTGAGAGGTCTTTAACCTTGGGACTTGAGTGGGAGTCAGGCTGGAGTTTCCTGTTTATATTTGGGTTGTTAACACTTGGGATCGCTACCCCCCAGAATGGAACTCCAAGTTCCAAAACAGGATTCTCCCAGTGAGTTTGTCACAGAAGGTCAACCACATCTATAAAAGACATCCTAAATAATCATTGCAAAAACACTTTTTTTCTTCCTTTGAAAGCAATGTACTCCCATTTGAGACCTAAAGTCATATAGACGTTAAGTCCTGCTTTTATTTGTGACAAAAGGAACATTCTCTCTTATAGAAATACCCTGCTGCCTTGTAGACGAAAATGCAGGAGGTGCCTGAGAGGGGAGAATCCAGGATTATCTCAGTTCGGTTTTCAAAAATCACAATCAAAAATGCCTCGGACCCCCTTGGCTGCCATTCCCATCATTCCCTCCCCCTTCACTGAGCCTAACTCTGAAACCGGGACACAAGCCTCAGTGTTTATATTAGGTTTTGGATGTTAGCTCCCTTGGCTTCTGGGAGCTGACTCTGTTGAAAATTATGTTTTTCTTTTAAGGACAAAGGCCTTATTGTATGTACACGTCGTGCAATGTAATGAGTTTTCTGTTTGTTTTTTTTTTTTTTAATGTTAGGTAATGGGCGGGACTAACCCAGATCTGGCAAATGACAGGTTCAAAGGTCTATACCCTGAGTGGCAATTTGAAGGTTTCATGCAGGTAACTCAACCAGAGAAAGTGGGAGGGAGGGACAAGTGGCATCTTCCCTGACCAGAGCATGTCCCCTGAATGCCCTGCTTTGATGGAATAACCATAAAACGGCTGTGGGAGAGGGCCAGCAACATAAGTGATGATACCCCAGGGACACTCCAAAGAGAATGACAGTGACAGTAAGAATCACACAGATAACTGTCCTCACATTTTCACTTACAAAAGCGCGTGTTTCCAAAATAACTCTTGTACTCTTGGTCAAGTAAATAGGTTTTGGCCAGATGGTTTTTCAATGGCCGCAAAGGCTGCAGGCGTAGGCTGAGCATCTTATTTTGAGATGCCGTGCAGTGGGCTCTCTGGTTGTGCTGCTGGCCTCTGCAGCTGTGGGTGACCTCAGAAGATTATTTCCAGGAGAGGTGGAGCTGGTTCTCTGAAAGGAGGCAGGAAAATTAGGAGGCCCGAAACTGTTTTTACATTTATTTGGGTCTCACTGAGAGACATTTTTAGCATCTTTGTCTTAATTTTTTTTCCTTCTCTTTATGTAAAAAAAAAATTTTTGGAACCTGTCCTCTCAGGTTCCTCTTGGAGGCAGATCTGCAGATGATAGCATTAGCAATAAGGTTCCTTTCCCTCCTCACTGCTTTCTTTTTAGTGAGCAAAGCAATGACATTTGCATTCTTTTCTGTATTTATTCCTAGAACTTCTTACTAAAAAATATCGGGGGATTCCTTTTCCATTTTATTTTCTAATTGAACAGACCTGTTTGAGGCAAGTTATGACAACTGCTTCCTCTGGGTTCAGAGAGCAGGGCTGCATCTGGTCAGTGTCTTGTGGGACTTGCCACTTCTGCCTCCAGGAGGGCCTTGCTGTGCTGTTTGACTGCCTGTGGGCTTCCCAGGTGGCATAAGTAGTAAAAAACCTGCCAGCCGATGCAGGAGACATAAGAAACATGGATTCAATCCCTGGTTTGGGAAGATTCCCTGGAGGAGGGCATGGCAACCCACTCCAGTATTCTTGCCTGGAGAATCCCATGGACAAAGGAGCCTGTGGGCTACAGTCCATAGGGCTGCAAAGAGTCGGACACAACTGAAGTGACTTAGCACACATGCACTGCCCCTGTACCTCTCAGAAATTCATGAACTCTAGAGGCTCTCACAGCCTGCTGGGTCTCTCCTGAGTTGTGGATTTATAGAGCGAAAGCAGTAGCATCAGAACATTCACATCCCGGTGTTTCTAGGTCTCAGGGGGATGCTGTTTTCCTGAATGGGAAGACTAATCAGATATTCTCCCACTTGACAGTTGCTATGCCATGTTCCTGGGTTTATGCTCCTTGAGGGAAACGGGCCTATTAGAATTGAGATGAGGCAATTTCTTGTTTTCAAGCACATGTGAATCAGGGGTTCCAGCACCCAGTGGTACCCACCAGAGCTCAACTCGCAGTCTCATTAGCACAATAGGTGAGCACCCAGACGGAAATTCCTTCCCCTTAAGAGGTGACTCAGTCAGAGTCTGGGGAATAGTTGGATGGCAGGGAAGGGGGCAGGAGCCTGCTTTTTGGGTGTCTCTAATTAGTTCCGAAGTGATGTCTGCTGGAGGAACTGGTGCTTCTTCCTTCCCCCTAGGATGAGCATGTACCAGATAGCAGTGACCTCCTTTCTCCTGTGGCTGCCTGTGTGCGTGTAGGGAACTAGTTGGGATTTATTAAAATATGTGATTTTTTTTTTTCTGTTTCGTAAAAGCTGTACACTGGGCAAAGGCAAAGAGACATTTGATTAAAGTACTTTACACACCACTTGGCCAAGTTATAGAAACAGCTTCCAGATTTTGGATATTTGGTGTTGACCTATCAAAACAACAATTTCTTACAGTTCGACCTAATATGTACTTTAAGCACCTCGAGAATTTTTCACTGGAGATACTTATCCTGGCAGGTTATTTCAGTGTATCTTAATGAGGGGACCTTTAAATTCAGGGTGAACTGACACTGGTTCCACAAACTAAAAATAAAATGTGTTGATATGGTAAAACACCACCTCTCTTCATCTCTGAGTCCCCAACTCTGAATTAATGGGTTCTCCTGCACATCCTCAGGATGCCTCTGATGGTGGGGTGGGGGGAGGGCAAGGGAGGAAACAACATTCACCTTGGTACCAATGAGAGGGGCACATGGTGACCTGCAGGAAACATGGGAACCGAATTGCAGGACTGAACTAGGAAAATGATTGATGGTTATTAAACGCAGCACATATGTACTGAGCATTTATGGTAATAATGGCCTGAGGCGCTGTGAGATGGAAAAAAAATTTTTTTCCTGCATGAACGAAAGAGATTAAATTATGTTCCAGATAGTTTTGAAGTTAGATCTCTTTTATTGCTTTCAAGTTCTTTGAAAATTGAAGAACTCATGCAGGCCATAGATATTAACTCTTGGTTGGAGTATCTGATTAATCAGAACAAATTATTCTTTGACTGTGCTGGATGACATATGTGTATGCTGCTGCTGCTGCTGCTGCTAAGTCGCTTCAGTCGCGTCCAACTCTGTATGACCTCATAGGCAGCAGCCCAGCAGGCTCCCCTATCCCTGGGATTCTCCAGGCAAGAACACTGGAGAGGGTTGCCATTTCCTTCTCCAATGCATGAAAGTGAAAAGTGAAAGTGAAGTTGCTCAGTCGTGTCTGACTCTTAGCGACCCCATGGACTGCAGCCTACCAGGCTCCTCTGTCCATGGGATTTTCCAGGCAAGTGTACTGGAGTGGGGTGCCATTGCCTTTTCTGGACATACATGTATATGCATATGTAAATATGTATTGTATATATAGGCATTTGATGTAAAGTTTGGGTCATGTATTTAGTTTGCAAATGACTTTTTCTCATGGGAGAGTCTCAAATAAAAGTGTGAAAATGTGATTGAACCAGAGGTTGTATATGTGTTGGGAGAGACCCTTAGAGCATAGCTTTGAGCGCTCGTGACTAAGGACTCACAGTTGCATTCTCATCACTGGCAGCCTCTCCTCCCTCCTTGCCCACCCACTTCAGTCTGATGACGTGTCTTCTCTCACACAGTTGTAGGCCATTAACAGGTCAGTGGTAACAATTCTCCCACCTGGGCCCCAGCAGAGATGACTCTCAGTTTTAATGAACATGAGAACCCCCCAGGGAGCTTGTTAAAAATGCAGATTCTAAGAGATTCTGACTCAATAGATCTGACAGAGATCAAAGAATCTCCATTTTTTAAATTGCTGTTACTATCAGCATTACCATCTTTTTTGTTTTTTTTTAAGAATCTTCATTTTTAATAACCTCATCCAGGGACTCCATGCAGGAGCCAGTATTTGAAAAACTTCCCATCTGAGGTTAGGGGAAAGAGAAGGGACTATGAATATAACCATGAATATAGGTCAATTCCCCAATGAAGCAACATGTCCTCTAGTGGTCAGGTACATTTGAGATTCTGTTATTGGCACCAAACTTACCTACAGGTCGGCTCATTTACAGAACTTTATTTTTGTGGAGCTTTGCAGTTATCTTGTACATCAGACATCTTTACTGAAGTGCTACTTTTTTCTCTTTGTATCATCTTCTCTTCAAGCCTCCTCTAGTCACTTGATCAGAACTAGTCACTTGTTCTTTGAAGCCTCATGTTGATTTCTCATATTATAATCCTTATTCCTGCCTACCCTGAAGTTTCATTAATTATTCACATGGCTGTCTCCCTATTGGACTTTAGGTTTCTTTAGGGCAGAAACAGTGTCTGATTCTTCTCACCATCACTGAAAACATTTTGCATGGCACCTTGCATTCTGTAAGGCTCAATAACTATTTTACGAATCAATACCATGTTCTTAAATTGGGGATAGCCTGACCTTCATCTTCCTCAAAGCCACCCTGTGAAGGAGAGAAGGCTTTCTCAAGAAACCTATTTCACAGTTGAGACAATGAAGGCTCAGAAAAGTGAAACAAGATGAAGCTCACACCGCTAATCAGTGAGCGTCAGGGCTACAATTCAAGTATGGGAATCGAGACCCATCCTGGGTAGATTCCACTGAGATGTCTCTCAGAATGCTTCCTGACCACAGGGGTTGAGAAAGCACCCCAAGGGGGCTAGTGAGAGAGACCCAGGAAATAACTTCCCTGGGGATTCTGTTTTTAACAGTCCTTGTAGCCCAGTGAGGTAGACACTGGCGCCTTTGGGTGGGACAGGCTGACCCTCTGGGTTGCTGCCAGCCTCTCATGAGACGGATTCCCGCAGGAATACACTTTGTTTCCTGTGGTCTTTCTGTGATGGGCAGCAGCTGCAGGGTGAAGCTGATATGACGTTTGTTTGTTGCTTCTCCAGCCTGAGTCAACTAGATGTAGCAATTTGACAAAACAGCCAGGGTTTTATGACAGACTTGCTGGGATCCAGCAGCATCTGGAGGAGCCAGAGGCAAGCTGTCAGAGCTGAGGGCCAGGTGAAGCAGGATTTAGAGGTGCTCCCCACCCCCACCCCTTCCATTCCCAAGCCTCTATAACGGGAGCTATTTCCTTCTGATGGCAGCTTCCGCCCAGCAGGTCCCTTCCTCATCTGGAACAGACCCATTCTGGGAAATGTTTGTTCTTTCCGCTCTGTTGATGGCACTCAATTTTTGCCCACACTTTCCTCCCCCGATCTGCTGCTGCTGCTAAGTCGCTTCAGTCGTGTCCGACTCTGTGCGACCCCATAGACAGCAGCCTACCAGGCTCCTCCGTCCCTTGGATTCTCCAGGCAAGAACCCTGGAGTGGGGTGCCATTGCCTTCTCCGTCTCCCTGATCAGGGAGAGTAAAAAGTCAAGCTGACAGGGTTCTGATTTGTGTTACCTTCACATAATTCTGGTCATATTGCTATTTTCCATACTTTTAATGAGAATCCCTTTAAAAAATTTTTTTAAAATTAGTCCGGCCTTCCATTGTTCCAGGGTTCCACCCTTATCATTTCCATCTTCATTTTTTTTACCATGTTATTTTCTTTCTCTGTTATTAGCCCAGCGTTTCCATGATGTCACCACTCTCCAAGTTTTGTGTCTTGTTTTTCTCAGTTTCAGGTTTTAATTCTTGGTTCCAGCCCGATAATGAAATACATAAACAATTACAGTGGGGTGGAAGTGCTTCCTACACACCCCACGTGGACCAGACAGTTGAGGGATGGACTGTCCAGTGGGGAGCTCTCTGACGTCAGCTGAGTTGGAAGAGTCAGTGGAGGCCAGAGGAGGGCCATTTGTGATAATGACGAAGTGGTTGAGAAAAAGATGGCTGGGAATAACTGAAGCGCTAGCTAGAGCAGTGTCAAACACCCAGGTGGGGGTTTAGTAAATATTATTCACTAATGATGGTGTGCTGATATCATTTAGCCTGGTGGACAGAATGCCCAGGGGAACTTTAATGGCCTTCAAGTATGTGGGAAGAAATATGATGTTGAAAGGACAGAGAGGAGTACAAATTTCAAAGTTGCAACATATCCTCAGCTCTAGCTTCTCTGCCGGCTGCTCTCTGCTTCTTGCTCACTTTCAGAATGCTCTCCAAGGTGGTTGTGGGGTCTTGGCTTCCCTGCTTCTTGGCCAGTTCCTGCCTGTGAGCGCAAGCCACTTCCCTAGATCCCTGAGTCCTAGTTATCCTGCCGAAGATGAGATCACTCATGCTCCCAGCTTTGAACCATGTTTGTTAGGATCAGAAATTGAAAGCAGGGTCTGACTATGGGCTCTGTTCTTTCCAGGGGTTGGACTTTAGGTCTTAGTTCCACTGAGAAGGAAAACCTAAAATGGGGGTTTTCCTTTTCCTTTTCAAGTCCTAGGGATTTAATGTTCTCTTACTCCCAAACTCATCTGTAACACTTGCTTAGCGTTTGGCTACTGCTCTCTGTTGGGTCTGAGCTCCCTTAGGACACAGGTTCTATACCTTTCCCTTGGCGTTCTTAGATCTTCTAGGCAATCAGCATTTTCCTGAGCTAGAGTCTGTTCCCTCAGAGAGGTAGCTTGGCAGGCATGGTACTTATTAGCACTAGGGTAAGGAGTGGCCAGCAGTAGCCAAGCAGTAGCTGTCTCGTGAGCCTTAAATAGCCACACTGACAGCTGTGCTGAGGCATCTTGGTTGGTAGGTATCTGACATAGTGGCAGGTGCTGAGAGAAAGTGACCTCTGGTGGTCACTGGGTTAATATAATAGTCTGAACCAGTGATCTTACACAGTTGTGTGTGTTATTGCCTGAGGGGTGTGTGGGTGTGCGCATGCATGTGTGTATTAAGACTCACACATATAAAATTTTCTATGGGTTTATAAGAATTATGTTTATTTGGCTACTCTTTCTCAGATCTTTTTACCCTGGGTCTTCCTTATCTTTCTGAACTTTATGTATTGGAGGGCCCCAGGATTTGATCAAAACATTCTCTCTGTTTATACTCCTTCCCTAAGTGATTTTTATATAAATTCATGGCTTAAAAACATCTATATGCTGAAAGTTCCCACATTTGTGTTCCCAGCTCCCTTACCCCTCAAGGTATGCATGCATGCTAAGTTGCTGCAATCATGTCTAACACTTTGCTGCCCTGTGGACTGTAGCCTGCCAGGCTTTTCTGTCCATGGGATTCTCCAGGCAAGAATACTGGAGTGGGTTGCCATGCCCTCCTCCAGGGGATCTTCCTGACCTGGGGATTGAACCTGCATCTCCTGCGACTCGTGCATCGCAGGTGGATTCTTTTACCGCTGAGCCACCGGGAAAGCCTTGACCCCTCAAGAGTAGGCTTGTAAATTCAAATGCCTACTTGGCCTCTCCACGTAGATGCTAGGAAGCATCTCAGACTTAAAATGGCCCAAGCAGAGATTTCATTTTGCACCTCTCCTCCAAATCCTGTTTCTTCCAGCCAGCAGTATCAGTTGCACTGCTCCATCTTTTCAGGGATCAACCGTGATGTCCTGAGTTCCTCTTTCTCTTACATCATATGTTCGATATAGTAGCATATCTTGATGGCAAAACCTTGACAATGTATCTGATAATTCCTATCTTCATGATCACTTTTGCCTCTGGACAATACATTATCAGGCAGTGGCCACTGAAATGTATACATCCGATTATTTCACTTATTTACAAAAATTCCCCCAGTGGTTTCTCATCTGACTTGGACTGCAGTCTGAAGTCTAACTGCAGGGCCTGCAGGATCTGGCTTCTGATGCTGTCTCTGACTCTGCCTCCCAGAGCATCCTCCCCTTTCGGTCCGCTATTCTTGCATGATCTCAGCTCCCTCTTAACAAGGGTGTCTGCTCTTTCCTGTCCCCGGAGCACACGTATCCAATATATTTGTTGTTGTCGTTTAGTCACTAAGTCGTGTCTGACTCTATTGCAACCCCATGGACTGTAGCCCTCCAGGCTCCCCTGTCCATGAGATTCTCTAGCAAGAATACTGGAGCAGGTCGCCATTTCCTTCTCCAGGGGATCTTCCTGACCCAGGGATCCAACCCCATCTCCTGCATTGGCAGGTGATCCTTTAGCACTGAGCCACCAGGGAAGTCCCATCCAATATAGTTACACATTCTCATTTCTTCATTCTCACCTCTGGAGAAATGCTTTCTTATTTGAGGGCCTTTTTTCTGACCTCTCACCCCTGAAGTACACAGCCTGTCATTCTTTTCCCTTGTCCTGCTTCGTTTTCTCCATAGCCCTTATGAGTATCCCTTGTATCTCGCACATCTTTGTTTCCTGAAGGTCTCGCTACTGAATGTCAGCTCTGGAGGCTGTGGACTCTCTAGTCACGCTGTACCCCGGGGCCTGGACCACTGCTGGTCCCCTCCAGCATTGGTCCCCTCCACAGCATACCTGTTGGATGACTAAGTATATGCTGTGTTTAATTTATTTAAATTTAATTTTTTGGTTCAATTAAATTGAATTAATTAGTCTTTAATTCAATTAGTTGTCTTTAATATTTTGATTTAGTAATTTGAAGATAAAACTCATTATTTCTCTTCCTCAGGGTAAGTTATGTATTTTCCTTTCCACTCTAAACTGCTTTTTCTATATTGAGAGCTTGCCATATTCATGGCTCACGTTACTCCACATATCAAGTCAGATGGTGGGGAAATTGTACCAATACACAGACAAAGCTGAAAAGCGATCTCCAATGAACCAACTAAAATTATAGTAAAATATATAATAGGCAATAATAACTGGAAAATAAAATGTGTGCCTTAGAAAAGTGGTTTTAAAAATAAGTATTACTGCTCATGGGCTTCCCCAGTGGATCGTGGTAAAGAATCTACCTGCAGTGTAGGAGATGCAGGGGATGCAAGTTCAATCCCTCCCTGGAGCAAGAAAAGATCTCCTGGAAGATGGCATGGCAGCTCATGCCAGTATTCTAGCCTGGAGAGCCCCATGGACAGGAGCCTGGCAGGCTGCAGGTTTGCAAAGAGTCAGACACGACTGAAGCTACTGAGCACAGCACACAGGGCGTTACTGCTTATACTTGGTGACGTAATAATGATTGGTTTGGGAATGTAAATTAAAATTCAGTATGTTGGTATTTAACAGTTTACTTAAAATATATGATGGAAGAAAGACTAGCAAAGGGTGTTAAACTTTACAGTTTCATAGAGCAAGAGAAAAGTGGCAAATCATTTCCCATACTATGCATAAGATGGGCTGCTTTTCTGTTGGTGGTGCCCAGCCATGTTGCTGCACCTACTTTGGAGGGCACTGGAATGGCATCATTGAAGGAGATCCCTTTTGTGGGTTCTCCGATTTCAAGGGTCTAACATAGGTAGATTGAATTGTCTCAGTGAGAGAATTGTATAACAAAGCTTTTTGGAGGCTCATTCAGGGGCCCACGTATGGTCTGAAGAACCAGGAGGGTTAGGATGATCTCTGGGGGTTTATGGCAATGGAGTTTGGTTGAAACAGACCTTTGCCTCTTCTTAACTAACTCATGACTGCCCTGTGTCCACTCATGTTGCAACATGTGAGGTGCTTCTGCCGTGTTTGTGCTCTGGCCCCTCTCCCTCTTGGACTGGAATCTCTTCCAGGGCAGAGGATAGATCTGATTCATATGTTCTATTCTCAGCAAAAACCTGGCACAGTGCCTGGCCCACCACAGGGGCTCAACAATATCTGTTAAACAAACTCATGCATTTTCAGTCAGATAGGTTTGAATCTGTGGAGCCAACATTTAACCTGCAGAAAAATCCAAGTTTGCAGCCACGATGTCACATTTTCTAAAGGCCGTTTGTCTTCTGTTGACATTTTTGTCTTATTTTAGATGTTAAAGCTTCAGAGAAGCTGTCTTAAGATGAAATCTTTAAGAGAAACCAGAAGGGTAATAATCTTGGCCAGTCATTTCTTTTTTAAAATGAAGCATGCGTTGTGAGTCTTTTTAGCAACAAGTTTATGTTAATGGTGACCAGTTTATGTTATGGGTGACCAGTCACTATTATTTCTTCATAACACCTTAATCAGAAATGGATTATATGCAAAATTGGCATTCATTGATTGTTTCATGAGTTTGAAAGTGGAAGCCAGTGAATTATAATTGCATTCTAAACCTATGAAATAAATCTGTGGCTTCTCCAGTTCTTTCTGACATCTGCATGTGGCCCTTGGGGAAGACTTGGTGACGAGAACAGGCTGTTAATGGCCCTGGTGAATGAGTCAGACCATCCCCAGCTCACACGCTTTCAGATGAGGGATGCTGTCTGAGACTCACTTTCTCAGTTTTGTGAATTTCCATCTGGCCAGAGGGCTCCTGTCCCCTTGTTGCTCTGCCTGACATTCCTCGGGCTAACTGGACACCCTCTGCCCTCAGCACCAGAGTGAATATAGTCCAGGAGCAAGGATGTTTCCAGCACCTGATGCATCAGACAGCCTTCACTGTTATCCACAGGCAGGACGGCAGGAACCAGCTCTAACGCCTGCATCCCAGGGGTCCCTTTGAAAGCCTCTGTGATTGCTGATGGTCAAGGTCAATTGTAAAGATGTCTTTAAAAGTGTCTCACTAGTGACCAGAAAGTTACTTTGTCAAGATGACAGATGGGCTGTGAGCAGTTCCTCTGCCCTGCCTGTTCCCTGTGATGTCAGCTCCATTTCCTTGTCGAGGTTAGGTATTTCTGTAGCTCCTCACAGCACGTGGACTTTCATGGGCAACCTGTGGAAAATCTTCTGTTCTCTTCTGCGAAAAATCAGCTCAGTGGCTTGCCGTTGACCCACAGGAATGAGGGGCGAATGCGGACCTGGTGAGTCCCACTCACTGCGGGTAGAAGACCCAGGCAGAGATTCCTGCTGACAAGAGGGTGACAGCCCTCCAAAGCTGGTCTTGAGAATAAGTGGTTTGTCACCACCAAACATGCCGGCAGGACACAGCCGGGGCCTAAGACATTTACTCAGTTCCATGTTTTGGATGCGTTCACTCTCCATTGCCCAGGCAATCATCTATGTGTACAATTAAAAGGGTCCCTTGAGGTCGCAGTTTCTTTAGGTAGCCAGGGAGCCCAGCTTGTTATATTGTGGCGAGTCAGAAAAGGGGCTGCTGAAATAATATCTCCAGGTAGCCTTCCTTAACTCCATATCATGAGCTTTCCCATGGAAGTGACTCTGATTTTCTTGTTGTCTTTAACTCCTGAACCCTCACACCTTGCTTCCTCCAGTGCCCCTGCTGGCCTACACAGTACCTGGTCCCAAGAATGAGAAGCCTGGCTAATGCCTCTGATGATGCCCTCTGATGAAGATCCCGCTGGTCGTTGGGGCTGGATGCCCCATCTTCTTGCTAGTTCAAAAGAACTCACCAGAAAGGCATAAAAATATTCTTAGAATCTCACGCCCTTCCCTTTTTTGTGTTTTAGGGGAGGGGGTCAGAGAAAAAGCTCATTTATTACTTGTCATGTGCTGAAGGGCGCCCGTCGTGCAATATAGTCAGAGATGCTGGGAAAGGCGACTGGGCCACTTGTGCACGAGACTGTGTTCCTCTGCAGCCTCTGTTCCCCTTCACCCTGGGAAGCGCTGGCTTCTTCCCATAGTGACCGTCTGTGTATGCTTTCTCTGCAGCCCCAACTTCATCCTGCATCCCAGCTGTTTGAATCCCTTTTGATTTTGAGGAGAAAAAGGTAGACTCAGGAATTGTTGTTGTTCAGTCTCTAAATCATGTCTGACTCTTTGCAACCCCATGGACTGCAGCACTCCAGGCCTCCTCGTCCCTCACCATCTCCCAGAGTTTGCCCAAGTTCACGTCCATTAAATGGGTGATGCCGTCCAGCCATCTCATCCTCTAATGTCCCCCTCTGCTTCTGCCTTCAATCTTTCCCAGCATCAGGATCTTTTTCAGTGGGTCAGCTCTTGACATCAGGTGGTTAAAGTATTGGAACTTCAGCTTCAGCATCAGTCTTTCCAATGAATATTCAGGGTTTATTTCCTTTAAGATTGACTGGTTTGATCTCCTTGTTGCCCAGGGGACTTTCGGGAGTCTTCTCCAGCACCATATTTCGAAAGCATCAATTCTTTGGCCCTCTGCCTTCTTTATGGTCCAACTCTCAGATCTGTACGTGACTACCGGAAGGACCATAGCTTTGACTAGACAGACCTTTGTCAGCAAAGTGATGTCTTTCCTTTTTAATACACTATCTAAAATCCGTCATAGATTCATCATTTGAATTGGGAATGTGGACCACATAAAGGATGCTGACAGCCACTCCGCTAAGGTCTCATGCCTGGCTCCTGTTCTCTGGTAGAAGAGGATGCAGTCAGCCCACCCTCTGATTTTCCGGTCTGCTTCTGGGAGCCTGAGTGGTGTCCCAGAGCTGCATCTGTGACGGGGTGCCCTGCACTCAGTCACTGGCTGCTCTGTGCTCAATCCATTCCAGTTACATTAATGTGGTGCTGCCAGCAGATCCCTTGCTTATACGACGTACAGTCTAATAAAAACCAGGCAGTGCTACTTTCTTTGGGCTACTATTTTTATTTGGTGGTTATTTCTTTTGTCTTCTGCCTTCTCTAATGCTTTGGTTCTATTTCAAAATATGATTAAACAGAATGAGGAGCTGTTTGACACTGCCCTGTTTTAAATCAGAGCTGTACTTGAGTGGCTGGGACAGTCTAATGGCTTGTTTCTCTTTGTTCTGAGAGGTCCTTGAAAAGGTGCCCCCCTCAAAAAAAAAAAAAAAAAAAGCCAGACCTAATCTTTAAACAGCTTAGGATCCCCAAACAATCCCCCCAACAAACTAAAGACCATTAAAATAGAATTGAAATGTTAGGTAAGTTAAATATAAAAAGGGCCTCCTTATTAATCCCCTGCTGCTTCTGCGGGCACGTGTCATATTTTCAAGGTACAGTATCAGGAGAATACTGTCATTTAGTGATGTATTAGGGCCATATATCATCAGAACATCGTCCTGGTAGAGGATATGGGCACTAAAAGACACGATTCTGGCCAGACAGAACAACAGGGGGTCTTACTTCTTTTCTCCAGCCCCTTGCACCCCCTCTGCCTTTTTCTTTAATCTCCCTCTGTTTTGTGTTGCAGAGAAGTGAATTTCTTCATGGGATAGGACTTGTTGCAAAATAATCGGGGGGCCCCAGTGGACTTCATAAAGTCTTTTAAATGGCTGGGCTTCAAGGGCAGCTTTGTTCAGAGTTTGAGCCGTTAGCTGGGCTGGGGAAGGCCGCCTTTGCCAGGGTCCAGGTCTCTGGGGTAAAGGCTTGCCGAGCCTAGACTAGAGGCAGAAAGAATAACACTCCCAGATGGAGTGCAATGAATTGTGAGATGTTTTGCAAGATGCTTTCACATTAAGTCTCCAAAACTATATTCTTGCAAGATGCTTTCATGTAAAGACTCCAAAAGTATGGCTATGGGATGCTGCCAGCCTCCTGGGAGAGGAGCACTCTGTCCCTGCGCCCCCAAATCACGAAAGAAACCAGAGGACTTGGAGGATTTTGGTCCGGGCTCTGGTCTGACTTGCAAATGACAGGGCACTCAGAGGCTGACACTTGTTTTGAGTTTTTAAGTCAGAGCCTTAATCTATTTTTTCTACAAGGCACTATTTTTACTCTTGTGTTCAAAACAGAATCATAAACTAAGGTTTGTAATGGTCTTAAAATGGGGAAGTGCTTAACAAAGGCACACATTTAAATGTGTTGGCTGCAAGGAAGAGATGGCTCATTTTAACCTCTAAACCAGGCAAGCTGGTATAGCGATGAAATCACCGATTCTGATTTCAGCGAGACCTGGGTTTGAATCCCTGCTGCAGCTATGTGAAGCTGGGTGAGCCTTTTAACCTCTCTGAATATACACAATTACATATAAAATGGATAACTAAGGAGAACCTATTGTATAGCAGAGGGAACTCTACTCAATGCTCTGTGGTGAACTAATTGGGAAGGAAATTGAAAATAGTAGATAAATGTATATGGATGACTGATTCACTTTGCTGTACAGCCAGAAGCTAACACAACATTGTAAAGTAACTATATTCCAATAAAAACTAATAAAAAATAACCTCTCTGAGCCCCAGCTTTACCCATAAAATATGGGTAAATCAGTGCATTCTTTAGGTTTGTTGTGAGGGTTAAAAAGGACATAATACACAAAGCATGTTCAGCACGATCTAGCAAATAATAGGTTTTCTATAAATGTCAGGAGCTATTATTCTTAATAGTTCAGCAGCCTGCCTGGAAAACTGTTACTGCCACTTCATAGAATTTCGTTAGAGATGGGTCAGCTCTGGCTTTTGATAGTGAAGGGTTTGCAAAAGTGGTGGGGGTTGGGGCATTCAGAAAAATCTGGAAATGTTACTTTACATTAACAGCAAGGGCCATTGACACCCCTCACCTCTACTGACCTTGGATGTGTCCAGCCTCTTCTTGGCTGGGAAGTTTGGTTCATTTTCCCTGTTGAACACACTTTCTTCACCTTAAAAATGGTTGTGTTGGTGTTTTTTCAACGTTCATTGAGCTGAGAAACATGGTCTGGAGCCCTGGAGCCTCATGCTTGTACACTAAGACTTTGGAGTGGACCAAATTGCCTTTTTTTTTTTTTTTTCCCTCTTAGCTCTTTTGGTGCAAGAGTTATGAAATCAATTGTACTGTCAGTAACAAAGAACGAGCAAGTCCAAGCTTAATTAAAATAATAAATCATCGATCAAGTTTACTATTGCCATTGGCAACCACTGAGCTATCTTAGTCTCCCTCACCTTCCAGTGATTCTTTTCTCAGAGATTAAGAACAGATTTCATCCAGAGGAGCCCGGCTGGAGCAGGTACAAACTTGTGTTGTCTCCTCTAGGAGGCTCATGCTAGCTTGCACGATTCCCCCAGACTGTATGTTCTGGAGAGGGAATCACTTCACTTTTTCAATGATCAAAACCAGGTATCAGTGATACCTACCCCCCTACCCCCAACCCCGGGTCTTTTCTTTCAGTTTCTTTCCGTGTCTCTGCATTCTAGAACTGTCATTTTTGCAGTTAGGTCTGTTTATTTGAGTTTTGACCCATCTCTTCGGTGGCATCTTTCACAGGTTACCTTCTAACAGGGCAGGGAACAGGAGCCCTCACGTGTCCGACCCAGGTGGCCTGTCTTTCCAGAAAATTTCCAGACTCGCTCAACTACATACTAATCTAGTCCTAAACTCTCAACAGTCATGTAGGAGCTAACCTAATTTTAATATGATACACTCATAAAGTTTAATGCTGTGCCTTAGCAACTAACCTCCCTGGCTGGCCCCTTAATCCCAGTCTGGGAACCAGGTTTTCTTCCCAAGTTCACTGCTAGCTAGCTCTTTGAGGGACCTGAGACACTTAACTTCATTGTGTGCCATTCCTCCGTCTGCAAATCTTAGGAAACCTGTGAGGATTAATGAAATAATGTCTGCAGAGCTCTTTAGAAGAAAAGTGCTATGTAAACATAAAGTATTATTCTTCTGTTTATGAGACATTTTATAATATTGCCTAGGAGAAATTGTGACCGGTGTGCAAAAGTACCATAAAATTCCTTTTTGGTTCTTTTGGAGCTGGAATTGAGTTACAATGGGGGCACTTCAAGGAAAAGTTGACCTCTTTGACTACATGTGTGTGAAGACTTGGAATTCCAAGGAGGATACATGCGCTGATGTTGGATCACCTTCTTCCTTGGGAAACTTGACAGAAGACATCTGTATCCCTTAAAAAAATTTCCTCTGTGAGCAATTTTAAGACTCTCAAATAGCGCAGCACTGCTGTGTGTGCACTTCAAACAAGTTCTCTAATAAAGAGAATTTGATTAAGGGTCAAAGTGTCTTGTTTGTGCTCACCATCCATGATGGCTTTTGAGTCAAGGTGGAATTCTCTTCTGTAATTCTCACTTGGGGCCAGAAGTTACGCCGCAGTGTTTTGTGATTCTGCTCATGTCTGGTGTCTCGTTTCCTCCAGGAGATTTCTGGAGCAGAGAAAGGAAGCTTGCTACGTGGTTTCTTTCTCCCTCCCATAGCACTGGGTCCAGTGCCACATGGACCATATCTTTGGTTTGGCTACTTTGGAACTGCCCCTCCTCTCCTTCTCCAAGTCACTGTCCTGGACATATGTCCTCGACTGGAGCTGATGACAGAGGGAACGCCTTAGTCAGAGTCAATATGAGTCTAGCCCCATAGATATTTGTATTTTAATAGGGGCTCCATCCCCTCCCTAAATAAGGCTACAGTGATGAAATGACAGTGTGTGTGTACACGTGCAGGGTAGGGTAGCGTAGTCTGGCGGGGACAGACTCCAGACTCCACCAAGAGCAGAGGACACTTAGTACCTGTGGGATAAGGCAGCCAGTGGAAAGGGAGTCCTGAAGACACGGCTTTGCATGTCCCCCTTCTCACCAAAGAGGCTGACTTGGAAACCAATGTTTTTGTCTTTTGGTAATCTGGAGAGTTTCTAATTTAGGAAAGAGAATTCTTTCCTATGCCTTCTATCTATGATAGAATGATACTACTCTAATGATACTACCTGGCTCGTGTACCTTATTGACATATTTTGTTGTTCACTTGGGGCAGAAAAAAATATTACAACTTCACAGCCTTCTTGATTTTCTGAAAAAGGATCTGGCCCTTAGAATTTGTGAGTTCGCCAAATGACAGCTGTTTGCCTCTAAGGCAGGCTTTGCTTTCATAAAAGACAGGAAAGGAGGGAAAAATCACACCATCTTCTGGATGGCCTGCCACCTCCCTAGTAGAGCTAATCACAGGAGGATCAGCAGGCAAGGCACCCAGTACTTTCATTTTCCTTCTTATTTCAAGAAATGTGTGTTGCCATTTCATAGTCTAGAAATACAGCATCTGCCAGCTGACATTTCTCCCTGATCGCTCTATCATATCAGCTGCTGTGTTTTCTTCTCCAGATTTTTATTTCATTATTATTTTTAAATATAAATGAAAGGTCAGGTATGGACTTCCCATAGTCCATAATAGGATTGGGACTGGAAGAATCTTAGAAAAAAAAATATCTTCAAGACATTGGCTTGAAATAAAAAAAAGCATCTCAAAAACTTTTTTTTTTCTCGTTGAGAAAAGCAAACAGGAAGTTCTCACAATGGCGATTTGCTGTCTTCTCTAACCTTCTCTCCCCACCCAGCCCAAATCAGTGAGAGATGATTTCCCTCCACACCAGACACTGAAAAATGCTCAGGAGGCACTGGCAGGTCTCCTGGCCACATTTCTAAGCCCAGGGTACTCTGTACTGCCATCTAGTGGCAGATCTTAGACACAGCAAGCTAGCTGCTGAAGTCCTGTTTGAACTTGGCTGTGGCCAGAGCTGTGGTTTGGCTTGCATCCTTATAGAGCTTTGTTGCCAGCCATGTAATTTTTTTCCCTTTTTACTCCTTATGCCCCTCTTTAATGTTTGTTTGTTGGCACTTCATTTCATGTGCCTCCAGAGGCTGTGTTTTGAGTTTTGATATATTTGGTCTTTCCAAAAGAAGGCATTAATGCGAACAGATGCCTTTGACAACAGGTAAATGACAGGCTTGCTGATCCTAGAAAGTGGAAAACATGGGGAGACGGAGACTGAGAATGAAAAATGTGATGAGGTTTGTTATCCTTAGGCATGGGCGAGGTTGGGATTTTAAAAATCTTCTGACATTTTCCTCCACTGCATGTTTACCACCTTTTCTGTGGCGTAGATTTGGGAAGAGTCAGATTCAAGCTGAAATCTTGGGGAAGATTTACTTGGAGATACGAGCCTAGCCATCAGCGATGTGATAGGCACAGATAACTATCCATGTCCAAAATAGTGCATCTTTCTTTGTTATCAGAAACAAGCTGGTGTTTGTGGACCTTGTCATGGTTGGTGATGACACAGCACCTCGGAGATATTCAGCTCTTGTCAGTGTGCTCGCTTCATGTTTGTGGAACCACCTGCAAGGCACCAGTCTCCCCTGGGGCCTTGAAACTGTGATGTTCTCTAGTTCTTGTTAGTATCCCGAATGCCTGGGAAATAGCTGGTGGAGCATTTAAGTGCATGCCTTCAAACAGGTAATGCATCATATTTGGATCTTCTCAGAGTCATTTTAACGGCTAACCTTTCCAGATAAAACCAAAGATACAAATGCTCACCACACTTTCATGAGCATGAGTGCTAATATAGCGCTTCTCTCCAATCCCCTGGGAGTTGCAGAGCCTCTCAAGGCACTCCCAGGGTCTAATTCTAAAATGAATCCAGACTGTCATCTCCTCCCTTTCTGAATGAGCAGAACCCCTGGGAGTCTGAGAACTCCACATTCTCCAGCTCACCCATCACCTCTCCCCTAGAGTGAGGTACATGGAGCCTGGGGATGGGTTGGCCCCGCCATCCCAACAGCTCTATTTCTACATGGTCTTGTTGTCTCAGTACCCTGATGGCTTCGCAAGGCCCCTGACTCATGGGAATAATAAGCCCACCCCAACCAATGTTCCATACGATATTACAGAAAAACCTGAATGAACTTTTGGGCCAAACCGATACTCCAGATCTGCCTCTTGTGGGGCCTGGGCAAGTTGGCTAACTCTGGTTCCTTAGCTGTAAAATGGGGATGATGTGGATTTTTTTTTGTGAAATAATGCATATGCAGCTCTTAGCACAGAGCCTGATACATAGAAAGTGTTTGGTAAGCATGAATCAGTAACAGAAAACATTTCTTGAATGAGAAAAGGAACTGAATGAGCCGTGATCTTGAATAAGAACAGAGGACACTTGGTGCACGTGCGATGGGGTGGCCAATGGAGAGGGAGTCTTGAAGGGACGGCTTTGTGTGTGTACCCCTTCTTACCAGAGCAGCTGGCTTGAAGACCAGTGTTTTTGTCCCTTGGCGAAATCAGGGAAAGCAAAGTGAGTGGTCTTAATTAACCTGTGCTTGAATTTACTCTGTAGCTGCCAGACTCAGTTAAGGGGATGGAGGAATCAGCCTTTCACCAGTGATTCTCTGAAGTTTTTCTTTGTTTCTTGGAGGGCCTGGGAATCTGGGCTTGTGCTCCGCATCCACGCAACCAGACAACAGGGAAATGATCAGATCTGGCAGCTCTGTACCTACATGACCCTTGGCAGAAAATAAAAAAAACCTCCCAAGTGTTATCAGAAGTGGGGGAAAACTCCCTAAACCTACAGCTAAGGTTTAGGTTTGTTCTGTGTGTGTGTGTGTATATACACAAAAAAATTCCAGATGTGAATCTACAAACCATCTGGTTGAAATAACTTTTGTGCTGAACTGTAATTACAAGCTATTTATTGTGGATCTTGGATCTATGGTTTTTGACTGCCTGCTGGGTTTCTAATTTAGCAGAGTTCTGACATGTAAGAGTATGTGTCTTCCTGTTCATTAGATCCCAAATTTTGACTTCACATCCACCCTGACTACCCTTAGAATTTTTAATTGCTTGTGTCTAAGGAGTTTTCCTTTCAGAGAGGAGATGCTCTTGGGGTGACTTTTCCTTAAGGCTGCAGCCAGGTTTGCTGAATGCATAAAGCCGATTTAACAGATGCTCTGAGGTAATGCCCTGGGTGGGGACATCTGGTATCAAAACTATGGTTTTGTGGAACTGCTGTTTGCGAAACTAAGTCAGTGTTCATCATGGCCAGCAGCGTATATACCTGATCAATGTTCTCGATTACTTTGGTGGTGGTTAAAGGTCCTTATAATTTAAAAAAAAAATACTTCTTTAATTTGAAAGGTTACCATAACTATGTATTGCATTTGTAATTTAAGAAGAAAGTATGAACAGAAATTGCAGGGCTGAGACTGACAGTGAGTCATGCTGCCACCTGTATTATGAAACAGAGAGGGTGAGGGAAGGAGCTTTGCCCTGCTCGGAGCCAGGATATCTGGGTTCAGGTTGCAGTCAGTCACTCTGGGACTGTGGACAGCTCCTGAGCCCACCCAGTTCTTGCAGCAGGAAGAGTACTCTTCTCGTGGCAGTGGTTCTCAGCCTGGGCTGCACGCTGGAATTATCTGGGGAGCCTGGTCCTGAGAGAAATCAGATCTGAGCTTCAGGGGCTGGGAGACAGTGCCAGGCTTCCTGAAGAACTGCACACGGATTCTGATTAGCAGCCCAGGCTGAGAATCACTGCCTCATAGTGTTTTAAGGAGTTGGTGAGATTCTCTATGAGAATTCTTATCACATAACAGACGCCAAAAATGGGGAAAGAAATGGAGACTGGATTACTTAGCTCAACCACACCTTCTGATCAGACACCAATAACCAATAAATGAGAAAACTAGAAGTCTGCCTACCAGCCTTGCAGGAATGGGTACAATGCCTGAAGACTGATGCTCACACTTTCAGTAGCCAGGCAGATCCTGGGATGACCCCATCCGAATGTTTACAATTGGCCTTGGAAATGATGGTCATTTTCTGTGTGTGGCATCCAGTGGGAATGTTTGAGCAACATTGGTTGGGGTGGGCTTATTATTCCCGTGAGTCAGGGGCCTTGCAAAGCCATCAGGGTACTGAGACTAGACTGGGTAGAAATAGAGCTGTTGGGATGGCAGGGGCCCACCCATCCCCAGGCTCCATGTACCTCACTCTAGGGGAGAGGTGATGGGTGAGCTGGAGAGTGTGGAGTTCTCAGACTCTCAGGGGGTCTGCTCATTCAGAAAGGGAGGAGATGACAGTCTGGATTCATTTTAGAATTAGACCCTGGAAGTGCCTTGAGAGGCTCTGCAACTCCCAGGGGATTGGAGAGAAGCACTATATTAGCACTCATGCTAATGAAAGTGTGGTGAGCATTTGTATCTTTGGTTTTATCTGGAAAGGTTAGCCGTTAAAATTACTCTGAGAAGATCCAAATATGATGCATTACCTGTTTGTAGAATAAGATACCAAAAATAGTATGTTACAACACTTCAGCAAGATTGAGACTGTAGCAGCAGCAATTGAGACTGTTCTATCTTAGCACTGATTTACAGCTGGAATTTCGTGTATAGGCTGAACTTGGATTCCCAGCCGCCAACATACCATCCCCTCCCACCCCCTCTCTCTCTCTCTCACACACACACACACTCAGACCGTTACAGACACTCCTTACATCTCTCCTTGGTGCTAGAATAGAACTGGAGATCTTCTTTAGTCTCTTGACTTTGAAGACTACTGGTTACACTTGTAAATCTTCCCAAGGTCTTTGTCAGGGCTGAGTCTCCTGCACATGTTCCAGAAGTGTTCACCTCAAGGTAAGAGAGCTGGTCAGTTGCTCTTCGCTAGTCTGTCCCCAAATCAGGTGATGAATGTGGTCATTCCAGCCTTAACTCAGGGTAGGAGGTGGGCCTTGTGTACGTTTGTGAGCTCAATTTTGAAATCCACCTCTATGATTGCAAAATTATATGATCTTCAAAAAGTCAGAGCTACTCGGAACAGCAATTTTCCTGTGCATAAATGAGAGAGTGATAATATTTATCTCCCAGGAATTTAATAAGGATGATTATTCACCTAGCATTTAGTAGACACTTTTCCAGTCCCAGTCTTGTTGAAGTGTTGTGACATAGTATTTTTGATTCATGTGCATCTTGTTCTGCAAACAGGTAATGCATCATATTTGGATCTTCTCAAAGTCATTTTAACAGCTAACCTTTCTGGATAAAACTGAAGATGCAAATACTCACCACACTTTCATTAGCATAAGTGCTAATATAGTACAGCTGTCCCACAGCTGTAAAACACTGACGCCTGTGTCTCTGCTTGGCATGGGGAATATTATTTTTTCTCTTACTGAGCCGATTCAATACTCAACTTTGTCATTATTTAAGTTGGAACTTTAGATTGCTGCATGTTAATGCACTCTACTATTAAGGATAGTTGGACGGCTGTGTGCAAATATTTTTGTTCTCACAATGCAGTCCTGGCCCAGGTAGCCCAATGGGCAAAATATGATTTACACAAATATTATCATTTCTATAGTGTGTACCAGAAAGAAATGGTAGAGCAAAAGAAAGCTTCTCTCTCTCGGAGTTTGGTTATTTATGTTAAACTGGCTGGTCAAGAAGGGACTTTCCATCCTGTTCATCTGCCTCTAATCTCAATCTGTTCCTGGATGGATATACCCGCTCCCAAAAGAGCAAAATCTCGTTGGCTATCCCAGAGTTGTCTCTTGAAGATGAAGGCAAGATAGGAAGACGGAAGCTGGGAAAGGCTCAACTGTGTGCTAGGATTCTGGGGATTCTGTTTGAAGCTGATTTCAAATGTGTCTTGTCTTTTTTTTTTTTTTTTTTGCCTAGAACAAGGAAGTGACCTGTAAGAGAGAGAAGTGCCCAGTGTTGTCCAGAGACTGTGCCTTGGCCATCAAGCAGAGGGGAGCCTGTTGCGAGCGGTGCAAAGGTGATTTATGTCTTGGCTGCCTTTTTTTGGCTGTTCCTGCAGGCGTTTTTATTTCTCTTCCTCTCACCTTTCTATTCATTGAGCTTTTAGCTGGGATGCAAGGGGGTGTCAGGAGGGACACGAGTGAGTGTTGAGGGGCTGGTGGTAAGGAGGAATCTCCTAGTGGGGGATGAAAGCATAGAGAGCATCTGCGTCGTTGGCCTATTTTCTGAGGCAAGTTGTTAAACTGTCCTAGAAGAGATGTGAACACGATGCCCCTGAATGTTGGTACACACACACACAAGCCTGTTTTGTCAAGAAGTTTCAGCACTCAGTTTTTCCAGGCTCTGGCTTGCCCTGCCCACCTGTGCCAGAGGAGTCTTTAAGACCAGTTTATATCATTTTGGTCCCTATTAAAGTTTTTTCTTCTGAATTAAACTGAAGTTCTTCCCTTTGTCTTTGAAACATCCTTAAAATATTCTTATTCCACCACCCGCCACCCTCCGCCCCATCTCCTGTGACTCTCCAGCATGCCCATCTCTTTAGAACCTGTTCTTCTAGCCTTGCTTCTGCCTTCACTCAGGTCTTTCCTCCCAACCTGCCCAGATGCTGCCTGTGCTCAGGGTACCCCAGCCCTCATCCATCACATCATAGCTAAGTTTCCATGGCATCAGAAGGCCACACAGACATTTCAGCGATGTGATTTTTCTCCTTTATTGTCTCGTTTGTGTTCAGTCGATTGTCAGCTCCTCAGGACAGGAGCCAGGTCCTGCTCTGATGATGCCTAGTGTATGTAGTATGGTCCTGCAGATGTCAAAATGACCACAGTGCTTCAGGATGTGGCCCTGGAGTCACACTGCCAAGTCCAGATCCAACAGTCCTCGGTTGCAAAGAGATTTCTCACCCCAAAGATGCATCCTGGGTTGCAGAGTATTCCCCAAAAGTTCACATCCACTAGGAACCCCAGAATGTGACCTTAATTGGCAACAGGATCTTTGGAGATATAATTAGTTAAGGTCATGCCAGATTAGGGGTGGCTCCAAATATATTATGCCTGGTGTCTTTATATGAAGAGAAGACAGAGACACACAGAGGAGGTGGCCGTGTAATGAGAGAAACAGGTGTGAATGCCTGGGCTGTGTTGCTGAGATTTACCTTATTCACTTGCTCTGGGAAGAGAAGCTTAGCGTCTGTCTTTTTGAAAAGCTCCTGGGGGATTTAATATGCAGCCTTGGTGGGGACCTCTGAAAGAGATCTTGATCTGGTGATTTCTACCCTCACAGAAGAGAATGCAATTTTGGAGCAACAAGAGAGGGTCCCCTTCTGTAGAGCTCTCAGAAGCAGTTCTTTAGAAACCAGGTAAACTAAAGCGCCATTTCTAGTGACAACCCCCAAGTCTCTATACTCAATTACGAGTTTGAACTTTTCAACACACACTATTATATGAAGTCCACGTCAAGAATTAATGCCCAATTGTTTGTGAGTGACTATAATTATAAGAGTAAACTATAATGTTTAAGGCTACAAATAAATACATGAGGCAGAGGTTGGAGTTGTGTTGCCACAAGTCAAAGAATGTCTCTGGGTACCAAGAGTTGGGAAAAGCCCAGGGGGGTTCCTCCCCAGAATCTTCAGATGGAGCATGGTCCTGCCAGCACCTTCATTTGGAACTTCTAGTCTCCGAAACTGTGAGAGAATACATTTCTGTTGTCTTAAGCTCCCAAGCTTGTGATAATTTGTCACAGCAGCCTGAGAAACTAATACCTCAAGGTTTCCACTTGAGCAAGTAGAGACACGGAGCCTCTCTCTACTGCATCCCCTCACCTGTTAAACGAAGATAGCAATTGTGTTGGAGAGGTAGCTAATGGTAAGAAGCAAAGTGTTTAGCACAGTGTCTGGCATGTAAGCATTTCTCAGTATAAATATAGTGGGTACTCTATAAATACCTGATGGCCTTGACTATAACAATGCGTTTTCTGAAGCCTTTTGGAGTAGGAGTAATCAGTCATTTCCTTCTCACCTCTTTCCTGCGGAGTTGGGAGTCAGATGTTTTACTCACATGACATCGGAGAGCTATGGATGCAAGACTTGAAATAGTAATTTCTTAGGAATCTCCCAAGCTGATGGTCAGATAAAGTAGTTACAGTGAAGAATACATTGCTGAATTAATGTGTGTCTGACTTACTGTTGATTCACCTTGAAGAACCTCTTCCATTTCATTCTCCATCTTTTAACTGGTGATTTGCCAGCTTCATCTTGCAAGGCAGCCTCGGCAGCGAGAGATGGATCGGATGCTACAGGGTGGAAGCAGAATGTGTGAAGGGCCCATGCCCAAGGCTTTCAGTTTGTCCCTCGTTATCATGGGACAGGGGCCACCTTGGGTTGCTCTAGTGTGTGATCTCCTTTCTTTCTTGTCCTGCTGTTTCCTTTATCATCATTCTTCCTTCCCATCATCCTGATCTTCCGAGGGATAGGGATACTTTTCCTGAGTATTCATTTTTCTCTTAAGATAAGGCTCTTCAAATGGAACTGGACCCAAGAATAGACCATTGAATTCAGTGTCCTGAGTTCTCCATTTTTAAAAATTAATTAATTTGGTTGGTTGTGCCGGGTCTTAGTTGTGGCATGAAGAATCTTTTTTCAGTTGCAGCATGTGGGGTCTAGGTCTCTGACCAGGGATTAAACCCAGGGCACAGAGTCTTAGCCACAGGGAAGTCCCTTGAATTCTCATTCTGACAGTAAAGTCAAGGCTTTCTGGAGAGGTCAAAATCCTCAGCCTGCCTAAAGATGGAACTTCCTGATAGAAGCTCCTGAGTAAATCTGACCTGTCAGACTCTAGAGGGGGATCTTAAAGATGCCTCCTTAATTTTCTCAATTTCTACTCCATAATACAATGTTTGTCTCCTGGGTTTGAAGAAACACAGTTGTATTTGCTCTTAGCTACTGGTTTATTTATATTTTTTGGATTAGAATAGTTACATATGCTCACAGAAGAAGCTTTTAAAAATAGGCTAAACTGTGGAAAAACAGAAAATAAATTACTCATAATCTTACCACCCAAAAGTAATAGATAAATGTTGATATTTAATATATTTTTCCTGTATTGTTTCCCATGTAAAGGTGTTTACCTAGTTGACATCTTAGGCATCCCTGGTGGCTCAGTGGGTAAAGAATCCACCTTCAGTGGATTCTTCAATTAGACATAGGAAATGCAGGCTCAATCCTTAGGTCAGGGAAGATCCCTTGGAGGAGGGCATGGCAACTCACTCCAGTATTCTTGTCTGGAGAATCCCACAGACAGAGGAGCCTGATGGGCTATAGTCCATGGGGTCACAGAGAGTTGGAAACAATGGAAGAGACTAAGCACACACACAGTAGGCATCTCACCATCAAATTGTATTATTTCTGTTTTATTTTCTTCTCCCACTTAACATCAGGGGAGGAAGGAATAAAGTATTTTCTATAAAACTGAATCTTCTAAGAAATAACAATTGTTATCAATTTATTGTCTTTCCCAGACCTTTTCCAGTTTATTACATGTACAAACATTTACATATATATGTAATCTTGTACGTGTGGTTTTATTTTATATGTCATTGTTCAGTCACTCAGTCGTGTCCAACCCTTTGTGACCCCATGGACTGCAGTACGCCAGGCTTCCCTGTCCTTCATCATCTCCTGGAATCTGCTCAAACTCAGGTCCATTGAGTCAGTGATGCCATCCAATCATCCCACCTTCTGTTGTCCCCTTCTGCCTTCAGTCTTTCCCAGCATCAAAGCTTTTCCAGTGAGTCAGTTCTTTCAGATCAGATGGCCAAGGTATTGGAGATTCAGATTCAGCATCAGTCCTTCCAATGAATATTCAGGATTGTTTTCCTTTAGGATTGACTGGTTTGATTTCTTTGCTGTCCAAGGGACTCTCAAGAGTCTTCTCCAATACCACAGTTTAAAAGCATCAATTCTTCGGTGTTCAGCTTTCTTTGTGGTCTGACTCTCACATCCATACATGACTACTGGAAAAACCATAGCTTTGACTATACAGACGTTTGATGGCAAAGTAGTACCTCTGCTTTTTAATATGCTGTCTAGGTTTGTTATAGCTTTTCTTCTAAGGAACAAGAGTCTTTTAATTTCATGGTTGCAGTCAACATCCACAGTGATTTTGGAGCCACAGTGATTTTGAAGAAACTAAACTGCTTCCATTGTTTCCCCATCTATTTGCCATGAAGTGATGGGACCGGATGCCATGATATTCGTTTTTTGAATGTTGAGTTTTAAGCCAGGTTTTTACTCTCTTCTTTCACCTTCCTCAAGAAGCTCTTTAGTTCCTCTTCGCTTTCTGCCATAAGGATGGTGTCATCTGCATATCTGAGGTTATTGATATTTCTCCCAGCAATCTTGATTCCAGTTTGCACTTCATCCAGCCCTGGATTTCACATTATGCACTTTGCATATAAGTTAAATATGCAGGGTGACAATATACAGCCTTGATGTACTCCTTTCCCAACCAGTCCATTGTTTATATACAATTTTAACTGTTGCTTCTTGACCTGCATACAGACTTCTCAGGAGGCAGGTAAGGTGGGTCTTGTATTCTCATCTCTTGAAGAATTTTCTACAGTTTGTTGCAATCCACACAAAGGCTTTAGCATAGTCAATGAAGCAGAGGTAAATGTTTCTCTGGAATTCTCTTGCCTTTTCTATGATCCAACAGATGTTGGCAATTTCATCTCTGGTTCTTCCTCTGCCTTTTCTAAATCCAGCTTGTACATCTGGAAGTTCTTGGTTCACATACTGTTGGAGCCTAGCTTGGAGGATTTTGAGCATAAATGAAATTAAATAGTACTTATTCTTTTGCTATTTGCTTTG
This sequence comes from Ovis canadensis, assembly GCF_042477335.2. Classification (NCBI taxonomy): domain Eukaryota; kingdom Metazoa; phylum Chordata; class Mammalia; order Artiodactyla; family Bovidae; genus Ovis; species Ovis canadensis. Next base: position 77,786,737 of record NC_091248.1, on the reverse strand, counting down.
TAAAAATATCTCTATAGCTTTTTTTTGCTTTAAAATCTTGCTTATATAGCCACATTGCCCCACACTGCCCATGTAACCAGTTATTTATTTGTGACTGCTACATGCACACTCCTGTCCCAAGTTTTTCCTGTTCTGGATTTCTCCCATAGTATAATGGGAATTTTTCTCTCCCTTTCTGTGGTTTTGTGAGAAATGGTATCAAGCTCCTTTTAAAGAACGTAGCTGAGAGCCAGACATTACTTTTATGTTTTTTCAACAATATGTAGAAAGCACTGACAGCTGTCAATAAATCAAGACTTGAATGATGCTATTTTTGCAAAATCTTAACCCAGGCTGATGAACTGCAATGATAGGATCAACTGAATTTAGAATACAGGCTAGATGAAGAAAGGGGGGCTATTTTACATGCCTCTTATTTATTTTTTATTAAAATTAAAAAAATATTTATTTTAATTGGAGGCTAATTACTTTACAATATTACAGTGAGTTTTGCCATACATGAATCAGCCATGGGTGTACATGTGTTCCCCATTCTGAACCCCCGTCTCACCTGCCTCCCCATCCCATCCCTCAGGGTTATCCCAGTGCACTGCCCTGAGCACCCTGTCTTATGCATCAAACCTGGACTGGTGATCTATTTTACATATGATAATATACATGATTCAATGCTATTCTCTCAAATCATTCCACCGTTGCCTTCTCCCGCAGAGTCTAAAAGTCTGTTCTTTACATCTGTGTCTCTTTTGCTGTCTCCCATATAGGGTCATCATTACCATCTTTCTAAATTCCATATATATGCATTAATATACTATTCTAGTGTTTTTCTTTCTAAGTTACTTCACTCTGTATAATAGGCTCCAGTTTCATCCACCTCATTAGAACTGATTCAAATGCATTCTCTTTAATAGCTGAGTAATATTCCATTGTGTATGTGTACCATAGGTTTCTTATCCATTTGTCTGCTGATGGACATCTAGGTTGCCTCCATGTCCTGGCTATTGTAAACAGTGTTGTGATGAACATTGGGGTATATGTGTCTCTTTCAATTCTGGTTTCCTCAGTGTGTATGCCCAGCAGTGGGATTGCTGGGTCATATGGGAGTTCTATTTCCAGTTTTTTAAGGAATCTCCATACTGTTCTCCATAGTGGCTGAACTAGTTTGCATTCCCACCAATAGTGTAAGAGGGTTCCTTTTTCTCCACACCCTCTCCAGCATTTATTGTTTGTAGACATTTTGATGGCAGCCATTCTGACTGGTGTGAGATGGTACCTCATTGTGGTTTTGATTTGCGTTTCTCTGATAATGAATGATGTTGAGCACCTTTTCATGTGTTTGTTAGCCATCTGTATGTCTTCTTTGGAGAAATGTCTGTTTAGTTCTTTGGCCCATTTTTTGATTGGGTCTTTATGTTTCTGGAATTGAGCTGCAGGAGTTGCTTGTATATTTTTGAGATTAGTTGTTTGTCAGTTACTTCATTTGCTATTATTTTCTCCCATGCTGAAGGCTGTCTTTTCACCTTGCTTATAGTTTCCTTCATTGTGCAAAAGCTTTTAAGTTTAATTAGGTCCCATTTGTTTATTTTTTGTTTTATTTCCATTACTCTGGGAGGTGGGTCATAGAGGATCCTGCTGTGATTTATGGCAGAGTGTTTTGCCTACTTTCTCCTCTAGGAATTTTATAGCTTCTGGTCTTAAGTTTAGCTCTTTAATCCATTTTGAGTTTGTTTTTGTGTATGGTGTTAGAAAGTGTTCTAGTTTCATTCTTTTATAAGTGGCTGACCGGTTTTCCCAGCACCACTTGTTAAAGAGATTGTCTTTTCTCCATTATATATTCTTTCCTCCTTTGTCATAGCTAAGGTGTCCATAGGTGCATGGATTTATCTCTGGGTTTTCTATTTTGTTCTGTGGGTCCATTTTTCTTCTTTGTGCCAGTACCATACTGTCTTGATGACTGTAGCTTTGTAGTATAGTCTGAAGTCAGACAGGTTGATTCCTCCAGTTCAATTCTTCTTTCTCAAGATTGTTTGGCTATTTGAGGTTTTTTGTATTTCCATACAAATTGTGAAATTGTTTGTTCTAGTTCTTTGAAAAATACCATTGGTAGCTTGATAGAGATTACATTGAATTTACAGATTGCTTTGGGTAGTATACTCATTTTCACTATACTGATTCTTTGATCCATGAACATGGTATAGTTCTCCATCTATTTGTGTCATCTTTGATTTCTTTCATCAGTGTTTTATAGTTTTCTATATATAGGTCTTTTGTTTCTTTAGGTATATTTATTCCTAAGTATTTTATTCTTTTCATCACAGTGGTGAATGGAATTGTTTCCTTAATTTCTCTTTCTGTTTTCTCATTGTTAGTGATGCAAGGGATTTCTGTGTGTTAATTTTATATCCTGCAACTTTACTATATTCATTGATTAGCTCTAGTAATTTTCTGGTGAAGTCTTTAGCGTTTTCTATGTGGAAGATCATGTCATCTGCAAACAGTGAGTTTTACTTCTTTTTTTCCAAATTGGATTCCTTTTATGTCTTTTCCTTCTCTGATTGCTGTGGCTAAAACTTCCAAAACTGTGTTGAATAGTAGTGGTGAGAGTGGGCACCCTTGTCTTGTTACTGACTTTAGGGGAAATGCTTTCAACTTTTCATCATTGAGGATAAAGTTTGCTGTGGATTTATCATATATGACATGCCTCTTCTTTCTAAGAATGATTTTTCATTGAGAAATATTATTATTTTTGTCATTCGAGTTGTCAAACATACTTCACATTTGAGGCCTTTGAAGAATCTACTTTTTATTTTTTATTTTTGATACTTCTAACAGGGGAAAGCATGGAGAGAAGGCATATTATCAGCACATTTTTTCTTGAACAGTCTGTTAAGAAATCTGGGTAAAAATTAATTGGGGAAATTTTAAATTCCCACATTAAATTATGCTTATGTTTATGTCTACTGTGTACTGATGTATATTTGGGAACATTTTTAATTAGTGTTCATAGTTTATCTATCATTATGGGGAGCCACATTTCATTCTTTTAAATAATTACAGAATAAACGAATAAAATAAAACTCAGCATTCAAAAATCTAAGATCATGGCATCCAGTCTCATCACTTCATGGCAAATAGATAGGGAAACAATGAAAGCAGTGACAGACTTTATTTTCTTGGGCTCCAGAATCATTGCAGATGGTCACTCCAGCCATGAAATTAAAAGACACTTGCTTCTTGGAAGAAAAGCTATGACTAACCTAGACAACATATTAAAAAGCAGAGGCATTACTTTGCTAACAAAAGTCCATCTAGTCAAAGCTATGGTTTTTCCAGTAGTCATGTATGGATGTGAGAGTTGGACCATAAAGAAGGCTGAGTGCCGAAGAATTGAAGCCTTTAAACTGTGGTATTGGAAAAGACTCTTGAGAGTCCCTTGGGCTGCAAGGAGATCAAGCCAGTCAATCTTTTTTTTTTTTTTTGATGGTTTAGTATGGTTTATTAAGCTGTGCCTAAAAATATGGAACGCTTCACAAATTTGCGTGTCATCCTTGCGCAGGGGCCATGCTAATCTTCTCTGTATCGTTCCAATTTTAGTATATGTGCTGCCGAAGCGAGCACAAGCCAGTCAATCTTAAAGGAAATCAATCCTGGGTGTTCATTGGAAGGACTGATGGTGAAGCTCCAATACTTTGGCCACCTGATGCCAAGAGTTGACTTATTAGAAAAGACCCTGATGCTTGAAAAGATTGAAGGCAGGAGGAGAAGGGGCTACAGAGGACAAAATGGTTGTATGACATCATTGTCTCAATGGACATGAGTTTGAGCAAGCTCTGGGAGTTGGTGAAGGACAGGGAAGCCTGGTGTGCTGTAGTCCATGGGGTCACAAAGAGTCAGCCATGACTAAGCAACTGAACAACAACAACTACAATATTTATTATGGGCTTCCCTGGTGGCTTGGTAAAGAATCTGCCTGCAATGCAGGAGACCTGGGTTCAGTCCCTGGGTCAGGAAGATCCCCTGAAGAAGCAAATGGCAACCCATTCCATATTCTTGTCTGGAAAATCCCATGGACAGAGGAGCCTGGTGGTTATAGTCCATGGGGTTGCAAAGAGTTGGACATGACTTAGCGTCTAAACCACCACCACCACAATTTATTATATTCATAAAGACCATACTCATTCCCTATAGGTTTTTAATGGTTTTTTTTAAGTCTTGCTATTCTTTGTTTGAGGCTAGGCTCAGTTATGACCTTGTTCCTACAGAAAACAAAATCTTCTGTATGTCGTTCCCCTTTTGGTGTGATAAAAGGTGGAATCTCTTTGTATTTACCAGGAACTCTGAGAAAGTTGTGGCATTTGCCTTTCCACATAGTGTTGTTGAAGCCCTGTGGCTGGTGAGATGTTGATTGATTTTGAAAACTTTATCCTACCTGTTACCTTCATAGTAGTGGTCCCAAAGGCACCCACACTGCTGGACACTGGGTTACTTGGTTTATGCTCATCACTTAGTCCTCACAACAGCAAGGCCATTTCTATCTTTCTCATTTTATATATGAAGAAACTGAGGGCTCAGAAAACTGAATTCATTTACCAAGGTGTTAGTGACCCAGAGGTCAACCAGAGGGTGTCCATGCCCTCAAGGAGCTTGCTGTACCAGAGGGACAAAGAATTACCATCTGGTGGGTGAAGTTCTCTAGGGAGGGTATGCCAGAGAGTAGAGGACAAGTGCAGTGCACTGGGGAAGGCTTTCCAAAAGGGGTGACTCATTTTTGTGATCAAGGGGTTCATCACATCCAAAGAGGGCTGTTGTGGGGAAGCTCTCAGGTGAAGGTCATAATCCACACAAAGTCATGGAATATTTCTTCGGCGTTGCTTTCCACTCATATCACCTAGGGAACTTGTTAACATACCATTTTCTGGGCTTTTAAGTTTTTGTTTGTTAATTATTCGGAGGAAAGTAGAGGAGTCAGACAAGCACATGAAGAATCCTATCATGACTTCTGCTTATTTTCCTCAGAAAATAAGTTGATACTGAAATGGAAGCAGTAGAGTAAATCTGCTGAAGCTAGAAATATGAAAACTCATTATTTCCAAAAGGTTTTTAGGAAGGTTTTTGGTGTGTGTATGTGTGTGTATAGGGATTTGTGTTCTTGTTTGCTTCAGTCACATTGCTCATATATTCCATTCATTCATTCATTCAGTCAAGTATTTACGGATCCCGTGCCAGGTATTTATAGGATGACACTGCTTACCAAATTAGTCTTATACCTTTTATGAAGCCAGATTATTCTTTAAAACAGAAAAAGCAAGTAAATTATAATGAATTCTTCTTAAGCAAATGTTTCAGTGTACTTTTCAGATTATTTTATGCTAATAATTGTTATACATTTTTATCCAAATAGCTTAAAAACTGGGCAAAAGATTAATCTAATTTGAAAAAACTCAATATTGTTTGATTAAAAACAAATGAGATCATTGAGAGTCAAACAGACAGTTTTGGCTGCTTTTCTGTATTTACTTGGACTGCAAACCACTCTTTAATCTGGGGTTCTTTCATGAACAATAATGTATTTGTTATTTGAATATGTTTGTTATTAGTGTATCATAAGTGAATAAGGTGTATTTCAAACCTTTATAGGTTCAATTCCATTCTCTTTCTTCATATACAGCATAAAATATTAATGGTCCAGAATACTTTGATGAAAGATAGAAGAACATAGTTTTTCATTTGTTAAGTGGGGTTTATTTTCCACAGTCTTCTTTTGCCTTTGATTTCTCTGATTTCTTTGTGCTTCATCTTGTTTTTCTATGATTATGATCCCATGGGTTGTGTTTTTTAATAGTTTAATTTTTATATTTGATTTTAAAAGATCCTATGGTGTCTCAGAAAATGAAAGAGACATGATATAAATATTTGCACACTGATTTCCAAAATTGGACACCCATCCTAGGTTCTAGGCTTATTTACAGAGACCAAGTGCTGACCAAAGTAACAGAGTATGAATAATGGTAAAAGATTGAGTATTATTAATTACAGACTGCCTTTCACATAGTGCAGGTTCTCACAGAAGGGGTTACTTTGCCTGTTGCTTTGAGAATGACCTGGAAGATGACTATGCCTTTCAGAATATTGCTATGTGGCTGTTTTGGAGGGAGCCAGCTGATTACCATATACAGGAATGAACTTAAAAAAAAAAAAAAACTTAAAAAAATAATAAATCCCTGTGTTGACAGAGTAAATTGTCTTCTTGTTTACATATTTTAAGACGGAAAGGCTGAGTTAACCATGCTCGTGTCCATCTGGTTGTTTGCTTTTAACCAGACTGCTCTGGCAGTCCTAACTGTGTATTGCCTGCTGCCCAAACAAAAGAGCAGCTCTTTCCCCAGCCTCTGTTTTCCTTTCTTTTAGACATGACCAGATTCTCTGGTGGTTGTTATATATGATTGACTTGGATGCCGTTTGCCCCAGGTTTCATATTCCAAATAAGGTATAACCTGCCTTAAGGTTAATACTCCATCAGTCATATAAACTGTATGGTGATTCAGACAATAATTTGAAATAGACAAACTCCAATCTTTAGGTTTTCATAGATAATGTTATAGTCTCTGAGGTGGGGGCTATTATTATTCTGACTTAACAGATGGGGAAACAGAGATACTTAAAGAGGTGAAGAGGTTTTTTTTTTTAAAGATGCACAGTTGCTCAGAAGTAGCGGGACTCAGATTCCAAACACTCCATTCTTCTTCCTGGTAACACATATGCTGCCTATTAGAGGGGAAGGAAGAAAGAGTGACTGGAGAATTAGGAGCGCTCCGGAGATGAAGGAACCAGAGAGACGCTGGCATCAACTTTGCAGCAGTGTTGTCTCTGTCACACCCTTTCTGCTTCCCTGGACTTTTACACTCTGGGTGTACCAGCAATTTCAAAGGAATTACGTGGGCAGTGAAACTTTGTGGAGGTATTGGAAACAACATGTGGCTTTTCTTATGAACCGTTTTGGGGAACCCCTAGCTTACTTTCTTTTCCTCTTCAGTATCCATGACTGTATTGCAGTGTACTGAGACAATTTAGTTGATCTTTATTCTTTTGTGCGTATGCCTGGTTTCATAAAATATTTTAAATAGATAATCCATTCATAAAATTCAAAATACACAAAAGCATCCTACGGTAAAAGTAAGGCTTTGTCCTAGTCTCGACCCTAGCCACCTTGTACCCTTTCCTGGAGATAACCATTTCCCGGATTTGTGGGAATCCTTCCAGGGTCAGTCTCTGCATACAGAAAGCAGTCTCTGCTAGCTTAACTCTTAGCTTCTTTAATGCTGAGCCTCTGACATATAACTTTAAACATTTTAAGAAATTACATTGCTCTGAAAAACATTCCCATCACTGAGCTACTTGATTCCAGTACTGCTGTCATTTTTTACCATGATTTTTTTGAGCTTAGGAGAATTCCTAATGTGTTTCTTGAAATTGTTGGGTTATGAGATGCTTGCGTGTGTGTTATAACCTATAACTATTTTAACTTTTAACAGTATAACTAATTTCACCTACTTAGCCCCAAAAATTTGAGTGGAGGTTGTTAATGTGTTTTTAAGGACAAGAAAAAAAAAAAGAAAACTTGAGGGGTTTGTTTTCCTCCCTCCTTTTCTCTAACTGAAAAAATATGTATAAAATGTTATGTTTCATAGATTGGTTTCCCATAATATAAACCGGGCTATTTTTGCATTTAAATAAAACAAAAAAGAACCTATTTGTATGAAAGGATCTTGTTAACATTAAAATCATACTTTACAAAAACCTGTTCTTGTTAAAACTAATAAGAAGACTTAAAACAGAGATCTGCTTTCTCTGTCACATTTGTTTCTGTCCTTTCATTTACAGCCTCTGTGTTTTGGACTCCATGGGCTTTGGAAGGCAGTTTAAGTGAAAAGCTTGTGATTGCCTTTCAGTTAGAAAACTGCATTTCCAAGCTTGCTGCTGACTTGGGGTGCATCAGTATTTACTTTTCTGAAGTGGGCAAATTGAAAATGTTTCTCATTGCTACGAAGTGTGGTCCTGATTTCCTGTCATATGCAAAGCGTTGCAATCAAATGTGGACCTGGCACCTATATAAAAAAACATGGGAATCCTCTTCAATGGTTACCAGCCTAACAGATCTTCCTTCAGCTACCAATGTCCAGTTGATATATTTTCTACTGACGCATAGTAAGTTATGACAAACTTAGTGGCCCGAAACAGCCGTCATTTATTATCTCATCATTTCCATGTGTTAGGATTCTGGACATAGCTTAGGTGGGTCTCATAGAGCTGCAGTCAAGATCAGCTAGGGCCACAGTTTGATCTGAAGCTCAAGGTCATCTTCTAAGCTCATGTTACTAGAATTCAATTCCATGTGGTTATAGAATGGTTACTTCTTCAAGGTTAACAGAAAGTGTCTCTCTGACCTATAGACTCTTTAAATGCTCACTTAATAGGTCAGGTGCACTCAGGAAGAATTCCCTCTTTAAATGGCACCCCACTCCAGTACTCTTGCCTGGCAAATCCCATGGACAGAGGAGCCTGGTGGGCTGCAGTCCATGGGGTCACGAAGAGTCGGACATGACTGAGCGACTTCACTTTCACTTTTCACTTTCATGCATTGGAGAAGGAAATGGCAACCCACTCCAGTGTTCTTGCCTGGAGAATCCCAGGGACGGGGTAGCCTGGTGGGCTGCCATCTATGGGGTCGCACAGAGTCGGACATGACTGAAGTGACTTAGCAGCAGCAGCAGCAGCAGCAGCAATGACTCAAAGTGAAATTGATGAGGGATCTTAATTACACTTGCAAAATTGCTTCGTCTTTGCATAACCTAATTATGGGAATGATATCCATCACATCCACAGGTCTTGTCCGCTCTTGGGATTATAAAAGGTGGATGTATAAGGGAGTGGAAGTCTTGAGAGTCACTTTAGACTCTACCGACCATACTCAGAGCAGCTCTGGTATGCATGGCAGTAGAAACATCTGTCATAAATGGTGCTTAGAGCTAGAGTAAACCTTATGGGTCCTGCAAACAGCAAATGCTGGAAAGTGCTCACCCTTGGCTATTCCCTTTCATCCCTGTAAGGTCTGGCTCCTACTTGTCTTCTAGCCTCCTCTTGTTCTGGACTCCTGTGGCCTGACATTGTTTCTCTCACTGTTCTGTGCATGCTTCTTGTCATGGGGCTTTGTACACACTGTTCACTCTGTATGCCTACTTTTCCACCCAACGTCATCTAGTTAACTTTTGTCCTTTCTTCAGCTCTCACTTTAGACATCACTTCCTGGCCTCAGTGCTACTTGCTGTGGAATTAACACTAGGCACTACTGTGATTTCGTGTTTTGTTTTTCTCTAACTCCCACTAAAGTAGAGGTTCTGTGAGGGGCCATAGTATTCTCAGTTGTGATCACTGTGAGTGGCACATGGTAGTTGAATGTATGTTGGAAAAAGGCAAGGAGGAGAAAGGAAAATTGGAGCCAGATTCCAGTCTTCCTTGTTTAGTGCATGACTCATGAAATCAACTGTGTATTTAGTGTATTACTGTTGAGCCATATACATCTTAAATTCATTTTGGAATTCAGCAGGACTTTAAAAGAGTTGAGTGAGAATTTTAGGGAGAGAGTTAAAATGGATAATAGAAATGAAAAAATGGCAGCATGTCTCTAAACCGTTCCCAAACTCCTGATGCCTTACTGTTTCTTTGCTGAATTCCATAGAGATTTTAAAAAGTCCTTAAAATCACCATAACCTAAGTGTATTTTCATGTGGTGGTAGCTGTAGTATATTTCATACTTATAGACTTAGTGATAACCTTAATATAATTTTTAGTAGATTTTTCACCAGTTATAACTTCAGATTTCCTAGTTGCTGTCATTTTGATAGGATTATGTACTTCCTTTTGTGACATCACATAAAACACACTTTAAAATTGGCTTTGAGTTTTCTACAGTGGCTCTGAAAACTATTCTGTGACTGCATCTAACTTGCTCATGGAGAGTAAGGTGCTCTGCCCTTTAAAATGATTTTCCCCTCCTCTGGTCTGATATTTCACTTACAAGAATGAAATCACGATGATGCCTATCATCTTGAAATGTCTTAGAATCAAAACATTCCTATCTATTCTGAGGCTTCTCATATAATTGTTTCATGGAGATAAAAATAAAGGTAGGTATTCCAAGTGGAAAGTTGGAATGCATCTTTAAAAACTGCAGGGAAGCAGTGATTTGAAATAGAAGCTATCAACATCTGTTTAGGGTCTCTTTTACTTGCCGCCTGAGTTTGGCAGCTGCAAAATTGAAAGTATGTCTGTATGTGTGATACATCACTCTATGAAGATACATAATTCTATGCATCTATTTATTATTTTTAAGTGACCATCATGCAACAATTAGAAGTAGTCTTATTGGGCTTTGATCAGAGAATAGTCTCTTTCAGTCTCTTTAGAAGTTGGCACAATTGGTTTTTACGATCAAATGTTTTAGGTTCTCTTTTTGACAGGTATCTCACCCTGAGAACTAATGTTTGTTTGCCTTAGAAATCTATCTGCCAGAGAGGCTCATGTTTTACTAGGGCTGATGTGGTAATAAAGGTGAACAAAGTACCTTGGTATGTTCGTGAACTTGAGTGTCTCCTTCACTGAGATGAGCTTATTTACACCGGAGTCATCTAATTATGCTTCCAGTAGCTTGGTGGTTACAGGGCTGTGTATCTGTTTATCTGCAAACATGCGTGGGCATGAACTAGCTGATGTTTAGCACATGAGGCAGCCCCCTGATTCCCTGAGAATGTCTGGGCATTCTCTATGCCATACGTGGAGCCAGCAGAGGGATCAGATTTAAAAATACAGTTGGAATTTTTGATATTTGGGGTTTGGGTGTCTGCAGTGTGGCTACCTTGATGAGGCTGTGAATGCAAGGTAACAACTTCAAACCTCTAGAGGCAAGACCACATTAAGGTGCTAAATGCAGAAGCCAGGTCATATTTTCAGGCATCTAGACAGAGCTTGTGTGCCTTGGGACCTGTGGATTGGATAGTTGTAAAGATTCTCAGTCATTTGAAGAATGAAGTGAAAGGGGACTAGACTTGGAATTAGATCTGGAATCAATTCCTTCCTCTGCCACTTCTAGTTACTCGACTTTCACTCAGTTCTTTCTTTCCAAAGCCTTGGTTTCATCTTCTGTAAAATGCAGGGGTGCTGAACCTGAATGTGCCTTAAAATTGCCAGGGCTGTTTGTGAAATACTCAGATGCTCCAGCCCCACTGCAGACCAAGGGAAACAATTTTCAGTGGGCAAGGCCCACGCATCTCTGTTTTTTATTAATTTTTATTGTGGTAAAATACACAAAGCATAACATTTACCGTTTTAAAGTGTGCAATCTTCTCTGCAATATTTTTCTAGAACTTTTTCCATCATCCCAAACTGAAGCTGTATACTTATTAAGCAGTAACTCCTCATTCTCCTTTTCCTGCAGCCCCTGGTAACCTCTATTCTAGTTTTTGTCTTAGTGAATTTGCCTATTCTAGGTACCTCTGTATAAGTGGAATCATATAATATTTGCCCTTTTGTGTCTGGTTTATCTCACTTAGCACAATGTCTTCAAGATTCATTTATGTTGTAACGTATCATAATTTCATTCTTTTAAGGGCTGAATTATATTCCATTGTATATATACACCATATTTTTTTATCCATTCATCCATCAGTGGACATTTGGGTTGTTTCCACTGGGTATCTATATTCTGAATCAGCCCTCACATGATGGTCAACAACTTTGACAGTCACTGGAATGATTGTTCCCCTGGTTAAATGAGTTTGTGTATGCCAGGTTTAGGTGGAGGAGGGTGAGATATAATGTCATCACTGTGAGATATCATTTCTCACTTAGCAAAATGGCAAATATATATTCATATAATGTATAGCATGGGCCTCCCTAGTGGCTCAGTGGTAAAGAATCTGCCTGCAATTCTGGAGACCTAGCTTCGATCCCTGGGCTGGGAAGATCCCCTGGAGTAGGGCATGGCAACCCATTCCAGTACTCTTGCCTGGAGAATTCCATGGACAGAGAAGCCTGCCAGGCTACAGTCCATAGGGTCACACAGAGTCAGACATGACTGAGCAACTAAGCAGCAGAAACAGTGTATAGCATGATAACCCCAAATGGTGAAAAAGATGTGGAAAATCTCCTATATATTGTTGGTGAATATGCTAAATGTTTCAGCCACTCTGGAAATCAGTATGGCACTTTCTTATAGAACTAAATACACACTTACTCTTCCCTGGTAGCTCAGAGGTTAAAGCGTCTGCCTCTAATTTGGGAGACCTGGGTTCGATCCCTGGGTCGGGAAGATTCCCTGGAGAAGGAAATGTCAATCCACTCCAGTATTCTGGCCTGGAGAATCTCATGGACAGAGAAGCCTAGTAGGTTACAGTCCACGGGGTCACAAAGAGTTGGACACGACTGAGCGACTTCACCTCAAATATACGCTTACCATATAACCCAGCAATTGCATTCTGAGCTATGTATACCTTAAAGTGAAAACCTGCTTTCACCCAAAATCCTCTGCTCTAATGTTCACAGCAGCTTTAATTGTAATAGGCAAAAAAACTGGAAGCTACCATCAGTGGGGGAGTGGTTAAACAAACTGGTGCATCCATACCATGGAATACTACTCAGCAATAAAAAGGAACAAAACATTGATCCATGAAGCTACATGGATTGATCTCAAAGGAATTATTCTCAGAGGAAAAAAAAAAACCATATAAAAAGGCCACAGAGTAATTTATGCAACATTCTTTTTTAAAATATAACATTCTTGAATAACAAAATTACAGAGATGGAGAGCTGATTCATGGTTGTCGGGGCTTAGGGATGGAGGCTGTAAGTGGAGTGAGTAGTTATAAATGAGTAGCTTGAGAAGGCCTTGTAGTGAGAGTGCAGTTCTGTGTGTTGATTGGTTACACAAATTTGCATGTGTGATTCAACTGGATAGAACTACACACACACACACACAAATGAGTGCATGTAAAATCGGTAAAATCTGAAAAAGCTCAGTGGACCACATCAATGTCAACCAGTGTGTTTCTTGATCCTGATGCTGTACTATTGGGACCCAAGATGTTAACTAGGAGAGACTGGGTAAAGGGTGGGTGTAACCTTCCTGTAGATTTTTTTGTACCTCCCTGTGTATCTATAATTATTTCAAAATATAAATGAGAAAAAGGGAGATGGTAAGATATCCCTAACAGTATTTTTGCAGTGAGCCCTAAACATCCTATCTAATCAACTATGAAGGTTGCATCTGTGCGATATGTAGCTTAAAGTATAAAACTGATGCAGGGTAATACATTGGTCCCGTAAATGACATTTCAAATGTGTGTCGAATGTAGCTCACTCTTTAGCTCATCAAAGAGATTTTTACCGATGTCTTTGAAATTATGTTCAGGAAACTTAGGATGACTTCTCCCATTCATGACTTCTCCATGTGGCTGCCATAAGTTTTGTTATGAGACTGTTGGTTATTTTGTTGTATTCAAATGAATTTTATTTTCTTACACTGCTCCTGTGTACTCCAAATCATGAACTATGTTCCTGTTTTGGGAAATGCTTGACTCGGACCTGAGATGTTTGATTTTTGTTGTTGTTCAGTCGCTAAGTTATGTCTGATTCTTTGCACCCCCATGTACTTCAGCATGCCAGGCTTTCCTGTCCTTCACTATCTCCTGGGGTTTACACAAATTCATATCTATTGAGTTGGTGATGCTATCTAACCATCTCATCATTGGACTTTACTTTCACCACCAGACATAACCACAACTGAGCGTCATTTCCACTTTAGCTCAGCCACTTTTCTTTCTGGAGCTATTAGTAGTTGCCCTCTGCTCTTTCCCAGTAGCATATCAGACACCTTCTGACCTGGGGACTCATCTTCTGGTGCCATAGCTTTTTGTCTTTTCATACCGTTCATGAGGTTCTTGTGGAAAGAAAACTGGAGTGTTTTGCCGTTTCCTCCTTCAGGGGACCTTGTTTTGTCAGAACTCTTTGCTATGACCCATCTGTCTTGGGTGGCTCTGCACGGCATGGCTCATAGCTTCATTGAGTTACATAGCCCCTTTGCCACAACAAGACTGTGATCCATGAAGGGGGTTTGATCTTTTGATCCCTTGTTGTTTGTGGCTTCATCATGTCAAAAGGCCTGAGACACAGCATGGTTCATAGCCAGAGGTAAAGGCGTTTAGAACAGAGTAAACATAAACCCACAGAATAGGGTCTTGCTACTTCCAGTTTTACTCTATAATACTGGTTTTCAGACATCACTGGAACATGATGTTAAAGGATCACGTAAATGAGCAAGTGAAAGGCAGCATGTCATCCTCTCCAGGGATGTTATTTCTACTCTGGGAGCTACTACTTTCTGAGTTTCTTCCATGCATCTGGCAGGACCCGGTGAATGAATGGAACGTGGACTTTGGACTAAAATATAGAGTGGCTGTGTGACCTGGACAGAGTAATTTAGCTTTTCTGAATATTGGATCCTCATTTGAAAAACTAGGGGTAAAATATTATCTGCCCTAGAGTGCCTTTAATAAGAATAAAATTAAGTTGTATATGAAAATTCCAAGTATGGTGCCTCACCTATAATAATTATGCAATAACTTTTCTCTTTCCTTCTCTCTTGTTGGAGGGTTGTTTATGTAATATTTCTGAAAATATTTTTGGAATTCATCTTTGGAAATGGCTTCTAGTGACATTTTCCTGCATTAGAAAACCACACTTATGACTTCACAGGACAATCTCTGCAGGTTTTTCTTCATTTTTCATTTTTGCTCAATATGAGCTCAAAATAGTTATTTGTCTTTTGCCTTGTGAGAAACAGTGGATATTGGCTATTTGACAGTGGGATATGGTGGGTAGCATGGCTGCTGCAATACTGATTCAGCCTAGAGGTAGAAGCACTCCCATATTTAGAAGTGTTTGTTCCCTGGAAGGAAAGCTATAATAGATAGCATATTAAAAAGTAGAGGCATCTCTTTGCCAACAAAAGTCTGTCTAGTCAAAGCTATAGTTTTTCTAGTAGTTAGGTATGGATGTGAGAGTTGGACCATAAAGAAAGCTGAGTGCTGAAGAATTGTTGCTTTCAAACTGTGGTGCTGGAGAAGACTCTTGAGAGTCCCTTTGACTGCAAGGAGATCCAACCAGTCAATTCTCACAATAACAACAATGATAAGACCAGGTCAGATGCAGGAATGATGGGTGATGTGGCTCGTAGTAAATAGTTGTTGCAGGCATTTTTGTCCTTAATGCATCGCATATTTCTTTTATTGTATCAGTTATATTAAAGTTTGAAATTGTGTTTTATCAAATAGAAGCCTAATTTGTTTGTGACTCATAGACTCTGTTCTATTATCTTAGCATCAATGCCAGATACTGTATGTATTACAATGTTATAAAGTCATGAGACAGGTTCTGTAAACCACAGTGTCATCACTTCACAGTCTTCAGTAAGCACATGGACTAGAAATCCAAGCAGATCACATGGAGATTTTGCTTTCCTTTATACTGGTGAAGTGAGTTGAGTTTACAGGTCATCTGTATGCACCTGATATTTCTGTGTATTTAGGTTTTTATTCAGAAATCATCAAAAATTAAGTTACATAGCCTTCCACCATTTCTTTCTCTATTGTTAATTATTTTATTTCAATCATGTTTTTAACTCATAATTGGAAAACAAAACAAAAAAGCTATGGAAAATACTATTCTGACAGGGGGCACCACTCTTCAAGAACTCACTTCACGGGCGTGAGTCTTTCTCTTGGGATTGAGGAAATGGTTTGACTATAAAATTCCCATTAGCTAAAAATAAGCAAAATTGCCTGCAGGATTCATTGTAGGTACAGCCTTGAAGAGTAATAAAAGGCTGTTTTAAATGAACTCCTGAGGACAAGATTTAAGCCCTAGAATGGCTAGTCAGGTTTTATGTTTATCCCTTTTGATTATACTTCCATATGTTCCTGGAGAGCAGTGTCCGAAAAATGGTTCATTAAATAAATTGTATTGGGCTGAAGTAATTTGGGGATTATTGACCAAGACCAGGGAGCGGGGGCTACCAGATCAGGTGAACTGGAAACAGCAAAGAATGGCAGACCGACCTGCTCCGCTTCCCTGTACCAGGTGGGCATGAACTGATTTCAAAGACCCCACGGTTGGTTTCTTTTAAATAAATATGGCAGTTTGCATGCTGCTCCCTACCTCCAAAAAAAAAAAAAAAAAAAAAAGAAAAAAGAAAAAAAATAAACCAGTAACTTGGAGGACCAAAGTGGGTTTTGGAAAGAAAAGGGATCCTGAAAGTGAGGTGTGCCAGTATGGGAGAAGGGGGCTGAGGATGTGTTGATATGCTTTTTATTTCTAAGGGTATGTAAGTGCTGGGCTGCTCAAGGACTTTTCTCCACTGCATTCGGCTCTAGCTGACCTGAGCCATGGGAGAATGGGGACGGGGGTTAGTATTAGAAGAGACAGACTTTGGCATCTGAGTTGCTCCAGGAAAACTTTGTTGTTTCTGGAGGTAGAATAGTGACTTGAAGTGGACTACCTGCCAAAGGAGAAAACAGGACTTCCAAGGAATGTCATCCTGTCTCCATTTCTTTTTCCTTGCGGTTTGCAGGAATAGTTTGTATATTGATGTTTACTATATATTATTGGTGAAATGAGACATGATTAAGTACCTGCTAAATGCAGTGCTGTACCTTGAAATAGATGTTTGAAAGGCCAAGTCTTCCTGGAGAAGCAGCTCTGGAACTTACCCTGAGCGGGGAAGTTTCTAGGAAGGCATCTCAGAGGCTGTGACCTTGAGTTAAGTCTGGAAAGAGAAGTTAGCTACACGAGGAAGGAGAGCCTGGGTGACTTTTGTGTCCTTGTGAGGATAATGGAAATGAAGGGAAATGGAAGAGGTCTGGGTGTTTTAAGAAGGGGCCAGCATTTGC
Source organism: Ovis canadensis (assembly GCF_042477335.2). Taxonomy (NCBI): domain Eukaryota; kingdom Metazoa; phylum Chordata; class Mammalia; order Artiodactyla; family Bovidae; genus Ovis; species Ovis canadensis. The sequence goes on along the minus strand of NC_091248.1, from coordinate 77,769,743 downwards.
AAAATCACAGGGTAACATTATTTGGTGATTTTTGGGAGAAGTGTGGGGAGTTTCGGAGTAGCACATAAGAGAACAAAGAAGTGAGTCAAGGCCAGATCTGAGAGTTGCATATGCTAAGTTTGAATTTTATAGTAAAAGTCAGTGATTTTCAATCCTGGCCACACATTAGATTCCTCTTCTGCTTCCTACTTCCAGAGACTCTGATCCAGTTGGTCTAGAGAACAGAGATTGGAGATAAGTACCAGTGTGTACTTCAGCTAGGCTAAACCATCAGTCACTGATAAAGAGTTCAAGTGTGTGAATGAGATAATAAGACCTGGATTTGAAAGAGCACACACTGGTAGTTGTGTAGGAGGGTGCCTGGAAAAGGATCCCATGCCAGCCATAAGCAGTCAGTGAGCCTGTTGTAATAGTCCAGATGAGGAACACCCAGCAGCTTAAGTTGAGGCAAGAGTAGAGGGAATGGAAAGGCAATTGTATGAGAACATCTGGAAAAGTGGGGTGGTGGGGCGTGAGGGAGGGATTGGGGGCAGGCGGAGAAGGGGACGACAGAGGATGAGATGGCTGGACGGCATCACTGACTCGATGCACGTGAGTCTGAGTGAACTCCGGGAGTTGGTGATGGACAGGGAGGCCTGGCGTGCTGCGATTCATGGGGTCGCAAAGAGTCGGACACGACTGAGCGACTGAACTGAATTGAACTGAACTGGGGAGTGATGGACAAAGGAAAATGTGGTCGACTTGCTACGGAGAAGTCTTCTAAGGTAAGGGCTGAGTGTCCCCTTGGATTGGGCACATGTAGGCAGCTGCAGCTGAAGAGAGTGACGTTTCAGTGGGACGATGAAGGCAGGAGCCAGATAGCCTTGGTTGAAGAACTTGAACCTATTTAAAGAAGCATTCAAGTTCATTATGATCAGGTAACCCCAGAGACTTAGTTCCAGGAATGAGGGCAGAAGACTGGAAAGGTAGGTTGGGGCCATGTAGTGAGGCCTTTGGGTGCTGGGGCTAAGTTATTGGTAATGATAAGATCCATAGGCTAATGTTAATGTGAAAAAAGAGAGGATTAAAATTAGAAGAATGAGACTGGGTGGAGCTAAGATTCATTAGGTGGCCAGTGCTTTATTTGTTTATGGTCCTGATGATTTTTAACAGCTATTTTAATAACAGAATGATGAAAATGTATGGCATTCTCTCTCCCTTGGGATAATGTGGCTTCCAAAAAAGGTCACAACTAATAAGAAAAATGAGTTTTATTACTTAATTGTGGATTCAATTTATTTATGTCCTTCAACCTAACAGCATATTAAAAAGCAAGACATTGCTTTGCCAACAAAGGTCCATCTAGTCAAAGCTATGGTTTTTCCCGTAGTCATGTATGGATGTGTGTTGGACTATAAAGAAAGTTGAGTGCTGAAGAATTGATGCTTTTGAACTGTGGTGTTGGAGAAGACTCTTGAGAGTCCCTTGGACAGCAAGGAGATCCAACCAGTTCATCCTAAAGGAAATCAGTCCTGAATATTCATTGGAAGGACTGATGCTGAAGCTGAAACTCCAATACTTTGGCCACCTGATACGAAGAACTGACACATTTGAAAAGACCCTGATGCTGGGAAAGTTTGAAGGCAGGAGGAGAAGGGGATGACAGAGGATGAGATGGCTGGATGGAATCACTGATTCAATGGACATGAGTTTGAGTAGGCTCTGGAAGCTGGTGATGGACAGGGAGGCCTGGTGTGCTGCAGTCTATGGACACGACTGAGTGACTGAACTGAAACTGAAACTGAACTGTTTCTGTTGCCATGTTGTTTTCCTAGTTGACTGGGCCAAGCTTCTCTACAGTAGTGTGTATGTGTTTAAAAAAATGCTCTGAAATTCTTCCTCACCCTGAAAATATTTAATATAAAAAAGCTGAAATAAATGCACAAGTACCGTATAGCTTTTTTGTACTATTTTAGTTTTGGGAAGAAAAGCCATTTTGGGCTTCGTGTGATGGTTTAGATCAGGGTTTCTGAACGTTGGCACAGTTAACATTGTGAGCTGGTTGGTTCTTTGTTGTGCATTGTGGAGTGTCTGCAGCATCTCTGACTCCTGTGTGGTAGAACCATTTAAGCCCCTTTATCCCCAGCCTGTGACATCTAAAAATATCTCCTAACATTATGAAAAGTCCTCTGGGTATTGGAAGGCGAAGGCAAAATCATGCTAGATTGAGAGCTGCAGGTTTAAAAATAGTACAGTGACTTTATCAGAAAATAACCATTCTTCCTGCTACTGTATAGGTGGTTTTCATGATGCTCTTGGAATCTGGAAGGCTTTTTATCTCCAGAAGAAAACTAATGAATGTTTATAAATCTCCTTCTCGAACATTTATTTTAAAATATTTGAAGAGGAAAAGTGACTTTACTGGTTGCCTAACCATTTGTCTGTTGCCTAGCTTGTCCACTCTTTCATTAAGTTCCTGGATATTCTATCATTTAATTTAAAAGGACAGAGTTGATTTTTTTCCTGGGCCATTAAGTCCTCAATACAAAAGAGCTTATGAATTAGAAAGTGCCCAAATAATACTGTGAGTTTAGACCCGGATGTGAAAAGGTGGATTTCACGCAGGACCAGGTTTTAGTGTTAGTTTACACCTAATTTTGAGTAAACCACTTTAATCTTGTTGGTGCAGATTTTCTTTTATGTCAATGAAAGAGAGAAAGTTTATTATCTGCTATTTGACTTCTAGTTCTAAATGTCTAAGATTGAAATCTTTTGATTGTTTCTTTGGGCTGTTCCCCCATCCCATGACACATCCTTCAATGCAGAGCAACTCAAAATGTGCTCTGTAAGTCTCTATTGGTCCAGAGATGACAATGCTGATCTACAATGAGAAAAGTACAGAATTAGAGAGTAAGCCACTAGAAATGTTTCTCATGATTCTAAGTAATTTTATACCCATTACATATAATAATAATTACATTTTGCCATAGTCTCTTAAATTTAATTTTTATAGTAATCTATTTTTATTATATTTTATGAATGTATCGGCCCACACTGAATTAGAAAAACAAAAACAAAACAAACTTTTCCCTAGAAGTGGTTTGAGAAACACTGCCTTAATGTACAATGGACATTTTTTTTTTTTTGTCTTTCTTTCTACTCTGGCTGATAATAGATATTTAACATATTCCTCCTCTGGGATTTCAAGGGGCAAGATGTTGCCAGTCTTCCCTGCTAGCAGTATAAAGTTGGTGGCAAAAGAGATTTTATTATAAAGAAGTTTGCCTTACAGAGAATAGGAAGTAATTCTGGAGTAAGTCTGAGGATCTTTTTGATTGTATGTATTTGTGACTCTTCACATAGCTCATGTTAGCGTTTTTCATTAAGATGGCATGTTTATCTTAGAACATGAACCCAAAGGACAGTGAAAATAGCCTTTTTAAAATTATCTGATTCCCAAGAATCCCTTACATCTGAAATCGACCTAGGATGCTTGGTCTACTGGAGTTGCCAAAACCAGCCAATGCTGTTGAGGGTAGGTGAAGAATGAAAAGATATAGCTTTTACTTTTGAAAGAGATTAATACTGATAGTTTTGAGTCTATTCAATCATTCTGACTCATCCAACATTTGGGAACATCTATTATATGGATTCAGGTGTTAAGCTGGTCATAATTTGATCTTGGTCTTTATATGTTAAACTGGTGTAGGAGCCAGACTTCATTTTGAGTTATTTGAGGCAGAAAGCATGGCTGGGTTCCCTGCACTGTGGACCACTCTGCCAATACCTTTTATTCCATACTGGGTGGAATAATCTGGAGACTTCTGCCCTACTCCTGGAAGTCATTTGCATATGGCCTGGCATTGTCCGGGAACAGTCTCTTGGCCTGCAGTTCCTGCCTGGTGTATATGGGCTTACAGTGCACTTCCTCCTGCGAAGTAAAAAAGGCAATCTCTTTGCCTGCCCTATTAGAATCATAAAATCACTCTTTCTTTTACTTTTTTTTTTTTTTTAATCCAGAGGATGAAAATGTATAACATATTTGGAAACTCTACTGGCAGACTTGGCAGGCGTTTCATATTTACTTGGACTTAACTTGAATTGGATTTGGTCCTCTGATTTCCCCACCTCCACCTCTCGGAACAAGTTATTTATTATCCGAGTGAGTCTGTGGTAGTGAATCAGACATGCACATGGCACGTCTATTGTTAAGTGTGTTTGTTCCGTAAGATTTATGCTAGCCCAAATGGTTTTATATTGGTTTTCATTGTTGAAAATTTACTGTATTCATTCTGGGTTTGGTGTTAAGTATTTGCAGTGTGCTAGGCGTCCCTGTGGTTGAACATTTTATCGCTGTAACACTTCATGCAAAGGAAATTAAAAAATATATAGTGAAAGCATTTCCCTAATATGTTTCCAATCAGCTGTGTACTTTGGTAATTTGATTTGTAGGAACTAGAGAGAAGAGTGTTACTGAGCCCTTTTCAATCATTCATAATTCTCTGGGAATTTGAATCATGGTTCTGAGTTTATGAAAATGTCTATTGACGTTCTCTTAAGTCTTTATTATTCTGTTTGTATTGAGGTTTCTTTTTTCTTTTTTAATTACCACTGCAGTATCCAAAAGAATTCAGGGAAGGAGGTGAGTCTTCTCTTTGTATCTTGGATAAGAAAAATCGTGAATTGAGGTGGAATGGGTTGACGGAAGCCAGTCACTTGAACAGAGGCAGACCCTTTTATATCTGCATTATCCCATCTGTGTGTTCCTACTGCTATACTTTTTGGGCTAAGCAGTGGGGCTGTGCTTGGTGAATCCCATTTGCCTGGTGTACTCCTGATAATCCAATGGGCACATACTAGAGGCATAGCTGGGTTCATCTTCCCTTGAAACCTAACTCACAAGGTAGAAGGCGTTATTTGGACAAACTAAATTAAGATCTAGGTTGTGATCCTTGCACCATTATTTATTCAGCTCTTTCTACAGAGGCTTAAACTTGTTTCCTTTTTTGAGACTCTCTGGCCTTTGACTTCTGTTTTTGCAAGTGAATGAGCATGACTTCTGTTTTGGCTAGTGAATTGACATGGGATAATCTATACATCGTCTAGTTTCAGATTTCCTTAATCTAGTTCGCCACTTAAAAGTAAAATCAAAGTGAAAAATGAAATCATAGCTCTTAAAGCTGGAGGCAAGTCTTGGAAGGTTTCATCTGTTGAAGACAGTAGCTTGTCAGGAGTCAGATGGGTATAGGATTTTGCGACCAGTTTTTATATTTTAATTTTCTTGCTTTTGCTTCTTGCCATGTTTTACATTTCCCTCTTGACCTTCAGGAATCTTAAGTTCACTTAGTCTTGTGTAAAATCCCCTTTCACGGTGATGTTTTGAGTCCTGGTCCTCTTCATACTTACTAGGTATAAATAAAGTCACGAGGTTATGTATTTTGGCTTAAAGAGTTCATCAATCCATGGTTTTCCATTTGAAAATATAATCTGTGAGGTTAATCTTTTTGGTAGTCAAAGAATTAATGTAAGTAAAAGCCAAGTGGATACTTAGAAGGCTTAGTTGTGTTTAGAGGAAAATCGCCAAGGAGCATGGTGTTTCCTACGATCACTAGTTCTGGCTTAGAAGACATAACTTCTTTTGCTTCAAAGATAAATGAAACTCACATTCATTCTTGGCCTTTCTTCCTGCCTCTGTGTTTCTTCTAGGTTGTACCTATGATGGAAGTACCTATAACAGCTCCTTCAAATGGCAGAATCCTGCTGAACCCTGTGTCCTGCGCCAGTGCCAGGTAAAGTCCATTTATTTTACTTTCCAGTGACAAGAAATCCATAAAGTCCTTTTCAGAAACCCTTTCCAGAACACAGAACAAACACAGAATAAAACTCCAAAGAAACAAGCAAAAAATGAGAAACGAATGAAAAACCAACTCTATCCTTGTCTATATTTATTGTGACATTCACCATAACAAGACAGGTACAGGATAGTTATTGCATGGGTCTTAGTTCCAGAAGCACACAGCAGAATTGTTCACCGTTGTTAAATTGTGCCTGGAAAAGCTCCGAGAAGATGCATATGTCCTTGGGGAAAATTCATGTCTTCCTGTTGAGTCAGCTTTGCAAAACACAAATTCTTGCTAGCAGAAAGAGGTATTGTTAGAGGATATATGTTTTCCTTTTTCTTTTTTATTTAGAAACATTTTTAACTGAAGCCAGTCTGTAAACTGTATTAACCAAAGCAATCAGGACATTGTGATCTCCATGATTTCGACCCAACCGATTTAAGAACCGCCAGTTCAGCTCCTAAGGAGCCCACTGTGCCTGGTGCTCGCTGAACTCTGAAAAGTGCACTGTTTCCACGTGACTCTAATCATTACACGTCTTAAACACAGGCAAGATAAACTAAAGGGGAAATGAAGAATCAAAATTTTCTAACTTATTTTCTTTAAAAGAAATACTCTGTTAAAAAAAATGCTCATCTAATTTTGACATAATTTAAAATTTTTTCTCTGTAGAGAAGATGCTATTTAATCATTTTACCCCAGGTTTATTTCACTGTCCAAGGATATTCTGTTGCATTTAAAGGAGAAAGCAGTTAGTATAATAATGCATATTTCTCTCTGATCTTATCTCAAATATATTGACATTTAGCTTATTGAAATCTGAATCTTATGGAATCATGTTCTTATTATAAGCCCACAGCGGGCATGTTCACTCATAAGATCTTCAGTTACTTATTCAGTTAAATATTCAATTAATTTATGTAGTAATCTAAATTATTTATGAAAATAAGCAGTAGGTAGAACAGATATGAACAATAGATTAATTAATTCAGTGAGTATTTGTTGAATTTTTTCTCTGGGTTATACATTCAGTCAGCTTCATGGAACCAAATGATGATGACAATGACTTTTAACAACATCAAAGCCCACACTCATTCTAAAATTTGCCCCACCCCATCACCACCCTGCTTCTTGACTGATGCAATTTCCAATTATTGACAGGGATACTCTGAAAGTAGCAGCCGCTTGCCTTTTGGATTGGACTATAATATTTGTATACAATAGTCAGAGGTCTTGAAGATCCTCAAGTTGCATGAACCAGTGGTGAATTTTGCTGCCTTTGTTTGAATTAGATGAAAACCAGTATTATCTGGGAGGGAATATTCTGTTGAATGAATAACATATCAAGCCATCATCATTTGTGAACACTGAAAATCCTATTGTGTATCAGCTTTGGTCACTAGTCACTCACCAGGGCCCAGAGATAATATATAGGAATATCAAATTATTGTTGAAAGAAATCTTAAAGACCAACAGACCCAGGAGTCAGGAAGTGCTGAACTTTAGGATGAAGCACAGAGAGGAGATGTTCACCACCAAGGATGAACTTTGCCTTTTAATTTTTCTCCTTGTATAATACTTTGCCTAAGCCCTGTTGCTGCTGCTTAGTCACTTCAGTCGTGTCTGACTCTGAGACCCTAAGGACTGCAGCCTGCCAGGCTTCTCTGTCCATGAGATTCTCTGGCAAGAGTACTAGAGTGCATTGCCATGCCCTCCTCCAGGGGATCTTCCCGACCCAGGGATTGAACCCTGTTCTACATTGTAGGCAGATTCTTTACTGCTGAGCCACCAGGGAAAATATCATTTTACTCAATCACCATAAAGGCAAACCTCTGTTAAATTAGTTACAAAAAGCTTCTCCTTCTCTTAGTTAGTACCTTCCCACTCCTGCTTACTTTCTTCCTTCTTTAGGGAAGGTGACCTCATCTATGAATGCAGGAAATGACTGTTCACTGGTACCATCAGGGAAGTCTTCATGTAAGATGCTCCTCTGCCGAAGGACACAATTGCAACCTCTCTCTCCAAGATCTTTCTTCTCAGGACACAGAATTAGTAACAGAAGAGAGAGTGTAGTGTAGTGAGTAAAATATGGCTGTTGCCATTCACATAACTTATTACTTAACCTCTCCAGACTTCACGTTCATGCCCATAAAATGAGGATAGTACTACCTCATAGAGTGATTGTGAGAATGAGCAACACTGTCATTTAAAACACTTCTGGTAGAGCCTGTGTATACTGAGTACAACTTGGTACCAGACCAGTAACAGCAAGTCTAATGATCCGGTTTATTTCCACTTGAGTTGAATTCTAGCTTATTTCTTATGTCTTCTTACTGAAGGAGTTTGATGGTGGAAAATTTACCTTTATTTTCCACTTTTAGTGTCTAACTGGAAGAGGAAAATCTGAAGATCAGAGACAGGAAATTCATGCTGGGGAGTAACCTGAATCCTGCATCTGCATTGCAGATACTAAAGGGAATTTGATCCTGGACTTTTTACATTGCTTCAGTTATATAACTAAAGGCCAGTTCCTTTTTTGATGTTGTATATTGCTGGAATTTTGACATTTTTTCCTTCCCAGATGTGATATAGACCACAATAAATTTCTTGGTAGTGGAACCCTCAGGTCTGACAGATGTGAAGACATTTAGGATGTAACTTTCCTTGTTGGATTGAGATGATATAGTAGCAGGCTTGATGAAGAAAATTGTCTAGTTGTCAGATTGTTACATAGTGTTTTACCTTTTGTTACCACTCCCCTTGAAAGAAAATTAATAAACACACAAGACCATTTTATAAAGGGGGTAGAGAATATAGAGAAAAACCTTCAAAGACCAACTCTGAAAATTGAATTTAAAAAAATGTTTCAATCAACATTAAAGTACTAGAGTCAAAAGATCAGTTGCAAATGAGTCCCTTGATTTTGTTATTAAGACCGAAAGTCTCTATTTTAATATAATATAGTTTCCATTGGTCATGTATGGGTGTGAGAGTTGGACTGTGAGCACCAAAGAATTGATGTTTTTGAACTGTGGTGTTGGAGAAGACTCTTGAGAGTCCCTTGGACTGCAAGGAGATCCAACCAGTCCATTCTGAAGGAGATCAACCCTGGGATTTCTTTGGAGGGAATGATGATGAAGCTGAAACTCCAGTACTTTGGCCACCTCATGCGAGGAGTTGACTCATTGGAAAAGACCCTGATGCTGGGAGGGGTTGGGGGCAGGAAGAGAAGGGGACGACAGAGGATGAGATGGCTGGATGGCATCACTGACTCGATGGACGTGAGTCTGAGTGAACTCCGGGAGTTGGTGATGGACAGGGCGGCCTGGCATGCTGCGATTCATGGGGTCGCAAAGAGTCGGATATGACTGAGCAACTGAACTGAACTGAACTGAGTATGATCTTTAAAATAGTTTTATCTGATCTCTTCATTTGCTGAGTGAGAGCCAGGCTCTCTGGGAAGCCCAGAGAAATGTCTACGATTGCAGAGCTGGTGTCTAGTTATTCCTGGAAGGATGGTGAGGATTTGGGTCTCCAGATGCCAGTCTGGGATATTATGTTTGCCCTCTGTGGCTTATAATTAATGGCTTAAAGTGTAACAACAATTATAGATCATATAATACATGTTGAAAACCTAAAACAGTTGTGAATGAATAGCTAGACTCTGTCAGCTACTGACAGACAGCAAGGAAATCTTAAATATTAGATTTAGAAGAAAGAAAGGAAGAAATCAGAGTCAAAGAGAAAGAGCCAGAACAGGGAAGAGAACAGGTTTGCACTTGTTTGCAATGGACAAACTGGAGCCATCAGACCTCGTTTGTGCCACGGACCTATGGACCTGATGCCTATCCCCCCTTTGCACTTTTCATGTTTTGATTCTTCCCCTACTACTTTGGCTACTTTCCAGAAGTGAGTAAATCTCCGTGGGAATACTGGGGCTGACGTTGATTGTGGCATTCTGTTTTTCAGGAAGGCGTTGTCACAGAGTCTGAGGTGCGATGTGTTGTTCATTGTAAAAACCCCTCCAAGCATCTGGGAACATGCTGCCCCACGTGTCCAGGTAACCTCTCAGGAAGGGGAAGGCAGTGTGGCTTTCTGGTACATTACAGCACTGTTGAAATCCTTCGGGGTTCTCTCAAGCATGCATGGTTTTCCCACTCCCGACTGGAAGTTTTCTCCCTTTACGTCTGTGTACCTAATGTGTGAGGAGAGCAAACTTCTTTGCATAGAAATGTCCGGTTGGACTCTGGCGGGCCCGGGATGACTGCAATGTGCTGTAGGTCTTGGCAAGGATGCTCCAGGCTCCGGAGGCCTGCTTTCCACTCCACAGGGCCACAGGTAACGCTTATTTTGGAAGGAAAGGTTGTGGCTTTCCCTTGCTTCCAGAAATGTCTTTTTACTGCTTCATATTGCAATACCTTGGCTGGGGCTCGCCGGCTCGCCTTGGTGATGAGGCGACCAGATGTTTTCTGAACACAGAGAGCTGGGTCCCTAAGTGGATTTAGCTTAAGGCTTTGCTGGTCTCAGTTTTCTGTGTGGTGCAGTGACTGGGAACCACTGTCTTTTTAGAGGGCCCCAGGGCCTAGCTGACAGCAAAGCGATCTTTCCTTTTCAGTGGCTGGAGTGTTTCCTCTTACTTCTCTGAACAGGATTACAAAGGCCTCCTGCCTCTTTTCTTGCCCTTAGGTACGAGCCCGGGGATTTTGAGGTGAGAGATTTTTTTCTGATCCCTTAAGCCCCTGGCCCATACTCTTCAACAGATGTTCTACATTTTGGGTTTTACTCTGAGTGCTTTTCCTCACTGGAGGCGATACTCACAACTACTTCTCTTTGCTTTTGAAGTTAATCTCCAAAGGGCCTTCTGTTCTGTGAGCCTTCCCAGGAAATGGCAAAGGCACCATCGTCGGATGCTCTGTGAAGATGAGCCCCTGGTCCCTTCTCCTCCTGCCGTTTTCCTCCACACAGTCTGCCATGCTCCCAGACCTGAGTCCCTTCTAGGGTCCAACCTTCCCTCATCTTTGAATGACAGTGAGGACAGTCTCTCTCCATTGCTCCTAACCTTCCTGGGTTCCCTGGACAGTCTTTATTGAGCCAAGCTTCCTTTTCACACTGCAATTTCTGTTAAACTTGTATTATTGGATAAACTTAAGTGAAGGCCTGAAACCAGTTGAAAGTAAAATAATTCTTTCCATAACTCAGCTATTTTGTATCTATCAAACAGAGTTTGCTTGAGTACCCTTCCCCTCTGAATGCACTGAATGCTTTGCATCATGTAACCATATTCTAAAATGCCTAAAGGATCTTTATTAAGTTAGCTCAGTCATTCTTTAGGCTGCACATGAAAATCACCTGGGAAGTTTTAAAAAATAAATCTTGATGCCCAGGCTGCATCCCAGACCAATTCCATCAGAATCTTGGAGGGTGGAACTCAGGCCTCCTGGATAATTTCTGTGCACAGCCAAGCTTGAGATTGAGAACAGAGCAAATTTTATATGCTATAGAGATTTAAAAGATATCAAAGCTGTTAAATATGAATTCAGCTGGGTTGAGTAGACTGTCGCTTTATTGGTGCAGAATCAACTCGGCATATATAACATTCCTTTTCACTTAGGAGATAGTCATATTTTTAGACTGCCTTTGAAAGTATGTGTATAGAAACAACAGAGTGAATTTATTTCAGCAGCTGAAGTTATCATATTTGAGCAATTGCTTCTCTCATTTTGTTTTTTAGTTGAGTTCCCAGGAAGGAAAGGCTGAGCTCTGTAATTGCACATATTGTAATGTTAAGCCTTCACCACCATTTCAGTAAGGGATGAAGCAGTGTTTTTAGTTCACACAGGCAGAAATTTGACTCAATGAGGATAAGTCCAAAGGTGGGGGTGGGGTCCCTGGCCTCTTTTCTTCTCTGGCCTCTATACTGTACTACCTGCCCCTACCCCACACTGTGATCATTGTTCAGCTTGGGTCTAGATGCCCTGGGAAGCAGTATTTAAAAGTTAGCTTGCCAGTCAGCCCTGATGGGAGGGAGTTTAGAGGGGAATGGATCTGTGTGTATATATGGCTGAGTTGCTTCTCTAGGCACCTGAAATTATTATAACATTATTAATTGGCTATACCCCAATATAAACTAAAAAGGTAAAACATTAGGTTGCCAGTGCTGCACACTAGCCCCCTGACATCTGGGTAGGCACTCTGCCCTTGGTTATGGGGTCAAGAATCAACTTTATTCTTTCTCCTTAATTTCAAAGACCAACCTTTGGCATGAAAATCAGAAGACTCAGATCTGGCCGCATCCAGACTGCATTATCCTGTGTCTTGGGAAGGAGGCCTCAGCCAAGTCTAGAGAGGGACAGTCCATTGAGGCCTTGGGGTATTCTCCTTGTAATTCAGAAGGACTGGCATCTGTCATTGATCATGGGATGGTATTCCACATAATGACAAACACATACAGCTTGTGGTCAGTTTCTTCCTGAAACAGATTGCAGGACATTCTTAGTTATCTGCTCCTTCTTTTCTCGTCTGACTCTTTGCTCAAGGAGGATGGGCTGTAAAGGGAACAGTTTGCAAGAGTTTTCATTTAAAAATTTGTTATTTAAGTTATTATGTGGGTTGTGCAGTTAACCTGTCTGGCAATCTGTATGACAGAACCAGTGGTGCAAACATATATGAAAGCATTGAAGACCCTTTGTTGGAAATGTCTTTTGAAAAGAGATGAATGGGCACCTGCTGTTATTAACAGTGCTGAGATATGGCCACAAGGAGGGCACCAAGCTTATCAGGTCTCCTGGATCAAAGGGAACAGCAGGAGGGTGGCTCTGGCTCCTCCCCTGGCTCTGGTTATGGGCATCAGAAAGATTTTAAAGCCACAATTCACCCAGCTATTCAGCTTCAGTAACATTTGTCTCCATGTGTTTCAGTTGAACAAAAGGCTTCATATCTAGCTTTGAAATGAACAGGTCCGATGGCTTGATCGGGTGGTTATGGGCAATGCTCATATGTTCAGATGTTCCTTTTGCCAGGAACCAGCTGCTTTGAGAGTTGGTGGGTTCTCTTGACAACTTTGGGTTTCCCAGGGTGCACAGTGGTAAAGAATGCACCTGTCAATGCAGGAGATGAGGGTTCAATCCCTGGGTCTAGAAGATCCCCTTGAGGAGGAAATAGCAACCTACCCCAGTATTCTTGCCTGAAAAATTCAATGGACAGAGAAGACTAGTGGGCTACATACAGTCCATGGGGCCACAAAAAGTCATACATGACTGAGCATGCATGTTGATGGCTTTAGTGGACAGGCCTTGAACACCTGTTCTCAGGGGCATGAGTCGGTTTTTCACAAGAGCCCTCTTTGCTGAGTTTCCCCATTGGAAGTGCTGCTTTCCACACTGTCTATCTGTGGAAAGTGACGTCAGCTATCCTGGCAAGGCAGCTGGGGAGGGCAGTCCTGAGGAAGGAGGCTTGGCCGTAGCTGACGGTCCTCCTGTGCATGGCCCATGTGGCGCAGGGTCATTGGCCAGCCTGTTCTTCTGGCCATCTGTGACATCGCTTAAGAAAAGAGCAGTGACCTTGGCATCTTTCTGATAGGAGGCACCTCCTGGCTCTTGGGCCTATTTTTAGCCAAACTTGTTGTGGACATCCTAGCTCCTTCAACAACACACAGGGTGGGACTGAAAACCTGTGTGGTGCCTCCTGCCTTGCCTTTGTCCTTTCTCGTCTTGGTGTCTGGCCCTTTGTGTGGTATGGCCAGTGGGTTGGAGCTGAGTTAGCACCCAGTGCTGCCAGCTGGATGAGTTCCTTCCTCTCTCTGGGCCGCATGTTTCTCACCTGCAGGGGCAGTGATCAGAGTCCATGCTCTGTGGGCTCGCTGAAGATAGAATGAGGTCAGGAGTGCGAAGGGTCTGGCAGGAGCTGGCCACTTCTGGCTGCTCTCCAGGTGGCAGCTCTCCATGTCATTTGCTCCTAAGCTCATCCTTGACCTCTCTGGCTTGACCTTCTCTTTGCCTCTTCTAGCTCCTCTGGAACTTGGTTCCCTGGCTGTTATTGGGGTGGTGCTGGTGAGCTCCTCAGACTCTTCATGGCTCAGAACCCTGTACTGCTGCTGCTCAGGCCAACCTGACTTCCAACATTTTGTTTGCTTTCTAGCATCTTCGGGTTTCTGGGTCCATGTCGATCTTTTGTACTCTACAGGTTTTTCTTTTTTTTTTTTTTTTCACTTTGAAGCACTCTTGTCCTCTGATTGAAGACTATGCTGTACAAGTTGAGGGTGGAGGTGGGGATGGTTGCTCAGTGGCTAGAAGGATATAATGTCAAGCTGAGTCAAGACTGTGGCCCTGATTCGAAACTCTGCGTTGCTTTCCAGGCTGTGTGTTTGAGGGGGTGCAGTACCGAGAAGGGGAGGAATTTCAGCCAGAGGGAGACAAGTGTATCAAGTGTTCCTGTGTTGTAAGTACTGCCTTGGATGTTCCCAGGGTATTCCTTTTGGTTAATTGTGCCTTCAGCTCACCAACTCCAGCCCTAAGTCTCTTTATAGTCTTTTCTCTCCCTCCTGATGTGGAACCAAGGAAAAAGCTCAGCACTCTAAGGTGGGTATCTCAGCCTTGGCAGTGTTAATATTCTGGGCTGGGTAGTTCACAGGTAGCAGCTGTCCTGTGCCTTGTAGGATGTTTAGCAGGATCCTTGGTCTCTACGCATTGGATTTTAGGAGCACTCACCCTCTCAGTTGTGACCAGCAACACTGCCACATGTGTCCTGGAGAACATGACCACTCCTGATTGAGAACCACTGGTCTAAAGAGTGAGGGAGAGGGGTTGATTTCCCTTCACCTGCCTTCTTTGGGCAGGCATGGATTCTCCAATCTTTGGGCCAGAGAAACTTCTTATTGAGGCAGCTGTTGAGTTCTTTAGTGCAGTCAAATGGGAAGCATATGGAGATAAATGTAGCTTGCTTTGGAAAGAAGCTGATTTGAGGATTGATCAATTATACTGAGGAGAATGGACAGGAGGAAATGACCCCTAAAACGTGGATTCAGGGCAGAGAAGGGATTAGTGAGACAAAGCCGTAGACTTGCCTTTCTAAGCACTGTTGATTTGTAATTCACAGACTAAGGATATCTTCATAGTGCTTAGGAATGAAAAAGGAACTTGGCATATGTTATAGTTTTAAAGGGATATTTTTTATTAATGTATTTTAAATTTGGAGGAAAATCATTGGTGATGGTGGTGGTATTGATGATGATGGGGACTCTAGTCTTAACCAGCCGCTCCAAGTTATTTACAGTAGGGAGTTAGTACAACCATATATTTTTTAAGCTTTTAATCTTTTGCAGTAAAGAACACACAGTAGTCATCTCAAAATATTAAAAAAAACAATACATGGGGAACTTCGGCATACTAACTTCACCAAAGCAGAATCATATGTGGGTCATCATAAATCATAGTATTTGTCATTTCTCCATGTCTTTTCCAAAATATTTCCTCCTTCCTAGAGCACACATACACATACAA
Source organism: Ovis canadensis (assembly GCF_042477335.2). NCBI lineage: Eukaryota > Metazoa > Chordata > Mammalia > Artiodactyla > Bovidae > Ovis > Ovis canadensis. The sequence continues at coordinate 77,754,427 of NC_091248.1, read as the reverse complement.
CTTAGAGAGTCCAGATTAAAGTAAGCATGACCAAGGGTTATAGTTTTTGCAAGGGGAAGAAGGACAGGAAGGAGAGAGAAGGAAGGAGACACAGGATATTTATATCTATACCTATAGATAGATAGTATTTATATCTATAGATAGATAGTATTTATACCTATAGATAGATAGTATTTATATCTATACCTATAGATAGATACAGATGTAGATATAGATGTAAAATAAATATGTAATATAAGGTATATGTACATGATATACCATGTATGTGTAAATATAAATATGTAATATAAGGTATAGGAAATACCTGATAAGAATATATAAAAACACAAAAGTAGCTAATTGATAAAGAGGAACACGATTTTGCATATTCAGACTCAACTTCCATGTTTTTCCTTTCTTGCTAATTATGACTAAATAGCTCTTTTTTTTCGTAATAATTTCTATTTGCCACTAAATACTGCCCATTTCACAATTTTATTTCTTCCGCACTGGTAGCTGTCAAGTTTTCTGATAATTAAAAGAATTATTTTCATCTCATTCTTTTGGGTAGATTGAGGAAAAACAAGGCAAACTTCAGTAGAAAACTTTAAATCTTCACCTGAATGAATTATTGTTTCCATAAAGGTGGGCCAAGTTTAGGCAACTGAGCCTCCTTGGGGAAAAAATTTAGAAGGTGGCAGGGAGGATGGGAGGCTCCCGCAGTTTCGCCAATGACAGTCACACGAAGTTATCCGATGTTGGGAATGGAAATGAGTTTAGAGATTCTATGTAAAGGGTCATATACTCATGCACTCAACGTCTTCAGACTGTGTGTTTCTAAAGACACTGCATGATCAATGAAATACACCAGAGGGCCAAATTCAGGCCCCTGCAAGTACTGCTTTTATTTTCAGTTGAAGAAAGAAAAACCCAAAGAAGTAATTGCTTGCCCAGGCTTTCCTTCTCATGAGTTCCTCCAGATCTATATTCTATATCATTTTCTGTATCCCTATATATTCTAATCTCCTGTGTTTCTGTATTCCTAATTTTATATTCTTTCTAGTTCTCCATGTTACCACCCTTGGCACATAAGGGGCAGCTAATGGCGTTGGCTGTCCCTGGTGTCAGCTTGTCAGTTAATAAGGGAAGGAGAAGAAGAGATGGAGCTCTTGCTTGTGGACAGGACATTTATGAGTTTGCTTGGGTATAGGTAGAGTCAAAAGAGCAGTTTTTCTTTTTGTGAATACAAAAGTTTGAGTCATAAGTTTCTTTTTTGCAGCTTGTTATGAAGGTAATTTGGTTTTTAATATGCTTTTATTTTGCTATCTTTCAATGTAGTATGCTGAAAAAAGAAGGGGAGAGAGAGAGGCAATGTCTTGGCAGCAGATGGCCCTGTCCTGAGACTGGCAACTGGACAGATGTTTGCTTTAGAAGGCAATATTGCAAATGTGCAGCCTGGCCCTGGCACCATGAGACTCAGAGTGTGAAGGTTCTGCTTGGCCATGGGCTCGGACACCTTGCTGTGGACAGTGCGGGGACTGAGGGGGTGAAATTGGACAAGGGCTTCAGACAGGACCTGTGCGAGGCTGGGTGGTCCACTGAGGCGGTTACAGGAAGGGTATGCCCCTGGAAGCTGCAGATCCTCCAGTTTAAAAAGAAGACTGTGTATAATTACCCACTATGCTTTGGTAAGAAGGAAAACAATGGTGCTATAAATAGAGAGATGGAAACACATTGATGCATTTGGGTGTATATGTGGTGTTTGTGTGCATATATATTTACATGCATAAATGTCTGTATCTATGGGTGTATCTCTCCACACGCACATATCCACATCTATAGAAGCATGCCTATAAATATAAATACAGACCCACATTTACATGTCTAACTTTGGATTCCCCCAGAAACAGACCTTGCAGCAAAGGTTGGGGTGTAGGAGTCTCATGGGAGATGGAGGATACTGGCTGAGGAGAGCAGAGATGAGATCAGAAGAGGGAGGCAACTAGCTGAGGGTATGTAACCAAGTGTGGATCACTGTGCCTGACCAGAGTTCACCCCTGCCGGCAGACTTGGGAAGCCAAAGGAAGTCATGCCTCAGAATTTCCTGCCCGACAGTGAGAGAGATGAGTTATGGTTGCACCACCTTCCATCTGCTCCAGTGGGGGAGTGGATTGGGTACCCTTTTGAGCTGCCTCTCAGGTGGCAAAGTGCCCTCTAAGAGAAAGAATACAGGTGCAGGCAGCTGACGTCTGGCGTGTGCAGTCAGGTGTGCGGGCGCAAAGAGGTGGGTGGGGCTGCAGCAGTTGGCTACAACATATATATGTGTATACACAGGTACATGTATGTATGCACACAAGCACAGACATTACTATTTTTGTATCTCTGAATATGATGATGTGAAAGTGTTGCACTCAATATGCCAGCAAATTTGGAAAACTCAGCAGTGGCCACAGGACTGGAAAAGGTCAGTTTTCATTCCAATTCCAAAGAAAGGCAATGCAAAAGAATGCTCAAACTACCTCACAATTGCACTCATCTCACATGCTAGTAAAGTAATGCCCCAAATTCTCCAAGCCAGGCTTCAGCAATATGTGAACCGTGAACTCCCTGATATTCAAGCTGGTTTTAGAAAAGGCAGAGGAACAAGAGATCAAATTGCCAACATCTGCTGGATCATGGAAAAAGCAAGAGAGTTCCAGAAAAACATCTATTTCTGCTTTATTGACTATGCCAAAGCCTTTGACTCTGTGGATCACAAGAAACTGTGGAAAATTCTGAAAGAGATGGGAATACCAGACCACCTAACCTGCCTCTTGAGAAATCTGTATGCAGGTCAGGAAGCAACAGTTAGAACTGGACATGGAACAACAGACTGGTTCCCAATAGGAAAAGGAGTACGTCAAGGCTGTATATTGTCACCCTGCTTATTTAACTTCTATGCAGAGTATATCATGAGAAACGCTGGACTGGAAGAAACACAAGCTGGAATCAAGATTGCCGGGAGAAATATCAATAATTTCAGATATGCAGATGACACCACCCTTATGGCAGAAAGTGAAGAGGAACTAAAAAGCCTCTTGATGAAAGGGAAAGAGGAGAGTGAAAAAGTTGGCTTAAAGCTCAACATTCAGAAAACGAAGATCATGGCATTCGATCCCATCACTTCATGGGAAATAGATGGGGAAACAGTGGAAACAGTGTCAGGCTTTATTTTTTGTGCTCCAAAATCACTGCAGATGGTGACTGCAGCCATGAAATTAAAAGATGCTTACTCCTTGGAAGAAAAGTTATGACCAACCTAGATAGTATATTCAAAAGCAGAGACATTACTTTGCCAACTAAGGTCCATCTAGTCAAGGCTATGGTTTTTCCTGTGGTCATGTATGGATGTGAGAGTTGGATTGTGAAGAAGGCTGAGCACTGAAGAATTGATGCTTTTAAATTGTGGTGTTGGAGAAGACTCTTGAGAGTCCATTGGACTGCAAGGAGATCCAACCAGTCCATTCTGAAGGAGATCAACCCTGGGATATCTTTGGAAGGAATGATGCTAAAGCTGAAGCTCCAGTACTTTGGCCACCTCATGCGAAGAGTTGACTCATTGGAAATGACTCTGATGCTGGGGGGGATGGGGGGCAGGAGGAGAAGGGGATGACCAAGGATGAGATGGCTGAATGGCGTCACGGACTCAATGGATGTGAGTCTAAGTGAACTCCAGGAGATGGTGATGGACAGGGAGGCCTGGTGTGCTGCAATTCATGGGGTCGCAGAGTCGGACATGACTGAGCGACTGAACTGAAATGTACTGAACTGAACTGAACTGATAGGTACATACGCATGCCATCTGTCCCTGGATTACGAGTTTTTTCCCTAAACCCATTACTTCCTTATGCCTCCCATTCTTTGCTCATGTCTCCACCCTTGTTTGGAATCCCTTTCTTATCCTTCTTCACCTGGTCAGTGCTTGGCCTTTCAAAGTTGGTTATCATCACCCACGGCAACTCCCTGGCCACTCCATGCCTCTAGGCAGAAGCATAAAAAACCGTTTTCTTATTTGTATTCCTGAGGCTCAGGGCTCTCCCTGGCTGGCTTACTTGCCATATGATGTTCCTCCCTTCTTCCGTCACGTGCAGACACATGCATACACAACACACACGTGCACACACTTCCAGGTGAGGCCTGGCCCCATTGTAGCATGATTACCAGAGTATTTTCCTGTTCTGTGTTAGGCCATGTCCTCCGTAAGGGAGGGAGGCGTGTTTTCTGATGCTCATCTTGCTAACTTCTGAGCTTAGCCATGTGGGTGCTCTGATGCTGGCTATGCTACCTTGTAATGGTGTACACTAAACCAGCAATCTCTTTCCTTCCAAACTGCGACAGTTCTGCCCTTTAAAGCTGGCCAGCTCCTTCTTGCCTGACAGAACGTGTGTGTGTGAGAGAGAGTCACTCAGTCGTGTCTGACTCTTTGTAACCCCATCGACTGTAGCCCACCAGGCTGCTCCTCTGTCCATGGGATTCTCCAGGCAAGAATATTGGAGTAGGTTGCCATTGCCTTCTCCAGAGGATCTTCCCAATCCAGGGATTGAACCTGAATCTCCTGCATTGCTGGTAGATTCTTTACTGTCTGAACCTCCTGAGAGAATAGCTATTGTTAGATAAATATCCTACTCTCATTAGGTTACTGTTTGCCTTGGAGCACACCCCAGAATGTGTAAACATCTCTAGTGTATATTACCCATCTCTGATGGATGAATTGCCAGCTCTTCAAGTAAATATTATATACACCATGAAAACTGTATTTTACGTCCAGCCCCCTTTGTTACATTCTCCAAATTTGTGAAAATCTCTCTACCCGTGTTTTTCGGATGTGGTGACAGAAGCCGACCACCAGAAAGACACTCCATCTGACTGAGATGGATTCCTTGGGTAATGGAACAAATGCCTTACACATGGTTTCTCATCCTTGCTTCAGGTCAGGGCAGTATATACAGCATTCCAGACAGCTGAGAACATGCTAATGTTTGACGATATCTGGAGAGATTTCACAACCTCTCGCTCTTACCCATTTTAGAAGCAGAGTGTCTCCCATTTTTTGGTGTGAATAGCATTATGATTCATGTAGAAAATGCAGTGCTTCACTGTCACTTGTGAAACTGTGTCATCCCCATGTTCCCACTATACATAAATGACAGAGGCAAGAGTTCCTTCCCTAGAGAGCTGGTATTTATCAGGGCAGTGAACATTTGAGTTCTTTGAGCTGTTCCTTAGTGTTGTCTGAGTCATAGCAGAGTGCATTCCTCATGGTGTGTGTTCAGTGAGAATGAGTCCTGTGTTCATTTTAAAAATGAAAGAAGATTCTTTCCTAAGACAGAAGCAAAGAGTAGTTTATAAAGTATATTGAACATTCATCTGAGCTTGAGTTTTTATGACCTGCCTAACTGAACACGAGCTTCCATCCTGGCTCAGCAGTAAAGAATCCTCCTGCAATGCAGGAGATGTGGGTTCGATACCTGGGCTGGGAAGATCCCCTGGAGGAGGAAATGGCAACCCACTCCAATATTCTTGCCTAGGAAATCCCATGGACACAGGAGCCTGGTGGGCTACAGTCCATGGGGTCACAAAGAGTTGGACACAACTTAGCGACTAAGGAACAACAACAGGCTGAACAGCAAACAGTTCACTGTGCCTTTTTTCAGTCAAATGCTCAGGCTGGTGGCAGTTGGTACAGGTATTTCTAGAAAACCTGATGTCTTCAGGCGTGTAAGGCTAAAGGCCAGGGTGCCAACGAGAGGTGTTTGTATTCTGTTTTACCAAACTATTTTAAGAACCCTATGGGCTCTATGTCCTTGGAAATCACTTACTGAAGTAGGGAAGCCCACAGAGCTGTAGGGCGCTCTAAAAATGTGGCAAGTCCTCAGTCTGCAAAACCAGCCAGATTAACAGGCCAAGATCAATTACTTTTGCTGACAAAGGTGTATTAAGTTCTGAGGATTTTTGCTAATAAACATGGCTTGTTAATGGTCTGTCTGTGATGAAGGAGCTGAACTTTATTAGCTCTTAGAAGCCCCAGAGTCCATAAACACCTTTGCTCTCACTTGTACTTTAGATACTGCAAAGTGCTGTCTCCCAGGGAAATTGAAACTCCCAGCAAGGTTATTTGGAGAGAACAAAGGAAATGGAGCTCTTCGTGGTTCCCATTCCTCTGAGACCAGATTCCTTAAGATGCTCTGCACAGCCTGGCATGGTCCAACCTCTGCCAGGCTCTCTGGCCTCATCATTGACCCTTCCTCGTTCTCTCTGCTCTGACATCTGGGCATCCTAGCTACACAAAGTGCACACCCGACCAGCCGTATTGACCTCACCTGAGAGCTTGCTGGAAACGCAGAAGTTTGGGCCCTACCCCAGGTCTAGAATTGAAATCTACAATTTGGGAAGATTTTCAGAAAATTCATTTTCCAAATAAAGTTTGAGGAGCTCTGGTCTAACAGCTCTTGGCCTTTCCCTGGGCTGCTTTTTCTTTCTTCTCTCTACTTTGCTCCATGTTTTGATACCCCACGCCTAGGTAACACCACTTATCCTGTGCTTGGAAGCTCAAACATTCCTTCTTTCCAGAAGCTTGTGTGACTCCCAAGACTAGATCGGGTACTATTGCTAAACCCTGGAGAGCAGCCCATACTTTACTTCCTAAACATTTAAAAGGATTCCTAATTGGATATTTCTGTGTGCAATGATTTTACTTAACTCTTTGAGGGTAAATTGTTCAGTCATGTCCAACTCTTTGCAACCCCGTGGACTGTAGCCCACCAGGTTCCTCCATCCATGGAATTCTCCAGGCAAGAATACTGGAGTGGGTAGCCAGTCCCTTCTCCAGCAGATCTTCCTGACCCAATGGTAACTCTTGTATCTTCAGTGCTTGGTGCATAATGGATATTCGTACTAATTGTTGAATTCAGGAATGAATGAATGTTGACTTTGATTTCGATTTCTTTCCCTATTGCCTCTTTCCCCTCTCTGCTATTTCATATTCCGCTGCATGTTTTGTCTTTTCCATTTCTGGAAGGAAGTTGGATATATTTGCAGCCACTGTAGTACTTATTATAAATTGCTTTGTGTGGAATGTAGATGACTTCCCTAAGGATGTCTTGCTTGAAAAGTGTTGCCTGAGCCTTAAAGATTTCCACTACTCATGGCAACGGAAAGATGCAGTGGCAGGAAGAATTGGCCAATGACTGGGGCCACTCACTGTGGCAGAGCTTGGAAAGGAAAGCATAATTCTCTACCCTCAGACCTGACTTTGCCCTGAAATATGGAGAGATGTGTCTGACCTCTCGCCTCTCCAGTCTGTCCAGCTTCAGATTGTACTTCCCTGTAATTGGATGCAGTGGGGTAGCTGGCCACTTTCCTGGTCACGTGAAGCCATGGCAATCCCAGTTACTTATTCCCAGCCATGGCACTGCTCCTCTGTCATGGGAACTCGGGACCCTCGATGCCTGAGTCCTCTCACATGGACTCTGCTTTACTCTTGATAATATGTGCAATTTGGCACATTTTAGTGATAGGCTGTCATTATGTCTTCCCTGTCCATGGGGAGAAATTTGGCTACGTTTGGGCAATGAATTGGAGATTTGAGCAATTATTGAGTGAATTAGATCAATGTGGGCAGTTTTTCTAAGCAGTGTGGGCCAAAAACCCTGAGAGTAGTTTTCAAAACTAGTTTGAAATGTTGATGTAATTGCTGCAGAGTTCCATACTGCACTGTGGTTGTACCATCACTCTGAGGATAAAAAGATCCTGGCTTTGAACAGTCAATTTAAAACAGAAAAGGCTTTTCTTTAAGGGCTGGATAGCACTTGCCACTAAAAGGGGCCTCAGTTTGCTTGGTAAAGTGCCTGGTACTCTGCCTGCTTTTGGCTAGACCATGAGGTCCTGAATCTTGGGGTTTTATGTTAGGATGAATCTGAGCAATTGTGGTTTCTCTGTCTACTTCTATTAGAGGGTCTATTTAATGCCATTCTCTTCAGGGTGACTATGTAAATGTGCAGCTATTGTTATAAGGGTGTCAAATTCTTGCTTATTGAAAATAATACCAAAGTAAGGCAGAGCTAAGGATATTGCTTACTGTGGTCATCAATGATTACCTTGATGGAGCCTTAAAATATTATTTTAGAAGGAAGAGGACAAAGATAGGATATTTGTGAGGTTCCTTGGGGTGGGGGAGATTGGGATAAGGTGAGTTTTTTAACATAAGGAATTGACTTGGATTGGGCAATTTTCATGATATACTATATCATGATATACATATTGGTGGAAACTATGAAGTGAGCTTCATGGCTTGTCCTAAAGACTTCATGAGCCTGGTTGAGTTATCTGTGTTACTAATACTTTCAGTAAGTTCCTGAAAGCAACAAGAGGCTCATTTTTTTTTTTTAATGTTAAAAAGATTGAAATAACTGTTGTATATTTTAAATCCTATTTCAGCCCTGTCTCATGTATTTTCAGGCCAACACTTGAATTTTAATCCCTACACACTGTCTTATTTTTTTGTGGTTTCTAAGGTTCCTTATGTTTATTTCTTTATATACTTTATAGTTGAAGCTTCTTGTAAAATTATTTTTCTACATTGGGAACCACCATCTGAAAAATGAGCCTAATGGGGTAAAGAGTTAGAAAGGAAATTTCTTGTGTGACATTTGAGCATTTATAGGAAAACACATAGTTTGAAAGAGATGAGCAAATGATTTATTTATAGAGGAATTACTGATACTAATAGCTGCTTTTGCTGAGTGTATACTCTATGCCAGATATAGTGCTATAATGTCCATTTTCAAGATAGTCCTATATATCTAGGGGGCATTAGCACCATTTTTTTAGTGAAGAAGTTGAGATTTGAGAAGTTTAATCGCTTGCCTAAGGTCAAAAAGTTAATAAGAATTGAAATCCTGAACTATGTGATTATAGTCACCTGTTATTTCTATCCCATCTACCAACCTTCCCCGCCAACCCCTGCCAAACCCGTGTCATTTTGAGATATCCAATGTATGGTTTTTTTGTAGACATTTGAAAGTGGGACATGCCATCTGAATCTATGGAATGAAGAGCAACCAGATATTTTGAGGGAGAAATAATTCAGCCTTGGGCGTTCAGCCTAAGTATGTCACAGTGATGGCACAGTGAATGATGAACATGTATCTGCTACCCTCACATCAGTTGGAGAATGGAGACAGTGTGAGCTATAGTGTATCTGTTTGCCAAGAAATTATGAATACACAAAGAGAATGTGATTGTTGCTGGGACAGAGCCATGCGCAGTGCTTCTGCTTCCAAAGATGATAGAAATAAATGTTTATCTGGTGGGTCTTATCTGTTCCTTGTAATAGTCACCGACGGAGTTTAATCATCAATTTTGGATAGCCTTCTTATCCATGTAAGAAGAAGATGCATTTGGAAATTTAAGTGACTTTCAGAATGGGTATTGATAGTTGGGAGAAAAACGTGTAGCTCAGATGGCAAAGAATCTGCCTGCAATCCAGGAGACCCAGGTTCTATCCCTGAGTTGGGAAAATCCTCTAGAGAATGGACTGGCAACCCCCTCCAGTGTTCTTGCCTGGAGAATTCCATGGAGAGAGGAGCCTGGAGGTTATAGTCCACAGGGTCGCAAAGAGTTGGACATAACAGCAATTAACACTCACTTTTTCTCTTTCCTTGGTGGCTCAGATGGCCAGGTGGTACTTGTGGTAAAGAACCCGCCTGCCAGTGCAAGAGATGCAGATTCAATCCCTGGGTCAGAAAGATGCCCTGGAGGAGAGCTTGACCACTCCCTCCGGTATTCTTGCCTGGAGAGTCTTATGGACAGAAAAGCCTGGAGGGCTGTAGTCCATAGGGTCGTAAAGAGTCAGACACGGCTGAAGCGACTTAGCAGCAGCAGCAGCAGCATGCATGCAGAAAAACAAGCTCCGTTGATTAAATCTCATCCCATTATATCTTTGTAAAGATCGTTCCTTGTAACTTTTTCCTCTTTCTTTTATTCTTTCAAGATGTGTCGCATAATGAACGCCTTTCATGTCTGAAAAATCCCAGGAAAATACTGATTTTACTAAAGAGTGAAGAACTTTCCAACTATTCCTTCATTTTTTCTTGTATCTTTTCATCCATCTCTTGTCTCTATAGCCAGCCAGCCATTTACTAATTTAACAAAGATTGAGTGCCTGCTTTGTGTTAGATCCTGTATTAGGTATTGAGTGTTCAGAGATGAAGAGGATTTCACTTTTTCTTTCCAGGTAACTTGATCTATTGACTTGGGCATACTTACTAAACTCAAATCAAGCCATACTGTAACATTTCTTTCCAGGTAACTCGATCTATTGACTTGGGCATATTTACTAAACTCAAATCAAGCCATACTGTAACATTTTTTGTGTGTGCCATGTAAAAGATAATAATATTATATATGATAATATATGCCAAGTATAAAATATTTATAAAAGTCCAGATATATTGAAGAGTAGAAGTAATTGTAAAACTCAAGAAAACCAGTTAACATGATTTGACATATTTCCTTCCAAGATTTTTTCTCTATATTTTCATATAGTTATATAACTAGATCACATTCTATATTTTGCATCCTGGTTATTTTCATTTAACTTTATATTATGAACATATCTTTATTTCATTAAAAAGTCATTTAAAATAATTTTCATAGCTGCATAATATTTTGTCAGTATGTGCTCAGTTGCTCAGTCATGTCTGACTCTTTGTGACCCCATGGACTGTAGACTGCCAGGCTCCTCTGTCCGTGGGATTTTCCAGGCAAGAATACTGGAGTAAGTCGCCATTTCCTTCTCCAGTGGATCTTCCTGACCCATGGACTGAACTCGAATCTCCTACATTATTGGCAGATTCTTTACCACTGAGCCATCTGGGAGCCCTCCTTTAGGTTACTCACATTCAATGCTATTACCAGAGCAGCTATATTCTCTTTTGCATCTCCTTGCTTCTGTCATTGTTCCCTGCTGTTGAACTTTAAAAACAACATCTCCTAATTGAGAAGGATTCATTTCAAACTCACCATCTAATTTTTGTGATTTCTTCATCTCTAGAGTGCTTTGCCTGAAGAAGTTCATATTTACCATCCTTATATTCTCAGGGGCCTCAGGGTCTATATTTGTGTAGCTCCTATAAACTTGATAAATCCTTTCTAGAAACTCTGATGGCTCCTTAGTTGGCTTTTGTTTTATCTCCCAAGTTTTGTTTAAGCTCTTTTGTCTAGGTACCCCCTTGGGTCTTCTCTCAGACCTCCACACCATAAGGTGGTGGTCCTCTGACTCCTTTTTCTTCTGATGCAATAGCATAAGTGTTTCTACACATGGTATCTCATCTCTTTTCCCTGCTCCTTTGCAAAACACTTCTAACTGTGAGATGGCAGAATAGTTGAGTGAGCCATTTAGGGGCCATTGCTCTTCTGATCCTAACATGTGTTGGGTCTACACACTATTACAATAGCATAGTCATAGGCTCACGATTATATTTTTCCCATTATCCAATATATGCCCAAAAGGGCTCTCATTTGAGACAGATGGAGTAGTTCCCATTTATAGATGGAATACTTCCCATTTTTAAAAGTATGACCATACCACAACACAAAAGATGTATACAAATTCCAATATAAAAAATTCCACAAAAAACCTGCAACATTGATACACCAACAGATTGGGTTCCCAACTCCCAAACTTACACTACAAACCAAAGAACTAATTCCAACTAGGATAAGCTTATCCCCACATGAACTAGTTCCCCGGTGAACAAGTTCCAGCTCAAGTACAGTCCAACAATTCCCTTCCCTAACAGGGTCCCCCAACAGAACTAGCTTATTCCCTAAAGGAAAAAGCACAAATTGAGGGGGAAATGTGTTCCCAGTGTGCACACTGGAGTGACTTGCCCTACAAAATTGAATCCACTGACGGGTAGTTTGTCAGTATACTATGGTTTATTTAATCATTTCTTTCTGGAATTAAAAATTAACATTGTTTTCAGTTTTCACTATTATGAATAATGTAACAGACATCTTTGAAAACTAATCTTTCCTTAAGCTAACCTCATAGAAGTTTAATTAGTGGATCAAGAATACATTTTAAGATGTGTATGTGAGCGTTGTTAAAATACCTCGTATAAATGATGTCCTAATTTCCACTCCTGTCAACAGTACCTGGGTGTATATTTTCCTTACCAAAGCTATTTTTCCATCTGAGCATCTTGATTTCATTAACATTTGACTTCTGGAACTGAGCATCTTTCATATGTTTATTGGACGATTGCATTTTTTTCTGTAAATTGTGTGTTTTTCTCATTTTTCTGTTGAGTGGTTAAAGTTCTACCGAAGTTTATGTGTGTATGAAGGATGGTAATCTTCTGCTGTTTATATTAAGATGTGTTTTTAAAAACACTGAAAAAATGCTGGATGTGTAGTTTGATCTTAGTGTGTATAGTGCATGTTGGATAATGTTAGATTTTGCTGAAATCCCGTGTCTTCTTCCAGTCTTTTCCCCTCAAATCTTGATCCAAATATATTAACCAAGAAAAAAGTGAGTCAGTGTTGTCAGATTCCCTATTTAATTTTCCAAGACTTTTCTTTGCTTAAGCTTCTCTTTTCCCTTCTCTGACTTCATTGTGAGAGTGACTTGGACCTGCCCCCACACTCAAGGGAAGTTATTCTTGAGTTTCTACAGCACCTCTTCCCTTGCCTGTGGCTCAAGGCTTCCCATCTCTCTGTCTTCTCAAGCTTCTCTTTCTCTCTTGGCTCAGTGAGAAGGGTCCCTCCTGCTTTCCAGACCTGATCTTCCCCTGGGGCTCCGGCTCTCATCTCATCTGCCTCCATCCTATCTTTCCTGCTTCTCCTCCTCTGTGTTCAGCTTCTTGTGGCCAGGCACTGTGGACCTCCCATCTTAGGGAACAATGTCTGCACATAGGAAACAGTAAATACTTGACTACATGACTAGTCTTTCACTCTCTGATTTGAATATCCATGTTCTTAAAAATGAGTTATATGATCGAGAACTTTCTACCTTCTTACCTGGGTCTTCATTTCTATTTTGAAGGCAATACATTCAATATTCACATTTTTAATTGGTTCACAGTGCTTTTCAGGTCTACTATATCCTTTTATATCACTGTATATTCATTCTATTAATTTTTGAGAGTTTGGTATTGAAACTCTAACTGAAAATTTTAATTTATCTACTTAAAAATAATTGTAATATATAGTAGAACTATATGTAGCCTTGTTCTATATTTTCCAAGTCTCCTGTGTTATCATACATAACATATCATACATAACATGTATGAACATACATACATTCATAATTTAAAAAATTAAAAAGAAAGAGGAAAAAAATGTTACGTGTATTTCCGGACCCATTATAATATATTTACATTTTTTTCTTTCAATGATCATGGTAACCTGAAGGATATATAATCAGTCTGGAGAGGAAGGGACTCCACCCTAAAGCATTTAAAGAAACTGGTGAGGAGACTTCAGAGTACTGTGTTAAGTGGCTGGGGTTGGGGGTGGGGTGAGCTCTGACTGCTCAGGGCCTCAGGGAATGATGGCAAGTTTGAGCATGCATCTTCCCATGGGGTGGGAGGAAGAGAAAGGAGACATTCATTAATGAAATTAAAAGAAATATTCTATTTTGCCAGTAAAGTAAAATAAAATGTTAGTGTCACAGTACCTTAGAATATTTCCAGAACTTTTTTGGGTCATTTTCTTCATTATTTCTTCTTGATCTTTAAAAAAATTGATATTTGGGGGTCTCCGACTCTCTTTGTCCCTTTCCTTGTTTCTGCTTCATAGCTCTCCCCTCATCCTCATCTCCCTTCATTCTTCCATCCCTCCTCCCATCCCTCATGCTTCTGTTTTCCCTGTCATTTCCTGATCCTCCTTAAGCTGACCCTTTCCCATTCTCATCAGTATCTCAGCACGGCAGCCTGTTTTATTTAGTAAAGTAGCAAAATTCATTTTCATTGCTAGCTTGGCCTCTCCTCAGATAATCATCACAGAGTTCTGTACTGCAAGATATTCACAAATATCTTTTGAATGAATTGGTTACACGTTTTGGCACCTTTTAAATGTCGTTCGAATGTTCAATTTGGAGGGTGGCAGTGCTTTTGTGGTCCTGTGAATGGCTTCAATTACCACCATTCCCTTAAAGTGGAATTTTAAATGGTACCACTTGTTCAGTGTAAGCAGCGCTGTATTTATATCCCAGGCCGCACGATTCTCCTGAAGATGGGAGAATCAGTTCAGAGAATACTGGACCACAAATACAAAAGGGAAGATGGGGGTGCACACATCAGACATTGTCTTCTAAAGCCCACCTCTGAGCCTACACTGAGTTACAGCTGTGAATCATCCCTTCTAAGCCCACCTAAGTTCTCTAGCTGTGATTTAGAAGAGCCAGCTGGAAATGTCTATTGAGTGGACTTCATTATTTGGAAAGGGGCTAGGCTTCCAGGAGTAGAGTAAACCTTTACCATGAAATGTACAAAACAACCTGACCTTATATCCAGCGTCAGACACGTCTGTTACATAATTCTTTGTGCTTATTTTTTGCTCTAGTGCCTTTCTTCTGTTCTCCATGGTACACACAGCAGAATGAGATAATATGATTGTGGTTAACAATATGATGTTCCGCATGTTCTGTGTGAGGACTTTGGAAAGCTTCTGAATATTGCTAGAGTTAAACAAAAGAGAAAAACTCCTATATTCACAGTGAATAAAAAGAAAAGCCCGTAGTTTGTCAGTGACATTCTCTTTAGTGGGGAGAAAAAGTACCAGTTTAATTTTGGGTTAGCTTAAATTTATAATATAGTCAAACATCAATAAAAGCTGTTCCTTATTATGAAGGACAAGTCAGAAGGGCTTCCTTCATAGCTCAGTTGGTAAAGATTCTGCCTGTGGTGCAGGAGACCTGGGTTCGATTCCTGGGTCGGGAAGATCCCCTGGTGAGGAAATGGCAACCCACTCCAGTATCCTCGCCTGGAGAATCCCATGGACAGAGGATCCTGGCAGGCTACAGGCCTTAGGATCGCAAAAGTCGACACAACTTCGTGACTAAACCACCACCATCATAAAGGAATATCCTGGGCTCTTAGTTTAAGCATTGAAATTCAATAATAGAAGTAACATTTTAATTCAAAATGAGTATGAAAAATTACCCTTACCACGTCATTAGTACTGATCCATATCTTAATTTTTTTATGCCTTGATTTGACAAAATAAATATTTCACATACTTTCAGATTTTTGTTCTGGAGCTGTTTGATGCTACAGCACTTTTTTCTCACTGGTCTGACTTGAGGAATGTGATTGGTAGATGACAGGAGTGACTGGTCTTGACATTGGTGGGAAATATGTTTCTTTTCAGTTTCAAGTTCAGGAAGAGGAGAGGGAGGGGACTCTTGAGAATTTTTGGTTTTGTTATTAGGTTTTCAGCATCCATAATATTCATAAACAATGGACACAGCTGTCTTTAATAATCCAGCCTGCTAAGTGAAAGAACAGAACACACGCCAGAAAAACATCAGGCTGGAAGAGGGTTTTTTCCAACACAAAAATGTTCATATATTGAAGCAAGGTTTCCCGTATAATCACACTGGATACAGACCCTAAACTTCTATCATTAAGTAAAATCATTTGACCAACCACTAGGAAAAGTGTAATGGAGTTTTTGGTAGTTTTAGAAGTTTTGCTTTTGCTACTATATCATTTTGAGTAGTCTTAAACATGCAGATGTGTGTCCCTTAGAGGGAATTTTTGTGGGCAGAAGGCGTCTGGTCTGAGTGTGAAGAGACATGGGGTCCTGCTCGGCTTCTGTCACCGGCCTGTTGTGTGGCCTGGAATTTTCCCATTAACCTCTTTGAGACTCAATTTCCCCATAAGTAAAAGGAAGAAGCCTTCCCAGGTCTGTAATTCCCTGATTACCCACCTCAGAAAAGGCTTTTATTTTCCCAGGCAGAAAATTATTGGACAGACTCAAAATACCAGTTAATAAAAATTATTTTTCTCTAATATAGTAATAGATCATCATCACATTTTAAAATTTGCCTTTTTAGAAAATTAAATTTGAATTAATACACAGTGGGATTTGCTCTTTGGCATACATACGTATGACTTGACAAATGCACACTCATGCACATTTGCGAATCATTCATATTATAAATTATGTTAAAAATGCAAAAAAGTCTTTACCTGTTATTCTAGCTATGCCACCACATGTATGCTCAGTCATGTCTGACTCTGTGACCCCATGGACTGTAGCCCAGCAGGCATCTCTGTCCGTGGGATTTCCTAGGCAAGAATACTGGAGTGGGTTGCCATTTCCTACTCCAGGGGATCTTCTGGCCCAGGGACGAACTCTCATCTTTTGTGTATCCTGCTTTGGCAGGTGTATTCTTTACCACTGTACCACCTGGGAAGCCCCAAAAAGAAAAAAAAAAAAATGAAAAAAGAGAAGCTATTTCTGACTCTTTGATCATAATGCTTCTCTGAAATATTAAGACATTTCTGATGCTTCCAAAATGTCTAGAATGAGGAGCAAGAGACTCATCCATTTTGGATCACATGAAGTTCTTCACTCCTAGAATGGACTTGCAGGTTTTGTTTGTAGAGCAGTAATTAGAAACAGAGGAAGCTCTTCTTTTTCATCCCAAGGCAAGGGTATCGCAGTAAGATTGGCTGGCAGTGAGAGCCAGGAGAACTCTGGCTATAGGGCTCCTCACTTATATTGCTGGATGGGTCGGGCTTAGTGTGTCTGCAATTACTATACAATCTTAGATTCAAAGCTCAAAGATGGAAAGGCATTCCAGTAGGCTGACGTGCCTCCACAGTAGTGGAAAACCAGGCAGTAGGAGATTGATGGTTTTCTGGAAGAATTTTGAGGTTCTCTAAGGAAAGCATGTCCCTTGGCCTTCTCGGCAGCGTTTGTTCCCCGAGGCCTGTGCAGATGTGAGGGTTTGCTTCTTCCTCCGTGTTAACCCTGCTGCTTCCCCATTCCAGGTGTCGTCCAAATGTTGGTGCAGAAGAGGCCTGAGTTTGCTGTGGGGTGGGGTGGCCATGACGAGAGTGTTCACAGAGTTAGGGGCCGACCTGTGGATTCTGTGTATTACACCTGGGCCCTGGCCAGTGGGCCCTGCTGGAAGGACATGGTTTTTGGACTCCGTGGGGAAAGGATTTAATTTAGTTCTGCTCCTCCCACAGTGAATACATTAGAACTCACTTTCTTCATTCATAAAATGAGGACCTACTTCTTGGCAAAAAATGCTTAGGAACCTTATGTTTTCTTCCTCCATCTCTAATATGGTTGCTGTAGAAAACAAGACCTACAAAGCTGTTCCATGCGTGAAGAGTTGAATGCAAAACAAAAAGGATACAGTTTCCTATAGAAATGAAATAGAAGATTTCAGAGAAACTTTCAAACTTTGGAATCAAAACTCCTCAGCCCCCATTTTTTGTTTTTAGGTTAAAGAAGTTCCAGGTTTTGAGAATTTCTTTGGCTGATGTACAAAGTGCCTACTCTAGTAACTAGCACTTAGTAGATGCCTCTCTTTCCTGCAGGGCTGAATACTTTTCAGTAATAGCCCTTTCAATGGTAACTTGTTTTCATTTAGGATATACATTTACATATCGAACATAAACAATTTAAACTGGAGTTTGCTGGATTGTTTTTCTGAGGAGAAACCTAACAGGTAGCTCCCTGGTGTCTGATTATTGCCATGCACTCACTAGTGATTCATTCACTTCAAATCCCAGAGTCTTTCTTTTTGTCCATTGGGAGACAGTATTTTGCAGTCATTCTTTTTCATCACTTAAGGAGCTGCTAGCCTTTATCTGTTGCTTCTTTGTAAGGGAAAGTCTAAGCACTGTTATAATAACACTAACTCTACTCTGTCCAAGGGAAATGTAATTGGAGTCACATATGCAATATAATAAAAAATAAAAATTGCAAAGATTTTCATCTTCTACTAGTCACATTAAAAGAAGTAAAAGTAGGTAAAGTGAATTCTAATACTATATTTTATTATTAGTCTCTCAGCTGTGTCCAACTCTTTGTGACCCCATGGAGTGCAGCACGCCATGCTTCCCTGTCCTTCACTATCTCCCAGAGTTTGCTCAGGCTTATGTCCATTGAGTCGATGATGCCAGCCAACCATTTAATGCTCTGTTGCCCGCTTCTCCTCCTGCCTGCAGTCTTTCCCAGCATCAGGGTCTTTTCCAACGTGTCGGCTCTTTGCAAGAGATAGCCAATGTATTGGAGCTTCAGCTTCAGCATCAGTCCTTCCAATGAATATTCAGGATTGATTTCCTTTAGGATTTACTGGCTTGATCTCCTTGCTGTCCAAGGGACTCTCAAGAGTCTATATTTAACCCATTGTATAAAAAATATTAACATTTCAACATATAAGCATTATAAAAATATTAATGGGACATGTTACATCTTTTTTCTTTTCTTATACTAAGCCTTCAACTTCTGATGTGTGTTTCATACTTATAGCATCCTTGTTTCTGATTAACCACATTTCAGTTACTCAATAGCCCATGTATCCCATGTCCCATTTTGGACATCGTAGGTCTAGTAAATGCTGCATGGTCTGGAGGGAACAGGTCCCATATTCACACTCACAAGACCTTCCCTCCTATTGACATTCCATGTGTGGCCTGCCTGGTTGATATTGTGCCAAGAAAGAAGGATGAAAGTGAAGACATTAATTACCAGGCAGAGGAATCTTTCTAAGAGCTTGCCTCGGTGTGCTCTGAATCCTCCAATGGCATCTCTTCTTTTTGAAGTGAAAATGACAGCTCTCTCCCACCCTTGTCTTCCAAGACTTTCCCTCACAACAAACTTTCCAGACACATTGGACTCCTTGCATTTCCTTGAATGCGCCAGCCACATGTTCACTTCAGGACTTTTGTATTTGTACAATGCTTTGCCTGGAATATTCTTCCCCGGGTGCCTACATTTGGCTCTTTCAGCTCCTTCAAGGTTTTGCCCAAATGCCACCTATTAGTGAGATCTTTCATAACCAATCAATGTTATCTAAAATGGGGACACTCTTTTGCTACCAGCTTCCTTTTCCACCTGACACTCCTTCTCAAACCAACCCCCTTTAAAATTTTTTTCTTCTGTGTTTCCATCTGATATACTTGTTTTTATTTTTTTTCCCCCTCTTTCTCTTTTCTACCTTCCCTCTACCCTCATAAAATATAAGCTTCATTAGGGCAGGAACTGTATTTTGTTCACTGGTATATCTCCACCACCTAAAACGGAGCTTAGTACATTGTAGGCTTTATTTTCTTGGGCTCCAAAATCACTGCAGATGGTGATTGCAGCCATGAAATTAAAAGACGCTTACTCCTTGGAAGAAAAGCTATGACCAACCTAGACAGCATATTAAAAAAGAGACATTACTTTACCAACAAAAGTCCGTCTAGACAAAGCTATGGTTTTTCCAGTAGTCATGTGTGGATGTGAGAGCTGGCCCATAAAGAAAGCTGAACACTGAAGAACTGATACTTTTGAACTGTGGTGTTGGAGGAGACTGTTGAGAATTCTTTGGACTGCAAGGAGGTCAAACCAATCAATCCTAAAGGAAATCAGTCCTGAATATTCATTGGAAGGACTGATGCTGAAGCTGAAACTCCAATACTTTGGCCACCTGATGCAAAGAACTGACTCCTTGGAAAAGACCCTGATGGTGGGAAAGATTGAAGGCTGGAGGAGAAGGGGACGACAGAGGATGAGATGGTTGGATGTCATCACTGACTCAATGGACATGAGTTTGAGTAAGCTCCAGAAGTTGGTGATGGACAGGGAAGCCTGGTGTGCTTCAGTCCATGGAGTCAAAAAGAGTTGGACATGACTAAGCAACTGAACTGAACTGAACTAAACATAGTAGGCACTCAACAAATGTTTGCTGAATGGATGAACGAGTGAATAATATGAAGTATCTGATATTTCTAAGAAGTCAGAGTTCTAACTGTTGGTTAACGTTTGTGAAAGTGCTGACTACTACCCTGCCCAAGATTAATGGAATATTCTTACTTATTTGGGAAACATGATCAAATCATTTATGTATTAGCTTTCTTCTGGTTTAGGAGACCCAGTAATGAGCCCCTGTGCTATTGTCTAGGTCAGCTAAACCCCGGTGGGAGTCTGGCCAGTGCTCTTAAGCACAAGCACTGATCACTTTTCAGTGGTGACTTGTGGGAAGGTCAGAATAGATTCAGATCCACTAGTTGTTGAATGCTTTTCCTTCTTTGGAAGTAGATATTTAGGAATTCTCAAAATTTGGGAACTCTCAACTTGAATATTTAATGGGGGCAGGTTGGATTACCTCGTCTGTCTTTACACAGCCACAAAGCCTTCCAGCAGACCTCTCCCACTCAGTTTTAGCAGAGTCCTTGTGAACATCGTGAACATGTGCACAGGGTCAAAGTGGAATGGTAAGAGAGATTGTTGTTCTTGGCCGAGTCCACGTGGGGAGCAGCGCTAACCATGGGCTTGTGCAGCCAAACGGTGTGATGCGGTCCTCTGGCTGCCGAGGGCCTGGCAGACACTGGAGTCTGGTGCAGCGGCTGCCCAGCTCTTCAGAGGAAAGGCCAGTCTAATTTAGAAGCCAAACAACTTTCTTTTGTCTTACTTGTTTTCTCTCCAAGAAGGCAAAGTTTTGAAGGCCTCAGCAGGAGGGAAGTCTCTGGTGTCAGAAGGGCTCTCTCAGCATTTTGAGACTTGTAATGTGGAGGTTAGCAAGGAGCTCTCAACATCTCTTTCCCCTCTGTCCGCCTGCTCGCAGGCCCTGAACATAACATTGGCAATGATTGTAAATATATTTCACACTAAGTCATTCTTTCTAGCAATAGAGCGACCTCTCACCATTGTCTTACATGTTCCCAGAGAGAAAATAAAATCTTTATCAGCAGCTTAAGAGTCAAACACCTTCCCTGATGGCTCAGACAGTAAAGAATCTTCCTGCAATGCAGGAGACCAGGGTTCGGTCCCTGAGTGGGAAAGATCCTCTGGAGAAGGGAATGGCTAATCACTAAGTCTCTAGTTTCTCTTTTTGACCTCGAGTTACCTGCCTGGGTTAACCGTGGGTTTCATGTACTCTCATTTTCTGGTGAATGAGAACTTAGAATTCTAAGTCAGGAAGGTCTTGTGGTTAAAGTTTGATAAGATAGTTTTGGATTAAAACCAACAACCTAAAACTTTAACAAGGTATGTCTTCTCCCCATAAAAGAGAATCAAATATAGGAAGATTTGTTCTTGAGCCTCATTTTTTTTATGTAATAATTTTTGTACTTCTAAATTTTCATTAATATGAAAAAGATTTTACTGTGCTTACTGGGTTTATACCATTCCAGCATTTGGAAAAGGTGTAGTTTGACAAGAACTTCTGAGAACCTTCAGAGAGAGGATTTTGTTTGCCTGAAATCAGTTTCCCCTTTCTTTCAAAGAGCCTTTCCTTCTGGGACCTTTATTCCAGACTTTGTAATCGAGATGAGAAGATGATATTCAGTCTGCAGACTGCTTAGTTCCTGACCTGTCCACAATCCTCATTGAACAAAGCCAAATGTGTTTTAAAGGCTGGTGTTGAACTACACATAAACCTGGGACTCTGGGGTGATGAAAAAATATGATTGGTACAGGGGAAGGAGGCCACAGAGAACCCATTTTATCCTCCAGTCTTTTTTTTTTTCCAGTTTTCCTCTATTTCCTTCTTCCAAATATCATTTTGGTTTTTCCCACTTCCTCAGAACTTCAAAGGTAACCATTGTTGGAAATGAGGTGGTATATGTGTGCTCAGTTGCTCAGCTGTGTGCAAGTCTTTGTGATCCCATGGACTGTAGTCCACCAGGCTCCTCTGTCCATGGGATTTTTCAGGCAAGAATACTGGAGTGGGTTGACATTTCTTTCTCCAGGGGATCTTCCTGACCCAGGGATCGAACCTATGTCTCCTGTGTCTGCTGCATTGCAGGCGGGTTCTTAACCCACTGAGCCATCAAATTCTCTAGTGGAGGGTTTCCTATCCAGAGCTTTACAGTCAGGATCTGTAGGAGTTTTGTATATGTCTGTCAATAATTGGTTAATCACTGTGTTCATTTTTCTGATCTACTAAACGACCCATTTGTAATCGTTTCCTGTAACAAAACTGCAAGTCTTATAACACTCACATGTTGAGCACCCAGGTGGGAGAAATGAAGGTATAAAGGAAATTTGAGGACAGTTTGATCAAACTGTATTTGAAAGGAAACTCTGTGACTCAAATATCCCTAGTCCCTAGGGCCCTTGTGACCCTGGTACATTTCATTGCAAGTGCAGGACGTGGAACCATCCATTCATTCATGTGTTAACGATTTTTACTGCATAGCCATTAGAACTCTGATCCTGGTTGGGAGTACAACGATGAACTAGAAAGATAAAATTCCCACCCTCATGAGGCTTGCATTCCAGTGGGGGAGGTAGGTGGCAACCAGGAGAAATAAGTGAAAGATGTATGATAGCAGGTGACAAGTGTAAGGATGAAAAACCAAATCAGAGAAGGGGAAAAAAGTGTTGGGGATGGTGTGGACAATGATTTTAAATAATGGGATAAGGAGAGGGCTCACCACTGTCTCACTGCTAGTGGTGCTAGTGGCTTAGAAGAAAAGAATCTGCCTGCCAACGCAGGAGACACAAGAGATGCAGGTTTGATCCTGGGTTGGGAAGATCCCCTAGAGAAGGAAATGGCAATTCACTCTAGTGTTCTTGCCTGGAAAATGCCATAGACAGAGGAGCCTGGCAGGCTACAGTCATGGGGCTGCAAAGAGGTGGACGTGACTGAACGGCTGAGGACACACACATTGCCTCACTAAAGCACTGGACCTCAGACTACCATGCTTGAAGTTAATGGATACTCATATCTACTAAATGAAAAGAACTAACAGTTAAGGAATCCCCAGAGATTTGTATAGACCAAATAATGAATTTTGGTGCATGTAAATATATGAATTTCACATTGCGTATCTGTCTTTGAACTGAGAGCTGACTCTTTGTTCAGTTCAATCGCTCAGTCGTGTCCAACTCTTGGCGATCCCATGGACTGCAGCACGCCAGGCCTCCCTATCCATCACCAACTCCCGGAGTTTACTCAAACTCATGTCCATTGAGTTGGTGATGCCATCCAACCATTTCATCCTCTGTCGTCCCCTTCTCCTGCCTTCAATCTTTCTCAGCGTCAGGGTCTTTTGAGTGATGGTCGTTTTAGGGACTGCTGTTCTGTGATCTTTTTGAGAAATTATGGATGCAAATGAATTTTTGATGAACTGAATTTTGGTATTCCCTCTTTCCACGTTTGCACAAAAAATAGAGGAATAGCACCACCGTTCTAAAGAAACAAACCTGCCGTATTAAGTAACAGTTGAAACATCACCTGTGTAGTACTCTACCCCAAATGTTTAACCTGAGTCTTACCATGATGAAGTATTGGAGAAATTCATATTTAGTTTTGGTCTAGATTCTTAAAAATGTCAGTGTTGCAAAGGAAAAAGGAAGTTTGGACAACTGCTTTAGATTAAAGTAGATGAGAGAGACACGACAACTAAATGTAATACATGATCATGGCTGGATTCTGGATTAAAAAAATACTATCAAAGACTTTATTAGAGAAACTGGGGAGATTTAAAGATAGACTGTATATTAGATGTGCATGTTTGTGTGTTAGTTGCTCAGTTGTGTCTGACTCTGCAACCCCATGATCTGTAGCCTGGCAGGCTCCTCTGTGCATGGAATTCTCCAGGCAAGAATATTGGAGTGGTAGCCATTCCCTTCTCCAGGGGATCTTCCTGACCCTGGGATTGAACCTGGGTCTCTTCATTGCAGGCAAATTCTTCACCCTCTGAGTCACCAAGGAAGTCCATATTAGATGGTTGCTGGTACTATTGCAAAAATATTAAATTCCCTGAGTGTGACAGTTAACTTATGATTGTAGTAGATTTTTCTCATTGTTTCTTCTTTGACTTACTGGTTTTTAGAAGTGTGTTGTTTAATTTCCATGAATCCTTGAATTTTCAAAATTTTCTTCTATGTTGTTTCTAGTTTTATTCCACTGTGATTAGAGATTGTATTTTTATGATTTCAATCTTTTTAAATCTGTTGAGACTTGATGTGTGAGATAACATGCTCTATTCTGAAAAATGTTCCATGTGCATTTGAGAAATGTATGTATCTTGCTTTTTTGGAGTGGATGGATATTCTGTATATGTCTGTTGGGTACAGTTGACCTATAATGTCAAGTTTTTATTGATATCCTGCTTAGTTGTTCTATCTATTATTGAAAGTGGAGTAATGATGTCTCCAACTATTGTTGTTGAATTATCTGTTTCTTTCTTCAGTTCTTTTAGTTTCTGCTTCATGTATTTTGGGCTTCTTGTTAAGTACTTATATTTATAATCAAAACTCACAGATTTGTGTAATGAATTAGAAAGAAAAGCATCATGCAACTATGTACTGTCTACAAGAGACAAATTTTAGATTCAAAGACACAAGTGAAAAGGATAGAAAAAGTTGTACTATGCAAATATTAATAGAAAGTAAAAGAGAGCTGCAGGGACTATGCTAATATCAGACAAAAATGACTTTAAGATAAAAATTGTCACTAGAGATAAAGAAGGACATTTTATAATAAGAGGGTCAATCCATCAGGAAACCATGTTGTCTTTTGAATGAACATATTTGTAATAGCTGAGTTAAAGTCTGTCTAGTAAGTACAACCTCCAGACTTTAGCAAGGACAATTTCTGTTCCTTGCTTTATGTGTGCACGTGTGTATAGGCAATGCTTTCTTTGAGTATCTTACTTATTGCTATTGTTGACAACTGGCCATTTAAAATCATGTAGTTGAACAACTCTGGAAATCAGATTCCCTTCTTCCCCAGTGTTTGTTGTTGCTGTTTATTTTTGTGGTTATTGTTGCTTTTTGTTTGTTTGGCACTATTGTACTAATTCTGTGAAGTCTGTATTCTTCATCATGTGTGGCCCCTGAATCTCTAGTAATCAGCTAATGATTGGGTAGAGCTTTGCCTATAAGTTTTGCACCAATATGTCTTCCAGCCTCTGCCAAGGGACTCTGTGTGGGTGCTGGGGAATACTTTCAACACTCTAGCAGGAAGTTTACATCATTGCCCTGTACTCCACTTCCTGATGGAGCAAAGCCTCCTGAAAGATGTGGACTTTCTCAGGAGTTTCCTGGGGAGGTATAACCAGTTCAGTTCAGTTCAGTCCTCAGTCATGTCTGACTCTTTGGGACCCCATGGACCGTAGCACACGAGGCTTCTCTGTTCATCGCCAACTCCCTGCTCAAATTTACATCCATCAGGTCAGTGATGCCATCCGACCGTCTCATCCTCTGTCGTCCCCTTCTTCTGCTGACTTCAATCTTTCCCAGCATCAAGGTCTTTAAAAAATTTTAATAAAGTCCAATTTATCAATTTTTTCTGAAAAGTTTTGCTTTTGATATTAAAATATACTTATTTGTTTAATTGGAGGATAATTGCTTTACAATGTTTTGTTGGTTTCTGCCCTACAACAATTCAAATAAATCATAACTTTATGTATGTCCCCTCCCTCCTGAACTTCCCTCCCATCCATCTCACCCCTCTCTCCTAGGTCATCACAGAATGCCAGGCTGGGTTTCCTTCAGCTTTTCCTTTTAATATTTTTGTCAGTATCTTGTCAACCCCAATTAGTAATGCTGCTTTGGGCAGTTACTATTGATATATTAAACAATTACTACTGATCATTTTAAACAAATGCCTTGGAGGTAGAATAGAATGAGCTCTGAGCTGAAGACAAACTCTGAGAGTGGAAAGCTTTTTAATTTTTAGTAAGTTGCCAGCAGATGAAATAGTGACAGACACTCTGAGATGAAATGTTTGGGGATTGCCGAACCCATTCTTCTTCTTGTAGTGGCTGCTAGGCAACCGCTGTTGTGAAGCTATTGATTTTCAAGGCTACTGTAGAGCTAGTTAGAGAGGGACAAGATAAGTGTAAGTTAAAATGCCATAAAGTTTGCTGTTCTTATTGTGATTCAGTTATTGTTCGCTAATAGATACTCCTTAGATTGTTATAAACCTTTAATCTGCAGAGCTCTGAAAATGTTGACTTTTATAATTTTTGTTGTTGCTTTTATTACTTTGTGGAAGAACAGACTTTCTTAAGTCCTCACTCTGGCATTCTGGAATTTGTAAGCTTTCCAGAATCATTCTATGTTACTTTTGCATTTTATTTTATCAACTTATTTTATTTAAGTACTAGGAAAGACCTTGAGGTTAAATCTTTCATTGTATCTACAAGTTTTTACAGAAGATAATATGTTTTTAGAAATATGGTTGCTAGATCAAGATATATTAATATTCTTCTATTTTCATTATGCTTTACCAGCTGGTGTTTCACAAAAATTCTCTCAGTGCACACTTTGGCCATTAGTATATATAAAGGTACATTTTCCTGCATGTTTAGTGACTCAGGATATTAATATGTTATTTTTCTATTATGAAGTTAGAAAATACAAATTTCTAATTCTCCTTTTTTAAAAAAATTACACTAACAACTAGGTTAGTGCCAAAAATAATCTAAGTAAATAATTTTTTTCCTGAAATAATTATTGTATCCTTTTCTATTTAAAAATACATATACAATTTGAATTTCACTTTTAAAATCTTAGAAAAATATAGATAAAATATGACAAATTCTTTTACACTGAGAAAAATTTTGGTTTATGTCTTCTTAACTAAGGATTAAGTTTTACAGTGTGTGAGTGAATCCCTAAGATCATCATGTATTTTTGGCTCAGTTTCTCTGGAAATGAGATACCCTACTAAACTCTATCATTGGCCAAGAAAAGAGGAGGAATAATGATAAAACCATAAAGCCAAGCATATGCAAACAGCCTGCACTAAATCTGATGAGTACTCCAGAAACTGAAATTGCAAATCTGTGATCCTGTCTTTGGGGGAATCTTCTGCTGCTGGGAGTAGGAGGTGCTTTTTGGAAAGGGTCACTGAGATTTTATGCTTAACTGGCAATAGGGTAGATTTGATAGATAAACATCACTTAGTCACCAGGAGTTCCCAGGAAACGTGCTGACAATGCTGGTGTGTTATTTGGACAGTGGTGTGTTTTGGATGCCTGTGCTTTGTAATTTATTTCTTTTTCTTTGAGTTATAATTGGAGAGAAGTTCATGAATTTGGTGGTCATAGTTTGGCCCTTAGTGCAAATTGGCACATTAACAAAGAAAGCAATCTTTGTGTTTGTGATTGTTCCTTTGTACTAGAAATGGAGAGATTTTCCAGTGGCTCATTGGTGAGGAATCTACCTGCGAATGCAAAAGAACGCAGGTTTGATCCCTGGGTTGGGAAGATTCCTTGGAGAAGGGAATAGCTACCCACTCCAGTATTTTTTCCTGGAGAATTCCATGGACAGAGGAGCCTGGTGGGCTACAGTCCACAGTGTTGCACAAAGTCAGACATGACTGAGCTCAGATGCCCTAGAAATGGAGAACAGGCTGGCATGAGGGAGGCTAGAGGTATTTCAGGTTCATCCACCTGCTTCAGAATGGGCCAGCCCTTCTCTGCCAAGATACCTTCTTTATACAATTTTCTGAGAATGTTTTTTTTGGTGAGGTCAGAATTCAATGAATGGGAATCAAATCTTGCCCTCCCATATTTGCTAACTATATTCCTAATGCAAATAAAATAAGATGAAATCATAGAACCTTAGAGTTAGAAAGGACATGGAGATAATCTGGTGACCCTGGGTCTCTTAATCACAGATGAATTTTCTTAATCATCAAAGGAGAGGATTATAGTAGTCAGTGATACTTAATCCTTTCTATGCCCTGCTCTTAAGAAGGTTAGAAATTTTATGCACATTACAAGTAAATTTTTGATTTTACTTCTTTTGGATAGGTTTTATGTGTACATATACCTTCCTACATACAAGGTGGTAAATGATGAAAAGGAAATCCTCCACCCACCTCTGTCACTCAATCTCTTAGTTTTCTCTGGAGGTAGCTACCGTTACCAGGGTTTTGTGTATTCCTCACAAACAAGCTATGCATTTACAGCTGTAAACATGTTTGTATTCATTTACCTACACATATTATCCTAACAAGTGGTAGTATTTTATATATACTACTCTATGTTAGTGTTTTCACTTAATTACATATCTTGTGAGGAGGAGGAGGAGATGTGTGCTCAGTTGTATCTGACTCTGCAATCACATGAGCTGTAGCCCACCAGGCTCCTCTGTCCAGGCAAGGATACTGGAGTGAGTTGCCATTTTGCTTTCCAGGGGATCTTTCCCACCCAGGGATCGAACCCGAGTCTCTTAGGTCTCCTGCATTGGGAGGCGGATTCTTTACCACTGCACCGCCTGTGTATTATTCCAAATTGGTGTATTTAAATGAGTTGCCTCATTGTTTTAAATGGCTGCATGTTATGTGTTTATAGATATAGGATAATTTAACTCATGGGTATGGGGTAGTTGATTTAAGAATGTAAGTATATATCCAATATTTTGCTTTTAAAAACAATGATATATAATGATATAAGTAATATATATTTATACCTATTTCATTTCAACATGGGAAAACATTTCTTTACCATAAATTCCTAGAACCAAAGTTGTTGGAGCATATGTATTTTATTTGTTTTGGGTTATTGCCAAACTGCTCTCCTTGAAAGTTGCAGTGATTTTCACCTCCACTAACAGTGTGTGGGTATGCCTCTTGGTCGATAACTTTCCAAGAGAGTATTTTTATTGTTTTATTTTGTTAATATGATTGGTGAAAAATATTATTTCATTGTAATTTTAAACAGATTTTCTCTTACTATAAGTGCAGTTTGATATCTTTTTATGTACTGAAATTCATCACACTTAAGATATTATTGATTATAAGAAATCCAGATTTCAGAAAAGCAACAAGCTTAGAATCAATGAAATCAATACTTGACCCATATGCATTTCCATTTTTGTGAGATGTCTTTTGTTTATTTCTCTACTGGTTATTGGTCTTCTGTATTGATTTCAAAGGGCTTTTATAAGTTAAGGAAGCTGACCATATATCTGTGATGTTTACTGCATTCCCCAATTTTTCACTGTGAAATTCTGTTGTTTTTCATGCAGAAAAAATTTTTATGTAGTTAAATTTATCTAGTTTTTCTTTATCAGCTTCTGGATTTTGTGTCACTATAAGAAGGCCTTTTCCTCACTAAAATTTAAAAAATACATTTTCCCAGGTTTTTAAACTTATTCTGGTCATTTTATTTTAATATTATATCATTTATCTTTTCATAATTTTCCAGAATTTTCTTCTTATTATATCAGATTTATAAAGTCTGTTTAGTTCTAAATGTTGATATATTTATTGGAGTTATGCTTGGACTTTTGGAGTTCGATCCCTGGGTCAGGAAGGTCTCTTGGAGAAGGAAATGGCAGCCTGCTCTGGTATTCTTGGAAAATTTGATCAACAGAGGAGCATGATGGGCTACAGTCCATGAGGTCTCCAAGATTCAAATAGGACTGCTCACACATGCAAATCTAGCTTGAATTCATGCACATTATTGATTTCCTGTGTGATTTTTAGGTAACCTGCTAATCTTAATGAACCTCAGTTTTCTCTTCTATAAAAAAGCTGAGAATATATACCTTACAAGAGTATTACGAAATTTAGAAATTACAGTATACATACATACATGCATACATACATTCATGCATGTGGGCCTGGCTGTGTCTAAAAGGCCCTCTTTATTATTCGCTTCCTTCAGAACTTCTTTTTCTTCTGCTCACATCCAAAGCATCTTTCCCTAGATTCTCTACACTGTCCAGTGTTTTTCTCTGCCTTTGGAGATGCACTGTGGCCGTCTATTGTCTGAAGGGTCACTGTACTTTTTCTTCTTCCATCCTCCAGATTCTGGCATCTCAAGTGTGTAGTCCGTGGACTACAGCAGCAGCACCACCACCACCATCTGGAATCTCTTGCCTGGTTTCTTAGACTTTAGTCTGCATTTGAATTATCTGAGGAGCTTGTTAAAATGCAGATTCTCATCCAGTGGGTCTGAGGTGAAGCCCAAGATTCTGCATTTCTAACAAGCTCCCAGGTGTAGTCATGCTCTTGGTTCCTGGACTACAGTTCAAGTAGCAAGGACCAGGAATGAGGTTGTGCCTTTAAGAATTTATTAGAAACTTGTTTGGCTGCCTCTGAAGGTATCATTGGAAGGAAATAAAAAGCATACTGTGCATATGCTGTTTCACAATATGACTGAGCTCACTCATCCTCATACCACTCTCTATGGAAGATGAGTAAAAGTTTCCATTAAAGGAAAAATTTTAAACCAGGGTATAAATAAGGGCTTTGCTGCTTTCAGTTGGTCAGGGCAAGAAAAGCCAGTTTATACTGTACCTTGGAGTTCCTTTGGATAAGGAGAGCAATAGCATTCCTACGAGCTGGGCCCTTCTTAGAAAAGACTGTTGATTTGCTGGGATTTTTACACTGCTGGAGATATGAAAAATGAAAGCCAAATTCATACTGCAGCCCAGAACTCAGTGCTTGAGGTTTAAAGCCAGTAATATTTTCCCTGTAAAATCTCTTTGGAAAGACTTTCAGAACTGAGTCAGCTAGGGTGAACCCATTTTCCAAAATTCTGTTTCTGGAAGCATTTAATTGAAAGGAAAAACCCCAAGAATGCATCCAGAGTTGAATGTTATGCAGCAATTGGAAGGGCTTTGAAATAGTAACAATGGGATTAAATGAAGCCAAATGAAGTCTGCAAATTATTAGGGTGAAATCAGTAAGGGGCATAGAAATTTAATACAAGGGAAGTAAGAGAAATCAGTTTTCCAATACAAACTCTGTTCTGAGATGTTGTACAAAGGAGGACACGGAAGAAGAAACTTCTGTTAGCCAAAGAAATGGCAAAGGCCAAAAGTTTGGAGGAGACAATCTCTCTGATTTTAGTTTGATTTCCTATGAGGGATTTTAGCTTCAAAATCTCATCAAATGGTAGTCCTCAATACAGCCTCTTACAACTTCTCGCAAAAAGAACATCCTGCTGAAACCTCACAGAACATATTCTTAAGTACTCTGAAAATTGAGATACGCAGAAACCTAGTGCTGGTATCCAGAAGGAACTGACATTAATCATAAAGCAAATAGGTCCTAATTAAGGAAATTGACAACTTTCAGTATAATGCATATTTAATTTAAAAAAATCTGCCAGAAAAAAAGCAGAAGATGTTCTGTTACCCCAGAACATGTTGTATCAACTGATACAACATGGGTACAGAAAACCAGATATCAATTCTTTCTACTTTCTGCAAGGTATACCCATGTGAGATGTGAAGGTACACACCATCTCAGACTCTGGAGAAAAATAAAATCAAAGAAAGCTTAGAATACTTAGAAACAAAATATGCCGCTGCTGCTGTTGTTTAGTTGCAAAATTGTCCAGTTCTTTGCTACCCCATGGACAGTAGGCCTCCAGGCTACTCTGTCCATGGGATTTCCCAGGCAAGAATACTAGAATGGATTGCCATTTCCTTCTCCAGGAGATCTTCCTGACTCAGAGATCGAACCCACATTCCCTGTGTGGCAGGCAGATTCTTTACCCCTGAGCCACCTGGAAAGCCCTAGAAACAAAACATAAAAGCAGCAAATTATAACAATAAGCTATTCACATAATGACAGTCACAACCAAGTAAACTGATCAAGGAAATATGAACAAGAAGCCTAGAAAAGCTGTATAGATAGAACATGAACGTTACCAATTGTGCAGTAATTCTAACTGGGTTAAACTCTCCTTTAAAGATGTCAAATGGAACCAATATTACAAATTTGAGAACCTATTATTTTAAAACTTTATTAAAAAAAAAATTGGACTTCCTTTGTGGCTCAGCTGGTAAAGAATCTGGCTGCAATGTGGGAGATCTGGGTTTGATCCCTGGGTTGGGACGATCCCCTGGAGAAGGGAAAGGCTACCCACTCTAGTATTCTGGCCTGGAGAATCCCATGGACTGTATTTTACATGGGGTCACAAAGAGTTGGACACAACTGAGAGATTTTCACTTTCACTAAAAAAAAAAAAAAAATACTAGCTGAAGATTTTTGAAAGGACAGCATATGCTGTTCCCATGATTTGGTTGTCAGACTTCTGGACTCCCCAGCTGTTTCAGTCTGGAAGCCCTGGCTCAACAATAGGCAGGCAATGCTGAAAAGGATACTGCAATTGGAACACGGCATTGAGTCCTCTTCTCTAAGCTCCAGCTGCCCCGGTTCGTCTCTGCTTGTTGTTCCTCTGATACCAGAACAGAACTCATGATCATCCTCCACCAGTCCTGCTTCTTTACCGTTCCCTGTCTCAGCAAGTAGCTAGATACCCAGGAATTCTACCCTATACCTTCTTCTTCTTGCCTACCTCCTCCCCTAGATTTCTTGAGAAATAATTATCATATATAACTGTATACATTTAAGGCATACACCATTATTGAATATATATTGTAAAATGATTCCCACAATAGGTTCAGCTAGCTTCCGTCATATCATATAGATACAATAAAAAGAAAAGAAAGAAGGAAAAACACAGAAGAAAATTTACTCCTTGTGATGAGAACTCTTAAGATTTACTCTCTTAACAACTTTCCTGTATATCCTACAGCAGTGTTAGCTATAGTCAGCCTGTTATATATACATCCCTAGTACTTATTTACCTTATAACTAGAATTCAGTTCAGTTGCTTATTCATGTCTGACTCTTTGCGACTCCATGGACTGCAGCACACCAGGCTTCCCTGTCCATCACCAACTCCCAGAGCCTGCTCAAATTTATGTCCATCAAGTTGGTGATGCCATCCAACCGTCTTATCTTCCGTCATCCCATTCTCCTCCCGCCTTCAATCTTTCCCAGCATCAGGGTCTTTTCAAATGAGTCACTTCTTCACATCAGGTGGCCAAAGGATTGGAGCTTCAGCTTCAGCATCAGTCCTTCCAATGAATGTGTGTGAAGTCGCTCAGTCGTGTCCGACTCTTTGCGACCCCATGGACTGTAGCCTACCAGGCTTCTCTGTCCATGGGATTCTCCAGGCAAGAATACTGGAGTGGGTTACCATTTCCTTCTCCAGGGGATAGTCCCAACCCAGGGATCGAACCCGGGTCTCCGGCATTGGAGGCAGACGTTTAACCTCTAAGCTACCAGGGAAGCCCCATATTCCAATGAATATTCAGGACTGATTTTCTGTAGGATTGACTGGTTTGATCTCCTTGCAGTCCAAGGGACTCTCAAGAGTCTTCTCCAACACCACACTTCAAAAGCATCCATTCTTTGGCACTCAGCCTTCTTTATAGTCCAACTCTCATATCCATACATGACTACTGGAAGAACAATAGCCTTGGCTAGATGGATCTTTGAGAGTAAAGTAATGTCTCTGCTTTTTAATATGCTGTCTGGATTGGTCATAGCTTTTATTCCAAGGAGCAAGTGTCTTTTAATTTCATGACTGCAGTCACCATCTGCAGTGATTTTGGAGCCCAAGAAAATAAAGTCTGTCACTGTTTCCATTGTTTCCCCATCTATTTGCCATGAAGTGATGGGACCAAATTCCATGATCATTTTTTGAATGTTGAGTTTTAAGCCAGCTTTTTCACTCTCCTCTTTCACTTTCATCAAGAGGCACTTTAGTTCCTCTTCACTTTCTTGCATAAAGGTGATGTCATCTGCATATCCGAGGTTATTAATATTTCTCCCAGCATTTTTATTCCAGCTTGTGCTTCATCCCACCTGGCATCTTGCATGATGTACTCTGCATATAACTTAAGTAAGCAAGGTGACATCATACAACCTTGATGTGCTCCTTTCCCAATTTGTAACTGACAGTTTATATCTTTTGCCCACTTTTTTCCAGTATTATTGTTGTTAAGTTGCTTAGTTGTGTCCACCTCTGTGACCACATGAACTGTAGCCCACCAGGTCCCTCTGTCTATGGCATTTTCCCAGCAATAATACTGGAGTGGGTTACTGTTTCCTACTCCGGGGATCTTCCCAACACAGGGATTGAACCCACGTCTCCTGCATTGCAGGTAGATTCTTTACCGCTGAGCCACCGGGGAAGCCCTTCTCTAGTACGCTATCCTGATACCTCCTTCTTTTTCCTACCTCCCAGCATCCACCAAATCATGCAGAATTTGCATCTTCAGTATTTCTTGAATCTCTTTCTCTCCACCTTTAAAGTTCCCATTGCAGCTTTAGCATTCATCCTCCAGCTGATCGCCAGTGGAGGCTTCCTAACTTGTCTCCTTGTCGTTACCATTTTCGCTTCTTTTCTAGTTTTAGTAGGCAATTCTCTTATTTTATATTCTTTTTCAGGAACAACTCTTGAAATGTATTTTACATGCCATAAAATTTACTTGACTCAGTGATTATTTTTAGTGAATTTAGTTGTGCAATTATTACCAAAATCCTAAATTCTTTCTACAAAATTTTTATTATGCAGAATTAACATATACACAAGTAGAGAAAGTAGTATAAGGAGCCCTTATATATCATGTTTAGCCATCAACACAGAGCCCATCTTGTTTCATCCATAACTCCATCTACTTTCTTCACATGTATGGAATATTTCAAAGCATATCCAGAATTAAGATAATTTCTTCTGCAAATACTTCAGTGTGTACTTAAAAAAATAAAGACACTTAAAAAGCATAACTACATTATCACATTTTTTAAAAGCTACCAATAATTCCTTAACACTATTAAATGTTCAATCAACACTTCAATTTCTCACTGTCTTTTTTGTATGATTGATTTGTTTGGATTCAGATGAGGTTGATTCATTACAGTTGGTTTATATGTCTTCTAAACTTCAATTCAGAGTTTCATTATCCCTCTTTTTTGTTGTTATTGTAACTTACTTGTTGCAGAAATCACATTGTTTGCATACTAGAATTTCTCCAGCTTTAGGTTTTCTGATGAGGTCTCTACAGTGTCATTTAATGTGTTCTTCTGTCGTTTGGATACCAGTTGTTATTAAAATATCTACAGGATTGACTAGCCATAGGTTTGACTCTCTAGAAAGAATACATTATATTAATATTTGGTATCATGAACATATCAGGAGGCACCTAACGTCGGGTTGTACTTATTTTGGTGAGGTTAAGCTTGATCTGTAGATTCAGGTGTTGTCAGCCTGATCTATCCATTTTAAACTTTCTCATCAACCTTCCACCTAAGAATTATAGCAATGGTTGATAATAATTACCTACAGCCAAATGCAGCCGTGAATTTTTTTTAACACAATTAACTTTTTGAAATGAAAGTCTGATCCTGTCTTTCTTCTGCCTAAATATCCTAGAGGTTTCCCATAGCTCTCTCTCTGTTTCCTTGCTGCATAGAATCTCTGTGCAGTATGGTCGGATTACTTCGCTGCCCTCTGATTGCTTTGCAAACCCCTTGAAGGTCCTGACTGTGTCTGTTGTCCCTCATCTTTGAAGGCCTAGGACAGCGTCTGACAAATGTTAGTGCTCATTTAATGCTTATTGATGAAAAGAATGAATAAGCTCATGAATTAAGCCAACAGAGGATTACAGCATCTACAAAAAAAGGCATATTGTGTGATTTTCTTTTTTCCTGAATGTGGGAAAATATGAGAAAGGCAAGTAGAGATTGAAGAAACCAGAGAGAGCGAAGCCAAGAAGAGAGGGTTTTGGAAGAGTCTCGGAGTTTTTCGCAGTGGTGACAGTTTGTTCAGAGATGTGGAGCAGTGCTCACTGTTTACAGAGAAGAACAGGCAGATGGGAGGCTCCCTGGGATGCACAGGAGGGCCTGAATATTGAGGGAGGAGGCTGAGCAAGGAGGGAGATTCTTGAAACAAGACACGCTGTGTTCTATGAATGTGTGAATCAGCCTCGTCGTGTCCCATTTCAATGGCCGTGGTAGGCATCATTGTAATGCAATGAATTCAGGTCCCTCACAGCAGCCCATTCATTTGCTATTGGTCTCTAGTGTCTCCTCCCCTAACTGTGCAGGCTGTGCCAGGCCAGTAGCATGGAGCACAGGGTTTCCTCAAGACTGAGGGAGACTCAGGCCCTCCCAACACCTACTAGAAGGATTCTTGTTTGGGCAACCTAAGATCTTACAGGGAAATGATATGGGGAATGAAGGTTGTGAATAAATCTATAAAGCCTTAATAAATGATTTATATGTTCACTACATAAGTCATCAGAACAACAGAAAGAATATATGTACATTTCACATGTTATAGGTTCATTTTCATTTATCACTAACTTTTGCTTACTGGCATGTTTTCAGTATTTCCCTGTGCTTTAAAGGGTGCCTGCAAATTTGTTCTGCTTTCTAACCAGCAATGTGGACACTAAGAAGGAGTATTTCTGTCGCTTGTGATGTCTCCTATGGGGGAAACAGAATAGTGAATAGTCTCGTGATTTCACAACAGCCCCGCATTTCATGCTCTACATGTCATGACTGGGTGTACTCTGAAGATTCATCCAAATGTTCACTGAAATTCTTTAGATTATGGGACAGATACACAGAAAGGAAGCAAGTCAGTATGCAGGCTAAAAAAAACTGGACTCTGGAGTCAGAATACCTAGGTTTGAATTCAGATTGCACCACTAATTAGCTGTATAACCTTGGATAAGTTACATAAGTGCTCTGTGTCTTCATTTCCTTATCTGTAAAATAGGAAATAATAACACATCACAGTGCTGGACAAAAATGACATGTTAGAAGTGCTTAGAAGGACTTCCCTGGTGGTCCAGTGTTAGAATCTACCTACCAACGCAGAGTTTCTTTGGTTTCCACTAACATACTGTTGCGTGTGTATGCACAGTCACCTCAGTCATGTCTGATTCTTTGTGACCCTATGGACTGTAGCCCACCAGGCTCCTCTGTCCATGGGATTCTCTAGGCAAGAATACTGGAGTGGGTTGCCATGCTTTTCTCCAGGGGATCTCCCCAACCCAGGGATCGAACCCAAGCCTCTTATGTCTCCTGCATTGGCAGGCAGGTTCTTTTACCACTGGTGCCACCTGAGAGGACGCAGATTCCTTCTGTGGTCCTGGAACGTTCCACATGCCGAGGAGCAACTCCGCCTGAGTGCTGCAATTACCGAGCTTGTGCATCACAACTGCTGAAACCCGAACGCCTTAGAGTCCACGCACTACAATGAACAGCTTAAAAACCACAAGTGGAGGAAGCTCGCGTGCAGCATTGAAGACCCATCACAGCCAAAAATAAATTAATTTTTTTTTCTTTAAAGTGCTTAGAAGAGTGCCTGGCATGTAGTGAGAGGTATGGGAGTGATGCCCATGAAGACTGATGTTGTTATCAATGAAGTAAATCTGTGCCCGTGAGACTTGTACTTATGAGGACTCTGAGATGAGTGAGGGCTGCTCACAGTACTACATAGCCTGTCCATGTTTGTGGGTACAGCGCTGTGATAGTGCTGCCCACTTTCCTTCAGCGAGAGGCAAAGAGCAGAAACACAAAAAGTTGACCTAATCATAAAAGGGGTAATGCACATTTCTTTTACATATGAGCACATGAATTTGATCGATTTGAGTGGTATCAGTTTCCCTCTACTGTCTGCTAATTCTGACCAGGAAGGGCTTCTGTGAAAGATGGAGCACTTTAAACCTATGGGGCTGAACAATGAGGGCATTTTTTTCTGGATCTGGAGCTCCTAGACTTTGCCCCAAAGAATGCAGCTCAACCAGAGGCATCTGAGGGTGTGCCCCACATTAGGCACAGTGCTTCTGGAAAATAGTGCATGTTTTTATGAGAAGTTACAGTAGCATTTTGGGAATAATGGTTTTGGTGTTTCATTCAGATATGACATGAAAAAGCTGCCCCTTCCCCTCAAAAGAAAATGCTGTAAAGTTTTAAGACTTAAAGAAAATTCAATCAGGACTGTTATCCCTTGATCATATTTATTGCACTGATGAAAACTTTTGTTTTGGGTGACGTTTAGCATTCCTCTCAATTTTCTTCATCCTCTTCCCAGGAATATAATGGGATGTTTGCCAATTACCTTACCAAAATAAAGAAAAAAGCCCAGCTCAAATATCCTTTGATCCCCAGTGACTACATAAAACAGACCCGAGAGGGTTTTTTTCTACTGTGATTGGTTCTTTAATAATCTTTACGTGTGCCCATGATCACTTTACTTTCTTGAATGTTCAAAACTACCTGTTTAATACAATGCCTGGAAAAATTTAAAAGCAAATTGTTAAACTCGTTGGTATGAAATTTCCAAATTTCTACTTTCCATTCTCTTTCAAAATTAGGGAAGTATTTGCCCTTGTCTCATCTCTGGCACTTTTTAAGCTCTCTGTGATTTCACGGATTACTGACTGCATATTAAGATCATATCTACATATTAAGATCATTAAGTTTCTTTTAGTTCTTGGGATGGAATTAATCTTTATTATTTCTAAAATCTTAACCTCACTCCCACCTATATGACTGTTCTGGGACACCCAGGCTCCTCTGATGTCCATCCTCCATCCAAAGATACTGAAACATGTCAATGAAAACTGGTAGTTGAGTTTTATGACTGCATATTGGGCAGGGGTGGGGCCTCCCAGGTGGCTTAGTGGTAAAGAACCCACCTGCCAATGCAGGAGGCATGGTTCCATCCCTCCGTTGACAAGACACACTGAACAAGGAAATGGCAACCCACTCCAGTATTCTTGCCTGGGAAATCTCATGAACAGAAGGAACCTGGCGGGCTACAGTCCATGGGGTCACAAAGAGTCGGACGGACACAACTTAGTGCCTAAACGACAACAACAAATCGGGCAGGGGTGCATTTACTTCATTTTGACCTAAAATCCACGGCTTATCTTATCAGCGCTGGTGTTCAGAACCACTGTCTGTGGCCTGAGCTGCCTTTACCAAGTTTGAAGTCACTGATGACCACTTCCAATTTGCCATTCAACCTCTTCTGCTAGGAGAAAAAAGAAAATATCTTGGTTTAAAATCTTTAATTATGGACTGTCGAAAAATACGTGGACTTCAGAGAAGAAGAGTACTGGGAATTTGAGGGAAAATTTCCTGTCTTTGCAACCAGATGGAAAGCTGCTTCTTCTGCCACTCCGCACCCCCTGCTGCCTGAAAACCCATAAAGGGAAATCCCAGCTTTCATCCACATTGAGAAATTTCCGATGGTTCTAGCCTTTTAAAGTCAGCATGAGCAAGTGGAGATCTAGTGTTGAAGGTGGGCTCAGTTTTATAACCTTCAGATTCTCTTTTAGAAAATCTGAGTATGAATCTTACCATCACTTTGGAAAGGCTCTGGAAAAATTCTGACACCTCGCAAAAGTTTCAGGATGAAACTTGACACTGAGACAAGTTCCATGTTTCATTTCCAGTCCTAAATGTGGCTCGCACTTGTTTAATGCTTCGAGTTTCTGATCCTTTTGATGCAGGTCTGCCTTGACTTTATCAAAAATGCTTCTTGATATGTTTCAGGCTGGAGAGAAACCATGTTGCAGTGGAATTTTTCTTTGGAATTTGTCTCACTTTCCCCCCCTGTAAATTTGGAAGATGAAAGACAAATTCCCAGGAGGTAAAATCGCAAAACAAAACTGAAAATTTAAAAAAAAAAGAAAGAAAGAAAGAAAAGAAAACCAAACCTCTCTGCTTTTATGCCTCATGTTCCTTGCCTGACCTTGGAATTGAAACATGCTGCTTGCCTTGACTCGGAAAGGGGTCTGGCTGGTGAAAATAGGAGTTGGCGATAGGAAAGAGCCCAGTGCCTAATCTACTTGTAAAATCCTACTCAGTGTCCAGGATGGGAAAAGA
Source organism: Ovis canadensis (assembly GCF_042477335.2). NCBI lineage: Eukaryota > Metazoa > Chordata > Mammalia > Artiodactyla > Bovidae > Ovis > Ovis canadensis. Next base: position 77,714,553 of record NC_091248.1, on the reverse strand, counting down.
AAACTGCAGGTTTCCAGAAGACTGAAGAGCAGTAGCCCCGCAGATGGATGATCTGCCCAACCACTGATTTCATTTCAACAACTTCTCTGGAAGTTGCTGATCTTCAGGGAACGAGTGTCTTGTTTTGGAGATGTGTTGCCCACAAGATTGCATCACTATATAGAAATATAGCTTTGGAGAAACTGAAAAAGAACATCCCTCCCCTCTTTTAACCTCCAAACAGCTTGTAGACAGTGGAGACTTGGGTTTTGACTCCTTCATAAATCACGTTGTATGGACAGCTGGAATTAGGAGGAAAGTGTACGTTAGCAGACCAGGAGCCATTCTTTGGTCAGGGGACCAAGATCAAGGGCTCTACTATCCAAGGCTAACTCTTGTCTCAGCATCCCCCACTCACAGTGTACTTCTGGGAGCCAAGACACATTAAAAATTTATCCCCCTGCCCCAATCTGCGTCATTTGTACTCGCAGTCTCAATAAAGTCCTTGGAGAGTGAGCTCACGCAGCCTTCATGGAAAACTGCCTGATGTTGCTGAGTTTAGTGTCCTCCTTGGAGTGAAAAGCAACTCTCCCATGTTAGAGGGGATGCAGGCAGCAAGCACCACTCATCCGTTCACTGACTCCCTTCACAAATACTAACGGAGCTTCACTGGGTGTTGCTTCACGTTGGGGGTACCAGTGCCATTGATAGGACAGACATGGCTCCTGCCTCACAGAGCTGTGGTGAGGGATAAAATGAAATAAACTAGCAATTACAGAACAGTCTAATAAGGACCATAAAATTGTATGAAGTACTTAGAAGCTCTGCACATGAGTAACTGGTGCTCAGAGACTAGTATCAGGTGCCAGTGAGACTGCACAGGAGGGGAACTGACTATAGTTGGGGGAAAGGAGGAGAAACTGTCCTTTCAGGTTTTCCAGAAGAGGACATGGCCAGGCTGAAGTCTGGAAAATGAATGTGGAGGTGCCAGAGGAAAGAATTTGAAAGGGACGCCGATAGAACTGCACGCGCAAAAGCTCAGGGACCAGAGAAAATATGAAACATTCTAGAAATAGTTTAGGATGAGTGGAGAGAGCAGTAGAAGCAAGAGAGGGAGAGAAGTAGATGCAGATTTCTTTACTGACTTTTATCCTGAGAACAGAGGAGCAGGCACTGAAAAATTTAAACAGGTAAAAAAAGCTGATCAGATTTCCCTCCGGAGTATAGACCGTGGATTTGGGTGTGGGATGATGGCAAGTGTGTTCAGTTTCTTCTCTCTGCTGGACATCTAGATTAGAAATCAGTTGGCAGTCAGTTAGCTTTAGGGGATGGGAACAGGGAGTCGCCTGGAGTCACAGATTTTCGGGAGGTTCAGTTTTATCTCATGGCCATGGGAACAGAAGACAGTCACCTTTGGAAGTGTGTGCAGGTCAGCAGTGCTGTGAAAAGAAGGGAAACGAAAAGCAAAGGAGAAAAGGAAAGATATACCCATCTGAATGCAGAGTTCCAAAGAATAGCAAGGAGAGATAAGAAAGCCTTCCTCAGCAATCAATGCAGAGAAATAGAGGAAAACAACAGAATGGGAAAGACTAGAGATCTCTTCAAGAAAATTAGAGATACCAAGGGAACATTTCATGCAAAGATGGGCTCGATAAAGGACAGAAATGGTAGGGACTGAACAGAAGCAGAAGATATTAAGAAGAGGTGGCAAGAATACACAGAAGAACTATACAAAAAAGATATTCATGACCCAGATAATCACAATGGTATGCTCACTAACCTAGAACCAGACATCCTGGAATGTGAAGTCAAGCGGGCCTTAGGAAGCATCACTATGAACAAAGCTAGTGGAGGTGATGGAATTCCAGTTGAGTTATTTCAAATCCTAAAAGATGATGCTGTGAAAATGCTGCACTCAATATGCCAGCAAATTTGGAAAACTCAGCAGTGGCCACAGGACTGGAAAAGGTCAGTTTTTCATTCCAATCCCAAAGAAAGGCACTGCCAAAGAATGTTCAAACTACCGCACAATTGCAATCATCTCACACGGTAGTAAACTAATGCTTAAAATTCTCCAAGCCAGGCTTCAGCAATACATGAACCGTGAACTTCCATATTTTCAAGTTGGTTTTAGAAAAGGCAGAAGAACCAGAGATCAAATTGCCAATCCTCTGGATCATGGAAAAAGCAAGAGAGTTCCAGAAAAACATCTATTTCTGCTTTATTGACTATGCCAAAGCCTTTGACTGCATGGATCACAATAAACTGTGGAAAATTCTGAAAGAGATGGAAATACCAGACCACCTGACCTGCCTCTTGAGAAACCTGTATGTAGGTCAGGAAGCAACAGTTAGAACTGGACATGGGACAACAGATGGGTTCCAAATAGGAAAAGGAGTACGTCAAGGCTGTATATTGTCACCCTGCTTATTTAACTTATATGCAGAGTGCATCATGAGAAACGCTGGGCTGGAAGAAGCACAAGCTGGAATCAAGATTTGTGGGAGAAATATCAATAACCTCAGATATGCAGATGACACCACCCATATGGCAGAAAGTGAAGAGGAACTAAAAAGCCTCTTGATGAAAGGGAAAGAAGAGAGTGAAAAAGTTGGCTTAAAGCCCAACATTCAGAAAACTAAGATCATGGCATCCAGTCTCATCATTTCCTGGCAAATGGATGGGGAAACAGTGGAAACAGTGACAGACTTTATTTTTCTGGGCTCCAAAATCACTGCAGATGGTGACTGCAGCCATGAAATTAAAAGACGCTTACTCCTTGGAAGAAAAGTTATGAGCAACCTAGATAGCATATTAAAAAGCAGAGACATTACTTTGCTGACTAAGGTCCGTCCATCAAGGCTATGGTTTTTCCTGTGGTCATGTATGGATGTGAGAGTTGGACTGTGAAGAAAGCTGAGTGCCGAAGAATTGATGCTTTTGAAGTGCGGTGTTGGAGAAGACTCTTGAGAGTCCCTTGGACTGCAAGGAGATCCAACCAGTCCATTCTAAAGGAGATAATTCTGGGTGTTCATTGGAAGGACTGATGTTGAAGCTGAAACTCCAATACTTTGGCCACCTGATACGAAGAGCTGACTCATTTGAAAAGACCCTGATGCTGGGAAAGATTGAAGGCAGGAGGAGAAGGGAATGACAGAGGATGAGATGGTTAGATGGCATCACTGACTTGATGGACACGGGTTTGGGTAGACTCCAGGAGTTGGTGATGGACAGGGATGGCTGGCATGCTGCTGTTCATGGGGTTGTAAAGAGTTGGACACGACTGAGCAACTGAACTGAAGTGAACTGAAAATTACATGGGTGCTTGTTAAAATGAAGATTCCTGAAACCCGTCTGTGAGATTTTGATTCTGAAGATCTGGGTACTCCATAGGAATCTGCACTTCACCCAAACTCCCTGATGTATGTAGTCTGTGGGTCGCACTTGATGAAAATAAGCCATGGGGGTAAATGAGAAGTTTTCATCAGAGAAAACTTGAGCGGCAGAAAGACCGGACTGAATTACCCAGAATTATTCCCTTAGGGGGAGAAGGAAATGGCAACCCATTCCAGTATTCTTGCCTGGAGAATCCCAGAGACAGAGGAGCCTGGTGGGCTGCCGTCCATGGGGTCGCAGAGTTGGACTTGACTTGAAGCGACTTAGCAGCAGCAGCAGCAGCATTCCCTTAGGGATGTGTCTGCTGACTCCCAGCAGACCAGAGTGTCAGTCGGTAATGGGACAATGAGGGTAGAGAGAGCAATTGTCTCTCTATAAATGCATTTTCCCAAATAGGAAAATTGAACCATCCTTCCTTTCTGAAGATCGTGTTTCTTTAAAAAAAGTGTAGATATACCCATGCACATATACATATATATGCACACGAATATTATAAATACCGGGCTTCCCTCATAGCACAGTTGGTAAAGGATCTGCTCGCAATGGAGGAAACCCCTGTTTGATTCCTGGATTGGGAAGATCCCCTGGAGAAGGGATAGGCTACCCACTCCAGTATTTTGGCCTGGAGAATTCCATGGATTCTTTAGTCCATGGGGTAGCAAAGAGTCGGACGTGACTGAGCAACTTTTCTTTCTTTCTATTGTAAATACCCATGCTTGATCTAGAGGGGGATGGCTTCATAAACACTTTCAGTTCAGTTCAGTTCATTCACTCAGTTGTGTCCGACTCTTTGTGACCCCATGAATGGCAGCACACCAGGCCTCCCTGTCCATCACCAACTCCCGGAGTTTACCCAAACTCATGTCCATTGAGTTGGTGATGCCATCCAGCCATAAACACTTTAGATAGTAGAATAAAAGCTTGTAGAAGTGCTCTTTATTTGGACAGAGCTAAAGGAAATACGGGATTGAAAATTTTGAAAGTTTTGGAAAAATATTTTAGAATAATTAGCTCTTTAACATGAGATCCAATCACTGATGTTAATCATCTCTGAATTCTTTGACAAAACTGAATGATCAGTTGTAATGAACGTTTCTTTTATCTGATTATATTGTGTGACTTTTTAATAGTGTTTTTTTCCCTCTCAGTTCTTGACATTTCCTCAGTCAGAAGATTTCAATCTGACTTGATGAACTCAAATCTAAGCAAAATGAATAATTTTTATAGTCATGATCCTAAGGAGAAATATTACTTATTGGTCCTTACATACACTAGAGACTTCAAATGAGGGTTTAGGTGAGATGTTTTGCTTAGTTTTCACAACAGTCAGTTTACAACATTACAGTAATGGCAATGGTAGTTTTGCCATTTTCAGATGAGTCATTTATACCCATGCTTACATAGCCATATACCTATGCTCACCAGGGATTGAATTTGCACCCCCTAAATGGGAAGGTGATGCAGGACCAGACCACTGGAGTGCCAAGGAAGTCGCTGCTGCTGCTGCTGCTGCTAAGTCGCTTCAGTCATGTCCGACTCTGTGCGACCCCATAGACGGCAGCCCACCAGGCTCCCCCGTCCCTGGGATTCTGCAGGCAAGAACACTGGAGGGGGTTGCCATTTCCTTCTCCAATGCATGAAAGTGGAAAGTGAAAGTGAAGTCACTCAGTCTTGTCTGACTCTTAGCGACCCCATGGACTGCAGCCTACCAGGCTCCTCCGTCCATGGGATTTTCCAGGCAAGAGTACTGGAGTGGGGTGCCATTGCCTTCTCTGAAGCAAGTCACAGTAGCAATTAAATGACTGAGCTGGAACTGGAAGCAAAGTCTGGCTCCAAAGAGCAAATCTTCAAAGAGTTTGTTGGAGAACTGTGACTCTTGCATTCATTTTCTGATGCTTTACTGAAGACAACAGATTAGCATTCTTTCCCCACTGGCATTGAGGCTATAGAAACATAAAAGTTGTATTATCAGATTTCCTTGTTAATACTTCCTTCTTCTAGATGTGCTTTTTCTAAGAAAATGCCAAGTTGTCTAAGCTCTGCTCATCCTTTGCATTTGAAGCATTCATTCAGTTGTTTGTTCATCCACTGAATATTTATTAAGTGCCGGACACTATGCAGATGTTTAAGCATAGCAGGAGACATAGTCATGACCCCCTGCTATTAGGGAACTTACTTTTTGTAAAACATTGCTGCTGTTGAAATGCTGTGGCAATGATGGGATGCTAGTGAGCAAAAGAGAGTGCAATGAGTTAAAAAAAATTAATGACTGTTCTGCTCTGTGATGCTTATCAGTCATGGCTTCTAGAGTATCTTGATATTAATGAAAGTTATCCAGCTTTCATTAGATGATGTCCTGTCATCAAGTGATGGGCCTTTTTAGGGATGCTTTCCAGATTACAGGATTCAGGAAGCTGCTTTAATTTTGAAAATTTAAGAAGCTTGCAACTGAAAATTTTCTTAGGACTCATTGTCCCTGTCTTGTTTTGAACATGCTCTGTGAGGGATTACATCTAGGGATCACTGCCCACACTTAGCCTTCCCTTGTCCTGTGCTAGGTTTGGCGGAATTCACAATGAAGGGAGGTACTCAGGCAACATCCTTCTCCATTTTCACAGTCTCTTAGGGGAGATGAACTCTTGAATTCCATGAGGCAATGGAGACTTCAAACACTGGAGTTTTGAAAACATTTGAGGAAGAAACTGAACTCCTTCATGACAGTTTTCTCAATCAGGAAACTACAACTCAGTATTAAAAATCAAATCTTTTTAAAAGCTTTACAAGATATTATAATGGACCCTCTTTATAGACAAATTTCTGAGTTCCTCTGCTCAGCCTGAAAGATAAGAAATAGCATGTAAGGGTAATTTAGATTTGGCTTGCCTTGGCAAGAATACACAGAAGAACTGTACAAAAAAGATCTTCACTACCCAGATAATCACGATGTTGTGATCACTCATCTAGAGCCAGACATCTTGGAATGTGAAGTCAAGTGGGCCTTAGAAAGCATCACTATGAACAAAGCTAGTGGAGGTGATGGAATTCCAGTTGAGCTATTTCAAATCCTGAAAGAAGATGCTGTGAAAGTGCTGCACTCAATATGCCAGCAAATTTGGAAAACTCAGCAGTGGCCACAGGACTGGAAAAGGTCAGTTTTCATTCCAATCCCAGAGAAAGGCAATGCCAAAGAATGCTCAAACTACCTCACAATTGCACTCATCTCACATGCTAGTAAAGTAATGCCCCAAATTGTCCAAGCCAGGCTTCAGCAATACGTGAACTGTGAACTTCCTGATGTTCAATCTGGTTTTAGAAAAGGCAGAGGAACAAGAGATCAAATTGCCAACATCTGCTGGATCATGGAAAAAGCAAGAGAGTTCCAGAAAAACATCTATTTCTGCTTGATTGACTATACCAAAGCCTTTGACTCTGTGGATCACAAGAAACTGTGGAAAATTCTGAAAGAGATGGGAATACCAGACCACCTGACCTGCCTCTTGAGAAATCTGTATGCAGGTCAGGAAGCAACAGTTAGAACCAGATGTGAAACAACAGACTGGTTCCAAATAGGAAAAGGAATACGTCAAGGCTGTATACTGTCACCCTGCTTATTTAACTTCTATGCAGAATACATCATGAGAAATGTTGGACTGGAAGAAACACAAGCTGGAATCAAGATTGCTGGGAAAAATATCAATAACCTCAGATATGCAGATGATACCACCCTTATGGCAGAAAGTGAAGAGGAACTAAAGAGCCTCTTGATGAAAGTGAAAGAGGAGAGTGAAAAAGTTGGCTTAAAGCTCAGTATTCAGAAAACGAAGATTATGGCATCTGGTCCCATCACTTCATGGCAAATAGATGGGGAAACAGTGGAAACAGTGTCAGACTTTATTTTTTGGGGGTCCAAAAGCACTGCAGATGGTGACTGCAGCCATGAAATTAAAAGATGCTTACTCCTTGGAAGAAAAGTTATGACCAACCTAGATAGCATATTCAAAAGCAGAGACATTACTTTGCCGACTAAGGTCCGTCTAGTCAAGGCTATGGTTTTTCCAGTAGTCATGTATGGATGTGAGAGTTGGACTGTGAAGAAGGTTGAGCGCTGAAGAATTGATGCTTTTGAACTGTGGTGTTGGAGAAGACTCTTGAGAGTCCCTTGGACTGCAAGGAGATCCAACCAGTCCATTCTGAAGGAGATCAACCCTGGGATATTTTTGGAAGGAATGATGCTAAAGCTGAAGCTCCAGTACTTTGGCCACCTCATGCAAAGAGTTGACTCATTGGAAAAGACTGTGATGCTGGGAGAGATTGGGGGCAGGAGGAGAAGGGGACGACCGAGGATGAGATGGCTGGATGGCATCACTGACTCAATGGACATGAATCTGAGTGAACTCCGGGAGTTGGTGATGGACAGGGAGGCCTGGCGTGCTGCAATTCATGAGGTTGCAAAGAGTCGGACACGACTGAGTGACTGAACTGAACTGAACTGAACCATATTATGATTGGGTAGACCCGTTCCTTTAACATTTTGGGGAAACAAAGCCAAGAGAAGAGGTGGGAAAAAATCTGTCCCATGGGCAAAATGCTCAAGCATCCTTTGCCTTTTTCCTGCAGTGGTCCTGAGTTTGTTTCAGACGCAGTAGTTGTCTCAGGCTGTCTGTGCTGATAATCTGACTAATAATCACCCGTCTGGGCTTCTTCTTGGAAGTCAGAAGTGAAAGGTAATGTATCTCTTGCCACAGAGGTTGATATGTGATCTGAAGGGCTTTGAGCCAACTTGGAACGCTCTCTGAAACCACTAGTAAAATGAGTTAAGACTGAGAGGGCCACAGGGGAAGGTATAACCTGATGAGACTTGGGCTGCCCTTTACCCAGGAAAGGTCTTCTCAAGAAACTGGCTTTACTTTGGAAGTATCCATTTAATCCCCTTAATGTATCGATTTCCCCAGGTGACACAGAAGAAACAGTGGCTTAATGATACATCAGTGGTTTATCCTGTTTGTACCAGTACCCGCAGCTGTCACAGGTTTTCACCTATGGCTAGTCACCATACATCTTTGGGATCCCAGACTCTTTTTAGTGAAAACATTTTCTCATTGGAATCCTTGATTGGCATTGATGGAGTATGTTAGATCTAAGCCGAATGAAAATTAACTTACTCAGTGTAGGAAACAAATCTGATGTCATTTGATCATGTACTTTTCTGGGTCTGTTTTGTTTCTGCTAATAGAGGCACTGCTGCTACAGTGACTGGGGGTGGGGGAAATGTTAGTTGTAGTTTTGAGTCTGCCCCTTTCTTAGCTGACTGTTTTTCCCCATGTTTCTCCTATTCTCTGGCTCTTTCCATATTTCTTTGTCCAGAGCACATTCCTCCCAACTTCCAGCATCCCTTGCCAAACTTCTAAATGAAATCTCAAGTTTCCTGAGTCCCTAAACATATGAACTCCAACCTCTATTATACAAATTTGACATAAAAATTGGGTAAAGAAAAATGATAGGACTCTCCAGAGAATCTTGAATTATGTCAGATGCAATGCCATTTTAGTAGTAATTATGTGACCATTAAACTGAAAATTTGAAGTGGTCCAAGTTATAACATATAAAATCCATTTTTAATTGCTTGCAGGAATTTAGTGGTATTTTTGCCCATTTTGGGGAAGATCTGATGGAGAAGGGAAAGTCTACCCAGTCCAGCATTCCAGCCTGGAGAATTCCATGGACAGTCTGTGGGGTCGCAAGGAGTCGGACATGGCTGAGTGACTTTCACTTTCACTTTTGCCCATTTTATTTAAAGAGACGGTTCTGTGAAATTTCTTGACTCATTTAATGAAGTAAACATCCAAGCTAAGCTCTTAAATAGTATGGGTATATTTTGTCTTCTGTCAAAGTATACCCAAAGACAAAATTGAAAAAGTCATCCTTGATAGCTAGTTTTTTTCAAGAAGTGCCATTTATCACCACAGATTAACAGAAATAGGATGGAAATGCTACTTTAATAAAGACTGAATAATAGAGTAAATTATTTTCTTTATTTTTAATATGTTTTCATTTTTAATTAATATGTGGGTATTGAAAAAAATCAAATAGTGCTAAAAGGTTAATAACAAGTCAATACTACCCCCCACTCCCACTGTGTATCTTTTCCCTGTTAAATGTCTAATTCCATTGACTTTAGATGTTTATTCTGATGTCTTTCTCTCTACTACCCAACAATATGCCTTTAGTGCTCATTCTTTTTTATTTTAATCTGCGAAAGTATCTCACAGGTACTTCGAAAGAATAACTTCATTTATTTATTCATTTTCGCCTGTACTGGGTCCTTGTTCCTGCTCAGGCTAAGCTCTAGTTGCTGCAAGTGGGGGCTGCTCTCTAGTTGCAGTGCGTAGACTTCTCATTGTGGTGGCTTCTCTTATTGTGGAGCACAGGCTCAAGGGGCTGCTTGCAGCTCCTGGGCTGTACAGCCCAGGCTTAGGAGTGCGGGATGGGGGACCCTTCCAGATCAGGCATGGAACCCCCTGGGCTCTACAGCCCAGGCTCAGCAGTGAGGGATGTGGGACCCTCCCAGATCAGGGATGGAACCTCCTGGGCTCTACAGCCCAGGCTCAGGAGTGCGGGATGTGGGACCCTCCAGATCAGGGATGGAACCTCCTGGGCTTTACAGCCCAGGCTCAGGAGTGCGGGATGTGGGACCCCCCAGATCAGGCATGGAACCTCCTGGGCTCTACAGCCCAGGCTCAGCAGTGAGGGATGCGGGACCCTCCCAGATCAGGCATGGAACCCCCTGGGCTCTATAGCCCAGGCTCAGCAGTGAGGGATGTGGGACCCTCCCAGATCAGGGATGGAACGTCCTGGGCTCTACAGCCCAGGCTCAGGAGTGCGGGATGTGGGACCCTCCCAGATCAGGCATGGAACCCCCTGGGCTCTACAGCCCAGGCTCAGGAGTGCGGGATGTGGGACCCTCCCAGATCAGGCATGGAACCCCCTGGGCTCTATAGCCCAGGCTCAGGAGTGCGGGATGTGGGACCCTCCCAGATCAGGCATGGAACCCCCTGGGCTCTATAGCCCAGGCTCAGGAGTGCGGGATGTGGGACCCTCCCAGATCAGGCATGGAACCTGTGTCTCCTGTATCAGCAAGTGGGTTCTTTACTGCTGAGCTACCAAGGAAGCGCTGCTGCTCATTCTTCATTCATCAGCTTTAAATGTTGCCTATAGACTTCTTATAGAGATTGATTAGGATTATTTGAGCTCTTTTGTGTACTCCTCTCTTTACTGACCTATTATCCCAGGGTGTGACATACTCATTCTATTAATAATACAAATCCTGAATATGAAGTATTCATTAAAATCCCAGGCTCAGCACTCAGGTGCAAGGTGGTCTCATTTTTATGCAATATGCATTTTTAGCAAAGGACTGGGTAATTCTGATGCAGATGCCCAAAGAAATTAAGGTCTAGGGTTTGACTCTTGATTTTTCTCTAGGTGTCAGGTAATGCAGGATTTCCAGAATTGTGGAGGATTCAAGGGCATAGTTAATTTGCAAGCAATGACTCAGGGCTTCTGCTTTAATGAATAGATGAATCTGTAGACACCATGCAAATTGTTTGTATTGGGTTGGCCAAAGAATTTGTTTGGTTTTTTTCCTAAAGATGTTATGAAAGACCTGAATGAACTTTTTGGCCAACCCTATACATAATTTTGTTGTTTTTGTTTAGTCGCTAAGTTGTGTTTGACTCTTTTGTGACCCCATGGTCTGTAGCCTTCAGGTTCCTCTTTCCAAGGGATTTTCCAGGCAAGAAAGAGCACTGGAGTGAGTCGTCATTCCTTTCTCCAGGGGATCTTCCCCACCCAGAGATCAAACCCGAGTCTCCTGCCTTGGCAGGCGGATTCTTTACCACTGAGCCATCTGGGAAGCCCATGTTTAATTTTGTAGTCATTGCTTATAAATAAAGTAGAAAATGGCTTACTTCCTCTAAACATAATAAACATGTACCCTTCAAAATCGTTTGCCAAGGAAAGCATAAACTTGAACTTGGCCTGTTAGTCAAGTGATTTATAATGTTTAAAAAGATGCTCTGAATTGCTTTTTCTGCTTTCTTAATGTGTCTGCATTTGTTTTGGAGGTGCAGAAGCTCCCAGAAGTGACAGCAGGCAGAGGAGGCAGAGCACAGGCTCAGAAATCCAAAGTGCAACTAGGAAGAGGGGCAGGAGGTACCAGGAAGTGAGGCCTCCACAGCCCAGCTTCAGCCAAATGATTAATGCCTGACATGAGTCAGGAGAACACTATGCTCACAAGTCCAGGGAGACAACTGTCAGAACCTCTTTAGGAGGTTCTATTCACAAGGAGGCTTTTACCCCTTAGCTTGGAATTCAGGGGCAGAGAGAGAAGTGGTTCTAGGTCCTAGATGCTAGGAGGCATAAATGTTCAGTAATTTAAAAAGGGACCAAGGCAAAAGTCTAGCCTGAAAGTATCAGTCATTTTGGGTGAGAGCAGATGACAGGGACTAGTACGCGTTTCAGGTCCCAGGCATGTTTTTCCATGAAGCAGATTTGGAGTGTAACAGCGGGACCTAGAATATGTTCATGTACTCCTAGTACCTAAAAGGAAATCTTTGGAGATAGGGCTGCCAGGATATTTCTGACTATTTAGTAGGTTTCTGTGTTTGTTTGGAAGCTGGAGTACAGTTTATTAGTTAGCGTGTCTAGCTCCAGCGAGTTTGAGAGAGCAGGGAATGCCCATTACCTGGAGGTTTCAGGAGAAATGCTGGAGAATGCTTGGAATGTCAGGAATAATTCCAGAATCCCTCCTTTGAGTTCAGCATTAGAACATGACCTCCTTCGTGGTCTAGACTAGTAAGAAAGATGGTTGTGTACCAGCACCTCCAAGGAGCTGGGAAGGTAGAGGGCTTAAGACTGCTTGACATCCTACTTTCTTTGGCCCTGATTGGTGTGGCAAGTGCAACGGGCTGTGGCTTTGGGCTGGTAGCTAGATGTGGAGCGGTGGTGGGAAAACAGGACCAGGCAGAGTCAAAGGTTGACTTTATTAGATAATCAAACATTTCGGCTTCTCTCATTATCACGAACCACAGGTTCTCCATTGGATTATTTCTTATTTGTGTGTCAACTTAATGCAAGGGTTTCTTTGATATTGAAATAAGGGGTATATGGAAACTTCTCATTCAGTTTTCCTTAGGTAAAAACTCCAAGCTAAATGTGCCTTGTTATTAAAAGTGCCAAGCTAAAAGTGCCATGTTGTTAAAAATTCAGCTGCAGGTTCTGGTTTTCCAAGACAGTGACCATCGTGTGGACCCCTGACTGAAGCATATCGGAGAAAAGTTAGCTGGCGTTTCTTGGCCATCAGATTGATTACTAAGAATTCAGAGTCACTTAAATGAAAATGGCCACTGTGTTTATTTATAAAAGTACTTTGTTGGTCTTCTAAGTTGAAGTTGATGACAGATGTGTTTTTAGAGAAAAAGTACAAACTCTAGAAACATAAGCATCTCCTCTTTCTCAGGCTTGCCTCCTAGGTTGATACTTCATTTTTTTACCCACACAAAGGGCTTTCTTTTTTCTACTGAATACCTGAAAATATGGGTGCAAATGACTAATATGGATTCTTGACATTTTTACTGGAACAAAACTGGTGTTTTCAGGCTTTGATTGCTCAAATCTGGCTGCCTCTGTGGGTGGTGTTGATTATCCCTTTTTTTTTTTGCTCTACAGTCCATATGGCATCACAGTCCACTAAGTGAACTTGCCGATTTAAGTGATGATGTACAATGTTTCCCTGGGACCGTAGAGTTCAGTTCTGTGACCCAAATATGCTGCTGTACTTTGGTCTGTTTATCATGGTTATGAGAATTACTTCATGGAGGTAGACCTCAAGAATGTAAAAGTCACAGCATTTGAGTCAGCAGTTCTCAGTGTTCCAAAGACTGTTTCAGAGGGTATATGAGTTCAAAACTGATTTTATCATAATACTAAGACATAATTTGCCTTTTAGAAGGGCTGTATCAATGATGGAGAGTAGAAGTGCTAGAGCCTTAGTTAGCACTAATCAAGGCTGCTGCTGCTGCTGCTGCTAAGTCACTTCCGGCGTGTCTGACTCTGTGTGACCCCATAGACGGCAGCCCACCAGGCTCCCCCGTCCCTGGCATTCTCCAGGCAGGAACACTGGAGTGGGTTGCCATTTCCTTCTCCAATGCATGAGAGTGAAAAGTGAAAATGAAGTTGCTCAGTCATGCAGTGGCCCTAAAATGGTCATTGTATTGGTCACCACTGTGTACTCAGTTTTTTTTTAAAATTCAGTTTTATTTAAAAATGTTTGCCATGAAACTAAATTTTTTTAAAAAAATTAAATCTGACATTTGAAGACACATCATTTTAACATGCTGCTGCTGCTGCCAAGTCACTTCAGTCGTCCGTCTGTGCGACCCCATAGACGGCAGCCCACCAGGCTCCCCCGTCCCTGGGATTCTCCAGGCAGGAACACTGGAGTGGGTTGCCATTTCCTTCTCCAGTGCATGAGAGTGAAAAGTGAAAATGAAGTCACTCAGTTGTGTCTGACTCTTAGCGACCCCATGGACTGCAGCCTACCAGGCTCCTCCGTCCATGGGATTTTCCAGGCAACAGTACTGGCTGCTGCTGCTGCTGCTAAGTCGCTTCAGTTGTGTCCGACTCTGTGCGACCCCATAGACAGCAGCCCACCAGGCTTCCCTGTCCCTGGGATTCTCCAGGCAAGAACACTGGAGTGGGTTGCCATTTCCTTCTCCAATGCATGAAAGTGGAAAGTGAAAGTGAAGTCACTCAGTCGTGTCCGACTCTTAGCGACCCCATGGACTACAGCCTACTAGGCTTCTCTGTCCATGGGATTTTCCAGGTTTAAAAAGGTCTGCTGAATTTGAATTACAATGGATATCTAAATTTAAAAAAAAAAACCACTTAGATGTTTATTTGAATTTTGAGCAGAATGAATCACTTTTTTTTTTTTTTTTTTTTAGTGGAACTCCATTTTTACTTGGGCATTTGGCAGACATCTCAAAAAAAAAAAAAAAAAAAAAAAGCATGTCACTGTAAAGACAATAAATGGTAAAGTCACCAGTGAGCAAAACTTTAGCTTTCATGTGAAAATATGACTTTTGGAAAACTTTCATTTGCCCTTGTGAGACTGACAGATTTTTTTATACTTAAAGACTTTTTATGAGTAAGTAAGAGATGATGATGAGTGTAATTTTCTGATATTTGATGATGAAATATGCTAACATTTTGAAGATCTGGTTAAATAAAGGATAAGATATGCTTTTAATTCCATATCACAACCAACCTTTAAGATTATTGAATTTTGATATAGTATCAAAGAAGAGTATCCACCATTATATGAAATAGCTCTCAAAATCTCCCTCTGTCTTCTGACTGTGTGTCTGTGTAAAACAGTATTTTCCTTATAAACTTTAACCAAAACAGCATATTGGAATAAACTGAAAGAAGCAAATACGAAAACTCAGTAACCTCTATTAAGCCAAACATTAAAGAGCTTTGCAAAAAGGTAGAACAGTGTCAGTTTTCTCACTATTTTTTGTTTGTTTGTTTTGGAATGTGTATTTTTCATTAAAGTATGTTATTTCTGTTAGTGTAATGAATTTTTGTTATTTTAAAGTCAACAAGTTTTAAAATTTCTGTTTCAACTTCTAAAACAGTAAATATTCATAGATGTCTCTCATATAAACAAAAAGTTTTGGTAGGTTTAATAATCTTTCAGAGCGTAAAAGGATCCTAGGTTAAAAAGATCTGAAAACCATTGGTTTTAGTTATGTTTTCAACATATGGTCTACATTAGAAATCCATATATAGTTTAAATATAAAGCAAATCATTTTTAACCACCCCCACCTCGCCCCCACCACCGAGTTTTCTTAGCATTGCCTTTGTTCTTAGGTTTCTGTGTGTCTGTCCAGAAATGCCCATAAGGAATCTTTGCCCCTAGATCTGCGCACTACCCTCCTGGGAGTAGGTACCAGCCACAATTTCCTCCTACCTGAAAGGAAAGCGGGTCACTTGTGTGCATTTATGGACAGATTGTCATTGCCTCTCACATCTGGCTAACTCCTTTATAAGGAGAGAGGGACAGCTAGCTGGGGATATGATTGCTGGCTGAAGGATTCTGTGTGTAAAACCTTTATCTAGAGACAGAATTGGAATTTGGAGGGAGTGTTTATGAGTTCATCATAAAGTGGTTTACCTAATGGTACTGCAGTCTATCAACAAAAGATGTAATTATTTATTTAAAAAGATATTGTGGTAGTCTCTGGGAATACAGTGAATAAAAGAGACAGCCCTTGACTGTAAATGTAAAGTTATGTGTGCACCTTGAG
Organism: Ovis canadensis; assembly: GCF_042477335.2. Lineage (NCBI taxonomy): Eukaryota > Metazoa > Chordata > Mammalia > Artiodactyla > Bovidae > Ovis > Ovis canadensis. The sequence goes on along the minus strand of NC_091248.1, from coordinate 77,698,806 downwards.
ATGAAGTTGAAGGTCATGGGTAACAATGAAAACAGTTTAATGAAGAAGCCACTTTTTTAGAACACTTAAAAAAAAATAACATCTTGTTGATGTTATTATTTTGAGTTCAATGTCGGGGCAATGAGGGATTAGAGATGGGTGTGAAATTCATGCTATTTTGACCCCTGCCTCTTTAGAACAGTGGAGGAGAGGCCCTGCTCCCAACCTGGTGTTCTCGCCTGATCCCCACAAAGCTCTTGTCTTCTCTGCAGCTCTTAACCTAACCCAGTCCAGGACTGTCACAGCCTCCCTTGTTGTCCCATGAAGTCCCACCCAAAGTGAGAGACAGAGGAAACAAACACACATTTTCCTTGTATCCTTGTTTCTGCCACTACCGCCTACTGAGGAATCTGTAAGGGTTCTATTTGTTTACAACTTGTCTCTTTTTTAAGGCCACCCAGAGGCAAATTTGGAGCAAGTTTGCTAGGCAAAAAAATTAAAAAAGATAAGAGAAAGACACGGCTGAAATATCCCTCAGTGTATCCTACAAACACCTTCTTTGAAGGCATGGAAACCACAAGCCTACAGAGCCTGCCTTGGGAATCTGTAGCCAGCTATGTTTTCAGAGAATGTGGGAGGCAGAGTTTTCCTACTATAGTGTTTATAAATATTCCAGAAATGCCAGGCATTGGTAGGGTGACCTGGTTTATGGAATTGGGAAAGAGCCACGTGGAAACCTAAAATTATTTTTCTATTTTTTTGCCCCTATGGTAAAATGTATGAAAATTCTGGAAAAAAAAAAAAAAGGTGAAGATAATCCTGAAGAAAACAATAAACCCAACCAACCAACAAACACTATCAGAGTGGTTTTTGGAATCTGTAAAAATAAAATATTAAATTGAATTTGAAGAGCCTATTTTTTAATATAGTATTTATGGAGGGGAAGGCTTTGGGGAGTAGAACTGTTTGCTCAATTAAGGAATATTGATTGCTCAATATAAGGACTTGTTTACTCTAAAATTGTCACCAAGAAATTTGTGTCAAGGAGGAAGGCTTCTATAGCTGTCAATACTTAGGATAGACACAAAGTAGTAAATTAAAGTGGATTAGTATTTTATGAATTGTGTTCCTCTTTATATTGTACCAGGATATGTCCATGTGCTATGAAAAAAGAGTTCTATGGTCATGTGAGAAATCATCTTATATATTCTCCCAATTGGATATTTATATGCATTAAAGGATAAGAAAAGACCTACAATAAAGAAAACTCATTTAACTTTGTTCAACACAACCTTATTCATTTCTTGGCAGGAGTCTTATGTCGTGGAACCCCTAGCTAATCTCCTATGGAAAAAGATTCCACAAAATACTAGTTTAGGAAATGGTATAGGAGATAATTGAATATATTACCTCAATACTTTTGATGGACAGATTTAGCCAATCCAGAAAATTCTTCTAGTGGCTCTGAAAGAAGACTGAGGTAAATGCTGGCCTGTGTTGGTAAGGAATTGCCATTGTCTTTCACATCTGCCTACCTCCTTCATTGGAAAGCTGAAGAGCCAGCTGGGGTTATGACAATTTGCCTGCGGGATTCAGTGTGCTAGAAGTCACAGCCAACTATTTTATCCTTCCCTCTAGACTTCAGATGGATTGTGGTTACGGCACCCTTCAATGTTTTTTAAAAAAAAAAAAACAACCACATTTTTAAAAATGCTTATAGATTTTAAAAATGACCTACTATATCTATGGGGTTGCCTCACGTATTCATAGGGAACACCAGCTATTTGCGGTCATGGAGCAAGGAAGCATGCCAGCATGTGTTACTTTCTAGAGGGAGATGAAATGATTATTCCCACCAACCCTCAAACACACCCCTCCTTAGGAAAACAAACATTTGCAAGTTCATTTTATAAAATCCGCATAGAACTTATATAAATACATTGTGACAGCGGCTGTCATACTGCATATATCAAGAAAGTGCTTTGAAATTTTATGCAAATACATGGGTGATGTATACACTACTGTGCACCCCAAAAGACTACTCCATGTGTTCCTGGTGCCAAGGAAAACATGAATGTTCTCCAAGTAATTCAGAGGAAAAGTCACCACAGCCCTGTACCTTTCACAGCCCTGTTCTCTGGGCCTGTGAAACCGACTTTGAATGGCTAATCCTAAAGCACGCAGGGTGGGAGTGAGAGTGCTGAAGGTTCATTTTTATCAGGAACTTTTATAGATTAAGTTCTGTGCTGGGTGCTTTAAGTACATTCACTCATAACGTTTTCACAACATCTTTGTAAGGTAAGTGGCATTGTTTAGTAATAAAATAACCAAGATGCACATTACATAAATTGCCAAGGTCACTCATTTGTTAATTTATGGAGCTGACTGAGATTTACAGTTAATTTGACCCTACAGTATTTGTAAGAACTAAACATTTAATGAGCACTTATTTGTGCACCAGACACTGAGCTAAACCCTTTACCTCCATCATCTGATTTTTTATATGAACTTGTGAGAATGGGTACAGGTTGTTTTTTTTTCTAATTTACAGATGAAGAAATTGAAACATAGAGAAGTAAACTAAATTTAGTGCAAAGTAGCAAAGGATTGAACTGGGGTAGGAGAGGGCTCTTAACCCCAGGGTTTGTTCCTTTGAACCATGTGGATTTCCAGTTTTCCTTCTCGATTTAGACTCTGGAAACTACCTGCTTGTACTGAGTTCAAGGAGTGGGCTTCCCCAGTGGCTCAGTGGTAAAGAATCTGCCTACCATGCAGGAGTCACAGGAGATGTGGGTTCGATTCCTGGGTAGGAAAGATGCCCTGGAGGAGAGCATGGCTACCCACTCCAGTCTTCTGGCCTGGAGAATCCCATGGAGAGGAACCTGGCTGGCTACAGTCTATAGGGTCGCAGAGTCAGACATGACTTAAGTGACAGCACGTACCCACTGAGCTTAACGCACAGGGAGATAGTGAAGGCTCATGCCTTCATAAACTAGGATTTCATAACTTTAAAAAGTAATTATTTTCTGCAGATTTTTGATTCATCACCCATTATCAGGAATTTGGTATCCATATGCATGGAAACGGTTATTTGTACAACTCTAATAAAAGACCACATTGGGGTTTTGAGAGACTGTTTCAGTGTAAAGACCTCATATCTAAGTATTAGGTGAAAGGAAAGTGAAAGTGAAGTCGCTCAGTCGTGTCCGACTCTTTGTGACTTCATGGACACCAGGCTCCTCTGTCCATGCGATTTTCTAGGCAAGACCCTGGAGTGGGTTGCCATTTCCTTCTCCAGGGAACTTCCCAACCCAGGGATTGAACCCAGGTCCCCCGCATTGTAGACAGACACTTTACCGTCTGAGCCACCAAGAATGGCCCCCTTATTAGGGTTTGCAGCTTTTTGTCCCAAACATTGGGATACATGTACATCTGAGGCTTTCCTCCTTCATTCCTGTCACCCTTTGGAGTTAGGAATACTTGTGAGGCAAATCATTTAAAATATTTGCTAGGAACAATTTCAGTGGAATACTGCTCCTTTCATTTGCAAGCGTTAAGAACTCTTCTGTTTTTCAAAGTGAAACTTATTAGACCCTTTGAGAACTATGGATTTTGAATCCATATGAATTTTGTGGTTGCCCAAGTTTCCCTAGGATGGCATTTTTATTAAATGAGAGCAACCCTTTTTAAAATATTTATTTATTTGGCTACACTGGGTCATCGATGCGGCACATGGGCTTTCTCTAGGGGCTGCTCTCAGGGGCTTCTCTTTAGTTGCAGAGTGCGGGCTTCTCATTGCGGCGGCTTCTATTGTTGTTGCAAAGCCCTTGCTCTAGGTGAGTGGGCTTCACTATTTGCAGCACTCAGGCTCAACAGGTGCAGCTTGCAGGCTCTGGAGTTTGGGCTCAGTAATAGTGGTGCATGGGCTTAGTTGCTCCTTGGCATGTGGGATCTTCTCGGCACTGACTTGGAAGTTGGGTTCTTAATTGGACGCCCGAGAGCAACCACCAGGGACGACCACCAGGGACACCCGAGAGCAACCATTTTTCACACAGATTTGATGCCAGAGAATGGAGCACTTGTGATTTCAGTCAGGCCACTTGGGAGGATTTACAAAAAAAGAAGGGAGACTTGAGCCTAAAGGCTATCCCAGGCTAAACTAGTTAAAAGGTCAGTGGATCATAGTCTTTGTCCTACACTACTGGAAACATCTTCCTAAAACAAAAGCATGAAATAGTCACTGTACATGAGAATCTCTAGGATGCATTTTAAGTAAAATATAGGACATAAATGTAAGTGTATTTTCCACTTTAGCAATTTTTCTGGGGGGGAGGAATGGAACCATTTTGGTTGTCTCACCCACAGACTCCCTAAAACATAAGATGTTATGTCCTATCTAAAAAATTAAGAGAAATCCTTCACTTCGAGGGCAATATCTATAATCTACACACTTGAGCATATGCCAGACTCTCTTCAGATTAGAAATATTTTCAACCAATCTGAATTAGCAATGTTCTGATCATGAGTTGGTCATATACTTTGACCTACTTGTTTATAACAGTTTTCTGAATTAGGCAACCAAACTTGAGTACTGGTTGATGAAGATCTTTATAAATAGCATAGGTCAATTTAAAACGTGACTTTCTGGATTTCTCGGTCAAGAAAAGAGCTAGATGTCCACAGTCAGTGTGTAAACTTTCACTCAATCTGCTTGTTTTTGAGACATTGCCATCATCCTGCCGCTGGTTTGGAAAAATAAAATGGTTGATATTTCTGAGTCACTGCCTCCCTGAGTCTTCGATGTCTGCCTTCCAAATACTCCGCTTCCGCACTGTATGGGTATTCAGCACTGGTCTTTAAAGAGAGATGCTGCATGTGTTCTGAGTTGCTTGGCTCTATTTCAAATGGATTGGCCTTCCCCTGGTTTCCAATCAAAGGTGACCTTCCACTCTTTTTCCATTAGTATCATAGGAACCATGGAAACTGTCCTTGGCTTTCATTGAAACGTTTATGGTAATGCTGACAAGCGGCTGGCCTTCTGTTTGAGCTATGGCCTAAAATAACTTGTCCTGAACTGTTTTCTGTATCTTTTTCTGAAATAAGATACAATTGTTGCTCAGGTAGAACTTTTTTTTTTTTTTTATTCCTTTTAATAGGGTTAAGGGTTTAACCTTAACCTCTGGGTTGCTAGGCGTATTGTCATAGTTATAGAGCTGTTGTCTTCTCAGACCTCACCCATGACCTGGCAAACTTTCCAGCCAGCTGCCCCCTCACTGAGGTACCTACTCTCTTCCGGCTTCTCTGGAGCACCTTCTGGCCAAGACTATGAGACAATGCTTCTGAACCTCGTCTGATATTATTCCAGGAGAAGCTCAATTTAGTATAACTCATTGTTTCTGCAAGAAGCCAAGCACTTTCTCTTTCTGCTTATGAGTCCATTTGCCAGAGAATATACGTATGTTTTGTCCCCAGGTACTATTTTATAATAGGTATTGCCAATGGTGATCATCTTCTTAGGCGGATGCCTAGTCTTCCTAAAAAGAGTTTATGATAGAGGAACTATCTCTTTTCTGCACTGGACAAGAGTCCATCGTCTCTGCATGTCTGTCTGCCATTGTCCCCTCTGTTCCCCCCATTTTCCCAGTCACTCTGGTTCTCAGCCTGGCATGCCTACTGCATCCATCCTCTTTGATTGCACATCGCCACTAATATCATGGAGACCTCTGATCACCAGCAGTGTCATCTGAATTTTCCTTTCCATGTGTTTTACTCAATTATAGAAATCCCAAATCAGTGGGCCTGTACTTGAATATTTCAAATTCTTTTCAGCTTTACTTTCAGCATCTTTCTTCCTCAGGACCAACATGGGCATCCGTGGCAGGCACTGGGCTTGGAATAGCTTGAGTGACGGATGCCAAGTTATATTCACAATAGTCCTTTCCGTCTGTGACTAGACTCAGTAACTAGGGGATTCTGTTGTTCTGCATCTCTTCCTCCCTTAGGATGGAGTTTGCTCTCACAAGAAGACAAATGAGTGAACTTCTCTTTTTCACTGGAGTTGCCCAGACTTGTCAGAATGCAAGCTTTGGCTCAAGCTATGAGCCCCTCATCACAACCTATTTCCAACAGCCTGTACACATCTTTTCCTTTGATCATATTGGGCCTAGATTATGATCATCCCAAGAGCTAGCCAAGATTGGGTTACATCCTGATTGTCTTAAAACACAAACTTAGAATTGGTTGACAAGACCAATACCCACAGGCATCACTAGTTTGAATGAATAGTGCTAGAAGCCTCTAGTTTCTCTGGACAGTGTACCTCAATAGAGCTAGAGTGTTTATAGGACTCTGTGGGTATTATATTTACAGTATTTTATATTTTATTAGAATTTTAGGGAATTGTCACTTGATACAAAGAACTGTACATAGTCATGTATACTGAATGGAAGTTTAGAAATTTTTCATTTAAAGATCAGTGTCTAACATATAGAAACTCAAATGTTTGTTGCAGAGATGAACAAAAGCCAAAATGCTGTGACTCATCAATTCAGAAATTTAAGTTTAAATATAATCTTTTTTTCTGTAGTGTTTTCAGGTATACTATATTTATGAAAAATCTCGAAGACTTCTAAGTGCAATTTTGTCAGTACAGTAAGGGGATCCAGATATATCTTCATTAAGACTAATTCATTTTAAGGCAACAGATGTTTTTAGACCTTAGGAAACATTACTGGAGCACAAACATTTTTGAATTATTCCAGTTTTAACTGACAACTGTACAAGTAGGTGTTTAACTAAAAACCAAGCACTTCGATGTTACTGTGGTCTAGCTGTGGAGCTGGGAGGAGAGAAGCCCTTGACGAAGACAAAAGGAAGATTAACCTAGCTTCTATCCTCAGTGAACTCTCAACCCAGTTTGGGTAAATAATAAATCCAAATGAAAGACTGCGGAAGCAAAATAAAACAATATGAAGCATGTGGTATATTACATAAACTACTTCTGGTGTCAAAACTTAAAGGTCAACAGAAAGGTTTTAGATGAGCAGTCCATGAGCATACTGTGGGACAGTATTTCTAGAGACACTTGCCTCCAGTCAAAGGCTTTCGTGTGGCTTCCTCCTTAGTGCATAACCAGCTTTGCTGCAGTGCAGACAGCCTGCGGAACATGAAAAATGCCCTTCCTCCTGCACAATGGTGTTATTTCCTTCCTTTCAGGAATGGCTCATAACTCACAGGAGGTGTGAGTTCTGAATGATCGGTCTTTTCATCTCCCTGGAAGTGGGCCAGACTGTAGATAAAGCGTTTGATGTGTCAGCGGTAGGCTTGTAACAGCTTTGACTACTTACATGATGATGAAAGGTTGAACTTTGATAAAAATGGCAAGAAAAGGAAAAGGGCTCGTTTTCTTTCTTTTACTTTTTTTTTTTCAGAACGGCAGTTGAAAAATGTCCTACCAGGGTGGTCTGGAAGGTGTCTGGGAATCTGAAACATCAGGAGGTTGTTCTCCTGTGGATTTGTTTGTTTATTTGTTGATTGTTTCAGAGAGGGAACCCCCGATGCTTGCCAGCAAGGCCAGATTCTCAGGGCCCTTGTCGGCAAGTCCTACCTCTCTGTTCAGTGAGCCTTGAAAAGAGGGGTCACATCCTTCAGGGCAGATTACTGCTTCTGCTCCAGTCATCCCTCAGCCCTCAGCTCCCATATGCAGACATCAAATGAACCAGGGCTGGCAGATCTGTTCTGATTCCCAGAGCTTTTTTATCCCTCAGGTTGCAGGGCATTTGCTCAAAGATCGCATTGGAGGTTGATCCTCAAGGGTGGTCTTATCTTCCTGTTTCTAAAATGGACAAAGACAGGGAATAAAATATTCATGGAAACTTCCAACCAGTTGGAATTTGCCTCAAACAGTATCCCAGTTGTTATCAGTGATTTGTGTGTCTGCCTGTGGGGAAAGCTGGGTTTGGGGAAGAGGAAGAAATTTGAAATTTTCTTTTTCAAAGCAGAAACATTAAGGAAAAAAAAAAAAATCCTGCCATTCAGCTAAGTGACAAGAAAGAGCAAAGAACCAGGACTCAGAGGAAGACAGATGAATTTTTACTTTTAGATATGAGGCTTAAGCAACACATAATGGAAACCCTCTTTTAAAATGGTGTTAGTAAAAAGAATCAACACATTTACATTACCTATTTATTTATGACTCTAATAGTTGTTTCACAAAATTATGATCTTTGGCCCTGCCTCCACTTGCCCTTGAAGTCCACTGTTGTCTCCATAGCTAGGCTGAACCTGCTCACCCAGGCAGCTGCTGAACATAAGCCTAGAGCCGGCAACAGAGGAGGCCTGGCTGTGGTACCATACAACCCCAACCCCGGCCTTCAGTTTCTGTGAAATCTCCTGTAGGTATCTCTGAACATGATGAATACAATCAGACTCTCTGGGGATCCCCTGTCTGGCCATCAGAGGACACTGAAGTCCCTGCAGGGCTTACTGTTAAGGGCCAGAGAGTGACAAATCATACAACTTGGCGGGAACTTACATATAGGGGCCCCGAAGAGACCTGTTGGCAAACAGGATGGTTTCCTCCTTCCTTAACATCCAAAATGTTCTTGAAGGTGTCCATCAGCACCGATGATCGGCCTGAAACGACAAGAGTGAGCAAGATGAGAAACTCAGATTATCTGAATGGAGTGTTCACCTTCTGAAAGGGAGAATGAAATAACTAGAGATGAGCAGGGGGAGAGGAGCAAATGGGAAGTGAGGAACTTGTTCAGTTCAGTACCATATAACCAGGATTCAAACAGAAGTTCCTGGCTGTCTTTTCCTTTTTGGTAAAACATGGGAAAAACTAGCTTGTTCAGGGAGGGAAAAGCTGATAGGAAGGTTATTATAGTGTTTTGTAGTGACGTTAGAGCTGAAACATTACATCTGGTGCTACACAGTGAAATGAAATGTCATTTCTTTAATAATAATAACTTTGGTAGGTATAATAATGTGCTCTCTAGCTCGTCTAGATATTCACATCCTAATCCCCCAAACCTGTGACTGTCACCTTATATGGCAAAAATGACTTTGCAGATATAATTTTAGTTAAGAATGTTTCCAGTAGTCATGTACGGATGTGAGAGCTGGACCTTAAAGAAGGCTGAGTGCCAAGAACTGATGCTTCTGAACTGTGTTGCTGGAGAAGACTCTTGAAAGTTCCTTGGACAGCAAGGAGATCAAACCAGTCAATCCTAAAGGAAATCAACCCTGAATATTCATTGAGAGGACTGATGCTGAAACTGAAGCTCCAATACTTTGGCCATCTGTTGCGAAGAGCTGACTTATTGGAAAAGACCCTGATGCTGGGAAAGATTGATGGCAGGAGAAGGGGGTGACAGAGGATGAGATGGTTGGATGGCATCATCGACTAAATGGACATGAGTTTGAGAAAACTGAGGGAGATAGTGAAGGACCAGAAAGCCTGGTATGCTGTAGTCCATGGGGTCACAAAGAATCAGACATGAGAGATTATCCTGGATTATCTGGATGGACCCTTTTTTCAAGAGTCCTTAAAAAGGGAAAATGGAAGGGTCAGAGTTAGAGGAGGCATGATAATGGAAGCAAGGGCCAGGTTCAGAGAGAGATTTGAAGATGATACTGATGGTTTTGATGATGGAGAAAGAAGACCAGGAACCTAGAAGTTGGAAGAGACAAGGAAACAGATTCCTCCTAGGAGTCTTTAGAAGGAACACAGCCCTGCCAACACTTTGATTTTAGCCGAGTGAAATTGATTTCAGACTTCTAATCTCCAGCACTGTAAGATAATAAATGTGTGTTACTTTAAGTCACCAAGGCTGTGTGGTAATTTGTTAGATCAGCAATAGGAAACCAAAACAATAATATGAGCAACAGTACGATTGGACTTGGAAACATTAATTGATGGGAAAAATGAAAGGAATTTGGTTCAGGCTTGATTCTTAAGGCAGGCCTTGATTTTCTGAATAGGCAGTGAAGAAAGAAAAAGGTTTTGTTTTTATCAGCCCAGTGGGTACTTCTCAGAGGTCATTGTTTGCTCAAGATTTTCATGGGGCAAAATAAGTACCGTGGCAAAACTTTGCTGACATACCTTTGATTCTCTGTGTGTAGAACTGAAGTTGAGTTTTATTTTATGACTTGAAAACAAAAACCCATGCATAGCATGATGTTCAGATTCTTGGGAAAGAAAGTCTCCAGGATCCATACAGATGGTGATGATAAAGCCTGAGTTGGACTCAGCACAGATGCCTCAGAGAAGCGTAATTCAACTCGATCAACCTCAATCACCCATTCCTGCCCTCCTTTCCATGAGCATGAGTAAAAGTAGCCTCTAGCCACTGAGGTGAAATGGGGCCTGATTCTTCTCTCAGAGAACTCTTCAACCTAAAAAATATTCTCCATCATTCAGAACACACGTCTTAATCATGTGTTATAAGCTATGATGTGTGCTAGCTGTGAGGAACTCACAAGATAATTATAACTTAATCCCCAATTGATGGAAGCTCCTGTTAATTAGGTATTTGCAAAATGTGGTGCCTTGGACAGCAGCATTCAAGTCGGCTGGGAAAGTTATCAAAAATGCAGGTTCCTGGATCGTGGCTTGAGAAATGTTGGTCTAGTGTAGTAGTTCTCAACTTGAATTGATTTTGTACCCTGCCGTCATTTGGCAGTGTTTATTGCAACCAGGAGATGAAGAGGATAGAGACCAGGGATGATGCTAAACATTCTACAGTGCATATGATGGCTCCCTGAAGCAAAGACTTAAAACATCAGTAATGTCAAAGTTGAAAAGCCCTAGGCTAGTGTTGAGTCTCACAAACACACACACACATGTACACACACACACACACACAAATTATTTTAGCATGTGGTAGTAGTGGTTTAGTCACTCAATCGACTCCAACTCTTTGCAACCCTATGGGCTATATATATAAATATATAGATAGATAGATAGATAGATAGATAGATAGATAGCCTGTCAGGCTCCTCTGTCCATGGGATTTTATAGCATGTAATATAAACATATATGCCAGTGTATTGTGTGTGTATATGTGTATGTGTGTGTGTGTTCATATATACCTTTCTCTTGCCCATTGTAATGGGCTTATGAAAGTAAAAGTTGCTCAGTCATGTCCACCTCTTTGCAACCCCATAGACTGTAGCCTGCCAGGCTCCTAAGTCCATGGAATTCTCCAGGCAACAGTACTGGAGTGGGTTGCTGGTTCCTTCTTCAGGGGATCTTCCTAACCCAGGGATCAAACTCAAGTCTCCTGCACTGCAGGCAGATTCTTTACTGTCTGAGCTACCAGGGAAGCAGCTGATATCTCTGCCTTTGTCCACTCTTCTTCCACGCACTCAGCCTCACAACTCACTTGCAGCCTCTCTTCTGTGTTGATTTCTGATTCCACACTGGCCAAGAACAGGGGAAGCCAAGTACTAAGTCCTTCACCTTTGAAGTAGCTGTCATGATCCAGAATTTTATCAAAATAAATTTCCAGGTTGAAGAGGGGCGTGGATAAAGATATCCATTTCTTTGGGGGAAGTTTTTTAACCCAATTTGTAATTCAGATTTGGTGCTCTGCTCCCAAATTTGCTTTATACCACTGGTTGTTGTGATGTAAAAATTGTGAGTCACACATGAGCTCTTTGTGCCCACGATTTATTTCTTCCTTACGCTAGTTCCTCTAGTTTTTCCTTTTCTTTCATTCTCACCTCCATCGAGAATCAATGGAGAAGTCTATTTTCTTCAGAGTTGAATATTGTTTTTAAAAAATTACTCTCCAACTAACAAAAATCACTCTCGAATGTGGTTGCGTGTAGCTGACTGGTCTTAATTGGTTAGACATGCACTGCTGTGCTTCCCACCTCCTGTTAGGTGGCCGCGATCTGTTTCCTGGTCAAGGAATGAGTGCCATGTCACGTGCTGCAGAACAGTTTCCAGCCCCCAATTCCCAGCAGACCTCAGGGATGGGAGAAGCGTCCTGCATGCACATGGCTGTGGTTTTATCATCTTGCACTCATCACTGCATTCAGTAAGATGCTTTCTCTTTCTGTTTTAATTATGCAAAAGAACTGCTGCTTTAGGGTAAACTTTGACACAAAGTAATTGTGTTCTTGACTAAATCAACTAAAAGAAAATTAAGAAAATAGACCTGGCATAAGTTCCATGTCTTTCTTTTTAAAACAACTACTTTTGGAGAAGCACTTGCATAGGCAATAGGAACAAAGAATCACCTCTAGAGGACAAGTTTGCCTTTTCAAGGAATGGGCTGCTGCTGCTGCTGCTGCTGCTGCTAAGTCGCTTCCGTAGTGTCCGACTCTGTGCGACCCCACAGATGGCAGCCCACCAGGCTCCCCCATCCCTGGGATTCTCCAGGCAAGAACACTGGAGTGGGCTGCCACTTCCCTCTCCAATGCATGAAAGTGAAAAGTGACAAATGGTGGAAATTGTAGCTCTCCAGTATCCTGGACGTTCCTAGCTTTTCTTGTTGATCAAATGGGAATACAGCCATTAGTCCCTATGCATTTTGACCATTTAGACATTTTCAAACATTAGACAAAATGGATACTAGGACTTTAAAAATTGAAGTTGAGGGATGCTTTTTGAAATATTGGCACTAACAAACATTTAGCTGGTACCCAAATTATGCAAAACCCACGGAGGTAAAGGGATGCAGACAGCCCTGAACTCTGCCGTCTCATCAGCATCTTGTAGTTGAAGTGCTCTGAAAAGTTTACCTGGGTTCTGGAGCTCATTATATGTGGTGGCTCTTCCTTTCATTCAGTGGATTTTTACTGAGATGTTTCCTTGAGTCCTTTGAAGGATATTAGGCTCAAAGGACTGGTTCCTGCCCATACCATAGTCTAGCTTAGAGACAAATCCAGTGTTGTCTGTCAGGGTTAAATGTTCATGTGTGTGTCAAAAATACCACAGGAGTAAAGATGAGAAAAGAAAAGATACAAGATTATAGAGGAGGTTGTTGGGAATTGAAAGGGTCTAGAAGACTTTACAAAAGAGAAAAGACATGAAATAGACCTTGAGTGAAGCAGGATTTCCATAGGGGTCAGTGATGGGGGCAGAAAGGGAAAGTTGCATGTATAAAGAAGAGAGAAGGCTTGAGATATGTTTGGGGACAGGAAGGAAATAAGATATATTGGAATCCCCTCTCTGTGTTGGTAGGAAAGGAGATTGGAGAAAAGATTATGGAGTATCTGGGGCAATAAATAACTGATGCATCCAAGTGTTAACATGGTAAAATTTATTTCTTGCTCATTTAACAGTTCCTTGCAGGTGTTTAGTGGGTAGACTTCCATGTGGTGACTCAGGGAAGCAGGCTCTTCCACGTTATTGCAGAATTCTTGAGAGCATGGCATCTTGTTGTTCAATCACTCAGCTGTGTTCGACTCTTTGTGACCCCATGAACTGCAGCACACCAGGCCTCCCTTTCCTTCACCGTCTCCTGGATCTTGCTCAAACTCATGTCCATTGAGTCAGTGATGCCATCTAATCGTCTCATCCTCTGTCATCCCCTTCTCCTGCTTTCAGTGTTTCCCAGCATCAGGGTCTTTTCCAATGAGTCGGCTCTTTCCAGCAGGTGGCCAAAGTATTGGATCTTCAGTTTCAGCATCAGTCTTTCTAATTATTCAGGATTGATTTCCTTTAGGATTGACTGGTTTGATCTCCTTGCAATCCAAGGGACTCACAAGAGTCTTCTCCAACACCTCAGTTTAAAAGCATCAGTTCTTCGGTGTTCAGCCTTCTTTAGTGTGAGAGATTTCCGTCTACCTCCCACTGGGCACCCCTAACAGTAAGGGAGACTGGGAAATACAGATTGGCTCTGTGTCAGGGGAAGAAAAAAGATTCTAGTGGGCATCTAGTTGTTTCTACATGGACTTTTAGCTTGAGTGGGTTGAACTTTCTCCTGAATGTTATGGTTAAGTCATCCTCCACTTTAACATATGGACATGCTCTATAAAGAATGATTTTTTGGTGTATTATATTCACTGCTGGTAATCCCAACATATGGTAAACCTTGAATAAATCTTAGCTCAAATAATGAAACAGTTATGGATGCTAAATAAGGGTCTTAGAGATATTGAACCTTGTAGGATGGACTCGTGGAAAGAAAGCTGAGGCAGGTCAGTTAATTAGGAAGCGATGGTGATAATCTGATAGAGTCAATTTAGTGCAATTACAGTAGGAATTAGTGCAGTTTTAGAACCAGAAATGTTTGCTTCTGCTTTTTTAACTTTCTTAGTTTACAGCAAAGCCCTGGCTTATAGTTTAGCCAGAGTCCCTGCTGAGTTGAAATCACAGAAGCAGGTTGTGAGCTGAAAGGGCCTGGGACTTTCTTTGGAGGTATTAATTGGAATGCAGCCTCGGGACTTGGGCTATGCCACAATTCTGCAACCCAAACAAAATAAAACCTGACCAAAGCAGCAAACTTAAATTGGAGTTCAAGTTACTTTAACGGCCTCTTGGGAGACACAAACTGCAGTTGTATTATGCATGCAAAATTCACTCTTTGACCTTATTGTAAGGAAAATTACTGGAGTGCACACAGTCTTTGGCCAGCTTTCCAGTGTGTTGGACAAGTTAACGGCCATGCAACTATGCCATATTTTTCTTAAATTTTAATTTTAAAATATGCTTGAAAAATAGATGCTGATCCAACAAGAACAGAGAAAATTGATGAAAAGAATACATTCTCTGTGCACCTAAGAGAAGCCGACATCCAGGCAACCTTGTGTAGCCCAAGGCTTCGCGATTTGAGGAAGTTAAAAGCTAAGGAGAGCCTTCTGCCTCCCTCTAGATTTGACTTTTGTGGTTTATGTATAAGCCGGGGCAGACCTCAGAGTGTGACCAAGACTCAGGTTATGCGCCTCTGAAGTCTGGTGAAGGGCCAGAGTCCAGGATTATACAGTCGAGAGAGGAAACTCACTGAGAACAGCTAGGGATTCCTGGGAGATTTTTAGTGATTCGTGCTGATCTGGAAATAATGTAAAAACAACAGAAGGACTTTTTGTGGTATTTTTGTGTGTTTTCTATTGGTTTGGGGAAGAAGCCAACTTTAAAGTGGCTTAAAAATAATAAATATTTTAAAAGACATAACATGCTCTACCCTTTTCATCTGTCCCTACCAAAAAATAAAGCCTGCACAATGAAAATGGCAGGAATAGGAAGGGAAAGCAGAAACAACAGGCGACAGTACTGTGTCGGCTGGGAATGAATGGGATCCAGACGGCTAATGTCTGGTGTTAATACAGAAAGTGCTGGAGAAGGTGTGAGGAAACGCTATGAGGGAATCTTTCCCGTGCGAGGCCCAGGACTCTTTGAGGCGTGAGTTGCTTATTTCCTGAGGCCTCTCAAGATAAAAATTCCAGGCTTGAGGCAACGGGTACTTTTGAGGGTCTACTAGTTTGGTTTCCAGCTCAGATCCTAGAGAAGCCAATTCATTGAAATGTCATTTGCCTAGTGATTGATCTACCCAATTTACTTTGGTAAAGAAAAAAAACTGAATTATTCACAAGTTTGATAGTAATTCATATTGCACCGGATAGCTTTCGCTTGAGCTTTGCAAAGCTGTTGAATGTAAATTGACTGGAAAGCCCTAGTTTTTTTTTTGTTTTTTTTTTTTTTGTCGGCTTTATGGGGATTCAGTTACAAGTTGTTGAGGCTGGAAAAACAGGCATCCCTGCTAAGGAACGGAGAAAGGAAGTTGGTATGCTCATCTTCACATTTTGGAGGGGCGAGAGATACTAAAGGGCAGAGAAGCAGGAGATACTGAGGAAGAGAAGGAATGGATGTCAGAAGTGATGGATGCTGGAGGACAGAAAGGGTCAAGAATGAGAGACAATGGAAGAGCTGAAGACTCTAGAACATTTTCTGAGGCTGCTGAAGTCTTTTTAATATCAGTCATCATAAACCTTCTACTTGATTCATATTAGTTTGACTGAGTGACTTCAGTGAAATGATTCTTCTGAATGTTGGCTTCCAGTGTATCCATTTTCAGCAGATTGACTTACTTCCCCAAATCTGAACCTTGCTGAGTCGTTCTAGCAACACCTTTAAGGAGCGACCAAAAGGGAGGTCTTCCTGGAGGAAGCTTTACTGTAGGACTAGAAAGATGGGGGCCTGAAAGAGGAAGACACATCTCAGTAAAACCCCCAAAGTTGCTTTCTTGCCTTGGGCTTGGAAAGAGAGGTCAACTTGTCTGGGTTTGCCAGAGACGTTTCCTGGTTATAGTACTGAAAGCCTCAAATCTCAGCCAAACTGAGAGTGTTGGTTGGTCTTAAAAGCCAAAATGCTCAAGTGGCTCAGACAGTAAAGAATCTGCTTGTAATGCAGGAGACCAGGATTCAGTCTGTAGGTTGGGAAGATTCCCTTGGAGGAGGGCATGGCAACTCACTCCAATATTCTAGCCTGGAGAATGTCATGGACAGAGGAGCCATGGGTGGGCTACAGTCCATGGGGTTGCAAGGAGTCTGACATGACTGAGTGACTTTCACTTTCACTTCAAGAAGGAAAAAAACATAAAGAAAGGTGGTGGCGGTGGTGGTGAGTGGGGAGAGGTGATGCTGTACCCATCACTTTAGAGGCAGTCTTCTCGTGGGCACAATTCACGGCATCTACGGGGAAGAGCATGGGATGCCTAGGGGTAGTTGCCCAGGTCTGAGCAATCACCCTGGGACCAACCCCAGGAAAGGTCTAGGTTTGTTCCAAATAGTTTGGTTAGACACTATATATATGCACGTACTTTTCTAAATGTGCTTTTTTCTCCTCTTTTCTTTAGGGAGGCAGGACACAGTGCGTGAGAGAAGTCTGTCCCATTCTATCCTGTCCTCAGCACCTTAGCCACATTCCCCCAGGACAGTGCTGCCCCAAATGTTTGGGTGAGTGATTGTTTTCAGGTCAAAGAACAATGTAATTTATTCTGGGAGTTTCTGTTGAGCGTTGTCCACTTTTTTATCTTGAAGTTTTCAAGTTGTGCTTTTCATGCCTTCTTAGAGACAGATTACTTGAGTATAAGGTGTGGTGGCTCAGTAGGTAAAGAATCCACCTGCAATATAGGAGACCCGGGTTTGATACTTGGGTCGGGAAGATCCTTTGGAGGAGGAAATGGCAACCCACTCCAGTATTCTTGCCTCGGAAATCCCATGGACAGAGGAGCCTGGTGGGCTACAAGACCATGGGGTTGCAAGAGTTGGGCACAGTTGAGAGACTAAACCACCACCTTGTACCACCAAGGTGTGTACAAGGGTTTATTTCACTTCTGAGCCTCCCGAGAGCTTTCTTTTCTTTTATCTTCCCCTGTAGTTGTAAACCTGGTATACCAGACACCTTGGGATAATAGCCTGGTGTGGGGAGAATGGTCCTGAGGAAACCGTCTTTAATTGGACATTTGATGATTAGTAGGAATGTATTTTTGTGGGGAGAACAACATTGAGAAATTGTCTTTAACTGGGCATCTGACATTTAGTAGGAATGTATTTTAAAGGCATGTGAGGACTTCCTTGGCAGTCCAGTGGTTAAGACTCTGTGCTACCAATGTGGGGGGTTGGGTGGGGGATGGGGGCAGAGGCGTGAAGTTTCAATCCCTGGTCAGGGAACTAAGATCGCACATGATTCAAAGCATGCCCCCCAAAGAAGTGTTATTTTAGAGGCAAAAAACATGCAGGAGGATAAGGTGCCTCAAACAAGAGGTTTGTAAGGGAATAATGAATAAGTCAATAAAAAAGAGGGTTAGCTATTCCTTTTGGAGCAGTTATTATATGTTAGGCACCATGTGGAAACTTCAGGAACTTTTTTTCTCATTTAATTTTCTCAAGAGTCTGTGACATACAGGTGCTAAGTATAGAATTCTGAAGTGTATTAATAATATAGGGACCATGATTAGTTTTGTGCTGAGAAAGAAGTAGAATTCCTAGAAGGTAGCACAGCTAGTGAGCTATGGAGTTGACTCCTGAACATGAGTCTCTGTGATTCCCAAGTCCACGATTTAATCTGCTGCTTCTCAGCTTTCCAGGTAACATGGAGAGCAGCATGCATGTTACCACCTGAAGAGAAACACCCTGGATGGAGGGTCTCTAGAGCACGGAATCCTTTGGGTTTTGTTCGTAATCTATATATCAGCTTCTTCCATGTGGCCTTTAGGTCACTGAGTTGATTGAGTTTGACTGTTTAAGATTCAGATAAAAGTAGCTTGATCCATCAAATGAATACAATAGAATATGCAGCATCCCCACCAGTATCTCCAGGGATCCTTGGCAGGCGGCTTGGTTTACAGTAAGAGGCTGATTACTTTTCAGGGAAGCACAATGAATAACAGAAACTGAAATATTAAGCTCGCTTTGTTCTTAAAATGTCTCAGCAACTTTGCCTTTAGGAAAATATCACTGTTTGTCTCTTTTCTGTGGATCCCAGCCTCCAATCCTTATTGTCCACACTCTTTCCTGGAATCTTCTGTCTTTTCTGTCATACTTTGCTTCCTCCATCCAAAACACCTGTTAATTTATTTTTATCATTTCCAGCTTATCATACCCATACCCTGAAGTCTATCTTTCTGCAGTTGAATTGGCCAATAAAGGTATCTTGTTAAATGAAGGCAGCCTTCTTTTATTTGAAGGATTCTGCTGCTAACTCTTCATCTAATAATGTTTGCCTTCCTTCTGTGTACACACACGCAAATACACACACAAACAAGCACCTGCTTTTAAAGTAATTTCATAGATATTATCAGAACAAAGGAGAATTGCTTAGACATGACTGACTGAAGGCATTTCCACTGATGTGTGTGCTTCTTGGGTTGCCCATGTGTGCTTGTGCCCCCAGAAGAGAAGTAGCCAGTTCACTGTTGTTGAAATCATCACGCTGTGGGTCATGGTGGAAACAGGGCCCCATCTAAGTGAGAAAGTCGTCCCAGAGGAGGCGTGGCTTGGGGCCTCAGCTTGAAGATAAGTAGGCTTGCCTAGAGAATCCTGTGGACAGAGGAGCCTTGTGGGCTGCTGTCCATAGGCTCGCACAGAGCCAGACATGACTGAAGTGACTTAGCACTCATGCATGCATTGGAGAAGGAAATGGCAACCCACTCAGTATTCTTGCCTGGAGAATCCCAGGGATGGAGGAGCCTGGTGGGCTGCCGTCTATGGGGTCACACAGTTGGACACAACTGAAGTGGCTTAGCAGCAGCAGCAAGCTTGATTAAAGCTCTGAAGCTGGTATCATGGATATGCTGAGTCAGATCAGATTCTCATATGAACAATGACTGTTGTATTAAATGCAGATTTTTCTATCTATTTGTGGTCATAAGTCAGACTACAAAAGGAAGAGCAAGTCTTAGGACACTCAAAAATCCTAATTCTCCCAAATGAGACCTTTACTGCTGGGCTAAGTCCCAGCGGAATAAAGTGGAAATGGCTTAGATTAGGCTATACACAGTCTCTGAACTGTTCTTTTGAATGTTTTATCTTATTTTGAGCCATGATGACTTTGGGATTTAGGTAAGATTGTATGTTCTTTGACAGTAGAAAGAAACATACCCACACAACAGAAGACAGGAAAAAAAAAGGCAGGGTTGGGGGAAACACAGCAATGCTTAGTAGATGCTGAAATTTTAGACTAATTAGACTTTTGGATTTTTGGACACTGATTTGCTGTTCAGTTTTCCCTTGAGCAGGATTCATTCACATGACATACCCCTGCCTTTTGCACTATTTTCCTCTCTTTTCTCATTTTCAATGACAGCCTCATCAGAAGTTTCTATATAGAGAGCACCCGATGCACCTCTTAGAGTCACACAGCCCAAGATAATATTTGAATTATACGTGCTGTGTGCTCACTTGCTCAGTTGTGTATGGTTCTTTGTGACCCCCATGGACTGCAGCCCATCAAGCTCCTCTGTTCATGTGGATTCTCCAAGCAAGAATACTGGAGTGGATTGCCATTTCCTTCTCCAGGGGATCTTCCTGACCCAGGAATTGGGCCCACGTCTCCTGAATTGGCAGGTGGATTCTTTACCACTGTGCCACCTGGGAAGCCTATTTGAATTATACCACCTCTAATAATGATAATACTTATCTGCCATTGGTCATATTTGTGCAGGGAGATTAAACTCAAGCCTTTTTTGTTCAGTAGTGTACTGATGTATCAATCCACCAGTCTAATTATAATAATATAATATAATATAAATAATAAAAGGCAGGACAAGGCAAACCATGTTATCACAATTTGAAACAAATACTCAGTTGAAGCAGAGCTATTTTTAATTCTTAAAGGACAGAAATATATCTTTGATGGAATAATATAGAGGACAGTATTTCAAGCAGTGAAAAATAATGTCACCATCATTTTTGTAGTAAATTAAAAAAAATCTGCTTAGGCGTGTTTCTTATACTTTTATAGAGTGTCCTAAATCAAGGTGTGATATGACAGGTGTGATTCTGATGGGGTGGGTGTCCTGTACAAAGATTTTTGATGCTTCAGACAACCCTTGGGAGTTACCTAGAGGAAGACCTAGAGAAAGGATGAATTCTGTGTTTTTCAGGTAATCCTCTGATTTAATCTATAAATTTTTACAAACTTCAAAAGACTTAGAACCTGAGTATACACAGAAGAATGCCTGTTTCAGTTGGGATATTGCTAATTGTTAGGTGCACATACAGTCATTATGCTAAATTTTATCTAACCATAAAAAACTTTTTGATGGTATACTTTAGCACTGACATTGTAGTTAGAGATGGTAATGTGTTATTGGGAGGAGGCATTTTGATATTATTTTATGACAAGTGAACTAAGTCAGGCCTGGAGAAATCAAGCTCAAGATCACCTGGGAGTCTGTATGTGGGACCCAAGTTAAAATTATCACGATCATCTTTTGAAGCAAGTTTGCTTCTTGTAGGGAGAACTAAACTAATGATTTAATTCTACATCTATACTGTATCCCAGCTTTGAGGTTGACTTTTAACGGGAAGATGGCATTTTTGTTGACACCTACTACAGTAATTCCAACAGTTCTAATTCCGAGAATAGCATTTCATATGTGTTTATAGATACTTAAGCATTTCATTTGGTCTCCAATGAAATAGAGATTGCTTTTAATCTTTTTACAGGAAGAATGTAGGTATAAATCTTATGACTGATGATTAATCTTTGACTTCTCAACTTAGTCCTTAATTGAAGTAACATTTCAGAGATATTTTTATGTACTCCAGAGAGTAGAAACTCAAATACTGAAAGAAAGGAGGAAATTGAATTGCACTCTTTATTTGGGGTTGATTTTTTTTCGCCTTTTGGGTCACCAATCATATCCTTACATCAGTGAAAACCAAGGTAATTCTGCAAGAGGTGTGATGCCTGTGGGAGGTTGAACACTGGGTATATGGAGCTGGATTCTTCCTCTCTGTGGTCTTTGAGTTAGCATCACCCTTGATGCCAATGGACTTGTCATTTGTTCAACTGAGATACTATCTCATTAGTTTTTCTTTTTGCTCATCCTAGTCTTCTTTGGATATCTTGACTTCTCCTGCCTCTTCCCTGCCAACACCCACTTTCTGGATAATTTTACTCATTCTTTAAGATACAGCTCAGGCAGCACATCCTCCAAAAAGTCTTCTCTGTCCTCCCATTCTCATAGTTCCTAGAGTGGCTTCTTTCCAGAACTGACTGTCTTATTGTATTGAAATCATCTTTTGTGGGTTTGTTTCCCCAGTAAACTAAGCTCCACTGGGACAGGATGCCTTAGTCATCGTGGCTCACTAAGATGAACTCATAATAAAGATTTGTTGAACTTACAAGATTCAGTATGGAATCAAACTCTCTTTAGCAAAAACTCTTTGAAGTCATGATTCCTGGGAATCCCCTGGAAACATGTGACCCATGGCTCTGTATCTGTGCGCTGGATTGACTTGGTCTTGTGGCAATGCTTAACAGTCCTGTGCTATAATTGCTGATGATGAAGCGGGACAGTCCTGACCTCTGTCTTGCTAACACTACGCCGTTGCTTCTTTCTAGGTCAAAGGAAAGTGTTTGACCTCCCATTTGGAAGCTGCCTCTTTCGCAGTGATGTTTATGACAATGGATCCTCTTTTCTCTATGATAACTGCACTGCATGTACCTGCAAGGTAAGATGGTTCTGAGGGGCTGTGGTCCAAAATGGATAGCATTTTGGTTTTAATGTTAATGCTATAGCCAAACATAATAACGTGTTATTTATGGTAACAAAGCATTACTGATGCCACTTTATCTGTAAAATTATATTGCATGTTCACAAGGAAGTTTAGACATAGGATCCAAGTTACAAATCACCGTTATCTTCCCAGGACCAGTAAGTGAGCTCTGGGGGTGAGAATTAAACTCTGAGGGGCTGAAGCACTTATAAAAATCAGATAAATGCACATGGCAGTGTTCTCTGGCTCTAATTATTCAGTATGAATTCTCTGACACACCTGGCAATAAAAACGGCTTTAACCACACGCAAGAGAAAAGAAGCCAACTCATCAGAAAAAGCTGTTGCTGCGAAAGATCGAGAACAGGAAAAGAAGGGGGCAACAGAGGATGAGACTGTTGGACAGCATCACTGACTCAATGGACATGAGTTTAGGCAAACTCTAGGAGATAGTAAAGGACAGGAACGCCTGGTGTGCTGCAGTCCACGAAAAAAAAAAAAAGTTACACACTTTTCTCAAAAGGCAACCACACATCTAGTGACTGGTAAAGAAAGAATTCCTCAGCTCCAGAAATTTAAAGGGATTATGCACATCACACATTCCTAGACTATGTTTATATGGTGATTCAGTTCTGAAACCGAGAAGAGAATCATTTACATGGAGGACTTTAGGACCATTCGTTAGCAAGTTAACCGAAACATCTGTGTGACATGAGTTTAGAATAATACATTTTGGGGGTGATAGTTGTTGTTTGTTTTTAATAAACAGAGGTCTGTAGAGGGAAAGAAGAACTTTTTTCACTGTCAATCATAGCTTGAATTAGAGTTCAGAAGTTCGTGATTACTCAAGGCATGCTTTGTTAATGAGCATGCACTGCATTTTCAAGGAAGTAGCCGAGTAAGGGCTGAACTGTCTGTTCCCTAGCACTGAACAGCAAGTAATTCCAAAGACTGGAAGTACTTTCCCGAGGCCCTCTCCTCTCTTTCATGGTTCATAGAATCCTGTGCTAAACATATAGCCACTCCTTCTGTTGTCTTGACCTCCATCCTCTGGACTTCTCTTTCTCTCCTGCAATTTCACAGGTTATAGCTTCCTCTTGGGGATACTGAGCCTTTGATGAAACATCACATTCCTGATTTTCTTGATTGCAAAAAAGTCAGGCATCCCAGGGATGGAAATTAGTTATGCTTGCAGCGTTTTGGGTCTCATTCTTTGAGAGATTCTTTGAGTGGTGATTAGCCAATATATCCCAATACTCAAAAGAAGCGTAACTGACACTGTTCCTTCAAGATGTTTTTTATCAGAGTACGAGTTCACGGTCATGTTTGGGAAATGGAATACTTGAAGAATCAGGCTGCAATCATTTGGGGTGATCAGGATTGTTTTGTACCTGTTAGAGCTTCCCTCTCCAGTATCCCCATCCAGTGAGTGCCTTGGCAGGTACAGGAAACAATTATCTGAACACAGTTCAGTTTTAGGCTTCTGTCTGCCTGCAGTGTCCTCATCTTCCTTGAGTTTGATTAGCAAACTCCTCTTCATTTACAGCAGCCTTTCTCAGATATCTCCCCTTCTAGTGAGGTTTTCCCAATCCACCTACATAGGTAATTGTTGCATCTTCTCTAGCTCTATACCTTTACCAGTTCTTTTTTACCACATTATTATATAGTCCTTGTTCAGATGGTTATCTCCTCTTTGTGAGTTCCTTGAGGAAAGGCGCACATCCATCCATCTCTGTATTCTAATTGCTTAATCCAGTTCCAGGCAATGATCTAATGGTACTCTGTGTGTATGTTTGTTTGTGTGTGGTGGGGGATGGTTGGTTGTGGGTGTATATTTAATGAAAGTTGGGCAATCTATCATGAAGTATGCATTATTCTAGAGCTGGTGAGTGCCCTTGTTTTTCAAACTTGAAATCAAAACATGCAATTTGACAAAGGATTTTTTTTTCCAATTTATGAGTTGACTTATTTCCATGTGCCAGGCACTGTGCCAAGTACTTTGCATATTCCATTAAACTACACAATAAACTTGAGAAGTGTTATCATCTCCATTTTGAAGATGAGGAATCCGGGGCACAGGGGGATGGATTTGTACAAGACAATACACTTAATAAATGAGCTGGCATTCTACCCTGGTCTTATTCAACTCTATATCTTATCCACTGTGTGGTGTGATTTGAATAATAAATGCCTTTTTCTGAAGGATCATCTCATTGTCGTATTAATCTTAAGAGGATAAGTTAGTGAGAGTATAGTAGATGGTACCAGAAGTGCCTCTTAAAGTCACAGAATTGATGTAGTAGTTGCAGAAGTTACATCTGTCGATTTACACAACCTATTTGTATGCAAGGCTCCAAAGTGAGTCCTCTCTCCAAGCTTACTGACTGGGTCTACGTCTTGGAGAGGGGTTTGGTCTCTCATTTCCCTGCTCTTTGTTCACACTAACTCAGCACTTTGAGGTCATTGCCAATCTACCCTGGGACACTTCTTTCCTCCATCCTGTCTTCTGCTAAGTTTCATAAATATTTTGCTCTTATAGTCATTCCACCTGATATTCTACTCCAGGTGAAATTTCAGCTTTTGGCTGGGGAACTGGAAAAATTTACTTTTCTTAGGTTCCTCTGAACTTTTTTCTCATGCATTGTTGAATGAGTCAGTAAGTACAACTCACTTGACTATTTCGTCCATGGAATGCCACTTCTTTTGAATTCAAGCCACACTCCTTAATGTTACAGATATAGACTTGTCACCCTCAGAGTTTAAGTGTCCTTGATTAAGGTCACACAGTTGATGGAAGACCCCTAGAACCCAGGCCTAGCTTTAGAATCGCTTGTTTGGTTCCTTTGTGAACACAGAACACACTAAGGAATTTCATCTTCACATGGGGCATGAGCTCTAAATTTTTACTCTTCGATCAAAGATATCCTGAGTTTACTGTCAGCTCTTAGAAGGTGTCATAAAGCCATGGGGGAGCCCTGAGGGAACACTGTTAAGGAGGGTTGCAAAAGACGAGAAGGGCAGGAAAAAGGAAGGAAACTGGTTGGTCCACAGTGCACTGGGCCTTCTTACCCAGTGGCTGGAGCAGGGTATCCTGTCGGTCTTTTGAGCATTAACTGATAAGCCCTTGGAAAGTGGGGGGGCGTATGTCACACTCTTCATAGCTTCCTCTTCTAGTCTAGATGCTTAGTTAGCAAATAAAATTTTGAGGTGAATGAAAGATTTATTGCAGTGAATTAGAATATGGTATCTTTGATCCCTGGGAAGATTCCCTGTAGTAGCCACCCACTCTAGTATTCTGGCCTGGAGAATTCCATGGACTGTGTAGTCCATGGGGTTGCAAAGAGTTGGACATGACTGAATGACTTTTACATACATCTTCAGCATATGTTTTAAAGAAGTTAATTGTGGGTTGTTAAAGGAAGACCAGGACCTCCTTGTAGCTCAAACAGTAAAGAAACTGCCTGAGTTGGGAAGTTCCTCTGGAGAAGGGAATGGCAATCCACTCCAATATTCTTGCCTGGAGAATTCCATGGACATAGAAGCCTGGTGGTCTATAGTCCATGGGGTCGCAAAGAGTCAGACATGACTGAGTGACTAACACACACAAAGGAAGACCAGGTAGGATGTCTGGTGGAGGTGGAAATTGTTTTTAACTTCCGGTTTGCTTTTGGGCCCCCAGGACTCCACTGTTGTGTGTAAGAAGAAGTGCTCCCACCCTGGTGGCTGTGACAGAGGCGAGGAGGCCTGTTGTGATGACTGCCTCCTACGAGTGCCCCAGGAAGACATCAAAGTGTGCAAGTTTGGCAACAAGATTTTCCGGGTATGTCATGAACAAAGCTCGTGGGAACTACTGTATGATACTGAGTTGTAGAAAGCTCCTAGCAAAGTGCAGTTTGCAAAATTTCACATTTTGTGGATACATGTATGTGTGTGTACAAAGTATTTATTTATATGTACATATATGTTTAGAGTCAAGGACACTTAGGGGTAGAGAAGCAACTGTCTGTGTTTTTCTTGGCTTTACTTTTGGTTTATAACATATGCTACACCTGTAAAACATTGCCTTTTCTAAATGTGGTGGCCAGTGGTTGGGGCTGAGCTGAGGAGTCCCCTGGATGGTGCAGCTGTGGGTACCCGATGCCTGGGGACAGCAGTCAGAGATGCATGGTGCTCCTTGGTGAGATCCTGATTCTCTTAGAATTTTTGCACTAAGCTCCTTTTTCAGAGAGAGATTTTCCCATTTGGAAGATGTTTGGGTGAGGTTGTGGCCAGCAGAGCAGTTGAACCAAGATGAGAGAGTCCTGCCCCAGCTGAGTGAGTAGGGTCGGCTGCTGCCCATATCAGGTGTGTTTTACACTGTTTCCTAGTGGCATGGGTGGGCAGTTGGCCAGTGACCATTTAAATGTTAGGATTAAGATAATTGACTTTGTCCAAAGTGCTGCCCATCTAGTCTGTTTTCCCCATGGGTGGAGGGAATTTCTCTGCACCTGAAGGTGTCATCTCAGAGTACCCTTGAGAATTGAGACCCTCAGAATCAAGTCAGAGAAGGAGGCACCTCAGGCCCTCTGCACTTGGCTAGATTTCCTATTATGGAGCTGGAGGGAGAGTCTTGATTCTTACGACATCTGTAAAAAGACTTGACGTGTCATGCCTAAGGGAAGGGCATCACGTGTGTATATGTGTGTATGTATCTGTGTGTTGTGGTTCCACCAGGCTTCCAGAGCTACTCATGTGTCCTCTTTACACGTCATCCTCTGTCTCTGGAGCATCCAGATGCGGTAGGCTCACCCTGATGACTCTTTTGTGCAAAGTGCTTTCCAGGCTCCTTGCAAAAAGGTTCCTTTGTATACATGGATGGGGCCTGAAGTAATTTATGGAGTCCTAGAAATGTGCACTCAGAGAATTTTCAATAGTCAGATGCCCTTTAAAACAGATTCAGTCAGAGAAATAAAAGGCACTAGAGACATAGGTAGTCCTTAAAATACCTTCCAAAAATGAGAAGGAAGAGTAAGAGGCATAGGTAACATCAAAGATCTGGGCTGGTTTTTCTGTTTTTAATAAAATTTGCTGCTCAGATCCAGAAGCCCAGAAAGGAATCCTTGCTCTGTTTTCAGGCCTAAATCTATTGCCCATAATCTTTTTTTCTCATAAGCAAGAATACACGTTCCTGCATGTTCCCAGAAGTACAGGATTTTTGTGGCTGAACACTTGGCAACTGCAGATTATAAATCCAATAAGCCAAAGAGATGCCTCAAACAGCCTTTTCTGGGCTAGAAAATGTGTCCCAAGTGCTACCCAGCCCTTTAGGAGGAGAGTATCAGACAGGCAGGGACATGGGATGAATGGCTCTTGGGAGTTTTCTGTGCTCCACATTTTCAGATGGTTTGCTGGTCAGGTGTCTGCCTGGCAATGGGAGTCATATGGATTAGTCTCTGTTCTTTGCATGTTCGTGCCCCATGTGGGCCAGAACCATGTCACATCTGGGAATGAACTAACCACCTCCGGACATCTCAATTAACTACTGGCATCTGGGAGAACTCAAACTTTTCAGTCCTATCAAATGGAAAAATTAGACCCTTGTTGCATCATGTAGGAAAAGTCTTGTTTGTCTCCCAGGGTGAAGCTAAGTAAACAATGCAAAAGGAGCAAGATGCAAATATGACTTGGTTTGATGTACAAACATTTTTTTTTAATACCCTGGAGGGGAAATGCGCGTGCGCGCGCGCACACACACACACACACACACACTAAGATCTAGCATTTCTATCAGATCAGTTAGATGTAGATAAACACCTCATAGTAATTCGATCTACTGATGGAAACCATCACTCAGGGAAGAAATGCTTTCCTTGACAGACAAATCCTAGCCTGGTGGACTAGCTCCCATCAGCCTCCAGCTTATGGAAGATTCTGTGGTCTCCTTTGCAGGATGGAGAGATGTGGTCGTCTGTCAACTGCACCATCTGTGCTTGTGTGAAAGGCAAGACAGAGTGTCGCAAGAAGCAGTGTGTTCCCATCAGCAGCTGCCCCCAGGTTCGTCTGCAGGTTGACTTTCTCTTTAAGCATCTTGAGAACCATCCTGTGTGTGGCATGGTCACCTCCCATCTTCTGAGCACAGAATTCAGATCCTCCATAACTTCCAAGTTCCCAAATAGACACGTGTTGTTTGCAAAGCTTGCTCTTTGTTCTTTATGGTTCTCATCCAGATTCTAGCCTAAAAGGGTAATATCTCTTACCTTGCTCTGTTTTTTACTGATCTCTCCTAGTTTTTTGTTTTAATGTCTCCAACTTCTGTTTGATCAGCTCCCTCGTGTCTTTTGCTGGGTTTTCTTTTGAATATCATAAAAGATCCTTTCGTTTTACCTCTCTTTTTCTTTCTTTTCAAATCAGTTTTCTTCCTGTAGCCATTCAAAGGAATATGTGGTTGTTTATTAATAAATTCCCTAAGGAGTTTCACCTGCCCAGTGGCACCCTCCAATCCCTTTTCTGAAGTTTTCTCTCTCCAACCCAGGCTCTGTTGTAGTCCTGAATGGACATGGCGTCTTTATGGAAATATCTCTTTTCAGAAACCCATAGTTCCAGTGCCCTGAATAAAGCATCCATTATCTTCCAAAGCATGAGCTTCATTGAATTCACCTCAGCAACTTGAAACCTTTCAAGGTTTTATGCATTTTGGGAAAATGTCAAGCCTATTCAATACCTTCCAGTGAATGAAAAAATACATCCATATATTCAGGCCATGTCTTCCTTTCTCTGTCAGAGACAGCTTTTAATTTTATTCACATCTGTTATTATTATAAACAAAAAGTTGCTGTTTTTACGTGAGTGCCAAATGAGGCACAAAAAAACAACAGCTGTTGCTGTTGCACAACTGAATAAAGGGGGGAGAAAAAAAGAAAGAAAGAAAGAAACCCTAATTAGTCTTGCTTTAAAAAGCCTCAGACATAAAACTGAAAACCTCCCATAAAAGAAAAACAAAACAAAACAAAAAACAACAACCAGGAGATACAATAAGGAGAGTTGAGCATGGTCTGCTTATAAATATGCATTGGGAAAAATGGTATCACATCGTTTTTGCCCATCCTCGGGGAACCCTCACTGGTAATGAACTCCTGCGGCACATGTTAGTAATAATGGGCTTCCTTATTCTACAAGACAAAAACAAAAGGCTGAGCCAGCCTGGTGGCTCGAGTAACCAGCCTCCGCAGGCCCTGGTGGAGTTCCCGGCTTCACTTGAGTCCTGCCACTTGCGGCAGGTGTGGTGGTCTGCATAGACCTCTTGCCGGGCGGTTCCTGTCTCTTCTTTGTGGACCATATTTGGGCCAGGAGCATCCGTCCCTCCAGGCGCAGGCCTGGCGTTTCCCCCACCCCCACCTGCACCCCACCCCTGTCTTCTTGTCAGAGCCCGTCAGGCAGTGCCTGGCTCCTGCCTCAGGGCCCACCTTTTTGTTTCTAGGCAGTTTTGCAATCATTCCTTTGGTTCACACTTTGCCTTCTCAGGGACCAGCACAAAGCACTTTGGAAGATAATTTAGTTTTACCATAGAAATCCTGTTAAACACTTACTTCCCCTCCCCTGCATTGCTTTGGGAAATTTGAAAAAAAAAAAAAAAGGTTTTTTTAAAAAATTCCTGCTCAATCTTTGCTGGCTACTATACATCTTTTTCCAGAAGTTTGCATGCCTAGTTGAAGAAGGATTGTGTGGTTGCATTCCCTTCTTGACAGTCCCCCAGGGGCAAAGGAGTGCGTTTGGTAAGAAGGACCGAGGGTTCCACTGGGGCAAGTTCATTATGACAGTCATTCCATCACTGTTAATATGTCCTGAGACTTCCTCTGTAGTCACAGGACCAACCTCGTCTGATGCTGAGACCCTGCCCCACCGCCCCCGCCCCCCTGAGGTGGGTGCTGTTACTAGGCCCTTCTTACTGGTGCTTTCATGGGGTGTCCAGAATTCCTCAGCGAGTTCCATGTAACTCAGGAGCCAGACATCATAGCTTTCTCTTGATTTATTCCCTGGTTAATTTAGTGATGTTTCCAGCCCCTCTCTCACTTTCTGAAGAAAGGAACTGGCTGTTTCTGTCAAGGTACAGATGCAGGGAATCACAGAGTCACCCTTTGCTGGGGCCCTGGTTTAAACAGCTCTGTTTGGCTCAGACAGAGCACTGTATGCCATCATTCCATCAGCTGGAGCCAGTCTCCTTTGGATTTGTCCTCAACTGCTTTCAGGCACGAGAAGCCAAAGGAGTCCTCCGTGCCACATAGAAACAGACAACAGAGCTCTTGGCCGTGAAATTGTCATGTTGCCCCAAACCATGGAAGGTGGCATGGCATGGAGTTTTGAGTCTCATTCAAACCTGTCATAGCCTTTAGTGTACCTTTTCAAAGCGTCAGACAGGTTCTAATTCTTTAATTATCAACTGCCATCTTTGTTGTTGCTGTTGTTAGTGTGATTTGTTTTTTAAGTACCTAAATCTACTCTTGATGCAATCGACAGGTAGTGAAACAGGGCTTGACACAAACCTTGGGCCACCACTCTGTGGTCTGTTTCCTTAGTTTCCTGTAAAGAGGGGGAAGGGGCATTTATATAGAGAGAGTTGTTGTGAAGCATAAATGAGATAAAGAAAGAAGAAAGTACAGCATTTTTTTCCTACTATATAGATACCCAATAAATGTTAACTTCTCTTAAAGATTAAGATGAGACATCTCTCATCTTAAAAATCTGGAGTGAAAAGTTGGCCTATAAGGTCACACAAAATTAGGTTTGATTTTGGGTTATAAGCTCAACATTCAGAAAAAGAAGATCATGGCATCCAATCCCATCAGTTCATGGAAAATAGATGGGGAAACAGTGGAAACAGTGTCAGACTTTATATTTTTGGGCTCCCAAATCACTGCAGATGGTGACTGCAGCCATGAAATGAAAAGACGCTTACTCCTTGGAAGGAAAGTTATGACCAACCTAGATAGTATATTCAAAAGCAGAGACGTTACTTTTCCGACTAAGGTCCATCTAGTCAAGGCTATGGTTTTTCCAGTAGTCATGTATGGATGTGAGAGTTGGACTGTGAAGAAGGCTGAGCACCGAAGAACTGACGCGTTTGAAGTGTGGTGTTGGAGAAGACTCTTGAGAGTCCCTTGGACTGCAAGGAGATCCAACCAGTCCATTCTGAAGGAGATCAACCCTGGGATTTCTTTGGAAGGAATGATGCTAAAGCTGAAACTCCAATACTTTGGCCACCTCATGTGAAGAGTTGACTCATTGGAAAAGATTCTGATGCTAAGAGGGATTGAGGGCAGGAGGAGAAGGGGGCGACAGAGGATGAGATGGCTGGATGGCATCATGGACTCGATGGATGTGAGTCTGAGTGAACTCCAGGAGTTGGTGATGGACAGGGAGGCCTGGCGTGCTGTGATTCATGGGGTTGCAAAGAGTCGGACACGACTGAGCGACTGAACTGAACTGAACTAACCCTTGTGTTACATGACATCAATGTCTTCATCTATATGAAGGAAAATGCTCAGCTCACTAAGTTTTTGTGCATCTTAATAACAAAATTATAATATGTTCTAAATATTAACTTATTTTAAATCCTTGCAGTTAGCCTGATGTTAGGTAACCTAAGGAATATATCTAGTAGGATGTCTGTTTCATACCATGTGCTTCCTTAATGTCCATTTTCTTCCACATTTCTTTTCCCCTGCGATTCCACTAAGTCAGAGATAAAGCAATGTCATTCTCTGACAAGAGCCCTGAGATTATGCATCTTCCTTTAAATGTCAATCATTAGAAGAAATGCAGTAGAGGAGATTACACTGTTTTTCCAGAAAAGTAATGGAAAATTACTCAGCATTTCAAAACCCTTAGCCCCATTTGGCTTTGACTACATAATAGTCAGGGATAGCATACCACTCTCTGAAAGAAGGAATCAGGTTGAATTTCATTTGTGGCACAGATATTGTTCATATACATAGGCCCAAGCTTGGGTTACTGTTTATTTTTGGCTCCCTCCAATAAGCAGAGACAGAATGAAAGCTTTGCATAGATTGATAGATTGACAGCTAATTCCCATTTCTACACATGTGCACTTGGTCTCTAGAGGGCTAGATTTGAGTATCAGTGAAAAGGTGGAATACAGACTGTCTCCATCTTCCCTCCAGTGAGAAAAATCACACCAATGAAACCTTTAGGGATTATGTTTCTCTGAGGATAAAAACAGGAAAGCTTTTTGAATGACTTTGCCTGGCTATAGAACCTGATACTTAAAACTTCATTTTCACCACCATCATCACCATCTGGGCATCGAGTTCAAATACAGCTTGGATGAATTTCATTGATTTATCTGGTGTGAGATTTAAAAAAGAGTTTTGTCCTCAGCAGACCCTGATTTTTAACACTTAACTCTTGTTTTTTTTTTTCCTTTTCTTGATTAGGGTAAAATTCTCAACAGGAAAGGATGCTGTCCTATTTGCACTGAAAGTAAGTTTATTGAAAATATGTTATTAATATTTATTTTTCAGTTTATAGTACAACAAGAAAAATGGTGGTGTAAGTTTTCAGCCTCTTTTATTTCTGTAGGAATAGGATGGGATCATCTTACTTTGTTACAGACAACTAAAGTCAATGGTAATCCTTGCACAGAAGCACAACTAAGACAAATGTGGATGTTTCTGCTGGGATTTGTTGCTATGAGAAATTTAAAAGACAAATGGTCTGATGAGGTTTTAGGAAGGGCCAGGTGGCTCAGATGGTAAAGTGTCTGTCTACAGTGCAGGAGACCCGGATTCGAGCCCTGGGTTGGGAAGATCCTCTGGAGAAGGAAATGGCAATCCACTCCAGTACTGTTGCCTGGAAAATCCCATGGGCAGAGGAGCCTGGCAGGCTACAGCCTATGGGGTCGCAAAGAGTCCGACACGACTGAGCAACTTCACCATATTATCACTATAGATAGCTTAATGTGTCTTTTAACTGCTAATAGCATTTGCAGCCATAGCGACTAAAAGATAATGATATCCTGTAAAACCAAACATTATATATAACCTAGGAGAGATTCTCCTTCCTTCCTTATGAAGCCAAACAGTTGCCCATCTTTCTCCCTTACCCTCACCACAGCTTCATCGCTGTTTCACTTGGGCACATCCTGTGGTGCTCTTGGTAAAGAGAAAACAAGAAGTCATTCGGTTGGCAATGGTGTAGCCATCCTGTTATTTTTAACTGAGTTCTTGAAGGTTCTCTCTAACATGGCCATTTTGAAAGCCATCTGGGACTGTACTACCCACCACTTAGACAGCATAGCAACAGATTTCATGTTACCCCCACATGTAAGTGTGCACAGATCTGTTAGCAAACCACTGTTTCAGTCCCCTCACATTCATATGGTTTCTAGATAGCTTTCTGAAATGTTTCACTGAAGGAGGAGTATTCATAATGTCACTGTCAAATTAGTATGATAAGCAGGATTAACCCAGCCATAGAACCTATTGGAGTGTATTTTATGAGCCATTCAGACTTAAGTGGGCTTTGATGATAGTTGAAAGCAGCTTTCACATGGAAACACGTTTGTTTATTTCACTTGTCTGAAGTCAGAGTTTATATTACTAAGAGTTATCCTGGCTCTTCTTTTTAGACAAGAGGTACATAGGTTCATTATATATATTACCACATATCCATATATTGCTATTCACACATACATATATATATCTCACTATTTTTTGAGACTGAGAAATATTAAACAATTATGCACTGTACACTGGATAAAAGTGCTGGCTGAATTAAGGAAAATTAAGTTATAAACTTAATAAAATAATTTTTCTTTCAAGACAAGGAAGTACATAAATTAAGTCAAAGGAGGCCAACTAAGTATATTAGTAGAGCCTGGGAATTATGCAGGAAGAAGAATTAGCTATGATTAACACACCAGTTGATTTTAAAACATATGTATAAACTATTACATTTAATCATCTTCCCAGAGACTCTCTGAGGAAATTTTGTTTATGGATGGTTTGGAGGCCACTTCCAGCTTAATTCTTTTTTGGATGTGCAGAGTCAAGCCTAAATTGATGAAGTTTTCCTCTGTATCCATGTCAATGAAGATGTTTACATTTCCCTAGAAAGTATCTCCTAGTTTAAGTAGAGCCCAACCGCCAATGAACAGACAGGTTACATCTTCCCGCCTCATGCTGTCAGGCAGGAATACTGCTTATCAGCTTAATAAGAAAATGTATGGCCAGCCTTGTACAGAAATAGCCTAAATCTTAAATTACCAGGCTTTATGTTACAAGGATAATTGTTGAGATCATTGAGAGGAAAGCTACATTTCATTATTAGTTTATCCACTATGGGCTAATCTTTGCAAATATATTGGGTTCACCAAAAAGTTCCTCCGAATTTTTCCATAACATCTTACAGAAAAAATACAAAGGAACTTTTTGGCCCACCTAATAGCATACTGGTGACTTATTAGAAAACAAAAAGGAAAGAAAAGAAGAATAGAAGGATGAGTATGACAAAAACCAAACCAGAGTTTTAACTGGTCATATTAAATATTGATTGGACATGTGTTGTACATTGTATTATAAGTATAAATGTTGTACATGTAAATGAGCCTGTGACTTCTGTCACTGAGAGAGGCAAGTTGGCAAGGGAGAAGTCACCCAGCTGGAGGGATGCCAAGGAGATGACTGACTCTGTGCACCTGCGTCCGGCAGGTCAATATGGGACGAGTCCAGGCATGTGGTTCTTGGTCCAAATCGAGGTGATATCATCAGATGGCAATGTCTCAATTTCCTTTGGTGTTCTTTCCATCTGTTTACTCTTTCTTGCTCTCCAGCAGTTCTTCCATCAATGCTGTAAAACACATTCTACTTGGAGAGGTTTATTTGTTCAGATTGAGTTGAGATGGGATGACTTCCAATTTTTTTAAGCAATGCTTAGATTTTCATAGCATATTCAGGTAGACTTATTCTGATGTCCTTCAGCTGCAGTCTAAAGACCTCCTATTTTGAGATTCCTTTGTCATTAAATCCAAGATCCAGAATAAACCTTAGAGCTCGTTTTTTTCCTCCTATGTCAATTTTGAAAACTCTTCCGGTATATGAGTTTCTAAAACAGGCAAATGAAGTTTGAAGTACAAACTAAGGCTAGTATTTTCTAGAACCAGAAAAATGACTGATTTCTGTCTCATTCAAATAAGATCACACATGCACATATATATACCCCATTAGTTACTGCAGAGTTTCCAACCTCAGTGTTATTGATTTTTTGGCCAGATAATTCTTTGTGGTAGGGGTCGTCCAGTGCATTCTGTGATGTTTAGCAGTGTCTCTGGCCTTTACCAACTAAATGTCAGTAGCAACCCAACAGAAATTCAGAAATTTCCAAATGTCCCCTGGGGGGCAACATCACTCCTGGTTGAGAACCACTTGTACTCTAAACAGAAGTAACAGCATAGGTGAATCCAGAAACAAACACCTATGATACTAACAATAAGTTGATTCCTTTAATTAATTAATTTTAATTAGAGGATAATTGCAATATGATGTTTTTGGTAATACATCAACATGAATCAGCCACAGGTATACACGTGTCCCTTAACACAGTGATGAGATGGAGTAGGGGTATAAAGTGAGGCTGACCTTTGCTGGTGTAAAAAGTCACATTGCAGAAGCCCTTGGATTTAATTGAATGTGTTTCAGTATTTTCATTGCCTAGCTCTAGAAAAAAATTATAAAGGTATCATTATGTCTCAATTGATTCAAGTCACCATCTTTGTTTTATTTGCTAGGAAGCTAGAAATAAATTTGTATCTCATCTCCAATAGCATGTGGCTTTTGAGTAATACACTTTCTCCTGACTTCATCTTATATGTTTTTTAACTTTGGATGTTTTGGATTATTTAGTACGGATGCATGTAAGCTATTTCCAATCCTCTTTTGGAAGGAGGCAAGATAAAAATAAGTGTTAGTCACTTGAGTCGTGTCTGACTCTGACCCCATGGACTATAGCCCACCAGTCTCCTCTGTCCATGGAATTCTCCAGGCAAGAATATTGGAGTTAACCATTCCCTTCTCCAGAGGCTCTTCCAACTCAAGGATTGAACCTGGGTCTCCTTCATTGCAGGCAGATTCTTTACCATGTGAGTCACTGGGGAAGCCCATATTATGTATGTGGAATGGCAATCCACTCCAGTATTCTTGCCTGGAGAATCTCATGGGCGGAGGAGCCTGGCAGGCTGCAGTCCATGGGGTCGCAAGGAGTCAGACATGACTGAGCGACTCACACACACACACATACACACACACACACACACAGACATGCACACATGCATAAATAAAATGGACTGACTACATAGCATCCAATCTAAAACTTACTTTGGTTATCTGCAGTAGTTAAATGAGTATTGCATTATTTCCAATAGTGACATGGCATCATCTGTTTCTAAAATCCTATAGAATTCCTGCCTTATTGACTGGCTTAATCTGCCTTGGTAGTGTTTGAGGCTCTCTCAGACCTCTGAAAGGAACAGTGAAGAGAAAACTCAAACATGTAAAACAGTTTTATAGGCTTCTTCTTCAAGTCAGTGCTCACAGTAATTTATAGTTACCCAGGTACAATGATTGAGGTACAAAATTGTTATACTCCTCATAGTACAGTAGTCTTCAAAGTCTGAAAGACCAATGATGATTCCATAAAAAGACAGTCCTCTTAAAATCAGACCTGAAGAAAGTGTGTAAAGGATTACTATCTTTTACTAACATGGGACATTCTCTTTTTCCAACTGAAAAGAATTAAACTTGATTTGGAGGATTTATTGAAAATAAGATATTTGAAGTGAGCTAAACAAACTTTATGAAGCTTTGGTGCAAATGCTGTTTCTTGCCAAAGTATGAGCTATAGCTTAAAGCAAGTCCTGCTTTCCCTGAGCTAAGTGTCACAGGACTGTGAATTGGGTGCCAAGAAGGCCACTGTCTGTTGTGTGTGTAGCACTTGGGTTTGTGTAAAATGTTATCTTACTGTGTGTTGTCAAACCGTAGGCAGAATCTTGACCTAGCCACCCAACAGAGACCTGAATCAGATAAATTCTTTGCTGGCAGAATGTCTGTTTTCATACATGGAAATAGTACTCAGTGGCAAAATTTTCACTGATAAGAGATGGAGTGGCGTGTGTGGGGGGTGGGGGGGAGAAGAAAGAATGACTTTGAGAAAAAATTTAATCTCCTAACCATCTGTTAGATCAGAGGCAACCAAAGGTAATCCAGACATAGATGCCCAGTCTGTGACTATCTCAGATCTGTTAAGCTGTGCCTGTAGCTACATCAGTCTTAACCATCAGAATCCCAACCCCAAAGGAAAGTTCACGATTACATAACACAGAGGAGGGTAGGGTATACTGAGCACAGATGTGCATTTAATTGAAATAACCTCAACGACATGTCCCACAAGTAATAGGAAATATTAGGTTTCAGCAACTTAGGGTGCGAGGAGGCTCACAGTTGCCAGGTGACTTTTTAAAACCCCCAAGAGTTAGGTTTCCAGCTGTGTGCAGCACTGGGGTATCTGCTGTCCAGGAGGGCCCCTGTATGCTGCTTGCACCCACCATGGACATGGTGAAATTGCCCTGGCTGGTCTTGGCACATCTTTCTTAAGTTCCCGAGCATGGCTACAGCGATCTCCAATTAAAGAGTAGTTGTAGAAGGGGGGACTGCAACAACTTAATGAAATAGTGACCTTGAGGTCCATTTTATGAGAAGTCTCCACTGACAGAGGTTCTGCAAATTAGTAATGCTGAGTTTGAGCAAGGTTTCTGGCCTCCAAGACTGTAAGCAACTCCAGGTCCCTGGATGCCAGGAATCTGTCCTTAACTCAGGAAAGCGAGGAAATTTGAAACCGGAGCCCAAGAAGCTTGTAGAATAAGAATTTGTGGTGTTGACTTTAGCCCTGCCGAGGAGGTGTTAAGCTAAGTAGCCACTGAAGTTTCTGCTCCAGCATCTGGAGGTGGGTTTGTCACTGCTCCTGAGGCTCACCCAGCAGACGGGGTGGCAAATAAAACCCGACTGTACCACAAGTGGTAGCTGGGAAACCCCACACAGGCAGGAACGGCATTAGAAGGGAGTGAGGGAATGAGTTTATGTTCTGTTTTATATACTGCTCTAAGGAATATTGTTTCTTTAAATGTTCTGGCTCTAGACTGATGTAAAGTTGGAGGGCGCTGAGGTTATTAGGGGTTCTCTTTTATCCATGACCTATTGTCAGTTTCAACAGGGTGTTAGTACTTCTTAAGTTGCAACTATTAACAGTCATCACCACCACCATCATCACTGTCTAATAATAATGGCAGTAACTGTAATAGCAACAGCAGCCAATGTTTATTTAGCATCTGCTATGTATTGAAACAGGTCCTAGGCTGTCTGGTTTTTTTTTTATCTTATTTGATCCTCACAGTCATTTTGGCCATTTTATGGCCAAGTAAATGTCATTAGCTCCATTTAACAGCCGAGGAAACTGAGAATTTGAGGTTAAGAATGATGCCCAACGTAGGTCATGGAGCCCAAATCAAGGAAGTCTGGCCCCAGGGCTTGGACTGGAAATTCTATCTTTGACTTCTCAGTCATTTTGTTTGATTTGATAACGAGTTGCAGTTAGGAAGGGAAGAGAAGGTCTGGAGGGCTTTTTGACTGGTGGGGATTAGAGATTGGAGAAAGATTTTAGGAAAAGTTTCTAATTAGACATTGTTTCCTTCTACACCACCCAGGAAGAAATGTAGATTCAGATGCCCATGCTTTCCTATTCCTGGCAATACCTTCACTTTTCTGCTCAGGTGCAGAGAAGGTGGTGTGCTCTGTGCTCAATGAAAAATCAAACTGGCATGGTTTTCCACGTTATTCATTTTTCCTCCTGGAAACTCAAGGTTGAGATGCTTCCAGCAGTAAGTGAAGATCTCCCAAATCTTCTTACTTACAATAATAAAAGACATGTAATTTGAAATTTGGAATAACTGTGTATAAATTCCATCAGGAGTAAGAAAGAACAAAATCTCTCTGCCAGTCAAGCTCATCACCATTTTAGCATCATGGGATTGTATAAATGAATGGACCTTAATGTAAGGTCAACCTTCCCACTTCTTAGGTAAGGAAGTTGGGGCTAATGGTAGTATTAACTGGAAGAACGAGGATGAAAACCTGAACATTTTTTATTCCCTACTCCAATATTCATTCTATAATATTGAATGTTCTCCCTGGAATTTTTCTTGGGAAAATATTTTTAACATTATTATTAATTATTATTATTATTATTATTAATACCATTATTAAACCATTCATTAAAAGTGACTTTCTTGCCTAATTTTGGAAGAGTATATTTTATACATAAAAATATGTATACGTTCATTACTAGATATATGGTACATTTCACCAAGGCTGCCATCTTGAATCTCAAGAAAGATGCAAATACCAATTTCTAAAGAAACTTATGAACAAAATCTCTTAGCAGTGGTGAACATAAAACACAGCTAAGTGACAAACCAATACAAATCCCAAACTATGAAAAATATACTTTGTGGAAAAAACTGTATGGTAAATCACACATTACTGTATGCAAACCTGAGGCAGACTTATTCCTCCCTGGAGGTCACATTTCCTCTGAGTAAAATAAGAGCAACACAAAACCGATACTCTGCTGCCGCTGCAATTGCTCCTATTACCAGCAGCAATTTACTGAATGTAAATCTGTGTCAAGTATCGTGATAAATGCTCTCCATGCATTCTGTTACTTAATCCTCACAACAATCTATGCAGTGGAAGCTACTGTTATTCTCATTTTACAAATGAGATCTGAGGGTCTGAGAAGTTACTAATAAGTAAGGTGTATTTATTAATAAAAATAAGTCATGTCCGACTCTTTGCAACCATGTGGACTTTAGCCTGCCAGGCTCCCCTGTCCATGGGATTCTCCAGGCAAGAATACTGGAGTGGGTTGCCATGCTCTCCTCCAAGGTGTGTTAGCCAATAGCCTGATCCGTGAGATGCCAATAGCCTGGTCCATGAGACTCCAGAGCCCAAACTTTTAAGCACTACTGTAGATTCTTTGTTGACTACATGTTGGAGGTTTACTGCCAAATATATATGAAGTTTGCTAATTTCTTTCCTCTGTACATAATTAGGGGCTTCTATTTTTTAATATAAATTTATTTATTTTAATTGGAGGTTAATTACTTTACAATATTGTATTGGTTTTGCCATAAATCACTGTGAATCCGCCACAGTTATTTGAAAACATTTGTATCTATTCACCTTTTGAAACCTTATCTGTGTCTTTGAGATCACTGAATCTCTTCAGTTTCTTGGATTACAATAC
The DNA here is from genome assembly GCF_042477335.2 of Ovis canadensis. Taxonomy (NCBI): domain Eukaryota; kingdom Metazoa; phylum Chordata; class Mammalia; order Artiodactyla; family Bovidae; genus Ovis; species Ovis canadensis. The sequence goes on along the minus strand of NC_091248.1, from coordinate 77,658,301 downwards.
TTGAATTCTAACCTTCCCTGGCAGTTAGGAGATATGATTTATTAACTACACGCTGTGGTTCCCCTTGATGGGAAGTTTATATTTATGAGTGGTATCATCTTTTCCCTTATCCAGGTCCCCTTCTTGGTTAATGCGCTCCTCCCCCAACCACTGCTCCCCTCCTCTGCTCTGCCCTTTCGTATTTTTCCTTAATGCACATGTCTGCCCTCCTTTTATTTTGTACCTTCTCATCTTGTGAGCTCATGGCCCTGCCTCCACGGTACCCCTTCTGCAGTTACTCTCTGGTTTCACATTTGTCTAGATTTCCAGGTCCTTAACGCAGGACTTCTTGGCAAGATATGAATATGGCAGATCTCAGTTTCTCACTTTTTTGGAGGCTACACTCATCTTTCACAAAGGACTTGTTTGAATTTGATTAACAGTTGCTACCTTTGATTCTCTAAATTATCCGGGTTGGGAGTTGGATGGAGAGATGGATGGCTGTTTCCAACCCCTATCTGTTGACTGAATTCTGGCACCCCTTTATCCCAGCTGCACAGGTTTTGAGTCTTAATGTTATTTCTCATACTTTTGGCATTTTTCTCCCATGTTGATCATCAGTCATCAGGTCTGGTTGATTGTCTCTTTGCATTGCTTTTCTAATAAATAATTTCCTTCCCATTCCCACAGCAGCCAGCCCCTCATCCTATTCCCTGTGGTTAACCTCTGCCTTTTCTTCTTCAGCCCTTTCTGCAAGCCACTGTCAGAACCCACACTTGGCTTTTATGAAAACTACACCAGCTTTCTTGACTGGTCTCTTGCAGAATTTCTCAAAGTTTGTTTTATAAAATGCTAGTGCTGAGGGATCCTCATGAGTAATATTTTCAAAACAAGTTTCTATGATTAAATACATTAGGGAAATGCTGGGTCAAGTAAACTTAAATGTGTTTCCTCACTGCAGAATTCTCAGAGCCCTTTACATGCCAGTGTGCAGGGTAAACTTTCAGGAGGATGATGGAATATAGAGTCCTCCCGAACTAATTTGGGCTGCAGAGGTTTTTTTTTTCTTTTTTTTTCTTTTTTAATTTCTACTTATTTTGGCAGAGTAACAGGCAGGATTGATGTTTCATAGGAAACATGTTAAGAAATGCTGGTTCTTTGGAATAAATTTAAACTTCTCAGGCTGACAATAAATCTCAGGCCAGTTTATTTAGACGGCTGGGGTGTTTTACATCTCCTGAAGCAACTACCCATTCTGGGCAGATTGGTCTCCTGTTCTTGTGCAAGCTGTCTTCTTTCCCATGTCTGACTATCACGGTAACAATCTTCTTTTGGTCTAGAGACTTACTCCATTCAAGCTCCAAATCTACCTTTTGTTTGTCTTTTATAGATGAACTCAACATTGTCTTTTCAACACATTTACCTTTTATGTTACAATCTTTTCCAGTTCTATTTCTGCCAGCAGCGGATTTGCAAGATTTACATAGCATTTATAATGATACAACCAGTAATGACTACTCTGTAAGCATCTATTATATTCTCAGCATTTTGACAATGCTGTCTTTATAACCACCATGCAAAGTAGTTGTTCTTTGACCCATGTTACAGATGAACAGACTGAGGTTATGTAGGTAGTATGCACATGATTTTGTAGTCAGTGGGTGGCAAGACTGGGATTCAAACCCAGGACTCTATTCTAAGCAACTTAATGTTCACAAAGCTCTAAAGTGGTTTCAAAGCTGGGAGACAGGTTAATTTAGAGATGAGAAACCCATCTCTCAGGTAAAAAGTTCTCTTTTCTGATAAACAGTAATTTCTAGCTTTAAGACAGCAGACATTTTAAGGTCAGGGCTTGGATTAGAGAGCGTAAAAAATACATTTTCTATAACAAGTTTGTGTTAACACCCAGTGAATTTCCAGCACTCTGGAAGGTGTCATGGAGGACATGGATAAAAGGTTGATACAGACCCTGAGTTGAGGAACTTGCAGTGTGGTTGGAGAGATGAAGTGTAAACACGTTAAATGACAGAACCATATAATATAGTTTATAATTAGCTTCTAGATAGGCATTGTAAAACTGGGGTTCATGAACTCCTAGGAGGTCATTGGTTAGTCTTGGAACAGGGTGTCTATGAATCTCTACATTTGAATGGATACACTCATTTTCACTTGGAAGGAAAGTGTCTATACCCATGTTCATATTTCCTAAAAGCTCTGTAATCCCAATTTGTTACCAGCAATGACTGCACGGGATGCTGTGGTATAGGGTATAAATGGAAATATCGAGTCATGGTCAGGGAGGCACTGGCTTCAAAGCTACAGAGATTGGGTTGGACTGTTTCTACTGCTAACTGGCTTAGAGACCATGGGCAACATGTCAGTTTCTTCAGATTCACTGCTAAGAAATTAGGGTAATAATATAGCATGTGTAGACAAGTAGTTAGGATTAAAGGAGATAGTGCAACTATGGAAAGCATCTGGTGTGTTGCCTGGTATAAGCTAGTCTCTCCAGACTAGTTGCCTTGATTTTTGCTAAATTCATTTTTTTGCTCTTACCTCTGTAGACAAACTGAGTTTTTTAAAAACAGTACACCTTTATTATCTTAGCAAATCCTGGAGGTCAGAAGTCTGAAATGGATCTGAGTGGGTCCAAATCAAGGTGTTGGCAGAACTGCATTCCTTCTCAAGGCTCGAGAGGATCTGTTTTCATGCTAGTCTAGATTCTAGAGGTAGCCCATTTTCCTTGATTTGAAGGAATCCTTGATTTGAAGGAATCAAATCATCTTCAAAGCCAGCAGTGGTGAGTTGAGTTCTTTTCATGCCATATCATTGTGTGACTCTTCTCTGCCTTTTTCCTTCACTTACAAGGACACTTGTGATAGCATCTGTCCTTCCTGGATTACCCAGGATAATTTGTTCATAATCCAACTAATTAACTGATTCAGCAAAATTCTACTAAATTATTTGCTGTACACCATTTATCAGACTTAACTATTTTTGTGAGTTCAGTGGGGGCAGTATATTTTTCCTACTGAAATGTAATATTTAATTAATTAACCTTTCATTTAGAAAATATTTGATATCTAATATAGATTATACCAGTCATTGCTGTTGGTAATGCATAGATAAATCCGTTTATCCAATATTAAGGTAGATCCTCCAGTGTACAAGGCAGTGTGTCAGACACTGAGAAATATACACAGAATTTATGTGTAAGAAGTTTAAGGCCTGGTTTAGGCATTAAAAATACATTATAACTAAAAGCTAGGGTAAAAAGGAACTATAGTTAACAATAGGGTCATCACAAGAAAAAAACACGACTGAACTGACTGACTGAACTGAAGGTGAGTGATGTTAACTAGACTTGTGGTTATACTTTCAAAATGTATACAAACAGAGAATTATTATATTGTACACACAAAACTAATATGAAATTATCGGTCAATTTTACCTAAATTTTAAAAATTAAAAAAACTGAAGTACAAAAGCTAGGGTAGAAAGTGCCTCCTCATAAGCATACTGTGGGTTTGGTGACCAGATTTTTAACCCTCAGAGTGAAAAACATAATGTGACTGTAGGATAGAGTATTTGAAGTTGACCGTATCAGAAAATCTGAGCCATGTGGTCAGTTTTGCTCTGGGGGCTTAGAAGGAAGAACTGACTTTGGCTGAGGCATGGGGAGTTGGTACATGAGCTAGAAGCTGAAGAATTCCAGTGCTGTGAACTGTGAGGTGTCGGCAAGCATGGCCGGTGCACAGCCAAGGTGAGAGGTGGGGTAGCCCTGGGCTCAGGCGGGAAGGCTGCACATAGGATGTCAACCAGGGCTTTAGGGGTAAATTTAGTTTTTATTAGATCTCAAAGGTGTGTGTGTGGTGGTGGGGGTGGGGGATGTGTCCTTTGCTCTTCTGCTTGAGGTTGGTAAGGATTTGAGGTTATGGAAGTTATGTGAAAAGAAGTTTACATTCTTAGCACTCTCTCTAGCAAATCTTTTTTCTTTTTTTTAAAATTAGTTTCAGGTGCCTCTTCAACTTAAAAAGAAAAAATCAGCTTTTTATTTGTAGATTTGTAAGTCTGTCTGGTGGATCCCACATCCACACAGTAAAGTCAGATTGAGTTTTGATTTAAAAAGCCAAGGGTGTAAAATCTGAAAGGAATCCAGGTGCCCCTCGGTGGCGCTTCTGTTGGCTTTGCAGGCCCCCTCAGGGAAGCAGCTGTCAGGGACACCTCTGAGCAAGGCCAGAGCCTCCTGAATGGGGAAGTTCAGTTCCTGCTGGGTCTGTTTATATTGGAGGCTTACATCATGTCAAGAGAAGCCTAGACAAACAGTATAAGGGCTTGTGTTCAGGGCAGTGTTTCTAATCCCAGCCTTTCCTGGTTCTTGACCCAAACTTGCCATCATCACAGCTCTTACCCACCTGGGGTTCCCAGGGGGCCCTGCATGACCCAGTGGCCCTGCAATTCCACAGGGCCCATTTTGCAGCAGTTGATGTGGAGGAAAGTTGAAAGCCATGTTTTTATTTGATAGACTTCCTCGTGGTTAGAACACGACTCGGGAAATGTACTGATCTGCGTGGTGGTGTGGTGCAAGGAGTTGGAGAGATGATTCTGTTCACAAAGATACTAATGGACTGAGAATGAAAGTCACCTTCTGTGTTTTCAAAGTGACTTGAGTGACTGGGGAAATCTTATGTTAAATGAAAAGGAAATAAAATTTCATGTACAGGATACTCTTAACTTCGTTAAAAATATACACAAACACACACACACCCCCACACTCCAAAATGGTTAACAGGGATTATTTCTTGGTGGTGGAATCGTGAATGATACATTTTTTATTCTTAGGCTTTTCTGTTTTTGTTTTATTGTATTCTGGGGGAAGTGGGTTAGAATCTCAATTTCTCTTACTTTTTTATGACATGAAGTTGTATGCATACATGTGTGCTAAGTCGCTTCAGTCATGTCCAACTCTGCGACACCATGTACTATGGCCCATCAGGCTCCTCTGTCCATGGGATTCTCCAGGCACAAATACTGGAGTGGGTTGCCATGCCCATCTCCAGTGAAGCTGTACACTTTCCCCTTAATTTTCACTGATGGATGTTTTAAGAATAATCACTGCTCTCAGAACAAAGCCATCTTATTAGAATAAATATACTCATGGCAGAAATAAATGTATCTGATGAGGATAAAAGCAAAACATTGGAATTTTTTTCTAGAAGCAGCTTGACTCTCTTAATTTTCCTAGCTTTCTTATTAAAGTATGCAACATCAAAGAGATACTTTTTAATTCAGTGCTTTTAATTTTTAAAAACACATGTCCTTATTCCAGGAGTATACACAGTGATTGTAAATAATAAAGTGTAAATAATAATGTATGTACACATAAACAAGAAAGAGGAAAATAAATATCACACATAATTTCATTACCTAAGAGAAAAAAACATTCTTAGTATTTGGGTTTATGCACTTCTAATCTTTTTTTCCGGTGCCTAGACATTGTATACATATTACTGAAAACAAACCAAAACAAAAATGACATCTGATGATTTGACGTAAAGGACTGTGAAAAGTCCTTACATACTGCTGCTTGTAAACTGACATTTCCCTATCCTCTGACTTAAATATATTCAAGCAAGGATAGCTATGGAAGGGTCTGTTTGTTCAGCTCCATCACTCCAGGCTTCCCAGAAGAATGTGACTAGACATCAGGATGTCTTGGACTGTGGCTCCTTTTACTGGGTCTGCTGAACAAAAATGATATGCAGATACAGTGTTCATTTTTGTCCCCTAAGTATTTCTCTAGTTTTCTTTTTTCCTTTTCAGAGAGGCAGATTTGGTAACCCTGAGATTCTCACTTTCAGTTATTCTCCAGTGCACGTGTTCACTGCTTTTACAGGATCTGGCATAGGGACCTTGAGCAGACAGAAAAAAGGGCCAAGGTTTCAAAATTATTTTAGTTCAGGATACAAAGCCCCCAAATGCAGCATGTACTTCTCAGGCATCTTCTTCCTCATGAATTTTTGTTGGCTTCTTCTGTTTTGCTGTTACAAAGAAAATCATCTTGTTTTCTGAACCCTTCTCTTCTACAAGGTAGGGCCTCTTGAAAAATATCTTTCCTGATAGCCCTGCTCAGATACAATTTCCCTTGCCTGGTATCTCTGGATGTCCCTCACTGCTTCCTGCCCAGCTACAATTCAGCTCAGCTTTTCCCAGGACTCCTGGGCCATGCTGCAGGCAGTATATTTTCTGTTGCTTCTTTGAGGATTTAGTTTGTCATATAATTGACCTTATTGACATATACCCACACTTGGACTCTTAAAAACAAAAGGACAACAAAAATGAAAACAGAAAAGCATAAGGCAGAAAAAACAATATCACTCATAGTCTTACCACTAAGAAACAACCTCAGTTTATAATTTTAGGGTTTGTAGGTGTTTGGATATTTATTTTAACACGGTCAAGATTTGTTATATAGATAGAATTTGGTTTCCTATTTTTCATTTACCATGGCATAAATATTTCTTCAAGCATGAACATTAATTACAAACTTTTTCAGTGACTAGATAATAGTTCATTTTCTGGATTTCCTGCCAAAGGCTTAGCTCTTTGTTTAATGTTAGGAGAAAATCTAAATATCCATTTTCTTACAATGTGTCCATGATCAGTAGGCATGGAGAACAGTGCTAAGGTGTGTAGTGAATTCTTGGTAAATGTTAGCTATTACTGTGTTTGTTAGTGATAATTTTGATGCAGCTGCAGTCAGAACACCTGGAGAAGCCATACGATGTCCCCTGCAGACTCCAGGCAGAAATATAGGGATTCCCTGTGCTTGCTCAACAGCAGAGAGAGGATTTCTCAGGAGCATAATTTCAGCTCCTTCATTTATGTCTTGGCTGTGGCAAGCTGAAATCCATCTGTTGTGAGCTCAAGAGCTCAAAAGCCTTGATTGGTTCTGGGTTTTCTTATTGAATATGTGGCATTAAAAACTCTGAAAAAGCCCTTTGCTTGAATTTGGTGCATCTGGTGGTCAGATTAACATTTAGTTCTTTCGTGGCATGTGGTAGTATTAACTTTGAACTATACTTCTCCTGATGCCACTTGGGGCGTCCTGAAGAACTTCCTTGCTTCCTATCAACCAGAAAGCACCATTCTCATACCAGGGAGGGATTCCATTAATCAGAATGTGAGAGAAATGTGTAGTAGGACAATTTTGAAAGTAATAACATGGAGAAGGGGACTGGAAAATGCAGTATGGAGTGGTTAGATAGGTGGGAAAACTAGTTGGAGTTGGGTAGGGGATTTGGAAAGTGGGCACTGGGTGCCGTGTGATGCAAGAAACTGAGTAAAATTGGAGTCATACTGAAAGAGCAACCATAAAAAAGGATAAAAAAGAAATTGAAATGGAGGGGGAATTAAAATGTTGCTGCTGAGCTTTCAAGCTTTCTCTCCCACCTTCTTCCCCTAAGTAATCCTTTTCTATAATCCTTAAAGGATTTGAACCCTACGTATCAGAAACGATCAGTTCTGTGAGTCTTTATTAAATGTTGACAAGAAAGGCTAACTTAGACAAGTAATTAATTTATAAAATTCCCAATACATCTGATATATGTGGAGTCACATGAAATTGACATATGAAATGACATAATGTATCATAAAACAACATTAATTTCCAAACACTTTAGAAATTAAAAGCAAATGTTTGCTTTGGATCCAGTTGGTCCTACCAGATCTGTTGGCACGTCCTTCCTCCTGATGGATGCTTCATTTTTCCCTTACATCTTCAGAATTATTATTTATATGGGATAGTGTCATGTTCTTGACCTGTTCTAGAAACTGATCTTTTCATTTTAGTTTGGACTAATTTCTCTGAATTTCTCATTTCCTGGTTGTGTATGCCTTCTTTAAAACAGATAAAATATCTTTATATGGGAAACAAATCAATGTCAAATTTTGTTTAAAAAAAAAAGATATTTAATTTTCTATATAAACCTCTGGAATGCCCTAAAGCATAAAACTTTACTTGGGTCTCATAAGTATTTGTATTACTGGTATTTTGAAGTGATGAATTCATTGAAATTTCTTAAACTTAATAAATGATGGGTTTTACAATTTATTTTTTATCCAACTTTTGATTTTGAATACAAAGATCAAAATATAAGAGGCTTGTATTTCTAAAAAATACACAGAGACAGTTTCTTCAGTGTTTTGTTTCTTAACAACATTAAACATGTATCTGTTTGGCAAGTCTGTATATCTGTCCTTAGAAATATATGAGTGTTGAATATAATACTTTTTTAAGACCATGAATAACATTTAGAATACAATGTTCCCTGATTTTTTGAATCAGTTAAAAGGAAACAATATTGTTGCTTTGAGGAATTGTCATATATGCTGCTGCCTTTTATTTACATTTTTTTTCTCGTTTATATGGGTTATGAAATTTGGCCAGTTCTGTTTACAAAATCATCCCAGTTTCATTTTTCTAACCTTGACATTAAGACCATAGAAGCATATCAAGGCTCTAAAATAGAGATGCTTTAAAAACTCAGAAGTGTTATAAGTAACTTTTAAGTATAAAAGCACCAGAAGTACTTCATATCCTATGAGATTTGGTACGAACTTTTGGAACAACCGAACTTTTTCTTTTTTAAAGTTGATTTTCCTTAGTGCATCTCTGCTCAGGCCCTCCCTTTACCTGGCAGGTGCCCCTATCAGGTTTATTGCAGAGACCCCTGTTTTTTCTCTTTGAATCCTGTGCTCGGCTTATGACCTGCTTTTGTCTCTCACTCATCCGCAGAGCCCGGCGTCTGCACGGTGTTCGGAGACCCTCACTACAACACTTTTGACGGACGGACATTTAACTTTCAGGGGACGTGTCAGTACGTGTTGACGAAAGACTGCTCCTCCCCTGCCTCGCCCTTTCAGGTGCTGGTGAAGAACGACGCTCGCAGGACCCGCTCCTTCTCCTGGACCAAGTCCGTGGACCTGGTGCTGGGCGCCGGCACCGTCAGCCTCCAGCAGCACCTGACGGTGCGCTGGAACGGCTCGCGCATCGCGCTGCCCTGCCATGCGCCGCAGTTCCACATCGACCTGGATGGCTACCTCTTGAAAGTGACGACCAAAGCAGGTGGGCTTCCGGGAGCAAGGGCCTTCTGTGTACCTCTGGCGCTTCCCTCTGTCTCACCAACTGGTGCCTGGGAGCTGCAGCTGCTCCCTCTCCTCCTCCGTGGAGGAAAACCAGAGGCAGAGAAGTCCACCAACTGCAGGGGCTGCCTCCTTCTCCAGATGCCACAAAATGGCTGGAGAAAATCGGCATACCGAGGAGCCTTGCAGTCTGATGCCAGTCACCCGCAACTTGCGATCTGTCCACATCCAGTTTCTTTTCATCCTCATTCCGAAAATAGCAGTTGTTCTCTCCGGATAACCACTGTCTCATGTTGTGTTGCTATTTTAGGTCATTGGTGTCCAGCTTGGAATCGTCAGTCTTTCCCAGTTCAGCTAGTCAAGTGCAGTTTCACATTTGTGAGAAAGAGTGTTTCCTTATTAACATCTGTCCAAGAAGGAGGGAATCCTCAAAAGCAAACTGCAACCGTGTGGGTGTGCATATGGGAGTGGGGATGATGGGCTGTGTGACCAGCAGTCCTGTCCTTTCTGGACCTGGGGAAGGCTGCTTATTGAGTTGATGGGCACAACTGTCAGCTTCTGCTGGGAGACACTTAGGGTGCTTGCTCTGACAGCACTCTCTCCAGCCATGGGCTCATGGAGCTGCCCACTGATGCTGAGACCTTTTCTCAGCATCACATATTGCCTGAGACTTGCTGGACTCTGTTGCCGCTCCACTGGCAGATACATTCCTCCTAAGCCAAACTGTTCATAGTTGCTAATAAGTGACTCATAGGGGTTCACAGAGGCCCACATTCTTGTCTGTGAGATGTTGCCTAAGAGAGACATCTTAGAAGCAGAACTCAACCCTTTGTTATCAGCCCCAAAGAATGAATTCAGTTTGTTCACATTTTATATGATATCATGAATGGTTCCTTCCATGGTGCCTTTGGTTAGTGCATATTTCGGTCAGTTGGATATTGAATTGCATGTCCTCTTAGCATGCTATTTCTTTAAGCATGATATTTGAGGAAGTCAGTATATATATATATATATTTTTTTTTTTTTTTAAACTTTTTGCATTGATGAGAATTTAACAATGTAAAAGCATCACTTGGGTTCCAGTTTCTTTATCTAATATGGATCAGAAAGGGAAACATTTGATAGAGCAGCCACTTTTGAGGGCAGAGACTGTTCTCCTGGTACTTTCAGAACCCTGTTGTTTTCTGTTCAAGTCAAAATATATTCGGTAAATTGATTTGAGCTGATGAAATGCCAGCTTAGCTAAACAAAGGCAGGAAACCAAAGAGAAACCCATGGAGATTTTTATTTAGAGAATATGGCGTGGTTTCAGTGAGAAATGTTAAATATTAATGTATTTGAGCATTTTATAGAGAAGAATGTTCACTTTGAAAGTGGTAGATGTGAAGAGTTCTGTACGTTCAACTTCAGAGGGATTAATCCACCCCAGAAAATTCAGACACCAGTTGTTAACATTCAAATGACATGTCACTCTGCACATGTAGGCCTCAGCTCGTCTCTTTGAAGGAGGCAACAATTTGTGGCTTCATGTAAAATGGATACAAAACAACCTATCATTACACAGTACTAATTAGAAGTACCTTGTTTATCTTTTTGCATGCTGGCTGAACATAACGGATACTACTGATATGGAAATTATTCGTCAGCCACAACCCAATTCTCAGAGGAATTCTGCATATTCAAAATTACTGACAGTCGAGGAGGTTCAGTACTGCTGCTCTCACAGCTGCCAATACCTTACGGAATAAGTGTACTCTTTGTAAGGACCTCACATGGTAAAAATGAGCAAAAGGATGAGGCAGCTAAGAAAATAATAATAGATCATAAATGCCATAATTGGATTAGTGTATTTAACTCTTCTAGGCCTTGAATTCAGCTTTGCAGTTTGTCTTTTTTCCATCTCTCTTGCCATGATGCAGCTAATTTATGTGGTACCTTTACTACTCAGGTGACCAACTTCCTGTAGCACACGGAGGGCACAAACTTTCTGCTTCCTAGGGAACACTTCATATCTCTGGGTGCTAAAATTGCTTTGAAATTATCTACTGAATGGAACAATTCCATTTCCAGACAATAGTCCTTCCTTCTCTGTTCCCCAAATCTCAGTTTGTACTACCCCTTAGGGATGTTTTCATTTTTATTACCTATTGATTGTCTATCTAAAATATTACAGTATATCCTTTGAATGTTTGTTCTTCCTCCATAATTTTTTTTTCATAAGCTCAAGTGATCAAAGGATATTTCTTTGAAATAGCTGTTTAAATCAAGACTGCAGGTGTAAGTTGGGAGATGGAGAGAAATGACTCTTCGGCCCTGTGGTTTATAGACTCAGCACTTCATGATAGAATCTTTTGGCAGAAGAGCACAGGTGGCTGTGTAGCTTGGGTGGAATTAAGCAGTAGTTACATATCTAATAACAACTGGGTAGTACAGAAGGCAGAGCAAGGTTTGGTAGCTTGAGAAAGCTCCGCTCCTTCCTGTCACAACTCCCCTCTCTCCCCCGCCCAACTCTCGGCACTTAGCGAATCATTTAAAATATTTCCTTTCTGCCATCTGTTCACTTCATCAACTCCACCTGAAACAGTTACGTCAGATCCACCTGAAAGTATTAACATGTGGGAGTGTGGCTTTGTATTTTACTTTTGGTAAAACTCTACATCTGAGGAACCTGGAGTATATATATGTTGTTGTTCAGTTGCTAAGTTGTGTCCAACTCATTGCAACCCTATGAACAGCAGCATGTGAAGCTTCCCTACACACACACACACACACACACACACACACACACACACACATTTCTTTGGTATAAACTCTAAGCAGAAACAATTCTCCATTTTTAAGCATCACTATGGTATGTCTACAGATTTTGCACCTCCTCTCTCTTAAAAGTGGACTGCGGCAAAAGCAACAATAACAACCAAAAACAAATAAACAAACAACCGCAAAATAAAAGACCAACAACTTTCCCACCAAAAGAAAAAAAATTAGTAATCTGGAGCCAGGTCACACACTTGAAGGGTGAAAACAGGTTGGTAAAACATTCACTGGTGAAAAGGAAAATTGGAAGACTCTTCATCCAGTGGAAGGAATGCAGCTGCTGCTCACATCCCAGATGAGACATGTGCTTCAGCTTTGGCCTTCTGACTGCCAGTTGTTTCTACCAATTTCCCATGCAGAGAATTGGGAAACTCATCCCAGCTGCAGAAAAGACTAACCCCAAACCCTCAAACACTTCCATGGCATTTTCCTTTCATAAGATGCCTATTTAAAAGATCTTTTGGAAAAGCAATGTGTTTTTCAATTACAACTTATTCATTTTTTTTGCCTGTCACTACTGTAATTTACTTTGCATGGATTTTACTCATGTAGAGAGTAAAAATAACCATGCAAATACATGTGTATATGATACAAGAATAGACAAAGTCATCTGTAGTCAAGTAAGTCATCCAAACACAATAGGAAGCCTAACATTGTTCTGTGAATATCTTCTTAACATAATGATAAAAAGAGGAAAAGGGAGTGAATTACAAATTATTCTCTTACGTTGAGGATTGTGTTTCATGAAAGAGATGTCAAGAGTCTTGAGAAAAAAAGCACAAGTGTTAGTCATTCGTCATGTCTGACTCTTTATGACCCCATGGACTGTATGTAGCTTGCCAGGCTCTTCTATCCATGGAATTAGCCAGGCAAGAATACTGGAGTGGATAGGGAATATTACTGATGCAGGGATTGAACCCAAGCCTCCTGCCTTGTAGGCAGAATCTTTACCATCTGAGCCACCAGGGAAACCCCAAGAATACTGGAGTGGGTAGCCATTCCCTTTTCCAGGGAATCTTCCTGACCCAGAGATTGAACCTGAGCCTCCTACATTGCAGAATCTTTATCATCTGATCAACCAGAGAAGCCCAGAGTCTTGAGAAGAGTATATTTAAAACACAGTGGGCCTGCATCTTCTTAAGCATGCAGGAACCACCAGTCCATTGCAAAGAAAGAATGACTGACTTGTTCCCTGTGAGTTGAATTCCCATGAACTCAGTTGCCCAAAATCTCAAATTTATTGTATCACTGCCAGTAATTTTGCTGGAGCTCTTTTGGATGTAAATTCTCGACAAATGTGGCACTTGGAAAAGCAGTGTTTGCCTCCTGTCTAGGAAAGAGATTTGTAGTTTGGAAAATTTTGCAAGGTGGAAAATCTTTGGAATTATGCTCTAAAAGTTAGAGCGTTGTATGGAATTGATTTTCTCCCTTCATTTCTCTGGCTGGGCAGCTGCCTAGTTACAGGAGTATGAGGTCAAGTTTCTTCTATACCTTAGAGAGTATATTACAAATCAAATTATAGTTTGCTTGTCTTTTTTCAAAATGTTATTTCAGTGTCTTAACTGGCATGAAATTCACAAATTTCTTTGGCTTTGCCGACTCATTGTGTCAATTTGCAGGGTAATTCATTCATTTAGTGAGAATGTACTATGTGCCAGATAATGTGTTCGATGATGGGGCATGAAGAAATAGAAATTGTTTTATACAATAGTTGTGATTGTCAGAATTGACCCAATGTTTGAGATCCTCACAGAAGATCAGTCCAGTGTGTGGACAGACTAGCAGCATGTCCTTGCTCTGATCACCTTGTCCCATCATTGTCTTCTCTTCACTCAGTTACTCCCAAAGCCCAAAAGAGACTTTCTTATGACCTTCTTTCCTTCTTTTTACCTAATTCTATTCAATTGCTTTCGGGAACTGAGTTGCTTCTCCTGACCAAGAAACCTTCTCTCCCTTTGCCTTGGGCTGAGAATACTTCCATTCTTTTCAGGTACCGTTCGTGATTTCCATGTGAGTCTTTCGGTTTATTTCTTGAGAAATCCAGTTTTGGACCACTGGTTTATCCTTCCAATAATTTCCCCTAAAACAGATCTGTAACTCCTTCTTATGTCAGTTGTGAGGCCTGCTCACAGAATGCTATTTGGCCAGGTTTCTCTCCTCTAGGACCATGACCAAAGGAATATTGGCTTAGGGAATATTATCTGTAGCATCTTACTTCTGGGTGTCTCCTACTGCCCTTACGTCACTAATGTTGCCTTATGCCAATTTTATATTCAAACAAGATCCATTCCATCCCTCCCCACCCCTTTCTTCTTTCTCATCACCACCTTATTTCCCAACTTCTGAGCATCTTCTGAGCATTTACTCATCAGGCTAATATTGCTCCTTCAGGAACAAAGATAAAGTCTTTTTTTCAAAAAGAAGAAGAAGCAGCTCTCTCTGGATACTCAGAAAGGACTAAATCAAAGACTAGGTTTTGTCAGAAATCCAAGAGGGTAAGATTGAAAACACACAGCTGGGGATATTTTCTATTTTTTCTGTTAAAACAGAGCTTTTTTTGTGGGCTGTCACTCTTAGGACACAGGGACAGTGAGTAAGGAGGAGTTCCAGGGCAGAAATGCACCGTGAGCTGTTGTAGGTGTCCCCTCGGTGCTCATCTACAGCACTGGTACCTGGTTCATCCATTCACTGGGTGGCTCAGGCACTGCCAAGATACACCAAGAGAACAGTAAGAAGAGCTTCCACCACACACTTGAGACACACAGAAAATGTTAATAACAGAATCATCATTTGCTCGGGGTTGATTCTTGAAAGACTCTCCATGAAACCCTCTCCTTTGTCTTATGGGTAGTGTGATCACATACTACACCATTTCTTCCTGACATCCTGATCAAACTGATCTGTGCTGTGTGACAGCAGAGCCTGGCTGTCCGACCCATGACAGAAATTCCTCTTTTCAGTGGGGTCACTTGTTATAGTAAATCCTAGATACTCAGGGCTAGTAGGTCAGGAGAAAATAAATGTTCTCAGACAAATTCTCCAACTGTTTAGATGATCAGTTCAGCAAACCAAGAGGGGATTATGTTCTCAACCTTGTGGAGTGAAGATCATTTCCTCAGTGAACAGTGCTCTCCAGGTGATTCTGTCCAGCACATGAGGAATTTTGACCTGTGGCCTGGTAGCCGCCATGCTTACTCAAATGTTGAAGCTCATGATCAGCCCAGATATGCATGGAGACCCCAATCTAAGTCTCATAACATCTCAACCATGGAACCATGGATTAAACAGCTGTGTGTATCTCATGGATGACTGTAAAATAATGAGGAGGCAAATGTTTTCATTTGTGTGAGTGTTGTCCTTTGAAGAGGATGTGTTCAGAAGCTTTATATTTATTACTTTAATACTTCCACTATGGCAAATAATTTGGAAATTTTCACTTGGCTCTAAATATCATCATATGGGGAGAATATTAGATAAAGAGAAAATTACATTGCAAATTATCATCTTTGTTATCTTTCCATTTCCACATTATAGTAGTTGTTGGATAAATGAAAACATGATGTGAACCAAGACAATTACTCTGAAAAAGGGCAAAAATATAAACCCTAGAGTAACATGATCAATGAAGAATCATCTGTAAGTCACACTATGTAAGATAACATTGTAAGGGCAAAACTCATACATTTAAAAAGTTCTAAGCCCCAATAACTGATTTGTGTTATATCACACAATTTTTGATGTGGAGAGATTGAAAGGTAATCGTGATTTCAGTGAGGTCCTTAGTGTTCCTTGTTAGAGGATAGTCATATGTACTGTATAAGAATCTACACTTGAAAAGTGTTGGTGGATTCAAGAGTGATTGCTCCTTATTTCCTCTAGGTTTGGAAATATCCTGGGACGGAGACAGTTTTGTAGAAGTCATGGCTGCCCCCCATCTCAAGGGCAAACTCTGTGGTCTTTGTGGCAACTACAATGGACATAAGCGTGATGACTTAATTGGTGGAGATGGAAGCTTCAAGTTTGATGTGGATGACTTTGCCGAGTCCTGGAGAGTGGAGTCCAATGAGTTCTGTAACAGACCCCAGAGAAAACCAGTACCTGAACTGTGTCAAGGGACAGTGAAGGTAAAGCTTAGAGCCCATCGAGAATGCCAGAAACTCAAATCCTGGGAATTTCAGACCTGCCACTCAACTGTGGACTACACTACTTTCTACCGGTAAGCACAGTGCTTTCAGGAATGGGCTTGGGTTACACACCAGAGATAGACTTGACCTTGGAACAGAAACTGTCAAATCCCTTGGTGTACCAGGGCCCCCAAGCATAGTCTAAATACCCCTACTTCTTTCTTGTCTTGAGACTGATCTCCTCTTGAATCAGTCCCACATTATGTCTCAAAGTAAGAAATTGTAGGGAGTACTTCAGAGTTATCTTCTATAAGGGATTGTTTTTGTGTCTGCAGGTTCACTGGAAAGCTAGGGACACCCTAGGGTTTTTCCAGGTGTTAGCTTGACTCTAAGATTGAGGAGTGCTTCCCAAATTCTGGCCTGAAATGCAATGGTATAGGGCAGAAGTGGGAATCTCAAATTGCTCTGGCTGCCTTTGGGTATTTCAGTGAGCTCAGTTATTCCAGGTTTGAGGAAGGGTTCATCAGGTCTTTCCCATGGTCTGGCCCCAAACAGATCTGCACATAGAAAACGAGGTGGCCAGATGAGAGTTCCTTGGATTTTAGCCAACTATGAGACTTTGTGTCCAGAGTTAGAGGAGTATAGAAACAGGGCTTAAGAGACGGAGGAAGGAAGTCTCTCAGTAAGACTGTGGATTCCATAACCTTTTCTAATTCGGATTAACCCCCTTCCATACAAAGCAACTGGTTACAGAGGAGACTTGGCTTTGGCATCCATGCTACAAGGTTGCATTTGTGAATGGATGAATTTGGCCTGGTTGTACTTCCATTTACTACACGATTCCATGGGTTCAAGAGCTGTGACTATCTATAACTTTAACCACCACTGGGTGTGGAAGGAAACATGAGATGAACACAGCCCCAAAAGGCCTTGTTTAAGTGATTTGCCCATGCCTCTTAAAATGAGAAAACTCCTGTGGTCTGAAGCCACAGAGAAGTTATTTTTACTCTTTAATTGCCAGCAGTTTATTTCCCCTAGTTCTTATTAAATGTGATTTTTAAAATTTTATTTAATCTTTGGATGTAAAAGATAAAGTTCTATAAAGTCAGCTCAAAGTGTGGTGAAAAAGGATGATCCCTGTCATCACAAATTCCTGAACATGACTGCATCTGTCAAACGGTTTGGCTCCAACTCATGTATTTAGTTTCTTCAAGCCATTTTCTGGTTGTAATTTGAATTCTCTGGGTTCCCTTCTTTCTCTTCCCTAAACCACCCAATAGACTGACCTCACCCTTGTCTACTGAAACTGAAAGATCTTTAATACATTCTGGAGTGAGTTAAGCACCTGGATAGACAAACCAGGCTTCACTTTGAAACTAAATACCCATCACTTAAAAGTCTGATGGGAAGCAGTTGTTGTTTAGTCCCTAAGTCATGTCTGACTCTTTTGTGACTCCATGGACTGTAGGCTCCTCTCTCCATTTAATTCTCCAGGCAAAGATACCAGAGTGGGTTGCCACTTCCTTCTCCAGGGGATCTTCTGGACCCAGGGATTGAATCCATGTCTCCTGAATTGGCAGGTGGATTCTTTACCGCTGAGCCACCAGGGCATCTTGAATAGGAAGCAATAGAGCACAGTAATTAAGAACTTTGTGGTCTCTCTGAGCTAAAAATCCAGCCCAGCTTTACAAACTTAAACAATTATTTAAGTTCTCCAAACCTTGGTTTGCTTATCTGGAAAATGCAGATGGTAAAAGACCCTACCTTGAAGAGCCATCATTCAGATTCTGTGAGATGATGAACGTAAATACATCTGCTTAACCCAGTGCCCCAGAGTAATAAGTACTCTGTAATTGTTGGCTACTATCATATCTTCTATCATTAATTAAATGATTAGCCAGTGTTAAGGCCTCTTTTGGATGCTCTCCTAGCCCAGGCATGGATTTGGATTGGACCCTTCTCGGTCTGAATTAGAATGAAAAGGCTATACTTCTCCCAGGACCCTAGCAGTCCACACCTTTGGTCTTCATCCCATTTCAAAGGAATGTGTTGAAAGCAAAAATTGGAGAGCAGGCCTGTAGAGATTCATCCCTTTTTGCAAATTTCTATTTCTTTGCTCTTTGGTGATTTATTTTGTATTATGATCCCTGGACTGTGAGCAGGAATATGATGAGCACCTTGGCAGCAATCGTGAGAAATGACGTTGACATGAACAGAGAGAATGGAAACTGTTAGGGGGCCAGACAGATGCTTGCCTTCTGCTCTTGAAAGTTGCTACAGTGGCACAGTAAGGGATAGGGGAGACACTGTGTAAAGGGCTGGTTGCCTGAGTTTGGAGAGCTTTTGAGAATGCTCTCAGGATCTTTGTGTACTGAGGTTTGGAGGATAGAGTATGGTGGGAAGTGAGCTTATGTTCTGCTGTGTGTGGTGTAGGGGCAGAGCCCTCTTCCAGGCCAGCCACTCCCTGGAAGAGGCAAGGGGAGCTCAGGAAGGCAGAGCTGGGCGATCCTGACTGTCACTCACTTTGTTGATGACTTCACTCTCCAACTGAGAGGTTCACCTTCATGAATTTTCAAGTGAGGGTCGCCAGTATTGGGTAGATCTTGGATTTCTTTCTTTCTTCCAAGCACAGATGTAGCAGGAGAAAGGAAAGAAACAGAGTCCACATGGAAAGAGAATTCTGTTCTCAAGTGATCTCCAGCAAGGACCAAACCTTAGGGAGCCTTTGGGAAGCAATGGACTAAGAAGGTATTGGGTGGTTCCAGGCTGGGTGTAACCTCAACTCTGCCACTTGCTAGCTGTGTGGTCCTGGTAGCTTGCTGAGCTTCAGATTCTTTGTCTGTAGACTAGACATGGCAGCAGGTACCTGGTGGTGCTCCTCCAAGGCCTGAGGTCAATGGGCAGTGCCATGTTGGCATGTGATAGACAGGCAGTCTGCTTTATCCTATGTACCTTCCTTTTTTTGGAGAAACTTGCCCCTGCTCAGCCACTTACTTTTCTGATACTTGGTATATTTTCCCGTTCTCATTGTGGAGAACAGATTAGATAGAGTCTCACTGATGTATCTGCAGAGCAATTAAAAATGAAAAAAAATTCTCTTTTGTGACATTGAATGAAATATGTAAGTTAAGATTGCATTGTAAATGTTTAAAAACTTGTTGTTTTTTGCCTTATCTAGAAAAACGGTACAGATGAACCTATTTCCAGGACAGAAATAGATGCAGATATAGAGAATGGATGTGGGTGGGAGAACGGGAGTGTGGGACAAATTGAGAGATTAAGATTGACATATATGCAAAAGTTGTTCCGTTGCTAAGTCGTGTCTGACTTTTTGTGACCCCATGGACTGCAGCATGCCCATGCGTGAAATAGATAGCTAGTAGGAATCTGCTGTTAAGCACAGGAAGCTCAGCTCGGTGCCCTCTGATGACTTGGGTGGGGTGGGGGGGGTTGGAAGTGGGGGAGGGAGGAAGGCTCATGAGGGAGGGAGTATTTGTATACATACAGCTGATTCACTTCATTGTACAGAAGAAACTAGCACAACATTGTAAAGCAATTATACTCCAGAAAAAGAGCACAATACATGTTCATTGTATAATATTTAAGTAACATGAAAAAGAATAAAGAAGAAAATAGCTATCACATGACATTCCACACATGTAAATTTTTTCCTGCCTATTTTATGTCATTGGTGGAATTTCTAAAACGAAGCTTAAAACACTGTTCTGTGTGTTAAGCGCTGTGATCTTTTTTATGAGTCAGTATAGGACTAGAGAGATATGTCTTGATATCATGAAAAGTCCTCTATGTAAATTGTATATAAATTCAATTCCTTTCATTTTCTCCTTATCCTTCAAAGAAATATCTGTATTTTCCTCTAAGACAAAGAATAAAGTTGCATAATATACGAATGCAACCTTCCAATTACCATTGTATTTGTTACGTAGAGAGGGAGAGGATACAGGAGGTATTTCTCTGAGGAAGTTTTACCGCTTTTGGGTTTCCTTAATTATGTGGCAATTTCCACCGGGAGAATTCTATTATAAATATGAGATAGTTCTTCCTATAAGATCAAAATAACAATTGTGATTTTTCTGAGTTAGAGTTTACTTTTGAGATGTCTAGGACTTAGAACTCATTTTATTTTAGTCTTACCCACTTCAAAAATTTTAATAGTAAACTGTCTATTGTCTAAAAACTCAAAAACTTTTGCAAATAAATAAGAGATGACTACATAGTAGCCAAGACTTTTTTTTTTCTCTCTTTTGGGAAACTTTTCTGGTTTTGCTTATTTTTTCTTCACAAATTAGTTCCACCGGTCATGGCCTCATTTGGTATAAAAATGTAATATTCAAAGTCTTTGTGATCAGCATGATTTGGTTTCATTAACCCACTGAATATGTTTGGATGCAAAATAACTTGATCATGAATCACCTAAAAATTGAGTTGTCCTCCAGTTAGTTAATCTCCCTTACAAGTGTTATGCATTAGCCTTCGATGGTGTTTTACTGAGACATTTCTGGTAGCAAGGGAGGTAGGTAGTATCCTGTGGAAGCATGAATGTGAAATCGTTTCAGTTATATCTGGATTCCAACATAGGCTCCCCTGAGAAGATGCTGTCTTTGTGTTTCTTCGCTCATCCTTTATTTTCACTTCCCTCCCCCAGCCTCGTGTTGCCTTCTCCATCTGTGTCTTGACTGCCAGCTGAGAAATCCAGGAGAAGTAGGCTGCCCCCAACCCCAGAGCCTCCCTGGAGGTCCTCAGCAGCCAGTATGGGGTCCGCTGACCACCCTGACATAGACCATGCTGACGAGCCCAGCCCTGGCAGCCCCAGGAGAGAAGCAAGCCAGGAGATGGGCTGGGCTGTGTGGGCCACTCTGGGGAGAGAGAGACCACCTCTACCTTGGGCTGGTGAAACGCTAGCCGTGGGCTTCTTCCCACACTCAGGTCTGAATCTTGGATGAGTAGTTGCAAGTGAGTGTATAACCTGTCAGCAAAGCGGGCCTCTCCCGTTAGGGCAGGCCCACATCTCAGAGCAGCCAAGAAAGAATGTGCACTGTCGCGAAGCCCAGGCATTTGCAGACCACGGTTGTCTCAGGACTGTTTTCCTCTCCTCACTCCCCTTTGTGGGGTATAATTCACTGGAGTGAGAGCTCTGCTCACTTGTTCGGTTTGGGAAAATGGCTGGGGATCCCCAGTCTAGGACATGTTCTTTTCTTTTCATGCAGTGGTTTTTACATCTGTAAGGAGTTGAAGGAAGGCCAGAGGATTCACAGACATGTCCTTCCTGCTGAGGTCCTGGGAGGTGGGTGGTGGGAGTTTGTGCAGGAGAACGTTGGAACCCCGACAGCACCGCAGTGTTGGAGATAATGGCGTCCGGGGACTGCCGGTGGCTTCCTTCCAGGGGAAGATCACAGCCTTTGTGGATGACCCACTTTGTGTTTTCCTATAAAGGAAACTCACCATTTATTATAAAACAAGAGGAGGGATCCAGGCAAGGAATACAGACTTTATGTGTGTATGTCTGTTTGTATGAGAAAATCGTATAAGGCTAACTGCTATTCTATAATTCAAATCAAGCCAATCTTGCCTTGTTTCAAAGAAGAACGTTCTTGGAACATTTCTGTTTACAACTTTTAATGAGTTGTCTCAAATTGCCATTAGAACTAGGGTCCTAAATCAAATGAGATGTTCATTTTATAGTGTGATGTTCTAAACATGCTTTTTCATTATTCCTTTGGCAAACTCAACTTTCAGGATGAGCAGCCACTCTGTATCTGTAATAAAGGTGACACCAGGTGGCAGTAGACTTCAGCCCTTAAAGTTCAACATGTTTTTCCTCCTCAGTAGCTCACTCCTTTTTGTTTTGCTTTTTTTTTTTAGAGTCAGTCCTAGGCTGCTCCTTCACTGTATCTAAACATATAATGCCAGTTCCTTCCTCTGTGTCCATGTCTTTCCCCTGCCTGAGATGCCTTCATTTTCTACATTGATTTAAGCTGAAGGCACAGCTCAAGTTTCAGCCTGGGCCTCTGTAAATGTTCTTCTTTGCTTTCTTAGAGATGCTGATTGTGTTTATCCTTATTTAGCACATATACTGTGTTGTATTTGTGGCCGTTGTCTCACGCCAGCATTGGATTTTAGGTTTACTTGGTATTGGGAAATGTCTTTTCTCCTCTTTCGTATTTCATCTAGCATCACTCCTGGAAGTTCTGCTTTGGGGAAGGTTTTCTTAGCTCCCTTCATAGCCTCTCTGTCATCTTTATTCTCTCTGATCTCCTTGTGACTTCTACCCCCAGTGTCAACTTCACCTTAGGTCTTTATCCCTACGCTTGTTACACACTTTTAGTCAGAATGTGCACGCTGTTCTGTCGTTTCAGAGAATAGTCAGAGCCTCTGTCATCTTTGATGCTTCAGAAACGATCTGCTCGTCTTACTGCATGAGTCTGTTACTGTGACTGCCAGGAGCATGCCTCTGAGTCACAGAATCTGCTTCTGAAGGTGAAGTCGCTCAGTCATGTCCGACTCTCTGCGACCCCGTGGACTGTAGCCTACCAGGCTCCTCCGTCCAAGGGATTCTCCTGGCAAGAGTAGTGGAGTGGGTTGCCATTTCCTTCTCTGCCTACTCACAGCTCACCTGTAAGCCACTTGGACCTCCTGGATTCAGTCTGTCCTTTCTGTCTATAGATGGGTGGCATTTGTGCTTGCCATCTTCCTGTGTGGTATTTTGACCTATAGATATTTCTGCATTGACCTCTGCCACCATCTTATTCCGTGGAGTCATGAACTAGCATTGACTCTTCTTGTTACAGTATGTGATTCTATTTATAGAAGCATCACAAGGAAGTTCTCCTGAGCCTTTTAGAATCCCAGGTTTTAATTGGAACTCGATCACCCACTGCCTGTGTGGCTGACCTTCTGTAGCCCCTCCCAGAGGTCATACTAAAGCCTTAAGTCTCCAGCTCTTCTGGAGGTTGAAAATGTTATCAGGTGGCCCAAAGCCCCCAGCATAAAGCACATTATTAGAGTCTCATAGCCAAAAGTGTTAGTCCCCCAGTTGTGTTCAGTTCTACAACCCCCTGGTCTGTAGCCCACCAGGCTCCTCTCTCCATGGAATTCTCCAGACAAGAATACTGGAGTGGGTATCCACTCCCTTCTCCAGGGGATCTTCCTGACTCAGAGATCAAACCTGGTTCTTCTCCATTGCAAGGCAGATTCTTTTTACCATCTGAGCCAGCAAGGAAGTCCCAAAGGGCCCAGGAAAAAAAAAAAAAAGACTCTCCTGTCTGGCAGGGCATTCCAGGGGCCTAGAGATTACTCTCCAGGAGCTAAAGGTCAAAGCCAGACCCTCTTTGGGCCAAGTTAATTCACTACACAACCTTCCTGGCTCAAGGTTAAATGTAATTTCAGTTTGATTTTAATGTTAGCTTGAAGTTTATTTTCAGCATAAACTTCCTGGAATCCTGCAGTGTTTCTCCTCAGAAAATTGTATTCTGGATTGTAATTAGATGGGGCTTTTGAACACAGATTTGAATGAGTGTCATTGTAGCAGGTAAAACACTAATTATTTTGTAGCAACTCTGTTGGTTGCTTACGGTACTTTGATGACTCTTCAATGAGCAGGAAGCCGTGTGGTTTAGCTTTATTATATTTTCATTATCAACAGGTAAAAAGCCCTTTCCAGCCACAAGAGTGTTGGCTGACATGAGGAATGTTTTCTTTATGTTACTGTTGAGCTAAGTGAGGCACTGAGAGGTGAGGGGATTCACTTCAGGGCCACCCATGAAACCTGAGCGGCCAGCCTGATGGGACACCTGCTCTTGGGTTTCTTTCTCAGAGCTTAGCTGGAGCTCGTATGGCTGCTCTCAGAGTCTATCGTTGTCCACTCAAGGTTTTGAATATCCTGCTTCTGCCATGAGCTTATAAAGGAGGATTTCATTAGTCATTTAATTCACTTCCTTTGCAGCTTTTGCATGTGTGTGTGCGCTGCATGCCAGGGACTGCTCTAGGGACTGAACAAGAGATCCAAAGGCTATTCCTTCAGACAGCCCATGGACAGACAGCGATAAATAAGAAACAAGGCATTGTCAGCCGTGAGAAGAGGAACGGGGGAATTGGTTGTGATGTGATAAGGTGGGCTGAGGGCACCAACTTGGAATAAGGTAGACGGGAAGGTCTTCATGAGGAGTGCCCCTTGGAGTGGAGCCCACAGAGCATGGGAAGGACTGGGGGAGGGCCTGTAATGGGCGGGGGAAGGGCAGGCCCCAGTGCGGGAAGAGTGTGGCCTGTCGAAGACTAGAAAGGAGGCTGTCAGTACCGGTGCCTTTAGAAAGTGATGGGTGTGCTGCCAATAACTGCATGAGCTTGGAAGTAAGTCCTCCCCCGGTCAAGGTTCAGATGAGATGTGTTTGTTGAAATTTATTGTTGAGCCTTTCCTGTTTTCCTCATTCAGTAAGTTTTCATTTTATTGCATTCTGCATGTCGTTTTGTAAGCTGATATAAATCCTTTTTGGAACGAGTTGAGGGATAAGTGACAGTGGCCAGGGGTAAGAGATCTAACAGCTCTGAATATCTATTTTGTGTGTGAAATAGAGATAATATCACCAACAGATTGCTCATGAGGCTGGATAAGGTTTCCCTTGAAATGCCCAGGTGGAAGCACAAAGGAATCCACTTCCCTTGACCGTGTCACTGTATCATAGCACAGTCTAGTGGCATTCTGCCCTGATCTCTGAGGTTGCAGGTTGTTCCATGGAAAGTTAAGGTATGTGCTTGGATGCCAGAATGCCTCAGAACCAAGGAAACCTGGGCACGGGTGTCCTCAGAGATGGCCCTGTGTGGGCTGGCTTCCATCAGACCCCAGACAGATGGGTTGGATCTTAGATATTTTGTGAGTCCTGCACTGTGAGTCAGTGAAGCCACAGGGACAGGGTCAGATCTTGTGAAATCAGTCAGCATCCTGGCAGGGCTCTGGGCTTTGCAGAGGTAGCTCACTGGCTTCTGTGCTCTGGGAGCTCAGAGCTGTCCTGGGTTTGATGGTCATCCAGGATTCTTTGACTATTTCTCAATCAAGCTGGCAAAAATTACAGTTGATGGACAGTGTGCACATATGAAATAGGAGGAAGGCTCTTGCGATGCTGGATCCTCCTACACATTGTCCTGTGTGGAAATATTATAGTCAATCTCAATTTTCTTCTGACCTGGCAGACAAAAGGAGCAGTTAGCTTTCATACACAGGCTTTCACAGGGGCTGGTGTTTCAATCAGGGACCAAATATTCAGGAGTGTGTATGTGTTAAAAAAAAATAAGACTGGATGTGTGGGCAGTTTTGTTAAGGAAGAAAATGCTGAATTATTATTCTTTTGTTAAGGAAGAAATGCTGAACTATGATTTTTTTATATCTACAGGTCTCTTTTCTAGACTAAAAGTCAATGATTCATGTCTATGAATCAATGAGATCAATAATAAATTAAAACAGCTATATATTATCTATTGTGAACACACACACACATAGGTTATTTTATTATTAGGATTCATTGATTAAATAATTTAACAGGCGCTGTTCAAGGTGCTGGAGGTATGGCAGTGATTGAGATAAATGAGTCCTCTGGCTCACAGAGTTTGCAGTGCAGGCAAGAGTTTTGCAGTGGGTGAGCAAGATGAGTAAACAGGAGTGTAGGTAGGAAAGGGTACATCTTTAATAGAGGATGCATAGGATGCTATGGATATCTTCCGGGGGCATGGCTTCCTGGAGGAGGTGACTTTCTAAGCTGAAACCAAAAGCATATGTGGGGATTAGCTGCACAAAAAGAATAGGGGTTTGGGGAAGAGCACAAAGGAAAAGATTCCAGCCATGGAAGACCGTGTGTTCAAAGAGATGAAAGCCAGCGAGAGCCTGGCATAGGCAGCAAACAGGTGTTCAGTGGGGCAGTGTCATAAACTGAGAGGGGTTTGGACTGTGGGTCAGGAGGCAAGGCCACGACCAGATCATTACAGTTTATGCCCCAGCATTCATAAGACATGAAGGGGGCACACTGTACTGTCTTTCAGCCATTACTTGGGAGCAGCTTATATTGGGCATTGGTTCAGTCAAGTTGAAGATTTATCATTTATTCATCATTCATTTACTTGTCACTTTGTGTTCACTGACTGTGTAGTCACCAACTGTGTAGTCACCAACTTCGTAGACTGTGTATGCCTTAGGTCATAGTTCTCAAACTTTGGCAGGCATCAGAATCATTTAGACAGCTAGATTAGACATTTAGATGTTTAGATCTGGTGGGTCTAGGCCAAGGGCTGAGAATGTACATTTGTAACAAGTTCCCAAGTGATGCGGGATTCTGGGATCACACCTGGAGAACCTTAGCTTGAGTGGAGAAATTAGAACTGCTTCCGGGTGTTTGTGCATTCTCAAGGGACTCAGTTCTTTGAGCCTTGGTCTACTCCAAGACCTTTTTATGGCTGATGGGGTTGATCTTTTCTTGTCCTATATAGTCAGGCTTCACACATGAGAGATGAGAACACAGAGTGTGTTCATTGGAAAAGGATTTGGAGCTAAGCACATGCCCACCTAGGCTAAAGTGGTCATTGGAGCTCAGTGGCATTTTTTTTTGGGGGGGGGGTGTGTTTAAAGTCCAGGCACCAAATGGAATACTGCTCAGCCATAAAAAAAGAATGAAATTTTGCCATTTTCAGCAACATGGATAGACTTGCAAGATATTATCCTGAGTGAAATAAACCAGCAAAGAAAAACACTGCGTGATAACACTTAAATATGAAATCTAAAAAATGCAGCAAACTAGTGAGCGTAACAAAAAGCAGACTCATAGACACAGAGAACAAACCAGTAGTTACCCATGGGGAAAGGGAGGGGGAGGGGGCAATATAGGTGCTTACGAGATACAAGGTATTAGAAATACAATGAACTACAAGAATATAGTATACAACACAGGGAATATAGCCAATGTTTTACAATCACTATAAATGGAGTATAACCTCTAAAAATTGTGAATTACTCTGCTGTATACCTATAACTTAGATAACATTGTACATCAACTGTACTTTAATTTTTAAAAATGGAAAAAAAAAATACAGGTACCAAAGTAAACCTTTTACTATCTTGTTTTATAAATAAAAAGGCCCTGGTATTACTGCTTCCTTATTTGAAAGGCCAAACCCAGCAGAAGTGCTGAACTTGTTTGGCTGGACCATTTGTGAATTAAAATCCAGAATTCTCCTGGCCACTGAAATAACTTTTCACAGAGCACCCAGGCCTGGGATCCACCTTGGTCGCTTTGGGATGAATGACCCAATGCCCAGCAAGTGCCCTCCCTGGAGAGAAAGCTGGACACAGTGCTGCTCTGTTGCTGCCCCAGGTTGGAGCCAGTGTTCCCTGGCAGAGACAGAGCTGTCCAAATCCTCCCTTCCCCAGCGCAAAGCACAGACAGGCCTGGAACTGGGAGCCAGGCTGGTGAGCCCAGGGATGGCCGACAGGATGTATCTGTAAAAATCTGCTTCCTTTCTGCTGGCTTCAGGCTTGAAAAGAACCTGGTCAGTGGGCACAGAGAGTAGAGAAATAAATACTTTACAAGGAAAGGGGGAAATGTGGTGACAATACTGGAATTAATAATTCTTTTAACATGAAAGAGCTTTTCTCTGTGATCTTTACTGTCTTACCTAGGGTTTGGAGTTTAAACAGAGCAAGAGGGTGAGCTGGTTTCTTCATTGTATCCCAAGCATCTGGCCCATGTGTGAGCACAAAGGTAGGATGCATCTGAGTTGCTCAAAGAATATGGGCCAGAAGACCTTTCAAAACCCCTGAAAGCTTTTCCATACGAATAAGCAATCAGGAAATTGGAGTCTTCATTTTGTCTTTGTGATCAAAGCCAGAGAGGAAAGATATTAAGCAGATACTGACCCGAAGTTTTGTGGCCACTGTTAGGATTTATTGACTGGATGGCAAATAAGGACTGTGGGAAAGCCGAGGTTGGTGTTTACTTGAAGGGAAGAAAAGATTTGGATTCAGAGGTTGACTGGAAACAGAAGCCTGCCCTACTACGGAAATGAGTCCATGGGCTTTGGTAATAGGAGGTAACAACACATTTACAGCATTGATTGACATGCATTATGTGCCTGGAACTCCGGGACACCTAATAATATATGACAGTGTTAATAATAATGGGCAATGCCATGAAAAGAGGAGTAGTAACAGCTTACATTTGCATGCTGTGTGCCAGGTGGCAGCTGAGGGCTTTCCCTGCATTTAGTGTTCCATTTGTGTGCATGAGCAACACAAGCTTAAAGGAGGTAAGAATATCACCCAAGGTCACCATGCAAGGAGGAGGCAGAGCCAGAATTAGAGAACAAATATGTTTGACCCAGAGATTGTATTTTTGATCATTGCCACCATAATCTGGTAATAGCTCCTCCTCCTAGCCCATCCCTGACCTGATTGTCTCCATTTTCTAATACTCAGTTTTTGCAAAAGCTTCGTATACTGCTATTCTTTTCTTTTGGAAGGGTTTTTTTTTTTTTTCTTTTTAAAAATTTTCCTTTCTTTTGAGCAAAATTGTCTGCTCAGGTTTTGTAAGTATTGCGCTGGCTGAATTTTAAATAGAACAATTTCATCTTCGTAGTCTTTTAAAAAGAAATGTTTGTATTTCAAAATAGTGGCCATTTTATACTCAAATTTTTTTTTTTTTTTTTTTTTTTACTGATCCAGAGTATTAATTCTAGAGATAAGAATGCCTGATTCTTCTTGAAAGGCTGAGTTCATTATGGAACTGGGATCCTTGATTCTAATGCTGTGTGCCTTAAAAGTATTTCCTTCTTTTTCATTTTCTTTTCCTTCTCTTCGGTTATAAAGACGGTTTAGAAACAGTTTCTAAAGAAAGAAACTGATTTTTATTTCACATATTGCTTGAGATGTTTCGATTGATGTGATACTAGTAACTCAATGCTTCTTGACTTTTGGGAGATTACCATCCTTTTTGAGGTTCTGATGAAAGTTAAGGGTCTCTTGTGTGAAAAATGCACTCATACTTGTGCATACAACAGGGAATTCTCTGCCTAGGTATCAGTGGACCCTCACTTCAGAAATCCTGCCTCCTTCCTCCCTCCCTCTCCCTTCAAGTCTTGAATAAATATTTTTTGAACCTTGTTAAATGTTAAGAACTCTGCTGTGTTAGGATTACAGTGGTGAATGAAACAGGCATGGTTTCTGTCTTCAGGAAGACAGCAAACTAGCATCCCTACAAATAAACCTGCTATGATGTGTGTGTACTTGAAGGACAACTTTGGCGTATCAGATCATGTAATGGGTGGGTCAGATCCTGTAGGTTTGCATATAGGGGAAGGGGGAGGCAGATGGATTGGAGAAGAAATTGCTGCTGCTGCTGCTAAATTGCCAGTCGTGTCCAACCCTGTACGACCCCATAGACGGCAGCTCCCCCGTCCCTGGGATTCTCCAGGCAAGAACACTGGAGTGGGTTGCCATTTCCTTCTCCAATGCATGAAAGTAAAAAGTGAAAGTGAAGTCGCTTCAGTCGTGTCCAACTCTTAGCAACCCCATGGACTGCAGCCCACCAGGCTCCTCCATCCATGGGATTTTCCAGGAAAGAGTACTGGAGTGGGGTGCCATTGCCTTCTCTGGGAGAAGAAACTACACTTATGCAAATATATATACATATATATATATATGTATATATATTCAAACAAAGGAGTTCAGGTAGCTGTGCTGTGGGACATCTGTAATGTAATTTGACTCCAGTATGTAATAAATGTGTGTACTCACAGAGGGCTGAAGGGCACACCATCACACTTCTGCAAAATACATTTTCACCTAGTCACTGGCATTGTTCTTTATTATCTATATCAGATGGAAAGTCTCCCAACAGAATTTTTGAAGTGGCTGATGATGCAGAGATAGAGCAAGGTAGTTGTCCAGCTAATCAGTGAAATAGTTCATGTTTATGAATTGTAAGGTTGTTTATGCTGGCTTCCCTTCTTGGTCTTTAAGGGGTCTTAACAGATGTTGGGCCACAAGATACCGCTGAAGGGCAAGCCCTCGGCACCAGCCCTGCTTAGACTTTTGACCTGTTTAGAGACGTATTTCACTCCCCCCACACTCATTCCTTTCCGTCTCTGATTCCCACACTCTGTCTGTGGTTACTGTTAATAGTGACTGATGCCCTGCTTTCCTGGACCACCATCTAATCACCCACTTTGTTCCACCTTCTGTCCTTTCCTTGATTTGAGCATCACCCATAGCATTAGGTAAGAGGCCCTCCCCACATGAGTCTCAGGCCCAGAGCACCCCTCAGGATGTAGACAGTCCCAACTCTGGGAGCCCCATATACTAATGTGGTGATATAATTTCTCTCTGCATTTGAATGGATCCTCTATTTTCTAAGTTTAGCTGTAGCATGTACTTTTACTCACCTTGCATTAACTAGATTTTTTTCCGTTGCATAACAATAAAGAATACCCTAAGTAAGCTATTAAATAGCAGCATGTTTAATTTGTAAAAATGAGTATTGATCAACTCATGTAACTAAGAAACTGGGAGAAAGTTTTCCTTCACTAGTGGCTCTATCCCAGACTTCAATGAGGCCCCCAGGATTTGTGCTCTCTCCAACTCCTAACACAGATCTTCTATGTTGAAACACAGACTCCTCCTCTCCAAATTCTTCTTGGTCATGGCTTCAGACAAATTATGCAGCAGAGGAGAGTATTTTGTTTCCAAAACCCAAGCAAGTCCTATGCACTTCCTCTATTCAGACTGGGTCTTATGTGCTCATCTTGTGTCTAAGTCAGTCACCACAGTTTGAGGAACAGAATGAGTTGATTCCTTTCCATGAGTGGTTCTCAAGCTTCTGTAGGCATGGCCCACCTGGAGAACCTGTCAAAACACAGATCACTGACCCCACACCCAGGGTTTCTGATTCAGCAGGTCTGAGGTGGGATATGAGAATTTCTAATAAGTTCACAGGTGGTGGCTGATGCTGCTGGTCTAAGGACCAGCTTTCAGAATCAGTGGTTTAGACCAGTCAAGCCCACATCACAGAGACAGAGTGGAAGATAAATGGTCTCCCAACATAATTCCAGCTGCTCTTTTACCTGAAGAGGGGAGTGTGGATGTTTTCATTTCTTACCCCTCTAGAGTACTTGTACCCAGGTGGCGCTAATGGTAAAGAATCCACCTGCCAATGCAGGAAACTCAAGAGATGTGGGAGATGTGGGTTCGATCCCCGGGTTGAGAAGATCCCCTGGAGGAGGAAATGGCAACCCTCTCCAGTATTCTTGCCTGGAGAATCCCATGGACAGAGGAGCCTGGCGGGCCACAGTCGTGGGGTCGCAAAGAGTCAGACACGACTGCTGTGATTGTATCTAGTGGCAGCTCCCACCAGTATGTGGGAGGAGCTTCTCTATCAGGTTCTTTGTTATCAGGCTCAGGGAATGCAGCCGGGATCAAGACAATGTCGTTACACTCATAACTCCTGGAGGTGTGGTGAGGACCATAACCATAGGTAAATACGCATATCATGTAAGACACGATTTCATGTGCTACAGAGAAAGACAGCAGGGAAGGAGACAGAGGACGATGCTGGGGTCTGAGGTCTGTTCACATAGCACAGTCAGGGGAGAAGACCCTTTGGATAGGATATGATTTGACCTAAAGCCTGAAGGAAGAGAGAGCATGAGGTCTGTTCAAGTTAGGGAAAAATATGCTTTACAGGCAGAGTACGAAGAACACGGACAGCTTGGGAAATATCAAAAGGTCACTGTATCTGGGGCAGAAGATGGCAAGGAGAAGAGGGAGGGAGAGGAGGTGGAGAAACACAGGGCTTTTCAGGCTGAAGGAAGGGCCTTGGGTTTTGCTGGGAGGAAGAGGAGAAACCTCTCAGTAGCACATCTGGGACTGGGGCTTTGAAATATGGTGGAACCAGTGTGGATGTAAGAGGATGAACTGTGCCCCCAAATTCGGTTAGTGTCCAGCTATTGAAAAGCCAGCATGGGGCTCTAAATGGACCTGGCGTTTTTGCTCCCTTCCTTAAGTATTTCCCGTAACCATATGTTTTGAAACTTGGTCTTCTACAGAGGAGAAGCCACATCACCCCTCTGTCTTCTGGTCACTGCCTCCTGATCCTCAGTCTGAGTTTTTTTTCTAGTTCAGTCTAATGTAAGATTGTTTTCTTCCAAATCTGAACTCTGAGCGATTCCCCTGGCATCATATAAACTTGAAACTCAGGTATTTCTCTCATTCCTCCTTGAGGCAAAGGGGAAAAGGGATTGCTATTGAATTTTGCTTGTGAAAGCATTTTGGAAGCACACTGATTTTTAAAATAACTTCCCCTCTAAGAAAAGGAGGAAAATGAAAAAGGAGGTCTGATTAAAATACAGGTGTAGCTGTAGGTTGACATGTTCACAGGTCTACAGGGCTGCTGGGGACTAATGCCTCTTGGGACCTTCAAGAGAGTGAGTCATGTGGTAACTCAAGCAGTACATATATGCAGAGTGCCAGAGAGTCTCGAGGGCAAGCCGGTTCAGGAGCTCTCACCTCAGCCTGACGCTGCAGTGCTGGGGCCAACAGTGACACCTGGCATATCCGTCCAGTGCCCAGAAATGCTTAGTGTCTCTGTCGTTTATACAGTCGAGCTCATAGTCCTGACTATGGCTGTCAAAATGGGCGTATTATGTTTTTGTGAGATTTGCTCATTTTTACCTACATTTTACTCCAGCCAGTTCAGCAGCCCCTGAGTGCAGTTGATACTTTCCTGTGAACGTGACTTGTTTATGTGTGATGTTTGCTGGGACTGTCCCTTCCTGTTTCTCCTTGTTCCAGCCCAGTTTAAGGACCATTTCTTTTTGAAAACCTTTCTCCAGTGAAAAAGATCCATTTCCCCCTTCACCCACCCACCCATCTTCTCTCTCTGTCTCTCTTGCTTCAGTTGTTCCATTTCATGCACTAATTCCATTTGGCCCTGGATATATTACTATCGCTCCTCTCCTTGATAGCTCCCCTCAAGAGACAGACACTCTTGAGGGAAGAGGCCATTTGTCATTCACGTGTACGTCCCTCCCCCACACCCACCACATCCCTGCATATGCCGGAGGGAATCTGAGGAAATCCTCGAGAAATGTGCAGTGAGTTGCACTGAACCGAATCCTGGCTCTGGCTGAGAGATGGTGACTGTGGGACATTTCAATCCTGGGTCTTGTCAAGGAGATTCCTTTGGGTTTTTTTGTTGTTGTTGCTGTTTTGTTTGTTTTATTTTTGTTTTTGCTATATTTGTGTAATCTCTCTCTCTCTCTCTCTCTTTTTTTTTTTCCTGAGAACACCTGGATCACAGTTTTCTGAGCTCAGGGTCACTTTCTCTTTTTTTCTAGAAATTTGTAGAGCCACCTGTGAGAAAAAGAAATGTGATTCATTCCAACCAACGGTCTACCTCTCGAGTTGAAATATGGGCGTGTAGTGGTGGTTGGGGCATCCAGCGAGAGCTCAGATGCTCCGCTCATGGATAAAAAGTCACTCTGCCTCCCATGGCAAACTCATCTTCCTTCTGTTGGCCCGCTGCCTGGATGGGAGAAAGTACGTGACGCATCACCGTCATGGGTCTCCCACCTGGCAAATCCGCGTAAGGCGTGTGCAGAAACACGTCTCGGCTTAGCAGTGGGGCGCGGAGAGGGCTGACTTGTATTGAATACATGTTTTCAGGGCTGTAGCATTCCCAGAGATGTCCCTGGGTGGATACATGGAGCTTTATTTACTTACTTTTGTTTAACAACCTTCTGATTGATTTGAATTAGGAGTTGCCTTCTACCGAGAAGTGATTGGTTCGGAATGCGTACCTGGTGTGCGGGTGGGAGGTCCATGGTCTTCTCGGGGGAGGAGGGAGGAGAGTGATGTAGCATGCCTTCTTGTACTGTGTTCTTGGCTCTTCATGAGTGCCTTAGCGCCATGTGGCTCCTGGCTGCTTGTCCTCTGTGACTGTCATCTCAGAGATGAATTATAGTTTGAGGCATGTTGTGCACAATTGTGGTGTCAGGGCCATCCTGTTGTGTGAATTCTGAACACACCCCCATCCATCTGTGGAGGCTGGCAGCAGACGGTGAGTTTGCCGCTGGAATGATGCATGCCTTCTTGTCCTGATCTGGACTTTCTTAAGAGAGGGCTAAGAAGACAGGTTCAATTTGGGTTTTGCTCTTCTTCCCTGTAGATGGCATTGGAAGAAAACTAAAAGCACCTGAGGAACTGTCAGAGTGATCTTATTTATGCTTATAAACCAAGCTCACCATAGAGGACCAATCAGCAATGTCTGCATTCACCAGTGATGAGAGCAATTTGATCTTTGACTCATGAGTCAAGTTATTTTTCCAGTGGAAGATAAAATCGTTTTTGTTATGTGGATTCCTCAGTGAGGATGAAGCTAGTCCTTTCTTGTTTATAGCCTATGAGGCAATTTAATGTACAAAGGGAATATTTGCTTCACAATTATATATAAGAAAGGTGGTTGTGTCCTTTCTAAAGGGTCCATTTGCCCTGAAAGGAGTGGATAGACTGGTTTCCACAAGAGCTGACGATACTATTCCATTCACACTGACATTGCCCTTAAGCCAAAGGAATCTTGAGAGGGTTCTTCTGCAGTTTGACGGATTAGGAGAGCAGAGGGATCAGATTGCAGACTTGTTTTTCCAAGGTGGCCAGTCTGTGAGAGTTAAGTAAGCATTGGGTTGCTATTCAGGCCTTCAGTGTCTCAGCTTCCATGTCCGTCTTCCAGATAGTATTGTTGGTTCTTATCAATATAATACCCATCAATATAATACCTGACCACAGGTGCTGTAACACTACATCTGCAAAGCTTATGCCAAGCAGGGGCTCATTTCAAGCCCCTTGAAGGGGAGCCTGCATTTCCTGTGTGCTTTTGTTGGTTCATATTTTTATTAGGAAAGGCCTTAAGCATTTTCTGCCTGAATCCTGTAGGCATGCGTGCTTACGTGGTACTAAGTTGCTTCAATTGTGTCCAACTCTTTGCAACCTTATGGACTGTAGCCTGCCAGGCCCTTCTGTCCATGGCTTCTCCAGGCAATAATACTGGAGTGGGTTGCCATGCCCTCCTCCAGGGAATCTTCCCAACCCAGAGATCAAACCCATGTCTCTTATGTCTCCTACATTGGCAGGTGGGTTCTTTACCGCTAGCACCATTTACATATAATTGACACTATCCTACCTTTCACACCCAGGTACCAACTCTACTGACTTATTCTAAGAAATTATGTACATTTCACTTCTGTGCATTTGCTGGTACTATGATTGGATAAATGCCCCGAGCATTCCTAGTCTGTGAAATGGGATGAATAAGAGCTGCACTCAGGGTGGCTGTTAGATCTCAGGGAGTCATGAATGTCCAGCATCTAGGCACAGTGCCCACATGGGGACAGGGCTTGGCCAGCACTTCTTTTCTCCTCTCTCTGCCTTTCTCACTCACAGATATAGTCTGAGGCTCTCATCCTCATGAGCTTTCACTACAGTCATGGACCCCTTAACTTGTCCCCTTTGCTAGAGTGCCTTACTTGGAGGACCGCATCCCAACTCTTTAGCTTGGCATCCAAAATTTGCCCCAATCTCTGCCTT
Source organism: Ovis canadensis (assembly GCF_042477335.2). Classification (NCBI taxonomy): domain Eukaryota; kingdom Metazoa; phylum Chordata; class Mammalia; order Artiodactyla; family Bovidae; genus Ovis; species Ovis canadensis. The sequence goes on along the minus strand of NC_091248.1, from coordinate 77,622,607 downwards.
ATCAAATAAACACTTCATTTTCTAAACCATCTGGTCCAGCCAGACGGACAGACTCTGAGTGGGTCATGCTATGTTGTGCCTCTGGCCCTTTGCCTGGAATCTTCTTCCCCATCCCTCCATATCCTACCCATCTTTCTATATTTGGCTAAAGTATCATGACTTTTGTACATATTTTCTCTCTACCAAAGACGCATGATTTTTTCTTTCTTTCTGAACTCCTACGTGAATTGACCACTCCATTGCTTTGCCTGTTAAGCAGCCTCCCTAGCTTCTTGTTGTGGTCATTAATTGGCATTTAGATCCTCTGTTGCTGTGCGTCCTTTCTTCCGCTTCTTTCCCATCACCTCAACTAGAGGGTATAAGTGTCACAAAACCGAAGACTATATCACGTTTAAATTTCACATGTCCTAGAGTGATGTTCCTTGTATTAGAGGCTCCCAGTAGTTGATTTGATGATTTGTCATGATCAGAACAAATGTCTTCTTCATAGTATTCTTTGTTTTCAGCGTATGCAAGCTGTCCATGTGGCAACTCAGTGTGCAGCATCTTAATCTCGATTGGGACATGCCAATTTGAATCCCCTTATTAACTGTGCAGCGTTCTCAAATTAATTTGTCACTGTATCCTCTGGACATTAGAATGCTGATTCTCTCAGACTTTATAATTTCTACCAAACCTCTGAGCATGGCTCTGTCTGACATCCTCCAGAGACTAAACTGGAACAGAGGCAACTGAACTAAGTAAGCCATTTGGAGTGTTATGTAATTTGGACTTAGATTTAGGTTTTTTCGGAAGTAGAATAGATATATGACACCAACTCAGGCCCAGGTGTTTTTTGCCTCTCTTCTGTATTCTGGTCTTTCAAAAATAAATCTAGGGCAGCTGTCTATGTTTTAGGATTGTTTTTCCAATGGGGCTTCTTTTCATTTTATGTCATATCAAGCTCCTTTTCTGGTGGAAGCTCCGTGACTTACAAGGTTCAATGATCTAATATGAGGCTGTATACTTTGGGTTCTTTGGTGTGTTGAGTTTTGGTGTAAGGGCTAAAAGTGAGGGTTTATTTTCTAACATCTTGGTTTCTGAAACTCATCTAGTAAGTACATATACTATTCATATCTACCTCATACGATTTTTGTAACTGTTACATGAGATAATATATTTAAAGTTCTTAGTACCAAGTCTGTGATATTGTAAATGCTCAACAAATGTTTGTAATTTAAGAAAATGCTAGATATTCATCTACCAATGTACTGATAGGGAATATCAGAACAAAACAAACAGAAATCCTTTTCAGATCTTGAGCCTGGCTCTGCAAGATTGCATAGAGATGTAAAAATCACAATGAAAGGCTTATGCTCATTCTGTAGATCTGTTTATTAACAGTGATTTTGACAGGTAAGTGAAGAATATCCTTCTTCCCATACACTCATCCCTGGCATATTGGACCTAGAGGAAGGTTACACATTTTTGGCTTTTCCAGTGTTATGACATGAGCTGGCTTAAGTGTTTTGCATCATAATCTTGGAATAAACAAGGAGGTGTTTGGGACCAGTGGAGAGCACTGTGCTGAACTGTTCCCTGAATGTGAAGCCAATGTATTCCTGCAGTCACCAGCTGCCAGCTGAGATCACACCAAAGGTCTCAGTTTCCACGTGGATTGTCTTTTACTATCTTCTTTAGGGTACCAATCCTCAGAATGCTAAAGAGTATCATTTATGTCAAGTGATGTATGGAAACATGTGGAGTGTATGTTGGCTACTCACTCCCTCACTTGGGAACAGGTACTCCATGTCCTCCAGTTTCCCTCTAGGGCTTCTCCATAACCTTGAGCGGGGATCTTGAGTAGGAGAGTAAAGGAGAGGGCTTTTCTGACGACATTGTTTCTATCTGTAATTTTTTAAAGGATCTACACAGGACACGTGACGTTTAGAACTGTTTCCACCTGATGCCCCCTTCCTGGGCTGGAACAAGAAAAAGACCCTGACAATCCCCTTGTATTTTTAAATGTTCCTAAATGTTAGACTATCCCTTGAGTATTAAACAGTTCTAATTCTCATCCCAGTGAGGGTTACCTGGTGGCCTTAGTCTTAGATTAAGCCTAAAGTATGTCTTGCAAGACAGTGGGTAGTCTTGGGAGAGGTTGGCGTGTGATTTTCAAATGGATTAATTTGTCAGTCATGGTTCTCCAAAGAAACAGAACCAATAGGATGAAAATCCCATGGACGGAGGAGTCTGGTGGGCTGCAGTCCATGGGGTCGCTAAGAGTTGGACACGACTGAGCGACTTCACTTTGACTTTTCACTTTCATGCACTGGAGAAGGAAATGGCAATCCACTCCAGTATTCTTGCCTGGAGAATCCCAGGGATGGCGGAGCCTGGTGGGCTCCTGTCTTTGGGGTCGCACAGAGTCGGACACAACTAAAGCAACTTAGCAGCAGCAGCAGCAGTAACTCTCTATATAAAGAGAGTTATTATAAGCAATTGGGTCATGATCCATATATAGGCTTTCCAAGTGGGACAATGGTAAAGAATCTGCCTGCCAATGCAGGAGACATAAGAGACGTGGGTTCGATCCCTGAGTTGGGAAGATCCCCTGGAGAAAGAAATAACAACCCACTCCAGTACTCTTGCCTGGGAAATCCCATGGACAGAGGAGCTGTCAGGCTATAGTCTATGGGGCTGTGAAGAGTGGGACATGACTGAGCACGCATGCACGCACTTGATTATGAAAGCTGAGAAGTCCCAAATTCTGCCGGGTGAGTTGGCAAGTTGGAGACTCAGGAGAGCTAATGATGTAGTTTCAGTCTGAAGGCCAGCAGGCTCACAAAACCCAGGAAGGGCTGATGTTTCAGTTCAAGTCCAAAGGCAGGACAAAACAGTGTCCCAGTTTGAAGGCAGTGAGGAAGAATTCTTCCTTTCTCAAGGGAGGGTCAGCCTTTTTGTTCTGTTCAGCTCTTCAGCTGATTGGATGGGCCCACCTACATCAGGGAAGGCAACTTGCTTTACTTAGCCTATCAGTTTATTATATCATTCATTTATGTATTTAATATAAATATTTAAAATAAATATAATAAATATTTATTTATTATATCAGTTATTAATATCATCCAAAAATACCATCACAGAGACACCCAACATAATATCTGACTAAATATCTGGGTATCCCATGGCCCAGTTGAGTTGACATGTAAAATTAACTGTCATAATTGAAGTGTGGACTTCTTTGATTCAGTTCTCCAGGTCCTCCAACAGGTGTCCTATTAATTTGTCTTTCCTTCGCAGGCTTCCTGGCTGATATAATATGTAAATGGTAAAGAGACTTCAGCTTGGAAAGTTGTTACTGAGTTTCCACTATATGTGGGTGCTAGTTAGACTTTGGTGGGAGACAGGGATGGGCTAGTTATGATTTCTGTCTCAAGATTAAAACTCCCTCCATGCCAAGATGCCTGCTGCCAACCTAGTTTTAGAAATTCATTTTCCTTAATCTACTTGAGCCTGGAGTGTGTCAGCACTCAGAAGATTTTGAAAACTTGACTTTCTCGAGTGAGTTTCACCAGTTCCATTGGGTTGTTTCCTTTCCACTTGCTCTAAGCTGCTTTTTCATCTTTGCAAAATGAAGAAGCTGCTTTTTATCCTTCTGGGTTTTTAGGGTTATGCTGACAATTGCTTTACAGGGAGAGGGAAAATGCCATGCAAGGAAAACCCTCACTGCCCCAGAAGCCTTTCAAATGAAATCATTCTTCTGATGAGATTTTTAAAGCAGCAACCTGAGTTTGAACCATGTATCAAGGTTTCCACTGGCTCTCATGTGCAGTGGCCTTTGCTGGCTGTGTATCCATTGGCTCCGCTTTGTAGTTTGCGTTTTTATCATCTTTGGTCTTCTCATGGGCAGAGGACACCTGGCTTTGTGAGTACCAAGGTCTTATTACTTCAAATTGTGAATCCCAGGCCAGTTTGTTCCAACAATCTCCCTGCAGTCCACTCCTTCCTCACCTTCCTTCCCTACTCTCTCAATGTCTGTATTTACTGGGGGTGAGGGTGTGGAGCTGCAGAGAGAGAAGGAAAGTGGTTGCACAGGTTAGCGTTTGCTTCCTGCTCCTTGTGATTAGTGTAGCACTGGGGGTGAGTGCCAGATTGCAAAGCCTCTGGAGGGTTCAGAAAAGGATGTAGTGATGAGAACAACAGCTGGCCTGCTGGTCTGGAAATCACAGAAGTAGTATGTTTGTCACTTTCCTCATCCCTGTTGTATGTGCTTTCAGACTTTATATACTGTGTGTTCCTGTGATATTTGGAAGAATGTGTTCCAGTGAATCTAGGGGGGAAAGGTTTAGTTGTGTCCTGTGGAGACCCTGGACGGAGCTGCATCTGGGAAGGGAGTTTCTTATGGGAGCCAAAAGTGCTGACCTCAAACTCTAAAGCTGTTCTTCCTAATCTAGATCAGATTGCTTTTTAATTAATGCATTTATAAGTTGAAGTGAGAAATGAATCCAGACTGAATAATCAGATAGGAGTGTGAAGATACAGGAGTAGAATGACTAACATTAATCTTAGGGTTAGTGAGATGATAATAAAACTCCAGGTGAAGATATAGGAGAGACTTACAAGGACTCAGTGTGAAAGATAAAGATTGCTTTTACTCTTAAAATGTTTCCAAGGGAAAAAAATCTTTCTGGTTCACTGGTTTTCTTATAAGGGTAATGGCTGAACCTGCTTTGCGAGCACAGCAGAGAGAGTAAAGGCTGGGATCGCCATAAGAAAAATTGATGCTTAAATTAGTTTTCAGTGACATGGTCCTGTTAGCAACTCCTTGGAAAAATTATTGAAGAGAGACAGCTTTTTATTATTTTTTGCTTAAGCTTTTATGGGATCTCCTGCTGTTTCATAGAATTTCAAATGGGAAATCAGAGACTCAATGGCACAATCTTTCGATTCTAGATTATTAGCAGAAGTTTTGTATGAGCTGTACTAAGGTTTTACTTACCCATGGCCCCATATCAACCCTTTTTGTTCCGATTGTCCCCCAGTTACCTTATCATGAATATGGATTGTCTGCACAATCAATCAGATGGAATTTGCTGTTGATCCAGTTGGGTTGTACAGACTTTGTTGACTAGCTGAAGTCTGAATGTTTCAGTCATTTGGAGGTAGTTGGGTGGTCTGCTGAAAATAAACCTCACTTGGGAATAATAAGGTGGAGTAAATCTGGATCCAAGACTGTGGTTTGGATCTCAGCTGGCATTGGACTATGATAAATAATTCCTTGGTAATCCGTGTGAATCTCACAGGCTAAGACCCCTTTCAACTCTCTGAAGAAAAAACAATTTAAGGCAAAATTATGGTCTGTGGGACTTGCTGTCAATTCCGAAATGAACCTAAAAGAAGCAATCTTGTATTATCTAAATGGTTGCTGAAAATGGATATGACTGTTTTTTAATAGAATTTATAGAAGCTTTTGTATATATTTCACCTTTAACTCTTAGGGAAGTTTTAAAGATTTATAAAATTCTTTTTATCAAGCTAAAATTCAAACAAAGTATGCTTTGTCTGTGCTTCAAAAATGTATTAGATGTACACCGTGAATGCTGCAGGAGAGCTAGGAGAGACAGACAGTGAAGAAAGCGAGAAGAACTCCACCGAGAGAACTGGTTTTTTATCATTTTGAGGTGTGCATGTATATGTATGAACACTTGCACTTATTTTATAACAGCCATACTTTATTGTATATACCATTATGACCTGTTTTTTTCCCCACCAAACGATATAGTATTCACATTCTTATATACCAGTAATTTTTTTCACCATTAATCTAAATGCCTATTTTTATTTTTCTTTTCATCTATTAAATACCTATACAGAGTTTTATTATGTTTCAGGCAAAGTTCAAGTTGCTTTACAAATATTAATTAGTTTCATATAAAATAGATGTAATAAAGTTTATTTTGCCATTATACCAGTGGATCACTTAAGATGTTTTTCATAACAATTTTAAGTCTCATTGCAATGAATATACCTTGCAGCTAAAATAAATAGCTATGCTTATCATCATTTCCTTAGGATATATTTTCAGAAGTGGAATTTCTAGGTCAAATGGCACACAAATTTTAAGGCTTTTGCTATATAGTATATATTTGTTTTTAAACTGCCAGTTTTATGTTTAGAAAAACCAGTTTTATGTTTTAACTAGCAATGTGTGAGCAAGTGCGTTTGCTAACACAGGGTATTTTCATTAAAACCAAACAATAAAAATCTAGAAAACTCAAAAGCAAAGAAAAAAAACTTTCCAAAATGTTAGGTAAAAATTATTTCTCATTTTTAATGGCATTTATTTTTTCTTATTGATTTTTAGGAGTTATTTTCCTATTGAAGATGTTAACCTTTGTAATAGCCTGCTATTTTCCACTTAGTCATTTGTTTTGTTATTCTGATTATAGTCATTTGGATCATGGGCTAGTGTTACTTTTTTGGTAGTCAAATATATTTTTTCTTTGTAGTTTGTGAGTTTTCCTTTTGCATTTATGCTTATATGGGGTTTTACTTGCCCCAAAATTGAATAAAAATATACGTAAATTTTATTCAAATATTCTTATGGTTTCATTTATTTTACTTTAAATCTTTAATCCATCTGGAATTTATTTTGGTCAGCATAGTGTTTTGAAACCATCTAGAATGTTTTCAGAACACAGGGACAAACGTTATCCATGTGGTTTTGGAGTAAGTTGTATAATTGAAATATCAACCCATGGGCTTAATTATAATTTTTAAAAATTTCACATTTATTAACTTCATATCATTTGCCAGGTTGTATGCTAAGGGCTTTGCATGTATTATTTCAGGGGCTTCCAAGCAACAGGAATTTCAGTTTTAAGTGTCCTATGATTACCATGGTAACCAGTCATCTTTCCATAATGGCCCAGGACCCTGCTTGGTAAGAGGCATAATGACTCAACCACAAACACATTCCAGGTTTGTCTGTAGGTTCCCCCTTCTCCAGGTCTCCCTTGCTGCTGACATATAGTCTGGGCAGTATCACTGTCTTTCCTTTTCCTGTTAGAATTCTTCAAATGGTTTCTAAGTGCAGCTGTTCCTGTGAATGAGTGTCACTGCGTCTGCTTTCTTACTGACATTTACTGACACAATTGGCATTTCTATTGCCTTTCTGTTTTTAATCTAGGGCAGAAGATTCCTGCATAATAGGCATGGATTTCCATTTTTAGACAGCTGTCTTCATGTGGCCCTTATTTCATCCCCTTCTTCCTATAAACACCGCAAGCACCAACATCTGCACATGTTTTTCCAGGATCTCTGGGAGTTCACTTCCATCCCCGTGGACCCAAAGCCCCAGGGATTTACCTCTCAGACTGTGATGCTGCACATTCAGCCAGCCAAGGGCTACAGTCCTTAACTTTTTAATCCTGACTGTGTCCAATCATTGCTATTTATGGATTCTCCTCATTCCTTTGTACTTTTGCTTTTTAAACCAGATTTGACATGTGAATCACTCATTTATAAAGTCTTGTTCATATTAGCACTGAGGTTCTTTTGCGCTTTCTTTTTCTTTATTGACCATTAAGAACCCAGTTCATGAATTCATTCAAAAGCATTTCCCTAGTTGCCTAGTTGTTCCCAAAGCTGTGCTAGGCATGGGAGATACATATGCAGATTAAAGAGTCAAGATCCCTGTCCTCACTGAGTTTACAATCTAGCAAAGAGAAAACCATTAAGTAATCGCACAAGCAAATGTTACTGCAAATTGTGATAAGTACAAAGTGTGATCAAAAAAGTGAGAGGAGTTGTGAGATGCTTTAATGTAAACCTGTTGTGATCTTGGGCTATAGGGAAGATGCCCTGAAGAGGGGAGCCTTAAGCTGCCATCTAATAAGGAGTTGGCATCAATCAGACAATAACCATTCTGCTGCTGCTGAATCACTTCAATCGTGTCCGACTCTGTGCGACCCCATTGATGGCAGCCCACCAGGCTCCTCCGTCCCTAGGATTCTCTAGGCAAGAATACTGGAGTGGGTTCCCATTTCCTTCTCCAACACATGCATGCATGCTAAGTCGCTTCAGTCGTGTCCAACTCTGTTCGACCCCATGGACGGCAGCCCACCAGGCTCCTCTGTCCACGGTATTCTCTAGGCAAGAATACTGGAGTGGGTTGCCATTTCCTTCTCCAGATAGCCATCCTAGTGAGGGTAAAGTAGTATCTCATATTGTGGTTTTATTTTGCATTTTCTTGATGACTGTTAATGTCCAGCATTTTTTAATGTGATGGCATTAATTCTTATGTTAAAAAAATAATGAAAAACATGTATCCTTTTGCATTGATGGGAACACGAGATAAAAATGAGGTAGAATATAAGCTCCATGAGAATAGGGACCTTCTTGTGTTACTCATGTCTGTTGCCCCATTACCTAGTAGGCAGTAGTGGTATACAGAAAAATATTGGATAGATGGATGGATAGACAAATGGCAAAAATGAATGGAGAGATGGATGACTAGATGGATGATTGAATGCTTTCTTCTTTATAATGAAGATAAACTAACAATTTCTAAGATGGAATTTAACTTTTCCATCAGCCTTTTCCCTTGCCTTATTCAAGTTATTGATTCATTCCTATATTTACAAAGAAAAAAAATTTGTCAGATATAAGATCTCATTAGCTCATTAGATCTCTATAGTGAAAGTGAAGTTGTACAGTCGTGTCTGACTCTTTGCGACCCTGTGGACTGTAGCCCATCAAGCTCCTCCATCCATGGGATTCTCCAGGTAAGAATACTGAAGTGGGTTGCCATTTCCTTCTCCAGGGGATCTTCCTGACCCCAGGGATTGAACCCAGGTCTCCCGAATTGCAGGCAGACGCTTTAACCTCTGAGCCACCAGAAATCTCTATAGCTCTCTGAATTACTTACTTCTTGGAATTACAGAATTATGGAAGTTAGAAGAGATTTTGAAAGTTTAAAGATCAAGTTTTTAAATTGATTTTTCTTTTTACCTTTCCAAACAACTGTTGTCATCTTTGAACTATTCATCTGTGTTCATGATTCTTAACAAAATCGAGCAGCAGTAAACAACAACAACAATGACAAGAAAAGGATTATTCCAGCCCAGCAATCATGTATTAATAAATGTCCTAAAGCAAATTGAGATTTGCAAGTCATTGTTTTTCCTATTAATGGGTGTTATTATTGGTACATAGACAATTTCTCATTAAATGCTATAGGGTCAGACTCTTAAAAAATGTAAATTCATACTCTGCCAAGCAAAATTTCATCTGCCCTTAAGTTTTTAGAAATTATTATTTATAATAAAGTAAAATGTTAGAACTTAAGGTCAAATTGCCTCATTTATCTTTGGGATAAAGAAATTTAGGTATTTCTTAATTTAAAACTCTACTCTTTCCACTTGTGACAGCCATTTTTATAAGACCACCAGGGTCAAAAGTCCTAAACTCTTCAGAGTTTCTCTAAGGTCTCTTGAGTCAGAAGCACTGAACTCAGCTCCTCAGGAGGATATATCAAGGGGCATCTTATGTGATGCCCCTCAGAGTCAAAAAGTCAAAAGTAATAGGAAACAGACAAGTAAGCTGTTTATTGACAATCAACCCTTGATATTTAGTTTCTAGAGAAAGATACAATAATTATCCCGTTAACACCAGGACCTTTATGATAAACTGAAAAAAAATATTCTAAACTGCTGTTATTATTGCCCTGTTTACTATTATCTTTTAATATTCACTTTTGTCAGCTGTTATTTAATATCTTGGAAGCTGTGGGTCTCTGAAAAGTCTTTGCATAGTGCAAGCCAAACTTGCTTCAGAAATCATTTTTCACCCCCAAACAGAAGGTTGAGATAGGAGACGTTCTGCCAATTTGGCATCAGAAAGGTTGCTGTAAGGCCAGTTAAAAGGACACTCTGCTAATGTAATAAATGCAGGCCATCCTAAGGGGATGAAAATGCATTTTTCCAGAACTTTTATTCCTTGTGTTAAAGATTTAAGCATAAACCTTTGAAAATCCCTGAGAACTGAATTTCTAACTTTAATGCATTTTTTTGTTATGGTTTTCCACTTTCTCTTTTCTTAAGAAAGGCTTGAATTCATTTACCCCATTTTATTAAAACAAAACAAAATAAAACTTAGTATCACAAAAGGTAATTTAAAAGAAATTATGTCACTGTCTATGTACAATACTATTTATATTTCCATCTTCTCTTTCGTTATTATAGGGCCTTCCCTGTTTGAAGGGAAGGAACATTCCCTTAGCAGATTCCTCATGGGTGGGAGGGTGGCCAGTTGATCTGGGATTTATTGCTATGAAAGGAGAGCATTGCCTTGAGTAAGTGGAAGATAGCAATACATGGCCCATATTTGGTATTCAGTAAGAATTTGCTGGCTGGCTGGATGGATAGAAAGATGAATGGATAACATGAACAAGGTGTGATGGTTAATTTTTTGTCAGTTTGGCTAAAAACTGACAAAACCAGGTAACGTTATCCAGATATTTGGATAAACATTCTAGATGTGTCTATGAAGGTATATCTTAGGTGAGATTAATGTTTTACTCAAAGTAAACTTTGAGTAAAGCCTATTACTCTTTGTAATGTAAGTGGGGTCTCATCTAATCAATTGAAGACCTTATTGGGAAAGGGTGACCTCCCTCAAAAAAGAGGAAATTCTACCAGAAGGACTGCCTTCATGAACTACAGTATCATTTCTTCCCTGTGTTTCCAACCTGCTGGCCTACCCTGAAGAGTTTGAACTAGCTAGCCTTGCAATTTGTGAGCTAGTTCTTTAAAATAAATACCATAGATGTCTCAATCTTCCTCTTCTTTATACAAATGTGTGGGTGTGTGTGTGTGTATGTATATATATATATATATATATATATATATATATATATATATATATAAATACATATATGTATACTCTTATTAGTTCTGTTTCTCTGAAGAACCCTGACTGACACAGTGAATTCTGGAGAGCTTTCTGGATGAGGACATTTATCACTGGCTAGGGACTCCTATGGAGAAGGCAATGGCACCCCACTCCAGTACTTTTGCCTGGAAAATCCCATGGACGGAGGAGCCTGGTAGGCTGCAGTCCATGGGGTCGCCAAGAGTCGGGCATGACTGAGCGACTTCATTTTGACTTTTCACTTTCATGCATCGGAGAAGGAAATGGCAACCCACTCCAGTGTTCTTGCCTGGAGAATCCCAGGGACAGAGGAGCCTAGTGGGCTGCTGTCTATGGGGTCACACAGAGTCAGACACAACTGAAGCGACTTAGCAGCAGCAGCAGCTGAGATTTAAAAACTCAGGGTACGTGACAGATGTTCAGAATGCGCATGCCAGAGTACATGCAGCACCCACAGCAGAGAAGGGCAGTGCTGTTCCAAGTTGAGAACCAGATGGGCTAAACATCGTTCAAGCAAACACCAACTATCTCTACTAGAAATAGAAGTACACATGGAGTACATGAAAATTTGTGTTATGCTTTTCCTCCTGATATAACATCACTCAGCATTTTCTCATTATGCTGCATAGGCTTTAGAAATATTTGTAGTGTTTGTAAACTATTTCATCATGTTTTCCATTGTGGGATATGTGTTTCTAGCATTATTACAGATAATGCTTCATGGAACAGCTTCATGTACATATGCTTTCTGATCTCTCAGTCGTTTCTATAAGGTAAACAACCAGTAACAGGACAAGAATAAGATGTTATTGTCCTAAAGGTAACAGAAGGTAGGAAATAGGGATATAAGGAAGAAAAACTATTATAAATAAAAATTAGAGAAAAGATAGAAAAAAAATTCAAATAGATCTATAACTGGGAAATTAAATGTGGATTAAAGTTGCCTATTAAAAGTTGGGCTCTCAGAATAGATTTCGAAAAAAGTAGTTGTGTGTGGTTATATGTGGTGTGGAAAACGAATGCCTAATAGGATGGCATGGAAAACTGAAAGTAAAGGGATGGAACAAATATATCCTAACACGAACACATGAAAGCTGTTATAGCAATCATATCAGATGGAATATAGTTAAAGATGAAAACAGTAAATACGAGATATTAGAAACAATATGCTAAGGAGACATTACAGTCGTGCATATGTCCATTCTTAATCATATCACCTTCGCATACATTTCAAAAATTTTCCACCTTACAGGCAGGATTTGACAACTTCTTAATCATAAGGAAAGATTTTAACACATTGTCAGAAATGGATATGTCAAGCTGAAAAATTGGTTTAAGAATAGCGAAAATTTGAACAATTAAGTGTGATTTAACAGACATATATAGAACTCTACATTCAAGGAATAAAGTATACATTTATTAAGAAATTCATGGAACATTGTCAAAACTCGATCATTTGTTAGACTCCAGGAAGTCTGAGATGTGCCAAAGATTGATATAACTTACAATTAAATTATTTAAATTCTCAGAAAGATAGCAAAAATACATATACATGGACATGAAAAATAAGGATATGCACAATGTGATACCATTACTGTGAAATTTAAAAATATAAAAGAATGCCACATATTATTCATAGATATAATTCCATGTAGTAAAAATTTGAAATTATTATAAAGAATAGTCATTTGCCTTTGGGGCATGGAATTAGGGCCAGAGGGGATTGAGAGGAACTTCTACTGTACCTCTAATGTTTTCTTTCTTTTAAAAGCCTAAGATAAATATAGCAAAATGTGAACATTTGTTAATTCTGAGTGCTGGTTACATAGCTACTCGCTATATTACTCTCTTTTTTTTTTTCTGTTTGAAATACTTCATTATGAACAAAAGTTTGAGATACTTGCCCAGGGATACAGCTAGTACTTGGTATTTTAGATTCAATATTTTGGTTTCTTTATTTTTTATCGTACAAAAGTTCTTAATGTTTATAATTTCAAACTGAATTCCTTCCATTTTTCCTAAGTTTGCTTATATTTAAAGAGTGACTTGGTTTTTAGTCTTCCGCTCTTGAAGTTTATCCTTTGTTTGCATTCTTACATACCTTTTTCCTTGACCCCTGAGAATTTTGGTCATGAATATTGAACAAGAAAGAATTATACAGTCAGTTTTTATTAGGAGAAACTTTAGTGTAAGAATGAAATACAAATCTCCCCTCATCACTGACTGAACTCTGAGTTAAGCTTGCCTGCTTTTCAATGAGCATCACCCAGGACTTCCGAAGAAATGTTTTCTTTTCCTTTTACTTGTCCATCAATAACAGTGACATGTATTGAGCATCTGTGACATGTTCTAGGGTATTGTGGAGGGCCAGAGAAATACAGGGTAAGGCCTCTTCCTGCACTTGAGAAAGGTGAACTTCTGTTTGTCTATAAGCCTTCTCGTTACTAGGAACTAGCAGACTAGGAGGAGCTAAAGAAGCCCCGATTATTAGCATTTTGAAAGAAAAGCCTTTCTCTACTAAGGGCCAGCTGCAGAAACTCCATCTCTGACTTCTCAGACTGTTTAGTTCTCCTCAGCGCTCCCTCTGTCAGGACGGGACTCAGAGAAGGGCCCTCCTACAACATTCCTTGTAGCAGTCTCCACTGCTTTTAATGCGCTAGTCAAAGCGTTAGTTGCTCAGTCGTCTCGGACTCTTCGTGACCCCGTGGACTGTAGCCTGCCAGGCTTCTCTGTGCATGGAATTCTCCACGCAAGAATACTGGTAGTCATTCCCTTTTCCAGGGGATCATCATCCCAACCCAGGGATCGAACCCACTTCTCCCGTGTTGCAGGCAGATTCTTTACTGCCTGAGCCATCAGGAAACCCTTAACGTGGTGAGTGCCTGATTACTCACTGTTCCCCGCCCAACACTTCGCTCTTTGAGTGCTGCGGTTCCACCTGCCTTGCTCAGGGTCCTGGCCGCACATATAGTAGGTATTCAATGCATGTTTGTTGAGAGAGGGAGGGAATAAATGAAGCGCTGAGTAAACTCTCTGATGTACATGCAAAGTCTTTGAGGAATGCAACTGTATTTTCCAAACAACTAAATCACCATGAAAATAGGAACAAAAGAAATTTGACCAACAGCCTTGATAGTAGGAGTATTTTAGAGATACATACATTAGGTTTCTGTCATTGTGAGGCATTTGTTTTTAATATCTTTAGTGGGGATGGAAAAGTGGATCAAGACCCAATCTTTTCTTTTTTTAAAAAAATTTATCTGTTTATTTGGCTGTGTCAAATCTCAGTTGCCCCATGGCATGCGGGATCTTAATTTCCTGACTAGGGATCGAACCCAGTGAGAACTCAGGGTTCATCCTCAGATGATAAAGATAACCTCTGACTGTAGCATAGAGGATGGGTGATACACCATCCCATTCTTAAGCTACAGCCTCTCCTGTTTCTCTTCCATTTAGCTCCTGCTTATCTTTGGTCTTAGCCCAAGCTACCAGTATTTCAGAGAATCCCACTTCAATTTCCAGACCAAATTTACTCCTTCTGCTCACTTCTCCCAGCTCTATGTCTGTAATCACAGCCTTAGTCCCAACTGTGATGATGAGTTTGCTTGATTGTTGACCCAGTTCGAGAGTGTCATTAGGGCTAAAAGGTGGGATCGTATTTGTCCGGGTCTTTGTTTTATTCCTAGCTCTAGGAATATAGTAGTTAATAAATATCGTATAAGTGTTTGGAGAATGATGGATAGATGCATAAATGGTCAATAGATGGACATGGCAGAATGGAAGTGACCGAGTCATATTATTATGGTGATAACTTTGAATTGAATTCTGGTTTATCAATAAGCAAATTGCAAATTTGTATATTTAAACTATTATTAGAAACAGATAAACTTGTGACATCTCTCAAAGCTAATTTCACTACACCAGTGAGTGAGTCAGTAGGACCAATAACCAGTCTCTGAATGTCTTTAAACACTCACGCCTATATTTATATTTCACACGTATATTTATATATTATGCAGATTTACATACATGTGTAGTGTATATACTTATATATTATAGCATACACATGCATATGTATCATATACAATTACTATGTATTTCAATATTAGCACAGCATGTACATTGTAAATTATAAAAATATAAATTAAAACAAAGTAGGATAATAAATATAAAGAGAAGTTCTGTTTTTTCCCCCTGTACTCTGGAGGATTTCCTTCAGGCTCAGCCTTATGGTGTACTGCTCTTTGAATGCACTGCTCTGGAGGTAGGAGTGTGATAGGGCTCTAGACTACAGTTCAATGGGTGGGAGTAGGACTGAGATGCTCTCTGTGTGTGTTCAGATTCAGATTCTCTCTGTGTGCTCAGTCGTGTTGAACTCTTTTGCAAGCCCATGGACTGTAGCCTGCCAGGCTTTTCTCTTCATGGGATTTTTCCAGGCAGGTGTACTGGAGTGTGTTGCCATTTTCTCCTGCAGGGGATCTTCCTGACTTAGGGATCAAAACTGCATCTCCTGTGTCTCCTGCGTTGGCAGGTGGATTCTTCACCACTGAGCCACCTGGGAATCTCAGGACTGAGAGTCTACGTTTCTTAAGAAAAAAAAAAAAAAAACTCAGATATCAGATGAAGCCTCAAGTGAGGTCAAGGCTGCTAGTCCAAGTAGAAAGAACGTGAAATAGAGATCAGCTGATCCTTTAGCCCCTTAGTGAATCTACCTGCATAGAATGCCAGGCCTGCAGGGCAAAGCCAGGAGAAAGAGGTCACTTTTGTTCGAAATAAAGCCTTGTTAACAAGAAACCTCTTGCAGCTTTGTTATTTGCCCTTAACTCCTTGATTCCTTCCTTCAAGAATTCTGGTTTTGCAGTGACCTTTAGTTGAAGGACAGTTGTAAGTAAAGGACTTTGAGGGAGAAGATTATAGTACCTTCTTTGAAATGTTTCTAATAATAACCAGTATTGTTCATTTTTCTAAGTTATGATATGTATATAGGGATGATTCTCATCCGAGATCTTAAATAACGTTTGCCTCAGCAATTAACTGATTCATGTGCAAAGATTAGTGAGCAAATAGAACATCTATCTTAGAGTTTATAGAAACTCTTTACAGTCTGTTTTTGTCCTTACATTGCATTCTTTGGCATCTGAATTCTTTCTTCATAGAATATTGCATAGACCAATACAATTGTAAGAGCTCAATGCAGACCAGCACTTCTAAAATTAAGTAAAATTATTTCAATGCAAGTTTAGGAGGAGCAGGCTTATATTTTGATCCCATAATTTTATTTATACAACAGAGGTAGAAGAAAATGATCAGACGATAGTGTGCTTTCAGCACTTTTAAGGTTGGAAAAGCTTTTGGGCTTGGAGAAGATTCTAAAAACCTTTCCTTAGTTTCTCTATTATAAAAAAAAGTGAGTTTATTGATTATGATGATTCCTATGGAGAATTAGGGGCTAATATGATCTATGAATGCCAAGTATAGGGCTTCTTTAGCTGTGTTTCATTGAAATCAGAATCTACAATATGAATCAAGATATACTAGTATCAGATGAGAATCAGCATCTGGGGTTCCCCATCAGAGTTGTACCAGAGTCACCTGGGAGTTTGCTGACACTCTGGTCACATCTGGACCAATTAAGTCAGAATCTCCGCCAGTTGTAGCCCCAGCATTGGGGTTGTTTAAAGCTCCATGGTGATTCTAAGGTGTAATAAGGGTTGAGGCTCCGTGGTCAAGAGGCTTAGCTTCTCTTTCACTTTGATATTTCACTTTGTAGTCGCCTGAATTATGGTTCTGGTTTCTGCATTTGAGCCAAATTCACAGGTTAGTTTTAAGTCTACCTTTTCCTGCAGTTTCTACATTCTTCTCCATTAATTAAACACTTGGCAGATTTCCTCTGGCTGTTCTTTAATTTGAAAGCATAATTTCTTCATACTTCCCAGTTAATTAAGTTCTACATTCGATTTTTTTTTGTTTGTATTTAAAGAAATACCTATAGGTTACCTGTGGGTTGAAACTTTATTTTTTAAAAATCTATTCTCTTTTCTAGCAGGTTGCAAACTAATGTGTCTTCTCACTTAATTATGCATGGTTCCCAGGGACTAATTTAGTGCCTAGCACATAGAAGGTGCTCGGCAAGTATTTGTGGAATGTATAAGCTGTCGATTTTTCTCTCTCCTTTAATTCTCATGCTCAAACAGTCAATTATTTTCTGTATCATGTTGATGTGTGCTCTTAAATATATCTAAAGTCCACTTGGTTGCAATAGTAACCATCATTGTTTTGGTGCAGACTGTCACATCTTTGTGCTTCCGCTTTCTCGCCCTCTTCCTCTAAGTGCGTTTGTCCCCCACTGTTGACACAAATTCTGCTTCTTCACTCCAGTTTCCACTGTGCAGTCAAGGGATTTGAAAAATTATTTTCTTTAAATTTATTATTTTGATTGTTACCACATTATAAATACTTACAGAATGCACAATTTTTAAGTATGAAAATAAAGTCAACTGTATTATCTAAGGAAATCACTCTTGACTTACCCAAGTATGCACATTTTGTTGTTTGCTTCATATAGATTCTGCTTTTTCAAAATCTTCTGTGACCTTGACTTGTTGTTGTGAACTGAATTTTTATGTACAGCATATTTCCTAAGAAGTACTGGCATTTAGTAAAACTGTTTTTACAACTTATTATTTTGAAGCTCCCTAGTTATAGACAATCATATCATTTGCACGTAAGTATAATTTTGCTCTTTCCTTTCTAAAATCTGTATCTAGTGTTTGACAGCTTGTGTAATTTTAGATGACTACTTGAAGAATACTGTTAATGGTAGTAATGGAAGGCATCCTTTTTTTTAAAATTTATTGATGTACTTATATTTTATTATTGAGAATAATTCTGGCTCCTTAACTTGAAATAGATGCTATTCATTGTATCAAATAAACATTATTTTATTCAATTTTACCATGTTTAAAATCAGGCTTAGCTATCACGGGCATGTGATGGGTAGATTATATTTTTAATGTAATCTACATCTTTGGAAACTTTTGGTTAGAGGAGTGCTAGGATTCGTTTCATACTTTTAAAAGAACACTTGGCTGCTATGTGGGGAACGAAGAGTTTATGTCCCTGTAAGTATTATTATAAGAACTGGTTGTACAAAAATTCTTAACTGGCTGCTGTATCTAGAAGAAGGCATATGATAGTACCTGTGCTGTCACTGTAAAGTTATAGGTGAGAAATTATAACTTTTCACTGTTGAGTCACAGTAAAATCCTTTTTGATCATACATTTTTGTCCTCTTTCCTCCTATATTCTTCCCCACAGTGTGACTTTCAACCATTACCTTTTTGTGGGCTATTCACTTTTTTTTTTTTTTTACCTTTTATATTTCTTCTTCCATACAATAACCTCATAGGATCATTGACTGCCCCAATAGTAATGTCATGTTGCTAGATTTTTATATACCTGGAAAGAGAAAAAGAGGAGCTTCTAGTTTTTTTGTTTTTTGTTTTTTGTTTTAAGCCAAGTTGCACTCTATGATTGACTGAGCAGCATTATTACGAGTCATTGTAAAACATGAGTCAGACTAGCCCAGAGGTACTTGAGAAGGTGGCAGGGAAACAAAGCAACCTTTAAATTGATTTAGCAAAACACTTAGTTACCATTTCATGGTAGGCAAAACAATAGTAAATCGTAAAGGAGGAATCTTCCTAGGACATTACGAAGAATAAAACCAGCATAAACTCATCGGTTGCTGTCAGCACTCATTTTTATGGTGTTTACATGAATGCTGGTAACAGAGAATGAGAGAAGTTATTTGTGGCTTTTGGCTGACATTAGAACACATCAGTAGGGATGCTCAAGCCTGTCTGTAGCCATGGTGTTAACTTTGTCTTGTAAAGAATCACATTTTGTTTACTGGGCAATAAGGAACACTCTTGGCTCAACTCCTGACTTCCCTCTCAAACATCTGTTAAACATTTTTACCGGGTGCAGTGGTGTGCTGGAGCTGGCTTGCAGTGGCTCTCTAGAGCCAAATGTTAGAATCTTTTCCCAACTTCATGTTTAGCCATCAGTGATGTCATGTTGGTAGCCTGAAAGCAGCTGCAGGGGGAGAATTTACACCAGAGAAATTGGCATAGGCTACAAATCAGGGGTGCTCTCACCTCCTCTGCACCCCTCCCTCCAAGAGCCAGTTGCTAAACATTTACCACCACATCACTGCCTGAATGTTCCTCCAGAAACTCAGATTGTGTAAATGTAAACCTGGTGTCTCTCCTTCTTTCTACCGTCACCTCCTCTTCCCGCATTCCTTATATTTGTTGATAGACTTTAAACCCAGGCTCAAATCTCCAGAGGCATCTTTTGATCCTTTCTTTTCTCTTTTTTCCCCAACAGGAGATCCTTTTACAGACTCTGCAGATTACACTCCTCTTATCTCATATGCTTTACATCATCCCTCAATTTCTTCTGGTGCTCCCCCTGATTGGTCCCTGGTTGTGTCTGTTTTTCTCTAGCGATCCCTGGCTGAGTCATCTTCTATAGCTACTTAACTCCCTACTTAAACCCCCATCTCCACCTCCTTAGCCCATCTAACACACTGCTATCAGCTCACTTTTTGGAGGTGTGCTTTGTATTCTATCATTTTTCTGCTCAAATTAATCAATGAGTCCTCTGATTTTCAAATTAGGCTCGTACTTCATAGCTTGGCACACAAGGCACAGCCTACCTTTTCAGCTAATGTCCTACAATATCTGTTCCTCTTCTCAATGCTCAGGGATCCCCAAATGGCACGTGTGGCATTTCAAACAAAAGTATCGATACTATTTCTAAAATATGACCTTTCTGAAAAGCTCTTTCTTCTGCTTTGCCTGGGTCAAGCTTACTCTTTTTTTTTTTTTAAATTATTTATTTATTTTTGGTTGTGCTAGGTCTTCAGTGCTGCACACAGGCTTTCTCTAGTTGTGATGAGCCAAGGCTACTCTAGGTGCAGTGTGAAGGCTTCTCATTGCGGTGGCTTCTCTTATTGGGGAGCATGGGCCCTAGGGCATGTGGGCTTCAGTAGCTGTGGTTCCTGGCCTCCAGAGCACAGGCAGAGTAGTTGTGGCACGTCGGCTTAGTTGCTCTGAGGCATGTGGGATCCTCCTGACCCAGATATTGAACCCATGTTTCCTGCATTGGCATGCAGATTCGTTACCACTGAGCCACCAGGGAAGCCCAAACTTATTCTTTAAGATATAACTCAAGGGATGACTCTTCCTTGAACTCTTTTATAATTCCTTCTCACTCCTTGTCTTCCATACCAAAATAACCTCTCTTGCACAGCTGAACTCACTTCCTAATACTAAGCAGCTTTTTATCACACTCATCATTTTCCTCCATTCATTACAATTTATTTTAGCACATTGTGTCGTTTGGCGTAGCAAACCCCATCTTTTTCATCTTTGCCCCTAACTTGGGCTTGAGTACAATGCCCTGTTCAGTAGAGATTTGTTGGAAGAATAAACAAAAGGGAAAGAAGGTTTATACTCAGGCTGGACATTCTTGAATTGGTAGATATAAAAGGAAATGAAAGCGTAGGAAGTGAAAAATGGTACAATAGGAATATTTCTGGAAGTCCCCCCAGGGTTTGTTTTTAAGTGAAACATTTTTAGTTTTCATCATGTATTTGAAGAAGATATATGAGTGCTGGGATAGAATAAAATAATACCATAGTTCAACAGAAGCTAGACTCTGAACAAGTGGGTAGAAGTTATGGAACACATTTTCACTTAATATATAAGAAAACTTCCTGAAAAAGAAGCTATAATTGTTTATCCCAGGAATGAGATTCCTAAAAAGCTACTGAGCTCTTATCACAGACAGGATGCAGATGTATGACCATCTGTCAGAGATGTTATAAAAGGAATTTCTGCAGGGAGTAGATGTTCACTACGTCTTTTAAAACTCTTAATTCTTTGATTCTGTGACTGTTAATGAGTCATCCAGCTTATTGGTAGAGTTTTTGAGCTCTCAGTGTCTTAACCACGATGGGTTCCCACAATGACTGCTGTGAAGATTTTTACTGTATAGTTGGGAGCATTAAAATCTTTAGGGAGACAGCATTTAGAAAAGTCCCTTCTCACCACTCCCTGCCATAAAAAGAAACAATTTTAAATTTTAGGCCCTCCAATTTGGGGGAAGACATTTTATCACTATTTTTAGATTGTAAAATGTAAAATTAAAGTCTAGAAAACCTGCCATATTGCCTCTTTCTCCATAGGAGCTGAAAGGCAGCTCTAAATTTCTGCCTGATTAGAAATTTGGCTTAGTTTTATTTCCGTTCATTTGCCGTGGGTCCCCAAGGGCTTGGCTTGAAAGATAGCAGAATTGTCCAGAAGGCAGTCTTCCTGCCCCTTGTCTGGACTCCTTCTTCACCTGGAAACACCACTTGCAAATGTCATAAAATCCTACTCACTCTCTTTGCTAGTTATTTGCACTGCATCACTGGTCTTCATCCACCTGCTAACCTATAGGGTAACCTTGGTTTTTACCCCCTCCCTCACTGTGCCTTGTATAAGCATAGAAAGTTTTATGGGTTTTTCCCAGGATTTTTTTTTCCAGAAATTTACTTGCAACTATAAGTGAAGAAAAGTACAGTCTTTCTCCTGCATTCTTGACCCCATTCTCACCTATTTCCTTCATGACATTACTCTCCCAGTTATCTAACCCTTCCATTGCTTTCACATCAACATCTCTTGGACATCTTTTTCCCTGGTGTAAAGCAATTTCAGATCTCCCTGATCCTAACACACACACACACACACTCACACACACACACACACGATACACTTTACTTCCCTTCAAACTATTGCCCCATTTCTCTTCTTCCCTTCCCTGCCAACTGCCGAAAGAACAGTCTTCACTCAATGCCTCATGTATTTTCTACCTTCAATACATGCCAGGATGATTTCTGTCCTCATCACCCCCATGAAACTATTTCTCCTAAGGCCATCACTCATCTCCTAGTTGCCTAATCCAGTGGCCAGTTTCAGATCCTCTTCCCCCTGGCCGTGGGTAATACTGAAATCCACAAGATGCTCATTCCTCCTAGAAACTTTCTCAGGCTGTTTAACCATCTGCTTCTCATTGTCATCTTAGCAATCACTTTGTCTGGACTTGGACTATAAAACATCTATAAACGATTCATTCAGAAAAATAGATTTTGAGCATCTACTCACAACCAGGTCCTGCACCAAAGCTAGCAAAAGATGATAAGCAAAACCTGCCCACCCGGAAGTGTAAGGGGGTGCATGGAGTGGAGCATCGGTCCCACAAAGGCATGACTGCAGGCTGTGACAAGGGCCATCTTAGAACACCATGGGAAAGTTTAACAGCAGCCTCATCCAGCTTGGGGAGGGGCTTCCCAGGTAGTGCAGTAGTAAGAATCTGCTTGCCATTGCAGGAGATGCAGGAGACATGGGTTCAATCCCTGGGTCGAAGATCCCCTGGAGAAGGACCCGCTTCAGTGTTCTTGAAGCAACCCGCTCCAGTGTTCTTGTGTGGGAAATCCCATGGACAGAGGAGCCTGACGGGCTATAGTCCACCAGGTCACAAACAGTCAGACACAACTGAGCACAGCACAATAACTAGCTTGGGGATCTCAGAAGGCTGCCCTGAGAAAGCTTTTGGCTTGCACATTGAAGGAGGAGTACGTTTTAACCAGGACAAGGGTAGGAGAAAGAATATTTCATGGAAGGAGCAGCATGCTCTGTAATAGGCAGTGTGATATAAGGCAGAGAGCATGGGCCCAGCATTGCCACTTACCAAACAGTCTGATGTTAACAAGCAAACAAACAAAAGCCTACTTGACCTCTTTGGGTCTTAGTTCTCGCTTCTGTTAAAAATTTTGCAGTCAGAATTATATGTGCTCATATTTGCGATGTACCTGGTATATAGCTTTGGCATAGTCAATAACGCAGAAATAGATGTTTTTCTGGAACTGTCTTGCTTTTTCAATGATCCAGCGGTTGTTCCTCTGCCTTTTCTAAAACCACCTTGAACATCTGGAAGTTCACGGTTCACATATTGCTGAGGCCTGCTTGGGGAATTTTTAGCATTACTTTACTAACGTGTGAGATGAGGGCAGTTGTGCAGTAGTTTGAGCATTCTTTGGCATTGCCTTTCTTTGTGACTGGAGTGAAAACTGATCTTTTCCAGTTCTGTGGCCACTGCTGAGTTTTCTAAATTTGCTGGCATATTGAGTGCAGCACTTTCACAGCATCATCTTTCAGGATTTGAAACAGCTCAACTGGAATTCCATCACCTCCACTAGCTTTGTTCATAGTGATGCTTCCTAAGGCCCACTTGACTTCACATTCCAGGATGTCTGGCTCTAGGTGAGTGATCACACCATCGTGATTATCTGGGTCATGAAGATCTTTTTGGTATAGTTCTTCTGTGTATTCTGGCCACCTCTTCTTAATATCTTCTGCTTCTGTTAGGTCCATACCATTTTGTGTCCTTTATTGAGCCCATCTTTGCATGAAATGTTCCCTTGGTATCTCTAACTTTCTTGAAGAGATCTCTAGTCTTTCCCATTCTGTTATTTTCCTCTATTTCTTTGCATTGATCTCTGAAGAAGACTTTCTTATCTCTCCTTGCTATTCTTTGGAACTCTGCATTCAGAAGCTTATATCTCTCTTTTTCTCCTTTGCTTTTCACTTCTCTTCTTTTCATAGTTATTTGTAAGGCCTCCCCACACAGCCATTTTACTATTTTGCATTTCTTTTCCATGGGGATGGTCTTGATCGCTGTCTCCTGTACAATGTCACCCGTCCATAGTTCATCAGGCACTCTGTCTATCAGATCTAGTTCCTTAAATCTATTTCTCACTTCCACTGTATAATCATAAGGGATTTAATTTAGGTCATACCTGAATGGTCTGGTGGTTTTCCCTACATTCTTCAATTTAAGTCTGAATTTAGCAATAAGGAGTTTATGATTTGAGCCATAGTCAGCTCCCAATCTTGTTTTTGCTGACTGTATCGAGTTTCTCCATCTTTGGCTGCAAAGAATATAATCAATCTGATTTCGGTATTGACCATCTGGTGATGTCCATGTGTAGAGTCTTCTCTTGTGTTGTTGGAAGAAGGTGTTTGCTATGACCAGTCCATTCTCTTGGCAAAACTCAATTAGCCTTTGCCCTGCTTCATTCCGTTTATTGACTATGCCAAAACCTTTGACTGTGTGGATCACAATAAGCTGTGGAAAATTCTTCAAGAGATGGGAATACAGACCGCTTGACCTGCCTCTTGAGAAACCTATATGCAGGTCAGGAAGCAACAGGTAGAACTGGACATGGAACAACAGACTGGTTCCAAATAGGAAAAGGAGTATGTCAAGGCTGTATATTGTCACCCTGCTTATTTAACTTCTATGCAGAGTACATCATGAGAAACGCTGGGCTGGAAGAAGCACAAGCTGGAATCAAGATTTGCGGGAGAAATATCAATAACCTCAGATATGCAGATGACACCACCCTTATGGCAGAAAGTGAAGAGGAACTAAAAAGCCTCTTGATGAGAGTGAAAAAGGAGAGTGAAAAAGAAAATGAAGATCATGGCATCCGGTCCCATCACTTCATGGGAAATAGATGGGGAAACAGTGGAAACCGTGTCAGACTTTATATTTTTGGGCTCCAAAATCACTACAGATGGTAATTGCAGCCATGAAATTAAAAGACGCTTACTCCTTGGAAGGAAAGTTATGACCAACCTAGATAGCATATTCAAAAGCAGAGACATTACTTTGCCAACAAAGGCCCATCTAGTCAAGGCTATGGGTTTTCCAGTGGTCATGTATGGATGTGAGAGTTGGACTGTGAAGAAGGCTGAGCACCGAAGAATTGATGCTTTTGAATTGTGGTGTTGGAGAAGACTCTTGAGAGTCCCTTGGACTGCAAGGAGATCCAACCAGTCCATCCTAAAGGAAATCAGTCCTGGGTGTTCTTTGGAAGGAATGATGCTGAAGCTGAAACTCCGATACTTTGGCCACCTCATGTGAAGAGTTGACTCACTGGAAAAGACCCTGATGCTGGGAGGGATTGGGGGCAGGAGGAGATGGCTGGTTGGCATCACCGACTCAATGGACATGAATTTGGGTAAACTCTGGGAGTTGGTGATGGACAGGGAGGCCTGGTGTGCTGTGATTCGTGGGGTCGCAAAGAGTCGGACATGACTGAGCTACTGAACTGAACTGGCATATAGCAGGTACTTGTGAAATATTGACTCAACCCAGCGTCTTTCACTCTTGGGGCTGTGAAGATTGTAGGGCGTTTCAAGTAATAGTCTCCTTAATTGCTTCTAGGAAATATGCCTCACATTCCAACTCTCTGGGGCTTATGCAATGGTGCTGTCATTCTGACAGAGGGAGGGGGAAGCAGGTGAGGAAGCAGTGGGCCCAGGGTGTTTATGCTTTGCCTTTGGGGAATATCTGATCCCAGAACCTCTTTTCTGTGAGTTGAGAGTGGCCGCCTGCCATCTCATGGGGCCCAGTTCTGATGGGGGTGTCCCTCAGAAGGACACTTTTCCTTTTAGGTCCAGTGGACTGTGTTTTCCTTGGGCAGCCAAGCTGCACAGAGGATGGAGTGCAAAAAGTGCTTCTTTGAGCAGTAATTGGATGTGAATGCTGGTTGCTGGTGGGGGCGAGGCGGCGGACACTTGATGAAAGGCACCCACCATCTGAAAAAGTTCACCACCAGGTAGCCTCCTCTGGGGGAAGCCACCACTGTGCCCTTTTATTAGCACACGTATTGGAGGGTTTGTGGGGCTTGGCAGCCGTCCACGGCCTAATGTGAAAAAGGCTCTGGATGGATCGGCCCCTTTGAAGCAGCTGGGCTGGTTGTGGGTGCTGTGTGTGGCTGGGGTGTGGCCTCCAGATGCCAGTTGCCAGATACCTCCTTTGCTTTCATGGATTTTTCTCACCACTCTTGCGAGAAGCTCACTGGATAGCTGCCCTCTTGGGCAAGCAGACCCATCCTGGAGCTGCAGGGGCGAGAAGACCCTGAGCGCAGAGGAGAGGGGAGGCCACCCTAGAATGAGAGAGAACGACACATCGTTTCCCACACCCTCCTCACTCTGAGAATCAGAATCCTCACAATGGGCTAGGAAGGTGACCATGGGGGATTCTGCCCTGGCTGCCTCTTACCCCCATTTCCAAATGTGTTTGAACTTCCCTCTCCTCTTTAGGGATGGCGGCTGTGGCAGTGGGAGTCTGTTTTCTCCATTATTTTTCATGAGAATCCTTTGAGAGATTATGTAAGGAAGCCTGGCATAGAAAGGGGAAGCACCCCAAATGATAAAATTGGGGTTTTCACCAGGGTGGTGACTCCACAGTGCTCCTTACCTGGTCTTGCTTCCTCTCCGATTCCTGAATAACTGCTTTATGTGAGCACCCTCAGTCACTTGTGGGAGCACTCCACCCTCAATCCCCACCCCATAAGTACCATTTAAGGAGGCTTTCCCTCCAGAGCCATCCTGCACTTACAGGAGTCCCAGACTCAGCCTCCTTCATTGTGTTGGCTTGCCTGTCTTCCCTTGCCTCCCCAACACACTGTGAATGTCCCAAGTTTAAAGCAGTGGTACGTTATACACAGACACTCAATGAGTGTTGAATGGAACCGTTTCAAACATGGTGTGTATCTGTCAATATTGGGTGAAAAATATGATGAGACTAGTCACCCCAAAGAAGAGATACTGGGATTTTCTGAGTAAAGAACCTTCACTCTCTTATTTCCTGGAGGATCTTTTCCAAGTAGGAATATTACCTAGCTTTAGTCCATATTTAGATATAGTCATGGGATACTGGTACTGTAGGGACACTGCTTTATTACCAGTGAAGAGGTAAGGACATAGATAAAAATTGGCATCACACTGCTATCTTCTTCTGATTGTGTTACTGTCTCAGACGTGGTAGAGAAGATTTCTCCCCTGCTTACCAAGTATTCTTTTGTACTTGATATGTTAATTGGATATACCCCAATATAAAATTTAAAAAAAAAAAGTAAAAAAAAAACAAAAAAGAACCCTATTAAATTGTACATACAATTTGTTTTAAAAAAGTGTATGAAGCTGGATGCAGTACATAGGGGAAATGAGATGTTACGAAAAATGGAAAAGCTTTTAGACCATTATCACTGATGCTCCACCTTACCCCCCTCCAACAGAGTGTTCCAGTCTATATCCTCTCCCTCCTAGGGAGACACCCCATGCAGCCATTCATGATTATTCAGGGATTTTAGTCCACTAACCAGCCTGGCTTTCCAGGTGGCTCAACCGTAAAGCATTGTCTTGCAATGCAGGAGATGCCGGAGACCTGGGTTCGATCCCTGGGTCGGGAAGATCCCCTGGAGGAGGAAATGGCAACCTACTCCAGTATTCTTCCAGGAGAATCCCATGGACAGAGGAGTCTGGCAGGCTACAGTCCATGGGGTCTCAAATAGTAGGACACAACTGAGCACCATGCAACCAGTCTTCTTGTTTCACAGTGAGCATGGCAGTGATGGATTGAATGTGTTTAAGAGAAAAGTGATTGATTTTCTGACAAGAAGCCATTCTTATGTCTTCTTATCAGCCAGCCCCGCCCCCTAAACTGAAAGGGTAAGAAGCTAAATGCTAAAACAATTACGGTTACTTGACATTCTATCTCCTGGCCACTAGAGGGGGGTAGCGACCAGGCTTCTCTCTCCAGCTGGATGTGAGGCATCTTTGCCCAAACTGAAATGTTATCCCTTGAAGAGTGACAATTCAGCATACCTTCCGTTCATTAGCTTTTCCCTCTGTGAAGTCAGTGTTTCGTACTCAAGTAAAGGTAGCTCGTCTTTCCTAAGAGGAGTATTTCCAACCTTGTTAGTGAGTATAGAGACTTTGGCCCCTTTAAAGTCATAGCTCCTGGATGTGGGGCAAATAGAATGGTTCACACCCCTTCCCCACCCCTTCCCCACCCCTTCCCCACCCCTAAGACGCAAGCTAACTTAACTATGAGCATAAGAACCATAGTTTCCACATATGATCTGATATACGGCCTTATCAAGGGAGAAAATATTTAAGGTTCCAGAACATGGATGATTATTGTTTGGTCTCTGTTCAAAGCAAGAGTGAAGGAAATTAGCATCTAAGGAAAATCATAAGCATTGCTACTCTTTCGAGGAGATGTCTGTGTCCACAGATGCCTCTTATTCCACTAAGACCATCTCTGGTTTTTGAAGGGTGCCCAAGGCTGATGCTTATTTCTGGGATGCCTGTGTAAGGCTGGCTTCTGCTATGTAGGTCCTGGCATTCGCTTCCTGGAAAGTGTTACGAGGATTAAAGCAATCAATTTTGTTCAGTATCTGGAGAATCTAAATAGTTGCAAATGTAGCATCCCTAGGTTTTAAATCGGGGATATTCCTAAGTAGGCAGAGAATGCACGACAGGAACAGAATCCAGGCAATCAAAGGGGTTCCTTGTGAGTAATTATCAAATTGGTTTGGTAGGTTATTTCTGTGTTATTTTAGTATTCTGATTTTTATTCTTGCAAAGCAGGAAGAGAGCAGTTACGGAGAGAAGGACACTGAAGGCAGGAAGAGGAAAACACGCAGGACTGGGAGGGCGGAGCTTGGGAAGATCGCAGAAGAGTCAGTGATCTCTGCGATTTCTCGAGTCTGAGAGACTGAGTGGGTTCCAGCGCATTCACAGAGTCCGTGTGTCTCCAAGCGTCACACCGAAGAGTTAAGGCTGCAGATTATGAGGCTCTGAACCCCTCAAAGAAAGAAATGCCTTGAGGGTAGCCCTGCCAGGCTGCTCTGTGAGGAAGTGAGGTCTTGAGGTGCAGGCTCCGTGACTGCCATCAGGGATCATTTTTGGTTTTGTTTTTAATATTGGAGTTTGGATCACATGATTATCAAGTCTCAAATCTGGTCATTTTCACTCTTGGCTTGTACTGGGGTCCCTGCCTGTGCCTGAAACTTCCTTTCCCTCATTCTCAAAACAAACACAATTACACAGATCCTTTAAGACCCAGTTCCTGTGTCTCTCCTACTCTGTGAAGCCTCTGGACACACTTGCCTGCCCTGTGGATCCCGTTGCTCTGGCGCTTCCCAGGCGGCACTAGTGGTAAAGAACCTGTCTGCCAATGCAGGAGACATAAGAGACACAGGTTTGATCCCTGGATAGGGAAGATCCTCTGGAGAAGGGAATGGCAACCTGCTCCAGTACTTTTGCCTGGACAGAGGAACCTGGGGGCCTATAGTCCATGGCATCACGAAAAGTCGGACACAACTGAAGCAACTTAGCACATTGTTCAGTATCCAAGGGCTTCCCTGGGGGCTCATACGGTAAAGAATCTCTCTGCAATGCAGGAGACCTGGGTTGGATCCCTGGGTTGGGAAGATCCCCTGGAGGAGGGTATGGCAACCCACTCCAGTATTCTTGCTGGAGAATCCATGTGGACAGAGGATAGAGGAGCCTGGTGGGCTATAGTCCATGGAATTGCAAACAGTCGGACATGATTGAGCGACTAACACTCATTTTTCTTTCATCCCATTGCTCCAGCTGTCTGCCATTAAAGCCCTCACGTCATTTCAAGTTTGGTTTTCAGTATCTGTGCAATTTTCTCTTCTGGCTGGGATCCATATCTGTTCATCTTTGAACCTCCCTTAGTGCCTGGAATAAGCAAAGCTCAATGAGTTCATTCTTCATACTAAGGAGTGAGCTCAAGGTCTAATGTGTGTGTGTGTGTGTTTGTGTGTGTGTGGGGGGGGGGGGGTGGGTGGGTGGTGGAGCTGGACTGCAGATAAATTCAAGATCCACAACCAGAGACACAGCTGGCTTCCCAGATTCTCCTGCTCCATCTCCTCAAATAGATTTCATGAAATGCACAAGATCATCCAAAAGTACCTGACCTTGCTATTCTAGCCTGGCAACCCTAGGCCACCTGGAACCAATTTAAACTTTCAGATATTCTCGCTCATAGTTAAGCCCTGGTGGTGCCAACTGTGGCTGGCCCAGGAAGAGTCTGGAAGGAGCAGTAGGCTGGCTTTGCAGACTTGCCCCACACACTTATTAACAATTCAATAAAGCTATGTTACATTTCACATTATTAAATCTTTGAACCCCGACTTCTAGGTTAGAGTACTGTTATTTGTGTATGAAAGCATGAGAGTGCCTATATAGTATTGAGGAGAACTGAGGTAGCCACTTCTGAGTTAGGTTTGGAATTGTTTTCTTAGGTATAATGTAACATGGATATGCCTTCAGGTTGTGGCTGCTACCTCTAGTTACTTCCATGTAACTCAGGTTAGGAAAGTCAGCACAGAATTTCAAGGGTTAAAGTATTTGTGAAATTTTAAGTAGTCCCTTGGTGTTAAATACACTCCATCCAGTCAGGACTCTGTCTCTAGTAGCCTTTCCCATCTCCCTTTTTCATTGATTCCCAGGCACTAATAAGCCTGAGATGCTTTCACTTGCTTCTGTGAACTCTCCAAATACATGGAGTAAGGAAAGCCATAGGACCCCAGTGTGGTTTTCTAGTCATCTTCCAGTCCTGTTCTATTGTTGCTCCCAGGACAACTGACCTCCAGATTGAACAAATAGCCCAGCCAGAGACCCTTCATGGTGGCGGAGGGGAAAGCCGGAGCTCTGACTCTGGCTCCTAGATGGGGCTGGCTCTTGCTTTGCCTATCTGTTCCCCCAGAAACCGGGTGGAGCGTTCCCAGTGGTTCATATATCTGTCTTTCAGAACTGTGTTTGGTAGCAAAGTCATGAGCACTTGCTTCTCTCTGGCAGGCATGGCCCTCCTGCCAGGAAAAGCAGAGGGAAAATCACTTGGTGTGCTGTTGCTAGGAAGCAGAGAGGTGTTTGATGTTTTGATTTTAGCAGTGTTGGAGGCTTGCCTTTTTAATAACACGAAGAACTATAGGTTGTTCGTACAAGACTGAATATGTGCTTTCCTGAAAATGTGTCATGAATGCAGAATTCTCTCATCAAAATCTTTTTTCCCACCATTCACTAAATGAAAAAAAAATCCTCTGGGATACAGGAGAGGGGTACCAGAAGTTCAAAATGAAAATGACACTGGAAAGGTTCTTGTAGAAGCAGCTTTGTTCCAAGGTAGCCATGGGTAGCAGCTCCCATACCACAACCAGCAAGTTAGGGGCAAGAATGGAATTCATGCCCCTCAGATATCAGTGCCCAACTGCCCAACCCCATGGAAGCCATGTGAAGGTTATCAGGCCATTCTCATCTACTCTTGGGATGATTCACTGAATGTTTAATGAGCTGTGTGTCCAAGGCACAGTGCTTGGCTGGATGAGCGAGATATAGTTCTGCTGCTGAAACAGAGAAAGAGACCATAAGGATTCAGAGGGTCTGCACAAGAAAAAAGATGTGGAAGGCACAGGACCTGATAGACAGGGGATAACTTTTCCTGAGCCAGTCAGGGAGCACCACAGAGGAATCTGAAACTGTCTTAAAGGATAGGCATCTGATTTTTCCTGTGGAGAAGACAAAAAGGCACATTCGAGGCAAAAACAAGGCATAAGGAAGCCTGATGCTTGATGAGATGGCCCCATATGATTGGATGGAAGAATGAATGGGAAAGAGGGATGTTTAGATGGCCAGGGACCTTGACATTGAGGCCAAGAAATTTGAACTTCCTCTGTAGATGAGGCCTTAATCTCACTCCACCAATAAATCCCTCTGGAGAGGACAGGAGTGGTTTTCAAATACAGACAGAGCTGCATTCTTGGTACCACCGTCCAGTACCAGTACAATTTTCTGCAGTGATGGAACTGGTGGAAATGTCTAATATGGTGGTCACTAATTACAGATGGCCACTGAACACTTGAGGTATGGCTAGTGTATGAATTTTAGATTTATTTAATCATAGTTAACTTAAATTTCCATGTAAATGGCTCCATGTGGATAGTAGCTACCATCTTAGAGCTTTGCAGGAGGCAGTGGTTGTAACTTGACAGGGGAAAAAAGATGAGGAGGCTCCCCTGTAGGTAAATTGTGATAAGCCCTATTTCAGGGAGGGAAGGGACCACAGGTAGGTGCTGACACATGTACTCTGCTGGGTGCTAAGAGGAGAGGTGTTCAAAGGGTCTTATTGACACGTGGAGCATGGCACATGCACGTAAAATGGATAGACAAGGGAGGCAGTTGATATGTGACATTACAGTACAGCACAGAGCCAGTTGCTTGGGGCCCTGTGATAGCCCTTGGCATCCTTTTCCTTATCTCTGCACCACACAGCTGTGCAAACCCCATGGAACGAGAGTCCTGCCTGCACCTCTCTGCTGTCAGGAAAGATGCCAAGGGCAGGGAGGATAAATTAGAAAAGCATTTCTAGGTACATTAATTAAAAGCTCCCATGGCGGAAAGTATGCTTTACCAGGGATTGCTCGGGCCGAGCCGGTGCTCTTTACCTGCAGGGCTTTCCTGGAAAAGCTCATTTGAAGTGGATCCTGTGGTTTCCCATTGGAGCAATGGGCGACGGTGTTTCCTGACCAAGAACTCAGCATCAGACAGAACATTACTGACAGAATAACACCATGAAAGCAGAAAAACCAAAGCCATAAATCTCAGTAACTACTGAAAGTGATAACATTCTGCTACTGATTCCGTAAAATGAATATAAATGTAGAGTATTGGTGAATACTGACTAAGGCAAGGTCCATGATCTTCTATTAACATATAAAAATTCAGCTCCACTGGGTCATAAATTAGATTTCACCCAGGCTGAAGTATTAAGTGTGATAACATGAATTGAATACTTGAATAACAGTAGTTTTGCCCCTCCCTGAAATTTGACAGGTCTATGAAGATGCTTGTATTTTCCTCTTAATAAATTCCTATGTTATCAGCAGAAGCATGCATAAATATTCTGTTATCCATTCCATTCACCCGGATGTCAAGCTCACAGCATCATTAGATCAACGAGGTGGAAATCTGAGGACAACACAAAGTGGATCAAATCACAGCCTATGTCAGGAGGCCTCTGATGTACAGATTAGAAAGATCTTAGCTGGAGAAATATTTAATAGCTAAAATCTACAATGGAAGCTTTATTTTTCTCCAGTTCTTTATTTTTCACTCACTCTAGTTCCTAAATTTGGATTTAAATATTAATACATCTTATGACATTCCTTTTGTTGTTTAAAAAATACACTTGTTATGCCCAGTGTCCGAGTCCCCAAAACTGAGAGAATAAGACATCCACAGCAATGCAAAAGCATAAAGGGGTTTATTGCTAGCTCGAGCTAGGGCTCCCGTCTCATCCAGCACAGTGGAGTCCTGACGAGAAAGCCCTGAGCTCTGACTCACAGTTGCTTTTATACAGGCGGTTCTTAGTACAGCTGGCGGGTAATGATTGGCTGAGCCATACACACGCTTCCAAATCCTGCAAATCTATCTGGATTGGCTCAGGTTCGGTGCCATCGGGGACTTTCCCAGGGTGTGGTTCCTGGGAATCATGACTCAGGTTTTAATCTGGTTTGGCACTAGCGGGAACTCTCCTAGGATGGGGCTTCCTAGAATTGTGACTCATGCTTACAGGAACCTGAGGCTTAGGCCTGGTGTGGCCTGTTGAGCCTGTCACAGCTCAGGTTAGGTCCCAACACTGTGATTTTGTCTTTTTAGAAAAGTGGTACATGTTCATTGTAGAAAATATGCAGGAAAATAAGAGAAAGAGCCAGCACTCAGGGTTGACTGCAGTGAATATTTGGGTATATCGTTTTCTGCGTGTGATCACTCCAGTATTCTTGCCTGGAGAATCCCGAGGACAGAGGAGCCTGGTGGGATATAGTCCATAGAATCACAAAGAGTCAGACACGACTAAGTGACTTAGCACATAAGCACGCGTGTGACTATACAAGACTGGAACAGTTTTGCTCTTTTTCCATTAATCCTTCCTGAATGTTTCCTTCAGTTTAAAAATGAACATCATAAACACCATCGTAATGTCTGTAGAATATTTCATTGTAGAAGTCTCCTAAAATGTATGTAACTAATGTAGGCAATTTAGGTTATTTTTTTTTCCATTTTAATAGTATTGTGATGACACCCCTATATATAAACCACATAAGTTACTATTTCCTTGGGTATGAAATTTCCCTATCAGGATAAAAATGTTTCTTAGGGCTATTTGTAAGTATTGCTAAGTTACTCTCTAGAAAGATCTTCTAATCTTATTAAGAACATGAGAGTTGAGATTAGAAAGGCCTGAGTTACAGTCCTGGTTCTGAAGTTCTGAATCTGTCATCAGCCATGAGACCCTGGGGAAATTGGTAACATCTCCAGGCTTCAGTTTCCCTATCTGTTAAGTGGGCTGGTAATACCACCTGCCTCCTATCTGGTTCTGTGTGGAGTAAATGTGATAATTCATGTAAAGGCTGAGTAGAGCAAAGTACTCAACATAAGCACTAGACTTTTACACTTTTGCCAGCAGAGTATGGACTGTCTATTTCTTCATTCTCTTACAAACTCTGGGTACAATTTTGTGTAACAGTCAACTTGACAAGTGAAAAAAGACATCTTATAGTTTTAACTTCTGTGACAAGACACATCTTTCAAGCCTTTAAAAATACGTGACATATTTCAAGTTAAGGACTGACTCTGACAAATGTTTTTCCCTCAAATGTTGTTTCTCATGAGTGCCAAGTAATAGAAGAAGCTCAAATCTTCCTTAGTCTTAAAGGGTAGATGTATTATTGATTGTGTCTGAGAGTCCAGAGTAGTCTGTGGGTAGGGTAGATTATGTGTACATAGCAATTATTAAATATGTGCTTTGAACATTTCTCTCAGCAGTCTCAGTGAATTGGATTGAGCTGTTCATAATTTATTTTAAATTGTATAAATACCTTCATACAACAACTGGCAGAAATATAGAGAAGAGAAGGAAAACACTAGCCAGCAGTCCTTTCACACAAACAAATTAAATTTTGTTTGCTGACTGTCCAAACAGTTTTATAGAATTACATTAGACATTCTTTCAAATCAGAGGGAGCATTTCCTCTGGTTGAGATTTTTCTCATATAAGTACCACCATTTTACCAGGTTCATGAGGTCCCATCCCCTTCCTGTCATGTCAGTGGGAGTTGAGTACAACAGCCAGGGTACCCATACCCCTGGGCCAGGAAAGAGGGTGAGAAACACGTGAAGCAGAAATGGGCTCAGAGGGTAGGACTGGAGCAGCCAAAAATGGTGCCGTGAAGTCTGAGCGCAGATGTGGTGGGCGTGGGTTAGTCTGAAATGAAAATTGAAACAACAAAGGAAATAATGTTGAGGAGGATTCCTTCTCAGACATTTAGTGGCTGTTGTAAGGACAGGCTTTATTTGTCTTTTCTTGGAAACCCGGAGGCTCCACGTTAAAGACATAACATGTGTGTCTAATATCAGAAAGGGTTGAACATGATTTCACAGGTTTTCTGTAATACAAGTGGAGAAGGTATTAAGAATTACAGCTTTGATTATTGCAGAGAGCAGAGAGAGCAGTTTTTCTGTCCTGATTATTGTGTCTTAAGTATCAGGCATCAAACAGTCTCTCTTTGGATGAAATGAAAGCACTCTTGAGGTTTCAGACTTGTTTCTTTTTTGTTCCAGCATAGTTCCCATTTCCCAAGGCTGTGGCCTTGAGTGTTGAAATGTAATAACTTTGAAGGTACACGGTGAGGCTATTGATCTTTTAATATGGTTTCTGCCATTTAATTCTTGTTCAGAGCAGGCAGTTCTACCCAGAGCAAGCTGGTCACTCTCTATAATCAGGTGTGTACACATCTCACAGCAAGAGGGAATGCTTGTGTAAGAACACTGGATGATCATGTCCTGATCACTTTTCAGGATTATCAGTGCTATTTATAATCTTGAATATTATTTTTTCTGCTTCCAGCCTTGAATTAGATTCTGTAAAGAAGTGGTTTCGCTGGACAGAGGATGAAAAAAAAAGGGTAGTCTAATCTTGGGTGTCTTATGTAAAATGTTAAGTCAAAATTGTTAGGCAATAAACTTGCTGCAGGGCTTCCGTGTGACTCAATGATAAAGACTGTCTGCCAATACAGTACACCCCTTGGGTTCATTGTCCTGGGTTGGGAAGATCCCCTGGAGAAAGAAATGGCAACCCACTCCAGTATTCTTGCCTGGGAAATCCTATGGACAGAGGAGACAGTACGTGGGGTTGCAAAGGAGTCAGAAACAACTTAGCAACTAAATGAACAACAACAAAACTTGCTGGGAAGAGAGCACTAGTCTCAGGAGATGTAATTTAGTTCACTTTTTTGTCACTTACTAGTGTGACTTTGGGCCTATTTGTAGAATGACTTTTTTTAAATTAATAAAACAGGGACTATGCTAAGTCCTATTTAGCACTTGTAACAGAATGAGAAAGGCCTTTGTAGACTGTAATATCATAGTCCAATGTGAGGTTATTATGTCTCTGAGGTCAATGTGTTTGAAAATATATTAGTTTGTGTTTGAAACACACTTCAGTTCTCTTTACATCCTGGCCAATCATTTCCATATTTAAATGTAAGCCCCTTAGGCACTTCCCAGGTGGCACTAGTGGTAAAGAATCGATCTACCTAGATACAAGAGATGTAGATTTGATCCCTGGGTCGGGAAGATTGCCCAGAGTAGGAAATGGCAACCCACTCCAGTATTCTTGCCTATAAAATTCCATGGACAGAAGAACCTGGCAAGCTGCAATCCATGGGGTTGCAAAGAGACACAACTGAGCGACTGAGTAAAAAGAAAAACAAGGACCTTGGCTCAATCTCCCATATTTTTCAGTCTAACTAGTGGCCTGAAAGTTTTGCTTTATTTGGAATTTGTCACCCCACGTTCTAAAGAACGAGGTTCAGTGTTCCTCAAAAGACTAAGATTCTAAGATACTGGAAAAGTGAATCCTCATTGAATGTCTTCAGAAAGCCAAGGGATTTGATTCTCTCATCAAATTGGTCTCTATTTCAGTTATATCCTAATATGTATCAGAGCTACTCACAAAATGGCAGCACCTTGAACAGGGGTGTACTCTAAGAGCTGTGTTCCCAACATGGTAGCAAATAGACATTTGTAACGGTTTACATCTAAATTAATTAAAATTCAATCAAATAAAAAATTTGGTTTTTCATTCTCATTGGATACATTTCAGGTGCTAATTGACCAGATACGATGAGTGGCTTTAACTTTGGACAGTGGAGACTATAGAGTATTTCCATCATTAAGAAAGTTCTATTGACCAGTCCTGCTCTAAAAGAAAAGGAAACTGATGTCACATTATTCAGAGGTATCCAGTAAGGTTTCATGAAGTATTTTTTATATCATTTTTAGGTTTCCAATTTAAAATAGCAGCCTTTAATGTCCAGACAAGGTTTGACATTCACTCACCCACTGCTTTTCTTCAAGTTGTATTTAGGATACTTGGTATTTGATAGTTTTGAATGTTCACTTCTTTCTGTTGGTCCCTTAGGTCCTGCGTGACAGACATGTGTGAATGTCCAGTCCATAAAAACTGTTACTGCGAATCATTCCTGGCATATACCCGGGCCTGCCAGAGAGAGGGCATCCGTGTCCACTGGGAGCCACAGCAGAACTGTGCAGGTGAGAAATTTCTGGCAGATCCAACCATCAGAAACTCGACAGTGCCCAGGCTAGTAATGTGCTCAGTCGCTAAGTCATGTCTGACTCTGCAACCCCATGGACTGTCGTCCGTGAGGCCCTCTGTCCATAGAATTCTCCAGGCAACAATACTGGAGTGAGTAGCCATTTCCAAGATAGCACTAAAAGAGAATTTGATGATAGGTGAATGGTCACATCCCCCCTTGGCATTATAAGTAGCCCAGCTGGATTTCAACTTGATAAAACACAGGAACTTCTCACTGGGCAGGATAGAAAACGTTTAAGAGAAGTGCTTTGTGATGAGCACATTTGCACAATTTAAGGATTTCCACTGGTGCAAAATCCTCTTTTTTTTTTTTTTTTAGTTTTTTATTTTTTATATTTTAAAAATCTTTAATTCTTACATGCGTTCCCAAACATGAACCCCCCTCCCACCTCCCTCCCCACAACATCTCTCTGGGTCATCCCCATGCACCAGCCCCAAGCATGCTGCACCCTGCATCAGACATAGACTGGCGATTCAATTCTTACATGATAGTATACATGTTAGAATTCCCATTCTCCCAAATCATCCCACCCTCTCCCTCTCCCTCTGAGTCCAAAAGTCCATTATACACATCTGTGTCTTTTTTCCTGTCTCGCATACAGGGTCGTCATTGCCATCTTCCTAAATTCCATATATATGTGTTAGTATACTGTATTGGTGTTTTTCTTTCTGGCTTACTTCACTCTGTATAATCGGCTCCAGTTTCATCCATCTCATCAGAACTGATTCAAATGAATTCTTTTTAATGGCTGAGTAATACTCCATTGTGTATATGTACCACAGCTTTCTTATCCATTCATCTGCTGATGGACATCTAGGTTGTTTCCATGTCCTGGCTATTATAAACAGTGCTGCGATGAACATTGGGGTACATGTGTCTCTTTCAATTCTGGTTTCCTCGGTGTGTATGCCCAGAAGTGGGATTGCTGGGTCATAAGGTAGTTCTATTTGCAATTTTTTAAGGAATCTCCACACTGTTCTCCATAGTGGCTGTACTAGTTTGCATTCCCACTAACAGTGTAGGAGGGTTCCCTTTTCTCCACACCCTCTCCAGCATTTATTGCTTGCAGATTTTTGGATCGCAGCCATTCTGACTGGTGTGAAGTGGTACCTCATTGTGGTCTTGATTTGCATTTCTCTAATAATGAGTGATGTTGAGCATCTTTTCATGTGTTTGTTAGCTGTCTGTATGTCTTCTTTGGAGAACTGTCTATTTAGTTCTTTGGCCCATTTTTTGATTGGGTTGTTTATTTTTCTGGAGTTGAGCTGCATAAGTTGCTTGTATATTTTTGAGATTAGTTGTTTGTCAGTTGCTTCATTTGCTATTATTTTCTCCCATTCAGAAGGCTGTCTTTTCACCTTGCTTATATTTTCCTTTGTTGTGCAGAAGCTTTTAATTTTAATTAGATCCCATTTGTTTATTTTTGCTTTTATTTCCAGAATTCTGGGAGGTGGATCATAGAGGATCCTGCTGTGATTTATGTCTGAGAGTGTTTTGCCTATGTTCTCCTCTAGGAGTTTTATAGTTTCTGATCTTACATTTAGATCTTTAATCCATTTTGAGTTTATTTTTGTGTGCGGTGTTAGAAAATCCTCTTAACCTCAAGCTACCAGCTTGATGTGCTTAGCACAGGGATAGTCATTGCTGTGGTTTAGGTTACATGTGGAACAAAGAAGATCCAGAACAGTTACAGCCATTTAAGTTCTTCAGTATAGTTCAGTTCAGTTCAGTCGCTCAGTCGTGTCCGACTCTTTGAGACCCCATGAACTGCAGCATGCCGGGCCTCCCTGTCCACCACTAACTCCCAGAGTCCACCCAAACTCATGTTCATTGAGTCGGTGATGCCTTCCAACCATCTCATCCTCTGTCGTCCCCTTCTCTTCCTGCCCTCAATCTTTCCCAAGATCAGGGTCTTTTCAAATGAGTCAGCTCTTCACGTCAGGTGGCCAAAGTATTGGAGTTTCAGCTTCAATGTCAGTCCTTCCAATGAACACCCAGGACTGATCTCCTTTAAGATGGCCTGGTTGGATCTCCTTGCAGTCCAAGGGACTCTCAAGAGTCTTCTCCAACACCACACTTCAAAAGCATCAATTCTTTGGCGCTCAGCTTTCTTTATAGTCCAACTCTCACATCCCTACATGACTACTGGAAAAACCATAACCTTGACTAGACAGACCTTTGTTGGCAAAGTAATGTCTCTGCTTTTGAATATGCTGTGTAGGTTGATCTTAACTTTCCTTCCAAGGAGTAAGCTTCTTTTAATTTCATGGCTGCAGTCACCATCTGCAGTGATTTTGGAGACGAAAAACATAAAAGTCTGACACTGTTTCCCCATCTATTTCCCATGAAGTGATGGGACCAGATGCCATGATCTTCGTTTTCTGAATGTTGAGCTTTAAGCCAGCTTTTTCACTCTCCTCCTTTACTTTCATCAAGAGGCTCTTTAGTTTTTCTCACTTTCTACCATAAGAGAGGTGTCATCTGCATATCTGAAGTTATTGATATTTCTCCTGGCAATCTTGATTCCAGCTTGTGCTTCTTCCAGCCCAGCATTTCTCATGATGTACTCTGCATATAAATTAAATAAGCAGGGTGACAATATACAGCCTTGACATAGTCCTTTTCCTATTTCGAACCCGTCTGTTGTTCCATGTCCAGTTCAAACTGTTGCTTCCTGTGTGATTTTTTTTTTTTTGAGAGAGAGAGAAACTGCTATATAAACACCAGTAAAATGTTATTTTCCTTCTGAGAGACAGATTGCTGTAATAGTCATTATAACGCTTTGATCTCAGGCAAGTTACTTAGCTTATTTGATATCTGTAAAATGGGCTTCTTTGTTCATCCAAGAAATATTTTTTACAAAATGGCTAAGTACCAGGCATTAAACAAAACACTGTGAGTACTTTGGTGACTATGAGAGATGGGTTGAGATCCCTGCCATTGAAGTGCCGCCAGCCCAGTGGGAGAACCAGACAAAACTAGTAACTCTACAATAAATACTTGCTAAGTGTGGTGAGTATGGTGAAAGAAACAAATAAAGCAGAGCAAAAGAAAATAAATGGAGCCAGAGTGGGTGGCTACTTAAATGGTGAGGAGAGAAAACTTCTCTTCGGATGTGATAGTCCAGCTGCACATTCTAGAACTAAAGGGAGTCAAGGCAAGAGTTCTATGTGGAAGAATCATATTTGTATAAGATAGCAGCTCTCAAACTGGAAGTGAGTCAGTGTGAGCACAGTAGGCAAGGGAAAGAAAGGCTCAAGATGAGAGTGGAGTTGAAGCTGGAGCTGAAGTCCTGCATGCAGGACTTCACAGGTCTTGAGAAGGAGTCTAGCTTTTATTCCAAGAAGGATGGAAGCCACTGATGGAATTTAAGCAACCTTCCTTCTGCTTTTCAAAGACCACCCTGTTTAGAGAATGCATTGAATAGGGCAAGGTTGAAGGCAAGAGGCTGTTGCAGTAGTTGGAATGACAAAATGATGGTGGCTTGGATTAAGATGGAGGCAGTGTGTGGAGGAAGAAGAGAGATTCTAGATATATTTTGGAAATTAGGCTTCCCTGGTGGCTCAGAGGTTAAAGCGTCTGCCTCCAATGCGGGAGACCCGGGTTCGATCCCTGGGTCAGGAAGATCCCCTTGAGAAGGAAATGGCAATCCACTCCAGTATTCTTGCCTAGAGAATCCCATGGACGGAGAAGCCTAGTAGGTTACAGTCCACGGGGTCGCAAAGAGTCGGACACGACTGAGCGACCTCACCTTCACCTATGGTAGTATCTACTCTGAAGAGTTATAAGCATTAGTAATATGTATGTGAAACATCTAGAAGAGTGCTCAACTCTTCCAAGATAGTCAGTAGCAATGCTACTCATAGACGCAAGATAAGATGACTGTCTTTTGCTACAAGGGTTGGCAAATGTTTTTCTTTAAAGGACCGGTTTTACCTAGAATGGAAAGACGGGTTTGCAACATTCTTCATGAATCCGAGAAAACTTAACTCCAAAATTGGAAAAGAAGGCAGTTCATGGCACTGCTAACTTTAATATATACATTGGTGGAGTGCAAGAGTGGTCAGCTGGTTGGAAGAATTGCCTTGAGTCTTATTTTCAGGACATGGACCTGATGTTCACTTAGATAGTGGATCTCAATCTGCTCGACATTGGAGTCATTCTGGGAGCTTAAAAAATAAACCAGGAAACTATGCCTGGGCCCCAAGCCCAGATATCCTGCTTTAACTTGTCTTGTGTATTACTTGAAACCTCTCCGGTGATTCTGACCTGCAGTCAGAGTTGAAACCACGAAGTTAATTTGTGTGCTTAATGTGTGGCTTTGGGGGAGTAGAATGATGAGGGTTTAGGGATCACTAAAGCTTCTTCAAGCCACCCCTTGACACAGTCACTAATCTATGTCCTTAGAAAGCACTCAAACCCTTTTATCTCCTCGTGACTTCCCTTTTCGATTTGCTCTCTCCTCTGAAAGTCAAGTCCAATCTATGTCTGAGTTCCCTTTCCATGGCAAGAGTACCTCTCTGTCAATGCTGCCTTTCCAGAGGAGGGCTGAGGTGATACAAACTCATATTAAGGTGTGGTTGAGGCTCCTGAAACGTGGGACTAAATGACTTACCTCCCTCTTCAGTGCAGGGTAGTATAGGAAGGGCAGGGTTTTGAGAGACTTGGTCCTTCCAGCACACCTTGAATATGCCTGTCTCATTTTCTCTGCTTTGAGTCCTCTTTCCCTTGAATTTTCCCTGGTGACTCAGTATCTGACTGCAGTGTAGGAGATCTAGGTTTGATTCCTAGGTCGGGAAGGTACCCTGGAGAAGGGAGTGCTACCCACTCCAGTAGTTTTGCCCGGAGAATCCCATGAACAGAGGAGCCTCGTGGGCTACAGTCCTTGAGGTCGCAAAGAGTCAGACAGGGTAGATTTCCCTTGAATCTACCAGGAAATGAATAAAATATGTGGACTCAAGGCCCAGCCATTCATCCTCGTGTAACATTGAGCTCAGCAGAACTTTATTAATTTTATTAGCTATGATGCCGTGACAAGGATCATATCAGATACAGAATATGTGAACCCTCTCTTTACTGACGCTGAGCTATATTTAACACCAGTTCAGTGCATCCAGTGCGTTTGAGGACTACACTTTCCTCCTGTCCCAGGATCCTGATTTCAGGGACTGAATCTCAGTAGCTAAAATTACTTTTCTAACGGAAAGGGAATATGACTTCTGAAAGGTTCCATTTACCACTTAAAATGAGTGGAACCATCTGAGTGAAGTGTAACTGTCAATGTTTGGTTGCAGGGGACCATTTTACACACACACACACACACACACACACACACACTCTGAATTTCCACAGATTGACAGTTGGTTTCTATGGAGATATGCAGCATCTCTCAGTAGATTCATTTCTGTTTCATCTGGAATATTGAAGACTCTAAGAATACTCTTTACTTGTTTTTAGCTCTCAGATCTTTTGGCTTATGACAGCACTTAAGACCACTTAATATAGAGAAGAGAAATTTTCCAGAGTAAAAAGCTTGTAAGTTGAGTAGATAAGCCAGCCAAGCAAGAAACTCTGAATGAACAAGTGACATCTCTCAGAAGGCTGGATTTTAGTATTACCATGATACTACCACAAGCGCAGGCCCATCAGCTGTGGTGAGAAGGACTAATGAAACTCTAGTTAAGTACAGGAATTACTAAACACAGTATGATATGCAGAGGGCTATTGTGAAGGTCTATAAAAGTTTAATAATGAACATTTATATTAATATGTACTATTTTCTAAGCACCTCCTTTGCCCCAAAGACTATTCTGGCATTTTATATTACATTTTATCTTATTTAATCCCCACTCTAATCTGTATTACCCACATTCTACAGTAAAGAACATTAAGGCTTAGAATATTTAAGTAATTTGCTAAAAATCACAGAGCTAGAAAGTAAGAAAGCTAGGACTCAAACCCAGGTCAGTTTGCATTAAAGCCCCTGTTCTTAATTATTAGGAGAGCACAAATAAGCAAGTACACTGTAAAAAAAGAGTCAGCCTATTATAAGAATAAACATTACTTGTAAAATAGAAACAAAAATATGAG
Organism: Ovis canadensis; assembly: GCF_042477335.2. Lineage (NCBI taxonomy): Eukaryota > Metazoa > Chordata > Mammalia > Artiodactyla > Bovidae > Ovis > Ovis canadensis. The sequence continues at coordinate 77,578,932 of NC_091248.1, read as the reverse complement.
TTAAAAATTTATATATATATCCTTACATATGAGTGTATATTTGTGTATTTATATAAGCATCAACTAATATATTGAAATATCAATAACCTCAGATATGCAGATGACACCACCCTTATGGCAGAAAGTGAAGAGGAACTAAAAAGCCTCTTAATGAAAGTGAAAGAGGAAAGTGAAAAAGTTGGCTTAAAGCTCAACATTCAGAAAACTAAGATCATGGCATCTGGTCCCATCACTTCATGGCAGATAGATGGGGAAACAGTGGAAATAGTGTCAGAGTTTATTTTGGGGGCTCCAATATCACTGCAGATGGTGACTACAGCCATGGAATTAAAAGACGCTTACTCCTTGGAAGGAAAGTTATGACCAACCTAGATAGCATATTCAAAAGCAGAGATATTACTTTGCCAACAAAGGTCCCTCTAGTCAAGGCTATGGTTTTTCCAGTAGTCATGTATGGATGTGAGAGTTGGACTGTGAGAAAAGCTGAGCACCAAAGGATTGATGCTTTGAACTGTGGTGTTGGAGAAGACTCTTGAGAGTCCCTTGGACTGCAAGGAGATCCAACCAGTCCATCCTAAAGGAGATCAGTCCTGGGTGTTCTTTGGAAGGAATGATGCTAAGGCTGAAACTCCAGTACTTTGGCCACCTCATGCGAAGAGTTGACTTATAGGAAAAGACTGATGCTGGGAGGGATTGGGGGCAGGAGGAGAAGGGGACAACAGGATGAGATGGCTGGATGGCATCACCGACTCGATGGACGTGAGTCTGAGTAAACTCCGGGAGTTGGTGATGGACAGGGAGGTCTGGTGTGCTGCGGTTCATGGGGTCCCAAAGAGTCGGGCACAACATGGCATCACAAAGAGTCAGACACGACTGAGCGACTGAACTGATACTGAATTTATTAAAATATTTGTTGTGTTTGTTGTTGTCATTCAGTCACTAAGTCATTTTGTCCGACTCTTTGGGACCCTGTGGACTATAGCACACGAGGCTCCTCTGTTTTCCACTCTCTCTGATAGTTTGCTCAGATTCATGTCCATTGAATCAGTGATGCTATCTAACTATCTTATCTTCTGCTGTCACGTTATGTTGTGTGGACCTTTCCAGTTTCTATTCACCTGTTCCTAATCACTGTTACTTGGTACCTTTTGACTCGATAACTTTCCCATGGTCTTGCTCCTGCATCTTGCTTTGCCATCCTTAGCAGATTTTCTGCTACTTGTCACTGAACTTTCAGGAATACATTTTATAAGCGGGAAAGATTCTGGGGTATTCAAAGTGGTATGTGTATTTCTGCAGCAAATGAGACAATCTGCTGGCTTCTGTGGAGAGTTTCCTCCTTGCTTTACTCTGCAGACTCCAGGTGATTCTAGCCCCTTTCCTGCAGCACCTCTGCTCTACTTATACACACTGATATCCTCCTTGGTGACTAGACATCTCCTATAAAGGATTAGGAGATACAGTCAGCACTGTAACCTTCAGTACAGAAGAGGGGTGTGGGAACAGCTGAGTCCCAAAGGGCACAAATCTATGCTTACTAATTGCATTGATAATGCCAACACGTAATGCCTTCATGGGGCACCATATAAAGTGACATGTAATGCTCCTTGCATGCTTTATAGAATAGCTGTTTATGTGCCCCCTTAAGAATTTAAATCTATTAACCCTAGCCCCAGACTTTCCCAGTGGCTCAGCTGTATAGAATTCGCCTGTAATGCAGGAGACCTGGGTTCAGTCCCTGGGTCAGGAAGATCCCCTGGAGGAGATCATGGCAACCCACTCCAGTATTCTTGCCTGGAGAATCCCATGGACTAAGGAGTCTGGCGGGCCACAGTCCATAGGGTTGCAAAGAGTCCAACATGACTGAAATGACTGAGCACAAACATACCCCTAACCACCCTGGTAATTTTCTAGTTTTTGAAACATGTATTTTATCAAATGAAACCTTTTCAAATGCACGTGTATGAATTAGATCACATTTACGTTGTCAGTAAGTATTGTTTGCCTTTTACAAGTTTGAAAAAATATTGGATACATGGAGGATGAAACAAGATCCAAGTCAGGATTAACTTTCTAGGATTGTATAAAAGTTGTGCCAAATTGAAGGCAAATTTAATCATATTATCTCCCTAAAACCCTTCTAAGACTCCCTCAAGGATTACAGCCCCTGCCCACCTCTCTGCCTTTGCCTCCTCCCACTCTCATTCTCAAATTCCTTGCTTCTCCTTCAACAAACCAAGGATCCTCCAGTTTCTGATTGGGTCATGGCTGCTTATTGTTGCTGATTGTACCCTCTTTGCCTTCCTACCGCCCTCCCCTGGCACCATGCTCTCTCTGGAAAACTTTCTGCCATTGTCTGTCTGGCAGTGTCTTGTCACCTTTTAATATCTAAGTGGGATCTATTTTCTGAAGTTTTCCTAAATCCCTAGTTAAGTTCAGTTCAGTCACTCAGTCGTGTCGAACTCAGCGACCCCATGATTGCAGCACGCCAGGCCTCCCTGTCCATCACCATCTCCCGGAGTTCACTCAGACTCACGTCCATCGAGTCCGTGATGCCATCCAGTCATCTCATCCTCTGTCGTCCCCTTCTCCTCCTGCCCCTAATCCCTCCCAGCATCAAAGTCTTTTCCAATGAGTCAACTCTTCCAATGAGGTGGCCAAAGTATTGGAGTTTCAGCTTTAGCATCAGTCCTTCCAAAGAACACCCAGGATTGATCTCATTTGAATGGATGGTTGGATCTCCTTGCAGTCCAAGGGACTCTCAAGAGTCTTCTCCAACACCACACTTCAAAAGCATCAATTATTCGGTGCTCAGCTTTCTTCACAGTCCAATTCTCACATCCATACATGACCACTGGAAAAACCATAGCCTTGACTAGAGGGACCTTTGTTGGCAAAGTAATGTTTCTGCTTTTGAATATGCTATCTAGGTTGGTCATAACTTTCCTTCCAAAGAGTAAGCGTCTTTTAATTTCATGGGTGCAACCACCATCTGCATCCAGTTTTGGGGCCCCCCAAAATAAAGTCTGACACTGTTTCTACTGTTTTCCCATCTACTTGCCATGAAATGATGGGACCAGATGCCATGATCTTATTTTTCTGAATGCTGAACTTTAGGCCAGCTTTTTCACTCTCCTCTTTCACTCTCATCAAGAAGGTCTTTAGTTTCTTTTCACTTTCTGCCATAAGGGTGGTGTCATCTGCATATCTGAGGTTATTGATATTTCTCCCAGAAATCTTGATTCCAGCTTGTGCTTCTTCCAGCCCAGTGTCTCTCATGATGTACTCTGCATAGAAGTTAAATAAGCAGGGTGACAATATACAGCCTTGACATACTCCTTTTCCTATTTGGAACCAGTCTGTTGTTCCATGTTCAGTTCTAACTGTTGCTTCCTGACCTGCATATAGGTGTCTGAAGAGCCAGGTCAAGTGGTCTGGTATTCCCATCTCTTTCAGAATTTTCCACAGCTTATTGTGATCCACACAGTCAAAGGCTTTGGCATAGTCAATAAAGCAGAAATAGATGTTTTTTTCTGGAACTCTCTTGCTTTTTCAATGATCCAGCGGATGTTGGCAATTTGATCTCTAGTTCCTCTGCCTTTTCTAAAACCAACTTGAACATCTGGATGTTCACAGTTCACATATTGCTGAAGCCTGGCTTGGAGAATTTTGAGCATTATTTTACTATCGTGTGAGATGAGTGCAATTGTGCAGTAGTTTGAGCATTCTTTGGCATTGCCTTTCTTTGGGATTGGAGTGAAAACCGACCTTTTCCAGTCCTGTGGCCACTGCTGAGTTTTCCAAATTTGCTGGCATATTGAGTGCAGCACTTTCACAGCATCATCTTTCAGGAGCCCTGAATGTTGAGTTGATGTCTCTCTTACTGTTGCACTGTACTTCATTCTCACTGTCTAATGTGTTCATCATGCATTTAATTAAGAATCCATCTTGGTGTCTCCTTCACCCATTTTTTTTTTTTTTTAGGATAATTGCTTTACAGAATTTTGTTGTTTTCTGTCAAACCTCAACATGAATCAGCCATAGGTATACATATATCCCCTCCCTTTTAAACATCCCTCCCATCTCCCTACCCATCCCACCCTTCTAGGTTGGTACAGAACCCCTGTTTGAGTTTCCTGAGCCGTAGAGCAAATTCCCGTTGGTTATTTATTTTACATATGGTAATGTAAGTTTCCATGTTACTCTTTCCATGCATCTCACCCTCCCCTCCCCTCTCCCCATGTCCATAAGTCTATTCTCTATGTCTGTTTCTCCATTGCTGCCCTGTAAATAAATTCTTCTGTTCGTTTTCTCTAGATTCTGTATATATGCATTAGAATATGATATTTATCTTTCTCTTTCTGACTTACTTCACTCTGTATAATAGGGTATAGGTTCATCCACCTCATTAGAACTGGCTTAAATCACCCATTTGGTTCTAAGTCCTGGCTCCTGAGACTAAAGCTCAGAGATGATATCCGATTCACATCAGATTCCCTGGCCTTAGAGAATGCCTGCCCCATAATAGATACTCAGTAAAAGTTTATTGATTTAATTTGAATTGAATAGCAATGCTGAAAATAATCCACTTTTCCCCTAGTAGTTCCGCATTTTCTGCCTACAAATGGTGAGGAAAATATCTGTTCAGTAGTCAAAGGTAAGATGTCACAGAGAAGCAGTAGGAAAGTACGTGGTGCAGTTAGAAGAAAGACTTGAGAGGTCAGAGAGAGGAAAAGACGTGGGGGAATGCATGTCTATAGGAGAAGGAGGGAACAGGAAAGAGCGTGGGTGAGAGAGACAGGAAATTCTGCCGAGTTTTCGTAGTAGGAGGTATCTTTGCGAGATCTGAGGGGAATAAAGTATCTGGAGTGAAAAGTGAGTTGAAAGAGGCATTCTGGAAGCAGCAGAGTGGAAAATGAACTCAAGGCCAGCCAAATGTAATCCAAATTGGGAATCAAGATGATGGATGGAACTTCATTAAGATTAAATCATCATCCAACAGGCACAGGCATTTATTAAGCTGCTCCCCTGTGCTTGGCCTTGTGCCAGAACTTTACATGATGGAAGACAAGGACTCTGCCCTCAGGAGCCCCAGCTTTGGTGGTTCATTCTGTTCAAGCAAGGGTGCTTGTTATAGTGACCTCTGGAACCTTTAAAATTTACAGCTGCCCAAGATTCCACTGTAGACACAGAGCAAAATCTTTAGGGAAGGGACTGAGGAATATATGTCTTTTAAAAGACCCTTAGGAGACCCTTGTGAGCATCTCCAAATAGGAACTACAGATGCACAATGAGATGAAATCACTCAGTGGTGTCCGACTCTTTGCGACCCCATGGAGTACAGAGTCCATGGAATTCTCCAGGCCAGAATACTAGAGGGGGTCGCCTTTCCCTTCTGCAGGGGATTTTCCCAACCCAGGGATCGAACCCAGGTCTCCCGCATTGCAGGTGGATTCTTTACCAGCTGAGCCACAACAGAAGCCCACAGATGCACAGTATCTGGGGGATTAAAACAAGTAAACAGGTAACCATCATGTGAGAAGTGCTGCTGGGTGCAGAGCAGGGAAGGGTATCTTGGAGAGGTCCAGGAAGCTACTTGAAGGAGAGGATGTTTGAATTAGGACTTGGAAAATGATTGGTTTGGGGAGAGAATCCAAGCTAATGATAATCAATTTCAGAGTGTTTTGACTGGAAATTGGAGCTAATATTGTAATAACTGGTAGAGAAAGAGAGGGAAGGGAAGAAAGAAGAAGGGAAGGTAGGAGAAGAGAATTAATGAGAAGAGAAAAGAATGTCAGGGAAAGGGTCTTGAAGGCAATTTGAACCTTTAGTGTTAAAGAGGTGGTAAAGAAGCCCAAGAGAGAGAAGGTGTCTGCAAGAAGTTAGCTGCTTTTCAACGTTGTGTTAGTTTCTACTGCATAGCAAAGTGAATCAGCTGTGTGCTGTGCTGTGCTCAGTTGTTCAGTCTTGTCCGACTCTTTGCAACCCTATGGACTGAAGCCCACCAGGCTCCTCTGTCTATGGGGATTCTTCAGGCAAGAATACTGGAGTGGGTTGCCATGACCTCCTCCAGGGGATCTTCCCAACCCAGGGATCAAACCCAGGTTGCCTGCATTGTGGGCAGATTCTTTACTGCCTAAGCCACCAGAGAAGCCCAAGAATACTGGAGTGGGTATCCTGTCCCTTCTCCAGGGGATCTTCCTGACCCAGGGATCAAACCAGGGTCTCCTGCATTGCAGTCAGACTCTTTACCAGCTGAGCTACCAGGGAAGCCTGAATCAGCTATATGTATACTTATATCCACTCTTTCTTGGATTTTCTTCCCACTTGGGTCACCATAGGACATTGAGTAGAGTTTTGAGATTAACTGCCCAGAGTTAGCATCAACCTCCACAGGTTTAAGGCCTCAGCCCCATAAGATACCTCATTTCAGATGCTGGTTGCCAAGTACTGAGTCCCTAGGTTACCCTCTCTCTGCTTCACTTGGCTACAGAGTAGGGGCAGAGAGCTGTTCTTACAGCCTCCTTCCCTTTTGGGCTTAATCATTTTCTAGAAGGGCTCACAAAACTCTAATAAACACTTATTTACTCTTGAAAGTAAAGTGAAAGTGTTAGTTGCTCAGTTGTGTCCTATTCTTTGCTACTCCATGGATTATAGCTTGCCAGACTCTTCTGTCCTTAGGATTATCCAGGCAAGAATACTGGAGTGAGTTTCTATTCCAGGGCATTGTCCCAATCCAGAGGTTGAAACTGGTTCTCCTGCATTGCAGCTGGGATTCTCTAATAAACTGTCTGAGCTGTTTATTATAAGGGATACAAATGAACAACCAGATAAAGAGGCACAGAGAGTAAGTTCCAGAAGGGTCCCCCAGACACAGGAGCTTGTGTCCCAGTAGAGTGGGGACACCATAATCCCAGCACCTCAGTGTGTCCTCCTGTTCCAAAGTTTTCTGAACCCTGTCGTTAGTCATTTAGGGATTTGTGTGGAGATGTCCCTATGTAGGCACAGTTGATTAAATCATTGACTGAAAGTGATAAGCTCAATATCCAGTCCCTGTCTGCATCCCTGGCAAAAAAGTGCTGAAAGTTCCAAGCCTTTAATCATGCTTTGGTCTTTCTGGTGAGCAGTCCCCATTCTGAGGCTGTCTGGGTACCCCAACCATCAGCCCTATTGGCATACAAACACTCTGGAGATTTCCAGGTGTTCTAGGAGCTGTGTGCCATGAACTGAAGACCAAAACAGCTACAGATGGAGTTTGGATGGTTATTACTGTTCTTCAAGAGGATTCTTCTAAATTCTTACATGTGTCAACATCCCTCCTCCTGAGAATGAGGGGTGCCACCTTTGATTGTCATTGGAAGTAACTCAGATGGAAAAGTCCACATGTCATAAAACTTCCAGAATGTTGGCAGTATTTTTTTTCTGACAAATCTATTCATGAATTTTCAGTAAGTTTCAGAATACTGTCAAAATCATTTTAGCTCCAACTGAACAAAGATAGAAAATTGCTATGATTTGGCTACATCATCATTTTCATATTCTCTGACCAGCCAGCCAGCTACTTCCCTCTCCCCAGTCACACATCTAAATTTTCTCTCTTGGGCTCTACCCACCTCTCGCTCTAACCAGTTTCAAATTGATTAATTCAACACATGATAACTAGATTAAAGTATGTCACACATTTCTAATATCCTTGGCAGATTTTTTTCCTGTATGAGTTGTTGTTGGTGGTGTTAAGTCGCTTCGTGTCAGACTCTTTGCGACCTCATGGACTGTAGCCCACCAGGCTCCTCTGTCCATGGGATTTCCCAGGCAAGAATGCTGGGGTGAGTTGCCATTTCCTACTTTAGGGAATCTTCCCAACCCAGGGATCGAAACTGCATCTCCTGTATGTGTGATTCTGTATATCTGAATATCAAGGTAGTTGCAACAATAATTCCTATTCATTGCAGCTCAACAACTGGAAGTTAACTGGAGTTAACTTTTCAAACCATTCTCAATACCTAGGTAACCTGTAGATTTGCCTGTAGCTTTACTCATGTATCAGTAAAGCTTCCCTGGTGGCTCAGATGGTAAAGCATCTGTCTACAATGTGGGAGACCCGGGTTCTATCCCTGGGTTGGGAAGACCCTCTGGAGAAGGAAATGGCAACCCGTTCCAGTACTCTTGCCTGGAAAATCCCATGGACAGAGAAGTCTGGTAGGCTATAGTCTATAGGGTCGCAAAGAGTCGGACGTGACTGAGCGACTTCACTTCTTCTTACTAATGTATAGTCTTTCCCACCTGGGAATAAGGCTTTCTCATTTTCTCTCATTTTGAAGTTCACTGGCTCAGCAGGTGGGAGTTTCCTGTTTCCCAGGTGCAGGTGATTCCGAGTGTCTGGGAAGTGCTGGTTCTTGTTCTTCTGTTTGGAGGCGACGTGCACCTGTGCTGTGGGGAGACCTGTGCCACGAGTGCCACGAGCCTGCGGGAATGGCATGGGCTGAGGGTGAATTAACCTGGTTGCTTCCTCGCATCTCACCCTTCATCTCGTCTCTCTTCCAGCCACCCAGTGTAAGCATGGGGCCGTGTATGACACCTGTGGCCCAGGATGTGCCAAGACCTGTGACAACTGGAATGAGATCGGCCCCTGCAATAAGCCGTGCGTGGCTGGGTGTCACTGCCCAGCAAATTTGGTCCTTCACAAAGGAAGGTGCATCAAGCCAGTCCTCTGTCCTCAGCGGTGACCTTTGTTCCGTTCCTTCAGACTTTGAACCTAGTGTCCTTGACACTGAAGTGGAAGAGCCAATGAAAGACTGCAGTATTTGTGTGCTGATTCTGCAAACACACACACACAGAGTATATATGTGTACATATATAGATATATTCAGAAGCATTTCATCATTTATATAAACTATAGGTGGATTATTATATGTATATTTTTTGCTATAAGACATGTATTGTTTCTAGGATCCTAATCTGTAAGCCATTGAAGACATTGTATAAATAAATCAAGTGTTTTTAATTTAATAAGGCAGCATGCAGACATATTGGATGGCTTTACCATCACACACATTTGTCATTTTTAAGGAAAGTTTTCTAAGAGATCAAAATTGCCTGCCTGAATTAATTTTTTCTTTGGATCAGGATATGCTGTTGAATGGGGAGTGTGTTTTTTCTGGAGAAGGGCAAATTTGTTTTGGGGTATTTCTGCTTCCAGAGAAAGGAAAGTATGCCTGAGAGAGATGGCTAGTGATTGGCGACAGGCTCTAATGGTGCATGTAAGCAAGGGATAGGCTGTTAGACTTTATTGGGTCATGGTCTGACATTATTTCCAAAACTGATTGGCTGGTTACCAAGAAATGTATATTCGTCACTAAAGCATAACTGAAGAAGCAAATGATTTCTTGCCCTCTTAGCATATTCCCCAAGTCTCCTAATTATATATGTGTGTATGATGGATGTGGCCACCCCTGTGTCCCACACTGAGATGATGGAGTGTCTGGATGTCTTGTTAGCTTAACTGGGCGTGAGCAGATATTTGGAGAAACTGTTGCACAACATATGAGAAAATATCCATTTCTCTGAATCCCATGGCAGTTTAGGATGAACAAATCCAATGAGTCAAAGTAAGCTATCTATATTTTGTGACTGTTCCATGTATAAAGTGAAAGCCTTTATTTCCAGAAGACTCCTAGTCCAACACTATTTGCAACAGGGAATCTGCCCTAATATTAGACAGAAAGAAAGGCTTTACTGATCAGTTGATTTAACATCAATCCAAACAAAGAATGGTCTACATGCTTGCTCTCATTTCCTGATAGGTTACTACTAGTCACTATGTGATTTTCCTGACTTTTGTTTTCTGCTGAATAAGTGAGAATGTAACAAAATAAAACCCACTGATGTCCAAAAATAAAATGTTCTGTGTTGTAGTAAATAAAGAAGTTAAGTTTTACAACAATGCATTTTCTATTTCAAAATGTGTATGTTATGCTTTATAAATGGCAACATCAGTTCATCCATTTTAGAAACTTTATTTAGAAATATTTTATATACTGTGCAATAACATTTTTATAAAGAGTATTATTAGTAATTAACAACAAACCTCCAAAGTTTTGATAGTCAGCATATTGCCATTGCTTGTTAAGACATTTGTGTTCCTGTTTCATATATTCATGACAGCTAAAGGATTAGTTTGCATTTTTTACTGGAGCATGTCCAGCTGCTTGAGTAAACTGAATAAGTTACACAGTTTAATAGTGACTGGCTGGACATCAGGAAACGTGGTTGTCATTGTTGTGCTTGGGTCGTGACCATCCTCAGTATCCGGGATGCAAGGAACCAGCGCTTCAGGGCTGCACTTGGAAAAGGGACTTTGATGTAAGAGAATTGGGCTCCAGGTGTGGTTTGTAATCTTGTCCACATTGTTTAAGATCTTGGGCCATACTTTGGCTTCTCCGAAACATAGAGAGGCTTGATAGTATATGGGCAGATTTGAGGATTAGGAGGCCTAGACACTCACTCCACCACAAGTGAGATAACATGAATAGAAATCTGAGACCTGTTTTCCGAAACGTTTTACCCTCATAATCTCATTTACTTCTCCCACTGTTCTCAAAGGAGGGGCAGGGCAAATCAGTTGCTCTTTTCTGGTTGGCTTCTTTTTTATTCATTTATTCATTCATTTATAGTACCTTTAAATTCATTTCCAGTTCACACTGGGTTTTTCTCCATGAAAGAGGGATGCAGAAGGGAAAATTGTAGGTTATTTATTCACTGCTCATGATTGATCCAAGAACTGAGTACTTCTACCCAGTAAGACGAAATAGCCTCTTTCCCAACACTTTTAATCATGGCTGCCCATGATTAAAATGATGAAGGCTCTTCTTCATGGACTGCTTCCATCCGTTTTGGGGGCTCAATTATAAGGTTGTGTCACATACCTTATCAAAGGTTTAGTTTAATCTTTATACATTTTTTTATTCCTGAAGAAGAGGGTTATTACTGACGCCAACTAATCCAAACACATTGAGAATTACCAATTTTTCGGGTGAAAAGTGAAAGTCCCTCAGTTGTGTCTGACTCTTTGCAATCCCATGGACTATGCTATAGCCTGCCATGCTTCTCTCTCCATGGAATTCTCTAGGCAATACTGGAGTGGGTAGCCGTTCCCTTCTTGGAATCTTCCCAACCCAGGGATTGAACCTCCCACATTGTAGGTGGATTCTTTACTGTCTGAGCCACCAGGGAAAAGCCACCCCTTTAAACTCACTGTTCCCTGGACATCTAAGTGCAATAAGAAGAACAAATCTGACCACATATTGGATCCATTTCATATTTTATTGCTTTTGCATCAAGTTAAGAATGTTGCCTGTAGACTGAAATATATGGATACCCCATTCTCAAGGCTCTGACTTTTACACGTATAACTCCATTCATAGAGAAAGTTGCAGAACAGAGAATAACATTTGTCTTGGTGGTGGCTTATGGGAACATTGTGGCCCTGCCTATTTGACAACGGCAAATAAATAAATAAATAAATAAATAATTCTGACATCAAGAAGTTTGCAACAACTAGTCATACTCTCTTCCCCTTTGGTTTATATAAAAGAAGTCTGATTCCTTGTTCGACAATAGCAAAAAAAAAAAAAAAAAAGGATTCTGACATCAAGAAGTTTGCAACAACTAGTCACACCCCCTCCCCTTTGGTATATGGAAAAGAAATCTGATTCCTAACTCAGGTTAGATGGTTCCTTGGGACATTAGTCCACTATCTTCTCGGTCTGCAGGATTTCTGAATAAAATTGCTGTTTCTTGCCCCAACAATTCATCTCTAGATTTATTGCCTGTCATGCAGTGAGCGGTATAAGCTAGGGCTCAGTAACATACCACTAGCCTTTGAAAGGGCACCAAATGAGAAGGACCAGTGACTGACTCTTCCCCACCTTTTGTCGAACATGAAGAAACCATTTTTACTGGAAAGCTCTTTCTTACTATGAAGTATTTCAGACACACAAGAAGGAATAGAGAGTAATGTTGTAAATGTCCAAGAATACATTATCCTAATTAAGAAAAGTGACCTAGTAGCTTACCTATACATCTTTCTTGCATAGATAAAAACAAATGTCTCATGGTTGCAATAGCTATGTGTGGAGTTTTTCCTTGCTGAGTTTCTGTTCACTTTGCTGTTCTTCGTTGCTCAAATTCATCTGGATCTGACAAGTTTTGAGAAAGTGAGTCTGAACACTCCTGGTGTGGGAGAAAGAGATGCCTTAGGGGACAGGCACCAAGATATTTTAATTAGCTACCTCCTGCAAACATAACCCTCAAGAGAAAGCAAAAACTGTCTCCTATTCTAAATCCTGAAGTACAAATGGTTTAAGAACTCATTTTACTTTTGAAAAATGACAAAGTTCAAGTGGCCAAGATAGAATTATCAGGGGAAAGAAACAAATGTTGGTGCTTATGTTGACCTTGAATTAAGAACCCATACATTTAGTCCTTTAAGGGGAGATTTGGGGCTTTAGAACTTATATTGTTACGTGGGTTTAATTAAACCAATCAAATGGTGAACACTTGCATGAGATCTGTCTTTATGGTGTTTCCTTTCAGATGAATTTTGAGCAAACCAGCTTTGAAAACATTGTGAGAAATCTGCATGTAGAGATGCACCTGAATTAAAGGATAATTCGGTGTGACTGGCTAAGGAAAGGGGGAAGGGTGTTCCAGGTAGAGAGAAAGCAAACCGAGGCAGCCAGCGATTCTGTGCCTGTGGCTGTACCACGTGCAGAATGGCCTGAGACGAAGGGTAACACACGTGTGCAGGGCCCCATGGTCATGCCAAGAAGCTTGAGTTTTATCTTTATGGCAGAACCTCTGAAGTGTATCATGTCATAGTGTATTCAGAAAATAACGTTTGGGTACTAAAGTAAATGGGTTTCCCTGGTGACTCAGGGGGTAAAGAATCTACTTTCAATGCATTAGAAGCAGGAGATTCAGGTTTGTAGACCCCTAGGTCAGGAGGATCCCCTGAAGGAGGGCATAGCAACCCACTCTCGTATGGGAGCATCCCATGGACAGAAGAGCCTCCAAGTGAGAGATGATGAGCTCCCAAACTAGGAGGCGGGAGGAAACAAGGGGAGAATTTTGTGAAGGTTGGTGGCCAACAGGCAAGTGATGGGTGGTGGCAGGGCTAGTCCGTCACATAAAGAACATGGGCCGGAGAGCAGATTTACAGATATTTCTATTTTAAATCAAAATCTAGGCTATATTCTGTTCAGTTCAACAAACATCCTGAGCACTGCCACTAAGAAAGAGTCCAAGGTGAATGACGGGTAGTAAACCAGAGGGGCACAAGCTGGTCATGAGAGCCTCAGGAAGCCCAACTTGGGGTTTTCTGTTTGGGGGAAGTGTCTGAGAAACTTGCCAGAGAAAGTCAGTTCTGTGATGAGCCTTACTAGGCTGAATACCCTCTATGTATGCAAAGAAATGTGTGTGTGTATGTGTGTGTGTGTGTGTGTGTGTCTGTGTCTGTGCTGGTGTGTGTCTGTGTGTGTGTGTCTATATCTGTGTCTGTGTGTGTGTATATCAGCAGGTGCAATCTGGGAGCTTAAGGCATGAGTGACTTGTGGATGAGGAGAAAGACAAGCAGGCAGTCTGGGGTGCAAAGAACAACAGGGCTTGAGTCCCAATGGAATGTGTCAGATTTATGGAACTTTTTTGAGTCATAGCAATACAATTCACACACCCTGAGAGGTCTTATCAAACTTCCCTTGATATGTAGCGGAGGGAGCACAGGTAGGGTTTGAGGATACTTGGTCATCTTGTTATAAGCTCCTTCTGTTCCTATGCCTGGTGTGCTCAGGTTTCCTTGATGTGTCTTCTGAAAACCTAGAGAGGGAAGAGTGAAGAGGCTTCTAACGAGACTGTCCTATCTGTACAGTGAGTAAGCATCTTTCAGACCTCTAAGCTCTGGGTTCTTTAACAGAACTGGTCCAAGTTCTGCTTATTCATTTAACTACCGCTTTTGTTGACGTGCCTGTGGCCTGATGGCAGGGGTAGGGGCTGCTCAGGGTCCAAATAGTTAGACCACACCTACAGGTAAAATGCCTGGAAACAGCTCACCCAGAATCCCGGCTGGAACAGTTCTGTCACGTTTCAGCCACTCTATGTCATAACTAAGCCTATGCCTTGAAAACTGACATAAAATTCTTTTCTGCTTCCTCCAAACTGGAACTTGGCTTATTGAGCAATTCCTCTGAGGGTTCTTTCAGCAGTGAGATTTGGGGCTTTAGGAAATGTTTGTGGTGATGAAAAAAATTTTTTCACTTTGGCTCTGAGAGTATAAATAATGTTTGTTATCTTGTCATTGTCACCATGCTCCTACATGTGATTTAAAGAATCAGATCCTGAACAGCTCCATCTGGTTTGGGTGCTTAAATAAGACTAGAGGGGCAGAGGAGGCAGCAGGAAGGCTGGCCATAGCGTTTCTCACACTCTGCAGGCTTCCCCGGCAGTCTGTGGTGTGATGTGTCCCTGCTGGACGCCTTGCACATGTCTGTGATTCAAAGGAAATTCACCACTCTGTATGAATTCCCATTGCCCTCATGAAGACAGTCAGACTGCGTGGATTGTTTTAGAAAACTGGCTTCATCATTTCACTTCTTCTCAGAGATAACTAGACGTGATAGGAAACTGAAGTGCGAAGAAAGAGAATTAAAAGACAACTTTCTCCACAACATCTACCACTCATATCCATCCCAAAAAACTCCAAGAGGACAGGGGACAGACTATTTGGCCCCACTGGAGAGCATTTTCCACTCCGTTTTATGGGATGACATTTGGAACATTTCTGTTTTCATGGTCAGGGCAGCTCAGCTTGAGCAATCTCATTTCTATCATGGATCCACACAGCTACCTCAATCTGGGATTTTCCAGGAGGCACTGGGGGAGAATCCTTCTAATGGTTGGTTGCTATGCTAGGCTGCTCCACCCTGGCAGGTGAATTGAGACCCTAAACCAGTCTGGGTTTGCCTCTTGAGATCTCCTGTTGTGTCATGGCAGGATTGTCTTGCCATGAATTTCTTTGCTTTGCTATTGCCTTGGGCCACAGATGTTGATTTGCTTTGGTTAAAGGCGATAAAGAAGATGGCTAGAGGAACATCCCAGAGAAGCTGGAGTATCCGTTTGAGCTGGGAGATGTTTGCTATGTCTGAACTGTTCCTGAGGGTCAGAGTGGATCCATCAGCTTCACCCTTTTGTTGTGGGAAAGGAGAGGGTGCAGCAAGGGAGGGAAGGCTTTCTCTGTATTAATTCCCTCTGAATTTGCCATTTATGTCCTTCAGTTTTACTTTAAGGAAAAAATGCCACTGAACAACATGGTGTATACATAGTATTTTATCTTAACAATGAGTAATTGTTTTTTTCAAATTTTGGGATTTTTATATCTTGTTGAATTCAAGATCTATCTACTCTAATTTATTGAATGTTAGAATGTTCATGTTTAGCTGATTTCAAGTGCATATGTTTTGAATGCAATTTTCCGAAGCAAAACTTGTTTTCCTTGAAACTGATTCCATGATTTATTGTTCATATAGCTCTTTCATTTGGGCTATCCGTTTCATGACAGCAAGTGTATGGAAATGTTTGCCTAAATAATATATATATATTACTTTTCTCACATAGTAATATTTATTATTTTTGTGTATCAGTAAAGCGTGCAACTTTGTTTCTGCTCCTCCAAGCATAAGTATATAATCAATTTTACTTCTTTCTGCTCATGTTCCTTTTCTTGTAGAAAGAAGAAAGATTTCCCTCATAGGTCACAGAGTCTCAGTATCTAAAGCCAAAGACCCCAGCAATTGGATTACAGAATGCCAATGGCCAATTCTTATTCTTCTGTTAGAGAAACAGATCATAATGAATCTTCCCGAGGTTTTTCCACCAGGGATTAAAACAAACAGTTATGTCAGCTATTAATTTGTGGCACCCCTCTACATGTCCTTCCTTCCTTCACTTTTCAGTTTTTCCCCTTTTTCTCACTTCTCTCTTCCTCTCTCTAAATGGAATCATCACCATGCTTCTCTCTACCATCTCCCCAACCCCTTACCAAACTGGCCTTCCTAATGACAGCATTTATGTTCCAGTCATTTCCTGGCACTTTAAAAAAATATTGCTGTCCTGGTTCCTAGTCCTTCAAGAATTACTTTGTCAAAAATATAGTTGAGCTACTCTGAGGTCTATGCATTATCAGTTTTAGGAACAATATTTTCGTTTTCTTACCTTGAGTTTTCTGGCATTTAATATCTTTAACCAGTAGTCTAGTTCTAATGTGAGCCCTTAAGACACTGTATCATATGAGAAGGGAAAATATTTTGAAGTTAGATGGACATTCTGTCGCCCCAGCAATGCCCATGTTATGTAGATGGTACCTAGTGGATGGCAGAGAGGACTGGCTCTGTTTGTCACGTGCCCTTTGAAACATTTCTTGTATATTCCTTACAACCTGAGCCACCAGGGAACCCCTTCCATTTTTGGACCACCTATCTAGAATTTCTAATGTCAAAAATTCATTGAAAAAAGAAAGTATGATTTCATTTTTTCTCCTCTTGTGTCCTTACCCACATCCCCCTTCTCAAGAAGAGTGACTTCAGCTGTTTTCCCATAGAAATATGAAGGAATTTTGTAACACTTTTCCTTCTAAAGGTCCTGGGTGAAATTCTAGAGATATGGCATCAAAGTGAAACTCAGTAAAATAGACTTTGTTGAATATCTTAAAGACAATATAGTTCAATCAGTTTTCTGATCCAAGGATAAAATATAAATTTTATTTACCATCCCTTGGCAAGATGGTTTATCTCTCCATCCAATGTCAAGCAAATTTTAGTTAGTGTTTGTATTGTATGTTGGTATTTGATATCCTTCCCCAACACTGTAGGAAAGAGCACCTGAGTTACTATCGAAGTCTTCACAAGAGGAGACCAGTTTTATCTGCCTTCCTGGATCTCCCTGACAGATGGACTACTCAGCTACTGAAGATCACATTTTTGTCATCAATAAGGACCTCCTAAAAAATATAACACAACAACACATGCAGATACACACACACACACACACACACACACAAATTACAACAGAAATTCATTATGCGTTTAGGAGTCTTTCAGATAGAATTTTATGTTCTATTTGACCTATCGTTTGAGATACAAAAATTCCTGAGCATAAAAATGTAGTGAACCAACTCAAGCTGCTTGTCAAATTGCAGAGTGGAAACCTCAGCTTACTACAAATTGGTCTAATTAAGCCTTATTAAAATTGATACCCCCAGGGTGAATTTTTATCCCTTGCACAAAGGATGGAATTGCAGATTTCCACATACAATGCAGGCGAATCTGGTGCTTTTATGGGTGAATTTTCCAAATGGGGATAGCGAATGTGCCAGGGATAGCATCCCTGAAGCATATGGGGATGTGTAATTGCTCAGTAATTGCAGTTTTCATTTGGGCCAATTAAATGCAAATGAAAACAAAAGTCATGTCCTGTCTCTGCAGTTTGTTGGTAGTAGTCCAGACTCAGGCTGGGGAGTGGGGGGGGGGGGGAGGTGGGGGGCAGGCTGGGGGAGGGGGAACCGGGAGATGTCAGAGGTTCTCTCGGGGACATATCTGCTCATCTTTCATCTTCTCCACCTCCCCCAACTGTCTCATCTCACTTCTTTTTTCCTTCCCTGAAACCTCAGTGGGGATCCTCATAGAGGGAAAGGGTCCCATCTGACAACATCCCTCCACAGAATGGGGCCCAGCTGACATTCTCTAGCAAGCTTTCACTGCAATGTGACCGCTCGTCTGCTGTGAGGATACAGGGTCTGCTGGAGCTAGAAGCAAATGAGTGGAGCATGAAGAGCTGTTATCACCATACAGGGCATGCTGCTGTTTGCTCCTTCCACCAGTCATTGCATCCTCTTCAGCAGCTCCTGGGGCCAGGAAAAGAGTCACTCACCCAGGGAACAGTGCAAAATAGAGACTCTTGTTGGTGGAGTCTGAGAATGTGGGGGCACCTGCCACACCTCAACAAGGGACTGTTGAAAACAAGTAGCGTAGTCTTTTCTTCAGGCTGTGTTCTGAATTTCAGACTCAGGTCATCCAACTTCCTCCTCACCATCTCCACCTGGCAGTGTCATGGGCAACTCATTATATGGCCTATCAAAGCTAAACACTTCGCATCCATCCTCCCCTCTTGATTCTCCCCTCCTTCAGTCCCTTACATTTCAGTCATTGAAATCAGTTTCTGGTGGTAGAGCTTCGGGCAAGAGCTTGCCTGGAGAAAGTTTATTTTGGGAAGGGGACCCAAAGACATTTTACTGGAACAGTAGAATGGAAAGAGGGCAATCTGATCCAAGGGAGTATGGTTGAGATGGTTACTGCTGTGGGCTTCTGGGGCCTCTCTACAGTTCCAGTAGGTACTCTGAAGAGGTGTGCATGTCACCCACCTTCCAAACCACCATGGGTCAGATGTTGCCCCTGTGGTGTGAATTTTCTGGGTTTCCAGGTTCCCACAGGTACTCGAATGCCCTAGGGTAGAGGGCTGGATGCAAAGATGCAAAGAGATGCAAAGGACGGCAAGGCCAAGGTACTGCCTGGCGCCCCGCCAGGGCTGCTTGTTGTCACGGCAACTGCTGGAATGAAAAGTTGCAGAAGAGCTTATGAAAGGGCACGATGCCTGGGAGGCATCCTCGATTCCATACTTTCTCTTCACCTCACATTCCCCTCGTCAGTTATTTCTGTCGATCCTACTTCTAAAATATGTTCCAAATCCGACTGTCTTTCACCATCCCTGCAATGACCACCCTGGTCCAAATTATCAACATTTCTATCTAGACTGCAACAATAGTTTGCTGACGAAGCTCCCATTCTCACCCTTTCTTTCGGTTCCTTACCCCACCCCCAGCACACAACACACACAGCAGGCAGCAGCCAGGGCAAACCCTTATGAACTCTTATCATAGGGCCCTCCCTGGCGGTCCAGTGGCTGGGACTTCACCTTCTAATGCAGGGGGTGTGGGTTCGATCCCTGGTTGGGGAGCTAGAATCCTACATGCCTCACAACCAAAACGTAAAACAGAAACACTATTGTAGCAAATTCAAAAAAGACTTAAAAATGGTCCCACAGTAAAAAAAAAAAAAAAATCTTAAAAACTCTTATCATAGCCATGTCCTGTTTCCTTTTAAAATCTGATGATAACTCATCTCAGCCAGAATAAAATCCTAAATCCTTTCTAACACCTGCAAAAGTCTGTATGTTTGGCCCTTTTCTCCTTTTCTGAACTCATAAAGTTCTTCCTTTCCCCTCCCGACTTCTTCGGACACTCTGGTCTCCATTGGCCTCTTTTGCTGTTTCCAAATTGCCAGAAACATTCCCACTTCAAGGCTTTTGTATTTGCTGTTCACTTTTTCCAGAATGCTATTCCTACACGAATGTACTTGTTTCACTCCCTCACCTCATTCAAGTCTCTGCATAAATAGCATCTTGTCAAAAAAGTATTTTTTGATCATCTTATCTAAAATAATACCTTTCCCTCCAACAATCCATTTTTGGTGCCTCATTTTTCTCTCTGTCTAAAATCTTACAGATTTATTCCTTTGTGTTTATTTTCCTCTTTTTTCAATTTAGTGTTAGTTCATCAAAGTAGGGACTTTGTTTTGTTTATTGGCATAACTCTTATACCTAAAACAGCCCCCTGTACAGAGTAGACAAACTTGCTCTCAAAAATGATCCTCCAGGGAGATAGGTGGCAGAAGAATCTAATCATGTGCTTCCTTTTATGTGTACAGGGAAGGTGACTGAGCAGAGATAGTGGGTTCCAGAGCCTGGCACATATCCTGAAGGATGCTGTGCTTGTGGTCTGTTGTGTTTTCATTTTGTGTCGTTTCGGGGCCAGGATGCCAGCACAGCCAAGAAGAAGCTAGTCATGGCCATCTCAAATCTGAGTATCCTATCTCCAGAATCACTGAGGAGAGTCTTAGCAAATGTGCCTCTTCCTCCTGTCCTCTAAGAATCTGATGAATGGAGACATGATGTCAATGAGAGCCTTTCGGAGAACTCAACCACAAGACTTCTCTTAACACAAGTAAGCAATTTCTTCCCCGAGACCTGCTTCTCCATGTCTGTAATGAATTTTAAACTAAGAGAGGACAGAGGTAAAATTTTCATCAGAGTACTGATTTTAGATTTCAGATTCTTGCAGGAAGCCATGCTGTTAGGAAAGAAAGGAGGAAAGGCAAGTAGGTGCCTTAGCATTGCGTTGGGGAAGTAACTGGTGAAGTTACTGGGAAGTATAGGAACCTGGCTAAGTATGCAGATGCTATAGAAACCAAGGTATGGTCTCATGACTCTTTTGTTGTCATTTTTGTTGTCCATCCTTTATCTAAAACTTGGAAGAATCTTTGTTTTTTATGTTCTGTTTTGTATCTCCTTCATAAAGCACCTTTTCCTGGTGGTATCAGTGGAGTGCCTATATCCAGTGCCAAGAGCATGGGATTTGCAATTAGAGAAAGCTAGCTTTATATTCCCGGTTCCTGATTAACATGTAGTGTGACCTTGAAAAGGTTGCTTAATCTTTCCAAACCCCTGTCTCATCGACTGTAAAATGAAGACAATCTATCCTCATTAAATAGTTGTGAGAATTTTAATGAGATTGTATACCTTCCCCCTACTATTCCCTCCCCGCCCTTTATAAAAATAGATCAGTTACAAATTAGATATTTTAAAGCCTGAGACAGCCTATTGTTATTTCTAAGAGATAAATCCTGATGGGCTGGGTGTCTGACTTTTTTAAAACTTTGCTAATATATATATATATATAGAAGATATGGGGGAGTTTATCACTCACTTCTTTTAGAACAAGCTCCCACAGGTCTGAGGATGTTTAAAACAGAAGCATATTTAAATGCAGACAACCCTCAGATGAGGACAGATGAAAGACTATTCAATTAGGGAGCAGATAGCCAGGAATCCCTAGATACCTGGGGCTATCTCTCCATTGCAGTTTCTCTGAAAGGCCTGTGCGAGGAGAATTGCAGAGAGGCCCAAAGTCTCCATCAGTATAAACTGAAAATTCTAGATACAGGAATGCATCACTTTTTGTTTGGCAGAGAACATTTTTACTTCAATAACTGTGTACCTAGGATTGTAATCTGGAAAACTCTGCTAGGATATTAGCATGCTATGTGCATCACCCATTTGATGGAGGTCTCACTCCTTACAGATGAGCCAATGAAGAGTTAGATAAATGCAGTGATCTGCCCAAACACGTGCATCCAGTAAACAGCAAGGGGGGAATTGAAAAGTCCACCTGATACTCATGATTTTCCCAGTGACCCTGAAGCCACAACAACATGGGAAGGAAGGATGCTCTATTGAGTTCAAGCATCCTGCTTATTACCTGAGGGAGGAGATAGGTGAAGAGGAGCAAGCCATCACCAGTCATTGTTATGGAGCATGAAGACACCGAGGACACCATCCCCTTAAAATGGAGTCTGAAAAACAAGTAGGAAGTCCTGGACCAATGGGAGTGTCAAACAGCAGACCCTTCGATTGGTTTAGATGGGAGAGAAATGAGAAAAAAGAGATACAATTTTTCCTACCTAGAAAGCCATACAGAAATTTATGAATTTTGCCTGGAAGATTAGGTGGTCAAATGAGTCCTTAAAAGAGGGAGTATAAAAATACGGTGAGAGGCCAGTGCCCTAAATGGGATGTGAACATGGAGAAATATTCTGTGGCAGAGTTTGTGTTTTCTTCAAGCCTTCATTAAACTGTGGAAAGCACAAGTGTAGGTGAAGCAAAGAGGAAAGACTGCACTAGCCGCTTGGGATTCATCTAGCAGAGCAAGAATAGCAGCAGCAGGAGCTGAGACAGTGACGAGATGCTGAGAGTTTAGCCAGAGCTCAAAATCACAGCAAGAAGGCCCTGAGTGAACAATAACCTTCTGGGAAATTCTCTGAAATCCTTATGATATGATTGTGTATATGTTGTGAGATGAAGAGGTCACTGAACTTCCCTTGGTGCTGGGAGCTTAAGGTTTTTTATTTGGAAATTAAAGTCCCCCAGAGAATAGCAGAATTTGGAGGCAGCTGGCTCTGCATAGACTGTGTTTCTGCCTGTTGTAGCCCTCAATAATTCCCACTATTATCATTACAGCCTCCGCAGGAAATAAAGTGTTTTTGATTCAAGTCTTCTTCCATCTCCTCTCCTCTCTTCTCCAATCTCCACTGAACTGAATGGATGATGTCAATTAGGGACATTTATCTGGAATCGAATGTGGAGGCTTAATTATCATAGACAAAAACCACTAATGAAGAAACAACATTATCCTTCACACACGAAGCTGTTTTGATGGAAACTAATTTATGGCAAGTGTTCTATCCTGCAGGCTTCATTATAAGGGGTCTCTGTCCTCACGGCTTTCTCCCTCCCTTTCCCCCATCCTTCGTCTACTGTCATTAGCTCAATCTCACAGGAAATCAGAGAGCAGGCAGAGCTCTCCACACCTTTTATAGGAAAGGAAGCAATGAGGCAGCCAGACTGGCTCCAGGCAAAGTCACTACATTACAATGCTTCCTTGGGCATGTCTCACTTCTTGTTTTGGCTGCCTTCCCCTCATGTTTTTCTCTTTCTGTCTTCCTCCCATCTTCTCCTTGCCATCCATCACCCAGCTGATTGAAGTCTCTTTTGCCCTCACCTAATCAATCCTTTCCCAGCTTTTTATTTACTTATCAATAAGAACCCATTTGTAGGGCAGGAATAGAGCCACAGACAGAGACTGGATGTATGGACACAGTGGGGGTAAAGGAGGGTGGCAAGAATTGGGAGATTAGGACTGACATGTATATACTACCATGTGTAAAACAGCTAGTGGGAAGCTTCTATTTAGCACAGGGAGCCCAGCCCAATGCTGTGTGATAACCTAGACAGGTGGGATATGGGGAGGAAGGTTCAAAAGTGAGGCAATATATGTGTATATATATATATGTACATAGTTGTACAAAAAAGGTCATAATGACCTGGATAACCATGATGGTGTGGTCACTCACCTGGAGTCAGACATTCTGGAGTGTGAAGTCAAATAGGCCTTAGGAATCATTACTATGCACAAAGTTAGTGGAGGTGATGGAATTCCAGCTGAGCTATTTCAAATCCTAAAAGATGATGCTGTTAAAGTGTTGTACTCAATAAGCCAGCAAATTTGGAAAACTCAGCAGTGGCCACAGGACTGGAAAAGGTCAGTTTTCATTCCATTACCAAAGAAGGACAATGCCAAAGAATGTTCAAAATGAAAGTGAAGTGAAAGTCACTTAGTCACGTCTGACTGTTTGTGACCCCATGGACTATACATTCCATGGAATTCTTCAGGCCAGAATAATGGAGTGGATAGCCTTTGCCTTCTACAGGGGATCTTCCCAACCCAGGGATCCAACCCAGGTCTCTCACATTGCAGGTGGGTTGTTTACCAGTTGAGCCACAAGGGAAGCCCAAGAATACTGGAATGGGTAGTCTATCCATTCTCCAGTGGATCTTCCTAACCCAGGAATTGAATCGGAGTCTCCTTCATTGCAAGCGGATTCTTTACCAACTGAGCCCTGAGGGAAGCTATAAAACTACCATACAATTGCACTCATTTCACATGCTAGCAGGGTAATGCTCAAAATCCTTCAAGCTAGGCTTGAACAGTATGTGAACTGAGAATTTCCAGATGTACAAACTGGACTTAGAAAAGGCAGAGGAACTAGAGATCAAATGGCCAACATCCACTGGATCATAGAGAAAGCAAGAGAATTCCAGAAAAAAAAAATCTACTTCTGCTCCATTGACTACACTAAAGCCTTTGACTGTATGGATCACAACAATCTGTGGAAAAATTTTTAAAGAGATGGGAACACCAGACCATTTTACCTGTCCTGAGAAACCTGTATGCAGGATAAGAAGCAACAGTTGGAACCAGATATAGAACAAAGAATGGTTCAGAATTGGGAAAGGAGTATGTCAAGGCTGTATATCGTCACCTTGCTTATTTAACTTCTATGCAGAGTACATCACATGAAATGCTGAGCTGGATGAAGCACAAGCTGGAATCAAGATTGCTGGGGGAAATATCAATGACCTCATATATGCAGATGACACCACCCTTATGGCAGAAAATGAAGAAGAACTGAAGAGCCTCTTGATGAAAGTGAAAGAGGAGCATGAAAAAGTTGGCTTAAAACTCAGCATTCAAAAAACAAAGATCACTGCATCTGGTCCCATCACTTCATGGCAAATAGATGGGGAAACAGTGGAAACAGTGTCAGACTTTATTTTCTTGGGCTCCAAGATCACTGCAGATGGTGACTGCAGCCATGAAATTAAAGAACACCTGCTCCTTGGAAGAAAAGCTATGACCAACCTAGACAGCATATTAAAAAGCAGAGACACTGTGTTACTGACAAAGTTCCATATAGTCAAAGTGTGGTTTTTCTAGTAGTCAGGTATGGATGTGAGAGTTGGACCATGAAGAAGGCTGAGTGCCCAAGAATTGATGCTTTTGAACTGTGGTGTTGGAGAAGACACTTTAGAGTCCCTTGGACTGCAAGGAGATCAAACCAGTCAGTCCTAAAGGCAATCAGTCCTGAATATTCATTGGAAGGACTGATGCTGAAGCTGAAGCTCCAATGCTTTGCCCACCTGATGAGAAGAACTGACTCACTGGAAAAGACCCTGATGCTGGGAAAGATTAAAGGCAGCTGGAGAAGGGAACAACAGAGGATGTGATGATTGATGGTATCACCAACTCAATGGAAATGAGTTTAAGCAAACTCCAGCAGTTGGTGATGGGTGTTGGTGAGGGACAAGGAAGCTTAGTGTGCTGCAGTCCATGGAGTCACAAAGAGTTGGAAATGACTGAATGACTGAACTGAACTAAACTGAATGCAGAGTACATCATGTGGAATTCCAGACTGGATGAATCACAGGCTGCAATCAAGACTGCCAGAAGAAATATCAACAACTTCAGATATGCAAATTATACCAGCCTTTGACTGTGTGGATCACAAGAAACTGTGGAAAATTCTGAAAGAGATGGGAATACCAGGCCACCTGACCTGCCTCTTGAGAAACATATATGCAGGTCAAGAAGCAACAGTTAGAACTGGACATGGAACAACAGACTGGTTCCAAATAGGAAAAGGAGTACGTCAAGGCTGTATATTATCACCCTGCTTATTTAACTTATATGCAGAGTACATCATGAGAAACGCTGGGCTGGAAGAAGCACAAGCTGGAATCAAGATTGCTGGGAGAATTATCAATAACCTCAGATATGCAGATGACACCACCCTTATGGCAGAAAGTGGAGAGGAACTAAAAAGCCTCTTGATGAAAGTGAAAAAGGAGAGTGGAAAAAGTTGGCTTAAAGCTCAACATTCAGGAAACGAAGATCATGGCATGTGGTCCCATCACTACATGGCAAATAGATGGGGAAACAGTGGAAACAGTGTCAGACTTAATTTTTTTGGGTTCCAGAATCACTGCAGATGGTGACTGCAGCCATGAAATTAAAAGACGCTTACTCCTTGGAAGGAAAGTTGTAACCAACCTAGATAACATATTCAAAAGCAGAGACATTACTTTGCCAACAAAGGTCCGTCTAGTCAAGGCTATGGTCTTTCCAGTGGTCATGTATGGATGTGAGAGTTGGACTATGGGCTGAGGGCTGAAGAATTGATGCTTTTGAACTGTGGTGTTGGAGAAGACTCTTGAGAGTCCCTTGGACTGCAAGGAGATCCAACCAGTCCATTCTAAATGAGATCAGTCCTGGGTGTTCTTTGGACGGAATGATGCTAAAACTGAAACTCCAGTACTTTGGCCGCCTCATGTGAAGAGTTGACTCATTGGACAAGACTCTGATGCTGGGTGGGATTGGGGGCAGGAGGAGAAGAGGATGACAGAGGATGAGATGGCTGGATGGCATCACCGACTTGATGGACATGAGTTTGAGTGACCTCCGGGAGTTGGTGAAGGATAGGGAGGCCTGGCGTGCGCGATTCATGGGGTCACAAAGAGTTGGACACGACTGAGTGACTAAACTGAACTGAATGACTGAAAGGGAAGAAGAACTAAAGAACCTCCTGATGAAGGTGAAATAGGATTGTAAAAAATCTGGCTTAAAACTCAACATTCAAAAAACTGGTCCCAACACTTCATGGCAAATAGATGGGGGAAAAAAATGGAAACAGTGGCAGATTTTATTTTCTTGGGCTCCAAAAATCACTGTGGACAGTGACTAAAGCCATGAAATTAAAGATGCTTGCTCCTTGGGAGAAAAGCTATGATAAAACTAGACAGCACATTAAAAAGCAGAGATATCACTTTGCCAACAAAGGTCCACCTAGTCAAAGCTATGAGTTTTCTAGTAGTCATATACAGATGTGAAATTTGGACAATAAAGAAAGCTGTGCTGTGTTGTGCTTAATCGCTCAGTCATGTCTGAGTGTTTGAGACCTCAAGGACTGTAGCCCACCAGGTTCCTCTGTCCATGGGGATTCTCCAGACAAGTGTACTGGAGTGGGTTGTCATGCCATCCTCTAGGGTATCTTCCCAACCCAGGTTTCCCACATGGCAGGCAGATTCTTTACCATCTGAGAGACAAAGAATTGATGCTTTTGGACTGTGGTGCTAGAGAAGACTCTTGAGAGTCCCTTGGACAGCAAGGAGATCAAATTAGCCAATCTTAAAGGATATAGACTGAAAATTCACTGTAAGGACTGAGGCTGAAGTTGAAGCTTCAATACTTTGGCCACTTGATGCCGAGAGCTGACTTATTGGAAAAGATCCCAACGCTGAAAAGATTGACAGTAAGGGGAGAAGGGGGTGACAGAAGGTGGTTGCCTGGCATCATCAGTGGATGCCATGGTGTATGTTTGCACGCATCATCATGCATCTAACTCGATGGACATGAGTTTGAGCAAACTCCAGAGGACAGTGAAGCCTGGCATGCTGCAGTTCATGGCCTCTGAAACAGTTGGAACATGACCTAGCAACTGGACAAAAACATAGTTGATTCACTTCATTGTACAGCAGAAACTAACACAACCTTTTAAAGCAAAAATACTCTACTTTAAATAAAGAGAGAATTTGAGCTGGACTGAGGTGCTGGCCGTCTGGATTAAGCACGGGGTTTCCCTACCTACAACTGAGGAAATGATTAGTAGCCTTCATGGGGGTCAGGGAGGTAATAAGTTTCAGAAATCAAAGCTGCTTGTCAGAAAGACATCCAGTAGGACTTCTAGGTGCTTTCGCAGGAGAAAATGGAAAACAGCAATCAGTGACCAAGGCAGAGAAAACTTTAGTTATACAGCCCTCCCCATCCCTGTTTTCCTATAGAATCAGCAATAAAACCCATGCATTGGCCTTTGTAGCCCTTGGTGGGCTTGGCTAAGGCCACTCTGTTCTGTGCCAATGCCCGGCTCCAGAGAGGCCTTCCAGGAATAAGCTAGGAGCTCCAGAGTGAGGAGGAGGAGGAGGTGGGGGATTCCTGGTCTCTGGGGACTGTGACACAGAGGAGAGGAGAGAACCTAGTCCAGCGCCAGGCACTGTATCTCTCCTAGAATGAATCCTCCAGGAAAGCGCCAGGTCTTCTCATTTTTGTATTCTCATTTCTTCCACAGATCTTGACATATACCATATGAGCTCAGACCATGAGTGCAGTTAAAGAATAAAGGGATAAGTAAATGAAGGAGACAGTTTTCCCCTGAAGTGATGATGTCAGTATTGTACCTTGTATGTGTTGATTCCCAATAGTTCGGCCAGAGGGGTTTGCCAGTGTTCATGCTTTCTAACCCTGTTCATGCTCACTGCTGTGCTGGCAACAGTTAGAACCAGAGCAGTCACTGCATCCTGTGTGTCAGTTCCCAGAAGGAAGGGGACAGGCTGCGGGCAGACGTCTAGGAGGACCAGTAGCAGAAGCCAACTGTCTTTGTAATCTGAAGGCCAGGTGATAGACAGCAAGTTGGAGAGGGGTGGTGGTCCCATTCAAGGCTAGTTGAACATAGCAAGTGTCTGGAACCATTCGGCAGATTCTGTCACTCTCAGACTGCCTAACCTTGGGCCAGTCCCTCATTCCTTGTCAGATGAAACCATCTAATCATAGCAGCAATGGCAATGCAAAGTTAATGTGCAGGACGAGACGAGAAGGTCGTATGTGTTTCTAGTCACATGCCAACTCCCTTTCATTAGGAGTGGTCAGCTGGAACACTGGCCGTGGGAAAGGAGGATATGGGAGTGTCAGGCTGTGAATCTACTGATTCCGTTAAGGCGTCTGAATGTCCCTGACCAGATTCAGACTGCCAGGTCCACAGTGGATTCGCAAATATCTCAAACACCAGATGATTCTTTTCTGAGTGAAATGACACACTGAGTTGTGAATAAATAGTTCCACTTCCCTTAGTGGTGAGTGGAAAGGCAAGGAGATCTAACAATGATCAGTGTTCCATTTAGAGCTAAGATCATTTTCATGTTTGGGGAGAGAGAGCCCCAGACGCAGGCCTAAAAGGACTGGTGCCCAGAGCTCCCCCAGGCCAGGCTGGAGCCATCAGGGCCCCCGGGCTTCAGGCAGGGTGCAGTCTGCTTGGCCAGAGTCAGAATGCTTATCCAGACCAGCAGTCTTGAACCAGATCTCTGCCTGCTGTACCAGTCTTGCTAACAATAGTTACTCACAAGCCTGTTGTCATCATTACTTCCAGACTGCTGAAGAGAGTGTCAGCTCTACCTTTCTTTAGTTTTTTTTTTTCCTTTTGTTTTTCCATGGCCCAATGAACAGGCTTCCGGAGGAGACTAGCAAAGCATGGCTGTTGTTGCTGGCTGACCACACAGTGGCTGCTTTTCCAAACCGATGGCACGGCTTGCCAAGACTGAATTAAATGTTTCCACAGAATCATTTGCTTCGCTCCTAATCGGCTCTGCAAATTATTTTCCTTCCACTAGTTTAAGAGGGGCACACTGGCTCCCTTGATCAGGCACCTCAGGCTAGGGTTTTTGGGAAAGGAAGAAATGGAAAGTCATGAGAGGCCCTTCTAGAAATCTAAGGGGGAGAATGGAAAAGTCTGGGCTGAGTGCAGGCGTGGCCTTGGAGCAGTAGGTAGGACAGAAAACACATGGATGCTTGTCCAGAGCTCGGGGTGATGGAGAGGCTGGGAAGCAAGGATTTCTGGGTCATTGACCTCCGGGACACAAACAAAATCATTAACGAGAGTCACGGAAGCTAATGCCGTGACTTGCTCCTGCGGGAAGATTCTGTCGGACTAGCCCCACTTCCCTGGCTCAGATGGGAGACTTCCTAGGGTGTCTCACTCACTGTGATCTTCCTCCGGGTGGTCCTCCAGCCTTGCCACAGTGACCATCTGCAAATACCTTGTAACAGAACGCCCACCTTGCCTCTCTGCCCATCACCCCAGCTGTTAGCGGTTGGGTCTCTGGGCTAAATGTCTCCAGTTCAGCTTAGGGCTCCCTCTCAGGGCCAAGTCAGTCTCCCACTCTCCCCAGGCTTCAGCATGACTTCTTCTTTCCAGTATCAGTTGCTCCCCTCTGCCTGCAGTTGGAATATGATGAAAATGTTGCTTCTCCAGTTTTTTCTTTACTTTATTGTCCCTGAAAACAAATCCATTTACTATATTAATCTCAACAGGTTGTTGCTATTTAGTCCAGGGGTTGAGAATAGCAGTCTTGGGCAAGTGATGAAGCTTTAAACTAACCAGGGCCCTTGGCCTGTAGTTTCTAACGCTTTCGTTCTGGAATGGTAGCTGTGCTCTCCCTTAGATCTTTACTCTTGAGAGGTGGACTCAATTATATAACCTAGTAACACCTTATAATTTATCATTTAATGGGGATAATTTGGGGAATGAAAGGGATGTTATTAGTAACATGCCAGAATAATAGGAATAAAAAAAAGGAATATTATGGGCAACAGTTATATTCTTACCCTGACTTTGCCTTTAGCAGCCCACATAGAGCAAAAGTCCCTTGGTCAAGAGTTATATCTGGGGTCATTTCTCTTGGAAGTGGTACATGGATGTGACAGCCACTATATGGCTTGAAATTCAGGCAGATCCTGGTGCAACTCTTGGACTCTTACTAAATGCATAGACTAGACAAGTAGTTTCTTTGGTGACTCTCAATTACCCTGTCTGTACAATGGTTATAATGGTAACTGTCTCAAAGATGACTTCAAAGAATAAATAACATATAAAGCATTTTATTTGGAATGCCTCAATGAGTTCTAGTTTCTATTTCTTCATCTTTTCCCTAATGAAACCCACAAAACATGCCAACTCTGTTTCCACTTCCTCTCCTTTCGAGGGAAGATGGTCTGTGATCTGCTACTCAGTATTCAATCTTAAAATGGATTTTCAACTTTGCATTCCTAACATCTTTTAATGTACCAAATAAAAGGGCTGAAATTCAATATATCAAGTGGGATGATTTTAATGTATGAGACAGAAAGAGAGATTTAGTTTATGTTCCAAATATGCATGAACATGAGATGCATTCAGAACAAGATATTGCCAGATGATAAAAATGAAAAAAGATGAATCTTGTGCTGGGCGTAATTAAATGATTGAGAAGACAGTTAATGGTTTTAGGATGAAAACTTTAGCTCCAGACCACTGATTTTAGTTCAGCACTGAAAGCTATTATGCCCATTGCCAGCTGCTAGGAAAAGAGACTGACTAGAACCAAATGTAATTTGCTATGGAGAGTATGGTCTTGGACAGGAGTCCTATGCCCTTGAAGTTCCTCACACTCTCTCGGCTTCAGTTTCTTGACCTGTAAAATGGGCACAAAATTATGAACTGAATAGGAGTGTGATGAGAATGAAATGTGAGGCCTCACAGTGTTCAACTGTCAAACACAAACTGAAATACCTTAATAAACTAAGTTATTATTAGTTTATTTTTATTTCTTTACGAATTTTAATGGAATCTGGAGAATCATATATTCTTGCATCTCTTCTTTTAACTTCAGCTAGGTTTTTCCACAGGATTTAATGGAAATTTCTTGTTTTTAGAATGGCTGGACCTAGATCTGTAAACTAACTGATTTCAAGTGAGAAGTTAAGAGGCACGTGATTAGAAATCCCCAAGACCCTCACTATCAAAATACTAACTCTGTGGGACTCTAATAGTTGTTCCTCCAAAAAGGTATGCATGCACAAGTATCTTTGGGAAATGCTGGGTAAATAAAATGAAACAGATTGCTGCACAGCTTTTTAAATATTTAAATGAACCAATATGCATCTCCAAGATGGGGCCACCTACCATCCATTGTCTCCCAAGTGTGCTTGACCATGGCCCCCATATTTTTTGTGGGATATTTTTAGAGAACCGTGGTCCTTGGCATGCTTTGGCAAGCACTCATTTAATACTTTTTATGGATTTGGGAAAATGTTTGCATTATAATATTAATTGAGAAAGCAAGCTACTAAATTTCATGTACTGTAAAAATCACAATTATGTTAAATTGTATATAAGAGCCTGGCAAGAAACATCAAAATATTAACGTATTATCTAAAAGCAGTAATCTCAGGGGCAATAATTTAGGGATTTTTAAAAATATTTCACTTAATCCATATTTTTCAATTTTTCTACAATGACCATGTATTATCTTTATAATCCAAAAATTTTACTCTCCTTTTCTTTTGGTTAAACAATATTAGGAGGGATTGTTTCTTTTCCAACTACAGTGTTTGATCCACCAGTGTGAAATATGCCTTTCATTGTATCTTTCAAAGACAGAAGAACTGTAAAAAGCTTTTAGAAGCCCTTGAGGAATTTTGTGGACAGTAAAGGATTATAAGCCAAAGAAAAATACACAAAGTTGTAAGAGTAGTAAAGAGAAAAGTGGAGACAAGGGATAGTGAGCATCTAAAGAGGAAAGATAGGAAGCCTAGCCTTTCCAGGGAAAGAAAAAGGTCAAAAACAATGGTGAATTTTTGCGAGAACCCCCATGGTAAGGAAGAAACTCATCAATAGTCCGTAACCAGATTGCTGACCGGAGCATCCTAGATCACAGCCCACCTTCCTGCCTCAGCCAGATCACCTCTGAGTCATCATGAGACTATTTACATAAGGACAACACTTGGGCTCCACAACAGAGCTCCTCAAACCTGTGTCAGAATCTCAAATTAATGGGGCCTGATGAAGAACAGGAGGCCTGATGAAAGTGAAAGAGGAGAGTGAAAAAGTTGGCTTAAAACTCAACATTCAGAAAACTAAGATCATGGCGTCTGGTCCCATCACTTCATGAGAAATAGATGGGGAAACAGTGACAGACTTTATTTTTTAGGGCTCCAAAATCACTGCAGATGGTGACTACAGCCATGAAATTAAAAGACACTTGCTTCTTGGAAGAAAAGTTACGACCAACCTAGACAGCTTATTAAAAAGCAGAGACATTACTGTGCCAACAAAGGTCTGTCTAGTCAAAGCTATGGTTTTTCCAGTAGTCATGTATAGATGTGAGAGTTGGACTATTAAGAAAGCTGAGTGCTGAAGAATTGATGCTTTTGAAGTGTAGTGTTGGAGAAGACTCTTGAGAGTCCCTTGGACTGCAAGGAGATCCAACCAGTCCATCCTAAAGGAAATCAGTCCTGAATATTCATTGGAAGGACTGATGCTGAAGCTGAAACTCCAATGCTTTGGCCACCTGATGGGAAGAGCTGACTCATTTGAAAAGACCCTGATGCTAGGAAAGATTGAGGGCAGGAGGAGAAGGAGATGACAGAGGATGAGATGGTTGGATGGCATCACCAACTCAATTGACATGAATTTGAGTAAATTCTGGGAGTTGGTAATGGACAGGGAGGCCTGGCATGCTATAGTCCATGGGGTTGCAAAGAGTCAAACACAACTGAGGGACTGAACTGAATTGAACTGAACTTACGAGGGACAAAGGATGGGAGGAAGAACTGTCTGTGGATGGGGATTGGGTGAATAGCAGGAGATATGAATAGTTTTGTGAGCCCCATGGATTCTAAACAATAGCTTTTTAGTATACTTTGAGGATCTGGCTTTAAATCTTGGCTCCATGCTTATTTTTGTCTGACTTTGGAAACTTAACCTTTTTGTGCTTTAGTGTCTACAAAATGGAGATAATAATAAGAACTATCTCATTTAGTTGTTTTGAGGACTTAATGAGTGTTAGTTGCTCAGTCATGTCCAACTCTGTGACCCCAAGGACGGTAGCCTGACAGGCTCCTCAGTCCATGGGATTTCCCAGGCAAGAATACTAGAGTGGGCAGTCCTTCCTTTCTCCAGGGGATCTTCCCAACTCAGAGAGGGCTTCCCTAGTGGCTCAGATGGTAAAGAATCTGGCCGCAATGCAGGAGACCCAGATTCAGTCCCTGGATCCGGAAGATTCTCTGAAGAAGGGAATGGCTGCCCACTGTATTGCAGGAAGGGGGACCCCCTTCCAGGGCCTGAGATGGGCTCTAGTGTAGCACTCGGAAATGAATTATCTGAGAAGTTATACATGCAGACAGAACAAGAAATTTTATTGGGAAGGGGTGCCAGGGCAGAGAACAGTAGAGTAAGGGAACCCAGGAGAAGTGCTCTGCCATGTGGCTGGCAGTCATGGGTTCTATGGTGATGAGATTAATTTCCAGGTTGTCTTTGGCCAATCATTCTGACTCAGAGTCCTTCCTGGTGGCACCTGCATTGCTCAGCCAAGATGGATGCCCGCTAGAAGAATTCTGGGAGGCGGTCGGACAGGTGCTGTTTCCCTTTGACCTTTTCTAATCTCTTCCAGTTAGTGGTGGCTTATTAGTTTTGTATTCTTTTCTAGGACTTCCTGTCATAAAGTAAATCACACAAATGGTTACAATGGTGCCTGACCAGGATGGGTAGTTTCAATCAGTGTGCTTTCCCTAACAGCTCCGGTATTCTTGCTAAAGAATCCCATGGACGGAGGAGCCTGGCGGGCTACAGTCCATAGGTCACAGAATCGGACATGACTGAGTGACTAAAACACTCAATGAGATTACAGATATGGATATAGATATATTACTTAGCAGTGAGTCCTTTATAAATGATAGCACTAGTATTAAAAAAGGAGTGAGTAACACCTGTAAATGGTTATACAGGGCATGGCACCCACGGGTATATTATCCTGGTTTCTGGACTTCAGGTTACTTATATAATGAGTGGCACTGTCTGCCAAATATAGGCCATATTCATACAATATTGAATGAGGGAAGTAGTTTCTTAACTGGTACACTAGCCTCTGGGTACTAACAATGGAAGTGCAATTATCAACTGAGTTGAACTTCTAGGTCTTATGTGAAGTATCTGTAATTGGGGACTTGAGTTAGATGGATTTTGCTGCAATGCTACTATATAGAAAACAACCTGTTGCAGTGAAAAGGAAACAAAGAGTACTGAGTGTGTCTCTCTTTTCTTTCCTGAGAACAAAGATGATAAAGAGAACAGCAAGCAGGCCTGATGGCTCATAATTTTTTTTACTTTAACTGTTCCTAATCTGTAGTCTGAGAAAACTCAGCAGTGGCCACAGGATTGGAAAAAGTCAGTTTTCATTCCAATCCCAAAGAAAGGCAATGCCAAAGAATTCTCAAACTACCACATGATCGCACTCAACTCACACAATTGCACTCATCTCATACGCTAGCAAAGTAATGCACAATATTCTCCAAGCCACACTTCAACAGTATGTGAACTGTAAACTTCCAGATGCTCAAGCTGTATTTAGAAAGGGCAGAGGAACCAGAGATCAAATTGCCAACATCATTGAAAAAGCAAGAGACTCCAGAAAAACATCTACTTCTGTTTTATTCACTATGCCAAAGCCTTTGACTATGTGGATCACAACAAACTGTGGAAAATTCTTCAAGAGATGGGAATACCAGACCACCTGACCTGCCTCCTGAAAAATCTGTATGCAGGTCAAGAAGCAACAGTTAGAACTGGACATGGAACAACAGACTGGTTCCAAATAGGAAAAGGAGTACGTCAAGGCTGTATATTGTCACCCTACTTATTTAACTTATATGCAGAGTACATCATGAGAAACACTGGGCTGGAAGAAGCACAAGCTGGTCAAGATTGTTGGGAGAAATATCAATAACCTCAGATATGCAGATGATACCACCCTTATAGCAGAAAGTGAAGAAGAACTAAAGAGCCTCTTAATGAAAGCGAAAGAGGAGAGTCAAAAAGCTGGCTTAAAATTCAACATTCAGAAAACGAAGATCATGGCATCTGGCCCCATCACTTCATGGCAAATAGATGAGGAAACAGTGTCAGACTTTATTTTGGGGGGCTCCAAAATCACTGCAGATGGTGACTGCATGCATGAAATTAAAAGATGTTTGTTCCTTGGAAGAAAAGTTATGACCAATCTAGACAGCTTATTAAAAAGCAGAGACATTACTTTGCCAACAAAAGTCCATCCAGTCAAAGCTATGGTTTTTCCAGTAGTCATGTATGGATGTGAATGTTGGACAATAAAGAAAGCTGAGCACTGAAGAATTGATGCTTTTGAACTGTGATGTTGGAAAAGACTCTTGAGACTCCCTGGGACTGCAAGGAGATCCAACCAGTCCATCCTAAAGGAACTCAGTCCTGAATATTCATTGGAGGGACTGATGTTGAAGCTGAAACTCCAGTACTTTGGCCACCTGATGGGAAGAGCTGACTCATTTGAAAAGACCCTGATGCTGGGAAAGATTGAAGGTGATAGGAGAAGGGGACAGCACAGAATGAGATGGTTGCATGGCATCACCAACTGGATGGACATGAGCAAGCTCCAGGAGTTGGTGATGGACAGGGAGGCCTGGCGTGCTGCAGTCCATGAAGTTGCAGACAGTCGGACACGAACGAGCAATTGAGCTAAACTGAATAGCGGCTAAACAACAGACTGCTGCTTACCTTTATCGCAGACCACCCCTTGTAGCTTTCTTTCTTTTCAAAGTTCAGAAAGAAGGCCATAGTACAATAAACCAGAGACAAACATACCCAATTACCAGGCTACCTGAAGCCAGCTGTGACTATTTTGATACAAAGCAAGAAGAATTCAAGACCTTCGTTACTTTGAGACTTATCATTTACCCTAAGACCATGAGACCCAAGCTATATGAAGTCTTTCTGTTCCCCGAGGGAGGGGAGCAGTTCTTGAGGCAGTAGCCTGCTCTGTTCTTCCCCCTCAGCCAGGTGAGAATGAAAGTAATGTTTCTATTTCTTCCAAACTCTGTCTCTATAATTTTTTATTCACCTTCGGTGGGCAGAGAAAGGCAGGATAGGATTTTGACAGCAACGAACTCCCTATAGATAGCAATATTTATTTCTTACTCACAGGTTTATGAATCAGCTCTGAACCTGTGAGGCTTTGTTGGTCTTGGCTAGGCTTGGTTTCAGGCTGTTGCTTGGGTTCTGGTCTGCTCTTTGGAGTGTCTTATTCTGAGATTCAGCCTGAAGGCTACTTAGGTAGTGCTCAGGTCATGGTGAAAGAGAAATAAATGCATGAGAGTGCATGACAACTGTAGGGAATGTGCCTTGTCTTGGAATACAGCGCACTTCTGCAACTGTTTTTTCGTTTAGAGTTTTCATCAGTTGAAAACCTATTACTCTGGTAATTTTGTTCTTTTGATCTAGTGTACAAGTGTATCTATATAGGAATGTCAGATGGAGAATGTCTCTTTAAAATATTCAACAAGTAAATGATAGACGAATGAATGAGTAACCCTCTGTAAAAGTGCCCATTGTAGAAGCCCATAGATTCTGGGCTTCCTGATGGCTAAGAGTGAAGAATCTGGCTTCAGTGTGCGAGACCCAGGTTTGATCCCTGGGTTGGGAAAATCCCCTGGAGAAGGGAATGGCAACCCACTTCAGTATTCTTGCTTGGAGAATCCCATGGACAGAGGAGCCTGGTGGGCTATAGTCCATAGGATCACAGTCAGATGGGACTTACTTTACTTCTACTTTTTTATAGATACTGACTGAAGTGGGAGACAAAGAAATTCTGGCCAGTGCTTTTTAGACTCTTCTCTCATACATATAAGTTATTTTATCTGTGATTACTTTCTGTTTCTTGCTACCAGCTTTCAGCTCTCTTCACTTACCATTCTATCTGTCCCAGAGCTAGGGTTTAAAGCTGATCTCACTTGACACATTGTCATTCTACTTCAGTTTTCTTTGGGAACAGTTCTTTTTCTGGGCAATGTCACTTGCTAAATTTTACCCTTTTTGCACTGAAAACACATGTCCTGCCCTGGGGAGGGAAGTTCATTCCTTGCTCCTAGAACCTGCCCCTCCTGGGTGTTCACTGTGGACTTATTTTTCTGAAGCACTATATGGATGGGTGATCTCCTTGCCCAGACTTCTCAGTTCAGGGGTATGCTCAGGTTGCTTATTTTGGGACTATCAGATATGCATAGAATACTGCATCTCAAAACTAATGGATTCTCAAACCAGCTTATGGGAGGCATGTCTGCTTTATGCAAGCACAAAAGGTGAATTATTGAACTAACAGCTTTCTCAGGTATGGGTTCTGCGGTGTGATCAATTATATATAACGTTCACTCAGGCAAAAAGAAAAAATGAGGTGGCTACAAGCTGGCGAGCCTCAGGGCTTCTGGAGCTATTCCATGTTCAAATGTGTGCGAGTGAGCTGGCAACTTCTGTAGTCTGTTACACTCTCTCACAATATCTGAATCGATGAGCACCATGTCAGACGTGTCAGATCCCCCATGCTCCCCCCTCTTCCGTATTGATGTCGATGTGGTGTTTGTCCCCTCAAAGCGCCTCTGTAAGTTTTGTCTGATTATGTGCTTGGCCCTTAAGAGTAACAGTAATGATAACAACTACCATTTCATTGAGTGTGTTAGGCGCTTCGTATGATGTTGGTATTCAACTCTCCTAACAAATCTGCGAGGGAGGTCCTGTTGGAAACCCCACTCTTCAATGGAGGAATTGGCATCTTGGAGAGTTTGCACTGCCAGTAAGAAGCCTAGTCAGCCTGGCCCTGGAGCTGACAATATTATACACTATATTATACTGCTCTTTGGCACTTAATATATTTTAATTAAGCTTGGTTGAGTGAATAAATGGGTGTATGAATAAATGTCAGAGTAAATGACTTCATAAGAGAAGTATGAAGGCAAAATGCTCAGTCTGAACCTGAAAGGAGGGGTTTATATCTTGTTTGATTCCTAAAGGAAGAGAACAGCAGCTGTCCCTTGGCCCCTCACCGTGTATTCTTGAAAGTGAAGACAGTAAATGGAAGAGACCTTTGTTCAAGCCAGAGCTCTACTACAAGACCATCCGGTTTGTCACAATACCCCCAGTTCATAGGACAGTGGCCTGCACAAATCATGAGTCCAAAACATTTGATGAATAAAGGAATGAAAGAATATGATGAGGTATATGTAAGCATCTA
Organism: Ovis canadensis; assembly: GCF_042477335.2. NCBI lineage: Eukaryota > Metazoa > Chordata > Mammalia > Artiodactyla > Bovidae > Ovis > Ovis canadensis. Next base: position 77,540,481 of record NC_091248.1, on the reverse strand, counting down.
TTGGCTTCCATCACAAAGAGTTCAATAAATGAATATATTTGAGCTAGCATTGAAAAGGGGAAAAAAGACAGGAAAGGAGAGAAGATGGGAACAACAGGAGTGCTCTGGAGAGATGGCAATTCCCTGGAGCCAAAGGGAACAGAATTAGTCAGACAAAATGTTCTTGCTTTGCCAAGTTCTCTATCTTTGTCCAAGCTCTGACTCAGGAAGAACAAATGTCCATCTGTTCCTTAGAGATTCAGAAAGGTTCATAAGGAGAATAAGTGCTATTTGGCCCATTTATTTCTTTCCTTCTTCCCTCTTTTCCTTTCCTTCCATTTTCTTTCCAGTTTAGGAAGTGACCTGTTTTATAGCCTCATTCAAAAGCTATGTACAATTTGCAAGCACTGAGTCATATTTGGACCTCTGGGTCATGGCATTTGATGAAATTAACTTTAGAAAGATTTCTTTCCTTTTTTATAATGGGGGTGAGGATCTTTGGAGAGTCCTAAAAAGACTTCTTGCATAACCACTGGCTCTTAAGAAGATTAAAAAAATTTAAAGCTAATGAGGAGGACATATTTGGAGCCTATTTTACATGGTTCTATTGAACTAGGGCTTATAAGCTTGACAGAGCATCTTGAGAGTTTGGTTGAGCCCCAAATATTTGAAATATGATTTGAATTGATTGCCCAAACTATCTTGTCCTAGTCCTGAGTCAATAATTGATAATGACCTTTCTCCTTCTCTCCTTTCCTCCCTACTACCCTTCATTCCTTCCTTCCCTTCTTCTTTTCTTCCTTACTTCTCTCTTTCTTTTTTATAGGAGTGAGATGGGAGGGCAAGTATAGATAGCTTTGAAGGTGAAACGCCTAGAGCTCTTTAGGTTGGGTCTGATTTTTTTTTTTAATGCAGTTATTAATTTTCTACTTGGTAGGCAATTTGAACTATCATGTGTATCATTTTACTAAGATTTGATGCTGTATATCTCTGTCAGCTTAACTATCTGAGGCTCAGTCTCCATTTTAATAAAATGAATATCAAATGTGTAAGGCCTGGGATTACCGTATTAAGTGAACAGCTCGTGCCAAGCTCACAGAGTAATGAGCCAGATTAATGCAAAGACAATGCTGTTCACACATCAAAACATAATTGTGTCCTCCAGTTCTCCATCACAGACATAGGAGACCTCTAATCACAAAGATCTCTTGAAGTAGGAACAGAATGTGCTAGAAAGACCTAGATTTGAATCCTGCTTCCACCACACATAACTGGCAGGTTACTTACCTCTCTGATTCAGTTTACTCACATGTAAAATGAAGATAGCAGTGCCCCCTTGGCATTTTGGGAGGATTCAGTAAGTAGCTCAGAGTGTATAAAATGCTTTTCTTCATGAAGAACTGATGAAGTGAAGTGAAAGTCACTCAGTCATGTCCTACTGTTTGCAACCCCATGGACTATACAGTCCATGGAATTCTCTAGGCCAGAATACTGGAGAGGGTAGCCTTTCCCTTCTCCAGGGGATGTTCCCAACCCAGGGATCGAACCCAGGTCTCCCACATTGTAGGTGGATTCTTTACCAACTGAACCACAAGGGAAGCCCAAGAATACTGGAGTGGGTAGCCTATCTCTTCTGCAGCAGATCTTCCCCACCCAGAAATTGAACTGGGATCTCCTGCATTGCAGGCGGATTATTTACCAACTGAGATATCAGGGAAAGATGAAGAGTTCACAGTAGGTGCTTAATAAATGCCTTCCTCCTCTTTTTCCCTCTTCTCATTTCTTTTCTCACAAATGGAAATAACTGTAGGAACCCTTTCTTATAGAGTTGTCATAGGATTAAAAGTAAAACATTTAGATTAGTGCTTCACACATAATAAATCCTGCCTTGGGTAATCTTACTTTATATTCATATGGCGTTTCTAGGATGGAGACAAGGCAGGGCAAGTTCCATACAAAAATCTTTTCTTATTTGGATACTGATCAGAAATCCAAATAAAGTGAAATAAAGAGCTCACGTATCTTAGCTGCTTTTTTCTTTCAGGCCATTTGGTTTTTTGGTTGTCTTTCCGAGACATTTCAAGGTTGGTCAACTTAACTTGGAAATATTTAAATGAACTATGATGGAAAACATTTTCCATTCAGCCCTGGCCTAATGCCCCACTGTAGGGCTGATCCCAGATGCTAGTGATATCCTTGGTCTATTTATTGAAATGCTCTGCCCAAAACTCAAATATGAGGGGACACAAATGAGGAAAAGATGCCTGGTGTCTACAAGGCATGACCTAAATGACTTCCATGCTCCATGAGGAAGACTAAGCCTTGGTATGTATGCCTTCTCTGTGTGTTTCACAGCTGGGTGATACCAGCTGACCCCTCAGTATGGTCCTGTGGACTCCTTCCTACTTTGGCACAGGTATAATGGGAATAAGGCATTGATCTGGAGCCCTTGGTTTTATGTCTTGCAGGCTGTGTGAGTTCAGTTCAAATGAGTCAGGCTCAGTTTCCTTTCCAGAAAGTGTTCTAAAAATGCCTACCTAAAGAGTCTTCCTGAAGATTAAATGCAGCAAGTATAGAAAAGCTCATAGCAAATTGTAAAGAGTTTTATAAATGAGGGGCCCTTTGCTCTGTGGGCTATTTAAGTCTGTTCCTTGTTTCTGCTTTGCCTCCTTATTTTGGCTTCCTCCCCGCTTGTATGCTTCCACAACTGTCCAGAAGTTTCTCTGAGCAGCCACCTTCTTTCTCCCTGTTTGGCCCTGTCTCTCTTTGAGATTCATTAGCTGAGAGACCAGGACAATGCAGCAGCTGAGGTGGGAGATGAGTGGAGGACTGGGATACTTGCTTCCTGTTGCCTCTTTTGGAAGCAGATAAATAGTGGGTGGGAAATGTTTGCAGTGATTTGGGCAGCTGAAGTGGGACAGGGTAAGGTAGCTGGGATGGGATCCTAAGAAATGTAGGCATGCCCAGTAGGCAGGCAATTAGGAGGAAAATGTCTAGAACAGGGCTAGTAAAGTCTGATTTCCTCTTATATATAATATATAAACTCTGTCATCTTGTGTTTTTATTCTCTTTTCTCTGCATAAATCATTCTTGTTCAACCTGATATACTAGGGACCTTGCAGCAAAGACTAAGAGTCCGTGTGACATTATTCAATATGGTGGGCCAGGAGGTCATTTTGAAGATCTGTGTAATTTATGTGAGTGCGGCAGAGTCTGTTATATATGTAGGTGTCAATTCCAACATCGTAATCCATAGATCTTTACCCTGCATATCAGGACAATCTGGAATCCATTTACTCAATGTGTCCTCTCCATCTCCTGAACCACTTCCACTCTAATCCAAGCCACCACTATCCCATATCTGCACCAATAACTTCCCAGCTGCTCCTTATGTTTATTTCCTCCTCCCGTTATCTCCCTAGAATCCATTCTCTGCAAAGCAGTCCCCAAGGAATGATCTTTTTAAAGTGCAAACCAGATCATATAAATCTTCTGCTCATACTCTCTAATGACCTGGAGTAAAAATTCACACTCTTTGTCCTGCCTCACTAACTTCTAAATCTGTGTGATCATTTGGAAGCCATAGTCACACGTGGCTATTGAGCATCCAAAATGTGGCTGATCCACAATGAGATGTGCTGTAAGTATAAAATAGAGACCAGATTTTGAAGACTGGAAAAAAAAAAAGACTCTAACGGAAACTATATGAATAATCTTTATGTTGATTACATATAGAAATGATAACGTTTAGATATGTTAAAGTCTATTGTGAAAATGATTTTCCCTATATATGTGGCTATCAGAGAATTTTTCTTTACGCACAGTGACTTGCATTATGTTTCAGTTGGACAGTGCTGATCTGAATGCTGTTGCTGCTGCCTGACTCTGCCCTGCCCTCACTCATCCTTCTGCTGGTCCCGGAGTTCAGCAACACTGCTCTTTTTTTCTGTGATCAGGCAGTGATCAATCCTGCGCTGGGACATCTATTCTGTTTACTCTGTGTGGAAGGCTTTTCCCAGTCTTGACAAGGATGGTTCTTTCTCTTCATTCAGATTTGAGCTAAATATAAGCTGCTCTGAGATGTCTCCTCTAAATAGCCCATCAAAATGGTTATCCTATCACTTTTTATTCCCATAGCATTCCAGTTATTCTCTGCATCACATTTGTCACGAGCTGATAACTTCTTTCCTTCTTTTCCTTTATTTTACCCATTCTTCCCCTCGTATTCCTCAATAACACTACAGAAGCAGGTATTGTGTCTTGTCCATAGCTGTACGCCAGTGACAAAATAGATCCGGATACACGGAAAGCACTAACACAAAACTTCTTAAATTGACACTTTTTGAGACATAAGAAACATGAAGACAAAAAGACCAGAGAAACATTTCTGGAATATGTCTTACATGTCAGGAATTGACAAAATAATTATATTTCCAATTTAACAAAATGGCTCTTTGCTATCTCATTTGGTTGGCAAACTACGGCTCGTGGACCAAATCAGGTCTGTTTGTGTTGTTCTAAATAAATATTGATTGGAACATGGCCACACTTATTTGTTGACATACTATCCCTTGTTGTTTTTGTACTATGTGACTGAGTTGAGTAGCTGCTAGAGAGATTGTGTGGCTCATAGAGCCTAAAATATTTACCATCTGTTTTTTTTTACAGAAGAAGTTTGCTAAGGTAGTCAAAGGATGACTTGGAAGGGCTATCATCTTTTCAATAAGTCCATAATTGCAAAATCAGAGTGAAAGGAGTGTGGTGCACGTGAAGCTTCAACACGAAGTCCTCCATCTCCCCGCGACTGTATTTGAGACCCTGAGTATCCTTATAAAGACAAGAAAGAGTTGCTTGGTGAAACCACCTCAACCCTGTGGGGGAGATATTATCACGCATATTTGACAGATGAGTTAACAGAGATCCCAAATAGGTAAGACACAGAGCCTGTATGGAAATCTAGAACTGTCTCATCACTTATCTACAGTAGTTTCAGAATTCTAGACAGAATGCCCTCCACTCCTGCTGCAGACAATGCTTTTAAAAAGTCTCTCCAACTGCTCTTTTTCAGTGCCTTAGTTTTTGCCTCAGCCTTGGTAATTAATGTCAAGTCCTGGAAGGTTTACTATTGAATGCATCTGGCTCCCCTCCAAGCTATTAAAAAGTCTGAAGAGCCTGCATCCAATCAAGAAATAATAATGATCTTTGGCTTAGCTATAATGTGAAGCAAATGAAGGCGATGCTTTAAAATTGGTTCTGAACTTCCTTGGCACACGCTTTGCTCTTTGCATATTGTTAATTTTTTTATATATACATACAAAAGTTCTCCATGGTAATCGTTTTCCTTTACCACAACCCATAGCATTAATCCCTGTTTTTCATCTTTCTAGCTTTCTCTTCCTCTTATTACCAAAACTAAATTAAAATACTTTGAGTTGACAGATAGCCACCAAGATAAGCATAATGTGGCTCAAAAGAATCATTCATAATAGCAGAAAGACAAATTTTCCTAATTCATTTTTTTTTTCTCCTTAGACTCTGCCTCCTCTCCATGATGTGGAGATGGTTTCGGACCATCGCTACCTGTTGCTTCCTCCTGATCCAAATCCAGTTTCTAATGTTGTTGATCTGGTGACTTGAGTGCTGTATACAACCATCATCTAGCTTCACTTCTTCGTAGTTAGGCATCTCAGCAAATGACCCAACCCAGCTTTCTGCGTCTGGCAGCTGTCCTCAGAATGGTTCGGAGAAGCTAACCTTGGTTACCCAGATGGGGTTACCCAGATGGGGCCCATCTGCTTGGCAGTCTTCAGTCACAAATTAAAGCCTAGGCCCTGATGATGACCAAAACAAGTCAGATGAGAAAGGAGAGGTCTTTCTACAGAGAAAATTCCTGCTGATGTGACTCAGCACATTCGTTTCTGATAGAAGAAGTACCCACAGATATTTGCTGGTTAGACGGATGGTTTGGGGAGTGACTGGGTGGATGAGTGTGAAGATGAATTCAACAAAGTGAAGAGTAAATTTGGTTCACCTAGACTTTTTTAAACTCTAGGTAGGATGAGCAAGTGGATATTTAATGGTTGTTCTAGTAAGCTAGAATAATAATTGTCTTCAGTCAATTCAAAAAAGCGTGAATATCATCTGCTTGGTCTACCATGACAGACCTTATTAACCAATGTTGTTCATTTCGTGACACTACTAGCTGTCAAAACCAATCTGCCTGTTTAATCAATTTTGGCTTGTTTCTGAAAACTGAAATTTAGCCTTTTAACTGTGAGCTGTTATCCCTCTTCCAGTTAATCTGAATTTTCACAGGTCATGGTAGATCACAAATTGTGTAATTCCATTACACTTCCATTCACAGATTCTGAGCGACTGAGAGTTGCATATATGGAGGTACTTGGTTTGGGACACAATCTGGCTTGTGGGTTCTGATGTAAGACGAAATCAAGTTATGCTCAAAGGTGAGAGCAAGCTGGGTAGGAACATGCCAGAAATAGCCTTCCCTTGCTTAAGGTTTCCTTACTTGATAAATGTAAATATAATATAATATATATGCCTGCACAATCAGCACATCCATTTTATTTAGGTCGCTGTTATCTCTACTAGCTATGCCTCATTTTGCAGCAGGGCAGCCCAGCCCACATGATAGGAGAAAGTCTACTAAAGGCTGCCATTGCAATATGGAAGTGTCGTGTGTGTGTGTGTGTGTGTGTGTGTGTGTGTGTGTGTGTGTGCGCGTGCGTGTGTGTGTGTAAGTGGTGCCTGGAAGCACTGACACTCCGACTACATTGCAGCCATAAATGGTGTCATGCTTTTCTGCTAAGTTCTCCCTACTACGAAGTTGGCTTCTGGGCCCTGCATTACACCAGCAGATGCATCAGGAAACCCTGGGGTAAAGATACCAAGAAAGCCCTTTCCAGTCCCAGTACAGCTTATAGGAGGGAGGGACGTTTCATTCCTCCTTAATTGAGAGTTGGAGAGGACCATGGGTAGAGAGGAAGAGAGAGGAGAGAGGAAGCAACTTCTTTCTCTGAACACATAACCCAAAAGCTTGCCTTTCAACAACTTGAGGGGATTCCCCAACATGACCGTGGTTAGGACTGCAGTGAAGGGAACCTACAGAAGGCAGCGTGGAAACCAGGCTGTGAGGTCCCTAAAGAAAGCAATCAAAAGATGTTACCATTCTCTCTGCTTATACTGAGGGCACAGGCCCTGCTGCAGGCTGGTTTCCCTGCACCATTAGAGCCTGATTATGCTCCCACATCAACCCTGACCTTCTAGATGGCAGGCAAAGTTCAGTCTGTGCAAGGCACAGCTGGTTTCTGACTTAGGGCTGTGAATTGACTGCAGCGGTGTTGGCCCCAGAAATGTCACACTGAAGTTTATCACCATTATTTCTTATGGGAAAATTGCTTTTGATCTGGGCTTGTTTAGGGGGATCAGTCATTTTCAAGGACAGACTGTGCCCAGCATTGCTGGAGGTGGTAACCATAAGCCTGCCATGTGCTGCCGAATCACGCTGCATGTGAAGAGCTTCACTCAACCTTGGGTGCCAGCCTAAGGAAGGACCGCAGTGATCTGGGGAGGCGAACAGATGAGAGGAGGCTCTAGCCTGGGTGTGTAGCCTGGAAAGCAAGCTCAGAGGTAGCATGTGTTCTGTGCCACACCAGGGAGCAGGAATGTGAGTGACCCATGAGCAGATGTTTAGGGACACAGCATCTCCGTCAGTGTGTTTGGGCTGAACTCTCATCTGTGTTGAGAACTGTGTGTATGATCAGATGCAAGGTGGACCAGACCATTTTATAGGAAGTGGAATGGGCAAGTTGCAGATGGTGTAGGAGTCTGGAAAGAGAGAGCTCCCTTCAGCTGAGTCCTGGCACCATGCTTGTCATGCTCTGTCTGTTTATTTCCCTTTCCTCATTTAATGCCACTTGATTGTGGAAGAAAATAAATCTCAGAGATGTGAAGAGTTAAAGCTGCTTATGTCTAGTTCTGTGTTCTTTTTCTCACTTGCTGCTGTTGGAGCCTTCCTACTGGGGAAGTTTTCATCCCGGAAGAAAGAAAATGATATCTTCTTGAGGACTGACTGGGCTCAGTATCCCCCATGTGGGAGTGTAACCAAGTACATACCCCAGTGCCAAGGCCATCCATGTGCATCTGTGTTCCTGGCTCAAGGAAGATCTTTTAAAACCAGAGGAAAAAATTCTTTTTTTGTGTGGTCAAAGGCACATGGTGTTGAGTCTTCACTGATGAGAAAATTACCACTGACATCCAAGGGGAAATCAACTTTTATTCAAAACAACAGTCTGGAGTCTTGCATATTTTTTTTCTCAGTGCTGCTTCTAATTCTTCCTTAAACTCAAGGGAAAATTTCACTGATTGTCTGGGCCTCATTTTCTCCACTTATAACATAATCGTCCTCAATCCTCCTTCAGGTTCATTATAAAAATGAATATAAAAGCAGTTTTGCCTTTAATAGACCCATTTGGATACAGATCACAGACAACTATAAAAAGGCATTAATAATAGTTTTGTTGTCATTAAGAAAAACAACCACAAATAATCATAACACTAATTCAGTTACAAAAGAATCCAACCTGCCTTTGATGGAAGGGAAAGAATGTGCTATTTTTCTTTTTATTATGGGCATTACATAATTAACTTATGTTTATAGAAAACTCAGGACAGATAAAGCATAAGGAGTACCAGCATTCATGATCTCACTTCCCAGATGTAAGAAACTATTGCCTACATTTTGGTATAAACTCTTCCTTCATTTCCTTCCCCTACATTTATGTGTGTGTGTGTGTTTGTGTGTGTCTATAAAATATTCCAGATTTTACCATTTTTTGAAATGGTATCACACCATATTCTTTTGTAAGTTGACTGTTGACATAGTACTATACTGTGACCATCTTATCCTGTCAATAAAATCTATTTAATCAAAACTCTAAGTGATTGAACTATCCATTGTTTTGGTGTCCCGTAATATATAGAAATAGTTTTTACTGTTGAAAATGAACAAACACCAATCATCCTACCCAATGATGCAATGAACATCTTTTACTCGCTGATCTGATTGTTTTTTGGGAAGCCTTCCTAGAAGCAGAACCATGGGGCCAAAGAGTATGTGCATTTTGTGGTTGGTGATACACAGTCCAACGCTCTCTCCAGAAGGCTGTCCATGTGCTCCTCCCACCTCTGCGCCAGAAGAAGCCAGTTTCCCCAGGCTCTTGCCAACAGCAGGCATGATCCTTCTCTTTAAATTTGCCAACTTGAGGGATGCAAAAATGGTATTCTGTACTCATTTGCATTTCTTATTTAGTGGTGAGTGGAAGCATTTTTTTCCCCATGTGTTTCTTAGCCATTTTAATTTTGTCTACTACAAATTGCCTATTTATTTACTTTGCGTATTATTTTTCCAGAATATTTTTCTCTTATCTAATCTTTCCTAAGAAAGTATATTTAGCAATATTTTCTATACCTTATTTTAGGATGTAGAGATTCATGTCCTCTTAAAATGTGATTTCCCCAGTGCAGTCTCTTCTCATAGAACAAAGGCAGACAATAATTGTAAGAAGCAAAATGGACTGACACTAAAATTTCCAAAGAGCATATATGATTTTTTAAATTAGTATTTTATCCCTCAATTTTTAATGTGTAATCACTCTCTCTCCTTCTCTCTATCTTTCTCTGTGTTGATGATCTTGTACTTATGGTTTGGGTTTGAAAATAAATAGGCTATCTAACTTCCCTGCTCAGTCTGAGCCTCAGAAACTTCTATAATAATGTGTTTGTGTATGTGTGTGGGTAGGGAATTGGGTATAAGCTGTAGTCTCCACAAGTTGTCTTTATATCATCACCTGAAGGGCTTCTGCAACCGAAGCACTTATGAAAACAGCACAGGCAACTAGTTGAAAATGACAGAACCTATATTTTGGTACTAGGATAAGAACTATATATATAATTCAGTATATAGACAATTTAAGCAAAATTTCATGTAACAAATCATAAATGATACATCATAGCTTCTGATATTAATTTCTAAGCCTCCACCAAGAATTACAAAGACCTCCACCAAGAATTACAACTCTTCTGTTGTTTCAGATCTCGGATTTCAGCCTCTCCTCTTGCCCCAAGTTGCTATCAGGGCCCTGTTTCCTAGTCACTACAAGCTCCCATATTCACAATTGCCTATGTTACTCTCCATTCAGTCTTGAATTGGAGCAGTTAAGCATACTAGCTTCCTCTGATGCTTTCTGCAGAACAATTGCTCTGGTTGTTGTTAGCCTTCACTTCCTAGTGCTGAAGCTTCTCTCTCCTAGAACACTGTCTGCCATCCTGTGCTTCAGTAGCACTGGTTCACTTCCTACCCCTGCTGTGGCAGTGGGAAGGGTTTTATAAGGTTGAGCAGAAGAGTATCCTCCAGACTGGGACCTGGGTGAAAATTATTTCCTGTTCTCATTCTTTAAAGATGAGAACACTATGTCACTTCAGTGAGACACCTGTAAACAATCCATCTAGCTGCTTGACCATGTAAATCTCAAATTATAAGGGCTGTTTACACCTGCAGGGGTCCTGCAAATCTCGTTTACGTAAAAAAGTATTTTAAGTCTCTAATGAGCTATATATAGCTCATAATTTGGAGATATTTGGGACTTCCCTGGTGGCACAGTAGATAAGAATCTGCCTGTCAATACAGGGGAAAGTGAAAGTGTTACTCAGTTGTGTCGGACTCTTTGCGGCCCCATAGACTGCAGCTCCCCCAGGCTCCTCTGTCCGTGGAATTCTCCAGGCAAGAATACTGGAGTGCACGGCCATTCTCTTCTCCAGGGGATCTTTCTGACCCAGGGATTGAACCTGGGTCTCCTGTGTTGCAGACAGATTCTTTACGGTCTGAGCCACCAGGAAAGTCCCTGTGCAGGGGATGCGGATTCGATCCCTGGTCGGGGAAGATTTCACATGCCAAGGAGCAACTAAGCCCGTGACTACATCTAGTGAGCCCTCCGCTCTAGGGCCCATGAGCTGCAACAAGAGAAGCCACCGCAATGAGAAACTTGCACACCGCAAAGAAGAGTAGCCCTTATTCAGCGCAACTAGAGAAAGCCTGCACAAAGCAACGAAGACCCAGTGAAGCCATAAATAAATAAATAAAAATAATTTGGAGATGTTTACCAATTGTCCACCTCCTTTTGAGATTTCCTGCTCCATTTGGTAATCTAGGGGTTCATAAGATAAGAGATACACCGACTTTGCCTAAATATGGACATGGCGCATTTTTCGTTATTCTGCCATGCCATGTCTAAGACAAAGCAGGTTGTGTCTAATTGATTTCTACTGAAAATATTTAGAGACATCAGAGAAATAGCACTGAACAGGAAGAAACTTTAAGTTGTGTTGTCAGGGATGACTATCCCTAATATTTTATCTGCTGTTCTATAACCCAGAGAAAACTTCCCCTGTGTGCCTCTGCCCACCATACGGCTGACGCCCCAGTCCCCTCTTGTGAGAGCTTTCTCCTATCTCATCTCTCAATTGCCAGGCCTTCATCTCCTGTTAAACACCAAGATTCTTATTTCACAATTAAGCAGAGCCTTTTATCTTTTTTTTTTTAGAGGTTTACTTTTTAAAAATTAATTAATTTTTAAATTAAAGTATAATTGCTTTTCAGAATTTTGTTGTTTTCTCTCAGCCTCAACATGAATGAACCATAGGTATACATATGTCCCCTCCATCTTGAACCTCCCTCCCATCTCCCTCCACATCCCACCCCTCCAGGTTGGTACAGAGCCTCTGAGTTCCCTGAGACATACAGCAAATTCCCATTGGCTATCTATTTTATATATGATAATGTAAGTTTCCATGTTACTCTCTCCATACATCTCACCCTTTCCTCCCCTCTCCCCACAATTAAGCAGAGCCCTTTATCTTTGTTTTATCTTAAACTTCTTCTCTCAGATTATGCTAAAACTTTGTCTTATTCAATAGAGCCACTCATGTGTGTGTTCTTCATTCAGTCATGTTCAACTCTTTGCAGCCCTATGGACTGTAGCCTGCCAGGCTCCTCTGTCCATGTAATCCTCCAGGCAAGAATACTGGAGTGCGTAACCATTCCCTTCTCCTGGGGATCTTCCTGACCCAGGCATCGAACCCAGGTCTCCACATTGCAGGTGGATTCTTTGCCAACTGAGCCTTTAAGAAAGCCCCTGAACCACTCATCAGAGAGCTTAAGCTCTCTGAACACAGAACCGATGACGGTCGGTCAGTAAATATATAAAACATGCCTTTTCCTGCACTGACATCAAGCAGCACAGCCCTTAGAGACTGGTCTACCCAGGCTTCCATCTTGGCTCTCTGGGTTCACACATATTCCTCTCACTTTCTTTTCCTTTGCTTTCTCTCTCCTGTTGTATGTAGACAGCCAACTTTGTAGCCCTTCCTACCTTGCTGTGGTTTAATAAAAAGATCCGGTCACCAGATCTCTCTGCTCACTCTTGAATAGCAGGTCCTGGGCCAGGATGTTTAATGCCATTCTCCTCAACACGTGCTATCAGCCAACATCCACTCCCTCTATTTCCATTTCCTCTTGCTCATGGGGTTTTTCAAACTGCTGGAGGCAGTCCAAAGGGTACAGTAACCAGGTCTTCTCCAAGTTTATTTTTCTCTTTCTTTGACCTGCACCATTTAGCAAATGATTGTTTTAGCATGCCACACGGTTGAAGTAGCCTCACAGAAGTACTTCACCCCGTTCTTGAGAAAATCCAATGCGATGTTTGCTGATCAGAAGGGAGCCTTAGCCACTGCTGCCAAGTGCTCTTACTCTGTTCTCCTTCAGAAAAGCCATACATCATCGGGCCTGGCCCAGTGCTGTGCAGCCTGATGCTCTAACTGCACTGTGATTACCTGCACTGGGCCTCTTGCCTGCCTTCGATGTGATCATTTCTCGTGGGTATAATTCATTGCCGTCATTGAGGGCTTGGAGGTGATTCATTTCCACTGTCTCCTGTGGCTTCTAAATAAAACATTTTAAGCAAAGAATAGACAAAAGGGAAGGCTGAGAACAATGATGAATCTCCCCATCACTCCCAGCTGACATGTTCCCCTCTCAGACCAGGATCAGTGCATTAGGAGTTAAGAGATCACTCATTTCGTGGTATTTTTGTAATAAATTGCAATGTTCACTATTGTGTGATTGAAGTCTTTTTTTTCTAAAGGAAGATGCTATTAAAAGAAAAAAATTCTCCCTCTATTCACTGAAGATTATACTGACTTTCCGAAGAAAGTCTTGCTGGTGAATCTGATGCCAAGCATTTAGCTGGGAGGATGCCGCCTCAGTCTGAGATGCCTGGGCCCTAATAATATTAATGTATTTTAGCTCCTCTATACCTGAAACCAGAGCTTACCCCAGAGGGTGATGGACCTATCAAAGTGGGTCTCCATCTAATGTAAGTTTTCCTTTGTTGCTTATGCCCAGGTATGCTGAAAAGAGCTGCTTTCTGTTCTCTGGGAGGGGGAAATACTCACTCAACAAAAGGATTCTGTGCATAGGGTTGGAAGTGGGGAGAGTGTGATAGCCTCAAGGGGAGCTGGCATATGGATAAGGACACAGAGGGAGGGATAATAGGCAAATAATGTGGGAGCCTGCCTTCCTCCAGATAACAAGTGTGTAAACCATTCCATTTCCTCATTCCAGCCTGCTCAGCTGTTATTAGCAGCTTAAAGCATCTCACAGACACAGCTTTGATGCAGCAAATAAACTGCACTGGCCTAGTTTTGCTGATGGCCTCAACCCTCTCCAAATACAGGCATGATATTCAAATTATTCCAAGGCTGGTACAGTCCAGGCACTGACCAGTTGGAGGTGATAAATGAAACACTTTTGCTGTTAGATTACTAGAGTCCACACAGATCAACCTTCCTTCTGATTGCTCCTGTAGCAATGATGGCACCCTTCTGCAATATGCCATCAGGGTAACGTCTAATTTCTTCTTTCTTCAGTAAGTCATTTTTGCTACAGCACACTTCCTACTGAGAATTTCCTTGCACTTTAATATCAGTACTTTTTTTGCTTTCAATTCTTCTATACATGAAGAAGTAGCTAGTATTCATATCTTAATTAGCCATAAAATGCTTCCTTCAATTCTCTTCCTCCCTTTCCTTCTTAAATATTCAAATGCAACAAAATATTGATGAAGAATAAAATTAATAAAACAAGCTATTTTAAAAGACTCATTAAAATTAAATCAGTGTTTAAAAAAATTTGTATCAGAACAATGCATGTAAATCAAAGGTATTAACTATTTTCAGATTATTTTAGTGTTGAGTTGATTTTGCTCTAATTCTTTGCAAATTTTTAATGGCTAGGTAATATGTTTATATGGTGAATGTTATCTATTAATTAGAGTATTTGATTCACCAGAAAATAACTCCATATATCTCAAATCATGTAGTATGGTAATTTAACCTAGTCTTTAAAGAGATGTAGAATGGTTAAATTAATTTATTAAAGTCAGAACTCAGAGCATTTAACATAATGATCATGGGTACTATGGTGTGTGAGATGAGCCATACACATTTTGATATAATTTTTGCATGTATAGCTATTGATAACAGCTAGAGCGTGATAGCCTGAAATTGCAGTCTCTTTGCTGACTCCTGTTTCCCCTGTCCATCAAAGGCAGCCCATTTCACTTGAGTGTAAGAGATGAGCAATGAAGACTGTGATGATTAACAACTTCATCTCTCTCTTCTGGAAGAAGATGATACTATGCCATATCTTACAGTTTTCAAAAGGAAAAATGCCATAGTGGGATTCTACTTTAACTCAGATCTGGATGTAATCCTGATGACACCAATAGATATGGGGACATGTCGCTGGGCAGAGCTGAGTGAATCATGGTGATGACATTTTCATCACCAAGCACTTTGCTTATTTCTAAGCAATCAGTCAAATAGTCTAGAATCATTTGCAAATTCTTATGAGAGCAGTAGCTAGGAAGATATTTTTTTAGTTTTAATATAAAGTTTATAAAATCAATAAAAAATTTGTTTTTTTAAGAGGATATGTATAAAGTCACAGCCTCCAACTTTCCAGACTGATCCAGATTAACAGTCCCTCATATCAAGATCACGTGTTTCCTTGAGGTTGGGCAGTCTATATCTGATGATCACACTATGCCACATAATAGATAACTTCAGAGATAGCCTTCCTAGTGACGTTAAAGCTGGTATCCAGCCCCTTGGAACAATTAATCAGAAACTATAACATAATCCAGAATTTCAAGTCTCATTCTTTGCACTTAAGCTTACAAAGAACATGACTGGCAGAGACCAGAGTTCGTGGTGGGGTCTTCTAGGACCACTTCTTTCTAAACTCCTCCGGCAATTGAGGACATAGCTTTTAACTCCTGTTTTTTCTCATGCTGCTTGAATTCTAGAATCTGAAGCCAAGAAGCTGACATCTTTAATGTGAGGGGATCAGAGAAAATGTCTTTTTATTTCTTTAAGCATTAATTCTTTTGTTTACCCTTCTGATCTTCTTCCAGGTTTCTGACAGTGCACACACCGGCTCTCTTGAATCTATTCTTTGTATCTTTACAATCTATCAACGTTCAGTTACTAAGTAACGTCTGATTCTTTGTGACTCCATGGACGGTAGCCCGCCAGGCTCCTCTGTCTATGGGATTTTCCCCTCAAGAAAACTGAAGCGGGTTTGCCATTTCCTCCTCCACAGGATGTTCCCAACCCAGGAGTTGGACCCACATCTCCTGCATCTCCTGCCTTGGCAGGTGTATTCTTTACCACTGAGTCACCTAGGAAGCCCATTTTTCAATCCGTCATTTTGCCCCAAATTCTGCAAGAGCAAGCCAGCCTTTAAATAAACTGCATTGATAGATTCTACTATTCAACATAGTTTTCTTGTCTTCATTACAAATATTTTAAGCAACTGTGTGTATTATTTGATTGTAATCTTGCCTGATCTTAGATCAGTTCTTTACTCTTGCCGGGAAAATCCCATGGATGGAGGAGCGTGGTAGGCTACAGTCCAAGGGGTCGCAAAGAGTTGGACACAACTGAGTGACTTCACTTTCTTTTACATTGATGCAGATTCCATCAAACGTTAGTGCTTTTCTGATGCTTTTTTTGTGTGTTTCATATGTGGGCTGAGAGCAGCAAGGGGCAGGTATAGTGAGCCAGTGTTACTAAATCCGTCCCTGCTGAGTAACTTTGGTATGATGCAACCTGGGAGATAAAAGGACCATGAATGAGTTAGAAGATGTCACTCAGTAAACTTCACAACACATTATGGTGGGAACCAAACAATTCCAGCATAACAAAGAAAAAATTTGCTTTCTCCCTCTCAGATTTCAAGAGATTGATGATCTTCCACTACCTCATAAGGACTGAGGTGACCAAGGAAAATCTACAAGCACCATTAAAAGAGACAGAAGCCCAGACAGGACATAGAGGAAGCCACTGGCCTTATAAACAGTAAAGGTGAGTGTCAACATACTTTTGGATACACATAAGACACCTCTTAGGGAGTCCCAGAAATTCACTGGAGGTGGGAATGACTTTTTAAGAGACTGAATTAATGCAAGTGTTAAGCAGGGGCTTGGAGCTGTTTGGATTCAGCTGTAAGTATTAATGTGCCATCATTCAATTTTTTAAAAAATTATTTGTGATATTAATGAGTTTTAAGCTATGATTAAGTTTGGATGAACCCATTATCTATATAAAAAACTAGCATGGGCTTTCCTGGTGGCTCAGTTGTAAAGAATCTGCCTGCCAATGCAGGAGACACAGGTTGGATCTCTGGTCTGAGAAGATTCCCGTGCCATGGAGCAGATAAGCTTATGTACCACAGCTATTGAGCTTGTGCTGCAGCTCAGGAACCACAACTACTGAAGCTCATGTGTCCTCATGCTCATGCTCCACAACAAGAGAAGCCACTGCAATGAGAAGCCGACGCACTGCCACGAAGAGTAGCTCCCACTTGCCACAAGTAGAGAAAGTCCACATACCACAAAGACCCAGCATAGCCAGTAAATAAATAAAATTA
This sequence comes from Ovis canadensis, assembly GCF_042477335.2. Lineage (NCBI taxonomy): Eukaryota > Metazoa > Chordata > Mammalia > Artiodactyla > Bovidae > Ovis > Ovis canadensis. The sequence continues at coordinate 77,523,437 of NC_091248.1, read as the reverse complement.
TTTTTTAAAAACACTAACATAAATAACACCATGGAATATATTTGTGGGCACCTCTGACCCTATCTTCCTCTCTGTTCTTTAGGTAACAACTATCGTGAATTTTGTATCTATCACCCATATTGTTATATATGTAGTTTATTCATTTTCCCTGTTATTTAATATTCCATGGTGTGAATATGCCACAGTTTACCTATGTATTCTTTTATCCAGGAAAGTTAGATTGCTATGGTTTTTGTTTTTAAAAACAATTCTGCTGTGATCATTGTTTACATGTGTCTTGATATAAATATGCCAGCATTTCTCTAGAGTGGAGATGCTGGAAAATAGGGCATGTATGTGCACAGCTTTGTAAGATAATGCCAAACTAAACAATTGGGGAAAGTGAAAGCGAAGTTGCTCAGTCGTGTCTGACTCTTTGTGACCCCATGGACTGTAACCTATCAGGCTCTTCTGTCCATGGGATTTTCCAGGCAGGAGCACTGGAGTGGGTTGCCATTTCCTTCTCCAGGGGATCTTCCTGACCCAGGGATCAAACCCAGGTCTCCCGCATTGTAGGCAGACACTTTACCGTCTGGGCCACTGGGGAGATCATACAATTGGTAGTACCAATTAATTCTCCACTGTGAATGATTAAGAGTTTCTTCTGCTCCAAAGCCTACCAGGTTTGGTATTGTCAGAATCTATTTTTTTCCAATATTGTAGGTATAAAATGGTTTCTTATTGTGGCTTAGTGTAAATTCCAGTGTTATGAACAAAGTTGAGTGTATTTTCATATTTGTGTTGTGTTTTCTGTGAAATGCATGCTAATGGTAGTGAGACTCAAAATACCTACAACTGTTGCCATCATATCAAATGCCTGAGAATACATCAAATCAATGAAAATTGGCTGCAAATTAGCTCTATTTATATCTTTGGCTGAGTCTTCTATTGGGTCTTTTGACTGCTTCTTACTGATTTCTAGAATTTTTTTTTTACATATTCACTATGTGTGTGTGCTTAGTCACTCAGTCGTGTCCAACTCTTTGCAACCCCATGGACTGTAGCCTGCCAGGCCCCCCTGTCCATGGGATTCTCCAGGCAAGAATACTGGAGTGTGTCATCATGACCACCTCCACGGGGTCTAACCAAACCAGGTATAGAACCCAGGTCTCCTGCACTGCAGGCAGATTCTTTACTCTCTGAGCCACCAGGAAAGTATACTAATCCTACTACTTAACACAAGTTGAAAATATTCTCTCTTAGTCTGTGGTTTGTTTTTCACTTACTGTCTGGCGGTATTTGATGAACAGGCATTATCCATTTTAATATAGTCAGATGTATAGATCTTTTCTTCTGTGTTTAGTGATATTTTAAAAAAAATCATTTCTTGCAGCTCATGCAACTCAATACCAGAAAAATAAATGACCCAATCAAAAAGTGGGCCAAAGAACTAAACAGATATTTCTCCAAAGAAGACATACAGATAGCTAACAATCACGTGAAAAGGTGATCAACATCACTCATTATCAGAGAAATGCAAATCAAAACCACAATGAGGTACCATTTCACGCCAGTCAGAATGGCTGCCATCAAAAAGTCTATAAACAATAAATGCTGGAGAGGGTGTGGAGAAAAGGGAACCCTCTTATACTGTCTGTAGGAATGCAAACTAATACAGCTACTATGGAGAACAATGTTGAGATTCCTTAAAAAGTTGGAAATAGAATTACCATATGACCCAGCAATCCCACTGCTGGGCATACACACTGAGGAAACCAGAATTGAAAGAGACACATGTGCTCCAATCCTCACTGCAGCACAGTTTACAATAGCCAGGACATGGCAGCAACCAAATGTCCATTGGCAGAGGAATGCATAAGGAAGTTGTGGCACATACATACAATGAAATATTACTCAGCTACAAAAAAGAACACATTTGAGTCAGTTCTAATGAGGTGGATGTGCAGTTCAGTTCAGTTCAGTCGCTCAGTCGTGTCCGACTCTGCAACCCCATGAATCACAACACGCCAGGCCTCCCTGTCCATCACCAACTCCTGGAATTCACTCAGACTCACGTCCATCGAGTCGGTGATGCCATCCAGCCATCTCATCCTCTGTCATCCCCTTCTCCTCCTGCCCCCAACCCCTCCCAGCATTACAGTCTTCTCCAATGAGTCAACTCTTCGCATGAGGTGGCCAAAGTATTGGAGTTTCAGCTTTAGCATCAGTCCTTCCAATGAACACCCAGGACTAATCTCCTTTAGAATGGACTGGTTGGATCTCCTTGCAGTCCAATGGACTCTCAAGAGTCTTCTCCAACACCACTGTTCATAAGCATCAATTCTTCAGCACTCAGCTTTCTTCACAGTCCAACTCTCACATCCATACATGACCCCTGGAAAAGAGGTGGATGTAACTGGAGCCTCTTATACAGAGTGAAGAAAGTCAGAAAGAAAAACACCAATACAGTATATTAATGCATATATATGGAATTTAGAAAGATGGTAACGATAGCCCTATATGTGAGACAGAAAAAGAGACACAGATGTATAGAACAGTCTTTTGGACTCTGTGAGAGAAGGCGAGGGTGGGATGATCTGAGAGAATAGCATTGAAACATGTATATTATCATATGTGAAACAAATCGCCAGTCCAGGTTCGATGCATGAGACAGGTGCTCAGGGCTGGTGCACTGGGATGACCCTGAGGGATGGGATGGGGAGGAGGTGGGAGGGGGGCTCAGGATGGGGGACACATGTACACCCATGGCTGATTCACATCGATGTATGGCAAAAACCATCACAATATTGTAAAGTAATTAGCCTCCAACTAAAAGAAATTTTTAAAAAAAGAAAGATGGTAATAATGACGACCCTATATGCAAGACAGCAAAAGAGACACAGATATAAAGAACAGACTTTCAGACTATGTGGGAGAAGGCAAGGGTGGGATGATTTGGAGAGAACAGCATTGAAACATGTATATTACCATATGTAAAACAGATGACCAGTGCAAATTCGATGCATGAAGCAGGGCACTCAAAACCTGTGCTCTGGGACAACCCAGAGGGATGGGGTGGGTAGGGAGGTGGGAGGAGGGTTCAGGATGGGGTGGGGCACATGTACAACTGTGGCTGAATCATGTCAATGTATGGCAAAACCCGCCACAATATTGTAAAGTAATTAGCCTACAATTAAAATAAATTAATTAATTAAAAAGTAAAAAATAAAATCATTAAACAGTAAAAAAAAATCATTTCTTATCCTGGGGTTAAAGATATTAATCTATATATATTATTTCAATGTTTAACTCTAGCTGCTCATATACTTGTCTTTAATTAATTAGAAATTGATTTTTATGTATAGAATATAAAGGGATTCAATAGAAGAGATGTGAGAAAGAGTCTGAAGGTAAATCCAACAGGATTTGCTGTTGAGTTGGATGTCAAGAGTGAGAGAAAGAGAAGAATCAAGTACAGCTCCAAAGTTTACGAACATGGTGCACTGTGAATGCAGTGTTAATAGCTAAATGGGAAGAGTAGGATTTTTTTTTTTTAAGGCAGAAACCAGGAGCTTGGTTTTGATCATGCTAAATTTGACATGACTGGTATGTATCCAAATGAAATTACTGAGGAGATGGTTGGGTCTCTGAGTCTAAAGTTCAGAAAAGAAGTGGAGCTGGAGAAGTTATGAACATAAGCCCTGAAACTCTTCAACCTTCCTGTCACTTTCTGCTCGCTCTCAGGTGTCTTCTCATCCTGCACGTGAGTAGTTCAAGTGTCAGCCAAGGAGTGCAGGGTAATTAACATGCAGAATGGGGGCTCCCCCCTTTGGGGAACTTTCCGCCTTAGAGTTTCAGCTTTCTAGCTACCCTAAGCTCTGACTTCTGACTCGTAGTGTCCGCAAACTGTTGCTCTCTCTTGAGCGATTCTCTAGGCCAATTGCAGGCAAACTGGCGTGTAACTTAGAGAAAGAGTTGTTTACATGTAGATCTCACCCAGCAGGGTCTTTTCTTTCAAGGGTCACAACCTCTCCATGTCTAGCAGCATTTTGTCAATCTCCAGAGCCTTCATATTGTTCTGGTTTTTAAAACAGTTCCCCACAGTTAGTAATTGTTATGAGGAGGAGGGTTGCTCTGATACCAACAAGTCCCCTGTTACTGAAGTCTAAGTTTCTGCCTATCTTCTGTTGAAAAGCAGTCCACATTTTCCCCTATGCTGTGTCCTTAACTTTCTTTTAAGTGGTCCATCCTTTCTAGGAAATGTGACTGATGAGGAAAAGCTTTCTGGGGTCTTACACTCAACTTGGGGAAGAGAGAAGAGAGACCCCTGACCACTGGGCAGCTTATCTCTCAAAAAGAAAAAGCCTAAGTACAACTTGGGTACAAGAGAACACTTTTCCCTGCACCCCCACCCCCACTAATTTTCCTCCCATGGTGGAGGTTTCCCACTAGGCAGGGTGGAGTCAGGAAAATCAGCGAGAGCCACGGTGCATTTCCTGGTGAGTCATCTGTAAGCAAACCCACTCTACAGTGGGGCTTTGTTTTCTTTAAAAGAAAACACAGATTGGTCTCCCACGAATAGTGCATTTGCTTCCTAATAAAGGGGTTTACCTCTCCTCTGAGAAGGAGCATTTGCCTCCTTCCTAATGATGCTCTGTTTTTAATTAATTAATTTTTATTGCAGTATAAATGCTTTCCAATGTTGTGTCAGCTTCTACTACATAGCAAAATGAATCAGCCATGCATATACATATATCCACTCCCTTTTGGATTTTCCTTCCATTTAGGGCACCATAAAACATTGAGTAGAGTTCCCTATGCTGTGCAGTAGGTCCCTATCAGTTGTCTATTTTATACGTGGCTTCAATAGTATATATGTGTCTTCTTACACAGGTTCCCCTTTTAACTGAGATGGCCTGCCTGCTCCATCTGAGGAGAACGATGCCAGGTTCAGACAGACTTCTTCTGGCAGCAAACCTCTCACCTTATTGGGCAGCTGAAGTTCATCTCACCACATGGTGTTGCTACGTCTACAGTAAGGGAACATGGCCTCAGCCTCTCTCACCCCCTTTCCAATGCTCCTTTCCACATCCTTTTTTCACTGTACCTGCCTCATTCACCCTCCCCACACACTTGTTCTTGTGCTTCTTCTGGTCAGAAGACAGACAATAAAAATTTAGAATAAAGTTGGTTCACTGGGGCTTTCTCATGTTCCGAAGCACAAGAAGAGAAGTTCTGAGGAGCTGCCTCTGCATGATACAATGATAAAAATTTCAGATGCTGCAACCTTGAGGAACTTTCTGGAGATTACCAATCCCCCTGCTCAGTGTGCTGCCCCGTCTGTCAATTTAGAAAGTCAGACCCACTGACAGAAGAGCTTTCCTAGGATGTGAGCTGCCCTGGATCTTGCCAGAAGCCACAAGAATCTCCTACTTCTTGTCTCCTATCTCCAACATACCGATCTGGAACCTCACGTTCAATAAAAACTAATATGCAAAGAATGCAGATAACGTGTAATGTGTTTCCACTAATCTTTTCTCCTTTTTTTTTTTGTTTGTTTTTTACATTCTAGCGAGAAGGTGGCTGAAGATCTTAGAGATTAGTTTATTTAAGCACAGCCATGCAGCTAGTAAGGACTTAAACTGAGAGTTGATCCAAATCCAGGAGCACTGCAAATTTCTCCATATCGTGTAGTTATAGAAATACAAATTTCTCCCTTAACCTTGAAGGACTTGCTAATAAAACCATCTAGGTTCTGAGCTATGTTTTCTTTTGGCCAATTTTTCAAAGGAAAATCTCTCAAAGATTCCCATCTCCAGGAATTGAAAGCTGTATTTGAAAGCAAGAAAGATTCTTAAATTTTCCTGTTAATCCCTATCTTCAGAAGGAAGCCCAGAGTCCTAATGCTTATATTTCTTTTCTTTCCATATGACCCTTTGAGTCATAGGCAGCTCTTTCCATGCTACATAATTTTGGTTGAGCTCCCAAACATGGTTCCATAGACTGAATGCATAAGAATACCCTGTTCAATTCAGTTCATTTGCTCAGTCGTGTCCGACTCTTTGTGACCCCATGAACTGCAGTGCGCCAGGCCTTCCTGTCCATTACCAGTTCGGAGTTCACTCAAACTCACGTCCATCGAGTCGGTGATGCCATCCAACCATCTCATCCTCTGTCATCCCCTTCTCCTCATTCCTTCAATCTTTCCCAGAATCAGGGTCTTTCCAAATGAGTCAGCTCTTTGCATCAGGTGGCCAAAGTATTGGAGTTTCAGCTTCAACATCAGTCCTTTCAATGAACACCCAGGACTGATCTCCTTTAGGATGGACAGGTTGGATCTCCTTGCAGTCCAAGACTCTCAAGAGTCTTCTCCAACACCACAGTTCAAAAGCATCAATTCTGGGGAGGGAGGTGGGAGGGGGGTTCAGGATGGGGAACAAGTGTACACCCATGGCAGATTCATGTTGATGTATGGCAAAACCAATACAAAATTGTAAAGTAATTAGCCTTCAATTAAAATAAATAAATTTATATTTTTAAAAAACCCCAAAGCATCAATTCTTTGGTGCTCATCTTTCTTTATAGTCCAACTCTCACATCCATACATGACCACTGGAAAAACCATAGCCTTGACTAGACGGACCTTTGTTGGCAAAGAAATGTCTCTGCTTTTTAAATACAGGTGACTAGGCCCCCATCAAAGGTCTGGCCCAGCAGGCCCCAGGTAGGGTCTCTCAGTGGTTTTGATGCACCCCCATGTCTGGGAGATCTTGCACTGGCTGAAGAGTCAAGTCGCAACATTGGAGACTGGAGGTTTGGTCCCAGCATTACCACCACTGCCTGAGAATCAACATGTTCACTTGTGATCTGGGGATAAGTAATTTTTGCCTTTATGTACCCTCTGAGGCCAATGTATGAGAGCAGAGTATACCATGGGTGTTAATACACATGGTGAAAATGCTTTACAAATTAGTTTATTTCTATTCTTCTTCACAGGTATGGCCAAGAGAGTATCTAAAGTGTGTTATCGACTCAATATTTAATATCCATCAAGTTTCTATTCAGGCTTCCCAGGTGGCTCAGTGGTAAAGAATCCACCTACCACTTCAGGAGCCATAGGAGATGTGGGTTTGATCCCTGGGTCAGGAAGACCCCCTGAAGGAAGAAATGACAACCCAGTCCAGTGTTCTTGCCAGGAATACTGGACAGAGGAGCCCAGGGGGCTACAGTTCATGGGGTTGCAAAAGTTGGACATGACTGAGGGATTAAGGGTGAAAATGCTGTGACTTCCTCAACATGGGCAGAGAATAATCTTGAGACCTGCTATATCACCAATCCCCAACCTTTTTGGCACCAGGGACCGGTTTCATGAAAGACAACTTTTTCAGGGATGGAGGATGGGAGGCACACAGTTCAGATGGTAATGTGAGCAATGGGGAACAGAAAATGAAGTTTGTTTGCTCACCTGCTGCTCACCTGTGGGGACCAGTTCCTAACAGGCTGTGGACCAGTACTGGTTTGCAACCCAGATGTTGGGGACCCCTGTCCTACATGATCTGTTGGCCGACATCTAGTCTATTGACCTTCTTCCAAATCTAGAACTTTACAACTGGTCTTTTCAGCTTCAATCCCACTTACACACTCACTTTAACAAAAAGCTTCTTTTTGCCTTCAGGTAAGTGTCACTTAGGTTCCTTTGTCTGTAGGACTTTCTCAATAAGCCTCTATGACCATCATTTTCCTTTCCACCATTTGGTGTTTAGGGCTACTCCAGTTCTCCTCAAACTTGAATGTAAATTACAAGGGCCTGGGAGTTTGTCATAAGTGCAGCTTCCTAGATCCAGAGGGGCTGAAGTGATGTCAAAAAGTTGCATTTTACTAGCATTCCAGGAAATTTGTGAAGATGATCCAAAGGGCACACTTTAGGAAATACTATGCTATACCTTCTGTGTAGCATCAAGTCAGAATGTGCTTATTTTGACGCAAGACATGGGATTTGTGGCTTTTAGAAGGGATGGGTCAGAGGATGGCCTTTTTTCACTATGAAGCAAAGTTTAGCTGAGCACTGTAGAGCTTCAGTACTCAACTTGTGGTCTGCAGCCCACCAGTCTCGACTTACCTGGAAGTTTAGCACAAATGCAGAATCTCAGGCCCTTCTCCATACCTTATGATTCAGGTTCTGCATTTTAACAAGATCCCCAAGTGATGCACATGTTCATTGAGGTGTCAGAAGCACAGGGTTAATGACTAGAACATGGTTTTGGATGGAAGCCAACTTGAGTTTAATTTTTGGTACCCTAATCTATCAGTTGTGTAAACAGAATTAGGAGCTTCACCTCATTGAGTGCCTTTTTCCTAGAGAGTAAATGGAAATGATAGATACTGCAAATATCATTTGAGTTAATGTTCTCTGAAGGAAAGTTATGACCAACCTAGATAGCATATTACAAAGCAGAGGCATTATTTTGCCAACAAAGGTCCATCTAGTCAAGGCTATGGTTTTTCCAGCAGTCATGTGTGGATGTGAGAGTTGGACTATAAAGAAAGCTGAGTGCTGAAGAATTGATGCTTTTGAAGTGCGGTGTTGGAGAAGACTCTTGAGAGTCCCTTGGACTGCAAGGAGATCCAACCAGTCCATCCTAAAGGAGATCAGTCCTGGGTGTTCATTGGAAGAACTGATGTTGAAGCTGAAACTTCAATACTTTGGCCACTTGGTGTGAAGAACTGACTCATCTGAAAAGACTCTGATTCTGGGAAAGATTGAAGGCAGGAGGAGAAGGGGACGACAGAAGATGAGATGGTTGGATGGGATCACTGACTCAAAGGACATGAGTTTTGGTAAACTCCGGGAGTTGGTGATAGACAAGGAAGCCTGGTGTGCTGCAATCCATGGGATTGCAAAGAGTCGGACACGACTGAGCAACTGAACTGAACTGACTCTTGGAGAATTCCTGACAGAAAATCGTACTTCATAAACATCAGCTTCTCAGCACTCATTCTGCCTTAATAGTGCCCCAAATTTATATGGGAAACGAGAAAATTGCTTAAGAAACCAAATTGTTTTTTAAACACTACAGGTGGAAAATTCAGATTTCTAGAGGTATACAGAGATGTCCTTGAGAGACCTTAAGCACTGTCTGAGAGGAGCAGACCAGGGACACTTTCTCTGTGACTGAAAGGAAAGAAAAATGAGGATATGTAAGAAAAGACATGAGGGGTTATAACTGAGCTGGGCCTTGCGGGGTCTTCCTGGGACAGACACCTCCCCTATATCCTCGGCTGTAGCTTCTCTCTGAAGTACCCAGATAATAGTATATGACGTACATTTCCTGAGTCGTTCTGTAGGTGCTAAAACTACCACCAAACGGAAGAAATTAACTACTTGATGAGCATGAGCACATAATTTGCAGACCTACTGAGACCTGAGGAATTTGATAATCTTAACCCTTGTGACACCACTCTGTTACCTCCCCATTATTCAAAGACCTATGCAGGACGGGATGACATACCCTGCAACTGCACTCCGACTTAGCCTTTAAAAATGCTTCTGATGAAATCCTTCGGTGAGCATGAGCTACCTGTTCTTATATTGGCACTTTATAGTAAACGCTACACTTCCCTTCACCACAAGCCAGTATCAGTAGACTGGCTTTACTGAACGCAGGAAAGTAGACCCATATTTAGTTCAGGAGCAGAATGAGTAACAAAATTGACTGAGTTCTCTCCAGTGATTCTACAGGGTTTAGGCAGTGCGGAATTGGAGGCTGAGAGAAAATGTCAGGCACCCAACAATGACAGCCTGCCCATGACTTTCCTGAAGGTGGCTGAGAGACAGTTATGCTGAGGGCAAATCAGAGGGTTTTCCACCTGATGCCCAGTCTCGGTGTGGGAAGTCAGGATGACATCTGTGGGTGTGGTGAGCTTTGGAGAGGCTCTGGCCAAGGCATTCAGGGACTTTCATGAGAGCCAGGAAACAGGAAGGTCGCCATCATGACCAGCACACCCTCCTTGTGTTACTTTTTTGCCCGGAATGGGAGTTACTCTATAATCCATGGCTCAGCCTCTAGCCTACCACCTACCTGCACACTCTGAGCTGGTGACTTAACTTCTTTGTGCCTCTTTCTATTTTCAATACACAGCGAATGATAGAACCTATGTCGTAGAATAGTATGGGGTTCAAATCTGATAATGCATATAAAAGGTCTACCTGTGACTCAGTCATCTACACTTTTGGTTTATTTATCATTAGAGTTACTATCTAACATCCATAATATGGACAGTAAATGAATATTTTAATGTGGATGTCAGCTAGGAAATCTTGTGCTTCTAAATAACCCCAAGGCACTTAGTGTTTGACCTGTATATAAAAGTAATTTCTGTTAGTTAAACTTAATACAATTTTATGATAATAAAATTATCAAAAATTATAATATGGTGCTCATATTATAATTAAAACATTTCCAGGAGCTCTCAGAAAGGGGAATTTATATCCAATGATAGTCAGTAAAGCTAATTACTCAATTTGTGGAAAACTGCACTGATTTATCAGTTATATATCTGTTATCTCTGTGACTTGTTCACAGAGCTTAGCAAACAGAGAGCTTCCATCACTCTTCCCATGTTTTTCATTGTTTCGCTCCACTGCTCAGAAGAGAGCAGCCCTCAGTGAGGTACTCCAGGCTCAGCTTCCCATCAGCAGGCTCACTTGCCTGCAGTCTCCCACAGCTCCTACTGTTCAGATCGAAGCCAGGCATTCTGTGTTCTCAATTGAACAAGATACCTTATTTTTTTTAATTAGATCCCCCTAGAAAACATCTAAGGAGCCAAAGTTTCAGCTGCTGTCAAACACTGACAAGTCTGTGTGATACAATTGTGGAGAATGACTTTATAGGCCATTCAAAAATGAATTCAACTAAACAGTGGCCATTTCTGTTAGATGCTTTCGAATTTATGTTAGTTTGTGTGACCTAAAAGATGCTTGTTTAACTTTTGGGTGGAGGGTTAATTTTGACACTTCATATTGTACCTTTTGGGTTTCCCAGGTGGCTCAGCAGTAAAGAATCCATCTGCCAAGAAAGAGCAGCAGGTTCTATCCCTGGGTTGGGAAAATACCCTGGAGAAGGAAATAGCAACCTATTCTAGTATTCTTGCCTGGGAAATCTCATGGACAAAGGAAGCTGGTGGGCTACAGTCCATGGTGTTGCAAAGAGTTAGATACGACTTAGCGACTAATCAATAAACCAACCAATTTTACCTTTTATAGGACGGATTTTTTACTCTATGGATGGAGGCCAGTTTGAGAAATATCCAGATGACGTTGATATCTCTGTGGCTGCCATCACTGTCATCATCATCATCATCCCAGCAGTTCCTATATATTGAACATCAGGAATTTCTGCCAGGAATTTTTGCATACAAAATAGAAAGTTTAATGTTAAGCATAGCACTTTCTGGTAAACCCTTTAGGGTAAATATTTGCAAAGATGTACTATGGGTAAAACTAAATAACTTAACCTTCCATTAGAAAAATGAATATACATCTTTTGAATATTGGAGGATGTCTGCCAAACCTAACGATTTTGGTTTAAGGTTGTCATCATAAGCTATTCTTTTTGACAATAATCAGATTACAATGCAAATTATGAATGGGAGTCACTTGCATTACATCATGATATATAAGAGAACAGAAAAGAATGTGCACATTGTTGAGAGCAAAAAGGAATACTTACTTATTCTGTCACAACTTACGGTCCAATCATTGAGACATACGTTAAAAAGAACCAAGGCCAGAAGACAGTTGTTTCTTACTGCCCCAAATTGCTATTAATCTGTGATATAACTATTTCCACCAGTTGTAACCATCACCTTGTTAAAGAACAAATTCAATAAAGACATCCATGATCTGGTCAATAAGGCTTCACCCATGACATATGAGTCAGAGCCTGGAGAAAGGTCAATTCAGATGGATAGATAACTACATTGTTTTCAGACATATACCTTCTCAAGGTGATAAGGAAGTGTAACAGACCACTAGTCAAGCATATTGGAATCAAATTTAAAGATTTACTGTTCCTTAAACTAAGTATTAGTGTAAGACCCACCAGTCTGCCCTTTGTTCATGAATCAATTGGCATAAGGGGCTGGAGAGAGAAGGGGGCTTCCATTAAACTGCTCGGCTTATGGTTGTGAGAGCATCAGGGAAATTTCTTTAAAGGGTGAAACTTATGCAAGGCCTCCACAGTTAGATCTGATCTGACAAGTTAGTGAAGAGAAGGGCTCAACAGAATGTAAACATTCTGGTGACTGAAAATCTTACTATGCATGTGTTAAAATGTGAACTTATAAATCACTAGCATCATCTAGAAACGAAACAAGGTAAGGTAAGTTCCTCAACTTTCGTTGGATTATGAAGTTGAGAAGAATGGGTGTCCTGGATATCAAATGAGATCTGGGCTTTCAAGATTTTGTTCACTAGTTCCTCTAGTTCCCCTCTCTTCTCAGTTTTCATTGAGCCCAAGTCCTCCCATAAGTACTTATTTCTTGTGAGTGTTTTGTAGGAGATGATAGTTTTACAGTAAGATTTAAATTTAATATTATTCTGAGTAGACTTCATTGAATTCTTTCCTAAATTCTGTTTCATTCATTGCATCACCAAACTGGCTCTGTTTTATCTGGCTTACCGACAATGCTTTAAAAACCATTGACTAGAGGAATGATAATAAAACATCACCAGTGGAATTTAAATGTTCTTTGTTCTCTTTCAATATTTAATCCTCAGTACAAACCTTGGGCCAACTATAAGTAGACATAAACATTAGGACTATTATAACAAGATCACACCAGGGGGAAGATTATCACCTTTGGCCAATTCAATATACCAATCCTTAGAAGAATTAGCACTAGTTTAAAGCAAGTTTCCCCAATCTACCAGAATAGTTACCATTCAGCAAAATCAAATTATAGACGACTGTCATTTCATCCTCAGGGACCCTTCCACAGAGGCCCTTGGATTTGCTCCCAATGACATCTTCAGCACAGTGAGACACATGGAGTATTGATCTGATATCAAAGGCAATTTTACCCATGGAAAAGATACATCATAATATAGAAACAAAGCATGCTTAGCTTCTTAGAGAACTGAGTCAGCACCAGAAGGAAAAAACACTCTTGTGATTTGAACTAAGGGGCTTAAGTTACATTTCCTTTATGTTCACATTCCTTTAAACTTACATTTTATTTAATCTTTAGTATGAAGATTGGCCAGTCTACCCTAACTCCAAAAATGTTTCCCTTTTGTTGCTATTGTTCAACCCATAAGTCCTATCTGACTCTTTGCCACCCCATGGACAACAGGCTCCTCTGTCCGTCACTATCTCCTGGAGTTTGCTCAAATTCATGTCCATTAGGTTGGTGATGCTATCTAATCATCTCATCCTCTGCCGTCCTCTTCTCCTTTTGCATTCAATTTTTCTTAGCATCAGGGACTATTCCAATGAGTCAGAAAAGGTGGCCAAAGTTTTGGAGCTTCAGCTTAGCATCAGTCCTTCCAATTCAAGACTGATTTCCTTTAGGATTGACTGGTTTGATCTCCCTGCTGTACAAGAGACTCTCAAGAGTCTGCTCCAGCACCACAGTCCAAAAACAGCAATTATTTGGCTCTCAGACTTCTTTATGGTTCAACTCTCACATCCATACATGATTACTGGAAAAAACCATAGCTTTGCCTATATGGACCATTGTTAGCAAAGTGATGTTTCTGCTTTTTAATATGCTGTCTAGGTTTGTCATGGCTTTCCTTTCAAGGAGCAAGCGTCTTATAATTTAATGGCTGCAGTCACTGTCCACAGTGATTCTGGAGCCAAAAATAAATAAATAAATAAATAAAGTCTGTCACTGTTTCCATTGTTTCCCCATCTATTTGCCATGAAGTGATGGGACCAGATGCCGTGATCTGTTTTTCTGAAAGTTGAATTTTAAGTCAGCTGTTTCATTCTCCTCTTTCACCTTCATTAAGAGCGGTATCACCTGCATATTTGAGGTTGTTGATATTTCTCCTGGCAATATTGATTCTAGCTTATACTTTACCCAGTCCAGCATTTCACATGATGTACTCTGCACAGAAGTTAAATAAGCAAGAAGACAATATACAGTTTTGTCATACCCCTTTCCTGATTCTGAGACAGTCTGTTGTTCCATATTTGGTGCTAATTGTTGCTTCTTGACCTGTATACAGTTTTCTCAGGAAACAAGGAGGATGGTCTGATATTCCCATCCGGGGCCAGCCTGGACTCCCCATCTCTTTAAGAATTTTCCACAATTTGTTGTGATCCACATAATTAAAGCCTTCAGTATAGTCAATAAAGCAGTAGTAGATGTTTTTTTTCTGAAATTACTTTGCTTTCTCTATGACCCAACAAATGTTGGCAATTTGATCTCTGGTTCCTCTGCCGTTTCTAAACCCAGATTGCACATCTGGAAGTTCTCGGTTCACATACTGCCTAGGACTTTGAGCATAACCTTACTAGCATGTGAAATGGCATTGCCCTTCTTTGAGACTGGAATGAAAACTGATCTTTTCCAGTCCTTTTAGTACAGAATAATTTTAAAAGGTGCCTATATCATTTAAGGAAACATTTTTGGAATTTTACAGTAAGATGTGATGTTAAACTCCATTTTGAAAAGGATATTGTGATTTTTCTTTGGGATTCCAACTAGAAAAATTTGAAGAGAGGGCCTTCAAAAGTTTGAAGAGATTCCCATCATAATACTGGGAAATATATATTCTAGGGACTCAACTGGACATAAAAGAAGACAGTCACTGCGCATGCTGAGTCACGGAGTTTGGACTAAAATCATGGCTGTTTAATGAACAATTTGACTTACATTTCTCTAATCCAGTCTATCAAACTCAAATATTTTCTGGTCTCACCATAGTTGCAAAGTATTTCCTGAGATGTGTTTTTAGCCTCCAGGATCATTTTGTTTCTCTGACTTCTATCTTACTAGACTAAACTTGGATTCTTCTTTTCCTCCTCACTCTTTAAGCTTACTGTGCTGTGTCAAAGGTGTGTGCCTGACTTTCATTTTGGTTTTGATCTGAGATGCAGACTGTCTCAACCACATACACATGTGGTAAGATCCATCAGAACTGAACACAGGTGCTGGAGTTCAGCAGACTGCCAGTGCCCCCAAGTTTGGGGTCCTGGGACTGACTCAAGAGAACTCACTTTACAGCTCTGGTCATATGCGCAATGTTGGGGTGGGTCTGCCAGAAGGAAACAGTTCCCTTCAGCTGAACTAGGCAAGGGGAACCTTGACAAGGTCTATAGGAAGAAACCTGCCAGTTGTTGAAGGTTCAGCACTATAATGGAACCCTGATTATTGAGTGGAGGGCGTTTTCAGGCAGAGAGAATCACATTTGAGAACCCAACCACATGAAAAATGCTATTGCTTGATCAAAAGAACAAGAACATTAACACAGTTGGTGCGGCAGTTTTATGCAATGAGAGTGGGGAGAAGCCAAGGAAGAAGAGACTAGAAAAATAGCAGATGATGAATAATCTTCTAAGCTGTGCAGAGATTCAAACTTGATCTTGTACATGTTGGGAATGCTATGTATGATGGTAATGGGATAAGAATCAGACATATTTCCTGGTAAAATGTGTGGAGTGTATAACGAGTCTTCCAGAGATATCAGGGATGAAGATGACATTACAGAAACATATATGTCACAGATTCAAAGCAACTACGAAGCTAGCACTCTCCATCTCTCACCAATGGCAAAAACATCTGTATTTAATTTGATTGCTCTACAAACAGTTGTTTGAATTTCACTAATGGTGTCTTGATGGTCCACACTGGCCACTCCTGGGAGTTGACAGGGTCTTCTGTCCACTTGACTCCGTCTTCTGTTGATGCTCTCCTTTTCATGCTACCTCTCACGGCAGGTTTTCTGAACAATATTTAAAAATATTTAAAATTTAACAATATTTAAAATTCATTAAAACTTTTAAATGAAATAAGCATTTAAAAGTCTTGCTATGATTTAATTTCTGATCAGGAGCCATCAGTTTTCAGCTAGACATGCTGTGGGTATGAAAAATTGCTAGAACATTTTAGGATAGAACTTTCTATTTACAATTGGTGTCAGATGATAGGTGGGTTATATTTTTTTGTCTCTCAATGTTTTTCTATTTTTTACAATTCATACCATGTCAGGAAAAAAAAATCAGAACTCACTTCTGCTGCATTTTGGTGCATTTCCTGAAAGATTATTAGCCAAATCAGTCATACACTCAGAGAGATGATATTGTCCAACTTATTCTCATAACTTACAATTTGGACTCATTTTTCCTTTGCTTTCTTCCAAACTATTTTTTACTGGCAGAAAAAAAAAATGGGCCTATTTAGCTATCAGATAATATTTTGGATCCAGTATCATTTTCACTCTCATAAAGGCCAGCTTGAAATGATCAGCAGGGTTATCAAAGTAGCAAAGTTTTGTCTTTTATAAATGGCTGGAAATGTTTGGAAGTCCTGCCCAAGGAATCTTTGGATTCAACCAGGGTAGTGAATTATGATTTAATCTTTATTTTGAAACTGATTATCCTAAACTAATTTCTAGTTTGTGTCAAGGATTTCAAAGAAAACTGATATGTTTTACATAAGATTAGGCCACTGGCTTCAGTCAAATAATCCTGTGTAATTGCTGGTGGCCTCTCCTAAAGCACATGATTCTTGTTATTGAAAGAAAGCACATTTGCTTTAGTAGTCTCTGACTATTATTATCTATTACTATTATTCTACTGAGGGCTCTGTGTGTTTGTGTGTGTGTGTGTGTGTGTGGCTGTAACTGTCCTCCACTGAAGCCTGGCATGACACAATGGGTAAAGATGGGTCCTTTATGATTCTAGTCTTAAATGGGGTCTTTGAGTCTTTGGGCAGAGATGGTGGCTGTGAACATTCAGTCTGGTGGTAGGCCTTATAGATGACCACTTGTGACAAGAAACTCATCCTTCCATTTGCTCTGTTCTCAGCTAAGCAGAATTTTCCTAAGCTCACATAGTCCTTGGCTTTGAAGCTCTGTCCAGGGACAATGGTAGGATAAAGATTCCCTTACCATAGGTATGATGTGAAATGGTACTGCACGAATATTTTCACTCATGTGAGATTTTGTCCCAGGTTCCTTATAAGAATTTGAAAAGGTGTTTCAAATTAAGGAGTAGACACATAAGAGTGATAAGCTAAGAAAGCATGTGTTTTGCTTTGAGAGCCATGATAAATGGTAACACTAGCAGCTGACCGGGGCTCAGTCAGAGCAGTGTAAATAGAAACAGAAAGGTCGAAAAGGACTGGGACAAGTTGAAAGTACCACCAACCATGACCAAATTTTCTCACAAAGTCAGATCTCATTGCCTGGAATAATGTCAAAGTTGGGTGATTAGTTTGCATGTAAGGAATTCCACAGTCTAGGAAAGAACTGGAAAGATATCAATACAGAAAACATCAGAGGCACACACCTTGGTTTTTGAGGGACAACATTATAGTTGAGGAAATGTTATAAGGCCATGACATAGAGATACCTCTTTTTTTTTTCCTGAAGGAGGCCCTCACTGGCAGCCATGGAAAAAGGAGCAAGTCATCTCAACAGTCCAGCTGGAGGTGGAAGGGGGGATGTGTGTGGTGGGCAGTAGAGATGTGAGCTCCAGGAATTCCGATGGAGAGGGCTCAAGTGAGACTATGGTTGATAACCCATGTGACGCTGCTGCTGCTGCCGCTCCTGCTGCTGCTGCTAAGTCGCTTCAGTTGTGTCCGACCCTGTGCGGCCCCATAGACGGCAGCCTACCAGGCTCCCCCATCCCTGGGATTCTCCAGGCAAGAACGCTGGAGTGGGTTGCCATTTCCTTCTCCAATGCATGAAAGTGAAAAGTGAAAGTGAAGTCGTTCAGTCGAGTCCAACTCTCAGCGACCCCAGGGACTGCAACCTACCAGGCTCCTCCATCCATGTGATTTTCCAGGCAGGAGTATTGGAGTGGGGTGCCATTGCCTTCTCCAAACCCATGTGCTATCTTGTCTCAAATAAGAAAGAACTGGTAAACATGAACACTTTATTAGAATTCACATGAGAAAACCACAGGAATGAACAAAGTACCACCCCTCCAACTCTTGACATGAATATGAGACTAAACTTCTTACTCTTTGAAGGTCCAGTTCTCATCTCAAACTGAGACCCCATCTCTTTGTGGGCAATTCATAGAGCAGCAAGGTAATATTTTGATTTTGAATCACCTATAAAGTCTTGGGTAAGGTAAACTTTGAATACCCCTGGAGATAGTGGCCTCAGTCCAACCATGTTCTAACAGTGGCTTGCCCCAGACTTCCATATTTTGTTGTTTAGTCACTAAGTCATGTCTGACTCTTTGGTAACCCCATGTGCTGTAGCCTTCCAGGCTCCTCTGTCCATGGGATTTCCCAGGCAAGAATACTGGAGTGGATTGCCATTTCCTTCTCCAGGGGATTTTTCTGACTTAGGGACCAAACCTGCTTCTCTTGCATCGATAGACAGATTTTTTACCACTGAGGCAATAGGGAAGCCCAGACTTCCATTTTAAGTAGGCTAATAAGAAAGAATAAATACATGGTTGGTAGTGTTACAACTTCACCAGAGCCATGACAGGCTCAGAGAGGTGCACTAGGCCAAAAATAATCCCTGAGTCATGCTTCAGGGGCTTCCGGGGATGATAACTCTGGCCAATCAGAGGGATGATAACTCTGGCCAATCAGAGGGATGATAACTGGCCAATCAGTAAATACCAGGAAACCCCTGCAGCCAATCAACCCTTGCCAACTCCCTGTCTTTGTTGTAAACTTATAAATATTGCTGTAAATCTGGGCTCCGGGCTCTTGTTCTACTCCACTGTGTTGGATGTGACAGGAGCCCTGGCTCGAGCTAGCAATAAACCCCTTTATGCTTTTGCATTGCTGTGGATGTCTTATTCTCTCAGTTTTTGGGGACTCGGACACTGGGCATAACAGTAGGAGATGAGGGGTAGTGTCTCTCAACAAGGAAGCCACTATCTTCATCCTCACTCTTAATTCTAGTTTCAGTTTCCTATTTTGACATTAACAGCATGTCTATCTGTAAATCTAGAATTGTTTCATACTTAACATGTCTTATTCTTATTATATCAATGCTTCACTTTTTATCAGCAGAATATCCTTCCATTCTCCCAACCTGGAAACATCATTCATTCCCTCCTTAAAACTCTGAAAATCTGTAGAACATACATCCTTAAATTACTCTGACAATTATTCTTAGAATAGATTAATATCTTGTTCTTCACATGACCACTGTACAACATAATCAGAACATACACTGATTCACTTCTCCCCCATATCCATACATCCCTGACATGTTCGCATGTCCCTCTGCTCTTCAGAAATTTCGTGTTTTCCCATTGTTTGAGTAGTCAAGTTCAGTCTCATGTTCCATCAGGGACCTACCTCTTAAACAGAAATATCCCCACCTCTTCTCAGTAAAGAATCTCAATTCTGAAGCCAAAATCTATACAGACCCCATGCATTTTCATATCAACACCACTGTTTAGCTAATTTCTGGGACTGGCAACTCCTTTCCTTCCTCTTCCTACCATAGCTTTACTACTTTCTACTCTCATAGAAAGCTCACTTTAGTTCTTTCCATGTTGGCAAAGTCATCCTTGGTAACTTTTGTCGCCACTAACCTTGAATAGCCCTGAGCTACACGTTCGTTGGCCCACAGTGGGCATTTAATAAACATTTAAATTAAATTACATTCGGGTATATTAATCTCAGTCTCCTTCATGTGTAAAAGTATTGTCCTTTAAAATTTAATAAACACTTGCCAAATTGAATTTATTGACTTATCTTGGAAATAATTTTAATTTTTAAGTACATGCTTGGGCAGTAGTCTATCAAATGTGGCCATTTAAACATAAAGGAAATTTAAGGGAATATTTTTCTTCTATGGTTTATCAGAGGAGGAAAATTGATGTGATTATCCCACTATTTTTCCCTTTATGATATATAATATTCTCTTAAGAAGAGGTGGCAAGAATACACAGAAGAACTGTACAAAAAAGATCTTCACGACCCAGATAATCATGATGATATGATCACTAATCTAGAGCCAGACATCTTGGAATGTGAAGTCAAGTGGGCCTTAGAAAGCATCACTACAAACAAAGCTAGTGGAGGTGATGGAATTCCAGTTGAGCTGTTTCAAATCCTGAAAGATGATGTTGTGAAAGTGCTGCACTCAATATGTCAGCAAATTTGGAAAACTCAGCAGTGGCCGCAGGACTGGAAAAGGGCAGTTTTCATTCCAATTCCAAAGAAAGGCAGTGCAAAAGAATGCTCAAACTACCACACAATTGCACTCATCTCACACGCTAGTAAAGTAATGCTCAAAATTCTCCAAGCCAGGCTTCAGCAATACGTGAACCATGAACTCCCTGATGTTCAAGCTGGTTTTAGAAAAGGGAGAGGAACCAGAGATCAAATTGCCAACATCAGCTGGATCATCGACAAAGCAAGAGAGTTCCAGAAAAAACATCTATTTCAGCTTTATTGACTATGCCAAAGCCTTTGACTGTGTGGATCACAATCAACTGTGGAAAATTCTGAAAGAGATGGGAATACCAGACCACCTAACCTGCCTCTTGAGAAATTTGTATGCAGATCAGGAAGCAACAGTTAGAACTGGACATGGAACAGACTGGTTCCAAATAGGAAAAGGAGTACGTCAAGGCTGTATATTGTCACCCTGCTTATTTAACTTCTATGCAGAATAGAGTATGAGAAACGCTGGGCTGGAGGAAGCACAAGCTGGAATCAAGATTGCTGGGAGAAATATCAATAACCTCAGATATGCAGGAAGAAAGTGAAGAGGAGCTAACAAGCCTCTTGATGAAAGTGAAAGAGGAGAGTGAAAAAGTTGGCTTAAAGCTCAACATTCAGAAAACGAAGATCATGGCATCTGGTCCCATCACTTCATGGCAAATAGATGGGGAAACAGTGGAAACAGTGTCAGACTTTGTTTTTTTGGGCTCCAAAATCACTGCAGATGGTGACTGCAGCCATGAAATTAAAAGATGCTTACTCCTTGGAAGAAAAGTTATGACCAACCTAGATAGTATATTCAAAAGCAGAGACATTACTTTGCCGACTAAGTTCCGCCTAGTCAAAGCTATGGTTTTTCCAGTGGTCATGTATGGATGTGAGAGTTGGACTGTGAAGAAAGCTGAGAGCCGAAGAATTTATGCTTTTGAAGTGTGGTGTTGGAGAAGACTCTTGAGAGTCCCTTGGACTGCAAGGAGATCCAACCAGTCCATTCTGAAGGAGATCAGCCCTGGGTGTTCTTTGGAAGGAATGATTCTAAAGCTGAAGCTCCAGTACTTTGGACACCTCATGCGAAGAGTTGACTCATTAGAAAAGACTCTGATGCTGGGAGGGATTGGGGGCAGGAGGAGAAGGGGATGACCTAGGATGAGATGGCTGGATGGCATCACTGACTCGATAGACGTGAGTCTGAGTGAACTCCGGGAAATTGTGATCGACAGGGAGGCCTGGCGTGCTGCGATTCATGGGTTCGCAAAGAGTCGGACATGAGTGAGCCACTGAACTGAACTGAACTGAACTGAATATTCTCTTAGGAGTCAGCATAAGTTCTGTCATTTTTAGCTTTCGATAGCATTATGAGCACACATATTCTGATATACGGCATTGTGTGGGAAGACAGTTAAAAAGACAGTCCCTAGTTTTTGGATTTCAACATTCTAGTTAAGAGAGTGATGAAACTATGCAAGACTTTGTGCTCAAGTGGATATTTTTGGCAGTGTGCTAGAGGAGTACATAGAGGGATTCTTCAGTTCAGTTCAGTTCAGTTCAGTTCAGTCACTCAGTCATGTCTGACTCTATGCGACTCTTTGACCCCATGAATCGCAGCACGCCAGGCCTCCCTGTCCATCACCAACTCCCGGAGTTCACTCAGACTCACGTCCATCGAGTTGGTGATGCCATCCAGCCATCTCATCCTCTGTTGCCCCCTTTTCTCCTGCCCCCAATCCCTCCCAGCATCAGAGTCTTTTCCAAAGAGTCAACTCTTTGCATGAGGTGGCCAAAGTACTGGAGTTTCAGCTTTAGAATCATTCCTTCCAGAGAACACCCAGGGCTGATCTCCTTTAGGATGGACTGGTTGGATCTCCTTGCAGTCCAAGGGACTCTCAAGAGTCTTCTCCAACACCACACTTCAAAAGCATCATTCTTCAGTACTCAGCTTTCTTCGCAGTCCAACTCTCACATCCATACATGACCACAGGAAAAACCATAGCCTTGACTAGGCGGAACTTAGTCGGCAAAGTAATGTCTCTGCTTTTGAATATACTATCTAGGTTGGTCATAACTTTCCTTCCAAGGAGTAAGCGTCTTTTAATTTCATGGCTGCAGTCACCATCTGCAGTGATTTTGGAGCCAAAAAAACGTCTGACACTGTTTCCACTGTTTCCCCATCTATTTGCCATGAAGTGATGAGACCAGATGCTATGATCTTCGTTTTCTGAATGTTGAGCTTTAAGCCAACTTTTTCACTCTCCTCTTCCACTTTCATCAAGAGGCTTTTTAGATCCTCTTCACTTTCTGCCATATTAGTAGGTACAAAACAGAAGGCTTCGTAGGGAACAGGGGCACTGGAGATGAACCTTGAGTAAAGGGGTAAGATTTTAGTGGGGAGGATTAAGTCTCTATGAGAGTTGATGCAAATCAGTAACTCTATGTGTCTTAGTACTCCCTTCCATAAAATGTGGAACTTGGGTAAGGTCATTTTCAGGGCTACTTCCAGGGACCCAAAGTAAGGAAGGATCAGTGGAGGTGGGACAGTGATCAGTGGAGGTGGGACGTGGTGGAGGAGGGACAGTGATCATAGTAAAATCAGTGTTTCAACAAGTCTGAGCAGGGAAACTGGTGAGGGTTAGAAAAGATTTTTGGCTAAAATTTCATCTTGAGGAAATAGGTAGCAGGGGGCCAGGGAATATTCAAAGTAAACAGTTAAAAGAAGACTGGGCTATGTGGCTTCTTTTGGTCAGGTATAGTTCCTGACACCGAAATCCCAAGGATTTTGGAATTTATATATCAGACTCAGCTTGAATGATGGTTTCCAGTTTTATTTTTATTTTTATTTTTTTTTCACTTTCCTTTTTTTTTAAATTTTACTTTATTTTACTTTACAATACTATATTGGTTTTGCCATAAATCAACATGAATCTGCCACGGGTGTACACGTGTTCCCAATCCTGAACCCCCATCCCACCTCCCTCCCCATACCATCTCTCTGGGTCATCCCAGTGCACCAGCCCCAAGCATCCTGTATCCTGCATCGAACCTAGACTGGCAATTTGTTTCTTACATGGTATTATACATGTTTCAATGCCATTCTCCCAAATCATCCCACCCTCTCCCTCTCCCACAGAGTCCAAAAGTTAGACTTTTAGTTTCCAGTTTTAGATAAATGTGTTATATTAAGGGGGATGAAGAGAATTTATCTGGCTAGGTTTTAGAATTCATTTTGAAGAAAAGAGTAAAATAAAGTCACACTAGCTACATTTCACTCAGTAGGCACATGTGGCCAGTGTCTACCATAATGGACAGTACAAATGTAGAACATTGTATCATCATAGAAAATTCTATTGGACAGCTCTGCTTTAACTCTCCTATAAGTTCATTCTAAGCTCCAGAGGGAGATCAGAGAAGAGGAAATGCTCCCCTTTTCAAAGCTATCTTTGATTTTATGACACTTCAAATATTCCCAGAATATCTTAAAGAATGTAACCAAATTGTTTTTAAATTAATTTATTCCAATTCAGGTCAATTAAAACAAAACAAAAAAAAAAGGTGTCATGCTCCACTTTTTTCTGAGAAGAGAAAAACTTATATTGTTCATATCTTCTCAGAAGAGCTATTTGAGCAGGTCTGAAAACAGAATCTGTTCAGAGAGGACTTGTTTGTTTCACCAATTACATTACCAGCACCTTTTGGAAGCAGCAAAGGGCACTGGGCCCCTTGGTGCTGCTAAAGTGTTTCATCGATCAGACCTCTTTGTCATCCCTCTCTTTGGGTTTTCTGCCTTTTTCACTGAGAGTTTCTGGTGCCTTCCAAAGAGTAGGATCCAAGGTTAACTGATGAGTATATAGAACATCCTTATGAAGGAGTCACAGGCTTGTCTGGTCGGCATCTTGAGTGGAAATGTCCCACCTGGCCTTGGCTCACTTTAAAATAGACTAATCATTTTCAGGACTGAAATCCCTCTCCTTGTCATTTAATGACTTGACAATGGAGAGGTACTTTGATTTCCTTTTTTTCTGGGACAAACACTAGACACACCAGGCTGGCTAACACGGAGCTAGGAGAGGAGGTGCAAGAGTGAAAAGTGAGGGACATGAAGGTATTCCTGAGGACTGGAGGAGAAAACAATAAATGCAGAGCCTGTCTCACAATCTCCCAGCCCCTCTGGCAGCTGCCATCTCCCTCTTCATTCTAACCCTCAGGCGGACCTGCTGTTATTTCCCAACGCGGCGGGGCAGGAGAGTCACACCTCAGTGAACACATCTTCGGTCAGAGAAAGCATTCTTTCTGCAGGGGTCCATCTGATTCATTACAGAGCAAAAGACAGAATGTGTACCGTGACTTGGTCTTGCTGCTTCACGCCTCACATCAGCACAGACTCTTTGAGCTTTACACTTCTTTCAACAATGTATTTATATAGCAATGATATCTTGTTCAATAGACTAAATGAGGTGACAAAGACACTAAGAGAAATAAGATGTTGTCCTTCCCCTTGAAGAGTTCAGTGACTATTAGAGGAATGTAAAATATCCAGCATGACTGTAACCACCTTCGCCTCTCTTGCTATAGGAGACATCGCGAACTTACTACTCTTTCATACAAATGAGCATCCACTGTGTACTCAGGCTGAAACAGGCACTATAGACATGTGTGCTTAGTTGCTTTATTCCTGTCTGACTCTTTGCCACCCTGTGGACTACAGTCCACCAGGTTCCTCTGTCCATGGGTTTCTGCAGGCAAGAATAGTGGAGTGGGCTGCCACGCCCTCCTCCAGGGGATCTTCCCAATCCAGAGATCAAACCTGTGTCTCTTACATCTCCTGTACTGGCAGGCAGATTCTTTACCACTAGTGCCATTTGGGAAGCCCTGGCACTACAGGTTCTAAGATGTAAAAGTCAGGTGAGGTCTCTGCCTTTATGAAGTCTGCATTTAACAGCCTGATGGGCTGCTGTCTATGGGGTCGCACAGAGTCGGACACGACTGAAGCGACTTAGCAGCAGTAGCAGCAGCAGTGAATTTAAATATGCCTTCAAAAATCCTTCTCAACCCAGTGATCTAGTACCTAATTTCTTAGACTGGTACAGAAGAAACCCATTATCTGAACCACGCCCTGGCAGCAGAAACAGATTCATACATAAAATTATGTGATACTGAGTGACAAACACTACAACCAAAATGCACATTAAGCTGTATTGAAGCATAGAAAGTGAATGACTCATCTGTGCCCAGAGAAATCAAGGTCATTCCTAGAGGGCACATAGGTTTTAAGGGACTTACATGAAAGAAGGACAGGAGTCCATGAAGAAGATGAGACGTGGTCAGTGGAAGGAGAGTGCTGCAGGCAGAGGGAAGAAGAAGAGCAGAGCCAGGGCAGGAAAGGGCGCAGGTGATATTCAGGGATCATGAGATGAGAGTCCCTTGGGTGGCTGGTGGGGGAGGTGCTGTAGTGGCCAGAGTTCGGGGGAGGGAAGACTGTAGAGACAGGATTAGTCTCCATCATGAAAGGCAATCTACTCCACTTGGTGGAGTTTGGACTTCATGCTGGTGGTGATTCTGGGAGAAGCACTTTAAGAAAAGTGACATGTTCAAACCTACAGAAACAGTAGAATTTAATACTTTAGAGAGCATGGACACCCAGCCAACTGCCTAGGTTTGATTCACTCTGTGTCACTCACTAGCTGTGTGGTCATGCCTGTTGGTACCCCTGAGCCTCTGTTTCCCCAACTGTAAAGTAGAGATGATAATAATTGCATTCACTGCTTCATGATGATTTAATGAGCTAATATATGTAAAGTGCTTAAACACTGGCACACAGAAGCCCTCTTTGTGAATCGATTCTATGCTTATCACTCTTTTTGCAAAGTTGGAAGCTGAGGCACAGAAAGACAAACTAATTTACTCAGGACCACGATGCTCCTTTGTGGTAGAGGCTGGATACCTATCCATCACAGCAAACTGCTTTGAATGTGAGTGTTATCAAACATTCATCTCTCCCAATGGTCCCAGAAGATAAAATTTTTGTTTGTTTAGATGATGAAGAGGAAATTAATTATTTTCAAAACTCTTTGTCATTTCTACTTCCCTCTTTTATCTTAAGATGCTCCAGCTGCTTTCCATATTGTGTTCTTCCACTCTGTTCTTTTAACATGTACCATTTCAACTTCCCAAAACACAATGCAATTTATCATAATATAAAACAAACAAATAAATAAAACTGAGCAGAAACACAAAGCATGTTTTTCTCTAGGAAATTACCCTGTTCTCAAACCAGACAGAGAAAATCCTGTGGCACCTTCAACAAACTTATACATCAATAAGTGCATTAATCATCACAGTATGAAACTGGCCCAGCTCTGCTGGAATTTCTTGCTTAAGATTGAAAGAGAATGCATGTCTTTCAAGATTGGGCTGATCTATCTAATCGCTGCACCAATCCAAGCCATTTCAGGTTTTGCAAAGCTTCCCACTTTGCAAAATAAGCATAATGACGGTTAAGCTGTTTTCAAGGAGGCATTTCCCTGGATTTCTATATATAATAACCAAAATCCTTTGCTCCCCAGATGAATCCTATAATATCTGTGGTAAGAAGAAGAGATTCTTACCATCACTTTGTGTTAAAATCAGGCTGTCTGTCCATTCCCAAAGTCCTGTGAGTGATTAAGAATTGGGATCCGTGATCAGGAGCAAGAAAAGGAGTCAAAGTGGAGAGGAGAAAAGGAAGTGATATTTTTAGTTGTTAAGCTTTGGGCGAGGTAAACTTCTTAGAAGTTTTGCACATAGGGGTCTTAGAATTCTAAGTTTTCAACTTTGGTGGAAGAGAACAGCTGAAGCTTATTTAAGGGGAATTGATATAATGGGACTTATATTTGGTATGCTCTGTTATTATCTAGAGGAAGGATTTTAGGAGTAGAGCAGAAGCTGAAAAATTCCATGGGTTGGGGTACAGGGCAGGTCTTTGTTCAGGTGAGGGGTCTCCAGCAGTATGGCTATGCCCAGTGGTACTTAGATTAACCAAAGTGCCATGAGTCCAGCAAGGCTGCAGTTAGTCCAGCTGGGAGTCGGAGCCTCACATACAGTTGGCTGAAGAAGCACAAACACCAGCCCACTGTCAAGGGTCCCAGAGCTTGTTGTTCTCTAACCTGAGGCGCATTAAAATTCCTTAAGGAGATACTTTTTTATTTGCTTATTAAAAATTTAAAAAAAAAGAAGCATAGTACATTCTTATAAAGTACAGAAAACCTAAGCATATATCCCATGAATATTTAAAGTGACCTCACCCCTACATCACTTGGAACAAAACATAGAGCACTACAAGTACACTCCTACAAGCCTCGCCTGAGCCCGTTACCAGTATCTGCTGGACCACAAAGGAAATTGACATCAGGCTTGCCTCACCAGAGAGTTCTTTTGCCTGCTTCTGAACTTTATTTTGATGGGATTAAACAGTATATAATTTTTTATGCCTGGATTCTTCTGTCAGCATGATGACATTAATTCATGTCGTTACATATGGGAACTGTTTGCTCTCTCTCTTTTTTAAATTTTCTGTCTACACTGTAAACATGTCATTCTCTTGTCTGGTGGCTTCCATTGTTTCTATTAAAAATTCAGGTGGCAGTCTTATCGCTGCTTTTAGAAGGTTGTGTGTCTTTTTTCTCTGGCAGCTATTAAGATTTTCTTATTATGAAGTGCCAAGCTGTGCTTGTCTTTGTATTTACCTTGTTTGGGTTTAAGAGATTCCTGACTCTGTGACTTTTATTTTTTTATTAGTTTCAAATAGTCTTTGGCCAGATTTTCTTTGAGTATTTCTTCTGCTCCATTTTTCTGTTCACTTCTTCTTAGATCCTAATCACATAGTCTGTACATTTTCACTATATTCCATTTGAGACTTACCCTTTTTTAATCCCACACCCCCCCACCCTTATTTTTTTGTATATACTTCAATCCAGATATTTTCTGATTACCTTCCAGCTGCTTAATTCTCCCTGGTTTGCCTAATCTGCTGTTGCTGTTGTTGGTTAGTCTCTAAGTCATGTCCTACTCTTTGTGACCCCATGGACTGTAGCCCTCCAGGCTCCTCTGTCCATGGGATTTCCCAGGCAAGAATGTTGGAATGGGTTGCCATTTCCGTCCCCAGGAGATCTTCAAAACCCAGGGATCGAACTCGTGTCTCCTGCATTGGCAGGTATATTCTTTACCACTGAGCCACCAGGAAAGCCCAATCTGCTGTTACACTGATCTATTTAATTCTTAATTTTAGTACTGTATTATTTTTGGTTCTAGAATTTCCATTTGAGTCTCTTCTATGTATTTCAGTTTGCTGGAGGAATGACTCAACTTTTCATCTTTTTCTTGAACACATTAATTGTAAGCATTTTAAAATCCATGTCTGATAACTTGAATAGTGTGATTACCTATGATTTATTTCCACTATGTTTTCTTTTTTCCTTTATCTCTTGCCTTTTAATCATTTGGGTCCAGTTTCCTGGCACACCAATTAATTTGAATACCAGTCATTATCCACGAAAAATGGTCCGAAAAAAATGGGGCTCCAGAAGATTTTATCTTCCTCCAGAATGAACTTAATATTCTTCTGGCAGGCAGATAGAATAAACGCAGATCATGTTAATGTAAGCAGCAATTGCTATAATTTTAGGATTATTGAGGCACACATTTTTTGCTTGTTTTTACTCTTAGTGAGTAGCTCTTTTAAGGGGGTATTTCAACTTATCATATTTGTGATAGCTTCACCTCCCTGGCAGCCGTAACTCCAGTACCAAGAGACTGCCCGAATTTCTATTTAGCTTTTTAGCTTCTCAGCAGATGCTTTTTGCTTGATTTCCTGGCTTCTAGCAGCAGCAGCAGTACCACCTACTCCTACCACCCCACGCACCACTTAAGAACTGACAAATGTCTTAAGAGGAAATGGTGTACATTTTGGGCTGTTTCATTTACGCCTTCGAAATCTCATACACATTCCTTCCTTTGGCAAAAGTCCAACCTAGGAAGGTCAATGGATGAAGTGTATCTCCCCAAATTCATATGTTTAAGCCGTAACTCTTATCATCTTAGAATGTGATCTTATTTGGAGATAGGGCCTTTAAAGAGACACTTAAGGTTAAATCAGGTTATAAGGGTGGGCTTCTAATCTCATAGGACTGATGTCTTTATAAGAAGAGGAAAAGATGTCAGACACATGAACATACATAGAAGAAAAGCTTAGAGGAAAAAGAATGTCTATTTTTCTTAAAAATATCAGTCAAGTATTTTTTTTTCTTTGAAATTCGCACCTATGAAGAATCATTCTGAATCTCTAAGCCAATTGCTTAGAGATGTTCTGACAGCATTCGACCATTTGGGTTTACTACTTATTGGGTCAATTATAGTCACTTATGGGATTTCTTTGGAAGGAATAATGCTAAAGCTGAAACTCCAGTACTTTGGCCACCTCATGCGAAGAGTTGACTCATTGGAAAAGACTCTGATGCTGGGAGGGATTGGGGGCAGGAGGAGAAGGGGACGACAGAGGATGAGATGGCTGGATGGCATCACTGACTCGATGGACGTGAGTCTGAGTGAACCCGGGAGTTGGTGATGGACAGGGAGGCCTGGCGTGCTACAATTCATGGGGTCGCAAAGAGTCGGACATGACTGAGCAACTGAACTGAACTTAACTGAACTGAATGGCTTTCCAGGAAAGTATATATGTCATACTATGTTTTAGGTGCATTGACATTGCCTCTTGTTTTCCAAACCACATCCCCCACAATTGTTATATCCCTTATGTTGCAAGTTGAATTGTGTCTCTCCAAAAGATATGGGCTTCCCTGGTGGCTCAGGTGTTAAAGAATTCGCCTGTAATGCAGAGACTCAGGTTCGATCCTTGGGTCGGGAACAACTCCTGGAGAAGGGAATAGCTACCCACTCCAGTATTCTTGCCTGGAGAATTCCATGGACAAAGGAGCCTGGTGGACTACAGTCCATGGGGTCACAAAGAGTCAGACACAACTGAGCAATTAACACACACAAAAGATATGTTTAAGTCCTAACACTAAGTATCTGTGCATGTAATCTTATTTGGAAATATGGTCTTTGCAGATATAATTAGTTAAGGTCATACTGAATTAGGGAGGGCTGTAAATAAAATATGACTGGACTCATTATAAGTAAAGAAGACACAAAGATACAGACAGACACATAGGAAGAGGGCCAGATGATGATAGAGGCAAAGATTAAGGTTATGCAGCCACAAGCCAAGTAAAGCCAAGGATTGCTAGCAACCATCAGAAACCAGGAAAAAGACAAAGAAGGATACTCTCATAGAGCTTTCAAAGAGAGTATAGTCCTGCTAATATCTTCACTTTGAACTTATAGTGTCTCTGACTGTGAGAGAATAAATCCCTGTTTTAAACTACTCAGCTGGTGCAATTTGTTTTGACAGCCCTAGGAAAGTAATACTAACGCTGATTTATATCTTATATCAATTCTTGATTAGATTTGCTTATTCTATTAAAAGTTTAAAAGAAAAATGGTCATTTTTACTTCTTTTAAATTCACTGGCTTATGCTTGTATTTTTAGCATTTTCTTTTTCTTACCATTCTAGCTTTTGTCTGACTATATTCTTATAACATTTTGTAACTGAGTAATTAACACTGTTGTCACATGCAAACTCCAGTGGTTGAACCTGACAAAGATTGAGAAAAGTCTGATGAGGCCTGACTGGCCCTCTTCTCTCCTCTAGTTACATATCTGAAACACTAGCCACTTTGGTGCTGGAGTAGCAGAAGAGAGAGAGAAGACATACAGTCTTTTAACTGCCTCAGTGCTGGAGAGACACTACATCCACTCATTTTATTGGTTAGAAATAGTTGCAAAGCCTCAATATGATTGCAAGGTAGGATGTGGAATGTAAGGGAGCACTTGGAAAACTTATTCAGAACTGTGTTTCTGTAGCAATCTTTTTTTTTTTTCATTAAATAGTATAAAGCTAATGATTATTTTTGCACATATAACTTAGGTACATCTCATACATTTTAGACCATAGTTAGCCAGTAATTCTTCAAAAATGTATTGTCTCCAATTATACGTATATGGGATCACTACAATTGTCCCACAGGTCTCAGATGTTCTTTTCTGTTTTTTTTTTTTTTTTTTTTCATTTTATGTAAGTTTGGATCAGGCTTTCCAGGTGGTGCTAGGGGTAAAGAACCCGCCTGCCAATGCAGGGGATATAAGAGACATGGGTTTGATCCCTGAGTCAGAAAGGTCCTCTGGAGGAGATCTTGGCAACCCACTCCAGTATTCTTGCCTGGAGAATCCCATGGACAGAGGAGCCTAGTGGGCTATGGTCCATAGGGTCACAAAGTCAGACATGACTGAAGCGACTCAGCATGCACACACAAGTCCGGATCATTTGACTTATCTTTGGTTCACTGACCTTTCTCAATGTCACCTGAAAGTCTAGGGTATTGACCAAGGTCTCTCCCATTCAATTGACTCAGAACTCGAACATCTCCCCACTCCGTGTAGCCTCACTAATCCCCATTAGCCCTTGTCAGAGAGCAACAGCTGCTCTCTGCTATGCCTCCAGAGTCTTACTTGGCACTGCACAGTTAGGATTCTACCCAGGATGAGACCCTACGTTTGATGGGGCTTCATCTTAGAAGCTTCCTTCTCTCAGGTGTCGTGACTCACAATTTCAGATATTTTAGTGATCCAGCCACAGTGTTCCCTTCACCAGCCAGAATTAATCCTGCACAAAGTCTCTACTTCCGTTTGGGAAATTTCCCAGAGAGGAACCCAAGATGGGTGTGGTAGTGCTTACCTTGGTACTCCCTGCTCAAGCAGTTACATCCTCTTTGGGCTGCTCTACAATGGCACATACTTTATCCAGTTTCACAGATGTTCACTGTAATACTAGCAACTCTGTCCCAGCCAGAATGGAAATCTGTATCACATACATTTTAAATGTATTCTTTTTTTATTGAAGTACAGTTATTTACAATGTTGTATTAGTTTCAGGTGTAAAATATAGATATATATATATAATATATATCTATATTTTTGCTGATTCTTTTCCATTACAGTTTATTACAAAAGATTGAATATAGCCCCCTGTGCTATACAGTAAACCCTTGTTGTTTGTTCATTTTATATATGGTAGTATGCATCTGTTAACCCCATACTCTTAATTTATTCCCCCTCTTTCCCTCTCATAACTATTAAGTTAAAAAATAATACAAATGAACTTATTTACAAAATACAAACAGACTCAGACATAAATGTGGTATTCTTTTAATATTTTCATGGTCTTCTAAAAAGTGTAATTAAAATTTTCATTTTTTATCAGATGAAATGGTTCTTTAGACTTTTTTCACTTTTTTTCATTTTTATACTTTATAGTTTTAGTATTTTGACACCAAATAATATAGCTGATACATTTATAACTTTTCAAAATGCACTGAGGCTAATTTTTGGTTTAATAGAAAGTCAGTTTTAAGATAATTACTTCATATTTCATGAAATGTTTTTATAACAATATCCAATATTAATTTATTCAGCCATTTCAATCATGCTATTAAAAATTTCTATGTTCTTACTTGATTTTAGTCTATTGAACACACGTAATATTGTGTTAAAGTTTCTCACCATTATTGCATTATTGTGTTCTTACAAATTTATTTTCTTTTTTATCTAATAGTGTTTGTTTTATATATTTTACTTACATATATTGCACCAGTCCAATATGAATAGCTTTATTAAAATAGGTACTTAGCAAATGTTGCTGTCATGTTTTAAAATGAGGAAACAGAACTATAAGGAAATAATTTCAGGTTGCATGGTGACATTGTTCATCAAATGGCATCAATCATTCATACTAATGTAACATTATCTTGAGTTAATAAGAAAACCAAACCATATAACCAAATTTTACTACGGTAGATAGATCACTATAATTCATTTTAATACAATTTGTTGGGTGTCTACTACATGCTTGATTTTTCTTTCCTGAGTGAATGATACTTTGGGTCACAGGAAATATTTGACTAAATATGTTGAGTAAAGTTAACCAAAAATGATTCATCATCTTAACCAATTTTTTCTTTATAAAGGTAGAAATTTTATTTTTCTAGCTTTTCACATACCTACAGTAAGTTGCATTCATGAAAGCTGACTCATTAGCAACTCCACACCCTTAAAACAGCAAAGTTTTCCACCTGCTAACTGTTCACCAGCAATAACAGTTGCTAGGTGTGGGCAAGATTGTAAGCCACCAACACAATAGTCATAACTCATAATTTTCCTTACTAATAGAATGCCAGTATTATTTGGGGTGCCAAGCAGATCCAGATGAAACTTGCTACCTGGTCTCCCTTGTGTTGCTATACATATTTAGATGCTTTCTTACTGGTTGAATAAGAGTTCATGCCTTGCATTCCTAATTTTATATTTCATCCTTAACTATTCTTTTTATTAGCATAAAATGATCTTCCTCATTCAAGTTTAATAATTTTTGCTTTGATTTCCAGATTGGCTGAAATTAATTTTGCCATTTTGCCTTTTTATTCTTTTGCTTTTTTTGCCAGATAAATTATTGCCCAGCCTTTTTAAACTTCAAGGTACTTCATTTAGACCTAGTATGTTAGGGAGCATGCAGTTTAATTTTATTTTTTAAAACAACCTGAATGCCTTTGAGAGATGCATTTAGTCATTTTAGTTCCTGCCACAGCTGGTGTGTTTGATTTGACATTGTCTTGCAACACGATCTGTGCCTGCGTGTGTGCTTGGTGTCTGTGTTCAACTGCAACACAGTAGTTCTGTTGCGACCCCATGCACAGTAGCCCACCTGGCTCCTCTGTCCATGGGATTTCCTAGGTAAAAACTGGAATGGGTTGCCATTTACTTCTTCAGGGAATCTTCCCAATCCTGGGATCGAACTCACATCTCTTGCATCTCCTGCATTGGCAGGCAGATTATTTACCTCTGAGCCACTCGAGAAACCCATAACATGCTCTGAGGTCTCCTTTAATGACTATATGGTGCTTCATAGCCTATTTTTGTTATTATGTTTATTTTTATTTTAAATAACTAACAGGGTTTATTTGCTTTTATTTTCTCCAGTAATTTTGAAAGTATTATTGTCAGTCACTAAGTCGTGTCCAACTTTTTGCCACCCTATGGACTGCAGCATGCCAGGGTTCCCTGAACTTCACTATCTCCCAGAGTTTGCTCAAACTCATGTTCATTGAGTCGGTAATGCAATCCAACCACCTCGTCTTCTGTTGCCCCCTTCTCCTCCTACCCTCAACCTTTCCTAGCTTCAGGGTCTTTTCCAACAATTTGGCTCTTCGCATCAGGTGGCCAAAGCATTGGAACTTCAGCATCACTCCTTCCAATGAATATTCAGGGTTGATTTCTTTTAGGATTGACTGGTTGGATCTCTTTGCAGTCCAAGGGACTCTCAGGACTCTTCTCCAGTACCACAATTCAAAAGCATCAATTCTTTGGTGCTCATCCTTCTTTATGGTTCAGCTTTCACATCTATATATGACTACTGGACAAACTATAGCTCTGACTAGATGAACTTTTGTCTGCAAAGTGGTGTCTCTGATTTTTGATATGCTGTCTAGGTTTGCCATAGTTTTTCTTCCAAGGAACAAGCATCTTTTTATTTCATGGCTGCAGTTACCATCCACAGTGATTTTGGAGCCCAAGAAAATAAAATCTGTCACTGCTTCCTCTTTTTCCCCATCTACTTGCCATGAAGTGATGGGACTGGATGCCATGATTTGAATGTTGAGTTTTTTGAATGTTGAGTTTTAAGCCAGTTTTTTCACTCTCCTGTTTCACCTTCATCAGGAGGCTTTTTAGTTCCTCTTCACTTTCTGCCAGAGTGGGATCATCTGCGTATCAAGGTTATTATTTCTCCCAGCAATCTTTGGAAGGTATATATCTACTTAAAAGTTCTACTAGCAGTTATCTTTAAATTACATACACACACAAAACACTTTTTATAGTAGACATCAATGGAAGTGATGAGATGCTATTTGATTTAAAGCACCTGAGGAGAGAGGATGCTAAAAGCATCTAGTGAGTGGAGGTCAGAGATGCTGCTAAATACCCTACAATGTACAGGGTGGTCCCACAGCAAAGAATTATCCAGCACCAAATGTCAACAGTGCAGAGATTAAGAAACTCTGATCTAGTTAAATCTTTTTATCTTGCATGTGAAGAGTTTAATACTCACAGTTGTGAAGTGTCCTATTCAAATTCAGTTAGCTAGTTTGTGTTGGAATGAAGGCAATAACCTGACTCTAGCCTTTTCCACTGCAGCACCCTACCTCCTTAATAGGCTGTTCATTTAAAATAAGCCACTGCCTACTTTGGCCACCTCATGCGAAGAGTTGACTCAATAGAAAAGACTCTGATGCTGGGAGGGATTGGGGGCAGGAGAAGGGGATAACAGAGGATGAGATGGCTGGATAGCATCACTGACTCGATAGACATGAGTCTGAATGAACTCCGGGAGTTGGTGATGGACAGGGAAGCCTGGCATCCTGCGACTCATGGGGTCGCAAAGAATTGGACACGACTGAGTGACTGAACTGAACTGAACTGATATATGTCAGAGAATTTTGCACAAGACACTCTTGTTGACTGAAAGATGGCAGAAATAGTTTGTTAGGAAATGTGAGATCTTATCTGCTTATTCAGGTTTTCACTTGAGTAAGACCAGCTAAAATGTGGGTAGTACCACAAAGCTTCAGTAAATTAGAATAACCATGTGGGCACCAAGCACTTTTATGGTTTTGCAGGATATTAAATGTGAAATACACAGAATTGAGAGGAGAAAATTGGCTTAGAGGTCATCTTATTCCACCTCTCATCCATCATGGTCATCTAGACTGTCTCTGCTTGGACAATTTCAGGGAGGGGATGCTTAAGACACTCAGATGTAATGTAGATTACTGGAAATGCAAGTTATAACAGAAATTGTAACTGTGATTATGGTGACCATAAGGTAACAATTGAATTTACATTCATAAATCAATCAGAGAAGACTGTGTCAAACAGAACAATGTGAGTATTGTTCCTAATGATCCTAAGAGGGTGAGGAGGAAGGTATGAGGTTGGAAAGTGCTTTGGCATGACAGGTGATACAATCAACTTTCTAGGTCCTTAAAGGAGTCTCTACTTCCAAAGACAAAGGGGCTGACTCCCTTTGAGGACCTGTTTCTGGATCAGAATTATTATTCCTGCAGGGAAAATTGTAGGGAGAATTCCAAGAATTCTGCAAGAGACAGAATCAAAGTCCAAAATGTTTCTTAGAAGAAGTCAAGCTGGTAAGATCCCTGGGATATTGTCTGTCTTCTGTATGGCAAAAGAAGAGGAGGAGAAAATATTCTTTACTTGGATTAACATTTTGGATGTGGACAAAGAGAAAGAAATCACCAAAATTAAAATAAAAACCTACATTTTGGTTTCGAAAACTATTAATTTCTCAGTGTGTGTGTAAGTCACTTCAGTCGTGTCCAACTCTATGTGACCCTATGGACTGTAGCCCTCCAGGCTCCTCTGTCCAAGGGATACTCCAGGCAAGAACACTGGAGTGGGTTAGCATGTCCTCCTCTAGGGGATCTTCTCAACCTAGGGATCAAATCCAGGTTGCTGCACTGCAGAGAGATTATTTACTGCTGAGGTAACAGGGAAGCCTCCACTATTAATTTTTAAAAGTGGACTTTTGTTCTATCATCAAATTTTGTATTTCCCTCCCACCTTCAACCTGGCCTGTCCTGTCAGTCTTCCCCAACTCAACTAATAGTACATCCATCTACCCAGATGTTTAAGTCAGAGACCTAGAGTGCTGATTCCTTGCTCCTCCACAACCCCTCACAACCAGTCTAATCCCAGATTATATGGATTCTACATCCTAGAGTCATCTTAACTCTAGATGCTTGAAACATCTACACTGCTGTGATCTAGGTACCGGCCACTATAGTCTCCTATTTGGAAAACTGCCATCATTTTTCTGGTTACCCAACTCTTGACCCCTTTTAAATTATTTTCTATACAACAGCAAGAGGTTGCTATTGTTCGTTTGTTTGAAAAGTGAAATGGCAGCCCTCTTCCTGGATATGGCCAAATTTTCCATTAAGAAATAGCTTCAATAATAATAGTAATGCCTTTAATTTATGTATTATTACCAACTGACCCTAAAACAACACTATGATTTAGTTTTTTTTGTTGATCCCCGATCTATGAATGAGAATATTGATGTTCAACAATGCTAAGTAACTTGTCCAAGATCACAAAATTAGGGAGTGCCTGAACTGTGATTCGGCTCTGTTTGATTTCAAGATGATATTGGCTGTTCTTGCTCCTTGTGTTTGGGAAATGGCACACCCTCTCCCTTTTCTTGCAAGGAAAAAATTTTTTTAACATTTTTCCAAGCTGACTCTTCCCACAGGCAGAAGGGTGAACTCTACTTCTTATATGTTAAAACACTGAATGTAAACTGGATGTTGCGATTAAATTTTCAGTAGTTCTGCACTATTATTTAAGAAAATAACTGAAGGAACAAGAGAAATAATCATGGCATCTCTGAGGTGAATCTTCAATGATTCTTTTCTCACAATGAAACATAATTCTAATTTTCCTTGCATAAATAGGGTTTAACAAAGACTATCAGCCTGTCAGATCCATGAATCAAGACAAATTGGAAGTGCTCAAACAGGAGATGGCAAGAGTGAACGTCAACATTCTAGGAATCAGCCAACTAAAATGGACTGCAACACGTGAATTTAATCCAGATGACCATTATATCTACAACTGTGGGCAGGAATCCCTTAGAAGAAATGAAGTAGCCATCATGGTCAACAAAAGAGTCTGAAATGCAGTACTTGGATGCAGTCTCAAAAATTACAGAATGATCTCTGTTCGTTTCCAAGGCAAATCATTCAACAGCACAGTAATCCAAGCCTATGCCCCAACCAGCAATGCTGAAGAAGCTGAAGTTGAATGGTTCTATGAAGACCTACAAGACCTTTTAGAACTAACACCCAAAAAAGATGTCCTTTTCATTATAGGCGATGGGAATGCAAAAGTGGGAAGTCAAGAAACACCTGGGTAACAGGCAAATTTGGCCTTGGAGTACAAAATAAAGCAGGGCAAAGGCTAATAGAGTTTTGCCAAGAGAACACACTGGTCATAACAAACACTCTCTTCCAACAACACAAAAGAAGACTCTACACATGGACATCACCAGATGGTCAAAACCGAAATCAGACTGATTATATTCTTTGCAACCAAAGATGGAGAAGCTCTAAACAGTCAGCAAAAACAAGACCAGGAGCTGACTGTGGCTCAGATCATGAACTCCTTATTGCTAAACTCAGACTTAAATTGAAGAAAGTAGGGAAAACCACTGGACCATTCAGATATGACCTAAATCAAATCCCTTATGAATACAGTGGAAATGAGAAGTAGATTTAAGGGACTAGATCTGATAGACCAGAGTGCCTGATGAACTATGGACAGAGATTCGTGACATTGTACAGGAGACAGGGATCAAGACCATCCCCATGGAAAAGAAATGAAAAAAAGCAAAATGGCTGTCTGGGGAGGCCTTACAAATAGCTGTGAAAAGAAGAGAGGCAAAAAGCAAAGGAGAAAAGGAAAGATATAAGCATCTGAATGCAGAGTTCCAAAGAATAGCAAGAAGAGGTAAGAAAGCCTACTTCAGAGATCAATGCAAAGAAATAGAGGAAAAGAACAGAATGGGAAAGACTAGAGATCTCTTCAAGAAAATTAGAGATACCAAGGGAACATTTCATGCAAAGATGGGCTTGATAAGGGACAGAAATGGTCTGGACCTAATGAAGCACAAAGAAGAGGTGGCAAGAATACACAGAAGAACTGTACAAAAAAGATCTTCACAGCCAAGATAATCACGATGGTGTGATCACTCACCTAGAGCCAGACATCCTGGAATGTGAAGTCAAGTGGGCCTTAGAAAGCATCACTACAAACAAAGCTAGTGGAGGTGATGGAATTCCAGTTGAGCTATTTCAAATCCTGAAAGATGATGCTGTGAAAGTGCTGCACTCAATATGCCAGCAAATTTAGAAAAGTCAGCAGTGGCCACATACTGGAAAAGATCAGTTCTCGTTCCAATCTCAAAGAAAGGCAATGCCAAATAATGCTCAAACTACTGCACAATTGTTCTCATCTCACATGCTAGTAAAGTAATGCTCAAAATTCTCCAAGCCAGGCTTCAGCAGTACGTGAACTATGAAATTCCAGATGTTCAAGCTGGTTTTAGAAAAGGCAGAGGAACCAGAGATCAAATTGCCAACATCCTCTGGATCATGGAAAAAGCAAGAGAGTTCCAGAAAAACATCTATTTCTGCTTTACTGGGTATGCCAAAGCCTTTGACTGTGTGGATCACAATAAACTGTGGAAAATTCTGAAAGAGATGGGAATACCAGACTACCTCACCTGCCTCTTGAGAAACCTATGTGCAGTTCAGGAAGCAACAGTTAGAACTGGACATGGAACAGACTGGTTCCAAATAGGAAAAGGAGTACTTCAAGGCTGTATATTGTCACCCTGCTTATTTAACTGCTATGCAGAGTACATCATGATAAATGTTGGGCTGGCAGAAGCACAAGCTGGAATCAAGATTGCCGGGAGAAATATCAATAACCTCCGATATGCAGATGACACCACCCTTATGGCAGAAAGGGAAGAGGAACTAAAAAGCCTCTTGATGAAAGTGAAAGAGGAGAGTGAAAAAGTTGGCTTAAAGCTCAACATTCAGAAAACGAAGATCATGGCATCTGGTCCCATCACTTCATGGCAAATAGATGGGGAAACAGTGGAAACAGTGTCAGACTTTATTTTTCTGGGCTCCAAAATCACTGCAGATGGTGATTGCAGCCATAAAATTAAAAGATATTTGCTCCTTGGAAGGAAAGTTATGAGCAACCTAGATAGCATATTGAAAAGCGGAGATATTACTTTGCCAACAAGGGTCCGTCTAGTCAAGGCTATGGTTTTTCCAGTAGTCATGTATGGATGTGAGAGGTGGACTGGGAAGAAAGCTGAGAACTGAAGAATTGATGCTTTTGAAGTGTGGTGTTGGAGAAGACTCTTGAGAGTCCCTTGGACTGCAAGGAGATCCAACCAGTCCATCTTAAAGGAGATCAGTCCTGGGTTTTCATTGGAAGGACTGATACTAAAGCTGAAACTCCAATACTTTGGCCACCTCATGCGAAGTGTTGACTCACTGGAAAAGACTCTGATGCTGAGAGGGACTGGGGGCAGGAGGAGAAGGGGATGACAGAGGATGAGATGGCTGGATGGCATCACTGACTCGATGGACGTGAGTTTGTGTGAACTCTGGGAGTTGGTGATGGACAGGGAGGCCTGGTGTGCTGCGATTCATGGGGTCGCAAAGAATTGGACACGACTGAGCAACTGAACTGAACTGATCAGCCTAATAAAAAAAATATGGATTTTAAAATGCTTTAGCTTGGTGTTCCATATAAATTTGGGAATTTTACTATCAAGAACAAT
Organism: Ovis canadensis; assembly: GCF_042477335.2. Lineage (NCBI taxonomy): Eukaryota > Metazoa > Chordata > Mammalia > Artiodactyla > Bovidae > Ovis > Ovis canadensis. Next base: position 77,482,503 of record NC_091248.1, on the reverse strand, counting down.
TTAGTTTTGAATTGCATTTTGCATTTCACATTCAATTAAATGCAATATAATATATTCAATATGTAGTTTGGGAGGGCAGGCTGTGGAAAAAAGGAAGCTGATGTTCAATAATAGGCCAGATTTGGGCCAAAGACCCGTGTTTACCACCTACTCAGTGTATGAAAGTATAGCCTCAACAACTCTCTGTAAATCTCAGTTAAAGTCATCTGAAGAATGGAGGCCAGTTCTTACCTCAAAAGGTTACTGTAATGATCTACTGAGACCATGTGGCCTAAAAGGGCTTACCTTTGTGCCCAAACCATGGAAGATTGCCAAAGGATTGGTTTTATCCTAGGAGTAAGAGATGTATGAAAAATTCAGGGCTATAGAAACTGGAGGAGGTCATGGTAAATGAGTGATATTGGAAAGATCCATGGAGTAGGTTATGTTTAAGTTGACATTTAAAGAAAGAGAATTTCCGTAGGTGGATATTAGTGACAACAAAATTTCAGTAGAGTAAATGAATTAAATAAAATCAGGAAAGTAGAGATGTGATTCAGGAATCAATAGTCATGAGAACTGGTTTGAGGTAATAGGTTAACTGGGGGAGAGATGAGGAATGTATGTGATGACTAGGCTGATATTTTCCCATTTGAAATCTAAAAAACACCATCCACTGTAAGATGCACTCATTTCATGCTCCATTGAGAAAGAAAAAAGCCAGCCAACTAAACAGTAACAAAATATTTATTTTGTTGAAGGAGCTTTTTCAGAATTCGTCATACATCATTCTTATGCATGAGCAGGAAGGAATAAAATGGAAAAGTAAGTCTGTTGAAGAATGCCTAAAGCATCTTCACTTTCAGTATCCTGAGTCACTTGTGCATTCAGAACAGTGTGGTCCTCTGTGGCACCAAGAGATCTGAAGATGCGATGTTCCTTAAAGGAGTGCTCTGCAGTTGTCTCTGGGGTTTCCTCCAAATTGCTGACACCCATTCTGCAAATTCTGATGTGTGTTCTTCGGCAGTGGCAATTGTATCACTCCCACCACATGGCTGCCAGAGACTTTAAGGCACAAACTGATTTCAGAGATGTTAAAATATGAAGGGAAAGGTGGGAAATGTTCTATTTAGAAAATCTTTTGAAGCTGGTGGCTGTGAACGGTCTTGAAAATTCGTTATGCTTTGACTTTAATCTGTAGCCAATTGAGAAGCACAAAATGCCTTTGAATCAGACGGGTGTTTTGGGTGACTCATTCTGGCAGTAGGATGTGGAGGGATGGGAGAGTGGGGAACTCCTTGAGCTGTGGGCTGCTGAGAGAAGAGGCTGGCAACCAGGGGAACAGCTGAGACAACGGGAAGAAAAAAAGAGACTTTCATGGGGAGGTCACTCTCAAAAGTTCATAATATTTCCCTGTGTTATTTATACATAAAGTCAAATCATCTAAATTAAATTTTGTTTTTCAGTAATCATAGGTCTGGGCCCTAAGAAAAGAATGAGAATATTTATAGAAGAAATCTGGGAAACTTCAGTTATGCAGATTGACAACAAATTATTTCCATCTTTTAAGCCGTTCATATGTTGCTGGGCCCCAAACTAGGTACGGAATAGGCAAAGATGGGTATGACTCAATCCCCAGCCCTAGGGAACCCACAATTCTGCAGGGAGTATAGAGGAAACAAGGGTCAGAGTACATGATGCTGGGGAGGAAGAGTGGGTGCAGAGGAGAGAGAGGGAGTCTGATCGGTGGGGGCATGAAGGGAACAGCAGAACTGCTTTTTGATTAAGATGCATAAAAGCAGAATTGGAAGCAGGATGGGGTGGGTTTTCCTGCCCAGAATTCACATCATTTTCAATGGGTAGCTTTGTTCCTCAATTCCTTCAAGGCCAGGTGTGTATACTGGTTCTGAGCACCACGAGGCCCCATGGAGACAAGCATGACCAGCACAAGATTTGCTCATCTTGTCTCCTTGTAAGGACTCAGGATGTGTCAGGACTTCATCTGGCCCTGACAGTGGTTCTTCCCTTCTCCTAAGTATGAACCAGGCTCCCCAGGTGGTGCTCGTGGTAAAGAACCCACCTGCCAATGCAGGAGACATACTCGGGCTCGGCCCCTGGGTCGGAAAGATCCCCTGGAGTGGGAAATGGCAACCCACTCCAGTATTCTTGCCTGGAGAATCCCATGGACAGAGGAGCCTGGCGGGCTAGGTAGTGTCACAAAGAGTCAAACAGGACTGAAGCAACTGAGCACCTAAGTAAGTATCAACCAAGCTAGGGACAGAGCACCTTCCCTCACCAGCACACCCAGTGTTCCGGAAACCTACATTCCCTACGGAGGATGAACATTCAGGCTGCTCTTTTTTCAGGCCAATATGTAGCTGCCTTGCAAAAGATTTGCCTCTTGTGATTTTCACTCTCACTTAGTGAGAAGGTAGATAGAATTTTCTGCTAGATCAATATGACTGACTTGGATCTAGAAAAATTTCTAGGGAGGGAATGTGGTGATAAATGCAACTCCACTGTCTTGATTCATTATGCCAGTGATTGCTGTGTTCTCTGCAGGATTTGTCTCCCTGAAGGAAATCCCAGCCTGGACATAAAGATGCTGCTTGAGGCGAATGCCTATCAATTATTGAGAATAACTCTGCAAATATATATTTCTAATGCCAAAATAGAGAGTATGAACACTGAGAATAAAATATGCCTAAATTCAGCACCCTACTGATGCCTGGGAATTAGATCTCTGGTGGAATTATTATCCATATGTTTATGATGTTTTAGATTTAATCTTCTATATTTAATGTTAAAGAGATTTTCTAGCTAGGATGAGCCCAACTGTGTTAATAACAAATGGAAAAATGCAAAATAGCTCATGCAGATGATGGGAAAAGTCTATTTGTTACTCACACAGAGTTCAAAATGTGTGTTTGTAATTGACAAGCAGCGGTCAGCAACCCAGGCTTACTCCTGCTGCTTCAAAATTCACCATGCTCACTTGTAAGAACCTAGCATGCAGAGAAAGTCATCAAGGATGATGTTGTTCAGTCGCTGAGTCATGTCGAATTCTTTTGGACCCCATGGACTAAAGCATGCCAGGTTTCTCTGTCTTCACTATCTCAAGGAATTTGCTCAAATTCATGCCCATCAAGGATGATGTGCAGGTGTTTTCTAGGGGACAGGCTTAAAGGGAGTGCATATCACTTTTGATCACATTTTGTAGGTTAGAACTCAGTCACCTGTATACACTTTACAGCAAGAGAGTTTGGGAGATGCAGATTAGTTGTGTGTTTAAGAAGAAGAGGAAATAGATTATAGGTTGGTAGAGAGTCTCTGCTATCTGGTAACCAGTCCATCTTCTGATCACCAAACACAGTATCTGTCCTACTTTTCTTCCCACACAAACTATACACTCAACTTCCTTATTAAGGGAGGAAACTAAAGTCCCACACCGTCCTCACATCCAGTCTTGATCTCTGTGTCATGTACAGTACTGTTCACTAGTTACCAGTGAAAATATGCTAAGTCCCTTCATCATGTCTGACTCTTTGTGACCCCATGGACTGTAGCCCACCAGGCTCCCCTGTCCATGGAATTTTCCAGGTGAGAATACTGGATTGGGTTGCCATGTCCTCCTCCAGGGGATCTTCCCAACCCAGGGATGGAACTCGTGTCCTGTGTCTCATATCTCCTGCATTGGGAGGCGGTTCTTTATCATTAGCACCACCAGTGGAAGTAAAGTGAAAGTGAAAGTCACTCAATCATGTCCAACTCTTTGTGACCCCATGGACTATACAGTCCATGGAATTCTCCAGGCAGCATTACTGGAGTGGGTAGCCTTTCCCTTCTCCAGGGGATCTTTCCAACCCAGCGACTGAACCCAAGTCTCCTGCATTGAGAGCAGATTCTTTACCAGCTGAGCCACAAGGGAAACTGGTGAAAGTAACCTATAAATAAATCATTTGAGTCTAATGAACTCCATGGGCAACAGTGGAACATAGAAAGATTAGTAGCAAAGCTCTCATTCAGGAAAAGAAAACACTCCTTCTGGTCCACAGGAAGGATGGAACCCTGCTTGACAGGCACTGTGAAGGCCATCTCATTTGGAGGCTTCTCCATCAAGCCCTGATTCTACTGAATGGGAGGACACCATGGTACCTGGTCCCATCTACAGGGAGACTCTTTCTTAACATTTTTCCTCTCTCAGTTTTGAAGTGGATACTGGAGAGTTTGCCTTCCCTAGGGCATGTAGGACTTTTCCTAGCCCATTTTCTTTCCCATGAACTTTTAAAGATTAAACTGTCAAAGATGTTTTCACGCCCAGGGCCATGGTTTCTTGGCAACACAAGTCCCTCAAAAACTGTGTAAGCTTCTGGTCTATTTGCTTCAATAAATCTAATGTACCAGCAACAATGTCCAAATCTTTCCCTACCCAATTTTTAATCAGCTTTATTTCTTTATCCCTCCCTTCTGCCTCCCTCTTTCCCACCCCTCTTTCAGTAAAGTTAGTGGTAGCCTTATTGATGCTATCTAAATACTGACGTATACGCTATAGCGTATCTAAAACAATACACTTTGGGAGTAGGAGATGGTGATTGCAGCCATGAAATTAAAAGACTCTTACTCCTTGGAAGAAAAGTTGTGACCAACCTAGATAGTATATTCAAAAGTAGAGACATTACTTTGCCGACTAAGGTCCGTCTAGTCAAGGCTATGGTTTTTCCTGTGGTCATGTATGGATGTGAGAGTTGGACTGTGAAGAAGGCTGAGCACCAAAGAATTGATGCTTTTGAACTGTGGTGTTGGAGAAGACTCTTGAGTCCCTTGGACTGCAAGGAGATCCAACCAGTCCATTCTGAAGGAGATCAGCCCTGGGATTTCTTTGGAAGAAATGATGCTAAAGATGAAACTCCAGTACTTTGGCCACCTCATGCGAAGAGTTGACTCATTGGAAAAGACTCTGATGATGGGAGGGATTGGGGGCAGGAGGAGAAGGGGACAACAGAGGATGAGATGGTTAGATGGCATCACGGACTCGATGGACGTGAGTCTGAGTGAACTCCGGGAGTTGGTGATGGACAGGGAGGCCTGGCATGCTGCGATTCATGGGGTCGCAAAGAGTTGGACACGACTGAGTGACTGAACTGAACTGAACTGAACTGAACTCTATTTATCTGATATTTGGGGTCACTCTATGCTGTAACCTCTGAACTCTTATATTACTGGACAGCTAGATCTCAGCATTACCACTTTTGAAAAATAATTTCACACCTCTTTGAGTGTCTTTCAACTGAGAGCACTGATTGTGTTGGTTAAGTGCTTGTTTAACTAAAGAAGGAGAAACTGGTCTCATTGACTTCCTGTGTATTGAGAGGTGAACCTCTGTCTTACCATGATTCAGTCCCTTAATCAGCCCAAGAGCCATATATATCCTTTCCATTTCAAAAATGAAGCTGCTATCTAATTATTCTCCTAACAGAAAAAAACATAGTCACCAGTTCCCTGAAAGGAGACATCTCAAGTTACACTGAGTGTTGCATCCTGTTCAAAGCCTATGATCTCTAGGTTATATTCACTTCTCCTCTATTTTCTTTCCCAGTAAGTTTGATATTCTACAACTATAAACCAAACTGTAAAATTCAACATCAAGAACCTGTAATGTGAGAAAGAAATAAAGCAAAATGGAATTTATGGAAAATATGTAAATATGTATGCTTGAGAGAATAAGAAAGGGCTTTCCAGTAGATGACATGTTTTAAAGTAAAGAGTTATACAGGCTGTAGCTTGCTGGAATTAGTCTTCTCTTGCTTTTCTACCAGATCTATTCTTCCTTTGCTTCAGTACATTTGCTTGTTGATGCTCTTAACCCAGGGGAACTGACCCAAACCTTCATTCCTGAGAGATCTGAATCCCTGATAGTCCTTCCTGTTATATGAGGACACACTCTGGGTTTCATACACCATATTACTCTTCAGCTATACAGTATGCAAAAGCATCTCTATATCTCCTTGATAATTATGATCATTATGATAATTATTAATTAGAGTCAACACAGTGACCTCCTTTTATTATGTTTGTTTGCTTAGTGACATGAAATACTCCAAATGGCTATGATCTAATTTGATGGAATCAATTTGAGTCTCCTAAGAGAAGCATTACTCTTTCATGCTTTTATGTATGTAACTGACTAATGTAATCATGGACTTGTGAGTTGGTGGCGTGGTAAAGTTTCCCATAAATAAACCGTGCTGCACATCTGCAGAGAAGTAACCCTGTAGCAAAACATACTACTGTCTTGTCTGGTACAACCTTCTGTTTCTGGTTATTTATCTTTAGTTGTTGTTGTCCAGTTGCCAAGTTGTGGCAGACTCTTTGCAATGCCATGAACTACAGCATGTTAGGATCTCCTGTCCTTCACTATCTCCTGGAGTTTGCTCAAATTCATGTTCATTGGATTGGTGATGCTAACTCATCATCTCATCCTCTGCCACCTCCTTCTCCTTTTGCCTTCACTGTTTCTCAGCATCAGGGTCTTTTCCAGTGAGTCAGTTCTTTGCACCGGTGGCCAAAGTATTGGAATCTCAGCTTTAGCATTGGTCTTTCCAATGAATACGCAGGGTTGATTTCCTTTAGGATTGACTGGCTCAATCTCTTTGCTGTCCAAGGAACTCTCAGAAGTCCTCTCCAGCACCAGGTATTGGAGCTATAGCTCTTGTGCTGATTCTCAGCTTTAATTGAACCATTTCACACAGTCACCCTCATAATTATCTTTTCCTTTCACAGATCAACATGACTTCTATATGTTTAACTTTAGACAATTGGAGTATGAGGGGAATTACCATCCCTGCAAGTTTTGAGACTGAAAGTGGAACCAAACTCTAAATCACACAATGATGGAGTATTGTTTTCGATCTATTCCTTTGACAGGATGGGTGAATTCCTAGGGTGCTAGCTTGCCCTTCCGACCACAATAGCTTCAATAATAGACGTGGGAATCAATGCAGGAATTCCGTCTGTTGCTGAAGGTTTTATATACCACAAATGAGAACTGCATCTCACCTTGTCTACCAGGAGATGGTCTAAAGTCAAAACTACGTATTATTTCATTTTACTAATCTCCCCCAAATTTCATTAAGAAAGGGCTAGGAGGTATAGTTCTAGTTTTTTGTTTGTTTGTTTGTTTTGTTTTGTTTTGTTTTTTAATGACTGTGATTATAGTATTCTTCCTCAGAGGTAAACAATCGGTTCTATATAAGGAGCTCTCCAGGTCTGGGAATGGATGAGTGGCCCTTGTGTAGATTACAGTCAACTTCAACTTGATTTTAATAATTGACTCTCTTCTTCCTTAGATAAGCACCCTCAGAAGAGATTTTGATAAATATTTTTTGTTCTTGCCTGTAATACCAGTCGACTGAGCAACTTCACTTTCACTTTTCACTTTCATGCATTGGAGAAGGAAATGGCAACCCACTCCAGTGTTCTTGCCTGGAGAATCCCAGGGACGGGGGAGCCCGGTGGGCTGCCGTCTATGGGGTGGCACAGAGTCAGACATGACTGAAGTGACTTAGCAGCATAATACCAGTCATTAGTTATTTTAGCAGTTTATTATGGACATTTTCAAATATAGAGAAACAATGAAAGAATTTTACAGTGAACACATGTATACCTACTATCCATCTTCTACATTTATCACATGTGTTTTATAACATTTATTTCTTATCCTTGTATCTTCCTTTAATCTATTTGTCTTATCTGCATTTCAAAGTATGTTGTATATTTGATACACTTTTGCCTAAATTGTTCAACATGCATATGAGTTTTGCAAAACACATGCAAATGTTTAACCGAACTCACGATTGGGATATAGAACTTAAGTCCTTCATATATAAATTTTCTCTTTTTGAGTTTAATTTTGTAATGATCTCTGGGAAAATGGTAAGTTATTACTTTCCTTATGACCTTGGGATAGTGAAAGGTGGGTATGGACCGGAGTATGAGGAGAATTGATTTCCTCTCGTTTAGTAACTGACTCAGTCAAAGGAAACTCCATCAATAAAGCAGAGGAGCCGCTTCAGCAGGCAAAGGAGGGTCAAAATTTATGTAAAGTGAGATTCTTATAGACAGAGTATCATTTGGCCTGCCATTTTATTCAACATTTCTGTTTTTTCTTTTTCCTGTCTTACTGTGAGATGCTAAAACCTTTCCTTGGAATTCTATTTTATCTTTACTGCATTTTAGTACAGCTCTGTGTATAAAATTCTAAGTGACTTTTCTAGGTATTATGTTATACATACATAATTTATCAACAGCCTACTAATGTTAACATTTTGCCAGCACATGTAAACTGTAGAAGCCTTATCTCACTTAAAGTTCCTTTACCCTTTCCCATTTATAATACAATGTCTTACATATTTACCCTGCATACATCAACAATCACATCAAATAATGCTACAATTCTTTTGCCTCAAACATCACAAATAATTTAGAAAACTGGAGAAGAAATGTGTTTGGTACTTAATCATATGTACTCTTTCCATTTTTCTTTATTCTTTCCTGATATACTTATGTTTCTTGTTTTACCATTTCCTTTCTGTCTCCAGAACTTCCTTTAGACTTTTCTTTTTAAGATAAGTCTGCAGGTGACAAATTCTCTTACTTTTCCTTCATCTGAGAATGTTTTGATTTCACTTTCATGAGAAATTCTCATTCATGAAGAATGTTTTTCCTGGATATAGAATTTGGGGTTGATAGCTCTTTCCTTTTAGCACTTATAAATTATAGTGTGATTTCTTCCTGGTTATTTCTGATAGAACTCTGCTGTGATTTGAGTTGTTTTTTTTTCCCCCTGTAGATAAGGCGAAACTTCTTTCTCAATGTTTTCAGTATTTTTGTCTTTAGTCTGTATTTGTTAGGCTGCATCAGGTCTTGGCTGTGGTCCGTGGGCTTTGTTGTGTCATGTGGGGACTTTCACTATGGGGCACAGACTCTCTAGTTATGTCACGAAGCCTTAGCTGCCCTGTGGCATGTGGGAAATTAGTTCTCCAACTAGGGATCAAATCAGCATATCCTGCATTGCAAGGTGAATTCTTAACCACTGGACAACCAGGGAAGTCCCATGTTTAGTGTTCAGAAGTTTGATTATAGTAAGTCTTGGTGTACATTTTTTGAATTCATCTTCACTGGGTTTCACTGATTTTCTTGGATCTAGGTTTATGGAGTTCGCCAAAGTGGGGAAATTTGACTTGTTTCTTTGAATATTTTTCCTCTTCTTCCTCTTCTTCTGAGACTCTGATAACATAAATATTAGATTTTTGTTATACCAGAAGACTCTATTTTATCTCAGTCTACTTCTTATCTGGAATTCAGTCTGAATAATTTCTGTTATTCTATCTTCCAATTTACTGATTCTTTCTTCTGTCCTTTTTAGTCCACTGTTGAGCTCATCCACTGAGTTTTTCATTTTGGCTTCATATTATTCAGTTCTAAACTTTCCATTTGGTTCTTCTTTATAGCTTCCATTTATCTGCTGAGATTTTCTTCTTTTTCATTTATTTCATTTATTCACAAAAGCAATTTTATAATGGCTTCTTGAAAATCTTTGTGAAATAATGTTAACATCTGTGTGGTCTTGGTGTTATCATCTGTTGGCTGTCTTAAATTATTCCAGTTGACATTTTTCTTAGTGGGACAAGCAGTGTTTGATTGTATCTTGGGCATACTGAGTATTATGCTATAAAACTCTGGATTTCTTTTTTGAAACTCTAGATTTTATTTAACTTATTAAATTTTCTGTTTCAGCATGCCTCCTCTGACACCAGATGAGTGAAGGAAGGGAGTTTCCCTTTTGTTACTACCTTACCTGTTCTTCATTTGACTATGGTTTAAATAATACATTTTTACTGTGTTAGGCCACTAAGATTTTAAGATTGTAAGCGTAGCTCATATTAATTAGCCTAATACTTTAGGAAAACATATGTTTGTGTATCTGAGCTATACAGATCACTGACTTATTTCTCCATTTTCTAAAAATTAATGGGTACAATACAATGTGTGGTAGGAGATGTGGGGATGTGGGCAGGGGAGTGAGGGGATAGCAGTTTCTTTCTGTGCTCCTTTAGGGCTATTTAATAAAATAATGTTTTCATACTGGGCCATAAAACTCCATGTGATTATTTCCCCACACCTCTCTACTCCCCCAAGAGACAGCAGTCTCCAGTTGTACCCTCATGAGCACCTTGCTTTTTGAAGTACTTTTCTGCTATTAGGCCAAAGCAGTACCCCTTGCAATCTAAAGAAAAAATGCTATACCCTGCCCTGAGGAATGTTCTCACTTCTCTGCAGGATCCAACGTGCTGTTTGTGAGCAACTCTGAGATCTGTGTGTGGCAGGTGCAGCTTACCAAGGGGGCGTGTCAGGAAGCATAATCATACTGCTGTGGTAGAGTGGGGCCCATGGAGACTGTTCAGGGACACCGTCTGCTTCTTTCTCCCACCGAGATCCTGATTTCAGGAGAAGAGAACAGAGTCTTCTCTCCAAATCAGATTTTCCCTCTTATCCCCGGTTAAGGAAAAAGAGTAAGGTGACTGCCTGCCCACTCTACTGAGGCTGGGGTCCAGTGTGGGCATCAGAAGTCCTGGAAAGACCTGCTTTCCAGATGGTGCAGTGTTGGTTAAATTAGAAATCTCTCCAAACTTCAGTTTACTTGTATGGAAAATGTCGGTGATGGCTTCCACAGAAAACATGGTGAAATGCAAAATCTATATATATTCACGGAGCCATTGGCTCAGATGGTAAAGAATCTGCCTGCAGTGCGAGAGACCTAGGTTCAGTCCCTGGGTTGGGAAGATTCCTTGGAGAAGGGAATGGCTACCCACTCCAGTGTTTCTTGCCTGGAGAATTCCATGGACAGAGGAGCCTGGTAGTCTATAGTCCATGGGATCTCAAAAAGTTAGACACAACTGAACAACTAATACTTTTCATGAGCATAAATATAAAGTATTTCAGTAAGCTTCCAGGATACCTTTTTTCTTTCTGTCTGCCCTGTTTTTCTATGCTGCTGAGTGGCTTGGGCTCCATGCATCTTTTCCAGACCCACTGAGCAGCTGTGTTTTATACACAAGGGTGGTGCTTTGGCTGGACTCCCATCACCTTTCTTTGCTCATGTCAAGAATGGTTTGGTTTCAGTGTATGCTGCTTTAAAACATCCCATCAAAGTGGAGCACAGTGAGAACATACTATCTTTTCCGGAAGATTTTATTTTTTGTACACTTGTTTCCATTCATCCATAGATCTCTAATGCGGTTTAAAAATCTTTGTTAAGGTTTAGTGAAGTCTCACCCCAATTCAGTGCTGGCCATTTTACAAGTAGAAAAGTGTAAAAGCTAACATAGCCAGCAGACATGAAATACAATGTATGGATAAGCTGTCTGAGATATTGTTACCAGGGGAGTAATCTATTTGAATTTTCTGACTTGACTTAAAAGCCTAACCACCTTGATGTTTGTTTAAACTTGAATTCAATCCATTAAGGGGTAATGTTCCCATTGTCTCATTTATATATTAACAGAGCTTTGTACGTTGGAGAATATATTTTCTTACAGTCGGAGGCTTTCGGATCTCTGCTTTATTTCACAGCTGTCTACACTTGAGGCCATGTTTTTGGACACTGACTTTTAATTTTCCTGCCTCCAGCCTCTTTGGATCCAATTCAAGTTCTCCTCCAAAGCTACATGGGGACTCACTTGGGGAGCATGTGCCTGTTTTCAAGGAAGAACACTGACTTTTGAAAACAGTAGAATAGCAATATAGAAATATCATGTTCCAACTCTGTTCTGACTCATTAATTCCCTCTATGTGATTCCTTGATGATCTGAATCATCTACCTGCCTTCAGACAGGCTTTGATTTCTTGGATTGAATTCGGTTCCTTGTATGTTTCTTCTGCTGTCTAGAGAGTTTTCCTCAATCCTTGGACTTTGACACTGCAAAATTATGTTCAACTCCTGCTGCTTTTTTTTTTCTTTTTTCTCACTCGGGTCTCCTGAGCTAAATGGATCCTGCACAGTTTACCTCATGCCTTATTACAGCTGTTACCACTTTGCTCCAAAAATGTTTTCCTCATATTCGATTACTTTGTCACTCAGGTTTAATGTTATGTTGACATGCTATTCACTCCTGTGTCTCGTTAACTTTAACATTCTGATGTGCTGCACAAATAGCAAACGTATTTGATGTCTGGAAACTGTAGTCCTGTGTGGGAAAAATGGTTGATTTGTAAATTTGTCACTCTAATTGAACATTTTGCAAATCCATTTTACCATCATTTCATTTCTTTTGATTCTGTTTAGGAAGCAAAGAATAGTAACTTTCAGGGGACTACTAAAATTCTTTTATACAACAATAGATATTCCAGAAAGAAAAAAAGTCCATTTATCTCTGTTTTCTTCCTAGACTTTCTTGTTTTCAAAGGCTTTATTAGGATGCTGGTATTATATGCCATGAAATTTGTCAGGGTTTATTTTTTTAATTTCTTTAAGCAAGGAGGCTTTAATCTCTCCCCTTTAAGAAAAATTCTATATTCAATTAAGCTTTGACTAAAGAAGTCTATGTTTTAGACTAACCTTAACTTTAATTTTTCTAATTTTATCCTGTTGTTTCTGGTTAGGAACTGGAGGAATTTTTGCCTTGTTCTTTGTTCATAGAATTTTAGAACTGGTGGGAAACTTATTGGAGGGAATGTCTCATCTATCGTCTCAATTTTTCAGATATCAAAGTTCAGTGTGGCTGAGTGTCACAAAACTGGTCTTAGCAGGACTGAAATTTTGCAACTAAACAACAATTTCCCTTTCCAGGGATAGGACATTTGGATAGCTAAAGACTGAGAAGGATATTCATTGATTCTTTTATTGCTTGAGGCCAGGAATGGCACTATATTCATTTGATAGTTCTAAGCTGAGTGCCATTCTTCATACATAGACAGTTCTTCATAAATACTTGATGAATAAATGAATGGATGAAGAAAATATCTCTTATCTTACAGCTCTTTGTAAACTATGAGGCATGTAAAAAAAGGAAAAAGATTTATTGCCATCAATGAAAATGTAGTCTTGTACAGGTGGAAAGTAACAAGGTTAGAACTACATTTAATTGCCAGAATGAGAGAGAGTGCTATAGAAGTTTCAGAAATCAAAAACTAATATAGCTAAATATATAAAATGGTAAGAGCTGGATAGAGTAAACATCAATATATGTTGTGAAAAATCAGGACATGTCTCCAGTTTGAAGGGTATATCCTCTTGAAAAATAAAGAAAGGAGAAATAAGGGAGAAAATTCCTTTGTACAGAGAAATAGAGAAAAATACCTCTCTCCTAGGTAAGAGAAAAAGAGGAAGCAGAATTTGTATGACTAATTCAAATAAATTCATGAACAGATCTATAGCTTTTAATTCATAGTTTAAAAATATGCCATTTTATTATGTAGGTTTTAAGAGCAGCTCATGAATACACTCTAGGGCCCTTGTCTCATTGTTGAGAACTTCTACTAAGTAGGACAAATAACTTTCCCAATTAACTCATTATTATAAGTTAAATTCTCATTAATTCTTTGTAGTAGATTAGGAAGGGGCAAATATATTTCTTGGCTATTGATTAAAAACATAGTGTTAGTACTTAATTTGGTAAGTAGTTTAGATTTTTAAGTCACAGATGACATATCTCTTCATAAAACACAAAATATCAAATGACTTCAGTACTGAAGTTGGCCACTCTTAGGGTCTGGGGCTGTGGGTGATTTCTAAGGATGGTAACAACAGTCCATCTCTCTGGACTTTGATTTTGCTATCTTCATCTGAAACATTAAAATTCTATCTCAATTCTGCTTCTCCTATGGAATGGAGGAAAGGCACTGGATTGAAAAGCAGAAAACCTGGGATTTGATTCTGGCTGTATACTTGAAGCAATGAAATTAAATGTCCTAAGGCCTCAGTTTACTTATCTACTAAATTAAAGCTATATTCTCAGATTACTTTCTCTTAAGATTTATGTACTTCTTAAGGCTCTTTGGTGGCAAGCATCAAAGGAATTCACTGAAAGATAGAATCAGAATTTACAAAGAAATTATCTATGTATTTTTAATTAATTAATTCATTTATTTATTTAAATTTTAAAATCTTTAATTCTTACATGCATTCCCAAACATGAACCCCCCTCCCACCTCCCTCCCCATAACATCTCTCTGGGTCATCCCCATGCACTGGCCCCAAGCATGCTGTATCCTGCATCAGACATAGACTGGCGATTCGATTCTTACATGATAGTATACATGTTAGAATGCCATTCTCCCAAATCATCCCACCCTCTCCCTCTCCCTCTGAGTCCAAAAGTCAGTTATACACATCTGTGTCTTTTTTGCTGTCTTGCATACAGGGTCGTCGTTGCCATCTAACAACCAACATAACCAGGCTTCAGAAAGAAGACCTAGGATAAGTCACGAGGAGGAGGATGGAACCACCTATCCCCTCAGGATGACTTCCCTAGGGAAGCATGAAGCTTTCATGTCACATTACTTAAGGCTCAAGTTCCCAGGAATAAGCATTTGATTGTCTGACACTCATTCTTGGGCAAGGGGAGGGCCTCTAACTCTAGGTAGGCCTAACCAATGCTCTCTTAAAATGACTGAAATGTACAAAGGTAATGAGCTATGTTCCCAGGGAAGCTGAGGCTGTAATTTTTAAGGACTTAGGTCCAAGATCTTGTCTCCCAGTGACTCTAACATTTTTTTTCTTCCCAAGGATATACATATTTTTGATATAAATAGTAACCAGATTTTGCTTCAGAGAATGTTCTTCCTACATCGAATGCAGGTTTTGGAGATGTTTCAGACTGCAGTAAAGCCACCCTTAAACATAGTGGCAGGCTGCAAGCAAAAACCATGACTTTGGCCATGATACTTTGGCTTGAGATTTGGGGCAGGGCTGCATGGTGATGGCTTATCTCAGGGTGGTGCCAGCCAGGAAGGTTTGATGGGGCTGGGGCATCCACACTGGCCTTACTCCCATGCTGGGAAGCTGGTGTTGGCTGTCAGCTGGGGAGCCCAAAACTACACCTATGCTTAGCTTCTTCCCTTGCCTAGCCTGTGTCCCCACTCCCTTCCAAAAATCCCATCTCAGGCCCTGATTCCAGGGAAGTTGGTCTAAATCTCTGGGCCTCCATGTCTTCACAGGCACATGAGAGAGGCAGGGTTAAATTGTGTGTCAAGGCCTCCAGGCTGGGCGTGGGCAAGTTACTCTCTTCTGCTCCCCTCTCTCCTCCTCCCTGAGTGAAAAGGGAGTTCCCCCTAAATCCTGAAACTGTTAACATTAATGAGAAGGAGATAGTTCACAGTCCTCAAGTCACAGAGATCTAAATTGACTTATAACTGAGGAGACTTGATTTTCCTGAGCTCCATTTCTTCTTCAGAAAAATGAGGGTATTCATGTCTATTTCAGAGGATGGTTATGAGGATTAACTGCTGTGAAACATGGGAAGCACTAATAGAGGACTTGATACATAGAAAGTTTTTAATCAATATTATTTTTCTTTTTCCCTTAGCTCAAAGGCTCCATCCTTCTGAGATATTGCATTCCCCTTGAGAAAGAATAGGATAAAAATTCCAGTACAATGCATTTTCCCATGGTATAACTTGATGATTCAGTTCAGTTCAGTCACTCAGTCGTGTCCGACTCTTTGCGACCCCATGAATCGCAGCACGCCAAGCCTCCATGTCCATCACCAACTCCCGGAGTTCACTCAGACTCACGTCTATCGAGTCAGTGATGCCATCCAGCCATCTCATCCTCGGTCGTCCCCTTCTCCTCCTGCCCCCAATCCCTCCCAGAATCAGGGTCTTTTCCAACGAGTCAACTCTTCGTATGAGGTGGCCAAAGTACTGGAGTTTCAGCTTTAGCATCATTCCTTCCAAAGAAATCCCAGGTTGATCTCCTTTAGGATGGACTGGTTGGATCTCCTTGCAGTCCAAGGGACTCTCAAGAGTCTTCTCCAACACCACACTTCAAAAGCATCAATTCTTCGGAGCTCAGCCTTCTTCACAGTCCAACTCTCATATCCCTACATGACTACTGGAAAAACCATAGCCTTGACTAGACAGACCTTAGTCAGCAAAGTAATATCTCTGCTTTTGAATATGCTATCTAGGTTGGTAGCATAACTTTTCTTCCAAGGAGTAAGCATCTTTTAATTTCATGGCTGCAATCACCATCTGCAGTGATTTTGGAGCCCAAAAAAATAAAGTCTGACACTGTTTCCACTGTTTCCCCATCTATTTCCCGTGAAGTGATGGGATCGGATGCCATGATCTTCGTTTTCTGAATGTTGAGCTTTAAGCCAACCTTTTCACTCTCCTCTTTCACTTTCATCAAGAGGCTTTTTAGTTCCTCTTCACTTTCTGTCATAAGGGTGTTGTCATCTGCATATCTGAGGTTATTGATATTTCTCCCTGCAATCTTAATTCCAGCTTGTGTTTC
This sequence comes from Ovis canadensis, assembly GCF_042477335.2. NCBI lineage: Eukaryota > Metazoa > Chordata > Mammalia > Artiodactyla > Bovidae > Ovis > Ovis canadensis. Next base: position 77,466,008 of record NC_091248.1, on the reverse strand, counting down.
TTCCAGTCCAGCGTTGCACTGCTTAAATGATTGTTCTCGGAGAGTACAGTGATTAAGTCTAAAGTGTCAACAGTTGATATTTGATCCTGACTCCTAACCCAGGGCTATGGTAAAGTTCTGAGAGCCACGATTCTCTAGCATGTAAAGGAATGTGCTTGCATGTGTGCTAAGCCGCTTTAGTCATTTATTTTACTCTTTGCAACCCTATGGACTGTAGCCGGCAAGGATCCTTTGTCCATGGGATTCTCCAGGCAAGAACACTGGGGTGGCAACCCAGGGCTCAGTAACAACCTAGAAGGGTGGGATAGGGAGGGAGGTGGTAGGGATGTTCAAGTGGGAGGGGACATGGATAAATCTATGGCTGATTCATGTTGATATTTGGTAGAAATCAACACAATATATAAAGTGAAGTGTTAGTTGCTCAGTCATGTCTGACTCTGCGGCCCCATGGACTGTAGCCCGCCGGGCTCCTCTGTCCATGAAATTCTCCAGGCAAGAATACTGGAATGGGTTCCATTCCCCAATTATCCTTCAATTGAAAATAAATAAATTTTAAAAAGAAATAAAAGAATACATGGTGGGTTGCCATGTCCAGGGAATCTTCCCAACCCTGGGTCAAACCCGTATCTCTTATATCTCCTGCATTGGCAGGTGGGTTCTTTACCACTAGCACCACCTGGGAAGCCCATGTAAAGGAACAAAAGCTATGTAATTTGAGCTGTTCGTTGACAAGGTCACTGAATTCAAAAATGAGAACTAGATGAGATAACCTTTTTTTTTGTATTCATTAAAGAAATGCATGTCTATCAGCCCCATTCCTGCCTCAATTTAGTCTGTGCAGGATTAAAAGCAAAAGCTATTCAGACTCCAAGTTAGAACCTCATACCTGTCTGCTTCTGAGTCAATAAAACTCAATACTAACTTCAGAAATGAAACCAACAAATTTGTTCCCTTATTTTACAACCAGGTTCTCAGCTTTTCTATCCACTAACTGATAAACTTTCTCTGAATTCTTACATTTTTAATGTTTTGCCAATTAAAAGTGAGCATGACCCCTTTCTACCTACAGGGAGCAAGCTGAAGATATATTTACCTGAGAGTTCAGACTGCATGGCTCCATGGTTGAATTCATCCCACCCTAGTGCCATTGTGAATAATAGCCTTTGAGGGCCATTTTTTATTATATGTCTTTTGGAGACTTCATTTTCTCACTCACATGGCTCACCTGACAATTTGAGTTTCCTTCCTTCACTAGAGAGCCACAAACACTGATTGTTCCATTAATTTTAGAGTAAGACTGCATGGGATTCACAAGAGTGTTCTAGGATCATTTGTTAAGCACCATGCTTTACACACCAGGAAGCAACTCAAATCAGCTTTCAAAGCATTTACTTTAGTTTACACTCATTGCAGACTTGCTTAGGAAGTTAGATAGCATACAGCAACGGAGATTGCATGCATATAGACCTAATAAATAACTTAATAAACCACAAGAGAATTTACTAACGGGGTTAAGTTTTTATATATAATTTATATTCTTATATCCATAGTTTAAGAAACCTTCATGCTTCTTTAAAGGAGCTCCACTTTAAAGACAAAGCACAGAAAAATAAATAAAAGGGACATTATATGTGTTTAGCTTCACTAATATTCAAGGAATATAGTAGCTAAAATAGCTTCAGCATTTCTATCCATTAACTTGGCAAATTTAAATTATAAGGGGAGAGTTTGAGGAAAATGGGCGCCATTATGCACTTCTGACAAGAGTATAAATTAAGAAAATCTTTGTGGATGGCAGTTTGACATTCGCATCAAAACCCTCAAAAAGAAAATGTTTGATCACTTCAAATAGTTTCATTTCAAATAATCACTCTAAAGAAATAATCAGAGACATGCTCAACAACCTCTTGGCAAAGATGTTATTGAAAGTGTCACCTTTAACAATAAAGAGTGAAAAGAAGTGACTAACACCAAGAAATTAGTTCAATAAATGGTGACACATCCATTCAATGAAGTACTGTACACCTATCAGAAGTAATTTTTCAGGAGAATAGATGAGAAACATAATTATTACAAGAAAAACATGGCATGAAGTCACAGTATGGAGGCCATTTCATTAAATCAGAAATATATTTATATGTTTATATATATATTTCTTTGTGAGTATGTATATATGTTGAGGTTCCCAATGGTTCAGTGGTAAAGAATCTGCCTGCCAATGCACAAGATGCAAGCTATGGTGGTTTGATCCCTGGGTCGGGAATATTCCCTGGAGGAGGAGAGGGAAACCCACTCCAGTATGCTTACCTGAAAAATCCCATGGGTAGAGGAGCCTGGTGAGTTACAGTTCAAAGGGTTGAAAAGAACTGGACACAACTGAGCACACACACATACACACGTGTATGTATGTATCCAAACGTATATATTTATACATGTACATGTGCGAGTATAGCACATTATCTCTTTCCTGGACCATCTGCACTAAACTGGTCCTAGTGGAAACTCCACAAAGCACTGAGAGTGACCTTTTCAACCTTGTTGTTTAGTCACTAAGTCATGTCTGATTCTTTGTGACCCCATGGATTGTAGCCATCAGGCCCCTCTATCTATGGGATTCTTCAGACAAGACTACTGGAGTGGGTTGCCATGCCCTCCTCCAGGGGACCTTCCCAACCCAGGGATCAAATCCACCTATCTATGTCTTCTGCATTGGCATGTGGACTCTTTACCATTCAGCCACCAGAGAAGCCCAGATCACACTGCATTGCCTTGACTCTCTAACACCTCCTTTTCACATTTAGAATAAACCTAGATTTTTTTTACCAATGCTTTCAAGGCCATATATGGTACGACTCCTTTCCATCTTTATGGCCTCATCTCTTTAACTCACTAATTCTAACTTGGGGGTGAGGGTGTGGACCAAGCCTCCATATTTCAGAGTTAGCCTTTTTGCAAAGACAAACAAACAAAACAACAACAACAAAACACATAAACATTACATGTTGTGTTGGACCCTGGGGTGAGAGGGACCAGGAAACAATGGGGCAGTAGGAGCCTGGGGATCTACCCTGCTGGGGAGGAACTAGTCCTCACTGGAGGAAGGCCAGAACACAACATGCATTTTTAAATTAATATCCTGGTGGAAAAAGCAGAGGAAATACAGCAGAGAGGGTGCAAGGTGCAAACAGTTGAAGCAAGAACTTTGATGGCTTCTCAAAGTTTTGAGTATAATTGCAAAAGGAAGAAATCCATCACTGGAAGTACCAATTTACCAAGCACTTACAAGGTATCACCTTTAAGTACTTACAATACATCACCTTGTATAATTTTTTTTTTAATTTTTCACATGGATAATCACTAATCCCATTTTAAAGATGAGGTTACTGAAGCTCTGCAAGGCTAAGTAACTTGGTCAGAGTCACTTAGCTAAATAGCAGCAAGTTGGGATTTGAACCCAACTTTATGAGCTTCCAAACGCATGGTCTCATCCATTTGGTTACACTGACTCTGGGTGGAGATGGGAGTGGTAGAGGTATGGCAATACTTCCTGAGAAGAGGTAGGGAAGGAGGTAATCTGATCCGAAATAGGCAGTAACTAGCCTGGAACAGGATATACCTCTTTGCTGCACTGCTGGTATGTGCGTTTATGTGTGTGTGTTGGTGGGGGGAAAGACAGAGTAAAAGAGCCCCTGTAGCTTCTCTGTTCTGACACTAATCAAGGAACACCCCTGCTTCTTGAGGACATAGCCCAGGAGATTCAAGGACTGTGGCTACTGACAGGAAAGTTTGGGACTTAGCTGGACCCAGTCCAGTGACAATGGCTGTCAGGCCATCAGCTGCTTCAATAGGAAGAGGAGCTCTGGCCATGAAGACAGGGGAATGTGGAGTGTCACCAGCAGGGGAGGTGCTAGCTCATAGCCATTGATGGTGTGGGAAACTGAGGCAGAGAAAAGGCCGCAGTTACAGGAAGCTACTGAGGAGAAGAGATACGGGGGGAGAACACTGGTTCTTGCTGATAAGTTGGTAAGTTGAGCTCAAATACCTAGCCTTGTGTTTACTTACTCTCTAACTGTGCATCTTAATCCTTGATCAGAGATCCTCTTATACAGGGTCTACATAAATACCTGTATTGAAAGTGGGTGAAGGCCCTTCACTTCCCCAGGGTTTACTTTGGAACACAAAATAAAATATGGATTCCTCCTGCTCTTCGGCACCATTTTGCACTGACAGCTGTGTCTGAGAGAAAGAAAGCTCTTCTACATCCTAAAATTTTAATTAGAGGTTTAGGAAGTTGTTAAAGGAAAGCTAAAGAGGAGAACCATGAGACTACTCAGTTCAGAAAAACATATTAATAATTCTTTTACTGTGAAATGGGAGTGATGGGAGAGGATGAAATCCTGGAGGCCAAGTTGCTCTACTTAACAAATTAATAGGAATTTTGAATGTTTCCATGGTCAGCTGATATGAGAGGGATTTATGACCCTGCAGAATGGAGATAAAAGAAGTAGAAGAAAGATCTTAGTAGGGAGGGTAAAAGTGGGTCCCCATATAGTGAAGAGGACTAACTGGGGTGTAGGGAGGAAGATGCACCAATAAGGGTCTCTTTCTAATTGTGAAAGCTGACTTTAAACATCATCGTTGTCTGGTGTTGTATTCAAGCTGTTTCCTACCCTGTGCTTGTAGCATGTATGAACTGCAGAAGCTATAAAGCAAAATGTGCAAGAAAAACCAAAATTTTTTTTCTAAAGTGAAAATTATTATTACATTTTTTCTTGAGCCTGTATATCTTATCAAGGGCCAGAAATGTAGTCTAATTCAATTTGGTAATCAAGAGAGAAAACCAGCCTTTTTTTTTCTCTCTCTCTCTCGATTTGCATCTAAGTTTAGAAGACTTATGGAGTCTAAAATCATCAGGAGAGTAGGGACATTGCATCACGGGGACTGCATGTGGTAGCAAGTATGAGAAAACCCAATTAATTAGTGACTAGTAATAATCAGAGATGTAGCTTTTCTCATTTGATAAAAAGACTGGAATCAAGGGGTTCAGGGCTGATATGATGGCTCTTTGATGTCATCAAGGGCCCAAACATTTTCTATATTCCTACTGAGTCATTATTTGCATGTGAATTTTATCCCCATGCATGTCTCCTAGTAGACACTAGGTACGTGCGGCATCTTCAGCATCTTGTGTCCATTCCAGGAAGAAAAAAAGAGAAATAGCAAAGGTCAAAAGGCACATACTAGCTGACTCAGCATCTGTTGGAAAAATTTCCCCAACTTCTGTTTATATTTCAGTGGCCTGATTTGTGTCACATAGCCATTCCTAGCTTGAGCAAGGTTGGAAACTGTAATGTTTCTTCAACATTTCCAAATACAATAGCTGTGTGAAAGTAAAGAAGAAGAGATCATGGTGATTAGGCTGGCAACTTGTGATGTCTTGCACAGGCAGCACACTCTGAGACATTGCTTGTCCTCAAGTCCTCAGTTAATGGTCTCCATCTCCACTGACACTTAGTTTCTTTCTCCATTGAGACACAATGATCTGAGATTGTGATAGATTTTGTGCAGGAGTCTGGGTGGGTGAAAGGATGATGTTGCTGATTTGGGCACTTAACACAAAGGGAAAGCTCAAATGCCCCATTTCAAAAGCTGCTCATTTGAGTAAGAAAACCTCAGTGGTGTTTAAGCCAATCTCTTCGATTATTGGTTACTCTTGGGACCTGGACACTGAAGTAACATTTGCAATTGACTATAGGCTAGAATAGATCTAAATCTCATGGAAAATAAATTGTTTCCTCTCTTGCTACTTGCAGATAACTTTTAGTGTTTAATTAACCTCAGAACCTCAAACAACACTCTGTAAATCCTCTTTGAGCAGCACAATCTTGATAATGTCCTGCTATTCTGGGGTGTGAATGTCTTTGGTCAAAAAGAAAAACACATGATCCGTTTTCTCCAGCTAGTGAAAAGCAAGTCTCCAGATAACTTAAAGTTAAAAGAATGCAAGTTGTTTCTGCCCTCTGACAGGATTAGAAGATGGTTTGAAAAGAAATAAATTGATATTCTCAATATCACATATTACCCCAAGTTTTCTTAAGCTATTGTCTTCTGTGTCAAGGGAATGCTTTGGGATCAACATGTTTGCACAACACTTCTTGAGTTTCTCTTGAATTAGTGATTACTTAGGATCTTTTAGGATTCTCAGGCAGTCTGGCTTTCCAGACACCCAGAATCCCGTTCTGATAGCAATGGGTTCACAACAACTTCAGGGAATCCTCCCCGAGAGCCTGGTGTCTGCGGGTCTTAGTTTATGACACAGGGAAGACTTTCCAGGGAATGGGTCCAAAAGAACTGTTGTTCTTAGAACTCAGAAAGGAACAGGATTCCTCTGTGAGGGGATGGGGAGCTATGAAGACTTGAGAAACTAGAGCAATGACCAGTCACAGACATTTCAGGGGATCTCAGGAAACCTACTAATCCTCTATCCAGACACACAGATGCTCCAGGACTCCTTTTTTGAGTATTCTTTCTGGGGAGTCAAAGAATAATTTAAGGTCAATTTAAAAGGCTTTGCTCCTAGACACTTGTTACCGCGGCAGAAAGTGTGATCATGTCTCACCTATCATGGCATGTTTTGAGGTGCTGCTGCTGCTGCTGCTAAGTTGGTTCAGTTGTGTCCGACTCTGTGCAACCCCATAAACGGCAGCCCACCAGGCTCCGCCGTCCCTGGGATTCTCCAGGCAAGAACACTGGAGTGGGTTGCCATTTCCTTCCCTAATGCATGAAAGTGAAGAGTGAAAGTGAAGTTGCTCAGTCATGTCCGACTTTCAGCGACCCCATGCAGTCAGGAAGAAAGGCTGAGTAACAGCAGAAGGCAACAATGGGGAGATTGCGGTCTGACCTGACTTCTGCCCTCAAGCTTCCAGCTTCAAAACTAGGGATTTCACCCTCCCTTTCAGTTCCTGCCATCTCAGATGTATGGACCAAGCCTGGCATTTGGTCTGCTCTGTTCTTTCACTTGAGGTTTAGATCTAGGATCAAAATCTAGGAACCAAGGTTTTGTCATGCTGTTATGAGCATGCCCCTGCCATATATTCTATTTTTCAGGCCTGACTCTCATCTTTTTCCCTTTTGAAGTTTCAGAGTTCTGTCCCCAAGATGTGATTGGGTCTTAGATTTTTTTCCCTATAGCTCACCTCTAGCCTTTCTGTGCTGTTGGCCTTGATCACAGGCTGATTACAGTTCCTATTGCTTCCAGATGACTCCAGGACAAAGTGTCAGCAAGAAGCAATGGATTTTCTTAGGTCTTCTGGAGTTTTTCAGGTTCAAGCTTATCAGTGAGATAGATACAACTTTCAATCCCTTTGTACCTTCTATCCTTCCCTTCATGAAACATTAGTTTGCTCAATTCTATTAGATGCAAGGTCTTAGCTCCTGTCTTCAAAAAGTTCATATTCTAGTGGGACAAAAAGAGACGTAATGTGATATCATGAGACTAAGATAGATAGTGAGAAGACGGTGAAACACAGAATTCTCGGGTGTATGTGGGGGGCGGGGCGGGGGACGGGGGTCGGGGGTGGGGGGAAGAGTACTGGCTGTGAGCCAGAGGCACAGGGAAGCAAGAGATTTGACCAGAATTCTGACGGATGGTGATGTTTTCCACAGGCCAGCCATTCTCAATCTTTTCTTTTATAGACCTTTAAGAACCTGATGAAACAGGGGAAGAAAGGCTAAAAATGTCTATGAGAGCTGTGGTAAAACCAGCTCAGAATTAAAAGTTGAGGTCCTGAATTGCAGTCACAAAGAGTGACCTGAACAAGTCATTTTTTAAAATACATCTTGATTTTTTTTTAATCTATAAAATATCATTGGAGATATGACTGGGTATCAATTCAGATCTCTACTTGCTTTAAAATTATATAATTCTATATGATGACCCAGTTCATCACCTTTGGATGGAGTCATATTTAGGGTGTTTCAAAGAAACAACACTTTCCTATCAAAAGACAAAAATAGCTTTTCTATCTCATCCAGAAGATTGTAAAATTATTGGAAAATGTATGATGCACACAGTGGGATCTTTTAAATTAATTGATTAATTTTAATTGGAGGTAAATTACAATATTGTAGTGGTTTTTGCCATATATCACCATGAATCAGCCATGAGTGTATATGTGTACCCCCCCCATACTCAACCCCCCTCCCACCTCCATTCCCACCCCATCCCTCTGGGTTGTCCCAGAACACCAGCTTTGAATGCCCTGCTTCATGCATCAAACTTGCACTGGTCATCTATTTTACATATGATATTATACATATTTCAATGCTATTCTCTCAAATCATCCCACCCTCGCCTTCTTCCACGTAGTCCAAAAGTCTGTTCTTCATATCTGTATCTCTTTTGCTATCTTGCATATAGGGTTGTTGTTATCATCTTTCTAAATTCCATATATGTGCGTTAATATACTGTATTGGTGTTTCTCTTTCTGACTTCCTTCACTCTGTATAATAAGCTCCGGTTTCATCCACCTCATTAGAACTGTTTCAAATGTGTTCTTTTTTATAGCTGACTAATATTCCATTGTGCTTATGTCCCACAACTTCCTCATCTATTCATCTGCCTATGGACATCTAGGTTGCTTCCACGTCCTAGCTATTGTAAACAGTGCTGCAGTGAACACTGGGGTACATGTATCTCTTTCAATTTTGGTTTCCTCAGTGTGTATGCCTAACAGTGGGATTGCTGGGTCATATGGAAGTTTCATTTCCAGTTTTTTAAAGAATCTCCATACTGTTCTCCATAGTATAGTGGCTGTACTAGTTTGCTGTACTAGTACTAGGCTGTACTATGGCTGTACTAGTATAGTGGCTGTACTAGTTTGCCTGCCCATCAACAGTGTAAGAGGGTTTCCTTTTCTCCACACCCTCTCCAGCAATTATTATTTTTAGAGTTTTTGATCACAGCCATTCTGATCAGCATGAGATGGTACCTCATTGTGGTTTTGATTTGCACTTCTCTGATAATGAGTGATGTTGAGCATTTTTCCATGTGTTTGTTAGCCATCTTACACAGTGGGATTCTAACAAACCTAACATTTTACACATGTTCAAAGCCTGTCATAATAATGAAGGCCAACCTTTAATAAGCAATTAATATGTGTCAAGCAAGTTGCTAAGTACAAGCATGCATTATATTATTGAACCCTTGCATTATTCAACGGATTAAGTGATATTATTATTCCCATTTTATAGAAGAGGAAACTAAGGCTTGGAGAGATTAAATTACTTTCCTAAGGAATCTCGTTTGAATTTGAATTTAGGCATTCTGACTCTACAACCCAGGTATCCCATCTCTGCCACGGCTTATTTTTCCAGTAGAGTGAGATTTTTTAAATCAGGAGTTTATAATGTTTCTTAGGTCACAGACACTTTGAAAATCCAATGAATTTCCAGTCTGAAAAGTATCATCCAGAAAGACAACTACATATATATATATACACACACACACATACAACTACCTATGCCCACTTATACAGGGGCACATACACACATATTTCCTATATATATCAGGATCCTAAAAATTCTTGAGATTTTCAGTTCAAGCTTTCCTCGTGAAAGCCAAGAATAGTTGGAGGAGACTGAGGAAGGTCAAGATTAGTCAAGAGCGTAGATAATTCACCACGCCCATCTTTTCTGAAGAGTATAGGGTTCTGGCTGCTGGTTCAAACAGGCGTAGAGTTCGCAGAAGATGCTGATACAAGGATTCCCCGGAGGAACTGTCAGTCCAATGAGGTTGCAGATCTGCCCCTGTTCAAGGCGCACTGGGACTCACTTTGTCCATAAAAATGGAATCAACTTTCTCTATTTACTCTTTTACACCATGAACTTGATTGGCTTGTCCCCAAATCCAGTGTCTCCTAGGAAGGGACTTAGGCCTTTCAAAACCAGTCCTAGACTGAATCAATTGTGTTGTAGGTTGTAGTACCAAAAACTTAAAAAAATGTCCTTGAACTTGGTTAGCAATTGTTTCTAGAAATTTACCCTAAATAAATAGTTTAAAATATGAGCGAAGATTTTACTACAATAATTGTCTTTGAAACTTCCCATTAGTTAAAAATTGGAATAAATGAAGTATTGGAAAAAAACAAAAACAAAAAAACCAGTCCTGGCATTCTATCGACTTATTTATTCTTCCTTATATTGAGATGTAGCGTCATAGTCAACTGATAATAGCAAACACTCTAAAGGTAAAAATTCACAAATGATATGTAAAATATTCAACTCAGTATTATTTTCCACTGAAATGAATCCCTTAGAAATCAAGACTGAAATACATATCATAATAACGCTTTTTCTTCTCTTAACAGCTCTGCTCTATAAATTTTTGTTTCACGCCAATGAGGCCGTCTCTGCAAGTGCAATGTGATGTCATTTGTCCACTAGGGGGAGACTTGCCCACACTTATAACCTATTCTTCCTCCAGCTCCCTTTCCCTTGCTTTAGGTAAGAATTGGAACTTGATTACAGCAGCAGCTTGTTTACCAGGTTTCCTTTGCTAAGCAAGGCATTTTAGTTTGATTAACAAAATGTACTAGTTAATGTTCAACTCTCAGGTCAGGAAGTGAAGAGGAAGGTGAGAAATGACTCTTAGGCAAATAAGGTAGTGACTTCCCTCCTTTTCCCTGTCCTTTGAGATGAGTGACTCTAACTGGACCCTGGAAGGCTCCAGCAGTTCGCGCCTCAGGAGAGAAGGCACAGCTGCAGCGTTGCCAGCTCCAGTGTAGGCAGGACAGCGGACCCAAAATACGCACTCTGCAGCCAGCCCTGTCCCTGCCTTTTTTAGACTGTTTCCGGCCAGGCTGACTCATAGCAGCTAAGACAGCAAAATGTACCTGGGGCGATTGCTGGTGGTATTCAAACAGCCTTATTTTTCTTTCCTGTTTTTTTTTTTTCTGCTATACTCTGCCCTGCTTCTTTCCCTTTCCATCACCTCTGCCAACTTATTCCTCAGGCCTCTGAGCTGCCCTTGGTAATGGCCAGACCTTTGAATAGTTCTCAGCAGTAAAAGAGCAAGGGACCCGACCTTGTCTAAAGGTTATTCCTCAAGTTCATAAATTTTCTGAGCAACGTGTATCCACTTTATGTCTGAGATCGTATCTGTTCTACTGAGGTTTGCAATACACACTTATATGCATACACATCATCGAGTTTTATTTTTCTGATTTCAGAAGTCAGTTGAATTGCAAGGCTCAGACGGTAAAGCGTCTGTCTACAATGCGGGAGACCTGGGTTCAGTCCCTGGTTTGGGAAGATCTCCTGGAGAAGGAAATGGCAGTCCACTCCAGTACTATTGCCTGGAAAATCCCATGGACAGAGGAGCCTGGTAGGCTACAGTCCATGGGGTTGCAAAGAGTCGGACACGACTGAGTGACTTCATTTTGAATTGCAAGAATTTTCTCTGTTAACTAGAAGATGAATGCATGAAAGTCACATCACATGCTCATTTTTATCCTTACTCCTCCTTTAATTTCAATTTGTAGTAGGCACACACACAAGAGAATAGCCAGGGAGCTGAGCTACATATATCTCCATTTTCTTTTATTTCCCTTACAAATGTAGCAATTGATTCCAAAGCAGGTTATCCTTACATGTCACTATCCTCCCATCTAAGAATACAGTCTTAATTTAATACATACCTAATATCTACCTTTAAAAAGAGTTGTTGTAAATGGCACGCTGCTGCAAATGGCATTATTTTGTTCTTTTTCATGACTGAGTAATATTCCGTTGTATAAATGTATCACATCTTCTTTATCCATTCCTCTGTTGACGGACCTTTAGGTTGCTTCCATGTCCTGGCTACTGAAAATAGGGCTGCTGTAAACATTAGGGTGCATGTATCTTTTCATATTTATGTACCTAGAGGTTGTCACACTGAGTGAAATTAAACATAAAAAGACAAATATCATATGATATCACTTATATGTGGAATCTAGAAAAAAAAAAGGTACAAATGAACTTATTTGCAAAATGGAAGTAGAGTCACGGATATAGATAACAAACATGGCTACCGGGTGGTAGGAGGGGGAGGGGTAAACTGGGAGTCCAGGACTGACAGATGCACACTATTAAGGCTTCCTAGATGGCTCAGTGGTAAAGAATTTGTCTGCCAATGCAGGAGGCACAGGTTTGACCTCTGAGTCAGGAAGATCCCCTGGAGAAGAAAATGGCAACCCATCCCAGTGTTCTTATCTGGAAAATTCCATGGACAGAAGAGTCTGGAAGGCTACGGTCCATAGGGTTGTAAAGAATCAGACACAACTGCACACACACACATATATAAAATAGATAACTAATAAGAACCCTCTGTATAGCACAAGGTATTCCACTCAATACTCTGTAGTGGCCTGTATGGGAAAAGAATCTAAAAAAAAAGACTGAATATATGTATGTGTACAACGGATTCACTTTGCTGTTCCCCTGAAACTAATACAACATTGTAAAATGTCTATACCCCAATAAAAATTAAAAAGAAAAAATAAATTGTTTTAAACCAAAACAAATGGTAGGTATCTTGCCTTCTAAGGAGAGAAGGAAAAATTCATCAATAAAGAGGATACTGGGGTCTCCTTTTTTAGCTGTGGAACAACATCATAATCAACCCAAACTGCAAGCAGATACACACATACCTGCTAAGGATTACATGGCATTTAGCCTGGCAGGCTAGAGTCTGCAGAGTAGCAAAGAGTCAGACATAAGTGAACATGCATGCGTGATGAAGCAATCTATCCCAAGACATTGGCTGATACAGCTGTGGGGGCTGACTGACAAGCCCAAATTCACATGGGAAGGCCAGCAGGCTGGAAATTTTGAGGCAGGAGTTGATGCTCCAGTCTTGAGGCTGAATTTCTTCTTCCTTAGGGGAAACCTCATTAAATCCTTCCCATTGATTGGATGAGGCCCACCCACATTATCAAGGATAATCTCTTTCACTTAAAGTCAACTGTTTGTAGGTGCTAACCACAGCTAAAAAATACCTTCATAACAACACCTAGATGAGTATTGTTGAGGAGCTGGGTACCACAGCCTAGTGAAGAGACACAAGAAAACTTTCCATCACTGCACGTACCTGTTTAACCTCAAACTTAATGAAGATACAGAACAGTCCCATCATCCCAGAGAATTTGCTCATGCCTCTTCGTGATCAATCTTTCCAGCCTGCACAACCTACGCCCAGCCAACCCCCTGAACTCCTAATCTGTTTTCTCCCTGTATTGTTGTCTTTTCCAGAAAATCATATAAATGGAACCACACGATATGTAGTCTTTCAAATCTGGCTCCTTTTGCTTGGTGTGATGCAAATGAGATCCCCCCACATTGCTGCATGTGGGTAGACTGCTTCTTTTTATTGCTGAGAAAATTCCCTTGTATGGAAGTACCATGATTCTAAATTAATTTTGTTAATGGGAGAGATATTATCTCTCATATTTCTCCAAGTCAGGCACACTACAGAAGTTTGAAACTGTACAGGCATGTACATGGAATAGCTATAACCCAATGAAGAATCATATCTGAAGCACATTCCTCCGTGCCTGCACAGGTATTTTTCCTTGAAAAAAAGATGATTTCATTGGCCACACAGAGTCAAGGCCAGGGTGGATATTCAAAGCATCAGTCTTTATAGTCTTCTACTTGGCCTTATGGCATGGCATACTATTTCAGAGCAGACTCAGTTGACACTGATTATAGTAATGGTCAAAGGCCGAGCCACAAAATCAGATCAGGGAAGAGCTGGATTCCTGAACTAGTCATGAAGGTGCTAAAAGGCATAACATTGATGATCAGACACGACAGATGGCCAGACAGGACAGACATACATGTTACAGCATAGGTGTCAATCAGTCTTCATAAAATGGAAGTGGGACTTCCATCCACATGATCTGACATAAGACCTGTGCTTAAGAAGTCAAGGAAGTCCACAGTCTCGCCTGGTCCAGGGGGGCCAGCTCCTGTGTATCTGATGGACCCTCAGTCTGCTGTGACTAAACTCTCGCTCTGTTTATGATGTAGGAGTGGAGTGCTTTAGATGGAGCAAGGTCTGAGTGTCCTATAAGCTCGATACAAAGGTGACCTCGTGAATCCCAATGTCAGTAGTGTTGGGCTGTGGTCTTCCTTTCTCAGTCAACACATATTTATCCAGAAGTTTCTATGGATCCCTCCTGGTGCTCAGCCCTGGGGATATCAGAACAAATCAGACTCTCCTGGTCCCTCTCTTCATGGAACATAAATTCTGTTGTAGAAACGTGTATGATCAAGTAATGTGATTTTTAATGTGAATCGTCCTGGTTCCTGGCTCATAGCTCCCCAAACCTATGAAATTTCCTCAGTGATAAGAACAATGGAATCACCTTCTGTTATAATCTTCGATCTCTTGTCCTCTGTTCCTGAAATTGATTCAGAGCCATAAAGGTGAAATGGGTGTCTTATTATTCATTACAGGACATTTTCCTCTAACAATCTGGTTTGTGTTAATGAGGTGACTTTTAGAAAGCACCTAAGGAAAAGGCAATGGCACCCCACTACAGTACTCTTGCCTGGAAAATCCCATGGATGGAGGAGCCTGGAAAGCTGCAGTCCATGGGGTCACTGAGGGTCGGACACGACTGAGTGACTTCACTTTCACTTTTCACTTTCATGCATTGGAGAAGGACATGGCAACCCACTCCAGTGTTCTTACCTGGAGAATCCCAGGGACAGTGGAGCCTGGTGGGCTACCATCTATGGTATCACACAGAGTTGGACACGACTGAACTGACTTAGCAGCAGCAGCAGCAAAGATGGGGGTGGGAACCAACTTCAAATAGAGGATTGAAACTTTCTGTCTCACTTCCTGCTTTCTATAGGGAAGGGTGAGGAGCTGAAATTTAATCAACCATCAATGGCCAGTGATTTAATTGATCATTCTCATGTAATGAAGCCTCTATAAAAACCCCAAAGGAAAGTATTTAAAGAGCTTCCTGTGTGGAGAACCAGAATGCTTCCACACGTCACCAAGCTGAATTTCAAACTTCAAGAGGACAAAAAAATTTCTTTGTTCAGGAGGTTATCCTATGTATCCCTTGATCGGATTGTTGAATCATATCCTTTAATATCCTTTGTATTAATAATAAACCAGGAATCTAGTGTGTAAACTGGATTTTTGAGTCCTGTAAGCAGCCCCAGCAAATTAATTGAACCCAAGAGTAGACTGTGAGAACCTCTCGTTTATAGCCAGTGGCTGAGAAGCACCTGGACCTGTGTGATTAGAGTCTGAACTGGAGGACAGTTGTGTGGGACTGAGTCCTCAGTCAGTGGGATTGGATACTATTTTGAGAAAATAGTGTTAGAATTGAATTGAATTGTAGGACACCTAGCTGGTATTGCTTGGTGGGTATTAGAACCCTTAATTAGCAATTTAGTTATATTTATTAATAAATAACTCCAACCATCTCCTCAATAGTATCTAAAGAATGATATTGGCTCTCTTATTAGAAAAGCAGCATGGTATATTGAAGACAAAATGAAATTTAAGTGTAGATGGATCTGACCTTGATTCCTGACTGCCACTAGTTGGCTATATATTCTTAGGCAAATTGTTCAAATCTCTGACTCTCAGTTCCCTGATCTGCAAAGCAAGGATGATATTAATGTTTATCTACATACTTATTCTGAGCTATACATTAATTAAGGTAAGTAAACAGTTTGTAAAATTGCAAAGTCATACGCAATGTTAGTGTAGTAGGAATGAATCCTAGTCCACAGAGAGATATATAAGAAAACTAGTTTTACAGTTTTACTTTATATCATTTAATTCTGAATTTGGGTACCCACCCACTTCTGAAATGGGTGAAAATTCAATTTCAGCCATTATTCAACTTCCATCTACTCCTACTGTAATACTCAGTCAAGATTCTTAAGGTTTTCCGTAAGACCACAACATTACTTGGGTACCACAGGTCCCACTAGTTACCATGGAAACACCATATGATTCTTTCAGGCCCAGCAACTTCTATGCCACACTTGAATAAGGGGCAGCCTCCCCAGATAAACTGTACAGTCATCCTTCTACAGGGACTCCTGCAAGGGAGAAAGCCCCGCCTACTGGCGTGAGTAAAGGACCTCTCTTTCTCCTCAGCCTTGGGCAATCTTCCGTCTCTTTCCTTGCCCTTAAAAACCTTCCAATTATTATGCTGTTCTTCTGGACACACATTTTCTTTGGAAATGCCATTAATTGAGAGTCATTTTGCTTTCAGTTTTACCAAAATTCCTAAGATAAGGAAGCCCCCAGGGTCCTGGCTATCTCTAGAAAAGGATTAGGAGTTGGGAAGGTAACAACAGGACAACCAAAACTATTTTAACAAATTATGTTCTATGATAGTTTATTTTATTAATTTGCACGGGATCTTTGGTAGTCTTCTTGGAACATCTGCCTTACACAGGGATTGGCCCATTCAAGATCTTGGAAAATATTGGCTTCAAGAGTACAGGGGATATATGTAAAATTTTTAGTTCTTTAAAGGAAGGTGCTTCTCAGATACCAAGCATGGAGTAGGGAAAACTGGCCCACTTGCTGATGCAGGTATTACCTCTCTCGGTTGGGAAAAGTACTCTTTGTTAGGCACCATTTGAGAGATCACTGGGGCTTCCCTGGTGGCTCAGAGGGTAAAGCATCTGCCTGCAATGTGGGAGACCCGGGTTCGATCCCTGGGTTTGGAAGATCCCCTGGAGAAGGAAATGGCAACCCACTCCAGTATTCTTGCCTGGAGAATCCCATGCACGGAGCAGCCTGGTAGGCTACAGTCCAAGGGGTCGCAAAGAGTCAGACACGACTGAGCGACTTCATTTCACTTCTTCACTTCACACATTAACTTAACACATAAATGGATACTTACAAGCCAATTTCTTCTAAGAATGGCTGCGGAGGAATGAAGCAAATTTCCTGGTGAGGGCCTGGTTGCCATGTTCAGTCAACCAAGGAAATGAACATCATTATCTATTTGACTAGATAGTGGTCCATTTGGCTGCCCACACGGTTCCATCCTCACCTAAGTTTCTGTGCCTGAAACAGCAGTAATAGATATCTCACTTAATACACTGGCCTATGAGTTCGGAACAGCAACAAACTGAGGATCAGTATAGGATGTGTACAATTCACCAATATAAAGTCTCTAAGAAGATGCCAGACACCAGCAGAAAAGCCATCTCCCCAAATTACTATATAATAATGAAAATTCGCATTCATTATTCTAACATCAAAATAAGAAACTTTGAAATATTATGTAGTGTTTATCCTTGCCTGCATGCAGCCTGAACCTAGCGTAGCTTACCAACGTTTATCCCAAGTCTCTGGACAAAGGAAGTCTGGTGAGGCACAAAAATCCCCTTTCCGCCTGTTGCCATCTCTGTATACTCCCATAGCCTGTTTGAGTGCCCAGTGAAAGATCCCCAAACTTACCAATGTCGCAGGTAAAATTAGGTAGCTGGTAAGTGAGATCAAGATCTCAAGCCAGCATTCGGATTTGGAGGGCTTAAATATTTTACAGATAGGTTATTTAATTTGCAAAGAAAACAACAATGTACTACATTTATCTTATAAAATAATATACAGAACACTCTTATCCTTTGGCCTAATTTTTTAAATGTGGGATTGTATGTAATAAAATGTTTAAATATATGCCAATAATACATTGTCTCATGAACTACAACAACGTTATTAAGGTAAGTTTTGAAAGGATACTCAAACACAGAGGGATAAAGAAAATGGCCCAGGGACTTCCCTGACAGTCCAGGAGTTAAAACTGTGCACTGTTAATGCAGGGGCATGGGTTTGATCCCTGGTCAGGGAACTAAGAACCCACATGCCACACTGCACAGCCAAAAACAACAACAAAGCGGGAAAAAAGAAATTGGCCCAATGTCACACAGCCAGATGTGGGAAAGCCTTGCTTTAAACCCAGCTGTGATCAAATGCTTTATGATGACCAAGCATTTTAAGAATAGTTCAGAATACTTTCTTGCTTTCTGTCTCTCCCTGTTTTTCTTTAGTTTTGGTTAATTTAGATTTAGATTTAATTTAGATTTTGAACACTGTAAAGTACTCTATCATATTTGTTCAAAGAAAGAGTGAAACTCTTGGCTTCCCTTTTTATTCCTGAACTGGTGCCTGGGGTCCTCACAGCTGTATCAGCAGTGGGACATTGAGGCCCACCAGGTTTACAACTCCAGCCTAAATTTGACAACTTTTGTTCTCCACTTTCTCCTTTAATTCTTTAAAGCTCAAAACAGTTCAGCTGAACCAGTGTGTTAATTCTATCTATGAGAATAAATAAAAATTCACATTGATGAAATGCAGTGTCTGGGTGGGAGGAAGGAAAGCATAATCAGAACCTGCTTCTTAGGAAGAATAAGAGGTAGCTCAGCTTTAAAGAATCTGCCTGCCAATGCAGGAGATACAGGAGGCACAGGTTCCATCCCTAGGTCGGGAAGATCCCATGGAGAAGGAAAGGACAACTCACTCCAGTATTCTTGCCTAGAAACTCCCACAGACAGAGGAGCGTGGCAAGCTGCAATCCATAGGATCTCAGAGTCAGACATGACTGAGAGAGCACAGCACAGCACAGAGCAGCCAGCCCCCGAACACACACACATCTAAATTATCCGCCCCCCACACTTATATCTATGGCTCTTAGTCCTGACTAACCTTGTTTGCATGGTCCATTAGCACCTCTTCCGACATGAAGACTAGTCTGATTTAATCCCAAGAGACCTGCTTTGCTAATCTCCAAATCAGTGTCTGTCAGTGGACATCTGTCTCCAGTGCTAGAGGAAGACTCAATATTATGCAGCTTTTTCTATTCCAAGCACACACTGTCAAAGATGAGGCACTTGGTGGCTCAGCAATACTTTATATCATCTTTTGTTGATTCCCTGGTATAATGATCTTGACCTCCATGCTATCTCAGCCACTTATATCCAGAGATAAACCTTAAACACTGTATAGAATAGTAATTGTAGAATCTCAGTTTCCATCATCCCAATTTGGATCATCTCTACTCCCTACATTTTCCTGCCCACTTCCTCTACTACTCTAATAATTTTTCAACCCCTCAAACACAACTAATCCATTAACCTTAACACGCTTTCTCTACAGATCTCCTCACATCCTTGCTTCCCTAGTTTTCCCACTTACATTCCATAGCTCATGATAATAAGCACTCTTGTACATGCTCTTAAGAGTACATTACACTCACTAGGAAAACACAAACCCCGGTTAAATCTCCACTTATTTAAATGCCTTGAACCAGTAAGTCTCTTCATCTTTTGTTAAAGGATTCTATGTTTGTTCTCAGAGCATGACTCCATTGCTCTGCAGACAGTTTACAATTCTATTTTAGCCTTCAATTCCTGTTTGTGCACAGCCTCAAGATTAGGTGAGAGGTTAGGAGAGTCTCAGATTTTTCCTGAGGATATGTACAACCCAGCATATGTGTGAAGTCTTTTAGATTCTCTAGAAGATGTCAAAAGTTTTTCAAACTATTGAAATCATGTTTTCAAGCTATTCCTTTTAACAGTTCTAATCAGCTTTCCTTTTAACTATTCCCGATCACTTATTGCACCTAGGCTGCTATGATATTAAACAATTACCACTGGTTGTTTTGAAAAAATGCTATAGGAAACATGCTGGTAGCAATGAGTAAGCTCAAGTTAGGTCAAATAAAGACCAGCTTCGTAAGCTGGGGTTCATAAGCAGCTGTTACACAAGTCAGGTAATAACAGTTCTTGGGGACGGGGCTTTTTTCATGGCTCCTGATTTGTTCTTCCTTTCTCCATGTGCTGGTAGGCCATTGCTGGATTTTTATGGCTACCTTGAGTGGAGGAGAAGGAGATGAGAAAAATGTAGGTTAAAGCATCATGAAACTTCCTGTTCTTATCTTAACACCCTGTGACTTATCTACTTTTCTTGAATAAAAATTCCTCAGATTTTTGCAAGCCTTTGGTTAATTTCCAGAATTCTGAGAAAGTTGAATTTGTTTTTCGTAAATGTTCGCATTGCTTTTGGAGAAGCAGAAATTCAAAGATTTTCACACTGCTTGTCTGAGCACTGTATTATTTTTGTATCACACAAACCCAGCTTATCTCCCATCTTAAAAACTAAATCCCTTATCACTACACTGAGGAACACTGGGAAATGTTAATGTCACATTTGTATTTTCCCAGAAACCTTCGGTGAGGATGTTTTACCTTAAAGTAATGGGTACTTACAATTGTGCTGCAGTAGATTCTTAACAGAGTTATTTGGAAACAGACCATCTTTTCTTCAATCCTATGTTTGAAAACCTACTCCATTTCATCCCAGCGACCCACTTAAATATGTAAGCCCTATTTTCATGTTCATTTGAAGGAGACCTATTAAGTAATCATTAATTTTAATCAACAAACAGCGTATTAAAAACCAAATACATCATTTTGCCGACAAAGGTCCATATAGTCAAAGCTATAGTTTTTCCAGTAGTCGTGTACAGATGTGAGAGTTGGACCATAAAGAAGGCTGAGAGCTGGAACTGATGCCTTCAAACCGTAGTGCTGGAGAAGACTCTTGAGAGTCACTTGGACAGCAGGAAGATCAAACCAGTCAATCCTAAAGGAAATCAACCCTGTTGGAAGGACTGATGCTGAAGCTGAAGCTCTGATACTTTGGCCACCTGCTGTGAAGAGCTGACTCATTGGAAAAGACCCTGATGCTGGGAAAGACTGAGGACAGGAGGAGAAGTGGGTGGCAGAGGATGAGATTGTTAGATAGCATCATCAACTCAATGGACATGAATCTGAGCAAACCTCAGGAGACGGTGAGGTGAAGACAGGAAAGCTTGGCATGCTGCAGTCCACAGGGTCACAAAGAGCTGGACATAACTTAGTGACTGAACAACAATTTCAATCAACAATTTCATTCTCTGTAATCTGTTTTACTGTTTTGAACTAAACACAAAGGTAGGTTTTAAAAGTCTGTTTAAGGAAAGCTTAAGCCTATCAAAGGAAAATGTAATAAACTGGATAAAAGGGGCTTTCTTAGATATATTCATGTCTAAAGTCTTCTGAATCCATGCTACTAAATATAAGTTGTAATTTAAATAGCCTCAGGTTACAAGGACAGTGACTAATGAATTATAAAGGAAGATAATTAACTTCCTACACTCTCTAAAAAGCTTGCTTTGAGAGACCCTCTCTGACACTCACTTAGAGAAGACCAGAATATCTGATCAGCATTGTTAAGAAAACTGCCCACTTCTCTCCTATTTTCAGACTCCTTTCAGACTGGGGGTGTAGCTACAGCAGACTGTGGAAATTTTGGAGTGGATCAGAAAAAGAAGCATGGCATGTCAGAAGCTGTTTTGCTATTAACCAGCAGTGGTATTGGGGAGCAGGTAATTTAAACTCTCTATGTCATGGTTTCCTTATTTGTAAAATGAAGGGTTAAGACACAGTGACACAGAGACCTCAGCTCAATATTATGTGGCAACCTAAATGGGAAAAGAATTTGAAAAGGGGTGGATACATGTGTATGTATAACTGAATCACTTTTTTGTACACCTGAAACTATTACAACATTGTTAATCAACTATGTTCCAGTATAAAATTAAAAGTTTTTTTTTAAGACACAATAACCCATAAGCTTTGTTCCCCATCTTATGATCAATGATCCAAGTTTTCTCATCCAAAAGCATGTGAAGTATGGTAGGATATTCCACAGCTCACAAGGCTTTAAATAATATTTCAAATGAAATAAAAACTGAACAAATTTTCTGACCTGGATGACTTATTTCTGTGACTTATCGGAGCATTAAGAAAGGAGAATAACTATTTTTCCTTATGCGACTGACATATTGATCAAACTAAATGTGTGGTTTGGAATTAAAACATGATTTAGTTTTTAATCTCCCCCCATCCCTTTAAGGATTATCCCTTGGTGGGAATCTTTTATCTGTGATAATCTCTCTTCTGCATGTTTCCTTCACTCTTAGGAAACAGTGCAACATTTGCTCCAAGTATCCAACATTCTCAGTTCAGAATATATAGATGAAGTCCAGCTTCCTATGATTAGCAAAATGTCAAAATTGGTATAACATGTTCTTCCCATTACCAACTTGGACATGCTTCTCAGAATAAGGAGCCTGGTCCTGCTGACTTCTCCTACTTGTGTTATTCTTTAGCAGAGTCATGGTAGCGAAGGCTTAGAAGGATAAGTGACAGGACAAGTCTCTCTAGGTGCGTGGTATTGTCCTTTATGGGCTCTGCAGTTGATGAAAGCTGTTTCCCACTTCTCCCTTAAAGTGCTTTGAGAACGCCCTTGCTGCCTGTTAGATTCCCTCTCTTGCATTTTCTTTGATTCAAGCAGAAACATACTTAACCTGACTTGCCCAGTGAACCTCCTCTCTTAGCCCTTGGTCCTGTTGTTAATGCTTCCAGTTTCCCCCAACACCCCAACACTTCCAGTCTCTCTCTGCTGGACAGGATCTCAAACAATTCCATTCCAGTTTAATTTCACCTCTTCTCTCTCTCACTATGGGAAAACTCAATGTCCTTTGCCCCTACAGACACTGGGAGACAAGTTAATTGCAACAAAGCAACTATTCAGGCCCTCTCTATTCTTCAGATTTCTGGAGCAAGCTCAGACCACACTCCACAGCTGGCTTTACTTTCTCAATAGTACATCAAGGACCAGTCTTCTATGTTTCCTCATGTTAGGGAACAGAATTTCAAAGCTTTCTGAGTGAAGACCTTAGAGACCACCCCATCCACTCTAAGGGCGACCACCTTGCATATCTCTAGGCTGGTGGCTTTTTGCCTTCTGATGCCCCATGTGCTCCCCCAAAGAGGAAAATGGGGAAGCAGAGCAAGATAGCACATCTCTCCAGGAATAAGAAAATCTTCTTCACTGAACTCCTCCCCAAACCTTCTGTCTGATGTTTTATATGCTTTTGATTTCATGGAAGTGTCCAAACACTTCAGTTCAGTTCAGTTGCTCAGTCATGTCCGACTCTTTGCAACCCCATGAATCGCAGCACGCCAGGCCTCCCTGTCCAACACCAACTCGCAGAGTTCACTCAGACTCACATCCATCGAGTCCGTGATGCCATCCAGCCATCTCATCCTCTGTCTTCCCTTTCTCCTCCTGCCTCCAACCCCTTCCAGCATCAGAGTCTTTTCTAATGAGTCAACTCTTTGCATGAGGTGGCCAAAGTACTGGAGTTTCAGCTTAGTGATTCCTATTAACTATAAATTCTGCGTTTGGAAGTGGTGGACAGATTTGTCTGTCTTTGTAATCCAGTATCTATTGTAAGTCATTCTTCATTTTAAACTAATTATAAGAAGATTCTCATTCTAAAATTCTGTAACAGTTACATTAAGCTCAGGGCTGACATGCTACAAAAAAAAAAATTGAGAAGGTAATGAAACAAAGAAAAATATTTTAATTACCCTAACATAAACATGGTATTTTATTGGTGGCTCAGCAATATAGAAGATTCGGTTTCAATTCCTGTGTCAGGAAGATCCCCTTATTTTGGAGGTCAGTAAAACCATACTTCTTTTATAGCTGTAATCTCATTGTACATATGCTTTTGAAATGTATTTTTTTTTTAAATTTAACTCCTCACAAACATTTTGTGACATCATGCTTGGAATTTTAATATGTGCATATTATCGTGAATATTGAGGTGTCATTCATTTATCAAAGACCCTTTGAATGTCTACTCTGTGTCCAGTATTGGTTCAGGTGCTGAGTTTGCAAAAGTTAAAAAACTGAGTAAGCAGTCTGTTTAGGGAAGTGCAAATTATTATAAGGCAAAACTGTATTTGTCACAAGTCAGTTAACCAAATACTGGGTTTGTCACAAAACAGTTAACCACATGAGGTGGGAGTAGAGAATAGAATGTATTTATGTTTTTTAAAGGAAATACGAAAGGAATCACAAAGGAAGTGTTGAAGCTGGAATGTTTATGGAGGGTGCGTGGGAGTTGGCTGGGTAGGCAAGTAAGAGGAAATCACCCGGGGTAGATGGAGCAGATTGTACAAGGCAGGGAATTTATTTTGATCTTGTATAAGGTGTGAGTGTTTTTCTTTCTTTCAAACTGCTATTGAATCATTCTAAAATGACTCATTAAATAATCCTTGCTCCTCACATATAGAGTTATACTGGGAAGCTTGTTTTATTGTAGAACTGGACATGGAACAACAGATTGGCTCCAAATAGGAAAAGGAGTATGTCAAGGCTGTATATTGTCACCCTGCTTATTTAACTTATATGCAGAGTACATCATGAGAAATGCTGGGCTAGAAGAAGCACAAGCTGAACTCAAGATTGCCGGGAGAAATATTAATAACCTCAGATATACAGATGACACCACCTTTATGGCAGAAAGTGAAGAGGAACTAAAAAAGCCTCTTGATGAAAGTGAAAGAGGAGAGTGAAAAAGTTGGCTTAAAGCTCAACATTCAGAAAACGAAGATCATGGCATCTGATCCCATCACTTCATGGGAAATAGATGGGGAAACAGTTGAAACAGTGTCAGATTTTATTTTGGGGGCTCCAAAATCACTGCAGATGGTGATTGCAGCCAGGAAATTAAAAGACGCTTCCTCCTTGGGAGGAAAGTTATGACCAACCTAGATAGCATATTGAAAAGCAGAGACATTACTTTGCCAACAAAGGTCCATCTAGTCAAGGCTATGGTTTTTCCAGTAGTCATGTATGGATGTGAGAGTTGGACTGTGAAGAAAGCTGAGTGCCGAAGAATTGATGCTTTTGAAGCATGGTATTGGAGAAGACTCTTGAGAGTCCCTTGAACTGCAAGGAGATCCAACCAGTCCATTCTAAAGGAGATCAGCTCTGGGGTGTTCCTTGGAAGGAATGATGCTAAAGCTGAAACTCCAGTACTTTGGTCATCTCATGCGAAGAGTTGACTCAATGGAAAGGACTCTGATGCTGGGAGGGATTGGGGGCAGGAGGAGAAGGGGACGACCGAGGATGAGATGGCTGGATGGCATCACAGACTCGATGGAAGTGAGTTTGAGTGAACTCCAGGGTATGGTGATGGACAGGGAGGCCTGGCGTGCTGCGATTCATGGGGTTGCAAAGAGTTGGACATGACTGAGCGACTGAACTGAACTGAACTGAACTTTATTCTGTTGCTTGGTCTCGCTATTGCAATTCCAAGGATTTATAGTCTTTTAAGAGGGCCAAAACCACACTTCTAAAAGTATTGTTGGTTTTTAATAGTTTCAAATACCTAATATGCTAATCTACATCATAACTTCTTTGCCAAGAAATTCTTTTCTAAAGCATTCTAATGTTTCCTTAAAGGAACCCAGCTTTCTTTTAATATTTTGCTATGTCAACAATATTTTTTATATCTCAAACACCTGAGGACAAAACTGCTTCAAATTTTAGCTGAATTAATCAATTTTTTTGCTTTTTCTCTGCTTTTGGCTATAGATAAAAACTTACACAAAAGTTTTGCAAATCCTACAGATTTTTAGAAAATGTTTTGTTGCTGTTCCTTATGTGTGTTCCTTATGTTTGTTTCTTGACATAAGCCTAAATGTATATGCCTTCATAATCTCCTAAATAATTTCAGAATATTGGTATCTTTTTTTTAAAGCATGGAGTTTAGTCCCAATCTTCCAAACTGTGTAATTTGACACATATTGAGCAAGACCACCAGATAACTGCCAACATCTCTACTTTATGTATGTGGGCATTCTTAGGAACATTTGAGGATGGTTAGGTCGTTATTTTTATGCTTAGTTTTAGGTTTACATAAATTTAACTCCACAAATTTCTCCTTACTCCTAAAGCTCAGAAGAAAATAACACATACAGTGTAAAGGGACCCATTCTGACAAAACTCTGGGTTCAGATGTGCCCCCAAAATACCTGATCAACAGATGGTCATTGACTTGCATGAGGACTGTAGGCCACAGGAGAGGGAGGAGGAGGTGATCATTCCCTGAGGGAATGGCACAGAAACCCAAGACTCTTCCCCTGATTCTTTAGAAAGTGGGTAGGATTAAAGTTTTCAAAAGGTATATATGCTCTACAATATGTGCACCCAAGCAGTACTGCCAAAATGACAGAATGGCCCTGGAACTTCAACACTGCAACCAGGGAATATTTGCAGCAAATTATCACCTTTTTGAGGCTTCCCAGTTGACTCAGTGGGAAAGAATCCGCCCATCAATGCAGGAGATATAAGAGACTCGAGTTCAATCCCTGGGTAGGAATATCCCCTGGAGAAGGAAATGGCAACCCGCTCCAATATTCTTGCCTGAAAAATCCCATGGACAGAGTAGCTTGGTGGGCTATAGTCTATAGGGTCACAAAGAGTTGGACATGACTAAGTGTGCACACCCAAATTGCCTTTTTTTTTTACTTTAACCTTCTCATCTCCTCCTCTTTGTTCTATAAAAAAAAATAGTATCCAAATCTGGGCAGTATGGTTCTTTGGGACACTATTTCACCATCTTCTTGGTTTGCTGGCTTCCCCAATAATGTTCCCATTCCTTATTATAACAACTTGCCTCTCAATTTATTGGTCTGTCATGCACTGAGCAGTATGGAATTGGTCTCAGTAACACTTAGCTAATGAGGGTGACACTTTCATGAATGCGATTGGTTCCCCCATACAAGAGGTCCCACAGAACTTTCTAGCTCTTCACACCATGTGCGGGCACAGTGAGAAGTCACCATCTATTAAGTAAGAAGCAGGCCCTCTCTAGACACTGAATCTATCAACATCTTGATCTTGGACTTTCCAGCCTCCATAACTGTGAGAAATAAATCTCTGTTGTTTATAAGCCACCCAGTAGCTTTTTCTTTTTATTATTACAGCAGCCCAAACAGACTAAGACAAAAGGTTTACTTCAGACTTGGAAGCAGGGTTCAAGGTTGGCAATTCTGTTAATGGAATTCATTACATAAATATTTTAAAGGAGAAAACGATAAAACATAGGGTTATCTTTATAAATTTCAGATTATTTTGGATACTAAGAAGCACCCATTGTGATAAACAAAACAAAACAAACTTCTACGCATGGTAGATCCTGCTTATCTTGATAAAAGCTAGAACCAACGACAAATATCAGTGAAGAGCCTAAAACATTCTTGTGGCCAGAGTAAAGCTAAGAATGTCCACTGAGGTAGTTAGTCTGGAAAGACACCACCCAGTGGACACACTCCTTTATTCACACTTTTGTGCAGTCACTGCCATGTTGAGTCCAACCAACCAGAACACAGCAGAAGTAATGTGGTGGTTACATGGTCCTCAGTTAGAGGCCTATGCCTTAAAAAACCTGACAGCACACACTTTGGTGTTGCTTGGAAGCCATCCACCATGTAAGCATCTGAGTCCCGTTCTGGAGAGGCAGGTCACTGGAAGACGGTCTGGTGGATGAGATGACACATGGAGAGAGGCTTATGGAAAGGCTCCAGGCTCATGAGTGAAGAAGCCGACATATTATGTGAAACCCGCTATTGTAAAATTTACATTTCAGTGACAACACTGAAGGCTCATCAACTATAAGAACTAAATCATCACAACATTTCTATAAAACTAAATATATAAATAAACTGATTAGGGAACCAGGTACAAACTCAAGTATCTAAGAAAGTCTAAGGTACATATATATATATATATATACATGCATATATATACAAACACATATGCAACTGTATACATACATAGTTAAAAGGGAATCAGACTGATACAAAAAAGATGACTCTTGCTGCTACAAACTGTTGGGACAACTAGCATTCAGATGTACAAAACTAAAAAAGAAAAGAAAAAGACTTAAATTGTGCCCATAATAAACAAAAATGAACTACAGAGAGATAAAATATTTTTAATGTAAAAATGAAATTCTGGAAACACTAGGGAACATCATATGCAAATATTTTTTATACCCTTGGAATGCAACAGCCATTATAAACAAATAAAGTGTTCACAAACTATAAATGAAATAATATAAACAGACTAAAGAACAATGAAAACTTTGGTAATATTAAGTTATACTATGAACAAAATTAAGTAACAAACTGAGGAAAATATTTACAATCTGATTGACAGATAAATGGATAATCTCCTTACTATACATTGTTCCAAAAATCATTATAAAAATAATGAGTACCCCATGAAAATGAGAAAAAAGTATGTTTAAGCATTTTATAGAAAATGAATAAAAATATTTCATAGCATCATTACTAAAAATGAAAAATTACAAATGAGAGATTTATTTAGTTATTCATTCTAGGAAACGGTCACTTCTAATTGTTCTCTGGGTTCAAGATCTCTTTCTTAAAAATTTCTTTAAAATGTTACTGAAGAATAACAGACAGTGAAAAGTGTTCAAAACCTAGCGTGATTATTCATAAAGTATCGTGAGGTAAACATCTGTATAATCCACACTGGGTTAAAGAGTAAAATCTTCCCAGCATCTCAAAAGCCCACTTCATGCCCACCCCTTTCTTCCTATTCTGTGGTAATTAGCATTCTGATTTCTAACACTCTGGTCTAATTTCACCCATCTTTGAGCTTTATATTTAATTGGAGTCATTCTCTTATGTCTGCCTTGTTTTGTTCAATTTTATGTTTGCAAGATTTACCTTGTCATTACATGTAATCAAAATTTTAATAGGTTAAGTGAATAAAATTTCACTGCTTGAATATACCCAACTTACCATTATGCTCTTGAGATTCAAGATGTTTCTAGTTTTGGACCATAATGAATAATGATTCTTTGCATATTCTCATATGTGCCTTTTGATATAGTATTCAAATATTTCTGTTCAGTTCATACATAGAATTGGAAACACTTACCCAGAGGGAATGTGTACTTTTGATTTGAATAGATGTTTCCAGACTGTTTCCCAAAGTTGTACCAGTTTACATTTCTATCAGCATTGCCTAGGGGTTCAAGTTGCTCCATGTCACTGTCCACTTCTTATGTCACACTTTTTAACTTCAAGCCATTCTACTATGTGTATAGCTTTAATTTTCATATTCTTGATGACTAATGAAATCTAGCACCTTTTCATGTATTTCATTAACCATTTAAATAATCTTTATACACAAGTGCTACAGTTCAAGTATCTTGTTCATTTCGCCTTGCCTGTGCTTTTCTTACTGAGCTACAGGAGTTCCTTAAATATTCCGCAAATAAGCCCTCTCTTTTAAAGGTATAGCTAACATATTTTCCCATTCTATAGTTTTTTCCTATTCTTTTAATGGTATCATGTCATTAAAAAATGTTCCTAATTTTAATATAATAAAATTATTGATATTTCTTTTATACTCTGCTTTTCATGTCCTGTGTAAGAACTCCTTTCCCTGTCTTAGGTCAGAAAATAGTCTTCTATATTTTCTTTTATAATTGAGCTGTTCATTACAGTAGCAATTGACCACATATGGTTAACTTGCTAAATTAATTGAAATTAAAATAAAAAGTTTTGTTTCTTTGTTTATTCTAGTTATGACTTTAAGGGCTCAATAGCCAAAGATTTAGAGCATCTCTATCAATGCAGAAAGTTCTATTGGTCAAATACATCCTAGAAGGTCCTTTTATTTTGTCTTTTGTTGTAATAGCGGTACGAATGTAGGCGGAAAGGTTGTGGGAGGAAATGTGAGAACATTAATGTTCTCATTGTTAGCAGAAAGACAATCAATGTTCTCTAAAATGAACGCAAGTAGAAAAAGTTATTTTTATGACTGTTTGCCATTAAAAAAATTATGAATTCCCTTAGCTTTGGAAGGAATCTTTTAGAATATATTTATGTTGTGAGGAAATATTGAAAAAAAGTTT
The DNA here is from genome assembly GCF_042477335.2 of Ovis canadensis. Lineage (NCBI taxonomy): Eukaryota > Metazoa > Chordata > Mammalia > Artiodactyla > Bovidae > Ovis > Ovis canadensis. The sequence continues at coordinate 77,436,117 of NC_091248.1, read as the reverse complement.
GTTCATTGTTTTGGTTTAGCTTGTCTCTTTTTATTCTAAGTTCAGGTACAACTAAATTCATAACTGAGTAAGTTACGATGATCTCTGGAAATGAATTAAATCAGACGCCTGTTTTCTTTCTTTTGACTCTGGCCTCCTTTCCTTTGTTTTTCTTTCTATTATGTCCCTCTTATCCACTGCTTCTTCTGAACCTTGACAAACCACAAAGCTTGCAAAAATAGCTCCTGAAAGAATTGTTCTGACAGTTGCTTGAATGGCATTTACCAAAATTCCTGAGCAAAAAGCGTGGGAAACCAGTACATTCTCCACCTCTCCCAACCACAAGTTTGCAATAGCTAGAGATTTTTTTTTTTAAGGCAACTCAAGCCAGACCATGAGAAAACATAGGCCTCCCTTCTTCTGTAAAACTCCAAACCTCCTTTGTTCTGGGGAGTTGCCTGGTTTTCAGGTTTCCTCTGATGTACAATAACTAATAAAGACTTTGTCCTGTATTTGAATCACTTAAACTATTTGTTTCTTTCACTTCATGCCTTGAGGCTTGGGAAAAAAAAAAAAAAATCAAGGTCTGAGTAGAATACCTTGTTTTTGCCAGAACACAAAGATGCCATCAGAAAACCCCTGAGTATTGCTTGGGGCACTAATTCACCAAGTTATGGCAATTTTATCATCAAACAGCCTAAAAGAAAGTGTCATTTAATCAAATGTATTAAAAGATAGCTGTAAAATAAAAACAATGTAGTAGTATATGCTTATTTTTCTTAATTGTAATGTATAAAGGGTAAGTGTTGTTCATGAAGTTTATATTGAATTTTTATTGAATATATTGAATTTTATGTAGGCAGGAATGGGTATATTTTGGGAATGGTGAGCAAACAAAATATTTCCAGGAGAAGAGAGAATTTTATTCAGACTAGGAAGGATTGGTGGAACTTAGTGCTCATACACTAACCAGGAAGAAAAGGAATTCCAGAGAGTGCATGGAGATGGTGGGCCAACCAGAGGACCTAAAGGGGAAAGCGGACTGCACAGACTAAATTCTCATCTCCTGAATTACAAAACCCTGGGCACACTTTTAATCATAATAAGACATGGATAAGTGAAAGTAAAGTCACTCAGTCATGTCCGACTCTTTGCTACCCCATGGACTGTAGCCTACCACGCTTCTCTATCCAGGGGATTTTCCAGGCAAGAATACTGGAGTGGGTGCCATTTCCTTCTCCACAGGATCTTCCCAACCCAGGGATCAAACCCAGGTCTCCCGCATTGTAGGCAGACACTTTACCATCTGAGCCACCAGGGAAGATATGGATAAAGCATCCTCAAATTTCCAGAAGTTCTAAGAGATTATACCAGAGCTATGAATAAACTTGAGAAGATAATGGGTTTTACAATGTAGGGTGTAAAAAAGTCCAACTTTTCTTTTGGCAAGGAGTGGTGTTGGGGGTGTGTGTTGTTTAAGGGGATGAGCATGAAAAATTCCATTTGCAAGTGAAGGTTAATTGTAAAAAAGAGGGTCCATTGTGTACCATCTAGGTTTGAAAGAGCTTAGACACAACCAGATTTCATTCCATGACCAAGAATCAGTTATTTAGTGGTCCAGAAACTATCATTTTAGCAGATTTGTTGGAGATTATATTTTCTTTTGAGTGTGGCAAGATTACTATATTCCTTAGGAGGTAAAATATAAATACAGTGAAAAGTGAAGAAATAAATCAAAATCATATCATCACCAATTTGTATTAAAGTAAGTAAATATAACAAAAATAAATTGTGAAATCATTCTGGTACTCCATGCTGCTGCTGCTGCTGCTGCTGCTGCTAAGTTGCTTCAGTTGTGTCCGACTCTGTGCAACCCCATAGATGGCAGCTCATGAATATTGTCTATTTCCCAGGTAATTGGATAAATTAACAAGACGACAAATTAGACTTGATTTTTATTGAAATGTTTTGGAGAACTTAATTACATTTAAAATCCATGTGTAAATGTTTTCTGTTTGCGATGTTTAAAGGTCTAGAAGATTGTATTAAGTAGATGTATACATTTTAACAAAAATAAAATAGAGAAGCCACAAATATAAGTATTTGTCATAGACAGGCTTGAAATGTTCATAAAACAAAAGCTGATTTTCAACACAACAAAAGATATACTGAAGCACTCACATGAGGCAGTCAGTCTCTTTGTAATGATGGGACAGTCTGTACCCTGATTATGGTGGTAATTATTTGGATCTGCATATGGGATAAAATTTCATAGTATTACTATTCACTTTCCCAAAATAAGTAATGTTAAGAGAGAACGTGTGAAAACTGATGAAATGCAGATGTCAGGGTCCTGGTTTTACATGTTCATGTAAGATATTATCACTGGGGGAAGCTGGGTGAAGGGTACATGGGAATTCTTTATACAACTGTTGAAACTTGTGAATCTTACACTATTTCAAAATAAAAAGCTTATAAAGTACATTTAGAGATATTAGCTATTGCATAAGAAATAGGCATAGGCTGTCTCGGTGCAGACAGATGGGTCAGCTGAATGTATGTCAGCTTTGCCTCATTTGCTTGCTCTGAGTATGAACTCAGGTATTAACATGACACAGGAGTAGATCTTGCTGAGTCTGCTAAGGTAGATTAATATTTTTTACTGGCATTAATATTCTTGTAGGATGTAAACAAACAGGAACAGCTATAAGTGGAAGGACTACAAAATAATCATATACAGTAATTCTTCTCTCTGGAGGATACCCCCTTGAAAATGAAATCTTCAGGCATCCTCCTAGATCATTTCTCCCCACCCAAAAGCTTTTTGGCTATTAAAGATGCCACTCTCCCATTTAGAACCACCCAATAGTTTCTCTTGGCATTTAGAAAACACAAGTCTCCTTACAATGTCTCAAGGACTTAAAAAAATAGTCTGCCTCTGAGAGAAGGAAATGTCAACCCGCTCCAGTATTCTTGTCTGGGAAATCCCATGGATAGAGGAGCCTGGCAGGCTATAGTGCACGGGGTTGCAAGATTCAGACACAATTTAGCAACTAAATCACTACCACCACTGTTGACATTTCTGGCTGCATTCTGTACACTCTCTCCTTCTCAGAGCATCTGAACTGCTTCGGCCCATTGGCTGTTCCTAGCACGCGCCTAGCACACTCCTGCGGGGCCTGCTTGTGCGGCTCCCGTTGCCGTGTGGTCATCTTCTCCCCGGAGATCTCACTTGTCACTCTCAAGCCTAGTCTAGACCACTGTGCTTTATTTTTCTCTGTAGCACTTATGACTGATATTATTTTGTGTATCTATTTATTGATTTTTGAATCCCTGTCTTCATCTACAGAGTTTAATGTATAATTGATGGTCAATAAATTTTCTGAATGAATGAATGCAAGCTCCTATTAATGGTGCTTATCCTGAGAAGTATGACCAGGGGATGATTATACTTACATTATATTTCTTATATTTCAGGGTAGTTTGACATTCTTATATCAAGCATATGCTAATTTTGCAACTAAGTTCAATAAAATATACACCCACATACACGTATTTATGTTTGGAACAACAGATGACTACAAAGGTCTCTATATCTTTAGCATTGTAAGATCCTAGATTTTTCCAAGTTTTTCTTGTAAGATTTAAGGAAGGATTGCATGACACAGCTTAGTTCTAAATGGTAAAGTATCAAGGTAAAATCAATTCCATTTTTCAATTGTGAATTAATATAAAAGCATGAATCATAGTCAATATGTAAGAGCCTGCCCAGGTATCACTCAATACATAGATTAATATGAGCACCTGTGTTCTCACCCTTAATTCCTACAAAGAATAGGTCAAGGACATCAAGCACCTCTGAACACCGATCATCCTTGGGAGAAAATAGAAGCAGTATCATTTTGGAAGATGGCGGCAGGTATTGTGTGATGATTGCTTGCGTATTGATTCTTTCCTTCTGCATCTGGTCTCCACAAACAGAAAAGCAAAATATGCGCTCCTATATCATGGCCCTCATTTTGACCATAATGACTGTTATATTTGAATGATTTGACTTATCTTTCAGACGTAGGAAGAGTTCAAATAAAGTGATCATCAAGTTTTCGGTATGCCCTTTCCTTTTCCATAAAGTGTCTAGGCATTTTTTAAGGATCTAGAAGATACTCCAAGACAAGATTAAGGCAGAAGACAAAGAAAGGGCCAAAGGGGCATGAATAAGAAATGGAAGCAGAAATGAGTTAAATAACACTGTGCCTCTCAGAGACCTACGCTTTTTGCAAATGGGGTACAAATATTGGCTGTAACCTTTCAGAAATCCAGTATAGAAAGAGAAACTGAATTAGTTACACTTTTTGCAATATTTCTAACATAAGTTAAATCAAATCAACTGCTTTGTCAATTCACAGCTATTCTGCATAGCAAAGCAGAAAGGGATTTCTGAAAGTTTCTGTAAAGAAGATGTTATTTTGAATTTCCTTGCCATGATGTTTAACTTCTTTTAATATAGGGCAATGGCATAACTCCAAGATGCAATTAGGTTGAAACAATTATCTGGCAATGGAAGTGATGGTGGAGTGTGAAGTGGGGGTGGAGGCTGTGAATGACACTTTAATATAAATATATGAGCCTTTAACATAATCTTGTACATTTTCTTTCTTCAGTCATTCCAGAATGGAAATTGGCAGGAGTACTTTTTTTTTTTTTTTCCTGTACCAAATTAGCATCTGCCCCTAGGACTGAGGTGAGGGAAACAGAACTGGGGAGACTGATAGTTAAAAGCCAGTAAGAATCATTATTTCTGCCTCACTGGTCAGGCATATTTTGAGCAAATGAGTCAGCACAGTGTGAGAGGCATGTTGGGGCTAGACTTTATCAGAAGTTACATAAATTTTTCAGAGTGACTAAAGCTGTTCTGGCTAGTTATTTAAAGCTTGGGGGAGCAGAAGGACTAAGGAGGTAGGAGGGGGGAACTGAACTTATTTTGTACCTAAGACAGCTCTGATTGGGCAACTTCTCTGCTCTAGTTCTCTTGGAAATGCCCTCTTTCTGGGGTTTATAATGTCACTGACTTAAGTTTAAGTTGTTCAAATTGTCCAAAACCCCATGGGTTCTCAACTCTGGAATGAATTTCTGGCAAAGATCCCAGCTTGTAAAATCCATTCTTCCGTATCAGATCAGTTGCCCAGGGGGTTTGCTGGCCCTTAGGGATAAGGCTGGAGAAGGCAATGGCACCCCACTCCAGTACTCTTGCCTGGGAAATCCCATGGATGGAGGAGCCTGGTGGGCTGCAGTCCATGGGGTCGCGAAGAGTCGGACACGACTGAAGCAACTTAGCAGCAGCAGCAGCAGCAGCAGGGGTAAGGCTATCTTGGTGATTAGTTCTGATTCCTCAGGCATTAACTAAGTATGAACTCTGTACTTGATATGCATGTGATTCTTAAAGAGATGACAAAGCTCAAAACATATTTTCTGTCCTCAGGAAGCTCATGATAAAGGGGTAAAGACGGCATGAAGGTAATTAACACTCAGAGTGGGAAGTAGAATATGATCAAGCAGAAGCAGACCAGGGATTCTGGAGCTAGGAGAGAGTAGAATGCATGTTTTGGGAAGGTTCTCCTGTGTCTCTTTTCCGGAGGCATCTTAGTATGGAGCAGATGCTTAAAATGGAGAAGACAATCAAAACTGGCTAGATACATGAATTAATAAGAGAGATGTTGACTGGAAGAGTCGAGTATGAAGCGATGGAGACAGGCAGAGAAGACATCCAAGGAGAGAAAGACACATGGAACCCATCCAGCCCACATGAGGAAGGAAGGCCAAAGCTCCTCTTCCTCCCAAGACTTTGGGAGGCCCCATTTTGTTCACCTCATGACTACTTTGATTACCATGACATTGTGAATTTATGGTCACTTCTGTATAATTTAAAGGCTAGACATTTCAACAGGCTAGACTGTCCATGATACAGAACTGTCTGCAAGCTCTAGCTAGCTCATTCTCCTACGTACTAAGTGATCCTCTCCCACAGCAGTCAAGAATAACATTATTTTCTCAAGTGTTGGTGACATGTGTAGGTACAATATCACTAATGAGGTGGTGAAATTGCCAGATGACACAGAGGCTTCCCAAGACAGGTGGCTCTTTTTAAGATGCCACAAATCTATTTCTCCTTCACCCCAAAACAGCATTCATCCACCCAAAGCCCTAAATCCCAAACAGTTTATCAATCTGCAAGGGAATAAAGGGTAACCTTTATTATAATTATAAGGCAGGCTGTAAATAAACCTCCAAGTAATATATTCAGATGTGCGCTTCCAAGGTTAGTTTAATATGCCAGATCTGGGGAAGGGCATTTTATGTGAGAAAAATGTTTGCAAGGAGAACAAAGGACGTGGAGGAGGCTGTCAAGCCTTGGAGAAAGTATTACTCATCTCAGAGGCCCCTAGCTAGGATGACAAGAGAGAGGCAGGCAATTAAAGAAACACTCTCACCTTTAGAGAAGTTCAGTCTAGTTTGTTTTGAGCATTAATTTATTAAGGGTGAATTTTCAACTATAACCTCTTATATAAGAAGTGTTAAAATATTTTCAAAATAAAAAAGTCCGGATTTGCATTTCTATGATGATGGGCCCACAGGACATAAAATATCAGCACTGATTGCTCTGGATTCTCCCCATTCCCAAGAGTCCACGTTCTGGGCACCATAGCCAGAGTCCCTCCCCATCTGGCTTCCAGGGGCAGAACCACAGGCTCCAGTATTTGGGGAAACCACTGCCTCCATTCTCTTCTATTTACTGAGAATCTTCCAAAGGCACTCCCTCTCTCCCCTGCTATGTAACATAACCTCAGTGAGTTTTGTTGTTTATCCATTGCTAAGTCATCTCTGATTCTTTGCAACTCCACAAACTGCAGCAGGACAGGCTCCTCTATCCTCCTGTGTCTCCTGGAATTTCCTCGAATTCCATTGATTCAGTGATTCTATCTAAACTTCTCATCCTCTGCTGCCTGCTTCTCCTTTTGCTTTCAGTTTTTCCCAGCATCAGGATCTTTTCCCAGTGAGTCAGATCTTCGCATCAGGTCACCAAAGTATTGGAGCTTCAGCTTCAGCAATAGTCCTTCAAATGAATATTCAGGGTTGATTTCCTTTAGGGCTGAATGGTTTGATCTCCTTGCTGTCCAAGCGATTCTCAAGAATATTCTCCATCGGTCAGTTCAGTTCAGTTCATTTCATTTGCTCAGTCATGTCCGACTCTTTGAGACCCCATGAATCGCAGCACTCCAGGCCTCCCTGTCCATCACCAACTCACAGAGGCTAGTCAAACTCATGTCAATAGAGTCAGTGATGCCATCCAGCCATCTCATCCTCTGTTGTCCCCTTCTCCTTCTGCCCCCAATCCCTCCTAGCATCAGAGTCTTTTCTAATGAGTCAACTCTTCCCATGAGGTGGCCAAAGTACTGGAGCTTCAGCTTTAGCATCAATTCTTCCAAAGAACACCCAGGACTGATTTCTTTTAGGATGGACTGGTTGGACCTCCTTGCAGTCCAAGAAATTCTCAACAGTCTTCTCCCACACCACAGTTCAAAAGCATCAATTCTTCAGTTCTCAGCTTTCTTCACAGTCCAACTTTCACATCCATACATGACCACTAGAAAAACCATAGCCTTGACTAGATGGACCTTTGTTGGCAAAGTAATATCTCGCTTTTGAGTATGCTATCTAGGTTGATCATAACTTCCCTTCCAAGGAGTAAGTGTCTTTTAATTTCATGGCTGCAGTCACCATCTGCAGTGATTTTGGAGCCCAAAAAAATAAAATCAGCCACTGTTTCCACTGATTCCCCATCTATTTCCCATGAAGTGATGGGACCAGATGCCATGATCTTAGATTTTTGAATGCTGAGCTTTTTAAGCCAACTTTTTCACTCTCCTCTTTCACTTTCATCAAGAGGCTTTTTAGTTCCTCTTCACTTTCTGCCATAAGGGTGATGTCATCTGCATATCTGAGGTTATTGATATTTCTCCCAGCAATGTTGAGTCCAGCTTGTGCTTCCTCCAGCCTAGCGTTTCTCATACTGTATCCTGCATAGAAGTTAAATAAGTAGGGTGACAGTATCCAGCCTTGATGTACTCCTTTTCCTATTTGGAACCAGTCTGTTGTTTCATGTCCAGTTAGAACTGCTGCTTCCTGACCTGCATATAGGTTTCTGAAGAGACAGGTCAGGTGGTCTGATATTCCCATCTCTTTCAGAATTTTCCATAGTTTATTGTGATCCACACAGTCAAAGGCTTTGGCATAGTCAAGAAAGAAGAAATAGATGTTTTCCTGGAACTCTCTTGCTTTTTCGATGATCCAGCAGATGTTGGCAATTTGATCTCTGGTTCCTCTGCCTTTTCGAAAACCAATTTGAACATCAGGAAGTTCACGGTTCACGTATTGCTGAAGCCTGGCTTGGAGAATTTTGAGCATCACTTTACTAGCATGTGAGATGAGTGCAATTGTGTGGTAGTTTGAGCATTCTTTGGCATTGCCTTTCTTTGGGATTGGAATGAAAACTGACCTTTTCAAGATCTGTGGCCACTGCTGAGTTTTCTAAATTTGCTGGCATATTGAGTGCAGCACTTTCACAGCATCCTCTTTCAGTATTTGAAATAGCTCAACTGGAATTCCATCACCTCCATTAGCTTTGTTCATAATGATGCTTTCTAAAGCCCACTTGACTTCACATTCCAGGTTGTCTGGCTCTAGGTGAGTGATCACACCATCGTGATTGTCTGGGTTGTGAAGCTGTTTTTTGTACAGTTCTTCTGTGTATTCTTGCCACCTCTTTTTAATATCTTCTGCTTCTATTAGGTCCATACCATTCTGTCCTTTATTGAGCCCATCTTTGTTGAAATGTTCCCTTGTTATCTCTAATTTTCTTGAAGAGATCTCTAGTCTTTCCTATTGTATTGTTTTCCTCTATTTCTTTGCATTGATTGCTGAGGAAGGCTTTCTTTTCTCTCCTTGTTATTCTTTGGAACTCTGCATTCAAATGGGAATATCTTTCCTTTTCTTCTTTGCTTTTCGCTTCTCTTCTTTTCACAGCTATTTGTAAGGCCTCCTCAGACAGCCATTTTGCTTTTTTGCATTTCTCTTCCATGGAGATAGTCTTGATCCCTGTCTCCTGTACAATGTTACGAACCTCTGTCCATAGATGATCAGGCACTCTGTCTATCAGATCTAGGCCCTTAAATCTATTCCTCACTTCTACTGTATAATCATAAGGGATTTGAATTAGGTCATACCTGAGTGGTCTAGTGGTTTTCCCTACTTTCTTCAATTTGAGTCTGAATTTGGCAATAAGGAGTTCATGATCTGAGCCACAGTCAGCTCCCAGTCTTGTGTTTAGCATCAATTCTTGGGCACTCAGCTTTCTTTATGGTCTAACTTATATATATGTACACGGCTACTGGAAAAAACATAGTGTTGACTATTCATGCCCTTGTTGGCAAAGTAATGTCTCTGCTTTTTAATATGCTGTCTAGGTTTGTCATAGCTTTCCTTCCAAGGAGCAAGCATCTTTTAATTTCATGGCTGCAGTCACTATGCTCAATGATTTTGGAGGCCAAGAAAATTGCCACTGTTTCCATATTTTCCCCTTCTATTTGCCATGAAGTTACGGAACTGGATGCCATGATCTTAGTTTTTTGAATGTTGAGTTTTAAGCCAGCTTTTCACCCTCATCAAGAAGCTCTTTAGTTCCTCTTCACTTTCTGCCCTTATAGTAGTATTATCTGCATATCTGAGGTTGTTGATATATCTCCTAGCAATCTTGATTCCAGCTTGTGACTCATCCAGCCTGACATTTCTCATGATGTAATCTGCACATAAGCTAAATAAACAAGGTGACAATATATAGTCTTGTCTTACTCCTTTCCCAATTTTGAACCAGTCAGCTGTTCCATGTAAGGTTCTAACTGTTGCTTCTTGACACATACAGGTTTCACAGGGGACAGGTGAGGTGGTCTGCTATTCCCATCTCTTGAAAAATTTTCCGGTTTGTTGTAATCCACACAATCAAAGACTTTAACGTAGTCAATGAAGCAGAAATAGATGTTTTTCTAGAATTCTCTTGCTTTCTCTATGATTCAGTAGATATTGGCAATTTAATCTCTGACTTTTTCCTCTGCCTTTCCTAAACTCAGCTTGTACATCTAGAAGTTCTTGGTTCACATAATGCTAAAGCCTAGCTTGAAAGATTTGACTTTATAAGATCATAACTTTATAAGCATGTGAAATGAGCACAATTGTGTGGTAATTTGAACAATCTTTGACACATTCCTTCTTTGGGATTAGAATGAAAATTGATCTTTTCCAGTCCTGTGGCCACTGTTGAGTTTTCCAAATTTGCTGGCATATTGAGTGCAGCGCTTTAACAGCACTCATATTTTAGGATTTTTAATAGCACAGCTAGAATTCTATCATTTCCTCTAGCTTTGTTCATAGTAATGCTTCCTAAGGACCACTTGGCTTCATACTCCAGGATGTCTTGCTCTAGGTGAGTGACCATAGTGTTGTGGTTATCTGGGTCATTTAAGACATTCTTTTTATAGTTTTTCTATGTATTCTTGCCACCTCTTCTTAATCTCTCTGCTTCTGTTAGGTCCTTACCATTTCTGGCCTTTATCATGCCCATCCTTGCACAAAATGTTCCATTGATATCTCCAATTTTCCTGAAGAGATCTCTAGTCTTTCCCATACTATTGTTTTCCTCTATTTCTTTGCATTTTTCATTTAAGAAGTCTTCCTATATCTCTTTGATATTTTCTGAAATTCTGCATTCCGTTGGGCGTATCTTTCTGTTTCTCCCTTGCCTTTCACTTCTCTTCCTTTCTCAGCTATTTGTAAAGCCTCCTCAGACAACCACTTAGCCTTCTTGCATTTCTTTTTCTTGAGGATGGTTTGGTCACTGACTATGAACCTTCGTCCATAGTTCTTCAGGCACTCTGTCTACCAGATATAATCCCCTGAAGCTATTTGTCACCTCCATTGTATAATCATAAGGGATTTGATTTAAGGCATACCTGAATCTAGTAGTTTTCACTACTTTCTTCAATTTAAGCCTGAATTTTGCAATAAAGAGCGTAGGATCTGAGCCACAGTCAGCTCCCGATCTTATTTTGCTGACTATATAGAGTTTCTCCAATCTTTGGCTGCAAGGAGTATAATTTACCTGATTTCAATATTGACCATTTGGTGAAGTCCATGTGTAGAATCATCCTTTGGGTTGTTGGAAAAGGATGTTTGCTTTGACCAGTGCGTTCTCTTGACAAAACTCTGTTAGCCTTTGTCCTACTTCATTTTGTACCCCAAGGCCAAACTTGCCTGCTACTCCAGGTATTATTGACTTCCTACTTTTGCAATCCAAGGCCCTGTGATGCAAAGGACACTTTTTTTTTTTTTTTTTTGGTGTTACTTCTAAAAGGTCTTGTAAGCCTTCATATATCTGGTCAACTTCAGCTTCTTCAGCATTAGCAGTTGCAGCATAGACTTGGATTATTGTGATATTGAATGATTTAGGAAGTCTTTACCTCATTTCATCAAATTTTTACTCTCACCATCTATCAGGACTCGAAGTCTAAGTTTCTGGAGAGCAGCCTCTCTTCCAAGTATTTAAGAAAATCTGAGCTCACTGACCCCTTGATAGATCACAGCTTTGTCATGGCAGAGGGGCATGTGTAACTCAGTGGAGCTATGAGCCACCCCCTGCAGGGCCACCCAGGATGAACGGATCATAGTGAAGAGTTCCAGCAAAACGTGATCCCCTGCGGGAGGAAAGTAGGAATTCTCTCATCCTTTCCAAATCTCTTATGACAGGAAACAAATACAAATTAATATCTACAAAAGTTACCCTGCCCTAATGGTCTTCCCCAAAACCCTCCATGCCCAGTGAGCACTGGAGAATGCTGATCTCTCCAGTGCTGATGATCACGGAAGTGTAAGGCATTGTGTTAAGCCCTGGGCTGAGAGATAGGACTTCAATCTGCTGCCAGTGAGTTTATTGTCTAAGGGGCAGCAGCCATGCCCACAACTCCAAAGTCAATACCTGGGATAAATGCTATAATGGAGGAAGGTGCAGGGAGAGGAGCATACAACTGGAACCATTCATCAGAGGAACAGCAGAGATGGAGGATATAATATTTGGACTGCAGGTGGTGTCGATGACCAATATGACTTGGCTCAGCAAACATCAGATGTGTGGGGTGGTGAAGAATTGTTCAGAGCAGAAGGCAAAGCATAGGTAAAGCTATCAAACAAAGGAGAATCCAGCATGTTATGGAAATAAAGGATATCACTGGTCAGGTTCCCTAGGAAACAAACTCTGCGTCAGAGATTTGCATGCAGGAAGCTTACTGGGGAGTCATCCAAATGGGAACACAGACTCGAGAGGGAGATGGAAGCAGGATTGAGCAAGTTAACCTGCAAGGTAATTGCAGCAGAAGCCTTGGCAGACCTCATGGGGAGTCTAGAACTGGGATGGCTCTGCAGAAGTGTCTCAAATTGAGGCAAGGGGACCAAGTCTTACAGGACAGGGCTTTTCTTGGTAAGGGGGCATGTAACATTGGGAAGGAAAATTCCTTTTGGCTAAAGGCAATGCCTGGGAAGCACTCAGCTGTGAGCCTGGGGCAGACAACACTCCCAGGAGCTAGAGGAGGAAATTCCTCTGACCTGAAGGAGGGGATCTGGGTGATAACCCATTGCATCCACTGCAGCAGCCACAACTCAGCACTGCTGTGTCGTGTGGCGGGTCAAGAGAAGACTAAGTATTAGTCAGGGTATGCTCAGCTACGCTGCAGGAACAGAAACTCTCATATCTCATGACATAACAAAGCTTTCTTTCTTGTGCACGACTCTTTTCTCAGGATTGGGCAGTTACCTGTGGTAACTTAGGGATTCAGACTCCTTCAGTCTATCCAGAGCTGCAGTAAAAGAGAAAGAGGGAGACAGGATGCTCATGCAAGGGCTTTATGGTCTGGACTGCAAGACATATATAGTGCTTCCTTCTGCATTTCACTGGTGAGATTCAGCCACACGGGCACAACTTAATTGCAAGAGAGACTTGGGCATATACTCTTCTACATGTCCAGAAAGAGGAAATGGAGTTGGTAGTGTCTAGCCAATCTCTGCTTCAGGCAACCATGTTTGGTGTCCAGTCTAGAGCAAGATTACTGGGTGGTGTTCACTTGCTAACATCTAGTACTGAAGAGGACAATTCAAGATTTTTCCTTTGTTTATAAGCATTAATATTTTAAAATTGTCCAGATTTGTGTTTTCCTCAGCAACACCAAGAATTGCTCTAAAATTATAGAAAGGTGAAAGCATTAGTCACTCAATCATGTCTGACTCTGCGATGCCATAGTCTGTAGCCTGCCAGGTTCTTCTGGCCAGGCAAGAATACTGCAGTGGGCTATTTTCCTAAAACTTGAAAAATCTCATGAAGCATACATTGCAAACAACTTATTAAAATGAGCAAAGCAATATTTTTAATCTGTGACCAATGCTCCATTCCTGGCTGGTATTCTGAAATTTTTGTACAGAACATCTGTCAACCCAGATGTGAAGGAAGGTAGAAGGGCTGCTGGGGAGGGGTATCATGGGTCGGGGGCAGTTCTCGAGACTTGACTCAGTCCTCTTGACCTACAGACACTTGAGCCTTTCCAAGGGCATTGAGCATCACTCGGAGGGAAATGTAGGTCTGAAGGTTCAAGCAGGATGATAATCTGACACCTTCTTTTAGAATATGGTCACCATAGAAGCAGGCAACACGTGGGGAATGTGTTCTGATCTCCAAAAGGAGATCAGAATGTATGTTTGCCAGAAATATGTTTGTGGTTTAAATCATGATATCAGATTATTGCTATTCATAATAGTTCAACTTAATCCAAAGGAAAATTCCTTTTGTGTAACCATGTTACTTGAGCTACGTCCAGAATTAAATTTGACCAAAGGAAGCCACTGAAGACAGAATTTCAAAAGTATCTGCCTCGCATGCAGTCCTCCTAACAACTTTCTCCTTTTATCAATGCAGAGAGCTGATGTTCCACTGAGTTCTAGACAGTCCTTTAGGAGCCTCTTATCCTATTGGAAATCCAGGACTACAAGGCTCTTCCAATAGTGATTTGATGGCAAAGGAAAGGCCAGGTGAACCTGCACCCCGATGGGAGGGAATGATGATGTTTCCTGAGTCACAATAGAGCAAAACCCTCAGTGACTGGTTTTCTTCTGCTTATTAGACTTAGCTGGAAATGACCATCTGGCAAGAAGCCTTTCTGTGTCTTCCTCCTTCCTCCCATTCCCAAAGCCTTCTGACTGGGGCCAGCACTTTATGGTTGTTGGTCCTTTATTTTTCTGCAGGCAATAGCTGCGTAAGAACAGGGGCCTCGCCTTCTACATGTTATTTGCCCCATAGTATTTGGTGGCTCTGTGGTAAAGAACTCACCTGCAATACAGAAAACGTAGGAGACGGCGATTCAATCCCTGGGTTGGGAAGATCTTCTGAAGGAGGAAATGGCAACTCACTCTAGGATTCTTGCCTGAAAACTCCCATGAACAGCAGAGTCTGGTGGGTTATGGTCCAAAGGGTTGCAAAGAGGTGGACACAACCAAGCAACTGAATACACACACAGCATTTGGTGAAGCTCCTTACCCTCTGCAGAGAATGGATAACTATTTGTTATAAAGGTAGGAATGGGAGCCACGATTGCCCAGTAATTGTTTCTTACCGCTACTCCCCTGAGTAGTTCACGTAACCTTTTTAGTCCTCATCTGTGATGAGGTCAGAATTCTCTAGCCATCTCCTTGCTTGCAAGTTGATGAATACAACAATTCAGTTTTGGGAAGAGATTGTGATAAAATGCTGCTCAGGAGTGAGAAAGATCTATGTTTGAATCCCAACTCTGCCACCAGCTGGGTGACTCAGGCAAGTCACATAACCCCTCTAAGGAAAACATTTTCAATTCTGTGACTTACAGACAGCATGAAGCAAACACAGACTTAATAACATGAGACTAGCAGTAATATCAGACTAACACTAGGTATTACCATATCCAGAAGTTCTAAATGCAAATTAATGATTGTGGCAAAAGTGTATTCAGGTTTTTGACACCTACTGGGGCTAGGCTCTTAAGATGATGCTGGACATAAAAGATGCCTAAGTTTACTGATAATCCAGACAATTAAACAGAGGATTATAGTAAATTATGATGTAAATGCAACAGATCATGTTTTATTTGGGTTGTCTTCTTCAGAAGGGTTGATTGCTCAGTCGTGTCCGACTATTTGAGACCCAATGGACTACAGTCTACCAGGCTCCTCTGTCCACAGAATTCTCCAGTCAAGTATAATAACCCAGGGATTGAACCTGGGTTTCCTTTATTGCAGGCAGGTTCTTTACCTTCTTGAGCCACCAGCCTGGTAATAATAGCAGGTAAAAGAGAAAACAGTTCTGAAAAGTAGGAACCATTTTACCAAGAGTAAAGCCAGAAAGCTGTACTTCTCAATATTTGAACAAACCTTTGTAAAGCTGATCTGTGCCTAGACTTCACCAATGATGTTGCATGTACTGGTGTGTGTGTATGTGTGCACATGTGACTCTGTGTGACTGTGTGTGTGTGACTGTATGTGTCACACATGCGCACACACTTGCCTCTTCCAGCAAACACCCCCCCAGATTTTGCAGGCATGTTCACGCACTCAGATGGCAAGAGCATCAGCAGCTGTCGTCTTTTCACACCAAGAGAAGTAGAGCATGAGCACACTGATGTAACAAGAAAACACGTCCCTCATCAGTTCTGAAGAAAGGACAGATGACAAATAACTATATTTCTAAAGCTGGGAACAATGCATCTTCCAAGCAATGCTGGTAAAAGGTTCACTTGCTCATAAATACAGAGACTCAGCTGGCAGAAAGGGGTGGATTTTCCCAGCAAGATGCCCCTAAATGGCAACTGCCTGATGGAAAAAGATATATGAGATGCTGAGTTAATTTAGCTGTTGTTTGTACCCTGCTTGGCTCCCTGGTTGGGTCCAGTCCTGGAATACAAATGTGAGCTAGAGGCAGCAGGCTCCTATGCATGGTTTCTGCATATGGAAGGTCTGGGCTGGTGCTAAGTGTCTAAAGCTCATGGGAATGGGCAGGGTCTTTAGGAGATCCCTGTCCTCCTTGACCTCCGTCTCCACAGTGTGTGAAAATCCATTGTGAACCTCGTGCTTTAGGAACTTTGTAGGACTGCATGATATTTTGAGATGTTGTTTTATTTGTTGTGTGCTTACTGTCTCTGATTTCCCATTTTTCTCTTTGGCCCATTTCTACAGGCTGTTTGTGCTTCACTGCACAGATAAGGTGTATGGCCGAGAAGAAAGCAGAAGTCACTGACAAGAACACCTGGCTGTTTCTTTATAAGCACAGAGAGTCTAGGGGTTTGTGAAAAAAAAAAATAGAGGGATGGAGCGTGTTCAGTGGCAGAAGCACAATGACATGGAGGTACAGGGAGAGTTGGGCTCATCAGAGTCCCACCCTACAAGGACTTGAGCTGCAGGAAGAGAAAAGTGGAGTACAAAAGTCTGGCACAGTGGGGATCAGCTTGGCTTCCTAGTAGCATCCTGATGAGGGGCCAAGACACCAGAAAGGATGTTGTGTGCAGTGTCTCAGCAGACAGGGCCACAGGTGACGTTTCCAAAGGAGACCAGGTATGCCCAGGTCTGAAGACTGGATGTCCCTACCCATCACCAGGCAATCCATCTAGGCTTAACCCTGAGGATGACTAAGGTCAAGTTTCACAGTGGTTTCGGAAGAATAAATAAATGCAATCTATTTTTTTGCACACCTGAGTTTGTGAGGTGGCATTTCTACCTGCTACATATGGATAACAAATATTTTCCAGACTAGCATCTGGTCTTTATTGGAATGCTTATATATAGCATCTAATGCTAAGAATCTCTTAGAAGGGGCAGGAAACCTGTTCATAGGAAGGGTAGGAACCAAGAAAGGCTTACTAGAAGAAGTAATTATTAAATAAACACTAGCCATATGTAAGGAGTTCAAGGTAGGAGAAGAATGTTAGGTGAAAGAGAATGGCAGAGCTGGGAAGAGAGGGAAGGTGTGAAGTGTTAGAGGTATTTTCTAAAAAGAATATATTTAATAAACTTATAGTGCTTACTGTAACCAACCCCATGGAGTCGATAGTATTATTATCTACATTTTACAAATAGGGACACTGAGGCACATGGATGAATTTGCCTGAGAAGTTCACTGTGGCTGCCCTTACCTTAGAGTGATTGCTTATATCATGGCTTCATGGGTGCTGTGGGGTCAGGAAAGCCATGGTCCCAAATAGCAGAAATCTAGAAACAGGGTTAAATAGGCTGACTACTGTGATGATCAATACCAAATCAGATTGATTGTATTCTTTGCAGCCAAATATGGAGAGCTTTATACAGTCAGCAAAAACAAGACCGGGAGCTTACTGTGGCTAAGATCATGAATTCCTTATTGCCAAATTTAGACTTAAATTGAAGAAAGTGGGGGAAACCACTAGACCATTCAGGTATGACTTAAATCAAATCCCTTATGACTATACAATGGAAGTAAGAAATAGATTTAAGGGACTAGGTTTGATAGACAGAGTACCTGATGAACTATGGATGGAGGTTCGTGACATTAAACCGGAGACAGGGATCAAGACCATCTCCATGGAAGAGAAATGCAAAAAAGCAAAATGGCTATATGAGGAGGCCTTAGAAATAGCTGTGAAAAGAAGAGAAGTGAAAAGCAAAGGAGAAAAGAAAAGATATACCCATTTGAATACAGAGTTCCAAAGAATAGCAAGGAGAGATAAGAAAGCCTTCCTCAGTGATCAATGCAAAGAAATAGAGGAAAAAATAGAATGGGAAAGACTAGAGATCTCTTCAAGAAAATTAGATATACCAAGGGAACATTTCATGCAAAAATGGGCTCAATAAAGGACAGAAATAGTATGGACCCAACAGAGCAGAAAATGTTAAGAAGAGGTGGCAAGAATATACAGAAGAATTGTACAAAAAAGATCTTCACGACCCAGATAATCATGATGGTGTGATCACTCACACTCACTCACACTCTCCTAGAGCCAGACATCCTGGAATGTGAAGTCAAGTGAGCCTTAGGAAGCATCATTATAAACAAAACTAGTGGAGGTGATGGAATTCCAGTTGAGCTATTTCAAATCCTGAAGGAGGATGCTGTGAAAGTGCTGCCCTCAGTATGTCAGCAAATTTAGGAAACTCAGCAGTGGCCACAGGACTGGAAAATGTCAGTTTTCATTCCAATCCCAAAGAAAGGCAATGCCAAATAAAGTTCAAACTACCACACAAATGCACTCATCTCACAGGATAGTAAAGTAAAGCTCAAAATTCTCCAAGCCAGGTTTCTGCAATACATGAACCATGAACATCCAGATATTAAAGTTGGTTTTACAAAAGGCAGAGGAACCAGAGATCAAATTGCCAACATCCGCTGGATCATGGAAAAACCAAGAGAGTTCCAGAAAAACATCTATTTCTGAACATCTTTTTCTGCTTTAGTGAGTATGCCAAAGCCTTTGACTGTGTGGATCACAATAAACTGTGGAAATTTCTGAAAGAGATGAGAATACCAGACCACCTGACCTGCCTCTTGAGAAATCTGTATGCAGGTCAGGGAGCAACAGTTAGAACCGGACATGAAACAACAGACTGGTTCCAAATAGGAAAAGGAGTACGTCAAGGCTGTATATTGTCACCCTGCTTATTTAACTTCTATGCAGAGTACATCATGAGAAACGCTGGACTGGAAAAAACACAAGCTGGAATCAAGATTTCTGGGAGAAATATCAATAACCTCAGATATGCAGATGACAGCACCCTTATGGCAGAGGAACCAAAGAGCCTCTTGATGAAAGTGAAAGAGGAGAGTGAAAAAGTTGACTTAAAGCTCAACATTCAGAGAACTAATATCATGGCATCTGGCCCCATCACTTCATGGGAAATAGATGGGGAAACAGTGGAAACAGTGGCTGACTTTATTATTATTATTATTATTATTTTTGACTCCCAAATCACTGCAGATGGTGATTGCAGCCATGAAATTAAAAGATGCTTGCTCCTAGGAAGGAAAGTTATGACCAACCTAGATAGCATATTCAAAAGCAGAGGCATTACTTTGCCAACAAAGGTCCGTCTAGTCAAGGTTATGGTTTTTCCAGTGGTCATGTATGAATGTGAGAGTTGGACTATAGAAAAAGCTGAGCACCGAAGAATTGATGCTTTTGAACTGTGGTGTTGGAGAAGACTCTTGAGAGTCCCTTTGACTGCAAGGAGATCCAACCAGTCCATCCTAAAGGAGATCAGTCCTGGGTGTTCATTGGAAGGACTGATGCTAAAGCTGAAACTCCAATACTTTGGCCACCTGATGCGAAGAGCTGACTGATTTGAAAAGACCCTGTTGCTGGGAAAGATTGAGTGCAGGAGGAGAAGGGGATGACAGAGGATGAAATGGTGGGATGGCATCACCAACTCAATGGACATGGGTTTGGGTGGACTCTGGGAGTTGGTGATGGACACGAAGGCCTGGCTTGTTGTGGTTCATGGGGTCACAAATAGTCCAACACTACTGAGTGACTGAACTGACTGACTGATTATGATGGTGCCTTGATGAAGTACTAGATCCCTGGTCAAGATCAATGAAGTACTACTCTGCCCTTAGGTCCTGGGCCCAAATAATCAAATTTTCTTAAAAATTCCCTTTGCTCCAAGCAGTTCTCAATCCCTTAATCCCATATTTATGCCAATGGTTTGCTCAGCAAGGCTTTTCACAGAGAGAATTCAAAAGGGAAGCAGCAGTCAAGACTCAACTCAAATTATCATATATTTTGAGTGAAAAAGTTCGAAAAAACAATTCTTAATTTGCAGATACATCATGATCGTTTCACGAATAAGCTAAATAAAGCATAGCTTGGAGAATGATAACCAACCTGAAAATAATTTAAATTTCAAATTTAAGTTTCAAATCGGTGATTCAGTTCAGTTCAGTTCAGTTCAGTCGTTCAGTCGTGTCTGACTCTTTGCAACCCCATGAATCGCAGCATGCCAGGCCTCCCTGTCCATCACCATCTCCTGGAGTTCACTCAGACTCACATCCATCAAGTCCGTGATGCCATCAAGCCATCTCATCCTCGGTCGTCCCCTTCTCCTCCTGCTCCCAATCCCTCCCAGCATCAGTGTCTTTTCCAACGAGTCAACTCTTCGCATGAGGTATGGCATCCCAACCCAACAGCTATTTATTTATTAGCTCTTGTCCTACAGTTTCATACCCTGCCCTCCTCTGATTTTGGGTTAATGTTCTCTTGCTTTGAAATTTCCTTGCCTTCTTTATTTGGTTTATTTGATGAGATTTGGTGAGATGAGGACATATTTTAAAATAAATGTCTGCAATAATATTTGGGTAACTTTTGAATTTTATGATCATATGCCTCTACTGGAATTTTGTAATTAAGATACTTGTAAGGAGGATTATGCCAAGCAAAGTTTGCATGGAGCCAAGTCCTGTCAAGTAGGACAGCCAAGTCTTTTCATACTACTGTTATCTATTTATAGGAGAGAATGTGGTTCATAATGATTATCCTGAGACTTATCCTAAAGTTTCAGAGGGCAACTGAAAATTACAGACCATCAATATACTTTTGAGAAACTTTATTTTCGGGGGCTCCAAAATCACTGCAGATGGTGATGCCAGCCATGAAATTAAAAGACACTTGCTCCTTGGAAGAAAAGCTATGACCAACTTAGACAGCATATTAAAAAACAGAGACATTACTTTGCCAACAAAGGTCCATCTAGTCAAAGCTATGGTTTTTCCAGTAGTCATATATGAATGTTAGAGTTGGACCATAAAGAAAGCTGAGCGCCCAAGAATTGATACTTTTGAACTGTGGTATTGGAGAAAACTCTTGAGAGTCCCTTGGACTGCAAGGAGATCCAACCAGTCCATCCTAAAGGAGATCAGTCCTGAATATTAATTGGAAGGACTGATCCTGATGCTGAAACTGCAATACTTTGGCCACCTGATGTGAAGAATTGGCTCATTTGAAAAGACCCTGATGCTGGAAAAGATAGACGGCGGGAGGAGAAGGGGACAGCAGAGAGTGAGATGGTTGGATGGCATCACCGACTGGATGGACTTGAGTCTGAGCAAGCTCGGGGAGTTGGTGATGAACAGGGAAGCCTGGCGTACTGCAGTCTGTGGGGTCGCAGAGTCAGACAAGAGTGAGTGACTGAACTGAATATACTTTGGTGTCATGATAAGTATTCATTCATTCATTCATCCAGCACTTTTGAGTGCTAACTCTAGGCCAGTCCCAATGTGTCTTTGACCTGCTATCACCCAACTGACAAGTATTCAGACCCATAAACTCTAAAATAGATACTTGTGTGAAGTACTGTCTTTGTCAACAATGCTTCTTCAGAGGAAGGGAACTTCAGGCAAGCCCTTGAAAGAGAAGAAAAGACAAAAGAAAATTCATGTAAAGGAAATGTGCAAAGTCATGGAGGTAGAGTAAAGAGGGAAGAGGCTATAGGACACTTAGAGATTATGGTAGCTGGCTTCCAATTTGGCTTCCAACGATCCTCATCTCTGATATACATGCACTTGTACAGTCCCCTCCCACACCTAAGCAAAGCTAGTAGTACACGGTAGAAGTAATGGTATGTGACCAATGCAATTAGTCATGAAAGACATTGTGTCTTCCACCTTGGTCTTTGGATTGCCCACTGTAGAAGTCAGCTGCCATGTTTTAAGTACCTTATGGAAAGACCCTAAGGGGAGGAAAGAAGGCTTCCCACCAACACACTTGCCAGCTGTGAGAACGGCACACGCTGGAGGATATACAGCCTCCAGTCCAAGCCGAGGCTTCACAGCCTGTAGTCCCAGTGAGCCTCTAACTAAACATTTAAAAGAAATGCTGTGCCAGAATTCCAAATCCAAGCTTCTCTGGAGGTCATGACTTGTAGGAACCATCAGATAATAAATAATTGTTGTTGTTTTAAACCACTAAGTTTGCGATGATTTGTTGAGCATCCGTGGATAAGTAATATGAAACATTTCAGTGGTTTTTAGCTCTACCAGTGGGACATGCCCTTCTTGTCTGTCCTGGGGAAGATGCTTCCAGAACTCCAGAGAACTCTAGTTCCGTGGTGAATGGAGTCTTGGAGAGGGAGTAGGTAGATTTTACTTCTCCCACAATCTCCATTTGCACCGCTACACAAGCCACTCAGAATCAACATAAAATCTACATATAGTAATGTGGTGGGAATTTGACTTCAAACCTAACAAACTCCCTGGTCTCCTTTGAAAGGTCAGTTTGTGGTTTTTCTACCAGGCTTCCCAAGCCTCTCCTGGAGAATGCACTACTCCAGGCATTTCCCTCCTTCGAGAAAATGAATTCTCCATTTCACAGTATGGAATCCCTGCTCTCATTACTTGAGAAATTCTTTCTTTGCCAAGTGCCTGCTCGAAAGTTGTCTCCTTAATAAAAGTGTCACTAATTTTCACCTCTTCCTTCAGACTTTTGTTCATATTTCCATGATGTTTTTTTTAATTTATTTTAATTCATTTTGCTACAGGATTATATTTTGTAAGTGGGTGGGCTTCATGCTTTATATGTAACCCCAACAGTTTACAAGTACCTCAGGACATAGTAGGTCCTTTCTTTGTAGAATGGTAATGGAAACTGGGCAGGTTAAAGTCAACCAGCAGTCTCCTGTCTTTTGAGACTACATGAATTTTTCTTGTATAGCATGTTGCCTCTCACTCTGTTGTTTAGCTCATTTAGTCTCTGAACATGAACTGTTTCACTTCTTCCTCCTTTGCCTGGCAAACTCCTGCATATCCTTTAAGATTTGGTTTAGGTATCATTCACCAAACTTAGGAAGCCTTCCTTGACCCTTTCAGGTAGTTTTAGAAACTCCTTGTTAGGAATTTCTATATCTGTCCATGAGCATACTGCACATATTACTGTACATTGTCCTAGATTATCTGTATGGGTTGATGCCTTCATGAGACTGTGAGCCTCAGTGTGGCAATTTTCAACACACAGTTATGCAACAAGGAAATGTCTATGAAATGAATGAATGAATTTTTGTTCTCTACCACATGACCCTTATTGTTAAAATTCTAGGCAAATCTGTCCACAAGGAGGACCATTATCTTGAGACAATTTTGTAAAGCTCTGATCCTTAACACCACCCAATTAAAAATCACAAAGGAAGCTGAAGGAAGGAGCACGATTCCTAATGAAACTCTCAGCCTCGCCTTTTGGCTCCTGCATTAACATTTCTAGGCTTGAATTTAGAATGAGGTAACTAGAATAAATTGTGTTATGTGCCAATGCACTCAACTGCAGTTCAATTATAATTTATGGATCGCTTTGGTCATCAGAGACCATTATCATAACCAAATGCCACAGCCTTATTATGGCACCTGCACTCATCCATCTTGCACAAATGGACACTCAGACACCAAGTGCCTATTGAGAAGGCCATTCCCAAGCTGTGCAGGTTAATGCTGATCTCTGATTAGTCCCAGATTATGTCTCTGGACTGACATTGTAAATCTGAGTTCCCCTTTTAGGGGAAAGATGACAATACAACATGGTATAGGATTTGCACATCTTTTTAACCTTCTCAGTTTGTTTCAAGATACCCCTCACTTTCTTCTAAGACTACAATCATGTCCTCCTCTTTTATCACATTGGTTTTCCCTCTTTCCAAAAATGTGGCTACAGTTGAATATAGCTCCCTACTAGACCTTAAATGTTACTTTCATCTTAAAATGGGGTTTTCTCTTCTTTTAAAAAGACTACAGTTAGCAAAAATGAGATTGTCAAAATCACTTTATCAAATTACGGTTGACATATAAAGAGCTGTACCTATTTCTTGCATAAAACTTGATGCATTTGAGGGTAAGTATACACCCGTGAAAACATCATCACCAAGGCCATACACATATTCATCACAAAGATTTCTCCAGCCACAAAAACAAGATTTATGGACTATCTAATAGCATACAGAAATGCTATATTTATCGGAAATAACATTCACAGAGGGAAAAATCAATTAATTAAGAAATAGAGTCTCTGAGAGTTGTTTGTTCCCTGTAAACATTAACAGATGACTTGGAATTTACATTCTGCAAGTTGATGTTCCTTTCTAGGAAGATTTCCTATCTAAAATCTTTTTCTGTTTTGTTTTTAGTTGAAATGTTACAGTCTGGGGCTCTACCCATGAGAATCACTTCTGAATCCCAATAACGTATTCCAGGTGACCTTGTCTGGTTGGAAAGATTGGAGGCTAACCTCAGAACAACTCTGGGAAAGGAAGCTCTGCTTTGCTTGGCATGGTGCTTAGTATCATTGCACTTCCAAAGAACAGGACTGGAACTCTCTCAGCTGCACAGCCTGTCTCTCATGGCACCTGCTTCTCACTACACAGCTGCTAACTGCTTCTCTGTCACCCTGCTGGCATCTTTTTCCCCTGCTCTTCATTCTTTTGTGTTATTCAGGTACACTTGGAATTGCCATGTCCTCAACTCAACATCAGGAATTTGATTACTGTCTACCCCTACTACTAACTCAGGTTCAAAACTGCCAAATTCCAAATTCCCAAGAATAGAACCTGAACAGCACAGCCCATCTTTCTGAGCCAGATCTCATAAGGAGTTGGTCACTGGCCAGCCTGTCCATGATTCTTTTTGAGTAAGATGCGCAGCCTTGTTCCAATTGCCTGTGACTTTAATGAGGGTCATATAATATAAACATGACCTATTTAAGCAGAGTGTCTGAAGATGGCAAAATGTATTACAACAGGGGTGTCTGAAGCATACATTTATATTTAGCATTTGTTTTAGGCCTGAAAACAATGTTTGCTTGGGCCCATATAGTTTTTCTACGTGGGAAAAAGGACAATCATCACTTTTTATGAGTGATCCTTCAGCCAAGTGGTCTCAAGAGACTACCTCAGAAAAAAACCAGAACTGGAACCAGTGCTGACTTCTTGCAATCCCAACAACTTACTTGAAAGTGACACAAGGGCACTTCAAATTACTTTAGCCAAATTAACATAAATATGAACACCTGTAACCTCGCAGATCACCTTGCTGGCCTATGCACAGGTACATGAGACGTCCTAGAAGCCAGGCGGTGCACACGGATGAACAGTGCCACACGGACAGGAAGTGAGACAACAGGATAGTCACTTTACACAGTCTGTAATCACCATGCAGTCTCAGCACGTGCTCTACTTTTTCTTTTTTGTCTTGCCTTCTGACAATACTTTGCTTCTCATAGACTCCAAGGACTAACAAAATGTGTAGAAGAAACAACACACACGAAATCATAATGCAATGTATTTATTATCAATAGACAACACATACATTAATAATCAACAAAAATTAAACGATGTTACAATTTCCAAACAGTGTGTGTGACTCATGCTATTTTCTTTATCTCAGAGTTATACATCACTAATTCATTCAAAGGATACATTGTGAGTGCAGCTGTTTGACAGCAGCTGTGTGGCAGTGGTGATGCACATGGCAGTTAAGATCTTTTATGTATTTCTATCCTGGCCCTTCATCCCTTTATTGCTTATTTATCCACACGTCTACCCCATCTATCCCATTCTACTTGAAACAAAAAAATGGAGTTTAAGTGAACTACTTGAAGTCAAGGTCTTTTGACTTTGAGCCCAAGGCTATTTAAAGGGTGTAGCCTCAGAAACCCACAGCATCAGGATTATCTGGGATATCATGGGAGATGCAAAGTATTGGGTTTATTAAATTAGGAAACAGTGACAGATTTCATTTCCTTGGGCTCCAAAATCACTGCTGACGGTGACATGAAATTAAAAGATGCTTGCTATGACAAAATTAGACAGTGTATTAAAAAAGCAGAGACATCACTTTTCTGACATAGGTACATACAGTAAAAGCTGCAGTTTTTCCAGTAGTCATGTACGGCTGTGAGAGTTGGACCATAAAGACAGCCAAAGAATTGATGCTTTCAAACTGTGGTACAGGAAAAGACTCTAGAGAGTTCCTTGCACAGAAGGGAGATTAATCAATCCTGAAGGAAATCAACCCTGAATATTCATTGGAAGGACTGATGCTGAAGCTTCAATACTTTGGCCACCTGATTGGAAGAGCCAACTCATTAGAAAAGACCCTGATGGTGGGAAAGATTGAGGGCAGAAGGAGAAGGGGATGACAGAGGATGAGATGGCTGGATGGCATCATTGACTCAATGGATATGAATTGGAGAAAACTCCAGGAGATAGTGAAGGACAGGGAAGCCTGTCATGCTGCAGTCCATGGGGTTGCAAAGAGTTAGACACAACTGAGCGACCGAACAGCAGCAACATCAAATCAGGTTCATCTGGACTTGAGAATTGCTGAATCATTCTTGCTGGGGGGTGGGATTCAGGCATAGGTTTTTTAAGTTAATTAATTTGGCTGCATAGGGTCTTTGGTGTGGCACGTGGGATCTTCATTGCATCATGTGGCTCTTTCATTGTGGTGCAGGGAACTCTTTAGTTGTGGTCCCTGGGCTCAGTAACTGCAGCACACCAGCTTAGTTGCTCCACGGCATGTGGGATCTCAGATCCCCAACCAGGGATAGACCTGGACTCTTCTGCATTGGCAGGTGGATTCTTAACCATTGGACCACCAGTGAAGCCCTAGCAGGCACCTGTCTTAAGCAAGCTCTCTAGGTGACTCATGTACCACCAGAGTCAGAGAAAGGTTTTAGGCTACTTATTTTTATCTTCTGCACATATGCAGGGTATTAGTAAACCTTGCTTTAATTGGACTGATTCATTGTCTCAGATCTTCTCAGAAGAATCTCATTTTAAGAACTTGAACCAGTCTGTTCTGTGCTGTAAAGCATCCCAACACTCCAGTCAATCAGCATCTGCATTGTCCTAAGGCAATGCTGCTCAACTGGGAGCAATTTTGTCCCATAGGGGACATTTGGCAATGTCTATAGACATTTTTCTGAGTGAACTCCAGGAGTTAGTGATGGACAGGGAGGCCTGGTATGCTGCAATTCATGGGGTCGCAAAGAGTCGGACATGACTGAGCAAATGAACTGAACTGAACCGAACTGATAGACATTTTTGATTGTCATGGCTTTGGGGGGCATGATATGACCGGCATCCAGTGGGCCAAGGCCAGGGAAGCTGCTAAACATACAATAATGCACAAGGCATCTCCTTATAACAAAAATTATCCAGCAGAGAATAGCAATAGTGCTGAGGTTGAAAAACCCTGCCCTAGAGGATCCTAAACAATTGATGACCAAGATGCCTCATGAAGGCATTTTGACCTGCTTTCTTCCCTCTCCACTCCCCAAATTATTAATTGCCACTTAGAAATGGCAAAGTTTGCTTGCCAGGCAGAAAGGTATTCTGATTTAAACTTGATTCAGAAAAAAAAAAAAAAAACTGCCACTTGACAGCGGAATCACAATATATCATACCAAACTCATCCATCGTCGTCCTCATTTTTTTCAAATCGAATGAGCCAACATCACCCTCATTAATATTTTACATAGCTATGCTATACATTTAATAAAATGCATGCCCTTTAAAAGTCAAAATATTCCCGCTAGGACTTGTATATGATACCATATAATTTTTCTTGAAACAGGATCTGGCTTGGAGAATGACTTCAATTTGTTTTCCAGACACATGTGACATAAATCACTATTTCACTGACTCTGATCACCAGACCATTGCTGGCCTCCAATAAATATTTTCCAGCCTGCAAACCTTTTACCACAGAAAGTTCTTATTTTTGAAAGCTATAAACTGAAACGATGACCCTTGACAGGCAATGAAACGTATAGCATTCCCTGTTAAAGTTCTAATTTTTACTATATTTTAGTAATAAAATTAATAATTGAAGAGAGAAAATATAGTAGTGTCATCTTAGCTTGGTATCACCCAAAGCAAAATCTGTGGTGGAGGTTTATGATAAGTAGTTAATTTGAGAAACTGATTACAAAAAGGAGAAGCAAGGGGCTGGAGAATGAAGCAGGAAAAGAGGGAAACCCAACTACACCTTAAGGCAGCTGCACCCTAAGTTGGCTACCCGATGGACAACTGGTCACTTCATACCATGAGCCTTTGGGAAACCTTATGAAATATATCTCATTTTTTATGGGATAACTGAAAAATCAAACAGGGGCTCTGTATCAGCCTAGAGGAGTGGGTTGGGGAGGGAGATGGAAAGGAGTTTCAAAGGGGAGGTGATTAAAAAAAATGAAATGTGTCTCAGAATCATCAGCCTGGGTAAGAAAGGGAGGGGCAGTTTCCTTCCACTGCCAGTCTCATAGGTCAGCGTTGTTGTACAGGATGCCTGAGTACTAACTGTTTCAGAGATGCCCAAAGACAGGAAATGTGAAGGGCCTACAACAAGAAAATATGAAGTTACACCTGTCAGAAATTTGTGGACAACTGTAGAACTTGCCCTTGTAGAGCTAATTACAATGAGAGGTATGGCCAGAGTACTTCAAGAGATGAAGAGGTGTCTGCAACAGAACTCTTTAATGACATGCTTATATTACCCATCCATCGGTAGTGTATACAATGAATATATAGATGTCTGAGACATGTTCTATACACCTTATATATATATATATCTTATATAGCCCTGTAAGTATTAGGTACATATGATACACACATACACACATATGCATGTACACATACAATTTATAAGTATATAAGTCAAATAAATATATACTAACATGTTAAATGCTTATATAATATTTGATAATCATCATAGAGATTTTCAATGTTTTTCTTGTCTAAGCTTAAGGACTTCCCTTATAGCTCAGATGGTAAAGAATCTGCCTGCAACATGGGAGACCAGGGTTCAATCCCTGGGTCAGGAAGATCCTCTGGAGAAGGGAATGGCAACCCACTCCAGTATTCTTGCCTAGAGACTCCCATGAACAGAGGAGCCTAGCAGGCTAAAGTCCATGGGATCACAGAGAGCTGGACATGACTGAGTGACTACCACAAGCTTAGAGTTGCCTAAGATGTATGGAAGACCAGTTAGAACTAGACATGGAACAACAGACTGGCTCCAAATAGGAAAAGGAGTACAGCAAGGCTGTATATTGTCACCCTGCTTATTTAACTTTTACATAGAGTACATCATGAGCAATGCTGGGCTGGAGGAAGCACAAGCTGGAATCAAGATTGCCAGGAGAAATATCAATAACCTCAGATATGCAGATGACACCACCCTTATGGCAGAAAGTGAAGAGGAACTAAAAAGCCTCTTGATGAAAGTGAAAGAGGAGAGTGAAGAAGTTGCCTTAAAGCTCAACATGCAGAAAATGAAGATCATGGCATCTAGTCCCATCACTTCATGGCAAATAGATGGGGAAACAGTGGAAACAGTGTCAGATTTTATTTTTTGGGGCTCCAAAATCAGTGCAGATGGTGATTGCAGCCATGAAATTAAAAGACGCTTACTCCTTGGAAGGAAAGTTATGACCAACCTAGATAACATATGCAAAAGCAGAGACATTACTTTGCCAACAAAGGTCCATCTAGTCAAGGCTATGGTTTTTCCAGTGGTCATGTATGGATGTGAGAGTTGGACTGTGAAGAAAGCTGAGTGCCGAAGAATTGATGCTTTTGAAGTGTGGTGTTGGAGAAGACTCTTGAGAGTCCCTTGGACTGCAAGGAGCTCCAACCAGTCCATCCTAAAGGATCTCAGTCCTGGGTGTTCATTGGAAGGACTGATGCTGAAGGTGAAACCAATATTTTGGCCACCTGATGCGAAGAGCTGACTCATTTGAAAAGACCCCGATATTAGCAAAGATTTAAGGCAGGAGGAGAAGGGGACGACAGAGGATGAGATGGCTTGATGGCATCACAACTCGATGGACATGAATTTGGGTAAAATCTAGGAGTTGGTGATGGAAAGGGAGGCCTTCGTGCTGCGATTCATGGGGTCACAAAGAGTCGGAACGACTGAGTGACTGAACTGAACTGAACTGAACTGAAGACGTATGGTTACTCTCATTTTGGCCTCATTTGAAAGGAATTATCATTTGACACTGAAATGCATGGCTACACATCTTATTGGAAGTTCATGACTAGTATACCTTTCTAGTGGATGTTAGTCTTATATCTTTTGGATAATATATTTGATACTGACCTTTTGCTGTTTTGACTTAGAATTTGAGTACTTCTGTTTAAATCCTATCTATACAACATAACAACTGTGTGACCTTGGGCAAGTTGTTGAACCTTGTGGGCATGAGTTTCCTCAATTATAAAATGAAGACAATGATAACACCTACCACATACGATTTTTATAGGAACAAATAGTTAAATATGAAAAACCTTTAGGTTGGGGCCTGGCACATAGCAGGAGTTCCTAGTATCTTAGCTATTCATACTGAATAAATGTTAGCTATCATTTTTATACATGCATATCCAAACTGTATGGAAGGAGACAGAAGAGAGAGGATGAAATTAGTTGGCCTAACATTTCTCGGGTCATTTCCTACCAATAAGCAATCTTCAAAACTGAACACACTTTAAATTGCATGTCTTTGTTTTGTTTTTAAGCACTTTGCTTATCCTAAGTTTTCCTCAGAGATAAACTTTTAATGTGTTTTGGAGAGCATTTAGCATGTCATTTGAGAATTGCTGAGTCACACTAGGGAGTTATTGAAGGGAACAGAGCCTTTAAAGTAAAAATCCAAGAAATGTTAAAAGCAAAACATCACATAAGTGACTCCAGATAAGTTGACTTGGGAGTCATACTTGCAATTAGGTGACTAAAGGGTAGGAAAATCCTCAAATAAGACAAATCAGAAACATTCTCTGTACTTTTTTCTAAGTCCTGTGCTAAGGCTAGATAGAAGAGTCTGTAACTCAAGAAGCTCATAGCCTAGTAACCCTGCTACTTAGCTTTAAACCAAGTGTATATGAACCAAATGTATATGAACCAAATGTACAAACATGTTTTAGATATGAAACAAAAAATAAATCAACCAAGGTTTTGTCTGAGTGGTCTCAGTAAAAATTCAGCCATTTGGTACAAAGAATATGATCCAAGGAGGACTATATGGGGTTTTAGAATTAATGCTTACATGTGGCTTGGTTCCACTATTAGATATAAAGGGCAATCTGGAGCCACGCCCAGGCTGTTGTATTCCTACAGAGAAAGAACAAGAGTCCAACCCTAGTCCTTGAAAATGAGAAGAAAACCTAGAAGGAAACAGGAAAGCAGATTGTAAATGAAAGTTGTAAAGCTCTTCCAACTGAAACACATTCTGTCTAAAGCAAGAGATGTCACATTAATTGAGCACCTACTATGTACCAGTTTGCCACCTACTATGTGCCAGTTCTCTATGTAAGAAATATCATCATTTCCATTTCCAAAGATCTCTAATATCTCAGAAGTTAAGTTAGCAAATCCTCAAAAGATTATAAATGTAATAAGAAGCCAAAGAAGAGCTGTAACCCCTGCCTATCTAGTAATACACATCATCAGAATGCTTTTTCATCTATGTGAACACCAGCTTACCAAATAAGCAGTTGACGTATCATAGCCAGCTGGTCAATGACCATGTGAGGTCATCGGCAGTGACTTGGTATTAGTCGTTTTTAAGCCCTGGCAGTGACAGAAAAATGCTCTTGATATTTCAGAGCCATAGAGTGGGAATCATTTACTGAATCAAGTAATTGCCTCTCAATGTCTGCAGCAAGTTAACTACCTAAGGCAAGTGAGACAAATACCCTCAAGAGAATTGTATTTGTTTATTCTGTTGAGTAGGCTTTTAATTGTGGTATGTCCCTTTGCCTAACCTCCTTGACATTTAAAGGGTGATGGTCGATTCTATACTTCTTATTCATGCTGACAATAAATAAAACAAGGCAAAGAATTGATCTTCTACTAAAGGCCAATTATGTGCAGGAAAACAGAATGGTGAGCACAAGACTTTCTGTACTGTCTCTGTCCTCTGCTATCTATCAAGCTAAGCCCAAATGGTTTCTTCTTTTCTAGAGGTATTGGGATTGGAGCAGAGATCACGCATCAGTCTCTGGTCCCAGGATCACCACTGCTCTGCAACCTTGGGAAGACCCTTAACCTCTCTGATCCAAGTAACCGCATTAGATGTAACTGATATTCATTTACACACTTTGAGAGTGGCTGAAATTTTCACATACACATGTTCTTTTACTTAATATAAACATCCTCCACTAATCCTGCCATGCTGGTGATACTACCTCTGCCCTTCAGGTAAAGAAACTAAGGTTTAGAGATGGAAACTTTTTTTTATCCAGGTTCCAATAAAGAAATGAACTGACGCCCCAGTTCCTCACACTGCCTACTATAGTGAGTTGGTCATGGCCCTCTTCACTTTGGTAAAATTAGAATTTTCTTATTTCAAATTAAAAGCAATCAGATGTTCAGTTCAGTTCAGTTCAGTCACTCAGTCGTGTCCAACTCTTTGCGACCCCATGATTCGCAGCATGCCAAGCCTCCCTGTCCATCACCAACTCCCGGAGTTCACTCAAACTCACATCTATCGAGTCGGTGATGCCATCCAGCCATATCATTCTCTTTTGTCCCCTTCTCCTCCTGCCCTCAATCCCTCCCAGCATCAGAGTCTTTTCCAATGAGTCAGCTCTTCGCATCAGGTGGCCAAAGTACTGGAGCTTCAGCTTTAGCATCATTCCTTCCAAGGAACACTCAGGACTGATCTCCTTTAGGATGGACTGGTTGGATCTCCTTGCAGTCCAAGGGACTCTCAAGAGTCTTCTCCAACACCACAGTTCAAAAGCATCAATTCTTCGGTGCTCAGCTTACTTCACAGTCCAACTCTCACATCCATGCATGACTACTGGAAAAACCATAGCCTTGACTAGACAGACATTTGTTGGCAAAGTAATGTCTATGCTTTTCAATATGCTATCTAGGTTGGTCATAACTTTCCTTCCTAGGAGCAAGCGTCTTTTAATTTCATGGCTGCAATCACCATCTGCTAAGAACGTTCAAATGTAACTTTCTTCTTAGTGCACTTTGCTCTAGGAGCAGCAATCAATTACTTAGATTTAACCCCTCTCCCTTCCTTTCATGCTCAACTTCTGCTAAGACCTTTTGAGTATCTGCTGTAAACTTTCTTGATTCTCTTTTCTTCCATTCTCCATCCCACTGCCTAGTTCAGACGTGTGCCAAAGACTTTCCTGGGCCCCAGCCTCCTCCTCACTTCCTTTCAATCTATTCTCTCTGCACTTTTGGCTGTTTGACTTTCATATTATAGTTTTCTTTGCTGTGAGAAACCCTTGACTCACTCCACTACTCTCCCAGGTTCAGCTCCTATACAGCCCTCATCCCATCTCAACCCAACACCAGCTGTTTTCAGCAGTCTCGGCACCCTGGGTTGCTTCACGCCTCCATGCAGTTATTTCTGTTGGAACTCTACTGTCACCTTACCAAAGAAAGAATTTTCTTTATCCTTGAAAGCTCAGCTACCCCACGACTTTCCTCCCCCTCCTTCTCCTCCTTACTCACACCCACTTCCCCTTTTAGTCAGATCTACTATTCACCCACAATTGTCAATTTTATGAAGATGACAGTGAAGAGTTCCCACAAACTGGGAAACAAGGTAAGTAAAATGATTCTCTGAGAGTTAAACCTTAAAACCAATATATAAAGAATCAAGGCAGAGAAGTGCAAAGTTATCTTAAAGAGAATAGTTTTCAAGCTTTAAAGATTGGGTTATAATAATCTGAAACCGTTAGGGCCAGATTTGCTTTGGAATTCAGAGGGGCGTTTTTTTTTTTTTTTTTTTTGGTAGTACAATGCAACTACCTTATATTCTATATATAATGTGTGCGTGCTCAGTTGCTCAGTCTTGTCTGACTCTTTCCGACCCCACGGACTGTAGCCCACCAGACTCCTCTGTCATGAAATTTTCTCATGGAATATTCCAGGCAAGAACACTGGAGTGAATTGCCATATCCTACCCCAGGGGATCTTTCTAAGCCAGGGATCAAATCCACATCTCTTGCATCTCCTGCATTGGCAGGCAGATGCGCTACCACTGCACCACCTGGGAAGCCCCTCTGTATATAATATTCTCAATATAATGCATCATGGAAATCATCAGTATTTGTTCAATGAAAGTATGAACTTCACATTGCTGCTGCTGCTGCTGCTGCTGCTAAGTTGCTTCAGTCATGTCTGACTTTGTGTGACCCCATAGACGGCAGCCCACGAGGCTCCCCCGTCCCTGGGATTCTCCAGGCAAGAACACTGGAGTGGGTTGCCATTTCCTTCTCCAATGCATGAAACTGAAAAGTGAAAGTGAAGTCACTCAGTCATGTCCGACTCTTAGTGACCCCATGGACTGCAGCCCACCAGGCTCCTCCATCCATGGGGTTTTCCAGGCAAGAGGACTGGAGTGGGCTGCCATTGCCTTCTCTGGAACTTCACACTAAGTAGCATAAATAAAGATTATGAATAGCTTCATGGTATTTCAGGTCACATTTGCCCTCAATTTACCACTTTTGGTTTCAGAGCTTTGAGGATTTCAGAATTGTGGATAATGGGTTGTGAACCTGAATCTCTCTAAATAAACAAATTCTCCATCAGGAAGGGAAGCAGTCAGCTACAAAGAAGTGAGTCAATAAGCCCATATTCAAGAGGAGGGGCTTATACACGGGCGTGAGGACCCGGAAGCTGGACCACAGAGTATTGGAGGCTGCCTACCCTACAAGGGATTGTGAGGTATTCCAGGATTAGATAAAGCTGAGCTGTTTTCATCCCTAGAGAAAGGGTCAAGGAGAGAGAGTAGTTTACAGAACCTGGAAGGATAGAGTCATGTGGAGAGGGCAGCCTTGAAAGACATGTGTCCTTGATTAAGGGAACAGACATCTTCTGATGACCCCATAGGTGGAAAGCAGGTGGAATAAATACCCCGATCTCTTTTTTCTCTCCTCTTCCATGTCTTGATGGACCTCTAGACTGGCAGAACCCAATTAGACACCCTGAAGCAAGAGGGCACATTGATGTAGTTGGTTCAGGTCAAACTGCAAGGACAGAGAGTGAGTCTGGAGGGATAAATAGAAGATAGCAACCAGCACATAATACTAGTATCTGGAAAATTACCTGTCAGGGACATTTAGGTCCCAGGGAACTTGCATTTGAAAGGCTAATTTGGTACAAGATATTAATGGCTTATAATGGAAAATAATCTGAAAATGAATATATATATATATGTTTAAAAGAAACTGAATCACTGCCATATGCCTAAAACTAACATTAATACTGTAAGTCAACTACAGTTCAATAAGAAAAGGTTAACTTGAATTATGATTATTTTTAAAGCATGAGATAGTTTAACAACTGCATTATAAATTTCTGGTCATCAAGAATGGAGCCAAATTTACCTCTGAATATTATGTAATAATTTGTTCATGCCAACACAGGTTCTCAAAAATTTCAGTATTTGAGAACTAGAAGGAACCTCAACTATTACACAGTAAACACACTTTTATTTTAAGAATGAGAAAATTGCTGAGATGTTAAGTGAATTGCCTAAGACCACACAATGCTAAGCCCACATGTTCCAACACTATCTGTAATTTACTAATTCCTTAATAGTAATGATAATAACTTTGCAAGTATACAACATTTGAAAGTTTACAAAGAGCTTCCACCCACATGATCTCACAATAATTCTGAGTTACTTAGAAGGTAAATGCTATTTCCATTTTATAACTCAGAGAGCGATGGACATAGATGCTATTTTCAACACAACAAAAATGCCATAATAAGCATAGAAAATAATATAGAAGTTTGGAGCTTATTGAATTCAGCCATTCATTCTCATTACATAGAATTATCTTCTCTAATTGGCTATGGCAATTCTCTGAACTACAGACTGAAGGGCTGCTCAATGAGAAACCAATACAGGATCATGCTGTATGAAATTGCTGAGAGCAATGTTATGTTAGTTTCAGGTGCACAGCAAAGAAATTCACTTGTACATATATATGTATCTATTCGTATATACATTCTTTTGCATACATCTGAAACTAATACAACATTGCTAATCAACCATACTCCAATAGAAAATAAAAACGATTTTAAAAAGGAAAAGGCAAGAGCAGACTGAAATAGATCTCAGGGAGTCTTCCAAGGGGAGAAAGAGAATAAAACAGCCCTGCCAAGGGCCTCTCCTTCTATACCGTAGATAGAGTGCCTCCTCGTGACATATCTATAGCATTCTCCAGGAAACAAAGCCTATAATCTCTTGGAGGACTCTACACAATGAACTTGGGTACACGCATACAAAAGACAAAAAAATAAATGAAACAGTAGGCTGAGGGGCAAAACAGGGTAGAATTTGAAGCCTATAGTACTGTTCTAGTTTAATCCACTGCTATTTTTTTTTAATTTTTTAAATTTTTTTTAGTTTTTTATTTTTAAAATTTTAAAATCTTTAATTCTTACATGCATTCCCAAACATGAACCCCCCTCCCACCTCCCTCCCCACAACATCCCTCTGGGTCATCCCCATGCACCAGCCCCAAGCATGCTGCACCCTGCATCAGACATAGACTGGCGATTCAATTCTTACATGATAGTATACATGTTAGAATGCCATTCTCCCAAATCATCCCACCCTCTCCCTCTCCCTCTGAGTCCGAAAGTCCGTTATACACATCTGTGTCTTTTTTCCTGTCTTGCATACAGGGTCGTCATTGCCATCTTCCTAAATTCCATATATATGTGTTAGTATACTGTATTGGTGTTTTTCTTTCTGGCTTACTTCACTCTGTATAATCGGCTCCAGTTTCATCCATCTCATCAGAACTGATTCAAATGAATTCTTTTTAATGGCTGAGTAATACTCCATTGTATATATGTACCACAGCTTTCTTATCCATTCATCTGCTGATGGACATCTAGGTTATTTCCATGTCCTGGCTATTATAAACCACTGCTATTTAACAAACTGTAAAACTTGATAGTTTAAAATAACATTCCTTTTTATCATAGTCCACAATTTCATGGGTCAAGAATTCCCATAGGGCTCTGCTGGGCAATTTTCCTGTTCACATACCAATGACTGGAATGATTTAGTGATATTCAGCTGAAGGCTGACCTGGTCTGGAAGAGTCAAGAGACTTTATTCACATATCAGCATCTTGATGGGAATGTCTTGAAAGTTTAGCTCACCTCTGCCTCTCTCCCTCCATTTAGCTTCAGGGCCCTCTATGAGATATCCAGTAGCGTAGCTGGATTTCTTACCTGGCCATTCAAGATTCCCAAAGCCTTAGCAGGCAGTCACTAGCCTCTGTTCAAGGACAGGCCCAGAACTGTCACAGCACCAATTCAGCTGTGTAGTTTTGGTCCAAGAAGTCACAGGTTGACCCCCTTTAAGGAGAAGCCAAACAGACTCCACCAATCGGTGGGAGCAGCACCAAAGAATTTATGACCATTTTTGGTGGTGGTGGTTTATCACTAAATTGTGTCTGACTCTTGTGACTCCACGGAATATAGCCCGCCAGGCTTCTCTGTCCATGGGGTTTCTCAGGCAAGGATACTGGAGTGGATTGCCATTTCCTTCTCCAGAGGATCTTCCTGATCCAGGAATCGAATTCGGATCTCCTGCATTGCAGGTGGATTCTTTACTGACTGAAGATTAAGGGAAGCCCCCATGACCATCTTTAATTCCATATGATTCTTACCATAAACTGCTCCTATTTTCTCCATTCTTTTCACTGTTACCACTTATTCAATGTTTCTACAGTTATAACCTGAAGAAAATAATGAGGGCACTGGCTGGAGGTAATTTTTATTTCCAGGAACATGCCCCATCAACTGGGGACATAAGTTGAAATAATTGATCTCTCTAGCATCACTGGTATGTGTGTTGTTTCACCAGCCTGGGT
The DNA here is from genome assembly GCF_042477335.2 of Ovis canadensis. Classification (NCBI taxonomy): domain Eukaryota; kingdom Metazoa; phylum Chordata; class Mammalia; order Artiodactyla; family Bovidae; genus Ovis; species Ovis canadensis. Next base: position 77,398,101 of record NC_091248.1, on the reverse strand, counting down.
TTAAGTGATGTAATGTATTCATAGCCTTGAATACGATGCCCTTCTTTCCTCTAACCACCTACTCATATTGCAAAGGTTTACAGACTCTCCATCCCAGGTATTTTAGGAATCCTTAGGCTTGTTTATCCATGTCTGTTGCTCACTTCTCTCTGCCATGGAGGTTGGGGCAATCTCGTGGGAGTGGCTATTGCTTCTGTCACTCTCTCTGGTTTTGATGCTCGTTTACTTCAATACACCTCCCGAGCACACATTATTAAGGGAATTTGTTATTGTTATTTTAATCCTCATGGTGCTAAAGAAGAAATGACGCTTCCTTTCCAAATGAATGGGACAAAACTTCCTCTCTATTTTTATTCTTACAGAAGATGTGTCTCTTTGTGAAGCTGCCCAACTGTCCAGTGTTCAGTTCAGTTCTGTCACTCAGTCATGTCCGACTCTTTGGGACTCTATGGACTGCAGCACGCCAGGCCTCCCTATCCATCACCAACTCCCGGAGTTTACTCAAACTCATGTCCTTTGAGTCAGTGATGCCATCCAACCATCTCATCATCTGTCGTCCCCTTCTCCTCCACCTTCAGTCTTTCCCAGCATCAGGATCTTTTCAAATGAGTCAGTTCTTTGCATCATGTGGCCAAAATATTGGCGTTTCAGCTTCAACATCAGTCCTTCCAATGAATATTCAGGACTGATTTCCTTTAGGATGGACTGGTTGGATCTCCTTGCAGTTCAAGGGACTCTCAAGAGTTTTCTCCAACACCACAGTTCAAAAGTATCAACTCTTTGGCACTCAGCTTTCTTTATAGTTCAACTCTCACATCCATACATGACTACTGGAAAAACCATAGCTTTGACTAGACACACTTTTGTCGACAAAGTAATGTCTCTACCTTTTAATATGCTGTCTAGATTGGTCATAACTTTGCTTCCAAGAAGTTAAGTGTCTTTTAATTTCATGGCTGTAGTCACCATCTGCAGTGATTTTGGAGGCCCAAAATAAAGTCTGACACTGTTTCCCCATCTATTTGCCATGAAGTGATGGGACTGGATGCCATGATTTTAGTTTTCTGAATGTTGAGCTTTAAGCCAACTTTTTCACTCTCCTCTTTCATTTTCATCAAGAGGCTCTTTAGCTGTTCTTCCCTTTCTGTTGTAACGGTGGGTGTTACCTGCATATCTGAGGTTATTGATATTTCTCCCGGCAATCTTGATTCCAGCTTGTGTTTCATCCAGCCCAGCATTTCTCATGATGTACTCTGCTGCTGCTGCTGCTGCTAAGGCGCTTCAGTTGTGTCCGACTCTGTGAGACCCCAGAGACGGCAGTCCACGAGGTTCCCCCGTCCCTGGGATTCTCCAGGCAAGAACACTAAAGCAGATTGCCATTTCCTTCTGCATATAAGTTAAATAAGCAGGGTGACAATATGCAGCCTTGACGAAATCCTTTTCCTATTTGGAACCAGTCTGTTGTTCCATGTCCAGTTTTAACTGTTGCTTCCTGACCTGCATACAGATTTCTCAAGAGGCAGGTCAGGTGGTCTGGTATTCCCATCTCTTGCAGGATTTTCCACAGTTTATTGTGACCCACACAGTCAAAGGCTTTGGCATAGTCAATAAAGCAGAAATAGATGTTTAGGAGTAGAAGTTTTTCTGAAACTCTTGCTTTTTCGATGATCCAGTGGATGTTGGCAATTTGATCTCTGGTTCCTCTGCCTTTTCTAAAGCCAGCTTGAACATCTGGAAGTTCACAGTTCATGTATTGCTGAAGCCTGGCTTGGAGAATTTTGAGCATTACTTTACTGGTGTGTGAGATGAGTGCAATTGTGCGGTAGTTTGAGCATTCTTTGGCATTGCCTTTCTTTGGGATTGGAATGAAAACTGACCTTTTCCAGTCCTGTGGCCACTGCTGAGTTTTCCAAATTTGCTGACACATTGAGTGCAGCACTTTCACAGCATCATCTTTTGGGATTTGAAATAGCTCAACTGAAATTCCATCACCTCCACTAGCTTTGTTTGTAGTGATGCTTACCTAAGGCCCGCTTGACTTCACATTCCAGGATGTCTGGCTCTAAGCCAGCAATCACACCATCATGATTATCTGAATCATGAAGATCTTTTTCATATAGTTCTTCTGTGTATTCTTGCCATCTTTTCTTAATATCTTCTGCTTATGTTAGGTCTATACCATTTCTGTCCTTTATTGAGTCCATCTTTGCATGAAATGTTCTCTTGATATCTCTAATTTTCTTGAAGAGATCTCTAGTCTTTCCCATTCTATTGTTTTCCTCTATTTCTTTGCACTGATCACTGAGGAAGGTTTTCTTATCTCTCCTTGCTATTCTTTGGAACTCTGCATTCAAATGGGTATAACTTTCCTTTTCTCCTTTGTTTTTTGCTTCTCTTCTTTTCACAGCTATTTGTAAGACCTCCTCAGACAGACATTTTGTGTTTTTGCATTTCTCTTCCATGAGGATGGTCTTGATCCTTGTCTCCTGTACAATGTCACGAACCTCTGTCCAGTGTTACCATATGTTTCATTCAGCTACGCAGAACCAGATCCCTGGGGGGTGCTGATGCAGCCAGGGAAGTTGGCACTAGAGGAGCTCCCGCACCTACATGGCTATAAGTTATGTTCGGATCTCTCCTCCCATGCTTTGATCAGACAACTGTGCTACCAGTGGCTCAGGGTGTAACTTTCCCCTTTACTTATGGTGTGTCCTCTCTCAGGAGTGCTGTCTGCCCATTTCCCCTCCCAGCTTCTGTTAGGACATGCCATCTCCCTATCCTTCACTCCCCTTTTCGCAGTCTCTCATGTATGTCTCTATACCTGGAGCGTTGATGTTCATAGACTTCTTTAGTTACCTTTGTGAACCCCTTTCAAGCTCTAAATAAATCAATAAATGCAAACAGATGTGTGATGTGTGTCTGCATGTTTGCGGGCGAGATAGTGTGTCTAAATCCCTTCAACAGAAACATCTTTTTTACAGTCCCTGTCAACCAAAAATTTTAGATTGCTGCATTCTATTCAAACCACATATTTGCCCCATTTCCTTCACCTTTGCCTTGGCTAGAAACATGAGTTGGAAGAAAAATAATTTCTGCATTTATTTCCAGTATAGAGATAATTCTCTTTCCTATTTATCATTCAGGGGACTAAACCAAAATCTGCTGTCCCTCAAAGTCCATTCTGATTGGCCTGGTTATGAACACAGGTGCTTGGCACAGAGTAGGGCCCATTTGCTGCTTCTGCCCAGCCTGGGGTGGAGACGGGGATTGTCTGATTCCTTTTTTGGGGGAATATAATTGGTTTGCAGTACTGTGTTAGTTTCTGCTGTAACACATGGTGAATCAGCCATATGTATGCATATATCGCCTTCCTCTTGAAACTCCCTCCCCAGTCCACTCCTCTAGATCACCCCAGAGCACTGAGCTGAGTTTCCTGTGTTATACAGCAACTTCCCTCTAGCCATCTATTTCACGCATGGTAGTGTACATGTATCAGTGCTACTCTCTCAATTCACCCCCCTGCGGCCCCCCGCCATTCCCCTGCTGTGTCTACAAGTCCCTTCTGTGGTTCTTTTAAAGGCTGAAGTTTGGGAAATGATCCCCAGTGTTCCTCCCTAATTCTCAAGTTTGGTTGTTCACATGCATGGGGAAGATCTGTCCCTCGGGAAGGATCTGTAGTGTCAGGGGTTATCACCACTTCTATGGATGATCACAATGATTTGAGAATGTACCACCCACAGAATCAGTGTGTGAGTTTGTCCCTTTTTCTCCTTCACACACAGAGAGAGCACAAAAAGGGGCCCTGGCATGGGATGAACTGCTTTCTAAAGTCATTCAGCCTTACAAACAGTTAGATAATTCTAATTATACATGAATCATCTGTGTCTGATTTATTTCATCAACATATCTCTCAATTAGTTACCATTACATATTTTGAGTTCTCACAGCATTGTAAATGCACAACCCCATGGACTGTAGCCTTTCAGATTCCTCTGTTTGTAGAATTTTCCAAGCAGGTGAGTTGCCTACTCCAGTGGATTTTCCTGACCCAGGGATCAAATCTGTGCTTCCTGTGGCTTCTACAATGGCAGGTGAATTCTTCACCACTGTGCCACCAAGCTTCCCAAGAAGCCTGTCATTCGTCACTGAATGTTCTTTTGCCTTGTGCTTTTTTGGGTATCTTTTGACACCAACATCATCTCTCCCCTAGAGGTGCAAATATCCTGATCTCAGAACCAAATTAGAATCTGTAGAACACCCCAGGCAGTTTCAAAGAAGGAAGGAAGAAAGGAAGGGGAAACTGAGGGCAGTTTGACAAGAAATAAGAGGATCTTTAAAAGAGACTTCCCACAGCCCCCACTGCAATCTCCTTACTGTCTGTTGACTGAAAGTTCCTGGTAGGTCCCTGTGAATCTCCTAAATCCTTTTTTTTTTTTTTAACAAAAACAACTTAATGATTTTTTTCTTGTTATCAATGCAATACACATTCATGATAGGAACTGTGAAATTTCCATATAAGCAAACAGAAAATTTTAAAAATATCATTGGGAAATAAAATCTATTGACACTATGGTAAATGTTCTCCACGTTTTTTTTTTTTTTCTGTATATATAAACAGATTTGAGAGCATATGGATCACACTATACATGTTTTGTAACCAACTTTCTCATCTGACAAACTATCTTGAATATTCTTCAGTTCAGTTCAGTTCAGTCACTCAGTCGTGTCCAACTCTGTGACCCCATGAATCGCAGCACGCCAGGCCTCCCTGTCCATAGTATTCATATAAGTAAATTTTTAGATAATCATTTAAAATAGATTATAGCATCTCAGTTTATGGATTCATCATTATTTCACTATTTCCATGCATGCATGCTCAGTTGCTCAGTCATGTCTGATTCTTTACAATCCATGGCCCACCAGCCTCCTCTGTTCATGGAATTTTCCAGTCAAGAATACTGGAGTGGTGTTGCCATTTCCTCTTCCAGGTTGAACCCTAACCCAGGGTTCAAACCCATGTCTCTTGTGGTTTCTGGATCGGCAGGAAGATTCTTTACCACTGAGCCACCTGGGAAGTCCCATTTCACTATTTACTTACTGGTAAAAATGTAGGTTGCTCTATTTTTCAGTCTTATAAATTATGCTGTGTGGAAAATGCTGTATAAATGCATCTGAAAATACACCTATTTTTTTCTTAAAATCAACCCCAAACTCCTATCTGTGCAATTTTTACACACTTTAGGACTTTTGATACATAGTACTAGGTCTCTATTGAAAGTGGGTTCAAATCATCTTGAATAGTAACGGTATATACAGTGAATATTATCATTATTTATAATTTTTGCCAACCAAATTAAAACTAGGATTTGTTTAATTTGTAATTCTTCTTCTTCTTTTTTTTTTAACTTTATTTTACTTTACAATACTGTATTGGTTTTGCCATACATCAACATGAATCTGCCACGGGTGTACACATCTTCTCAATCCTGAACCCCCTCCCACCACCCTCTGCATACCATCTCTCTGGGCCATCCCAGTGCACCAGCCCCAAGCATCCTGTATTCTGCATCAAACCTAGACTGGCGATTCAGTCCTTACATGATATTATACATGTTTCAATGCCATTTTCCCAAATCATCCCACCCTCTCCCTCTCCCAAAGAGTCCAAAAGACTGTTGTATACATCTGTGTCTCTTTTGCTGTCTCACATACAGGGTTATCGTTACCATCTTTCTAAATTCCATATACATGTGTTAGTATACTGTATTGGTGTTTTTCTTTCTGGCTTACTTCACTCTGTATAATCGGTTCCAGTTCCATCCACCTCATTAGAACTGATTCAAATGTATTCTTTTTAATGGCTGAGTAATACTCCATTGTGTATATGTACCACAGCTTTCTTATCCATTCATCTGCTGATGGACATCTGGGTTGCTTCCATGTCCTGGCTTTTATAAACAGTGCTGCAATGAACGTTGGGGTACACGTGTCTCTTTCAATTCTGGTTTCCTCAGGGTGTATGCCCAGCAGTGGGATTATTGGGTCATAAGGCAGTTCTATTTCCAGTTTTTTAAGGAATCTCCACACTGTTCTCCATAGTGGCTGTACTAGTTTGCATTCCCACCAACAGTGTAAGAGGGTTCCCTTTTCTCCACACCCTCTCCAGCATTTATTGCTTGTACTAGTTAAATTGAGTATTCATCCCTTTATATATTACTATTTTCATTTTTTCTTTTGATTTATCTATTAAAAATATTTATCAAATATACAATACGTGTCAGATGGATTATTTGATCATACATCTTTTTCTAGTTATCTATTAGGATATTTTCATTAGTCTTACTGATTTGATTCAGTTCTTTATGTAAAGATGATATTACCACCCCTGTCTTATATATTGCAAGTTCTATTTCCAGGGTGTTTTTTTTTTTTTTTGCTTGTCTCTGATGATTTTGTGGGGTTTTTTCCTTATGTACAGAGCTGGTGGCTCAGCTGGTAAAGAATCCACACACAATGCGGGAGACATGGGAAGATCCCCTAGAGAAGAGAATGGCTACCCACTCCAGTATTCTGGCCTGGAGAATTCCATGGACTGTATATCCAAGGGGTTGCAAAGAGTTGGACACGACTGAGAGACTTTCACTTTTATTTTCCTTATGTACAGAGCTTATATTTTAATGTAATCAAACACCAAAATGTGTGTGTATGTGTGTGATTTGTCTTCTTAATTAGAAAGGTCTTTACCATGAATAAAAAATAAAAGAAAGTGAGGTATTTAGAATCATTGAGTTGATTTATATCGTTCAAGTTCTTTTATTAGATGTTAGAGACTGGCATGCTTATAATTATTTTGAAAGTAACTTAAACATTATTACAAGCTGTTCAGAAAGCTGTTGACTTCTGATAGCTTGATGGAGTCTGAGATTGGCCTAGTTAATATCGAAAACTAATCTATATCACATTCTTGGAACTGTAATTACATTAGGGTAAATGTCTTTACCTCAGCACAATCCCTCTGATAGCCTCATCTGATTCCGCATAAAGTGAGAAAATGGAATAGAATAAAATTAAATTAACAACATTATAGAACACAGAGTCCATGTATTTTACTAAAAATGTGTTAATATAACCTGTTCACAGCATAAGCCCACTTAACTTAGGAAAACCTTACCCTGACCACTGGCATAGATTAGGTCAGATATGCCTCTAATGCCTTATCATGACTCCTCATTCCTCTCTTTCAAGCCACATGTGGAAATGGCAATCATTAGACAGTTGTAGAATCATTGGTTTAATGTTGGCCTTTGCTACACTATAAGTTCTGTGAGGTACTCCTGCTCTGCTGGTTACTACATGCCCAAGCCAGGCTTCAGCAACACGTGAACCGTGAACTTCCAGATGTTCAAGCTGGTTTTCGAAAAGGCAGAGGAACCAGAGATCAAATTGCCAACATCTGCTGAATCATCGAAAAAGCAAGAGAGTTTCAGAAAAACATTTATTTCTACTTTATTGACTATGCCAAGGCCTTTGAATGTGTGGATCACAATAAACTGTGGAAAATTCTTTAAGATGGGAATACAAGACCACCTGACCTGCCTCTTGAGAAACCTGTATGCAGGTCAGGAAGCAACAGTTAGAACTGGATGTGGGAGAACAGACTGGTTCCAAATAGGAAAAGGAGTTCGTCAAGGCTGTATATTGTCACCCTGCTTATTTAACTTAATCTCAGAGTACATAATGAGAAACTTTGCGCTGGAAGAAGCACAAGCTGGAATCAAGATTTGCGGGAGAAATATCAATAACCTCAGACATGCAGAAGACACCACCCTTATGGCAGAAAGTGAAGAGGAACTAAAAAGTCTCTTGATGAAAGTGAAAGAGGAGAGTGAAAAAGTTGGCTTAAAGCTCAACATTCAGAAAACGAAGATCATGGCATCTGGTCCCATCACTTCATGGGAAATAGATGGGGAAACAGTAGAAACAGGGGCTGACTTTATTTTTCTGGGCTCCAAAATCACTGCAGATGGTGATTGCAGCCATGAAATTAAAAGACACTTACTCCTTGGAAGGAAAGTTATGACCAACCTAGATAGCATATTAAAAAGCAAAGACATTACTTTGTCAACAAAGGTCCGTCTAGTCAAGGCTATGGTTTTTCCAGTGGTCATGTATGGATGTGGGGGTTGGACTATAAAGAAAGCTGAGCACCAAAGAATTGATGCTTTTGAAGTGTGGTGTTGGAGAAGACTCTTGAGAGTCCCTTGGACTTCAAGGAGATCCAACCAGTCCATCCTAAAGGAAATCAGTGCTGGGTGTTTATTGGAAGGACTGGTGTTGAAGCTAAAACTCCAATACTTTGGCCACCTGATGCGAAGAGCTGACTCATTTGAAAAGACCCTGATGCTGGGAGGGATTGGGGGCAGGAGGAGAAGGGGACGACAGAGGATGAGATGGTTAGATGGCATCACCGACTCAATGGACATGAGTTTGGATAAACTCTGGGAGTTGGTGATGGACAGGGAGGCCTGGCCTGCTGCAGTTCATGGAGTCACAAAGAGTCGGAGACGACTGAGCGACTGAACTGAACTGAACTGGACTGAACTGAACATGCCCAAGACCTAAAACAAAGTTGGTACTGAAGACAGCTGGTTCTCAGAAGGATTGAATATTTGAATGAATGGACCCTTTCTTTGTGGAAATGGGACTTTCATCTTACCTTTTTAACTGGTAATTCTAATCTGGACTGGGCGATATTGCAAACTAAGGCCCTGGGCCAAATTTAGCTAGACCTATTCATTTCCACATTGTCCATTGTTGCTTTCCTGCCAGCTACAGAAATGCATAGTTGCATCTGGCTTGCAAAGTTTAAAACATGTATTAGCTGGCCTTTTATAGAAAATTTTCTGACCCTTGCATTAGCTAAGTGATTTTACTCAACATCATCATTCCCAACAGTCACATAGGCATCACTCCTATGGCATCTAAAGGCATCATACTTCTCAATTCCTCTTCTGTAGTGCACTGAAGAAATACTGATCCTGTGGTTTGACCCCTTGCATAGGCTCAGCTAATGAACAAGTAAGAACAAATTTTGCAGCTCAGGATATGACTGACATAGAGAGGCTAGGGACAAGCCTAATGAACTTTCTGAACTTTCTACATAGGGTAGTAAATTTAGCAACAAAAACCTAAATGCCAAAAAGTTTCATATGCTAAACTTCTGATCATTTTATTGTGAAAATGACTTTCTCTTATAGAAATTTGTCGTTCATGAAATTTGAAAGACCTTGAAAAGACAGTCCTCACTCTCAGTATAAACATATTACTTGTTAATACTGGATCCTGTCAGCTACACATAGGAGGTTGTTCTCCAGGTCTCAGAGGTTCTTAGAGTTCTAGTTCTAAACACCAGGGACATTTCCTATGCAGGAAGCTATCTTTTCCTCCATGTAGCTACTTAATACACCCCCTGGACCTGCTAAAACAGCAACTTCTTATCTGGATTTTAAACAACCATGCCTGAGGAGTGACATGGTAGGCTAGCAGAACAATTAGATGGTGCCAAAATCTTACCATTGAAAAGTTACTCAGAAAGACTCACGCAGCCTTTATAAGCACAAGGAAATGTGGCAAAGGAAATCTAAGCAAATCTCTTTCAGTTGTATTTTGAAACTGAAACACTGATGCTAAATTATAGATGAGGCTGGACTCTGTGGCTTCAGTTCAATTCAGTCGCTCAGTCATGTCCTACTCTTTGTGACCCCATGAAGCACAGCACGCCAGGCCTCCCTGTCCATCACCAACTCCTGGAGTTCACTCAAACTCACGTCCATCTAGTCGGTGATGCCATCCAACCATCTCATCCTCTGTCGTCCCCTTCTCCTCCTGCCCCCAATCCCTCCCAGCATCAGAGTCTTTTCCAATGAGTCAACTCTTCGCATGAGGTGGCCAAAGTACTGGAGTTTCAGCTTTAGCATCAGACCTTCCAATGAACACCCAGGACTGATTTCCTTTAGGATGGACTGGTTGGATCTCCTTGAAGTCCAAGGGACTCTCAAGAGTCTTCAACACCACAGTTCAAAAGCATCAATTCTTCGGCACTCAGCTTTCTTCACAGTCCAACTCTCACATCCATACGTGACCACTGGAAGAAACATAGCCTTGACTAGACGGACCTTTGTTGACAAAGTAATGTCTTTGCTTTTTAATATGCTATCTAGGTTGGTCATAACTTTCCTTCCAAGGAGTAAGCGTCTTTTAATTTTATGGCTGCAATCACCATCTGCAGTGATTTTGGAGCCCCCCAAAATAAAGTCTGACATTGTTTCCACTGTTTCCCCATCTATTTCACATGAAGTGATGGGACCAGATGCCATGATCTTAAATGTCTGAATGTTGAGCTTTAAGTCAACTTTTTCACTCTGCTCTTTCACTTTCATCAAGAGGCTTTTTAGTTCCTCTTCACTTTCTGCCATAAGGGTGGTGTCTTCTGCATATCTGAGGTTATTGATATTTCTCCTGGCAATCCTGATTCCAGCTTGTGCTTCTTCCAGCCCAGTGTTTCTCGTGATGTACTCTGCATAGAAGTTAAATAACCAGGGTGACAATATGCAGCCTTGACACACTCCTTTTCCTATTTGGAATCAAGTCTGTTGTTCCACGTCCAGTTCTAACTATTGTTTCCTGACCTGCAAATAGGTTTCTCAAGAGGCAGTCAGGTGGTCTGGCATTCCCATCTCTTTCAGAATTTTCCACAGTTTATTGTGATCCACACAGTCAAAGGCTTTGGCAGAGTCAATAAAGCAGAAGTAGATGTTTTAGGAACTTTCTTGCTTTTTCGATGATCCAGGAGATGTTGGCAGTTTGACCTCTGGTTCCTCTGCCTTTTCTAAAACCAGCTTGAACATCTGGAAGTTCATGGTTCACGTATTGCTGAAGCCTGGCTTGGAGAATTTTGAGCATTACTTTACTAGTGTGTGAGATGAGTGCAATTGTGTGGTAGTTTGAGCATTCTTTGGCATTGCCTTTCTTTGGGATTGTGGCTTAGGCTAGAGATTCAGTGAATTTTCCCATTTGTAAACAGTATCTTAGCTGATTCAATACAATCTAATGTTCCTTCATCCCCAACAAAGTTCTAGAGGAGATGGAAAAATAGATACCAAGAGAAAGTACTGAACTTGCCTGCATGTCAGCATGGCAGAAATTTACGATGAGGCTGGAATGTCGGAGAAGAGAGCTCAAGAAGGAGATGTACCCAGGGACGTTCTAAGATCCTGGGTTTCAGGTCAAGGCTCCTGCTCAGGATACCAGGTGTAAGAGGGAAAAGAAGAAATTAGCTACTTCTGACCTTCTGGTGCTTAGTGAGTCTATCTATTAGAAACAGGGCCCACATGACATCTTGGAGCCTGGCTTTTGAGATGAGTTTTCTTCTTACTTTTGGAGAGCAGAAGTAGGGGACATTAATGATACAGCTTCCTCTTCCATACAGGCCCATCCTCTTGGTCAGGAAAAGGCTATTTATTTGAGCTAAAGTTGCAAGGGATAGCAATAAAAGGAATAGGAATTGATTTCCATTTATTACTCAGGTGACCTCAGGGGCAGAGTGACTCACCAAAGACAAAATTCAAAAGCTCTGGGACATTTGAGACCAAAGCTATTTTTACATCACCCCTTTAAATGGGAGTAAAGTGGGACACAGGAGGAGACACTCTTCGGGGCCCTCGTTTGCTCTGATTCTTCTGATTCTTTGCTGTCTGAAAGGCTGGCAGAGATAGGGAAACTGCCTTGAAAGGCAGGCACACTGTTGCTGAGGCATATTCACTGATAACCTGAGCACAGAGGAGGAAGAAAATCCACAAAAATCAGGAACTCAACCATGAGAATAGCTTACAGCTATGGAATATAGAGACATATCTCTGAATAAGGCCTGTGAGTCAAGACATCGCGAGAGCTATGTTCCAGAAACTTGTCTTTAGGGGGAAGATAATGCAAGTTAACTTGACATCCACTTTGGGAACAGTTCAATCCTAAATGGTTAAAAGTCAAATATTTTGGTGTTTAAAGTTAACGCTCAGTTAAGGGATGTAAAGGAATCGATTGCCTCAGAACCATAGATAACATGGAGAGCAGTTGCTAAAGCAGGGTCTTATGGTAACACAGTGTCCAGGTCCTTTCTCAGAACCCAACAACTCACCAACAGTGCACCCAGAGTCATTATTTTTGTCCAGAATTCATGTTTCTTGTTAACCATTGCCAGCATTAGGGTGCTTCTGGGAAAAATAAGCTGTGTAAAATAGATATTTGAAGATGAGGAGGAAGAGGAGTTGTTTAATTGCCATATGTGGCAAAATTCATTTGGATTTGAAATTCTCTCTCTCTTTTTTTATTTTGCTATCCAGTGGGGTACTGGGAGTTCATACTGTTCATGGGGTTCTTGTGGCAAGAATATTGGGTTTGGTTTGCCATTCCCTCCTCCAGTGGGTCATGTTTGGTCAGAGCCCTTCGCTATTAGTCATTTGACTTGGGTGGTTCTGCAAAGCATGGCTCATAGCTTTATTGAGATACACACGCCCCTTCACCATGACAAGGTTGTGATCCACGAAGGGGTATGATCTAATAATGGCAAAAAGCAAAGAGGGGCTAAAGAGCCTCTTGATGAAGGTGAAAGAGAAGAGTGAAAGAGCTGGCTTAAAACTCAACATTCAAAAAACTAAGATCATGACATCTGGTCCTATTACTTCATGGCAAATAGATGGGGAAAATGTGGAAGCAGTGACAGACTTTATTTTCTTGAACTCCAAAATCACTGTAGGCTGTGACTGCACCCATGAAATTAAAAGATGCTTTCTCCTTGGAAGAAAAGCTTAAACAGACTTAAGTGAAGTTAAGTGAAAGTCGCTCAGTCGTGTCTGACTCTTTGCAACCCCATGGATAGTCCATGGAATTCTCCAGGCCAGAAAACTAGAGTAGGTAGCCTTTCCCTTCTCCAGGGGATCTTCCCAACCCAGGGACTGAACAGCATATTCAAAAGCAAAGACATCACTTTGCTAACAAAGGTCTGCATTGTCAAAGCTATTGTTTTTCCAGTAGTCATGTATGGATGTGAGAGTAGGACCGTAAAGAAGGTGGAGCACCTAAGAATTGATGCCTTCAAGCTGTGGTGCTGAAGAAGACTCTTGAGAGTCCCTCGGACTGCAAGGAAATTAAACCAGTCAATCCTAAAGGAAATCTTCCCTGAATATTCATTGGAAGGACTAATGCTGAAGCTGAAGTTCTGATACTTTTGCCACCTGATGCAAAGAGCCAACTCATTGGAAAAAGACCTTAATGCTGGGAAAGATTGGGGCCAAAAGGAGAAGAGAGAAGCAGAGGATGAGATGGTTGGATGGCATCATCAACTCAATGGACATAAGTCTGAGCAAACTCCAGGAGATAGTGAAGAACAGGGAAGCCTGGCGTGTTGCAGTCCACGGGGTCACAAAGAGTCGGACACAACTTAGTGACTGAACAAGAACAACAACTGAGAGATCAGTGCCCATGCCCCTGGTAGCATCCCCTCCTCCAGGCCTGCTTGGTCTCATCGGCTGCCCCAACACACACGACCTCTTTCTTACCCAGGGTTCTTCCATACTGTACTTACCCCAAATTGGGACAAAAAGGCAGCACGTTCCTTTAACTATTTTTTATATTAATACCATAGACAAGGACCTTTTTTAAGGACTAGAGTTAGTAAATCAGACAAGCAAAAGAGATAATACCATATGATTTCTCTTATATGTGGAAACTATACAACAAAACAAATGAACAAACATAAAAATTTGCATTCGTCTTTAAAGAGCATAGTCTCTGTTTCCCACAGCCCTCCAGCTGTCCCATACCCAAGCTCCACTGCTCTTCAAAGCCATGCGTCTGAGGGCTTATCTTTCTGGTACAGGACCCCCAGACTGGGGAGTTCGATGTAGGTCTCAGACCTCTCATATTTTGGAGAGAACCTCTGCACTTTTTATCGTTTTCCCATTTGTGGGTCGACTCCCTGGGGGTGTGGATCTTGACTGCCACATTTCCACCCCTCCTACTTATCTTGTTGTGGTACCATTTTCATACCTTTAGTTGTAGAAAATCCTTTCTACTAGTCTTTAGTTTGTTCTCATAAATAACCCTTCTGTAAATAGTGGTAATTTTGATGTGCCCATAGGAGGAGGTGCACTCAGGATCTTGCTACTCCACAATCTTGGCAAGTCCCTCTAACTCACACTTTCTGGATTCATATAGAGATTGAAATTTTATTTCAAATAACCTTTTTTTAAATTTTTATTTGCATTTATTTTTTGCTGAATTTATCCCCAGGCCGGAAGCTTTTGTTTCTTCAGTTTCTTCTGGGTTCTCTTTTTCTTCTGTGCAACCTCTTTTGGCTTAGGAACAACCTGTCCTCTTTCAGTAAAAGCCGTCTCAATGTGGCAGGGATGGCTCATGTATGGGTTGATTCGATCATGAGCTCTGTAAGTCCTGCGCCATATCTTGGGGGCTTTGCTCTCTTGGATGAGCAAAATGACCAGAGAGTCTACATCTAAGCCCTTAAGTTCAGCATTACTATCTTCAGTTTTGAGTATGCGCAGTAAAAATTTAGCACTCTTCTTGGGCCACCAACCCTGTGTTCAGCCCCACTGTTTGGCCCGAGCACACCTACCAAATCTACCACTGTAACCACACAATGGCACACATTGCTTCTTTGAAGTGACAGCCTTCACATACTTGGTGGCTTTTCAGATATGCATACCCTTAATGGCCTGTGGAAAATTCTTAAAGCGATGGGAATACCAGACCACCTGACCTGCCTCCTGAGAAATCTGTATGTAGGTCAGGAAGCAACAATTAGAACTTGACGTGAAAAACAGACTGACTCCAAATCAGGAAAGGAGTACATCAAGGCTGTATATTGTCACCCTGCTTATTTAACTTATATGCAGAGTACATCATGAGAAACGCTGGGCTGGAAGAAGCACAAGCTGGAATCAAGGTTGCCGGGAGAAATCTCAATAACCTCAAATATGCAGATGACACCACCCTTATGGCAGAAAGTGAAGAAGAACTAAAGAGCCTCTTGACAAAAGTGAAAAAGGAGAGTCAAAAAAGCTGGCTTAAAACTCAATATTCAGAAAATTAAGATCATGGCATCCGGTCCCTCACTTCATGGTAAATAGATGGGGGGAACAGTGGAAACAGTGACATAATTTTTAGGATTCCAAAATCACTGCAAATTGTGACTGCAGCCATGAAATGAAAAGATGCTTGCTCCTTGGAAGAAAAGTTATTACCAACCTAGATAGCATATTAAAAAGCAGAGACATTACTTTGCCCACAAAGGTCTGTCTAGTCAAAGCTATGGTTTTTCCAGTAATCATGTATGGATGTGAGTGTTGGACTATAAAGAAAGCTGAGCAGCAAAGAACTGATGCTTTTGAACTGTGGTATTGGAGAAGACTCTTGAGAGTCCCTTGGACTGCAAGGAGATCCAACCAGTCCATCCTAAAGGAAATCAGTCTAGAATATTCATTGGAAGGACTGATGCTGAAGCTGAAACTCCAGTACTTTAACCACCTGATGCAAAGAACTGACTCATTAGAAAAGACCCTGATGCTGGGAAAGATTGAAGGTGGGAGGAGAAGGGGACGGCAGAGGATGAGATGGTTGGATGGCATCACTGACTCAATGGACATGAGTTTGAGCAAGTTCTGGGAGCTGGTAATGGACAGAGAAGACCGTCCATGGGATAGGAAGCCCCAGGGCATGCTGCAGTTCATGGGGTTACAAAGGGTCAGACACGACTGAGTGATTTAACTGAACTGAACTGAATGGCCTGGGCAGTTTCAGGAGTGTTAAAGTGAACACAAAGATTTGAGCTTCTTGATTTGCATGATTTTATGGGGTTTTCTGGGTCAAGTGAATAGCAGCTACTATTGTCCTATGGAAACCTGAAAACTCTCATATTTTTATTGATTTTTAAATGTCCTTTATACATAAAGACAATTGACCAGATACACAATTGGTACTATATTCATTATTTCCTCTTAATTTTTTGTTAAAACTTTGAGCCATCAGATTTTTTAAAGTTTATGTCAAATTAATGAGTACGTTTTGTGACATTTACCAGTTTTTACGTGTGTGAAAATGCACTTCTTATCCAGAGAGCACATAAATATTTGGCTGTAATACCTGCTGATTTTTTATCTATCTACCTATCAGTCATCTTATTTTTAATAATTGAAAATGCCTGAAATATTGAAATATGTTTGGCCTATAGAATGGATTGATAATCTTCAGGATACCCCGCCCCCTACATAGCTATTTTTCATACATTTGTAAAACATAATTGCTTCCTCAGTGATTTATGATGATCTTTCTTTATGGATGTGACTTTCTTATCAGTGTATATTACAGTTTATTTCAGAGATAAGTATTGTGGAGCAAAGTTATTTATTATTGTTATATTTTTACATAGTGTAAATTGGAGAAAAACTTAGCTTTTAACTAAGCAGTTATATTATAGATACTCAAAGTAATAATGTTCTGTTGCAAAGACATGCTGCTGCTGCTGCTAAGTCGCTTCAGTCATGTCCGACTCTGTGCGACCCCATAGACGGCAGCCCACCGGGCTCCTCTGTCCCTGGGATTCTCCAGGCAAGAATACTGGAGTGGGTTGCCGTTTCCTTCTCCAAAGCATGAAAGTGAAAAGTGAAAGTGAAGTCGCTCAGTCATGCCCGACTCTTAACAACGCCATGGACTGCAGCCTACCAGGCTTCTCCGTCCATGGGATTTTCCAGGCAAGAGTACTGGAGTGGGTTGCCATTGCTTCTCCTACAAAGACATAGTAGAATCCAAAATTGATATATAAAGTTGTTTACATCAGCAATCCCCAACCTTTTGGGCACTAGGGACCAGTTTGGTGGAAGACAATTTTTCCATGGGGGTAGGGGGTAGTTCAGGCAGTATAATAGCATGAGTGATGGGGGGAAGTGTTTCAGGTGGTAATGCAAATGATGAGGAGAGATGGAGAAGGACATGCTTGCCTGCTGCTAACCTCCACCCATGAGGCCCAGTTCCTAACAGGCTGCAGACCAGTACAAGTCCATAGTCTGGGGGTCTAAGGGACAAATGTAGGTTTTATACATATGGTGGTTGTGGTTTACTCACTAAGTCATGTCTGACTCTTGTAACACCGTGGACTGCAGCCTACCAGGCTTCCCTGGCCATGGGATTTCCCAGGCAAGAATACTAGAGCGGGTTGCTATTTCCTTATCCAGGGGATCTTCCTGACCCAGGAATCAAACCCACATCTCCAGCTTTCAGGCAGATTCTTTACAGACTGAGCTACAAGGGAAGCCCAGGTTTTAACGTGTGTGTGTGTGTGTGTGTGTATGTATATATATATATATATATATATATATATATACACATATTTTTAAATATTTATTTTTTAATATTTATACACACAGGCAAATATCTGGAAGAAAATTTTCAAGTTGAAACTGATGATCATTGAGAGTTGAAGTTCTGGTTAAATAATAATTTCTATATTTTTATATTTCTCAATTTTTCTATGTAATCTAATATATATGCAATATTCAGAAAACAAATGTTATGTATTTCTATTTCTGTTGCTTAAATATAACTAGATTAACATTTTGTTAAACTTTATTCCAGTATATTGGATTAAATTTTGCTTTTGGCATTTTTATAATTAGACTTAATTAACCTCTGTATCCGAGAGAGGGTTTTCCTTAAGGGCTACTTTTTTGCTCAACAAAATTAGCTGTAATAATGAGAAATAATAATTTGCAATAAAATAGAGCTGTTTTATAGCCCTATCTCCAGGCCATGGTTGATGTATCTTTACCATTTTTGAGTGAAGTAAGTTGTAGATTTTGAGGTGATCTTGAGGGGCAGGGGGCAGGTGATTTTCCCCTACAGACTTTTCTGGTAAGTCAAGTGTGGGCCTCGTGGCTTTCTCAAGGATGGGCACCCAGTCTTCTCATCCAACAGGTTCCTTACCTGGGTTTTCATATTTTTAAATTTATTTCTTTAATTGTGAAGGCATATCTTGAAGAAATTTTGTTCCAGGTAAACTCTGGCATAACTAAGACTACCTTTACATATAAAAAGAAATTTGGCCATGTATAAGATTTTCCAGACATAACTTTTTTCTTCAAAATTCTGCCGCTGTTGCAGTCTTGTCTTCTAGTGAAGTTGGTTCCTATTTTAGAAAAACTATAATTTCTGTCTGGAAACTCCTGAAATATTTTTTAAACAAACTCGTCTTATTCAAATATCCTGCTAGTATATATATTCGGGTATACACCTATTTTCCTCAATTTGATCTGGTATGTATTTCATATTGAGTATATAACAGAATTGGATTTTTTTGTTTCTTTTTCTTGGTGTATTTTATTTAATTTTGTGTTATTGCTTCTGTTACAATGTCCTAGCTTCTTCCTAAATCACACCTATATTTTATATTGGATCTACGATTTTTGTTGGTCTCTGTTACTCTCACTCATTTGGGATCTTACCATTTTCATTGTGTTTTCCTTTCACTTTTGCACTTTGAGAAAACAGTTGAAGTTGTCTTCAGTATCAGTGATTACATTTTCTTCAGTATGAATTATACTTTTTATCAGCACCAAAGATGCATTTATAGCTTACTGTTACATATTTACTTTTATGGTATTAATTCTTTATAAGATTCAGCTGTTTCGTGGATCTTGATTGCTTTTAAATCTCAGTTTGTCCATAAGACTGTTTTTCCACAGAAGTCCAGGTCTCTCAGTGATGTAAGGAAGAAAACCTTCTCCACTCCCTCCTTCATTACAGTTCCAATAAGAAATCATATTCAGGGACTTTTCTCTGAAGTCTTTAGCATGAATTCCACTCTTGCTTTTACTAGGAGGTTTTTGGGTGTTTTGTGTTTTTTTGCATTTTTAATTTTTGTTGTTCTTGCTATTAATTTACTCCTTGTATATAAGGCTTATTCCATGTTGGAGCTTACTGCAGAGAAGGTAATTGCTCTTAGCCCCAACATTTGTTTACTGAGAGGTGCTGACTGCATATTCCTCTCAGTTCTAGAGTTGGATCAAAGATTGGCCCAATTTTTGGCAATTAAGTATAAAGCTGCTATACACATTTGAGAACAGGTTTTTGTGTGAACACAGATCTCATTTCTCTGGGATAAATGCCCCAGGGCATAATTACTGGGTTGTATGGTAGTTGCATGTTTAGTTCGTTAGCAAAGTGCCAGACTATTTTTCAGAGTGGCTGTATCATTTTACAGTCTCATCAGCAATGTATGAGTGATCTAATTTCTATACATTCTTGCCAGAATTTTATGTTGGCATTATTTTTTATTTGATCCATTCTGATAAGACTTTTAATGATATTTCATTGTCATTTTAATTTGCATTTCCCTAATAGCTAGCGATGCTGAATGTCTTTTCATGTGCTTATTTGCCATCTGTACATCTTCTTCAGTGAAATATCCCTCGTGTCTTTTGCCCATTTTCTAATTGAACTGTTTTTTGATGGGTATTTTATTTTGAGAATTTTAGGAACTAGTCTTTTCTCATATATATGGTTTGCAAATATTTTCTCTCACTTGCTAACTTTTTGTTTTTATCTTCTTAACAAGGTTGTTCACAGGGAAAAGTTGTTTAATGTTGATAAATTCTGATTTATCAGTTTTTCCCCTTATGGATGATACTTTTGATGTTAATTCTAAGAACTCTTTCGGAAAAGGCAATGGCAACCCACTCCAGTACTCTTGCCTGGAAAATCCCATGGACGGAGGAGCCTGGTGGGCTGCACTCCATGGGGTCACTAAGAGTTAGACACGACTGAGCGACTTCACTTTTACTTTTCACTTTCATGCTTTGGAGAAGGAAATGGCAACTCACTCCAGTATTCTTGCCTGGAGAATCCCAAGGACGGGGGAGCCTGGTGGGCTGCCGTCTATGGGATTGCACAGAGTCGGACACAATCGAAGCAACTTAGCAGTAGCAGCTAAGAACTCTTTGCCTAGCACTAGATCATGATAATTTTATCAAATTTTTTAAAATGAAAACTTCATTGATTCATATTTTACATTGAAATCAGGAACCCATTTTGAATTATTTTTTTTATTAGGTGTGACGTGTAAGCCAAAGTTCAATACGCAACCTATGAATGTTCTATTGCTCCAGAACATTTGTTCAAAAAGTTTTCCTTTGTCTATTAAATTGTTTCTGCATCTTTGTCAAAAGTCTGTTGGAAATATTTGTGTGGGTCTACTCAGTTCTCTATATGTTCTATAGATCTGTGTATCTTACCTTTTGTCAATACCAAGTAGTCTTGATTATTCTAGTTATATAGCAAGTCTTGAAACTGGTAAGACTGATTCCTACTTTATTTTTATTTTTCAAAATTATTTTAGCTATTTTATCATCTTTGCTTAGAATGATATCTGTAATATCTACAATATCTAATAATATCTTAATGTCTATATCTACAAAAAATTTTATTAGAATTTGAATAGGAATTTTGCAAATTGTTCTACATTTCTTTTTCTGATCCAAGATTCAATCCAGGATGTCACATTGCATTTCGTTTCATTTTTTCCTTACTCTTCTAGAGTCTGGAATAGTTTCATCATTTTCCTTTCCTTTTATGACTTTGACAATTTTAAGAATACTGGTCATTTTTTTAAGAATGTCTCTTTTACTTCTTAGAGTAAATTTAAATTTAATATACAGTTAAAATATATATTTAAATTAAAAATAGACATTTATATTAAGCTTTCACTATGAAAAATAAAGTAACGGTCCTTTGTTTTCCTTTTGTGGATGATACAGGCTCTATATCCAACCTCAAGAATCTTTGTGTGTCTCTCTTCAACTTTCTATAAGTTTAGAACATTTTTGACATGTATTTATCATTAAAGTATCATACAGAGTAATTTCGCTGACTAAAAATGCTCTGAGCTCTAATTATTCCTCATATCTTTAAGCCCTGGAAACCACTAATATTTTTATTGTCTCTATAGTTTTGTCTTTTCCATACTGTCATATAATTTGAAACACATCACATGTAATCTTTTCAGACTGGCTTCTTTCACTTAGCAATATATATTTAAGATTCCTCCATGTCTTTTTATGACTTGGCAGCTTATATATTTTTAGTATTGATTAATATTCTACTCTCTGGGTGCACCACAGTTTACCCACTCATTTACCAGAGAACATCTTGGTTCCTTCCAAGTTTTGACAGTTATTAATA
Organism: Ovis canadensis; assembly: GCF_042477335.2. NCBI lineage: Eukaryota > Metazoa > Chordata > Mammalia > Artiodactyla > Bovidae > Ovis > Ovis canadensis. Next base: position 77,376,801 of record NC_091248.1, on the reverse strand, counting down.
ACGCTACTATAATCATCCATGTGCAGGTTTTTGCATGGATATCTTTTCAACTCCTTTGAGTAAGTACCAAGGAATGTGATCGCTGGATGATATGGTTAAGAGTATGTCTAACTAAGAAACTGGCAGACTGTCTTGCAAAGTGGCTGCACCATTCTGCATTTCCACCAGCAATGAATGAGAGTTCTGTTCTTCCATTTTTCACCAGCAAATGGCATTGTCAGAGTTCTGGATTTTGGCCATTCTAAAAGGTGTATAGTGGTATCTCACTGTTGTTCACACTTTTTGAAGACATATGATGTGGAACACATTTTCATATACTTATTTGTGTATCTTCTTTGTTGAAATGTCTGTTACAATCTTCTGTTTCTTAATTGGGTTATTTGTTTTATTGTTACTTAGTTTTAAGAGTTCTTGTATATTTTTGATATATATTTTGCAAATATTTTCTCCCAGTCTATGGCTTGTCTCATCATTCTCTTCACAATGTCTTTCACAGAAAATATTTTTTTAACTTTAGTGAAGTCCAGCTTAATGATTATTTCTTTCACGGATCCTGCCTTTGGTACTGTATCTAAAGAGTCATTGCTATACCCAACATTATCTATATTTTCCCCTTTTTCACCTTCCAGAAGGTTTGCCGTTTTGCATTTGCATTGAGGTTTGTGATCCATTTTGAGTGTGTGTGTGTGTGTGTGTGTAAAGTGATAACATCTACATAAAAATTTATTTTTTTGCTTGTTAAGGTTTGGCTTTCAAGCAACTGTTTTGGAAAAGACTGTTTTTACTCCAATGTATTGCCTTAGCTGCTTGTCAAAGAGCAGTTGACAGTATTTATTTGAGTCTATTTCAGGGCTCTCTATTCTTCCCCATTGATCTATCTTTCTCTACTTTTGCCAGCTCCACACTTCTTGATTACTGCAGCTTGTAAGTCTTGGCTAAGAGTGTCAGTCCTTTGACTTTGTTCTTCTACTTCAATATCACGTGGACTATTTTTATTTTTTTTGTCTTTCCATGTAACTTTATTTTTTAGTTTTTAGTTTTTTATTTTTTAAATTTTAAAATCTTTAATTCTTACATGCGTTCCCAAACATGAACTTTGGAGTCACTTTGTCAATAGCTACAAAATATGTTACTGAGATTTTGATTGAGATTTCATTAAATCTACAGATTGAGTTGGGAAGAACTGATATTTGACAACACTGAATTCCTATCCAAGAATATGGAATATCTTTCCAATTTTTTAGTTCTTCTTTGATACTTTCATCACAGTTTTGTAGTTTTCCTCATATAGAACTTATACATATTTTGTTACTTAAGTATTTCTTTTCTTTTTTGGCGGTATTGCAAAAGGTAATGTGTTTCGTTACCTTTTGTTTGTATTTTATGTCAAACTCCGTTTATTCTTTGCTGGTATATAGGGATACAACTGACTATATATTAACCTTTTATCCTACTATCTGTTATAATTGCTTATTAGTTTCAGGAGGGTTGGTTTTTCTTTTCTTTTCTTTTTTTTTTTTTTTTGAGGCCTTTCCTCGTGCCCAAACCAGAAGTGCTTGCTCCTTTCTGCTTTCAAGTAACAGTCATGTATCATTTATCACACTGTGCTAAACTACATGTTACTTTGGAAAGAGGCAGTGCTTTATTATGATTTGGCCTGGTTTTTCTTTTCTTTTTTTTTGGAAATTCTTTAGAATCTTCTATATAGACAATCATGTGCTCTATGAACAAAGATTTTTATTTCTTCCTTCTAATATGTAGATCTTTTATTTCCTTTTCTGTCCTCATTGCATTAGTTAGCAATTCCAGTACAATTTTGAAAAGGAATGATTTTTCTCTCTTTGCTTCTTGATGAGTCTGGCTAATGGTTTGTCAATTTTATTTATCCTTTCAAAGAACCAGCTTTTGGCTTTGTTGATTTTTGCTATGGTCTCTTTTGTTTCTTTTGCATTTATTTCTGCCCTAATTTTTAAGATTTCTTTCCTTCTACTAACTCTGGGGTTCTCCAACTCTTCCTTTTCTAGTTGCTTTAGTTGTAGAGTTAGGTTATTTATTTGACTTTTTTCTTGTTTCTTGAGGTGTGCCTGTATTGCTATGAACTTTCCTCTTAGCACTGCTTTTATAGTGTCCCACAGGTTTTGGGTTGTTGTGTTTTCATTTTCATTAGTTTCTATGCATATTTTGATTTCTTTTTTGATTTCTTCTGTGATTTGTTGGTTATTCAGAAGTGTGTTGTTCAACCTCCATATGTTGGAATTTTTAATAGTTTTTCTCCTGTAATTGAGATCTAATCTTAATGCATTATGGTCAGAAAAGATGCTTGGAATGATTTCGATTTTTTTGAATTTATCAAGTTTAGATTTATGGCCCACGGACTTTTGGACTCAGAGGGAGAGGGAGAGGGTGGGATGATTTGGGAGAATGACATTCTAACACGTATACTATCATGTGAATTGAATCGCCAGTCTATGTCTGACGCAGGATGCAGCATGCTTGGGGCTGGTGCATGGGGATGACCCAGAAAGATGTTCTGGGGAGGGAGGTGGGAGGGGGGTTCATGTTTGGGAATGCATGTAAGAATTAAAGATTTTAAAATTTAAAAAATAAAAAACTAAAAATTAAAAAAAATAAATAAAAAAAATAAATAAAAACTATGGTAGGTTATTCTTAGAGTGTGGTAAGTACTCTGTAGTAAACCTAGAGCAAAGGCTATTTGGGACAAATATTAAGTATTAAAATGAATAGCTTCAAATAAAAAAAAAATAAATAAATAAAAAAAAAAAGAAAAGGAATGGAGAGAGGAGACACTCTTGCTTTGTTGCTTATCTTAGCATGAAAGTGACAAAGAAGTATAATGTTAGCTGTAGATTTTTGTAGCTATTACTTATTAATTTTGGGACATCCCCTCTACTCCTAGTTTATTGAGAGTTTTTTTTTTTTTTACCATGAATTGGCATTGAATTTTGTCAAATACATTTTTTATATTATTGATATGATCATATAATTTTTCTTCTTGATGTGAGAGATTATATTAATTGACTTTTTCAATACTAAATCAGCCTTATATACTTGGAATAAATCCCATTTGCTTGTGATATATAACTTTTTTAACACTGTTGAATTTGATTTGAAAAAAATTTTTTGAGAATTTCTTCATCTATGTTTATGAGAGGTATTGATACATGGTTTTTTTCTTTTAATGTCTTTGTCTGATTTTGGTTTAAGATGATGTTGAGTTCAAAGACAGTTAGGAAGTATTCCCTCTGATTCTATCTTCTGAAATAATTGGTATAACCTCTTTCTTAAATTTTTTGATAGACTCTCTCAGTGGTGCTTTCTGTTTTGGAAGATTATTGACAATTGATTCAGCTTCTTTAATAGATATAGGCCTGATCAGATTGTTTATTTCTTCTTGTGTGAGTTTTAGCAGATTGTGTCTTTCAAGAATTTTGTCCATTTCATCTAGATTAGCAAATTTGTGGCCCAGGGTTGTTCATAATATTCCTTGATTATCCTTATAATGTCCTTAGGATATGTAGTGATGTCCTTTCCTTCATTTCTGATTTTAGTCATTTGTATCCCATACTACCTCTTTTATCTTAGTTAGCCAAGCTAGAGGTTTATCAATTTTATTGATCTTTTCAAGGAACCAATTTTTGGTTTTATTGATTTTATATAGTTATTTCCTATTTTTATTTTCATTGACTTCTGCTCCAATTTTTATTTCTTCTTTTCTGCTTGTTTTGGAGTAAATTTGCTCTTTGTTTTCTAGTTTTCTAAGGTTCAAGCTTAGATGATTGATTTTAGATTCTTCTTCTTTTCTACTACTTATTCAATGCTATAAATTGTGCTTATTTCCCTCTAAGGACTTTTGCTGCATCTCACAAATTCTGATAAGTTGTATTTTCATTTTCATGATATTTTAAATTTTCATTAATAGTTTAAAATATTTTAAAATTTCTCCTGAGATTTCTTCTTTGAATAATGTGTTATTTATACATGTGCTGTTTATCATCCAGGCTTATTATCCACGTATTTGGGGATTTTATAGCTATTTTATTTCTGTTTTAAGTTCACTGTGGTCTGAGAGAAGACACATCTTTTCCATTTTTAAAAATGTATTAAGTTGTGTCCCAACCCAGGGATCGAACCCAGGTTCCTGTATTGCGGGCAGATATCTGAGCCACCAGCGAAGCCCTGTGTTACGGCCCAATCTTGGTAAACGCTCAATATGAGCTGGGAAAGAAGGTGTATTCTGCTACTGTTGGATTAAGTAGTCTATAGATGTAATCATATTCAGTTGATTGATGGTGTTGAATTTACTGGGTTTCTGGTTGCCAAAGCTGTCTATTTTTGAAAGAAGGGTGTTGAGATCTTCAACTCTAATAACATACATATTTGTTTCTTCTTGCACTTGTACCAGCTTTTGTCTCATGTATTTTGACACTTGATTGTTAGGTATATGCATGCTAATAATCTTTACGTGTTCATGTCTTTGATTCCAGTTTCTTCTGTTTTCTGCTGGTTGTTTTTCTGAATGAATCTTTAGTGTTTATCATCAACTCCTATTTAAGCCTCTTTGTCCTTTCTCTCTGCTGTGGGGATAGTCAGGCCTGTTTGTCTTCTCTTTCACTAATACGATTCCTGATAATATCCATTCTGCTTTTTACTGCCTCCAACCAATAGATCCACTTATTGTGGCTGTGGGTCTGTTGGCATTTACTTTAGGAGGTTCCTGAAATGAATGAACTCTAATGATTCTAGTAAGTCCTTGATCACTCAGCTCAAGATTCAGATTCCTTGCCTGGCTTAGGAAGGTCAAGAAAGGCGTGGTGATTTATTATATTAATATTGCAAACCACAGGGTAAAGAAGTTTCCCCAAGAGGAAAACAATGCAATTGCCAAAATAAAAATGGGAAGAGGCAGGATGGCAGAAAACAGCAAAGTCTATTGCAAACTTTTAACTAGGTACCTCAGTTTTAATTGGAATGAGTCATACTGTGTAGTCCTGCTGAATAACTAAGAGAGAAAAATGCATGACTGACTCTTTACCCTGGCATCTTTCTCTTCCATACGACCATGCTGGCAAATTACATTTTCTAACATCTAAGATTTCTTTATCTACAGTTAATGCCACCAATGAACATACATCCTGTACTTCATTTTATCTGTACTTTCTAATAATTTTGTACTTGTTTTGGAGTCACTACACATTCAAAAGGTAATCTTTACCATACACACATTTATCATGTCATCATCTGTAATCCCTAGTGGTTCAGTCGATAAAGAATCCACCTGCAACGCAGGAGACCTGGGTGCAATCCCTGGGTTGGGAAAATCCCCTGGAGAAGTAAATGGCAACCCACTCCAGTATTCTTGCCTAAGAAATCCCATGGTCAGAGGAGCCTGGTGGACTACAGTCCACTGAGTCACAAGAGTTGAACATGACGAAGCGACTGAACACATTCAAGATGTAATCTTTACCCTACCCATGTTCATCATGTCATCATTTGTAATATTAGTAATGAATGAGATCCTTAGATCATTGGGTCGGATACTCAGAAATGAACACAGGTGCCCAAAACTCCCCTTTTCCTCCTTTAGGACAAATGTCATCTTCTCATAAAGTCTTTCCCACCATTGTGGTATCTAACTGGCCCATTATATCTACCCACCCTCTGTTTAATTTCATTGTAGCCTTTATCACAAGTTGGGATTATTTTGCTTATTTGTTCCCTTGCTTATCTTTGGGCTCCCTCCATGAGGACAGGTACCATGACCCTCTCTCTCCTCTTGTATCCCCGATTCTTAGCAGAGGACCCTGCAAACAGGAGATGTTCATCTTACCTGAATGTTGATGCTACTGTTTGTCAAATTCGAGTTTCAAGTGTGAAATGCAGGATTTAAAATATTTAAGTGTACTTGCTGAAATCATATTGTCCTTCTATGCTTATTAAACAACTCTCTAGCACTTGACATCTCTCATTTTTTCCTTCTAAATGCCTCAATAATTTGACCTCACAAAATAATCATAGTCAGTGGAATAATTTTCAACAGATTTTCTTGCTGCACTTTACACTGTAAAAATAAAATAAATGTGAAAATAATAAAAGTAAAAAGAAAAAGTAAAAATAAATGTGCTGACATCTTGGAACCATGAAATTTATGATATATTATCCATTACTTATAGGAAATAATGATTTTGACTTTAGTCTCCCCTAATTCCTGTCTCATGAAACTTCTATAGATAAGGTGAAAACTGTATCCTAAAATTTAAATGGCACTATTTGACATTTCAGGAGGCTGATAACTTTTTTTCATTAATTATAGTGGCAAGGTAATACATGTTACTCCATTCCCAGCTACTTATTTTACTAGAACAGATTGTACACAACATATAAATTAGAGACCCGATGGTGCAACAAAGAATTACCACAAAACTATTTATGTAGCAAGTAACTTCAACAATGCAATGCACTCTCATGTTAGGTAATCCAAAGTTGTGAAAATACAGAAGTGTAGAATTGTATATTGTTTTTTTTTTTCACAAATGATCTCTTCTATTAAAAACTGAATTGCCACAAGAGTTTCCTGAACAACTTACTGCCTAAAATAATAAATAATTAGTTACTAACTTGCTTGAGAGGAAACCTGTAAATGACAGGGGGAAATACCATTAAAATTATTTTGAAAAGTAATGAAGGTCAGGAGTTAATGGTTATTCATTCCTCCAGTTACATAACATTACTAGGTGCCAGATGCTATTAAGATCAAAAATCACATGTGGGAATAAGGCATGGGTTGTATAGCCACTCATGAAAATTTTGTGCTATGAATTTAGTACCCAAAATCAAGTAATAATAATTAGTGTTTAGTTCTGTTTTGTTGGGGAAAGCTAGACACATTGCACTGTATTCTACTAAAATCCAACTCAGATTTACTAGAGAAAATTATAAGAGGCCGCTCAGATGGAAGTGGCCAGCCACCTTTAGTCACAAAGACAGTTGAATTTGTGGATATTTCAAACCCATGTGGTCTGTGATCTTTTTCTTTTTCTCCCTTGGCATGTGGTAAAAAGTTCATCTGTTTACTAAGCCTAGATTTGTTATGCAGAGGCGATGTCATTTTGTTGTATGCTTTATGTGCACACATGGTCTGTAGTTCAGTTCTGTTCAGTTGCTCAGTCGTGTCCGACTCTTTGTGACCCCATGAATTGCAGCACGCCAGGCCTCCCTGTCCATCACTAGCTCCCGGAGTGCACTCAGACTCACGCTCATCCAGTCAGTGATGCCATCCAACCATCATCCTCTGTCGTCCCCTTCTCCTTCTGCCCCCAGTCCCTCCCAGCATCAGAGTCTTTTCCAATGGGTCAACTCTTTGCATGAGGTGGCCAAAGTACTGGAGTTTCAGCTTTAGCATCATTCCTTCCAAAGAAATCCCAGGGCTGATCTCCTTCAGAATGGACTGGTTGGATCTCCTTGCAGTCCAGGGGACTCTCAAGAGTCTTCTCCAACACCACAGTTCAAAAGCATCAATTCTTCGGCGCTCAGCCTTCTTCACAGTCCAACTCTCACATCCATACACGACCACAGGAAAAACCGTAGCCTTGACTAGACGGACCTTAGTCAGCAAAGTAATGTCTCTGCTTTTGAATATGCTATCTAGGTTGGTCATAACTTTTCTTCCAAGGAGTAAGCGTCTTTTAATTTCATGGCTGCAATCACCATCTGTAGTGATTTCGGAGCCCCCAAAAATAAAGTCTGACACTTTTTCCACTGTTTCCCCATCTATTTCCCGTGGAGTGATGGGACCAGATGCCATGATCTTCGTTTTCTGAATGTTGAGCTTTAAGTCAACCTTTTCACTCTCCACTTTCACTTTCATCAAGAGGCTTTGGGTAGTGTCATCTGCATATCTGAGGTTATCGATATTTCTCCCGGCAATCTTGATTCCAGCTTGTGTTTCTTCCAGCCCAGCATTTCTCATGATGTACTCTGCGTATAAGTTGAATAAGCAGGGTGTCAATATACAGCCTTGACGTACTCCTTTTCCTATTTGGAACCAGTCTGTTGGTCCATGTCCAGTTCTAACTGTTGCTTCCTGACCTGCATACAGATTTCTCCAGAGGCAGGTCAGGTGGTCTGGTATTCCCATCTTTCTCAGAATTTTCCACAGTTGATTGTGATCCACACAGTCAAAGGCTTTGGCTTAGTCAATAAAGCAGAAACAGATGTTTTTCTAGAACTCTTTTGCTTTTTCTATGATTCAGCGGATGTTGGCAATTTGATCTCTGGTTCCTCTGCCTTTCCTAAAACCAGCTTGAACATCTGGAAGTTCATGGTTCACGTATTGCTGAAGCCTGTCTTGGAGAATTTTGAGCATTACTTTACTAGCATGTGAGATGAGTGCAATTGTGCGGTAGTTTGAGCATTCTTTGCAGGCCTAAATTAAACTGTGTTGTGTGTGTGTGGGGGGGTGTGGGTGTGTGCATATGTTCTAAGTTGCTCAGGATATTCATATTTATCCAGAAACATTTCAAGTTTTCTAGGATACACGCCAAGTGTCATAAAATTCTGAAAGACAATAAGAAAGCAGGTGAAATTATGTAATTACATTACCCAGTTAAGGTTTTTTTTTAATTTGCTTTGTTTTGTTCTGTTTCATTTGGCTTTTAATTCCCCCCTACCTCTTAATAAAGGCCTCTATTGCTTATTGTGATTTGTGAGGTTTTATAGCAGTAAAAGAAGCATTAATAAGGAAATTAAAGAAAGATGTTTCAAATCAGAGATGAGTTTAACCAGGACATATCTTTTGAGTGCTCACTCCTTGAAATTAAGCTCCAAACTCTCCATTACCTCTTCAACATTGCTAAATTATAATTATTTTGGGGAGACAGAAGATGTAAAGATCATTTTTGACTAAGGACCTAGGGACTGATTCATGGAGAATTTGCCTGGCAGAGAACTTCCGCTGTATTATTACTGAAATGCCATGTGACTTTTTATTTAAGAACTCATTTTGTGTTAGAACCAGAAGGACAATTATAGACAAAAGCAGTATAGCCCCTACAATTTACACTTATAAAACTGAGTCTAAACAGAGTAGGAAAAAAGACTTACTCATGATTACAAGTAGTTACTAGTGGAGTTGGAATTCAGTCATTCTGTGATATAGTGTACTTTGCAGCTATGCTAAAGTGAAAACACTGGCCTTGAGAGGAACAGTCTGGCATCAGTGAATAACTTCCTCATTATGTATAAACAGCCCTACTCAGGGTAAACCCAATATGATCTGTTTTCCCTCTGGGAGTTGAAGAGGCTTCTGTCTATGTATGTGAAGTGCTATTGATATCATAAGACCCATTTTACCAGGTCAGCTTCTATTAACACATCTTCCAAAAAAATCATAATAGCCACTTTTGTAATCATTCATTCTGTGTTCTTTTCATCAACAAAAATTTTTGAGTTGTATACTTTGGAATAATTAAGATTTGTCCTAGGGAAAGAAAAGACATGTTTTGACTGGTAGAAGAATTCATGCTTGCTTCATGAGAGAGAAGCATCGAGTTTTTCAAATGTTTAGCAGGCCTATTACATCCTTTTAAAATTCTTCATGAAGTTTTAAAATGTGTACCATATGTTTACTGTGAGCAGGTACTATGGTGAGTAAAAGATAATAATAATTAAATATTTATGAATTAAAGTACATAGGAAGTTTCCAGTACATGATAAATATCCAAGAAATATTACTTTTTTACCTTTCAAACTTTTTGTGGCATATAGCACTTGTCCATAGCCACAGTACAACTTTCAGTCCCTTCTTTTACTGTTTCTCCTTGAAAATTATTAAAAATATAAATATATCAGCTTAATATCTATCAAACTATATAAGCTATCAACATTCCTGCTGTAATCAAATGACCTCTTTGGGTTGAATTCATCAATCTTGTTTTCAGAAAATCATCAAAACAATTCAAAGAAAATAAAAGTAGTCACCATGAGAATGAGAAAGTAGGTAAACTCAATATTTGGAGGGCATTAAAATTTCATATATGAATTCTACTAAATTTTTTTGAAATCTAAATGAATTGGTAAATATGGAGGAGAATATAAATGGCTAGAGTTGGCTCAAGAAGCAGCAGCAAACTTAATCAATAAGTTGGTAAAGCTATTTAAAGACTTGTTTATGAACTGTTCTCAAAAAGATGACAGACCATTTTGGAGAAGGATTTTCAAACTGTCAAAGGATGTATCATCTCCATTACATTAAAATGTCCCAGAAAATAGGGACAATATTAAAAAATACAGCTTCATTTTGCATATATATGTATATCTCTGATCCCCACATTGACAAATGTAACACAGAAAAAGATCCATTTCACTGATGAACACGGATATCAAATTTTGGAATAAAATTCAGCTGAGATATTAAAAGGAAGAAAATCAATGACTAATTCTGGGTTTATCCAGTAACACAAACATGATTAAAACCTTAGAAAATGTGTGTGCATACAAAGTCTCTTCAGTTCTGTCCTACTCTTTGCGACCCTATGGACTATAGAGGGCCAGGCTTCTCTGCCCATGGGATACTCCAGAAAAGAATACTGGAGTGGGGTGTCATGCCCTCCTCCAAGGGATCTTTCTAACCCAGGGATCAAACCTGTGTCTCCTGCAGCTCCTGCATTGCAGGCAGATTCTTTACTGCTGAGCGACCAGGGAAGCCCCATAGAAAATGTATTCAGTTCAGTTCAGTTCAGTTCAGTCGCTCAGTTGTGTCCTACTGTTTGCAACCCCATGAATCGCAGCACGCCAGGCCTCCCTGTCCATCACCATCTCCCGGAGTTCACTCAGACTCACATCCATTGAGTCCGTGATGCCATCCAGCCATCTCATCCTCGGTCGTCCCCTTCTCCTCCTGCCCCCAATCCCTCCCAGCATCAGAGTCTTTTCCAATGAGTCAGCTCTTCGCATGAGGTGGCCAAAGTACTGGAGCTTCAGCTTTAGCATCATTCTTTCCAAAGAAATCCCAGGGTTGATCTTCAGAATGGACTGGTTGGATCTCCTTGCAGTCCAAGGGACCCTCAAGAGTAGTTAATCCCACTAGTGGACCAAAGGTGAAAAAACTGAATCATCAATCAACTCAACAGATCCCGAAAAAGACCAGGTAAAATACAACAACGGCTCCATTTTTTTAAATCCTTAATAAAATACAAATCTAAGGATACTCTCTTAATATATTTTTTTAAAGTGTTTTTTTCAAGGTACATAGTAGAAAGCATTCCTCCATCACTCCTCCAAGTCCAAAACAGAGACTGATAATCCAACTCAGCATGCTCGCTTACAAAGATCTCAGAACTACTTTCAAGCAAGAGCTACAAACAGTCAAAGTGGTAGATTGGAGTGGACACTGAAAACAATACTTTTTTTTGCCATCCTGCAAATGGTTTCCCATTAAGGACAAGAATAAAATAAGATGCCACTATGATTTCAGTCATTTAATGCTATTCTACTAGAATAATAGATAAGAAATAAGGGGGAAAAGAGCCTAAAACAAAGGAAATTTAACTTTGGGAGCTCTTAGTTTGCTTCTTTTGCTTACAATTGACCTTTGAATAACACATGTTTGAATTGCTCCAGTATATTTTACAGGTAGATCTTTTTCAGTAGTAAATACTACAGTATTACGTGATCTGCAGTTGGTTGAACCCATGGATGGAGAACTGTAGATACGGAGAAACCACATAAATGGAGGAACTGTGCATATGAAGCGCCAATAATAAATTATGCAAACGTTTTCAACAGTTCAGAGGGTCGGTACCCTTAACCACCACATTGCTCAAGGGTCAATGTATTTTGTGTTTAATTTTGCTGATAATTTAATGGTCTACTGGAAAACGTAGTGAAAACAAAAGGAAAAAAAATACTCTATAAGAAAAATTTATGCTTTGGTTGATTATAAAATAAATACATAGGAAGTTAGTACTTTTTTATATATCAGTAATAGGCATGATGTCTTCATTGGTACATTATATATAATAAGTTAAGAGTTTGGAGATTTTGTTGAAATTATGGCCAGAATTCCCATGAAGAGTTGGGGAGAAGATACAGTCTCCTGATGTGGGAAGGCAGCTTAATTAACATTATTTTCCCCTTAACATAATAAAATAATATCCTTCTAAAATATGTGAAAGATAAAGAAGACTAAAGGTCAAGGAATTGATGCTTTTGAACTGTGGTGTTGGAGAAGACCCTCGAGAGCCCCTTGGACTGCAAGGAGATCCAACAAGTCCATCCTAAGGGAAATCAGTCCTGAATATTCATTAGAAGAACTGGTGCTGAAGCTGAAACTCCAATACTTTTGTCATCAGATGCAAAGAGCCTTCTCATTAGAAAAGATCCTGATGCGGGAAAGATTGAAGGCAGGAGAAGAAGGGGACGACAGAGGACGAAATGGTTGGATGGCATCACTGACTCAATGGACATGAGTTTGAGCAAGCTCCAGGAGATGGTGAAGGACAGGGAAGCCTGGTGTGCTGCAGTTCACGAGGTCGCAAATAGTTGGGCACGACTAAGTGGCTAAACAACAACAACAAAAATTTTTTGAAATATGTATTAATATATGTTTAAAATATGTATTTTATATTTATTCAAAATTTTGAAATATATACCCCTATTACCATCACAGTGCTATGCACTGTATATGTATATATATGTATATACACATATACATATATGACTATACACATATATATGTATGACTATACATATAATATCTGACTATATAATACTGTAAGTCCGGATTACTTACATTATAAATGATGTTGCTTTATATTGGCTTATAATATATTAGTTTCAGATGTACAACATTCAGTAATTTTATACAGCATGAAATGATCACCATGTTGTCTAGTTACCATCTGTTACCATACAAGTTTTTACAATATTATTGACTATATCCTCTCTGCTGTACATTACATCCCCATGACACTTATTTTAGAAGTTCGTACTTAATCCCTTTCACCCATTCACCCACTTTCTATTCCCTTTCCGCTGGCAATCACAAGTTTATTCTTTGTATCTGTGAGTTTGTTTCTGTTTTATATTTGTTCTTTTTTTTCTTTTCTTTTTTAGATTCCAGGTCCATCCATATTGTTGCAAATGGCAAGATTTAATTCTTCTTTACATACACATAGAACTTTACCGAATTCATTTATTAGTTCTAAAAGATTTTTTTGGTGCCATATTTAGGGTTTTCTATGCATAGCATCATATCATCTGCAAATAGTTACAGTTTTACTTTTTTATTTCCATTCTGGATGCTTTTTGTTTCTTTTTTACTTTCTGAATGCTGTGGCTAGGACTTCCAATACAATGTTGACTGAAAGTGGTTTGAGTGAGCATCCTTGTCTTGTTTCTGATCTTAGAGGAAAATCTTTCAGCTTTTGCTACTGAGTTGATCATCCCAGCCATGTCACCCTAAACATATCCATTTTTTTAACCTCACTTTAATAATATGAGATAACATCTCAAGGCTTTATGGTTTTAAAGTTACATGGTTCTGCTTTCTGATAGATGCCTGAAGGTATACATCAATCATCTCTGCAATCAAAACTAGAGATGTGGTATTTAATATTTGCACAGTATGGAATTTGGTAAATACCAGATTTTCTAATTCTAAGGTGTCATTGAACCTTGATAAAATGTGGGGAACTATTTAAAGCAAAGGGAGATATGCCTTAGATATATGGTTCTTCATCTTCTTGAGAAAGTGGCTTTCACTGACAGATTGATAAAAGATTAGATCCTCTCCTCAAAATATATACATGTACATACACAAACATTTTTCTCATAGAACCATTAAAGCTCACTCAAATGTTCAGCCATGGTTAAAAACTTTTGCTTTGTATGTTTTTGAGAAATTATCCATTTTTGTTTCTGAGAAAGTATAATTTCGGATTTCAGGTCCTTTCCTCTCTAAAAAAATTCTACATTCATCCTATATCCACAAGTGTTTCTAGCATAGCATTATAAATATGCTTTAAAAAATATTATTTTGTTAGGCTAGCATTTAAAATAAAGAATACTATTAAAAAATGAAACCTTATTTCAATGTTTATTCTCAACCCTACTGAAATAGTTACTCATCTTACTTTTAGGACTATAACCTTTATTGTTACTTATGTCAGCCTCCTCCCTGTATTTATCATGCTAGTTCATCAGTTTCTAACTAGTAATATTTGTCAATATGTAATTCAATGTTTTTAATTTATTCAAAATTCTACTAAATGTTTTCTAAATTCCAGTCATATATATTAACTCTATCTGTAGCATAACACAGCATTTATTCATCAAAACATGAAGAATCACACAGCTGAAAAATATAAAACAGCAACAAAAAATATGGGTTTATTGCTTTCTTGCTATATTAGTTTTTCCTTTCAACATGTTAATATAAAGTTTTGCAGTTTCCTAAAGCTTAGAAAACTTTTGTCAAAAACAACAACAACAACAACAAGATAATTGGGTAAAAAGGTAAATAATCCCACTGTTTTTCCCCACAGTTAAATCATATGAGGACAGGAGAATCAGTTAGAAGACCCAACCCAGTTTCCCAAGTCGGCTTCTCTGGGCCATGGTTAATTTCCTTCCTTTCATTATGTTGCTTAATTTGAGAGCTAAAGCTCATTGCACACAACAGTCTTTCCAATTTACACTGACTTTGGGGTAGAGACTCTGACAAGCAACTTGAAGGAAAAAAAAAAAAAGCAATAGAATTTCATTTTTATTAGATTTTCCAGAATTCTCTTTTATTTGCTCCAAAGAACTTTAATTCTAATTGAAGGCTTAAAATGTCATAGGACATTCATTTTGAAGATGGAAAATAAGAAAAAGGGAGCAGTTCCTTTCATTATATCAACTGAGTGTAAGGAATGTAGTCTTCAGATTTCAGTCTCACTTGTTGGTTCTCATTTTGTAAGTGAAAGTGAAAGCCACTCAGTCATGTCTGACTCTTGGCTGACCCCTGGACTCTGCAGTCCATGGAATTCTCCAGGCCAGAATATTGGAGTGGGTAGCCTTTCCCTTCTTCAGGGGATCTTCCCAACCCCAGGATCAAACCCAGGTCTCCCACATTGCAGGTGGCTTCTTTACCAGTTAAGTCACCAGTGAAACCCAAGGATACTGAAGTGGGTAGCCTATCCCTTCTCCAACAGATCTTCCTGACCCAGGAATCAAACCGAGGTCTCCTGCATTGCAGGCAGATTCTTTACCAACTGTGCTATCAGGGAAGATAAGATTATTTTCTAAATTCTGGGGTAAATGATCCAATGGTGGAGAAAAGAGTTCCTCTGATGCTACTTTTGCAGAATCTTTGAGTTAAAAGTATAACAGAACTTTTGGGAAATTTTAGATGGTGAGAGATTGTCAGCTTTATCTCTTACAGCAAAAGATTGATCAATCTTTTGCTTGATTGATCAGTCAAGATTGATCAAATCTATACCCAACTGCCTTTATAAGGTCACTTTAAGTAAGTAAGTAAGTAAAGTCACTCAGTCGTGTCCGACTCTTTGTGACCCCGTGGACTGCAGCCCACCAGGCTCCTCCGTCCATGGGATTCTCCAGGCAAGAATACTGGAGTGGGTTGCCATTTCCTTCTCCAAGGGATCTTCCCAACCCAAGGATCAAGCCTGGGTCTCCAGCATTGGAGGCAGACGCTTTAACCTCTGAGCCACCAGGGAACTTTGATGCACTATAAATGATCCAAAAATATTTGTTTAGTGATTAAAAGCTAGACTTATTGCTGATGCTTGTCCAGTAGTATTATCTCTTGGGGGTCCATAAAGGTTCTATATCAAAGATAAAATGATGCAAAAGCAAAAATATAAATGCATGGTATTCAGAGCAAAAGAAGATTTACTCTACAGTGGATAGCCATGTCTGCTAATTAACCAATCTGTTAGCAATCAGAACTAAGAGTCTTGGTATTATTGGTGTTTTGAATTATTAATAGTAAGTTCTTTATTTTGTATAAAACACTTTATGATCAAGTAAATTAATATAGTCACCATTTACATTTCCCATTGTGAAATGCTTTGGTACGCATGCTGTTAAGTCACTTCAGTCGTGTCCAATTCTTTGTGACCCTATGAACAGTAGCCCATCAGTCTCCCCTGTCAATAGGATTCTCCAGGCAAGAACACTGGAGTGGGTTGCCATTTCCTTCTCCATGCTTTTGTGTATACATGCAGCTTAAAATCTCATAGTTCAGAATCAAATCCTCTCTCTTTTTATTTCTGTACAAGTACTTGAAATGCCCTGAGCAGAGATGTTTGAAAGGTCTTAAAGAGGCCAGCCAGGGTCAATCTGGTTCCGAATTGTTGTTAATCAGTGTTGTTGCCTTGCTTCCTAAAGGAGTCAGGTGCTTTACAACTGAGCATGTAAGAACTATGGGCTCTTAGGACAAAGCCTAGCAAGCAGGAACCAAGACCACTTTTCTTAGCCTATCAGAGTCTTGGTGTTATTAAAGGAAATCTGGGGACAGTATAAAATAGCAAGGGTAAAATGAGATGGAATCTCTCTTAGATTTAAGTCAGATTTCATTTGAACCCTCAGGCTGTTATCGCTAGAATCACTCTGGTCTTGTGGACAGATTTCACTTCTTGTTTTGCATGTTTTAGCCTCTGGACTCCATTTCAGTCTTCCATAGCTGGTAGCCATGACAACTCATTGATGAGGGTGAGGGAAGGAATCCAGCACACAGCCTGCTGCAGTCCAGTTTTATCTCAGATCTTGAGGGTCCTTGCTCCATTTTCCCAGCCAATCTGGCATATGGGAAAGGCCATCACGTGAGCAAACACAAGCTAATCAGAACAACTGCTCCCCAACACTTCAACAGTGCCCTTTAAATTTTCCACTGGAGAGGTGGCTAAGTCAGTATGTCAGCAACATATCCATTGCTCCTAATCTGGGGCAATGCAGTCTTTAAATATTTAAAGTGGTCAGTTCCATCCATTGAAGATGGTTCTTGATATGGTTGCATTTTCAGCAAGGCTATGAGAGATGAAAGACTATCTATCCCTAACCTTTCAGCCTCTGCTGCTGCTGCTGCTGCTGCTGCTGCTGCTGCTAAGTTGCTTCAGTCGTGTCAGACTCTGTGCGACCCCATAGATGGCAGCCCACCAGGCTCCGCCGTCCCTGGAATTCTCCAGTCAAGAACACTGGAGTGGGTTGCCATTTCCTTCTCCAATGCATGAAACTGAAAAGTGAAAGTGAAGTCACTCAGTCGTGTCCGACTCTTAGTGACCCCATGGACTACAGCCTACCAGGCTCCTCTGTCCATGGGATTTTCCAGGCAAGAGTACTGAAGTGGGGTGCCATTGCCTTCTCCCACACTTTCAGAGTCACAGTTTAGGAAAAGAAATAAGTGGGTTTTGGATCATCTAAAGGAAATAAAGTTTTTTCCATGAAAACTCAAGGAATTTATTTCCATGAATTCTCAAGGGCAGAGTTGAATATTTGACTTTTTTTTTTTTTTTTTTTTGCTGGTGGCTTGGAATTTGTAGTGATGCTACTCTGCTGCTGCTGCTGCTAAGTCACTTCAGTCGTGTCTGACTCCATATTCGGCAGCCCACCAGGCTCCGCCATCCCTGGGATTCTCCAGACAGGAGCACTGGAGTGGGCTGCCATTTCTTTCTCCAATGATGCTACTCTACAGTCTGTTCATTTCAGAACCAACTGATATGTGTGGTCCTGACTACTCATTGTTCATGTTTGTGTTCATGATAGCAACCACTAAGAATGTATTAATAGGAAACACTTGGCCCTTCTTTTTCATGTTTCTTTATAAGAGAGGTTTTTCTCTGCCTTCAAAACATGGAGAATGTTAAAGTCATTTTTCAAAAATTGTGAGTTACTGCTTATTCACTTTAGAGTAGGAATGACCTTTCAGATGGGTAAAATTAATGAGAATCTGACATCCGTTTGGCCATGTTTACATGAGGGCTAGTTCTTTGACCCTCTCCATCTGCTAGAACCTGAGATTTTAGGACAGACAATGGTCCTCAGCTTAAGTAACTGAATAAGTGAGCTCTGAATCCATTCATACCCAAGTCTCTCTGCATGTTTGTGCCAAGTTCTGTGTTTGGTTTAAATTTAGGAGGAGATTGGGGAAACTATTTGTTATGTTCCTGAGTGCTCTCCACTTGAACATTACCCAAGGAATTCTATGCTTTATGAGTTATTGGGCCTTCATGAATAATGATGCTTTGATATGTATTTCGCTGTTCTGCTTTATTGGTTCTCTAGTGCATAGAATCTGACCAGAAGAAAATCTCAATCTTCCATTAGAACATTAGAACAGAACAATTTCTGATAGTCCACAGAAATACTGCCCTAACTTCAAGAAGGCAGAATGCTTCGGAAGATACCTTCAACAGAATGGAAGGTTTGGCTGCAACTTCCTACTTGACAAAACTGCAGGAAAAGAATGGTGACCCAAATCTGGGAAAATTAAAATTGGAGAAGACAGTATGTGGAAGTTATCACAGAATTTGCTACTTTCTGAGAACCAGTCATATGTTTTATTAATAGAACTGGACAGAGATTCTGGAGATACTATTTATTATTTATAAGGCATATTTAGACACACCTGAATTGTCAAGGTTTCTGATGTGACTGATAGGAAAAAAAAAACTATGGAATGGAGATAATTATTAGAAAAAACAGTGAATGTATCATTTTGTGAAGAGCCTTTGCATCAGCAGAAACTTTCACTTTCTGACTTTACTGTAGTAATTCTGCATGTTTGTGGTCTGATTCTTTTCTATTCTTACTTTTATTTTGGATAGTGTTTAATGTTTAGGAGCATCCCTTTCTGTCCATTATCCTCTTTTCACTGGCATTTCCATAATGGATGATGAGAAGGTTGGCAAAAGAACGGTTGCTGTGTCTAGTTTCTCTTTCATTTTACTGGGCTCCTTAAATTTCAACTCATTTCTTTCTTTCTTCCTTTTCACTTCATTGTCTCCAAGGTACACCACACCTTCTCTATACATCTGATTCTTCCCCAGAAGCAACATGTCTCCAGAGCTTTCACTTGTGATCTCATAATAGCGGGCCCAGGGAATAGAATATAAGGAAAAGAATCATGCTCCATGGCTGGACCAAGCATGTAAAAATGTTCCTGAGGGTAATGCTGTACCAGTCATGTTGGCAGAAGACTCATCACACCAGAGACTCTCCATAGATGGTTACAGGAGTTAACAAAAGGGAAATTATCGAAAATTAGTATCAGAATTTTACATTATGCTAAGTGCGCACTGTTTCCTATGCATTAGAACCACTACCTGAGATATACATAGGCTACATTATGTTGCCCTTGGACTTATATAGTTTTGTGTTATTTTTTTACCCCTGAACAGCTAACATTCTAAAAATATTTGTTTGGTTGCCTCTGCTTGATACACATGTAATATGAGTTAAATTTATGTGAAGCAAAAGAACTCTGAATCGTCCCAGCTCCACAAGACATGCAGAGTCAGGTAACTGAAGAAGCTGACAGAGGTGCTGCAAACGCTCCCAAAATACACTATTATTTCTATTACTGTTTGGAATAATTCACCATTTTCTCTACCTTAGAATGGAAAAAAAAATCACATCACAGGAATTGAAAAAGTAAAATATTTTTCACTATTTCTTTCATTCACTGAGGATACCATGCATATGTACCCTCCCTGAGAAACTTATTATAAAGCACTATCTTCATTCAAACAAAGATGACTGAAAGAAAGATTTAAAAGGATGTACAATAAGGATTTAACATATTTTTAATTGTACAGCAATGACTAAAACAAGATGAGAATATAGATTTAAAAACAATATGTCAATATTCTGATGAAGTAGGGAGAATGCAGATTTTAAAATGGGAGGAGAAGGGACAGACAATTAAGAAAATAGAATAACACCATTGACTGATGTATAGGTCATGGGAAGGGTCAACAGATTCTATTTAAAACTGAGGATCAGAGACTAGAGGGATTAGAAAGCAAAAAGGAGATTAAGGGCAGTATAAACAGTATTCATATTATAGGAAACTTTGCAATAAAAATACTTAGTTTCTTAAATATCAAAAGCAACTGAGATTTAAAAAAGGGGGGACAAACAAGACACAGAATTAAACTGACTTGGCTTTAAATTTAATGTAATTCTGAAACAACTTCTGATGAATTTTTGTTTTTAACCTCTCAGTTCAGTTCAGTCGTTCAGTTGTGTCCAACTATTTGCGACCCCATGAATCGCAGCACGCCAGGTCTCCCTGTCCATCACCAACTCCCGGAGTTCACTCAGACCATGTCCATCGAGTCAGTGATGCCATCCAGCCATCTCATCCTCGGTCGTCCCCTTCGTCTCCTGCCCCCAATCCCTCCCAGCATCAGAGTCTTTTCCAATGAGCCAACTCTTCGCATGAGGTGGCCAAAGTACTGGAGTTTCAGCTTTAGCATCATTCCTTCCAAAGAAATCCCAGGTTGATCTCCTTCAGATTGCATTGGTTGTATCTCCTTGCAGTCCAAGGGACTCTCAAGAGTCTTCTCCAACACCACAGTTCAAAAGCATCAATTCTTCGGTGCTCAGCCTTCTTCACAGTCCAACTCTCACATCTATACATGACCACTGGAAAAACCATAGCCTTCACTAGACGGACCTTTGTTGGCAAAGTAATGTCTCTGCTTTTCAATATGCTATCTAGGTTGGTCATAACTTTTCTTCCAAGGAGTAAGTGTCTTAATTTCATGGCTGCAGTCACCTTCTGCAGTGATTTTGAAGCCCCAAAAAATAACACTGTTTCCACTGTTTCCCCATCTATTTCCCATGAAGTGATGGGACCAGATCCCATGATCTTCGTTTTCTGAATGTTGAGCTTTAAGCCAACTTTTTCACTCTCCACTTTCACTTGCATTAAGAGGCTTTTTAGTTCCTCTTCATTTTCTGCCATAAGGTGATGTCATCTGCATATCTGAAGTTATTGATATTTCTCCCGGCAATCTTGATTCCAGCTTGTGTTTCTTCCAGCCCAGCATTTCTCGTGATGTACTCTGCATAGAAGTTAAATAAGCAGGGTGACAATATGCAGCTTTGATGTACTCTTTTTCCTATTTGGAACCAGTCTGTTGGTCCATGTCCAGTTCTAACTGTTGCTTCCTGACCTGCATATAGGTTTCTTAAGAGGCAGGTTAGGTGGTCTGGTATTCCCATCTCTTTCAGAATTTTCCATAGTTTCTTGTGATCCACACAGTCAAAGGCTTTGGCATACTCAATAAAGCAGAAATAGATGTTTTTCTGGAACTCTCTTGCTTTTTCTATGATTCAGCAGATGTTGGCAATTTGATCTCTGGTTCCTTGCCTTTTCTAAAATCAGCTTGAACATCAGGAAGTTCACAGTTCACATATTCTCAAGTTGATGTTAAATTTCACACAGAAAAATATACTTAGAAAGAGATTTATCTCTGAGTGAAGATTAGCACTTACCAGATATAAAAACAAACTACAAAGCTTCTATAATTAACACAGTGTGGCACTGGCTTATAAATGTGCAGACAAAATAATGCAATAGAACAAACCAGAGGATACCAAACTACAGCTCACAGGCCAAATACAATTCACCATCTCTGTGTAAATAAAATTTTGCTGGAACAGAGACATTCCAGAGAGACTCATAGGGTTCACAGAACCAAAACTACTTGCAATCTGGCCTTTCACAAAAAATTCCCTGACCTGTGGAGCAGACTATTCAAAAATAGATTCAGCTACATAGAAAAATATAGCATATGATAAAGATAATACCTCAAATAACTTCAATCTTGATAGTTTTTTTTTCTTTTTTTAATAAATGCTAGACAGATGAGGAACCATTTGGAAAAAGGTAGAATTGGGCTCCAGAGAAGGCAATGGCAACCCACTCCAGTACTCTTGCCTGTAAAATCCCACGGATGGAGGAGCTTGGTAGGCTGCAGTCCATGGGTTCACTAACAGTTGGGCATGACTGAATGATTTCACTTTCACTTTTCACTTTCATGCATTGGAGAAGGAAATGACAACCCACTCCAGTATTCTTGCCTGGAGAATCCCAGGGACAGAGGAGCCTAGTGGGCTGCCATCTATAGGGTCACACAGAGTCAGACATGACTGAAGAGACTTACCAGCAGCAGCAGCAGAATTGGGCTCATTCAGTACACATATATACATTCATATGAACTCCAAATGGATCAGAGATTCAATTAAGGCAAAAAAAAAAAAAGTCACCAACTATAAATACTAGAAGAAAATACAAATGAATTCCTTTCTAATTATAACTAAAAATTCAGATGCATTAAGAAAAGACTGTTTAAGTTTGACTACATAGAAACCAAAAAGGTTTGCAAGGCAAAAACATTACAAGTAAACTAAAAAAAAAAAAAAATAAATGATAAACTGGGATAAAAGCCACCTATATCAAAAATAAAATATATTGTCCCTAGTATATAAAAACTTCTAAAAAGTGAAGAACTTTCTATAGCTATCTCAATAAGGATGTAATACCCCAATAAGGAAATTACCCGTATGTGGTACTGTGGCTAAGAATATGTAACTGGAGCATAATGATGAGAAACACCAAACAAACCAAAAATATGGCAAGTTCTATTTGAAAAAGGAGGGCAGGAGACTGTATACTTTAAACTGTTGATGTTTTAAAATATATGAAGACACATGACAGTTGAAAGCAAAACCAGACACTAGCCTGGATACTGTACTGAAGTACAGAAGTGATATGAAGAATTTCAGATCAATTGATATCATTGAAATATAAATTATAAATTAAATAAAAACATTATGGTAAATTTACTTATAACTGTGCTCTAGTTATTAACATAAGAGCATATTCTTAGTCTTAATAAATGTAGCCTAAGGTATTTAGGAGTAAAAGTATACAGTTGTTTTTGTACTATTTTAATATTTTTATTATTATAACTTATCTATAATTTTAAAATTATTGCCAAACAGGAAGTTTTGAGAACACCATACCAGCATTTTGGGGTTTGCTTTCTCTTGCCATCCTTCTCCCCAGCTTCCCCTCCCACCCCAAAATGGATTAGTGGGATATATCAATGAGCACTGCTTTCTTAGGGTGATGCAGAAAGACAAATAAACCAACAGAACAGAAAAGGGAATTTGTACAAATATCAAACACATATGGCCACCTGATATTTGACAGGGCTTCCCTGGTGGCTCAGAGGTGATATTTCAGTTGAGTAATGAAAAGGATTAACCTTTCAATAAATGGGGCTCTGTTCTTTGGATATTCACTTGAAAAAGAATAAGGAGACTGAAAGGGGCAGGAGGAGAAGACAACAAGGAGTACAGATCCCCTCTCTCACATAACAGAAAATCCATTTTAGGTAAATGGCAATTTTTAATGTGAGAGGTACAAAAAAGTTCAATGAATAAAATAAAACATAAGAGAATAACCTCATGGCCTTAGCATGAGCAAAAACACACAAAAAAAGTAAGCATTCATCATAAAGGAAGTAATTTATCCAGCATATTCTGTTCATCACATTTTTTAACTTCCGTCACAACTGAGCGACTGAACTGAACTGAAAGACAATGTAAACTATGTACTAGTTCAGTCTCCCGGAAATCTCCTCCCCAAATGATACAAAATAACTTCATAATTACGGAATTTCTGCCTAAGTCCATACCCTCAGCATTAATTCAAGACAGAGGATGCCCCAGCAACAAAACCACGAATAGAAAGAGAAAAATCAACGAACTCCTCAGTATACTCCCTCATCTTCCCGTCACTCCCTTGTCCCATTGGAAAACTGGCGAGCAAAGGCGGATCCAGATAAGTGCAGGGAAGAAAGAAGAGGACCGGCAAAGAGGCCTGGGAGGTATTTGGATCAGTCACTAGAAAGACTGGACATTCCTAAATCTGAAAATACTACCAATATTTTGAGGCATGGACTATAAAGCAGAGACTTTTAAAGTATATCTGACTTAAAGGCCCGATATCTAATTTAAGGATGGCTACCTCACATAAGACTGTTCAAGCAGGCAGATAACTGTTGAAGTTATCTAGATAAGAGCGGAAAGAAACCGAAGCTGGGGCAGCGGGCAGTGGAGGGGGGGGTGGTGCGGCGGTGAGGGCTGGGGGCGGGGGTGTGGCGGGGGTGGAGTGCGGCGGGGGCGGGGGGGGGACCAGGGAGGGGCAAATAGGAGGAAACCTTGCATCTTATAAACAACCTGGGTCCTTGCGGCATCTCCAGAATGACAGGAAATCACACACTTTGGGCGATAAGCGTCTGGGGCTCTCAAGCATCTGAATGTTACCATTTGCTCACTATGCCTTTATAACAATAAAATTTGCCTTGCAGATAAGAGGTTCCCATCATGCACTGAGGCCATGACCCCTCTGATCACGGATTAAATGAGAACCAAAAACCTTCCTCCTTTCAGTAAGATGGACCTGGGATGAAAATCAGGGGAAAGATGTACAAATCCCTCCCAAACAACTGAATATTCATCTCTTCATTTCTGCAGCTCATGTAACCTGATAGATAACCAAAGAAACACAGTGCAGCTGTGAACCTGAGGCTGCCTCCTCTCCTTTGGGGATGTACTTTAATTTAAATAACTGCTCACTTTGCTTTCTTGACTTCAGTCTGTCTCTGAATTCTTTCTGCCACAACACTCTACCCTGGGTACTATCCTTGGCAGAACCATCCAGAACCTTGCAGAATTTGGTAAGCCTCAGCCTCTCGCCTCCTTTGCACTTGAATGGCACCGCCTGAATTCTCACCATTTGTCTCTCTTTTTTTGCCTGTCCCTGGCTGGCTGGCATCACCGACTTGATGGAGGTGAGTTGAGTGAACTCTGGGAGTTGGTGATGGACAGGGAGGCCTGGCGTGCTTCAGTTCATGGGGTCGCAAAGAGTCGGACAGGACTGAGCGACTGAACTGAACTGAACTGATCTCTCTGTTACTTTCCATTCTTACTTTCATGCCTTGCTCACTGGTAGTGGGGAGAAAGAAACCAGCCAGCATTTTCCCAGGCTGAGTCTGGCCCTTCTTGTTACCTAGGTGCAGAGCAAGCCGAGAAAGGTTTCTGGCCATTCTCACTGGCCACTAGGGACCAAACCACAGGAGCCTTGCCCTCAGGGTTTGCCTGATCTACCATTTAATTAACTGCCATCAGGTGAACTGGGGTGGAGCTGGGTTTGGCACATGGACGAAAATAGGAAAAAATGTAAGAGGAGATTGAATTCAGGAAAGAAGTAGAAGGAAAAGATAAAAATTTCTTAGCAACGAATGTTGCAAGAGTCCAAGGTAGAATAGACACCAATGAAAATTTAATAAGAGGCATTAAAGAAAGGTGATAAAACAAGTAAGAAATTAAAAATGACATAAAGAATGAAGTAAAAAATAAATTCAAAGAGTAGTAGAAGAGAAAGACTTGCAGAGAGGTAATAATATCCACATTACTGGAATACATAAGGAAGAAAAAGTAATGGAAGAGAGTTAAAATAATTAAGATTATAATTCACTTTCCAGAAATAGGAAAACATCTGAATCTACACATTGAAATAGCTCCCTGAATACCTTGGAAGATGAAACCAGAGTGATTAACTCTGAGGCATATCCTAGTAAAGCTATTAAATTTCAAAGATAAATTCTTTGTGATCTCCAGACAGAAAAGATAAAATATTTACAAAGGGAAAGTAATTAGATTAACAATTCCCTTCAAAATTAGCATTAAAATGAGGCAATGATGGAGCAGCACTTTTAGAAACCTCAGTGAATGAAAACGTGAAGTAAAGATTCTATATCCAGCCAAGCTGTCCTTCAAATATCAACAAATATATAAACAGTTTTGGACATACAAGAACTTGGGGAACATTGAGCCCTCCAGGCCTTCCTGAGGAACCTACTAGGGATGAATTTTATTCAACAGAGGGACGACTGGGGGAAATTCAGTGAAAGAACTAAAGTGAGCATTATAGAATAGGTATATGAGGTATATGTATTAATATATATAAGAATAAAACAAAGGTGGAGACAAGAGTGGAAGAATAATATATAAATGTTATATATTGTGATAAAGTAGAAATAATGCAAATTTGGGGAGGATGTTGGGGAAGGAAAGATCAAAAATGGAAAAAGCTCATTGTTATTTGAACAGGTAACATTAATTGATGGGCTTCCCAGGTGGTGCTAGTGGTAAAGAACCTGCCTGCCAATGCAGGAGACATAAGAGACAGGGTTTGATTTTGATCCCTGAGTCAGGAAGATCCCCAGGAGAAGCAAATGGCAACCCCTTCCAGGATTCTTGCCTGGAGAATCCCATGGACAGAGGAACCTGGCAGGCTACAGTCCATAGGATCACAGAGTCAGACATAACTGAAGTGACTTAACACACACACACATTAATTGATACAAAACAAAAACAAAAATCTCTGAAACATTAAGAAGTAAAAGGTCAAATAAGAAAAAGAGAGAGTAAAGACTTTTAAAAGGCATAAATGCAAAGGTTAATCTAAAACAAAAATACACATTTTCCTAAATACCGAAAATAGGAAATGTATACAAACACATGTGTATGCTTGAATATATACTATATGTGTGTGTGTATGCTCAGTCGCTCAGTCACATTCAACTCTGTGACCCCATGGACTGAAGCCCACCAGGCTTCTCTGTCCATGAAGTTTTCCAGGCAAGAATACTGGAGAGGGTTGCCATTTCCTACTCCAGGAGATCTTCTCAACACAAGGATCAAACCTCCATTTCTTGCATCTCCTGCACTGGCTGGCAGATTCTTTACTAATGTACCCCCTGGGAAGCCCATATATTACTTACAAGTAAGTAAATATGTGTATAGTATACATATGCAAAGAAATACACATCTCATAGATAAAGAAGCATAACATATAGACCAAAATACATAGAATTATAAAATATTATGATAAAGTTCAGATAAAACATATTGGTCATAACAACAACAGAAAACTTATTATCAAACAAATAGATTTTCACTTTGGTTCACACAATGTAACCCAACTCTGCGCTGTATCGAGAGACACACTTAAAATGATTCAGAAAAGCTAAAAATAACAGAATGGACACACTTATACCAGGCAAATGGAAATAGAAAAAGAGCAGGGTAGCTATGCTAATACTAAACAAATAATTCAAGTCCCAAAGCTGTGACAGGACAAAGATGGGTATTTTTCAATGCTAAACACTAGAATCCACAATGAAGATACAAGACATGAATATTTATGCATAAATAAAAGATCAGTCATCTTTATGAAACAGCTACAAAACTTGCAAGGAGACATAGTTAGAGACATATGTGTAAAAGAAAACTTTAATATACCTCTTTCATTATAACTTAGATCAAGAAGACAAAAATAGCTAATGAGACAAAATATATAAACAACATAATTAATTGAGTTAGGGTTAGGGTCATGTGGCTGTAGATACAGATCGTGTGGATGTATATCAACCCTTGCACCACAATGGTAGGGACTGTGTATTCTTCTCAACTGTCCATGGCACATTGAAAAAAAAACAAAAACAAAAAAAAAAACAAAAACTGATCATATATTGAGAAACAAAGAAAATGTCAGTATCTCCCAGAAAGTATAAATAGTGTGACACTCTGCTCACAATGCAATAAAACTAAAATTTACCATAAGACAGAATGCTTCCCTGGTGGCTCAGTGATAAAGAATACACCTGCCAATGCAGGAGACCCAGGTTCGATCCCTGGGTCAGGAAGACCTGGAGAAGGAAATGGCAATCCACTCCAGTATTCCTGCCTGGGCAATCCCATGGACAGAGGAACCTGGAGCGCTGTAGTTCATGGGGTCCCAAAGAGTTGCACACGACTTAGTGACTGAGCACAGAAAAGACAAAATATTTATAACAGTAAAGGGAAAGTCTCTTCCACCTTGGAATTTTTAAATCAAAGAATTTCTGAATTCTCATTTGTTTGGAGGATTTTACCATTAATCGAACTGTTATGAATGACTTTTAGATGAAAGGAAGGATGGTTCAAGAGATTCGGAAGGAAGCCTTTTCCCTCTGCTGTTTCTTTTTCCCTGTACTTGTCTTATAAGAGAGTGATGAGTCAGAATGAATCTTTTCATATACAGGCAGAATTACATAGAATCGAAATGACGACAGGAGCCAAGCTATCCTAGTGTAGCTATAAACCACAGAAGGCAGAAGCATCATCAAATAGGTAGAAGGTCCACATTTGAGCATGGTCATAAAGACATGCATCACAGTTAACTTGGCAACCATATAAGTTAGAGGAGGAGAAATGGGAGAGAGAAGGAAGGAGAGAGCTAGTGTGGGAGAAAAGGAAACCTCTCTATGTCAATTTTTTTGTTAAATGCTTTAGCATGTATCATCTCATTTAATCATCCCCTGTGTAGTGGGAGAAAGATATCTCCTCCTTGTTTTAGATTTTAGGGATCTGAATCTTTGAGAGATCCATGGAATCATAAAACTAATTAGTGATTGAAGTACAATGTAAATTCACATTTTTCTGTGTCCAGAGCAAAATACTCTTTTCATAACTCTGCCTTTGCATCCTTCTCTTCCTCCCATTCTTCCCATTCTTTAACTCAATAAATATTTACTGACTAGCAGTGTGTCAGGGACTGCTCTCCCTACTAGGGGTGGAGCAGTAAAGAAGTAGATAACAGTTCTGTTCTCACAGACTAAAATGCAATGGAGGAGGCAGAACATGAATAGATATATAAATAGGAATGGTACCAGATCATGATACGTGATGGGAAGATCATTAAGATAACATGATAAGACAGAGTGGTTGGGTGACTGCTTTAGATTGGAGAACAGGGAAGACGTCTCTGAGTTATTCCAGGCATCAGCCCTCATGGGAAATAAACTTATGTGTCTGAGGGGCAAAAGGAATGCTAGTGGCTCTGGGATACAGAGAGCAAGGCAGAGTGATTAGACATGAGGTCGGAGAGGTAAGGAAGAGGCTGATCTTGTTAGAAACTGTAGACCGGAATAAAGAATTTGAGTTCGATTTTGAGATTGATGGGAAACTTTTGAGTGTTTTAAGCTGGAAGTTGATAAGATCTGCTTAACATATTGAAATGACATTGGGGCAGTGGGATTATGCCAAAGATGTAGTTTTAAGTCATTGCAAATCATTTCCACCCAAATGGAGCACCTAGGATAACAAAGGAAAAACTCCCACAAACTGTATCTTCAGTAAAATAATGGGCAAACCTTGGGAATGCCTTCATGAGCTCTGAGGTAGGGAAAGGGTGCAAGCCGCCAAAAGATACAGACACATTAGTCCAAGCCCACTCTCAAAATTATCCAGTAAACATTTTCTCTCCAAAAGACTAACCCTAACTCTCACCTTGAGCAGTTAGTTATAGAAAAAGGATAAAAACTTAGCAGAAGACAACAAATGTGGGTTAAGGGGTAAAGGAACCCAGAGGAAGCAGATCCCAGGAAATACTGAGCAGGAAATGCATACCAACTAAAGGTGAGAAGACTGTTTTGGAAGGTGAGGCCTTTGGGTCCCTGGTAAACACAAGTATGGAGGCAGAAAATCTCTGAACCAGATCAAACTCTGAAAGAGTGGAGTCTGGTGATAACACTGAGACCATACCCTGGTGCAATAGGGAAATTCTTGAATCTTAAAGCTGGGAAATCACCCCAACCTATCCTTTTCCCATCACAGAAAAACCTACCTCACTTAAACATGAAAACAAAGAAATATGACATATTTGATCACAGAGCAAACAAACTGTAACTGTATTTCAAACCAAGTTAAAAGAAATTTTTTAATGATTGGAACTTTAAAATTGACACAAATCAAAACTAGATGAATTTAGAAATTATATGGTTAGACAAGAAGATACGAAATGAGAACTGACATAACACAGGAAATGACGTTAAAATGAGATGAAGACATTGTTACCGAAAGAGTGTGTGTGGGGTCAAGCTACTCACTTTTCAAAAACCAAATGTTATGCCCAGTGTCCAAGTCCCCAAAACTGAGAGAATAAGACATCCACAGCAATGCAAAAGCATAAAGGGGTTTATCGCTAGCTCGAGCTAGGGCTCAAGTCTCATCCAGCGCAGTGGAGTCTTGACGAGAGCCCTGAGCCCTGAATTACAGCAGTATTTATAGGTGTAGGACAAAGACAGGGAGTTGGCAGGGGCGGATTGGTTGCAAGGGTTCCTTAGCATCTACTAATTGGCTAGATTTTTGCACGCGTGGGCTTTCTTAGGGGATTTTTACCCTCGTCCTGATAGGCTTGAACCAGGCTACAGGGAGTACACTGATTGGTCGAGTCCTGGCGCTGGCAGAAGATGATCTCAGCGCCTCCTTGGCAATAACTCAGTCCCTCTGTAAAGGAGACTTAGGCCTCCCTTGGCCCCCTGAAGCCTGTCATGGCGCCTGTTTGGTCCTAACACAATAAACAGGCTAGATCGGTGGAACGTTTGATTTATTTCAGATGCTGGCAACTGGCAGTTAGAGCAGCGGGTGGCAGACATCTGTCCAAAGGCAAACTTCCCCCACTGACAGGCAGGGAGTGAGAGCCTTTATAGATAGATTCGGGGCTGGGGGGTGGCTACATGCAGAAACAGCACAGTCATCTCTCACAGTCATCTTCAAATTGCTCATCAGTAGTCTGACCAGCATCACCTTGGTTGTTTTAGGTACAGTTAATCTTCAGTTCCTAGGGGCTTCCCAGATGGGGCTAGTGGTAAAAAATCTGCCTGCCAATGGAGATATAAGAGAAGCACATTTGATACCTGGGTTGGGAAGATCCTCTGGAGTAGGAAATGGCAACCCATTCCAGTATTCTTGCTTGGAGAATCCCGTGGACAGAGGAGCTTGGTGGGCTACAGTCCACAGGGTCGCAAAGGGTTGGACACAACTGAAGCGACTTCACTTCAGTTCAGCTCAGATGAATCGCTCAGTTGTGTCCGACTCTTTGTGACCCCATGAATCGCAGCACGCCAGGCCTCCCTGTCCATCACCATCTCCCGGAGTTCACTCAGACTCACGTCCATCAAGTCCGTGATGCCATCCAGCCATCTCATCCTCGGTCATCCCCTTCTCCTCCTGCCCCCAATCCCTCCCAGCATCAGAGTCTTTTCCAATGAGTCAATTCTTTGCATGAGGTGGCCAAAGTACTGGAGTTTCAGCTTTAGCATCATTCTTTCCAAAGAAATCCCAGGGCTGATCTCCTTCAGAATGGACTGGTTGGATCTCCTTGCAGTCCAAGGGACTCTCAAGAGTCTTCTCCAAAACCACAGTTCAAAAGCATCAATTCTTCGGGGCTCAGCTTTCTTCACAGTCCAACTCTCACATCCATACATGACCACTGGAAAAACCATAGCCTTGACTAGACGGACCTTTGTTGCACATGTAATCTGTAGTTCCAGGGTCCATTCTTCCCATTTCTCTGTGGCCAGGACTGGGGACTGTGGCAGCTCATGGCCTGGGCACAGTCTGGTCACCATGCAGTTAACTTCTCCACCTGGTGTTTTAGTGTCAATAAGACAGCTCGTAGGATATGGCTCAGAATATTATCTATGGAGCCCTTGAAAAAGAACTAAAGGTCCTTGACTATGCTTAGTGACTACATTATTATTATTTAGTCTCCTTTGGCTGTTTTCCTTTGTTTCCACATTTCTCTGATTAAACTTATTCCTTGACCAAAGTTTTCCACAGACAAAAGGAGGCAGAGGACATGGTGAGGAGGCAAGGACCACAGGATCCTGCTCTGTTTCAACATAATGAGCAGGTACACAGGAAGGAATAGACCCCTATGGAAAATATAATAAAGGGAGATATGGGATGTAAAGAAGAAAAGTGAAAAACTCAAAGGGAATTTTTAAAAAAGGGAAAAAATAGATTTGGGGGAAAGAGATATTCATATGAAACTCAAGAAAAAGGAAATCAAATATTCATATAATTGAAGATACCAAAGAAGCTGTGAAACAGAATAAATATTTAAAAAGCATAATTCAAGAAATCTTTCCTAAAATAAAAGAAGCTTTGAATTTTCATATTCAAAGGGCACATCATCACGTACCTTGGAAACACAAACCAGAGCATTCAAGAGAGAAATATATTATGGTAAAACTAAAGGACTTTAAAAGAAGAATCTGAGAATCCAGGCAAAGAGACACATTATTCGTAAAGGAAAGAAAATCACATTAGGATGATATCATGACAGGTTCCCTTTTTAATGTTTAAAAAACAATGGAACACTGTGTTTAAGATATTCAGAGAAAAAAAGAAAACATGAACTAGGATTTTATAGTTAGAAAAATTCTTTTTTAATTACAAAGGCTACATTCACACAATTAAGAATATAGAAGGACTCTGAGAACATTGATCCCATAAACCCTTCCAGGAGCATTTATTAGAAACTGAGCTTTAGACAAGCCCAGAGACTGAAGAAGCTTTAGCATGAAGTTTGGGGGTAACCACTGAGTATATTTCACTATGACACTAAATTAAAACACAAGTATCTGGTGATAAAATATGTAAATGTTTATGCTTAGACAATGTAAAAATAATAAAATTAACAAAAATGGGTTTGGAGAAGGGGAAGATTAATTGAAATATGAGAAATTTACTGATTGCATTGTGTATATTAGCTGGGAATAAAATGATACCCTTTAAAGCGAATAACAGGGTCATAGTAGTTAAATATATTTTAATTACTCTCATTAACCCTAAGATAATACTAGGGAACTAAATAGTGAGAAAGAAGGAGGGAAGGTATAGTGAGAAGAGGTTACAGGTTAGTTCAATATTGGTTATAATGTGATACTTACTATTTAGGGAAAGAAAGGACTAAGAGGGTGCTAAATAAGTATTAGTAACCATTAAAACAAAAATACAACCTTTCCTAAGCAAATAGCCTCACAAACGAGAAAATAAAGCAGACATATGGTTAAGGATTTTAATGTATCAGTAAATATACATGGTATTATCTCCCCTTCTAAAGAATGAGATTTTCAGACAAAGCAAAATCCAACAGTATACTTTATTCCTGAAATGCATCTAAGATAAATTATTCAAAAAAGTTAAAAGCATGCCCCAAAATTTCCTGGGGACATTCAAAGAAAAAGAAAAGAGTGGACTTAATTTTGTTATCAAAGTAGAATTAAGATCAAAGACTATTAAATGAGACAAAGAGGGACACATTATACTAATAAAAACT
Source organism: Ovis canadensis (assembly GCF_042477335.2). Classification (NCBI taxonomy): domain Eukaryota; kingdom Metazoa; phylum Chordata; class Mammalia; order Artiodactyla; family Bovidae; genus Ovis; species Ovis canadensis. The sequence continues at coordinate 77,343,530 of NC_091248.1, read as the reverse complement.
ATAATTTACAATGAAGATGTAATTGTTAATATCTATGCATTAAGTAATAGCATCAATTTTCATAAAGCAGAAAATACAGGGAAAAGAAACATGTAAGAAACACACTGTAAAAACAGAAGATTTCAACAGTCCTCCCACAGATATAGACAGATCAAAGATGAAAAATTCTTAAGGATACAGAAGATCTAAAAAAAGCTTAATAATTAATAAGGAGCTTATAGATATTATTGAATAATGTAGTTGCATGTGAATTATTTATGAAATCGCTCAGATAACTGGCAGTCTTAAAGAAAATTTTAGCAAGTCCCAAAGAATATCTGGTGGAGTCTTTCGGGTTTTCCATGTAGAGGATCATGTCATCTGCAAACAGTGAGAGTTTTACTTCTTCTTTTCCAATTTGGATTCCTTTTATTTCTTTTTCTGCTCTGATTGCTGTGGCCAAAACTTCCAGAACTATGTTGAATAGTAGCGGTGAAAGTGGACACCCTTGTCTTGTTCCTGACTTTAGGGGAAATGCTTTCAATTTTTCACCATTGAGGATAATGTTTGCTGTGGGTTTGTCGTAGATAGCTTTTATTATGTTGAGGTATGTTCCTTCTATTCCTGCTTTCTGGAGAGTTTTTATCATAAATGGATGTTGAATTTTGTCAAAGGCCTTCTCTGCATCTATTGAGATAATCATATGGTTTTTATTTTTCAATTTGTTAATGTGGTGAATTACATTGATTGATTTGCGGATATTGAAGAATCCTTGCATCCCTGGGATAAAGCCCACTTGATCATGGTGTATGATCTTTTTAATGTGTTGTTGGATTCTGATTGCTAGAATTTTGTTGAGGATTTTTGCATCTATGTTCATCAGAGATATTGGCCTGTAGTTTTCTTTTTTTGTGACATCTTTGTCAGGTTTTGGTATTAGGGTGATGGTGGCCTCATAGAATGAGTTTGGAAGTTTACCTTCCTCTGCAATTTTCTGGAAGAGTTTGAGGAGGATAGGTGTTAGCTCTTCTCGAAATTTTTGGTAGAATTCAGCTGTGAAGCCGTCTGGACCTGGGCTTTTGTTTGCTGGAAGATTTCTGATTACAGTATCAATTTCCGTGCTTGTGATGGGTCTGTTAAGATTTTCTATTTCTTCCTGGTTCAGTTTTGGAAAATTGTACTTTTCTAAGAATTTGTCCATTTCTTCCACGTTGTCCATTTTATTGGCATACAACTGCTGAGAGTAGTCTCTTATGATCCTTTGTATTTCTGTGTTGTCTGTTGTGATCTCTCCATTTTCATTTCTAATTTTATTGATTTGATTTTTCTCTCTTTGCTTCTTGATGAGTCTGGCTAATGGTTTGTCAATTTTATTTATCCTTTCAAAGAACCAGCTTTTGGCTTTGTTGATTTTTGCTATGGTCTCTTTTGTTTCTTTTGCATTTATTTCTGCCCTAATTTTTAAGATTTGGAAAATATAAGCAAGGTGAAAAGACAGCCTTCTGAATGGGAGAAAATAATAGCAAATGAAGCAACTGACAAACAACTAATCTCAAAAATATACAAGCAACTTATGCAGCTCAATTCCAGAAAAATAAACGACCCAATCAAAAAATGGGCCAAAGAACTAAATAGACATCTCTCCAAAGAAGACATACGGATGGCTAACAAACACATGAAAAGATGCTCAACTTCACTCATTATTAGAGAAATGCAAATCAAAACCACAATGAGGTACCACTTCACACCAGTCAGAATGGCTGTGATCCAAAAATCTGCAAGCAATAATTGCTGGAGAGGGTGTGGAGAAAAGGGAACCCTCCTACACTGTTAGTGGGAATGCAAACTAGTACAGCCACTATGGAGAACAGTGTGGAGATTCCTTAAAAAATTGCAAATAGAACTACCTTATGACCCAGCAATCCCACTGCTGGGCATACACACTGAGGAAACCAGAATTGAAAGAGACACATGTACCCCAATGTTCATCTCAGCACTGTTTATAATAGCCAGGACATGGAAACAACCTAGATGTCCATCAGCAGATGAATGGATAAGAAAGCTGTGGCATATATACACAATGGAGTATTACTCAGCCGTTAAAAAGAATTCATTTGAATCAGTTCTAATGAGGTGGATGAAACTGGAGCCGATTATACAGAGTGAAGTAAGCCAGAAAGAAAAACACCAATACAGTATACTAACACATATATATGGAATTTAGGAAGATGGCAATGACGACCCTGTATGCAAGACAGGGAAAGAGACACAGATGTGTATAACGGACTTTTAGACTCAGAGGGAGAGGGAGAGGGTGGGATGATTTGGGAGAATGACATTCTAACATGTATACTATCATGTGAATTGAATCGCCAGTCTATGTCTGACGCAGGATGCAGCATGCTTGGGGCTGGTGCATGGGGATGACCCAGAAAGATGTTATGGGGAGGGAGGTGGGAGGGGGGTTCATGTTTGGGAATGCATGTAAGAATTAAAGATTTTAAAATTTAAAAAATAAAAAACTAAAAAATTAAAATTAAAATTAAAAAAAAAACAAAGAATATCTGAAAAAAAGTATATAGAGAGCATTTTATATCCATATAGTATTCTTATGCAAAGCTTGAACTTAATAACAAAGTAAGAAAAAAAATCCCTTCCATATTGATATCAAAAAGAAATAAATGACTAGCCTGGGATAAGGCTTGAGACAATAGAAAGTGAATGACTGTGCTGTGTGCTTTGGAGATAGAGAAACGATTAGCTGATGGATTGCATACGGACAGTAGATATAAAAAGCAATCAAGGACATCTACTAGATTCTAGCCTTAACAAATGGAGGACCAGTTATTGAGGTGAGAGTAACTGGAAGCAACTTTAGTGAGGACAAGATATTAATGGTAGAACTCAAGTCTATTTTGATCATATTAATATGAGCTGCTTACTTACTCCAATTTCCATCAAAGTTGGATATATTCCTCTTTGTCCTGGGTAGCCTATCGAATGTTCCTTCTGAACACATCCATTAATCTTCTTGAAAGGAGTCCTGGTCAACACAGTTTACGCCATCTATTGCTTTCCCAGATAGCCTGGTGCTGTAGTGTTTCAGTACTCGATGTATATTACTGACCTCAGCAGCTGCCCAGCTAGCCCACCCCTTGGTCTAACTCTTCTGCTTAACTGGTGACTTCTCATCCTTTCTCCTCATTAATGGCACCAACAGAACAAAATGAAAGTACATTTCAAACAAGTACACTGCATTAGCTGTTGCTAACTGTAAAGCTCTTTTCAATTTTTTTTTTTTTTGTGCTCTCATTTTAGTTATCTATATTTTTTATTGAAGCATAGTAGATTTACAATGCTAATTTCTGGTTCAGAGTAAAATGATTCAACTATATATCAGCCGTATATATCTTCATATACCTTCATATCCTTTTCCATTATGGTTTATTACAAGATATTGACTATAGTTACCCATGCTATATAGTAAGAGCGTGGTGTTTATTTTTTTTATTTTTATCATTTAAAAAAATTAATTGGAATATAATTGCTTTACAAGGCTGTATTTGTTCTGCTGTACAATGATGTGAATCAGCTACATGTATATGAATATCCCCTTCCTCTAGAGCCTCCCTCCCGCCCCCATCCGACCCCTCTAGGTCATCACAGAGCTCTCTGTGCTATAGAGCAGCTTCCCACTGATGATCTGTTTTGCATATAGCAGTGTGCATAAATCAGTGCTACTCTCTCTATCTGTCCCACCTTCCCCTTCCTCCGCTGTGTCCTCAAGTCTGTATTCTACATCTGCATCTCTATTCCTGCCCCACAAATGTGGTCATTAGTACCACTTTTCTAGATTCCATATACATGTGTTAATATATGATATTGTTTTTCTCTTTCTGACTTACTTCACTCTGTATCACAGGCTCTAGTTTCATCCACGTAACTACATATGACCCAATTTTGTTCCTTTTTATGGCCAATTGTACCATATATGAGCCACATCTTTATCCATTCATTTGTCAATGGATATTTAGGCTACTTCCATATCCTGGCTATTGTAAATAGAGCTGCAGTGATTTACCCAAATGTATGTGCAACTGCCTTCCCTTTGGTTTTCAGCAGTTGCTTTGGCATTTATTTTGGAAATGTGAAGAATCTTGCTACCAGTTGGTGTTGGAAACCAGTAAGCTAAGACAAATGTCTTCTTGTCACCCTGAGCTAAATTTGATAGCTTCTCTTGGGACAGAATAAGTTTTGTTTTACTTACTTCTTTGGGATTCGATCACACAATTTACAAAACCCAATGCAGATTCCAAGGCCAAGGATCCAAAAAATGTCAGGAAAAGAACTAGAAAGGGAAAAAGAGGGAATCTGCAGGACTATTACTTGGGATGGAGTAGTCATGACTTAACAATATTCTTAAAGACTCCAGCAGATCTACCTTGGATCAAAGCATCCAAGCTAATCCCTGGTCAGAGTAAGAGTGGGAACCCAGAAAAAGGGGCAAAGCCAAGTCGTTACCCTATCTTCCTGCCACCATAAATCTTAGAGTTAGAAGAAAACTTAAAAATCATCTGGTATTGAATTTCTTGACTGTAGAGCAGTAAATTGTATTATCTTTACTTTAGAGATGAGATACTTCAGATCAGACAGTTCAGTGGTTGTGCGGAAGTTAGAGTCAGACAATCCTAACTCTTAGCACAGTGTTTTTTTTCTGGGTCCATAACTTGGATTGATTAACTGTTGTCACAGCTACCACTGGGCCACTGGTCTTAAGACTTCTAGAACAAAGGAACTAAGTAAGGACAAGAACCTTTTTCTTTTTATTTTTTGGAAGGAAGTCATTGACTATGTGTAGTCCACACATAGTGAGGAATTATGCTCCACTTCCTTGAGGGAGGAGTATCTCCATAAATGACTTGGAATTTTTCGTAAGAGAATTGTCTCTTTCTACCCATTTATTTGGGTTTCCCTGTTGTTCAGTGTTAAAGAATCTACCTGTGATGAAGAAGACGCAGGAGACACAGGTTCGATCCATGGATCAGAAAGATCCTTTGGAGAAGGATATGGCAACCCCTCCAGTATTCTTGCCTGGAGAATCCCATGAACTAAGGAGCCTGGCGGGCTACAGTCCATAGGTTTGCAAAGAATTGGACACAGCTGAAGCAACTAAGCATATACACATTTATTTATCCAGTTATTTGTTTACGTGAGTATGGACTCAACAATTGCTTTCTTTTATAGTAAATTATAATCCATTACTACTTTGTTTGTTGATCAAACTGTTCCAACTTTAGCCACTGGGAGTTTTTTTAGTTGGATGCTGTGTCCCTTTGACATATCCTCATCAGAGCTGAATATCTAGATTTCTCTCTCTCTCTTACACACACACACACACACACACACACACACACACACACACACACACACTTTCTTACTTTCTGGCACTCCAAGATACTCCAGGCTCATCTTGAATATTTCTTTTCCTTATTATAGAATCAGTCATTTCTTTATGGAGCTCTGGTTTATTTTATTGGCAAATGGTATTAAAATCAAGATATGGGTAGTAGGTGGACTTGTTGCTGTTAAGTGAGTGAGTGATAGTCGCTCAGTGATGTCTGACTCTTTGCAAGCCCAGGGACTATATAGCCTGCCAAGCTCCTCTGTCCATGGAATTCTCCAGGCAAGAATACTGGAGAGGGTTACCATTTCCTTCTCCAGAGGATCTTCCCAACTCAGGGATCGAACACCAGTCTCTGGCATTGCAAGCAGATTCTTTACCAGCTGAGCCACCAGGGAAGCCTTGCTAATGAGGTGTTCTATTAATAGATTAAGTTTACAGAGCAAGGAAATATATGTGTGTTTACTAAACCATATATGTAAATGTATCTATAAATATTTCTATATATAGCCATCTATATTGGCAGTGAGCTAAAAATGAACTCATACTAGTATCTTTAATCTATTATCATGCGGATTATTCTAGCCTCTTTCCCTTGCTTCTGTATAACCTCCCACTCCAAAAGTGAGAAAGTTGGTTCCTACCATTTGCTGTTAATTTACTTCATTGTTCCATTCCAATTTATATGTACAGTGCTATCAGAATTCTTAACCTGTAAACTTTGAGAATTTTATTAACTAGAATACAGAGCTTATGTACAGTTTTGTGGTTTTCTTGTTTTGTTTTTGCTTTTAATCTTACAGATGCCACTCGTTTATAAAGTTACTTAGGTTAGTATCTTTTCCCACCATCTCCTTCAGTGAGGTTGCTTCATATACCTATAGCAGTTGAATTATTTTGTCACATTCAGCATTCCATGTTGAGATTCCCTAAATTTCTAAATGATTTTTTAAATTGCTATTTTAAGGTTCATTCTTTGTTGCAAAGTTCTATGCGTGTGTGCTCAGTTGCTTCAGCTGTGTCTGACTTTGCGACCCTATGCACTGTAGCCTGCCAGGCTCCTTTGTCCATGGGATTCTCCAAGCAAGAATGCTGGAGTGGGTTTCCATGCCCTCCTCCAGCAGATCTTCCTGGCCCAGGTATCAAACCTGCATCTCCTGTATTGCCGGTGGATTCTTTAACCACTGAGCCACTTGAGAAGCCCACAAAGTTCGCAGGTTTCAATAACTGCACAGTGTCATGGATCACCACTGCAATATCATACTGAAGAACTTCTCCACTCTAAAATACTTTGGCCACCTGATGCAAAGAACTGACTCATTGAAAAAGACCCTGATGCTGGGAAAGATTGAAGGCACGAGGAGAAGGGGATGACAGAGAATGAGATGGCTGGATGGCATCACTGATTCAATAGACATGAGTTTGAGCAAGCTCTAGGAGCTGGTGATGGGCAGGGATGCCTGGCATGCTGCAGTCCATGGTGTCGCAGAGTCAGACACGACTGAATGACTGAACTGAACTGAAGATATCCCCTGTGCTTCCTTTTTTCAACTCTCCTCTATAACCCTGGTAACCACGGATCTTTTTACTCTCAGTGTAGTTTTACCTTTTGAAAAGGTCATGTAATTGGAATTATACATTAGAAAGTCTTTTAAGTTTGGCTTCTTTTACTTAGCAATACATATTTAACATCTATCCATCTTTTTGTAGTTTGATTAGTAATTTCTTTTTAATTAATAAGTATGTACATTCCATAAGTACATACACATAGATGTACCACAGTTTGCTTATCCATTTACCTACTGAAGGAAATCTTGGTTTCCTCCAACCTGGAGAAATTATGAATAAAGCTGATATAATCATTCATGTGCAGGTTTTGTGTGGACATAATTTTTCAAATCTATGAGGGCTTCTCTCATACTTAGCTCAGTCGATAAGGAATCTGCCTGCAATGCAGGAGACTCAGGCTCAATTCCTGGGTTGGGAAGATCCCCTGGGGAAGGAAATGGCAACCCACTCAAATATTCTTGCCTGGGGAATCCCATGGACAAAGGAGCCTGGCAAGCTACAGTCTGTGGGGTCAAAAGAGTCGGAAACAACTTAGTGACTAGACTACTAACTACTAATTTTTCAAATCAGTTGGGTAAATACTTAGGATGCAATTGCTGTATCATATGTTAAGACTATGATTAACTTTGTAAGAAACTGGCAAACTGTCTTCCAAAGTAGCTGTACCACTTTGCATTTCCATCAACAATGAATGAAAGTTCTTGTTGCTCAAGATTCCCACCAACTTTGCTCTTGTTGGTTTTACACACTTTATTCTAATAGATGTATAGTGGTATCTTATTTTTATTTCCTTAATTTATATTTTTAATGCATTAAGGCTATTTATTTAGTCACAAATCACAATTCTAGGGTATATAAGAAATTCATTAATTTTCTTTTTAACATCTGTATCAATATATCAATACAGTTCAGTTCAGTTCAGTCGCTCAGTCGTGATTCTTTGCGACCCCATGGACTGCAGCACGCCAGGTCTCCCTGTCCATCGCCAACTCCTGGAGTTTACTCAAACTCATGTCCATTGAGTCGGTGATGCCATTCAGCCATCTCATCCTCTGTTGTCCCTTTCTCCTCCTGCCTTCAAGGTTTCCCAGCATCAGGGTCTTTTCAAATGAGTCAGTTCTTCCCATCAGATGGCCAAAGTATTGGCGTTTCATCTGTATACTCAGTTATATTTTCAACATAAGCCACGTGTTCTTCAGTTATATCTTTCAACTGTTGCTTCTGTTCCAATTCTTGTGATTTATTTTTCAAGAAATTCATAATTCTTAAATTGGATTTCCATTTATTGTCTTTGCATTACTATGATATTAACTATTTTCATTGTTTTTGTCATTTTCCCCTACATTACATGACATCTTTTTAAATTCGACCTTTATATCCCTTATTCAAGATTCTTCTAAATTTCTAATTCTGTCTTCTAATTGAGGTTTTTAATTTAACTGTTGATTTTGTTTGCCTAGTTTCCTTATAGCATCAATTTCCTGTTAAATTTCTTTCTTATTTTATCTCTTCTCTTATAAAGATTTCATGTCCTTGTTTTTTAAACCTTGGTTTATCCACAAAATTTATTTTTAGTGATATGATATCCTCCAAGTCTTCAAAACAATGAGAAGAGAATCAGCTTGGTCTAGTGTTTGCCGATAGTCAGGTTTTGTGGCATGGCTTTCTCTTTACCTAACTTTTGTTGCTGTTCAGTCACTCAGTCACGTCCAGCTCTTTGCGACCCAATGGACTCCAGCACACCAGGCGTCCCTGTCCATCACCAGCTCCCAAAGCTTACTCAAACTCATGTCCAGTGAGTCAGTGATGCCATCCAACCATCCCGTCCTCTGCTGTCCTCTTCTCTTCCTGCCTTCAATCTTTCCCAGCATCAGGGTCTTTTCAAATGAGTCTGTTCTTTGCATCAGGTGGCCAAAGTATTGGAGTTTCAGCATCAGTCCTTCCAATGAATATTTTTGTCATTGTTGTTTTCCAAATTTTAAACTTTTTTATTTTGCATTGGGGTATAGCCGATTAATAACCAATAGTTCCTTTTAAATACAAATTAGTAAGTTCCAAAAACTTACCACTTTTTGAATTCTTCAATATAAAAATCCTTAAACTAAAAGCTGTCTCTTTTTTTTCCCTTTTCTTTTTTTTAATTTAAATTTATTTATTTTAATTGGAGGCTAATTACTCTACAATATTGTATTGGTTTTGCCATACATCAACATGGATCTGCCACGGGTGTACACGTGTATCCTAAACCCCCCTCCCACCTCCCTCCCCTTACCGTCCCTCTGGGTCGTCCCAGTGCAACAACTTGGAGCATCCTGTATCCTGCATCGAACCTGGACTGGTGATTCGTTTCTTATATGATATTATACATGTTTCAATGCCATTCCCCCAAATCATCCTGCCCTCTCCCTCTCCCACAGAGTCCAAAAGACTGTTCTATACATCTGTCTCTCTTTTGCTGTCTCGCATACAGGCTTATCGTTACCATCTTGCTAAATTCCATATATATGCGTTAATTATACTGTGTTGGTGTTTTCTTTCTGGCTTACTTCACACTGTATAATAGGCTCCAGTTTCATCCACCTCATTAGAACTGATTCAAATATAATCTTTTTAATGGCTGAGTAATACTCCATTGCGTATATGTACCACAGCTTTCTTATCCATTCGTCTGCTGATGGACATCTAGGTTGCTTCCATGTCCTGGCTATTACAAACGGTGCTGTGATGAACATTAGGGTACACGTTTCTCATTCAATTCTGGTTTCCTCAGGGTGTATGCCCAGCAGTGGGATTGCTGGGTCATAAGGCAGTTCTAGTTCCAGTTTTTTAAGGAATCTCCACACTGTTCTCCATAGTGGCTGTACTAGTTTGCATTCCCACTAACAGTGTAAGAGGGTTCCCTTTTTTCCACACCCTCTCCAGCATTTATTGCTTGTAGACTTTTGGATCGCAGCCATTCTGACTGGCATGAAATGGTACCTCATTGTGGTTTTGATTTGCATTTCTCTGGTAATGAGTGATGTTGAGCATCTTTTCATGTGTTTGTTAGCCATCTGTATCTCTTCTTTGGAGAAATGTCTATTTAGTTCTTTGGTCCATTTTTTGATTGGGTCGTTTATTTTTCTGGAATTGAGTTGCAGGGGTTGCTTGTATATTTTTGAGATTAGTTGTTTGTCAGTTGCTTCATTTGCTATTATTTTCTCCCATTCAGAAGGCTGTCTTTTCACCTTGCTTATAGTTTCCTTTGTTGTTCAGAAGCTTTTAATTTTAATTAGGTCCCATTTGTTTATTTTTGCGTTTATTTCCAATATTCTGGGAGGTGGGTCATAGAGGATCCTGCTGTGACTTATGTCAGAGAGTGTTTTGCCTATGTTCTTCTCTAGGAGTTTTATAGTTTCTGGTCTTACGTTTAGATCTTTAATCCATTTTGAGTTTATTTTTTTGTACGGTGTTAGAAAGTGGATTTTGGAGCCCAAGAAAATAAAGTCTATCACTGTTCGCATTGTATCCCCATCTATTTGCTATGCCCTTCCCTTAGGTGAAAACCATATGCCAATGTCTCTTTCATATTTTAATTCTCATTTCTGCTTCATATGTTTTTACCTAACTAATTGCAGTTTTTAAAAAAATTACTTCTTTTTTCTTAGAAAACATAAATTATAGATTGGACATACAAAAAGCTTTAATGCCCAAGGTACATTGTGGCGTTTTCCTCCAGAGGACAATATAGCAAAGCCTCACAGTGCCCGCCTGTCACTGTCTGACTCATTTTCTGGGGGTTGGGATCTCTGAAGCCACTTGACTTAAAGGAATTTTGGAGTAGGGCTTGGAAGAGTGTCTCACTACCTCAAAATTATAACTCTCTGTAGCAGAGAAGTAGATTTGCTATTTGGGGATGATAAAGATTTGTGTTTCTGATATGCAAGCAAAGATGTCAGTGAGAAATTTTATTTTCTTTATACTACAGGTAAGAATGTTTCCCTTCCCTTAGGTGAAAACCATATGCCAAAGTCTCTTTCATATTCTAATTCTCATTTCTGCTTCATATGTTTTTAATTAACAAAAATGCTCCCTATGGTCAGGCAATATGTTGACTGTCAGCCTTAGTTTCAAATGAAATTACAAATTATAATCATTTCCTGAGTTCCCATAGATATTCCATTAGGAATTGAGCAAAACTGAATTAAAGCTAGCCAAATGTTATAACATGATGGTTAAAAAAAACCAAACAAACAGTATTTCAGTAGAAATAAAGGATTTTCTTTACATATATACTCATATATATATCATAAAAGTGGGAAACCTTATAAAACACAAAATAAAGTTTAAGAAATCATAACAGATTACATCTGCAATGCTTTAATAATTAAATCTCTAGTATATACTTTTAGTAAAATAAAATATCTGAGATGCAGGTATTAATCCAGTGCTGACAACACATTGTTATGATTTGCACAGAGACTGAAACAAAGATTTTGAGATATACAGAGGAAACTGAAAAGAAATAAGACATTGTAACAAATCATAATATGACATTAGTAAAGAGGAACTTAAAAAATCAGCAGTTTCTAGATACTTTCCTTTATTCATAGAGATTATTAGCAAATGAGAAAAGGACCTTTAGGTCATGTTTTTGTAAATTTTTAGACATGTGCTTTTTATACAGTTAAGTTCATCCATGTTGAGTGCACAGGTTGAAAACCTTTAATAATGTATATAGTTGTGCAGCTACTAGCATTTTCAAATGTAATATTATTTCCATCCCCTACTCCAAATTCCCTGATACCTGTTGCCGTACCATGCTCAGTCATGTCCAACTCTTTGGGACCCCATGGACTGCAGCCCTTCAACTCCTCTGTCCATAGAACTTTCTAGGCAAGAATATTGGAGTGGGTTGCCATTTCCTATTCCAGGGGATCTTCCCCACCCAGGGATCAAACCCACATCTCTTGCATCTCATGCATCAGCAGGCAGATTCTTTACCTCTGAGCCACCTGGGAAGCTGATATCTCCTATATCAGATATATCTGATATCTCTGATATCTACAACTTGTCAACACGATAACATCAGTTTTTTAGATGTGAGAAACACATTCAAAGGCAAAGCATGTTTGCATGTCTCTCCAAGCTTCCTTGGTTCCCTGGGGTGTCACATACGCATGTGTATTTTATCAGCCAGACAGGCAAGCATGGAATATTTATTATCTGTACTTCAACAGTCTCTTGGCTCTCATTACTAAAATTCTCCTGTAAATTCTTAGCTGTCCTGTAGCCTATTCCACACCAAGCTCCCGCTCTTTGTCTGGTAAAGTGATAGGTTTTAACTACTTAAGTGTGGGAGGGATAGGAACGGGCATATTGTAAGAAAGCTATAAAGTCACCATTATTTAACAAGAAAGCATCAATTATTCCTGAGTAAATTTTTTCAAGTTGTTGTTTGCATTTGGTCATTTTCCTGTGACTGAAATTTTTGTTTTTAATAATTTTATCCAGTTTATTCTTTTTTTCATGGAGGAGAGTATCTTTTCCCCCTGCCTTCCACCTCTCATTACCATCACTGGAAGTAGCATGATCAGTCCATTTTTGTGAAGAGGAAAAAAGCTATACATACACGCACACCAAAATGATGCTAAATACCATATAATATCTGCCTCAGCAGGCTGTGTAGGTCTTGAAAAGCAGTGATGCTGAGGCTGAGGATGTAATGGAGTTGGGTGTTTTTCAGTGTGTGACAACAGGTCTTATACATAACTGGTCAGAGGAAAGAGTGTGCTAAGTTGCTTCAGTCATCTCCAACTCTTTGCAACCCCATGGACTCATAGTCCTCCAGGCTCCTCTGTCCATGGGATTCTCCAGGCAAGAATACTGGAATGAGTTGCCATGTCCTCCTCCAGGGGAACTTCTCAACCAGAAATCAAACACCATGTCCCCTGCGTCTCCTGCATTGCAGGTGGATCCTTTACCACTGAACCACTGGGGAAGGATCAATCATAGCAAGAATAAGCTTCATCTTCAGCTTGGGAGAAGAGTCAAGAAGAACACGAAGAATAAAAATGATGAATAATTCAGTTGTCTGTGGATGGTATCCCATGTTATTTTAATGATAATGACAGTCCATTATTCTTTGTCATTAGTTATGATTTTAATACCAAAAAAAAGACCAAAAGTAAAATTAAGAATAAAGAGAAATTTCTTTTGTTAACTATTTGAACAGGCCAAAGGGGTAAGTTATAAAATTTCTTTTTCTTTAGCACATTATGAGTAGAAAAAAAAATCTCTGGCAAGGATTGAAATCAAATTAAGATAAAGTTGACAAGTACTTGATACTATTGCCAGGTGCAGATGACTATAAATTATATTAGGCTATAAGCTGTGATGAGATTTTGTAAATCAGTACTTGGCAATTAATTATAATTGATACACAGTATCTAAAGTACTACTAAGCTAATACTTGTTACAATTATTTCCTACCCTCTCTCAACTTAATATACAAAACACATTACACATTTTGTATTAGAATTATTGAATTACTGAGAATCAAAAGTATTATGTAGCTAGAATATGGGTTTTAAGAGAAAAAAAATCATATATAGGCAAAGCCTTCGTATTATCACTCACTACTTATTATCTGCTGACTACCACTTGTGGGCTCTAGCCACTGTATCCTGTGCCTTTCATAAAAACAACTCTACTGAGATAAATGAACCTGCACAAATAGCTTAAATATGGGCAAATCACTATGTATTCTGAATATTCTCAGAAGAGTAAATGTTGCATGTAGGTCTGACAAAGAAAAGAAAATTATATGTGTAAAACACAATTGTCCCTGATAATAGATGCCAGGAAATCTCAATGAAGCCATTTAAAATGGTGCAAAGTTATTACCCTCCCACCCACATTTTTGTAATTCTTTTTTGATTAAGGCTGGAATTTTATTTTCCCATTTGTTTACAGATTTTTCATTTACCTGTGCTAACAATAGTGCTTTATATACTTTGAAATTTTTTTAATATACTTTATATACTTTGAAAATTCCCAGTGCTTTATATACTTTGAAATATTTTCACTTGATATGTTTGACCGAAACAGCTCTGCTATTATCCTCAGTTCAGTTCAGTTGCTCAGTCATGTCTGACTCTTTGCGACCCCATGAATCGCAGCACGCCAGGCTTCCCTGTCCATCACCATCTGCCGGAGTTTACTCAGACTCACGTCCATCGAGTCTGTGATGCCATCCAGCCATCTCATCCTCGGTTGTTCCCTTCTCCTCCTGCCCCCAATCCCTCCCAGCATCGTCTTTTTCCAATGAGTCAACTCTTCGCATGAGGTGGCCAAAGTACTGGAGTTTCAGCTTTAGCATCATTCCTTCCAAAGAAATCCCAGGGCTGATCTCCTTCAGAATGGACTGGTTGGATCTCCTTGCAGTCCAAGGGACTCTCAAGAGTCTTCTCCAACACCACAGTTCAAAAGCATCAATTCTTCGGCACTCAGCCTTCTTAATAGTTCAACCCTCACATCCATACATGACCACCGGAAAAACCATAGCCTTGACTAGATGCACCTTAGTCAGCAAAGTAATGTCTCTGCTTTTGAATATACTATCTAGGTTGGTCATAACTTTTCTTCCAAGGAGTAAGGTCTTTTAATTTCATGGCTGCAGTCACCATCTGCAGTGATTTTGGAGCCCCCCAAAAATAAAGTCTGACACTGTTTCCACTGTTTCCCCATCTATTTCCCATGAAGTGATGGGACTGGATGCCATGATCTTCGTTTTCTGAATGTTGAGCTTTAAGCCAACTTTTTCACTCTCCTCTTTCACTCTCATCAAGAGGCTTTTTAGTTCCTCTTCACTTCCTGCCATAAGGGTGGTGTCATCTGCATATCTGAGGTTATTGATATTTCTCCCAGCAATCTTGATTCCATCTTGTGCTTCTTCCAGCCCAGCGTTTCTCATGATGTACTCTGCATATAAGTTAAACAAGCAGGGTGACAATATACAGCCTTGACGTACTCCTTTTCCTATTTGGAACCAGACTGTTGTTCCATGTCCAGGTCTAACTGTTGCTTCCTGACCTGCATACAGATTTCTCAAGAGGCAGGTTAGGTGGTCTGGTATTCCCATCTTTCAGAATTTTCCACAGTTTGTTGTGACCCACACAGTCAAAGGCTTTGGCATAGTCAATAAAGCAGAAATAGATGTTTTTCTGGGACTCTCTCGCTTTTTCCATGATCCAGCGGATGTTGGCAATTTGATCTCTGGTTCTTCTGCCTTTTCGAAAACCAGCTTGACTATCAGGGAGTTCACGGTTCACATATTGCTGAAGCCTGGCTTGGAGAATTTTGAGCCTTACTTTACTAGCATGTGAGATGAGTGCAATTGTGCGGTAGTTTGAGCATTCTTTGGCATTGCCTGTTTTTGGGATTGGAATGAAAACTGACCTTTTCCATTCCTGTGGCCACTGCTGAGTTTTCCAAATTTGCTGGCATATTGAGTGCAGCACTTTCATAGCATCATCTTTCAGGATTTGAAACAGCTCAACTGGAATTCTCTCATCTCCACTAGATTTGTTCGTAGTGATGCTTTCTAAGGCCCACTTGACTTCACATTCCAGGATGTCTGGCTCTAGATTAGTGATCACATCATCATGATTATCTGGGTTATGAAGATCATTTCCAGAGGAGTTTAAGAAAATTAGTTAGTGGTTATATTAGTGGATAGTCATGATTCTATCCAACGGCCAGAAGTAAAATTAAACAAAATCCAGACTTTGCTCTCACGTACTTTTTTAGACCAAGTCAAATGTGATTTTTTTTTTCCCATCTTGCATGCTGATACAACCGCTAGAGAAGATATTGTTTCTTTTATAGTCAGAAAAATGAAGGCATTTGTTATTGTCAAAAGGAGGTATCCCTTTTCTTAAATGTATTTTTAGATGCAGACACCCTAGCGAAACATGACCGTTGCTAGAGTCAGTTCAGTTCTGTTCATTCGCTCAGTCGTATCCGACTCTTTGTGACCCCATGAATCGCAGCACGCCAGGCTTCCCTGTCTGACACCAACTCCCAGAGTTCACTCAGACTCGCATCCATCGAGTCAGTGATGTCATCCAGCCATCTCATCCTCTGTCGTCCCCTTCTCCTCCTGCCCCCAATCCCTCCCAGCATCAGAGTCTTTTCCAGTGAGACTTTCCAATGAGTCAACTCTTCGCATGAGGTGGCCAAAGTACTGGAGTTTCAGCTTTAGCATCATTCCCTCCAAAGAAATCCCAGGGCTGATCTACTACAGAATGGACTGGTTGGATCTCCTTGCAGTCCAAGGGACTTTCAAGAGTTGCTAAAGATTAGGAAAACTAAATTCTGGGTAAACATCCACGTTTCCTCTCTTATACTTGGTCCATCACTTGTATGTTACAACATTTGCCATGCCTTGGCAACTGTCCCTGGCCTCAGGTGATTTATGTGATAATACTAGGAAAGTGAAAGTGAAAGTCACTCAGTCGTGTCCGACTTTTTGCGACCCCATGGACTATACAGTCCATGGTATTCTCCAGGCCAGAATACTGGAGTGGGTAGCCTTTCCTGCTCCAGGGGCATCTTCCCATCTCAGGAGTCAAACCCAGGTCTCCCGCATTGCAGGTGGATTCTTTACCAGCTAAGCCAGGAGGGAAGCCCAAGTTCTAAGAAGTCAAGTGCAATATGTTTTTTTTTCTAAAATTTTTTGCTTTTTTTTTCTTCCACAGCAAAACTTAAGAAATATTTTGAATTTAAATTGAACTTAATTTTTCCTTCTAGTTGGTCTACACATGTTTAGAATCTGTTTCTATGTTTTTGAAACCCAGGTTATAAGAAGAAATGACTAGTTAGTTTGTGAGATTTGCTTCATTCTCTGGAAAAACCTCATTACTTACACAAATATGATGTCTTTTAACAGACATTCAGATCTTTTTCTCTTTAACCTGTTTGTTACGAAGCTTTTAACAAGGCAGAGCTCTTGAGTGGGTTTTGTAAGACAGATATGTTAATCCCTCAGTGGGAATGCAGACATTTAGAAACAAGAGAACACGAACGAAGGCAAGCACACTGCTTCTCAGGCTTGTTTTCCTCCCAACAGACTTGAGAAGAAAGTAGAGAAAGCCTGCTAAATTAGCTGGCACAGAACATTAAAAAAACTGGATGGGGAATTTTAAAAGGCAGAAAAGACTTTTAATGAGGCAGTACCCTGAGGGAGATCAAAAGCCTGTTAGATACAATAGTTATGATGGAATTAAGTAGTAAAAGGGCCATTTGGATAATTAAAGCCTCCTTTGTGACTGTTCAATCCCTGGGTCGGGAAGATCCCCTGGAGAAGGAAATGGCAATCCACACTAGTATTCTTGCCTGGAAAATCCTATGGATGGAGGAGTCTGATATGCTAGTCCACGGGGTCGCAAAGAGTCGGACGCAACTGAGTGACTTCACTACCACTTCCACTTGTGACTCTTAGGGCTTCCCAGATGGCTCAGTGGGTGAAAAATCTGCCTGCGATTCAAGGAGACTCAGGTTCAATCCCTGGGTCAGGAAAATCCCCTGAAGAAGGGCATGGCAACTTATTTTAATAGTCTTGCCTGGAAAATCCCATGGACAGAGGAGCCTAAAGGGCTACAATCCATTGGCTTGCAAAGAGTTGGACATTACCGAGCATACGCACACGCACATGTGACTTTTATAGCCTTCATCCTTAGACGTCTCTGTCCTTGTAGCTAGAGATGTGAGCAGAAATCCACTTACAGGTTCTGCACTAGCTGAGAGCAATGTGGTTGGGAGGGGTAGCCTGGCAGCCCATGGACCACATTTGACCCAAATAAAATTATTTTTTGACCTGTATGGTGTTTTGAGATTCACATAATGTAGGGAGGGAAAAAATCCAGTTCTATGACTTCCCTTGAAAAACCAGATCTAGAAGCTCTGGTCCTAAACTCCCTCATAGTAGCTGCTGGCTAGTTCTGAGTAGCATCAGTCCCCTTTAGACAGGACATAAAGACTTGATACCCCATAAACTTAGTGCATGAATTATTGCTTAAGTAATAGTTTCTCTATTGTTGTCTATATAAAAATGGGAAACTAAACACTGAAAATTAGACGAAGATGACACAATTTTTCTTGCAAGTGGTCCACTTCCTCTGTCTGTATCATCTACCTAGTCTCTACTGCATTTCATTCTGTCACCCTTGCCATGGAAAATGCTTATTAGCCTGAATTTGTTGGAATGGCTTTGAAGATACCCATGAACAGCTGCCTTTTAGAAAAAAATTGATTCTGTTTTTAAATATATTTTGCTGTAAAATGGATTGTTGCCTTCCTAATTCCTTTTTGGTTTATTAATGTGCGATGACAGTGTGATAGGAAAGAGAAAAACAGGTGTTAGAGTTTGGCAGCCTTGGTTTAAGTTCCAATTATTAGCTTTGCTAATAATCATGGATAGACCTGAGAAAAGTCTCATTCTGGCCACAGTTTCCTCCATCCTAAAAATAGATATAATAAAAATTGTTACACAGTGTGATTCTGTATGTTAAATAGGAGCATCACATAAAACTCCCAACTGCTCAGTAAATGACACTTTATCAATTATAATCATATTCTAACTCCAGATTTAACTAAGATTTTGTGACAATAAAATTAAGTAACCTGAAATATGTCAGATGCAAGCAGGCTATACAATGAGTAGCCCCCTCAAGAATGTATGAGAAGTATGATTGCTCACTCAGAGATTAATAAAATAAATATAATGAATTAGAGCAAGAGTCAGCAAATTTTTTTCTGTTAAGAAACCATAGTAAATACTTAAGGTTTTGCATGTCACAGGGTCAGTGTCACGGCTTGTAGGTTGCTGCCCTTGTAGCAAGGAAGAAGCCCTAGACAATACATAAATGAATGAGTATGGCTGCCTTCCAATAAAGCTGTTTATGAACACTGAAACTCGAATTTCATATAATTTTCACATGGCATGAAATATTATTCTTTTGATTTTTTTCAACCAGTTGTAAAAGTAAAAGCTATTTTTAGTTCTGGGCAGTATAAAATCAGATGGCTGGCTGAAGTTGGCCTGTGGGTTGTAGTTGGCCAACTCCTGTATTAAAACAGTAATATGAAAACTCATAAAAAATATTCTGGTTCACAGAGATACACTTAAGGCTTTGTATCTAAATAATCAGAAGCAAACAGGGAGTTCTAGAAACAAATTTTGGCAGAATCAATCCTCTCAATGTCTACCTGGCTCCAAGCCCATCTGGAAGGACTAGCCCTGTCTGGAAATTGATGTGTTGGACTAACACAGCCTGTTGCTACTCAGTAGTCAAATCACGCCAAACTCCCCTTACTCACCATGAGTCTTTTTACATATCATTTGGCTTTGCTTTTTTCTGCAGTGTCGTTTACAGGGAGGGAATGTACTGGTCAAGTTGACACAAATATCTATTTTGTTTGACAGGTATTTCATGTTGCAAATGGATAAACTGTGATTCTGATTTGCTCATCTGTCTTTCACAAGTCCTTTTTTTTTTTTTTCCTTTAAGCCTGAATCAGCATTTCCAAATCCAATTAACTTGAGGATATATTTGAGAGTATTTTTATGAACCTACATGGTGGAGGACCATGTCCTCAACACTGGTTAATTTATGAAGGTAATTTTGCTTTAAAGACCCTCTCTGTGTGGCCAGTCATCCTCCCATAGAAAGTCTGATGCTCAGTCTGGGCTACATTGTCTTCATCCAACGTCAGACTCTTTTCAGAAGGTTAGTGCAGCAATTTGTTGAGTTATTATGAGTAAAGGAATAGGAAGTGCTCCATTAGTTTTCACTATTATGATGATCAAGACTATGATTATTGACAGTGCTGTCACTTTACCTTGGTGTCTTAATTATACCTATAAGTTGGCCTCACTCCTTTTTATGATCCTGATATTAAAAGACTATAATTCATTTAAATTGGTTGCTGGGATAGGGTGAATTACATTAAGACTGTTTAAATTCCTTACCTAATTTAAAACTACTCTGAAATAGCTCTTTTTTCCATAAGATGTTAAAAAGTGCTTTCTACTTACAATCAAGGTTATGTTTAGCAGAAAAAGAAAGAAGAGTTCAAATGCATTGAGCACTTACTCTTTGTTAGAATCCCTAGGCTTTAACGTTTTTGAGAGTCCTATTGGCTGTTATAGCTGTTCTCTTTGTATCAGCAAGGAAAACGGTTGCTCAAAAAAATAAAATCCTGTTTGTAAGGTCACAAAGCTAGGAAGCTGTGGCTCTGGGATTTGAATTGGAACTCCCTCCTCTCCCTGTTTGTAAACAGTATAGATCCATTTATGCATACATTCTTTGTACAAGAATTGTCCTATAGATTACATCTAGATATGGTATAAACTCTACCATACAATGCTATAATTTTACTCTAAACTGCCGTATGTCTTTACAAAAAATAAAGAATAAACAAAAGATAATGTTTGTTTATTTTCACATCGCTACAATTTCTGATATGAATCTGAGTCTCTTTGGCTTCAAGGTTGAAGGTTGTCTGCTACATGATGACAGGCAGCTCCATCCGATCCCCAAGCTCATTTAAGCTTAGACATAGGACTGCTCTACTATGGTATAAGCCACAGTCTGTAGAAAGGCACAAAAAAGAATAAACTGCCCCCCAAGTTTAAAACAAGAGTAGGAATAACATATTAACTTAGGGCTTATGATGTGTCAGGATTCCACTTAGTGCTTTACAGGTACTTTCTCATTTAATTGTATTACCATTAATAATAAGCAGGTAATATTGTTAGCTCCAGTTTGTAGATGAAGGAACTGAGAATTAGAGTGGTAATTTTCTCAGTATAAAAGAGCTAGTGAGAGGCTGAGCTGAGATTAAAATGCAGGTCTCTCTGACTGGAGAGCTTATATTTATTTTCACTAAGATATCCCCATTATTTTGTGTTCTGTGGTTGTATCTATAATCATTACATTGCCACGTACTTATTTAAATCAATATATACAGGATTCATCTTGTAATACTCTAAAGAATACTCTAAAATTGCCATATATTCACAAACATAAGGTAATGTCAATTATTATAATGTGTTTCCAATTTTTTTCTGATAGAAAGATTCCCCCAAAGTGGGTTTCAGATTTTAGCTTTTTCATAAACTTTTAGATTATAGATTAATTGCCTCATTGTTTTCAGTCTGTTAACTTACTTATGTATAGATATGCATATATATCTAAGTTGCCATAGAAAATCATGGATTAATTTAGAAATATTCTTTTTTTTTTTTTTTACTTTTGCAGTTCATGGAATGATTTTTTTTTTCAAATTTTTCACATGTATCTTTAACTCCAGGGCTGTATTCACAACAGAACTACTTTTTGAGTCATCTAACATGGTTTTCCAGAACACATTATTTTTATTTCCATATAAGTAAATTGAGACATGGCCCATTTTGAGTTTTAGTTTGAATATGATGTAAAAAATTTTCCTAAGCCATGAGACTCATTTTCAAAACTTAGAAGTTTGTTTTTAATGTGTCCTGTGATCTCTTTGACTTAACCATTAACTGTACTGTGTTTACGCCCTGAAAAGTTTACAACTAGATCCATCACTGACAACAATATAAAAGTAAACCCAGGACTAACATTATATCTGTCAACATTATTTATCTTTTCCTCTTTTTATTTTGAAACAGTATACACTTAGATGTATTAATCCTCACACAATTGACTGGAAGCTTCAATGAGACAGCAAATGATGTCTAGAGTGAGGGCTCTGCACATAGTAGGAACTCAGTTGTTAGTTCCACAAACCAATGCAGCTCATGCTACTGATGAAGGCAATATTCTGACTCTGCCTTTTGTGGTTATAGTACTTTTGACCTTGAAAAAGTCAGCTGATGGATCATCTCCTTTATAATCAGAAGACTAAGAGGCAGTGCATTCAGCTGGTGCCTGCGGTTCCATCTGCTTGCAATCTGGTCACTACAACTTTTCTTCCCAGAAGAGGCCTTGAACTGCTCTCTTGGTTTATTGCCCCATGGTTCTCATGATAATGACAATGATAATGACAGTAATTTTTCTGATTTGGGTGGAGAGATACAATCTACAAGCTCCTTTACACGTGGTAGAGCATTTGTGTCTAACAATGAGGCTGCAGCCAAGGTGTTAGTGTCTCTTATTTTCTAGATGAGAAATTTGAGGCACACAAGAGGTTTGATAAGTGTCTAAAGTTCCCAAAGCTAGTACCAAACAGCTGTCACATAAACCTTGTTGGGTCAAAACATGAGTCATGTAGGGCAAAACCTACGATGACTGCAGTTAGAGTCAATAATACTGTGCAGTATACACACCCTTTCCTTTTTCCACTGTCAAAATTAGATGGAATGAAAATTAAAACTTATTTTAAAAATCATGTCCAATGGATTAAGACAATGCTATATAATTCTCTACATAGAAACAAGATACTCTGTTGCCTAAAGAGTATGGTCTCTGAATCAGAGGCAAGGGAAATCCTCCAGACAAACCCAATCAGTCCTTTCTGTAAGGGCCTCTAACTTTTGAGCATTACTTCTCTATCAAAATACACTTCATCTTTGTCTATCTACTTTCATTGTTGGGCGAATTTCTGAGCAGTCTTGAAGAAACCAATGCAAAAGCCGAGTCCTCTATCAAACCTCTCTCATTACCCCTAGATGTAAGTAGATATACCTTCTCTGTGCTACCATGGTCTATGTGATCCCTGGGAGCTAGGACAAAAATTTATTTATAATTTTCCCTGTGCCCAACAATGGTGGAGTTTCCATGTAGTGGATATTTGATGGCATTTTTCACAGAGTCAGCCATATGGTCTGGGGAAAACTTATCCACCCCCAGCTCCAGGATTGTATTTTTTAAAAGATAATCAGTGTATCTGATATTCAGGCAATGTGGTTGATCCTTGAAAGGCAGCAGGTTCAATTCAACTCAATAAAAATATAAGATATTTGCTAGAAGTTTCTGAAATGAATAGAAACTTCCTTCCTTGCCGGGGTCCAGCCCCGGTGGATCCAGGGAATTCGAAGGGTGGACGGAGTAGGCGAGGAGATATTTATTTAATTAGAAATACGAGATTAGATTAGGAAAGAATAGTGTAGTAGGAAAAATAGTGGAGAAAAGAGGCTGAATAACTTGGTTTACGTGGAGAACTAATAAAACCTCGAGACAAGAGGTTTGCACCATCTATGTTAGGCCACCGGCACCCACTTGAATAGCAGAGGGTGCCCCACCTTGGGCTCCCTCTTACGTGGGTCTTAGAAGCCAGGGCAAGTAGACATGGCAAACCTCCATGATCCAGATGGGAATTCAGCCAGAAAATAGAGTAAAGAAGACATGGGGAGACCAAGCTGCTTCAGTGAGCTAGGCCCCAGTAACTTTATTTTTAAAAGGACTTTTATACCTTTCCCACAAATGATGTTGTGTACATTATCTTCTGGCCTTGGAGGCCTGTGAACATTTTAAGACCCTCTTTTGATAAAGGCTGTTCAACTAGAAAACTTATTTTCCCTTGAAGTTTTTTTCTTTATATTTCTAATCTATGTCAGCCTCAGAAAGTATCAAGCAAAGTTACATTTCCACGAAGCAAAGGTGCAGTAAGTTACAACAAAGAAAGAACCAATTAGCTCAAAAGTCTGATGTGGTCAGTTTTAAGGCTACACTTGTTTTTCTTACATTCTAACTATGTTAACGAATGTGCTCCCAAGTGCACAGTGGATACGAGATATGGGAACTTAGCAACAAGTATTGGCTCAACAGTGAAATCTTACACCAGCACCGCTCTAATGATTCTTTAACTCTTTGAAAGGTTTTATGTTTTAGGCTTCCTGTGCCTCTCACAGTTGGGGGGTTGTAAACAATCGCATGCATAGTTGTAAAGTCCAGGTAAGGCAAGTTAGAGAGCCATCAGAGGTTTGAGCTGAAACACTCCTTTTATATGCAGGAGACTATTAACTGGGGCTCTAAGTTAACTTTTTCCAGAGAAAGGTGGTGGGAATAGCCCCCTGTTATGTCAGAAGAGTGGAAAGCACAGTACAATAAAGCAGGCAGACTCTGGTTTTGGGGGTAGATGCTCAGGAAAATCCAGGGGTACCCCTCAGGCCTGATCTCAGCCTTTGCCTTTTGCCAGGCCCCCTTCCTCATGACCTTTGCTACGGGTGGGATTTCCCATGCTGGCTCCCGGCACTTCCTCTTCTGGGAGAGCCAAAGGAAAAAAAGTGGATTCTTTTCCTCTGGACTCCCAAGCCTCTTAGGTAACCTCTAAACACTTCAGACTCAACACCTGCCAAGCAGAGGCCACCACTCTTTAACCTTGCCTCTCCTCTACCTTTCCCGTGTTTGCTACCTGCACTCAGACCACACGGGTATTTGGGAACCTGCTACTCATAATGACCCCTCCTTCTTTTTGACCCCATAATTTCTCAGTGTCCTGCCACATTTTTCCTTCCTAAATATTCCTATAATTTCTCACTTTATTATTTTAATCTACACTTCACTTTCTGGGTTCAATCCCTCGGTGAGGAAGATTCCCCTAGAGAAGGGAATGGCTATCCACTCCAGTACTCTTGCCTGGAAAATTCCATGGACAGAGGAGCCTGGAGGGCTATGGTCTATGGGGTTGCAAAGGGTCAGACACGACTTGAGCAACCAACACTTTTTTAGTACAAAGTAATTACCATTACTACTTCTAGTACCAGTACTCCAGTACTCTTGCCTGGAAAATTCCATGGACAGAGGAACCTGGTGGGCTACAAACCATGGGCTGGCAAAGAGTCAGACACAGTTGAGTAACACTTCACTTTCACTTCATGCTTTGTTTTAAAATTTTTATTCTCATAATTTAATGAAATAAACAGTATTATCTCACAAAAAGCTATTCAGAGAATGTGAATAAATTTCCCAAAGATACTTAGTTCCTATGTGATAAAAGCAGAATTTGAAACCAGTTTAATTCAAAGTCTGGTGCTATTTCCAGACAATTCACTCTCCATGGACCAGAACCAGGTTGTCTATTAGAACTACATGGAGTGAGTAATTTTGTCAAGGAGTAATTTCAACTTCCAAATTTTATCATTTAAAAAATACATTTCATAAAGCTATAACTGTCATTTCTAGTGATTCCTCTGATGGATTTGGGCAAAGTCAATTGCGAATATTTTGGAAAGGATTCACCACTTTAGAAACCATTAAGAACATTTGTGATTCATGGCAAGAGGTCCAAATCTCAAATTTAACAGGAGTTTGGAAGAAGTTGATTCCAGTTCTCATGGATGACTTTAAAGGGTTTAAAACTTCAGTAGAGGAAGTAACAGCAGGTGTAGTGGAAATAGCAAGAAAACCGGAAGTAGGGCTTGAAGCTGTAACTGAATTGCTGCAATCTCATGATAAAACAAGCAGGTGAGGAGTTCTAATGGATGAACAAAGAGTGCCTTTTTGAGATGGAATCTACTCCAAGTGAAGATGCTGGGAACATTGTTAAGATGACAACAAAGGACCTAGAATTGTACATAAGCCTATTTGCTGTAGCAGAGGCATGGTTTGAGACAATTAACTTTTGAAAGAAGTTCAACTGTGGGTAAAATATTCTCATACAGCATTGCATATTACAGAGAAATCGTTGGTGAAAGAACAGTCAGTCGATATAGTAAATTCCTTGTGCATGTAGTATACTCCTAGTAAACTGACCAAATGGACAGTAGGCTCCTCTGTCCATGGGATTTTCCTGGCAAGAATGCTGGAGTGGGTTGCCATGCCCTCCTCCAAAGGACCTTCCTGATCCAGAGATCAAACCCATGTCTCTCCCATCTCATTCATTGGCAGGTGGGTTCTTTACCACTAGTGCCACCTGGGAAGCTCAGAAATTGGCACAGCCATCAATCTCAAGGCAAGACCCTCTATCAACAAAGAGATAACTACTTACTGAAGGTTCAGATAGTGGGTAACGTTTTTAGCAATAGAATATTTTAAAATTAAGATATGTACATTGCTCTTGGGGGCATAATGCTATTGCACAGACTATTAACAGACTATGGTGTAGTGTAAAAATAGCTGTTACATGCATTGACAAATTTAAAATTTTGTGTGACTTGCTTTATTATGTTATTTGCTTTACTGTAGTGGTCTGGAACCTAATTCACTATATCTCCATGGTATATCTGTACTTTGTTAGAGATTCAAGGGACATATTTCGCATGGGAAACATTTAGGAGATGTGATCCAGAAGAAGCAGGCAACAAAATGCCATAGGGAAATGTTTACAGAAAGCTGTGTGTTCAACTAAATAGAAGACCAGATGTTACCATAAACTGCTCCACGTTAGAAAAATTCTTCTTTAGAGTTCTGGGTTGGAAAAATAATTGGTATCTTCTTGAAAACATGGGTAGCTTTTAGTACTGGCAATTGGGTACCTCAATTTCTTTCAGTTATCATGTAGAGTTATCACTTCTTTCAAGTCAGATACTAACAGGTTTGGCCATGTTTCAACACAAATTAGAAATGTTCAAAGAATATCAAGATTATAATTTCCAGTGAACCTTTCAGTTTTTGTCCTTCCATGACCTAAATTATGTTAGATAAAGAAAAGCTGTTATGCTTCAATTCAGTTCAGTCACTCAGTCGTGTCCAACTCTTCGCAACACCATGAACTGCAGCACACCAGGCCTCCCTGTCCATCACCAACTCCCAGAGTTTATCCAAACTCATGTCCGTTGAGTCAGCAATGCCATCCAACCATCTCATCCTATGTAGTCCCCTTCTCCTCCTGCCCTCAATCTTTCCCAGCATCAGGATCTTTTCAAATGAGTCAGCTCTTCACATCAGGTGGCCAAAGTATTGGAGTTTCAGCTTCAGCATCAGTCCTTCTAATGAACACCCAGGACTGATCTCCTTTAAGATGGACTGGTTGGATCCCCTTGCAGTCTAAGGGACTCTCAAGAGTCTTCTCCAACACCACACTTCAAAAGCATCAATTCTTCTGTGCTCAGCTTTCTTTATAGTCCAACTCTTACATCCATACATGACTACAGGAAAAACCAAAGCCTTGACTAGATGGACCTTTGTGGACAAAGTAATGTCTCTGCTTTTTAATATGCTGTCTAGGTAAATTCAGAGACAACTATTTAGGGTGGATCAGTGAAAACTTGCCCTGGAAACCTAAGGCTTCCACGTAACCATGTTGGTAAATTCTTTGGGGAAGAGTCAAGCTAGACATGAAAGGAGGAGAAACTCTCCACTAAAGATTTAGGATCAGTCTCTATGAGGAGAAAAAGAAAGGATGTTCAGTTTCATCCTCTACTGAGCAAGGTAGTGAGGCCCATTGACACTGTCCAAGGCTGAAGTGAGCAGCATTCCCAGATGCCTTTTTACAAATAAAGTAGCCTTTACTGCAGTAACAAACTAGTGTATTGGATCTGGAGCCAGGGTACAGAATGTATCAATGAGCCTGGCTTTGTGAATTTACATTCTAGCTTTATGCATATTCTTCAATCCTCAGGAGCATCCTCACGGTAGGCAGTATCATCATCCCCATTTTATCAATGGGGAGATGGAGTTATAGAAAAGTCTCAGTCTGCCAATCAGTGATATTGTGCTTTGCTTAGTCATTCAGTTGTGTCCAACCAACTGTGCAACCCCATGGGGTATAGCCTGCCAGGCTCCTCTGTCCATGGGGATTCTCCAGTTAAGAATACTGAATTGGGTTGCCGTGCCCTCTTCCAGGGGATCTTCCCACCCCAGGGATTGAACCCAGGTCTCCTGCATTGCAGGCAGATTCTTTACTGTCTGAGCCACCAGAGAAGCCCAATCAGTTGTAGAGCTGGGATTTGATCCTTGGCAGAGCAAATGCTTTCACCTACCATGCTATGCTGCCACTGCTGATGTCTGATGACAGTCACTGTTTATTATTCCCAATATGACAAAGGGAGCTAAAGAAAGCAGGACTTGTATAATTGTTAGGTCAGATGGATTAATACAATTGTTAGGTCAGACACATGCTAAACTAAGTGGCAAATTATCCTGTGTGGAATAACACTAAGAGCTTCAAGGCTACCTCTGTTCATTAGAGGGATGGAAACGTTAGTTCCTAAGGCAGTGAGTTCGAGTCTGCTTGGGAAGGATTGACTCAAACCCCCAAGGTGATGTTAGGGCAGTGTAAGGCCTTAGCACCCAGAGGGCATACCTTTGAATCCCAGCCCAGTACTGGTGTGAATCTTAGGTTCTTCATCTATAAAATGAGCATTAAAATGTCATTTTCCACACATAGGTTTATTGTAAGATTAGAAGTGATAATGCATGTAAGTGGAGTCCTGGGACATAGAACGTTTCCAATAAATCGTTATCCATTGTGTCAGATGGACTTAATATTCCTTTTTACACAAGAATTAACCAGACTTTAGCAGTTACTAGTTCAGGAAACTTGAAAGAGTGAGAGTAATGTGTGGAATGGGAGGATGTTGAGAGGGTTACATTCACACAGACTGCCAAGGCTCCTTCTCCTTTGCTCAAGAAACAAGTTCATATCATACAATTCTCCTCAATGTCTGCTTTGTCAGACTTCCAGCATTCATTTCTGTTGTAATCACATTTTGTCTAATTAACATCAAAATCTAATCTGTAAACACTCTAGGAAAAACATCTCCTGGGCAACATATCTTTTAATCCCTGGTGGTGTGTAATCAAGCAGGGGATTTGCTGAGCCCGGGATAAGTCCTACTAGCCCAAGTTGTAATCAAAGGGGCAGAGAAACTCATAGATTGAATAAGAGCACCTGAACCACCACAATTAGAAGAATTTTCCTTCAGAAGCTATTGGTCCCCTTAAGGAAAAGTATCAAGTATTACGAAAGAGAGAATTTGGGACAATTTGCTCTCAAGGGGCTCAATTATTTCTAAATATATTTCCAAATAAATGAGACTTTCTTAAACCATTTATCACCATAGCAACTAAGCTGGCAGAGTTGGTGGGAGTCTCAGCTTCTATCAACTGTGAAATATGCTTGTTGCTTGCAAAGCCTGTAGAAAAAAAGTGCTATATTGAATAAGTAAGGCAGTAAATTCATGAAGACTCACAGGAAATGAATGAATAAGGAATGATGGAAACATTTGCAAAGATGTACAATCTTACTCTGAGGGTTTAATAATAAAATTTCATTAGAAAAAGCCTTATTGTGCCCCCAATTTGGTTATCTCATAAATAAAATAATTCTCTTAAAAAACAAATACTTTTCTCTAATCATACATCCCAGCATACATGGCGCCTAAAAGGTTGTGGCCTGGAGATTGAGATTTGAGTTCTAGTCCCAACGTTGATGCTAATTAGCATCTGTGTTGAATAAGGCTTTCAACCTCACATGAACTGTTTCCTTTTCTGTACAATGAAAGAATGTGGGATTCTATTACTCACCTTGAATAAGTGAGGTAAACACTAACTTTTAAAACTCCTTTATGGCTTTAAAAAATGTCTTTCTGTTTGCCTGGTTGTGTGTGTGTGTGTGTGTGTGTGTGTGTGTGTGTGTGTGTGTGTGTTGTGTGTGTGTGTTTAAGTTCTGGAAAATGAATCAGGTATTCAGGCTCACGGATTACCTGTACATCTAAGACCCTGACTTCCTATGTGTCTTCTCAGTTTCAGTCAACCCCAGAAGGAAGGCAGGTAGACCACTCCAAGGCAATTTTGAAAAAGGGTGGAGGTAGATATTTATATTGACTGTACAACTTTGCACTTAGCTTACTTTTACATATTATCTCCTTTCATCCTTACAACCTTGTACATTGTATGTATAATTTCCATTTTAGATTATAATTCCCATTTTGAGGAAAGAAAGTGTTTAATCCACTTCCTCACTGTCCCACCACCAGCAAATGAGGTGGTTATGCTTTACTCCACATCTGCTGAACTCCAGGCTACCTCTCCTTTAAAACCATCTTGGTCAATGGCATAATGCTGTGCAAAAGGCTTGATCAGGAAGTCACGACTTGTGCTTAAGTTCCAGCACAGTCACCTATAGCTGTCTGACCTTAAGCAAGTCAGTACTGTCCTTGGGCTTTCATCTTCATCTCTAAGAGACTAGATCATAGGGAGTGACTACCCCTTGAGACAATGGGCATCTTCAGATGAAAAAGGATCAGAAAGCACCCAGAGGAGGAGTAGGAGGGTGAGGGTTTCAGACTCCCTGGGGCCCTGGGTATTTACTGCCAGAAGGCAGTGAGGTGACCACACGTGGAAGAGGAGGTTCAGCCTTTTGAAAACAAGGATGAACTCAGGTAGCACAGATTTTGAAAGGGGTTCACTCAGCATTCACAATTGGAAACAAAAGTCATACACTGAAATAAAATAAGCTAGAAAAGAGCTTTCTGACAACTGAGGCAAGGGTTAGGTTGAAAGCAGCAGGCTGCATTCAGCTGTCTCTATATTTCTCTGCAGGTGAATTACTTTCAACTAAACCCAGTATCCAGACTTGAGAGGAGTAGACTCTACTGGAAAAGTAGACCTTGCTTAAATGTGTTAATATATCTTTTGGGGGTTTTTGCTTATAAATTATCTCTTAATGCTTTGATAGTATCGATAGGATACGTTCATTGGAATCACATCACTTCCTTCTATCCCTGTACATTCTAAAGGGATAGTCAGCTGCAGTAAAGAGAAGAAAAACAAACGCAACCCTCACCTGACCACTGGCACCTTTTCAACCAGGCTTAGTAACTCTAGCAAAAAGTACTTGATAGAACTCTATCAAGCCCAGCTCTAGCTCCCTAACTCACAGCTTAGAAGAAAAGCTATTAGATATACTTCATGAATACTAACCCTCTAAATACAAGAAGAGAGAATTTCTGCTTTGAGAGGAATAATGCAAATAAAACAAAAGTCAAGGACCTGGAGTCAGCCAAGAGTGGATCCAGTTCTGATTCCTTCATTTGCTAGTGTGTGACTTAAATAAATTACCTAAGGGACTTTCTTGGTGGTCCAGTGGTTAAGACTTTGTTTTCCAATGCAGCAAGTGAGGGTTCAATCCCCAGTAAGGGAGCTAAGATTCCACATGCCTTGAGGCCAAAAAGTACAACATAAAAAGGAAGCAATGTTGTAAAAAATTTCAATAAAGACTTCAAAAATGGTTCACATCAAAAAAAATCTTTAAAAAATAAATAAAAATAAATTACCTCATCACTCTGTACTTCTTTCTCCTCCTCTGAAAATGGCTAGGAAAATTCTAACAGCTGTCAGTTTCATAGAATTTAAATGTATAGCTGAAAGCAAAAGATACAACAAGGAGTCAAAAATGAGAATCCTGGGGAAAAGTTGGAAGATAAGATTCAAAGGATGAAGTTTCAAGGCCAGAACACAGATGGTGTTAGGAAGTTTCAAGGCCAGAGTCTCCAATTACCAGCCAGCTGCAAAAATGTTGGCAAGCCTGCTGTGACTATCCACATTGAGGCCAAAATCACCAAGACAAAGGAAGAGAGGAAGCCTTCAAACTGAGAAGCAACAACAAATGCTTTGGACAATAGGAAGGAGCTTGACTACAGCTTGCTTTGTTAGTATAACACTGTTTAATGGTGTATTCCATGGGGCATCAAAGGTGGAAGAAATCATGCAAAGGCCTCCAATTCTTTTTTTTTCCTATTTAAAAATTTATTTTAATTGGAGGCTAATTACTTTACAATATTGTGGTGGTTTTTGCCATATATTCACATGAATCAGCTATGGGTGTACATGTGTTCCCCATCCTGACCCTCCCTCCTACCTCTCTCCTCATCCCATCCAACTAGTACAGCCACTATGGAGAACAGTGTGGTGATTCCTTAAAAACTGGAAATAGAACTGCCATATGACCCAGCCCTCCAATTATTATGCTTGTTCTTAGCTTTGCTTTAATGTCACATATCACAATGATGACATTCACACTGTTCTCCATACAGCGTGAATCCAGGCACCCCTCATGCCTGAACCCAAGAAGAAAGATGGAGGCTTTGTGAGAGGTGGTCTTCTGAACATGGCAGAATTGGAAGGTGCAAGAGCAATCCTTCTTTCCGCAGGAAGTGGCTTTCAGCCTTAGTCTCCATCTGTGCACCTCCTTGTCACTTTGGCCTAAGCAGCTATACTCCCAGGCCTAGAGGGTGTGGGTTAGGATGTCCAGAGTCCTCCACATAGACCCAACAGTGGCAAGCCAGATGGATAAGCCCAAAAGGGGCTTCAGCAGCATCTGTGCGTAGTCATGGATCACTCACTTCTCTAGGGCTGGGCTTCACACTTGCACAGTGAATTACCATTCATCTAGGCCAAGGCCAAAGTTTTTTTTAATTTTGCTTTACTTTGTATTCTTTTAATTTTTATTTTTGAAATAATTCCAAATTTTAAAAAATTACAAAAATAATGCAATGTACTCTCATACAGACTTTGTCCCAGATTTAGTTTCAAGAAGCAAGAATACATAAAGAATTCTCATATATCTGTCACCCCAGTTCACCACTTTTTCACAATTTGCCACATATGCTACATTATTCCCTGTCTCCCATATGGCTTTCCCGGTGGCTCAGTGGTAAAGAATCCACCTGCCAATACAGGAGACGAGGGTTCCACTCCTGGGTCAGGAAGAACCCCTAGAGTAGGAAAATGGCAACCCACTTCAGTATTCTCGCCTGGAGGATTTCATGAACAGAAAAGCCTGGCAATCTCAGTCCATGGGTCACAGAGTCAAATATGATTGAGCAAATAACATTTTCACTTTTTTCATATATATATATATATATATATAAAATATATATATATATATATATAATGTTCCACGAACCATTGAAAAGTAAGTGGCAAACACCATGCCCCTTTACTCCTAACCTGTGTAGTACATTAAATATATTTCTAACAGTAGAACATTCTTTTATATAATTACAATACCATTTTCAAGATCAAGAGATTTAGTATAGACACAATACTATTTTCAAATATACTGTCCAGATTCAAATGTTGCCAGTTTTCCTAATCATATCCTCTATAACTTTTTTTTTCCAAAAATCATGTGCTGCATTTAGTTGCCATATCGTTTTAGTCGCTTTTAACCTGGAACTATTCCTTCATCTTTCTTTGTCTTTCAGGAATAATACTGACATTTTCAGAGAGTACAGTACATTGTACATTTAAAAAAATATTTCTCAGGTTCTGTTTACTGCATTCCCTGATAATTAAATTCATGTTATGCCTTTTTTTTGCAGGAATATCTCAGAAATGATATCATGTCCTTCTCAGTACATCACAACAGGAAGCATGGGATCTCACTCTGGCTCATTGTTGGGATGTTAGCCTTGATCTCTAGACAATTTGTCCTGATCCTTATAATACTATGTGCGAGTCTGGATCAGTGGCACTTAATCTTTGTTGAGCATTAAAATTGTCCTGGGAACTAAACAACAAGCTTGAATATCCAGCCTTCACCCTCAAGCAGTGACTCTCTACCTTACCTGTGCATTGGAATCACCTGAAAAAATTTTAAGATGCCATAATGCCTGACTCTTACATTTAGAAATTCTGGCATGTATAGTTTGGGTTTTTCCTGGACATTAGAATTTTTTAAAACTCTCCAGGTCAAGCCAAGTGTGAGAATCACTGTTTTAGATCAGTTAGGTCAGATTTTCTGTTGGTGGACACTGGAATATTTTCAAAGCTCACCCGGGTATCTTGATGCATAGGCAGAGTTGAGAACCACAGGTGTACACCTAGAAGATTAGAGTCCAACTTTAATCAAAGAGGCAACCTGGAGCTGGGCTGGTTTTCTCAAGATCATACAGCTGACAAGTTGTGGGGTCATGTACAGCAACCAAGGCATTCTTTCCTGTTAACCATAGCTTTTCTGTGAATGAAGCAGAAGTCAGCTAGTTGACATTTATTTCACCTGAGAGGAGACCAAAGGGGCTATATTTCTGCCCCAAGCCCCAGAAATCTGAGAAAATCAGACAGTTATTTTCACACTGTTCTGTTCTGCTAACTTCAGGTTGTTCTGTTAATGACTACATCCTTTCTGCTCAGTGTGGTCCATGAACAGCAATATCAACATCAGAACTTCAAGCCTCACCTCAGATAAATTATTCAGTTTGGTGCAGGTAATCCTTACATAGAATCCCAGAAGGATGGTCCATGCATGAGGCTATTTGTTTACAGAAAGCTTAGTTGTGAGACATCTAATTTATTATAGGGCCACTTTAAGACAAGAATTGCTGGGTTTTCCATTTAGGATGGTAATTTGATTACCTTTATTGTGTACTTCTCTCTAACTCATGAGCATCCAAGTGACTGAGAAAATAAAATAGACATCCCTAGATCCTGGCAAGTATATCACTCAGAATTCAGAATTTTGGAAATTCTGGGAGGAAATGTGGTTAAGGGATTAGCAGGTCCTTACATATTATCTGGTACAAAGAGAAAATGTACCTGGGAAATAAGTGGATGTAAATACCTGGCAGAATTCTAAGCTAATAGGAATATGGGGAGAGGGGCGGTAGGAGTGGGCTACAAGAGACAAAGAACTTGACCTTGATTCAAGAAGTATGCCAAGACTGAGTCTATAATTCTCCCTCCAAAGTTACAGGTGCATGCTTTTCTGAGGAAAATGACATTTCTTTTTTTCTGCTCTTATATGTAAGAATAAACAAAATCCACCAATTGAAAAGATTTAGCTGTTCAAAAGAAGAGGAATAGAGATATGGAACTGAAATAAAAAGAATTTTGTAATTAATATTTTCAATGTGATTCCAGATGGCTTTGTAAGGAAAAATTGTTAGAAAATAAATATTCAATATCAGGAAAACATTGTTCCAGAATGGGCTTCCCAGCTGGCACCGTGGTAAAGAATCTGCTTTCCAAAGCAGGAGATACAAGAGACGGGTTTGGTCCCTGGGTCAAGAAGAAAAAGCAACCCACTCCAGTATTCTTGCCTGGAAACTCCCGTTGACAGAGGAGCCTGGCAGACTACAGTCCAGGGGGTTGGAGAGTCAGACATGACTGAGCACACTTACACACAGAAGTGTTTCAGATAATAAACCCAATTCCTGCATTTAAAAAACACTATGGAGGCAGTCACTAGCAAGTTGGATAACAAAGGAAACTGAGAAGCTAATAAAAATTGATCACAAAACATTGCCTCAGGACTCAGAGAAAAAAATAAAGGTAAGAATATACTAACAAGCAAACTGGCAAGACATTAGGAAAAATGATCCAGGATTTCCAACACACATGATACATGGAGTAGTTAGTATTATTTGCTCAGTCATGTCCAACACTTTGCAACCCCATGGTCTGTAGCTCACCAGGCTCCTCTGTCCATGGAATTCTCACCAGGCAAGAATACTGGAGGGAACTGCCATTTTCTACTCCAGGGGATCTTCCTGATGCAGGGATCAAACCCGGGTATCCCACATTCAGGGCAGATTCTTCACCATCTGAGCCACCTGTTAGGAGTCACTACATAGTCCTGAGTATAGGAAGATGAAATTGAGCAGGTGATATTTACTGATTTGAAAATTTATGTCCACACAGAATTCTTCATATTTGGGTTTATAGCAGCTTTTGTCCTAATTGCCCAAACTTGGAAGCAACCAAGATGTCCTTCAGAAGGCTGATAGGTGAGTAAGCTATGGTACATCTGGACAATAGAATGTTATTCAGCACTAAAAAGAAACCACAGTAATGGTTGTCAAGGGTTAGGAGGAAGAGAAAGACAAAGAGGCAAAACACAGAGGACCTTTACGGCAATGAAACTACTCTATATAATACTGTAACAGTGGATACATGTGCCATTTTACATTTGCCAAGCCCACAGAATGTACATTCTATGTTGTAACAGTGAATGTAACAGTGAATCTAAAAGTCAGCTACAGACTTTTAGTGACTGTAATGTGTCAGTGTGTGCTCATCAGTGGTAACGTACCACTCTGGTGGGGGGTATTGAGAGTGGGAGAGGCTGAACACGTGAGGATAAAAGGTATACGGGAACTCTCTGCATTTTCCACTCAATTTTACTGTGGTTGTAAAACTGCTCCAAAAAACTAAGTCTATTTTTAAACATATCAAGCATCAGCAAGTGATCAGAAGTGTTTTCCAGAACAGATCTTTCCAACAGCCTTTGCATTTATATCACTGGCAGCTACCTTGCTGCTGCTTCTAAGTTGCTTCAGTTGTTTCCGACTCTGTGCAACCCCATAGATGGCAGCCCACCAGGCTCCTCTGTCCCTGGGATTCTCCAGGCAAGAACACTGGAGTGGGTTGTCATGTCTTTCTCCAATGCATGAAAGTGAAGAGTGAAAGTGAAGTCTCTCAGTTGTGTCCGACTCTTAGCGACCCCATGGACTGCTGTCTATCAGGCTCCTCCACCCATGGGATTTTCCAGGCAAGAGTACTGGAGTGGGTCGCCATTGCCTTCTCCAAGCTACCTTGCAAGGCCTCTCAACTCAGAGTACAAACACCA
Organism: Ovis canadensis; assembly: GCF_042477335.2. Classification (NCBI taxonomy): domain Eukaryota; kingdom Metazoa; phylum Chordata; class Mammalia; order Artiodactyla; family Bovidae; genus Ovis; species Ovis canadensis. Next base: position 77,307,100 of record NC_091248.1, on the reverse strand, counting down.
TTTCTATGAGGTCAACATGAGTTGTTTCACTTTCAGTTCAGTTCAGTTCAGTTGCTCAGTCCTGTCCAACTCATTGCTACCCCATGAACTGTAACACACCAGGCTTCCCTGTCCATCACCAACTCACAGATCTTGCTCAAACTTATGTCCATCAGGTTGGTGATGCCATCCAACCATCTCATCCTCTGTCATCCCCTTCTTATCCTGCCTTCAATCTTTCCTGACATCAGAGTCTTTTCCAAAGAGTCAGTTCTTCGCATCAGGTGGCCAAAGTATTGGAGCATTAGCTTCAACATCAGTCCTTCCAATGAATATTCAGGACTGATTTCCTTTAGGATGGACTGGTTGCATCTCCTTGCTGTCCAAGACTCCTCAAGAGTCTTCTCCAACACCATAGTTCAAAGCATCAATTCTTCAATGCTCAACATTCTTTATAATCCAACTCACATCCATACATGACTACTGGAAAAACCATAGCTTTGATTAGACGGACATTTGTGGGCAAAATAATGTCTTGATTTTTTATATGCTGTCTAGGTTGGCCATAGCTTTTCTTCCAAGGAGCAAGTATCTTTTAATTTCATGGCTGTAATCACCATCTGTAGTGATTTTGGAGCCCCCCAAAATAAAGTCTGTCACTGTTTCCGTTGTTTCCCATCTATTTGCCATGAAATGATGGGACCGGATGCCATGATCTTAGGTTTTTGAATGTTTTAAGCCAACTTTTTCATTCTCCTCTTTCACTTTCATCAAGAAGCTCTTTAGTTCTTATTTGATGTCTGCTATAAGGGTGGTGTCATCTGCATATCTGAGGTTATTGATATTGCTCCCAGCAATCTTGATTCCAGCTTGTGCTTCTTCCAGCCCAGCATTTCTCATGATGTACTCAACATATAAGTCAAATAAGCAGGCTGACATATCAGGCTTGACATAATCCTCTTCCTATTTGAGACCAGTCTGTTGCTCTATGTCAGGTTCTAACTGTTGCTTCCTGACCTGCATACAGATTTCTTAGGAGGCAGGTCAGGTGGTTTGGTATTCCCATCTCTTGAAGAATTTTCCACACTTTATTGTGATCCACACAGTCAAAGACTTTGGCATAGTCAATAAAGCAGAAGTAGATGTTTTTCTGGAATTCTCTTGCTTTTTTGATAATCCAATGGATGTTGGCAATTTGATCTCTTGTTCCTCTGCCTTTTCTAAAACCAGCTTGAACATCAGGAAGTTCCTGGTTCACGTATTGCTGAAGCCTGGCTTTGAGGATTTTGAGCACTACTTTTGCTAGTGTGTGAGATGAGTGCAATTGTGTGGTAGTTTGAGCATTCTTTGGCATTGCCTTTCTTTGGGATTGGAATGAAAACTGCCCTTTTCCATTCCTGTGGCCACTGCTGAGTTTTCCAAATTTACTGACATATTGAGTGCAGCACTTTCACAGCATCCTCCTTCAGGATTTGAAATAGCTCAACTGGAATTCCATCACTTCTACTAGCTTTGTTCAAGTGATGCTTCCTAAGGCCCACTTGACTTCACATTCCAGGATGTCTGGCTTTAGGTGAGTGATCACACCATCATGGTTATGAGTCATCAAGATCTTTTTTGTATAGTTCTCTTGTGTATTCTTGCCACCTCTTCTTAATATTTTCTGCTTCTGTTAGGTCCATACCATTTATGTCCTTTGTTGTGCCATCTTTGCATGAAATGTTCCCTTGGTGTCACTAATTTTCTTGAAGAGATCTCTGGTCTTTCCCACTATGTCATTTTCCTCTATTTTTTTGCATTCATCACTGAGGAAGGCTTTCTTATCTCTCCGGCTATTCTTTGGAACTCTGCATTCAAATGGGTATATCTTTCCTTTTCTCCTTTGTCTTTAGCTTCTCTTCTTTTCTGTTATTTTTAAGGCAAGCTCAGACAACCATTTTGCTTTTTTTGCATTTCTTTTTCCTGGGGATGGTCTTGATCATTGCCTCCTGTACAGTGTCATGAACGTCCATAGTTCATCAGGCACTCTGTCTAGCAGATGTAATCCCTTGACTCTATTTCTCACTTCCACTGTATAATTGTAAGGGATATGATTTAGGTCATACCTGAATTGTCTAGTGGTTTTCCCTACTTTCTTCAATTTAAGTCTGAATTTGGCATAAGGAGTTCATGATCTGAGCCACAGTCAGCTCCCAGTCTTGTCTTTGCTGACTGTATAGAGCTTCTCCATCTTTGGCTGCAAAGAATATAAGCAATCTGATTTCGGTATTGACCATCTGGTGATGTCCGTGTGTAGAGTTTTCTCTTGTGTTGTTGGAAGAGGGTGTTTGCTATGACCAGTGCATTCTGTTGGCAAAATTTTATTAGCCTTTGCCCTGCTTCATTCTGTACTCCAAGGTCAAATTTGCCTGTTACTCCAGGTTACTCTCTTGACTATCTGCTTTTGCATTCTGGTCCCCTATTATGGAAAGGACATCTTTTTGGGGTGTTAGTTCTAGAAGTTCTTGTAGGTCTTCATAGAACCATTCAACTTCACCTTCTTCAGTATTGCTGGTTGGGGTATAGGCTTGGATTGCTGTGATGTTAAATGGATTGCCTTGGAAATGAACAGAGATCATTCTGTCATTTTTGAGATTGCACCCACGTACTCTATTTTGGACTCTTTTGTTGACTACTCCATTTCTTCTAAGGGATTCTTGCCCACAGTAGTATATATAATGGTCATCTGAGTTAGATTCACCCATTCCAGTCCATTTTAGTTCGCTGATTCCTATAATGTCAATGTTCACTCCTGTCATTTCCTATTCGACCACTACCAATTTGCCTTGATTCATGGACCTAACATTCCAGGTTTCTATGCAATATTGCTCTTTACAACATCAGACTTAACTTCCATCACTAGTCACATCCACAACTGGGTGTTGTTTTTGCTTTGGCTCCATCCCTTCATTCTTTCTGGAGTTATTTCTCCACTGATCTCCAGTAACATATTGAGCACCTACTGACCTGGGGAGTTCATCTTTCAGTGTCCTATCTTTTTGCCTTTTCATGCCTTTTCATGTGGGGTTCTCAAAGCAAGAATACTGAAGTGGTCTGCCATTCCCTTCTCTAGCGGACCCTGTTTTGTCAGAACCCTCCACCATGACCTGTCTGTCTTGGGTGGCCCTACACGGCTTAGCTTGTAGTTTCATTGAGTTAGACAAGGTTGTGGTCCATGTGATCAGTTTTACTTTATCAGTTTGTTAACATCGGATATATAACCTTGAGCACATCATTTAACCTGTTTCTTCTCTCCTTTGTAAAATTGCTGTAATGATAAAAGAGATAATTCTATCCTGACAGGCCAGTTCAGTAAAGAGTAGTTATTGTGATTTTTGTCGTTACTTAATACATACCAGAAGAATTATATGGTTAGTGGTAGGAAAATTTGAAAGAGAAGGAGAGTCAATGATTTTTTTGTACCTGCCACACACACATTTACATACCTGCATCCCTGTCATGTAGCTAGCTCCTTAAAAGTCCAATGCATTTATGCCAATGCCTTCCAACAAAAAATGTCATCGCATATCAGATCTGATGGAAGAGTTAATAGTTCAGAGTGAGAACCCCAGCACTTTAGTTCTACTTTTCTGAGATGTTAATCTATTCATCAGTTTATGGAAAGAAAAGAAATGAATGAGAAAATAGAGAAAAAATGGAAGGAAAAAGTATGTTATGAAATATGTGCATAAATAATAAAAGTGTAGTTTGTAAGAGAAGGGGAAAATGATGTGCAAGTATAAAATGTTGTTACCTACAAAAAGTAATTGTTTTTCTCTTTATTAAATCCTGGTTGCTATGAAAACTTTTTTGCATTAAGTTAAAACTTTAAAAATACTTATGAATTATCTTGCTCCTGAATTTGCATTTAGTTTTAATATTTTAAAATAATAAATGGATTTTAAATGCTGTGTTTTTTGAAATCAAGACTGTGGTTTGACAACTTTGATATTCACATTTCTCCATGAATTGCCCCAGCCAAGCTTCATCTTCTGCAAAGGCAGTCACTTTCTGAAAGGGTCGTATGCATGCCTCACTGCTGTTCAGCCACTCAGTAGTGTCTGACTCTTTGTGACCCTATGGACTGTGATCTTCCAGGCTCCTCTGTCCATGGGATTCTCCAAGCAAGAATACTGGAATGGGTTGCCATGCCCTCCTCTAGGGATCTTCCTGACCCAGAGATCAAACTCTCATCAGCCTCCTGCATTGGCAGGTTGGTTCTTTACCACTAGTGCTGCCTGGGAAGCCCACCTGGCATTTAAACTTGGAGGGAAAGGACAATAACAAATAATCTGAATAATTTCAGAGAGATTAGAGTTCTATGAATAAAATAAAACAGTATAATGGGGTTAAAAAAAAGAGGCAAGAGAAGTAAACTTTTTGAGAGGGCAGTCAGGCAATTTTAAGAGAAAGCAATATTCGAGTAGAAACTTGAGTGAGAAAAAATATTTCAAAGAGAAGCCTTTCAGGGAGAAGAACTCCCTGCAAATATAAAAACCCAAAGCAGAAATGAACCTGAACTGTTCCAGGAAAATTAAAAGAGTCATGATGGCTGGGAGCACAAGGAGTAATGTGGTTCAAGATCTGGTCTGGGAAATAGAAAAGAACAAGATCATTTAGGGCTTGCAGGCCCTGCTAAGGACATGGGTTTTATGTTGAGTATAAAGGAAAGTCATCATATAATTTTAAATTGAAAAGTAAAAATTTCTTATTTATATTTACAAAATTACTCTGATAAATAATAATGAATTCCAAGAGCAAGAAATATACAGAAGACCAGCAAAGAGATTATATAGCAGTGAACCAAGTAAGTGAGGATACAGAGATAGAATGTTAGCATTAGAAATGGTAAAACATGATTAGTTAAAAAGGATACATTTCAGAATGTTATGGGTCCATGCTGAGGAAATGATGGGTAATTTATATTATATGTTATTGTTATTATTTAAGAGATGCTAAATTTTATGAAATATAACTTCAGAATTAATAGGGATAATATTATTATTTTCCCATTTTATTATTAAAAGGTACTTAATATTAACACATTCTTGCATTTTTGGAACCATAGTTAGTCTTGCTATATTGATTCATTTAAATTGCTACTGCATTTTCTTTGCTAATAATTTACTCATTGACATTACAATGATACGTATAATTACAATTAACTTGTAATTGATGTCTTTGTAGGATTCCTGAAGCAGTATTCATGTGTGCGTAAGAATTTTCACGTTCTATATTAAAACATTTTCTATGGCTTTAAATAATCACTTCCTTGATGGTTTGTTTGAATTCCCTTGTGAAATTACTTGAACCTAGTGCTTTTCATTTAGATGTAGCTCAATGATAGCTTTTAAAATTTCTTCTGTGATATAATTAATCTGTTTAGGATTATTTTTATATTTTGAAGTCCATTTTGCTTATTTATATTTTCCTAGAAATTATCATTATTGTAACAAAAATGGGGAAAAGCCACCTTTTGAGACATTTGGAAAAGCATCCATTGTATTACCAAATGTATATTCATTTAATAATTCTTTCCATTTCTGCTCCCTTCGCAAAACTTCACTCCCTCACAATAAAATAGATGGTAGGAATCTGGCCAGAACATTATTTGAAAGTTCAGCTTTCCAGCTCAGACTGTTCGTTGTTCCAGGACTGATGGAGATTTGAATGAATCACTGGGAATTCTCCAGAGATGGCTTTTAGTGGTGGACTCATGCCACCTGCGTCTTCAATCACAACATTGCCTTTGGGCCGCTTGTATCCCCAGCTGAGCAGAAGTCCACCTGCCCATTCCCTAAGCTCATAATGAGGAAGTTTTACAGGAAGCAGAACTGACTTTAGGATTTCTTCAAAATATTTCCATTCAAGTTTATTTCTAGCTCACTGGACAAACTTATGCTTTTTTATTTTTTGATTGTCACATGTGGTGTGGTTTAAAACAGACATTTCTTCCTAATATATAAACCTTCCATATTTTTTAACTTCCTCTATGGAAAATCCATAGACCCTTTAAAGTATATCTCCGCGTTGTCCTAGCCACACTTCTGAGTATATTCCCATTCTCCAAAGAAGAGGTTCTGAGGTAAGGATGAAGTTGTCAAGTCTTTCAGTTCAGTTCAGTTCAGTTCAGTCTCTCAGTCATGTCCAACTCTATGCAAACCCATAAACCGCAGCACTCCAGGCTTCCTTGTCCATCACCAACTCCCAGAGTTTACCCAAACTCATGTCCACTGAGTCGGTGATGCCATCCATCTCATCTTATGTCATCCCCTTCTCCTCCTGCCCTCAATCTTTTCCAGCATTAGGGTCTTTCCAAATGAGTTAACTCTGCATCAGGTGGCCAAAGTATTGGACTTTCAGCTTCAACATCAGTCCTAGAAATGAACACTCAAGACTGATCTCCTTTAGGATGGACTGGTTGGATCTCCTTGCAGTCCAAGGGACTCTCAAGAGTCTTCTCCAACACAACAGTTCAAAAGCATCAATTCTTCAGCACTAGCTTTCATTATAGTCCAACTCTCACATCCATACATGACCACTGGAAAAACCATAGCTTTGACTAGACGGACCTTTGTTGACAAAGTAATGTCTCTGCTTTTTAATATGCTGTCTAGGTTGGTCATAACTTTCCTTCCAAGGAGTAAGCGTCTTTTAATTTCATGGCTGCAGTCACCATCTGTGGTGATTTGGGAGCCAAAAAACAAAAAAGTCAGCCACTGTTTCCACTGTTTTCCCATCTATTTCCCATGAAGTGATGGGACCGGATGCCATGATCTTACTTTTCTGATTGTTGAGCTTTAAGCCAACTTTTTCACTCTCCTTTTTCACTTTCATCAAGAGGCTCTTTAGTTCTCTTCACATTCTGCCATAAGGGTGGGTGTCATCTGCATATCTGAGGTGATTGATATTTCTCCCGGCAATCTTGATTCCAGCTTGTGCTTCTGCCAGCCCAACATTTATCATGATGTACTCTGCATAGAAGTTAAATAAACAGGGTGACAATATACAGCCTTGGAGTACTCCTTTTCCTATTTGGAACCAGTCTGTTGTTCCATGTCCAGTTCTAACTGTTGCTTCCTGACCTGCATATAGGTTTCTCAAGAGGCAGGTTAGGTGGTCTAGTACTCCCGTCTCCTTCAGAATTTTCCACAGTTTATTGTGGTCCACACAGTCAAAGGCTTTGGCATAGTCAATAAAGCAGAAATAGATGTTTTTCTGGAACTCTCTTGCTTTTTCCATGATCCAGCGGATGTTGACAATTTGATCTCTGGTTCCTCTGCCTTTCCTAAAACCAGCTTGAACATCAGGGAGTTCACAGTTCACATATTGCTGAAGCCTGGCTTAGAGAATTCTGATTATTACTTTACTTGCATGTGAGATGAGTGCAATTTTGCAGTAGTTTGAGCATTCTTTGACATTGCCTTTCTTTGGGACTGGAATGAAAACTGCCCTTTTCCAGTCCTGTGGCCACTGCTGAGTTTTCCAAATGTGCTGGCATATTGAGTGCAGCACTTTCACAGCATCATCTTTTAGGATTTGAAATAGCTCAAGTGGAATTCATTTCACCTCCACTAGCTTTGTGTGTAGTGATGCTTTCCTAAGGCCCGCTGACTTCACATTCCAGGATGTCTGGCTCTAGATGAGTGATCACACCATCATGATTATCTGGGTCGTGAAGATCTTTTTTGTACTGTTCTGTGTATTCTTGCCACCTCTCCTTAATATCTTCTGCTTCTGTTAGGTCCATATTATTTCTGTCCTTTATCGATCCCAACTTTGCATGAAATGTTCCCTTGGTATCTCTAATTTTCTTGAAGTGATCTCTAGTCTTTCCCATTCTGTTTTTTTTTTTTTTTTTCTATTTCTTTGCATTGATCACTGAAGAAGACTTTCTTATCTTTCCTTGTTATTCTTTGGAACTCTGCCTTCAGATGTTTATATCTTTCTTTTTCTCCTTTGCTTTTCGCTTCTCTTCTTTCCACTGTCTATTTCTCAGACAGTCTTTTTGCTTTTTTGCATTTCTTTTCCATGAGGATGGTCTTGACCCCTGTCTCCTGTACAATGTCATGAACCTCCATCCATAGTTCATCAGGTACTCTGTCTAGCAGATTTAGTCCCTTAAAGCTATTTCTCACATTCACGGTATAATCAAGGGATTTGATTTAGGTCATACCTGAATGATCTAATGGTTTTCCCTACTTGCTTCAATTTAAGTCTGAATTTGGCAATAAGGAGTTCATGATCTTGGCCACAGTCAGCTCCCAGTCTTGTTTTTGCTGACTGTATAGAGCTTCTCCATTTTGGCTGCAAAGAATATAATCAATCTGATTTTGGTGTTGGCCACCAGGTGATGTCCATGTGTATGTAGAGTCTTCTCTTGTGTTGTTGGAAGAAGGTATTTGCTATGACCAGGTCTCTAGGTATTTGATTCTTCCATGGAGGAGAAAAAAACAGGGTGTGCACATAGCAGATTTGGTTCAGTTCAGTTCAGTTCAGTCACTCAGTCGTGTCTGACTCTTTGCGACCCCATGAATCACAGCACGCCGGGCCTCCCTGTCCATCACCAACTCCCTGAGTTCACTCAGATTCATATCCATCAAGTCAGTCATGCCATTCAGCCATCTCATCCTCTGTTGTCCCCTTCTCCTCCTGCCCCCAATCCCTCACAGCATCAGTCTTTTCCAATGAGTCAACTCTTTGCATGGGATGGCCAAAGTACTGGAGTTTCAGCTTTAGCATCATTCCTTCCAAAGAATACCCAGGCTGATTTCCTTTAGAATGGACTGGTTGGATCTCCTTGCAGTCCAAGGGACTCTCAAGAGTCTTCTTCAACACCACAGTTCAAAAGCATCAATTCTTCGGCACTCAGCTTTCTTCACAGTCCAACTCTCACATCCATACATGACCACTGGAAAAACCATAGCCTTGACTAGATGGACCTTAGTCGGCAAAGTAATGTCTCTGCTTTTGAATATGCTATCTAGGTTGGTCACCTATATTTAAAAGTGTGCATGTCAAGTCCACATTTACTTGATCAGATGGCATATGACCATCCTGGTAACTGACAACTCAATGAGCCACAGAGATATATGGGGATATGCATGTCTTGGATATTCCATTTTGGAAGGGAAATGTTTCTGACACCAGAATGGAAATACTAGTTTAAACCTTCTATTGTTAGATTTCTCCCTCTAAATATAATTGTGGATTTGTCAACTTCTTCTTTAGTTATGTGTTTGAAGCACTGTAATTAAGTACATATCAGGGTTGTTATGTCTTCTTGATGAATTGGCCTTTTCATTCTTATGAAACATTCTTCTTTATCTCCAGTAACACTCTTTTTCTTGAAGTCTGTTCGGTCTGATATTAATATATAATGTCTCCAATTTACTTTAGACAAGCATTTGCATGCACATTATCTTGTTCTACTCTTGCCTTTTAACCTCTCTGTGTCTTTTTTTAACCTCTGTTTATGGTAGATTGCATTTATGGATCTCTGTTTTTTTATCCAATCTGGCAACTTTTACATTTTAATTGATTTTTGACTCTATAGCTAATGTAATTATTATTATGATTGGTCTACCATTGTCTTATTTTTTCTGTTTAGCTCATACTTTTTTCAACTTTTTTTCTTTATGTTCTGCTTTTAAAAAGTTAACTATTTCTTAGTATTCCATGTGATCTCCTCTACATTTGACTATTTCTTTTTTTAGAGGTTACAAGAAGCATTTCAATCTAACACAATCTATCTCAAATACCACTACATATGTAACATAAACCATTACAAGAACATGTCTTCTTTTGCCTTCTCGTGTTCTCTAGTTTATAGTTTCCATACCTCTTACATCTGTGAGTGTAATAAATCCCAGAATCCAGCTGCCTCAAAGGTAGAGAACACTGCTTTGCTATTATTCTTTCCTATGTATTTCTTATCTTTTGGCCAAATTTTGTCACTATTTAACTATATACCTACAAAAAAAAAACTATGCTCTAACATATGACTAAAATTCAAAATAATCATCAATAAAATTATTATTTATCATTAATAAACTCAACACAATGAGATCCCTAAAATGAAAGATTCCAAGAATTTCCACTTGATTTTTAACATATTTGTATAAATGACCAACCTTTCTTAACAAAGATTTTTAAGAATAATGTGCATTCAGAAGGCAGAATCAGGAACTGAAATACACTACAAATAGCACTGTCAAGCAACCAAAGTTTCCTTTTGCATATGAACATCAGAGAAAGAATAGATGGTTCACACCACTCTTTTTGACCCCACTACTACTTACAGGGCGTTCTCTTTGATAATGATGGGCACAAATGCAATCAGTTTTACCTTTGCCTATTATGTGAGTGTTCTCTATGTCCGGAAATTAAACTCCAGTTGGAATAACACAGGAAAAAACAGTTCTAGTTTTTTAAAAAAGTTAAGTGAATGGAGAAAATGTATGGCTGTTGCTGTGTTTACAGGTTGGGTAGGCTTTGGCTTGCAGAAAATTTTCTCTATATATTTTGTCAAGAGTATTGCAACTTTTATTGAAATGGTTTCTGCAATGACAAAGAGCCAAACTTGATAAAAGACCCTTTTATAAGTTAGATATAGGGTGATACTAGAGACCCTCTGAAATGTAACAGATAAGTTGCAAGAAAACAGACAGCATGTCGAAAATAGGGTAATTCCAACAGAGTTTTTAAGAGGCATGAATTACAAAGGCATCAGAAATATGTAGAGAAATGATGAAGAATGATGCAGTCCCCTGGGTACAGGAATAGTGAAATGCCCTTACTAACCCTGAGCCTGAAGACTTAGGGGGAAGAAGTAATTACTTGCATGAAAAGGAATACTTATACAGAGAGTCTCAACTTGAGGGCCTAGATCTGATAGATAGAGTACCTGATGAACTATGGAATGAGGTTCGTGACATTGCACAGGAGACAGGGATCAAGACCATCCCCATGGAAAAGAAATGAGAAAAAGCAAAATGGCTGTCTGGGGAGGCCTTACAAATAGCTGTGAAAAGAAGAGAAGTGAAAAGCAAAAGAGAAAGGAAACATATAAGCATCTGAAAGCAGAGTTCCAAAGAATAGCAAGAAGAGATAAAAAAAGCCTTCCTCAGCGATCATTGCAAAGAAATAGAGGAAAATAATAGAATGGGAAAGACTAGAGATCACTTCAAGAAAATTAGAGATACCAAGGGAACATTTCATGCAAAGATGAGCTCGATAAAGGACAGAAATGATATGGACCTAACAGAAGCAGAAGATATTAAGGAGAGGTGGCAAGAATGCACAGAAAAACTGTACAAAAAAGATCTTCACGACCCAGATAATCATAATGGTGTGATCACTCACATTCACTCACACTCACCTAGAGCCAGACATCCTGGAGTGTAAAGTCAGTGGGCCTTAGAAAGCATCACTACACACAAAGCTAGTGGAGGTGATGGCATTCCAGGTGAGCTATTTCAAATCCTAAAAGATGATGCTGTGAAAGTGCTGCACTCAATATGCCAGCAAATTTGGAAAACTCAGCAGTGGCCACAGGAATGGAAAAGGGCAGTTTTCATTCCAATCCCAAAGAAAGGCAATGTCAAAGAATGCTCAAACTACCACACAATTGCACTCATCTCACGTGCTAGTAAAGTAGTGCTCAAAATTCTCCAAGCCAGGCTTCAGCAATATGTGAACTGTGAACTTCCAGATGTTCAAGGTGGTTTTTGAAAAGGCAGAGGAACCAGAGATCAAATTGCCAACATCTGCTGGATCATGGAAAAAGCAAGAGAGTTCCAGAAAAACATCTATTTCTGCTTTATTGACTATGTCAAAGCCTTTGACTGTGTGGATCACAACAAACTGTGGAAAATTCTGAAAGAGGTGGGAATACCAGACCACCTAACCTGCCTCTTGAGAAACCTGTATGCATGTCGGGAAGCAACAATCAGAACTGGACATGGAACAACAGACTGGTTCCAAAGAGGAAAAGGAGTACGTCAAGGCTGTATTTTGTCACCCTGCTAATTTAACTTATATGCAGAGTACATCATGAGAAACGCTGGAATGGAAAAAGCACAAGCTGGAATCAAGATTGCCGGGAGAAATATCAATCACCTCAGATATGCAGATGACACCACCCTTATGGCAGAAAGTGAAGAAGATCTAAAAAGCCTCTTGATGAAAGTGAAAGAGAAGAGTGAAAAAGTTGGCTTAAATCTCAACATTCAGAAAACGAAGATCATGGCAGCAGGTCTCATCACTTCATGGGAAATAGATGGGAAAACCATGGAAACAGTGTCAGGCTTCATTTTTGAGGGCTCCAAAATCACTGCAGATGGTGACTGCAGCCATGAAATTAAAAGACGCTTACTTCTTGGAAGAAAAGTTATGACCAACCTAGATAGCATATTGAAAAGTAGAGAGATTACTTTGCCAACAAAGGTCTGTCTAGTCAAGGCTGTGGTTTTTCCAGTGGTCATGTATGGATGTGAGAGTTGGACTGTGAAGAAGGCTGAGTGCCGAAGAATTGATGCTTTTGAACTGTGGTGTTGAAGAAGACTCTTGAGAGTCCCTCGGACTGCAAGGAGATCCAACCAGTCCATTCTGAAGGAGATCAGCCCTGGGATTTCTTTGGGAGGAATGATGCTAAAGCTGAAACTCCAGTACTTTGGCCACCTCATGCGAAAAGTTGACTCATTGGAAAAGACCCTGATGCTGGGAAGGACTGGGGGGCAGGAGAAGGGGATGACAGATGATGAGATGGCTGGATGGCATCACAGATTCCACGGACGTGAGTCTGAGTGAGCTCTGGGAGTTGGTGATGGGCAGGGAGCCTTGGCATGCTGCAATTCATGGGGTCGCAACGAGTCTGACACAGCTGAGTGACTGAACTGAACTGAACTCAACTTGAGAAGAACTGTGAACTCAGTTGAAGGACATGGCCAGTTTAATAGTAATACACTGAGGGAGCTGGGGCAATAAATATCTAAATTTACTCTTCTTTTTCCAAAATATAATTCAACAAAATACAAAATTTGTTGAATTAAAGACTTCAACAAACAATAAAATGTTTTCAATTTTAATGAGAATCTATGAAAAAATTTTAGCAAATATGATTCTGTAGTCTAAAGATAGACCATTTTAGCCATAAGTTTGGGAGGAAGGCAAGTCCATCTTTTCTTAACACTCTTAAATAACATTGTATGTGAAACTTTTCCGCAATAAAATCTCTACATACCAAAGTCTACTGACAAATTTCTACAAACATTTAATAAAGAAATAACAACTCTACACCAATTCTTCCAAAAATTTGAAGGAGACATCTTCACCTATAGACTAGCTTTTCTTTAATACTAAAACCAAACACATAAAAAGAAAATTACAGGGATTCAAGAGGGAGGGGACATATGTACACTTATGGCTGATTCATGATGATGTTTGGCAGAAACCAACACAATTCTGTACAGTAATTATCCTTCAATTGAAAAATTAATTAAAAAAATAAAAAGATTACATCAATCATGAAAAAAGACATTTAACAATCAGCAAATTGAGTCCAAGAATATATAAATATAACACATTATAATCTATAACACATTATAATCTAATTTATAATCCTAGTAATGCAAGATTAATTTCACATTTGAAAATTTATTAATAAAAGGTATTATGTTAAAATAATTGAAAAGGAGAAAAACATATGATGGCCTTGATAGATGCAGAAAAATTATTAGACAGAATTCAACATTCATTTCTGATTAAAACTCTTAGCACACTGGAAATAGAAAGGATCTTCTTAAACCATATTAAGAACATCTAAAAGCATAATGAGTATCACACTCAGTAGTAAAGAAAATAAATATTTTCTTGTGGAAATTATGAGCAAAGAAAGGATTTAACTGTCAGTATTCAACACTGCATTGGAGTTTCTAGCTGTTCAGAAGGGCAAGAAAATAAAGTAAAAGGAATCCAGACTGGAAAGGAGGAAACAAAACTACCTTATTGGTAGAAGACATAATGATATACAAAGATTGAAAATATATATTGAATATATAAAATATATATTTATATATAATAAATATTAAATATATTATTATATTACATTATATTATATATATAATATGCTGAATCTATAATAAAAGTTTCTAGATTTAATAAGCAATTTTAGCAAGGTTATAGGATATCAGTTATATAAAAAAACAACTGTATTTTTATATACCAGGAATGAACCATCAGAATGCTGAATTAACGTAATACTGTTTAACAGTACCATCAACACAAGAAATCTTTATGGATATATATGACAAAAATTGTGAAAGATATGTTCACAAAAAAACTACGAAAACTGATAAGAAAAATTAAAGATCTTAACATGTGGGGAGATATGTCATGTTCATGGATTAAAAACACACAATATTTTTAAGATATCATCTCTTCAAGTTGATCTATATATTTATTACAGTTCCATTCAAAATTTCAATATGGATGTTATAGAAGATGACAAGTTGATTATGAAGTTCACTTGGAAATGTGAAGTACATAGAACATCTTTGAGTTCAGTTCAGTCACTCAGTCGTGTCCAACTCTTTCCCATCCCATGAATCGCAGCACGCCAGGCCTCCCTGTCCATCACCATCTCCCGGAGTTCACTCAGACTCACGTCCATCGAGTCAGTGATGCCATCCAGCCTTCTCATCCTGGGTCTTCCCCTTCTCCTCCTGCCCCCAATCCCTCCCAGCATCAGAGTCTTTTCCAATGAGTTAACTCTTCACATGAGGTGGCCAAAGTACTGGAGTTTCAGCTTTAGCATCTTTCCTTCTAAAGAAATCCCAGCGCTGATCTCCTTCAGAATGGACTGGCTGGATCTCCTTGCAGTCCAAGGGACTCTCAAGAGTCTTCAACACCACAGTTCAAACGCATCAATTCTTCGGCACTCAGCCTTCTTCACAGTCCAACTCTCATCCATACATGACCACAGGAAAAACCATAGCCTTGACTAGATGGACCTTAGTCGGCAAAGTAATGTCTCTGCTTTTGAATATACTATCTAGGTTGGTCATAACTTTTCTTCCAAGGAGTAAGCGTCTTTTAATTTCATGGCTGCAGTCACCATCTGTGGTGATTTTGGAGATCCAAAAAATAAAGTCTGACACTGTTTCCACTGTTTCCCCATCTATTTGCCATGAAGTGATGGGACCAGATGCCATGATCTTCGTTTTCTGAATGTTGAGCTTTAAGCCAACTTTTTCACTCTCTTCTTTCACTTTCATCAACAGGCTTTTTAGATCTTCTTCACTTTCTGCCATAAGGATGGTGTCATCTGCGTATCTGAGGTTATTGATATTTCTCCCGGCAATCTTGATTCCAGCTTGTGCTTTTTCCAGTCCAGTGTTTCTCATGATGTACTCTGCATATAAGTTAAATTTACACACTTTAAAAAATAAACTCAACCATAATTCCAGAAACAACATCTATTTCTGCTTTACTGTTTGCTAAAGCCTTTCTCTAACTGTGTGTATCACAATAAACTGTGGGAAATTCTTTAAGAGATGGGAATATCAGACCACATTACCACCTGCTGAGAAATCTGTATGTAGGTCAAGAAGCAACAGTTAGAACCTGATGTGGAACAATGGACTGGTTACAAATTGGGAAAGTAGTACATCAAAGCTGTATATTGTCACCCTGCTTATTTAACTTATATGCAGAGTACATCATGAGAAAGGCTGGGCTGGAGGAAGCACAAGCTGGAATCAAGACTGCCAGGAGAAACATCAACAACCTCAGATATGCAGATGACACCACCCTTATGGCAGAAAGTGAAGAAGATCTAAAAAGTCTGTTGATGAAAGTGAAAGAAGAGAGTGAAAAAGTTGGCTTAAAGCTCAACATTCAAGAAACTAAGATCATGGCATCTGGTCCCATCACTTCATGGCAAATAGATGGGGAAACAGTGGAAACAGTGGCTGCACCGTCACTGCAGATGGTGAAATTAAAGACACTTACTCCTTGGAAGGAAAGTTATGACCAACCTAGACAGCATATTGAAAACAGAGACATTACTTTGTCAACAAAGGTCTGTCTAGTCAAGGCTATGGTTTTTCCAATAGTCATGTATGGATGTGAAGTTGGACTATAAAGAAAGCTGAGTGCCGAAGAATTGATGCTTTGAACTGTGGTGTTGGAGAAGACTCTTGAGAGTCCCTTGGACTGCAAGCAGATCTAACTAGTCCATCCTAAAGAAAATCAGTCCTGAATATTCACTGGAAGGACTGATGCTGAAGCTGATGCTCCAATACTTTGCCCACCTGATGTGAAGCACTGACTCACTGGAAAAGACCCTGATGCTGGTAAAGATTGAAGGCAGGATGAGAAAGGGATGCCAGAGGATGAAATGGTTGGATAGAATCACCGACTTGATGGATATGAGTTTGAGTAAGCTCTGGAAGTTGGTGATGGACAGGGAGGCCTGGTGTGCTACAGTCCATGGTGTCGCAAGGAGTCAGACACGACTGAGAGACTGAACTAAACTGAACTGATATATTTTCCATGATGTTTTTTGTTTTTGTTTTTGTTTGGCTATCCCCTGCAGCATATGGGAGCTTGGTTCAGGGACCAAGGATCTAATCTTCAGTCCCTGCATTGGAAACTTGAAATCCTAATCACTGGACCTCCAGGGAAGTCCCCCATCTCTACAATTTGTATAAGTACAAAGTTGGAGAACACAAATTATCTGATGTCAAGAAGAGTTTTTATTATTGCTCAAGTAATGAATACAGCCTGGTATAGTGTCATGACAGATAAATCGATCAAGGGAAGAGTGTCAAACATTTTTGACAAAATTGAAAGTGTGATTTGCTTCTTCAACAAATAGTACCAGAACAATTGTAGAACCACATGGTAAAGAGAGAGGGAGAGAGAAGTTAGGAAGGAAGGAAGGAAGGGAGAGAGGACAAAGACATAAAAAAGTTTCCTTCCTAAGAGAAATAAAAGTATATATCCATACAAAGATTTTTTTCAGACTATATGATTCTACTTTTATGAAATTCTAGGAAATACAATGTAGGGATCTACAATGACAGAAACTCGGTCATTGTTTCTTGAGGAATAGGTTTGCCTTAGTGTATAGCCAGAATGGGTGGATTTCAACGGAGGACAAAGAAGCTTTTGCAGTGATAAGTTTATTAACTATACTGTAGTGATGGCTTGAAACATGTGTAGTTTATTGTATGATAATTACACTGCAATAAAATTGTTAAAAACCACTATTAAGAACTGAATAGGCAATGAAACATGGGTAGAAAATATTTCAAGTGTGTATATATGGAAAAAGATTTGTAACCAGAAAATACTTGGTTTAAAAATGTTCTACATCTAAAAAAATAACTAAAACCATCCTTTAAATGAACAAACATTTAAACAGATATTTCACAAAAGAAGACATATAAATGGCCAATGTTAAGCATAGGAAAAGATGCTAAAATTTTTTAACATCATGGAAATGCAAATTAAAACCACAAACATATCACTATGTATCCAGTACTACAATAAAAACACAAGGTACTGGAAATATACATTGCTGGTAGAAGTGTAAAATTGAAATAATTTTATAGAAGTGTTTGGAAATTTCTAACAAAGTGAACTCTACATCTTCTCTATGACTGGAATATTCACACATAGGAATTTGCTTAAAAGAGATAAAAACATTTGTGCACAGAAAGTCTTTTTTATAAGAGTGTTCATAGTGGGTTTTTTGTTGTTTTTATTGCTGTTTTACATTAAAAATTAAATGATCTTAGTACAAACATATGCATAGCTGATATATTTGAGAAATTCTGAAAATTTTCCTTCTTCATTTTTTTCTTTCTGTTATCAAAACAAAATTAACATCTAACATTATTAGTTTCAGGTATACAATATAATTATTCGATATTTGTGTATAGAGTAAAACAACCACCATAGTAAGTCTAGTTAGTATCCAACATCACACATAGTTATATTTTTTCCTTGTGATAAGAACTTTAAAGACTTATCCTCTTAGCAATTTCAAATATGCTATACAATTTTATTAACTATAGTTACAATGCTGTACATTACATCTGCATGATATTTATTTTATAACTAGAAGTTTGTAGTTTTTGACCACATTTGCCCATTTTACCCACCCCCACTCCCCAAGCCCCAGGACCCTTATATTCTCTTTTTGCTATCATTTATTTTAAACAATTTCTGTGAAATCTCTCAGTAAAATGGATTTTGTTTTTACATTGTTTTTCTTTATTTTATTTTATACATCCTTCCATCGTTTTCAGGATGGTGTCCATCTTTAGACCTATCCAGACCAGGAAGAATCTTTCAGGAAGAAAGATTTTGGCTCCAGAATCTTGGGGCAGAATTTTGAACTCTAGTTCTCTTAAGCAACATCAACCTCCCCAAAGGAACTAATAATGACTTTCAATGCAGCTATGGACCATTTTCTGTGGAATCTTCTTGTTCCTGCTGCCTGTTTTGCCAGGACTCTGTGCTCCTCTGGGAATCCATAAGGAATACTTCCATAGAGCCATGAAAGGGACATCAGACACACCTTCTCAGCTCCTCAGGGTGGTCTCATGTGACCCAGGGACAGAACTGCCTTCTGTGGCACATGGTGAAGGTGGTCAGATAGACAGCAAGCCACCTCCTCCAGCAGTGCCCAGTTCTCACCAAGAATGGTGCTGCACACAGAGCCAACACCAGGCAAAGAAGGGGTGAAACACTAGGTGTGGCCCGGGCTGTGAAGCCAGAACTCCAAGTTGGGAGGAGTGAAAAAGAGAGAAAGAGCGAGAGAACGGAGGAATCTGTAGTCAGAAAGGACTCCACAGACAACATGGAGGAAGGCTCTTGTTCACAGACCAGTCCTTGGTGCCAACCTCCTTATCACATTGCTAAGCCAGCTAGAGTCCAGGCACCAGACCATAAGACCAGAGAAGCCTAAGCTCTTCTGTCCTCTCACCTAGGCTATTGGCACTCGTGTCTAATGGCAGGGAGCTTGCTTACCTACCTTCTCTGCAGGCTAAGCCTCAATCAGACCAAATTTTAGAACCTTAAACAGAATGCAACCTTTAAGACAATACAGTAAGGTAAGTGTGTGTGTGTGTGGGGGGGTGTTCAGTTGTGCATGACTCTTTGAAATCCCATAAACTGTAGCCCCACAGGCTCCTCTGTCCATGGGATTTCCCAGGCAAAGAACACTGGAGTGGGTTGCCATTTCCTCCTCCAGGGGATCTTCCTGACCCAGGAATCAAACCTACATTTCCTGCATTGGCGAGTGAATCCTTTGTCACTAGCACCAGCTGGGAAGCCCCACAGTAAAAATATAAGCTCATCTAATAGCTCTCTGAAGTGTTTGGGCCCAGAAATGGCAACCCACTCCAGTGTTCTTGCCGGGAGAATTCCATGGATGGAGGAGCCTGGTAGGCTACAGTCCACGGGGTCGCAAAGAGTTGGACACAACTGAGCAACTTCTCTTCGCTTCATAGGTGGTAATATAGTACACCATCAATCCAAACCTTGTCAGAGAGAATATTCTAAATTGCTTACTTTTCTTCTACCTTTTCAGAAGTTACCAAACCTGACTACACATCAGAATTACCTGAGAGAGTTTCTTAAGTTACAGATTCTCAAGCCTTATCTTTACCTGGGTACCTGGGAGTAGGGCCTAGAAGTATAATTTTGAACACCTGGTCCCCATGCATTCTGAAATTAATTGTCCAGTGAGAACTGGGTTTGGGGAACCACTGTGCCTACTGGGAAGGCCTTGGGACTGAGACCCTGTCTCAGTTGTGTTCTCTCACTCAGCCCCTGATGTCCTGCATAGAACATGGGCAACCCCACAAGGGCTTTCTGTCCTGAACTGAATTAATAAATGCACATCTGAAGTGCAGTCAAGATGCTTTGGGGAACAGTTGCAAGAATCAGTTGCACTGACTAAGGGATTTTAAGAAGAGTATCAAAAGATAAGCAGAAGAGTGGCAGGCAAATTTGAGGTGGAGGATAAAGAACTTCCCAATGGAAGAAGGTAGGGGCAGGCGATGCGAGTGGGCTATGGGGTTACTCAGCCCTGCTATTTCTCATTAGGCACAAAAATAGGCGAGGTCAACTTAGCCAGGAGAGCGCCTGGGTTCAGCCATGTATTAGTCATTCAGTCGTGTCCGAGTCTCTGCAACCCTGTTGACTCTAGTCCATCAAGCTCCTTTGTCCATGGGCTTTCTCCAGGCAAGAACACTGGAGTGGGTTGCCATATCCTCTTCCAGCATTCAGTCATAGGGGCTGACTATAGGAGGCAGGTGATCTATACCTCTTTGACCTCCTCAAGCCTCAGATACTGCCAGTGCCAATGCACTTCCTAACTGCAAAACCTTTTCTTTTATCAGCTTTCCAAGCCCATTCCTCTCCCTTGCTGCCTGCGCTTTGCCCTGTTCTCTGACTTTTCTCTCCTTCTCTCATAGTGCCCAGAGTCAGTCTCCTCTCTGTCTAGATCTGCATGGTCCTTTCCTGTAAATATCAGCTCTACCACAGAAAGAAGGGAGGAAAGGGGAGGGGATGATGAAAAAGGAAGGGAGAGGAGAAAGAAAGAAGGGAGGGAGGGAAAGAGAGAGCAAGGATGTGAGGAATGAACATTTATCAGGCATCTATTCTGGGCAGAATGTTTTCCTAGAAGGCATTTTGTTCAATCCTCATGACAAGTTTATGGGATAGCTGTTATTAATACTAGCAACATCTATCAGGCTCCTCCGTCCATGGGGTTTTCCAGGCAAGAGTGTTGGAGTGGATTGCCATTTCCTTCTCCAGGGGATCTTCCCAACCCAGGAATCAAACCTGGGTCTCCCACATTGCAGGCAGACGCTTTACCGTTTGAGCCACCAGGGAAGCCCCCTATACATGTGCAAACCAGGTTAATTACATGTCCAGTATCACACAAGGATTTGCTTCTCCTGGGTAGATGTCTGCTAAAACAGTTGGCCCCAGATAGACACAATTTCAGTCATCATTTCCAATCATGTTATAAGAGGTAGGTTTGCATTTTCTTATTTTCCAGTGGTAATTATTAAATGCTAATATCCCATTGTCTTAGAATGCAAGATTGCAAGAGAAATATTTCCAGGACCAGTTCCCTGTTGATAAATATGCTCAAGGAAAATGTTGAGAGCTTTTCACTATTCAGAAGCAATTGCTGCAAAGGAGAGAAAATCCCCAGTAGAATCTGGACTCATTTCCTGGTTTGAGAATTCATTCTGGCTGGAGTCAGAGTTTCAGTGAAATTCCTCTGAGAGCAGAGGATACTGGCTCCTAAAAACTCAATCAATTATTCTTAGTGGACTCTTTTAGAGAATGACATGTTTCTCTTTGAAAAGGTTTTATTCTTTCAATTGCCTGATAAAAAGTGGGGACAGCAGGATGGACCCAAATATTATACAATGTTGAATATGGAATGACAAGACGGGCCAGAGAGTCTCTCCCCTGAGAGAAGGAAAATGACAAAGCTCACACATCTCGTCCCTCACAATCCCTGCAGTCACCACTCCCTCATGTTTCCACAGCATTCTGCCCGTATCCCCAAAAGAGCAGCAGCAGGATCCAACCACAATCTCTATCCACGTGTCTGTCTGACACATAGCAAGTTCTCAGTCATTCTGTTAAATTTTTTCCTTTTATATCAGTTATGGAGCTAACCCATTTCTTCTCGGTCTGACTATGTAAATAGTTGCTGTGAAGGGAAGGAAAGAGGAGATTGTGTGCTTCAGTTTCTGACTCCTTCCCCATGCTCTCTATACCTTTCTGTCAGCTGAGACATATAACGCAGAGGCCCTAGGAGGTCCTTGAATCCTAAATAGGGGAGAGCTGCCCATCATACAGAATGATTCATCTCAAACCCTAGAGTAAAGAAATAATTTTTTTAAAATTTGGTGCCTATTTGCGAAGGTAACCCAGTCTACTCAAACTCAAACAATAGGAACATGGGTTGCATGTTAAATTTGTGACAAGTGGTATTCTTTCATACATCAAAACGAGATCCTGCCACATAGCTGGAATTCTATATATATTGCACATTAATGGGTTAATTTGGCCTTGTTTAAATTAACCAATAATTAATTCGGCCCAGTTTAAAAGTTCAAGGCATGGGAAGTAGTTTTGAATTTCACCCAAGTTCACAAAGAAACAATTGAAGTATATTAAGTAGGGAGGCAGCAAGATTAAATTCATATTTTTTAATAACCAATAGAGCAAGACCCAAAGCAGGGAAACTAGGTTGAACCCTGTTGCTGGACTCTAGGTTCCTGGCGGTACTGACAGCAAGTAGCAGATGTATTCAAAACACATCTAGGAGGGAGAAGGGGAAAAAACACTAAAGAATGAGTGGTGTGAATATTTAAGAGAGAAGGAGAGACTCAGGAAGCCTGCTAAGGAGACTCAGGGAAAGCATCTTGAGAAGCAAGAAAACACAAAGATGTTTTGCCCAAGGAAGGGAGCCCAGGAAGAGACTTTCCAGGAGTGGGTTATACACAGAGACAGAAAATGATGCAGGGCAACCAAGCCAGGCACAAAAGGGTGCCCATCTGATTCAACAAATAACCACACCATGGGGCAGCGGGGCCAAGTGGGGGTCACTAACTCACATTACTGTGGCCTGAGAAATGAATAATGCATGAGAATATAGAGACAGAAAATTTAGAAAACTTTTTCAGGAGGGTTGGCTGTGGCGACCAACCAGGAGAAGTAAGGAAAACATGAGTCAAATGAGCTGCGTGTGCACGTGTGTGTTACATTTGTTTTAAACATGAGAGAATTTTTGAAATGCCATTGGGAGGGGGCATGCAGAGAGGAGAGAATAATCAATGGAGGAAGTCCCTGATGAAAGAGCTGTGGGGAGTATGGGAAGCAGGGTAGATAGAAAAATTAACTGTTGGCAGGATGAGGAACACCTTTTATGATAAACAGAAACAGCAAAAAAAAAAAAAAAAAGGTACAAATGGAAGTAATTTTTGTTCAGTAGATTTAACATAAATGATTAATGGAAACAATGTATTGGCAGAAAATGAAAGAGAAACTATCTATTAAGCCTATTAGAATTTCTGTTCATTGAAGGGAATGCAAAATGGCCCTACATAAGGGTGGTTCAGACGAGAAACACAACTGAAAATGAGCTAGGCAGAACTCACAGTAAAATTTTAGAAACTGTGTGACCATATAAACTAATGGTTGAAAACATGGGCTTTGAAATCAGCAAAACAATGTTTTGTATTCCAGTTTCATTATTTAATGACTTCACGATCTCGTGCAGTTTGCCTGACCTTCATAAAACTCCAATTCCTAATACCTTCAGTGGGATTATGTACACAAAGCAATGACCATTATTACTCAAAATTCTTTTGACATCATTATTATTTGTCAAAAGTGTTTAAGAAATTGTGATCTTCATGAAACAAGCAAAAAAAAAAAATGCAGGGGTTATAGGTAATGATGAAGAGGCAAATGGGATAGCTTCCCAAAATATTCAAAAAATAAACAGATTTAAACAATAAGAGAGTTGATGAATATGGAGGACTGATATGAGTAATCGATGTTCAGAATGAAAGATCAAAGAATAACAGAAGCTTTAATCAAAGACAGACATCCATTCATTTGCCACCTTTATGAGTTTCCACACTGTATACCCATACATTTATAAACCACCCTCTTTTGCTATACCAAAAAGGATTTCTTTCACTTCTGCAAAGTTGAAGCTGGTTTTAGTCAGCTCAGAGGCATATGGCATAAATTTTCGCACATGTTCTTCTCAGTTTTTAGAGCCTGTGTGCTTAGTCACTTAGTCATGCCCAACTCTTTATAACCCTTTGGACTGTAGCCTATCAGGCTCCTCTGTACATGGGATTTTCCAGGGAAAAATACTGGAGTGGGTTGCTATGCTCTCCTCCAGGGCATCTTCCTGACTCAGGGATCTAACCTAGGTCTTTTGCATTGAAGGTAGATTCTTTATCATCTGAGCCACCAGGGAAGCCCTTCTGAGCCATGAGGCCTCTTTAATAATATTATAATTTGTTTCAAAAGTGTGTCCTAGTTACATTTCAACCACCTCTTGTTTGCACAACAGAAACAGAACAATAAACTGGAAAAATGCAAACACTAATGTTACCACCATTGTCAAAATCCCTGTTACTTTAGTTTTTTAAATTTAATTGCATAATAATAGAGATTGTGATTATCTGCAGTATGTAATTACCAACACATTACTGATATTAACAGTTTAACGCTTGAACATTTCTTTTCATTAATAGAAGCACTGCAGTTTTCACATTAATGTTAAAAATAAATGTGTTTTTGCCCACTAGCTAAAATTTTGGAGCGAATTATGCTTGTGCGGCAGGGATTAATTGTATCAAAATACTCTGATGACCCAGGGACATCTGTACATAATTGAAATGGCTCCTTGCAATGGAGACAAGATCAGTGACAAGAGATCCTTATTAGGGTCCACATCCTAGCAATTTTTCTAATTACATAGACAAAGGAAACTTTTCAAGTGTTGAGGTTTTGAGTGGTTGCTAATATATCAGACCTCTTTCCCAATCCCCCCTTCAAGGTTGAAAAACCACACAACATAGACAGATGAAGAACACAAGAGCCTTATCACTGATAAAGCTAGTTGCGGAATGAAACTTAGAGCTGGTGCCCAAGGGACATCCTTAACCATCTATTGCTCTCAATGCCACTCTCAAAACAAACATTAAACCTGCCATCCTGATTGCTAATAGAGTGGATGACCTCATGGTTCCCTTAGAGAGGTAGACGCCTTACACGTGGCAGAGGAAGAGAGACCAAATGTTCTAGTGGAGGAAAGTCACACATGGGGAACTTCAGAGCTCCAGCACATAACCTCTCTTCCAAAAGACTAGCCTAGGATTCTTCTATACAGCTCAGGGCTTAGCAGGGAAGAAGCAAAAACTGCTAGTCCTCCTAAAAACCAGCCCCATAGTTGGCACAATGTCACTTCTACCCTATTTTACCGGTGAAAACATTTAGGCCAGCCAAGAATCAAGTGAGTGGAGGGATAAACTTCTCTGCTTGGCGCAGAACTGGTAAGAGGGTAGCAGGAAGGGAAAGAACTGACAGCAGTCGAGAAATCCCACACTCTAAAGGGTGGAGGGAGAGCGCCTCACAGTTGCCTCTGTGTGCAGAATCTGCCTGCAGTGCGGGACACTTGGGTTCAATCCCTGAGTTGAGAAGATCTGGAGAAGGGAATGGCAATCCTCTCCATATCCTTGCCTGGAGAATTCCATGGACAGAGGAGCCCAGTGGGCTACAGTCCATGGGGTTGCAGAGAGTCAGACACAACTGAACAACTAACACTTTGATTTTCATCACTGTCAAGCCCATCCACACAGTGCCCATAGTCCCAGTGAGCAGTGTTGGTCTGGGCTCTGAGAGCAGAATAAAGAGAGCCCTGGCATGCACAGGATTAATAAAATTCTCCCCAGCTATGGAGGCTTACCACTCTTCAACTGAGAGAATGACAGATGAAGCTTGTTATGCTCTGACTATTCAGTGAAAAGTGAGTCTCCTGAAATGTGGATCAGTAGTGCCTGAAGATTTTATTCATACTAAGAGTCTCACATTCTTAATGCTTAAAATCACCTCTTCAATTTGAAAAGCTGTAAGAAAACTACCTTAATATATGTTATCATTTCCTCATTTTTTCCTTTATAAAATTGTTTTCTCATACATTTGAAACTCTTGACAGTCCTATGAGACAAGCATACATGAAACAGCGTTGGACATGGATTAAGAACTTGGGCCTCTTCCTTTAAAATAAAGTGTTTTGTGTGTTCATAAAAATAACAAATGTTCTTGTAGAAAGTCTGGATATACAAAATGCTTTAAGAATTCAAGAAAACAAATTTCCCATAAAAGCACATCTCAGAGATGAGCATTATTACCCTTGTGATTTAACTTCTAATATACTCTTATTTGTTTCCCCTTAGCTACCACCAATGGAAAGTGAAATCACTCAGTCTTGTCTGACTCTTTGCGGCTCCATGGACTGTAGTTTACCAGGCTCCTCAGTCCATGGAATTTTCCAGGCAAGAGTACTGGAGTGGGTTGCCATTTCCTTCTCCCAGGGGATCTTCACAACCCAGGGATTGAACCCGTATCTCCCACATTGCAGGCAGATGCTTTACCATCTGAGCCACCAGGGAAGCCCAATTGCAAGGTCTTACAAACTTCATAATCACGTATGTAGTTTTCCAACTGTAATCATATCATAAAACAATGACTAGGTATATTCTTATTTCCCTCAGTTATTAAAGACTCCTTAAAACACAATTTGTAAGTGATATGTTTTTTAACCTGCCTATATAGATGGATACATTGTGTAATGGGCTTCCCTGGCAGCTCAGATGGTAAAGAATCCTCCTGCAATGCAGGAGACCCTGGTTCAATTCCTGGGTCGAGAAGATTCACTGGAGAAGGGACAGGCTACCCACTCCAATATTCTTGGGCTTCTCTGATGGTTCAGCTGATAAAGAACCTGCCTGCAGTGTGGGAGCCCTGGGTCCCATCCCTGGGTTGGGAGGATCCCGTGGAAGAAGGCATGGCAACCCACGCCAGTATTCTTGCCTGCAGAATCCCCATGGGCAGAGGAGCCTGGTGGGCTATGGTCCATGGGATTACCCTCAGATATACAAATGACACCATCCTTATGGAAGAAAGTGAAGAGGAACTGAAGAACCTCTTGATGAAAGTGAAAGAGGAGAGTGAAAAAGTTGGCTTAAAACTCAACATTCAATAAACTAAGATCATGGCATCTGGTCCCATCACTTCATGGCAAATAGATGGGGAAAGAGTGGAAACAGTGACAGACTTTAATTTGTTTTGGCTCCAAAATCACTGCAGATGGTGACTGCAGCCATGAAATTAAAAGACGCTTGCTCTTTGGAAGAAAAGCTGTGGCCAACCTAGACAGCATAATAAAAAGCAGAGACATTACTTTGCCAACAAAGGTCCATCTAGTCAAAGCTATGGTTTTTCCAGTAGTCATATATGGACGTGAGAGTTGGACTATAATGAAAGCTGAGTGCAGAATTGATGCTTTTAAACTGAGGTGTGGAGAAGACTCTTGTGAGTCCCTTGGACTGCAAGGAGATCCAATCAGTCCATCCTAAAGAAAATCAGTCCTGAATATTCATTGGAAGGAGTGATGCTGAAGCTGAAACTCCAATACTTTGGCCACCTGATGTGAAGAACTGACTCATTGGAAAAGACCCTGATGCTAGGAAAGATTGAAAGCAGGAGGAAAAGGGGATAACAGAGGATAAGATGGTTGAATGACATCACTGAGTTGATGGACATGAGTTTGAGCAAGTTCCAGGAGCTGGTGATGGACAGGGAGGCCTGGTGTGCTGCAGTCCATGGGGTCACAAAGAGTTGGATACAACTGAGTGACTGAGCTAAACTGAACATTGTATAATATTTAGAAGTTCAAGAGACAAAATAAAAATTAATTTTAAAAATTTTTATATGCTTATTACTCACAGCAAACAATTGCTATCTTTTTGCTGTTTTTCCTTCCAGAAGTATTTTAATATAGGTAAAGATATTGAAAGTGCTATATACATACCTATCTCTATCTATCTCTATTGGAGAAGGAAATGGCAATCCACTCCAGTATTCTTGCCTGGAGAATCCCATGGACGGAGAAGCCTAGTAGGTTACAGTCCACGGGGTCACAAAGAGTCGGACACAACATATATATCTATCTCTATATATGTGCATATACTTGGCATATATAAATATACATATGCAATTTATGTTTATAAAAATATGATTATAGTGTACACTGCTTTGTAAACTTCACTTTTACTGAACAGTGTATGGTAAATATTTTCCCATCTCTGGTTTTTACCATCCTAACCAATATGTTACTCTGAAAATTTTCAAGCTTTCAGAAAAATGTGAAGATTGTGCCCTGTGTACCCATACACCACCACCTAGGTTCTATCATGGATGACACCAGTTCCCATTACTCTTCAGGGAAGAGTGTTCCTGGGACTCCCACTCCTGACCTGCTGGGCAGTGGGGATGGGTGGGTGCAGGACCCTCTCCTACAGACAAATACCCCCAGGAAGTTCAGGACCTTTCTTCCAGTGACACTGGAGTGGGTGAGGGTCTGTAGGCAGGACACTGACAAAGTTAGCTGCAGAAAGAAATCATGTCTGCCTATATAGCCCATGGTCAACGTTCTACTCATAACAGTTCTCGGAAGCCTTTCTCTCACGTGTGTATAGCTCTTCAACTTTCTTAAGGTGGTTGAAGAGGAAACGATTTCTGGTTCTAGTACTGTCAGTGTGAGGCAGTCATTTCTACATTAACTGGTATTTATTGTACTGCAAAGAAACTTCGTTTTTGTTCTTGAAAATGGTTGATATTGGTCTTTTAATCCTATTCATGTAGTCTGTGCTGTGCTGTGCTTAGTTGCTCAGTCGTGTCTGACTCTTTGAGGCCCCATGGACTGTAGCCATCTAGGCTCCTCTGTCCATAGGGAATTCTCCAGGCAAGAATACTGGAGTGGGTTGCCATGCCCTCCTCCAGGGGATCTTCCAAACCCAGGGATCGAACGCAGGTCTCCCGCATTGCACATAGTCTAGAAACCCCTAATCCCCTTGCTATTTGAGAATACAATGATCCTCTAAGAAAGGACAGACTTTTATAACAATGGCGACAACAAAACACACCATCTATAAAACAGATACAGGAGTTAGGAAAAAAATCCTGCACTCAAATTCTTTTTGGAACTGCCTCGTGCCTGGTCTAACTGGTACCCAAAAATCTGCAAAGAGATGGATACAGCTGAGTGGCTTCCCTAGAGTTCACTTTCTGCAGATGGAACTTCAGAAAGAGCTCTGCTGTTCATCAGGGGACTAGATTCCACACTCTCACTGAGCAACAGAATGACTTCGATCTTGACCTCTTCCCCTCAATAACCCTTTCTCAACGGTGTAGTGAAGTCTAATAGAAAACAGCTTTAAGCTTTTCCTTGAGAAAAACAAGTGACAACTACAAACTTTCAATAATTTGTTTCTACTACCTTTGTGTAGTTCAGGAGACATAAGAGACTTGGGTTTGATCCCTGAGTCAGGAAGATCCCCTAGAGGAGGAGGGCATGGCAACTCTTTCCAGTATTCTTGCCTGGAGAGTCCCATGGACAGGGGAGCTTGGGATGCTACAGTACACAGGGTTGCAAAGAGTCAGACACAACTGAAGCGACTTGGCACACACAGATGAAGTAAGGGAATATATAATCACTTTCTCTCATGCTGGAGAGCAGGACTCACGGGCTCAGACAGGTGTTCAAACCTAGGTCTCTTGACTCCTAACTGACAGCTCCTTCCACACCTTTACTCTCACTTGCTGCTGCTGCTGCTGCTAAGTCACTTCAGTCATGTCCGACTCTGTGCGACCCCATAGATGGCAGCCCACCAGGCTCCGCCGTCCTTGGGACTCCTCCAATGCATGAAAGTGAAAAGCGAAAGTCAAGTCGCTTAGTCGTGTCCAACTCGTAGCGACTCCGTGGACTACAGCCCACCAGGCTCCTCCATCCATGGTATTTTCCAGGCAAGAGTACTGGAGTGGGGTGCCATTGCCTTCTACTCTCACTTACCTCTCCTCAAAAGCAAAGCGAAAACTGATCAACACAAAAGACTGAATAAACATTGGGCAAAGCAATTTTTTTTAAAAAAACCACTCACTTGACAGCTCTCCTGCTTGTACAATATGGTGCCTATAAAATGTGCATGGCCTTCAAGGATTTTAAGAGGTTCAATCTTCCTCCTTTTTCTCATGTAAGTCCCTGAAAATTGAAAACTATTCTGATGAAATGATTGAAGGCAGCCATGTGCTTGCAACAAGGTCCCTTACCTCTCATTCTGCTAAAATAAAATTATGAGGCAACTGCCCACCTGAGAAACTTCAGACAGTAAGTAACAGAGATGGGCCCATTAATCGACTGGGCATTTGTTTACCCCAGTCTGGTTCCTGGTCTCAGAGGACCACCTCCTCAGCCTATAAGCCACAAAAGAACCTTAATACTTTATAGTCATAAAAATGAAAAATCACTGCCTGGAAGTGAAGTAAATGAGTTCTGTGCAATGAATAGGAAATGCCTTTTTTTCCCTCCTCCCACAAAGTGTTCCTATCAAAGGAAAGGACTAAATCACGGAATTTCCAAAGTGCTGTCTCTTCTCTTACACAGATCAGTTAACCTGACTTCCTGATTTACACTCACAGCAATCTGTCATTTGGCTGTGATGAGTTCTCTCATGAAAAGAGTTCTATGGACTTTTTCCTGGGAGGATGCTGACGTATTTAGCCAGATAAATTAAATCATTTTCCTTTAACTATTGATGTATGCATTCTCTCCACAGTGTTGGACCTCAGTGATTTGGATATTAATTGGCTTTTGAAAGATTGAAAGCTCATACCAGAGCCACTGTCAGTCTGTAATCATTCCTCCCAGTGAGTGAAAAAATATAGAGACAGAAAAGTGGAAATTCTGAAAAAGTATGCTTTTCCTCAAATGAAGCAAACATGAAAACTCAGGTGTCAGCAGCTTTTTTTTTTCATAATCCTACTCTAGTACAATTAGATCTCACTATTTATTTCCTCTGATCTTAATTAAGGAAGCACTTGAGACTCCCAGGCCAGCACAATTATCTAAAGACAGAAATTCCAGGAGTTCAGCAGTCTCACCCACAGGAATGTCTGCAGCAGATCAGGGTAAGCAATTATCATGATTTCCCCTGAAGACTAAACATAAGCACCTACCAAACTTCCTCCTTCATTCAGCTCCAGGCTTCCATTTCAAACCTACAGCCTCAGGCTCTTAATCTGCTTGAAACCCTAGTCAACATGGAAAATTGAGACAAAACCTAGCAATACTTCATGGGGTGATATGGCCGCTTGGGGTCATGTGGGCACATTGCCTTGTTTCCTCAGCTGTAAGGTAAGCCTGTGGCATCAATTATTGTGCTTCCTATAATGTGCTTCCTTTGCTTTCTCTGTCTTCCTGACTTCTGCACACACGAACCTTCTCCTCTCACATTGCTGTTTACATTTTTATTTTAATAAAGGTTGTGCTGCTGGCCTAAATGTGTCGTAATTAGCCCTAGCAAATCACACAAAGTTAGAGTGGTGACATTTTTTTAAAGGTCACCTAGTGAAACTTTTTCCTTTTTAAAATGAAGAAACCAAGCTCAGAGAGTTAAGCAATTTCTCAGTGTCACTGTATGTTTTGACAGAAGATCGATCCTGGTCTTCTGACTCACCACTTCACTCTTTACTCACACACCACTCGTTCAAAATATTTTTAGCCCCTGGAATCTTTCTGCAGATGAAATAAGAGGGGGAAAGCAATACAAAGATGATAAATTCAAAGCCAGAGTGGG
Organism: Ovis canadensis; assembly: GCF_042477335.2. Taxonomy (NCBI): domain Eukaryota; kingdom Metazoa; phylum Chordata; class Mammalia; order Artiodactyla; family Bovidae; genus Ovis; species Ovis canadensis. Next base: position 77,275,598 of record NC_091248.1, on the reverse strand, counting down.
GCCTGGAGACACACCTGGTGGGCCCTCTCCATATCTTTCCTTGAGGCATGGCCATAAGACCTCTGGGGAAGGTGATAATAAGAACTTTGAATAACGTGGTAAGGCAAAGTCACAAAGCAACCAAAAGAGATGCATCAGTCACCATTGTCAGCCACTCAATGTGCGCTTGCTGAGCACCGCTGCTGCCTCCAGGAGTCCATCAGCATCAGCACAGTTTGTAAACCACTGCACTAACCATGTTCATAGGGCTGCAGGCAGAAAAAAATTAGCCATCCAGTTTAACACCAACCAGATATTTCTAGAAATTGGACTTTACAACATTGCCTGACAGAGTGTTATGTCTGGTTACTGATGAGTTACAGTGTCAACTTCTCCTGAAAGAAACTATATACAGAGTTAAAGTTAGTACCAGTAATGCTGAAAGAGCTGAAGTTGAACGGTTCTATGAAGACCTACAAGACCTTTTAGAACTAACACTGAAAATAGATCTTTTTCATTAAAGGGGACTGGAATGCAAAAGTAGGAAGTCAAGAAACACATGGAGTAACAGGCAAATATGGCCTTGGAGTACGGAATGAAGCAAAGCAAAGGCTAATAGAATTTTGCCAAGAGAACACATTAGTCATAGCAAACACCCTCTTCCACAACACAAGAGAAGACTCTACAAATGGACATCACCAGATGGTCAACATTGAAATCAGATTGATTAAATTACTTGCAGCCAAAATAGAGAAGCTCTATACAGTCAGCAAAAATAAGACTGGGAGCTGACTGTGGCCCAGATCATGAAAACTTTATTGATAAATTCAAACTTTTAAACTGAAGAAAGTAGGGAAAACCACTAGACCATTCAGGTATAACCTAAATCAAATCCCTTATGATTATACTGTGAAAGTGAGAAATAGATTTAAGGGACTACATCTGATAGACAGAGTACCTGATAAACTGTGGATGGAGGTTCACGACATTGTACAGGGGACAGGGATCAAGACCATCCCCAAGAAAAAGAAATGCAAAAAAGCAAAATGGCTGTCTGGGGAGGCCTTACAAATAGCTGTGAAAAGAAGAGAAGCAAGAAGCAAAGAAGAAAAGGAAAGATACCCATTTGAATGAAGAGTTCCAAAGAATAGCAAGGGGAGGTAAGAAAGCTTTCCTTCGCAATCAATGCAAAGAAATAGAGGAAAAGAATAGAATGAGAAAGACTAGAGATCTCGTCAAGAAAACTAGAGATACAAAGGGAATATTTCATGCAAAGATGAGCTCAATAAAGGACAGAAGCAGAAGATATTAAGAAGAGGTGGCAAGAATACAAAGAAGAACTGTACAAAAAAGATCTCCACGACCCAGATAATCATGATAGAGTGATCACTCACCTAGAGCCAGACATCCTGGAATGTGAAGTCAAGTGGACCTTAGAAAGCATCACTATGAACAAAGCTAGTAGAGGTGATGAAATTCCAGTTGAGCTGTTTCAAATCCTAAAAGATGATGCTGTGAAAGTGCGGCACTCAATATGCCAGCAAATTTGGAAAACTCTGCAGTGGCCACAGGACTGGAAAAGGGCAGTTTTCATTCCAACCACAAAGAAAGGCAATGCCAAAGAATGCTCAAACTACCACACAATTGCACTCATTGCACACGCTAGTAAAGTAATGCTCAAAATTCTCCAAGCCAGGCTTCAGCAATACATGAATCGTGAACTTCCTGATGTTCAAGCTGGTTTTCAAAAAGGCAGAGGAACCAGAGATCAAATTGCCAACATCTGCTGCATCATGGAAAAAGCAAGAGAGTTCCAGAAAAACATCTATTTCTGCTTTATTAACTCTGCCAAAGCCTTTGACTCTGTGGATCACAATCAACTGTGGAAAATTCTGAAAGAGATGGGAATGCCAGACCACCTGACCTGCCTCTTGAGAAACCTGTATGCAGTTCAGGAAGCAACAGTTAGAACTGGACATGGAACAAATGACTGGTTCCAAACAGGAAGATGAATTCATTAAGGCTGTATATTGTCACCCTGCTTATTTAACCTATATGCAGAACACATCATGAACAACGCTGGGCTGGAAGAAGCACAAGCTGGAATCAAGATTGCCAGGAGAAATATCAATAACCTCAGATATGCAGATGACACCACCCTTATGGCGGAAAGTGAAGAACTAAAGAGCCTCTTGATGAAAGTGAGAGAGAAGAGTGAAAAAGTTGGCTTAAAACTCAACATTCAGAAGACTAAGATCATGGCATCTGGTCCCATCACTTCATGGCAAATAGATGGGGAAACAGTGGAAACAGTGGCGGACTTTATTTTTTGTGGTCTCCAAAATCACTGCAGATGGTGACTGCAGCCATAAAATTAAAAGCCGCTTACTCCTTGGAAGGAAAGTTATGACCAACCTAGATAGCATATTCAAAAGCAGAGACATTACTTTGCCAACAAAGGTCTGTCTAGTCAAAGTTATGGTTTTTCCAGTGGTCCTGTATGGATGTGAGAGTTGGACTATAAAGAAAGCTGAGTGCCGAATAATTGATGTTTTTGAACTGTGGTGTTGGAGAAGACTCTTGAGAGTCCCTTGGACTGCAAGGAGATCCAACCAGTCCATCCTAAAGGAGATCAGTCCTTGGTGTTCGTTGAAAGGACTGATGTTGAAGCTGAAGCTCCAATACTTTGGCCACCTGATGAAAAGAGCTGACTCATTTGAAGAGACCCTGATGCTGAGAAAGATTGAGGGGTGGAGGAGAAGGGGACAACAGAGGATGAGATGGTTGGATGGCATCACCGTCTCAATGGACATTGAGTTAGATAAACTCTGGGAGTTGGTGATCGACAGGGAAGCCTGGTGTGCTGCGGTTCATAGAGTTGCAAAAAGTCAGACAGGACTGAGTGACTGAACTGAACTGCACTGAGACTACTTCAGCTAGGCAGAATAAACTCAGTGTGGAGAATAATAACTTCACCAATATTCTACACAGTGGGAGAGCAGAAATTGTCAGCATTCCATAGAAAATGGCAGACATTTTAAAAAACTTAAAAGTTTATGTATTTTTAAAATTCATGTATGAAATAAATATGAAAAAAAGAAATAAATATGTCCGTGTGTGTGTGTGTGTGTCTGCATATGTATAGGTAGATCTGAAAAGTAACATGGCAATTGCAAAATGCTTGTTTAAGTGCATTTAAATACACACACAAAAGCATTTAAATACACACACAAAATCCCAAGGCACCTCTCCATCACTTGGCAGATGGAAAGAACGAAGAGGCTGAATCAATGTTATTTTTGCTCACATCAAAACCGTATTTTCTCTTAGCTGGGAGGGTAAATATAGGCATGAAAGTTTAGCATATCTTAAAAATGACAAGAAAATAGGTTTGAAATTCTAAAATTTTCCACTTGTGCGTTCCTTCATTTCTGTCCTGGGGTGTCCATCCTGTGTACCTCAGAGTCAGTGTCACCCAGCAGGTCTGACGTTTTTCTTCCAGCTGAGCTTATGACACAGAGGACAAGCCATGAGACCACAAGTGGGAATCCAGGCTCTGTTGGATTACATTTCTCTCCTGAATCTAGGAAATCCTTAAATTTTAGAAGCCTCACTTTCCTCATCTGTTAAATGTCATGAAAGATTTGCATTCACTTTGTTGCTATTGTAATAGCCGGGGATTATAAATTAAGTGCTATTGTTAATATTTCATGTTTAAATGTATTTTATTTAATGAACATATATACCCCTTACTATATATATATATGTTGGAAGAGGGTGTTTGCTATGACCAGTGCATTTTCTTGGCAAAACTCTATTAGTCTTCGCCCTGCTTCATTCCACATTCCAAGGCCAAATTTGCCTGTTACTCCAGGTGTTTCTTTACTTCCTACTTTTGCATTCCAGTCCCCTATAATGAAAAGGACATCTTTTTTGGGTCTTAGTTCTAAAAGGTCTTGTAGGTCTTCATAAAACTGTTCAACTTCAGCTTCTTCAGCGTTACTCGTTGGGGCATAGACTTGGATAACTGTGATATTGAATGGTTTGCCTTGGAGATGAACAGAGATCATTCTGTTGTTTTTGAGATTGCATCCAAGTACTGCATTTCGGTCTCTTTTGTTGACCATGATGGCTACTCCATTTCTTCTGAGGGATCCCTGCCTGCAGTAGTAGATATAATGGTCATCTGAGTTAAATTCACCCATTCCAGTCCATTTTAGTTCGCTGATTCCTAGAATGTCAACGTTCACCCTTGCCATCTCTTATTTGACCACTTCCAATTTGCCTTGATTCATAGACCTGACATTCCAGGTTCCTATGCAATATTGCTCTTTACAGCATCGGATCTTGCTTCTATCACCAGTCACATCCAGAACTGGGTATTGTTTTTGCTTTGGGTCCATCCCTTCATTCTTTCTGGAATTATTTCTCCACTGATCTCCAGTAGCATATTGGGCACCTAATGACCTGGGGAGTTCCTCTTTTGGTATCCTATCATTTTGCCTTTTCATACTGTTCATGGGGTTCTCAAGGCAAGAATACTGAAGTGGCTTGCCATTCCCTTCTCCAGTGGATCACATTCTGTCAGGCCTCTCCACCATGACCTGCCCATCTTGGATTGGCCCGCAGGCATGGCTTGGTTTCATTGAGTTAGACAAGGCTGTGGTCCTAGTGTGATTAGATTGACTAGTTTTCTGTGAATATGGTTTCAAGAAAATGCACTGGTCATAGCAAACACCCTCTTCCAACAACACAAGAGAAGACTCTACACATGGACATAACCAGATGGTCAACACTGAAATCAGATTGATTATATTCTTTGCAGCCAAAGATGGAGAAGCTTTATACAGTCAACAAAAACAAGATCAGGAGCTGACTGTGGCCCAGATCATGAACTCCTTATTACCAAATTCAGACTTAAATTGAAGAAAGTAGGGAAAACCATTAGACCATTCAGGTATGACCTAAATCAAATCCCTTATGATTATACAGTGGAAGTGAGAAATAGATTTAAGGGCCTAGATCTGATAGATAGAGTGCCTGATGAACTATGGAATGAGGTTCGTGACATTGTACAGGAGACAGGGATCAAGACCATCCCCATGGAAAAGAAATGAAAAAAAGCAAAATGGCTGTCTGGGGAGGCCTTACAAATAGCTGTGAAAGGAAGAGAAGCAAAAAAAAAAGCGAAGGAGAAAAGGAAAGATATAAGCTTCTGAATGCAGAGTTACAAAGAATAGCAAAAAGAGATAAGCCTTCTTCAGAGATCAATGCAAAGAAATAGAGGAAAACAACAGAATGGGAAAGACTAGAGATCTCTTCAAGAAAATTAGAGATAGCAAGGGAACATTTCATGCAAAGACGGGCTTGATAAAGGGCAGAAATTGTATTGACCTAACAGAAGCAAAAGATATTAAGGAGAGGTGGTAAGAATACACGGAAGAACAGTACAAAAAAGATCTTCACAACCCAGATAATCATGATGATGTGATCACTAATCTAGAGCCAGACATCTTGGAATGTGAAGTCAAGTGGGCTTTAGAAAGCAACACTACGAACAAAGCTAGTGGAGGTGATGGAATTCCAGTTGAGCTGTTTCAAATTCTGAAAGATGATGCTGTGAAAGTGCTGCACTCAATATGCCAGCAAATTTAGAAAGCTCAGCAGTGGCAACAGGACTGGAAAAGGGCAGTTTTCTTTCCAATCCCAAAGAAGGGCAATGCAAAAGAACGCTCAAACTACTGCACAATTGCACTCATCTCACATGCTAGTAAAGTAATGCTTAAAATTCTCCAAGCCAGGCTTCAGCAATACATGAATCGTGAACTTCCTGATGTTCAAGCTGGTTTTCAAAAAGGCAGAGGAACCAGAGATCAAATTGCCAACATCTGCTGCATCATGGAAAAAGCAAGAGAGTTCCAGAAAAACATCTATTTCTGCTTTATTAACTCTGCCAAAGCCTTTGACTCTGTGGATCACAATCAACTGTGGAAAATTCTGAAAGAGATGGGAATACCAGACCACCTAACCTGCCTCTTGAGAAATCTGTATGCAAGTTAGGAAGCAACAGTTAGAACTGGACATGGACCAACAGACTGGTTCCAAATAGGAAAAGGAGTACGTTAAGGCTGTATATTGTCACCCTGCTTATTTAACTTATATGCAGAGTACATCATGAGTAACGCTGGACTGGAAGAAGCACAAGCTGGAATCAAGATTGCCAGGAGAAATATCAATAACCTCAGATATGCAGATGACACCACCTTTATGGCAGAAAGTGTAGAGGAGCTAAAAAGCCTCTTGATGAAAGTGAAAGAAGAGAGTGAAAAAGTTGGCTTAAAGCTCAACATTCAGAAAATGAAGATCATGGCATCCGGTCCCATCACTTCATGACAAATAGATGGGGAAACAGTAGAAACAGTGTCAGACTTTATTTTTTTGGGCTCCAAAATCACTGCAGATGGTGACTGCAGCCATGAAATTAAAAGATACTTACTCCTTGGAAGGAAAGTTATGACCAACCTAGATGGCATATTCAAAAGCAGAGACATTACTTTGCCGACTAAGGTCCGTCTAGTCAAAGCTATGGTTTTTCCTGTGGTCATGTATGGATGTGAGAGTTGGACTGTGAAGAAGGCTGAGCACCAAAGAATTGATGCTTTTGAACAGTGGTGTTGGAGAAGACTCTTGAGAGTCCCTTGGACTGCAAGGAGATACAACCAGTCCATTCTGAAGGAGATCAGCCCTGGGATTTCTTTGGAAGGATGATGCTAAAGCTGTAGCTCCAGTATTTTGGCCACCTCATGTGAAGAGTTGACTCATTGGAAAAGACTCTGATGCTGGGAGAGATTGGGGGCAGGAGGAGAAGGGGACGACCGAGGATGAGATGGCTGGATGGCATCACGGACTCCATGGACATGAGTCTGAGTGAACTCTGGGAGCTGGTGATGGACAGGGAGGCCTGGGGTGCTGTGATTCATGGGGTCGCAAAGAGTCGGACACAACTGAGTGACTGAACTGAACTGAATATATGTATGTGTGTGTGTTCAGTTCCTCAGTCATGTCCAATTCTTTGCAACCCTGTGGACTGTAGCCCACCAGGCTCCTCTGCCTGTGGAATTTTCCAGACAAGAATATAGTAGTGGCTAGCCATTCCCTTCCCCAGGGACCTTCCCAACCCAGAGACTGAACCCAGGTCTATTGCATCTCTTGCGTTGGCAGAAGGTCTTTACCACTAGCACCACCTGGAAAGCCCTCCTATTTGTAAGGACTATTTTTTAAAGCTCTATGAACATGAACTTATTTAATGTTCAACTCTACAAGGCAAAAAATTTTCCCATTTTATAGAGAAGAAAACAGAGACATGTAGAGGTTAAGTCATTTTCTCAAGATCTCACAGCTAATAAGTAATAGAGTTGGAATTCAAACCCAGGTACTGACTCCAGAGTTCTTGTTCTTACTTATTACACTATGCTGCAGTATTAAAAGTAAAGTGTTCCTTTAAAAACATTTCTTGACATTGTAGAAACTGAAAAAGTAAATCAACAACCTTAAGCAATGTACCAGGGGTAACTGGGAGCCAACAATCAAAAGGTGGAATGATTTTCCTAATCTCCTGTTGACTGCTGGAATTGTGTAAGTATTTAATCCTCTTCATGCAGAGTATTAATCTTTAGCAAGTGGATGCCTCCTAAAAATTTGGAGGGATAAGCTAAAGTGAGTCTTACAGACAAGGTTACATTTTCATTGCACTCTCTACATTAGCAGAATGGCAAATGAGTAGATTTGGGACTACAGTAGAGTCCCTTTCCAACAGACTTCCTCCAGCTTTAGAGAATCTGTTTGAGCAGAAGCTGCACTCAGTGCTGTAAACATGAGGTTGCAATGGCTATTATGTGGGGGTGATCCCTTTCATGGGGACTTAAACCTAAAGTAACTCAATCAGAATCCTAAAACCTACAATGTCTGTATATTTTCTCTGCAAACATTAAAGAGAACTGTCTCTCCCTGCCACGTTTGTCTCAGAGCCCCAAAATCTTAAGAGTAAAGCATAATAAGACATCAAGAAAACAAATGACTGAACTGAAGCATGTAAAGGACATCTCCTTGGTGATGGGGCCTCCATCTATGATCATCTGCTAACATGGGCCTTTGTAATGAAGATAGGTCCAGAAAGGATGCTACTGTATCTTCAGCAGAAGACCAAGGTAGGGTAAATGTCATTGCTAATATCCAAATGTGAGTTCCTCAAGCAAGTCAACCCTAGTTTTTGTTTGGAAGAAGGTACATAATTATAGTAGTTAATGTGTTTTTCTTTAGTTGACTCAGGAGAAAATAAGTATATCCTCACTGATGGAGAAAGCAGACATATAGTGTAAGTCAAGATGTGCTGATGTTGCCTAGCAAGGATCTACTCCTCCTGCCTTCTGCGAATTTCTGAGCATTAAATACCCTAGGACAAAAAAAAAATGTCCACTTTTGTGCCATACTTCATTAGGAGAACCTTAAGTGTCCTCAAGGACCATGCTTCATAATGAGACCTTCTTGGTTTTGGAACACTGCTTCATAAATAAGGAAAGTGATTTTACTTACCTAAAATTAGAGTATCTATTTTTCTCCTCTAATCATTGCAACTAACTTTGACAAATAACTTTTGACATTTAAAATGCAGCTCTTGAATCTCCCTTCTCATTAAAAGAAAAAAAAGAAAGAAAAGAAGTTTAGGAAATAGCCATCCCTCCTGGCTTTATTACTGGATGAATTGCTTTTTAAATAAATGCTTTCAGTATAAAAGGAGAACACACATATTAGACAACATTTGGAAAATCCAAAAAGTACACAGAAGGAAAAACCATACTTAGCCCCATTACCCAAGAAAAAAATCATTGATAGCACTTCAGTGTTTTCATTTATGATTTCCTCTTAGATTTTGTGCTTATATTTCCTCAGGTTGAAAATAAGTCAATTACCCATAAATTAATCTATGCAGTTAATGTAACTCTAAATTGCAATTCTTAATTAGAATGTGATTGTATAATAAAAATCCCTGTAGGTTTCTCCTAGAACTTGATTCATTTTAAATTCAACCTACAGTATAAATGGATGAGACTATGTAAGAAAATCTTCTGAAACAGCAAAAAAGGGAGTCTAATAATATATATTAAAATTAAAAATGCATATACCCTTTGACCTAACCATCTTATTTTAAGAAACTTTCTTGAAAAAGTATAACACTTGTGTGTATTTTGGAGTGGATTATTTGTTTTGCTTTGGACCTTCGGGTACAGAGCATTGAATTCATCACACTTCCCAATTCATGGAACATTAACATATTATCCACACAGGGAAGGAACAAAGGCCTCTTGTTTTCCCTTTTCCTATTAGTTTGGTTCCTTTTGATCTTCAGTCCTCATCTCTCCCCCATTTCCTCCTTCCCTAGTAACCACACATCACATTATAATAATCCAGTCTTTTAGGAATGACATTTCATTGCCCTTAGACCCTTTTTATCATAAACAATGCGGCAATGAACATCCCCAGGCACTTTTCCTTATGAATCTATGTACAAATTTAGCTGGCATGTAGGAGGCAGGGAAGAGAGACTTACTTTTGTAAAGTACTTTTGAATTGCTTTTCATACTGCTTGTATCTATTTTATTCTCACCAGTGGTCCATGAAGTTAACCCTCTCATTCTTGCCAATTCTTATTATCAACTTTTGTCAATGTAATGGGAATAAAGTAGCAGTTCACAGTTGTTTCATTTCACATGTACCCAATTAACTAATAACTTTGACTATCATATCATACACTTAACTGTCATTTGATTTCTCACATCTGAGATTCACATATACATCATGTTCTTTGTCCACTGTTTCTTTTCAGTGTCCTGACTTTTTCCTAATGTTTTACAAGAAATTCCCTAACTATTCTAGGTTTTAATATCTAGCCAGTCTTAGATTTGGCAAATATCTTTGTTTAGTACATTTTGCATCTATTAATTTTGTCCATGATGGTTTTAGTTTAACAGAAATCCAATCTTAATATATTTGATTGTAATCCAATCTTAACATTTTATATGTGGATTATACATCTTTGAGTCTCCTTTAGGAGTATTCCTCTGACCTGATGTCAGAAAAATAACCTTCTGTATTTTTTCTATGAGTGTTTCTCTTGCCCCAGATGCTCACCAGCATTAGGTGTTGTCAGTGTTCGGGGTTTGGGCTATTCTAATATATGTATGTGTGCATGGGTGTGTAGTATCTCATTGTTGTTTTAATGTGTAGTTCCCTAGTGACATATGATATAGAACACCTTTTTGTATGCTTATTTGCCATCTATGTATCTTCTTCGATGAAGTGTCAGTTAAGGTCTCAGCCTTTCTTTATGTGGGTTGTTTGTTTCCTTACCACTGAGTTTTAAGAGTCCTTTGTATAACAGTCCTTGATCAGATGTGTCTTTTGCAAATATTTTCTCCTAGTCTATAGCTTGTCTTCTGATTCTTTTGACATTGTCTTTTGCAGAATGGAAGTTCTTAAATTTAATGAAGTCTGGGTTATCAATGATTTCTTTTATGTGTTATGTCTCTGGTTATATCTAAGACATGCTGTACTCAAAGTCATCTAGGTCTTCTTCTATATCATCTTCTACAACTTTTATAGATTTTCATTTTACATTTAGGTCTGTGTTTCATTTTGAGTTAATTTTGTGAAGATGTTTATGACTTTTTTATTCAATGTTTTATAGGAGTCTCTATTCAGAACAGTAAAACAAGAAAAAAGAAATACATTAAGATGAAAAATATAAAACTATCATTATTTACAGGTAGCATGATTGTATACAAAGAAAATCCAACAGACAAGACAATTTTGTTTTAGATTTAATTCATGAACGTATCAAGTTTGCTGAAATCAACGAGAGTATGCAAACAATGATTGTATTGCTATATGACAGCAACAAATAGGAAAAAAAAATTTTTAACAGTCTATGTAGAATAGCATCACAAAACACCAACTAGTCAAGAATAAATCTAACAAAGATATGTGAGACCTCTAGTTTCAAAACTACAAAACATTCCTAAGTGAAACTAAGGAAGATTAAAATAAATGGAGACATTTACCATTTTGCATTCTCTTGCTCAGGCTACCATAATAAAACACCATAGACCAGGTGACTTTAACAACAGCAATTTGCTTTCTCACAGTCTGGAGGTTAGGAAGTCCAAGATCAAGGTTCCAGCTAATTCAGTTTCTGATGAAAGCTCTATTTCTAGCTTACAGATGACTGTCTTCTGTTTGTGTCATCACATGGCAGAAAGAGAGCAGTCTCTCTGGTGTCTCTTCTTATAAGGATAGTAATCCTACAGGATCAGGGTTACCCTTATGACCTCATCCTACCTTAATTACTTCTTTAGAGGTCATACAAGAAGTCAGGCTTCAACACATGAATTTGGAGGGGAACAAATATTCAGTCCATAACACACAGTGTTCATGACTAAAATCTTCTATAACCTAGATGTAGGAACAGGCAGTCTAAGACACAAAAGAAATAGAATTCCTAAGTTCTTTTAAAGTTTTAATAAATTTTTAAAAGCTTCTGCATGGCATGTGTGTGTGTGTGTGTGTGTGTGTGTGTGTGTGTGTATGTGTGTGTGTATGTGTATATATATATATATATATATACACACATATATATATATATGAGAGAGGGAGAAAAAGAGAGAGCAAAGCCAAAAGATAAATTGCAAGGTTTTAGAAAATACTAGGACAAATATTGTAAGTAAAGATTTAATATCTCTAATATACAAAGAACTCAAAATTCTGATAGAAAAAAATGGATAAATGACCTGAACAGAAAATTCACAAATAAAAGATATAAAAATGACTTAAACATATGAAACAATGTTTAACTTTTTTCTCACACATAATAAATGAAATGTACACTGAGATACCATTTCTCACCACGCAGTGTGGCAAATATTAAAAACCTTGGCAACGAATTCTATTGGTCAGGCTGTGGGGAAGCACGCACTCCCCTGTACTGATGATGTGAATGTAAACTGTTACAGCCCTCAAGGAAGGCAATTACTAGCAAAATTATGCATGCATTTATATTGTGTCAGGCTTCTCACTTCTAAGAGTTTACACCTCAAGCAGCATGAAAATACATATCCATAAATTTATTCTGGGCAGCTTTGTGATTGCAAAAATCTTGTTAATAATCTAAGTCCCTATAAAAGAAAGTGTATGAATAATCTATGGTACAGCCACACTATGGAGAACTATTAAAAATAATGAGAGAGATTTTTAAAAACTGATACTTTGTGCAAACCTAGAGACGGATTAGGAAAAGTGGTTGCCACTTTTGGGTGCAAATTATGAAGTCGTCTCGGAGAGTACAGGAGGACAAACTTACCAGGATGGCAGACTCCTCCCTGTCTCTCTTCATTTATAGATCTCAACTCTCTACAAATCCTAGGCAGGCCGGTTCAGCACACACTGTAGAGGACCTGGCACTTCATCTGTGAGAGGACCATGTCCTGGGCACTGGTTCCATCACTCGTGAGCTTTCTTGCTCTGAGAGTGTTGATACCAAGTCAGGATTCCAGTGCAGGTAGGTTAGCACCATTCTCAGAGTTATAAACATCTCCTGATGAATGTGTTTTCCATGTCACTTTTGCCCTTTTCCAAAGAATTACACCCTTTAGGAGGCTTACTTGGAGGCCAGAGAACATTGTCAAAAATTAATGATACAGAAAAGAACAGGATTTTGTGACCTGGAAAGTTGAATGCATACAGTGACTATCCTCTCTCTTCCTGAAACCATCAGACCAGGAAGGAATACATGGTAAGACATTTTCCTAAGAGTCTAGAGAAAGTTCTAGAGAAAGATGACAAGAGGGCTTCAGTCTTCCCTGAAGTGGATGGAAAAGGAGAGAAAGAAGCCCCTTCAGAAGCTCTTCCCTGGAATGTAAGCCTTGGGGATACTCAAGAAGTCCTGGGATGGACAGGAACGGGTCCAACCTAAGGAACAGGGCGAAGTAACATGAGCCACAGAACTGGCCCCTGTTCTTCCTGCTTCCTCATGTTTACCCTTCATCTCTCAACTTCAGAGAGAGATGATTACAGAGCTGTAAGGAGACTGATGTACTTAAGAGAAGGATGCAGGGCTGTTCTCAGCAAATTGCCATCACTTCCTTTCAAATGGTTCTTGAGCAGGTGGCAGCCTGAGATCCCTCTGGAGAGTGTGTGGCCAACCACCTTGTCCCTTCCATTTGAGCACTGGAATAGTCTAGGAAGCCAGCTCTTCATCTACTATGAAAAATAAATATCTCATACCTAAGCTTATGGAAAATTTTAGTTTGATAAAACAATTCTATTCTCTCCCTTCTTATGAAAGGAAATAATCACATTTTTAATGAAATTTTAAAACATTCTCTTGTCTCATTATGGAATAAAATGCAAAAATCCATTAAGAGTTTATGTTTCTTTTATATGAAAGGTTACAGTAGAAAATACCGTAATAAGAGAGCTCCAGATGAAAGAGAGCCAGAGATAACCTTAATAAATATTCATTTCAAAAATATCCCAGTTTCCAGATCCCTATCTTCTTTATTTTCTTGCAATAAAAATTGAAACAGTAGCTGAATGAAAGTGTAGATCAAAATAAACTGTTCTAAAAGATTATATGAACACCATCCATCATAAGGGTCATAATTCATAAAAAGGACATGTTCAAAATAATTTTTTGTTGTCAACCTGACAATTTGTCTTATGGAAACAAAACTTTAAAAAAAACTGGTTTATTGGTGTGCTGTGTGCTCATTTTTGTTCTGGTCAATGTTTTTGTTACGGACTGGGGCATGGATAGCAAAGGTATGCTGATCTGAAAACCCTGGCCAAAGAGCAAGGAGATCAGCCTGACTACGCCAGCATGAAAAGCAGAAATCACTGATATATCAGAAGGTGGAATTAGGGTCCAGTATGTATCATCATATTGACTGGGAGCCATTCTCTGTCCACCAGGGTTAGGGTTTGTTTGGTTGCAAATTCAGTAGAAATCTACAATTCTGGATGTTTTCCAGTATCGTTGATGTTAAGTCTTAGGTTTGCATGGTATGCAGAAAAAGGAAGGTCATCACCAACATGTGTGCTGAGCCCACCATAGAGTCTAACTCTGGGACAGGGTTTAATTATAGATTCCACTTATGAACAGTTACTCAGAAAAACTGGATCCAGTTCAGAACACAGCTGAGATGGCGAAGACACGAAAGTATTCTTACGTGGGGAGCTGTTGAGACAGAAGAAGAGAAGATTTATGGAAGACATGATATGTCCTCAGATACTTGAAGCGCTGTCATCCAGTGAAAGGACCAGAGTGACTGCTGCTGCAGAGAGGCTGGCTGCAGGTCTGTGGGAGGCAGAGCAGGGGAAAAAATACATAAGCTGCCTGAGCAGGAAGTGAATGCCCAACGTGGAGGAGTGCAAACAGACCAGCATCTCTTAGGGATATTTGCAGGGACTCTTGGCTTTAGAAATAGTGGTGGCTACAGGATTGGAAGACTGGCCTGGGAAGCCTCTGCAAAATTCTACAAGTTACAGATGTCAGTGGGATTTCCTCTGAAGTCTCCCTACCTCCTCTCACTGTTGCCTAACGCTCCCCCTTATGTGTGCTGCCTTCTTCGGGGACATCAGACATAGAGCACTTTTTCTTCTTGATTTTTAAGACCCCCTAACAGTACTTGTACATTCTGTTCTGTACCACACTGCTCGTGTATCTGTCCCATCTTTTTCCCCATCCAACTGTGAGTTCTGACATGTTAGGAGAAGGCTTGCACTCCCTGTCCAGTACATGCCCTTTGCATAAAGCTTCTTGTCAGAAGAGAATTTGTGTATCTTTGTAAATATTTACATAAACAACTCAGAAAATAGAAGAATCTGCTTTGAGAAAGGTGGGGGTAAGGGATTGGTTAATGAGAGACTTTTAATACTTTTAATAAAGGATGAAAACTTTAAGACAAGTCAAAGCACAAATGTTCCATAATGTAATCAAATAACATTTTACCTACATAAAAAATCTTTTCTTCTGAACTGGGAAATCTCTTTCACATACTGAGGAAACTAGTGTTTTCTGAGGTCAACCGTACCACTGATTAGAAATGAAAAGAATAAAAGGCACTTAGAAACACAGAGTAGGAGCTCCTTAGAACATTGTGGGAAGCCCAGTGTTCTGATTACAGGTCTCACATGCTGGACCACCAAACCCGAGACAACAATGGTCAGTTTTGAGAATCAAGTGGAAAATTTTATCCAGCCATCTTCTGGATGTGTGACCTCTGTATGGGGTTCTACTTAGGTGTACCTGAGGCCCAGAGTTGGCTTGTGAGTGTGTGGCCTTCACTCTCTGGGGAGAAACTGCGGGATGGGTTTCTTCAATCCCTGGGCGGGCTGTACTGTGGATATAGCCTAGGGAGCTGCCAGCCTTGCCCTCATGATTATAGTGGTTGGGAGCAAAGCAAACATGTTCATGTTAAGCAAGAACAGATATACTTGAGACCAATATATTGGAAGCAGTCAAAAGTAAAGTTTTAGAAAAGTTTCTCATAATGTCAGAATTAAAATATGCCTCCATGTCATTGTTTGGAATTCACTTTAATTTTTAAATGATTTGCATCAACATTTGTTCATGTATTTACTACTTGACTACTCAGTAGCATCACATTAGGAGAAGGCAATGGCACCCCACTCCAATACTCTTGCCTGGAAAATCCCATGGGCAGAGGAGCCTAGTAGGCTGCAGTCCAGGCGGTCACTAGGAGTCGGACACTGAGCGACTTCACTTTCACTTTTCACTTGCTTGCATTGGAGAAGGAAATGGCAACCCACTCCAGTGTTCTCTCGGGGGAACCTGGTGGGCTGCCGTCTATGGGGTCGCACAGTCAGACATGACTGAAGCAACTTAGCAGCAGCACCACATTACACAGACTAGGGGCTTAAAGCAAGCAAAATAAGGAATCTGTGGCCTCAGGGAGAGAGCCCTTTGGGTGTAAGTCTGGAGTTTAATGGGCTTCCCAGTTGACAGTAGTGGTAAAGAATCTTCCTGCTAATGCAGGATATGTGAGAGACGCTGGTTCTATCCCTGCGTTGGGAAGATCCCCTGGAAGAGGAAATGGCACTCCACTCCAACATTTTTGTCTGGAAAAGCCCATGGAGAGAGGAGCCTGGTGGGCTGCAGTCCATGGGGTTGCAAAGAGTCAGATATGACTGAGCACTTGAGCACACAGCACTGGGTTTTAATACAGATTAATGTTGGGAAATAAGGGACAGAAGAGAAGCCAAAAGAACTGAAATAGTGAGTTCTCCTCCTTTAAAGTGCCCATGCTGAGAGGACCAGGAGATACAAGCAGTCTTCTGTGATTGTGTCTGGGCATCCTGGACTGCGAGGTCTAGGCAAAGATTAGAGAACAGATGTCAAATCATAGGTCAGGTTATCAGAGCAAGAGAACCCAGGCTCCCGAATCCAGCATGGCTAAGTTGTGCCATGCTTCCGGCTCGTCTGACTGTTCATGGCAGGAGACCAGTTGGGATCAGGGGACACCTCAACAGAAACTCTCTGTGGCAGGAGGATGACAAAAGCTGGTGACCATCAGGGCAGGACCCAAGGAGGCCAACTGGGTGCATCAAAGACATCATTATATAGATTCCTATAAGGCAGCAGTTCTCAGTGTTTCTCTATTGGGCTACACAGGTTGGATGATTTTCACTTGAACAACATAAACAACAACATAAAGTACATAAATGTAATCCCAACTTAGGCAAACAAACCAGCCCTCTGCCCCCAATTTGTCATGGCATTTTTGAAGCATTTAGTAATAATGATAATAAAGAAATCAAAGACTTGTCTTTAAAAAAGTTGTCATTAAAAATGAAGAATATTAAATGTAACTAAGCTCATTTTTAAAATTTTTGGAATTAAAAAATGAGTAGAACTCCAGTAGGGCTCAGCTGAGATAAGATTAGTGGAGGACTGTATCAGTTACAACTGAATTACCTGTCAGAACTCCTCTTTCTCTCTTGCTCAGAGTTCAAGTACTAACAACAGACCGATCTCTCATCTGTATCATAATCTCTAATTGCTGATAAAGTTAAAGTATTTGCACACCTCAGTACTGAAGTACCAGCAATCCCCCTCACTATTCATCACAGCATACCGCTGTGTCTGCAGTAGGGATAGTGTGTTCTAGGACCTGATGCACTCTTCTGAGAATTCCATTTTCTCTAGCTGTGCAAACATGCTCACATCCAGGGTCCATTCTCCTTGCTGATTTCCCTCTGGTCCTGGATGTACAAGAGCAGAACCTTAATCCAGGAATAAGTGAGAGAGGGGATGGACAGGGACATGGAGACAGAGAAGGAAAATTAGGAGTCTTTCTCTCCCACTCTCTCTCTCTCTCTTCTTTATCATTCTGTCATTTCAGGGAGGAGAAAAATGTCTTAATATTTGCATGGGATTATTACGAATATATCCAGTTAATGCGCGATAAAAGCACTATCTTTTTTTTTTTCTTTCCCACAAACTTTTCCAGAAACTGAAGGACCAGGTTATTATAGCACAGGATAAAACCCAGAAAATCAGTTAGTTCTGAAACCCAGTCACCTTAAAACTGAGTTCCCTTATTGAATTTATGATGAACCTCTTTATCCAAAACTTTATTCCCTTTCTTGTCCCCTCTGACCTCAATCCTGAGCTAACTGAATACCAATCAACCAGAATCAGATTATTAAAATTTCTGTTGTTGATAATATCTTTAACGTACTAAAATTACTATCATAGATATCATCATTAATGGACAAACTCAGATTGCTCCCCAGGGCAAGATAAGTTAACAGACCTCCCCCTAAGCCAAGGACCACCTGGCCTGAGGATTGTAAACCAAAGACATCCTGATTCCTGAAACTATGATTAAGAAATGTCACAAAGGGACTTCCCTGGTGGTCCAAGAATTCACCTGTCAATGCAGGGGACGTGGGATTAGTTCCTGGTCTAGGAAATAAGATCCCATATACCACAGGCAACTAAGGTGCCCCACAGCAACTGATCCTGAGCCTAGAGCATGTGCTCTGCAATGAGAGAATCCACTGCAATGAGAAAATTACATATTGCAACAAAGACCAAGTGCAGCCAAAAATTTTTTTAATTAATTAATTCAGAAAAAAAAGAGAAACGTCACAAGAAGATGATGAATCCCAGCCTTTCTGTTCTTCCTTATGAAAGATACTTCTAACTGAGAGACCAAGTTGGGGAGGATGTGAGGCTTGTCTCCCACTCCCTTGCTTGGTGCCCTGAAATAAACGCTTTCCTTCCCAAGGATGTCAATGCTAAGTGTTGAATGAGTGGACTCCAGTTCTGTTTGGTAACAGTTGCACCTACTTGGGTTGCTTGGTTATTTTTCAAGTGAGGCAGAACTGTACAGTAAAACAAAGGCAAAGACTTAGGCGTAGGACTGATACATTTCACGTCATGGCCATTTTGTTTATCAGCTATGTCGTCTCGGTCTTCAGTTTTCCCATCTGTTAAATAGAAGTAAAAATATTATATCATTGATTTTTAAAAGGAGGTACTGTATGTAAGTACAGTTCCTGACATGCAATAAGCAAGCCCCTTAGGTCAGTTGGTATGTAACTGTTAACAAAAATGATAATCATGTTGGCAAAACACGTGGATTCTGAAGTCAGTCTGGTTTCCAATCCTAGCTTTAGTCCTTTAGGTGACATTGAGCAGGTTACTTTTCTGTGCCTCAATTTCCACATCTGTGAAAAGGGATAAAGGTAGTAACTACTTTATAGGGTTGCTATGTATAGTAAATGATGTAATCACAAAATGCTTATAAAATAGACTTCTCATAATGTTAACTACTGGGTTTCCCCGATGGCTCAGAAGGTAAAAAATCTGCCGGAGATGCAGGAGGTGCAGGTTCAATCCTTGGATCTGAAAGATCCCCTGGAGGAGGAAATGGCAAGCCCCTCCAGTATTCTTGCCAGGAGAATCCCAAGGACAGAGGAGCCTGAGAACTACGGTCCATGGGGTTGCAAAAGAATCAGACATGACTGAAGACTGAAGCAGCTGAGCACACACACAATGTTAGCTATTAATTGCTACTACCCAGTTGAGGAGAGAGACTTGTTTCTGCCCCCACCCTCTTCCCCTCTAGGTGTATAGGGATCAGCACCAGTATTTCCCACCCAGACTAATTTATGGTTGGATTGGAAATTAAAGACAGTGGCTTACTTGGGCTGATTCTAGGTGGTTGTTTTTGTCCCCTCTTGTCAATGGGATATCTCACTGATATCTCACTGGGTTCTCCTACTAGTAATGGCAATCACCACTTCTTTAAAAATTCTGAACAATCCTAAACAATTCATGCTCCTGGAGCCCTGCATATCAGATTCCTCAAGGTCATGACTTTCCTGTCCCCTGCTCACTCACCTGGCACATTCCTACTCAAAATCCAGCTTTGACAGTTACCTCCTCAGTGACTCCCTCAGTTGGAGGTAGACCTTGCCTCCTCTGGGTTTCCTGGCTCTTGTTCATAATTATTACAAGATTTATTACGTGGCATTTTTACTGTTTTATCATATGTCATCTTTCCAGCTAAAATGTGAGCTCCAGGGTAGTGATTGTTCTGTTCATCTCTGCTTCCCCAAGCTTTCCTGAGGCTGCCACAAAGTATGCATAAAAGTCCATGGTATTCTCAGATTGTTCCAAACTCCCCCCAAGCCTGAAAGGTCCTTTAGCGCAAGGATAGTGGACTTTTAAAATCTCTGTAGCCCCAGTATAAGTGAAATTCACTCAGTTGTGTCTGACTCTTTGCGACCCCATGGACTATACAGTCCACAGAATTCTCCACACCAGAATACTGGAGTGGGTAGCCTTTCTCTTCAGAGGATCTTCCTAACCCAGGGATCGAACCTGGGTCTCCTACATTGCAGGCAGATTCTTTGCCAATGAGCTATAAAGGGAATACAGCCCCAGGATAGCCAAGTACAAAAGAGGGGCTTAATAATCATTTATGGAATAAACAAAAAGATGAATTTGCAAACCGATACCTTTTGAATATATAGAGTATAAAATAAATGGATAATTTTCCGATAAATAATATAATTTAATCAAAGTAAAGGTAAGCCGTATAATTTAATCAAGATTAAGGTAGCATCTGTTAAGTAGAATGTTTACTTTATGTAACAAATCAGCAGTTGTCCAAAAATTCTAACCCTTGCTCCTTTGGCAAATTATGGCAGTGGATCACTCTCACTGAGTTTTAGTTTCAGTTCTTAAGTTCCACTCCAATTTATTGAGTCAAAGTATCTAAAATGGAGCATAGACAGATGATTTGGGGGTTTTTTCCAAATATCTCCAAGATTGCTGGAGAAATGCTGGACTGGATGAAGCACACACTGGAATCATGATTGCCAGGAGAAATATCAATCATCTCAGAATGCAGATGACACCACACTTACGGCAGAAAGTGAAGAACTAAAGAGCCTCGTGATGAAAGTAAAAGAGAAGAGTGAAAAAGTTGGCTTAAAACTCAACATTCAGAAAACTAAGATCATGGCATCCGGTCCCATCACTTCATGGCAAATAGATGGGGAAACAGTGGAAACAGTGGCTGACTATATTTCTGGGGACTCCAAAATCACTGCAGATGGTGACTGCAGCCATGAAATTAAAAGACACTTGCTCCTTGGAAGAAAAGTTATGACCAGCCTAGACAGCATATTCAAAAGCAGAGACATTACTTCACCCACAAAGGTCCGTCTAGTCAAAGCTATGGTTTTTCCAGTAGTCATGTATGGATGTGAGAGTTGGACTGAAGAATTGATGCTTTTGTTCTATGGTGTTAGAGAAGACTCTTGAGAGCCCCTTGGACAGCAAGGAGATCCAACCAGTTCATCCTAAAAGAAATCGGTCCTGAATATTCATTGGAAGGACTGATGTTGAAGCTGAAACTCCAATACTTTGGCCACCTGATGTGAAACGCTGACTCATTTGAAAAGACTAATGCTTGGAAAGATTGAAGGCGGGACGAAAAGGGGATGACAGACGATGAGATGATTGGATGGCATCACCGACTCAATCAACGTGAGTTTGAGTAAACTCCAGGAGTTGGTGATAGACAGGGAGGTCTGGCATGCTGCAGTTCATGGGGTCGCAAAGAGTTGGACATGACTGAGCAACTGAGCGACCGAACTGAACTGAACTGATTTCCAAGATTAATGTGAAACCAGGGTTGAGAATCATGCTGGCCCTCTAACTAGCCAGACTTGAGCAAGCTTTAATTTCTCAAAGCCCCAGTATCCTCATCCAAAATATGAAGATAATTATCATGCCTCTCTTTTTAAGTTGAGCAACGTTTAAATGAAAACAATCCCATAAAAAGTATTAAATGTAGCACCTAAAATGTGAGATGCATGGAACAAATAGTTTTCATTATTTTATTAGCAGTATAATGTTCAATATCAGAGCATGTGTCACTCTGCCAGTCATGAGCCGGCATGCAGGTTCTCATGCTTTGTGTTTAAATAATTGAAACTGAACCCACTTGCTAGTCCTAACTCATCAATTAAGAGGGAGGTTAGTTCATAAATATTCCAACCATCCTCTCTTCTACTAATCTCTGCTATGAAAGCCCTAAATTTCTTCAATTATTCCTAAGAATTAAATTATGCAAGTTTTATTCAGACTTGAGGTTACTTCTACTGGAAATAGCAACAGAGAAAATGCTCTGGGACAACACCTCCTAACTATTATCTATCCCCAAAGAGTAAAAAAGATGGCTTAAGAAAAATCTGCTTTGTGGGAAACTGTTTTGAAAGATAATTTGGATTTATACATTAATTTCCTCTCATCTCTCTAAAGTCCTTATAGCTCTGGCAAGCCTCTGGTGTTTATTTCCACTGAAAAGGAGCCAAATTAGCACATACTATGCAAATTGAAGCAGATGCAAACTCTTTATAAATTCAGATAACAATTAATCTAATATACTTATGGAAAACAAGGTAAATACGAATACGGAAAATGAATGTTTCAAGTAGAAAAGAATTTTCCTTGATGAAAATGGCCCAGGAATCCCTATGTTAAGAGAGTGGAGGGGACAGGGAAACAGAGTTCTGGAGTTGAGAAACCGTGGATAGAACGTCTACCGTTAGAGACAAGGTCAGTCGTTGTTTAGTGGCTAAGTCATGTCCAACTCTTTCGGGACCCCATGGACTGTAGCCACCAGCCTTCTCTGTCCATGGGATTTCCCAGGCAAGAACACTAGAGTGGGTTGCCATTTTCTTCTTCAGGATCTTCCTGAAACTCGCATCTCCTGCTTAGCAGGTGGATTCTTTACCACTGAGCCACCTGGGAAGCCTGCAAGATTAATATAATGTCTATTATATACTCCATATTCACATTTATTATCAGAAGTAATCTTCCCAGTGACGATGAAAGGGCAATGCTGTTATTCCATTATTAGAGATGAGGAAATGCAGACACATAAAGGTGAGTCCATATAACTGTTAGTGGCAAAATGGAGTGAGACTCAACGCATGGCTTGCTCCATTTCACGGTTCATCCTCTTTCTATTAAACTGTCCTGTGTGGTACAGAGAAGAAGCCTAAAACTACCAAAGAACACTGCTGACTATAACAGAAAACTGTAATTGATCTGTAAGAAAAGCTCCGGAAATGAACTTAAGGCTCTGAGGGAAGCGTTTGCCTCATGGGAGGCTACCCTGGGCTGCAGAAGACAAACAGGTCAGAATGGTTTTCACACACTTGCAGGACATGAACAAAACAATTGTAGACTTTGGAGCAGAAAGAAATTGGTCAGGATGTAGGGAACAATATTTTCTCCCTTGGGTCTTCATAATTTAATTTGGAGAATTTTTCTTAACATATTCCCTGATAGCTCAGTTGCTAAAGAATCTGCCTGCAGTGCAGGAGACCCCGGTTTCATTCCCGGGTCAGGAAGATCTTCTGGGGAAGGGATAGGCTACCCTCTCCAGCATTCTTGGGCTTCCCTTGTGGCTCAGCTGGTAAAGAACCTGCCTGCAATGGGGAAGACCTGGGTTTGATTCCTGGGTTGGGAAGATCCCCTGGAGAAGGGAAATGCTACCCACTCCAGTATTCTGGGCTGGAGAATTCCATGGACTCTATAATCCATTGTATCGCAAAGACATGACTGAGAGACTTTCACTTTCATGAAAAAGAAAAGTGAACCTCAGGACCACACTGACTTTTTTTTTCTGCTTTGTCAGATAAGTAGGACTCTACATTTTTTTTTCACTCTCCCTCCATTTATACGAACAGAAAAACAAAGAGTTTACTCAAGATACTTGATGTTTTTCTATCAGTTCCTCAAAATCTTTACCCTACATTGACTGGAAACACCTCCACCTTAAGGCTCGTTTGTTCTCTCTTACAAAGGCCTGAGTGGGAAAGAGGGTAATAAAAAGATGACACTCAGGGAGACCCTTACCTGTCCAACTAGGTTTGAAGCAATTACCACAGGCTTACTGCAGTGTCCTTGAATTATCTCTGAGCTTTGTGTTCTAAAACTGACTTCTATCTCACAAAGTTATTTTGGGAAAAAGAAAAAATGATTGACAAATGAACCACTTTGCAAAATTTTACCAGTATTAAGTGATGGTGCTAAGTTCAGGTCCAAGGTAAGGAGCAGCAGCTGTGCCTTGCTGGAGCAGCCGTGAAGAGATACCCCACGCCCAAGGTAAGAGAAACCCAAGTAAGATGGTAGGTGTTGCAAGAGGGCATCAGAGGGCAGACACACTGAAACCATACTCACAGAAAACTAGTCAGTCTAATCACACTAGGACCACAGCCTTGTCTAACTCAATGAAACCAAGCCATGCCTGCAGGGCAACCCAATACCGGCGGGTCATGGTGGAGAGGTCTGACAGAATGTGGTCCACTGGAGAAGGGAATGGCAAACCACTTCAGGATTCTTGCCTTGAGAACCCCATGAACAGTATGAAAAGGCAAAATGATAGGATACAAAAGAGGAACTCCCCAGGTCATTAGGTGCCCAATATGCTACTGGAGATCAGTGGAGAAATAATTCCAGAAAGAATGAAGGGATGGAGCCAAAGCAAAAACAATACCC
Organism: Ovis canadensis; assembly: GCF_042477335.2. Classification (NCBI taxonomy): domain Eukaryota; kingdom Metazoa; phylum Chordata; class Mammalia; order Artiodactyla; family Bovidae; genus Ovis; species Ovis canadensis. The sequence continues at coordinate 77,251,456 of NC_091248.1, read as the reverse complement.
ATTTGTGGATGTGACTGGTGATAGAAGCAAGATCCGATGCTGTAAAGAGCAATATTGCATAGGAACCTGGAATGTCAGGTCCATGAATCAAGGCAAATTGGAAGTGGTCAAACAGGAGATGGCAAGGGTGAACGTTGCCATTCTAGGAATCAGTGAACTAAAATGGACTGGAATGGGTGAATTTAACTCAGATGACCATTATATCTACTACTGCAGGCAGGGATCCCTCAGAGGAAATGGAGTAGCCATCATGGCCAACAGAAGAGTCTGAAATGCCGTACTTGGATGCAATCTCAAAAATGACAGAATGATCTCTGTTTATTTCCATCCCCATGGAAAAGAAATGCAAAAAAGCAAAATGGCTGTCTGGGGAGGCCTTACAAAGAGCTGGGAAAAGAAGACAAATGAAAAGCAAAGGAGAAAGGAAAGATACAAGCATCTGAATCAGAGTTCCAAAGAATAGAAAGAAGAGATAAGAAAGCCTTACTCAGCGATCAATGCAAAGAAATAGAGAAAAACAACAGAATGGGAAAGACTAGAGATCTCTTCAAGAAAATTAGAGATAACAAGGGAACATTTCATGCAAAGATGGGCTTGATAAAGGACAGAAATGGTATGGACCTAACAGAAGCAGAAGATATTAAGAAGAGGTGGCAAGAATACAAAGAAGAACTGTACAAAAAAGATCTTCATGACCCAGATAGTCATGATAATGTGATCTCTAATCTAGAGCCAGACATCTTGGAATGTGAAGTCAAGTGGGCCTTAGAAAGCATCACTACGAACAAAGCTAGTGAAGGTGATGGAATTCCAGTTAAGCTGTTTCAAATCCTGAAAGATGATGCTGTGAAAGTGCTGCACTCAGTATGCCAGCAAATTTGGAAAACTCAGCAGTGGCCACAGGACTGGAAAAGGTCAATTTTCATTCCAATACCAAAGAAAGGCAATGCCAAAGAATGCTCAAACTACCACACAATTGCACTCATCTCACATGCTAGTAAAGTAAGGCTCAAAATTCTCCAAGCCAGGCTTCAGAAATATGTGAACTGTGAACTCCCTGATGTTCAAGCTGGTTTTCGAAAAGGCAGAGGAACCAGAGATCAAATTGCCAACATCTGCTGGATCAGGGAAAAAGCAAGAGAGTTCCAGAAAAACATCTATTTCTGCTTTATTGACTATGCCAAAGCCTTTGACTGTGTGGGTCACAACAAACTGTGGAAAATTCTGAAAGATGGGAATACCAGACCTCCTAACCTGCCTCTTGAGAAATCTGTATGCAGGTCAGGAAGCAACAGTTAGACCTGGACATGGAACAACAGACTGGTTCCAAATAGGAAAAGGAGTATGTCAAGTCTGTATATTGTCACCCTACTTATTCAACTTATATGCAGAGTACATCATGAGAAACGCTGGACTGGAATAAGCGCATGCTGGAATCAAGATTGCCAGGAGAAATATCAATAACCTCAGATATGCAGATGACACCACTCTGATGGCAGAAAGTGAAGAGGAGCTAAAAAGCCTCTTGATGACAGTGAAAGAGGAGAGCAAAAAGGTTGACATAAAGCTCAACATTCAGAAAACAAAGATCATGGCATCCGGTCCCATCACTTCATGGGAAATAGATGGGGAAACAGTGGAAACAGTGTCAGACTTTATTTGGGGGGGCTCCAAAATCACTGCAGATGGTGATTGCAGCCATGAAATTAAAAGACATTTACTCCTTTGAAGAAAAGTTATGACCAACCTAGATAGCATATTCAAAAGCAGAGACAGTACTTTACCGACTAAGGTCCATCTAGTCAAGGCTATGGTTTTTCCATTGGTCACGTATGGATGTGAGAGTTGGACTGTGAAGAAAGCTGAGTGCCGAAGAATTGATGCTTTTGAACTGTGGTGTTAGAGAAGACTCTTGAGAGTCCCTTGGACTGCAAGGAGATCCAACCAGTCCATTCTGAAGGAGATGAACCCGGGGATTTCTTTGGAAGGAATGATACTGAAGCTGAAACTCCAGTACTTTGGCCACCTCATGCGAAGTGTTGACTCATTGGAAATGACTGATGCTGGGAGGCATTGGGGGCAGGAGGTGAAGGGGACGACCGAGGATGAGATGGCTGGATGGCATCACAGACTCGATGAACGTGAGTCTGAGTGAACTCCGGGAGTTGGTGATAGACAGGGAGGCCTGGCGTGCTGCGATTCATGGGGTCGCAAAGAGTCGGACACGACTGAGCCACTGAAGTGAAGTGAACTGACATTCAGCTCTTCACATCTGTCATCTCATTTAATCCTTAAAACCATTGTTATGATCCGCTTTTGTCAAAAAAGGACACAGAGGCCTGGAGGGTTGGTTAGCTTGTGCAAGGTCAAGCAGATCCTGAGAGGTCCAGCCAGCTTTCTCTGACCCCTGATCTGAGTACTTGTGCAGTTAAGGACTTTAGATCTGAAATACTTGGATTCAAATTCTGGCTTCACTAGCTGTTTAACCTTGGGAATGATTTCTAATCTATCAACGCCTGTATCTCCAAAGCAGGCAATAGTGATAGAGACAGTAAATCAGAGAGCTGTCTTGAAGATTAAATGAGTTAATACATAGGAAGTTCTTAGATCTGTGATTCCTATCTGTGTGCCAAGGTGCGTCAGGGCACCACGATGAACTCTAGGGGGTGGTTGGGACTACTGAAGTTTTCAAGGGACGTGTGGTGATACTTGACATCTGTTAGACATTGAGCAGATTCCTAGCTGGAAGTAGTTCACAGTTACAATATTAGGTCACACTGCATTCCTTTTGATGATGATAGACCTTCACAAAGTTGGATTTTCAATAAATACTACAAAAAGAAGGCAAATGCCACCCAAAAATCAATGCAGAGCAGGGTTAAGCATGCCACTGTCCAATTGATCCCATTTGCAAAGTTGTGCAGCACCCAAAAGCCACACAAGTCCCATTATAAGTAATTGTGTTATTTTAAAATGAAATAAAATTATCTTTTCTTTATATGTGTATGTCATTTTTTTTTCAAATGGCTGCATAAGTTGTCAGGATATAAATATTATAATATATAATTCTATAAATAACATATTATAAATAATATTATAATATATAATACTATAAATAACATTGCTGTTGAGACCTAACTACATAGTAAATGGATATTTTTTTTGGTCCCAGATGTGCCATGAAAAAAAATTATCGTCACTTCAAATGTCATAAAGTGAGAACATTTGGAACTGACTTGGAACAATTTCATATGGCTAGTCACAATGTGTCAGCTGTTCTCATCAACCCCCATGCTTTACTGAGTCTCATATTAAGTTCTGTCGGTTCCATATGAGTAACAGAGCTGATGTATATGTCTGCAAACTGCCTAGCCAGGTCAGGAGAGACGGACCAGCTTTTACAGCTGAAGAGATGAGCTTAAGACTGGCGTGTGACTCATCCCAGATCACCTAGCTCACCTGTGTACTGCTGGAACTTCCGCAGGCCACTTGCTTCCCTGAACCAGGATGCTTCTCCAAAAGAAAAAAAAAAAAAAAGAAAGAAATGACACAAAACAAGAAAAATGTGTTACAACAGATAAAATTATTTTTGCTCCCCACAGTATCCCCTGAGGATGGGGGGAGTTGCATCTCTTCCTTCCTTTAATTATCAATTCATTTGAAAATCTTATTTAACAATTCTAATGAGCATCATTCACCTGATTAGAAAGATGCATTAATTTTCCTCTCTAACTGAGAAGGCTCAAAGTAAGCTCCCCACACAGAATTCTAGGACTCAGATTCCCATCTGCTACTTTCACCTCTGGGAGATTCATGCCCCGTGGAGATGGGATCTTTCTGTTGCTTTTTAGGAACATGATTGGATTCTTCTGAGACCTGGCCTGGGGTGCCAACAAAGAGGAGAGGTAGTAGCTTGGCCACTTTGGTCAAAGGACCTTGTTCTGTTTGTCCTAAGAAGCAAGGGAAAATATGAAGAAAAGATTTCATCTGATACAGAGGTGCTTCTAGAGTTAGTAGCTCAATCGCGTCCAGCTCTTTGCAACTCCATGGAGCATAGCCCTCCAGCTGCTGCCGCCGCTAAGTCGCTTCAGTCGTGTCCGAATCTGTCTGACCCTGTCCGACGCCATAGATGGCAGCCCACCAGGCTCCGCCGTCCCTGGGATTCTCCAGGCAAGAACACTGGAGTGGGGTGCCACTGCCTTCTCCCATAGCCCTCCAGGCTCCTCTGTATATGGGACTCTCTAGACAAGAATACTGAAATGGATTGCCATTTCCTTCTCCAGGGGATCTTCCCAACCCAGAGATCGAACGCAATGCTTCTGACAGTTTCAAGAAGGTACCTTGAAGACTGGATGGGAGGAAAGTTTGGGGGGGAATGGATACCTGTATATTATGGCTGAATCCTTTTGCTGTCCACCCAAAACTATCATAGCATTGTTAATCAACTGTACTCCAACATAAAAAGTACTTTTTAAAAAAAGAAGCTGCCTTGAGGGGGGTATGTTTGTTTATATTATTTTTTACATTTCCCCATAAATATTTAGGAAATTGGTTTATCCTAATATTTTCATAGCATCCCTCAGGGTATCCCAAGGGAATGCTCCAATTCATATCAGTGACAAGGTGCATATTAGCTGCTCAAGCAGTGGGTATGGGATTCCACAAAGACCCTCCACAACTGTACACACTTATCCCTGGACCTGTGATGATGTTCCATTATATAACAAAAGGGATTTTGCAAGTGTAGTTAAGGTTATGAACCATAAGATAGGGAGATTACCATGCATTATCCAGACAGGCCAGTCCAATCATGTGATGCCTTAACAGCAGAGAGAATGCTCCAGCTGGAGTCAGAAAGTTGTGGCAGAAGGGAAGTGGGAGAGATTTGAAGCATTAGAGGGCCTAACTTGCCATTCCTGGAGGGCCCACATGGAGAATATGAGAAGGAGCTCAGGTAACTTCTAGGAGCAAAGATTTGTCCCCAGATGACGGTCGACAAGGAAATGGAGACTTCAGGCTCACATCCATAAGTGAATTCATCCAGCAGCCTGAATGAGCCAGGATGCAGATTGAGTCTCAGGACAGGAACACAGTTTTTCCAGCTCCCCAATTCCAGCCTTGAGAGACCCAAAGCTGAGGGCTCAGCTGAAGCACTCTATGCCCAAACCACCAGCCCACAAAACTGTAAAACAATACACTGGTATTGCTTTAAGCCACTTAATTTGTAATCACTTGTTACGACAGTGATAGAAAACTCATACAGAACCTGGATCAGGTCAAGGTCGGAAAGCGACTTCTAAGGAAATGTAGAATTTGAATCACCACCAAGCGTTGCCCCTCAGAGGCTATGGGGGGCGGAGCAGCACACAGCAGCAGCAGCAGCAGGGAAGCGCCTGTCATCACGAGGCAAAACTCAAGAGCAGAGGAATCCGCACAGTAGCGCTGCTCTTACAGAGGCTGATGGCTACAGCCAGAACTGTGACATGTCTGACACCAAGGGTGAAGCGTGGAACATGGGGAGGTGGCATGCTAGCCCATAGGACTCAGCCCAAGGCTGAGGTGGCCAGGGAACCGTATGTTACTGCCAAGAATAATACAGTTAATCAGCAAAGATTGGTATGATGTGTCCACATCATCACTAACACACAAATTAAGTTGGCTTTTCTAGTATTTCTTGCTCCTGCACATATTTGGTGAATATCTTATTTAGCACTTTGCTCCACTCCTTGATACCCACTTCAAGGGATAAAAGACAAGTGTCCCAGTGCTTGGAGAAATTAACCTCAAGGAGATCTGGGTTTCAGACACATTTAGACTTGATTCCAATATCAGAGCTCACATGTCTCCATTAAAATTTACTGTCTGCCTTCACCCTGTAATGTAATTTATGATAAAGCTGCCTCCTGCTCTCTCTGAAGCTACCTCTTCTCCTGGTCCACAGACTGAGAGCATCATAAACTTAATATTCTTATTTTATTCTATAAGAAACACCATCACCAGTACTTATTGGAAGGAAAAAAAAAAAAAAGCTCCATGATCTGGCTCCTGCCAATCGTGAACTGCTCTGGGGGTGGGAGAGAGGGCATGCTGAGTCATGACTTCATTCTTCCTGTGTATTGTTTTCTGTCTGAAATGTAATTCTGTCTTCCTTGTCTAATTTCTACTCATTCTTCAGAATTTAACTCAAGGAAAAAAGAGAAAATTATAAACCTGAACATGAGTGGAAACAAATGAACTCAAATACATATACACACATGTGATTTTCAAAAGATGAAAATATCATAGTGAAATGAAGAATAGAGACTTAGTTTTAAAGAAAGTAAGAGACTCTATAGTCAAGTTCAATATGTCAACTTTGACTGGAACCTGATTAAAAGTAAACAGTAACAAAAGATTTGGGGTCAACTGAATACATTTAAGTACACAGAATATTAGATAATATTAGGGAACTATTATGGTTCGATGGCATCACAGACTCGGTGGACGTGAGTTTGTGCATGCTTCAGGAGTTGTTGATGGACAGCGAAGCCTGGCGTGCTGCAGCCCATGGGGACGTAGAGTCAGACACGACTGCGTGACTGAACTGAACCGAGGAAACTATTAGTTTTCCTAAGTGTGACACTGTAGCTAAATGGAAGAGTGTCCTACTCTGGGGCACTGCATGAAGAAGTATCTAGCAGTGAGATTTCAAAACTGGAACATACTTTCAAATAATTCAGCAAAAACAACATATATGTGTATAAAATAAGAAATATGTGCTTCCCAGGTGGTGTAGTGGTAAAGAATCTGCCTGCCAATGCAGGATTTGCAAGAGACATGGGTTGATCCCTGGATCGGGAAGATCCCCTGGAGTAGGAAATGGCAATCCACCCCAGTATTTTTGCCTCAGAAATTCCATGGACAGAGGACCTGGAGGGCTACAGTCCATGAGGTCACAAAGAGTTGGACACGACTGGGCGAGTAAGCAGACTGAGAGAGTACGCACACACACACGTGAGAAAGAAAGGCGAGCAAGTGTGATTTAAAACAGGACCAATTTTTAACCTACTTGTAGTTCTACCATCCTTTCAAATGTTCCCCATGGTTGGAATGTTTTACAATAATGCATTAGGGGAAAATAAAGAATTTAGGATATAGTATTGAAGTCCATGGGGTTAAATTTTATATAAAGTTCAAGATAACCAATGTTTGAGAAAAGGTTTAGCACAAAGGTGGGGATGGTGACTGGAGACATTTGAAAAGGTGCTGACCTTGTACGGTAGGGATAGAAATCAGAATAGAGAGGGTTTGGAAAGGAGCATGTAGTCTGAAAAGCTCACTCACTCCGGAGAGTCAGAAGCAGAAAGAAGGAAATGAGTTGAATAGCTTAATCAAGTACTGGATCATTGATTTTTAGCAGAAAAGACAATATCACAGTAATATTAAAGGGCCTTTGAAAGTGATAATGATAATAAACCATCCATCATTCTGCACTCGTGTTTATTAATATTGCCATGCTTGCTATTTTATAGTCAAGTTTAACTATGTATTATGTCAAGTATTTTCCATGTCGATAAAAATGTATTCAAATTGCTTCATGTTTCATTATGCTTTATGTACCATGGTTCATTAAACCATAAACATTTAGGTCTCTGCCTCCTCCTTTTTTTCCTTATGTAAGTAGAACTGCAAAGTATATATTTGTGTATATTCCCCTTCTAGTAGATTATTTCTATCCCCCAGTGTGGCTATATGTGGAGTAAGAAAGCAAGTGAAGTTAAATGAAGCCGTAAGAGTAGAGCTGCAACCCCACAGAAGTGTTCTTAGAAAAGAGACTTCAAAGAGCTCGTCTTCTCCCTCGCTCTCTCATTCTCTCTGTCTGTCTGTCTGTCTCTCTTTCTCTACACGTACTAAAAGCCATACAAAAAGACATCCATCTACAAGCAAGGAAGAGAACCCTCAACAAAAACCAAATTTCTGTGCAACTTAATAATGGACTTAACTGGAGAAGGAAATGGCAACCCACTCCAGTGTTCTTGCCTGGAGAATCCCAGGGACGGGGGAGCCTGGTGGGCTGCCATCTATGGGGTTGCCCAGAGCCGGACACGACTGAAATGACTTAGCAGTAACGGACACCCAGCCTCTAGAATTATGAGGAAATAAATATCTGTTGTTTAAGCCATCCGGTCTGTGGAATTTTGTTACGGCCACCTACACAGACAAATATGCTGCGCCATAAAAGTTTCAGTTCTCAAATTAATCTGTAAATTGAAATCATTTCAATCAAAATGTCAATTAACTATTTTTGAAAACTTAACTTTGGTACCCCTATAAGCCCCTTAAAATTTAATTTGAGAAATATTTTTTTTCCCTCAAATAAATAGGAAGAAAAAAGACATGTGACACTAGCATGCACTAACATGTAGACTACATGGTTACAGCGAAAGAGAGGCTGGCAGGTAGGAAGTGTTCGTGAACCGTTAATTATTATTTCCATCATCCTCCTTATCATTATTGCTCACTTTTGGAATACTATAAATGTTTTAACCTGTAGTGAGGGAGATTGGGCAAAACTTGGTTTTAAAAAAGCCATAAAAATGTAGACTAAAGGGCAAAGATGTTTACTGTAGTTTTGTTTATAATGGTATGAAACTGACACATTCCAAGTGTTAAGTAATGGAGTGATATTAAATTATAAATGTTTTATAGCATAAGCACAAAAAGGAAAATGTTTCATCAGTGGAGTCACTGCCAGTCACAGTGCAATCAGGAAACTGGTTATACAGGTGACAGAAAAACTGAGAAGGCAAATGGGATGATGAGGCAGTACAGTGTTTAACGAGAGCAGGAAGCTGCTCACACCCCCAGACCTGGACTAATGATGGGAAAGAAGTGGTGTCACTGGAACCGAAGTTGAAACCTTCCTGTGGAAGATATGGTCCCAGGGGGAACCACAGCAAGGTGCCAGGGGAGTCAGGGGCCACAGAGGAAAGGGCTGTTCCATTCTTGCTGGAACCAAGGAAGAGACTCATGGCTGTCAAAAATAACACCCGATGCAAAGAGAAAGAGAAATACCCTGGCTTTTGCTTTTCAGTCTTCCACCAGTTCCTATTTTTGGCGAATCTACCTGCAAATTAGTGAGGCAATGACGTCTGGGGTATGTAATTCCCTGCAATTTAGAAAAGGCTAGGAAAAGATGGGGAATGAATCCAAGAGGAAATAGGAAATAAGCCAACATAACTATTCCATGATACTTACTGGTGAGGAAAACATATTCATGATGTATTTTAAGGAAAGAAATGGGCTATACACATTTGGTATATTTCCAAACAGGCATATAAATGCATACATAAATACTTAAGCATAGAAAAAAATCTAGAGAACCACACCAAGATATTAATGTTATCATCGTCTGGATGATACTATTTTTGGCTGCTCTGTACTGTCTAGTTATTCTCAAGTAAATACATAGCACTAATGACTTAAAATAATAAAAGGATAATTGTGTTTCTGTGTTTAAGAGCAATTAGATTATTGGCTCCTTGAATATTGGATACTAAGATGAGCTATCTTTATCATGTTTAGAGCCTTTATATTAGAGGGGGAAAGGGCTAAATTCATCTACCAAAATGAAATACACAACTGCGTCTCTCTTGACATTGACCATCAGAAAGAATACTCGATGTATTTTTACTGCTGCTTGCCCTTTTCTACCTCCGCATACAATTGAGATAATAAGGTATGTTACACCTGATTCCTTTTTATCTCTTTCAACAATACATTATGAATCATCTCCTTTAAGAATCCCTTTCACATTTGTTTCTTTTATTACCAAGCTAACCTCTATAATTCAGATAGTTCCATTTTATGGTTCTCATAGTTAGTAACATTTATTTTATAGCATGCATTCTCTCTCCCTCAGATTTTAATTCTGTTTCTCTTCCCTTTTGAAACACCATCCATATTATTTGAATAGTATTAGAATGTGGATCTTGTTTGGGAGGATAATTCTGATGCCAACCTGAAACAGTAAAATAAGAACTCCTTACTTCTCCACCAAAAACCAGTTATCCTTCCTTTAGGCTTTTCTCAGTCAGCATCCAGTCTGAAGGTAGCACTCATACCAATTATTTTACAAAAATAATTTAATATAAAGTAAGCTAATTAGGTTTTGTAGAACTGAACATGCAAATAAGGGAATCTGAGGGACTATTCGGATTGTAACTGCAAGTATTAGCAACTATCCTGAGGGCTGGCAGGACAAAGAGAAGGAATTGGGATTACTAAAATGCAGATGCTTCTAAGAGGGGCCTGGATGCAGACCTCTGGGGAGAGAGCACCGCCTGCTTGGTACAGCGTTATGGAACGCTTCCTGAGGAACTGGGCCCTGACCGGCTGGCCCCGTTATTCCTGAAGGGATACATGAGGCTAATTCTAGCAACAAACAGGATAGCGACTGCTACTGCCAGGGTAAACATCCATTGCAGTAGTGTTTCTGAGATCAAAAGGAAACAGACTTGAAGAAGCTGTCACTTCTCATCCTTCCAGCCGGCCACCCTCCCTCTAGCTCCCCCTGTTGGCAGAGATACCAAGTAACAGGCTGACAAAACGAATAGGGTTTGCAGAGACGTGGTTAGAAGCTGAGTCCAGAAGAGTGTTCTGAAGCTGAGCGATATCAGCAGAGGTCCATTGTCACACGCACCCATGTCCAGAATGTCTGCAAATAATAGGACCCCATGCCTATTTCTGAGAGTAAAAAGCAGGACTGAGGACCAAAGCAGAATAAAACAGTCTTGTAATAAAAAATGGGGGAGTTATTTAACTTCGTTAGTAAAATAGCAAGACAGAACCATCTTCCCCCGGCTCAGTCAGTGCTCAAGAGGCACAAGCTTTGTGCTTCCTGATGCTGAGGCCCTCGTACCTAATCATGTTTATTCAGCTCTCTGCACCTCCTGGTATTTTCTATCTCATTTCCTGTTTTTCAGTTCAGTTCAGTCGCTCAGTCGTGTCTGACTCTTTGTGACCCCATCAAGTGCAGCATGCCAGGCCTCCCTGTTCATCACCAACTCCCAGAGTCCACCCAAACCCATGTCCATTGAGTCGGTGATGCCATCCAACCATCTCATCCTCTGTCGTCCCCTTCTCCTCCTGCCCTCAATCTTTCCCAGCATCAGGGTCTTTTCCAATTAGCTCTTTGCATCAGGTGGCCAAAGTATTGGAGGTTCAGATTCAGCATCAGTCCTTCCAATGAACACCCAGGATGATCTCCTTTAGGATGGACTGGTTAGAGCTCCTTGCAGTCCAAGGGATTCTCAAGAGTCTTCTCCAACACCACGGTTCAAAAGAATAAATTCTTCAGTGCTTAGCTTTCTTTATAGTCCAACTCTCACATCCATACATGACCACAGGAAAAACCATAGCCTTGACTAGACGGACCTTTGTTGGCAAAGTAATGTCTCTGCTTTTTAATATTCCTGTGTCCATTGAACCAGATAACTAGGTTGAATGTCTGAATTTGGACCTCAAGAGCCTCCCTCAGGTACAAAGCATTGATATAATCACCCTCCAACCTTCTAAATGATATGTCCTCCCCTCTAACAATACAGCAGCCCATTGTATCAAACCCTTGTATCACATACTTCCACAGACCTGCGTTGGTCTTGAAAGTGAAAGCGAATGTTAGTTGCTCAGTCAGGTCTGAGTCTTTGTAACTCCATGGACCACCACCCGCCAGGTACCTCTGTCCATAGAATTCTCCAGGCAAGAATACTAGAGAGGATTGCCATTCCCTTCTCCAGGAGATCTTCCTGACCCAGGAATCTAACCTGGGTCTCCTGCATTGCCGGCAGATTCTTTACCATCTGAGCCAGCAGAGAAGCCTATGTCGATCTTAGGGAGCCTTATTCATCCATGTGTTCATCCATTCACTAATTCAGCAAGTATCTGCTTATAATTTTTTGTGTTAGACATTGTTCAACACACTAGAGATACAGTGTGATCAAAGTAGCTCAAGTCTCTGCTGGAACTTGCATTCCAGTGGGGGCTGAGAGGGAGAGGCAGGAACAAGGCAGAGAATGCACAAATTCCTGATAGAGGTCAGGGAATAATAAGTCCTATGGAGAACAATACCGCAGCATGAAAAGAGAGAGAAGCAGGGATCTAGAGAGTGATCAAGAAGGACTCTGAAATATACCAGTTGGACAGATATGCATTTTAGGAATATCTATGAGCAAAGCAACACCAGGTAGAGGGAAGAGAAAGTGTAAAGATGCTGAGGTAGAAGCATGTCTGGCATGTTGGCAGAGAAAAGGGAAAAAGTCAGTGATGCTGGAGAGGTTCTGGTTTAGGGTCAAACATGAGGATGAGGTTGGAGAGGGAGCAGGTCACACAGGCTGTATCAGCCACAGTAAGGACTCTGTAGCACACTCCAAGGGAAATAAACATGAGAGCGAAAATCTTAAAAATATTCTCCTGGCAACTGTGTGGGATAAGTCATAGACTCTAAGAATCAGTTGATTAGAAGAGACTCCATTGTATGTACTGCCAAGAAATTTAAAAAAGAATACTGCCTATTAAACCACACATGGAGCTTTCTAGTGAACCAGGAAAAACAGTTGTTAAAAAAGTTGTTTTAAGTTTATTCAAACATAGACTTTTTAAATCATATATCACTCTTGCACGTACAGAGAAGGAAAATATACGTGAAATTCATTAGTTGAAAAGTTTGTCTTTACATGCAGAGCTCAACCCTTCTGAAATGCTTTTCAATTCAGAGTCAGCAAGGAAGCTCAGATGCTCACTGGTTCCTTCATTCATTCAACAAAGTCAACCAAGCACTTGCTCTGTGGTAAGCACTAGTCTCGGCTTTGGGAGGCATTGGAAAATATGCCAGATGTAATCCATGGCTTCAAGCTTACAGTCCAGCAGATAACAAAAAGCAAGGAAAGGGAAGGGCAGTAAACAGAGGAGAAAGCAACATTTCTGCAAATGTTCTATCACCATAAGACATAGTCCACAAAAGGAACTTTAGTGTCAGACAAAGCTGGGATTGAAAACTGTCTCTCCATGTACTATCAAAACTGTATCTTTGCATCCTTGAAATAATTATTTAATCTCCCTAGTCATCAGTTTCCTTCTAATATCAACCTCAGAGTTGTTATTAAGGTAAAATAAAATAATGTAATTCCCTTAGCTGAGTATTGATTCCAATTATGGAATTAGAGCATATATATTTTTGCATTTAAATATGTCTTATATGCTTCTCAGAATAATTCATGTGCCCATGACGCCTCAGATTATTCTTGCCTCTGTGCTTATTCCTTCTTTCTGTAAACTTTTAGGAATCTTCCAAATACGCTACACATAATAAATTATAAAAACATATGACTATTGGGTCTTCTTACAATTATGCATTGAGTTGACATTTTGTTTCTCCTTCCCCCAACTCATACAATCTCAGAGAAAGAATATATTTTGCCTCTAATGGTATAAAGAAAATTGTTATTATTTGCCACTCCTTTTATTTGGCAGAGGTAAAAATTGCAGGACTGAAAAGAAAGTGATTGGAGCACAGGATCAAAGAAAGGTGTCAGATTTTTGCATCTAAACAGGTTGACCAAAGTTAAAGGAAATAGTAAGCTGGCGCCATTCAGGAGTCGCCGTTGTTTTCTCAGCTGTTGTGTGAGTAAGTATAATGAGCAGTTCTCTGTAGATCTATGGAGTTCCTTGTGAAAGACCCCTTAGCCCTACAGCCAGGAGGCTGATGGTAGTCATTATAATACACTTTAGGATACCCTATTGTAATCATCATTCTAACAGAACTTAAAGTATCTATGGTCTGGTCATCTTCCTGGCCAAATATTTAAGCTTTGATCAGACACTGCTTACTGGCACTTCAGAAAGCCTTGTGTAGACAAAGAAAACACAACTGCAACTGTTTCTTTCCTTTAAACCTTAAATGATATAAATTGTTTCTTGGCTGAAGTTTTCTTGGCAGGAGCTTCTTAGAAGCAAAGCGGATAATCTATCTCCAAGATGTAGTTACAATCTCTTTCTCTTTTAAATTCTAGACCTGATTAGAGACCTCATTTGCCATCTGGCTCAGCTGGGAGAATTAAAAAAAAAATGGAGTTATGAATTGGAAAATATGTATCTTTTTTTACGTATCCTCTATTAATATATTAGCATAGTGCGTGTATGATCAGCACTATTTCCATGTGAATTAAAGAGGTTCTCTGCTCCCTGCTAACCCTTTCTGTTCCAAAGCAGAAAGGGTCCTAAAATCAGACAGTACAACTGTCTGATAAAAGATGTACTGATGTACAATTGTTTGATAAAAGATAAAATAAAAGATTCCATGGTTCCAGTATAGTTACCAGAGCATAAGGTGCCCCTTCAATTCCTAAATGTTCTTAAATAAATAATAAATTTATATGTACTACTTGATTCATTCTCTTTCAAAAGATATTTTCTTTGTAATGAGCAACTTGAGGCAATATGAATCTAGAGCAGTAACAAATGGTTAATGATTCAGTTCACTTCAGTTCAGTTCAGTTCAGTGACTCAGTCAACTCCGACTCTTTGCGACCCCCTGAATCACAGCATGCCAGGCCTCCCTGTCCATCACCAACTCCCGGAGTTCACTCAAACTCATGTCCATCGAGTCAGTCATGCCATCCAACCATCTCATCCTCTGTCATCCCCCTCTCCTCCTGCCCTCAATCTTTCCCAGCATCAGGGTCTTTTCCAATAAGTCAACTCTTCGTATGAGGTGGTCAAAGTACTGTCCAAAGAAATCCCAGGGCTGATCTCCTTTAGAATGGACTGGTTGGATCTCCTTGCAGTTCAAGGGATTCTCAATATTCTTCTCCAACACCACACTTCAAAAGCATCAATTCTTCAGCGCTCAGTCTTCTTCATAGTCCAACTCTCACATCCATACATGACTACTGGAAAAACCATAGCCTTGACTAGACGGACCTTTGTTGGCAAAGTAATGTCTCTGCTTTTGAATATACGTTGGTCATAACTTTTCCTCCAAGGAATAAGCGTCTTTTAATTTCATGGCTGCAATCACCATCTGCAGTGATTTTGGAGCCCCCCAAAATAAAGTCTGACACTGTTTCCACTGTTTCCCCATCTATTTCCCATGGAGTGACGGGACCAGATGCCATGATCTTCGTTTTCTGAATGTTGAGCTTTAAGCCAACTTTTTCACTCTCCTCTTTCACTTTCATCAAGAGGCTTTTTAGTTCCTCTTCACTTTCTGCCATAAGGGTGGTGTCATCTGCATATCTGAGGTTATTGATATTTCTCCCGGCAATCTTGATTCCAGCTTGTGTTTCTTCCAGCCCAGTGTTTCTCATGATGTACTCTGCATAGAAGTTAAATAAGCAGGGTGACAATATACAGACTTGACGTATTCTTTTTCCAATTTGCAACCAGTCTGTTGTTCCATGTCCAGGTCTAACTGTTGCTTCCTGAGCTGCATACAGATTTCTCAAGAGGCAGGTCAGGTGGTCTGGTATTCCCATCTCTTTCAGAATTTTCCACAGCTTATTGTGATCCACACAGTCAAAGGCTTTGGCAGAGTCAATCAAGCAGAAATAGATGTTTTTCTGGAACTCTCTTGCTTTTTCCCTGATCCAGCAGATGTTGGCAATTTGATCTCTGGTTCCTCTGCCTTTTCGAAAACCAGCTTGAACATCAGGGAGTTCACGGTTCACGTATTGTTGAAGCCTGGCTTGGAGAATTTTGAGCATTACTTTACTAGCATGTGAGATGAGTGCAATTGTGTGGTAGTTTGAGCATTCTTTGGCATTGCCTTTCTTTGGGATTGGAATGAAAACTGACCTTTTCCAGTCCTGTGGCCACAGCTGAGTTAATAATTAGAGTCCCATTATAAGCAAATAACAGAAAAACAATGAGGAGAATGAATTCTTATCCAGACAACATAAGGTCTTTAACTACAACAGATACATGAGTGTGTAATGTTTATAAAATTTCAAAAGATTCCAAGCAGCTCAAATGAATTGTTGACATGTGTTACTTCTTAAAACACATTCCACCTTTTGATTCACAAAATAAAATCGATTTTTTTCACTTGAAGTTTTAACTGATGTGGATAATCAGATGTCAATTGTATAAAGAAAATAATTTCATCCAAATTATGGATAAATTATTTTCTAAGTCAATGATGTTTATTTCTTTCAAAAGTCTTGCCTATCTTACTTTTCACACAATTCCCTTTAGGTCCCAATCTACATTACACATTAATTCCTCCATATTTTAACTTCCCAAAGGTACTGTGGAGCTGAGATGGGACATACCCCAGTACAAGGTTCATACTTGATTTCCTTTCTCTTTTGAAAATTTCCAAATTATTCCTTAACTTTAGCAATGATGATGAGGAGGAGAAAGAGGATATGTTCTATTTCCTTCACCCAGATGTCATTCAATTGTCTCAAGCGTTAATGTTCTTATATTACCATCACTTATTACCTCACTTAATCCTTGTTCCTGCAGATTTAATCCTTTAATAGGGGTTTCACTAGATCGGCAGCCGCCAACCCCCGCAGCTCCCCTGCTGCACTGACACCACAGCCTTGGCTTGGATTTCCTCCTGATCCCGCCTCTCCTGGCCTGGATCTCTCACAGTTCAGTGGAAGGTGGTTCCTCACATGCCCTTCCTTGAGGAGGTGAGTCAGCAATATTGGC
Organism: Ovis canadensis; assembly: GCF_042477335.2. Taxonomy (NCBI): domain Eukaryota; kingdom Metazoa; phylum Chordata; class Mammalia; order Artiodactyla; family Bovidae; genus Ovis; species Ovis canadensis. Next base: position 77,234,761 of record NC_091248.1, on the reverse strand, counting down.
CTGGAGCTACTCCACGTTCAAGGTCAAGAGGGGCGACCTCGTCCAAGGTAAGGAGCAGCAGCTGCCCTTTGCTGGAGCAACCATGAAGAGATACCTCAAGTCCAAGGTAGGAGAAACCCAAGTAAGACGGTAGGTGTTGAGAGAGGGCATCAGAGGGCAGACACACTGAAACCAAAATCACAGAAAACTAGCCAATCTGTTCACACCGGACCACAGCCTTGTCTAACTCAGTGAAACTAAGCCATGCCCTGTGGGGCCGCCCAAGACTGATGGGTCATGGTGGAGAGGTCTGACAGAATGTGGTCCACTGGAGAAGGGAATGGAAAGCCACTTCAGCATTCTTGCCTTGAGAACCCCATGAACAGTATGAAAAGGCAAAATGATAGGATACTGAAAGAGGAACTCCTCAGGTAGGTAGGTGCCCAATATGCTACTGGAGATCAGTGGAGAAATAACTCCAGAAAGAATGAAGGGATGGAGCCAAAGCAAAAACAATACCCAGCTGTGGATGTGACTGGTGATAGAAGCAAGGTCCAATGCTATAAAGAGCAATATTGCATAGGAACCTGGAATGTCAGGTCCATGAATCAAGGCAAATTGGAAGTGGTCAAACAGGAGATGGCAAGAGTGAGCACTGACATTCTAGGAATCAGCAAACTAAAAGGGACTGGAATGGGTGAATTTAACTCAGATGACCTAAATATCTACTACTGTGGGCAGGAATCCCTTAGAAGAAATGGAGTAGCCATCATGGTCAACAAAAGAGTCCAAAATGCAGTACTTGGATGCAATCTCAAAAATGACAGAATGATCTCTGTTTATTTCCAAGGCAAACCACTCAATATCACAGTGATGCAAGCCTATGCCCCAACCAGTAATGCTGAAGAAGCTGAAGTTGAACGGTTCTATGAAGATCTACAACACCGTTTAGAACTAACACCCAAAAAAAGATGTCCTTTTCATTATAGGGGACTGGAATGCAAAAGTAGGAAGTCAAGAAACACCTGGGGTAACAGGCAAATTTGGCCTTGGGATACGGAATGAAGCAGGGCAAAAGGCTAATAGAGTTTTGCCAAGAGAACAAACTGGTCATAGCAAATACCCTCTTCCAAAAACACAAGAGAAGACTCTACACATGGACATCACCAGATGGTCAACACCGAAATCAAATTGATTATATTCTTTGCAGCCAAAGATGGAAAAGCTCTATATAGTCAGCAAAAACAAGACCGGGTGCTGACTTGTGGCTCAGATCATTAACTCCTGATTACCAAATTCAGACTTAAACTGAAGAAAGTAGGGAAAACCACTAGACCATTCAAGTATGACCTAAATCAAATTCCTTATGATTATACAGTGGAAGTGAGAAATAGATTTAAGGGATTAGATCTGATAGACAGAGTGCCTGATGAACTGCGGATGGAGGTTTGTGACATTGTACAGGAAACAGGGATCAAGACCATCCCCATGGAAAAGAAATACAAAAAAGCAAATAGGCTGTCTGAGGAGGATTTACAAATAGCTGTGAAAAGAAGAGAAGCGAAAAGCAGAGGAGAAAAGGAAAGGTATAAGCATCTGAATGCAGAGTTCCAAAGAATAGCAAGAAGAGATAAGAAAGCCTTCCTCAGCGATCAAAGCAAAGAAATAGAGGAAAAGAACAGAATGGGAAAGACGAGAGATCTCTTCAAGAAAATTAGAGATACCAAGGGAATATTTCATGCAAAGACGGGCTCAATAAAGGACAGAAATGGTATGGACCTAACAGAAGCAGAAGATATTAAGAAGAGATGGCAAGAATACAAAGAAGAACTGTACAAAAAAGATCTTCATGACCCAGATAATCACAATGGTGTGATCACTCACCTAGAGCCAGACATCCTGGAATGTGAACTCAAGTGGACCTTACAATGCATCACTACAAACAAAGCTAGTGGAGGTGATGGAATTCCAGTTGAGCTATTTCAAATCCTGAAAGATGATATTGTGAAAGTGTTGCATTCAATATGCCAGCAAATTTGGAAAATGCAACAGTGGCCACAGGACTGGAAAAGGGCAGTTTTCATTCCAATCCCAAAGAAAGGCAATGCCAAAGAATGCTCAAACTACTACACAATTGCACTCATCTCACATGCTAGTAAAGTAATGCTCAAAATTCTCCAAGCCAGGCTTCAGCAATATGTGAACCGTGAACTTCCTGATGTTCAAGCTGGTTTTAGAAAAGGCAGAGGAACCAGAGATCAAATTGTCAACATCTGCTGGATCATGGAAAAAGCAAGAGAGTTCCAGAAAAACATCTACTTCTGCTTTATTGACTATGCCAAAGTCTTTGACTATGTGGATCACAATAAGCTGTGGAAAATTCTGAAAGAGATGGGAATACCAGACCACCTGACCAGCCTCTTGAGAAACCTATATGCAGGTCAGGAAGCAACAGTTAGACCTGGACATGGAACAACAGACTGGTTCCAAATAGGAAAAGGAGTACGTCAAGTCTGTATATTGTCACCCTGCTTATTTAACTTCTATGCAGAGTACATCACGAGAAACGCTGGGCTGGAAAAAACACAAGCTGGAATCAAGATTCCCGGGAGAAATATTAATAACCTCAGATATGCAGATGACACCACCCTTATGGCAGAAAGTGAAGAGGAACTAAAAAGCCTCTTGATGAAAGTGAAAGTGGAGAGTGAAAGAGTTGGCTTAAAGCTCAACATTCAGAAAATGAAGATCATGGCATCTGGTCCCATCACTCCATGGGGAATAGATGGGGAAACAGTGGAAACAGTGTCAGACTTTATTTTTGGGGGCTCCAAAATCATTGCAGATGTTGGTTGCAGCCATGAAATTAAAAGTCGCTTATTCCTTGGAAGGAAAGTTATGACCAACCTAGATACATAGTCAAAAGCAGAGATATTACTTTGCCAACAAAGGTCCATCTAGTCAAGGCTATGGTTTTTCCTGTGGTCACGTATGGATGTGAGAGTTGGACTGTGAAGAAAGCTGAGTGCCGAAGAATTGATGCTTTTGAACTGTGGTGTTGGAGAAGACTCTTGAGAGTCCCTTGAACTGCAAGGAGATCCAACCAGTCCATCATAAAGGATATCAGTCCCGGATGTTCATTGGAAGGACTGATGTGGAGGCTGAAACTCCAGTACTTTGGCCACCTGATGTGAAGAGTTGACTCATTGGAAAAGACCCTGATGCTGGGAAGGACTGGGGGCAGGAGAAGGGGATGACAGAGGATGAGATGGCTGGATGGCATCACCAACTCTATGCACATGAGTTTGGGTGAACTCCAGGAGTTGGTGATGGACAGGGAGGACTGGCATGCTGCGATTCATTGCGTTGCATAGGTTGGACATGACTAAGCGACTGAACTGAACTGAACTGAGATAAAATTATCTTGGAGATCTGAATGCCAAAAGGGCTTGCACCACACTCCTGGTTTGAAACTCAGAGAGAAGACTGCCATGCAAATTGGCTCACTTCAGCATAGGTAGACTGCTATGGATTAGTAAGGGCATAGCAAGACCAACCCATCTCAGACCTTGGAAAAGGTTTTTTAAAGTTCCCAACCTTCTCCTAAAAGAGGCCCAAAAGATAACTGAGAATTAGAAGCTGGAGTGCCATCAGGGATTCACAAGCCCATAGTAGAGACAAAGAAAGTGATGACATGAGAGAAATGGGAAGAAAAAGTAGAAATAAAATTCAGGGATTAAGTTTAAAATGAGTTACGTGAAAATGAAAAGATTGTGAAAACAAAGGGGTTTTTTCTACTATAGAACAGAAATGGTGTTTTATGAACTAAGGGTGATTTCTACAATAGTTTCAGTTTTCCCATCTGAGTTGGTATTTAAAAAATTAAAGTTGTAGCAGACAATTTGACATTCCTAGGACACAATGTACTAGCACTCATTTACCTGAGCTAACAACAATTTTCCCAGACTCACCAACAGCAGACTGCCCTGTTGCCATCACGTCTGACTGATTTGTCTGGATCAGAGGACTACTGACTTGTGTTTTCATCTGACCTGGGGGAAAGAGCCAAGCTGAGGTTCCCCAGGTGCAGAAATCCTACATGTTAAGAATTTTTAAGCATGGCTGTTATTTCACAGTTGCAAAGAGGAGGCACAAGCCCACCAAATGAAAATAACTTGATCAACATTTTCCATCTCTCATCACAGAGCATGTCCATGGTCAAGAATGGACCTTGTTCTCAAGAAGCATCACTCAACTAGGTTTGCCATCCCCCAGGTTCCTAGGGAGACCTGCCTGTTGTGAGTGACACTTCATGGTTGACAAATAGGCTTTTTGGTTCACTGTGAATGATTTTTTATGCTATTCAATGTTCTAAAGAACCCAGAAAAAGAACATTTAAATTACAGGCTACATCAGCTACAACATCAGAGTTTATAGCATCTGCTTAGACCACTACAGAATATTAGAATGATTGTGGATGTGGTGTCAGACTACCTGAAACAAATCCCAGTTCCATAACCTGCTGGGCATATTACTGTTTCCTCAATTTTCTTGTTTGTGAAATGTGAAGGCAAAAATCTATCTCAGCATATTTTTCTGAAGAATGAAAGGAGTAACACAGATAAAGCACTCAATTTCACTGACTTAGAAATGAAACAAATATCAGTTTCTTTTTCACCTTTCTCTTGTTATTTTTTGCTCCAAATTTTACATTATTCTGAGTTTAAAAACAATGTGTTTAAGGTTTAACAACCATGGTGACTTCATCCTTTACTCGGTCTAATTAATTTCAGCATTGACTGTATCCAGTAGCCACTGTAGAAAATAACAGGGCCACTAAACATGAAACTCTCAGGTACCCACCTGTAATCCACTGAAACAGCTAGGGATGGCTCCACCAATACTTATTCCACAGATGTTCACCCTGTGCCAAGTGTGTGTTAATCTCACCCACAAGGCCAGAGAACAGGAAGGGGGATAATAACATGCTCTGTAACACATGGCAAAGATAAAACAGAGTGATATGGGACTACGATGAAAGAGATCAAACTCAAAACCAAGACCTTGAAGCAAGGAGAACTGTATCAGACTGTTTCAGTAATTCCAATGAGGGAATGATGGTGGCCTGAAGTAAGATTAGAATGCTGGAGATGAAAAGAAATAGATATTCCAAAAAAAGCACTGAAGAGGAACACAGGCAGACTTCGACCATCAAACAGATGTAAATAGCAGGTGGAATAGTTGGGGCAGACATGACCACATGACAGAGTCTATTAATTCCAGTTGAGAGCCTGAGTGGGAGAGACACTTATCTGGGTGACTTGGGCGATACAAAGAGGAGAAGGCACATTCCTGCCTTCTAGAAAATATGTAATATACTTAAGGAAATAAGATATAACACCCTTTTCCGTTCTCCCCTAATTTATTATTTTATTTTTTAAAGAGCCCTATTCAATAAAGAAAAAAGCAGTGAAAATGAAAATGAGTGGGGCATCGGGGAAGAGGCTTTGAGGAAAATCCCAATGAAAGCGCCACATAATTATTTTAGTTTTACAGAGAGAGTGGATAAAAAGAACAGGTTGTGTCATTTATTTTTGAGCCAGGTACCCCAAAGCCCAAGTGTCCCTAGTTTGATTCCTACAAAGAGGAAGGGAAACTGTAGTATCTGAAAGCATTTCTTTGAAAATTACTCTTTGAGAATTATATTGAGTCAAATGTTTTCATTTAAAATCCATATTGCTTAAAATTACATATCTTTTGATATTTATATATGTGCATGTATATATATATCAGAGAAGGCAATGGCACCCCACTCCAGTACTCTTGCCTGGAAAATCCCATGCATGGAGGAGCCTGGTAGGTTGCAGTCCATGGGGTCACTGGGAGTCAGACACAACTGAGCGACGTCACTTTCACTTTTCACTTTCATGCATTGGAGAAGGAAATGGCAACCCACTCCAGTGTTCTTGCCTGGAGAATCCCAGGGACGGGGGAGCCTGGTGGGCTTCCGTCTATGGGGTCACACAGAGTCGGACACGACTGAAGCGACTTAGCAGCAGCATCATGTATATATATAAGAAATTATCCTATCAATGCCCCAAAGAAAGTAAGAGAAATTTGCTGTTAGGTGTCAGTATGGGCCCTACATTTCTGATCTAGATAAAAAACAAGTATGACAATGCTTCCCTAAACCCCGAGTCACACCCCACAATCTCCTTGTCGTATCTGAATGGCCCACACCTTAAGCTGTGGGCAAACTCTTCTTTTACTCTTCTTCACCAGGTGTGCTTTGCCCCTGCCACCTGGGGGACCCTAATTCTGTCCACCATTTTCAGACAGAGAGGCCAAATCCACTGTAGAGCATGTTTATATGATAGTTGATGGGGAGTAAAGGAAAAAGGCAACCTGAATAACCATGCTATTGCTCCAGTTTCTGTTTCACTGTGGATTCATCATCAATCATGGTCTCACTCAGAGAAGCTGCTCCAGAGAGCATCGCAAGAAAGAGTGTAGGCAGGTTTCTAAAATCGAATTCATAGACCTAAAGCCAAGACTGCTGTAACAAAGTCAGGAAATAAAGGGGACGTTGGAGAAGGCAGATCAAGCAGGAGTAAGCATGAGAGTATAGGACAGAGGTGTCAGTTCTGAGAATGTAAGTCTGAGATGAAGTTAGAAAAAGTCACGGAAGAGCACGTTGAGTGAGGGAGGAGGCAGTAAGCAGGCAGTAAGGAAGCCTTAAGGGCTGCTTCCATCATTGCCACTCCAGTCAAACACACATGGGCTCTGGTACCTTGCCTTCTGAATCACTGGGATGGTACACTGACTATGGCATTTACCTTGGGGAGATGTTTTTTGAAAGTAGGATAATAACCCTGGTTCTCAGATAACCAGAAGTATGTCAGAATATAGAGAACGGGAATCTTGTTATTCTAAACTTATTCCTCAGGCAAGATAAAATTCTAGCTCACTATAACCTTCCCTCTCTGATTTTGTACTAACCAGAAACATAATAACTAACCAAGTCTTCCCCAGATACACCCCACATCCAGCTAATAGCTGACTTCACTGCCTTGTTTGCTAGAAACTGCAGCATCAATTTGATCCCTTTCTGATACGATCCAGTGGGTATTGTTGCCAAGAGACATTTTGGTATTGTTTCACTAGCTCTGCAGAAACTCTGTAACTGGCTAGACTTACTGAGATCGGGGACTGTTCATTCCCTTGTCATCCTACCTTAAGAATTATAATTTCTCTTTTCCCTGCCTTAGATACATTCCATAGATCAAATGGCTGATGCATTCTCTGAAACAGTGAAAAATGAAGACATTCTTGGGGAGGCCTAGGTGGTCTCCTAAACCAGACAAAACCTCCTCTTCAGCTAACGTACCCAGGAGACCTGATATCATCCTGCATTGGGGTTAGAGCAATGAATTTTCCTTTATTTGAGTGACAGGAGATTGGGCTTACTAATTTCATTTTCAACAAAGTCACCTCAACATTGCTATTTCTAAGATTCTTTATAGCGTTCTAATTTAAAACAGACTTCAGTGTAACAATATGGAGCATGATGTTATGATTCTGGTACAAATTTGTCACCTAAGTGTGAAGAGACAAGAAGAAAAGCTGGCAATTCAGATAAGAAAAAATAATTGACTGAGAAGCTCTTTCACTTGAGAAAGATATAAAAGTCGAAATTGAAATCATTGACATGAACTGTGGACTTTGAAAACCCTTTCCTCTGAAACTGAAATTACCCAGATATGCCTGGCATCGTTCCATCCAAAGTCACAGCGCATTTAGTTTGACATTATTTGTAGGAATACTCACGTTGGATCCCTCAGCCACCATGCAAGATATCCAGTTACCCTGGGTTTGCCATGCTATGAGGAAGCTCAAGCTTGGAAAGACTATGTGTAGGCACTCAGGTCAACAGTCCCCACTAAGTTCAGCATGGAGACATCGCAGCTCAAGTGCCAACATATGAGTTTAAAATTCTCAAAAATATTCTAACCTGCTGTCATTTAAATTACCTAGTTTTCAAGTTCTCCTACGGAGGCCCCAGCCATCATGGAGTAACGACAAATGGTTTCTGCAATGTCCTGTCCAAATTCTTGATTCACAGAATCTGTAAGCCCAATAAAATAGTTGTTGATTTGTGCCACTAAGTTTTTCAGTGGTTTGTTACACAACAATATGCAATCAGAACATCTCCCGACTTTTGCTGCTGCTGCTGCCAGACTTTCAGGCAAGAACAAATTATGGGATTAAACACATTTACAAACTGCTGTTCTGTATTGTTATGCTTTTGACTATGCTCAGTGTTTGATACATATAATGCATTCCAAACACAAAAATCAAGTAAACTAGGATGACAGCAGCTCAAGAAATCTCTATGTATATCCAAGTTTGAATTGCAGCAGAGCATATATCAAAACAGACCACAAACCTCCTTTACAAGAACCTTCTAATGAAAGTTCTCAAGAAAATGCCTTAGTGTAATGATTTTCAGACTTTGATATGCCAGAACCTGAGAAACTTGATTAAAATACAGAGGCCCAGGTTTTTACCTATTAATCGTTAATACTTGTACCAACCATTAATATTTAATGTGTCTGTATCTCTGTTCTTCATTAGGTCTCCAGGTGATTCTGAAGCACATTAATGGTTGAGAATCACTGATACAGTGTTATGGAAAGTAAGTGAAATGCAGAATGTAGGTCAGATGGCAACATTTTTCCTGCCTGTCTACCCACTGCCTGTAGGAAACATTTGAGGAAAGGTTTAGCTGAAGGCTGAGTCCCTGTTTTCCACATTTCTCAGATAGTTTCTGAATGGTGCCTTAATTGCAGTGCCTTCTCCCTCTGATTGGAGTGGAAACCACATGCTCACGTACACATGACCAACGTGAAGGTTATGCGGCCGCGCCATGGACTCACATCGCAGGTGAAATAAGAACCGATTTACTTGCCAGCTAAGCGTGTAGCAGTAAGTTACCTATTGTCAACAGACAGAAAACTCCAGGCACAACTGCTTTGTTTAGCTCAGTACTTCTCAACCTTGACAGCACACTAGAATCACCTGGAGACTTTTTAAAACTCCCCATTACCCGAGCTGTACCTCAGGGTGTTTACAACAAAATCTGGTGGTTGATCATAGGCAATGATTATGTATAAGGCTCACCAGATGATTCAAAGTCTATCCAAAGTTGAAAACCACTAACACAAATTCTCACAAATGAGGTTGACTCATCCTGAATTAAGAGAAAAATCTGTAACTCCAATGATACTTTTTCTATTATGATACTCTTTTAATCTGATATCACATTAAATAGTTTAAAGTAAGAGAGAATGTGCAGAAAGAAAAGTCCCAGAGATCCGACTTTCTGAATTTCTACCCTCTCCTTGTGGTCCTCAGTCTACATGACACATTGTTAATATAAATGTGCTCATTTCACTAAGAAAGCATCTGCCACACCAATATATGGAAGTGGAAAGGCTGTATAGACTACCTCCCTTTCTAAGAGGATAAAGCAATAAACAACAATAACACATATAGAACCCAGAATATAAAATGAAGATTTTAAACTCAATAGAAAGACAAATAACACATTTTATATGGGCAAAATATTTGCACCAGAGAAGGTATACAAATGACTGATAAGAACATGAAAAGACATTCAAGCACTCCATGGGAAACAGATGGGGAAACAGTGGAAACAGTGTCAGACTATTTTTTTTGGCTCCAAAATCACTGCAGATAGTGACTGCAGCCATGAAATTAAAAGACGCTTACTCCTTGGAAGGAAAGTTATGACCAACCTAGATAGTATATTAAAAAGCAGAGATATTACTTTGCCAACAAAGGTCCGTCTAGTCAAGGCTATGGTTTTTCCAGTAGTCATGTATGGATGTGAGACTTGCACTGTGAAGAAAGCTGAGCACCAAAGAATTGATGCTTTTGAACTGTCGTGTTGGAGAAGACTCTTGAAAGTCCCTTGGGCTGCAAGGAGATCCCACCAGTTCATCCTAAAGGAGATCAGCCCTGGGTGTTCTTTGGAAAGAATGATGCTAAAGCTGAAGCTCCAGTACTTTGACCACCTCATGCGAAGAGCTGACTCATTGGAAAAGACTCTGATGCTGGGAGGGATTGGGGGCAGGAGGAGAAGGGGATGACCGAGGATGAGATGGCTGGATGGCATCACTGACTCGATGGACGTGAATCTGAGTCAACTCCAGGAGTTGGTGATGGACAGGGAGGCCTGGCGTGCTGCAATTCATGGGGTCGCAAAGAGTCGGACACAACTGAGCGACTGAATTGAACTGAACTGAACTGATGTATATTTGAAAGCAGGGAGTACATGGAAAATCTCTGCCTTCCCTTAATTTTGCTGTGAACCTAAAACAACTCCTTAAAAAAAGCAAAAATGTAAAATATAGAATAAAGTGGAAATTTTGATATTTTAATACTTTTTTCATGTTTTAAATTTGTTTCCATTTCTGAGTATGTGATACTCTTATATGTTTCAAAAATTAAACTAAATAAGCAAAATTTAAACATATATTTACCATACAACTCAAAAATTCCACTACTAGTAATCTATTCAAGAGAGATGAAAACATTTGTTTGCAAAGACAAACACAAGGTTTATCTGTGAATGTTTATAGCAGCATTATTCAAACTCACCAGAAGTGGAAATGACCCAAAGTCAATCAACTGGTGAATGGATAAGTAAAATTGGGAATATCTGTACAATAAAACACTTTCAGCATTAAAACAAGAAACACTGATGTACCCTACAATATGTAGGTGCTTCAAAAGCATTATGCAATGTGAAAGAACCCAGACACAAAAGTCAACATATTTTATGATCCCTTTACATAAAATGTCCAGAAAAGACAAATATATAGAGATAGAAAGTTAATTAGTAGTTTCTGGGGCTGAGGTGAATAAGAGGAACAACTGCAAATCGATGTAACAGGTTATTTTTGGATAATGAAAATGTTCTAAAATTGGACTGTGGCGACGATGGTTCTACAACTTCATAAATTTACTCAATAAATTGAACTATATACTTCAAGTTGGCAAATTGTACAGTATGTAAATTATTTAATATATCATAATAAAACTATTTAGAAAGACAAAATATGGAATTAGTTTTAAAGTCCTGAGAAATGAAAGGTGAAAAAACATATACATAAAGAAAGATTATTACTTGAAAAATTACTTTAAGAAATAGAAAATTTAGTCTTTTTTAAGGAATTTTTAAAACCCTTGGGTTATATATTTAACATTTACTATACATCAGCTATTGTTCTATTAATAAGTGTGTTATATCATTTTACCATATAAATGATCTTCTCAGGTTGATATTATATCCCTTTTTTCAGCTATCAAAACTGAGCTTAACTGGAAACAAAAGATGAGATGATAGTATAAAAAGACAAAATTATATTTAAAAAGTCTGGTAGTGTGAAAGAAACAATTCAAGAAATTAATAATGCCATCATTATAATAATTATAAGTGGTGTTCAAACAAATTAAAAAAAGAATAAAAACTCAAAACTAGTTTAGTCCGGATCAAAATGGGATTGAAGAAATCGCAATGCAGAGGAAACGGAGAAAGAGATGAATGTGACCAGAAGTAGATATGGATGACATAAACCGGGAGCCAAGGAAAGGGTAATAGTGTTCTGGGGACTTCAGGAGAGAGTCAACGTTAAAAAAGTAAAGAGGGACTTCCCTGGTGCTCCAGTGGTTGAGAAGCAACCTTGCAATGCAGGGAACATGGGTTCAATCCCTGGTCAGGGAACTAAGGTCCCACACCCGCAGATCCACTGAGCCTGTGCGCTGCACCTCCCAAAGCCCGCGCACCACAACTAGAGAGTCCAATTCTCCAGGACGAACGATCCCACACGACACAACAAAGACCCTGCGTGCCACAACTAAGGCCCAATGCAGCCAATAAATAAATATTTTTTTAATTAAAGATATTAGTTAAAATTTTGTTTTAGTTGAAGACAGTTCCAAATATAAATTAAACTACCATTAACAAGAAGAACAACACTCTAGCCACTGCGCTGAACCCTTCACATACAGCAACTTGTTTGACCATTACAACAACCCTAGGAAGCACAGACTATAATTATGTCCATGTTACAGAGGGTCCTTAGAGTAAAATGATATAGTCCAACATAAGTACACATCATAAATTTTTCTATAACATAAATTTTTCTACAACGCTAAACAGCACAGGTAAAAACCTACAAGAAATGCAAGATGGCACTTACAGAATTTCATTTACAATAGAAAACATAACCAAACTTCTGGGTCTTTGAAAAATCATTAGACAAAAATCAAAAGGTAAGGAAATAGAGGTTCTAAAGAACACAGTAAAACTAATATGGGTGCCCTGACAGATAACGCATACAAAAGTTTTTTTGTGTGTAATTTTCTTATCAATAGAATTCCATGGGTTATTTTTCAAAATTGATCATATAAAAATTTTTAAACATTTCAAAATGTAGATTTTTGGCTTTTTAAAACAAAATTCAAGAAATAAAAATAGTAATTTACACTGGCCTAAACAAAGATAGCAACATTTAGAAGTCATTCAAGTAATTCTTTGCTATAAGAAGAAATCAAAGCATCTATTACATAGATTGTAGGAAATAATAAAAATAAGACTCGGACAGATCAGAATCTACATGACATAGCTAAAAGCATAATCAGAGGAAAATGCATTGCCTTAAGCATGAAGGAATGAAAATAAATATTAATTATTTAATCCAAGGGTTCAGATTTTAAAAACAGCAAAATAGAGACAGAAGAAGGAATAAAGAAAAATCAGAAATTACAAGTCAAGAAAATATTTTGAGAAATTTATCAGACAAATACTCAAAGACTTGTTGTGTTCAGTGTGCAATTTCTGAAAATTCAGACAACTTAGACTCTCAGTTATTGTTAAGATGACTGACTAGATCATGGGAACATCACATTTGTATTACAGAGAGACACTAAAAATCACCATCATATTTATTGATTTAAAAGCCTACAATGTGTAAAGTTACAAAGTAGAACGCAAAGCCGAGTATATGGCAGGATCTCACCTGAGGACTGAGGAATAGATTAGCAGTTAATACAACTTGTGTTTTTGCATGTTCAGGTATTTATTTAAAGTAGGCAAGTTCGCTATTTCATATTTCTCCCAGCGTCCTCTTTAAAGAAGAGCATTGCATTCCATTTCTTTATGAGAGTGTATCTCTTAAACACTGTAACATGAATAACTTCTATACCTATTACAGCAAGCAATTACCAGATGTAATACTCTGCATTTATCTTTTCTCCAGGATCCCAAGGATTTATCTCCGCCTTCAAAGCAATTTTCTCTCAGAGGCCACTATTATTTCATACTAATGATTCAGAGCCCTCACGACCATATCAGAATACAATGGAAAAACTGAGGGACTGGGAAAAGTTAACCAACAAGGAGTCAGTAATTGTTTCTAATTCTTTTTTCCTACTTAAAAAGATCTCCTTTACCCAAGTCTCTCTGTACTTTACTAAGGAACTTGTACACACTGTAAAGTAATATTCTGGGAATTAAAAGTGACAAATGTAAGCCCTCAGCACAGTGATTAGGTGGAATTTCCTTTCTTCCCCCCAAATCCTTTCCTACTCTTAGCACATAATTAAAACTCCTCTAACCAACACGTATTTACGTAGATTCTACAATAGGCACTTAGAGATTAAAAGTTCCAGTGCAACAGCCTTAATGTATCTAACTTAGATCATGTATGCAACATCATGGCTACCGCCAGTATCAGCTATCAGCTCTTCCCTTTGAGAGAAAAATCACAGATGATGGAGTGTCTATTAGCACTTTAACCATGAGAAATTTGGCCTCTGCAGGCAGTGGAGCATTTTGGCTTCAGAGAATCAAAATCCCACCAGAGGAAGCTAATTTCCTTTGTCTTAAACTCGCCCTTATTCAACCAGTCTCCACACTGGTAAGAAAAAAAATGTTATTTGCTTCATCCAAAGTAATTAAAAACAGCTAAACCCAAATTTAAACCTCAAAACTATGATCATAGCTTCCTTGGATGTCAAAATATTCATTCTCTTTACTATTCACTTGGAGATGAATCACACACTGCCTGTGTCATTTCCTGCTTTGATGTTATTTCACACTCTTTCTGTGATGTAACCTGGAGGGTCATATCTTTTCTCTCCAACAGAACCATGAACTTTCCCACATCTGAATTATGCATCCCTCACATAACAATTGCTTAAACATATTTATGACCAATAACAAATTCAATTCAGTACAACATGCATTTTTTTAGCAGTTTGGAGCTGTCAAAGAACAATTTGGGACTTTGGAAGAAGTGATTTTACTTGAAAGGATTGTGGCAAGAGGGGAAAGGGACCACTTGCAAATAGGGAAAGTAGGACCACTGCAGTGAAGAGAGGGTCCCCCTGCCCCCAGGAGATCTGCAGGTATGTCTGAAGTGAAGTGAAGTCAATCAGTCATGTCCGACTCTTTGGACTATAGCCTACCAGGCTTCTCTGTCCGTGGGATTTTCCAGGCAAGGGTACTGGAGTGGGTTGCCATTTCCTTCTCCAGGGGATCTTCCTGACCCAGGAATCGAACCCAGGTCTCCTGCATTGCAGGCAGACGCTTTACCCTCTGAGCCACCAGGGGTAGGCAAAAAAGAGTGATAAGTCTGGAAAGAAGCAAGCATGAATAAGGGGGATGGACAGATGGGCGCAATTTGATAAGAGCACCATCACCCTATTCCAGTAGCTGTTAAGGAGGGACTGTAAGCCAACTTAGGCTGAGGGCTACCCAAGTTTAGCCTGTGAGAAGAACAGATTCATAACAAAGTTTGTTTTTACCGGCATTTTATTCCAATTGACCAGGGGGACTAAACAGCTTAGCTAACCATTTAGGAGACAAAAAGAATTGGAGTGTCTGTGTCTAGCCTTGTAAAAGTCAAGGAGGCATCTGTGAATATAATCTCAGTCACATGGGGAATGATGGTTACTTGCAATAAGCCAGTTCAGGACCACAGTGAAATGAAGATCATAGGGTTCAGATGAAGGTCAGTGTTGCCAGAAGACACAAAAAGAAAAGGGGCAGCGTCTGCCCTTTAGGAACTTGAATACTAAATGGAGAGCCCCCAAAAAACTTATACATGTAAAAAATAATAGTCATAAGAACATGAAGGAACAATGGAAGACAATTAACATTAAGGGATAAGCATTTTCCCATTTAATTCTGCAACACCCTCATGATGCAGATGCTATTGTCATCCCAGTTAACAGACAAGGAAAGAGCCTTGCGGGTGTCCATGGACAAAGAAAGCAGAAGAGCCAGCTTAGGATCCAGATGGTGCTGAAAACCCAGGTCACGGTTAATACATGAAAATGCCAAGATTTCAAATAACTAATGAGTGTTGGGAATTTCAGGAGATGCATCAGAGGCCCAGAACTCTCCCTTTCATTTACATACAACTAATGAAAAACCTTGGGCTTTCAGACTGCAATGAGGCAGAATGGCAATTCTTATTGAGTTGGACCCTAATAATCATTAAAAATACATGTATAAGAAACAAGTTTAGATGTTTTGCTCATACTTTTTATTACAAAGCCTATGAACTCTTTCCGTTTAGCCTTTCAGGAAAACAATATATGTGTTCAGGGATAAATACTGTAGCCAAGGCTCCCATAAATAAATGTATGAAACAGGAGGCTGAGGGGCATTCATGGAACAGCAAGCATCTCTCTTCCAAACCTCTCCATTATTTTATTTGCTGAAGTTGAAATTCTTGTCCCAGGGTAGAGCTTTTCATCCTTAGAAGGTTAAGACTTAAGTACTGCTACAAGAAAGCTCCAAGGGGTAGGTATCTGATATGAGACTGATTTTGAGCAAAGGGGATTATAGTAGAGATGAAGAAGGGAGCCAGTAACCTGGGAAAGGTAACCTTCATCTAGAAGGGGAAGAGGCTGAGAATAGGGAGTAAAGAACATAGAGAGGCCTCAGGAAGGAAAAAGAAAATCTTGTCTCTTCATAATGATCAAAATATGTCAATACTATATCAAAATAAAACTCATGTATTCCTTTTCTTCCGTCCTTGTAAAATCCCATTACTTTTAGCTCAAGGGCATCTGCCTGTCAAGCCTAAAGAGACTGACACCAGCCACTGCTTTGGAGGAAAAGAGTTACCGCAGGGAAAGTCATTTGTGAGCCAGTGGCAGAGGACTTTATGAGAACCAAGTTAGCACTCAGCTGTCCTCTTACTGACATCTACTAATAGTTCATAGTCAACAGTGGTGGACATGTCCCCATAGACTGCCCATTCAGTGTCACGCTTATTGATGCCCTGGGACTTGGGGAAACTCTCTGGTGACTCGGATGGTAAAGAATCCACCTGCAATGCAGGAGACCTGGGTTCGATCCCTGGGTTGGGAAGATCTTCTGGAGAAGCAAATGGAATACACACTCCAGTATTCTTGCCTGGAGAATCCCGTGGACAGCAAAGCCTGGCAGGTTACAGTCCACGGGGTCCCAAAGAGTCAGACCCGACTGAACCACTTTCAGTGACCAGGCCCAATTTCAAACCATTCTGGCAATGGGCGACCAGCTGGGAGCAGAGTCAGCCTGATTTCATGTGGTCCCTGACATTGGTTACCAAGGTTATTTTTGTTTCAGCTGATATTTTTAGGTTCTCCATCAGGGCAGGAACACTGCTCATATCTCAAGGGCTACCAGAGATTGAAGAGTAACCAAGACAGTGAGGGACAAGGGGCAGTCTCACTGCCTGCCTGGGCCACATAAAGTGCCTTCCTCCTAACTAAATGTTTGATGGATAAATTGGGAAGGGGTAGGGAAGCCTGAGGAGAGGATAACAGGGCATGTACCCGGGACAAAAGTGGACAAAAAATAAAAGATGAAACTCCCCAGCTCCCTAGACACCACCTTTTCCCCAAAGTCCCACAGCCTAAATGTGCCCCCAAAGCAGGAAGAGTAAAAAGTGTGCTCCAGAAGCACCTGGTAAAGCAGTTTCTCCCTGTCTCCAACCAAGCCTTATTGATGTCTTATTGAGATGCCCTAGTCCAGGATCTGTTACATTCTTAGATATAAGAACTAACCTGAGAGACCCACTACCCTGAGATCAGAAAGGCAGAATGAATTACTGGACCACACCAAAGACAGAGAAAATCTAAGGGACAGACAGCTGAGAGTGTTGTTGTCCCCTCCTTACCTGAAACATCTTCTTTCAGATTCTTGCTATTGTTGTTCACTTGCCAAGTCGTGTCCAACTCTTTTCCACCCCATGGACTGCAGCAAACCAGGCTTTCCTATCCCTCACCATATCCCAGAGTTTGCCCAAATTCATGTCCATTGAATCAGCGATGCCATCCAACCATCTCATCCTCTGTCACCCTCTTCTTCTTCTGCCTTCAATCTTTTCCAGCATCAGGGTCTTTTCCAGTGAACTGGCTCTTTGCATCAGGAACATATCTCTTTCAGGCTCTAGTTGGATATTTTTTAAGAAAGGTAATACTTAGTTCTAGAAATGTGACACAAATTATTTATCTGAGGGTCTCCCAAACGGAAGTTAACCATGACTTCTGGTGTTGAAAAAGTGTAAAATTGGTGGTCCAAAGATAAAAAAAATTTCCCTCCCTCCTGCGCTCCTCTGAGATGACAGGTGTTCAGTGGCTCAAACTAGGTCTTGAGAAAGCAGAGCCCAGGAATGAGATCAGGCTCACTATGGGTTCTATGAGCCCCAGGAACAGCCCGCAGGGCTGAAGACGAGACAAGAGCAGACAACCAGGACAGCGGCGCCAGAATGAACTCTGTGGGCAGGTACCAAAAATCACAGAAATGCTAGCCAGATGGCTTGCTGTCCTTATAGGACAGGGTTTCACATTCCTGGAAGCACATTAAAATCACCTGGGGAGACTTTAAATATCCTAATGCCCAGGCGGCACCCTAGAAAAATCTAATCAGAAACTTTGGGGAGGCTACCTAAGCATTAAGAGTTTCTAAAGCACTCCTGGTTATTCCAATGTGCGGCCAGGACTGAGAACTCTGCCCTGGGAAGCAGTGAGCACGTAAAATACAGGGACTCCCAGTTTCTACAGGAAACATACAGTTTTGAGGCTTACTTCATTGCAATCTGTCAGTACACCATTAACTACGTCTTGTGTTAGGGAGGTGGCATGATGGGGAAGGGTGGGCTGTCTCTAGTGATACATTTAGTAGAGACCAGTGCTCTCAAACGGAGAAGGCAATGGCAACCCACTCCAGTACTCTTGCCTGGAGAATCCCAGGGACAGCAGAGCCTGGTGGGCTGCCATCTCTGGGGTCACACAGAGTCGGACACGACTGAAGCGACTTAGCAGCAGCAGCAGTGCTCTCAAAATAGAGTTCCTGTGAGCATACCTGCCACACTCTCTCATGAGCCAGCCCCCAGAACTGCTGGATATTCAAAGCAAAGATTCTCTACTGCACCATCACAATATGCTGGGTTTGTGGCTATTGTTATTAGTGAATTTTTAATAATAAAGTCAATGTACTGACATTTCCTAATGATTCACATTTTTTTGTTAAATTAGAGAAGTTTCAAGATCATCCTTGTAACAGTACCACACTCACATGGAACCACTTGCATTCTGATGACTTTATTCATTCAACAAAACTATTTAGTGCCTATCATATGTGTGCCAAGCACTGTGTTAGACCCTAAAGACACAGCAGTCAATACAATAGCTATTGTACCCTCCCTCATAGAGCTTATCATCTATCAGAGAACAGAGATATTAAACAAAATATTCCATAATAAGAACATACCCTACTTTGTTTACCCATTCTTTCATTGATCACCTGGAACCTTTGTAGTTTTGCGCTCTTATTATGCGGGTAGTTTCCAATTAGGGGAAATTTCAAACAGAGTTGTTCTATTTGTCTTTACTTGTTTTGATTAGGTATTCATTTGTGTCAGGTATTTTCCTAAGCGAGGAAACTATTGGGTCAGAGAATATGCCGAACTTTAGATAACAATGCTAAGAGTTTATTGAAAATGTTTTGTATCAGTTCAAATCACTTCAGTAGTGTATGATGGTTCTTCATCCTGCAAATCCTTACAAACACACGGTTCCCATCTTTATCATTTAAGCCTTTCTAGCAGGTATCATATGGTTTTACTCTAAGTTCTATAATTCATTAATTCTCTTCCTATTTTTGAGAAATCTGTAGGAATGAACGGAGAAGGAAATGGCAACCCACTCCAGTATTCTTGCCTAGAGAATCCCGTGGACAGAGGAGCCTGGTGGGCTGTTGTCCATAGAGTGGCACAGAGTTAAACGCAACTGAAGCGACTTAGCATGCATGCATGCATTGGAGAAGGAAATGGCAACCCACTCCAGTGTTCTTGCCTGGAGAATCGCAGGGACAGAGGAGCCTGGTGGGCTGCTGTCTATGGGGTCGCACAGAGTGGGACACGACTGAAGCGACTTAGCAGCAGCAGCAGGAATGAATTCAGGTGAAGAGCCAGAGGCCATGTCTAATACTGGGGTTTCTCCAAAGGAAACAAAACCAATGAGAGATATATCGAGGGAGAAACTGATTTACTCTAGGGAAATGGCTCCTGTGATCATAAAGGCCTTGTAGTCCTACGACCGGTAGTCAGCTAGCCAGGTGAGCTAATGTGTGTTTTCAGTCTAAAAGCTTGCAGCCTTGAGAACCAAGAAGAGCTAAGGCTTCTGTTCAAATCTAAAGGCTTGAAAGAAACTGATGCCCCAGCTCAAAGCAGGCTGGTGGGAGGAGTTCCCTCTTGTTTGAGGCAGGATCGGCATTGTTGTTCTATTCAGGTTTTCAATAGATTGAATGAAAGCCACCAACATGCTTTACTCAGTCTGCTGTTGCTGCTAAGTCACTTCAGTCGTGTCCGACTCTGTGCGATCCCATAGACGGCAGCCCACCAGGCCTCTCTGTCCATGGGATTCTTCACACAAGAACAATGGAGTGGGTTGCCATTTCATTCTCCAATGCATGAAAGTGAAAAGTGAAATTGAAGTCGCTCAGTTGTGTCTGACTCTTCGTGACCCCATGAACTGCAGCCCACCAGGCTCCTCCATCCATGGGATTTTCCAAGAGTTCTGGAGTGGGGTGCCATTGCCATCTCTTACTCTGTCTAATGATTCGAAAGTTAATGTTATCCCAAAACATCCTCACAGACACACTGAGAATGTTTCACCAAATATCTGGGCACCAACCTCCCCAGTTGACATATAAAATTAACCATCACACCATACTAGTTTGCCATCTTATCTGCAACCATTCCTTTCAAATAGTGTGTAGTATTCTATTGTTAAATACATACGTATGTATGTATATGTATATTACACATATGTACACACATACATTGTCATGGTGGTGGTGGTTTAGTCACTATGTTGTGTCCGACTCTTGCAACCCCATGGACTACAGTCTGCCAGGCTCCTCTGTCCATGGAATTTCTCATGTAAGAATACTGGAGTAGGTTGCCATTTTCTTCTCCAGGGAATCTTCCCAACCCAGGGACTGAACCTGTGTGTCGAACCCATGTCTCCTGCATTGCAGGTGGATTCTTTTTTTTTTTTTTTTTTTTACTTTACAATACTGTATTGGTTTTGCCATACATTGACATGAATCCTGCAGGTGGATTCTTTTTTTTTTTTTATGAGTTAAATAAGATTGATTTTATTTTTTTTAATTTTTTTTTATTTTTTATTTTGTTTTTCTGGAATTTTTTTTGCATTTTCTTTTTTTTTAATTTATTTATTTTTTTAAATTTTAAAATCTTTAATTCTTTTTTTTTTTTTTTACTTTACAATACTGTATTGGTTTTGCCATACATTGACATGAATCCTGCAGGTGGATTCTTTACTGCTGAGCCATCAGAGAAGCTCATATGTAGTCACACTTCATATAAATTTAAAAATATTTTGTTTAGCTTTATGTTTGTATATTTCATCTATAATTTTACATTTGCTATAGATTATTCATCTTATTGATATAAGGTATTTCATTATATGATTACATAGAAATTTATTTATCCAGTCAACTGTTGATAGGCATGTGGGTAATTTCTGGTTTGGAGCTTCTCATTGATTTTGTCACTGTAAATATTTAGGTTATTTCTAATTTGTTTCTAAGGAGCATTGCATAGGCATCTCTTGCATGTTTCCTTGTACACATACATAAGTATTCTCTTGGGTAGCCACAGGTCAAAAACTAATCCAGCTGGACCGTGAGTGGAGAGAAAACAGCACAAACAGAAGTTTTCTCTCCCCCTGTTCGTGGCATCTACCATTTTCTCTCTCTATCCTCACCACACTATGACTTAACTGGCTTCTGTTCTCTCCTGGAAGTTTCTCACAGATATTGCTTTATAAATTCTCACTGAAGTAAAACAGACCTACGAAAAGATGCATGCATTTTATGTGTGTAGTGCAGTGGATTTCCCTAAATTAAATACATGCGCGTAACCCAGAGGAGGAGAGGGAAATTTATAGACTACTTAATCTTAGCTTTACTGGATACTGCCAAACAGCTCTTCAAGGTGAGCATATCAGCTAATTCTCACACCGTTTCTTCTCATCTTTGTCAATACTTGGGGTAGCCAGATCCTAGTTTTGCTATGCCAACAAATAAAAATTCTGCCTTGTTTTAAGTTGCTTTTGTTTCACCAATGGTTGAGCACTTTGTTCATGCTTATGTGCCAGGTAGAACACTCTTTGCTCATTTTACTATTTGGTTGTCATCTTGTTTTGACCTTTTCCCTAAGAGTCTACAGCTCACCCTGGGGCTTCCTTCGTGGCTCAGCTGGTGTTTTCTGACAGCTCCCTCCTATTTGCTGTCCCTTCCGCATAGATAATATCTTCTTATCTCTAGGACACTGCACTCCTCTTAGGCTGGATGGATTATGCTACAACTTTCCCAGGAAGTATCATGGGGGCTATAGTCTTTTATGACATTACTACCTCTTATACTAGGTGTTATTAATAAGTGGCTGTGCAAGTTTGGCTCATGGAGCATCTTCAGCGTAAGTTATCAGGTATTACGCTTGATTGCAATACAAGGAGCTTAGTACTTTTGTTTTATACCTGGCCTGCTCTCCTTACTCCTTTAGCTTCATATCTTAACAGGCTCCTGAGGTTTGATACAAATTATAGTATGTTACAGTAAAAGCACCACTGTCTAGGAATTTCTGAAGAACTGAGTTATCATCTCATTTCCATCACCAGCTGTGGGATCTTGGACAAGTCGTTTCACCACTGAGCAGCAGCCTCTTCTAGTGTCAAATGAGAATATAAAGATACATTCCCTGCCTACCTCTCAGAGTTGTTTTGGACATCAAATAAAAGAACATCAAGATGATACGAATATCTACAAAACACCAGTCCCAGTCACATCATGAGAGTTGGTGGTTGACTGACAAGCACAAACCCCAGGCTTTTCTGAAGCATTGCCCTCTGAAAACCTAGAGTAGAATCAGGGGTGTGAGACTCAAGCGTGCTCTTTGCTCACATTTACTGAAATAACGTGCAGGCTACTAAGCAAATGCGTGAGTGAGGATCGTAAGTCAGAAGGTAACCTCAGTTGAAAAAAATGCATCATTATGATTTGATTTCAGAAAGGCAAACATGACCTGAATAAATCAAGGGGCTGTGGAATCCAAATTCCTGTCTTGTTGAAGCTGGAGCAGATGTGGGGGGCAGGGTGGTCTGTTCCAGAAGTGAGGAAAAGTGCAACTGAGCAGGAAGGACTGCCTGGGGAGCCATGTGGATTGCTGTGAGGGGCTCCTGCCAGCTTTCTGGGGCAAGACCACCCCCACCTCTGGGCAGGTACATGGAGTGTTGAGGCTGCGCCGGCTACTGGATCATAACTGCCGAGGAGTAAGCACCACGTGGATTGAGAAGGCAGGCAGAGCTCTTTAGTGAGGTGGGTTCCGGGAGGGCTCTGAGCCTATTCTCAGCTGAGCTTCAGAAGAAGCTCAGGGAGGCAGAGGAGGGCAGAGCCGCAGCTGCTGCCTGGCTCTCAAGAAGAGGGCTGGACTCTCTCCATCGGCTGCAGGCTCAAGGACAGCGGGACTCCACTCCACCTGAGCCATGCCGGCCAACCTCACAGAGGGCAGCGCCAAGTCCAGTGGGACTGGGCAGGCACTGAATTCTCCTGTCCTTTGTACTGAAACAGTGACTTTCACTGCAGAGGTGGAAGGAGAGGAATGGGGCTCCTTCTACTACTCCTTCAAGGTAAGTTTCCTGCCTTACACTCTGAACACTGATTTTAAATAATAAGACAAAGTAGAATTTTAAGTTAAAAGATCACAGCCAATATTATGAATGAGTGTAGCTTATTTTCTTTACTAAAAAGAGTTTTGAAAAAAACTGATGAGCTATAAAAGTAAGTTTTTCATATTGTGCTAGGATCTATATCATCATTTCTTAAGAATATTTGTTTTGCTTTGTTTTTTTCCCTGCTGCTGCTACAAATGTAAGAGTCATGAGTAACATTTGTAAGTGGATGACTTTTTAATTTTCCCCTGTCCTTAGATGAAAGTACTTTCAGTTAATCTCATAGTAGTGCTTGAAATGTCTGTTCCTCATAAGGGTTATTGTTGTGAGTTTTTTGTTAGGAGCATCAGAGGTTTGTAAAGCCCACATCACCCAGGACAGTACCTGTTGCAATGAGGGACATAGTGCTGAGTAAGGAAAGAAGGACCGCACTTTCTGTGCTGATCCTTTGCGGTGAACATCAGAGGGAAATAAGGTCCTTAACTGTAGTCGGTGATGTTACTGTTCACAACAAGTTCCCTCCTAAAAGAAATGAGGAAATCAGAGTTTAGTAAGTTTCACTTTCAAAATATCCAAGGGCCACATTGAGGAAGAGGCCATTGTTAGGCTGATACTGTTTCCTCTTCCATAAAATTGTGGTCAGGAATAAACCGGGCATCCAGAAAATAGTTTCCTGCGTCTTGCATGGAATGCAGGGATGTCAGGTTATTTCACAGGCTGCCTGACAGTGCATTCAGCTGTTACATTAATTCCCAGGACTCAAACTGGTCTTTCATACTTCAAGAAAAATTCTAGCAGTTTTTTCTTTTTTTTTTTAATCCTCTGGATGTTCTTGAAATGATTTGGTTTTTATTGACAAGGTAGAATTTGCTGTAATATCTACCTTGGAGCTTTGCTTCTTTGCCAACACTCAGAGTAAAACTTTCAGCAGGGAGCTGCCCTGGAAGCCAGCCTCACTGGTGTTCGAGAGCCCTAGAGAAAATGTAGCAAAGCAGAGTGGAACAAGTCACTTAGGCGGATTGCATGGACTCATCCCTAGGCACCACTTCCTAATGCATTCGTGCACACACACAGCCCAGCTGCCCAGATCTACAACAGAAAATAGAAACTGAAATTGGAGTGGGGTGCCATTTACCATTGACTGAATAATCCCCTCTGAAATCAGCCTTCAGATCCAGAGATTCTATCTTGGAGAGGCACGCTTTCTGCACCCAGAAAGCATACTGCTCCTCTCAGAGATGCTGCCTCTGCAGCCTTTTTGGTATTTATAGAACATGACAGCAAACAGAATGAAGAAAGAGTGGCCACTGCGGAAAGGACAATAATCAGCAATAAGACAGTTGTTCTGAGAGTCAGGCAATAATCAGCTGAAATCTCATTTGCCATTTTTTTTTTTAATACAGCTCTGAAGGGGAAGTTTTGAGTGTTTGGACAAACAAACCCCTACTCACTCTCTTCTGGTGTTTGAACTCTGTCCTAGCAACATCATCTCCAGGCACTATGGAAAATCACATCATTTTCATCTCATTTCTATTAATAAGTTTGCCCTCCAGCAATTGAACCACTAGACAAGGAGAGAAAGAGAAAGAAAGAAAATACGTCTGATCAGGAACTTAGAATGTTCTGTTTCATTTTTTGAAAAATATAATCATTCATTAAAGCAGTGATTTTTAGCTACACAACAGTCAGTAGCAGTGTTGGTAAAGAACTAGCTTAAGTGTCTTAAGCTAATGTGTAACTTTTTCCACCACCCCCTTTGAGCACAAGCAGTTTTGATGCAAGCTCTTGTTCCTTGTGATCCTTTTATCCCACACGTGTCTCAAGAAGAAAGTCAGAACTGTGTTTGTGAATTGTCTCCCAACCATGTCCTTTTAATCTCCATCGCCTTTTCCAAAAGCAGTAGAAACATCATCAAAAACAAAGTGGTAACAGCAGTAAAAGTAGGAGAATAATAGCAATAGCAAAAGCCGTACATTTCATTGGCCGTGGGCTTTCTTGGTGACGTGAATCTTTCTGAATGACTTTGTGAAGTGTCTCATTTAATCCTCAACCCATGGTGTACCTTTCATTTCGAATGCCTTTCATCTTCATCTGAGTTTATCTAAATTCAACCCAGTCTTTAAGGCTCCTCTTGGGTTGCTTCCTCCCTGAAGACCCCCAAACTCATCCCTCCTCTGAGTTCCGGTAGTGTCTGGAGGACACCCCTTCTCTTTGCCACTTAATCCAACTCTGTGCTCAACTGCTGTTCCAAAAATGTGTCAGGTCAATGTGCAACAGTCATTAAGCACCTCAAGTGAAAGTAATGACTAATGTTTGTTTCATGTTTGCTCCAAAACCCAGCAACCCTGCGTGTCCTACTCAATAAACATTTACTGCATAAATGAACTGTGGGTCTGTGTTCTGTTTCTGTCTGCCATCTACATGTTGTCAGACTGGGCAACAGAAAGTTTGCTTTCTCAGTGACAGAGGTGAGGATCTTATTCACTGCTACTCCACAGGTCAGCCCCTGCCCTGCCAGGTCTTTATCAACTGTATTCACTGAGGTCTTTCTCTGTAGGCACATTTAGCTCATCCTTATTCCATTTCTAAGCCAATGTGATGAAGGTAAGTAATAGTTTCCAGTGGGTGGAATACAAAAGTAAATGTATCATCATACACTGTAGCTCATACTGGTTTAGCCCTAGCGAACCCACACCCACCCATTGCTGTCTGCCCTAGTCTTAGCTGCTTTTCTCAGTCTACATGCCTGGGCTTCTAACCTACTTACTTATGTAGCCCTCAAGTTCTCCTCCAAACCCAAAGCTCTCTTGGCAGAAGATAAGATATCCATGTCTAAATCTTACCAGCCCTTTCTTCACAAGCTTGGAGGCTTTCCTTTCTTCCCATCTCTATCTCCATATTCTTGCCCCTGCTCCTCACTGCGCTAACCCACTCTGCCATCCTTTGTAGATTCTTGGATACCAGCAGGAAGGGCAGACGTGAGTTCACCACTTTCTTCTTCCATCGTGGGTTTCACATGACTAAAGCTCTGTGGTCCTGGGTTCAAGATTCTCAGCTCAGGCCCTGGTTTATTTCACAGTGTTCAGTGTCTCATATGTTCAAGTTTCCATCTAGTTCACCTCATCCATTTCTAGTCCCCAGCACCAGGCACTCCTATGGGCTTCAAGAATCTACCAAACATCTTTAAGGAAGATGGGCCCTGGCTCATAAGAAAGTGAACGGAGGGCCTGAATATAAGACTGTTCAGTGGAAGACAAAGATGAAACTCTTCTTAATAGCCTTAATTTTGCTGGTAAATTCACTTGCAAAATGTCCTGAATCCCTGATTCCTGATGATGAGAAAATTAATTCAAAGTACTGGGAGGGAAACCTACTTGAATTAGTAAATTGCTGAAATTATAAAATAATGCAAAACAACTCAGTTTTATTACTCTCAGGTGAGGGGAGAAACAGGAACCAAGATTGCAAAGATATTACTTGACAATGATCTTTTTTTGAATCTCCTTTAGTGGGTCATTGCCAATGATATGCAATTAGCCTAACTATTGTTTATATGTAAATGGTTGCTTCTAAGTGCTTGAGGGTGATTGGACACAGTTTGTTCCCTTTGTTTCGCTCCCTCTGCCTGCTGTCTCTTAATTTTCTTAAAACATTCCTCCTCCATTAATACAACAAAAGCAAATTCCAGTTCAACCCATGTCTCAATTATCTCACACTAGACTTAAAGAAACATTTAACAATATAAAGAATCTGAAGTGTACCATTCTTGTTCTTATTATATTTAGATTGACAATTCCTTTGTAAGAACACCCTCTACCTGCTGTGGACCAGCACTTTCACTTTCAGTGGCTGCCGCTTCAGCTCTCTCTGTGCCCACCTGCCTGCTTCTCTGCACACTCCTTTAGTCCCACCTTGGCCCTATAGGACTTGCCTGTCTCCTTTCCTGCCTTGCGCCTCAGAACAATGTCAGGGATGCCCTTCCTGGAGTCCAGGAGCCCTTGGTTCCTGTCCTTTCAAGGTACTTCCTGAAACTTATAACAATGATTCTTGCATTTTATCACTCATCCTTCTGTCCTCTTCTGTTCGTACTGAGTTTCTAGAGCCGAATACTGTGACTGCTCATAGGGAATTACTACTAGTTTTGCAAAGTTAAATAATTATTAAAGGTCTGCTATCACTGCCTAATCCTGTTGGGCACACCTAGCACGCTACTCTCCAATCCCCTGCCCTGGACCAGCACTGTACCACATCCAACTTCACCCCATGCCCCTGAGAAAGGCACACATTTCATTGCTTGGCTTTATTGACAAGCCTGTCATGCAATTCCAAAGTTATATACTCTCGTGTGTGAAAAGGGAAAACTCTCTCAACCAACTTTCTCTTTGTATCACTGATCTCTTTGTATCACATCATCTGATGGCAGGTAACGATCGTAGTTAATTCAGAGTAAGTGCAGAATTGCAGTTTTTCAGCCTGTGAAGGGTCTGACTCAGGAAAGGCATCTAAGTTCTAGGAATGATGCTTCTAGAGTGTGTGTGTCCATACATGTGTGGTTGGAGTGAGGGAGCAAGTCTGACCTGGGGAGGAACCTGGGCCACTAGGCATTGACTGAGATAAAGAGTCCTGTCTGGCTTTCAGAAGTGATCGTGCTTGTTCCAGATTCTTGTCAGGATCTACATCAGGCTCGGGTCAGGCTGCGCTGCCTTCTGCAGCAGCATCCGTTTGTCCCATCTCCCTTCAAGTGCTCGGGTGTTCACACCTCCCTCCTCCCCTCTCTCAACCCTCTGAAATTCTGCATCCTTCCTGGGAAAGAAAAGTTTGACTGCTTGCCTCCCAGCTTTGGTCTGGTCCTCTGTCTCCCCACGAGGCCATTAACTATCCAATTGCCACCTCACGAGAGCTGGGTGAATCCCCGGGGTCTGCCATCCCCTGGTTCCTGTACGGTAAACGGAGCTCGCTGCTCTCTAATCCTGTGCTCCCAACCTTGTTCTCTTCTTCTCTTTTCCTGTGGTAGCCTTGGGGCGGGGGGCGGGGTGGGGGAGGGTGCTGTACAAATCCTCTCATCATTGTCTAAGTCTCCTCACACTCCACACCACTGTTGTACCGTCTGACACTCCTGTCTCCCACTGCCTGCTTTCTCTGTGGTGGGGAACATGACTAGACTGTTTGCCACCAAATGAATACAAGACACATCCTCTTGCAAAGGAAAAAGACATGTCTCTTCAAGCTGTTTATGATATCCTTCGAGAGGTATTTTGAGAGCCGGGAGCTGACTTATTTCTCTTTGTCTGCATTGCTGGAGTAAAAACTGTACCCAGAGGCCAGACGGAGTAGAGCTCTCTGGCTGCCTAAGCCCCGAGAGGTTTTCTCAAGAAAGTGGAAAAGAGCATATTCATTAATGCTTCAAAAAGAAAAAAAATTATATATATATCTCACCCTGTCATCCTTGAAGTAATTTCCTGTTGATAGCGGGTAAGAACATTTCGAGCTATGTACTGAAGTAGACGAGAAATGTAATTTTATTTTCTGTAACTGAACTTGGCTTCTCCTGGACCTCTCAGCTCAGCTGATGGCAGAAGAAGTAGCCTAGTCATGCCCAGGTATACTCAGGCTCTCGAATCCTCCCCGTCACTGTAGCGAGGCACAGGCTGTAAAACAGGACTGCTGACGTCAGCTCCCAGTGCTTCCGCCATCTGGCTGAGAACTGGAGGGAGCTCACGCCTACCTATGCATCGGTTTATTCGTCCGACAAATGGTGCTAATAACTGAATCTTCCTTCAGAGGATTGTTGTGACAAGTTAAGTGGTTAAATGTTTGTGGGGCCGTTAAGGACAGTGATGGCCTTGAGTACAGTGTTTCAGAAATGTTAGCGGTTATAGCCCCAGGGGTGAATTGTTACACTCCTTTCTGAAGCTCCTGAGAGACGAGGCGCCACCGTTACCAACACAAAAGAAACTTCTGAAGATACTAAGAGAGATCCGTGTACTGGAAGATCTCCAAGATCGCTTCGTATGCTTTAGGCCCCCAAACAGTGGTGCTGAACTGTTTCATTTCTCTCAATTAGACCATGGAAAATGTAGGATAAGGGATCTAGAGATGATTCCCCTTCCTTCTTTATCATCCAGATGCCACATCTAATTTTCACCTATGCAAGCTTAATGGCTTACTATAGGAAGGGCTTTTTACAGAGATAGGAAATTATACCCCATCCAGAAGGGATGAATTTCTACCATGGTAGAAAGATTTTCTGGGCCACAAGATGGCAAAACCACCAAGGTCATGATGAAGTCATTAACGAATAACCAGGGTTCTTATCTTTTTGTAGAGGCAATATTGACATCTGCCTAAAAATGATGGGTCTCTTATA
Source organism: Ovis canadensis (assembly GCF_042477335.2). Classification (NCBI taxonomy): domain Eukaryota; kingdom Metazoa; phylum Chordata; class Mammalia; order Artiodactyla; family Bovidae; genus Ovis; species Ovis canadensis. The sequence continues at coordinate 77,205,069 of NC_091248.1, read as the reverse complement.
GTTGGCAGCACCTTACAGTTAACAACTTGATATCATATGATTTCATCTGACTCACCATCAGCTCTAGGAGGATTTAAAAGTAGCATTCCTTTTTTTAACCTGATGTGAACACAAGGCCTGATAGAAGTTAAGGGTGTGAATTTTCTAAAACATAAATGAAAGAAAGCAAGAAACAAACAAAGAAAGGAAGAAAAAAAGGAAAAATAAACATGGTTCTACTGCCGATTTTAGTTGGATAGGATAGGTGTCTGTAATAGCAAAAAACTAAACCCCACGGTTTCCCTAGAGGACTGGGTGACTGGAAATCTGTACATCCACTTTGGCGGAGGGCAGGGGGTTGGGGGAAGAGGGTTATATCCCTGGTCAAAGAAGTAAAATCCCACAAGCCTCATACAGCTTGACAATAATAATAATAATAACAAAGTCCCATTAATTTAAAAAACGAAACCAAAAAAGTCTACACCTTGAATCTCAGTGGTTTAACACATTAAAAGTTTATTTTTCTCTCACATCCCAGTTGCAAACAGGTCAACTTGTATCTCTGCTTTCTAGAATAAGCAGTTTCCAAGGGAGATGGCAATACTTACCCTGTCTGCTTTGGCCTGAAATGATGCATGACTGACTCCAGTTCCGCTGGCAAGAATTAGTTGTTGGGCATAGGAAATGTAGCTTAACTGAATGCCCCCAGTGCAGGGAACATAGTACCAAGCATGGTTTGACCTTCACCTTCTGCACAATAAAACTCAAACTCTCCAAACTAGCCTTCTAGCTTTTCACAATATGACTGCCCCTCCTCCCCCATTTCGCTCCTCTCCTGCACCATGCCTCACTGGATACTGTATTCCAGGGAAATATTATCTTTGGCAGAAATGCCTTTTTCATAGCATTTCTCACCATGCCTTTTTCTTCTGATATCACATCTAAGCTCAATTGCCCCATCATCTGTGAAGAATTCAAGTTTGTTTAGTAGATCAGCACTGCCACTATTCTTATGTTTCCAAAGCACTTCAAGTCTTTGTGTGACAAGATTCATCTCTTGACGTGCATGTCTGCCTACACACACACACACACACACACACACACACACACGTGTGTGCACATAAACATAGATCGACGCACATACAGATACATACACACATACATGATGTCAGTCATTTTAAGGCAGCTCGAGATCCCACTACCCCTAGGGTAGTGCCTGACAACATGGTAGACAAATGGTCAAAACATGTTTTATTGAATGAAAGAGCATATTGAGAAACAATCTGTGTAACAAGTTTATTTCTGAGGTCTCAGCAAATTCATGTGAAAACATTAAAGTAGATGGAGTGTTAATCCTTATTCTCCAAGCCATCAGGTTAAACTTAAAGGCACCATGATTTGGGGGAATTCCTGACACAGACGGAGAAGCGTAGTAGGCTACAGTCCATGGGGTCACAAAGAGTTGGACACGACTGAGTGACTTCACTTTTCTTCACTGACACCATAGCAAGCCCTGTTGGAGGCCGGGGGCCGGGGCGGGGGGGTTGTGTGTGTATGTGTGTGTGTGTCTTTTAGTCTCTTGGTCACGTCCAACTCTTTGCGACCCCAAGGATTATAGCCCTCCAGGCTCTTCTGACCCTGGGATTCTCCCAGCAAGAACACTGGAGAGGGTTGCCAGTTCCCAATCCAGCGATCAAACTCACATTTCCCACATTGCAGGCAGACTCTGCCATCTGAGTCACCAAGGAAGTCCAGATCATTAGACCTATAGCAAACAACATCCCCTTCCCTTGCTCCCCTTCCCTTGCTGCCAGCTCAGCTTCCATATCTGAGGCTGGAAAGCCATACACTTCTGAGCCCTAAGACACCAAGTGGGTATTGGGAAAGTGTGTTAGCATTCACATCCCTGCTCTCTGTTTATGTGTTCTGATGCCTGATTATAGAAGCTCAGTCACAGAGACCTTCTGCAAAGTGCAGAGGGCAGAGAGTACCATCTGTGGACAACAGGAAGAATCGGCTCCAGTGGGGAGAATGGATCAGCCTTGTCTACTAGAATGTCAATCAGGTGGTCACGCGTGGTTCCTGTCTCCTGCCTCTGGACACTTCAAGCAGAAAAGGTGTTTATCCTGTGAACACTGAGCCTACAGCTGCTTTCACTGTGTAGGGCCCTATTCTAGGGACTAGGGAGTCAAAGAGGATTTATCATTGTCCTAAGGGGCTGGGAAACTAATGTTTTCATTCAACAAATATTACTAAGATTACTTAACCTTTTAAATTCTTAACACCTATAGAAATTAAAAGACGCTTACTCCTTGGAAGAAAAGTTATGACCAACCTAGCTAGCATGTTGAAAAGCAGAGACATTACTTTGCCAACAAAGGTCTGTCTAGTCAAGGCTATGGTTTTTCCAGTGGTCATGTATGGATGTGAGAATTGGACTGTGAAGAAAGCTGAGCGCCGAAGAATTGATGCTTTTGAGCTGTGGTGTTGGAGAAGACTCTTGAGAGTCCCTGGGACTGCAAGGAGATCCAACCAGTCCATCCTGAAGGAGATCATCCCTGGGATTTCTTTGGAAGGAATGATACTAAAGCTGAAACTCCAGTACTTTGGCCACCTCATGCGAAGAGTTGACTCATTGGAAAAGACTCTGATGCTGGGAGGGATTGGGGTAGGAGGAGAAGGGGATGACAGAGGATGAGACGGCTGGATGGCATCACTGACTCAATGGACGTGAGTTTGAGTGAACTCCGGGAGTTGGTGATGGACAGGGTGGCCTGGTGAGCTGCATTCAGGGGGTAGCAAAGAGTCGGACATGACTGAGCGACTGAACTGAACTGAACTGAATTGATAATAAACATAAATAGTTTTTCTCAATTTAATTTAAATTTGAAAATAAATTAAATATCATATCTAAAAATAAGTCATGCATGCATACTAAATTGCTTCAATTGTGTTCAACTCTTTGTGACCCTATGGACTGTAGCCCACCAGGCTCCTTTGTCCGTGACGGTTCTCCAGGCAAGAATACTGGAGTGGGTTTTCATGCCCTTCTCCAAGGGATCTTCCTGACGCAGGGATCAAACCCATGTATCTTATGTTTCCTGTGTTGGCAGATGATTCTTTATCACTAGGACCACCTGAGAAACCCCCAAATCAAGATATAATTCAGAATATAATCTTTTAAACTATATTCTTTTCCTTCCCATGTCATGTACTCCTTTATGAAGTTGAGAATCACAGATGGGCTTGACTGAGTATTACTTTAGGCAGTGGGGTTTCAAAGATGCACAAAACAGGTATCATATTGTCAGACAATTCTGTCTAACAGGGGAAAGGTATACTCAGCCAATAGTTATGATGCAAGGGAAGAGAAGGCAGTCACTTAGAAGAAAAGACAGTCACTTAGAAGAAAAGACAGTGAGGGGATGACAGAAGGAGGTAAAACAAATTAAAAAGAAGGATTTCTGCATCGAAAATCAAGTTGATCTTCATTGAAGGGAGGTAAATGGAAGCTTTCAGTTTAGATAAAAGAGTTAAAGAGATTAAAAAAGACCCAGGTGGACCTTCAGACTAAACAATATGGATTTTTTTTTTTTTTGTCCTTATAGGCCATAAGAAATCTTTAGAGTTTTTTTTAGCAAAAACGCTAACAGCAAAAACTGTGCCGAGAGAGGTTAATCAGGCTGCAGAGTAGGGAGTGGGGTGTAGGGAGGGAACACTGAGGAAAGAGAGTCCGTTATGGTGACCCAATGAGAGGCGTCAGTGCTCAGCAAGATAAGGATTGCCTGAGAGTGGGCAGGCAGAAGCAGTGGGACTTTCTGTCAGATCATATGCAGGGCTTGGGGAATCGGAGAAGATTGGCAGAGGCAAGGAATGGCAATAACATAGGGGCTCAAATTGATAAGCTTATTCTAAAGTGTATGTGGAAAGGCAAAGGAAATTGACTAGCCACAATAGCTCTCAAAAACAATAAAGTTAGGGAACTCACACTGGCTGGTTATGACCTTCTCTAAAGCAATAGTGTGGTACTAGGAAAAGGATACACATCCAGAAATGGAACAGGATAAAGAGTCCAGAAATAGACACAGTCATATCTGGTCAATTAATTTTTGAGAAAGATATAAAGGCATCTCAATAGAGAAAATCAAAATTGTTGCTGGAACAAATAGATAACTACATGTGAAAAGGGAACCCCTGCCCAAACCTCACACCCCATAAAAATTAACATCAAATGGATCATATATCTAAGTGTAAAACCTAAAATAAAAGAAAAAGAAAACATAGAAGGCAAACTTTGTCACCTTAGATTAGGCCATGATTTCTTACGTACAGCACTAGTGGCACAGTCCATAAAAGAAAAATCCGATGAACTGGACTTCATTAAGAACTTCTATAATTTAAAAGATGCTATGAAGAGAATAAAAAGGCTAACCACATACTAGGAGAAAATGTCTATAAATCACAAATAATTTTCATCCAGAAGATACAGAAAATTCTTAAAGCTCAATACAAAGAAAAAGACCCCAACTTCAAACAATAGCAAAGTTTCAAACAGACATATCACCAAATGGCGACTAAACACATGAAAAAATTCTTAACCTCATTTGTCACTGGTGAAATGCAAATTAAAACCTCAGTGAAATACCATCACACACTCATTAGAATGACTAAAATAAAAATATACTGAAGATATCAAGAACTGGCGAAGATATGAAGCAACCAACTAGAACCATCATACATTACTGACAGCAAAGAAAATGATAAAGACAGTTGGGAAAACTTTTTGCCATTTTCTTATAAAGTTAAACGTACGTTTATTACGCAAGTCCAAAATCCTACTCCTGAGTATTCGTTCAAGACAAATAATGTAAAAGCCTCTATGTCAATACTTACAGTGGCTTTATCTTAAATTGCTAAAAATTGGAAGCAACTCTAATGTCCAGTGGCTAGAAAATGGATAAGCTGTAGTATATCTGTGCAATGGAATGTTACTTGGCAATAAAAAGGAATAAGCTTATAGATATACAGAACAGAATGGATGAATTTCAAATGCATTATGCTAAATGAAAGGAGCCGGATTCAAAATGCTGTAATGATTTCATTTACATGATGTTGAGAAAGCAAAACTCTAAGGACAGAAAGCAAATCAGTGGTTGCTGTGAAGAGACTGGCTACAAAACGGCACTGGAGACCCCCTTTAGATGACAGAAATATTCTATATCTTGATTGCAATGATGGTTAAGTTTGTCAAAACTACAAAACTAACATTCAAAGGATGACTTTTCCTCTGTATAAAGTACTACTTAATAAAAATTTATTCTATAGAGAGTTTCTCCAATGTCAACAGCCATGCCACCTCAATAAGACACTCAGAGAGTCTCAAAGAGTGAATGAACCCTATCATAGACTTAGCACTTTGCTTGGCATAAATATAGGCAAGTAATCCAGAATATGGCTCTATGAATGTTTTCCAATTTCCTCCTTATTTCTACTTTACAAGTAGACATTAACCATTAGCCATTTAGTATGAGTCTTTACTATGCAAGCTTCCCTGGTAGCTCAGTGGTTTAAACTCCATCTGCCAGTGCAGGAGATGCAGATTTGATCCCTGGTCCGGGAAGATCCCCTGGAGAAGGAAATGGCAACCCACTCCAGTATTCTTGCCTAGGAAATCTCATGGAAAGAGGAGCCTAGCAGGCTACAGGCCATAGGATCGCAAAGAGTCAGACATGACTTAGTGACCAAAAAACAACTTGACTATATAATATTTACTACTAGTGAGAAATATTGATGATGCTACAAATTTTCGGACAAATCAACAGCAGAGGTGAAAGAAGGAGGTCCTATATAGGCTCCTGAAAATAGCAATGCTATTTGGTTGACCCCATAGTTATTCTCAACCCTCTTCTCATTTTCCCAGCCAAATACTCACTAGCCTAGTCTCCCTTGCAATAAACAGCCTAGTGCTCCCTTGCAGCACAGTTTGAGAAACTTAATTGAAAGTCTATGAGATTTCTGACAAAGATTCCACTTTTCTTTGATAGAAGGAGAAAGACATGGCTTGAATTTTCTTTCCTCCCTTGAATTCAGACACAATGCATGGCACTTCAGCAGCCATTTTGCAGCCACAAAAGAAAAGCTAAGGCAATTTCAAAGAGTGCAGGACAGCAGCTGTGTATCTTCAGATTTCTTATTGTATGAAAAATATCTTTGTTCAAGCCACTGTAAAGTGGACTTTCTTTTATTTTGAGTCATAAACTTGCCCAAGTGATAAAAATACCAAGTGCAAAACTATATATCCAGGTTACCAAAGCCAAGCCCTTGAAAGTGGACCACAGAGAATCAAAGACATTTCATTTATTCTGCATTTGGGCAGGGCAGGAGCTGGCTCTGCTCATGTTTTTCATCCTACTATTATCTATTATCTAGATTACTGTTATCTAGATTACAAAAGGATTGAATAGAGTTTTATAAACATTGATTCAGACAGGACTGTATGTTTCCGAGTAACCAAGAAAGAGATGGTTTCTCCTCCTTCCCAAAGAAAAGAGCCCTAAATTTTTCAGAATGATTCTTCACATGTCAGATAATGACAGTGCTATTCACTTAGGTAATTTTATGGGGAAAAAACAATCTGAAGGCACTTTTAAAAACATTATTTCAAAAAACTACCCAAAACATTAGCTCATTTTTTTCATGACAGCTCAATAAGAAGATTTTTATTCTCTTCCCTGATGCACAAGGAATCACATCCCTTCCTTACAGTTTAAACAAGCAAGGGAAGTGCAAGAAATGGGCTTTGGGCCTCAAACTAATTCTATATCATGCTACCCTGAGCACATCACACGGCTTCTCTGGATCCAGGAAGCTCAGCCGTGAGAGCAAAACAATAACGATGTCCCTTCAGGATGGTGAAGAAGGGAAGGAGCCAAGTCTTAGGTGAGAAGTGACATTTTGGGTGGGAGCTGGAGGAGGGTAATCATGGAATTCTACTCAATAATTTCCTGGGAGGGTCCTACCAACCCAAAGGGGTTCAGGGGTGAGGGTGGGCTAATGCCCTTCTCTTCAAAGACCAGCCTCACAGATCCTTCAGCTCAGATTTATCCTCCCAAACTCCCCACCCACTCAGATTCTCCATCCTCCCCCCATCCAAACTATTCTCCCTTCTTAAAGATAAATAAAGCCAAAACTTCCAGGGACATCTCTCCTTTTTAGTTTCATTGATATTTCTCCTGCGGAAAGAAATAGGTGGTTGTAGAGAAATAACAAGCAAGCATGACTTTGACATGATTCACAAGAACCCAGACTAAGCTTTCCCATTCTCTCACACACCATATTTCTCCCTCCCCAACCTCCTCTGCCTGCCCTCACCCCTACCACGGCATTCAGCGTGGACTTTGCATACACGCAGTGTGTGCTAAGTGGCTTTAGTCATGTCAGACTCTTTGCAACGCTACGGGCTGTGGCCCACCAGGCTCCTGTGTCCATGGAATACTCCAGGCAAGAATACCGGAGATGGTTGCCATTCCCTTCTCCAGGGGATCTTCCCAACCCAGGGATCAAACCCGTGTCTTTTACGTTTCCATGTTGGCAGGCAGGTTCTTTATCACTACATGGAATTTGCATGCTCTGCTTTTAAAAAAAATTGTTTTTCTCCATCTTTTGCTTAGTCCTCCTGTCATCCCCCAATTTTTTTTCCCTCAATAAATCGATTCCAAGTATTTACATGAAAGCCATTCTGAGTAAACAAATTCCTTCCCTCAGGTGTCTCTCCCACAGCCTTCCTGATCTCCCAAGGTTATTTGCATTTTTTAAAAGAACTTTGCTTCATTTAAATAAACCCGTACTCTCCTGAGCATACTGGGCATGAGATAGCAAAGGTTACTTAGGATCTAGAGGATTGTTGGAACTTCTTGAAAAAGCAGCAGCAGCAGGGAATAAGATTCCCCTTGATTCTGCTTCTTCCAGCTCTTGAAGTCTCCTTGCCTTGCTCTTCTGCTGGACAGGAGCTGTGATTCACCCAGGACCGCGGTGTTCCAGGCTCTGCACTGGACGAACGATTTCCCCACAGCACTCAGAATTCTATTTGCATACAAGTATTGAACCCAAGTGTTTGCTTAAGAACAATTATTCACAGCTCTTAATTTAATAAAAAATGAAAGGGAACACTGTTAGTGCCCAAGTGGAAGTTTCCTTTCTTTTATCTGGTATTGTGCAGCATTGCCCTTGGTAATCCATACCTATAGAAGATATTCTTTTGATTAAGAATAAATTTGATTACCTTTCCAATGTACTCAGTCCCTTTTGATATTTTTTTTTCTTTTTTTTTGGCACAGGTTGGGATAAAAATGCAAAAATGCAAAAGGTGTTCAAGCATACAGAAACTATGAGAAGACTTTATAAACTGGGAAGCACTAGTCAAATTTAGGATAGCAATAATTCACAGTGCTAAGCATTAGAACTTCTTGTACCACACTGCGCTGTGTGTGCATGCTCAGTCGGGTCTGACTCTTTGAGACCCCATGGCTTGTAGCCCACCAGGCTCCTCTGTCCACGGGATTTTCCAGGCAAGAGTGGGATCAAACCCTGATCTCTTGTGTCTCCTGCATTAGCAGGTGGATTCTTGACTGCTGCACCACCAGGAAAGCCCATGCTAACCATTAGTGAAATGTAAAAAACAAAATTTGAATAAATGAAAAGGCATGTGATGCTCCAGGACAGGAAAACTAAATTTTGTGAAGATGTCAGTTCTCCCCAATTTCTTTATAGTGTTAAAAAACCTTTAATCAAGGCTTTAATGTGATTGTTTTAATTTGACAAAATAACTTAAAAGCTCAGTTTTAAAAAGGTAAGTAAAGCTAAGAGATTTGAACATAAATGTTAATGAGGAAGAGGGATTTTTCTCCATCAGTTACTAAAAAATATAAACCTGCATTAAGCAAAACATTTTAGAATTAACACAGTAATAGACAGGTTCATAATAACAAATAGCTTTCTTTAAAAATAAAACCTTAGTCATATATGAACTTAACACTACAAAGAAACTATAAAAAATAGTAAGAAGGAATGAATATTTTGGCAGTTAGAGCATTGGGTGAATGGGTGGTGAGTTTTACCTCATGTAAAGTTGTAAGATCAATTTCAGTTGGATTTTGTAACTAAGTTTTTACAAAATAGATAGGAAAAAAGCATACTTATTAGACTGATTTCAGATGAGCAAGAACTTTCTAAGCCTAACAAAACATTTAAACAGAAACAAAAAACTAAGGAAAGTATTTTCAATAAAATAAATATATAATATTTATATACATATAAATATTTATAATATTACATATTATGTCTTATGTAATAATACTACAAATACAACATAATTAAAGGTCTTAATATATAAAAGCTCTTAGGAAAAAATGGTATTTCTATTAGAAAAAAACAGGCAAAGAAAATGAAAAGCATTTTAGATTAAATGTAGAGTTAAAAGAATGCATAAAAAGTATTATTTGCTAGTGTCCTGAATAATACAAATTTAACCATGAAACATAGTATGAAATATATCAAACTGGTAAAAATTAAAGACAAATATTACAAAAGCATATGACAGTCTTGTAGACTGGTGGGAGAGTAGATGCGGACAACCAGGTGATTGCACACAATTTGCTGTGTCTTTGGTAATACACGGCAAGCCTAAAAAATATATTTACATATTGACTTGGTAGGTTTGCTTGCAGGATTAAACCTTAAGAATAGTAGAGAAATATTCAAGAAAAGTTTTGGCATGGTCTTATGTGTTAAACTATTTCATGTAGTATACATCTGACAATAGAAAATTAAAATTGTAATGCAACCATCAGATGGAATATTAAGGAATATTATGCACCTATAATAATCATTGTTCCTCATTCAATGCTAAAGATTTTTAAGTACAATAAACTGCATATATAAAATATTCCAGTTCAGTTCAGTTCAGTCGCTCAGTCATGTCCGACTCTTTGCGACCCCATGAACCGCAGCACGCCAGGCCTCCCTGTCCATCACCAACTCCTGGAGTTCACCCAAACTCATGTCCATTGAGTCAGTGATGCCATCCAACCATCTCATCCTCTGTCATCCCCCTCTCCTCCTGCTCTCAATCTTTCCCAGCATCAGGGTCTTTTCCAGTGTGTCAGCTCTTTGCATCAGGTGGCCAAAATATTGGAGTTTCAGCTTCAACATCAGTCCTTCCAATGAACACCCAGGTTGTACAGATATTTAAATATCTATATATATCCAGATATTTAGATATATAACCAGAAAATATGGAAAGGAATATATCCAAAGTGGGAAAGTGAGTGAGAAATTCTCTCTGGAAGGTGAGCATTTGTCTTCGTACTTTTAAAATATTTTACTAAGTTTTGACCATCAGTGCATATTACTTTTATTACCAGAAAAGACAAAATAATCACATATAATATACCATGCAATGTCTCAAATATATTTTGCACATTGTATTTCCATGGAAGTAAATGAAAGAATCAGTTTCCTTTGCAGACAAATGACAAGGGAGGCTGAAAAAAGCATCTGAAAGCAAACACCTTTGTGGTAGAGAAGTTGGTCAAAATGGGGGGAGGGGCGGTATCAGGTAATGAATTGGCCCCCAAGGATCACACACTGAGGGGCCTGAGGACTGCCAGTGTCTCCCTAGTAATTAACTGTGTGGATGCAGGTGCGATTTGCTCTTTTAATAATGAAGGTTATACACTTTCAAAGCTAAAGCAGAATTCAGGAATTTAGTGGGGGGAAATGCAGTGATTCTCCTATTTCATTTCTTTTTTCCCTCTCCCATATCGCTCCTCTTAGAATGTTTTTCCACTGTGACCCCAATAGATACTTTAATAGTGATTTCTGGATTAAGCGTGCAACCTGTGAATTATCTATTTCTTTAAAACTCCATTTTCCAATTGTGTTGTTTTTCTACTATCATTGGGAAGGGCTGACCCATAAAGTGCACTTGGTTTCCATGTTGAGAACTGCAGGAAGGTGGATTAGACAGAAGCAAACATCAGGGTTAGAGGACCAAGCCCACTTAGGGCACTGGCCACTGCTGGGAACTAGGGCTTCTGAGTATAGGCCCAAGGGGATGTGGCCATCTCCATCAAAATCCAAGAGGCTCAGGCAGAGTGGGAGCGATGCTTGGAGTCAGGCAGGTGCCTGCATCTGTCGACCTTGGCTAGGCTCCCATGGAGCCTATAAACTGACTGATGAGAGGTGGAGGGACTAGTGTTCAACCCTGGGCTGGGGAGGCCTGCATGTAGGGAACTGGATAGGACACAGGAAGCCAAAGAGACAGGCAAGGAACTGCAAGGACAACAGAAACCAAAGCAGAATACCAGCTGTCACTAGGTGTACACTAACTCACTAGCTTTTTAAACTCTGTTGACCAACCACTCAATTTAGATGCACAGAAAATAATAGTAATATAGGACAGTCTCCCTGGAATCGTCATTCAGGCCTTCTCAGGCCTCTTTCCCCAACCCATTCTCATTTACCAGGATGTTCAGCTCCATGCATTATCCTCATATCTGCCTGTGCTCTTTCACTTGCTCACTTTGCCAGATTCCTTCTGGCTACTTGAGTTTGAGCCTCCTGGATGGACTGTAAACTATGGAAGCGACAGATTAAATGTATCACAGATTGAAGGTCTGAGCTGAGATAAACCCTCAGGGGGAAGGCTCCTCAGACACTTTTCCCTACTTAGTAGCACCTCCAAGACAGAAAAGAAATTCCTGCAGGCTTATTTTTTAATCTGTGAATCATGCAGAAGAATAGTTTCTTGGTATTTTTATCACACAGTAATCCTTTGATTTCTACTACATTGCAGAGATTTGGATCCAATTTACCCAAATGTTAGTTTTCTATATTTCAAGGGTCTGGAGCTCAAATAGCAATTTAAATGTTAATCTCAGTTTTTGGTACATAGCAGATACTTCATTCGTTTGTTCAACAAATATTAATTTCCACCTGGACTTGGAGCCCAGTGGATTTTAAGATGATTTCTAGCATGCGCAGTCTGATATACTATGAGAATTCAGATGGAATACCAGAATTTAAATGCCTCAAAGCTTCCAATACACCCTATTTGTGATTAATCTGGAGGTTCTTTTGAGATCCAAGAATGACTCACAAGAAGGAACTCACGCTGAAATGAATGTGGGACATGGGCATTTCTGCTTCTGGTGAAATCCAAGAATTCACTAGTAACCAGGAAACTGCATCACTCAGTCATGCAAAGGCAGCCTTGATCTGCACCAAAGCCTGATAGAAATGAGAACAATTAGGCAGTGAGTGGCTAACATTGCTAACTAAACATAAAATATGACCCATGGCAGTAATGATCAAATACTCCAGATCAATATCTAACCCTTTCTGGTCAGAGTAGAAAGAGCTTATACAATATGTCCTGGAAGCTAAACTAAGAAATAAATGTTAAGCAGAGAATTGCTTCTCTGTTCAGCCCAGTTTGAAGAAGCTAAAGTTGAATTCTCTCACCCATGATAGTGGTATTAAGAGATAAGGCAACGAAGATAAGTGGAGAAGAGTCCAGATAGAGAGGAATTTTTTCTTTTGGTAGCAAGTTCTTTTAACTCAAGACAAAGACCCAGAGTGGACCTTTCTCCACTTTTGAAATAGTTTTTAGGGCACAAATCTACTATCTTCTTATAAGCCTTTCTCTGCTCCATGACCACACCTAATGTTTGTGGATGGGCCGTGTCTGTCTTCACTAACCTAAAATTTTTCAGTCTGCCTTTCCTCATACTATTCCCAGACAACCTACTTGTTTGCTTGATTACATCTACTCATTTTTCAGACCCAGCTCACACCTTAATCTCTCCAGGCTATACCTTTTGATCAACCATCCCAGTCCCTCCTCAGTTTCTTCCAAGGTGCCCCTTACTGGGGATTCTACAGCACCTCCATCCCAGTAGCTCACATTGGACTTTTTTGTTTACATATATGCCTCTACCATCAGACTAGGCGTTCCTTATCCTAACCTTCCCTCTATGGTGCTATGGAACTTCTGTGGACCTGTAGTAAAGATCCAAAATTATGCCAAACTTTGCTGCTAGATTCTCAATAAATGTTTGTTGAGCTTGATTATACAGAATGAGAACCAATATAACCACAATCACAACATGATTTCAAGGACAGTTTCCCAGTTCCAGCCTGAGTATCATTTGTGCCCCAATCTATAGGTATATCAAGGCTTTCCTCTCAGGCTAAATGCCTTGCCCCTTTATATACCACATGAGAGATCACAGGACGATTCTTAGCGCCCAACTATTTGGGACCATTTTGGCTGACAGCCCTACTGTCAACCTCAACAGACTTGGGCTGTGACAGTACCTCCTAACCCATTCACGTTCTCTATTCTTCATGCAGGAGGCCCCCTGCCAGCAGGTCCCACCAGGCGTTAGTAAGAGGATGCAATGTACATTTCTGTTCTAGACCCCTGTTAAAATGATATGAAAAGGCTTACAAAAACAAATAGCTGAAATTAACATCTACATGTACATGTAGCTTTTTGTAATAGCAACTAATTAAAAACTCTCATAGCTATTATTTTCATAATTGAGTATTACCAATGAGAGTTATCCTGGAAGTTATCCAAGACAGAATCCCCAGTGGTCTAGGTAAAACAGCTATAAAAGGTGAGTGTAGATAAGTGGTTGTGATGACAATAATTCCACAGAGGGTGTCTCCAAGCCGGGTTACTGGCAGGATGGTGAAAATGCAGATTTTCAAAAGGGGCATCAGTAGGAAGTGGCTGTGGGGAAGAAGCCAAGGCGAGCACTTGTGAGCAAGCTGAGTCCTACCCTGTGCCTCCTGGTTGACTGTCTTACTGGTTGTTGGCCACTTGGCAGTGCTTCCTTAGCAGCAGGTGGGGCGAGGCTTGGGGAAAAATTGGGACAAGCTACTGAGTGACAGGTTTCCAACTGTTCAGAAATGGTCATTACCCAAGGATCTACAGATCCTCTTAATGCATCTCATTCCCCAAGTCTAATGAAGCAGCTTTGGGAATCCAAAGCTTTGTAGTCGGGTCCTGCCTGTCTCACTTTAAACTGTGCGCTCCCTGCGTTACATAGTGATTCAGCCTCAGTGGAACAGGATGTTTTCAAAGCTCTGCTTTTGGTGTTTCCAACCCACCTAAGCAAAATTTCTGAGGCTTGGAGTAGGATTTAGAACCTGTGTGCTATGAATGACAGGGGGCACACGGGTCTCAGTGACAGGACTGTAGAGCTTATTGGTTTGTTGATTGAGAACTGAGTCTGAATCATAACCTTTCTGAGACTTCATTCCCTCTCTTGGGAAGTACGATGTATTTGCTGCTTCCTGTGTTTGAGATATTCATCCTCAACATCATAGAAATAACAAGAACCACAAAATGAACCGTGAAAATGTAAAGGGTACAGAAAGCCCTGTACTCCCTGGGGCAGACGATGCGGCTGCAGCTTGTGTGATATTTACAGCTTCCGTTGCATGGAAGCCACATGTCAGTCCAGGGTTCATCCATACAGACACATATTGAGCACTGACCTTACTCTCAGTCCTCGGGGAGGCAGTTGTGAAGCTGATTCAGCTTCAGAAACCCAGCTTCAGACAAGTTTGGGTCAGAAGGAAAATGAAGATCTGCTTCCCACCTGAAAATTGAAAATAAATGAGGCAACTTTACCATCTCTGGCCGAAAATTCAAGCAGAAAATCACTACCAGTAAACATGGTATGGACTTTTCCGTCAGGCGAAGCCATGTTCAAGTTCCGGCTGCATTGCTTAGGAGCCAGGCACTCTAGGTAGCAACTTCTTCTTACTTCCTTACCTGTAAGATTGAGGACAGAGTCATCTCGTCAGTCAGGCTGCAATAACTGCACAGGGCAATCACCAACAAGGGTTTACTGAGCACCCATCATACGCTACAAACTCAGTCAGTCAGGTGCCAGACCAACAACGGGATTCGCGCAAATAATGTTAGTTCCCATTCACCCTGTGATGGTTAAAGATACCTTAGGGACGTTTTGTTTGCTTTCAGTTTCCAGGACTTCACTGGAAAAGAAGATTATCATTCTTTGGGTTTAGATAAATCATGTCTTCCTCTTCAGACAAATCTGACATATCTAGTTTCAACTAGAGTCATTTAGCTAAATGTCCTGTATTTCCTGGGATGATGTTCATTCTTGTGATGTTATAAGTACCTTTGGCCTTGTCATCAACCGTATTATTAAGTTCTTTCTATAGGGAAGATCGGAGAAGGCGATGGCACCCCACTCTGGTACTCTTGCCTGGAAAATCCCATGGATGGAGGAGCCAAGTAGGCTGCAGTCCATGGGGTCGGGAAGAGTTGGACATGATCGAGAGACTTCACTTTCACTTTTCACTTTCATGCATTGGAGAAGGAAATGGCAACCCACTCCAGCGTTCTTTCCTGGAGAATCCCAGGGATGGGGGAGCCTGGTGGGCTGCCATCTATGGGGTTGCACAGAGTCAGACACAACTGAAGCGACTTAGCAGCAGCAGCAGCATAGGAAGATAAAATGCCAGTCTGGAATGGTGACCCAGACTTAATGCCTGATCTCATGGAAATCCTTTTGACTCTGGAAGCATATCCCATGGGGTCAAATTGCAAGCATCAGCCCTGTCCCAGCACCAGCATCATCAAGAGAACGCTACAATTCATCCCTCTTAAACCAACGTCGTAATTTTCTGATCTGCTGGGAGCTGGCATCATTTCATGGTGTCATTAACTTTAGGTTAAAAGCAAATTAATTAGTCATAAGCCCACAACTATGTAACCGAGTTGAAAACACACTCAGTTCAGTTCAGTCGCTCAGTCGTGTCCGACTCTTTGCGACCCCATGAATCGCAGCACGCCAGGCCTCCTTGTCCATCACCAACTCCCGGAGTTCACTCAAACTCACGTCCATCGAGTTGGTGACGCCATCCAGACATCTCATCCTCTGTCGTCCCCTTCTCCTCCTGCCCCCAATCCCTCCCAGCATCAGAGTCTTTTCCAATGAGTCAACTCTTCTCATGAGGTGGCCAAAGTACGGGAGTTTCAGCTTTAGCATCATTCTTTCCAAAGAATACCCAGGGCTGATCTCCTTTAGAATGGACTGGTTGGATCTCCTTGCAGTCCAAGGGACTTTCAAGAGTCTATAGTCATTGAAAAATTCCAAATTCACTTACTACCTCTGTTCTGTATTAAGCCTCTGGCTTGAATTTTTGCCTCACATGACCACTAGGGGGCATTTAATCCCCAACTATATTCTGAAATAGTTCACAAACTCTACGTTTGCAGGAAGGAGTGCAGATTAGGTTCGGGGGAAATTTCAACAGACTGGCACGGAAAGTGGGATGAAGAGGGTAAATTCAAGCATCATTCTTAAAAAGTAGTCAATTATTTATAAATCACTGCCCAAACCTAAATATAGTCCATGAACCTAAAAAGGAGATAAACCAATTTTTATGTTGTGTGTGCTATGCATCAGACACTGAGCTAGATATATTCGCTTTCATCATCATCTCTATCCATCACAAGTACCCTGAGACAGATTGCATTTCTGTCATCCTTTTATAAGTGAGAAAACAGGCTCAAAGAGGTTATCACTTACTGATGCATCACGCATCCAGCAATCAGTAAAGAACCTGATCCCAGATCAGGCAGGTTTGAAAACCTACTCACTTTTCTACTAAACAGCTCACAGGACTGTGATGCTCAAATGCCTCTAAACTTGTTTCCCCGATCCCCATCATCGTAGTTTTCCAAATCTTCATATTACCTTGGGACGTGGGTGTACGTTTTGGTGTATGTGCGTGCATAGGCTAAGAATGCTATGAATAAAAGGATCCTACAGCTAGGTGATTGTTTTTATACTTAATGACCTTTGGACAATTGATGACACACAGGGGATCTAATTTTAACAGTATAACTTATACAGTCTAAGTGCTTTAGTCTGCTTTGTAGTGTCAACACTTTGTACTATACACAATTCATCGATATTGGATGAATTAATAAATACACATGGCTCTTAGAAAATTACAGTAGGGAGCTTCTTCCATCTAGAAATTTCCTGAAGCCAATGAATTAAGGTGAGACTGTCTTTCAATAGAAAACTGCAAAGCAGAAGGAGTAGACTTGATTTCACAGAATTTGCTCAACGTGCCCCCCCCCCCCCCACAGATGTCATCTAATCCCAAGGAGAGTACTATAGACCCAGGCCTGTTCACAGAGCACCCTGGGCCAGCCAGCCCAAACCATGGTTACTGCAGGTTCTTCACAAGAGGCTCAGCTGCAGAGCCAGCACTCACTGCTCCAAGCCCTCCTGAGACCTGACCTCCAGTTCACTGATACGTCAAAATGGGATAATTTGATTTGCGGTATTTGCCACTCTCTGCTCCCAGCAGGGCAGTTCTGAGCCCCAAGCCTACTTTGAAGAGATTGGTTGCCTGGGGCAGGATACTGAAGTACAAAGATGGAAAAAGCAGCCCTCCCATGTCCGCTGGGAGTCCAGTGGCTACTCTACTAGAGAAAAGTGATTTCTGGAAATCTGAATCTTGGCGTCAGCAGCATAATCCCCAGCATGCTTGGTGACCAGCAAATCATTTGCCCACTTCAGCGTTACCTTTCTGGAGATGTGGCCTAATTGTACTTTCCATAGGCACTTAGTTATGTCAGGAAAAGGGAGTGTGAAGAGAGGTAGATTCTGGGAAAAACCTTGGCTTCTAGTTCAAAATTACCCTGGGTTCACTTAATTCTCCTCTTTCTGATTCTCATCCAAAAGTCCTTCAGAGTGTAATTTTAATTGGAAAAAATTCGGTGTCAGTAGAAAATGGGGAAGGTTGGTGCCGACTTGCTGGAAAGTTGGAGGTTGTCTCTGTAAGGTGTGGAGGCACAAAGATGCCGGAGCACAGCGCGCAGACTCGTTCACTCTCTCCCGTGAAGGGTCATCCTGTCGAATCAGGGAGGGAGCCCAGCCCCCCAGGGTCTCCGACCCAGGAAGGCTCAGTCCAGAGGCCAAGGCTAGGGCAGATTTCTGCGGGGAGTTCACTGACTGCCTCAGACTCCAGGGAGGAGAATGATGGCCAGCTGCCTTCTCCTAGCTAAAGGGAGGCTGGAGCTGGGCAGGGCCAGGAGTGGTGCTGGTGAAGACAGGGACTTGGTGAGGAAAACAGCCTGTATTCACTGCCTTCCTGACACTCTGTTGTCCTCTATAGAGTGCCAGGCCTCCTTCTTTGTCTGCTTCAAAATGTACTCTCTCCCCATTCACTGTGGAGAGCTGGATTTCTGATCTGATGAAAAAGAATCACAAGCATTCTAACATTCCTTTTCTTCTTCATCTGAGGTTGAAAGAGTTCAACAGAGATTGACTTAGTATTGGACAAGTATAGAAATAAACTACCCTCCACCTCCACCTAAATGGAGAAAATTTTCTGGATATAGTACTGTGTTTTATAATTCAAAGCAAGGAACTTTTTAAGGCATTGAAACATTTCTCCAGGTGAAAAAGATCTCCTAAGTGAAATAGGAGAAATTCTTTGAAAAGCTCTCATTTGTGTTCTCAGTGGGGCTGGAAAGGACTTTGCAGGCCCCGCCTGCCACACCACCTGCTCTAAAGGCTCCTTGATCTTTCCTGAACCATGTACATTACCAGGATGCCATCATCTTCCCAGAGAGCAAATAACATTAGGACCACACTGGGGACATAGAGGCCTGATGCATCCCCTGTGTCATCTGCCAACATCATAGTGTCCACAAGATCTGCTCAGACTTCCAAGCCACCTATTTTCTTGCATTGGTCCCCAGGTTACTCTACAGTTTTAAAAAGCAGGTCTTCCAAGTTCAAACCACTTATTTATGTCCACTACCTACACATGAGCTGCTGAATGGGGAAGGTCAGCCTGGCCTATCAAGGCTTCCCCTGCTGTATCTGTTCCTGACAGCACAGCTGTCCATGCATCTCAAAGGAGAGAATTCTCTTACAAAGACTCAGAAATAACCCTTTTCATAACAATTAGTTTCCATTCCTAATGCTTTCTCAGTGCAACCTATTTTTAGGCTGGTAGAGAAATGAGTCATCCAGAAAAAGGTATCCCTTCTGGTCAGAAAAGGACCAGGGAAAAATCAGGAACCTGGTGCTGAGCAAAGACACTGTCTTCCAAATGAGAGATGATGTAAGCATGTTGGAGGTGAGGCATTGTCACCTGTGCCCTTCAGGGCAGCAGATTGCCCAGCCTCTGGTCCTCTCACTGCACTTGTGCATCCAGCCTTCCCCCAGCGCCACCCCGAGGAACATTCCCTGACTTCCACCAGGGCCTCAGAACTCATCTGTACATGTGAGACGGAGAACTTTAATATCAGTTTGATATTTAATTATCATGGGGTGTGTGTGTGTGTGTGTGCACGCTTATGATGTATTTTTCAAAGGATAAGAAGAATGTACAGTGTAATTGAAAGGATATTTACCTTCTGAGAGAGGGGACTTGATCATGATTGAAAGTGGTGGACAAATGGGATCTGAGCTTTATCTGGTTCAGTATAGTTTTTGAATAATTGATTTGTCTGTTATTGTGTAATTTAAAATTAATATAGTATAAGAGAAAGCGCTGCTGTGATGCCTCAGATTTTCAGGGAGTGTTTCAGTCAGAGTTCTCCACAGAAAATAGAACCAGTAGAAAGATAGATAGATTAAACAGAAGATAGAGAGAGAGAGATGTTGTTTAGTTGCTAAGTCGTGTCCGATTCTTTTGCAATCCCATGGACAGAAGCATGCCAGGCTCCTCTGTCCATGAGATTTCCTAGGCAAGAACACTGGAGTGGGTTGCCATTTCCTCCTCCAGGGGATCTTCCTGATTCAGGGAACACACTAACATCTCCTGCACTGGCAGGCGGATTCTTTACTGCTGAACCACCAGGAAAGCCCAGATAAATATTTAATATATTACATTGAGAGAAAGAGAGAAAGGAGGAGACTTACTTTAAGAAATTTTCTCACATGATTGTAGGGACTCCAAGTCTGAAATCCTTATAGGAGGTAATGGGCTGGAAACTGAGGGTTGATATTTATGTTCTACAAGGAATTCTGCAGGGAATCTTCCTTCTTCTCTGGGAAACTTCAGTTTTTTCTCTTAGAGCTTTCAACTTATTGGATGAAGTCCACCCATATTAGGTAGGGTAATCTGCTTTATTTAAAGTCAAGTGATTGTAGACCTTCACAACAACCACCTTACACTAAAGTCTGACCAAATAGCTGGGTCCTCTGGATACACCAAAAGCTGTATCCTGGCCAGGATACAATTTTATCATTATAAGGGATTTCTTCAGGGTCTTCTCTTTTTATAAGATTTTTTTTATGTAGATCATTTTAAAATTTTTTATGGAATTTATTACAATATCACTTCTGTTTCATGTTTTGGTTTTTTGGCCTCGAGGCATAGAGGATCTTAGCCCCACTAACCAGGGATCAAACCTGCACCCCACACACAGGAAGGCAAAGTCTCAACAACTCTGCTGCCAGGGAAGTCCCTTCTTCAGGCTCTTCTTACTGTCTTCTCCAAACAGGAGAAACACTTTGCATCCTGGTCTTAGATGTGCACATTCTTATCAGGATTCCACCCAGACATTTTGCACTGAAGTCTCTCGGCTTCTGATCTCTGACTTACCTCTGGGTCCCCTTGGCTCCCTGTTCTCACCCACAGCCCAGCCCTCCCCAGTCCCTGGTTCCAGCCCATCCTGTTGCCTCTGTTTTTCTGGGCTTTGGACTTAAGATAGCTGGAAAGTTCCATTAAAGGGAGAATGGAAAGCTTTTTATAAAGAACTTGACATTTTGAATGAGTAGCATTCCTACTTTTTTTTCACTTTTACTAATTATACATTTTCTCAGTGGAATTTTAATATTCCTATATTATACAATTCGGTCAAAGGAAAAAGAGTAAGAAAACCCATAATCATACTACCCTAAAATAACCACTGTTAACATTTTAGTACACTTCAGTTCTTTTCTTACATGTATAATTTTGCAGAGTTGTAATCATACCCAATATATAATTTTATTATGTTTTCCACTTACCATTATATTATAAGCATTTTTACTGTTGCCGCATAATCTTCAGGTCTGTCATTGTTAATAGCTACATAATAGTTCACTGAATTGAACTGCTTTATTTATTTAACTATACTGTTATCTTTAAACAATTTCAAATTTCTTCTTACAATAAAGAGATACATCTTCGTGATTGTAGCGCTCTTTTTAACACCTAGAATTCTTTCACATACGCTTAAAATTGCTCAGCCAAAGAATATTGTGCCTATGTTTTTCTCTGCTGACATATATTTCCAAATAGATCTTTTTAATGGTTGTGTCAATTTACACTGCTGCCAATGTAAATAAGGACCATTGCATTTTTGTTCTCTTGAGAGCAGAGCTTTGACAGGTGGGGGACAGGAGACCAGGAGGAAGACATTTTGACAACAAAGCCTGAGCCTTGCTTTCTGGAAAGTACTCGGGTTCTCACACTGGTTTTGTGTTGCTTTGCTTTTCACAGACTGAACAGCTGATAACTCTGTGGGTCCTCTTTGTTTTCACCATTGTTGGAAATGCCATTGTGCTGTTCTCTACGTGGAGGAGGAAGAGGAAGTCGAGAATGACCTTTTTTGTGACTCAGCTGGCCATCACAGGTAAGCAATTGCAGAAGAGGAATGGGCTGAGTAGAGAATTCCAATGGCTCCTCACTGTGAAGTATTTTACCAACAGAACTGGTGTATTACCAGCCTAAAACACAGCTGCAGATTTGGGAATAATTTCTGTCGGGATAGAAAACTCAAATTTGAATTTTTCTTCCAACAAATTTAACATATTTAAATATTTATAAGATTCCATTATAAAAATAACTCTCTAAACAACAAAGTTGAGTATACCATTGTCGGTGCTACCAAAGGGTTCTACTTTCCCTATACACAGCAGCCTCTATGGTTCACTAAGGTAATATTATCATATCATACTATATGATGAGCCTAAAGAATATACCCCAGAAAATGGACCAGAATTATCTTCACTCAGTAATAAATGTTAAGTCTCAAGGACTTTGCTGATTTAAATCTGTGGGCATTGCTTTTGAAACGTAAGTGACATGTAACACCACTGCTGGGCATAGTACAAGGATCATATCTTAGATTTAGATGCTTAAGGGTGGATTTAGGAACTGGGTAGTACTGTTGAAAGGCTGTGGAGTCCTGAGCTATGGGAACCAGATAGCTGTAATATGCTTTTAATTTGAATCTTACTGAGGGCAAATGCAAAAGTTTTATAAGTGTTAAGTGCTAACAAGGAGCAATGGTAGATGACTGTTAGGAAGGGCTGTTAGGTACATTTCAACCTGTTTTGTGCTCTGAGTTGCAGTAAAGGCCGTGAGAGTTCCTGGGAATTTGGTCTTAAACTCCAATATATGAAACATATGACATTGTAACCTATAAGAAAACCTTAGCCATACCTTGTTGATATCCTGAAATTCCCCTCTTCCTCTTTAACAAAGTGTAGGAGGCCCATCTGCTTAGGTCAGGCTACAGTGACCAGGGTGAAAAACAAGGGCACTACTGAAAAATATGAAGATGGAAGAGGAGCCCCCCGAGTAACAAAAGTGGGACTTGTGATGAAAGAGACTCCTTCAATCTTTCCTATAAAGAGAGGCCCCATTTTCCACTAGGAGTAGAGAGTAGGAGGTGGCTTCCCAGGTAGCACTAGTGGTAAAGAAACTGCCTGCCAGGAGACATAAGAGATGCAGTTTTCAACCCCTGGGTCAGGAAGATCGTCTGGAGAAGGGCATGGCAACCCACTCCAGTATTCTTGCCTGGAGAATCCCAAGGACAGAGGAGCTGGGCAGGCTATAGTCCACAGGGTTGCAAAAAGTCAGACATGACTGGAGTGACCTAGCATGCATGCAAAGGGTAGGAGTAAAGGGTAATTAGAATCATCTGTTGATAGTAAATGTAAAATTCTTAGATGAGGTTATAATAACCTACTTTCACCATATTTTTGTCAGTTACAGTGTTGTAACCAACATTCTATGAAACCATATATTCTTTTAGAGTGTAAGAATTTAGGAGGTGTTAAGGATATCAGCTTAGAATTTAAGCTTTGTCAAAAATAATAATAAATGAACAGCTAAAATCTCACCATCTGTTTCCAAAAAGAAGAGTTGTGTGTTCTACTGAAATCCATAGTCTGCTGCGTTAACCTGGGCTTAATTTCCCTCACGTGTTCTAGATAGTCTGGTTTTTATTTGTTAAGTCCCTATGGAAAAATTCAAGGAGTCAGATCAGGAGGATTTCAAGTGAAGAATTCTTGGAGAGAGCAACTTTGCCTAGGGTCTGAGAATGGGCTAACTTCTTATGTAAGATGTTAAAATTTTCTTCACTCACATTTCACCATGATCTCAGATCCTGTAGTAAGGGATCTGAGAATACAAATCGGAGTCTTCAGTAGCACATATGAAAATGCTGCTCCAGTATCAGCTGAAGGATCTTACACTTTGAGATTTATATAAATTTGATTTGAGTCTCCTAACCTATGTTAATGGCCTCCCCAAGATTTCTTCAAATTTCCTGGACTTTGTAGTTTTACTTGTCACTTCTGGTTCTCACTTGCTATTTCTGCTGAACTCTTGCTCTGTTTTATAAGCATCTCACCTTCCCTCATTAGTCTCTCTTTTTTAAAGCCAGACTGACCCTAACAAAGCACTCAGCTCTCTTTTCTTTTATTTTCTTTAAAAATTATCCACAGAAACATAACTTTCTATGTTTTAAAGATTTTGCCAAATGTTTCTGGCAACAGAGAGAGACTGCATTATAACAAAGCAAATGTATTAAAGTTGAATATATTTTTAAAACTTTCAGCTACCACCAGGTGTCTTTGATTCTCCAATGTTGTTCATAGGATGACCAAATTTTTTCACATAAACATATTCTTAAATCATCAGATTCAACTAACATCATCAGTGACAGACATATTTGGAAAACAAAATTCAGAGACATTTTTATACCTGGCTCTTCTAATAGAGAAAAGTAAATGCTAACAATTGTTATAGGGTAAGGCAATATTCTTAAATATTCAAAATTCTTAGAGATGGCCTGACCTGCCTCCTGAGAAATCTGTATGCAGGTCAAGAATTAATAGTTAGAACTGGACATGGAACAACAGACTGGTTGCAAATCAGGAAAGGAGTACGTCAAGGCTGTATTTTGTCACCTTGCTTTTTTAACTCAAATGCAGAGTACATCATGTGAAATGCTGCGCTGGATGAAGCACAAGCTGGAATCAAGATTGCCAGGAGAAATATCAATAACCTCAGATATGCAGATGACACGACCCTTATGGAAGAAAGCAAAGAACTAAAGAACCTCTTGATGAAAGTGAAAGAGGAGAGTAGAAAAGTCAGCTTAAAACTCAACATTCAGAAAGCTAAGATCATGGCATCTGGTCCCATCACTTCATGGTAAATAGATGGGGAAACAATGGAAACAGTGGCTGACTATTTTTCTGGGCTCCAAAATCACTGGATATGGTGACTGCACTCATGAAATTAAAAGACACTTGCTCCTTGGAAGAAAAGCTATGACCAACCTAGACAGCATATTCAAAACCAGAGACATTACTTTGCCAACAAAGGTCTGTCTAGTCAAAGCTATGGTTTTTCCTGTAGTCATGTATGGATGTGAGAGTTGGATTTTAAAGCAAGCTGAGCACTGAAGAATTGATGCTTTTGAACTATGGTGTTGGAGAAGACTCTTGAAGGTCCCTTGGACAGCAAGGAGATCCAACCAGTCCATCCTAAAGGAAATCAATCCTGAATATTCACTGGGGGGACTGATGCTGAAGCTGAAGCTCCGATACTTTGGCCACCTGATGCAAAGAACTGACTCATTAGAAAAGACCCTGATTCTGAGAAAGATTGAAGGCAGGAGGAGAAGGGGATGACAGAGGATGAGAAGGTTGGATGGCATCATCAACTCAATGGACGTGAGTTAGAGTAGGCTCTGGAAGACAAAGAATCAGACACGACTGAGCGACTGAACTGAAAGCAATATTAATACTCTTCATTAAATAATATCGTCCATCATGACTCTCCTGACAAAAGCCTCCTACTTACAGTGATTCTTTGAGGAACCTTTTGATTCCACTTGGTCTCTGTTATACTTAGTTGGTGAATCAGTTGGAATTAGATTCAGCTGAATATCTATAAAATCCAGATAAAGGTGGCTTAAGTCTACAAGGATTTATTTTCATATTATGTAAAGAATTCTGGAGGTAGGCGGTCCAGGGCTCATATTGTATTTCCCCATCACTGGCAACTCAGGCTTCTCATATTTCTACTCTATTAAAGAATGTTCAACCTCAAGGTCAGCTCGAGGTATATGGCTCATGGTCAGTTGTTGGTTCAAGATGGCTGCTGGAACTCCTGCCGTCATTCCCAGATTCCAGTCAACAAAAAGGCAGAGAGGGCAAAGGACAAGAGGGGCTCATGCCCCGCCACCTGTCCTCTTAGCTGGCATTCCTAGGATGCCCACTCATTAATTTTTGCTTGTATTTTATTTGCCATGTCTAACTAAAAAGAAGCTAAAATATAAAGAAGTAAATGTTTTTGGTTTTTTTGTTCATTTGTAACCCACTGGCCAGAAAAAAATCGTTTCTCTTCCTAAGAGAGAACAGAAGTAATTAGCAGTCTCAAGCATAGCTTGTCTTCTGTACTTTAGTTTCCTGCAAGAAAGAGAAGTTTAGACAGTGAATCTCTGTTTGACCACCCATTTCCCTGCTTTGAAGATACTTCTACCAGATGCTGTGCTTTCTTCTTCAGACCTCACATCTTGGCAGGTAGCACTTTTCATATTGTCCAAACACTGCAGTGATCCATTGAATGACTGTACATTAAGTAGATAAATTCCTAATGCTGACTATTTACATGAAAGAAGTGACAGTGTTAGTCAGTCATGTCTGACTCTTTGCGAACCATGGACTGTATAACCCACCAGGCTCCTCTGTCCATGAAATTCTCCAGGGAAGAATACTGGAGTGGGTTTCCATTTCTTTCTCCAGGGGATCTTCCTGATCCAGGGATCGAACCCGGGTCTCTGTAAAGAATCTTGTAGGCAGATTCTTTACCAGTGGAGTTATAAGAGAAGCCTGTCCTCAATTTTTGGCTACTATCATCAATTCTGCAATGAATATTCTCACAATTAAATCTGACAAGCATCCTTTATTATTCACTTAAGAAAATTTATAGACATGAACTTAGTGCATCAAAGGAAGACACTTTCATGACTTTCAAATTGGCCAATGTCCTTTTAGGTCACCCAGGCTAAATGATGATGAAAAATGGCATGCAACAAACCTTCCAGAAGCCACCAACACAGATCCACACTGAGTCTAATTTTTAAAAGATACTAAAAACAGAAGCCTTCAGTTCAGTTCAATTCAGTCACTCAGCTATGCCTGACTCTTTGTGACCCCGTGGACTGCAGCATGCCAAGCTTCCCTGTCCACCACCAATTCCTAGAACTTGCTCAAACTCATGTCCATTGCGTCAGTGATGCCATGCAACCATCTCATCCTCTGTCGTCCCCTTCTCCTCTGCTTACAATCTCTCCCAGCATCAGGGTCTTTTCTAATGAGTCAGTTCTTCACATCAGGTGGTCAAAGTATTGGAGTTTCAGCTTCAACATCAGTCCTTCCAATGAATATTCAGGACTGATCTCCTTTAGGATGGACTGGTTGGATCTCCTTGCAGTCCAAGGGACTCTCAAGAGTCTTCTCCAACACCACAGTTCAAAAGCATCAATTCTTCAGTGCTCAGCTTTCTTTATAGTCCAACTCTCACATCCATACATGACCACTGGAAAAACCATAGCTTTGACTAGACAGACCTTTGTTGGCAAAGTAATGTCTCTGCTTTTCAATATGCTATCTAGGTTGGTCATAGCTTTTCTTCCAAGGAGCAAGTGTCTTTTAATTTCATGAGTGCAGTCATCATCTGCAGTGATTTTGGAGCCCCCCAAAATAAAATCTGTCACTGTTTCCATTGTTTCCCCATCTATTTGCCTTGAAATGATCAGACCAGATGCCATGATCTTAGCTTTCTAAATGTTGAGTTTTAAGCTGACTTTTCTACTCTCCTCTTTCAGTTTCATCAAGAGGCTCTTTAGTTCTTCTCTTTCTGCCATAACGGTGGTGTCATCTGCATATCTGAGGTTATTGATATTTTTCCTGGCAATCTTGATTCCAGCTTGTGCTTCATCCAGCCTGGCATTTCCCATGATGTACTCTGCATATAAGCTAAATAAACAGGGTGACAATATACAGCCTTGACGTACTCCTTTCCCAATTTGGAACCAATCCATTGTTCCATGACCTATTCTAACTGTTGCTTCCTGACTTGAATACAGATTTCTCAGGAGGCAGGTCAGGTGGTCTGGTATTCCCATGTCTTTAAGAATTTTCCACAGTTTGTTGTGGTCCATACAGTCAAAGGTTTTGGCGTAGTCAATAAAGCAGAAGTAGATGTTTTTCTGGAACTCTCTTGCTTTTTCTATGATCCAACTGCTATTGGCAATTTGATCTCTGGCAATTTTTAGGTCACCCAGGCAAAAAGATGATGAAAAATGTCATGTGACAAACCTTTTAGAAGCCACCAGCACAGATCCACACTGAGTCATATTTTTCAAAGATCCTGCAAATGGAAGCCTTATTTATTTGCAATAACATTAGGGCATGATTAGTTCCTTGAAGGCATGGATCCTCTCTGTTCATCTGTTAACATTCAGTCCACACCTACTCAAATCTAATTTACTTATTGTAAAAAGGAGCAGGGCTTCCCTGGTGGCTCAGTAGTAAAGAATCCGCCTGCCAATGCAGAAGACACAGGTTTGATCCCTGGTCCAGGAAGATCCCACATGCTGTGGAGCAACTAAGTTCACAGCTATTGAGCCTGTGCTCTGAAGCCAGGAGCCACAACTCCTGAGCCCATGTGCCTCCACTACTACTGAAGTCCACATGACCTAGAGAGAGTCCGTGCCCTGAGGCAAGGGAAGCCACAGCAATGACAAGCCCACCGCAACTGGAGAAGTAGCCCCAACTCTCCACAACAAAGGAAAGCCCCAGTGGCAGAGAAGACCCAGCACAGCCAAAAATAAATAAATGTTGAAAAATCATTTCAAAAATAAAAAGGAACATTTTCTCCCCTCCTAGCTAGTGTATCAGAGAAGAAGCCACATCTACTTGCCCTTCTTTCCCCCACAGTTCCTATAGCAGCGCTCATGTATTTGTGAAAACAGAGAACACATCATTTACATTTGAATGGAAGAATTGTTTTAGTTTTACAGGCATATACTTCAATTCACTTCCTTCTTCTCCACATTTCTGATCCCTTCAAAAAACACTTAATTCTCTATATCTTCCATTAGAAATTTTGATTGTAGGATTTAGCCTTGAGAATATAAGAAAACCAGATCTTAAAGCTGCTATTTTGGCATATTCTGCAATTTTTAGCACATCCATTTTAACAATTTTCTGGACGAATTTAATGACTGTTTATATTTTATGAGCTAAAGTGCCAATTAAAATTTATTATTCATTTATCATCTTTAGGACTGACGTCTGTTTTATTCAAATGCCATAAAGAACGGGAGCTAATGAGAGTAACTCCCATTGAGTGTTCAACCAAGGAAAGATAGAAAACATATTTTTTGGCATATATTCAAATAACTTTCTTCTGATAAGACCAAGTCGTCTCACATTGGTGGAAATTAGCTCTGCCTCAAAGCACTTTCTGGAGAGCAACTTACTAATAAACTAAGGAATGTACCATCCTCAAAGGCTCCCTGTTAATTATCTGACAGAGAAAACTGAGAGCTTTAGCAAGGGAGGTGAGACCAGGAAGAGTGAGGTGTTCAAGGTCATACATAGAGTTCACTACCACTTACAAAGCTGATTTCACTCACTGAGTTGCATATTCAGTTCATTTCATTTATACTCAGTTCATTATTTGAATTCTGCTTATTCATTTACTTTTTTTTTTATTGTTTTCAATAAGCTTAACAAGCTCAAAGTAATGATACGTGATACGTATATATAACAATAAGTTCAGTTAACAACCATCACCTCACATAGTTACAATTTTGGGGGGAAAAATGTCAAGAAATTTTAAAATCTACTCTCTAAGCAGCTTTCAAATATGCAATACAGTATTGTTAATGACAATCACCATGCTGTACATTATATCCCCAGAACAACTTCTTCTAAGTAGAAGTTGGTTCCCTTTGACCATCTTCACCCATTTCCCCCAGTCCTCACCTCTGACAACCACCTATCTGTCCTCTGTTTCTGTGAGTTCATGTTTTTTTCTCTTAGTTTCCACATACAGCATTTGTCTTTCTCTGCCCTTTCACTTAGCATATTGCCTTCAAGATTCATCTATGCATTGTCATAAATGGGAGGATCTCCTCTTTATGGTTGAATAATATTCCATTGTGTATATAAACCATGTATTCTTCTTTATAATATTTATTTATTTTTGGCTGAGGTCTTTTGTGGTTTGATGTGAATTTTAGGAATTTTTTTCTATTTCTGTGAAAAAATATCCTTGAAATATTGACACAGATTGCATTAAACCTACTGATTGTTTGGGGCAGTATGGACACTTTAATAATATTAAATCTTCCAATACATGAAAGAGGTTATCTTTCCATTCATTTGTGTCTTATTGAACTTCTTTAATCAATATCTTACAGCTTTCTGTGTGCAGATCTTTCACCTCCTTCATTAAATTTACTCATAAGCATTTTATTGTTTTGAATGCTATTGAAATGGGGTTATTTCCTTGTATCTTTTTCAGATAATTGTTAGTGCATAGAAAAGGAATTGGCTTCTGTGTGTTGCTTTTATATCCTGCAACTCAAATCAGGCAAAAATAATGACTAAGCTCCCTAGCCAAACGGGGTCACCATCTGTGATCTTCGCTCTCATGCATGTGTGGAGAGAAATGTGGTCTGCCAAGACCTGAGCACTGGTTGCTCTGGCTCCACCCTCCTTCTCTGTTTGTTTCTGATCCACAGGAGTCAAACCCTGCATGGTTCCCCAGTGATCCTTGACGAGTGAGATCATAGTGGGCATCCTGGGAGGCATCCTGCAACATCGGGGGAAGTGGATGCTCACTTTGGTATATTTCTTCCCCACTGGAGAAACTGTAGGCCAAGTAGGGCCCTCTCAGGTGTGGCCTTGTGCTTGCCTGGGGGAGGGGCAATGCAGTCAGAGTGTAGTTCTTCCCATTACCCTTATATTAGGGTCCTTCTTGATCTCTGTGGTTCAACAGGCTATTTCACCTCACCTCTTTGTTCAGGCATTTTCATAATCATGTCCTGTCTATGGACAGTGGCTAGTTGGTCTTCTTGTGAGGGGGACTATAGTTAGGAATGATCTGTGTTGCCATCTTGATGACATTATTTGTAATCCTTCCCTTCTGTAATGCAAATGCTTAAGACTATGGATAATTTTCTTCTAAGGGATTCTTGTCCGCAGTAGTAGATATAATGGTCATCTGAGTTAAATTCACCCATTCTTGCCAACATCCGCTGGATCATGGAAAAAGCAAGAGAGTTCCAGAAAAACATCTATTTCTGCTTTGTTGACTATGCCAAAGCCTTTGACTGTGTGGATCACAATAAACTGTGGAAAATTCTGAAAGAGATGGGAATACCAGACCACCTGACCTGCCTCTTGAGAAACCTATATGCACATCAGGAAGCAACAGTTAGAATTGGACATGGAACAACAGACTGGTTCCAAATAGGAAAAGGAATACGTCAAGGCTGTATATTGTCACTCTGCTTATTTAAGCTATATGCAAAGTATATCATGAGAAACGCTGGGCTGGGAGAAGCATAAGCTGGAATCAAGATTGCCAGGAGAAATATCAATAACCTCAGATATGCAGATGACACCACCCTTATGGCAGAAAGTGAAGAGGAACTAAAAAGCCTCTTGATGAAAGTGAAAGTGGAGAGTGAAAAAGTTGGCTTAAAGCTCAACATTCAGAAAACGAAGATCATGGCATCTGGTCCCATCACTTCATGGCAAGTAGATGGGGAAACAGTGGAAACAGTGTCAGACTTTATTTTGGGGGGTTCCAAAATCACTGCAGATGGTGACTGCAGCCATGAAATTAAAAGATGCTTACTCCATGGAAGAAAATTTATGAGCAACCTAGATAGCATATTGAAAAGCCAGAGACATTATTTTGCCAACAAAGGTCCGTCTACTCAAGGCTATGGTTTTTCCAGTGGTCATATATGGATGTGAGAGTTGGACTGTGAAGAAGGCTGAGTGCTGAAGAATTGATGCTTTTGAACTGTGGTGTTGGAGAAGACTCTTGAGAGTCCCTTGGACTGCAAGGAGATCCAACCAGTCCATTCTGAAGGAGATCAGCCCTGGGATTTCTTTGGAGGGAATGATGCTAAAGCTGAAACTCCAGTACTTTGGCCACCTCATGCGAAGAGTTGACTCATTGAAAAAGACTCTGATGCTGGGAGGGATTGGGGGCAGGAGGAGAAGGGGATGACAGAGGATGAGATGGCTGGATGGCATCACTGACTCGATGGATGTGAGTCTGAGTGATGTCCGGGAGTTGGTGATGGACAGGGAGGCCTGGTGTGCTTCGATTCATGGCGTCACAAAGAGTCAGACACGACTGAGCGACTGAACTGAACTGATGTATAGTTTTTCCCTAAATTCATATATTTCATGAATTAATTCTGTTTTATTTTTCAAATATTTAGTGCTTTTTTATTTCCTCTTTCACTATGAAATAACCATTTTATAGGTTTTGATTATTTTTATCTTTAATTTTCAGATGACTATTTTTCTATGACATTTTGTAATTCACAATTAATTGTATTGCCTTGTAGTCAGAGAATATTTTTAGAAGAATTCCTGCTCTTTTGAAAAATATTTAATACATACTAAAAATTAGGACATGTCAACTTAAAAAGAGTAGTCACAACCTAAGTTTAGAGTTATGTTTGATTCGGTGGGAGTTTTTAGGACTTCAAGCACAGAGACAGCATCTCAAGTAATCCTGAGAGAACTGCTCTGAGGAGGTGAAGGGAAGAGTCAGGTTATATAAAAGTTTTACAACAAAGAGCAGGTAGTCTTAACATCAAAAGATTATTGTTAATTAAAGAAAATCAGATATCCCAGGTTAAGGAATTTAGCACTTTTCCATGTAGGGGAAGATGCAAGAGTCTGAGCTTGCTGAAGTCATTCCTTTCGTATTCCTCTCAGTTATCCTGGGGCCAGTATCCTGTGTTTTTCACATTCTGAGCTCCCTTGGGGCTCACCATAGGGACTGGCTGCAAACTGATTACTATTAGATAGCAGGTTGGAGAAGGAAATGGCAACCCATTCCAGTATTCTTGCCTGGAAAATCCCTTGGACAGAGGAGCCTGGCAGGCTACAGTCCATGGGTTCACAAAGAGTTGGGCACGACTTAATGACTAAGATGCACACAGATAGCAGGTATTCTTCTTCCTGAATGCCCTTAGGACTCAACACTTCACACTGGAGGGCTGGAATTGCTGATGATTGTGACATCCTTGTGTATTGATCTGGCAGGAAATATTTCATTTCTCAGACTTAAATTTTTCATTTCATTTCATTTAATAATAATTAAAGTTGTGGAAATTAAAAAAAAATCACCTAAATGAGAAAAAGCAATGGTTGTTTATTAAGAGCTTACAATAGCAAGGGAGTGAATCATTGTCAGACACTCAAAGATAAGCAAAACAGTGGGAGTGCTTTGTAATGGGAAATAAAAGACTTCAGGTATGCCTTGATTGGAGGCTGTTGGCACAGGAAATGGTAGGCAGGCTAACTAGAAGTATGGCATCTATGTGATTGGTTAACATTGCATATTTGGCTTTGTTCAATTGGTTCTAAGTTAGAAGCAGAGGTGGTTATTCATTAGGGAAGCTGTCAGTTTTCAATCACAAGCTGGCTGTTTGGGGCAGATCACTATAGCAGTTATCGTTTGGTTTTCCAGACAGGCTGCTATAGATAGTAGGTTGGCTTCCTGAGTTGATCACTGCAGGTTGTGGGCCAAAGTTCCATTTTTATATAGTCTGGTCATTGTCCATATGTATATTTAGTTTTTATATTCTTTGTACTTAACTTTCTGAATTTTCTCTGGTTAGCATCTTCAGATTTTCTGTATTTCCATATATGTACTTCTTGCTTATTCACTATGTCATGAGTAACTAAAAGCGCTGTTAAAAACTTTCATACTTTCTCTCATTTTCTCCCAGTATCTTTTAATCATTATTTATTTTATAAATTTTAGCATTCTGTTACTTGGTTCTTAAAGTCTCTTAATAAATCTTTAATACAGGTTTGAGTGCTTAATATTACATGCACAAACACAATCCTTCTACTTTCATTTATTAACTTGCTTAAATTTTATTTATGTGATACTAATATTAAATGCATCTATTTAATCTTTATTGGATTCATTTTTCACATACTGGACTAAGCATTTTAATAAAACCTCATTTAAAAACTATATATTTATCATAAATGCCTCTGCTTTGTGACTATGCTTGCAATAATTATCAACAAGTATTTCTATATTTGAATATTTCAAAGATTATCAATAGTTGGCTTCCCCATTCCTGGTTCCTTTATTTTGGTAGAGCTCCCAATCTGGAGTACTTTGAGTGCTTATTTTTTCCCCACTTCAGGATAGGATTCTCAAGAACCTGGCATTAGTGAAAAAGACTTTCTCTTGCCTCCCCAAAATAAAAATACAGGTGAGGAAATGTTGAATTCACAACTCAAATCGCCAAAGATGTTGCTCTATTAACTCCTGGCATTTCATGTTACAGAGAAGTATAAAGTCAGTCTGGAATTTCTTCCCTTATAGCTTATCAGATTTTTTTTCTTTCGAGTATTCATGCTTTTACCTGGTTATATCTATTTATTGATCTGTTGTATCAGTTCTGCTTTTTGCCAAGTAAGCTCTTTTGATTTGCAGATTAAAATGACTTCTAAGTTCATTTTGTTTGTGTCTGAATATTGATTACCTTCCATTAGTTCTGATCTTATGTTCAGGAACACTATCCATATGTTAGGAACTATGGTCCTTTTCTCTCACCAATTATATATCTTGGTCCTATTCTTCCGTATTTGGAAGAACTATGAAAACTTTTTCTAATGATTGATTTGATTTTGATTAGCAGTGTAAAACTACTTTCCAATGTTTCTAAAGTCTCTTAAAAGTTGCTTTTCCTTTGAGCAGTTTCAAAGCATTCATTCTTTATATCATCTAGTGCCTTTTTATTGCTGTCAACTTCTCAGGATTCCTCTTTTTAAAACATACTTAATGACTTCCTACTTCCCAGGTGGCTGGTTCTAGTGGTAAAGAACCCGCCTCCTGATGCAGAAAACATGAGAGACTTGGGTTTGATCTCTGGAGTGAGAAGATCCCCTGGAGGAGGGCATGGCAACCCGCTCCAGTATTCTTGCCTAGTGAAACCCATGGACAGAGGAGCCTGACAGGCTACAGTCCATGGGATGGCAGAGTTGGACATGACTGCAGCAACTTGGCACGCAATGTCTTCTTAGGTGGCGCTAGTGGTAAAGAAGCTGCCTGCCAATGCAGGAGATGTAAGAGACACAGGTCGTAAAATATGTAGGTTCAATCCCTGGGTTGGGAAGATCCCCTGGAGGAGGAAATGGCACCCAACTCCAGCATTTTTTCCTGGAGAAATCCACAGACAGAGGAGCCTGGTGGTGTACAGTCTATGGGATCGAAAGAGCTGGACTCAACTGAGCATCAGAGCATGTCTTACTACCTCATCTTTCATCTTGCCACAATGTCAAAGTTTTTCTAAAATGTAATAAGAACACAAAACACTGCCTAAGATTTAAGTATGTTTCCTGAACTAAAGGGTTTTGTTTAAGGATTTTTTTCTGACATTTGTGTGTTCTTTTCTACTTAATGTTATAAAATTTCACTACTCTATGACTCACTGATTCCACTAGAAGTTGTTTGATTGGCTAACATCTGAATAAGTGCATGTCCTTCATTTAGATTATTCCTACAGTGGCTACACAATGCCATCATTGTTCCCTACTCTGAGAAGAGGTGGTCTATGTTTGTAAAGAAAACTGGTTTCTCTTGAGCCGGAAAAGAAAGTACTGCCTTATCACACTGGGAATAATCTAACTAAAAGGAATGAACACTTATCCCAGAAAATCTTTTTCTTATTCAGAGAAATTGGGTTTCTTTTTGTTCTCCCCCTTTGCTCCTGATCATTACACTGATCAGGCATCATCGCTGTAGCCTGGGAAAGGCACTTCACCTCGCTAAGCCTTCTGTTTTCTCAACTCTAAAATGAAGAAGCTATCCAGATAGGCTTAAGAGATCAGAAGTGATCTGGTTCTAGCAGTCTTGTGCTTCTAATTAGAAATTTGCAGTTGTAGAAATTGAGGGGATTTTTTTACACCTTCAGATGTCTGCTGATTAAGCAACTTTTGTCATAATGAGTACAGGTCACCTTTCTCAATTAGCTCTGTTGCTTAATAATGGTACTGTCTGGCTCCTCGTCCATATGGAAGGAAAATGGCCAATGGAATGTAGTAAAAATAGTGATACTAAGATTGTTTCCCTCCTCTGTTGCTTGCTGCCTCACCAGGCTTCCCTGATCAACACACTACAGTTCCGTTTGTGGCTTATTCTTTCATCCCTTCCTCTAGTCTTTCAACAAATATTATTAAGCACTAATTATGTCATCACAGGTAGTTGCAGATACCAAGGACACAGTGATGCATTTGGTTCAACTGTTTCAGTTACATTTGAAACAATAAAGCAAAAAAGGGGACAATTGTGCTTTCATCAAGCAAGTTTCAGCAGCACAATAAGCCCTGGGCTTGATTTTGCTTTAGCAATTCAGGAATGCCACCAAGGATGCTGTCTCCGGCATTATAGAAGTCATTTCCTTCAGCCTTGTTCTTCATCTTCGTTATAGGATGCTGTATTCATTTGCTTGGGCTGCCATAACGATGACCACAGACTGGGTGGCTTAACAGAATTTTTTTTCTCACAGTTCTGAATGCTACAGGTCCTGGATGAAGATACTGGCAAGTTTAGATTCTTCTGAGGCCTCTCTCCTTGAATTGGTGGCCATTTTCTTCTTTTGTCTTTTGTTGACCTAAAACAAATAGAAAGCTAGTTATTTCTCCAGGAAAAAAAACGGATTTATTCAGAATCAGCAAAGAACTGCCATTCAAGATGTGCAAGTGTGGCAAGCCATGTGCAAGTCCTCTCACGGGAAGGAGAGGAAAACTCTTTTAAAGAGGGGAAAGAGGGACTTCCCTGAAAGTCCAGTGGTTAGCACTTCGCTTTCCAATGCAGGGAGTGTGGGTTCAATTCCTGGTTGAGGAGATAAGAAATGTAGGAAGCCACCCTTCCCAGCAGTGCTTAGGAAACCCCTACATGCCCCTCACCAACCTAACAATCTATATGCTCACACATGAACTAATCAGTATGAGCAAGATGCACAATTACTGATGAGCTCAGACTGGAGTCACACACCCCACTCCTAGGGATTCAGTTTTCCCCAAAGCATGTGATATTGGAACCAAAAGCTGAGTTCTTACTAAAAGAAGCAGATGTTGGAGAGATGACCTCACAACAAATGGTAGGGGGCGGGGGGGAGACAGAGTCTCTAATCCTCAGGAACTTCTATTTGGAGTGGGAGATGTTTTTCTCAGGACTAGGACGCTGGGGGGTTAATGCCTCGAATCACAGTAGGCAGAATATATCTCTGTCCTAGAGTTAGGAGCCTTCTGAATATCTTTGAAGATTAAAAACATTAAAACACTGCCTGGCAAAAGTAAAATTTATGAACTCATAAGTCAGCCTATTCCATTCAACTTAGGGGTACTTAGATCAAATGAACTGCCATTGTGTTTGTTTCCCTGATATTCAAATAGAAGGGTGAGTCTGAGCATAAACTTTCAGGAGGTCTAAAAATATTTCTTTCAACCTTATACCAGCCTTGTGAGATAAATATTCCCATTTTCCAGATGAGGATAACAAGGCTCAGAGAGGGTAAGTATCCTGGGAAAGTCTTTGCATGCCCTCCCCCATAGTAACTCCACAGTGTAAGAACTCAAGAACCAGGAACCTGGAGTTGCAGGTAGTCGTTTTCTGCTAAAGGGGCTTAGAGAGTCACCAAGCATCTGTTCAAGGGGCCGTGCACGGAGGAGCCCCAGAGCAGAGTGACCCAGTGTTCAGACAGGCGCTGCAGCTCTGCCCTGTGCAACCCTGTCTTCGGCTCAGATATCACTGGCTCCATTCTACATGAACTCAGCCAAAGATTTTACCATTAAGAATTGTTGCCTGTCTCTAATTTTAATAATTAATGGAAGTTTTACAACTTTCGGTGACTTTAAACTCAACTTTCTTTGGCTTATTGTTTCTTGAGCAGTTACAGGGTGATCATTGTTACACAAAGACTGGACATGATCTACGATTAACTTTTCCCTCCGTAATAATGTCATTGAATGCTTCTGAATTCCCTAGCTTTACGTACAATTGGGTCATTGTCTCAAAATTCAAGCAATCACTACTTGGATTTAAAATGAGTCTTTGTAGCACACTTTTTGGGCCAATCCAGTTCCCAATGCTCTGACTTGTATTGCCAACTACTCACCTGACATGTCTAAAAATGCTCTTCTCCATGCACAGCTTTCCACGCCTCAGTTGATGCCAGCACATCTTTGCAGTCACTTAGAACAAATAAGAAGTCATCCTAGACATCTCTCTTTTTCTTATACCACACATCCGATTCATCAGAAAATCATCTGCTGTAATATGTGTGTGTGTGTGTGTGTGTGTGTGTGTGTGTATTCAGCTGTATCTGACTCTTTGTAACCACATGGACTGTAACCCTCCAGGCTCCTCTGTCCGTGGGATTTCCCAGGCAAGAATATTGGAATGGGGTGCCATTTCCTCCTCTAGGGGATATTCCTGACCCAGGAATCAAAACAGTGTCTCCTTTGTCTCCTACACTGGCATATTCTTTACCACTGAGCCACCTGGGAAACCCTTATAATTCAACCACTTCTTGCCGTCTCTATTGCTTCCACTCTGTTCTAAGCTTTCATCACCTCCTGCAGAGATTACTTCAGTAGCCTCCAGACAGGTCTTCCTGTTTCTATAGCTGTCTCCTTTTAGTTAGTGCCAAGGGTGGCAAACTATGCTTCATAAGTCAAACTCTGTCAACCATTTGTTTTTGAAAACAAAGTTTTATTACAACACAGTCCATTGGTCTACATATTGTCTATGACTACTTATGTGCTAAAATGGTACAGAAATGAACAGATTTGACAGGTTGTATGGCCCACAAAGCCTGAAGTATTTACTATCTGACCCTTTAAAGAGAAAGTTTCCTGGTCTTTGGAGTACTCTTGACTTTGCAATCTTGAAGGTCCTTTTGAAATAGAAATAAGATCAAGCAATTCTTTCATTCACATCCCTCCTATGATTTCCATTTTTACCAGGAGTAAAATCCAAAGGAGAAGGCAATGGCACCCCACTCCAGTACTCTTGCCTTGAAAATCCCATGGTGGGCTGCAGTCCAGGGGGTTGCTACGAGTCGGACACGACTAAATGACTTCCCTTTCACTTTCATGCATTGGAGGAGGAAATGGCAACCCACTCCAGTATTCTTGCCTGGAAAATCCCAGGGATGGGGGAGCCTGGTGGGGTGCCGTCTATGGGGTCACACAGAGTCGGACATGACAAGCGACTTAGCAGCAGCAGTAAAATCCAGAATGTTTTACAAAGGCCTTTAAGGTAACATTACCTCTCTGGCTTCTTCTACTGCTATCTCCCTCATTCACTCTGCTCCAGCACAAATGAGCAGAGTTATTCTTGAAAAATGCCCCACGCAATCCTACCTCAGGGCCCTTGCATATGCTATACCTTCAGCTTACAGAGCTCTTTCCCCAGATGTCTGCATGGCTCACTCCCTCATGTTCTTCAAATCTTTCCTCATATACCAGTTTCTTGTGGGCTTCTAATTAATACAACCCATCAGCCCTAAATTGAAGGCAGAAGAAGGGAGTAAGAGAGAACAAGACGGTTGGATGACATCATCAATTCAATGGACATGAACTTGGGCAAACTCTGGGAGGTAGTGAGGGAAGCCTGGCCTGCTGCAGTCCACGGGGTCGCAAAGAGTCAGACATGACTTGGCAACTGAACAAAAACAACAAATCAGCCCTAAATACCAGAATTCCTGAGACTTCCTTTATGCTGTTCTATTTTTCCTTCTTTTGCACAGCAATTGTTATATTCTACTATACTATAATTCCCTTATGTATTGAGTTTATTATTTATTGTTTATTGTATACTCCCTGAAATATAGGGCAAAGATTTATGTTCTATAAGAACTCAGAAAAGGAACTAGACACAGAGTAGTCATCTGATCAGTGTCAATTCAGTTCTGTCATTCAGTCATGTCTGATTTTTTGTGACCCCATGGACTGCAGTATACCAGGCTTCCTTGTCCATCACCAACTCTCAGAGCTTGCTCAAACTCATTTCCATCAAATCAGTGATACCATCCAACCATGTCATCCTCTGTCATCCCCTCTTCTCCTGCCTTCAATCTTTCCCAACATCAGGGTCTTTTCCAATGAGTCAGTTCTTCCCATCAGGTGGCCAAAGTATTGGAGCTTCAGCTTCAGCATCAGTCATTTGATGCGTATTTGTTCAAGGATGAACCAATGAATAAATGAAAACTGAATATAAAATATTTATAGGTCCTAACACTCTGCTAAGTACTGTGGAGAAATGCATACTCACACTCCCCAACATATGACATATCTTTATCTCAAGAATTTATTATCACATACAAAGTTGAAGGAATTCAGGAAAAGTATAATGGAATACATCAATTATTAGCAGTAAAATGACTGACTAGTATAGCCAAATGTACATAGTATATTAGAATAAGAGAACAAAGTAGGACAGAGTTGTTTAGGAAGGCTTCTTGGAACATCATGAACCTCTCCCAGAAAAGTAAAGAGAATTAAACTGAATTAAGCAGTGGGTAGCAGGAGGAACTCACAGAATTCCATATAAAGAGCACAGCATAAGCAAAGCCAGGGAAGTGGGAAAGAATACTCTTCACCATACCTGCTCTTCAGAAAATTATTAGTCAGCCTAGCTTAACAATCTGGAGAAGGCAATGGCACCCCACTCCGGTACTCCTGCCTGGAAAATCCCATGGACGGAGGAGCCTGGTAGGCTGCAATCCATGGGGTCGCTGAGGGTCGGACACGACTAAGCGACTTCACTTTCACTTTTCACTTTCATTCATTGGAGAAAGAAATGGCAACCCACTCCAGTGTTCTTGCCTGGAGAATTCCAGGGATGGCAGAGCCTGGTGGGCTGCTGTCTATGGGGTCACACAGAGTCGGACACAACTGAAGTGACTTTGCAGCAGCAGCAGCAGCTTAACAATCTAGAGTTTAAGTTTTGATCTTCCTCCATCAATCATCAACCCATGAATTAATCAATGGGACATTGAGGAGCTTGGTCTCATCTGCCTGCAGGTCAGTGCAGGGAAGGCAAGCTACAGAAGGGAACATGGAACTTTCTGGAAGACACCTGCCCAGGTTGTGCTGGAAGAGCGCAGGTGAGGAGCATGCCTTTAGTAGAGCATCTTGGCATCTGCACATAGGAAATCCTGATGGGCATTCACAAAGCCCCAAGCCCCAGACATGAAAGAGAGGGAAAGAAGGTTTCCTTTTAAAAGTTAAATTTATGTAACCAGTCCACAATGGGAAAAAGTGAAGTCTTCTAGAACCACTGAAATAGTTACTTTGCTATAGTTTATTCAGTGGTATGCAATCCCCTAAATATGTAATATGATAATATAATATGTAATAATACATGCATATATATCAGATATATACATTATATTATATATAACTATATATAATATATACATAAATTATATAATATAATTTGCATAGTAATTGCTATATTCTACTATACACAGAAATATAGTTTATAATGCATGAAGATACATTATACTATATGTTATATATACATATATATTATATCTATTTGTCTATATATCACATATCATATACATATATTCATATAGATACATAGATTTAAAGAGACTGACAATCTGAAATATTTTAATACAAAGAGAGAAACTATAGAACTAGGAATGTACTACTGGTCAAAAGAGAGACGTGCTAAATCAGGTCACTAGCATGGTGTTCTGTCCTTTGAATCAAGGATATGTCCTCAGGATATGTCCACGATTATATATTCATTCAATCGATCAAAGTTCATGGAACAGCTACCATGCATCAGGCTTACGTTAAGTGCCAGGGATTGCAGAGAAGTCTAGTGTGGGTGCAGATATTAAACACACTCTTGTCTAGGAGGGTTTGAAGGGGTCTCCAAGAGCAGCCACTAATTCTTGTTCTGATTATATGATCATGAAACTACCTTCTAATGACTACTTAAGTCTCTCAGAGAGACTGTTATCAGAGAACTGTGAGGTCTGGGGGAGATGGCTACAGATTGGAAGCCTAATTTGTAGACCTGCTATGCTAAGAACTAAACCACAGACCCTGGCAAATTCGCCACAACAAAGTCATTCTGTGAGCCTTGCCAGGGCAAGCACACGGAGGCACTTTCCTGCTGGCTACATACCTCCGCTTTCAAGAAAAATGTTTTCTTGATCTTTCTTTTTTATCTAGTTGCATTTTTTATCCTCTAAGTCTTCCCCCAAATAAGCTTGTCTTGACTTACCTTGAGTTCATTTTGCCCAATTGTCTGTTGTTAATTCCATGTCATCTCTCCCTCTCTCCAGATTTTGCTTTGTATCGCAGGGGAGAAGCCTTCATTTCCCAGGATTGTTTTTCCCATTTGCTTCCAGATCACATTCTGCCACTGAGGGGTACAGACATGAGGTCTGAAAGAGAATTGAGAAAGAGAAACTGCTTTCTCCAGTGGCAGTTCGGCAAAAACATAAGAAGTCAAACAGGAGATTATCAGCATTAGCTTCTAAGCAAGTTCTTAGAAAGTTTCCTGGTGTTTCCAAAGATTCTTGAAGTTTGCCGAGTCCTGGTGAGCTCCTGCAAACTGCCTGCTTTGGTGCCAAGGGAAACTAAGATCATCTGTACTAGCTTTGTAGCTACTCAGGTGCTTTTTGGCTTAATGAACTCAAGCCAAAACTTCCCTGAGCCCTCTTAAGTCTCATTCCCTGTATCTAAAACATTTCCTACTTGAAATACCTAGAAAGGCTATTTTCTGACCAAACCTGAAAACTTTAGTGAGTTTGTGTGGAAAGAACTATTCTTAGTTATTTTGGCCCTCTCCTCAAGATCCTTAAACAAAATATGCAATGGCCTCCCTTTAGAGAGAGGAGAGAAAACCACCATGAATTACCTGTTAGTGACTAATGCGCTCTTGGTACTTCCTAGATTGGAGCCTCAAAGACTAATTAGAAGCTTGAAAGTAAGTCCTCTAGCCAATAAGAGAAAGATCTTTGTATCTGGCCTGATGCTGGATAATTGAGAAGCTCTCCTTGGCCTGTGGGTCTTCTCAGTTGTGTTTTCAGGCAAATAGGCTTGCTTGGCTAGGGAATAGGAGCTCCATAGAAGAGTGAGTAGGTTTAAAAATATATGCACTAGAATCACCTCATGGGCTCCAGAACTAGTGGTTCTCAACATCCTGCAGATAATCAACTGCAAGAGCATTTACAGAAAGAAAAAAAATCATGTCCTGACTCATACCAAAGTTTTGATTTAATTGATCTGGCTTCAAACCAAGGCGTTAGTAGCTTTTCAAAGTTCTCAGATGATTTTAATGTGCAGTCAGGGTTGAGAAACACTAAGAAGATGTCCATGAAATGCCCAACACAGATCCTGCTCAAGAAATGTTAGCTTTTTTCTCAGGAAATCTGAGACTTGAGCCCAGGCTTCCTGGCAGTGTTGCTTCCATTGCCCCACATCAGCCCAGAAGTGTGGATATGACTATACGGCACACTCTTTGTCACTGGCTGAACATTCCAGTTAATGGGGACTTTGCAAAAGCATTGATGCCTAGTTCTATCCTGACCAGTTAAATCAGCACCTCTGGGGTGGGACCCACACCTCAGTATTATTATTAATTTTTCCACAAACATTTGCTGCATGATCTGATCTCTATTTCCCCGTTAGAATTTTTGTGTCGTTCTTTATGCCACTTCAGTTACAACTGCTTGTTTATATTATCTAACCCACTGTACTGTGTACCCAAGGTCAAGGTGGGTGTTTCGTTTCATAGTTTTTATACATCCTTTTTCTCCTTTCACTCAGAACCACCGGAGTTCTAACATATTGTATATATTTAAGTAACACTACTTTAATTAATTGTCTGAGGCCAAGAATACCCATCTGAAACCCTCCAACTTCTCCAATCTACTTTTTCACTTACATTCCTTGCCGTATTTTTTTCTGTTGTCTTATAATGTCTTGTTTCACCATGTAGCTAAAACGATCTCTTCAAAATTCAACTCAATCAGTGAAGTTGGTTGATGGGTATGATAGCATATACATACTGTTATAATTAGCATGCATGTTCATTATAATGTTGTGTATGCGAGAAGGCACCCACGATTTATAGATCTCTCCAGTGATTCAAAAATGCACCCA
The DNA here is from genome assembly GCF_042477335.2 of Ovis canadensis. NCBI lineage: Eukaryota > Metazoa > Chordata > Mammalia > Artiodactyla > Bovidae > Ovis > Ovis canadensis. The sequence continues at coordinate 77,161,297 of NC_091248.1, read as the reverse complement.
AGGTTAAGTATCACTGTTCTAAGAGTAGGTTAAGACCAGATTGCAGAAGCATCTGAGACCCAAGACCAACTCTAGAAGTTGGAGTGAAATCAATTAAGGCACTGGGTCATCACTGAAGTCTTTGAGCAGAGGTACAACTGAACCAGGGATGTTTTTAAGTGTACAAGCCACAAGACAGCATATGGATATAAGAAGGAGAATTAATTTGTTCTGATTGGGTCCTTTATTCATTTCTCAAAGGACTTGTGTAATCATCCAAGTTCTGTTTCCATGCTTTTGAACTGTGGTGTTGGAGAAGACTCTTCAGAGTCCCTTGGACTGCAAGGAGATCCAACCAGTCCATCATAAAGGAGATCAGTCTTGGGTGTTCACTGGAAAGACTGATGCTAAAGCTGAAACTCCAGTACTTTGGCCACCTCATGCAAAGAGCTGACTCATTGGAAAAGGCCCTGATGTTGGGAGGGATTGGGGGCAGGAGGAGAAGGGGTCGACAGAGGATGAGATGGCTTGATGGCATCACCGACTCGATGAGTTTGAGTAAACTCCGGGAGTTGGTGATGGACAGGGAGGCCTAGCGTGCTGCAGTTCATGGGGTCACAAAGAGTCAGACACGACTGAGCGACTGAACTGACTGACTGATAATTATTTTTTCTTTTTGATAGCCTTATACTCATTTGAGCATCTGTCAAAGGGCCACATTTCAGTATATTAATCCTTTTACTGAATGTTACAGCTTGAAGTCCTATCTGCTAGTTTTATTAAAATATAAATGAGGGGGGAAATAAACCTCTACATTATCTAGGAGCATATCCATATGAGCAGCCTGACTCCATTAGCTGTTATCTGTAGCGGAGATGGATTATGAGTGGTCATGATCTTAAGGACACAGCTCTTCGGTGGCTGTTAAAAAGAAGATCAGACTGGGCAAGAAAGGTACCTCCCTGATCAGTAACTACCATCACTGGTCCCCACAGGAAACAAAATTTCCATTGTCAGAACCATCCTAGTGGATCAATAGAACACAACTATGAATTTAATCATCTAGAAACCAAGGATATAGTCTCACTTTTCTGAATGAATTTACATCTTTTAAAAGAGCTAGCACATTCACAGTTTTGCTAACACAGTCCTGTGATGTAGGGAGCAAATGCCCAAAAATATTCTAGAGAGGAGATAAGGAAGTGAGATTAAAACATCAGATGGAGCAACCTCTGGAATTCCTCCTTTGTAACCCACCTTTACCCCCACTCCAAATTAAAACATATGGAAGAAAAAAGATATATTTTAAAAAATTACTAACTTACCTTAAAGGCAGAAGGTGAAACTTTCAGGTGTCAAAAATAAAAGGAAAATCCTTAGACTGGAAGGCTATGGGAGCCAAAGTCCTGTAGAATGTCTGTTATTATTGTTGTTTCTTAGTTGCTCAGTCATGTCTGATTCTTTTCAGTGGCATGGACTATAGCCCACCAGGCTCCTGTGTCCATGGGATTTTCCAGGCAAGAATACTAGAGTGGGTTGTTGTTTCCTTCTGCAGGAGATCTTCCTAACCCGGGGATCAAACCCAGGTCTCCCACATTGGCAGGGGGATTCTTTACCACTGAGCCACCTGGGAAGCTCTGCAGAATATAGGGAGAACCAAGATGCAAAATTGTAGGTGCTGTGTTTTCACATCTCTGAGCAGGTCAAGGCTTCAGGACTAGAGCACAGAACTGGGCTCCCTGAATGACTCTGGGAACTGAGGAGACTGCAGCGTCTGTGACTGGGAAATGAAAATTTTCCCCACTGGCTGGGAAGCCAAACCTCTCTCCCAGGCCTCATTCCAGGTCCCTCCAGATATGAGAGCCTCGGGAAATGGGATCTCAAACCCACTGTGCACCACACACCAGGCACCAAACCCACTGGACACTCCAAAGGACATGGCTCACATAAACAAGGGTCCTCTGTTCTGTCACTGATTCCTAGGTGGCAAATAATACCAAATGATAGCGACTTAAAACATTCCTCATGTTTCTGACAGTCAAGAAATCAAGCATGACACAACAAGGTCCACAGTGTGGACTCCATAAAGTCTGGGACTCAGCTAGGAATGTCTTGATTGGCGTGACTGACGTGTTGATGCAGACGGACCACTGGGAGCTTATCAAGGACTGTAAGACAGTGTCTTCACCTCCTCTTCACAAGGGTGTTTTCAGAGCTTCCTTGGAGAGTGGCAGCTGGGTTCCATGAGGACAGGTAGAAGCTGGAAGGATTCCTATGGCCCAGGCTTGATGTCTCACTTCTGCCACATTTCATTGCTCAGGTATGGGCCACAGAACCAGCCAGGATTCAAGACACAACCACCCAAGAGTGAGAATAACATGAAACATGGTTCTTAGCAGGAGTGGGTTCTTAAGAGACTAGTGATAATGCTGCTGGAATTGGACTATGTGTCAGGGCTTGGCTGCAGTTGTGGAAATCCTGGTGTAAAGGCCTAATAGAAATGGATTCAACACAATGGCACCCTTTCTGCTCTGCTGAGTCGCTTCAGTCATGTCCGACTCTGTGCGACCCCATGGACGGCAGCCCACCAGGCTCCCCCGTCCCTGGGATTCTCCTGGCAAGAACACTGGAGTGGGTTGCCATTTCCTTCTCCAATGCATGAAAGTGAAAAGTGAAAGGGAAGTCGCTCAGTCGAGTCCGACTCCCAGCGACCCCATGGAGTGCAGCCTAACAGGCTCCTCCGTCCATGGGACTTTCCAGGCAAGAGTACTGGAGTGGGGTGCCAGTGCCTTCTCCGAATGGTGCCCTTTAGAAGTGGTCATAAAACTCCTCCCATAGAAGGACCTCTGCATATTACAGCATCCACAAGACTGCCTCAGAATTCCCACAGGTGATAGGTTCCCTGGAAGATGAACTCTAAGAGAAATAGGTGCCTCTTAACTGACACATGAGCTCCAAAACTGACTAAGCGGGGCTCCTCCGGGTTGTCCCCCATCCAAGATCCAGTGAGCTGTTCTGACCAGCCTCAGGAGTAAAGCAGAGCTGGGGTCGGGACTAGATAGGAGGTAGACTAGCCAGAGACTCTAACCATGCATCAAGAAGTGCCACAGAGACCAGGGGCCAAATGAACGAGGACATACCATTATTTGAAGGATGTAAGACCACTTGCATGTTCATAGAAATTGTACAGCACAATTCACAGCAGAGATGTGTACACTGCTGCTGCTGCTGCTAAGTCGCATCAGTCGTGTCCGACTCTGTGCGACCCCATAGACGGAAGCCCACCAGGCTCCTCTGTCCCTGGGGTTCTCTAGGCAAGAATGCTGGAGTGGGTTGCCATTTCCTTTTCCAATGCATGAAAGTGAAAAGTGAAAGTGAAGTTGCTCAGTTGTGTCCGACTCTTAGCGACCCCATGGACTGTAGCCTACGAGGCTCCTCCGTCCATGGGATTTCCCAGGCAAGAGTACTGAGGGGTGATGTGTGTACAGATGAACACAAATGACAAGTCTTATTGTCATTTTCCTCTGTCTGGAGGGAGATTAATTGAGGAAAACTGATGGGGAAAACAAGTGAGAGGAGCCTGGCTATCACAGTTGTGGCAAGTTCCTCTCTGCCTGGCTGATGCTTCAGAATAGAGCACAGGTATATGTCAGCCTCATAATTCAGACTGCTGGAAAGACAGCAAAGAAAGAATACCTACTTTAGTAAAATCAAGAAGCACAAGCATGTAAAGGCAATGCTGTCCCAGGTCAACATTTTTTGTGGGATAAGCACATGGGAATGTGAGTCCAGAAAGTCCTTCTCCCAAGAAAATCCCACTTTTGACAGCCAATCCAGTGCAAGTGGGTTACAAGCAGCTCATGCCATGAAGCATTTAAAGGGGTCAGAAAATTATTGGAGCCTCCACCAAGGAGTTGTCAGGCAGCCTTATAGAATATTCTGTGTGACCTTATCTTAAATGTGCAGCAGAAATAATTCTTCCCTCAGGATGGGGTCATGTATTATAATTTGTTCAATTCAATGAAATGTGAGCAGAAGTGATTGTGTCACTTCCAAGCTGAAGTCATGAAAATGTCCCCTTAAGATTACCCTGTCTGTCTCTCTTCTACTTTCAGTAATGAGTGTGGAGGCTGTGTTGACACAGCAGGGTCTTTAAAGCGAAGTTGCCTGAATGACTCTGTGTTTGGAGGTCGTATGCTACTGCAGGTAGCCTCATCTACGCTGTTACTCCAGAGCTCTGGTGGGCTCATCTTTGTAGCCCCAGCAGTGCCCCGATGCTGGAGCAGCCACGTGGGAAGACCACTGGTAGGGGAAGTACTGGGATGGGAAATCTTGTTACTCAGCTTGGAGTGGCATTAGTGGAAGCAATCCTAGAATATGCCTCCAAGAGAAAGTTGAGTGAAGCCACAGTCAGAATGAGGGAGAAAACCTGGAGAAGGAGGGATGGTGTGGGTGGCCTCCAGAGCTGAGGTGCTAGACGTGGGTAAACTGCATTCAGGATTGAGCTGTTCAGGTGTTAGCTTACAAATGTAGCATATGCTTCTGCTTCCCTGGGAGCTCAGCTGGTAAAGAATCCACCCACAATGCAGGAGACCCCAGTTCAATTCCTGGGTTGGGAAGATACCCTGGAGGAGGGCATGGCAACCTATTCCAGTGTTCTTGCCTGGAGAATCGCCGTGGACAGAGGAGCCTGGCAGTCTACAGTCCACGGGGTCGCAAAGAATCGGATATGACTGAGCAACTAAGCACAGCACAGCACAACACGTGCTTCAGTCCTCATTCAGCAGAGAACATACTTGAGATTGAAGACCGTGCTCTAAATTCTATCAGTGGAGAGTATTGTTACTTGAACCATGAGATGATTATAACAAAAGCATTGCTGTTTATCCACCAGAGAGGAAGCAAGCGATTGTATGGTATTTACCAACATATAAAATGATGGCAAACAACACCCCTGTAGTGCCGGATTCCAGCTCCAGTAACCAGGGAATCAACCTAAAGAGATGGACGGTGTTGGTGAGAAAAATGAGGCAGCCTCTCAGTTTTCTTGGACTGCCTATTTATTTCAAGATTTTCTTTTATACTTTTACAAAAGCATTAGGTCAGAAGTTTGACATTTTCAGTTCCCCCTCACCCAGATTTATTATGTCCATAAATCATTGTTGCTCTTCAGAGTTCCTGCTTCAGTGATTCTCTCAGAATCAGCCTTACCATCTATTATCTACTTCCTCTAATGTGTCCTATAGTTAACTTGTGATTACACTGTAACTCATGCTACATTCCTCAGTTTACTACTTATCTTCCTAAGTCCTGTTTGCCCTTAACATCCTGAGCTCACTATCTCTTAAAAAGTCTTCTAGCTACAGTGTCTCTAAAAATTCCTAACTTCTATAAGCTATAGTAAAATATGCTAACTTTACAACATTTCTTAAATCTTTAACTTATAACTATTTTAATTATTTCTAAGCCCTAAATTCAGTAATCTCCTTTGCCATAAACATTTTCCTCTCAAACAGGCTTCAGATAGCAATCCCTCCCATGGCCTCAAGCTGCGGCCTATGTGCTCATCCTGGAACACTCTTTTGTAAAAGTCCTTGAACAAATGTCAGTGATTAACTTGATGAATTATTCTCTGACCACAGCTGCAGAAGGCTTTGTGCCTTCTCATGCTCCTCTCAAGAACAATAAGCACCTTAATATTCCTTTTCAGTCAACTCGGCCGAGGAGAGGAAAAAACAAGTCAGAATTACAAGGCCTAACTCATTCATCCCTGGTCCGTGCCTGTGGAATGAGGAGAGGGGGCTGGGTCTGTGCCTTCATTTTGTCAGTAATGCCTAACACGGCTCCCGACACTGTAGGCACCTTACTTGATTATTGGGAAAGTTGATCATTGCCGCAAAATGCTATCTCCCTACATTAGCCCTTATCTGAGAAGAGCAAGTGAGCATAACTATTGACAGCAGGTTGCAGAGACAGGGTTTCTGGTTCAAATCTTGGCTCACCTGTTTTCTGTTGCGATATCTTACAAGGTGGTTACTTGACTTCTTTCTGTTCCAATATCCTCAACTGTTAAATGAAGATGAAAGAAGCTCCTCTGTCATGAGGTCAGCACATGAATTATACTGGATCAGGAAGAAAAGTGCTAAGTACTGTGTCTCATACATGAGTCTTAAACAAATGTTAGATGTCATGATTTAACCAGGATCCATTCAAAGTACTGCACAGGTATCCCTACCCAACCCTTTTCCTCCCTTTCCCACTGAAATGCTTAAGTCAGTTCACTTCTTCCCTCTCCACACTTGCCACACAATTCCTGGGAACACAGAGCAGTACTGGGGGGTCTTGCTCTAGGAGGAGGGCATCACAGCTTAAGGTCCTAATTCCCTTCTCTCCCTCTGTGTGTGTGTGCTTGGTTGCTTAGTCATATCCAACTCTTTGCGACCCCAAGGACTGTAGCCCTCCAGACTTCTCTGTCCAAGCGATTCTCCAGGCAAGAATACTGGAGTGGTTAGCCATGCCCTCTTCCAGGGATCTTCCTAACCCAGGAATCGAACCAGGGTCTCCCACATTGCAGGCAGATTCTTTACCATCTGAGCCATGATGGAAGCCCAAGAATACTGGAGTGGGTAGCCTATCCCTTCTCCAGGGGATCTTCGCAACCCAGGAATTGAACCGGGGTCTCCTGCATTGCAGGCAATTCTTCACTAGCTGAGCTGCCAGGGAAGCCCTCTCTCCCTCTAACTTGACACTATTCTTATCTGCTTTCTGCCTAGACCGGGGTGTTCAGGAGCCTGCAGCTGCTTCTCTTAGAGGGAGAGTGACCAGATGATGCCCTTCTTGGTGTGCTTTACTAGATATCAGAAAATCCCCACCACCAAGAACATTTTATCGCATTCTAATGTCTAAAATCCTATAAGTCAGGACACATTCATTTAGTTAAAATATAAGAATTCCAGGGAGAAGATATATAGCAATACTTATCAGTCACATGGGATTCTCAGGTAGCTCAGTGGTAAAGAATCTTCCTGCCAGTGCAGGAGATGCAGGAGACTAGAGTTCAGACCCTGGGTTGGGAAGATCCCCTGGAGAAGGGAATGGCAACCCACTCCAGTATTATTGCCTGGAGAATCCCACAGACAGACTATAGCCTGGTGGGCTACAGTCCATGGGGTCACAAAGAGTCGGACATGACTAAGCAACTAACACTTTCATTTTTCACATACTTCAGTATAAATGAATTTCTCAGATTTCTTTTCTGAAAGCAAGTTAGACAACAGGGAGATATAAGAGAGTATGAAAAGCCTGAGGATTTGAGAAGCAGCTGAAGAGAAAAAGAATCCAAATGAAAGTTTTGGAAACCTCAGAGACAGTCATTGTATAGGAACCATTTGGACCAAGGCTGCTCTAAATGAGTCGTGTCCCCAAATGAGATGTATCCCCAGAGGCCCCACAGGGTTCTCAGGGTCTCATCTTAGGAAGAAATTACTTTCAAACCCTGGGACTGCAGAGTCTATAATGGTTATCTGAGCAGTTATTCATCAGGGAACAGAGAGTAATCAGAGTGCTCATCCAGAAAGTGTGGGCTTTGGAACCAAAGACATTTTTATCAGGACACATCCTGCATGGAGAACTTGGACTTCCCCATCAAACATGTCAAATGCCTGCCCTCCCACTTGGTTAAAGGATCTGGAATCCCCTGGCCTTCTAAATGTGTCACTGTGGCCTTTTAGGAGAGTATAAACATAGGAATAAACACAATGGATGAGCAAATCTAGCTGGGAATTATTCAGGCATCACATTTTGGAGCAGAAGTTTTAAATTTTTTAGTTTACACTCTTTAAAATAATATTGAGGCTCCAAAAAAGCTTGTGTCTATGTGAGTTAATTTATCTCTAGAAGTATTTACCATTTTAGAAAATAAAACTGAGAAATTAAAAAATATTTTTATCCATTTATTTTAAATAAAAATAATAAAATATAAACAGAAATTATATACATTATGGAAAGTAACTATTTTTTGCAAAACATAAAAACGATTGCTTGGTTTCTTCATCCGTCAGCTATACATGTGTAGTATAGTAGGAAATAGATATATTGACCTTTGTCCCACCTTGGCTCAGAGTTCCTAAACTTCCTGAAATTTCCTGAGTGATAGAGGTGAGAGAAGCACTTTTCGTTATTCCTAAGAAGCCCCTTCCAACTGTACCTGTGTTTATACTAATGAGGTGACTCTTGGAGGGCCCCAGATAGCTTCAGGATGGGAGCTGGTTGCCAGAGGAACCAAACCTGTGATTAGAGGGTGGGAACTTTCAGCTCCACCCCTGAGTTCTGGAGGGACTGGAGATTGAGTTCAATCAACAATGACCAATGATTTAATGTAACGTAATGAATGTAATGAAACATCCATCGAATCTCCTAAATGGGGTTTAAGAAGCTCGCTGGTTGGTGAACGTATCAAAGTGGTGAAGGGCATGTTCCTAAAGAGGGTATGGAGCCCAGGTGTGCACACTGCACACTGCCCTGTGCATCTCTTCTGTTTCCTGAGTTGTAGGCTCTGTAATAAACTGGTGGACGTAAGTAAAGGGTTATCTTTTGTTTTTTGAGTTGTTCTAATGAATTGTCAAAAGGGGCAGGGAAGGTTGTAGGAACTCCCAAATCTGTAGCCAGCCGAGCAGAAGTGTGGGTCACCTGGCTCCCCATTTGTGGTACGCGTCTGAAATGGGCAGTCTTGTGGGACTGAATTCTTAATCTGTGATGTCCATACGAACTCTGGCAGTCAGTGTCAGAACTGAGTTCAGTCGTTGGATACCTGGCTGGTGTCAGAGAATCAGAGGCAGGTATCATGTAACTTCTGGAAAACACCGCATGAAAGAAGAAGAGTGAAAAAGCAAATAACATTTCAGCACTGTTGTAAAAGTAGTTTTGACTTTGCAGGATCCCCTCTCCCAAAAATGTTTCAAGGGACCTCAGGTGTCCCTAGACCCCACCTGAAGACCTCTGTGTCAGAAGATTATTTTCTGGGATTGGGCTGATCTGAAATTATCCATTCCTTAGTCCCTGAATACCTCATGCAAGTCTCAGAGGTTCAAAAAAAGTTAGAAATAGCTTTTCCATAATTAAGGACACTCCTAGATCTAAGATGAAGACTCTGGGGAGTTCTGGAGTTTGTAAAATGACTATAGACTGGGATAGAATAGAGTGTTTGTAGGTATCTTTGCTGAACCTCCGTGTTTGTGAAACTGGGAACCAGAGGGGAAGTAGCTGTAGCCTAATGAATCCAGAGTGCAAAGTACCCAACTCTGCCACTTCACGGCCTTACAACCTTGGGAAAAGTCATTGCATCCTTCTGAGATTTCCTCTTTTGCAAAATGGAGATAATATCCAGGCACATTGCAGATGTGACCTCACTTCACTCACATGCACATTCTCCACACATTCTCTCTATAATGCCACGAGACATGCAAAGTCAAGGGGACACAGTTACCTCTCTTTCAGCAATGGGAAGTCACGTGCTCAACAAAGTGCTCAGTAGATGCAAGGTGCTTAATTGGAATCTAGGTTTGTTTGACCTTGAATCCCATGCTTTTCCTCATCCTACTGGCTTGGAGAAAAGGGGTCCAGGATCAGCACAGAGCAGAGAATGGTGGGGGATGGGGTTTGTTCTGTAAGTTTAACCGGAGCTCATGGTATGTGGTGACAATGAGTGAATGAGTGCTCAAAACCCAATAACTGAAGAGGATGTTTGCACAGTGAGTGGAAAATGGGAAGATAATTTCGCTGGTTGTCAGAGGGCTAGAGTGAGAAGAAAGGCCCTCAGAGCAGATGTGCTGGGTAAGCAAACACCCTCCCCACCGCTGCATATCTCAGGGGAGGGCAGGAGAGGGGACTCTCCATTTTATTTAGATGCTGATGCCTGGCATAATTTGCTGCAAATCCATTTTCTCTCTCATAACTTAGGAGAATGGAGTCAGATGGTTAGCATGCTGACTGTTCATAGCTATGTTAAGCAGCAGGTGACCTAGAAAAGATTTGCCCTAAGAAAAAAGTGATAACACGTTATCCTTGGATAATGCTATTTTGTCTGTATGCACTGTTAAGAAGTTTCAGAAATATTATGGGAAACAAGAAAAGGTTTTTTCATACAGCTGGGACCTTGCTAAATAAATGTATATTCCATACCTGATTCTTTAATGAGGATTCCAAATGCATTCTCACACTGCTGCCAGACAGATTTTGTCTATCTTTTCTTATGCAAAAATCTAGATGGACTTTCAACTTGAGATTATGCCTGGACAACAGTCGTCAATACAACCTGTCCCATTTCTCACTTTAAAAATGTGGGAAAAAAATGAAAACTCTCATTATTATTGAAAACCATCACTGACAGTCAGTCTAATATCAGAATCAAAGAGGAAAAGACACTACTTATGAAGCAAATGGAGCTGCATTGAGACACACCAAGCCAAAGAGCTCTCTGCTCCACATAAAACACAGACTGTCAACAAATGTGAGACAGAGGCATTGCCTGTGGCCTGAGCTAAGCTCATCCTTATATGCTGCTGGGCTTAGACAAACAGGGAATGGACTCTTTACCCCATTAACTACTCTCTAGAAAGAATACAAGTCTAAGGGGAAAACTGGGCAGGAGGTAGGAGAAGATTCAAGGTATAATGCCATGTGCGGTCCCATGAGTGAGGAGCTGGTTGTATGAGCAGAGAGAAGTCCCCTCATAATGGACCATGTTAGGAGTGAGTGGGAGTTGTGTGGTGTGTGTGTGTATGTGTGTGGCATGTGAGGTGTGCAGTATATGTGTGCAGCATGTGTGAGTATATAGTCTGTCTAATGAGTGGCATGTGCGATGTGTTGTATGGTATGTGTTTGATATAATGAGTGAACATGCATGTGTGATATGCAATGTGTATATGTGATATATATGTGTGTGTGTATGTGGTATGCATTTGGCATATGCATGTATGTGGATGTGGTATGTGTGGGGGGTGTATGTGCTGACTACCATAATTAAGACTCCTAAAGAATCAGGCAACTGAAAGAGAGGGATGACTTCCCTTGGATAAAGACCCACCAGAAATTTGGAGTTGGCCTGGAGCTGTTTGTGCATGTTGACCTGGCCTGCAAATGAAATAAAGGGTGTTGATTATTGGTCTGTGCTTCCCAGGTGATGCTGGTGGTAAAGAATCTGCCTGCCAATGCAGGAGACAGAGATGTGGGGTCAATCCCTGGGCTGGGAAGATCCCCTGGAGGAGGGCATGGCAACTCACTCCAGTATTGTTGCCTGGAGAATCCCATGAACAGAGAAGCCTGGCAGGCTATAGTCCATAGAGTAACAAAGAGTCGGACACAACTGAAGTGACTTAGCACATATGCATTATCGGTTCATCATATGCTGAGCAGAGAGCAGGAATAAGAGTCATTCATTTACTGTATCTGATTCTAAGCATCAAATCTGAAAAGAAATCTGGCTATTTTTTTTGAGAAAAAGAAGAAATCCATCAAGTAATTTGGAACTGCAGAAGCATAATTTATACCAAGAAAAAAAAAAAAAAACATCTGGGAGGCTCAGAAGAAAAAGATGTCTCTAAAAAAAATACTCCTCAATGAATAGAAAAAAGATATTTCAAGGAAATATTTTAGTGTCATGCAAAGATGTAAGACAGCATAAGCAGCATCATAAACAAAAAGGCAGGGAGAGGGAAGGAAGAAGATGTCATGAAAGGAGCCATCGTGGGGAAAGGAGCTGTTAAGACATTTGCAGCACTGGCAACCAAAAAAAGACCAATTCATGGTGCAGAAAAATCCCATCAGTTACTGGAAGGGCAGGTTTGAGAAGCCTCTAGAATGCCAAAAGAAAGGATAAGAAGTCAAAACAAAGTAAGAGGAGATAGGAATGAAAGACATCCAAGGGTGTTCCTGGGAGAGAAACAAGGGGGAAACAATGAGAGAAAAGCAGATTCAAACTTATAAGAAATCTTTCCTGCGCTTGCAAAGGAGGGCAAGAAAGTCTTGTGGAAGCAGGTTCAAGAGCTTATCATTTTTAGATATAATAATCGAAAGCATTCCTGGAGTATCGCCACCTCCACCATCATCTACTCAACATCCTAGCAAAGCATTTTTATTCATTCACTCAACAAATATTTATTTTATGCACCAGGCACTAAAATTATAAAGATCAAAGGAAAAGCCCTCAAAGATTCAGGCAGGACAAAATTGTTTACTTATAATACCTACCGTAAACCAAATATCAGATCATTAGAAGACATTCATCATCTTAAGGGGTTGTTTGGAGGCTCAGGGATTTCATAGGCTGCCAAGTTGCCTTTTTGGTATGAATATAACAAAATGACAAATGCAGATATATCGTTATTACCAACTGAACTTGGATCCACTTGCCTACCTCACAGCCAGGCCAATTTACTGCCACCACGTTGTGGTGAAGCACCCCACTCCAGTACTCTTGCCTGGAAAATCCCATGGACGGAGGAGCCTGCTAGGCTGCAGTCCATGGGGTCGCTAAGAGTCGGACACAACTGAGCGACTTCACTTTCACTTTTCACTTTCATGCATTGGAGAAGGAAATGGCAACCCACTTCAGTGTTCTTGCCTGGAGAATCCCAGGGACGGGGGAGCCTGGTGGGCTGCCGTCTCTGGGGTTGCACAGAGTCGGACACAACTGAAGGGACTTAGCAAGCAACCAAGCAAAGGACCGTGTTTATGGCAGGCACCAAGCAAGGAGAACAAGCAGCTCATGCTCAAAAGACCCAAAGTCTCCATGACTTTCAGCAAGGGTTTTAAAGACGTTGTTAGGGGAGGGGATTATAGGTGATCAGCTTATGGACCTTCTTCTGATTTGTTGCTGGTGAGGTAACAGGGTGGTGTTTCAGGAATCCTAACCAGCAATCTTCTGGTTCCAACAAGTCGGGGGATATACCACCATCCTCCTCCTGGGTAGGAAAGTCTTTGTTCCTGCAGAACAACTTGAAGATACATGTCAGATTATTATGTATATCCTTCAGGAGGAACTAAGACTCTTTCATCATTGAACTGTTGTTTCTTGACTGCTTTTCCTTCATTTCTCTTTTTCCTCCTTTCCCTTATTAGTAACTAGTTGACTCTGCTCTTTGGAACTCAGAGAAGACCTAGGAGACTAAATCTTTTTTTTTCTACAAACAAGAAATGGGGGACATGGGGACTTTGTACCTGGGAGAGTCCCACAGGATTCTGCTTGGTTTCACAGTGGTGTGAAGCCATGGCATTAGTATTGAATGTTTAAAAATATATATAAAGATGTTTGACAACTAGTGGAGAGTTGGAGCAGAATCAAAGGCCTAAAATTGAAGAAGTCATGCATGGAAGTCCTAAAATTATTAAAATATACACTTTCATAAATAATTTATACATGTGGTTGTAAACTGAAAATATACATCACATATTATACCAGAAAAAGAATATATATAAACATACATATCCTTACCTCAACAATTCTATGAGTAGAAATATTTGTGCCAAAGAATTATTTAAGAATATGTAATAGGCAATGGCACCCCACTCCAGTACTCTTGCCTGGAAAGTCCCATGGACGGAGGAGCCTGGTGGGCTGCAGTCCATGGGATCGTGAAGATTCCGACATGACTGAGCAACTTCACTTTCACTTTTTACTTTCATGCATGGGAGAAGGAAATGGCAACCCACTCCAGTATTCTTGCCTGGAGAATCCCAGGAACGGCGGAGCCTGGTGGGCTGCCGTCTATGGGGTTGCGCAGAGTAGGACACAACTGAAGCGACTTAGCAGCAACAGCAGCAGCAATGATTTCTAAATAAGGATATAATTTACAATGTTAGTTACAAAGTGAAAAAATAGAATAAGAATAAAACAATGGTGGCATTGCTTATATAAACAATAATTTATACTTATGATGAAACAAAATAGAACAATGTAGATAAAGTCCATTTATAGGGTAATAAGCTGTGGCATTTTTACCCAAAATATGGATTTGCCTGTTGGTAGGTGTCAAACCCAAAGACACAACTAAGATCAGGAGAAGGAAGGATTTATTATTACTTGCAGCAAGTAAAGAGGACACCAGGGCTCTTTCCCAAAGCAGCGTCTCTCCAACAGCAAAATAGGGGAAGTTTGAAGCTAAACGTACATGTACATTCATGAAGGGGCTTAGTTGGTCCACTGAGTTCAAACTTTAGTGGATTGAAGTCACTAGGGTCAGAAAATGTTGACATCACCATGTATTAGGTTTCAGTTGATCTGGTGGTTGAGCACTTCAGGTTAATCTTTACTGCTAATCAGAATTGGGAGTCTTTAACAAATGATCAGATACTGGGGTTCAGTCCGTGGGTTGAGAAACTCCTCTGGAGAAGGGAATGGCAACCCACTCCAGTATTCTTGCCTAGAGAATTCCATGGACTTCTCCTGGTGGGCTACAAACCATGGGGTCTCACAGAGTCAGATGCCACTGAGCAATTGAGCAGGAGTAAGAGATTATCTTTGCTGTTGTAACTTCTTTTGCCCGACAGTAGTTGTTTGTTCCCTTAAGATGCTTAATCTTGAGAAATGTTAACCTTGAGAACTGTTCAAAGGCAACCCTTGTGGCTAGGCTTAGATTGAAAACTGGTTTAAGCCAAAAATGGTTTCTCTTATGTCAAGAAAGCCATGCTTGGTTCTCTTCCTCCTGTCCTATTTGTTTACAATATGTTGCCATGTTGGAAAAAAAAAAAAAAAAGCATGTTAAAACCCAGTATTTACAGTCTAATTCTACTTTAGAAAAAATTATATGTGTGTAAATAGAAAATAAATTCTAGTAATCTCTGCAGTTAAATGTTAATAGTTGTTATATCTAGATGGCAAGATTCTGCATGCTTGTTATTTTCTGTTTTATCTTAGTTTGTTGGGTTCATCTGGATTTTCCAGTTTTTTGCAAGGTGCGTGTGTGCGTGTGTGTTCCATCATGTCCAGTTCTTTACAACCCCATGGACTGTAGCCTGCCGGGCTCCTCTGTCCATGGAATTTTCCAGGCAAGAATACTGGAGTGTATGCCATTTTCTACTCCAGGGGATCTTCCTGATTCAGGGATAAAAGCTGTGTCTCTTGTGTCTTCTGCATTGGCTGGCAGATTCTTTACCACCGTCCCTCCTGAGAAGCCCAAGCTGCATGTCAGAGACTTAAATAAGGTTGTGATACAATTAGATTTTCAAGGGTAGAGACAGGATTGCAGGACAAGTATAAGGGACAAGGTAATTGAAACAAATCAGATGAGAGATAATGGCAGTTAGAAGCCAGACAGTGGGAATGGGCAAAAGTGGGAAGAACTGAGTGATTCCAAAGATAAGAACTGATGGGGCTCGAGATTGGTTAGATACAGGAGTGGTGCTGCAGATAATTACAGTGCAGTAAGAAATCATGCTTCCTTGGAGTTTAAAGTAAGGAAGAGTCAGCCAGATGGAAAGGACAGGAAGGGCATATTAGCCAGAGTGTTTATTCCATTATTTGACCTGTCTTCCAGTGGCCTTTCCCAGCCAAATTGCAAACACACCCACCGAAGCTGAATTAACATTTTCAAAGGGAGCGGAAAGCACAGTTCCCTCTGGAAACTCAGAGCACATTGTGTCAAAGTGAATCCATCCGTCCTCGCTATAGCAATCTCCAGACAGGCTGCCCAAGGCCGCTTTGCAGAAAAGGGTTATTCTCTGCTGAGTGCCTCATTTACACCTGAATGGAGAACTCATGGGAATTCTGGACCAGCCAAGCACAGCACAGTTACTATTTCTAGGAAATTTTCATTTGACTCCAATGACTTACAATAACAGAATGATGTCCCTGCCCCGTAATAATCACTGTGACCTTAAGGGTCCTTTCCCCAAGGACCTGATCCAAAATATCGTCCAGCAGATAGGAGCTCCTGTCAGAATAGGAAGATCCATCACACTGACAGGCTCTCCCTGAAGACTCCAAGCGCCCCAGGATTTGAACAAATCATCCTTTTATATGCAGGGTGAAGGAGGCGCAAATATCTAAATGGCACAAAATAAAGTGGATTGTAATTATCTATCTTTAGCAGACATTTGAAGTAGGAATAGGTCACTGGGATTTCCATTCCAAATCTGCACTGCAGTTTCCTCAAAAAAAAAAAAAAACCAAAAAACTTGTTTTTCACTTATTCTATTCAACATTTCTTACTAGTTATAATTTATAACAATAATAATGATAACCATAGGAAATAACATGAACAGTTCTTAGTTTGCCAAACCCTAAACCTATCTTGTTTTATTTTTATAACAACTGATGAACTAACAACTTTATAACAACATGATGAAGATAACTTAATTTCTACAGATGTCAGAGAGAAAACTTATCCGTCTTGTCTGGTTGAACCAAAACCCATCTACCTCCCACACTGAGGTGTTGGGCTTTTATTTTAAAGAATATGCTGTTATCAAGAAAGACCTATTAAACACTCACTTTGACCTTTGCCCTCAAAGTCATCAAAACCTGAGTTACTGGCTGGTTTCTCAAAAAGAATAGTTAATGTTGACTTTCTTTTCACTCCCTTCTATAACTAGATCTGGGAAAGAGGCATAACTAGCGTAAAGGAAAACCTCTAAAAAGTATAGCCATATTGCCACAGAAACAGATTCAGAAAAAACAAACCAGAGAACTCTGGGGAAAGAAAACATATTATGTAAGTTTTCCCTTAGAGTTTGGCAGCCTTTGTTCATAGTTGGATATAAACTCATTTAGTTCTACCAATAAGCCCACACAACTTTACTTCCTGACATCTGTTCTCTCCTTCCAGGATCTGGAAGGTTTCTTTCCTCTGATAAGTGTAAAACGTTTGTGGGGATAGGATAAGTTCACTAAGGGGCAGAAAGTCGACTGCCTGACTCAGCAGGTCTAGGGTGGGAGTGGGGCACCCAGAAAGCTGGATTTCTTTAAACCACCGCCCAAAGTTTTCCTCAGGCTTCCCTGATAGCTCAGTTGGTAAAGAATCGCCTGCAATGCAGGAGACCCCTGTTCGATTCCTGGGTTGGGAAGATGCTCTAGAGAAAGGAAAGGCTGCTCACTCCAGTATTCTGGACTGGAGAATTCCATGGACTGTAGTCCGCGGGGTCACAAAGAGTCGGACATGACTGAGTGACTTTCACTTTCGCTTTCTGAAGTTTTCCTTACCCAGCTGGTTTTGGAGCAATGATTTGAAATCTCAAGTCGGTATCTGGTGGTGGTACGCACATAGTGGCATCATAGTGAAGTAGCTCAGTCGTGCCTGACTGTGACCCCATGGACTGTAGCCCACTAGGCTCCTCCATCCATGACATTTTCTAGGCAAGAGTACTGGAGTGGGTTGCCATTTCCTTCTCCAGGGGATCTTCCCAACCTAGGGATCAAACCCAGGTCTCTGCATTGCAGGCTGACGCTTTACCATCTGAGCCACATCATAGGGTCACTGTCAAATCGTCAAATCCCAACTCTGTGTCAGCAACTGGATGAAGGTGGCAAGCCAATTAACTAAGTCTCAATTTTTCTGTTTATCAAGTGGATGTGATAACAATATACATACATTAATGAGATAATGTATATATGCAAAGTGCTTAGCACAGCATCAGCATTTCAGTAAATATCAATAAATGGAAGTAATTATTATCATTATATGAAAAGTTAGATAGCAATACAGTGAAGCCCTTATTTTATTGGGCAGAACTAATTAAGCACAAATCACTGTATGTGTTGCCCATGGGGTTAGGTGAGAGAAATGTCTAGTGGTAACAAACAACATGTGTTATCAAGCTGCCCAAATTAATAATCCATTTAAATTTCACTTTAGCTCAGTTAGTGAGAGTCGTGTCTGACTCTTTGCGACCCTATAGACCATAGCCTGCCAGGCTCCTCTGTCCATGGAATTTTCCAGGCAAGAATACTGGAGTGGGTTACCATTCCCTTCTCCAGGGGATCTTCCTGACCCAGGGATGGAACCCAAGTCTCCTGCACTGCAGGCAGATTTTTACCACTTCAGCCATAAGGGAAGCCCCTTTAAATTCCACTTTAAAAAGGAACAAAAAACAGAAGGGACCTCCAAAACCTTTGAACAGAGCTCTCAGAACAGTAGAATGCTGACTGCCACCAAGGAGACTGTAGATACAACTTTCATAACCATTCCTGAAATCACTCATATTGTAAAAAGAGAACGTATTTCTAACAGTAAAACTTAGTAATTAAGACACTAAAGGCAGAAAAAAAAAAAAGACCTCACAATACATAACACCCATAATAACACTTTTGAAGAATTTTCTATGTCCCATCAACTGCGCCAAATTCCCAACTGGAATTGGCTCATTCTATCCTGACAGCCTGGAAAAATCCCATGGACAGAGGAGCCTGGTGGATTACAGTTCATGGGGTCACACAGAGTCAGACACAACTGAGCACAGCAAAACACATCCTGACAGCCACCCTAGGGCGAGTGTTGGTTTGATCTCCATTTGCTACGGAGGGTACTGAGAACAGAGGGATTAAGTAATTTATCGAGGTAACACGCCTCATGCATGAACTGTTGTTCAGTTGTTCAGTTGTATCTGACTCTTTGCGACCCCATGGACTGAGTCAGACATGACTGTAGAACCAAGTTAAACTCAGGATGCCTGTGTTAATGCTAAGTTGCTTCAGTTGTATTCAACTCTTTGTGAACCTATGGACTGTAGCCCTCCATGGGATTCTCCAAGCAAGAATACTGGAGTGGGTTGCCATGCCCTTCTCCCCACCCAGGGATCAAACACGTGTCTCTTATGTTTCCTGCATTGGCAGGCAGGTTCTTTACTACTAGTGGCCACCTGGGAAGCCCAATAACACATCCCCAAACCTGTACTCGTAATCAGAACCCTCATACAGAACTGTTTATGCAGTCGAGAGAACAGTTATCCCCAGAATGTAGGCAAAACCCAGTGAAGAGATTGTTCAGTGTACTATGCTAGCTAACTCTTGGCACCAGCATGTTAATAAAAAGGAAGTCAGTCAAGAGAATGGGAAGACAAGTTACAGACAGGCCACAAGATCTTATAAAAGACTGCTAACCAAAATACAAAGAACTCTTAAAACTTAACAGTAATAAAACAAACAATCTGATTTTAAAAATAGACAAAAGACCTGAATAGACACTTCACTCAGGAAGATATACAGATGGGAAAAAAAAAAAAAAAAAACATGTTCTCCATTTGTCATTACGGAATTGTAAATTGAAACAACAATGAGATACTGCTACACACTTATTAGGATGGCCAAAATCCAGAACACAGACAATATCAAATGTTAGTGAGGATGTGGAATAACAGGAACTCTCATTCATTACTGGTGGGAATGCAAAATGATACAGCCACTTTGATGACACTATAGTAATTTTTTACAAAACTAAACATTCTCTTACCACACAGTCCAGCAACTGAACTCCTTGGTATTTACCCAAGAGAGCTGAAAATTTATGTCCATACCAACAAATAGCGCATGGATTTTTATAACAGCTTGATTCATAATTGTCAAAACTTGAAAGCAAGCAAGATGTCCCTCAGCAGGTGAATGAATAAGCAAACCGTGGAACACCTATACAATGGCATACCACTTGGTGCTAAAAGAAATGCGCTATCAAGCTATAAAAAGACATGGAAGAAACTTAAATGTATATTACCAAGTGAAAGAAGATGACCTGAAAAGGCTACGTATTGCATGAATTCAACTATATGACATGTTGGAAAAGATAAAACCTTTCTAAAATTATTCTATTCTAAAATTAAACTAGAAAGAGTAAAAAGATCAGTGGTTGCCAGGGGTTAGGAGAGAGGGAGGGATGAACAGGCAGAGGGTAGGGGGTTTTAGGGCAGTGAAACTACTCTGTATGATACTGCAGTGGTAGACATCATTATATACAATTATCAAAACCCATAGAATGTACATCAAGAATGAACCTTAATGTAAACCACGGACTTTGGATGAGAATGGTGTGTCAGTGTAGGTTCATTGATTGTAACAAACGCCAAGTAAGGTAGGTGTCTTAACCCCTACCCTTTGCAAGAACCGTTACCTATTTCCCCCACTGGAGGCTCAGGTCTGAGTAAAACCCTCCGAGCACATCATCCTCTCCCCATGGGCCTTGTCAGCCCCAGGGTTCAGACTATTCAAGTGTCTCACCTGCTTAGGAGTTGTGGCAGTGCAGGGGTTTCTGGAGACTCCTACTTGAGAGGGAACAGAGGAGCAAAACCCATTGACTGAACTCTGCTTGCCTCTGTGTGTCCTAAAATTTCCATCTCCTCGTGAATAAAAGAAACAGACTATATCTTATCCCACTGAAAAGGTATATCCCTGAACTTTACAAAATCTAAACATCTTAAAAAATATATACCAACCTTTGATAGAAAAATCAGTGAATACATACAAAGACTCTATAATTTAAAAGGAAACCCTCTAATTTAGCTAACGCAACCCAATAAGAAGACAACAGAATAAATGGTATAAGTGAAAAAATGAGTGAAATTATCAATTTGCAAATGATGTGACTATTTTAGAAGGAAACACAAAAAAATCATTGGTTTTAGTAAGCAATTTAATTAAAGTGGCTGATTATAAAATCAACAAATATAAAAAGCAATTAGCTTTTCTATATACTAGCAATAACCTATTAAAAATATAATAAAAACCTAAAATTTAAATTTTCAATAGCAGTCGTAACACAAAATGCATATGAATACACTTTAAAATAAATGTAGTGACTTACTTATATGAAGAAAATTACAGAATTTTACTTAGTGACATTTTTAAAATTTAAAATCCATTCAATGTTTCTGGTCAGAAACCCCACAATGTAAAGATTGCAATTAAAATTGTAGTTCCATGCAATTCAGATGAAGACTCCAATTGAATTTCTGATTTTAAAACTAGCAGATACTATTTTAAAGCACATCTGGAAACACAGATTCTTAATATTTTCCAAGACATTCATCAGAAGGAAAACAATAAGTAATATGTAACTGCTCATCTTGGAATGACGCTGCATTGGCTTAAGACTCAAAAGTGAAGGAACAGAATGAAAAGCCGGAAACAAATCAAAGATACTTAGGACTTTTGGAAATAATAAAAATGCTTTTGAAATGCACAGGAGGAAAGAAACCTGGCTGAATAAACAGAATAGGATGTGTGTTCCAGCATATTGGCACTTATTCTGTGCTGCCTGCAGCCCTCTTGACTTACTCTGCCCTCTAACCTGAAACCTTCCCCCAAAGCTATCCCTGGTCTCTGTTTAATGCTCCCTCCATGGTGAGATCTTCCTTGGTCTTCCTAACTGTTAATAAAATAGCACTCTACAGAGGGTTTCAGAGATCTGGGGGCTAATCAATGAAAAAGATGTGAGCACAAGGTGCCAATAACACACAAAAGCCTTAGTTAATAGATACCCCTTTGACAAGAGTGCCTCATGAGGAAGTCCTTCACTGTCATAAACTGTCCAGTGGCTATGGTACAGGGATCACTGCTCAGAAGGGGAGGAAAGTAGAGGAAAGTGGGATCAGATCAGGGTTTATGAGTCCAGATGATGTCATTCCGCAGCATAGGCGGGAGTCTGGGTCAGGGAGTTGTGAAGTTGACATCTGCTTGAGGTCTTTATAGCCTATGCCTATAGCTACAGCTGTAAAGCTAACAGATGTTGGGCACAGTCTGTCAATGGCTGTCAGTGGTTAAAAATCTGTTTCTTTGGGCTATATTTAAAATAATTGAGTGTAATAAAAACTTGAGTTTGGTGCCAGTGGGCTTTTGAGCTAATAGATCTCATCCTGCAATGAAGAAACAAGCAACCTAAAAGCTAATATACAGCAATTCTCTTTGGCTTATTTATATGACACACCCCCCACTCCATTCAATATCAATACCCCTCCTAATATTTTTTATAGAACTTATCCCTCTGTGACATTGTAATCTATATTATTTGGATTTTGCCCTTATATCTATTTTTCTTATTAGAATGTTAACTCCATGAAGACAGATAGGAACTATCTCATGTTTGTATATCGCTACTTCCTTAGCACCAAGAAATTGACTGCCTGAACAGAAAGGGTGCCTGAAAGACATCTGCTAGAGGAATGAAGAGAGGAAAGGAAGAAAGGAGGAAACCATACTAAGATAAAGATTAAAATAAGTTTAATTCCAATATAAACATGGAATTATTTTTAGGAAAAAGTGTCAAAAATTGGGATGGAGAAAGATATTTCTTAAGTATGATATCAAGGTAGAAATTATTAAGAAATTTAAAACTTTAAATTTTTAAATTTAAAAATACAATTTTTGAATTTAAACTTATAAAACTTAAAATTTAAATTATAAAGTTAAATTTTAAAAAATAAAATTATAAATCAATTTAAATATTTACAATTTAAGTAGTATTTACATAGCTGATAAAGAGTTGATATACTCACTAAATAAGGACTTCCTACAAATTATTAATAAAAAGAAACATACTTCATAGAAAAATAAACATAAATATGTGAATAGGAAAGACACAAAAAGAAAATAATGTTCACTACTACACCTATTTTAAATCTTTAATGTTATGAATTAAGTAAATGAAAAAATAATAACAGTGAGCTACCATCAGTTCGACTTCCCTTGTAGCTCAGTTGGTAAAAAAAAACCTAGCGGCTCAGAGGCTAAAGCGTCTGCCTGCAAAGCAGGAGACCTGGGTTCAGTCCCTGGGTTGGGAAGATCCCCTGGAGAAGAAAATGGAAACCCACTCCAGTATTCCTTCCTGGAAAATGCCATGGGTGGAGGAGCCTGGTGGGCTACAGTCCACAGGGTCGCAAAGAGTCAGACACGATTGAGCGACTTCACTTTCACTTTCACCATCAGTTCAGTTCAGTCACTCAGTCATGTCTGACTCTTGCAACCCCATGAATCACAGCACAGCAGGCTTCCCTGTCCACCAGCTCCCAGAGTCCACCCAAACCCATGTCCATTGAGTCAGTGATGCCATCCAACCATTTCATCTTCTGTCGTCCCCTTCTCCTTCTGCCTTCAATCTTTCCCAGCATCAGGGTCTTTTCAAATGAGTCAGCTCTTCGCATGAGGTGGCCAGAGTATTGGAGTTTCAGCTTCAACATCAGTCCTTCCAATGAACACCCAGGACTGATCTCCTTTAGGATGGACTGGTTGGATCTCCTTGCAGTCCAAGGGACTCTCAAGAGTCTTCTCCATCACCACAGTTCAAAAGCATCAATTCTTCAGCACTCAATTTCTTTATAGTCCAACTCTCACATCCATACACAACCACTGGAAAAACCATAGCCTTGACTAGACAGACCTTGGTTGACGAAGTAATGTCTCTGCTTTTGAATATGCTGTCTAGGTTGGTCATAACTTTCCTTCCAAGGAATAAGCATCTTTTAATTTCATGGCTACAGTCACCATGTAGTGTTTTTGGAGCCCAGAAAAATAAAGTCAGCCACTGTTTCCCCATCTATTTGCCATGAAGTGATGGGACTGGATGCCATGATCTTCATTTTCTGAATGTTGAGTTTTAAGCCAACTTTTTCACTCTCTTCTTCCACTTTCGTCAAGAGGCTTTTTAGTTCCTCTTCACTTTCTGCCATAAGGGTGGTGTCATCTGCATATCTGAGGTTATTGATATCTCTCCCAGCAATCTTGATTCTAGCTTGTGCTTGCTCCAGCCCAGAGTTTCTCATGATGTACTCTGCATAGAAGTTAAATAAGCAGGGTGACAATATACAGCCTTGATGTACGCCTTTTCCTATTTGGAACCAGTCTGTTGTTACATGTCCAATTCTAACTGTTGCTTCCTGACATGCATACAGGTTTCTCAAGAGGCAGGTCAGGTGGTCTGGTATTCCAATCTCTTTCAGAATTTTCCACAGTTTCTTGTGATCCACACAGTCAAAGGCTTTGACATAGTCAATAAAGCAGAAATAGATGTTTTTCTGGAACTCTCTTGCTTTTTTCCATGATCCAGCAGATGTTGGCACTTTGATCTCTGGTTCCTCTGCCTTTTCTAAAACCAGCTTGAACATCTGGAAGTTCACGGTTCACATATTGCTGAAGCCTGGCTTGGAGAATTTTGAGCATCACTTTACTAGCATGTGAGATGAGTGCAATTGTGCAGTAGTTTGAGCATTCTTTGGCACTGCCTTTCTTTGTGGTTGGAATGAAAACTGACCTTTTCCAGTCCTTGGCCACTGAGTTTTCCAAATTTGCTGGCATATTGAGTGCAGCAGTTTCACAGCATCATCTTTTAGGATTTGAAATAGCTCAACTGGAATTCCATCACCTCCACCAACTTTGTTCATAGTGATGCTTCCTACGGGTAACTTGACTTCACATTCCAGGATGTCTGGCTCTAGGTGAGTGATCATACCATCATGATTATTTGGGTCATGAAGATCTTTTTTGTACAGTTCTTCTGTGTATTCTTGCCACCTCTTTTTAATATCTTCTCCTTCTGTTAGGTCCTTACCATTTCTGTCCTTATTGAGCCCATCTTTGCATGAAATGTTCCCTTGGTATCTCTAACTTCCTTGAAGAGATCTCTAGTCTTTCCCATTCTGTTCTTTTCCTCTATCTCTTTGCATTGATTGCTTAGGAAGGCTTTCTTATCTCTCCTTGCTATTCTTTGGAACTCTGCATTCAAATGGGTATATCTTTCCTTTTCTCCTTTGCTTTTTGTTTCCCTTCTTTTCACAGCTATTTGTAAGGCCTCCTCAGATAGCCATTTTGCTTTTTTGCATTTCTTTTTCTTGGGGATGGTCTTGATTCCTGTCTACCATGTCTGCCTATTTTAAAGTAGGTTTCAAGAAACTGATACTACATCAGGCCATTTCTATTAAAATCTAAAAAAGTACTAACAAAATGTTAGAAAGTGTTTGTGTGTGGGTCATATTTTCCTTTTTGACACTTCCACATTTTTATCATTGCATATTACTTATGTAATTTAAAAAAGTAACTGTACATAGAAAATAAATACTTGTAAATCTCTGGCTCCCAGGGTGGGTCAGTCCAATGCCCTGGTACTGAAAACTGCCTAGGTTTGTTGCTATTTTGATTACACAGAGGAGCGGGTGATGTTTCTCTCTGCTTTGTATGTAGGCCAGGGGCTAAGAGTAAGTTCTGCACAGACAGATCTTGAAGTCTCAGCAGAAGTTTTCCAGGTTGCCAACGGAGGCAGGGATTGTAGAGGGAATAGAATGGGCAAGGAATGGGTACAGGATAACATGGGGGGACCGTAGTGTCATAATAAAAACAGGTAACACTTTGGATTCTCAGTTTCCAGAATTCACAGTTGACACTGAAAGCCTATCATGTTATTGGGCTCAGGACAGAGTTCATCTCACTGGTTGTGGGTAAAAGAAAGAGTTTTTAATGCAACTTGCATAGCAAGGGTTAGGAAAAAGAGCACATTTCTCTAATGTCTTACCCTAGGGAGTGCTGGGACAGGCCACAGGGTACATTCCAGAGGAGGGACCCAGCTTTCCCAGTTGCTCACCTTTCTTATTTATCAGTGGCTGACTTTATTTTTGGGGGTTCCAAAATCACTGCAGATGGTGACTGCAGCCATGAAATTAAAAGATGCTTACTCCTTGGAAGGAAAGTTATGACCAAACTAGACAGCATGTTAAAAATCAGAGACATTACTTTGCCAACAAAGGTCTGTTTAGTCAAGGCTACGGTTTTTTCAGTGGTCATGTATGGATGTGAGAGTTGGACTATAAAGAAAGCTGAGCACCAAAGAATTTATGCTTTTGAACTATGGTGTTGGAGAAGACTCTTGAGAGTCCCTTGGACTGCAAGGAGATCCAATCAGTCCATCCTAAAGGAGATCAGTCCTGGGTGTTCATTGGAAGGACTGATGTTGAAGCTGAAACTCCAATACTTCGGCCATCTGATGCAAAGAGCTGACTCATTTGAAAAGACCCTGATGCTGGGAAAGATTGGGGGCAGGAGGAGAAGGGGATGACAGAGGATAAGATGGCTGGATGGCATCACTGACTTGATGGACGTGAGTCTGAGTGAACTCCGGGAGTTGGTGATGGACGGGGAAGCCTGGCGTGCTGCGGTTCATGGGGTCGCAAAGTCGGACACAACTGAGCGACTGAACTGAACTGAATTTATTTATCAAGAGATAGGCAAAGTTATCGGTTGGAGGAAGGGCATGGTCAGTGGCAGGAAAAGGACCACTTGAGTATGGGCCAGTACTGTGTAGAGGTCTGTTGCTTAGGAAAGCCAGTTGCCAGGTGCAGCCCTGCCTCTTGACCGGAGGAAACCCACTGTCGTCACAGTGGCGCATCACATCCAGGCAGCTCAGTGAGAGTCCCCAGGTGACTCTATTCAGTTTATCTGTAACAGAATCTTAGGGTCACTTCTGGGCCATTCTGGTATCCATGCCAGAGATCTATGGCATTTTATGGACTTTAATTTCACTGAGGCTGGACTGGGCTCACCCCTCCTGTAAGGGTAGTGTACAGAAACATCACTAAACCCGTGGCCTGAGGTTAGCTACAAGCCCAGCAGTCACATCTCTGCTAGACATTTTTTTGTCTGTCAGTACATACACATGCACACTTATAATATGAGGCTGTTGTTTTGTGAAAAGTAGCTACAAACTACTTTTTTTGTACTAACTGCTAATAAAGGTGACAACAAAGAGTGAGGGATTAACAGTTCTTGGATAAATGACAAAGAAGAGAAATATTAACTCATGTATTTGTTAAAGTATGAATGATAATAAGTACAACATTTAGAAAGAGGTAAGATGATTCATAATACTTTTCATGATCACCCAATTTAAAAACTGCTCATCCGGCTAGAGATAAAATAAATGGAAGATAAAATTGCGGTTAACTTAACAGTGTTAGAAGGTGTTTGACTATACAGGAACCCACGCACAGCAAAAGTATTCTTAAGGCTTTAAAGAGTATATGCTGAAAAATAGAAGTTGGTTGGAAATTTTAAAATATATATTTTTTATTTGAAGACTGTGGATAATAGGCCTTTGTGAGGAGAGGGCTCCTTAATCACACACCTCTGTAAAAATGTGGTTTCTATGGGAATAATTAACATCATTCATCATTCTTGGTTAGTGTTACTATAGAGATGTAATACAATATTGTGTGGAGATTATTTTCATGACAAAATATACTATATAACTGCTATTTAAATTACCTTAGTCCTGCATTTATAGAGTCATGGAAGTCACAAATTTTTCAGTTATAGAACGAAATCATCTGACATTCAAGAAAATGGAGTTTCACAACTGAGTTGAGATATTTCTCCTTTGGAGTATCAAATAGCAGTAGTTTGGTACTGCTATAGAGCAAACTGGGAGGGCAAAGTCACAGGAGATGATACTGAGGAGATGGGAGATGGGAAGCCGACCATGAGGTTGAGTTTCAAGCCATGACTAGGGGTTAGAGACAGAAGGCTCACAATCATAGGAGCGATGAAATCAGATTGGTTCTCCTGACACCAATTTCACTGAATGACCCCTATGGAAATGGACTGACAGATTGGTGGAGGACAGATCGATAAGAAACTAGACTGGAAGAGTCAAGGTGGCAGCTTAGGATACTATTTTCATAGCCCAAAAAGATGATAAGGATCCCAAACCCAGGGGTCCTCAACTCTAATCGAATCACAGGGTCAGCTGGAGAGCTTTGGAAACTGCAGATTCCTGTTTTAATGATTGCCCCATTCAAAAACTGCTCATCTTGATAAAGATAAAATAAATAGATGATAAAATGGTGGTTAACTTAAGAGTGTTAGTAGGTATTTGTACAGGAACACATGCACGACAAATGTAACATTGAAGCTTTAAACAGTAGATGCTGAAAATATGTTGAGAATATCTGCGGGTGGTTTCTGGGCATTACTATACTTTTAAGTTCCCCAGGTGGTTCTGATGTAAGATGAGAACTGAGAATGCTGCTTTGAACTACACAGTGGCAACTGACATGGAAATACTAAAAAAACATTTAGGAGATAGACCTCCATGATGGCTGACAGATGAAAATGGAAGAATAGGAAATGTCTAAACTTGTGGTTAGACATGGACAGCTTGGAGGGTTGGGTGGCACTTGTTAAGACAGAAAATATAGAGAACTTCTTGAACACATTTCAAACTTTGAACACATTGCAACATGTAGTCTCTTCAAAACCTAACATGTCCTACAAATCCACAAACTTGGGGTGGCAATTAGCAACGAAAGCTTATATAATTTGAAAAATAATTCTTTGGTAGTTTCAGGGAAATTATATTCTTTCAAAAGTTACAAAAAAACCTGACTATAGGTGCCTGTTCTCAAGGGGAATCTAGATATTGAAATAGCAACATCTCAGTATGAAAATTTTGCTCCTACCTGTGATTAGATTTATCATTTCCTTTTTTTAAGACTGAGATGGAATAGTTCACCAGAGGACACTGTTTCTCAGCAAGCTGGTCTATATGGCTATGAAGTTCTTAGATTTCAGTCTTGAAAACTCATGTCCACCTGCAAATGTCTTATCTGTCATCTCCTTTTGGCCTTATCTGTTTTTCTCTTGCTTGTTCTCTCATTTAATGGTTGTATTTTTCTCTGAGAAGGTGCTTCTCTGTATTTTTCTCTGAGAAGATGTTTCTTCCAGGCAAGATCTCTCCACAAGGAACCCCAGAAGCATTCAGTTCAGTTCATTTCAGTTGCTCAGTCATGTCTAACTCTTTGCGACCCCATGAATCGCAGCACGCCAGGCCTCCCTGTCCATCACCAACTCCCAGAGTTCACTAAGACTCACGTCCATTGAGTCAGTGATGCTATCCAGCCATCTCATCCTCTGTCGTCCCCTTCTCCTCCTGCCCCCAATCCCTCCCAGCATCAAAGTCTTTTCCAATGAGTCAACTCTTCGCATGAGGTGGCCAAAGTACTGGAGTTTCAGCTTTAGCATCAGTCCTTCCAAAGAAATCCCAGGGCTGATCTCCTTCAGAATGGACTGGTTGGATCTCCTTGCTGTCCAAGGGACCCTCAAGAGTCTTCTCCAACACCACAGTTCAAAAGCATCGATTCTTCGGCGCTCAGTTTTCTTCACAGTCCAACTCTCACATCCATACGTGACTACTGGAAAAACATTAGCCTTGACTAGATGGACCTTAGTCAGCAAAGTAATGTCTCTGCTTTTGAATATGCTCTCTAGGTTGGTCATAACCTTCCTTCCAAGGAGTAAGCATCTTTTAATTTCATGGCTGCAGTCACCATCTGCAGTGATTTTGGAGCCCAAAAAAAACAAAGTCTGACACTGTTTCCAGTGTTTCCCCATCTATTTCCCATGAAGTGATGGGACCTGATGCCATGATCTTTGTTCTCTGAATGTTGAGCTTTAAGCCAACTTTTTCACTCTCCTCTTTCACTTTCCTCAAGAGGCTTTTTAGTTCCTCTTCCCTTTCTTCCATAAGGATGGTGTCATCTGCATATCTGAGGTTATTGATATTTCTCCTGGCAATCTTGATTCCAGCTTGTGCTTCTTCCAGCCCAGTGTTTCTCATGATGTACTCTGCATCTAAGTTAAACAAGCAGGGTGACAATATACAGCCTTGACGTACTCCTTTTCCTATTTGGAACTAGTCTGTTGTTCCATGTCCAGTTCTAACTGTTGCTTCCTGATGTGCATATAGGTTTCTCAAGAGGCAGGTCAGGAGGTCTGGTATTCCCATCTCTTTCAGAATTTTCCACAGTTTATTGTGATCCACACAGTCAAAGGCTTGAAGCTTTAGGGTTGCATTATCCTCAACACTGGGTTTCCCAACACTATGAAACAATCACTGTGACCATGGGGTAGATAACTCTCATGGGGTCATGAGTCCCTAACAGGCTGGGGGGTAGGGAGTCAACACCACCTAAATCATGTGGATTAAAACTGGTTCAGGAAAAGATAATTGAGATAGTATTATCATGAGAAGAAATATTAATATATGTAGGGTAAGCAAAACCAACAGATGACCTCAAAATTAACAGTAAAACCTCAGCGAGTAAGCCTCACCATGGTTCGGTGATTCACAGGAATAATCCATAGGTTCCTTCCCAAGTCTCCACTCATAGCCATGTCTGGAGGCAGAGATGGCCATGCTTCATGGGGAGGCCCTGGAGGTTTCAGAAAAAAGACTACTCTGGAGATCAAAGCTAAAATCAACCCCAACTTGTTGTGCCATTCATGGCAGGTCATTCCTCTTGTTTCTTAGCCCACGACCCTGTCCCTTTCCTCTTTTTCATTGTTTTGGTAAGTAAATGAATGTATATTTGGATCCCATACCTATGATCCCTATAAAATCCATGCCAACCTTTCTTTCTTTTGAAAAATAAACTGAGCAACTATTAGAATTTAATAGCAGGAAATGGTAAAAAAAAAAAAAAAAAAAAAGTTGGCTTAAAACTCAGTATCCAGAAAACTAAGATCATGGCATCACATCATGGCAAATAGATAGGGAAACAATGGAAACAGTGACAGACTTTATTTTCTTGGGCTCCAAAATCTGCAGCCATAAATTTATAAGATATTTGCTCCTTGGAAGAAAAGCTATGACCAACCTAAACAGCATATTAAAAAGCAGAGACATTACTTTGCCAACAAAGGTCTGTCTAGTCGAGGCTCTGGTTTTTCCCATAGTCATGTATGGATGTGAAGTTGGACTGTGAAGAAAGCTGAGCGCAGAAGAATTGATGCTTTTGAACTGTGGTGTTGGGGAAGACTCTTGAGAGTCCCTTGGACTGCAAGGACATCCAACCAGTCCATTCTAAAGGAAATCAGTCCTGAATATTCATTGGAAGGACTGATGCTGAAGCTGAAGATCCACTACTTTGGCCACCTCATGCGAAGAACTGACTCATTGGAAAAGACCTTGATGCCAGGAAAGATTGAAGGCTGGAGGAGAAGGGAACGACAGAGGATGAGATGGTTGGATGGCATCACCGACTCAATGGACATAAGTTTGTGCAAGCTCTGGGAGCTGGTGATGGACAGGGAAGCCTGGCCTGTTGCAATCCATGGGGTCACAGAGTCAGACATGACTGTGTGACTGAACTGAACTGAACTGAATTGAACTGAATAGCAGGAAAAGGGAAAGCTCTCAACTTCAGATCCAGGGAAAAGGGCATGGGTCCTGTGAAAAGTAATGCTTAATGAGTTAATTTCCAAAAGCCCAAAACAGAGCTCTAAAAATATTCATTTATTTGAAATAGTGGCTATGATTTTCATAATCTACCCTGAGGAAGTCATATAAAACTGCTGATAAAGCTTTTTGCAAAGAAATTTTGCAGAGCTATTTATAAAATAGAAAATTGTAAACAAATTAAATGTCCAACACTGAAAAAACAGTTAACATATGTTACATTTCCTCAAAGAATATAATGTACCATTAAAATAATTTTAGCAATAAATTTATAGTAACAATGAAAAATCTCCCAAGTAAATGAAAAGCAAGATAGAAAATTATATAGCTACATAAATTCCAGCTATATAAAAATTAAAGACTTACATAGAAAAATGAACATAAATAACTGTTGATTTTGGTGATGATAGAAAGTATGATCCTCCTTCTCTCCCAACTTTATACTTTTCTTCAGTTTCCATACTTTTGGTAAGCATAACTGATGTTCATCTCTCAATCATCTCGATTGACCTGTCAGTAGAATTTGACATAGTTATTCGCTCCCTCCTCCCAAAAAACAGTTTCCAAACTTGCCTTCTAAAACACCATACTCTCCTGGTTTATCACTCACCCCTTGGTCTATCTTTCCTTGTCTCCTTTTCTCGTTCCTCATCTTTGACCTGATCTTTTAGTGTTGGGTGTCCCAGAAGTTGGTCCACAGAACTTTACTCTTCTCTGTCCACACCAGCTTCCCTAATGACTTCACACAGAGGCATACCTGTATATATTATCCATGTGCCAACAACTCTCCCATTTATATCTTCACGCTAGACCTTGCTCCTGACCTCTAAATAAGAATATGCAACTCTACTATACATCACTGCAAAAAGATATCTCAAACAATTCATGTCCAAAACTAAATCTTGATCTTCACTTCCCAAATCTATTCCATTCGGATTCTTTCCCATCTGTATCAGTCAGGATTTGGTCTGGAAATCAGAGTTACTCTAATTATTATATGAATCAAGGGACTGAAGTGGCTTTCCCTGCAGCTTAGCAGTAAAGAATCTGCCTGCCAAACAGGAGATGCAGGAGACGCTGGTTTGATCCTTGGGTTGGAAAGATGCCCTGGAGGAGGAAATGGCAACCCACTCCAGTATTCTTGCCTGGAGAATCCCATGGACAGAGGATCTCTGTGGACTATAATCCATGGGGTCACAAGAGTCAGACACAGCTGAGTGACTAAACAACAACAGGGGACTGAGGAGATAAACTGGTGCTTTCCTAAGTGTGAGCAGAGTTTGAAAAGGGAGGATCAAGAAGGCAGAAGCCAGAAGATCAAAGAAACATCCCCAAAGTTTGTGGGTCTTAAATGTTCTTTGGGGAACTGCAGCTTTTCTCAAGATCTGTGGCAAAGCTCTCAGTTGCCTCAACTGCAGCAGCAAAGCAGGCTCTTTCAGAATTCTGAGAAGCTATATGCCTTGCAGTTGCTCATAAATCTGCCTTCTATGGCTGCTAACAGTAATGGCCTCTCTTCACTTTTCCTTTAAAATTTCTCATTGAAAAACTCTAACCTGGAACCACATGGGGAAGGAGAATCTAGAATATGTGGTTCCTAGATTCTTCTCTTCCATGGAAAGGAGTCCCCTAGAAGTAGACAGACAGGTGAAAACACACAATCACAGCACTTTGAGAGTAAGGTTTGTGTTATTCCCTGTGGCACTAGCAACCTGCACCAGATGTGCAGTATCTTTGTGCCCCCTGTTGACCTGGGGGTGGAGGATGGCAAGTGAGCAATTTAAAATTTCATAGCACTCTCTTACCATAGCACACTAACTTTCTTCACTAGGCTTTCTCCTGGTTGTTGTAAGTTGCTGGCTGTATCCCAGAGTTCTCTGCAAGTTGATCCCGACAGCTTTCACTAGTGCATTAGCTGCTAGAATGATGGAGCACTGGAGCTCCCCACTCGGTCATCTTCAACAACGTCACCTCTAGCTTTTTTAAGTTCTTAAGTTAGATTCTTAGATCATTTGTCTTCACGTTTTTTTCTTTTCTGTTATAGGCATTTAGGCACTATAAGTATTTGTCAAAAGTGCTTTAATCTCATCTCACAAGTTCTGATAGATATTATTTTCATTTCTATCTCATTATGATTAATTAATCTTTAATTTCTATTATTATTTCTTTCTCAACAATTTTAACAAATTGTTATTTATAATTTTAATTTTCAAAAGTACTGGACTTGTCTTTGTGATTATTTCCTAGCTTAATATCTGCTTTTAGACTTTTTGAAATTGAATGAAACCTGACATATGGTGTAATGCCCAATATTTTTATAATGTGCCATGTGCCTTTAAAAACAGTGTTCTCCAGATTTGAGAAGTATTATTAATTATTTACATCAGGTCAAGGTTGTTTCCTGTGTGATTCAAATTTCCTCTATCCTTGGTGATTTTTAAAATCTACTTGATGTATAAATAATTAAAATAAGTTGCTAAAATCTGCAGTTATGGTGGGGAATTTGTCTGTCTCTTCCTGTAGTTTATTAAGTTTTTACCTGATTTATCCTGACAGGTTTAGAATGGATACATCTTACTGGTGAACTGAACTTTTTCAACCACTGTTCAGTGACTCTTATTGTCTCTAGTAATGTTTTTAAGGATTTGGCCTTATATTGGTTTAGCTATAGCATCTTTCTTTTAGTTAGCATTTGTCTATATCATTTGTTATTTTAATAGTATGTGGTTTTTATGTTTTAGATGCTTCCTTCTTCTGCCTTCCTGAGAGCAAGTACTCATATGTCTAGTCCTGTGTCCAGTTTAACCATCTGCTCCCAAGGGGTGGGAGGCACACTTCAGGGTAAGAGGAACAGGGAAATCAGAGGATATGGGAAGAAGCTCTGATCTTTCACCTGGCATCAAAGTGAGTTAAATCGCCAGGCCTTCTCCCTAGTGTTGGCCTTGGACTCAGATAAATTATCCCTATGAGCTCTTTGTGTTTGAAACTCTAGGTGTACCATGATCCGCAGGTGTTGTGTTTATGATAAACGTTCTATTTAGTTTCTCATTGAAAACAACAGTCATTATCTCTGTGAAACCATTTCCTCTTCCAAAAGCTGTGACAGTGTCTGAAAATAGCATAAGATATTTAAAACTGGGACTTTCTCAGGTTTGCTGTACCTGAGACTGACGTCCTTCATTAAGTATATAAAGCTCCTGGGCACTATCTTTTTGAATAATGCCTCTCTTCCATTTTCTTTATCATCTCCTGGTACTCCAGTGAGATTTTTATTAGACATTCTCATTCTATTCACTATATCTCTTAAATTTGATTTCCTTCTTTGTCTCTATCTATTGCCTTCAATGTGATTTCTTCAGATCTCTCTTTAAGCTTGCTGATTCTCTTTTCATCTGTTTCCAATCTTCTACTTATCATGCTTATTAAGATACTAATTTTAATTCTTACTAACTTTTTGTCATTTCTAAAAGTTTTATTTTACTCTTCTTTTAATATACTTGGTCAATTAGAGAGTCACTTTTTAAATATTATCAAATTTATAATCCCCTGCTTTATTTCTTTTAATACATTTTTAGATGCTACGTAATATTGTTTTTCTGATGTTTTCACTATATGAAATCTCTGAACACTTGGTTTCTGTGTGTACACAGATGTTCATGTTTGCACAGTGGAGCTTTTCAAAGGTCATAGTACACTCATGAGAGATGAAAGGAAAAAAGGCAAAGTCTTAGTATTATTATGAAAATAATTTTGATCTAATAGATTGAGGGTCTCAGAAACACTTAGGGGTCCTCAGATCACTTGAAAATCACCTCCCCACAGCATCCATTGACTTAAATGAATTCCTTCTCTCCTGTGGATGGAGAATACCCTTGGGAATTGTCCTGGGCACTTTTAGGAAGGTGTGAACACTGGGAACATTGAGAAAATGAAAGCACCAGTCATTTTCTCTGGAACTTGGTCAAGAAAGACTGAGTTTTGACATCCAGTAGAGTAAGAGTTCAGAGATTAAATTAATTTCAGTTTTAGGAGTTATTAGAAGTTATTGAAAATTGTATCTAATGTAACTGTATAATGTTTTTGCTTCTTAATCATTGTGTTCTTTCCACCTCCTCTTCAGAATTTCTAGCACTAATAATCCTCCACTTGGAAGTTTTTTCTGCTACAATGAAGGTTTATAAAAGGAATAGGAAAAGAAAATAGTCTACTTCTCGACTTTGAGTTTCAAATGATTTGGGAGGAAAAATGAAATGCCTGTTTATGTGGATCTAACAATGGGAAAGGATGAGAAGAGCATGTGCGGGAGACAAGCGCTTCAACATCAGGGCCTTGCTGGGAAGCAGACCCTGAGCCCTGAGCCACTAAAGGACAAATGTTGAGGAGGATATGGAAGGGGAGATAACAAGTTGGAGAAATTCGAGAGCAAGAAGACATGTAACTCACTCTACCCACTTTCTCAAGAGACGGTCCAGGGAATGAGTGAGGCACTGGGTTCCGCCTCCCATGTAGCACTGACAGTGAGGAGAAATGGATATGTGGGTACCCAGGCAGAGAGCTTGAAACAGCTTTATACGGTCTCTGTACCTGAATTCTGTCGTGTGGACAGAGAACGCTTTCTAAGGAACCCAGAGCAGAGAGAGTCCGTGTCTTAAAGAGGTCCTGCAGTTGGAAAACAGGGGCGGACCACTTTAATCTACTGACAACGAAATGCAAGATGGGGTTGGGGACATCATTTCAGTAGATGTCAGCGAGGATAAGGAATGATGCCAAGGACCAGACACAACACACACACACGACTTGATACGGAATAAGCTTTCTAGAACTTTAAAAGGACTACAGAGACAAGAGAAGGGTAAACACTTAATTGACTGCAATTAAATTTTGACATCCAGTAGAGTAAGAGTTCAGAGATGAAATTAATTTCAGTTTTAGAAGATGAAGAATGTTATCTTTCTTGTACAGCTACAATCAGAAGTGTAATGAATGCTCAGATTCCAGAATTCCTTAGCTAGGTGACAGCTGGGAGGAGATGAAGAGGGGATAGTGGGTAGGGATCTGGGTACCCCTACCTCGCAGTTTGCTTTCGATGGGAACTGCATCACAAATGAGGCTCATCGTGGCTCCAGGAACGCTTACTGCCTGGTTCTGCTCAGCAAGGCTCTCAGTCAGAAAATATAATTGATGTACACAGAGCTCTTGCCAGCTCATAGAGAAAGGGCCTCTAATTCAGAGGAAAAGGAGCTGGGCCTCTGCCAGTCATATACGTTTTATGCTTCACATGGGCATCAGTCAGACCCTGATTTCAGGCTGACAGACCAGGAAAAATAAAACTGTCAGAATGCAGGCAGGCTCTTGACGGGGACTGTTAGCTTGGTAATGGAAGGGAATGTTATTGCTCTAGGCATTTGCATAATATCTATTGATCAAGCCTCCTCAAAGCTACTATTCTTCCTGTGAGGTCTGGCAGTGTGGGTGGATGGCTTAGGCTCACATCACAGCCTCTGCACACTCAGGGTGGACCACAGTCCCCGACATGGCTCAAGAATGGGGCAGAGAGTCCCCAGTGTCCAAACCAGAGGCAGACTTCATCAGTATGAGACAGGAAGTCGGCATAGTCGGGTTTATTCACAGCTCTGGCGACCACCTAGTTGTGTGACCCTGGGCAAGCTGCCAGTCCATTCTGCTCCTCTCTGCATTCCACACTGCCTGGAATCCCTCCATTAGAGATCCCTCCTGGGCCAAGGTTTGACGCCCCTATTAAAATGAAAATGTTGTTGAGAGAATTAAATGCCTTCAGCCATTCAGTTCAGTTCAGTCGTTCAGTCATGTCCGACTCTCTGCGACCCATGACCTGCAGCACACCAGGCTTCCCTGTCCATCACCAACTCCCAGAGCTTGCTCAACCTCATGTCCATTGAGTCGGTGATGCCATCCAACCATCTCATCCTCTGTCATCCCTTTCTCCTCCTGCCTTTAATCTTTCCCAGTATCTGGGTCTTTTCAAATGAGTCAGTTCTTTGTATCAGGTGGCCAAAGTATTGGATCTTCAGCTTCAGCATCAGTCCTTCCAGTGAGTATTCAGGACTGATTTCCTGTAGGATGGACTGGTTGGATCTCCTTGCAGTCCGAGGGACTCTCAAGAGTCTTCTCCAGCACCCCAGTTCAAAAGCACCAATTCCTTGGCACTCACTTTTCTCCAACTCTCACATCCATACATGAGTACTGGAAAACCATAGCTTTGACTAGACGGATTTTTGTCAGCAAAGTTATGTCTCTGCTTTTTAATATACTGTCTAGGATGGTCATAGCTTTTCTTCCAAGGAGTAAGTGTCTTTTAATTTCATGGCTGCAGTCACCGTCTGCAGTGATTTTGCAGCTCAGGAAAATAAATTTTCTTAAGCCCCTTTAGCCATTAGCTCCCAAGAATTAGTTTGTCAGATTCATTTGTTTACATCTGAGAGCTTTCAGTTTTGGTGGACTGACATGAGGCAGGAGCAGGTGGGAGAAGACTAAGTGGAGTGTTGGGAATCTCCTGCCTGGGAGTCAGGTGGGTGACATGGGGAAGTATCCTGGTGAGTCATGATAGGCTCAGAGATGCAAGTGCATCCAACTCCTCACAGTGCCTGAATCCCTGACTAGGGGACTGAGGATCTGGAGTAATCACCTCCTCCTAAGTAAGCTATTTGGAAGCTCCAAGGTAATGCTGAGAAAAGACCCTGAGCCTAGCCTTATACAAGCCTGAGGCCTAATGCTCCTCCCAGGTGGCAATCCTTAAGAGAAGGTGTAACAGGCACACACTGAAGTCAAGCATGTGACCCCGAATCTCCTCTTCTTCCAGATAAATAATACCCTATTCCCTCTCCGCAATCTGTACTACCCCAACAAAACTGAGCCCCCTTGAAGACACTCTCAGCTTGATGTTTCTGAAGAAATCTCCAACTTCAGTCTAAAAGAAACCTCTCAGAGGCAATGGTATTTATCTTTGGTGGTAAATCACATGAAACATGGTAAAGTATCTTAAATTTCCTCTGGGTCCATTCATTTACCTTCAAAGTCTCCATCAGCTGCTCAGAACTGCTTCTTTCTCTGCCTCCTAGGTGCTGTCTTCTCCAAGATTTCTTCCTAAACATTCCAAGGAAGAGGGGAAGAGGGTAGAAAGGGGAAAGAGAAGGAAGGAAGGAAAACTCACATTATTGAGAGCCTACTAGTTCCAAACACTTTGACATTTAATCTTGACAAAGTAAGTATACTTACTTCAGTTTTGTAAGATGTCTAAGTAAGTTGCCCAAGGTCACAGAGCAATTAAGTGGCAAACGATGGATTCAAATAATGCCTGTGTCAAAGGCCAGACCCAATTATACCCAAAATAATTCCTATCCTCCTGAGAACCTGAGAGCCAAGCCCCAGGGATCCCAGGGTGGGGATTGAATAGGGCAGAAAGTGAGGAGGATATCAGCTGCTCATCACAGTTTCACTTCAATTCAGTCATTCAGTCATGTCCGACTCTTTGCAGCCCCATGAACTGCAGCACACTAGGCCTCCTGTCCATCACCAACTCCTAGAATCCACCTAAACCCATGTCCATTGAGTCAGCGATGTCATCCAACCATCTTATCCTCTGTCATCCCTTTCTCTTCCTGCCCTCAATCTTTCACAGCATCAGGGTCTTTTCAAATGAGTCAGCTCTTTGCATCAGGTGGCCAAAGTATTGGAGTTTCAGCTTCAACATCAGTCTTTCCAATGAACACCCAGGACTGATCTCCTTTAGGACGGACTGGTTGGATCTCCTTGCAGTCCAAGGGACTCTCAAGAGTCTTCTCCAACACCACAGTTCAAAAGCATCAATTCTTCAGTGCTCAGCTTTCTTCACAGTCCAACTCTCACATCCATACATGACTACTGGAAAAACCATAGCCTTGACTAGACGGACCTTTGTTGACAAGTAATGTCTCTGCTTTTGAATATGCTGACTAGATTGGTCATAACTTTCCTTCCAAGGAGTAAGCGTCTTTTAATTTCATGGCTGCAATCACCATCTACAGTGATTTTGGAGCCCAGAAAAATAAAGTCAGCCACTGTTTCCACTGTTTCCCCATCTATTTCCCATGAAGTGATGGGATCAGATGCCATGATCTTCGTTTTCTGAATGTTGAGATTTAAGCCAACTTTTTCACTCTCCTCTTTCACTTTCCTCAAGAGGCTTTTTAGTTCCTCTTCACTTTCTGCCATAAGGGTGGTGTCATCTGCATATCTCAGGTTATTGATATTTCTCCTGGAATATAAAACCTGGAGAAGGGAATGGCAAACCACTTCAGTATTCTTGCCTTGAGAACCCTATGAACAGTATGAAAAGGCATCACAGTTTGGCCATGATTATAACAAGTACTCCAATTAAAGTTCGATTTTATTACTTTAGGTTTCTTTTATATTTCAAATCTGATGAGAAGTTCACATTCTAAAAATGGAGATCCGTTGACTATTTAAAATTCAGGTCTTCAATTAAATCTTTTAAGAAGACTCTTACTGTGTTTGCCCTTACTCTTGTGTCTATCTAATTTTAGTATCCAGAATTTTACTAGGTATTTGAAAGAGTCAGGGATAGAGAAGCCTAAGTTATGAGTCTTATCCAGGAGTCTCTCATAGTCCAGGGGGAAAGCCTAGTAAATTAAATGACATAAACTTATTAAATGGTGAATGACAGTATATGCTTCATAGTTCGACACCTTCACAGGTGCTGCTCTTGCTACCTGAGTGCCCTTCTCTCGCTTGGGTCTGTCTAGCAAAGCCTGGCTCATTCAAAACTCAAGGGATACCTCTGTGAAGAATGCCTCGTCCTCCTGGTTCGTACTTTACCAGATTTGATCAATTACCACATCTTTTATACAGATACCATGCAATACTGTCTGATATTTTACATGCCTCCCTTTGACACTGGAATGTGAGGAAGTTGAGGACAGAAATAATGTTTTCTTTCTTGAATTCCCAGCATATGGCATGGTACCTGAAGCCTAGTAAACAGAAATCAACAATTCTAGGCTGGTGATCAAGTGCTAAATGAAGTTATACAAATTGAGGACCTCCAGGGAAACATGGTGGGAACTTAATGGATGGGGGTTGAGTTTGCATTGCGTCTTAGACGATGAGTAATATCTGGAGTTGTTGATGCTGCAAATAGTGTAGGAGAAAGTTATCAGCTAGAAGGATAAGATAGAATAAAAGAATATCTTCCCAGGTGTTTCACGGTAGCTCTGCTTTCACATATCCCACCCTATTGTTACATGTTGTCAGGTTCAGAATGAGAAATATTGTTCCACAGAGAAGAATGGGTGTTACTCTAAACCACATATCATGTTGAATGTTCATCATGAACAGAAGACCTGAGGAGCAGAACTGCCCAACAGGACACCTAGAGTTTTAAACACAAAGACATAGGATGACCTTATATGGGGCCCAATCCAACACCAAGAAGAAGGTCCAGCCATCTTGAAGCCCCTAAATTCTCTTTGACTGTTGTCAACGAAACCTTGCCAGCTCCAAGAGGGTCACCCAGCATCAGGACCCTTTCTCATCTCCTCTTCTCTACCTGACCTCCTGAGATCAACTGTCCTCTTTGCAGCAGACGGTTGACTCGTCAAAAGGCCAGCTACATCAAAACTTGCTCTCAGACAGAGGGTTTTCAGGGCAGCGAAGGATGCTATAATGATAGATACATGTTATTATACTTTTGTCCATCCTCCAGGATGTACCACCCCAGGAGTGAACCCTAATGTAAGCTACAAACTTAGGATGATTATAATGTATCACTGTAGTTCATACATGCGTGAATGCTTGCTCAGTAGCTTCAGTCGTGTCTGCCTCTTGGCAACCCTACGGACTGTAACCCGCCAGGCTCCTTTGTCTGTGGGAATTCTCCAGGCAAGAATACTGGAGTGGGTTGTCATGCTCTCCTTCAGGGGGCCTTCCCAAACCAGTGACCAAACCAATGTCTCATGGATTCTTCACCCAGTGAGCCACCTGGGAAATCTCACAGTAGCTCATCTCTCGTAACAAATGCAACCCTCTTCTGCAGGGTGGGTAGTGAGGGAGGCTGTTGGGGCAGGGAGTATATGAGAGCTCTGTACTTTTACTTGATTTTTCTGTAATCCTAAAACTGCCCTAAAAAATAAAGTCCTCATAAAATAAGGTAAAAACTTGCTTTCAAGAAAGAAGAAGAATGCACACCTTATATACAGGTAGACATGTTATTATATACTCAATGACTGTATATTCTCTTTGATGGTAACAGTGGCTGCTTCTGAGGGGGGGACTAAGTGACTAGGAGTCAAAAATAGGAGGAAATTATATTTTTATTTTTAGATTTTATTATTTTTATTGAAATATGAAATTGAATCCCATGAAGTATTTGTAAGAATCTGTTGATGTCTTTCCACAAACTGAACACAGCTGAGTAACCAGCACCCAAATCAAGAAACACAGCATTATTAGCTGCCTGCTAAGCCGCCTCCCTCCAGTTTCCCATCACCACCTCCACTCAGGGTAATTCCCTGAGGCAAAGGTGAAATTTTGCCTGATTCTCTACCTTATCTAGATGGAATCTAGATGTGTGCTTTTCTGTCTGGCTTCTTTTGCTTAGCATTTGTTCCAGAGATTCATCATCATTGTAGCCGGTAGTTACAGACCATTCACTCTATTGAATGGCATTTCATTGTATAAATATACCACAATCGATTTCTCTGTTTTACTGGTGATGGGCATTTAGGTAATTTCCAGTTTAGAGCTATTATGACTATTACTACCTTGAACATTTCAGACACATTGTTTTGTGAGGCAGTTATTTTTTATTATTTGTACTACTTGAATTTTGTATTATATGCTTGCATTATTTATAAAGAACACAGAAACCATATTTAAAAGCACCTTCTAGGGTATTTTAATTTGGATCAGAGATTTCTCTCCTTCCCTGCCTATAAGTAAGCAGAAAAATTAATAATAATAGCTAATATTTAATGGGACTTCCCTGAGAGCTCAGTTGGTAAAGAATCTGCCTGCAGTGCAGGAGACCCTGGTTCGATTCCTGGGTCAGGAATATCCGCAGGAGAAGGGATAAGCTACCCACTCCAGTATTCTTGGGCTTCCCTTGTGGCTCAACTGATAAAAAAATCTGCCTTCAATGTGGAAGACCTGGGTTCAATCCCTGGGTTGGGAAGATCCCCTGGAGAAGGGAAAGGCTACCCACTCCAGTATTCTGGCCTGATGCTTACTGAATCAACTATTTGCAAAACAAACAGAAAACCTTTTCATTTTCTCATTTATTGCTCCACGTTACCTGAGCTATAGATACTCTTGTTACTCTCATGTTTGACTTGCGGAAACTGAAACTGGGGAGTTTAAATAATTTCCCCAGAGTCATAGTTAGCAAATGGAGTTCAAACACAGGTCCCCAACTCTAAAGCTGTGCTTTGACCTCTATGCACAGTCTCCATTAGACAGGACTGGGCATCCAGGGAGCCAGTCAGAATGGAGAAGGAGGAGCTCAAATACAGCAGACCCAAACGCCCGCTCAGCCTAGCCCTACAGCGTGGTTTGCTCTTTGCCCCCTTTATGTCCTAATGAATCAAATCATTTTGAACACGAAAAAGAGTGAGATTGGATTTTTGCTAAGATGAAAGAAAGGAATCTGGCCCCACCTGGTATCTTCAAAGCTTTCCAGTGTAAGCTAGCAGAAAGCACTTCAGTGCAATGAAGTGGCAATTTAATAATTCCCCAAGAATACAAGAAGATTTGGCAAAGTCACAAGCAATCTGGATCCACCAGCACTTGGGCATAATGGAAAGAGCAGGCATCTTAAGCTCTAGAGCAGAAATCAGCCAGCTTTTCTATTAAGAGCCAGATAATAAACATTTTAGGTTTTGAAGGCCATATTATCTCTGTCACAACCACCCAACTCTGCCTTTGTGGCACGAAAGCAGGCATGGAAAGTATGTAACGGAATGGGAGTGGTTGTGTTCCAACAGAACTTTACCAATGGATGCTGAAATTTGAATTTCACATTATTTTCATGTACCACAGAAATATTTTTCTTCTCTTGATTTTTTCAAAAATTAAAACATGGTTTTAAATATTCTTAGTCTGAGATAGGTCTTTTTATTTTGTTAGAGAACCCTTGTATGAAATTACTGAGTAGAGAAAAATGTTTTCAAAATTCTTGAAGATAAAAAAGATTCTTAGTTTGACAACTGTACAAAATTAAGTGGTGGGGTCTGTTAGGACCAAACTGAAGCCAGGACAGGCTCTAAGCAGCAGGCTAGGCCTGAGGTTTAGTCTCTAGGAAAGCTGAGGCACTGGGAACTCCCGCAGGCAGTGTAGCTCAACCAATCAGAAAAAATCCCCGTAGACCACCACCACCCCACCCCCCCCACCCACCCCCGGGCCAGACCTGAGCCAATCCGGATAGGGATGCGAGGTTTAAAAGTCCCGGGTGCGCGTACCGTTTAACCAATCAGCTATACTGTTACAGGAACAAAGAATCGTCTGTATAAAAGTAGATGTGATTCAGAGCTCAGGGCTCTCCTCAAGACTCCACTGTGCTGGATGAGACTTGAGCCCTAGCTTGAGCTAGCAATAAACCCCTTTATGCTTTTGCATTGCTGTGGATGTCTTATTCTCTCAGTTTTGGGGACTCAGACACTGGGCATAACAGGGTCTGGAGATCTGGGTTTCATCCTGACTCATTATTTATTATTTACATGGCTTTAGAAGCATTACTTGAATTCTCCCAGCTTCCTTTCTCTCTTGGAGAAATGAGCAGAGGAGGCTCCATGCATGCAGGTCCTCTTTTGTGACTGGCACTAAGTCTGTGCTTTACTGAACTTAACCCTCATAATGACCAAAAGGAGCAGAAATTATACTATTGCCTCTTTTTGAACAGTTATAGTGTTGGGAAGAGTTTTTGTATATAATTTTGCCTGACTTGGCCTTCCTTGTTTATTGAGGTCAATCCTTATTATATGCAGAAGTTTCTATATTGGTTCAATGATAGTTTTCTTGCTTCTTCTAAGATTCTGTGGTTTTTTTTTTTTTTTTAGTATCTGTTGTACTGCACTTTAGAGTGAATTGTTTCATCTAATTATTCTATTCAGTTAGGAGTATATAAAAGTCCAATTTATACTCCAAATATCACTGAAGCAAAGTTGAATGCACATTCTGAATGAATGGTCACTATTTCTATTTATGTGCACAGAGTCTGGCTCACATACACTCATATAAAACACTGCATTAACTAAGAGAATGTCTGTGAATTGTCTAGTACAATGCCTGGCACAAGGGTAGTCTGACAATAGTTGTCCCCATCCTGCTTAAAGACAAGGGTCAGACTCAGAGAGCTTTTTCTTGGAAAAAGTGTCACCTGGAAAGATGAAGCCA
Organism: Ovis canadensis; assembly: GCF_042477335.2. Classification (NCBI taxonomy): domain Eukaryota; kingdom Metazoa; phylum Chordata; class Mammalia; order Artiodactyla; family Bovidae; genus Ovis; species Ovis canadensis. The sequence goes on along the minus strand of NC_091248.1, from coordinate 77,116,709 downwards.
AGATGACACCTTACTTCCACACTCACCTTGTACTCTTCCCAGCCCCAGGCCTGGAAACAACCATCTTCAAGGAATCATGGAGACCAGGATATATTTGAGTGAAAGGGCTATAGGAACTGCACACCAGTTTATTTTCTCGGTCCAAGCCTCAATATCCTTTCATATTTCAGTGATTCTCAAATGGAAGCAATTTAGGGGTATTTGAAGTCATCAGAGTGTCCAGGGATGTGAAATTTCCTATAATGCATAGAGCAGACTAGACTGATAAAGAATAGCCCCACAAACAGCATCCCTGCTAACAAATAGCTATCTGATCCCTGAATCAGTCATCACAGCTTGTCTTTCTTGAGTTCTGTTTCCTCAAGTATTGGCTCAGTTGGCAGGCACTCAGTTAACTTAATCACCACCCTTTCCTTAGTAGGTGCCAAATGTATTGAATTAACTACCATGCCTTATAGTAGATAAAACAGCAAGCCTTGACTGTTGATCTGATTTAAACAGAGCCTCAACCTATTACTTATCATTTCTTTTTAGAAAACTATCTTCCAGATTATTGGTTATGAACTCAGAACTTATGGTGAAGTCCCATTCATTTCTAGTCTATGCAAGTGCTCCATCTAGTCATTCAGCCCTGTTTGTTGCATCAACACCAATTAGAGGTATCCAGGACTTACACCATGCATTTTACCAAGCATTTTACAAGCTATTTAACCTTCACAATATCCCTATAAATCATGTACTCTTATTATCATTTTTTACAAAGAATCTGATACTCAGCATGGTGAGTAGTATACCCAAGATGGTGCAGCTATTATGTGGCAGAACCAACATTCCAAACCCCTGCAGTCAGACCTCAGGACCCATGCTGCATGCATTGCCTGTAACATGTAAAACATACCCAGTAAAATAGAAAATACAAAATAAAATACAAGAGCCATGGAAAATGTTAAACTACAGGGACAACAAAATCAAAAACAAATTTAAGTTTCGAGGTACTACAAAGTTATTGTGGCTGACTATATTTCACTCTGTGTTTCCTAGTAGCCAAAACTAAGGGCAAAACTCCTCAGATATGATTCCTTCCTGCCTTGAGGGAAATGCATCTCAAGAAGTTTCTGGATCATGAACATTGGTCCTGTGGAGTCTTGTATGCAGGCCTTTGATAAGACCTCAGTAAAACATTCCCTCCAATGTCCTTGTGTGTGTGCGCGCATGCACAGTTGCTTCAGTCGTGTCTGACTCTTCACATCCCTATGGACTATAACCTGCCAGGTTACAGGTAACCTGTAACCAGACAGGCTCCTCTGTCCATGAGATTCTCCAGGCCAAAATACTGGAGTGAGTTGCCATGCTCTCCTCCAAGGGATCTTCCTGACCCAGGGATCAAACCCACATCTCCTGAATTCCATGAATTGCAAGCAGATTCTTTACTGCTGAGCCATTGGGGAAGCCCAAAAACATCCTTACGTAACTGATTCTCATAGACCTTCAATACGAGACGAGCGCATGAAGACTGTTTCAGGACAGAGGGAATGAAAAGTATTCATTGAATTGAGAAGGCATCTTGAGACCATAAAACAAGGCAGGTAGCTTCATATACTCAATGAGTCAGTTTATCACAGGGTCACTTACTTACAGGGTTGGATTAGGTTGGGGGCAGACAATGATCTGGAAGCATTCACAGCTGCACTCCACATTGTTGAGGAGCCACTGGGACAATTTTACAGTTAACCTAGGGTATGGAAGTAGGTACTAGGAAACAGGATGTATGCTCCTAACTTAAGATTTATGAATGGGTAACTTATCTCATGGGTGTCAGGAATATATCAGTGAAGGTTTTCATTGTTTGAGATTAATAGAACATAGAGGCTACCATGGAGAAGGCAATGGCAAACCACTCCAGTACTCTTGCCTGGAAAATCCCACGGATGGAGAAGCCTGGTAGGCTGCAGTCCATGGGGTCTCGAAGAGTCGGACACGACTGAGCGACTTCACTTTCACTTTTCACTTTCATGCATTGGAGAAGGAAATGGCAACCCACTCCACTATTCTTGCCTGGAAAATCTCAGGGACGGCGGAGCCTGGTGGGCTGCTGTCTGTGGGGTTGCACAGAGTCGGACACGACTGAAGCGACTTAGCAGCAGCAGAGGCTACCTAGTTCTCTATGACTATTTGTTGTTGTTGTTGTTTGGTAGCTCAGTCGTATCTGACTCTCTGTGACCCCATGGACTACAGCATGCCAGGCTTCCCTGTCCTTCACCATCTCCTGGAACTTGCTCAAACTCATGTCCATTGAGTCAGTGATGCCATCCAACCATCCCATCCTCTGCTATCCACTTCTCCTGCCTTCAATCTTTCCCAGCATCAAGGTCTTTTCTAACGAGTCTTCTCTTCACATCAGATGGCCAAAGTGTTGGATATTCAGCTTCAGCATCAGTCCTTCCAATGAATATTCAGGACTGATTTCCTTTAGGATGGACTGGTTGGATCTCCTTGCAGTCCAAGGGACTCTCAAGAGTCTTCTCCAACACCACAGTTTAAAAGCATCAATTCTTTGGTGCTTAGCCTTTTTGATAGTCCACTCTCACATTTGTACATGACTACTGGAAAACCCATAGCTTTGACTATTTGGTCCTTTGTTGGCCAAGTAATGTTTCTGCTTTTTTTAAAACATGCTGTCCAGGTTTATCATAGCTTTTCTTCCAAGGAGCATCTTTTAATTTCATGGCTACAGTCACTGTCCACAGTGATTTTGGATCCCAAGAAAATTAAGTTTGTCACTGTTTACATTGTTTCCACATCTATTTGCCATGAAGTGATGAGACCGGCAAGAATACACAGAAGAACTGTACAAAAAGGATTTTCACGACCCAGTTTATCACGATGGTGTGATCACTCATCTTGAGGCAGACATCCTGGAATGTGAAGTCAAGTGGGCCTTAGGAAGCATCACTACAAACAAAGCTAGTGGAGGTGATGGAATTCCAGTGGAGCTGTTTCAAATCCTGAAAGATGATGCTGTGAAACTGCTGCACTCAGTGTGTCAGCAAATCTGGAAAACTCAGCAGTGGCCACAGGACTGGAAAACGTCAGTTTTCATTCCAATCCCAAAGAAAGGCAATGCCAAAGAATGCTCAAACTATTGCACAATTGCACTCATCTCACACGCTTGTAAAGTAATGCTCAAAATTCTCCAAGCCAGCCTTGGAGCAATACGTGAACCATGGACTTCCAGGTGTTCAAGCTGGTTTTAGGAAAGGCAGAGGAACCAGAGATCAAATTGCCAACATCTGCTGGATCAGGGAAAAAGCAAGGGAGTTCCAGAAAAACATCTATTTCTGCTTTATTGACTATGCCAAAGCCTTTGACTGTGTGGATCACAAGAAACTGTGGAAAATTCTGAAAGAGATGGGAATACCAGACCACCTGACCTGCCTCTTGAGAAACCTATATGCAGGTCAGGAAACAACAGTTAGAACTGGACATGGAACAACAGACTGGTCCCAAATAGGAAAAGGCGTACATCAAGGCTGTATATTGTCACCCTGCTTATTTAACTTCTATGCAGAGTACATCATGAGAAAGGCTGGGCTGGAGGAAGAACAAGCTGGAATCAAGATTGTCGGAGAATATCAATAACCTCAGATATGCAGATGACACCACCCTTATGGCAGAAAGTGAAGAGGAACTAAAAAGCCTCTTGAAGAAAGTGAAAGAGGAGAGTGAAATAGTTGGCTTAAAGTTCAACATTCAGAAAACGAAGATCATGGCATCTGGTCCCATCACTTCATGGCAAATACATGGGGAAACAGTGGAAACAGTGTCAGACTTTATTTTGGGGGGCTCCAAAATCACTGTAGATGGTGATTGCAGCCATGAAATTAAAAGACACTTACTCCTTGGAAGGAAAGTTATGACCAACTTAGACAGCATATTCGAAAGCAGAGACATTACTTTGTCAACAAAGGTCCATCTAGTCAAGGCTATAGTTTTTCCAGTAGTTATGTATGGATGTGAGAGTTGGACTATAAAGAAAGCTGAGCACAGAAGAATTGATGCTTTTGTTCTGTGGTGTTGGAAAAGACTCTTGAGAGTCCCTTGGACTGCAAGGGGATCCAACCAGTCCATCCTAAAGGAGATCAGTCCTGGGTGTTCACTGGAAGGACTGATGTTGAAGCTGAAACTCCAATACTTTGGCCACCTGATGTAAAGAGCTGACTTATTTGAAAGACCCTGATACCTGGAAAGATTGAGGGCAGAAAGAGAAGATGACAGAGGATGAGATGATTGGATGGCATCACTGACTCAATGGACATGAGTTTGTGTAAACTCCAGGAGTTTGTGATGGACAGGGAGGACGAGCATGCCCTGGTTCATGGGGTCACAAAGAGCTGGACACAACTGAGTGACTGAACTGAGCTGAACTGATGAGACCAGATAGGCCCAGCATTTTGCATGACATACTCTGTATTTAAGTTAAATCAGCAGGATGACAATATACAGCCTCGATGTACTCCTTTCCCGATTTGGAACCAGTCCACTGTTCCATGTCCAGTTCTAATTGTTGCTTCTTACTTGCATACAGGTTTTTCAGGAGGTAGGTAAGGTTGTCTGGTAGTCCCATCTCTTTTAAGAATTTTCCACAGTTTGTTATGATCCACACAGGCAAAGGCTTTAGCATAGTCAATGAAGCAGAAGCAAATGTTTTTCTGGAATTCTTTTGTCTTTTCTGTGATCCAATGGATGTTGGTAATTTGATCTCTATGTCTATTAAACAACATATATTAACTACAAAACCCTTGATGACAGAGAGGTGCACAGTACAGTCCTGGGCAGCGTCAGTGAAATAAGATAGTTACTGAGATCTTAAATTATACAAAAGGGCAGCCATAAAGACCATCCAAGACAATGATGGTCCAAATATTTCTTGATACAATCTACCACATCCGTCCCAACCTGCTACAACTCATTTGTCCTTGGGCAAGAGAACAAAGGGGAAAAAGGATATTCAAAGAACTTGTCTCTTGGATAACTACAAATGAATTTCCCCACCCCCACACTTAGATTTCTAAACATCCTATAATAAATTGATGCACTGATGTCAGTGCTTTTTAAAAGGAAAACACAATCTCATTACAAGAGGAATTAAGTTGTCCATTTCTTACATTTATACTGAGTCAGTTTGAGTCCCATGTTGTGCAGTGATGATTGTGCATGACCCTGCCTCAAGACATTTCCGCGTAAAATGGAGGAGAAGTAGTAGTGACTCAGTGCCTTATTTTCCCTTATCTTAAGGAAACGTTTGCTCTTGCTGAACTTGATGTTTGTACATATGAGTGTAAGAATTCTTCACCACTCAGCAATGACCAATGACCCAGGCTGACCAGTTGGCCTCATTAAATGAGATTCTTGGCTTTTGAGTACCACAGAAGCAAAGGGAATATGTTTTAGGAGGACTTGGGTTTCTTTAATTGGACATATGATTTTTATTTGTTTGGTGGACCAATGGAGAAAGAGAGACATTAGTGGCATTTTATGACTTGTTAAGACTAATTGAAAAATCTGAGGAATGAAGCCTTCTGTGAAGAGAGTGCTCTAATGGGAATGGATGTGATGATTATTTACCTAATTGAACAATAATGACGGAGGTGCAGGCCACTTTTCCCGGGATTAATAAAGAACCTGGGAGTTGACAGTTTAGGCCATTAAGCTCAGCTAGTACTCAATCTTGGTGAAGGGCATGGTGCCAGAATTATATTAGTATTGTGAAATGAGCCCAAAACTTAGAGACACGAGAACTTTTCTGAGAAATAATTTTACTTGGCAGTTAATCATCTGACATCAGTTTGGGCAATGCAAGTTCTCTCATTAAACTAACTTTCACATAAGGTCTTGAAATCTTATTCCATTTAGAGTGTTCTCAAGCATATGGTTGTTATAAAAGCAAAGTGGGAGAGAGTGGGATCCTTAGTAATATCAAAAATAGTTTCCTGCACAACTGCAAGCAAACAAGCCATTATCACCTCCCTTGCTTTTAAAACAAAACAAACAACATAATGACACTAAGTTGAACTAGAAGCATCACAAACTCTGGAGATTCATGGTTGAAACTGTTACTCAGAGTGTCCCTACAGTAAAACCAAGCAACACTACTCCATAATCCCTAGTTGGCACTAAACATATCTTACATTATCAGAAATCTCAATCTCATAGAAATTGTGTTTGTATTCAATAGCCCCCTATCCAGTGCAACAAATGTTCATGTACTACTCACTTACCAAGAAAAAGAGTTACTCAGCTTTCTGCTACTGCCGCTAAATCGCTTCAGTTGTGTTAAACTCTGTGCGACCCCATAGACGGCAGCCCATCAGGCTCCCCTGTCCCTGGGATTCTCCAGGCAAGAACACTGGAGTGGGTTGCCATCTCCTTCTCTGATGCATGAAAGTGAAAAGTGAAAGTAAAGTCGCTCAGTCGTGTCCGACTCTTCACGACCCCATGGACTGCAGCCTACCAGGCTCCTCCATCCGTGGGATTTTCCAGGCAAGAGTACTGGAGTGAGGTGCCATCGCCTTCTCCACTCAGCTTTCTAGGTGTTCACTATTCCTATAATTCTGCTCCGCATGGGAAAGTTCAAACCTCAACTTAAAGCAAGTAGAAACGGTGCTTCAACTTTCTCTCTATGCAGAGTGAATCCTACACTGGTGGCCTTGCATTTTCAAGGTATTTGCAAATATGTTTTGTAAGCCAACATTTCCTTCTTTTTCTAGCAAACACTGAATATTTTGCAAGACAGTATAAAAAGGGATGAGAATAAAAACATGAATAAGGCACAGCCACTGTGGTACTGCAACCTAGCACAGACCTTAGAATCAAGAGAGCTCTTTTAAAAAGAAAAATTGGGGTATAGTTGCTTTACTGTATTGTGTACAACGAAGTGAATCAGCTATACATATACATATATCCCCTCTGTCTTAGACCTCCCTCCCACCACCACCCCCAACGCCCCCCATCCCGACCCCACAATCAAGGTCATCACAGAGCACCAAGCTGAGTTCCCTATGCTATATAGCAGGTTTCCACTAGCTATCTATTTTACATATACACATGGAATATTACTCAGCCATTAAAAGGAGTGAAATTGGGTCATTTGTAGAGAGAGCTCTTTTGGAAACCTGTTGAGGGAGCAAAACTTCCAATCATATTCCTCCTTCCAGCATCTGGATTTCTAATCATTATCTTAATCTACATTGAGTGAAGTCGCTCAGTCATGTCCGACTCTTTGCGACCCCATGGGCTGTAGCCTACCAGGCTCCTCTGTCCATGGGATTTTCCAGGCAATAGTACTGGAGTGGGTTGCCATTTCCTTCTCCAGGGGATCTCCCCGACCCAGGGATCATACCCGGGTCTCCCACATTGTAGACAGACGCTTTACCGTCTGAGCCACCAGGGAAGAAGTAATCTACGTTGAAGAAGATGGTTAATGTGGCTCCATCTGCTCTGAGGCATTACCTCTCTAGCAACCTCTGCAGGAGCCTGCAGCCAGCCAATTAAGCAACAACAGTAATAATGTAGTCATTTATTTAGTAGGAAGTTACCAAGCTTTTACCACATAATAAAACAATGTCAGGGTCCAGAGACATAAAGGTGAATTTTTAAAAAATCTCTATCTTCCCAAACTATAGTGTAATTGAAAAGAAATATTAAAAACGTTAATGTGTTACAGGTACTTCGATAGTAGGGTAGGGAGAAGCCCAGAAGTGGGAATCAGCCAATCTCAGTGGTCTTTAGGAAGAAGAACATGCATCATAAAGGAGCTAATCTTGAACTAAACTTTAAAAAGCTAAGAGATATCCTTCAGGTAGAGGTACATAAAGAACTTGCCAAGTCAAGGGACTGACATAAAGAAAAGGGCTGGCAGAGGAAAACGCTGGGGATGGTCAAGGAACAGTAAGGTCTTCTCTCTTAACTACATCTTAAGTGCCTCACTTGATTAAGCAGCACTTCCACTCTTTCTGCAAACTAGCAGAAAATACCCTACCAGCATCTGTGGCAAGTCAGATGGACACTAATGAGCCTGTCCCCTTTCTGCTTCCGCTTCTTGTATTATGTGAGTCACAGGAGTTTGTTCCCAGTTTGTGGCAGTGGTACTCATTACTGAAATTATATAATTAACATAAACAACACTGGAGAGTTGTTGCTTCTGTGAAAATTAAGTTGGGTATTTTGAAAAAACTTGACTTTTATTTTTACTGAGTCACTAAGAGAAGCTACAATAGAAGTAAGCCCAGGAAATGGAACTATAAAAGAATAAAGGAGGATTATAAAATTCCCTATGATGAGATTCTGCCTCAAATTGCTTTGCTGATATCTCAAGTTCTCACTCTAAAGAAACCAGGACTGGAAATCATGTAAGATGCATTATGGAGGCATTTTATGCACTAAAAAAGATGATTCATAAAATCAAAGTCTTGCCCCTATGTGAAAGATAAGAAAAATGTACACTCAAGTTTTACGTTAAGATATTTTAAGGTGGTTTTTTGGGTGTGCTTTCTTTCTTTAACCAATGTTTTGACCATCAAACTGGTGTCACTATTAATGTACTGGTTGAAAGAGTTTCTCTTGTAGCATGAATTTAGGAGAGGATGAGAAAAGATCAAACTGAAGAAAGAGGCAGGAAGGCTCCAAAAGTCACAATAGGGCATTTGGACTTTATTCTATAGATCAGGGAGTGGCAAACTATAGCTCACAGGTCAATCTCAGCCCAAATCCATTTTTATAAATAAAGTTTTATTGGGACATAGCCATGTCCATTCAGTTAGAGGAGTACCTATGGCTGCCTTCACACTACAATGGCAGAGCTGAAGAGTTGTTATAGAGATGGTGTGCAGATATACAAGAAGGTTTAGGCTATGCCTACAGGAAAAGCATGAAATACTTCCTTCTTGCCAGTCACTTCTTTCAACAAAAGCCCTCGGCCACTGCAGGACCAAATGCCCTAGAGAACAAGGAAAGGCACAGAAATAAAAATCCCTCAACTCTTGGGGATGGAGGTATGAAATGGCTGGTCCAGGATATTAAACTAATACTAATTAGAAGTCTCCTACCACTAGGGAAAGACATTGAAAATCTCTCCCACACAAGACCCACCACTTTGATTTCCAGGGAGGAACTGGAACACTGAGAATGTCCCACCCCCAGGGCCCAGGTGTACAGGTCTATGTGAGACTGAGGCTTGGCCAGGAAAAAATAGAGCATTACAACTACCTGCTTAGTAAGCATTGAGCAGCAAATAGTAACAATGCTACAGGACTACAAATGCATCTGAAAGCCAAGAATGGAGTATTAAAACCCTCCAATACCCCAACTCCCATGCTAATAGAGCATCCAAAAGGAATCTGAAGCCTCTAGGGACTGAGGATGTCCACAGCAACATCATTAACCATTAGGGAAATGCACACTGAAGTCATAATGAAAGGCCACAGTCTGGGCTTCCCCAGTGGCTCAGCAGGTAAAGACTCTGCCTGCAATGCAGGAGACACAGGAGATGCAGGTTCGATCTCTGGAGTAGGAAATGGCAACCCATTCCAGTATTCTTTCCTGAAAAATCTCATGGACAGGGGAGCCTGGCGGGCTACAGTCCAACGCGTTGCAAAGAGGTGGACATGACTGAGCAACTGAGCACAGCACAGTACACTCATGGCTGAGTAAATAAAACACATTGAGAATATCAAGTGGTACCAAGGATGCAGAAGTATTTCTCATACTTTATTGGTAAGGAGCACTCTGGTGCAGCAACTCTGGAAAACAGTTGAGCAGTTTCTTATGAAAAGCTATACTTACCCTAGGGCCCAACAGTCTACTCCTGGGTATTTACCCTAAGAAAATGAAAACTTATGTTCACATAAAATCTTATATAGGAATGTTCATAGCAGTTTTATTTGGGACAGCTGAAACCTGGAAGCAACCCAAACAGAATGAGCTTATCTTCCTGTATTTGCAGGAAGCACAACCATCTACCCATTCCAGGACCCTAATATAGTGTTGACTCCTCCCCCTACCTCACTTTTAAAACACCAAAGTCCTCCTTATTTTGCCTTCAAAATATATGTCATATCTGCATTTTCTTCCCTATTTTTGCTCCTATTTGACATACGCTAGGTACCAACGATCTCTTTCTTGAACTTCTGCACAGTTCCCTAACAAATATAAATGGCAATTCCAGTATTGTGTGTTAGTCACTCAGTCATGTCTGAGTCTTTGCAATCCCACGGACTGTAGCCTGCCAGGCTTCTCTGTCCATGGAATTCTCTAGGCAAGAATACTGGAGTGGGTACCAATTCCCTCGATTGAAATCGGCTCGCCTGCATTGCAAGCCAATTCTTCACCATCTGAGCTACCAGGAAAGCCCAAATTCAGTATTAGACCTACCAAATGGATCTACCCCCTCCCCTTACCCATGTAAAACATATGCTTGGATACATAAACATTTAATTTTCCCACCAGTATATGGCGGGGTGGAGGGCGGGGGAAGAAAGCTCCTTTAATTGGCACATAAGATCTTAAAAATCCTCTCCAGGCCCATTTCTTGCCACTTTCAAGCACCTATTTTAGGCTTCAGCAACAACAAATAGATGTTAATATGCAAAAGCATCTCTCACTCTGTCTCTCCTCCGTGACTTCATTCATGCTGTCATCTGTGCCAGAGTTAACATCCTTCCCTCCCTCTTCCACTGACCTGTCCAAACCTTTAGGGTTCAGTTCAGGGGTCACCTCATTTTGACTTCTACCTACAATACCCATTCTCCTGCTCCAACTGGGAACCCACTTTCATGTTTGTAAGAACCTGTCAAAGGAGCACTAAAGACTGCTGTGAGCCTGGTTTTGGCTTTTCTGAGTATGACAGTTTCCTAGAATTGTTCACAGAAGAGATTTTAAAAAGCAAGAATAATACATAGAAGTGATTAAGCCTTTCAAATATGCCCTTTGTTCCCAAGGTTCCATTAATTGCCATTTAGGGGAGGCTTATTTGCAATGTCCTCAATTACTTAGGCAACTAAATAGCATTTACCGATCAGATAGAGCAGCATTTGCTTAATAGCAAATAACAAATGCAGTAGCACAGTCCATTGATAGTCTCCTTCCAGAGATGGCTTTATTTAAGTTTGCGCTCCAGAGGGAAATAGCTTTTTTTTTTTTCCACTGGAGTACATTATAATTGTTCACATAACCACTTATATCTAGAGATTGGGGTTTTTTCCCTTAATTTTTTACAGAATTAAGTAATGAATAAACCAAAAGAGCATATCTAAGTAACTCCAGAGTCCATTCCACTCATTCAAATCTATTCCTGCCAGTAAAAGCTTCATGAAATTCCTATCTGATCAAATCACAACCCCACAACTCTGAAGACCCTGCTCTCATCTGACCTTCTCAGCTAGAACAACTCTGACTACCCCAGAATTGCTGTGAGATTTCTCTTCTCCAACTTTTTAGACAGTTTTGTGGTAGTTTCTATGTGCTTGCCAATGCTTCTAATTGTTGTTACCTATAGGGAAACAAAAGAGAAGAAACAGGCAGAACACTGATGTTCAATATAAAAATGCCAGTTGGGGACTTGGCAAGGGGCAGGCAAGACCAGATTGTGGAAGGCTTTGATGCTAAATTCAGGGCTCAGACTTTATTAATGGTGAAGATTCAGATAAAGAAGGTTTTCAGGTCCTTGACAGAGTGTTATATCCCATGTCTCAAGAAAGTGGCCTTAAGTCAATGAATCCATCTTAAGTGATGGATCAGCTATTGATCAGCAGAAAATCCCTGAAGCACTGATTTGAGAATGATTCTGGATCACATAATTAATGAGAAATATCTGCATAGAGGTACGAGGAGAAGGAACTTCTCTACACACAGCATATTATGCCATAGCTCTGGACATCTATACAACTTATATAGTCTACAATTATAGAACTGAGCACAAAGTCTCTAACATTGGTCTCAGATTTTGGCCTCAGTTCCTCAGTAGTTTAAAAAACTAAGTCAATTGATCATGCACTTGACTTTGTCCAAAGAGGAAAGAAGAAGAAATTAGAGGAAGAGGACCACAATTCATGTAGGGTGGTAACAAGAAGTCCAAGTTGTAAAATGATGGGTGCAGAAAGGAACATTTTGAAAGGCTTCATGGGAATAAATATTTGCCTTTTTCTCAGTTTTGCCTTATATTGGTCCTCACACTGTCCCTGGGCAATGGCAACCCACTCCAGTACTCTTGCCTGGAAAATCCCATGGACGGAGGAGCTTGGTAGGCTGCAGTCCATGGGGTCGCTAAGGGTCTGGCTCGACTGAACGATTTCACTTTCACTTTTCACTTTCATGCATTGGAGAAGGAAATGGCGACCCACTCCAGTATTCTTGCCTGGAGAATCCCAGGGACAGAGGAGCCTCAGTTCAGTTCAGTTGCTCAGTCGTGTCCAACTCTGCGACCCCATGAATCGCAGCACGCCAGGCCTCCTTGTCCATCACCATCTCCTGGATTTCACTCAGACTCACGTCCATCGAGTCCGTGATGCCATCCAGCCATCTCATCTTCTGTCGTCCCCTTCTCCTCCTGCCCCCAATCCCTCCCAGCATCAGAGTCTTTTCCAATGAGTCAACTCTTCACATGAGGTGTCCAAAGTACTGGAGCTTCAGCTGTAGCATCATTCCCTCCAAAGAAATCCCAGGGCTGATCTCCTTCAGAATGGACTGGTTGGATCTCCTTGCAGTCCAAGGGACTCTCAAGAGTCTTCTCCAACACCACAGTTCAAACGCATCAATTCTTCGGCGCTCAGCCTTCTTCACAGTCCAACTCTCACATCCATACATGACCACAGGAAAAACCATAGCCTTGACTAGATGGACCTTAGTCGGCAAAGTAATGTCTCTGCTTTTGAATATACTGTCTAGGTCGGTCATAACTTTTCTTCCAAGGAGTAAGCGTCTTTTAATTTCATGGCTGCAGTCACCATCTGCAGTGATTTTGGAGCCCCTCAAAATAAAGTCTGACACTGTTTCTACTGTTTCCCCATCTATTTCCCATGAAATGATGGGACTGGATGCCGTGATCTTCGTTTTCTGAATGTTGAGCTTTAAGCCAACTTTTTCAGAGAAGCCTAGTGGGCTGCCATCTATGGGGTTGCACAGAGTCGGACATAACTGAAGCGACTTAGCAACAGCAGCAGCAAACATCTTTTAAACTCCTCTTCTATGACTTTAAAGGTCAACTCTATGATAATATTTCTTATCAGTCATTACAAAAATCCTTCCTAAGTGGCTGCGTCTGAGTGATGACAGACTCTAATAATAAAATTTAACTCTTACTTTGCCTTACATTTTCTCTATTGAAAGTGAAAGTGAAAGTCACTCAGTCATGTCTGACTCTTTGCGACCCCATGGACTACAGTCCATGGAATTCTCCAGGCCAGAATACTGGAGTGGGTAGCCTTTCCCTTCTCCAGGGTATCTTCCTGACCTAGGGATAGAACCCAGGTCTCCCCCATGCAGGCAGATTCTTTACCAGCTGAGCTATCAGGGAAGCCATTTGCCACCTAATAAATCAGAAAAAAAAAAAAAAAAGGCTCCAGGAATTCATTTCTACTGTAGCATAGCTGCAAATTTGAAAGAGACTGAAATCAACCACTTTTATGTGTTTTGTTAGATTCTTTCACAGGACTGGTTAACATCTTGACAGATATCATTTGGAGATTCACTGGAGACTTCATGGCACCTGACCTGGTTTGCCGCGTGGTCCGCTATTTGCAGGTATGTAGCACCTTCCAAATATGATGAGGCAAACTGACACCAAAATTACCTCTTGGATTCTTCATAAGGAAAATAGTATAAAACCCTATACTTTGCTGCAACAAATTGCTTACTTCTTCATAGTTGAAAGGACAAGCAAAATTTATATTTTTCATGTTTTTTGTTTGTTAAAAATAATACATGTATCAAGAAAACACAAGTAAGCAATAATAAGAACATAAGCATTCCTAGTTTAAGCATTAGGTAAAATTTCTGGGTTATTATTCTTTTTGACATATTCTGGCTGTCTTAGTCCAAGGATGCTGATATAAAAATACTGTTCTGACCTGGAGAATTCCATGGACTATATAGTCCATGGAGTCACAAAGAGTCAGACACGACTGAGCAACTTTCACAGAGTAGGTGGCTTATAAACAACAATTTATTTCTCACAGTTCTGGAGGCTGGAAGTCGAAAATTAGTGTACCAGCCTGGTCAGGTGACGGCCTTCCTCCCGACTGCAGACATCTCATTATTTCCTCACACACCATGACCAAATGGGATTTATTCCAGGTATGCAAGGCTGGTTCAACATTCAAAACTCAATTGATGTAATTAATAACATAAAAAGGTAAGAAAAGATTATATGATCCTATCAGTAGATACAGAAAAAGCATTTGAGAAAATCCTATACCCACTCCGATAAAAATTCTCAGCAAACTATGTATAGAGAGAAACTTCCTCAACTTGATAACAAAAATCTGTAAAAAAAAAAAAACCCTACAACTACCTCAGGCTTAATGGTGAGAAGCTAGAAGCTTTCCTCTTGAGACTGGAAATAACACAAAGATGTCTCCTTTCACACTCATATTCAGCATCATGTTGGAAGTTCCAACTAATTCAATATGACAAGAAAAAAAATAAAAGGTTACACAGATTGGTACAGAAAGATGAAATTAAAAACATCTGTGTTTACAAATAACTTTGTCTATACAGACAACTAAGTGAAAACCAGCAAGGTCGCAGAAAACAAGGTTAGAGGACCAAAGAGGATGAGCTGGCTGGATGGCATCATCAACTCAATAGATATGAGTTTGAATAGGCTCCAGGAGTTGGTGATGGACAGGGAAGCCTGGAGTGCTGCAGTCCATGGGGTTGCAAAGAGTAGGACACAACTGAGCGACTGAACTGAACTGAACATACAAAAGTTCAGATGTTTTTTCATATACCAACGATCAACAATTTGAAGTTAAAATTTAAAACACAGTACCATTTATGTTAGCACCCAAAATATGAAATATTTAGGTATAAATATAACAAAATATGTGCAAGATCAATATGAAGAAAACTGGAAAAACTCTGAAAAAAAACAAACAATATCTTGAAATGTATAGATATTCCATGTTCATAGATAGGAAGACTCACTATTGTCAAGATGACAATTCTGCCAATACAACTTATAAATTCAATGCGATTCCAATCAAAATCCCATCAGGTTATTTTATATATATGGACAAACTCTAAAGTTTAAGTAAAAAACACAGAACAGTCAATACAATACGGAAAAAGAAGAATATGGATGGAAGATTGACCCTATCTGATTTCAAGAATTACAAAATGCTCGAAAAATCAAAACAGCATGATACTGGAAAAGAATCAACAAATAGATCAATGGAGCCGAATAGACAGTGCAGAAAGAGATACACACAAAAAGTCTAATGGATCTTTAACAAAGGATCAAAGGCAGTTCAATGGAGAAAGGATAGCCTGCTCAAGAAATGCTGCTGGAGTCACTGGATATCCATTTGCAAAAAGAATAAGCAAGAATCCAGTCTCAGACTTCGCCGCTTTCACGAGGACTAACTCAACATGGATCACAGACTGGAATGGAATATGAAGTACCATAAAACTACTAGAAAATAACACAGGAGAAAATCAGGGGACTTTGGATATTTCTGTGATTTTTTTAGATATAACATCAAAAGCACAATCCATGAAAGAAACAATTGAAAGTTGGGGTTTTATGAAAATTTAAAATTTATTCTCTGCAAAAGACACTGTCAAGAAACTGGAAAAAATAGGGCACAGAATTGGGAAAAATATAGAAAACATATATTTGATAAAGAAACAAAAGTGAAAGAAAGAAAATGAAGTTGCTCTGTCGTGTCCAACTCTTTGCAACCCCACGGACTGTAGCCTACCAGGTTCCTCTGTCTATGGGATTTTCCAGGCAAGAATATTGGAGTGGGTTGCCATTTCCTTATCCAGGAGATCTTCCTGACCCAGGGATTGAACCCAGGTGTCCCACATTGTAGGCAGACGCTTTATCATCTGAGCCACCAGGGAAGTCAAAGAAACAAAGAAATCCTCAAATAACAATAAGAAAATAAACAACCCTCATCAAAGTGGTCAAAAGACCTGAACAGATACTTCACCAGAGAAGATCTACAGATGGCAAGCAAGCATATAGAAAGAATTTCAACATTCATTACTTAGACATTAGGAAATTCCAAATTAAAACAATGAGATACCACTATACACCTATTAGAATGGCTAAATCAGTATTTTTTAAACTGACGATACCAAGCGGGACTGAGAATATGTAGCTATAGGAAGTCTCATTCATCTTTTGTGGAAATGCAAAATGGTATACTTTAGAAGACAATTCGGCAATTTCTTATAAACTTGAACATACTCTTACCATAAGATCTAGCAATTGTGCTCCTAGGCATTTACTCAGTTGAGTTGACAACTTACATCCGCATGAAAGTCTGCACAAGAATGTTTATAGCAGTTTCACTCACAATTGCAAGAAATTGAGAGCAAGATACTCCTCAGAAGCTGAATGGATAAATAAACCAAAAGAGCTATCAAGCCATGAAAAGTCGTGGAGGAATCTTAAAAGCACATTGCTAACTGAAAGAAGCAAGTCTAAAAAGACGATGTTTGTGTGATTATAACTACATGACATTGAAAAAGGAAAAACCATGCAGACAGTAAAAAGATCAGTGGTTGCCAGGGATTGGCAGGGATTAAATAGATAAAGGCACAAGGGATTTTTAGGACAGTAAATCTCTTCTGTATAACACTGTAATAAAGGATACATGGCATTACGCATTTATCAAAACCCATGGAACTGTACAACACAAATAGTGAATCTCAATACAAGCCATGGACTTCAGTTAATCATAATGTATCAATATCAGTCTGTTAATTTTAAAAAATTTACCCACACTAATGTAAGGTTTAATAAGAAGAGAAAGTATGTGTGGGGGGGGTGGGGGGGTAGGGGGGGGCGGAGCGGCATGGCTAATATGGGTACTCTTTGTCTTATCTGCTCAATTTTTTCTGTAAAACCAAAACTGTTCTAAAAGATAAAGTATATTGATTTTTTAAAGTCAGTCCAGAGATTCTACTTTAAATGAATCCAATCTGGCATTTTTCTAAATAAAAAAATTGAAGTTTTCTGCATTTAAGTCTCATTTTTCTACAAGAATTTTTTTTTTGGGGGGGTTTCGTATTTGCTAGGTCATTTTTGTCAGAATTGAGGGTGGGATGGTGAGAATTTAGACATATGTCCTCAAGCTTCCATCTGTTCTCCAAATGGTATCCCATATGTTGTTGACGTGTAGAAATTTTATTGTTGACATTTATGAATTGACTATAATTGTACTTTAATTTCCTTCTTGACTCAAGTTAATTATAAGGGTGTTTAAATTTCCAAGTGGTATTTAAAAAAAAATTCATGATACTAATTTCAGCTTTCATTGCTTGTTGTTTTAAATTTGTGAATTGTATAAATTTCACTTTTTGGAATATATTGAGGGTTTTTTTTCCTTGATAGCTTAGTTTATGATTAATTTTTGAAATACTGCTTAGATATTTTATAATAATGTGTATCATTCTTAGAGTTTGTTTAATTATTTCTACCTATGTATTATTGTACCTGTTTCCTCTGTAGAACTTTGAACATTTTAGTTACATATATTTCAGTTCAGTTCAGTTCAGTCGCTCAGTCATGTCCGACTCTTTGAGACCCCATGAATTGCAGCTCACCAGGCCTCCCTGTCCAACACCAACTCCCAGAGTTCATTCAAACTCACATCCATCGAGTCAGTGGTGCCATCCAGCCATCTCATCCTCTGTCGTCCCCTTCTCCTGCCCCCGATCCCTCCCAGCATCAGAGTCTTTTCCAATAGTCAACTCTTCGCATGAGTTGGCCTAGTTACTGGAGTTTCCAGCTTTAGCATCATTCGTTCCAAAGAACACCCAGGAACGATTTCCTTTAGAATGGACTGGTTGGATCTCGTTGCAGTCCAAGGGACTCTCAAGAGTCTTCTCCAACACCACAGTTCAAAAGCATCAATTCTTTGGCACTCAGCCTTCTTCACAGTCCAACTCTCACATCCATAGATGACTACTAGACAAACTATAGCCTTGACTAGACAGACCTTTGTTGGCAAAGTAACATCTCTGCTTAAATACCATGGTCAGGTATTTAGAATACTTATTTATTTAATTTTGGCTGCATTGTGTCTTAGTTGCAAAGCACGGGCTCAGTTATTCCAGCCTGCAGCCTTAGTTGCCCATTGGCATGTGGGATCTTGGTTCCCTGACCAGGGATTGGACCTGTGTCCCCTGCATTGCAAGGCAGATTGTTAACCACTGGACCACCAGGGAAGTTCCCATTGTCAGGTTATTTTAAATGTCACTCATTCCTGCACCTAGAACCACATCTAGCACGAAGTAACCACTTGCTGGTATTTGTTGAAGGAAAAAAGAAGGCGACTGGTTCTGGCTCTCACACCATTTTTCTATACAAACTTTGAGTCACTGATTCTCAATAATCAAGGGTGGTCCATGGCTCTACAGCAGGGGCATCACCTGGGATCTTGTTAGAAATGCCAAATCTCGGGCCAACCCTAGGCCTATTGAATTAGGGGCTATAGTTCAACAAATCCCTGGTTGATCCCTGTGCACATTCACATTTGAGAAACACAGTTCTAAGCTACAAGGAGATAATATTAGCCCTCCCAGGAGAGTTAAGAGTGTCAGATGGGATGACTAATGTGAAAATGTCTTGAATATTGAAGCGTCTCTTAATTTCATGGCTGCAATCACCATCTGCAGTGATTTTGGAGCCCCCCAAAATAAAGTCTGACACTGTTTTCACCGTTTCCCCATGTATTTGCCATGAAGTGATGGGACCAGATGCCATGATCTTCGTTTTCTGAATGTTGAGCTTTAAGCCAGCTTTTTCACTCTCCTCTTTCACTTTCCTCAAGAGGCTTTTTAGTTCCTCTTCACTTTCTGCCATAAGGATGGTAACATCTGCATATCTGAGGTTATTGATATTTCTCCTGGCACTCTTGATTCCAGCTTGTGCTTCCTCCAGCCCAGTGTTTCTCTATATTTAGTGTTATGCTGTTGTTACATTTGGGCTTCGGTGGTGGCTCAGACCATAAAGTGTCTGCCTGCAATGTGGGAGACCCCGGTTCGATGTTACATTTAGGTTCATTGACATTCTGTTGCCATTGTGGTATTGTATCTATTATAATATAAATGATCCCTTCAATCCACATAGTACTAATTGCTTTGAATTTAATTTGTCTAATAGTACTATTGCAAGGAATGCTTTCTTTTAGTTTTCAGTTGCTCATTATACCATTGGCCATCACTCTATTTTTAAACTTTGATAATCTTTTGGTTTTAGAAGTTTCCCTTCTAAATAGTATACAGTTGGATTTGGGCAAGAGTTGTGTAAACAATCTTTGTTTCAGTGGAGGAGCTCAAGCCATTCATTTTTATTTTGACAAATAGTGTTTGGTACTATTTCAATCATACCATTTTAATCTTTCTGTGTTAATTTTTTATTCACTCATTTTTTTCCCTTTCTATATATTTGGTTATAACTGTGGTAGGCTGAAAAATGGCCCCCCAAACATTTCTAAATCCTAATACATGAAACCTATGTATGTTACCTTATATGGCAAAAAAGACTTTGCAAATGTGATTAATTTAATGATTTTGAAATGAGAAGACTATTCTGAATTCTCTCAATAATTATTACTATTGAGTCCAAAGGCAAACATACACATCCTTGTAAGAGGGAAGCAGAGGAAGTTCTGACACGCAGACAGAAGGGGCGCTGTAACCATGGGCTCAAAGATGGTATTGGTGTGGCCACAATTCAGAGTTCTCTGGTAGCCACCTAAAGCTGGAGAAGACTAGGAAAGAATTCTCCCCCAGAGCCTCGAGAGGGAGAGTGGCCCTACCAACACCTTGATTTTGACCCCGTACAACTGATTCTGACTTCTGGTCTCCAAAAATATAAAAGAATAAATTTATGTTGGTTTAAGCCACAGTGTTTGTGGCAATTTGTTATGGTGGCCATAGGACTCTAATAGGTCTTTTTTCTGTATTTCTATTTTACTCTATCATAGCTTATCTTTAAAGTGCAATACATCTCAATCAAAATTAAAACAACAAAAAAGATGTCTAAAATATCTAAATAGAAATTTGATGCGATTGCTTTCCTTCTCCTTTCTGCCCTCATCCAACTCACCAAATTTTCTCTGAAATATTATGTAATGATATTCATAGCTATTTTAAACATTTTGTGTTTTTCTGACTCATTGCTTACTATGGCTTTCGTATTTTATCCCCTTTCCTTTTCTTGAGTACTTAATTTCAAAACCATTCTCAGTCAGCAGAAATATTTCTTCAATAAAGATTTTTTTCCAAAAGTAGGTGATGTTTTCCTTCTACTTATATGTAAGAAAATTATTCTGTGCCTTGGTACAAAAATATTTACCAAAGTTTTGAATCACAATTTTTCTTTCAATACTCATTAATCTTTTTGTTCTGTTTTCTGGCATTTATTTTTGTGGGGAGGAGGCATGACAATTTGAGGTGTATTTCTTTCAGATAATCTTTAACATTTTTTTAAAAAAAACAAAAACCCTGTCTAGATGTTTGAAGATTCCTGAAGTTAAATATTCTTTTTGACCATGTCTCAAAAGTAGATATCTTTTTATTAACTCTTCCTGCTTTCCAGGCCAGTCTGTTGTGAGCTTTTCTCTTGCCCCAGGTCCTGAATTTGTGTGAGCCAGTCATCTCACTCAGCACAGTTGCAGATGCCACGATTCCCATGACTGTCTCATCACAATATTCTAACCCATGCAGTTCTCCCAGTGAGAGTTCTCTTTCCCATCCCTCTCCTCAACTCAGTGCGGCCAGCATTAACAATTCTTAATCCATGGATTCCACAAAGAAACCCCAGTTTTCTCTAAGGAGACAGCCGTCTTATTTTTGTTGCTGTTGTAAAAATTGAATGCCGTTTTTCTCTCTGATCACTCATCAGAGTCTCAGGAAGATGAGAATTTCTTCTTATATCCCTCAGGGAAGGCTTCAGTCTCTGGTCAGTTTTCAGAACACCCTCTGCATGGCACCTTCTGCAGCACAGATGCTGGGATGTATATATGGCAGCATTACAGAAATAAAAATAATAAAGAATATTGATGTAGCTGATTATTTTTCTGAGGCAGGGAATTAACAAAATAGTACAAATTCAGACAAAGGTTCTTAACAAATTCATGTTATCCCTATTTCATCTTAGAAGAAATTCAGACACTCACCCTTAGACTTCAGTCTTCGAGTTAATTTCTACTTTCTATTCACTATGAATATGACCAAAAGTTTACAAAGTAGTGGTATGGCTAGACTCCTGGTAGAAATGAGGCTCAAAGTTATTCAAAAATTTTCCATCTTGATAATCCTTTCAGATATATTTCATTTAATTACCTTTTGAGTATGCTCTTCACAGAAGAGATATTAACCTCTTAAATCAAAATGTTCTTCTCTGCAAAGTAAGCAAATACCACTGTACATGGGATAATTAAAGGACATGGGTAAGCTTAATAGAAGAGGGTGGGAAGGCAGAAGAGGGGACCCAAAGGCTGACCCTAGTGGGCAGCTCTGCTGCAGAAGTGGATGAAGAAGAGGAGCTCTAAGAGTGTCAGCCCAGATGGTGATAAATGATTCAAAACAGCACCCAGGCTCCTTGAAGCCAGATTCCCTCCTATCATCTTTCAACAACTCATGTTGATAAAAGGCAAATGAACGTTTGTTTCTAATTATTTTGGAATGTCAACTGTAGCAGAGAAAATTGGTTTAGCTTTAAAAGTCAATTACAAACAAATGTACCGCACAAATGTCAAGGGGGACTGATCCTTGGAGAAATGTGGAGTCTCCAAGAAGCCAAGCGAAAGAGTGAGCAAGTGAGAACTGGAGGCACTCTCACCTGTCACAGCCAGCAGTGCAAAGTCCAGCACCAAGAAGAGCCATCTTCTGCCTTGGCGGGAGTCAGGCATTCCTGTCCATACTCCAAACCTCATCCAGCCCTTGGTTTGGTGCCTAGGTTTCTAAATACCACAAAATGCTCTTCTTTCCATGATGTGCATTTCCTCACCTTTATGAAACCACTCACCTCCTCTCATTTCTGTCTTCAGGTTGTGCTGCTCTATGCCTCTACCTATGTCCTGGTATCCCTCAGCATAGACAGATACCATGCCATCGTCTACCCCATGAAGTTCCTGCAAGGAGGTAAGCAGGCTCAACCAAGTACTATCCTTGGGTGAGGGTTTTTGCTAATATTATCCTCTTAGTAATGGCTCTTTTCCTCCCCCTTTCTCCTCTTCTTCCCCTTCCTTCCCCACTTCTTGAGTCTGACTGTCGAAAAAGACGTAGAAAAGAAACTTGGCTTCCTGGGAAAATGCTGACAGTTGGCCTGGATGGTCAAGGAAAGATGCTTTGCTGAGCCCACTCTGTGACCATTTCCCTTGACACTAATGCTTCCAGCTTTTTTTTTTTTTTTCAGAGTAGTGGTGACACACATCTATCCAAACTAAGGAACACTCCCGCTTCAACTTGCTTATTTTCCAGGAAGAAGCATTTGCCTTCCTTACCCCAAAACCATGGAAATAATTGGAAAAATGTTTCAAATTGATAATTATAATGGAAACAAGGAAAACCCTCTTTGATCCAGAGATAGTGAAAAATCCCTGAAAGAAGGAAGCAGACGGGTCAGCGGGAAGGCTGAAGGCACACAACCCACAGTACACACAGATGATGCTACAGCAATGAGGCAGAGGTCTTCCTAAATAGATCGTGGAAATGCCTGGAGCAAGATGGACTTGGGGAAACTGGCAGGGTGATTCTTGGAGTACAATGAGGACCTTTTATCACAGCACATCTCCCTTCCTGCTGTCCTTCCCCTTCCCAGATGTGCAGCATGGATGAACATCTCTGCTTCCAAGTAGTGGGGACACTGGATTTCAAGAGACAGGGTGGGGCCCTGAGGAGTAATGACACCTTGGAGGGGTGGTTGGATACCTAGTCACAGGACTAATTGTCCATTGCTCTGCCCACAGGCAGAGGCCACTTACATCTCTGACCTCCAAAAGCAAATAAGAGTCCAAAGTACTTCACTTTTCCAAGCAGGCTGTGAAACTGATAAAATGGAGAGCCTAACATGAAATCGTGTCTACAAAAATGAGGTGCAATCAAATATCATGAAAAAGTGTGACAAAAGCCAAACTGTACAAAATAGATAATATGTTTAAAATACTGTTCTGCAGAATTTACACCAAAGGAAACAAAATTAATAGAGCAAGCAGAATTTTAGAATAAGTAGCAATAATGTTATTAGATACTGTTAAATATATCAGGCAGTACTGACACAGATACTTTGGATGGCAACGTAGCAATACCTAATTAAAATGTAAAATGTGCAGCCCTTGATATAGAAGTTCTACTTCTTGGTATCTTCTCTGGACAAATGCTGACATGTGTGCATATATACACATGTGTTGTGTATTGTAGCATTACTCAGAATATCAGGAATTCAATGCTCACCTTAGTGTCCCTCAATTGAGGAATGGATAGCACCCTAGGTAGAAGTTTTAATAGTTTAGGTTCACTGATTGTGTACTATGTACTAGTCATGATTCTAAGTTCTTTGTATATGTTAAATACTTTAATCCTCACAACAGCTCTATGATATAGGTTCTATTACTATTTGCATCTTAGTCTGGGCAATTGCAATTCAAAGGGTTAAAGAAGTTTGCCCAAGATCACAGTTAGTAGTTGCAGGGGCAGGATTTGAACCCAGGCGGTCTGGGTTCAGCTCAGGTGCGCTCAAGTACTATATATCCTGTCTCTCAATGAAGAGGTAGGAGCCATGGAGAGAAGATATGCATCACCATGAAAATGTCTGCATCATATTTTGAGTAATAAAAACAATATACATGCAGTATGTTTAAAGTATAATATTAATACAAAGAAAAACTCAAAACAACACTAGATATTGTGTGGAGAGAGAGAGAAGAGCAGGAAAGAATGCAAGAAACAGGGAGGTCTCAGAATAATAAACAATTGTCCACAAAAATGCACACCAACTAGTACTTACCTCTGGGGATGGGAGTTGGAATCTCCATAGTGACCGCAGGGACTTACATGCCATTAGGTAATTTTTATACTAGCAACACATCAGTGTGATGTGAAACTAATTTTAAGATAAAATTGATATCTATTTCTAAGGCTTTTTGTAGGTTGCATGTAAGTGTGTATGTGAAGATGTGCAATCTGTACTAAGCTTTCTGGACACTGTTATGGTCTAGTGATTATGGCAGAGAAAGAAGTAGGGGAGGAAATGGGGTAAACGGGAGAGACATTTTACTATATGTGTATGCAGAAGTATGATACATTTACTCATCCATCTACTTATAAACACCCAGCAAGCTCTGGGGAGGAGTGCAGACAATGTACAAAAAGACATCTATACCAGAGTATTTCAAGGTGAAGAAATTGGAAAAGAAAACATAAGTATAAGAAAATGTGTGAGGGGGTGTCCCAGGACATTTGCTAGAGGTAGAGGCTTTGGGATGCATAGCCAAGGGGGCAACATGGTGAGTTACATGTCTAACCATATTCATTAGCTAAAAAACAAATCAACTATTTAGGTTATGGAAAATACGACTGGTTCTGGGAGATACTGCCCAATATTATGGATTGGTCTCTAAATTATAGGAAAGACAGCAATGAATATTATAGTGTTCTTTAAAATATGGAAAGCAATTTATTTCCTCACTATAAAATTAATAGAGGCTTCATGTAGGGCACTTGGAAAATAATCACCTCTAATAACTCCAGGGAAATATGCAAGCTTGGAAACAGAAATTAGCCACTTTCCCTTCCTCCGCCCAATTCCTACTGAAGCCCTGGAAGGAGCATACAGATAGGAGGACACCTGCAGGCCGGGAAGGAAGCCAAGGAAAGACGCCATCCAAAGACCAGAAACTTCAATGAATTCCCAGCACATGGGGATCAGATTAAACATAACATGGATGCCAAGCCCCCTAGGAAAGCTGCCTGGCCTGGCAGGAAGATGAAAAGATCCTCAGGGTTATAGGATGAGGTAGTCGGTGGCACAGGGTGGAGGGAACCATGTGCTAGAGCCTTCTTTGTGCTCCAGCTCGTTGGAATATAAGGGGCGAGGGGCAGGATTGAGAAGGCAGGCAGGAGATTCCCCACAGAGCAGCACAGAGAATGGGGCCAGTGGAGGCCGGCAGGGACTCTCCTGCGCCTGACTAAGCACGTGGCAATGGCAACACAACCAAAGGAAGGAGAGCAGCAATGGGGGGGTGCACACATTTTACTGATGCTTTACTGCTTTTTACTTACATGGTAGTTTCCTTAGCCAGCAACTCCAGAGGAGTCATCGGTTTTAAAGCTCTTCAGTAAAATTAAATATGAGAATATTTAGGAAAGCATCAACCAATAATGAAGAGAGAGACATAGTGCCAGATATTAAAATATACAACTCTGTTAATTATAACTGTTTACTACTTAAAGTCATTGATATCAAAGAGCTTTCCTGAGTTTTCAAGCAGGTGGAGTAGAGTCCCCACCCCTACTGGGTCTCTGGATACATGTACCTTCTTTGTAGGTGAAGATGGAGAAGCTGTGTACAGTTAGTAAAAGCAAGACCTGGAGCTGACTGTGGCTCAGATCATCAGCTCCTGATAGCAAAATTCGGGCTTTAAACTAAAGAAAGTGGGGAAAACCACTAGGCCAGTCAAGTATGACTTAAATCAAACCCCCTATGAATATACAGTGGAGATGACAAATAGATTCAAGGGATTAGAGCTAGTAAACAGAGTGCCTGAAGAGCTATGGTCAGAGGTTCATAACATTGCACAGGAGGCAGCGAACAAAACCATATCAAGAAAAAGAAATGGAAGAGGCAAAGGGGTTACCTGAGGAGGCTTTACAAATAGCTGAGGAAGGAAGAAAAGCGAAAAGCAAGGGAGAAAGGAATGATGGGAAGACCTAAAAAGACCGTATTATAATTCTACCCCAAGGTTCCTGCTTGTTCACTGTGCCAGTTATATCTGTTTTCTAAATCTTTCCAATAGCTCTTTTCAGAGTGACAGTTCAACAAGAACAGAATCCCAGATATTATTCTCCCAAATATTTGGGATTCAAGATTCTAATAGAGTCCCTAGTTTCTTCTAGAATTGTTGTCACTTCTTATAGTCTTCCTGATCACACCCTACTCACCTCTCTACAATACGTCCCGATTCTACATTTCCCTCCCTCACCCCGAGACATGAACTGGCTTTCCAATTTGAAAGCTGGGAGGTGGAGGGAGGTGTCCTGTCCCTGGTTGAAGGGGTCTACCAGGGTCAGTCAACACAGACAACACAGCTACAGTGGAGATGAAGATGAAGAGCTTCAACACCAGCTTAAACGAACGCATCATAAGAACTGTTTCCAAAGAACACTCTCATGTGTATTAATTGTCTCCATCTGACACCATCATGGTTAGATGAGCAGAGTGTATATTTTTTTTAATTCCACTTTCAAGAACTCAGTTTGAGACTGAGTGGTTTGCCCAAGGTCAAACATCACACCTGAAAGAGCCCAAATCTAGTGTGTGGGGTCAGAGCTACCAGACTTCAGAGCTTGGTTAAAAGGACTCTGCTCTCCAGAACCAAGCCCACTGCTCTTTGTCTGCCATACCACTCCTCCCTTGTTCCTTCAAACAAAAGAAGGCTAGTGAACGTTCGCCAAACAGCTTTCCAACACTGTCACAGTGCTTCATATTGCTAGGTATGTGAGGAGAGTAATGGCCAGATCAAAGGCCCCGTCTCTGCCTTTCAGGATGAGCAAGGCACCAGAGACAAGCATTTGCACAGCATCCTATCAAATGTGCGTGACACAGACTGAGCTCCATAGTACTGTAGGAATGTGTCAGCATCTCAAGTCAAACAGGTATATCAGGGAAGATGAAGAGGAGAGATTGGGCCAAGCAGTGCTCTAGCTTATGTGATTAAATTCTCCCTTTAATCCTTTCATCAGCCCTAGATGCAGGTCTTATTATCCCCATTTTATGCATAAGGAAACTGAGGCTCTGAGAGTTCTAGAATTCCTCTCCCACCACGATCTTTTTCCACACCAGATACCAAGTGTGCTCCCAGAGGCTGTTTCCAGATGCCCAGGCATCCCTCTCTTTTCTTTGAGCAGAAAAGCAGGCCAAGATCCTCATCATGATTGCCTGGAGCCTCTCCTTCCTGTTCTCCATTCCTACTCTTATCATATTTGGGAAAAGGAAACTTTCCAATGGTGAAGTGCAGTGCTGGGCCCTGTGGCCCGACGACTCCTACTGGACCCCGTACATGACCATCGTGGCCTTCCTGGTGTACTTCATCCCCCTGACAATCATCAGGTAAGAGGCCAGCAGGCCAGACACACACAGGGGCTTTCCCAGTTCACCAACTGCTGTTCTCTTTCCTTCCAAGGCACTCATTGCTCCTAGTGTCCTTTGGGGAACTGGCTAGGAGACAAGATCTTATGTAAAGCTACCATATGCTAAGCTCAACTCCTCCAAAGTGGAATAAGAAGGAGGGAAGTAACATTTTCTGATTATGTGTTATGGGGCAGGCCTTGTGAAAAGTGGCTAACAATTATCCCATCCAACACAACTCTATGAAATAACTACTCTTATCCCCATTTTATAAATGACAAAACTCAAGCACAAAGAAGTCAAGTAACTTACTCAATATAACATGGGATTTAACCCCAGGTTTTTCTGATTTCATATCCTGTTCTCTCTCCTATATCATGCAACTTTTCAAATATAAGACCTAGTACCAGTTTCAGAAACCTTATAACTGAAAAGACAGACAAACTTAAAACAAAAATGAAAACACAGTACACACAAAAATATGCTAGCATGTATATTCCATGAAGTCAAACAATGGCAGGGAGCACTCCTTGGAAGCATCCTTTAAATGAGGGAAGCCTTCAGATAGGAGAAGGGGAAGGTAGGGAGAACAGGCTACCTGGTGACTGGGGATAAGAGTGTATATGGTGACTGGAAAGGACAGGCAGGCAGTGCCAATGGAAGAGAAGTTGGCAATAAGCTCTTTCTGGATAAGGTGAGGCTCATTGTGAAGGGCCTTAGGAAATAAGCCATAGGATGTTCCCTTTGCCCTGCAGCCAATGGTGGACCAAAGATGGTCTTTAAGTAGAGAAGATCACAACCTCCTAGACAAGGCAGGTTCTCCCTTAGTCACATCACAGGATCCTCTCTGAAAGGGTGGCTCAGCACAGGTTGGTGGGATTGGGAACAGCAGGGAGACAACTGGCTTGTTAAGTACGAACATGGAACTTGCTGATTCTGCACCTCTTGAGTGTTCCTAAGTCTACTATCAAGTGCCACATAAGTTGTCCTGGGCAAATGAAGATCAGCCTTCGTGTTTCAATATTAATAGTATAAATAATGCTGTGATCAAAATTTTGATACTTAAAATTATTCATAAGTCCCTGATTATTTCCTCAGAACTCATTCTAATGGAATTGCTAGATCATAGATGATGTTCATTTTAAGACTTTTGATGCATATTCATAACCTGCCCTATAAAAAAAAAATGTGTATTCCTGCCAACAGCAAACAAGAGCTCTGATTTTTCTTCCCCTGACCCAGAGAAAGGTGATATCGTTTCTTTATTAAATCTTTCCTGATCACAAAGGTTTAAAAAAGTATCTCATTGTTTCCATATGCATTTCTCGGATTAAGTGATTGGATATTTTCAAGTGTTTTCTGATGTTATAGGAATTACTTTTTCTTGCTCTTTGTTCATCTTTGTCTCATAAGATGCTAAAGCTGGAAAAATGTTACCCATCACATGGTCCAGCCCCTAAACTTTTCACAAGTAGACCTAGAGCTAAAAGAAGTGAAATGACTTGCTTTCCAACAAAGGTAGACAAGAGCAGAGTGATTCCCACGGTCAGCCTCTCAGCCTTTCTGAGATTGGATACTGTCCAGTCATCTCTGCTGAATCCACAAGTTAGTATCTATAGTGTATTTCAACTTACTGCTCTTCTCTTCACCAAGCTGAATATGGAAGGAAGCTGGAAGGGAAGATGAAAGTTATTTAGACAGTCGATCAAAACTAGGTAACAGCCACGTTTAAAGAAGCACAGAAAGAGGCCAGCTGCAATGGTAAGAAAGTATTTGGAAGGAAGCAAATCATGTCGTCACAGGCAACTGACACATTGATTTCAGCAGCAGCGAATATCCCTGCTTCTCTCCTGATTGATTTCCCATCAGCTCCTGAAATCAGTTCAAACCCCTGTTCCACAGGGTAGATGCAACCCTGAAGTATAGGCTCACAACATGCTGTCTGGCCAGATCTCTCACTCAGGGCTTTCACGGTCTGAAATTTTCCCCATTCATTCTAGCTGCCTCTTCTCCAACTTGCTTACAGTCCAGCTTGTGCATTTTTGTAGTGTCCTTGGAAAACGCAAAGTCTAACTTAATGATTAAAGGGGGTGATTTCAAAAGTCCTTTTCACTGAGCCCTTGTCAGACTTAAGGTATCAGTAAATCCTGCTCCTTGATGCTTGCTTCCAGCCAGGGCAGAACCATGAAAATGCAGAGTGACCTTGTTCTGTACTTTAGCTCCCCTGAAGCGTTTCCTACCTACTCAGTCATTATCTTCCCTCTTCTGCCTCCTGTGGTCAGCCTTCTGAGGGAGAAAGAGCTTCTCTCTGGGAGGATGAACCAGAGCAAATCACCTATTCTTGAATGAGGACCAGGCATGAACAAAGTTTTCTGAGGCATTTTTTTTCTAGTTTGAGGGATAAGTTGCTATAATTTCATCTGTCTCAGAGGTAAAGAGCAACTCTTTTTTATTGTTTTCTTTTTTTCTTAACCACACTTTGGCACCCTGAGCTTGATTCTGTTGCTAGTGACTCTTTCAGATAAGTTTAAACTCTTAATTCCAAGAGTGAGTAGAAGAAAGAAACAACTCAAGTGTTCACTAGTTTTATTAACCATGTCTCATGCTTTATTGTCCCTCATGCATGATACATTTATATACAGATATATATATATATATATACATATATAAGTGTATATTCTTGCCAATCATTTTGGTAAGAAATTTTGGCAAATATATATATATATATATATATATATATATATATATGTTGTTGTTGTTTTAATTTGCATTTCTTTCATCACAAATGAGGTTGAACATATTGAATACCACTTCATTGAGTCATGCAAGCCCCTTTGCCATGACAAGGCTGTTACAAATGAAGGGGAACACATTTTATATGTTCATTATTATTTTTGTTTTCTTTGCTTTTTATTTATTCATTTATTTCTGGCTGTGTTGGGTCTCCGTTGCTGAGTGCAGGCTTCCTCCAGTTGCCATACAGCAGAAGCCACTCTCTAGTTGCGGTCTGTGGGCTTCTCACTGAGGGGGCTTCTCACTGCGGGGGCTTCTCACTGCGGGGGCTTCTCTTGTGGAGCACGGCCTCTGGGCACAGGGCCCTGCTATAGTTGTCGCATGCCGGCTCGGTAGCTGAGGCTCCTGGGCTAGAGCACAGGCTCCTTGGTTGCAGCACATTGGCTTAGTTGCTCAGCAGCACGTGGGGTCTTCCCAGGTCAAGGACTGAACCCATGTCTCCTGCATTGGCAGGCAGATTCTTTACCACTGAGCCACCAGGGAAGGCCTATTTCTGTTTTTTAAGTAACTTGCCTATTCATATTCTTTTTCTCCATTTATCTTATTCTCTCTCTTTAGAGATATTTTTATATAAAAACTTTCCCTGTTTTTATATGATTAGGATATTTCCCTAGTTTGTCCCTAGTTTGCCTTTTCATTTTGAATATGATTTTATTTTGCTTTTAGTTAATAAGACTGACATAATCAAGAGACAGAGAGAAATTATGAATAACTAAAATTAGAAAGTCAAATGAATCAAATTATAGGAAAGTACTTGGCAAAAGTTTATATAAATTGATATGAAAAAAATGAATGAAATGTAAATGGCTTTTCTGTAATATATAAATATTTTATATTTAAGTGTACTCACACCCACTCAAACTTTACATTTTTTATTTCTATTCTCTCTTGGGAAAGAATAAGTTCATTTCACAAACTTACCTATATTTTAATTTAACTTGTAAATGATTTATTATTTTACTTATTTGAAAATAATGGGAGCATGTTAAAAATATCACTTTAAAATTGTTTTATTTTATTGTGATGTCTGATTTGGAGGTTTTACTTGATTTTTATGTAATATAAATTTAAAATGTAAGTTAAATTTATTTATTTTATTTTTTTTTGGAGTGAATGTTGGTCATTCACTCCAACATTACTTACTGAATAATTTACCTTTTCTCTATGGTATGAAATGGTAATTCCATCATATGCATATTTATATTATAAATGTTCTTAGTGTTTAGGAGCTTTCTAATCTCTTCACTTTATTTTGTTTTTGTTTTCTCTATTCTTTATCTTTAGAGAAACCGTTGTACAATAATTTTTTTCTTCTTTAATATGTTGTAAATATTTCCCCAGTTTTTCATTTGTTTCTTCATTTTGAATATGATTTCCTTTTTCTCATATGAAAATACGCTTAATAGTATTTTTCTCATATCAAACTGGCAACATTTTTAAAAAGACTTGGGAGTGAGGGACACAATGGGAGGCAGAGAGTGAAATTTTTAACAAACTTTCTTAAAAAACAATTTAATAAAATACAATGAGAATCCTTCAAAAGTTTATACAGCAAAAAAAAATCAATGCAGAGTTTCAGATTAGCAGATGCAAATTATTACACATATGGATAAACAACAAGGTCCTACTGTATAGCACAGGGAACTATAGTCAGTATCCTGTAATAAACCATAATGGAAAATAATATGAAAAAGAGTATATATGTATAACTGAATTACTTTTCTGTACAGCAGAAATCAACATAACACTATAAATCAACACACTTCAACAAAATTTTTAAAAAGTAAAAATTTTTTAAATAGAAAAGAAATCAATCAAAAATGTCCAAGCAGAAGAGGAAATTACATGGTCCTGACTAAAAAGTACTGCCTTCTGAAGGTATCCCCTTCTCATTAAAAAGTCTCTGGCAATATGAAATAGAATGCATGCATAATATTCCACAACGTGGTTGAATATGCTTTCATTTTGTTTCCAGTTAGTAGAGATTGACACAATTAAGAAAAGGAGAGACCACACAAATAATTAAGTAGTGGCTTACAGGTTAAAGCTTCTGCCTGGAATGCGGGAGACCTGGGTTCAATCCCTGGGTTGGGAAGATCCCCTGGGAGAAGGAAATGGCAACCCACTCCAGTATTCTTGCCTGGAAAATCCCATGGACGAAGGAGCCTGGTAGGCTACAGTTCATGGGGTCACAAAGAGTCGGACATGACTGAGTGATTTCACTTTCTGCTACTAATATTATATTGTTTTAATGACTGTAGCTTTATATACATTTAATATCTGCTAAGACAAGATCTATGCCTTTTTTAGATTCTAAGGCTATTCTTGGGGAAACTGCTCACACACTCTCCTTGCACCCACTACTCCAGCCAGAACAAGCCATCTGAACACCCCACACTCCTCTCATCCCTGGGCCTTTGGGCACATCATTCTTTATGTCTGGGCACTCCTCCAGACTCACTCTGCCTCACTTCTGGCAAAACGATTCACATTCTTTCTGTCTTGTTTCAAAGACTGACGGAGCTGTCTCTGCCAATCCTAGGCCACATCCGACCTCAACTTGTCCAAGCTGCCATTAAGGCTTCATGGGAGTGTCACTGCCTGCTTCTGCAACTGTATCTCTTGAGCATGTGACTCTTATCTCAATCTCTAGACTCCAAACTCAGCACATAATGAACACTTTGTAAATGTTAGATTAAATAAACAATGCAGACCTGACTGCTGAACTTCATCAATTAGACAGAAGTATTATGTCACTCCATCTCTCTCTCTCCGTCACACACACACACACACACACACACACACACACACGTGCATGCGTGTGCACGCATCTAGTATGGAAATTTCTGGTTATTTAATGCCTAGATCCGTTTCTGGCATATGGCAGATACTCCATAAATATATGTGAAAGGAAAGAAGAGAGAGAGGAAGAAAGGCAGAGAGGAAGGGAAAGAGGAAGGAAGGAGTCATATTGTCAGCGGCAAACTCTCCTGAGAGCTGTGTGTGGATAAAGATTTAGCTGCTCCATCACTAATTAAATCAGGCTCCCAGGACCTGAAACCACAGTGACTGACAATAAAGGCAATGCATTGTTTTTCTGGGTCACCAGAACTCCTGTTGCTTCAAAATTTATTTGACTTGTCTGACTGTTGCTGGGAAAGGTTTTTAGCCCTACTGTAATTGATTTACTCTAGCTATGGTTATCTTCTTGCTACCTAATTGATTTCTCATTCTCCTATCATTTTTACTCTAGGAGATGAAGGTAGAGGCATAAAAGATCCATAGCTGGCAACTGCAAAGCAATAAGTGGAAAAATGCACATTGGTCATGGAGCACTGATTTATATTATGCAGAAAAAAAATCCATTTATTTTGTTTGGGGAAAGGGGGTCATGCTGTGGGGAAAGCCCCAGACAGAGGTCAGGACAGGTCTGTGGACTACAAGGTCATGGTAGATAAAAGGGCCCAAGGTCCTAGCCAGCACTGTCCATGGTACGAGATGTCCAAGGCCAAAGTATATTGTCTGAGGGATGGCAAGAGTTAGGTCTTTTGAAAAAGCCATCATTACTAGCCTGCTAGGTTATGGTAGATGCTTATATTTGAGTTCCCCATATCCATTCCACTCTAAGCTACTCATGGCAACCCCTCCCCTTAGCATGTGAATGCTTCAGATCTAATTCTAGGCAATGAAATGTGAGGCAGTGTCTTTTGAAGAGCTTTTGGAAAGATTTCCCCATTTTAAGCAAACAAAACAGTATGAAATGAAAAATAAAATTCTTCCTTCCCCTGCTTCCCTCCTCAGAAGCAGCAGTGTTAAGATCTTGTTATACACCCTTCCAGGACTGTTCAATTCACATACCAGGATATACATATGTACAGAAACAAACATACTGAAGGACATCTGATCTTTGGGAAAAAAAAAAACACAAAAAAAGTTGATCAATCGCTTCACTTTCCTGTTTAGAGCCATTCAGTGGATTTCTATTGTTTCGGGACAAAAAGTCCAAGACCTCAAACCCTGTACTCAAGGCCATGTGTGACCTGGTCCATGCCTCACTCTCCACCCTTTTCTTAGGCCACACAAGCTGCCTTACTCACCATGCTTCAACTACACTGGCCTTCTCTAAGTTCTTCAAATGGGCCTGATCCCTCCTGTCTCAGAGACTTTGCACATGCTATTCCCTCTGCCTGAATGACCACCTCACTTTTTTGCATTAAAAAAAAACATTTTATTCTTCAGATCTTAGCTGAAACTACACCCCTTCTGGAAAGGCTTCCCTGAAGCCTTTCAAGCCAAGCCTCTGTTACATACTCTTACCCTATATCTTATCTTCATGGCATTAGTGTTAGTGAAACTAATTAATGAGGAGAGAGACACTTTTGATTAGGGAGCATCCTTAAGCCACTAGTAGGAGAAGAGTGGAAAAGACCACGTGAAGCATGCCGAGTGAAGCATCAGCTCCCCCCTACTCCGGCTTCTACTCCCACTCATGCTTAGCTTCTAGTTAGATCTACAGAGCACAACTGGACCTCATACTCAGGCCCCAAAATGAGGCAAAGGTGGAGACAGAGATGGAACCCGTGGCTCTAGACTGTGATGGGCGTCCATCAAGTCCCTGACCTGTGCTGAGGAGGAGTCATGAAAGGGGTACTTTTGGTCTAAGTGGAATGTTCTCCCTGTATCTTGAGGACAGAGGGAACTTTTGATTCCATTTCCTGACACTCATACATGATCTAGAAGCAAGACTCAGGAAGTAGCCTCAGGCATCCTTTTAAGTACTTAATGCCACTTGAAAAGTCTTCCTCTGGTTTGCACTCTCACATTCTTCCGTGGCCAGGAGCTGCCTTCGGAAGGCAACGGAAGAAAATGGGTCTGTGTTTGGATCGCCTTCCATAAAATCAAGAAATAAACCAGCCAGGAAAGGGATACTTCACTCAATCTTGGTGCCCCTTAGGTTCTCAGGTTTCTAAGAAGCTTGAAGTCAAGCTATGCCTGCTGAGAGAATGGAGATAAATAAAAGACATGGAAGAAGTTGACCTGAAAGGATGGAGATGCTATTCCTCAGCTGTTTCCGAGAACGGGCCATTTCTGGATCTGCTTGATCTTTAAGATATGACTGCCGTAGACAAGGGGCGTCCCAGGTGGCTCAGTGGTAAAGAACCACCTACCAAATATAGAGGATACAGCAGACATGGGTTCAGTCTCTGGGTCAGGAAGATCCCCTGCAGCAGGAAAGGGCAACCCACTCCAGTGTTCTTGCCTGTAAAGTCCTACGGACAGAGGAACCTGGTGGGATACAGTCCACGCGCCACAAAAAGTTGGCTGTGACAGTGATCGTGCACACGTGCACGGCATAGACAAGACTCAACATTCCAAGTGTTATACCAGCCCAGAGGCCCCAGGGAGGAGGGAGCCAGCTGCCACCGGGGAAGAGAAAGCCTTCACATCAACGTGATGCATGGAGAATGGGCTAAAAAAATGTATCTTTAGGAAGCAAAGGAGACACAGAGAAATGGAAGACATTGGACCTTATGTTCACCCAAAGTCAACTACATATTAAGCATGGAATTGGGGTTAGTTTAGTTGCTACTCCTCTTGCTGACATGGAAGAAGGTGTATTGAGAGACAGTGGAGTAGAGGGAGGCAGGATGATGACAACAGAGGTGAAGAAGGCAGAGATAGATTGTGGGAGGCTTTGGATGCCCTGCTCAAGAGACTAGATAGCATCATGCAGGAAAGCAGAGGCACTGAAGGGTTGTTAAGCCAAAGAATGATTCTCTGTCCCAAAGCTCCAATTCTGATGTCAAGTGGTATGGACATTCCAGATGGTAGCAAAGTGGAGATGTTTATAAGACTATGGCAATAAACCAGACAAGAGATGATAAGGAATGTTTGTTCTGGCAGCACATATATTAAAATTAGAAGGATACAAAGAAAATTTTCATGGCCCCTGCATAAGGATGACACATTAATTTGTGTGTTTATGCATATTTCTGTGTTTAACAGATACAAAGTTTCAGCTGGGAAAGATGAGAAAGTTTTGGAGATGGATGATAGTAATAGTTGTACAGCAATGTCAGTGTACTTAATGCTGCCAGACTGTACACTTAAAAATGGATAAAATGGTAAATTTTATGTTATATTTATTTCATCACAATAAAGAAGGTTCCAGATATTAAACAAGAAGAGACTGTAAGGGTATGAAGTGATGCCGAAGAGCAGAAGTGGAGAGGAAGGTACAGATGATGGAGACAGTTTGAAGGGACAGTTCACAGAATTTGCTGACTAATTAGATGAAAGGAAGCAGCAAGAAGGAAATAAATGCATTCACAGTTCTCTCTGATGTATGACTGTTACATCCTGAGAAGTGGCCGGATTTGGGAAATAAAGGGGCATCCTACTTATTAGTTTTCCTGGCTAACAGTAAAGCTGCTCCTGGCTTTCTACTTGCCTGACTATCCTAGCGAGACAAGGTGGGAGTGACTAAGGCTCAAACCCCTAACACATGAAATTTTTAATTTTCCACTGCGTATATGGTTGATAGTCAACAAATACTTGAATTATTGTTCAATTAAGCAGCGGGGTTGCAACTGTGGTACTCAATTATACTTAATGATATTGTAACCTTTCCTTGTATTTCATTTATCTGCGAAAAAGTTTTCCTGATCTAACAAGTATTCAACTTAAGGAAAAGAATAGTCTCACTAGCAATTTGCTTTCTCATTTTTTCTTTCATGTAGACAAACAATTTCCAGAAAAGTCCCTGGGTAGGTATAGGAAGGGTGAGGATGCTCCTCAAAGACCCTGAGCTTTCCTGGTAGACTCAAAGGAGGTTCTCTGAGCAGGGAAAAGCAATAAGGAGGGTTTTACCACAGTCATTAATTGAGTTATATTACAGAGATCATTAAAAGCAATTAGTGCTTTGTCAGCTACTGTGAACTAGAACTCTGATTTTTTTTTTAACCAAGTGATTCTCAAGAGGGATGTTAGTGCAGTTTTAAAATGAAGCAGTGCTTTGTCTCAAAGTTTTTAGTCAAGGTTCTCAGTATATTAGAAATGTCAAATAACTAATTAAAGAAGGGTATGTTTATATTTATCAAAGGGGATAAAGGATACAAAATTTGCTAATGCTTTTGAGTCATTAGTCCTTTTTTCCTGTTAGGAGCATATTTTGCTGTTGTTGTTCTTGAGTCGCTCAGTCATGTCTGACTCTTTGCGAACCCATGGACTGTAGCCCACCAGGCTCCTCTGTCCATGGAATTTCCCAGGCAAGAATACTGGACTGGGTTGCCATTTCCTCCTCCAGGGGATCTTCCTAACCCAGGAATCAAACCCATGTCTCCTTTATTGCAGGTGGATTCTTTATTACTGGGTCACCAAGGAAGCCCCTAGGTGCATATTACACCATGTAATATTAGGCGTGATATCATGTGAAAAATGAAGAAGGAAGGGAAAGAAAATGACATTCACTGAGCCTCTGATAATTTTAAAACACTGTGTATAGCACTTTAGAGGTTGTCGCATTTGATCCCTAAAAAACTCTGAAGTTTGCATTATTAACTTGATTTGATGGTCTAAACTAAGACTGAGTCTTTTAGTGGGTTCTGGCTGCTATGATAGAACACCACAGAGCAGGTGACTTGCAAACAACAGAAATATATTTCTCACAGTACTGGAGGCTAGAAGTCTGAAATTAGGTTGCCAGTTCAGTTGGGTGGGGCTCCCTGGTGGCTCAGTGGTAAAGAATCCACCTGCAATGCAGGAGATGTGGGTTTGACCCCTAGGTTGGGAAGATCCCCTGGAGAAGGAAATGGCAATCCACCCCAGTATTCTTGCCTGGGAAAGCTCATGGACAGAGGAACTTGACGGGCTACGGTCCATGGGGTCACAAAGGAGCAGGACATGAATTAGCAGCTGAGCACGAGCAGGAGCACGGTTGGGTGAGGGCTCTCTTCCAGGTTGCAGACTTCTCCTTGTAGCCTCACACGACAAAATGTCATGAGACTTCTGCGGGAATATCCTCTTACAAGGGCATTAATCCCACTCATGAAGATGCAACCCTCCATATGACCTAAGCACCTCCCCAAAGTCCCATATCCTTATAACACTACATTGGACAGGAGGATTTCAACATGTAAATTTGGGGAGGAGGGACACAACATTCTTCCTGTTTCACTCAGTGTTTTAGTTGTCTATTTCTGGGTAACATTATTAAGTCACCAGGTTCATGATAATCTCATAATGGGTTCGGGTTGCTATAACTTATTATCTCACAGTTTCTGGGGGTCAGAGTCTGGACATGGTTTAACTGGGTCCTCTGCTTAGGTGTCTGACAGGGCTGGGGTGTTATCAGAGGCTCAAGTAAGGAAGGATTTTCCTCCAAGTTTCCCTGGACTTCTGGCAGAATTGATTTCTTGGGGCTCAAGGACTCACAAAAGCTTGCTTCTTCAGAGCTAGCAATGCATTAGAGACACTAGCAAGACAGAGCCTACACACTTATGTAATCATAGACATCCCATCACTTTCACCCCAATGCACTGATAAGCAAGTCACAGGTCTGGCCGTACTCAAGGGGAGAGGATGACACAGTGATGTGAACACCTAAGGCAGGGATTATGGAGCCAAGGAAAGGCTGCCAAGGCCATACAACCAGCAAATAATAGGGCTAGTTACAAATCTAAATTTTTCTGACCCCAAACCCTGTGTTTGGATTCCAGTCTCAGTTGTACTTCTGACCATCTGAATTATCTTGGAGAAATCACTGAATTTCACCCAGTCCAAGCCTCCTGACTTAAAAAAAGAAGCGGTTGCCATCTATTGTGACTCTGTAATCAGGAAGGATGGGGGGCAGACCATGGTTGAGAGACCCTTGCCTCCATATCTTACACTTGGGGAACTGGAGTGGTCCTCAGAGTGAGGACCCACCAGCCACTTTAATGCTATCTTTGGTCCTTTCTGCAGTGTCATCTATGCCATTGTGATCAAAACTATTTGGGTCAAAAGCAAAGCCTATGAGACAGTGATTTCCAACTGCTCAGGTAAGTCTTTCATCTGCATTACCAAATCCTTAGCTAATTTTGCTTCTGCAGAGGTTTTTCTCTAGCAAACATGAGCTGGGGTTTTACAGTTATAACAAGCCTGCTGTTATATCAGGGCCCAGCTAGCAGGTCAGACCCCCAAAAGCTGTTTCAGGCAGGCTTTGCCTTCTCCACATGGCTCTCCCAAAATCTGAGGAAGGAGGACTTTGGGTCTGGCTGAGCTATGCCAGCAGAGCCCCTTGAAACAGCTCTAAGCCAGGGTCTGAGGGTAACCCTATCCTGGTGGGTTTGCAGAGAGGCACCCAAGAGGACTCTGGTATGAAAAGAGAGGACCGTGTAGGGAGGAGGCCACACATTCAGCAAAACATGAGGACAGACATTTCTGCTTCGCTTAAACTTACAGAAAAACTGTCATCTAACCACAGAACAGTCCTGGACCCTAGGACAGTCAAGGCAGAATACATGCCCTCCCCATGGCCTGGGCATACCCCACACAGCAGAACAAGCCCAAGACTGCCTGCTACAGCCCTTCCCCAAATCCCATTTCAGCAACCTTACTGCTGAGCACCACCTACACAATAGGTGCTGAGACTTGGAGGCCCATCTGCTTCCCAGGCAGACAACGCCGGGCCTCTGAGAACGAGCTGGAGAGAACACAGCACACAAACATGCCCGAGAGAGAAGAGAAGGTCTCCTGGGTGTCTAGTTACTATAAAACGGCTAGTTCTGAAAAAGGAGACCGTGGAGTTTCCATGGGCCAAGACCATACATATATATTCATTTTGCAAAAATTATCATCTATCTTTTACAAATGGAAATCATATTAATTTTAAATTATACCTATCTATATAGATATATCATTGCATTGCCTGGGTAGGTTTTTGACTGAGTTGTCACTTAACAGAGTTCATTATCCTAGTTTGACAGCTCAAGTGAGGTAGGACCAGAGGGCTTTGGAAAGCCCAGAGCTCTAGGTTGGAGGGGGAACACGGGGAAAAGGAGGGTGTTTTAGTGTGCTCAGACTGCTGCAACAATATACCACAGCAAGTGGCTTAAACAATGAATTAATTTTATCACAGTTCTAGAGACTGGAAACCCAAGATCGAGGTACCAGTCAATTCTGTTCCTGGTAAGAGCTCTCTTCTTGGATTGCAGATGGCCTTGCTGGCTTCTTGCTATCTACTCACAAAGCAGAGAGGAGAGACAGAAATCTTTCTACTGTCTCTTCTTATAAGGGCACTAATTCCATCATAAGATTCCTGTTCTCATCTAACTCTATTTCCCAAAGGCCCCATCTGCAAAAATTAATGCCATCACATTGAGGGGATTAAGTCTTCAACTTATGAATTTTGTCATGAGACAAATATACAGTGCATAACAGGGGAAGAGTCAGGGGGAAAAAGTGAGGAGAGAGAGAGAGAGTGGAAATAAATATATACCAAGCAAACGAGAATAGACAAAGGCTATTTATTCAAAGCTTGCTATAGCAAGGGAATCAGCCACCATCACTTGTCTTTTGACAGAAACACAAAAGCAGTCAGAGGAATGGTAAAGCCTCAGACGTGCCCTGACTGGGGGCTGTTGCCATGGGGAAGCTGTAAGTGTGCTGATTAAAAGCACAGCATCCTGTGTGATGGGTTAGGCATGCATATTTGGCTTTCTCTGGTTGGTTTTAAGTTGACAATAGGGGCAAAAATTAATGAGCTATCAGTCAGTAGTCAAGTCTTGGGTATTTTGTGGTAGACTGTTCCAGGAGGCATTATTCAGTTTATGGACTCTGGGTTAGAAACAGTGGTCTGACTTTCTGCAAGTCTGACTCGCATAGAGTAGGTTGGTTTCCTCAACTGGTTACCATAGGTAATGGGTGGTTTCCTGGGTTGGTTGCTGCAGAGTGTGGGTCAAAGTTCCATCTTAAATATGATCTGGCTACCGTCCACTTGTTTGCTGAGTCTGTCAACACAGACTGACAAGACAGAGAGACACAGGGCATCTGCTGTCAGCCACTTCTGGGTCCTTTCCATGCTTTACCTCCCTGAATCCTTACACAACTCTGTACGGTGGTATCATCATCTCTCTCTTACAAATGGAAGACAGGCTCGAAGGTTAAGCAATTTGCTTGTTTTCATAGGTCATGATATAGCAGGATTCAAATGCACATATGACTGGCTAGAAAGCCTATATCTTCTCTTCCACATCAGGCTGCCTCTCAGAAGAAAGAACATTACAGAAAAGAAGGTGGTGAATGACTGAAAAAAGCTCAATTTTTAATTTTTTTTTTTAATTATAAAGCTCAAACTCAGGATTGTTGGCATGGCTGTCACCCGCCAGCCTCTTTGCTGAGCTCTGCCTTCAATGCACTCTTCCAGAATCATCTCCCGAAGTGTTTTGATGTATTTAAAAATCTAAAAGGTGACCTAATTTTGCTTAAGTAGACTGAGGTCTTCCTGCACTTTCAGATTTAAATCAGATTGGTTTAAACCCTTGTCTGTGATTTCTGCCAGTTCCAGGAGACTGGTGTGTCCTCTCTCACTGTCCCTCTGAGCTCTCACCCCACGGTCTCACCTCCAACAGCTTGTCTGTTCCCTCTGCTCTTGATCCAGTGAATCATGGAATCCATCTCATTTCCTTAGGCTTGAAGTGATAAAGAGTTTCCACATTCTGTCAGCTACCCCGCCACTTTTATCTCAGCAGGCCTTTTACATCTGTGATTACCCTGTCTCTCTCCAGAGTCCCCCAAATCTCCCTGCTACTCAATTTTCTAGTTCCTGCACTCTTGGATTCCCCCATCCTCCAGTCCCTGAGATTTTATAAAGCTGCAAAGAGATCCATTTTCCACTGATATACAGTATGCCTCTCCTTTCCAAAGGTGGAAATGGCTACAATCAGTTTTTAATCTCTAGTACATGTTTATATGTCCATCATATCAATTTTTTATTTGTCTATATCTTTGTATCAGCATCACTGACCCTTTTCTGGAATGAGGAGCAGAGAGTAGTTCCAAAAAGCCTGTGTACTTTCTGTATCTTATTCATAAGCAGCTCGATTTTCAATCTCATCACAGCCAAGTAACTCTAGAGTTGGCTGGGAAAAAGGTTTCCACTGGTTTTAGTATTCCAGGATTACTGCCCATCAACAAGGGGAAATAAGCAATGATTAGTGTGAACAGAAGCTAACTTTGTAAACACGGCTGCAAAATTCAAGTTTCAGAATCATTCTTCTTCCTGGCAAGTATGTCTATTTTCTCCCCCTCAAGTCTGACAGAAAGGAAAAGAAATAACTAATAAATGATCTACAGACTTTCCCCAAAACAAGTGCTTGGCAGGCGAAAGGTAGAGAATATGAGGTTTCCAATCCTGTAGGTTATCCTTTATAAATGAGCTTGCTTTTGATGCCCAGGGATGTTTACTCCTATAAAACAGGACATTTACCGCCTGTGGGCAGGAGATGGAAGAGGTGTACCCATGAAATGGACAAAGTGTAACATATCTGGATATAACTGCATCTGGCCAATATGACTTCGAAGATATGATGTGACCCATGCTATAGCCAAAGTACGTGTTTCCAATTCAATGGGGCAGAACAAGCTGAAGAAAAAAGTTTCTGATTAGGAGCAGTTGGGTTAAAGTCCTAATCACTTCCAGCTAAATAAACTTAAAATAAGCTCATTAAGTACTTTTCTTTATCAGAACACGAGAGTGAAATGGCTTTTCTGCAAACAACTACCTTCAACAAAAGGCATAAGGAACTTTATGAAAAAAAAAAGTTGTTTAGTCACTAACTCCTATGTATGTACTGGAGCCTGCTAGGCTCCACTGTCCATGGGATTTCCCAAGCAAGAATACTGGAGTGGGTTGCCACTTTCCTTTTCCATGTGAAAAAAAAGACAAATATAAAATAAATGAAACATATATATAGCATGTTTGTGGATAGCAAGATTCAGTACTATAAAGATGTCAATTCTCCTCAAATGATTCACAGATTGATAGAGTTAAAATCAAAATTCAAACGGGATGTTTTCTTAAGCTTGATAAGCCAATTTAAACACATACATGGAAATTTCAAGAGTCAAGAAAAGCCAGGAAGACAGTTCTGGAGAATTACAACAAGGTAGTAAAAGTGTTAGTAGCTCAGTCATGCCCGACACTTTGCGACCCCATGGACTGCAGCCCACCAAGCTCCTCTGTCCATGAGATTTTCCAGGCAAGGACACTGGAGTGGGTTGCCATTTCCTTCTCCAGGGGATCTTCCCAACCCAAGGATCAAACCCAGGTCTCCTGCACTGCAGGCAGATTCTTTAACGACTGAGCTACAAGGGAAGCCCAAGGTAGTAAAGGTTTAATGTATAAACAGTGATTTATCATAAAGTTAGAGTGACTAATAGAGTGTGGTATAGACACTTCAATAGGAAAAAAAAAAAAAACAGCTCCCAAAGAGACCCACACATATAATATAAGCACTTGATATACATCAGAAGATTATAGGGTAATCAATTAATTGGATCTTCACCTCAATTCATAGGCATAATTAAATTCCAGGGAAATTTGAAATTTAGATGTGAAATGTAAGACTTTAAAATTTTTTTAAAGACAATGAAGGATGTTATCTTTATGACACTGGAATAAGAAAGGATTTCTTAAAAGATAGACAAGATGCATTAAACCAAAAAAGTGATAAATAAATTTGACTCTATTTATATTTAAAAGTCAAGCCAAAAAGTGGGAGAAGCTATTTGCAATACATTATCTAGGGAAAGATTAGTATCTAGAATGTATGAAGAATTCTTCAGAATCAATAAAAATATTTTTTAAAAAGATAAATAGAAGAAAAATGAGGAAGACACAAACACATTTCGTAAGAGGGAAAAGAGTAATAGCCAAAAACAAGGTTCTCAACCTCACTGATACACAAGGAAAGTATACATTTAAAC
Source organism: Ovis canadensis (assembly GCF_042477335.2). NCBI lineage: Eukaryota > Metazoa > Chordata > Mammalia > Artiodactyla > Bovidae > Ovis > Ovis canadensis. Next base: position 77,072,371 of record NC_091248.1, on the reverse strand, counting down.
TTCAACTAGGTACAGTTTGTCAGTCACAGGATTGGTAAAGTTTTAAAATCTGGTATTTCTAAGTATTAACAAAGATATAAACCTCATGTTTATCTAACATCTAATTTATCTAATCTATCATGTTTATCTAATATCATTCCTAAAAATCTTAGTAGACTTCTGACTTATTTGCTTCCAGTCAGCTTCACCAGCAACCATATCCAAACAGTCTTTCTGAAAATAATTCTCAGGTCTGACTAGTTTCTTTGCTTCCTCATTTAATCCCCTAGAATAGAAGCTAGCTTGAGGTCATCTGAAACAATAGGTGGGAGGCCACATCCTTAGTCTGCCTCTCTTCTCAGCAATGATTCTGAATGGGTCATTGCTGGTGTTAACTTCTGTTACAACTGAATTTGCATACTGGCTTCATTGGCATAAGATGTGCACAGTCAAAAGGTATGCACATTTGCTTTAGCAGTCCGTTTGCATTTTCAATTTGCATTGGGCCATACAAAGTATGTACTTGGTGCTATGAAGACAGGAAACAATCGAGCCATGCAGCTCTGTAAGATTCCAAATTTTAAGGGGCTTCCTTGGTGGCTCAGTGGTAAAGAATCCATGAAATGGGTTTGATCTCTGGTCCAGGAAGATCCCACATGCCATGTGGCGGCTAACCCTGTGTGCCCCAACTATTGAGCCCCTGCTCTAGAGTGCAGAGGCCACAACTATTGTGCCCACATGCTGCAACTACTGAAGCCCAGTGCCCCAGAGACCATGCTCTGCTATGAGAGAAGCGACTGCAATGCAAAGCCCAGGCACCACAACTGCAGAGTATCCTCTACTCCACGCCACTAGAAAAAGCCCAAGTCCAGCAATGAAGACCCAGTTTAGCGAAAAAAAGAAATAAAATTTTTTAAAGGTTTCCAAATTTTAGGACTTTCCCTAATTTCTTTCATTTTTGTTCATACTCCAACCAACTCTTGTCTGAGTTCATCTCTTTTTTCCTAATACTTTGCTAAACACAGCTGGTGGCAATCAACACACACTATTAACATTCTGTTTACCAACTGAGATAGTTAATTTTCTATGTCAACTTGATTGTGCTAGCCAGAGAGCTGGTAAAAACATTATTTCTAAGTGTGTCTAGAGGGCATTCCTGGAAGCGTGTGAGTCTGCACACTAAGTAAAGAAGACAGGCCTCACCAATGACAGTAAGAGTCATCCAATCCGCTGAAGGCCAGAATAGAACTAAAAGCAAAAGAAGGGCAAATTTGCTCAAGCTGGGACATCCATCTTGTCCTACTCGCTTCTTGGGACCTAAGACTAGGACAAAGATTTACACTATTGGTTGCCTGATTCTCCAGCGTTTTGACTTAGATGTACATCATCGTCTCTCCTGGTTTTCATGTTTTTGGATTTGGGCTGAATTAGACCATCAGACCTCTTGGGTCTGCAGACAGCAGATTAAGGAATTTAGCCTCCATAACTGCATGAGTCAATTTCTATAATAAATTTCCGCATATACATGGGTATAGCTACCGACACAGACATGTATGTTCTCTTTCTCTGGAGAATCCTAACTCTATACCACCTTTGTACTCTCCCTGGGGGTCCAGTCTCAGTAAGCACACAACCTGCCTTCCCTTGATAACACTTCTATCCGGTGCATCTCTACCGTCCCAGCTTTCCCTATCAGTCTCCTCACTACGTGCTCCCTGCCTATAGGCCAATGCTGCTTGCTGAGCTTTGCATTATGACAGCACTGCATGTGAAGCTTCAATCTCTGCTTTAGTCAAGGAAGCACTAGCAGCTATATCAGCGAAACCCGCAAATACAGTAACCTTAACAAAATAGAAATTTGTTTCTTCTTCAGTTAAAGTCGAATTGACAGCAAAGGTCAAAGGGAAAGACACAGTCATTCGGAAACTCAAGTAGATGACGATGCTGCCACTCTTTAACAAACGGCTACTAAGGTATGGCTTAGCATCAGTATCCAGCAGATTGAGGATGAGGGAAGACAGCATGAAGGATTACTCAGGGAGTGTATCTGAGCCAGGCCTGAGTTCTCTCCATGTTCCTATAGGCAGAACTTAATCACGTGACTATCCCCAGCTGAAAAGAAAACTAAGATCATGGCATCCGGTCCCATCATTTCATGGGAAATAGATGGGGAAACAATGGAAACAGTGATAGATTTTATTTTCTTGGGCTCCAAAATCACTGTGGATGTTGACTGCAGCCATGAAATTAAAAGACACTTGCTCTTTGGAAGAAAAGCTATGACCAACCTCAGTTCAGTTCAGTTCAGTTCAGTCACTCAGTCGTGTCCGACTCTTTGCGAGCCCATGAATCACAGCACGCCAGGCCTCCCTGTCCATCACCATCTCCCAGAGTTCACTCAGACTCACATCCATCGAGTCCGTGATGCCATCCAGCCATCTCATCCTGTGTTGTCCCCTTCTCCTCCTGCCCCCAATCCCTCCCAGCATCAGAGTCTTTTCCAATGAGTCAACTCTTCACATCAGGTGGCCAAAGTACTGGAGTTTCAGCTTTAGTATCATTCCTTCCAAAGAAATCCCAGGGCTGATCTCCTTCAGAATGTACTGGTTGGATCTCCTTATAGTCCAAGGGACTCTCAAGAGTCTTCTCCAACACCACAGTTCAAAAGCATCAATCCTTCGGTGCTCAGCTTTCTTCACAGTCCAACTCTCACATCCATACGTGACCACAGGAAAAACCATAGCCTTGACTAGATGGACCTTAGTCGGCAAAGTAATGTCTCTGCTTTTGAATATACTATCTAGGTTGGTCATAACTTTTCTTCCAAGGAGTAAGTGTCTTTTAATTTCATGGCTGCAATCACCATCTGCAGTGATTTTGGAGCCCCCAAAAATAAAGTCTAACACTGTTTCCACTGTTTCCCCATCTATTTCCCATGAAGTGATGGGACTGGATGCCATGATCTTCGTTTTCTGAATGTTGAGCTTTAGGCCAACTTTTTCACTCTCCTCTTTCACTTTCATCAAGAGGCTTTTCAGTTTCTCTTCACTTTCTGCCATAAGGGTGGTGTCATCTGCATATCTGAGGTTATTGATATTAAAAAGCAGAGACATTACTTTGCCAACAAAGGTCCATCTAGTCAAAGCCATAATTTTTCCAGTAGTCGTGTATGGATGTGAAAGCTGGATCATAAAGAAAACTGAGCACCAAGGAATTGATGCTTTTGAACTGTGGTGTTGGAGAAGACTCTTGAGGGTCCCTTGGACTACAAGGAGATCAAACCAGTTAATCCTAAAGGAAATCAGCACTGAAGATTCATTGGAAAGACTGATACTGAGCTGAAGCTCCAATACTTTGGCCACCTGATGCAAAGAGCTGACTCATTAGAAAAGACCCTGATGCTGGGAAAGACTGAAGGCAGGAGGAGAAGGGGACCACAGAGGATGAGATGGTTGGATGGCATCACCAACTTGATGGACATTAGTTTGATGAACATGCAGTCCATGGGGTTGCAAAGAGTTGGACACGACTGAGTGAGTGAACTGAAATGAACAACCCCTGCCAAAAAGGAGGCTGGAAAATGTCATCTCTCTGTGGGCCTTGGGGGTAAAGGAAAGAATTTGGTGGATAGCTAACCTGTCTGCCCAATTATTTTGGGTCTGCCAGGGTTCCTGGTTCCACCTGAACTGAGGAGCTGAGGAATAGACAAGGCTGTAAGTTAGGTGAGTTAGGTCATACTTCCTTGTATCTATGACCTTCTGTACACACACGAGGAAAGGAAGTGGAGGTGGCCAAAGTCCTGAGCTAAGTAGATGAGACATAATGCATCAAAAATAGTCTACATTAAGGTTATATTCATAAAGAGGTCATCAATTATCAGAAATTAAAAATAAATTTTAAATTCAAAGTTTTTAGAAATCAGGCATAATTGTTAAAATGTTCAATTTTTGAAATTAATCTGAAATACATGAAGTTACCAACATATGAAAAAATAATGATTTTAAAATATTATCAGGTAGATTTCCTTGTTAACAAACAAATCACCCGGACTCTTGTAGGTCCGCGTACGCCTACCCCCAGCCCCAACCAGACAGGAGTAAATTCCGCTTCATTTAAAATCTCAGGACATTAGTAGCTCCCCCCTCAGAAGCTCAGCCCACAAAAATTTTAAAAAAAGAAGGTTCCCAGTGGCTCTGCAAGTGGCATGAAGCATAGGGAAGGAAAGGAGCAGCAACTGGCCACTTAGGATTCATCCTTGAACTAAGACAGCCCAAGGCAGCATCCTGCTTCCAGTCCAAAATCTAATCCACCCCCTGCCTCTAGGCTACCCCTTATTAATGCACAGTGACAGATGAATTTAACTGCTTTTCACTCCTGCTCAGCCCCAAGGCCTGAGGGGAAATAATCCTTTTATCTCCCAATAAAGGAGAATTACTGGAATTTTGCAGTTCAGCTCACTTTGAAGAGCCATCTTCAGGAGCTGGAGGTTTTGCATTTCCTAGAGTGGTCAGATTAAAGATGCTTTTTACTGATCTCATTGGGAGATGGAATGGTAGGAGTTGATTATATTGTCACCCAGTTGCCCTGTGGAAAGTACTGCAAGTTTCCATTTTAAACAGATTTCAGAGCACAAATGTCATTCTCAAAAAGTTTTCTGAAAAAGTAAGTCTTCAGAGCCATGCTATTTAGGAGCCAGCTGTTATACCAGCAAATGGAGATACTTTGAAAAGATATGATTTGATCTGCTGTCTTTTTTTACTTGCCCCCATGGCTATAATCCCATCCTGATAATTATCTGATGTATATAAATTCTAATACAGATAATATTGAATAGTAGCCTATCTAAATATAGTAATGAGTCTTCCCAGGTGATTCAGAGGTAAAGAATCTGCCTATCAAGCAGGAGGCTTGGGAAGATCCCCTGGAGGAGTTGGCAACCCTCTCCAGTATTCTTGCCTGGAGAATCCCATGGACAGAAGAGACTGGTGGGCTACAATCCTCCATAAAGGCAGCTCATCCTCCTGAAAAACTGTTAAAATCTCATTCATCCCAACCAATAAGGAAATTGACATTCCTGCTATGGGGATTGGCACCTTGAATATATTATTTTATTTTAATCTTCAAGACAACTCTGTGAATTAGGTGTTTCATGCTTCATTTTTGAAAATGGGGAACTGAGGCTGGGAATAGTAGGCAATTTGCATGAGATGACACCACCAGTAAGTTGTGGAGCTGGAGTGTGTATTCAGGTTTGATATTGAAGTCTGTATCCTTTCCAAGATACTACTTTGGAAATCAGGGCTTCAACCTTGGCACTGTCAGTAGTTTGAACTAGGTAATTCTTCTTTTGTGGGGAACTGTCCTGTGCATTGAAGGATATTTAGCAGCACTCTTGGTCTTTGCCCACAAGATGCCTGGAACACCCACCCCAACCATTGTGACAATCAAAAATGTGTCCAGTCATAACCCCGGGGGCAATATTTCCCCACCTAAAAACCACTGCTGTAAATACTCTTGAAGCATTTTCTCCCTTATACCACTGAAACTTTGTGCTTCTGTGAAATGCACGGAACAATCTGAAGGCCCTAATAGTGCCTAAGAGTGGCCTTCCAGGGTAGACATCAAGAAATAAAAATCAATTATATAATTAAATATAGTATTTCACTTAACTGCACAGAAAAACCCCTTATTCCTATTATTCCTGCTAACAGCTTGTCTTCTCCAATGAGTAAGCGTTCAAACTGTGAAACAGACAGAAGCTTCGATGACTTGCAGCTGCCTCAGAAATTCAGCCCAAACTCCTCAGGGAGACATTCAAGGTCTTCCTACTTTGGCCTCAGTCCTTCTCCCCACCCTCAAACCAGCGTCCTTTCAGGCTCCAGCCAAGCGAGATGACTCATCAAGATTCTAACACTTCCTACATTTTCTCATTTCCCCGTCTTGGCTGAGGACTTCCCCTCTGCTTCAGGCATCTTTCCCAATCCTACGCCCCCACCCCCAGCTTGGCCTTGGGGATTTCCGCCTCTGCCTTGCGGCCACCTCTGCATTACAGTGGGGGAATGGCTTCCTTCTTCGTTCATACTTGGTTTTTGGTATTAGTCTCTCTCATCTCACCCAGCCTCATGCTGAGTGATCTTTCCTGCTGGATTGAAAGTTCCCAGAGAAGAGGAACTCTATTTTAGCCTATTTTGTTCAGTCCTTATCTCTTGATGGGTTGGGCTGGATTGGATTGAAGACAAGGTAGAATAAATAGCGCAAAGGTAAATTTCACACCAGTTTCCATGAGGATTTAAATACATTTCAAACGAGACATCTGAAGGTGTAGTGAGGACCAGTGAGCATGGGAGCTGGGCTGTAGGGTAGTCCTACATCATATGACTTAGGTGTGCCGTGGGTGGGCCTCTGACCTTGGCTACCACTAGGCTTGTGTCCCTTGAGCCTTAATCAGTGGCACTCAGCTGAGGGTGTGTGGGGCTGGCCTTCTGTCCATGCCTCTCCCTCACTGAGGGTCTGCTTTTGTCCGGAGGGAGAGCATCTTTTCCCAATTTTCACAAAGGCACCATGAGGGCTGGTAGAAGCCATGATAGTAAAAAAATCTCTCACAGCTTCAGAGACGGGTTTATATTAATTCATTCAATAAATATTAATTAGTCATTCACTAGTTTAGAGGATACAGAAGTGAGGAAAACAAAGTCTCTGTCTCCATCAAGCTTACATTCTAGTGGATTCCTAAATTTAATCCTCACATGTTTAGTATCAAACAACCCACATAAGATTAAAGTTATAACGAGGTTCTTATTTGGAACAGGTTTTATTATATCTCTGGCTTGAGCTTGTGTTGAGAGTGGAATTTCTGAGTTAGATGAGTAAGTTCATCTGGGGTAAGATTTCTAGGAAAACTGCTTTGTCCTAGGTTGCTGCAGGGACAAGACCAATGTCTCAGCATCGCCCCCTGTGGTCACCTGGCTCATTCCAGATTCAGTTGATTCAGGGCATCCAGCCAAGTCTCTTGAGAGTCTGGATGTCCCAATGCATTTGCGTTTTACATTAAACTGCAAACTGAGCAGTTTCTAGCATCCAGCCCATTTACTCTGAATATGTCAAAGGGCAGGGCGGGGGAAGGGGGTTCCTCCTGGGCATAGGTGAGGAGGATGTAAGTGGTCCCATGACAACTGTGGGTCTAACCTACAATGTTCCTATTGGCAGAAGCAGCACTTCACTTTATGGTTCGCTTTTTGCATCTGCAGATGGAAAGCTGTGCACCAGTTACAACCGAGGGCTCATCTCAAAGGCAAAGATCAAGGCCATCAAGTATAGCATTGTCATCATTCTCGGTAAGCAACATCCCTCCTCGTGTTGTAAAACTGTTGACATTCCAAAAACAAATTTGTACCTGGGACCCGGTGACACAAAGTGCACACAAGGAAAAAGTCGGTCTATGGGAACTTCTGCCTTTTCCCAGTTAGAAATGAATGTGCGTGTGGAGCTTATCAGTGCCACTGTGGCTCCCTCAAGGGCCAACATTTGGTTTCCTACATCTGTCTTTATGAATATTGTTGTGCAACACAGCCATGGGATGGATAATGTGGAAACAAATCCAATTAAGACATTACTAGCTGAAGCTGATGCTCACCACCATCTAGTTGACCCAGTTGCTTTTCTGAAGGCATACACACACTCCCCAGAGCTTAAGTTCAACAACCAAGGAAGACAGAAGCAGCATTCCATTTCTTCTGGATATTTAATTTCAAGGTCACCATAAATTCTTCCCTAATGGATGCCTTATCTTCCCTGCTCGCTCCTGTCATTTTCCCTTTCCTTTTGTTTTTTTTTTTTTGGTCTCTCTACTCTTAAGACCCACAAAGTCACCTCATCCAAGGAAAAAAGGTATTTCTAGAGCACCTAATCTATGCCAGATTGGTGTTATATTCTTCGTCATTTCCAAACCTTCAAAACTTCCTCCCCAATTCGTCCCCTCAGTTAATGGCCCTGATTCTTATTTCACAAGGAAAACGCTCTTGTCAGAATAGAACTTCCTCATTCACCTGCCTTCATATCCATGGACCTACCTGCATCTCTGCCTTTTCTCCTATTACTATGGATAAACCGTCTCTGCTCCTTAATCCAAAATGCACTTGAGCTATCCCATTCCTCCCTGCTAACTCAAGAATTCTCTTCCTGCAATCATCTCCTCTCCCCCACAGATATCCCCCTAGACTGGATCAAATGCACATACACATACTGTAACAGCTCCCTCTAAAAACTCCCCAGTAACAGACCCTCTCCTTTAACACTCTCCTTTCTAGCATCTCTCATTCTCTGGAGCCTATTTCTATTAGCTTTCTTTCCTATTACCCTAGTACAGGCATACTTATCAAGGTATAACCACCGCCAACAAAATGCCAGATTTCTAAACAACATTTGCTCAGTTCTTCTTTGGAACACTTCCTTTGCTTAGAAATTATATCTATGATTTCTACTTGAAATTTTTTTATAATTCTACTTGAAACTTTTATTTATGATAAGCTTAGCATACTCAACATGAAAAACCAGAAGTCTCAGCATGCTTTCGTATCTCCTGCAAGTTTACTCGTCCTCCTGTGTTCCCGAGTTTAGTAAATGACTTGATCTTTCATCCATACCAAAAACCTAAGGGTCGGTCATCTGTCTGTCATTATACTATTTCTCTTCCACGCCGCATATGTAGTCTATCAGTAAGGCACAGAAGCTTTACCTGCAAAAGAGTTCTCAAATTCAACCATTTCTCAGCTTCTATGCAATTACTTCCTTGATCTAAGCTCCTACCAACTTCTCCTTGGAACACTGGAACTGCAACCGATCTTCTTTTAATCCTTCTCTGTAAAACAGATAATGTGATCATTTAAAAAATGTTAATCAGACACTATCACTACCCTGCAAACTCACCTATGGATTCCCATTACCCTGGAATAAAATCGTACTTTTTCGCATGTCTTACAGTGTGTGTGATCTGTCCTCCAGCCAAGTATCCAGCCCCATGCCCCAGTTCTCTGCCTTGCCCATTCTATATATAAGTCACACTGGTTTTCTTGCTGTTTCTTCAAATGTCAACTTGTTCATACCTTGCAATATTTCCCACCTGAAATGCCCTGCCTTCAGATGGTGGCATGGCTTATCCATGCCATGGCTTGACATCATCTTGCTTTCCAACAACACCACCTCTTCAGAAAGGCCTCCTCGGCAAGTCTTAAATGTCTCTCCTATAGTCTTTAAGCTACTTAATTTTTTCTTCATATTTCTACTTCCACTTGACAGTATAGGATATGTGTTGATCTGTTTATTGTCTATCTGTGGGGCAAAATCCCCACAAGCAATGACTTTCGCTTTTGTTTTCCTTACATTATCACCAAGGGCTTATAGGGTCCTTACACACTGTGCTTAATTAATATCTGTTGAAAGAACAAATGGGGATATGCATGAAGGAAAAGATTTGTGTCATTTCCTTTTTTTACTTAGCTCAAAATACTACCCCTCCCCACCCATCTTGTGGTTCTTAAGACCTCTGGGAGCATAGCTCTCATGTTAGCTCTGCAAGTACATTGTCACCAGAACTGTCCCTCTCACCTTTCTAAAGTGCATCTGCAAAATGCCAAACAGACGGCATGCCGTGTGACTCAGCCAGGAGAATACAATCACAAGACAACATTGCAGGCAGACCCGGGGATAGGGCATATACCACCCACTGGGGCTCAAAGCCCTTTCCCAGAAGCTTCTGCAGTAGATCGGAGATTATCTTGCTTTCCCAGACAATCAGAAGCATGATACACATTCCCTGGATGTTGAGGCAGGAAGCATACCTTATATATGTGTTTCAGAGCCAGTACAGCCTTTTATAATCAGGAGCCACATACATAGGCATTGGATTCCCTTTAGTCAGAGAACAAGAAAGTCCACAGGAGGTCAGCCATGTCAACAGTGCAATCAGACCAAAATGCCCCTTCTTATAACAAATATTTTGTAATGCCCCTTTACCATTCTGAAATGAAATGTATACAAAAACCTATGTACCTACCATAATCCTTAAAAGATCAGTGTATAACATAAAGGGAGACTAGGAAGAAAATAATTGATAATAAAATAATACAAAAACAACAACAACAACAAAAATAAAATAAAACAATACAGATTTCAATATATAAATACTTGGAGACAGTCCTTAGTAGAATAATGAAGTAATAATAATTACAAATGCAAACCAATGCAGGTGTGTTTTCATGGAGACATAAAAAATAAAGCAGTATTGCTGTCAGTGACTTTATTTTCCCAGTAGGTGAACAAATCCTGCTAAAGTTCCAAATTAAACAAAGTAATCTTTCCTCTGTTTGCAAGGGAACTGGACTTCTGGAAAACTCAGTATTTATTTAAAATATTGTGGTCATATATAAAAGAGAATCAGGTTTTTAGACTGGGGTCATTATAAACAGATTTTCTGCTCCCTAAATGTCCAAATGGGCATTTGAAGGATGTATGAGACATGGATGGGACTGGCTGCATGATGCAGGAGGACGGGTATCCCCAGGAAAACCAGGACCCACACAACACACACAAATATACACACATGCATTTTCAAAATTCCCCCAAACAGAAGCTTTGCCCCTCCATGCCCCAGAACTACTATCTGCACCAATGCCAGGCTTTACCTCCAGAGCCTAGAATGTTCAGTGGTCTTTGTGTTAGAACTGTTCCCTTTTAACAGATTGTCAAGGTCAAGGAGGGAAAAAATACATGTGTCAGTCAAAGAGTTATAGTGACAAGCTGATTCCTACAGTCAGATGGCAAAGGAAGCCTGACTTCCCTGAGGAAAAATCCTATGACTGAGAAAGTGAAGAAAGAGAGTGGAGAGGATGGGGCAAGAAAGTAAGAGAGAGCACATGTGGGTTCCAGTCAATCCCAAAAAGGTTTATCTCTATGGTATTAATTTGCATTCTCCAGAGAAATTTTATATATAGATGGATAGATACATATAGATATAGATATTTATTGTAAACAATTGGCTCATTTGACTGTGAAGCTGAAAAGTCCCCAGATCTCCAGATTCAGGAGAGTTAATGGTGTCATCTCAGTCTGAGTCAAAGTATGGAGGCCAAAGAGGATCCAAGTCTTAGCCAGAAGACAGTCAAGCAAACAGAGTGACTCCTCTCTCGCTCACCCTTTTTATTGTATTCAAACCTATGGATAGATCACTGCCCACCCGCATTGGGGAGGACAATTTACTTTTCTTAATCTACAAATTCAAATGATAATCTCATTCAGAAATACTCTGAGAACACAGAAATAATCAGAAGTAATGATTAACAAAAAAATCTGGGCATCCTATGACCTAGTCAAGGTGGCACATAAAATTGGCCGTTGCACTCTGGGTCTCCATTTCTCATCTCCTTCCTCTGAGGATTTGGATCCAAGCAGAGTCAGGGTCTCACACACATTAATGGACTCGGTAAGGGGTATATAGTGTGGGTGTTGCCTGGAAAGGCTGACTTGGAAATGGAAAATAAAATTGAGAATCTTGTGACTTAGCCAGGCTGTGTTTTGAAACATTAGCTACCACCCCTTCCCCTCGCCTACCCCAAAACAGGAGTCGCTGTGAAGTGTTCCTTGCTCTGTCTTTTACCATAGAGTCTCCAGAGGGATCTGCTGAATTTTCTTTCGCACAGTGTAGAATGAGAGGCTAAGGCCATGCTGAACAGCTCCCAGCCTTTCAAGGATCACTGCAGTAGTTAAATCAGACCTTCCCTTTACAGACAGAGAAGCTCCAGCAAATTTACTCAACTTTAGAAATGCGTCTGCGGGATGTAATGTATGTATGTGTAGATGTGAGTGTGTATGTGTGTGTGCTTAAGTAAACATGACATTAATATGAACACACACAACTGTTCTAAATATTTCTGAGATCCCAGGTGCTAAGAAACCTCCTCACTGAAGCTCCACTCAGGGCCAACACAGAGGGCCCTCTGGGCTGTGGGCTGCTACAGAGCTAATGGTTCTCTTCTCCCCAGCCTTCATCTGCTGTTGGAGTCCCTACTTCCTCTTCGACATTTTAGACAATTTCAGCCTCCTTCCAAACACTAAGGAGCGTTTCTACGCTTCTGTGATCATTCAGAACCTGCCTGCCTTGAACAGTGCCATCAACCCCCTCATCTACTGTGTTTTCAGCAACTCCATATGCTTCCCCTGCAGGTAAGAGGCATTCAGACATGGGGAGGCCCACTGCACTCACCTCCAACCTGTGTCTTCCTCATGCTAGAGCTCCCTGGCGGGTTATAGATGAGAAACTGAGAGTCAAAAAGTTTCCGCTAAGTGTGACAGATTCAAATCCAGGCCCCCCAGCCATGGCTCATGCTTTCTCCTATACCACATCACCTCCTATAGCAATCATCCTAATCGAGTCACATATAGACGATCCTTATTTTAGTTCAAAGCTTCTCCCCATGAGTTGGCTCAATACAATGCCATGGAGATAGCCGGACACAAAGAATGATCATTTTACAGATAAACAAATTAAGGCTCACAGGTTAAGGGACATTATTGAGATTATGTGAATAACTAGTTACAGAGCTGAAATGAGACCCCTCCCACAATGACTCAGCCTGCTGGTTTTCAGCTGTTTTACTGCACAATCTACAGGGGGCAGGTGGAAAAATCCGCAGGGGATGGACTCGTAGCAGAATTGTTTCAGGCTTGGGTTTGATGCCCTCCGTTGAATCTCTCTCCCACCAGTTGACAAGATCTTTCAAGTCCTTCTAGAATTATGGATGGATGGTAGCATTTCTCAGTGATCCTAAACATCACTGATATGTTAGAATGGCTACCATGCCTCACCTGCTTTGCCTCTGGCCTCTCAACCATCAGCCTCTCCCTGCCCTCCCTTTTTCTCTTGTCTCCACGATAGAACTTCAGAATGGTTACAGGCTTGGGTTTGATGCTGCCATTGTTGATTCATAGCTACATGTGACCTAGGGAAAGTGATTTAACTTCCATAAACCTCCATTTCCTCACATGTAAAAAGGGGCTAATAGCAGTAGCAGTGCCTACATCTTAGCCAGTGCTGTCTCTGTCACTGGGCTCTGGCGCTGATCAGTAGGAAGGAGGGCTGTGAGTAGTGGGGAAGTACGGTGGGGGCTAGTACATTAAAAGTGCTTAGCACAATGCCTGATCCTTTATAAGTTTTCCACAAGTGTTAGCTCCTAACAGTTAAATTATTCAGGACAAATGATTTTTCCTCTTTGTTCTTTCTTTAGGGAGCAGAGATCACGGGATTCCAGAATGACATGTTGGGAGAGAACTGAGAAGCATGAGATGCAGGTTCTGTCCAAGCCGGAATTCATGTAGATCATGGGGCAGTGGTAGCACTGGGCTGAGCCCCATCGGCTCTCCTGGGTTCCCATTAGCACCTTGGGCCTGCGTATAAAGCCTGAGCCAACTTCTCTGCCCTGTACCTTTATCACCTGGGGGATGCACAAGGCAAACATCCTAAAGAGTGCGTGTCACCTGCCTCAGCAAGTATTGGCCAGTAGGAAGTTACAAACTATTCCCACCAGCCAGGAAAGATACCCCTTCTTTCCCTACCACTCCTGGCTGCCCTTCTCACTGGTCAGCACCAGAATCGACGGACAGAGACATTGCTGGCCCGGGGCCCAGGCTTGGGCAAGCAGAGAGGATTGACTAACAAAGCATGTTTGTACATATTCTTATAATTACAGTTTAAGAAGTAAATAAAAGTCTTACCTGGGCCTAGACTTTCCTCCCATTTTTGGATTCAAGTTTCAGTAGCTGTGGCCAAAGAGATGTTTGTCCTTGAAATGTCAACAAATAACAAATTCATTTCCAGGCGTTGAGGCTTTGTGTCTCCTCTGCAGATGGCCATGGTTGGCAGATGGATGTGCTGGCAGCAGCCAACCTCACAGTCCCATTGTATCGACAGATGATTTGCAGAAAGAACATAAGCGCTGGCCCTCCAGAGCAAAATCGAAATTGAGGGGTACTTTATCTGGTAGGAAAAGAAAAAGCGCAAAAAGTCATGGGGCTCTGACCTCCAGGCTCTGAGAGTTGGCACCTGGGCCTCACACATGTCTTTCCGGCTCTCTGAAGGCTCCTCCCTTTGCATTCCACATTTAGGCCACTCTGGGTTCCATGTCTCATTCCTCAGGTACACTTCTCTTTCTATAGCTGGGAGCTGAATGCCTGTGGCTTTTCCAGGCATGATGTTTCTGTAATATCTTTATCATTTTTGCACATTTTAGCCATTGTCTATCTAACACCTTGGCTGGGAAGCGCTCGTGGGCCTTATTTTGACAAGTCTGGAGTTTGATATATATAAGCATAATCCAAGTGAAATATGACTAAATGTTTTCTAATCAATTTTTGCCATCAGATTTTTCCATAAGTGGAAGTGGAATAATTTAATTTGATTATATATACATCCCCACCCACAGCTCTAGGATGTGCGTGAGCTCCTTATTTTTAGCCTCACATACATTCTTGACATTAAAATCTCCTTGGCAAAATTCTCCTTCCCAAAATTATCCTGAGCTTAAGTCTTTTTTCATCTACTGCTAGTGGAGTTATTATTTTAATAGCACTCCATTCCTCATTACGGTGTCAACCCAAAGACTTCATGCTTAAGGTCACAGTGGCATTTTTCCCATAAACTCTCTTTTCAATTCCATCTGACCTTAAGAAAAGTATCTCTTAGGTAGAAATCAGACTCCTCAGTTACCATCTCTCTTAGAATTACTTCCTGAACTTGAGGAGACTGAATAATCTGGTTGTACATCTACAGAACAGTATTGAAGGCTGCCTTCCTTTCTGTCCAACCAGCTAAATGTGAGCAAACCTGGAAGCTTTGAGTGGTTGAGAAGTGCTTTTTGACATTTCACTTTAAATCAAGATGTGCTACAGAAGACCCACATAATCATTGCTAAAATAACTGTCTGCATGGGAGCCAATTAACAGTGCAAAATCTGGTGGCTGCCCTTCCTACATGGCAAAATGGGAAGCCTGGGTTCTTTTGACAGATGCTTTCAACCTCTGTCAAGGTCTGGTTTGAGAAAGGCATTACATGCCTACCTCATCTATCAGTAGACCCTGAAAGTTAAGGAGATAGTCAAGTGAGGGTCTTTGTGGGCTTTAAAAACTGTGAATGTGATTTTGTAGTTATTGTAGTGCTGAGACTCCTATTCCCAGTGAAGACTGGAAATCAGTAAGATAATGGTGCAGGCTGCTGCAAGAGAAGCTGCCAGTGCAATGAAACTTGCTTCATATTGGTGAGGACTTTGGGATCCTCATTTTCATGTATTTTCTGAGCTTGAGGAAACATGATTTAAACACTAAGGAATGCTGGTAATAGTTCCATAGTCTTATGACCTTGGAACAAATTATTTAATGTTTCTGAGCATCAACTGTCTCATCTGTAAGATGGGAACAAAATAAGGATGGAGCAGAGAGTCTTGTGGGTTCTTTACAGATACAGGTTCTGAGATTATAATGGCTTAAATTAAATCCATAGAGTCATAGCTTCTGGAATTTCTTCCCCAGGGGAGCAATGACTGTATGACTCATAGCCAAGTTATTTGCTCTTTAGAAGGTGTAATTTCTCCATCTATCACCATGAAGTCAGAAAAACATCATTTCCCAATCAGGAAATACAGTTTGAACTCTTGGAGAAAATGAGCAGCTTAGTGTTGTGATGTCATGTTTATAGCCTTGGAGCAGCCCAAGTGGGGCCAGAGAAGCCAGCAGAGTGATATATAAAATTAAGATGCTTACTTCCTACACCAAGATGTCACAGACACCTATGATTGCATTATCACTTAGTTTCAGGCATAGGCAAAAATTTAGGATAATAAGGATAGATGTATTTAATATATTTAGCCATGCTAGAGAAAATAAGTTTCTCTGCTTTACTGAACTAAATTAAATATGAATGGTAAAAACTTTGCTTCCAGGGATTGTGTTGAGCATAATTTAACGGAAGTTTAATTTTGCCAAGCAACATTTCCCATACCTTTTAAATGGCTTTAATTTGTGATTAATGATGAGAAAAAAGTATCCCTTCTCAACCAAACACACAGCTTCAACTTGCTTCCCCACATCACTATGACAACTCTAGACATCCTTATACAGAAAGGACTTTGCCTCTTCCTTCTGCATCCACAGTGTCAGAAGGGACCACAAGCCTGCATCTGGTGGGGAAACAGGAAAACAAAATTATGTTTAGAAGGAAATAAAGTAGCTCTGCTCTTCTAGAGTCATCTTAAGTGAGCTACAGGCCTTCTGGCAACTATACTTTTTTTACGGTCATATGAATATAGCTCACTACAGCCAGCAAATTTGGAAAACTCAGTAGTGGCTACAGGACTGGAAAAGGTCAGTTTTCATTCCAATCCCAAAGAAAGGCAATGCCAAAGAATGCTCAAACTACCGCACAATTGCACTCACCTCACGCGCTAGTAAATTAACGCTCAAAATTCTCCAAGCCAGGCTTCAGCAGTACGTGAACCGTGAACTTCCAGATGTTCAAGCTGGTTTTAGAAAAGGCAGAGGAACCAGAGATCAAATTGCCAACATCTGCTGGATCATGGAAAAAGCAAGAGAGTTCCAGAAAAACATCAATTTCTGCTTTATTGACTACACTATAGCCTTTGACTGTGTGGATCACAATCAACTGTGGAAAATTCTGAAGGAGATGGGAATACCAGACCACCTGACCTGCCTCTTGAGAAACCTATATGCAGGTCAGGAAGCAACAGTTAGAACTGGACATGGAACAACAGACTGGTTCCAAATAGGAAAAGGAGTACATCAAAGCTGTATATTGTCACCCTGCTTATTTAACTTCTATGCAGAGTACATCACGAGAAACACTGGGCTGGAAGAAGCACAAGCTGGAATCAAGATTGCCAGGAGAAATATCAATAACCTCAGATATGCAGATGACACTACCCTTATGGCAGAAAGTGAAGAGGAACTAAAAAGCCTCTTGACGAAAGTGAAAGAGGAGAGTAAAAAAGTTGGCTTAAAGCTCAACATTCAGAAAACTAAGATCATGGCATCTGGTCCCATCACTTCATGGCAAATAGATGGGGAAACAGTGGAAACAGTGTCAGACTTTATTTTGGGGGCCTCCAAAAGCACTGCAGATGGTGACTGCAGCCATGATATTAAAAGACGCTTACTCCTTGGAAGGAAAGTTATGACCAACCTAGACAGCATATTAAAAAGCAGAGACATTACTTTGCCAACAAAGGTCTATCTAGTCAAGGCTATGGTTTTTCCATTGGTCATGTATGGATGTGAGAGTTGGACTATGAAGAAAGTTGAGCACCGAAGAATTGATGCTTTTGAACTGTGGTGTTGGAGAAGACTCTTGAGAGTCCCTTGGACTGCAAGGAGATCCAACCAGTCCATCCTAAAGGAGATCAGTCCTGGGTATTCTTTGGAAGGACTGATGCTAAAGCTGAAACTCCAATACTTTGGCCACCTCATGCGAAGAGTTGACTCATTGGAAAAGACTCTGATGCTGGGAGGGATTGGGGGCAGGAGGAGAAGGGGATGACAGAGGATGAGATGGCTGGATGGCATCCATGACTCGATCGACATGAGTTTGGGTAAACTCTGGGTGTTGGTGATGGACAGGGAGGCCTGGAGTGCTGCAATTCATGGGTCACAAAGAGTTGGACACGAATGAGCGACTGAACTGAACTGAACAGTGTTTCTTGCATTTTTTCAGTTCCATTTGATTGAAAGTAGATGGTCCTGTTGAAGGGCCAATCTCCTCACTTTTGGAAACCTGAAAAACACATGCCTCATTTCTCTGCAGCTTCATTTTAAGACTGCATTATCCTCAGCAGGGCTGGTTTGATTAACATTTTTTAAGTGCAATAATGCATAGAGAATGTTAAGATGGACAGAGGCTTGAGTCATGTAGTCTCATGGTTTTCTGACTATTTGGGGACCCCCTAAGAGGTCCCAAAGAAGTGACTCAGTATTCATACTCACATATACAACAATAGTGTATATATAAAGTCTAGACAAAATTAAGATAGCTAAATTGCTTACAGTCCTTGCATTACCTGGAATATGGGTAGAATATAGATTAGACATTGCTACACCAAGATGTGTGTTTTCATTTCAAGAATGTAGTTTGTAATCACTAAAATAATAGAAATAAAGACCTATATAACTTTGAAGCTAAAAGAGAAGAAAAACATGATAAAAGGACTCAAGCAGTCTAAAAAAGGCAAGAAAAGAAAGAAGTAGAAATATGAATAGCTGGGACAAATAGAAAGCACACAGAAAAATGGTGGATTTTTCAAATATATTAGTAACTGTAATAATGTAAGCAGATTATATACTCCAGTTTTTGTTACATTAGACTTTTAAACAACTATATGTTATTTGCAAGAGACATGCCTAAAACACAAGGACATAGAAAGTTTGGGAATAAAAGAATGGACAAAGGTATTCCATGGAAACAGTACTAAAAGCTGGTGAGACTGTATTAATAAAGACTAAGTACATTTTAAGGGGAAAAAAAGCATTAGTGGCAGTAAACAGGGACATTTCAAGTGATAAATATTTTAGTTCAGTGAGATGATATAACTCTAAATTTCTAAGCATTTACAAGATGGCCTCAAAATATGTATTTTCAGAAGTTTTCAGAACTATCAAACAAATAGACAAGTCCGCAGCCATAGTGGGGAATTTTGTCACACTTAATTCCAGTAATTGAAGGAGACATAAACTAGGAATGATCTGCATAACTGGAACAACATGAATAACACAGGTAGAGCACATTATCCTATCACTCCAAAATAAATGGTTTTCAGGCACATGTGAAGCAGTTACAAAACTTGACCATATGTCAGCCATAAATAAAATAAGCTTCAAAACATTCAAAAGATTGGTTTCTCTGATCACAATGCAATTATGCTAGAACTCAAGAGCAGGAGCTTAACTAGAAGATTACCAGGTTTAGAAATCAGAAAATATACTTCTTAGTAATTATAATCAAAGAAAAAAGTACATGGACAGTAGAAAACAATCATATTGAATGATAATGAAATTATACCAAAAGCGTGGGATACAAACAAAGGACTAAAAAGAAGAATTTTTCTTTTCCTTTAAGTTAATGAATAAATCATCTAGTTCATGAAGTTAGGGAAATTCACCAAAACAAAGCCACAGGAAATACAAGCAAGAAAATAGTGAGCAGGAGTAAATTTAATAAAATAGAAAACAAACATGTAATTTTAGAAGCTCAAGACAAAATTCTGTTTTTTGAAAAAATAATAAAAGCAAGAAACCTCTTGTGAGACTGGTCAAAGGGAAAAGAGAGAGAAGGCTCAAATAAGCAGTATTATTTATTTTAAGGATATCTCTGCAGGTCTTGAAGTCAATAAAGAGATAATAAAGGGATATTATGACTCATTGGAAAAGACTTTGATGCTGGGAGGGGTTGGGGGCAGGAGGAAAAGGGGACGACCGAAGATGAGATGGCTGGATGGCATCACTGACTCGATGGACGCAAGTCTGAGTGAACTCCGGGAGTTGGTGATGGACAGGGAGGCCTGGCATGCTGCGATTCATGGGGTCGCAAAGAGTCAGACACGACTGAGTGACTGAACTGAACTGAATGGATGATCAAGTTTATACTAAAGCAAACTGAAAATATAGATGAACAGCCACCTTACTATACCTGACATAAGAATGAACAGAAAAGTTGCATAGTAAATACCATAACTACTAAAGAAAAAATATGCCTTCATTGGAGAGTTCTATCACAATTTAAATAAAAAGCAACTCCAATTCTATATACTTATACTATTCAGGAGACTTGAAACTATTTATTAGACTAAAAATGCCATAATGTCAAAACCCTACAAAGATATTACCAAACGGAAAATTACAAGTGAAATTTCGTCATGAAAATAAAAACAAAAGTTCCAAATTAAATTTTAGCAAACCAAATCCAGCAAAATATAAAAAGACTAAAACACGTGACCAAGTTGTATTCATTTCAGGAATGCAAAGTTGGCTTAATATTAGAATATTACTCAAATGACTCATTATACTAATAGACTACAAGAGTTAAAAAAAACACATTATCAGTGTAACAGATACAGGGGAAATGTTCAATAAAATTATTGGGCATTAAGGCACAATAAAAGATTTTCACAAATTTGAGTTAAAAAGAAATCCCTAACTCTAAAGATTATGTAACAAAAATCCTAATGATAACACTTGGAGATAGTCCCTTTGAAACAAAGAATGAATGAGTAAAAAATGCTATTATCATCACTTTATTCAACACTGTACTAAGATCCTAGCAACAAAAGTAAAGCAACAAAAACAAAAAGATAAAGGCAAAAGGATGGGCAATGTATAATAAAAATCAATTTATTATTGATATAAATGAATAGAATATCAAAATAAGATACAATTATTAGAATTAATCATTATAATTGCAAATAATTAAAAGTAATCATAAAGTTTAGTATGGTTGCAGGATACAAAATCAATAGACAAAAGTCAATATCATTTCCACACAAGAGCAACAAATAGAAAATTATTTTTCAATTGCAATTTACAATAGCCTTCAAAGATCAAATTCCTAGGAATAAATTCATAAATGGTGTATAAATCTCTATGGAGGAATCATAGTACTATTGAAAGGTATTAAAAAGGAACTAATTCAATGTAGAAATAAATACACCATGATTTATCATAATATCATCCATTCTTCTCCAATCAATCAGTAAGATTAATATAGTACCAATCAAAGCTCTAGCTGGAATTCTGTGGAACTTTACAAGTGGCCTCTAAAAATTTATAGAGAAATGCAGAAGGCCAAAATTAGCCAAGACGTTTTAGACCAAGAAAAAATAGTGGGAATATTTGATCAGCTTGATACTTGATCTTATCACAAAGCCATAATAATGAAAGTTATAGTATTGTGTCAGAGTAAATAAATTAACTGCATGAAATAAAATACCTTGAAGAAATAATGAAAAAGAATATCTTTAAGATCGCTGAATAGGACAAGAGTTCTTTAAACAAAACACAAAACCTGCTGCTTTTAAAGGAAAAGATTAATAAATTTGATTACCAAAAGATTAGAAAATCAAAAGACATCATAAAAAAGGGTGAAAAAGCAAGTGACAGAATGGGAAATATTTGCAGATGACCAAGATCTAGAATTTAGAATATGTAAAACTCACATAAATCACTAAGAAAAGACAATTGAAAACAGATAGAAAGTGATCAGGACTTGATTTCAGAAAAGAAATTTTCCAAAAGGCCAATAAAACACCACATGAAAAGATGTTAAATCTCATTGAAGTCAGGGAAAAGTAAATTAAATCACAATGAGATACTAATATGCACCCACCAGATTGGCAAAAATTTTGAACTTTGACAATATCAAGTGTTGGTAAGGATGTGAAGCATCAGAAATTTTCATTGTTTTCTGGTGGTAAATATTTAGTACAACCTAAGGATCAAACCAGAGTCTCTCACATTGCAGGCAGATTCTTTACCATCTCAGCCACCAGGAAAGCTCCTACAACCATTCTAGCCTTTAACTAATAAAATTAAGGATGTATATACCCTGTGACTTTGCAATTCTGTTCCTGAGTAAAGATACTACAGAAGAGTATAATTATGTGAGTCTTAATACATGTGAAAGAATATTCATAATAATTAGAGAAGGGAATGGCAACCCACTCCAGGATTCTTCCCTGGAAAATCTCAAGGACAAGAGGAGACACGTGGGCTACAGTTCATGGGGTCGCAAAAGAGTCAGACACAACTCAGCAACTTAACAACGATCATGATAATACTGATTTATAAGAACCATAATTGGAGGTGAAACAAATGCCCACCAGGACAATAGATTTTAAAAATTATGATATATTCATACAATAAAGTACTTTATAGCACCAAAAATAACCAAAAAAACCCCCACCCCAGCTGCTTGTCACATCATTAAAAAAAATCTTTAAAAACATAAAAGTAAAGAAGATAAATACTAAAAGATACTATATTATTTCAATTATGTAAAACTCACAACCACCCAATTTTTACTATTGTATTTAAGGATGCATACACAGTCGATAAAATTGAAAGCAAGGCAAGGAAATTACTTTTATAAAGTAATTTATAAAAGCCAAGAGTGGGGATGGGAAAGAGCTGTGTTTGGGAGGGAGCCTGCAGAAGAGGGGCTGGTAAGGTTCTATTTCTTGCTCCAGGTGTTCACTTTCTAATTACTCATTAAACTATATATTTACATTTGGTGTGCTTTTATGAATGTGTGTTATATTTCACAATTAAACGTTTCTAAAACTGTAGCTTTCCAAAGCCTTTTAGAACCATTATTCTGGAAGTATTGCAGAGAAGGCAGCCAGATTGGAAACAGGAAGGTGATCAATTGGGTCTCGATTACACACAAGAAACAGCTGAGATGAGATGGCCCAAAGATGCTTCTGGGTTCCTTCTCTGCATTCTGAGCCAGCAATGTATCATTCACATCCAGTAACAGGAATACTGATGCCAACATTTTTCAAAATCTGCAGAAATATCTTGGCTCCTCCATAGAGTCTTGAGTGTCAGTCCAGTGGAAATCAATATCTAGCTTCTGTTCTCTTGTTGCCTACTGAGGGATCCTGGAGTCCTGAAGTTCTTACTTATAACTCCAATCCCCATGTCCTTCCAAAGAGTCTCCTCCTCCTTTCTGCCCTTTCTCATCCCTCATGTATAGCAAGTAGATAACACACCTGCTGTGTTACTCCCCAAGTACAGCAACATCAGCATTCCTCCAGAGAGGATTTCATGTAAAGAGGGAACATTTGAGGCATTGCTGCCCTATTGCCAAAGAACTAACTGCCAAACAAAGTAGATACTTTGAGCCTGCAGGAGGTGGCCAGGAGAAATATTTGGGTCAAAAGCATGTTGACTCATCTCCATGATGATTTGACAGGGTTTAAGAAGGCTGATCAAAGGGTCCCAAATCTTGCTGCATCACAGAATCACTCACAGGCTTAGGAAAGAAGTACAGATCTTGAGATCTCCGACTGCGTTCTGATTCATTGGTCTCTGAGTACAGCCTGGAAGTCTGAACGTACAGCAAGCAACTCAGGTGATTCTTGTGCAGCGGTTCCTGCAGCTCTTTGAGGCGCCAGTACTTAGGAACCAGTGCTTAACAGCATGCCAGGTCTTTAAAGCCCAAGTTTCTCATGGCCAGGAAGGGTGTGGGCCATCTTGGCTTACCTCTGTCCAGTTGCCCTGGGTCCAACCTGAGGACAAATGTTCTTCTAAGAGTCCAACATCATCACCTTGCAACTCTCCAGATAATGGTTATGTAACTCCAGGACTAAATGTTGTTTCTTCTCTCCACTCTGGACTAAATGCTCTTTCACCACAAGAAGATAGACCCTCATATACAGTGTTTTACACGCAGGTAGGTACCCAAATGAAATCAAGTGGGGAAGCATGGCCACGAGTTTATGTGATGTCTGAGGACAAGGAAGGATGCCTCTGAAGGGATGTCTGGGGGCTGTAAAAACATGCAGATAGGGTATTACACTGAAGCCCTTGAGAGCAATCTTTCTTAACCTTTTCAGACTCGGGACCCCTTTATGCTTATTTATAGAGTTCCCTGGAGGCTTAGATGGTAAAGAATCCACTTGCAAAGAAGGAGACTTGGGTTCAGTCTCTGGGTTGAGAAGATTCCCCTGGAGTAGGAAATGGCAACCCATTCCAGTATTCTTGCCTGGAGAATTCCATAGACAGAGGAGCCTAGCAGGTTACAGTCTATGAGGTCACAAAGAGTCAGACACAACTGACTGACTTTCACATGCTTGTTTATGTGGATTATACCCATAGATATTTACTGCATTAAAAATTAAATGTGAGAAACTGTTTAATATTTACCTATGAATTCCTTTATAAATCACAATAATAAACTCAGTACTTAGTAACATAAATATCTTCTATACGGAAAGTAACTATTTCCCTCTTCAAAAAAAATTTGCAGGAAGATCAACTTGTTTTAACTTTTTGTAAATCTCTTTAAGTTTGGCTTAATAGAAGACAGCTGGATTTTCAGATCTTCTGCATTCAATCTGTGGCAATATGTTGTTTTGATAGAAATATGTAAAGAAAATCAGGCTTCACACAAATATGTAGTTAGGGGGAAAAGGAGTATTTTAATCTGCTTCTGCACTCAATCTGTTGTGCTATTCCATGCCATGTGACCTCTGGAAAATTCCACTGTACACAAGAGAAAAAGAAAATGAAAAAGGCCCCAGAAATATTCTAGTTCTACTATGAAAATCGTTTTGATCTCACAGACCCTCCCTTAAGGATTGCTGCCTTAAAGAAAAACAGTGTGCACATTTGTTTGCCAACAGCAATAGCTATTGCTTTAATACTGCTGTCCTGGCTGCAAAGTGGAGGCAGGATGAGGTGGGTAGGCTAACTGACCATGTGTATCTGTTTGCAAAGCAGGGTAAAGCACTAATTATAGGCAATTATGATTTACATTTTGCTCCAAGATGACACCTCAACAGGTAAACCTAGTGATTAAACCTATCTCTGCTGTGGGCCATAGCCCACAGTCCTACTCAAACAAGACACTCAGGGCATGTCCAGGATTGGGGGCAAGTGGTGGTTGGACTGAGAAAGAGAGTGATCAATGCGTGTATGTATGCTTAGTTGCTCAGTCAAGTCTGACTCTTTGCAACCCCATGGACTGCAGCCTACCAGGCCCCTCTTTCCATGGAATTCTCCAGGCAAGAAACTGGAGTGGGTTGCCATTTCCTTCTCCAAGAATGGTCAATATTCACCTCTAAAACTATGGCGTTTACAGGGTTCTGAATGTGAGCAAACAAATGACTCTCCTCATATGCTCAAATGGACTTGCTAAGTCAGCCTACCCAGACCACTTTCTTTAACACTGTGGCTGCCAACCCAGCAATCCTGATCTCCTGCACTGTTTTGTGTTTTGTGTTTTTGCACCAGCATCTATCATCTTCCAATGCCCTGTATAATGTGATTACAATTATGTTTACGGCTTATTGCCCACATCTCCCATGAGACAAGGATCTTTGCCTATTTTGTTCACTGCTGTATCCCCTGGACCAGAACAGTGCTCGGGATAGAGTACATGTTGATGAATGTTAGTGAACTAATAAGATTTATGGATAAAGGGGAAGATGAGAACACTAGCATCCTGTAAGCAGTTTGCACCCAGGAGAGGAAGAAGGCTGAACTGAGCATGCCCAGTTTATTCTCTCTAAATTCATGACACAGATAAGGCCATTCCTTTCTCTTCAAACAACTAAAGAGCAAATCAAAGTTGAAAATGTGACATCTCTCCATGAAAGGACACATCAGAAATAAAGAAGCATCATCAACCACTGACTTTCCACAATTATTTGTTCTTAACTCTCTGTGATTAAATATTAAGCCTATGATCAGCCAGGGGTGTGGTGATCCTCCGAAGAGGAGATCATAAATTCTATCAAGACCTTTCTATTCCTCTTTCGTCAGGTACTCCCCCAATGCCACCCACTTCATTTGGACCCTTTATGCCCCTACTGTTTCTTTGCTCCAAGCCCACCTTCCACTCCATTTGATGCTGAAGCTGAGGCTGGGACTCTGCAAACCACATTTCCCAATTCCTTTGTTAGTTGTTTTTTGTTAGGTAAGGTCTGCCAAAGGGAGATGGGCAGGATATGGAAAAAAACACAATTTGGGGAATATAGAGGGCTTCCTTTCTGTATTTCAATCATCAGATTCCCCATCATCTCCTCAGGGTTACTAGCAGGATTCAGACCACTCCTCTCCTCAGGGGCCTGGAGCTTTCCCCAGAGACCTCAGCCCCTGTCCTGGGGGCCCTCCTCCGAACTCCTAGGGTAATGCCTCCTTCCTTTTGTTCTCCAGTCTTAGGGGTGGTAGCTGCTGTCTGCAGTTATTAATCCCTAAGCTACCATTCTGCTTTGCTATTTCAGCTCTCTAGCACTGGTGGGCTGCCACCTATGGGGTAGCACGGAGTCGGACATGACTGAAGCGACTTAGCAGCAGCACCTGTGCACCCAATTCTACACTAAGTCCCTTCTTTCTGAAATATCTACCATGGTTCCTCTTTCCCTTGTATGGCCCCTGACTGGTACAGCTCCCCTGTGGACCCTCCTGGCACCACTGATGGACACGTTAGAATTGATCCCCACAGGGCTCTTATGTGAGTCAGAAAATCCCAATTAAATCTCTATATTGCTGTTAATTAATTCCCTATTCCATTTCTCTTTCTTAACATTGTCCTTCCATGCTATCCGATATAGCTAGAGTGATCATACAGTCCAGCTCAACCCAAACAGTACAGGTTTATGACTGTTGTCCCAGCATAATTATTAATAGAGCCTCCTTTTTCTTTCAGAACTATCCTAGTTTGGGTGATAAATTATATTGTCACTCTAATCATTATATTCTCTACAAAGAAATTAAATCATGTTAAGATATTCTAGCAATAAAATACCAATTACAAGATGTTCCAAGTTTGAATATCAACCCTTTCTCATCATGAATTTTCTAGGAAGAAATTAAATTTCAATGATTGAAGTCAATGATTAAGTCAGAGTTCAAATATATTAAAGTCCAAAGGATTTAAGGTCCAAAATCATATTCTTTACGCACCTGGTTTGAAGAAAATTAGAGTCCAATTCCCTCCAATTTGTTATGCAACTCCTGTGTTTTATTTCTCAATGTTCCGAGGACCTGCACCAAATGTTGTAGTTGAGGGGTCCAAAAATAGCCTCTGTTCCCCACGAGAGCTTTGAATAGATTATAAGATCAAACAAAGGGTGACAGGAGAGAGATTAGAACAACACCGTTATTACTAACAAATGTGCCTTGTACTTGCAGTCAAGCTACTGCTACTGCTGCTAAGTTGCTTCAGTCGTGTCCGACTCTGTGCGACCCCATAGATGGCAGCCCACCAGGCTCCACCGTCCCTGGAATTCTCCAGGCAAGAACACTGGAGTGGGTTGCCATTGCCTTCTCCACCTGCAGTCAAGAGAGCCTGCTAACAATGAACTCTCGAATTAGGCTTCCCCACTGTGGTAAACAGGCTTCCCTGGTAGCTCAGCTGGTAAAGAACCTGCCTATAATGCAGGAGACCCCAGTTTGATTCCTGGATTGGGAAGATCCCCTGGAGAAGGGATAGGCTACCTATTCCAGTATTTTTGGACTTACCTGGTGGCTCAGATGGTAAAAAGTTCACCTGCAATGCGGGAGAACCTGGGTTCAATCCCTGGGTTGGGAAGATCCCCTGGAGGAGGGCATGGCAACCCACTCCAGTAATCTTGCCTGGAGAATCCCCATGGACAGAGGAGCCTGGCAGGTTGCAGTCCATGGGGTTGCAAAGAGTCAGACATGACCGAGCGACTAAGCATGCATGCAAGCACTGTGGCACATAGAGCTACTGCTCACTAATATCTGCATTTACCCTTTCTCTTGGGCACAGCTGCATTATGCATTTCTCAGCCTCTCTTACAGGTAACTTTGGCCATATGAATTTTAGGCAATGGATCATAAGAAAAGTCGTGTGTTCTCTTTTATAGTATAATCCATAAAAACTTCCCTTGAGTATTTCTCATGCTACCCCCAACCTCATCTGCAAGCTGAATGGGAAAAACTCTGAGGACTTAGAAAAGGGTGAAGCTAAAGAATTTCTGGAAGTTGTTTCTTGAAGCCCTCAGGCCACCCTGCCTTCTCTACCCTCCAATTTCCTGGAACTGACCCAGGACAGGTTCTCCCACAGCAGTGAGTTAGCAACTCAGGGGAGACATCAAGGAACAGAAGAAAACTTCTATACCCTGTGGACAGCTCAAGCCCAAGAGAAAGTGAGTAGAGCTGAGCTGAGCATGCTCAGTATCATCTTCCTGCCTTCAAATCACTCAGATTAAGCCTCACCAGGTAGGACTGAGGGAGCCTCTTTCTAGAGAAAGATGATCATACCTCCCCAGGGAAAATTTCTCCCCATCAAAAGAATGTTTTCTTTTTTGTGCACCCCCTGTTTTGACTTTTAACAATCTTTCCTTTTTTTCATCCAGATTGTATTAGCTCTTTCTCAAGACATACCCACTCCTAATTTCCTTGGTATAAAACAGAGGAGAATCACCTTTGCTTCTCTCTTGTGACTAGTCTGTGGAAGGCCAGACAAATAGGCTTCCCTGGACAAAGTGAAAGTTGCTCAGTCATGTCCAACTCTTTGAGACCCCACGGGCTATACAGTCCACGGAATTCTCCAGGCCAGAATACTGGAGTGAGTACCTGTTCCCTTCTCCAGGGGATTTTCCCCAACCCAAGGATCAAATCCATGCCTCCCACATTGCAGGTGGATTCTTTACCAGCTGAGCCACCAGGAAAGCCCCTTGACAAAGTTGAGTGAAAGAGGAGAAACAGCCCTTCTTGACCTCCCTCTCCACCTACTCCTGACTGCAGAGTCCAGAAAACTTCATTCTTAGTAGACATAACACGGGATCCTTAGCACATTCTTTTATTGTTATTTGAAGATTCGTGGTATTTACTTACAAATCACCAGGCTCTTTCTGAAGGAAGTTTATACCCTCAGCAACTC
This sequence comes from Ovis canadensis, assembly GCF_042477335.2. NCBI lineage: Eukaryota > Metazoa > Chordata > Mammalia > Artiodactyla > Bovidae > Ovis > Ovis canadensis. The sequence goes on along the minus strand of NC_091248.1, from coordinate 77,043,717 downwards.
CCTGCCTCAGAGTTCACCTGCCATGGAGACCACCTTCCTTTTCTTGAAATAGAGAGATGAGCTCAGATTCTCAGCACAGCAGGAATAATGCTGGCATGGGCTCCCTTTAGTGTGCTTTCCACACCCACAGTCTTTTCTGAAGGACACTGTCCTGCCTTTAATACTCAGGCCAGTGCTCGGTCTGATGTGGCCTAGTACCTTCTGGCTAAAGCAGATTAGACCAAGGTAGACCACCAACCCATGGGGGTTCATCCACAGACCCGTCAGCAGACCGTGGCCGAGAGAATGAGTCATTTAGCGGGAACTGAAACCCAAATTTTAAATGATCAAATGGGAGAGGTCACAATGGACCATTTCAAGCTTGTAAGATAGTAGGACCCATGAGCATGCAGAGAAGATTAACTGATAGAGAGAGAAAGGACAATGGTGCATCTGTACAGAGAAACAGAAGTGGAGAGAGGAGGTGGGAGAGAGACCAGAGAGAGACAGTTCAGAGGAACTCATCCACGGAGGTATCTTGGACCCTGCTGCTGCTGCTGCTGCTGCGCCACTCCATGTTGCTCAGTCCCCTCTAGCCCCGGTTTTCACTGTGCCTTGTGTGGCTAGAACAACTCATTTCCATAATCGTTATCGGAATGTCATTCCCTAGAAAACCACAAACGTGAGCTTCTTCTTGCCTACCTGTCAGATGCCTTGAGCAACTAAGTTTGGGAATAAGCTGTGAATAAATAAGAGAGAGTTTGGCAAGACTGGCACTTTGGGAAGAAAGCAGAGTAAGAGAGTAAATCTTTGCTTTATTCTTTAGGTTAGTATGAGGTTTGGAGGTTAAGGTAAAGGAGAAGATATCCACAGCAAAACTCATGCCAAACTGAAGAATTCTCCAGGCCATAGGAGGAAATAAAGGCGGTTTCTTCAAGGACATTGTGGTGCTGGGCATCGTGTGTGTGCATAGCCTTGCATTCAGTAGGGAGCTCAGTTAGGAAAAGGAGGTGTTCTAAAATTGGCAGAATGAGTAAACTAATGAGGCACATCTACCCCAGATGGAGAAAGCCTATCAGTTTTATTAAAATTTTCCAACCCTTAAAATTTATAACATGAGAAGCTGGTAATATATTGAATTATCTCAATCCTCTGCCCCCAAACACAGAAGTTAATAAGGAAACCAAGTGAGGATGAATCTAAGACTGACAGTTCAAATAGGCCAAATAGGCATAATATCTGGGGTATGTTAAAATGCTATTAAATAAGCCCCTGGTGAATTGCCTTTATTAAAGAGCAAGGAGTCCTCAGAAAGGAAGTTTCTCGACCTGCCAGAAGTAAAAGTGAGGAGGAGTCTAGACCCCCTTATCTTCCTGCAGCACCCTTTAGTGCTCCCTGGCCAGCACCCCCAGCATGCCCTTATGCCTGTCCAGCCTACCCATCTCCAAGTAGCTCTAATCTAGCTGGGGAGAACGTCAAGACCGGGAATTTTAGCATCCTGACCAATGAGAGCTGAAGGTTCCTTAGCAGAGAGTAATCCCCCAAGTCAAAAGAAGGGAATGAGAAATGAACATACAGCTGCACTCGACATCCAGTGTAAACCCCAGCAGAACCCACCCCTGGTACACAGCAGCACTTGCACTTGTCCAGAGGATGGGTGGGGGTGAGCCTGCTCTTGGCATGAGAGAGAGTGAACTTGACCTAAAGGGAAGAGCTGGGTGCCCAGCACAGCCCAGGAAGACAGGCCTGGTTCTTCAGAGGAGAGGGCAACTTGGTGTCCTGTGGTATCCGTCACTGTGTTGGCCACCTTGGCAACTCCAGCTTAGACACATCAGGGCTGCTTTGTCCCCCTGTGTTAAAGTAGAATACACATGGGGAGAGAGGCGCTGCCAGCCCTCAGCCTGCCAAAGGGCTGGGTAAGGTGGCCAGGACGAGGAGGGGCCCTGGCTGCAACACCAAGCCTGCTTGAAAGAAGCAGCGGCACCAGGGGGAGTGCGGCCCACCCTCTCCTGAGGAACTGGGATGACTTCACAGGGAAGCTCACTTGATGTAGCATTAGGGCCAGGGTTCTGAGGAAGAGAATCCCATAAAGACCAAAGAAAGAAGACCTGCCTCCTAGACCGGGTTGCCACAGTATGGTAGCGGGCAGGACTGTTCCTAAGCAGCAACCTCTGGAAACTGAGAGCAAGGAGTGGTCCTTCATTACCAGGTGAGGACAAGAAGGAGTGGAACAGGGATTGGACAATAGGACAATTCGTGTGACAGTCAAATAATTCAAAGGGTAACAACGCAGGCCGGGTCACTCAGAGTGCCTGAACGTGATTATTCTAACATGCAAATGTGATGACATCAGATCCTGTTTAAATTGCTGCCTTTTCTCCATTCCCACACGCCTCACCTTAGCTCAGACCACAATGAATGACCCCCAGGACACTTGTCACAGTTCTCACTGCCACCGGCTTGCCTCGTCCCCTCCCCCACACTGCTTTTGGGGATCAGGCCTTGACTCTTTCTTAGGGTGTGGAACTGGCAGGGCTAGGGGTGGTGGTCTGTATTAGGTGACAGGCAACAGAAAGTGACATTTTCTGAACTAGAACTTATGATTTTTGTGCCGAGTAGGCTAGCTACTTTTTCACGCTCCATTCCATTTCATTGTCGCACCCCCTCACGAGGCAAATGTCAGTATCTGCACTTCGCAGATGAGGAAAATGAGACTCGGAAAGGACACGCAAAATGCCCAAGCCACGTAGCCCTAAATGGGGTATGGGACTTGAACTTGGGCTTCCTGACATTATGTCTCATAGTGTGAACCACTGGTAACCTTTCTCTGTCCTCATCTTTCTTCTCCTCAGAGCCCAGTACAACATTTATTGGTCTGCCTACCAACATCTCTTCCTTGAGCCGCAGTGGTCTGACTTAACCAAGCCTCACTGTCACCTTCTGTCCACCTGTCCTTCACCCCTGCGTCTCCCCCTCCCCACTCACCCTTGGAAGACTCCATCAGAATTTGCTGTAGCTTCACTCTCATTTTCCTGAGAAGAGCTGAACAGACCTGAGCATGTCCAAGGTCTACAGTATTTCTGAGGAAGGTGGAGGGGCCCAGGCAGAGGCTTGTGGACAAAGGCTGTTACAATAGTGCTTTCAGGGTGACATGCACACAGTGCCTTGTATTTTGTCTCTTAATCATCCCCTGGTCTATCTGGCTGGTGTCTGACATTGAAATCCTGCAACATCCGGTGAATAAAGAGCCACTGTGTTTTTTTCCCAAACAGAATTGGGCCTGTCACTCCAGACACAGAAAGGAGCCTGGTCTCTTTAGTCAGTTTTTGCAGCGATTCTGTCCCTGTTGGTCTTTATTCTCCCCGAACAATAGCAGCCAGGTGTCACCAGGATCACGAACCAGCACAGCTGCAGGTCTCCATAAAGTGCCGGGGCTTGACACCCTCTTGGAGAATGGCTTGAATCCTCACCTTAAACTTGGGGAGCTTCTGGCCAATCCAGTGACGAAGCTGCAGGGCCAGGTTCCTTCCTGAGCCTCTTGGTGGCTTGCCTGAACATGCATCCTCTGATGTCACCCCTTGAACCAGGTCCTTGAGGCAGGGCACTGGAAGCAGCTATGCTCTTTGGAAGGTGTTACCCCTTAGAGCAGGGCTTCCATGTGTATGGGAATCCCCTGGGATCTGGGGGAAATGCAGGTTTGGATTCAGCCTGAGATTCTGTGTTTCTAACAAGCTTCCAGGTGAGATTACTGTTGCCCCCAACAGTAATCTCTGAGACTATGCTCTGGGACTATGTTTTCACTCAAAAGGGCTTAGAGGCTCTCTCAGCCCCAGGGTGGGACTAGAGCTGAGATCTGAGTGGTGTCTGTGAGGCTGTGAGGCAGCTGCTCAGCTGGAGTCAGCTGTGATGCCATCGGCCCCTGAGCAGACACCCAGACACAGCAGCAGGGACCAGCCCTCAGGGAAGAGTTGAAGATGAAAGTAATGATCAGAGACGCTCACAGAAAAAAAAAAAGTGGGGGATAGATATCCGTGGTGGTCTTATTGGAAGATGAGATACAGGGTCGGGGGTGGACGATATGTCATGTGAGGAATTTCCAAAATGAAGTCACACACAGGAAGACCCCAGTCCTTCTTCACTTCACCCCCAGAGCTTTTGGGGGGTTTTCCCCAGAAAGGATGGGCCAGACAAACTAGGTATAATCATAAACTTAGGGTGGGAAAGTTCGAAGCAGTTCAATAGGCTCTGGGCTGTGTGGGTGGTTTCTGGGTGTTTGAGACCTGGCTCTGGGCTAATTGAGGGCAGGAGGAATACTGGCTTGTTCTGTGTGAGTTTAATAAAGGAGATGATGTAGGTGTGGTCTCTGGGTTGGTTGGTTTGTATATCACAGGAGCACTCTTGGGAAAGTCATTCACTACCTTTAGAAATTAGCTGGCCCTGGGAGGGGCAGTCTCTCCAAGGTCAGAGCTCTAAATGTCAGAGTATCAATAATGCAAAAATGTTTAAAAATATAGTCCATTTTGCTTTGCATAATCAACCTTCAAAAATGCCACTGAGGTCTTTAAATGACACAGAGCTAAATCAATTGCAGGGTAAGAAGTTTTGTGTACTTTTTAGAATCTTGTGAGCTGGACACAGGCTTCAGGGCTCTTCCACTCTCCGGTTCAAATGATGATCCTCAGAATTTTAGCATCAGCTTTTACAAAGCACTTTCTTTCACACACTTTATTTAATTTCCATAACCATTCTAAGAGATGAGCATTTGGTTCCTATTTGATTCATAACGAAGCAGTCTGGTAGGGTTTGGGGTCAGGGGAGTGAAAAACAAGGGACACATTAGCATGTGTTAAGTTCTCCTAAGGGGACACACTAACACATATTAAGCGCTCCTAAAGGATTCCCTGGTGGCTCAGATGGTAAAGAATCTACCTGCAGTGTGGGAGACCTCTTTGTTCCCTGAGTTGGGAATATTCCCTGGAGAAGGGAATGGCTACCCATTTCAGTATTCTTGCCTGGAGAATTCCATGGACAGAGGAGTCTAGTGAGCTACAGTCCATGGAGTCCCAAGGAGTCGGACATGACTGAAAGGTAGTGTTCTCCTTAGGTTCAGAGAAGTTAAGTGACCCTAGGTGAAAGCCAGAAGCTGAAATGTCCCCCTGGGTTAGGCAATGAACCCACATTGGCTTGTTCTCAAAACCAATACCCTTTCCACTATATTCACTGATTCAAGCAGTAGTGGCAAACCCCCATATGTCCCAGATGCTTTTCTGGATGCCGTACAAAGCTGGATATACAAAGCTGAGCAAAATAGATGGCACACTCCCTAGTCTTGAGCAGTTTACAGAAGAGTAGGGAGAAAGATATTAATAAATTTATCATCAAAATATAAAATGAGAATGGTGCTTAAAAATTTGAAGGAACACTTGTGAAGCACTGAGCCCACCACCTTCAAAATCCTGGGCCAGGAGCTGGGTCTAGGACCTGTTTTACCAACCCTGCAGCCCATGGCACCCTACTCCAATCCTCTTGCCTGGAAAATCCCATGAATGGAGAAGCCTGGTAGGCTGCAGTCCATGGGGTCGCTAAGAGTCGGACACGACTGAGCGATTTCACTTTCACTCTTCACTTTCATGCACTGGAGAAGGACATGGCAACCCACTCCAGTGTTCTTGCCTGGAGAATCCCAGGAATGGGGGAGCCTGGTGGGCTGCCATCTCTGGGGTCACACAGAGTCGGACACGACTGAAGCAACTTGGTAGCTTACCAGCAGCAGCCCTGCTCAGGGCATTGTAGCTCTTTCCTGGTCCATGATAACAGCCAAGGCATCTCCTACATAACAGGTACTGCCTGACCCTTCACTGCTCATTTTTTCCTCTAGCAGGTCAGGAGAGTGATGGCCAGTCAAACCAGATTTCAACAGTATCAGAAGACAGGTAGAGAAAGCCAAGAAATATGTTTTTAAGGGTGGTTAGGAAAAATCCCAGAAATGTGAGTCTGCCTGAAAGAGCTTTCTTCTTCAGAAGCATTTGTTACCTACATAAAGATACCAAGACTCCTTCCTTTTCTTTTAAAATTCTGACTCAGGGTGTGTTGAAGGGAAGATTTTTTTGAGAGGGGGAAGCTGTTGGGAAGGTTCCCCTGCTCTTTAGGGGGAGCCACAGGAAGAGACACTCTGAGTACTGAGAGGTCTGACAGAGATGCTTCAATGTGGCTGCTGACACCGAGGACACAGCGCCCAGGGGGTCTGAGCAGACCGTCAGACCTTGGTCCTTGGTGCCATCACTGGGCCACCAAAGCAGCTGTGCCTGAAGTCCTCCTACCTCAGAACTTCCTAAAACCCAAGATAATAAAATCCTTGTTTAAACCAATTTGAGATGGAGTTTCTTCAAGACAAATATATTTTAACTGATGCATTAGAACTTTTATTTTTAGTGTCATGAAGTTTACTTTCAACTTCATGGGAGCAAAGTCATTGATGTCTTCTACCTAGATCAAAGGTATCTTTTTAAGTAAATGTTTTATTGAAATATAGCTACCTGATACAAAGAGCTGACTCACTGGGATGCTGGGAAATATTGAGGGCAGGAGGAGAAGGGGATGACAAAGGATGAGATGGCTGGATGGCATCATCAACTCTATGGACATGAGTTTGAGCAAACTCTGGGAAGGACAGGGAAGCTTGTGCTGCAGTCCACAGGGTCGCAAAGAGTTGGACAGGACTGGGCAACTGAACAACAAGGATACATTTGAAAACTTGTACAAATCCTAGATACACAATTTGATGAATTATGATAATGGAAACACATGCATGCAATCATCCAGGTTGGACCTAGAAAAAATTGGAGAAATTTGGAAGTAGAAGTTAAAGAGCCAGCCAGGCATGGTATGTAAAAGGAAAAAACATGAGTCTAAGTCCCAGGATAAGACCTTATGAAGTATAGAAGGGAGACTATGAGGATACAGCTTGACAAATATGGATCATTAGGATAAAGAAAGTCCATTCAGACTCATTCATTATGTGAATTTTAATAGACTTGTCCTGCTGATGGACCTTGTTGTTGGGACCCAACAGTTCTATTCCTATTAGGAATATAAAGGGGAAGAATCCAAGAAATACCCAATCTAAGGTGAACAGCCACTAAGAAAAACACAGGTTAGTAAACACACATCTATTTTCTTGCCCTTTCAGCTGAGAGGGACTAAAAGCAGTGACCCTGCAGGAGCAATGAGCACTTAGTGATTCTATTACCATTCTCTAATGCAAGACGTCATGGTTTCTCTAGAGCTGACTCCACTGCTGGGGCAGGAAATACAAGTTGAGGCTGGAGGATCTTGTAGGTGCACTTTCTCCAAGAATGTCAGGCCCATCGTCATTGGCGCTCACCGTGTGATTGATTTTACAAAGGTCAGAGCTATGATGGGAGACCTGAAATGTCACTGCGGTCACTCATCTCCCTCCTTCATCCACGGCCATTGACAAGGCTGGTGTAAAGATGGTGTCGTGGGTTGAAAACCGGTCACTCAAATGTAACAGGTTGGAACTACTGAAACTTGTAAATGTTATAAAGAAGAAGAATCATTGTAGGTATGACTAAATTAAGGATCTTGACATGGGGAGATTATCCTGGAATATCAGGATGGGCTATAATGTGATTACAAGGGCCCTTATAAAAGAGCACAGTGACAATTCACACAGGGAAGAAAGGTAATGTGACTGCTGAAGCAGAGACTGAAGAAGCCACAAGTCAAGGAAAGCCAGCTGCCATCAGAAGCTGAAAGAGGCAAGGAACAGATTTTCCCCAGAGCACCCAAAAGGAGTGCCATCCTACACCTTGATTTCAGCCCACTGATACTGATTTCAGATCTCCAGAACAGTGGGAGAATAAATTTCTTCTATTTTAAGATACCAAATTTTGGGGAATTTGTTATAGCAGCGGCTGGGCCAAAGCAGAAATGACTCTCAGTTGTGGGTGTGTCTGGTGGTGAAAGTAAAGTCCAATGTTGTAAAGAACAATATTGCATAGGAAATTGGAATGTTAGGTCCATGAATCAAGGTAAATTGGATGTGGTCAAGCAGGAGATGGCAAAAGTGAATATCGACATCTTGAGGAATCAGTGAACTAAAATGGACATGAATGGGCAAATTTAATTCAGATGACCATTATATCGACTACTGTGGGCAAGAATCCCTTAGAAGAAATGGAACAGACCTCACAGTTAGCAATAGAGTCTGAAATGCAGGAAACTAATTCCTATGGAAAAATATGCATTCCACTAATAAGTGAGAAAACATACCCTCTGAAGTTCCTGATTTTCTCTTGTTGGTCTAGGTCTTATCTTGGGTTCTTAGTCTGTCTTCTTGGGAACAACTGCCCCAGCCCCTGCCACAGCTACCCTAGGCAGTGACTGTATCCTCTGTTTTAAGCAGGTCTCCTCGTGAGGCGCCCTCATCTATGACAAATCTCTCCGCTTTCTGCCCCCAAGTTGTCCCACTGGTTCTACTTCTTCTCTGCCCCTGCTCATCATGCCTGGTGTTCTGCTCACAAGAGACAAGGAAGCACTGAGACCTCATCCCCGTTCCCATACGCTACCCTCAGACTTTTATCTTTGGCTTCAAGAGAGAGCATACCTCTGCACTTCTGCTGTAACACTAATGTGCTCAGACTTCACAGGACATGTTAGGCCGTGGCAAGCTTTCTGGGGAAAATGGTCAATTGAGTAGGGTCACAAGGTGCAAAAGCAAGGACATGAATAAGAGAATCCAAGGATAGAACCGGGGAAATGGCACAACCTGATTGCTCTAGTGATGAAGAAAAAGTGAGCAAGGAGGGAAGGAGTTGCAAGGTCACTTGCAGGTGGCGGGAAGATGAGTGGCATCAGGAGCGAGGTTATGGGCAGTGGCTGGGGCACGCCTATCCTGGCAGGTGGAGTCCAGAGCTGCCCTTTGACCTGGGGTCTGGTGCCACCACACTGAAAGAGGCATTGCCAGGCTGGGTGGAGCAAAGGTTGGATGTGGTCTCCCCATCCCACACAGCCAACTGTGGTGCTCCTATCCTAGTAGGCTGAGAAATAGCCAGCCCCCCTCCCAAAAGACGTTCGGCTCTCAGTCTCAGAATCATTTACCTGACAGTGGAGGGAACTTTGCAGGCATGGTTAAGTTAAGGGTCTCAGGATGGGGAGATTATGCCCAATGTAATCACAAGGTTCTGACAAGAGAGATGCAGGAGACTCAGAGTCTGTAGCGGGAGATGTGATGACAGAAGCAGACGTGGAATGGAGTGGAGTAGAGGTGGCTTCTAGATTTTGAAAAAAGGAAGGTAATAGACTCTTCTGGAAGCCTCCAGAAGGAACACAGGCCTGCTGACATCTTGGTTTTAGATTTCTGACTTCTAGAACTGTGTAGTTTTCAGTCACTAGGTTTGTAGCAATTTGTCACAGTGGCTGTAAGAGATTGAATATACCCCCATATAGTCCAGGGAGGGCTGATGGGCGCACATGAGGCTTTGGATTTTTGCTGAGACCTCAAGGAGCAAGATATGCTGCAAATGGCAGGATCAGCACCGTCTGAGGTCCCCAGTTGAGAGTTAGGAAAGAAGAACAGAACCCAGCATCCCCTCAGTGCCAGAGTGAAGCAAGGCACACTTCTGGTGACAGATGGAACGGCTGTGCCCCGCTGGCACTAGCATATACAATGCCATCATCTCCAGGTCATTCACTCACTTGAAAGAATGCTTTTTATGTTGCCCAAAAGGTCATCCATCTAGCTGGTGAGGCCAGTGTCCACCCAGAGCCCCTGGATCCTTCTCCAGGTTGACGGCATGTATGTGCCAGTGCCAGCGGGGCACAGCCATTCCATCTGTCACCAGAACTGTGACCTGCTTCACCCTGGCACTGTGGGGACACTGGGTTCTGTTCTTTCCTGATTCTCACCCAAAGAGAGGAAAGGGAGCCAGCAAAAGTGAGTTTGGGAAGACTGTAGGATGCAAGGAAGGCACTTCTCCAGCCCAGCCAGCCTGCCAGGCCAGCACCAGCGTCACCACTCTGCCAACTGCAGCTGCATCCCAGACGCTTGCAAATTGAAGGTGAAGAAACAGGGGACCTCTGGCTGCCTGCAGGCTCCCTTTCTCCACTCTGTGTTCCATTCTCTTCATACAAGCAATTTCAAGCTACCTCCCTGCAAAGCATTAGCGTAATAGGCTGAGCCCTGGCAGTACCATCCTGGTTCTTTCATTTGAAGCACGTGTTCATTATAGACTTTCAAATAAATCATATTGCTGGCTCCAAAATAGAATGTTCCTCTGGGCTCATGTGCAACTCAGGAAACAACAGGACCACAGTCTCTGTGACATGCCAGGCATTCAGGTCTGACTATCAAAAGCTAGAGAGTGCCTGAAATTAGAGCTATGTTCCTACTGTGTTCTTAAAGTAATGACCACTGATCTACTGGTGCATTTTCTGTAGAGAAAGTAACAGTAATAATAGAATAGTAATAATTTGCATGCACCTGCCCTGCCTGAACCCACTCCGGTGTTCTTGCCTGGAGAATCCCAGGGCCGGGGGAGCCTGGTGGGCTGCCGTCTCTGGGGTTGCACAGAGTCAGACACGACTGAAGCGATTTAGCAGCAGCAGCAGCAGCCCTGCCTGAAGGGGGCTGGAACACCAGGATGTAGGACAGCAGCAGGCAGTGGCCTAAGCCCTGGAAGGCTATGCAAGGCACACTTTCCAGGCAGAGTTGAGTCAGTATCAACACACTGAAACTTCTGATTCCAATACCAGTACTCTTTCCACTGCCCATTCTGTTCACTATTGGTAACCCCAATCTTTTTGCTGAAGCCCTATGAATTCCAATATGCCTCCTAAGGGTAGTGCAACTCTCCAATAGTCCCCCTAAACTCATGTTAGCCTTTTCTTTAACCTCACTTTTCAGGTTGGCTTTTGGGAGCAGACGATGATTGGTCCTCATGCACACTGTCTTGCTCCCTTCAGCAGGACCTCCACCTCTGGGCAGGCCCACCTTGGGTTCTTTCTCATCCACCTGCACTCTGCCTATAACTGGGTAGGAGATTTAGGCTGATATCTTACATTTTCAGGGAAGGGGAGTGAAGCTGTTTGGATTCCTCTCTTTATACTAGGAGTTGTTGCCTCTGGCACTTAATGAAAAGGCATATTGATTTCCATTTGGCTATTGATCCTCGTGTATAAACCTCTTATCAGGTAATGACACTGGGAGGCCAGTGTGGTTGAGTCCAGAGCCTGTAACAAGTCCTATAGTTCAGGAAACAAAGCCATAGGAGGTCATTTTGCAGGCCTTGGTCAGTAAGTAACTATAATTGAAGGGGAATGAGAGCAATTATATATCTTGATCAGTTGACACTTCATTATTTTAAAACCATATCATCGTATTTGGGCATTACTTAAATGACTTGCAAACTAGTTCTGATAAAGGCAGTAAATGAATTTGATTTAGGATTGTGTTGTACCAACACTTGTAGGACAAGAACAGACCTCTGTGGTAGGCAGAATAATGGCCTCCAAGAATGCCCACATCCTAACCTCCAAATTTAGGAGTGTGTTAGATTATAGAGCAAAGGGGAATTAAGGTCGCAGATGCAATTAGGATTGCTGATCACATGACTTGAAAACAGGGAAATTATCCCGGCTTATATGGATAGACCCAGCATAATCAGGGGTCTTAAGTGAAAGTGGAAAAGGGTCAAGGCATGGCCCCAGAGAACTTGGCCTGACATAGCTGGCTTTGAAGAAGTGCAGGAGGTGCAAGTCAACAAATCTGAGTGGCCTCTAGAAGCTGGAAAAAGCAAGGACATGTATTGAAACTCCAGAAGGAACATAACCCTGCTGACACCTTGAGTTTTAGCCCAGTGAGACCCATTCAGACTTCTGGCCTCCAGAACTGTAATAAATTTGCGCTGTTTTAAGCCACTGTGTTCAGGAAAATTTGTTATAGCTGCAATAGGAAACCCTCTCAATCTGAATTTTTCATCTTTAGTACTATTGACATATAGGGCTGGAAAATTCTTTGTTCTGGGGGCTATCTTGTGAACTGTAGGATCCCTCACTTCTACCCATTAGATGCCAGTTGAGCCTCCCTCCCCAGGTTAAGACAACCAAGAATGTCTCCAGACATTTCTTTGAGTGGGGAGAAGAAGGGGAAATCATCCCTGGTTCAGAACCTCTGCTCTAAACCTACCATCCTGTCCATTTCAATATGTACTTGCCCTCACACACATGGGATTTTGGTCACTGACCTTTTCTTTGTGGATGCTTCTGGACAAAGTCTTTGATGCCAATTGAAAACGAACTACCACACAAAACTAGTATTAGTCTCTGATGTCTCAGATTGAGTTTCTATCATTTCGACCAAGCTGGTTTGGAGTAGCTAATGACTTTGTTGTTTAGTCAGTAAGTCGTGTCTGACTCTTTTGCAGCTCTATGGACTGTAGCCTGCCAGGCTTCTCTGCTCATGGGATTTCCCAGGCAAGAATACTGGAGTGGGTTGCCATTTCCTTCTCCAAACAAGCTGGTTTGATAAGGAGAGAGAAAAAGGAATCTGAACACACTATTAAGTAAAAAAAAGGACATAAAAACTGATACCTAGATGGATACAAGGCAAAGTCTTCTCATTCCATGCAATGCTCTTTATCAATTAAGCCAGACTGGAGCATGCACATGAGTAAGACGTGATTTCTACCCTTAGGATCTCACTGTCTCATAAGGGAGACTCACAGGCAATTAAAAAAAAAACTTTCAGTAGAGATTAGAAGGACTGTATACACACCATGGTCATATATTTTGAATTAAGAGTCTATGGCCTGGACACAAGCTCTGAGAAAGTATAACAATAGAAACAAATATTTAAATCAAGACTGTCTCAGAAAGTATGTCCATTTCACCCATAAGAGGTATATTCAGCAACATGTATGGACCTAGAAAATATCATACTAAGTGAAATAAGTTAGAAAGAAAAAGACAAATATCATACAATATTGCTCACATGTGGAATCTAAAAAAATGATACAAATGACTTAAATGCAAAACAGAAATAGACCCAGACATAGAAAATAAACTTTTGGTTACTGAAGGGGAAAGAAAAGGAGAGGGATAAATTAGGAGATTGGGATTAATATATACACACTACTAAAACAGATAACCAATAAGGACCTACTATATTGTGAAGAATACACAGAGAACTGTACAAAAAAGATCTTCATGACCCAGATAATCACGATGGTGTGATCACTCACATAGAGCCAGACATCCTGGAATGTGAAGTCAAGTGGGCCTTAGAAACCATCACTATGAACAAAGCTAGAGGACGTGATAGAATTTCAGTTGAGCTATTTCAAATCCTGAAAGATGATGCTGTGAAAGTGTTGCACTCAATATGCCAGCAAATTTGGAAAACTCAGCAGTGGCCACAGGACTGGAAAAGGGCAGTTTTCATTCCAATCCCAAAGAAAGGCAATGCCAAAGAATGCTCAAACTACTGCACAATTGCACTCATCTCACATGCTAGTAAAGTAATGCTCAAAATTCTCCAAGCCAGGCTTCAGCAATACATGAACCATGAACTTCCAGATGTTCAAGCTGGTTTTAGACAAGGCAGAGGAACCAGAGATCAAATTGCCAACATCCACTGGATCATCGTAAAAGCAAGAGAGTTCCAGAAAAACATCTATTTCTGCTTTCTTGACTATGCCAAAGCCTTTGACTGTGGGGATCAATATCAACTGTGGAAAATTCTGAAGGAGATGGGAATACAAGACCACCTGACCTGCCTCTTGAGAAACCTGTATGCACGTCAGGAAGCAACAGTTAGAACTGGACATGGAACAACAGACTGGTTCCAAATAGGAAAAGGAGTACGTCAAGGCTGTATGTTGTCACCCTGCTTATTTAACTTCTATGCAGAGTACATCATGAGAAACGCTGGGCTGGAAGAAGCACAAACTGGAATCAAGATTGCCAGGAGAAATATCAATAACCTCAGATATGCAGATGACACCACCCTTATGGCAGAAGGTGAAGAGAAACTAAAAAGCTTCTTGATGAGAGTGAAAGAGGAGAGTGAAAAAGTTGGCTTAAAGCTCAACATTCAGAAAATAAGATCATGGCATCTGGTCCCATCACTTGATGGGAAATAGATGAGGAAACAGTGGAAACAGTGTCAGACTTTATATTTTTGGGCTCCAAAATCACTGCAGATGGTGATTGCAGCCATGAAATTAAAAAGACACTTATTCTTTGGAAGAAAAGTTATGACCAACCTAGATAGCATATTAAAAAGCAGAGACATTACTTTGTCAACAATGCTCCGTCTAGTCAAGGCTTTGGTTTTTCCAGTGGTCATATATAGATGCAAGAGTTGTACTATAAAGAAAGCTGAGTGCCAAAGAATTGATGTTTTTGAACTGTGGTGTTGGAGAAGACCCTTGAGAGTCCTTTGGACTGCAAGGAGATCCAACCAGTCATCCTAAAGGAGATCAGTCCTGGGTGTTCTTTAGAAGGACTGATGCTAAAGCTGAAGCTCCAATACTTTGGCCACCTCATGCGAATAGCAGACTCATTGGAAAAGACCAGTCCCTGGGAGGGATTGGGGGCAGGAGGAGAAGGGGATGACAGAGGATGAGATGGCTGGATGGCATCTCCGACTCTATGGACATGAGTTTGGGTAAACTCTGGGAGCTGGTGATGGACAGTGAGGCCTCGCATGCTGCGATCCACGTGGTTGCAAAGAGTCGGACACGACTGAGCAACTGAACTGAACTGAACTGATATAGCAAAGGGAACAATACTCAATATTTTATAATAACCTACAAAGGAAAATAATGTGAAAAGAACATAGATGTATAGACATATACGTATATGTGTATCCCCTTCATGGATCACTGCCTTGTCACGGCAAAGGGGCTTGCCTAACTCAATGAAACTATGAGCCATGCCATGCAAGGCCACCCAAGATAGATGGGCCATACTGCAGAGTTCTGACAAAATATGGACTTGGGCAAACTCTAGGAGATGGTGAGGGACAGAGAGGCCTGGTGTGCTGCAGTCCATCTGGGTCGCAAAGAGTCAGACATGACTTGGTGACAGAACAACAATATATATGTATAAATATATATCTGAACCACTTTGCTTTAGACCTGAAAGTAACACAACATTCTAAATCAACTATACTTCAACTTTAAAAATTAAATTAAATTTTAAAATATTTAAAAGAAGTATATGCAAATTGCAACTGGAAGCTTCCAGAGCATGGATTCACATGGGCAAAAAAGAAGGAGGAGTGACCCACAACCCACACAGGAGAAATCCATGCACGAAGAGGCAGGACAGGAAAGCATATGGCACATATCTAGAGTCAATCAGCAACTCCAAATAGATGTGGCTTCTTAAGGGTAATTCCAAATATGCATCATACTCAAGTTTTAAAAAATTAGATGAAATAGGAATGATCTTTATTTAAAAATATATCATCAGTCAAGAAATTCTTGAAGAGTAGATGCTAAGGATTTAACCTAGATTCTTCTCTCTTCCTAATCACCCATGGTGCAATCTTGTGCAAGGCACTTCTCTGTACCTCTGTTTCCACACGTGTAACATGGGAATAATAATGTCTACCCTGAGGGTCACTGAAGGAGTCGTGTATCCAGACTAAGTGCTTTATAATCGTTCCTATGAAAATCACTAGAAGTGTTATTGCCAACAGAGCTTAAATAATGGATGGACTACAGTTCACCTGTAGGACTCCTTGCTACAGGGCGGAGTGTTGGGTTTGACCCCATGAAGGCACTGGCACACGCTTCTGGGGGAGAGACCTAGGAGTGGGGAAAGCAGCCATGGCATGGGACACTCCAGGGCCAGCAGAGGAGCAGAGAAGGGGGTGTGGGGAGAAAGTCCAAGCTTCCTAGAACAGAGAAGGAAGACTGTGTTTACAGCCTCACCCACGTGCCCCGGGGTCTCAGACTGAGAAGTCCCTGCATGTACTGCACAAGAGGCCATGTACGGAGCAGTCACTGAGAACTTTCCAACTTTCCAGATGGACATTAGGCAGTGGTGAGGCCCCTGGTGAACTGGAGTCTTTGGAAGGAGAGGGTCACCCCTTATTTCCAGTCAATAGTCGTCATGAAAATGTTAGCAGATCTCATTTTTAAATGAGAAGCTGGAAATCAGAAATGTCATGGGGAACTTCCCATGTTTTAAGAAGATAGCTCATTGGTCTGTAAGCAGATTCAGCCTACAGACCACCCTTGTGAGACGCCAGGTTAGAGGCTTATAAAATAACCTTTTCTGCCGTGTCTTTTGATGTGAGAACACCATCAGCAAGAAGTCTGGGTACTTTTCTTGAAAGATTCTGATGAGCCCCAGAGGAAGAAATTATTTCCAAGTTTCTCTGGAAGAATCTATATATTGATTAAAGTAGTGTTATTACCTTAACACTGCTTTATTGCTACTTTTACTGCCTCAGCTGGCAGCTTACCAAGCTCTTCAAGGTCAGGAGGGTAGGAATCATTTGCTATCTCTGTCTCCTGGCCCCCACAGCCAGGTCCTATAAAATGGATCTCTTCAGTATCTCATACTTTCATGGGGTTCTCAAGGCAAGAATACTGAAGTGGTTTGCCACTCCCTTCTCCAGTGGACCACATTCTGTCAGAATTCTCCACCATGACCCGTCCGTCTTGGGTGGCCCTACCTGGCAGGCTCATAGTTTCATTGAGTTAGACAAGGCTGTGGTGCACGTGATCAGATTGGTTAGTTTTCTGTGACTGCAGTTTTCAGTCTGTCTGCCCTCTGATGGAGAAGGATAAGAGGCTTATGGAAGCTTCCTGATGGGAGAGACTGACTGAGGGGGAAACTGGGTCTTGTTCTGATGGGCGGGGCCATGCTCAGTAAATCTTTAATCCAGTTTTCTGTTGATGGGTGGAGCTGTGTTCCCTCCCTGCTATTTACCTGGGGCCAACTATGGTGGAGGTAATGGAGATAATGGTGGCCTCCTTCAAAAGGCCCCATGCATGCACTGCTACAGGCAGAGCCCCCAGCCCTGCAGCAGGCCACCACCCACCCACGCCTCCACTGGAGACTCCTGGACACTCACGGGCAAGTCTGGCTCAGTCTCCTGTGGGGATGAGGATGAGATGGTTGGATGGCACCACCGACTCCATGGACATAAGTTTGGGTAAACTCCGGGAGTTGGTGATGGACAGGAAGGCCTGGAGAGCTGCAGTCCATGGGGTCACAAAGAGCCGGGCATGACTGAGTGACTGAACTGAACTCAGTATTTCATAGACCTGCTATACCCACTGACACTTCAGGTGGTACTATCCTATTGTGAAACCCTGCTGATGCTTCCTAACAGGTCCTCATGCATCCACCTGAGCAGGTCCTCCTGCACACTTCACTCTGAAAAGCACCCATCCAAAGCATACATCTTATGAGCTTGGGTCATTACTTCACTTTAGAACCACTCAATGATTTTACATCACTATTGGCAAGTCAAAACCTGAGCTCCTTGGCATTACATACATGTCCAGACAGCACTGAATATTTGCATGAGTCTGAGTGCTTGGCACAATGGGAAGCTGGAACTATCAGGTAGGGGCCATATTATAAAGAACCTTGAATGCCATGTTGAGGAGTTGGCTCCATTACATAAGCGGTGCAGAGCTATGGATGGTTTGAAGCAGAGATGAAACTCTGGTCTAAATTTTCTACTTTTCAATGTTGTTTGCTTCATTCATAGCACGTATTATAGTTTGTAATTATTTCACTGACTTGTTTACTTTTTCCAAATTTCCCATTTAACTCAAGACTATGAAAGGAAAGAAACCATATATGTTTTGTTCACATTTATTTCTCTACTACCCTGTAAGTGTCTGGCATATCATAGGAATTCAATTAAAAGTTGTTGAATAAATGAGTAAATGAATGATGCATGCAGGAATGAATGAGTAGAATGAACACAAAATTAACCATGGGTTTCATTCAACCCACACCTCACCATTCTCGTTTTATATAAAGACCTTTCAGAACTATGTCAGGACAAGCTGTGCATTTTGATGAAGTTTTGTAATGAAGGATAGAGCAGCAGTGACTGGATGTTAATGACATGCATTTTTATTGACTAAAGCACAATGCAGAGCAGCCAGTAGTAAGTGATTAGAGGAATAAGACCTTCAAAAGTGCATACATACCATAATTAACTGAAAAGTCTGCTCACTGTTACTAGGAGCATAAATGCCAAGATTTGGTATTCAATTTGGTCAATAAACATGAAAGACCAAGAGAATTTGCAACAGACTTTAGTCAGGTGTGCCTTCTTTTAATTCAAATTGATCAAATTCTTTAAAAATTTGGATATTCACTGAAACATTATCAGAGGTCTTCTTTGGGCAGTTAGATTTTCTCAGTTTTCTATATTTTCAGTAATAAATATGTATTACTTTAGAAATTAAAAAAACAGGATAAACAACAAGGTCCTACTGTATAGCAGAGCAATACTCAATATCCTGTGATAAACCACAATGGAAAAGAATATGAAAGAGAATGCATAAATATGTATAACTGAATCACTTTGCTATATAGCAGAAATCAACACAAAATTGTAAATCAACTATATTTCAATAAAAAATTTCAGAAAGGCAACAAAACCTTAAGAAATGCTTTCTAAGAAGGGAATCAATTTATTGTGTGTTGTCTGAAGCCCTATAATTGATATTTTTCAAATCCTTTCTATACCTGTTTTGATCCTCACAATCATGAATTTTTAGAGTAGGTGGAAATCTTATAAGATCATCTCATATAACTTTCTCATATTTCACAGGTAAAATTTTGACTACCCAGTATCCTTTTTCCATTGCATGTAATTCTAATAAAACTATCAATCACGAGGATGAGTAGGGTGGGGGGAATGTGGAGAGGCTAAGAAACAAGATCCAAACTAAACCACCAGAGAGTAATTGAAATAATTTCTCTAGAAACAATAAATAATCCGGCAGTGTTCACATGACTCAGATGGCCACCCTGATTATTTCTGCTGGGGACAGGTTTATTCTTTTTGTGGTTGGCCCTCAAGTTAAGGAAAGATGTGGGCCTGGAATGGCATACAAACCTTGAATGACATGTGCTTGGCCCAACTCCTTGGATTTCCCGGAATAGTATTAAGCCAATAAATTATCTTTTCTTTTGCTGAAGGTTGGAATTTATTTTCTGTCACATACATCAGAGAGAAATCTTAATAAATAACCACCCATTACTAATGCCATTTGTGCCTTTTGTTTATTTAGTTTTTAAAAGAAAGGCAGACTGCCATATGCAGCACCTCATTTGGGTGTGTCTGCAATTTTGTAAGCCTGACTACCCTACACTGTCCTGCAAATGGACCTGAAGAGATTGACTGAAGATCATGGCAGGGGGGTGCAGCTACTCATGCAGGCTTGACTAAAGGCTGGTTCTACTCTACAAGTGAAAGCTGTCCTCTTCAACTAAGTGTGTAGCTTTGGGAGGGATGTGCATGGGAGCAGTGAGGGAGGAAAGGGACACCTGCCTAGCCAGCCAGATCAGCGAGATCAACCCTAGTGATCAGTGTGGGGTGACAGATGTCACAGTCAGATCACCCTCGCTGCGGTCAGATAGCCGTCACATGCTGTCTTCTTTGTTAAGGTCTCAAAGATGAGGACTCCAAGATATCCTTGAGTCTCCTATCTCTGATTTTTTTTTTCTAGTAGTAATAGAAAAAGATAATTATTTATGTTCAACTTAAACTTTCTGCTATAATTTTCAGTTAGATACTTTTGCTTCTACTGGAGATAGAATAACAAGAACTGAATTTACTTTCCTACTGAAATAACAACAAAAAAAAATGTGAAAAAAGATTTTCAAGTTACTGGATATTAGGCAATGAAGGGTAGTGATCCTGGAGATAGCTAACTAATTAGGTGACCCCTAGCACTGCCTCTGATGATTGCCTTGAGAGCATTTATAGTCTGCAGCCTATAAAGAGGGAACCAGATAGACCCTGATGGACTCCCTGAATTGAGAGTCTAGGGAGATGAAAGGAGCTTGAGTTTGCAAGGCTGAGTACCAAAAAGGAGACAACTTCTCAGAGGGTGATCTGAAGAGGTTCCTTGGGTACTCAGCACAGTACTGATCAGCATATGCACTTAAGGAAACTACTCAATTCTGGGTGCAAACTACCTTGCAGGATTAGAGAACAGCGTCCAGTGCTCACACAGGGTAGTGAATCGTGCCTGTTTCTGCCAGTCAGAGAGAAAAACACATAGTTGATACACATTGGGTAGTGCCCAGTAAAATTATATAGTAGAGAATAAGTGGTCTCAGCCGAGCACAGTTCTGAACCCACCTAAAAAATATCATAAAAGCAAACATATTAAGATCTGTTTCAAAGTAACTTAATTCCATCCCAGAACAAAGTTCAAGGATATTTATAGGAATATAAAAATGCTCAGCACCCAAAAGGATAAAATTCACATTTGGCATAATCAAAGACTATCAGATATGCAAAGAAGAAAGAAATCATGACCCATAATGAGAAGATGAATCTATTAATAGAAACTGATCCCAAACTAACATAGATAATAGAATAAGCGGCAGCTGCTAAGTCACTTCAGTCATGTCTGACTCTGTGCGACCCCATAGACGGCAGCTTACCAGGCTCCCCTATCCCTGGGATTCTCCAGGCAAGAACACTGGAGTGGGTTGCCATTTCCTTCTCCATTGCATGAAAGTGAAAAGTGAAAGTGAAGTCGCTCAGTGGTGTCCGACTGTTCGCGACCCCATGGACTGCAGCCCACCAGGCTCCTCCGTCCATGGGATTCTCCAGGCAAGAGTACTGGAGTGGGGTGCCATTATCTTCTCCATAGAATAAGCAGAGAGGACATTAAATCATTTGTTAGAACTGTTTTTTTATCCAGTATGTCCAAAAATTATGGAGAGACACAGAAATTTGAAATGGCAACCCACTCCAGTATTCTTGCCTGGAGAATCCCATGGACAGAGGAGCTTGGTGGGTTACAGTCCACGGGTCGCAGAGTCAGACACGACTGAGTGACTTCACTTCACTTAGAACTTCAGGGCATGAAAACTATCATGTCTAAGGTAT
Organism: Ovis canadensis; assembly: GCF_042477335.2. NCBI lineage: Eukaryota > Metazoa > Chordata > Mammalia > Artiodactyla > Bovidae > Ovis > Ovis canadensis. Next base: position 77,022,602 of record NC_091248.1, on the reverse strand, counting down.
GAAATACACTGGATGGCATTCAGAGGAGATTAGACATTTCAGGGGGTAAGATCAGTGAACTTAAAGGCACAGCAACAGAAATTATCCAAAATCCCATGTGGCACTAAGTGGTAAAGAATCCACCTGCCGGTACAGGAGACACAGGAGATGTGGGTTTAATCCTTCAGTCAGGAAGATCCCCTGGAGGAGGGCATGGCAACCCACTCCAGTATTCTTGTCTGGAGAATCCCATGGACTGAAGACCCTGGAGGGCTACAGTCCATAGGGTCACAAAGAGTAAGACATGACTGAAGTGACTTAGCACACACACACAAAATGAAAACCAGAGAGTAAAAAGAATCACTTTATCTTGCCCCACCTACATCAAAAACCGTGAGTTGCAGGTCAATTACAGGGAGCCTAAAATGTATGCAGTTGGGGTCTCTAAAAGAGACAACAGATAAATGGATACGGACAGAAAATATATTTGAAGAAATAATGGCTTAAAATTTTCCAAATTTGACAACTATTATAAACTCATGGTTTATTATATATATATATATTCAGTTCAGTCGCTCAGTCGTGTCCAACCCTTTGAGACCCCATGAATCGCAGCATGCCAGGCCTCCCTGTCAATCACCAACTCCCAGAGTTCACTCAAACTCATGTCCATCGAGTTGGTGATGCCATCCAGCCATCTCATCTTCTGTCATCCCCTTCTCCTCCTGCCCCCGATACCTCACAGCATCAGAGTCTTTTCCAATGAATCAACATTTCACATGAGATGGCCAAAGGATTGGAATTGCAGCTTTAGCATCAGTCCCTCCAATGAACACCCAGGACTGATTTCCTTCAGAATGGACTGGTTGGATCTCCTTGCAGTCCAAAGGACTCTCAAGAGTCTTCTCCAACACCACAGTTCAAAAGCATCAATTCTCAGTGCTCAGCTTTCTTTTTAGTCCAACTCTCACATCCATACATGACCACTGGAAAAACCATAGCCTTGACTAAACAGACCTTTGCTGGCAAAGTAATGTCTCTGCTTTTGAATATGCTATCTAGGTTGGTCATAACTTTTCTTCCAAGGAGTAAGCGTCTTTTAATTTCATGGCTGCAGTCACCATCTGCAGTGATTTTGGAGCCCCAAAAATAAAGTCTGACACTGTTTCTCCACGTATTTGCCATGAAGTGATGGGACCAGATGCCATGATCTTAGTTTTCTGAATGTTGAGCTTTAAGCCAACTTTTTCACTCTCCTCTTTCACTTTCCTCAAGAGGCTTTTTAGTTCCTCTTCACTTTCTGCCATAAGGGTGGTGTCATCTGCATATCTGAAGTTATTGATATTTCTCCCGGCTATCTTGATTCCAGTTTGTGCTTCTTCCAGCCCAGCGTTTCTCATGATGTACTCTGCATATAAGTTAAATAAGCAGGGTGACAATATACAGCCTTGACGTACTCCTTTTCCTGTTTGGAACTAGTCTGTTGTTCCATGTCCAGGTCTAACTGTTACTTCCTAACCTGCATATATATATATATATATATATATATATATATATATATATACTCATGGTAAAGAAAGCTGAGCGCCAAAGAATTGAGGCTTTTGAACTGTGGTGTTGGAGAAGACTCTTCAGAGTCCCTTGGACTGCAAGGAGATCCGACCAGTCCATCCTAAAGGAGATCAGTCTTGGGTGTTCATTGGAGGGACTGATGTTGAAGCTAAAACTCCAATACTTTGGCCACCTGATGGGAAGAGATGACTCATTTAAAAAGACTCTGATGCTGGGAAAGATTGAGGGCAGGAGGAGAAGGGGATGACAGAGGATGAGATGGCTGGATGGTATCACTGACACAATGGACATGGGTTTGGGTGGACTCTGGGAGTTGCTGATGGACAGGGAGGCCTGGCATGCTGCAGTTCATGGGGTTGTAAGAGTCAGACATGACTGAGCAACTGAACTGAACTGAATAAACTCATGGATCAAAAAAAGCTCAAGGAAGCCCAAGGCTAAGAAACATGAAAACTATATCACAACCCATCCTAATCAAACTGCTAATCTTATTGACCATAGAGTCCTGCTGCTGCTGCTGCTAAGTCGCTTCAGTCATGTCCGACTCTGTGCGACCCCATAGACGGCAGCCCACCAGGCTCCCCCATCCCTGGGATTCTCCAGGCAAGAATACTGGAGTGGGTTGCCATTTCCTTCTCCATCGCATGGAAGTGAAAAGTGAAAGTGAAGTCGCTCAGTTGTGTCCGACTCTTCGCGACCCCATGGACTGCAGCCCACCAGGCTCCTCTGCCCATGGGATTTTCCAGGCAAGAGTACTGGAGTGGGGTGCCATTGCCTTCTCCAATAGAGTCCTAGGAACATCATTTAAAAATTACTGTTAAAAAAAAAAAATTACTGTTCCCATTCAATGTCCTCATTGTATAGATAAGGAAACTAAATTTCAGAGAAGCAATTTGCCCAGTAACATACAGAATGTTAGTGTCAAAGTCCACTGTTTTTTCCTCAACATTCAGCCAGAAACCTTGTCATTCTTGAAACCTCCTTAGAAACGTGCTGTCTTTCTATAACTGAGCAGGAACCTATGGGGCCTTTCAGGGACAGGCCCCTCCCCCCATATCCTCTGATTTAGTTCTCCTCTGAAATACCCAGATAACAGTATCTGATGCACATTTTCTGAGTTATTTTACAGATGCTATAACCTCTACCAAATGGAGGAAGCTAATGATGATCAAGTACCCACTTGATGATTATGGAGTACCCAAACCCCAGTCCTGCCTGAGGACGGATAATGTAACCCCCTGGGACACCACCCTCTTCCCTCACCGTCAACCAATCAGACAACTGTGCATGAGCTGATCACACGCCCTGCAATTCCCCTCCCTCCCCTTGCCTTTAAAAATGCTTCCCTGAAACCCATCACGGAGTTCAGGTCTTTTAAGCATTAGCTGTCCTGGACTCCTTGTCTGACACCTTTCAATAAATGCCACACTTTCCTTCACCACAACCTGGTGTCAGGAGATTGGCCGTGCTGCAAGGGCAAGCAGACCCAGGTTTGGTTTGGTAACACTTCCAAAACCAATTTCACAGTCTGTAACACTGCCTTTCACACTCAAGGTTTTCTTTCAGCACAAACTCTACAACTCTAAGAGTCAGTGAATGCCTGGGCATTTGGACGGGAATGAGACTAAACAACAGAAACAGAAATCTTCAGATCATAAGCCTCTGCAAGCTCACTGTGAACTGTCAGGTGAAAGACAGTGCTGGGTATTCTGAGGCGGCAGTTCTGCTTGGAATTGGCAGCCATTTTTCTGTCATCACTTAAGTCATTTTCCTGTTCAGCTCAGAAGGCAGCCCTGGCTCCACTAGGAGTGACAGATGCTATGCTGAGCAGAGCGCCCAGCCCAGCCCATCTCAACAGCCAGGCCCACTTCAGCAACGGCTGAGTGAAAGGGGCAGATGTGGAGCCAGACTATTTTGACAGGAGATTGATTTTCTCCTCTCTGCCCTGCCCCCACCCCCAAGCTTTTTCTCTTTCTTTATGGATTATTCCTACTTTCAACGAAAAGCAAAGAGGAACAGCAAGAAAATTATTCTGGAAGGGTTGGGGAGACACCTGGGAGGATAAGCACAGAAAGAAAACCTCACAGATTTTCAGTATTAAGAATGGTTAGGGATCGGTCCACCCTGATTTGCTTGTCTGTGCCTGGTGGTATGATTACGGGAAGAGAAAGGAAGGGAGACATTATTATTATTATTTTTTAAAAAGATATCTTGATACAGAATTCATTTCAAAGAGATTCCTGATCCTCTGGATGGGAAACATAACAGAAATTTTGACTATGAATGTGAAGCCCCCTGGGAATAGATAACCTAGATAAGAAGGTTACAGAAAAGAACTGAAATCAGGTTTTTTTCAAAGAGATCCTAGCACTGCCGTGTTCACTGAATTCATAATAACCAACTTGGGAAAACAAACTAAATGTCTACCAACAAATGAGAGGTTTCAGGAAAGGTGGTACATACATACAACAGAATATTATTTGCCTCTTTTTCAAAGAGGGAAATCCTGCTATATGTGATGAAACGGATGAATCTTGAAGACATTACACTGAGTGAAACAAGCCAGTCATAGGCTGAGTATCGCAAGGCTCCACTTAACGTAAGGCATCCAAAATAGTTGAAATAAAAAAAACAAAGAATAGAATGCTGGTTGCCATGGGCTTGTGGAAGGGGGAGGTGGGGAATTACTAACCAAGAGGGACAAAGTTTCAGTTAAACAAGATGAAAATTTCTAGAGAACTGCTGTATGACATTCTGCTACAGCTAACAATATATTGATTGTTCTCTTAAAATCTGATAGGAAAGTAGATCACAGGTTCTTACCACAAGTTTTCTTTTATTTTAAAAAAAGGGGGGAGGTGGTAAGACAATGAGGAGATAAATTGTTCTGCATAATGAAAGGGAATTTAGGATTTGACCACAGGGTCAAATCTAGGGTCACTAGTGGTTGCGAGCTGGGGGCTGTTGACCGGAGGAGGAGGAGAGTGAGCGAGAGCAGGGCCGAGGCCTGGAGCGAGCAGGGCCAAGGGCACTGGAGGCTGAAAACCTTTCCGTACAATACCTCATGTCATCTACATAAGAGCCCTGTGAGACTGGCACTGTCTTTAATCCCATTTTACCCAGGGGAAACTGGGCATTCCAGATGTAACTGGCTTGTGCTTGTAGGAGCTGGGTGTCCGAGTCTGGCTTCCAAACTGATTAACTATTCCTGAGGCCATGTTCTTTCCACCACAAGGCGAATGGGGGGGCTAGGGCTAGGACCTGGAGAGCAACTTTCTAATTTCAGCTTTACTACTGAGTACCGGGCTTCCTAGGTGGCACTAGTGATAAAGAACCTGCCTACCAATGCAGGACACATCAGACACCGGACTTCGATCCCTGGGTCGGGAAGATCCCCTGGAGGAAGGCATGGCAACCCACTCCAGTATTCTTGCCTGAGACTCCCATGGACAGAGGAGCCTGGCAGGCTACAGTCCATAGGGTCACTAACAGTCGGACAGGACTGAAGCGACTTTGCATGCACCCGCACACCTGGAGTACTAGCATGAACTTGGGCAAGTTACCTCCCCTTTCAAAGCCTGTTTCTCCATTTATATATTTTAAAAAAAAATGTTGATTTCAGCCTTATCAGCAAACCCTTTCTTCTAACAGCCTGTGGTTTTGGAACCCAGCAGAACCCTGTGCTCCAACCCTCTGCAAGTAAGTACAAAGACCCCTCTATGTTTCCTGCCTCTTGTTTGTAGAAAAGCTGCAATCTCCCAGGCCTCCTTGAGTCAAAAAAGAACAGCCTTAAGCAGTTAAGGATTAGGACAATAGAGTCACAGACTCACTGTCTGATGCAGTTGTTTTACAGATACTATAACTGCCTTCAGCAGAACCCCTTCTGGCTTGTCACTTTAGCAAAGCTTCACTGTAACTAAACGTGGTTTCAGACACTCCTGTGCTCCGCTCATCTCTGGCCCAGCACACTTTCCAAATCTTTTGATCACACAATACTTTGCCTAACCTGTTGGTTCTTTCTGTAGATCAAAGAAACAGAAATGAAGACTACGTAATTAACAGATGACCAGATCTCTTCCCTAGCTGTCCCTTCAGTAATCTTGTGAACAAACTGTGTGAACAACATAATGTCTAGAGGAAGATCACAAAAGCTGAGGACCGTGCATGCATTGGGTTGGTGGCGGGAATGATCCTAGCCACCTTTCTCAAAGACTAACTGAGATGACTTCTTCCTTTCCCCTTAAAAGGTTCATGACCAAGTACAGTCTTCAAAGCTGGTTTTAGGGGAACGTAAGTCCGCCTTCTCCCAAGATCACTGACTCTCTGATTAAAAGCAACTTTCCTTTCCTCTAACAACTGCCTCTGGGATATTGAGTTTTGAGTGGTGAGCATCTAGACCTGGGATCGGTAACAGATTTTATCAACCTAAGTGGCTGCTGCTACCTTGTAAATGAGACACCTGTCTCCCTACTCCCTCTGTTCCCTTCACACTGAACTGAGGGCCCATCATGTGCCAGGCACCAAGGGAAGTACCACTTACAAATCATGATAACTGGAGAAATTGAGGATTTTCTCTCAACCACCTGCCACATCTATGGTGGGTCTTTCTTTACATGTGTATTAGTATCTGAAAGTGTCTATTTGTTTTTTCAATATTGAATGGAGAATAATTATAATATATGCATAAAGTATAAATAGTTATAGTTGTCACACCTTTATACCCACTACCCAATTTGAAAGAACACATAACCTTCAACTGTGAAGACCCTTGTGTGTCTCCCATCTTTTGAAAGACAGTTACTAATTTTACTTAAAATTTACTTGTTTTTCTTCATTTTACATTTTAGTCCCTTAAAAATGTGTTTAACTTTACATTTTATCGAACTTTTCTCTATATGAACTCATACCACATATATTCTTCTACAAACTAGATTTTTTTTTTTTTGGCTTAGCAATATTTCCCCAAGTGTCATGCATGTTATTGCCTACAACTGTTTACATGTTCAGCGGAATGCTGTAGGATGACTATACCTCAATGTCTTTATCCATTCTGTGGGTGACTGCAGACACAGGGGCAAGTGATCTTCTGGTTGTCTGCTGTTGAGAACATTTGGCAGTGAACTTCCTAGATATGGCTCCTGATGCTCGTGTTTGTTTTTTTCTGGGGTATAAACCTAAGGAGTGGAGAAACTAGGTCATAGTATGTATAATCTCAAATTCATCAGGTAGTGCCATATATTTCCAAAAGTTACCATCCGCAGGGAGTGAAGAAGACTTCCTGTTGTCCCACCCTCTTCCCAGTCAGACTTCCCTGGTGGCTCAGACGGTAAAGTGTCTACAATGCGGGAGACCTGGGTTCGATCCCTGGGTTGGGAAGTTCCCTGGAGAAGGAAATGGTAACCCACTCCAGGGTCTTGCCTAGAAAATCCCATGGACAGAGGAGCCTGGTGGCCATGGGGTCGCCGAGAGTCGGACACGACTGAGCGACTTCACTTTCACTTTTCCCAGTACTTTAAAAATCTAATCAATGTTGTGAATTATAAATGTTGTCACCATGGTTTCATTTTGCATTTCTCTGATTATGAACAGGTCGGATTTTTTTTTTTTAAAGATGAGCCATCTGCATTTCTTTTTCAGGAAATGTGATGTTTTGGGCCAATTTTTCTTTGTATTTTTTTTACTCTTTGTTAGGATTTCTTTATTCTGGATACTGATATTTTTTGTCAGGTAGACAAGTTGAAAATACCTTCTACACATCACGGATTGCTTCACTGGTTTCATCGTCTTTTGATGAACAGAAGTTATTAACCACAACACAGTGACTTATTTACTCCTTTCCTTTTACAGGTAAGAGTTTTAGGAAGTCCTTCTTTGAGGAAATCCTACTTGAGGACAAAAAGACAGTATCCTATATTGTCGTCTAGACTTCATTCTCTTTAGGTTTTCTATCTGGGATTTTTTTTTATGTGTGGTGTGAGGTATGGAAATAATGTTTTTCATATAGATAACCAATTGTCAGCTTCATTTATTAAATATATGCACATGCTTGTTTTGGGCTATTAGTCAATTTTGATATTCCTGTGTTAATACTTATATAGCTGTTGTGGTAAATCTTTCTAGATGGTAAGGAAAAATGCCCTTATTTCATGTCCTTCTTCAGATTTGTCTTGATTATTCACCCATGAAAATTTTACATTCAGCTTCTCAAGCTCTATAAAGAGCCCTACTGGTATATTAAAATATAGGTCAATTTAAGGTGAACTAGTATTTTTATATCTTAAGTTCAGTTTATTGCTAGATTCTTGTTTGCATCTTTGTTCATGAACGTAATAGACCTGTGATTTTCCTATCCTGACTCCATCCTACCTACTCTTGTTATTTAATGTTCAGCTCAGTTCAGTTCAGTCGCTCAGTCGTCTCCAACTCTTTGCGACCCCAGGAATCACAGCATGCCAGGCCTCCCTATCCATCACCAGCTCCCAGAGTTCACTCAAACTCATGTCCATTGAGTCGGTGATGCCATCCAGCCACCTCATCCTGTGTCGTCCCCTTTTCCTCCTGCCCCCAATCCCTCCCAGCATCAGAGTCTTTTCCAATGAGTCAATTCTTCGCATGAGGTGGCCAAAGTATTGGAGTTTCAGCTTCAGCATCATTCCTTCCAAAGAACACCCAGGACTGATCTCCTTTAGAATGGACTGGTTGGATCTCCTTGCAGTCCATTGGACTCTGAAGAGTCTTCTCCAACACCTCAGTTCAAAAGCATCAATTCTTCGGTGCTCAGCTTTCTTCACAGTCCAACTCTCACATCCATACATGACTACTGGAAAAACCATAGTCTTACAGTTGCCCCAAAACTGGGGTTATTTCCTATTCTCTAGGTGTTTGTATAGGATTGATATTATCTGTACCTTAAATGTTTGGCAGAAGAAGTCTGTAAAACTCTCTGGATTTATTATTTTCTTTGAAGAGAGATCTTTAAAAATTATTAATTTGATTTCTTTGCTGGGGACAAGACTCCTAATTTCTATTTTTTCTTGGATTAATTGCATTTCTCTAGAAATTTAACCATTTATCTAACTATTCAAATTTATTGACAAAATTGTCATAACTTCTCCTCCACCTATTCTCTGCTTCTGTAATTCACCATTCATAATTTTTGTCTTGTTTTCCTTTCCATGAAGAATTTTTTTCAAATAACCAACTTTGGCTTTTTTGATATCTTTATTTCATCAAGTTCTGCTTGTATTTCCTTCAGTTTGGGGATGCGGCAGTCTGCTGTTCTTTGTCTATATGCCTGACATTGATATTTGAATTCATTTTCAGTTTAATATATGCATTTTAGACTATATAGAGAAAAAACATATTCCTAGATTTGCTTTAAATATACCCCACAAGCAGTTTGTAGTATATCATTGCTCTATTTTCTCAAATTTTCACCATAGATTCATTGATTTGTGGATTATTTAAAACTGTTTTTTTTAATTTTATATTGATTTCTCACATTAAGGGGTTTTAATCATTACTTCTTTTGAGAATTGCCATGTGACCCCATTTGGGACCACTTCTTTCATTTAACCAATATTGAGCACCCACAAATGCCAGGTATTGTTCTAGGTGCCTGGGTTACATCAGTGAAATACACAGACTGAAAATGTTTGCCTTCCTGGAGTTCATGCTTTGTCGGTTCTTGGAAATATCCCACATGCTGGAATAGAAGGTGTATTCTTCATTTGTTTAGTGTAGTTGTAGTATATAGGATCATTACATCAAGGTTCCTTTATTGCTAAAACCATGTATATCCCTAGTGACTTTTTTGTCTGCTTATTACATCAATTTCTAAGTCACATTTGTTATAATTTCCTGCTGTGTTTGTGAATTTGTCCACTTTTCTTGTTTTTAAATACCACCCTAGGAGGCATATCCTTTTTAAAGGTAAGAAAAATGAGTCTCAAATAATAACGTCTTATCTTACAAGTTTGCAAAGAATGGATCCAAGATTCTAATTTAGTTGTCTCAATTATGGTCATATGAATTGTATGACTGCTGTCATGTTTTGTCTAATATCCTTATCTAGTGATAGCATGAGTCTCTCCCCATCCTATGTGAATCTCCTCCTCCCAGACTAACTGATCTCCTAATCAGAGTTCCCAGCTTCCTGGTCAGCAGTGAATGTACACAGCACTGGCCATCATAGTATCCTGGGCCACACAAACCAAACGAGGCCAAGGACAGTGCTTCCTTTGGAGACAAACATATCCATCTTTGCCATATTGCTTCCTAACAGTTATTGGGTTACCAGCCATTTCTGAATGTATCAAGGTAGCTAGTTAGGATATGGAGAAGGCAATGGCAACCTACTCCAGTATTCTTGCCTGGAAAATCCCATGGACAGAGGAGCCTGGTAGGCTGCGGTCCATGAGGTCGCTAAGAGTCGGACACGACTGAGCAACTTCACTTTCACTTTTCCCTTTCATGTATTGGAGAAAGAAATGGCAACCCACTCCAGTGTTCTTGCCTAGAGAATCCCAGGGAAAGGGGAGCCTGGTGGGCTGCCATCTGTGGAGTCATACAGAGTCAGACACGACTGAAGTGACTTAGCAGCAGCAGGTAGGATATGTTAATGATGTTAATTTTTATTTATCAAAGAAATTTTTCTTCTACATATGATATTAATCTAATCTGAAGAGATCCTGCATTTCCTTATTATTTCATCTCCACAGTTAGGATACATAATCTTCCATTTCTTTTAGTTTAAAAAATTACAGTGCCACCTAGAATTTACTGCAATGTTGAATAAAGCATGTTTTATTTTAAAAAATGATTAAGCATTACCACTTCCTAGGCACTGTGTTAGGAGGAATTGTGGATTTGGAATGGACTAAGACACAGGTCCAGTCTGAAAGGACATAATGCAGTACAAGCCATATTAAATGTGTGGAATTTAGGAATGATAGGAATGTGGACAGTGGGGACAGCTCACTCTGCCAAGGGGAAGGCAGTTAGGGAAGTCTTCACAGAGGAGTTGACATGTGAGTTAAACTGCATCTTGAAATAAATACCGATCAAGAAAGAATAATCCAGGGAAATGAAAAAAAAAAAATCAGCAATGAGAAGAAACAAGATTCTCCACAACAAATATAAAGTGAATTTTAAATTAGTTTTATTCTTTTTTTGCTTTTGGTTGTTGAATTCCCATTTCTCACTGGCACTCACATCAGGGTTTATAAATATGTGGTACCTATGCTGTCGCTACCCTGCCTCTCATACCCACCATAGCAACTGCCTCTAACTGAACACAATTCTTTCCTCAGAGAGTCTGCTCAACACTAAGTTCCATGACTAATAAAGTATCAATAGAAACAGTCAATCATTATTAATACAAGAGTGTATATGAAAGAAATTTGCTTACCATTTCTAATTCAATTGGGCAGAGACACGGGAAGAATGGACATCCAGACGTAAGGCAGGGAAGCCTGCATCTTTTAAAGGTCCAAATCTTAGGACTCCTCCCAGATTGACTAAATCCTAATTTGTGGAGATGGGGGAAAGGCTTCAGTATTTTTCAAGCTTCACAAATAATTTCCAATGTATTGAAAAGCTTGAGGACGACTGCCATAAAGGGTCTGTGTTAGAAAAAGTCAAATTCATCACAGATTTAAAAGAGCTGGGAAGATTACTGAATTACAACTCCTAAGAACAGAATGTTCTAGGGCAAGAGGGAGGTCTCTGAATCTGGACTCTGGTTAGTAAGGAGATACCAAGAGTGAAGATCCAGGGGGACAGGGCCAGAGATGTGAGCTGTGTCTATAAAGTTGAGCTGAAGAGCTGGCCTTCAGGTATCTTTTTTAAAAATCGGTTTTCATGACCTGATGCCAAATCTTAGAAATGGTCATTTCTTATTTTCATTTCTTTTTTTTTTTTTAGAAATGAGTCAGCAAGCACTAAAGCTTTAAGAGCAGTCAGCGTCACAACTGAATGAGCTGAATTTTGCCACATTAAACTTTCTTTCAAGGTATTAAATTTGCATATGGGGAAGCCCAGATACTTACAAAAAATCAAGGAAATTACATTATGCTGAATTTAAAAGAACATGCCTGTGTAAACAATACTCCACAGTGCTACTATTTATTTGCAAGTTATTTTGACAACTCATTGTTTATTTAAAGTAATTATAATTTGGGGTTAGATAAAAAAAGTATAGAAAGCACTGCTTTGAAAGCAGAGCCATTATCAATACTATCTGAATCTCTTACCTTTAATTATACTACAATGACTCAAAATCTTAAGCGAGAAAGCCTTCAGCTCTCAAGTTCATTCAGAATTTTAAAATTGCTCTCATGGGAGGACAGGAAGGATGAAACAGTTTTCAAGACTTTCCTATATCTTAATGTCTTTTTTAACTTTGAATGTAAAAGCATGTTTGTACTGACAGTACTGTGAAATAAAGATCAATTCAAGTCTGTACTGAAGTTCAAAAGCACCTCCTCTTTTTCTGCACAGGTAACACTTTTACTGATTTAAATTAGAAACTTCTAGTTGTGGGGAAGGAGAACAGGAAGGCAAAAGAGAGAAAACAGGTGATCTGTGGACCAGAGCTGATCCTTAACTGCTCCCTAATAGAGAGAAAAGACTGAGGATTTCTGGAGCCAAACAAAAGTAATGAAGTGGAAAATGAAGTTTTAAAATTCACACACATCACTGGATTTATCTATTTTCTTTTAGGCAAAGTAATTTTACAAAAGTAAATTCAATCTCACATGATTTCACTCTTTTTCAATCTCTGAACTGAAAAGAAACAGGTCTAAGCCTAGTCTATAGCATACAAGTTCAAAATACTTAAGTGGTCCATACTACCTGTTCAGCACAGTGCAAGTGAGCTATACTGTCTGATTAAAAATTACCTTATTTGTTCTTGGTTAAAAAGCACATTATCTGTTCTTTGCTCCCTGCAAATTCCGCTGAAGCATGCTCCCTAAGAGGCAAAGAAAGAACTGTAAAATTCAGATCCCGATATAGGGACCCTCTAGCCTGTCCTGGTGGGATAAGCACTGTCAGGAATGGAGCGCCCCCTAGAGGCCAGTATTCCAGATAGTCCCTTCTCATCCATTAGAACAGCTTTTCTCAAGAATACTCCCTGTAAGAACAGCATAGCATTACCTGAGAACTAGTCAGAATGCAAATTCTGGGGTCCTATCTGGCTTACTACTTTTGGACTACTATAACAAGATACCACAAACTAGGTATCTTAAAAAGAACCGAAATTTCTTACAGTTCTGGAGGCTAGAAGTCTAAGATCAAGGTGCCAGCTGATTATTTGGTGGGAGCCCACTTCCCAGTTCATAGACTGCACCCTGTAGCTGTAATCTCACATGGAGGAGGCAGCGAGGAAGTTTTCTTGGGCCTCTTTTATAAGAGCTCTCATCCCATTTATGAGAGCTTCATCCTCATGACCTAATCACCCCAACTGCCCCACCTCCTAGTATCGTCGTCTTGGGGATTAGGGTTTTAACACATGAATTCTGGGGACACAAACATTCAGATGATGGCACCACCTTAGGCCAACCTTTGTTATGAGTAAGAAACCTTTGTGGTGAGGTGCAGTAGTTGGTTTTAACACGCCCTCCAGGTGATTCTGATTCTCACACTTTCAGAATTAATCTCCTCAAACATGTCAGAGAATGAAGGTGTTACTGTGTAAAAACTTAAAGAGGCATGAATTAAGCTAACCTGTCTTGCCTCCTAGCAGATTAAAAAAAAAAAAAAACTAAGTTGATGCTTGTATCAAACTAATACAAGGAGTTATAATTTAGAAAATGTCATGAGGTCAAACTGTGGTTTAATGTACGAAAAAAAAGCTTTCAGCAACTCTGGAATTACCCTGAAAATATGACTTTAAAGAATGATTGTGTCCCTTGACATAAACAATAAAGTAATGTTAATTGTATATAATGCCATAAACACGAGAAGAGTGTGGGAAACCTCAACAGCTATTCCACCACTGATGAAGAGGATTGAGTAGCTCCTAAGACCTTTAACCCTTTCCCTTTATTCAGGACTGCAATCTTCCATAGACCAGTTCGTGGTTATCTGACCACAGAATGAGGCTAAACATATGTACAGCTAAGAAGGAAATGAAAATAAGAATTAAAAAAAAACACTTTCCATATTTTTCATGATCTATTTTATTTAACATACATAGTACATGTAAACAACTGGCATAAAATTCATAAAAATACAATTCCCCTATGCATTATCAATTTACTCTTGATACATTCTTTCATTTTCTCCTTAGTATCATTGTCCTATTTTAACACTACACTGTTTCTGCTAAGCACTTTTAAGAGGCTTATCTTTTTTTAGGAATACTGCCCCAGCTTTTTTTTTCCTTTCCTACTGTCATAGCAATAGCTATTTTTATCACTGCCTTGCCCATCCTAACCTTCCTCACACTAAAGCAAAAATATTTTTAAATGCTAAAAATGCATAAAATACTGAGCTCTAATACTGTTTATCATGTGTATTGAACTTACTACTACTCTGTGTTGCCATAAAAGATATTTATAACCTTCAGCACCGGCTGCTACAGATGTGACCAAGGCCGAGTGTGCAGTGTAGCCCAGGGCGTCTGTTCTAAACTGACTGGCCTAAAACATAATCATAGCTTGCTGGTGGAGCTACATGAATAAATACTGCTACGAAAGGAATCTTCTGAAAATAATAATTAAAAAAAAACCTCTAATTTGACGAGTTTTACCTTTTCCCAGCATATAAAACAGTTATAACACTCTTTTAATGTTTTTCCTATGTGGAATTTCAAATAATTACATACATGTAAACTTACTGGGAAGGGAATTATTTAAAGGTGGGAAAAATAGAGAATGACTTTAAAAGTAAAATTTTAAAAAGACAGTAAATGCTGGATGTACAAAACACATTTCTGTGAGAAACAATGGGAAATAAAGCGGAGCACACACTTGTCCTCTCCCCACCCACGGCGGCTTTCATCCTCCCAGGCCTCAAGTGCCCACTTCCCGCTTTTCTGCATTGCTGCATCACTGCTTAAGTTCTCCTAATCCAAACTCCCCAGATGTTTCCTTGTTTTCTAAAACTGGCTAAAGACCAAGACCAAGAAATAAGTCACCCAGTGAGCAGGAAAGAGGGAGAGGCACCTGAAGCCACTGGCCATCTCAGCCAGGAGGCCCTGGGAAAGACGCGCTCTGGGGCAGGCTTGGGGCTGCATGCTCCTCAGCCTGGGCTGTCTCGGCAGCTGTCTGTTCTAAGCAAGCTAGTGCTTCCCCCAGACCAGGCTTGTCCTTGGGCCCTGGAGAGAAGGCAGAAAGAGAACAGCTCTTCAGAGGCTGCCTAGAGAGGGCCCCGGAAACCACCCCTGAGGACTCAGGTCTCAAGAACAATCCACAATGAGGTTAATCTGCCTGCGGTTAATAAAGAGAACACTGCGTAACTCAATGTGTAGTCTGCCAGTCATGGTTTGCTTAGAACGTTAAATCTTAAAACCATTTCTCAGAACTATGAGGGTTCACTGTTTTGTGGAATCTCATTTCACACAAATTAACTTCTAAGAAACAAAAATTCATACTAGGAATTTAAAGCAGGTTGGAAAAGTTTCAAGATACAAATAAACAGATAAGAAAAAAGTAAAGAGGAAGACTGAATATATTAGTTCCTCATAGTGAAATGATGGTTTTTTAAACCAAAATTATAACATAAGGTTTAAGGCTTCGTCTTATTAAAGACAGGCAATTTTAAAAGTAAAATATAAAAACTCCGTTCGTTTATCATTATTTATTTACTGTGTGACCAAAAAACTAGTCATATTTTATGGTATCTTAATAATAAAAGAAAAATTACCATATACTACAGTCTTCCACTATAAATTATATCTACTCACATACACATTAGTTGCTAGATGCATCTGTAGTTGTTCAAAATAGCTTTTCTTAAAACAATTATACATGAAAAATTTTAAGTGGTTAAAAGTTATTAAAATATAAACATTCGAATACTACTAAAAATGCGAAAAATACACAATTGTCATTAAACTTTTTAAACCAAGAATAAGTAACTGATAAGCAATTAAATGAGTAAATAGCACTTATTTGACAAAGAATATTGAGAAAGAAACAGACAGGCCAACATACACTAATGCCACATGGCTGGCAGTTATAGGAATCTGGTCCTAATGACTAGGTCCAAGAACTTGCATTTATAACGGGCAGGAAATGCTTTATTAACAAGGGTGACAGAGAACAGAGAATGTGAAGAAGGGAAATAAATTATAGGTCTACATAGCAAATATCCATGTCTGCCCCAGCTATTCTTACTGAAGTTGATGACAGGGGCTGACATGACTGAGGAGCTTACAATAATCACTGAAATGTTCCAAAGACAAGCGCAAAAGGCAGAGAACAAAGCAAGGGGCATCAATAGTCCACAAACTGTAAAATCAGCCGCTACACAGTTCAGAAGTGACTGTATTTTCACATCACCCTTGTAATGACCCATCATATTTTTTTATACAGGTAGCTTTGCTCACTTTAGGACAAATATTTAAGTCAAGTACAAGCATATACTCATTTGCATAGCAAATTTTAAGGGGTGCATTGAAATAGTAACCAACTGATAAAGGTATAAGTATTTTTACATTCAGACTGACCAAATAAGACGTTTTCTATTTGAAAACAGTTACCTATAAAAGTTTTGGGAATCTGAATTAAAAACAAGGCATGAGTTATTAGCAAAACATGGAAACCATTACTGGTGGAATTCTTTGTAGGCAGCAGTCACTCCTCTATAACTTCTAAGACTTTGTAAACACTGTTCTGGAATACAGTGGTGAAGTGAGGCTTGGACTCCTTTACTAAGAGGTTACATAAGGGAGGTTTCCCAGCATTAGCAGGATCTTCCACATCCCAGATTTCAGGCATACTGCATCCAGGCCTAGAAAAATTAATGTGCAGATTAAAAAAAAAATCACTGTATGTTACCTAATGGAAGATAAAGGAACACACTTTTTATGTTCCTACCCTCATTTCTTTTTCCACTTAAATTAGCTTTAAAAAAAAACAAAAAACACCCTACCATAGTTATTTTTAAGCTACCATAAATCCTTTCTAGAACAAGGTGAACACAGCAAAGGTGACAATAAAGACAGAAAAAGATATATAATACACGTGAGTTCAGGTGGTGGGGTAAAAGATCTCAGTTGAATTCTGCCTCAGCTACTTACCAAAAATGTGGTCTTGGGTAGTTCACTCAATCTCACTCTCCACACTGGTAAAATGGGACATACCCATGATGTAAGGGACTAAAGGAGAGATTGTATCCAGCATGATGCCCAGCACATAATAAGAGGAATACTGATGCAGATTACATACTGCATATACTGATGCAGAAAATCATACAGGATACCTCCAAGAGATCCCAGGTTTGGTTCCATACCACCGCAATAAAGCAAATATTAAAGTGAGTACCCAAATTTTTGAGTTGTATTGCCAAGTGCATGTAAACTTTATGTTTATGCTGAATTCTATTAAGTGTGCAATAGAATTACATATCCTAATTTAAAAATTCTTTAATGCTAAAAAGTATGTGAATCATCATCTGAATCTTCAGTGATAAGGCTTCATAATCTTTTTGCTGATGGAGGGTCTTGCCTCAATGTTGATGGCTACTGATCAATCAGGGTAACGGTTGCAGATAGCTGGGGTGGCTATGGAAATTTCTTAAAATAAGACAATATAATGATGCTTGCCACCTTAATGGACTCTTTCTTTCATGAACGATTTCTCTGTAGCACACAATGCTGTTTGATGGCATTTTACTCACAGTAGAATTTCTTTCAAAATTGGAATCAATATTCTCAAACCCTGCCACTGCTTTATCAAATAAATTTATGTAATATTCTAAATCCTTTGTTGTTATTTTAACAATCTTCACAGCATCTTCACCAGGAGTAGAGTCCATCTCAAAAAACCACTTTCTGTGCTCATCCATAAGAAGTAACTTCTCATCTGCTAGTTTCATCATGAGATGGTAGCAATTCAGTTACATCTTCAGGCTCTACTTCTAAAGCTAACCGTCTTGCTGCTTCCACCACATCTGCAGTCCCTTACTCTACCGCAGTCTTGAACCCCTCAAAGTCATCCAGGAGGGGTGGAGTCAGCTTCTCCCAAGCTCCTGCTAACTCTGAGACTTTGACCTCTTCCCAGGAATCACAAATGCCCTTAATGGTATCTAGATTGGTGAACCCGTCCCCAAATGTTTTTCAATTGACTTTTCCCAGATCCAACAGAAGAATACTGGCTATGGCAGCTACAGCCTTACAAAGTGTATTTCTTAAATTATAAGACATCGAAACGGAAATTACTTGAACTGTGGGGCTGCAGAATGGATGCTGTGTTAGAAGGCATGAAAACAACATTAATCTCATTGTACATTCATTCGAGCTTTGGGGTGACCAGGAGCATTGTCAATGAGCAGTTATATTTTGAAATGAATCTTTTTTCCCCAAGCAGGTCTCAACAGCTTATCACAGTCAGAAACCATATTGTGAACAGTTGTGCTGTCATCCAGGCTAGGAGCACAGGCAAAGTAGGTTTATCATAATTCAGTAGGGCTCTAGGGTTTTCAGAATGATAAATGGAGCACTGGCTTCAGCTTCAAGTCACCACCTGCTTTAGCCTCTAATAAGAGATCAAGCTCCAGGAGTTGGTTATGGACAGCGAAGCACGGCGTGCTACAGTCCATGGGGTTGCAAAGAATTGGACACAACTGAACAACTGAACTAACTGAAGAGAGACAGCCTGTTCTTGGAAGATTTGAAGCCAGGTATTGACTTGTCTTCTCTAGCTATGGAAGTCCTAGATGGCATCTTCTTCCAATAGAAGGCTGTTTCATCATTGAAAATCTGTTGCTTAGTGTACCCACCTTCAATAATGATTTCACCTACACCCAGATAATTTGCTGCAGCTTCTACATCAGCACTTGCTGCTTCACCTTGCACCCTGATATTATGGAGATGACTTTCTTCCTTAAACCTCATGAACCAACCTCTGCTGGTTTCAAACTTTACCACTGTGGCTTCCTCACCTTCTCAGCCTTTACGAAACTAAAGAGAGTTATGGCCTTGCTCTAAATTTGTCTTTGGCTTAAGGGGATGTTGTGGCTGGTTTGATCTTTCATCCAGACCACTAAAGCTTCTCCATATTAGCAATAAGAGTGTTTCACTTTCTTATAATTCATGTATTAACTGGCATAGCACTTTCTTTCAAGAACAATTCCTTTGTATTCACTATGTGGCTAACTGTTTGGCACAAGAGGCCTAGCTTTTGACCCATCCTGGCCTTTGATATGCCTTCCTTACTAAATTTAGTCATTTATAACTTTTGTTTCAAAGTGAGAGACATGCAACTCTTCCTTTCACTTGAACACTTAAAAGCCACTGAAAAATTATTAATTGGCTTATGTTTCACAGAATAGGGAGGCCCAAGGAGAAGGAGAGAGATAGGGGAACAGCTGGTTGGTGGAACAGTCAGGACACACACAGCATTCACCTTTGCCATCTTACATGGGTACAGTACAAGGTGCCCCAAAACAATTACAATAGTAACAGCAAAGATCACTGGTCACAGATCACCATGATAAATATAAAAATGAAAAAAGTTGAAATATTTTGAGAATTATCAAAATGTGACATGAAAGAGATGGGAATACCAGACCACCTGACCTGCCTCTTGAGAAATCTGTATGCAGGCCAGGAAACAACAGTTAGAACTGGACATGGAACAACAGACTGGTTCCAAATAGGAAAAGGAATATGTCAAGGCTGTATATTGTCACCCTGCTTATTTAACTTCTATGCAGAATATATCATGAGAAATGCTGGGCTGGAGGAAGCACCAGCTGGAATCCAGATTGCTGGGAGAAATATCAATAACCTCAGATATGCAGATGACACCACCCTTATGGCAGAAAGTGAAGAGGAACTAAAAAGCCTCTTGATGAAGTGAAAGAGGAGAGTGAAAAAGTTGGCTTAAAGCTCAACATTCAGAAAATGAAGATCATGGCATCTGGTCCCATCACTTCAGGGCAAATACATGGGGAAACAATGGCTGACTTTATTTTGGGGGGCTCCAAAATCACTGCAGATGGTGATTGCAGCCATGAAATTAAAAGACACTTACTCCTTGGAAGGAAAGTTATGACCAACCTAGACAGGATACTAAAAAGCAGAGACATTACTTTGTCAACAAAGGTCCATCTAGTCAAGGCTATGGTTTTTCCAATAGTCATGTATGGATGTGAGAGTTGGACTGTAAAGAAAGCTGAGCGCCGAAGAATTGATGCTTTTGAACTGTGGTGTTGGAGAAGACTCTTGAGAGTCCCTTGGACTGCAAGGAGATCCAACCAGTCCATCCTAAAGATCAGTCCTGGGTGTTCGTTGGAAGGACTGATGTTGAAGCTGAAACTCCAATACTCTGGCCACCTGATGCAAAGAGCTGACTCATTTGAAAAGACCCTGATGCTGGGAAAGATTGAGGGCAGGCGGAAAAGGGGATGAGATGGTTGGATGGCATCACTGACTCAATGGACATGAGTTTGAGTAGACTCTGGAAGTTGGTGATGGACAGGGAGGCCTGGTGTGCTGCAGTCCATGCTGTTGCAAAGAGTCGGACACGACTGAGCGACTAAACTGAACTGAACTGACATGGAGACACAAGGTGACCCTTTATTATTTACCAAATCCATTCTTACTTCCACTAAACAGTAACTGATATATTATTTTCAAATCTATTATATTACTGGTTTTATAGTCACCAATGTATTAATAATAACTGATTCAGGAAAGTAAGAAGTGGATGAGTGGATTCAAGAACTACCTGGTGAAAGGCTTTGATTATAAAGGACATTTATTTGTCTCCTTAAAATGGAGAGAGCTGGGGACATTCTTTAATCAAGTTATCAAACTTACCATTACCAATAACAGAACAAAGTGACAGGTATCTCCAAAAGTGACATAATGGAAGTACACAACACCATCTATACAGTGTTCTTGTCAAATTTTGCCAGACTGAATCTAATAATGTGGAATAAATTAGACAAATTCAAATGTGGGACATTCTTGCAAGACAACTGGCCTGGACTCTTCCAAATAAAATTTTCCATTTTTAAAATGTCAAAAAACAGAAAAACCAAGGAAAAATTATAGAGATATGACAACAGCTTGTGTTTTGTCATAGTTGCTTCATTTTTCTCTATAAGAGAAAACACCATTTCCAACAAGTCCCTTTAATTCCCAATGGCAGCCCCATGACCCTGCTCTTTACCACGAGGCAGGCACTAGACAGGAATGTACATGCTTTCTCCTTTTCAATAACATCTTTAATTTAAAGGGAACCTTCACTCAAAAGGTGTCAAAATATGAACCTATCAAAATAAACAAGTAGGCACTGTCACCTCAATGCCCTTCCTCAGAGGTGCTTCTGTAAACAATCCAGCATGCATTCTGCTTGACCTTTTTTATTCATGTTCAGACATACAAGCACACAAAAACATAGGCACAGACATTTATATTCACAGGTGCTCCTGGGTTGCTTTTACAAAACTGAGATTAACCTGGGACTCCTCACTTAGCAATAGAAAGTGGTCACTGTCCCATTTCATAAAGACCTACCTTATTCTTTTTCATAGGTGTAGTACTTTTATGTATTATTTAATCACTCTTTTATGGATAGATATCTTGGTTTTCATTTTTGTCATTATAAAACAATGCTGATATAAATAATTTTGTGCCTTTATCTTTCTATCAGCTAAGTTTTTAGAAGCAGTGCTATCACCATGTCAAAACGCTATTCAATTTTCACTATGCGTCTATCAAATTATCTTCCAAAAAGGTATTACCAGTGAGTGTTCCCACAAAAGAGTGTTCAGTGCACACTTTTCTTCACACCCTCGCTGATATGAGATTCTATTAACCTATGAAGATATGACTGGGCTTGGGTTTTCTATCTTTTAATTTTCTCACACATACCAAGGCCAAACTGTTATTATACTGCAGGCCAATGATAGTAGAGAATGAAACACCCATGAAGCACCAGCTACTGAGTTCAACTGCTTTCAGGAAAAGAAGAGGGCAAAGAGCCGCCTTTGTGAGCTCTCAGTATAACATCCTTTAGTCCTTATCTGAATTTTCTAAAGTTTCCCGAGGCCAGTCAGCTATGTATTTAAAACAGCATTAGTGAAAATCTCAATAATTTTCTTCTGAATCAATGTATTTTAATTTTATGTCAACTCTATTATGGGAATTAATGAGAAAGAGCAGAGAACTGAGAATAAAAAAGGAGCTAATTAAAAACTGAATCTATAACTTGTATTTGAGTATATTTTCCTACTTGTATTTGAACACAGGGTATCAAGTATTTCAAGAATAATCAAGCACACAATTAAGCCACTCTGTGAAGGAGAACACATATATATATAGTGCCCACCATGGCAGATATTAGTTTAAGCTCCAGGTGGATTAGTCCCTCTTCCTTTTCTTCTCCTATACTAGTTCCCCATTTGCTCCCCCTGTTCGGGCATATTTTTCTTTTCCAATCACATTCAACTGTCTTAGGCTGGCATGACAGAATTGGAGAGTGAGGGCCAACGCAGTAAGGCAGGTTCCAGCTCTGGTTGACAACTCTGGCCAGAAACTCAGTTCTTCCTACTGTGAAAGTAAGAGTACTGAGTATTAGTCCTTCCCTTCCCTCTTCTGAGCCCTCCATTTGCTTCTCTGTCAGAACAGAGAGCTCAGCTGTGTTTTGTTTCAAGCTTTGAGCAGAGTGCACCTGCCTAAGATTTCCTGAGACTTACAATCCTGTAGAAGATGGAGAGTGTCATTACTGAGGGGTAAACCAGGTGAGAGGAAGCCACTTCCTCTCCTTCCTCTCTCTCCACTCCTGCTGCCCCGAACACAACAAGGGCAATCAGTGCAGCAGGGGAAACCCAGCACAAACCTCCACCCCACCCAACTCTCAGCCTTGTCCCTGGAGGTGAGCTCCAAATGAAGATGATCAGAAGCCAGTTAATTCACTGCTGACTCTGTGCAGTGTGCAAGATTTATTGCCATACTTCCTAAATCTGTCTTTTGATCCTTTCTTGTGTACAAAAACCAGGGCTCTGCCCATCAGAACACGAGACTACAGCAATTATGCAACTCCAAGGAGCTCCATCAACATCTAAGAATGAAGGACGCTAGCCTCTGCAATTGTCACATATTCAAATATGCGTGGGTCTAGGGGACAATGAAGACTCTTGAATCAAGGTTCATCACTGGCTTGGGGAAGAGAACTCACAAAACAATTTTTATGTTCCAGTAACCTACAGGTGTTTCAGGTCGGCATCACTGAACTGGAGAGTCAGAAGGCAAACCCTGAGACAGTAAAGATCCCAATGCTGGCAGAAATCCCTGCCAAGAAACTGAGTCCTTATGACTGCAAGCATCAGGCCAACATTCATTCATTACAATGTCATCATCAAGTTGTTATGAGAGATGCTTACAACTTTTTGTCCTAAGTTTCTACAACAAAGTTAAAGGCTATGTATATAAATTTCATATATATCCTTATGTTCATAAAGATGTGGAGCATTTTCTCAATTATGACTCAATAACATTTTCTGTAGATCTTGATTAAATTCCAGTCACTTGGGACATATTCACTGGAAAATCATTCAACAGTAAACAATTATTTGAGTTTCTTTGTGGGCAACACTTGACAGATACTGCCTCAGAACTATTTTTACTCCTGAGTCAATATTTAATCATTTTATCTTAACACCTTCATGTATCACTGAAATACATGGTGAATGAGATTGATTAAGGCACAGATACAGCAATCTCCTGAAGATTTCTGTTTACTTAAAGAGCAATGAAAATTTTTTTTAAATAATAGTGTTCCATAAAATATCCTTGATTTCTGATAAAAACTACTTTCTATATTCCTTAAGGGATGATGCTTCAGTATTTTAGTAACAAGCTATCATCTGCTATCAAATCACCTAAGTGCAACAGTTCTAAACAGTCTACTTTAGAATTTACATTTGTTTTTAAAATCTTACCAACTCTTACTGCTCTAATCTGCTTAGTGAACTTCTCTGTGGAAATGGAAAAAATTTAAAATATAAACCCAAGAGAATAGGGGTTGCTGTAATGTTAATCATTTCCCCACTCAAATAAGATAGATATAAACAGTAAGATAGAAGTTTCACTCTAAGTCAGAAGTTCCCCAACCTTTTTGGCACCAGGGACCAGTTTCATGGAAGATAACTGTTCTACAGAAGCGGGGCAGAGGAGGGTTTCAGGATGATTTAAGTGCATTACACTTATTGTGCACTTTATTTCTACTACAAAGCTCCAACTCAGATCATCAGACATTAGACCCAGAGGTTGGGGGTCCCTGCTCTAAGGTGATGCTGGGAGAGGGTCCCCTCTATTCCAGGATAAATGCTGCAGAGATGTGGCATGGACAAAGCTGCTGCACTTCATTACAGTGAGACTCTCCATTACTTGGTTTCAACTCTGCAAGCCTTTTGAAAGAAAATACACCCAACTTTGAATTAGAGTTTTTCAAAAAAAAATCAAAGACAAATATGAACAATTTGGGAAATTATCAATAAGTGCACACGCAAATCATTATAAGTTAAATAGATATTTATAATGATTTGAAAAGAAAAAAAACTCCAAATATTTATCAGAAAGGTTTTTCGGCTTACACTTTGCTAAATATACAACTAGTAAAGCACTTGCCATGAGACTGAATTAACTTTAATGTCTTATGAATACAAAGTACTGTTGCTGAGTACTCACTTGGATCTTCTTATACACCACGATTCTTCCAGAATGTAGTAATTCACTTGTAACTTTATCAATTCTCGCTTCACTTCTTCAGCTGATTTTCGACTATACATCGAATATACTATTTTTGTTCTGGCTCTTTAAAGAAAAATAATTGGGCAGAAGATTTTCAAGATCAAAAGAATGCAATCAACCTATTTGGACAGAAGTACTGAATGGAACTAGAAGACTCTATAGAAAAATCAGGTCAAGAGAACATTCTTCACAAGAGTTCCTGGCTCAGGGGCATTGGGGAGGTCAACCAGAAAAGGCACAATAGCACAAGCGTCCTGAGAGAAAAAGTTCAGTTTAATGAATCCTTTCATCTCCAAACTTAAGTCTTTTGGTTTGTTTGATTGTTTGTTTTAAATTTTCCATCACTCTATCACTGATAAGAGTATGAGCTACACAAAGACAACTAAAGGACTACTTTAAAGGTGTGTTGTTAACTTTAAAGGTACGACAGTCCTAACTTTGATAACCAACAATTAGTATTAAATGGCTCTCCATTTTATTCATAATTAAAACAAAAAAATTAAATTTATTCAACACAATTGCTCCAGAAATTAGTTTGCTAAAATTGATTTTTTAATGAAAAAGCTTTTTATTTATAAAAGGTAGGTTCCACTGTTACACAAAATAATATATTAATAAGATTCACCAATCACTTAGGAAATGACTAGCTGACGAACCTAGAAATTAAAATGAAAGTTTAATCTTTTTCTTTTTCAGACAGAACACAGGCTTCCCTGGTGGCTCAGACAGTAAAGAATCTGCCTGCAATGTTGGGAGACCCAGGTTTGATCCCTGGGTTGGGAAGAACCCCTGGAGAAGGAAATGGCAACACACTTCAATATTCTTGCCTGGAGAATTCCATGGACAGAGGAGCCTAGTAGGCTACAGTCCATGGGGTCACAAAGAGTTGGACATGACTGAGCACTAAACATTTTCAAAGAGAATACAACATTCTAACTTATGAAAAAATAGTAGAAACAAAAAACATGATCATTCCAGTAGGGCTATATTGGTGAAAATTAGAGAATAAAAAATAAAACCTTGCCTTGAATTAGATTCCATTTCAACTGACTCCTCAGAGTTCAAGAAAAAATATCCTATGAGAAAACCTTAATAAAAACTATAGGCTAATGAGTTTTCTGGAGGAACTTACAGGTAATGATAACTAATAAGGACCTGGGTGTTTTGGAACCCTGTATAACACAGACACTGCATGATTTCCTTATGCTGCCAAGCAGAGAAGAGAACCCCAAAGACTGCAGGTTTCTTGTCCTATGGGGTCTTAACAGTTTGTACTGAACTTAACCATGTTATCTCAGTATTCTTTGTCCCCAGCCTCTACATACTCCAGTTTACCATATCCTTTTTGAAACACTTCTTGTTATGCTGCTGGTTCCCTCACTCATTTTCTATTTGTATGAAAAACTTGTTCTCAACAATGTGCTAATTGTGTACTAACCTTAAACCCGCATCTTCATAATGTGGATGATTCACAATGGGCCGAAGTGCGGAGAGTTTAACACTTGCCATTGTGGGCATGGCACCTGCAAACACTGCATCTGCAAAGCAGGAACAGAGGTCTTAGGGAGACACCTGGGGGATGTGACAAGCAGTCTCCCTCTGGTCAACTCAGTTACTTCCCAGGTAAAAAAGCTGAGGCCTGAATCGTGACGTAAAGATTCAGTAACAGAACCAGAATGAATTGGGTAGCTGATAAAATGGTGGTCAGCAACCAAGTCTGGATAAAATATTTTCCTTGTAAGACAAAGCCTCATCACTGAAGATTTCTGTTTCTTTTGGTTGTTTGTTTTTAGTGTCTTTTCCTGATTCTAAGAAGAAGTAACACATTGACTAGAGAAGTTTTACGGCACCAAGGAATTCTGGAAGATGATTTAATATTCAGTCACTTGATATTCGATGACAACAAAAAGTTCCCTTTGGATACATGAATCAAGTATCATATTCCTTGAGCTTATTTCAACAAGGAATGTGAAGGACTGAGATTAAGAATTTATCAGGAAAATAAGCATACCATAAATCATTTTAAACTGTGCCATGCAAAACTTCAGAAACATTTTTTAAAAATTAGAGTTTATGGAAAACAAATAAATTATTAAGAAAATACTTACAACATTTATTTTGCAAATTTCATAAGCAAGATTAACATTTCTCTCTTTCTGGATAATCGAGAAACCGGGTTTCTTAGAAAGATTAAAACCATTGGAAGTAACGTGAGTTGAGGATTGTACAGTTGTATATAAAACCATAAGGAAAACCACACCTAAATAATAAGACTTTTTTTTACCTGGTTTAGTACTATATTTAATCCATTCTATAAGTTCTTCTTGTGGCAAATTGCTGAATTCCCCTACAATATTCCACTGGGTTTGTAAATTTGCAGAACCTTGTATTGACATTGCTGCTAACACAGCAAAAACAATAGCACCAGGATGCACTTTGCAAAAGAGCCATCCGAACAGCTGAAATCAAATTAAGAACACATTGACAATGGTTAGTACAAAGCAGCCTGCATCCTGAAATAAGCAAAAGTTCTTCCCAGAGAAGAATATAGTCTCTGCTAGCATCCCAGATACAGGACTAATAATTCGAAGGAAAAGTTCCAGAAACAATAACCTGAGGGGTCAAAAGAATTCTACCATTAGCTTTACATAGGTGGGACATGATTTAAGAAATTCTTCTCTCAATTTGCTCTCTCTACTTCCAGATTCCAGTAAGGTCAGGCCTACCTAAATAATTTGCCTAACTCAGTGCAAAATAAAAACATGGGTTCATTGTCTGACAATTTTTAAGAAGTTCAAAGCAGTGAGATAGCAATGCATCAATCTAAGCGCACAGTCCTTCTGAGTGTGGGCCCCTGTGTGATCACTGCTTTCTGTCAATATCTACATAGTTACCATTCATGAATTTAGCCTGCACTGAATGAGTGTTTGTTGTATGCCTCGGACCATTTTAGAAGTTAAAAGGATAAATAATCTGCTTTGGCCATTAACTTTTGGAAAGATTATAACAAAACCATGAGGAACTTTAATTATAACAATTTAAAGAACTTTGGGCAATTTAATATTATTTTAGAGCCACTTAATAACAAAGGCTGGGGTAAAATGATCATAGCAGCTATAATACCAACATAACAATCATCTCACCTGTCTTGAGCAGATCAAGGAAGCCATAACGCACATGTGTGGTGTCAAGAAGAGTTTTAGTCTCATAATTAAAACACCAAGGACTGTATATGCTAGCAGTTGCAATGCGTGATAAACCAGCTGAAAGACAGAGAACATATTTTTTACTCCTAATATTCATGAAGTTAATATATTGTTAAACTGAAAAAGAGTAAAAAATTAGAAAAGAGTACTTTTTGTTAGAAACAATATTTTGATTTCTGAAATAAACAAGTCTTAAAATTCACTTTCAAACTTCTCCATTATATTAGAGGGCTAAAATTATAAAATCCTGAAGGCAAGTGGACCTATAATTCCACTCAGAATCAAGCCTAGGGTTAATAAAGCCAACACTTCTGAACCAGGTGGAAATATGAAATACAGTGTCATCAACTATAGTCACCACGCCATTGCTAAGAGGATCCTAAAAGTCTTCATCACAAGAAAAAAATTTTGAGTAACTATGTATGGTAACAATTTTAACTAGACTTACTGTGGTGATCAATCCACAAAGTATGTAAATTCAAATCATTATGTTGTACATTTGAAACTAGCATTATATGTCAATTATACCTCACTTAAAAATAAACAGGCTGAATCACCAGGAAATGGGAACAACAACCAGTCACATCTCTGAGGCCTCTGGGCAAGGTGAGCAGAGAGGAAAATGATCTCCAATCATGTGAAAGATACTCTGCAAAAGTGCCTAAATGGACCCCAGCAGTGAACTGCTATTACCTTGATGATGATCGAAACAGACCAAGTGAGTTTCCTAGCTACCTACTTTAACAAATAAATGGTCATGTTTGCAGTATTCTCATAAAAACACATACAGGCCTATTTTGAAGATGATTAGTGACTTACCAAAAGTGAGAAAATGAACTAGAAAGAAAGTCCAAATATATACAAACATTAAAACAAACCACATTTTGGCGATATTAAGTCTTTACCTCTCCATGGTCAAACTGGTGTTTTCTGAAATGGAAAAAGAAATACTACCATTGAATCACCATTGAAGCACTTCAATCATGCGCATTTTAACCTGACAAATGAGTTTTACAACTTCTGTAATATTGCCTCAGAACACATACGTGTAAACCAAAAGAACTAAAAGTTACAAACCAAACTGGTGCTACAGTCTTAAATCAGCTTATTTTGCACATCCTACATATCTGACTACAAAGGTATTTTTAGGCCAACAAGACTTGCTGGCCGCCATGTATCACACACCTCACGAGTAACAGCCTGACAAAGGAGAGAGTGGAAAGAAACTCTGAAGCCCTCGCAGTCCCAGAGCCCTACTTCCTGTCCCCAGCGGTCCCTCAGCTCCCACATAAACTATAAATGCCGCAGAGACAATGTAGGAAGCCACATGCAAGACTTTTTTACAGCAGCAGTTTTGAAACAAAAAATAGCCACAAAATGCCATCTTTAGTTTTGTTTGATGGTTTTAATTTCCTAAGAAAGGATATATCTTTATAGGCCCATCCTCCCCACAGCTCACTCTGGTCCCCTTCCCAGCACCCCAACCCTGTGTTGAGTCTCATCACAGCACTGAGAGCAAATTTCAAAAACAGGAATCCAGATATGCCATTCTTTACTTAAGACTTTCTAGTTCGTTGTGGGTTTGGGTTTTGTTTTGTTTTGTTTTGGTAATTACACATAGTCTTCTTTAGATGGTCCCCATCTTTCACCCTTGAAATTCACCTTCTACTGTGTTCCCTCTTGACTAACTGTGCTCCATCACACTAGACTCATTTTACGCCTTAAAACATCAGACAGCTCCTTTGACTCCCTCCCATATTCAGTGCCTCCCACCTTGATCACGCACACTCCATTTCCCTGTTTTATCTTCTCATAGAAAATAAAATGTTCAATTATAGGTTTACTTGAGTATCCTCTGAATTCCCTTACTGAGATGAACCCTTCAGGAGGACAGGGTACAAATCCATCCATCCACTCAATTCCACTGAACACTGAAGACACAGCAGTAAATAAGATTGGGGGCGGGGAAAAACTGTGCCCCAGAGTTTACATATAAGTTGAAGGAGACAAACAGAAAGCAAATTAGCAAACATTACATGGCAATAAATACCATGCAGAAAAAAGGAAACCAGGGAAAAGATGCAGGGAGTACTGCATGTCCAGGGTGGTATATATCAATCTGTGTGGTCACCAACTGAATGAACTCTGAGCAGAGCCTTGAGGACCCGAGAACTGGAGCCTGAGGATCCCCAGTGGAAGAGCACTTCAGGCAGAGAACAGACATGACAAAGCCTCATGGCAGCCGGCTCCTTGGCAGACTGACAGTAAAGACAGCATGATTAGGGAAGAGGGAGCCAGGAGGAAAATGAGCTGAAGAAGATCCCGCAGAAGTGTGCTGACAGGGAAGCACATTCAGAGGCTCAGTACTGCATTCACAGAATTTGAGATTCTCACCAGACACCCAGAGATGACAAACAGTGAGTCTATCTATAAATCTTAAGTTCAAGGGAGAAGTCTGAATCAGAGATACAAATATACAACTTGATAACACATGCCTTCTCTATCCTAAACACTGAAATATTTCAAGGCCTAGAACAATGCCCAGCAAATACAGTTCAATCTCTTTTTTTTTTTTGAATGAATGAACAAATGATTCAATTAACCCCTAATCTAGGTAATCTGGGTTACATAAAATCTGATGGGACTATCTGGTTTCAAAAATACTGATGTACTAGCAAAGAGTAAACATATTAGACAAATGAAGGAAGTGAATGGGTCCTCCTTTATTTTTCTTTCATTTCAAGTACAAATTTTCCATTACCATTTATTAAGCACCTAGAATGTTAATATGACCATTAACATTACATTAACTCTGGTCTTACAACTATTTATTATCCCAACTGACAGCTAAGGAAAGCAAGTCACAGGGCTAGTAAGCAGCAAAGCCAGGTCTATATATTGACTGGTTTCAGAATCAATACATTTTCTACTTCATAATGCTATCTTTATCCTCCTTTAACCCCTAAATCCCTGAATAAAGGAGACCCTGGTACTCCCATCTTGAGAATTAAAATGTGTATCCTACCCCTCCCCTTTTTATATTTGCATATGACTTTGGTACTTAATGCAAAACAAAATGTCAATGTGCCTTTCTCCTTTCCAGAAAGCTCTGATCCTACCTAGATTGAGAGCCCCATGAAGCTTAGTGTTTTTCTATAATTATTTCTATAGTTGAGTTATTATTGAAAAGACTCTCTTGTTTCTGTGAAAAGTTCCACCTTTCTCTTCTGGATGCATATTATAGTTATAACCTTTAGCCCTTTTCTGAGCTCTTAAAAATTTTTCATCTCAATCGAAGATAAATTTTGGCTTTATGTACTAGAAGCTTTTTCCTTTTCCCCAGCCCTCAAAGGTGTCAGGTAGAAGCAAGGGTACAGTTACAATAAATTGCTTCTAAATGAAAACAAGGATTGTCTCAAGAGTACGTGCAATAATTTATCACTGGGTAGAGGTTAAAGAATAATATATAAGGCTGTGTGTTATAAAAGAAAATATATAGACACACAAATTCAACAATCTCTACTGCCCCCAAAATAATTCTACAAAAGAATGAAACTAGAATTAAAACTTCCTTTACTCCATCCTCTAATCCCATCCCCTACTAATAATTATAAGCTTTATCTTTCCACATCCCTATGTACAAATAAACATATAAAATCTTCATATTTAAAATAAAAGTATAATCATCCTTTATATGTTTTATAATTTTTAATTCAAGGATGTATGATGAAATATCTCTATAAGGAATTCTACTTTCTGACTGGGTCATAATTAAACCAATACTACTGAATACTTTGGTTGTTTTCATTTTCACATTATACACACCACCACAATGGGCATCTCTATATCATCACCTCTGCATTTCTATGAGAGTTTCTAGGGGACATACTTGCACCAGTGAAACTGCTGGGTTAAAGGACAGGCCCACCATATGTTTTGCTTTATTGCCAAACTGCCTTACCACCCTTGCAAGCACTGGGTATTAATTTTTACAAACCTGTCAAGTAAAAAGGTTTCCACATTATCATGGGACTGAGCACTTTTTCATGTATCTATTTACTCATGCACAAGCCTTTATCACTCAACTACTATTCTTTCCTCATATGCCAGGCACTGCATATAAACTGCTGAATTGAACAGAAATGGCCATCTCCCCTTTCAGGAGATATAGGCAACAACCCAGCAGTTTGTAAACACATGGTGATAAATGCCGAGAGAAAGAAAAAGGGTGTGATGGTGGAGAATAACAAGCAAGGAGACAAGGGATCTACTCAGAGATGACTGGCAGAGAAGGCTTCTTATAGGAGGTGAGATTTCGGCAAGGATTAGAGAGCTGAGTCATGCCAAGACAGGCTGTGGGAAGCAGGGGGCACAATCACGGGCTTAGGGTACAACCACTGCAAGGGCAGGAAACCAAATTTCATGGTCAAAGAGCACAAAAGAGATCAGCGGGACACGAGGGTAGTGGGAGGGAAAATGGGAACGTGTTTTCTCAACTGCCTGTGTGTACCTTTCACTCATTTTTCAAATGGGTTTTTAGCATTTTTCTTGCTAACGTATAGAAGTTCTTTATGTGTGATGGTCATTACTACCTTGTTATGATCTGCAAATATTTCCCCCAAGTTGTATTTGCTTTAAATAACGCTTATGGTATTTTACCAAATAATTTATCTGATCAGCCATATCAACCTTTCCTTCTAGCTTATCGGTTTTATGCCATTCTTAACAAGGCCTCTAACCCTAACATTATAATAAACTCTTGGTTTATTTGGGAGTTTCATTTTTCTCTATATTTAAATCTTTGATCTATCTGGAATTTCTTTTACGTAAAAAGTGAGGTATAAGTCCACTTTTACATTTCCCTCTTCTTCTGCCAAAAGGCTGTCCATTGACTCTAAAACCATCAACAGAGTAATTTGCTTTACCTGCCAAACTGAGGCACAAAGCTGTGTCCTCCAAGTAGAATAGTGTAGGGCTACTGTCAGAGCATACTGGATGGGACTTAGAGACAAGTAAGTGATGTGCTTAGCTCTGCTCAGAGAGGGAATAAGGATAAAAGCAGAGAAGGGGGATGGCAACAACTGAAACATCAGTTCACATAACTATAAAATTAATACATTGTAAAAACCTACTTAGCAAACTGGAGGAAGTAACAAAGGCATTAATGCCATATTTACCTTATATGTGTCTGTTGTTTAGTTAAGACAACCCACATGTCACTCACAACCTGCAAATAGATTTTTAAACACTTTATAACAGCTGTACTGGGAAAAAAAATTCAAGTAACATATGTTCTAGACTTTCAAACTTTTACTTACTCTAAAATACAGAAGTATGGAGATGAGAAGTAACTCAGAAATAGTAATTATGACAACAAAATCTTACATTTGTATAATCCTATCTATAACCAACCCTGTTCAGATAGGTTTTATTACCATGTTATAGAGGAGCAACAGGCTCAGAAGGATTAAATGATCTTCCTGAAGGTGGACAACAACTAAGAAGGGTCTTGAAACCTGACCTTTCAGCTTCTAATTCACCTTTAGTGAATTCCACCATGTTCCAGTTTTTGGTAGTGCCTCTACTTAACTATACACATACAGGAATGATAACTATGATGCCCAAAGAGGAGGGTAAAGGGGCCGTCTGATTCTCACTCTTCCCTTGCTTTTTAATGGAGATGTGAGGCCAGTAACAACCTCTCCGGCCTTCCAATTTTGCATTTGCCAAAATGGTAATAATAGTATCTGTACCCTAGAATGTTACTGAAGAACCAATTGAAATAAGGTATGTGAAATATTTAGAGTGATTATAAATATATGATGTGAATAATAATTACAATACAGAATATTCCACAAATACATGACATTGTACTAACACAGAAATAATAGCTCTGAATTAGAAAACCTTTAGGGTCTATGATTTATTTTTCAATCACAGACTAATCCCAAGTCATTCACTTAAAACATTTGTAGTTATAAAGTTCACTAACTCTTGAGAAGAAAAAAGAATATTATCTCACTCTTTGCTAAAGATTGGAACTTCCTTGGCCTGATTTATATCTGGACTTAAGATTTCATTATCAAAGCTAAGTTGGCAGTCTATTTCTTTGGGTTTAGTAATACATTGTTAATATTCTATTTTTCCTTTTGATTAATAATAAACTCTATCCAGAATTTAACGAATACTGCACAAATGACTTAGAAAGGCATATGTTAAATATTTTAATAAAATATTACATAAAAGTTAAAAGTGAGTCAGTAATAATTTACATAAACAGACACAATTGTATGTGGGTCAATATGATCTCTCTGATCCTATCTTTCAAAATACATGACTATCAAAATGTAAGTGTCCTTTTCTTAGGTTTACTTTATGTTGGTAACTAGCACAATATTTTTTAAGATTTATAAATATTCATCAAAGGCTATTAGTAAGAAAATACAGAATGTGTTTCAATAAATCTATATAAGTATTGTGTTAGATTAACATGTAGCCTTGTATATGTAACTACTATGAAGAAATAAGAACATGTTTTATTATGAGAAAGTACTCATAAGGTAAAGGATAGACTTACCTTTCTAATGATTACAATAAACACAACAAGAACAACTGGAAGCAATAATGTCTTTGTATACCTCAAGGGAGTCTGAAATTCAAAGAAGTGTTTCGTTAGAGAAAAATGTTATTCCAAATGAAACTGCAAAGCATGAACCAAGTGAATTTTAAAACATGTTAAGAAACTTGTGCATTCACCAATCTACTCACTGATTCCCTTCATAAAAATGAAGATACATTTCCATAGGAATGAACTTCCCCAAAATGCTGAGTTGAAAACACTAACAGATACAGTTCCCAAACACTTGTAGTGTAAAGCACAACTAGAAACATTACTATTCACTTTTGCACAGTACTGTTCTAACTAGAGAGCCCAATATTCAACGAGGGTCAGCAGAATGGCAGGAGCTTTACTGTGCATTTTATCTCGAATAAAAATCACAAGCATGATGTCCACATACAAACACACACACACAATAATGATCAATGTTTATAAAAGGAGTAAAAACATTTTTACATTTTCTTCAGCAATAGGTAAAAAACTAAAAAAAAAACAACGCAACTTTTTTTAACTAAAAAAGCCCTACACATTGCAATCCTATACACCTCTCAATAATTTGAGATCACAGTCTCCAACAATTCTCAGCCTGAAATTTCTAAATTGTAATCGATTTGCTCATTATCAACACATTCCCTCACAAAAGTTTTATCATTACATGAAATTACGCATGCTTTCTTCAATATGTTTATAAACAGAAGGCTAGAGTCAACCATATTAAAAATACTGGTACATTTTAATTCTACAAAACATAAGGTAAGTAGCATTTTCTGATTTCCCTCTCCTTAGTCCAATTTTCTCACTTTCTATTCTGTATTAGATAAGCAATTTTGATAATTTATAATAACTATTATATTATTTCAAAAATTAGATATTTACTAATAATAACAATAAATATAAGAAAAGTAGTAAGATTGATGTTTTCTTTAAAAAGGAAGCATTTAAAAAATCATGTTTAAAATACTAAACAAAGTTTAATAGAGCTTAAACAATTTTAACATTATATTCTAAGAGTTTATTAGCGTGAAGTATGTCAGAAAGAGAAAAACAAATATCATATATTAATGCATATATGTGCAATCTAGAAAAATGGTACCTATGAACCCATTTGTAGGGCAGAAATAGAGATGGAGATGTACAGAACAGACATGTGGACACAGGGGTGTGAGGAAGGGGGAGTGGGGTGAGTTGGGAGATTAGGATTGACATACATACACCGCTACGTATAAGACAGATAGCTAGTGGGGAGCCTGCTTGAAGAGAGCTCAGCTCAGTGCTCTGTGGTGATCTAGAGGGGTGGGATTGTCGGTGGGGGGCGGTCTTAGAGGGAGGGGATATACATATACATACAGGTGATTCACTTTGTTGCACAGCAGAAACCAACACAATGTTGTAAAGCAATAATACCTTAATTAAAAAAAAAAGAACAAATGCAAAGGAAAAAAACCACAGTGAGAGATGTGTGCACATGCTTGTTCTATTAGAATTATAACTTCTTTTATTTTAATATTTCTCATAATTATTGATTTTATTCTAAGCATAAAAGCTACATATGCTCATTGCGAACACTAGAGAATGGAGAAAAAATAAAGGAGACAATGAATTTCACATTTTAATCAGTTATCAGCATTTCCTCCCTGATGGATTGTATATGTTCACGCCCTTTGCCCATTTCTGCATAGGTGGGTAGGGGGACAGTGTGGGGCTGTACTTTTAGTGCTGAGAAAGAGTGACGGTCCTTGATAAACTTCTATTGAACACTCTCCTAAACTAATTAATCTCTAGTTTCATTGATTTTATTTATCGCAAGAATCATCCCAGTTAGTCATTTGATTTTAATTTTTATAACATTTAATGTACAAAACTGTACATATAACAGTTTTAAGTAATATGCAGACAAATCTATTAATCATTCTTATATGCACTTTGTACTAATATGATGCTCATTAAAATATGAAGTTAAGAAATGTTTCTCAAATTAATTTTTCAAGCTTCATTTATATTTAACACATCAACTGAAATGAAGTTTGGCATATGATACAAACCTGATTTCCCACCCCAGTTCAATTTTTCAAATAATATTCACGAAAAAATGCATCTTTTATCATTTACCTGTGCTGCTCTCTGCTCTCTTCATTTCATACCAAGTACACACACAAAAACAAAGTTAAGTACATACAGATGGGGTCTATCCAGCATTGCCTATTTTTGGCCATAATGTTCCTGTTTTGATGTCTTTGTACTTTAAATACTGTTGCTTTCCATTTTCATATCTAAAAGGCAAAGATCTCCCTCACTGGTTTTTACTATCTTTCAATAGTACAATTCAATTAAAATATGACTACTATAGAAAATTTAGAAAATGCAAATTACAAAATAAAGTTAATCACTAATTACCTCTTCACCAAAAAAAAAAGAAAAGAAAACCAGTGTTAAAATTTTGCTGACACTTTATGTGTGCTAATCATAGCTCAATAAGATCACAGCATGTTGCTTACCCTATTATACATCTTAAGTGTCTTTCCATACCAGTATGATATTGCGTTAAATTGTTCCCTCTTCCCACCATGCACCAGATGCCCTCTCTCTGAGCCTGCACTGTGCTCTGTCTCTACAGCACAGTCCCTGTGAAGATACCTATGGAGATGAAGAATGGCAGGCTGGACACGGCTTTGCCATTTTCTTCAAATTGGCTGAAGCCACGCTGTGCCTTAGTAAACTATTTCTCCTATTACATAACTGATGATTCATACTCTCAAGGCTATGTAGTGGCGTGTTTATTTTCAACAATGTTAAAGGATTTACACTGAGCCCTAATTTCTCTGTTGATGCCTATACTTCCTTTACCATCTCCTTGAAGGGGTCTTGATCTGCTATACGCATGCATTTTAATGTTTTGCAAGATACTTTTCCCTATTTTCTTTCAGCAGGCTCAACATTATCACTTATACACTTTTTATCAGCCATTATGTGTCAAAACCACTTGCCAGAACACAGGAAATGAAGACGATAAGTCACTGGAGTAAAGAGTCATCTGCCATGTGGCACACTCTCTTCCAACTGGTCTGCAGTTCAATGGCTGACCCAGTGGGGATCAGGGAAAATGAATGTGTCAGCAGAGGACTATTGGCCAGTTCCGTACACACACACACACACACACACACACACACACACACACAGCTTTGAAGAAAGTCTCAGAGATAATTAAATAGCCTCATAAATCAGGGCCACATGGGTGGTGTGTGTGTAAGTAACACTGTAGACTTCTGTCTGACAATGCACTAAACTACTCTCAGATTTCCTTCTAAACACACGAATACAGTTTTAGAAAGACAAATGTTGTTGGAATGAAAAACCTGTATTCAATGATATTTCAAATCAATGAGATTATTCAAACAAACAATCACAAAGCAAGTGGAAACTGAAAAGCTTGAGAGTTTTACTGAATCAATGCTATCCTTGAAAGAAAGCAACTTGAAGTGCTTCTGTGTTTACTCATCCTAAAAACTATTGCTAGACTGAATGTATGTTTCTAAATTATCAAAATGAGAAGAGATCATATATTTCATGAGGCTGTGCTAACGTAAACAGGAACATCTTGATTTAAGCTGCAAGGTTTTCCTTTTCCTTCAAACTGAGATAAGAGCACAGAGGTAAGAATCTGAATAACAGGAGCACCCTTTATGAAAAATGAACTGACCAAAACCTAGAAAAGGATAAATCCCATCTTACCTCCTTCTCCATAAAGTCAAACTCTGCTGCACATGTATACAGTAAAGTGTCAAAATCCTTGTAACTGAAGAACTTTGATGTTAATAAGTTGCCAATATGAGCCTAGTAAGGAGTAAAGGGAGGCACCATTAGATTAGGCAGTACATTGCTATAACTCATTTCAATGTTAACAGCACCTAAAAACAGCTTCCAATGCATTGCAGAACTTGTTGTCCTAACACACGGCTGGTTTTGGACCCTCCAATTTCACAGTCTCTGTTCTTTGGCTAACAAGTGATAGCTCCAACAACACCCTGCCTTCCATGCACCATCAACAACATTCCACAGGCTTTCACCCTTGGGTTTTCCCTGCTCAAGGTGTTAAATCTTGTGAAATACACTACAAGGTATCCACTGGGCTTGGTAACACACACAGGCATCCATCAATCACAAAGGGACATCATGTTCTAGAGTAAAGAAAAACAAACATAATTCAGAATTTCTGAAAGGCAGACTGAAAAGACTTTTTGAAAGAAGCAGACAATGGGCAGACCTTGGAATAAAACACACCTTTTGACTGACAATCAGCATCTGTGTATTCTTCACATATCACCAAGTTCACACTTACATCACCTCATTTACTTCCCACAACGAGCCACGAGAGGAAGCTGGAATTATTTTCATTTAACAAATGAGAAAACATTTGCCTAAGTTTCAATTAATTATTGTCTAAAAGAGCAAGAACCGTAGGGAAGGGGGTAAATTATATCCAAAGCAAATCATGACTAAAATGATAAACAATACATAAACAAAGTGTGTGTGTATGGGGGGGTGTGGTCAGGGAGTGAATAGGAACTCAATGGCGATGGGATATCCTGAAGAATCTCAAATGCTGTGTCTTGTGGGGAAGAAATGTATGCTAATAAGTTTAAGAAACCAACAGGGAGAATACGTTGGCCTAAAATTGCATATGCAAACCACCAATCCAAGGAAAGGGAAAAGAATCTAAAAGGAAAGCAAATGCTTGGAAAATCTCAACAAAAGGAAAGAAAGAAGTCACAAAATAATGATAACTGCCATAAATGTAAAGACTTTTAGTTCACTAATTAAAGACAGATGCTCAATTAGAGTTAAGGGAAAAAATTCAGTATCATGTTGTCTACAAAAGATATGCTTAAAAGTTTGCAGAAAGGCTAAAAGCAGAAAAAGAGAACAAGATATACCAGATACAATAAACCACAGAAACTTGCATTAGCAAATGTAACGTCTCACAAAACCAAATTCAAACAAAAACACATGAAGAAGACAACAAATGACATTATATGCTCATAAAACGAACAACAAAGGAAGATTATACATATCATAAACATCTTTTCAGTGAATGGTATAGATTCAAAGTGTATAAAAGCACAACTGAAAAAGTCTCTAGGAAGAAAAAATAAGTTCACAGTATTTGTTGGATATGTGAATTTCTACAATGCAAATTATATTTTTCTAATCACAAATGCAGCAGAACTGGAAAACAATAACTAAGAAAGACTTTAAAAGTCCTTTCAGCTAGATACTGAATAACATAAAACTTATCTTCGGGTTAAAAAAAAAATCACAAAATAGTTCACTTGTAAGATGCAAAAGAGGTACTACTTTTGGGAAATTTATAGATTTGAAATGTGTTTATCATAATATAAGAGAAGTGAAAGCAAAAGAGCAAAGCACTTTCCCCCAAGCATCAGAAAAAGGTTCAGAGCAATCCCAAAGAAATAAGAATAAAGGAAATGAGGATGACAGATTCAGTCACAAAGAAAAATACAATAAAATCAAAGAGGAGTTTTTAATAAGTGATACTTTGGAAATATTAATATAATAAATAGAAAGTAGAAAACATAGCAAAAAATAAAAGCACCTCCTTATAGATTAATATAACATTGATTCTAAATCCAAAGAAGGAAAGTTAAAGAACATAAAAGACAATTTCACATATAAGTAAAAAATTTCAATAAGAATTTTTTCACTAACTGAATCCTATAATAATTTTTTAAAAACATGACCAATTTGATGACATATATGAAATGGGTGAGTTTCTACTAAAGATACAAACTACCAGTAACTTCCTAAAGAAAGTGGATTTGTAGTAGAAAATCTTCCCATGAACAAAACTTCAGATCCTGAGGGCTTCATGGTCAAATTCTAACAAACATTTAAGGAAGAAATAATATCAATTCTATATAAATTCTCACTGAGAACAGGAGATTGAACATTTTCCAATAATTTTAGCAAGCACAGAATTACCTTGAAACTAAAACCAGGCAAAAACATTACAAGAAAATAAAACTACAGATTAATGTTCTTAAAAATCAACAAAAGTCCTTAAAAACATTAGCTAACCAAATCCAGCAATATTTAGAAAAACTAATACATTGTAAACAAGTAAGGTTATCTGAGAAACACAATGTTGGATCAATACTCAAAAATCAATGAATGTGGGGACTTGCAGATACAGCAAAGGACAACATTAGTAAATACCCTCCTCCAGTAACAACTATGAAATTGGACAAAACTGTCAAAAATAATATTAGGTTCAAGAAAATGATCAAAAGGAAAACAAATGTAGAAAATTCATTTATTTTAAAAAAGGAAGAAAAAACGACCTCTGTGTGGAAATAGTGGGAGTTTGGGGCACTGTTGCTTTGGCCACTGGTATAGTGGCTACGTTGTGTTCAACTCTTGTTAGCCCATGCCATGACTGTACCCTGGCTCCTCTGTCCATGGGATCTTCCGGCAAGAATACTGCAGTGGGTTGTCATTTCCTTCTCCAGGGGATCTTCCTGATCCAGGAATCAAACCCAAGTCTCCTGCATTGATAGGCAGTCTCCAGCCATGCAGACAGATTCTTTACCACTAAGCCACCAGGAATTCCCACTTTGGCCAATAACACCCAGCATTACATCACCACTGCTTCCCTGAGCTCAGTCAGCCCAATGGTGGTAACTGGATGGGGCTGACCATGGAAGAACATCTGAAGGAGATGACTTGTTTGGGGGCAGAGAGAAAAAAAATCTGTGCACTGTCAGGGAAAGCAGCCAAGGGTTACAGCGTCAGTTTCAGTTTGGTGAACAGCAGATTCACAGACTAGCTAGAAATGTTAGAGTCTACAAAAGAGACAATCCATGAGGGGTAGATAAGTCCTCCCATCCCTGATGAATGGAAAGCTGTCCACAGAGGCTGAGGGATCTAAGAGAGCCCAAGCTCTCTACACATCCAATGACCGTCTGGAAGGTGGTATGCACATTCACGTAAGATCCAAGAAGGCGGGTAGGCACGGCAGAGAGGAAAAGAAGAGACAAACTCAACATTCAGATGAAAGTCAACAGAGCAGGTCTGAAGGGTATCCTTTGAAAAACCTGCTTGCAAGGTTGACCCCTGGCTGACATCAGGGAACCTGGATTCTGTAAGGACCCCACCACCCTAAATGATACTAGTGGCTTATACTGAACACCTACATTGCTTCTGGGAGTTTGGAATTTTGATATGTGTGAGGCAGAGGGTGCCTGTGTTATCAGCCCCCAACAAAAAGCTTGGGGCACTAAGTGCTAAACTTCCCTACTGGACAACATCGGTTTTTACCAAGGATGAGAAATCCAGGATAGGCCAATAAATGCCTCCTTGGATACCTAAAGGACAGGAAAGTATGTGTCTTATTATCTTAACAGAAAAAAACCCAATGCTTTTCAACAGCTATATGGCTTTGCCATTCTCTTTCCTCTGACCAATGTCAAAATTAAGAATTTGTGAGCTGATGTTCCTGATCAGTGTTACTTATTTCCAGAAATACCAATGCTGCCACTAAATTATTTCTGATTTAGACATAACTTTTTATATATTTTTTTTTTACCATGGTTCAACACCAGGCTGTTGACAGAAATGACAACAGTCACTTTAACCTGAATTAACAGTTTAACTGGATTGTCTTCCCCCGGTGAGTAGTCAGATTCCATAAACCTAGGATTTGAGCTATTTCCCATTTCTTCCTGCTCATTCTCTGTGTCCTGGTTGACTTAATCACCTTTTGGTGCTCATCTTCACAGCTGACTTCTAGGAACCTTCCTTGACTCCTCCTGTGTATTTGTGCAGCCCTCTGTACCTGTTTGTTTTCTTTTTTAATGAAGTTTTAAAAATACATTTTGCAGTTTTAAATTTTTTATTTATTTATTTTTGGCCATGCCACACAGCATGCAGGATCTTTAGTTCTCCAACCAGGGACTGAACCCATGCCCCCTGCAGTGAAAGCTCGGCGTCTGGACTGCCACAGAGGTTCCACTCTTTTTATCACGGCTTCTATTACACTGTTTTATAGTTGCTAGAAATTGTCCCTATATCCCACTAGACTGTGTCTTACTCAGTTTCGTATCTCTTGCATGCATTCAACTGCCAGGCCCAGAGCAAGTACACTGAATAACTGAATAAGTGCATTTTAGGCTATGCTTTTAAACTTTTAAAATATCTTTCCACAGGTTGTACACTACCCCTTTAATAGACCAGTGGTTCTCAATCTTTTTTAAGCAAACAATTCTCTTGTTCATACGAAAACGTGTATAGATGTCCACTATGTAACAGATTAAAGCTAGAATATCCTGGATGCAGAGAATCAACAAGGAGACTGGGAAGTAGACGGCCTCACCAAAGAGCCTGTGAAGTCCCAGAACTTCACAAAACTCAGTTTCAAAACCACACCTTAAATCTATTACAGGAGGAAGAAAGACAGTCAATTAAAATAAATTACAGAAAAAAAAAAAGTATGGTTTATGTTACTCTTTCCACGTTGGTTAGTGTCCTCTTTTAAGTAATGTACTCACCAAAATATCAAAATAAGCAAAATTACAGATAGGGTGAAT
This sequence comes from Ovis canadensis, assembly GCF_042477335.2. NCBI lineage: Eukaryota > Metazoa > Chordata > Mammalia > Artiodactyla > Bovidae > Ovis > Ovis canadensis. The sequence goes on along the minus strand of NC_091248.1, from coordinate 76,979,696 downwards.
CTTTTGCAATTATAAAACAGACTTCTCATTTTATTATCTCTCCTACCCAAATACCAAAGAAAGTAAAACCAATAACAAAAATAAAAATGTCTCTTGCAAGACTAACTTGGATTAAATCATCTATAAAAGCTTATAAATAAACCTTTCATAAGCGGTGACCAGAAAACTGGAAGAAAAAAAAAAGGAATGAGTCTATAATACAATTTATTATTTACGAGGCTCTGAAGGTGGGTGGTGTCTTTGTCTGTTGCAAAAGGGGATTATAAAGAAACCAGAGGAAAATAACTGCATAGGTCTTAACATTTAAGCTTAAGTCTCTAGGGCTTTCTTTAAAATTTTAAAACCTTTGTGATATAGAAAGACCAATAAAATAAGAGACTGTGTCAAAAATTAATTTTGATGAATAGACTATATACTTAGTCACATTTACTTTCTATTAGATAGATAAAATAACAGGTGAATAGACCCCACCTTAAAATTTAGCTTAAATAGTGGCACTTGGCAACTCTGGTAATGCATTCTAAGCCTGTTTATTTTAAGTCTTTCAAGTTTAAGCAAAAATATACTTACATCATCTGCAATACCAAAGATTTTAGATGTCAAATACTTTAGTATGACAGTTCCAAATAACCAAAAACATCCCTGGATAACCTACAAAAAAAAAATGTAGCAAAACAAAACTAAACCAATGCATCATACAGCCATTGCATAGACATAGCCTAGTAAGAAAAAAATAAATGCTTTAATCACATGTGAAGTTATTATCGCTATAGCCAAGAGAAAATGCTGAAACACATGCACCTTAAAATAAAGAATGTTACTTCAAAATCAACGGCTGTCACCAGAAAGAAAAATATATACAATCTTCTTATCAAAGTTAATATATTATAGGAGATTTACACAGCAATTGCAGTTAAATTCCCCTTCTACTGAAAGTTTCTTACACATGTACTGCTCCTCAGAAAAAGCATAGGTAATAAAATACAAAAATTGAAATTCTTTAACTACCTATCCAATATTAATCTTGCTTCACAAAAAGAGTAATTTGGCACATTAAAATTGAGCCCTAATATGTTATAAAACTGTTAGACCTTCTGCATTATATAGATCAATTCCTTGAAAGTAAAACATAAAACCAATGATATATTTTAGAGAAGGAAGAATGTATACATTCAAATAAATTGATTCTTACCCATAAACTAAGTTCAGATACATTTATTTTCAGGAAATATGGTTTCATTGCCAGTAAACCCTGCATGGAGAAAGTAACATAGCATAAAGTTAACAATTACAGACACAAATTCAGGTACCAAAAAAATACTTATAAATAACATGACCCTCAAAATCTAAAATTCAGCACAATTTTCATTGTTTCACATAGAATCAATACAAGCTTATTTGATTTCAAGAAGCCCTGTTTTGTCCAGAATATTTTAGGTCAGTCAGTCACTTTGTAAAGTTGAAAGAAAAATCTCCATATGTTAATTTCTATAATTGACTTCTATGACTGGTTTTGATTTACCTAAGAACCAAGAAATATATAACAATTTCAGAATTTTAGATAGGTGTCTTATAAGATTTTCCTTAAGTTAAAATATTACTAACTCCTTGAATAAACTAAAAATGAGTTTTTAATGAACCAACTAAATACTTCTCAACCAAATCTGATTTTTTTCCAGATACATAGCAAACTTCCAAAGCATAGTATCTATAAAGATCTAAATCTACTTCCAACTTGGCAAAAATATAGAGATCAAAAGATAAATACATGAACCCAAATTAAATCTTTTCAGAAGTTTCCGAGTATCTGAGAATACAAAATGTGTTACGATTAAGGTTTCAAAGTGATAACTAGAAATAAAAATAGACAAATGTGCATTTATAGGTAAATATACAAAAACAGTCTACATTCTGTACCTGTTGCCATCATTTATTTTTATACATCAAAATACTGATACATGAAATATGTAGCTTAATCTATACCTGAGACACACCTCAGTATCAAGCACCCAGCAGGAAGCCTAACACACTGTAGGTGTTCAACAGAACTGAAGAGAATTTCCTGCAACATGTACTTAAGGTTAGATTTTATTGATAGGCAATCTTCCATTCAATGGCTTTCCTGTACACAAGTACCAACAGTCATGTACTTCACCTTGAGTAATACCAGGACTTCCCCCATGTACACATGTAAATACAGAATTGAGTCTACTGTCACATTTCCTAATTATAAGCAGAATTCATGATTGTAAGAACTATCAGTAATAGCAAAGCACAGCAATTCAGTGAATGAGGGGTGTGTTTTAGTCATTATTGAAAACAGAGCATCAAACACATGATGACTGCTAATTTCTGTGCCAGAGTATACTCAAGTCGCACAACCTGAAAGGGATGGTGGTCTAGACTGGGAAGAGGTATTTGGGAAACAGAATCTTAAAAAAAAATTTACTTGTAAAATTGGACAAAGAAATAGCAGATTCCAAATTTGTTAATGGGTTCTAGAAATCAAGAAAGACAAAATGATCTGACTTACTTAAATGACCATTCTAGAAGTAGAATACATTTCAGTTAAGACAGTGCAATATGCTTTCATCTCCAAGAAACCAGTCTAAAACTAAAGCACATGTATGTTAAATATAAGGAATATTTTCTTTCCTCTTAGGTATGCAAAACATTGTAATAGAGAAATCCATTGACAAAAAAAAAGGAGTAACCACCTCTGCAAGTCTTTAAATTTAGAGAGACATATTATATTTAGAAAATCATTCTAATGAAACTGGCAGAAGGTATTAGATGACCCGTTACCCTAAGTCTGTAAGACTATCTCTCCATAATCTACATCTGCTCTTAGTGATCTAGAAAAATATAACTGAATCATTACCTGATTTAAATTATCTGAATAAGTCATACAAATAGACATGAAGGGAAAAAACTAAAAAAAAAACAAGTCCTGAAGCCTCTCTCTGACCACAGTGGAACAAGAAGGAGAGACTGCTGTGAGATGCCAAAACGAGGAAAGGGGGTAACAAAGTGGGGAAAGAAGAGAATAAACTCTGAAAAGAGGGGAGGAATCAAGAAAAAGAGGAGAGCATAGAAATCATTCTAAAATAAACCCTGGGCCAAAATTTAGGTGACATAAAAGATTAGAGAGAAAGGACAGATTGAGAGTACAAAGCAAAACGCTATGTTTTCAGGCATTAATTTTTGTTGTGTTTCTTTGGAAGTGAGAACTTAAATACATTATCACATTATATGTATTTAGTAAGACACTTGAAACAGTTCTTGAAAGATAATCCCTCATGAATCTCAAGCCAGCGATAAACTGGTAAACCATTAGTTTCAAAAACAGACATTTACTTAAGAACACTTACCCAAATAATTACCAAAGAGGAAGCATAATAAGAAGTTAATAACATTGAGTTTCCAAACATCAAAACAAAACAAAGTGCAAGAGAAATCTGAAAAAATCCAAGAAAAATATAATTAACATACAGAAAACCAAAAAAATGATTTCTATTCTGAAAACTGCACATGCCCATGATAAACAAAATTTGGACCATTCAAAAAGGAATATACAAGGAAAAGAGCCCGCATTCTATGCCCCACTTCAAAACCCCAGAAATCACCACCACCACCACCTCCCTGTGCATCCTTACATTCACATATACAAATTCTAGTTTATAACTTTTTAAAACCAGAAATGAAAAGTTGGTCCAGAAGCTATGCTATTGCTTGCTTTTATTCTCAGTTTGTTTCAAAGAGCTTTACGTATCAATTTAAACCAAGTTAATTCATTCTGTTGAATAACTGAAAAAAGTACCCTACTCTATAGATACGCCATAATTTATGCAACCAGTACTCTGAACACTTAAGTGCTTTCCGGTTTTGTCTTGCTGTTAGTTTTGTTTTTCCTATTATAAACACTGCTGAGAAAACATCCTTATGTATCTATCTTACATATTAGTACATGTCAACACATTTATGGGATAAATTACTATCGTGGGTCAAGGATACAAACATTTTAAAATTTGAGAAAATATTGACAAATTTCCATACAAAATACCATACTCTCCACTAGTAGGGTATGAGAGTTCCTGCCAATACACACTCCTACCAATATCATGCATTATTCTTTTTAAATATCTGCCAATCTAACAAACAAACAAAAAAAGGTTACTTCATTGTTTCATTTTTTTCTATTCACTTTTCCATTCTTAGGGATGAGACATACAGCATCTTCTATTTACTACTAACATGGTTTTGCGTGTATATGAATTGCCTGCTCCTAGTGTCCATTTTTCTATTGGGTTTTTGAAATTTCCTAAGCACTCCTTCATATATAATAGAGCACAGCTCCTTACAAAGCAAACATATTATAAATATTTCCCCAGTTCATTTTTATCTTTGTTTGTGATATTTATTATAACTGTTGCCTAAATTTTTACATTAGTCAGTTTATCATTCATTTCCTGTAAGACTTGAGAATTTACCTCCATTATAAGAAAAGCCTTTAAAAATAAAATAATCCATGCTTTCTTTCAGTAGTTTTATTTTTGATTCACATACATAAAATTTACATAAGAATTTTATAATCAGCCTAAATTTGAAAAAATGACATTTGTCTTAAAATTGCTTTATCCTATAATGTACATTACACTATATTTTAGCTACATCTGCCCACTATCAAATCTTTAGATTTAAAAATAGTACACATTGTTTCCATTTCTTTAAGTCTTCTTTTATATATATCAAGTGCGTAAAGTTTTCTTCATATAGATCCTGCCTATTAAGTTTATTTTAAAGTATATTATCTGTGTTGCTATTATATCAGCAATCTTTTCATATTTTTTGATTTTTTATATTTAGAAAAATTATATTAAGTATGAATAAATTAATATAAACTTCCATTGTTTCTAGTAGTAATTACTTTATTAATTTGGTTCTTTTAAGTATTCAAAAGCATATCAATTACAAACAATGATACTTTTATATCTTCCTTTTCTATCTGAGACTCTTATTTTTTAGTCAGTTGTATTAGTTAACATTTATGCAACAATGTTAAGAGTGGCAGAGATATATTTCTTAAATTTCTGGCATTAATGGGAATAGTTTTATTGATTCATCATGTTGCATGATACTAGCTTTTGGCTTAAAGTACATGTATGTATCAAAAGTTCAATGAAACATCCATCTATTTTCATTTAATTAAGATCTTAAAAATCAGAAACAGATGTTGACTTTATCAAATGCTGTTATAATATCAAAGGAAAAGGTGTTCAATACCATTAGTAAATGCAAATCAAATCCACAATGAGATATCACCTCATAATCTCACACCTGTTAGAAAGACCATTATCAAAAAGCCAAGAGATAAGTATTGGTGAGGATGTGGGGAATAAAAAGCCCTTTGTCCCACTATTGGTGAGTTAGTACACTATGGAGGACAGTATGGAAGTTCCTTAAGAAATTAAAAACAGAACTATCATATGATCCAGAAAATCCACCCCTGGCATATACCCAAAGGAAACAAAAACAGGATCTCCAAGAGATATGTGCACTCCCGTGTTCACTGCAGCATTATTCGCAATAGCCAAGACATGGAAACAGTCTAAGTTTCCACTGATGGATGAATGGATATGGAAAATGTGGCATACACACAATAGACCAAAACTCAGCCATAAGAAAGAAGGAAGTCCCTGCTATTTGCATCAGCATGGACGGACCCTGAGAACACTTACACCAGGTGAAATAACCCATTCAGGAAAACACAAACACCACATGATTCCACTTATATGAGGTACCTAGAGTAGTTAAAAGTATAGACATAGGAAGCAGAATGAGGGTTTCCAGGGCACTGGGGTGGGAGACGGGGGGAAGGAGTATAGGGAATATCTTGCTTCATTTTTATAAAATTAAAAGAGTTGTGGAAATAGATGGTGGTAATGTTTGCACAACAATAAGAAATGTACTTAACATCACTGATGTGTACACCTAAAACAATGAAGATGGTAAAGTTTATGTGTATGATATTATTTTATAATAAAAAATGAAAAAAATTTTGGAGGCAATTTCACATTTTCTTCCTTTATGTAATTATGGAGATTTAGGAGTTTGTAAAGCAAAGATAGTCCATAGTATGTAACTGATTCCATAGTTAGTAAGTGACATGATAAAGCATTTATCATTTACCCAAGATAGGTTCTACTATAAATTAAACCTGTGTCACGTTAGTACTTTTAAAACTAAAACTTTAAGTCAAAGTCCTCATCCATAGCTGCTTATGTGATGACAGACTAAGGGCTTAACAATTATTCTAATTTTTACTGCAATATAAAAAAGAAAAAGCATATTAAACACTTTGGGGGAAAAAAATCAAGTGTGAAAAAGGTTAAGTACTGTCCAATCCCATTCATACACAGGTTTGAAACTCTAACAAAATAATAGTAAATGAACCCAGGAATATATAGTTTTGCTTAGCTCAGAAAAGCAAGGTTGCTTAATGTAGAAAATCAATCAATGTAATTCTTCATAAGGTGAAGTCGCTCAGTCGTGTCCGACTCTTTGCGACCCCATGGACTATAGCCCACCAGGCTCCTTCCATCCACGGAATTTTCTAGGCAAGAGTACTGGAGTGGGTTGCCATTTCCTTCTCCAGGGGAATCTTCCTGACCCAGGGATCAAACCCGGGTCTCCCGCATTCCAGGCAGACGCTTTACCGTCTGAACCACCAGGGAAGCCCGTAATTCCTCACAGTAACATATTAAAGAGGGACATATACACAGGGTCTCTAGAAAGATGTAGAAAAGCATTTGATGAAACTGGGCCTTTATGGCTTTCTTCGAAAAAGTACGCAAAGCATAATGAGAACAAAAGACAAAGAAGTCCCAGAAAGTAGCTGGTCAGATCAGGACCAACGCAAGCATCAAGATAAATAATGAAAGTAGTGGATTACACTACAGTGAATTAAACAAATGACGCTTTTTCTTGGACACAGAGAGAAATTGATGAAAATTCGAATAGGAATGACACAAAGAGAAAAGACAAAGGGCCAGAAACATACCAAAACATGTTCAACTTTACTGAAAACCAGAGAAAAATGTAAATTAAGGTCATAAGATACCATTTTATATTCTCCAGATTGACAAAATTAAAAAAGAAAAAAAGATACAGAATAACAACGACTGTTAAATGTTATTGTTCAAAGTAGTCTAATCACTTTTGAAAAGCAATGTAATATTAAATTGTGAAACTGAACATATATTTAATTTACCACCTAAAAATTCTACTACAAGGTAAATAGCTTAGAGAAACTCTATATTTATGTCCCAGGAGCTATGTGGAAAAATGCACAGCATTACTCATAAAAGGAAAAAGAGGAAAAAAAATCTAAACATCTTTCAGTAAGAACATGGATAAACTGTTTAATTTATACAATAAGAAACATAAAGCAAAGAAAATGCCCAAACTCCAGTAACATACAAATTTCAGAAATCTGAGTGAAAACATATTTCACACAAAAATGAAACCATTTTATAACCTCAAAAACAATATAAAAACTTAATTATAAAAATCTATCATCTATGCATAAGTACATATATATGGTAAAGTTATAAAGGAAAACAATTATAATTTGAAAGGTCAGGCTCATGGTTATCTCCAAGAGAAGTGAGGCAGCTATATTCAGGACACAAGGGCTTCAAAGTAATGATGGTTCCAGTTTTCAGCTGGAGGGTAGGCTCATGATTGTTCATTTTATAACTCTGTTCATAATTTATCTTATAAATGTCCTTTTATAGGTACCAATTATTAGAGAACAAAAAATATATGGCTGTAGTATAAACCCTGATAGTTGGGATTTTTTTTCTTTTTAGTAATACAAGTGCCTGACTTAAGCTTTCATTGCAATCCACTTCAAATACAGCTATTTCTTGAATAAACATACTGCCAGCCGCAGGACTAGATAAAGTCAGGTCACCTGCCCCTACTGAGGCTCCTTTGTTTTAGAGATCTTTGTTAATTTCAATACCTGACCTCTGGGTCAGTCTTTTCCCTTCCTGTGATTTAAATTCCCACTCTTATGTTTTAAATCCACCAAAAAGAATGAGCCCTCAAAACCCTAGGCCATCATCCTAGATGCCAACAAAGGAAGAATCCCAGATGCACGCTTGCTCCCTCTCTCTCCTATACCTCCCCTTGTCCCCATGACCTAACTGCACGGTCCCAGATGTGCTGTGTAATTTCCAGGTCCTGTAAGTAATAAACCTTGATTATTTTTTCAAAATTTCCTGGTAATTATTGCTAAAAGGCATCTTTTAATGATAATAAGAACCACAAGTACCTGTCAAACCACAAAATCAGTTATTGATAGGCTAAGACTGGCACAAACCCATGGCATATTGTACTTACATTAAAATTATAGGAAAAAGAAAACAAAATTGTAAGAATTAATGATGGAGAAGGCAAATGTTTTTTAAAAAATCAGTATTCTTCAAAATCAACCATCCAGCCTTAAGACCTTTGCTCTATTTCATCAACCTGGAATAACTACTTAACTGACTCCCTCGCCTCCTTCCAGTCTTCGCTCCACTACCCTCCCCTCTTCTCAGTAAGACCTCTCCTGACCACCGCATTTGACATCTCAATCTCCCATCCACTGACAGCTGGCCCTCTTGACCTCCTTGGGGTATCATGGCTTATCCTTCTCTATAGTCCATACCACCTTCTAAAATACTATATAATTTACCAATTTACTACGTTTATTATTTATCTTCTGTCTTCTCTCCTTCCTCTACTCTTCTAGGATGTAATCCACATACATGCTGGGATCTTTGCAATTCTATTCACTGATATGTCCCATGTGCCTCAATAGTTGGTGCTCAATAAATGGATATTCCACTTTATTTTAACAGAAGGTTCCTGGATAATATACCATTCCATGGTCTCTTTCACGAATTATCTTTTTTACTGATAATGTATAAGTTGGGCACAAACTCAAATCAGGTAATATGACCCAAAATAAAATTTTCAGGGTGGCCTACTTAAAAACAAGATTTGTTAATTATATCACAGTTTTTGAGTAATACTTGTTTTAGTTATGGAACTATGTTAAAACCAGTTTCAGCCATGAATAAATCAAATATTAATCAGGAGCTTGTTTTAAGGTCAAGATATATGGAAAAAGCAAATTTAAAAATCATTACCATGTGCATATAAATGATCTTCCGTAACTTGCTTATGTCAATGTATCCCACAACATAGAGTGCAAATAATGATGCAATCTGAAATTTAAAAAGTTATGTGAAAATTTAAAATTATACATATATAATGAATAGATTGAAAAATTAAGAAAGGATTATCTTTATTCTGCCTCAAATTTATATTTATATAGAAAGTTCTTTAGTTTCCTTCTTACCTGCTAATTTATTATTAAACAAAGTGAATACCTTAATATAGCAAATATCAGTTGACTATTCTCTCCCAATTAACCATGTAAATTATCTGCTTTGCAGATTATCCAAAACAATACTCCTTTTAATGTCAGAGTGACTCTACTGCCAGCATGTATAATTACAAAGTGCCTTGCTCAAACATTATGAAAATGCAATTATAATGTGACAATTAATACATAATTGGGAAAGATACATTAAAAGCTAAAAAATAATTATTTAATGCATGTGTGTGTAAAAATATATTAGGTTCTGCTTGTTAGTCACACTTAAAAAGTATCTCCACTAGTGTTCTCCTTCATACTTGTACAAATATTCCAGTGTTGGCTATAATCAAATTTATCAAATTTCAAGCTAGACGTTCTTGTATTATAAAGGTATTAACTTTTTTTAATAGTTTTGAAGAAAACTGTGAATGTATTTTCCAAGAATTCTAAGAGTACTGGAGTTATTCATATGAATTAATTGATTATATGAATAAATTGATTAAATAATATACCTCTGAGTAAAATGGCTCAGCTAGTAAAGAATCCACCCACAATGTGAGAGACCTGGGTTCATTCCCTAGGTTGGGAAGATCCCCTGGAGAAGGGAAAGGCTACCCAGTCCAGTATTCTGGCCCTGAGAATTCCATGGACCGTATAGTCCATGGGGTTGCGAAGAGTCATACACGACCAAGCAACTTACACTTTCACTTTTTTAGGTAAAATAGAGAGGTATTCAAACAGTGTCTTTCTATCTTTCTTCATGGAAAAAGCAATTCAAATTAAATTCCATGCGTCTCTCACTACACAAATACTTTTCAAACAAACAGCAAAATAGCTGAATACTTATAAACATGTATCATAAGTTTTATTCATCAAGTTTTTAATCGCCAAGTAATCTACAATAAATTTTCCTAAAAGCAAGAAAACAATGTTTCCCTTTACCCAGATTTCTCCATGGGGACACATCATTGCTGAAGGGTGACTGATATGACACAACTGTGGACAAGTGTGCTGTTATTCAGTGTAAGCCCCCCCAGGGAAGCATATTACTGCCTCTTCTCCCTCCATGCAACTCCCCACGTTCCCCCTCCCCCAGATAGAAACCATAAAGCTGGCCATCTCCACTAACTGGAGGATAGGAACTCTCCCTTTCCATTCCAGGGGTTAAGCAATACACAACAGGCCTACAGGGTTTTAAGGAGTGACCCTCAGGGACATTTTAAACCCAAAACATTTAAAATGTCATCAAACTATAGAAGACGAGAAAGTCTAAAAGGTAAGATCAAATAAAGAATTAAGTACAAACAGAGCCACCTGCAATGCAGGAGACCCAGGTCCAACCCTTGGGTTGGAAAGATTCCCTGGAGAAGGACATAGCTATGCACTCCAGTATTTTTGCCTGGAGAATTCCATGGACAGAGGAGCTCAGCAGGCTACAGTCATGGTGTCACAAAGAGTTAGACATGACTGAGCAACTAACACTTTCACTTTTTCAAAGCTTCTCTTAAAAAAAAAATGATAGCAACAGCTAACCTGACATCCTGTTAAGTAGTGGTAATGTGTTAGGAGTCTTATAATACATACATGACCCCATCTGATCCTAATCACAACCCAATACAGTAGGTTATTTCATTGTCTCTACTTTATATATGAGAAAACTGAAACTAAGAAAAGTTAGGCTGTCTGTCCAACTAAGAAGCTAGTGAAGAGAGTTAGGTCTCAAGTCCAGGCTTGACGTCATTTCTCAAGCAAGACATTTCAAAGGACATTAAATAAACAACTCAAGTTGCTTTCTATGAATAGGAATAAGGCCAGTGTAAGAAAGAATCAAAGCAGTGGGTGCAGGGAAAAATGAGCTCATATTCTACTCCCCGTTCTCAAAACTCATTAATAAATAAATAAATCTTATTTATTGCCCTATCTTGAAATTTCTTTCAAAATATCAACTGAAAAAAACATTTTAGGACTTAGAATCATGTAACATATCAGTTCTATAATTTTAGATAACTAAGTTCTTATAATCAAATATACTAAACTTAATTCAGTTTACAAATGTAAGCACCTTACCTGAGTAAGAAGTACAAACTGAGCAAACTGCCAGGGAAGCATAAAAAATACATTGGAAATGCAGAGTGCAATCAAGCTTCCTCTGTAAAGTTTCGTAGCCCTTAAAAAGATAAAATAAGTTTAACCAGAAAAGATCCCCTGGAGAAGGAAATGGCAGCCCAGTCCAGTATTACTGCTTGGAGAATTCCATGGACAGAGGAACCTGGCAGGCTCTATAGTCCATGGGGTCACATAGAGTCAGACACGACTGAGTGATTAACAGACACACACAACCAGAAAACATTCTAACATGGCTCCAAACCGCTACAAATTAGACTCTCTAAACACAATCTGGTTGTAACGTATAAAATGAACCGATGGATTAAAAATTATGCCTACTGACAGCCAATTATAACAATTTCCTATGAAAAGTAAATACCGAGTATAACTGTAACAAAGGCTTCCCAGGTGGCTCAGTGGTAAAGAATCCACCTGCCAATGAAGGAGACACGGGTTCACTCTCCGGGTTGGGAAGATACCCTGAAGAAGGAAATGGCAACCCACTCCAGTGTTCTTGCCTGGGAAATTCCATGGACAGAAAAGCCTGGTGACTACAGTCCATGGATTTGCAGAAGAGTCAGAAAGACTCAGAGACTAAACAACAGCAATAACTGTAAAAAACAAAGTTTCCAAAGGAGAGAGGGAGAAATCAGAGTCAGTGTATCCACTGAGTTTTTTCAAACTATATTTTGGTGAATTCACAACCAAATATATATATGTAAAGCTGCATTCAATAGATTAATTTGGAGAGATAGATGATGTCTATGAAAAAAATCACAGAAGTAGCAGATTCTAAGCAATAAGTATTCTGCAGACAAGCAAGCAAGTGTTTAGGATATGGGCTGAGCAGCTGATAGAGGTTTCCTGGAGGAGATGGATAAAAGCTGGGTCCTGCATGAATAGGACACAGAAAAGAGAAGAGGAGGCAAAGCCAGGGGCGTTTCGATCTCTGATCTGAGCAGCTGTGGACAATCAGAGCATATTAGCAAGGGAATGAGAGGAAGAAAAAGTTTGCCAGCGCTGGATTTAAGACCGAAGCAGAGAGGAGGGTGAAAAGCAGAAAATAGAGACTGATGGGCAGTCTACTGTGTGCAATGTATTAGAGAAAAAAGCCAAGATCAAGAGAGTGGCTATGGAGACACAGCACGTGCAGTGGAGAATCAGGTGTTCCTTCAGCACATCACTTCTTCCCAAAGTGTTTGAGAAGGAAACATCTATCACCGTGCACCAGAACTAAAGGTTATGAATTCAGAGTTCAGCTTACTTGAATATGCTAAAGAAGCTCTCATTTCCATAATAAAAGAGGAATTTAAGGCAGAGCAATCAGGCTGGAGTTGCAAAGACTTTAAAAGCTAATACAAAAGCTGCCACCCATCCCATATTTTGTGAAAGGCCAGCCTAAAAACACTACCCAAGAGACAAAGCCACATATTCCTGCTAAGTTCATCATGGGGAAATCAACCACCCAAAGGGTTTGATGTAACAGACGTCAACCAGTTCTCCTGAATTCTGCACTGAATAGAGTTAGACTAGTCTGAGTCATCTCCATATTTTCATCATGCTTTGTTCTGTTGTTTCCTACACTCTATTTTCTTTTATCATCACCCTCTGAAACAAGGCAGCATCCATCTAAATTCTGTCTGTCAGTAGAAGGGGAGGGAACTATCCTCTAAACTCTCTACCAGTGTGATGCCTGCATCTCTATCAGGTCTCTAACTGAAGCCCAGAGAAACAGGGATGAGCCCAATCCAATCCTGCGTTTCTAGCAGGAATTCTAGCGTGTCTTTCTCTTTCTACCCCTGCTATTCAGTTCTCCGGGATGCTGAACAAATGTAGAGGGAAGAACTACGCGGGACAGTTCCTGACCTCGCCTGTTCTATGCACTGCTCCTGCGCAGCGCACACTCTACTGCCACCAGCTTCCCCACTTCTTCCTGTTTTCGGAAGGCTGCTGTGGTGGCAGAAAGCGACTTGGGGAAGCGGAGATGGCAGAAGTGGAAGCAGACTTGCTGCTCCTCCGGCAGCGTCTGTGGACCACTAACTAAAGGAAAGAAGACTAAAAGGCAGATTAAGAAAATGTTTGGGGTAGTCATATATTTTGAAGTTATATTCTTAAAATACCTTTATGAAAGCAACCTAGCAACAGCATCATCTTAATTATTTTATTATATTGTTTTCATAACGGAAGTTTAAAAATTTCCAGCTTAAGTTATTCAATGCAAAACAAACAACAACCTCTAAAAATAAGTCATAGTTACCTGAGAATGTGAGTCACAAGCAACATCTGAAGTACAAGGAATGGATATGAGAAACTTTCACGGAGAGGAGGTGTCCACATCACACGGGTACACTAAAAAAAAAAAAAAATTCATAGTGTATGGTACCTTTGCTAAATGTGTTGAGTAAGACATACCAACTGAAAGCTGCTATTAAGCTTTTCTCACAGTGTAATGGTGTGCCAGAAACCAAACTACTGATATTAACATTTTTACCAACAGCCAAATTAGGAGGAAGGCACACATGGCCTAAGACCTCATGAAACAGTAACATCATGAATTGTCAACAGCAAAGTCCTAAAAAGCTTCACCTGCAGCTTAAAAGGAAAAGAGGGAAAGCACCAGCAAGAAAATGTTCTGCCAAAACTAAAAACACTACATTTGAGCTGACTATGAAAATTAACTATAGTTTGTCTTCTTTCACATGAATTTCAGCAAAACTATTCATAACTAGTTCAATAACCTCAGATATAACCGCAGATGACACCACCCTTATGGCAGAAAGCAAAGAGGAACTAAAGCGCCTGTTGATGCAAGTGAGAGTGGAACAGCTGGCTTAAAACTCAACATTCGAAAAACTAAGATCATGGCATCCAGTCCCATCACCTCATAGCAAACAGATGGGGGAACAAGGGAAACAGTGACAGACTTTATTTTCTTAGGCTCCAAAATCAGTGCACATGGTGACTGCAGCCATGAAATTAAAAGACACTTTCTCCTGGGAAGATAAGCTATGACCAACCTAGACAGCATATTAAAAAGCAGAGACATTACTTTACCGACAAAGGTCTGTATATTCAAAGCTACTGTTTTTCCAAGTCATGTACAGATGTGACAGTCATATCACAAAGAAAGATGAACGCCAAAGAATTGATGCTTTTGAACTGTGGTGATGGAGAAGACTCCTGAGAGTCCCTTGGACTGCAAGGAGATCCAACCAGTCCATCCTAAAGGAAATCAGTCTTGAGTATTCATTGGAATGACTAATGCTGAAGCTGAAACTCCAACTGGAAAAGACTCTGATGCTGGGAAAGATTGAAGGAAGGAGGAGAAGAGGAAAGAATGAGATGGTTGAATGGCATCACTGACTCGATGGACATGAGTTTGAGCAAGCTCCAGGAGTTGGTGATGGACAGGGAAGCCTGGCGTGCTGCAGCCCATGGGGTCACAAAGAGTCAGCCATGACTGAGGGACTGAACTGACCTGATTCATAGCTAATATTTCAAACTCTCTGGGGACATCACTGTTAGTATTTTTATTGACAATGCCACTTAAAAGGAGCAGTCCACTTTTGTTTTTACTTCTTTGACCTGAGCTGCCAAGTATTTATTAAAAGTGGTACAGGAGATCAATAAAATAACAGAAATTCTAAAATAGTTATCAGCCTTTCTAAAAGCTAACTTTAGATTTGATTAAGTAATATAATAGTCCAGTTTTAGTACTCTATCATGTTTCTGCATATACATTAAATATATTAATAAGTCCATGTTTCAGTTTGAAGAATATAGCACTGGATTAAATGTAAAACAAGCTGATATCACTACTACTAAGCTAGTCACACTAGAAGAAATCATTGCCTCTTTCAAGTCAAGCAGGGTAAATTTAAGGAATATATAGAATGACAAAGATCATGATGGAAACAAGCCTTTATTTTAGCTCTGCCTTAGACTATTAGATATCTCTACTACCCATATAGAAAGTTTGAGTCAATTTATTTCTCTTTTTCTACCAAAACTCACCATTCCCTATGAAATTAATATAAATATAGATTTGTCAATGAACTTACATGGAAGAGAATATGAAAAGATTGAAAGTCTTTAAAAATGCATATTTGTTGTTGAGATGCAATTTTTAAAAATGTTAGTTTATTAGTTTATTAGAGATTTCAGTATGATTGATAGAAGAAATATATAACCAAAATTTATAAAGCTACCAATCTCTATGTAAAAACCAGTAAGAAAATATTCAAACTATATAATACACAATTTGAAAATTTTCCTTAGACTGTTCACCCACATTTATTTCATTACTAAATTCAACTACGTTGTCATCTTAGAAATTCATTTCTCTTAATAGCAATAGTCACTCAGTTTGCTAAAACTCAATTACATCCTCTGTAAAGTATGGATAAGAAAGCTCAATTATAAATTATAACAAAGAGCAAGGTCTTCTCCTTCTAAAATGTTAAGAGTGAATGAATTCAAATGTATGTGAAAGTGCTTCTTGTTGTTTCTCCAATAACACAGGGTGCTTTTCTAAATCTGATACAAACATAACTGCTGATCCAAATGATACTATACAATATGAAATTTTAAAAAGAGATTTATTTTAATCATACCTTAAGTAACAATAAATAGGTATTTTTATTTAACTATAATTTTAAGTGGAAAATAAAAATCTATAATTCTCTTTGTAGGTTGAAATGTAAGAATTAAAGGAGGAAATATACACATAACTGCTTCAAAAAGGATTGCAGAAAAGCATTCTGCACTCTGACAAAGAATAAGAAATTCTTTAGTTGTGAAAATAAATTCAATAAAAAAATCTTGCACTGTTTAAACTGTCCTCATCCACTACATAATTTTTAATCTATTTTGGCCTGGTAAGGGCTAAATCTTTTAGTCATGTACTCAAGAATCAAAAACAAAGGAATTTCAGCAATAAACAGCTTCATTTTTCAACCTCTCTTTTCAAATAGTTGATTTATACTACTAGAGATTTGAGCATAATCTAACTGATTTCTTTTCATAATTTAAAAATATAAATAGAACTGACTAGTCAATTATAACTTATAGTTAGTATTAGTATCAAATAGATCATGTTTAAGGCTTGTTCCAAGAGTTTTAATTAGAGTTAACATATAAGGTTTGAGCTTAAAACAATGATCCTACCTCTTGACTGCTGCACTGTTGTATTAGCTACAATATTAAACACTATACAAGTGATTCTAAAATGATTCCTGACCTCCATGGGTTTGGCTACTCCTTTTCTAAAGAACAGTATAGGTTTAGTATTCAACTATCCAGATGTCAACCATAAAAGTGCTGGATGCAACAAAAAACGCAGCAGCCACACGACATCATCTAGCTGATGTTACCTGGGCAGTCCCATTGCTTAGGCAGACCCTTAGCTTGGCATTGGCTTTATGAGCCTGGTGGGACTGCACCTTTATAAGTCAGGTAGGTTTCTTGGAGCGTCTATCTCTTTCTGTACCAGGTACTGATACACTGCCCAATTAAACCGTCAGTTATTGATACATACATCAATTTGAATTGGTAATACAATTTTTGCTTACACAAAAGTTAATGCTTCAGTGCCATATAATTGCTATTAACAAGCTTTGGGTGCTTGTGTGCTTAGTTGCTCAGTCATGTTCCACTTTTTAAGAACCTGTGTGCTGTACCCTGCCAGGCTCCTCTGTGGGATTTTTCCTCCACCTCCTAGGTGAAGGTTGTCATTTCCTCCTCCAGGGGATCTTCCCAACCCAGGGATCAAACCCAGGTCTTCCATGTCTCCTATATTGCAGGGAGATTCGTTACCCACTGAGCCATCGGGGAAGCCCTTACTATCTTAATAAGTAAGGTTATTGGTTATTGGTTATTGGTTATTGGTTCTATGGAAAGAAATGTTTATCAATTTTTCTCTCTGATCTTCCAGGATATCAGCATATCCTACCATAAAGTTTTCAAAAAAAAAAAAAAAACTTCTGTGAAATGAGTCAGCTTTGTTGGATAAGCAATAACTTACATCTTCATGACTCCATCCTTTGTAGCAATAACTCAAACCTGACCTTTCCTTACTTATTTAAACATAGAAAAAATCTCTGACAAGGTATTATCAACTCTACCACCTTTACTATGTGGTTGTAAACTAAACTCCTCAGGGTTATCAACATGCTCAATATTCTGTATACAGTATGAAAGTATTCGTCATGACACAAAAGCAATATAAATATAAAATGAAACAAATGATTCCAACTGCATTGAATGGTAAACCTAACAGAGAAGCAAAAATAATTTAGGTATATATTGAGCTATTTTACTTTTGAATTCTGTATTCCTTAGCAGAATATGATCTTAGGAAACAAAGAACAGCAAAGAAATCTTAAACTTTACTTAGTAGGTGTGTTGTTAGTAATGGTATTAGTGCACTAATTCTGAAATTATTTTGTATATACTACAGAATAAAGCAAATAAGTAAATACAATTACACTATGGGGAGGCAGAAGATACAAACATGGAGTAGGGGAAGGCAGAGTTTATAACACTGGATTGCTAGATCAGAATTAATGGAGGAATCAGTGTGAATTAATGGTTTTTGCTGAAAGAAGCTAGAAGTGACTACATCCAAGCAGTAATAAGTACACCAAGCACCCTGCTTTTGGTCTCTAAATACCATTTTCCACGCAGGATCTAAGATTCCTTGGAAAATAGCCGATTCCAAATCTAGGGACGGGAAAGTACTAAGTGATTTTGAAACAAATTTTTGGGCAAGAAAGTAAGTGTTCAAAGAACACTGAGGGAAATAAATAAAGAACACTGGCCATATCAAAAGGGCAGAGACTAGTACCAAAATACACATGTGCCTACACACACACACACAACTTAGGAATTAATCTAACAAAAATCTACAATATAAAAAATATTGCTGAAACAAGAGAAAGAAGACTGATATAAATGAAGAATAGCTATGTTTACAGATGGGAAGATTTGATATATTTAGAATGCCTCTTCTCCCTAAAATGATCTAGAGATCAAGGCAATACTAAAGTCCCAGCAGGTTGTATATGTGCTGAGGGAAGGAGGCATCATGGAAAACTGATTCTAAAATTCATATGGAAATACAAAGAACCTGGACTACTTAGAGCAACACTGGAAAAAAACAGAGTTAGAGACTTTTACTACCAGATATCAAACTTTTAAAGCTACAATATTTAAGATAGCGTGATAATGACTTAAAGATAAACAGCCAAACTGGAACAGATTCGAGAGTCTAAAAACAAATCTACCGATATTCAGTCACTTGATTAATGACAAAAGCATCAATACAATTCAATGGAAAAAGAACTGTCTTTTCAACAAACAGAACTAAATTAATTTAATATTCAGATTAGGGTGAAGAAGCAGAGACAAACAGAGACTTTCCCTGGCAGTTCAGGGGTGAAGATGTCACTTTCCAATGCAAGGGTGCAGATTCTATCCTTGGTTGGGGAACTAAGATCCCACCTGCCTCATGGCCAAAAAACCAAAACATAAAACAGAAGCAATATCGTAACAAATTCAATAAAGACTTTAAAATTTGGTCGACATAAAAAAAAAAAAAAAACAAACAAAAAAAAACACCCTTGAAAAAAGAAGAAGCACTGAAGAACAGTCAGGAGGCAGAGAGAAGTCACAATCTCATGTTGTGTTTAGCTTTCAGAAGACTGCTGAAATTGAATCCAGTGATGGACTGATAACTAAAAAGCTAAAAATTAACCTCCTCCAAATTCAATTGCTTGTAAGACCAAAGAGCTCATACCCTGGAGTGAGCATCTGGGAAACTGGAGAGTGAGCCACAGGGCAGAAATTTCCTTCATTCATTTGAAACTGGAGGAAAATTTAAATTAAAACTACAGCACTGCCCAGCTTAGCAAGACTCATGACGGGATCCAATTGCTTGGCTCTTACCCCACATGCCCAATATAGGAAAAGATAGTCCCTCTCTGATGGGGAAAAAGAAAAGCAAAAACAATTATTTAATTCAGGCTTTATCATTCTGTTATACAAAATATCTTGCATTAAATAGAAATCTATGAGACATGTAAAATCAAATATATAACCCACAATTAAGAGGCAAATTCTAGTCAGAAAATTTAAATCCATAGAGAACATTAATGTCGGAATTAGCATACAGAGAATTTAACTATAATCATTAGGTTTAAAAATTTACAGAAAAAGATGGATAAAATGGGTGAACAGACAGGAATTTTCAACAGAGAAATAGAAGCCCGGGGAAAAACTGAAATTTATAACATCTAAAATAAAAAATTCACTAGATGGGCATTAAAGCAGACAATGTATCAGAATAAAGTAACAATGAACTCAGGGACAAATAATATATCCAAACAGAGACAAAGAGAAACAAACAAACAAAAAGATGAAGGGAGTACCAAAAACCTGTGGGACAACATCAAAAGCTGAACATACATGGAACTGGAATCCTCAAAGACAGTAAGAAAGAGAACGGGGAAGACAAAATATCTGAACAAAATATATTTGCTTAAGTTTTCTAAAAACTGATTTAAAAAATCAACCCACGGAACAAAGATGTTCAGTGAAATCTAAGCAGGGTATATACAAAGAAGACCACATTTAAGTTCATCACCATCAAACCAAGAGAAATCAAATACAAAAAGAAAGCTTCAAACCACTATAGAAAACATATTACATTCAGGGAAACAATAGTAAGTGTGATAGATGACTTTGCAAACCATGGAAGACAGAAGACAAAGAATGACATTTAAAGAGCTTAAACATAAAGCTTTCAACCCAGAATTCTTATCCAGAAAAAAAAAAGCACTTAAAAAATAATGAAGGAAAATAAGGATGTTTTTAGAAAGGCAAAAGCTAAGAGAACTTATTGGCAGCAGATCTGCACCACAATGCTAAATAAAGTTCTTAAGACTGAAGAGAAATTACACCAGATGGAAACCCAGATCTGCAGGAAGAAATGAAGAACACCACCGAAACCCAAATTGAGACATCCAGCTATGAAAGATGACTAAGAGTTAACCAGGCATAGATTAGGAGACATGGAGAGGGAAATACGCAGGATACAGGAGAGAGCATGTGCAAAGGCCCTGAGACGGGAAAAGGGGCAGCCCCTTCTGGGAACTAGAGGAAGGAAGGACACAGCAGGACTGCGGCAAAAGGAAAATGCCCTAGAGCAGAGAGACCCAGAAAGGGCCAGGGCATGCAAGATGTGGTAGGCTGGTTTTCTACCACACTAGAAGCTATTACTAGCCTTCAGACTACATCAACAGATTCATCTCCAACTAAGACTAGCACACACTCTGTTTATGGACTTTGGGAGTTAAGTTTCACAAATACACACAGCACTCAATAGCCTGAATAAATAATACATCTTGCACTTACGCTATCTACGAAATGAATGCAAAAAATACTTAAATCATGTCGCTCATCTGCAGGTAACCTCCATGGCCTTTCCATCCGCTCCAAATGAACCTTACAATGACTGACAGGACTACAGAATCAGCCCTTTCCACATCCCACCTTCCACCTTTCACTGTCTGGCCTTATACCTTCCACTCTCTGCTCCTCCAAAGTGGCCTCCTTGCTTCTCCCCAAATAAATCAGGAAACCCCCCACAACCCCCCACCTTTAGCAGAAGACTGTTCCACCTTCACATCCACAAGGGACCTTTGTTTTACTACTGAAACATCTGCAGCCTCTACAGATCCTGACATAGGGTAGGCCCTCAGTATATGCTGTTGTTTTTTTCCCTATTTATTTTTTTGAAGTATAGTTAATTTACAGTGTTGTTAATTCCTATTACACAGCAAAGTGATTTGACTATATATGTTGTTTTAAATGAGTTGAATAAACACAAGACTCAGAACAAATATCCTTACCATTATTAGGAATGAAAGGGAGAAAGGAAGAGGAAAAGAGAAAAGGTTCCTTAAGTTGGCAAGAAAAGATCTCATCATAAAAAGCTAAACAAACCTATTGCACATAAAATGAATTTTTAACAGTCAAAACTGGAGAAAAGTACTGCATTTAGCTTTTTTTTAATGTGCCCATCTAAATGCTTTTCAATTAACATGCAAAAAATCAACCAATGCTATAAATATCTTATAATAAAAAAACATTTTAAAAGCAAAGCAAAATTGTTAGTTTTCATCTTAGCAAAAATTCTCAATAGGAACAGAATTAACATTTAATTAAAAAGTTTGATAAAACATCTGTATAGTTTTTATTATAAAATAAAAATTTTATATATAGGCTCAGTATTACTGATTATTACTATGAGCCACTAATAGCTTCTTTATTGTGTTTTCACATTTTTCAGATTTGAGGGTTTTAAATTTTCCTTTTAAATAATTTTAATCATTTATGCTACATAATTTGTAGTTCTTCTTTTAAAGCAAAAATTTCCCCTTGTAAAACCATCTGAGAAAGGAATACTTCAGAAAGTACATCATATAAAGAAATGGCAACCCACTCCTCCAGCATTCTTGCCTGGGAAATCCTGTGGACAGACGAGCCTGGTGGGCTATAGTCCATGGGGTTGCAAAAGAGTTGGGCGTGACTTAGCAACTAAACAACAACAATGAAAACAAAAATACCTATCTTAGACTCAATTACATAGCAAATTAAATAATGGAAATAGAACTTAAAAGCAGGAAACAATTCACAACTGTTTTTTAGCACATAAACCACTCACTCACATGATTTAAATAACTCTCCTAAGAAAGAAGGGTACCAGTTAGAAAACAGCCAGATATTCCAGGGCGACACACACTGTGATTCTCTGGAAAACTTCACTAAATATATGAATAGTTACAACCAGAGTAGATGCTGTGTCCCGGCCCCCCCAATATAAAAACTATGTACTTTAAACAACACTTTTAAAAATCAGAAGAAAACAAGGATCTGAAAATCTTACAATCTGAAAACCAAAATAAATAAAAAAGTATAATAAAATCATTTTCAGTTACTTGTGATCTCACAATTATTTTATCCAAAACTACAGTTTATGTTCTCAATTAATGTCATTACTCAAAATGGTCACATATACTTTAAAGCTACAGTCATTGCTGCTGCTGCTGCTGCTGCTAAGTCGCTTCAGTCGTGTCTGACTCTTTGCGACCCCATAGATGGCAGCCCACCAGGCTCTGCCGTCCCTGGGATTCTCCAGGCAAGAACTCTGGAGTGGGTTGCCATTTCCTTCTCCAACGGTCATTGATATAAGTACAATTATTTACTTAACTAATTCAGGAAAACTAGTTTTAATTCTAATCTTATTTAGTTAACCTTTCCTAAGTAGAAAGTAATCCCTAGGTGTGTTTCAATATCCCAAGTAGCTGAAAAGTATTAAACTAAAAAAAAAAAATCTATCAACCTGAAAAATGAACTGAACTACTTCACTGCTGAAAACTGAAAAGACTGCTAACAAAGATGTTCATGTTACATGAGTATCAAAATTATTAGAAAAATGTACAATCAAAAATTAATAACCCCTAATGTCTAGTCAAGGCTATGGTTTTTCCAGTGGTCATGTATGGATGTGAGAGTTGGACTATAAAGAAAGCTGAGTGGCGAAGAATTGATGCTTTCGAACTGTGGTGCTGGAGAAGACACTTGAGAGTCCCTTGGACTGCAAGGAGATCAGTCCTGGGTGTTCACTGGAAAGACTGTTGTTGAAACTGAAACTCCAATACTTTGGCCACCTGATGCGAAGAGCTGACTCATTGGAAAAGACCCTGTTGCTGGGAAAGATTTAGGGCAGGAGGAAAAGGGGACAACAGAGGATGAGATGGTTGGATGGCATCACCGACTCAATGGACATGGGTTTGGATGGACTCCGGGAGTTGGTGATGGACAGGGAGGCCCGGCATGCTGCGTTTCATGGGGTTGCAAAGAGTCAGACATGACTGAGCGACTGAACTGAACTGAATTATACACTGAGAATAACACAGTAGACCTTTCTGCTTCAGAGATGGTAATATTTAAAACTGTGCCTTGGCTTCAAAATTTTCAATAATCTCTTTCTTCGCAACATCTCACTGTGAACACCCAATGCTCCTTTCTTCCACTGTTAAGCAATTATTTCCTATTTCTTCGGGCATTCTCACAGATCTGTGCTTCCAAATGTTTTATGGTCCACACCAAGGCACTAAGCAGCATCCACAGTCAAAAAGAGCCAAATAATTCCTTTATTTCTTTGTTTAAACTTCAGACCAAATCAATTAACTGATGTCATGTTGCAATCAATTGTCAAATAACTCTCATCTATAAAGTCACTCTAGCTTTAAATTTCTGTGATTTTAAATACTATGCATGTGCTAGTTTAAGTCTCATTAGTAATCCACTAAATGATAAGAAAAGTAAGTTCAACCCCGAGTCTACAGTTTAGTTTTTGTATGACTACACTCAGACCTTTGTAATATGTATATATTCAAATATTATAGACAGTGTGGAAACACTTAAAAGGATTAAGTTACTTCA
Organism: Ovis canadensis; assembly: GCF_042477335.2. Classification (NCBI taxonomy): domain Eukaryota; kingdom Metazoa; phylum Chordata; class Mammalia; order Artiodactyla; family Bovidae; genus Ovis; species Ovis canadensis. Next base: position 76,955,650 of record NC_091248.1, on the reverse strand, counting down.
CACAAAACAATCGGACCTTTTATATGAGAATTCCCCTCATAGAAAACTTTCATGAAAGAAAACCAAACATATATATATATATATATATATATATAACTAGAAATTCATTTATAATTATAATTAAGTTAGTAGAAGGATTTTATTGGCATCTTGTTAAAATTTAGCCTAAAATAAGTTACCAATAATAATACAATTACACAAGCTAATAATTACTTAGCAGCAACTATGTGTCAAACATTGCTCGAGACACATTACAGATATGAGCTCATTTAATCTTCCAATAATCCAATGAGATGGATAACATTATTTTTCCAATTTACAAAGAGAAAACTAGGGTGGGTGAGATTAAAGGGCTTGCCCAGGTCACTCAGTCACGAAATGGCAGAGTCAGGATTTGAACACAGGTAGCCTGGATGCAGAGACTATGCTTTTTACAATGTTACTCTCTTTAGAAAGAACTTAGATACATGCACAAATTTATAGATACAATAAAACATTCTGCAAAGGACACTTAAAAGTGTATCAAGGTTTAATATAAATGCATTAAAATAGAAACATATACTATAGCTCCTACATCAAAAAGTTACCCCCCACAAGAAGTTAATGGATACATGGCTAGCTTATTTTTATTACAGTTAAAACAAGAGTTTTCACAATTTTAAATTATATACAGAATTAACACAGACCCACTATTTCTTTAAGCCACTAAGAGATATATCAAAAGATACAATGGTTATAAAATTTAAGATAAATGCTAGTGTTTAAAATTTCAGTCAAAATAAGATTAAACATTTAAAGTCTGCTGCTGCTGCTAAGTCGCTTCAGTTGTGTCCGACTCTGTGCAACCCCATAGACGGCAGCCCACCAGACTCTGCCATCCCTGGGATTCTCCAGGCAAGAACACTGGAGTGGGTTGCCATTTCCTTCTCCAATGCATGAAAGTGAAAAGTGAAAGTGAAGTCACTCAGTTGTGTCTGACTCTGCGACCCCATGGACTGCAGCCTACCAGGCTCCTCTATCCATGGGATTTTCCAGGCAAGAGTACCAGAGTGAGTTGCCATTGCCTTCTCCTATTTTAAAGACTACTACTATAGATTAAATTTAAAGAAATTTAAATTTCTATATATTTCTATATTTTATATTGGTAAAATTTTGTATTAGTAAAATGTCTTAAAATTTTAAGAAATACTTAAATGAAAATCATTATTTCTAGAAGTAAAACCCCTAAACAGTTTGAAAATATTTGTTTACTACCTACCTCTCCATGATTGAAAAAGAAGCACAACACTGTAACCAAGCCTCCTAAACGGCTGCCGCTGGAAAAGAATATAAGAAAATGTAACTCCAGTAACAGAAACCAGGTCGATCCTAATAAAACCCTGAAATAACATAGCATCTGCTAGTACTACAAAAAGTTTTAGCCACACTAGAACTCTATTATTTACAAAACAACTTATTTCCTCTGATGTAACATTAGTTTAAAAAAAAAAGTTTTGTTTTTTTTAAAAAAATCATTCTCCATGCTCAAAATGTACAGAAAATCAGAAACTGACAAGGAATAAAAAATTCTTATTCGTCATGTTATTGTGTACCATGCAACCTGATCTTTCTTTTTTCATTTTTTAAACTTCTTTAGTACCAACTATTTTTCTTTGTATATAATATATATTCAGGAGAGAGGATGGATGCTAGTACAGAAAAGTCCTTTATGGTCAGAAAGCTGGAAATCACCATACTGCCTCCTGCTCTTAGAAATTCACAAAGTGTGTTAGCACGTTAAAGATTTAACTAATTTAGTACTTCCCAAATCCCATCGCCAAGCTATCTTTATACCTGCTTGTGAAACACTCGTTTACAGATTAAGTTTTATCATTTATTTTCAAAAAATTGGGAAACACAACACAAACATCAAAATAAGAGAATCTGGCTTATACCTCTAGCTAAGAAACCACAATGGTATAGTTTGACAGTCCTAACAGTTAAAGCTTCACTTGCTCAGATAAGGGTGAAATACGTCCCCATTCTACTCTGACCCTGACCAAAAGCATCTGGGCAAAGGAAAGGAAGGCTCTTTTCAGGTTTGTTTCACCATTTCTTTCATCTCTACTCTTGAGGTCTTTGAGTTCTCTTTAGCTCATGCTGCTTTCCTGTAATTTTATCCAGATATCCTTCCTTCCTTCTATCCACCCAGAAATATGTGTATATCACAGAAAAGCAACAAAGAATCAGACACAGGTATTCCAGGCCATTATGTTTATTCTTCAGGGTGTATGAAAGAGGAAACACAGGGGAGATACATGAGATGGCAGGAATAATTCATGTACGGAGAACATACACCCTCCCCAACATCCCCAGAAGCAAACAGGAAGGGCTGGGACAGTCAGCCTTGGCTCAAGAGGGAAGTGGAGTCTGCATGTTTAGTGGCAAGGAGTTTACAGAGTTGCTATTTTCCCCATAGAGTTAGGGCACAGAGCCACTTGCTGCTCAAGAGAACAGGCAGCAGTGCTAAAGGTTGAGGAAAGTGGAGGAGGAGGTGTCTGAAATACCACTTGCACTTAGGAGAGAGGTAAGGAGGGAAAACAGAAGGGCTCTAGAGCCCTCTTTAAGGGATCAATAGAAGTTCAAGATCACAGATTGTCACAGAGACACTAACAATAAGGCTGTGTGGTCTTTCTCCACTGGTTATTAACTTGGACCGGCACAAATGAAATATAAAGGGGCAAAAAAAGCATGCTGGCCAGACAGCAGTGAAGTGATGGATTACAGAAATAAGAAAGGCAGATAAAGGAGCTGGAAAGGGTACAGGACTTGGGGTTCTCTCAAGAGGCATAGCATGGCTATTTCAAAAGACCAGCAAACAGGCAAACTCTAGGCTCACTTAAGTGATGAGACTTTAGGAAGCTTAAGAATGTATTATGGGACTTCCCTGATGGTCCAGGGGTTAAGAATCTGCCTGCCAATTCAGGGGACACGGGTTTGATCCCTAATCTAGGAAGATTATGCATGCCGCAGGCAATTGAGCCCGTGCCCTGCAACTACTGAAACCTGCACACCCTAGAGCCCGGGCTTTGCCACTAGACAGCAGCCCTGCTCGCTGCAACTAGAGAAAGCCTGCATGCGGCAATGAAGCACCACTGAAATTAAAATTTTTTAAGAAAAAGAATGAGTTATGGATTTAAATAATTAAATGTTTAAATATTAGATATTAAAGAGACAAATATATTTTAACAATTTGAACATATTCTAACAAGACAAAAAGCCATAGATCTATATATTTTTAAAAAATGGTTTCCTGCCAGCAACCCTCCTCCAATCCTATTCACCAAAGATAATCAATAACATTTGTTGTGTGTCCATCCTTCCAAATTCTCTCTATAACCACACAAACACATATTTTAATGTTATTACTGTTAACATCCCTCCAAAATGTTCCTTTCCTAATCAATCTGTTATTCCTAATCCATACATTTAACCCAAAGCATTCTTTTCAACAGACGTCATATACTGCACAGTACAAACACTGCAACTTGTTCCACCCTTTCCCTGTTATCGGTCATACAGATGTTTTTCAGTTCCTTGTTTTAATTTTTTAAATGATAAAATAACATCTTTGCACATGTAAAAGATAGTGTTTTCACTTCTATCACATAGACCTGTGAGACTGTCAAGTCAAAGAATGTGGACTTTCCAGAAAACCCACTCCAGTCCACACCCTCACCAGTGTACGAAGGGTTGATTTCACTATAACACAGAAGCCAGTGTGCCCAGACCCTTTTACATTTTGCCCATAGAAGGGTGGAGATTTTTTCTCACTGTTATTTTGATTTGTTCTTCCTGCCTATTTGTACAAAAGCATTATGTCAGTGGGTTGTTTCATTTTGCTTTCTTCATTTACTCTTCTGTGAACTGTTCTGTTCACATTCTTATCTGTTTTTCTACTGGATTCTCTGTTTCCCTATTTAAAGATTAGGGATATAAATTTTTTACTGTTATATATGTGACAAAATCTTTTGCTATAACTTATGATTTATTCTACAATAAAAAATTTAACTTTATGTAGCTAATTTTATAGTAAAATGTCAATATTTTTTCTTTTTTCCTTCTGCATTTCCTGGCTTGTCTGTGAAGGTCTTCCCCATCTCAAAATTATACAGTGTTCTCCTATAGTAAGATTATAGTACAGCATCTTTTGATTACAGACAGCTTTGCTTGACCAGGCAGAGAGGCAGATTTTCTGGTATATTGAGGCTCTGCATAGCCAAGAGCAGAGAAAAAACTGCTTATCGACAAGGAATGTTCTATGTTCCAATCATTAGGAAATGACATGACTTGCAATAAATCCAAAACAGTGTTCCCAGCGTTTAACTTCCTACCCTCTGATATTTAAAGACTATCACATAGGTCATTTTATTTTGCTAAACAGAAAAGATGTAGCAACCAGAATATTTAAAATCATTTTTTTTCCATTACAGTTGATAAGTTGATATTTCAACATTCCCTAGTGGTTAAAAAAAGTTTCTTCTGCAATATTACCACCAACTGTCAGAAAATATGAAAGCTCCTATTGTGCAAATTTTAAAGCATTCTAAGCTTGGTAAACATTTGCCACAGTTATTCATACATCCCAATTAACCTTGGACCTTAATTTCCCTAGATATAAAATAAGGGGATAAGAATATAAAAAATCTTAAAAATACTATCAACTCTAATGTTTAATCTTCTTGTAATTTTCTTCTTTCCCAAATCTTTCTGTAAAGTGGATTTAAACCAGTCATCACATTTTGGTAGGCTCTGTTAATCATTGTGGTTTTTACCTCTATATACCAAAGAATTATGAAACATGCAAAGTTCAAAATAAAGAAACAAAAGTAATCATTGTTGTTGTTTAGTCACTAAGTGGTGTCCAACTCTTTTCTGACCCTATGGACTGCAGCCTGCCAGGCTCCTCTGTCCATGGGATTTCCCAGGCCAGACTACTGGAGTGGGTTCCAGTTTCCTTCTCCAGGGGATCTTCCCGACCCAGGGATCAAATCTGTATCTCTTGCATTGCAGGCATTTTCTTTACCGTTGAGCCACCAGGGAAGCCTGATATTAAATTACCCTGTGTAAATGCTTAGGAAAGAGAATATGAAAGAGTAATTTAGAAACAAATCAATCAAGAGGATTTCAAGTCTTGAATTTGAGATGTAAGCCTCAGCACCTGCTAGACCACCAGACCTGACTGAGAGCAGAGCATCCTCCCTCGAACTTTTTAATTGTTTAGTCCCTATGTTGTGTCATGACTCTTTGCAACCCCACGGACTGTAGCCTGCCAGGCTCCTCTGTCCATGGAATTCTCCAGGCAAGAATACAGGAGTGGGTTGCCATTTCCTCCTCCAGGGGATCTTCCTGATCCAGGGATGGAACCTGCAACTACTATTTGGCAGGCGGATTCTTTACCACTGAGCCATCAGAGAAGCCTTCTCTTAGGGGCAGGGATATTTTGAACATTAAGAAAAGAAAAAGTAAAAGGTGAGAAAGAGAATGAGAATCAGGAGGGCTGAGAAAAGTTCTAAGCTTGGTCCTGCCAGTCTCTTATAAGCAAATAATCAATGCCTTTAATTTAACTCTCTGTCTGCTAGGACCAAGGAAAAGAGTTTTATTTACAAGATTGTGAACTTCTTGATACATCACTGCAACTGTTGTAGTGCCAAATATTGAGCCTCTCCTAAGGCAGAGATTCAAAAGGTATCTTTAGAATAAGTGAAAACATAAAAAGTCTTCAATCAGAACACTGCTGGCATTCATTTTGGGGAACCTTGTGGTTAAATATACATTTCCTGTCATTGGTACTGGGACCTCCACTCCATGATGCACAATTTCCTCTCCATCAGCTCAGCCTCTACCCAGATGCTTCCTTCCCCTCCTGCCTTGAAACCTCACTCTGCTGGGAGAGTCACTCTGTCAGGCTCCTACATGGTTCTAGGCCCAGAGGTGAGGCCAGCAGCCTCCTCTATTGTCATCTTCATTAAACCCTGCTCATCAGAGCTCATTTCTCTCACATGCTCTCCTCAGAGCGGTCATCTCCCAACACTCTAGCTCATTCCCATTATTCACAGCTTTCTCCTACCTCAAAGGCACACCGAGTTTCTTAACCCTCTGCTGAGCACCACTGGAGAAAATTATACCAATGTGCAAACCTGTGCTGTCCTAAAATTACAAAACAAAATTTTAAAAACCTGTCAATCACAAATCCTCATGAACTATGCCTCCCAAATACCTTGGAGACCGTCCGCTTCTTTCCATCCCACCCCCACTAAACTAGCTCAGGCCACCTCCCCCTTCCCCATGGACGGCTGCAACACCTTCCCACACAGCTTCATTAGGCTGTGCATCCATGCTCACGCCTCCTACAATATATTCTCTACATTATGCCATCGTTACAAATAAATGAATACAACCACACTAACTATCCACTCAATACTTCACTGGCATTCCACTGTTCTCCGGAGGAAATGCAAACACCTAAACATGTCTAGGATGCTGTGTGGGATCTGGTTGTGTATGTACCCCCAGATCCCTTTCACTATTCTTCCTTCTACCCCAAAACCTGTGCTCCAGTTGCACTGTACTGCTACAGTCCCTCAAATGGAATCACAATGACTGCAGTGAGCAAAACAGCCTGGTGGGGAACAGGACTGACAGCAGAGGAAGAGAGTCTAGGCAGAGAGAGGCCTACAGGAGAAAACCACGGTATCCCAGGAAGAGCGGTGCTGGGAGGTCCCAGAGATAGAGAGAGAATGCCAGACTGTGCCAGGGAGACAGAATGCTGGGGGGCAAAGAAAGAAGTACAAGGATGCCAGAGATATTCTGAAGAAAGAAACCAACGGGGTTTTGTGACCACTTGGACGTCAGAGGTAGCAAAAGGGGATAGTCATGGATATCTTCTCAGGCTCAGACTTGGACAACAAACAGTGTGGTTAGTGTCGTTTGCTGAGATAATGACACAAGAGGAGGCAGATTTTGTACAAAAGACACCAATATTTTCAACTAATAACTTTCATCAATTTATGCATGCTGAAGAGAAATACTTATCTTTTAAATATTCATATACAACTGTTATACCAAATGATTCAAGACGTGCTAACCCACCAAGCTAATAGAACATTCAAAACAAAAACAAAAAAACAAGGAGCTGGAAAAGTTTGAGCTAATACAATTCACAGCCTATTTAAGACACGTTTTTAACCAAAAATCCAGCCTGTGTAAACAGTAAATGCTGATTAATGAACAAAAAATGTCAAGTAAAATAATGAAAAGAAATTAGCATAAAGGATAAGAAATTCAACTTCTCCTTAAAACAGGTGAAGGGCTAGGGAAAAGTAAAATCTTGATATAAAATCTTAGTTCTGCCACAAAGACGAAAAAGAAAAAAAAAAACCCACTGCATCACTTCATAGGTGACTTGGGTTGGATCATGAGAAGGACATGTACGAAAATTGGTTATATTAATTATAACTATTCACTTCAGGACACAAAGTGAAAGTTGCTCAGTCATGTCCAACTCTTTGTGACGCCATGGACTATACAGTCCATGTAATTCTCCAGGTCAGAATACTGGAGTGGGTAGCCGTTTCCTTCTCTGGGGGATCTTCCCAACCCAGGGATTGATTCCGGGTCTCCCACATTGCAGGCAAATTGTTTACCAGCTGAGCTACCAGGGAAGAAAGGAGGGCATTAAGCAAAATTAAAAGGGAGGTCTGACATACAGACTAATCTTCCAAGTCCTCAAGGTGTCTGGAACCTATTTAGAAATAAAGTAGTCAAAAACAAACAAACAAAAAAAAAATTCTAGTATCAAGGAAGCCACTGTGAATCTCCAATGGCCAAAGAAGATAACAGAAGAACAGAAAACCAGAAGAGCATTTTCTTTGCACTGTGTGACTGGTTGGTTCCTCATGTAAAAGAAAAGGCATTTTCTGATGAGTAGCTATGGTCTACCAAAGAATGGCCAGGCTTTTCTCACAATGCAAACTGAAGGAGGATCTGCAGGTAACAGACAATGCAAAAAACAAAACTTCAAGCTCAAAACTCTTTAGAAGAGCTGGAAATTTCATAGAAACTACACTAAAACATAACAGGTAAAATAAGGGAGGGGGAAAAAAAACCCAGAAAATTATATTTCAATCCAAGAGTCCCCTATCCAAACCATAGGATTTTGAGGAAAAGAGAGACAATGGAGAAGAGAAAGTCATCAAAGAAGTAATATAGAAAGTTTCCCCCAGAAGAATGCACATGTCCAGAGGAACAAAGCCGTTAGAGTATCTGATATAAAGAATGAAACAAAATCTACTACATCATGACCTTTACTTAAGATATGGAAAAAAGAATCCAAAAGCTGCCAGAGAGAAAAAATGAACCAGGTACAAAAGGAACTGATGGCAGAACAGCACCTAACTTTTGAAAAGCTATAGTGAATCTCAGAAGACAGTGGAATAAAGTCTAAAGAAAACTAAAGTACTGAATTAGCCAAAAAGTTTATTCAGGTTTTTTAGGAAAAATCCAAATGAACTTTTCTAAAACCAGTCAAACTATTGACCAGTATAGTGTGGAGCCAAAAGACACAGGGTTCCAGGAGAGAGGCCCCAAGGTTTACGAGTGGGAGAACGGAAATGGTGAATTTTACATATTTGGCAACATATAAATTGTTTTACAGTTTACTTGCGGACTGTGAAGAAAGCTGAGCACCAAAGAATTGATGCTTCTGAACTGCAGTGTTGGAGAAGACTCTTGAGAGTCCCTTGGGCTGCAAGGAGATACAACCAGTCCATTCTAAAGGAGATCAGTCCTGGGTGTTTGGATGCTAAGCTGAAACTCCAGTACTTTGGCCACTTCATGCGAAGAGTTGACTCATTGGAAAAGACTCTGATGCTGGGAGGGATTGGGGGCAGGAGGAGAAGGGGACGACAGAGGATGAGATGGCTGGATGGCATCACCGACTCAATGGACGTTGAGTTTGAGTGAACTCTGGCAGTTGGTAATGGACAGGGAGGCGTGGAGTGCTGCAGTTTATGGGGTCGCAGAGTCGGACACGACTGAGCGACTGAACTGAACTGTGGTTAATGGACACGACTGAGCGACTGAACTGAACTGTGGTTAATAATTAATCAGTATACAAAAAGTGAAGGAAAACAAAATAATAGATGACTCTTAACTACAAGAAAATAATTGTTTCCATGTAAAAAACTATTTACCCTACCAGACTCAGGGCTTCCCAGGAGGGACAGCAGTAAAGAATTTGCCTGCCAATGTAAGAGACACAAGAGATGCAGGTTTGATCCTTGGGTTGGGAAGATCCCCTGGAGGAGGAAATGGCATCCCACTGCAGTATTCTTACCTGGAAAATTCCATGGACAGAAGATCTTGGCAGGCTGCATTCCACAGGGTCATAAAGAGCCAGACACGACTTAGTGGGCCAAGCACGGAGCACAGCACTTGACTAAGCAGTGTGCAATGTTTATACGGTCATAACAACATAAATATGGACTACTGTCTGAAAGTGCTTTCTCGGGACAAAGAAATGGATGGGAGATGGGGACAGACAGGGCAAGGGACTGGTGCTTCATTTCATCACAAAAGCCAACACAGAAAATAACAACAATTAACTTTAAAATCACACTAAAAAGTCTCATACCCAGCTGTAGAATAGAATAAAAAAATAGCTCAATAAACTTATTTGGGAACTTGCTGATTTTCACTGGACAAAGAACTATAAGTAAAACAATCATAAAAATTTCCCAGGTAACAGGAAAACAGACATTCTTATTCATTACCAAAGGAAATAAAATACTATATTGTACTGCTTTTTTAAGCGAGGATAGTGGGTACTATAGAAGATAATCACAGAGATGCATGAAACATAAAATAAGGGGTTTCATATAGCTGTTTCTTATAAAGCCCTAAAAGAAAAGTTCAGTAAAAGTATTTTCCATGGAGAACAACAAACAAAAGCCCAGGGAGACAGCAGGGTCTGGAGAGGTAACAGGCAGCTTAGGCAGACTCAGAGTCAACTTTACTCACTGCTCACTGTTTTCTACAGAAGATCTGCTCAGATGATGCTTAATCTAAAATAGAAAGCCAAATGCTGAAGGAGCTCCAAAACCAAGAAGAGGTATTTTCTGGGCACCCTGGAGAACAATGAATGGAAAAGGGCTCAAAGATTCTATAACATGATCTAAAAATCATACTCAAAATCAGGTGCTGTAATGATTCTATTTCTTGTCTTATGAATTGTGGGGAAAGGATTTTTATCCATCCTTCAGCTACAGTTTCTATACGTCTTTACTACAGAAACTCTAAAGATGGTGGCAGCCATAATCAAAATCAGTGAGAGACTAAAGAAAAAATTAAGCACAAAAGTGCTGGGCACAGCACTTCTCTGTGAAGACCTTGAATGGCTTCATGTCATTATTTTACCATCCTTAGACTAAAAGCAGACAAAAGAATGGCTTGGCCTGGATGCCAGATAATCTCCATAGAAGGGGCTGGTGGTACAGGCGGATGAGACCACATTCTCACCACTGGCGCGACCAGATTGCAGTAGAGGAAGGAACAGGAATTTTAAAGCTTGGACTGGGGGTGACAAGGACACTCAAGCAGTAGTCCAATCAAAAAAATCTTGTTTCCATTCTGTTCTCTGAGAGGAAAATGAAGAGATGTTCCTTGGCAGAAGGGAAGGAATCAAGAAACAGACAGACTGAAGGACAGTGACGAATAAAGAATAACTACTTCGTACAAGGAGGGATGAACTCTATAAAACCAACAGGGGGATGAGCCCTAAAACAGAAACACATCTTCTAAGGGACATCCCTCTTCCAGGGCTAATTCTGTCCTATATTAGTTTTCCACTAATAGAAATACTCAAGGTTTGTTTTGAATTCCTCCAAATTTCAAAGGAAGGCAAAATGATCAAAGGCAACAAACTTGTGAAACAGATGTACTTCTGGAGCACACACACACCCCCAGACAGACACCTGTATCAGAGAAGTAATAGAGACAGAAGACAAGTCCAGTAGGAGTGAAAAGGAGAGTGAGATGATATGGAGAGGCTAGGCCTCCTTGGGTAAAAGGCCTTTCAAATTCCCAGTTTCAGTTTTTACGAGGCCCAAATAGTTGGGTTTCCTGTTCCCTAATTCCACAAGACCTCTGTATCCCAGGACCACATTCCTCTTTTATTTGAACTAGTCAGAGTATCTCTGGTGAGCTATTTAGAAAAAAGAAAAAAGAAATCCTGTTTGGAAACTCTCTTATTATTTGTATACATCTTTTATATAAATAAAATTTATAATAAATTTTATTTAATATGTATTTTTTTCCAGAGAGCTGGCTGTTAAACATTTACCAGCACACCATAACTTCAGGGTGAATAAACAGTTATATATACCATCCAATCTATTCTTACTTAACAATCTCAATTTCCAGAATAATACTAAAATCAAACAACAAAGAAGAAAAGGATTAATATTACTTGCATGACATCTGCCCTTCAGGTCCAACAAGAAAAGCTTTTGGTATTTATCAATAAGAGAATTCCATCTCTCAGGAATGAATGAATTTCCCCAAGAAGCAATGAGGACTTTCCTAACTGCCTGCTAACTAGTCTCACATGTTCCAACCTCCCTGCAGAACAGAGACATGCAGGGTCTTGAGAAACTGGCCCCCAGAAACTTAGTCTGCAGCTGAGAAATATTAGATTATCTTATGAAATACATAACTGTAACTATGACTTAACAACACAGCTTGTAGAAAATAATTAACAATAGGTATTTTGAAGAAATACTAAAATACTGAGAATTCCAGACAAAAAGGTATATTATGAATAGGTCGTGTTTGCAAAAATACCTTACTTCATCTCCTCAAGTCAGAGCTTGGCAGCCCAGCCCCATTTCACCGCTTGTCTATGCTTTCTGTTTTCCCTTCCACTTCCATTTCTGCTGAAATGAACTGGCTTACTTGACTTCAGAAAACTTATATATGTATTATTTTAAAACAAATATACTTTTGGATTTAAAAACACCATACTCAATTTACCTATACATTTCTAATCTGCTTGAGGGGGGGTTCATGTTTGGGAACGCATGTAAGAATTAAAGATTTTAAAATTTAAAAAATAAAAAACTAAAAAAAAAAAAAAGAAATTTCAACTTTCATTTCTCAATAGAAACATAGTTTTTATAAAAAAGATTCTAAATTCAATTAAGATATCCTCCTCTTTATTCTTAACCCACATGATAAGAAGTCTGCAGCTTTATCCCCCTTTATAAAATCAGAAGGGTGGCAAACCTAACAATCAAGGAAGAAAACATTAAGAACAACCTAGTAATTTGAGACTTCTAAAAATATTCATGTCAAGAACATTTAAAAATGCAATGAAAAAAAATGATAGAAAAAGTGATAGAAGACTTGATTCACCGTAATATAAACCAAGGTCCCTGCTAGAGTATAATTTACACACCTGGGCCCCCAGGGTGCAGTATAACTGTCAAGAGAACAGAAGTGACTCCACAATGCTCATTTGGGGATGGGTGAGGCTAGGAAGATTCTAGATTTTAGGATGTGTTTGGACAGGACTAAAGAGATTATGCAGGGAAATGAAAACGTGTGACACTAGTGTGGTCTCTTTACCCAAGCACAGCTCCATAGGGCAGGCCACCAGGCACAAGAGGCAGACAACACCAAGGGGGCCAGCGGGGCTCAGAGCAGTGAAATGGGTGCAGCTGAAACAGGACGCAGCACTCAAAGCTGGGGGAAGAACCAGAGACAGCTATTTGGAAAGACCCAAATCCTCTTAAGGTAAAGTCACTCCCTCCTGCTACCCTAAGCAGTAAGTGGTCTATAGATTTTTTTTTTTTTAAGCCTAAAACTACAGTAAGAAATAAGACTTTACACCACAACTCAGCACACATACATGTATATACATATATACAATAAGCAACAAACAGAAGTTTCTCTAAATAACATCTATTTTATAAACTATGGAGAAGGCAATGGCACCCCACTGCAGTACTCTTGCCTGGAAAATCCAATGGACAGAGGAGCCTGGTAGGCTGCAGTCCATGGGGTCGCTAAGAGTCAGGCACGACTGTGCGACTTCACTTCACTTTATAAACTATGGTATGTGTTATTATTTATATTTGTATTCTTTTTTCACGTAAGTAGGAATTGCTGGTCCCAACTCACTAAACTGATCTTAAAATCCCCTATGAGGTAACGCCCTCTCATTTGACGAAGTGGTCACTGGTTGACTTTGGGGTGAGGTGGGTGTCAAAGGTCACATGAGTTCATAGCTCAGCTTTGAATCTTGTCCCTCTATTGGTCACATTTCTACTTCCTTCACTTGCTTGGAAGAGGTTTCCAACCAGTCTAGCATTAAGGTCATTCATCAACAACCCCAACTCTTTGCTCCAATCTGATCTTCCACAATCCCTCCTCAGTCATTTGTATCCCAGGGAAACTGATCTGCTTTCTACCCCCTCCCTATCCCAAAATGTCCACCTATGCCTCTCCCCAGGGTTCTTTTCGACTCCACCTATCCACAGTGCTCTGATCCTCCAAGACAGAGCTAGATCGACTGCTCCACACAGAACAAATTTCTCCTGCCTCCAGAACTGAAAGCACTTTATCCTTGCTGTCTATCTTCTACTGACACACGCCCACCACTGCTGCCATCTCCAACCTCACCCCACCCCCATGCTCTCAGAACCCAAACATGCAGTCTCAGAAAGGGACGACTTAGTATGCACTTCAGGTCCAGACTGAACAAATGAACATGGAGGGAGAATACTGCTCTCTGCAGACTAAAAAATTTCTGGCCAGGGCCCAAAGCACCAAGAATCCCTCAACCAAACCCAGAGCCTCATATTCTCTGCAGCAGATATTATGTCTTCAGCCTTTGAAATAATTGTCATAGTAAGCATTATAAGAAAATGATATTGCATGCTTACTTTTAATGTTTAGAAATTCTTCTTTCAATTAAAAAAACAGCATAACTATAAGTTAGCAATTTAGTAAGAATGTCATGTTCCATGTTTTAACTTCTCTTTAAGTCTGATTTCCCAAATGTAATAAAGACAGCTGGGTACTACTCAGCAAAATGAATAGATCCCCACCCCCCCCAAACTCATCTAACTTTGGCTCCTCATGAGACAAAGCACCCTGGCTTTGCTTTCCTTCAAAAGTCAGCTTCCTCTCCTGCTTACCAGATACTTCTGTTAAGTTAGTTCTGTGTATCTTGTTTCAAAAAGAAAATTTTTCACATCTTTTAATCATGAATTTTCATTTCAGTCTCCCCTAATTACATAATTCAAAGAACTTATTTAGAGCAAAGTCAGAAATATTAGCATCAAAGTATCTTAAATCTTTATGCAAATATATTTTAAGTTGATCTTCTAACAGCTTCCTCATTTGACAAATATTTATCAAGCAACTGGTATATACTCAGACACTAAGCTAGGATGCAAGAGATCTTTGAGGTATTAAACTGAAAATGCCACACTTCCAAAGCAAAGAAAACAACAGGATAATAGCAGATTCGCATGCATTAACCCAAATTGAAAATTACATACATATGCTATACTTCTGGACCTCAAAGAATCAGGAAGAAGTCAAAAAAGAAAATTCTAAAAATACTCTGAAGCTAAAATAATTCAAACAAGTAGTAGAAGGAATGGTCAAAAAAAGGAGAAATGGAAACGCAAAACTCAGAAAATATGTTAATCTTTTAGTTTTAGAAATGTTGCTCAACTATGAAGTAAATGAAGGCAGTTATTAAATATCTGTATAGACTATATTTCTGTTTAACATTAGCAGAATAGTCACTAACACCATTTGACAATAAATGGTCCTTTCCCTTATGTTTCCAATATTTTAGGTAACCAATATATACTGCTTATGTACAAAAGCCCATGAATATTTAATATTTATCAAATATCCCTGCCCTCCTCTACTTTATCCTTTAAAATTATTTTAAATGTGGCTGGCTATGCCAATAGTGAAATCAATCAATAGGAAGTAATTTTTTATCTACTAATAGATATATTAGAAATGACATTGTCATAAAACTGAACGATAAGTCAATCATTATCTCACTGTTCTTACTATTCTAGTATACAGTATAAACCATACATATTAAAAATGAATAGTCTTACCTTAAATATGTGCCATATATGAAGAACAATGCCATCATTAGTCCATTTAAAATAAAAATTACAGCAACATAAAAGCAAGCAGGATCTCCCAATCCTTTAAAAATTAAAAAACAAAATGTTTTAACTATAGATTAATTTATGTGTCTGGCAATTCACATTAAATTGTGACTATTTTGAAAATGGTTGCCAGACACACTAAATGGTTGCCTGGGTTCCCATCTGAGCACATGACACCAGTGTGAAACATAGGTGAGACCAGAGAAGTAGCTGTAGCGGTTATAAAACAGGGCTGCAAATTCATGGAGACTCCTCCTGCAGAGGTCTGGGGTCTGTGCCCCTGCTTTTAAGTCTGGCTGGGCTTGTGACTGCTTCAGCAGGCCATGGCAGAAGCCGTATGGAAGAGGCCACGCAGTATCCGACTTGGAGCCCTGAGCAACCGCATGAGAAGCCTAACTACTCTGAGATACTAATACAAAAGCACAAGACGCGTGAAAAGGGCACTTGCAGGTGCTCCAGTGAGGCTCAGCTGGGCTCAGCCTTGCAGGTACCCCAGTCAAGCAGCCAGAATGTAAGTGAAGTAGCTCCAAGTTAATTCCAGTGTTCCCAGCCATTTGAGTCTAGCAGAGTCCTCTGACATCGCAGAAACAAACCAACCATTCTATACCCTGCCCAAATTCCCTACTAGCAGAAACCATAAACACAATAAAATTGTTGTTTACACCACTAAGTTTGCCGTAAATTTATTGTACTGCAACAGACAACAAGACAATATCACAGCAACTTGCCTTCACAGCTTTCAATAGGGCTGAGTCCTTCTCCTCTGGTAACTGTCCAACATATCTTGGTTTGAATACCAATCAAATCCATTATTTTGGTATAAATCCTGTACCAGCTGGCTAAGATTACCTAATTGAAAAAGAAAGGGAGACATTTTAAGAAAAAAGTATCCTCAACAGTTTCCTTACTAGAATATTTTTGAGATATTTTGACAATTGACAAATTTTCCCTTCCTGTACCATTCCCATCTGGGTCTCTTTAAATCTAGTAAAGAAGCTTCACAGTCCCCTATGTAGATTCTTCACTGGTCAGTCTTCACCTGTTCACCCACGGCTAAGAATAAGATATAACAAAAGATATACAATCTGTAATCTTCAAAAGCTATAAAATTCAACTAAGGGACATAAAACAAGAGTTGAACAAACAGAAAGATATTCTATCTTCCTGAACAGATTTAATTTTTCAAGATGTGAATTCTTCCTCAAATTAATTCATAAACATAAAACAAAGCTGAGCAAAATCTCAAGTGTCTACTGAGATGTGTTACATGGAAAAATGACAAAACGGAGATAACTGAAGAAAATGTCCTAACAGATAATAAAATTTGCTACTTATATAATTAAAACAGTGTGATGCTGGCACAAGAATAGCCAGACAGATCAAAGGAACTATGGCAGATGCAGTGGAGTGCCACAGGTCTCTCTTCGGGGCTGAGGCACTCAGCCCCTGAGCAGTTGGGAGGGGTGGCGGCTGACAACCCTCAGCTGCGTCTCTCTCTGGGAGCTACCCTCTGCAGTAGAGAGTAAATTCACTAAACGTCACCCTCCCCAAGGGTAACTGCAGCCATAACTAGTCAACAGGGGGGAATATAAAGGTCAGAGGCCCTTGCTTCAGGTAGGACAACTCTGTAGGGTCATCCCAGTTCCAGAGCTTCCCCAGAGATTGGCTGAGGCCTCTGCTGTGACTGGATCACAGCTCAACTCCTCTGCCTGCCTCCTCCTAATTCCTTCATCCCCCTTCAGATATTGCCCCCAAGGGAGTTCCCCTATATACTTCAGGTACAGATCTCCATCTTAGAGCCTATTTCTCAGGACCTCAACATAAGGTAACACTAAACAGAAAGTCCAAAAGTAGCTGAAAGCATATGTGTATAATAATTTTGGAAATAATAAAAGAAGCAGGCAGAAGATGGACCACTCACCCAAGTGTTAGGTTACACAGAAGACCATTTTGAAAAAATAAAAGGTTGGATTCCTGCCCCAAAACTGAGTATTCAAACAAATTTCAGATAAATTAAAACTGTTAATCTCAAAAACATAATTATAAAAAGAATAAGTTTTGTTTACATATATGAATGAATAAAAAACATAAATCTTAAAGATTCATAGACATGATAGCTCTGACAAGAAAAAATACATTCACATCATACTGTAAAGCTAAAGGGCAAACAAAAAGCTGGAGAAAATGTCGTATCTGTATAGCATAGTATTGACTTCCTGCATATAATGAGCTCTTACAAAACGTCAATAAAAATATAGACAAGGGCATGAACAAGCAATTAGTTTTAAAAGTGGAAGTGCATTTAATACATAGCACTGAAAATATACATGTACATACACAAATATATAACAATGAACAAAATGCATCACATGATCTTAATTTTTTTAGCCATTAAATTAGCAAGGATCCAGAAAAACACGCATTTTCAAAAACACTGCCTGTGGTAATTTTCATTAATAAATCCTATCCAGAAAGCATTTTGGCAACATGTACCAAAATCATCAAAGCCTATATTCTGTCGAACTAAACAGTTCCACATCCACAAATTTATAGTTTAAAAAAACATAAGTATACGTGTATCCCCATCCACAAATTTAGAGTTTAAAAAAACATATGGATATGGGTAAAGATTTTGCTTCAAGAATGTTTATTGCAGCTTTAGGATATTTTAGAAGTTGAAAACAACCAAAATTTTCATAAAAGATGAACTAAATAAACAATGGCAGATTGTATTACTGCCATAAAAAATGATGCTGTTGAGAAAAGATGATTTAGGAAGATGGTTTTAAATATTCTTAAAAGACAAAAAGCACTTATAAAAAAGTGTTGTGTGATCCCATTGCTGGAACAGTAAATGCAGACATGTACAGAAAGTACTCAATAAGCACTTTGGTGGTTATTTATTGGTCTCTATCTCCTCCATAATTAAGCAGGCTAACTCAGTTCATCTGGAAATTAGCCTCCTCTTACTCAATGGGAAATGACCAAGAGCCCTGATTAGTGCTGGTACTGAGCCCCAGCTTCAGATCTCACAGCACCAAGGCAGTCATGGCCCTGCTGCAGCAGGCAACACACCTTCTAGCAGCAACAGCATGCTAGGAAGGGGGGGCCAAGGGAAGCATGCTTAACAGGAGAACCTCAAGAAGGATGTCACTGAGGAAGTCACAACCCAGGTAGGTCCTGGAGAATGCCTAGGGATGCATTAAACAGTTACTCATAGCACTGCCTTCCTATCTCAGCTCCTTTCTTCCACTCCCACTAGGGGAAATGTGCATCTGATTAAATGAAGAATCTCAGATAAGGAAGAAACAGTATTCGGCAAATGACATGTAAAGGTAATGTAATACATATAAACACACAAATCTAGTTTTCATATTTTCTAAACCATGCAATCATAATACTCATTTCCATAAAATCATTAAAGACCCCCCAAATTAATAATGATTTTTTTCATATTTCTTTCTAAGATACCCATTTACTTTTTTAAAAAAGATAAAATTTAATATATTGAACTAGATCTGAGACTTAGAATCACCATTTAATATAAGCAATACTTTATAAAGTAAAAAAATCATAATTGAAAAAGTATCTTACCTCAGGGTAAAGATTGAACCTTTTTAATGTATTAATAACAAGGGGATATTCAGTCAGTTTATCATTCATAATCATCCATACTCCATTCAAAAATGAGGGTGCTTCCACAATAGTCTTAAAGTAGGAATAATACAGTCCCTAAAACAAGCACATGTTATAATAAAAAGTACATAATTACTATGCCTCGTATTAGCTTAAAATAAAACTTAGTATACCGTTTTTTAAAAACAAAGCAATCCACACACGTAACAGCTACAATTAATTTCACAGGATTCTGATCACTAATAAATGCTCAGGTTGTAAAAAACTTACATATTTTAGCATGCTGCTGCTGCTAAGTCACTTCAGTTGTGTCCGACTCTGTGCGACCCCATAGATGGCAGCCCACCAGGCTCCACCTTGTCTTAATTGAACAACTGATCTCAAAACAACTTAAAAAACAGCTTTAACATTGAAAAAGTCATATAACTCAGACAGCATGCTCATTTAGGAAACCCCTATAACCCTGGTGTGCTGCAGTCCACGGGGTCGCTAAGAGTCAGACATGACTGAGCGACTTCACTTTCACTTTTCACTTCATGCACTGGAGAAGGAAATGGCAGCCCACTCCAGTGTTCTTGCCTGGAGAATCCCAGGGATGGGGGAGCCTGGTGGGCTGCTGTCTATGGGGTCACAGAGTCAGACACGACTGAAGCGACTTAGCAGCAGCAGCATAACCCATACTAATCGAAGAGTTAGAAAAGGCTTCTTTCAGAGTTAGAAAAGGTTCTTCTCAGCTCAGCGTAAGGTAAGAAGCCTACAGAACTGGGGCTGTGAAAACAGAAGAGAGGGACCGTGGTAGTACTCCCATTTTGAGGAAAAAAATGCTTTACTAGTAGTTATGTATGGATGTGAGAGTTGGACCATAAAGAAGGCAGAGCACCGAAGAACTGATGTTTCTGAATTGTGGTGCTGGAGAAGACTCTAGGACAGCAGGGAGATCAAACCAATCAATCCTAAAGGAAATCAATCCTGAATACTCATTGGAAAGACTAATGCTAAAGCTCCAATACTTTTGCCACATGATGTGAAAGGCTGACTCCAAATGCAATATAACTGGTATCTTTATAATAAAAGGGAAATTTAAACTGAGATATAGGGGAAAATGCTTCATGAAGACAGAGGCAGAGATTGGAGTCATGGTACCTTATAATGCAAGGCAAGGATTACCAGAACCATGAGAAGCTAGAATGAAGTCTCAGAGAGAACACATTCGGCCATCACCTAGATTTTAGACTTCTAGCCTCCAGAACTGTGAGAAAATAAACTTCTGCTCTTTTAAGGTACAAGTACTTTGTTATGACAGCCCCCCAGGAAACTACAACCTACCTTGTTTATAGGTTTGATTTTGGAATCACATAAATATCTTATACAACTAAAATTTAAAACAAAAATGTTTATATTCCTAAATATCCAAAAAAAATATAAGAATTATTTATTAAATTGGGAAAGGATTTCAAACAAATTTAAGGTCAAGGCTGTATACTGTCACCCTGCTTGTTTAACTTCTATGCAGAGTACATCATGAGAAATGCTGGGCTGGAAGAAGCACAAGCTGGAATCAAGATTGCTGGGAGAAATATCAATAACCTCAGGTATGCAGATGACCCCACCCTTATGGCAGAAAGTGAAAAGGAACTAAAAAGCCTCTTGATGAAAGTGAAAGAGGAAAAGTGAAAAACTTGGCTTAAAGCTCAACATTCAGAAAACGAAGATCATGGCATCTGGTCCCATCACTTCATGGCAAACAGATGGGGAAACAGTAGAAACAGTGTCAGACTTTATTTTTGGGGGCTCCAAAATCACTGCAGATGGTGACTGCAGTCATGAAATTAAAAGACGCTTACTCCTTGGAAGGAAAGTTATGACTAACCTAGACAGCATACTGAAAAGCAGAGACATTACTTTGCCAACAAAGGTCCGTCTAGTCAAGGCTATGGTTTTTCTAGTAGTCATGTATGGATGTGAGAGTTGGACTGTAAAAAAAGCTGAGCGCTGAAGAATTGATGCTTTTGAACTGTGGTGTTGGAGAAGACTCTTGAGAGTCCCCTGGACTGCAAGGAGATCCAACCAGTCCATTCTAAAGGAAATCAGCCCTGGGATTTCTTTGGAAGGAATGATGCAAAAGCTGAAACTCCAGTACTTTGGCCACCTCATGCGAAGAGTTTACTCATTGGAAAAGACTCTGATGCTGGGAGGGATTGGGAGGAGGAGGAGGAAGGGGACGACAGAGGATGAGATGGCTGGATGGCATCACCAACTAGATGGACATGAGTTTGAGTGAACTCCGGGAGTTGGTGATGGACAGGGAGGCCTGGTGTGCTACGATTCATGGGGTCGCAAAGAGTCGGACACGACTGAGCGATTGAACTGAATTTTACTGTACACTCTTAGCTGAATATATATTAAAGTCAAAAATAAAACCACAAACAAGTTTTAAACTATTTCTAGTAATCATTTTTAACAATATATTTGATACTTTTATGCCTCAAATATAGGTAACGTGAAACCAAGAATCTCAGGCTAACAGAAGAGATACAAATTTAATATCAAAAAAGTAATTAATCCTAAATTTGAATGTAGAAATATAAATAAATAATTTATTTTTTCTATTAAAAAAATTGTTTCCTAATTCTATCTACTAAAAAGGCCTAGGCACAATGGCCAATCTAGTATAAAATACTAGCAATGAATACCTCTATCACCAAAATTGTGGCCTCTAAATACCATTTGCTACTGGAAGGAATCAGGGCTCCTTAGAATACTGGATGATTCCAGGTCTGGAAAGGAAATGTTCTGCAGTACCAGAAAGTTAAGGAAGCTACAGAATACTAGTGGGGTCATATCAAGGAGAATGTGTGTGTACATGTGTGCGTGTGTGTATGCACACATGCTCAATCATTTCCAACGCTTTGCAACCCCATGGACTATGCAGCCCACCAAGCTCCTCTGTCCACTGAATTTTCCAGGCAAGAATACTGGAGCAGGTTGCCATTTCCTACTCTAGGGGATCTTCCCTAGAGGGAAGGGATAGGGATCAAACCCATGTTTCTTATGTCTCCTGCATTGGCAGGCAGATTCTTTACCACTGAGCCATCTGGGAATCCCATATCAAGGAATCACAGAGCCAACTGCAAGGGCCCTCACCAGCAAAAGACAGGTAAGTTTAAGAAATCTGTTAAAAGCTATCAGGCCATAAACATACACCCAAAGACAGAACTCTGCTTGTCACCATTAAAAGATGCTAGAGAAGCAACTCATGTTTCCGAAAAGTTGTAATAGAAGGAAAGCATCAAGCATTTTCCTGTCTTTCTTGTATAAAGTGTAGCTCAGAGAAAAAGTCCAAATAAAGAGGAACATCAAAAGTTCTTCTTTATGGAGTTATTATGCTAAAGCTGAAACTCCAGTACTTTGGCCACCTCATGCGAAGAGTTGACTCATTGGAAAAGACTCTGATGCTGGGAGGGATTGGGGGCAGGAGGAGAAGGGGATGACAGAGGATGAGATGGCTGGATGGCATCACTGACTCGATGGACGTTGAGTCTGAGAGAACTCCGGGAGTTGGTGATGGACAGGGAGGCCTGGCGTGCTGCGATTCATGGGGTCGCAAAGAGTAGGACACGACTGAGCGACTGAACTGAACTGAACTGATGGTTAGTAAATGCCCATTCCCCCAGGTCACTTAAACTCTGATTGATATTTGAGGATACTGAGTAACTGGTCTTCAATATTTTCAAGTATGACAATGATACTGCAGTTAACAAAAAAGTCCTTTGAGACATACATGAAAAATATTTACAGATGAAATGATATGGTATCTGAGGTTTCCTTTAAAAAGAGATGGCATGAAAATGTAGATGACAGAAAAATGGCTATGTGTCTTCAGTTGTTGAAGCTACAGGAATGGGTAGGGGGAGTTGGGTCTACTCTTTCTACTTTAAAATATCTTTGAAAATTTCCATAAGAAGCTTAAAATATTTAGGTTATTAAACTACTACAATAAAATACTACATGAAAACTAACCATTTCAGTGCGAAAAGCCATCTCTCTTTCCAATGTTGAGAGGTGAGAAAAATGACGATCATTTTCAAAGAGGTGTGTTATATGACTCCTATAAAACAAAACAGTAACAAAGCAACAGTGTTGAAACTTATACTAAGTATAATTTTTAAAGAAACTCTAAAAGCAAAAATAAAATATTAATACTCTACGTATTTGCACTTAATTTTGTGATAAAACTCAAATAGAACAGTATCCATAGTTCTTCCATTCAATATATCTTATATTTCCACTAAAATTTCTCTCTATAAGAAAACACATCAAATTAGATTTTAAAATTAGAATGAACCAGAATAATGATACTATAAGCCAAAAACAATAAAATTATAGATTAAACTATAAATGTCATTGGGTTACTATTTCAGAAATGTCTGATTTATGAAATTCATATTTCTTCCTATCCAGAAGATTAAAAAACTTAATCTTTCCAATATGAACACTATATTAATGTTAAAAAGAGTTTCAAATATAACCTCATTAATAATAGATCTCTTTTTATTAAAAATTGCATTTTCTGGCTCTGATTTATCAATTAAACTACATTTGCATACTAGTTTGCTGCATGTAATATATATTCATCCTTATACTGGAATTATAGGCTGTAAACATCTGCCTAAAATATACCATAGGAGAAAAACGTTCTTACCAGTGCAACACTGCTGCAAAGGCAGCTGCAAGAAAAAAAGAAACATAAATCATTATTTTAGCATTAAAAGTGTTTTCACCTTACAGAAAAGCATTGCAAAGATAAACATGATAAAGTCTGGGAACTGTAGATCCTGAACTCATAGGGAGTGGATAAAGAATAGGGACTCTTCAAAAAAGGTCCCAGAGCTCTGCTTAAAATACCAGTGGACTAAATTATAAAAGAATTAAGCATATAGCTATAATTTTCATTCACTCAACAAAATAAATTAGGAGCTATTAATATTATTTGCCAACAACCATACAAGAAACGTTTGGATGGTAAGCTCCACAAACTCAGCTGCAAGAAGGATAGAACCAATGGTGAGAGGCAGAAGAATAAAGATATGGTAACTTCAGGGAACAGGACTGGAGAGGGACAGAAAAAAGGAGCTATCACTTTGATACATGCTGCAATATCTGAATTTTTATAATAAGTTTTAATATTTTTAAATAAATTTAAAACAAAACAGGAAGGAAGAAAAAGAGGTGGAGAAAGAAAATAGAAAAACAGAGAGAAAAACTGGTAATAAAACCAGTTTCGTACAAGAATCAATAGTTTGCCTTCTGTACAAGTACAAAGAACACATTAAAAAGAATCCAGAAAACAGTATTCTTATATCACAAGATTCATCCTATTGTAGGCTTCTGATTAAATAACTACAAGGAAACCAACTATGAAATACTCTTAGAAATTAAAGACAAAGAGCTCAGATCTTATCGTCTTATTTTTATAGAGGTATTTCTATTTAAAATTTTTAAAATTCATTTTACCTAGAAGATACTAATGGTTACAAAAGACAAAGAGTTACTCTTTCTAGATCATTGAAACTACAAATATTTAACTAGGTTTATCATTTGACATTTGTTTGTCAAGGGTTCTTTGAGCTTTTGAAACTTTGATTTCTTGTTGAGCAATCTACTGTCCACTTCCTTTAAAGATGTCATACCACCATAATAAAATTTGGGCTTTATTTGCTTAATGTCTTAACTATTATGTCCTGAATAAATCATTCTTCTGTCATAGAATGTAAATACCACCTTTATCATACTGAAGAACTGTTACATTTATACTTTGGTAATCCCTTAGAGATTATAATTTTTACTTCATTGATAAATAAATATGGGAAGAATCTACCTGTTTACAGCACATATATGTTATTATCCATAAACATATAGATTCAATTATTCGAACTCTCTTTACAATTGCCCCTGACAAAACTCCTATCAGTAGAGCTAATAACATAAACTTAACTCATATTTCTTATTAACTCTTTCCTGGGAGTTTTAATACTTTCTCCCCTTCTAATAAACATGAAATTTTGTTTTCATTATACTTCACTGGATATTGTTAATGTATTTAGTTTTGAAGTGTATTTATTTGTAATGTATTTCCTTTGCTATACAATTGATTCTTTTAGGGTGTATTTTTGTTTATCATCTCTAATTCTCCATTTTAAGTAATATTTTAAAACGATAATTTTGTTCCTGTTTAATAATTTTACTATTTTAGTTTATTCTTCCCATGTGACAATAATAATAAACTTCTAGAATAATACTAAGTAATTCTGGTAAAAGAGGGCAAACAGTATTCTAGGGACTTTAACAGAAATGCATTTTACATTATGCCTTTAAATTAGCCTCTGACCTTCACAATTCTCCAGTAATACATATGATTTTTCAAGATCATCAGCTCTCTGCTCCCTCAGCATACTATAATTTCTCAGAAGGAAAAAGACACAAAGTCCTTTTGGTGCCTTCCTTAATTTAATCCTTGCAGCACTAGTCAATTCTTGGATTTCTCAGCATCTGAATGACCCTCTTTCAGTTTCCAAGGCTGATTCATAATCTGCCTTCAATTCACAATGTTTTAAATTCCTGTTTTCATTTCAATTTAACAATAACAATAGTTAATTAGTAGCAGTAGTAGTAATAAAGCAGCTAACATTTGAATTCTTATTACCTGCCAGGCATTTTTAAGTGCTCTACCTGAACTAACATAATCAGTCTTCACAAGCATCCTATGTGTTAAGTACCAACACCTCCCTGGTATACAAATAATAAGGGCTTCAGGCAGCTCAGTGGTAAAGAATCCACCTGCCAATGCAGGAGACACGAGGTGCAGGTTCAAAGGGGAAGATCCCCTGGAGGAGAAAATGGCAACCCACTCCAGTATTCTTGCTGGGAAATCCCACAGACAGAGGAGGGCTACAGTCCATGGGGTTGCAGAGTCGGCAGGACTGAGCGACTTAGCATACAGCACACATAGAGATAATAAGTTGATTCTCAGAGAACTTTAGAAACTAGCCCAAGAAACAAAGCGGATAAACAGAGAAACGGAAGTTGGAAGCAGGAATTCTGACCTAAGAACCCTGTACTGTGTGGCCTCTTGTGGAGGACGGAAGGGCTGCAACAAAGGCCTCCTTACCCTGAAGTATCTTATTCCCCTTCCATCTTTCCTTTATTATTTTAAGAAAAAAGAAAAAAAAGGCTACAATTCATCTGTTGTTACAGGCAGTGTATTCTATAGAAGCTATTTTTATATAAAAGTATAGAATTATGCTTTAATTTATACAATTGAGATAAATTCTATGTATATGTCATCTGAAAATGAAAACCCCAGTAAATAAAGCAGATACTGCCCTGTGAGCACATAATTTAAGCATAAAGACATATAATGACAAAAACTTCTTAAAACATCCCCAAAGAGCTTTTCATGCCTTCTTGCCTACAGAAAAGATTATGATTTTCTCTAAATATATTCTGGTGATTATTAATCCTGTGTATAGTCTTTTGGGAGTTCACAAAATTGATAACCAATTTTTCCAGTTTAACACATATGTTATTTTTGTCATTCTAAACATCAGAACATTAAAAAAAAAAAAAGCTTTCAAAAATTCCAAAACTATTCTATAAGAAAAATGGTGTTCAAAGAGTGAAAGTTTGCTTTGTAATCTAACTCAAAAGACTGCAATCCTGTGACTGAGAATTCTGTAAGGCTCTTAAGTTTTGCTGGAAGCACACAAATTACCAATACTCTGAAACTAAACTGGCCACTCCTTCCACTTTCTGATTAAAGAAATTTCGTACCAGATTATATGTCACATTACATCAATTTTCAGCCTTACAGGATTTGAGCTCCTTCTTCATTGAAAATTATTATTCTCCAGTTATTAGAATCTTGTTTAAACAAAATAGAATGCAATTCCCTGAGGGGAAAAACAATGTTTTACTGAATTCTACCATAGTAGTACTTAGTAAGAAGCTGAAAACAAAGTCCGACTCAAATGCTGAATTAATGCATATAAGGGGGAAAATTAAATAATCCTAAATCATGTCCACATAATAAACCAAAGTTGAATATACTTTGATAGTTAGCTATACACACACACACACACACACACACACTCACACACACACAGTGTGCATGTAATTGTTTTGTTTTCAAAAATAGATTCCCCGTGATCAGTGCAAATCAGACCCTTTGCCCAGGTGCAGCCTGCTGCCTAAGCCTCCAGGTTCTCAGTCCTGAACCCCAGCACAGTGGCGTTCCAGAGGCCCGCCCCAGCTCTGCTCCCACTGACGCGCCTCTGTCCAGCCACAGCTCAGAAAGCGCGGAGGGGGTGGCCCTTGTTGCTCCCCACCGCATCCATGGCCTGCATCGTTTCACCGCTGCGACGAGGGCAGAAGGAACAGAGAAAGAAACAGGACAGGAGGTTACTCCATGCTGTTTTGCTCAGTCTTCAAGGGCTCCTGAAGCCCATCCCCTCTCCAACCAGCGGATCCCCCGGATCTCTCCCAACTCTCGCAGTCTCTCTGTTTCTCCAGGCTGCCTTGCACTAGCAGGTGGCTCAGAAGTCCTGGTCTCTTCCGCAGACCCTCCCTCCCACCCACCCAGCTGGGATTCCTCGGAAGTGGAGCTCCGCGACCTGCTTTCCTAAGGTTCCTCAGCCGAGTCTTCTGCATGCTAAAGCTGGACACCCACCGTCCTTTCTCTCTTCCTCCTCCTCCTCAAGCTAAAAGCAGGAACTGCAAAGCTAGGGTGCTGTGGCTCCCTTCACCCCTCTGTGACAACCTGCTGGCCACAGAAAGTGAAAGTGAAAGTGAAGTCGTTAGGTCATATCCGACTCTTTTCGACCCCATGGACTGTAGCCCACCAGGCTCCTACTTCCATGGGATTCTCCAGGCAAGAATACTGGAGTGGGGTGCCATTTCCTTCTCCAGGGGATCTTCCCTACCCAGGGATCGAACCCAGGTCTCTCCCAGATGCTTTAACCTCTGAGCCAGCCACAACTGCAGTTGCCCACCCACCCTACACTGAATCCCTTTGGACTTCATAACTAGGACTTGCCTTAATTCTCAGAATACCTTCACAAGCTCTCTTGAGTCTCACAGCAATCTTGTATTCATTCTCATTTTACAGATGAAAAACTGGGCCTCTGAAAAGGTATTTCCCCCAAAGCAAGAACCTGGACACAGCCTCCCTCCTGAGCCTCAGTTTCTCTCCACAGTGACAGAGCTGCCTCCCTTTTGATCTTCATGCACTTGATGACTCCATCTTGTAACAATATTTATATGGAGAAATACACTCTAAGTCCAAAATGACTTGCAAAATTTAAAAATACAACTTATTCCTAAATTGAGGCTAATCCGTACTTAAAACATTCTGCAGCTTTGGCCTCCCTAATGCCCAAGTGACAAAATGACATAAAAAGAAGTTAAGAACTCTTCTTAAATCCACTGGACAGGATTTTCAAATTAATTCTGACAAGTTCCATATTAAACCTCTTCCTAATAGTAATAACAGTTGTTTTCAAGGGACCACGCAGAGTTTAAAAGTTTCTTTTCAGAAGCTGAAGTCACTAGGAAGTAGTCTAGCTGTTTCACACCAACAGTCTTTCCTAGAGAAGGAAGTCGACTTCTAAACATACAGAGTTAAGCATCTCCTCCCCATGTCTGAAGTCCCATTGGCTTTTCCATGGCTCATACCATGGAGCCCACATTCTGTGTCCCACCACACACCCTTCACATAGGCTACACAGGGCAACGATCCTCTGAAATACCTAGCATTTTAATGATGCTTCCTGATAGCTTCCCTGATAGCTCAGTTGGTAAAGAATCGGCCTGCAATGCAAGAGACCCTGGTTCGATTCCTGGTTTGGGAAGATCCCCTGGAGAAGGGAAAGGCTACCCACTCCAGTATTCTGTCCTGGAGAATTCTATGGACTACTGTCTATGCGGTTGCAAAGAGTCGGACATGACTGAGCGACTTTCACTTTAATTATGCAATATTCCTGAAAACTCTTAATTCGTCCTTCAAAGTTAAAGGCATTCAAAAGTGGTATTTAGAGAAGCCTGTCCTGCCAATAGGTATTAAACCTTGCTTGTTGTATTGCTGTTGTTTAGTCACTAAGTTGTGTCTGACTCTTTGCGACCCCACAGATTGCCCGCCAGGCTCCTCTATCCATGGGATCTCCCAGGCAAGGATACTGAAGTGGGTTGCCATGTTCTCCTCCAGAAGATTTTTTCGACCCAGGGATCGAACCTGTGTCACCTGCATTGGCAGGCAGATTCCTTGCCGCTGAGACACCAGGAAAATTCATTACACCTTGTTAGGGAAGTTAAAATGGAGGAAATCTTGGGAGAGCAGGCCTCTGATCCGCTTCTAACCTGCTGGACACTGCCTGGAATCCATGCCTGCCTGCAAGCACAGCAAGTCTGGAAGCACTTTAGGTAAGAAAGGGAGTAGGTCTTAGAATTTTCTTGAGCCCCTGATTGTCTGGCCAACCCCCTCTTCCCTGCTCCGTCTCTAAGATGTCTTGGGACTCACAAGATGAAACAAACGGCATTGTAAAAGAGCTGCTTTTTTGTATGCAAACTAATGATGGTATCAGTTTGTGAGTCAGAATTATAGCGGGATCCCTCAAAGCTGCAATTTGAAGTCTCACCCGCAGTCTGGCCACTGCCTGGGACCTTTGCTCAGCTGGGACTCCAGATTGCTCTCATTCAGGACTCGCCAGCGCTGTTCAAGTCTGGATGTTGGTGATGTATTGTTGCTACACATGTATGTTTCACATATATGATAGTGAAGGACAGGGAAGTCTGGTGTGCTGCATTTCATGGGGTCTCAAAGAATCAGGCACAACAGCAACTAAACAACAATGCTATTACTTCTGTCCATTGTTTCTAATTTTTTTTCTTTTAATGAGTGAATGAGTGTATATTTAAATTAAGTCAAATAATCTATATAAGGTTGGAATTGTTTATGTGTTTGTAAGGCACTCTTTCATTAATGAATCCTTCAAACCTAGAGCGGAAGTAAAAACTTTCCACCAAAGTTACCTTTATCACAGTCCCCTATGCTAGAGTACTTGAGACTAAAATATAAGCCAGCATCTGCGCCTTTAAAGATAAAATCTTCGACAGATAAGATTTAGGTACATAAAATAATGAAAACATCCGCACCCAAGCAAATAGCACAAAGTCTATGAACTGTAAGAAATCTGAGATAGCAGATCAATAATGGCCACTCAGGGCAGGGTTTATTAAAGTGGGATTGGGTGGGCAGAAGTGAGGGGGAGAGGTTGGATTCAGGACACGATTACAACTTAGGTGAGGATTTATGTTGAGTAGCCAAGACAGCTACAATAAAGCTGGATGTGGACTCTGATCCAACATAGCAAAAGAGTTCCCATCACTGATATTGATGATACAGAATACACATGATACTCACAACAATGAGTTATCAACTGAAGGCTCACTCACTATATATACGGTGTGTCTGGCTCTCAGAGCTCTATGAACACCAGCGGTGTAGGGAATGGGGGGGGGGGGGGGGCGGGTATTGTCATAGCTACTCAACCAGTGGTACCAAGAATGGGAGCCAGCAGAGCACCCCCTGGGTGAGACCATTTACTCTCACACTCATGCCACACAAACATTATCATTTTTTACTGTGCGCCATGATGTACAAAAACAGGTTCCGAAGCACTTTCAGTCAGTAAAGAAACAGAACAAGATTCAGAAAGAACATCATAAAGCAGCAACATAGAGCAAAAGTGATCTAAACCCTGGGATTGCATTAGAATCATCAGTGTTGCTAAATAAAACTAGAGATGTCTGAGTATTAATCCAGGGCTTCTAAATCTGAAATTCCAGGTTTATTTTAATACTTGAATGATTCTAATATACAGTCAAGGTTAATTATCACTGGTACAGAAACGGCTGGAGCAAAATATTCATACTTGTTCACAAAATGTAAGCTTTGGCTGCTTTGTATTCCACATGTTTTCTAGCAATAATTAGGTCACCTGGGAGCTTATCAGAAATTCAGACTCTCAGGTCCCATTCCAGATCCCCAGACCCCTGAGCTGATTTATAAACACTTCTAAGGGCAATATCTCAATACTGACAGCACACTGAATCATCGCAGAGCTTTGGACATTGCTAGATCTGGTACTGGGGATGATTCTAACATGCAACCATGGATGAAAACACTGATGGTGGTGGAGCATGTTAAGACTGCATTCCTGAGCCCCCACTCTCAGAGATCCTGATGCAATAGATCTCACTTGGGGCTTGGAAAGCTACATTTTTAACAATTGTTATTATGAAAAGGGAAACATAAATTCAAAAGGTATTCTGAAGGAAAAACTGTCAAAATCCTGACAGCTGAGAATTAAGAAAGGAAAAGAATTAAAATTAAGAATCAAATTATTTTTTACATTCTTAAGAAGAAATATTCCTTGGATTTCATATGACTTATTCAGCCTCAGTCTCATTTGCATCAAATGTGAAATGAGGGTTTTTACTTGGTTATCTCTACTCCTAGCATTTAATAACTCTGCATAGCTACAACTGGGGACTTCCCTGGTGGCACAGTGGTAAAGAACCTGCCTTCCAATGCAGGAGACACAGGTTCAATCCTAGGTTGGGAAAATCCACTGAACAAGGAAATGTCAACCCACTCCAATATTGTTGCCTAGGAAATCCCATGGACAGAGGAGCCTGGTGGGCTAGAGTCCATGGGGTCACAAAGAGTCAGACAAAACTTAGCAACTAAACAACAACAACAGCTACAACTATTAACACTAATAAGGACTTCAGATTCTCCAAAGGGCCTCCATGATTATTTTCTGTTTTCCTTTTGGATATTTCTGCTCCCCAAACTAAAAGCCGTGGCAGGTTTGACCCTTTTAATTTGTTTTCTTGTTTCAGTAGGCAAAAAATGCACTCAATTGATTAATAGGACATTGACTCTCAAAGTGAGAAGCAGGATTATTTTAAAATTCGGTCATGACTGGAAGAAAACTATATAGCTCCTAGATAAGATCAAGAATTCACAGTGGTCTATGTAATTATACTTGTAAGGTTGACTATAGTTAATTTGAATCTCCTCCATATATTTGACACTGAGCAAAATAGTATCTTACAACAGTTAGGGGAAAATTCAGAAATTTCAATTATCATGAATAAACCTAGCTATTTATCAGTTGCAGTTCACTGAGCACTTTTAAAGATTAAGCAAAAAGACCCCAGAATTCCTTTTGAGGCAAAAAATGGTTCTTATTTTCCCATGAGGCCCAAGGTCACATGACTGGGATAAACCAAGGCTTCCAGGAAAGCCTGGGTTTCATGCCTCTGGTTTCCTTCTAGTTGGAAGCTCAAGCAGAAAAAAATGCCAATAAGCACATTTAACCAAAAGGATGTACTGGCATAAAGGAGAAAACTCCTGAGAAATAATTTAAAAATCAAGGACAAAGGTTTACTTTGAGGTGAATGAAAACAGAACACGGAATGTAAATACCACCAGCCCCAAAGAGTATAAAAATTAGACTTCTAAACAGAGAATTATACAATGTAAATTTTCACACTTTAAAAATATTTATGTATACACATACATTAAAGTGTGTTGCTTGCTCAGTTGTATTTGACTCTTTGTGACCCCATGGAGCCCACCAGGCTCCACTGTCCATGGAATTCTCTAGGCAAGAATACTGGAGTGGGTAACCATTCCCTTCTCTGGGGGATCTTCCCAACCCAGTGATTGAACCTGGGGTCTCTGGCACTGCAAGCAGATTCTTTACTGTCTGAGCCACCAGGGAAGAAGCCAAATATTAAAAATATTTATGTATATACATATATTAAAGCAGGCAATACTTAATACAACTACCCAATACATGTGTTTTTAAAGCAATAAATTCTAGCTTCCTTTTAAAATCATATCTTCACCTAACATGGACAAAAATATTTCAGAAATCAAAGAGTAAGTTACATTAGCAATTTTAATAAAGTAACTTTCTCTTGACTGAAAAAAAATGCATTTCAGTTTTTAAAGAACAAGTAGCAGGATAAAATATACACCTGAAATAATATGCTAGGTTCACTAAATGCTTCTGAGCAATCAGTGAAACTGTAAAGCTTTAGTAAATCTAACAACAAAAAAAATGTAGAAGCTGCATCTCTTCCCTAGAGAAAAAAAAAAAAAGATCCATATATACACAGTACACCCCCAGGCCCATCATATGAAGCAAGAGATTTTAACAAGTTCATTAATCAATAAGTCATTAAAGTTTTAAGGTTATAGCTATGGATTCTCAAGGCTATGTATTCTCTCCAAATTTCAAACTGCTCTTGGGTAGCATGTTTTGCTTATCTGTTAAACGATTAAGAAAACTATGACACTGATTTTTAATATTTTGCTCTGCTTTTTTTAATGACAATCCCAACCAACCAATCAAAAACAATTCAAAATTTAGTAGTTTCCAAAAAAAAAAAAAAATAGTTATGCAAAGACAAAATGGAGGCTGACAGGTTGACCATAAGGATTTAACAAACAGAGCAATTCCCTAAGTGAGCATAAGCCACCAAAGTAGAACTCTTGCTAAAAACATTATTACGTCTTGGAACATATAATTAGGTGTTGGGACTACTAAATATGTTCCCATTACAGTATCTTTGACAGTTGCCTTAGATTGTAGATCTGAAACCTACAATTTGACAGATGTATCAAACAAGTCAAGATAACTGTTGTTTAGTTGCTAAGTCATGTCTAACTCTTTGTGACCTCATGGACTGTAGCCCACAAGATGACTCTGTCCGTGGGATTTCCCAGCCAAGAATACGGGAATGGATTGCCATTTCCTTGTCCAGGGGATCTTCCTGACCCAGGAATCGAAGCTGAGACTCCTGCTTGGCAGGCAGATTCTTTACTACTGAGCCACCCGGGAAGCCCCAAGAAGCCAAGATACCTTAACTTTAATCTCCAACTTCCCTCAGTGAATTCACAAGAGATGTCAGGCCATTCACCTCTCTCGCTTTAGTTTCCTCACATATAAAACTCCAGGAGTTAATTTTTAAGTTTTAGATTTTCATGAAACTTTCAAGGAGATCAAAGATGAGAGGAGTGAGAAATCAGGTCTTTTGTTAGGGGCATTAAAATGGAGGAAGTCTTGCTCAGGCTTCAGGAGACCAGGCCTCTGACATGCTTCTGACCTCCCTGGACACTGCCCAGATTCCATACCTGCCTGCAAGCACAGTAAGTCAGAAAGCACTTTAGATAAGAAAGGGAGTAACTCTTGGAGCTCTTGAGCCCCTGGAGGTCTGGCCAACCCATCACTGTCTAACGAAATCCTATGACTCACAAGGTAAAACAGCATCAGTTCAGTTCAGTCGCTCAGTCATGTCCGACTCTTTGCGACCCCATGAATCACAGCACGCTAGGCCTCCCTGTCCATCACCAACTCCCGGAGTTCACTCAGACTCACACCCATTGAGTCAGTGATGCGATCCAGCCATCTCATCCTCTGTCGTCCCCTTTCCTCCTGCCCCCAATCCCTCCCAGCATCAGAGTCTTTTCCAATGAGTAAACTCTTCGCATGAGGTGGCCAAAGTACTGGAGTTTCAGCTTTAGCATCAGTCCTTCCAAAGAAATCCCAAGGCTGATCTCCTTCAGAATGGACTGGTTGGATCTCCTTGCAGTCCAAGGGACTCTCAAGAGTCTTCTCCAACACCACACTTCAAAAGCATCAATTCTTCGGCGCTCAGCCTTCTTCACAGTCCAACTCTCACATCCATACATGACTACTAGAAAAACCATAGCCTTGACTAGACGGACCTTAGTCGGCAAAGTAATGTCTCTGCTTTTGAATATGCTATCTAGGTTGGTCATAACTTTTCTTCCAAGGAGTAAGCGTCTTTTAATTTCATGGCTGCAATCACCATCTGCAGTGATTTTGGAGGCCCAAAAAATAAAGTCTGACACTGTTTCCACTGTTTCCCCATCTATTTCCCATGAAGAGATGGGACCGGATGCTACGATCTTCATTTTCTGAATGTTGAGCTTTAAGCCAACTTTTTCACTCTCCTCTTTCACTTTCATCAAGAGGCTTTTTAGTTCCTCTTCACTTTCTGCCATAAGGGTGGTGTCATCTGCATATCTGAGGTTTTGATATTTCTCCCGGCAATCTTGATTCCAGCTTGTGTTTCTTCCAGTCCAACATTTCTCATGATGTACTCTGCATAGAAGTTAAATAAGCAGGGAGACAATATACAGCCTTGATGTACTCCTTTTCCTATTTGGAACCAGTCTGTTGTTCCATGTCCAGTTCTAACTGTTGCTTCCTGACCTGCATACAGATTTCTCAAGAGGCAGGTCAGGTGGTCTGGTATTCCCATCTCCTTCAGAATTTTCCACAGTTGATTGTGATCCACACAGTCAAAGGCTTTGGCGTATTCAATAAAGCAGAAATAGATGTTTTTCTGGAACTCTCTTGATTTTTCCATGATCCAGCGGATGTTGGCAATTTGATCTCTGGTTCCTCTGCCTTTTCTAAATCCAGTTTGAACATCTGGAAGTTCACAGTTCACGTATTGCTAAAGCCTGGCTTGGAGAATTTTGAGCATTCCTTTACTAGCATGTGAGATGAGTGCAATTGTGCAGTAGTTTGAGCATTCTTTGGCATTGCCTTTCTTTGGGATTGGAGTGAAAACTGACCTTTTCCAGTCCTGTGGCCACTGCTGAGTTTTCCAAATTTGCTGGTATATTGAGTGCAGCACTTTCACAGCATCATCTTTCAGGATTTGAAACAGCTCAACTGGAATTCCATCACCTCCACTAGCTTTGTTCATAGTGATGCTTTCTAAGGCCCACTTGACTTCACATTCCAGGATGTCTGGCTCTAGATGAGTGATCACACCATCGTGATTATCCAGGTTGTGAAGATCTTTTTTGTATAGATCTTCTGTGTATTCTTGCCACCTCTTCTTAATATCTTCTTCTTCTGTTAGGTCCATACCATTTCTGTCCTTTACTGAGCCCATCTTTGCATGAAATGTTCCCTTGGTATCTCTAATTTTCTTGAAGAGATCTGTAGTCCTTCCCATTCTGTTGTTTTCCTCTATTTCTTTGCATTGATCGCTGAAGAAGGCTTTCTTATCTCTTCTTGCTATTCTTTGGAACTCTGCATTCAGATGCTTATATTTTTCCTTTTCTCCTTTGCTTTTCGCTTCTCTTCTTTTCACAGCTATTTGTAAGGCCTCCCCAGACAGCCATTTTGCTTTTTTGCATTTCTTTTCCATGGGGATGGTCTTGATCCCTGTCTCCTGTACAATCTCATGAACCTCATTCCATAGTTCATCAGGCACTCTATCTATCAGATCTAGGCCCTTAAATCTATTTCTCACTTCCACTGTATAATCATAAGGGATTTGATTTAGGTCATACCTGAATGGTCTAGCAGTTTTCCCTACTTTCTTCAATTTGAGTCTGAATTTGGTAATAAGGAATTCATGATCTGAGCCACAGTCAACAAAGAGCATGGTAAAAGTTAAACCAGAGCTGCATTTTTCAATGAAATCAGTTTGCAGCCTGAGATTATAAGCAGGAGCTCCCAAAGCTGCAATCTGAAGTCTCACTGGTGGAGTGGACACTGCCTGGGACCTTTTCCCAACTGGGACTCCAGATTGCTGTCATTTGGGACTTCCCAGCACTGTTCAAGTCTGGGTGTAGGTTGGCCAAATTTGGTGAGGTATACGCTGTTACTTCTTTCTATTGTTTCTATTTTTCTTTTAATGATTATAGATTTAAATTAAGTCAAATAATCTTCTATTAAAAAATTGAAACTCTTTATTTGTGAGTAACGAGTGGTTTCTTTCATTAACAAATCCTTTGAATCAAATATGAAAGTAAAATTTTGGCAAAACGGTCTTATTTTAAAAAAACAACAACAAACTTTTAACATACTAGAAAACAGTAGCACTCTGCTAGTTATGTAAGTACTTTATGATTAGTATGAAAACATGGGGAAAAGAGTCTGAGCTGTGACATTTGCAGCACAACACAAAGCAGTGGTTACTGTTAGGAAGTAACAGGAAAACACAACGCAGAGCAGTAGCTTATTAGGCAAACTGGAGTTGGTGTGAAAATAAGCATAAATCCTCATTCTTCTCAATTAAAACAATATTCTCAAATTAAAAATCTGTCAAGATGGCAAGTTTTCATAAGTTACTGGCCAAGTGATTTATAAACTTCATTTTAAGATATAGTTGGTGCTACTGTAAACTAGAAGATAAACCCTTGGTCACTGCAATGAATCACTCAGAATTTCTGTGACTGATTTTGGTGACTATGCTATTAGGTTAACATTTGCTGCTATGATTAAAATTATAAAATGCCATCCAAGAATCAACTACATGTAGTGAAAGTACTGAAAAACACACTTGATAATTTGTTACTTTGGAAAGGAAGTCAAATATGAGGAAATATGTCAGGCAAACATGAAGATAAATGAGCTCTTCAATGCACTTACGAGGGGGGTGGGGGAGACAGTAATAATGCTAAGAAAATAAAAATTAGTATTAAAGCAAAAATAAAAGTTACAATAGTTGTAGATTTATGCACTCTAAAAATTAATTCTTCTGGTTTTTAAACTTGTTCCTGCTCAAGGACTGCTTTTTATAGGATTAACCATAATGTTTATAAGTAGTGTTTAAGAGCATGAACTCTGGAGCCATACTGCTTGGGTTCAAGTCTTGACCTTTCCACACTCTAGGGGTGACCTTGGGCAAGGTATTTAACGTCTGTGTGCCGCACATCCCCCATTTGGTAACACGGGTATGACCATCAGTGCCATGGTAAGGACTGAGTTAGTAGTGAAATGAGTTTGAGATAAGTCAGTTAATCTAAAGTAGCTGGAACTGTGCCTGGTACACGGTGAACCGCACATATGCAGAAATGCTATCATCAATTTCCAAGAATTTAGTATCACCCATTTGCTGAAGACTCCCTATTTTAGGTTCCCATTCAGCCCTTTTATGTCCCTCACCTACTTGACATGTGTACTTGGACTTCTCGCAAAGGTCTCAAAGGTAACATATCCAAGATAGAATGAATGCTTGACCTTCTCCCTTAAATCTGTCCCCTCACCACATCCCTAGTCTTCACCATCTCCATGAATCTCCAGTTAATACAACAGACATATCAGATGATAAATGGCAGCCCACAGTCCATGTTGGGAAAACAATAGAAATTAAAAGAAACCTTGGCAAACTTTGTTGTCTGTGTCCACGTTTAAAAGAACGGAGGGGCAGTTATACTAGTTCCAGGGGACTACTGCCAAATAGGAATGTCAGCTCTGTGATAAGGGACATAGATACTCAGATGCTCCGTCATGCCCGACTCTTTTGGACCCCATGGACCATAGTCCACCAGGCTTCTCTGTCCAAGGAAGCCTGTGATGAGGGACAGACTGTTCCTAAAGGGAAGCAGAACATCAGATTTTAAAGCTACTGACGCTTCCTTCCACGTCATCCCACCCGATTCTGATTTGTCTGACCTGTGGCTTAGCTATCAGGATTTTTTTTAAGTTTCCAGGTGACACTAGTATACAGCCAAGATTGAGAACTAGTCTAGTCCAGGCCTCCCATTCTAATATGTGTACAAACTGAGACTCAGAAAAGCTACATGCTTAGCTCAGGCACCAACAAGTTTGAAACAGGTACAGAATCAGCAAACAGTTCTTCCAAGGCTGTTTACAAACAGCATTTTTTGAAAAAGGACAGAACAGAAAATCAGGGTGTACTGTATATTACAGGGTGAGTATAGTACATGATCTTTTAACTTTAAATATTGTGTACATACTGATCCTTAGTCTCCATTTCCCTTTTCAAATTCATTCTCCTCCCTTCTCTGCCTTGTTCCCAGCCCCAGGAGGCTGACTCTACACAATGATTCAGCTGGGCCTCCTGCCAAAGGTCAGCCAGTGAGAGGCACCAGTGGGAGATCAGAGGGTGGTCAGGAGTGTCTGGGATCCCTCCTCTTGGATGATCTTGCCCCCACTGCACAGCTTTCCCTGTGAGCTCCGGAGGGAGCCTCCTTTCCATTTCAGGTCCAGAAGTGGTAGCATCTTCCCACTGGTGACAATCCCTGGGTGCTTGAGTGTCCTTTGTGGGTTCCTTAAACCTGCTCATACTTCTGAAAACAGGCCACTTATTAAATCTGTTTCCTGCCAGGACATTGACATACACAAATAGTTTGACAGACAGACACATAAATGTACAGGGTTGGATTTTCACAACTGTGAACAGGTTTAATGGAACTTATGTTGCTTACTGAAGGTTATATCAAAAAAGTTGGAGAAACACTCCTGGTTTTTTTCTACTACACCACTGCCTCCCCTGGCTGATAAAGGGAGCTACTAGGTTGAAATTTCTAAAAATAAACATTTCAAAAACCTTCTTTATGACTGTTACCATTACCATTCTTTATGACTGTAAACAGTGCCTAAAAGAAAGACATGGTTAATAAAACGGATTTTTTTTAACAGAGCTTATACTGCTGAACAGTGGAAAGGGCCACTTTGACAAGAAGTGAGTTTCCCACCACTGCTTTGCACATGTGGACGAGATGACAGACTAGGAACGCCAAGTCATTCTCTCTTTAAAATGTGTGCTTCTATCAGGGAGAACCAAATGGTTAAAATTTCTTCCAAAACATAAATGAAGCAATTTTTGTCATAGCAAAATACTGTACTAAAAAACCACACCATGTCAGCTCAACTATCACTGATTTGTGGAGGGGAAAGAAGAGTGAAATGAGGCAGCTTTCAAAAATGTCCAAACCCTGCTCCTTTTCATAGGATCTGAAAGTACAGATCCACAGAAAGAACTAAACATCCCAGGTCCAACTATTCTCCAGAACCATCTTTCAACCATCTCTCAGAAACATAAGCTGCCCTATGGCCTCATGTAAACAGCTATCAAGGACAGAAAGTCTCTAGACCTTGGTCTGATCATCCAACCTCCATCCATCTGATGGCCGCACTGCCCAAATACATCCAAAACTGTGGGACCTTCACTGTACCTCCTCCCAATACCCGAACTGCCACACTGCCACAGTAATATAAAATTGTACTTAGGTCTGAGCATTACTAGATCTAAATACCCATCCGATATAAGATTCAAAGGAAACGCAATTAGGAGCAAAGAAAATATGCACAAAAATGGCAACAGATATTCTATGGTTTGTTTCCATAACCTCCCTGAAGGAGTGATACCATTCCATATTTTGCTACAAAGTGGTTAATGTTTACAGCAAGTAGTCCAGAAAAAAAAAAGCAATTTCATCCTGTTGTGCATGCGTGCTAAGTCACTTCAGTCCTGCCCGACTCTTTGGGACCCTATGAACTGTGGCCCACCAGGTTCCTTTGTCCATGGGATTCTCCAGGCAAGAATACTAGAGTGGGTTGCCATTTCCTCCTCCAGGAGATCTTCCAGATCCAGAGATTGAATCCCACGTCTCCAGCGGCTCCTGCATTGCAGGCAGATTCTTCACCACTGAGCCACCAGGGAAGTCCCCTTTATCCTGTCACCAGATATCAAATCAGTATTATGCATGTGCTTTTATAATAGCAACTAAAACTTATTAAATGCTTAGATACAAACTGTCTAGCCATGCTGTACCCCAGCTCCTTTGAGTTCTGCTCCTCAAGACATGCCCTGGAGTAAGCAGGGCAGGTGATAATCCTGTATCATAGAGAAGGCAACACTCACAAAGGAAATAACTTCAAACTTAAACCAAACTTAAACACCTTGAACTGGATCAGGAGCCTCTGTCTCATCCACTGTACCATGCTGCCTCCCCAAGGTGAATTTATCTAACCTGCACACTGACAAGATTTTTCATGCTCACTACTGAAAAAAGAGAAATATACTGAAAATGCTGAATTTTTTAAGCTTGAATCTATCACAGAAAAAAAAAGTACCCCAATAGTAATATCAACCTACCTGCACCCATTAAAATGTGTGTGTGATGACTGTGGCTTTTTATAATTGACTGGCTTCTAGTAATGCCTGTGATCTCAGGGGAGGCTGATATGCTATATTTCATTCCCTGATCTATACTGAACTCCAAATTCTTTGATATCACTAAGGGAATTAGAAAGGACAAAGAGTTAAATAATTCAGTAGCCGAAGTCCATTAATGACATTATATAGGAAAGGCAGAGTTACATCTTTTTACTAGCTGACTTAGAAAAATCAGGCCTATCATTCAAACTGCTATAACTTGCCTTATCAGAATGTCAATTAGGAAACAAAGGAAATCTTAAGTCGTTCCACAACACGTGAATGTTTCAACTTTATTTTCTTCAGCATATCATTACATATTATCCGTTTGGTCAACGCAGTGGATGGAGAGGAGAGCCCTCCATACCAATCATTGCTAGGTCAGCAGGGTCCCAGCCTGGGCGCCCCAAACACAAAGCGACCTGAAAAGTACTTGCGGAGGGGGATCACAAAGTGCCATCGGCGGTGTTTGCAGTCAAGACGAAAAAGGCACGCTAAAATTTAATGATAAGTTTAGCAACTTTCTAGAACAGCGGACGAGCTTTTGCTTTGAGCTCAGCAGAATCGCTTCCAACCCAAAGCAAACCATCCTCCCGGACAGGGGCCGAGATAACGGGAAGGCGGCCGGTCCGCGCCAATCAACAGCGCCTGAGTCCGGTTAGCGCAGACCTGCCAGTTCGCAGCCAGGCCGGGCAGCTGTTGATCTCGGGGCCATTTTTTTTTTTTTTTTTTTTGAAGCAGAGACAGAGAGCAAGTAGGAAGGGAGCGAGGAAGGCTGAGCCTGAGGGAGGGGGAGTGAAAGAAGAGGTAAGGACGTCCCAGGAAAAGTCGAAGAGGGTTGCAAACTGGCGGGGACCGATCGGCGGAGCTCGGCGGCGCGGAAGCTGGAGGAGAGCGGAGAGAAAGGGTAGAGGGGGCCCGCGCCTCAAAGTTGCGCGTCCCGGCGGCGCCCGCGCGCTGGGCTGCTCACCTAGCAGGAGCGTGGTCCAGGTTCGGCCGCGCCCCGAGCGCCGCAGGCCCAGCGCCCCGCGCAGCCCGGCCGCCAAGCGCCCCCCGAGGCCGCCCCCGGCGGGTGGCGCGGCGGACTCGGCTCTGGGCCCCTTCCTGCCCGCGGCGCCCTTGCGCCGAGGGGACGGGGGCGCGCGCTCGGGCCCGGGCTCCCCGGCGCCGACATCTGGCGACCCCCTCAGCGGTGACTGCGAGGCGCGGGGCGGCTGGGGCGGCTTAGGGGCCGCCTCCCGGTGCTTGTTCCGCGCCTGCAGGACCATCTTGGCATAGTCGCGCCCGCTCGCTGCGCGCGCCCGGACGGCGGCCGGGAAACGCCGGGCTGGCGGGGCGGCCCCGGCGCCGCTCACTCTCCGGCAGGCGGGCGGGCGGAGGGCGGGCCGGTCCCTCCCCACGAGAGGGGAGGCGGGGAGAGCTGCAAGGCCGGGCGGCGGCTGCCTGCTGGCGGTGCAGCCGGGAGGCGGCGCCGGACTCGAGCGCCTGCAGCCGTTGCCGCTGCTCCGGTTGTCACGGCGACCGCGGAACGCCGGGGGGCGGGGGCGGGGACACTGTGAGCGGCCGCGGCCCCGCTCCCGCCGCCCCTCCGCGCCGGACGCGCGCTCCCGGCCGGCCAACGCGCACGCGCGGACTTCCGGCGGGGGCGGGGGCGGGGGCGGGGGCGGGGGCGGGGGCGGGGGCGGGGGCGGGGGCGGGGGCGGGGGCCAACCTGGGGCCGCCCCGCGACCCGTGCCCTGCTTCGGACCCGCATGGGGCTCGGCCAGACGAGGGCACGAACCGCCTTCCGGGAGCAGCTGCCCCTCCCATTGGCAACGGCCGGGAAGAAGAAAGGGCCCTCTGGGGGAGTGGGCCGCTGGTGGAAGTTTCGGACCCGATTAAGGCTGAAAGTGGAGCCCAGGGAAGCCCCCGTGGCCCCAGCAGCTCGTAGCGGGAGCGGCCGGACGGGGTGGAGGCTGCGGGGGCGGGAAGGCGCTCGGGAATGACCACGCGGGGGCGCTGTGCGAGCGCTCTGGCGCCTCGGTGGCCCAGCCGCTGGAAGAAGAACCTAACAAAGTAGAGCCCCTGGATCACGTTACTCCACGACGTGTGGCCTCCCAGTTTAGATTGCTGCTGAAAGCAGCTCTCTCGCTAACGGATGCGACAATCAGGGCAGCCTGATTTAAAAATGGCATCAGAGTACCTCCAGGGGAGCTGATAAGGATCGAGACCCAAGTGTGTGCCTGACATTAAAACTGAAGAACCGGGGTAGGAGGTGACAAAATTTAATGGACAGAAAAGAAAAAATGATCAACAAGTGTGTTCTGTTAGTTTCAAATGCTGTAACCTTGTGGCTTGAAAGAAAGCAGAAAAACTTTACTTGCTGTTAAAACACAAAACTAGTCGAAAACCCATTTTTCTTTCCCTTAGCAAGCGGAAGGCATGACTGATGGGCGCCTAGGAAGACTAGGAAAACTAGGCAGATCCCAGTCACCCTTCTCCCGCCACCCCAC
Source organism: Ovis canadensis (assembly GCF_042477335.2). Taxonomy (NCBI): domain Eukaryota; kingdom Metazoa; phylum Chordata; class Mammalia; order Artiodactyla; family Bovidae; genus Ovis; species Ovis canadensis. The sequence goes on along the minus strand of NC_091248.1, from coordinate 76,912,197 downwards.
CTTTGCATTCTTTGCACAAAACCCTACAGCCACGTGGATAAGTTCTTTCCTTGCAGTGTCCAGTGGACTTGTTCCAAAAAATTGTCCTTAATTTCCAGTTTTGTAACTGAAGCCACATCATTATCTCCGTTATAATTCCAGGTGCTTCACGTGGCTATGGATCCTCGCCCTTAAGTGTTTTTGTCCAGTGATTTCGTTATTTAAGGAAGTTAATATCAGCATTCATTCACTGTTATGCCTTTTTAAGGGCAATTATTTTGTAAAGGGGAAAAAATTGCCGTGCTAACTAGTAATCCCTCATATTCTGTATTTTGTGAATTTAAATTTTCACTTGTCTTTCATCGAAGCGGGGAACAACTATTTTTAGACTCTTTTAAAAAAAATTATTGAAGTGCTATTACAGAAATCTTAGATTCTGAAATAATGTGTCAGATGATCCAGTGTGCTACCCTCTGGATTCAACTGGTACCGTTTTTGCCAGAGAAAACACTTGTTGAATGAATAAGTGAGTGATTGGGGGAATGAATGCAGGGGATAACAACCAGATGAAGATGGATGATGCTGTGTTCTGCAGTGCGTCTGACAGTTACTCAGTTCCAGCTCTCCTCTCCCTTGGTCTCTTAATTTCTAGAGGGCAAAGAAACTTTACTTCTCAGCCTCATATTGTCCCACAGAGCCTGACTGTGAAAGTTTGTTAAGCTGAATTAAAAGAGGAGCACCTGTTGTTTAAGACACACGCAGTGGGTTTTGACCAGTGCTGAGTCCCTTTGCCAAGTGGAGAATCCCAGAGAAAGGCAGTCTGGTGTATTAGTCAAGACACAGGCTAATGATAGGCCCATATTTCAGCCTCTGGCCTGATATGTACCAGCCCTGTGACCTTGGCTGAGTTACCAGACCTTTTAGAGTCTCCATCTCCTCATCCCTAAAATAAAAGTAATAAAGATGTCTACCTTACAGATCTGTAAAAAAGAAATAAATACGACAGTGTATGTAAAGTGAAGTCGCTCAGTCGTGTCCGACTCTTTGCGACCCCATGGACTGTAGCCTACCGGGCTCCTCTATACATGGAATTTTCCAGGCAAGAATACTGGAGTGGGTTGCCATTTCCTTCTCCAGGGGAACTTCCCAACCCAGGGATCGAACCCGGGTCTCCCACATTGTAGGCAGATGCTTTATCGTCTTCCATCAGAGTAACTGCTCAGTAGATGTCCAAAGCAGTGGATGCTGTCTATAGAGGATGGTAAGTCCTCTGTCCTCCCAAAGCCTGAGGCTGACAGTCGAGAATGGATGTGAAGATGCAGGGGAGTAGAGTGCGGTAGAACAGGGACAGCTGTGTGATCTTCCAACCAGTCCCACCCTCTCTGGGCTACAAGTTTCTCAGCTATCTGAGCAGTTGCTCCTCCCCTTGAAGTTCCCTGCTTCCCACATGTTCTTTACAAATAAGGACCGTCTTTACAAATAAGGACCATCTGGTGGATCGTTAAGCTTGTATAAAATGGTAAGCAACTCCTCTTACTTCTTTCTCCCCTCCCCCAAGAAAGAAGGCTGCTTCACACAGAGAGGGTGGTAGAGCAGAAAATGGAATAGTCATGAAGGTTATGTGCCAGATTTCACTTTGTTGAAATGCACAAGAGCAGACAGCGCAGTGTGTTCATATTCATATCTTTAGGCTAAGGACTGCCACATAGTGGTGAATGCTGGGGAGATGCAGAGAACTGAAGGCTGCACTTAAAAAAAAGTGTGTTGTGTGCAGATGATCCTATGAATTAATTCAAGATTATAATGAATATAGATTAAGTATTACAATTACTGACCAACTTTAATGCCCTTTTCCCCAGGAGTTCCAGATGTACCGGGAAAGTACTTCCTTATGTGACCTTATAGAAATACTGGATCAAAACAGACAAATTCTGAGGAGAGAAACCCCACAGCGCAGGACTTCCCGGTGGTCTAGTAGCAAGGGGGGCCTGGGTTCAATCCCTGGTCAGGAAACTAGATCCCTCTTCCTGCAACTAACACCTGATGCAGCCAAATGAATAAATAAATACGTTTTTGTTTTTGTTTTTTAAGAAAAAGAAACCCCACAGAACAACCACACGTGAATTCCTCATCTGGTCACCAAGGTATAAGCCCAGTCCTTTTCTTACTAAAAGCTACATTTTGGACATTTGAAATAAAAACTTTTAATCAAAAAAGTAATTTTGTAAAAAATGTTGGGGATGGAGAAATAAGAGATTAAAAGAAGGAAATGAGCATAGAAATAATAGACAAGTAAATGCCCCCAAATAAAGTTTAGCAATATTATAGAGACCAGGGAAATACTGTTAAATGAACCACAAAAAGTAAAATTTGGCCAAGGAAGGCTGCTGGGAACCAATTTTCTTATTTGTTTCCACTGGCATTTTCAAAGCCCTATTAAAAGCCCTATCCAAATTTCCCCCTTTTCCTCTCACTCCCTCTCCTACCCGCAGAGTGAGAGCAAAGGAAGAATCTTGATCGGGCATCTACTTCTCATTTCCTTAGAGTAAGTCACTTGATCTCCTTTTGCAGAAGTGTCTGGGGCTCAAGTTCTAGATTCTGACAGCTGTGTCCCCCAGTGGTTGCTCGTATAGAGGAACCTGTGTAACCAAGGCACACTTTACAGAAGCCTAAAACGGGTGCAACAAAGTACATCTGTATAACATTCAACTTTCTACAAAGCTCCAACATTAACTTGTCACTGTGTTATAATGTATTCCTTTAGGCTCTGGTGAGAACAAATGTAAATTGCTACTTTATTGCTTTTCAGATTCTATCTTCTGTCTTTCTGGTAGCTGACCTTGTAATTTTAACTGTTCATACTCCAATGAGTGTTCCTGGGAAACTCAGAAAGTTCATTATTAGTCCTAGTTCCAGTGCATCATCCCTCTTACACTGTTGGTGGGCATGCAAACTAGCACAGCCACTATGGAGAACAGTGTGGAGATTCCTTAAAAAACTGGAAATAGAACAGCCTTAGGACCCGCACCCCACTCAGTACTCTTGCCTGGAAAATCCCATGGATGGAGGAACCTGGTGGGCTGCAGTCCATGGGGTCGCTAAGAGTCGGACACGACTGAATGACTTCACTTTCACTTTTCACTTTCATGCATTGGAGAAGGAAAGGGCAACCCACTCTAGTGTTCTTGCCTGGAGAATCCCAGGGACGGGGGAGCCTGGTGGGCTGCCATCTATGGGATCGCATGGAGTCGGACACGACTGAAGCAACTTAGCAGCAGCAGCAGCAGCAGCATGACCCAGCAATCCCACCGCTGGGCATACACACCGAGGAAACCAGAATTGAAAGAGACACATGTACCCCAATATTCATCGCAGCACTGTTTGTAATAGCCAGGACATGAAGCAACCTAGATGTCCATCAGCAGATGAACGGATAAGAAAGCTGTGGTTCATATACACAATGGAGTATTACTCAGCCATTAAAAAGAATACATTTGAATCAGTTCTAATGAGGTGGATGAAACTGGAGCCTATTATACAGAGTGAAATAAGCCAGAAAGAAAAACACCAATACAGTGTACTAACGCATATATATGGAATTTAGAAAGATGGTAACGATAATCCTGTATGCGAGACAGCAAAAGAGACACAGATGTATAGAATAGTCTTTTGGACTCTATGGGAGAGGAAGAGGGTGGGATGATTTGAGAGAATGGCACTGAAACATGTATAATATTATATATGAAATGAATCGCCAGTCCAGGTTCAATGCAGGATACAGGCTGTTTGGGGCTGGTACACTGGGATGACCCAGAGGGATGTACAGGGAGGGAGGAGGGAGGGAAGTTCAGGATGGGGAACACGTGTATATCTGTGGCAGATTCATGTTGATGTATAGCAAAACCAATACAATATTGTAAAGTGATTGACCTCCAATTAAAATAAATAAATTTATATAAAAAATAAAGTAAAAAAAGAAAGAAACACTCCATTACAGAGGGGCATGTCTCCCTAAAATGCAGTTCTATTACTGAGGGCTTACTATGTCCTTGGTGTCTTAGTGGATTTTAGAGACATTAAAAATTCAGATAAACTCTTCATCCCCAAAAGGCTTGCAGTTTAGATGGAGAGGCAGGGTAAGCCAGGAGCACATTTGATTATGCAGGAGAATGTGTGATTTAGAGCCTAAGTACTGAAAGAGTTACAAAGAGGAGAGACCACGTCTGACACGATTTAGGAGTTTTCAGGGAGCAGATGAACCTTGTCTAGGCATTATTGGAACAATAGAGCTTGCTTAAACAGAAGGAAGCTTGGAAAACACATTATAGACAGGGAACAGCATGTTTCTGAAACCCTTGTGTGCCTGGCCCATAGTAAGTGCTAATAGGAACATCTTAAATCCTTTTCAGAATGAGGAAGGAAAGAAGCAACTAATTTAAGGAATAAATAGATTAAAAAGACTGGAGCATGAAATGCTTAGAGTGCTCACACATGGATTCTGGGTCCCAGAGCCCCCAGATCTCTCTGCAACTGAGCAGACTACTTGCTAAAGGATGCTGAGCATTCCTGCCCCCGTCTACCCTCCACTCCACCACCCCAGTGCCCCACAAACACACCCAGGTGGACTTAGAAACACTGGAAGCCAATGAATTCCACCATTCGCCTCTAATTTGGGCAGAGACTTGCTAGTATCCAACACGACTTTGCTGACTCATAGCCTGAGCCTCATGCTCACCTGCCTCCGGATGCAGATAAGGTGGGGGATGGGTTCACCTGGACACTGAATGGTCAGTGCTTGAGCCCATTCTCCAGGATAAGCAACTGAATATATCACACAACTTATCTGCTCCTTGCTAAACTGTTTCCTTGACCCCACCTATCTTGTGCTCCCTGAGGCCGACAATCCATCCCTCACACACTCAGCTCATCTCAGTAGTCTCAAAACCTTGGCTCTTTTTAGAGGTCCTTTCTCCTATGACAGGTTCATTCCCTCATTAAGGCCACCCCCTCCTTTCCTTGGATCTCCTTTCTACCTCCGGAAAGCTCCTCCGGGGCCCTTGCTGTCTTTGCCTTTCATCATTGCTTTTCTCTTCAGGCAGCGCCATTTACTCTAGTCCTGGCCCCCAGGCCTCTTAATTCCTACCATTGCTACAACTAACTTGAGCACCTTTCTAACACTGAGCCTCTCAGCTCCTTGATATTCTCGCCTCTGGTGACCTGCATTCCTACTCTATGTGACCCCCCACTCTTATAGTCCTACCCTGCTCTTTGTCATCATCCCAATCTGGCTTTACTCCTGCAGTTAAAATCCAAGCAACCCACCTTAAAGTGCCTCTAAGTCTCCTTGTTATTCCACCCCAGTCCATCACTGCAACTCCCTCTGTCAAGATCCCCACCCACGCCCCCTGCATGGTCCTTCCATCTCACTCACCTGGCAAAATCCCACTGTCTGACTTCAGATCCCATGCTACTGAGGAATGCTGGAGAAATCCCACAGCCTGGAAGGCAGGAACTCCTATGAATTCTTAGTTTCCACTGGCAACTGGCCCTGAGTGCTGCCCGGAAGTCGTCCAACATGCCCCTGGTCCCATTCTCCATAGCAGATACAGCAAATGTTCGCTGTTCAATGTATAATGTATAATTCCTGCTCCCCAGATTCATGGGTTAAAACCAAATCCCCAGTGCGATGGCATTTGGAGCTGGGGGGATGTAATTAGAACCTGAAAGCAGAGCCCTCAGGAAAGAGATTCGTGCCTATGAAAGAGACTTGGAATTCCTTCTCCCCCTTCCATCATGTGAGGATACAGTGAAAAGAGGGCCGTCTTTGAATGGGGAAGGAGGCCCTCACCAGACACTGAATTTCCCAGCACCTTGATCTTAGACTTCCCAGCCTTATCTCTCTCCATTCCCCAGTCCCCTCTGCCCTCTGTCCCCCTGAACTTCTTCACATGCTGTTCTCTTAAACTGTCACACTTCTGTTCTGCCCAGCCCCTGGCAGTTCTAGCTAACTGAAATCCTCAACCCCTCACTTAGAAATCATCTTCTGCAGGAACTCTCCTCTCCTTTCTCCCCTCACATCCTGAGCCATACATCTAGTAACCTAAACTTTCCCTTGTCATATCACTTACCACTGTCAATTTGCCTGTTTATTTGTCTGACGTCTCTGTTAGACTGTAATTTTCTTGAGGGAAAGCTCTGTATTAGGTCAGGTTCCCCAAGAATCTCTAAGATAAAAATTTGTATGCAGGTGGTTCCAGAGTCGGGGGAGGTACTTTCAAGAACAAAGCTTTTAAGGGAGTCAAGAAAGTAGAGTTAGACAAAGAGAAATCGAACTGCAGACCAAATGCAGCAGAAGCCTCGATCAATCCAACAGGGAGCCCTGGAGCTAGGGTGGCCCTTCACAATCATTCTGAATTGTGGCAAGGGTCCCAAGTCTGTGACACCACGCCAATTGGCTATTGGAGGTGGCCTCTTGCAAGGAGTGAGAGAGACGTGGGCAGGCAGCTCCATAGAATGTGTACGGCTAAAAGCCAGTCCCCAAAGGGGTTCAATGGTGAGCTGTTAGCGACCTACACCCCTGGCATTAACTCGGGGGAAGTCTGGGTAGCCTACCGTAGGCCCCTCTGCTCTGTGCTATCTCAAGGCCTGACACTCCAGAGGTGCCCATTCTCTTTGTACATAAATCATCAAATGTATGATTAAATGAATTAATTAAAATAGCAGAAAACAAGGTTAGTAGATTAAATATATTAAGATTTGGAGCCTTACAGAAGGAAGGACATTTTCTATTCGAAAACAATGAACTCTAGTGCTCAAAAGATTAATGGGTTGTAAATAAGATTTGAAAAAAAAGCAAGCAGATATGCTCTGAGGATATGAATTTGTGGCATGTGGATGGTGGGGATGGCTGAGATGATAGCAGTAATGTCTCTGCTTTTTAATATGCTGTCTAGGTTTGTCATAGCTTTTCTTCCAAGAGGCAAGCATCTTTTAATTTCATGGCTGTAGTCACCATCTGCAGTGATTTTGGAGCCCAAGAAAATAAAGGCTCTCACTGTTTCCATTGTTACCCCATGTATTAGGTATACTTGATCTCATATATTAGTTATAAGCAAAGAGTCACCATTTGAAATGTCAGGACTATAAATCAGATGTAAGTCTAACCTTCAAAGGTATTCACTGTACATTTCTAAACTATAATTTTTGATCAGTTTAGTAGATATATTTAAAAACTAAAATATTTAGTTGTTTTACTTCCCGAGCAGCTATTAATTCAAGTCATCTCAGCCCTTGCCACTAATCCTGGTTTGTTTTCAGAAACTAATATTAAAGGCAATAAGCTGTAGATAGTTTGTAGCCATCTCGAGATGACCTGAAGCCCACAATACTCAGCAATGTTGGAAATTCCTTATTTTTTTCCTACCTGAAACTCCACGTTGCTATGGTGTCCATTTTGTCCCAGGAAATAGTTTAGGGAGGAGGAACAGGTAAGGAACCTTTGGCTCTTCAGAGGAAAGTGGCATGGGTTCCAGCACTTGATTTTGCAACCAAATAAGGGATGTTGTGTCTGGACTCAAGACTGCTCTTGCGAGCACTAAAGTGCAAAGTTTGGTGAAGCAGAGCACTAGCCCTGGCATCTTGCTGGAGAGGTGGTACACATCATGCTGGGTTGCTGGAAGCTTTGGGAGGCTCTGCAGTATGGATTCTGTGCAGCCTCAGGAGGAATCAAGATCCAGTTGTCATCGGCCCCAGGGTACCGAGAGAATAGGGGCACAGTAAGAAAGAGCTTACCCCAATCCTTTCTGACCTGTCCCAAATGGCCTATTTGTTGGGTATAGTGGACAAAGGAGCAAGAAGTGGCAATGACTGAGCACACAGCCCCAGAGTCCATCCTCGGGCCTATGACTGCACAGTCCATGAACTGCTATACATATCTGAGGAGTTTCCAACTCAGGATTGGGGGCACTGGTACCAGGTGCAGTGGTGTTTGTGATGCTTTGGGGCCAGTGCTTTTCCTGACACTGTTCAAAGTGTGAAAGTCAGAGAGGGTTGAGCTGGGCGTCCAGGGTCCCCTGAACAAATGCCACAGCAACCCACCCAGTGCTTGGCCCAAGTGCCACATCTTGCTTTGTGCAGCGTTTCATCACCCTTGGGTATAGTACAGCCCTGTAAGCAGTTTTGCACAGCATACTCTGCAGTTCCTTTGGCAGCTTGTCTCAGCACACTTGGTTCACACACTAGACTAGGTGTTTGCTTGTCTTTCTTCATTTCCCAACATGAGTTAACACAATCAGTCCTTTAAGATTATCTGCAGGCACTTCATTCCTTCGTTGTCATCTTCAGACTTCTAATCTGCAGTATTATTTTGTTCATGGGAGTGAAACTTGCATGGTAAATCCGATACAAGTTACCTGATAAAACACAGAGAATGAAAGAATGCAAGATCAGCTCTCCATAACAGTCATGGACAAACAGAGCAATGCTTGAGCACACTTGAAGTCCACTCCAGCCAGACTAGGTGCACAATGAAATGAGAACGCTGGGACGTTACACACCTTTATTATTCATTACGGCTAAGATAAATAAGCTACAAGGATGCATTGTATAGCACAGGAAATAGACCCAGTCTCATATAATAACTTCAAGTGGAGTATAATCTATAAAAATATTGAATCACTATGTTATATACCTGAAACTAATATAATATTGTATATCAGTTACACCTCAATTAAAAAGAAACCTTTTACAATTCAGCAAGTTAAATGAAATATTTTTAAAAATTAGTTCATCTTCCTAATACCTTACCACGTTCTAAATTTCTTTTCTTCTGTAGCTATCTGGACCAATGCATGTGTTTCAGAAGCCACTGAGTGAATCGGTTGGTTGAGGAAGAAAGAGTATGGTGAGACAAGAATTGTTCCAAGGAGGATGATCCTTGGAATGGACAGGAGGCAGAGGCAGAAGGCGACAAGTCAGGGAACAGACAGCTCAGTAGAAGCACAGAGACAGAGACAACACTGATGTCAGGGGCCGTTCAAGCAGCTGGATCAGCACCTCTGGGAAGCTGCCCTGAACCCCCAGGACAGGCCACCTGTTGAACTCCAGACCTGCCTCGTCAATACTTTCCCTGGAGGAGTTAACCTTTACCAATTTATTTACTGGAACTAAGTGCGCAGTTTTGTTTTAGAGATAGCATTGCTGCCTTAACAAGTAGAGCCAAGCGAAACACCTGGAAGTTTGTTTTCTGGGTTGGTTTTTGGCTCTGACTGGTCTTCAGTGCTGCACAGGCTTTTCTCTCATTGCAGCAAGTGGGGGTCACACTCTGGGTGTGATGCATGGGCTTCTCATTGCGGTGGCCCCTCTTGTTGCAGAGCACGGGCTCTAGCACTCTGGCTTCAATAGTTGCGGCCCATGGGCTCAGTAGTTGTGGCTCCAGGGCTCCAGAGCACAGGCTCAGTAGTTGTGACCCATAGGCTTAGTTGCTCTGTGGCAGGTGGGATCCTCCTGGACCAGGGATCGAACCCAGGTCTCATGCATTGGCAGGCAGATTCCTCACCCCTGAGCCACCAGGGAAACCTGGAAGTTTGTTTAAAATGCAGATGACTGGCTCATGCCCCTAGAAAGTGAGAAGTTGGAGTTGAAGCCACAGGTAACCTGTGTGTCTAGCCAGGAGGCTTCTGACAACACATTATAAAACCTGGCCTGGGTGATAGTATAAGAGTTACTTACTTTATATGAATTCATTCTGAGTGTTTGGCGGTTGCACTTCCCAGTAAATTAAGATTGTTTTGCTTCTATTTTGCATTTGTTGAAGACAAAGTTTTTCTCAAATCCCTCTATTAATATTTATATTATTAGTATTTAATAATCTATCAGTATTAGTACTTAGTATTAATAGTAATATTAGTCTAATAGTATTACTATTAGTATTTAATAATCTGTACATTTGAGAAGGATAAGCAAACAAATTGTGCCTGTTGAAAAAAAATGGACAACGCAATAGAGATTCATCTTCATAGAGTTTTTTCTTCATCCTTCTTTTTGGGATTATATTTTGGATGAATAGCTATTAATGTTCATAATAATTCTTCTTTAGTAGTTTAAGATGGATCTTGGAAATAAGTCTTGAAAATACTGCCCAGAAAATGAGTAGGTAACAATAGGCTATGTACGATTAATAAAACTTTCCTGAAAGATTACACAATATATTATTGTGAGTCCTGCCGGAAGCATCTATGGTGTCACCTAACCCTTTTCTTGGAACATGAGGTCGGAGGAAGGAGGTACAGGGAATACCCACAGGCACTCAGTGTGGATCCACAGGCCTGCCAAGTCGCACCCTGGAGCTCTGGCAACATTAACGTTACCTGGGAGCCTTTAAGAAATGATGCCAAAGCCCAGACCTGACTCAGATCAATGAAATCAGAAAGAATGAGCATCTGTATCTTTTAGAAGCTCCCTAGTGACTCTGCCAAACAGTGAGGCTGAGATCCAAAACTTTAGGGAAAGAGGAAATTGATCTCTGTTTTTATTCATTAGCTGCATGACATATTTTTAGCATATATTAACTTATCTTTATGCAGGGTCTGTGCAGTAAAGGAGAAAACACGGACATTCAGGGAATGCAGGATGCTGTTCTGATCAAAAAAAGCGGCTTTCCCACATCAGAGGCATATCTTGTCCATGGCACTCATCTCTACTTGAGTCCCTCTTCAACACTTAGATCAGCTCACAAATGTTCATTTAATTTGCAGAGAACAATAGTACACAGCACTGGTTTGAAAACTCTTTGGAAATTCAACCTGGAAAGCCAGGGATTCATCTGCTAAACTCCTACTCTTCTGCTCAGCCCAGCCTTGGCTTTACTTCAGCTTGGAAACCTTGAACAGGAATCTCCCCTTCTCCCTGCCCCCTCCCTGGACTGGGCAGGAACAAAAGAGCCTGAAAATGATGGACGTAGGGAAGGAGAAATGAATCAAGGTACAAGTATGAAGAGCCAATAAAGAGAGTCATGAAGTATTTTGGAGGAAAGCTCCTTGTGCCAAATCTCATTTTTACTGGAGCTACCCAAGCCCAAGACATATTTCTGGAGCCAGCCATAGAAGAGGCCCATGGAATTTTAAGTATCTTGAAAACAAAAGAAATCCAGGCTGAGATGTCCAATGTATTTATATTCAGGCAGAGTGCAACACAGTAATGATATATTTGTTCTTTACATCCCAAAACAACATGACATACAAAACATTGAGGAAAACCCTCAAAAAAGGAAAAGGTTCACAATAACAAATAATAGTAGCTGCTATAAAACTAGCCTTGGCTAGATTTCAGGCACTGTTCTGTGTCTTTTATATACATCATTTAATCCTCCTCACAGCAACCTACAGGGTGCATGCTTTTATTATCCCCATTTTGAAGGGGAGCAATCACAGAGAGGCTGAGTAACTTGCCCAGGGGCAGAGCTGGTTAGAGGGAGCTGGGGTAGGGACTCCATGGGGCCACCCTGCCTCACCCTTGAGTCCATGCAATCTTGTGTGGTGGAACATTCTTAAAAGACAGACACCGTGAATTGTGGTTTCCTTTAAGAGCTAAAAATTGCTTCCTTCCAAATAAAGGCTATCCAACAATTGCAGGCTTTCACAAGAAAGAATGTTCAGGGCAACTGAGTGTGGCAGATCACGGGGATTAACTTGAGTTCTCTTTAATTTGTATATTGTTTTCAATGTAAGTCATTGGCAGACTTGGGAACCCTATTGTTAGTAACAGATGACTTCCACCATCACTGACAGCCCACTGCAACACCCCAGCGGGTTGTAACACCACCATTGTGGGAACCACCAGCCTGGCAAATAGACCTAAGGAGGAAGATATTTATGTGACTGAGTTGGAAAAAGTAGCTGGAAGGTGAGTGAAACTAGATATCAGCAGTTTGTGTCAGGCCTCCCAGCGCAGTGCTTTCTGGAAAAGTGGGCAAGTAAACGAGTTGGCTTTGGAACATACACATCACATTGTTGCAGCTGAGCCGGCAGAGATAAGCTTCGGGGCATCCCAGCACCTGCCAAGAATACAGGACAGAAGCCCCAGAAGCCACAGTATTTATAGTCTAAGATAAAATCACTCCTGGTTGAGAATTCTCCTCTTTGACACAACAAATGACAGATGCTGGGGGGGCTTCCCTGGTGGCTCAGTTGGTGAAGAATCTGCCTGCAATTCAGGAGACCTGGGTTCAATCCCTGGGTCAGGAAGATCCCCTGGAGCAGGAAGTGGCAACTCACCCCAGTATTCTTGCCTGGAAATCCCATGAATAGAGGAGCCTGGGGGCCTGTAGTCCATAGGGTCACAAAGAGTCAGACATGACTGGGCACACATGCATTAGGGGAAGAATAACCACTTCTCCCAGGACGTGTGGAGGCTTCCATTTGGGCATTTTGGCCCCTAGACACCAGGTCAGCGAGGTGACTTTGGTCATGAGTTCATCTGCATTAGCCCCATTTAACCTCCATTCCCCCAAAAACAATCTAGCCAAGAAATATTATTCCCATTCAGTGTGAGGAGAAACAAAAGCTCTGTGGAGGTTTCAATGCAAAACGAAATTCTTTGAGTTCTTGCCATGAATACGAGACATCTATATTCCCTCCCCTAGAACAAAGGCATGACTTTCCACACCTCCTTGAAAACAATGACCTGTGAGGCTGGGTCACAAAAGGCCCTTGACTTCTGCTTTCCACTCTCCTGGGATAAGTCCTCTTGGAGCCTGGGCCTTGGTATAAGAAGTCTAGCTGCCCTGAAGCCACCGTGCTGAAGAGTCCATACGGAGAGATCACAGTGTTAGGGAAGAGTATCCTGAGGAGCCCCAGATGAGATATTCTAGCCCCTAGCTGTCTAGGACTCCCCAGGCCAGCAACCAGACATATGAATGGAAGAGAGTTTAAGAAAACTGGAGCCTGGCCACTGTGCAACTTTGTAGAAGGACCAAGAAGTTCCTCACTGGGCTCCATCAACCCCACACAGTGAAAAATAATACATGCTCATTTGTTTTATGCCACTAAGTTAAGAATGATTTGCTGTGCAGCAGGCTTTAAGAGAAGTCACTTTCCAAGATCACTAAGGAACTTCCCAGTGGAGCTGGGGCTGGAATCAGTTCATTCCATTCAATGCAGTATTTAATAACCAGAGAGGAGTGGCCCCTGGGGACCAGACAAGAATAAGATACTGCCCAAACCTTCTGCAATCAGGGCCTCCACCTTACACCTCCTCCTGAAGGCAGCTCCTCCATGCTGGAGATAGATGGGGTGGGTAAGCCCCACTGTCACTGGTTTCTAGAAGGAATTGGCTCCGGGGCATTCTGGCTATTTCTCTGCAGCATGCTGTGTACAGGTGGCTTCTGGCACCAACAGGTGCCAAGCCTGCCGCCAGCCTTGGCTTTCCCTCCAGCCCTACTCTGATGAGCTGGTTGGCTGTGTTTACAATTGAAAGCAGACAGCATTGCAAAGGTAGGTAGTTACCACACAGCCTGCCTGCAGAGTGTAGCTTGGCTCTGATGAATTATGTCCAGTCCCTGGTCTCACATTTGGCTGGATCTGCAGGAAAAATATGTGTGTTCTAGGCCCCAGCTGATCATTTAATCTAGCTTCTGTTCTAACATAAACATTCTCTGTTAAAATTGTAAACTTTCAACTGCTTTTTGAAAATAGATTGTTATAAAGGCATAAAATATATAAAAATCATTTTTACTTTGTAATGAGCTCAGGGCTGTTGGGTGGCCAGCACTCACTCAGACTCATGAGGTTGTCCTGTAAGTCAAGGAGGAGGCATTTACAGCAAAAACCAAGGGAATGGAGCCCCAACCGCAGGGTACAGCAGTCCTATGGTATTTTCTGCTAGGCAAAAATAGTACTCTTTTTCATTTCTGAGGTATATGTAGTGTATTTTCATTTAATCTTCACATTTCATGAATGAAATCAACAAATATTGATCAAATATTGACTTGACTAGATATCAAATCAGTTTTGTTTAAAAAATGAGAACTAGCTTATTTTTGCCTGTCATAAAATCAAAGCCCAATTAAAATTTATTTGCCAAATTTATATTGCTGCTTTCTAGGTCTCCTTTAATCAAAGAATTCCTAAACATAAAGAAGAAGAAGAAAGGGGAGGGGAAGAAAATGAGGGAGAATTCAGCATTGTGATAGAGAGTAAATATTATGTTTAGAATATTATGCACAGTGCCTGGCCTATGATAGATACTCAATAAGTGCGATTATAGATCTTTATTATTCTGCTTTGTCTCTCCAAGGCCTCTTCACCAGGAAGATACAAATGAGGTCAAACTCACGGGGCTATTTAAATTTATTTTACTGCTCGGCTGGCTCACATCTGCGGAACCTTTGAGCATCCTGCACTGTAAGTTCCACACCAGCATTTCTGGGACTCTCCGGACATGTCTGTCAGGTGTATGAGGACTAGCCTGCTGACTGCCCTGCGCATCTGCCTGTGCCTTGCCTGTCACCGGCATACCCTGCTTTCAGTTGCCACAGCCTGGAAGCTTCCCCTGATGGGAGAAGAGAGGTCCAGTTTCTCTGCCACCCACCTGCTCTGGTGACCTGAGCAAAGCTGACAGCAAAGTGTGGGGAGAGAACCATCTCTGTGTTAACAGCTGTGGGAGGAATGCTGAGCAGGGCTCCTTGTGACTTTCTGTGTTAGAAATTTGCAGATAGAATGGTCATTTTTAAATAGGCATTGATGTCTTCTTCCCTCTCCCCAAGAAACAGACAAGCACCTGCATCCCAGGAGCTGGGCTGGGTGGGCACCAACAGCTCCCTTTACACCAGGCTTGGATTCTTTACTCTCTCCAGCAGTGAAGCCTGTGCTGTCAGTGCCAGTTTACTGCCCTCAAACCTCTTCTCTTGGAAGGTCTTCCCCGCAACCCCGGGGGGTCTGTTCAGCTCCCTACAGCGTCAGCCCATGGTGGGCCCAGCTGGCATCTCTTCCAGCATGCTCTTCTGCTTGTGCAAACAGGCTGCTGCAGGTCCATGTCTCGTCTGCTGGTTATTCACGCTTAGCCTCCCACCACTGCTGCTTCACACCTGCTCTGGGGAGCACTGCCTCCTGCATCTCCATCCTCCTCAAGGAATGGCCACTGTGGCTGCCACAGGTTCTGTCCAGCTCCCACTGGACTTGGCTCTTCCTGACCCAAAGTGACAATTCTGGCAAATGAGAAGCCTGGCCTCTCAGGTGGATGGGAAGAAACCAGTATGCATTGAGCACCCCACTAAATGTCGGGGTGTCTGGCCATGTCTTTCCTAGCTGTCCAGGATTTCCCTTTTGCAGGATGAGTGAGAGAAGGTTACTTTGCCGTAGCCAGGAGCCTGACTTCGAAACCAACTCTGACTGAATCAAAACTTCATGCTTCCCAGAACTTCCCTGTCTTTGCAACCCCTGAGGGAATCTTTGCCTGTCAATGGTCACACTTCATGGTGTCATGAGAGTTATTACAATTCCCTCAAGAGCTAGGCTGAACATGACTCGGAGTAACAGTTCTGACCACCACGTTCCTCCCACATGGCCCCTAAACTAGCCCTGGACCAAATCCCCATCACTAGTTACGCTGCACCTTTCTTGGGGTCTGCAGTTACGGTCCACAGCCCCTCCTTGAGAGTCATCCTAAGCTCTGAGGCATTGATATCTTCCTCCAGTGAATCTCCAGTGTCTCCAAGGGACCTGGGTCCCCTGGGAACATGGGGCCCCTGGTGGCATTCCTAGTGATGTCTACTCTTTCATTACTGATACTGGTAGTTTTTGCTCCCCCACCATCCCTGTCTGTTAATTTAACTGGAATTTTATGCATTTTGTTGATATTTTCATTGACTTTGTTTATTGTTTTCTGATTTCACTTTCATTGATTTTTGCTCTTATCTCTATGTATTCCTTCCTTCTGCATACTTTTGATTGAATTTGTTCTTCTTTTCCAATTTCTTAATCTGGAAGCTTAGACTATTGATTTGAGACTTTCTTTTTTTTAATATGAACATTTAATGTTATAAATTTTTCTCAAAGCACTTCCAATTGTTATACTTTTATTGTTATTCATTTTAAAATATTTTCTTATTTCCCTCCAAACTTCCCTTACTTCTTTGACCAATGGACTACTTGGATAGTATTGTTTAGTTTCTAAATGTTTGGATGTTTTCTAGCTATCTTTCTGCTTTTGATTTTTTTAAATTATTTTATGGTCATACATATTTATTACTGTCTACATACCTGAGCACTTTCAATTATTCTTTTTTAATTTAGGTTTTATATAATGACCCAGAATATGCCCATATAGGCACTTTAAAAGAATGTGACTTTTGCTATTTTGGAGTAGATCGGCATCTATTCAAATCCACTGGAGATTTTTGGAGTTTTTCTCTCTTCAAATTCCTGGATACAATTGATTTTTTAAATTTAATATAAATTTGTTTATTTTAATCGGAGGTTAATTACTTTACAATATTGTATTGGTTTTGCCATACATCAACATGAATCTGCCACAGGTATGCACGTGTTCCCCATCCTGAACCCCCTCCCTCCTTCCTCCCCGTACCATCCCTCTGGGTCATCCCAGTGCACCAGCCCCAAGCATCCAGTATCATGCATCAAACCTGGACTTGCAATTCGTTTCATATATGATATTATACATGTTTCAATGCCATTCTCCCAAATTGTCCCACCCCCTTCCCTCTCGCACAGAGTCCAAAAGACTGTTCTATACATCTGTGTCTCTTTTGCTGTCTCACATACAGGATTATGTTACCATCTTTCTAAATTCCATATATACGTATTAGTATACTGTATTGGTGTTTTTCTTTCTGGCTTATTTCACTCTGTATAATAGGCTCTAGTTTCATCCACCTCATTAGAATTGATTCAAATGTATTCTTTTTAATGCCTGAGTAATACTCCATTGCGGAGAAGGCAATGGCACCCCACTCCAGTACTCTTGCCTGGAAAATCCTATGGACAGAGGAGCCTGGAAGGCTGCAGTCCATGGGGTCACTGAGGTTCGGACATGACTGAGCAACTTCACTTTCACTTTTCACTTTCATGCATTGGAGAAGGCAATGGCAACCCACTCCAGTGTTCTTGCCTGGAGAATCCCAGGAATGGGGGAGCCTTTTGGGCTGCCATCTATGAGGTCACACAGAGTCGGACACAACTGAAGTGACTTAGCAATACTCCGTTGTGTATATGTACCACAGCTTTCTTATCCATTCATCAGCTGATGGACCTCTAGGTTGCTTCCATGTCCTGGCTATTATAAACAGTGCTGTGATGAACATTGGGGTATATGTGTCTCTTTCAATTCTGGTTTTCTCGGTGTATATGCCCAGCAGTGGGATTGCTGGGTCATAAGGCAGTTCTATTTCCAGTTTTTTAAGGAATCTACACACTGTTCTCCATAGTGGCTGTTTGCATTCCCACCAACAGTGTAAGAGGGTTCCCTTTTCTCCACACTCTCTCCAGCACTTATTGCTTGTAGACTTTTGGATCACAGCCATCCTGACTGGTGTGAAATGGTACATCATTGTGGTCTTGATTTGCATTTCTCTGATAATGAGTGATGTTGAGCATCTTTTCATGTGTTTTTTAGCCATCTGTATGTCTTCTTTGGAGAAATGTCTGTTTAGTTCTTTGGCCCATTTTTTGATTGGGTCGTATATTTTTCTGGAATTGAGCTGCATAAGTTGCTTGTATATTTTTGAGATTAGTTGTTTGTCAGTTGCTTCATTTGCTATTATTTTCTCCCATTCTGAAGGCTGTCTGTTCACCTTGCTTATAGTTTCCTTTGTTGTGCAGAAGCTTTTAAATTTAATTAGGTCCCATTTGTTTATTTTTGCTTTTATTTCCAATATTCTGGGAGGTGGGTCATAGAGGATCCTGCTATGATGTATGTCAGAGAGTGTTTTGCCTATGTTCTCCTCTAGGAGTTTTATAGTTTCTGGTCTTTCATTTAGATCTTTAATCCATTTTGAGTTTATTTTTGTGTATGGTGTTAGAAAATGTTCTAGTTTCATTCTTTTACAAGTGGTTGACCAGTTTTCCCAGCGCCACTTGTTAAAGAGATTGTCTTTAATCCATTGTATATTCTTGCCTACTTTGTCGAAGATAAGGTGTCCATATGTGTGTGGATTTATCTCTGGGCTTTCTATTTTGTTCCATTGATCTATATTTCTGTCTTTGTGCCAGTACCATACTGTCTTGATGACTGTGGCTTTGTAGTAGAGCCTGAAGTCAGGCAGGTTGATTCCTCCAGTTCCATTCTTCTTTCTCAAGATTGCTTTGGCTATTTGAGGTATTTTGTATTTCCATAAAAATTGTGAAATTATTTGTTCTAGCTCTGTGGAAAAGTACTGCTGGTAGTTTGATAGAGATTGCATTGAATCTATAGATTGCTTTGTGTAGTGATAATATTGATTTTTGTTTGTTTGCTTTAGCAACGAATCAACCTCATTAGGTACAGATAAAAAAAAAATTCTGTGGAACTGGTTTCATCTCAGGTCAGGTCTCCAAGTGACTGTGATACGGTTTTAGGTCTGACTCATTCATGTGCAGCCTGGCAGTAAGCCCAGAGCCATGTTGGTTTGTTCACAGAATTTAGAGCATTTGTCTCTCCAGTTCTGGCCTCTCCAGGGTTTCCCACACACTCTTCAGTTCCCATTCCAGTCCATTTTAGTTCACTGATTCCTAGAATGTCAACATCCACTCTTGCCATCTCCTGTTTGACCACTTCCAATTTGCCTTGATTCATGGACCTAACATTTCAGGTTCCTATGCAATATTGCTCTTTACAGCATCGGACCTTGCTTCTATCACCAGTCACATCCACAGCTGGGTATTGTTTTTGCTTTGGCTCCATCCCTTCATTCTTTCTGGAGTTATTTCTCCACTGATCTCCTGTAGCATATTGGGCACTTAGCAACCTGGGGAGTTCCTATTTCAGTATCCTATCATTTTGCCTTTTCATACTGTTCATGGGGTTCTCAAGGCAAGAATACTGAAGTGGTTTGCCATTCCCTTCTCCAGTGGACCACATTCTGTCAGGAAGCAACAGTTGGAACTGGACATGGAACAACAGACTGGTTCCAAACAGGAAAAGAAGTACATCAAGGCTGTATATTGTCACCCTGCATATTTAACTTATATGTAGAGTACATCATGAGAAATGCTGGGCCGGAAGAAGCACAAGCTGAAATCAAGATTGCCAGAAGAAATATCAAAAACCTCAGATATGCAGATGACACCACCATTATGGCAGAAAGTGAAGAGGAACTAAAGAGCCTCTTGATGAAAGTGAAAGAGGAGAGTGAAAAAGTTGGCTTAAAACTCAACATTCAGAAAACTAAGATCATGGCATCTGGTCCCATCACTTCATGGGAAATAGATGGGGAAACAGTGGAAACAGTATCAGACTTTATTTTGGGGGGGGGGCTTCAAAATCACTGCAGATGGTGATTGCAGCCATGAAATTAAAAGACGCTTACTCCTTGGAAGGAAAGTTATAACCAACCTAGATAGCAGATTGAAAAGCAGAGACATTACTTTGCCAACAAAGGTCCATCTAGTCAAGGCTATGGTTGTGACAGTTGGAATATAAAGAAAGCTGAGTGCTGAAGAATTGATGCTTTTGAACTGTGTTGTTGGAGAAGACTCTTGAGAGTCCCTTGGACTGCAAGGAGATTAAACCAGTCCATCTTAAAGGAGATCAGTCCTGGGTGTTCATTGGAAGGACTGATGCTAAAGCTGAAACTCTAATACTTTGGCCACCTCATGAGAAGAGTTGACTCATTGGAAAAGACCCTGATGCTGGGAGGGATTGGGGACAGGAGAAGAAGGGGATGACAGAGGATCAGATGGCTGGATGGCATCACCAACTCGATGGACATGAGTTTGAGTGAACTCTGGGATTTGGTGATGGACAGGGAGGCCTGGCGTGCTGCGATTCATGGGGTCGCAAAGAGTCAGACACGATTGAGCGACTGAACTGAACTGAACTGAGCTGAACTCCAGTTCCCAGGGCCACTGGTACCTGGTTCCTCTGGCCAGAAAAATGGACTCCTCGTAGTTTATTTGGATCTGTTCGGCAGTTCTATGTGACTGGCACTACATTCAGGGCAGAGTGGTGAGATAAAAGAGAGGAAACAATAATGGAGCTTTCCCCTATCATCTTTGGGACACAGAGAACCCTTTTTGCCTGATCCTCTGACCAGAGAAACTCAATTTTTTTTTCCTCAGGGCTTTAGGTGTTCATAACACAACCACTGCAATGAAGTTCCAGACTGGGGCCACCCTTGTGTTACAAATAAAAAAAGAGGAAAAAATTGGATGTGTCCCACACTTTTCAGGTTGCAGGGGGGCCCCTTTCTTGTTTTGGTGACAAAGGTAGGTTCAGATTTCTGATGTCTCTGACTGCTGTCCAGTTCCATAACTGGGCCCACTTTCCTGGGAGAAGGGTGAAATAAAGGAAGAAAAATGACCCCAAATACTGGTTTTTCAATTTTTACTTTCCTCTGCTTACTTTTCAGATTCCTTAAATATCTGAGTTTCATTGTGTCGATTTTAGCCCTAGTTAGAGAAAGAGGGTACAGAGGGCTTACTTCGTTTTGGCCAACAGCAGTTGCAGTAATATTAAATACCTAACAATTATTGAATTCTATATACAATTTACATCTTCCTGTCCTTCCCTTTCTGGGAAGGATTTTTAAAATGCTGAATTTGTGGGGATTTTGGAAATGCTGTGGGCCTCTGACTTCTGCTTTCACTGAGAAGTGCTGAGAGTTTCACGGGGGGAAGGGGGGTGTCCATTAGTCCATATGCAGCTCTTTTGCAAACTGATAACTTCAACCTCCCATGAGTCATTATGATCCAGTGTCCATGCAGTGTTCATACATGTTTCTGTGTTTATTTTCACATTCTGGAAATATAGGTGCCTGTAATACTGGGTGTAACTGTCGGTTTATTTGTCTGTCTCCTCCTGAGGGTCCTCAAGAGCAGAGAATTTTTTCAGAGGCATAGCAGGCTGGTGATCATTTGTTAAAATTGTCTGATTTTGCCTTGAAAGTGACTTTCTTGGCATGAGTGCCAGCATTTTTCTTGTCTGTTAACCATGTCTGAGGTTAATAACCCGTCACACATCTCTGAGAGTTATCCTGTACAGGCTCTGCTCCCTGAGAGAGGGTCAACACTTCACAAACATCAGTGTTCTTCAGCTGTCGGATGTGGTCACACTGAATATTCTCTACTTCAGGGACAGGTAAACTAAACCATGGCAAAGCCAAGTGTCTTTGGACTCACCCTAAAGTTACTGATCACCATGAAGAAGTTGAAAGAGAGAATCTGCATCAACCCAAACTCATAGCAGTTCTGATCTCAATTGCCCTCAGCTGCCTAGTTGACAGCTCAATATACATTAACACTCATTTTCACTCTTATATTAAGACATCACTTAATAGGTTTTTGGACTTCCTCTGTATCTCTGGCTGCATGAACAATCAAATGCAGCAGCGCACCATGCTTCACAATCAAATGCAGCAGCGCGCCATGCTTCACAATCAAATGCAGCAGCGCGCCATGCTTCATCATTGTTCTCCCCCACCACCATATCATTTCCTTCTTCTTGTGGAGCAAAAGCCTTAAAAATGTTTTTTTTTTTTTTCACATTCTGCTGGTTTATGAGTGCAAGGCAATTTTATGTTATTTTTCAAGTCTTTTACATACTTGGGGAACTTTGCCTTTGAGAGGGATCAGCAAGATGTCACATTAGCCATTCACTTCCATGTCCTAAATTGAGCGCCTACCCTGTCTGGCTGAACGCTCCATTCATATCATTGGGAACGGCTCCACACCCTCAGGAGCTACACGGAGTTGCACACACATCTCAGACCATCACAAAGTTGCCTCAGATGAGAATTTCATTTCCTCTAGAGCGGAAGAACTGTACAAAAAAGATCTTCACGACCCAGATAATCATGATGATGTGATCACTAATCTAGAGCCAGATATCCTGGAATGTGAAGTCAAGTGGGCCTTAGAAAGCATCACTATGAACAAAGCTAGTGGAGGTGATGGAATTCCAGTTGAGCTGTTTCAAATCCTGAAAGATGATGCTGTGAAAGTGCTGCACTCAATATACCAGCAAATTTGGAAAACTCAGCAGTGGCCACAGGACTGGAAAAGGTCAGTTTTCATTCCAATCCCAAAGAAAGGCAATGCCAAAGAATGCTCAAACTACTGCACAATTGCACTCATCTCACATGCTAGTAAAGTAATGCTCAAAATTCTCCAAGCCAGGCTTCAGCCATACATGAACTGTGAACTTCCTGATGTTCAAGCTGGTTTTAGAAAAGGCAGAGGAACCAGAGATCAAATTGCCAACATCTGCTGGATCATGGAAAAAGCAAGAGAGTTCCAGAAAAACATCTACTTCTCCTTTATTGACTATGCCAAAGCCTTTGACTGTGTGGATCACAATCAACTGTGGAAAATTCTGAAAGAGATGGGAATACCAGACCACCTAACCTGCCTCTTGAGAAATCTGTATGCAGGTCAGGAAGCAACAGTTAGAACTGGACATGGAACAACAGACTGGTTCCAAATAGGAAAAGGAGTACATCAAGGCTGTATATTGTCACCCTGCTTCTTTAACTTATATGCAGAGTACATCATGAGAAATGTTGGACTGGAAGAAACACAAGCTGGAATCAAGATTGCCGGGAGAAATATCAATAACCTCAGATATGCAGATGACACCACCCTTATGGCAGAAAGTGAAGAGGAACTAAAAAGCCTCTTGATGAAAGTGAAAGAGGAGAGTGAAAAAGTTGGCTTAAAGCTCAACATTCAGAAAATGAAGATCGTGGCATCCGGTCCCATCTCTTCATGGGAAATAGATGGGGAAACAGTGGAAACAGTGTCAGACTTTATTTTATTGGGCTCCAAAATCACTGCAGATGGTGACTGCAGCCATGAAATTAAAAGACACTTACTTCTTGGAAGAAAAGTTATGACCAACCTAGATAGTATATTCAAAAGCAGAGACATTACTTTGCCGACTAAGGTCTATCTAGTCAAGGCTATGGTTTTTCCAGTAGTCATGTATGGATGTGAGAGTTGGACTGTGAAGAAGGCTGACCGCCAAAGAATTGATGCTTTTGAACTGTGGTGTTGGAGAAGACTCTTGAGAGTCCCTTGGACTGCAAGGAGATCCAACCAGTCCATTCCGAAGGAGATCAGCCCTGGGATTTCTTTGGAAGGACTGATGCTAAAGCTGAAACTCCAGTACTTTGGCCACCTCATGCGAAGAGTTGACTCATTGGAAAAGACTCTGATGCTGGGAGGGATTGGGGGCAGGGGGAGAAGGGGAGACAGAGGATGAGATGCCTGGATGGCATCACGGACTTGATGGACGTGAGTCTGAGTGATCTCCTGGAGTTGGTGATGGACAGGGAGGCCTGGCATGCTGTGATTCTTGGGGTTGCAAAGAGTCGGACACAACTGAGTGACCGAACTGAACTGAACTGAGAGCATTTTAAATTCCAGCAAATGGGCTCTATTTAAAAAAAAGAAAGAAAGAAATGCTGCAAAGGCCTGTGCCCTTGTCTTTTGTTCAAGGCTAATCTTGTGCTTGACTCAGCAGAGAAGCCTGCAGTCTGGACAGCAGAAACCTGAACTTCCCCAAGAACAAACAGGGTCCCTAAGTCTGCCAGTGAGCTTGGTGCTGAGTCAGCTGTGCAACTCAGTGTCTCTGCAGCTCCCCACTGAATCACTTT
This sequence comes from Ovis canadensis, assembly GCF_042477335.2. Classification (NCBI taxonomy): domain Eukaryota; kingdom Metazoa; phylum Chordata; class Mammalia; order Artiodactyla; family Bovidae; genus Ovis; species Ovis canadensis. Next base: position 76,888,415 of record NC_091248.1, on the reverse strand, counting down.
TTAAAAATTTTGTCTTCCTTTTTTATTGAGATATAATTGACCTATTATTGTGAGAATAGAAAGAGCAGGAGTCCTGCTGTGAGCTGGAGTTCCCAGGTTTGCAGAATGACCTGTGTGCCTGCCTCCCTTTCCCTCTCCTCTGCTGCACCAGCCAAGACTGGCTCCCCACCCCCACGTTCAGCCTTGCCTTGCACCCCCAAGCTATACCAATCCTACCACTGCTCCTTCTGTCACCAGCCATGAAAAAAATGCTTACAAAGTACTTAACTGAATTAAACTGGGTTGAATTCAGGGTCTAAGTATGTTACTAAAAAATCATCAACATAAACTTTTGGAAGGCCTTTCTGGAAAACATATTGAATGGAAACTTCCTTACCTTTCAAATGACTGATAGCATATGCTGTGAGACAGTCTATTTGTTATCCATTTTCACTTTTGTTTTGCAACAATAATATTTAAATTATTTCATCTATCTTCTAAAATTTCTTGTGAAGGTAGAACTCTAGAACTCCAGTGTTTACATCTCTCTCACCTGAATCTAAAAATGTCTGCCATTTTCACATTTTAGTGTAAACTGCTTTGCTCTTCCCCTCCTCCTGAAATTAAGGTGTCAGTGGCAATGCGTCTTCACAGATCATGGGCTTTTAAGAGCCAAAGGCCTTACAGATCATCTGAATTAAGAGTGGAATGGGGATAAGAAGCATGTGTTCAGTCATGTCAACTCTAGGCAACCCCATGGACTGTAACCTGCCAGGCTTCTCTGCCCATGGAATTCTCCAGGCAGGAATACTGGAGTGGGATGCTGTTTCCTCCTCCAGGGACCTTCTCAACGTAGGGATTGAACCCATGTCTCTCGTATCTCCTGCATTGGCAGGCAGACTCTACCACTAGTGCCACCTGGGAAGCCGAACTAGAGCAAGTTGCCTGCAAGAGAGACTCCTGCTGGTCAGGTGAGTGAGGAGTAGCTGCAAACAGAAAGACAGATACCCATCACAAAAGAGCAGAATTCATTTAAGCAGTATTATAATATGCTTGGTCATTTTTTTTAAACTTCAAGACCCACTGATTTCCCTTATTTGCCTAGTCTGATTCTCCATGCAAACCATGTACATAGAATCTGTTTGTATATATAAATTCATCTAAGCACTTATGAAAATCAGGCATTGAGTTAGGTCTTGGGCATGCAAAGGAAGGCTTTTCTATCAAGGCCTGATTTGTACTCCTAGGGAAAATTGTCACCAGCAAAGCCCACTGGATACCCAGGAAAAATATTAGTAAGATGTAATCTGGGTGATAAGGCCTAATCTCTTTTGTGCTTAGTTCCACTCACCTATAGGTGGCTGTGTGCAGAGGCCTGGTACCTAACACATCAGATTAGAGTTCCCAGTGTGAGCCACTGCACTGACACCTCACCTTGGTGGGCCACCTGCAGAGACATTGCACCCGACACTGCAAGCTGGAGGCCTGAGCAACATGACTGTGCCTGCCCCTGGAGAGCTCCTTACTCTTCACCTCCAATTCTATAAAGCAGCCCTTTGGGGAAAGCATGTGTCTAGAGCACAAGCTCATACCTCTCCATTGTCTGATCAAAGAATGAAGCTTTCCTTTGCTTCTGCACCAAACTTGGTTTTATTCCCTTGGTGCAAGCAACACCAAGCAGGAGAATCGTTGATGGGCCCCAGCTCAAAAGGGTTGGAAACCAAATGAAGGTTAATAGAGTGAAAGCCACTGAAATGTTGATCCCGCAATGGAAGTCTTTATCCTATGGTGAAGGCATAAAGGAGGAAGCAGAAATTTCATTCCTATTTTTCTGGTCTGGAGAACAGAATAGGTGACCTAGTGAAAAGTCTTTGTATACTTTTAACGAACTCTCATATTTATCTTCTGAAATAGACTCAGTTAAGAAAACTGTTATAATGCCAAAGATTTTTTGCCTTAATAATGACTACATTCATTTTCCTGCAGGAGAGGGTGCTTCTAGAGAAAGCAATGTTTCTTCATCGAGGATCTCGTTCTACTTTTCTATGACCTTGCTTCTGACTCAGGAGGGCTGTGGATACACCCAATATGAGGATGGTTTTGTGTGTATGTCAGATTTCTAAGTATGAAAGTAATTTCATATGTGTGTATGAATCCATAATTTAAAACCACCTAAGCTGAGAAAGTGGCATCAGCTAAAACACTGTAAAATCAAAGTTTATTTTCTCTTGGATGCTACTAATAGTAGGAAAATAGTGCCTAGGGAAAAAAAATAAATCACCTGTTGAGGGGAGCAGAGTGTGGAAAAGTCGGCTCGGTTGAGATTGAGTCCCCAGCCTAAGTAGATAACCTGAGACATTGGTCATACAAGACAAGTTTTATACTATGACTGTCCACCATCATGGCTTTATCTAATTACATGAAAAAGCTTCTGGGAAGCTGCTCTAGGCAAACCAGATAGCTACTATCATCTATCTCAACCACCAGCCACCTCTTTCCTTTCCCTCCACATCTTCCCCTCTTCCACCATCCCTTCCTTTCTCCGAACCTTGATTCCAGTAGCAGGAGTGAGAGGTAGAGAAGAGAGAGAGAATGACTTGTTAAAGAACCAAGCCACAAACCCGTGCCTCTGTTTACTCTTTCTCCTATTTGACTCTCTTAAGGTTAAGCCATCTGTAAGAACAGGAATTTAGAAAAATATTTGCAAACTCCATCTAGAAGTAAACTGAGACAGCCAGTTTCACCAACCTCTACCCAACGAGCCTGTGACATTAGGTAAAATTTGTACACAGGACATCAACTCCCTTGATGGTATTCGTGTCCTTTTTAAAAGCAGTTATTTTTCTGTTTTAATTTGCCTTGCCTTTACTAGTAAGTTAAATCAGAAGCTAAACGTTGGAGACCTGAGATGGTTGGGTTTCTTATTTTATACCTAAAGGCAAAGCCAACTGAGTAAATTCTAAGTTATTTTCAAGGCAACATGATCTGGCTACACTATAGTTACCAGCTTTTGTAGAATAAGTCATAAGTGACAGTTGCTCAGTTGTGTCTGACTTTTTGCAACCCCATGGACTATACAGTCCATGGAATTCTCCAGGCCAGAATAGTGGAGTGGGTAGCCTTTCCCTTCTCCAGGGGATCTTCCCAACCCAGGGATTGAACCCAGGTCTCCTGCATTGCAGGCAGATTCTTTACCAGCTGAGCCACAAGGGAAGCCCAATACAGTCACATATTTAGGCTGTGCACATTTCTGTTTTTAGCAGAATGGCTTTTTTAAAGATATGAAATTAGCCCTGATCAGAGAAACAACACAGTAGTAAAACTTCTGCAAACTGACATAGCAAAATGCTGACAATGGACTCTAGAAGAGGCAGAGACTCGCTAAGGAATAAAGAACCCCAATCTAGGCAGCAGTTCTCTGTGCTGATCTTCAGTCGGTTCCTGGAGTTTCATAAGAACAACAACAAAAAGAACAACAAGCAGCTTAACTGTACACTGAACTCTGTTTTATACTCTTTACATGTGTTACCTCATTTTTTTTTTCTTCAAAAGGCCATTTAGAGGGATATACCTTTATTATCTCCATTTTGTAGATGGTAAAATTTTTAAATGTTAAATGAAGTGCCCAGCTAGTGAGTGACAGAGCAGGGATCCAAACTCAGTCTTAATTTAGATACTGATATTTTGAACCTGATCCTCAGAGCACCTAATACAGTCTTGGATACTTGAAAATAATTAAGACCATGTTGATCCATCTGTGGGATAATCGACTCAGCTGGTGAAGAATCTGCCTGCAATGCAGGAGACGCAGGTTCGATCCCCAGATTGGGAAGATCCCCTGGAGAAGGAAATGGCAACCCACCCCAATATTCTTGCCTGGAGAATCCCATGGACAGAGGAGTCTGGTGGGCTGCAGTCCATGGGGTTGCAAAGAGTTGGAAATGATTGGGCACACAAGCAAACTAGTAATAACTGTATAAGAGGGACAGTAAACAGGAAAAGTGGAGAAGGCAATGGGGAGCCTGGTGGGCTGCAGTCCATGGGGTCGCGAAGAGTCAGACACGACTGAGCGACTTCACTTCCACTTTTCACTTTCATGCATTGGAGAAGGAAATGGCAACCCACTCCAGTGTTCTTGCCTGGAGAATCCCAGGGACGGGGGAGCCTCGTGAGCTGCCGTCTATGGGGTCGCACAGAGTCGGACATGACTGAAGTGACTTGGCAGCAGCAGCAGCCGCAGCAAACAGGAAGAGAGACCTAAAGGGATCACTCACCACTCAGTTTTTCTAGTTATTTTCCACATTATTCCTTCACACGGTATTTACTGAAATTTTACTAGGGAGTGCCTAGTGTATCTAGCACAGTGTACCTACCTAGTGCACTAGTGTACCTAGTACAATGCCAGGTACTGTGGTGGGTGGAAAACAGAAATAAATAAGAATCTTGTATTTTAGTAGCTCACAGCTCAATTAAAGACTCCCAAGGATAATCAGACAACTTAAATGGTCAAACAACATAGGAAAGAGAAGTGACATTAGCAGACTATGGAGGAGCTGGCAGGACCCCAGCTTCCAGGAGCAGGGGCCTTCTGAGCAGAGGCGTGAAAGATGAGCAAGAGGAGAACAACAGTTAAGGCCTTGATAGACTGAGGGGAGAGTGTGAGCACAGGCAAGAGAAAGGGACATGGCGATTTCAAGCTGTTCATTGTTGCTGCAGTGAAAGTGCTGTGTTGGGAGTATCAGTGTATCCAGGGTCCTGGACAGAGAGGGAGGGATGAAATCAAACAGAACCTTCTAAGACATGGGAGGTGGGAGTTGGATGAATTAAATAGCAGAGGTGTGGGGGCAAGGGAGAGAAGCAGAAATTATGCTTCTATCACTGTGAGTAAATCACAATGTAAAAAAAAAACAAAAACAAAAACAAAAAAGTGCAGTTCATGCCCTTGAGTTCTCTTCATTTCTCCTTTGGATTTTTCCTATTTTCTATTAAAGTGAAAGTGAAAGTGTTAGTCACCCAATCATGTTGGACTCTTTGAGACCCCATGGACTGTAGCCTGCCAGGCTCCTCCATGGAATTTTCCAGGCAAGAATACTGGAGTGGGTTGCCATTCTCTTCGCCAGGGAATCTTCTCAACCCAGGGATCAAACCCAGGTCTCCTGCATTGCAGGCAGGCTCTTACTCGTTACCAGGGACACCCCCTATTTTCTATTAAAACACATGCAAACGTGAAACACATTTCATTCACGAAATAACATGACCTACAAAGAGTGTTCAGGAATCAGTTTGCTGAAATAACATACCTATAGAAAGTGTTAAGGAACCAGTTTGCATGGCAACCCACTCCAGTATTCCTGACTGGATAATTCCATGGACAGAGGAGCCTGGGGAACACAGCCCTTGGAGTCACAGAGGAGGACACTATTTCATGACAAATGTTATAAGACGTCATAGCCAGCAGATGGCACTAGGCCTGCATAAAATAAACATTTTGTGCACTGTAACTTTTTAGTGGACATTCCTTCCTAGTTATTACAAAAAGAAATGGCTTTTATAATACAGCAAATCATTTTGGTAAGTATGGGGAATAAACATGAACTATGTTTCAGATTATGATAGCTTTGCTTTCCAGTATACTAGAGAGTGTCTAATAAAGCCCAGCTGTTACATTTAAGATAACTGGACTTGGCTAGAGAAATTTGTGATCAAATTTCAGTGTCTAAATCCTCAAAGAAGCGTGCATATGTATTTACTAAGCTTTGATGGTTTGAATGCCTGGCTTCTATGGTTCACATAGCACTTTGTTCTGGGAACTCTGAGGTTTGACTAAGGTCCAGGGTGTGAGAAGCATGGGTATCTCACAGTCACGCAGTTCCCCTCTCCTGACAACAGCTACCACAATATAGCCCCAAAAGGGATTACCTTCAGGGCCTCAGTGAACTTCTAAAAAGAAGTTTCATTGGTGGCACCATCTCTGAGTTGTCAGGAAAATTCATGGAAAACTAGATTTTCCTACAGTCAGAGTTGTTTTGTTTTGTATTTATAAGCCCTGCACACACACAGAACAGCACAACTCTCCAGAATCCCTAGCTGCTGCTGCTAAGTTGCGTCAGTCATGTCCGACTCTGTGCGACCCCACAGACGGCAGCCCAACAGGCTCCTCTGTCCCTGGGATTCTCCAGGCAAGAATACTGGAGTGGGTTGCCATTTCCTTCTCCAATGCATGAAAGTGAAAAGTGAAAGTGAAGTTGCTCAGTGTCTGACTTTTAGCGACCCCATGGACCACAGCCTACCAGGCTCCTCCGTCCGTGGGATTCTCCAGGCAGACTGAGACAAAACCCTGAACTTGCTCTGCTTGGGATTCAGGCTGGCATCCACCTAGGTCAGCTCAGATTCTTCAGGAAACAGACACTGAGAGAGGACAAGAGGCTTATTGGAAGGGGGATCAGCTGTTAGAGGAGGGAGCTGGATTGGTTAGGGAAGATTTTAGGAATGAGGTGGATCTGATACCTACAACAGAAGGAGCAAGAAAGGAGAGCCAGGGGGATCCAACCAGGTCTTGATTTACTCAGTAGGGAGTTCCAAAGTCCAGCCCTGGGCAGAAACGGCCAGGCCCTGGTAGCCTGCTATGCCTTGTCACTGGCTGGAGACTTCTCGGAAGAGTGTGACCTTGGCTTGAACACTAGTGGCAGATACAGAAGGGGCTGCAGGAAGAAGCCGTCAGTAAACTGTAGGTGGACAGTTAGTTTTTTCCCCGAAGAAGGTCTGAGGGCTGGTGTACCTTTGTGGCTGCCACACTAACCTAGTTAAAACAAACTCCATTCATGTTAAGATTCCCTTTGTATTCTTTAGGTCTCTCTCAGATGAAGGTGTGTGAACAGGCTGTTTCTTTTCCAGTAGTTGAGGTGCTATTTCTATACAGATGTTAACTCCTATATTTTTGGGTTATGATTCAATCCAGAATATTCCATGAAGGGCCCTTCAGCTTCATTTGAAAAATCTCAATGTCTATATGTGAATCATACATACCTCTTTTATGGAATTAAAAAAAAAATAAAGACTGCTGTTTGTGTTTAAAAAGTTACAGATGAATTTTAGTATCAGGCAAGCATAATAAGGAAGTCAATATTTGCAAAGGCTCCTCTAAGTTCAATTCCGTTCAGCTCAGTCGCTCAGTCATGTCTGACTCTTTGCGACCCCATGAATCGCAGCACGCCAGGCCTCCCTGTCCATCACCATATCCTGGAGTTCACTCAGACTCACGTCCATCAAGTCAGTCATGCCATCCAGCCATCTCATCCTCGGTCATCCCCTTCTCCTCCTGCCCCCAATCCCTCTCAGCATCAGAGTCTTTTCCAATGAGTCAACTCTTCGCATGAGGTGGCCAAAGTACTGGAGTTTCAGCTTTAGCATCATTCCTTCCAAAGAAATCCCAGGGCTGATCTCCTTCAGAATGTACTGGTTGGATCTCCTTGCAGTCCAAGGGACTCTCAAGAGTCTTCTCCAACACCACATACTTGATTAGATCTTATTTCAAAGAAAAGCAGTGTACCCTAATAATATTAGTGAAACATGCTAGAAATTTTGCTTTTGAAAATCTTTGTAGTTAACAACAGGGGGAGAAAAGAAGGTAATTGAGCATGATACAAGAGAAACAGGGAGGCCAATTTGAAGTTCTAAACAAGGTACTGCTGAGTAATAAAAACCTTGACCTTTGAAAAAATAAAAACAAATTTGCATTTAACTATTAAACAACTTTTTAATTCTTCTTTTCAAGAATTTACGTATCTGTTTTTGGCTGCTGTGGGTCTGCACTGCAGCATGGGCTTTCTCTAGTTTGCTGTGAGCAGGGGCTGCTCTGTGTGCGGAGCGGGCTTCTTACCGTGGGGGCTTCTCTAGCTGCAGAGCACAGGCTCTAGGCAGGTCTCAGTAGCTGTGGCACGTGGGATCTTTCCAGACCAGGGGTTGAACCTATGTTCCCTGAATTGGCAGGCAGATTCCTAATCACTGGGCCACCAGAAACACTCCAAGCTTTTTATTCTTAACCTTATATTTGAGATTCATTCCTATTGACATGTGAATAGATGATTTACCCCTGTAATATTCCATTATATGGAACTGTTTTGTTTTACTCACTCTCTCTATTGGTGCCTTTAGGTTGCTTCCAGCTCCCTCCACCAGGTACAAATAATGCTTCCATGAGCATTCTTGGGTTTGAAATTTTAATAATTCTGCCTTCTATAACCTATAAAAAGCAGCTCAGATGAGATCAATAATAATGGTTTAAGAAATTTCATACATAAAACACAATTTACAAAGTCAATGGTGTCCAAGCATGAAATTATGATCATTGAATCCTTATTTAAAAGCAGTGGAAGCACTGAGATTTTTAAACGTGGCATTTAATATTAAATATGACATCCTGGATACACTATAAAGTATACTATAAAGTATATAGTATAAATTATAAACTATTTTAGACAGGCTGAAGCATCATGCCCAGCTTATTGAGGAGTAGGTAAACTAATATGGCATTTTTATCAACTTTATGGAATGCTTAATGACAAGACAGAATCAGCAACAGTGAGGATCTGTAACACAGCTGGTCTCAGTGCCAGGCTGGGCTTTCATAAAATATATGCAGACAAATGTAAACAGACAATGTATAAGAGGAAATGTAACCATTTACAAACAAGAACAGGTGGTCCAATCACACAAACCATGCTGCTGCTGCTAAGTCGCTTCACTCGTATCCGACTCTGCGACCCCACAGACGGCAGCCCAACAGGCTCCGCCGTCCCTGGAGTTCTCCAGGCAAGAATACTGGAGTGGGTTGCCATTTCCTTCTCCAATGCATGAAAGTGAAAAGTGAAAGGGAAGTCGCTCAGTCGTGTCCGACTCTTCGCGACCCCATGAACTGCAGCCCACCAGGCGCCTCCGTCCATGGGATTTTCCAGGCAAGAGTACTGGAGTGGGGTGCCATCGACAAACTATGGGATAAATGCAAATTAAAATGATAATGAATACCATTTTGGGTGTCACAAATTAGCAAAAAATTATTAATTGAAAACCCAATGCTAATGAGTGTTGTGAGATGAGCATTATCACACACTGATTTTTGGTGATGCATATAATACTTTTGCAGAGGTAATTTGAGGCAAACTGCATTGACAGTATACATAGTGTTTTATTGAAAGAAATTTATGGGAATGTACCCTAAAGAAATAATTTGAAAATTAAAAAAGAATTCATGGCAGAGTTCTATACATATCTTATATATTGTACTATGATATCCACATAGTCGCAAAAGTGGAAACAGCTAAATAATGGTTAAGATACAAATATCTGTGCATATATTTATATACAAAATAGGGCATTATGGAGCCATTAAAAATAGTTTGTATGTAACACTTCCATATTTATTACATGAAGAACAAAAGATAAAACTGTTTACATTAAAACAACAAAGACTTATGCCTAAAGGCTGGAAGAAAACAATGAGATATTAATAATGTCTTGGTGAACATTTCCCCTTTTAAATTTTGTTTTTTTCAAAATTAATTTTCCATAATGAGTTTGTATGGCTTATATAATAAAAACATATAAAATATAAGCATAGTTTTATTAAAATTAACATGAAAAGTGAAGTGAAAGTCACTCAGTCATGTCCAACTCTTTTTGATATATAGTCCATGGAATTTCCCAGGCCAGAATACTGGAGTGGGTAGACATTCCCTTCTCCAGGAGATCTTCCCAACCCAGGGATTGAACCCAGGTTTCCTGCATCGCAGGAGGATTCTTTACCAGCTGAGCTACCAGGGAATCCTCCATGAAAAATATTCAATGATTTTTATGTAGTGGTCTTAGCAGCAAAATACTAGCATATAACACACGTATTATTCACTGAAGCTGTATATCAGCTTCTGACAACTTGATGGTGGAGGGAATTGCTGAGCTTGGGCACAACCCACTTTTATCATGGTTTCAAGTAAGTGTGCAAAAATATAACCATAGGAAACTAAGGAAAATGCTTCCTTGCACTGAGGAAAAATCTACCCATTACTCAACGAATAGCATTCATGCACATTTTTTTCAGATTTCCAAAGAATAAATAATAAAATGTTCACAGACAAGAATCTAATAACCTAATTAATATTAACAAAGTAAGCAGTGGTCCAGTATTCTTATTATAGACACTAAAGAAAAGTGGGACTATTTGCATTAGTATATGAACCTATTTGCTGGGAAGGAATGGAGACACAGATGTAAAGAACAGACTTGTGGTCACAGTGCGGGGAGGAGAGAGTGGGATGAATGGAGAAAGTAGCATCGACATATATACACTGCCACGCGTAACATAGATAGCTGGTACTAAGTTCCTGTATAATACAGGAAGCCCAGCCAGGCACTCTGTAATGACCTAGAGGGGTGGGAGTTGGGGATGGGAGGAAGGCTCGGGAAGGAGGCTCAAGAGGGAGGTGATATATGTTTAATTATGGCCGATTTGCATTGTTGTATGGCACATTAAGCTGTGGAAAATTCTGAAAGAGATGGGAATACCAGACCACCTAACCTGCCTCTTGAGAAATCTATATGCAGGTCAGGAAGCAACAGTTAGAACTGGACATGGAACAACAGACTGGTTCCAAATAGGAAAAGGAGTACGTCAAGGCTGTATATTGTCACCCTGCTTATTTAACTTCTATGCAGAGTACATCATGAGAAACGCTGGACTGGAAGAAACACAAGCTGGAATCAAGATTGCCGGGAGAAATATCAATAACCTCAGATATGCAGATGACACCACCCTTATGGCAGAAAGGGAAGAGGAACTAAAAAGCCTCTTGATGAAAGTGAAAGAGGAGAGTGAAAAAGTTGGCTTAAAGCTCAACATTCAGAAAATGAAGATCATGGCATCCGGTCCCGTCACTCCATGGGAAATAGACGGGGAAACAGTGGAAACAGTGTCAGACTTTATTTTTGGGGGCTCCAAAATCACTGCAGATGGTGATTGCAGCCATGAAATTAAAAGACGCTTACTCCTTGGAAGGAAAGTTATGACCAACCTAGATAGCATATTCAAAAGCAGAAACATTACTTTGCTGACTAAGGTCTATCTAGTCAAGGCTATGGTTTTTCCAGTAGTCATGTATGGATGTGAGAGTTGGACTGTGAAGAAGGCTGATCGCCGAAGAATTGATGCTTTTGAAGTGTGGTGTTGGAGAAGACTCTTGAGAGTCCCTTGGACTGCAAGGAGATCCAACCAGTCCATTCTGAAGATCAACCCTGGGATTTTTTTGGAAGGAATGATGCTAAAGCTGAAACTCCAGTACTTTGGCCACCTCATGTGAAGAGTTGACTCATTGGAGAAGACTTTGATGCTGGGAGGGATTAGGGGCAGGAGGAGAAGGGGATGACAGAGGATGAGATGGCTGGATGGCATCATTGACTCGATGGACGCAACTCTGAGTGAACTCTGGGAGATGGTGATGGACAGGGAGGCCTGGCATGCTGCGATTCATGGGGTTGCAAAGAGTCGGACACGACTGAGCCACTGAACTGAACTTATGGCAGAAACAATCATAATACTGTAAAGCAATTTCCCTCCAACTAAAGAATAAAATTTTTTTTTTTAAGTAGGACTATTTGGAATCTGAAATGAGACAACACACCAGGTAACACGGTATTATAGAACTGGTTATTGGTGGGTAAGGGAGAAAGAGTAAATGGGCTAACAATTGTCGAGGGCCTATATGTGCTGTAACACATCATCTCACTAATCCTCAAAATGACTTTGCCAAGTAGGTAATATGAGTCTCCTTTTTGTGTTAAGAAACTGAAGTTTTCAGAGTCAAGCCACATAGCTACGAATAGTGCCTGACATTCAGTAAGTGTTCAAGAAATATCTTTTCGATGGATGGTAGGTAATATATCTAGTAAATGAAAGTTATCAGGATTCACACTGAGATCCACCTGGTTACAAAGCCACACTATTTCCTCCATAGTACATTGCCTTTTGTGTGAGACTACACAGAATTGTTTTAAAATGGTTAAAAAAACACTATCAATGTAAACATGGTCGGGAAACCATGATTTCTACTTTCATATCAGAGAGATTTCAATTTCCAAATGTGTTTTAGTAAAGAATGAAGAAAGACAGAAAACACATGCCAGGATCTTCAAGGACTTTTTTAATTTAAAACATATATAGCATGTGAAAATAACATAAATTCATATTAATACATTATATTTATATGAAATATGTTTTAGTTAATCCAACTCATCCATTTTTGTTGCTACATTCTAGCAATTTCTTTTAAATGTTGCTTATGAAAATATTATCCAAAATGTGCCACTTTAATTTCATTAATCTTAGGTGTTGTAGCTCTTTTCTTTATCTCACATTTACACCAAATGAAATATTTGAAAATGCTAAAATAATGCTTTCTTAGTGGCTTTGCCTCTTGTATTAAAATATTTTACAACTATAAAAGTTGAAAATAATTTTGATTCCCTATATATAAACCCATGTAAATATACCTGTACTGCATATTTTATTAACTGATAAAGTTCTTTAAAAATTCTACCAACTTCTTTAGAATAGTTCCTATGAAAGCATCATCCAAAATATATTTGAATTTTTGTGTTAGGTGTTCTATCTCCTTTACTTCTTTGCCCCATACTTAGATCAAAACAAAGTATCTGAAATGTGAATATAAATACAATTTTGTACTCTTAGCTGTCCTGTATCTTGTATTAAAATATTTTACAATTATAATAAAAGTTGAAAAATAATTTATTGGTTTTCCTGTATATGTAATTTTCTACCTACTATAAAATATGAACTAATCTATGGAATTAAGTCATTTTGCTATCTCAAACACAGAGAAGGCCAAAAACAAGGGAATTACAAACATTCCAAGATTATTAAAGCAGATGCACATTAAAATACTACAGATCTGGCATATTCAACATCTATCAGTCAGAGAGAGTGTGTACCTTTCCACTTGGCAACCATATTTTCCAGATAACTAACACTTTTCAAAGCATTACTGTTGGATAAGTTTTATACTGGAAGAGAGCATCTATAAAACATTACTGTCCTCATCCAAAACCAAAGCTAAATAAGGACTTAAAACATATTATTAAAAAAGATGGTGACTGGGGTAAAAATGACTATGACCAATGAGCTACAGGACTTCAAGATGAAAATGCCTTTGCTTTTTCAATTTTATTTGATAAAACTGGGTTTTCTTTTCTGATTATGCTTATGACCTAAATTTGGCTGTGTACTATAACAATTTTACTTGGATAGTAAAAGAAAAAAAAACCCCACTGTATTCTAAAAGACAGATTAATAATCTGCTGAAGTTAAATTGAGAACTGATCAATGGAAAATATCTGGCTGGATAAATAAATTTAAAAAGATTGAAAACATTGCAAAATAAGCTGTTTTGAAAAATACTTAACTTAAAAATGATTTTTTAAAAAAGTTGTTAAAAGCTATTAAAGATCTTTCCCGAGGGCTACTAAAAGCAAAAACAACCTTAATAGACACATGGTTACAAACAAATTTCCTCACAAAGACAGAGGTTGTGATCAGTACCAGGATCTTAGGGAAGTGTCATTTCAGAGACTGCATTAGTCTCTTCTAAGTGTTTTAAAGAGTTTGAGTTGGTACATCCTAGAATACTAGAGGAAATTAGAAGCAATTTGCCTAGTTGGATACAAAAGGACTTATATAGTCTTGATTTATTCAATTTCATTGTTCTCTTACATATATTTTTCTTCTTTAAAACTTTAAGATGAACATTTATTTACGGAATACGAAATGATTTACTCATTTATATGACAAGTTTAATAAGGCTGACATTCAATGGAAAACAATGAAATAATTTACCTTTTAGAAATTAGAAAAAGTTTAAATCATTTTTGTTATCTTGTTTTTAAGGGTCCTTATTAAAGCTTGTGATTTTTATTAATGTAAATAAACTAAAGTGATTGTTTTTGTGCACCTCTTTGCACCATAGTGTAAAGGGCAGTCTTTTCTCAATTAACTTTTAACACTCTGTACATACTATTCTGAAACACTGTGGTGAAGTATGGCCTCGCATCCTTTAGCAAGATGCTACATAAGGGAGGGTTAGCTGAGTTAGAAGGGTCTTCCACATCCCAAATTTCAAGCATACTGCAACCGGGCCTGAAAAAATAAGCACACATATATATATTAAAAATGCATTCATATCTAGAAGAACTATAATTATAAAATATCTCAGATTTTTAGAGACATTTAATAAATTAAAGATCTTAGTACATTTCAAAAAACATGTTTAAAATTTAGAGATATTAATAAAATGAAATTATGCTATATTCTTATATTCTAGTTAACCAAATAACCAATATATTATTGAATAAAATAATAAGAGCTCAATGTAATTCAGAAACATATATTTAAAAATCCACCTTCAAAGTGAAATATAAATGAATATATGTTCTAAACGGTACTGCTATCCAAGTATAATACCCGTTTACAGTAAAATGAGACAAATTAAAGCAAAGTTAATAGTTAATCTAATTCCTGATGAATTACCTACTTCATATTCTTGAACTTAAATTTTGAATTAAATTAGCATGATAACATATCAAGTCCAAAGCAGGAAAGATAAGCTCTTGCGCCACTGTTACTCCCCTCAACTCTTCCCTTTCTGAGTGGACTGAATGAGATATTTCCCACTAGAGAATAACCCTGCACGGGAATCATTACAGGGAAGAAGTCAGACAAAATCAGTCTACATTGAGGTATAATTTACGTACAATAAAATTCACCCAGTTTATGTGTAAATTTTCATAAGCATGGGTAAATGTATATAAGTGTGTGAGCATCATCATAATCATAACATGGAAAATTTCCATCACCTCAACGAGTCCCCTTGTACCCTTTCATAGTCAATCCTCTCCCTGAAACATCAGTCTAGGTAAGTACTGATCTTCCTTCCACACCATAGTGTTGCCTTTTTAGAATATGCTAGAAAATACATATTTAGCATATGCTACACACACGGTTGGTTACTCAAGTGGTAACATTTCTATCCTTTCTACTTCAACCTTTCTTTCATGTATTTGTACTTAAAATGCATCTTCCTGTAAGGAAGGACATAGATGGGTTTTGCTTTTGTATTCAGTCTCAACCTCTGACATTTGATTGGAGTGTTTAGACCCCACGCACATTTGCAAGTACTGATACACTTCTTCCTATACATCATTTATTCAATTTTAAAATTAGATACAAAGATTAGCTACTAAAATCTCAAAAATTAGCTCTTCAAAAGTCTCATATAGCCAATTCCTAATTATTCATGGGAGAAATGAAAATTCTTAATGTTAAGATTAATACAACTAAGGATTTTTTAAATCAAGGAGACTAAACAAAGGCCTGAAGATATTCATTACACATCTCAGAATTTGATGTATTTTTAGGTATTCAAAATTTAGAAATTTAAAACTGTTAATTAGAAACATTTTCTTATGTCCTTCTGAGTTATGTGACACTTTTCTTATATGTCTTATAAAGCAAATGTAATAGTAGCAGAATGCTAGTATCTCACTTTGCTATAAATTCAAATCTATTTTAGATATCTAATAAAATTTTAAAAATGTGAAAATTATGGAAAAAAGCTACATTCAGATGTTAAAATGAAAGAATTAGGATAGCAAAATACACTATCATTTCTGAAATTACATTATGCTTAGATAGTATAATTCCATGCAAGAATTTTAAATAAAATACCAAGATAACAACTTAATGGAATTAATTTAAAATAAAAATTTTTAGAGAATCAGGACTGCTGTAATGAAGTAAAACATTCACTGCTTTAATATATACCATATATCATAGAGCATAGGGCTCATACTCACTTAGTTCTCACAACACACCATGCCTCTTCTAAAATGTAGTAATTTACATGTAACTCCACCAACTTATCTCTCACTTCTTTTGCAGATTTTCGACTATATGCGGAGTAAACTATTTTTGTCCGAGCTCTTTAAATTCAAACAAGTTAAAAAAAAGTTTCTAAATAAGTGATAATAGAGTTGACTAAAGAAATTTTGTTACCAAATTAAAACCCCAATGCTTACTGGATGGAGCCCTGATTATACATGACCCCAAACAGCATGAATTATTTGGGGATAGAAATTTCCACATTTTACTTACATTTTAAATGTTCTAAAACTTACAGAAATTTGAATTTTGCAGGTGCTGTTTATCAGTGTATAAGCCAGTTTAGAGTCTAGAGATAGGTAGCAGTATAATAGTTCAGAATATAAAAGTATCTTTGCATAATTTAAGAAATCAACTAATCTGGAAGAAACTCAGATAGAGGCTAAATATAGTGAAAATACAGATTTCAGTAGATAATTTCATTTAGAGAAGGTTTGAAAGACATATGAGTTGAAGCTGAATGTAGTAAATAGAATAATTAGACAGTGAGCATCTACAGTAGTAGTCAGGTAGAGAAAGTACCCTAACAGAAGCTTGAGAAACAGGAATGCTTACTAAAATATGGTAGACAGATGATTTAGTTCTAAATGGGAGTTTTTATAAAATCCTAAGTAAATGATCAATTATACATTAGACTTTTCTTAAGAGTTCAAGCATACAGAATGCCCAATCTTCAAAGCCAAACATAGAAGTTTAATTTAAAATATTACCTTGAACAATAAACCAAAGTCACATTAAAAGGAAAAGATTATCCAATTATTGGGTGATTAAAATGATTTTTAAAAGTCACTTAAGGAAAACAAAACTTTCAGATTTCAGTGGAAACTAGGGTTCCCATAATCAACTAATAAAAGAGCAACCCAAATTTTCGTAAAAGCATTTAACATAGTGGACTTCATAAACTGTTTTTACCTGTGAAGAAAAGGCTAATCATTGGCCACCAGTAAGATCAAGAGTGGTTTCTTAAATCAGGCGGAGGGGCTGTGGAATCTAGAACAGGGGTTGGTAAATGATGGCCATGAGCCAATTGTATTCCCTTCTTGTTACTACTACTTAGGAGTGTCACTGGAATACACACACCCATAGAAACACACAGAGGCTAGTCATAAATGTGATCTATTATTTTACTTTGAGCAAAATTCAGTTTTGCTTTTTTCAGTTTTCAGCAATTTATTAAGGTTGCTTTAACAGGTACATGTTGTAATTTCTGAATTGTTACTACTTTTTAACTTCTAGAATGAACATGAGAATGAAAGAATGTGTATGTGTGTATATAAAAATTTTCCCTATTCCTATAAGTCAGTAGAAGTCATTGGTGTGTCTGGTTGTAGTATTCTATCAGTTGCCCACCTCAAGTCAGCATCCTCATAATGTGGGTGATTCACAATGGGGTGAAGAGTGGAAAGCTTGACACTTGCCATCGTAGGCATGGCACCAGCAAAAACAGCATCTGGAAAACAAGATTATATTTCTTAACAACATGTTTTAAAGAAAACCAAAAGTTACTCATCTATAATATTTGAACCCAGTTAAGAAAGATGTGCTGCGCTTAGTTGCTCAGTCATGTCCAACTCTTTCTGACCCCATGGACTGTGGCCTACCAGGCTCCTCTGTCCATGGGATTTTTAAGAATACCAGAGTAGGTTGTTATTTCCTCCTCCAGGGGATCTTCCCAACCCAGGAATTGAACTCAGGTCTCCTATATCACAGGCAGATTCTTCACCAGCTGAGCCACCAGGGGAGCTCAGGAATACTGGAATGGGTAGCCTGCCCCTTCTCCAGAGGATCTTCCCAACCCAGGAATCAAACCAGGCTCTCCTGCATTGCAGGCGGATCCTTTACCAGAAGAGCTACCAAGGAAGCCCACGAAAGATGAAGTACTGCTACTGCTAAGTCACTTCAGTCGTGTCCAACTCTGTGTGACCCCACAGATGGCAGCCCACCAGCCTCCCCTGTCCCTGGGATTCTCCAGGCAAGAACACTGGAGTGGGTTGCCATTTCCTTCTCCAATACATGAAAGTGAAAAGTGAAAGGGAAATTGCTCAGTTGTGTCCGACTCTTCGTGACCCCACAGACTGCAGCCCACGAGGCTCCTCCATCCAGGGGATTGTCCAGGCAAGAGTACTGGAGCGGGGTGCCATTGCCTTCTCCAAAGATGAAGTACAGTTAAAATAATAATCATTGACAGCATTCTTTTTTTTTTTCACTTAATATTTACTGATATTCTACACAATAATAGCCAACTTTTGTTAAATGTTATCTTGGTGGCATACACTTGGTGATTATACAATTTAACTTGCACAGCTTTGGGGGTGGGTTCTATGTTATACCTGTTTTGTAGGTTAGGAAGCTAAGAGACAGCAAAGCAATTGGCCCAAGACAGCATAGCGCGGAACTATCAGGGCCCACCCTCTTAGCCATTTCACTAGAGCACACTGTTCTGTTCAAATGCTATACTAACAGATAGCACTACAAAGACAGGACTGGAAAAAATTGTAAAATTTCATATCTTGTTCCAATAGTCTAAAGTTCTAGGAACTAAAAGACTTATAAAGGGCAAGTCTCATGGTACATGTTTTAAAGTGAGTTTCGTGGGTTGTGAACTGTAATCCTGAGAACCTGCCAGATGAAGGCATTGTTTTCTTCCCTTAGATCACTTTTAAATATTCATAACTAAGCCTTGAATTTATAAATATATACATTTCATCAAACTATTTCATTACGTGTTAATAGTACTTTCTGGAGTAATAACATGTATAAATTCATTGCTTTTTGGTTATAACTAGTGATACACCAAAATCTACTGTGTGGCTTCAGTTTTAGTCGTATTTCTTGAGAGACAAAAAGACCAAATGGAAAGAAATAAATATGACTTATTATAATCATATAATAAATGATTATATAATTATGAGGATCATTATCACTTTTAATCAGCAAAGTAAAACCACCAATAAGAACTAGGCATATTACTCAGATCTACTGGAAACAATTGAATATTTATTTTCAAATATAATTAACCTTTCTAAATGTAACTTTGAATGAATTTGTTGTTGCTCTTCAATCACTCAGTCATGTCCAAATCTTTGCAAACCCACAGACTGCAGCACACCAGCTTCCCTGTCCTTCACCAGCTCCCAGAGCTAGCTCAAACTCAGGTCCATTGAGTCGGTGATGCCATCCAACCATCTCATCCTCTGTCCTCCCCTTCTCCTCCTGCCTCAATCTTTGCCAGCATCAGGGTCTTTTCCAATGTCAGTTCTTCACATCAGGTGGCCAAAGTATTGAAGCTTCAGCTTCAGCATCAGTCCTTCCAATGAATATTCAGGATCGATTTCCTTTAGGACTGACTGGTTTGATGTCCTGGCCAACTCTCAAGAGTCTTCTCCAACATTACAGTTCAAAAGTATCAGTTCTTCGGCACTCAACTTTCTTTATGGTCCAGCTCTCACATCCATACATGACTACTGGAAAAACCATAGCTTTGACTAGATAGACCTTTGTCTGCAAAGTAATGTCTCTGCTTTTTAATATGTTGTCTAGGTCTGTCATAGCTTTTCTTCCAAGGAGAAAGCTTCTTTTAATTTCATGGCTGCAGTCACCATCTGCAGTGATTTTGGAGCCCAAGAAAATAAAGTCTGTCACTGTTTCCATTGTTTCCCATCTATTTGCCATGATTGGATACCATGATCTTCATTTTTTCAACACTGAGTTTTAAGCCAAAGTTTTCACTCTCCTCTATCACCTTCATCAAGAGGCTTGTTAGTTCCTCTTTGCTTTCTGCCACAAAGGTGGTGTCATCTGGATATCTGAGGTTATTGATATTTCTTCCAGCAATCTTGATTCCAGCTTGCACTTCTGGTTCCTCTGTCTTTTCTAAATCCAGCTTGAACATCTGGAAGTTCTCAGTTAGTGAAGCCTCGTCTGGAGAATTTTAGGCATTACTTTGCTAGCAGGTGAGATGAGTGCAATTGTGGAGTACTTTGAGCATTTTTGGCAGTGCCTCTTTGGGACTGGAATGAAAACTGACCTTTTCCAGCCCTGTGGCCACTGCTGAGTTTTCCAAATTTGCTGGAATATTGAGTGCGGTACTTTCACAGCATCATCTTTTAGGATTTGAAATGGCTCAGCTGGAACTCCGTCACCTCCAGTAGCTTTGTTTATAGTCATGCTTCCTAAGACCTACTTGACTTTGCATTCCAGGATGTCTGGCTCTAGGCAAGTGATCATACCATCGTGATTATCTGGGTCATTAAGATCTTTTTGTACAGTTCTGTGTATTCTTGCCACCTCCTCTCAATATCTTCTGCTTCTGTTAGGTACATACCATTTCTGTCCTTTATTGAGCCCATCTTTGTATGAAACGTTCCCTTGGTATATCTAATTTTCTTGAAGAGATCTCTAGTCTTTCCCATTCTATTGTTTTCCTTTGTTTCTTTGCTTTGTTGACTTAGGAAGGCTTTCTTATCTCTTTGCTATTCTTTGGAACTCTGCATTCAGATGAGTGTATCTTTCCTTTTTTCCTTTGCCTTTCACTTCTCTTTTTTTCTCAGCTATTTGTAAGGCCTCCTCAGACAACCATTTTGTTTTTTTGAATTTCTTTTTCTTGGACATGGTTTTCATCACCACCTCCTGCACAATGTTATGAAACTCTGTCCACAGTGCTTCAGGCACTCTATCAGAACTAATCCCTTGAATCCATTTCTCACATCCACTGTATAATTGTAGGGATTTGATTTAGGTCATATCTGAATGGCGTTTTCATACTGTGGACTTTATTGACTATGCCAAAGCCTCTGACTGTGTGGATCACAATCAACTGTGGAAAATTCTGAAAGAGATGGGATACCAGACCACCTGACCTGCCTCTTGAGAAACCTATATGCAGGTCAGGAAGCAACAGTTAGAACTGGACATAGAACAACAGACTGGTTCCAAATAGGAAAAGGAGTACATCAAGGCTGTATATTGTCACCCTGCTTATTTAACTTATATGCAGAGTACATCATGAGAAACGCTGGGCTAGAAGAAGCACAAGCTGGAATCAAGATTGCCGGGAGAAATATCAATAACCTCAGATATGCAGATGACACCACCCTTATGGCAGAAAGTGAAGAGGAACTAAAAAGCCTCTTGATGAAAGTAAAAGAGGAGAGTGAAAAAGTTGGCTTAAAGCTCAACATTCAGAAAACGAAGATCATGGCATCCAGTCCCATCTCTCCATGGGAAATAGATGGGGAAACAGTGGAAACAGTGTCAGACTTTATTTTGGGGGGCTCCAAAATCACTGCAGATGGTGACTGCAGCCATGAAATTAAAAGACGCTTACTCCTTGGAAGAAAAGTTATGACCAACCTAGATAGCATATTGAAAAGCAGAGACATTACTTTGCCAACACATGTTGAGAAACTCTTGGCTAGAGGGACCCAAGCTCAGGACCAGGGTCATCCAGAAGAAACTAGGGAAGCCTGTCCAGAAAAAACTGAAACCATGGAGAAGAAACTGTCTATGAAACAGAAGGAGAGGGAGAAATACTCCTTAGCTGCTTCTTTCCTCTTGGGAGTACAGCATCAAATATGAGCATGACAGGGAAACCACAGGATCTTTTCTATAATATATTTAAATCTCCAATTAGCCTACTGCATGTATTAGAAAAAAGATCCCTTCAGATCTGACAGAACCTCACTAACATATGACTTGTGAGTGGACCACAGGCTGGATTAGAGTTCCCACTTGTCCTCTCAACTGAGCACCTTTGTGCTGTGTACAAACTATGCAAAGCTACATGGTGGACCTGAATGTAAGCTCTAGTCTCACCTTAATTACAGAATCTCAAGCTTCTTTTAATAAAACATGTAGTAACCATGAGAGAACTCATAATACAGAGATGAGAAAAATTGGTAGGATCAAAGAAGAGGCAAAAATGAGGTAAGAGTTTGTGGGAAATCTCTTAGAAGGTTAAGTTGCTAAACATAGGCTTTCTTTGCCAAGAACCCAAGACAAACACTGGAACAAAGACGCAAGCAAACATGAAAAGAACAGATACCTTTTAAAGCTTTGGAAAAACAGGTGTAAGTGGTGAGGGGTGAGAGAGAGTAAAGGCAGTAACTACCTTGTACCTTATAGGGAAAAAATAAAGTATTAATTTAAAAATTCTGATTAAACTAGCCTGGAAGCTCTAAGACCTAGAGTCTAAGTGATGAGGCATTGTCATTGTCATCCTTTGAAAGCCACAGACCAAATATTTGAGTTGAAGTTTATAAGTTTACCTTCAGTTCAGTTCAGTTCAGTTCAGTGGCTCAGTCATGTCCGACTCTTTGTGACCCCATGAATCGCAGCACGCCAGGCCTCCCTGTCCATCACCATCTCCCGGAGTTCACTCAAACTCATGTCCATCAAGTCGGTGATGTATTCCAGCCATCTCATCCTCTGTTGTCCCCTTTTCCTCCTGCCCCCAATCCCTCCCAGCATCAAAGTCTTTTCCAATGAGTCAACTCTTTGCACGAGGTGGCCAAAGTACTGGAGTTTCAGCTTTAGCATCCTAGAACACCCAGGGCTGATCTCCTTCAGAATGGACTGGTTGGACCTCCTTGCAGTCCAAGGGACTCTCAAGAGTCTTCTCCAACACCACAGTTCAAAAGCATCAATTCTTCGGCGATCAGCTTTATTCACAGTCCAGCTCTCACATCCATACATGACCACTGGAAAAACCATAGCCTTGACTAGACAGACCTTTGTTGGCAAACTAATGTCTCTGATTTGAATATACTATCTAGGTCGGTCATAACTTTTCTTCCAAGGAGTAAGCGTCTTTTAATTTCATGGCTGCAATCACCATCTGCAGTGATTTTGAAGCTCCCCAAATAAAGTTTCCACTGTTTCCCCATCTGTTTCCCATATAGTGATGGGACCAGATGCCATAATCTTTGTTTTCTGAATGTTGAGCTTTAAGCCAACTTTTTCACTCTCCTCTTTCACTTTCATCAAGAGGCTTTTTAGTTCCTCTTCACTTTCTGCCATAAGGGTGGTATCATCTGCATATCTGAGGTTATTGATATTTTTCCTGGCAATCTTGATTCCAGCTTGTGCTTCTTCCAGCCTAGTGTTTCTCATGATGTACTCTGCATATAACTTAAATAAGCAGGGTGACAATATACAGCCTTGATGTACTCCTTTTCCTGTTTGGAACCAGTCTGTTGTTCCATGTTCAGTTCTAACTGTTGCTTCCTGACCTGCATATAGGTTTCTCAAAGAAGTTTACCTTAATGATAGCTAATTAGTAAAATGGTGACTACCAAATAAGAGATAGGAGAAAAGTGGCTCAAAGAGTCACAGGATAAACTTAAATCATAGGGAAGAAATTAAGCCTGAAAAAAACTGTCTCAGACAGGACTATAGAGTAGTTGCAGAAAATAGCACAGAATATATTCATTCTCTGGAAAGGTATTTAAAAATGAAGTAAATATCAATCTGCTTGAGGCAGTCTTAGATAAAGACTGTAAGAGAAGAAAAACTAGAAGAATATTTTAAACTATTTTAAAGTAGCATGTATAATCATCTTTTTGAGATGAGTTAGTGAAAAAACCCGAACATCCAAGATTTTAACCCTTCTATATGAGATTGGTTTTATAGACATGAAGCAGAGGGTATGCACTGGTGGAAGTCATGGGAAGGGTATTGCTAACCTCCCCACAGTCAAAACTGGTTTCTCCAGTGGCCTGTCACACAGTGCAAAAGTTTGTCACTAAAGGTTTTTTACTTTGACGTGTCACTGCTATGATTAAAATACAATAATAATCTCAGAGTTATAGCATATAACTTGTGAACAATTATTAACTCTAGATATCAATTAAAATTCTTTTTGACAGATATCCAGGAGGGGTTTAAAAAGGACACAAAATTTCCTTTTGGAAATTTGATTTGGTGAACACTGCAATTGACACACTGAAAATGTGTGAAGGTATGAATGCATGTGTTTTTTTTAATTGTATATATACCCACATATATATACGAAATGACAACTATACAATATATACAAATGTATAACAACCTATAACGTGTATAAGTGTATGTGTGTGTGCTAGCTATACATATAATCAAAACAGCTACATACCTGGCCTGGTATTGTATTTGATCCACTGTATCAGTTCTTCCTGGGGCAAATTATTAAATTCTCCTATTATGCTCCATTGATTATGGAGGTTTGCATAACCTTGTATTGACATTATTGATACAAGACTGAGGATAAGAGGCATAAAACGAACTCTGAAAAAAAGCCAGCCAAAGAGCTGAAATGAAAGAAACCATTTATTTATAATTCTTATATGAACAGTGCTATTGGGTCAATAATATATTCTCACCTTTCTACCTAAACCAAGATGGATTACCATTTGATACTAATAATATACAAAATATAATAATTATCTATTGTTTAAAACCAGCAAATATTTTAGAATTATATGATCCAGTTAAAAATGGAGCTTACTGTTCTCTTGAAAAAATTAAAGAAGAAATACCTGATCCTTCCAGTACAGATTTACAACCAGGAGTTAAGGTTAACAAATCATAATTCTGACATATCCTCAAACTAAATCCTGTAATATCTGGATGTCTTTTATGGACATCTTGAATATCTAGGAAAACATCATTAGTACTGAAAATTTTTATCCTCTCAGGAATTTAAATATTATGATATTCTAAGGCAAAACATTTATAATCAAAACCAAGTAAGGGGTCTCTAGAAGTAACTTGGTCCCAAAATTCTAGCTACTTTATCTAGCTATCTTGCATATGAACTACAGTAACAGAACCCTAGAAACTGACAACTTTTCCACCGATTATCCAAGCCCAACAGACAATACTAGAGCAATTGCACTGCATCTTCTCTAGTATTACAAGAGTGCTCGAGGATAGTTTTGGTGGGCCATGAAGCTATTACACTGACCTAAATTTCAGAAATTATATTAGTGAGAATACTAATAGAGGGGAAAGTCACAGAATTATCAGCTAAAGTCTAGGAATAAATTTCAAGGCTACTTGAATTTGCTTTTCTTATGCTATAATGAATCACAAACTAGTACTTTAAATCACTTAAGCTAAACAAACACCAAGTGCCTTTATGTTTTAGATTAGTGAGCAAAACCATGAATAACTACATTACAGTTGCTATAGTGTTACAGAGCAGTTATGAAAGAATGAATACCTTACCCGCCGAGAACATATCAGGGAAGCCATAACACACATGTGAGGTGTCAAAAAGAGCTTCAGCCTCATAATTAAAATGGCAAGGGGAGTAAATGCAAACAACTGCAATGTGTGAAAAATTATCTATAAAAACACAAAACAAAATTAATATTCACTTCATATTTTAAAATTAGTATATGTACAATAAAGTATATTAAAACTATTGTTATTCACTAGGACAAGGATCTTTTAACTCAGTAATGCAACTATTAATATTCATTCATTTATTCAACAAAGATTTATCAAATGCCTGCTATATGCCAGGTACTGTTCTGAGTGCTTTGGATATAGTCGGGTGCTAAAACGACACTGAGCAATTCCTGTCCTCATGAGACTCACATTTTAGTACATTTAGTAAGGAGAGACAGAAAATAAATGGACATATCAAATAACAAAGCCTATTAAACAGTCTTTGAGAAAGTGGTAAGTATGATGGAAAAGGAAGGAGAGCTGAAAAGGAGACTGAAATGCAGGCTGTGGTGTGAGGTCACAAGCATAAGGTGCAAGTGTACTTAGGATCATCAGAGTGGAACTCCTCAAAAAGGTGGTATTTGAGCAAGGACCTACACCAGGTGAAAAAGGGAGTCACAGAGACTTAAAAATATGGGATGCTTCAAAAATTTGTGATATTCAGTCAGCAACAAAAATCATAACACAATCTAGATTATTTTAGAAGTAGTGGGATTGTATAAATATTTGTACTAATCAGTAGGACACCCCATTTTGATTAAGATGGAGTTGCACTAAGTTTTCAAACAAAACTTTTCTAACAGACATATTCATAAAATATCAACAAACTTCTCAGTACATAAATGGACAAAGAATTAATATGAGTAAAAGTAACTAAAAATCATGTTCTAAACTACTAGTATTAAAACAAGGTAAATAGTAAAAATAATATTTTCATCTATAAAACTGACAAATATTAAATTAATATTGAGTATTAGAGAGGATGCCATGAAACCACACACTGTAATAACTGGTATATTTTTGTAATTTAGCAATATTTATCAAGATCCTAGAAAAGAGCCAACCTTGGCTAGGGTCTAACCAAGACCCTAGAACCAAACCAACCTAAATTTTGAATCTAGGTATTAAAGGGAATAATCAAAACATAAAAATACTTCTACAAAGATGGTAACTTAAGTGAGTTTTTCACACCAGAAATAGAAACAAACTAAATGAACAATATAGAAGACTAAGTAAATTACTGCATTTTCACATGTGAAAAGTAAAGTGTTAGTTCCTCAGCTGTGTCTAATTCTTTACAACCCCATGTACTGTAGCCCCCCAGGCTCCTCTGTCCATGGGATTCTCCAGGCAAGAATACTGGAGTGGGTTTCCATCCCCTTCTCCAGGGTATCTTCCCAATGCAGTAATCAAACCCAGGTCTCCTGCATTTCCTGCATTTTAGGCGGATTCTTTACCATCTGAGCTACCAGAGAAGCTCCATTATCACATGTTATATAGACATTAATATATTGGAAGACTATTTAATGGTGTGGAACAGTTTTCAAAAACAAAGATCATGACATCTGGTCTCATCACTTCATAGCAAATATATGGGGAAAAAATGGAAACAGCGACAGACTTTATTTTGGGGGGGCTCCAAAATCACTGCAGATGGTGACTGCAGCCATGAAATTAAAAGACGCTTGCTCCTTGCAAAAAAAGCCATGGCAAACCTAGACAGCATATTAAAAAGCATCTCCATCACTTTGCCAGCAAAGGTCTATATAGTCAAAGCTACGGGTTTTCCAGTAATTGTGTACAGAATGACAGTTGGACCATCACGAAGGCCGAATGCTGAAGAATTGATGCTTTTCAACTGTGGTGCTGAAAAAGATGCTTGAGAGTCCCTTGGACAGGAAGGCGATCAAACCAGTCAATCCTAAAGGAAATCAATCCTGAATATTCTTTGGAAGGACTGATACTGAAGCTTCAATAACTTTGGCCACCTGGCGCGAAGAACTGACTCACTGGAAAAGACCCAGATACTAGGAAAGACTGAAGGCAGGAGGACAAGAGGATGACAGAGGATGAGATGGTTGGATGGCATCACCAACTCGATGGACATGAGTTTGAGCAAGCTCTGGGAGATGGTGAAGGATAAGGAAGTCGGGCGTACTGCAGTCCACGGGGTTGCAGAGTCTGACACGACTTAGCAACTGAACCAAAGTTTTCAGAATATAAAATTCTACATTTACAAAATAATATTAATTCTATGAAAACCATTTATGTGTGTATATAATATATATGCACAGGGGGAAAGACTATAAGAGAGTATACCTAAAAAGTCTACAGAGATTATTCCTGATTGGTAATTTTTCTGGTTTTTCAAATTTTAAAAACAAGTGCTATTCTTACAATCATAAACATGTAATTGATATTTAAAATGGAATGGCATATGACCCAGCAATCCCACTGCTGGGCATACACACTGAGGAAACCAGAATTGAAAGAGATACGTGTACCCCAATGTCCCAATGTTCATCGTAGAACTGCTTACAATAGTCAGGACATGGAAGCAAGCTAGATGTCCATGGATGGAGGTTTGTGACATTGTACAGGAAATAGGAATCAAGACCATCTCTAAGAAAAAGAAACGCAAAAAAGCAAAACGGCTGTCTGAGGAGGCCTTACAAACAGCTGTGAAAAGAAGAGAAGTGAAAAGCAAAGGAGAAAAGGAAAGATATACCCATTTGAATGCAGAGTTCCAAAGAATAGCAAGGAGAGATGAGAAAGCCTTCCTCAGTGATCAAGGCAAAGAAATAGAGGAAAACAATAGAATGGGAAAGACTGGGGATCTCTTCAAGAAAATTAGAGATACCAAGGGAACATTTCATGCAAAGATGGGCTCAATAAAGGACAGAAATGGTATGGACCTAACAGAAACAGAAGATATTAAGAAGAAGTGGCAAGAATACACAGAAGAACTGTACAAAAAAGATCTTCACGACCCAGATTATCACAATGGTGTGATCACTCACACTCACTCAGAGCCAGACATCCTGGAATGTGAAGTCAAGTGGGCCTTAGGAAGCATCACTACAAACAAAGCTAGTGGAGGTGGTGGAATTCCAGTTGAGCTATTTGAAATCCTAAAAGATGATGTTGTAAAAGTGCTGCACTCAATATGTCAGCAAATTTGGAAAACTCAGCAGTGGCCACAGGAATGGAAAGGTCAGTTTTCATTCCAATCCCAAAGAAAGGCAATGCCAAAGAATGCTCAAACTACTGCACAATTGCACTCATCTCACATGCTAGTAAGGTAATGTTCAAAATTCTCCAAGCCAGGCTTCGGCAATATGTGAACTGTGAAATTCCAGATGTTCGAGCTCGTTTTAGAAAAGGTAGAGGAACCAGAGATCAAATTGCCAACATCCTCTGGACCTTCGAAAAAGCAAGAGAGTTTCAGGAAAACATCTATTTCTGCTTTATTGACTATGCCAAAACCTTTGACTGTGTGGATCACAATAAACTGTGGAAAATCCTGAAGGAGATGGGAATACCAGACCACCTGACCTGCCTCTTGAGAAATCTGTGTGCAGGTCAGGAAGCAACAGTTAGAACTGGACATGGAACAACAGACTGATTCCAAATAGGAAAAGGAGTACGTCAAGGCTGTATATTGTCACCCTGCTTATTTAACTTCTATGCAGAGTACATCATGAGAAATGCTGGACTGGAAGAAACACAAGCTGGAATCAAGATTGCTGGGAGAAATGTTAATAACTTCAGACATGTAGATGACACCACCTTTATGGCAGAAAGTGAAGAAGAACAAAAGGGCCTCATGATGAAAGTGAAAGAGGAGGTGAAAAAGTTGGCTTAAAGCTCAACATTCAGAAAACGAAGATCATGGCATCTGGTCCCATCACTTCATGGCAAATAGATGGGGAAACAGTGGAAACAGTGTCAGACTTTATTTTTCTGTGCTCTAAAATCACTGCAGATGGTGATTGCAGCCATGAAATTAAAAGACGCTTACTCCTTGGAAGGAAAGTTATGACCAACCTAGAAGCATATTAAAAGCAGAGACATTACTTTGTCAACAAAGGTCTGTCTAGTCAAGGCTATGGTTTTTCCAGTAGTCATGCATGGATGTGAGATTTGGACTATAAAGGAAGCTGAGTGCTGAAGAATTGATGGTTTTGAACTGTGGTGTTGCAGAAGACTCTTGAGAGTCCCTTAGACTGCAAGGAGATCCAACCAGTCCATCCTAAAGGAGATCAGTCCTGGGTGATCATTGGAAGGACTGATGTTGATGCTGAAACTCTAATACTTTGGCCACCTGATACGAAGAGCTGACTCATCTGAAAAGTCCCTGATGCTGGGAAAGATTGAGGGCAGGAGGAGAAGGGGACGACAGAGGATGAGATGGTTGTATGGCATTACTAACTCAATGGACATAGGTTTGGGTGAACTCCGGCAGTTGGTGATAGACAGGGAGGCCTGGCGTGCTGTTGTTCATGGAATAACAGAGTTGGACACAACTGAGCAACTGAACTGAACTGAGATGTCCATCGGCAGATGAATGGATAATAAAGCTGTGGTACATATACACAATTGAATATTACTCAGCTATTAAAAATATCATTTACATAACAATATTTAATATTAATGATTAAACATTAATATCATTAATAATAATAAAATATTATTCAGCATTTGAATCAGTTCTAATGAGGTGGATGAAACTGGAGCCTATTATAGAGAGCGAAGTAAGGCAGAAAGAAAAACACCAATGTAGTACATTAATGCATATATATGGAATTTTAGAAAGATGGTAACTATAACCCTATATGTGAGACAGCAAAAGAGACACAGGTATAAAGAACAGATTGTTGGACTCTGTGGGAAAAGGCAAGAGTGGGATGATTTGAGATAATAGCACTGAAACATGTCATATGTGAAACAGATCGCCAGTCCAGGTTTGATGCATGAGGCAGGGTGCTCAGGGCTGGTGCTCTGGGATGACCCTGAGGGATGGGACAGGGAGGGAGGTGGGAGGGAGGGTCTGGATGGGGAACACATGTACACCCATGGCTGATTCATGTGAATGTATGGCAAAAAGCACCACGATATTGTAATTAGCCTCCAATTAAAAATAAAATAAAAACAAAACAGAATGGCAAAAATTGTACCTAAAGCTTTTTTTTTTTAAATGATGTTTAAAACCTGCCATCTTTAATTTTTAAAAATAATTCTTGAACCCAAGTTTGGAATGTGGAAAATGTATTTCAAAATCAACCCTTCATTTTCCTTTAGTCAGACTCACCCTTGGACAAAATCTGAATCATGCTTTGGAGAAAGAAAAGAAACCTACACATTTCACACCCAAATAGGTCCTTTTTGGAGGGCCACTAAATCACAGATTGGTAGATTATGTGAGCCATCTACTTTAATCAACTACCCAAAACAGGGATCACTTCTATAAATCTATGAACAGAATATTCACCATTTCCAGAATAGGAATACACCTGTTACAAAGATAGATGCTGTATATATGTGAGAAAATCTTTTCTAAAACTGAACTACTGTTTTCCTGTAACTTCCACACCTATTCGTGCATCTCAGTTCTCAATTATCTAAAAACTGTAATAATAATTTTGCACTATTAACTTATGCTTTCTATCCAAACAACAAACTATTCAACAATGCTGCTGCTGCTGCTAAGTTGCTTCAGTCATGTCTGACTGCGCAACCCCAGAGATGGCAGCCCACCAGGCTCCCCCGTTCCTGGGATTCTCCAGGCAAGAACACTGGAGTGGGTTGCCATTTCCTTCTCCAATGCAGGAAAGTGAAAAGTGAAAGTGAAGTCACTCAGTCGTGCCCAACTTAGTGACCCCATGGACTGGAGCCTACTAGTTCTATTAATCTGTGAATACAGAAGTGTACGGATTCCCAAAATATATTACTCAATACCAGTTTCTCAAAAGATGTAATTCCTCCCCCAAATTCTGTATCACTTCACTTTTTCAACGGAATAGCTCCAAATAAGTTGTATGTTATGACATATGCCTTCAGCTGTATGTCATATAAAGCCCTTTGGCAATAACAGAAAAACTTTGTTTATAATATAAAACACAAAATAAAATGGACTTAAATATAAAGGATATAATATAAAGTAATCACATAATATAATAAACTAGGGACTAGACAAAAATGAAGGCTGATGCAATACTGACTGTCATGCTCAAAATGAGGTATGAGTAGGTCAAAAGAATACTCAGGAGTTAATTCTTCTAAATGTTATCTCTCCCTAGCCTATCTTTTCACAAGTTCTTCACAGTATTATGATATTCTGGAACTAAACATTGTTTCTAAATCTCTTTCTTTTTCTTTCCTGTGAATTACTATTTCTTTCCTGTGAATTAGTATTCCTTCACTAATTTCTAAGCTTGTAACATAGAACAGTTGGCTAAAAGTAACTAATATGATGCAATAAATAAAACACAAGTGCATTAAATTATGAGTAAAAAATCACAATAGACTCCACTGATCTAACAAGCTTTAGTAATATCACGACAGTAAGGAGGTAACCCAGGGGTTCATTTAGTGAGCTGAGATTTGCAGACTGTCCCTGATTCAGAGGGTTGGCACAAAGCAAGGAACTTGGAACTTACTCCTGGTGAAAAAATTATCCTAAGGAATTTTCACCTAATTTTGAAACAAGCTGGAATGTACAACCTTTTGTTATATCACATTCAGAGTTTCTCAACGTTTCTGCCTCTCACACCCTGTCATTCCTAAGGTGAAGTGCAGTCGCTCAGTCGTGTCCAACTCTTTGTGACCCCATGGACAGTAGCCAACCAGGCTCTTCCATCCATTGGATTTTCCAGGCAAGAATACTGGAGTGGGTTGCCATTTCCTTCTCCAGGGGATCTTCCCCACCCAGGAATAGAACCCGGGTCTCCCACATTGTAGGCAGACGCTTTACCGTTTGAGCCACAAGGGAAGTCAAGGTGAAAACAGTTCCATCCCAAACCAAAGAGATTTATCAAGTGTGAGTCACAAGCGGGAGTAGGATTAGGTGCCAAGAAGACACAAGACTTCACATTGGGTACTGCCCGGAAAGCTATCATCTCCTTCTGTAAGATCTACTGTTTTTAGAAATTTAAATCTCTAATCTGTTTATGTATTAGGAGTTTAAAATATCCACTTTAGTTTAAAAAAATTAGAGATTTTCTATCACTGTCCTCTTTTTGGTCAGCTTGATTTCTAATTCCCTTTCAAAAATATATATATAATCTTTAGTGCCAATAGACTAAAATATTTAAAACTCAGATCTGACCATACCATCTCCAACTTTACAGCAAGGTCCTAAAAACGTCCAGCTTCTTTACATACAAAGTTCCCACAGTCTAAAGATGCTTACTTTTCCCACCTCCTTGTCTTTTTTATCCATCAACAACACTGATTTGCCTTATATCTATGGATAAATTTGGAAAACTCAGCAGTAGCCACAGAAAGGCAATGCCAACGAATGTTCAAACTACCGCACAATTGCATTCATCTCACACACTAGCAAAGTAATACTCAAAATTCTCCAAGGTAGGACTTAACAGTATGTGAATAAGAACTTTCAGATGTTCAAGCTGGATTTACAAAAGGCAGAGGAACAAGAGATCAAACTGCCAATATCTGCTGGATCACTGAAAAAGCAGAAGTCCAGAAAAACATCTATTTCGGCTTTATTGACTATGCCAAAGCCTTTGACTGCGTGGATCACAATAAACTGGAAAATTCTGAAAGAGATGGCAATACCAGACCACCTAACCTGCCTCCTGAGAAACCTGCATGCAAGTCAAGAAGCAACAGTTAGAACAGGACATGGAACAACAGACTGGTTCCAAATTGGGAAAGAAGTACATTGAGGTTGTATATTGTCATCCTACTTATTTAACTTATATGCAGAGTACATCATGCAAAATGCCACACTGGAGGAAGCACAAGCTGGAATCAAGACTGCAGGGAGAAATATCAATAACCACAGATATGCAGATGACACTACCCTTATGGCAGAAAGCAAAGAGAACTAAAGAGCTTCTTGATGAAAGTGAAAGA
Organism: Ovis canadensis; assembly: GCF_042477335.2. Taxonomy (NCBI): domain Eukaryota; kingdom Metazoa; phylum Chordata; class Mammalia; order Artiodactyla; family Bovidae; genus Ovis; species Ovis canadensis. Next base: position 76,855,129 of record NC_091248.1, on the reverse strand, counting down.
GGAGAGTGAAAAAGTTGGTTTAAAACTCGACATTCAGAAAACTAAGATCATGGCATCCGGTCCCATTACTTCATGGCAACTAGATGGGGAAAAAAATGAAAACAAAGAGAGACTTTATTTTCTTGGGCTCTAAAATCACTGCAGATGGTGACTGCAGCCATGAAATTAAAGGACATTTGCTCCTTGGAAGAAAAGCTATGACAAACATAGACAGCATATTAAAAAGCAGAGACATTACTTTGCCAACAAAGGTCTGTCTAGTCAAAGCTATGGTTTTTCCAGTAGTTATGTATGGATGTGAGAGCTGGACCATACAGAAAGCGGAGTGCCAAAGAACTGATACTTTTGAACTGTGATGTTGGAGAAGACTCTTGAGAGTCATCCAGGAGGTCAAACCAGTCAATCCTAAAGGAAATCAGTCCTGAATATTCATTGGAAGGACTGATGCTGAAACTGAAGCTTCAATACTTTTGCCACCTGATGTGAAGAACCAACTCATTGGAAAAGGCCCTGGGAAAGATTGAAGGCAGGAGAAGGGAACAACAGATGATGGGATGGTTGCATGACATCGCTGACTCAATGGACATGAGTTTGAGCAAGCTCTGGGAGTTGGTGATGGACAGGGAAGGCTGGCCTGCTGCAGTCCATGGAGTCACAAAGAGTTGGACACAACGGAGTGACTGAACTGAGCTAAACCAGATAAATTCATTACCTTCTGTCTTCCTAGATCTTCCCTGGTGGCTCAGAGGTTAAAGCATCTGCCTCCAATGCGGGAGACCTGGGTTTGACCCCTGGGTCAGGAAGATTCCCTTGGAGAAGGCAGTGGCACCCCACTCCAGTACTCTTGCCTGGAGAATCCCATGACGGCGAAGCATGGTAGGCTACAGTCCATGGGGTCGCAAAGAGTCGGACACGACTGAGCGACTTCACTTTCACTTTCTTTCACTTTCTGTCTTCCTTGCACGCGTGCATCCTTTGTCTTTAGCTAGCTATTCTTCTCTATACATTTTAAAGACCTTTCTCCAACTACCACATCCCCTCCACACAGATTTAATCACTTCTTCTGTACTACTTTTATATCTCCCTTTGTCACTGCACATATACTTACATGTTCTCATTTTTTCCTTCCACTATACACCTTCATTTCCATAGAAGTAAAAACTTGGTGTATAGTAGGCACATAAAAAAGATTAAATGGATAAATATACAGAATTAACACAAAAGATAAAAGTGGGCAAAATAAGAATAAATGGAGAAATGAATGACAATGAGAAGGTAGCAAACTAATGTGAAAAGGGGAGGCAGAAACTTAAAGAATACTTATGGAATTAGGTGGTTGCAGAGTGAGTGACAAACAGATAGATTTTGTTGCTATACTGCCTGGATTCATAGTACTTGGCTCTACAAAGCTCAGGTCACTCTAGCTTTCTGACTTTAGGCAAATTACTGACCATCTCTTTGCCACATTTTTTTTTAATATGTGAAATAAAAAGTAGTATTTACATCAGTGGGTTGTTGTGAGAATGAAAGTATTAAAGTATGTAAATAACTACCCCTTCCCCAACCAAAATACCTGGCACATAGGAAGCAGTAAAGTGCTGACTACTCCTCTGAGAGCACTGGAAATGGATTGGTAGTGGATAAACTCAAGATTTACTGCAAATTTGCTGTGAGACCTTAGGTGGACTATTTCATTTCTCCAGGTCTCTAGTTCTCGGCAGAGACTCTTCGCTCTTATTCCTAGAAACAGCAAGATTCCACTTCCCAGCTTCACTGGCAGTCAGGTGTGGCCCTATGTCTGAGTTCTGGCTGTGAGCAGGAAGCAATATTTGTCTATTTTCCAGGGATAGCTTTTACAAAGCCTCCAGTGTGCAGTGTTCTTTTTTCTTTGCTGGCTTGTACAAATCAAGCCTGAAAACCACAAGTTAAAGATGGCAGAACCATAGGTGGAAGAAATCTGGGTCCCTGAAACACTGCTTGTTGGAGAACCACCTGCTAATCCGAAACTCTGGTTTTAACTTTATATGAGCAAAGAATTAAACCTCCACTGAGTTGAGTAATTTTGATGTTATAATTTATCTTTAACAGCTAATATCATTTAATTAACATGATTTTCTTATTTGCAAAGTGGGAATAATAATACGAGACTCAAACAGCACAGTACATGGCACACAGTAACTATTCAAAACATATTGTTTATCATCATAAGCTATTTCTATTAAGTTCACAATCAGTTGTCCTTTCATGTAAATTTGACCTGTCCCTTAAGACTCAAAGTTCTATTACTTAGGAAATTATATTTCTAGCCCATGCTATTTTATCTCTTATTGCAAAACAATTTAGCACCATAAGAAAAGACTATCCTGTTTTGTTCTCCACTGGAATATTAGATGTATCTGAGAGCAGGAACACTGCTATACCATCTGTTGTATCCTATAACACTGCTAAGATTATAACTGATTGACCATCAAGTCTGTGTGTGGCAAAGTCACCAGTCACAGTACCTACCCTGCTGATGGCCCATAGCTGATTGGCTTAGCAGGCTAGAAATTAATGTTTATTATTGTTGAATGAATGAATGAAGGTAATTTAATTTAATTATACTCAGTGGTCATAAATCAGCTTTCTGGTTGTCAAGTCCTTATCACTCTTCAAAATTGAGAGCAGCTTAAAAAGCGGGAAGAATCAGCAGAAATCTACTACCAGTATTGAATCACTTTAGCACTGCTGATGGTGTACCTGCAGCAAGGTTATACCTTTGTGAATATCCTAGAACTTAAATATAATAGACAAATCTAGCAGAGATTAAAATGAAAGCTTTACCTCACCATGTTCAAGGAGCTGTTTTCTGGAATAAAAGAAAAATATTCTCTGTTAACTGACTGTTCATTATACTATGATTATATCAGAATGAACCTCTACTTATTTGTTCTTATATTTTAAATAAATTAATATATAAATAAAGCTGTTGGATAAAAATTACTAAGTTCTACCAAAAAATTACTAAATTAGATAAAAATTACTAAATATAGTGGAAATTTAAAAGGCATGATTTATAGTCATTCTATTTAAAGTGTATCAAAATGCTCTTCTTTGGTTAAGATAAAGTGGGTCTTACTGATTGGTAAATACTACCTCTGGAGAAATAAATAATAAAAAGAATATTTATGAAATATTCAATCACATACATATATTATGCTTTAGATAAGCACTGCTGTGACTTTTGAGTTATTTTTATTTTTCACAATTATAGATATGAACATCCTTGTACTTAAAACTCTGTAAGCATCTCTGAGTATTTCCTTAGGATAAATTTCTAGAATAAATTTTTTGGGTAAAGCATATAAATATTTTTAGTTCCACAAAAGTTGTTTTACAAATTTCCTAAATATTTATGTCTAAAAATTTACTAAAACTTTATGGCATACCTAATGTGTTCCAGACACTGTGCAGTGAACACAGTGTGAAGAGAACAGATCCTGTTCTTATTCTCCACAGTTTATGTTAGATTGGCAAGAGGTACAAGACTGCTTATTTTATTGCCCATTGTAAAGACAATATTTCACTTTTATAACAAAGCTTTGCAGTATAAAAGGCCTTGTCATATGGATTTTGGGTTTGGCAAGAGAAGTAAGACAGTATAAATATGAAAGTATGAAGTACAACGGAGTTCAGGGGCACACACGGATCCAGAGATTTTAAAAAAAAGAAGAGTAGGAGGGAAGGCCTCTTAGAAGAGTACTGAAATCACTAAATTACTTTGCCACCGCTGCAGCTCCTTCCTGACTTCTGCAGTCAAGAGTGGAAGTGGGGGTGGATGGATAGGTTCCCACATGTCCAGAAACCTGTCAGTCACAACAGAATCCTGTAGTGAGTGACTGCATGTAAGGGAGAGGCCTGGTAGGTAAGTATGATAATCACCAAAGACCCCAACAATAACTATGGATACAAATAAATCTAGTAACTAATTTAGAATATCAGTATACAATCAAATCATGAGAAACAAGTAGGATAAAAGAAAAACACCAAGATAAATGAGCAAATGAACTCTCAAGAAAGTGTTAATATAAGTAATAAGAGTATTAAATGAGAGTTCCAATTATTATCTTCACAGATGCTTAAGAGAACACTGCTGCTGCTAAGCCGCTTCAGTCGTGTCTGACTCTGTGAGACCCCATAGACAGAAGCCCATCAGGCTCCCCCATCCCTGGGATTCTCCAGGCAAGAACACTGGAGTGGGTTGCCATTTCCTTCTCCAATGCATGAAAGTGAAAAGTGAAAGTGAAGTTGCTCAGTTGTGTCCGACTGTTCGCGACCCCATGGACTGCCACCTACCAGGCTCTTCCGTCCATGGGATTTTCTGGGCAAGAGTACTGGAGTGGGGTGCCATCGCCTTCTCCATAAGAAAACACTGCATTCATATAAATAAAACAAGCTGTACTAAAAAAGAGCTTTCAGAGATAATGAAAAAAACTAATTTGCCAAATTTAAAACCTCAAAAGAAGGTCAACTAGCAGTGTATACAACTGAAAGTTGTGTTGAAGATGCATTCATGAAATTCTGAGAAGAGAAAAAAAGAAATTAAAAATGTGATAAATGTAATAATAGATGTTCAAAAAAGAGAGGCTAAAGCAAAAGAGAGAGGGCGAGAGAATATCCCTTGAGCTAAAGAAAAATTTGAGTGTTCAGATTAAAATTTCCATGAATAATTATATAAATAGGGCAGAAACTTTATTTAAAGAATAACAGCTGAAAACCTGCAAACTCTGGAGAGAGATATGGACATTCAAGTACATGAAGCTCATAGGTAACTCCCTCCACACACTGCAAATTCACTAGATATAATAAAACTGTCAAAAGCAAAAAATGAACTTCAAAAACAGAAAATCAGCTTATATAAGGGAACTCCTGTAAGGCTATCAGCAGATTTCTCAACAGAAACCCTTGTAAGCCAGGAGAGACTGGGATACTTAAAAAGTGCTCAAATAAAAAAATCTGCCATCTAAGAATATTTACCTAGCAAAGCTGTCTTTCAGATGAAGGTGAGAAAGACTTTGCCAGAAAAACAAAGTTGAGGGAGTCATCATCACTAGACCTGCCTTATAAGAAATGCTAAAGAGAGTCCTTCAAGCTGAAATAAAAGAATGCTAATTAGTAATATAAACATACATGAAAGTATAAAATTTGCTAGTAAAAGTAACTATATAGTCAATCTCAGAATACTGTAATACTATAATAGTGGTATATAAATCACTTAACTCTAGTATAAAAAGCCTGAAGCATTAAAAAATAAATGTAGCTACAATAATTTGCTAACTGATACACAATATAAGAAGATACAGATTGTGACATCAAAAGCAAAATGGGGACGAGGGAAGTAAAAAAGCAGAATTTTTATATGTAGATGAAGTTGAGCTGTTATCAGCTTAAAATAGACTCATAACTATAAGATGTATTATGATAACCACACAGCAAAAATGTGCAACAGATATACAAAAGAAAAAGGAATCAAAGTATACTACTATGAAAATCATCACATGATGAAGAAAGATAGCATGAAAGGAAGACAGACACTACAAAACAGAAAGAAAACAAGATGGCAAAAATAAGCCATCCCTATCTATCAATAATTACTTTAAGCATAAATTGATTAAATTCTCTAAAGACAGAGAGTGGCTAAACGGATAAAAAACAAGACCCAATCATGCCGCCTATGAGAGTCTCATTTTAGTTTTAAGGATACACATGAAGGATACACACTTTTAAGTGAATGGATGGCAAAAAAACATTCCACTAAAATGGAAATGAAAAGAAAGCACGGGTGTGTATGTGTGTGTGTGTGTGTGTGTGTATAAAATCAGGAGAAACAACCTAAGCTGAAAAATGTAACAAGAGAAGTTTGGAAGTTTATCATCAAACCTTTGAGGATGACATAGCACTTTAGATGATCACAAAGATCTAGGATCTTGATAACATCTAGGATCTAGATGAAAAGTCCCTGAGGGTCTCCTTCCCATCTCTCTTTGTTATTTGCATGTGTCTTTAAGAGGTTTCTAATCAGTATATGTTTCCTCTGTAGACACTACACCCAGAAAAAGTCCTTCCTGGCATTAAGGGACAGAAAGCTACTGAAACTGGAAAACCTGACTCTCGACCAATGCTGCTTTCAGAGAAAGGTCTTGATCAAAAGGGAGAAAGAAAAAAAAAATGGAAATCTCAATAGGAGTTGGGAGACAAGAAGGGGAAACTTTCATGCCCTGAAATTATAGAAGAGTCCAACAAGAAGAATAAGGATTCTTCTTCTTTCCTGGCAAGTATTCAGCCAACTAAAAGCCATGAATTTTTTGTTTACTATAGATCTCACGACTTTGTTTTCCCTTCCATAAAAGTGTTCTCTTCTCCTTGCTATGCAGCGACTTGCATGTGGCTCACCATAGTGGTAAACCTCAAAGTGCAATCCTCTGCTGAACCCCAGTAAACCCAATTTTGCTGAAGAAATCATCTGGCAGTCCAGTTGTTTTGTTAGGTCAACAGTGAATAAAGGAAATGTGGCATGTGTGTATACTCTAATACAATAGAGTATTATTCCACCATTAAAAAAAAAAAAAGAAAAACAAGGAAATCCTGTCATTCGCAACTACATGGATAAACCTGGAAGGCATTTTGGTATGTGAAATAGGGCAGATAGGGAAAGACAAATATTTTATGGTATCACTCATATGTGGAATCTAAAAGTGACCCCCAAAAACATAAAAGAAAGAGCAGAATGGTAGTTGCCAGGGTCTGGGGACTGGGCATAATGACGTGATGTTCCTTAAAGGGTACAAACATTTAGCTATAAGATGAAGAAATTCTGAGGAAGCAATGTGGCTTCAGCATAGTGGCTATAGCTGATAATACTGCACTGTATACTTGACATTTGCTAAGAAGGTAGGCCTTAAGTATCTACACACATACAAATACTCACAGTAACTCTGTGAGTTGATAGATGTGTTGAATGTGTTAATTAACTTTGTTGTGGTGATCACAACATTTACGAATATCAAATCATTGCATTATCTACTTTACACATATTTATTTTGCAAAAATCTATGAAAGAGAATATGAGGAACTATTTTTATGATATTGATGTGGGGAAGTATATCTAAGCACAGAAATTAACAGAAAACAGAGAGTACAGTTATGATTGTATAGAAATTTTAACCTTCTATAGAGCAATGACCATTAATAAGTTATAAGCTGACATTCTAAAATAAAGCCTGTTATACACATAACAGACAAAAGATTACTGTCTACACTATAAAAAGACACCATAAATAAATTTTCAAATGGACAAGAAAGAAATACCAATAGTCAACAGACATATGGGAAGATGTACTTCACTGGTAAATATGTAAAACTTCACTTCACTTTGTAAAATGAGTTACTTCTTAAAAAACTACCAGTAAGAAAATGCGGTTAAGAAAACTTAATAACATTGGTGTTCATAGACATGCAGAGAAATGGACACTCTCACCATTATCCTCTCAGTATCCATCAAATTGTAAAATATTCATAGCCTATGATCCAGCAGTCCCATTTCAAATATGTTAAATATGCTAAATACTGAAATAAGTGTTCAAATGAATGTGTATAAAGTTGATAATTACTCATAGCATTGGTTGCTACGACAAAAAGAGAAATATAATTTAAACCTCCAGTAATGTGAGAATGGCTAAGTACATGATAGTCACTCGTGATAATGAATAAATAAAACATGGGGACTACTATAAAGTATGAGCAAGATGCTCAAGAGAAGCTGTTAAAAAAAGTAAAGTTACAGAATAATACCAGTAAAAAAAACATACATTGTGCTTTCAGAAGTATTTTCTGAAATGATACATACTAAGCCATTTATAAACAGCACTAATTGAGGAATACATCTAAGAGAGTGGAATATTTCTTCTTTTCTTGATATACTATTTTTTCTGATTGTATCACCATAAGCATATAGTTGGCCCTTGAACGACACAACAGTGTGGGGTGCAGTTGAAAGGCTGAGTATAAATTACAGTCAGCTCTCCATTTACTTGGTGAATACTGAAATTCAATCAACCACAGATCTAGTAATAGTGCAGTGTTTATTACTGTAAAAAGTCTGCAAATAAGTGGAACCATGCAGTTCAAATCCATGTTGGTTCAACAGTCAACTGTATTATTTTCGTGGTTTAAAGGACCCTTCTGCCCAAATACCCATGGAGAGCCAGAACTTTCAGGAATGTAATCACCAAGAAAGACCTCATTTCCACCAACTCGCCACTCAAGTCTGTCCTCTACATTGTTGTTCAGTCACCAATCATGTCCAGCTCTTTGGTAACCCCAAGGACTATAGTCCGCCAGGCTCCTCTTTCTCTGTTCATGGGACTTCCAGGTAAGAGACATTCCCTTCTCCAGGGGTTCTTCCTGACCCAGGGATGGAACCCGCATATCCTGCATTGACAGGTGGTTTCTGTACCACTGACTGAGCCACCATACCCTCTCAATTTTTTGAGACAGCAGCCATGTATCATGGGCTTCCCCGGTGGCACTAGTGGTAAAGAACTCACCAGCCAATGCAGGAGACATAAGAGACACGGTTTTGACCCCGGAGTGAGGAAGATACCCTGGAGGAGGGCGTGGAAACCCACTCCAATATTCTTGTCTGGAGAATCCCATGGACAGAAGAGCCTGGAGGGCTACAGTCCACAGGGTCGCAAAGAGTCATTCAAGACTGAAGTAGCTTAGCACACTTGCCATGCACCCCTTCATCTTCTATTATTCAATTAAATATCTCAAGTCTCTTAATGCACTCCTTATGTGAATAGTTTTCAGAGCTCTAAAAACATTGTTTTTAGAATGTCAAGACACATTCTCAGGGCTCCATCTGACCAGAACAAGGTAGAGTGGATCTATTAACTCTCTTGAATCGGAAACAGTTTCAACAAATAAGGTTTAACCATTTCAACTGTAAGATTCTAATTAGCTCTTCTGGCTACCATACAAAGTTGTTTACTGAAAATATAAGCAGAGGGCTATGGTTCATGGAAGCCCTGTGCACTAATTTTATAATATTTCTGTAAATCTAAATGGTCCTAAAAAATAAACTTTTTAAAAAAACAATAAATGTAATGGCTATATGTACAAATATAATGCAATTTGAGTTAAAATTTTTTCTCAGAGGAAGTTTTCCTCACAATTTATTTCTCATGTCCTATAACAGTGTGTGCTTTAGTTATATTTTGCTTGTATTTGTTTATACTATAATTTTAGTGACTACTAAAACCACAAATAAATGTAATAAACAGTTTTAACAATAAATGTAGGAAAAACTATTCCATGAATACTCAGAAAAGCAAGTTGCTTTCTCTGAAAGTTAAAAAAAATCACCAAAAAAACACTTCAGCTTGCTTATTTACTGACTTTAAATTGTAGTGACTTTAAATTTACTGACTTTAAATTGTACTGACTTTAAATTGAATTACTTTGAGGTAATTCACAAATATAAATCCTTTAAAACAAGTCCAAATGCATAAAAAAGACACAGCCATCATATAGTCTTTTTTTTTCTTTCCAAGAAGAAGAAATCTAAGTTTGGTTCATGTTTCCTTTTGTAATCATGATGGTGACGTTTAATGTACATTCATTTGGAAAACTGATATTATAGCAAGTTATTTAATAACCAAATATTAAAAACAACTATGATATAATTACCTTAGATAAGTGTTTGCACATAAGACACACTGAATATCACGAATAGCCTGTGAACAGAATCAAATTGATGAAACGTCTAAGGAATTAAGTGATATTTTAAATGCCATGATTCATTAACAAAGACATCCCTACTAGAAAGAAGTATTTTTATTGTTAAACAAGTCCTTGGAAACAATTTAGTTCCAGCTCTGCCTTAGGAAAGCAGGAAGTTGTAACCTCCTTCTCTATGAAAATGAAAGGTACTAGAGTAAATCTTTGGGTCTAAAATTCTAAGGTTTATATATGGGTAACTTCTGACTGGAGTTTAAGTTTATATTTTACCAGATGCAAATGAGCTGTAGTTGGGGGAGTGGTTTCCACAAAGGAGGCAGGTTTCTCCAAAATTTCAGAGGCTATTTTATGTCGAACTTCTAAGAAATTAGGACTCTCTCTCTCTCTCTCTCTCTCTCTCTCTCTCTCTCTCTCTCTGTCTACAAAGACGATATTCCTACTCAAACTCCTGATTATTATAAATTAGCTGTGGCATACCTGCCTCCCTAGTCTACCTCAGCCTAAAGTGACTGCTACAGAAGGCTTAAGAGCACTTATCAGGATGTATCAGCTAATGATGAGAGAGGGAGAGGGGGAGGATTAAAGATGAGTATGAAGCTATGTTGGCCAAAAAGGTTTCAGCAGCATTTATAGACAAGAAATTTACAAGAACTTAAAATTTTGTACTCTGCATGGTATGTGGCTTATAACTCACAGATAAACATTGAAAAAAATACATAATAAAATTTGGACTCAGATGTTATATCTAAGTTTAGAATTTTTAACTTCTCTCATTGATCCAAGAGCATCCTGCATGGAAGAATGTTTCAAATAACAAAAACGAGATTACACTCCTTGTGACAAGCAAAAGCCTATTCAAAGGTACGGACAACAGAACGCACACACTTATAGGAGTCTAAGATTCAGCAGTGTCATGGTAAAATGACACTACACACGTCTTGCTCCTTTCCTTCCCAGAAGTGATTTCACACAGGTGGAAAGTTAAATGAACATCAGAAGTATCCCTGACGTGAAAAATAAGCCATAACAGGACAAAGAACAACTGAGGCATTTATGTGGATGCAAAAGTGGAGTTAAGCTTTAATGGCTGCAGGGATGGTTATGTCTGCGTATACATGCGGGCATGTTATGTCTGTGTATACTGTATGTTATGTCTGTGTATGTGTATACGTGCGGGGATGGTTATGTCTGTGTACACGTCTGGGGATATGTGTGTGTGCACGCCGGCTACTGCACAAACATGGTTTGAGCTGCGGTATGTTTGGGAGCTAGTATTTATGAGGCTGTATATCTTTATTTTTAAATTAGTTAATAGTAGATCTAGCTGTCATTTTCTCCTGTGCTGGATAGTTAATTCTTGCATTAGTACTTACAAGTGGGACCTCATAAGAGGAACACAAGCTGACACGATGGAACAGACAAACTGGCTAACAGAGAAAACCTGCAGCTCGAGCTGGGCAGGGTCAAAGCAAGGGAGAGCAGCAAACTTGTGTGTGGTTTACTCACTCCCTCTCATCACCTCTGTCTATCCTGACTCTTTCCAAGTGGTGCCTAGGGAACTAGACCAAGGGTGAAGAAGCACAGATGTAGAGGGAATGCCTTTCTCACTCATAAATTAGTCATCTTCGATATGAAAACAAAATAATAAGAAATGTGGGAATTGAAACTACATAGAAAGACAGGCAATTTGACTTTAAATATAGAATACTGACTTCAACAGAACCAGCTGAAGTAGAGACAACTTGCTCTGGCAGTAGAGAAATAATGTTACTGCTATCTGCTTAAAAGCATAAAACACCTACTGACTAAAGGCAGGGCAATTTTTCAATAATATAAATAAAGATGGTTCAAAATTGCTAAAAACTGAGGACCCACTGTCTTTAACCAGGCTTTCAGACAAACTACTCCCAGACCAAGAAAATCTTCCAGTAGTATTTTAAACATTAGTTCTTCTATGGTGATAATACTTTCTTTTTGTGTGTGAAAACAGTGAACAGAAGAGAATGATATTTTAATGGCTATACAGATTTCTATTCATGTTTCAAAATGGATCAAGACTTCTTTGAATGTGTCTTATTTTGAAAGATACTGAAATGGTCATTCTACTTTTTTTAGTACCAATAACAATTGCAATTATTTAATCATTTGGGAAATTACTTGTTCATTGTTCCCACTGGATCAGATTGTGAGTTGCAAGATAGGGTGGACTTGTCTTATTTATCCCAGTGTACCTATAGTGTGTATAGTTCTTACCATATAGTGGGTAACTGACACATTTCTTTTGAAAGAATAAATAAAAATATCTTTTCTAATGTAGCAGATTAAAAACTCCATATAAAGTGAGATAAAGAAAAATCTGAATAAAAAAAGGTTTTAGGGAGGGGTAGAGTCATCCTAAAAGTAAGACAGAATTCTGAGCTATTAGCACTAATCTAAGTCCTTGTCTTAAACCCAAAAGCAAGTAAAAAAAATTTTTAAATACCTTTTTAAAGATAAAATAAGTAATCACCACAATAGTTGGAAGCAACAATGTCTTTAAGTATCGCACTGGCGTCTGAAATATAGCAAATTATTCAAAGTATTTTTTTATTAAATTTTATACTATAAAAGTCTATTTCAAATTGTCACAATGAGATTTCTTAAAGGTAAAAGATATCTTTGTCATTAACAGAATATATATTATCAAGTTTCATATTCTAACATAAGAATCAAAATTATAATGAGTTACACAAATATATCAAAAATTATAATGATGAAAACTATTAAAGCAAAATTAGCTATGGATATTATTTTTTCCTTTCTTGAGTTTTATCTTCCCTTTATTTATACAATAGTAAGTTTTAAAATGTGTGTTTATTGATCCATGGGCCCTAGATTATCATCTCCTGGGCTTTCAGTTTCTATTATTTTCATTTGTGAAACTATAGGACTAACAAGGGAGAAAGACTAAGTAATTACTATAAGTATAAATAAATACTGAAACAAAAACAGCAGCTAAATAATTCTCATGAGTTGTGATAGGGAGTGATTTACCACTTAACTAAATTATATATTTCTTAAATGCAGGAACCAAGTTATTTAACTCTTTGTAGTCCTATTACAAACTGCCTCATAGATAATTAATGGTCAATAATTGTTTTTGAATGAATGTATGACTGATTTGACAGATAAGAGATAATCATATATTATTACTAGCATATTTACTTGGCAATGTTTTATTATAAAATTTTGTAATATTTGAGATATTAAGTGAAAGAAAACTGAATTTTTAAAAAACAAAACAATAATTTGGGTTTATTTTTCCTGAATACTCTCATACCACCATCTGACCTAGATTATTAAAAGTAACTGAACTGCAATAATAGTAATTGACCATAGGTCACATCCTGTGCACTTGGCCTGGTAGGGGCCATTGTTCACTGATTTTACAGGTAAGAAACTAGATGAGAATGGCCATATTATTAGCAAAAGTTATCATAAAAAATGATAAGAATAAATAAATTGGGTGTTTCTAAATAAAATTTTTGAATTTCAGATTAAGGAGAAACTTAAGGGCAAGAACTCATCATACCTGTAGAGGAAAAAAATAAAAGAATCACTCATACCGCTTTTTCCATGAAGTCAAATTCAGGAGCACAGGTGTAAATTAAGGTATCAAAATCTGTATATCTTAAGATTCTGGCAGCAATAAGGTCACTCAGGCGAATCTGGAAGAAAAATTAAAATCACAAAAATAATTATAGTTAATAATAATTGGTTTGCTGCAGCAGTAATAATGTCTACAGAGAAGATATATCCATGGTACAAGGACGCCTCTTCAAGAAAACAAAAAATACAGTGAACCCCATTATGTGCTGAGTAATGAACAAAACTGAAAACAAACAGAAATATCAAGAGAAATGAAAAGGAAAAAGAAGTCAGGAAAAAGAAGTAGATAAGACGATAATACAAAGAATGAGCTAAAATCAACATTTACTGGGCACAAACCACCATGCAGTTGACCAAGAAATTTCGTGATCGGATCATTTATCAAGAACAAAACATTTCATGTTAACCCCTTTTATCACATATTGTAAATCATTAACAAATTTTCCGTGTGTTGTCATTTTCACAAAACCTCATACATTAAGCACAGTTTTTTAGTGCTTCTTGAATTTTTCAGACATACGTTGAAGCCATTAACAATGAAGCTATTCTTCAAGAGAATTACAACTATACATACAACTCTGATTTAGTTACTTGGTCTGGGAAGGCCTTTAAAATAAATACCATCAACTAAATCCAATGTAGAACTATTTTCTACTGATCACTTATCATTTACTTTGGTGAGACAATTATTTTTACACTGCATCCTTAGAAGGTAAGAAAAATATCTGGTATGCAAAGCAGTAATTCAAATTACTTTACAAGAACATAAATTATTTTATATCAACTTTGATGATTATGGTTTTCAATTACTCATCATTGCATTATCTAGCAGGACCAAGCATAATTTACAGTTAACTTTATTTTTCTAATTTAGAGTAGGGCTGGTGACTAATGATAATTTAACCAAGCCACTTTAGTTTCAAGTCTTTCTCACAGTTGTCACATAGAAGTCACTTAAGAATACCAAGGGTGTATGCGTGTGTGTGTGTTTTAGGATTTGTAGAGTTGGGTGAAAATGTAAGGCAAGTAAATCACAGATTAACTTAATAATAACTTCAGATGCCTAAATAAAGTTTACCATAAAATATATATCCCCTAAAGAATAAAAATTTAAGAATGACAAATAAACCTAATAAACCACAATGCAGAGGTAACAGTAAATGACAAATCCTTATATTTTGAAATTTCATTTACCATTAAAATGCATATAGGGTCAATTGTACTGGATAGTGATAGCGCTTGTCATTTTAAGAGAGTTAACTACAATAATCCCTTGTTAAGTTTGAAGCAACTTCATCAGCAGACAGGGTTCTAACTGGAGAGTACTAGATATGGTAAATTTCAGGGGAGATTATTGCATGATACACTCATCTATCTTCTATCCAAACAGAAAGTGCTAAAAATCAAAAGTTAAATTCATGTACTGCTTTCTATTCCCTAAACAAATTAGCTGATAGGAATTTATCTTTGAAAAGAGCCATCATTTGAGGCATTAGCCTTAAAATAGACAGAAACACTGTACATTAGGGATGTGGTCCATATATGTTCTAGAAGATGAAAAGATAGAGAATTTTTATCATATTCTTTATATAAGAAAAACTATAAAGATATCAAATCACACCTTAATTTTAGTGTCTAATTATAAATAAAACTTTGATTTCTATACTTCAAAGTTGAGGACAGACTGTTCATATTTACATTTATAATGAATCAATAACTTGCCAAACGGATTATTTGTATTTTAACCAAAACATAAACAACTATTTAACATAATTTTTTCCAAGAAGGTTTAGTCACCATTCATTAATCTACTTTTTTCTTAGTGGGCTGAAAAAAATCTACAGGATTTTAGTACTGACTCTGCCAATAACTAGCTGGGGACTTTGAAGAAGGTACTCAGCCTCCATAAAATATAGAGGTTTCATTTTAAAAGAGATGGTTTCAAAGTCTTCTCCAACTATACATTTACAGAACTTTTAATGTTCTAACTAGAAAGTACTTACATGGTCTGAAACACCTAAAATTTTAGACGTCAGAAATTTCAAAGTGATTGTTCCAAAAAACCAAGCACTACCTTGAATTACCTAGAAAATAAACAAAATAGATAGAAGTCAGACGACTAAAAAGCCCTTTCTCTTGGAAATTATTAATAACAAACATTCTAATAACAAGTCCTAAGTGAAAGGGAAACACAAACTTGAAGAATTTTTTTTTAAAATAAGGTAATGAAAACTACATACTAGAAACTAAGGAATGTATGTAAACAGTGATCAGAAGAAAATGCATGGCCTCAAAAACTTCTAACAATAAAAATATGGGGGAGAATGGATACATGTGTATGTATTTGCTGGTCCACTGAAACGATCACAACATTGCTAATCAGCTATATCCCAATGCAAAATAAAAAGTTTGTAAAAATTAGAGTAAAAATAAATGAAAAGCCTGACTCAAACATCTAGACAAAAAAACAACAAAATAAAAACACATGAAAGGAAACACTCAAGAGAAAAAGTCAATTATATTTACACCTATGTGTATCCATTTTGTTGTCCTTTATTTCTTCTGAGTGTTCTAAGATTCTTTCATCATTTACTTCCTGCTTCAAGGACTTCCATTTAAGGGTTGCTCTACTAAAAACAAATTCTTAGTTTTCCTTCATCTGAGAATATGTTTTACTTTCCTCTTCATTCCAAAAAGACACTTTCACTGTATATATAAATTATCATTCACAATTCTTTGCAGCATTTTTCAAATGCTGTGCCCCATCCTTCTGGCTCCCATAGTTATAGAAAAGAAGTCTGGTATGTTTGAAATCTGTTTGGGCCTAAAGGTAATGTCCCATTTCTCCCTATATGTTTTCAAAACATTTTCTTTGCCTTTAGTTTGTAGCAGTTTATGATTGTGCCTTGACATGGATTTTGTTAGCTTTATCCTACTTTGGATTCAGTTTATATATATATATATATATATATATATATATATATATATACACACATACATACATACACATACACATGCATATGGCTACTTTTGAGTTGCTAATCTTCTCTTTTGTATTTTAGATCCATGGAGTAATTTTTAGTATAGATGGAATTTAAAAATCTGTGTTCATGAGTAAAGTGAAGTTGAAAGTGAAGTTGCTCAGTCATGTCTGACTCTTTGCGACCCCATGGACTATAGCCTACCAGGTTCCTCTGTCCATGGGATTTTCCAGGCAAGAACACTGGAGTGGGTTGCCATTTCCTTCTCCAGGAGATCTTGCCAACCCAGGGATTGAACCCAGGTCTCCCTGAATGTTGATGAGTAAACCTAGGCTTAACCATACTGTTCATGCCTGACCTTCAGTTCAGTTCAGTCGCTCAGTCGTGTCCGACTCTTTGCAACCCCATGAATCGCAGCACGCCAGGCCTCCCTGTCCATCACCATCTCCCGGAGTTCACTCAGAGTTGCGTCCATCGAGTCAATGATGCCATTCAGCCATCTCATCCTCTGTCAGCCCCTTCTCCTCCTGCCCCCAATCCCTCCCAGCATCAAAGTCTTCTCCAATGAGTCAACTCTTCGCATGAGGTGGCCAAAGTACTGGAGTTTCAGCTTTAGCATCATTCCTTCCAAAAAAATCCCAGGGTTGATCTCCTTCAGAATGGACTGGTTGGATCTCCTTGCAGTCCAAGGGACTCTGAAGAGTCTTCTCCAACACCACAGTTCAAAAGCATCAATTCTTTGGCGATCAGCCTTCTTCACAGTCCAACTCTCACATCCATACATGACTACTGGAAAAACCACAGCCTTGACTAGATGGACCTTACTCGGCAAAGTAATGTCTCTGCTTTGTAATAGGCTATCTAGGTTGGTCATAACTCCTTCCAAGGAGTAAGCGTCTTTTAATTTCATGGCTGCAGTCACCATCTGCAGTGATTTTGGAGCCCAAAAAAATAAAGTCTGTCACTGTTTCCACTGTTTCCCCATCTATTTCCCATGGAGAGATGGGACTGGATGCCATGATCTTCGTTTTCTGAATGTTGAGCTTTAAGCCAACTTTTTCACTCTCCTCTTTCACTTTCATCAAGAGGCTTTTTAGTTCCTCTTCACTTTCTGCCATAAGGGTGGTGTCATCTGCATATCTGAGGTTATTGATATTTTTCCCGGCAATCTTGATTCCAGCTTGTGTTTCTTCCACAAACCAGATGCCATGATCTTAGTTTTCTGAATGCTGAGCTTAAGATTACAGTAAGATTTTGTTTTCCTTTTTGTAAGTATTTACATTCTTTATGATACACAAAGAGTTCCCCTTGGGTTTTGAGTAAATTTCAGCATAAGCTCAGTTCAATATTTACCTTGCAACTAAACACTGAGGTCTCCCATTAAGCACTGAGTTTGCTCCTATTGAGGAAAACTGTAAGTGAATCACTTAGGCCTAAAAGTACTTGTTTAGGCTTTATGTCATAAATATTTATCTTTCAAAAGATACAAAGAAGCTAAAAATAGAGAATACCTAGTACCTAGCAAGGGGAAAAAGAGTCTTTCTTCCAACTAACCACATGATGGTAAAGAATATTAAAATTAGGATTTGATCACTCATAAGTGACAATTTTCCTATACATTGTTTTACTATCATTCAATTCAAAAACATAAGGATTTCCTTGTTTTAAAATTTCCCAATTATGACAGAATAAGATATGCAACATAATCTTTATTCCATAGGCATGTAAGAATTACTTGGGTAATAAAATAGATGTTTTCATTAAAAAAAAAAGTGTCAGTTCAAAACAGTTTTGCCTTTTCTTTTACTCTTTTCAAAAAAAATTAGCCATATAAAGCGAGCATATCTTTTATGCTGTTTAGATGACTATGATGGTTCATTTCTCCCTTTTGCAAGAGACTGGTGGTATTAATTACATCAGTTTAAAAACATACATATAAGCTGAATATTCATAATATCTTTTCTCTGATTCAGATTTTTGTTTCTTTGAAATTCTTGAGTTGAAAGCTTTTTATTCTTTCTGATCTAAAACTGAAAATATACAAGACAATAAACTTTCCTCTGAGCACAATGTTGGCAGAATCCCCTAAATATCCACAGGCACTGCTGATTTGCTGTCATTTTACAATGATTTGTAATTAAAACTTTGCTTTTCTTTTGAGTTCAATTATTATATAAAAATCTTAAAATTTTCTTTCTGATTTCTTGGTTTAATCTTTTAAAAAACAGGCATTGACAATTTTTCTAAAATAAAATAAACTCATACATCATACATTAGAAAGGTAATGTGATTCAAAAACTTAAGTGTATTTTCATCATGGTTATGGGAGAATGCTTCCAGTAATGAGAAACTGGCAACTCATCCCATTTTGTTCATTTGCATTCTGAGTAGATATTTACCTTATATTTTCCAGTTTTACCATAACAATATATAATATGTAATCACACAGTTCTTCTGTATGGCAGATTTTATTTTTTAGAAAGAGTACATTAAAGACCCAGAGAAAAAGAATGTTATCTGCCTGATATTATAAGAGGTAAGTCATTGCAACACCTACCTAATAAAATACTTACTTTACTTTGCAACATAACCCACAAGTATAAAGGTGACCGGGGCCACTCATGTGTACATTTGGGGACAAGTGAAACAAAGATCAGGTAGTGGGTGAGTTGAAATTAAAAAGGGACTGTGAGATTGCAAGGAAAATGTTAAAAAGACAAAGATAATAA
Organism: Ovis canadensis; assembly: GCF_042477335.2. Classification (NCBI taxonomy): domain Eukaryota; kingdom Metazoa; phylum Chordata; class Mammalia; order Artiodactyla; family Bovidae; genus Ovis; species Ovis canadensis. Next base: position 76,835,991 of record NC_091248.1, on the reverse strand, counting down.
GAATCTAAAGATGGAAAATGAAGGAAAGATTGATGATGAATAAATGCAGAAAAAACAAACAGGGACAGCAGGGACAGAACTACAGATTGAGTTATGTTGAAGAGAAGGTTACTAAGTCTAAAGAAAAAAAAAACCTCAAAGCAAATAGAAAAAAAAATTAAAAGCCAGGTAGTAGGGTTATAGCAGAATGAAAAGTAAAGAACAACGGCCTGAAAGTAGTGCTGAAATAAATGAACTAACTTCTTGAAAAGGACTTGTAGGTGTTGCTAAGGACTATTTCCCACCTTGTGAAAGTAGCTTTAATATTTATTAACTATAAATCATTCAATTCTTAAAGTACATTATTTGTATTCAGTTTATAGAAATAAATAAGGATTTGAAGAAATTGTGGTAAAAATGTTAAACCTTACCCAAAAGTGGAGTTCAGATACTCCAAATCTTTGAATTTTATTTCTCTTTAGAATTATCACCTAAAATTCATATGATATAAAATAAAATAATTAAATAAAATTAACATTTATACTTTATATGAATGATACATTTCAAAAATCATGTAGACAACCCCTTCTACCTTGGTTATCACCAGACATTTTCCTTCATTGTTGATTTTTCTGAATTTGGACATGGAAAATTTTGGGGGGTATGAGAGCCAAATGCTTTCTCTGCCAAAAAGTTGACTCTAGAATCAAGTTAATTCCTCACTAAGTTACTTGGGATGTTTTATGTATGAAAACTCCTCTGAGGAGGCAGATGGTGTAGGAAAGGTACATTCCATGCAAGTGTACACATAAGTTACCCAGCAAAAGGAGAATTCTTCCTCTCCAAACTCCCACATATTTTAAAATGTTAAAAAATACGTCTAACTGAATTTATAATAAAGAAAAGGCACTTATCAGGTGCCAAGGAAAGGAGGTGATTTTAAAAAACTAAACCATTAATTAGGAGAGAACCTATGACAGTTTTTAAGGAGGTCTGTAGACCAGAGTTACAGGGTTACAAATGTGAGCTTATATTAAGAGGGAGGGCAGCAGAAGTGACTTGAAGCAATGTAAGGTTAATTAAGACTCATGCAGACAGCTGGGATCCTCAAAATCCCTGGGATCCTTGATGCTATCAACTAAATATTTATATCCCTGTACAAATCCATATGCTGAAATGATAATCTCAAATGCAACATATTTAGATGTGGAAACTTTGTGAGGTAATTATATAACATTATGAAAGTGGGAACTTCATAGATGGGCTTAATGCCTTTCTAAGAAAGGACATAAAGAAAATCCCTTTATCCATCATGGGAGGACAAAGCAGATATCTGTCTATAAATCAAAAAGAAAGCTCTTACCATGAACTACATCAGGTGAAATCTTGATCTTGCACATTCCAGCATTTAGAATTGTAAGAAATAGATTTCTACAAAAGCTACCCAGTCTGGTATTTTTATTATAGTAGTCTAAGCTGACAAAGATGTACAGGGACTAGGAATACTTCTACTACTGTCTCTGCAAGTTGGTAAGGTATTTGTTTATTCTCAAGTTGGTATTGAAAAACAAAAGCTCCAATGAGAAACAAATCTTAGGCCTGTGTATTGTTTAGATCTGGAGGAGCATTTTCTATCATCTATTTGGCCCAAGATGAACCAGATTTCCTGAACTTCCAACAACAGAAAAATATAAATGTACCATATTATACAATGCAAAATTGCTTGTAAATGCAAAATACAAGAAATAAATCAAGTGCCCAGACATAGGACAGTGGTTAAATTATCTATAGAATATGCAGAAGGGAATACTTACTATGAAATTATAAGGAAGGTTGAAGATCTCTATCCAGGAAAGGTTACTAAGTGATACCCAGGATAGGTTGATAAATCAAAAACACAAAAGACTATAGTATGCTACCTTTCATGTAATTAAAAGGGGTTATGATTAAATATATATGTAATATTTATTAGCGCAAAAAAGAAAAAAGTAAATGGGTAAACTAGAAAACCAATGAGCTATCTCACTTATAAGAAATAGGGAGGGGACATCCCTGGTGAAGTCCCTGTGGTTAAGAATCTACACTGCGATGCAGGGGACGCAGGTTCAATCCCTGGTTGGGGAACTAAGATCACATGTGCCTCAAAGCAATTGGGCCCCCTTGCCACAAATGGAGAGTCCGCGTGCCACAATGAAAGATCCCACATGATGCAATGAAGATCCTAGGACCCAACACAGCCAAATAAATAAATACGTTTTTTAAAAGAAATAGGCAGGACCAAGGTAAAAAGAAAAGTGGAGAGAATGAGGTGGAAGAGAGGAGAGAAAGTGGTATTTTTCTGAGTATAAGATGTATATTTCTTATTCCTAGAAACATGGTACTTTTCACCACAAAAATAATTAAAATCAATCAAGAGGGAACTTTTGCTTGTGGTCAAAGTTGGTACAACAGGAAAGAAATTTACTTCCCCATCTTTAACAACTAAACACAAGCAAAATAGGTAAGAGACTACTATGAACAATTAAATGTCAGTGTATTATATTTTTTAATTATATTATTTTAAAAAATGGATCCATTTCTAGAAGCATATGATCTACCAAGACAGAATCATGAAGGAAGAAAAACTCTGATCACACCTATAACTAGTAAGGATATTGAATCATATTCAAAAATCTCTCAAAAAACAAAAGCAGGACCAGCTGGCTTTACTGGTGAATTCTGCCAAATATTTTAAGAAGAACTAATGTCAATCCTTCTCAAACTCTTCCAAAAAATTGAAGAGAAAGGAATAATTCCAAACATATTGCATAAAGTCAGCGTGTTTCTGATACCAAAGTTAGACAAGGCCACTATAAGAAAATGAAACTATAGACCAACATCCCAGATGAACACAGATGCAAAAGTTCTTATCAAAATATTATCAAACCAAATTTAACATCACATCAAAGGATCAAGGTCAAGTGATAATTATCTTTGCAATGCTAGGATGGTTCAACATAACAAGGGATAAAAATCACATAATCATTTCAATCAATGCAGAAAAACATTTGATAAAATCTGACACCCTTTCATGATAAAAACTCTCAACAAACTAAAGGGAAATTATCTCAACATAATTAAGATTATATTTGAAAATCCCATTGCTAACATCATACTCAGTAGTGAAAAACTAAAAGCTTTCCTCTAAGATCAGGAACAAGGAAAATGTAATATTATCTCTGTTCACAGATGGCATCATTTTAAATGTATAAGACACTAAAGATTCTATACACACACACAGTGTTAGAACTAATAAGTTCTGCAAAGTAGCAGGGTACAAACTCAATAAAGAAACTAAGTTGTATTTCTAGACATTAACAATGAACTACCTAAAAAATTAAGAAAATAATGCTATTCACAATAGCCTAAAAATTATAAAATAGTAAGGATAAACATAACCAAAGAGGTGAAAGCTTTATACACTGAAAACACTGTTGAAAGAAATTAAAGAAGACACAAATGGAAAGACTGTAGCTGTCTTTCTCTGTCTGACTTATTTCACATAGTATTATGTCAAGGTCTACCCATGTTGTCACAAATGGTAGGAAAATCTTTAGCTACTATTTCCAACGCCTTTCATAGAGCCAGACTGATATCTAATATTATAATATATTCCTTTCATATGAAGGACCTTCTTTAATATTTCTTTTAGTGTAAAACTGCTGGTCATAAACTATTTTGCCTTCATTCTTGAAAGACATGTTTGCTGAATATAGAATTGTAGATAGCATTTTTAAGTATTTTAAAGATGTTCCTTGACTGTTTTATTGCTTGTATTTTTTTCTTATGAAAAATCTGACATCCTTACTCTGTTCTTCTATATTTATTATGTCTTACTTCTCTTTCTGCTCTTAAGATTTTATCACTGACCTTGAACAAACTGATAATATGCCTTACTATATAGCTTTGTGTTTCTTGTACTTGAGATTCATTGAAATCCTTCATCCAGAAGATCGTAATTTTCATCAAATTTGGAAAATTTTTGGTCATGATTTCTTCAAATATTTTTCTACCTCCTCCCAACTCCACTGATTTAGACATGTACTTTTCATATATAAACTGTAACTGGGGGATTAGAAGATCGGAATTTTGCAATCCTTATTGAATTAATGAATCTGGTACTAAGCACTGCAGGCTGTGATCATAAGAAGAGAGGTACCAGATAATAAGTGCTTTCTGCTTAAAGAACAATACTATAGACTTGCCAAAGGTATTAAACTTGAACATGTCTAAGCTTTAAAGTATTAATACAGAAGACAAAGAAGATGTAAAGCTGCCTCATAATGACTCAGAGAGTTAAATCTAGATCATAGAACACTTCACATGTTCAATGGCCCAGGTTTTTCAACAAATAAATATTCCAGGAAGAAAACATGGAGACATATTAGAAGCCTGTAGATTAAAAACAGAAGCTTGATAAAATTATAAGGAAAAGCTTGGAGTGATCAAGTGATCTTGACCATAGCCAAGATAGATGCTACTGTTTTTGAGCCCCTCTAGGTCACGTGGAGGGCTTCTCGAATGGTTGAAAAAGTTCTGGCTTTGATGTGATGGTATTTTAAGGATGTATAACAGTCCTTAAAAACAGTATTATTAATACTTATCAGTATTAGTCAGTATATGAAATATTGGTTTTATAAAGTTTTCTACATCTGCTATATTTTAAAATAAAAAAGGTTTTCATAAAAAGAGGTGGATGAGCAGAATATAACAAGTTCTCTACTCTGTAATGCTGAAAATGTTTGGCAAAATGCTGAAAAGAGCCTGTGTTTTTTGGAGATAGAAAGAGGAGAGCTTACTCACTGTGAGGTTAAAAAAAAAAAGTATGGGGAGATAAAAATGTTAAAAACCTAAATTTCAAGAATGTATGTGTGTGTGTGTGTGTGTGTGTGTGTGTAACTGTGTCACTTTGCTCTACAGCAGAAATTGACGCAACATTGTAAAACAACTATACTTCAACTTTGAAAAGTGGGGGAAAAAACCTTAAATCTCGAAAGATTCAATCAATGCACCATATATGGAAAAGTGCTGTATTTTGGTATTTCTGTATTATCATTTTCTGATCATTGTGGAAAGGGAATATCCCAGGAACATTCCAGTGAAGGAGAACATTCCAGGTACTGGCATATGAACATCAAAAGTGTGACTATAAGGTAATAAAACTGATTTACTGAACTGCCATTCCAAATACAACTTCAAATGAGAGTTATTCCATGAAAGTAAGTTACATGAGGAGACTATACACTTATTCTAATTTATGTTGCCATTGCTCAAAACAGTTTGGAACTCCTCTTTATAAACTTTATAATTCAGAGTTTATTTCCTTATGGGTGCAAGAAAATCGGTCTTATCACTATTGTCACACCATATTTTTATCAAGATCTGTATTATCCAGTCCAATCACCCACCTTAGTCACAAGACTTTGGTCGTTTCCAAAAATCAAATCCACCCTTGAAAGACGAAGATTTGCCACCATTGAGGATATTCAAAAGAATGTGCCACAGTCTGTGAAGGCAATTCAGAGGAATTCCAAAAATGCTTTGGGCAATGGCAGTGCCACTGCAATAAGTATTTAGCCTACTGAAGTGACTTAGAAGGAAATAAATAATTTTATCATAAATTATGGCATATTTTAAAAAGTAAGTCATTACTTTATTATTTAAAAAATAGTTACTGGGGTATTGGCTTAAAAAGGTAAACCTTCCTTATATTATTTTTTAAGGATGAGATAAAGAAAAGTATTATCTTGGAAAAACTTTTCTTGTGAGTAACAATCCAGAAAGGGCCCTATTTGTTCTTGTTAATTGTTGTTGTGCTCAGTCTTGTCCGACTCTTGGTGACTTCATAGACTATAACCCATTAGGCTCCTCTTTCCATGGAATTTTTCAGGCAAGAATCCTGGAGCAGGTTGCCATTTCCTACTCCAGGGGATCTTCCCAACCCAGGGATTGAACCCACATCTTTTGCATCTCCTGCATCGGCAGGCAGATTCTTTATCACTAGTGCCACTTGGGAAACCCATTTATTCTTTCTAACCTACATTAAATGGTTAAAATTGCTATTTGAAGGTAAAGAAAAATCTTTATGAGTTTAACAAACACTCACCAACGTTATTACCAGAGATGAAGAATAGTAAGAAGATAAATACATTGGATTTCCAAACATGAATACAAAACAAAGGAAAACTGAAATCTGAAAATTGAATAAATACATTTTATAGTTATTAGATAAATATCATAATGCATACTTTGTCTACAAGGATACAGTCATTTCTAATATAAACTTTATTTGCATAGAATATTAATACATATATCTTGACCAAGTGATAACAATTTCAACACACTGACAGGCTCTAAGTACCTTCAACACCATAAATACTATTATAACAGAATTTAATTTTTTTCTCATTTGCAACCTGGCACAAAGGAAAAACAATGATTTCTACTGATTTAATAATGGAATGATATAAAAAGAAAGACAGTTATAAGTATTAGTTTTCTAATCTGAGTTTTGTTAAACTACTTAAGGACTTCTCTCAGTAAGGAAGTTTTATTTTACATTCTTAGTAAAGATTTTCATTTTTTATTTTCTTAAAGGAGATGTGTTTGGAAACTAATAAAAACATTAATGGAAAAACATTTACAGTCATGCAAAGTATTAAAAAATCTCAGGTCTCAGAGAGAAAAGGCAGTTTCAAAAGTAGCAACAATAATAATAAAACAAAAAATTTTAAAGTTTCATTGAGTATAAAACATCTGCAGTCTAGTTGAAACCAGAGTTACTCTAATATGTCATTCAGTTCTCCTTCTAATATTATCAGCATCATATGTATTAAACACTACCTGAGAGGAGGTAAATAAAACAGTCAGTTATTTTATAAACTCTGAAATCTTATTTCAATATATGACTTATAAGTATTTAAAACTTTACCATGTTCGCATGAATTATCTTTTGAAACTTGTTTGGCTCAATGTACCCCACAATATACATAGGAAATAATGAGGCTATCTGAAATAAAAACATAAAAAAGCAGAAGTGAAAAAATGTAGAAAAGCATTTCCCTATTCATTAGCAAAGTAATTGTATGAGGACAGTCATATTTCTAATAATTAAAGTCAGAATAATGTGAACCAACCTCCTCACTAATGACTGGAACAGCTCAAAAAAATACTAAAACTACCTGTATGAAAGGCTTCCCAGTGACTTAGTGATAAAGAATCTGCTTGCCAAGCAGGAGATATGGGTTCAATTCCTGGCTTGGGAAGATACCCTGGAGAAGAAAATGGAAACCCACTTCAGCATTCTTGCCTGGGAAATCACATGGACAGAGGAGCCTGGCAGGCTATAGCCCACTGGGTTGCAAAAGAGTCAGACACGACTTGGCAACTAAACAACAACAACCTGTATGAAAGCCACAGACTACTAATAAGGCATAAAAGAATTAGGAAGCTAAGAGCAGAGAAAAGATAGACATCTACACAGATGAGCATGACATTTTGGGTCACTTTTCTTCCAGAGGCATCTGTCAACTCCATCAGTAGCAGATGCCTGCCAGCTGAGAGGCAGTTGAGAGGTTTCTAATACTCAGCAGTCAGATAATCTCAAAAGTGAGATCCCTGCTAAGTCCTTAAGATTTGGTTTGGGACTTCGAAGAGTTTTACTGCAAGCGTGAGTGCTCAGCCACTCAGTCATGTCTGACTCTTTGCAACTCCATGGCCTGCAGCCCCCAGTGTTCCTCTGACCTGATATTCTCCAGACAAGGATACTGGAGTGGGTTACCATTTCCTCCTCCAGGGGATCTTCCTGACAAAGGGATTGAACTCATGTCTCCTGTGTCTCTGCATTGGCAGGTGGATTCTTTACCACTAAGCTACCTGGGAAGCCCCTAGATGACAGGCAACCAGAAATCAAAGCATCCCTCCTAAATACTGAATCCCATCTTTGAATTATCTCATTCTCTGATTGCAGGAGTATGATTAAAGAGTGTTAGTCCCTGTATTTGCCTGCTGGAAGAAAATTTACTTTTCTCTGAAAGAAGTGAATATCATCTTAGTCTCAAAATAACTCTATGGAACTCAAATTGTTCATGTACAATGTCCAATACCATATCAAAACTAATCAGATGTAGGAGGAGATATGACATTATCACTAAGACAACAGAAACAGATCTAAGAAGAATCCAAATCTAGTTCAGGGGTCAGCAAACTGTTTATGGAAAAAGCCAGATAGTAAATGTATTATGATTTATAGGCCACATGCAGACTCAACTCTATATTCTTCTATGCTTTTTAAACAACATTATAAAAATGTAAAAACTACTCTTAGCTCACAAATCATTCAAAAACATGTCTGGTATCATCAGACATAGACTTTATGTTTCACATATGCACACAAATAATACAGAAGATTGAAAATTCCAGGAGGGTACTGAAAGCCATAAAAAATAAAATAAAAATATACAACTAGTATTACAATAATCAATAATAAGAAGTCAAAGATGGGTTTAAAAGCAGGTGAAACACAAGCAAACAAACAAGTGATTAAACTGGAAGATACATCAGAAGAAAGCATTAAGTGACAAAAGGATGAATGAACAACATATGAAAGAACATAAGAGATGTAAAACATACAGTGTAAAGATCATAATTTACATCTCAGAAAGAGTTGAGGGATTTATACTTAAAAGACATTATACCTGAGAAGTTCCCAAAATCTACAGAAAAAGAAAAATCAAGCCCTGATTCATAACTAACCCACAGCAAAGGCTAAATTATAACAAATAAAACCTAACCACACTTAGACATGTCATAGTAAAAACTGCTTATAACCAAAGGCAAAGAGTAAACACTTAAATAGAGTATGAAACTGACTTTAAGACTTACTATAAAGTTTCTGTAATCAAGACATCATGGTACTGGAGAAAAAATAAACAAACTGACCAAAGGAATAAAATAGAGGGTTCCAAAACAGATCCACGCAATCACAGGCAACTGAGCTTTGACAACAGAGCAAAGGTAATTCAATGGAGAAATGACAGTCTTTTCAGTAAAATATGCTGGAAGACTTGGACATGCATGTATTAAAAAAAGAATCTAGCTCTATACATTACGTCTTTCAAAACCTGACATAAATTTATCTTAGATTTAAATGTAGAACACAGACTAAAAAACTTCTAAAAGATAATATAGGAGAAAGTCAAGGTGATCTTGTTTAAGGATGAGTTTTTAGATAGACAAGCACAAGCATGATTCATGGGAAAAAACTGATAAACTGAACTTCCTTAAAATTAAAAATTCCAGCTCCACAAAAGACACTATAAAAAAACTAAAAGACAAGCCAGGTGTTTTGAGAAAATCATTACATAACTCATATCTAATAAAGGTCTAGCATATAAATACTAAGAACTCTCAAAACTCAGAAATAAGAAAACAAATAACCCAATTTAAAAATGGGCAAAATATCAGAACAAATACCTAATCAAAGAAGATATGCAGAGGGCAAATAAGCACATATAAAGAGGAGAAAGACAATACTACATTAGGGAACGGTGATTCAGAAGAACAAGATACTGCTACACACCTATTAGAGTGGCTGAAATTCAAAAACTTGACACAACTGGCAATTTCTTACAAAATCAATCTTACCATACAGTCCATCAATCACAATCCTGGGCACTTACCCAACTGAGCTGAAATCTTTTGCCCACTCAAAAGCTTCACATGATTTTTTTTATAGAATCCCAAATCATGTTATTTGGTGACTAGTCATGATCTTTTCAAGAGGTGAAAGGATAAACAAACTGTGGTACATTCAGACAATGGAATATTATTCATCAGTGAAAAGAAACAAGCTATCATTTCATGAAAAAACATGAAGGAACCTAAAATACATATGGCTAAGTGAAAGAAGACAGTCTAAAAAAGTGACATGAGATGCGGTCCTAAGATGGCTGCGGATAGGACAGGGAGACCACTTTCTCCCTCACAAATTCATCAAAAGAACATTTCAACGCTGAGTAAATTCCACAAAACAACTGAATGCTGGCAGAAGACATCAGGCACCCAGAAAAGCAGATCATTGTCTTCAAAAACAGTGAACCTCTCTGGGTGTCCCTCAATGTGGAGAAACTTTTCATCTTTAACCTAGATGTTTTATCATTGGTGCTGTATAGATGGAGAAGTCTTGAGGCTACTGTAAAATAAAACTGAAAACCAGAAGCAGGAGGCTTAAGTCCAAAGCCTGAGAACATAAGAGAACTCTTGAATCCAGGGAACATTAATCAATAGGAGCTCATCAAACGCCTCCATACCTACACTGAAACCAAGCACCACCCAAGGGCCAACAAGTTCCAGAGCAAGACATACCACGCAAATTCTCCAGCAACACAGGAACACACCCTGAGCTTCAGCTTAAAGTTACTCCAAAACCATTGACATCTCATAACTCATTACTGGACACTTCATTGCACTCCAGAGAGAAGAAATCCAGCTCCACCCACCAGAACTCCAACACAAGCTTCCCTAACCAGGAAACCTTGACAAGCCACTGATACAACCCCACCCACAGCGAGGAAACTCCATAATAAAGAGAACTCCACAAATTCCCAGAATACAGAAAGGCCACCCCAAATGCAGCAATATAACCAAGATGAAAAGACAGAGGAATACCCAGCAGGTAAAGGAACAGGACAAATGCCCACCAAACCAAACAAAAGAGGAAGAGCTAGGGAATCTACCTGATAGAGGATTCCGATTAATGATTGTGAAAATGATCCAAAATCTTGAAATCAAAATGGAATCACAGATAAATAGCCTGGAGACAAGGATTAAGAAGATGCAAGAAAGGTTTAACAAGGACCTAGAAGAAATTAAAAAAAGAGTCAATATATAATGAATAATGCAATAAATGAGATCAGAAACACTCTGGAGGCAACAAATAGTAGAATAACGCAGGCAGAAGATAGGATTAGTGAAATAGAAGACAGAATGGTAGAAATAAATGAATCAGAGAGGAAAAAAGAAAAACGAATTAAAAGAAATGAGGACAATCTCAGAGACCTCCAGGACAATATGAAAAGCTCCAACATTCGAATCATAGGAGTCTCAGAAGAAGAAGATAAAAAGAAAGACCATGAGAAAATCCTTGAGGAGATAATAGTTGAAAACTTCCCTAAAATGGGGAAGGAAATAATCACCCAAGTCCAAGAAACCCAGAGAGTCCCAAATAGGATCAACCCAAGGTGAAACACCCCAAGACACATATTAATCAAATTAACAAAGATCAAACACAAAGAAAAAATATTAAAGGCAGCAAGGGAAAAACAACAAATAACACAAAAGGGGATTCCCATAACGATAACAGCTGATCTTTCAATAGACACTCTTTAAGCCAGGAGGGAATGGCAAGACATACTTAAAGTGATGAAAGAAAATCACCTACAGCCCAGATTACTGTACCCAGCAAGGATCTCATTCAAATATGAAGGAGAAATCAAAAGCTTTACAGACAAACAAAAGCTGAGAGAATTCAGCACCACCAAACCAGCTCTCCAACAAATGTTAAAGGATATTCTCTAGACAGGAAACACAAAAAGGGTGTATAAACCTGAACCCAAAACAAAGTAAATGGCAACGGGATCATACTTATCAATAACTACCTTAAATGTAAATGGGTTGAATGCCCCAACCAAAAGGCAAAGACTGGCTGAATGGATACAAAAACAAGACCCCTATATATGCTGCCTACAAGAGACCCACCTCAAAACAAGGGACACATACAGACTGAAAGTGAAGGGCTGGAAAAAGATATTCCATGCAAATAGAGACCAAAAGAAAGCAGGAGTAGCACTACTCATATCCAATAAAATAGACCTTAAAACAAAGGCTGTGAAAAGAGACAAAGAAGGCCACTACATAATGATCAAAGGATCAATCTAAAAAGAAGATATAACAATTATAAATATATATGCACTCAACATAGGAGCACCACAATATGTAAGACAAATGCTAACAAGTATGAAAGGGAAATTAACAATAACACAATAATAGTGGGAGACTTTAATACCCCACTCACACCTATGGACAGATCAACTAAACAGAAAATTAACAAAGAAATGCAAACTTTAAATGATACAATAGACCAGTTAGACCTAATTGATATCTATAGGACATTTCACCCCAAAACAATGAATTTCACCTTTTTCTCAAGTGCTGATGAAACCTTCTCCAGGATAGATCACATCCTGGTCCATAAATCTAGCCTTATTAAATTCAAAAAAATTGAAATCATTCTGAGCATCTTTTCTGACCATAATGCATTAAGATTAGATCTCAATTACAGGAGAAAAACTATTAAAAATTCCAACATATGAAGGCTGAACAGTACGCTGCTGAATAACCAACAAATCACAGAAGAAATCAAAAAAGAAATCAAAATATGCATAGACATGAATGAAAATGAAAACACAACAACCCAAAACCTGTGGGACACTATAAAAGCAGTGCTAAGAGGAAAGTTCATAGCAACACAGGCATACCTCAAGAAACAAGAAAAAAGTCAAATAAATAACCTAACTCTACACCTAAAGCAACTAGAAAAGGAAGAAATGGAGAACCCCAGGGTTAGTAGAAGGAAAGAAATCTTAAAAATTAGGGCAGAAATAAATGCAAAAGAAACAAAAGAGACCATAGCAAAAATCAACAAAGCCAAAAGCTGGTTCTTTGAAAGGATAAATAAAATTGACAAACCATTAGCCAGAATCATCAAGAAACAAAGGGAGAAAAAAATCAAATTAATTAGAAATGAAAATGGAGAGATCACAACAGACAACACAGAAATACAAAGGATCATAAGAGACTACTATCAGCAATTATATGCCAATAAAATGGACAACTTGGAAGAAATGGACAAATTCTTAGAAAAGTACAACTTTCCAAAACTGAACCAGGAAGAAATAGAAAATCTTAACAGACCTATCACAAGCACGGAAATTGAAACTGCAATCAGAAATCTTCCAGCAAACAAAAGCCCAGGTCCAGACGGCTTCACAGCTGAATTCTACCAAAAATTTCGAGAAGAGCTAACACCTATCCTACTCAAACTCTTCCAGAAAATTGCAGAGGAAGGTAAACTTCTAAATTCATTCCATGAGGCCACCAACACCCTAATACCAAAACCTGACAAAGATGCCACAAAAAAAGAACACTACAGGCCAATATCACTGATGAACATAGATGCAAAAATCCTCAACAAAATTCTAGCAATCAGAATCCAACAACACAATAAAAAGATCATACACCATGACCAAGTGGGCTTTATCCCAGGGATGCAAGGATTCTTCAATATCTGCAAATCAATCAATGTAATTCACCACATTAACAAATTGAGAAATAAAAGCCATATGATTATCTCAATAGATGCAGAGAAAGCCTTTGACAAAATTCAACATCCATTTATGATAAAACCTCTCCAGAAAGCAGGAATAGAAGGAACATACCTCAACATAATAAAAGCTATCTATGACAAACCCACAGCAAACATTATCCGCAATGGTGAAAAATTGAAAGCATTTCCCCTAAAGTCAGGAACAAGACAAGGGTGTCCACTTTCACCACTACTATTCAACATAGTTTGGAAGTTTTGGCCACAGCAATCAGAGCAGAAAAAGAAATAAAAGGATTCCAAATTGGAAAAGAAGTAAAACTCTCACTGTTTGCAGATGACATGATCCTCTACATAGAAAACCCTAAAGACTCCACCAGAAAATTACTAGAGCTCATCAATGAATATAGTAAAGTTGCAGGATATAAAATCAACACACAGAAATCCCTTGCATTCCTATACACTAATAATCGAGAAAGTAGAAAAATTAAGGAAACAATTCCATTCACCATTGCAACGAAAAGAATAAAATACTTAGGAATATATCTACCTAATGAAACCAAAGACCTATATAGAGAAAACTATAAAACACTGGTGAAGGAAATCAAAGAGGACACTAATAGATGGAGAAATATACCATGTTCATGGATCAGACAAATCAATATAGTGAAAATGAGTATACTACCCAAAGCAATCTATAGATTCAATGCAATCCCTATCAAACTACCAGCAGTATTTTTCACTGAGCTAGAACAAATAATTTCACAATTTGTATGGAAATACAAAATACCTCGAATAGCCAAAGCAATCTTGAGAAATAAGAATGGAATTGGAGGAATCAACCTGCCTGACTTCAGGCTCTACTACAAAGCCACAGTCATCAAGACAGTATGGTACTGGCACAAAGACAGAAATATAGATCAATGGAACAAAATAGAAAGCCCAGAGATAAATCCACACACCTATGGACACCTTATCTTCAATAAAGGAGGCAAGAATATATAATGGATTAAAGACAATCTCTTTTAACAAGTGGTGCTGGGAAAACTGGTCAATCACTTGTAAAAGAATGAAACTAGAACACTTTCTAACACCATACACAAAAATAAACTCAAAATGGATTAAGATTTAAATGTAAGACCAGAAACTATAAAACTCCTAGAGGAGAACATAGGCAAAACACTCTGACATAAATCACAGCAGGATCCTCTATGATCCACCTCCCAGAATATTGGAAATAAAAGCAAAAATAAACAAATGGGACCTAATTAAAATTAAAAGCTTCTGTACAACAAAGGAAACTATAAGCAAGGTGAAAAGACAGCCTTCAGAATGGGAGAAAATAATAGCAAATGAAGCAACTGACAAACAACTAATCTCAAAAATATACAAGCAACTTATGCAGCTCAATTCCAGAAAAATAAATGACCCAATCAAAAAATGGGCCAAAGAACTAAACAGACATTTCTCCAAAGAAGACATACGGATGGCTAACAAACACATGAGAAGATGCTCAACATCACTCATTATCAGAGAAATGCAAATCAAGACCACAATGATGTACCATTTCACACCAGTCAGAATGGCTGCGATCCAAAAGTCTACAAGCAATAAATGCTGGAGAGGGTATGGAGAAAAGGGAACCCTCTTGCACTGTTGGTGGGAATGCAAACTAGTACAGCCACTATGGAGAACAGTGTAAAGATTCCTTAAAAAACTGGAAATAGAACTGCCTTATGACCCAGCAATCCCACTGCTGGGCATACACACAGAGGAAACCAGAATTGAAAGAGACACATGTACCCCAATGTTCATCACAGCACTGTTTATAATAGCCAGGATATGAAGCAACCTAGATGTCCATCAGCAGACGAATGGATAAGAAAGCTGTGGTGCATATACACAATGGAGTATTACTCAGCCATTAAAAAGAATACATTTGAATCAGTTCTAATGAGGTGGATGAAACTGGAGCCTATTATATAGAGTGAAGTAAGCCAGAAAGAAGAACACTAATACAGTATACTAACACATATTATGGAATTTAGAAAGATGGTAATGATAACCATGTATGCAAGACAGCAAAAGAGACACAGATATATAGAACAGACTTTTGGATTCTGTGGGAGAAGGAGAGGGTGGGATGATTTGGGAGAAGGCATTGAAACATGTATAATAATATGATATATGAAACAAATTGCCAGTCCAGGTTGGATGCATGAACAGGATGCTTGGGGCTGGTGCACTGGGATGACCCAGAGAGATGATATGGGGAGGCTGGTGGGAAGGGGGTTCAGGATTGGGAACTCATGTACACCCATGGCGGATTCATGTCAATGTATGGCAAAACCAATACAGTACTGTAAAGCAAAAAATAATAAAATAAAATAAAATAAAATTTAAAAAATAAATAAATAAAAATTAAAAAGTGACATATGATTCTAACTATATGACATTTTATTCTGGCTGTATTTTATTTCATTAAAAATTGCAGAGCTCAACTGTGAATTACAGTATTAACATTTCTTGTATTTTAGATGACTGCATTCACAATAACAATTAAGACTGGACCCAGGAATTCTTTTGTTTGGGCCTTTGAAAAGTCCCATGCAACTTAACATTCAGCAGTGATCAGATTATGGATTTGTTGTAGAAGTAGAACAATGATGGATAATTCATTTAAGAATTCCAAAGAGATTTTTATTTCAAGAAGCACCAGTTGGAGATGGTTGATGACTTCCAAGTAACAACCAATTTACCTGAATATAGTTTCCCTGAATTTTGCTTATAACTTAATTGCTTGGAGCTTAAAGTACAGTTTTCTGGAAATGAGGCTATAAATTCAAATCTATTCAGTGGATACCAGAGGGCCAATGCTATCTTCACCCCAAAGAAACGTACTTGCTGGTGGTGTGGGAAAAAAGGCAAGGACACAAATGTCTCAGCAAACCTCTTTTCAACACATTAGCAAGTGCCTCATGGAGCAAGCTCAAGCAAGGCCATAGAACCTCAGAGTCACAGAATGCATAAATTGTTACAGGTTTATTCTACTGATCAACTACCCAGAACTCTATGATTTAACTTATCAAGAATTCAAAATTATTTTTGTGGAAACTCAATGAGCTACAAGAAAACACAGAAACACAATTCAATGAAATTAGGAAAACAGTATGTGAACAACATGAGACGATTAACAAAGAGATAAAAATTATTTTAAAAAGAACCAAACAAATTCTGGAACTGAAGAATCCAATCAATGAAATGAAAAATGCAACAGAGTATCAACATCAGAAGAGACCAAACAGCAGACAAAACAGCGAGTTAGACAGGAACTCCTGAAATACTCTATCAGGGGAGAGCAAAGGAAAAAGCAATGAAAAAACAGTGAAGAAAGCCTATGTGATCTATATGAAAACATCATTGAATCAGTTCTGATGAGATGGATGAAACTGGAGCCGATTATACAGAGTGAAGTAAGCCAGAAAGAAAAACACCAATACAGTATACTAACACATATATATGGAATATAGAAAGATGGCAATGACGACCCTGTATACAAGACAGGAAAAAAGACACAGATGTGTATAACGGACTTTTGGACTCAGAGGGAGAGGGAGAGGGTGGGATGATTTGGGAGAATGGCATTCTAACATGTATACTATCATGTAAGAATTGAATCGCCAGTCTATGTCTGACGCAGGATACAGCATGCTTGGGGCTGCTGCATGGGGATGACCCACAGAGATGTTATGGGGAGGGAGGTGGGAGGGGGGTTCATGTTTGGGAATGCATGTAAGAATTAAAGATTTTAAAATTAAAAAAAATAAAAAACTAAAAAAAAAAAGAAAAAAAATCAGATGGTCAAACATCAGAATCACTGGAGTTTTATGAGAAGAGAAAGAGAAGAGGTAGAAAGTTTATTTAAAGAAATAACAGTTGAGAACTTCCATACCTACAAAGAAATCTGGACATTCAAGTTCACAAAGCTAATAAATCACCCCATCACTATGACTCAAAAAGACCTTCCCTAAAGCACACCATGATGAAACTGTCAAAAATCAGAGACAGAGAGAATCCCAAAAGCAGCAAAAGAAAAAAAGAAGTTGCCATTACACTATCAACTATAGAAATCAAAACAGTATGGTTCAGGAATAAATAATATACATACCAGCAGAACAGACTGAGTGGCCAGAAATAAACCCATGCATATACAGTCAACTAATATTTGATAAAGAAACCAAGAATACTTAGGGGGAAAGATAGTGTCTTAAATAAATGGTGGCAAGAAAACTGGATATTCACATAAAATTGGACTTTTATCCACATCATTCACAAAAAAATAATTAAAATGGATTTTAAAGACTTAAATATAAAACCAGATGCCACAAAACTTTTAGAAGAAAACCTGGAGAGTAAGCTCCCTGACCTTGGTCGTTTCAATGATCTTTTGGATTGTAACACCAAAAGCACAAGCAACAAAAGCAAAAATCAACAAGTGAAACTACATCAAACTAAAAAACCTCATGTACATCAAAAAAAATGAAAAGGCAACCTATGCAATGGGAGAAAATATCTGCAGAGCATATATTAGGTGAAAGACTAATATCCCAAATGCATAAAGAACTCTACAACTCAATAACAAAAAATGATTAAAAATTGGTAGCAGAAAAATGAATATTTTTTGAAAGAAGACATCCAAATGGCCAACAGGTACACAAAAAGACACTCAACATCACTAAGTATCAGGAAATGAAATCAAATCCTCTATGAGATATCTGCTCACACGTATTAGAATGGCTATAATCAAGAAGACAAAAGAAAACAAATGTTGGTGAGGATGTGGAGGAAAGGGAACACTTGTGATGCACTGTTGAGAAGTTCAGTCACTCAGTCGTGTCTGACTGTTTGCGAGGCCATGGACTGCAGCATGCCAGGATTCCCTATCCATTACCAACTCCCAGAGCCTACTCAAACTCATGTCCATTGAGTCAGTGATGCCATCCAAACATCTCATCCTCTGTTGTCCCGTTCTCCTGTCTTCAATCTTTCCCAGGATCAAGGTCTCTTCCAATGAGTCGGTTCTTCACATCAGGTGGCCAAACTATCAGAGTTTCAGCTTCAGCATCAGTCCTTCCACTGAATATTCAGGACTGATTTCCTTTAGGATTAACTGGTTGTACTGCATGCTCTGTTAGTAGAAATGTAAACTGGTGGAGCCACTATGGAAAACATTATGGAGGTTCCTCAAAAAATTTAAAATACAGCTACCATACGAGCCAGCAATCCCACTTCTGGTACATATTCCAAAGGAAATGAAAACAGAATATTGAAGACATCCCTGCACATCTATATTCACAATAGCCAAGGTATGAAAACAACCTAAGTGTCCATCAATAGATGAATGGATAAAGAAGAAGTGTATACACACACACTATGGAGTAATACTCAACCATGAGAAAGAAGGAAATCCTGACGTTTGCGACAACACAGATGAACCTTGAGGGCATTATACTAAGTGAGAGAATTCAGATAAAGACTAGGTTGGCCAAAAAGTTTGTTTGGTTTCTGGTAACTTCTCACAGGAAAAAAACCAAACAAATTTTCTGGCCAACTCAACACTTCATATCACCTTATATGGAATCTAAAAAAGCCAAACTTGTCAAAATAGAGAGTAGAATGTTGATTGGGGGTTTGGGGGAAGGGAATGAGGGAGATGTTGGACAAAGTGTATAAATTTGCAACTAGAAGATGAATCGCGGAGTCAGACACAACTGAGCGAGACTGAACTGAGAAGATGAATAAGTCCTGGAGATTTAATGTACTGCATAGTTATTACACTCAGTACTATACTAGATAAGTCACAGTTGCTAAGAGACTAGATTTTAAATGTTCTCACCACAAAAATGAAATAATAATTATGTGATTTGATAGAGGTGTTAACACTATGATACTAATCAGGTGATAATCATATTGTAATACAATAATGTATCAAATCAACACACTGTACACTTTACAAAATGTTAATAATAGCTCAATAAAAAATAAAAAAAATAAAAGTCTAGTTCATCTTTTGAATGGATAAAAAATCATTAAGGCAATATCAAAATTACCCAAGGAACTAAACAGTTTCATCAGCACCACTAAATTAATACATTTGCTTGCAAGGAAATGATGTACACTAGAATCTATTCTACTATGTTGGCATATGCAAATAATGAAAACCATAGAAACTCCATGTTATTAATAGTTATAGATCAAATATAAGGAAGTAAGGCAGAGTGAATATTCTAAATATGCTTTAGACATGTGGCATAAACTAAATTGAGATTATAACTTCATTTTTTATAGACAATTCCACATACAAAAGATTCTTGGCAGAATTTCTCACTGCCAATAAAGAATATCATTACACATTACCAGTGTTTGTTAGTTAAGTGGAAAGGAGTTCTAACAAAAATTCATAGTAGGAAATTTCATCAAAATTGATCTTATACTCTGCTTCCCTGGTGGCTCAGATGGTAAAGAATCTGACCACAGTGTGGAAGAACCAGGTTTGATCCCTGGGTCAGGAAGATACCCCAGAGTAGGAAATAGCAACCCACTCCAGTATGCTTGGCTGGAAAATTCCATAGACAGAGGACCCCGGTGGGCTATAGTCCATGGGGCCAGAAATAGTTGGCAACTGACCACCTGATGCGAAGAGCTAACTCATTTGAAAAGACCCTGATGCAGGAGATTGAGGGCAGGAGGAGAAGGGGACAACAGAGGATGAGATGGTTGGATGGCATCACTGACTCAATGGACATGAGTTTGGGTAAACTCCGGGAGTTGGTGATGGACAGGGAGGCCTGGAGTGCTGCGATTCATGGGGTTGCAAAGAGTTGGACATGACTGAGCACCTGAACTGAACTGAGTGACGAACACTTTCACTTTCTGTTTCCCCAGCTCAGTTTCTTGTCATTAATTACTTAGTTGTTTGGGGTAACAGGATATGGTCTCAGCTTACTCCATAATATCAAGATTAAAGCTCTGAGAAATGGTGTCCAGTATGATTCTGCTCTTCAGACAAAACAGCCAACATTTAGCTGGAATAGAAGCAGAAATCTCCTAGCATGAAGAGTTTAAGTGGTCCTTATCATGTTATGCAGATTGGCACCTAAAATGATTACTCAGGCAAAAGGAGAATCTACAGGTAGAATTACAGAGATCACCTCAAATACCAATAGGAAAAATTATGGATTGAAATAAGAGCAAAAACCCTGTTTTACAGGTGGACCTTTAATATCTGCCTAACTAACACATTCACAGAAGGTAGGATTACATAATTTTTAAAAAAATCAAACATGTATGTCAACTTTATAATCATTCAATATTTTGAAAATCTATTAGGACACAAATATAATCATATTTAAAATTTCTCCAAAATGATAAAGAACATTTAAAAAAGAATGCATATATGTGTATAACTGAGTCACTCTGCTGTATAGCAGAAATTAGCACAGAACTGTAAATCAACTATACTTCAACAAAAAAAATTTTTTCAATGGAAACAACCAAGTATATCTTGCATTCAGCTTAAATAAGTTTAAAATCATCTTACCTGTGTAAAAAGTATAAACTGAGCAAATTGCCAGGGAAGCATAAAAGCAACATTGGAAAGGCAGAGTGCAATAAAGTGCCTTCTACTATTGTTCGTTGTCCTTAATGAAGAGAATTGACACCATTAAGTTTTACTATATATAAAAGTAGCCTATCATTGAACTGAAAGACTGGTTGCAAAATGTTAAAATCTAACGATCCCCTTACCTTTGATGTAAGATAACAAAATACAGTTAACTTTTAAAAGCACATTAAAAAGAACAAAATATTTGAATTATAAAAATGCTTATAATAAAACAATCAAAATTAGAGCTTTAAATAAGATATTGTATCTAGTTTATCAGTAAGTATTTTAAACATATAACACAATAATTATAGTCATTTTTTAATTAACTTTTAATGGAGTATAATCCATAAAAATAATGAATCACACTTCTGTATACCTAAAACTAATATAATACAGTAAAACAACTATATTCAACTAAAACTTTATTTTCCTTTAACGATGCATGACATTAGACATTTAATACTCTAGCAAGAAGGTCAGAAAATAGAATGTGAACTGACTTTGCATACCTTGAGATATTTATATTATATGAGCAGCAGTAGCTTTCATATACCACCACTTTTAAGTTTTGAAAAATGTTAAGTGCTGGTGGAATTATAAGCTAACGACTAAGAGAGAAATTTAAAGGTCATTTTCAACGATGACTTCAAAGGAGTGATTCTGGAATACAGTTAAACTAATGCATATTGAAATTTAAACTGTCCATTTTTCAATTATGAGATATAACAGTAACCAATACCTTTTACCATATAAGACATTAGTATCTTTTAGAATATGAAAAAAGGAAATGCAAACACTTTGTGTAAAGTACAAAACTCTGTTATTTTTCTAAAGGTGATACACTGTTATAATATGGTACATAAATTTTCAAAAGTAAAAATTGTAATGATCATACTATTTAGTAATATATCATAAAATATATTAAGTACTCAATTATGGTTACAAAATAAAAATTATTTTTGACTAAAGTCCATCCTAAAGGAAATCGGTCCTGAATATTCATTAGAAGGAATGATGCTGAAGCTGAAACTCCAATACTTTGGCCACCTGATGCAAAGAGCTCACTCATTTGAAAAGACCCTGATTCTGGGAAATATTGAAGGTGAGAGGAGAAGGGGCCGACAGAGGATGAGATGGTTGGATGGCATCACCGACTCAATGGACATGAGTTTAAGTAAGCTCTGGGAGCTGGTGATGGACAGGGAGGCTTGGCGAGCTGTAGTCCATGGGGTCACAAAGAATTGAAAAGCATAGTATTGTAAAGAAAAATAAAGTAAAAAATAAAAATTTAAAAAAAAAACTAGGAATAAAACTGAAAAAAAAAAAAACAGCATCATATCTTTGGCGCTCTGCCTTCCTTATGGTCCAGCTCTCATATCTGCACATGACAATTGGAAAGAACATTGCTTTGACTATATGGACCTTTGTCAGCACAGTGATATCTTTGCTTTTTCATACACTGTCTAGATTTGTCATAACTTTCCTTCCAAGAAGCAAGCTTTTTCTAATTTCAAGGCTGCAGTCATCATCTGCAGTGATTTTAGGGCCCAAGAAGAGGAAAATTTGCCACTGCTTCCACTTTTCCCCCTTCTCTTTGTCATGAAGTGATGGGACCAGATGCCATGACCTTGGGGTTTTTTTTAAATGCTGAGTGTTAAGCCAGTTTTTTCACTCTCCTCTTTCACCCTCATCAAGAGGCTCTTTAGTTCGTCTTCACTTTCTGCCATTAGAGTGGTATCATCTGCTTATATGAGGCTGTATTTCTCCCGGCAATCTTGATTCCAGCTTGTAACTCATCCAGCCCAGCATTTTCCATGATGTACTCTGCACATAAGTTAAATAAGCAGGGTAACAATATGCAGACTTGTCATACTCCTTTACTAATTTTTAACCAGTCAGTTTTTTTTAATGTAAGGTTCTAACTGTTGTAGGTTTCTCAAGAGACAAGTAAGATGGTCTGGTATTCCCATATGTTTAAGAATTTTCCAGTTTTTTTAGACCCACACAATCAAAAGTTTTAGTGTAGTCAATGAAAGAGAAGTACATGGTTTTCTGGAATTCCCTTGCTTTCTCCATGATCCAATGAATGTTGGTAATTCTATCTCTGGTTCCTTTGCCTTTTCTAAACCAAGCTTGTACATCTGGAAGTTCTCAATGCATGTACTGATGAAGCCTACCTTGAAGGATTTTGAGCATAAGCTTACTATCATGGAAAGTGAGCACAGCTGTCCAGTAGTTCAAACATTTTTCAGCACAGACCTTCTTTGGAATTGGGATGAAGACTTACTCTTCTAGTCTGGTGGCCACTGTTGGGCTTTCCAAATTTGCTGACATATTGAGTGCAGTAGTTCAACAGCCTTATCTTTTAGGATTTGAAATAGTTCAGCTGGAATTCCATCACCTCCACTAGCTTTATGAGTAGTGTCCAACTACTCAGTCATGCCCAACTCTTTGTGACCCCATGGAATTCTCTAGGCCAGAATACTAGACTGGGTAGCCTTTCCCTTCTCCAGGGGATCTTCCTGACCCAGGAATAGAACTGGGGTCTCCTGCATTGCAGGTGGATTCTTTACCAACTGAGCTATCAGGGAAGCCCCTTATTGGTAGCAATGCTTCCTAAAGCCCACTTGACTTCACATTCCAGGATGTCTGGCTCTAGGTGAATGACCACAGCATCATGGGTATCTGGGTCATTAAGACCTTTTTTGTACAGTTCTTGCCACCACCTCTTCTTAATCTCTTCTGACTCTGTTAGGTCTTTACCATTTCTGTCCTTTATCATGCTCATCCTTGGATGAAATGTTCCTTTGATAGCTTCAATTTTTTTGACAAAATCTCCAGTCTTTCCCATTCTATTGTTTTCTTCTATTTTTTTGCATTGTTCATTGAAGAGGCTTTTTATCTCTCCCTGCTATTCTCTGGAACTCTGCATTCAGTTGGGTATATCTTTCCCTATCTCCCTTGCTTTCTGCTTCTCTTTTTCCTTCAGCTATTTGTAAAGCCTCCTCAGACTGCCACTTTGCCTTCTTGCATTTCTTTTTCTTTGGGATGGTTTTGGTCACTGTCTCCTGTATGAACCTCTGTCCATAGTCCTTCAGGCACTCTGTTCAGTAGATCTAAACCCTTGAACCTATTTGTCATCTCCACTGTACAATTATAAGGGATTGGATTTAGGTCATACCTGAATAGCCTAGTAGTTTTGCCAACTTTCTTTAGCTAAAGCCTGAATTTTCCTATAAGCAGCTGATGATCTGAGCCACAGTCAGCTCCAGGTCTTGTTTTTGTCGACTGTATAGAACTTCTCGATCTTCAGCTGCAAAGAATACAATCAATCTGATTTTGGTATTGACCATTTAGTGATGTCCATGTGTAGAGTCATCCCTTGTGTTGTTGGAAAAGGGTGTTTGCTATCACCAGTGCATTCTCTTGGCAGAATTCCATTAGACTTTGCCCTGCTGCTTCATTTTGTGCTGCAAAGCCAAACTTGCCTGTTATCCTAGGTATCTCTTGACTTCTTACTTTTGCATTCCAATCCCCTATGATGAAAAGGACATCTTTTATGTTGTTAGTTCTAGAAGGCCTTATAGGTCTTCATAGAACTGGTCATCTTCAGCTTCTTCAGCATCAGTGTTTGGGATGTAGACTCGGATTACTGTGATGCTGAATGGATTACTGTGATACTTGAAACTTAACCAAATATATATGATCACAAACACATTGGTTTATTAAAACATAATGTAATTATCTAAAATCTGTAGCCTAAACTATTTTAAGTGGAAAGCAATTTTTTTACATAGTGATTTTAGATTTTTTTTAAACTGGACACAATTTAACTTTGAATAATATTTAAAAACTGAACCTAAATTTAGTAACTATAACAATAGGTTGAAGTAATTCTGAGAAACTCATAATTTATCTAGATTTGTTTTACAAATTAAAATTACCTGAGAATCACAGTTAAGATGTACATCTGAAGTACAAGAAATGGATATGAAAAACTTTCCCGGAGAGGTGGTGTCCACATCACCCGAGTAGCCTGAAATCAATAAAATGCTCACTTTACTCTATGTTCCATTGCAATAAACATCATTAACTTAATAATCATGGGTTGGTTGGCCTTGGCTGGTCTTAGCAATTTTTGTATTAGGCTTATTTATTTCTGAATACCTGTATGGCTTCTCAGTTTTTGGAGTACTCTTATAGGACATAGTCATTAGGTAGAGAGCCATTAACTACCAAGTCCAGAAACAAGTGAAAGATAGGTCAGGTCAAATCTAAGGACACCCAAAGGACAAAGAAGATGATAGGGTTAGGAGCAGTGAGGATTCTGGGAACAACAAACCAGATCTACACTCTAGCTCTGCAGTGATAACCATGGCACCCCATGGCTTTGGGACTTATGCATGCTCAGAAAAAAATAAACAAATGTCACCTAGGGCATTCACAAACACCAAGAGTTTGTACATGACAAATATAATGAGTACAGACATATGCTATAAATAATTAAGATTGCCTTGAATTTGTGAAATATACCTTTGGAAGAGTTAACTGCAAACTTCTAAAAACAAAGAGTATTTGGGAATCACTGATATGATGTTTATAAGTATTAATTATCAATAAATTTCATAGTCTTTAAAACTATTTTCAAGACAAACGGGACTATGATCTCATGGACTATAGCCAGTCAGGCTCCTCTGTCCATAGAACTCTGCAGGCAAGAATACTGGAGTGGGTAGTCATTCTATTCTCCAGAAAATCTTCCTAACCCAGGGGTTGAACTGGGGTCTCCTGCACAGCAGGCAGATTCATTACCATCTGAGCCACCAGGTAAACCCAGATAAATGGATGGGAATATTACAAAATTTTATATCAAGAATTCTGAAATTCTAGAAAAGAATCTAAACTCTTATAACCTTGCAAGAGTCTTAAAATTCATTGCTCTTCCTACAGGAAACTAAACTGTAAACCTTGGAAGATGAATTACACACAATATGTAGAAGAAGATTAAAACATAATGCATACTCAAAAGAAAAGCCTTGTCTTTGCATAAAGAAAAGACACATCTTTTTGTATAACACATTGTTGACTGACAATATATTTAAGTTAATATATTTAAGATATTTATGTATAATTTTATGATTCCCTTCCCAGGTGGCGCTAGTAGGAAACAACCTGCCTGTCAATGCAGGAGCTGTGAGACACAGGTTCGATCCTTGAGTCGGGAAGTTCCCCTGGAGGAAGGCACGGCAACCTACTCTAGTATTCTTGCCTGGAGAATCCCATGGACAGAGAGGCCTGGCAGACTACAGTCCATAGGGTCACACAGAGTTGGACATGACTGAAGCAACTTAGCACACATTTGTCTAATTGATTTTTTTAAAAATAACCATAACACATATATATGGAATTTAGAAATATGGTAATGATGACTCTGTATGCGAGACAGCAAAAGAGACACAGATGTATAGAGCGGACTTTTGGACTCTGAGGGAGAGGGAGAGGGTGGGATGATTTGGGAGAATGGCATTGAAACATGTATACTATCATGTAAGAAATGAATCGCCAGTCTATGTTCAATGCAGGATACAGGATGCTTGGGGCTGGTGCACAGGGATGATCCAGAGAGATGATATGGGGTGGGAGGTGGGAGGGGGGCTCATGTTTGGGAACTCATGTACACCCGTGGTGGATTCATGTCAATGTATGGCAAAACCAAAACAGTATTGTAAAGTAAAATAAAGTAAAAATTAAAATAAAAAAAATAACCATGTATCTACTTGTCCCAACGTAATGAATAGAGACTTCTACCCTATATAATCTCTGCCATAAGATATTACATATTTTGATTTCAAAAACTAGCAGTCAAGATTCTTCCACTTTTCACTCCCAAAACCTCAGCATCTAACACAGAA
The DNA here is from genome assembly GCF_042477335.2 of Ovis canadensis. NCBI lineage: Eukaryota > Metazoa > Chordata > Mammalia > Artiodactyla > Bovidae > Ovis > Ovis canadensis. The sequence continues at coordinate 76,809,014 of NC_091248.1, read as the reverse complement.
CCTGGCACACATTTTTTACTTGTTTTGTTGAATGAATCCATCATATTCTAAATACGTTTTAATGAGCTCTTTTTAGGTGAATCCTGTTTTGGTGGACTGAGTTACCAAGTTAATTTCTGTTTTGAATTCAGCTTGTGTTATTAAAAGGATCGTGATGTAATAGAAGTGAGGTTTTAGAGCCAGAGAGAAGGATAAGAGGAAACCCAGCTTCATCATGGAGTCAATCAGGAATCTTGACTTTGTAATTTAACCACTCCAAATTTCTATTTCATATCTTCCACTATGAAGATATCAACCACTTCTCTAAAGAGTCTGATGGAAGTATATGAGATAATGTATATAAGGTGCCTGAACTCAACAAGTATAATATTTCCTTTTTCTACAAAATATATATAACACATATACATGCTAAAAACCAGGCAAGATATTTTACATCATATATTCTAATGACTATGTAAAAAAGTGGATCAACATGATTAAAAAACAACTTACAACATAAGGTTCTTTAAAATATTGCAAAGTCCTAAGTAAGATACAATTAAATACTGCTTTAATATACTGCCCCTTTTATTTCTAAAAATTATTGTCTAGAAAACAAACCTCTCCATGGTTGAAAAAGTAGCATACGACTGTAATTATACCTCCAAGTTGAGTCCCACTGTAAAAAAAAAATATATTTCATGTAAAATATAGTGACTTTTTCACAAAATTATTTTAGATTTTAAAATGCCACAATACTAAACCATATAAAATAACAATAAAAATTGCAAAAGTACTCATGTAGTTGATGTTGTACTCTTGAATGTATAAGGATCCAAAGTATAAATATAAAGTAGTCTGAATCTTACAATTTATTGTATTTAAAATATTTTCTAAGTATATTAGATGTGAACATAAAATATTTTTTAACACAGGCCAGCATTTCAGAGTATATATACTCCATTCTTTGAATATTCTGAGTGGAGGAAAATTTTTGTCATCAAATTGGATATCAGTGACTGAAAGATGAAGAGTCTAACAGTTTCATTTAGCAGTAACTGAACCATCTAAACTACTACAAATATTCTCTTGCTGAGTCCCAACGAACAACATTGTAGAATATAAAACTCAGATCAAGGACGCCTGATAATTATCAAAGATTAAGAACCGTTTCTTAAGGTTGCCTTTCTTTAAAGTATTGTTCATCATTATACACACATCTTCACACTCAGAAGACAAATACTGGTTTAATGACTGAAAAAAGGGAAGAATGAGTTCAACAAAACAATCAGAGGAAAGCCAGTTGGAAGTAATTTACCTTGAAGATATTTTCACTAAGGGGAATTCAAAGGGCACACTTTGAAGAAGGAATTGAGAGGAAGAAGGCATGAGAAGCAAGAATAAATGCTGCATACAGTAACTAGGAACAAGTAGATAAATCTAAAGAAGACTTGGCAACATAGAAGAAACAGTGGTGACTACCGTGGAGGGGTACTAGAAGTACTAAACTACTAAGTATTATAGTTAGAATAATTATAAGATGCTAGGAACTGTTTTCAAGTACACTGTTCTAAATTCCTTGTATTGATCAAAAAGAAGAGGAAAGATATCAATCAATTTTAGACTTGGTCAAGTTAAATATGCATGTTAAAATTTTATCTTTAGCCACCAAAAGAACAGAAACAGAATACCTGTGTCCCAAGTTAGTGCCCAGAGGGGAGAGTAGACATGGTTAAGAAATAGAAAACTTCTCCCCAAGCCCCTGTTTCTTTTGTTCCTCATATGCCATAGTTTCTAGTCTCCTCACAATTTTGGTGACACTTTTATAGTCAGCATATGTTATATCTTCATATTCTTCTTAAAGACTGGAGCTTAATAAAGTATTGATATCCTGGAACTGTGTAACTAATTTAAAGAAGACTGTAGCTTTCCTCATGGGTAGCTTTCCTGATGAAAAATACTAATTTTTAAAATGTCTTGGTCTAGTGTAAAATTTTCCATATTTGAAAAAAGCATAATAAATACAAATTATTGTTTAAAATAGAACATCTTAAAGCCTGTTAGCACAATCTAAAAGCAATTCTTTTCCCTCAAAATACTGATGAGTTTATATATTTTTCTATATAGCATACATATGGAAAAGTGCATTAAGATTTTCCGATAGTTTACAGAACACTTATAAAGTGAATATTCTTTTGACCACCATATGTCACTGAAATAGAAAACAGATCACATCCTGACACCTCACATGCCATCCCTTGAGACAGGAACTATCCTGAGTTTTGTAATTATCAACAAAACTGCTTCTATACACATCATACTATCATTTACTTTCACCTGTATTTGAACTTTATACAAATATAATTTTGCAGTATTTTCAGATTTTGTGCCTGCTTTGATTCATTCAACATTATATTTGTAAGATTTTTTCCACATTGATGCTGGTACCTATAGTTCATTTATTCTCACTGTTTATAATATTTCTCTATAATAATAAACTTAAAAGTGTACATTTCTCTGTGGAGGGATGTTTAAGTTGTTTCTAGTTTGGAGTTACTACAAAGATGTTATGTTATTGCACATACTTTCTGGTGTACATGTAGAAGAGTTTCTTAGGCATATTTACTTCAAACTGGAATTGCTGAATTATAAGGTATATATATCTTCAAGTTACTAGATAATGCACAATGTTTTTCCAAAATAGTTGTACTAATTTATATGTCCACCAGCCACGGATAAGAGTTCCTGTTGTCAATTTTCCCAACCCAGGGATCGAACCCAGGCCTCCTGCTTTGCAGGCAGATTCTTTACCATCTGAGCCAGCAGAGAAGCCCTTTGTCAACCTAGTAGATGTGAGATAGTATCTCACTGTGGTTAAAATGAGTATTTTCCTGATAATTAATATGGTGATCAATTTTATATACATTTGTTGGCAATCTGGAACTCTTCTGGAAGATGTCTTTTCATATTTTTTCCAATTTTCAATTGGGTGGTCTTATTTTGTCTACCTCCTAGACTATAAATTCCATAAGGACAGGGATTATTTGTTTTTGTATTCCTAGCTCCTATAGAATAGTGCTCTCAGTCACAGTAGGCGTCTAATAATAATTGTCAAATTAAGTTTGACAATTAAGTTTGTCAAATTAAGAGCATAAGTTTGGATACCACATCCATAAGTCTGGATTACCCTACAAGGATAAAAAGGAGGCCTTTTAATATTTTAAAGATTTTATTTTAGTGACTAGCTCTAGTTTGAGGCTGCATATTTGGCTAAGCTTTTGAAAAAAATAAAATCTAAATGTTTCCATCTGTTAGTCAATTAATCTTGTTAATTATCCTTTTAATTTAATCAACAAATGTCAGAAAGGCCACCGAAATGTCTTTTAATACAGTAATCTTACCTCAGGTAAGCACCATACATGAAGAACAATCCCATCATTATTCCATTTAAAATAAAAATCACACCAACATAAAAGCAAGCAGGGTCTCCCAATCCTTTAAAAAGACACAGATTATTAAGTATTTAATAAGTAAATGACTATATAGCAATTGAGCATAATTATCTCAGTGGTTTGTAATCAAGAGCTCATGAATTAGCTAAAAGCTTTGTGGCTCAGACTGCTGCTCTGTTTAATAGTTACATTAGTACTTTCCCCATACATGAGGTATTATTGGTTACATTTGCATTTTTTTCCACCGAAGTATTATCATACTGTAATGATTAGTTGGTGCTTCATTTTATTTAGGTGATGCTCCTATGAACTTTTTGTAGAGTTACTTGATAAATCACAAGACAAAATCCACTACATTAATTTTATCCTGGATGACTCAGATATGGCCCCTGACCTTAAGGCACAGCTTTAGTCTATAAAAGATAAACTGGTCCATTACTATGTATAGCCAGGACCATAATATTTAATACATTCCATGTATAAATTCCATGTACATGTGATATATTGACACAGACATAATCTACTAGGTGCTTTTTCACTATTATCTGACATAATACTCAGAACAAATCTTTGAAATTACCTGCTGTGAAAATAAGTTTTTCAGTGGTTGAGAAAACAACACAGAAAACTTAACCTGCCAAAAGTTATTTAGGTGTAACTGGTGGAGGCAGGATTTAAGGGCTAGCCTTTCTCATTTCTTCTACTTCTCTGATCATTCCTTTTCAGTCTGTCCTAATAATTCCTCTTCCTATACACACCCTCCTTCAACGCTGGCCTACTTTAGGACCTGTCATATGCCCTCTTCTTTTCTAAGTCTGCATGTTCTCCTTAAGGAAATTCTTTGACTTCTGTGGTTCCAATTACCATCTACATACAGATGATGCCAAGTCTACATTCAAATGAGAACTTTCTTATTCCTGTATGTATGTACATAGGTAGCCACTTGACATCTCTACTTTGGAATCTCTCAGATACTTCAAATTAATGAACCAATTCAAACCTGCTACTTTTTAAATGTTTCTTACCATTTTGAATGGAGGGATTCAATTACTTAAGCCAGAAACCCAACAATATTACATAAACCCAGCCTCTTTCCTCTTTCCCATCAATCATCAAATCCTTTCATTTCTGCTTTATACTCTCTCTCAAATCCATTCATTTTCCAGTTATCTTTCCTTTAATCACTTGCTGAGAGCAAAATAGTTTCCTACCTGGACTCACTGAATTCACTTTTGTCCTTTACTAATTATCTTTTCCATGTAATTGCCAAAATCATGTTTTAAAAATATGTCAAAATTCTTCAATGAATACATATAATATCCTTAGCCAGTAAATGGTTCTTCATTATCTGACCCTTGTTTACATTCCAAACATCATTTCACACCATGTTTTCTTCTCTAACTGCTCAAGGAAGTCTAGCTTTCTTTCAATTCTCTCTTGCTTCAGAACTTTGGAATATGCTGGTCCCTGTTCTGGAAACACCTCTCTTATCCTCAGCAATTTTATTTTCTTGTTTGTAATATCCACCACAGTTGTACCTGCTAACATGTAAAATCTATGCTGGTAAGGCCCCATGTTTACCAGGTTTATCTTAGGATCCCAAGTGCCAATACTAACCTATCACTTGAAAGTGAAAGTTAAGTCGCTCAGTCGTGTCTGACTCTTTGCGACCCAGTGGACTGTAGCCCACCAGGCTCCTCCGTCCATGGGATTCTCCAGGCAAGAATACTGGAATGGGTTGCCATTTCCTTCTCCAGGGGATCTTCCCAACCCAGGGATCGAACCCAGGTCTCCAACATTAGAGGCAGACGCTTTAACCTCTGAGCCACCAGGGAAGCCCCTTAGTGGCAATTTAATAAATACCATATACACATATATAAGGTGATTTTTTTCCCATCCCTCAGAAAAGGTTCTACCTTCCATGCTGGCCGAATCTCTCAATTTATGAGGCATTCTCTCAATTCCTTTGAACAAAAAAGTTTAACTGTCCTCAAATATCCTCTACCACCACTGTTTTAGATATTATAAAGAGCATCTGAGGGAATCAGTAAAAATGTAAGGGAAACATGAAAATACAGATTTAGGATATATTCTGAGAACAGAATGTTATTGCACACAAGTTAACAGAAAAAAAAATATATAAAACAAAGTTGTAGAGAATATGAAAAAGAAAAAAACAACTATGTAAGTGTTATGCAAGTAGATACATGTGATTGCAAATAAAAGTTTCAAGGTATAGCATCATACTTAGATTGTAATAGGGCTAAATTCCAAATATCTTAAATAGCAATGACAATTACGGATTCGGTAAAACTGTTAAATGATTCTAAAAGTGGTTCTCTGACAGATACTAATGTGGAAGATGTATATGAAGAACTACTTATGGACTGTGAGAGCACAAAAAAGTAGAACTTCTAAAGTAATCTATTATTATATATGTCTAATTTTTAAATATTTATGCATGGCTAAATGTTTACATTAACTTTCTCAATGATTACAGATAGAACTGTGGCTATTTGATCTATATCCCCTATATTTACATATTCAAGCCACCTCAAAACCATTTCTGTGCCTTCTGAAATGAAGGAATGTCTTATAATCAGTATGACCTTACACAGATATATATTAATATTCAAATTAAATTCCAAAATAATACTTATGTTAGTAAGTACATTGCCCTCTCAAAAATTTATTTTAAAGGGTAAAGGTAAATATTTAGGTGAATCAGTTCTATAATGTTTTTAAAGAAAAAAATCAAGCATAGTAATTTATAATAATTCTTAGAGAGTCATAATATTGTAAAATATTTATGTAAATATTAATGACAATATACAGCAGCATTTTAGGAAGAAACATGCCTTCACAGCTTTGAACTTCATTTAGAGGTTCTATTCTGGTCACGTTCCAGCAGGTCTTAGTTTCTAACCCAAATAAATTCATTATTCCCACAAGTGTGCGATAGCAGAAGGCTAAAATCACCTAAAAGAGATAAAATTAAAAAGATGATAGATATACATTATCTTTATAATTTTTCCAAAATATCATTTTATGATGGCTGTGATGAATTTATAACATTATAAACTTTGATGAATTTATTTAAATCATTTCATGTGGGAAACAGTCATTTAAATAATTTTATGTACACATACACTATAAAGTTGTATATTACTGAGTAATGCACAGCTATACAATTTATGTTGTGATTGACATCTCTGTAATATACTCTTTCAAACAACTGAAACAGAACAGTAGCTGTAAAATCAAGCATTAAGTATATAATTAAAATATGAAGAAAATTAATAGCAAACATACAAAGCTTTACAGGAGTATTTTATAACATTTCTCTTAGGCCCTTGAACTTATTATCTTCATAGTCTAAAAACCAACTCATAGTCTATAAAACAACTGCACGTGGAATAATAGCTCCTATGCCCATTAAGCATTAACATTTGATTAAGCAGATTTACTTAACCAATCCTTCCCAATCTGAAATCTGCCTTAAAATTTTTAAAGACAAAGGAAATTAGCAACAAAAAATTACAAAAAAGTGCTGATTCCTGGGAGATTGCTTTAAAAAAATAATTTTATAGATTTGAGAAAAATAATGCAGATCACTGTGCGGGGGGAGGGGCGAGTTAAAAAATAAAGATTTCAAAGGGAAAGTAAACTATTTTGGTGACCATCCTTCCAGTTTCTCCCTAGGCACAAAAGACAGGTAGCTAGTGTCACTGGGGCTTCCCTTGTGGCACTAGTGACCAAGAACCTGCCTGCCAATGGAGGTTAGACGTAAGAGATGTAGGTTCCATCCCCAGGTTGGGGAGATCCACTCCAATATTCTTGCCTGGAGAATCCCATGGACAGAGAAGCCTGACAGGCTGCAGTCCATAGGGTCACAAAAGGTCGGACATGACTGAAGCGACTTAGCATGCACACATGCAGAGTTATTCATTGCACAATATTATACAAGTAGTTAATGTAATACACATCAGTAAACACCATAAACAACTTTTCACGTATAATATAGATTTACTATATCACTTAATTTTGTAAAACTGACATTCTGCTCAAATTTATAACTTGTGTATTTTTCACAAATGTACAAAAATTTGTCACATTAAATGTGCAAAATCTAGAATTATACTCCTTTATGAGATATCATTCAGTATAGGAAGAAGGCATGACTTTGAAGTCAAAATAAACAAAATATTCTGACTCTGCAAGTTATAGTTTCTATGGTGTGAAATAATCCTTCAGCCTCTGAACCTCAGCTACCTCATCTCTAAAATAACATTAATGACCATCTTACAAGAGTGATGGGAGATTAGAGCTCACATATATAAGTGCTGGTATAGAGTAAGCATTAAATGCCTTTACCCTTTTAAAACACATTGTTTCACACTCATATTTTAAGATGAGAAATTAAGCTCCTTGTGAACACAAAGTATGGGCATTTACTTCAACACTGAAGTACCACATAAGGCTGCAAGCAAATTTAAGTGTTCTCCATATTATATCTATGCAATATGAAAATAAGACTGGACAAGTCCTTGTTGGCTGTCATTTACATCCTTTCAAGTTTTAAAAATGAATGAACTAATTATCATGATTATTTTTTCATAATATCAAAGAAACTGAAAATTGTGCAAATTCAATAAATTTTTTGGTAAGTAAAATGAAAAAACTAGTTAATGTTTTAGAGGCCATACTGATGGAAATTAGTGGCACAAAAAACAGAGATTTAATGATATAAAATTATAAAAATAACTCAAAACTAAAAATAATAATTATCAAACACTGGAAGAACTTGGCCTAGTCCGATAAGCTAAATCCTTATCTTATTTACATAGAGTAAGTCAACATTAACTAAAGTTGAAGATTCAACAAATAGTTTTTTTTTTCTCTTTGATTTTTCTATTTTCACTAGAATTATCCAGATAATCATTAGAGGAAATAAGGTCAAAGTGCCTCTGAAAAGTAAGATGGGATATGGAGAAAGCTGCTGCAGAAAACCACTTCTTTCATCTTAAATCTTATGTAGGTCTATACCATTGTTACTACCACAAATTACATTGAAAAGCACTTATAGAAATCAAATAAAGAAATAAATCTGAGAAACCCCTAAATTCTTTGAAATTCAATAACACAATATTTAAATATCCAATGGATCAAAGAAGAAACCACATGGAATATTAGAAAATCACTTAAACTAACTGAAGATGAAAAAAAAGGCAATATTTAAATAAGGTAAATGTTCACTTTGGGGAAATGGAGTAGATGTACTTTTCTCTATTCCTGCAAGAACAACTAGAACTTCTGCGAATCATATAAATCATAAGAAGAAAGGTAGAAAAAAGGCGGCACACTAGCCAGGAGTCTCAGGACCCAAGGAATGACATGGTTGTAAGTTTCCTGGACTTTCCTTTTGCCTTACTTTCTCAGATTTGGAGTCAGAGTCTGGCAACCAGAAACACCACTGGGGGCTTACACGGCATTCAGAAAAGGCCTACTCTTTCTAGCCAAAGGACTAGGACAGTGGCAGCCTAGAAATAGATAACTTTTAGACAACAAAAACAACCAAACACTCAAAAAACAACACATATATATATATGCACACATACACATATATATAGTACCATTCTCTTCAGTAGAGATCAAATGGAGTATGTAAATAAAAACTGAATCTAGGTTTTTAAATTCTCTAAACACAATGAATTTAAGCTACAAATTAATAACAAAGATAAATCTTCAAACACTTGAAAACTAAAAGAAACCCACTAAACCCACTAAAAAAAAAGTCCATGGACCAAGTAAGCAACCTCAAGGGAAATAAAATATATTGAATCAATTTTTTTTTAAGTATAAGGTTTCCAAGTCCAGCATGTAAGAAGCTTATAATTTGCCACTCCATTCTAATAAGAAAAAATTAAACAAGCTGAAAAGTCAACTCTTCTCAGATCCAAAAGAGAAGTGAGGTCACTAGGCAAACTGCTTCTCCCAGACTGTAAAGGTTGACAGGCAAATACAGAGAATCACAACTTATTGGAGCAAAAACCCAGGGGTAGAAACCTCCATGGGAACCAGATGGAGAGACGGAAAACCTAAATTATAATTGATGAATTGCTAGAGGCACAGTGTAGACAATTCTAAGAATCAAAAACTCCAGGGAGACCCAGTAATAGGGATAATGCATACATATTTATGAATTTTATCTCTAGGAGATCACTAGTTTCTTACAGTGATATCAGAAAAAAATCTGTTTCTGAGGGAGAAGTGGAAAGAGGAACATTTTGAAATACACCAGAGCACTCTGTTCTTAACAAGGCCTGCCCTTGAAAGAGACTACTCTACAAGTAGGCCTAACCAGCTAGGGTTTTCAGTTCAGTTCAATTCAGTTCAGTCACTCAGTCATGTCCAACTTTTTGCGACCCCATGAATCGCAGCATGCCAGGCCTCCCTGTCGATCACCAACTCCCAGAGTTCACTCAGACTCATGTCCATCGAGTTGGTGATGCCATCCAGCCATCTCATCCTCTGTCGTCCCCGTTTCCTCCTGCCCCCAAGCCCTCCCCGCGTCAGAGTCTTTTCCAGTGAGTCAACTCTTTGCATGAGGTGGCCAAAATACTGGAGTTTCAGCTTTAGCATCATTCCTTCCAAAGAAATCCCAGGGCTGATCTCCCTTAGAATGGACTGGTTGGATCTCCTTGCAATCCAAGGGACTCTCAAGAGTCTTCTCCAACACGACAGTTCAAAAGCATTAATTCTTCGGCTAGGGTTTTATCAAAGCCTAAACTACAGGGTCGGAGAAGGCAATGGCACCCCACTCCAGCACTCTTGCCTGGAAAATCCCATGGACGGAGGAGCCTGGTGGGCTGCTGTCTATGGGGTCGCAGAGAGTCAGACACGACTGATGCGACTTAGCAGCAGCAGCAAACTATAGGGTGGCAGAGTAATACCCAACTCCACCCCTCTATGTGAGAGAAGGGAAATACCCAATTCCAGCCCACTCTAGTCATCCTGCTGTACCTAAATGGGAAAGAAAAAACCAAGAAGCACTTACAAAGTTCACAGTCCAGAGGTACATGTTCACAAAAGATTGAGACCTAATTACAGAATGCTTCCCTTACACTACTAAAGGCCTATTTATGGCAGCTCTTTGTACCCAGTACCTCAAGCTAGCTATTAAGAAAGGCATCACAAGGCATACTAAAAGCCAAAACATTGTTTGAAGAAACAGAGCAAGCATCAGAACTAGACTTAGATATGGCAGGCATGTTGAAATTGTAAGACTGGGAATTCAGAACAGCAATAATTAATGTGCTAAAGGCTCTAACAGATAAAGAAAGGAGCATGCAAGAACCGATTTGCAATGCTAGCAGAGAAGTTCTCTATACACTATAACAGAATACACTATAACAGAAATCAAGAATGCCTTTGATGTGCTTATTGGTAGGCTGGACCTGGCTTGAGGAAAGAATCTCTGAGCTTCAGTATATTTCAATAAGAAACCTCCAAAACTGAAAATCAAAAATGTAAAAGACAATACCCAAGCACTGTGGGACAACCACAGAAGGTACACCATACATGTAATGGGAATGCCATAGGAGAAAAGATAAAGAAACAGAAGAAATATTATGAATAGAAACAATGACTGGGAATTTCCTCACATCAAACTACAGGTACAGAAAGCTTAGAGAACACAGAAAAACTATACCTATTCATAAATCATACATATTGAATATGCATATAACATTCAAACTATAAAAAAATTAAAGATAAAAAAATCCTTACAGAAGTCAGAAGAAAAACATGCCTTACTTAAGAAGGAACAAAGGTTAAGAAGTACCTCTGACTTCTCAGAAACTATTCAATTTAAGAAGAAAATGAAATATTTAAAGAGTTGAGAGGATAAAAAACCAACTTAAAATTCTGTATCATGTGAAACTATCCTTTAAAAGTGAAAGAGAAATACTTTCTCAAACAAACAAAAATTGAAAGACTTTGTATGTTTTTTAGAGAGATATGAAAGACATGGATTAGAAAACTTGGATCCACAGAAAGAGCATCAAAGAAAGAATAAGTGAAGATAAAAAAAACTTTTCTTTTTCTTACTCTTAATTGATCTAAAGTATAATAGCTTTGTTCAAAATTGACTGTGTGGATCACAATAAACTGTGGGAAATTCTGAAAGAGATGGGAATACCAGACCACCTGACCTGCCCCTTGAGAAATCTGTATGCAGGTCAGGAAGCAACAGTTAGAACTGGACATGGAACAACAGACTGGTTTCAAATAGGAAAAGGAGTACGTCAAGTCTGTATATTGTCACCCTGCTTCTTTAACTTCTATGCAGAGTACATCATGAGAAACGCTGGACTGGAAGAAACACAAGCTGGAATCAAGACTGCCTGGAGAAATATCAATCACCTCAGATATGCAGATGACACCATCCTTATGGCAGAAAGTGAAGAGGAACTAAAAAGCCTCTTGATGAAAGGGAAAGAGGAGAGTGAAAAAGTTGGCTTAAAGCTCAACATTCAGAAAATGAAGATCATGGCATCCGGTCCCATCACTTCATGGCAAATAGATGGGGAAACAGTGGAAACAGTCAGACTTTATTTTGGGAGGGCTCCAAAATCACTGCAGATGGTGATTGCAGCCAGGAAATTAAAAGACTCTTACTCCTTGGAAGAAAAGTTATGACCAACCTAGATAGCATATTCAAAAGCAGAGACATTACTTTGCCAACTAAGGTCCATCTAGTCAAGGCTATGGTTTTTCCAGTGGTCATGTGTGGACTGAGAGTTGGACTGTGAAGAAGGCTGAGCGCCAAAGAATTGATGCTTTTGAACTGTGGTGTTGGAGAAGACTCTTGAGAGTCCCTTGGACTGCAAGGAGATCCAAACAGTCCATTCTAAAGGAGATCAACCCTGGGATTTCTTTGGAAGGAATGATGCTAAAGCTGAAACTCCAGTACTATGGCTACCTCATGCAAAGAGTTAACTCATTGGAACAGACTCTGATGCTGGGAGGGATTGGGGGCAGGAGGAGAAGGGGACAACAGAGGATGAGGTGGCTGGATGGCATCACTGACTCGATGGACGTGAGTCTGAGTGAACCTCGGGAGTTGGTGATGGACAGAGAGGCCTGGCGTGCTGCGATTCACGGGGTCGCAAAGAGTCGGACACGACTGAGCCACTGAACTGAACTGAAATGATGCATGTACTTAAACTTATGTGTAACAAACATAAATGACAGCAATGATTCAGGGTTGGAAGGGAGGAATTAGAATTATTTTGTTATTAGAAGGTCCTCACACACACACACACACACACACACACAGAGCCCTGAAAGTGGTTTAGTGTTATCTGAAAGTGATCTTAGATTCATTTTAAATGTATACTGCAATCTCTAGGTCAACCACCAAAAAAAGTTAAAAAAAAAAAAGAATTATAACTAATACGGTAAGAAAGAGAAAATGAAATAATATAAAATGCTCAGTTAGAACCACAAAAGGCATGAGAAGAGTGGAGTCAAAATAGGAACAAAAACAAGGGCAACAAATATAAAATATTGTAGCAACAAATATAGTTGATATCAATCTATGTCAATAATTACTTAGGACATCAATGATCTAAATGCACCAATCAAGAGACAGAGATTATCAGAGTAAATCAGAAAATCAAGACTCAAACATACTTTGTCTAAACTAACTTTAAATATAAAGACACATATAGATTAAGAGTAAATGAAGAGGACTTCCCTGGTGGTCCAGTAGTTAAGAATCCGCCTGCCAATGCAGGGAACATGGGTTCGATCCCTGGTTGGGGAAGATTCCGTGTGCCAAGGAGCAACCAGGCCTGTGAGCCACAACTACCAAAGCCCATGTACCCTAGAGCCCATCCTCTGCAACAAGAGAAGCCACCGCAAGGAGAAGCCTATGTACCACAAACAAGAGCAGCCCCACTTGCCCAACTGGAGAAAGCCCTTGCACAGCAACGAAGATCCAGTGCAGCCAAAAATAAAATGTGTTTTAAAAAGAGCGAATGAATGAAGTAAGATATACTACACAAAAACTAATTAAAAGAAAAATCAGAGTAGCTGTACTAATTTCAGACAGAGCAAAACTTCATGAACAGTTATCAGGGATAAAAAGTGGTATCACATAATGATAGAGGGGTCAGTTCTAAAAGGAGACATGCCAATCCTCAATGTGCCTGCATCTAACAACGGGGCGTAAATAAAATCAATAAGCCTCCAGCCAGGCTAAGAAAAAAAGAGAAAGAACACAAATTACTAATATCAGAAATGGAAGAGAGGTCATCCTTATAGATCTCATAGACATTAAAAGGATAGTAAAGGATTGATGGGGCTTCCCTGGTGGCTCAGTGGTAAAGAATCCACCTGCCAATGCAGGAGACATGGGTTTGATCCCTGGGTCAGGAAGATCCCCTGGAGAAAGAAATGCCAATCCATTTAGGTATTCTGGCCTGGAAAATCTCATGGACAGAGGATCCTGGCAGGCAATAGTCCATGGGGTTTCAAAAGAGTTGGACCTGACTGAGCAACTAAACCACCACAGCAAAAGGAATAATGAACAACCCTATGCCCACGAATGTGATAACCTATGAACCATCTCCATCTGTGAATCTGTGGCTCCTTCCCATCTGGCTTGTCTATTACACTGGCCATTACTGCCCTAAGGTTCTATTCTTTTAAGTTCATGTGAGAATAATTTCTGGGATTTTTTGATTTAGGAAAGGAACTTTTGATGTGGTGCTCAACTATAATCAATAAACTTTATAGATCCCTTCCTTCCTATAACATCCTCATTGTGCTTATAACTTTCATCTGATAAAAGAAACCCCTCTACAAATATTTTCCCCAAAACACTGCTTACCTCTGGATAAAGATGGAAGCGTTTCACTGTATTAATTACAAGGGGATATTCAGTGAGCCTGTCATTCATAATCATCCATAGTCCTTGCAAAAATGAAGGTGCTTCAACAATGGTCTTGAAGTAGGAATAATAAAGTCCCTTTTAAAAAGTATAAATTGTTAATGTAAGTAAAATTTTAAAATACTTATTTTTCTCTTTTTAGACAATTTATTCTGAAAAGGAAAAAAAAAGATCAATAATAAGACTTCCTAATTTCTACTTATTACTGCACTCTTGAGTGCAAACAAAAGCATACCTTTTTCAGGTCATCACTATACTATTCTTTCATATTTTTCATAGGTTTGAAAGAGTTAAAGGGATGTATTCAATGTTTTAAGGAATTTTTCTAACCTCACCTTATAATAAGTAAGCAATACATTTTAATTCTACCAAGCCTGATTTTTTCCCCCATATTGTGAGACACCTAGAGACTGAGATCTGATAATTCTGGCATAAGTATGACTTTGTGTCACTGTATGTGTACAACTTTGCATAATTACTTATATTTTTCCAACTCTTTAGAAATAATAAATGATGGTCACAAGAGCATCAGATGGCACTTCATGCTTTCCTTTTCCTTCCCAGTTCCACTGACTGGCTCTGCACAAAGTGAAAGCTGTGAGCTACTGTTCATGACAGAAATGTTGTGTCCTGAAAGAGGGGTTATTCTAGTACATTACTACAGCATGTGAAATGATTATTTTATTAAGCTAGTAAAATTGCTATTTAAAATTCAAAGACTAACAAAAAAGTATGCTGCTTCATATTACTTGCTCATCAGTTTTGTACTTTCTTTCCTAAAAACTAAAGGGTCACATAGTTTGTAATATATGTTCCTCTCAAAATCATTGAAAGTAACCTTCAACTCTACACTCATTCTGGCTTCATACAACTATAAGGTACTTTATTTTTTTTACAGATTAAGCAACAGGAGCGACTATTAAAATTAAAGATTTGTTTTAACTAATATCTGAAAGGGCACTTCTTCATAATTTTTAATTAGTATCAATAGAGCAAGTTCATATAAGGATCTTTCCTTTTTGCTTATGAGAGAAACAAGGCAGTACAACAAAAAGATATCTAATATGCATGTCTGTACTAACAGAAAGAGAAAACATACACATTTTTATTAGTAAGTTATTATTTTTGTGTCTGGTACTGTGCTATGTGCTTCATTCAATTTCTCTTTCTTCATTTTCAATAAAATCCTATAAGGCTGGCATTATTTCTAATTAACAGATGAGACTGAGAATCAGACAACTTACTCATCATTATACAACAAAGCATAGAACTGCTATCTGAATCTAGTGATCTGTCACAGAAGCCCAGATGCCGACACAGCTACATTTTCAGTCCAGTTGCTCAGTTGTGTTCGACTCTTTGCGACCCCATGAACTCCGGCGCGCCAGGCCTCCCTGCCCATCACCAACTCTTTATTAAATAATATTTTATATCCTCTTTGGAAATAACACCTATAAGATATTAAACATTCAAATGCCATACAAATGCTAACATGTCCAATTCTTCAAAGCTTTTAAGTGGCTATATGGTGAGAGATTTTAAAAAGCAATGGCTGAGATACCTAAATGAGGCCCATTTATAGACAGGAGTAGAATAGAGGTCAACAAGGAGCTAGGTGAGAAAGCAGTGGGAGTGGGGAGTTATGTGCTTAACAGGTACAGTCTAACTGTGATAATAAAGTTCTGGAGATGGATGAGGGTTAATGGTTGCACAATGTAAGTGTGTTTAATGCCACAGAACTATACACTTAGAAATAATTGAAATGGTAAGTTTTGCTAATTTTTATTCTTTAATTAAAAATTTTAATTTAGTCACAATTAAAGGCAAACAAAAGAGCCAATTTCAGCTCTTCTCTTGGCCCCTGATTAGCTCATCTGGAGAGTCCTGGCTTCTCTTAATTGTAAATTCTGCATCTCTGGCTTTCTTTATCCCATTTAACCCCCACAATTATGTAAAATACAGTAGATTACATTATCCATTTTACAGATTCCGTGTCAAAAGAACAGAAAAAGTATTAAAGAAATAATATCAAAAGTTCTCTAAAAGAGATTATCTGGAAATCAAGAGAGCTTAAAAAATATTTTAAGTGCCAGCTAAAACTGGCCAACTCTACCCCAGGAGAAAGCAATTTCCAAGAATTCTGATAGGTCTCTATCACTTCTTAAACTTTGTTTTCCTTTCCTCACCTACTATAATTGATCTTTCAGTTCAGTTCAGTTCAGTCTCTCAGTCGTCTCCGACTCTTCACGACCCCATGAATCACAGCACGCCAGCCTCCCTGTCCATCACCGACTCTCGGAGTTCACCTAAACTCATGTCCATCGAGTCAGTGATGCCATCCAGTCATCTCATCCTCTTTTGCCCCCTTCTCCTCCTGCCCCCAATCCCTCCCAGCATCAGAGTCTTTTCCAATGAGTCAACACTTCACATGAGGTGGCCAAAGTATTGGAGTTTCAGCTTTAGCATCAGTCCTTCGAATGAGCACCCAGGACTGGTCTCCTTTAGAATGGACTGGTTGGATCTCCTTGCAGTCCAAGGGACCCTCAAGAGTCTTCTCCAACACCACAGTTCAAAACCATCAATTCTTCAGCGCTCAGCTTTCTTCAAAGTCCAACTCTCAATCCATACATGACCACTGGAAAAACCATAGCCTTGACTAGACGGACCTTAGTTGGCAAAGTAATGTCTCTGCTTTGTAATAGGCTATCTAGGTTGGTCATAACTTTCCTTCCAAGGAGCAAGCGTCTTTTAATTTCCTGGCTGCAATCACCATCTGCAGTGATTTTGGAGCCCCCCCCAAAAAAATAGTCTGACACTGTTTCCACTGTTTCCCCATCTATTTCCCATGAAGTGATTGGACCGGATGCCATGATCTTCATTTTCTGAATGTTGAGCTTTAAGCCAACTTTTTCACTCTCCTCTTTTACTTTCATCAAGAGGCTTTTTAGTTCCTCTTCACTTTCTGCCATAAGGGTGGTGTCATCTGCATATCTGAGGTTATTGATATTTCTCCCGCAAATCTTGATCCCAGCTTGTGTTTCTTCCAGTCCAGCATTTCTCATGATGTACTCTGCATAGAAGTTAAATGAGCAGGGTGACAATATACAGCCTTGACATACTCCTTTTCCTATTTGGAACCAGTCTGTTGTTCCATGTCCAGTTCTAACTGTTGCTTCCTGACCTGCATACAGGTTTCTCAAGGGGCAGGTCAGGTGGTCTGGTATTCCCATCTCTTTCAGAATTTTCCACAGTTTACTGTGATCCACACAGTCAAAGGCTTTAGCATAGTTAATAAAGCAGAAATAGATGTTTTTCTGGAACTCTCTTGCTTTTTTGATGATCCAGCGGATGTTGGCAATTTGATCTCTGGTTCCTCTGCCTTTTCTAAAACCAGCTTGAACATTAGGGAGTTCATGGTTCACGTATTGCTAAAGCCTGGCTTGGAGAATTTTGAGCATTACTTTACTAGCGTGTGAGATGAGTGCAACTGTGCGGTAATTTGAGCATTCTTTGGCATTGCCTTTCTTTGGGATTGGAATGAAAACTGCCCTTTTCCAGTCCTGTGGCCACTGCTGAGTTTTCCAAATTTGTTGGCATATTGAGTGCAGCACTTTCACAGCATCATCTTTCAATTTGAAATAGCTCAACTGGAATTCCATCACCTCCACTAGCTTTGTAGTGATGCTTTCTAAGGCCCACTTGACTTCACATTCCAGGATGTCTGGCTCTAGATGAGTGATCACACCATCGTGATTATCTGGATCATGAAGAGCTTTTTTGTACAGTTCTGTGTAGTCTTGCCACCTCTTCTTAATATCTTCTGCTTCTGTTAGGTCCAGACCATTTCTGTCCTTTATTGAGCCCATCTTTGCATGAAATGTTCCCTTGGTATCTCTAATTTTCTTGAAGAGATCTCTAGTGTTCCCCATTCTTTTGTTCCTCTATTTCTTTGCATTATTCACTGAGGAAAGCTTTCTTATCTCTCCTTGCTATTCTTTGGAACTCTGCATTCAGATGCTTACATCTTTCCTTTTCTTCTTTGCTTTTGGCTTCTCTTCTTCTCACAGCTATTTGTAAGTCCTCCCCAGATAGCCATTTTGCTTTTTTGCATTTCTTTTCCATGGGGATGGTCTTGATCCCTGTCTCCTGTACAATGTCATGAACCTCATTCCATAGTTCATCAGGCACTGTATCAGATCTAGTCCCTTAAATCTATTTCTCACTTCCACTGTATAATCATAAGGGATTTGATCTAGGTCATACCTGAAGGGTCTAGTGGTTTTCCCTACTTTCTTCAATTTAAGTCTGAATTTGGCAATAAGGAGTTCATGATCTGAGCCATAGTCAGCTCCTAGTCTTGTTTTTTTCTGACTGTATAGAGCTTCTCCATCTTTGGCTGCAAAGAATATAATCAATCTGATTTCAGTGTTGACCATCTGGTGATGTCCATGTGTAGAGTATTCTCTTGTGTTGTTGGAAAAGGGTGTTTGCTATGACCAGTGTGTTCTCTTGGCAAGCCTCTGTTAGACTTTGCCCTGCTTCATTCCGTATTCCAAGGCCAAATTTGCCTGTTACCCCAGGTATTTCTTGACTTCCTACTTTTGCATTTCAGTCCTTGATAATGAAAAGGACATCTTTTTTGGGTGTTAGTTCTAAAAGGTCTTGTAGGTCTTCATAGAACCTTTCAACTTCAGCTTCTTCAGCGTTACTGGTTGGGGCATAGGCTTGGATTACTGTGATAATGAATGGTTTGCCTTGGAAATGAACAGAGATCATTCTGTTGTTTTTGAGATTGCATCCAAGTACTGCATTTCGGACTCTTTTGTTGACCATGATGGCTACTCCATTTCTTCTAAGGGATTCCTGCCCACAGTAGTAGATACAATGGTCATCTGAGTTAAATTCACCCATTCCAGTCCATTTTAGTTTGCTGATTCCTAGAATGTCGATGTTCACTCTTGCCATCTCCTGTTTGAACACTTCCAATTTGCCTTGATTCATGGACCTAACATTCCAGGTTCCTATGCAATATTGCTCTTTACAGCATCGGACCTTGCCTCTATCACCAGTCACATCCACAGCTGGGCATTGTTTTTCTTTGGCTCCATCCCTTCATTCTTTCTGGAGTTATTTCTCCACTGATCTCCAGTAGCATATTGGGCACTTACCGACCTGGGGAGTTCCTCTTTCAGTATCCTATCATTTTGCTTTGCTGCTGCTAAGTCAAGTCACTTCAGTTGTGTCCGACTCTGTGTGACCTCATAGATGGCAGCCCACCAGGCTCTCCCGTCCCTGGAATTCTCCAGGCAAGAACCCTGGAGTGGCTTGCCATTTCCTTCTCCAATGCATGAAAGTGAAAAGTGAAAATGAAGTTGCTCAGTCGTGTCCGACCCTCAGCGACTCCATGGACTAGCACCTTCCAGGCTCCTCCGTCCATGGGATTTTCCAGGCAAGAGTACTGGAGTGGGGTGCCATTGCCTTCTCTGATCATTTTGCTTTGATATCCTATTAATTGGTCTTTACTGTCTTATAAAGAAGTCTGCCTTTAGGAAAGGAAGAGAATGTGACAAAAGAATCCTGAAACACTTTTCTGTGGTAGATATTTTATTTTTTAGATTCCATATATCAAAATAAGTGGTAAAATAGAAGGGAATTGCTGGATCATATGGTAGTTCTATTTGTAGTTTTTTGAGAAGCCTGTACACAGACTGAAGCCATGAAATTAAAAGATGCTTACCCCTTGGAAGGAAAGTTATGACCAACCTAGATAGCACATTGAAAAACAGAGACATTACTTTGCCAACAAAGGTCCATCTAGTCAAGGCTATGGTTTTCCAGTGGTCATGTATGGATGTGCGAGTTGGACTGTAAAGAAAGCTGAGCACCGAAGAATTGATGCTTTTGAACTGTGGTGTTGGAGAAGACTCTTGAGGGTCCCTTGGACTGCAAGGAGATCCAACCAGTCCATTCTAAAGGAGATCAGTCCCGGGATTTCTTTGGTAGGAATGATGCTAAAGCTGAAACTCCAGTACTTTGGGCACCTCATACAAAGTGATGACTCACTGGAAAAGACTCTGATGCCGGGAGGGATTGGGGGGCAGGAGAAGAAGGAGACGACAGAGGATGAGATGGCTGGATGGCATCACTGACTTGATGGACATGAGTTTAGGTGAACTCTGGGAATCGGTGATGGACAGGGAGGCTGGCGTGCTGCGATTCATGGGGTCGCCAAGAGTCAGAGATGACTGAGCAACTGAACTGAACTGAACTGTACACTGTTTTCCACAGTGGCTGCACCGATTTACATTCCCATCAACAGGGTAGGAGAGATTCCTTTTCAAAATTACATTTGTTATTTGTAGACATTGCAATGGTAGCCCTTCTGACTGTTGTGAGGTGATCTATCATTGTGGTTTTGACTTGTACTTCCCTAACAATTTGTGATGTTGAGCATCTTTTCATGTGCCTGTTAGTCATCTGTATGTCTTCTTTGGAAAAAGTTTATTCACATCTTCTGTCAATATTTCAAAAACTGTTTATATTGAGTTGTATGAGCTGTTTATGTATTTTGGAAATTAACCACTTATCAGTCACAGCATTTACAAATATTTTCTCCCATTCAGTAGGTTGTCTTTTAGTTTTGAGAATGGTTTCTTCAGCTCCCCCAAAGCTTTTAGGTTTAACTAGGCTCTATTTATTTATTTCTGATTTTATTTATTTTGCCTTAGGAGACAGATCCAAAAATAAACACTGCAGCAATTTACGTCAAACCGTGTTCTGCCTATGTTCTCTTCTGGGAGATTTACGGTTTCAGGTCTTACATTTAGGTCTTTAATCCATTTTGACTGTACTTTTGCTTACAAAGTGAGGACTAAAACACTTTTTATTTAAATAACAAACCTATAGGCCAGATTTCAAAAACAAACCTATAGTTACCAAAGGGGAACTGTGGGTGAAGGACAGGGAGAGATAAATTAGGAGCTTGGGATTAACATACACACATTACTGTATGTAAAATAGATAACCAACAAGGACCTATTATATAGCACAGAGAACTCTATTCAGTATTCTATAATAATCTATACAGAAGTAAAGAACCTGAAAAAGAATGAATATATGTATAACTGAATTGGTTTGCTATACACCTGAAACTAACACAGCATTGTAAATCAACTACATCCCAATAAAATTCTTTTTAAAAACAGCAAAAATAAAATAAACCTACAATATTGTGAGAAACAGTACAATTCACCAAAATTCATTTCAGATCCTAACAAATTTGCACGTTACTATTCTTAAACTACAAATGAATTCATTAGAAGAAAGAACCTAACCATTTCAGTGCGAAAAGTCATCTCCCGTTCTAAGGCTGAGAGGTGAGAAAAATGACGATCATTTTCAAAAAGTCTTACCAAATGTACCCTAGAAGAAAAATAACATGTTTCAAAAGCAGGGCTAAACTATTATAACCAAAGTATAAAAACCATAAGATAGAAGAAAGAATAAATTTTTACAATAAATATTGAGATAACTTTATAGGTTGCCAATTTGTATATTTTTTTTGGCATTTATAATCCAGCACTATAACACAGATAATAGTATATTTCCCCTTCATGGATCACTGCCTTGTCATGGTGCAGGGGCTTGCATAACTCAATGAAGCTATGAGCCATGCCGTGTAGGGTCACCCAAGACGGATGGATCATAGTGGAGAGTTCTGACAACACATGATCCACTGGAGCAGGGAGGCCTGGAGAGTTGCAGTCCATGGGGTCTCAAAGAGTCGGACATGACTGGGAGACTGAACAACAACGACTGTAGATCTAAAACTCTTGTCGATTTCTCCATCCTTCTTCCCATTCCAGGCGTCTAAATCAGAACTGAGGCGTGCTTTTGTTTATCTGTTATGTTTTACAAGTGCTTCTAATGTACCAGGTTTGGGGAATGTCTCTAACTGTTGAAAAGATTTAGAGTATAATTTTAAATAAAATTATTTTAAGTTAAATCAGTTTTTAAATAAGTAGAACACTACATAAAGTACCAAAGAAAACAGGACTGTAAAGATATTTCATCAGTATGACTGAAAAAAAAAAAAAAAACAAAAACCAGCTGTAGGTACTGAAATAGGAGCATATGTGACAAGTAAAATTGTAGTCAGCAATTAAACTATCCTTAATTATACAGTAGATGCTTTCCAATAAAGTAGAAAATTAAACAAAATTCCATATGGCAACCCTGTCTTCCACTCACCTTCATTTATACCTAGGACATATACCAGGGTATCACAAGCTGTAGGAAATGTTTCCTACCATTACAGTCTTAGTTCTATTAACATCGAAATCTCCCTGCAGAATAATGGTTAGAAAAGCACTGTCCCAACAGGACGCGGGGCAGATCCCATTCTTCCCAACAGCAGAAATCCTTGAGCTCAGGTAGAAATGAAGATATGTCAGAGGAAAATTATTTTACATATAGTTTTTACAAATATATCGTTTATGTAAAATAATGTGTATGTGTATGCACACTGAAAGGCTCATTTAATTCAGTATTACCATTACAGGGTGTTTATCTTCATTTCTACCTGATTTCCAATTGACAGGTGCTACTAAAACTTTACACAAACCCTGAGTTTATGTCACTGCTGCTGCTGCTGCTGCTGCTAAGTCGCTTCAGTCGTGTCCGACCCTGTGCGACCCCACAGACAGCAGCCCACCAAGCTCCTCTGTCCCTGGGATTCTCCAGGCAAGAATACTGGAATGGGGTGCCATTGCCTTCTCCAATGCATGCATACATGCTAAGTCGCTTCAGTCGTGCCCAACTCTGTTTGACTCCATGGGCAGCAGCCCACCAAGCTCCTCTGTCCCTGGGATTCTCCAGGCAAGAATACTGGAATGGGGTGCCATTGCCTTCTCCAATGCATGCATACATGCTAAGTCGCTTCAGTCGTGCCCAACTCTGTTTGACTCCATGGGCAGCAGCCCACCAAGCTCCTCTGTCCACGGGATTCTCTAGGTAAGAATACTGGAGTGGGTTCCCATTTCCTTCTCCCTTATGTCACTAACAACTCTCAATTACTATAAAACGAGGAAGTTTTTTACATGAAATAAACATGAAAACTATACTACAAAAGCTAGATATTTAGGAAATACAGTGGTGAACCTTTTGGTAAAGCAAAAATATTTTAATTCATAAATTACTATTCCCATAATGCATTCATTTACAAATGTTTCACACATGAGGTTTTTAAAAAGTTTTATACACACACACACATATATGTTAACTGGTACACATATAGACATTCTATATATATAGCAAGCAGTTCATTTTTTATATATACAAACAGTGATGGTAATTTTTATAATCCAAATGTTTATATATATATCAAACCGAAACTAATCTTACCAGTGCAAAATTGCCACAAAGGCAGCTGGAAAAAGAAAAAAAGGAAAAAGTCATTAAAAGTTGCTTTACTATAATATGCCTTTAAAATGACTATTTAATAACTTTTAAAACAAACACTGCAATGTTGGAAGCTTCCAATCATGCTTCTTCAGCTCTTTTTCCATATTCTCACCATCCTGAGCTCAGTCCTACCACTCTTCACCATTTCTCAGACGTCTAGTTTTATGTCACAATCAGCAAACTATGGTCTGTGGTCTGTCTGGTCTGTTTTGTCTGCGAGCTAAAATGGTTAATTTTTTTAAGGGTTGTAAAAAATAGGAAAGAAGAATAAATAACAAAGACTGTATGTGGCCTGAAGTTTAAAATTTTTTACTTGGGTCTTTACAGAAAAAGTATATACTCACTACATGTTAACTTTCCATTTAATATATGGTAATACTATCACCCACTTTAAAACTAAACCTATACCTTCCCTCTCAACTCTGATAAGGTTTCATTAACTCTAAGATAGACAATGTCCTGCTCAACTATATTTGTATCCTCTTTCTTATTCTCAAGGCAATTACTCCTAAAAATAATACTTAAGAAAAAAATCAAATATCCTACTAAGTCCATCTAGCTTTCCAAAATCTTCAAAATATTAGTGTCTCTCACCCCCTCCCCTTAACCCACATTCCCTACCCAACAAAATTATAAGGTATAATGATGTTAATACTGTAAATGCAAAGAAGGGCTTATCACAGCTCCTTCTAAAGTTGTGATTAAAAGCCTGTCTCCTGTATCCTGCCTCTGTCAATTTCACCTCTGAAAGTGACCCAAAGACCATTTGACGCTAGCACTCTCAACATCTCTTATATCCATTTCAACATTTCTCTATACAGTGATCTTTGCTTCTCTGTTCTCTACCGTCTCAGAAGAGGAAGTATCTGTTCTCTTTTCTACTGATAGCTTCTCAAATTCATGCCTTTAGCTCCATCCTTCCCAATTATTCCGAGACTGCACCATCAAGTATTTACTCTCTTCAAACCTCAATCTCACCCTCTCTCCTCAGTCCTTCCCCTTCAGCCTTTAATATTCCCAAGCCTTAAAATACTTCTCTTGATATAGTAGACCTTCCAGCTACGAAATATTCTCTTCTCCATCCCCTGCCATGCCTGACAAGATAATCAGCCAACTTGTATAAAGTTCCTATAACTCTTTTAAATGACCGATGACCCTTCATTTATCAACATCAACAGTCTCTTTCAATTTTCCTGCTTTCCAATCTCTCTGTAGAATTTCACCAGATCCTCAGATTTCTTTCTCTATCAAGACTCATCATACCAACCTGCCAATTCTTCCATTTTCTGACCATTTTGTTTTTATATGCTTCTGTTTTTTATTTTTCTCTTCTCTCTTAAAACAAAGTATGCAGGGGTTTTCCCAAGTATCTTTACTTTGCTCTCTTTTCTATCTTGGAAATCTCATTCAATGTTAATGTTTCAACTCACTTCTACATGAATAATTCCCAAGTCTACACTCCTCACGCCTGACCAAATGTTCTCTCTTCCTCTCATCACATTCCTTTTCTCTCCTACCTCATCACCTACCCAGTTCCTCTCAACATGTTTCCATCAACATGCACCTCTGACTTCTCTTCTCCATTCCTACTGTCACTGCCCTCATTAAGGTCACTGCTGCCTGGGGCTTCCCTGATCCAGTGGTTAAGAGTCCACTCTGCAATGCAGGGACATCGGTTTGATCCCTGGCCCCAGAGGATCCCACATGCCACTGCAGAGCAACTAAGCCTGAGCACCATAACTACTGAGCCTGTGCTCTAGAGCCTGGAAGCTGCAACTACTGAGCCCACATGTAGCAACTACCGAAGCCCTGGTGCCTAAAGCCTGTGCTCCCCAACAAGAGAAGCCAGTGCACCCCAACTAGAGAAAGTCCACATGCAGCAACAAAGACTTATTACCACCAAAAAATAAAATAATAAATATTAAAAAGACTACTATCGTCTAGATTCTAGCATACAACTGTTTTTTCTACCTCAGTCCATATCCAGTCCATTTTACACACTGCTGTCAAATCAATCTCTGAAGCACACTTCTGATCATGTCACTCTATTTAAGTCATTCAATGTCAACATCAACAGAATGTACTAAATGTCACAAAACTGTTCACTTTAAAAATGGTTAATTTTATGTTATGTGCATTTCACCTCGTTATTAAAAAAAATTTATTTTCCTAAAGAAAAGAATCCATCAGTGCCATCCTACTGAATGAAGTTCAAATGCCTTAAATGTAGACTTGAATTAGACTCCCCACGGCTGGTCCCAACCAATTTTTTGAACACTCTATGTTCTCTTTTTGTACCCTTACTTTTATTTCATATTTTCTTACTTCCATGGCTCTGATTATGCTGTTCTATAGGCCTCTAACACTTGTTCTTTGCTCCATACATCCAAATATTACCTTTTTTGGTCCCAATTAAAATCCCACATTTTCCGTAACTAGACATCTGACAAAATCTAAATATGAACCCCTATTATTTCTCAAGTATTGTCTACATGCTCCAGATGTGGAGATCCATTCTACTTTAATATCAGCAATCAACTTACGATGGAAAAGAAATCACAGCTTACATTAGGAGACATCTATCTGTGTTTCAATATACAACAGCAGCCAGTATGAGCAAGGACTAGGCTCAAAATTGATCTTAATGAAACAGCAAAATTTACATGTTCAAAAATTAGGAATGCAAATAAAGAAAAATCTTTCAAGGGCTTAAATAAGAAGGCAATTTAGGCATCAAGCTCCTCAGCACGATGAAAGTAAATAGATACCAACATGGAGAAATATATTGCCTAATTTGATCCTATTTCCCCTGTGAAAGATTCTCAACTCATTAAAACAAACACATTATTTTGCCTCATTCAAGGTGCAGAAAAATATAAAGTCTGACCTCCCCCTCCCCCAAAGCTACCATTTTCACTAGGGATAAATGGCTGCCTTAAGATGACATTTTGTTGGTGACACATGAAGTTATCACTGTGCCTGCAAACGTTTGAAAATGTTTTAAAATAAGAACTAAGGGGGCTCGGAATTCTTGTCAGCGATTTTCCAGATATTGGAACTCGCCATTATTGCTGCCAAACTTGCTTGTTAAACTGATATTCAAGATTCACGGAAACCACGTCCAACCCTAGGCTCAAGAGGGTACACGGGTCTCTCCATTGTGAGCCTAGCCTCCCGGGAGTGCTGGTCTCGGAGCTGTCGGGGCTCCAGCAAGGGGCTTTCCTCGGTCGGTTCCGCTCACCTATGCCGATGGCCCCCCTGCCCGAGACCTGACGTCTTTGCAATACTTGAGCCTTGTCCCAGAGCTGCTCCAGCAAAGAGCTGAGAAACGGAAAGCGGCCGTTCAGAAAATCGGGCCTTGTGACCATCTCCACTGGCACGCAGTTCTGCGTTTTCAGGTTTCGGATCCTCCGCGGCGAATAATTCCGGGCGCCCCCTGGCAGGTTCCTCCTGCGTGTGCGCAAAGGCAGCTCCGGCCTTTTCACCTCCTTCTTCGGCTCCTCCTCCAACTCCCGCTCCCCAGTTCCTGTGGCCCGGCGCCGCCGTCTAGACTGCGTGGAGCGGAGAGAGTGCGACGGCTCTGAAGCCGCACCTCTGAGCTTATTCCTCGTTTGCCCGACCATTTTCTCATAGTCCCCGTTCGGATGGGGCTGGTACTCTCTCCGGCGCCGGCCCGGCCCGGCCCAGTCAGGGGAGGTCCGCAAGAGACCTGGCTCGGCTCACAGCCTCAACGACTCGCCGCAGCGCCGTTGCAGGCTGCCCGGTCGTCAAGGCGACCGCGAAACAAAACCCAGGCTGCCTGGCGCCGCTCGTGCGCCTCTCACGCGCGCAGCCCCACGTGCGCTTATCCTGCGCACCCTGCCACGTGCACCTCCCACGCGTTCAGCCCCAGGTGCCCTTATCCAAAGCACCACGCGCAACCTCCCTCGTGCGCTACCACGCGTGCAGCCCCATGTGCGCAGGTCCTTAGCACCGCCCCTCGCGGACTCTCCCACGTGCGCCCGCACGTGTCCATTCTGTAGTGAGCGGACTGCTCCGCGCCCCAAGCACATCTCCTCGCGCGTTTCCCCGCGCATCTTCTCACGTGCGCGGCTCAGCTGTCATACCTTGCTAGCGGACAAGACAAGAACTTTCTTCGTTTTAATTCCTTTCTTCGGGTTTAGCCTTAGCTTTGTTTTTGCCAAAAGGTTGTCTGTTTCAAGGTTATTAACAAAAAAAGGAGATCTCAATTTTAAAAGTAACAGTAGGGGGAAAAAAAGCGAGGGAAAGAAGCTAAAGCGTGTCACGCGCCTGGCACTTACTAGGAGCGTCTCTCCTCGCCTCCTTGGAACACTTGGCTGGTATGGGACACGTAGAGTTCATCTCCTACACCGAGGCAGTGGCCCGAGGCTGCAGGCAGCAGGTGGCAGAGCTGGCGTGAACCCGGTGAGTCTAACCGCACAGCCTCAGGTTGAATGCGAATTCAGTGTTCTCCCCTTTGAGGACAGAGTTTATCCATGTACTCTGAAGTGAAATTGTGTCCCAAACCAGATTGCTCAGAATTCCTCAGCAGTTGAGCGCGGAGCTGTGCTCAGCACTCTCACCTTTCTGAACCAGAAACCACCCGGGACCACATAAAAGGAGAAACCCACAGTCACTGCAGAGCCATACGCGACGCCACAGCGACTGGCAAAGATGCACAGGGACCCTGGCGCTTGTCACGTCCTCTGCTCCCGGCCCTGCGGCCGGATCCCACACCGCCTCACGTGCCATGTTTCCAGACCGATCCAACTCCCTAAAACCCCTTCTCCCCCCCCTCCCCCAACTAGTCTAGACGCCCTGCGGCTAGGTTAATTTCCCGGATGCCACACCGTTCAGAAATGCTCAGGACTCCCATTAGCCCATAAATAAAAGTTAAACTCCTTGGCTTGTTTATTGGCACCTTTAGTAGCCTGCCCCATCTACCTTTTCAACTTCAGTTTCCCACGTCCCCGGACACAGATCTTCCTCTCCAGTCATTCCAAGTGAGGTCTTCAGTGTGACTCCGTAACTGTCCCTTTACTCATAATCTGAAGCCCTCTTGGGTTCTCATCCGTTTTTGCCTGCCTCTTTCAGTTTTGTTACTTTCCAAGCCCCACCCGGTTTCTCCAGCCCAGGTTAATTTCCCTATTTTGCAGGTCTAAAATCTTGTCACTTAAATTCAGTAAGTGTTATTATTAATTTGCTGGTTTGTAAGATGACCCGCCTCCGCACCCCCCCCCCCCCCCCCCACCGCGCCCGCCCCAAGGATCCTTTCTATGTTACTGGCACTGTGTTTGCTGCTTAAAATGTTCACGCATTTAGGGAATTCCCTAACAGTCTAGTGGTTAGGACCTCACTCTTTAATTGCTGAGGGCCCAGATTCAATCCTCACCCCCATCTCCACCCCCACCCCCGCGGGGCTAAAAAAATTAACAAAATGTTTTCGTATTTAATCGTATTTAAATTCAGACAGTAACTGTATGAATTAGGAAACCGTGGACTAAGGATGTAGTGATTTACCCAAGTTTTCACAACTGAAAAATCGTCCAACTCTGAGTTTAAAATACAAGGCACTTATGGGTGGTTGATAAAAACATTGGAAAAATATGCAAATTCAAAAAATACCTTATTTTTTCATATGAATATTCTAATATTGTTTTTGGAGTGCTATGATTATGTTTTTCTTTAATGAAAAGGAAATTATAGAATTATGTAAGACATGAATTGGGTGCATTTGCACCTTTATGTATGTATTAGATAGAGCATCTGATTCTGGAGCTTTTTTACTTCTCTTTATTATTATATATTTATAGTATATATTATTAGTCGCTCAGTCGTGTCCGACTTTTTGCGACCCCGTGGACTGTAGCCCGCCAGGCTCCTCTGTCCATGGGATTTTCTAGGCAAAAATATTGGAATGGGTTGCCATTTCCTCCTCCAGGGGACTTTCCCAACTGTACATAAAGGAGACTTCATTAATGTGCATTAGAGGATACCCCAGGTTAACTGTCATAGAAAACTGTCTCTTGAGCCTTTTAAAATTCTATACCAATTCTACATCTCTGGTTGGCTGACTTTGTTTCTTTACTTAGGTTTTAAGGTGAATGACCTGGGGCTATTTGTTTCCATCAACCTGATTGTGAATCTATTTACAGGCTACTACTTCTGGTATCACTTTGGGAAATTTATATTTTCCAACAGACATTTCAAGTCAACTGAATTATACACTCTTTTACCTGAAATCGATATGGTCACCTGTGCCTTTTCTAAAAATCAGTGTTTTCCCAAATAATCTGTTTATTCCTCAACTCTGTGATTTTTCCTAGATGTGTTTATGTCTTGTTGAATATTTTCAAAGGTAATTTGAGGGTCCCTGTTGATTATCTACTTAAGTGATTTTATGTTTTACATCTTTGTTTTTTGTGAGGAGTGAATAGTTTTCTGGGAGCAAAGAGTGGCTGCTACTGGGATGTTGGCCAAATGTCATTTTCAGTGACATTTTCTTGTATAACTCTGAACTGAAATTTATGATTTTGGTCTTCTCTTCAGTCTGTTTTGTCTGCTTCTTATGTTTCTCTCTTTTCGAATTTGTTTCTTCGAATTTCCTGTTGTCTTTTGGATCACTCCATGTGCAAACAGAATAAAGCATATGCTTACCCTTAGTCTAGCCCTCAAAGGTTCAAATCTGGTCATGTTCTCCATTTAAAAAATAATTCTTATGATGTTCATTGTACTATTATTTACATAAGTGAAAATTAGAGCTCCCATGTCAAACAGTGAATTACAGAACACCGATGATGGTGAAGCATTACTAAATTCAATAAAGTAATTTTAAATGAATATTTAACAATATGCTGCTGCTAAGTCACTTCAGTCGTGTCCGACTCTGTGTGACCCCATAGATGGCAGCCCACCAGGCTCCCCCGTCCCTGGGATTCTCCAGGCAAGAACACTGGAGTGGGTTGCCATTTCCTTCTCCAATGCATGAAAGTGAAAAGTAAAAGTAAAGTCGCTCAGTCGTGTCCGACTCTTAGTGACCCCCATGGACTGCGGCCTACCAGGCTCCTTTGGCCATGGAATTCTCCGAGCAAGAGTACTGAAGTAGGTCGCCAGTGCCTTCTCCAATTTAACAGTATAGGAAAATACTTATAGTGTTAAAAATGGGCTTACCGGGTGGAGCTAATGGTAAAGAACCTGCCTGCCAGTGCAGGAGATAACGGAGATGTGGGTTGATCTCTGAGTCAGAAAGATCCCCTGGAGGAGGGCATGGCGGCTACTCTGGTATTCTTACCTAGAAAATCCCATGGACGGAGAAGCCTGGCAGACTACAGTCCATAAAGTCACAAAGAGTTGGACACAATTGAGGTGATTTAGCATGCATATAGTCTTAAAGGTAAAATAAGCAGTGTATATATGATTCAGTGTATAGTAAACACATAGAATTAACTGTGTCCCATGGACTTCCCTGGTGGCTCAGATGGTAAGGCGTCTGTCTGCAATGCAGGAGACCTGCCTTTGCTCCCTGGGTTGGAAAGATCCCCTGGAGAAGGAAATGGCAACCTACTCCAGTGCTTTTGCCTGGAAAATCCCATGGACGGAGGAGCGAACGTAGGTTTAACATAGAAGTAACCCCATACATAGGAGTTAACCCCATAGGCCTACAGTCCATGGGGTTGCAAAGAGTCAGATACAAATTGAGTGACTTTACATACTCCCCTCTAAATCTTTTACATAGAAGACTCATATATGGAAAATTACTAGTGTTGTGACCTTTAGTTAGTAACTAAGTCACTCTAATACTTATCTCCTGATCTGAAAAATGCTGAAGCACTGAAAGCATAGTAAAGCATCTAAAAGAGTACATGCTTACTTTTAAAACTGTTACTATATCTTGGGGACTTACCTGGTGGTCCAATGGTTAAGACTCCAAGCTCCCACTGCAAGGGGCAGGGCTTTGATTCTTGGTCAGGGAACTAAGATCATACACGTTGTACACTGTGACCAAAAAATAAGATAAAGTGCTCTACAGTGACCATATTTAGAATATACTGATGAGTATTATTTCCAATTAGTGTTTTGCTCACCTATATTTTTGTCATTAGTTTTATGTTAGTTCTATGGTTAAACAGTAATAAGAATTCTGTGTTCACTAGTTAACTGAGAAAACTGAGAGTTGCCTAAATGAATTTGCATTCTCTCAGTAAGCGGAGGGATAGATTGTGTATGTGAGGGGAAACATGACACTTAGTTTTATTCTGTTGAACAGAATCATGGCATGTTTTCATCTTGTATAACTTCCCTAACAGTGTTCATTTATTTTGAGCTAGCTATTTTGGACACAGTTGTTGCAGTCATATTTAGCTACATGCTTGTTAATGACAATGACTTAAATCAGTATTCCTAATACTTATTTTCTGCTGAACTAACAGTGCATTATAATTTTATATAATGCAGTATATTCTCAAATTATTTCTATCTCTTTGAAATGAAGGTAATACGTGATTTAGTAAATTGTTTCCCTCACATAGAGATTTTCCAGTTATCTATGTCTAAAACTTGTCTCAATTTTCTTTTAGTAAAGCAATTGCTTTTCTTTATGCCAAAATGCAGTGAAACTGTAAAACCAGCAGATGGCAGTAATGACTTGTAAATAAGGATTTTAAAAATTAACAAAGTTGATTTTTTTAAATGTGAAAAAATCAGTTACTGTACATCAGTTAACTAGGAAATGTAGGGAAATTTGAAATTAATCCATCATAAAGATATTACATTGTGTATTTCATATATCAAAATAATTAAGATATTCATCATGGCCAGTGTTCAGTTTTCATAAATAATAATGATTTTGCTTTCATTGAATCAGATATTTTTAATCAAGTTTAAGTGTTTTAACTTTGCACAAATATATAGATATAAATTTAAGTTGATAGTTGAGTTACATCTATATCTAGCTTAGTTATATGGATCTGGAAAGATTGAGATAATTAAGTGAATATTGCTTTGAAAATGTTATACAAGTTGATAATTTAAAATACTAATTTCACTTTAATAATATGCATACAAAATGAGGTTTTATTTGTGCTATTTCACAGTTTCTTATACATTACTTCCCCCCCCCCCCTTTATGGAACAAAGAATTGGAATTGGCATCAAAGTGTTTACCTCTAGTCTGTCATCATTAACTAGTTCGAAAGATGAGAGCAGAATTCTTAGGCTCTCATGATTATGTTAACTATTATTGAGCCACATATCCAAGATTTTTTCAGAGCATTTAGATTTAGTGATTTTATTCATTTCAATTAAGTTTTTAAAAGAGGAACTGAATGAGATTCATTTTCTGTACTTTTGTAAGACTTCCTATGAATTCACAAAGATAAAAAAAATTCTGTTTATTCATGTATCTCTGTATTTGCTTCAAAAACAGAATAACCATAGACTCAGTTTTCTTGGTGGCTGTTTATTTTCTAATTGGTCTGTTTCATATATGTTAAAAGGTCCTTTCAAATTCATCTGCAGCAAGTTACTTCCACTAAAAGAAATGTCTTTGCACATGTATGTTTTATGAAACAACAGCTTCAGTCTAAAAACATTACATACCTTGCATTGATTCATTTTTACATAGTGCATTTGCTGCTATGAATTACTTTATAGAGCCTGTTTCGATTCCAGTTTTATGCAGGTGCTTGTTCATAGAAGAAAATGGAAAGTCATCAAATTGCAGTGAAGCATACAGCTTGAATGTAAATACATCTGTATGTGACACTTTGTGTAAACACTGCCTTTTCATCCACAGGAGAAAAGATATCTTGTAATAAGTTGAAATTTCTGGAAGTTCTAGTCCTTCTGTGTCTGTGAAGGTCCTATTCTCCTTTTAAAACTGTCTCTCAACCACCCATACTGGTTAGTTCCCAGGCCTATATCAGATGAAATGAGATCTGCTTGACCTTAAACAGCCTTATATAGAAATATTTCATTCAGAGGAAGGAAGATAATCCATTAATTAATTGGGAGAATTCCTTCACTTCCCCCACAGAGAGACCACCTGATCGCATAATATGTACACACTGATTTGAGCAGAAGGGTACTCGGTAATCATTTTTAAATGACTTAACTAATACATACATAACCACGGGCATGAATTTATGTCATACCCCCAAAGTCCATTTTTCCATGAACCCAATGATGATAGTTCCTTGAATAACTTTCAACATATGGATTTTAAAATTTTTTATAACCAAAGTAACTAATACAAGAACTACTACAAATAAGCAAAAGTCTTAGACCATATTAAAGAATGGACTGTTGCTTATGTATGAGCAGGTTAGATGCAAAATATAGCAAAAAAAGAAGTGAAACATAAGACACATGTGTGCTATGTTTTATATCTCATTTTAGATTGACTTAAGATTTAACTTTGATTATGACATAGTGGTAAAGAAATATCAGTGGGATATTAGCCAGTATGTCTTGGTAGTTTACTTCACCAACTCTGATTTCTTCAACTATGAAATAAAGACTTTGGACTACATAGCCTTATTAAAGGGCTTCCTAAGTGGCCCTAGTGGTAAGAACCCACTTGCCAGTGCAGGAGACATTAAGAGACACAGGTTCAATCCCTGGGTTGGGAAGATCCCCTGGAGGAGGGCATGGCAACCCACTCCAGTATTCTTGCCTGGAGAATCCCATGGACAAAGGAGCCTGGCAGGCTACAGTTTATGGGGTTGCAAAGAATCAGACATAACTGA
Organism: Ovis canadensis; assembly: GCF_042477335.2. Taxonomy (NCBI): domain Eukaryota; kingdom Metazoa; phylum Chordata; class Mammalia; order Artiodactyla; family Bovidae; genus Ovis; species Ovis canadensis. The sequence continues at coordinate 76,774,419 of NC_091248.1, read as the reverse complement.
AGCCACTTAGCATGCATGCACAGCCTTATTTAAGTCTTTTAAAGTTGATTCCAGTTAGTATTTGAACATATGTATAGGTAGCTAGAAAAATATACATGTTGAGTTATATAACGCCTTGTACCAAACTCCCTTGTTAACCATGCTTCTCTTCTCTCCTTACCTGTCTCTAGCTATGTGTTCAGATTCCACCTTGATGGTCTTCAGTTCAGTTCAGTTCAGTTCAGTCGCTCAGTCATGTCCGACTCTTTGCGACCCCATGAATCACAGCACACCAGGCCTCCCTGTCCATCACCAACTCCCGGAGTTCACCCAGACTCACATCTATCAAGTCCGTGATGCCATCCAGCCATCTCATCCTGGGTCATCCCCTTCTCCTCCTGCCCCCAATCTCTCCCAGGATCAGAGTCTTTTCCAATGAGTCAACTCTTGGCATGATGTGTCCAAAGTACTGGAGTTTCAGCTTTAGCATCATTCCTTCCAAAGAAATCCCAGGGCTGATCTCCTTCAGAATGGACTGGTTGGATCTCCTTGCAGTCCAAGGGACCCTCAAGAGTCTTCTCCAATACCACAGTTCAAAAGCATCAATTCTTCGGTGCTCAGCCTTCTTCACAGTCCAACTCTCACATCCATACATGACCACTGGAAAAACCATAGCCTTGACTAGGCGGACGTTAGTTGGCAAACTAATGTCTCTGCTTTTGAATATGCTATCTAGGTTGGTCATAACTTTCCTTCCAAGGAGTAAGCGTCTTTTAATTTCATGGCTGCAGTCACCATCTGCAGTGATTTTGGAGCCCCAAAAAATAAAGTCTGTCACTGCGGGGGATGACCCGTGAAGGGTTAAGTCTTGGGAGCTCCTCAGCAGATATGCAGAGCCCTAGGACATGTTCCTAAGCTCCCTGTCCCGCCACCCTCAAGAATTTTTATAGCCCTTAAGGCTCCAAGATGTTTGGTTTCGGCAACATTTCATAGAAGATAGATTATCTTATTATGTATACTTCATAGAAGATAGATTATCTGATTGTGTTCTGTATACAATGGTAAGGGTCTGGTGATTGTATCCTGAGATTAAAAAACAACCTTGTGAATGTCATAAGTCACGTACTTTACCCTATATATACTGCAGCACAATAAAGCAAGGTATCAGCCATTTTGGGCTGATCCTCTCAACCCCATCTTTTGTCTCTCTCTTATTTTTCTTAGCGGGGACGCTCCGTTCTCTCCCTGTGCAGGTGCGACTCTTGTTTGTGCTGGCCGTGGCATGTCACTGTTTCTACTGATTCCCCATCTATTTCCCATGAAGTGATGGGACCAGATGCCATGATCTTCGTTTTCTAAATGTTGAGCTTTAAGCCAACTTTTTCACTCTCCTCTTTCACTTTCATCAAGAGGCTTTTTAGTTCCTCTTCACTTTCTGCCATAAGGATAGTGTCATCTGCATATCTGAGGTGATTGATATTTCTCCTGGCAATCTTGATTCCAGCTTGTGTTTCTTCCAGTCCAGCATTTCTCATGATGTACTCTGCATAGAAGTTAAATAAGTAGGGTGACAATATACAGCCTTGACGTACTCCTTTTCCTATTTGGAACCAGTCTGTTGTTCCATGTCCAGTTCTAACTATTGCTTCCTGACCTGCATACAGATTTCTGAAGAGGCAGGTTAGGTGGTCTGGTATTCCCATCTCTTGAAGAATTTTCCACAGTTTATTGTGATCCACACAGTCAAAGGCTTTGGCATAGTCAATAAAGCAGAAATAGATGGTTTTCTGGAACTCTCTTGCTTTTTCCATGATACAGCAGATGTTGGCAATTTGATCTCTGGTTCCTCTGCCTTTTCTTTTAGAACTAACACCCAAAAAAGATGTCCTTTTCATTATAGGGGACTGGAATGCAAAAGTAGGAAGTCAAGAAACACCTGGAATAACAGGCAAATTTGGCCTTGGAATGCAGAATGAAGCAAGGCAAAGACTAATAGAGTTTTGCCAAGAAAATGCACTGGTCATAGCAAACACCCTCTTCCAACAACACAAGAGAAGACTCTACACATGGACATCACCAGACGGTCAACACCAAAATCAGATTGATTATATTCTTTGCAGCCAAAGATGGAGAAGCTCTATACAGTCAACAAAAACAAGACCAGGAGCTGACTGTGGCTCAGAGCTTATTGCCAAATTCAGACTTAAACTGAAGAAAGTAGGGAAAACCGCTAGACCATTCAGGTATGACCTAGATCAAATCCCTTATGATTATACAGTGGAAGTGAGAAATAGATTTAAGGGACTAGATCTGATAGATAGAGTGCCTGATGAACTATGGAATGAGGTTCGTGACATTGTACAGGAGACGGGGATCAAGACCATCCCCATGGAAAAGAAATGCAAAAAAGCAAAATGGCTGTCTGGGGAGGCCTTACAAATAGCTGTGAGAAGAAGAGAGGTGAAAAGCAAAGGAGAAAAGGAAAGATATAAGCATCTGAATGCAGGGTTCCAAAGAATAGCAAGGAGAGATAAGAAAGCCTTCTTCAGCAATCAATGCAAAGAAACAGAGGCAAAGAACAGAATGGGAAAGACTACAGATCTCTTCAAGAAAATTAGAGATACCAAGGGAACATTTCGTGCAAAGATGGGCTCAATAAAGGACAGAAATGGTCTGGACCTAACAGAAGCAGAAGATATTGAGAAGAGGTGGCAAGAATACATGGAAGAACTGTACAAAAAAGATCTTCACGACCCAGATTATCATGATGATGTGAACACTAATCTAGAGCCAGACATCTTGGAATGTGAAGTCAAGTGGGCCTTAGAAAGCATCACTATGAACAAAGCTAGTGGAGGTGATGGAATTCCAGTTGAGCTGTGTCAAATCCTGAAAGATGGATGCTATGAAAGTGCTGCACTCAATATGCCAGCAAGTTTGGAAAACTCAGCAGTGGTCACAGGACTGGAAAAGGTCAGTTTTCATTCCAATTCCAAAGAAAGGCAATGCCAAAGAATGCTCAAACTACCACGCTATTGCACTCATCTCACATGCTCATAAAGTAATGCTCAAAATTCTCCAAGCCAGGCTTCAGCAATACGTGAACCGTGATGGTCTTACTCTCTGCAATATACCCCTCAATTTGTTCCCTATCCTGTCCTTCGGTTGCTACACCTCTCACTGCCAACTCAGATGAACTAAGCCTATCTCACTCTACCTATTCAGCCCAGTCCCAACCTGGCCTCCACTGCATCCCTAAACTCTGTTCTGGTTCTTTCCTGATTCTATATGATGTCCAGTCTCTTAGATACAGTTGACTTCGTTGTTCCTATTCTCTAATTACGTCCATCCTTTAGAAGCCTAAATGGCAACTAGTATATAAAGGGAAGAGGAAACATCCCTAAATAATAAGTGTTTTTATGAAGACCACCAAGCTCTTGCTTTGGACATCAGAGTCCTGCTTTCACATAAATATTAACCTGTTCTTAAAAGGTAAATGTGGAAGTTTAGAATTTCCTTCTTGTCATTGCTACAATCTGAAACTCTTCTTGAAACTCATCAGTGACAATGTAAAATTCAGTAGGAGAAAAATTGTTGAGTTATGTGTTTATATTTCTTAATTAAGATTACGTACCTAGAGACACAGAAGACAATGTATTGTATAAATCCATGTATATGAAAGGCCCATCAGAAGGATATTCAGAGAAACATAAAGTTGAGGCAATGTAGGCCTTAATTTTTCTTTCTAAAATCTAGAAATATTTGTTATAGGGTTTAGCATAGAGTCTTAGTTGTGAATACAGACAGGGTTTGAAACCTGGCTATCTCACTTACTTTGTAGGTCTCTTTAATTTGTCTAAGCCTCAATTTTCTCATACCTCAAATGGGAATAATAATAGCACATACCTCAAAGAGTTGTTGCAAAGATTAAGTAAGATAATGTATATAAAGTATATAGATATAGTAAGTGTTTTATAAAAGTAAATAAGTATTACCATATCAAGGCTCAAGATGGAAATGGAATTATTTATATCATCTTTTTCTTTTCCAGGGAGTCCAAAGAAACAGCTACAGTTCTTCCGAGGGGAAAAAAGGAGATAAAAATAACCCAATTTAAATTGAGAGCCTAAAACCATACAATGCTATCTAATAGGCAGAATTATCTTCTTTTTACAGATAAAAAGGAATTTTGAGGCAGGGAGAAGATTTTAGACTGCTCACTCTTAACTCACAAGTACACATGATTTACTCCCCTGGAAGTCCTCAAAGTTGACAAGTTGGGCCCTAAAAAATGGAAATGAAATATTTTCTGGATAGCTTTTTTTATGTTTTAAAGTAACAGCTTTAGTGATATATAATTCACATAGCATGAAATATACTCTTTTAAAGTGTAGGATTCAGTGACTTTAGTGTATTCACAGTGTTGTGGTACAATCACTGCTGTCTAATTCCACATTTTTGCTACCCCGCACCCCCAAAATACATCATACTAGCTAGCTGTCATTCCCATTTCTCCTTCCTTCTGTCGCCTAGCGGTCTGCTTTCTATCTCTCTGAGTATCTTTCTACTGGGCACTTCATATAAATGGAATCACACAATATGTTGTTTTTTGTGTCTGGCTTCATTCACCTAGGATAATGTTTTCAAGGTTCATCCATGTTTAGCACGTATCAGTACTTCATTTCCTCTTATAGCTAAATAATATTTAGTTACATAAATATAACAAACTTCATTTATCTGTTTACCAGTTAATGGACATTTGGGTTGTTTCTACTTTTATGGATATTATGAATAATAGGAATATATATATACAAGTTTTTATGCAAACATATGTTTTCATTTCTCCTAGATATATACCAGGCATAGAACTCCTAGGTCATGTGGTAACTCTACCTTTAACATTTTAATGAACCACCAGACTGCTTTCCAAAGTGGCCAGCCATATCGTTTTATATTCTCACCACCAATGTACAAGGAGTCCAATTTCTTTACATCCTTGCCAACACTTGTTACTCTCAATCTTTTGATTATAGCCATCATAGTGGGTGTGAAGTGGTAGCTCATTGGCTCTTTAAAATTGTTGTTGTTTAGTCATTAAGTCGTGTTCTGCTCTTTTGCTACCCTATGAACTGTAGCCCACCAAGCTCCTCCTGTCCATGGGATTTCCCAAGCAAGAATACTGTAGTGGGTTGCCATTTCCTTCTCCAGGCGATCTTTCTGACCCAGGGATTGAACCTGCATCTCTTGCATTGGCAGCTGGGTTCTTTACCACTGAGCAGCTCAGTGGTAAAGGGCTAATTGTTTTTAATTAATAGACTTTATTTCTTAGAATAGTTTTAGAATTACATAAAAACTGAGCAGGAAGTACAGAATTCCTATATGTCCCCATATACCCTTCCCCTCTACTGTTGCACACGGTTTTTCCTGTTAGTAACATTTTGCGCTAGTTTGGTACATTTGTTACAATTGATAAATTAATAATGATACTTTTTTTATTAACTTAGGTAATTATAGTTTGCATTATGGCTCACTCTTTGAGCTGTATGGTTCTTTGGGCTTTGACAAATGCATCATGTCATGTATCCACCATTATAATATCATCAGAATAGTTTCATCACCCTAAAAAGTCTTATGTTTCACCTTTTCATCCCTCTCTCTTCCCAAACCTCTGCAAACCAGTGATCTTTTTACTATCTCCATGTGCTTAGTCACTCAGTCATGTCCGACTCTTTGAGACCCCATGGACTATAGTCCAGCAGGCTCCTTTGTTCGTGGGGGATTTCTCCAGGCAAGAATACTGGAGTGGGTTGCCATGCCCTTCTCCAGGGGATCTTCCCAACCCAGGGATCAAACCCAGGTCTCCCATATTGCAGGCAGTTTCTTTACCATCTGAGCCACTAGGGAAGTCTGCTATGTCCATAGTTTTGCCTTTTCCAGAATGTCATACACAATGGCTGTACCATTTTGCATTCTCACCAGCAATAACTGTTATTCTTTGTCCTTATCAGCATTTGGCATTGTTGGTGTTTTGGATTTTAGCCATTCTGACAGGTGTGTAATGGTATCTCATTGTTGTTTGAATTTGCATTTTCCAAATGACATGTGATGTTGAGCATATTTTAATATTTATTTGCTACCTTTATATATTTTCTTGGTATGTTGTCTATTCACATAGATCTTTTGCCTGTTAAAAATATGGATTGTTTTCTGATTGATGAGTTTGAATAGGTCTTTGTGTATTAATACAAGCCCATTATCAGATATGTGTTTTGCAAATATATTCTCCCAGTTGTGGCCAATCTTTTCATTCTCCTACTAATGTCTTTCATAGAACAATTTTTTTAAGTGTAATATAGCCCATCACATTAACTTTTTCTTCAATGGAGCATGCTTTTGACGTTGTATCTAAAAATCCAAAATTACCTAGATTCTCTCCTGTTCTAGGAGTTTTATAGTTTTGCATTTTACATTGAGATCTGTGATCCATCTGGGGTTAATTTTTGTAAAGGGTGAAAAGTCTTTGTCTAGATCCATTATTTTACATGTGGATATTCAGTTGTTCTGGCATAATTTTTTTTAAGTTATAGTTTCTGGTTTGGGAGAATGGCACTGAAACATGTATATTATCATATGTGAAACGAATCGCCAGTCCAGGTTCGATGCATGATACAGGCTGCTCAGGGCTACTGCACTGGGATGACCCAGAGAGATGGGATGGGGAGGGAGGTGGGAGGGGAATTCAGGATGGGGAACACATGTACACCCGTGGCGGATTCATGTCAATGTATGGCAAAACCAATACAATATTGTAAAATAATTAGCCTCCAATTAAATAAAATTTTTTATATTAAAAAAAAGTTATAGTTTCTCCACTGAATTGCCTTTGCTTCATTGTCAGGGGTCAGATGACTGTATTCATATGGGTTTATTTTCTGGGCTCTCCATTGTGTTTTATGGATCTACTTGTCCCTTCTTTCACCAGTATGATACTGTCTTTATTAATGTAGCTTTATAGTAAATTTTGAAGTTGAGTACTGTCAGTCCTCCAGCTTTGTTCTTTTTCAATATTTTGGTTGGCTGTTCTGGGACTTTTGAATATAAACTTTAGAATCAGTCTGTTGATGGGCACAAAACTCGCTGGAATTTTGACTGGAATTGTGTTGAGTCTATAAAGCCAATTGGTATTCACTCTTGAGTATCTGTATGCACACATAGAATATATCTCCATTTATTTAGATCTTCTTTGATTTCTTTCATCAGCATTTCATCATTTTCTTCATATAGATCTTGTACATATCTTATTATATTTATACCTAAGTATTTCTTCTCTTAGATTTTGTTGCTGATATAAATTATGTTGTATTTTTAATTTCAAATTACAATTGTTCATTGCTGGTAGATTAGAAATTATTTGATTATTTTTATTGACCTTGCATCCTATGACCTTGTTATAATTGCTTATTGTTCTTTGTTTTTTAAGTTTTTGTTGGTAGCATGTTAATATTATATATATTATATATATATATTGAGTAAGAATGAGAGGGAAAAATCCTTAAAACTGTAAGCAAATGAAAAAAATGAACCCAGTTGTATTGCAAATGAATAGCATAACCATATAGGAAGAAAAACTAATCTAATTAACTACTAAACATGTCATTTGACTGAATACCCTTAGTTGAGTGAGGAGGGAATGTCTACAGACAAATCCTAAACTTTTTAGAAGATTTATTGTAGTTGTAAGAAATAAGTAATATGAAATTATTTGGAGTGTATAGTAGAATTGAGTGAATAAATATGTTGATGTTGTTGAGAGCCAGGATTCTCACTGTGGAAAAAGGCAGATACAGATATGAAATGGGGCAAAGCCTGGAAAAAAATACCCTATGGCAGTACATTGGAGTGGATATAGCAGCATAAACTCTTAATACATTTCTAATACACACAGTCAAACACATACATATATTTGAATGTGTATGCTTACATACACTTATGTATTCCTAACTCTGTCAGCTGAAAAAGCCCAGAAACATACCAGAGTGAGTACATCTGGCACCCAGATAATTGGTTCCTAATACAGTTTCCCAAACTAACAAAGGAATCAAGGCTCCGGTAGGAATTGTTAATTCTAAGGCTAAGGCAGGAAAGGTACAAGATGAACCTGGAACAACGTGTTATGCCAGAAACTGAAGAAGTACTTTTAAAAAAGCAAATTAGGACATGTCAAGAGGACACAGGAGCCAACTTAAGGGGCTTCCAATGACCAAATCTGGGATGTTTTGAGCATCAAAATAACTAAAGGTCATAATAAACTATAAGCCATTGAAAAATGGGAATTATTTTGCTGTTAAAAACAAAGACAGACTGAGAATCTGTAGGTACCAGATTAGAGGAGACTAAAGAAAGATAATAGCTAAATGCAATATGTGATTCTGAACAGGATCTGATCCTTACTGAGGGAAAAAATATGCTACAGAGGACATCACTGGTGTCATTTGACAAAACGGGAGTAATATGGTAGGTCACAGTATCATACCATGGTCAAAATTCCTGAAGTCGCTAATTCTGTATTGATATTTAATGGAATTATCTCAATTTTAGGAAGTATACTTTGAGTTACTTAGGAGATAATGGGGCCTGATATACGAGCTTACTATAGGGATAATGGGGCATGATACACGAAGCTTACTGTCAGATGTTCAGAAAACCAACTTGTATGTACGTGTATATGTACTGGCTACTCAGTATGAATCCAAATGATAAATGGAGCAAAAACTTAACAGTTGGTGAATCTGGGTAGAGAGTATACAGTTTCTTTTGTATGTAACTTTTATGCAAGTTTGGAATTATTCCAAATAGAAGATTTTGTTTTTAAAGGCTGGTGTTTGGCAGGCACAGAATATTAAGGTTAATAGAACAGACTTCTGAAAGCACAAGGTTTGATAACGTCAAGCATTTTGAGGGACTGTTACATGGAAGAAGTATTAAGACTTTGAATTTGGCTAATCTTATTTTGTGTCAGTATGCTTTGTGTAATATCATTATAGCACATCCAAGAGCTCATGACTGGAATGAGAGGAGGGAGTTCTTTAAACTTTATGGAGTCTTCAGTATCATTCAGTACAGAAAAGTGCGAAGACTGGTTCATCAGGTAGAGTGAATGAATGAATGAATGAATGAAAAGAACTGGGTGTAGGAAAAATGGGAACTGGTAGCAACTTGAGAGCAGTGTCTTCTCTAAAGACTTTCAAGTACAAAAAGACAAAACCAAAAAAACCCTGTGTAGTACTCCTGTGGGTTGTGTCTGTTCTGGGAGTGTCTAGTGGGGACCCCTAATCTTGCCTAATCTTCCTCTTTTTATTCCAGGTGAGGAAAGGGTACCAAAAGTCACAAAGCAAAGTGTGTGAGATAATGAAAGGTGTAAGTGTGTGCATATATATCAAAAACACACCATATTTAATGAAAGAAATTAATATTCACACATTTGTACTTCTGTACAATTTTGAGTAATATATAATTTTAAGCTGTTTACAAATAGCATGTAATGCTTCAAATATTACATAATGTTGATAATACATTTCTAGCAGAAATAAATATATTGCACTTAAAAAGAACTTCATTAGATGTTACTTCATAGTATTAGGCTTATAACTTCTTTTTTCATAAAACATTTCCCATGCCCTTGCCCCCCACCCCAACACACACAGTGACTGTTCTCACGCAATTCATTAAGCAAATAAACACAGCAAACAACAGAACTATGCTAGAGTCTACTAAAGAGGCTAGATCAAATTTTATCCTTTAGGAAATGAAAGATTTTCTTTTAGGTTTCTGAAACTAAGAAAAGCAACAACTAAATATAGCATTTTAAAGTACCAGAAGTAAAATACAAGTTGTATTTTTTGTCCAGATGTACTATTCACCAAAATGTTTTTATTTTCTTATTATGGGGAGAGGGGATTAGAATTACCTAAGGGAGAGGCAGAGAAATAAAGACCGAAAAATACTTAATGGTCTATCAAATATTTATAAATGAACCTTTGCATATTTAAGCATGATGAAGAAAGCTAAGTACTGGAATATTTTATAACTGACATGGGATAGTAGTGACAAAAGGATGTTATGATTTCCTGAAATTTTAAACATTTTCACCTTCCCTTTGCTTGTTTACATAAAAATCCTTATTCTAAAATAATATAAAAATGTATAAAATGCATCCTCCACCCAAGCCCAGCTCTCTAAGGGAGGTAGCTGAAACTCTTTTCTGTCCAGTGCTTTATTTCTGTCCAGTCTAGATGTAGAGTATGATATTGTTTTGTTTGTAGTAATTATCAATTCCATACACATTTAATAATGAAAAGTTTTCCTTAGTCAATGCAAAATTGAGCAAAAATGTTGTTTTTCTTGTAATACTTGATCCTGCACATTATACAACTGACATTTTGTTGTTGGTTTTTTTTTTTTTTTTACAACTGACATTTTGAACTTCAGTTACTAAGTCATGGTTTGAGTTTGACCGTGTTTTCAATGGGGTGGTCAAGTCACTGTTTATTTGAAGGTCATTTTCCTCAATATTAGTCAACTTAAATATAAGCAGGACAGCCTGAAAAGCTAATGTGAAATTCAGAACTGGGATAAATATCCTAGTATCTCTGTGAAAAATTTTTAGTCTCTATGAATAGGCAGCTGCTTTGCTACTAAGGATACATATTATTCTTGGGCTTTTGGGGTTTCCATTTTACCCCCCAGGATGGGTACTGTGACTAGAGAAGTGCAATGACAAAGATACAGATAATAGTGGAGGGAGATGGTTTTGGAATATCTCACAAGTCAGTGTGACTCCTGCACAGGGTATTTACTAGATGATATATCATCATCAGGAAGCTTAATATCTCCTACTCTGTGCCCACCTACTAGAAATGATGGTTGACCTTTCAGACAATATACCATTCCTATAAATCTACAGTGTAATACAAATTCATTAATGTAGACCTTGTTACTTAATAATTTGTGATATGTTAGACACAGGCTGGATAGGCTTACCTTTATACTGCCAAGGGTAGGCAAGGGGCAGGGAGTAGATTGACTAAGTAAAAGAAAGAAAGAGCTTACTCAGAATTATTGATAAAGGTTTTAAAAACATATCACATATATAGGGTCTACTAAGTTATGAATTAATTCTTTTGGGTTAGATAAAGCCATTCAGGTAGAGCTGCTTTTTAGTAGCACTACCCATTACCCAAGCTTTTTGATAATGTAATATAACTGGGGGATATACCATAAATCATGCTCTTTATCATTCCATTGCCTTTCTCACTAAATATCTAGTTCTTGCAATTGCTTTTGATAAAACAGGCTTTATAGAGTTTTAAATGTTAAATACCCAAAGAGTTAAATAATAAACAAATAGAATAGCTCAGAAGGATCCTTGTGGGGCAAACATCCATCCCTAGTTCCCATGACTAGTGACTGACCAGGTTAAGCTCCATTTCACTTGTGCTTTTACTTTCTTGTTCAAATAATGCTAAATACTTTTTTAAAAAATATCTGATTTAGAATTTCAGGTGTGAATTTCCAAGAGCATGCTTTGGTGTCTTTGTCTCTGCTTTTTTCTAAGTATGCTACTTATTTTTAGTCTTATATTGATTAATTACAAAATAAAGTTATGAATTCAGGACTTACTATCATAAAACAATATTTAACAAAAATATACAAACCTACTTTGAGACACACCAGTTGGGAAAAATGTCAAAATAGTATTAAAATGATCCTTTCTTTCTCCTTGAAAAGAAAATTCAGATATGGGTTCACTTTAGTAGACCAGTCATTTATTAGAGTGTTAAGTAGCATCATATAAAATAGTATTTACTTTTGTTATTCCTGCTTTAAGTAGTAGTACTCTATATTAAAAGCACTGACAAACAGGCCAACTATTAAATAGTAAATCCTTATCCTAACTTCTGTGGATATTTAAACATTATGCATAACTAACTTTTTAAAGAAATGCACATCTGAGCTATGTTTGAAAGCAAACTACCTGTGAATACTATAGCATAACGTGCAAGAAGTTAGAAACAAGCTTACAGTGTCTGCCATAGGACTTTGAGATGTTTAGTTAATGCAGCTTCATAAATAAACCTTGGGATACAGTGGAGAAAGGCAATTGCAAGGTCCAACAATAGCATCAGTTAGACAGGCTGTGCCAATTATACCTTGTTTCATTGGCTGGAAATGCCCAGGAAAGGCATTTGATATGGAAAAGCCTAACATTAAAACAACCAAATAAAACCCCACTTGAGTTTGATATGATAAATATATTACATTTTACTTTCAAATACACCTCTACTCTCAGCAGCAAGATTTCCCATCTCTTTGAACAGATTCAATACTTTCATGGTTAGAACAAAGTAGAATGGATATTACATTTAAAAAAAAGAGTATTGGGGAGCTTTGTGAAGAAGCCAAGTTAAATCTTTTATCTAGAGTGCATTATATCTATAGCTGAAGGACCACAAACTTCATTAAACCTCTGTTATTAGGGAAATGAACTGTTGCAAAATGCCAAATATACTACCCTGCTTGTAAATGCCTACATATATATGGCTCAAAAATAATACAAGCATAACTATGATATAGTTAAACTATTATAAATATCAAAATAAGGCTTAAGAAGATAGCAAGAGCTGAAAATAAAGTGGATAAATTCTTTAGATTTACTTATAAGCACTTTTAGCGTTTCAGTCAGGATATCATTGTGTTAACATACAATTTCATATTATGGACCTAGAAGAATGATTGAGTCACTGAATGTAACACAGTGAGAAAAAAGAACCAATCAGATATATGAACATATAACTATTCATGACCATAGGTTAAGTGGTTAAGTAGTGGCTATCTGGGCATTGAGAATGGTCATTCATAAACCTTGTCAGTCAGTGGCAGTGGCTGATCAACAACAAAGCAAATTTATTGAAAATGAGAATTTGATCTGGTGCATTTTAACATCCATAAGGTTTTCCAAGGGGCTTCCCTGGTGGCTCAGTGGAAAAGAATCTGCCTGCACTGCAGGAGATGCGGATTCGATCCCTGGGTTGGGAAGATGCCCTGGAGAAGGAAATGACAACCCACTCCAGTATTCTTGCCTGGAGAGTCCCATGGACAGAGGAGCCTGGTAGGGTACAGCCAAGGGGGGTCATAAAAGAGTTAGATACAACTTAGTGGTTAAACAACAGCAAACAAAGGTCTCTCAAAGATGAAGCAAAAATGAAGGGGACTTTGGTACTCATGGCAGAAAAATTCCTTTCAGAACAGGGCAACCGTCTTTTTATTATAGCTGTTAAGTGAAAGAAAGTCTCACATGTCAAGGTGTAGAGACTTTAGAGTGTCCCTCAGTGAATAAGTAAGCAGTGTATTTACAATGCAGCCTAGAAAAAGAGAACTTCAGTTTTACAATGTAACATACAGAGCCTCTAATTGCACAATTGTATATGGAAAATTTTTCCTACATAAATGGCAAATAATTGCAAGAAACAGAATTAGGAAGAAAGAAGACAAGACTGTGAAAAGGAACTTGTCAGGTACTGGCCCTTCAATATTATAGAAAGAACTTTGTGAAGTCATTACCACCTACTCATCCACAAAATGGGATGCATTAGCATTATCTCAGCTCCTTCCCCAGCAAACTAACACAAAGGAAAACTAAACATGCTTGAGCTACAGCACTATAAATATTTCTCTATTGGCTCTCGTTTCCACAGACAGAATTGACTTAAGTGAGTCATTACGCATTATGGTCACTATGTTATACAGTATTGCCTCTTTGAAGATTCTTTTAACCTGTGGAAACTGGAAAGAAAACCTATACATGTTGACTTTATACACTACTGCATTGACACAGCATTTTTAACCACTAGGAATAATGCACCTTAAGATTCATCTGCTTTGTATTATTACACTTTCTGGGTAAATTGATATCCTTTTAGTTCCAGGACTTAGGCTGGCTAAGAACTTTACACTGATCCTCTCTCCAACTCAAAAGCTGTCCCCCAGCTACAGATGAAGCCTGGTCCATGGTGCTTTCCCTCAGTGGTAAGTTTTATTGTTGAGTCCAGCTCTCCTCTTTCATAGGTCCCATGTCTCCTGGAGAGCCCCTGCTCCAACACCCCACATCCCACCCACCCAACCCTGTCCTATATTTCCATACCCATCTGCACATTCTGGATCTGGACTCTCCTTTTAGAAGAGTCATACAAATGGCGTCATCACAGCAGAGGAATGGCGCAGTCCTTGGATAGCAGCATAGGGACCCTGCTGAAAGTAGTGATGATACCGGGGCATGTGGAATGAGGGGAATGTCGGGCCACTCCCCTGCATGGAGCTGGCAATGGCTGATGGGGTCAGAGGCATGCCAAGTCGGCTATATGGTGGCAGAGAGCCCTGTATGGGGTGAGGAATGGGTGTTGCTATGGATGCCGTGCTGGTGCCAAGAGCAGTCAGGGACTGTGGGTGCTGAAATGCAGGAAAACTGGATGAAGACGATACCCAGGAGCTAAGAGACAAATTATCAGATGTTGTAAAGGCTGATCCTGGAAGGAAAAAAAAAAAAAACTCATTAGACCAGAAACTTTACTTCAACATGCAAATCAAGAATTACGTTATCTGTAAGCATCAACTAAAAAATATAAACATAGATATAGATCTACAGTTTTAAAAGAGGAACAGTTCAATCAGAAGGCATCTCCACCTTTCCACACAAGAGGATATCATTTATACTATGTATGGAAGAGAGAACTTGATAAACAGAAAGACTTACTCTTTAGATTGCCTGCATACTCTCTGAGAGTGGCTACGGTGCCAGCACCCCGCCTTAAGATAATGACCTGATTCCCTTTAAAGAAGTTCCAAATAGCTGATCACTGTCTTAACCTCCAGCATCCCCATACATAAGGCTGGACAGACAAGCCTCAACAAAGCTACCTGGTTGCTAAAGCCATTGTGAAAACCTACAAGAGTGTTTTTCTTTTCTTCTTTAATTTCTTTTTTTTTAGCTTCTATAACCCTTTTATTTTTGAAATAATGAGAACATTTACTATGTTGATTATATTTAAGACAGATACACAAAAATCAAACATCTTTTAATGTGCCAGCTATACCAGATGTTGAAATGTGGGAGTAATAAACACCAAAAATAAACAATAAATACTTAGAAATTACTCTAAAAAATGCATGATACTTGAAGTTTTTCACGAAACTACTGAAAGATGGAAGGAAAGGTTTTAATAATTGGAGACACATGCCATATTCTGGGATGAAAAATAAAATGCCCTTTTAAAATTCATTTCTTCCCAAATTAATTTATTGGTTTAGTATAAAGCCAATGAATGGCTTCCCTGGTGGCTCAGATGGTAAAGAATCTGTCTGCAATGCAGGTGACCTGAGTTCAATCCCTGGGTTGGGAAGATGCCCTGGAGAAAGAAATGGCAACCCACTCCAGGATTCTTGCCTGGAGAATTCCATGGACAGAGGAGCCTGGTGGGGTACAGTCCATAGGGTGACAAAGAGTCAAATACAACTGTGTGACTAACACCTTAACTTTCAAAGCCAAATTTTTTCTACTGTCAATTCAATTTGCAAAATTATCAGGACAAATAATGTTTTGAATATTAAAATATTTTTAATTGTAACAAGCATAGATTTTCCCTACCAGATATAAAAACATGCTATCATGTTTTAAAAACAAAATACTGTGTTTATGAAAATAGCATAGTACTGAGCAATGCAAAGAAATAGAGGAAAACAACAGAATGGGAAAGACTACAGATCTCTTCAAGAAAATTAGAGACACCAAGGGAACATTTCATGCAAAGATGGGCTAAATAAAGGACAGAAATGGTATGGACCTAACAGAAGCAGAAGATATTAAGAAGAGGTGGCAAGAATACACAGAAGAACTGTACAAAAAAGATCTTCACGACCAAGATAATCACGATGGTGTGATCACTCACCTAGAGCCAGACATCCTGGAATGTGAAGTCAAGTGGGCCTTAGGAAGCATCACTACGAACAAAGCTAGCAGAGGTGATGGAATTCCAGTTGAGCTATTTCAAATCCTGAAAGATGATGCTGTGAAAGTGCACTCAATATGCCAGCAAATTTGGAAAACTCAGCAGTGGCCACAGGACTGGAAAAGGGCAGTTTTCATTCCAATCCCAAAGAAAGGCAATGCCAAAGAATGCTCAAACTACCGCACAATTGCACTCATCTCACACGCTAGGAAAGTAATGCTCAAAATTCTCCAAGCCAGGCTTCAGCAATACGTGAACTGTGAACTTCCAGATGTTCAAGCTGGTTTTAGAAAAGGCAGAGGAACCAGAGATCAAATTGCCAACATCTGCTGGATCATCAAAAAAGCAAGAGAGTTCCAGAAAAGCATCTATTTCTGCTTTACTGACTATGCCAAAGTCTTTGTGTGGATCACAACAAACTGTGGAAAATTCTTCAAGAGATGGGAATACCAGACCACCTGACCTGCCTCTTGAGAAACCTATATATGCAGGTCAAGAAGCAACAGTTAGAACTGGACATGGAACAACAGACTGGTTCCAAATAGGAAAAGGAGTACGTCAAGGCTGTATATTGTCACCCTGCTTATTTAACTTCTATGCAGAGTACATCATGAGAAATGCTCAGCTGGAAGAAGCACAAGCTGGAATCAAGATTGCCAGGAGAAATATCAATCACCTCAGATATGAAGATGACACCACCCTTATGGCAGAAAGTGAAGAGGAACTAAAAAGCCTCTTGATGAAAGTGAAAGAGGAGAGTGAAAAAGTTGGCTTAAAGCTTGACATTCAGAAAACGAAGATCATGGCATCTGGTCCCATCACTTCATGGCAAATAGATGGGGAAACAGTGGAAACAGTGTCAGACTTTATTTTTTTGGGCTCCAAAATCACTGCAGATGGTGATTGCAGCCAGGAAATTAAAAGACGCTTACTCCTTGGAAGGAAAGTTATGACCGACCTAGATAGCATATTCAAAAGCAGAGACATTACTTTGCCAACAAAGGTCTGTCTAGTCAAGGCTATGGTTTTTCCTGTGGTCATGTATGGATGTGAGAGTCGGACTGTGAAGAAGGCTGAGCGCCGAAGAATTGATGCTTTTGAACTGTGGTGTTGGAAAAGACTCTTGAGAGTCCCTTGGACTGCAAGGAGATCCAACCAGTCCATTCTGAAGGAGATCAGCCCTGGGATTTCTTTGGAGGGAATGATGCTAAAGCTGAAACTCCAGTACTTTGGCCACCTCATGCGAAGAGCTGACTCATTGGAAAAGACTCTGATGCTGGGAGGGATTGGGGGCAGGAGAAGAAGGGGACGACCGAGGATTAGATGGCTGGATGGCATCACCGACTCGATGGATGTGAGTTTGAGTGAACTCCGGGAGATGGTGATGGACAGGGAGGCCTGGCGTGCTGTGATTCATGGGGTCACAAAGACTCGGACATGACTGAGCGACTGAACTGAACTGAGCAAGATTAGAAGCCACATCAATAGAAAATAACAAACTATCCCAATATAAAATATATGTGCATATTGTATTATATACTTAGTATATGGTAGGGGGGGCTTCCAGGTGATGCAGTGATAAAGAATCTGTCTGCCATTGTAGGAGATACAAGAAATGTGGGTTTGATCCCTGCGTTGGGAAGATTCCCTGGAGTAGGAAATGGCAACCTACTCCAGTATTCTTGCCTGGAAAATCCCATGGACAGAGGAGCCTGATGGGCTGTATGTAACCCATGGGGTCACAAAGAGTTGGACATGACTGAGGGACTAACAAACATTCAAAGCCTGAGCAAATGTGCACATCATTACAGACTATGGGGAATGACAGCTTAGTTTCCATATTTTTTATTAGCTAATTAACAAGTTGTAAGAGTAAGTTTTTCTTATATCACAATATCCAGAAGTTTAAACAAAGGTTGACAGTGAATTTTCCAACTGCATAATTACTAGTAGCTCATTTGGATTTATTTACAAGAGATGTCATATGTTTTGTCTGTTTATGCTATTACTTATCATGGACATAAAAATATGTCCATATAAGACTTTCCCTATACAAACATCCTTGTGCCCAGGCACCCTCTAGTCTCTTTTGTCTGAACTCCCAGATGCAAAGAGCTCCTCCCTTAACATCTGCAACAGAGGAAATTTTTAATACTCCCGGACTCTCACCACCCAGGACACCACCTCTACACAAAATGTTCCACTAGGAGAATCTTCATTTTTCAAATATTTTCCATTCTGATTATTAATCCCAATAAGATATTTCTAATATAAGTAAAACAGATATACTCCCTGGTTTTCAGATTATAAAACAGATTCAGAAAGACTAAGGAACTACCCCTCATATCCACTAGTTCTTTGGTAGTAGATAACAGAGGAATAACTCCTGAGCCCTGACTCAGAGGCTCCATGTCCTTTTACTGGAAAACAAGCCACAGGAAAGCTTCAGGCAGCATAGTCACTTAAGAGGTAAAGGCGAAATAATGATCAGCCTCAGGCTGTCCCTTCCTGAAGAGGCTCCTGAAGTACTTTGGGGCCATCTCTCCTCTGAGGACTAGGAGTCTCATCACCTCCCTGTCTTTGCTCTCCATTGGGCACGCTTGCTCCTAGCAGTTGCATAGCCTGGAAACAGTCTCACCTCGGTTTTGTGTTGTCTGAAGCTCATCCCCTAGCACATCCTCTTCTCCTCCATAAGTACGGATGGGTGAGCGGGCGTAGGAATGCTTTTGGATCAGGCTCTCCACACTTTCCCTAGGTTAGAGAATGACACATGGTGAGTAAACCAAAAAGTTAAGTGATCAGAGGAGAGGAGTCTTAAAAATGATTTACTAGTCAGTAAAACCATTTTCTCAGTCAAAAACCCACCACTTCAGAGGCAGACAACATTCAAAACATGCACATTTCATTGTAGATGGCTCAGAAATATGACCTCAAGCATATAAATATAAGAAACTTTGTATTTGCTTCTCATAAATACAAAGAAACAAGTAGGACAGGATAGGGACAGTCCCCCGAAATTCTACAAAATTAGGGGCAAACGTGAACAAGAAGTTATAAAACATAACCATAGGAATATAGAGATTAAGGACGTTAAAAATAATAATAATGAGTTTACCACAAGGAGCTGCAGTCCTGTGACTTTATCAGCTAATGAACACAAAACACTCACCTGGTATGAATGGCACTAATTGAACATCTGATGAAATACTGGCCCATAGTTCAAAATATCATTAGTCATACAAAGACTCTGTGTTTACTAATAAAACCAGTAAGTGCATAGCGTATATGACAATTGCTGAGTCAGTTACTCAAGGTCTTAATTCACTATAATATTAGAGCATGACTGTCTTTCTGGGTAACTTGGGTCATTAAGAAAAAAGTCAATTGAGATGTGCAAACTTTAATAAAATGACAACTGTAATATTCAAGCTTATTAATCTAATCTGATTAATCTAATTCAAGCTTTTAATCTAAGCCATGTGTCACACTGTTACTATTTAAAATGAATTTAGGAAAGAATTAGTTATTTTCACATGAGAAAAGAACTTGCTTCAGATGCCCTGGAAGACATCTTCTCTGTAAAGTCATAAAAGGCTTGATCATCAGTGGGCTGAAATCATGGATGATGTATTTCTAAGGTGTATTCCGCTGCCCATCCTAGGCATTTAGACTGCTCTCTCTCAGCATTTAAGTTCAAAAACAGAGTATAGTATCTGCCTCTCTAAAAATGCCCTAATATAAAATTATTTAAACCTTTTTCACATACACCCAAGAAAAATTGTTTAACACAATAAATTGTGGCTGTGTGAAATATTTTGCTTCTCTATAAGAAGTATATTCATTTTTTCCTTGGAAAATCACTGGTATCATTACTTATTCTCATCTCTAAGAGGGAGAAAAAAAAAAGGATTTTATTGAAGTGATTTATTTGTGTCAGGCCTGGAAGTGAACTGAAAGCAATGGCAGTTCTTATATAAAGGATGGCATAATTAAATTATTGCCTTTTAAGTGATTGAAAACAGTGGTGCAAATCAGGGCCATCTCTTCGAAGATGTTACAAAGAATAGACAGCCCATGTTGTTTACTTTATGTCTAATCCCTGTTTCCAGTAGGATGGAAAGTGCAAAGAATTTGTTTAGCCTGGAAGACTATTGTGAGGATTTCTAGACTACTGTGCTCTGAAAAATAAGGGATGACTCATTTAATGAATTAAGTGATTTAGGTATTACAAGCTAGGACACTGCCTTGTAATGCTCAGTTCTGTTATATCCCAAGCAAGAGACAGTAGTTACTTTGGATTTTAATAGATAAATAAAATGAGTAACATTATTGAAGGTTGAATTTTAAATATCTAACACTAACTTATTTTTCCTGGCAAAAAGAATACATCATTATCTTAGGTATCTTTAAGAGATCTCTTCTGACTAATACGTAAGCATTAATTCCAGTATTAATATACATGTGAGAGACACAATCATAGCCAGAAGGTAGGCAAGATAATAGGATAGCTTCAGTTATTATGTTGATTCTGCAAAAATGCTCCAGAAATACTGGAAGTCATCTGAACTATTTGTTCAAACTCCAGATAAGCAAAACCAACACACTCTCATCAGTATTGTGACTGCCCTTCCTCTGTCTCTGAAACTTCAGTACAAATTTCTTAATGCTCAAAAAGCAAAGTCTTCCCTTTCCTTCACACTCTTCTTTGCACCACTGCTATACCTAATATATTCCTCTTTAAATGCATTTACTAGATGGATGGCAATTATGTGTTTGCATGATCATCTCTACCACTACACTGCTGGCCTCTGATTGAGGGAGAGAACAATGCTTTATCTAGGCAGTGGCTCTCAAACTTTAGTGTTTCATGATCTGTTTATGTCCCCCCAATTCTTATGGAAATCTTAATCCCTACTGTGATGATTTGATGATGTGCATTCTTTAGTAGACAATTAGGTCTTAAGGCTGAAGCCCTCATGTAGGGATTAGTACCCTTATAAGAAGAGAAAGGAGAGTTTGCTTTAGCTTTCTTTTCCTCAGCCATGTGAGGACACAGTGAGAAGATAGCTGTCTATGAACCAGAAAGCAGGTCCTCATGAAAAACTAAAGTCTGCCAGCTCATTGATCTTAGACTGCCCAGCTTCCAATACTGTGAGAAATAAATGTCTGTTGTTTAAATCACTCACAGTCTATGGCATTTTTGCTATATAGTAGCCCAACCAGACTAAGATAGTGTTCATCAAAATTACCCAGAGGGCTGGCCAAAACACAGATTTTTGGACCCCACCCTCGAGTTTTTGATTTAGTAAGTCCAAAGTGTGGCCTGAGAATATGATTCCCAGTGTGTTTTCAGGTAACACTGATGCTGCTGACATGGAGGTCACACTTGGAGAACCACCACCCTAGTGCAGTAGTTATTGGAACCTGCTTAGCTCAGGTCCCAGTCCTGCCGCTTGTTTTGTGTGCCTCTGGGCAAATCACTTCACTTCTCTGTGGCTCTGTTTTCTCATCCGCAACATGAGGATATTAGGTCTTAGAATTATTATTAATTCTAATGGGAGGGAGGGGACATGGGTATGCCTATGGCTGATTCTTACTGATGTATGACAGAAAACCACAAAATTCTGTAAAGCAATTATCTTTCAATCAAAAAATTTAAAAAAATCTCACTAGGATTATGTGATACAGGCTTTAGACATTAGTCATCCTTGTTACTCATTTCACTTTTGTTAAGTAGTACAGGTAATTCATTTTCTATTCACTGGAAACTTCTTGCAAATGATCTTTTACCTGTGTGGGTTGTAACAGAGATGTGAAGGACTTGGTATATTTAATTAAGTCAATACTAGACTGAACTCAAAGAATAAACAAAATAATATAACTTAAAAAAAAAGATTGAATGAGTTAAACACACAGAGTTTATATTGGCATTTGGCATATAATAAGTGCAGAGTAAATGTTTATAGGTAAAATTAAGTTACTATTAAGTATCAAAATGATATTCCTAAAGCTGGCTACATAATCATAATCATTTTAAATTAAATTGAGACTTCTAGTCGCTATAACATGCTATACTTCATTTAAACCATCTTATATATGTCACAGAGAAAATTAAGTAAAAATTAAATGTTATTTCAGTTTATATTCTAACTTTCTTTCTAAATATAGACCTGGAAAAAACTGCATTCAGGGATAAAATGTTAGATTCATTAAAATCAAATCTAATTTATAGGAAACAAAATATTTAAAGTTATCCTTGCTCATCAGTTTTCTCATGTTTATATCATGTCTTACTGAGCCTTTATAAATAAGTGCTTGTCACAATATTTTTCTAAAGATTTATGCAGATAAGGTTATAAATTACCATTAGATAATATATCAATATTTGTTGCTTCCACAAAGAACTTAATAAATGAAAACTTTAGATAATATAATTGGAGATGTATTATAAATCATTAATTTTAATTTGAGAACAGAAATACACACAATATATTTTGGAAAAACAAAGTAACTCTAATCTTTTTAAAAGCTCTCTCAGATTTTAGTCCAGTTTTATTTATTTGACTTAATCTTACTAATTTTTCTTTTCAATAGTAATCTGCATTTCTGGTTTTATATCATTATTAGCAACTTAAGTAAACTGTACCATTGTGGGGGAAAAAATAGTTCCCTAAGTCTAACCTTTGTGACTAGAACAAAGGTCCCAAGCAAAGTACAGATTATGCAGCCTCTAAAAATAAACTAGTAAATTGTGAGGCAGGGAACAAATATCCTTCATACAGATAGAAAGACACAAGCAAGAAAAAAAGGAGGATAAATTATGACCATGAATCAACTGTGAATAACTTTGGTACTCTATCAAATTCACTGGTTTGTTTGACACTGTTTTGTAATATAAATGTTTCCTCTTAGAAGCTGTGAATAAATAAGTAACATTTTAAATGCAGGAACATAGCTTGCTAGTTAAAAGAGTTTTGTTATAACTGCTTATCATTCTGTTAAAAGTCATCCCTTCCTTTTTGTGGTTATTGTCATCAGACTATTTCAATTTATTACATTAATATATTTTATTTAAAAGCAGGCTTTAACCTGGTTACCAAACAAAATAACTTTCATTTTATACATACAGTCTCTTACACTAACTCTGTCTTCATTGGAGATGATGAAAAAGAAGTTTCTCTAATAAGAAGCTGTGTAATCAGATTCCTTATCTGCATCTGGTCTCTGCCTTCTCCCATTAAATGAAGGTATGGCAGGGAAATGGGGGGCTGGATAGATGATCTCTGAGATCTACTATGGCTCTAACAATTTATGAACCTCCAAATATATAAACAGAAGTAAAAATTTTCAAGAGTCATTTTGAAAAAGTCCAGTCCTAGTTGCAAAGAACCCTGAGCTCTAACCCCAAATCTCGTACTGACGAATTGTGTGATCTGGCAGGTCACGCTCTAGGTCCCACTTGCCTCATTGGTATAATGACAGGGAAACCAAGAATAGTTGAAAATCTTTTTGTGGTTCTTTTTGTCTTTAGTGCAGATTCTACCAGAGTGGTTTTGTTTTGTATGTTTCTGTTTTGGTAGTCATACCACCAACCTAATGACAGACATTCAAGTTCATGTTTTATTGTATTTTTAATTTTTTGGAATTTAAAAAAGCATAATTTTCTTATATGGTGATTTAATAAATAATTTACATGATTTCAAGACAAATCTCGGAGAAGGTAATGGCACCCCACTCCCGTACTCTTGCTTGGAAAATCCCATGGACAGAGGAGCCTGGTGGGCTGCAGTCCACGGGGTCGCTGAGAGTTGGACACGACTGAGTGGCTTCCCTTTCACTTTTCACTTTCATGCATTGGAGAAGGAAATGGCAACCAACTCCAGTGTTCTTGCCTGGAGAATCCCAGGGATGGGGGAGCCTGGTGGGCTGCTGTCTATGGGGTCGCAAAGAGTTGGACACGACTGAAGCGACTTAGTAGCAGCAAGACAAATCTAGAGCACATGGCGTATTCAAAGGCCAAAAAAAAAACAACAACAAAAAAAAACACTCTAGTAGAATCTACACTAAGGACAAAAATAGCCATAAAAAGATTTTTAACTATTTTTAGTTGTCACATTGTTGGAGATATCTAGACATACATGTTCTGAGATTGCTATACTTCTATATGCTGTGGGAAAAAGCAGAGGAGCAATGACAGAATGCTCTATCATAATTCCTGGTGTCACTGAGAACTAGAGGCTCAGCATGAATGAAAAGAGATATAGGTGTAAGGTCAGAGAGGTTCAGTAGAAACCTTATCATTCTGAATAGAAGTGGAAAGGATTAGTATGAACTCGAGTAGGATTTTACCTTTAAGGTACATGTAGGTATACACACACATGTACCCTTCATGTGAGAACGGAGTCTGTCTGGGGAGAGGAGGATTTTGAAAGGTGGAGACTCACATCTGACTTATTTAAAGTTTGAGCACTGGATTTTTACACATTTAAAATATCATTATTTTTCCATTTTATAATGCAAGTTTGGGAAACATTGGGAAAAGTATTTTCTACTTCCTTAATAATAAACTGGATTGTGTTTTAGAAGCTTTTCTAACACTTACTTTCCCAAATGCCTTTTATACTGTTTTCTAAAGGCCCTGCAAGTTTCTAGTACTCTGAAAGAGAAAAAAAATTACAACCTATTTTTCAATTATTCATAATTTCGGAGGCACAAGACAGAAGATATATAAAAGTGGCATAGATATTAAAATTTATAGATAATTTTTAAAAGTATGCATCTCCAGGTTGTTACTTTGTCATCCTGCTCTGCTGTCTGTCTGCTGGCTTGCACTACAGGTGCTAAAATGACCCTAAGAACATGTCTCAAAAACTACCACTGTAAAGACAGGAAGGATAAAGTATTGGCAGAGATCAGATCTCACCAGCTTTGTCAATTAGCATCACCACATGGGCCTCAAAATGAAATTCTGAGTTTCTTCATTTTAAAAATCATTCTAAGAAGGTAAAATTTCTGGGTAGGAGTTTTCCTTGCTGCCATCATTTCCACACACCCTTAAAGCTCTAAGCCTGGGATCAGCAAATTTTCTCTGTAAAGGCCAGATGGGAAATATGTTAAGCTTTGTAGGCCTTAGGATCTCTGCCATAGATACTCAGCTCTGTCACTGTAGCCTGAAAGCAACCACATATACATAAATTGAAAAATGTGATTGTCCTTTAATAAAAATTTATAAACAATGAATTTTAATTTTATATTATTACATATCACAAAATGTTATTTTTATAACTTTTTCACCCATTTAAAATGTAAAGACCATTCTTAGCTTGAGGGCTATACCAAACAGGTGGTAGACAATAGGGTTTTTCCAACCCCTGCTCTAAGCTATTTACCATATTAGAGATGGGTCCCACTTACCCCACAGAGCTCTTATGAAAACTTTACTGCCTCAGAAACTCCACAAGCCAGCTTACAGCTATGTTAGAACCAACACTACTTTCTTTCTGGCACCAGAAGTCCTTATCTCCTGTGAACCTCTTCAGCAGATCTGCCAAAAAATAATTGATGCTCCATTGCCTGATATAGATAAAACTATAGATTTTCAGAATATCAAACTTGCAACCTTGTTTCCAGAAGTTTTCTTCTTTGACTAAACTAATAGAGAGTATTTGAGCTCTGAGCAAAAGGACCTGATTCCCACTGGGCTTGTGTACAAATTTCATGTGTTTGAAAGTTTTGTTCAATGCCAGAGAGTTTTAAACATATTTTATAGAGACTCTCAGTATGAATCCTGAACGACTAAGGTAAGATAAGCCTATATATTTAATTCTTTGGCCCCCTGACATGACTGAGAAAACACGGTGGGGTACCAGCTGCAAACTGACATTTAGTCACAGGAAAGGACATGAAGGGAGCATCAAACAGCGTGGGTTCATTGCTCTATACGGAGGAAGGGGGTCTGGGGGAGCGAGGGTGCAGTGGGGAAGAAATGAAAAGCCCTCTGCCAGAGCTTAACCTGAACCCCACCTTGGAGCAGCAGAGATCAACGACAGAGGCAGGTCTTTGAGCAGCTGATGAGAAGCAGATTCTCACACTGCTGGAGGCTTTGAGGAGGAATCCCACACCGGCACACACGCAGCTGCACACACCGTGGCTTTGGTACACTGAAAGGTGTGGGGCCAGTGACCACCATGGACTCTGGAAAGGGGCCATGAGGTTGCTTTGTTGGGCATGGAGAGGGAGCTGCTGATTTCTAGCTGCTGAGGCAGACAGGGTAATTTAATCAAAGTTAACGCAAAGTTAAAACTCCCTTTTTCAAAGCTATCTCCTCATACCTGCAACAACTTCCTAACCCGAACAGAATAATTATATTTCCACACGGGCATACTCACAATAAATTTAAATTATTACCTCTTTTTCAGTCTGCACCTGAAAGATTTCACAGATTCACATGGTTTTATTCACAATTAATCTCAGCTCCTAACACTAAACAGATACTCCATTCTATACATGAGCTAGAGAAAGATAAGTGGACATTACAAAAATACTCTGCAATCCAAAAGGAGAAAACTAATTTTAAAAAATGTAACAAGCAATCTCTTTTGAAACTGCCTTGTTCCAAGAAACAGGGAGAAGTATTTTAAGTCTCTAACTGTACTTTCAAGTTTTTAGTGAGATTTAAGAACACCCTGTATTGATAAAGCAGGGACTGGCAGACATGAAAAGGAAAGAGTTTGGAAATGTAAAAGTATACTTGAAAAATGACAATATAGTAATTACCACATTTTAAAAGAACTCAATAAGGAGAGTAAACAAAATACCTGATGCCGTGGAAAACAGACTCAACAAATTAGAAGATTCATATAAGAAATCCTTCCAGTATCAGAGTAAACAGTTAAAAAGATAAAAATTATCAAACAATAGATAAGAGAAGTAGGGAATTTATGTAACATGTATATAATAGGAATTTTAGTATGTCTGAATAGAGCAGACAGATTAAAAGCCAGAAGAGGAGAAAAATGCTCATCTCATTTTCTTGAGATGAGCAACAACTTGATTTTTCAAATTGAAGGGCTCAATCATATTGTAAATACGAATGAAAAAAAAAATTACAGCTAAACAAATACTGGTAAAATTTCTGAATTTCAAAGAAAACTTTCTAAAAGCATATTTTATCAGACAGAAAACAAAAAGGCAATTTTCTCACAATGGAAAGACAGTGGGTTTAGCATCAGCTTTTACCCTATCTACAGTATTTAAAAACTAGACAACAAAGAAAGGTTGAAAGAGTTCTGAGGAGAAAAACTGTGACCCTAGTCAGGTTTATAATAGTGGCAACAGATCCTCTCAGATATATAGAAACTAATAAAGAGAATAACCCATATATCCTTCCTCAACCAATTACTCAACATTTATCAACAGCTGAGAATAGTCTGAACACAATTTCAGTAATGAGTGCAACAGAAGTGAACATTAAACGATGAAATGAATAGGACTAGAATTGAATTTAAATGATTTCAGTTGATGGATTTCTGATCCTTACCTTAACATTAAGAAAAAGAATTTAAAGAGAAGATGAAGAAGATACATGAATAAGAAGCTGGATTTTAAGTCCCAGATAATTTAAAACAAAACTATAGGTTGAGGGAGGGGCACTACAAGGAAATAATCACATAAATAAATATCTCCAGTATTCTGGCCTGGAGAATTCCATGGATTCTGCAGTCCATGGGGTCACAAAGAGTCGGACATGACTTTCACTTTCACTTCACTTTCAAATATCTATTTTACAAGAAAAGAAAATATATAGTTTCATTCCTAACAATAACATAGAAATATCAATTTTACAATTAAGTCTTTCAGAATTTAAAAGCATATTTAAAAGAAATCTAATGAATAAGAGAAAGGACTTTGGTTTCAGACAAACCAACCTGGGTGTGAGGCTCAGCTGTCACAAATTACACTATGTGAATTTGCATAGAGTATTAATCTCTTTAAGCTTCAGCTGACTAGGAATGATAATCATTCTTTATTATAAGTATAACTGAAATAAAATGTATCAACTATATAGCCCACTGCCTGTAACATGTGGTGACTATGGAATGTTAACCATAATAAAGAGGGGGAAGACTTGGTAAATTCAACAAAAGACAGGAAGAGAAAATAAAAGGTAAAATGAATAGCTGAACTTAACAAAGAGCAGAAACAGTTACAAAGAAACAAAACCAAACATATCAGCAGTTGTAATACTTGGAGGTAGACAAAATTTTTCTGTTAAAACACAAAGACCTTCAGACAAATTTTTTAAAATACAGATATTCTATATGACATTTTATAAAAATACATATCATTATTTACTCAACAAATATTTGAGTGTTTACTGTGTACCAGGCACTATTCTAGGTTCTGGGGATATAGTAAGAAACAAAAGGCAAAGCACTGGACCAATCAGATATAGGGGCTGCATATCTGAGTGTAAAGGCCCTAAATGGGGCTGAGATGGACCTGGCTATGTGAAAAAAAACAAGCAAGACAAAGGTAGATGAGTTCAGAAAGATAACTGGGAGGGTCGGGATCAGACTCTATGGAACCTTCCAGGCCTTGTCTGGACTTTGGGTTTACAGTGAACGGGAAGATGAGTCACTGGAGAGTTCTGAGCAAGACTGATGTGATCTGATTGACTTTTTTTCTTAAACGATCATTCTGATTGGTGAACTGAAAGCTGACTTAAGAGCAGTAAGAATGGACATAGAAAAATCAACAGAAAATTAACAATCTAGGAAACAGATGGTCGTGTCCTAGATAAGAGTGGTAGCAGCAGGAGTGGTAAGAAGTAGTTGGACTTCTCTGGATATAGTTTGAAAAAGTAGTCAACTGTATGTAGAAGTGAAAGTCGCTCAGTTGTGTCTGACTGTTTGTGACCCCATGGATTATACAGTCCATGGAATTCTCCAGACCAGAATACTGGAGTGGGTAACCTTTCCTTTCTCCAGGGGATCTTTCCAACCCAGGGATCAAACCCAGGTCTCCCACATTGCAGGCAGATTCTTTACCAGCTGAGCCACAAGGGAAAGTGAGAGATAAAGACAAGCCAGGAAGGGTGACTCCCGGTCTTTTGGCTGAGCGATGGGAAGGATGCAGCTGAGAAGGGAACTGTAAGAGAAGCACAGATGTAGAAGAGTGTGATTGGGCATCCTGTCATAGATGTGTGAAACTTAAGGCACCCTTAAGGGAGAGGGAAGAAGAAAAGAGACAGCCAGAGCTTTGACTCTAGAGAAACCAGAACCAGAGATGTAAATTTGACAGAAGTCAGCATATAACAGCATTTAAAGACAGGAAACTAACTGCTCATATCACTCAGGAAGGGGATGTGGACTGAGAAGAGAAGAAGTCCATGGACTAAGGCCTGGACCATATTACTATCTTACAGATAGAGGACAAGGAGAAGAACCAAGACGTGGTTGGAGAAAGAATGGCCAGTGGAGTAGAATAAAAACCAGAGATTGTGAGAGGTCTTGGAAGCAAAGAGGGAAAGGGAGAGAATAAATGACAATGTCAAACCCCTGTAACAGGTGAAACAGGACTGAGATGTGACCACTGAGCGTAGCAGCGGGGAGTTTACTGGTGACCTGGACACGGGTGGACTGGTGGAGGAGTAGATGGAACTCTAAAAGACAGGGTAGAGGAGACAAAGGGAAGGGAAGAGCTGAGAAGAAAATGCACAGAACTCTTCTTAAGGAGCTTCACTATAAGGAGTAGAAAACTGGGAGAATCAGTAACTCAAGAGACACATGGCATCAAGAGAGGCTGTTTTTTACTTGATGGAAGAAATGTCAAGATATTTGTTTAATGATGCAAGAGAAGAGGGATCTCTTGCTGTTAGAACAAAGATTTTTAAAAATTAAAAGACAAATAAAACCAATAAATGTTAAGGTATAGCAATATAAGGTTAGACAAAGCAGAACTCAAGACAGGCATTAAATGGGATGGAAGTAAATGCATATCTGACTGATAAACTATGGAACAAACCAAAAAAGTAGTTAAAGGTAGTTAATTCACCCCAAGAATTCCCCAGATGAATTTATGCACAAGATTGTAAAGGACCACTTCTTTGGATTTAAACTGATCAAGCAATAAAAAGCAGGAAGGTATTTCAGTTCATTCAGACTAACAGAAACCTGGTACTAAAAGCTGACAAAGAAGGAAGAAGAAACAAAATGTATCTCTATTATGAAGACGTATACAAAAATCTTAAGCGTTAACAAAATATGGGTAAATTAAATTCAGCAATGCATTACAAGAAAAACAGAATCCAGATAGGATGTATTCCAGAAATACAAGGATGGAAAGATGGTTCACCATAGACAATATGACTAGAGTTAATCCTATTGTTATTTACAGTAGAAAAACGATTAAAATTGTCTCCATGCATGTTAAAAGAGCATTTAAATTCAGTAACATTCAGAATAGCAAAAAGTTCTTAATTTAGGCATGGAAAGGTATTACTTCAATATGATAAGCACATCAATCCAAAACCAAAAGCCAATGAAAACCGTATATAATGATAAAAAACTAGAGGCATTACTAAATAAGTCAAGAACAAGCGAAAAATGCTAACTATCACAATTACATTTTAATAGTGTTCTGGAAATTTTAGTCAATGTACTATAACAAGAAAAAGACATTGTAAAAAGCATGAATATTAGAAAGAAAAAGATAAAATTGTCATTTTTGCAGTTGATATGGAGATCTAAGTGGAAAACTCAAGAGACTAAAAAGAAAAATTATTAAAACTAATGTTTTTTCAGTTCAGTAAAATGGCAGGATGCCAATGACATATAGGAATCAATAACTTTTTATAGACTAGAAAATTCTATTTTCAAAAGTAAGCCACCCCTAAAATAACCTTCTAGTACATGCAAGACAAAAGAAAGCTATCATGAGCCTTATATGTAATTTTAAATAGTCTAGTTGTCAAAGTTTTAAACAGCAGATGAGATTAATTTTAGTAATTTATTTAACCCAATATATCTGCAAAATATTATTTCAGCATGTTATCAATATCGTAAAACTATTGTTGAGATATTTTCCATCTTTTTTCACACTAAATCCTGAAAATCAGTGTCAGGTTTTTGCTTTTGTTTTTTTTGGAACTTATAGTACTTCTCAATATGGAATAGCCACATTTCTTCACTAACCATCTGTGGCCACTGGCTATTAAGCTGGACAATTTAATTCTAATAAACCTAGCTATGTGCCTGGAAAAAAATGTGTAGGACTTACAGACTTGAAAATACCCTAACTTCTAAAGAACATAAGAAGTTTCAGTAAAAAGACAAACATATGATGTATTCCTAGAAGTCTCAGTACTGTAAAGACATAATTTTTCTCCCCCAAATCATTATACAAGTTCAACACAAGCCCAGTCAAAATTCCAATGACTTTTTTTTTAGAAGACTGGACAAGATGATTCCAAACACTGGAAGTATAAATGTCAAACAGTATCAAGAAAATTTGAAAATGACAAGTAAAAAGACCTGGAGTTTGTCATATCAGATACCTGACTCCTCTTTTTTCCTGTTGCCTGGTAATGTCTATTCCACTTTCTCTGTCAGTATCCAGTACTATATATTTTCTAACGTATTCCTTTCCCACTTACTCTATTTGTACAAAACAAAAACAAAAAGCCTAACAGAAGAAACTTAATTTTGAACATTTAAATATTTCATATCTTTAAATATCTTCATCTGTCCTTTCTCAGAAGTAGTACCATGCTTTCCCTTACTATCTTTCTTTCACTTAGAAAGTGTCCCTTCACTCCCCCGAAATAAAAAGAAAACACCAACTGACAGACTATCTGTAAGTTATATTTACTATATGGCACTAGCAGGAAATTCTCTCCGTGAACTGCTGCTAAGTCGCTGCAGTCGTGTCCGACTCTATGTGACCCCAGAGACGGCAGCCCACCAGGCTCCCCCGTCCCTGGGACTCTCCAGGCAAGAACACTGGAGTGGGTTGCCATTTCCTTCCCCAGTGCATGAAAGTGAAAAGTGAAAGGGAAGCCGCTCGGTCGTGTCCGACTCTTCGAGACCCCATGAACTGCAGCCTACCAGGCTCCATCCATGGGATTTTCCAGGCAAGAGTACTGGAGTGGGGTGCCATTGCCTTCTCCACCTTGAACTAAATAGCTATAAATCAGATCATACTGAGAAACCCTTTTGGACTTTTGATTTGCTTCTTAGCTGTCCACTGTAGGTATATGTACAAAACATCTAATGAAAATACCTTCTGCTTTTGTTAATGACACTAGTTTTCTTTTACAAATGAGGGTGATGTTGTCCCTGGGAGTAAGGCTACGTGTGAAGAATGTGGCACATTCAGGGATCTCACTAGAACTTCATAAAATGAGAGTGAGAAAATCAGAATGGCTTTTAGAGTATCTACAAAGCTTGTGCAGATGTGGAAGGAATAATACTGTGAGTTTGGAGGTATAAGGCATATAGATCCAGTCCTAAAGGCATTTTTTGTTTGGGTATCCCATACAGTAGCTGTAAATCTGGGACAGGAAACTTGAAATCATTAAGGTCACATATTTATAACACCATATTCAATTAGGTTAGAAAAGTGCAATTTCTGTCATCATGTCATAAAAAGATGTGTTTTTCTCTCAGATCTCTTATTTTACAAAAGCTCTCTATATTGTTACAAATAGGGCTGTTTTCAATCAGTTACAAGGGGCAATTCAATTACTAGATGGTTTAGTGCAGTAACTGACTCCAGACTAATTTAATTTCTTTAGGTCTCCAAAGATCAATTGATCTGATTTGTTCCATCCCCAAAGGCTGTTTAGGAAAAATTCAGACTTAAATACCTGGAAATGAAATCCAAAACCTTGGCCAATTTCACACTACTTAGGTCATCTTGCAAACTTGCAGCTAGTCTCATAAGATGCTCTTTTAGCCCTCAAACCACTGAAAGCGTCTAAGTTTCATGTACATGTGAGTGTTCCCGACATCAGGATGTTTACTCAGTTAAGTGGAAAATGTGACTGCATGCATTATCAAGTCCGTCCCTCTAAATGGCAGTCAGTCTGGGTACTTGCCTCTCAAAAACATAAGTAAAACTTAAGGGGCTCTTTTTATTCTAGAAGTATTTTATTAAGATTATTGAAAGTAACTTGGATGGAGTAAAACTATGCTCATCTCAATTCAGTTCAGTTCAGTCATCAGTCGTGTCCGATTCGTTGCAACACCATGGACTGCAGTATACCAGGGTTACCTGTCCATCACCAACTCCCAGAATTTATTCAAACTCATGTCCATTGAGTTGGTGATGCCATCCAACCATCTCATCCTCTGTCATCCCCTTCTCCTCCTGCCTTCAGTCTTTCCCAGAATCACAGTCTTTTCAAATGTGTCAACTCTTTGCATCAGGTGGCCAAAGTATTGGAGTTTCAGCTTCAACATCAGTCCTTCCAATGAATATTCAGGACTGATTTCCTTTAGGATGGACTGGTTGGATCTCCTTCAGTCCAAGGGACTCTCAAGAGTCTTCTCCAACACCACAGTTCAAAAGCATCAATTCTTCAGGGCTCAGCTTTCTTTATAGTCCAACTCTCACATCCATACATGACTACTGGAAAAACCAAACCTTTGACTAGACAGACCTTGTTTGGCAAAGTAATGTCTCTGGTTTTTAATATGCTGTCTAGGTTGGTCATAACTTTTCTTCCAAGGAGCAAGCATCTTTTAATTTCCTGGCTGCAGTCACCATCTGCAGTGATTTTGGAGCCCCAAAAAATATAGTCTTGTCACTGTTTCTATTGTTTCCCCATCTATTTGCCATGAAGGGATGGGACCAGATGCCATGATCTTTGTTTTCTGAATGTTGAGTTTTAAGCCAGCTTTTTCACTCTCCTCTTTTACTTTCATCAAGAGGCTCTTTAGTTCTTCTTCACTTTCTGCCATAAGGGTGGTGTCATCTGCACATCCGAGGTTACTGATATTTCTCCTGGCAATCTTGATTTCAGTTTATGCTTCATCCAGTCCAGCGTTTCTCATGATGTACTCTGCATACAAGTTAAATAAGCAGAGTGACAATATACAGCCTTGACGTACTTCTTTCCCAATTTGGAACCAGTCTGTTGTTGCATGTCCAGTTCTAACTGTTGCTTCTTGACCTGCATACAGATTTCTCAGGAGGCAGGTCAGGTGGTCTGGTATTCCAATCTCTTTCTCAATTTTCCACAGTTTGTTGTGATCCACACAGTCAAATGCTTTGGCATAGTTAATAAAGCAGAAGTAGATGTTTTTCTGGAACTCTTTTGCTTTTTTGATGAGCCAACAGATGTTGGCCATTTAATCTCTGCTTTAATCCTCTACTTCTCTAACTCCAGCTTGAACATCTAGAATTTCATGGTTCACGTACTGTTGAAGCCTGGCTCGGAGAATTTTAAGCATTACTTTCCTAGCATGTAAGATGAGTGAAATTATGTGGTAGTTTGAGCATTCTTTGGCATTGCCTTTCTTTGGGATTGGAATGAAAACTGACCTTTTCCAGTCCTGTGGCCACTGCTGAGTCTTCCAAATTTTCAGGCATATTGAGTGCAGCACTTTCACAGAATCATCTTTTAGGATTTCAAGTAGCTCAACTGGAATCCCATCACCTCCACTAACTTTCTTCATGGTGATGTTTCCTAAGGCCCACTTGACTTTGCTTTCCAGAATGTTGGCCTCTAGGTGAGTAATCACGTCATTGTGATTATCTGGGTCATGAAGATCTTTTTTGTATAGTCTTCTGTGTATTCTTGCCACCTCTTATATCTTTTGCTTCTGTTAGGTTCATACCATTTCTGTCCTTTATTGTGCCCATTTTTGCATGAAATATTCAGTTGGTGTCTCAAATTTTCTTGAAGAGATTTCTAGTCTTTCCCATTCTGTTGTTTTCCTCTATTTCTTTGCACTGATGACTGAGGAAGGCTTTCTTATCTCTCGTCGCTATTCTTTGGAACTCTGCATTCAAATGGGTATATCTTTCCTTTTCTTCTTTGCCTTTTGTTTCTCTTCTTTTCACAGCTACTTGTAAGGCCTCTTCAGACAACCATTTTGTCTTTTTGCATTTCTTTTTCTTGGGGATGGTCTTGATCACTGCCTCCTGTGCAGTGTCACAAACCCCCGTCCATAATTCTTCAGGCACTCTATCAGAGCCAATCCCTTGGATATATTTCTTACTTCCACTGTATAGTCATAAGGGATTTGATTTAGGTCATACCTGAATGGCCTAGTGGTTTTCCCTACTTTCTTCAATTTCAGTCTGAATTTGGCAATAAGGTGTTCATGATCTGAGTCAAAGTCAGCTCCCAGTCTTGTTTTTGCTGACTGTATAGTGCTTCTCCATCTTTGCCTGCAAAGAATATAATCAGTCTGATTTTGGTATTGACGATCTGGTCATTTCCATGTATAGAGTCTTCCTTTGTGTTGTTGGAGAGGGTTTTGCTATGACCACTGCATTCTCTTGACAGAATTCTATTAGCCTTTGCCCTGCTTCATTCTGTACTTCAAGGCCAAATTTGCCTGTTATTCCAGGTATTTCTTGACTCCCTACTTTTGCATTCCAGTCTCCTATAATGAAAAGGACACCTTTTTTGGAGTGTTAGTTCTCAAAGGTCTTGTAGATCTTCATAGAACCATTCAACTTTTTCATCATCACTAGTTGGGGTATAAACTTGGATTCCTGTGATAATGAATGATTTGCCTTGGAAATGAACAGAGACCATCCTGTCGTTTTTGAGATTGCAGCCAAGTACTGCATTTTGGACTCTTTTGTTGACTATGATGGCTACTCCATTTCTTCTAAGAGATTCTTGCCCACAGTAGTAGATATAATGGTCATCTGAGTTAAATTCACCCATTCCAGTCCATTTTAGTTTGCTGATTCCTAAAATGTCAATGTTCACTCTTGCCATCTCCTGTTTGACCACTTCCAATTTGCCTTGATTCACAGACCTAATATTCCAGGTTCCTATGCAATATTGCTCTTTATAGCATCGGACTTTACTTCCATCAGCAGTGACATCCACAAATGGGTGTTGTTTTTGCTTTGGCTCCATCTCTTCATTCATTCTGGGGTTATTTCTCCACTGATCTCCAGTAGTGTATTGGGCACCTACTGACCTGGGGAGTTCATCTTTCAGTGTCCTATATTTTTGCCTTTTCATATTGTTCATGGGGTTCTCAAGGCAAGAATACTGAAATGGTTTGCCATTCCCTTCTCCCATGGACCATGTTTTGTCAGAACTCTCCACCATGACCCATCCATCTTGGGTGGCCCTAAATGGCATGGCTCATAGTTTCATTGAGTTAGACAAGGCTGTGGTCCATGTGATCAGATTGATTAGTTTTCTGTGACTGTAGTTTTCAGTCTGTCTGCCCTCTGATGGAGAAGGATAAGAGGCTTATGGAAGTTTCCTGATGGGCGAGACTGACTGAGGGGGAAACTGGGTCTTGTTCTGATGGGCAGGGCCATGCTCAGTAAACCTTTAATCCAATTTTCTGTTGATGGGCGGGGCTGTGTTCCCTCCCTGTTGTTTGACCTGAGGCCAAACTATGATGGAGGTAATGAAGATAATGGTGACCTCCTTTAAAAGTTCCCATGCAGACACTGCTACAGGCAGTGCCTCCAAGCCTGCAGCAGGCTACTGCCGACTCACGCCTCTGCCAGATGCTCATCTAGTAAAATATAATTATTTTACATTTTCAGATTTTGAAAGTGCTTTCATAAGTGTCATCTTACATGGTCCTCATAATAAAGTGAGCAGTGTTATGTTCTCCATTTTCTACATGAGGAAACAGACTCAGGGTAACTTCTGAGGATCACTTAGAAGTGATCTAACTTAACTTACTTACTTACTTAAGATCTTACTTAAGTGATCTACTTAACTTAGGTAACTTCTCTAGGATCACTCAGCCAGGGAAAGGCAGAGCAGGGACTCTAACCCATGGCTTTGTCTTCATATACCATGCTCAACCCCTGACCTGAAACAGAAGATATGAGGCACCCTATAAAAACACATCACTACTGCCCCACTGAACCACTGTCTTCATTTTTGCCTGATACCTGATTAGAAAGGAGAAAAAATTCACTTAGTATAATCCCACTTGCATAAATCTAGTGTGAATCAGTGCCTTTGGCACTCTAGAAACAGGAGATGAGAGAGATAACACATAAATGGAAGTAGCCTTTTTAAAACACCTCCTGGTGGCTCAGATGGTAAAGTATCTGCCTACAATGTGGGAGACCCAGATTTGATCCCTGGGTTGGGAAGATTCCCCTGGAGAAGGAAATGGCAACCCACTCTTTGGAATATCCCATGGACAGAGGAGCCTGGTAGGCTACAGTCCATGGGGTCACAAAAAGTCTTTGTAAATGTGGATTGATATCTTCATTACCTCCATCATAGTTTGGCCTCAGATTGATTATAAAATCTGATGATTTAATTATAAAATGGTGACTATTTTATACTTTAAATTTGCAAAGACAGTAGAATTTAAATGTGTACACCAAAAACAAAACAAAACAGAGGAAGTGCAGAAGGTTGCATAGTACACTTAGGGGTACAAATAATCAGTTAGGTGGAAAAAAATCTTTTCTTTGGAAAAAACCTTTTTTTACATTCATATTGGGCAACTATGCATCTCAATATAGTCATTACTGATCACATAAACAGCCTCACACTGTGTGAACCATTTTAATTAAAAATTAAGGGTAAATTACAGGCATATGATTGTCACTTGCCTTAAAGGTCCTGATATCCAATAGCTTTCCTATTAAATATAAGCATTCTGCACTCTAGATAAAATATGCACCTTGATTTAAACTGCCTTTTTTTGCTTCAGAATTCCAAGCTACCTTTATAGTCTTTATGTTAGCAAATATATCCACTTCAGAAGGCAAAGGCTATTAAGATTCTATTTTCTCTGTGGATTGCCACTGAAGACATGAAGCTTAATATCATCAAGAGGACTGAGTTTTTGATAACAAACAAGCCCTATTTTTTGCAGTTGAATTAATGTCCTGTTCAAAGAAACCACTTCACTCAGAAATGGAGCATAGAATAGATCCAGCTGCAGCAGCTGTCAGAACTTCAGCAGTTGCATATCTGTAGGGTTTATAACTGGAAGTGAAGGTGGGGCAGAGAACGGGAGACTCTACAGAGTATTGGAGACTATATACAGCAAAGTTATGTCTCTTTGGTGTTGCAAGGAGTGTGCTCTTACAAACTAGTGCTTTTCTTTATCTTATCTGGGCGAAAAAGTAAACAGAAAATTCTCATTACCTCTCAATGTCCGTGAGCCTGGAGGAGTCCCGGAATCCTTTGGCAAAAGGGTTACTATCTATTTTCAGCTTGGTTATCTGGAAAGGGAAGATGAGTAACAAAACAGTGTCATGTCTGTGGTCAAGGAAACAACATCAGAAATAAAAAATTTGTTCATTTTCCATCATAGCACCCCAAGAATGTCTAAGAATATCTTAATGTCACTCAGTATTGTGATAAAGGTTGAAATTGCTAAAGAAATTCACAAATTTGGGTGAATTGGTCAGAGACCGCATCAAGGAAAAGGAAGTATTTGAGGACAGAGTATCTGTTCCTAAAACAGGCTGGAAGTCAATAAATAGAGACAGTTAGAAATGGGGGCCTTTTATGAACAGTGTGCCTGATGTGAGAAGTATTTAAGAGTAGTGAAAGGCTAGAGCTGGACTAGGGAATGAGGAAGCTGTCCAGAATTGGACAATACTCGCCAGCATTGGTGGGTAATGGGGAATAAAAACAAGAATGTTGCCTCATGCCAACCTGACAGCCTCATTTGTTAATACCATGGGCACCTATATATACCACAATAGATACCCCAATAATAGCTTCATGTTCAATACTGTACTGAAAAATATGACATAAATACATGATATAAAGTTTTCAGCATATAAATTTACCCCATTCCTCTTTCCATCTGACTAAATTAGAATCAAATTAATGGGTCTCCTGTTACCCTCCCATAGAATGTTACTTACAGACTCTATGCTTATATGGAAAAAAGCATTTCAAAAAATATTCTTATTTCCTAATAAGAATCATAGTCTGATTCTTATTAGGAAAGTCTGAAGTATTAAGTATCTATGCTGGGCTAGACATAATTCCCACAGTACACAATATTAATGTAAAAAGATCCATTAAAACATATGCACTTCATGTTTCAGGAAAAATATATTAGGTACAAAGAAAATAAGTAAATAAAGGAAATACTAATTAAAAGATACTTGACTTGCAAAATTCCTGAGTATTAGAGCTAAAAGGCATGGAGGAGAATGTAGGACACAACTAGTTAGTATCTGAGTTAGAACCACAGACACCTTTAAAGAGAATCATAGCTCATCTGTGTCCAAATGAGAGCCCACATTCATCTTTGGAAAGAGAGAGAAATACACACACAATAGTCTTAACCTGAAAAAAAAGTTAACAGATTGAGGGAGGCATGCCTTCCTCTTTCAAAGTAAATAGTAAACACAATTAAAAACAGAACAGTCAACAACAGTTTGAAATATTGTTTTGCCAATACTTTTCCTTTGATCAGAATGTATCTACTGTTCACTTTAAACCATTAACACCTGAAGAATTGCTTTATTCATTACAAAAGAAAATCATTGTTTTTCTTTCTCAAGTTTTCTCAGTATGCACTAATCAATGTGCAAACTACAAAAAGCTATATGCGTCACTCAGAATAGAACTTCCCACACTGTCCTGGCCAGAGAGGTGCTACTTCTCTATCATTAATACTGGCAAGTTGTAAGATTGATTCTTTGATATTAGTTTTTTTTTTCTTATACAAGTTATTTATTTATTTTGATTTTCTAGCATATTTTACTTATTTATTTGTTTAAATTTTATTTTTAAGGACACTTGGCAGTACCTCAGAAGTTCTTATTTTTAGCCTATGACATTTACTCTAGAGCAGCCAAAAATAAAATTGCTAATTTCCTTTTTAGCTTAGTTAATGGAAAATGGTAAACAGTGAAGAAAATAACCTAGATAAGTGAGAAACCTGTTCTTAATGGACAGCAACAGGACTTTAAGTTGAAAGAAATATACAGGAACTGCTGAGGTTGTCCCTAATGTATGGCCATCAATAGTTTGTAGAGAACCTCTCTCACACTCAGCCACCTCTTTAATTAAGGGCATGGATTTCTAAAGGGTGAAGTCTATTTTAACCATTCTTTTCAGACTAGGATTTAGTACTGAAGGGCAATTTTCAGGGCAAAGGCAAAAAATTTTGTTTGAAATAAATTATAAACATCTTATAAAGTCCAAGCAATCAATATATTCTAGGATTATAAATTATCAACAAGATTTTTGAATCCTCAAAGACAGGATTTTTTTGTCTCTTTCTACTGAATATATAAATGAAAATATTTCAGATTTCTAAATTGCTTTATAGATCATGAAAACACTTTCAAAATATTTCATCAACAAGACTGAGAACATGCAGTCCCTAAAATCCCATGAACAGGCAAAGTGATACACAGCTGACCAGAACTGGAAGTCATTTAAGTGTTACTAAAGAGGGTAATGGAGAAGGCAATGGCACCCCACTCCATACTCTTGCCTGGCAAATCCCATGGACAGAGGAGCCTGGTGGGCTGCAGTCCATGGGGTCGCTAGGAGTCGGACATGGCTGAGCGACTTCACTTTCATTTTTCACTTTCATGCATTGGAGAAGGAAATGGCAACCCACTGCAGTATTCTTGCCTGGAGAATCCCAGGGATGGGGGAGCCTGGCTGCTGTCTCTGGGGTCGCACAGAGTCAGACACGACTGAAGCGACTTAGCA
Organism: Ovis canadensis; assembly: GCF_042477335.2. Classification (NCBI taxonomy): domain Eukaryota; kingdom Metazoa; phylum Chordata; class Mammalia; order Artiodactyla; family Bovidae; genus Ovis; species Ovis canadensis. The sequence continues at coordinate 76,733,505 of NC_091248.1, read as the reverse complement.
GCAGCAGCAAAGAGGGTGGCACCACATCCACTGCAGTGTTGGTGACGTTAGGGGTGAACCAAACCTAAAATTTTCAAACTGAAACTGTGAGGTACGTGAATAAAGTTAAGGCTCCTTTCAAGTTTAGTTCCTACAAACTCATTTATAAGATTAAAAAGTGCATGGATTTGCCAGTGGATAAAATTTTCTGAAGACAGAGGCAAATAATATCTGATGGAGAAACAATTTTCAACAAAGTCCTTATGCAACCATCCCTCTAAAATGTGAACCAGCTCAGGGATTCCCTGGCAGTCCAGTGGGTAGGATTCAGTGCTTTCACAGCCAGGTCCTGGGTTCAGTCTGTGGTCAGGGAACTAAGATCATGCAAGCCGTGCAGGGCAGCAATAAATAAATGAAATACAATTTTTAAAAATGTGAACCACATCAAGCTTTCTTTGAGTCTTCATAAACTAAAAGAATATAAAATATTATCCATATAATAACTAAAGACCTTCTATCCACTTTGTCCCTGAAAAGGATTTTGAGAATTGCATTTGTTGTTACTTGTATTTCCAAAAGGTAAAGACTATTAGCTTAGAATGTGGTGATTATGGAGTTACTATAGAGAGTAAATACTTTCAGTGTGTGTTGTCAGCTAATGTGTCACCATATCTAGTATTACCACTATAACTTTGAATGAGAAGTAAATCCAATTCAACACAGGTTTTCAGATTTCTTTGGAATTTTCTTTCATTTATTAGAATTTTTCTCTTTCCAGTATCTTTATAGTCTTTCTTTCATCATCCCCAAGAGTATCAATGGTAACTTTTCTACTTTATATTTGGATATAATTTCAAACTGTAGCTTCAAGAATAGTATATACAGCTAGATTTACCAATTGGTTCAGCAGTGATTTAACTTTAGTGTGCTAGTTAGAGAAGCATCTCAGGACATTAACCCAGTATTTACTTTCTCTATGGGCCATATTACCTAATTCCTGTTATCTAATAATTACTTTTGAAAGTTAGAGGATAAAAGCTGAATAGATCTCTTACTACAATTGTTTGGGGGCCCTGAACTAACCACTACAGTCTTGAACAGGCTTTATGAAGTCCTGATTAGCAACACAGGAACTGTGGGTTAAACTTCTTAATGAGCTCACTGCAGTATCACTAGACTCAATCTATCAGGGTGCCAACAATAAGTTCCCCAGAAATGGTTGTTGAACTTTGCTTCAAAAACAAGCAGTCAGAAATATGATTTCATGTTTACCGGTTATTGACTAAGTGAAATTCTTTTTAAGTTTATATAAAAAGTGTTTCATTTTGTTTTCTATTTTCAGAAAAAGAAATTTTTAAATAGCAAAGTTTTAGCATTCTAGTTAATCATACATTTTTAAAAGTTTAGGCACAGATTTTATCCCATAGATATTTAAATAAAAACCAGTAGCTAACAGAAATTCATTTTTGCAGATATAGTTTTACATCCCTTTATGAAATTTGGGAGAACTGAAAAAGTTATACATTTGAGAGCTGATGAAAGAAAGGATCTGAGTTGTATACAGTGATTTCAGTTGGACATCATTTTCATAATATAAAATGCCTGCAGCTTGTAATGCCATTGAACAACGTCACCCATGTCAAAGGTAAAACGAAAAGAAAGATCCCAAAATAGTCAATTACTGAACATAATATGTATAGAACCCATGTGAAACAACCGAAATGTCTTTATGATTCAACAACAAAGTTTAAAAACACAGTGTTTTTCATTTTGTAAGGAAAAACAATTAGCAAGTAAGGACAGTAGTATGTGCTTAAGAAATCCTGCAGTTTCAAGTGTATCTGCTGCTGCTGCTGCTAAGTTGCTTCAGTCGTGTCCGACTCTGTGCAACCCCATAAGACGGCAGCCTAAATCATGGACTGAAAGTGAAAAGTGAAAGTGTCAGTCACTCAGTGTATCTGACTCTTTGTGACCCCATGGACTGTAATCCGCCAGGTTCCTCTGTCCATAGAGTTCTCCAGGCAAGAATACTGGAGTGGGTTGCCTTCTCCAGGGTATCTTCCCGACCCAGGGATCGAACCTGAGCCACCTACATTGCAGGCAGATACTTTACCATTTGAGGCACCAGGGAAGCCCATTCCAACAAACATATACCCGTTTTTTTTTTTCATGTATTATCTTGAAAATATGGATCGTAATGCATTTCCTAACCACAAAGTTCACTTTTTCAACATCTCCTTTATCTATAGATAAGTGTATGCATAAATAGAGGGCAGATTTTTACACTGCCAGCTGCACCAAAGAGAAAGGGACTTTTTCCAATAGTTATTATTCCATGTGATATCACTGGACTCTGAGTAGAGCTGGGGTTCCCAACCACAAGGTGAAATTGGCCCTCAGAGACCATTTCTCCAATTATCAGGAAAAGATCTGTCCAAAGGCATTTAAAAATGAAACCTGACCTACACTTCAACTCTACAGCAATGGCTTGCCTGCTCAAAAACAATGTATGACCTTTAAATCTTAAATTATAAAATAGTTTGTTGAGAGTGTAATGTATTTAGCTTTAAACTAATAATGTAAAGAAATGCAATCATTTCCTCACAAAAGCCAGAGGAAAAAAATAGCAAAAAATAGGGGGAAAAGTACCTTTTTCATTTCTTACAAATAAAACTACCAGACACCATAAATGAGAAGCTTTTTCACAAATTCTATTGGAAACTTTGATTTGGCTTTTAATATATATGAAAGTAATGTCTATCCAAAGTTTAAGAGATATAAATATGATCTTAAGTGTGAAATTTTTAATCTTCTCTTTATTTTCTGTTATTTAGCCATGAAAAAGTTATTTTATATTGTACTTGGTACATATTTAGGTCCTATATATTTATTTTATGTTTATTATAGGTAAATCAGTAGACAAGCATGATATAGCAGTGTTTATTTCTATGCTTCTGCCTTTAAAGCCATAACCCCTAGCACAATGCCAGTGTGTGTGTGGGGAGGGGGGATGTACACACACACACACACACACACACACACATGTGTGCACACACGCGGCATTGTGCTAGGGATTATGGCTTTAAAGGCAGAAGCATAGAAATAAACTCAGACCTGGCAGGATCTATTGAGAAAATCAGTTCTGATTTTAGTCATTTTTATTGTGGGTTATTTAGCAATGAAATGATATACTAATCATATCAATCACTACACTTAATGATGCAGTGAAAGCTAGATAGGCACTGGTAGGTGGATTTTTGAGCCCACTTATAATCTTAACTAGAAATAAACATTTCTCAAGAGGAGTAACTAGTATTGGGATATGTGGTTATTAGAATCTTAACCTATTTTAACTAAGTATTTTCAAATTCAGTTTCCCAGCCCTTACACTGTCAGTGGTCACTTTCTTAATCCTGCAATCTAGCATGATGCTTTCAAAAAGTAGGAATTAACACCCAAAAGGAATTATCCCACTTACCAGATTTGTGACCTTGGGCTAGTGTATTAACCATTCTGAACCTCAGTTTCTTCATCCACAAAATGGAGCTCATAGGGCCTTATTCAGGGGATTAGTATCAGAATTAAGTGATATATTATTAAAAATATACAGAGATTTTTTTTTCTAAGTTAAAAGTAACATCCAAACCATGAACCTTTGGTGGATACTAGTTTAGGGGAAGGGGCTAGGGGTTATAAAGACATTCGTTGGTCCATACGGAAATTTTTAATACGAACTCAGTTTTAAATGTGTTAAAGATATTGTGGTTACAAAATAATCTTATTGTCAGTCTGGGCTTGTAGAAGTACTTACAAGTATCATGATGCATACAACTTAGTTTCAAATGATTGAGAGAAGGAGAAAAGTAGATATCTAAACAGAGGTTGAGAAATGGAGCAGGGAAGGTAAAGCAAACTGGAAAAATGTTAATTGTTGAATCTGGCTAGAGAGTACACGTGCTTCACTTTACTATCTGTTTCACTTTTGGATTTTGAAAATCTTCCAAATAAATGTTGAGTGGGAACAAAAGAATTCAGTGAGATAATGTCACTAAAGCATAGAGCTCCTATTAGAAACAGCTAATGCCTGCAGATATTCTGTCAATTTAGAATGATTACCATCTTGTTACACTGGCTGCTGTCAGTGTGAGGAGCTCCCTGCACATAGCAGGTAAGCAGTGAGCACATGCTGAAAAGAAAAGAAATTAACATAAAGGACTAAAACCCTTTAAAAAGGATGTCTTGAACCCATCAGGGTCACAAGCTGAGAGGAGGTGAGGTTCTGCTTTGCTGGGGACACCAAGTACCTAAAGCTTAGAGGTTAAGAACACTGACATTTAACATCTAACCACCTGGATTTAAATCTATGATGGAAGCAGCAAGGTCTCATTGGATAAGTTATTTAACTCCATGCCTCAATTCTTTTGGCTATGAAATGCAACATAAAAATACTGTTGTTCCTATCTCAAGATATCATTGTGAGGATTAAATAAGACAATGTGCTTTAAATGGTGCTTTGCACATGGTAAGTACCCAAATATTAGCTATTATTATAATCATGTAGATAATAGCCTCCTGTTCCATTTTCTGTGATATGAGAGGTCCTGCCAATATTAAGGATTGCACTTTTGCCAATTAGACAAAATCTCAGATGTTATACTTAAAATTCCCTTAATTTTGTTCTGTCCATAATTTTCACAGATAATTTTCATAAAAGCAATGAAGTTTTCACATGACAAATTTTTGTTTCATTTTCAAACATCAACAGGGTTTCTTGTATTTCCCTAATAGCTCAGATGGTAAAGCATCCACCAGCAATGCAAGAATCCTGGCTTCAGTCCTTCGGTTGGGAAGATCCCTTGGAGAAGGAAATGGTAACCCACTCCAGTACTCTTGCCTGGAGAATTCTATGGACAGAGGAGCCTAGTGGGCTATAGTCCATGCAGTTGCAAAGAGTTGGACACAACTGAGCAACTAACACACACACACACACACACACACACACACATACACACACACACACAGAGTGTTATGAGTGTTTCCCTGGTGGCTCAGTAGGTAGAGAATGTGCCTGCAATGCAGGAGACCTGGGTTCGATCCCTAGATTGGGAAGATCCCCTGGAGAAGGAAATGGCAAACCACTCCAGTATCCTTGCCTGGAAAATCCTATGGACAGAGGAGCCTGGCGGGTTGCAGTACAAGGGGTCGCAAAGAGTTGGACACAACTGAGTGACTAATACTTTCTTTTTTCAATGTTTATAGTATAAAAGCTACTAATTCAGTTAGTGTAAGTTGAATGAATGTTTCAGGAATCTTTTCTGAACCTGTGATATCTACCTTACATGTGTTCTCAAATAAATTGAAAATGGGATTGTTGATGTCAGTGTTCTTAAGAAAAGTAGCATTAGTGTTTTAGGCCTCTGTGGGCTTCAGTCTATACCCAAATTTTTAGCTTGGGCATTCTCTGAAAGTTGCCACTCTTGTGTTATTTTAGGGATAATAAAAAAGTTATAGTACTTTGCTTTCACTTAAAGATAAATAATATGATAACATTCATACATTGATTTTATTATTTATACATTATTTCATTTTTTAAAATGCCATTAACTTTTAAAAATCCATATGGTGACAAATCCTCTTTGGACATTACAGAGACAGTCTAATAGTCACAACATGCCTTTTTGATAGAGTGCCTTAGGGTTTCTAAGGGCATGTTTATGCAGAGCATCTCCTTTGAGCTTTATAGGAATTCCCTAAGATGGTCCAGTTCTTAGTCCCAGTTTACAGGCAAAGAAAATGGCAGCCACAGTGATGAACTGAAGTCTACTCAAAGTCATATAGAAAGCCTTCAAGTTTATGCTGACCATTAAAGAAGAATAAATTGTGAAGAATCTTAATAGCACCCAGTCCTTAGCAACATTTTGATAATTATTTACCAACTTAGTCTAAGCCTTGCTGCTGCTGCTAAGTCACTTCAGTCGTGTCCGACTCTGTGCGACCCCATAGATGGCAGTCCACCAGGCTCCCCCATCCCTGGGATTCTCCAGGCAAGAACACTGGAGTGGGTTGCCATTTCCTTCTCCAATGCATGAAAGTGAAAAGTGAAAGGGAAGTCGCTCAGTCGTGTCTGACTCTAGGGACCCCATGGACTGCAACCTACCAGGCTCCTCTGTCCATGGGATTTTCCAGGCAAGAGTACTGAAGTGATGCATAAATTTTAAATATGATTTGCAACAGAGTAGAAAATACAAAACTCAATATTATAAATTAGATATCTTGATGTTTACATAATACAGTTTATTATCTAAAGAGGTATTTAAAATCATTCTACTATAATTATCTTAGCCTGAATTTCAGCTGAATAAGTCTCACAAAATATCTAACAAATCAATAGTTTGGGTAGTTGGCTAGACTGTGTGTGCTAATTTAGCAGAAAAACTGAACTTTAAAGTTTTATGAAGTCGTGAGTATATGGTTATGTACATGATGAGGTCCTACCAAGAGGAGGTAAAGAAAACTGGTAAGAAGTCAGTTTGGGATAGGTTTTGGCAGGAGAGTGGGCAGTAAACAGTGTGACTGGGAAGGTAAAGGTTCTAGGAAACACAGACCTTTAAAACACTGAGCTGCAGTCACTCAACATACTTGGAGGTCCCGAGGTTGATTCTCCATAGCTTTCTTCAAAGTAAACTTCTGTTTTGAGTACTGGGATGGATGGCCCTTCTCTCCAAGAAGATAAAAGCATCTGCTAAAACCTCATCTTTTTTGGCAAAAAAAAAAAAAATTGTGAAGGGTACACTCACCAGTTGATTCTGGTAGGCAGTGACCGCTGTAAAAACTGTTTCTGGAAAGATGAATGTTCTGAATTCTTCAGACTTCAGATTGAGTAATGAGGCTGTGTGGTCTTTCTTCTTAATGATGTGCACCCGTGGCTGGTACTTATGCATTGAGTTCAAAATTATCTACAATGAAGAATGGAAAGTACAGTACTGAATTTCAGGTTTTTATATTGCTGCTGCTGCTGCTGCTAAGTCACTTCAGTCATGTCCGACTCTGTGTGACCCCACAGACAGCAGCCCACCAGGCTCTCCCGTCCCTGGAATTCTCCAGGTAAGAACACTGGAGTGGGTTGCCATTTCCTTCTCCTTCTTATATTGCTAAACAGGCCCAATTACAATGAGGCAAAGAAAGGATCATAAAATCTACAGTTTCAAATGTAGTTTTAAGATTAAAATCTACACTTTCCATTCTCCAGGCAAGTAATTTTTACATAATACAGCAGAGTCATCACTGTGAATCACATTTTACCAAAACAACTGCAAATGACACAGGTTGTTTCAAGCGTTCTTTCTAAAATTATAGAAGAAAAAGTCATCTGCAGGATAGGTTTATTTTGAAAAAAATAGTTTTTCTTTTTCAGTCTGGTTAGACCAAAGGCAGTATGTCTCTAAATTTTCTAAAGTAAGAAATTACATATTCATGGAAGCCAGATTGTTACTTGGGACAGTGGGGGTTTGGGGGTTGGGGTGGGTGGCAGATCGGATGGTAGGGAAATAAAACTTAAAAGGTAGTGAGGTGTGAGATAGACTTTGGTTGGAATACTGAATCGATACTTTCTCGCTCTTTTAATCTTGGGCCAAGTGATCTTAGCTTTCTCACCCCATTTTCTTAAATGCAAAAGCATTTAAGTTTTAAACTCACAGGAGTTGTGGTGAGAATCAGATGATGTAACTCTTGTAAATCACATAGCAAATAGGAAGTACTCAGTAAATATAACTGTATTATCATCATCATGTCTGATAGCTTCATTGATTCCAACTTCCAGTTACAAACTAAATAGGAATGATAATGACAGCTGTCTTCCATTCTATAGCTAATAAAAGTTGCCCAATACTTAGAAATCAGAAACATACCCTTGTTTACAAAGGCACTATTTTTCATGTATCATTTAAATAAAATACAATTGCCATTATGAAATTTGAGCAACAAATCTACTTTCAGATATTAAAGATTTTCTACATCTCCCTCAACGCCACACCCAGACAGCTACCTAAGTATACAAAATTGAGTATGTTTTTCTTGGGATAACAGGGCTCACATTGTATGCCCTTCACCCCAGGAGCCGAGCAGAGAGCATGGCTCTCAGAGGAGGTGTTTGATACATGCTGTGGCAGGACCAGGGTCAATAGCATGCAGTATTGTCGCTCTCTTGTCTCCTTGGCTAACTTGGGTATGTGGGTGAATGTTAATGCTGGTCGACTTTAGGAGAGTTAAATACTAGTCACTGTGAGATAACTGATAGAGAATCAATCTGTTTCTGTACTGAGATATACACCAACAAAGTTACAGGGCATTAACTGGCATTGAATTTTGAATATGCCATCTTTTTATGATCCCAAATCTGAATAGGAATTACTGAATCAAATGAGAGCTTAAAATGAATCAAAATAAACTTTAAAAAGTTATCTCTTTGTATAATGCATTTATTCCAAGGAATTCAAGATATCTGCGCTCAGTCCTAAAACTGGAATAAACTTGAAGTGATAAAGCCAAACATTTGCCTCCTGAAACTGGTATAAGAAGAACCTGAGCATTCACTGTATGTTCTACTAAGAAGATAAGAGTTTTCAAATCACATGCGCACACACATACATACACACTGAAAAAAGCCCTAAGGTTTAAGTAAGGTCCCCTCTTCCTTATTTATACCAGCCCTAGGTTAATTTCCTTTAGGAAAGGGTATTGGACAGACTCAGACCCCAGACTGAATCTCAGACCCCAGGGCTTCTTGAACCTCTGCTCAGGCTTTCATGGATCTAAGAAACACTGATAGAAATGTAGACTTTATTTCACTGGAGAAATAAATTCCTGGAAATAAGAAATTTTCCTATTATAAAACCAAAAATGTATCTGTAAAGGGGGGCTTCTTCAGGGCTGATTCAGAGAACTTGTCTAAACAACACAAGATCTAAAAAATTTCCCGGTAGTTTTCAGAACATACTGTTTCTGTTGAAAAAGAGTTATATTAAATAATAAAAATTTAAAGCCAAAATGGATATTAGCAATCATCTAAGATTTAGGCAAACAATTTGTCACGGTCTGATCTTGGCGTAATCAGACTAGAACCCAGAGCTCCTGAAGTATGGCTTAGTGCTATTCCTCCCCATGAAACTGATGCTGAAGGAAAACACACCAATTCTGGACAACTGAGCTGTAGGTTAACCTAGTTACTCTGACTTGGTCAGGATAAACAAGGTCTCCTGTGGGCATGTGGATGGTGGCAGTGCCTGAAGTGATTTACTTGGTTTTAGGTTCAATCCAATTTTTTGAAACCATGTCTAGAGCTCTCTAACTTATTATCTATGTATATGTAACCATTTTTTTTGAAAAGTTTTGAGACTCTTCTTCTAAATTGCATAGATCCAATACAAATTAAAACCTTAAGTAACAAGAACCTTAATAAAAGGGATAAGAGAGAGAATAATTATATCATAATATCGAAGCCAAGGAGAGAAATTATGAAAATACCAACTTGCTTTCTGGCAAACAGGGCAAAGAAAAAAAAAAAAGGAAACAGTATTCTCCTCATCAAAAAGAAGCATGCATGTCTGTCTGAAGTTTCCTTAGCATAAAATCTAAAACACTTATTAAAATGTAAATCTTTACTTAAGCACATGAAATAACATCACGGGTAGTTCCTTAAAAAGCATTCCTAGCAATTGTGTAAAAGCCTGTGTCAATGGCTGTTCTATTAAATGTTGATAGGAGCTCAGAATTCCAGTTTCTCTTTTCTCCACATTTTGATGAATTCCTTATTGATATATAAAATCAAATTGTTTTGTTTTTAACTGCAAGACTTCTCTGTGTTCTAATATTCATAAGAGTCACTACAGAAGAGATATGTAAAAAGCGAACAGCACTTTTCCAAATTTATTTGTACGTAAAACCCTTTGGTCCCATTGTATCTCACAAGAATGTATTCTTCAGAACACATTTTGGGAAACCGCCATTGGAGGACTCAGCCCCATTCCCTTTATGCTGTGTTATCTATCACTGATAGAAATTAAATATTTAATCCAAGAATGGGCTGTAGTAACCTCCAAAATGCACTTTCCCTTTGTTTAGTTGGCACAGGTGATAAAGCATTTGCAGAAGCGGGACTCCACGGTGCCAAAGGTCCCTGACCCTCTTACATAGAAATGGCATACAGCGTCTCTGTATGTATCAGAGTTCCCCAAAGAACACAAGAATGTTCTCACAGAATGACTCAGAGCTGGAAGGTTGGAGGGGGAAAGGGAGAAAAGGAAGAGACTTCAGCAGAGAAGGTTTCACGTAGCTTCTCCATTCTACCCTAGGGAATCTGCGTAGTCCAAGCACTACTTACATGGCCATGTTGATCCAGTTCATTGTTTGTGAGTTTCACCTTTTCAAAAGACACCATCTGTTTGAGTAGCTGCTCGCCAGTAAAAGGAGAGTCTGGATGTACATACAACCTAAGAAAATTATGACAGAATTTTATTGAGACATTTTTTAAAAATCTCACTGTGGGTTTTAAAATATCCTGATTCTAAAGGAACACAAAAATCTCACATAAATGGTGAATTTTTATTTGCCTCATTTAATCTCAAATTTAATAATACAGCAATGCCAAAATAATGCTAAAACATACAAATGTGTTTCTTTGTGTACCAATGAATTTAAAGGGGTAATACTTAATACATTTTCTATTATTGATTTTCAAGGGATAATACTTAATACATTTTATATTATTTGCTGAGCAAGTTGTTTTTTTAAAGGTGTTTTTTTCCCCATCTAATTAATCAACTACTGGTCTGCTTCTGTCAAATATAAAATTCAATTGTAGATATTTTCAAAGGAAAGTCTAGGTTATACTAATTGCATAATGAGCTCCTAGCATAAACATTGCTAAAAAGCAGTGAAGACAAATAAGTTAAAAGAGGAAACAATTCTAGAGAAGCTATCCATTTAAACTCGAAGGTGGCTCAGTTTAAAGTTTGTTTTCTTTATAAGCATGACAGTGCTTAATACAGTGACCCTGGGAACTTTTAATAGATCACATAGTCTATTTGCTTCTCCGGGTACCTTAATATTATTTCTTTCATCATTATCTAGTTAAGTGCTCGCTAATGAGAGTGAAAACAAGCTGTGTAAGCTTCAAATTATTTAGTGTATTTATCTGTAAATAGCCTAAGCACTCCCCTCTCCCCCCAAAACAGCTTTGATGGGGGGGGGGGGGGGAAATGTACTTATCAGGTATTTGTCATTTATTGATCAGCTGCTATGTTTTTGGCTAGCTTTTACCTACTGACAGTTAAATGCAAGTCATTTGCTTTACCTGCAAAGCTTTAAACTAAGTACAGCTCTTTGTAAATCACAATCCTAATATCCATTTAACACAAGCTTTTCTGAAGTCATGGGAGATTATAGAACTAATAACAGGGGAAGGAAATGTCCTTGATTTAATGGGATAAATTCGTTTATCCATGCCACAGGTTATTCATATTTATATTTTGTATCGAATCTTTGTAACTACCATTAAACATACATATTATGGAGGGAACAAAGGAAACGGAAAAAGTTTAAAAAAAAAAAAACACCTTTCCTAACAATATTCATGTAAAGAATAAGAAGTCTGTGCTATAGTTTGTCACACAGAGGACTAACAATAGAAGAATTGGAATCACAGGCTGCAACTCACAAAGCCCACCAGGATCTAAGCAAAAAACAGCCTAACAGTACTAAAGATTCTTACCAGACCCATACAAGAACTTTAAAGGTTTTAGGTATTTGTCTGAATAATTTTTTAAAGGAGTGCTCAGAATTGCCTTTCAATTGAAGTATTCTTCAATGACACAACCATAATATTAAATAGCTTTTCAAATAGCACCCTTCCAAGGCTATTACTCTATATACACAGTTGTTTTACTAATAAGCACCACATCCTGATTAGAAAAGACACTGATGCTGGGAAAACTTGAAGGCAGGAGGAGAAGGAGATGACAGAGGACGAGATGGTTGGATGGCATCACCGACTCAATGGACATGAGTTTGAGCAAGCTCTAAAGGACAGGGAAGCCTGATGTGCTGCAGTCCATAGGGTCACAAAGAGCCAGACAGGACTGAGGGCCTGAGCAACAACAACCACATCCTACCCACTCCTCCAAAAAGGACTAAAAATATTTAGTCCTAAAAGTTAGTGAGATGGTCCCTCTTTATGTATCAATTTACCACATATAATAAGATTAATAAATATTAATTTATTTAAATATCAACTTTTTTTAAAAAGGAAATGTCCTATGAAATTTATTTCATAAATTTATTTAAAATAAAACATTATTTAGGTTAATACAACGTCTTGCCCATTACTATGACCAAATGATATTGTCAAGCATCATTTCTTCTGATTAGAAATAACTGACTGATGAATTTTAGTCTAAAATAAAGTCTTTCAAAGAGCTAGAATTGCAAGGAATTTCTACCATAAGTACAAAAATGATCACCTCCCAAATTCTTTACCTTTCCCTTATGTAGCTACAAATTATAGCAGTGTGTTTTAATAGCAATAAAAAATAGTTGCTTGTATAATCTAGAATATTTATATCCTATAAGGCACAAACATTTTAATCTAATATCAATATAAATAAACTGAACTAGGATGAACGAAAAAGCATACAGGAAGCCCCGCTTCTCTCAAGTCTCATGGGACTTAAAATTCCAGCAATAGCTTAAACATGCTTCAGTTAAGATAGTGTATTGGTACATGCTTTCTTTTTCCAGCCAGAACAGATTAGTAACATAAACAAGGCATGTCATATTCCCAACTGGCCTAAACCAGTTCCCCATACCTTTAGATAGGAGGAAAATGTATGCTAAATAAGAGTGATTAACTTCTTAGAGGAAAGACTGAAAGGAAAAAAAAAAAAAAAAGAAAAGGGGTGGGAGAGGCTGCTTGTAAAAATAGTTAGGAATCTGCTAAATTACTCTGCTTTCTGTCTCCTTTCTTCCTTTCTCTTTTTCCCCTTTAAAAAAAAATTGTAAATATTGGAAAGAAGCTCTAGATTAGTGTGAACTGGCTAGTTAATAGTAAATAGTAGAGAACACTAATTATATTTCTTTAAATATCTATTGTAAATTTGTCATTTATAGTCACTCAAAATGAGTGTCATTAAAATTTTTTTTAGTCCTGATTGTTATTTAATATATCGATTTGGAAAGGCTGGGATCCTTCCTAGTCTTTTGTGGGAATGGAAAACTCAAGAGAGGCTCCTTTTAATCTCGTCTCCAGTGTATTTAACAGACTGTAAGCTTAATAATGTGATCGACTACTAAGTAAGCTTAATATTCCATTGAACTGTATGAGTAAATTATCTGTTTTGATTCTGTGCCTTGATTTAAGACTCCAAACTATATACTTACAAAGAACCACACTTTGAACCATAACATCAAAGTTCCTAAACCTGTACATTTAAATAAATTCTTAGCCTTGATATGAATTGCCTATCGATTATAAAAATGACATAGTCATAAAACAACTTTAAAGCTGTAAGTTTTGGTTTTAGAGCCCTAAATGTATAATCAGCTATGTAAATGTAAATTGTAAAATGTAAAGATTCATTGTTTGTATTAAAGAGTGCCTGTTAGATTTCTGTTCTTCAGCTAGTCATAGTCACATAAAGTAAAAATACCATTTTCTTCCCTCCAGAATGCTCATTTGGGCAAAGCAGCAGCAATAAAGGTTTGCATGTGATTTGTTAAACAGGGTTCTCCAGGAAAAACATTACCAATGACTAGCACAAAAATGGACATGTTTTCTTTGGGTCATTACCTAACATAGTAATTGAATAATTTTTCAGTAAAAGTATATTAACCTGATGTTGAATTACATTTATCCACTAATTATGGAGAGGGGGGAAAAAGAGTTTGTTTTTCATACTTAAACATCTCTGAGCCTTTTATTAGTAAAAAAAAAAAAAACAAACCCACATTTACCAAAATGATGTTTACTATGTGAAGTTATAACCACACTGTAACAAATATCTACTAAAAGCTACGAATGTACTAAAATGCACACTTGTAAAATGGCTTCATCAGTAGGTTTATTCTGCTGCGTGTTAGCCAAATAGAAATGAGGGGTGTCATATGAAATGGGTCCAGATTTCTAACAAACATTCCAATTTAAATTTAAGAAAAACTTTGAAATGAGTTATGAAGAAAGATAAAATTAAAGGCAGTGTTCTGAGTAGAAACTCTGCCTTTCTCAGAGACTAATCCATATTTTGTATAGTTAATCCTGGAGTGCCTGGGCTTGGAACGCTTTCTTACCAGAACTCACGGCTTTAAAAACAGACCTGCTGAAAATTCAAACAGCCAGGGCAGGAGACATTTTGCTTGGCTGAAAATCTGGAGACACAAACCTGGCTGGCAGTGGAGGGTCCGCTTTGCCAGCCACCAGCCAGGAGGACCGGTGGTAGGCATAGCGGTACCTCTTGTTGTCCACAGGGACGATGTCCATCAGGACTATGTACTTGGCCTCAGAATCCACACCGGAAAAGGACACACGGATGGTAGGAAACATCCTCCTGACACAGTGAGACAAAGAGAATCACCAGAATTAGAGAGGAAGAGAGGTCCCTTCCCTCTCTACCCAGCCCCCAAACTCTTTGTTTCCTGTAAAGCCACAGAGATGTGAATACAGAGACTGACCTTCTCCCAAGCCTAGATAATCTTAAGTGTCATCTCTACAGGAGTCCTCATTAATACCCAAAGGTCTGCAATTAGGGAAAATCCTGTGCTATATCATCAAGCCCATTAGGCTCTGAACCGAAGTCTCCAGAGCAGAGAGAGTCCTGTAACCTCCTTATGTTGCAGGGAGAAAACTCACCCCTGCCTTAGTAGAGAGCCAGAGAGGAGTTCTCAGGTTGGTTTTCTTTTCGGGGGACTCTGAGAGGGTGCATCCCAGAGACCTGAGAGCTGGAGCAGTCGAGCGCCAATGGGCCACCGATCCCTAGAGCCTTAGCCCCAGTCCCAGGAGCTGCCTTCCTGCCTTCCCTGAATCAGCCCGGACTTCAGCATCTAGGGGCCCGGCACCGGAGCTCCTTCCTACCAGGAGTGTGGTCATTTCAAATTTCATTCTATCTCCCTGATTTTAATTTTTGTTTTTAATGGGAGCTTCTGCAAATAAAAGGAAGATAAAAAGGTGATAAAAAGGAAGCCACCTGCCTCCCTCACAACACGGAGCAGCCCGCCCTGTACTGCAGCAGGCACAAGTTCCCGCTTCCCTCCAGATGCAAACTCAGAACCTAAAAGACATAACTGGGCTGCAGGGAGGAAGAGAGCCCTCTTGCCCTTAGGGTGGGGGTAGGGCTTCCTATAGCCAGATCCCATGAAAGCAAATGCCTGGACATCTGTCTCAGTAGATCTTACCACAAGCAAGTCAGTGGAAGGAAACCCTCCGTGAGCAAAGCCTCCTCTTCAAGCTCAGTACTAGCAGTTTCACCCAGTTCCTGGAGACTCCCTATGCCACACAGGGCACCGTTCCCTCCTCCCCGCTCCTCAGCCGACAAGGCCCTCCTGCTACCTGCCAGACTTGGTGATGATCATCTCCGTGCCTAGCTCATGGAATTTGTCCCAGAGCTCCTTGGTCTCCAGGCTGCAGGCAATTTTGGCCATTTCCTCGCTGGGGATGATGGGGGTGGTGGGGATCAGTGGCTCAGTGCACAGAGAGGAGGAGGAGGGGCTGCTGCCGCCCGCACCACTGCCGCCAAACTCCCCATGAGCATCTAGGCTGGTCAGCTCTCCCAGGGGCTGAGCGCAGGAAGACTTCTCAACAAATTGTTCTGCAGGCAAAAAGAATTGAGAATGACAGCTAATTCTGTCAATCAGGGATAGAAGGACAGCAGCACAACTAAAATACGTACCTAGACTTGACTTTGGAAAAGTTATGCTCAGGATCTCCAGGAGGGCAGTGCAAACCATTCACTATATAAACCAAGCCTGAGAGTCCTGTGGAGTGGCATGGCTCCTGCTTGCTTGCTTACTGAACCACATCAGTGAGTTCCAGAACCAGTTCTTGTTACCATTACTTGAAACCCCACTTTGGAGAAGAAAAAATGTGAGGAGTGGATAGTGGGGACGACAATGATCATAGAGAATTAAAAACAAATATTCCTGTTGTTATCCCTCCACATTCTTCTCAGTTTGTGGGCCTGGTACCAGTTCTTCCTCTCTGACAAAGAGGAGACACTTTTTCCACGGAGATCAAAGCAGCGAAAATATCAGCTCCTTCCTCACTTTGAGAGAAACCTCCCTTCCCTCCTGAAGCCCTCTCCCCATAAGAGAAAATGAAAAGGCGGTGTGGTTTGCTGTGGTGTTGGGGATGTGGGTTTTTTTTTTTAATTAGGTCACTTCACTTCTTTGCCCAGTTCTCAGTTTCCCAGACTTTCAGATGTTAGATTGGAACATTTTTATAATTTCCCTCCCCTTCTGAGATCTTATGAAAGACTAACATATTGCTTGTTAAATCACGGGAGTACGCTCTCCAATTTTTTGGACGTGGCTTGAAACAATTACTTGAGGGACAATGTGTGTATTTTCTCTCTCTCAAAAAATGTTGTGTGAGGAAAAGAACCCCAAACCCAGACCAGCAGAGTGTTAAAGTGGGAAGAACAGTTTTCCATCAACCATCAGGCTGGAATACCACTGCCTATGAACCAAACATTCTCCTCCACAGCTGATAAGGGCCTGGGAATACACCAGTCACTTTGATGGAATACAGGAGGAGTTTTGTAATTGGCCCAATTATCTTGCGTCCCTTAAAAAAGAAACTACTTGAATCGACAATGTGAAACTGGACTCCAAAACAACTCTGTTCTAAGTGCCCTCAAGGAATTGAAACAAGTTCTAAGGACACACACACACACACACACACACATATATATAATGTTTTATTTCTCTTTGACTTGGGGCAGCAAGCGAGAGGTAGAGAATTTTAACCTTCTCTTACAATAATACAACTCATGGAAAAATTTTTAAATAAGAATAATCAAATTAATTATCATATTCTTGTTTTCAAATTCAAAGAGAATCATGCAGTCACAAAATTACATTTTCTACTAAATTTTCAGAAACATATTCACATAACATCTTTATAGAGAATTAAGTAGCCTTAAAATTTTTCTGACAATTGAAAAAGGCAAATTCCCTAAGCTCCAAACTAACCAGTGTGTCAGGGTTGGGAAATGGAAGAAGGAAATGATATAGAAATGTTCTAACACAATATTTTATGTCAGTTATATCTCAATTTAAAAAAAATTTATGACTTAGTTGTCTGAGGTGGTTCTTTTGAATAGACCTAATGTGTTTAAATGAGCAATCATGAGACACCTCTGACTCCCACCCTACAGCTTCTTTAGCATCTCCTTAGTGTTGCATTCTCTCTGAACAGGTATTTCACGTGCTGGAGTCCTTGGCTCACAGTCAGTAATAGTGCTCTGTTGAACTGGCCCTAGAAAGGGACTAAGATGCCTTCAGGTTCTTTCAGAGCCTGTCTCAAAAGCCCCAGGCGAGGAAGGATGCTCGTTTTACTGACTGGAATGAAGTGGGGGTGCTTTGAGCTGCCAATGGTTTTATAGTTTAGAATGCAGAGGAAGGTATTTTCCCCCCCTCAGGAAAGTAGAGAAGGAAGCAATGTTGAAATGACAGTAGAGCTGAAGCTAACATGTTTCCCAGTCTACTGTACATCTGTCAGGAATTTTAACCTGAAATTCTCTTTTCCTGCTAGCTACCAAACACATTACTGTTTGGCAATTTATTTATAAATAAATAAATTTGTTTATTTGGGGCATTTATTTATAAAGAATTTGGAGGCCTCCTAAATAGGAGTGGATAATGTTGGGAAGGGCCACAAAGTTAACTTTGAAATTGGTGGTGAATTTTTTTCTAAACAGTTGGAGTTTATCTGATTGGTTATTTCCATTTCTTTAGCAGGTTTAGATTTACACGGGAGGTTAGATGGGAAGAACCAGGGAAAGGGAGTAGAAACCCTGGAGGAGAGACTTTTTGACATGTTTTCTGCAGACCTTCCTGTTTCCTTTGCCTTGGTTCTAAGTTTCTGCAGGGATTCTAGCTCTCTCTTCTCTCTGCTGAGGCCCCTTATTTTCCTTCTATAACATTTCATCTTCCATATTATTATTGTGTTTCAAGGTGTGAGATGTTAAAATGTTGAGAAAGGCAGGGAGAAGGAAAAAAAATTGAAGTTAAAAAGTTAAAAAAAATTACCCTAAGTTTACTTGATGCTTTTCACTGTTTTAGAGCTACCAGATGATCAGGATGTGAACTAATTATTACCCAGGGACCCAGAAGGTGATGATGAGAACACTTCTTTCTCCCAGTTGTGAAGGGACTTGAAACATCTCCGGTAGTTTCTTTCTCACACAGTTCACTCGTGTTAAGGGGAGCATAGTCACTTTTCTCCCTTTTCTCTGAGCAGTGTCTTCTATAGATGGTAAAGGTTGTTAAATAAACAGTATAGCTAAAAGTTGAGGCATCTGGGAAATGATTACTGGTTAATGTTTCTGCCAACCGCCACTGAAATTGACAGCAGCTATGAAATGTCTTCCTGATATATCTGGAGCTTCTCTGAAGAAAATGGTTCATGCCGGTAGAACTGGCTTATTCTACAGCACCTGCAGGGGTCTTAAGGAGCTGAGTTCGTGTAATCTATTGAAGTCAGGGAAAAACAAAATTAAACTAGCTTCTTGTGAAGTGACAGTCTCCTTGGTTGCAAGTGCACAAGCAGGTGTTAGATGCGTCATAAATTCTGTCGAGTCTTAAAAAGGGGCTTTTATCAGTATTAATCCCTAAATCTTTATCCCAAAAATGTTACACACACACACACACCCCGGATGTTCGACTTGACAAAAGGATTCTAGACAAATAGGTAAGGAAAGCGACATATGAGGTATGAAACTGGGTGCCTAGAACAACACTGTAAAGTCCCCAAAGAATCTGGGTCTAAGAGGAAAAAAAAAAATTTCCCACCCGCAACGTATGGTCTATGACCCGCGGGTCAGAGCTGCCGCGCGAGCGGAAAAGGTGGACACCCTCAAGAGCGTCGTGCAGCTAGGGGACAGAAGGACAAACAAATGTGCAGCACCCCCCCCCCCCCATGCCTGCCCATCCCGGACAGTCTAGCAGCCCGACTTACCCAGCGGTTTGATGGTGTTCTCCGTAGCTTCCTTCTCTTTGGAGCCGCCGCTCGACATCAGCGCGGCGATGGAGAAGGCGTTGGCCCTGGAAGAAAGCTGGGGCTTGGGCGATGCCGTGAACTCCATGGCCCCCAGTGTGCGGTCCTGGCCAGGGACCGGGCCTGCCGAACTGCTGTCCAGCTTCCCCAAAAGAGACAAAGACCGAAACACAGAGCAAAGTTTCCAAGTGCAGCCAGACGGGAGCCAGGGACTCTGGATGAGTCAGCCCCAGTCTCCCAAGAGCTCCACACCGGTGTCTCCTTTCCCCCACCGCAAGTCTTCAGCCGCTGAGACTTCGAACTAGCCAGAGAGTACCAACTGCGGGCTCAACTGGGTGTGCAAGTACAGGGACGCTCCGCAGGGGCACAGGCTGCTCCGGAAGCTGGAGACTAGCATGAGCTGCGCAAAGCCCAGAGGTCCTGCAGCACCCGCTCCACGTCTTTCCTCCCTCCCCACTCTGGGGACAGTCGGAGCGGCTCAGAGTCGCTGAAAGGGGGCGGATGCCCGGGAGCCCGAGCGTAGCCGTGCGAGCGCGGCGGGGCGCGGAGGACACTGCGCCCTGGAGCTCGAAGCCCTGCGCCTTAATTTGATGGCAGCGGCGATCCCGGCGGCAGGCAGCCAGTCAGCGCTGCCACACGTCACCGCTTCCTGATTCCGCCGCCGGGGGCGGGGCCGCGGGCCGGGTGGGGAGGGTGCGCCCGGGGCGCGGTGCCGGTGCCGGTGGAACCTGGCATCCGTTAGGGGAATGGGGTGCCACCACCAGCCTAGTGCAGCGACCGCGGATGCAGCCCGTCAGGCCTCGCAGTTCCAGTGTGGGAGGGAGGTGCTCGCTGTCGGGAGGGGGCATTTTTGTCTCAAGCCCTGGGAGCCTAGGAGTGGCCCACTGCAGGAATCTAGACCAGAGGAAGCCTCGGGGAGTTCTTGATTTCCCATTCTTTTTCTTACTGGTAATCAAAGTTCCAAAAGAAAGTTGGAGAGTGCTAGAAGTAGGACAGAAACTGGCGCCGCAGAGTCGGCGCCAATGGGATAGATCCCACTCGCCGGGCAGCGTGAAGGGCTGGATCCCAGGACCCGATGGGCTTCAGAATCTGACTGCTAGACAATGGGTCTGGAGAGAAGCAGCCTTGAGAACGATGCGCTAAGAGTGGGCTGTAAGCATTTGGCAAAGGATGCTCTCAGAACCGCCGCTGCTTCTGCACACTGCCTCTCATTCGGGGTTCCTATTCCCGAAAGGGACTCGAAAATCGGGCCTTGACGGAGGGGAAGGTGAGGGGCGGTCGACGTGCTGGTGGCGCGGCACCCTGCGGGGACCATGCGACGCGCAGTGGGAGAGTGCAAGCCCTACAGCGCCCGGGCGCGGCGCACGCCGAGCCGTCAGTCTTCACGAGCTCGGACTTCCCACGGCCTTGTGGGGGTCGTCTTGTTGGCCTTGCTAAGCTTGAATAACTCAAATTCTCCAAATTCGCGGGGTAATCCGCTTCACTGGGAGCCGTGTAAACTCAGGCTGACACACACACTCAAGCTGTACATGTAAATATTTGCGCCCCTTTCCAGTTGGTCTGGCGATTAGGAGCCTCTTGGTAGGTCTTTAAAAAAAGAAAGAGAAGAAGGAAAACAGCCCCCCCCCCCATTTCTCACCCCCACATTTTCCTCTCTCCATGGCACAGACATTCTCCACCCCTTGAAATAAACTTATGAGGGAAAAAAGCTGAAACTCAAAAGTTGAAATCAGCCATGTAAGTAACATGATGACAGGTGGGGGACTTGTGAGTTAAGCCTGTCTTGTCACCATAGGTGAATAGTTTCTAACAACAAACTGCATAACAGTGACTAAGGAATAATTTTGAAATATCTCTGTGTACAGAAAGTGTATGTGTAAATTTGGGGGAAATTCGTAAAACTATAGATTTTTGTGCTGGAAACGATTTATACTGTCTAGCCCATGTCCATTTGCTTTTGACAGTGAGAAATCGAGTCTGGCTAGCAGGGTGATGCATCTCCCCTAAAATCGACTCCAGGCAGAGATCTTGATCATACCCCAGCCCTGCAGCTGAGCCTTGTTTCTTCACACGGGAGATCCATAGTAAAGTAACGCTGGTTGAGAATGCTTACAGCTTAAACCTTAGTAAGAATAGAGGCAGCACCACTTCATGTGCCTGAAGATTCGTTTCTATTCTTGAGTATCCGGTCCTTTGCTGTTTTTGGACAACCCAGACCCTTGGATTAATAAATATTACCCCCAGCAGGCAAACACACTCCACCTCAATCAATGCAACTGTGACATTTCCCTTATTTAAACGTAAGGCACACAAGCTTGTTCCTGTCGTGTCTCAAATGCTTAGGGTTTGGCCCGGAAGGAAGATTTCTGTCAAGAGCGGTTGTCTTTTTTTTGCGAGGGGCGGGGGGTGGGATGGGGTGGGGGGCGTGGAGGGGGTGTGTGGCATTGTTTGTTGGGATGGCGATGGCATAGTTAGTCTAGAATTTTACGCTGCAATTGGGCATCGAAAATCTTATTTGCTGGTTTTAGTTTTCAAGAACTTATTGTGAAATTATACCTCTATTTTTAAAAAATGCATTTCTACACAAAGAAAGCATCATATCTTTTCTTAATTATCTTAGTGGTTGAGGCTGGAATTTGAATAATTTCATGACAGGGACAGTTTTGGAAAACTTGGCAGACCAGGGGAAAAATGCTTTGCCCAGGGTCAGTTTCCACTTTTCCAACTGCCCACTCACTCTTAGTCCTGTTCTGGGTCTTTGGCGGGCAGCGAACTTGGACTGTTCATCCTAAAGACAAAATAGGAAGCTAAGCTGGCTAAGCTAGTGCGCGGAGGGAGACTACAAATAAGAGGAACTGAAAAGTCCACTTTAAACAAACTCGGGGCTCGAGAGGTGAGCCTTTTGGGGATCCCTAAAAAGCAATGCATCTTGTTGGTGTTGAAACCACAGCAATAAAATGTATACTGCAACATAATTATCTGGGGCGCACTGTCCCTGCTCTTAGATTTATTGCCTTTGCAAATCAATACTATGCTGTAAAAGCCGGGAACCCGTACTTGGCAGGGAGGTGCCATCACAGAGTGATTAAAAGCCCACCCGAAGAGAAGATCGCCCGGTTCTGAGGTCCCTTCGTGTTAGCGCGGGTTAATAGGTAAAGCCACCGAGGGAGTTGGAACTAAGTAATCACATTAACACTTCCCAGAAGGTCCTTAGGCTGACGTCAGGGGGGATGGGGGTAGGGGTGAGTCTGGGGAGAGAGGGGTCCAGAAAGTCCATTGCACTTGGAGAAGACTTTGAATCTTGACTTTAACCCGCTTTAGCCCTCCCTGAGACTCGGTATAAGTTACCTCAATTTCTTAAAGCCTTAGTTTCATCATCTTAAATTAATTAATTTATTTCTACCTAGAATATCGCTGTGAATTAAACGAGATAAAGTGCATAAAGCGCCTGAACAGTTACTCCAGTACAAATGAAATATAAATACAGAATTTTATTGTCTTTAATTTTTGAACTGCAGTTTTGCGATCTCAGAAATGTTTCTTTCGCGTGCTCACATGCAGGTATCTGTGCAGTTTTCGGAGTGTATGGATTGGGGTCTCATGGTGATAATGGACGATTATTTACAACTTGCTAAACTTTGGAACTCAGGAGTTAAAATTTGAGGTTATATGCCTGAAATTGGTTATACAGAGTTTGATTTTATGGAGGACCGGAAGATGTCTCCTTATACACAGCGCCGCTTCAAATTTTCCTCTGTAACCTCCGAAACTCAAAAGTTGGTCGACTTCAGAACTGTGCAGGAAGAAACGGTTTCACGATTTCGGCCAATGGCTTCTCGCTTAAATGACTGTTGAAGCTAATACAGAGCCCTCCGCGGACAGCCGGAGCTGCAGGACCCGGTGCCCGACCGAGAGCTCCGCCGGGTACCCGAGGGCGAGAAAGAAGACCGGTTTCTCAACACCCGGGCAGCTCTACTCTGAGATCCCGTCCGCATCCTGTCCTCCGCTCTTTTTGGTAAACGCCTTAAAAGCCAAAGAAATGGGCTTCGGTGCCTTTGGATTCCTATATTCGGTTTACCGAACAGGAAACCCACCCGAAGTAGTGTGGGGAGCGCGGCCGCAACTTCCCTTGAAAGCAGCTGCTACACGTCCCGGGGGCGCGCCTAGAGTAGCGCGCATCGTCTTCGTACAGCGTAGGAAGCGCGCAATGCGGCCTCGGATTTCATTGTGCGAGGAATGGAGTGGTCCCAACATTTCCTCAGAGGAACCGCGGAGTTCCTCTGGAGTTACATGAGCACATCCTGATGGAGTTAAGTTTTCTTTAATCCAAGTGTCTGTGAGAAGCTCCCCCGTCCAGCTTTGGCTGCAAGAACGGGCCGGGCCGTCGGAGCTCCGGTCCACCCCGGAGGCCCCAGGACCGGGCGAAGCAAGGCACCCCACCCAATTCCGTTTCTAAGGGCGAGGCAAAGATTAGTTCTTCAAGAGGCGAGGCCAGAGTGTGTCATCTGACGGTCCCTGTTTGGGGATGGGTGTATATGGGTGGGTGGGTGTTCGCACGCACGCTCACGTGCGGCCGGGACTTCACTCTGGCGCCCGGCTGTGGAACCGAGGAAAGAGGTGTCGTATGGGCCTAAGGCAGGTGGCACGCATCTCCAGGGACTACGCCCTCAGACAGGGAAGGGAAAAATTCTTCGAAGGCCAGAGCCCCGCGCAATCCTAAGGCTCAAGGAGACCTTCGACTGTGGGTGCGCGCCACCACCAGGCTACTGGAACTTGCACTCCCGGGGCCTTCTCAGGTTCCCATCGCGTTGAGCCACCGAGCCTAAACGCGGAGATCAGGTGCGGAGTCCCAGAGCCTCCTCACAGACTGTTCCCTCAGGGCTGCGACCCTCCAGCTCCTTCCCTTGACCACTCGCATGCTTGTACATCCCCCAGGAGCTCGAGGCTGCAGGACCTAAGCGCCGCAGGCCTCCTTCTGACCAGAGAAGAACTTGTGCGCTAGAATTGGGTACACAACTCGCAGCGTGATCCCAAGAACAGCAAAGAAAGATCTCTGATCCTGTGAGCTAGGAATCCAGATCTGTTCTCTTTCACCCCTTCTCCACCCTCCCTCCTCTTCCTCCACACGTGCTCCCTCCCGCCTTTCCAATCCTCCTTTTGGGACATCCTCACCTTCTGTCTCTCAAGGCCTGGCTGCTGACCAGTGATGTGTTTAACACTTAGATATTTCGTACATCATGAATTTTTGCATGAATTTTGATTCTTTAAATTACTGCATTAAAATATTATTTTTTGTTAGCCTTAACTTTTAGGCTTCATCATAGTCTCAGCCGGCTTAGGGAAGTTAAGAATTTGATCGAAATTATACTGATAATAAGCAGTAGAGCGGAGGTTCCCACGCAAATCTCTAGTTTCGAAAGCATCCCCTCCCCCGTCGCTATTATCACGCACGTGGGACTGGCTCAATGGGAACTCCCGCTAGGAGGAGGAAAGAGGGTAGAGGATGGTTCCCTGCTTCAGGATGAAGGTCTTGGCCAGGTGACCTGGTCCGGCCGTGTGGAGGCACGAGGCTTGCGTGGATAGGGAAGGCAGTAGCCAGACAGGACGACTGAGCGTGCTTCCTGAGCTGTGGTTTCTTAGATGTTTAAAAACAAACTCGAAAGTAAATGAGGCAACTTCCATAGAAGAGCAACCACAGCTCTCTTTCGAGCACCTCCTCCCGCAAAGCAGCGTTAGTTTTGCAGATATCAGATATCACCTAATGAAACTTACAGCGGTTACTGCATTTTGGAAGGTGAGCCAGCCTTCCAGCAACTAAGTGATTGCTGGAGGAGATTCTGCCTTTGCTTTTCAGGAGCTGGAACCTGCCGTTTGGTGACATACTTGTCCAGGTCCTTATCAAGAGGTTTGGGAGCTCAAGGCAGGGAAGACCCGGACAGGAAGTAGTCCTGCAGGGTCTCTGCAGCCTGCTCCCATTGCAAGTCTACCCAGAAGCAATTTGATTGAAGCTCATCTTAGTCTCTTCCCTGTGGAGGGCAAAATATACTCAGTAATGACTTGGGTGCCTGTTCTCAAATGTCAGCATGTTCTAGACGACTTGAAGCATGTATTAATGTAAGGGAACAAAGATGTATGTATCTCACAAAAGATAAAGAGTGCAGAGTATTTGTTCATTTATCTGATATTACCTGGTACTTACCCTGGGCTGGGTACTGTGCTTAGTTGGATGAATAAACCACTGATCAGAACCCTAATATTTCTGCCTCATGCAACTCACAGTGTGGTGGGAGACAACAATAATAAGCACATAAAACCACACATAACACACACACACACAATAGAGCTTGTGATAAAGACTTGAGGAAACAAAAGCAGTGATCATTGCTGATTAAACCTATTTTTGATTATGGACATTCCTTCCTTCTGGACAAGGCACTGGCTTATGGGGGGGGTGGGGATGGTGTTGGATAATTTGCATATGATTCTTGACTATCAAGGATTCAAAATCTAGCTGGAGATTATAAAAGAGCATCACTGTGAAAAGTATACATTACAGTCTTCTCAACATTGAACTGAAAGATGTAGGGGCATAAAGGCAGACTAAACAACTTTAATTAAAAAAGCTTGCAGAAGAAGGTATAGGGCCTGGCATTAGAAACATCAGTTGGGAGAAAATGCCTCCATTTCCATATCTGTAAAAACAAACTACATTAAGTGTGTTGTGAAGATTAATGTCTTCGTGAGGGTAAAGGACTTCACAGATATTAGTATTAGCCAACTCCTGAACTTGCGCGAGGCCCCTTTTCAGTTACATATGTACACATTTGTAGTGGATACAGATTAGATCTGATGGAGAACTGTGTTCAAGAGCCCCCGTTTCCACATTGGAATTGCAAGGAATGTAAGAAACAGCTTTTTCTCTGGGGTCTGTGAAAGTGTCTGGGTCTCATTCAGTTTCTGTGGTGTAAGAGAAACCCATAGGTTGCCACTAGGAAGGGGCCAGGTCCCTAGGGATGGTCAGACATTTGGCCTCACTGTCGTGAATGCCCTCCTTGGAAAGGCTTGAAGGTCCACAGTTGGCCTCTGGACTGCATTTCCTTCCATTAACTCACTGATTGGAAGACGTTCTATGTACATTTCAAGCCTGGATGCTAGTTTTTCAATGCATTACAAAGAGCTATTGCCTACTAATATGTGTTAGTCTCTGCAGTAGGCTTTCCAAGAAATAGGTAATGTTGATAATAATATCAGTCGCGTAGCATTATCATGTGCATTTTAAAGCTGCAGAAAATGAGGCTCCGAACGCTGAAAGCAAAGTAACTCACTTGATCTGGGCGCACGAATAGGTAGTTTCACGGGGGAAAGCAGTTGATCTTGGACTGTGTGAGCCGAGTTTTTCGGCTCCACAATCTTAACCTCTAACCCACATCGAATGCTATCGCTAACCTGGCTAGTTTCCAGTTCTGGAAACAGAGGCAGTTCGGAGGAAAGGGCTGAATTTTCTCAATCTGTTTGTAAATAGCAGCTCCAGAAACGCGTAAACATCTGCCTGTCTTTGTTGTTGGTCCACCTGCTCGAGAACGTTGATCCTCCAAATGTGGGCAGATATAACTCGCTTGCTCATGGTCCACTCTCCCCACGCGCAAAGAAGGAGGGCCAAGTAAAGGTCTTTCGTTGTCGCACGTAGACCGCGAGTCCAGGCGCGTTGTCACAATTTTCTTCTTTTCTGGGGTTAATTACCGATTAATCTACAGGTTTCGAGGAGGCGGCGAGGGGAATGGAGGCGGGGCGGCCTTGGAGATCATGCACAACTTGACTGGCCTCTGGGTACCCCGCAAGTATGGGAGGAAGACCTGCAAGCGTTGGAGATTCGAAGCAGCTTTGTCCTCGGCTAGTCAAATGACCCTGGGCTATCTGGACTGCTCTAAGCCTTAGTTTCCCTAGCGCGCAGCGAGAGACTCTCGCAGTGCCGGGCGCCGGCTGAGCCGCGGCCCCAGCAATGCAGATGCGATGGCAGTAAGCCGACACTCCGCAACAGAGAGGCGCAGACTCACCGAGCCCTCGGGCTTGCAAGGCTCACTGTCGCCTCGCGGATCTGCTGGTTCTCTCCCTCCAACCCACCCTCTCCTTTGCGGCTGTCATAGGGTCAGACCTCCACGTTGAAGAGACAACGACAGACCAGAGTGAAGGGGACAACCGCACTGTACGCCCGACTCCACCAAGTTTCATCACTTGGTGACGCTAGAGGTGGATTCACATTCCTAAAGATGCTTCCTAAAACGACGCCATAGGGGGTCCCTGCGAACGACCAAACGGTGGAGTAGCAGACGCTAACCGGCTTCTCTGCTAGCGGTCTTCGGGCCACCCTCCCGCACACGCGGCTCCCACCCAGGACCCGAGGCCCCAGAGAGTACCCTCAGCTCCAACCGCCACAGTCCCTGCGGCCGGGACGCAGACATTAAAGTTAGAGCCCCCGCCGCTGCCAGTCCCTGCCTAGTCGGCGCGGTGACGGTGGCGCTGGCGGCGGCGGGGGCCTTCCCTTGGCTGCCCCGCTATTTAATCAGGGCTATTATCAGACTGGGCTTGCAGGATGGCGCCGGCCGAGCTTTACCCCCATTAGCGTAGGGCAGGGTGGGGGCTGGGTCCCCAGACCTCCGTCTGTCCCAACGCAGCTGCAGCGCTTCTGGGGCGCTTTGAGAAAGGCCGAGCCGCGGGGTCTGGTGGCTGCTAGCGCTGTCTCAAACCAGTTCTTCTCAAGCTGACAGTTTATCAGACTTTTATTTCCTACCTCCCAACTCGACCTTTACTAGCTCTTTGGCGTTGGAGCAAACCACTGAACTTTTTTGAGACTCAGTTTTTCATCTGTAAAATGGATCTGCTTAGATACTTAACTCAAGGTCCTCTTGAAGATAAACTCAGATGATGCATCTAAGATAAACTAAGAAGGTTCAGACCACAAATGGTGTTAATACTATTATTACACTAGAATTATATGTGTTTTTTTTTTTTAAAAAAGCATTCCCCACACCCCCCCTGCCTGTTTAATTTAAAAAAAAAAAAGTGTAGAGGGACCAAAGAAGTCCAAAGATTACTTAAGGACTCGCTGGATTTATTCATGACTTGCTGGGATCTAATTTCTCCTCTGCCACTTGCTCTCCGTGTGACTTTGCGGACATCACGTCTCTTAGTGCCTCTTTACCTTAGCTGTAAAAGGGATGGAATACTACCACCTTAGTTATTAGACTGTTGGGCACATTAAATAAGATGATGCACAGGGCTTCCCTGATGGCACGGATGGTAAAGAATCCACCTGCAATGCAGGAGACCCGGATTTGATCCCTGGGTGGGAAAGATCCTCTGGAGATGGGAATGGCTGCTCACTCTGGTATTCTCACCTGGGGAATCCTATGGGCAGAGGAGCCTGGCTGGCTACAGTCCCTGGGGTCGCAAAAGGTTGGACAGGACTGACTAACACATGCACGTGCAGAATGCTGAGCACAGAGTAGGGTCTCCTTAAGCACAGGTTATTAGTTATTACAAAGTGTTTTTACAAACCATGTTCTTTAGGTTTGTTTTTAATCTTCCTACAAGGAAGCAACTGTCTCCTGATGTTAAGGAATATTCATGTTGGGGTTGGGGGTGTCAGGTTTAGGGCTGAATGTCAGGTCTGGAAATGCCAGGAAAGAGAATCATACAACTGTGTCTTCTAGCCTCTTTGCATTCCCTTCACAATACCCTATTAACGTGGTCCATTTAAAGGTAAAAGTCCCAATAGCACAATCAGTCACTGTTATTTTCAGATGGCTGCTAAAAAATTAGTACTCTCAGCAACCCCAGTATTCTCAGCAGTAGTTTCTAATCAGTAAAATACAATTAACACAGCAAGACTAATTATTAAAGTGACCTTCTAAGTAGTGAATGTTTGTGAATATTCTTAAGTGGGATGTGCTGGGCACAGAGCCCAATACTTAAGGACTGTGTTCAGCTTCAGTCAGCACTGGTCTCACCTCATCGGTCTCCCCCAAATCCTAGAGGTGCTTTTGAACTGACTTTCTTCATCTGACATGAAGTAAACAGCCCATATAATAGTTATTTCAAGTGCTTATATGTGCTT
The DNA here is from genome assembly GCF_042477335.2 of Ovis canadensis. Taxonomy (NCBI): domain Eukaryota; kingdom Metazoa; phylum Chordata; class Mammalia; order Artiodactyla; family Bovidae; genus Ovis; species Ovis canadensis. The sequence goes on along the minus strand of NC_091248.1, from coordinate 76,704,154 downwards.
GGCAATATCCTAAGCACTTTACCTGTATTATCTCATTTTCCCCACTTTACAGATGAGGAGATGGTAGAATTTCATGGACAAAGGCACAGAGAAGTTATTTAACTTACTGTAAATCACACAGCTAATGTTGGTGGACTATAGGTTTAAATTCTTATATTCCTTTCTCTTGTGCCCCCATCTCCCAGCACTTATAGCCCCTTCTCTTTTGCAACTCCAAAAACAGTTTAAAACCAATGTATCTGGAAGAAATCAAGCAAACAAAATACCTCAGAAAGTTCTGTGCTTCTAAGAAGGCACCTAGGGATAGAAGATTCCATTCGTGGCAGGATTCTGAAGGCCTTTACTAGTCAGGATGACTTCTTATCAGTCACTTGTCCTTTGTGCCACAGTACATTCTTCCGGAAGATGATTGAATGCTTCTTATATAACTGCTAGTTATAGTGTATAAATAACATTTGTGTGTGTGTGAAAGTTGCTTAGTTGTGTCCCACTCTTTGTGACCACATGGACTGTAGCTTGCCAGGCTCCTTTGTCCATGGAATTCTCCAGGCCTGAATACTGGAGTAGGTAACTGTTCCCTTCTCCAGGGGATCTTCCCAACCCAGGGACTGAACCCAGGTCTCCCGAATTGCAAGGTGGATTCTTTACTGTCTGAGCCACCAGGAAAGCCCTAACTAACATTTACCTAGACTTAATGTATCAAAGTCTGTGGTAAGTGCTTTTATACACATCATTTCATTGTAAAATACATTTCATAGATTTTATTTGATAGGAAATATTTTTTACATCACAGGGCTTTTGTGATGACCCAATGGATCACATAATTAGGAAGTATTTAAAAATACGACGTTATTATAAACGGCTATTCTTGAAAAATTCTGAAAAAAATACTTTTTGGGGACAGTGATCTTTCACTGTGTGGCTCAAAGTCTACCTGAATCCAAAGCACCTAAGAATTTTGTGTATTTCTTTCTTCTACTCAGAGTGACTAGACTCAGGTCCCCTGGTGCCTAACAGAGCACCCCAAGAGACTCTTGAATTCCAGTCTTTTTCATGGCATTATCGTCCTCCTATTGACCACATTTAGCTTTGTATTTGACCAGAGCCAGTGAGAAACAAGAAATTCCCAGCACTTCTGAGAAGCCATCTGTGATTAATCAAGATGTCCCACACTGAAACTTACAACTTTCATGATTTCCCACCACACCTTTAACAGGAAAGGGTGGCTTCTTATTCTGACATGTCCGTTGTTTCCGTTAAGGGTAAATACTAGAAAAAGCATGACTGACTCTGCACAAGTTGAAAAAAAAAGAACCACCAGCAATTACCCCCAATCCCAGCCTACCCCACCGCATACAAACACGTTACTTAGAGGGTTGTGAGGTCCTTAGCTTGGATTACTATATAGCAGAGACCAGGACATTGTGGAATGTTTGAAAAGGCCAACAGGGTCAATAAAATTCAGCCTCTCCCATCTTGTGGATGAGGAAATGGAAAATTGAAGCCTAGATCATAAAGTGACACACCCAGAGTCACTTATGCTGCTGGTCATATCCTTGAACCTGGTTGCTTGACTTCAAATTAATGTTGATTCTCTCGCAGGGACTCTGCTTAGGGGTGAGAAAGCCTTCTCATTAGCTATCATTGCTCCTAATTTATGTAGCTACACTCTTTCAGTCAAGGCTCACACATATTAGGTTTTGGTGATGCTCATGAAGTCCAAAGGACCCAATCTGAATTCTGCAGCAAGGCTTCATCTGGGCATGAGCACAGAAGAAAACTCAGAGTCCTGCCCTTGGCATCAGGGTTTCACTTCTAGAGCAGTTCTTGTCATCTGGATTGTATTGTACAGCAGTCATCTTTAGATTTAAGGTTGCCAGGCCTACAGGATTGATTTGCTCATTTTGCTGAGGGTGGTGGGAGGGTAGGAGTAGAAGAGAGGGATTTACATATGGCCAGATAAAATGCAAGTACATGAAACACAATTTTAAGGAAGGGGGAGGGGTTGGGATAATGTGTACACTGGTTAGGATTCTATGTTGTTCAGTTCAGTCTCTCAGTCTTGTCCAACTCCTTGCGACCTCATGGACTGCTAGTGGCAGATTTTTTTAACTTAGTTTAACAATAAAAGGAATTTGTCAGCCTATCTATTTAAATAGGTAAAGTGTAATTCAAGGCACAAAGGAAATCTTTTTCTCATTTCTGCTTCTTGGTGTTGGTGGTAATTTTTCTTAGGCTTTTTTTTTTTGTTTGTTTTGAGATCACAAGATAGCTGTCTGCTGGTCTCATGGCTATGTTCTTCCTTCTCGGTACCTACCTATTAGGAAATAGTCATCAAAGGAGTCCAGAAAATGGCATTTATATCTCATTGGCCCTGGTTTAAGATAATGTGCCTTGAACCCCTCAGACCATGATGCAAAGGATTGGGGTTCACTGATTGGCTTGTTTGGGAGTTTGTAACCCCTGAAGTTTCAGGGTAATGGAAGTCCTCCCAAACCATGTGACTGAGACCAAAAAAGAGGTGACTTCATTAATGAGAAATGAGGTTATTATTGGCCAACATGAACTTGGGAAACCTTGCTAAAGAAAGGTTTTTTGTGGGTTTTTTTTTTTTTTTTTTTTTTTGCTTTTCAGGAAACTTGGGTATGGTTTCCCAAAGGAAGCTTATGAGAACCCAGGTTGCTTCAGATGTTGCCTAGTTTTGTACATCTTTCCAACAACAAAAATAAAATTTATCATTTTCAAATGGTTTTAAAAAATTGAAAGAATAATAGTATTTTGTGACATATGAAAATTATACAAAACTCAGATTTCAGTGTCCACAAACAACCCGTTTGCAGGGGTTAGCAAACATTTTCTGTAAAGGGCCATATAATAAATATTTAGGCTTGTAGGCCATATGGTGTCTGTTACAATATTTCAACTCTGCCATTGTAAAATAATAGCAGCCATAGGCAATATGTAAACAAACAAATGTGGCTGTGTTCTGATAAAAATTATATTTACGGACACTGAAATTTGAAGTCATAAAATGGTCACTTGTCACAAAATATTTTTCTTATATTGATATTTTTCAACCATGTTAAAATGTAAAAATCTTTCTTGGCTGTGCTGCACTATTGTTTCAGTTGTGTCCAACTTCTTGTGACCCTATGGACTGTAGTAGCCTGCCAGGCTCCTCTGTCCATGGGATTCTCCAGGCAAGAATACTGGAGTGGGCTGCCATGCCCTCTTCTAGGGGATCTTCCCTCCCTAGGGATTGAATCCACATCTCTTAACATCTCCAGCATTAGCAGGCAGGTTCTTTACCACTAGTGCCACCTGGGAAAGTGGTATTCTTGGCTATTCAACCACCAAACAGGTGGTTGATCAGATTTGGCCCATGGGCCATACTTTGCAAGCCCATTTTGCTGGCTGCCTTAGGCCAATGGCAGAGCTCAGTAGCTGTGACAGAGACCACATGGCCTAGGAAGCTTAAAATATTTACCAGTTGTATTAAAAAACTTTGCTGCTGCTTACTCTAGAGTAATAGTTTTCATGCTTCAATTTGCATACAGAACACTTGGGGATCTTGTTAAAATACAGATTCTGATTCTGCAAGTTTGGGTCAGTCTACATTTCAGCAAGTTCTGAGGTGGCCCACATTTGGAGGATTTTTTCAATCCTTCTTGAAGCCTCCTATAACAGAAAGCTGAGAGCAACTCCTCTCTCATTCCACACCCACTTGTTGAATTAAAATCATTTTTTCAGGAGGCTAGGGATCTGCATATTACATAAACAGATTCTAACTCTGTGGTTCTTTTTGAGAAGGATTAATGTAGATGCTTTAATGAAAATTCAGTAACAAATCCACCAAGGACAGGATTAGCCTAACAATTGACTTCAGAGCTGGTGAGATTTTGGTGACATTTGTTCAGCCAAGGATTAATACTACATTTTAAAATTTTTATTTATTATAGCACACAGATTATTTATTTGTTGGTTAGTCTCCAAGGAATGAACGCTGCTTATACTATCTTGATTTCCTGTAGAGACAGTGATTTAGGTATACAATTGCTGGTTGGCTGGCACATGCCCCACATTTTCCCTGTTTTAGTTACATGTTTATGATCTGCCATACCTGCTAATGTATGCACATGTGCAAGCTCAGTCATGCCCAGCTCTTTGCGACCCCGTGGACTGTAGCCTGTCAGGGTCCTCTGCCCATGGGATTCTCCAGGCAAGAATACTGGAGCAGGTTGCCATTTCCTTTTCCAGGGGGTCTTACTGACCCAGGGATTGAATGCACTTCTCTTGCATCTCCTGAATTGGCAGGCAGATTCTTTACCACTGCACCACCTGGGAAACCCCAATTAATGTACAGATAGGTTTAAAGAGTAAGGCTTGGGTTTTTATCTGTTCTTTATGTAGTAGCAAGGTAAATTTTCAGTAAAACCCCATTGAATCCTTTCTTTGTTAACTTTCTCCTTCTTTCTTCCCTCCATTCTTTCCTTTTCTTGATGGCCATCATCTTCATTTTTTAATTTCCAGCATTAGTAAACTTCTCAAGCATTAACAATCGAAAAACATGCAGCTTTTATATTAGAGCTAAGAAAAAAGGGGGGAAATGGAGAATCTTTGCCAGACATGGGATTTGGGGCTTTCAGAATGTGAGGACAACTTAGGAGCAGCCAACCTGAGAGCCCTGAAGGATGGAGACTGAGCAGCTCTGGAAGTAGAACACTCTCACCCCTAATTGAGTGGAGAATCTGTGTTGTGATGTGTGATGTGTCAGACGCTGTTCAAACAGCATTCATGACACTGTGGTCACATGAGTGGAAAAGCACTGTTCGTTTTCTTCCTTTTATACTTGCTAATGACCCAAAGTCAGCTTCCTAATTCAATCTGTGCACTTGGTCATATAAGCCAGGCCTGTCAGTACTGTCTGCTTCTTGTGGGAGCTTGATAGGAGATGGGGGGATGGAGAGGAGGGTGGAAGTAAATGTTCCATTTAAAGCCTGCGGGGAAGTGTTGGGCAGGTTGCAGAACTATTAATCCATTATTAAGTTTTATTTGCTTCATATTGGATCCCGATGGGTGTTTTATTTTTATTTAAATTAGTGGAATTTCTTAGGAAAAGAAAAAACTGAGTAGGTGAAAGTTAATGATGATTTTTAGAAAGGCTATCTTGAAAGTTGTTAAATGGTTAGACTTCTTTAACTAAGTCATGTTGATAGAGAAAAGCAACCTTCTCCTACTAAAAATAAAAACAAATGAACTTATCAGAATTGGGTAGAGAGAGCTTTCTATTCCTGACTTGATTCTACCATAATGCAGAATGATTAACCTTCTAGCTTAAAAGGCTGCAGAGTAAAAGAAACCTGAAAATGAAAATCCCCTTAGACCTTTTAGAATAAATTATGTGGATTTGCTAAGTACACAGACTGGCCCTCTTAAAAGGAAGATAACCACTTTAACTATTGCTTTGGAAAGAGAATCCATAAGACCAATTACGAGTCTTATTTTACATTAGTGTTCTTACACCAGTGAAAATAACCACCTTGGGTCCTTCACAAGGTGTTGTTTTAAAACAAAAACCAAATGAATTTGGAATCTGTTTACATTTCAAAGATAAAACAGCAAAGTATAGTAAAGAGCCTGCCAGACCAGGAGTCAGAAACCTGTGTTCTCTCCACTCCTTCTGAGTAACCCCAGCATGCTGTGAACCTCAGTTTTTCATCTATGAAAGGTAGAGAAAAACATCTGCCCTGCATTCTTCATGGTATTTTTTTTTCTATTAGTTGATTGTGGTACTTTTGTGAGGAACATTTGAAATTAGAAGAATATGAAATTTCCCTTTGAAAATTATGAATTTTAGCAAACTATATTTTGGAAGGTTGGAATAGATTTATTGAGCTGTAAAAGCATTTACCTGACTAAGATAAAATTATATTCCATTTTCCTCTTTCCTCTCCTAACCTCAGCTTTCTTAAAGTAAAAATTATATATAAGATATTAGGAAGGGAAGAAAAAAAAACTTTAAAAAGTTTTTAAAAAACTTTTAAAAAACTGGTCTTTAAAAAACTTTTTTTTTCTCTTTTGGCTACGTTGCATGGCTTGCAGGATCTTACTTCCCTGACACACTCTCTTGGCAGTGAAAGTGTGGAGTCCTAACCACTGGACCGCCAGGGAATTCCCTTGGCTTTTCTTTATGCTGATCACATGGCAGCCTCCATTATGGCCCCCCAAGAATCCACCTTTTGGCATCACATCCTCTAGTGGCCCACTCCTATATTGTTCCAAGATTAGTCTGTGTGAGTGATGGTGCATCACTTCCAAGATGAGGTCATAGAATGCTAAAGGTTTCCTGTCCCTGTTTCTCTTTCTGTCCCTCTGAGCTGTCTCTCTGTGCGGAACAAGCTGCCATGTTATGAGCAGCCTGATACAGAGTCCCATGTGCCTAGGAACTGAAGTCTCCTGCCAACAACCAAGGTTTGAAGCAGATCCTCCAACCCACATCAAGTTTCTTGATGATTCAGTCTTGCCCAGCAGCTTGACTGCAGCCTCATGAGACATCTCAACTTAGAATCACCCAGACAATCTGCTCCCATATCCCCTGCCCTTGGACAGAGTCTGAAATAATAAACATTTGTTATTTTAAGATGTTAAGTTTGGGGGTAATTTGTTAGGCAGCAATAAATAACTGATACAGGTTTTAACAGGAAGAGAAAATGTCAGAGATGCATCTGATGAATTCTTTTAACTAGAGAATTTAACCAAGAAAGACTGTTGGGGACACATTTCCTTACTCATCAGTTTAGCTCTGATAAGGATTTGAGAGGTAAAATGTCAAGATATAGTAATTTAATCAAATAAAGTGTGTTTTGACATTGATGCTGCCCTTGACAAATCATAGCAGACACTTGAGACAATTGTGCAGCATGGGGAGAAGGGGAATTTACTGAGACCAAGGTGGCTTAGTCAGGCTCTAGTCAGGAAAACAGTCCATGCCAGGGAGCTCAGCAGAGAGAATTTGAGATGGGGATCCAGGTGCAGAGATTGAGAAGGCTAGCAGAAAATGGAGAGGAAGCTTGGATTAGCAACAAAAAGAAATTGCTACCGCCCCTGTGACTGGAGAAATTAGGAGCTGTCATGTGCCAGGGACTGGAATAACAGTGTGGGCTACTCGGCCAAAGTTGAAACCACAGCGAAGAAGCTACACGGATAGAAATGCTGTGCTAAGTACAGAGAGAGAGAAGCACTGTGGCCTTACTCCCTTGGCAGGGCTTCAGCACCCACCAGCCCCGCAACCGGTAGCCTAACTAGAATCCATTTAGAAAGAGTACCTTGGAAATACAGTTTGCCAGAGTTGTCCCCCTTGTGAAACAGAGCAGGGAAGGTGTGAATAATGGATCTGATAGCAAACAGGCATATGGCTGGCACAATCCACCATTTCTGCTAATCAACAGCTGTTCCATATTCCCACCCATTTTTATTTCCCAGACACTATTAACCACATGCCTCTATCATTCACACAAATAAAGACTCTCACTCTCCTTAGAAGAGGAGACACAAAGTCTCATCAAGTCATTTCAGAGTCCACTTCTACCCATTCAAGTTATACAATCACCAGGTGATACAATTCTGTCTTTTAGGATCAGATGTGACTCCTGTGGTCTGGTAATTTATAAGTAATTTTCTATAAAGACAATAGAGGAGGAGAAGGAAAAAAGTTATTGTTTGTGTAGTGTGCTTGCTAAGTTGCTTCAGTAGTGTCTGACTCTTTGCTATCCCATGGACTGTACTCCACCAAGCTCCTCTGTCCATGGGATTCTGCAGGCAAGAATGCTAGAGTGGGTTGCCATGCACTTCTCCAGGGCATCTTCCTGACCCAGGGATTGAACCTGGGTCTCCCATATTGCAGGCAGATTCTTTGTTGGCTGAACCACCTGGGAAGCCCATTGTTTCTGTTTATATTATATCATATCATGCATGTGTGCTAAGTTGCTTTAGTTGTGTCCAACTCTTTGTTACCCCATGAACTGTAGCCTGCCAGGCTCTTCTGCCCATGGAATTTTCTAGGCAAGAATACTGGAGCAGGTTGCCATGCCCTCCTCATTATATCATATCACATTATATTAAATTATAATGTCATATATATACAGAATTACAAAATACGCATCATTACTATAGTTCTCATTTCTATAACTGATTATCAAGCCAAGTTAACGTTGATATTTATCACTTTCTTTTTTTAACCCCACATTTCATGTTCCCTTTGTCCCCAGCTTGCATCTCAGTTAGAGATTTTTATTTGGTGAGAAGAACCAAGATTTCATTCTTGAATTTTCTGTGGTCATAGTGCTATTGCTGTAGTATTCCATTAAACTTATACAGAGGCAATAAGAGGTATCCCAGTGAGTTTTGGTTCTAGAGAGTTCTCCACACTCCCATTAAGTAGCAGCAACCTAATTCCTCCTTTGTAATTAAGATCCAATGTCTCAACCGGCATTGTACCCCTTAATCTTCCTGTTGGGTCTGTGCCATGAAGAAGACAGATTCAGAGCCAAATTTAGTAGAATCATTGCACTGTCTCCTAGTGAAAGCATTTATCTCCTAGGAACCTCTAAATAGCCCAAGGTGTTGGGGCTAGAAAACTAACAATCTTTAAGGAGTCATTAAGTGTAGAGGGCTCACTGCTTGATATCACCTTCCAGGCTATTGGAGAGAAAGCAGCACATTAGTTGTAGTTCAGAGTGTATATTATCCTGAAGAACAGCATCTCAGATAGGTAGAATAATGCCACACTCCCCCCACCCTGCCCACCTCCCAAGAATATGTACATATGTACCTTAATCTCTGAAAACTGTGGCTATGTCAGCCTACAAAGCAAAATAGAACTAACATTACAGATAGAATTAGAGTTCATCTTAAGATAGGAAGAGTAGCTTGAATTATCCAGATAGGCCCAGTGTAATAAAAAAGTGTGCTTAAAAGTAGAAGAGAAACAGAGGAGCGGATGTGATGATAGAAGCAAGGTCAGAGTAGTGAGATATGACACGGAGTCAACTCTCCTTTAATTGCTTTGAAGATGGAGGGAGGGAACCATGAGCCGAGAAATGCGGATAGACTCTAAAAGCTGAGAAGAGCCCGGGAAACCCTGCACTCCCGGACTCTGCCTAGACCTTACGGAAAAGAACGCAGCCCTACCAAAGACGTAACGTGAGTGGGACCTGCACTACAGGAAGACAAGATGATAAAACTGCATTACTTAAGCCGCTAAGTTTGTGGTGGTTTTTTAACTGAAGAAACAAAAAACCAATATAGTACCTCAGTCTCTCAGGGTGTTTATCTCTCAGTGCTATATAAATCTGCAGTAAGCCATTCTACTATCAGGCCAGATGCTTATGAATGATGGGCATCATCATGAGATCAGTAAGTTCTATGAGAGTGATTTCATTGCTGGATTTTTCTCACCATAAAATGAGTTCCTTCGTTAGAAATGTAATGGTGAATTAATCCCACAGGTGGTGGTGTTGGCAGGGACACTAGCAGAGAATATACATCCAGGGAGTATCCCAATCAACTGGATAAGGTTAAGCCCATGGTTACGCTCTCCTTGTACCACCATGGCTGTTTGGTACATGGACCCCTGGCAGTTTTGCATATGGGTCCACTGAGCAAGCAAGCAGGGAGTAAAGTAACTGAGGAAAGAAGATAAATTTCATCCACTGAATAGGTCATCTTTTCCACCTGAATATCAAGCATCTTCTCTGTGGTAGAAGCCCTTTGAAGAGTATTCATATGGGACTCAATTATCTTCATACTCTATAGCCATTCTAGGTAATTCAGCGGCCTGAATTATCCTGAAAGTATATGATACTTTCTTGTAGTCAACCTCATTCTTTCCAAGCCTTTGATCACCTGGGCAAGTTAAACCATGAATCTTGTCTATGAATAAGAGTAGATCCATACCTTAGGACATCTCTCCTTCCAGGCAGACTAGACAACCAGATGTACTACTTGAAGATTTTTTTCACTGAAAGTTCCCTTTTCTCCTGCCTATAAGGCCACCCTAGACTGTAACTTTCAGTGGGGGAGCTGGCATTCCCTGTTAGAACCAGCTTGTCATGCATATTTATTTGTAAACCAGGCCCAAGTGTTTTCTTCCTTCAACAAGAAGTTGGGACTCCTCATGAGTTCCATAGAATTGGACTGAGGGAAGTGGTGGTACCTTGAAGGAAACACCCAGATAGTCTAAGAGTCAACTACCTGTTCAAGCATTTTACTTGAGCCTTCCAGGCCTGCTCAATTCCCTCTTGAGAATGGGTTATTTTCTTGTCCACCCTAACTTGTGGCTTGCTGGCTCAGATAACACTGCAGTTCAATGAGTGGCTCTATAGTATTTAAGTGTTCAATCTCTTTCAGGGCCAGTAGTAAGTAAGAGGCTATTCTCAAAAGGAAAATTTCAGCAGTGTGGAACATGGGCTAGGTTCCACAGTTTAGGGATCTGTGCAGGATCTTCTTCTTGTGGCTTACCACAGAGCCCACACAGCATCATTCTTTGTAACAGGTACTTCCGGCACTAACATGTCTGTGAGGTCAGAAGATCTGAGTCACAGAGGAACTTGTATCATACCTTGGAGAATATAAAGAGCCTCTGAAAACTATTGATAACAATCTTACAGGTAACTCAGTAAAAGACTTGAAGCAGGAAATTTCAATGAGGAGTCTATTGTCTTCAAAATGTAAGAGGCCCACCAAGCATTGTACCACCAAAGTGAGAATCAAGTCATTTTTCATTTTGATCAAAATGTTCCACTTGTCCTTCACCACTGTGTTCCTGAACATCTAAAAATGTTTTTGAGTGACAGGTCCATGATTTTTTATGGGATTACCTTCTGCTTGCTAGACTATATGTATCTTACTAAGGCATACAGAAAAGATCTTCACCACTCAGATAATCACAATGGTGTGTTCACTCACCTGGAGCCAGACATCCTGGAATGCAAAGTCAAAGGGGCCTTAGGAAGCATCACTACAAACAAAGCTAGTGGAGGTAATGGAATTCCAATTGAGCTATTTCAAATCCTGAAAGATGATGCTGTGAAAGTGCTGCACTCAGTATGCCAGCAAATTTGGAAAACTCAGCAGTGGCCATAGGACTGGAAAAGGTCAGTTTTCATTCCAATCCCAAAGAACGGCAATGCCAAAGAATGCTCAAACTACCGCACAATTGCACGCATCTCACACGCTAGGAAAGTAATGCTCAAAATTCTCCAAGCCAGGCTTCAACAATATGTGAACCATGAACTACCAGATGTTCAAGCTGGTTTTAGAAAAGGCAGAGAAACCAGAGATCAAATTGCCAACATCCGCTGGATCATGGAAAAAGCAAGAGAGTTCCAGATAAACATCTACTTCTCCTTTATTGACTATGGCAAAGCCTTTGACTGTGTGGATCACAACAAACTGTGGAAAATTCTGAAAGAGATGGGAATACCAGACCACCTGACCTGCCTCTTGAGAAATCTGTATGCAGGTCAGGAAGCAATAGTTAGAACTGGACATGGACCAACAGACTGGTTCCAAATAGGAAAAGGAGTACGTCAAGGCTGTATATTGTCACCCTGCTTATTTAACTTTTATGCAGAGTATATCATGAGAAACGCTGGGGTGGAGGAAGCACAAGCTGGAATCAAGATTGCCGGGAGAAATATCAATAACCTGAGATATGCAGATGACACCACCCTTATGGCAGAAAGGGAAGAAGAACTAAAGAGCCTCTTGATAAAAGTAAAAGAGGAGAGTGACAAAGTTGGCTTAAAGCTCAACATTCAGAAAACTAAGATCATGGCATCTGGTCCCATCACTTTATGGCAAATAGATGGGGAATCAGTGGACACTGTGGCTGATTTTATTTTTTGAGCTCCAGAATCACTGCAGATGGTGACTGCAGCTGTGAAATGAAAAGACACTTACTCCTCAGAAGGAAAGTTATGACTAACCTAAACAGCATATTAAAAAGCAGAGACATTACTTTGCCAACAAAGGTCTGTCTAATCAGGGTTATGGTTTTTCCAGTGGTCATGTATGAATATGAAGAGTTGGACTATAAAGAAACCTGAGCTCCAAAGAATTGATGCTTTTGAACTGTGGTGTTGGAGAAGACTCTTGAGAGTCCCTTGGAATGCAAGGAGATCCAACCAGTCCACCCTAAAGGAAATCAGTCCTGAGTATTCATTGGAAGGACTGATGTTGAAGCTGAAACTCCAATACTTTGGCCACCTGATGCAAAGAGTTGACTGATTTGAAAAGACCCTGATTCTGGGAAAGATTGAAGGCAGGAGGAGAAGGGGATGACAGAGGATGAAATGGTTGGATGGCATTACCAACTCAGTGGACATGAGTTTGAGTAAACTCTGGGAGTTGGTGATGGACAGGGAGGCCTGGTATGCTGCAGTCCATGGGATGGCAAAGAGTTGGACATGACTGAGCAACTGAACTGACTGATCTGACTGAAGGCGTCTAAGATACTTGCCCTTACTGCTTACCAGGTCCAGTCACCATGATGTTATTAATGTGGTGGGCCCAGCATGATGGTCTTGGAAGGTTAAATGATCAGGGACCCAATGGATGATATGACAAAGAGTGGGAGAGCTGACAGAGCCCTGAAGTGAGACAGTGAAGATATACCACTGCTCTTACAAGCTACTGTTTTGATTGTGGGTATTCTGTCGTGTCTGACTTTTTGTGGCCCCTTGGACTGTAGCTCGCCAGGCTCCTCTGTCCATAGAATTTTCTGGGCAAGATTACTGGAGTAGGGTGCCATTTCCTTCTTAAGGGGATCTTCCCTACCCAGGGACTGAACCCGCATCTCTTGTGTTTCTTTCAATGGCAAGTGGGTTCTTTACCAGTTGAGCCACCAGGAAAGCTCATCTGTTAACTGACACAGAAAGAAAAGCATTTGCCATATCATGAGTTGCCTAATAAATACCTGGTGCTTTGTTAAATTTTTTCAATAAATATACATACATCTGAAACACCAATTACAATTGATACACAAGTTTATTAATTTAATACTAATTTCTATCCTCCAAATGGAGTCATTCTCTACCTGACTTTTGCCCAGGTCAAAAACAAATGGGTTAAATTAGTTAAGAATAGGTGTCATCACCCCTGAATCTTTCAAGTCTTTTGATGCTACCATGAACCTCTGCAATTCTTCCAGATGCATTGTGTATTTTTTGGTTTATTATTTTGATTGTAAGGGATAATTCCACGGTCTTCAACTTGGTGGTTCCTGCCAAAGTAGCCCTTACATCAAGTCAGGGAGCCAATAAAGATATTTTTTTCCGTTCTCTTATAGTATGTCTTTTCCAACTATGCTCTCTCTGAGAAAATAGCTACATGGATAGGGAAGTAGGCCCATTCTAGGACTGACCAGGACCCAGACTCCATTTATCACCTTAGACCTCCATAAACCTCCCAGTGTATCTAATGCATCACAGTGAAATGTAGGCTCAAAGCCAGTATCTAATAACTTCTGAAGGATTGGTATTAATGGCTTTTTTTTCTTTTCCTGGTGCATTGTGGAAATGTGAGCAGGTAATTAAAGAAAATATTGTCAGACCATGTTCATGTTATAAAGCCTTTATGGAATTCCTTTCACTTTCTGGTGGATTTTAGTAAATAATCAAAGGAAATGTTGTATGTAACTCTTCAGATTATTTGTCTTCTTTATCTGTACCCCTTTTCTTGTACCATAAAATTGTAAGTTCATAAATGTTTTGGTGCCTATAGATGTTAATATGCTTTTTTATATCCTAACTATAAATAAATCAGAAATAATGTGTTTTGGCAACCTACTTAGTTGAAAATTGTGATGATTAGAAAGAAAATAAATCTGAATGAAGAAAGCACTGGCTAAAAAAATATGGTCATAGACCACTTTGGGGAAGATGTAGAGAAAGATTTACAATGTACAGTTATGGCAATGGGACCTTCTTTTAGCTAAAATTAAGGACTCTGGGTCTGCCCAGTGGCTGAAGTTTGGAAACTAGATGGAAGGTATTTCTTTACTTCATGTTATGGCAAATACAAGTCTGAGTTATGCTCACTAAACCTACAAGTTTTCTGATGATGTAAATCAAGTAATATTTTGCCAGGCAGTCTCTTTCTTTCCTAGAAGCGCATGATCAATTAACCAACATCATTAATTCTTATGTGTTTAAACACTCCCACTCCAGTTGCCATTCAGCCATGCTATCATGATGGCACCCACCTTGCTGCCACTTGGCCACTACTTGTCTGAAATCCCATCATTCCCCCTGAAATCAGCATGCCTATTTCAGTGATAATATCTCCCACTACCACTGGATTCCGGCCTCCCCAGTCATTTTTTAAATTTCATAATAGACTATATCCTAACACCTCCTAGGAATTCAGGCGTAGGTTGTCCATAATAAATTCACTGTGATATATTCATCTTAGTAAGCTTTCAGATTCCTTCTTCCACATGATACAAAAAGTTCCAGCATCTTGATCTCATTGAATATAAATCATCAGTCTATAGGTTCAGTTATCCAAACAAGCAAAATGTTAGAGTCCTTTGCAGCCAAGTAAACTAGCATATTAAATTCAGAAGTTTGGATAAGTGTACCCATATTCATAAATTAGCCTATGCTATATTGATCTAATAATTATTGATACCCACACTGGTGCCCAGGTTCTAACTAATATAAGTTATCAATAAATTGAAAATGTTCAGTATATAAGCTATGTATCTTCCCAGACAGACTTTACAATTCTCCTCTTGAGGTGTGCTGGGATCTGATCTTTTCTGTAGGTCTGGAGGTAATGAGAGAAATGGGGAATGGTTTTGCAAAGAAAAAATATTCTCTGGGAAGCAACTTCAAACAGGGAAAATATAATCTTAAACTTCATGTAAGAGATTCACTAATACTACATATTCAACTTTCAGTAACCCAGCACAATTCAGTTCAAATCTGATCATTAACTATATGTGCCCTGAGGCTATAAGAAATTAATTATTTTGAGGCTGCTATAGCATATCTGATTCTCAGAAATGCCTTGAGTTGAAAGTTAAATCACTGAGCTTATCATTTTATTTCCGTTAGTTTCCCAGCACTATTAGAAATATCCAGCCCATTTCATGAGTTTTTCTTTATTTATTAATACTGTAATGATCGGATGAGGCATCTATTTGATCTCTTAAAGCCTTTCTTCAAACAGCAGTTTATCCTAGGCAACCACATGTAATAACTGAAGTAATCTTGATGTCATTGTATGTTATGTATCATCAGTATTCATTCCCCACAAGCAATGGGTCTTCCTGAACAATGCAAACACTTCCTAACTATTTAACTCCATCAATCCCCTTCCAACCTTTTATGGTATTGTTAGCATATGTTTTACTTTACATATTCTATGAACTCCATTGGCACAATTATTGTTATTATCTTAAACAATATTTTAAAAATTTACCCATGCATTTCTAGCTTTTCCCAGTGCTTTCATTCTTTTTTATTGACAAAATAATTTTTTTTATTAAAAAAAAATTAACTGGAGTATAGTTGATTTCCAATGCCGTGTTAGTTTCTGCCGTACAGCAAAGTGAAACAGTCATACATATACACATATCCACTCTTTTTTAGATTCTTTACCCATATAGGGGGCTTCCCTAGTAGTTCAGAGGTTAAAGTGTCTGCCTGCAATGAGGGAGACCTGGGTTCGATACCTGGGTTGGGAAGATCCCCTGGAGAAGGAAATGGCAACCCACTCCAGTATTCTTGCCTGGAGAATCCCATGGACGGAGGAGCCTGGTGGGCTACAGTCCACGGGGTCGCAAAGAGTCAGACACGACTGAGCGACTTCACTTTCTCTTCTTTCGCTTTCCCATATGGGTCATTATAGAGTGTTGAGTAGAGCTCCCTGTGCTCTACAGTAGCCCCTTATTATCTATTTTATACAGAGTAGTATGTATGCATATGTCAATCCCAGTCTCCCAATTTATCCCTCCCCCTTTATAACCATGAGTTTGTTTTTCACATCTGTGACTCTTTTTCTGTTTTGCAAGTAAGTTCATTTGAACCATTTTTGGATTCCACATATAACTGAAAGCACGCGATATTTGTCTTTGTCTGTCTGACTTACTTCACTTAGTATGATAACCTCTAGGTTGATCCATGCTCCTGCGAGTGGCATTGTTTCCTTCTTTCTTATAGCTAAGTAATATTCTATTACGTGTGTGTACCACATCTTCTTTATCCATTCCTCCGTAAGTGGACATTCAGGCTGCCTCCACGCTTTCGTTCTTTCCCTGAAGTTCGGTATTTTCATCAGAGATTACTGTCTTTTAGTCTGAAGAATTTGTTTTGACATTTTTTTTTTACAGCTGAGGTAATTAATTTTCTTAATTATTTATGACAAATGTACCATACTAATATAGATGTAAACAATAGAGGAAACCTTTCAGACTTGGGCAGGTCTATTCAGGCTACCATTTACTAAAAATACTGGGCAGAGCTATGGAAAAGCTTCAAGGTATATGATCTCTATTCCTTTGTAGTATGATTAAGTTTTATCTAGGTGTAGCAATTTCCTCCTTTTTCTTCCTTGGGCAAAGGTAGAGTGAGGGTCTCCAGTTGTTGGGGCTGCAGAGCTGGCTCAACAGAGGCTCTGTCTTCTGGGGCACACAGGTGAATTTTGCACGAGAGGAAAATGGTCACAGCAAGTACTATGTATAAGAGACATGGAGGAGGTGATGTGGGAATGTTGCCTGGAAAGGCTTCCTAGAGAAGACTCTGAAGGACGGTTGTGTGTTAGTCGTTCAGTCATGTCCGAGTCTGTGACCCCATGGACTGTAGCCCACCAGGCTTCTCTGTCCATGGAATTCTCCAGGCAAGAATACTGGAGTGGGTTGACAGATGGTTAGGAGTTCATAACCCAACTAACTAACAAAGCCAGTTAGAATTAATGAAGCAAGAGTTTCTTTCTTAGATTGAAAAGAGAGTGTTGGGAAAATGCAGAGGCCAAAGGAAGTGGTGCTTAGGTTCCACCTCACATACTACGAGACACACCATCCACATCTTTGTGTAACAATTAAAGGAAAAAAATAAAAGCATGCTTGTGTGCATGTGGCTACAGTAGAGAATCATTTTACACATACGGGCATGAACTCCAAACAGGAAAATAAATGACTTTCAAATCACGTTAATAGTCATGTGGTTACAGTGTGCTTGGGCCAGGAGCTGCCCGCAGAGAGAGATGTGACTTGCCCAAACGCTAACACTTGAGTAAAATGCAGATGCATAGTAGAAAACCAGGCCGTCCCACTGTGAGAATCCAGGCAGTAACAAGATATCATACCCAGTCGGGGCTTGTCTTCTTCAAGGTCTGGCTCTTAATGACCTCTCAAAATAGGCTAGCCATTTCTGTGATGCCTGGAGCAAGGTGCTATGTGGACGTCTTTTCTAATCTTTTCTGATGACAAGCCTGGTGACCTTCAGTGGCACACAAACTTTTTGACGGAAAAAAAAAGTATAAAGTGCAGAAGCCTAAACAATGCAGTTCTCAGGATTAGCAGACCATGTCCAGCCTTCACCTTGAATTCTTCATCTTGCTCAGTTTCCCATTAACATGAGACAAGGTATTAAAAAGGTCGAGGTTTTCAACCAGACCAGGGTGCTTGGTTTTCTATATGGGTATATCTTTGCAGCAAAATCAAAATCAAAAGCTTCACTTTAAAAATTTATTAACAGTTCAAGAGGCCAAAAAGAAATCTAAAAGTGATGTTCAGGGAAACATTCTGTGGCCTGGAGAGGGGTGCTCATGGTATTAATGTGAAACTACCTGTACCCATTCTCCTTTCAATAGCATGTCAGGCCACAAAGCCTCCCTTATGAGATCTGACAAGCGTATGTTCTAGAGGAAGCAGAGGGGAAGCTCTCCGTTCATATGACTAATTAGACGGACTTCATGCTGGGTTGCTCTTTTTTGATGCAGGTCCTGGTCCTAATTGTCAGTTTGCTCCTCAGAAAGTAAGGTTGAGTTCAAATGCTTATGTGCCCTGTTTTCTTTTAGCATTCCTGACCTGAAACTGATGCGGGGTGACAGGGAACAGACGGGAAAGAGACTTCTCGTTGCATTCAGAGTAAACCTTTTCAAGTTCCCCACTTGGAAGACCGGACCACTAGCAGCAGCTTTTCCAGGCTATGTTTATCAATTAACATGGCTCACACCAGCTGGGAGTTCTGCCTAGGCGCCCAAGCCTCTGTGATGAGCAGCTCAGCCCAAGTGAAGAAACCAGAGGCGCTTATTGGTCATGTCTGCTTGGATAGCTATGCAACGACCAAGGCAGTTACTGGCACAGACATGGCAATGTGTTTAGGGATAATATTGGGAAATGAACTATGACAGGTTGATTGCAAGAATGGCTGCAATTCTTTACCCCTCCCTCTAGCCATACCCTTTGCAGTGTTCCTCCTATCTAAGTTTGGGGTCTATTGCCCCACCTTTATATCTGGGCTGGCCTTTTGATTTCCATTGCCCAATTGAGTGAGGTGGAAGTGAGTTTATATCAGCATCAAGGCCAGATCTGGAGAGGCCTGAGCCCTGATGCTCTATCTCTTGAGACAATGCTTTGTGCACTAGTGGAAGACTGAGAGGTCATATGAAGCAGAGCTGAACCATTCCAACTGGGGCCATCCTAGATCATTCCACACCCAGCTGACCCACCACCTGACTGAAGCATAATCAAGCTTCATAATCAGCGAGATCAACCCAGCTTGACTCAGGCCATAATCATAAGTACCACACAGCCAAACTGTATGTAGACTTAGAGCAAAATGAAATGCTTATTGTTTTCAGTGATTTAACTTTGAAGTGTGTTTTAGTTCAAGTCCTCTGGGAAGCAGATACCAAGCTGGAATTACAGATAGAAAGGATTTACTGGATTAAATGCTATTGAAAGATAAAGAGGAGAGACTGAGAAGTTGAGAGCCTCCATGCTGAGACAGGTCTGACAACTGTGGAAGACAGAGGAAAGAAAAGATTGAGTAGTTAAGAGCTTCAGGCTGGGCACAGGGCTAGAAAAATTCTGGCTGGCCTGACCACAAGTTCAAGTTCTTCAGCCAAAGGAACCCCATGTGAAAGGAATCCCATGTTTTGCAGGAGTGGGTCTGTATTATCATGCCCATTATGTTCAGTCATTGGAAGTGTGAATCATACGCTTACTGGCTTGGGGATGGATCCAGGAGGGCAGCAGTTGGGCCATTAATCAGTTATACTCCCCACAGCAGGAAATACAAATGGCTTAAGTTGGTTTGTTACCCAACATTATTGAGGCAACAGATACACTATACTCATCAGTTCAGTTCAGTCGCTCAGTTGTGTCCTGCTCTTTGCAACCCCATGGACTGCACTATGCCAAGCTTCCCTGTCCATCACCAACTCCCAGAGCTTGCCTAAACTCATGTCCATTAAGTCAGTGATGCCATCCAACCATCTGATCCTCTGTCATCCTCTTCTCTTCATACCTTCAATCTTTCCCAGCCTCAGGTCTTTCCTATTGAGTTAGCCCTTCATATCAGGTGGCCAAAGTATTGCAGCTTCAGCATCAGCATCAGTTCTTCCAATGAATACATTCATACACAGGACAAATAGGTTTCTGTTCCTCTAGAGACATTTGGTTTGTTGTGAGCTTAGCCTATCTTCACCCTATCATGTCTCTGTAACTAAAATGAGAAGAGAATCTTTTCATTGAATAACATCAAAATGTTTGAAGGTTTTTGGCTAACTGTAGCTTCTAGACTAAGAATGTCCTGCTAAAAATGCAACAAACTCAACATTCCATTCCTCTAGAGGCATTATTTTGTTCATTATTTTGCCCAGGAAGGTGTCACATAGTGTCCACCATGGCAGGCCAGGAGGAAACAAAGCCCTTGCTTTTTTAAAAGGCTTTTAATTACCTAGATTTGAAATTGGCTTCAACTTGTGAGATAAAATTTGTGGAATATTGTTGTTGATGACAAATCCTTTATATATCTGTATGGCCTAGATTAGCATGCCTCATTATTAATTGTTTTTATAAGAGCAGTTTAATTACTAAGCATTTGTAATCACAATTATAATTAGTGCTTTATAGATATCTGGGAAGAAGATACAACCTCAAATTCAATTAACAATTATGGAGCTCCTTTCATTGCTAGGCATTTTGCCAGGTACATATTTTATTGAATTCTCACCCAAACTACAGGAGGTACTTATTATCTCTGTTTGTCTCGGTGATCATACTGCTGGTAGCTCAAAGAGCACAGGCTTGGAGTCAGGCTTCTGACTTCATAATTCACGTACTCCACAATCATTCACTGAGCATCCAAAGTATTCTAGGAGCTGTGCTGTTTGATAGTAATGCAAACGCAGTTCCTGTTTTCAAATCATCTGCAGATTAGTAGGTAAGACATATATTACGTTTTTACGGACCTCAGTGAGATACATGCTATAATTCAGAGAAGCACAGGGCACTTAAAACACAGAAATGAAACCTCTTTTGGGATATTTGTGTACTCTCAAAATTTGTATGTTGAAGTTTGAACTCAGTACTCAGATGTGACTGCATTTGTAGACTGGGTCATTAAGAGGTAGTTAAAGTGAAATATGGTCATATTACTAATCCAATATGACTAGTGCTCTTATAGGAAGAGGAGATTGGCCACAGACGTGTACACACACAGAGGAGAGACCATATGAAGAGACAGGGAGATAACAGCCATCTATAAGGCAGGGAGAGAGGCTGCAGGAGAAACCAAACCTGCTCACACCTTGATTTTGGTCTTCTAGCCTCCAGAGCTGAGAGAAAACAAATCTCTGCTATTTAAACCATCCAGTCTGTGGTGTTTTATTATGGCAGCCCTAGCAAACTAATACAGAACCTAATTATACTGAGTAGGGTAGTGGGAGAAAGCCGCTACAGGAGGATCTCAGAGAGGCATCCGGAGGTAAGAGTGGACATGCAACTGAGATGAGGAAACGTGGCCTTTAACCCCTTCTGGCCATGGCATCACTGAATAGCCTTTAGCAAGTCACTTCCTTCCTCTGGGCATCAGCTTTCTCATCTGTGAAATGGAGGATAAACCTTGAAGAGGGTTTCTAAAAACGTTTCATGGAATACTGGTTCCTCGAGACATTTCTCAGAAGAAGAGAGATGGGGAGGTCTCTGTGGGGAGATACTATACACTGTACGCTACACTCCCTCTTGGGTGTTCAAAACACTGAGCTGCACGTTGTAGGTTCTGAGAAGTCCTGTTTTATGTAGAAGTCACCTATTTATTTAGCCACAAAACACCATTTCCATAGCACAGTCCTTAATACTAATGTGGGTTCCAAAGTAACCACGCTGAGCCATTCAGGTCCAAGTTTCTTATCTCTCTGTTTTCTGACTCCAATACTTAAGACTTTAAATATTTAAAATAAAACATTTTAAAATGTCCCAAATACAAAGTCTTCAGAGTCTAGGGGTTAGACCTGTGACTTACGAACCATTGATCCAAAGAGGTAGTTCTAATACCAGAAACAAATGGTGGAAAGGAGATGGCATTTATTTGGTTTGTATTCTCCTGCTTGATATTTTTCTATTTATTTCTAGTATTTAAATCTAATTCTTTTTGATTGTCTTATTTCTTTAGCAAAAAGTCATCAGACAATGTTGAATAATAGTGATGATATTGGAAATCCTTGTTTTTGACTTTAATGCAAGCACTCCAGTGTTGCACTATTAATTTGATGTTGACTGTCGATCAAAAAAAAACCCTATTCTTCACTATGTTAAGGAAATATCTTTTTATTTATAGTTTTTATTTTTTTTATTTTTTTTTAATTTTAGTTTTTTATTTTTTAAATTTTAAAATCTTTAATTCTTACATGCATTCCCAAACATGAACCCCCCTCCCACCTCCCTCCCCACAACAACTTTCTGGGTCATCCCCATGCACCAGCCCCAAGCATGCTGCATCCTGCGTCAGACATAGACTGGCGATTCAATTCACATGATAGTATACATGTTAGAATGTCATTCTCCCAAATCATCCCACCCTCTCCCTCTCCCTCTGAGTCCAAAAGTCCGTTATACACATCTGTGTCTCTTTCCCTGTCTTGCATACAGGGTCGTCATTGCCATCTTCCTAAATTCCATATATATGTGTTAGTATACTGTATTGGTGTTTTTCTTTCTGGCTTACTTCACTCTGTATAATCGGCTCCAGTTTCATCCATCTCATCAGAACTGATTCAAATGAATTCTTTTTAACGGCTGAGTAATACTCCATTGTGTATATGTACCACAGCTTTCTTATCCATTCATCTGCTGATGGACATCTAGGTTGTTTCCATGTCCTGGCTATTATAAACAGTGCTGCAATGAACATTGGGGTACATGTGTCTCTTTCAATTCTGGTTTCCTCGCTGTGTATGCCCAGCAGTGGGATTGCTGGGTCATAAGGTAGTTCTATTTGCAATTTTTTAAGGAATCTCCACACCGTTCTCCATAGTGGCTGTACTAGTTTGCATTCCCACCAACAGTGTAGGAGGGTTCCCTTTTCTCCACACCCTCTCCAGCATTTATTGCTTGCAGATTTTTGGATCGCAGCCATTCTGACTGGTGTGAAGTGGTACCTCATTGTGGTTTTGATTTGCATTTCTCTAATAATGAGTGATGTTGAGCATCTTTTCATGTGTTTGTTAGCCATCCGTATGTCTTCTTTGGAGAAATGTCTATTTAGTTCTTTGGCCCATTTTTTGATTGGGTTGTTTATTTTTCTGGAATTGAGCTGCATAAGTTGCTTGTATATTTTTGAGATGAGTTGTTTGTCAGTTGCTTCATTTGCTATTATTTTCTCCCATTCAGAAGGCTGTCTTTTCACCTTGCTTATAGTTTCCTTTGTTGTGCAGAAGCTTTTAATTTTAATTAGATCCCATTTGTTTATTTTTGCTTTTATTTCCAGAATTCTGGGAGGTGGATCATAGAGGATCCTGCTGTGATTTATGTCTGAGAGTGTTTTGCCTATGTTCTCCTCTAGGAGTTTTATAGTTTCTGATCTTACATTTAGATCTTTAATCCATTTTGAGTTTATTTTTGTGTGCGGTGTTAGAAAGTGATCTAGTTTCATTCTTTTACAAGTGGTTGACCAGTTTTCCCAGCACCACTTGTTAAAGAGATTGTCTTTACTCCATTGTATATTCTTGCCTCCTTTGTCAAAGATAAGGTGTCCATATGTGTGTGGATTTATCTCTGGGCTTTCTATTTTGTTCCACTGATCTATATGTCTGTCTTTGTGCCAGTACCATACTGTCTTGATGACTGTGGCTTTGTAGTAGAGCCTGAAGTCAGGCAAGTTGATTCCTCCAGTTCCATTCTTCTTTCTCAAGATTGCTTTGGCTATTCGAGGTTTTTTGTATTTCCATACAAATCTTGAAATTATTTGTTCTAGTTCTGTGAAAAATGTGGCTGGTAGCTTGATAGGGATTGCATTGAATTTGTAAATTGCTTTGGGTAGTATACTCATTTTCACTATATTGATTCTTCCAATCCATGAACATGGTATATTTCTCCATCTATTAGTGTCCTCTTTGATTTCTTTCATCAGTGTTTTATAGTTTTCTATATACAGGTCTTTAGTTTCTTTAGGTAGATATATTCCTAAGTATTTTATTCTTTTCGTTGCAATGGTGAATGGAATTGTTTCCTTAATTTCTTTTTCTACTTTCTCATTATTCATGTATAGGAATGCAAGGGATTTCTGTGTGTTGATTTTATATCCTGCAACTTTACTATATTCATTGATTAGCTCTAGTAATTTTCTGGTGGAGTCTTTAGGGTTTTCCATGTAGAGGATCATGTCATCTGCAAACAGTGAGAGTTTTACTTCTTCTTTTCCAATTTGGATTCCTTTTATTTCTTTTTCTGCTCTGATTGCTGTGGCCAAAACTTCCAGAACTATGTTGAATAGTAGCGGTGAAAGTGGACACCCTTGTCTTGTTCCTGACTTTAGGGGAAATGCTTTCAGTTTTTCACCATTGAGGATAATGTTTGCTGTGGGTTTGTCATAGATAGCTTTTATTATGTTGAGGTATGTTCCTTCTATTCCTGCTTTCTGGAGAGTTTTTATCATAAATGGATGTTGAATTTTGTCAGAGGCCTTCTCTGCATCTATTGAGATAATCATATGGTTTTTATTTTTCAATTTGTTAATGTGGTGAATTACATTGATTGATTTGCGGATATTGAAGAATCCTTGCATCCCTGGGATAAAGCCCACTTGGTCATGGTGTATGATCTTTTTAATGTGTTGTTGGATTCTGATTGCTAGAATTTTGTTGAGGATTTTTGCATCTATGTTCATCAGAGATATTGGCCTGTAGTTTTCCTTTTTTGTGACATCTTTGTCAGGTTTTGGTATTAGGGTGATGGTGGCCTCATAGAATGAGTTTGGAAGTTTACCTTCCTCTGCAATTTTCTGGAAGAGTTTGAGGAGGATAGGTGTTAGCTCTTCTCGAAATTTTTGGTAGAATTCAGCTGTGAAGCCATCTGGACCTGGGCTTTTGTTTGCTGGAAGATTTCTGATTACAGTATCAATTTCCGTGCTTGTGATGGGTCTGTTAAGATTTTCTATTTCTTCCTGGTTCAGTTTTGGAAAATTGTACTTTTCTAAGAATTTGTCCATTTCTTCCACGTTGTCCATTTTATTGGCATACAACTGCTGATAGTAGTCTCTTATGATCCTTTGTATTTCTGTGTTGTCTGTTGTGATCTCTCCATTTTCATTTCTAATTTTATTGATTTGATTTTTCTCTCTTTGCTTCTTGATGAGTCTGGCTAATGGTTTGTCAATTTTATTTATCCTTTCAAAGAACCAGCTTTTGGCTTTGTTGATTTTTGCTATGGTCTCTTTTGTTTCTTTTGCATTTATTTCTGCCCTAATTTTTAAGATTTCTTTCCTTCTACTAACTCTGGGGTTCTCCAGCTCTTCCTTTTCTAGTTGCTTTAGTTGTAGAGTTAGGTTATTTATTTGACTTTTTTCTTGTTTCTTGAGGTATGCCTGTATTGCTATGAACTTTCCTCTTAGCACTGCTTTTATAGTGTCCCACAGGTTTTGGGTTGTTGTGTTTTCATTTTCATTAGTTTCTATGCATATTTTGATTTCTTTTTTGATTTCTTCTGTGATTTGTTGGTTATTCAGAAGTGTGTTGTTCAACCTCCATATGTTGGAATTTGTAATAGTTTTTCTCCTGTAATTGAGATCTAATCTTAATGCATTATGGTCAGAAAAGATGCTTGGAATGATTTCGATTTTCTTGAATTTATCAAGTTTAGATTTATGGCCCAGGATGTGATCTATCCTGGAGAAGGTTCCATGAGCACTTGAAAAAAAGGTGAAATTCGTTGTTTTGGGGTGAAATGTCCTATAGATATCAATTAGGTCTAACCGATCTAATGTATCATTTAAAGTTTGCGTTTCTTTGTTAATTTTCTGTTTAGTTGATCTGTCCATAGGTGTGAGTGGGGTATTAAAGTCTCCCACTATTATTGTGTTATTGTTGATTTCCCCTTTCATACTTGTTAGCATTTGTCTTACATATTGTGGTGCTCCTATATTGGGTGCATATATATTTATAATTGTTATATCTTCTTCTTGGATTGTTCCTTTGATCATTATGTAGTGGCCTTCTTTGTCTCTTTTCACAGCCTTTGTTTTAAAGTCTATTTTATCGGATATGAGTATTGCCACTCCTGCTTTCTTTTGGTCTCTATTCGCGTGGTATATCTTTTTCCAGCCCTTCACTTTCAGTCTGTATGTGTCCCTTGTTTTGAGGTGGGTCTCTTGTAAGCAGCATATAGAGGGGTCTTGTTTTTGTATCCATTCGGCCAGTCTTTGTCTTTTGGTTGGGGCGTTCAACCCATTTACGTTTAAGGTAATTATTGATAAGTATGATCCCGTTGCCATTTACTTTATTGTTTTGGGTTCGGGTTTATACACCCTTTTCGTGTTTCCTGTCTAGAGGATATCCTTTAGAATTTGTTGGAGAGCTTGTTTGGTGGTGCTGAATTCTCTCAGCTTTTGCTTGTCTGTAAAGCTTTTGATTTCTCCTTCGTATTTGAATGAG
Organism: Ovis canadensis; assembly: GCF_042477335.2. Taxonomy (NCBI): domain Eukaryota; kingdom Metazoa; phylum Chordata; class Mammalia; order Artiodactyla; family Bovidae; genus Ovis; species Ovis canadensis. Next base: position 76,677,994 of record NC_091248.1, on the reverse strand, counting down.
ATCCTTGCTGGGTACAGTAATCTGGGCTGTAGGTTATTGTCTTTCATCACTTTAAGTATGTCTTGCCATTCCCTCCTGGCCTGAAGAGTTTCTATTGACAGATCAGCTGTTATCCTTATGGGAATCCCCTTGTGTGTTATTTGTTGTTTTTCCCTTGCTGCTTTTAATATTTGTTCTTTGTGTTTGATCTTTGTTAATTTGATTAATATGTGTCTTGGGGTGTTTCGCCTTGGGTTTATCCTATTTGGGACTCTCTGTGTTTCTTGGACTTGGGTGATTATTTCCTTCCCCATTTTAGGGAAGTTTTCAACTATTATCTCCTCAAGGATTTTCTCATGGTCTTTCTTTCTGTCTTCTTCTTCTGGGACTCCTATAATTCGAATGTTGGAGCGTTTCATATTGTCCTGGAGGTCTCTGAGATTGTCCTCGTTTCTTTTAATTCGTTTTTCTTGTTTCCTCTCTGATTCATTTATTTCTACCATTCTATCTTCTATTTCACTAATCCTATCTTCTGCCTCCGTTATTCTACTATTTGTTGCCTCCAGAGAGTTTCTGATCTCATTTATTGTGTTATTCATTATATTTTGACTCTTTTTTATTTCTTCTAGGTCCTTATTAAACCTTTCTTGCATCTTCTCAATCCTTGTCTCTAGGCTATTTATCTGTGTTTCCATTTTGATTTCAAGATTTTGGATCATTTTCACTATCAATATTCGGAATTCCTTCTCCGGTAGATTCCCTACTTCTTCCTCTTTTGTTTGGTTTGGTGGGCAACTTTCCTGTTCCTTTACCTGCTGAGTATTCCTCTGTCTCTTCATCTTGGTTATATTGCTGTGTTTGGGGTGGCCTTTTTATATTCTGATAATTTGTGGAGTTCTCTTTATTATGGAGCTTCCTCACTTTGGGTGGGGTTCTATCAGTGGCTTGTCAAGGTTTCCTGGTTAGGGAGGCTTGTGTTGGAGTTTTGGTGGGTGGAGCTGGGTTTCTTCTCTCTGGAGTGCAGTGGAGTGACCCGTAATGGGTTATGAGACATCAAAGGTTTTGGGATAATTTTGAGCTGCCTGTATATTGAGGCTCAGGGGAGTGTTCCTGTGTTGCTGGAGACTTTTATTTATAGTTTTTAAAGAGTTTTTGTTAACAGAAGTTCTGTTGTCTTTTAACAAAATCCTTTTTGGCTTTTATAGATATAATAATATGCCTTTAGCCTTTGAATTATTAGTGTTTAACATTATTCATTTGTTATTCATTTGATAAAATTATCCTTACACTATTAGGACACTGGTAACTTAGTCATGATATGTTATTGTTGTTCAGTCGCTCAGTCATGTCCTACTCTTTGCGACCCCAAGGACTGCAGCATGCCAGGCTTCCCTGTCCTTCACCATCTCCCAGAGCTTGCTCAAACTCATATCCATTGAGTCAGTGATGCCACCCAACCATGTCATCCTCTATCACCCCCTTCTCCCCCTGCCTTCAGTCTTTCCCAGCATCAGGGTCTTTTCTTATGTGCCGACTCTTTGCATCAGGTGGCCAAAGTATTGGAGCTTCGTCTTCAGCATCAGTCCTTCCAGTGAATATTCAGGATTCATTTCCTCTAGGATTGACTGGTTTGTGGTATGTGTTGATTGATTTCAGAATTTCAACTGAATATAATTATTGACTTTCAGCTGACTATCTGTGTGTGTTCTGTCACTTCAGTTGTGTCTGACTCTTTGTGACCCCGTGGACTGTAGCCCGCCAGGCTCCTCTGTCCATGGGATTCTCCAGGCAAGAATACTGGAGTGGGTTGCCATGCCCTTCTCCAGGAGATCTTCCCAATCCAGGAATCGAACTGGAGTCTCCTGAATCTCCTGTACTGCAGACAGATTCTTTTACTGCTGGGCCACAAAGGCTCAGCTGGCTATAATCAGATGTATATATTATATAAACATTTTAAACAAAGCAAAATTTTGAATAGCCCATCAAATTACACCAGGATACTTTAGTTACCTTATATGATCAAACTGCCCAACTCTGGTTCAAGGTGATAGCAGTAGTCAGCTGTTAATCTGTTGGAATACTCAGCAATGCATGCATAGAATTTGATGAAATATGGACAACCTTCTAAAGAAAATTGTCATGCAAATCTCACTTTACATACATTAGGTGTAGGAACAACAAATATTATAAAAAGAGTTGTTTTTTAAGGCCAAATTATAAAATAAGACAATGAAAAAGGAATTAAAAATATGTTAGCAATTATCTTTGAAAATTCTCCTTTATTAACCCACTTAATAAAATATTAATATATAAAAATTCTTTTTTCTGATAGGTTCAGTTCTGGCTGTGAAAACACTACATCTGATCTCAGTTAACGAATACGCCTAATGTGTTCTTGTTGCAAGATCCTAGATTTAAAAGTGGTATCTTATCTAAGGACTTCCCTGGTGGTTCAGATGATAAAGAGTCTGTCTGCAATGTGGGAGACGCAGGTTCGAACTTTTTTTGGATTGACTTTTAGAATATGTAAACAACAGAGCTAGACTAATTATTATGATAAAGTGCAAAAAAATCACCAGAATGGATATTCTATAACTCTTATCTTAATAATGTAAAATAAAACAAACAAAATAAGACACCAGGGGAAATGGCATTAGGCTGATTTATTTGGTAGTTAACTAGTTTATTTCAAATTTATTACTAATTTAAATGCTATCTCAAATCTTGATAGTAATACTCAGATACACATCAATGACAGATTATTAATTTATGCTTATATCAGCAGTGTTTCCCATCCATGGAGATAATCAGGCTTTGGAGATCTTCAGAAAATACACATATACATACACACATTAAGTCCCCTAATATCATTAGCCTCTTAATTTCTCTTACACTATAGCAATAACCATGGAGCTCAGCTTGTGCAAAAGTACTGTTACAGAAGCCATGGAAAAACACCTTTGTGGTTTTTTCAATCCTGAAAATTCTTGGACAACCTCTTTGCAATGGATCATAGAATATTAGGGTTAGAAGGGCCCCAATTTACTGTTGATAGCTCAGTTGGCTTTATCACATGCATTTCCTTATTTTTTGGACATCATTGAAAGCACTAAAGACAAATGCCATATCAGGAAATTGAAGAAAAGTCTCAGATAAGAGCAGAGTAGTATTCTCTTATGTGTAACCATATCTGTGGACCCAAACTAGAGATATTCTCTTATTGAAATTACAGAATGCCAGAACTGAGTGAACTTAGAGATCCTTTTGTTCTACCAGTTCGTCATAAAGTGAGTGCCAGAGTGCTTGAGTGATGTGCTTTCTCACTATAGCACAGTGCCTACAAGCTCATCTGTCGTGTTTCTTTGACTGCATTTACCAAACTCATGTTAGATTTGAAGTATATGACAAGCCAAGGTATGTGGGCATGAATGCTGTGTGCCATTCTAAGCCTAGCACAATCCTCTTCTCTCACTTATTAGTCAAACACAAAGGGTGCTGTGGTGGACTCAGGAACTTCTAGAAGCTAGAAGCCCAAATGATGAAAAGACTGATTTCCCTAAAATAACACATTAAAGGCCGGACACTCAATTGGACCATAACATGGCTGAGAACTATAGTGCTAGGCTACTAAAATTTGGGGAGTTGTCTGTTACAGCAACTAGTGAAATTATCTGACTAATGCACTAATGGTGTAACTTGGTGGTAAAAAAGTTATAAACAGGATTTATAATATCCTGCCCTTGCTCTCAATTAAATAGCATTCTTTAGGCAGAAATTATTTATCTGCACAGGAATGTTTTTCTTCTTGAACATCTTCCAGGAGAGAAGAAATTGAACTTTTGCAAAGCTGAGTAACAAGCTATGGATGTGATCAAACTTACAAGTTCTCAGTTTTTCTGATAGTAGCACGTACTTTTTTTCTTTCAGATATGGTTGTTGGGCAATTGTCTAATGTGAAATGAACTGTGCTTTTTTTCCCATTGCTTTTAAGACATGGAAAGTGAAAGAAAGAAGGAAAGTGAAAGAAAGAAAGGAAGTGAAGTCACTCAGTCATGCCCGACTCTTTGCGACCCCATGGACAGTAGCCTGCACCAAGTTCCTCCGTCCATGGGATTTTCAAGGCAAGAGTACTGGAGTGGGTTGCCATTTCCTTCTCCAGGGAATCTTCCCAACCAGGAATCGAACCCAGGTCTCTCACATTGTAGACAGACAATTTACCATCTGAGCCACCAGAGAAGTCTTTAAGACATGGAGGAACTTAACAATGTTTAGGCACCTCTGGAAATTTCTCAGGAGTCAAGGGAAATGACTCAATCTGCTTGGGGAAGATGGTCTCATCTGCTTTTCATGATTCCTTTTATTCTTATCATTTGCTTAGAAAATGATTATGAACACCCTAGGTGGGGAATTTTCCACTTGGCTCTCTGGTCTGCTGATAGAAAATGGAGCTTCCATTAAGCTATGGATGGCCTGTCTCCATATTTGCAAATGAGCCTGAAAATCATCTCAATTTCATGTTCATGGAGAGATGGAGAGAATGTTTGCTCTTTATAGCCACTGTATTAGACTCACTGTTATATCTCATTGTGCTAATAGAAAAGGGTGAATTCTGTTTCTTACTTGGAAATAATAAGCTTTTCAAGTGACGTTTCCTGTGAGATATGTTTTTCTGTCCTTGTTACTTTTTCTAATATGTTTTTCTGATTAAAATTTTTTCAGACTATGATAAAGGATAATTTACTTTTAGTCTTTTTGTATCACTTATTTTACACTTCTTTATTAGAAAAATAGAACTTTGGGAAAAAATAAAATTCTTGACAGAGAAAGACAAACATCATATGATATCACTTATATGCGGAATCCAATAAAATGATGCAAATGAATTTGATGAACACTTTAACTTGAGTTGACCAACTGGCATGTTTTTCAGTCCCCAGATAGATGAATTATAACTGACTACCTTTGGAGATTATCTCATAATTTTCAAGGCAGATTATAAAGCAGTTTGACCTAAACCAACATCTGTTTGAAGAAGTTAGAAAAAGATCAGCAAAATAAACTCAAATGAAGTAGAAGGAAATACATATGATAACAGAAATTAATAAAATGAAAAATATAGATACAATAGAGAGGGTCTAAAAGACCAAAAGTTTGTTCTTTGAAAAGACTATTAAAGTTGATAAGGAAATAAGCTGGCAAAACTGACCAAGAAAAACAAGACAGAGCTCTCTTATTTTCTAATATATTCATTTCAGGGCTATAATTTTCCTTCTTAAAAACTTTTCTGGCTACAACCCACAAATTTTTAAGTGTAGATATTTTTGGGTTAGCATTATATTCAGATGATTTCTAATTACGTTATGATTTCTTCTTTGACCCACAATTTATTGAGGAGTATATTTATTAATTTCCAAGCCCATTGATTTTATCTCTTTCTTAGGTTTATTTCATAGCGGTCAGAGGTTATTCTTTACAGGATTTCAGTCACTTGAAATTTTGATGAGATTTTCTTCATGACCTAGTATTAATATAAGTACCATTTTAAAAAATATTCTATTTGTACTTGAAAGATACATATGTTGTGTTGTATATATGTCAGTTGGTTAAAGTATATAATCATGTTGTTGATGTTGTCTATGTTCTTCCTGACTTTTGTCTGTCAATAGGGATACAGAAGATTTCAGCAACATGATTACAAGTAACTTATCAGTTGCTGAGAGAGATGATTATAGACTTGTGTCTTTTTCCTTATAACTCTGTCAGAACTTCTCTTTATATATTTTGATGGCATATTTTAGGTATATATATACTGGTGAACAAACCTTTTATTGTTATATATTGTATTTTTAATCTCCAGTAAATATTTTATACCTAAAGTCTACTAGTTTAATATCAGCATAGCCACGTCAGCTTTCATTTGGTTGTCACTTTCACTGGCTATGTATAAATATTATATATAATGTATATGTGATTATTTACTGTTCTGTCTTTCTTATTTCTCATGTTTTAGATGTGCATCTTATATGCCATATATAGGTTTTTCTTTCTAAACCCAGTCTCACAATCTTTGTCTATGATTAATATTTATTTCATTCTTTTATGCAGTGAGAAGTATAATATAGTACTATGACTACAATGTAGACCCAATTTAACAGCTTGGATTTGGGGTTGTAGACAGTAAGACTTGATTGTAGCTACTGACTGAGAAAATCCTTACTGAGTTTCTGGACGGTGCCCAAACAAGTCATAAGACAGACAGGGTCGTCTGAAACATTATTTTTTTTTCCTTTTCCTGAGAGTCATATTATCTGACAGAGTACATGAGATCATGAGATGGGAAGCAGGAGTGACCTGCCTGGCCAGTCAGCTCAGGCCCATCCACCCTGGCTCCTTGCAAGGGGCAAATGCCAGGGCCAGATTGCCCTGACATCCAGGATGCCCTGAGGGGTGTTCCGTTCCTTCCCTGATCCTCAGTGACTGGAAGCAAAGTGGCCACGTGCAGATTCTCAGCCTTCTGTGCAGATCTGGGGCTGTGGTGTGGGACAGGAGTGTATCTACCTTCAGTGTTTGTCTAAGTAGATTTCCATCTGAAGGATGACAGCATTTTTCCCCCTCTATCTCAGATTTCAAATCATGATGACGTGATTTCAGTGCTTCATTCTCTAGCCTGATAGAGATGATACCTGGAGCTAATGGAGCCCCCTATGTAGTCCTGACTATACCGCTGCTGCTGCCAAGTTGCCTCAGTCATTTCCGACTCTGTGCAACCCCACAGATGGCAGCCCACCAGGCTCCCCCGTCCCTGGGATTCTCCAGGCAAGAACACTGGGGTGGGTTCCATTTCCTTCTCCAATGCATGAAAGTGAAAAGTGAAAGTGAAGTCCGTCAGACATGTCCGACTCTCAGCGACCCCATTGATTGCAGCCCACCAGGCTCCTCCATCCATGGGATTTTCCAGGCAAGAGCACTGGAGTGGGGTGCCATCGCCTGACTATACTATTTATATTCAAGTGCACCTCTGAATCTGTCTCTTGCACGTGGGGCATGAGTGCCATGAATAATTCTGCCTCTTATTCAAATCTAGCCTCCTTTATATCCTGGCATAAATTATGCATTCTATAAAATGATGGGGACGTGAAAAGGGAGTAAATAATGTTTAAAGTAGCTGTTTTACTGAGGAATGTGGAAGAGTTAGAGAAAGTCGGTGATACAAGAGAAAAGGTTCCTTCACATTTGTTTGCATGTCTTTTCTTTGGGAATTTACTGCTGTAGAGAGGTTAAGACATGCTTAATTTTTATATATAACTTGAAGTCCAAAGTGGTGTCTTCTTTTTGTCCCCAGTTTATAATGCAAATTATTATTTTTCATGAAATTCCTCCTCCAGTAGTTCTTAGTATTTTGCTTCTGAAAAGAGTTCAGTTCAGTTCAGTTCAGTCGCTCAGTCGTGTCCGACTCTGCGACCCCATGAATCGCAGCATGCCAGGCCTCCCTGTCCATCACCAACTCCCGGAGTTCACTCAGACTCACATCCATCAAGTCCGTGATGCCATCCAGCCATCTCATCCTTTGTCGTCCCCTTCTCCTCCTGCCCCCAATCCCTCCCAGAATCAGAGTCTTTTCCAATGAGTCAACTCCTCGCATGAGGTGGCCAAAGTACTGGAGTTTCAGCTTTAGCATCATTCCTTCCAAAGAACACCCAGGACTGATCTCCTTTAGAATGGACTGGTTTGATCTCCTTGCAGTCCAAGGGACTCTCAAGAGTCTTCTCCAACACCACAGTTCAAAAGTATCAATTCTTCGACGCTCAGCTTTCTTCACAGTCCAACTCTCACATCCATACACGAAAAGAGTTAGGGGCAATAATCATACAGTGTGACACCTGCCTGGTTTGTTAGAATCCAGCCCTCTCTGTGATGTTCAGGTTTCAGCAGAAGAAGGTGTTACCAAGGACTTTGATCCCTTGGGGCTTGGTTCTTTCTGCCAAGGAGGAGCTACATGTTTTTTAAGATTTAAGATACTTTAAAGAAAGACTGTATCATTTACAATAATGCTGAAAGCTATCTAACAACTGGTTAATATTGCTTTGAGTATGAAAGAAACTCAACATCCTCTACAACGATTTAAATTATAAAGGAAGAGGTGTACCTTTGAACTCAAACCATCACATAATCATTGAGGCTTCTGCCCAGATGAATACAGCTACTTGACAAAGAACCAAGAGCTACTGAGAACACAATGTACCGATGTCAATGGCTCTTTCTAACTAGTGGTTTGAAAGGAATCATGCAATTTTGTTTGGGGTTTGTAAAGTGACACAAAAGGCAAAGAAGAAAAGGAAAGATATACCCATTTGAATTCAGAGTTCCAAAGTATAGCAAGGAGAGATAAGAAAGCCTTCCTCACTGATCAATGCAAAGAAATAGAGGAAAATAATAGAATGGGAAAGACTAGAGCTCGCCTCAAGAAAATTAGAGATAGCAAGGGAACATTTCACAAAGATGGGCACAATAAAGGACAGAAATGTTATAGACCTAACAGAAGCAGAAGATATTAAGAAGAGGTGGCAAGAATACACAGAAGACTATACAAAAAAGATCTTCATGACCCAGATAACCACAATGGTGTGATCACTCACCTAGAGCCAGACATCCTGGAATGTGAAGTCAAGTGGACCTTAGAAAGCATCACTACAAACAAAGCTAGGGGAGGTGATGGAATTCCAGTTGAGCTATTTCAAATCTTAAAAGATGATGCTGTGAAAGTGCTACACTCAATATTCCAGCAAATTTGGAAAACCCACCAGTGGCCAAAGGGCTGGAAAAGGTCAGTTTTAATTCCAATCACAAAGAAAGGCAATGCCAAAAAACGCTCAAACTACCACACAATTGTACTCATCTCACATGCGAGCAAAGTAATGCTCAAAATTCTCCAAGACAGGCTTCAAGAGTGCATGAACTGTGAACTTCCAGATGTCCAAGCTGGATTTAGAAAAGGCAGAGGAACCAGAGATCAAATTGCCAACATCCGTTGCATCATTGAAAAAGCAAGAGAGTTCCAGAAAAAAAGGAAATGGCAATCCACTCCAGTATTATTGCCTGGAAAATCCCATGAACAGAGGAGCCTGGTAGGCTACAGTCCATGGGTCGCAAAGAGTCGGACATGACTGAGTGACTTCACGTTCATGGTCTCCTTTATTGACTATGCCAAAGACTTTGACTGTGTGGACTGCAACAAACTGTGGGATATTTTTAAAGAGATGGGAATACCAGACCATCTGACCTGCCTCCTGAGAAATCTGCATGCAGGTCAAGAAGCAACAGCTAGAACCAGACATGGAACAACTCACTGGTTCCAAATCAGGAAAGGAGTACATCAAGGCTATATATTGTCACCCTGCTTATTTAACTTATACGCAGAGTACATCATGAGAAACACTAAGCTGGGTGAAGTACAAGCTGCAATCAAAATTGCCAGGAGAAATATCAATAACCTCAGATATACAGATGACACCATACTTATGGCAGAACGCAAAGAACTAAAGAGCCTCTTGATGAAAGTGAAAGAGGAGAGTGAAAAAGTTGGCTTAAAATTCAACATTCGGAAAAATAAAGTAGTGGCATCCAGTCCCATTGCTTCATGGCAAATAGATAGGGAAAGAATGGAAACAGTGACAGGCTGTGTTTTGGGGCTCCAAAATCACTGCAGATGGTGACTGCAGCCATGAACTTAAAAGATGCTTACTCCTTGGAAGAAAAGCTATGACCAACATAGAGAGCATATTAAGAAGCAGAAACATCACTTTGCCAACAAAGGTCCATCTAGTCAAAGCTATGGCTTTTCTAGTAGTCATGTATGGATGTGAGAGTTGAACTATAAAGAAAGCTGAGCTCCGAAGAATTGATGCTTTTGAACTGTGGTGTTGGAGAAGACTCTTGAGAGTCCCTTGGACTGCAAGGAGATCAAGCCAGTCAATCCCAAAGAAAATCAGTCCTGAATATTCATTGGAAGGACTGATGCTGAAGCTGAAACACCCATACTTTGGCTACCTGATGCAAAGAACTGACTCATTGGAAAAGACCCTGATGTGGCAAAAGATTGAAGGCAGGAGGAGAAGGGGATGACAGAGGATGAGATGGTTGGATGGCATCACCTACTCCATGGACATGAGTTTGAGTAAGCTCCAGGAGTTGGTGATGGACAGGTAAGCCTGGCATGCTGCAGTCCATGGGGTCACAAAGAGTCGGACACGACTGAGTAAACTGAACTGAAAGTGACTCATTCTAAATTTTGAGTCAATGGGAGGCATGTAGGTGTTGGGGACTCAGTTCTAGTATCATATATGCTGGTGTCACATCTTCTAGTTAAAGTAAAAAATAAACCTGGAATGTTCTTATATGCTATAAGTCCAGGTGAAAGAGGTGGTACAAAAACTACCATTTGTTGAATAAACCTTGGGAATATTTTCAAGGTCTTCCTACCTGGTATGAATTTCGGGCTATCGGAGCCACAGTAGCTATTTTGGAGTTGGTTCTCTTTTGCCACTTCCAGGAGGGGAATTCATTCTTGGGATGGAAGACACTGAGATGTTAGGAGAGAATTGCAGAGAAGCAGGAGGATGATAATGATACTGCTAAACAATAGTACCCAGGAATGTACCCAGGTACATAGTCCCAGAAAATAGCCATAAGAAATTGGCATGGAGTTGTAAAGGGAGGGTTACTAATGTCAGTATTTTTCCGTGGGAACCCTGTTGGCATCTTTGGAAGGACAACTGTTCTTCAGAGGAATGCCCTGAACCATGTGGGACATTCAGTAAGCCTAGTGTTCAGTACACTAACATCCTCACATCATTGCATAACAATCAAATATGCCCCTACATACTTCTAAATGCTCCCAGTGGAGTGATACTGTCCTCCATTGAAGGTTACTAGTTCAGTTCAGTTCAGTTCACTCGCTCAGTTATGTCTGACTCTTTGCAACCCCATAGACTGCAGCACACCAGGCCTCCTTGTCCATCACCAACTCCCAAACTCATGTCCATTGAGTCTGTGATGCCATCTAACCATCTCATCCTCTGTCATCCCCTTCTCCTCCCGGCCTCAATCTTTTCCCGCATCAGGGTCTTTTCAAATCAGTCAGCTCTTTTCATCAGGTGGCCACAGTATTGGAGTTTCAGCTTCAACATCAATCCTTCCAATGAATATTCAGGACTGATTTCCTTTAGGATGGATTGGTTGGATCTCCTTGCAGTCCAAGGGACTCTCAATAATCTTCTCCAATACCACAGATCAAAAGCATTAATTCTTCGGCACTCAGCTTTCTTTATAGTCCAACCCTCACATCCATACGTGACTACTGGAAAAACCATAGCCTTGACTAGATGGACCTTTGTTGGCAAAGTAATGTCTCTGCTTTTTAATATGCTGTCAGGTTGGTCATAGCTTTTCTTTCTCAAAGGAGAAAGCATCTTTTAATTCTATGGCTGCAGTCACCATCTGCAGTGATTTTGGAGCCCAAAAAAATAAAGTCTGACACTGTTTCCCTATCTATTTGCCATGAAGTGATGGGGCCGGATGCCATGATCTTAGTTTTCTGAATGTTGAGCTTTAAGCCAACTTTTTCACTCTCCTCTTTCACTTTCATCAAGAGACTCTTTAGTTCTTCTTTGCTTTCTGCTGTAAGTATGGTGTCATCTGCATGTCTGAGGTTATTGATATTTCTCCTGGCAAACTTGATTCCAGCTTGCCAGCCCTGCATTTCTCATTATGTACTCTGCATATAAGTTAAATAACCCTGACATCCTCCTTTCCATATTTGGAATCAGTCTGTTGTTCCATGTCCAGTTCAACAGCTTGCCAGCCCGGCATTTCTCATTATGTACTCTGCATATAAGTTAAATAACCCTGACATCCTCCTTTCCATATTTGGAATCAGTCTGTTGTTCCACGTCCAGTTCTAACTATTGCTTCCTGACCTGCATACAGGTTTCTCAAGGGGCAAGTCGGGTGGTCTGATATTCTCATCTCTTTCAGAATTTTCCACAATTTATTGTGATCCACACAGTCAAAGGCTTTGGCATAGTCAATGAAGCAGAAATAGATGTTTTTCTGGAACCCTCTTGCTTTTTCGATTACTAGTAGATGTTCAGAAATCCAGAATCTAGACGGGGCTTTGCTACTATCATACTATGAGTCTGTAGACAACTCTTTTTTTACCTCAGTTCAGTTCAGTTCAGTCGCTCAGTCATGTCCAACTCTTTGCAACCTCATGGACTGCAGCACGCCAGGCTTCCTTGACCATCGCCAACTTCCAGAGCTTTCTCGAATTCATCTTCATCGAGTCAATGATGCCATCCAACCATCTCATCCTCTGTTGTCCCCTTTTCCTCCTGCCTTCAATCTTTTCCCAGCATCAGGGTCTTTCTAATGAGTCATTTCTTCGCATCAGGTGGCCAAAATATTGGAGTTTCAGCTTCAGCATCTGTCCTTCCAATGACTATTCAGGACTGATATTCTTTGGGATTGACTGATTTGATCTTGCAGTCCAAGTGACTCTCAAGAGTCTTCTCCAACACCACAGTTCAAAAGCATTAATTCTTCAACACTCAGCCTTCTTAATGTTCCAACTCTCACATCCATACATGACTACTGAAAAAACTATAGCTTTGACCTTATGGACCTAACCTATATAAGCCCATTTAGTTTTCTCATCTTAAAAACTTAAAGGACTGGAAATTATTAGATCTCTTTCAGTTCTTAGGTTCACTCAGCATATAATTTCTAAGTAAAAGAAAATATGACTGAATGGTCTCCTTAGATTCTACAAAAGAGACTAAGTGTACCCCAAAAGGAAAAGCTGTCTTAGATGATTTTCCCCAAAGAAAGTAAACTCAGGCAATGAATTGCAGACACTGCCAGTCTTCTAGAAATGATGAATCTTTTTCCTTCGTATCTCTTTTCCCTAGAAAACCATGGTTCATTTCTACTTGTACTAGGTGGAAATAGGAAGGAAATCAAATTAAAAAGGGAGGGCAAAAGCTTGATTTTAAGTGAATTTGATGAGAAATACTAATTCATAAAGTCATTCCTTGCCTCCTATTTATTTCATTTTTAACTTCCCCTCCCCTCTCCCACCTTTTCCCTTCCTCTAGGGGCTAGGCTTTTATCACTGGGATCATTGATAAAAGTCCTACTTTGTTGTGTGACATTGCAAAAAGGATCTGTGTACCCAGGAACATTCTCACCATTTCCAAAGTATCCAATTTTTGTCTCACTTGCTCTGTAGAAATGTTTCCCCTTGGGGTGTTCTTACTCACATGAGTGCTTTAAGTCTACATTAATACACTTATTTCAACTAGACCTTTAATCAATATTTCATGGGATGTATTGAGAGGACCCACTTAATCTCTTTTAGTCTCTGCAGGTGTAGGAGTGAGAGAACTCACTGGCCCGAGAAGACTGGTGTCATTTACACAGAAATGTAGATGTTCCTATCGATCACAGGCTTGTTAGGATAATACTTGTGATGAATCATTTACAAGAAGGGGACAAGGCAGCTTATGTTTTACAGAGTGGGACTTTTGGTTCCTTAAATATCTATCAGAGTCCCATTACTGAAGAAGTCAAGGATAACTATTGGGTTGACCTCCTGGCAAGGAAAAATACTAATACAAATAAAACAGCTTGCATAGGCAGACCAACTGGGGCCACAAAGGATTCTAAAATTTGTGAACTCTGATATTTTGAAGAGATCTCAGAGTTTTATCCTCTAAGGACAAATGAAACTCCATGAGTCAGAAAGTTGGAGGGCCTTTAGAAAGGTAATTTCGTTTTGATAATGTTTATAGTATGGCGGTAAGTTGCCTAGGACTTGGAATTAGTAGGACTTTGCTCAGATTCTTGCTTCTAGACTTATCTATATGAATGTGGACATTTTACTTTATGCTTCTTAAACATCACTTCCTGAGCTTAAAATGTTTAATTAGTAGCTCACGTGTGTTAAGCACTTACTATGTGTAAGATAATAATACTTGTCTAAATTATTATTATAAATATATTATTTTTATAGTCTTCAAAATAGTCTTAATAGGGAGATAAGACTGTTGACTACTGTAACTACATAGTAAGTTTCCAAGTGGAATTTCTTCTACTTTTCCTTTGTTTTCAAAATTATTTTAGCTATTTTAATTCTTTTGAGAATAAGCTTGTCTATAAATTTTAGAATAAGCTTGTCTATACCTTTGGGCTTCCCAGGTGATGCTGTACTGTGTGTGCTAAATCACTTCAGTCATGTCTGACTCTTTGTGACCCTATGAGACTTCAGGCTGTCAGGCTTCTCTGACCATGGGATTTTCCAGGCAAGAATACTGGAGTGGGTTGCCATGCCCTCCTCCAGGGGATCAGGGCTAGTGGTAAAGAATCTCTCTGCCAGTGCAGGTGATCCTTGGGTTGGGAAGATCCCCTGGAGTAGGAAATGGCAAAACACTCCAGTATTCTTGCCTGGAAAACTCCACAGATAGAGGAGCCTGGTAGGCTACAGTTCATGGGTCACAGAGTCAGACACTGCGCAAGTGACCACACACACATATCTATAGAAACCTTGCTGTGATTTTGGCAAGAACTGCATTAAACCTATAGAGAACTGACATTTATTATATTGCGTCTCCAATCCATGAAAATTGTACATTATTTAGGTCTTTGATTTCTTTCATCAGCTGTTTGTAATTTTCAGCATATAGAGCTGGTACATGTTTTGTTAGATATATATATAAGCATTTCATTTTGAAGAGTGACTGTATACTTTATATATGGTATTATGTTTTTAATTTCATTTCTCACATTTTTACTACTATAGAAACATGGTTGATTTTTGTTTTTTTATTTGTATCCTGCAAACTTGCTGAGCTCAGTTCTAGTTTTTTTTTTTTTTTTTCAGAGAATCTTTGGGATTTTCTAAGTAGTCAATCATTCTGGCTGTGAACTGTTGTTATTGTTGCTTAGTCGCTAATCATGTTCAACTCTTTTGAGACCCCACGGACTGTAGCCCATCAGGCTCCTCTGTCCATGGGATTTTCCAGGCAAGAATACTGGAGTGGATTGCCATCTCCTTCTCCAGGGGCTCATCCCAACCCAGGGATCAATCCCCCATCTCCTGCATAGGCAGGAAGATTCTTTACCACAGGGCCACCAGGGAAGCCCTGTTGTCTGTGAATAGGGAATGTTTTATTTTTTTTTCCCTTTCCAGCTGTATGCCTTTTATTTCCTTTTCTTGCCTTACTACACTGGCTAACACTTCCTGTTTTATATTGAATAAGAGTGGTGAAGGCCATCTTGCTTTGTTTCAAATTTGGGGGAGAAAGCATTTCAACTTGTCATCCTTAAGTATGCTATGATTTGTAGGATTTTTGTAGACTCTATATCAAGTTGAGGAAATTCTCCTCTATTTATAGTTTGCTGAGAGTTCTTATTGTAAATGGATGTTGAATTTTTTCCAGTGGTTCTTTTTTTTTTTTTTTTTTTGCCTTATTGATATGAGCATGTGTGCTTTGTCACTTCAGTTGTGTCCGACTCTCTGTGACCCCATGGACTGTAGCCCACTGGGCTCCTCTGTCCATGGGATTTTCCAGGCAAGAATACTGGAGTGGGTTGCCATGCCTCCAGGGTCTCTTCCCGACTTAGGGATCCAACCTGTGTCTCTTATGTCTCCTGCACTGGCAGGCGGGTTCTTTACCACTAGTGCCACTGGGGAAGCCCCTTGATATGACAATGTTTCTTCTTATTTAGTCTATTATTATAATCATTGATTGGTTTCTAATTGTTGAACCAGCCTTGCATTCCTAGAAAGAATTCCTCTTGGTCAAACTGTATCATTTTGTTTATATATTGCTAGATTTGATTTGTTAATGTTTTGTGGAGAACATTTGCATCTATGTTTATGGGAGATATTGTTTTGTAATGTTTTTGTCTGGTTTTGTTATTGAGATGAAAATTTTAATACTCCATTTTTGAGTTGGTATGTAGGAAGGCTACTAATTTTTCCATTTTGCTGTTATATCCAGTCACTTACTTGAAATTTTGTTTCAATTCCAATTACTTTTTAATTGTTTTTTTTATATTCTAGGTATACAATTGTAACTTCTATTTCTAAAAAATCACTTTGATCTCTTCCTCTCTCCCAAATTGATGCAGTTTTTATTTGTTCTTGAATTCTGTGCATTACCTAGTGCCTCTGCAATCCCTACAACAATTTTAGTAATTTATATTTTATAACTATAACAGTACACAAGGTATCTGTACATAGTATTACTAACAAATTTAACCTCCTTCCTATTTGAAATGATATTTCCTTAAAATTGAGATATAATTGATACATAACATCATACTAGTTTTAGGTATACAAGATAATGGTTGGATATATATCAATACTGTTAAATGATTACCCCAATAACTAACATCTGTCATCACACACAGTTACAATTTTGTTTCTTGTGAAGAGAACTTTTAAAATTTATTCTCTTAGCAACTTTCAAATTTACCTTATTAATAATTATAGTCACCATGCTGAACATTATCTTCCCAGGGCTTATTTATCTTACAACTGTATGTTTGTACCTTTTGACCACCTTCATCTGTTTTGTGCTTCAGCAATATGTGAATTGTGAACTTTCAGATGTTCAAGCTGGTTTTAGAGAAGGCAGAGGAACCGGAGATCAAATTGCCAACATCCGCTGGATCATCAAAAAAGCAAGAGAGTTCCAGAAAAACATGTATTTCTGCTTTATTGACTATGCCAAAGCCTTTGACTGTGTGGATCACAATAAACTGTGGAAAATTCTGAAAGAGATAGGAATACCAGACCACCTGACTTGCCTCTTGAGAAACCTGTATGCAGGCCAGGAAGCAACAGTTAGAACTGCACATGGAACAACAGACTGGTTCCAAATAGGAAAAGGAGTACATCAAGGCTGTATATTGTCACCCTGCTTGTTTAACTTCTATGCAGAGTACATCATGAGAAACTCTGGGCTGGAAGAAGCACAAGCTGGAATCAAGATTGCCGGGAGAAATATCAATAACCTCAGATATGCAGATGACACCACCCTTATGGCAGAAAGTGAAGAGGAACTAAAAAGCCTCTTGATGAAAGTGAAAGTGGAGAGTGAAAAAGTTGGCTTAAAGCTCAACATTCAGAAAATGAAGATCATGGCATCTGGTCCCATTACTTCATGGGAAATAGATGGGGAAACAGTGGAAACAGTGTCAGACTTTATTTTGGGGGGCTCCAAAATCACTGCAGGTGGTGATTGCAGCCATGAAATTAAAGGATGCTCACTCCTTGGAAGAAAAGTTGTGACCAACCTAGATAGCATATTCAAAAGCAGAGACATTGCTTTGCCGACTAAGGTCCATCTAGTCAAGGCTATGGTTTTTCCTATAGTCATGTATGGATGTGAGAGTTGGACTATGAAGAAAGCTGAGCACTGAAGAATTGATGCTTTTGAACTGTGGTGTTGCAGAAGACTCTTGAGAGTCCCTTGGATTGCAAGGAGATCCAACCAATCCATTCTGAAGGAGATCAGCCCTGGGATTTCTTTGGAGGGAATGATGCTAAAGCTGAAACTCCAGCACTTTGGCCACCTCATGTGAAGAGTTGACTCACTGAAAAAGACTCTGATGCTGGGAGGGATTGGGGGCAGGAGGAGAAGGGGACAAGAGAGGATGAGATGGCTGGATGGCATCACTGACTCGATGGACGTGAGTCTGAGTGAACTCCGGGAGTTGGTGTTAGACAGGGAGGCCTGGCATGCTGCAGTTCATGGGGTCACAAAGAGTTGGACACGACTGAGCGACTGAACTGAACTGAACTGAACCCCCATCTCTGGCAACCACCATTCTGTTCTCATAAGTTCAGGATTTCTTAGACTTCACATGAAGTTAATCATTTATCAGTTCAGTTCAGTTCTATATTCAGTTCATACTATCTTTTTTAGTATTTTGTTTTCTATTTTTTAAATTTATGTTTTTATTATTAATTAACTTCTTCCTTTTCTAGCTTTTTAGTTTCATTCATTGAACACTTGGTATATTTATTTTATGGCTGTTAAGTTTCTTATGAATACTCTTTGGTCACATTTCATAGATATCAAAACAATGTTTTCATTAAAATTTATTGCTAAGTATTTATCATTTCAGTTTTGTTTTCTTCTGGCTTCTAACCCCTGCCAACCACTGATCTTTGTACTGTTTCCATAAGTTTGCCTTTTTCAGAATGCTATATAGTTGGAATCATTCAGTACGTAGCCTTTGCAGATTGCCTCCTGTAACTTAGTAATATGAAGTTAAGCTCCCTCTGTGTCTTTCCATGGCTTGATAGTTCATTTCTTTTTAGCACTGAATAATAATCTTTTGTCTGGATAAACCAAAGTTTATTCACTCATTCACCTACTGAAGGACATCTTAGCTGCTTCCACTTTTAGGCAGTTATGAATAAAGCTGCTATATATTCTTGTGTACATTTCTTTGTGAACACTTTTCATCATTTGGGTAGATACCAATAAGCACAACTGCTGGATCATGTAAGAGTATGCTTAGTTTTGTAAGAAACTGCCCAACTGTCTCCCAAAGTGGCTGTGCCATTTTGCATTCCTATCAGCAATGAAGGAGAGTTCCTGACACTTTACATCTTTGCCAACACTTGGTGTTGTCAGTGTTTTGGATTTTGGCTATCTAATAGGTGTGATTGTTATATCATTCTTATTTTAATTTACATTTCCCTAGTGACATGATATGGATCATCTTTCCTTGTGCTTTTTTTTGTCACCTGTGTATCTTCTTTGTTGAGCACTGCTTTATTACTCTAAGGACTGTTTTTAATTTTTCATGAACATCTCTGGAAATGCATCAATTTTTTGAATTATAAAAACAACAATAATTGTTATAAAATTACAGTAGCATGGAAGTCCTAATAGTAAAAGCAAAAGACCATTCCAACCCCCTGGAAAAGTTATTAATGAATATTATACTTTCAGATTTATTATGCACAAGTAAGTATGATTATCAGTATAATATGACTATACTATACATATGGAATAACATATTTAAGTTTATTTTGCTTTCCCTCTCTACTGCCACAAATTTTAGTTAAAATCATTTAATTTTAGTTTCACTGTTCATTTTTAATTCCAGTTTTTGCCTCAGCATTTCTAACACTTTCATCAAGTTCACAACCATATTAAAATCCTTTAGCTTTTATTTGTATTTCTGTTATCTTTGCTTATCATCAACCATTTTATTTAAGATTTACTCTTTGTCCATTTTGTTTTACTGAAGAATTTCCTTGCATGTTTTTTGAATATTGAAGATTCATCTATTTTATCATAACATTAGATGATAATATCATTATCTTCTAGCATTCTGTGTTGAAAAACAAAGTTGGACAGTGGCCAAATGCTAGTTCCTTCGTAAATAATTCATTCCTTTATTTTCAGGGTAAGTTAAGAAATTTGGGGGTATGTATAAATAAACATTTGTTCATTATTTTTGCTCAGTGATCAATGTCTATTGACTCTAGTCTATTCATCTCAATTGTCCTGTATTTTTTTTTTATTGATTTTTCCCTCCTACAGTCTATCTCTTTCTTCCTTTTATTTTGAATGGATCTTCTAAGTATATCCTCTAAGTCTTTTTTTGTCATGCTTTAAGTTTCTTTATTTTTCTCTTTTTTGGAAAATTTCTTTGCTTTGTATTCCAGATCTTTAATTTGGCCATTGGGTAGTCCATTTTAATTACTTCAATTTAAAACATTTCTTTTGAGCAGTTATTTCCTTTTTCTTTGACTTCCTCTTTTAAAATAACACCTTATCTTATTCTTGTTTTATGAACAACATCAACCTTACTTCAAAGAGTCAGACACGACTGAGCGACTGAACTGAACTGAACTGAACTGAGTCTGCCATATTGAAATGGAAGTCTTCCCCTGTTTTTGATCCATAGTTAAGTTTCTACAGGCAAAGCAAATGTAATCTGTCACCAGTATGTAGATTATAGTTTAAATTATCTTTTAGTTTCTAAATTAAATCCCCCAAGCAGGAGTTCTTATCCTAAGGCTCATGGATCCCTAGAGATCAATTAAGCCCTAAATAGTCTCTAGGGGATTATAGGAGAGCAAACTAGAATAAAGCCCTTTGAAAACACTTTTTCATGGACTACTTAAAATGGAAATGGACAACTAATGGAAGATAAATAAAATCTAAAAACTGCACATATCATTCAGGAAAACTTTATGCAAGATAACTTTTTCCTAGCATTATGTGAAATTTTAACATACAGGAAAGTTGAAAGAGTTGTACAGCAAGCATTCATATACTCACTTAGTTTGGACAATTAATATTTAACTCTGTTTGCTTTATCTCACATCTATCTGTTCCTCTATCCATCAATAAATTCTTCTTTCCTTTTTGATGTATCTCCAAGGAAGTTTGAGTCATTAATGTACTTTAGGAAGTACTTTAAGAATGACAATGTATTTTCTCTGGTTTTCCTTTTTCTCATTCCTTTCTCTATTTTTGTCATCATATTCTTATGACACTAATAGAAGAGTTTCCTTCTGGGCATATTGTTTTTATCTGCTTGCTTGGCTAATTGGGTGGGTGTTTAGACATGCAAACCAGATTGGCTGCTTAAAGGACGAGTGGAAAGCTCACCTTTTCTGCAAAGCCTTCTTTAATTGAATAGGTTGACAATCCTTTATCTTGTGATCTTGGAGCACTTTGGGCAAATCTACTGTTATCAGATTGGCATTTTGATTATTGGTTTATATGACTGTCTTCTCTTTTGACTATAGGATCCTATATGTGTATGTGCGTGTGTTTGTGGTTGTTGGGGGCAGTGGATTAGAAACTAGGTCTTGTATATCTCTGAGTCCAAGAGCTGAAACAGTTCCCAGAACAAATTAATAAACCAGGTGGTGAAGAAATGAATCAGTGTTTGCCCACTTTGACTAGAGGAATCAGTTCACAATTGGTTTTTATGATCATTGAAAGGAAGTGAAAGTGAAAGTCGCTCAGTCATGTCCTCTATGACCCACCTCCCAGAATACTGGAAATAAAAGCAAAAATAAACAAATGGGATCTAATTAAAATTAAAAGCTTCTGCACAACAAAGGAAACTATAAGCAAGGTGAAAAGACAGCCTTTGGAATAGGAGAAAATAATAGCAAATGAAGCAACTGACAAACAACTAATCTCAAAAATATACAAGCAACTTATGCAGCTCAATTCCACAAAAATAAATGACCCAATCAAAAAATGGGCCAAAGAACTAAATAGACATTTCTCCAAAGAAGACATACAGATGGCAAACAAACACATGAAAAGATGCTCAACATCACTCATTATCAGAGAAATGCAAATCAAAATGACAATGAGGTACCACTTCACACCAGTCAGAATGGCTGCTATCAAAAAGTCTACAAGCAATAAATGCTGGAAAGGGTGTGGAGAAAAGGGAACCCTCTTACACTGTTGGTGGGAATGCAAACTAGTACAGCCACTGTGGAGAACAGTGTGGAGATTCCTTAAAAAACTGGAAATAGAACTGCCTTATGACCCAGCAATCCCACTGCTGGGCATACACAGCGAGGAAACCAGAATTGAAAGAGACACGTGTACCCCAATATTCATCGCAGCACTGTTTATAATAGCCAGGATATGGAAGCAACCTAGATGTCCATCAGCAGATAAATAGATAAGAAAGCTGTGGTACATATACACAATGGAGTATTACTCAGCCATTAAAAATAATACATTTGAATTAGTTCTAATGAGGTGGATGAACCTGGAGCCGATTATACAGAGTGAAGTAAGCCAGAAAGAAAAACACCAATACAGTATACTAACACATATATATGGAATTTAGAAAGATGGTGATGATAACCCTGTATGCGAGACAGCAAAAGAGACACAGATGTATAGAACAGATTTTTGGATTCTGTGGGAGAAGGAGAGGGGGGGATGATTTGGGAGAATGGCATTGAAACATGTATACTATCATGTAAGAAATGAATAGCCAGTCTAGGTTAGACACAGGATGCTTGGGACTGGTGCACTGGGATGACCCAGAGAGATGATATGGGGAGGCTGGTGGGAGAGGGGTTCAGGATTGGGAACTCATGTACATCTGTGACAGATTCATGTCAATGTATGGCAAAACCAATACAGTATTGTAAAGTAAAAAAAAAAAAAAAAACAAAATTTCCCAAGTTTATTTATTATTTTTATGAATTTATTTATTTTAATTGGAGGCTAATTACTTTACAATATTGTATTGGTTTTGCCATACATCAACATGAATCTGCCACGGGTGTACACGTGTTCCCCATCCTGAACCCCCCTCCCACCTCCCTCCCCCTACCATCCCTCTGGGTCATCCAAGTGCACCAGCCCCAAGCATCCTGTATCCTGCATCGAACCTGGACTGGTGATTCGTTTCTTATATGATATTTTACATGTTTCAATGCCATTCTCCCACCAAGTTTAATTTTAGTACCCATCTCAGTGATGGGACTAAAACTTTGCATATTGATCCAGCTTCTCTGTTTGTCATACATTTCTTTGAGCCTAGGTGATTCAAGAACCTGCCCCACTAAAGAAACACAGGGCAGGTATTAAACATTTTTTTTTATGAAATATGATGTGCTTGCCACTGTACTAGGTAATTTACATTGGTTATTTTTATCTAAGTGGCTTCCAACTAAGGGAAGATTGTATTAGCTGGTTGAAATTATTTAGTTGAACTGTCTATATGGCTAATGGATCTTGGTGGTTCCTTGCTGATTTGAGGAAAAGGAAGTCTTCCTCTTCTTTTGTGTTTGTCTTCATGATTTAATATTGTATTCAAGAACAGTGCTAGAGGCCCACAGGGAATACTGGGTTCACATAAATATTTACTTTTCAAAAATGAAAGTGCTTCAGAGAGTTCCCAGGTGGGAAAGACCAGGGGAAGGCTGTTGGGTCCAGGTTTGTTAGGTTCCTGATCTTTTAGACAAAGGACACAGACCCTTTCCTTTCCTTTCTGCTTGTTCTCCACAGGCAGCTGCAGGTCTTTGGTAGCCCTGGGTGTTCATTTGACCAAATAAAACAAATGTGGCCTAGGAGGGGATTAAAGTGTAATTTACCTTGGGAGAACACCAGTCTGGAGTCCTTTCCAAGCCAGGTACACCTGCAGGAACATCCCAGAAGCCTGCCTCTGTCTCGTGGCACCAACACATCCCCCAGACACCACTGGGTGGCTGGGTTCCCCACGATGCTGCTTTAGGGCAGTCTCTGCTTGCAGGAGCAGATAAGTGAGCTTAAAGGGGCCTTTTATCAGCTACCATGTTCACAGAGGCCATGTGATCTTCAAGGAGTTGCTTAGAGATTTAAAGCACTGATGTGACAGGGATGCTTTGATTCCAATGATCCAGCCGTTTCCTTGCAGCCAGTGTTTACATAAACTTGAAAAAATCTGCCACTACTGTTCATTGCCCTCATTTTTCAGCCTTAATGGTAATTACATTCCAAGGGCTAGGAGAGATTTAGCATCCTTCAAGTCTGGGGTTAGAGTCTCCTGTAGATGTGGCACTGAAGTGTTGTAGTCCAGCTCTTAGGAGCATGGGCAGACTGGGCTACGGAAACAAAGGGGACTACTCTCAGATGGAATTTTGAAGTCAGCCCCCGGGAAGATTAAATTTGTTTATTGACTATTAGTGTATATGAAAATTTCTGACTTAAAAGACTCAAAGTCTCTTGTTTTAAATTTTTAATTGGAGAATCATTGCTTTACAATGTTGTGTTGGTTTCTGTCATGCAAAAACATGAATCAGTCATAAGTATACTTAGGCCCCCTCCCTCTTGAACTTCCCTCCAGCCCTCCACTCCACTCCACCCCTCTTGTTTATCCCAGAGCACTGGGTTGAGCTGCTGTGTTATACAGCAACTTCCCACTAGCTATCTGTTTTACATTTGGTAATGTATATGTTTCAGTGCTGCTCTCTTAATTTGTCCCTCCCATTTATTTCCCCTGCTGTGTCCAAAGTCTCTTTTTGCTTTAACATATGAATCAAAATTCTAGAAGTAGAAGTTGTGACTTTCTCACTGCTCCGTGAGAAGACTGTGGTCTCTTTCCCAGGCCTCCTGTTATTCCCCTCACTCCTCTTCCTTCCCAAATTCAGATCCTTTCTTCTTGCTTTTATGGCCCTTCTTTACAATAGTAAAGTTGGGGCTCTGTGAAGGAGAGAGACCTGTCCTGTAAGTACAGATGCCAAACCAAAACTATAGAAGGTAATATTAAGAATTGAGACAGTTTCCCTCCACTCAAGGACATGTGCTTGCCCTTTGACCTTGCCTCTCCCTGCCTTTCATTTCTAATGGGACCTTGGCTGTCCCTATTTTTGTTCAGTTCCCAAGTTGTGTCTGACTCTGTGACTCCATGGACTGCAGCACGCCAGGCTTTCCTGTCCTTCACTATCTCCCAGACCAAACTCAACCTCATGTCCATTGAGTTGGTGATACCATCTAACCATCTCATCCTCTGCCACTCTCTTCTTTTGCCTTCCATCTTTCCCAGCATCAGGGGCTTTTCCAGTGAGTCAGCTCTTCACATCATGTGGCCAAAGTATTGGAGCTTCAGCTTCAGCTGTCCCTACCATCATCTATTTTCCTTCCTTGATCAGTCTTTCCTGTAAGAAACCCCAGTCAGTCAACCCCTATGCCTACTTTCATGTAAGAGCAAAGGGAAAAGCAAAAAGATTTTGGATGGGAAAATAGAGTTTTGTGTGTGAGAATAAATTTTTTTTCCTCTCTTCACTCCTTTTCCCAAATGAAGACCCTAAGGATGAAGCTGTTGGGCACTAGCAGACCATATCCTGGTCTTGAGCATGTCAACTACTTCTTGGGCAGTTCTCTGATTTCTGTTTGGCACCCTTGGTGCCTCTGAATCCTGGCCCTGCTGTGGTACTTTGGTGAGCCCTAACTTCAGGCTGATCTTTGGAATGACGCTGAGGGGTCTGAGCGCAGTCACACAGACGAAAAGAACTGAATCCTGTTCCCGGAATCCAGAGCAAGGATCCTGATGGAGACTTCTTCCTCTCCAAGGCTGAGCCTCTGGCAGACTTCTTTTCCATCTGTCCAGGAAAACCAGCTTTCAATAAATAGTTTTAAGAGCTTTTATCCTGCTCTTGCATCCAAGAGCTGGCCCAGAGCACAGCTCTTGGCTTTTCTCTAAACCAGCTCTGTTTGGGAATATGAAAGTCCATAGGGCTTAGTATATGGATACCAGCATTCTTCAACTTGCCTATCTTAAGTAGAAATTCAGGGGCAGATGCAAGTTTTGTGAGGCTTGAAAGCTTGCACATGACATTTTAAAACCACCAATCTGAGGGAGGTAAGATGAAGTAGAAGATAAAGTGGAAAGAGATAGCAGTCTTGGCAAATTGTTTTAAAATGACTTACTTTACTTAAACCACATATGACCATGTTAACACATTACTGATGGTCATTCAAAGAATAGGAAAGAGAGCCTGAGTAAATGAGAAGCCCCTCAGTCCATGCTTCATTAGCTTCATTATAAACTTGCTTCTATTAGAGTGTTTTCCTCTTAAAACTATGAAAATACATTCTTCCTGTCCACCAAAACATATTACTTTATGTTTCTAAAAAAGCTTTTCAAATGATCTTTGTACAATTTAGTCATGTTTTATCCCAGTTATTCTTCTTTTGGCAATGTAATCTAAAAAAGCAACTAGATTAATGAAACAGCTTTAAGTGCAAAGATGTCTATTGCAGCATTACTTTTAATGTAACAGAAAAACTTCAATAACTAGCAACATGGGAATAACAAAGTACAATGTGATATATTCATTTGGTGGAATATTTGATCATTAGTGCCAGTGATTTTTCTTTTCTTTACCAAATGCATATAATAATTTAGGAAAATATTAATATACCAATATCATCAGAAAATAGTAGCACACACAAAAGTTATATAAACAGTATATATAAACAGCCAATTGATAACATTGTCTTTGCATTTCCAGCTCTTTTGAAGTATTCTTGCATTACACACATCTTCTTAGGTGAGCAGAATAAAGTTCTGAACCCCTTGGATCTTTGGAATTTCCAAAATTGAGGACCAACATCACACTAGAAAAAAGTGTCATTTAAAAATATCCTCCAATTTTATATTGTTTTTTAAAGATAATTCGTGATATTAATGGGAACATGAAGAAATCAACACTTTTATTTATTGCTGATTGAAGAATAATAAAGATAACATTTTTGAAATTATTTTAGCATTATTAATCAAAAGCCTTAAGTATACGGATACCCTTTGACACAATAATCCCAATTCTGAGCTTTCTATTAGAAGGAAATCACAACAAATATAAAGGTAGTATGTACAAGGATGCCAACTGCGATGAAATATATAGTAGGGAAACGTTTGCTGTTGTTCAGTCACTCAGTTGTGTCCAACTCTTTGTAATCCCATGTACTACAGCACGTTAGGCTTTCCTGTCCTTCACTGTCTCCTGGAGCTTGCTTAAATTAATGTCTGTCGAGTTGGTGATGCCATCCAACCATCTCATCCTCTGTCATCCCCTCCTCTTCCTGCCTTCAATCTTCCCCAGCATCAGGGTCTTTTCCAATGAGTCAGTTCTTCACATCCAGTGGCCAGAGTGTTGGAGTTTCAGCTTCAGCATTAGTCCTTCCAATGAATACTCAGGATTGATTTCCTTTAGGATTGACTGGTTTGATCTCCTTGCACTCCAAGAGACTCTCAAGAGTCTTCTCCAACACCACAGTTTGAAAGCATCAACTCTTTGGCACTCAGGAAAGCATTAGTAACAACTTAAAGATCCAACATTAGAGAAATTATCTTTAAAAGTCACTGTGTATCTGTAATGATATATTAGCCATAGAAATGGCAAAATAGATAAGAAAAAAGAATAAAATACACGCAAGGACATATAATGGAACTATAAGTGATGTTGATACAAAAAATACATGTGAAAGAATTTATTTTGTTTATGTATCAGTCACTGTTCTAAGCTCTTTATGAATATTTAGCCATTTAATCTTCATAATGACCCTATGGGGTTGGTTCTATAATTATTCCCACCTATGGGTGACTATGGACAAATGGCAAAGAGATTGGGTAACTGGTCCCAACTCACAAAGCTGATGAATGGTGGAGCTCCAATTCTCATTCAGAAGTCTAGCTCCAGAAGTCTCTGCTCTATGCTGTGCTGCTTCAGACTTAGCCCTAAGCTATTTATTAACCAACAAAAAGCTGGAAATTAGACCAGCTACTCCATTCAGTGTTAGTAACAGGAGAATAAAACAATTTAGTATAAGCTCTTCCTGATGCTAAGACCAGAAAGAATACCATGTAGGTAGAATGTGGTGTTCCTTAATGAACATCCCTGGAGGAGAGGCCATAGCACAATTTATATGCCAGTTTTTATACTCTGTCCTTATGGTGGACTGAGCCAAAAATACTTGATTTAAGTCATCTCACTAAAGAATCTGAGCATTACTAGACTGTGGTAATCACCACTACCCACACCCAAAGGATACTTCAGCAAGAGTGATTCTAAAGGGTGAGGGTAGAGGTAAGGGAGCTATAGCAATGATCAAATGCATTAATAAGATAGCTTATTCAAGAATCAATTAAGAAATATCTAAAAGAATAAATTGGGTGCATAGTCTTCATATTGTACTCCCTAAATACTGTTCCTCTCAGTCAGTGCTAATTTAGTAATCCTATTTATCCTCAAAATTCTATGTAGGTTGACAAATTGGGTATATTAGCTACTTGAAGAGAAGTAAAGGGACTTGCCTAAACTGTAGTCCCAGTGTTCTACTCTCTGTCCAGGACTGTGCACCATCGAGCATCGGTGAAAAGGGCGGCAGTCTTCTATCCATTCCCCTCAGACATTCCGTGAGGTTCTGCAAGTCTGTGAGTTCTCAAATGAGCAGCTGCAACAGTCAGCTATTGTGGGGCAGGCAGAGCAGGTTCCTTTGCTCTCAGTCAGCAGGGATGAGACTGTAACTTGCAAACTGATGAAAAATACTAGTTTAAAAATGCAGAAGGGTCCTTTAGACTAGATATGTATCCTATCCCTATACTTCTTTCTTGTGACAGACAGGGAGGCCTGGCGTGCTGCTGTCGGCAAAGTAACGTCTCTGCTTTCTAATACACTGTCTACATTTGTCATAACTTTCTTGCCAAGGAGCAAGTGTCTTAATTTCATGGCTGTAGTCACAGCCTGCAATGATTTTGGAACCCAAGAATATAAAGTCTGTCACTGTTTAAATTGTTTCCCTGTCTATTTGCCATGATGTGATGGGACCAGATGCCATGATCTTCATTTTTTGAATGCTGAGTTTTAAGCCAGCTTTTTCACTCTTCTCTTTCAACCTCATCAAGAAACTCTTTAGTTCCTCTTTGCTTTCTGCCATAAGGGTGGTGTCATCTGCATATCTGAGGTTATTGATATTTCTCCTGGCAGTCTTGATTCCAGCTTGTGCTTCATTCAGGCTGGCATTTCACACAACGTACTCTGCATATAAGTTAAATAAGCAGGGTGACAATATACAGCCTTGATGTACTCCTTTCCCAACTTTGAACCAGTCCATCGTTCCACGTCCTGTTCTAACTGTTGCTTCTTGACCTGCATACAGGTATCTCTGGAGCCAGGTAAGGTGATCTCATCTCTTTAAGAATTTTGGTATTCCCATCTCTTTAAGAATTTTCCACAGTTTGTTGTGATTCACACAGTCAAAAGCTTTAGCATAGTCAGTGAAGCTGAAGGAGATGTTTTTCTGGAATTCTCTTGCTTTTTCTGCGATCCAGCAGATGTTGGCCAATTTGATCTCTGGTTCCTCTGCCTTTTCTAAATCCAGCTTGAATATCTGGAAGTTCTTGGTTCACATACTGTTGGAGTGTGGCTTGGAGGATTTTGAGTGTGACCTTGCTAGCATGTGAAATAAGTGCAATTGTGCAGTAGTTTGAACATGCTTTGGCATTGCCCTTCTTTGGGATTGGAATGAAAACTGATCTTTTCCAGTCCTGTAGCCATTGCTGAGTTTTCCAAATTTTCTGGTGTATTGAGTGCAACACTTTCACAGCATAATCTTCTAGGATTTGAAATAGCTCAACTGGAATTCTATCACCTCCACTAGCTTTGTTTGTAGTCATACTTTCTAAGGCCCATTTGACTCCACATTCCAGGATGTCTGGCTCTAGGTGAGTGATTGCGCCATCATGGTTATCCGGGTCATTAAGATCTTTTTTGTAAGTTCTTCTGTGTATTCTTGCCACATCTTCTTAATATCTTCTGCTTCTATTAGGTCCATACCATTTCTGTCCTTTATTATGCCCATCTTTGCCTGAAATGTTCCCTTGGTATCTCTAATTTTCTTGAAGAGATATGTAGTCTTTCCCATTCTATTGTCTTCCTCTGTTTCTTTGCATTGATCACTCAGGAAGCCTTTCTTATCTCTCCTTGCTATTCTTTGGAACTCTGCATTCAAATGGGTATATCTTTCCTTTTTCCTTTGCCTTTCACTTCTCTTCTTTCTTCAGCTATTTGTAAGAATTCCTCAGAAAACCATTTTTCTTTTTTGCATTTCTTCTTGGGGATGGTTTTGATCACTGCCTCCTGTACAATGTTATGAACCTCAGTCCATAGTTCTTCAGGCACTCTTGTCTATCAGATTTAATCCCTTAAATCTATTTGTCACTTCCACTGTATAATCAAAAGGGATTTGATTTAGGTCATACCTGAATGGCCTAGTGGTTTTCCCTACTTTCTTCAATTTAACTCTGAATTTGATAATAAGGAGTTCATGATCTGAGCCACAGTCAGCTCCTGGTATTCTTTTAGCTGACTGTATAGAGCTTCTCCATCTTTGGCTGCAAAGAATATAATCAATCTGATTTCGGTGTTGACCATCTGGTGATGTCCATGTGTAGAGCTGTCTCTTCTGTTGTTGGAAGAAAGTGTTAGCTGCGACCAGTGCATTCTCTTGGCAAAACTGTTAGCCTTTGTGCTTCTGCATTTTGTACTCCTAGACCAAACTTGCCTGTTACTCCAGGTATCTCTTGACTTTCTACTTTTGCATTTCAGTCCCCTATGCTGACAAGATTGCTGGGAGAAATATCAATACCTCAGATATGCAGATGATACCACCCTTATGGCAGAAAGTGAAGAGGCTTTTTAGCCTCTCGATGAAAGTGAAAAAGTTGGCTTAAAACTCAACATTCAGAAAACTAAGATTCTGGCATCTGGTCCCATCACTTCATGGCAAATAGATGGGGAAACAGTGTCAGACTCTATCTTTGGGGGCTCCAAAATCACTGCAGACGGTGATTGCAGCCATGAAATTAAAGGATGCTTACTCCTTGGAAGGAAAGTTATGACCAACCTAGATAGCATATTCAAAAGCAGAGACATTTCTTTGCCAACAAAGGTCCATCTAGTCAAGGCTATGGTTTTTCCAGTGGTCATGTATGGATGTGAGATTTAGACTGTGAAGAAAGCTGAGCGCCAAAGAATTGATGCTTTTGATCTCTGGTGTTGGAGAAGACTCTTGAAAGTCCCTTGAACTGCAAGGAGATCCAACCAGTCCATCCTAAAGATCAGTCCTAGGTGTTCATTGGAAGGAATGATGCTAAAGCTGAAACTCCAATACTTTGGCCACCTCATGAGAAGACTTGACTCATTGGAAAGGACCCTGATGCTGGGAGGGATTGGGGGCAGGAGGAGAAGGGGATGACAGAGGATGAGATGGCTGGATGGCATCACCGACTCAATGGACATGAGTCTGAGTGAACTCCAGGAGTTGGTGATGGACAGGGAGGCCTGGCGTGCTGCAATTCATGGGGTCACAAAGAGTTGGACATGACTGAGCGATTGAACTAAACTGAACTGATGATGGAAAGGGCATCTTTTCAGGGTTTAGGCTGTTGTTTTGTTTTCTTTGAGCGTGATTCCCACTTCTTGCCAGATGTCACTGTTATGTGACATCTGTGAGATATGAGTTACTGTCATTAACCAGGACCTATTTTATGTTCACTTGCTATGGGCATTTTATAGGAACTCCTGAAAAAATATACACATATGGGATTACAGCTAATTGGAGAGGACCAATTTGTCTTTTCAGTGTAACCTGCTGTGCAAAATACCACCCTACAGTCCTTTGTATCAATTGTAGCAGGGAGCAGATTTCATTTCACTAGGGGCAGGCCATGATTCCACCTATGCGTTTTATTTATTTTTTTAATTAAAGGCATGTGTTAAATGTGTTATATATATTTGCATTTTTGTTAAAGATATATTTGATTATAAATATTAAGTGTTGTATATGTTTGTATACACAAGTGATTGCTTAGTGTCTAAGTCGTGCCTGACTGTTTGCAACCCTATGGACTGTAGCCCGTCAGTCTCCTCTGTCCATAGATTTCTCCAGGCAAGAATATTGAAGTCGGTTGCCATTTCCTCCTTCAGGGGATCTTCCAGGGATTCAACTGTGTCTCCTGCATTGGCAGGCTAATTCTTTACCACTGAGCTACTTGGGAAGCCCATATGTATACATAGATTTTTTCCAAATGTTATATGTGTCTATCTGGCTTTGTGTGTATTAGTCTCTCAGTCGTGTCCGACTCTTTGCAGCCCCATGGACTGAAGCCCGCCAACCTCTGTTCATGGAATTCTTTAGGCAAGAATACTGTAGTGGGTTGCCATTCCCTTCTCCAGGGGATCTTCCTGACTTATCAAACCTGGGTCTCCTGCATGGCAGGCAGATTCATTACTGTCTGAGCCACAGGGAAGCTCCTCTCTGGCTTTATAATAGCTATTTTTGGACAATGATAGGTGAAGTGTGAGTTTTTTCTCATTCATTCCATTTTACATTTTATAGGCCTTTTCAATTTGAAATTCACTTTTCTCTTTAGCTCTGAAAATTTTCTTTGGTTATTTATTTGATAATTATCTTCTCTGCATTTATTTGTTATCATTCACTTAGCTCTTCTCTTAATGGATATTGGACCTCCTGGTATGATGCTCTGTGTCTTTAATCTTTATAGGCTTTCCAGATGGCTCAATAGTAAGGAATCCACCTGCCAGGACAGGAGACTCAGGTTCAATCCCTGGGTTGAAAACGTCCTCTAGAGGAGGAAATGGCAGCTCACTCCAATATTATTGCCTGGAAAATCCCATGGACAGAGGAGCCTGGTGGGGTCACAAAAAGTTGGACATGACTTAGTTACTGAGCACTCGTGTACATTCTTATCGCTCATATGTTTCACCCCTTGGCCTTTTTACTTTTGTGCTCTGAAAGGTTTTCTAGACTTTCCTCCAATGCTTCTCTTGTATTTTTATTTCAGAGTCATATTTTTTATTTTTCTTAATTAATTTATTTTTGTTTGCACTGAGTCTTCGTTGCTGCATGCAGGCTCTAGCTGCAGGGAGTTGGGGTCACTCTTTATTGTGGTGCATGGGCTTCTCAACACAGGCTCTAGGTGCACGGGCTTCAGGAGCTGTGGCACACCAGCTTAGCTGCGGCACACCAGCTTAGCTGCTCCACGGCATGTGGAATCTTTCTGGACCAGGGATTGAACCTGTGTCCCCTTCATCGGCAGGCAGAGTCTTATCAATTGTGCCAACAGGGAAGTTCCCAATCATATTCTTAATTTCCAAACTACTTTCTTGTACCCAGATCATCCTTTAGCATAGTTTCCTATTCTTGATTTGTAGATTAAATGGCTTTTTAAATATCACTGAGCCTGCTGATTAGATTTATATTTTTAAATAATTGAACTTGAATTATGTTCATGTTCAGTTTTCCTTGCTCTTTCTCTTTAAAACTGCTTTTTTTCTCCTAAAGTGTCTGGATAACTTTGAATGTTCATTGATATATCAGAGTGTGGACTAGGCAGGCAAATCTCTATTTATGGGCATGGACTTGTTACTGACAGACATGTCTTTAAGGTGAGCAGGTGGGGAGCAAACCGTTCTGCTTCCAAAAGCCAGGATGACGGCTGCTTTACTTTTAGGCGCTAACACCTCCAGTAGTTGCCTTAGTTCACTCCAGATATAGTGTCACTTTAAAAAAAAAAAGAAAAGAAAAGAAAAATGCCACAACTCTCCCTCTCCCCACCTGTGTGGTTTTTGTTTTTTTTTTTTTAAACTAAGGATAAATGTCTACCTGCCTGACTTTTGTGCAAGGAGAGAGGTATTTTCCATTTTGTTTATAGCCCTTTCACTCATTCCCTGGTTTTCAGCTCTGCTTCTTATTTATGCTCTTGGGTGTGTTCCTTGTGAGTCCAGAGGTTCTGTGATTCTGCTGCTTTTGGATTCATGCAGCTTCCTCAAGGTCACTGTTTCCCAGCTGTGCTTCAAACCAATGATGCCTCTACATTTACTTCCTATCATCTGGAAATTTGTTATAATCTCTTATCTGCTGATGAGTATCCTTCTATTGGCTTGCTGTTGCAGGTTTATACCATTCTGTTGCTTTACCATCATTTTTCTTCTAAGGACCAGGTGATAGAGAGTCTATCATGGGGATTTAGTCTGTCATCCTGAAGTAGAATCCTTTAATCTATTTAAGCACAACCCCTTAAATTCCATGGAAGATGTTTGATTTCAGCCAAGTGTTGAAAAAAGTAGAATTTACATGGAAATAGAGAATTGTAGAAGATAGACCAAACAGAGGACAAGTTTGTGCAGTAGTGTACAGATGGGTATTGGCCGTGTTAGGTTTGAAGAATAAGTATGTTATATATGTATATAATGAGTATGTTAGCCAAGCAGAATCCCAGAGTTCCAGCAGGAGAGTCATGGGAAATAAGACTTAAAAAATAGTCTGGATCTAGAGTTTTTAGTTCTAGATGGGAAAATTTGGCTGTTTTGAGCAGAGCAGAAAGGCAATGAAATCAGTACTTTAGAAAGATTTATTTGGCATGACGTGAAATATACTTTGGAGGGAGATAGACTAGAGGCAGAGAGCCAGTTAGGAAACAGGTATAATCATCCATTTATGAAATGAGGGATGGTGGCAGCAGGGAGCAAAATTGGGACGAGATGGCAAATTAGAAATAAGAATCTATAGTACTTAGTGAGTAATGAGCTACGGAGGATAAGATGACTATAAGTTTTCAGGTCTGGATAACTATGAAGAGTTACTGGCATTGATGTAGTTCTAAAAGTCACAGGTAAGCAAGTAAGTAAATGAAGTCACTCAGTCGTGTCCAACTTTTTGGGACCCCATGGACTGTAGCCTACCAGGCTCTTCTGTTCATGGGATTTTCCTGGCAATAGTACTGGAGTGGATTGCCATTTCCTTCTCCAGCGGATCTTTCCGACCCAGGGATCGAACCCAGGTCTCCCGCATTGTAGACAGACACTTTACCATCTGAGCCACCAGGGAAGTCCGCCTATCCTAACTCCACCTCCTCTCTCTGCTAAGAGTAGGTCACACAGAGTGTAATCTTTGTTTTCAGCCTAGGTTTTTACAGGCAGTAATAGCAGTGGTGGTAGCTGCAGTGATGATGGTGGAGACAGTAATGGTGAAAAGAGAGTGGCAGAAACAGTGACAATGGTGGCAATGATAATACTGAGGGTGGTGGCAGTGGCGGTAGTGATATGGTGGAGGTGATAATTGTGGGGCTTGTGCACAGCAGTGAAACTGGCAGCGGCAGTAGTAATGGAGGGGGTGTTGGCAGCAGCAGTCACGGTGGCAATGGAATGGTGCTGGTGGGAGTTTTGGAGGGGATGTTGGTGGTCATGATGGAGGTAACAGAAGTGATGGTGATGGAGAATAGAAGCGGTGGTGGTGATGGTGGCAATGGAAACAGTGGTAGCAGTGGTTGTGTGATGAGGGTGGTGAATGCGCAGATGGCTTTAATGATGGAGGGGGTGGTATGATGGTTCTGATGGCAATTGTGGTGAATGGTTATGGTAGGGACTGTGGTGGTGAGAAAGGTGCTAGTGATATTGGTGCTGACGAGGATGGATGTGTTAGTGATAGTACAAATAACTGTGGCGATGATTGTGGTGTGGGTTGTTATAGTGATAGAGGGAGTTAGGACAGTGGGAATAAGAGGAATGCTCGTGAAGCTGATATTCCTGGGGACTGTGGTAGGTGTGGTAGTAGATGGCACGTCTTAGCTACGCAGCTGTAAGTCTAAGTCTTGAATTTACCCTTGTCTACTCATATCACATTTAGGAGAGTAGGAGAAGGCTTAGTTGTCCACATAGTTGTGTGACCCTGTCCTACCCTTTAGTCACAGCTGATTAGACTAGAAGTAGACATCCACCTCAGAAGACAGTCCTTAGGCTGGTTGAGCTAAGATTTTAAATGATTAGAGTTTAATTATGAGACTAGAATATTGTAGCTATAAGATGTGGATAATTGAATGGAAAAGACTTGTGGAGTCAGAGCCTGAGTCATCACCATGGCAATAAAATGCTGTGTAGTGTTAAGGTTAAGAAAGAGTTCACTAAATAATTTATTTTTAATTAAAAATGAATAAATAAATTAAAAAATATAAAAAAGAGTTCACAAGTTACGAGTAAGCAGAAAAGGGCAATGTGCCGATAGAGGCAGGATATGAAGTGGGGGGCAGAGAGAAGCAGAAATGAGAGACAAAACAGCAGCCTTCTTCCTAACTGACAAGGTCCAGGCCTCATGGATTCCCAAAGGGACCATCCAAGTCTATTCTGGTTTCAAGTGGCCACAAAATTGTCAACTGTATCCTTTCCATAAACTTCTTTATTTGAATTGCTGTGTGTGAGTTTCTATTCCTTGCAATCAAATATCAAGAACTAACATATTTATGAAATAAATTGCTTATTTTTCATGCTATATGCAAACTTCAAGGTCACTAGGCCCTCAGTCCAGTTCAGTTCAGTTGCTCAGTCATGTCCGACTCTTTGCGACCCCATGAATCGCAGCACGCCAGGCCTCCCTGTCTAACACCAACTCCTGGAGTTTACCCAAACTCATGTCCATCGAGTCAGTGATACCATCCAGCCATCTCATCCTCTGTTATCCCCTTCTCCTCCTGCCCCTAATCCCTCCCAGCATCAAGGTCCTTTCCAATGAGTCAACTCTTTGCATGAGGTGGCCAAAATATTGGTGTTTCAGCTTTAGCATCAGTCCCTCCAATGAGCACCCAGGACTGATCTCCTTCAGAATGGACTGGTTGGATCTCCTTGCAGTCCAAGAGATTCTCAAGAGTCTTCTCCAACACCACAGTTCAAAAGCATCAATTTTTTAGCACTCAGCCTTCTTCACAGTCCAACTCTCACATCCATACACGACCACAGGAAAAACCATAGCCTTGACTAGATGGACCTTTGTTGGCAAAGTAATGTCTCTGCTTTTGAATATGCTATCTAGGTTGGTCATAACTTTTCTTCCAAGGAGTAAGCGTCTTTTAATTTCATGGCTGCAATCACCATCTGCAGTGATTTTGGAGCCCCTAAAAATAAAGTCTGATACTGTTTCCACTGTTTCCCCATCTATTTGCCATGAAGTGATGGGACCAGATGCCATGATCTTCGTTTTCTGAATGTTGAGCTTTAAGCCAACCTTTTCACTCTCCTCTTCCACTTTCATCAAAAGGCTCTTTAGTTCCTCTTCACTTTCTGCCATAAGGGTGGTGTCATCTGAATATCTGAGATTATTGATATTTCTCCTGGCAATCTTGATTCCAGCTTGTGCTTCTTCCAGCCCAGCGTTTCTCATGATGTACTCTGCATATAAGTTAAATAAGCAGGATACCACTATTAGATGCTTTTGTGTTTGGACCAAGCTCTTTCCTCAGGAGCTTCTACATTGAAAAGATCATGCACCAGAAAATTATATTTAACATCAGGCCCATTTCACAGAGTCCAGGCTTTGTTTACTGTAATCTATTACTTATTAATGCCCCCTCAATATCTCTAAATTAGAGTTCCCTCACCTAGGAACACACATCCTGCTTCTCCCATGGCAGCAATGTCTCTAGACTCCTATAACCTCTTGTATGCTCTTATTTTTCTGTCTTGCACTCTCTTGACTTACACCTTGACCCTCCTTCTCTGCCTTCTTCCTCCAGATGCCAAACCTGTACTGTCCGTCTGTCTATGGTTTTGACTCACTCAAAAGATCCTGACTGGTGTCTCTCTCCCAAGGATGGATGAGCACAGCCGACTGATAAGTTACACTTAGAACTGATGCTCTACACTTCTGCCAGGTTGGTGAGAGAGGAGGTCGATCTTTATCTACTGAGTACACGTATCAAATATTCTACAGCCTGTTAGGTCAGCATGACTGCCTTTATTCTATAGATGACAAACCTGAGACTCTGAGCAATTAAGGCAATATGCCCAAGTTTATATGAGTGTGGTAAATGAGTGTGGCAAATGAGTGGCAGATGGGGTGTGAACCCAAGTGTGTTTGACTTAAAACATGTTTTCCTTTAAACTGTGCCAATTTGCCAGAGATGAAAGAAAGCCAGTATTACTTCAGCACTCTGAAGGTACCCTTTAATGACCATTCAACATCCATTCTCCCCTTACTTCTTCATACCAAAGCCCTGGTTTTGTTTGGTGTGGAAATATGTTCCTCTAAAAGACTCCATAGTCCAGGCTTCTTGAAGAAAGGAAGCATGGGCATGTGAAAGCTGGTATGAAAGTCAAAGGTTTGTATGGGGCTTTTAGGAAAGCTACTAAAGCGTCAAGTTGGGAGGGGAGATTTTCCCCCTTTATTTTTCCTGCTGCTCGGAGAGGAGCTCTGATAATCACCTTAGACATGCTGCTGCTGCTAAGTCACTTCAGTCGTGTTCAACTCTGTGCGACCCCATAGATGGCCACCCACCAGGCTCCCCCGTCCCTGGGATTCTCCAAGCAAGAACACTGGAGTGGGTTGCCATTTCCTTCTCCAATGCATGAAAGTGAAAAGTGAAAGTGAAGTCACTCAGTCATGCCCGACTCTTAGCGACCCCATGGACTGGAGCCTACCAGGCTCCTCCGTCCATAGGATTTTCCAGGCAAGAGTACTGGAGTGGGGTGCCATTGCCTTCTCCAACCTTAGACATGACGAGATCCTAAAGGTGGAATCCACACTATAGGGTAGTCTGGGTCCCTAAAGGCAACAGTGCTGCCATATCAGTTTAGTTTCTGGACTCTTCTGTGAAGGAGATATAAACACCTATTTTGTTTGAGCTACTTTTATATGTGGTGTGATTCAAGCACCTCCTATGTGAAACACTGCTCTGGTACTTAAACCTTTGGTTGCCCCCATTTCAGATGAAGACCCTAGGTTCCAAAAAGCTTAAACAATTAACTTAAGCTCACACAGATAGTTCAGTGATGTGTCTTGACTTTAGAGCACTTGCTCTAATAGAATGAAGTCTAAACTCCTTAACATGAAATATGAAATACCCATGATATAACCATTGTCTTTTCTCTCATCTTACATTTTGTTTGTGGAGCAGGCAATGGCAACCCACTCCAGTACTCTTGCCTGGAAAATCCCATGGACGGAGGAGCCTGGTAGGCTGCAGTCCATGGGTTGCTAAGAGTCGGACATGACTGAGCGACTTCACTTTCACTTTTCACTTTCATGCATTGGAGAAGGAAATGGCAACCCACTCCAGTGTTCTTGCCTAGATTTGTTTTATGCTTTTGAAAATGCTGTTTCCTCTGCCTAGAATTATCTGCCCCTAATTTTCCACTGGGAATCTCCTACTCATCCTTTAAAGTGAAAGTGAAGTCGTTCAGTCATGTCCGACTCTTAGTAACCCCATGGACTGCAGCCTACCAGGCTCCTCCGTCCATGGGATTTTCCAGGCAAGAATACTGGAGTGGGTTGCCATTTCTTTCTGCAGGGGATCTTCCTGACCCAGGGATCGAACCTGGGTCTCTGGCATTGTAGGCAGACGCTTTACAGTCTGAGCTATCAGGGATTGCACTCATCCTTTAAGACCCAGTCAAAGTGCTACCTCCTCTGAAGTCTTTCCTAAGCAGCTGTCTCGTGACATAGGTCTTCCTTCTTCTGTGTCCCTACTGCTCCATGCTGTGCCTTATTAAGACACCATGTGGCATATAACATGGTAATTGTCTACATGCCTGTCTTCCTTCTAAAATGTCAGCTTCTTTAGAGGTCATTATTTTCTACCTCTATATCCTCAGTATTTGTTCACTGCCTAGCACATAAGAAGAAAATTTTTATTGAATGACTGACTGCCCAAATGAATAAAAGTAGGCATCAAATTGCATGGTACCTTTTAGTAAACTTCAGGTGCTAAACATCACATAATGAGACTTGTCTCCTCATGTTTCCTAGGCCACCTGGGAAGCATGGGGAGCATGTCATTGCGGGGCTGCTATTGGTGGGGACTCGAGAGCTCATGTTTCCATGGAGGCTCTTCAGTTCACTCTACTTTCATTCCATAGCCTCTGTGTCTAAAGATGATTGTGGCTTATTTCCAATTCAAAACATGGTTTTGTTAGGGAATGTGACTCAAAAGATTATAAAGATAGATCTGATTCTTGTTTGAATCCTTTCAAGAAATTAAATCAGTTCTGACACAGCATTTTTTTCCAAGATTTTGAAAACTTCGAATCCATTTTAAACTAGATTGTGATTGACAAACCCACTGGAACATTAGCAAACAGTTAAATACTA
This sequence comes from Ovis canadensis, assembly GCF_042477335.2. Classification (NCBI taxonomy): domain Eukaryota; kingdom Metazoa; phylum Chordata; class Mammalia; order Artiodactyla; family Bovidae; genus Ovis; species Ovis canadensis. The sequence goes on along the minus strand of NC_091248.1, from coordinate 76,638,299 downwards.
ATTAGCCAAGTCCCTGCTAATCTCCCAGCTGTCAAAGGCATAGATAGAAACAAAAGCTTCTATTAAACCTGAGTTGGTCCCTGAGGAGGAAGAGGTCAGAGGGGAGTGTTCAGTCAACTGTGAGATTATGTGAACCAAGTCTTAAGTGATAATCATAAAAAACATGCAAATATCCCTTTACTTATTTAAAAAGACGTTATATTGACATGAAAACTCTCCTTTTGTCATTTTCTCCATCATCTAACTGTCAGCCATTATTTTCAGGATGAAGTTCAAAACCTTTTCCCTGACTTTCTACCACTACCTACGATTTCCAGTTGTGTTTGTCACTTCCTCCTCCTCTTCTTGGACCTTCTGCTCAAGGCTATGAGCCCTTAGATACAGAAAGCTGGGGGAAAGATAACTGCAAGATACAAGGTGGATGGCGATCTTGAGACTGTGAATGGTGGTAGTGGTGGCAGGAAGGGGAGTGAGTATTGAGAATGGATGGTGAGGAAAGCTGCTTCTTGAAGCCCCAAAAGACTTCACATCTACTACTATGGGCTAGTTCTCTGTGTTTACCCTTCACTGCCCTCCAACATTTCCCCTAATTGTTTTTCAGAATTCACACAAGGGTAACCCAGTATTGTAGTGCAAGCCCTTCATTCAAGTGAAGTCACGCTAAAACCTATCTATCCTCCTTCCCATTGCAATAAGAGACTTTTCTTTTACTCCTTGGTATATAGGTGAATTTTCAGGTGGAGTGGAGAAAGCAGTGTCCATTTTATATAAATCTTTACAAAACTCTCATAGGCATTTAAAATTCCCCAAAGGTTAAGAAACATCCATTTAGAAGGGACTAATATGATTGATTAAAACAGAACTTCTTAAAGTATGTCTTGTGGACTACTTATATTAAGATCAACTAGAGAGCTGTTTTTAATATAAATCCTTAGACCTTGACTCAGAACTCTTGAATTCGAAAATCTGGGGTGGGCGCCTGAGAAACTACATTTAAAAATCCTCCCAGAAGATGTACTTTATCAGATGAGAACAACTGACTTTAAATGGATCTAGGTTCATGTTTATTGGTACTTTATAATTACGCACATTCCAGAATACTCAAAGTTGAAAAGTTACGCCTTGAGTGTGCCTGAAAGATAATTATATCATCAGAATTAATTATGATTTGTCCTCTTTCCTTCAATTTTTGCATTTTTTTTTCTTCTCATCTTACACTGGCTATATTGTAGAACAGGAGTTGGCAAATTTTTGTCCACAGCCCTAATCTGGCCACCATCTATTTTTGTATGACTCATGAACGGTTTTTACATTTCTAAATGGTTGACCTATAAGTACCTACATAATATCCTCTACGTTGCCTCTTGGCAGCCAAAGTCTAAAATATTTCCCAGCTAGCTCTTTACTGAGAATGTTTGATGACCCACCAACAAAGAATGAGAGCTCCTGTTCTTCATATCCCTGATTGACTGCTTTTGGTATTGTCAGAAATTTTTTTTAGCATCTAATTTTTTTTAATACATCTAATAGGTGTATAGAAGTGTCTCTTGGTTCTAATTTGCATGTTTCTAATGGCTAATGATGTTTAGTATCTTAATGTGTTTATTTGCTATCCGGATATCTTCTTTGCTGAAATGTCTGTTCAAATCTTTGAACCTTTATGAAAAACTGAATTCTTTCCTTATTGTTGAGTTTTAAGAGTTCTTTATATATTCTGGATACAAGTCCTTTGTCAGAAATACAGTTTGCAAACATTTAATTCTGTTGAGTGTTTTATGCAGAATAACATTTTTTAATTTTAATTAAGTCCAGTGTATCATTAAAAATATTTTTCCCCATGTCATGCTGTTGGTATTATATGCAAGAACTCTTTGTTTAACCCAAAGTCACAAAAGTTTTCTCCTGTATTTTCTTCTGAAAGTTTTGTGGTTTTACAAAATTTTACTTGTAGAGTTATAATTGGTTAAGTTACTGTTATAAGATGTGAAGTAAAGTTTGAGTTTCTTTCTTTTCTTTTCTTTTTTTTGCCTATGGGTATTCAGTTGGTTCAACAGCATTTTTAGAAAGACTATTAGTTAGACTATTAGACTATTTTAGACTATTAGTGCTCAGCTTTCTTTATAGCCCAACTCTCTATCAAAAATAAGTTAGCCACATTTATGTAGGTCTCTTTCTGTTTGAATCCTCCAACTTTACTCTTCAAAAATTACTTTGATTATTCTAGCTCATTTACTTTTCCATATAAATTTTAGAGTCAGCCTATCTATATATTAAAAATTCTGTGGGATTTTGATTGCAATTGAGTTAAATCTAAAGATCAATTTGGAGAAAATTTAACTTTTAATTTTAATTTAAGATTTTAATACATCTTAACTTTGTTGAGTGTTTGAATTCATGGATACAGAAAGTACCTTCATTTACTTATGTCTTCTTTGATATTTCATCAAATTTTGTAGTTTTCAAGATACAGATACTAAACCTGGTTTTGGTTGGGTTTTTTTCATTTTTTTTGATTTTATGCCTAAGTTTTCTCTTTTTTCAAGCTATCTAAATAGTACTTAATTTTTTATTCAGTTTCTAATTGTTGATTGCTAATAAATAGGAATACAATTGGTTTTTGTGTGTTGACCTTGTATCCTGTGATCTTGCTAAACTCACTTGCAAGTTCTAGGATCTTTTTGGTGCTGAATTTTATCAAATACTTTTTCTGCACCAGCTGATGTATGATCATGTGGGCTTTTTTGCTTTAGTCAGTTAATGTGGTAGATTATATTCGTTTATTTTTAAATGCTGAAACTGCCTAGTGTTTCTGCAGTAAAAACCTTTTTTTTTTTTTTTTTTTGGTGATGTATTGTTTCTTTTACTGATTTCTGGAATTGATTTGATGATGTTTTCTTAAGGATTTTAATCTCATTTATAAGGCTTTAAGTCCTTAGTTTTCTTTTCTTGTGCTATTTTTGTCTTGTTTGGTATCAGGTTAACGCTGCTGCATGATATGACTTGGAAAATGTTTTCCATTCTTCTATCTTCTGGAAGATATTGTGTCGAATTTCTGCCATTATTTCTTTATATTTGTTGGAATACACCAATGAAACCATGTGGACTGAAAACTTTCTTTTTGGGGAGTGTTTAAACTAAATTTTGCACTTCTTCAAGAGACATAGACTAGTAGGATTCTGTTCCTTTGTGGATGAATTTTTGTAGTTTGTGACTTTCAAGGAATTGGACCATTTCATCTGAGCTGTTAAACTTTTATCCATAGGGTTGTTTAATATTTCTATATTATTCTTTTACTGTCTATGGGGTCTATATTGATATTCTCTTTTTCCCTTTTGATGTTAGTAATTGTTGTCTTCTTTACTTTTTCCTTTCTGTCAATCTGTTCATAGTTTTACCTTTATAATTATTGTTACAAAGAATCAGCTTTTAATTTCATTAATGTTCTTTGTTGCTTTTCTCTTTTCAGTTTTAGTGATTTCTACTCTTATGTTTATTTGTGTTTCCTTTCCTCTACTTGGACATCTGTATTTTAATTGTTATACTATCACAGCTTAACACTTAACCACTTAATTTTGTTTCAACTCAAATGATTATAGTATGTCTTCAACCGGTTATTTTAAAAGAAAATAATACGTATGTCATATGACTTTTTAGGACCTGCCTCCTTGAAAATTTTTCTCTGTTGGTCATACATGAAAGCCAACCTAAAATTCTTAGGTTGCAACATTTTCCTTTTAGAAACCTATAGATGTGGCTTCACTGTCATCTAGAATTAGATTATAGAGGTATCTGAAGCTACCCTTGTTTGTGTTCTGTCTTAAGAAACAGATTTTCTCTTCTGCTAATGACATTTTAAATTTATTCTTGTAGTTTAAATTTTTCTAAGAAGTGGGCCAATTTCCAATAGTTTTCACCTGGTGTTTGATCTCCAGGTCTTTATTCAGCTCAGAAAAGTTATTAGATGATATCGAAAGTTATTAAATGATTATTGCTTTATATAATTTTTTTTGTTAAGTAATAGTTCTGGTCTCTTCATGGTAAATACTATTGGTTATTCAAATAGTGATTTACCATTCCTTATTCTATATTTCTATTGACTTTCAAGTTTTGTTTTTTTAAATTATTTCTCTGAAGTCTGTAATACCTTTTTATTTTGTTACCTCTTGTCTCATCTTATTCTCTTGAATTTAGATTTTTAAAAATAGATTTGCTTATGTTTATTAAGGTTATTTCCTGTTGTTCTCTTTTGTACATGCCAATTAGTTTTCTGAAATTTTATTCTGAATCTTACAGTGGACATTTCCTAGGTTTATGCTTTTGTTCTGAATCTTTATTACATTATCATTTTCCCTCAGTTTTGCAGTACTTTTCTTTTCTTACCCAGTCACTGTCTAGAACAGGGCCTGGCATACAGTAGAGATTCAGTGGACATTTGTTAAATGAATTAATTGTGAGGAAGGTGAAATCTTTCTAGACATTGGGTATGTGAATTAACCTTGGGCCTGCTCTTACTGTGCTTATGTAATGGTCTAATGTCCCTTTTCAGATCTACAACTGCAGGCTAGTTGGTGTGCATAGTTTCCAATCTAACTCCTAGCTTACTACTACTATGTCTTTTTTTCATTCAGATGCTATCTTCCCCTGTGTCTGATGTCCACCTATAGGAATGATGGAATGCGTGAGCAAGCATCATTTCCATGTCTACCAATGTTCATCTGCACATATCTATATCTATAATAGTTTCTCATGGTGGTTACCTATCCCATGTATAATGCTCAAACGAAAGCTTCCTATTTGTATTTCTACCCAACTGATACTTGGCTTTTGCTCCTTGGCTGTACAGAGATGTGAAACAGAGCAGAGAGATTTGTAGGCAGAGGTATTCAGTCTTTGAAGGAAAGACTTATGACCAATTTTCTGGGTGTTACAGAGAGACTTTCAGAAGTCTCTGAAATCAGTGGTGGTATAAAATGCAGTATCATTTTACATTTCATCACTTTTTTGATATTCCTATTTAATTCATTGAGAAGTTGGACACTATTAAACCCAGAGCTACTAGCCAATACCATTTTGAGCTAGAACTTCATTTCTAGCCTACTTTAAAAATATTAGAATTTATTTTAAAATTCGGCCAGAATCTAGGGCATTTATTTTGAATGAAGACACATTGCTGTTATTTCTTATCATATTCACCTCCTCCTACACACTCTTGTACATAAATATGCCAAAACTAAATACTCACACTGTGCACTCACTACAGTCAGTTGATAAAGAATTTTGAAACAATTCATAAATATTTATTAGAATAAAATAATAGCAACTGTTGCCAAAAATAGCATCCCATTTAAGTATATTCACAGCAGATGAACTCCAGAATCACTTTGTGCTGATTCACTTTTTCATTTTATTCTAATGCTGACATGTTATTCCCTCCCAAATCACTTCAGAGCTATCAACTCCTCTCCCTCATGAACTCCCAGTCCAATTAGCAAACCCTTATGTATCTTATTACACTATCTTTCACAGTGTCTACTGATTTCCAAGTCCAGCACAATCTATTTCTAGTCTGGTTCTTCCCACAGGAATTTTTTGCAATTCTTAAATGTCAAAAAATTTATTTTCAAAATATAAGCAGATAAACAAGTAGTAGAAAAATGTGTTACTTTCTTCCCAAGAAAGATTACTGCAAGATGTCAGAAAAACTATGACTTCTGATTTATCATCTACAATAATCCTGTTTTACACATTGACCTTAACCAATCTCAAACTTTTTCCCTTCATAACTGAGAAAAAATAGTTGGAGAAACTCCATAAGGTACAGAAACAAAGGCAGAGAAATGCTCAATTAAAAAAAAGAAAACAGGAAACCATAGGCTATATATGCATACACACACACAAACATATTTTCATTTAAAATGTTTTAGCAGCCAGCTTACTGATCAATTCACCTCACCTTCTTTTGACCCTTTTTTAAAACAGTTAACATGGTCTAAATCATTGCATTTACTGTTTTTAGATCTGATGTTTTTCTTTGTTTGAACAATGGCTGTAATCATGTTTTCTCAGGTCTCTTAGAAGTTATACTAATAAGAAGTAGCAGACAGTCCTCTCCCATGCATTCGAAAAGCAGATTTCTCATGTGGCAAGACAAAAAAGGAAAAAAAATATCATTTAACATAAAATGAGGCCCTATATCTGAGACCCTGTGAGGTCATGTCTGTACAGCAGATTTGACTCCTGCTTAAGTTTTTCTTATGGAGGCAGGAGTGATTTGGTGATGACATAAAGGGGCCCTGATAGGGGACTGTCAACTTTTTCTTAGGTGACAAGACTAGTTCAGAAAAACAAAAAATTATCCAATCAGCTCCTCCCTGGTTTTCCCAGGGCAAAATTTGAGAAGCTTGTCTAAATCACCTCCAACTGCCTCCTTTGAAAATAGGTGTTGATGTGAAAAATTAGGTCTCTCTGGTTCTTACCACAAGCACTGCCTTTTTCTTCTTACTGGCAAAAGTATGGATACAAAGGTGGCCCAAAGTGCTTCTTGAAGGTTTATTTCCAAGCTAAACCCCAGGTACAACTGTGCTCTCAATACCATCAACTGGGTCATCAAATATGTGTCAGAAAAAAAACACAAGTATGTGTATGTTTGGGAGTGGGGAAAGATTAATTTCAAACTTGACAGAAGAATTTGTCAGGAGGATATCTGTTTTTGTTTTGTGCGATGCCTTAATGAACCATCTTGTAAAAAGACCCCATAGAGCATGGTGTGAGGTCCAAGTTAGGCAGAGACAAACAAGCTATTCTGCCTCCCAACTTAGGCTTCCAAAGAGCTCTCCAGAAGGAGAATAGCTGGTCCCAGAGTGGGAATGGGGGTGAGCAGAGTAACATGACAAGAGGCTGGAGAGAGGCAGCCTGGGAAAGTAGCTGGTGGTTAACAGCCAAAGAGAAAAGGCAGTCACACAGACATTCCCAATGGTGGGTATGACGGAGATACTTTTAATAACTGAATTGTTTAGTATCTACTCTGAAGTTCTTTGTATTACATAGTTGATTCGGTCTTGGTCTTATGCAAACCCTGTATTAACGAATTCTGAGCTATTCATGGTTCCTGCAAGATTAGTACAAGGAAAAATACACGGTTATGTTCCTGTGAGCCTCTGGTCAAACATTTTCATCACTGTCAGTATATAAACTTGTCTCATGTGTGTTTCTATTTAAAGACATCTTTTAATACATTGTTGCTTCATTCACATGGAACTCATGGCCAGTGGCACTATAAACTGTGATTGAAAGTTGTTTATCTATACACATACTGTCTCTATAAGGCAGATCGTAGTCTCTTGCACTTAGGAACACTAGACAACAACTCAACACTATGCATGGGGAGCATTTTAAGCAGTGAAACCATCAGCAGAAAAGCACAAAAATGTGGGGGAAATGGCACTAAATGGACTGCAAAGAGAGCACTCATTTCCAGTATGAGCTGAAACAAGAAGGCAGAGTGATGCTTTGTTCTCACCTCAGCCGAGACTGTGCATGTTGGGTAACTTAAATCCTTTTCCACTCTGCTCATGTTCATGAATAACCACTGTGAGTATTGATTTTGGGATTACAAAATATTTTTATCAAGTAAGTGAACTCATAGATGTGGAATCCTCAAATGGTGGAGACTGACTTTATTTTGATATAATCTTTCCTCATGGTGACCCCCAAAATGTTTGTAAATGCTTGCTTTACACCACTTCCCACTGGGTTCATTTAGGAGAAATCAAGGAGTTAAGGTGATGTCTCATCACTGTGTTGATGTATGTCAGAGTTCCTGATGCCTAGTTAATACTAATTATTGTTGTCATTTTTCTTAGTATTTCATGAAGTGGGATATAAGATAGCAACCCTCTTTTTCATATATACCTTATAATGCATACTTCCTTTTCATGATTACTCTTACTATTTTAAAAGTTTCAGCTATGTAAAGGGGGAATATGTGTGCATCTATGTAGGAGAGCAGCATGCAAAGTAACCTGCTCTGTGTAAGCTCTATAAGGAGAGTTTTAGCTCCAGAATCCTTGTTTTTATTTGCCCCTACTCCTTGCTCCTAAATTCATTCTCTGTCACCAACAGTGCAATTGTGATGAGGACATCATATGATGCGTCACTTCTCTTAAGAGACTACTGTCAAAAAAAGAACCTTATACAGGGATCCCTTGCTTTTTGAAAGTTCAATTAATGCCACTTTGCTTTTATGAAAGACCTTCATCAGCACCTGTTTTTGCTATTTGAAAGGAATTTTCTCTTTTATGAAGAAAAGTGCTTCTTTGCTCTATGTCATTTCTACTTTATGAAAGATTTCTTAGGAATGCTCTCCTTTCGGATAGTGGGGGAAATATGTATTTATTATTTGCATCTTAGTAAATACTCTTCATCTACTATTCCATTTAGTAACCTAACTTTCCCTTCTTCCTCTCCACTCCCCTCTTTCCTTCCTTCTTTCTCCTGGAGGTAATCAATGCTAAAAGGAATGCAAGCCTTAATCAAAACACTCATGGCTTCAAGAGAGGGCTGTCCCTCTTACAGTTTCCTTTGGCATCCCTTTGTTAGGACAAGGAGCTTGTGGCCAAACTTCTAGTCTCAGTCAGAAATTCTGGCAACTGAGATCCCTAGCACATATAAATCCCCAAATTTGAAAGTTTTGTCCAACAAGCTTACTCTGGATTGCCATACAGATTGCCAATGTCAGAACCATCTCCAAATATGCTATTAAATCCTCTAAATTAATTCTCTGTCACCAGCTGTGCAGTTGTGATCAGTTCAGTTCAGTTCAGTCACTCAGTCATGTTTGACTCTTTGAGACCCCCATAGACTACAGCAGGCCAGGCATGTCCATCACCAACTCCCAGAGATTGCTCAGACTCATATCCATCGAGTCGGTGATGCCATCCAAGCTTCTCATCCTCTGTTGTCCCTTCTCCTCCTGCCTTCAATCTTTCCTAGCATTAGGGTCTTTTCCAGTGAGTCAGTTCTTCACATCAGGTGGAGTTTCAGCTTCAGCATCAGTCCTTCCAATGAATATTCAGGACTGATTTCCTTTAGGATTAACTGGTTTGATTTGTTTTGAGGAGAACCAATCTCCATTTCCATATCAGCTTTCTCATCAATACAGTGGGGGAAACAAACAAACAAACAAACATCCTGGGTTGGAGGTCAGGCCTTGTGGACTTGTCCCAAGGTTTTACCACTACCAGGATGGGTGACCTTAGCCAGGTTCCATTACCAACCGTAGGTTGAAGCTTTATTCTCTATAAATTAAATAGACAGAACTGAGGTAAACTTTAATGTAGGACTGACAAATTAAGAAGGGAAAAAAGTGTACATGTGTTAAATTCTAATTAAACATGAATTTCAGAGAAACAACAAATAATTTTCTGTGTAAATATATCACAGTCAGTATTTGAAACATGCTTCTGCTTAAAAGGGCCTCCCTGGTGGCTCAGCTGGTAACGAATCTGCCTGCAATGCAGGAAATCTGGGTTTGATCCCTGGTTTGGAAAGATCCCCTGGAGAAGTGAATGGCTACCCACTCTCGTATTCTTGCCTGGAGAATTCCATGGACAGAGGAGCTTGGCCGCTGCAGTCTATGGGGTTGCAAAGAGTCAGACATGACTGTCTCTGTGTAGCTGTCATCTCTTGGCACGTGCTGCTAGGTGTCTATGAGGCTTTGGGGCTTGTGGTGATCTGTATCTGCCTGATACTCAGTGTGAACGACCTTCAGAGAATAACAATTACTGCTCTACCTTCATGTCCAAACATTGTCCCTATTCCCCTTTTGGCTAATTCTAACTCAGAGCAATGTAGAGAAGAGGCTCGTGGACAACAGTTCCTGCTTAACCAACCTGAGGCAGTACAGTCATATTCAGGAAATCCAGAGGAATCTATTGAAAAGTTATTTGAATTAGTAACAGAATTTGGCAGGTAACAGGGAGGTAAAATAATGGCTTACCTATATAACAGTGATAATGAGTTGGAAGATATAGTAGGAAAAATCCCATTTGGCAACTGAAAACATAAAATACTTAGGGATAACATTAGCAAGGACTAAGCGGTGTCTGTCTATGTGTTACATACTTCACAGCATCACTGAGGAACATAAAAGCAAATGAGTAAATGGAAATTTCCATTTGAGTACATGGAAATGTGAACCATGTTTTCTTGTGGAAACTTGGTATTGTAAAGATGACAAATTCTTTATTTAATTTGTACGTGTGGTACAATTCCAATAAAATTCCAATAGCATTATTTTTGAGAACACATAAAATTATTTTAGAATTCATCTGAAAGAGTAAACAAGACTAACAAAGAAAATTTAGAAAAAGAATAATGAAGGAGGACTTGCCTTACCAGATGTGAAGACATGTTTTAAAGTTATGATAAGTAAAACAATGCAAGATTGACACCTAAAGAGATAGACATACCAATCACTGGAATGAAATACCGAGATTTGATAAAAATGATATTTCAAACCACTAGATAAAGAATAGACTATTTAATAAATGATATTGGGGCAAATAGTTAACCAGTTAGAAAAAAATGTGGCTGGATTATCAGAGACTCAACACACAGCAAAAGCCTCTTCTGAGCAGCCCCTGCCTTCCCACCCGCACTGGCACCCTCCATCTAGTGCTCGTGGTTCCTCCCAGCTCCCTTCTGCCCTGGCACCCTCCGTCTAGTGTCTGTGGTTCCTCCCAGCTCCCTTCCACCCTGGCACCCTCCATCTAGTGCTCGTGGTTCCTCCCAGCTCCCTTCCGCCCTGGCACCCTCCATCTAGTGCTCGTGGCTCCTCCCAGCTCCCTTCCGCCCTGGCACCCTCCATCTAGTGCTCATGGCTCCTCCCAGCTCCCTTCCGCCCTGGCACCCTCCATCTAGTGCTCATGGTTCCTCCCAGCTCCCTTCCGCCCTGGCACCCTCCATCTAGTGCTCATGGTTCCTCCCAGCTCCCTTCCGCCCTGGCACCCTCCATCTAGTGCTCATGGCTCCTCCCAGCTCCCTTCCGCCCTGGCACCCTCCATCTAGTGTCTGTGGCTCCTCCCAGCTCCCTTCCGCCCTGGCACCCTCCATCTAGTGCTCGTGGTTCCTCCCAGCTCCCTTCTGCTGTGCATCTCCTGCCACAGTCCACTGCTCAGTGGCTCTCCTTGTCACACACCTTCCGCTTCTCTCCATGCCTGCATAATACAATCTAAGCTCCATAACCTGGCATTCAAGACGCCTCGCTCTGGCCCCTGTGCCGCCCCCTGCCCTCAGGCATCTTCATTACCACTCTCAGTGCAGCCGCTCCAGCCTGCTTCCTGCTGTTGCCCTCTCTCAGTGGGTCTGTCCTGTAGTTTTGTTCTTCCTATTGATTTCTCCTCAGCTGCTCTGCCTGGTCAAAACCATCCCACCATTTGGTTCTGCTCAGATTATACTTTATCTGAGAGACATTTTTTTAACAATCTTCCTGCCATTACAGCATGTTCACTCCTTTATTATAGCACATGCCTGATACTACAGTTCTTTGTATGAGAGCTGTGTCTTTTCATCCACGGTGTCACTTTCCACAGTGCAAGGAACTCGGTTTGCATTTGATTAACTGAATTCACCCTGCTGCATAGGCTGCCTAGGAATTGACAGTTTTCAAAGGACTTGAGTGTACAAGTGCTCTCACCACTGAAAATAGTCTAAGTATTGTATTTTTAATGGAATAATCCTTTATTTATATAGTGTTCTACCATTTATTTATAAATGTCTTTCACGTAATGAGAACCAGTCTGAGTAAATATTTGCATTTTCCTGGAGAAACTGATTTATCTAATGTTACATGGATAGTTAGAGGGCAGAGTTGGAGTATAAAATCCGATTTCTTCCTTTCCAGTGCTGTGCCTTGTTGACCTCAGTGGTTCCACTGGGGAAGAACCTCAAGGTCTTATGTTACAAGAGGGCATCACTCTAATATCCACTGTCTTCCTACAGGGTTGCAGAAATTATGATTGCAGATTTGTTTAAAGTCTGAATAGAATGGAGCTTCTTTTGTGATTAATTCATCAGGCATATCAGTGTTGCCAGTTCATGGATGTCCCACCTGACCACCAGACTTTTGCCCCCTAGTCTGTGGAGTGACTGCTATGTTTTCTCATTTCTCAAGTGCGGGAGGGCCTCACTGCTTCACGGCTGACATGGCGGGCTTGCCCGGCCTCCTTCACGGAGGTCATTGGACCCTGTATATTTTCCTACAAATGTCTCTGGCATTTGAGAAGCGAGTGAGCCCCACAGCGCCTGCTTGTTCACAGAGGGCCTTATCAGTTGTTGATGAGACCCTGTCTAGGCTCACAGACAGGCAGTTTCCTCCAGCCCCAGAGCCTGAGCCCGCTGTGGAGCCAGAAGAAGGTGATAAGCCTCCGAGAAGATTTTTTAGGAGCCTTGCCTATCTTTCACACCAAGTCGCCAGGGTACATTTTCCATGGTCGCCATTTACAGATAGGGTGGCTGCTCTGGATAAGGCAGGGGCAGCCGTGGGGGGCGGGGGCGGGGAACAGTGAAGGGGGCAAATGGTTTCTCCAATTAGCCACCTTCAGGTCTCCCTCAGGACCCTGTAAGATTTGTCTCAGACAACTTCTTTTTTTTTTTTTTCTTTTTCATTGTAAAAATTCCTCCATAGCCAGCTAAGCAAACCTCTGAGGCTGGCTCCAAAGCAATCCGATAGGGTAGACCCAGATCATGATGGTAAAAGTTGAATCTTGTTGGGTCTTAACTGTGGGGAACGCTCCTTCTGCACCTGCCAGACAGGAGGTCTGTGGCCATAGAGGCAGCAGGACTGCCACAGAAAAGCCTGATACAAAGCCCAGTGTTTTAGAACAGTCGGTTACAGGCCATACATTAAAGAATCTACACAAATCAACCCCTTGAGGACTCCCTCCAGTCCCTCCTTGCCAAGTGTTCAGGCAAGGCAGCCAGAGGAAAGCACAGGTAATAGCCTGTGCTTGACTGAAAAGCAAGACCTGTTCATTTTCTTGGGATCCAGAAGATCTGTCTTCTCTTTGGAGTCTTTCTAAGAGCTATAAATGAGTGATGCCAAGGGTGTACTGCTGATTTTCAGCATTCACAAAAAGTTAAATGAGGACTTCTTATCATGTTTAGAAAATAATCTTGTTTTCTTGTTTGGACAAGTAAACGTGTTCTAGCCTCTACAGAAAGGATGTAAGTACAATCCATTTTTTAAATGGAGTGTTTCAAGTTATTTAAGTGCCTATCCATTGCATTGTTGCATTTAATTGTTAATAACACTATTTTCCAATGAAGAACTGAGGTTCAGGGAGTTAAACCACATGTCCAGAGTCACACAGCTAGCAGAGGCAGAGAGGGATTCCATTGAGTTACTTCTTCCTTCCATTTCTTGCTGCTTACTGTTTTTTAAGGATTAGTTTTGTTTTGGTCATTCCTCCAAAGCGCAAACAAGGTAATGTGCAGCCTTCTAGGGTCAACTGGGTAAATAAAGCATGAGGTTTGATGATGATGCTACAGTATGTGTGTTGGCTGATGTGGAGGGGAACAGGTGGGTGGCTGTAATATAAGGTGGACCACTCTGAAGTAGAGTTATTTTATAGGATGCCACCAAAAGACTGCTTACTCCTTTTCTTGATTTGTTTTCCCAGTGATAACATGAAGACCATTACCACTGCTTTGAAATACACTTTGTTAAGTTTCCCCCTTGTCAACTCACATCATAATCTCAAAAATTTTGTCTCAGCTATCATGGTGTGGGACAGGCAGTTTCAGTCTAGCCTCCTGTTCTTGGGTGAGATGATGCCTATACTGACTGCAGTACAGTGATGGCCACATAGAAAATGGGCAAGTGGTAGCCATAATTGTCTTATGATCGTTATTGTTTCCAGTAAGCAGCAATGAGTATGAGAATGGACTGGGTCCTTTACTGCAAAGAGAAATGCATAAACACAGTTCAGTTCAGTTCAGTCTCTCAGTCATGTCAGACTCTTTGCGACCCCATGAATCACAGCATGCCAGGCCTCCCTGTCCATCACCAACTCCCGGAGTTCACTCAGACTTGCGTCCATTGAGTCAGTCATGCCATCCAGCCATCTTATCCTCTGTCATCCCCTTCTTCTCCTGCCCCCAATCCCTCCCAGCATCAAAGCCTTTTCCAATAAGTCACCTCTTTGCATGACGTGGCCAAAGTACTGGAGTTTCAGCTTTAGCATCATTCCTTCCAAAGAAATCCCAAGGTTGATCTCATTCAGAATGGACTGGTTGGATCTCCTTAAATGGAAAATACAAATGATATGACTTCATTTAAGGCTCCCAAACAGAGCCTTTCCCAGAGCTTTTTCCCAGAGGAAAAAGCGCTAGTAGTCTGTTGGACCACTTTGTAAGTAGGCTTGCAAGGTAGCAGTCCTATTCCTCCATGACTAAAGCCTGGACACTCTTCTTTCTGGTTTCTGTTTATTCTAAGAAACCTGAGCCTTGGGGAGAAAGACAGGTGGAAATGCCTTTCTGATCCCCTGGGAAGAAGGAACTAATTAGTAGTCTGCAGAAGAGATCCCCAAGCCTAATATTGACCTTCCTGTCCAGCTTCCTTTATTTTGCAACTTGATAACTCAAGGCAGCCACAATGAAGACCACCAACTACTCACCCTCTAGGTAAAATTCCTCACTGGAACTTGGATTTTGAGTTTACTTTGAAGAAATGATGTGGGTACCAGCAGCCACAGCTCACAGTGTTAGCACTGTTGACCACTGGATGCTGCCCAGTCCCAAGCAGCTCTTTTTTAAACTCAGCCTAAAATGGTCACAATACTGCTTAGTGACCCCAACAGTCTTTCTACCTTTTGAATTCTGGGGGCAGACTCTGTCACTGAAGGTGCTCCAAGAATCATTTCATAGCATCCGTGGTTTACTTTTCAATACAGTGCTGGGAGAATGATTAGAAACTTTGGTGTTCCAGATTTATTTGGAAAAATAACAAGACGAGGACAGGGTGGGTGGTAAGCACATGTATGTCTACTTTATTGATGATGAAATAGAAGACAGAAGGTTACACTAACTCTGAGAATTTAAATCCTGAAAGGTTCCTGGAGCCCAGAGAGCAAAATGCCTGGGTTTGTCTGGTTGTGCATTTAACACAGCTTGACTGACTAGCAGGAGGGGCTCTATTTTCCAACTTTGTGCTCTAATCTGGGAAGTATGCCTCAAGGGGACTCTAAGAAGCTGGTTTTAGTATCCCTAAGGCCCAAAGTCTGTGACTCAATACCCTCTCTTGACCACTAACCCTGCCACGTGGATGTCACACCTCTCTTACTTACGGTGCAACTTTACCCCGGAGATCTCTGTCTCACCAAGAAGGAATGTGTGAATTGCCCCCTGGGGACTCCCCATTACTTGAGTTACTGCATGTCCCAGCATTTATGAGTCTTCCTTCTCACATATTTTTACTGGTAAAATGGAGAAAGAAATTTTCCATTCGAAAAATAAATACAATATGTAATTTTATTTTTTAAACGAAAGGCATAATTTTTTCCTTCTCTACAGTAAAGTCTCTTTTATCCATCATCTAATCAACTACAAATTCAGTAACCCAAGATTTTAAAAAAAAATCAGTTGTCTTAATAAAATGAGGACAAATAATAAACACTGCTCCACTAGGAAAAAATGTGAAAGCAGTTTTCAGAGAATACAATAGTGGAGCCAATATGCTTTTCACTTAATACCCAAATCAGCATTTCTTAAAGCATGTGCACTGGGATAACCAGGTATCAGAGGCCCGAGGAGGAAGGACCCCACTTCCCTGAACCTTGGAAACTCTGAAAACCACTACCTGGCACTCCCACATCTGCTGTACCAAGATCTTGAGGCATGGTTCATAATTCTCAAAGTTCTTTCCAAATAATTCAGTCTCATTTGATTGGCAAATGTAGCTTTGCTGCCGCTGCTGCTGCTAAGTCGCCTCAGTCGTGTCCGACTCTGTGCAACCCCATAGATGGCAGCCCACCAGGCTCCTCTGTCCCTGGGATTCTCCAGGCAAGAATACTGGAGTGGGTTGCCATTTCCTTCTCTAAAATGTAGCTTTATTGCCCTTTAATTCTTTGAGAATTAATTGGCTTTTTGGTGCAACTGACATAACTCAGCCAGCTATTGGCATAACTAGTGAGTCACAGAGCTCTCCTATTTTCTCTGGAAAAGTTTGGGGCTTTTTGCATGTGTAAAAAGGAAGGTGATTTATTTTTTCCTTTTCCAAATTTGCTGAGTTACTTTCAGTGAGTGTCAAAGATGGCCTTCATTTTATTCACTAGTCAGTTTTAGGCTATTTAGACTTTTCCTTTCTCCTACTGAAGTGACTTCAGAATCTAAAGTAAATATTTACTTTAAAAATCTGTGTCCTGAGCAACCCAAATGTCCATTGATACATGAATGAATAAGTAAAATGTGGTATTTAAATGCAATGGAATATTATTTGACTATTAAAAAGAGATTCTGACACATGCTACATGTATGAACCTTGAGCCCATTACGCTAAGTGAAATAAACTAGACAGAAAAAGACAAAATATTGTACAGTGTCACTTGTGAGATACCTGGAGCAGTCAAATCAAATCCATAGAAACAGACAGTATAATGCTGATTGCTAGGGGCTGAGGGGAGGAGGGGGTGAAGAATTATTACTTCATGGGTGCAGGGTTTCAGTTTCACAAGATGAAAAGAGTTCTGGAGATGGATGGGTATGATGGTTGCCCAATAATGTGGAAGTATTTAATGCCACTAAACTGTCAAAAAAAGAGACATGGTTAAAAATATTAAATTTTATGTTATATATATATATGTTGCCACAAGTTAAATATTTTCATATCCTGCAGATATTGCCATCCCTTGGCCATGATTTGGGGGGTTTTGGATAGAAAATGAAGATGCAGCTGTCTCTCCAGAGTACTTGGGAACAGCTCTGAAGCTTTCAATTCTGTCAAGCAGATGCCAGAGTTCAGTTGCCTGCAGTCAGGATCCCTGATGTCCAGGACACTTAACAGAGCCTTTTCCTGGGTCCATGTTTTTTCTTGACAAAGTGATAATGCTCCTAATTAGTGAGGAGACCTGCGCCCGGACAGCCTGACAAGCTGGGCCCTTGGCCACTGGGCTGGAGAGGGAGGGGGCAGAGGGCTGTCTGCAGGGCCAGCTCGGGGGCTTAAGCTGATCTGCTTGGGAGCAGGTGAGCACCCAGCAGACAAGAGGCAGGGGCTGGAGGGAAGAAGAGGCCCATAGATAGAGAGGGCAAGAGGGGCATGTTTTGCTGACAGAAAAGAGATATATTTTAGACTGACTTCTAATGCTAGCTATGCCTTAATCTCATTGCCAGAGCACAATGCTCTCAGGATAACCTGAATTAGTGTCTTCTATACTCTTCCTCTAGTAAGGACCCAAGGAGACTGCAAAAGTGTCTCTCTTCTCTCTTTATGCTTCTTTCTAGATAATCAAAACCCATAAGGATTCTTTTCCAAAAAAATTTTTTTTTCCATTTATTTGGCAGTACCAGGTCTTAGTTGCAGCATGCAAACACTTAGTTGTATGTAGCACATGGCATCTAGTTCCTTGACCAGGGATTGAACCTGGGCCCCCAGCACTGGGAGTGCAGTGTCTTATCCACTGGACAACCATCAGAGAAGTCCCCATGAGAACTCTTAATGAATGATTTAAAACAAATCAGGGGACCTTAACAGCTAAAGGTCACCTCCAACTGTGTGGCATCGTGCCCTTTCTCTTCTCTTCTGTCTCTCCTGGGAGAGGCCCTCACATCTTGAAGACCGTTGTCCTCACTGACCTCCATAATGCAACTGTGAGTTGAATAGTGGCCTCCAAATACAAATCCACCCAGAACCTGTCTATATCATCATATCTGGAAAAAATGTTTTCACAAATGTAATTAAGGATTTGCAATTTGGATTTGGAGATAAGATCATCCTGGATTATACAGGTGTTCCCTAAGTCCAATGAAAGTGTCCACGTCACAGGAAGGCAGAGGGAGATCTGAGACACAGAGGAGAGGCCATTTGAGGTTAGAGAGAAATTGGAGGGATACAGCTACAAACCCACTTGACTTCACATTCCAGGATGTCTGGCTCTAGGTGAGAGATCACGCCATCATGATTATCTGGGTCATGAAGATCATTTTTGTACAGTTCTTCTGTGTATTCTTGCCACCTCTTCTTAATATCCTCTTCTGTTAGGTCCATACCATTTCTGTCCTTTATCGAGCCCATCTTTGCATGAAATGTTCCCTTGGTATCTCTAATTTTCTTGAAAAGGTCTTTAGTCTTTCCCATTCTGTTGTTTTCTTCTATTTCTTTGCACTGATCGCTGAGGAAGGCTTTCTAATCTCTTCTTGCTATTCTTTGGAACTCTGCATTCAGATGCTTATATCTTTCCTTTTCTCCTTTGCTTTTGGCTTCTCTTCTTTTCACAGCTATTTGTAAGGCCTCCCCACATAGCCATTTTGCTTTTTTGCATTTCTTTTCCATGGGGATGGTCTTGATCTCTGTCTCCTATACAATGTTACGAACCTCCATCCATAGTTCATCAGGCACTCTATCTATCAGATCTAGTCCCTTAAATCTATTTCTCACCTCCACTGTATAATCATAAGGAATTTGACTTAGGTCATACCTGAAGGGTCTAGAGGCTTTCCCTACTTTTTTCAATTTGAGTCTGAATTTGGCAATAAGGAGTTCATGATCTGAGCCACAGTCAGCTCCCAGTCTTGTTTTTGTTGACTATATAGAGCTTCTCCATCTTTGGCTGCAAAGGATACAATCAATCTGATTTCGGTATTGACCATCTGGTGATGTCCATGTGTAGAGTCCTCTCTTGTGTTGTTGGAAGAGGGTGTTTGCTATGACCAGTGCATTCTCTTGGCAAAACTCTATTAGCTTTTGCCCTGCTTCATTCCATATTCCAAGGCCAAATTTGCCTGTTACTCCAGATGTTTCTTGACTTCCTACTTTTGCATTCCAGTTCCCTATAATGAAAAGGACATCTTTTTTGGGTGTTAGTTCTAAAAGGTCTTGTAGGTCTTCATAGAACTGTTCAACTTCAGCTTCTTCAGCGTTACTGGTTGGGGCATAGACTTGGATTACTGTGATATTGAATGGTTTGCCTTGGAAATGAACAGAGATGATTCTGTCGTTTTTGAGATTGCATCCAAGCACTGCATTTCGGACTCGTTTGTTGACCATGATGGCTACTCCATTTCTTCTGAGGGATTCCTGCCCGCAGTAGTAGATATAATGGTCATCTGAGTTAAATTCACCCATTCCAGTCCATTTTAGTTCGCTGATTCCTAGAATGTTGACGTTCACTCTTGCCATCTCCTGTTTGACCACTTCCAATTTGCCTTGATTCATGAAGCGACTTAGCAGCAGCAGCAGCAGATGGACCTAACATTCCAGGTTCCTATGCAATATTGCTCTTTACAGCATCAGACCTTGCTTCTATCACCAGTCACATCCACAAATGGGTATGGTTTTTGCTTTGGCTCCATCCCTTCATTCTTTCTGGAGTTATTTCTCCACTGATCTCCAGTAGCATATTGGGTACCTACTGACCTGGGGAGTTCCTCTTTCAGTATCCTATCATTTTGCCTTTTCATACTATTCATGGGGTTCTCAAGGCAAGAATACTGAAGTGGTTTGCCATTCCCTTCTCCAGTGGACCACATTCTGTCAGACCTCTCCACCATGACCCATCCATCTTGGGTGGCCCAACACGGCATGGCTTAGTTTCACTGAGTTAGACAAGGTTGTGGTCCGTGTGATTAGAATGACTAGTTTTCTGTGATTATGGTTTCAGTGTGTCTGCCCTCTGATGCCCTCTCGCAACACCTACCGACTTACTTGGGTTTCTCTTACATTGGACATGGGGTATCTCTTCACGGCTGCTCCAGCAAAGTGCAGTCACTGCTCCTTACCTTGGATGAGGGCTATCTCCTCACTGCCACCCCTCCTGACCTTGAACGTGGAGTAGCTCCTCTCAGCCCTCCTGCGCCCGCAGAGCCACTGCTCCTTGGATGTGGGCTTGCTCCTCTAGGCCACTGCCCCCGACCTCAGGCGTAGGGTAGCTTCTCCCGGCCACCGCCCTTGACCTCGGACATGGGGTAGCTCCTCTTGGCCGCTCCTGGATCACTACGAACAAAGCTAGTGGAGGTGATGGAATTCCAGTTGAGCTATTTCAGATCCTGAAAGATGATGCTGTGAAAGTGCTGCACTCAATATGCCAACAAATTTGGAAAACTCAGCAGTGGCCACAGGACTGGAAAAGGTCAGTTTTCATTCCAATCCCAAAGAAAGGCAATGACAAAGAATGCTCAGACTACTGCACAATTACACTCATCTCACACGCTAGTAAAGTAATGCTCAAAATTCTCCAAGCCAGGCTTTAGCAATATGTGAACCGTGAACTTCCAGATGTTCAAGCTGGTTTTCGAAAAGGCAGAGGAACCGGAGATCAAATTGCCAACATCCGCTGGATCATCGAAAAAGCAAGAGAGTTCCAGAAAAACATCTATTTCTGCTTTCTTGACTATGCCAAAGCCTTTGACTGTGTGGATCACAATAAACTGTGGAAAATTCTGAAAGAGATGGGAATACCAGACCACCTAACCTGCCTCTTGAGAAATCTGTATGCAGGTCAGGAAGCAACAGTTAGAACTGCACATGGAACAACAGACTGGTTCCAAATAGGAAAAGAAGTACGTCAAGGCTGTATATTGTCACCCTGCTTATTTAACTTCTATGCAGAGTACATCATGAGAAACGCTGGGCTGGAAGAAGCACAAGCTGGAATCAAGGTTGCCGGGAGAAATATCAATAACCTCAGATATGCAGATGACACCACCCTTATGGCCGAAAGTGAAGAGGAACTAAAAAGCCTCTTGATGAAAATGAAAGAGGAGAGTGAAAAAGTTGGCCTAAAGCTCAACATTCATGGCATCTGGTCCCATCACCTCATGGGAGATAGATGGAGAAACAATGGAAACAGTGTCAGACTTTATTTTTGGAGGCTCCAAAATCACTGAAGATGGTGATTGCAGCCATGAAATTAAAGGACGCTTAATCCTTGGAAGGAAAGTTATGACCAACCTTGATGGCATATTCAAATCAGAGACATTACTTTGCCAACAAAGGTCCATCTAGTCAAGGCTATGGTTTTTCCAGTGGTCATGTATGGATGTGATATTTGTACTATAAAGAAAACTGAGCACCGAAGAATTGATGCTTTTGAACTGTGGTGTTGGAGAAGACTCCTGAGAATCTCTTGGACTGCAAGGAGATCCAACCAGTCCATTATAAAAGAAATCAGTCTTGGGTGTTCTTTGGAAGGAATGATGCTAAAGCTGAAACTCCAGTACTTTGGCCACCTCATGGGAAGAGTTGACTCATTGGAAAAGACTCTGATGCTGGGAGGGATTGGAGGCAGGAGGAGAAGGGGAGGACAGAGGATGAGATGGCTGGATGGCATCACCGACTCGATGGACATGAGTTTGAGTGAACTCCAGGAGTTGGTGATGGACAGGGAGGCCTGGCATGCTGCGATTCATGGGGTCGCAAAGAGTCAGACATGATTGAGTGACTGAACTGAACTGAACTGAGCCACAAACCACTGGTAAAGAGTCTGTCTGCAATTTAGGAGACCCCACTTCAATTCCTGGGTCAAGAAGATCCTCTGGTAAAGGGATAGGCTACCCACTCCAGAATTGTTGGGCTTCCTGGTGGCTAAGACGGTAAAGAATCCACCTGCAATGAGGGAGACCTGGGTTGATCCCTGGTTTAGGAAGATCCCCTGGAGAAAGGCATGGCAACCCACTCCAGTATACTTGCCTGGAGAATCCCTATGGACAGAGGAGCCTAGCAGGCTACAGTCCATGGAATCACATAGAGTTTGACATGACTGAGTGACTAAGCACAGCACAGCACAACTCCAAACCAAAGAATTTCTGAAAGTGGCAAAAATCATTCCGTCTCTAGAGCCTTTGGAGAAAGTGCGGCCCTGTTGGCCCTTGATTTCAGATGTCTGGTATTCAGAACTATGACAGTATAAATTCTTGTTGTTTTAAGCCATTAAATTTGTTGCAGCAACTTTAGAAAATGAATTACAAATGTCAATACTTAAAACCAGCATGGTGGTCTTTATTGCTGAATTGTTACTGTGGAACTTGCTATTTGTTTCCTTGAGAAAGAGCCACATCAGTGGCATGTTGGCAGTGCTTCTTACTTCTCACACTGTGTGCCCATGCATCACCCGGGGACCCTGTTTTGGGGCAGGCTGTGAGACAGCCTCAGCGCTGGGGTCCATGATTCTGTCTTTGTGCCTTATCTTTCTCACCTATTAACGAGTTTGGGCTAGTGTTGCTCAAGTTTCCTCTAGCTCGAATTTTCTGTGAGTATGAGATGCTTTCCACACACAGACAGAAGACTCTGGGGTCCCAGTGTCCACCTTGATCTTTGAACACCAACCTTCACTTTCAGTGTGAGGCCTTTCTTCTCATTTTGCCTATACCAGAGCATAAAATGTCCTGATTCTCTGCAATGTAAAAGAAAGTGATAGAACACTCCTTTGTCCATTGCTGCTGTGGTTTTCTCACTGGTCAGCTGAGGCATCACCCCCCACTCCCACTCCCTACCCCTACCCTCTGCCAAGTGAGTTGTGAGCTTTCTTTTGAAGAGCTAATTCACATGAATGAATTGTTGCTGAGCCTCCATTTTCAGAGAAGGGTGTGTGTGTGTGTGTGTGTGTGTGTGTGTGTGTGTGTGTGTGTGGGTGGGTGTTAATAATCCTCACTGACCACATCCCCGTGGTCAGCTTGTGCACATAACTGAGTGTGAAGTCTAACTGTTCAGAGTCTGCAACTGTGATTTGTGTTCCCTTGGCACAGTCTGGAAAATACCCATTCTCTGTGGGTGTTGCTCTGTGGGCATAAAATGTCCACTGCCTTTATCAGAATGTCACTCCCTTAATACATGGTTTTAACAAAAAGCACTTTACTTCTAAGATTGACACTGTAGAAAATTGCGAAAATGCTACATGAGTGTCCCATAATCCCAGTAGGATGGCTATTTTCAAAAGTCACATTTCCATTCCTCTGAGTTCTTATTGCCTGAGCACACATCTAGAAGTAAGCACTTGAGAGATTTGGTTTTAAAAAACCTGATAAGGCGGGAGCCATTGTTCTTTCCTGGGTGTCCTTTCCTGGTATCTGTTGCTCAGTCTGAATAACTGCTCCCTGTGACCTTATTCTTGCTACATCTTGCTTCATCTCTGACTGCATATTGGAAAATTCTTCCCATGTGTTTGAGTTCAAATTCTCAAGAGAAAGAATCTAATCAGAGGAGGATCTTTTTTTTCCCCCCTTGGGGCTACTACAAAATTGTTGGTCAACCTCTGATTGGTTCTCCCAGATCATGTGGTCCTGGGTCATGTGACTCAAATTGACCAAATCAGCTGTGGCTCAGGTATCACAGGACACAAACCACAATCCAGGCAGCAGAGGACTGGGGGCCAGTCAGACTTTCTGTGAAGACGATGTGGGAAGGGCTGGTGATGACCCAGTTTCCAGGGCACATGCTTCCCTCATCTTTCTCTGAAAGGGCTATAGATGTAAAAGGCCTATGTGGAGACTCAGGGGACTGGAGGTCATAGCTGTACAGTAAGTACCAGTGTTTCTTTGTCTCAGTCTTCGAAGCTGAGAAGTGGTAAAGTCAAAGTCACAGAGAATTGAAACTGACCTTCTTGAAATAAGTGTGTTTAGGAACCAAAAATAAGCTGGTGCCCTTGTAGAGGTTCAGTCCGACATATCAAAACATTGTCAGGGAGAGCAGGCTGCAGAATTTCTGGGAAGTGATGGGTGTGAGAGGGCAGGAGAGGCAAGCTCTCAGCCATGAATGTGTGGTGTGCACTTGGACATGAATCAGGCGGAGCCTACCACACTGCACATCAAGGGTCACGGCACTGTGTGAATTCCATTTGCAGGTTCCCTTTTTAAAAGGCAGAGCTGACCTCCCCAGCTCTAATGGAGAGGAGCAGCCTCAGGATGTCAACCAGAGAGGAGCAGGTTTCCCCAGCACTCAGGAGACTTCGATTGTCTCAGTCGGGCATCCACTTTGTTTCTGCTGGCCTCAGCTCCCCACTCCATTGCCACCTCCTTCCCACTTTCTGTACTGCTCACTTTTACTAAAGATTTCATGTGTTTGAACAGCATAATGTGTCATCAAATGTGACTCGACTTTTAGAATAATGCAATAAAGCTTCTGGAAGAAAATTAAGAATATCTTCACATCTTCATATCAGAAGCTAGGTAAAAGATTTAAGATATAAAAAGCACTAACCATAAAGAAATAAGCAAATTGGGAATGTCAAAATTAAAAGTTTATGCATATCAAAAGATGTTATCCAGAAAATAAAAAGAAAGCAAAGACTGAGAGAAATATCTATGATATGCATTTTTATATTATGATAAATACTTTTATAAATGCATAAATATTATGATATATATTACTACAAATCAGTAATAAAAATATAAACAACCCAATAAAAAATAAGCTAAAGACTTGAACAGACGCTAAATGGTCTTTAAATCATGCAGAGAGCTCAATGTTATTACTCATCAGGAAAATGTAGTTTAGAAACCGCAAGGTGTTATCACTTCATAGCCACTCCGGTAGTTGTAATAATTTAAAAGGTTTATAGCATGAACAGTATATTAACTTGATGTGGAAAAATGGGACTCACATATGTTGCTGTTGAAAGGGCAAATGGATAGCCACTTTGGATAACTGTTTAGCACTTATTCTTTAGCTGTTAAGAATACACTTATACCACAATCACCAGTTCATTTCTAGGTATTTACCCCAAAGGGATGAAAGCATATACCCATACATGGACTTGTTCAAGAATGGTCATAATGGTTTTATTTTTAATAATGAAAAACTGGAAAGAGCAAACATGCCCAATAATAGGTTAATGTGTAAACAATCTGTGTTGTATATTCTTATAATGGAATTAATACCAAAAAAGTTCTGATATACACAAAAATGTGATTAAATCTAAAAACAATTATGGGTGCTAGACACAACCGACTACTTTCTTTGTGATTCTGTTTATATAAATTTGTAAAACTCACAAAAATCAACTATAGTGATAGAAATCAGAGCAATGGTTTTCTTGTAGGGGTGGAGCAAGGGGCAGAGAATGCCTGGAAAGGGTACTAGGAACTTTCTGGGGTGATGGGAATGTTTTATATCTTTTTAAATCTTTATTTCTTTTGATTAACTTTTATTGGAGTACAGTTGATTTACAGGGTTGTGCTAGTTTCTGCTGTTTGGCAAAGTGAATCAGTTATACATATACATATATCCACTCTTTTTTCAGATTCTTTTCCTATATAAGTCATTACAGAACATTAAGAGTTCCCTGGGATAAATTGGGAGACTGGGGTTTACATGTACACAGTGCTATATATAAAATAGATAACTAATAAGATCCTACTATATAGAAGGAAATGTTTTATATCTTAAGTGGGATGTTACTTACATGATGTAGTTGATGCTATGGTACCCTGTCCAGATGCCCTCTTTAGGACTCACAGACCCATGCCCCAGTGCTGGGAATATCAGTCAGGATAACTTACATCTGCATTCCTTACTGGATATTGCCCTTGGCTCCAGAGAAATGCCTTGCCCCGCTGTCTTCCGTGGAGTGGCCATGACTAATGACTGTTCAATGCAAGGATTCAAAGACCCAACCCCTTGCCTTACTTTGGACACTCTAAAGGACCATCCCTTCTCCAAAGCTTCCCATAGGATCAGCCAAGGCTTCAGTTGCAACAACATTGCAGATCAGCTTCTCTTTGTTCTTAGCCCTGCCTGTCCCACTGTATCACTTTAGAGTGTATACTAGTAAACTTTATGCATCAGCTTTCCACTTCAGGATCTGTTTCCAGAAAATTGAACCAAAAATGGTCCTGGGAATGAACTCTAAAATAGGATTTTGGAGCTGGGTAAATGGCCAACCAACTGGCAATGAGAATCCCATGAAGAGTCCTTAGCATGCTTTATGGTATGGTTGTTAAAATGTGTACAGGTGGTAGACACGATCGGGCTGTCAGTGGAAGGGCATGTGTTAGGTGGTACACTCGGGTGAATGTGGGAAGCAGTAGCCACAAGGACTGTGGGCTTGAGTAGTTGTTACTGAGTACATGGATTTGTTAAACAAAGATAGTGACTGTCTCATCATGATTAACCACCAATTCAAGGCAAACTATGACACTCAGAGGACATCCTAGGCAACATAAAGGAAACACCAATCTAGCATCAAAATAAAAACACTGTGAAAGATCAGGTACAGAACAGTGAAGCTTTAGTGAAGGTTGATTTTAGAATCTGAAACTCTAGTTTTGAAGAAAGGGACCCTGAGAATTGGGTCTGGGATATCTGAGTAGATGTTGCTGTGAATCTTGAACTCTAAAATCACCTTAAGCCTTCTGGTCTGTAAATGGTCCACTCATGCTTATTAAAAAAAACAGTGCTTTCTTCCTTGCTTGAAGCTTATGCAGAAATCACAAGTGAAATAATTGCCTTACAAGACAATGTTTTTCTTGGATCTCCCCCAACCTTACCATCCCCCTTACTGACTGATATGCAAATCAGGTTCCCAGGAGGAGCAATTTTGAAAGTCCACAGCATGTATAGTCAGTAGAATTTATATAGTCCTTCCCTGTGGCCATTTATCTAGATAACCATGCATTTAACAAAAGGGATCATTTACACACTTTTCAGGAATTTTTGGACAACCTAGAGTCTTGACTCAGGAAACACATCCTATGTAATACACCAGTAAACAGCAAGAATACATGTTTATTTAGAGATGGAAGAGATAGTAGATTTTCTTGTTATTACTATCAGCAATAAATAATATTAGGTACAGTTCATTCAACAACTACTATGTACCAAGAATATTCACCTTTGCTCTCTCATTTAATCCTAATGATAACCCTGTGAAGTGAATGGCTTCACCATCTTATAGAGAAGGAAACTGAGGCTCAGCAATCTGAGATAAATGACCCTTCTTCATGAATCTTATGAGAGGTGAAGTCAGAATTCCAACCTAGTCTGCTGGCTGTGAAACCAGTACTGTTTCTGTCACACTAAATTGTATCCTGGTTGCAAAGATTTGTGGTCCAGTCACCTTGGAGAAAACACTCGGCTCCCAGCAAGTGGACTTAAGAAAATATGCTTTTTCTTTCATGGTTTTGAAGACAGAATCAGTCATAAAGGGCATTCCTTTAAGACCTTCTGCTTTGAAGTGATAAAAGCTAGATTGAGGGAAGGCTCACAGGCCCCTGATCTGGGCTCACCCCTGCCCTTAGAGCCAGGAAATGTGATTTCTTCTGCCATCCCTTTCACTTGCTGCACTTGCTCTGCTTCTTGGGTCTCCAGTGATTCTTTTTTTTTTTTCCTTAAGAAAAGAAGATAGCTTGGGTTAATTTCAAGTTCTCCACAATTTATCTGTACTGAGCTGGAAGAGTGTTGAGTGGGAAAGGGTTTCATTGTCCACGAGGGCCTCACAGCTCTTCAACACCCACCACTTCTGCCTCATGTCAAAGGAAAGCAAATAGGTTTATTAAATAGCTGTCAAACTGAATGAGCAAGCACCGAGAACACACAGAAGGGAGATTGGATTAGAGGTAGAGGACATGCCACACTAAACAAGGGCACAGATTTATGGCCTTGGCCATGCGGCCTAAGAAATGATGCCGAGGTAGATATGTATGAGGGGGCAGGCGGGGCCAAGGAAGTGAATGGTGAGGTACAGAGGGAAAGGCTGAGGCGTAACATGCTTCCAGAAAGGCCATGCTTTTCCTTCCAGCACTCAGAACACTGGAAAGTGCAGCCTTTGATTTCCCAGCCTCTCCAGTATTGCATAGACCAAGAAGGTTAGAATTAGTATTGAGTGAGTCAGTTTGTAGCATCTGTTATATTACTTGTGTTACTTTCAAGCAGGTTTATATTGAGTTTTATGTTATTTGAAACTTATGCATCAAGTAGTGAATATTGATCACTTTTTTTGAAATCTTGAAGAGTCTGTATATGAGGTAAAGGAGTTCAGAGTTTAACTATGGGGAATTACAACTCTGAGTAGGAGGATAACTTATGAATGTCTTAGATTTGTTTTCTTTATTTAGAAAACAATCATCTTACAAAGTGACAAACTAGATGAATATCCACCTGAGTGGTTATTGCAGCCATCCAAGTATAGAGAAGTGATATTCTGAAAGGAGATGAATTAAGGTAGAAATCAACTCTCGTTTGAGACAGGTTGCTAGGGAAGAATTGGTGAACGCCTATGATTAGAATTCTTGTATTTATATTAGAAATACCCAGGTGTTCATTTAAATGAAATGAGTCTTTATTATAAGGGTATAGTGGTATCTGACAGGACCTAGGACAAGGGAACTAGGACTCAAGAGATTAGAGTTGGTGCTTTTTGTCTCTCCTCTTCCCCGCTTTCCCCTCCTCTTCATCATCTCCTTTCTGTATCTAAAGATTGACTTCCTCTGCATTCCTGTGTTCCAGGGAAGAAAGCAGGTAGCTTCTGAGTTAATACGGCCCTCTTTCTTTCTCTCTCATTTTAAATTCCCATTGAGGGGACTCTGCTTGGTCCAGCTAGGATGAAGGCTCACCCCTGAACCAATCAGACATGACCCCAGGAAGAGGGAACAGTGGGGGCAGGGAGTTCGCTTGTGCCAGGTTCGTCTCTGAATCTTGGAAGGGAATTGTGACGTGCATTAGCCTAGTGGATGTCCAGCCTCTCCAAACTCGGTGCCACTGGATGCGGACCAGAGTGAGTTGGAAAGGCAGAGGGACAGTTGGCGATGATAGCGTGGCTCCTGGTCTGAGTAACTGAGAGAACGTAGCACCATTTATCTGGATGAGAGTTTAAGGTGCCTACAGTATACTGAACTGTGGACATTTTTAATAAAGAGCAGTATGAGCTGGAAAGAAGCCGCCCAAGATTGCTATCACTGACCATGGCATTTTGACTTCACCCACGTTTGAAGTGATCTGGAGATCCTTGCAATCCCAGTGAAGTGTAAGTTTGAATAGAGACAAGGCCAGTTTGGGGGCAATCGGCATCTGTTAAGATTAAGGAAAACCTGAGGCTTAGGGAAGTACCTTTGTGGTGTTGTTCAGTCGCTCAGTCGTGTCCAACTCTTGGTCACAAAGGATGAAATGTTGGATGGTATCACTGACTCAATGGACATGAATTTGAGCAAACTCTGGGAAACAGTGAAGGACAGGGAAGCCTGGTGTGCTGCAGTCCCTGGGGTTGCAAAGAGCTGGACACAACTGAGTGAATGAACAATAAATTACTGGTAGTACCAGGTTTTTCTGGCCTTCACTGTCTCCTGGAGTTTGCTCAAACTCATGTCCATTGAGTCAGTGATGCCATCCAACCATCTCACCTCTGTCGTCCCCTTTTCCTCCTGCACTCAATCTTTCCCAACATCAGGGTCTTTTCCAGTGAGTCGGCTCTTCACATCATCTGGCTTTCCATCAGGGACTTCCTAGGACCTTCCAAGAGTAGAGTGACCCTTTGGCCCCAGAACTTTTATCCTCAGACCAGACTGGAGTGTGGGGAAGGCAGGGCAGAGTCTATGGCTGCTCTGGCTACTCACATGCTGCTGCTGCTGCTGCTAAGTCGCTTCAGTCGCGTCTGACTCTGTGCGACCCCATAGACGGCAGCCCACCAGGCTCCCCCATCCCTGGGATTCTCCAGGCAAGAATACTGGAGTGGGGTGCCATTGCCTTCTCCAGTGCATGAAAGTGGAAAGTGAAAATTGAAAGTGAAGTCACTCAGTTGTATCCAACTCTTAGCAACACCATGGACTGCAGCCTACCAGGCTGCTCCATCCATGGGATTCTCCAGGCAAGAGAACTGGAGTGGGGTGCCATTGCCTTCTCCAACTCACATGCTACCTGTTGGCTTTATGCTTTGGAGAACAAGGAGCTGTTAGCCACACCTGGGCTATTATCAGTTTATGAGTGATAATAAGGAAAGTGGAGAGCTAGGCCCCAGGCTAGGGTTAGCAGGGGTAAGAGTGAGTTACACATGCTATTTCTCTAACACTCATAGCAGAAATTACTAATTGACCAAGGAGTTATTTTTCATAGAGTTAGGAGAGAGTCCTTGTCATTCGAGAGCTTCAGACAGCCTGTCAGTTCATTAGTACATATGATTAGCAGAGTCAGTCACCCTGACATAGGCAATGGCTGGCAGGGGGAAACAAGTGAGTTTGGGCCCAGCACGGCTGGTTCACACATTTTGTATAAAACTAAAAGGTTTGTGGCAACAATAAGCATGACTCCAACACAAAGTCCTAGCTTCCATACCTTAACCTTAACCTTCTAACCCGTGTTGGTAGAGTGATGCAGATTTTACAAAGGGCTCTTTGTCAGAATTTAATTTCATCCTTATAGTAATTCTACTGGGCTAGTGCAAACTCAGTGAACTTATAGATGAAAGGACTGACACCTGAAAATGTGAAAGGTTATCTTCAAGTTCAACCAGGTGGGACCAGCTCTCTTGTTTTACCTAGAATTGGACAGTCTGACTGCTGGTTAGTGTAGTTTTTACTGCTCCCAATTATAGTTTAATTTGAGACAACATTCTTCTGCTGACTTGCCTAGAAAAAATAATTTTTCTCAAGTTATATGTCAGGTGATATTCCTTTAGAGTCTTGGTTCTCCAAGGCTGGTGCAGATCAATGATATCAGTGTCCACTGGGAGTTCATCACAAATGCAGACTCTGGCCCCATGCCAGACCTCCTGAGTTGGAATCTGCTTCTTAATAAGACCCCTAGCTGATTCACATGCACAGTAAATTTTGAGAAGTGTTGCTCTAGAAGACTCTAGTCCTTTTAAATGTTCCACTGTGGCAAAAGGGATTCTACAGGAAAAAATGTTTGAGAAACTCTGAGTCTATTTTATTCTTTTTATGCATTTGTATATTAAAGGCTTGGGGAAAGTCCTAAAATAAAGAAAATTTAACCTTTCTTAGCTCAGTGTTTTCCAAATTTGGATGTTCATGGACTGTTTGTATGCATAACATGTATCAATATACCATGGATTTACTGTTTAACAAAATTTGAGACATGCTGCCACAGAATAAGACTGGATAAAACCATAACTGCTTTTATGTGTGTAGTGAAAAATAGTTTAAAGAAATACACCATCAAAAATTGATCTGGTAACCAACTGTTTACATTATCTTCAACTGATGATAGCACTGCTATTTTAAGGGTACAAATATGGGAAAATGAAAAAAACAACAACAACAAGATATTCAAGGAAGGGAAAACAAAAGTGATCTATGAGAAAAAATGGGTAGCAGTTTGACGTGGGCAGATATGTTTGACCAAGAGAAAAATGGATGAAAGCATAAAAATTTGTTTCATTAAATTATCACAGTTTTCTGCATCATAGCCTTCCATATAAAGGGAAACATTATAAAATGGGATAAGGGCCTATTTTTTGCCACATATGTGATCCTATTTAATCTTTGCAATAGTTCTGTGAGATATGTATTGTTATCCTATTTTACAAGTGAAGAAACTGAGGCTCAGAAAGATTTGATCATTTGCCAAGGGTCACATGGCTGGTGAGCATGATTTCAACAGCATATTTGATGACTTAGAAGCCCAGGCTCGATAACCTTTATATAGTTTGGCACAGAAAACATCGTGAGAAGTCTGGGCCTCTGGAGAACTGGGCCTGATCTCAAGAGTCCTCAGGGTGCAGGGGAGCTGTTGTTCAGGTCGCCAGTCCCTCATGACTGACGCACTTAGCACCAGCTTTGGGTGTCTGTCTGTGTTTCTGCAGGGGCTGCTCTCGGATCTGGTACATCACACCCAACAATCTGTCTCCTATACTTCAGCTTCCCCCTGGAGCTCCCACCCGCCACCCCTCAGATTAATAGAAAGAAACTGCCATAGCCTGGCAGCCAGCCACTCCCACCTGAACGTGACCAAGTAAAATAGATTATTGAACAAAGAAATGAATAGAAAGAATTGAGGGGCTAAGGAGGCAAAGGGACAGCAGCAGCTAAGTTGCCTGTTTCTAAACAACTGCTGCTGGAATAATTGATTGCAGGAAAAGCCAGACTCGGTTTGGTCTAGTTTGGTGATCACTAACTCAACTACCTAATTTTCAGGGAAAACATTTGCCTCCAGTAAATAAAAACAGAATAAACAGTGAGACTTACATGCTGCATTTCAGATAACTTCAGTCACAGGTCGGATGTGCGAAAGGAGACAGCTGGGGAAATCTGGCCTTGGGTGAGCGCAAGTGATAGACAGCAAGAACGATAACAGTAACAACCAATATCAAGTTATTGGTGATATTATTGATAAAGTAACCCATTTAGTTGTCAGATTAAGGTGATAAGCATCATTATTATCCCCATTTTATAGATGATGCAACAGAGGGCCTGAAACTTCACTGATTTGTGCTGAAAGTTACATAACCAGCAGGTGACAAACACTTAGAAGACAGATTCTTCACCCAATCCTGCCCTGCCGTGGTTTTCTTACAGGGAAAATGAGAGGGTGCTATCAGATTCCTCTTTGCCAAACTTTTGTCGTTTTCTTCACACCTTTGAACTTTTTGGCCAATTCTCACACAATTAATACTACTATGTTTTTAGAACTTTTTGTAAACCAACTTTTTTCGGGGAAAGTTTAAATAAGTCTATTAAAAAGGAAACATATCAAAATGTAGGTTGAAAACTAATATCTTTTAGCTAGAAGATAAAAAATAAATATGTGAAGAAGATTACTGAGTCTGAGGCATAGTCCTATTTCTCCTTGTTAAAAAGAGAGGTTAACCAGTGTTATAGATATGTTAGGACCTATTAGATTCCATCCATAATTTTCCTCCTGGATATAATCAGAAGTATTGAAAGATAGCAGGAAGAGCCTTGCTTATGATTGCACTTGGGGAATCGTTACATTGCCCATTTCTCAAGTCTTTCTCCAATATCATAAAACTGAAACAGCATGGCAGAATGCTGGGGCTCAGAAGCCTAAAGAGCCTTAAGTCAGTGGTGAGGCTTCTTTGGCTCTGATGGGCCCTGGCTCAGGTTATTTGTGTGCTGATCATGCAAAGGGAAATGGTGAGGGCATCTTCTTTACCCAGTCAAGAGGAATCTTCTAGCGGTGCTCCAAGCTCCAAAGCATGCAGGTAGTCTTATGGTAGAAGTCTGTGACTACACATCCAGCATGCCTCTCCTTTCAGGCACATGAAGGGACCACACTTCACCACTCACACTTTGACAAAAGCCATGACCCTTTGACTTGCTTTGGCCAATGAAGCGTGAGGAGAAATGATATAAAATCATTTCCTGGTGGAAACATTTAAGAGCTAGTGCATGCTCTCTCTTTGACTGCTACGGTGAATACTGGGACCTCCTGTGGAGACAGCAGAGAGATAAGGTGGTGACGCCTCCATCAGCATGGGTCCCCAAGTGATCACTGTATACAGCAAGGCCCCACACCATCCTAGCTCTCTACTGATTCACAAGAGCATTCATATTGTTTTAAGCCACTATAACTTTGCAGTCCTTTGAGGTTAAAGCATAGGCCAGCCTATTCTGACTGAAAAAGGGACAGAGCTCTTATACTGACCACCAAGGCTACAGATCCAGGCCCTGATCATCTGGTGAGCTCTTCTCTCAGCTGGAAGTCCCCTCTTTGGCCATTATTTCTGTCTGTTCATTATCAGCGAACTTGGAAATCTTCAAATGCTTCTGGTATCATCTGTAGCCACAGTTCTAGAAACTCTGCAGATAATGCTCTTACCAAGCCTTGGTATCCTGAGCCCCCAGGGCATAGTCCCTGGGTACTCATTCTTTTTTTTAACTTTTTATTTTGCATTGGATTATAGCTGGTTAACAATGTTGTGATGGTTTCAGGTGAACAGTGAATACATATATGTGTATTCCTTCTCCCCCAAACTCCTCTCTCATCCTGGGTTCTTGTTCTTGACCCTTCACGATAATCAACAACGTTTCTGTAAAATGAGACTGATGTTCCCTGGCTGTGTTAACCTCAGTTAAGTGTGCCCCAGAAGCAAAAGTTCTTGGGCACCAAGGAGTTTAGCATTTAGAGAGAAAGTTCTTTGGATTCACACATGCAACCTCTTCCCTCAGATGCAAACTCACCAGGCTGGCTGGGTCATTTCTTCCATGCTGTGTTCCATGTCTTCAGCCTCTATCAGGGCCTTCCCTCTCAGGAGACATGTTATATGTGTCAAACCAGAAAGATCTTTTCCCCTGAAGTCTCCTCATCAGCTGCAGAGAAACAGTGGGCACTAATGGACGTGAAGGGAGTATCTGAGTGTCTGCACTGGCCCATCCAGGGCACTCTGTATGTGGTGGCCTTTACAGTTTCTATGTACATGGGTCTAATTTTTCCTCATAGACTGTAGGCTCCTCAAAGGAAAGAAATAGTTCTTGATTATGTCTGCACGTGTCTAGTTATCTATTTCTTCATGACAAGCCTCCTCAAACTAAGTGGTACAAAACAAAAATCATTTTATTATGCTCATGGATTCCAGAGATCATAAATTCAGTTGGCACTCTAGGATATCAAGAACACTACTTGCAAGCTAACAAGCTAACATGACACAGTTTTGAGGGTGCAAGCACAAAATATGAGACTTCTAGACCAGAGACAAATGACTTTATTGCTCACAGCAATAACAGTATTTTGAGTATCAGTATTTTCTCATGTCATTTCCCTGGAACCCAATTCCCACAGGGTGATGGGATGAGAGCAAGTGACACCTGCACACAGTGGGTAACATTACAGGAGAGGAGCCCTAAGCTTAGGGAAGCTGAATCATTTATAGTAGGAAGTAATGCCTCACATAAACTCCAGAGGAAGGTATTTTCTTTACAAAATAGGCTGCTACTTGTTTTCCAAGTCTGCAAGAAAATCTGCCCTTTGTTTCAGAGGCAAGTACAAATCTTTCTCCTGTATTAAAAGATGGTCTGGAACAAGGGCAATTTGTGCTTCTCCTTACAAGACATGCAGAAATGCTAGCGATCCAGGGAGAGTTGTCTCCCAGAGTGGCAGTGGCTTTTTTTCTGCACCAATGTGTCTAGAGCCTCAGCTGGGAAGACTCACATGGCTGGGGGCTGGAATTATGTGGAAGCCTCTTCATGCACATGTCTCATGGCTGAGCAGACTTAAAAACTGTCTTCAGCTGGGACTGTTAGCGGCTACCACCCTCTGTATGGGTTGGGATTCTCACATTATGGCAGCTGGATACAGAAAGGGAATATGGTAAGAGGGTATGTGGAAAACAACTGAGCGAATAGAACCCAAAGGGAAACTGTGTAGTATTTCCCAGCTGGCCTCAAGAGTCATGCAGCTTTGCTTTGCCACCTTCTCTTGGTTATAAGCAAGTCATTAGGGCAGCCCAGATGCAAGAGGAGGGTAATTAACCAAGGTCACATTGGAGAGCAATGAGATGGGATACTGTGGTGATTGTCCTTGGAAAGTAGGCCCATGGAGTGTAGTGCCAACCCAAATGCCAAAGTTCATGCTTAGTGTAGTAGAAAGAAACCAGCCTAAACATCTACAGGGCTCTGTTTCAGTTTCCGTTGTACCAGTAAACTACCTGGCCATGACCTTGGGCAAATCACTTACCTAACTGAGCCCCTGAGATCCTAGTTCCCTGGGAGAGAGCACCTGGAGCATAAAAGGAACCTGTCCTTCTTGCTTCACTAGGTTGTTGTGAAAGTCATGTGAAAGTGCTTTGAGGGTCCTAGATGTGCCAGACAAATAAGCAAGGGGTTCTAAGGATTATCTCATATGTGGCTGTCTAGGAGGTACAGTGTCTGCAGACCATCTGCACTGGAGGCTATCTTGGAGCCTTACTGGATAAGAGGCACAAAGCTTCAAAATAAATAATGTAACCAAAGCCTTTTAATGCTTATAATCAAGTTACCCATGGAGAGGAGGGGTAGCACCTGGCTTTCTTGCCCTCTAAAGGCTAGAGAACAATAAAAGGATTAAACATACTGTGAATTAGCTTCTTCGGTGTTCCTAAGTAGGAGCCTCCTGTACCTAGTCAAAAGAAAATGAAGAGAAAGAGAGAGAGAGAGAATGATAGTGGAAGGAGATGCAAAGAGCAGAATGGATAACTTACCCTGAATGATAGAGACCCATATCCCACTGCTGAGTACAGTTGCCACTACAGGAGACTTAGGAATGGGTGCATGCAATTTCCTGGGCCCTCAATGTCCACACCTTAGGACTGATTGTGGGTAACAGAAGGGGAAATATTTTTAGTTTAGAACATCAAAAAGGCTTGAAGTGTTGCATGTTAAAGTTGTTGAGCATTTACTACGAGTAGAAATTTCATAAATCTGGGAGCTGAGTATTATTATTATAAAAGAAGAAACCAGGGTGCAGAGAAGAGAAGCAGATTGCCCAGACTGCATGGCCTGGAAGGGATAAAAGGACAACTTAAACTGAATACTGTTTGGCTCCAAAGCCCAGCCTTCTCCATCGTTTCCCTTATTTCGTTGCCTCTTAGCAGGGGTAAAAGTAGGAGTGTGTGAGGGTAGAAACTGGAGTAAGAAGAGGTCATCCAAGCTATGCCAGCCAAGGATTTGTTGCCATGAGGCATTCTGTCATGTCCCCAGCATCAGCCTGATACTTTTGCAGAGTAAGAGTCAAAGGATAGGCAGAGGGAAAACTGCTTGGTCAAGTCGGTGAGTAGTTGCTGAATTGTCAAAGCTTGAGGCTGATTCATTCTGGGCAAAGTGTTGCCTCTGGAGCACCTCTGGTCTCAGTTTACTCTTCTCGATGTGTGCCATTCTACTCTTTTTATAGCTTGGTTTAGAGAGTATTTGTTGAGTGCTTGTTATGTGCAAGACACTTGCCTGCCTCTGGGGATGGCATGATGAATATAATTTCCTTGCCTGGACGAGCACTCAATTTAATGGGAGAAACAGATCATTTTTATTCAGACTGATTAATGCTCTTATAGAGGAAAAAGCATAAGAATACATCCAGGCTCACCAGGGGTAGCAAGAGTCAAGGAAGGCTTCTTGGAGAATTTAATGGCTTAGTTGAGTCTTCAGGGACAATAGATGAAAAGCAAGGGCAGCATGATCAAAGTTATGGTGCATGGACCACTGCTGCTCTACTAGTGTACATTATAATTTCTTTCCTTTTGTCACTTCAAATGCCTTTAGCTTTAGGTAGTATAATACCCAACTCAAACAGGCTTAAACAATAGGTGGACAACTAAACAGTTGTAGGATTGAAAGGGGGCCATAGCTACAGAAAGAGTAGAGACTTTAATAATCTTTAAAGGCCTTAAGAAAAATTTAAATGAAGTCCTCAACTTTTGAGAAAATATAAATTAAGAAAATTGACAAAGAAATAG
This sequence comes from Ovis canadensis, assembly GCF_042477335.2. NCBI lineage: Eukaryota > Metazoa > Chordata > Mammalia > Artiodactyla > Bovidae > Ovis > Ovis canadensis. The sequence continues at coordinate 76,600,764 of NC_091248.1, read as the reverse complement.
AAAATCTGTATATACCATGAACTCCTTAAAGAACTAAACCAATAGACATAAATCTCTTTGGCAAAAAGGACATAACATGGTACAGCTGGAAAGCTTTATAAAACTTACAAGAAACATATAACTCTTATACAAACTGATAATCTTCTAATTGGTGGAGACAAATCTTTTAATTTCTTCCCTAAATTTAGGAAAACATATGATAAAATTTAACAGCTATTAATACTATGAAACCCTTAGCAAACCATACATGAAAGAGAATTTCCTTAACTTCTCAAAAACCAAGGACATCTGTTATACTTGATGGCGAAACTTTAGACATATTCATGTGAAGTCAAGCACAAACAAGGAGGCCTATTATTACCTCTTCTAGTCCACATTGTACTGGATGTTCTAGCCAATGCAATAGGACAAGGGGGAAAAATTAAAGATGAATGAGAGAGACAAATTACTGTTGTTTATAGATTAAATAGAAAACAAATGAGCAGAAGATCTAAATAGACATTTCTCCAAAGAAGACATGCAGGTGGTCAATAAGCACACGAAAAGATGCTCATGACAGCTAATTATTAGAGAAGTGCAAATCAAAATTACAATGAGGTACCACCTCCCACCAGACAGAATGACCATCGTTAAAAGGCTACAAATAATAAATATTGGAGAGAGTGTGGAGAAAAGAGAACATTCTTACACTGTTGGTGGGAATCTAATTGATATAGCCACTATGGAAAACAATATGTAGGTTCCTCAAAAGACTAAAAATAGAGTTGTTATATGATCCAGCAATTCCACTCCTGGTCATATACCCAGACAAAACTATAATTTGAAAAGATACATGCACCCCTATGTTCATAACAGCAATATTCACAATAACCAAGACATGGAAAAAGCTTAAATGTCCATTGATAGATGACTAAAGAAATGAAGATAAATATATTCTTTATGAATAGATAAATATATATATATATATTTAATTCATCCATAAGAAAGAATGAGCTCATTCATAAGATATTACTCATCCACAAGAAAGAGTGAACTAATGCCATTTGCAGTAACCTGAGTGTACCTGAGATTATCATACTAAGTGAAATAAATCAGAAAGAGAATGAAAAATACCATATAATATCATTTGTATGTGGCATCTAAAATATGACACAAATAATATATCTACAAAAAAGAAACAGACTGATAGACACAGAGGACAGACTTGTGGTTGCCAAGGGAGAGGGAAGTCAGGGAGGAAACAATTAGGAGATTAGGATTAGCAGATGCAAACTAGTATATCAGTTCAGTTCAATCACTCAGTCATGCCTGACTCTTTGCAATCCCATGGACTGCAGCAAGCCAGGCCTCCCTGTCCATCACCAACTCCCAGAGTTTACTCAAACTCATGTCCATTGAGTTGGATGGTGATGCCATCCAACCATCTCATCCTCTATCATCCCCTTCTCTTCCTGCCTTCAGTCTTTCCCAGCATCAAGGTCTTTTCCAATGAGTCAGCTCTTCACATCAGGTGGCCAAGTTGTTGGAGTTTCAGCTTCAACATCAGTCCTTTCAATGAACACTCAGCACTGATCTCCTTTAGGATGGACTGGTTGGATCTCCTTGCAGTCCAAGGGACTCTCAAGAGTCTTCTCCAACACCGCAGTTGAAAAGCGTCAATTCTTCAGCACTCAGCTTTCTTTATAGTCCAACTCTCACATCCCTACATGACTACTGGAAAAACCATAGCCTTGATGATCCAGACCATTGTTGGCAAAGTAATGTCTCTACTTTTTAACATGCTGCCTAGGTTGGTCATGGCTTTCCTTCCAAGGAGTAAGCGTCTTTTAATTTCATGGCTGCAATCACCATCTGCAGTGATTTTGGAGCCCCCAAAAATGAAGTCTGACACTGTTTCCACTGTTTCCCCATCTATTTGCCATAAAGTGATGGGACCAGATGTCATGATCTTAATTTTCTGAATATTGAGTTTTAAACCAACTTTTTTACTCTCCTCTTTCACTTTTATCAAGAGGGTCTTTAGTTCTTTTTCACCACTGCAGGGTGGTGTCATCTGCATATCTAAGGTTATTGATATTTCTCCCAGCAATCTTGATTCCACCTTGTGCTTCATCCAGCCCAGCATTTCTCATGATGTACTCTGCATATAAGCAGGGTGACAATATACAGCCTTGACGTACTCCTTTTCCTAATTGGAACCAGTCTGTTGGTCCATGTCCAGTTCTAACTATTGCTTCCTGACCTGCATACAGATTTCTCAAGAGGCAGGTCAGGTGGTCTGGTATTCCCATCTCTTTCAGAATTTTCCACAGTTTGTTGTGATCTACACAGTCAAAGGCTTTGGCATAGTCAATAAAGCAGAAATAGATGTTTTTCTGGAACTCTCTTGCTTTTTCAATGATGTAGTGGATGCTGGCAATTTGATCTCTGGTTCCTCTGCCTTTTCTAAAACCAGCTTGAACATCTGGAAGTTCATGGTTCACATATTGCCGAAGCCTGGCTTGGAGAATTTTGAGCATTACTTTACTAGCATGTGAGATGAGTGCAATTGCGCTGTAGTTTGAGCATTCTTTGGCATTGCCTTTTTTTGGGATTGGAATGAAAACTGACCTTTTCCAGTCCTGTGGCCACTGCTGAGTTTTCCAAATTTGCTGGCATATTGAATGCAGCACTTTCACAGCATCCTTTTAGGATCTGAAATAGCTCAATTGGAATCCCATCACCCCCACTAGCTTTGTTTGTAGTGATGCTTCCTAAGGCCCACTTGACTTCACATTCCAGGATGTCTGGCTCTAGATGAGTGATCACACCCTCATGATTATCTGGGTCGTGAAGATTGTTTTTGTACAGTTCTTCTGTGTATTCTTGCCACCTCTTCTTAATATCTTCTGCTTCGGTTAGGTCCATACGATTTCTGTCCTTTATCAAGCCCATCTTTACATGAAATGTTCCCTTGGTATCTCTAATTATCTTGAAGAGTTCTCTAGTCTTCCCCATTCTATTTTTTTCCCTATTTCTTTGCACTGATCACTGAGGAAGGCTTTCTTATCTCTCCTTGCTATTCTTTGGAGCTCTGCATTCAAATGTGTATATGTTTCCTTTTCTCCTTTACTTTTTGCTTCTCTTCTTTTCACAGTTATTTCCTCCCTAGACAGCCATTTTGCTTTTTTGCATTTCTTTTCCATGGGGATGGTCTTGATCCCTGTCTCCTGTACAATGTCATGAACCTCCATCCATAGTTCATCAGGCACTCTGTCTGTCAGATCTAGTCCCTTAAATCTACTTCTTACTTCCACTGTATAATCATAAGGAATTTGATTTAGGTCATACTTGAATGGTCTAGTGGCTTTCCCTACTTTCTTCAGTTTAAGTCTGAATTTGGCAATAAGGAGTTCATGATCATGACTGAGCCACAGTCAGCTCCCTGTCTTGTTTTTGCTGACTGTATAGAGCTTCTCCATATAGGATGTATTATAGCAACCAAAAATGTATTATAGCAACAAAATTATAATGCGGCCAGAAGTAAACCTAACAAAAGATATGAAAATCTTCTATAAAGAAAATATAAAACATTATTGGATGACATGAAGAATAGCTCAGATAAATGAAAAAGTGTGCCATCTCTACAGACAAGAAGAATCAATATCATAAAAATGTAAAATTTCCCTCATGTTAATGTATTACTTCAATTAAATTCCAAGCAAAACACCCAGTATATGTATTTTTGCCATAACCTGCCAGTAGAATCTAAAAGTATTAAAGATAAAAGCCTTGAATATTCAGGCATTTTTGAAGATGAAGAAAGCATAGGAATTTTCTTAAAAGAGATATCAAGGCTTATTATAAAACTATCATAATTAATAGTGTGTGGTATTTGTATAGATTATGCTAGCAAGCCATAAACAGGCACCCACAAATCCCTGTAAACTTTGTCTGTGAAAGATGTAGCATTATGAATCACTGGAGAAAAGATATTCTATTCAGTGAATATTGCTGGGCCAGCTAGTTAGTCATACAAAAATAAATTGGATCTTTACCTCAGATAATACACAAAAATTAGTTCTAGGTAAATTAAAGAACTAAATGCAAATAGTGAAACATTTAGGAAAAAAATGAAGAAAAAATTGAACAGTTATAGAAAAGAATTTCTTAAAATACAATAAGCTAAAACTATTTTTTAAAGTTTGATATATTTCACTGATTAAAATATTTCTGTATGGAGAAATATACCATAAATATAACTAACAGATATTATATTTTTAAAGGGAAATAGGAGTCAGAAATGATACTTGTTGGTATACAACCTTCAGAAGATTAGTATATAAATCATATTTAAAACTTCTAAAAGTAATAATTGCAAGACAACTCAGTAGAAAAATAGGCAAAGAATATTAATTTCCTTTAGTGTCCTTTTTCCCTATTCCATTTAATAACAGGACTTCTGGAGTTTAGATATATAATTGACTGTGCTGAGGACTATATTTTCTAGCTTCCTTGTAGCTAAGTATGTCCAGATGACTAAATCTTGGCCAGTCATGTTAATGGAAGCAATGTGTCCATTCTAGTCTTATGTTTTGAGAAGGCCATTGTTTGCCAGCAACTTCTGCCCCATTTCTGTTTCTCAGGGGCTAGAATGCAGACTTAGTTGAAGTCTATGAGTCATCTGGTGGACTAAGACCAAACCCTAGAGAATGGCATGGTAACAAAGTTAAGGAATTTGGATTCCTGGGTTACTTCCTAGAGCAGAATTGCCTACCTATCCTGATCTGCCCACCCATTCCTGCCTTATTATGCAAGAGAACAATGAATTTCTTTGATATTTGCATGCCTGAATTTGGAGATCTTTGTTATACCAGTTTTACTTATATCCCAACTAATGTAGATAGGAGTAGGAAATTGAATGATACACAAATATGTATATTAAATATAATAGGAGATTGAAATAAATAATATAAAAATACGTATTGTGTTGTTCAGTCACCAGTCATGTCTATTTGTAACTCCATGAACTGCAGCACGCCAAGCCTCCATGCCCCTCACTATCTCCCAGAGTTTGCACAAGTTCATGTTCATTGCATCAGTGATGCCATCCAGCCATCTCATCCTCTGACACCTTCTTCTCCTTCTGCCCTCAGTCTTTCCCAGCAGTAGGAACTTTTCCAATGAATCAGCTGTTTGCATCAGATGGCCAAAATACTGGAGCTTCAGGTTCAGCATCAGTCCTTCCAGTGAATATTTAGGGTTGATTTCCCTTAAAGATTGATTGTTTTGACCTTCTTGCTATCCAAGGGGCTTTCAGGAGTCTTCTCCAGCACCACAGTTTGAAGGCATCGATTCTTTGGCATTATGCCTTCTTTATGTCCAGCTCTCACAACTGTATGTGACCACTGGAAAGACCATAGCCTTGACTATATGGCCCTTTGTTGGCAGAGTAATGTCTCCATTTTTCAACACACTGTCTTGTTTGTCCTTGCTTTCCTGCTAAGAAGCAAATTGTCTTCTGATTTCATGGCTGCAGTCACCATCCACAGTGATTTTGGAGCCCAGGAAGAGGAAATCTGTCACTACTTCACCTTTTCCCCTTCTATTTGCCATGCAGTAATGGGGCTGGATGCCATGATCTTGGTTTTTTTAATATTTAGTCTTAAGCTGGCTCTTTTACTCTCCTTCACCCTCATTAAGAGGTTTTTTTTGTTCCTCTTCGCCTTCTGCCATTAGAGTGGTATCATCCACATATCTGAGGTTGTTGCTACTGCTGTTAAGTCGCTTCAGTCATGTCTGACTCTGTGCAACCCCATAGATGGCAGCCCACCAGGCTCCCCTGTCCCTGGGATTCTCCAGGCAAGAACAATGGATTGGGTTGCCATTTCCTTCTCCAATGCATGAAAGTGAAAAGTGAAAGTGAAGTCTCTCAGTCGTGTCTAACCCTCAGCGACCCCATGGACTGCAGCCTTCCAGGCTCCTCCATCCATGCGATTTTCCAGGCAAGAGTATTGGAGTGGGGTGCCATTGCCTTCTCCATGAGGTTGTTGATACCTATACATATGCATATTATTATTTTATATTATATATAATAATATATAATATTATATTATATATTATATTTATATTACTATATATTATATTATATATTTGTGTAAGGACATGACTGAGCAACTTCACTTTCATTATTTAAATAAATATTTTTTAAAACATCCTAAAATAGAGTACTACTGTTGGGGAAAAACGTGGAAAAGGATATTAATGGTAAGCATCCACCCAAATCCACATGTTGAAATCCTAAGCTCCAGTGCCTCAGAATGCAACCTTGTTTGAAATCAAGTCATGGCAGAAGTGATTGGTTAAGCTAAAATGAGGTCTGTTTAGGGTGGGCCCGAATCCAATATGACTGTTGTCTAATTTCCCCATTCGTCACTTGGCTGGTGTCGAGTGGAAAATTTAGACACAAACATAAAGATGAACAGAGGGAGATGATGTGTAGAGACACAGTTGTCTATAAGCCAAGGAGAAGACCTGGGACAGATGCTTCCTCACAGCCCTCAGAAGGAACCAACTTTGCAAACCTCTTCATTTTGGAATTCCAGCTTCCAGAATTGTGAGACAATCAATTCCTGTTGTTTAAGCCACCCAGTTTATGGTGCTCACTTATGGCAGCCCTAGCACACTAATCCACCTGGGTGTGTTCAGCTTCTAAGTTGTGTCCAACTCTTTATGACCCTGTAGACTATAGCTTGCCAGGCTCCTCTGTCTGTGGGATTCTCTAGGCAAAGATACTGAGGTGGGTAGCCATTTCCTACTCCAGAGGATCTTCCTGAACCAGGGATTGAATCCATGTCTCTTGTGTCTCCTGCACTGCAAGGGGATTCTTTACCTGCTGAACCCCTGGGGAAGTCAAAACTTATCTACCTGTGACTCAACGATTCCTTGTATAGGTGTATGTCTACAGAAACTCTCACAAGAGTGCACCAGAAGTTACGCAGAAGGATGAAGCATGGCAATAATGAAATATTGGATATTCATCAATAAGAAAATAAATATTATACATAAAGTATATTAACACAGTGGGAAACTCTACCACAGAACAATGATGAACTAGTAGCCTCTCAATAGGGATTAAAATATGTAAAATTTTTAAAGTTCACATCCAAAAATATTTTTAAATAAAATTTTAAAACAAAATAAAATACAAGCTGAGAAAAAGTATTTGTGAAATAAGACAGCAAATGGATTTTTATTCGTTTTGCTATGAAGAGTTCTTATAAACAATGACAAAAAGGTAAATACTTCCATACAAAGGGACAAGACACAGCAGCACTTTGAAGAAAAATGTAAATAACAAATAAATGTAGGAAAAAATATTCATTATCACTGAGAACAAACAAATACAATCTTACATCAGGAGAAACAAAAAAGATTTAAAATCTTAACTTTGCAAAGATTAGTAGCACACCAAACTCCTCTGTGCATGAGATTTTCCAGATAAGAATAGTGCAGTGGGTTCCCATTTCCTTCTCCAGGAGACCCTCCCAGTCTAAGGATCGAACCCACAGCTCCTGCTGTGTCTCCTGCATTGCAGGTGGATTCTTTACCACTGAGCCACCAGGAAAGCCCATTCCCAAGTGGCTCAGTGGTAAAGAATTTGTCTGCCAACACAGGAGACGTAGGTTAGTATCTGAGTATGAAAAGTTGAGATATTAATCAAGGCCAGTGATTAATAATCTTATTTGAAGAACAGTTTTGCAGTATTAAAAACAACTAAAATATGGAAACCTTTTTGTCCTCCAATATTAATATATCTTAAAATAATAAGAAAGTAACTCAAAGATGTAATCAACCTTGTTCATAATTACCATGAAGTTGTCAACAGACTGGTTTCAAATAGGAAAAGGAGTGCGTCAAGGCTGTATATTGTCACCCTGCTTATTTAACTTATATGCAGAGTACATCATGAGAAATGCTGGACTGGAAGAAACGCAAGCTGGAATCAAGATTGCTGGGAGAAATATCAATCACCTCAGATATGCAGATGACACCACCCTTATGGCAGAAAGTGAAGAGGAGCTAAAAAGCCTCTTGATAAAAGTGAAAGAGGACAGTGAAAAAGCTGGCTTAAAGCTCAACATTCAGAAAACAAAGATCATGGCATCCGGTCCCATCACTTCATGGGAAATAGATGGGGAAACAGTAGAAACAGTGTCAGACTTTATTTTTTGGGGCTCCAAAATCACTGCAGATGGTGATTGCAGCCAGGAAATTAAAAGATGCTTACTTCTTGGAAGAAAAGTTATGACCTACCTAGATAGCATACTCAAAAGCAGAGATATTACTTTGCTGACAAAGGTCTGTCTAGTCAAGGCTATGGTTTTTCCTGTGGTCATATATGGATGTGAGAGTTGGATTGTGAAGAAGGCTGAGCACCGAAGAATTGATGCTTTTGAAGTGTGGTGTTGGAGAAGACTCTTGAGAATCCCTTGGACTGCAAGGAGATCCAACCAGTCCATTCTGAAAGAGATCAGCCCTGGGATTTCTTTGGAAGGAATGATGCAAAAGCTGAAACTCCAGTACTTTGGCCACCTCATGCTAAGAGTTGACTCATTGAAAAAGACTCTGATGCTGGGAGAGATTAGGGGCAGGAGGAGAAGGGGACAACAGAGGATGAGATGGCTGGATGGCATGACTGACTCGAGGGATGTGAGTCTGAGTGAACTCCAGGAATCGGTGATGGACAGGGAGGCCTGGCATGCTGCGATTCGTGGGGTCTCAAAGAGTCTGACAAGACTGAGCGACTGAACTAAACTGAACTGAACTGTCAATGCAGATTAATCAGAAACAGCTTTTAAATGGTAGTATATTTTAAAATTTTTTTTAATTGAAAGAAATTGCTTAATAGAATTTTGTCGTTTTCTGTCATACATCAGCAAGAATCAGCCGTAGAGACACCCATGTCCCCTCCCTCCTGAATCTCCCTCCCATATCCCTCTCCATCCCACCCTTCAGTCTGTTACAGAGTCCCTGTTTGAGTTTCCTGAGTCATACAGCAAATTCCCACTGGCTATCTCTTTTATATATGGTATTATAAATTTCCATGTTACTCTCTCCGTATGTCTCCCCTTCCCCCTCTTCCCCTCACACCATGTTCATAGGTCTGTTCTCTATGTCAGTTTCTCCACTGCTGCCCTGAAAATAAATTCATCAGTGCCATCGTTTTAGATCCCGTGTATATGTGTCAGTATATGATATTTATATTTCTCTTTCTGACTTACTTCACTCTATATAATAGGCTCTAGTTTCATCCACCTCATTAGAACTGATTCAAATGTGTTTCTTTTTACAGCTGAGTAGTATTTCATTGTATATATGTACCATAGCTTCTTTATCCATTTATCTGTTGATGGACCTCTAGGTTGCTTCCATGTTCTAGCTATTGTAAATAGTGCTGCAATGAACAATGGGGTACATGTGTCCTTTTCAATTTTGGTTTCCTCAGGGTATATGCCAAGGAGTGGGATTGCTGGACCATATGATGGTTTTATTCCTAACTTGTTAAGGAATCTCCATACTGTTTTCCATAGTGGCTATATCAGTTTACATTCCCACCAGCAATGCAAGATGTTCCCTTTTCTCCACATCCTCTCCAGCATTTATTGTTTGTAGACTTTTTGATGATGGCCATTCTGATTGGTATGAAGTGGTATCTCATTGTACTTTTGATTTGCCTTTCTCTAATAATGAGTGATGTTGAGCATCTTTTCATGTGCTTGTTAGCCATCTGTATGTCTTCTTTAGAGAAATGTCTCCTCAGGTCCCCTTCCCATGGTTAGTATATTTTTAATCTAAATAAATGCTGATGCATCCTTAAACTATCCAGTATTGCTATTTATCACTTCCAATATATTATTTTCTATTTTTTTAAAGGAAGCATATAAGGCAGTAATCAGTTTATAGGGTAGGGTCTTCACTGGAGGATGAGGAACTTTAGGGTGAGAAACATAACAGCCTGGCTTAGCACAATGATGGGGGCACCTGTGTCCTCCAGACAAGGAGGTGGGTGGGGGACCACCCTTCAGTCAATTGCAGAGGGAGAACTACTCCCCTGGTTTGACAGAGGGGTCCTACTACCTGGCAGATGTGCTCTGCAGGGAGAAAGGACTGGAGTGAACCAATTTAGTTGGGGCTGAAATGTTGATTTTTACTTTTTTCAGTATATTTGAAGCATTTCAAAATTGAAAGAGCTTTAAAGGTGCTATAACAGAAAGGCTTCAATTTTAAATAACAACTCAAAACTTCAAAAGCTAGTAATAAACTTTATAAGCTAAGTGTAAGATCTCTATGAAGAAAGCCAGAACACCTAGCAAGAAGCTTAAAAGAAGATGGGCAAAATGAAATCTGAGGCTGAAGCCTGATATATAAAATAGTTGCTAATATTTGTTGAGCAAACAGATAACAGACTCCGTTTATCAGGCATGAATTTATGCCAGACACCCTGCAAAGTGCTTCATGCACATTGTCCCAGTTAATCCTCTAATGATCCAGCAAAGCATGGATTGCCAGAATCCCTGTTTTACATAAGAGGACACCATGGAAGACTAAGGTTCTCTGTTTAAGATCAGAGAACCAGGAAGTCCTGGTTTGTAGCTCAGGAATGCCTGGCTCCAGAACTAGGATCTTCACCCCACTGTAAAACCTGTCTCATTTAAGTGGGGTGGAGTCCTGCCTCTTGACACCCTCATACTCCCTAGAAATAAGGAACTATATCTGCTAAGATAGGAAAACAGTACAGCTGTGTAAAAACTTCGTTGATTCAATGTTTCTTGTATTCTGTTCTGCGTCATCTAATTTTTTTATTTTGAATTACAGCCAGTGTCTTTGGTGCTAACCAGTGTAGGGGTGGCAGAAAGAAACAGGTGAAAGGATCTCAAAGGAAAGATGAGACAGCAGAAAGGGAGGGTGCTCCATCCTCCTATAGGGACTGCTTCTGGGGCTAATCCTTGCAGGCTTTGTGGTTCAGTTTTTTTGGTTGGTTTTTTTTTTTTAACTTTATTTTGCTTTACAATACTGTATTGGTTTTGCCATACATTGACATGAATCAGCCACAGGTGTACATGAGTTCCCAATCCTGAACCCCCCTCCCACCTCCCACCTCATATCATCTCTCTGGATCATCCCCGTGCACCAGCCCCAAGCATCCTGTATCCTGTATCGAACATAGACTGGCGATTCATTTCTTACCTGATAGTATACATGTTTCAATGCCATTCTCCCAAATCATCCCACCCTCTCCCTCTCCCACAGAGGCTAAAAGTCCGTTCTGTACATCTGTGTCTCTTCTGCTGTCTTGCATAGAGGGTTATCATTACCATCTTTCTAAATTCCATATATATGTGTTAGTATACTCTATTGGTGTTTTTCTTTCTGGTGTGGTTCAGTTTTGTAAGTGATTTCCTGCCCCCAAAAGAGGGTATTCTCAGCACTCTGGAATCCAACTCCCTGAGATTCAAGTCTCATTTCTTCTTCTTGGTTGATGTATGAACTCAGGAAAGTTATTTGGCATCTCTGGACCTCAGTTTCTTTATCCTCATAAAAGACTTGTCAGGGCTAAATGAGGTATTGCATGAATAGTGTATGATTCAGAATTTAGCATACGATAAACCCCAATTATGTCTTACTCATCATCATCATTGTCATCATGGTCCCATCACCATCATTCTCTGAACCTAGCAGCCACCCCAAGAACCTCAGCTCCTAAGACTTCCTACTGCTCTGAACACATAGCCTCAACTTAACTGAGTTCCCCTCAGCGTGTGGCTACAATAGACCAGGGCCCTGGGAAATGCCCGCTCCATCAGGTTCTTGCTCCCAAGCCCAGGGCTGAGAATTGTTTGTAGAAGGCTGAATGAGAGACTGATGACTCAAGATAAGATAGGCAATCAGCTTGGACTCACCACTGCAGACTTCTGGTCTACTTGTAAAATGAGTCTTGTCATTTATTTGACAGTCCCCAGGATTTCACACAAGGGGAGGGACAAATAAAGTCAAGCCCCCAGTGGAATGTTGCTGATAGCCTCAAGTGAGGAGTTGGGTGTGCTGGGGGCCCCCAAGCTTGGGCAGCCCCTCAGTTTCCTAGCCATCTCGAAGCCGACCGTTCATTTCAGCCAGTGTTTATAGAGTACCAACCATGAGAAGCAGGTCCAGGTGGTTTTCCTCTTTGAAGACCAGCAAAATATTTGCACTTCAAATGTATTTAATGTGGTTTCAAAAATTTAACTCAGAGCAGAAGTATCCCATCGGTATACCTCCAGCCACCAGCTGCCCTTTAGTCATCTGTTCCTTAAGTGGTTGGGAACACAGGCTTGGCCAGCAAAGATCTAAGTTCAGAGGCTGACTCAGCAGCTCTGAGCCCATTTTCTCCTCATTCTGCTACTAGTTTTGCAGGCTTGCAATGGTTAAATGAGATTGTGCATAAAGCATCCAGGAATGCATGCACCTCATTAAATTAATCCTAAAGAAAATAACTGGCAAAGCAGAGGATCCTCCAGCCACTTTATCTTCTTTATATAGAGTGTTTTTATGTATTAGGTCTCCTTAGAATTCAGATACGACAGTCAGGGGAGGGAGGCCCCGTCCAGTCACGGCATATGGCAGGCCTGCCACGCCAGCGTATGGCCTGGGCCTTTGCAGGCTGCCTTATCTGTGAATGTCTTCCCCACCCACTTATGCTGCAGGTGTGGTTCACTTCATCTGATATTCTCAGCACCTAGGACCTGGCATTATGTGGTCACCTCAGTCTATATCTGCTGAAGGATAGGTCAAAAAATCAGTGAAAGAAAACAGAAAACAGTGAGGAGGAAAAAAGTTATCCTATTGTTCAACTGCAGCTTGATGCTTATTCTTCAAGATCCAGATCATCTTCTCTTTTTAACTTTCCTGGCTCCCTCATCTTTTCCCTTTCTTCCCACCATGCCCCCCATGTCTCTCCTCTCCCTCACTCCCATCTCTCCTTTTCCCATGATAGAATGGATATCTCTTGGTCTCCTTCCTCTTAGAAAATCTACAGAGGGCATGTAAATGAGATGGAATGCACTGGACATGGTTAACACAGCAGGGGTAAATGCAATGCCCCCCAATCCCTGAGCCATTGCCAACGGGATCCGCTTGACTCTTCCTCATGCCAAAGAAGCAGAGTAGCAGAGTGGGACAAAAGAACACGCATCTGGATGCAAGCCTAGAAACAAAGGGTAGAGTCAACTCGCAGAGCGCACTTCAGAAAGTTTAAAGGGAGAGAGAGAAGAGGTATTACTATGGAGGCCCTGCTGTGACCACCCAGCGAGGCAGAGAGCGTGAACAGCATTTTTGTCCAATAAATCGGTGCTTCTCAATGCTGTGTGCACAGGTGTTAGCTGGAGATTTTGTCAAAATTCAGATTCTGCTTTGGTAGATCTAGGGTTGGGCCTGAGACGCTGTACTTCTAACAAGCTCCCAAGTAATGCTAGTGCTCCTGGTCCAGGAATCAAACTTTGAGTACCAAAAGTTTAATGCAAAAAGCCCTAAAAAGTTTTCCTGGCATGTTCTCTCTCATCTTTTTAAAGATGTAACAGGCCACCCAACAGAAATTGAAAGGCTTTGAACAGCCTGGTATCCAAAGGGATTCTCTGGTCTCTCCCCGACCCTCTCTTCTTACAGCCTTTGCCTGGACACTCCCCAACATAGGGCAGCCTCCTCCAGGCAGCCTAGGCTGAAGGGGGATTAGGAATTCCAAGAGCTCAATTTTAAACCTCTAGCTTGATCCCCAGAACCACATATAGCTCCCGCAGCATAGATGACGGCAGCCATAAAACGTCATCCTCAGGCTTCCTTCAAAGAACGCTTAAGCCATATGGAATTTAATTTCACTGTCTATTCTCCCTTCTAGATAGGTGATTTAAGAGCATGTTTGGAGATACTTCTGCCTCTTTTTGCCCTCCTTTACCCCAACGCACACAACCATAGACACTGAGCACTTGAGGAAATGATTATTTCCTTATTCTCAAAGTTTTTAACATAGTAGGTACTTGGTAAATGTTTGTTGAACTAATTAACAAAAGTCTTGACTTTTTTTTCACTACTTGAGCTAATCAAATTAGATTTTCTTAAGGCAGTCAAATTTCTTTTGCATGACAGCACAGGTTTTGTGAGCTTCAGTGGTTTTGCTGAAGATAACTGGCAAGGAGAAGAAAAGAAACAAAAACCGTGGCTCCTGGAACAAACTGTAATACTAGTTGCTCACAGTGCGAGGCGAACAGGATTGGATTAGCCTATTTAAAAGATCACAGAATTCAGAACTAGACGATATCTTAGACATTGCCTAATCCTCAAATGACAAATTTCTGACAGGAAACAAGTCATTTCTCTCCATTCCTGTGCATGTGGCAGACATCACTAATCAATCATGGTACTTTCCCTGATAAATGTAGATGCGACTTCAGAAACCTAAGGGTTTTTTTTTGTTGTTGTTGTTATTATTCATTTAAATGTAGGGCTTAAATGTACTACTGGGTTTCTTCACCTGTCCACTGGTGAACCCTTATGCTTCTTAGCATATCCATCTGAGCACCTGCTTTGTAGTTCTCTTATAAAACTGTACCTCCAGTGTCTCTTTGCCTTCACAAATCACGGCTCAGGCTGAACTGTCTTGAGTTCAAGGGAAGAGAGGCAGTACACATATGCATGAGAGAGGCTCACACTTCAGTGTGCAGAGTATCATGAGGCCTGGGATTGCATCTTGCTCATTCATTCATTATTGATGAAATATTTATAAAACCAGGCACTGGTTTGACCTGTGTTCACCTCTGTATCATAAGCGCCTAAAATATGTGTTTATTCTTGCATACATGATGGATGGATAGAAGAATAAATGCTTGAATAGTTACCTCTCATAGAATGAAGCCTGGTAGTCCTTAGCAAGGACACTCTTCTTCTACCTCTTGCTAAGGCTCAGAAAGATCATTTTCTTTCTTTCTTAATTAATTAATTTATTATGATTGGAGGCTAATTACTTTATAATATTGTAGTGGTTTTTGCCATACACTGACACGAATCAACCATGGGTGTACATGTGTCCCCCATCCTGAAACCCCCTCCCACCTCCTTCCCCATCCCATCCTTCTGGGTTGTTCCAGTGTACTCGCTTTGAGTGCCCTGTTTCATGTATGGGACTGGTCATCTATTTCACATATGGTAATCACTTCATGGGAAATAGATGGGGAAACAGTAGAAACAGTGTCAGTCTTTATTTTGGGGGCTCCAAAATCACTGCAGATGGTGACTGCAGCATGAAATTAAAAGACACTTACTCCTTGGAAGAAAAGTTGTGACCAACCTAGATAGCATATTCAAAAGCAGAGACATTACTTTGCTGACAAAGGTCTGTCTAGTCAAGGCTATGATTTCCTGTGGTCATGTATGGATGTGAGAGTTGGACTGTGAAGAAGGCTGAGTGCCGAAGAATTGATGCATTTGAACTGTGGTGTTGGAGAGGACTCTTGAGAGTCCCTTGGACTACAAGGAGATCCAACCAGTCCATTCTGAAAGAGATCAGCCCTGGGATTTCTTTGGAAGGAATGATGCAAAAGCTGAAACTCCAGTACTTTGGCCACCTCATGCGAAGAGTTGACTCATTGGAAAAGACTTTGATGCTGGGAGGGATTGGGGACAGGAGGAGAAGGGGACAACAGAGGATGAGATAACTGACTCGATGGACGTGAGTCTGAGTGAACTCCAGGAGTTGGTGATGGACAGGGAGGCCTGGCGTGCAGCGATTCATGGAGTCGCAAAGAGTTGGACACGACTGAGTGACTGAACTGAACTGAACTGAACTGAATATACATGTTTCAGTGTTATTCTCTCAAGTCATCCCACCCTCGCCTTCTTCCACAGAGTCCAAAGTCCATTCTATATATCTGTGTCTCTTTTTGCTGCCTCACATATAGGGTCATCGTTCCTATCTTTCTAAATTCCATATATATCAGTTAATGTACCGTATTGGTGTTTTTCTTTCTGGCTTACTTCACTCTGTGTAATAGGTTCCAGTTTCATCCACCTCATTAGAACTGATTCAAATGCATTCTTTTTAATAGCTGAGTAATATTCCGCTGTGTATATGTACCACAGCTTTCTTATCCATTCGTCTGCTGATGTACATCTAGGTTGCTTCCATGTCTTAGCTATTATAAACAGTGCTGTGATGAACATTGGGGTACACGTGTCTCTTTCAAATCTGGTTTCCTTGATGCCCAGCAGTAGGATTGCTGGGTCATAAGGCAGTTCTATTTCCAGTTTTTTAAGGAATCTCCACATTGTTCTCCATAGTGGCTGTACTAGTTTGCATTCCCACCAACAGTATAAGAGGGTTCCCTTTTCTCCACACCCTCTCCAGCATTTATTGTTTGTAGACTTTTGGGTAGCAGCCATTCTTTTTTTATACTGAGCACACTCTACACACAGCCTCACATGCAAGGAGTCCCCAAGGGCAGCACTCACTTGGTCGGGAGGCAGTTCTAAATGTGTTTTAATCTGTGCCTTCTAGACTCCATTCAGTCAACTAGATTGTTTCTGTAGATGGAACTGGTCTAGGTTCTGTCCTTTACTATTTATGTAAAATGCTATCTTAGATCTTCTACATAAACATCTTGTTTAATCTCAGGCACAGTTGGACAAGGCAGTTATCATGAGTCTATCTTATAGTGGAGGAAATGGAGGCTCAGAAAGGTCATTTGATTTACTCAGACTGACAGAGTTGCAGAGCAGACTGTGAGCTTGTCTGCCTGACTCACAAGTCTGAGCTTTTGCAAATGGGGCTATGGCTAGTTGGTGTCACAGAACTCATGGAAAACCGACCAGTTGTACCAAGAAAGCAAGGATTTCTGCATTTGTGATCATCTGCTTACATAAAGAGTAATTCTCCCCACAGCTGGTGAGGAGGGGCCTAGCCTTTGCTGCCCCTGTTTGTCCATTGTTGCTGGATGTCTCTAAGTCCTCCAGAGCGGAAAGACTAGGCTGGTCAATCCTGCATAAAGGGACGGTAGAGGGAGGGGCTCCTTTCAGGTATTACCCAATTAAGGATTTACTGAGGATAAAAAAAGAGCAAGAGCAGGTTTGTGCCCCATCTTTACCCGCCTGCCCCACCCCAGCCATCAGTGCCAGAGGCAGCAGCTGCAGTCTGGGAATGACCCAGGCACTGCTTGTCACCTCACAGCCCTGGAACACCCCCCAGGCCTTGGCTGCCTGGAACTCTCAGCTAAAGCTTGGGGGCACTGGGAAAGCCCCACTTTGTGTAATTGTTTAATTATCATGTCAATGTAGATTCATTAGTATGGCAGCTGTCATTGCAAATAGGGGAGGTGGGGGCTCCCAGAGCCCCTAGGGTCAGCCTAATTGATGTAGTGAACAGAATACTGTATTTACTCAACAATGGTTTGGGTTTCCCTTCTGACCTGGGAAGGGCATCAGTGCTTACCAGGAATCAATAGCAGCTGAATTTTCATCCACAGAGATGGGACTCTCTCTCTCATATGCATGGGCTTATCCCCTGCAGGCTCTTCCTGAGGATAGACAGGCATCCCCACTGCATTGAGAGGCTGCAGTCTTTCACTTCTCCCAGGTCAGAAGAGATGTGGGTGTGAGTGGTAGAATTACATTCCTCCCTTAACAGAAGTGTTGACTAGGTTCTATTTAATTTTGATTTCCACAAAGGTCTGACTAGGTCACATTTACCTCTGCAGCCCTCCCAGCTAGTTCATGGTATAGAACAGCCTAATGTTTAAAAAATGTTTGTAGAATGAGTAATAACTTGCTTTTATTGAATACTGACTGTGATAGGCACTGCCCCAAGATTTTACAGTTAATATAGCAGGCTTCCTAGGTAGCTCAGCAGTGAAGAATCCACCTGCCAACACAATAGATGTGGGTTTGATCCCTGGGTCAGGAAGATCCCCTGAAAGAGGAAATGGCAACTCACTTGCGTGTTCTTGCCTGGAAAATCCCATGGACAGAGCTGCCAGGCAGGCTACATTCTATGGGCTCTCAAAGAGTCAGACATGACTTAGCGACTAAACAACAGCAACAACAAATCAAATTATAATTCTCACAGTAATCCTCTGGGAAGCACTGTTCTTGCTATTTATTGCTGTGTAACTATTATAACTTCCTGTAGTGGCTGAAAACAACAATTTGTTGCTATTATATCTCATGAGTCCATGACCAGGTATTTGGACAAGGTACAGAAGGGAAGACTTACCTCTGCTCCATAATGTCGAGGCTTCAGGGTAACTCCAAGTCTTGGGGGTATTACAGCTAGAGGCTGTCTGAGTCTCTCTCTCTCTCCCCCAAATCCACAGCATCTTTAAGTGGCTAGCCTGGGCTTCCTCACAGCACAGCAGCCTCTTCTGTGGCAGTTTGGGCTGCATGAGGCCAAAGCAGAACCTGACAATCCTCTTAAAGACTAAGCTTGGGGGATTTCCTTGGTGGTCCAGTGGTTAAGAATCCACCTTACAAGGCAGGAGACACAGGTTCAATCCCTGGCCAGGGAACTAAGATCCCACTAAGCATGTACACCACAGCAACTGAGCCTATATGGCTAGAAAGTATGTGCCCCATAGTGAAAGACCCCTATGTGACGCAACAAAGACCTGCGTGCCACAACTGGGCTGAAGCAGCCAAATAAATAAGTAAATAAAGAGCCTGGAACTGGCATATGACACTTCACTAGACCTTATTGGTCAAAATAATCACAAGCCTGCCCAGATTCAAGAAGAGGAGAAATAGGTGGCAGCTCTTGAGTAGAAAAGTATCAAAGACTTTGCAGCCATCTCCAATGCACCATAGAGACAATGATTATTTCCAAATACAAATGAGGAAACCAAGACCTAGGGAGGAGAGACTGGCAGCCAGTAAGTGGGGGCACTATGGGCTGGACGCAGGAAGTCCAACTCTGGAGCTGTTAATTGCTGCAGACCTGCTTTGTAACCTCAGGTTACTCACTCCCTTCCTCAGGCCTTGGCTCCATATAAAGTAAGGGAGTTGGGCCATATTATTATTATTTCAAAAGTCCCCTCTCACTTAAGTAGTTTCTAAATCTTAGCCACAAAGAAAATAATCTCATCCTGCATTTGTGCTTATACTGCTTTGAGGCACAAGTGGTTGAACTGTGCCTTTCTAATTTAAAATTTCTCAAGAATTTTAAAACATGAGTTAAGTATCCAGAGATTCCTCCTAAAAGTCAAATCAAGGAGAATCCAGTTTGTAAGTACTTGAGTTACAGGGAATGTGGTACTCAGGTCTTTATAAGAAATCCACTCACAGACTTAGAGAATGAGCTTATGGATACCAGTGGGGAAGGGTATGGAGGGAAGGGATATCTAGGGAGTTGGGATGGACATGTACACATTGCTATGTTTAAAATGGATAACCAACAAAGTCCTACTGAATAGCACAGGAAATTATGCTCAATGTTAGATGACAGCCTGGATGAAAGTGAAGTCTGGGGGAGAAAAGACACTTATATATGTACGGCTGAGTTGCTTTGCTGTGTACCTAAAACAACTAATCGGCTACACTACAATATAAAATAAAATAGTTTTTTTTTAAAAAAAGGAAGAAAGAAACCCAAGGTTCCTGGGGCTGATATTCGTCTCCTAATTCTTCCCCACAGATGTTTTAGCCCCAGAATGTGGGCTCCTCAACTTCTCTCAGGCTTTGATTTATAGCCTCAAAACCATTCTCAAGTTGTGACTAGACCCATGGATATTTGGAGTCTTCTTAAGAGAAGGAAGCAGACTAAAGAGACTAAACTCCTTTTTGTGAAGAGAAATTGTCCTGACAGCTTTAGGCTGCTAAACAACCCAAGCTGATCCGGCTCCTGAGGAATGAGGTTGCAAAGTCTGGTTGTTGGGGTTGGGCATGGGAGGGGTGTCATGTAATGGGTCTAGACCAAGAACTGGAAGACAGTCTTGGCTTACATAGGACAAACTGCCTATGTGACCTTGGACAAGACATTTAACCTCTCTGTGGCATGGTTTCTTCATCAGTAAGAAAGGAATTTGATCAAGCCCAGGAGGACAGATAGGTTTCATCACTGGTACCAACTTCACTGACTGAAAGTGGCTCCCAGAAGGGCCTGTGTGGAGGGTCCTTGCACTGTGCTGAGAGTGTCCTGTGACAGGAAGCTCTTTTGAGTTGGAGTGAGCGAGAGATGCCTGAGTTCAAATCCCAGATCCTCCATATAGTAAATGTGTGATCCTTGAAAACTGTCCTAAATTTTTTGAAATCACTTTTTATCTGCTAAACAGGAATCATGAGGCTTTTCTTCATAGAATTGATGGTGACCTAATTGAGACAGCCTGGAAAAACCTTTCTACCCAGAGCCAGGCACAACATATGTGTTCAATAAAGGCTCATTGAATCTGAAATCTGAGCACCACTGGGATATACAGTAACAGGCAGGGAAGCCTTTAGTTACTTAAATGTCCTGTCAAATGTAGCAAAACCCATATCTTAATAGTCTGTGCCATTTTAGATCAACATTAAGGCTGTGTTTAATGCTGTAAGCATGATGGAATATGGAAAACATAAAGTAAATGTACTTTTCTAAAACATGGACACGATACTTATCTACAAAATGAGTAAAAATGAGCATTAAATGAGAAAAAAATTGTAAAATACTAGTGCCCAGCAGGTGCTTGACAACAGTGGGCATGGAGAGGTTAGAACTCTTAACTTCACCCAACATTGGAAGACAGAGAATAGAGAAAAACATGGATAAATCAACATATAAAAAGCCTTAGCTTCATCCTCTACTCCTCACCAAAACTGCCCCTATGAATAAGTTCCATAAATGTAAATGCAAGGTATGCTGACTCTGAATTTTGGAATGTCGGGCAGGGAAGACAGGGGTCCGATGATGTTATAGTCTAATATTTGGGTGGTTCAGTCTGTAAAGAATCTGCCTGCAGTGCAGACCAGTGTTCGATTCCTGGGTTGGGAAGGTCCCCAGGAGAAGGAAATGACAAACCGCTCCAGTATTCTTGCCTGGAAAATCCCATGGACAGAGGACCCTGGCGGGCTATAGTCCATGAGGTCATAAGAGTTGGACACGACTTAGCAACTTTCAAATTTAGTCCATTAGGTATGCAAGTGAAAGGACATTCTTCATGGTGCCACTTCAACTATAATTATACTTTAATATCACATAGAGCATGCTCACAATGTTCCAGGCACTGTGCTGTGCACTCTGGATGGGCATTGGCTCATTTAATCCCCACAATAAAACACTGAGGCAAGTTCTTCTACTATCCCCATTTCCCAGGATGGCACAGAGAGGTTTGGAAATGCCAAAGGTCTCACAGCTATGACATTTTAGGAAAATGACCCAGGGTAGGAAGACCCACTGTCCTAAGCCTGGGAGGCCTCCAAAGTGGTGGAGCCAGCCATTCCTTTGCTCAGCCCCAGTGCTTATTATTCTCATGACCTTGGGCAAGAGACTGACTAATCTTTTCAAGACTTAGTCTCCTCATCAATGAAGTGGGGATACTAATCATAGTAATCCCTGTCTTGTTCTCCTGTCTTGAAGACTGAGTTAAATGATGTACATAATAAGATGAGCATTGTGCCTGGCACAAAGTAGATGGTTGATTATTGTCAGATTGAAGTAGAAGTGAAGTGAAGTCGCTCAGTTGTGACCAACTCTGCGAGCCCGTGGACTGTCACCTACCAGGCTCCTCCGTCCATGGGATTCTCCAGGCAAGAATACTGGAGTGGGTTGCAGAGTATTGTATCCTCTTTAAATGCAGTATTTCACTGCATTCCAGCCACACTGAAATCATTACAATGGATCTGGGAACTAAGGAGGCCTCAGAAATTTAAATCAGTGTCTGTTAATGCTTAATTACATGGTGCAATTTCATGTGTGTGTTTGTGTGTATACACTTCTTATTCACAAAAGTATGATTTTTCAGTCACAGAAAAGCCTCGCTATGCTTAGGGTTTAGTGTTGAGGTGAAAATCTAAACTGACCAGGGAGTTTAAGAACAATGATTTACACACGCATATAAATAATGCCCATAATGTAAAGCTCAGTATTTCTTTTACTCATATTCTGTGTGTTCATCAGTTTGAGAACAGCACATGAGACAGCACTCCTTACAAATTAGGTGTAACTTTGGATGATTTGCTGACCCTCACTGACCAGGGTCTCTCTTTCTCCCCTACCTATAACATTCACTTTGCATCATAACCAAATGCAGCCTCCCCATTGCTCCCCCACCTTCCTTTGGGAATGATCTCTTTATCAATAATCCGACCCCTGGAAGCCCAGTGGGCGACTCTTTAGTGCCCCCGACACCAATGCAGATGGGGGTTTCGGATCCCCAGTGTAATCCCAGCCTGAAATGTTACCAGGAGCCCTACGGCTCTTCAATTACCTTCCTTGGCCTGTCAAGACCACAGCATCTCAAATTCAGTTAGCTGGTCTTTGGGTCTCAGCCAAGGCCCAGCCTCTGCTCCTAATGACAGCCAGCTGAGGGGACACTGAGAGGGGCTAAATTCAATTTGCAGCCCTTCTAATGAGATTAAGGGAGCAGGGTTTTTTATTTTCTCCAAAGTTTGCCATGGGCAGGATGAATGATGGCCCAGGGATGAGCTGTCAACGTCAACAAAGGCTCCAAGCTGGGAGAAGGGGGATGGGAGACAAGAATGGGAGAGAGAGAGGGAGAGATTTTCCAGACAGAGCCAAGGAGCACTAAGTGAATCGCCCAGCAGGTGACAATGTCTGGCTGGCAGAGTGTCACTCTGTGGACAGGATGCTGTCAAGAATGAATCTGGAGGAAAGGTAAATGTCAATCATAAGAAATATTCCCAAGTAGAATTTCTTTTTTTCCCTTGCTTCTGAATTCTTTCTCACTGTTTTTGACTTTCCAAACGTCATGAAGAAACCTGTATTTCTTAAAATGAGTCAACTCGGAGGTATTTACTCAAATAAAGGTTGGACTGTGAAGAAGGCTGAGAGCCGAAGAATTGATGCTTTTGAACTGTGGTGTTGGAGAAGACTCTTGAGAGTCCCTTAGACTGCAAAGAGATCCAACCAGTCCATTCTGAAG
The DNA here is from genome assembly GCF_042477335.2 of Ovis canadensis. Taxonomy (NCBI): domain Eukaryota; kingdom Metazoa; phylum Chordata; class Mammalia; order Artiodactyla; family Bovidae; genus Ovis; species Ovis canadensis. The sequence goes on along the minus strand of NC_091248.1, from coordinate 76,577,638 downwards.
GAGATCAGCCCTGGGATTTCTTTGGAAGGAATGATGCTAAAGCTGAAACTCCAGTACTTTGGCCACCTCATGTGAAGAGTTGACTCATTGGAAAAGACTCTGATGCTGAGAGGGACTGGGGGCAGGAGGAGAAGGGGATGACAGAGGATGAGATGGCTGGATGGCATCACTGACTCGATGGATGTGAGTCTGAGTGAACTCCGGGAGTTGTTGATGGACAGGGAGGCCTGGCATGCTGCGATTCATGGGGTCCCAAAGAGTCGGACACGGCTGAGCAACTGAACTGAACTGAACTGAAAGGAGCAAGGCTCCCACTGCTTCCAGGAACAGTCCAGCCTTGGCTGAACGGACCTGTGTGCCTTCTAGTCTGAGAGCTTCCACTGAGCTAGTCAGTTAGGACCACAGATTCCCACAGTGTGTTGTGGCTGGTGGTAAAGCACCAGAAGGTGCTTTATCTGATGCAGAGTAATGTCAAGGTGAGCAAAACCCATCTAATGCATGTTTTAGTTAGCACCCGCCTCTGAGTATCAACAGCTTAGTTGTGGGGGTACCCTGAAGAAATGGAGCAGGACATTCTTCTGGGTCCAAATGAGACATAGAGGGAAAGCCCTTTAGGAAATCTGAAGAGGAAGAGGCTTTGGTAGTTGGGAGAGACCAAGGAAACTTTGTTTTTGGGATGCAGCCTTAAGCTGTACCCTGAAAGAGGATGAGACTTGGAGAGGCTGAGAGAAGGAACTCAGATGAGTCCCTTGTGGCTGCAGGCTTCTACTTGCAGGCCCAGCTGTGTTCTGATTCGGGGTCTCTCCTGGTAGAAACTGTAATAGTCCTGCTGCCCCAAGCCTGGATCTCAGGCTCTAAGCACCTTCTTAGATCTCCACAGAGATGGTTCACACATACAGCAGAGCTCCCACTCAGCTTCCTGTCCCACCCTCAACCCCTCCATCCACGTGCCAGCCCTGCACCAGATCCCAGCTGATGCCTAGAGTTGCCTGGATTTGGTTTCAGGTACTTGGTCTCTTGTTCACTTGCTACTGCCTGAAGTCCTGTTCCTAGCAGACTGGTAACTGGGGTCATGACAAAACTGTCCTTTTCCTACTTCCCTTGAATATGGAAACCAACCCTAACCAAGGCCTGCAGTTAGCTTCAGAACATGTCAACATGAGCTAAGATAGCTTATGGGCATGTAGCAGACACTCCTTACATGGGTTACATTTCTGTTGGCTGAAATGGGCTCGTGAGGAAGGTGAACCTTGATTAGACTTGAGGGTGGGAGCAGTTAGACACAAGGCACTATGTGGGAGGAAAGCTCAGAGCCAGGATCATGTTATTGGTGTTCAGAGAATAATAGTTTGTCTCCTCCAACACATTCCTGGTGGCCGAGTTTTGACCTCCATTGCCCACTAGGCCCACAACTGGCTCTTCAGGGCTGGTACCACAGCCTGAACCTGGCCATCAGCCAGATGGACTAGAGGAATCCTACAAATTTCAGAACCCAGAACATCTCAGAGTCATGTTATAGCCAGAACTATCAGAGAATATCTCCCACACAAAACAACCACAAAATTCTTTTGGGGCTTGTGAAGGATTATGTTGGGTTGTTGGGTTTGAGATAAATCGAGTTACTAATCCTTCCCAGTACCTTACAAGTTCAATGCTGCTGAGAAATACAACTCTAAGATGCTGGAATTCTAAGCCTGAAAGAGCTCAGTTTTTTAACTAATCATGGCTGCTCTGTTAATGTGTCTTCTTTTATGTTGTGAGTTGTTTCTGTATCTTTTCTTCTGGCTTCGCTGACTTGTATTAAAATTCCTTGTGAAAAAAATCATTCTGTCCTGGGGCAATGGGGAGGCAGGGTTTGTGCCATGAATTGATAGAGACATCAGAAATTCAAGGCAAAGGCCTGGGACTTCCCAGCTCGGCTTCACTCTGTCTTACAGTGGGAAGAGCAGGGTATTTAGGTCTTAATAAGGAAGCCCTGTCCTGGAAGGTCCTGTCTGGAGCCACTTTGTATGGGCCTGTGAGCCAGCCCCTGTCCCTTTCCCACCTGAGGCTATGAGTGAGATGGAGAAAAAATTTGGGAGGAGTATAAAAGATAAAGATGGCCAGGCTTTAAAATGGGCAGCTGTCAATGTGGATGCGTATTAATAAGAAGGAGTCACTAAAGGCCAGTTCCCCAGGAGCTATAGCTCTCTCCTACAAAACACATTTTCAATCACAATGGATTTTCATGCCTATTTTCTTTTTTCTCTTTGTAAAAAATGTATCAATTTGGCTACACTGTGCCTAGTTGTGTCACGCAGGATCTTTCATTGCTCTGAGCTGGCTCTCTAGCTGTGGCATGAGGGCTTAGTTGCTGTGCAGCATGTGGGAGCCTAGTTTCCCAACCAAGGATTGAACCCACATCCCCTGCATTGCAAAGAGGATTCTTAACCACTGGATCACCAGGAAAGTCCCCATATGCCTATTTTCTTATGTGAACCTTACAGCAAGTCTGTGAAGAAGGTATCTTGATCTCCATTTTAAGGTGAGAAATCAGAGGCACCCCAGACTTAAATGAATCGCTTAAGTTCATGCAGGGGTAAGCTTAGGATGCAAGACCAGGTCTGCCTGATGCCAGATATGCTGCTATGACTATTTCCCTACACTTCATCTTAATACACAACCTGTGTGCATAAGATGGACAGCCCTCCCCATCTCCTCTGACTGCACTCCTATGTGGAGACCCAGACTCTTCTGTCACACTCTGATGGTGGAACTGGTCACCCATTAGGAGAGAATCATCACAGGACAGCTCCCATGTGCCAGCTTTGTGTTGATGAAGAAAGAACCTCACTAATATTTAGGAGCACACTGAATAAGTGGGCCCTGGAGCCAAGAGCCCTGGGCTGGGCTGCTCAGCCCTGCTGTTGCCAGCTCCTACAGTGATCTTGAGCAAAGGACTTCCTCTCTCTGCATGCCCTCTTGACTCCTTGCCTGTTCTGATGCTCCCAGATTCACATTCTCCAACTGCCCAAACATCCTGAATGGTCACTTAAATCCATTTCTTACTTCCTACAAATTACATTTTGCTTTTGTTCTTCTTATTCTCTTCCTGGCCTTCCCTATTTGCTGTGCCAAGTTCAGTTAACACTCTGGTGTGGTCATGAACGTTTCCAATGCAAAAACTCACCCACCCCCAGTGCCTGCTGGGTTTGTTAAAAAATACCCTTTGGGCCCGCCCCTTCCAGGGCGATGCCAGACCAGGGGATGGAGCCCTGGGTCTCTTCACTTTGCGCCACATTATCACAGAAAGGTGGATTAGAAGTTATCTCCGCTCTGCTTTCTCTCAGAGCTCCTTGGCAACACAGCCACCTCGATATAAATACACACTAGAAATGTGCACAGCCTCATACTCACAGTGGAAGCCTTCAGAGGCTGGGGCGGGTCAGAGGCGTGGGGGTGGTGCAGCACAGATACTGCCAGGGAGCAAGGACGTCACGTCAGGAGATCCTCAGGATGCAAAGGGGTGCCAGCCCCACCGCTTCAAGGTCAAATATGGCACTCATCAAATAGAATGCCTGTGATCCCTGATAATTCTCTGGTGTACATGCTAAGTCACTTGTGTTCTTTGTGACCCCTTGGACTGTAGCCCACCAGGCTCCTCTGTCCATGGGATTCTCCAGGCAAGAATACAGGAGTGGGTTGCCATGTCCTCCTCCAGAATTTTCTGGCACCCCATCCCAAATGCTGGAGATCTTTCATCTCTCTAGATAGTGACAGATTTCACAACTAAAGCTTCTTTTGTTTTCTTTGCAATTAAACCAAGAGTAGAATCCCCTTTCCTTTATTTGTTTCCCTAATAACTTTTTCTTCCTGGTGTTGCTAATGTTCCATTCAGATTGAAATTCTGTTGCTTTTGATCACTGGTCGTATCAAGATCTAAAAAGAATCAAGGTTAAAATCAAACACAATGAAATTGTGCTTCTGTGTGTAATAATGTGTAACATTTTGGGATTTCACTAATAAAAGGAATTATAAACCAGTCCACTCCTAGCATATGGTTAACTCTGGTGTCTAAAATAGTATCAAATATTCAGGAAACCAATGCAAAATGATTCTCATGGTTAATACTGGTTCAGTAGCATGCCATTTCCTTGCACTGGCCCTGTTCTAGGTAGGACCATAAACTCAACTACCCACAAACATGATTCAAGCACGTTTAGGTGATGCATGCTTAAAAGACTGCAAAAAAAAAAAAAAAAAAAAAAAAGCTCTCTTTGCTTGGAGGCAAGAGAATAAAGCCCCCCAAATATCTCTCATGTATACCTCTTAAGATTTAGTCATTAGGATCTGTCAGGCATTTCCAAACTACAAAGGACCTGAAAAGAAAATACAATAAAGACATCAGAGACCTAAAATGCCAGGCCAAAGAGAAGAACCAGAAGGAGCAAGATTTGTTCACTGTAAATATTTTAAAACTGTATCCTTATCTTGGTCCAGTGCTGTGTGCTGTCTTGTCTTTGATAACTGTAAATATTTAATGTACTATAGCTCCATCTCCTTACTGATATAGGAAAGATGAATAAACCCATATGCACAGGATGTGTGTTTTCACTTGCTGTGCAGACTGCTTGAAAGAGAGCGGCCTATGAGCGACTGCTGTGGATGGTTGTACCCTGGACAAGGGTGCCTGCCCAGTAGAAGTGGCTGAGAAACAAGCCCCAACCACTCAACTCAGGGGTTGCTGGGTCAGTTCTGAGCTAACAAGCAAACAATTCCTTTCTGCAGTTAGCTGGGACTGGAGGGTGGTTTGGTTTGGTTTTGGTTTTTGCAATTCACAGTTTACTAGTGTGAAGGAAACAGAGCAGATCAGATAGGAAAAGTGCTTCTGTTTAATAAAAAGCAAAATCTAGCAACTTTTAAGTCTCAGTATGATTTTCTTTAAAATGAAAGTATAGGAATTTTCCATCTGTTTACTCCTTTAGCAGCCTAAGACCTACCTTGGGACTCAATTTTCTTTGCAAACTGACAAAAAGAAACTTCTGAAAGCAAGAATCTACTACAAGAGGAAGGAGGGTGAGGCAGTGAGGAAAGAAGGTGGCTCCAGAAGCCTGGTTCTCTGAAGACCTTCTTTCCATCATCTGCCCTACTCCTGACACCTGACTTGGTTTGCCCCAGCAGGTAACCAGGTCTACATTGCCTTCAGTTCCTCCAGCCTTCTCATTATTCCATTCTTGCTCAATCCTTCATGATTCCCTCACTGCAGGGACTGTGGATGCTTTGCTTCTATTAAAGGCAGTCGGTATCACCTATTTCCTAGGTGCTAGCAGAAAAGCAGGCAGAGGAACCCTAGAGACTCTAGCTGGAACCATTGGCAGGAATAGGCTTCCACAGTTACTGTGACCTTGTAAAGAAGAAACCTGGGAAACACCTGTAAGGCCCAAACACTCAACTCACATCTTTGAATTGTAATCATTAAAGGAGGAAGCTTTGGGTAACTCTTAAAGCAAGCAGGGTAGGCAAGGCAGCATGATGCTGTGCTTAGGAGAGCTGGCTCTGAGGCCAGATGGCCTGAATTCCAACCCACCTCCACAGTTTTAACACAGAGTGTTCCTGAGCGTGGATTCCAGTGGCCTCTGTCTCATCTCTAAAGAGAGAGTAATAGAAGTTCGAGTCTCATTGGATTGTCCTAAGAATTAAGTGTTAATGCTCTTGTAAAGTTACCTAGAGCAGTATTTGAAAGGCTAAGTGGTCAAGGTGTATTGGCTATTATTATGATTATTATACTCAAAAGAGTTGGAGTGGTAGAGCTCTGAGAAACTTCTACTGTTTAGGAGGTTAGAGGTAGATTGCTTTCCAAATTTGGCCGTTAAGATGTTGTTTCCATGTTAGGGAAAGCCGGAGGCACAGTAGGCTTACATAACACCCCAAAGCACCAAGCGCACACAAGTATACATACTCATGCACACACAGATTCATCTTGCAGCCATGCACACTCACAGGCACAACTCCAGAAATAGCCTGGGGCAGTATACCCAATCAAAGGTGCATGGATGGTGGCAGGCTTTATTTGGCTTAGCTACCATCCAACTGATTCCTCACCTAGATGCCAAGATGCCATGATACAAACTGGGATGTTCCAGGGTCAAGTCTCTACTGGGTCTGCAGAAAGACAGTTGACAGAGGGTTTGCTGCTACAAAGGCCTCTGAGAACTCCATTCTTTCTTTTCCCTCACCCTTCCCCTTTCTCTCCAGGAGTTTCAGGGGATAGTATGAGCCATTGTTAAAAGTCTTGGGCTGGAGGGTCCCAGCTGCCAATACCTAAAGATGGAGGTAGGTGGTAATGTTGTTGTTGATGACCTATTCTCCAGAGAAACTGAAGCAATGTCAGAGATCCAAGCTTAGTACAAAGAGGGTGTCCAATAAGCGGTTGCTGAATAAACGGCCAAAAAAGTAATGATAGATTCCAGCTCCAGCCACTTATTGGCTAATATTATTGGGTAAGTCACATACCCTTTCTTTAGCTTCCTCAGATGTAAAAGGGAGATAAACATACCAATCCATAGAACTATATGAAGATTGAATATTAAACCAAATTAGAGACTCAGTATACAATGGTATCTTTCCTCTCCAAAGTGTAGGGCCCCCAGGGTAGTGCAAGCAAGGAATGGTCTCTTTGAGATAGACAGTTGTGGACTATGTACTTTAACATAGAACCAGGAACAATGGTGCTTGAGAAAGAGTTTGTGATGAGGACATTTCTAGTTAAGAAAAGCTGTTATGTGCATTTCCCTTTATGGGGCAGACACAGTGCAGTTCTTCCATCTCAGGATGCTCACTAGGAAATCCATACTTCACAGCTTAGGCCTCCTGGCTTATGAGGCAGGTGCAATCTGCCCAGGGTATCCTTCGAGAGGTAGAAATCTCCCTGAGTTTTTGCTGTCTGTATCAGTTTTATGGCCTCTTTTTGCTTTGCTCATTTAGTTAGTTAGTCTTTAGGGAAAATGGGCTAGGCTAGGGAGCAGAGAAAACAAGACTCAAATGTGTCTGAAGCCAGGTCCCAATACTAATCGAACAAACCAGAGACTCTCACAGGCAGAAGGAGCAGCTTTGTTTACTGAAGCCAAACAGGGATCCTAATGGGCTTGACTGGTTAAAATTCTAGAACAGCCTCCCACTGTCTGATTTTCTAGGTATTTCAAGGCATTTCCAAGTTTCTCAAAAGCATAAAATCTTGAGACATACTGAGGTCTATCTCTTATTCATCTACCTATCACAAATTCACTTTAAATCACTGTAATAAGCACACATGAATACCACATTGTAGGGTGTATTTGGATGCAGGATACATCAGGAAACCATGAGAGTGTGCTGTAAGCCCCGGGCGGGTGGGAACCACTGCACCAGACCACTATTTTATGTCCCTCTCGGGACTTGATGATCATAAGTATTCTTCCCACAATTCCCAGCCGTGTTTCTCAGTAGGATATGGGAAATTACTCTGCAGTCTCTAATTTGCCCCTTTTTGTGTGTGGATTTAAAGATGTTTTAATAGTTTTCTTATCTCTCATGACATCTTTCTTCTGTGACATGGGGGAGTCCTCTCCTCCCTACGCTTCTTTCTCTCACTCCTCCCTAAAGATGCGTCATTCCTTCATCACCTGTTCAACTAGTGTGAAGAACCAGAGATACACACTCAATAAGACAGACAGTTTCTGCTCTTGTGGCTCCATGAACTCAGTCTCATGGAGAGACAGGATTCATGCATAACTTACGTAAAAAAGTGATAAGAAATAGATACTTTGATGTGCTGTCCAAACCCCTCTTCAGGACAGGAGAAGCCACTCTCAGCTGCTGGGAGTTCTTCCAGATATAACCCTCAGCCCAACACTTGTAGAGATTTCCTTAACTAAAGAGGGTTACCTCACCCAAGGTCATGCTCTGGTCCCAGGGTATTCCATATCCAATGCCATTTGACCCATTGCTTACTCTGGACAACCATGAAAGGCCATCTAGCTTCTAAACTCCACAGATATGCAAACTCAGTACCTTCGTCTCATAGGTTGAACTGTGAAGCAGGCAAAATTCTGTTAGCAACCAATATGCCTTCTTCCATCAACTTTTTGTAAACAAGACATAAGAGAGCAAAAACTGAGGACTGGTAATGGTCAGTGACATTCTAGGGGGTTACAGTCTCCAGAAACAGAAACAGCTTGGGTGATGGTGGCAAGAATCTTGAAAGCAATGCATATTTGGAGTGATGACTTTTTCACATTCCAGTGGTTCTGAGTGTTGTAGAGCCAGATAGAAAAGAATGCCTCCTGAGCAAGGCAATGATACATTAATAAAAGCCTGAGAAGTACTGGAAACTGTATTGAAAGCTGTGAACATCAATCCACCTTTCAACCATAGAATGAAGAACAGGAACCAACCATCACTAGTAGATAAAGCATAGAGCCAAGGGCAATCCACATGGGTTATCTGTTGACAACACTGAGCTTAAATTGCCCTCACCTTTTTGAAAATGAGTAATGCTTTTGAAAACTTCCTGGTAACAGCTGTTGGAATTTAAGATAGAATGCATATTTAGGATGATAAGAGAAAATAGAACATATTCTTCATTAAAAAAACTGAAAATGAAAGAAAAATCAAGGAAGTATGAAAACCAGAAATCAAAAAAGAATGAGACAGATTTAAAATGAAATAAATACATTATAACAATAAAAGTAAGTAGGTTGAGCTTGTCTAATAATAGGTCAATTGTTTCATACAGAGTGGAAAAACCTATTTAACGTTATAGAGACAAACTATACATACATTAAAATAAAGCTTTAATTGAAAGTGCACATATGGTTACCAACAGAAAGCAGGAGTCACAGTTTTCATTGTGAAGAGTCGTGATGTTCAGTGGAGGAGGTTACAGGTTCTTTCCCCTCCCCTCTGTCTGCTTAGTTTCTCTCTCCTGCACTGCTTTCTGGAGATGAATCACAGCTTCACAGACAGGTCTGAGGGAGAAAATCAAAGAACTGTCTTCCACATGGACAGGGCCTGGTAAGGCCTGATGTGTCAGAAACATGCGGCAGATTATGAGGCAAGAAGGAGAAAGGCACCAAGATAAAGATGCAAGACGGCGTGACCGAGAGAGATTTCATCAGACTAGGAGAGCGAGTGTCTTCTAAAACAGGAGAGTGTCAAAAGTCTCCTTTAAATGGTCAAGAGAGACACAAGTAAGATTCGAATTCCAAGCTTGACTTACCCCAACCATCCTTTTAAAATGAAACACCAGTTAAAGACCAGACTTTCTCAAAGAATCTCAAAGTTTTTCAGAAGTTAACAACAACAAAATAATCATATTTTACAGGTCATACTCTTGGTCACAAAACAGTAAACCAGAAATTGAAGACATTTATTTCAATTAAATCCCCAACTACTTATAAACTGTAAACTTTATTATTTTCTAAAATTCTTTTGTTAGAGATCAAATGAAATGGTAACACAATTATTTAGAAAGCAATGTATAGAATTTGGCCAAAACTATAATAAGAAGAATATTCATAGCCCAAGTTTTTATTATTAAACAGGGAAAAAGAAAATAAAATAACAATTCACATCATGAAAGTATAAAGAAAACATTTAAAAATATAAGAAAAGAGAAAACATTAACAAAGACAGAAGCAGAAATATTATTAAAAGTAATAAAACTGAGAAATGGGCTGATTATTTGTAAAGACCAGTGAACATGGACAAATATCTAATCACTATAATTTAAGAAAAGTGACAGATATACAATATTAAAAACAGGAAACATAATTACAAATTTTCAAATTGTAAGCATAGACTTGATCAGAGTACCATATGACTGATTAATGATTTGGAAAGAACAAAGTTAAATTCTTAGTCATACCAAACCCCAAATCAATTCCAGATAGACTGAGGTGCAAAAATAAAATATCTGTAAATATTTATATTTATTAGCAGTATAGATGCATTTTATAAATATGAAATATTTGATCAATTGTATCATATGATGTATGGCAAAACCAATACAGTATTGTAAAGTAAAATAAAGTAAAATTTTAAAAAAACATCAAAAAACAAAAAAATAAAAAAATAAAAAACCAAAACTCCTATATAGGGGAAAAAAAACTGAAATGCAAATGACAAATTTCTAATTTGTCATTAAAAGTATTTCTAATAAGTATAACAAAATATCAGTGACCCTAACATATAAAACATATGAATATAAAAATAAATAGAAACTAATAAAATAGCAATCTCAAAATGCAAATGCATATATTTGAAATATTTGGAGTTTTTTAAATTGTAACAGGTATGTTCATGTAAAAGTGGGAACTAATAAGAACGTACTGTATAGCATAAAGGAACTCTACTCAATACTCTGTAATGGCCTATATGGGAAAAGATTCTTAAAAAGGAGTAGATATATGTGTATGTAAAACTGATTCACTTTGCTATACACCTAAAACTAACACAACATTGTAAATCAACTATATCCCAATAAAAGTTATTTTAAAAACTGAGAAAAAAAGAGAGTTTTTGGCCTATTGAATTGGAAAACATTAAAAATAATAATCATCTTTTGATATAAACCTTTTGGGGTATAATTGGGATATGTATCAACAAATTCTTTAGATTGTGTATACATTTCTCCTGGAATTTCACTTCTAGGAAGGTATCGCAAGGAAATACTCTGACCAATGTGTAACTATTTAGTTACAGTGATTATTGCTATATTAAAAAAGAAACATATTCCCAAATTGAGAGCAGTGTTAATTTTTAGCAACAGAGGATTGGTAAAGTTAAGTATGGACCCTCTGTGTAACTAATAAAAAATAATATGGCACACCTATATTTATTAATCCTGAAAGATGCTATTAATTGTAATGTATTCAGCATAAAGAGCACATTACAATATAAACATTAGTATTTCATTCTTACTTATATATATGTATAAACGTGTATTTATTATGTTTGCATATTCTTCAGACATTTCTGTTATTAATGGGTGAGACTGGGGATGACTGTTGATCTTCTATATTTTATACTCTATAATGTGTTCTGTTATTTTACAAAAGAGAGAGAAAAGAAAGAGAACATTAAGCAAAACCAACGACATGTTTTAAAAAGCCAGAGGCACTGGCTATGGTAGAGCTTATATAGTTCTACCTTTATATTCTTTCTCATGTTTTATATATGGGTCCATTTTCACATTCATTTTGTGCCTGCATCATTATTCCCTCAAGGACAATTCACTATTCCTCTGTGTGCCCAGCATTGTATGTATTGTGCATATTATTAAATGTTAGTATTTCAGGGAAAGAAGAAAGGAAGGCAGGGAGAAAGGAGTGGGGACAGAGAGAGGGGAAAAGGAAAGAAGGGCATAAGGGAGGAAAGGAGGAAAAGAGGGAGAAAGGATAAGATAAGAGGGAGGGAGAAGGGAAAGGAAGGAAGAAGGGAGGGAGGGCTCAAGAGAGGGAGGCTGGGGGAACAAGGGGAACAAAATTTGGTTATAGGCATCATTTCTGCACAAACATACTTTTACCTCCTGGAGACAGAACCAGAATCCCAACCAAGCTGCCTCCTATACCCAGGTCACATTTCTGCCATGCCACTCTGTTTCAGATACCTTGTGATGCTGTTGGGCTCAGACCAGGGGGAGCCAGTCTAAGAAAATCTTTTCCCACAAGGTATGAGTGCTTTTGCAGATGTTTGCTAACATATCAACAGCTGGAGCACTGCCTAACACAGTTCCTCAATCATAGCAGACATTACCTAATTGATAAGGGTGTCCCTCTGAGCACGGCAGCCTGTTCCCAGTTCTGTGTGACACACAATCAAACTCTGTTCCCTTTCCCTGTGACATCAACATTCTTGGCTGAGCCGTTGGAGGGGAACTCCTTTTCCACCCAAGATAAACTGAAATCTTGGGACAGAACCATTCCCCAAGGATCTGCACCGCCACATTCTCCCATCCACTCCCATCTTCCTGGTCCACACAGTGCTCCAGTTCTAGCCATGAGCTGCGCTTCAGGCCTCACTGACATTGACCCCAGTGCAGCTGTAACTCTTCACCAGCTCCTTGTGACAGCGGGAAACAGACTGGAAGAACCAGGCATCTGGTGTCAGTGGACGTACACACATGAACCTCTGGGGCTGGGACCATCTCTCCCTCTCCTTCCTCCGTGCCCTCCCTCCACACATACACACACAGTTATGCATCAACACTGACAGTGTCCATCTGGTCTTTTCTGGCTCTAGCATCGTGGTGATAGCATATTTCCTTAATAGCATTTGGGGATGGCCTGTGAACCCAAGAAGCAATAGGCCCTAGCTACCTATGGCCAGCTCAGGCCACAGCACAGAGAGAAACACAAAAGACCCCGAATTAGAGGAAAACCCCCTGAAATGCAGCTCTAGACAAATCCATCTTCTGCCACTTCTTATGCCTATTGGACATAAGGTGTTGAGATCCTTGGCTAATATAGCATGTACCTCAAGTACTGTGATCCTTATCTAAGGAAATTTTTGCTACTAAATAGTCCCAGGCCCCTGAGATTAAAGGAAATACACAATCAGTAGGAGAAAGAACATCAGAGTTTGGATTGGGGGTTGGGGGGAGGCTTTATATTGGTGGGAGGAAGGGAAGTTTCAATAAATGAAAGGTTAGTTTGTCTTATGGCATAACAGAGAATTTAGAGCCAAACAGACACAAATGCAAACACTGGCTCTGCCAATTACTAGCATTATAACTTGGGGCAAATTTTTCTCTCTCAGCTTTCATTTTCTCATGTAGTTCTTATAAAGATTCAGTGAGAAAATATATAAAAATCCCTGGTCTGGAGTAAGGAATAAAAGCAATTTTTAAAATGTGTGTGAAGAGTTTTGAAGTCAGTTTCTTAATAAATGTGTCTAGATTGCCAGTTCTTCCTTTTGTCAGGTTGATATTATCTTCCCATTCCATAGTAAATCATGACACAATTAGCATAGTTGTCTGTAATCAGAAGTAAATGGTGCCCAGCATTTAAAAGAGAATGCTAGAATGGGAAAAATCTCAAAATCATCTTACTCAGCCCTGGGCCTTTTACAGGTGAGGAGCCTAAGCCCTGAGGAGGGAAAGTGAGGACATAATTGATGCTAGGGAGTTTGAACCCAAGCCTCGCCATGTGTCTTTTATCCCTAGCAGCATCTCAGGTGTAAGGGGAGTCGTGGGCATAGGCCAAGGCCCTAGTCCCTTAACAAGTGGACGCAGCAGGGTGAGCTCAGGTTCTCATTCACCCCAGCCTCTAGAGCAGTCATACTGTGCCTTTTGAGGCTTCAGGAAATTTTTTTCATATTTCCTCGGTTTATTGTTGTCAAGGTTGGGTCTCCACTGGAGTGTTCAGTCTCAGATTTTTGCTAAAATACCCCCTCTGTAGAAAGTTAGGGTTGATATAGCATACACCCCACCCCCACACTCACACCTATTGACTTGTAGTGAGGTGGCTTCATCCTGACTAGCTATGAGTTGTGGGAGTGACTAAAATTCGAGCCCTGGGTCCATGAACAGGCTTAGCATTTACACTGCCAGGGTTGCCCAGGGTGCCTGGGGAGAGCCTAGTGGAATCTGATCACTAGTGGGAAGTTGAGGGGTTAGGGGTCACCTTCATAGGTGGCCAATGGAGACCAAGCTGGTCTCTAAACCCCCAATACAGTGAAGAAAGACAGAAGAGGCCCTGGCCTGGTTCACCTTGTTTTGGCCTTTTGCTCTGTCCCGTAATGCTGGGAGACCTTGGGCAATCATACCCCTCCCTCTGGGTTTCATCAAGGTGGAGAAGAATGGTTGCGAGAACCTCTTTCACATTCAACACTGTGGGATGCTCACCATGCTGGCCACCCATCCCTCCCCACCTTGTAGGCCTCTGCAACCCCAACTAAAACTAGAGCAGAGCCCACAGGGCCCCTCCTCACTCCCTACCCCTTGAAGAATTTGTGTCTCCAGAGGGAAGAGTATCATGTAGAATTTCTCTTTCATTCACCTGAGTACAGACAGCCAACTTTTCCTGTCATGGGAGCCCATCAAAGACTGGACTAAGTAAACTTCTGTTTTCATATCTCATTCTCTTGAAGAGAACACAGCCATAACTCCACAGAGAGTAAACACACACGGTCTAATCTTTCTCCTCACTGGGACAGTTTGTTGAAATTGGTGAAATGATGCAGACCCTGCCGAAATGGTTTGATAAGAGCTGTACGTCCGACTTAGTGATTATTAAACAGAGGGAGTTTAACTCAGCTGCTTCTGATAGTTTTAAAAAGAACCCTCTCTCTTACTTGAATCTTACTCCCTGCCATGTGTACACACGACTTATACATATATGAAGCTCAAACATCTGTTGAGGCACCCCTGACTTCTTGTTTCCTTAGGGAGGGTGTCTGTGCCTTTAGAGAGAGAGAAAATCCCACCTCAATTTTGTGATCCCTCTTTGGGTTATTAGAGACATCATGAAAGAGAGGCCACAGTTGCATGATTCATACTGCACGAGAATTATGCTGAAAAAAGAGTGGTCAGTGGAGTTTTGGGTACATAAGTTTTTCTTAGAGCAGGCATCAGCGAAGGGCAATCCGCAGATCAGATCTGGCATATCGGCAATCTTTTTATGGCTACAAATTTACATTTTCGAATGGTTAAAAAAATCAAAAGAGGAATAGTATTTCATGACACAGGAAAATTATATAAATTCAAATTTCAGTGTCTACAAATGAAGTTTTATTGTAATACAGCCTCATTCATTCATTTAAGTGTCATCCTGTGGTGCTTTCAGGCAGGCAGACTTGAGCCATATTTACTATCTGGACCTTTACAGAGAATGTTTGCTGATTTCTGGGCTAGAAAAGTTTTAGAAGTTTTTCTTAATACAAGTATATTTTTTCATACCATTTCACAGATGAATGAACTGGGAGAAGGGGATTTTAATGAATGTTCTCAATGTGTTTGAGCCCAAATAAAGCAGGTTTCTCACCCCTACGAAGCTGAATTCCCTTCTAATCCCTCCACAATGCACTGGCCATCAGAAGATATCCCCCGCAGAAGGGCTGTTGAAATGTCCATTAAGAAAAATTGATTCTGAAGTGTGACATCATGTCCTTAAAGATACATGATATCATGACAGGACATGATATAATGTCCTGTGCAAAAATAAATTGCATTGTCAGACCCTCAGTGGCTTTAGGAGGAAAGATATGGCTGTGAAAATAAAATCATAATTTGTGAAACTGTGATATTTGTGGAAGGAATGTTCAGCATTGAGAATTTTCCCTTTATAGTAAACATTACATTTTGTGTTAGCTGCTCCATGACTACTGACTGGCCTCCTTTGTTCTTTCATTGAAACACCTCGTAAGAACTGAGTTTCCCATGCTTATTTGATTTTCAGGCTTTTGCCGTCACTCAGTGATATTCCTCAGGAAGATCACTTTCCAATTCAACTTCTTACATACCATTAAACAACACCAGGTTGAGAATTCCCAGAACTTCTTCTTTTTTTCCCTTAAATTCATTTTTAATGAAAACACTGAGGATTATGAAATCATCTAATTCATTTAAGTGCTGTAGGAAGTTTCAGAGAAAATAATGTACAGCCATATCCTACATGCCAGAGTATAGGTGGCCTAAGAAAAGGGAAGGGGAGAAATGGTCCCTTCTTGGGACGAAATGCATAAATTCTGTTATAGTTCATAAATGATGGTTTACAGTTCATAAATGATGGTCTCAAACCCAAATTTTGTGTGCTGTTTCCACAAACATACCCTACTGACCCAAGAGTGTTTTCCCAGCTCAGAATTCCAGTTGAAAACAGGGTGTCTGAGTTCCCATACCCTGTCTAAGAATCTTATCCCTGAAAAATCACCTTCATTCCCCACCATCCAGTGCACCTCATATCTCATTTAATACACATTCATGTTGAAGACTGGAAAAGAAATTCCAAGTTAACTGCTACTTTTGAGTGACTTCTCTGTGTCAGAGACTGCATGAGTGACTGCCCTGGACTTTATATTAATTCTCACAACAGCCCTCAGTGATGCTCACTGTTATCCACATTTTACAAGGGGAAACCAGGGCTTATAGAGGTTAATCATTTTGTCCCAAATTGTACAGCTATAAATTCTAGGAATTCAGGTCAACCCAACACTGACAGTCTTTGCCACCCCCATCCCTGCCCAAACTGCTTCTCTAAATGAAATGAATCAGACTGAAACTGCTTTTGGAGTGATTTGAGTTTGACATAGGAAGACTTTCCCAAGAGTCAGTAATGTTAAATGTTAGAACATAAAGAAGGGTCTTGTGGAATCACTTCAGGAAAACTCTAAAATAATCTATCCTGCATTTCCATGGTGAACAACTTCTGAGTTGAACATGCTTTCTTTATTTTTTTAATTGAAGTATAGTCAATTTATGATATTATGTTGGTTTTAGTTTTAGAGCAAAGCGATTCAGTTGTATATATTTTTCAGATTAAGTCCCATTATAGGTTATTACAAAACATTGAATATAATTCCCAGTGCTACACAATAAATCCTTGTTGCTTATCTGTTTTACCTATAGTAGTTTGTACCTATTAATCCCATACGCCTAATTTGTTCCTCTCACCCCCCTTCTCCCTTTTGGTAACCATAAGTTTGTTTTCTTTGAGTTTCTTTCTGTTTTGCATGTAGATTCATTTGTATTAATTTTTAGATTCCACATATAAGCTCTATCATATACTGTTGTCTTTGTCTGACTTCACTAAGCATACTATTCTCTAGGTTCATCCTTGTTGCTACAAATGGCAATATTTCATTCTTTTATGGCTGAGTAGTATTCCACTGTGGCAAAGGCAATGGCACCCCACTCCAGTGCTCTTGCCTGGAAAATCCCATGGACGGAGGAGCCTGGTAGGCTGCAGTCCATGCGGTTGCTAAGAGTTGGATACAACTGAGTGACTTCACTTTCACTTCACTTTCATGCACTGGAGAAGGAAATGGCAACCCACTCCAGTGTTCTTGCCTGGAGAATCCCAGGGACGCAGAAGCCTGGTGGGCTGCCATCTATGGGGTCACACAGAGTTGGACACAACTGAAGCGACTTAGCAGCAGCAGCAGCAGTATTCCATTGTGTGTGTGTGTATACACATATACACACAATGTGTATGATGTATATGTATATACACATACATACAAACACCATGTCTTCTTAAGTCAATCATCTGTTGAAAGACACTCAGGTTGTTTCATTGTCTTCAATTCAGTTCAGTCGCTCAGTCGTGTCCAACTCTTTGCGACCCCATGAATCGCAGCACACCAGGCCTCCCTGTCTATCACCAACTCCCGCAGTTTACCCAAACTCATCTCCATCGAGTCGATAATGCCATCCAGCCATCTCATCCTCTGTCGTCCCCTTCTCCTCCTGCCCTCAATCCCTCCCAGCATCAGGGTCTTTTCCAATGAGTCAGCTCTTCTCATGAGGTGGCCAAAGTATTGGAGTTTCAGCTTTAGCATCAGTCCTTCCAGTGAACACCCAGGACTGATCTCCTTTAGGATGGACTGGTTGGATCTCCTTGCAGTCCAAGGCACTCTCAAAAGTCTTCTCCAACACCACAGTTCAAATGCATCAATTCTTCAGTGCTCAGCTTTCTTCACAGTTCAACTCTCACATCCATACATGACCACTGGAAAAACCATAGCCTTGACTAGATGGACATTTGTTGGCAAAGTAATGTCTGATTTGAATATGCTATCTAGGTTGCTCATAACTTTCCTTCCAAGGAGTAAGCATCTTTTAATTTCCTGGCTGCAATCACCATCGGCAGTGATTTTGGAGCCCCCAAAAATAAAGTCTGACACTGTTTCCACCCAGTCTATTTCCCATGAAGTGATGGAACCAGATGCCATGATCTTCGTTTTCTGAATGTTGAGCTTTGAGCCAACTTTTTCACTCTCCTCTCACTTCCATCAAGAGGCTTTTCAGTTCCTCTTCACTTTCTGCCATAAGGGTGGTGTCATCTGCATATCTGAGGTTATTGATATTTCTCCCAGCAATCTTGATTCCAGCTTGTGCTTCTTCCAGCCCAGCGTTTCTCATGATGTAGTCTGCATATAAGTTAAATAAGCAGGGTGACAATATACAGCCTTGACGTACTTCTTTTCCTATTTGGAACCAGTCTGTTTTTCCATGTCCAGTTCTAACTGTTACTTCCTGACCTGCATATAGGTTTCTCAAGAGGCAGGTCAGGTGGTCTAGTATTCCCATCTCTTTCAGAATTTCCACAGTTTATCGTGATCCATACAGTCAAAGGCTTTGCCATAGTCAATAAAGCAGAAATAGATGTTTTTCTGGAACTCTCTTGCTTTTTCCATGATCCAGCGGATGTTGGCAATTTGATCTCTGGTTCCTCTGCCTTTTCTAAAACCAGCTTGAACATCTGGAAGTTCATGGTTCACATATTGCTGAAGCCTGGCTTGGAGAATTTTGAGCATTACTTTACTAGAGTGTGAGATGAGTGCAATTGTGCTGTAGTTTGAGCATTCTTTGGCATTGCCTATCTTTGGGATTGGAATGAAAACTGACCTTTTCCCATTATGTGGCCACTGTTGAGTTTTCCAAATTTGC
The DNA here is from genome assembly GCF_042477335.2 of Ovis canadensis. Lineage (NCBI taxonomy): Eukaryota > Metazoa > Chordata > Mammalia > Artiodactyla > Bovidae > Ovis > Ovis canadensis. The sequence continues at coordinate 76,559,013 of NC_091248.1, read as the reverse complement.
TGACGTATTGAGTGCAGCACTTTCACAGCATCATCTTCTGGGATTTGAAATAGCTCAACTGGAATTCCATCACCTCCACTAGCTTTGTTCGTAGTGATGCTTTCTAAGGCCCACTTGACTTCACATTCCAGGATGTCTGGCTCTAGGTGAGTGATCACACCATCGCAATTATCTGGGTAGTGAAGATCTTTTTTGTACAGTTCTTCTGTGTATTCTTGCCACCTTCATTGTCTTAGCTATTGCAAATTGTGCTGCTATGAAAATTGGAGCACATGTATCTTTTTTTTAAAAAAAAATTTATTTATTTATTTATTTTGACTGTGCCGGGATTTTGCTGAAGGGCAGGTGATTGGGGGCTACTCTCTAGATGTGGTGCACAGGCTTCTAATTACAGTGGCTTCTCTTTTTGCAGAGCATGAGCTCTAGCGAAAACGGGCTTTAGTAGTTGCAGCTTGCAATCTCTAGTGCACAGCCTCAGTAGTTGTGGCACGTGGACCCAGTTGCTCTGTGGCACACGGAATCTTCCTGGATCAGGGATTAAACCCAGGTCTCCCGCATTGGCAGACGGATTCTTCACCACTGAGCCATCAGGGAAGCCCTGGAATGCATGTATCTTTTTAAGGTGATACCCCATTGTCGCTTTGATTTTCATTTCTCTTATAATAAGTGATATGGAGCATCTTTTCATGTAACTATTAGCCATCTGTGTGTGTTCTTTGAAAAAAACATCTATTTAGGTCTTGCGCTCAGTTTTTAAATCTTATACAAATATTTTATTTTTATTTTCTTATTGAAGTATAGTTGCTGTGTAATATTATAGAAGTTACAGGTGTACAGTATGGTGATTCACAATTTTTAAAGGTTATACTCCATTTATAGTTGTTGTAAAATATTGACTGGAGTGGATTGCCATTTCCTTCTCTAGGGATCTTCCCAACTCAGGGATTGAACCCATGTCTCCCACTTTTATATATATATATATATATATATATATATATATATATATATATATTCCTTATCCATTCATCTGTCAGTGGGCACTTTCATATCTTGGTGGTTGTAAATAATGTTGCTATGAACATTGGAGTGCATGTATCTTTACAAATTAGTGTTTTTGTTTTTTCAGATATATACCCAAGAGTGGGGTTGCTGGGTCATATGATAGTTCTATTTTTAGGTTTTTTTGTATTATTATTGTGTTATTTTTAGTACTTTTAGTTTTTTCCATGATGGCTGCACCAATGTGCATTTTCACCAACAGTGTATGAGCATCCCCTTTTCTCCACATCCTCGCCAGTATTTGTTATTTGTGTTCTTTTTGATGATGACCATTCTGACCAATGTGAGGTGATATTGCATTGTGGCTTGGATTTGCATTTCCCTTTTGATTAGTGATGTTGAACATCTTTTCATGTGCCTATTGGCCATCTGCATTTTTTCTTTGGAAAAATGTCTACTCAGTTTTCTGCACATTTTGTAATTGGAATTTGGGGGGGGGGTTGATATTGAGTTGTATGGGCTGTTTACATATGTCAGAAATTAACCCCTTATCAAGTCATATCATTTGCAAATATCTTCTCCCCCTCAGTAGGTTGTCTTTTCATTTTGTTGATGGTTTCTTTTGCTGTACAAAAACTTTTAAGTTTAATTAGGTCCCATTTGTTTATTTTTGCTCTTATTTCCTTTGCTTCAGGAGATGGATCCAACTTGATAGGGTTGTTTTTTTTTTAATTTATATTGGGTTGTATGAACAATGCTTTCTTGAAGTTAATATTTTAAAATCCTTAAAATTCTGAGCCATTTGGCAAGTTAAGACCAGAGTTAGAATTTCTGGACTTCTCTCTCATTAGCCATCACATCCAAGCAAAACCCCCCAGATATTCAGTGGGCGGTTGCACTGGACCCAACTTGTGCAGACTGGACCCAGAGGCTACTCAGGAGAACTCTGATAGAGGGCTGAACCACTGAACACTGCTCAGCTATGACACTTAACACTTGCCTTTTCTCCCTCTCTCTGATGTTAATGGCTGATTTCCCCAAGGTTCTTTTTTCACCCTTTAACCATGTGTCTGTCATCTCAGCTTGTTAATGGCTTTTGGGCATCCTTTGGCACAGTGCATCACTATGTAGTTCCGCAGAGATTCCTGCCAGCCTTTCTCCTTGGTTAGGGGTTGCTTACAAGTTGTAAATCAGCATATTAGTCACAGTTAAATGCTCACTCAAGAACTTTCTGAACAGCCTGGGAGTGTGGTTTACAGTATGGGATGGTAGAAGGATGCTACCAGCAGAAACCAGCTTGGGGGACAGATTGAGTCGAGCGTCTGGGCACCATTTGAGGATGCCACTCTGCAAGATGAGGTCCCTCAGCACTTGGAGCATCAGAGAAGGCATATTCATCTAGAAGAAGACCACAAAAATAAAGAAAATGCTACACCAGAATTTCCCTCAGGAATCCTAGTTGAGTATCCACTCTTACTCTGAAGCCTCAAATATCAGTTTGTTCTTGTTTTAGATGATTTTTTTTTTTTTTTTGAGAATATGGATTGCTGTATCACCACAGGATAGGAGATCCTCATACCTTCTTGCCCTGTGGGTACAGAAGGGACCTGGGAGAGTCACTGCCAGTCACAGGCAGCAGCTATTTCATTGTTGACGGAAACAGATGATGAGTTATGAAATAGCAATTTTGCACCAAATTGGAACCACTTGGGTGGTATGAATACCAGCTTTTCTTTAAGGAAGAAGACAATCTGTTTAAAGCATGTTCTTTATATAAAAATTCAAAAATCTAAAATGCAAGGCATCATCACTTAGGCTACTTGTGACTTTTAGGAATAAAGTCAAAACATTTGGGAAATGATGCTGTGGACTTCCTTGAACTCAAATATCTGAACCCTACTCATGAGAGATTTGATGCAGCCAGAAAGTGAGCAGACTTTCCATTGCTAGTTCCTTAAAGGATAGCAAGAAGAAGGCCATTCTCAAGCCTGTGGAAAGAAAAAGCTGGTATTTCTTCTCATTTAAGGCTTCTCATCCAAGGAGCAAGAATTTGGGCAATAAGAATATAAAAGGTGCCTTGGGACCAGCCTGGCCAACTGATCAGGCTAGAGCTCTCAACAAGGACAGGAAGATGGCCAAATCAAGTAAATGGATTTCAAGAGAGGGGATTTTGACAGGCTTAAGGGATTCATTGAAAAGCCTCTACAGAAAAGAGATCAAGAGTCAGACAGGGGCCCTGAGATGGCCAGGTGTTCTTACAGGAACCAAATTCCACAAAGCTCCTGCATTGTTACCATTCACTAAAAACAGACATGGAAGGTAAATGGCAGTCCAACAAGCAAACCCTGAGATAAATGGGAGCGGAGACACACACCCAAGTGACTGAGAAACTGTAAAATGGACTCATTCCCAGGGAGGGTGACAAAGAAATCTGGAAAATGTGTTTAAGGAAGACAGGAAATCCGAAACAGGATTTGAGACGTAACCTTCCAGAGGACACAGAGGAAGGTAAAGGGAAACACTGTCCCTTTATTAGGTGAGGGCAGGGGGAAAGGAGGTAATGACCATGAGCCCTCTCCCAAGGCCTGAGGTCTGGGAGGTTCATTTAGCCTGTGAATGCGACTTGAAAATGAGAATGAAAAATGAGCACTCCTTAAGAGCATACAGTGCTTTACAGTTTCCAATATACTTTCCAGTCTTATTGGAGCCACCTCACAAGTCAGTGGAAATATTTGGAAGGTAGGTAATCCACCAGGAGAAAAGGCATAAGTAGGCTAGACATTGATGCCTACATCAGGTCATGAACAGTTTGACTTACACAGTCTGAGACTTGTGTCCCAGGCCACTAAGAGACCTTTCCAGGTGCACAACAAACCATATGGAATGGTGGACTAATTCGAGGTATTAATAACTCTTAAAACTCAGTCCCTGTGCCAGAAAACCCCTGGCAAGACAAAAACAATGCTACATTACTTTATAGGCACATAGAAGTGAATGCTGCTGCTGCTAAGTCACTTCAGTCGTGCCCGACTCTGTGTGACCCCATAGATGGCAGCCCACCAGGCTCCCCCGTCCCTGGGATTCTCCAGGCAAGAACACTGGAGTGGGTTGCCACTTCCTTCTCCAATGCATGAAAGTGAAAAGTGAAAGGGAAGTCGCTCAGTCGTGTCCAACTATTCGCGACCCCATGGACTGTAGCCTACCAGGCTCCTCCGTCCATGGGATTTTCCAGGCAAGTTTATACGAACATAAATTAGCCTCCTGCCTCTATACAAGGGTGTACATTAACTCCCCAGATTAACACATAATTGGGAAAATGTGCTCCATATGGAGTTCTGAAGCTTCAGGTTTTTACATGGATCCTTTTCCAAAAGCCAGTATGATTCTGTTAATATATCACACGGCACACAAAGAATGAATATGCAAGTGGCGTGGAACAGAGTGAGACTCATGGTGCAGTCTCTGGAACTTTTCCTTGAAAAGTTCATTTCCCTGCTTGCTCATTCTTAGAGAGATAGAATGAACTCTCTTTATCCTGATGACCTTCTGTTCAGGATTCTTTTTCTTTGATTAAAGTTAGCTTTTAAAGAAAGGTAGAAACTAACTGCTCCTGAGGGGTCCTTTTTCCTTGCATAGAAACTTACAGCCCACTCAAGAGCCTCACTTGACAGTAGTCATCACCTATCAGAAAGACAATGGACCAAAAGTTTTCTTTGCTAACTGAAGCCTTTTATCTTATTTGCAATATGCTAATTTATAGAGAAAGAAAGAAAAAAAAAAGAATCAGTTTCTTGTCTGTTTGAATTACTTTTGCTAGCAAGTTTGAGAGGCCTTTAACTTCTGCAGTTAATTTCAACCAGTTGTGCTGTAGTTTTGTAGTAATCACCTCCAGAATCCACGTCAAAAATCTTATTAACATACATGTTTTTGACTTAACACCAGGCCAAAGACAATCAAAACTGGATCTGAGGGCTTGATGCTATTGAGTCTCGTTAGCTTCTGCGTAGCAAAAACTCATTGTAATTTCTTCAGAAGTATAATTTAGACATGCACTTGGAGGAAGAAAAGCCCGAATCAGAAAAGAACCAGGATAAGAACACTCAAGGCTCTTTAGTTGTTCATAGCCTAAACTGCTTTTTCCCTCCACGCCGAATGCAATATTTAAATTCTCGTGCCAGTTTCCACATTGTTTATCAGGAAGTGCACAAGTCAAATGCAGCTGCTGATAGATACTTTTACTTCTTAGAATGACATCGGGTCCCAAACACTATTACTCGGGTCTTTTCAGAGCGCCTCTCATCCTATTGCTCATTCTCTACAAGGGTAGTAGAATGGTGTACCACGTAACTGGGCACAAAACACACAAAGAACTGACCAACTGATGCTTCCCGAGAGTCCTGAGTCTACAACCAACTTATACAGAGTCCCTTAGCTTTTTTTCTTTCCCTTTTCCCACGGTGAAGAGCAGATTCTCCTGGGGGCAATCTAACATTCTGATAAGAGGGTTACCTCCCAGGTTACCTCTAGCCTCAGGCGGCGCTTCTGTATACCCCCAGGGCATCAGGCTGGAGCTGTCCACCTTCACTTCACAACCTGAAAATAGGGAGGGGCCGCCCCCGAGTCACAGGCATGCCTGTTCAGAGTACCTTCTTACACATTCCAGTCATCCCAGCTGTGCAGTCTCGAGGCCACAGGGCCTTCGGGAAATCGCTCCGTAGAGGGGCATTAAGTGGCTTCTACTACTCCCACGTTTCAGCGCGAGCTTCCTACTAGGGGATGGAAGGAGACACTAAGCTCTCCTCCTATGGAACACTGTTCGGTTCCGACTTACCCAACTCAGAGGCCACGGAAGCACATGGAACGCCGGCGACGACAGCACCGGGGAATTATATTTCTTACCCATGAATTCATTCATCCAAAAAGTATTTGTGAAGGACCTGCTATGTGTGAAGTGCTATCCTAGATTCAGTGACAACCAACACTGTGTCATAAATGTAAGCCTCCTGTCAGACCGATATAATTAACAGAGTTTATATTTGGATTAGAATTTATCCTTGCAACCTGTCTTGACTTTGCGAGTTGCCAGTTGTGCCTCACATATCAGACGATGATGTGTGCTGATGCCCAGAGAACATCCATGCATAATGACAGAATCCACCCAGATGGTGAAAAGGGTCACATCTTATGTCTGCTTTGCTCCTCTAACAATTCTAGTAGGTAAGGAAGGCGTTTTACCAGTGAGGTGACTGAGATTCAGAAAGATTAGTTACCATGCCCATGGGGCCACACAGATAGGGAGGAATGAAGCCAGACTGGGTTCCAAGTCATGCCAGCTTATGAAGTTCTTCCAGAAAGGATTGGTATTGCTGTTGCCGAGGATGGAGCAGAAGACAACACACTAACCTGCAGACCCCAAGAGGCCAAATGTAAGGATTTCGGAGTCCCTTGCGATCAGTCTCTAACTCAAGTCCAGGATGCCCAGTTAAATTTGAATTTCAGATAAGTTCCAAAAATTGCCCTGTCATGTTTCATTTTATGTTTTGTGGCTAAATTTAGCCACACTCTCAGATTCCCTGGGAAGTTACAAATTGTGATCAAGGGACCCTTGCCACCTACTCCTTTGGAGCCCAATATCAATCTCTCCTGAAAGGTTTTAGAAACTGCTTCCTTGTATATAACCTTGAGTTTGCTGCCTTCTTTAAGGCAGAATTTTGACCTGATGAAACAGGCATGATTGTTTCTCCAAAAACCAGAAAAGTTGAAATATAAATAAGATAGGCAGCTGCCATGTGTGGAACTCTGACTTGTGCTTCACACCTTCAGTTCAGTTCACTTCAATCGCTCAGTTGTGTCCAACTCTTTGCAACTCCATGAAGCGCAGCACGCCAGGCCTCCCTGACCATCACCAACTCCCATAGTTCACCCAAACTCATGTCCATCGAGTTGGTGATGCCATCCAGCCATCTCATCCTCTGTCGTCCCCTTCTCTTCCTGCCCCTAATCCCTCCCAGCATCAGAGTCCTTCCCAATGAGTCAACTCTTCAGAGAGGTGGCCAAAGTATTGGAGTTTCAGCTTTAGCATCAGTCCTTCCAAAGAACACCGAGGACTAATCTCCTTCAGAATGGACTGATTGGATCTCCTTGCAGTCCAAGGGACTCTCAAAAGTCTTCTCCAACACCACAGTTCAAAAGCATCAATTCTTTGGCGCTCAGCTTTCTTCACAGTCCAACTCTCACATCCGTACATGACCCCTGGAAAAACCATAGCCTTGACTAGACGGACCTTTGTTGGCAAAGTAATGTCTCTGATTTGAATATGCTATCTAGGTTGGTCATAACTTTCCTTCCAAGGAGTGTCTTTTAATTTCCTGGCTACAATCACCATTGGCAGTGATTTTGGAGCCCCCCCAAAATAAAGTCTGACATTGTTTCCACTGTTTCTCCATCTATTTGCCATGAAGTGATGGGACCAAATGCCATGATCTTCGTTTTCTGAATGTTGAGCTTTAAGCCAACTTTTTCACTCTCCTCTTTCACTTCCGCCAAAAGGCTTTCAGTTCCTCTTCACTTTCTGTCATAAGGGTGGTGTCATCTGCATATCTGAGGTTATTGATATTTCTCCCAACAATCTTGATTCCAGCTTGTGCTTCTTCCAGCCCAGCATTTCTCATGATGTACTCTGTATATAAGTTAAATAAGTAGGGTGACAATATACAGCCTTGACGTACTCCTTTTCCTATTTGGAACCAGTCTGTTGTTCCATGTCCAGTTCTAACTGTTGCTTCCTGACCTGCATATAGGTTTCTCAAGAGGCAGGTCAGGTGGTCTAGTATTCCCATCTCTTTCAGAATTTTCCACAGTTTATTGTGATCCACACAGTCAAAGGCTTTGCCATAGTCAATAAAGGAGAAGTAGATGTTTTCCTGGAACTCTCTTGCTTTTTCCATGATCCAGCAGATGTTGGCAATTTGATCTCTGGTTCCTCTGCCTTTTCTAAAACCAGCTTGAACATCTGGAAGTTCATGGTTCACATATTGCTGAAGCCTGGCTTGGAGAATTTTGAGCATTACTTTGCTAACATGTGAGATGAGTGCAATTGTGCAGTAGTTTGAGCATTCTTTAGCATTGCCTTTCTTTGGGATTGGAATGAAAACTGACCTTTTCCAGTCCTGTGGCCACTGCTGAGTTTTCCAAATTTGTTGGCATATTGAGTGCAGCACTTTCACAGCATCATCTTCCGGGATTTGAAGTAGCTCAACTGGAATTCCATCACCTTCACTAGCTTTGTTCGTAGTGATGCTTTCTAAGGCCCACTTGACTTCACATTTCAGGATGTCTGGCTCTAGATAGTGATCACACCATCGTGATTATCTGGGTCATGAAGATCTTTTTTTTGTACAGTTCTTCTTTGTATTCTTGCCACCTCTTCTTAATATCTTCTGCTTCTGTTAGGTACCTACCATTTCTGTCCTTTATTGAGTCCATCTTTGCATGAAATGTTCCCTTGGTATCTCTAGTTTTCTTGAAGAGATCTCTAGTATTTCCCATTCTGTTGTTTTCCTCTATTTCTTTGCACTGATCGCTGAGGAAGGCTTTCTTATCTCTCCTTGCTATTCTTTGGAACTCTGCATTCAGATGCTTATATCTTTCCTTTTCTCCTTTGCTTTTCAGTTTTCTTTCCACAGCTTTTTGTAAGGCCTCCCCAGACAGCCATTTTGCTTTTTTGCATTTCTTTTCCATGGGGATGGTCTTGATCCCTGTCTCCTGTACAATGTCATGAACCTCATTCCATAGTTCATCAGGCACTTTATCTATCAGATCTAGGCCCTTAAATCTATTTCTCACTTCTACTGTATAATCATAAGGAATTTGATTTAGGTCATACCTGAATGGCCTAGTGGTTTTAGCTGTGATTTTCTCCGTTTTACAGAGTCTGTTAACTGAGGCCCAAACCAATAAAGTGTGAGGACCTGGGATTTAAATGCATATAGACCACTCTTCTCTGTTTTCCCCATTATGCTCCCTGATGAAAGAATTTGCATGTTCCAGAAACTGGACCTGAGCTCTTTTCATAATATTTCCTAACAACTTGCAGCAATGAGTCTTCCTCTAGTGGCAAAGACATCTTGAAGCAGGAGAATATGTAAAGGGGCTCAGGAGGGCTGTTAAGACTTGACAAGCAATGGAAAGGTGTCAAAATGACAGATGTTGTCTTGTCCCAACAGCAGAATCTCCCTTTGGGGAGCAATTGAATGTAACACCACTTCCACCTTTGGGGGCAGGGTCAGGGCTGCTAACCTCTCCCTGTGGAGATCCCTGTGGGTTTGTCTTCAGGCACTCATGCACGCAGCTAAAGCCCTCACTCTTTTTCCCAGCTGCCTTTTCACCAGTTCCCACCAGAGCTCCCAGTAATCACAATGAAGTGATATGCCTGAACTGTGGATGTTTGGTGAGGGAACAAAGAGCAATGCTTTTGTCAAGCGTGTGTGTTGATGGGGAGAGAAGAGAGAGGTGCAGAGGCTCCTGGTACTTTTCCATAATCTGCTGCCTTCAATAATCCTAAGCAAATGGCTATGTCCTTTTGATTCTCTGACTTGAAAGTCCTTGGTTATCCATCCTGCTTCTTGGGATGCCCACTACTGAGAAAATCCACTTTCATTGTACATCTAGGATTCATGGAGTGGGGAGAAAGGATAGTGAGTGAGAAAATGAGTATATTCAAAGTCAGACTCATCACAGGTCAGCCCTCCCTTCCACCCCCACAAGTCTGCCCACCACTCTCTCTAAAAGGCTTTTTGCATGAGCGATCCATACAAATTCAATTTGGGACTCACTATAGAATGGCCACATAGAACCAATGGATAGGCCGGGTTAAAAATTAAATATATGGATAATCTTCAGGAGGGGAACTTTGGTTGACAACATTACTCTCTTAGCCAAGGGTCGATGGTCAGGACTAAAGGTTGCCCCACATATTTCAGAGATGTTCTGCTCAGACCTGCAAACAGTAGGTACATTCTGGAAGAACTAAGAAAACTCATCAGTAGCCCAGAGGCAGGGATAAAGTGGTAACACTAGACCAACTGTATAAATTTGGGGATGTGTTGCCTAAAGAGAACAGAACAATGAGAAAACATACCTTAATGGACGCTACTCATAAATTTCCATTCAAAAATGCATCCTGATCTGTGTTAGGTTAGGCTTCCAGTTTAGTCAATCTCCTGTCATAGGAGTTTGCTACATATTGAGGGGTTTTTGCATGACCTTTTTTGTCCTCACAATACCCAGAACTTCCTCTTCCCTCTACCTGACACTGCCCCCAGAAAATGACATGGTTGCTTGTTTCTCTTCTTGCTGGTCTCAGCCCAAACAACACCTCTTCAGAAAGGCTTTAATTCTCTGGCCACCCCCCATACATGAACTAGCACCCCTAGTACTTTCTGCCGTTATTCAGTTTTATTTCTCTTCATAATTCTCATGTATGTCTTTGTCTGCCCAGCATTCTATGTGGGCTAGATCAGACTATTTAAGCATCAGGGATGACTTTGACGGGAAGAAATTTCCATCAAAACAGAAACTTTCAACTTGATATGTTTATGGTGTGTGTGTGGGGGGGTGTGTGTGTGTGTGGGGTGTGTGTGTGTGTGTGTGTGTGTGTATACAAGTGTGTAAGGAGGAATAACCCTTCCCCACTGCCTTTGGTGTTCGTGCTGGTTTATGGAGCAACACTCAAGAAGATGCTTTTGTTTGTTTTATTTAACCCCTATGGAGTAGTTCACGATGTGCAAAGCAATTGCTTGCTGTCATGTGAGCTTTCCACTTTCCACTGTAGGTAGGCCAGCATTGTTTGCTTTGAAGATGAGGGAACTGAGTTTAGATAGACTAGCAGACTTATGAAATGTTTTGAGGTTAGTAAAGAGGAGAGAAGGGCCCAAGGTAACCACTCAGGTACATCAGACACTGGGGTTATCTTTACTATAAGGAAGTTGTATTCATAAGCTGATCACTGAAGACAACAAGGCAACTGACCCAATCCACCTCTTCTCAGTGTCCCCCAGGGAACAAGGGAAATGGAGACAGAGCGGGGGCTATGTGGCCCTGGGCTTGTCGCTTTGTCCCTCTGAGTCTCAGTCTACTGCGGGGGTTGTAATAGCTCTCTTTCAGGAGTTGTGATGATCAGAATTAACAAATGTCAAGTGCCTAGATTATGCCTGTCCTGAGCTCAAGATAAAGTCACAAACCCAGAATCTGTTGCTAACCAACCTACTAAAAGGCCAGGCAAAATCTTGTTGAGTGAGTTTTCAGATAAGAGGAATTTTAAATTCATAGTTATAGTGGTGTTAGATTCTAACACTGGAGGAGAAATCCACTACTTTGTCAACTTCCTCTGCCTTGTTTGTCTGTGCATCAGAGTTTAGCACAGAGTGTGGCTGCACCTTTCACTGGGTCCATTGCTGTTGCCTCCCACCTCTTCAGAGGCTCCTCCCACCTCTTCAGAGGCTCCTCCCACCTCTTCAGAGGCTCCTCCCACCTCTTCAGAGGCTCCTCCCACCTCTTCAGAGGCTCCTCCCACCTCCTCAGAGGCTCCTCCCACCTCCTCAGAGGCTCCTCCCACCTCCTCAGAGGCTCCTCCCACCTCCTCAGAGGCTCCTCCCACCTCCTCAGAGGCTCCTCCCACCTCCTCAGAGGCTCCTCCCACCTCTTCAGAGGCTCCTCCCACCTCTTCAGAGGCTCCTCCCACCTCCTCAGAGGCTCCTCCCACCTCCTCAGAGGCTCCTCCCACCTCCTCAGAGGCTCCTCCCACCTCCTCAGAGGCTCCTCCCACCTCCTCAGAGGCTCCTCCCACCTCCTCAGAGGCTCCTCCCACCTCCTCAGAGGCTCCTCCCACCTCTTCAGAGGCTCCTCCCACCTCTTCAGAGGCTCCTCCCACCTCTTCAGAGGCTCCTCCCACCTCTTCAGAGGCTCCTCCCTCCCAGTGCTCAGCTCACCTTTCCAAGGCACCTTGTGTCCCTCCTGGCCCATTCCTTCCCTCATCTACCCTGACAGCTCCTGAACTTAAAGCGTCCCTTCTTGTAAGAGGTTTTACCTTAGAGACAAGAAAATGTCTTCCTTCAAGCCATCGCCCGAGCTCGTCATTTTCTGTCAATCAAGCTGAGCGTCTGGCTTTATGGCTCTGGCACGGGTAACCCCTCCATGTCCTTTCCAGTCTCTCCTCCCAGGCTTTACCTCGTTGCCCCCCGCGACTGCCTCTTCTGCCTTTGTATACTTTGAGTCCTTCCTCCTGGCATATCCCTCCACCTTCCTTCATTTAGTGAATGCCTACTCACACTTTGAGGCTAGTTTGGTATTGTCTCCTTTTATCCCCTTGGAGAAGTCAGTCCCGTTCTCTTCTGCCCTTGCAGGGGTATATGAGCATGCTTCTTGTAGATTTCTGTATAGACATCCCTCTCCCCATGTGGGGAGAATATACTTGAGAATGGGAACTGTGAGTGCCACAACTCTATTTCTTTCCAGGGGTAGACTGGTCAGGCTGTTGGCTAGTTGAGATATCCTGATCCCCTTCTTGCTGCCACACCCCACCTTCTGTGACATTCTATATGATGGGCCATAGGCACTCAATAAGTAAGGAAGAAAGAAAGGAAGAGAGGGAGGGAGCAGACATGTTTTTATCCCTCCTCTTCCCAGTTCTCCCTCTGAAAAAAAAAATGGATGGAGAAAAATTCCTGAATGTGTCTATCCTTCTCTACTAACCTCTTTCCTCCCCTCTAGTGCTGACTTCATGACTCTGGACCAAGTTCATGTGTTCTCTGTAATTTGGTAGCTTCTTTCTCACAAGTTCTCCTCAGTTCCTCCCACAAATAGCCCCATTGGAGCTCTTCACCCGCCCTGACAAAAGCCTCAATGTGTCCAAACTGCAGGGCAAGCAGAGCTGGCCTCTAGCTGTGACCCCCACACACACACCATGGGCACAGTACAGATGTTCCTCATTCCAAGCCTTCCCCATTCCAGCATCCACTTGCAGACTAGCAGTCCAATCTTCCCCACAAAGGAAAGCATATCCCTAAGTCAGAGGTAGTGCTCGCTTTCTATAGCTTGGGGTAGAAACTCATGTATGCATGCTTATCTAATGTTGTTGAGAACATTGAAATCATCATCATGGGATTTAACAGTCTGATGTACAGTCAGTTCCTTTGCAACATGACATCTGTGTTTCTAAAATATACCACACCATGCAGAACCACGCAATGAAAACAATAGGTTGTTAATTGTTTAAAAATATATAGAAATACCACAATAAATATGGTGCATTACCTTGAAAGGGACTTGAAATATGCTTCTCAGGAGTGGATGTCAGAGGGGTTGCAACTTGTGACAAGTGGTAGAAGGAGATATATCTGAAGCTGGGTGGAAAGCTGTAGTATTATATGTGGGTGTGTGTGTGTTCCATAACTCACATAGTAAACCCAGGTGGCTGGTAGATGTTTGAGGTATTTGCATGTGTGTGATTATGGATTCCTACACAGCTCATTTCAGATAGATGCAGATTTCTACCTTTCCTCATGTTTCTTGTGATCAGAACCACGCACACTCAGCTCAAGTTGTTCACTAGTGTTTCAACTGCATTGGAATAATTTTGCATTTTCAAAACAAGTGCTATGGTAGAACTGGCTGTACACTCCAACAGACTGTGACCCAGGTGCTTGCCCACATCTTTTTATACAATGACATTTCCCCCCATAAAATGTGTACTATCAGGGAATAAAATTTGGGAAGGTATTTTAAAAATAGAAAGCATCTAAAAATGTTATTATTTTTCACCAGGACTTTTTAAATCACCCCAGTGTCCTTTCAGAGGACAGGAGAAAGAACAGTTTGCTCACAGCCTATCTCTTTGAGGTCAGTACTTTGTTTCCCATTATACTCTTTGCTTCATTTTCTCTTGACCAACCATGCTTTCATTCAGGTTCTTGCTTTGTTTATGCCATCTGGCCTCACCTTGTGCAGGAAAGAGCTAGCTATGGGCTTGAAAAATAAAAGACAAATTCCATATAACCTGGAAGTCGGCAGCTTCTCTTCAGTAGTTATCACCTGCACCCCAGTTAAAATAAGGTGCCCCTTCTAGGTGGGCACAACGCTGTGGCAGGGTGCACTGTGGATGCATTTCAACTTCCTCCAGGTGATCCTTGGGTGAGGTGCCCTTATGCAGAGGACATAGCCTGGCCAAGCTTACCTGACTGCCTGACCACCTTAGGCTCAGCAGGTCATGAGTTTATTGGTGTTGAACCTAGAGACTCAGCATGGTAAGAGAGGAGGAGGGGGAATGAGAGCCTGGCCTGAGACCCTGAACAGATCCAAGCAGGAAAGTCCCCTGCAGCGACTGACCCAGAGTCACCTAGACAGGGCTGAGTCATGCTCCAAGCAAGGGAGCTGGGGTCCTGTGCCAGGGCTGGCTGCCAGGCTGAGGGAGGAGGGCTGACACGCCCAGAGGTCAGGGCCAGGCAACCACATCACCAGGCATCATGTGGCTGCTATGTCCTCTGTCCTTTGGCTCATGGGCCTGGGAGAGCATCCATCCTCAGCCTCTCTGGGCAGAGACCTGGGACTGTGGTGGGCTTTCAGGCTTGGTGAGAGTGTCTTAGAGCCTGGGAAGGGGACTCCATTCTATACCCACTGACTCAGAATCTCCAAGAGATGAACCTGAACATCTGTATTTTTAACCAGCCCCAGAAGATTTTTATGACCAGGCCAGCTTGGCAAACCCTGACCTAGACCAGTGATTTGCAGAATTCCTTTTAGCAGCAAAATTCTTCTGCAAAGGAAATGTTTGCAGAAGCCAAGGTTGCCCCCAGGTGAAGCAGGGAGGAGCCCACAACCCCACCCACTCAGGTTCTTTCTAATCTCTCTCCTTGAGGTAGAGACTCTTTGGGCCAACAGAAGAGAATTTGAAAATTGCTGATTTAGTCCAATAATCCATTTTACAGAAAAGAAAGTTGAGGCCCCCAAAAGTTAATGTGTCTTTGCCAGTGGTCACAGGGTAGGAAGTGACAGGGCCACTTTATGAGCTGGGGCACTCATGTCCCCTCTCCATCTAAAGCCAGGAGTACTTTTACAAACTAGAAAACCAGGCAGGAGAGCAGGGAAGGGCTGGCTCTGGAGACGCCCCAGCAAGTGAGCGCAGGGCTTTAACAATTCACCTCGAAACCCAACCAGCTTTGTAGCGAAGCAGCCACACACCTGTGGGAGAGCGGAGTCGATGTCAGAACCAAATCTACATGAGGCTTAAAATGCTAGGCCCTTTCCCTGAGTGAGAAAAGCATCAATTCTGTGTTAGAACAATGAGTGGAAGTGCAGAGCCACTGCCAAACTTAGAATTGAAACTATTCCATTTCAGCCTGTTGAGATTTAGAATGCGTGTTTTTTAAAGAAGGCAGAATATGAGGAGGATTTCTTCCATTCTCTGGCCCTCTTCACTCTCAAGGAGAAGTACCTGGGAGCTCAGTGTGCTTGTGAGGACTTGAAACCCAGGGGGCTCTATCTGGGTGCCAGACCTCTTCAAGCCTCTTCACAAGTGGAGCCATTGATACAGGTGGATCAAGGTTAAGTACCTGAGGATTTCTGTGTGTTTTCTTTCTGCTGCAAATGATGCCCAGTTGAATGGAGGCTGGGTCAAGGAGCAGGGAGTGTAGGGTGGGAGGGTCTCAGAGGAACCTGGATCACGTTCTTCTCCCTTCCACCAAAGTTTTTTTTTTTTTTCTTTACAAGGAAAGACATCACATAACAAAATAAGAGAGAGTGAGAGAGACAGAGGAGAGAGAGAGAGAGATGGAGAATAATGGGGTGTGGAGAAGGAAGCAAGAAAGAGAGAAACCAAAGTAAAAATGTCTTTCCATGCGTAAATAAAGACAAAAGAATATGAACTGAATCATAAGTAATTGTTTACCTGAAGGGTGTTTATCCCTTTAGTTTCAGGGATAACAAAGATACATTTAAAATGGCAACCCCATTGACCCTTAGCCACCAGTCCTCAGCCTGCCCTCCCCTCCTGACCATGGTCCATGATCAATCCTCACATGAGCAGACCAAGAGCATCTGGAGGTCTTGGATGGCTGTGCACAAATCAGGATTGCCCAGAAATGGCTGCAGCCTATGGGTCTAGTTCCCTTCTTGGAGCAAAGGGCTCCAAGGGAGGCTAGGGCTTCCCAAGGGAGGAGTGGAACAGGGTTCCAATCAGAAGCTGACTCTGCCATTTCTGGCTTGAGCATTCAGCTGTGTAGTCAGTCCTCCCAGGTTGATTCTGTGGCTCATCTACTGTGGAAATCCCTCTCCAAAAAGGGATTCAAGAGGAGTGAAGAGGGCCAGAAAGAATCTGGGGAATGAAACAGCCTCTGGTTAGCAAAGTCTGATACAGTCTTTCCCAGCTTCCCAGGAAAACACCCACAGAAACTGGGAAAGATAGAAAATACTCTGCAATGCTAACAATCAAGAGAGATAGATGGCATTCGCTTCAGAATGTTTCAGCAGAATCAAGAAAAATTCACGCAGATATCAAATGGAGCCTGTTTAAGAAAGAAAAAAGACATGTCATGTCTTCTCCCAATGTCTTTTCCTAAACTCAGAAAACCCAAAGTTAGCTGCAAAAAAGTTCTATCCCTTCTCCCCTTCTTCGGTGGATCTGATAGGCCACCAGGGTCCCATTTTCCTCCTGGCCCTGCCTTCCTTCCCACTGCATTTCTACAGATTCAGCAGCCTGGGCTGTTCAGTGAAGGTGGAAAGAATGGGCAGTGATCTTCCCTCAGTGAAGACCTTGCTTGATACCTCTCATGTGATCCCCAGCAGTGTTTCCTAAACTGTCTCCTTTTCAAATGTGGAAAACTTCCCATTGAAATGACTAAGTGAGCCTGTGTGACATCATGAGCAAATGCATGATTTCTATAATGGCTTTCCACAATGGATCCCATACAACTTTCAGAAATTATTAGAGGAAAAAGATCTACAAATATGGAATCCGGGGCAGCAGGAATAAGTCTAGAGATAATGCCTCCACCACTTGACCCCTTAATTCTTGCTGTATTCACTTCCTGTCAACTATTACAGGGTAACAAAATCTGCCATTTTTTTTCCTGTGTTTATTAGAGGGGCTTCACAGACATCATCTCTCATCCTTATTTTAAAACAAACCAAAAAGCAAATATTCTCACCCCTTTATAGGCATGGAGACTGAGGAAGACGGTGCCCACTCCTCCACCCCATCCCTCTCGAGAGTCCACCCTGCCATCTCTTAGTGAGCAGTTCCCAGTTCTCTTCACCCCGAATCCCCTGTTTCTTTGTATATTCTGTTTTTTCCTTTCTGTCTGGAGTCCTGCTCCCCTTTGTCAGCCAAACATCACTCTTTCTTCAGCATTTGGTTCCACATGTTCTCTGGAAACTTCCTGGACCTCTTCTCCCTGCTGCCACCCCCTCACCCCATCATTTCCTTCTCTGCTTACTTTTAAGACCTTGGCTGTAATGATTTATATGTTTTATCTTCTCCTTCTCCACAGCATGTTCATATCTGCACACGAGATTTTCTCAGTTGCGGGTCAATGATAACTCATTTGAAGTGGCCTCAAACAAAACAAATAAAAACTGAGGAGGCATGTTCCTCTGAGCCACTGAGTTTGTGGTAACTTGTGACACAACAGATAACCCAGAACAATGCCCCCCTCATGTGTAAAAGGTTAAACCCAGTAACAGCTCAATTAATGTGGTTAACCAATTAGTAACTACTGAACCTTTCCAACATTGCTGTTTTCTTGGTCATTTCTAACCTGAGAAGGGGTGATCTTCTGTGTTTTTAGAGGTGTGCCATTTAGAATGTAGGTCACTAATCAATCAAATTAAAACAGACGAGTTTCCTGCCATTGCCAACCTCCCTTTGGAAACTTGACAACAAACCTCTTAATGTATGTTATTTGGAATCAGATGAAAGCGCTCGCAATGCAATCTATGTGTGTAATGCCAGAAAAAACTTGAGTTTTTGATGAAGAGTCATCATCACTTGGCCATTCCTGTCTTTAAAAAAGAAGTATAAACAGAAGATGCAGGGCCAAAACTTAACAAAAAGGACTATCAACACCATCCCATTTTAAAAATGTGTTTGAGATCAAATACTTTATGTTCGTCTTATTAGTTCTTTCCACACCATCCAATCCTCCAGCACAGTAACAATTCTAGTCTGTGCAAGTGACAGAATAATACAGCAGAGACAATGTGATCCAAGACACAATCCATTGGTCAACCAAAGACAAGCTGTGATTCTCGACCTCATTAGTCAAATTGCTTCCCCTCGCTCTACTCTTGATTAGAAACTAAATGTGGTTTTTTAAGACATTTGCACAAAGTTTAGAAGTGATTAATTCTTGGCTGTGTTTTCAGGATTGTACACATAAATTTATACACACAATGAATAATCCTTATATGGAAATGATTCAATTTAATTTAACACATTTATTGAATACTCAAATATGTGCTAAATGTTGGTAATAGCACAGTGATACAACATTGCCCATGAAGTTGTCCCAGTTTTTCAATAAATTAAATTGAAAATCTGTTTAAAATTCAAAGAAACAATTTATGCTAGGTTTCAATGCTTATGTAATTTTCGAGAAGGCATTATGAGGACTTTTAAATTTTAAAATATGTTAAAATAATTCAATAAATACATGTTAAATGAATAAATGAATGTTGCAGTTCATGTTCATTAGCTGACTAAGGTTGATCACAGCATAGTTTGTGTTTCTATTGACACATCCTTAAAAGTTATACCAAAGTTTAACTCATGATTGTCATCTGATTTGTGGTTAGTTAGTACTTCAAAATTGTGTTTGCTGATAAAACTTTTTCTGGGACTCACTGATGGATTCTTTTTAACACCCTTTCATTTTGCCAAGAGCCCTGAATGAAGCAGCTGAGCAACTCAATTGTGAGTTTGAGAGCAGAAATATCAACACTTCTATAAACTGTTAGCTTCTTGGTCATGACGGACACAAAGTGTCTTGGTCAATTTGGTCACTCTATAAGTAGACTCCTTTGTAAATAGAAATATATATGTGATGCAAAGCTGACACATAATGTAAAGATCATCTAAACTAGTTGCTAAAAAGCAATATAATAGGCTTTTTAAAATATGAGTGAGAGATTTGCCTGGAGATCCTGAACTTCAAGGCTTTCTGTTCTATGCTGACAACTGAGGGGAGCTTGAAGCCTCCTTCACCCTAGAAGCTGCTGTACGACCCATTTGCAGCTCATGCAGGAGGTCATTTTCACACACCCTCTTCCATGTCATCACACAAACCCATGCTTCTTGGCCCAGCAGAACACTGTAGGAATGAAGTTAGCCTGTGTCCCCATTCCTTCCTTCCACTATTTGAAAGTGAAGATTAATAAAAACCTACTGAAGAAGAAAGCTGCCTCTCCTTTTATACAGTGAAGTTATCGTTCATGCAACTTCTTGAGGATCTCTTACTTTAGATGAATGGGTTAGAGCAGTTACACTTCTCTGACAGATGTGAGTACTGCCTACGGCTTTCTGAATCTGAATCTGTCTTCCCCTTCTACTGCCTATCAGGATCCTTCCAGACTGCCTCAGGCTTTTCAGCCCCTTGGTGGTCTATTTTGACATCTGCTTACCCTTATCTTGAATCATTTTAGCTGATAGGCCTTTCCTTGGAAAAGTTGTCTAACAGATTTTCTTTAACTCCCCTAACAAGTACTTAGGGAATTATCTTAGTGGCCTGTGAGAGTGACAGTCCCAAGACCTCCAAAAAGAGGCTCACTAGGTATGCATGTTCCCACGCTTGACCGTCTCCTAAATTGAATAGTACGTGATCTTTAAAACTTTTCTTTCAGCCATGAGGAATACAGATTCTGTCCAAGATAACTCTGTTTGAACCCATTTCTGGCCCTTACTAATAATTCAGTTTTGAAAAGTCACTACTTTCTCATCTGTTGAATGAAGGTAAAACCGTGAGTGTCTCAGGGCTGACAAGGGAGAGAAAGTCCAGGATTGCGCCCTCCCCAGCCCCTGGGATGAAGTTGGTGGAGCAGTTCCTCCCAGAGAATCGAGTCCCTTCTCCCAGCTCCCTTCTCCTGGGAATAGGAGATGAGTGAGAGCACCAGAAAGGACCCAGTGCCCTCAATCACGCACCTGTCAGTGCCGCTCAGTGGCTCTGTCTCTAGGGGACCCTTTCCCCCATGGTTTCCTTTCATCTTCCTCCATTCCTCCTCCTGCCACACAGCACACAACTCAGACCTCCATCGTGGATGTCCATCCAAGGAACCCTATGGAAGGAGAAACCCAAATCAGCCAATCAAAACCTGCCTCAACGCTGTCCGGCAAAAAGCAAAGTAAAAGCCTAAGCCTCTACCACAGAGGAAAAAATTCAGTCTATGCTCAAAGACATTAATCTACATCAAGAAATAACCTAGCATAGGTTGTTGATACAATGGATAAGAATCTTCCTGCAAATGCAGGGGACACAGATTTGATACCCGGTCTGGGAAGATTCCACATGCCTTAGAGCAGCTAAGCCTGTATGCCACGGCCAGCCCTCTAGAGCCCGTGAGCCAAAACTACTGAAGCCCGAGCGACCTAGAGTCTGCACGACACAACTACTGAGCCCACATGCTATAGCTACTGAAGCCCATGTGCCTAAAGCCATGCTCTGCAACGAGAGAAGCCTGTGCACCACAGCCAAGAGTAGCCCTCACTCACCGCAACTAGAGAGAGCCCACCAGCAGCAACAAAGAACCAGCACAACGAAAATAAATAAATAAATGTCGTTTAAAAAAAGGAAGAAATAAACCTAGCATAAAAAGGTCAAGAGGATCTTTCCGTTCAGATAAAACTTTAGAATTCTGGGAAAGTGATTTTCTTTTTAACCAAGTATCAGAAACAGGAGATACTGCTCATCCTGTTACACTCATCCATAGAAAAATGAAACAGATTAGATTAAAATAAATCAAAATGAAGCTGATTACAAACTTTTTTCTTTCTTTCATCTTGATACATGTTTTTAAAATTCACCACTTGAAACAGGAAGACCAATTCCAGAGAATATGATAACATAATTGATGACCTCTCAAAGAAGTAGAAGTTCTGGCTTAATAATACTAGCTAATGTTTGGTGATTGCTCACAATGTTAGAATGTGAATGACTTTGTTCCATGTTTATTAGGCATCATCTAATTCACGCTCACAATAACCCTCTGAGGATGGTTAGTGTTAACTCAGTCTTACAGATGAAGAAACGAAGGCATAGAGAGGCTTATTAACTTGTTCAAGGTCACATGAATTGTAAATAATGGAGCTGTGATTTGAAGTGAGGAGCTGGATTCCAGAACCCATGGTCTGCACCAGGCTGCCATGCACAGCAACTCAAGGTGTAAATGGCATGACTGAGGGAGAAAGAAAAAAACTTGAGGGTGATGTTAGGAAGTCTATGTGCCTGGTGACTAGAAAAAAAGATGGTTCCTGGAAAGTGTCTCTGGAAAACAAGGGATGAGAAGTGAGGCTGAAAGCCAGGTCTTCCAGAAGGGAGGCTGGACTTAGGTGAGGACTTCCTCTAGAAGGGGTTAGGCTTGAGGCAGAGACTCTGGGGTAATAGCTTGCAAATGTTCTTTGCCACTAGAACATCATTTGAAAATATTTTTCAATGAAAAATATTGAGTTCATTTTCAAATGAAAAATATTGAGGTCACAATGGCAGACAGACTTAAAAGTGGCCACCCAACCTCTGCCCTCTAGTGTTCACATCTGTATAATCCCCTCCCCTTCACGGTGGGTGGTAGGCTTCCCTGGTAGCTCAGACGGTAAAGCGTCTGCCTACAATGCGGCAGACCCGGGTTCGATCCCTGGGTCGGGAAGATCCCCTGGAGAAGGAAATGGAAATTCACTCCAGTATTCTTGCCTGGAAAATCCCTTGGACCGAGGAGCCTGGTGGGCCATAGTCCATGGGGTTACAAAGAGTCAGACACCACTGAGCGACTTCACTTCAGCGTGGGTGGGACCTGTGGCTTGCTTCTAACCAATAGAATATAGCAAAGGTGATGGATATCACTCCGATGACTGTGCTATATTATAAAAGATTATCTTGCTAGTGGAGTTCACTGCTAGAGATTCTTCTTACCATCATGATGAAGTTAGTATCCATGTGGAGAAATTGCAGGCAGCTTCCCCCTGCCAACCAATGAGAAGCCATGCCCCTCAGTTCCAGAGCTGTAAGGAAAGGAATTCTGCCAGCAACCAGAATGAGCTCAGAAATGGATTCTTCCTTAGTCAAGTCTTCAGATGGGAACAAAACCCAGTCAATTCCTTGACTGTAGGCGTCTGAGACCCCAAGGAGAAGACCCAACTAAGCCATGCCTAGACTCCTGACCAGTGAAAATTCTGAAATCACGTGTTTCAAGCCACTGAGTTTGTGGTAATTTGTTGCCATAGCAATAGGAAGCTAATACAGTCACAGTACCGGAAGCACCCAGAGTAAAAGTGCAACTACTCTCAGGGGTTTGGAGGACTAGGAGGAAGGCAAGTTAATAAAGGAAATTTGTCAAGGAGGCCGCTGCTGTGTGGTAGAGGAAGGCTGGCTCTAATCACTGCCCAGTTCTGGGCCTGCAAGGAACCACACACACTTTCGAGCCCCTCTCCCTCTGGGGTGCTTTGGGGCTTCTCACCAAATGAAAGATCATCTTCTGCTCTCCCAGAAAACCCTGAAGGTTGGGGAGGGGCTCCGCATGCTGACATCTGCCTGTGGAGGGGAGGGCATGCCTCTCAGGGGAGATGCGACCCCGCTGCAGAAAGGAGAGCTGGGCGCCGGGGTGGCAAACACTGCTCCCACAGGTGGCCCCCGCTTGTGTCTTTTCTGCTTAGTAGACACAAGCTGTTGATCTTCTCTGCCAAAACTGGGTAGTTCATTGTCTGCTAGGAAACAAAACCCTTCTCTTCTTCCTCTTCCCCCTGCTCCCTTATACTCAGAACCAATACTATTTTCAACTCAGTTATAATTCAGTTCTATTTTAGGTAAAATGTTAAGGGGAACATAGCCATATTTATATCCCAGAAATACACACACAGACAGAGAATGCTAATGTCCATTACAAAGTAATTGGATCCTATTTGTAAGTTATGTGAAAGATAATCATTACTTTGCTTAAAACCTTAACTTGGTTGCTGGTTATTATGTGAAAGCACAGCAATGAACTCTATTTTTGCTAAGAAATGTATAAATGTAAAATGCGTTAAGTCCAAATCTTGGTTACTGAGAGTTACTAACCACCTTCATGACATCAAAAGAGCTCTGTCCTAACTCATTCTTAGGTTGAATAAGAGTGAAAACTCCTATTTACTGAGCTTATAACATGGCAGGCCCTGTGCTCAGCACTCAGTATGCTTTATCTCCTGAAATCCGCACAGTAATGACATGAAAAAGAGAACATAATCATCTGCAACTTAGGGAAGGAGAAACTAGGTTTGAGGAGGTCAGAGTGAGTGCTCAGTTGGGCAGTCCCAAACCTAAGGCCCCACATTAAGCATTGGGTATTCTGTGTCTGTTCACCACACAGAAAGAAAGAAGGGTCAACAGGACTCCATCTATGTTCATTATTCTTTTCCCCAAATTAGATTAAAAGTCCTGAAGACAGAGTCCAAAACTCCATGGCCACAGGAAAATTTTCTTGGTTTTTAAAAGCTCGGAAACCCAGAAGAGAGCACTGCACACCCTGGCAGAGTCTAGCCTGCCTACAGAAAACCAGCTGCACCTGCAACCCAACACCTTCAAGAGAGTCTCCACCATCATAGCTCCTCCCAAACATGGGCCCCCTCCAGCTGCAGCCTTGTAGAGGTAGAAGATGATCAGTCTTGTCCACCATGCCAAACTCAGCGCTAAGCACAGAGGGGACCCTCAGGCAATGTTTGCTAGATAAGTGAATGAGTAAATGGATGGATACATAGATAGATGGATGGATGAACAGATGGGTAGACAGCAGGAAAGACAGATTAATGGATGGATGGTTGGATGGATATGACAATGCTCAATTCAAGAGAGAGAGAGAAACAAGCTCAGCTCCTTTCAAATCAGCTTTTCATTTTTGGTCATGGACTCCTGGGAACCCCAGAACGATGCAATGTAAAATATCAATAAGGAATACACAGTTTGTTCCTTTATTGTTTGAGCCACGTGTTTCCAAGATTTATTTTAAAAGTGTTGGTAGACAAAGAACATTTATTTTATTAAGCATCAGTCAAAGAGCTTTCTAAAAATCAGCAAATTGAAAGACAAACATTCCTGCCATGTTGAATTCTTCAGTATGGGGTCTCAAATACTTAACCCCTGAGTGGACAAGTAGGGAACTTTACAAAAGGCACATTTCAAGAGGTAAGCACAGAATCTTATCATGGCCCTGCCTGAATACTAACAAATTAGGAAATTAGGTCAAGCTAGATCAACAAAATGCCCAGCTGGCCATTCAAACACCATGGCTGTAAGCCTCTCAGCATTTTTGAAGTTTAACCAGAGTCAGTGGTAAGGCTGGTTCCCAACAATGGATCTGTTGACATTGACATGGCAAATGAGGTGATACCCTCACGTTTGCTCCATGGGTAAGGAGTGCATAGCCCCACACATGAAGGAAGGCACAGTTTTCCTGTCCTTTTGCAAGGAGCCATGACCTCATCCTGCTACATCTCCTGTCTCCAAAATGCATCCCTCAGAGGCCAAAGAAGCTGGCAAACAGGGAAGCAGAAGACGTCATATCAGTGAGAAAGGCTGCTTTGTTGGGAAGTCCCCTTGAGTGGGGACATCTGCCAGACTGGCCATGTGAAGCTGAAGACATGGCTATGATGATCCAGAAGGAAACAATGATATACGAACTTTTTCCACTATCCTTGCTCCTTACGAGAAAGCTGTTTCCAGATGAGGCCTTTCATCAACTTCCTACCAAGAGACCTCAAGGCGCCTAAACCTGTTCTGTACCATATGGATCATCTAATAAAAACAGCATCTAATGATACTTACCCTCTGTTATCCAGGAGCTGTTAACTTAGGGTGTGGGTTAGCCAGGACTTCAGCTTCCTCTTGCACTCCAGGGCTGGCTTGGCTTGCGCGGGCCTCCAGCTCCTTCCCAGAGGAGGCCTAAGCAAGGCTCAGCCTGGCTGCTTTCCTGTTAGCATTTGTAGCATTCTAAAAAGCCAATGTCAGAACAGACCTTACCCATCAACCTCTTTCAGTTTTTTCATTTTATAGATGAGGAAAATGAGGCACAGATTGGGGAACTTAGTAACTGAACTGAACCTCAAATTTGAGTCCTAGGATTTTAGTCCAGAGTTATTCCCATCATGTTTAATTCCAGTTCAAAATGTAATTGGCTTACTTTACTCTATAAAATAGACTCTGGGTTCATCCACCTAACTAAACCTGAGTCAATTTCATTCCCTTTTATGGCTAAGTAATATTCCATTGTATATACGTATTACATCTACTTTATCCATTTCTATCAATGGATATCTAGGTTGCTTCCATGACCTAGAGGGGTGGGACGGGAAGGGGGAGGGAGTCCAAAGACAGAGGTGAGTTATGTAGTTATGACTGACTCATGTTATTGTATGCAGAAACCAACACAACATTGTAAAGCAATTATCCTCCAATTAAAAGATAAAAAAAATAATTGGGTGAGGAAAGGCTGATACCAGTGGTAACTGGCAAGTTTGGAGACTCATATTTTCTTTATTAATCTATTCGTCACTCAACAGCTCCCCGTTTCCTATATATCAAGCCTAAAGATTTCGGCCTGGGATGGGAGTAGAAAATAGGTTTCATCTTGAAGGCCAAGCTTATAATTTATCAGTTGCTGGAGCTGTATAGAGAAGGAAAGAGTGCCATGAGCAATTAATGATGACTTTCTTGGACAAAAAAGTGGAGAAGCGCCAGTGGTCCCTGACTTGGACAGGAAGACCCTCTATAATCTGGCCTCATCTTACTCATTTTTTCTTTCTCTCAAATAAGGGCCCTCTGCTGGGGTTAGAACCTGATTCAAACATTCCACTGAACCACATCAGTGTCTCTCTTAGTTCTGCTTCAGAACTTTCTTCTTCTGTATTTTCCTGCCCAGGATGCTCTCCATGATTCTCTCACAAGCCCTGTGTCTTCATAGAGCCTTCCTGACCACCTCAGCCCACACAGGTATCAACTGAGCTGTAAAGGATGATGCAGCTTAGCACTTAAGTTGCATGGCTCTGTGCCCAAGTTTTTCCTTTGTGCTAGTCTTTTCTCCTCCACTAGGAAAGGTTTCTTGTTATTCCCAAGAATTGTGGAGTGCAGTAAGCTTCAGCAATTGACATTAGAATTCAATGTGGATAGCTAATTTAATTTTAATTTGTGTGTATGCTATAAGATAGGTCCTTGTTGCTCATCTATTTAAAATATAGCAGCCAATCCCCAATTCCCTAACAGTCCCTCTCACATCACTCTTCCCCCATCGGAACCATAAGTTTGTTCTCTAAGTCTGTGAGTCTGTTTCTGTTTTGTAAGTAAGTTCATTTGTCTCATTTTTTTTAAGATTCTCTGTATAAGCAGTGTCGTCTGTTTCTCTTCCTCTGTCTGACTTCCTTCACACAACGTGGCAATCCCTAGATCCATCCGTGTTGCTGCACATGGCATATTTTACTCTTTTTATGGCTGAGTAACATGCTCGTGTATATATACACCACACCTCCTATATCTGTTCCTCTGTTGATGGACTTGGTCTAGGCTATTGTAAGCAGTGCTGCAATGAGCATTAGGGTGCATGTGTCCTTCTGGACCATGTTTTAAACATACGCATGGATATTTTATGACAGAAGAGAAGTGACACTTGAGGATACCCTCTCCTTCACCTCTTCCCTTCTCATTCACTCAGCCATGACTTCCTATTAAACTCAGTCATGTTGAGGTTCTAACAAAAGCAGCATTTTCTATAAACCAAACCCAAGTGTATGCCTAAGCAATCTCACTTGGTATAAATTCTTGGCACTTCAGTAAGTCAAGGAGAGATACTGTTCAAGCCTTCCAAGTACACTTTTAACTCAACCTAAGCAGATGTTGACTGTCATTTGTTCTAGGATTTGTTTTTCAGAACTTAGCAAGGAAGTCAGATATAAATAATATCCCTAAAGATTTTTGCTTTAGCTCTTCATCCAAAATGTTTGTAATCTCTTCCCCTTAGCAAAAACCTGCAAATTTTTCTTACCAAGAAATAAAACACAAACAATTATCACTAATATTATCTTGTATAAAAATATTAGTAAATTAATGTATTACTTATACAGTGGCCATCTCTAAAAAAAACTCATACATTTGTGTTAGACGGAGGGTGCAGGAAGAATTAAAATTTCAGGCTCTTTTACTATGATTAAGGACTCTTGTCTTTTTCCAGTTTCTTTTTGGGTAGGACTGGTAGTGTTTGCAGATAACTCCTCTCCATCATCTACCCCCTTCCGCAGCAACGTGCCTTCACTTCCCACGTGGAGCAGGAGTGCCATTAGAACCTCTGAGTGACACCAAGGCCACCTTGGCTCTCCTAGATGAGTAAGGTCTCTCATATGAATCATGGTTAAGTCACCAGCTTCCACACTGTCCTAGGTGTGGAAAAGTTTGTCTCACGTACACTCAGCTTTTTAGGGTTTGAAACCTCATTTTTAAGTGATGGGCCAGTTAAACCTCCCCACACCATGAACAGTCAGAGAGAGGAAAGCAGGTCCTCTCTGCCTGGCCCAGAACTGAGCACACCCACTACCTACAGCCCAGTGATGCGTGAAGGACACGGGCTGCCCCCCAGGTGAGGGGGCAAGGCATTTGAAGAGGAGGCCGGGAAGGCAGGATTCTGAGCTCCCCCTGCCCCAGAGTCAGAACCCCCCTGCTTTAGTCCACACCATGGTCCATACAGACTGAGGTTCTTTCTGAGTGACCTAGTTACATAAGAGCTCTTCTTTTAAAAATCGGAAAACTATCAACCTAATGAATGTCTCACTACCTTAGGATTCCTTTTACCTTGGGAGCAAAAGATTATGGAGAGTGTAGGAAATAGGAACAAAATTTATTTGAGCCATTGTTATTCCTCCCCCTCCCCCACCAACCACAAGTAAAAAGGAATCTATGAGGGTAAAATTTTTAAAACATTTGCACAGAAGTCTGATTTAAAAGACAGTTTCATAGATTTTCAAAGGGAATTTTTACCACCGAAAACACGAGAAGGACATTATATCAGAAGAGAGGACCATCCTTTAAATGACAGAAGTTTAGTTTTCTAAAAAATGCAATGCACAGTCTGACTTCTCTCTTCTGATGTGGACAGGTGGACATTCCACCAGGGCCTGCTCCTTGGAGCCTGCCAACCTTGGAGATGGTGGGAGTTTACAGTGGAGGCAGAGGACTTGGGTCAGACAGGCCCACGTGTATTTCCCAGGCCCTTCCTTCTCTCCTGTGACTGGCTGGAGGGCCTCTGAGTGTCTGAATGTCTGGAGACTCGATTACTAGTTCCGTCAAGTCTGGCCAGAGTCTGGGAGCCAGCGTGGCAGTGTTTGTGGAGCCAAAGTGGAGATTAAGTCATGTTTTAGAAGTGACCTCTGTCCACCCTTTCTGCAGGCATCCTCTCCCCTCTGGGCCTCACTCCCCAGCAACTCGCCACCTACATGCTTTTGTTCTGAGTGAGCCCCTCCCTGCCAACACAAGACTCAACACCGTCACCTCCCGACCCCCACCCACCCCCACGGTGCCTTCTCTTCAAATGGTCCTAGTCTTTGTTGTTCTAATTAGATTATCTCTGCCTTAGGGACCTAAGGGACAGTCCCCAGCAGCCCTGGCTGGAAAGGAAGGTCGCATAATCCCTGTTATCAAGAGGCTTGTCATTTAGCATGTAGATCAACTAATTCTTTCAATATCAGGGGAGCAATTGTGCATCTTAATATTGATTTTTTTGGAGATACAATCGCCTGCATTCCTGAGTCAGACTCACTTACTGAAGCTAAAAGGTTCCACTTACTGTATTATGAAATCACCCCCGCCCCCAGCACACACTCCATCCCAATTTAATGTTACAAAGCTGGACAAATCTGAAGGGCTTTGTGTTTTTCCACTTGGTCCAATTTCAGAATGAGCATCCAGCAGAGGAGAAAAAGGAAAAACATTTCTGGTTATTTTAAGACTGCATGTATATTTGTTTTTGGAGTGGAGGTGGGGGCATATTTTGCCATTTCCCACCATCCACCTGGTCCGCCCACACTTCCTCTACTCCCCAAACTGCCATACAGTGATTTCGGGCTCTTAATATACGAAGGCCAGCTTATTGGATTTCTATATTTCAGGATGAATTAGAAGACTGGGCTTTCAAATTAAACTGGGGGCATTTTCTTATCAAACACCCTTCCAAGTCAGTGGGAAGCAAAGAAAGAAAAATTAGAGCTACAGCAGTAAATACTACTACTGCTAATAAAAACTATCTTATCAAAGGTTCAAAAATGCACTGAGGTTTGGGACAGGCAGAGGTGCTGATTCTATGTTATGAAGGGATATGAGACAAAGGCAAATGGCAGCCAAAGGGCAAATGTACAATTTGTTCTACTAAGAAGTTCAGGGGCCCTAAATGTGAGAGTGCTACACAGTGTCATCCACCGGAATATCAGCCGTGAATCTTTCCACTACTTACTGAGCATCAGCCGTAGTACTGGCAAGCGTGTCCTAAGTCTTTGACCGCATTGTTCCACTTCATTCTCATAGCAAGCCTTTGAGTCATGGTCTACTAATTACTCCTATCTTATAGTTGAAACTACTAAGGCCAAGAAAGATTGTGTGATTTGCTCAAGTTCCTAGAACCAATAAGTAGCAGAGACAGATTCCAACCCAAGGCTGCCTGTCCAACCCCTGCTGGTGTTTTTTCAACTAGAAAACTGCTCTTCACACTTTGCTGGTTGATAAGGGGGTGCATTCATCTATTCCATCATCTGCCCATTTATTCCAAGATGATTGCTCATCTTCCAGGCCCTCGGTGCCAAGGATAGAAAAGAACGCACAGCGCAGGATGGGAGACAGACAAAAATAAATAAATACTGTAGCATCAAATAAGGTGATGCTTGCTCCCATAGAGATGTGTGAATTCAGGAGGAACACTGAAGAGGTCTCTCAGAGATTTCACAGAAGATTTTAGTGTTTGTTTTGTTTTGAAAAAGTCCTTAAAATAATTAATTGCCTAAGAGAGAATGGGGAAAGGACTGCTTTTCACTAGACATCTGTTCTGTACATGAGCTAATGTAATCATGGTATTTACCTTTGTATTTACTGAAATCTTCTATCTACTGAGTTCTGGATGTGTATTGACATTTTACTGTTTTAAAGTGAAACTAACAAAGTCTTTAAACAGAAAAGCAGATATAACTGACTTCAGAACACTTGGAGATCTCCTATGCTTTGGGAATAAGATACTAATACATAACTTTTCTGTAGCTACTTAGGGAGAAGTTATATTCACGTTTTGTTATATAATTACCATTTCCCTGGTGGCTCAGGCAGTAAAGCATCTGTCTGCAATGCAGGATACCTGGGTTCGACCCCTGGGTTGGGAAGATCCCCTGGAGAAGGAAATGGCAACCCACTCCAGTATTCTTGCCTGGAAAATCCCATGGACTGCAGAGCCTGGTAAGCTACTGTCCATGGGGTTGCAAAGAGTCGGACACGACTGAGCGACTTCACTTCACTATGTAATTATAATGCAGTGTGTGGTTAAGCAGACTTGTAAAATTTCTGTCCTAGAGTCTCAAACTCTTACTGCATTGTTTTGCTTACCTATCTGTCTTATGCTATTAGACTGCAAAACCTTTGTGGAACATAAGATGAGATCCTAGATCAATGCCTGACACATAGTAGGTGCTCAGGAAATATTGTTTAAAATAGAAAAGTGAATGAATGCATGACTGAATTGACTGATGCCTACAAAACTTCTTCCTGAAGCAAATGTTATACTCATTTTACCATGTGTTTGTACCATGACCACATCATGCTGCTGCTGCTGCTAAGTTGCTTCAGTCCTGTCTGACTCTGTGTGACCCCATAGACGGCAGCCCACCAGGCTCCCCTGTCCCTGGGATTCTCCAGGCAAGAACACTGGAGTGGGTTGCCATTTCCTTTTCCGATGCATGAAAGTGAAAAGTGAAAGTGAAGTCGCTCAGTCGTGTCTGACTCTTAGCGACCCCATGGACTGCAGCCTACCAGGCTCCTCCATCCATGGGATTTTCCAGGCAAGAGTACTGGAGTGGGGTGCCATATGGAATAGTCCTGGCTTGATATACTCTGTTCTCTTGTTCCCATCAACCATCAAAACGTTTGTTTTAATATTTGAGCAGCATCTGTTAACTTACTCCTTGTGCACAAAAACAATTACCAAGATTCTTGGTAGGATCCATGTGTCCCAGTTTTCCTATTGGAAAACAAAGTTACCATAGCAACAGATAAACTATGTTCTTGAATGAGATCGACACCATTAGAGGGTGTGAAAATGAGGAGCTAGAATTACAATCCAACATTTTAGATTCTGATGGTTTTGGTGTTCTCACTAAGGAAAAAGACCACTTCATTTGACAACATTTATTTACTTATTAATGAGCACTTGTGAAGTATTCTGAACATGTATTGATTGTGGAAAGTATTGTTTAATGCTCTAGTGAAAATCTGATTGAAAATATTTGGCTTGGTTTTTGTTTCTGATCTTCACATTTTTATCTATCCGACATGACTTTTCTGATCATTTTGGAGGCTTAGATGTTAAACCAAGCACAGCATAGTTAGTAAATAACTCAAGGTCTATAGTGGACATTTGTCCTATTTTTGCCTGCCTATCAACTTTTAAATGCCCCCCTTTATTAACTGAAATACCTATGTCTCCTAGAGTATAAATTATTTGCCTCCCTTGCCGCTAAAACACAGCATATGACCCAGATGTCCAGCAATCAGGGATACCTGGGCAAGACTTCCATACAGAAGATCCTGTTGCAGAAATGGCTTCAAAACGGGTGAAATAAGCTAGTGCAGTAAAGGTGAATCCCTGGTACTGCATGCCTGCCCGCAGCAGAGACCATGATCTCCTCATCAGGCCATTTTTCTCTGAAGTGTTTGAGCGTTGGTGCAAGGCGCTGAGCTTCCAGCCCCTTTCTCTAGGGCATCCCCTCAAGTCTGAATCCTTCATATCCTTCAAAAAGTCTTCTTCCTACTTTTTAACTGGTTAGAGATGATTCTGGTTGTTTTGCAACTAGAAATGTGGACTGTTAAAAAAACGACATCCAATCGTAAAAATAATCTTGACACTCATACAGAGTATATTATCTGTGAAGTCCAGGGTGAACTCTGAGTATGTCTTCAGGTGCCAGAACACAGGCTGAAAAATCAAACTGGTAATCATACAGCAATCCTAGTAATTCTTTGTAGTAATATGGTTAGAGGATTTTTTTTGTTGGACATAATACTATATTTAATCAAACTTCTTGGAAGGTGATTCTGAGCTTCCTGAGCCCTAATCTCCAAGTACGGGCTTTCCTCATAGCTCAGTCGGTAAAGAATCTGTCTGCAATGCAGGAGACCTGGGTTCAATTCCTGGGTTGGGAAGATCCCCTGGAGAAGGAAACGGCAACCCATTCCAGTACTCTTGCCTAGAAAACCCCATGGACAGAGGAGTCTGGAGGCTACAGTTCATAAGGTCACAAGAATCAGACATGAAGTAGCAACTAAATCAAACCCACCAGTCTCCAAGTACAGTCACATTCTGAGGCAGTAAGGATCAGAATCTCAAGTTATGAATTTGGTGGCGGGAGGGAGTGGGACACAATTCATCCCGTAACACTTGTGTTCATCTAAATTGTCTCAATCAAGGATGTTTTAGGGAAGTGAATTCTAAGTTATCATGACTTCTATTAAGTTTGAAATAAACCTTTATAATGAAATTATCTGTTGATTATTACCTAAAAACTCTATTTTGGAAAACAAGGTAAAACTTCTGCTCCCCCAAACCCCCCAGGGTCCATTCTTACTAAAGTTGGAAGGAGACTGTATTGCTTGTATTATTTAATTAATAATACAAGCAGATAGCCTGTATTGCTAGTATTATTTAAAAAAAAAAAAAACTTAACAAAACCAGGGTTTTCAAATGAAAACAACCAGAGCTAAAAAAAAATAAACAATAACTATACCTCTCTGTCTCCCACCTGCAGAAGCTCTTGTGCTATTGTTCAGAACATGGTAAGAATCAGCTCAGGCCTCTGCTTATGGGAAGTGCCCTGCCCTCCTTTAGGTGGGCCAGTAGGCATGTAGGAAATGGCACACAGAAGGAGAAAGACTGAGTGCT
This sequence comes from Ovis canadensis, assembly GCF_042477335.2. Taxonomy (NCBI): domain Eukaryota; kingdom Metazoa; phylum Chordata; class Mammalia; order Artiodactyla; family Bovidae; genus Ovis; species Ovis canadensis. The sequence continues at coordinate 76,525,620 of NC_091248.1, read as the reverse complement.
GAAGAACAGCATCTTCTCTACTCCCCTCCACACACAAAGCTCTGACTGATCCCAGTGTATACAGGAGGAGTAATATTGGAGAGGGCCTGATGATAGCTTATATGTGGTGCACATCACTGTCCAGAGAGAGGACTGTCCCTCTTTGTTTGTCTGAGCGCCTTTCATATTTTCTCAAGGGCCATCTGTTGGGTTGGCCAAAAAATTTCTTTTCTTTCTTGTGGAAACCTATTTAGAGATTTTGTCAAAATCAGAATTGGGCCATAGAAATGTGTCACACATGTGAATAATATCCATCATAGGTACTGGAGAACAAAAAGTTGAAAATAACTGACCCAGACCAGTCTTTACCAAATGCTAGTGTATCTGTTAGGGTTTGATCAGAGAAAAACAATTTCTGTAAATGATATGAGGTAAGGAATATATGAAAGGAATTATACCAGTACTGTCCAGTGTAGCTTTCTGTGATGATAGAAATGTTTTGTATCTGCCCTGTTTGATAACATAGGCACTAGGTACACATGTGAAATGTGGCAAGCACGACTGAGGAACTGGAGTTTTCATTTTCTATACTTTTAATCAATTGTAATGTTAATAGTCACACATGACTTGTGGCTACTATACTGGATAGTACAGAATTAGACCTTAACCTGTTGTAGGGTTGGTGAAGGAATCTCCAGATGGGGCTTGTCTTTGCATCTGAAGTGGGTGGGCCAGCAGTGGGAGAGACACACTAGAGTGAAGTAGAGGAGAGCGAGGACATGCTGGAACCAAGGGAAAATGGGGAGCGTGTCTATCTTTGGCACCTGTACTTTTGGTGGACACAGGTGATCTGCAGAAGGCAGTACCCTTCCCCCCAGAACTGCACATCTATGGCCCAGGACTCAGAGAAGCTGAAGGGGGAGATCCCGTGGGAGCTGGAGGCTCTGTCTTGGCAGATGAGCTTCTTTCTCTGACTCGGTGAACCCGGAGGTCATCAGTAAGGGAGATACAAGCTGCCTTTGGAGAGCAATGGCTGCAGTGCCACGGCCACAGAAGTCTCTTGTGGCCCATCTCACCCAGAACCACACAGGGAAAGGACTTCTGAGGAACTCTGTGTAACGCACAAGCATCCCAGCTGGTCCGAGAAGAGATGGTGCTAACCTTTCCTCCTGCCCTCTTTGGGTCCTTCCGCAATTACAGTGGGTATAGCTTGGCCTTACTCTCCTGGTTCTCCTCCTGTCCCTCACTCTTAAAATACAAGGGAGGTCATTTAGGGTGTACCAGTGCTTTGTGCATTTAGGGTAGCTCTTCCAAAACTAAGCTGTTGTGTTGAGAACACTGCACATTTTATTTATCAAAAGATAAATGGATCTTTTCATTTTTTTTAGTGGTCATTTATTCACTTATTGTCTGACAATAAATGAGAAGTAGAATGAAGGAATCAATTTCTATTCTAACAAATCGCTCTGATTCTACTTTGATTCTTTATGGCTCCTTTTCTTTCACAGTTTGTGGGAAAAAAATACTATTACACAGAAGTGGCAGCTTGTACTTGGATAACAATTTCAATATACTTACAATTTACTCCTTTGAAGCTGTCAAAAAAGTTTGGCACTAAATACAACCCAATAGTCACAGTAAAGAAGAGCAATTATTTATAATCTTATTTTCACATCTATTCTAAAGGTTAACCATGTGTTTTATCCAAGACAATGTGCTTTTATTAATTCCATGACTGGACATATGTAAATGATAATATGAGTTTACTCCACAAGAACGCTCAGATTTAACATTTCCATTATATGATAAGGAGATTCTAACAAAGGCTGGATAAACTCAATGTTTTCCTAAAACAATGATTATTATTCACAAAAGAGTCACAAAATCTACACTTGAGACTGTATACTGTCTTCCACATTAAGCAGTGTTTCACTTTTATCCCTGATATGTTAACACTACTGATGAATATTTTAATAAGTACAAGTTTATCAAGTTCTTTGAGAGTCTTGGAAGAAAAAGTAAAGTAATTCAAGGATTCTGTCCAGACTAAATGGTGTGGCCTAATAGATCAAAAGCCTGAAGGAAACCAAGCTGTGGAAAAGTAATAATGTAAATAAAAATGTGATTTCAATCCTTGCTTGGCGACGGTCCTCGCTCAGGCCACAAAGGCTTGGTGCCATCAGATGCATTAATGCTAAGATACTGGTCACTAGTGGGGAAGGGGGAGATGCTGAAAGCTTTTTGCCTGTGGATCCAGGGAACTGCTTATAAGCCTGAAATGCATTCAGCTGATGCATCAGACATCAGTTATTGGAGAAGCAGAGGTGATGAACTTACTTTAGCATTGACCTGACCCAAGGGGATAAACACATTGCAACGTGCTGAGTTGCTTCAACAGTGAAGAGACGCCCAATGTCAAAATGCCACAGGGCTACACATTGTTCCAAGGCTGGGACTGGATTTCCTCGAGACTGTCTCAAAGTGGTGGGATTTCTGAAGTGTCTGCAGAGAAGCAGCCCTTCCCCATCCCCACCCCTATCACTCATTGTAGGAAAAGCAGCGTAACTTGTCCTAGGAAACAACAATGGACAACAAAGGAACCATGCAAATAAACAGTGCTGGTGTCACTTGGCGGTCTGAGGACATAGCAAGGTATGGGTAGTACCTGAGAAGACATTTACAAGGATTTCCTGTTCTCTGCTGAGCCATTTTCAACCTTCTGAAGCCCTCAAAGGGTTTAAGACTTGGGCTGGAGAACAGCATAAGAATGAGCATCAAAAGTCTAGGCTTCTGAGCCATTTACTCAGATTTGGAAATCTTCCTAAAACAGGGAACTTTAATAGCATAGGATTAAGAGCTGGAGCTTGAGAGTCAGACATTCTGGCTTCAGATTTTGATCTCACTAAATAGCTGTGCAAACTTGGAAAAGGTGATTAACTTCTCTGAATCATTTCCTCATCTACAAAGTGGACTCATCATAACATTTATCAAAATGAATTAGGATTAGGTTGATCTGCAAGTCCTGGGAAACCCAAGATAACAGTGGTTTTATTGAGATAGAAGTCTATTTCTCTCTCATAACACAGCAATCCAGGCCAGCAATGGAGATTCCACATGACCACACCATTTTTAATGGTGACTTTAATATCTATGCCAAATGAATGCTGCGGCTCCAGTCCTCACTCACATATTCCATGAGGAAGCAGGCAAGAAGGGAATGGCCTTCCCCTTTATAGACCTGTCCCATAAATTACACAGCTCTCTTACTTTCTTTTGTCAGACTTAATCACACAGCCACACCAGGTTGCAAGAGAGTCTGGGAAATGTGGTCTATATTCTGGATTGCCATGTCCCCAGCTGCAGTTTGGGAAGTCTGTTACTGAGAGGAAAGAAGGATATTGGGAGATGCATAGCATTCTCTGCTACCCAACCTATCAGAGTTTGTGCAGATTCAGATAGTATTGGTAAAGTGCTTTGCACAGATGCCAGGCCAAAGGAAGTGCTCCAAGACTGTTAAGAATCGCTGTCATCCCTTACTCCACCCAAAGCACCCATGTTTGCTTGCTGGTTCCTGGGAGGGTGCTGCACCTGCTAGATAGGAGGTGGAGCAGTATATGTAAAGATGCTGCTTGTGGAGCATGGAGAGTGCGGGGGCTGCTGAGGGGCAGGGCTAGGGCTTTGGTGAAATGAATGAGGCACTCACCTTTGGTGCAAAATTTAGGAAGGTATGTGTTGCCAAAATTCTCAGTACTCAAGAATAATAATACTTTAATATTTTTAAAAACCAGAATTAGTGCAAAAAACCTACAGTGGACAGAAATAAAGATGGGATCCAGCTCTGCACTTCAGCAACTCACTTTACCTGCTTTACCTAGTCCTAGACCTGTCAGATCCTGTTCTTCCTGGCAGCCCTTTCTCAGGCCTGAAAGCATTAGTGCAGTGTGAAGGGGATTTGTTTAAAACCTGGGGGATGTATCTGCAATAATTAAATGGGATCCGACAAAGTATAAACTCTCTAAGGTACCTGGATGTCTATATGTTTAGAGAGAAACAGTAGTCCTTTTAAAATTTATAAAATCCGTACTACCTAAATTACAAGAAAGAAAATGGAAAGTACTTAAAATTGTACCGCTAAGAAAACCTTAATTAATATTTTAATGTCAATCTTTCCAAATTTTTTAAGTGGGACACACACATATAAATATCTATATATCTATATATACATTTAAAATGAAATCTTTCAGTATATAACACAATCTACCTATTCATTTAACAGTATTTCTGTATTACTATATATTCTTCTACAATATAATTTCTTTTTAAAATTTTTTGTTGAAATATAGTTGATTTACAATGTTGAATTAATTTCTGCTGTACAGCAAAGTGCAGTAATACACTGCACTTTGTAAAGCACTTTGTACTGCACTCAGTAATATACTTTGCTGAATATATATGTATTCTTTTTCGTATTTTTCCATTATTGTTTATCACAGGATATTAAATATAGTTTCCTGTGCTATATAGTAGAATCTTGTTGTTTATCTACTCTGTATCTAATAGTTTGTGCCTGCTAATCCCAAACTCCCAATCCTTCCCTCCACCACCCCTACTCTACTCTCCCTTGGCAACGAGAAGTCTCTTCTCTGTATCTCTGAGTCTGTTTCTGTTTTGTAGACCTGTTCATTAGTGTTATATTTTAGATTCCACATACGAGTGATATCGTGTGGTATTTTTCTTTCTCTTTCTGATTTACTATGATCATCTCTAGGTCCATCCATGTTGCTGCAAATGGCATTATTTCATTCCTTTTATGGCTGAGTAATACTCCATTGCATGTATATACCACATTTTCTTTATCCATTTATCTGTTGATGGATGTTTAGGTTTCTTCCATCTCTTGGCTATTGTACATAGTGCTATGATGAACATAGGGGTGTGTGTATCTTTTCAAATTATAAATTTGTCTGGATAAATGCCAGGGGAGTGATTGCTAAATTGTGTGGCAACTCAAATTTGTTTTTGAAGAACCTCCATAGTGTTTTCCATAGTGGCTGCACCAATTTACGATCCTAACAGTGCAGGAGGGTTCCCTTTTCTCCACACCCCTTCCAGCATTTGTTATTTGTAGACTTTTTAATGATGGCCATTCTGACTAATGTGAAGTGATACCTCACTGTAGTTTTGATATGTATTTCTCTGATAATTAATGATGATTAATATCTTTTCATGCACCTCTTGGCCATCTGTATGTCTTCTTTGGAGAAATGTTTATTTAAGTCTTGTACCCATTTTTTCAGCATAATGGAATGCTCCATGAATTTGTTTGTCATTCTTCACAGGGACCATGCTAATCTTTTCTGCATCATTCTAATTTTTTAGTATACATGCTGCTGAAGCAAGCACTACAATTTCTTATGTTGTGTGTATGTACCAAATTTAGATTGTTTCCAATTTTTTTGCCCTTATAAATAGCTCTGAAGTATGCATCCTTATGGTTACATTCTTTTTGCAATTACCTGCTTATTTACTTCGTTATTGTTGTTATTCAGTCACCAATTCGTGTCTGACTCTTTGTGACCCCATGGACTACAGCACGCCAGGCTCTTCTGTCTCTTACCATCTCCAGGAGTTTGCCCAGATCCATGTCCATTGAATTGGTGATGCCATCCAACCATCTCATCCTCTGTCGCTGTCTTCTCCTTCAATCTTTTCCAGCATTAGGGTGTTTTCCAGTGAGTCAGCTGTTCACATCAGGTCACCAAAGTATTGCAACTTCAGCTTCAGCAAAATCCTTCCAAAGAGTATTCAGGGTTGATTTCCTTTAAGACTGACTGGTTTGAGTCTGAGTTCGATGCATGAGGCAGGGTGTTCATGGCTGGTGCACTGGGATGACCCTGAGGGATGGGATGGGGAGGGAGGTAGGAGGGAGGGTCAGAATGGGGAACACATGTACACCCATGGCTGATTCATGTGAATGTATGGCAAAAACCACCACAATATTGTAAAGTAATTAGCCTCCAATTAAAAAAAAAAAAGAAAAGATTGACTGGTTTGATCTCCCTGCTTTCCAAGGCACTCTCAATAGTCTTCTCCAGCACCACAGTTTGAAAACATCAGTTCTTTGGTGCTCTGCCTTCTTTATTGTCCAACTCTCACATCCATACATGACTACTAGAAAGACTATGAAAGTGAAAGTGAAAGGGGCTCAGTCATGTCTGACTCTTTCCGACCCCATGGACTCTAGAGTCCATGGAATTCTCCAGGCCAGAATACTGGAGTGGGTAGCCTTTCCCTTCTCCAGGGCATCTTCCCAACCCAGGGATTGAACCCAGGTCTCCTGCATTGCAGGCGTGTTCTTTACCAGCTGAGCCACCAGGGAAGCCCAAGAAAGGCTATAGCCTTGACTATACAGACCTTTGTCGGCAAAATGATGCCTTTGCTTTGTAACACACTGTCTAGGTTTATCATCTTTCCTGCCAGAAAGCAATCATCTAATTTCATGACTACAGTCACCAGCCAGAGTGATTTTAGAGCCCAAGAAGAGGAAATCTATCACTGCTTCCACCTTTTCACCTTCTATTTGCCATGAAGTGATGGGACTGGATGTCACGATCTTTGTTTTTTTAATATTGAGTTTTAAGCTGGCTTTTTCACTCTCTTCCTTCACCCTCATCAAGAGGCTCTTTGGTTCTTCTTCACTTCCTGCCATTAGAGTGGTATTTTATTTGGTATAAATTCCTAAAAGAGGAATTAATAGTCAGCCCTCTTAAGACCACTAAATAGCCTTCCAAAAATTTTCTAGCAATTTATACTCCTTTCAGAAGTATATGAGAGTGTTTCCCATACCCTGACATCACTGAGAATAATCAATTTTTTAAATCTCTACTGATTTAACTAGTAACAAATGAAGATAAAAGTTTTATATTCACATGTCTTTAAATGCTAATGGAGGTCAAGATTTTTGCATTTTTATTACTATTTTCATTTTTAAAATAAATTGCATGAAGAGGTAAGACCTATAATGGCAGAGACTTATAGCTTCCCATTCATTTATGTCTTCCAAGCATCTACAACAGTGCCTGACAAAGAATAAGCACTCAATAAATATTTGTTGAATGAATGAAAGTGTTCAGCAACTTCTAAGAGTTCTTTATCAAAGGCATTAATATTTAGGATAGGTTTCAAATATTTTCTCCATTTATCATGTACCTGTCAGCTTTATTTATCATATTCTTTCTACTCCCTACAAGTTTATAAAATTCAGTGTTTTTCTTCTTGTTTTCTCTCTTTGTGTCAAGATATTACATGTACTGGGACTCCATTTGTGTGTGTATACATTTTTTTTAACTTTTTTTATGTTCTGAATCATGTGTACCTTATTTTACTCTATAGTGTGCATGCTTTTAGTTTTTTCAGATAGGCAAATGTCTTCTGCAGAATAGTATCTTTTTCTCTTTGTCAATATTTTTACATCTTATTTCATTTTTTAAAAATTCTTTAAATTCCAGAAAAATACCTAAAAATAGTGATTACAGTTGGTATCTTTTTCTTGTTTATTGACTTGAAGAGAAGTCCTCTTTATTTGGTGGCTATTTATTTCAAGATGGTAATTTCAGAATTCTTAAATTTTTTTTCTATAATAGAGGTTTATTTTAAAAAGTCTGGAATAGATTTTGAATTTTGCCACCTGTTTCTGACACCAGTATTTTTGATATTTTGACCTAATATTTTCCTTGTTCTACTAATATGGTTAATTATATTTTAAATTTTCCTAAAATTATATCATTCTTATACTCACAGAATAAACTCACTTGGGCATAGTATATTTTTTAATGAAATTCTAGCTTTGATTTGGTAATATTTCATATAGTGTTATTCTATTTTTAGTTATACATTTAGTCTATAGTTGTCCCTTTTTAAGGCACTTTTTCAGTTCAGTTCAGTCGCTCAGTCATGTCCAACTGTTTACCACCCTATGGACTGCAGCATGCCAGGCTTCCTTGCCCATCACCAACTCCTGGAACTTGCTCAAACTCATGTCCATAGACTCGGAGGTGCCATCCAGCCATCTCATCCTCTGTCGTCCCCTTCTCCTGCCTTTCAATCTTTCCTAGCATCAGGGTCTTTTCCAATGAGTCAGTTCTTCACACCAGGTGGCCAAAGTTTTGGAGTTTCAGCTTCAGCATCAGTCCTTCCAATGAATATCCAGGACTGATTTACTTTAGGATGGACTGGTTGGATCTCCTTGCAGTCCAAGGGACTCTCAAGAGTATTCTCCAACACCACAGTTCAAAAGCATCAATTCTTCAGCACTCAGCTTTCTTTATAGTCCAACTCTCACATCCATACACGACTACTGGAAAACCATAGCTTTGACTAGACAGTCCTTTGTTGGCAAAGTAATGTCTCTGCTTTTGAATATGCTATCTAGGTTGGTCATAACTTTTCTTCTAAGGAGCAAGCGTCTTTTAATTTCATGGCTGCAGTCACCATCTGCAGTGATTTCGGAGCCCCCCAAAATAAAGTCTCTCACTGTTTCCATTGTTTCCCCATCTATTTGAAGTGATGGGACCAGATGCCATGATTTTAGTTTTCCAAATGTTGAATTTTAAACCAACTTTTTCACTCTCCTCTTTCACTTTCATCAAGAGGCTCTTCAGTTCTTCTTCACTTTCTGCCATAAGGATGGTGTCATCTGCATATCTTAGGTTATTGATCTTTCTCCCAGCAATCTTGATTCCAGCTTGTGCTTCATCCAGCCTGGCATTTCTCATGATGTACTCTGCATATAAGTTAAATAAGCAGGGTGACAATATATGTACTTGACGTACTCCTTTCCCAATTTGGAATCAGTCTGTTGTTCCATGTCCAGTTCTAACTGTTGCTTCTTGACCTGCATACAGATTTCTCAGGAGGCAGGTCAGGTGGTCTGGTATTACCATCTCTTTCAGAATTTTCCAGAGTTTGTTGTGGTCCACACAGTCAAAGGCCTTAGCGTAGTCAATAAAGCAGAAGTAGATGTTTTTCTGGAACTCTCTTGCTTTTTTGATGATCCAGTGGAGTTGGCAATTTGATCTCTGATTCCTCTGCCTTTTCTAAATCCAGCTTGAGCATGTGGAATTTCATGGTTCACATACTGTTGAAGCCTGGCTTAGAGAATTTTGAGCATTACCTACTGCTGTGTGAGATGAGTGCAATTGTGCGGTAGTTTGAGCATTCTTTGGCATTGCCTTTCTTTGGGATTGGAAAGAAAACTGACCTTTTCCAGTCCCATGGCCACTGCTGAGTTTTCCAAATTTGCTAGCTTATTGAGTGCAGCACTTTCACAGCATCATCTTTTAGGATTTGAAATAGCTCAACTGGAATTCCATCACCTCTGCTAGCTTTGTTCGTAGTGATGCTTCCTAAGGCCCACGTGACTTTGCATTCCAGGATGTCAGCCTTTAGCTGAGTGATCACACCATTGTGTTTATCTGGGTCATAAAGAATTTTTCTGTATAGTTCTTCTGTGTATTCTTGCGACCTCTACTAATATCTTCTGCTTCTGCTAGGTCCATACCATTTCTGTCCTTTATTGTGCCCATCTTTGCATGAAATATTCCCTTGGTATCTCTAATTATCTTGAAGAGTTCTCTAGTCTTTCCCATTCTGTTGTTTTCTCTATTTCTTTGCATTGATCACTGAGGATGTCTTTCTTATCTCTCCTTGATGTTCTTTAGAACTCTGCATTCAAATGGGTATATCTTTCCTTTTCTCCTTTGCCTTTTGTTTCTCTTCTTTTCTCAGCTATTTTTAAGGCCTCCTCAGATAATCATTTTGCCTTTTTGCATTTATTTTTCTTGGGGATGGTCTTGATCACTGCCTCCTGTACAGTGTTATCCATAGTTCTTTAGGCACTCTGTCTATCAGATATAACCCCATGAATCTATTTGTCACTTCTACTGTATAATCGAAAGGGATTTGATTTAGGTCATACTTGAATGGCCTAGTGGTTTTCCCTACTTTCTTCAATTTAAGTCTGAATTTGCAATAAGTAGTTCATGATATGAGCCACAGTCAGCTCCCAGTCTTTTTTTTTTTTTTTTTTTTTTTTAGCTGACTGTATAGAGCTTCTCCATCTTTGGCTGCAAAGAATATTGTCAATCTGATTTTAGTATTGACCCTCTAGTGATGTCCATGTGTAGAGTCTTCTCTTGTGTTGTTGGAAGAGGGTGTTTGCTATGACCAGTGTGTTCTCTTGGAAAATCTCTGTTAGCCTTTGCCCTGCTTCATTTTGTCCTCCAAGGCCAAATTTGCCTGTTACTCCAGGTATCTCTTGACTTCCTACTTTTGCATTCCAGTCTCCTATAATGAAAAGGACAACTTTTGGGGGTGTCATTTCCAGAAGGTCTTGTAGATTTTCATAGAACCATTCAACTTCAGCTTCTTCAGCATTACTCGTTGAGGCATTGACTTGAATTACTGTGATATAGAATGATTTGCCTTTGAAATGAACAGAGATCATTCTGTCATTTTTGAGACTGCATCCAAGTACTGCATTTTGGACTCTTTTGTTGACTGTGAGGGCTACTCCATTTCTTCTAAGGGATTCTTGCCCACAGTAGTAGATGTAATGGTCATCTGAGTTAAATTCACCCATTCCAGTCCATTTTAGTTCGCTGATTCCTAAAATGTCGATGTGCTTGCAAGATGGTGTAGAAGGAGGTGCACTCATCTTTTCCTGAGAGAACCTGAAAATTACAACTCACTGCTGAACAGCTGTCAACAAGAGAATGTTGTTGGAGTGTTTGGGTGTCTCCCGCAGAGGTAGTGGCGTCAAGGTTATATTAGTTTTCTAAAATGAATTGTATAGCTTTTTTTTCCCCTCCCTTTTAATAGATTTCCTAGCAGAGGAATGATGAGTTCCTCAAAGAGGTACACATACAAAAGAATTTGTTAATGCATTTGTCTGGACCCAGTACTTTAACAGTAGGTTTCCATGCTTTTTGTTCTGTGTAGACTCTCAAAATTCTTTTATACAAACTGGACCATTTGTATTTTCATTTTAAAATTTTCATTTAATCAGGATTTTAAAATGTATAAATATAGAGATGTTCATTATATTTTCTTAAAAGTTTTCATAATCTTTTTAATCTTGCCTAAATCTACTTCTTATTATTGATATTTTATGTTGAATATTTTTATTTGGGGGGTTAGTTCTCTTTTCTTTCTTTTTCCATTTTTATTATGCTATGTGAAGCTTGCCAATGTCATTAGCCCTGTTGAAAGAATGGATTTTGGATTTACCATCATTTCTCCACTCTTCTAATTAATTAATTTTGCTTTAAACTTTCTGCATCCTTCCTTGCTTCCCTTATATTTCTCTCTCTTTCTGGATCAAGTTAAATATTTATTCCCTATATAAGAATAAGCATAATGTTTGTTTGAATGCTTGTAACAGCTTTGAATAGGTTTAACAAATTCTATTTTGCCAAAATCCTTGGCTATTTGGCCACATTAGCAATATTAATCTTTTTTAAAAAATTCATATCAAAAATTTAATAGCTTTATTGAGGTATAATTGATTTTTGAAACTGTGTATATTTAATGTGTACAATTTGATGAGTTTGAACATACATACACAGCATACAGCTATGAAGCCTTCACCACATCAAGGCAATAAACTTATCTATCACGTCCAAAAGTTTCTTTGTGCTCTTTTGTTTCTAACTCATTAAAGTTAGAAAATGTGTAGGTGGGCTCTAAGCTGGTTCCCAATCCATGATTGCCTATCTGCTCCTTGAGCTTGCTTCATAACCCAGTAAGATAAACTCCTCAATGTCTGGTACTTGGCTATGGTCTGAGCTTGTGGAAGAACCTACTCTGCCACTTCTTCAGAAATCAGTCTTGGGACTGTTCTGACTATTGCCCTTCTTTGGATTTTTTACCATTTTCAGGTGGCTTTGCCCACGATGTTAGGAGAAAAGCAAATCCAGAGAGTGTTTTCTTTTTGTGAAAGCACAGAACAAAGACGTCTAGCCCAGTCTGAAGACTTGAGAAAGCTTCCTGATGGAGAAAATGGTGCCTACTGGACCGATAGAGAAGGAACAGGTAAGTTTCAGAATGGGGAGGGTGGATAAGAAACTCCTTCAACTGTCTGGTCAAATGCAGACTACAGTTCTTGATAACCAGAGCTGTGGCCCTGAGCTGTCTTTGTGTACTACTAAAGTATAATCCTTAAAAAGTTAAAAACATGACTACTGTGAAAATATGAAAGGGATATATGTCAGAAGTTTTATGTGACTCACTAATTAATTGAAGAACCTATTAGATATCTGAAAGGGCAATAAAATGTAATGTTTGTAGTTACATTTTCTATAGCCACTGGGTGAAATGCATTTGCTTTGTTGTGGACAGGAATTGTTTGCATTATTACCAGGTTTTCTACAAGTTACTGCTACCACTATGGTTGGAAAATAGCCTAATCAATAGAAAGACAGTCAAAAGTGCACACCTGGGCATGTTAGACAATGCCCAGCAATCCACTGAGAGGACACTCGATGGCCTCTTTTGCTCATTTTCAAGTTTTAGACAGTTTTTACTGATAATCTTTTTTTAAATTGTGAAAAATAATAATTCTGGTTTCCAGCAAATTCATTATTAAGTAGATAAAATATATGTGAGTGCTCTGCATCTCTGCCTCCCTGCCTGGATTCAGATCTTGTCTACATTCTAATAATCTCTACTGTGTGTCCTGGGAAGGTCATTCGGGTTTACTCTTGATATCAAGGGTAACACATTCAGCAAATTCTTCAGCCCTTGTCATCTCCCCAGCAGCCTTTTGTAGTCCTTTTAACAGTCTGCTGGGCTGAGCAGGAAGAGACAGGTTGCTCTGGGCAGTGTTCAACAGCACAGCTCTTTGTCTCATGTTGTCAGCCGGCTCTGTCACTACATTGTTCTTCAGGCGGTATGCCTTTGATGGACTATCTGCCCCTCATGTCTCAACACTCGGGGCAGCATTTGGAGAAACAGCAGTCCTACACTGTTCCTTCTGGCATAGAATAATCCCATTAGAATACCGTGTGCTATCAACTCAATTCCATAGATTTGTTGAGAGCACTGTGAGGGAGTCCCAAAAATGTAAAGGCATGCTCCTTGTTCTCAAGGAGTTGTACACCTGCTAAAGAAACAAGCCATACACAAGAAAAAATTACAAAGGCTAAAAAAGAGCATAGAAGGAAGACAGGACCCAAATCCCTACTCCCCTATTTGTATGATCTTGGACACATGTTTTTTTTTAACATCATTGCTGAGGTATAATTTTATACCATAAAGTCTACTCATTGTAAGTATGCATTTCAATAAAATTAATTTTAGTAATTTTACAGAGCTGTGCAAATATCACTTCAATCCAATTTTAGAACATTTCCATCATTCCAAAAAGTTCCCTTATGACCAGTCAAACCTTATTCTCATCCCAGCTCTAGACAACCATTGACTTCCTTTCCATTTCCATAGATTTGTCTTTTCTAGAAATTTCGTGTAAACAGAATCATACAATATATACTCACTTGTTTTTTCTGCTTTTCTTTAGCAAAACATTTTTGAACTTGAACCATGTTGTTGCATGTATTAGCATACACTCATTCCTTTTGATTTCTGAGTTATGTTTCATTTTATGGATATACCACATTTCATTTATTCGTTCACAGCAGATGGATATTTGGACTGTCTCAGTTTTAGCCTGTTATGAATAACGTTTCTGTGATCATTCAGCTGTTAATCTTTGTGTAAATATATGTTTTCGTTTCTCTTGGGTAGATACCTGAGAGTGGGTCTGTTGGATTGTTTGATAAGTATCTGTTTAACTTTTCAAGAAACTGTCACATTCTTTTCCAAAGTGGTCCTACCATTTTACATTCCCATCAGCAAAGCATGAGGGTTCTAGTTTCTCCACATCCCCATCAATACTTGTTATTATCTGTTCTTTCAACTATGGCCATCCTGCTGCTGCTGCTAAGTCACTTCAGTCGTGTCCGACTCTGTGCGCCATCCTAGTGGGTGGTATATACCAGTGAATGATCTTTCATTGTGGTTTGATTTGCATTCTCCTAATAGTTATTGATGTTATACATATTTTAATGTGATGATTAGCCATTCATCTACCTTCTTGGGAAAAATGTCTGTTCATATCTGACCTATTGTGTTGCTTATCTTCTTACTGTTGAGCTTTAAGTGTTGTTTATACTTTCTGGATACAAATTCCATACCAGATATATGATGTACAAGTATTTTCTCCTGGTCTATGGCTTGTCTTTTCATTTTCTTAATGGACAAATTATTTAAGCTACTGGAGTCTAACTTCAGTTTTTGCATAGACATTGTGGGAAAATTAACAATACCTATTTTCAGAACTGTTGAAAGAGTTAAAAGAGGCAATAAATGTGAAAAATACTTTGCACAGAGTTTGGAAATATTAGGAGGCTCCTGAATGCGTAATGAATAGTCTGAATATAAGAAAACATGTGGGGAAATGTCAAATTGTAGGTACTCAATGAGTGTTTCGCTTGTTCAGGGAGGAAAGAAATCAAGCAAGAGCTACAGATCCCATAGCACATAGTGGGAGTAATACCTTGAGACAAGTATTGAAGGATGAAAAATACTGGATGTAGGAAGGTAGTCCAGGATAGGGAAATAGCCAGCAGGGGCACAGAGGCCAAAGGAAGCAAAGTGTGTGAGGACGGCAGGAAGGAGACCAATTCAGTTCACTACAGACTGTGTTCTTCATACAGAGCCAAATATTGTGAAAGCCTGATGTGTTTATATTAGTAAGTAAAATAGGCATTTTGTCCAGTTTTCTAACACTCAAGTTTTTTTTTAAGTGATATTTCTGTTTGGAGATGGGAAAAATCAAAGAAATAGCAAAAATATTCTAGGCTATGTAAAGATATGTCATCAATACTGGAAAAAAAAGAAAACTGCAAATGTATTAGTTGCCGTGGAAACACTGTGGTACCTGACAAGGCTGGTCAGAGGATAGAGCCCAGGCCAGCTGTCCTAGCTGTACACTTGCTAGGGTCATGAGTCATCATGCAGTCTTGTAACCTGAGCCAATTTAAAACTGAGACCATTTTGTCAAGGACTCAGCAGCAGCCAAAGACCGATTTAGCAACCACATTCACTAGATCAGGAAACCTAGGCTGTTATGAAGAGGGTAACCCCAAAAGGCAGGAAGTATTAACAGCTGATGTCTGTTTGAGCTTACTACATAGCTGGGACAGGGTCAAGGTTTTACATGAGTGATCTCCTTTAATCTTTGCTCTTTCACGTGAGAAAGGTCCTGTTATCATCCCCATTTTACAAATGAGGAAACCAACACTCACTGAAATGAAGATACATGGTAGAGCTGGTGGTTGAACTTAAAGCATCTGACCCAAGCCCTTACCTTTAAGCACAGTCTCTCCTGACCATGTCCCAGGCTGGGCTCACATCAATGGCAAGAATCACTGCCTCTTTCTCTTGGTTTCCTCATCAGTCAGCATGGGACCTGGCATAAAGGCAGGTACCTAAGAGTTGTATACAGGATAGAGACTGGCAGGGACCAAAGCAAAAGCAACACCTGACATCACAGTAGAAAGGAAGCTGAGCAATGCATACCCTGCTGCTGCTGCTGCTGCTGCTGCTGCTGCTGCTGCTGCTGCTGCTGCTGCTGCTGCTGAGTCGCTTCAGTCGTGTCCGACTCTGTGTGACCCCATAGACAGCAGCCCACCAGGCTCCCCCATCCCTGGGATTCTCCAGGCAAGAACACTGGAGTGGGTTGCCATTTCCTTCTCCAATGCATGAAAGTGAAAAGTGAAAGGGAAGTCGCTCAGTCGTGTCCAACTCTTCGCGACCCCATGGACTGCAGCCTATCAGGCTCCTCCATCCATGGGATTTTTCAGGGAAGAGTACTGGAGTGGGGGCACAGGTAAACACCATAATCAGCTGTGAGGTGGAATACAGGACATCTGGCTAGTGGAGTTAAGAATTCCAAAGTGTAATTCATCTACCTCTTAAACATCCATTTGAGCAGTTCCAGGTTTTGTCCTCTATAGTAGTAACTCTGCTTCATCCCACTTTATTTCACAGGGCTTTGTGGAGCCAGTCCCATAACTGTCCCACTGGGGCTTGTATATGACCCAGGGTCCACTACAGGAACAGAGTTCAATAAGAGAACATCACACTTGCAGCTACCTGAGAGAAGCTGGAAACTATTTCTCCAGTCTGCATTATCCGGCACAGCAGGACAGTTCAGGGTCAGCCACATCCACCTTTTGCAGCTATCTGATGGCCAAGGAGTTTAACCCCTCTGGACTCAATTTCATATTCTCTAAAATACAAATAATAAAAATTTCTACCCAAAAGTAAGCCAGAGAGTATACAGGAAAGTTTAAAACATTGCCTTTAAAATCATGAGCACAGGGCATGGCATTTGGGAAGACTCAAAAACTGTTGCTATTATCATTCTACATGCTCAGATGCTAGTTCCAAAACCCCTGTCAAGCGGGGAGTATCCATTCCCCAAACACATCTCATCCTTCCTGTGCAATCCCAGGGTTGGTAACCAGTACACCATTGGGGCTGACTTGCCAGTCGTATCCTTTGTAGAGGAATGGATGAACTCTCTGAAGATAAGGCATCTGTAACACCCTCTCTGAGGGTCCCAGGTGGCACAGTGGTAAAGAATCCACCTGCAATGCAGGAGACTCAGAAGACACGGGTTTGATCCCTGGGTAGAGAGATTTCCTTGGAGAAGGAAATGGCAGCCCGCTCCAATATTCTTGCCTGAGAAGTCCTATAGACAGAGGAGCCTGGCCGGCTACAGTCCATGGGCCAACAAAGAGTCAGACACGACTTAGGAGACTAAACAACAACAACAATGCCCTCCTTCCTTTGTAATTCTCCACCCCCTTTTTTCCCTTTCAGCCTAGTAGACAAAGAATGAGTCTCCTGGCGTCTTGCCAGATGTAGCAGGAAGTTATGAATGAGGATTGCACAGGACAGTTGACTCTCTACAGAGATAGGCCCTAAATTAATCCTGAAGGCTGGACAGCAACCACAGGAAGCTTGGAGCCATGAGGCCACCACTTAACACTTACATATCTTTGTCTATCCTGGAACAGTAGGCAAACAATAGCCTAATCCACTAAAGGCCTGGGGGAAGGATTATTAGTCATGGACTATCTGAGATCAACCTTCAAGAACATACACTCAGGGCCAGAATCTGGAATCAGGTCACTGGTGGGACTAAGATCCTTATATGAGTCTATGAGGAATGTCAGAAAATTTCCAACAACTGGTTAACGTCCACCAGTGCTTAGCAAATTAGGCCTGTGTTGAAGTGTCAGTGCCCAAAGGACTGATTTATTGAGCTGCCCTAATTAGGATCTTGTAACACATCAAGGGGCCATTAAAGAAAAAATTGCTGGCTTCAGAGACCAAGGAGTATACATAAACATGGTTTGTCTCTTTGCCAGGCCCAACAAATGCCATTCTGACACTGCAGTGAGCTCTAGTGGGACAGCAGCCATCAATTAAATTAAAACATTGACCCATCTGCTGGAGCAAGCATGATGTAACATTATCCCCCATGTCCATTTTCTCCTTTTCTAGCCTTCCTCCCTCTTTAGAAGTCTGAAGCTAGCTCAGAGTCAAATCTGGGAAAACTCCTGGATCAAAAAACCACCCAGAACAATCTGCCATTGAGGATTCACAAATAAGCCGAGACAGCTCATCAGCTTCTGGATTATAGTCCCCTTCCCTCGGTCACTACCACGTCTTTCATGCACATCCTCCTTTTGAGAGCTCCTTCACCACAAAGGAAAACATCTTTCCCTGGATTCACATCTTGCAGACCAATCCAGTCTTGCTGCTAAGAGTATAATGTCATGATTATTTCTGTCCAAGCTTCAACCCTAACACTGCCAGCTCATTCTCTATAAACTTGAGCAAGGTACTCAATCTCTCTGTCTTGGTTTCTTCATCTGTAAAGAGAATTAATAAAGAATTAACCTACTTTGTAACACAGCTGAGAGGATAAGAAATGTATGTCAAGTGCCTGGTACATAGTTAGAGTTTGATGAATGTAATGGTTGCTATTACATGAAGTGAAGTGAAGTGAAGTGAAGTCACTCAGTCGTGTCCAACTCTTTGCAATCCCATGGACTGTAGCCTACCAGGATCCTCTGTCCATGGAATTCTCCAGGCAAGAATACTGGAGTGGGTTTCCATTTCCTTCTCCAGGGGATCTTCCCGACCGAGGGATCAAACCTGGGTCTCCTGCACTGCAGGCAGACGGTATTTACCGTCTGAGCTACCAGGGAAACCATATGTAATACTATTACATACTATTATGTTAAAGGGCTTCTCTGGTGTCTCAGACCATAAAGAATCTACCTGCAATGTAGGAGACCCAGGTTCGATCCCTGGGTCAGGAAGATTCCCTGGAGAAGGGAGTAGCAACCCACTCCAGTACTCTTGCCTGGAGAATTCCGCGGACAGAGGAGCCTGGCAGGCTACAGTCCATAAGGGTCACAAAGAGTTGGACGCAACTGACCAACTAACACAGAGACACACATTATGATAAAAGGAGACCTGGATGACCATGAGAACCTAATGAACATTAGCAAACAAGTCTTTATAGAAGGCTGTCCTTGTGGCCAAGACAGAGAATACCTCTCAGAATATCAAGATGCCTATGTCAAAGTATCCTAGGTTGCCCCAGATGCCAAACATTCTGCAAACCCAGTAAGCTGCTATGCTTAGCTAATTGCCTAAGCTTTCATTTTTGCCAACACTGAAGAACATAACGCAGAAAGTGTCAATAACTCACTACAAGTAACAGGGTTCCTTGACTAATTCCAGGTCTGCTGTGGATAAGTCTGGAGCTCCTTGTCATAAAAGACAGCAAGGAAACGGTCGCATTCCACTGGGGTCAAGGCAAAAGGATCAAGAGCTGTCTAAAAGAGTTCCCACCGACCAGAGATGCGGTATTCAGAGAATCAATTAGAATAATAACTGCTACAATGGATGAAATGGATGTGTTACAGGGAATCAATTCATTATTTTTAAATAGAAATAATGGCAAATAAAATAACCTCTCCAATGTGAACTGTAATTCAGGGTAACCAAATCGTTGATGAAGGGAGGTTTTTCTTTATAGCATTTCCAGCTAATAAATGCGGAAGGGATGATAGACTCTTACCATTTTGCAGTACTAATGAATTAATTTATTTATGCAGTAATGATCATAATATCATAAAAAGGGAGACAATCAAACATTTTATTCCTCCCAATGAAAAGTACATACCACCATCTGTAAAGTGGTCTTGTCAAAAATATCACATTTTAATCTGATCAAACTCTAGATCTAAGTACTAATTTGAAAGCAATTCAGACATAGGAAAACATGCTAAATAACACCATGAGGATACAACCAGCAGACTCTAGACTGTGAGAAAATCTATGGGACAAATGACCGGTTTCTTCAATAAACAAAGAGAAAGCTGAAAAGAGAGAGCCTATAAATTAAAAAGTAACCCATGCTAAAAGCACCAAGTGCTGGTGAGGATGTGGAGCAACAGGAAAACTCATTCATTGCTGGTGGAAATACAAAATGGAAGACAAAATTAAACAGTCTCTTACCATGTGATCTAGCAATTACGCTCCTTGGCATTTCCCCAAATAAGTTGAAAACTTACATTCACACAAAAGTTGTTGTTGTTGTTTAGTCGCTAAGTTGGGTCAGACTTGCTACCCTATAGACTATAACCTGCCAGGCTCCTCTGTCCATGGGATTCTCCAGGCAAGAATCCTAGAGTGGGTTGCCATTTCCTTCTTTAGGGAGGATCTTTCCAACCCAGGGCTCAAACCTGCATCTCCTGCATTAGCAAGTGGATTCTTTACCACTGAGCCACCAGGGAAGCCCATTCACACAAACCCAGCAAGTAAATGTTTAGTGCAACTTTATTCACAACTGCCAAAACTTGAAAGCAATCAAGATGCCCTTCAGCAATTGAATTCATAAACAAATTCTGGAACATCCAGAGAGTGAAGTATTATTCAGTACTAGAAAGAAATGAGCTTTCAAACCATGAAAAGACATGAAGGAAACTTAAGTGGATATCACTAAATGAATTAAAGCAATCTGAAAGGCTATGTATTTTATGATTCCAACTATATATGACATTGTGGAAGAAACAAAACTATGGATGCAGCAAAAAGATCAGTGGTTGCCTGGGATTAGTGGGAAGGAAAGGATGAACAGACAGAGCACAGATTTTTAGGGCAGTAAAACTTTATCTGTATGATGCTATAGGGTACACATGACTATGATATTATAATGGCAGATACATGTCATTATATTTTGTCAAAACCTATAGAAGACACGATACCAACAGTGACCCCTAATGTAAACTGTGGACTTGGAGTGGTAATAATTGTTGCCTGGAGAATCCCAGGGACAGGGGAGCCTGGTGGGCTGCCGTCTCTGGGGTCATACAGAGTCGGATATGACTGAAGTGACTTAGCAGCAGCCTAGGTTTATCCGTTGTTACACCTGGACCACGCTGGTGCAGAATGTTGACAGAAGGGAGTTTGTGGGTACGTGAAGACAGGGGCCACGTGGAAACTCTCTACTTTCCACTCAGTTTTGTTTTTTCTCCCCACTCAATTTTGTTGCAAATATAAAACTTCTCTGAAAACTTATTTTAAAATTCTGAAAAGCTTCTCTGAAAAAGTGGAGTTTTAAAGAAAAACAACCCATATGAGAAACCAACTGATTCCAATGTATGAGACTTACCTGGATCCTGATATGAACAAACTATAGGAGGTGGGGTAGGAGAAAGGGAGGAGAAATGCCTAGATATTGAATGATATTAAGGAATTATTATAATAATCTTAGAGGTGACAAGGTACTGTGGTTATGTTTGAAAAATAGTTCTTGTCCAAATACTGAATCCTGAAATGTGTGTATAATACTATGAAGTCTGAGATTTGCTTTAAAAAACTTTCTGGTAGGAGAGCAAGTGACTAAAAAAACACATAAAATAAGATTGGCTGGATGATGGATGCATAAGGTTCACTATGCCGCTTGCAGGTGATCAGGGCTCCCCAAGGCCAGGTCAAAGGCAGAAACCCTGCATCAAATTTGTTTCTCCTTTGTGCCTAAAGCCTGACTCTCTTGCATGGAAAACATAGACTGTCAGATGCAAAAGAGCTAAATAACTGTGCTGATGAGGAAAGAGATTCTGAAAGATGGGGTGACTTGTCACAGGTCACAGAGTTTGGTAATGGCAAGACTAGAAATAAGGTCTGGATCCCAGCTAAAAGTCTAGCACACAGCCTCTCCTCCCCATTCACTTATCCTGTTTTTCCCAGCTGTTTTTCTTTCTCTATATGCCTCAGTCATACATTTATTGCACTTGAAATCCCCAAGCTGGAGTTCACTGAGCAGCCTCTCTGACAAGGCCAGGTCTCCTCCTTCCACTGATGCCCCGAGGTGACTGCCACCCAGCAGCTGTCAGGATGCATTGCTTTGGGGGCCTGTTTGTCACTCTGACTCATACTGGGGCCCCAGGACCCCAGATCAGAAAGCAGACTGTCATTCTAGTTGAGTGATGGCCAATTCCCTTGACTGTTCATGAGATGTACATCTGTTCAATGACTATCTCAGAAAGAAGCACAATTGGAAAGGATGGGGAGTGGGGAGAGAGAGAGGATCCTATTTTATCCATAACTCATTGGAAAAGACCCTGATGCTGGGAAAGATTGAAGGCAAAAGGAGAAGAGGGTGGCAAAGGAAGAGATGGTTAGATAGCATCATGGACTGAATGGACATGAATATGAGCAAACTCCAGGAGATAGTGAAGGACAAGGAAGCTTGGTGTCCTGCAGTCCATGGGGTGGCAAAAAGTCAGACGCAACTTAGCAACTGAACACACACATAGCACATACTACTCTCAAGAACCTGGGTAAGAACTCTGAGACTTGCTGCCCATGAACCCAGCTCTAATGTTACTGAAGGCCATGAGGAATTCCTAGAAATCCAGGGATCTGCCCACCAAATCAGACAAATATCCTTGCCCCTTCCCTCTCTTCCTCCCTGGCTTCCTTCTTTTCTTCCCTCTTTCTCTATGCATGTAGGTGCTAGGTTTGGGGCTGGGGGGGACTAAAACCATGTTATCTAATCTTAAAAAGCTCAAAGACAGACATGAAACAACAGCAACTTATAAGATATAAATCCCATATTTGTCACTGAATCTTTACCACAGACCTTTAAGAAAGGTGTGCCACACACACTGACATTTAGGAAACTGCTTAGAGATGATAAGAAATTCACCCAAGGTCAAAGAACCAGTAACTGGCAGGATAAGAATTTGAACCCACCTGTGAATGCAGAACTCAAGCTCCTCACTACTAAGATTGAGAAGATGCTGGAGCCTCCCTCGCTTCTTCTCTGTTGTCTTTTGCCTCCCCAGCCCCACCCTATGTAAACAGAAGATTCATGAGGAATTGACTTTCAGTACTTTCTCTCTAGCTAGTAGAACCTGCAGAACATTTGGAAGATTTAGCAGAGTAGCCATTGGCTATCAGCCCCCTAGGGACTCTTCCCAGCCCTCCTGGAGTCAGCAGGCCCTTTGTGGAGAAGGCGCTCTTCTCCGGCACTCAACCCTGGCTCTCTTCTCACCTTCACGGCTTGATTAGGCAATAGGAGCAAACAAAGTCAGAACGGATTTTAACAACAGTACTGAAATCCTCTAGTCCTACCTTACAGCTTCAGAGTGTCACCATCATGGTCATGGAGTAGGTGCTCAATATGTTAACATTTCATGGCCCTAAACTAATGTTTCAGGGACTTCCTACCACTGCCCAAACCCCACAGTCCAGAACTGCTCCCCGTCTCCCTCTGAGGCTGGAGCTGGGCTGGGTGGGCATCAGAGGGCCAGAGGATGAGGCCTGGCCAGCTACTGTAGACAGTGCCCCCCAGCTCAACACAGCATGTCCTTTGTCCCTTATAATTCCCTGGGAAGCAAGCAAAAAGATACTGCTCATCTCATTTTACAGACAAGGAAATTGAGGCACAGAAGGATATTATTTGTCCAAGGTCCTAAATCCTTCAGCTAGTAACAGAGCTGAGACCGTCTCCTGGATCTTCTGACACTTAGACCTTTGTTCTTTTCCACTATCCATCAAGGCAGTAGATGCAAGTCCTTATTGTAACGTGTTGCTGCTATTCTTTAGTCTTCTAAGAGATCCCTATTAAAACATTGCCAAGTAGTGGCAACAACAGGGTCAATCTCCCATAATGAGGTCCTCTGCTAATAATTGCCCCTCTCTTGCCCCAAGTTCCTCTACTCTCTGATCCCCTGGCCCTTTCCCACTTCCCATCCAGTACCACCACCTGCCTTAGGCTACTTTTCCATGGGACATGTCCAGTACCTCCCATTTCAGTGAGGGTCCCTAGGAGGGAGGCATCGTTGGGGATTCTCACTTCTGATACAAATGTCAAAGTAAGAGAAATTGGGAAATAAAGAGGAAAGGGAATATGTGGGAACAGCAGCTATCTTATCTCTCCAATCCCTGGGAGAGAGATTTCCGGCTTCTACAAACAACCAAGCTCTGAAAGGAGGCTTCTTTTACATACACTTTGCAGGGATGACTTAAGTAAGTCTTGACGACTCTCTTTCCCTGGAGACTAGACTAAAAGTATTGTTTAGAAATCTAATATATGGTTTATTTACTCAATTTGTGCTGAGCTCCACAGTTCCTTCAGGCCAGCCTCACTCGCCCATTACTCTATTAATGCTCCATTACTGAAATTAGTGCTGTAATTGGAGGGGGAAGGGCCGAGGAAGGGGGCACTCCTTAAAGGCACAGGTCTCCTTTAATCACATCACGGGCAGAGGCATGGAACTGTTGTAGGGGCCACATGCATGTTTGGACCAAAGCGAAGCCTTAACAGCCAGGCAGCAAGAACCTATAGCGCAGCATGAGTTGCGCTGACCAGTCAGCATGCAGCGCCTTGAGGCCCAGCTCCCTACACGGTGATGCTTTTGCCCACACCTAACCCCTCACACCGGCAGTTCCAAACACACCACCAGAGCACCCCTGACCTCTCATTCTTAGCATGTGATGGCAAGGCCATTTTTCTTAAGCTTCCTATGCGTCCCTTCTCCTTTCATCAATATGCCTGTGCACTCTGGCTCCTTTCTCGCCTAAAATGAGCCCCTTAAGGACCACCCGTCATTCATACACCTACTGTACCTTCAGTCTGTGCCATGCTGACTTCCTCTAAGAACAATTCCAGAGTCTTCTCTTCCACATACTGACTTACTTGTCTTTGGCAAGGTAGACTAGCCAGCTAGCCCTTATCTGGATCACCACTCCCTCTCACAAATAAGTTTCTTTGGAAGAGCACCCATACTCCTTGCCTTTCAATCATTGCTTCCTACTCACTCCTCAACTTAAGATCTGAACTGTAGCCTCTCCTATCTACTGAGCTAGCTTGTTTAAAGGTCACCAGTTATCCAATCCAGAAACTATTTCTCAATTCATCTAAAATTGCCACATATCCTCTTCCTGGAGTGAATTTTCACTTTGGTACCTGTGAATAATTAGTGAATAATATTTTCACCAAATTCTTATGACAAAACATCCTCTTTTCAAGCCGTGATTCTTACCATATTTTAAAGAGCCACGGGTTCTTTTAAAAATCTGATACGCACACACACACACACACACACACACATATGCACACTCACGGCCCCGATGAAAGTCTATAAATGCCACCTCTGCTCTTTACTTTCTTCCCTGGCAATCTTGACAGTTCCTGTTTTAAAAATCATAAGCGTTTATGCAATTTCCAAATCTAAACATTCAGCCTTGGTCGCTTTACCAGTTGTACACCTGCATTTTCAGCTGCCTGATGAACATCCCACAAGGACCTTAAACACGTCTTCACCTCACATCCTGCTTTACGCTTTTCTTTCTCTGTTCATGGCTTGGTGATATCTTTGTTGTTGTGCCTCCTGAAAACCTTGGAATCATTATTAACCCTCTAGTTTCCTAAACCTGCCCCCGGCAGATCTATACATTGTCATCCACAAGTGTTGTCTGTAGCTCTCCTCTGAGTTACAATACGGCTTCTCCAATTTTAAGTACCACATAATTAAACAACAGGATACAAAAACAAAGCTTTCATCCCTGTAATCCATTTTATTGGGGAGAAATATCCTTTTCAAATGTTGTCCTGAAGACTCTTGTTGAAGTCTTACTGGCCAGAACTGAGTCAGATATCCATCCTAGGGCTGGTCACTAGAAAAGGGCATCTGAATGGCTATGACTGACTCAGTTTCATCGTAACTGATCCACCATGGCAGAGCAGGTTAAACAGGAATAAAATGGACATTCCTTTAGCAAGAGAGAAGGGAAAAGGCTATTCATTAAGCAGGTAGGCAACTATGTCTGTCATGACACAGTATTGTTATTTATCAGTTTATTGGTCCAGACTGGGAGTTCCTTAAAGGAACAAAGACTGTGTCTGTTTCAGCTTGGAGTCATCCATGGCTCTCACTATGTTCTCAGTCGCTCAGTCACGGCCAACTCTTTGTGACCCCATAGACTGCAGCTCACCAGGCTCCCCTGTCCATGGGGATTCTCCAGGCAAGAATACTGGAGTGGGTTGCCATTTTCTTCTCTAGGGGTCTCTCACTATACAGGTGTTTAAAAGATATTTGCAAAGGATAAATGAAGAACCCCACATCTCCTGATTTCCCAGGTGCTTAGCATCTTATCAGAGCAAAAAGGTGACTTGATGGCCTCTGCGCAGAAAAGGAGAAAGCTGAGGAGATTCACTTCCTCTTCACCTTAAATGGAACTAACATCTAACATTCCCAAGAAGCCTAGGTTATTTTAAGGGTGTGCGGGTGAAATACTATTAGTATCTCACATCCCTCTATCGTTTATTGCTGCTACTGAATCCAGAGGCATACGTGCTAAAATATAGCTGAAATGCCTGGTCTCAGGGCATTTCTGGCCAAGTCAATGTTAGAAGGATAAGAAACCCCACAAGGTTGTTCTTGTAACGCTTAAGGCTATGTCTTGGGAAAACTCAAGGTTTATGGAGAAGTGGCTCTCCTTCAGGGTGTCTGGGTCCGGGAAGAGCTGCAGAGTCACACCTTCTCTGGGCACAGTGACATCATCCACTGCCAGGGACAAGTCCCCTCTAATGATTTTCCAAACACAGCACTTCTAAGTGGTCTGTGTTGTCCTCTGGTGGGAGCACAGCTCGAAAGAAGACGGAGGGCAGCTGTGAGGAGTGAACGAGATCATGTAGTGAAAGTGCTACATTAGATGAGATTTGAAAAATAAGTCCCTAGCACAGTGCTGGCCCTGCAGTAGATGTTAATAAATGTCCGCTGATTGCTATCCGATTCAGTCTTTCATATTCCAACTCTGGGACTCAGGATAGGGAACAGACAGTCCACTATAAATTGTCCAAATGTTTGACATTAATTAACATATTTACCAAGGCGTAAAATGCAAGTTTTGGGCTTCCCAGGTGGTGCTAGTGGTAAAGAACTTGGCTGCTAATGCAGGAGACTTAAGTGACGTAGGTTAAATCCCTGGATTGGGAAGATCCCCTGAGGGAGGGCATGGCAACCCACTCCACTATTCTTGCTTGGAGAATCCCATGGAAAGAGGGCCCTAGGGGCACAAAGAGTCGGTCACAACTGAAGCAACTTAGAAGCATGCATGAAGGTTTAGACCTTTCTAATACCCTTTTGTGATGGAAATGACTATCCAATTGATATCCAATAATCGAATTGATATACTGCAAAGTATAAGAACAAAATCTTGAATTTTGTGATTTTTCCCTGCAATCAAGTCAATAAATCAAGAAAGTGTTAAAACAGAAAGTAGAACATTCTGATCCATCCTTTAATCAGTAGTTGACCTAATTGATTAGAATCTACCTGATTAAAATAATACAGCATATGGGGTTTAGGATATTATTTAATCCAATGCTCTCTTGTAATATATGAAGAAACTAGGACCCCAAGAAATTAAAAGACTGACTCAAGGATGTCAGTCTTTAAAAGTGAAGGACTAGATTTCCTGACTCTCGGATCTGTGATCTTTCCTGTCCCCAGACTGTCCCACAGTCCTCTCTATTGTGGACCTAAAGACTCCCAGCTGCACAGGTGCAAATACACCATGGATCTTCTAACAGGAGTCGTTAGTAGCTTGCCATCAGATGCAGGTGGCCCTTTAAAACTTTGTTCCAATAGAAGAAACACATTTGTGTGAATTTGATAGTATGGGGTGCAGCCAAGTTTGAAGACCTTATTAGAAGGAGTGCAGATAGTTTGAACTTCCACACACTTATGGTACTTGTGATTCCGGCTGCTCAAACTGCTCACCAGAGTCCCACTTTTGATCTGGCCTATTCAGAAAGAAATCAAGCCCAACCAGCCACTGAGAACCAAAAATGTCCAAGATAGAGTTCCCTGGCAGGGCTTGAACCCCTATCTACTTCTCAAAGTACACCTCTCTAGCCCAGAGTTTTGGACTGCCCATTCTATATTTCTTTATTCATCAAACTGATATTTACAGAGACATAACGTGTAGCAAGAAGAATGTAAGGCTGCAGAAATGGTTAAGCCATGGCCTCTTCTCTGGAGAAACACATTCTCTAGTTTGGAGACAGCCCTGGGCACAGCTAGTTCAGGTTCTGTGGAGTAAGTGCTATGGTTGTCATACGTGCGCAGGAAAAGGTGTTCCTCCCGCTGTCTGAGAGATATTTGTCTTGGTGTTTATCTAGTGGACAAGGGCAAGATGGGCATCCCAAGCAGCAGGGACAGCATGTGCAAAGGCTCAGAAGTATGCAAGACTTATGCCTGTCATATTAGGCTGATTCAGTTCTCCAGCTATTCAATCCATGTCTCATAAATCTAGGGATTTACTAGAAGATGTGAAGGCTGGTGTGAGACCCCACAGTGAGATTCAAAACTCCCATGTTTATACAGCCAGGAATTTCAGCACTTTGCTATGTCCATCCCTATTTATCATCCCCCCACCATCAACTCATAAGAAAAGAGAATAGTGACAGAGTCATTCCTGATCAGATTATGAAGTGGGTAATGACTGATTCTGTTTCTGTCTTGTCTGCTCCTTTCTCCAGCCCCAGATGTTCTGGAACCCCCTTTTCCATCCTACCATCACCTCCTCTGATATCAACCATTGGTTCAGTTTGATTTGAGCCCTCATGTTTCCCACTTGGGCTTTGTTCTGTGAAAAGAAAGCCCACATCTTCTTCTACAGAGGTTTCAGGGATCATGGCACTAGTGTGAGGGCCATTCCAGATGCGTGCCACCTCTTGTGCCCAACCTGCAACCCTGGAGGAGCTACACACTGACTGAGGCTAGAGAACAATGTTGATGGAAACTCCGAAGTGCAGAGGAGCCAGGAGGGGCCTGGAAGAGGGACTTGGAGCCCTGGGAAACAGGGTCCACTATGCGTGAGAACTAGGAGGGGCAGGGAGTAGTTTTCATATTTACTCAGATGGTTGACCTAAAGGCATAATACTACTTGCAAAACACCAGAAATACTGAAAAGAGTAAATCTCATCATAGGTCCCAGGGTAAAATAAAATTGGGGGAGGAAAAAAATATGTGTATGGGCAACCAAAAAGTCTGACTGACTGAACTTGGATCCTAAGAGTATTAGATTTAATCAAACATTTTGAAGTGTACATATTTAAGTGATCATATTGGGTTTTGTTTTTGATCCATTGATTGATTTATTACTAAACTAATCCATTGATTAAGAAATTTGTAATAATATTAAAATATTTCTTAAATTATTATATTAGTCTGCAATTAACACTGTTTATCATAATAGACAACTTTTAAAATAATCTGTCAAATCCGGTTTGCTAGTATTTTATTTGAAAAGTTTGTACTTAACATGCGAACCCTGATTTGAAGGTGATCTTGACTTTGGCTTTTTTCTTCTGAAGCATGTATAATTCTCAGATTTGCTATACATCCTTAGGTCTTGAGATCTGCCACTATCTCCATTTTTATCTTTTAATCATTTTCCACTATGGTCAGGAAAATTTTTTTCAAGTTTCTCCTCTTCATTTCTGGTGTAATTTTATAGACAAAGATATTGTCTTGCACTTACCCTTTTCAGTTGGATTTTAATCCTGCTACTACATTTGGAATTACCCACATTCTTTTCTTATTTTATCAAACTACTTTTGCATACTACCTTAATCTCAGCCCATTCTGATTTTGCAGCTCCCTCTTCTTGTTTCATAAACATAGACAGAAAGATTTATTTCACAAGCCTTTTTTTTTCTAACAGAATAACACTTTGGAGACATGAATCATCCTGTAAAATCTCCCATAATTGGCATACCTTGCAGTACCTTTCTGCAGGCCCCTTATTACTCTTTTCTTTGCATTCATCCTTGAGACATCATATTGCTACTCTAGTCTGGAGTTTCCAGTAGGCCCCATCACTCACCTCACATTTTGGTGCAGTATCTCCCTTTCTAACCTACACAGCTAAGCACTAACCACTAGGTCGATTTGCACAGAATAATGCTACTGGGCTGAAGTTAGATTTCCCTTGTTCCAACTCTCAGGTTCTTGAAGATGCTGGTTTTAATCCCTCCTGTTTGTACACAGTTTAGAACATGAAAGATGATGCCCCTTATCCAGAACTCTGTCCAGAACTCTTGCAGACTCTACCCTGCTTCTGATGCTTCTCTTTGGGCATCTACATGAGCCAAAATGCAATGTACTTCTCCCAGTTCCCCTCTGCTTTGTGGTAACTGTGGCTTTTGAATGAATACAGGGGAAAATGATTGGAAGGCAGTGGTGTGAGGGGCAGAGGTTTAGTGGGTGGCAACCTGGGGAAAGATAGGGCTCTAGTAGCTCGCCTAGCTCCGAAGACAGTGCAGGAGAGACAGTTTGTTTTTCTAATCCTTGTCCCTGTGACTTGAAGATAAGGACATTAGTAGGAAGTGTTTAGTTTATTTCATCTCAACTCTTTGAATTTGAGGTGTTTCAAATGGAGAATGTGTGCTCAAAAACTACTTCTCAATCCATTCCTATTGATGAGGTCCAGAATTTAATTTCACATATATCATCTCTTACATTTTATTAAATGCTTATTACCTGCTTGGTTTTTTTCTTTGTTTTCATTTTCATGATATTTATACTGTCATGTGGAAGTCAGGAGGACTATACCAGGTATTATACAAGTTAAATCAGAAATCCTTACTTCTGTGTTCTAAATTTCACTTAATTTTATTCTTTTCTTCCTAACTAGATAAATATAATTTACTGTATTGTAAATATTCAGAATTGTGCAGGGCTTTAGTAAAATGATCCCTTTAGGCTATTAAATTACCTAAAATAGGGTTCCTATGCTAAATGGCCCAAACTGTTGCCCTTTATAAAATTATTTTGTTTTCTTTCTCTCTCATTCCTAATCTTTGGGTGGAGGTATCTTTCCTTCTGGATTCCCTCTAGGGACTACAATGTTATTCCTGATGCAAAGTCTCTGTTTCTGAAAAGAGAGTCATAAAATCTCAAATCTGGAAGAAAAATTTTGAAAGGTCTAATCTGATCATCGTGCTCTTTTGGAGTCCCCTGCACCCTTTTCCCTACCTCTCATCTACCCCTGCATATTTCCCAAGGGGTTATTGATCCTGTGTTTGAGCGCCTCCAGTGGCTGGGAACTCACCACCTCTTGAGGTAGTCAGTTCCATCTCTAGGAAGCTTGGATTGTTATAAAGCTGCTTCTTATATTAAAACACATGCCTCTTTTACTTCCTTGCCAGTGATGCTGGTTCTCTCACATATGGACCCAGAGTGTGAGTCTGTTTCCTGTTCCACACAAGTGCCTATCAGGCATCTGAAGGCAGATTTCATTCTCTTCCTCCACCCCAAGTTCTCTCTTCTCTGAGATAAACATGTTCAGTTCTTTTGATCGCTCCTGCGATTCCTTGTAACTACTTAGCTCTGCCATTCTATACTCACGGCAGTTCTTAGTTCATTTAATAGGAAGTCGGAACACCAAGGTCTCTGAAAGCCAGAAGGTGAAAGTGCCAGGGAGAGGATGCCTACTGACTAGCCCAGGGTGTCATCCAAGGGCAAGACAGGACTCTCAAAGAATATGGGTAGAAAGTGTTTATTCCAAGCTAGAGCCGCTATCATCAGTGAGAGGAGACAGCCTCTCACATGGGAAAGCTAGACAGGCTAATAACAAAGTGAATTCCAAAGGTGTAGACAGGGTGAAAGGACACCAATAGGAAAGTGTTGTCCCCAGAGCTGGAGACAGTGGGACACAGTCGCCATCCCTGGGCCTAAAGGGGTGAGGGTGGGGAATGGGTCACAGTTGAACAGTGTGCAAAAACTGTTACTGGTAAACTTTATTACCTTTGTTTAAAAGATGTGAACATGGATAAAAATTTTATTGCTCATATTTATGAACCCTCACTTTTGGATATTAATTAGCACCTATTAAGCTGCTAAGAACTTAATGGCTTTAATCACCAAACAAGGAATGAACTAAGTTATTGCGATGGCTGAAGTGGGAACAGAAAGAGACAGGCATTCTGAGGCTTATTTGAAAGGGGCCTGTGAGCAAGTGCCAAGCCCTTTTCCAGGCAGGATCTCACCCCTCTTCCCCACCCTCCTCCTGCTCCCAGAGGTGGCGATTATATGTCCCTGTTTGGCTCAGGTCTGAAGCACACCCTGGCTGGGAGGCAGCTGGCACTGGCCCAGGCATGAATGTGTGCCTACCCCTCTGGGCCCCACTTCTAGCAGGTCACCCGGGTCTGTGTTGTCACCTTGAAACATTTGAGAGAGCTGTGAGCTTCAGAAGGTGAGACGTGTGGGGCTGCGAGCTGGGGGTGGGGCAGACCAGTCCTGGAGGGTGGCTGGAGAGCTTTTGACAGCCCAGACCAGAGCCCAGGGTCCTATTCCTGACGACGTGAGCCCCCAGGCAGGCGCCGAGTGGATAAGAGTGTAGACAGTGAGGCCGGCCGTGATGCTTGCCAGCACCTGCAGATAGCAGGCAAATAATTGGCACATGTTTAAAAAAAATTAAAAAGCTATTGGATGTGAGTATTTTCTAACAGTGTCTGGCGGGAGTGCCTGGGAGGAATTTAATCAGCAAGAGTTGTTTAAATGGGGCTTCGCACACAGGCCCTGGCGAGGCTCGTAATGAACTTCGTATCATGTGCCACTCCTGTCTGCTGAGGACATTCAATTTGTTAATTCTGCAGCTGGTGAGAGAGGTCAGATAGGAAAGTGACGATTGTTTTCTGACGTTCCAACCCCTGCTCACATCTTTCTAATTAATCCTTTTAGGAGCCACGGGTAGATTAAGAAGGAGAAAAGGTGAGGGAAGCAAGCATGAGAGAAATTGATGGAAAGACAGCCTTGCCCTTCTCTTCTCAAATGGGATGGGATGTGGGGAGCTGGGGGTGGGAGAGGAAAGGCAGATCTTGGCCTGCTGCCCGTGGCTCTCCTCATTCAAAGGGAAATCAGATGCTGCAAAGAGACGGGGCCCACAGAGGCCACCAGATACTCTCCGATGGTGGCTGTCTCTTTTATACCAGGGTCACAGAAGGAAGGGCCCTTGGTCTCCATCGCTTGATTTGGGACTGACCCCAGCCATCAGGAGCTATGGAGGTATGTGGCCTCCCAGGTAGAGTGGAAAGCTGTGCAGGGTCACAGTGTGATTTGCTGTAAAAGG
Source organism: Ovis canadensis (assembly GCF_042477335.2). NCBI lineage: Eukaryota > Metazoa > Chordata > Mammalia > Artiodactyla > Bovidae > Ovis > Ovis canadensis. Next base: position 76,492,845 of record NC_091248.1, on the reverse strand, counting down.
ACCATGATCACTGGTCTGTGGAATTTTGTAAGAATGTCCCCAGGGTGCCAGAAGACCTGATCAGGTGTCTCCAAGCTTTACGTCCTGCTGCTCTTGCCTGCCTGTGTGAGTTGCTGCTGGTGTGCGTATCTTCTCTTTTCCCTTCCAGATCCATTGTTTCCTCTTTCTCCACCTTGCTCTCTGCCATGGAGGCGGACCCCTGTGGACCCTGCCCATGGACTCCCTAGCCCCTGGGCCTGGTCAATGGGAGCCCCATAGTGGGAGGGAGGAGAGCAGGGGGTTGCCTAGGCTGACTGGGTTCTGCACAAGGAGGTGTGCACCTCACAACAGTCTCTCCTTGCTTTCTGTGCCCTCTCTCCCCCTGCTGACAGCTGTGTTGCTCCCAGCCTACCTTCCTGCACTGCCCCTCTGGCTCCCCTCTCCCCACCCGTGGCTTTGTCCTTAGTGTCTTTGTGAGTAAACACTCCTCAAATTATCCGAACTAAAGATCCCTTTTCCCACTGGGACATTGATACTAACTAGTGCCTGATGTAGAGAAGGCAATGGCACCCCACTCCAGTACTCTTGCCTGGAAAATCCCATGGGTGGAGGAGCCTAGAAGGCTGCAGTCCATGGGGTCGCTGAGGGTCGGACACGACTGAGCGACTTCACTTTCACTTTTCACTTTCATGCATTGGAGAAGGAAATGGCAACCCACTCCAGTACTCTCACCTGGAAAATCCCATGGATGGGGAAGCCTGGTGGGCTGCCATCTCTGGGGTCGCACAGAGTCAGACACGACTGAAGCAACTTAGTAGTAGTAGTAGTAGTGCCTGATGGATAAGGCAAAACCAAGTTTGCATCTGACCTCTATTCATGGTAAGGACTTGAGAAAGTTGTATGAGACTAGGTTGACTTCATCTCTAAAATGAGGACAATGATACCAACCCACAGCATTGTGAAATACCCTAAAACAAATACCCAATGGTTGCTTTATTAATACCCTGCTCTTGGTTAGTAGAACCACAAAAATCAGCAAATAGCATGAAATAAGAGTACAGAGAACTCCTGAATTGTTACCAAAACTAAGAACTTCACATACTTCTGCTGTGTGACTCCAGCTTGCTGGTACTCTTTGATACAGCATTCCTCTGCCCTGCTCAATACTGTCCATCGGTGGCGGGCACTGGGCCTGGTACCTGGGTGTCTGCTCTCTATCCTGGTGGCTCTTTGTGTCCTTCAGTGCTTTCACTCATTCTCTGACATATTCATCCTGTATACATTTGCTGGATCACCTTCTATGTGCCAGGCACTGTGCTAGGCTCTGGGAAATCAGAGATGAATCAGCACCAAGACCTCAGGATGCTTCCAACCAAAGGTTTAAGAGACAGATTCTAAATCCCTAGTTCAGATCCCAACTTTGATCAAATAATAAAATACCACCAAGCAGAAAGGAGGAAATGATTACTTTTGTGTTGTATGTGTGCTTGTGTTAGGGGAGGAGGGTCTGGGAAGGCACCTCTAGGGCCTTGAAAGTTGAGCTTCCCAGAGAGCAGAGAAAATCTCTACAGATAGAGAGAACAGTGTGGGCAAAGTCCCAGAGACAGGAGAGGATGGGATGTGGAGTGGGAGGGGAGGTGGATCTGCAAGCAGTTTATAGTGGCTGGAGTGTGGGGTCCAAAGGTACTGAGGGCAGGGGGATTCAGGGAAATGAAGACCAGCTCAGGAGTGGGAAAGACTTGAAAACCACCCTGAGAAATTTAACTTTGATTTAGAAGGCAAAGGGGAAGCAGCAAAAATTCTTCGTTTTGAAAAGAAAACTCTGGCGTGGACTTCATGACGTACGTATAAAACATGTACTTCGTGTTTTTGTAATCCACTGCACTCTAACAGTAAGCCCCTAGTCCACTGAGCTGGCCAGAGATGGGTACAGAGCCATCACTGTAATTGACTCAGAGGCTTCGCTGAGAACTCCCCTTTCCCAGATGCCACCCAGAATGGTGCCCGTTCCCAAAGTCTTGCACTAGCAAACCTCCAGGAGTCCCCACAATGTCATCCCCTTGAAGTCTGTCCACCTCCTCAGGGACTGCCATAGAGTGGCTGCTGCTCCTGCTAAGTCGCTTCAGTTGTATCCGACTCTGTGCGACCTCATAGACCGCAGCCCACCAGGCTCCCCTGTCCCTGGGATTCTCCAGGCAAGAACACTGAAGTGGGTTGCCATTTCCTTCTCCAATGCATGAAAGTGAAAAGTGAAGGTGAAGTTGCTCAGTCGTGTCTGACTCTTCGCGACCCCATGGACTGCAGCCTACCAGGCTCTTCCGTCATGGGGTTTTCCAGGTGAGAGGACTGGAGTGGGGTGCCATCGCCTTCTCCGCTATAGAGTGGCAGTGGATCCCATATCACGTGTGCAGTTCACTGACCAGAAACCACTCCCCAAGCTGGGGGTCAACTTTCTCTTGTCCTTATTTGACCCTTAGAATCCTTCCTCTCTCCCACATCACCCTCTTCCTGAACACACAGCCTAATCTACCAGAAGCATTTACAAAATATAGGAGGAGTCCTTGACTTAGATCAGTTTTTGTTTTCTGCTGCTGCAGCTAAGTCACTTCAGTCATGTCTGACTCTGTGTGACCCCAGAAACGGCAGTTCACCAGGCTCCCCTGTCCCTGGGATTCTCCAGGCAAGAACACTGGAGTGGGTTGCCATTTCCTTCTCCAATGCATGAAAGTGAAAAGTGAAAGTGAAGTCAATCAGTCATATCCGACTATTCGCGACCCCATGGACTGCAGCCTACCAGGCTCCTCCATCCATAGGATCTTCCAGGCAAGAGTACTGGAGTGGGGTGCCATTGCCTTCTCCGTTTGTTTTCTACTATCCTGCAAAGATTCCCCAAAGCAAGATAATGCTAAGGGCCTGACAGCTTGCTTGAAATGTGAGAGAGGGAAAACCCAGAGACCACCACAATGACTTAGTTGATGAAGTCACCCACCTGTGCACACTTGGAAAGCCTTCAATAACCCATTACTAAGGAGGACACTCCACATTTTGATACTGTGTCTACTGAAGTAATTATCCAAATAATTTGGTCTCCCAAGTGCTATGAGCAAAAGCACCAAATAGCTGAGACAACAGCAGGAACTTTTAACTTAAATTTGGAATACGTTCATAACCATCACATCTAAAATAGTCTTTACTTGACAGTAAACTTCTTCAGGGCAGAACTGTTAACTGTAATGGTCTTAAACGTTAGAGTTTAATTTTTATCTCTAAGTTATATAAGCTTGAACAAATTATTTGAATCCCTTGAGCCCATTTTCTCATCAATAAAATAAGGCTCACCTTTTAGCACTGTGGGACATGGTACATAAAGGGACCTGGCAGAGAGTGTGCATTCAATAAATGCTGACTGGATGGAAGGTCATATGGACAGACAGATGAACATCTCAGCCCTTTGATTTAATCTGCTTGTGTTGTATATGTGTCAGAGGCCTCAAAGAATTATTTAAATAATGACTTCAATCACAACAACATTGGGAACTTTGCACCTTGGAATAATATCTAAGCATTTTGTGAGCTCTCAGGTCAAGTGTAACTTCTAAACTAGGGTCTAAACAGGGCTCTCTGTCTTGCCGATGTAGATTATTGCACATAAAAAGAAATACTGAGAGTAGGGAGAGAGGAGGTGGTAGTCAATTACCTCTTTATCAGGTGTAAGGACAGCACATTCTTCCATTCATTAGCACCCACTTGTACCTGCCAAGAGAAGGCCAATCAGCTGCCATTTGCCTGGGGCACGAATGAAGAGGTGGGGAAAATAGAAGAGATGACCCAGGAGACAGATGATGACCCAGCGGCAGTAGAAAGGGCCAAGGAAGAAAGTTTAGACTGCTTACCTCCAGGGAGGTACTAGCTCTCCTGGCTTTAGAGAGGAAAAGATTTGACAACTCCACCAGCACTTGGAGTCTGAAAACCATTTGCATTATTGGTAATCATAATAAGTTTGCTCCTAAGGGCAAGGAGAGGTCACTGAAGTGGCAGAAAAACAAATCTACCCAATGTACTGATCAGGCAAGTGATATAACTGTTCTGAGCAAGGAGCTGCAGTCTCCAGGGCCTGTGAGTAAATGAGTGAAGCAAAAGGAAGTAACACCATAAGGGAACTACCATGATTAACTGTACAGTCTAAACAGGGAAGGTTACATATAGCTCATCAGCTTTTTCATTTTTTCAAATAAGCCTGAGATTTGGATGTGTTTGTGAAATCTCCCAATTTTAAATGTATTGCCACTTGTAGGACACGTATTTTCCAGGGTGTTTTTGTTTGTTTGTTTTTTACCTTTTATCTGGTTTATCATTTTAATGTCAGTTAAAACTTTTTGAGTTAAATCACTTGCACTTTTCATCTTTAAACTTTTTCTGTTATTTTCAAACTTAAAGATTATTCCTCCACAAAAGGCCCGATAAATGGTTAACTCAAATTTTCTACTTTTTCTAATATAGTAAGTCCCTAACATACAAATGCATTCCATCCCAAGGGCACATTCATAAATCCAATTTGTTCATAAGTCCAAGGAAGTTAACTGAGTTACCCAACTAAAACAATCGGCTGTATAGTTCTGTACTGTAATAGGTTTATAATACTTTTCACATAATAATATATAAAAAAACAACAAAAATAAGGTGTTTCAATCTTACAATATAGTACCTTGAAAAGTACAGTAGTGCAGTACAACAGCTGGCACACAGGGGCTGGCATCAAGTGAAGAGGCAAGAGGAGTTACTGACTGAAGAAGGGAGGGGAGATGGGAGATGGTAGAGCTGAAGGATTGTCAGCAATAGGAGACGGAGGGAAAGCTACAATCTCACTCACACCTGATGTTGATGGCACAGGTTCTGGTTCCTTGCTGGATTCAATTCTATCCACCCTCTTGAGAAAACAATCCAGTTATATCTGGGTAGTAGCTCTTTATTATAATAGATGACACAGTAGCACTGGATTGCATTCTGAACAGCTGCTTCAACCTTCATGTACAATTCTGTGTTTAAGTCATGGGCTTCAAAAACTGACAGTGCCTCCTTGAATCAAGAAAATCCCTCACCATTTCCTGTGTCTTGAATCTCTTTGGTTTTCCAGTCAATTTTACTTCCCCTTGTCTCCTCCCTTCAGCCTTTCTTGGCACTTGGCACTTCTTAGCAGTACCAGCTATATCATCGCTGCTTTTATGCTTGCTTTCAGCCATCCTGGGCTTGAAATAAAATTACTGTACTCGATTCATGAGGTTGCAAAGAGTCGGACATGACTGAGCGACTGAACTGAACTGAACGAATACAGTAAAATACACAAAATCATACCCACTTGTAGAGGATGCTTGCACGTGACGGTGTACACCAGACAGGTGAACTAACTTACATGACTGAACATGTGAACACACACTTGCATTTTTGAATGTTTGCAACTTGAAGGTTCGTATGTAGGGAACTTACTATATTTGAAAATAAATCCACTTTGGATTTATTTTGGTTCATAATAAAAAAGGATGATCTAAATAGTACTCTGCTATAGGATGCTAGTCAATTATTCCACACATTTATTTGTAATCTTGGTCCTTTTTCCAAATTAATTTATAACACATATCTTATCAAACATTTAAATATGAAAGACTATTTCTGTGTTATTTCTTCCATTGATGTATCTATCGTTGAATCAGTGCCATAAAGTTTAAATTATTGTAACTTTACAGTGTGATTTACTAGCAGGAAGAGCTAAGCGGCACTTCCCCCTGCTTCTGTACTCACCTTTCTCAAAATCATCTTTCATATTTTTGGTTTATGTCATATGAGATTTTTAATTATTTTTGTCATGTTTCCTGCAAAACATCCTGTATATATTTTATTGGAATCGCATCTTGCCAATCTATTAATGGGAAAGGGTGAAATATTCACGATACTTGATTCCTCATTTAAGAATATAGTATGTCTTGCCATTTATCTGTCATCTTTTTCATCCCTTTATATCCTTTTGTAATTCTGTTTATAGAGACTGAGTCTAAACAAATGTAGACTCAAATAATGATGTAAGTAAAACTATATGTATCTGGAGGACAGAGGCTTTAGACAGTGTGAGTGACTCTGCCCATCTTTCACTCCCTGAGCACATTCTGGAGAGGAATGGGGGATCAGCCCCAGTTTCTGGCACTTTTCATGGTGTCAGCCTCTCAAGGTGCTAGGTGTTACACTAGGTTGTATAGGTTGTTTGACTATGTAAGATTTTAGCTAAGAGCTCAGCCTGTGATCTAACTCCTGAGTAAAAGGTGCTTCCACCCTAGTTTACAAGCACCTGTTGTTAAGCTTATTAGACAGTTTATATTTCTTTTATTTATTATGTAGTTTATATTTCCTTTTCTACTGTGAGATCTTTTCTTACAAAGTGTCTTTCTCAGTAATTTTTACCTTCTGTTACAAAAAAAATCATTGTTCTTTACATAAAATTTGTAAATTCAGGTATTAATAGGAAGAAAATTAAAAGTATTAGTAGAAAAACAGAATACAAGGAAGCTCCTGGTTCTCAGTCCCCTATAGAAACATTTAAAAATAATAATAATAACTAGTGATTGGCTAAAGGAGTTCTGAAAAATAGCCAAAGGTTGACATCAACCAAACAAATCTCCAATCAAGAAAAGGCATATTCGAAATGGTAGGAAATTTTGTGACATTTTTACTCACTTTTGTTCCATTCCCTCCCTAATGGGGAGCAGACTTGGTCTAGAGAAGATAGCAGTCCAGCTCCCAAATCTCTCCCTTGAAACAGAGAGAGCAGCACAGACTTTATTTACAATGATATAATTTGTCTGGGAACTGCCTGAAGGATTGATCTCTGTTCTGCCTAGTTGTGTCCAACTTTTTGTGACCCCATGAACTGCAGCACAGCAGGCTTCCTGGTCCTTCACTATCTCCTGGAGTTTGCGCAAACTCATGTCCATTGAGTTAATGATGTTATCTAACCATCTCATTCTCTGCCACTCCATTCTCATCTTACCCTCAATCTTTCCCAGAATCAGGGTCTTTTCCAATGAATTGGCTCTTTGCATCAAGTGGCCAAACTATTGGAGCTTCAGCTTCAACATCAGTCCTCCTAATGAATATTCAGGGTTGATTTCCTTTAGGACTGACTGGTTTGATCTCTTCACTGTCCAAGGGACTCTCAAGAGTCTTCTCCAGCACCACAATTTGAAAGCATCAGTTCTTCAGCACTCAGCCTTCTTTATGGTCCAGCTCTCACATCTGTACATGACTTCTGAAAAAACCACAACTTTGACTAAATGGACCTTTGGTGGCAAAGTGATGTCTCTACTTTTTAATATGTTGTCTAGGTTTGTTATAGCTTTTCTTCCAAGGAGCAAGTAGCTTGTGGTGAATGGTGGCATGACTTACATCTCAGGGTGGGGAAAATGGCAAAAAGGAGCAAGTATAGCTCATAAAATCTGCAGGCACCTGAGGCAAGAGATATAAATGGAGGCAAGCAATAAAACACCTAAAGTGCTGAAAAGACACTGAGGTGAAACTCTTTGGGAAATTAAGACCTCCAAAAATATTCAGTTCCTTTTATGTTCAGGGGATTGAAAAAGTCCCACACAGGTTCATGTAGGACATGTGTTTAGAAAAGATTTGCAAAAAATCTTAAACCTCTACCTTGGGTTGATTTCAAGACGCAAAGTATATCCATCTATTAAGGAGAGGAATGCCCAAGCACATAACCTATCTGCAAAGACTGAGAGAGGTGACTATTATCAAAATGTGCAACTCCACAATAAAATAAAATAAAATAAAATACAGTGTACAAAGAAACAGAAAAACATGGCCCATTCAAAGAACAAAAAATATCTCTAGAAACAATCCCTGAGGAAATACAGACTTCAGATTTACTAGAAAAAGACTTTTAAAAAATTGTCTTTAAGTGAGAAAGCTAAAGGAAAACGGGAAGAGCCAAAGGAAATCAGAAAAGCGATGCATGATTAAAATGAGAATTTTAACAATGAAGTCAACAGCAGAAGGAAGACTGGAAGATTCACAAATATATGGAAATTTAAAATACTAAACAACCAATGGATCAAAGAAAACATCACAAGGAAAATTAGAAAATAACTTGAGATAATGAAAATTAAAAGATAGCCTGCTGAAACTTATAGAATATAGCAAAAGTAATGCTAAGAGGGAAATTTATACTTACAACCACTTACATTAAAAAATAAGAAAGATATCAAACCAACAGACTCACTTTACAACATAAGGAACTAAGAAAATAAGAACAAACCATCAAAATCTAACAGAAGGAAAGAAATGGTAAAGATTAGAGTAGCAAGGGCTTCCCAGGTGGTGCTAGTGGTAAGGAACCTGGTGCTTGCCAATGCAGGAGGCATAAGAGACCATGGGTTCAACCCCTGGGTCAGGAAGATCCCCTGAAGAAGGGCATGGCAACCGGCTCTAGTTTTCTCACCTGGAGAACCCCATGGACAGAGGAGCCTGGAGGGCTATGGTCCATAGGGTGGCAAAGAGCTAGACACAACTGAAGCAACTTAGTATAGGCAGCATGCACATATATACAGAATAACAATTTTAAAAAATTAGAGAACAGAAAAGCAACAAAGTCAACAAAACTGAAAATTGGCTCTTTGAAAAGAATAAAATTAGCTAACCATTAATTACATTAACTAAAAAGAGAACGAGAAGACGCTTCTAAAATCAGAAATGAAAGACAGGGCATCATTACCAATTTTACAGAAATAAAGTATGATTGTGGCAAAATATGAACAATTATATGACAACAAATTGGATAATGTAGATGAAATGGAAAAATTCCTAGCAACACACAACCTACCAAGAAAAGTGTTAGTAATCACACCACTCATTATTCTGATGTCTACATAACCAGACAGATGAATGGACAGACAAGACCAAAAATTATATCTTCTACACTGAACTGCTTCTCATTTTACCACTTCAATTAGTGACATATTTTGAACGTCTACTGGTACTGTTTACAATTACCATTTAACATCTACTGTTTACCATTTACTGTCCAAAACTCTACTGTCCAACATGGTAGCCACTAGCCAAATGTGGCTATTTACATCTTAATTTTTTTAATTAAAATTCAACAAAATTTAAGCTTTCAATTCCTCAGGGTATTAGCTTCCTATTGTCACTAGAACAAATTACCACAAACTTAGTGGCTTAACACTGCACAAATTTTTTATCATAGAATTCTGGGCACAGAAGCTCAACATGGGTCTCATTGGGCTAACTTCAAGGTATTAGCAGAGCTGCATTCCTTCTGGAGGCTCTGAAGGAGAATCTGTTTCCTTGCCTTTTCCAGCCTGTGGAAGCTGCCCATGTTCCTTGGCTAGCAGGTCCTTCTTCCATCTCTAAAATTATCAGTTTAACACCTTCAGCTCTATCTGGCTCTGACTCTTCTGCCTCCTTCCTATAAGGACCCTAGTGACTACCTTGGGCCCACCCAGATAATTCAGGATAATCTCCCTATCTCTAGATCATATCTTAGTCATACCTAAAAATCCCTTCTGCCATGCAATGAAACATGGTCACAGGTTCTGGAAATTAGGACATGGACATCCTTTAGAGGCCATTTTGGGGACAGATTCTACCTGCCACACCCTGAAGTTTCCAGTGGATTGAACAGCACAGATTATAGACCATCTTTACCATCACAGGAATTTCTTTTAGCAATGTAGAGTTAAGAAGCTTTGACAAAAAAAAAAAAAGAAGCTTTTGACAATTACTTACCTTCTTGGTGCCTACTTTCCTCCTCTGTAGAATGTATGTGTAGAGTTGTTGAGTCAGAGAATTAACGATTGCACTGAGCTTTATGCGGTACTTGCAACGTGCCAGGCACTGCTCCAAGCACTTTACATATTTTACCTTCTTTAATCTCCACAACAACCCTATGAAGTAGATGAATGATTATTTATAGATAAGAAAAACTGACAACAACCCTGTGAAGCAGATGAATGATTGCTTATAGATAGGAAACTGAGACTCAAGAGGTTAAGTACTTGCACAAGATTATGCAGCAAAACATGAGGTAGCACATTGCACCCTGCCATATGCTCCCCATTACACAGACTATCACATTTAATCCACCCAACAACCCTACAAGGTAAATCCTATTACAATCAGGAACACTGAGACTTGGTTGAATAACTGAATAGGCTACATAACTTGCTCAAGGTCAAACACACAGAGTATACATTGGTAGTAAGATTCAAACTCATGTTCTTTCCACCTCTGGATAGGCAGAGATACTGGAATTAAGGGCAATGAAAGTTCAGCTCACAGAAGAAAATAAAAATTGTGTCATTGCAAGATATAAAAGCCATCTCAGTTCCCTACGTGGGCTGCCTGCCCTGCAGAGACTCTGACAGTGCGGTGGGAGCAAGCACCAAGGCCATGCATTCTTCTGCCCACCCAAGGGGGCGCTACTAAAGGTGAGCTATAGCTCACACTGCTGAGCTCAGAGTAGGAAGCACAGCTCAGCCTTGTTGCCAGGATGATAAAAGACAATGGGAAGAAACCAAAGTTGGGGTGTGAAAATGATTTCAGAGGCTTTAATAAAAACATGGGCTTTGAAATTAGGAAAGGGAAGCTCTCCATAATAGCTAAATCAAGACCCACAAATTGAATACAGGGCCAGAGTGATCGATGGAGCCCTAATTAAAGAGCAGCTTGGCTGTCTGCTGCAGGCTTCGTGTGAGGCCAGCCCTCCCTCTGGCTGTCTCAGTTCTCCCCCCTGACTCCCTCCCCCAGCATTCATGTTCATGCTCTCACTGTGATGGATGGCTCAAGCAAGCCTGGAAAGAGAGCTCTGCATTGAAGCAGAGCTTGGGCAGTCCACAGAGCAAAACCTCCATTTGCCTTACAAAGGAAGAGCAATAATGTATTTTCTCATGCAGAAAGCATTTACATGGCACCCGTTCTGTGACAAGCATCTGCTGAGCCCTTCCTGGCCCTCCCTTTCCTAACTTACCCCAGCCTTCTGTCTCTGTGCTTCTCCTACCCATCCAGATCTCTGGCCATGAGTTCTTCCAGGCACATGCTTCCCCTTCTACCTGCAGTGTCCTTCCTTACCCTGTTTGTCTGGAAAACTCCTACCCAGACTTCAAAACCTCAGCTGCATCTTTCTGGTTTTATATTGATGTTGTATTAGACAGTGTCTACCTGTCCCCACCAGACCGGGAGCTCCTTGACTCTGAGGATTGAGTCTTGTTGATCTCTGGATTCTTAGAGTTGAATACAGGGCCTGGCAATGTGGGTACTCATTCCATATGAGTTGGCAAAAGAATAGGGGATCCAGTGATAAGCTATAGTTCTAGTCTGGTAAAAGAGGTGTGAGGCACACACAAGTGAGCACAAAATTTGCTGAAAATACAAATGAGCTACTTCTAGAAATGTGGGATGCCAGAGGATGAGCAAATTATGTAAGCCTGGAGGACAAGCAAAGGAGGCACATGGATGAAGCCATGGAGATGCAGCCGACTTTCCACAAGCATTTTCATTTTCTGGAATTTGGAGGGATGTTAGAATCTCCATTTGCCCTCTTGTGGTCACCAGAGAGGGGCAGAAAGGGAATAGGTTTGACAGGCAGGAGGTGCATATTCTTTCAGGAAGTCTGATCATGTTGGTGTCCAGAGAAGAGGAAAGCTGCGGAGAGAAGGAAGGGAAATCTTCCTTGCAGGGATCCTCTCTCTTTCTGCCCAAATATTCCTTTTTTGCCTCCCCTCCTTTCTGTTCAGGTGAGGCGAAGTAATGTAGTGGTTAAAACCCGAACCTCGGGAAACTCAGTTCAAAGCCAGATTCTGTCACATATGGCCCTTGTCTGTATCCTATTTGGGATTCACATTCCTCATCTGGAAGCAGGATATAAATGCCTGCCTCAAAGAGATAGGAGGAATGAAATGGAGCAGACATGCCGTATCAGTCAGGGTTCAGAGCAGGAAGCAGAAACTACTCTGGCCAGAAAGACTGAAGACAGGGAATTATGTGCTGACAAAAGCTTCAGGTCTGGAGGAGTTACTCCCAGAGCACACGGAAGTGGGCCCCCAATGACGCAGGCAAGAACATAGGGCATCAGGAGCCCCATCACCAGAGTGATCAAATTCAAACACACCACCTACAGCAAGACTGCAGGCCAACCCATGGCCCTTCTCTATGTGAATTCATCCACACCAGGGTGGGCAGCCCAGGTTGAGCGTCTCACAGTGGCAGGCCTGGGGCAGAGGGCCAGTGACGACACACAGGACTCTGGTGAGCACTGCGGATACAGGCCCTTCAGGAAGGGACCAAGTGAGACAAAGGGCCACAAGCCACCCTGGTCTGTGGCAAACCTCGGCTCCAAATAGGGTAGCAGGGCATTCCTCTCACATCAACACAGAACCCAAGGAGGACCCAGGGCATGCAGTCAGATATGGCACCTTGATCAGCTTTTTAAACCCAAGGAAACAACCCTGCATACAAAGGCCAGCATCCTACAGCAGTGGCAGAGGCACGGCCCCACTCTCAGTGGCCTTGTGGGCCACAGGCGTCACCAGGGCACAGGACACAGAGGACCAGAGAAGAGGGTGAACTCCCCTTGGGAAGCCCCAGGGTCAAGCCCAGATTAAGATCTTTGGAGGTCTCTGCTGTGAGTGGTGGTATTATGAGGACCCCCCACCCCCACCCTGTGTAAATCAAGCTCCAGGCAAGACGAAACAAATGTATCAGTTCCGGGGTCCAGCCCCAGTGGATCCAGGGTAATTCGAAGGTGGGGATGGAGTCGGCATCCTGGAAAAAACTTATTTAATTGCAGATATAGAGAGAGATTAGAAACAGATAGTGTAGTAGGAGAAAAGAGGCTGAATAACTGGTTTACATGGAATACCAATCACCACCTACGTAGGCCACAGGCGTCTTCCCATTCTCCCAAAGGAGAGGAGGCACTGAGGCCTCCCCGGTCCGATCTCAGAAGCTCAGGCAGAATTAGCAGGCTTGGTGAGTACCCACATTTCAGATGGGAATTCAGCCAGGAAAACGGGGAGTGAGAAAGAAACGACACAGGGGAATCAGTCTTTCCAGAAACTGATCTGATTTCTTTATTTTTCAGGTTTGTTTATATACCTTTTTGTTATACATAGGGATGAATAGAGAGTCACGCGGGGGTCAGCAGACCTGACCCTTGTCACAATCAGGTGCTTCATATAAAACTATACAAAGTTCTTATGGGTTTCATCATCTTCTGGTCATGAGACCTGCTGACATTTTATGGCCCTTTCTGATACCAGTCAGTTAACCAGAAAACTTATTTTTCCAGGGGTGATTTTTTCTTAAATCAGGCGCCATCCTCCAAATAAAGTTGCATTCCTATAGGGTGAGGGTGTAGTGAGTTACAATCAAGAAAGGAATTTACTTAACCTAAGGTTTAACATGATTAATCTTAAAGGTTAATACTTATTTCTCCTATATGTTAGTTATATTCATTATAAGGGCAGGAATATGGAGATTTAGCAGCAAATATTTGCTCAACAAATGTAAACCCTTCACCAATGTTCCCCTTAAGATCTATTTTGTCTTAAGATAGTGATAAAGTTACATTTTTACATAGCATAGTGATTTATAGTGATTTATAACAAAGTACAGTGATCTATAACAAAAGAGAAAATTCATTAACTCAAAAAGTCTAGTATTGCTAACATCAAAAAACTACTATATTTCCTTTTCTATATTCCAAATACATTGATTAATATATTCCCAGGTACCTAAGGATATGGAGCCCTGATGGCAATCATTGACTCATCAATGAAAAAAGCCTTATACTAATACTCCAAACTCTCTGTGCTGTTTATGGTTGAGAGGCTGTCACACAAGCTAGTCTGTCAGCAGAGAGGTTTGACCTGAGACATCCTTGTCACACCCAGGGCAGCGAATTAGCAGTAATTATTGGCACAACAAATGAAAAAACCCTTCACCAATATAATTTCTAATCAACCCACTATACTATACTAATGATCTTCTAACTTCTCAAAAGAGTCTGTATTTAGAAAGTTTTAAAACATCCCGTGCCTCTCACAGTTGGGAGGCTATAAACAATCACATGCGGCTGGACGAGCCTGATCAGGCAGGCCAGAGAACCTCCAGAGTTCATAAATTGAAACACTCTTGTCACGCCCAGGAATTTTTATTAACTTGGACCTGCAAGTTAACTCCTCTGAGAGAAATGGTTATGGGGGAGAGCTCCCCGTAAAGTACTCTGGTTTTGGGGGTAGATGCTCGGGAACAGGGGGTTTCCTGAGGCTTGATCACGCCTTTGCGTATGCCAAGCTTCCTTCCTCATGACCTTTGCCATGGGCGGAGTTCCTCACGCTGGCCACCAACATATCAGCATATCCAACCATGTTTGTTTTTACATTGATGACCCATTGGATGCTTTTACTACAGTATCAAATTCTCTCCATACCCTCCCTACCCCCATTAAAATACAATTACAGCAACAATTTGTCACCCGGAGAACATACTTGTTTGCCTGGTTGGGCACTGTCCTAAGACTCAGAGAACAAACTGGGCAAGACTTTTAATGGGTCTGGAGGAACTGTATACAGCAGAGCAAAGAGACTAGGAAGATTTGGATTCAATACAATTATTGAAAATCCATAAAAACTTGTAGAGGAGAAAGGCCTGGGGAGTCCTTGGATAATATGGCATTTTAAATATTATTTCTGATGGTCCAGAGTTTTTCAGAGGCAATATTTTCCTACCATGTGAATCAAAGAAGGAGAAATTCAAGACTCCAAACTGAAACTGTCTCCTCTAATGTGGAACTTCCCCAGCTGCCCCTGCAAATCTCTTCAGAAGGAAAGCCAAAAGATCAGGCTTTGACGGAGGTGTATAGCACAAGGACTACAGGGGACACAGAGTAATGCCAGCCTGCCTTGCTCCCACACTTACAGCATCATTTTGTACATTCCATTAAGGTCTGAATTCAGGGGAAAGTCTTCAGCAAGGAGCCACACACAGATAAAGACCCTCTTCCTTTTATTGATATAAAGCAGGGCAACTCCCAGAAAGGACACACAACTCACCAGCAGAAAATCTACCCTTCCTTTCTTTCGCCTCATCCCTTCTTTTCCTTCCTCCCAGCCTTCTCTGCCTTCTCTGCCTTCTCCTTTTCTTTTCCTCCTTCCTTCCATTTTTTCTTCCATAATCCATAAATTTATTCAACAAATATTTATTATGTACCTGGAGAAGGAAATGGCAACCCACTCCAGGATTCTTGCCTGGAGTATCCCATGGACAGAGGAGCCTTGCAGGCTACAACCCATGAGGTTGCAAGAGTCAGACATGACTAAGCGACTAAACCACCACTACCACTGTGTCCTGCTTCTCTAAGGAGAAGACATGGCAGGGGCAGCAAGTGCAAAGACGCTGAGGCAGGGGGGTTCCTTCTATGTTTGAGGAGCAAGAGGGTGGCTGCTATGGCTGGGGCTAAGTGACCAAGGGAATGAGAATGAAGAATTGGGCTGGAGGAGCTGGATCCCACAGGATCCTGCCCCTCTATGGCAAAGGTTGGGATTTTATTCCAAGGGTTATGAAAGCCCTGGGGTTTATAAGTGGGAGAATTAAATGATCTGCCTTTCACTAAAAAAAAAAAAAAAAAAAAATCTATCTGTACACATGCTAACATACTTAGGGGAAAAGTACTGATGTCTTAGTCAGTTCAGTTCAGTCGTTCAGTCGTGTCTGACTCTTTCCAACCCCGTGGACTGCAGCATGTCCACCAGGCCTCCCTGTCCATCACCAACTCCCAGAGTTTACTCAAACTCCTGTCCACTGAGTTGGTGATGCTATCCAGCCATCTCATCCTCTGTCGTTCCCTTCTGCTCCTGCCCTCAGTATCAGGGTCTTTTCCAATGAGTCATTTCTTCGCCTCAGGTAGCCAAACTATTGGAGTTTCAGCTTCAGCATCAGTCTTTTCAATGAATATTCAGAACTGATTTCCCTTAAGATGGACTGGTTGGATTTCCTTTCAGTCGAAAGGACTCTCAGGTTCCTTTCAACACCACACCACAGTTCAAAAGCATCACTTCTTCAGCACACAGCTTTCTTTACAGTCCAAATCTCATATCCATACATGACTACTGGAGAAACCATAGCTTTGACTAGACGGACTTTGTTGGCAAAGCAATGTCTCTGCTTTTCAATATGCTATCTAGGTTGGTCATAACTTTTCTTCCAAAGAGAAAGCACCTTTCAATTTCATGGCTGCAGTCACCATCTACAGTGAATTTGCTGCTAAGTCACTTCAGTCATGTCCGACCCTGTGTGACCCCATAGACGGCAGCCCACCAGGCTCCCTAATTCCTGGGATTCTCCAGGCAAGAACACTGGAGTGGGTTGCCATTTTTTGGAGCCCCCCAAAATAAAGTATCTCACTGTTTCCACCGTTTCCCCATCTATTTGATGGGACTGGTTGCCATGATTTTAGTTTTCTGAATGTTGAATTTTAAACCAACTTTTTCACTCTCCTCTTTCACTTTCATCAAGAGGCTCTTTAGTTCTTCTTTGCTTTCTGCCATAAGGGTGGTGTCATCTGCGTATCTGAAGTTATTGCTATTTCTCCCAGCAATCTTGATTCCAACTTGTGCTTCTCCCAGTCCAGCGTTTTTCATGTTGTTCTCTGCATATAAGTTAAATAAACAGGGTGACAATATACAGCCTTGAGGTACTCCTTTTCCTATTTGGAACCAGTCTGTTGTTCCATGTCCAGTTCTAACTGTTGCTTCTTGACCTGCATACAGATTTTTCAAGAGGCAGGTCAGGTTGTCTGATGTTCCCATCTCTTTGAAGAATTTTCCAGGGCTTGTTGTGGTCTACACAGTCAAAGGCTTTGACATAGTCAATAAAGCAGAAGTAGATGTTTTTCTGGAACTCTCTTGCTTTTTTGATGATCCAGTGCATGTTGGCAATTTGATCTCTGGTTCCTCTGCCTTTTCTAAAAGCAGCTTGAACATCTGAAAGTTCATGGTTCACATATTGCTGAAGCCTGGCTTGGAGAATTTTGAGAATTACTTTACTAGCGTGTGAGATGAGTGCAGTTGTGCGGTAGTTTGAGCATTCTTTGGCAGTGCTGTAGCCACTGCTGAGTTTTCCAAATTTGCTGGCATATTGAGTGCAGCACTTTCACAGCATCATCTTTTAGGATTTGAAATAGCTCAACTAGAATTCCATCACCTCCACTAGCTTTGTTCCTAGTGGTGCTTCCTAACTGATGTCTACAACTTACTTTAAATGCATCAAAAAAGAAGATAGTTTGAGGGATGGATGGAGGAATAGATCTATGATAAAAATATGTATAGTAAAATGTTCGTGGTTGAATCTAGGGATTGACATATGGATATTCACTGTAAAACGTGCTCTTTCATACGTGTGATATTTTTCATAGTAAAATGTTTTTTTAAAACTCACTCTGGCTGCTAGGAAAATAACCTGGAGGCAGACAAAAGAGGAAGCTGGGAGGTGAGGATGGAGCCTATGCCCAAGCCTGGCTACAGGTGATGGAACCCTAGACCGGGGGGAACACTGGCTACAGGTGATGGAACCCTAGACCGGGGGAACACTTGAAATCAGTGAGTGGCAAGAAGTTTGTTGGAAAGGACAGTTAACAGACACTTGGGCATCAAGGATTGAGTAGAATCAATTGTCCAATCATTGTGCACAGAATGTGGCTAGTTTCAGCTGAAATCTTACCTCTCTCATGTGCTGTATGGCCTTGAGCAGATTACTTTATCACTCTGAGCCTCCATTTCCTCGAGAGTGAAACTAGGGGAACAAAATTAACCATGCAATGTTCTTTTCAATAACATGACTCACATAAATTGTAAAAAAAAAAAAAAAAATTGGAAACATAGTAGATAATAAATATTAAGGGTGACAAGTACCTGAAAATAATTAGTGATGCTAATTACCACTTAAAACACAAACTCTGCTACCATAAAATACTAGAAAATGAGAAATGTCCACTAATATAGTACTAAAATGTAGAGTGAGATCTGAAACTGCCATGCAAAATGTTTTTATAATTTAAAAAAAAAAATCCTCAGAGCAATAGCACAGGAAACCTTAGTCAAAGAAGAAATAAATTTATATTTAAAAAAATAAATAAATAAACAAAATTTAAAAAAAGAAAGAAATGAAGAAAATAAGTTGCTCTTTAACATCCAGGAGGACTTCAACACATTTTCAAGCAGAAAAGGCCAATATGAAAACTTTAAGCTCAACCTCAGTTCATATAAACAAACTTGGCCTCCAGTAGTTTTCCAGAACCATCTAATACCTTTAATTTTTAAAAAAGCTGGAGCACACTTACATCTAAAGTTTGCAGTCACAGCCTCAGTGCTTTTGAGCTCCTTAATGACTTTCTGAGGTCTTCAAACTCTCAGGTTTTGGCTAAATCCAGGAGTAAAAATGCCAAAACACGATGGACAAGACATTCTTTTACAAAGGTACTGGAAAGTCCATACAAGATATCCAGTAAATTGAAATTTCTGTGCCAAAACGGTTGAATCAATTGATTGCTCTCAGCAAAAACATTCTCCCCAATTCTCTTTCTCTCTCTCCCTCTCTCCCTCTAACTCTCTCCCTTCCCCCCGAGTCCCCCTGGAATTGCCTCACTCTCCTGGAACCTCTGATTCAGCTGTACAAATAGCAGAAAAAATAATTACAAGTCAGGAGGGCAAATGCTCCGAATGCCCTTTGGACAGTTTGGTTTTTTCCCACCAGAACTTGGCATCTTAGTCTCCTTGTGGGAGAAGTTTCTGTGAGTCCAAGCCATTCAGGTGGTGAAAAGATGGTCCAAAGGTGGCATTTCTGGTGTGGTTAGGAATCCTGGTCCTAATTCCATCCAGGATTGCTGTGGGTCAGTGCTGCCCATCTGCTCTGTCTTTGAATAGCCAGAAAATCCTGGGGTTCTCTGTGAGATACCCACTGAGATGTTGACTCTACCTAGCCAAGGTGACTTCATATTTAATGAGTTTAGATGTGTTTGATGACCTCAAGATTCAGCAAAAATAGCAAAAATGTGTGCAATATGCCAGGCCCAATGTGTTACATATATTGAAACATTTAATCATCACAATAACCCCATGAAGTAGACACTGTTATCATCCCTCATTTGTAGATTAAAGAAACAGAGGCATAGAAAGGCACAGTAACTTGCCCAAGGTCACACAGCCAGTAAGTGAGAGGGCTGGAATTTGGACACAGCAGTCCACTAAGTTAGGATTCTTCTCAAACCCAATCCAGTCTCCTCCTCTGGTGCTGGTGACCCATGTAATAATAGTGCCATCAGTGTCCCCATGTCCAGGCCTCGTGGGGTCTTGACTTCCCACACAAATGTCAGGTAATATACCTGCTCATCCCACAGGTCAGTTACACCTCTGGCTTTCACAGGTGCTGAGCACCTCCTGGCAAAATATTAAAAAAAATAAGAATATCGCAGATTTAAATCCTGACAGAATTCTGGTATAAATGCCTATGGACATGTCTGACAAACTGAGGTGGCCCCAGCAGAAAACAGATCGTGGCAGGGGCCACAGAATCCCTGGAGCAGAAGTCCTCTGCAAGGGACATAGGAATCTAACGCTGTGGCCCAGCCTGAGCTGTGGGCCCCTGCATGAGGAGTTGGGCGATTCTGGATACAGAACAACACCAGATCCTGTGCTGACCAGGTCCCTCATGCAGCAGGCATGAGTCTTGGGGACAGAGAGCTGCAAGGGAATTGAAAGGGCCGTCTCACTTGAGGCTCAAGCAGCTGTGTTCTGCTGCTGGATGATTCTAACATGAAGAAGGGGATGAAGCGGACAGTGTTCTCACTTCCAGGAGAGCAGCTTGGGTTCCAAGAGCATCAGCTTGGAAACAAATGGAGTGAGAGCCTCCCAGCAGCAGCAGCCCTGCTGCTGTTCTCGACGTGGAGGCTCAGAGAGTCCCAGCTTCCAGCACCGTGCTGCAGAGGGTCCCTAGCAACCTGCCTGTGGGCAGCTTGGGCAGTAGGCTAGAGGCCAGCTCAGGGGCCGCTTCTGAGATATCTAAAGGACCGTTTGTTTACTGGCCATGCTAACAAGCAGTGACCAGAGTTGATTCTTAGACACATGCAAGCATCCCTGGAAACTTCCAAGAAATAACAGGAGCCAGGAAGCAGAATTCTTCTGAAGACTGGAATGCTTGCAGATAAGTTGGTTGCAGCTTGTAGCCTTCAAGGGCCAGCTTAATGCAACCACCTCTGTACTCGCTGGCTTGTAAAGCCTGAGTAATCAGGACATGTGCATTTTAAAACTGGAGAATTCTAACTCTGGTATTAAGTAAGTGCTGAAAATGCAGATGGCAAAAGTGTCCATGTCTCTGGATTTCATCACTGGGCAGTTTCAACTCCCATACTTTTCTGTGTGATATAAGAATGCATTAAAAAGTGCTGTTTAAAGAAAACTGTTCTGAGCACTTTCTCCTAAGGACCCCTCTAGTCATTCCCCTATGTAGTGCTCCTCAACTCTTGGCCCTCTTAATTCTATCCTGGGCGCTTGCTCCTCCTTATCCTCTCTCCCCAAGTGAATGATCTAGGTTTGGAGCTGGCCCCCCCAGCTTCTTCCTCTATCCTCAATGTGTGCACCACATTGTGGGTGAGATCCTCCTGGCCCTGGCTGTAGCCCAGTGAGCCCTCCACAAGCCTAGGCCCTCCCTCTGCAAGGAAGGAGATTGGAATACAAAGGTCTAGATCTTCATTTTAGAACCAGTCTTGTGCATTGACGTTGCCTGTGCCAAAGCCTGTCCACACCACCCCCAGTCGACCCCCTACAACTGGGCTAGTGAAGCCCTCTGAAGACTCTGGGGGAAATCCTATGTTCACTCTGGTTTAGTAACAAGGACTGAAATAAGGGAGCTGACTAGCCTTCATGACCTGCTTTCCACTTGCCCAAACACCAGCTCACACAAGGCTCCTTCAAGGACTTGATTTAATGTCTCTGCTTTACAACAGAGCAAACTGAGATTCATAAAGTCCACCCAGTAAGTCACCGACAGAGACGCCGGAATTAGAACTAAAAGTCTCTACACTCTTAATGGCCATGTTTCTTCCTTTGTTCACTTCCTCTGGGATTTGGTTGACAGGCTTGAACCAGACCTAAGGAGGTCACCAGCTGGAATGGCATTTGCTGTGACAGAGCACACCTCAGCAGGAGGCCTTGTAGATCAGCT
The DNA here is from genome assembly GCF_042477335.2 of Ovis canadensis. Lineage (NCBI taxonomy): Eukaryota > Metazoa > Chordata > Mammalia > Artiodactyla > Bovidae > Ovis > Ovis canadensis. The sequence goes on along the minus strand of NC_091248.1, from coordinate 76,471,578 downwards.
TGGAATCTGCAACCTAGCAACCTGAATATTTTGTCTTCTGCAGGAACCTGAGGCAGGGGCAGGACCACTATATTCTGGTCTCGATGCTTCCATTTAGCTTTGGCCTCTATCATGAGTCTGTTTTCTTAAGCAGTTATGTCTCATATTTAGTGGTATTGCTTTCAATAACAAGGTATCCTAGAATGTAGTGTCTCGTGGTGTGTTATAAATAGGATACTGTTTTTTAAAACCTTATTAACAGTGTCACAAATTATTAATGCATGTATCAGATGAAGTAAATTAATCAGCTTTTATCATAGGATGCTGAATTCTAAAAAAACTTTTAGTCAAATAAAGTCTATCATTTCCCAAGTTCCAGTAACTCTGTAGTAAAATCAACTCTCAGATCCTAGTATTTACAATACTGAACAGTGCTGCCAACACCCTTCACAAGGGGAGCCCATTTTTCCAGGAAACCCAAAGCTGTCCATGCTTTGATGAGGGCTTTCTCCCATTAAGTAGGAAGATGGCCAAGTGAGTTTCAAGCAGATGATCTTCATTGCTATGTAGACTGGCCTATGCAATTTCATCCCTCCTGGAGAAAAAAAAAAAAAAAAGCAAAGTGAATACCAAACCTTGAAAATTTTATAGTTACTTAGGCTATATAGGTCTAATTTTCTGCCCATCCCCTGAAGTACAAAGAAGCTTTTTCTTACCTTGACCTCATACATCTTCCCACATGGCAGCCAACAGCTTTCAGGGTGCAACCTCTGGATAAAAGATAAGAACATTTGTGGGTACCTCTGGCTTTCTTCTGTGCCACGCTGCATTATCACTTTATGTTCTGGAGTTTAGGTTCCCAGCACCAACCAGGGTTAGTGTGAAAACCATACTACCTACCTTGTTGGCATCTGGGTACAGACATCAGATTGCTTACACAGTAGGCTTTTGGGGTTAAAGTGTGGTGTTACCACAGATTGCAGGAGATCCAGGCCTTCCAAGGAGACCTGTGCTTGGGGAGGAAAAGCCCTGGAGTGCATTTTCTCACACTGGCCTACTCTTCCTGCTGGCTTGGCTGTCCCTAGACTTCCCTGCATAGGTCAGTTTATAGGGCTTAACTGAGAATCTTCTAGCATTTAAATCACAGCCCATCCCTTGGTGCTAAGCTGAGTGGCTAAAAGAAAACATAGAGTTTCTACTATAAATTATGTGCATAGCCCTCAAGTCTTTGGTCCAGCTAAATGTACATCTTTTCATCAACAGGGATTGTGTTTGTGACGCCACATCCCTCACTTCGTTCAGAAGGACATTTACTGTATTCAGTGACCAGGGGTGTCATTCTGTTCCATCACTCGCTAACAACACTAAAACATTTTACACTGTTGGAACACTGTCAGGAGAACTGCTCAAATGAATGCTTAAAAGCAGCTTTGCATAACACAATAGATAATCGATGCTTATTGCCCAAGAACTGAAGTCATTTTGCATCTTTAGAAGTTGTTTAATTAACTGAATCATAGGCCTTTCTAATGGGTAAATATCTGGACAGATATCTATCATCAAATTTCTCTTCATACCATCTTCCTTCTAGAATCAGTGGATTCTCTTTATTGAGAGTGCTTGAAAATCAAATAGACAATATGATCTTGATTATATTTAAAAATGCATAGAAAAAAGAGCTGTCAGGACAGATGCCAATAAATTAGCAGTGATTATTCATGAGTGATAAGATATTGGAAATCTTTCTTTTCTTTTTTACTTTTAATACATTTTCTAAGTTTTATACACAATATATCTTTACTTTTATAATCTCAAAATAAGAACAGACTTTTAACAACTACTGCTTGCAATTTTGTATTTACTACTTGATTATAACTATAAAAAAATTTATGTAACTCAAAAGGATTAGAAGTAGATATATTAATGTGTTAATAGCAACTGTCTCTACACGGTAGACTTCCCTGGTGGCTCAGATGGTAAAGTGTCTGCCTAAGATGCGGGAGACCCAGGTTCAATCCCAATTGGTTGAATTTTTTTCTACATTTTCAAAATGTTCCCTAATTAGCATATAAATATTGTTTCCAACAGTAACAATAAATAATAGAAATTTGATGCATAGTTTTTCTTCCCTTCTCCTGACTCACCTCAAGAATGAAGAAGATGGGGAGAGCTGTATTTTGTAAAGCCCCAATGTAGATCCTGCATGAGGGGAAGGGGAACCTCGACTGCCTTTCTCCACAAGTCTGGGCCATCACTTATACAATCCAGGGGCCCCTCCCTTGCCCTGTGTATTCCTTTGCTGCCAAGAAAGTGTCCCAAGGTCTGTTGGCAACGACTTCCACTCAGCAGTCTTACAGAATTCATGGGCCATGACAGCTTTCCTCCCAGACCCCCAGAAGGAGCCCTGCTGAGCCCCAAGTGGGAGACTCTCCCTCCACCAAGGTCACAGGCGCTTGCTGAGGGGAGGAGGTCAGCACTTGATCCCGTGGCTGCAGCGTGTTTTCCTACGCTGGGAAAAGCACCTCGTAGACAGAAAGGTGAAATGTGAACTAAAAATAGAGTGGCGCTAGCCCAGGCCACTGGGGGCTGAGGCAGCAAACAGAGGCAGACACAACAGAAGGGCTGGACGAGCTGAGGACAGACGGCCCCTCGCAGCCTCTCACATCTGCTCTAAATCAGCCCCTGTTTTCTGCAGCTTCCACCGGGGCTCGAGGCTGACCTCGCCACCACTGGCATCTTTCTCCCTGCACTTCTGAATGCTGCTGGCATCCCAAGACCATTCCAGTGGGCTTCTCTTCAGAAAAGAGAAGCTGTGAGATACCATAGCTCTTGGTTGTGGCCTTAGGGAAAATTTGTTCTCACCTGAAGAATTTAAGCAGCCCTCGCCAGAGCAGAATGTTACTGTCCTGTGTAGTTCAGGACAAATGGACTCTACCACTGAAGCACCAAATCTGCCCTTTGCTGGCCCAACTGGCCTTTCTGGTAAAGAAATCCTGTTAGGTTCTCCTTCTGCTCACAAACTATTTGTAGCAGCCTTGACCTCTGCCAGAGGCTGGGAGCCAACCCTGGATGGGACAGGTGGCTCTTTAAAGCTTCATATTCCTCATCTGTAAAATGGGCATGTTGCTGTCGCAGTACCGCTGTGCTGTGCACCCTGCAGGCTTCTTCTCCCTTATTCCTCTGAACTGTAAAACACAATGACTAAAATTTCAAGATAATTCAAAAGGACCCAATTCATCTTTTGGACGGTTGTTTTCCATTTTTAAAAGCCTGTTACAAACTAGTATTTGATAAGCTATTGATGTCTGTGGACACCCTTAAAAGAACTACTTTCAGGATTGTGAGGCAAAGGCCCTGGCAGCAAATGCAATTCCACTTCGAGTATTTCAACTGAAGACGTATGGGCAGGTCAGAGGGACCCCAGATGGATTCTGAGGCAGTCGGGCACAAGCAGTGGCAGAAAGTCAATATCCCAGGTCTTCAGGGGCAAGGAAGGAGATAGCCATACTGATAGCTGCTTTGGAGGGCCTCCCAGGCAGGAGTTGGAGTCCTCAGTTACAGAATCACAGAATGAGGCAGTGAAGCATGGAAGGAAGGGGAGAAACACCCCAACCTCACTCTCCATCACCTTCCTTTCTCCCACTGATGCCTCCCATCTGCCAAGCCCAACCAGAGGCCAGAGGGCGAGGGGAGCCTGAGGGATGTAGCCCTCAGAAGGGGTCAGAACCAGAGGGTATTGAGCAGGGCAGAGGAGAATGAAGGCGAGGCCTGGAGGGTGACTAGAGACCAACCAGCCCCGTGCACTTCGCAAGTACACGTTATGAGCAGTTGCTTTACAGATCATCAGTCCTCTTTATCCATTCATTCCCGCCTTCAGAAAGCACTACTGAGCGTCTTCTGTATTCCAGGCTCAAGAGAGAAATTTGGGATGCAAAGGTGAATGAGATACTACTTCCTTGCCCTTGAAGAGTTCAGGTCCAAGTTGGGTGATCCAACAGTAATCATTCAGTGTCCACACTGCACTCAGCTAGATAACCTGGTGGTTTTGTATTATGGTAAGGATACTTAATGTGAGGTCTGTCCTCTTAACAAAACTTTTAGGTACAAAGTTCAGCTGCCTACAGTAGCTCTAGGTAGTGTTGCAAGCTGATCTCTAGAACTTATTCTTCTTGCTTAAGTGAAACTTTATGCCAGTTGATTATCAACTCCTTGTTTCCCCCTCCTGGCAATCACCATTCCTCTCTTTGATTCTATGAATTTGATGACTTTAGATACCTCCCAATAAGCAGAATCATGCAGTGTTTGTCCTTCTGTGATTGGCCTATTCCACTTCAAACTTCAACCATGTAGTTGCAAATTGCAGGATTTCCTTCTTTTTTAATAAAAGCACTTACAGGGAGGTGATTTCCCACCATGCCTCTCCTCTCCTGCTATGAGGGGGACAGGGGATTTGGGGTTTTGACACCAGTCAGGAGAGCAAAGACCTAATTTCCAGGTCCCCATCACTGCTAACCAGATGGCTGACCTTTGATCACCCTTTATGGTCTCTGAGCATCAGTTTCTTCTGTAAAATTAAGCAATTGTATTAAATGCCACTAAGGTTTCTTCTGCCTTTGAATGGTTATAGTTCTGTGCGAATTAGATAATGCATCAAACATGTGTCCAGGGGTGTGTGCTTGTAGACATTCACATACAAATGTTTGCATAAATATGTTTCCTCCCTGAGGTCCTTGCCATTTAGGGGGGAAAGTTGGTTAAATGGTAATTCCAACACTGCATTTCATAAGAATGAAAATATTATTTTCAGCATCTTCCTCTAGTATGCTTTTTCGTTTCCTTTTTTTTCCTTAGAAAATGCTATAATATAAATGTTAAGATCATTATAGAAAAGGAATCCTTCCTGATGAGCTTGGGATCCTATAGTAATTATATTAAACTAGGCCTTTTATTGCTGGTTAATGAAATTCTTTTAAAATTGAACCAGCTTCAAGTAAACTGATTTGCATTGATTTGGTGATGTATAGAGCTCAAGCCACTCTATGTATAAGCAAATTAAAAGCCTTAAGCCCTACAGCCAAGCTGCATAGGCCCCAGCTGAAAAATTGATCCCATGGTTCCCTCCAGGGGCACCTTGCTCTGGGGTTGGTGCTGCTTAAAGGGACACAGTCAATTTCTTGGGTAGAAAATAAATTAATTAGGAGAAAAGAAAAATCATGTTCATCCTGGATTAAACCATTTCCCAAGTTACCAAAGACAATCTTTGTAATGACAAAGTCATCTTGGATGCCTCCTAAGTCCACCCCACACACTTAAATGACAACATGGGGGAAGCCTCCTGCTCCTCCCAAGCTGCTCGCCCTGAGCGTCCTACACGGTCTTGGTGCTCTGGTCCTCCCACCCATACTACCGCCCCACAGCAGCCTGGTACCTTCCTTTCCATCGATCCCAACAGGGTCTGTCCTGCTGAAGAGGATGGAGGAAGGACCACACAGAGAACCTCATAGGCACCAGATCCAGGAACCGGGGGAATCTGGCAAACAAATGTCTCTGCCCCAGTGCCCTTCTCTCCTTCCCACTCTATGAGGCAAAGCAAAGCATTGTGTTGACCTGTGTATTAAAAAAAAAACAAAAACCTTCATCTTCTCCCTCTGGGGATACCCTGCTTGGGTTTATGCCTAGCCAACTTTCTTTCAGCTTTAAACCTATTGCCACATAGCCATATGATCAGTATTAAAATATTAAAATAGTTATTTGATTATTGATCCTATGATATGTTATGAAATATATGCCTTATGGTAGTATTATTATAGATTTGATTTGTATTACAGTTAACACTGAACGATTACTTTTCAACTACTACTATCAAAATTTAGGTACACATATGTGTACCTAGTTTAGACAATATCCATGCCAGTCATGAATTATGGCACTGTCCATGGTTAAGGTTCGGAATAGAATCATAGAATCGGACCTGAAACTAAACGAGATAAACCCTATAACTAATAAATTAATCCACTCAATCCCTTTTTCAACATTTCTACTTGACATGGAATTCACTTAATTCACATGGCAAAGATGAAATGTTAGACTCTTAAAGAAACTTTTTAGGACAGGCAAACTCATTTTTGGATAAGGAAAAAAAGGCAGGAGACAGGTTCCAATGGCTTGTCCAGGCCCCGCAGAGGCACAGGGAGCCCAAGGCAGGCTGAGCCACCTCCTCCGCACCCCAGCCTATGCTCCCCTCTTCAGTCTGTGGTGTTACAAAGCCTGTCTTGAGAACACACTTAATGGAAGAGGACAGTGTCCACTGTACACGCAAGGAGTTCCTCTGAATTCTTCTCTTTTATCCCAAATAATCATGTGACTTATATTCTATTCCATAATACATCCATTTTCTTTTAATATAAAAATATATTGAATTAATTGCTGTTCTAAGAAGGGCTGTGTGTTTATTCTAAGATTGCTGGTGCCCCTGGCCTACCACTGTGCACTTCCAACAACACCTATAACCTACTTTGAAAAGCAAAAGTTTATCTAAGAATTAAAACATTCCTTAGATTAATTCAACAAATACTATTTTATGTACTTAATAAATATTTGTTGAGTGCCTGTTTGTCACCTGTTGAACTGAGCACCTAATATATATTATCTCATTCAATCTTTATATTAATAATAATCCTCTGAGATCTATATCATTTTCCCCGTTTATAGATAAGGAAACAGGTTCAGAGAAGTTAAGCAGATTGCCAGAGTTCACAGAGCTAGTAAGTAAGTGGCAGACTGAAATTTAAATCCTGGTCTGGATTTGTAATCCCTGTCTAACTCGTTTGGTTGCAAGTGATGCAAACCCAAGAAACTCAACTCATCTAACTGGGAAAGTTCACTGGTAAAGTTAGACTGGTGACACTTTTCTATATTTTTGGTTCAGCCTCTCACTGAGTACTGATCTGTCCTACAGCAGATGGCGCATTCATATTGGGGAAGTTATGGAGAAAAAACTCGAACTTAGATCAGACCATCTCAGCAGCCCATGGAACTGAGAGCCTCAGAAACCCACCACCCCTAAAGTGCTCTGATAGGCCTGGATGGGGTTAGCTTCCATCTCAGGACCAGTCACAATCCCAGAAGATGGGATAACTTCCGTTGGTCTGCTTGTGCCATGTACCCACCCTCTTGGCTGAAATAAGGGTGGGCGGAGGTAGTTGCAGTAATTAGCAGTTCCATGCACCACAGGACCATGCAGCCAGTCCAAATGAAAGAATTCTTGGCTGACAAAATACAGTAGATGTCCTCAGACAGCTAATGAGGTTATCTAAAAAATAACACTCATAATAAAAATCAATGTATTGGTCTTCAGCGCTCTTTCTCTGCCCTGTAGTGGAAGCGGGAAAGATTACTTAGCTTCTGCCCATGCCCCCAATTTTACAATCACAGTTTGGAAGCATTCCCCACTCAACCTGAGGGAAAGGGCAGGGAGGAAGGTAGGCTTCCTGTGGTTAATACAACCAGCAGAGACCAATCATTTACCTAACAGAGCTACCTGCCAAAACGTCTGAACAATTCTCTTTGCAGAAAAATGGAAAGAAAGATTGCTTAATCCCCATAATCTCTCCCAAAGAGTGTTACCTCTCAGGTGCTTGCCCCTCCCTTTGGAGCCCCCACCCTCCAGCTGTCCCTCTCTGGGAGTGCTCAACCTAGTTCCTGAACATGCAGGCAGAAGTCAGGTAGCCCTTGTCACCACTGAAGACTGAGTTTCCAGACCAAACTCCACACTTGCCAATAACTATTTACTTTACAGAGGCAAAGCACAAAGCCCTGGGCCTGGTCAGGGCTGAGTGGCTGAGAAAGGGCCTTAATGAGCCCTGAGAAGCCTGCCTTCCCAGCAAAATAAGTACTCAAGGTTAATGTCATCAGAATTGAGGGAGAATACCTTGTTTTGACTGAGAGATCAAAGCTAGGGGAGTTTTTGATCAGAATTGCCTGGACAAATATTTTAGCTTCCAATTTATTCTGATTATGCAGAACAGGCCTGAGAGGGTCACAGCCAGTTAGAGAGACGGTCACTCAGCCCAGCCAGGCTGGAGGGAGGACAATTCTTGTTTGGGAGTCCTGAGATTGGAGAGCCTGTGGGAAGTCACAGAGGTAGGCAAAATCCCTCTGGCCCTGTTTTCTGAGCTTTTAGCACTCCAGTGAAGACAGGTTCAAACTGGAAGGGGCCTCTGAGACCCCTCTTGGTTTGGGACCTTGTTCCAGTGGCTTGCAATCAGCTAATAGCCAAGCTGGGAGGAGAATCAGACCACCCTCTCCTAACCCCACCACCTGCACTGCTCCCCATGCTCCCCGCTGAAAATGTCTGCAGTGAAATATGAGCTTGACCACAAACTGTAAACTCTGGGGAAACATCTACAAGAAGCCTTGGGGCTGCCCCCGACAAGCTGGGGTGAGCCCATCCAACTGCAGTCACAGCTGTCGCTCCAAGGGGCTGTGCAAGGGTCTTGGGAAGCCCAGGGAGGAAGGGAAGTCTTGGAGTTACGAACACACCAGGAGCAATCCCCATCCCACCCCAAACCCTGAAAGAGGCAGATGTAGTTTTCCAGAGCAGGCTCAGAGAGCAAGCTGAAGATGCATTGTCAGAGATCCGCATAGGGCCCAATCCTAGGACCATCGTAGGAGGACTTTACTGTGATTACAGATACTTGATGAGCACTACTCTGTAGCAGGCATGGGGCTTTTACATAAGTTAATTTTTGAAAGCTTGTAATAAGTCTTCTATGCTGTCACCATTTTATAATAATGAACTTGAGGCACAGAGAGGTACGATACTTTGCATAAGGCAAATTAACTACTACGCAGCATATGTAGGATTAGTACCAGACTGGCCTTCAAAGCCTTTGCAGAATCAAACAGTTATCCTGACTTCCCTGCATCAGCTGTATCTTGGATTAACTGAATAGTTTGGTGTTTTAGAAGATTCTAACTAGTAAGTGAAAGAGGAATGATAAATTTAGAAATTTATTTAGAAAATCACCACTCTGCAACCACTAATGCAGAAATATTGGGTTGGCCAAAAAGTTCATTTGAATTTTTCTATAACATCTTACAAAAAAATTGGAATGAACTTTTTGGCCAATTCAATAATTTTAGGTAATAATCATCAATAACTCAGTAATTGATTAGGTAAAAGGGGGGATTAGCTAAGGGGGAATTATATCCCTAAGGGGGATCCCAGTGTGATACAGCAGGAAGGTGTACACATAACCTGTTAGAAAAAACCAGGCCTAAATCTGACCAAGTCACTAAAACTACCATCAGCTTGCAGGGGAAAAACAGGGCATAGAGTAACCTGTTAAACTATACCATGAACTTGTAAAAGTCCAAACCATGAGAAACTGTTCAGTTCAAAACAACCTGGTTTCTTAAACTGATAGAGAGGAAAAGAGAAAGGGGGAGCTTATGGACTAAAAGAGGACTAAGATGCAGAGTAACCAAATGAAATGTATGAACCTTGCTTAGACCAATTTAAACAAATCAACTATATAAAAACACTTTCTTAATAGTAAAGTAAAAGTGAATACTTACTAGATATTCAATGATACCAAGTATATTAGTTTCCTATCACCACCATAACAAATTACCACAAGTTTGTTAAACCAGCTCCCACTTTTTATTTCACAATTCTGCAGGTCAAAATCTAAGTACAGCATAGTTGGGGTGGCTGGCTTAGAGTCTCACAAGGCCAAAATCAAGACATCAGTTGGGCCTTTATGGAGGCTATGGGGAAGAATCTGGTTTCAAACTATTGAGGTTGTTGACTGAATCAGGTTTCTTGTGCTGTAGGACTAACATCTCCATTTCCTGTTAGCCCTTGGCCAGAAAAAAAATTTCTTAGTGCTTAGAGGCCTCTTTCTGGTCCTTGCTCATGGTCCCTCCATCCCAGAGCCAGCAACAACTTGTTAAACTCTTTCCACACTCAGAATCTCTCGAAATTTCCTTCCTGTTGCATCTTTCTTCTACTTGTCTCCTCCTCTTCCAGGTGAAGACAACTGTCTGCTTGTTAAGAGCTCATGTGATCAGATTGTGCCTACCCAAATAATCCAGAAAAGTCCCCCTGGCTTAAGGATTCTAACCTTAATTACATCTGCAAAGCCCCTTTTGCTATGTTTTCATTTTCCCAAGATTAGGCTGTGGACATCTTAAGGGGAGTTAGGGTAGGGGACTAATGTCCTGCCTACCATACCGGAGAAGGGGACGACCGAGGATGAGATGGCTGGATGGCATCACTGACTCGATGGACGCGACTCTGAGTGAACTCTGGGAGTTGGTAATGGACAGGGAGGCCTGGCGTGCTGCGATTCATGGGGTCACAGAGTCGGACATTACTGAGCGACTGAACTGAACTGAATGCTGTTGTGATTATGATTTAAAGTAAAACGGTTCTTATCTTTTAGATTTCATTGTTGTTGTTCAGTCACCCAGTCATGTCTGACTCTGCAACCCCATGACTGCAGCACACCAGGCCTTCCTGTCCCTCACCATCTCCAGGAGTTTGCCCAAATCCATGTCCATGGCATCAGTGATGCCATCCAGCCATTGCATCCTCTGACGCCCTCTTTTGCTTCTGCTCTCAATCTTTTCCAGCATCAGGGAAGAAACATTTATAGATGAAATTATATAATAACTGATATCTTCTCAAAATAATCTAAAGGGCTAGGAAAAGTGGAGGAGAGTGTAGGTGAAACAGGGTTAGCCCTGTTTTCATCATTGCTACATTTGAATGTTAAGCTCATGAAGATACATTCCTTTATCCATTCTGTTTTTGAATATGTCTGAAATTTTCTATAACTTACAAAAAAGGTGGGGGAGCCTTTTCCACCACACCAGCAATCCTCAAAATTTGGCGGAATCACTAGAAAGTTTATTAAATATGCATATTCCTGAGTCCCATGCTGCCGATCCTGGTTCAATAGCATTGGAATGAGCTTCAGGGGTTCTCTAATATTAATGTCATTGACCATACTTCAAGATACACTGCTATTATGGGAAGTTTAATAAGAAAGTGGTAAAATATAAATATCAGGCAAAAAAAAAAAATCTTAGAATCACAGGATAGGCAGATTGGGTTGTTTGGAGAAAACGGGGGAAGGCTCCTTGAGAGAGATGATACCTGAGATAAGGTCATCCAAGGATAGATAGAATTTTAATAGCATATTTGGGATTTTCTTGCAAACCATAGAGGCTGGAAAAGGTGAGGCATAGCCGAGAGATCCCAGTTTGTCAAGCTTGGTGGAGAAATAAGGTCAGTGAAGGGGAGATATAACTTAATAGAAGGTAGGGGTCTTGTTGTGCAGAGTCTCTAGTGCTATGGTTTGTATGTCAGTCATCAGGCAAGGCAACTATTGATGGATAGTGTTTACTGCTGCTGCTGCTGCCAAGTCGCTTCAGTCATGTCCGACTCTGTGCGACCCCATAGACGGCAGCCCACCAGGCTCCCGAGTCCCTGGGATTCTGCAGGCAAGAACACCTGAGTGGGTTGCCATTTCCTTCTCCAATGTATGAAAGTGAAAAGTGAAAGTGAAAAGTGAAAGTGAAGTCGCTCAGTCGTGTCCAACTCTTGGTGACCCCATGGACTGCAGCCCACCAGGATCCTCCGTCCATGGGATTTTCCAGGCAAGAACACTGGAGTGGGGTGCCATCGCTTTCTCCAGATAGTGTTTACAGAGGAGAATAATGTGTTTGGAGTTAGGCATTCCAACACAAGGGCTTCGCCGGTGGCTTCGTGGTAAAGAATCCACCTGCCAATGCAGGAGACATGGATTTGATCCCTAGGCAGGAAGAGGGAAATGGTGATGCCACTCCAGTATTCTTGCCTGGGGATATCCCATGGACAGAGGAATCTGGTCGTCTATAGTCCATGGGGTCTCAAAAAGCTGGACACAACTTAGCGACTAAACAACAACAAATTCCAACCCAAAACCATCTTATTTCTAACCTTGGTCAGAAAATACTAGAAAATTTGAATGTGTTATTCCTAATAACATGTTTGCCAAAACTAAGACTGCCACTCAGAAAGCCATGCCCTTCTTTCTCTGTGGGGGCCTGTTGTGCAGTGGGGGTAGCCAAGCTTCAAATGAATCCTTTCTCCTTTCTGCTTTTACAAACACACTATACACAATTATGCGCTTGCCTCAAAAGAGAAATAAACAAAATGGCAAATGTCTAATAGATCATTAGAGCTGTTGTATTAAATCCTAGCCAAATAAACTTGTTATTTTTCTAAGTATTGACTAAGTATGGTAAGATTCAAGCTACTGTTTGGAAAGATGAAACCAACTTCACATTTTTCTTTGCGTATTTTAAAATTCCTGAGGAGTAGACAATGAAGTTGAGGAAGCTGGATCTGTGTTATCCCTTTGGGAAATGGTGGATGTAAATTAGTACTCTTCAGTCTCTTCTAAAAGTGCCTCTTATGTGTTCAAAGAGAATATTAAAGGCTCAGAATGTTTCACAACATTTTTGCCCCTGTGAACCCAGAGTTCAGTGTTAAAAGTTATGTTTGCTACATAACTTTTTTTAAATGGAAAAGGCAGTATATAAACACACTCACACACACAGTCATACACACTAAATTTTATCAAAAATAGAAAGGACCACACACACTTTCTGCTGAATTTTTATTGTGTCTAAAACACTATTGATTATTAAGACATATCATTAAACTATGGCATTCTATTGGTTATAAAATACATCCTAATTTCAAAGATATTAAACTTTCAGTCAATGAATGATGATATTTTGTTTAACTCTTCCTCTGGAACAGAGCTCACATCACACTCCATAAATGTTACTGTTAGTCATCAGTAGCATAAATGTCCCTAACCTCCAATCTGTCATATACCAAGTGATAACTAAATGTTTGTTGAATCCAAACCCAAGTGTCTGTGCTACACATAATTAATGCCATGTACCATTCAGTGTGCAAAGACAGATAAGCATTTAATTAGCAAGAGAAGTCTTTATTAAAATCCTACTGTGAAGACTTTTACTCAGTCGCCCCACATTACTTAGCAAAGTGGTTTCCACATTTAGCATGCATCAGAATCATCTGGAGGGTGATTAAAACATGATCCCTTAATCTCTGCTCTGGAGTGAAGAAGGCCTCCATATCCTGCCCACTCTCTGACGCACATGGTGAGATGCAGGACCTTGCTGCAGACAAGTTCTCGATATGTCTCTTAAAGTTTCAGAGGCTCAAACACTGGACAGAAGTTGCTAAATGATGACCTGTCCCAATACTTGATATTATTTGCTGGAGCTTCAGGGCAAGGTTACCTCATGCTCCCTGCAGAGCCTGCAGTTAAAAAAATGATCAAACCCTGAGCCTTTGGAGTGGGAGCACTGACTCTAAGACCCTAGACTACCAGAGAAATAACCCTAGGGAGTATCAAATAGTGAGAACTCACACAAAGGAAAGCACTTGAATACAAGACCTGACATCACCCAACCATCAATAGGACCCTGTGCAGGATGCCTCATCTAAACAACAAACAAAACAAAAGTACAAACCCAATAATCAGCAGACAGTGTTACCACCTCACTTAGCCCTGCCCATCAGAGGAAAAACAAACAAACAAAAACTCAGCACAAATCTCACCCTATATGAAGATTACACAAACCACTGGACCAACCTTAGGAGGGCAGAAACCAAAAGGAAGAAAGAATTCAACCTTGAAACCTAGAAAAAGGAGACTTCAAACACAATAAGTTAAAAATAATAATAAAAAGGCAAAGAAACACTACATAAATGAAGGAACAAATTAGAAACACAGAAGTCCAAATAAATGAAGAGGAAACAGGAAAATTACCTGAAAAGGAATTCAGAATAATGATAATAAAGATGATCAAAAACCTTGGAAACCAAATGGTGAAAATGCAAGAATCAGTTAACAAAGACGTAGAAGAATTAAAGAGTAAACATACAGAGACAAATTACACAATTACTGAAATTAAAAATACTCTAGAAGGAATCAATAGCAGACTATCTGAAACAGAAGAATGAATCAGTGACCTGGAAGATAAATGGTGGAAATAAGTTCTGAAGAGCAGAATAGAGTAAAAAGAATAAAAAGAACTGAGGATAGTCTCAGAGACCTCTGAGACAATATCAAATGCACCAACATTAGAATTATAGGGGTCCCAGAAGAAGAAGAGAAAAAGAAAGGGTATGAGAAAATTTTTGAAGAGATGATAGTTGAAAATTTCCCCAACATGGAAAAGGAAACAGCCAATCAAGTCCAAGAGGCACAAAGAGTCCCATACAGGATAAGCCCAAGGAAAAATATGCCAAGACACATACTAATCAAACGAACAAAAACTAAACACAAAGAAAGAATATTAAAAGCAGCAAGGGAGAAACAAGTAACATACAAGGGAAACCCCATATGCTTAACAGCTGATCTTTCAGCCGAAACTCTCCAGGCCAGAAGGGAATGGCAGGATATATTTAAAGTACTGAAAGGGGAAAATCTACAACCAAGATTACAGTACCCAGCAAGAATCTCATTCAAAACTGATGGAGAAATAAAAAGCCTTTCAGACAAGCAAAAGTTAAGAGAATTCAGTACCACCAAACCAGCTTTACAACAAATGTTAAAGGGACTTATATAGTCAAGAAATGCAAGAGAAGGAAAAAGATCTACAAAATCAACCCCAAACAAGTAAGAAAATGGCAACAGGAATGTATATATCAGTAACTACTTTAAATGCAAATGGATTAAATGCTCCAACCAAAAGACACAGACTGTCTGAATGGATACAAAAACAAGACCCATATATAGGCTGTCTACAAGAAACCCATTTCAGACCTAAAGACACATATAGACTGAAAGTGAGAGGATGGAAAAATATATTCCATGCAAATGAGAAGCAAAAGAATGCTGGAGTAGCAATCCTCATATCAGACAAAATAGACCTTAAAATAAAGAAGATTACAAGAGATAAGAAAGGACACTACATAATGATCAAGGGATCAATCCAAGAGGAAGACATAACTATTGTAAATATCTATGCACCCAACATAGGAGCACCTCAATACATAAGACAAACACTAAGCTGAGTGCTGAAGAATTGATGCTTTTGAACTGTGGTGTTGGAGAAGGCTCTTGGGAGTCCCTTGGACTGCAAGGAGATCCAACCAGTCCATTCTAAAGGAGATCAGCCCTGAGTGTTCTTTGGAAGGAATGATGCTAAAGCTGAAACTCCAGTACCTTGGCCACCTCATGCGAAGAGTCGACTCATTGGAAAAGACTCTGATGCTGGGAGGTATTGGGGGCAGGAGGAGAAGGGGACAACAGAGGATGAGATGGCTGGATGGCATCACCGACTTGATGGACATGAGTTTGGGTGAACTCCGGGAGTTGGTGATGGACAGGGAGGCCTGGCGTGCTGCGATTCATGGGGTTGCAAAGAGTCGGACATGACTGAGTGACTGAACTGAACTGAACTGAACAGACATAAAAGGAGAAATTGACAGTAACACAATAATAGTAGGAGACCTTAACACCCCACTCACACCAAAGGACAGATCATCAAAACAGAAAATTAGTCAGGAAATACAAGTCTTAAATGACACATTAGATGAGATGGATTTCACTGATATCTTCAGGACATTCCATCCAAATGCAGAAAAATACACCTTCTTCTCAAGTACACGTGGAACATTCTCCAGGATAGACCACATCCTAGGTCACAAATAAAACCTCAGTAAATTTAAGAAAATTGAAAACGTATCAAGCATCTTCTCTGACCACAATGCTATGAGACTAGAAATCAATTACAAGGAAAAAAAACTGTCAGAAACACAAACACATGGAGATTAAACAACAGGTTTCTAAGTAACCAACAGGTTCCTGAAGAAATCAAAAGGGAAATCAGAAAATTAATGAAACAAATGACAGTGAAAACACGACAACTCAAACCTGTGGAATGCAGTGAAAGCAGTCCTAAGAGGGAAGTTTATAGCAATATAATCCTACCTCAAGAAACAAGAAAAACATCTAATAGACAACCTAACTTTACACCTAAAAAACTGGGAAAAGAAGAACAAAAACCCCCCAAAATTAGTAGAAGGAAAGAAATCATAAAGATCTGAGCAGAAATAAATGAAAAAGGAATGAAAGAAACAATAGTAAAGACTAATAAAACTAAAAGCTGGCTCTTTGAGAAGACAAACAAAATTGACAAGCCTTTCGCCATAGTCATCAAGAAAAAAGGAGAGAAGAATCAAATCAGCAAAATTAGAAATGAAAAAGGAGAGGTTACAACAGACAATACAGAAATACCTATATGGCAATAAAATGGATAACTTGGGAGAATGGACAGATTCTTAGGAAAGTTCAATCTTCCAAGACTGAACCAGGGAGATATAGAAATTATGAACAACCCAATTACAAGCACTGAAATTGAAGTTGTGATCAAAAATCTCCCAAAAATTAAAAGCCCAGGACCAGATGGCATCCCAGGAGAATTCTATCAAACATTTAGAGAAGAGCTAATGCCTATCCTTCTAAAACTCTTTCAAAAAATTGCAGAGGAAGGAACACTTCCAGACTCATTCTACAAGGCTACCATCACCCTGATACCAAAACCAGACAAAGTCAACACAAAAAAAGAAAACTACATGCCAATATCACTGATGAACATAGATGCAAAAATCCTCAACAAAATTTTAGCAAACAGAATTCAGCAACACATCAAAAAGTTCAAACACCATGATCAAGTTGGGTTTATTCCAGGAATGCAAGGATTCTTCAGTATACACAAATCAATCAATGTGATATACTATATTAACAAATTGAAAGATAAAAACCATATGATAATCTCTATCAGTCAGTTCAGTTCAGTCGCTCAGTCAGGTCCGAATCTTTGTGACCCCATGAACTGCAGCACGCCAGGCCTCCCTGTCCATCACCAACTCCCAGAGTTCGCTCAAACTCATGTCCATCGAGTTGGTGATGCCATCCAGCCATCTCATCCTCTGTCATCTGTCATCCCCTTTTCCTCCTGCCCCCAATCCCTCCCAGCATCAGGGTCTTTTCCAATGAGTCAACTCTTCGCATGAGGTGGCCAAAGTATTGGAGTTTCAGCTTTAGCATCATTCCTTCTAAAGAAATCCCAGGGCTGATCTCCTTCAGAATGGACTGGTTGGATCTCCTTGTAGTCCAAGGGACTCTCAAGAGTCTTCTCCAACACCACAGTTCAAAAGCATCAATTCTTCAGCTCTCAGCTTTCTTCACAGTCCAACTCTCACATCCATACATGACCACTAGAAAAACCATAGCCTTGACTAGATGGACCTTTATTGGCAAAGTAATGTCTATGCTTTTGAATATGCTGTCTAGGTTGGTCATAACTTTCCTTCCAAGGAGTAAGTGTCTTTTAATTTCCTGGCTGCAATCACCATCTGCAGTGATTTGGGAGCCAAGAAAAATAAAGTCAGCCATTGTTTCCACTGTTCCCCCATCTATTTGCCATGAAGTGATGGGACCAGATGCCATGATCTTCGTTTTCTGAATGTTGAGCTTTAAGCCAACTTTTTCACTCTCCCCTTTCACTTTCATCAAGAGGCTCTTTGGTTCTTCTTCACCCTCTGCCATAGGGTGGTGTCATTTGCATATCTGAGGTTATTGATATTTCTCCTGGCAATCTTGATTCCAGCTTGTGCTTCTTCCAGCCCAGCATTTGTCATGATGTATGTACTCTGCATATTGTAATGGAATATTACTCAGCCAGAAAAGGAATGCATTTGAGTCAGTTCTGATGAGGTGGATGAACCTAGAACCTATTATATAGAGTGAAGTAAGTCAGAAAGAGAAAGATAAATATCATATTCTAATGCATATATATGGAATCTAGAAAAATGGTACTGAGAATTTATTTACAGGGCAGCAATGGAGAAACAGACATAGAGAATAGACTGATGGACATGGGGAGAGGAGAGGGGAGAGTGAGATGCATGGAAAGAGTAACATGGAAACTTACATTACCATATGTAAAATAGAGAGCCAACAGGAATTGGCTGTATGGCTCAGGAAACTCAAACAGGGGTTCTGTATCAATCTAGAGGGATGGGATGGAGAGGGAGATGGGAGGGAGTTTCAAAAGGAAGGGGATATATGTATACCTATGGCTAATTCATGTTAAGGTTTGACAGAAAACAACAAAATTTTTTAAAGCAATTATCCTTCAATTAAAAATATAAAAATCCCTTGACCCTACTCCCAGAGTTTCTAATGCAGTATGTCCAGATTAGGGCCCAAGAATTTGCATTTCTAAGTCCCCAGGTGACTCTGACCCTGCTGTTTTCAGGTACAGCACTTGAAGACCCATTGACATCCAGCATGATCTCTGTCCCCAGGGAGTTCCCAGTCTATTTAAAGAAATAAAGGAAGCTCACACAAAGCTCTAGCAAATGACAAAGACCTCTCTCTAATTTTATTTATGAGTGTGACTCAGATGAGGAGAGAGAAAAGTGAAGCCCAGGCAGCCAGGATGGATCCATGTCACTGATAAGATCACACTGGGACTTGAGGAACAAGTAGATTTTGTCTATGAGTCACAGAGCTGATGCTGAGTAGTGCCCTTTGTATGCGGACGGCATCTGTTCTGATTGGCCTATACCCCATTCTGCCATGTTGGTGTCTATTATGGTTGTTCAGTGCCAACACCCATTAAATGTAGCAGGTGATGGAGAGATTGACAAGGGAATCCAGGTAGAGGAAAGAAACCCGGAGGAGGGAAAGAGGGTTCTGACTGGTGAGAAAACCAGCCTGACTCGGCAGAGTACATCACCAGGCAGAACCTGACTAGGCAGAGTACATCACCAGGCAGAAGTGAAAAAGAACCAAGAGGTGAGGATGGGATATAGCTGGGAAATGGGCCTATGAAGACAGCCTAGAGAGAGGGATTCGGGTCAAGGTGCAGCATATTCCGGACATGAAGGATGAATGCCTAGAGTCAGGTCAGGGCAGTATGAGCAGAGAAGTAAGATCAGACAAAAATAAGGTTTAAAGGAGAGCTCAACAGAGCTCATTGCATATTGGGCACAGATTAAAAAGGGGGACTGCTAAAAATGAGGATGAAAGACTTCAAATATGGGTAGGACTTCAGGAAAAAAAGATACTGTACGAAAGAAAGGTTACTGAACAGTGAGGATGTGTGTAGTTTGCAAATGTGCATTTGGCTGCTGATGGGCAAGTGAGATTTTGTCAAGCTTCAGAGACATGCTATAGAGCTCAGGGGGAGGACAGGATTCAAGGCATGGACATAGGAAGTCATCAGTCTAGAGGTGTGAGTTGAAGCCAGGGATGTGTGAAGAGTTTGAAGGAGGAAACTCAGGAGAAAACTGAAGTTTGAAAAGTACCTGAAGTGGGGTCAGGAAAAGCTGTCTATTGAGTTTGATTGCCTTAATGGAATACCAGCTTCATGCCAGACCAGAAGTATGGTGGAATAGAGAAGTTGATGTGGTACCTTCACAAGACAAATGACTATGTGGCATTCAGAATGTAAAGCATCTGAGATGGTGAGCTGCACACAAAGCTAGGAAGGACACAGGAGAGCCTCCTAAAAAGTATGTGTGGTGTAAGGGAGGTCGTGGGGAGAATTTATGGAGGGCTTCCTGGAGGAGGTGATGCCTACACTGAGAACTGAAGGAGGACCAGGAGGTGGAAGCTGAAGAACAGTGAGAGGATGTATTTTACTCAGAGAGCTAATTTTCAAAGGAAATAAACAGTTTGTACGTGTGCTCAGTCGTGTCCAGCTCTTTGCGACCTCATGGACTGTAGCCCACCTGGCTCCTCTGTCCATGGGATTTTTTAGGCAAGACTGCTGGAGTGGGTTGCCATTTCCTTCTCTAGGGAGAAACAGTTTGGTCTGGTTTTAAATGATAGTATTTGATATTTTCATTGTTGCCATTGATAGTTTTCTGATAAAAAAAAGCTGAAAAAGAAAACCAGGAGAATGTAACATCAATGGCCAAGGGAGAGGAGAGTTTCATAAAGCATGATTTGGCATGCCTAGATGCTGCCAGTCCTGAAGGAGAAGATGCATCTGGGAAGCAGGTGGGTCGCACAATGAAAAACTCAATGGCACCTTTAGGCAAAAGCCATCATCAAGGATAAAAGTGGCCATTACATAATGAGAAAAGGAACAATTCTGTTAGAAAGAGGTAACAATCCTGAACTGTATAGTTGCAATAACATAGCCTCGGGTCATACAAAGCAAAAAATAACAACTATAGAAAGAAAATATCAAATCCATTATCATAGTAAAAGATTTTAGGGCAGTTGTCACAGAAACAAAATGCAGACAAAAGAAAAAGTCTCAAATAAATAGATCTGAACATCTTAATGAACAACTTGAATGTATACTAAATTATGCCTAACATTTAGAAATACGTGAACCGTGAACTTCCAGATATACAAGCAGGTTTTAGAAAACGCAGAGGAATCAGAGATCAAATTGCCAACATCTGCTGGATCATTGAAAAAGCAAGAGAATTCCAGAAAAAACATCTATTTCTGCTTTATTGACTATGCTAAAGCCTTTGACTGTGTGGATCACAATAAACTGTGGAAAATTCTTGAGATGGGAATACCAGACCACCTGACTTGCCTCTTGAGAAACCTGTTGCAGGTCAGGAAGCAACAGTTAGAACTGGACATGGAACAACAGACTGGTTCCAAATAGGAAAAGGAGTATGTCAAGGCTGTATATTGTCACCCTGCTTATTTAACTTCTATGCAGGGTACATCATGAAAAACACTGGGCTGGAAGAAGCACAAGCTGGAATCAAGATTGCTGGCAGAAATATCAATAACCTCAGATATGCAGATGACACCACCCTTATGGCAGAAAGTGAAGAGGAACTAAAAAGCCCCTTGATGAAAGAGGAGAGCGAAAAAGTTGGCTCAAAGCTCAACATTCAGAAAACGAAGATCATGGCATCTGGTCCCATCACTTCATGGCAAATAGATGGGGAAACAGTGGAAACAGTGACAGACTTTAGTTTTCTTGGCTCCAAAATCACTGCAGATGGTGATTGCAGCCATGAAATTAAAAGATGCTTACTCCTTGGAAGGAAAGTTATGAGCAACCTAGACAGCATATTCAAAAGCAGAGACATTACTTTGTCAACAAAGGTCTGTCTAGTCAAGGTGATGGTTTTTCCTGTGGTCATGTATGGAAGTGAGAGCTGGAATGTAAAGAAAGCTGAGCGCCGAAGAATTGATGCTTTTGAACTGTGGTGTTGGAGAAGACTCTTGAGAGTCCCTTGGACTGCAAGGAGATCCAACCAGTCCATCCTAAAGGAGATCAGTCCTGGGTGTTCATTGGAAGGACTGATATTGAAGCTGAAACTCCAATACTTTGGCCAACTCATGCGAAGAGTTGACTCATTGGAAAAGACCCTGATGCTGGGAGGGATTGGGGGCAGAAGGAGAAGGGGACAACAGAGGATGAGATGGTCAGATGGTATCACCTACTCAATGGGCATGGGTTTGGGTAGACTCCGGGAGTTGGTGACAGACAGGGAGGCCTGGTGTGCTGCAGTTCATGGGGTCGCAAAGTCAGACACGACCGAGTGACTGAACTGAACTGAACATTTAGAGAACATACATTATTTTTCAAGTATGCATAAAACATGCATAGCATATAGCAGGCACAAGGCAAGTCTCTCAAGGAATTTGTAATTTGATAGAGAGAGATAAGAGGCTTCCCTAGGTGGTACTAGTGGTAAAGAACACGCCTGCCAATGTGGGAGACATAAGAGATGTTGGTTTGATCTCTGGGTCAGGAAGATCCCCTGGAGGAGGGCATAGCAACTCACTCCAGTATTCTTGCCTGGAGAATTCCATGGACAGAGGAGCCTGGCTGGTTAGAGTCCAAAAAGGGTGCAAAGAGTCAACCAGAACTGAAGCAACTTAGCATGCATCACGTAGAGAGAGATAAGCACATGATGGTCATCCAGTTTTGTGATCTATGCCTTGTTGAAACTTCAGGAGCAGGAAAATTAAACTAAACACGATTGATTCCCTTACTCATACTGTATCCTAGAAAGGGTCCCCTGGCCACATTCTGGCCAGTTTTGCCTCCTCCCCTGGGTCACCTCCAACCTAGGTTAGGTACCTGTCCCAGGGTCAAGGCTTAAAGAGAGGCTGCCTCTGGGAGGGGGCTCCTCTGGGAGGGGACTCCAAATGCCAGGCAGGCATAGGGAACAAGACGGACCAAAGGAGCAAGAAAGTCACCAACCCCATGAAAAAGAACAAAAGGCCCCTTTCCCCACCCCAGAGAGGAGGAGGATGAAAGAGCACCTAAGCACAGTTCCAAATTTTGTACTTACTGATTTAAAATATCATTTTCCTTTTTAAAAATGGAGCTTGAAAGTGTTTCCTTCCTGACCTGACTTTGTGCACCAAGTCTGCTGACCACAGGTGGAGTAGGTCTGGAGGGAAACATTTCCCAAGCTTTTCAAATCACTTTTGCGTGATGCTTCTTATAGCATCTTGAGGAGCTGCCTTCTACAAAACACAGTCTAGGCAATGTAGGGAACATTGTTTCCCAAATGGCTTCCTTTCAGCTTTCTGTAAGAACACTTTGCAATAATGGCCCCATCACAAATACTGAAACCAGAAGATTTCTCAACAGACTCCCATGGGAGCCTCCTCAGCACTGTTGCTCCAGGGCCTGCTTCCCGGGATTCTCTGCCATAAACAGGTTAGAAACACAATAATGAGGCACCTAGGGCTGAGGATGCACCCTGCGGTGGAGCCGTTCGTTTTCCTTCCACTAGTAAAGCTGACCTTGGCTTTGTCACTTCACGATCTAAATGGTTGGATGCTGTTGTATTACTGTTGCTACCATCCACATTTTTTTTCCTTAGAGAAAATGCTGAAAATAAGTGAGTCTTAATACAGTGACAGGGATCTAATACCTGTGAGCATTTCTGCTTTTAAGAACTTGCTGGTGACGTGTGCACAGCCATGTCACTCGCCAGCATCATCCGTGATCCGTCAGCACGTCCCCTTCTCACCATGGCAGCAGAACAGAATATGGCACGGTCAGTGTGGCGGCTCCCTAAACCCCGGGAGCCTGTTGTGTGGCCCTGATGGAAGCGTATTTCACCAGACCCTGTGTCAGCACAGGCCTGAGGCTGGTGCTCAGCTTTCCTTTGGAAACCAGGCCAGGGAAAGGACCTTAGACTCACTCCTTGATGTTCAAGGCAATGAGAAGCACTAATTCACGGCAGTGACACTCACCGGTGGTGACTGAGAAGATGGTGACTGGGTGAATGATAGGGGGCTGGGTGACACACTGTAACACAGTTCCATCACGGTCAATCAGCTGAGAGCACCTTGGGTCTGAGGGTTATACCTCTGGGGCCTTTAGGGAAGTCTCCAGATTTCAGCACGCCCATGAATGACTCATGGTGTGCTCTGGCCAGCTGAAGCGTTAAAGATGATTTAGAGCAAGTGGAACTCATTTGTGGTTAGATGGACATCTTTAAGAGTCCAATTGCCAGTTTTTCTGGGGCTTCAAAACCTACTGAGCTTGGAACAAAGCCAGGCCCATGCAAAACTGTGGATAGGTTTATGCTCCCCTCTCCCCGGCTCCTTCCAACGCTTCCTTTCCCCATTTGGCTGCCGCTGCCCTCAGGCCGTCACGTGCTCATGCTGTCCCTAAAGCTCCCTATCAGGGTAACAGAGCAAAATGGAAGACACCTCTAAGTGAGGACGGTGCCAGGAGTTACACACACACATTTTCTAATCCTCACAAAAGCTTTGCATTTAAAATTAAGGAAATTAAGTTACTCACCCTCAAACCACAGCAAAGGTGCCAAAAATGACATTGGAGTCCAAGTTGAGCTGATTCCATCCTTGCCCACTTCCCTGCCCCTCCACCTGCAATTGCACCAGGAATATCCATAATCCTCCCTATTAACTTTTCCTTCCCACGTTTCATTCTTTCTCAGCTGAAAACTAAGCTGCCTAAAGTAGTGGTTCTCAAAGTGTGGTCCCAGACTGATGTTAGCATTACCTGGAAATACAGATTCTTAGACTTCACATCTAAAGAACCTACTAAATCAGATACTCTGGTGGTAGCACCCAGCAATCTGTGTTGTAATAACGCTCTGCAGATACGCTTCATGCCCATGAAAGCAAGAGGACCACTTGGCTAAAGGAGTCAATCATGTGGCTGAGATTACCAAGCCATGAATAAATTCTCCCCACCTTGTGTGAAAAAATACCTAAAGCTCTAGGAAATTACAGCTGTCTGGGCCTCCTAGGAGTGTTTACAGTTATTGTCTCCGGTATTCTGTCTTCCCGATCACACCCATCTTCCCCTCAAGTCCAGCAGGACCAGCTTGGACTGACATGGACCTCTTCCAGCGGCCCATACCAGCTCTCATTGTCAGCCTGGAGGTTTTTGTCACATCTTCCCAGTGAGTGAGATTATTTCATTTGCGTTGACTTTCCAGTGGTCAACTATTCAAAACAGCAACAACAAAAACCTTGAATGAAGACAAAATGAAAGGAGGAGAAAGGCGGTGAGGATTATAGGAAAATAATAGGATGGGTTTCTGTTGATGGACATTTAGATTGCTTCCATGTGTTCGCAATTGTAAATAATGCTGCTAGGAACACTGGGGTACATGTAGCTTTTTGAATTAGTCTTTTCACTTTCTTTAGATACATATCCAGGAGTGGAAATGGTCAATCATATGATAGATAAATCTAAATTTTGGTGTGAAATCTCCAAAATTTCTAATGAAACCTCAATTTTTTTAATCTGGAACTTTTTAAAAGGGAACTTTCTGAGGTCTGAATGGCATCTCAGAGTCACCAGTTTGTAGTCTTAGGTCTAAGGGAAGAGCAGGGTCATGCAAAAACATTTAATAATTCCCACAAAAGAAAACCCCATACGACTAAGGGTAAAGCATGCAAAAAGGATCCCAGGGGTAAGGGCCAAGATGGTTCAGAGAAGAAAAATATTGGGGAGATGGTAGGGTTATTTGGCTGAGAACTGGACAAATTATCATCATGGCCTGTCTACATGAATCAAATCTGCCAGATAATTACTCACTTCCCTACTTTCCAGAGCCTGTTGAGTATTCATTTTCACAGTTGCATCCTAAATTTAGCTCTAACTCTGATAACTGGGACCTTGCTTCGGGTCTATTCTCTGACCTGGTCCTGGCTAACATCCAAGAGTCCAACACTCTACAGAGGTGTAGAAGTTACAACCTGAGTTCTATTGCTCTGCTGCTGGCCCTTCAGGCCTAATGCTTCAGAGCCCCAGATAGAACGTGAGCAACCATTACTTGCTTGTAACTGGTGAGGATGGCTCATGGGACTATATAGTTATTTTGGAGCTTAGTACATATGTATTATACTTAGTCCATACCCTTAGTTCTAACTTAATTCTCCATAAATAATCCTTATTTTAGGAAAGAGGTAATTGGAGCCCAAAGAGGTTAAGTAACTTGTGCCCAAGGGTCACCCAGCCAAGAAGTGGTAATCCTGGGATTTTTACCCAGGTCTTCTATGTTATATCCACTCTTTCCTCTACATCTTCATGTATTGTTGAAATTAAATCAATCCAAATTACCTCCTCACTAAAACACTTTCAATAATTCCCTGGTGTAGTGTCTTAAAGAATAAAATACAAAGCAAGAGCATTTGAGGCCAGCCGGTTTCAGTCTTGGCTCTGCCGCTTGTTTGCATGCAAACTCAAGCTGGTGACCCTGCTTCCCTGCCCATCAGTCTTCTCTCCTGTAAAGTAGAGATTCTATATACTCAGGAGATGCCAGGAAGAATACATTCATTGTGCATAAAAAGACTCTAGTCCAGTGCCTGGCACACATGAAACACCCAATTAATGGGATTTCCCCTTTCCTAATTAGAGGGTTGGGCAGTTTTCCTAGTATATGTTGGAAAGTCCACACGCACGTTCCCCCTCTTGTAATACTTGGTCACTTGGCAGAGCTGCCAAAGGTGAGAGCTTTTGCTGCACTTTCCTTCCACCCCAAAAAAGTGCAGAGGCCCCAGCTTCTTGTCCTTTCCCTCAGAATCATTATAGATATCAGTCATTCCACAGGATGCATTCCACAGAACGCAATGTTCCTTGATATTAGTAGGTCTTGAGTTCATAAAATCCCAAGTTAAGCGAAGTTAAACAGATGTTTTTCTTGCAGAACTTTTCAAAGTTTTTAAAATATTAAGATGATTTATGACACTCAAAGAGAACAGCATACAGCCTTACCGAAATTTATTTAACTACAGTGCCTTGTTTTCTCACTGAGAATCTTGCCAGATTTGCGTTTTGAAAAGTACATGTTGGGAAATACTGGTCTGACACTTAGAACCATTCCCGTCACCAGACTGAAGCGATGCCTGCAGCTCTACTGAGACTACACCAGGGCTGCCCACCAGTGAATTTTCCAAGAGTCCCGTCATTTAAATGTCTAATGGCTTTCTCTTCTGTGTGAGCTGCATGCACTAATATCCAGACCAGTAAGGTTTGGGTACACATTTCAGAGCCCCTGGCTGAAGCTCCAGTAGAACTAGGACTGGCGCTTAGAGATTTGCGGCCACTTTTGGGTAGGAGCTAATGGGGAGGCAGAGCCACCTACAGGATGCTTGTGTTACTGCACACGGAGAGCAGCCCGTGGACAGAGGGACTGGGGGATGCAGTGAAGCACCTTCTTTACTTCAGATGGACATTTCGCAGTGAGAGCATGGTTTTTACAGGCAGACCTTTTATTTTTGTCTTACGGGAGTGAGTAGAGAGATGTGATCTTGACCAAACGTGTGTGTTGGGGAGGGAGGGGGTATGAAGTAGATGTTTCCTCTGTAAGGTTGAATGTTCATTAAAGAATACAGAAAAGTGGGCCCATTTTCAGTAACTCCATATCAACAACAATGTAACTGTAGGATTATGTTCACCCTGACAATGAGATGTGCCCAGTGGTTTACAGGACATTTTGCACAAAACATTTGAGGGCTCTTCATTATAGCAACTAAAGCCTCACAGTGGTTTCCTAGATGTATCTTTAGTATTTTGAAAAATAGACTTTTCTTCCCAAAAGTGAAGTCAATAGCACTTATGTCATAAGAACTCTGCCTGATGGACCACATTTTATGATAAAAGCAAAATGAGAAGCATGTTAATGCACTTAGTAACAGATGTGCACAGATGTGTTCAGGCCGATGGAAACGCTTTTATCAGACCTCTCAGGGCAGGCAAGGGAGGAGAGTCATGTGCTGGGACAGATCATTCCCAGCTCCTTTTGTGTGCAAGGAATGAGGGTCATTCCTTCATCTAACATACAGCAGTGTTTCCTGGCCTGTTACCTACCTACCAGACACAATGGTAGGTGCAGCAGACCTACCTAGCAGATCTGGTAGGTACAGCCTGGTGGGATAAAATGCATGGCCTCTCATCCTTGAGATACCTGGTCCCACCAACCAACAGCAGTGGGAGCAACATTTACAAATAGGGAGAATCTCAGAGATCATACTTTGAAAAGTTCTAATTAAGAGATGTTCCCATACTTAGAATAGAATTTGCCAGCAAGGAATAAAGAGAAGCCTGAGGCATTTTGTTAGGCAGGACAGTTATGCCCAAAGTAGAAATCAATTTGTCTTTTCCAACAGTTCACTTGGATTCATGCCCTTATGAACACTTTCCATCCGAAAATTTTTATGAAGAAAATTCAGCCTATTTCTATAAGAACATACTACCTAAGCAGTCTGTACATAAGACAAACTTCAATTATTTTGATGATTGATAGTTTATAATCAGAAATGCTAATGAAAGCAGCTTTATAATCTGAAAATCCAAACATTAAAAACCCCAAAATGATGCTTATCATTCTGAATTCTCTTGGCTCACTCTTTGCCTTGCTTTTTTTTTTTCTTCTTTTACATCTAGTTTTTTGTTTTTGCTATTGTCTATTTTATTTTTCTTTAAAGTTATTTTACATCCTTTAAGGAATAAATACATAGTTTTTAATATTAGAGACTATTGTGGAAAAGAGCTTCTATTATTTTTAACTTGGGTTATCTAGCTGAATTATCTCGATAAAAGCCTTGAATGTTAGTATTCCCCAGAAACCAGAACAACAGTAACTCAGAAATAATTAAGTAAATCTGAAAGAATCATCAAATTCCAAAACCTCAAAACACTACTTATTTCTGCAGTTGTAAAAAACAACATGCTTCTTAATGACAAAGTCCATAAAACCCACAAGATGTGGCTTTAGCTATAAAACAAAACAACTGCAGAAGACAAGATAATTTCTGGAGAAAAATATAGTCAACTCTAAATATTTCATGCGATCTGTAAATGGAAGTTATCCTAGTGGTTACTTTGGGGCTGAAGTATAGATTGGGAAGGGGCATGAGGAAAATTTCTGGAATCCTGGGATGTCCTATGTTTCCACCTTGGTGTTAGTTAGACACACGATTGTTGTTTTTAAGTCCCTAAGTCATGTCCAACTCTTTTGCGACCCCATGGACTGTATCCTGCCAGGCTCCTCTGTCCATGGGATTTCCCAGGCAAGAATACTGGAGTGGGTTGTCATTTCCTTTTCCAAGGGATCTGCCCAACTCAGGGATTGAAACTGAGTCTCCTGCATTGCAGGTGAATTCTTTACCGCTGAGCCCTGAGGGAAGTAAGACATGTGATTACTGATGTCAAAATTATCAAGTCGTATGCTACAATTGGTGTACTTGATTTACTTAACTATGTTATACATTAATTAAATTTATAGTATTTAAATTTATTCTGTTATACTGTAATTGAATTAAACATGCTTTTCTATGTTATACCTTAATATGTATTCAATTAACACATATGTATGTAGGATTTTTCATTTCAGAAATCTCACTGAATCTTAAGATAACCCAAAGTGAAATTTTAAAGGGGTTAAATTTCATTCCCTATACTCTATCTATACTCTTATTTTCCAAAGTAAGGAAATGGACATATGTATAATTTTAAAGTGTCCACCTAAAGTAAGGAATAAAACCAAAACATGTCCTGCTTGGAAAGAATCACTTTTCTTGCACCCAGATGAGGCACCTGGGTCTCCCAGGCCTCCTCGCACACAGGCCCGAACTCTGCTCTCAAATGAGCCCACCAGGATGGTCCTGAGCCCTTGGGGAGCTGGGCTTGGAGGAGCTCCTCTCAGGAAGCAAGGGGACAGTTGGAGCTACGAGAGAGGCAGGAGTCCTGACCTGCCTAGGTCTGAGCGAGCAGCACTGCATGTTTAAAGACTCAGAAAATGCTTATTCAGTCGGTTGAACAAGGAGTCCCCAGGGAGCCAGGGAGCTGAGAGGGAGTGAAAGGCTGCTTCCCAGGGCTCACAGAGGCCCAGCTGCCTGTGCATTCTTTACTGCTGATCTGCCCGCATACATCATCTCAACAGGGAGCAGCTTGACTGTCAGTGATTTTCAGTGGGAGAATATGTATCTCTTGAAAATGTGTATTTTCTAAAATCTTATAAACATTAAACAGAATTTCAGAGATGCAGTGCCCAGGTGATTCTTAGTGAAACAAGCCTCGTTCATGTCAAAGGAACCAGCACAGACAGGCCACCACACTCTCAATGCCAAGTGCTGGGCAAATTCCTGGGGAAACAGAGATCCACAGAACCATGGATTCAGTGTGGAAAGCAGGCCGGCAAATGAGCCATCGCCAGCCATGCCAACTATGTCATGGACAAGTACAGAGTACTGATGGAAGTGTAACGCACTGGAGACTCTTTCCAGGCAAGTTAGGAGAGCTCTGTGAGTGAAAGAGTCCGACTCTTTGTGACCCCATGGACTATACAGTCCATGGAATTCTCCAGGTCGAATGCTAGAGTGGTAGCCTTTCCCTTCTCCAGGGGATCTTCCCAACCCAGGGATCAAAGCCAGGTCTCCCTCATTGCAAGAGGATTCTTTACCAGCTGAGCCACAAGGGAAGCCCAAGAATACTGGCGTGGGTAGCCTATCCCTTCTCCAGGGGACCTTCCTGACCCAGGAATCAAACCGGGGTCTCCTGCGTTGCAGGCGGATTCTTTATCAACTGAGCAACTAGAGAAGTTCTAAAGAGGAAATAATTTCCAACTGTGTCTTGATAAAACCCAGGTGTTGCAGGAAAATCATAACATATTCTAACATAAGATATGATGAGGAAAGTAAAAAAGTCCCCCAGAGTGCCACCAAACAGGACAGTCACTGCTAGCCTCTTAGGTATCCACTTCTAGACTTCTGCCTAGCCAGGGTTCATTCACCATTGACCACAGTTTGCACACACTTTGCTAAGGTTTTTGCACAATCTCATTTTATTCTCACAGCAAACCCGGACAGCAGGTAGAATTGGAGAGTAGTACTGAGGTAGGGGTTTACTAGCAAAGAGATGAGGATGTTTAAGGAAGAAAATTAACCTGCTTGGGTTAATACACCTTACCACCTGATCTGTCTGACAACAGAGCCCTGGCTCCTTACCATCTCGGAGGATGGGAGTTCCGAGCTCCAAGCTGGGAGTCCAGGGTGACCGGAACATGATGGGGGGGAAGAAGCAGGTGGTGAGTGGCAGGAAGTGAAGCTGGGTGTGGAAAACGCTGAGTGCTTGGCTGAGAAGTTTGGACTTCAGCCTGAAAATAATGAAGTTCATGTAGATTCCTAAGCATGAAAGTAATGAAATCTGTTTTGTGCTCTAGAAAGATCCTGCTGGCAGCAAGTAGGGGGCATAACCTGAAGCAGGGTGAGTGTTATGAAGCAGTTCAGATGCAAAATGAGGAGATGACCCTCAACCAGAACAGCAGACTGGGGGAAGGAGATCCAAGGAACCTGCAGGAGGAATCACTGAGTGAAAGAAGGTAGGGATGAGGAAGAAAGAGGAAATCAGGGAGGACTCTAAGCTAGGGTCCTAGTCTCAGTGACAGTAGGGGGTTCTGTTCATGAGGACCCTTTCCTATGCTGAGCACTGTGTAGACACTGAAGTACAACGGTGGATTAGGACTGACGTAGTTCATAATTGGCACTCCTGGATGAACCCATGACAGCATTATCCTACTCCACATCCCCCTGGATGGAGAAGATGGGAATGAGGAGACCCTTGTGTACATGAGAGCCTGACACAAGTGTGTCACTTAAATGTGACACAGATTTTCAAGAATAGCCTTTCTGGGGGTCTGGAGCCAGACGGTGGGACTAAGACTGGTTTTTAATCATTTACAAAAATACCTAGACTCTGTACTGAATTGCAGTGGAGGAAGAAAGAAACCATTTATTTCCACTTCTTTAATGCCATCAACATGAACTTGGAGTTTTCATGTCCCAGATCTTGGTGCCATGCAAGGACACATTCAATCAGATTCTCCTACAGGGTTATTATTTTAAACTCATCTAGACTTCTGCTCTTTGCGTTATTAGACAAAAATCTTAGATATATGTTTGGCAGAATGGTATTAATCAGATTTGATAACTTCTGGTATTTTATAGATAGTGACTTAGCCCTATTGGAGTGGAGTCCCCATAATTGGAGAAGCTTTCAGCTTTTGGATATCTCCAGTATCATCTATTTATGTGGTGGGAATTTTGAATCACAAACTCAGGTGAGCAAGTATTGTGCTTTCTTTAATTCCTATCTCTTCCTTTGGTTTCTCACTCACAGCCCTTTCCTACCAATTGAACACTAAGCATCAGTCTTTCTGGGTGTTTCTAGTGAAAAGTGAAAGTTGCTCAGCTGTGTCCAACTCTTTGCAACTCCATGGACTGTAGCCCTTTAGGCTCCTCTGTCCATGAAATTCCCCAGGCAAGAATACTGGAGTGGGTAGCCGTTCCCTTCCCCAGGGGATCTTCCCAACCCCAGGGATCAAACCCAGGTCTCCAACATTGCAGGTGGATTCTTTACCATCTGAGCCACCAGGGAAGCCCAAGAATACTGGAGTGGGTAGCCTATCCCTTCTCCAGGGGATCTTCCCGTGCCGGAAATTGAACTGCGGTCTTCTAACTTCTTCCCAGTTGGGCTTGTACCATAGGAATCTCACCAAGACAGGCGTCCAGGTGTTCCTTAACCACTGCCTGACAGTCAGACTACTGCCTCTGGCCCTATCTTCCTAGACCCAAGGGCATAAAGTAAAAGCCTATTAACCCACTGTGGCCTGGACAAGGTTGGGGTTTCTTTGTTTGTTTTCTAGCCCACACACTGATTTTTTTTTAATCAGAACATTTCATATTTTTTAAAAATCTAAATTTCTATTACTAGTAGTAGTAGTTAAGTCGCTAAGTCTTAACTTAGCGACCCCATGGACTGTAGCCTGCCCGGTTCCTCTGTCCGTGGGATTCTTCAGGCAAGAATACTGGAGTGGGTTGCCATTTCCTTCTCCAGGGGATCTTTTCTGACCCAGGAATCAAACCCAGGTCTCCTGAATTGCAGGCAGATTCTTTACTGACTGAGCTATTACTAGCTTCTCCTAAAAGATGTAGAAACACTGGACCCACATATTCTTGGCACCGACCAGCTAGGCTGAGCAGCAGCTGCCCGCTTCAGAAAGGACTGTGTCCTCCAGCCCAACCCCGTCTTGGGGTTCCTAAGATGCCCCACAGATTCAACTGCCATCCACCACCCCTACATCATTCCCCCACACTTTTGTTTTTCTCATAGAAGAAAAATCATTTTCTATATCTAATCATAGAGCAAGTTCCCAACACCGAGACAAAGATTAATGCAGGAAGTTTAGCAAGAAGTGCTGTTGGAGTCTTGACCTGGTAAGGAAGAGAAGGGTGCAGAACAGAGCAGAGGGAAAAGCTGGGCTCCCACGAGATCTCAATAGTGGCCTCAGCCGTCCTCATGAGAAGCTGGGAGGCAGCAGCCCTTTTGTTGTGGTGAAAGGAGCCAGGCCTTTGAAGTCCTGAACCACCTAGTCATTGCTGTGGCTTCCCCAGATAAAGGAGCAAGACCTTGGGCCAGGTAGGTGTCTTTAGCCGAGGGCAGATCCTGGCAGCTGGGGAACTGGCCCTTTATTCTGACGGGGGATCTGGGTGGGGTATGGCAGCATCAGCCATGGCACCCATGTGGGACACGTGGAATCAGCAGGCCAAGAGGAGTGCTGCAGGGCCCTCTGCTCACGCACACTACCTCCCTGCTCCCAGTGGGCATTTAGACCAGTGCTTCTCCCCGGGGGTTCTACTGGAGCCCGAGGACAGCTACCTGGGATGCAAGCAACTGTCCCTTTGGCTCATACAGCCTCATGTTCCTCCCGCCATCTCTCTTGTTCTACCTCCTGACCCACCACCACCAAGGCCACGGAAAACCTTTTCTAGTCTAGGGAAATACTACTCCCAGTGTATTTCTTCCACAAATCCCCTCACCACTGCCTTTCAGTCCTACTGCAAAGCCTCTAATGTCCCTCAACAGAGAATTTCAGAACACAGAGGTCAAGAAGAATTTCTGGTTATTTCTGCTTCCCTCCCTGCCAAAAATCTTCCTGAGGCAATGAGCATGGAGAAAGCTACCTGTTTGGACTAGGAAGGAGGGAAATGAGAAAATATAAGGAGATTAAAAACTTCAGTGAGTATCACTGGCCCTCCACTTACACAGAACCTGGCCAGGAATCAGACCAAGCAGGCCTGTGTCTCAGTCAGAAATCCTTTGCAATGGACCTTGACTCAGAGTCCTTGCTTTTTTGTGAATGAATTTGTATGAGATGAACAGAAGCTCAAGGAAACAGCAAGGGTGGGAAAAGGGCTTGAGGAAGGGAAAGATGAGCACTCAGACACTGTCTGGGGTAAGGGAGGCCTCCCTACAAGGATACTCTGTGGAGTTCCAAGGTGCCTGGGATTCAGACAGGTGAGAGGAAGAGTCGGGACACTTAAGGAAGATGGGCTGATGGTAGGACCACATTTGCTTTTTTCCGAACTCTGAGTGAGAAAAATCATCTTCCCTGACTTCAAGAAGCTCCTAGACAACTGAGTGTAGACAGCAGGGGCTTCCCCACAGACTGGGAAGGTTGGAGGAAAGGTGGAGGGGTGGCAGACTGGGCTTGAGGGAACAAGGATTAGAGGATGATTTTTGCAGAAGGTGACACCTACAATGGCCTTTAGAGGATGAGAAGGATTGCACCAAGCAGGGAGCATTTCTTCATGGCTGGGGGCAGAAGAGAACCGTGGTACTCTCAGAACACCTGTGGTGCATTCATCTCCCCTGTACTGAACAGGAGGAGAGCAGAAAGAGGTGGACTGTGGAGAAGTATCCTTGACAAGATTCTTAAATAATTCCTCATGCTTCCTTAATATGACCCCCATCAAATACACACATGAGACCAGCTCTGGAAAAGGGAAACATTTCAAAGCACAAGGCAGCGGCGACTTGTCTTTGAAGTTCAATGGCAACTGCACTCTCTAGGAAGAGAGCTCCCTGCCAGTTGCCCTTAGAAAATGAAGATAGAGACAGCTCACAAGGAAGACAAAATTGAATTGGCTTAGTCAATTTTCATTTCTCTCCAGCTCACCAGATTTATATTAACTGTTATCAGGTGACTCAATTAACCTCTCTGCTCCTTGAATTAATTACTCTTACCACATTGTTCACGGTGAGGGATGGAGAGTTCATTCAAGAAAGCTCTTTTGCGTATCTGCTGTGTGCCAGGCATCATCAGATAGCTGGAGATTCAAAGATGAGAAACAGACTCATCACTGGGACTAAAATTGCTAACAGGAGAATCACACAGACTGCCAGCAGTGTTGAAACTGTGTTGCACGGATAATGAAAATGTGGATGCACAAGAGTTGTCCTAACACACTTCCAGTCCCCAGTAAGGACTCTCTGGAGAAGCAGCAGGTGCGTCACTCCAGAGAGGCTACTCAGAACTCCGTCCATTACAGAGGCTGGGCTGTGACAGAAGAACTGCTTTGGGATGTCCACTGGGAAAGGCTTTCAGCTCCACTTTATATTTGAAATTTTTCATTTAGAAAAAGGGTGAGAGAGAAAAATCCTCTTTTAAACCACTGCCTCTCAAAATTTGCTATGCATGAGAGCCATCTGGGGTCTTGGTAAAATACCAGTGCTGACTTAGGAGGTAAGGCTGGGGCAGCATTTCTAAAAGCTCTCAAATGATGCTAATATTGTTGATCTAGGGATAAGACTTTAAGTAGCAAGGTTTTAAATGACCTAAATTGTTTGATATTACAACGATATGGGTGCACTCCAACAAGTTCGATCAACTCAGTGTGTTAAATAAACAAGGTGGAGCTACCAAAGTGACAAGAGAGAGCCCTTTCCAGGGGACATGGAAAGCAGAGAGACCTGAAACATTAAATACATACTATTTAAAAAGGAAACAGGAAACTGACTCTACGCTTTTGTGTGCTGGACACTCACTAGGATACTCACTGGGGTATATTAAACGTTGTGATGTCTGGACCCCACCTCAGAGATGATACTTTAACAGGTCTGTGAAATCTTTCTAGAGAACTTTGATGTGCACCATCTAATCAGTGTTCTCCAGTGAGTTTGGAGCTGGCAAGCTGAGAAGCCAGTACTCTAGTAAAGGACATTCTCCTACTCCTCCTTGGGAGGATTAGAACACGGAGGGAGCTTGAGTTATCTTATCTCCCAGCAGGAAGGCTGGGCTGGGCTGAGCCAATCCCAGTCCCCTCATGCAGTGTGGGGCAGTTATTCCTTCCACCATTAGACTTTTAGGGCTGACAAAGAACTTGGGGATCATGAAGCCTGCACAAGTTCAGTCACAGAGGTAAAGGGTATTAGGTCTTGGTGGCTCAGACAGTAAGGAATCTTCCTGCATGCAGGAGTCTTGGGTTTGATCCCTGGGTCAGGAAGATCCTCTGGAGCAGGGAATGGCAATCCACTCCAGTATTCTTGCCTGGGAAAATCCATGGACAGGGGAGCCTGGCAGGCTATAGTCTATGGGGTCACAAAGAGTCAGACATGACTGAATGACTAACACGTTCAGAAGCCCAGGGTATGCCCTTGGGCCACCCACTTCCTGGGGAGCTGAGCCACATGGGAAAACAGGAGAAATCCACAGCCACAATTTAAAAACCTGAAAAATCAAGAGGTCTGGGTTTAGAGGGCCTGTTTCCAGGATTGCCCAGGCTGACGCTGCAGTGACAGGCAGCAGGACATGAGCGCCACCTCTCAAGAAGGGCTTGGGAGGAGCGGGGTGAGAATGTTGTCAGAAGTGTGCCGGGGTACAAAGGGGCATGTGGGGCCATGGGAGGGAGGAGAGCTTGGGGAGAGGGAGTCATATAAAAGACTTTGAGGTGTGCAAGCAAGGGGCTATAGGGTGTCTGGGGGCTTGAAGGGGTATGGGCTAGGGGAGTGTGCAAGGGATGTGTGCAGGCATGTCAAAGCAGACAGCAGGCTAAGACCACTGCTGCTCTCTTCATCAGTGTTTCCCAGTAACAGCTGCACCTTTGCAGTACAGACTCAGCCCCTGGCACCTGTGTGATGCTTGAGTCCAAGCACAGATCCGCTAGGCACTGGCCCCACCTAGTGTTGGCAGTATTTTATTGGCCATGTTACAAGAGTTTTTAGTCACCTGTTTTCACTGAGGACTTAAACCAACAAATGGACTGTATTCCCAAAGAGGGTTTATGAATTAATTGTCTGGAGCTCAGGATGTAGTTTTTACAGCAAATCTCAGGCTGATAATAATAATAATAATAAAATATTGTAATAATAATAGATAATAGAAATGGTAATTGGGTGTTCACTATGTGTGTGGCCTTTTATGAAATATTTAGTGTTCATTTTCTCTTTCAGTGGCTGCAGTACTGCTGTGAGTTAGCGATGATGATCAACCCCCACTTTCCAGAAGAAGAAACGGAGTAATGGAGAGAGCAGGTCACTCATTTCAGGCCACACAGCTGGGAAGCGGCTCCAACCACTGGGATGTAGACTCCAGCCCAGACCTGTCTGTCCTGAGTCACACCAAATGAAGTCTGTGCGACTCCAAAGCTGTGTTGACATATGGCAGAAAATTACAGCTGTCTATTACAAGGAAGTAATAACATTTAATAAATTAGCCTACTTTTTAAAATCTGGAACATTAAGGTTTTGGTGAAAGGAGTTTTCTATTGAGAAACTGGTTTTCTATCAAAAATTTCTTAACATTTTACATTTTCCAATTACTGATTCCTACCACCCCTATGCAACTTTCATTTTGGTGTATCATGATTTATCTCAGGAACCTTGAGAACAAGCCAGATACAACCAGCCTGGCCAAAGAAGCACAGGTCAGCTCTGTTCTCCACCCTCTTGGACTGGTCCAAGCAATCAAAATGAGAGGAAAGGACATAATCTGTGCCAAACAGCCTAAGTTAACCAGGGAACAAAAATAACTGATTGATTCAAATTAATTGATAATTTGATCAAATTATCTCTTCAAATTAATCAAAGAAAGATCATTCCAATGGAAAAATAAGCAAATAAAATGAAAAGGCAATCCACAAAAGGATAACCATGAAATGGCCATAAACCCGTGAAAAGATTGCTGAAGTTCTATAGCACTTCAATTAAAAGAAATACGCTGGACCGTATATTTACAGTGTTTGGATCTGTTTTGAGGGGTTTTTAAGGCAGCAGTTTTCGTGAGGACTCACAAGGAAAGGCCCTCCCATTTTTTGCCGGTGTATAGTGGTACAGCTTCTCTGTAGAGCAACTGGAAATATGCACCACACATCTTCACAAAGTGCCTGCCTGTTGCTTAGCAGTTTCACTTGAAGGGGTTCATCCTGAGGAAACAGAGAAGACTGTACCATAAGATTAGGAACAAGCAGTGTGTTCTGTATGACCCCGTTTTTGTAAGGAAAAAACCATACACACATCTTCAAGATGAAGTCTAGGAAAATGTAAACCAAAAAATAAAGTGTGGTTATCACTAGATTATGGGTTCAGGGCTGATTTTATATTTTCTGCTTTTTTCTTTAATGAATACGTCCCATTACTGTAATTCTTAGGTTGTAAGTATGTATGTACACGCGTGCATGCACACACACACACACATGATTACAGTCAAAGAAATCAGACTTTTTTTGTCTCAAGCAGTGGTCTCCAAAGCAGAGGAGGAGGCATGCCAGGGTGTGCTAAAGATGATCTGTGAGGATGATGTTGGGAGAAAATATTAAAGATTTCATTTATGTTTATTTTTCATCAAAAAATTAGGAAGATGTTGTGTTAGTAACATTTAACAAGTAAGCTAACACTGACTCCTCAGGGGTCCAGAGGTCAGCCAGGCACAGTCATGTAGCCTGAGAGTTCCTGATGACAGATGAGCTCCCAGGACAGACAACTTCACTCGCCTTCACTTGCTTCCCATGTCTCATGCCCCGCTCAGTTCACGGGTGCACAGTTACATCAGTGTATGACTTTGGGATTCAGATTTAAGTAAACTAGCCCTTGGGATATAGACAAGTAGCTTGAAAAGGTTCCTGCCAATAGATGGCAGATTGCAGATAATAATAACAACAATGATGCGAGCACAGCAAACAGCTGTTATTAGATAAAAGCTGTGACAATCTAATCAGATATGAGAAGAAGTCAGCTGGAAAGAGCAAAAGAGTGTCCAGGTAGAGGCGATATTCTAACAGCAACAAGGATAAGTAAGACAGAAACTACATCTAAACTCTACAGAGGTTGTACTGTTTAGTTAAAAAGCAAAGTGCACAGGAAGGAACTTACGGCTGCCGAAGGGGAAGGATGGCTGAAAGCAGTGGTTAGGGAGTTTGGGATGGACATGTACACACTGCTTTATTTAAAATGGATAACCAACAAGGACCTACTGTATAGCACATGTATAGCTCAATGCTGTGTAGCAGTCTGGATGGGAAGGGAGTTTGGGAGAAAATGATACATATATATGTATGGCTAAGTCCCTTCACTATTCACTTGAAACTTTCACAACATTGTTACTCAGCTATACTCCAGTACAAGATAAAAAACTTAAAAAAAAAAAAAAGCAAAGTGCAGAACATGGAGTAATAATCAACCGCTTGTGAAATAGGAAGTAATAGGCTTGTATGTGCATTTTCAAAACAGTATTGAAAAGTTATACCAGACAGGAACAATAGTGATAACTGGTTAGAAGAGCGGGAACTGAAGAGACTGACGGGGAGGGAAGATTTCAGTGTTTCCATTGTTGAAGTTTAACCATATGAATGTATTACTCATCAAAAAAGTAAAACTCATATTTTAATAATCTTTTTCTCAGGATATTTTCCAAATGTTTCTGAACTATGTTCTACAAAAAAAGCCCCTACTCTTGGACTCTGCCCTACTTCTTTACAAGATCTAATTTAAAAGCTATAAATAATCAATTAGATTTGCCTCACTTTTAACACTTATTTGGCACCAAAAATCTATTCTTCAGAACATTTCTGAAAGTGGCAATGGAAAGAAACAGGAGAGGAAAAGGGAGGAAGAGAGGAAGAGAGGAAAAGTTTCAGTGGATGCCTCTTGCCTCTACTCAGAGGGACTCCAAAGTTCTCCCCTTTCAACTTGTCCCACCACCATGCCTTATCTGTGAGAAACTTTTGCCTCTGAGCATTTAGCAAAGTTTTACCACCTCCTTCTAGACAGCACACCAGTCACAGGATTTGAAATGCTACCTTGGACAACCTAGATCCCACCCTCCTGGGAATGTCTGCTTGACTTGATAGATAAGCTTTGCACATCCACTTTAACAGCATTTTTAATACTGTCCTGGGAAGTGACTTGAAAATACAGCAATACTGAGTCTTATGAAATCCCCAGGCAACTTCTTGTATTTGGTTCAACATTAGTAACTTGAAAGCCTTGCCTCACCTGCCAAAGCAGCATCTAATTTTGAGACTGTAAAGTGACTCCTCACCTCTAAAGGATTCCCAGAGGTTTCCAGGAGATTCTGCAGGGGATCAACAAGTCCTGGGCCAATGGAATTTGTGTTAGACATTTTCAAAGTCACAAGACTCAACTCAAATTGATCCTCAATTTCATCTTTCTTATAGTCCTTCTAAGCCAGTACTGTGAGTTGTTTTCTTTTTGAACATGTATCTCTTTTCACATATCTACTTTGCTGTCTTTATTGTGGCTTACAGTGTTCTTTTAAAAATGTATTTAAATTACTTTTCAAACAGAATGTTTAATGTCTGTTTCCCTCCCTTCCCTGTGGGTCCCAAACCAGTTCCTGGAAGGAAGAAAACCCATGAGGTTGACTGTTAAGAACTGAGAGATGTGCTCAGTGTCGTTAGGCTTAGGAAAATGCAAGCAAAAACTACAGTTAGATCCCACTTCACATCTGCTACAGTGGCCATAATCAAACACACCGGACAATGAAAAGGGTTGGGACGAATGTGGAGAAATTGGAACCATTACACTCTGCCGGTACGAATGAAAAAGGGTGAAGCTACTAGGAAAACAGCTTGGCAGTTTCTCAAACAGTTTAACATAAAGTTACTCTGCAGTTTCACTCCTAGGTATACATCCAAAAAAACTGAAAACAGATGTTCAAACAAAGACTTGCACCGAAAAGTTCATAGCAGAACTACTGAAAATGATCAAAAGGAAACAATCCAATGCACAAGTGATGAACGAATGAACAAAATGTGATATAGACACACAATGGAACACCACTCGGCCACAAAAAGGAGCGAGATCCAGAGACATGCCACAACGTGGATAAACCCGGAAAATATTATGGTAAGTGAAAGATGCCAGACACAGACACATGTTAATGATTCCATTTATACGAAATAGAACCGAAGAGGTAGATCCAGGGGGAGAAAGATTGCTGACTGCCAGGGACTGGGTGGATGGTTGAGTAGAGAGTGACTGCTTAGTGGATATGGGGTTTCTCTTTAAGGTCATGAAAAAGTTTTGGAACTAGCCTATTGGTGACAGTTTTGCAACACTGTGAATATGCTACAAGCTACTGAATTGTATATTTTTAAATGGTTATTTTATATTACATGAATTTTACCATGATTTTAAAAAACTAGGGATGGTGGTCCCCATTCTATGGCTTGTGGTCTCCCTGTTTCTTCTCCATGCAAATCTTGGGTAAATGACAAATCAAACTGCAAAAATTTGAGATTTCTCCAGTGGTCCAGTGGTTAAGACTTGTCATTTCCACTTCAGGGGACATGGATTGGATCCCTAGTCTGAGATCCCACGTGCATGCTATCAAGCGAGGTCAAAAAAGAAAAATTGAGACACAGCCTCCCTCAGAGGAGGCTCTGAGAAGAGATGGAACTCAGGCAGTCTCCCCAGATGACTCTAGTATGTGGCCCAGGTGATATCACCTGGGTGGGCTAATCCCATCACACTAGGTATTCCTCACACATGGCAACCAATTAAGGTCTGAGAAGACATATGTCCTATGGGCTTTCAAGTTTCTTGAAGAAAAGCTACCTTTGGGATCTCTGACCTTAGGAAGCTGTGATTCTGATAAGGCCAGGATGAAGGATGGAGGGAGGAAGCCACATCTATTTCACCTTCACTGCAGCCAGGGTCATTAAGCAGAAATGGTTTCCTCTGCCCTGGAATCCCCATCCATGCTCGCTGTCAAATGCTAGAAACAGAATGAATAATTAGAATATCTTACTGTCAATCCATTTCATAGGGTGCCCCTCATTTGCTTCCTAAATAAGTGGGTTTGTTTGAAGACGAATTTATTTCCTATCAATTCTGTCAGCTCTCCATATCATAAACCTGTGTTTCCTTTTACAAAGCATTTGCTGAATTCTGTTCTCTTGGATGTGGGTTTAGAAGTTTGCATCCTGAAGATTTAAGATACCCTATTTTCACTTTGTTATTCTCCTTTTGACTTTCTGGGTGCACATATCCCTGGCATTTCAGCCCTTATT
Source organism: Ovis canadensis (assembly GCF_042477335.2). Taxonomy (NCBI): domain Eukaryota; kingdom Metazoa; phylum Chordata; class Mammalia; order Artiodactyla; family Bovidae; genus Ovis; species Ovis canadensis. The sequence continues at coordinate 76,429,693 of NC_091248.1, read as the reverse complement.
TTAATGATTTTCAGAGTGTAACTCAATTCCTGGGTCAGGAAGATCCCCTGGAGAAGGGATAGGCACCCACTCCAGTATTCCTGGGCCTCCCTTGTGGCTCAGCGGGTAAAGAATCTGGCTTCAATGCAGGAGACCTGGGTTTGATCCCTGGGTTAGGAAGATCGCCTGGAGAAGGGAAAGGCTACCCACTCCAGTATTCTGGCCTGGAGAATCCCATGGACTGTATAGTCAATGGGGTCGCAGAGTCCATAGACTGAGCGACTTTCCCTTTAGTATTCTAGGCTTTGATTTAACCATCTGTGCAGGGAAGGCAATGTCATCTATTGAATACCCACACAGACTGGATTTTGAAACTTTATAAAACCAAGAAAAGCTTGACTGCATTTTAAGATGGAAAATCAAGGCACTTCCCTGATGGCTCAGTGGTAAAGAATCCACTTGTCAATGCAGAAGATACAGGTTTCATTCCTGATCCAGGAAGATCTCACATGCCACAGAGCAACTAAGCCCCCACACCACAACTGTTGAGCCCATGCTCTAGGGCCCAGGAGCCACAACTACTGAGCCCATGTGCTGCAACTACTGAAGCCCAAGCACCTAGAACCCGTGCTCCACAGCAAGAGAAGCCCACACATTGCAATTAGAGAGCAGCCCCCACTCTCCATAACTGGGAAAAAGTCCATGCAACTGCAGGAAAGCCCATGCAACTGGAGGAAAGTCCATGCACAAACAAAGATCCAGCACAGCCAAAAATAAATACAATTATAATTATTTTTAGAAAAGATGTAAAATCGAGGCTCTGGTTGTCAAGTCACATTGCTATGGTCTCAGCTAGTGAGGAGCAGAGCTGGGTCTCAAACTGCAGTCACCTGTCATCAAAGTCACAGTTCCCTCTGTACCCCTCCCATCCTCTGACTTCAGAACATCATAGTTCCTAGGGTAGGTCTGAGAACAGGAAGATACAGAACATGGCAGATCCCTGGATTCTTTAAACAATTATTTTGGCTGAATAAGAAGGGGTAGGGTAGTCAGTGGCAGTTCAATCTGTTCAGAGAAAAGGTATCACAATAAACCTTCTCATTCTCTTCCAAAGAGCAAACATATCCCCACCCCACCCCCCAAAAAAACCGTTCATTCATTCAATATATATTTCCTGAGCACCAGATGCTCTGTAAAGTCTAAGAGTAACAGCAGAGAACAAGGGTAAGGTCCCTGCTTCTAGTCAATGATCAAATTAAGTAAGATGCCTATTCAGTTCAGCCACTCAGTCGTGTCCGACTCTTTGTGACCCCATGGACTGTAGCACACCAGGCTTCCCTGCCCATCACCAACTCCCAGAGCTTATTCAAACTCATGTCTATCAAGTCAGTGATGCCATCCAACCATCTCATCCTCCGTCATCCCCTTCTCCTCCTGCCATCAATCTTCCCCAGCATCAGGGTCTTTTCCAATGAGTCAGTTCTTCACATCAGGTGGTCAAAGTATTGGAACTTCAGCTTCAGCATCAGTCCTTCCAATGAATATTCAGGACTGATGGTCTTTAGGATTAACTGGTTTGATCTTCTTGCACTACAAGGGACTCTCAAGAGTCTTCTCCAACACCACAGTTCAAAAAACTCAGCTTTCCTTATGGTCCAACTCTCACATCCATACATGACTAGTGGAAAAACCATAGGTTTGACTAGATGGACCTTGTTGGCAAAGCAATGTCTCTGCTTTTGAATATGCTGTCTAGGCTGGTTATAGCTTTTCTTCCAAAAAGCAAGTGTCTTTTAATTTCATGGCTGCAGTCACCATCTGCAGTGATTTTGGAGCCCTAGAAAATAAAGTCTGTCACTGTTTCCATTATTTCCCTGTCTATTTGCCATGAAGTGATGGGACTGGATCCCATGATCTTAGTTTTTTGAATGTTGAGTTTTAAGCCAACTTTTTCACTCTCCTCTTTCACTTTCATCAAGAGGCGTTTTAGTTCCTCTTAACTTTCTGCCATAAGGGTAGTGTCATGGGCATATCTGAGGTTATTGATATTTCTCCCAGCAATCTTGATTCCAGCTTGTGCTTCTTCCAGCCAAGTGTTTCTCATGATTACTCTGCATATAAGTTAAATAAGCAGGGTAACAATATACAGCCTTTACATACTACTTTCCCAATTTGGAACCAGTCTGTTTTTCCATGTCCGGTTCTAACTGTTGCTTCTTGACCTGCATACAGATTGCTCAGAAGGCAGGTATGGTGGTCTGATTTTCCCATATCTTTAAGAATTTTCCAGTTTGTTTTGATCCACCCAGTCAAGATCCTGATTAAGAGCCTGCATTTATTAAGCATTTTATAGCCCAGATATTTCTCCACCAAACATGGGTTTATTCAAGATCAGCAGAGAATTGCAGTTTGGGGTTTACAACCATCCAAATTCCTACCCAGCAAGGAAAGAAGAACTCTTTTATAGAAGGGGAAATAAAAGTTGGGAGGGCTACATTAAGCAGAGAGTCCATGGCTTTTCATTGTCTGAGTCCTTGCCTGGAAAGAGGAATGTTTCTTCTTTCTGTTGGGTTGGAGAAGGAAATGGCAACCTACTCCAGTGTTCTTGTCTGGAGAATCCTGTGGACAGGGGGGCCTGGTGGGCTGCCGTCCATGGGATTGCACAGAGTCAGACACGACTGAAGGGACTTGGCATGCATGCATGCATGCAGCTATGAGGCAGGGTGTCAGAGCTCCCCTGTTAGTCTCCCAACTCTATTTAATTGAGATTTTTGTTTGTTCGTTTTTTTTTTTTTCCACAAAAGCAAGAAGTGGATTCAAAGCAGCAGGTATAAAAGCCTTTGCCTCATCCCAGCCAGATGCCTCCCTCAGTGGTAGAACTGAGAACACAGGAAATCTTCTCAGTGCTTCAGGGAAAAGAATCATTGCTCAGGTAATTCCTACTTGCAGGAGAGAACAAATTTTCCTATCCAACTCTCCTCTTGGCCCTAGAGACTTCAAAAATAAACACTGCTAACAGAGGTCACTAGTGTCAGTTCACACGCCTGTGGTAATAGCCACCAGACAGTCCCTCTGAGGAGAATGACCTTTCCTTCAGGTGGGCCCACAGACCAGGAAAGCTGAGCCCTGCCTGCTCCATCCTGCCCCAGAGCCTTCAGGGCTTACAGCTCAGGCCTTGTCAGACCGCTTGAAAAGATCATAGAGCAGTCCCCAAAGAGGCAGTAAGAGCTGAGGGACATGTGCTTTTTTAAGATGAGCACATGACCATCTTTGATAGACTTTTTTTCCATTTTGGGGGTGGCAATAATGGAATACTCATTGAGTACGTATTTTTTAACTGATGCAAACCCACCCCTTCCTGCTTTGTTTCATAAGACAGAAGATGTAATTTTAGGGGTGTGGAAATGTTCGCATTCTGATCAGAATGACAAGCCAACCCAGTGCTTGAGTGGATGCCAAGATCAGCCCCGAGCAGCGCAGGACAACCACGGGGAAAAGCTTTTCCACCTCAGTCTCCGACTTTTCTCACTGGGTATTTTCTCTGCCCTCACTGTACAGTTTGCATTGTCTGTCCCCTCCCTGAGACATTCTAGTCAGGACTGGAAAGCAAAGGCCAGGAGCCTGTTTACAGGTGTCTTTGAAAGGGAAAGCTGGATGGATCTGGTGGCTGGTCCTGGGTGGTCTACAGACTCGAATATCATGGTGGACTCGTGAGCTGGGAGATGAGGCTGCAAGGTGGCTAATGCAGCAGTAGAGGAAATCTGGGTGGAACACTGTGGGAGGACTCCTGGGTACTGGCAGAGTTTTAGATCTTGACCTGGATGGGGTTACAGAGATGTCCTTTTACATCACAAAAAGTCATTGTCCTGAACATAAAGGTCATAAATGTATTTCTTTTCCATGCAGAGGGAATGCTTGTTGCATTTTATAATTTTTTTTTGAAACATGCCTTTTAAAAAGGCATCCTGAAGCATTTCTGGTTTAATCCCAATATTGCTGCCAAGTCCTCCTGATGGCGGGTGTAAGTCAGGAAACATCTGTGAAAGGGAAATGTCATTCTCTGGATACCCAAAAAAAGAGGAATTTGGTTTTTTTTTCTGTGGGAGACAGCAGACAGGGGAGAGATGGCCTTCCTTCTGCAGGGCTGTAGGATCGGAGCTGGTGGGTGTCGGCACCAGGTGAGGAGGATCAGGGAGGCAGGGTGGCCATCTGGCAGCTGCTGAAAGACAGAGCTGCCAGGGGCCCCTGCAGAAGCCGGCATCCTGAGCTCTGCTACTGTCACGGCAGATTATGTGAGGTAAAACGTGTTCTTTATAAAGCCACTCCCAACTTTTCATTAGCTTGCTTTTCTCTTAACAAGAAAACTAATCAGGAGAAACAGCCAGAGATCCCCAAGCTGGACCTGAGTTCTCTCTCCAGCGTGGCCAAATGTGGCTGAACCCAGACCAAATAGAGATGTTTACTGACAGCCTAATAAACAAATGGGCCCCTTTGGATGTAACCTTGATGAATGGAGCATCCAGGTGTTTTCAATAATGGCAATAAGCACTGCAACTCAAAGTATTTCTGATTCAAGTATAATGCATTATTAGGCCATTAGAGGCTGAGCACAGAGGACCATTTGGACACGCCCTATCAATAATGCTGCTTCCAAGCCTGCATTTAGGCCTGGGGAATTAGTCATCCTGATATTCTATTTAATAAAAACCTCAAGAAGAAGCATCAAAAATCACATTACATTTTAACAGGGTTACAGCAGCCCAGGAGAACCACAAGTTTAATTTTCATAAGAGCATTCATTCCTCAATTATGTCAGACATGAAAATGTAAATGGCAAATTTAATGCTAACAATATCCCTCAAAGCACATTGGCAGGTAAAGGCGCATTATATTGAGTGGATGCTGGCTGCATATTAAGCAGCACCCGAAGTGAGATGTTGCAGGGGTGGCAGGGGGAGGGGTGGGGGTGAAGAGAGGAGGAGGGATTCAGGCTACTTAGCTAGGCTGCTCCTGGAAGAGCTATAGCCTTAAAGCAGCAGGGCAGGGAGAAAGGACGACAGAACTACCAACGAAGATGAAACTTGCAAGTCTTAGGAATGTGGGCTTCCTGGCACCCCCTCACGGCATTTCCCATAGGTGCCGAAAACCCAGTGTTTCTGTTCAACGACAGCAGTCAAAAGGTGCTAAAGAAGGCATTCAAGGGCTAAAAGTGAGCACAACTTCCAAGGGATTTCCAGGAATTGTATGACATGTGAAATGGAATTTGTATTTTAAACAGGTTAGGGACTCTCCCTCCCTCAGCTTTCTGGTCAAGAATACGGTAGAAAGAGAGAGTATTGTTTATATTTTTATCAGAAGCCACTGACATCAATCACCAAACAATTTCATTTCTTTTTTCCATAACAAAAATTGTCTCTGAAAGATGTTCATGATGTTTTGATTAGTTTTTTTTTAAAAGTGATCAATGGCCCCCAAAAAAGTCTGATATTACTTATGTACAAGCATACCTCAGAGATATTGCAAACTCAGTTACAGACCACCGCAATAAAGTGAATATTGCAATAAAGCAAGGCACACACATTTTTGTGTGAGCAAATAAAACATAAGAAAACAATGTATATTAATTTTTAATTAATTTTAAAATATTTAATTTTATTTTAAAATTAAGTCCCCCTTAATTTTAAAAAATATTTCATTGTTAGAAAACACTATCATCTGACAACATGAGCTTGCCAGAAGTCTTCCATTTGTAAAACGCACAGTATCTTTGAAGCACAGTAAAGCAAACTGCAATAAAATGAGATATGCCTGTACATGCATAAGAAGTCATCTGAAATATTATATACCAAACTGCTAAGGGTATCTAATGAGCATGCATTTACCTTTATAAGCAAAAATAATAATGACAAAGATTTTTTAAAGATAGAAGCCCCATTAGAGAATGTCCATTCATGGATAGAGCCATTTCTCTGATGACAGGCAGTTGTATCATTCCTTCTGAGTTACTCTGTGTTTGTAATTAAATCAGAATCATAAAACATGAGAGCAGAAAGAAAGCTCAGATGCAGTCTAGTCTCATCCTTCCCTTCACTGTGGAGGAAGCAAAGAGCCAGAGAGGTTCATTCATTTAAGAAAGATTTGCCAAGAGTCTGAGGTGTGCCAGGCAGGACTCGAGGCTCTGGGCTTCCCTCCAGGGAATCATCGAAGCCACAGACTGAAAACTCTAGGCAAATATATCACTGATAACTGGATTCCGTGTAACCTGACATGCGACAGCAAATTTTACCATGCTTTCCTTTTGTTGGAAATTCACCTTTCTAAAGATCTATTCAGATATTTGTTATTTCAAATGATGTAATGAGTCATTGGTATAAATATTCTTTTCTCTTTTCATATGAGAAAGCCTTCATAAAGGTTAAAAAAAGGAAAAATTTCAAACTATATTATTTTATATGTGAAAGATCCAATAGGGAAAACATAAGGAAGTATGCACATTAAGTTGATGAAAACAAGCTTTTATTAAGTGTATACCTCTTTTAAGACTCTGTGATGATTGCTAAGGATACAGCATCTCACAGTCTGGGGAAGGAGCTAAGCACATAAACAAATAAGACAGTACAGTGCCATATAGGTCTGCGTGAAACTGCATATCAGATGTGGCATGGTATTGAGGGGTCAGTAGTGACTTTGGGGGAGGTTTTAGTGAAGGATTCACTGGGGTAACATCCAAGTTGAGTTTTTAGTAATGAACAGGCATTTGCCCAATGTATATAAGAAGTAAAGGGCATTTATGCAAAAGGAACAGCAGTTGCTAAGGTTGTTATGTATTAAATCACATGATGTACGAGATATGCTAGTGCACAGGGTGAAGGACCCCATGGGAGGGGAGTGAAAGGGGCAGGGAGGCAGGAGCCAGAGCACGGTGGGCTCCTATACCATGAAAAGAAGTTAGATTTTATTGCAACAGCTGTGTGAAAAGAAAAGTGTCCTGATCAGGTTTTCATTTTATAGACAGTATTTTGATAGCTAAGGAATGGGACTAGAAGGCATCAGATGGAAGTGAGGAGACTAGAAAACTAATGAAAATAATAGTCCAGGTAAAAAAAAAATGAGGCTAGGGCTGTAACTGAAAGGCAAGGGGGGAAGGGATAAGTGAAAGAGACACTTAGGAGGTAAAATCTTTAGGGCGTATTGGATGTGGGATGAGAAGGAGCGAGAATCAAGGATGAACTTGGGGTTGGGAGGTTTGACTTTGGAATCTTCAGGAGCGATGATGTCTCCTAGTAAATAGAAAAATCAAGAGAGGAGTTTGGTGGGCTAGAGTAGGGAATTAATTTAGCTTTAGACAGGTGAGTTTGAGGAGGCTTTGGGACATTCAAGGAAAATTTTTGATGGACATTGGCTATGGCACTCCAGAGAAAGTTCTACCTAGAGACACAGACTTGTAAGCTTCATCACATGATAGTGGTTTAAACTCTGAGAGTGAATTAGCTTTTTGGCCTAGGGAGAAAATGAATGACAAGAAAAGGGTGTAGCTACTAAGGAACAAAAATGTTAAGATCCACATAGAGCAATAAAAACCAAAGAGGATGACAAAGAACAGTCAGAGAAGTAGTGAAATAGCCTGACAGTAACCAGATTACAGACTAACAGAGCAGTTTGGGGGGAAGAACTGAGTCATACTTCTTTAGTCACGGGAAGGCTCTCATGAAACATGCGGCATGAATAACGGGGGAGGCATCAAGTCTCACAGTGGTGGGTGAGCTAGCTGCATGCATGGAAGCCCACACAGATGACAGGAAGCCAGCTGTCAAAGATGGGGAGGAGGTTAGCATTGTGAAGCAGGCATGGCACTTTGGGGTCCCTTGAGTAACTTAAAATAAGACCTAGAGTTACCAAATCAGAGGAAACACACCAAACCATAGGAAATGTTATTGGTGCCTTATTTCTGGCTAGAGTTCAGGGTAACTGAGGCAAGGTATGTAAAGCCCAAGCTCCCAGACATTCTTAACAGGATTTTAAAATATTTTTAATTGGAGGAATTCCCCGGTGGTCCAGTGGTCAGAACTCGGCGCTTTCACTGCAGTGCTGTGCTGTGCTTAGTCACTCAGTCGCGTCAGACTCTTTGCGACCCCATAGACTGTAGCCCGCCAGGCTCCTCTGTCCATGGGATTCTCCAGGCAGGAATACTGGAGTGGGTTGCCGTGCCCTCCTCCAGGGGATCTTCCCTACCCAGGGATCAAACCCAGGTCTCCTGCTTTGCAGGCAGATTCTTTACCAGATGAGCCACCGGGGAAGCCCAAGAATACTGGAGTGGGTAGCCTGTCCTTCCTCCAGGGAATCCTGCTGACCCAGGAATTGAACTGGGGTCACCTGCATTGCAGGGGGATTCTTTACCAGCTGAGCTCCCAGTGAAGACCTTCACTGCAGTGACCTGGGTTCAATTCCTGGTCCAGGAACTGAGATCCTGCAAGCTGCATGGTGTGGCTGAAAAAATTAATTTAAATTACAATTTTTTTAATTTTAATTAAAAAAAGAGGAAACTCTTTTTTTTTCTTTTCATCACATATCATCCCATATCATATATCATGATCCATTCCCATCTTCAGCTCCTTCCCGACACTTAACAATCCATATCCTATGACAGGAGTAGGGAGAGCTTTATTAAGAGAAATGGGAGGCATTTGCCAGCCACAGTGATCTCCACCTTATCGTGGCTGTGTCTGTCTTCTCCCTGTCAGCAGTAAGCATCTGTCACATACTGACCATCTTGACTCTTGGGGTTTCTTTCTGATGTCCAGCATCAAAAGAGCTGAGAGGTTTCAAATCACATTCATTCTACAAGTCAGCTGGGGAGATGGTACAATGTGAATATTCTAAGACAAAGAGTTACACTTTGTCTCCATGTAGTGAACCAGAAGACAAGATAACACAGGCAGGATGAGGCAAGGATCTTATTTAAGCCAGTAGAACAATGGGGAGACATTCTAACTAGAGATCTGACTCTGAGTTCTTGTCACATCAAGGCTATCCACTCCAGCATTCTTGGGCTTCCCTGGTAGCTCAGACAGTAAAGAATCCACCTGCAAGGTGAGAAACCTGGGTTCAGTCCCTGGGTTGGCAAGATCCCCTGGAGAAGGGAATGGGTACCTACTCCAGTATTCCCAGCCTGGAGAATTCCATGGACAGAGGAGCCTGGCAGGCTACAGTCCATGAGGTCGCAAAGAGTTGGACACGACTGAGCGGCTTTCACTTTCAGTTTCTGGTCACATCAGAGTCTGTAAGCATTTCTCCCCTTTGCCTGGAGCCATCATGTACCACTGCTGAAGAGCATGGTAAGACAAGAGACAGGTTAAGAATGAGGAAATTGTGCATTATATAATAGCCAAGTGCATAGAGGGCAAACACCTGATATTGGGCTGAGAGAGTAGCCTCCTGTCCTCTAGCTTCATGTTTCCATGTGAGGGACGTGACTCTTGGCCTCTCCTTCACCCTCTGGCCCGAAAATAGCAGTGAACTATTGGACTGTTTAATTTGGATCAAACACTTGTCTGCAATTGCATCTGTGTGGAGCTCTGTAGAAGTCCCCACCAGCAGAAGGCACTGCTTCTCTTCTAGGTTTCCTGGAGAAACAGAGCATTGGGTGACAATTTCTGTGAGGCACCTGGATGAGCACTTTGCACAAAATAAATTTACAATGGTAGTCTTTATATGCACCAAGTATTAACTTCCATTGGCAAATATACTGTGTGCCCAGTATTTGATTTTGCCCAGAAGAGATTGACAATAACAAGCACACGTTAACTGAATGGGATTTGGAATACTGAAGGAGCCAGGGGAGAAATATTCAGAAGGTATTCAAGCCTTTCTCTGCGCTGGGCCCCGAGTCTTATGTACATTAAGACCATCTCATCTTCACAGTAATTCCATTTGATAGTTAGGGAAATAATGTCAGAGAGACTAGGCAACTTGCCATGATGGCACAGGTGAAATGAGACAGAACCTGCATTTAAATGCCTCAGGTCTGTCGAATTCCAAAGCTGAATTGCTCAACCAGTCAGCTGCACTGCCAAATGGCAAGTAATTTGTTTCCTGAATTTTCTATTTGTTTATAGTTCAGCCTTATGTCAGAGCAGAGAACCCATTGTCAAGGAACAGCAGAAATGTTTGAGTTTTTACTTAGTTCAGAAAATTCATAGGATCTGGTAGGAAACTTTTATCTAGTGCTCTATCTAAGGAAGATTTTCCTGAAATCAAAGCTGTTGCTGCTTAGGGAAGTGGCAGGAACATGGGCTTTGAGAAAGACAGTCCAGAGTTAGAATCCTAGCTCTGTCTCTTATTAACTGAGGGACACTAAGTTTCCCCATTTGGAAATGGGGCTGATGATGCCATGCCAAGCTTAGTCGCTTCAGCCCTATCCAACTCTTTTGCCGTCACATAGACTGTAGCCCACCACCCTCCCCTGCCTATGGGATTTTTCAGGCAAAAATACTGGGGTGGGTTGCCATGCCCTCTTCCAGAAGATCTTCCCAACCCAGGGATCAAACTCATGTCTCCTGCATTACAGGCAGATTCTTTACCACTGAGCCACCAGGGAAGCCCATATAAAACACTTGCATGCCATAGTATATACCTGCATACTATAGTATGCTCCCAGGTTGTAGTATACCACATACTGTATACTACAGCCTGCCTTCATATAAAACACCTGCATGCCATAGTATATACCTGCATGCCATAGTATATACCTGCATGCCATAGTATATACCTGCATGCCGTCGTATCTACCTGCATGCCGTAGTATATACCTGCATGCCGTAGTATATACCTGCATGCCGTAGTATATACCTGCATACTATAGTATGCTCCCAGGTTGTAGTATACCACATACTGTATACCACAGCCTGCCTTCATATAAAACACCTGCATGCCATAGTATATACCTGCATGCCATAGTATATACCTGCATGCCGTAGTATATACCTGCATGCTGTAGTATATACCTGCATGCTGTAGTATATACCTGTATGCTATAGTATATACCTGCATGCCATAGTATATACCTGCATGCTATAGTATGCTCCCAGGTTGTAGTATACCACATACTGTATACTATAGTCTGCCTTCGTAATGTTGGTTCTCTTCCTTCCTTCAAGTTGTGAAAATTATAGAAAGTGATGATGATGATACATCTTGCATTCCAAAAACAGATGTTAAGAGAGTTGTTCGGTCACTAAATCCTGTCCCACTCTTTGCAACCCCATGGACTGCAGCACACCAGGCTTCCCTGTCCTTCACTATCTGCCAAAATTTGCTCAAACTCATGTCCATTGAGTCGGTGATGCCATCCAACCATCTCATCCTCTATTGCCCCTTTCTCCTCCTGCCTTCAATCTTTCCCAGCATCAGGGTCTTTTCCAATGAGTTGGCTTTTTGCATCAGGTAGCTAAATACTGAAGCTTCAGCCTCAGCTGAATATTTACTTCCAATAAAATATTCAGGTTGATTTCATTTAGGATTGACTGGTTTGATCTCCTTGCTGCCCAAGAGACTCTCAAGAGTCTTCTCTGGCACCACAATTCAAAAGCATCAATTCTTTGTTGCTCAGCCTTTTTTATGGCCCAGCACTCACATCTGTACACAACTATTGGAAAAACTATGAACAAAGCTGGTGGAGGTGATGGAATTCCAGTTGAGCTATTTCAAATCCTGAAAGATGATGCTGTGAAAGTGCTACACTCAGCAAATTTGGAAAACTCAGCAGTGGCCACAGGACTGGAAAAGGTCAGTTTTCATTCCAATCCCAAAGAAAGGCAATGCCAAAGAATGCTCAAACTACCACACAATTGCACTCATCTCACACACTAGCAAAGTAATGCTCAAAGTTCTCCAAGCCAGGCTTCAGCAATATGTGAACTGTGAACTTCCAGAGTTTCAAGCTGGTTTTAGAAAAGGCAGAGGAACCAGAGATCAAACTGCCAACATCCGCTGGATCATTGAAAAAGCAAGAGAGTTCCAGAAAAACATCTATTTCTGCTTTATTGACTATGCCAAAGCCTTTGACTGTGTGGATCATGATAAACTCTGGAAAATTCTGAAAGAGATGGAAAAACCAGACCACCTGACCTGCCTCTTGAGAAACCTGTATGCAGGAAGCAACAGTTAGAACTGGACATGGAACGATAGACTGGTTCCTATAGGAAAAGGAATATGTCAAGGCTGTATATTGCCACCTTGCTTATTTAACTTCTATGCAGAGTACATCATGAGAAACGCTAGGCTTGAGGAAGCACAAGCTGGAATCAAGATTGCTGGGAGAAATATCAATAACCTCAGATATGCAGATGACACCACTCTTATGGCAGAAAGTGAAGAAGAACTAAAGGGCCTCTTGATGAAAGTGAAAGAGGAGAGTGAAAAAACTGGCTTAAAGCTCAACATTCAGGAAACAAAGATCATGGCATTTGGTCCCATCACTTCATGGCAAATAGATGGGGAAACAGTGGTAACAGTGGCTGACTTTATTTTCTAAGGCTCCAAAATCACTGCAGATGGTGATTGCAGCCATGAAATTAAAAGATGCTTACTTCTTGGAAGGAAAGTTCTGACCAACCTAGACAGCATATTCAGAGAAGGTGATGGCACCCTACTCCAGTACTCTTACCTGGAAAATCCCATGGACGAAGGAGCCTGGTAGGCTGCAGTCCATGGGGTCATTAAGAGTAGGACATGACTGAGCAACTTCTCCTTCACTTTCACTTCCATGCATTGGAAAAGTAAATGGCAACCCACTCCAGTGTTCTTGCCTGGAGAATCCCAGGGACGGGGGAGCCTGGTGGGCTGCCGTCTATGGGGACGCATAGAGTGACTGAAGCGACTTAGCAGCAGCAGACAGCATATTAAAAAGCAGAGACATTACTTTGTCAACAAAGGTCCGTCTAGTCAAGGCCATGGTTTTTCCAGTGGTCATGTATGAATATGAGAATTGGACTATAAAAAAAGCTGAGTTTAGAAGAATTGTTGCTTTTGAACTGTGGTATTGGAGAAGACTCTTAAGAGGCCCTTGGACTGCAAGGAGATCCAACCAGTCCATCCTAAAGGAGATCAGTCCTGAGTCTTCATTGGAAGGACTGATGTTTAAGCTGAAACTCCAATACTTTGGCCACCTGATGTGAACAGCTGACTCATTTGAAAAGACCCTGATTCTGGGAAAGACTGAGGGCAGGAGGAGAAGGGGACGACAGAGGACGAGATGGTTGGATGGCATCACTGACTCAATGGACATGGGTTTGGGTGGACTCTGAGAGTTGGTGATGGATAGGGACACCTGGCGTGCTGCAGTTCATGGGGTCCCAAAGAGCTGGACACAACTGAGCGACTGAACTGAACTGAACTGGAAAAACCATAACTTTGACCTAAATGGATCTTTGTTGGCAAAGTGGTGTCTCTGCTTTTTAATATGCTCTCAGGTTTGGCATAGCTCTCCTTCCAAGGAGCAAGAGTCTTTTAATTTCATGACTACAGTCACCATTCGCAGTCATTTTTGGAGCCCAAAAGAATTAAATCTGTCACTATTACCACTTTTCCCGCTTCTATTTGCCATGAAGTGATGGGACCAGTCATGTCCAACTCTTCACAGCCCCACAAACTGTAGTCTCCCAGGCTCCTTTGTCTTTGGAACTTTTCCAGGCAAGAACACTGGAGTAAATTGCCATTTCCTACTCTAAGGGATCTTTCTGATCCAAGGATCAAACTCTCATTTCCTGCATTGGCAGGTGGATTCTTTACCACTAGCACCATGTGGGAAGCCCTTGAGAGAGGATAGTAATAATTCAAAACTGATCAGACGACCTAAAGCCAGGCTTCTTTCCATTCACATCCCAGTGAGAATCAGTTCCTTATCAACTACTCAGGAAAATATACAAAACCCAAACCTCACTGGAGGCATCAAGCATGGTAGACAGTTTCCTGAGATGAAGCATAGTGATCCCTATCTCCAGGTATTCATACCCTTGTGTAATCCTCTCCCCTCGAGTATGGGCTGGACTTGGTACTCACTTGTAAAGAATAGCAAACCGCAAAAGCAATAGTATGTCATCTCTGAGATTAGGTTAAGAAACTGCAACTTCCATCTCCCTACTTTTCCTTTTCCCTTTCCTTCAGTGTCTATTCCTTCTTCCCTTTGGCAAATGTTTTGGCCATGTCAGGCACAAATCACCAACATCTCTCCAGTTTTGTCTCTCCTGGCTCTAACAAAGCTCATGGATAGGGCAGGCAAAAAAACTGTTTGCCTTAGAGGGTGGGGTCCAGAGGAGACAGTGAACACTCAGGATCAATGTTTGACCCTCTCGCACCCAGGGATGGGCTTGGACTGCTCCCCAAACAAGCACAAACTCCATGGTTTGTGCACTTCAGCATAAAAGAACATCAGATCCTTAGAGAAGTTAATGCTGCCAGTGGACAATCTAGAGGTGTTAACCGCCATGTCTAGAGAAATTAGATCCCCTGGCCTGAAATTTTCCACTGAGAACTTTTTATAGTTTCTATTTCCATTTGTAATTATATTTGGGAAGGGTGGACTTAACAGATACTTTTGAGCTAGAGATGTTTTACATGCTCATGAATTAAATAAGGGTTTTATCCTACAGCCAAATTATTTTTTTTAAAAAAATGTCTCAGGCAGGAAGAAAGCCAAGTTCTACCAAGACAGAATTTCTCAAGGTCTTGGAAGCCAGTGTCTGGTTGAAAATTTGCTACAGCCTCATTTGGGGCATTCAGATAACTCTGACTATACCCTGATAGGCTGTTTGAGTCATTATCTCCCCTAAGAAGATCCAGTTCCAAGAGCAGGAAATTAAATAGCTTATTTTAGCCAAGAAGACTGCTGTAAATTAGCTAACTCCATTACTTTCATTGCAGTGCTTATCTCACCCTAAAGGACAGCCTTGGGGCGGCAAAGAAGCTCTTAACTGCTGAGAATGGGAGGGGCTCCCGCTGCACTAAGGCGCAGCCTCAGGAGTGTCTGCAGGGAGGACAGTGCCATTAGGTGCCCTAAATGCCACCACTTTGGGTTCAAACAGGATTCTCTCTGATAATTTTTAACAAATCAGTGAGCTCTGTGAGGACGAGGATGTAATCCTTTATCTATGAGTGTATTCTAAGGTGCTCTGTTTTCAGCCAAAGCCAAACTTTCTAACCTCTGAAAAGGGGGTGACAATACCCATACGCTAGAAGCTGCAGAGAACATTATAAGTTATTCACCCAGAGTCCCTAACATGGTTCCTGGCATAAGTAACACTCAATATTCTTATACTTAAATTAATGAATGAGTAAGTGAATATCGCATAAGCAATCATGGAGATAAAATTAACCTTAAAAAATCTTTATTTTTGTGTTTGCTATCTGTCAGACACCATTTTTAATGGACAGAGAGCATCAAAATATGTAGCAGAGAAGAACAATGTTTTTGCAACCTGCTCTACTAGTATAAAATTTAATAGAGCAAAAATAACTTATTATCATTATGGCCATTTTACAGGTGAGCAAAATGAGTATTTCAGGGGTTAAGTAATTTGCTGAAGCTATTCATAAGTATGCAATAAGGTTTTCATAATTACATGAGTATCTGTTGAGTATGTCAGTTCAGTTCAGTTCAGTCGCTCAGTCGTGTCCGACTCTTTGCGACCCCAAGAATCGCAGCACACCAGGCCTCCCTGTCCATCACCAACTCCCGGAGTTCACTCTGACTCACGTCCATCGAGTCAGTGATGCCATCCAGCCATCTCATCCTCTGTCGTCCCCTTCTCCTCCTGCCCCCAATCCCTCCCAGCATCAGAGTCTTTTCCAGTGAGTCAACTCTTCCCATGAGGTGCCCAAAGTACTGGAGTTTCAGCTTTAGCATCATTCCTTCCAAAGAAATCCCAGGGCTGATCTCCTTCAGAATGGACTGATTGGATCTCCTTGCAGTCCAAGGAACTCTCAAGAGTCTTCTCCAACACCACAGTTCAAAAGCATCAATTCTTCGGCACTCAGCCTTC
This sequence comes from Ovis canadensis, assembly GCF_042477335.2. Lineage (NCBI taxonomy): Eukaryota > Metazoa > Chordata > Mammalia > Artiodactyla > Bovidae > Ovis > Ovis canadensis. Next base: position 76,413,677 of record NC_091248.1, on the reverse strand, counting down.
TTCACAGTCCAACTCTCACATCCATACTACATACATTAGCTCTTTTACTATTTCAGCAGCCTCATCATTATGCTATGGACTATTAACTCCACATAACAAAGGAAGAAAGAGAGGCTCAGAGGAGTGAAATGTTTATGATCTGTTAGCGGCAGAGCAGGGACTCACACCCAGATGGTCCCGGTGGCAAAGTCCATGTGCTTCATCCCAACATTGACCCATTAAAGTAGGTGCACCTTCTACCATAGGGTAGGAACTCCCTGTGAGGGTGTCAGTCTCAGGGAACAGGATGGGTCATATTCAGTCTCATGTCCTTCTCAGGACTGGCACAGTGCCTGTCTACAAATAAGCATTTGAAAAATATGGCACCTATTCTCTGCTCATGCTTGGGAAATGCTCTGCAAGCCTCTTACATAAGGTAGCTGGCATCTGTTGAGGAAGTGTATTAGAGTTCTCCAGAAAAACAGAATCAATAAAATGTGTGTGTGTGGAAACAGATCTATTTTTAGAAATTGACTCATACAATTATGGTGACAGGCAAGGTGCAAATCTACAGTATGGGCCAACAGGTTAGGAACTCAGGAAGAGCCAGTCCTCAGTTCCAGTCCCAAGGCCATCTGCCAGCAGAATTCTCTTTTGCTTGGAAGAGTACAGTCTTTTGTTCATTCAGGGCTTCACCTGATTGGGTGCAGCCCACTCACATTATGGAGGACAATCTACATTACTCAAAGTCCACCAATTTAAATGTTAATCTCATCCAAAAACACCCTCACAGAAACATCTAGAATAATGTTTGACTACATGGCTGGGCACCATGGCTCAGCTAAGGGGACATATAAACTTACCAATCATAAGAAGTTAGACAAAAACATTTAAAAATATGCACATGGGTCCATAGCTCTGCCTTCAAGAGACAAGCAGAGGACATACCACACTCTCTGACTGGCAGAGTCCACTTATGTACAAGCTACTACTTTATTGGCAATGTTTTGTAGTGAAATGTACTGAGAGTAACTGATGAAGGTACTGAGGAATCATGCAGGGCTCTAGACTGGACAGTGAACCTATGGCAGGGAAGCCCAAGGAGAAGCAGTTGGATGTCTCCTAGGAAGAAATTCAAATGATGAGGCAGGTCATGAGTCTGTGCAGCTGGGCCCCAAAAGGACACACACAGGTGACATCCCCTAACTCATGGGATGTAGCACAGTCTGGGGTCTGACATGGGTTCATATACTTATTGCTTTTTCAGAACACTAGAGAGGTTCATCTTCTCAAGCAGCACACATAAACTAAGTTCAAGAGACCAATGTGAAAACAGAAAAGATTTTCTTAAACTCCAGTTAGTAACTGCCATGAGCCAGGTTGATCTTCTTCAAGTAAATCAAATGACTTTGTTCAAAACCTTCAAATGAATTAAAGTCAAGGGAGTCTTTGCACTGCAAGTTCTGAGTCTGGATTCTACCTCTGTTTCTGACCCCATGCCCTAACACCTGCAGCCACCTTCCACGTGTACTCAAGCCAATATGGCTTCTTGCTGTTCTTTCATCATGTTATCCTTATGCATCCCCTCTGCAGGGCAATTGCCTCCTTGCTGACCAGCCCATTCTTTCTTTCAGCAGGTTTATAGATCAAGGAACTAAGTGTGGCCTCCAGTCAACAACCATGGACAAACTGAGGTCTGCAGGCCAACATCCTATAAAAGGAATCAAATTCTACCATCAACCATGTGGGTGAGCTGGAAAGGGCACCCTGCTCCAGTTAGACCTTGAAAGGACAGCAGCCCTGGAGACACCTTGTTTGCAACTTTATGAGAGACCTGGAGCTAGAGGACCCAGGTAAGGCATGCCCAGATTCCTGACTTGCAGAAACCATGAGATGATATATCGGTTGTTTTAAGCTGGCCAAGTTTTGGAGTAATTTGTTACAAAGCAATAGATAGCTAATATATCAAGTGACTTAAGCACTGCACAATTTTTCATGTGAGTAAATATGGTCCAGAAAACAGAAATAATTAAAATCAGTTCCAAGCTTTACTGATATTTTGTAAAGAAAGTGAAGGCAGGAGAAAAGACCACAGAAATGATGTTATAAAGGAGAAGAAGCATAAACATTTCTTGTGTTAGTCATGGTAAGCTAATCTGAGAACAAACAACCCCGAATTATCTTGTTTGTAAAAGTCTTGTTTTTCCTCCCGCTAAGTCCAGTAGTTAATGACTATCTTCCAAGAGTAGGATGGCTAATCATTCTAGTTTTCTCAGAACTTGAGGGCTTCACAGGACACAAATGCTCTGTACTAAAACCAGAAAAGCCTCAGGCAAACCAGGATGAGTTGGTCACCTATCCAAAAATGAGTCCTTGAGCCAGCTCAGGTTCTTCATTGATTCTTCCACATTTACTCACATTCCATTAGTGAGGACTAATCACATGGCCCCACCACAGACTTCCTGATGGAACAGTAGACAAGAATCCACCTGCCAATGCAGGGAACATGGGTTTGATCTCATCCAGGAAGATTCCACATATCTCAGAGCAACCAAGCCCATGTGCCACACCTGCTGAGCCTGGGCTCTGGAGACTGTGAGCTGAAACTACTGAGCCCACGTGTAGCAACCTCTAAAAAAAAGCCCATGTGCCTACAGCCCATGCTCTGCAACAAGAGGAGCCACAGCAATAGAAGCCTGTGCACCAGAGTAAAGAGTAGCCCTCATTCACGACAACTAGAGAAAGCCGCACGCAGCAGCGAAGACCCAGCACAGCCAAACATGCAAATAAATAAATAGTAGTCACATGGCCCCACCCAGATGCAAAGCAGCTGGCAGCTGGGTCTCCGGAAAGAAAAAATGGGTTAATGAGCATGTCACCAGTCTTTTTCCAATGCCCCAGCTTCCTATGGAGTCACAAGGGTGTTCTGAGAATGCATATTTGCAGTTAAACTTCCTCTCACTTAGTAGGCCACCTTGACTTCATGGAGTGGCCAGAGTCAGTCAGTTATCAGAGATAAAGATTCTCTAATGCAGGAAGCCAGCTACAATAAGAAGAAACCATTCTGCAGATAAAACAAAGAAGGAATAAAGGAAGAAAAGGGGATAAGCTAACCAAATCTCTTTTCAAGTCAAAGAATCAAAAAGTGATCACTTATAGTTCTTGCCCCTCTCCTGAAAATTAAATCTATATGCCTGTGTATGTGTATAACAATTCCTAGGTATAGAATAATACTTGTTAGTGGTAAAGGGAAGAAGGTTTACATTCTCAGACGATTTCTATCTTGCATCTGTCTTGCATTAAGAAATACTACTGCACAATTTAGACACATTTTTTTAAATAATTAAAGTTTAAGATTGAATTTTATATAGTTTTCCAGAAGAATCTCTTGCCTGGGCTATGTAAAAATTTTCCTCCAAGATGGGAGATGCTGCTTAATACAGTTTTACCTGATTTCCCCTGATGGGACAGTGTTAGTCCCCATCAAAGAGTTATGACGACAAAGGTGTTAATATTACCAGAGCTAAAGTAAAGACCAGTCAAGAATCTAGAATCCAGAGAAAAATTCTATCAGTAAAGGTCTTTGGGTAACTGTTGTTGCCAGATTGAACTGGTTACATGATATGTGACCGAAAGTATCATGGTTCTTTGAGCTCAGGACAAAGTTCTGGAGGTCACAACAGAAGGGGTTCAGGTTGAAAGAGGTTCCAAAGATCAGGGGAAGAGGAATAAGAAGACTAGCAATTATAAGACTAGTAACTACTGTACATTTGATACCATGTGATGGTTTTCCTGCTAATGTTTGCCTACCTACTATACACTCACTTCAGTCTGTGGTTTATCCAAATTGTTGTGTCTTTGGCCTCCTCCAGCATAACTATCTTGGGGAAACTAAGGTGACACAGTGGTAATTAAATAGCTGTGAGGACATCAGTTCCTGCCGTCATGGGGTAAAGATGCCCCAAAGCACTGCTTTGGTTTCTGGAGTATACTCAGTTCAGTTCAGTTCAAGCCCAAATGTGGAAAGAAGCAGTAGCAGAATGCTGGAAAGATCAAGCTCTTTCACAGTGGAAGCTTCAGTGGCTGGTGAGCACAATCCAGTAAAGTGAGATGAGAAGGAAGGAGCAGTCAGTGCAGATGAATAAACGACTCCTTCCATGCAACCCTTTATCTGAATTTGTCAAAAAAACAAATACTCGACAGGAAATACATAACCCTAAAATAGTAGCCTGATACATTTATTAGCTATAACTGAGTTTTCTAAAGACACAGCAGAGTTAATTCAGTGTTCATGCTTAGAGGAAGACTTAAACGACTGGCCCCTTCTACTATTTAAAATTTAGAAAACCAGAATGTTCCTGATGAGAATCAGATCGCTATATCGCATGAAGAAATATGCCTAGAAATATGGCACTAAATGTCTGCCTCACCCTGTTTGGGTACCATTTTGCAAATGGTGAGTCAAGTAAATATAGCTAGTCCATGTGAAGGCACTAGAGGTAAAAATTCTCAATATCTGGTGCCCAAACATGATCAAAGACAGTGAGACCTGATGTGTAATTTGTCTGCTAGCTCAGACCGCTCTTCTAAATAAGATTTTAAACTTGATTAAGATACCTGAAATACACACTATGCAAAGAACTATATACACATTTATCTCTTTATCAACTATCTATGTGTTTATCTATGTATGTATCTATCCATGTTATTGTAGATTAACTTAAGCACAAATACATACAATTACAAAGTCAAATAGTATACAAGTCTAATGACATCATACTTCTGGAATTATCTACCAGTCCTTATCACCAGGAAATGTTGCCAGGCTAAACTGGTTTTCAGCTATTACTCCCTGGGAGACAACTGACAATGTCTGAAGACATTTTTTACCTTTACAAGTTAGGGGTGGGGTGTCACTGGCATTTAGTGTGTAGAGGCCAGGGATGCTGCTAAACACTCTACAGTGTGGGTTCTTAGTTGCAAACTACAAAATCAACTCTACTTAGTTTAAACAACAAATGAATCTTTTCAAGGCTATCAAGCAGCTCACAGTATTTCCAGCGGAGTCAGAGAGTCAGTCTTAGAGCTAAACAGCTGAAGTAATGCCCAAACACCAGTGCAACAAAGACAGTACATACACAGCATGGGTGCTTTGCCACCACCTTCACCAAAAAAGTGCTAGCCAGCCCTGCTTTCTCTTACTGATTACTTCTGAATCGGAATTTCACACAGTGTGCCTAGTTGACAGAGATTAAAGTAATGCCTTGCAATACATGATGGGGCCATGGAAAAGATGGAAAAACAGCTAATTTGTGGATGCATGAGATGATAGCCAGTTTTTAAAAAGCATAGTGAGTAGCACAGCTGTGAGACTGAAAGCCAAAGGAATTCGTGATCACCTTACTGTAACTGAAATAACATTTTATTATAAACACCACATTTATTTATAACAAATCTATATTAAATAAGTAAAGTGTTTTTAAACAGAGACACTCATAAACCAAGGTTATGTATTGAGCAGTTGATGAAACTGTGATGAGAGGCTTGCAAGAGCCCCAACCTGTATTTCCTCTGGAAGCAGTGATTCCTTACTCACTAGTTCAGTATTTGTGGCAACTTTAAGGCCGTAACTACTGCAGATAATGAGAACCACTGCACCTTAGGAAGAACCACTCAGAGTCAACTTCACCCTAACGTATATTTTCCTGATGGTATGTAGTTTTCTGAAAGCACATCCAAAAGGCTTACTGAGTGCCTGGTGGGAGGGTCGCTGTAGAGGAAGAGAGGAAGTCCTGGAGAAAGGGGATGTGGGAGGAACAGGCAAGCTCCTCCCACTCCCCAGGAAATTATGATTCAACGCAGAGGCTCCTGGAGTAGAAACCCAGTGAATGACATGCCAAAGATCAGACAGCTCAGGGACCATGATGCTTATTCTTGTGATTCAGTTCTGTCTTCAGCTCTGTCTTTTTCGCACTTGCCCCACAGTTACAGAAAGCTTTCCTTGTGACAACCTTTTGCACCAACAATAAGGTATATGTTCCTCGGTTACACTAGCCATGTCAACTAGCCATCAACTGTAACTCCTAGAAAGGACTAGCATCACACAATGTGATTCAGCCTAAGAATATTTTAGAAAATGGCCAGGCTGACGGACGAGCAAATTTCTGCCAGCCAATCGGCCGCTCTAGAGTTTACAGCCTTTACAGACTCACTCAACAAAGAACAACATTTTTCAGTCCCAGAAAATATACACAAAAGTATATGTCTGGTAATATTAACATCAAGGAAACAGCAATATTTATTGAGCACTTCCTCTGTAACAAGCATTGATATTAGTACTTAACTTGCTGTAACTTGTAGAGCTTAGTGTACATCAAAGTCAAGTTAACTAGAACAGCATTTGGAAGAAATGATCTCTGGGCATGGAAGTTTCTTCCATATTGATGTAAATTTAGGCAGTGTTATTTCTGATCTCAAATTAGATGTGTGTCATGGCAATAGATAACCACTGAGGGCTTAGCAATGATCATATTACATTATATTTGTTCATGGAATAAATATTTCTTAAGTGCCTATTTTGAGAAAGGGGGAAGGTTGGGTCCTGAGCACACCAAGTAGAACAGGGTCTCTGCCCACAGGAATTTACAGCTGGCAGAGAAAAGGATCACAAAGTAAAATGACTGAAAAGAAAGCATTGTACCTGTGAGAAGTGAGCTGTAGACATGTTGCTGTAGAGGCTCAGAACAGGGCAATTTCTCCTCCGGAGGAGGCACCGGGATGGCTGTCAGAGGAGGGGATGTCTGAACTATATGTGAAGAGAGGGCAAGGAGGTGGTAGAGTGGGAGAGAGGGGGCAGGGCTCAGAAGGCAGGCAACTTCTGGGGAGAGTCTGTCATGGAGCAGAAAGCCACACAACACAGGAGGAAAAGAGAGTGTCCAGCATTTGTTATGTTTCAGACCCTGGGCTAGGACTAGGATGCAGAGATAAGGCTCCTGTCCTCAAGCAGCTCATGCTCTAAGTGGTGCTTCTCGAAGTGCATCCTCCGTGAGATAAGAAGCACTGTCTGCAACAGAAAGCAACATGTAGATTCCTTATGAAGTCTGGATAGGCAACAAGTGAGCTATATAATGAAGGAACTGACTTACACGACAAGCAGCAGGCATGCCCTACTTGGAACTGTGCTTCTCTAGAACAACAGCCTGCAACACGAGGCTTGTGCAAGAAGACATGTGGGCAGAGCAAGAAAATATTTAAATGTCCTCTTATCTAGAGCTGCAGTCTCTTACTGACATCTTTGGGGCCAGATGTGTTTTGGATTTTCCTTCGGATGCCATAGAAGCAAAATGGCGCGCATAGACTATGTATAGCATAACACAAGCCCTTAGGGCAACACCCGCTCATCAGATACATGAACGTTCCTCTAGCAAAATTCGTGACTGATCCTCAAGCAGCATAAACAATGACTATAAAGTCTTTCATCAGCAGGGTCAGGTTTTGCTGCTGTTGGAAGACAATTTTCCTCAGATTTCTTGCATTTCTGCACAGTCCAATTCTTCTGAGCAAAGTCATTGGTGAGCTATGTTCAGAGATGACTAAAACAGCAAACATGCTTTGGGAGCTAGAGAGAGTGAGTGTGTTTGATAAGGAGAATGTCTTCCTTCCTGAAGACATTCCAGGATTGTCAAGCTTCCTCAGAAATGTCCCAGGGCAGTGAAAATACTGTCTTCCTCAGGGACACCCAAGAGAGGCAGGTGCCATCCTTACTATACTCCCCATTCCTACAACATGGGGCTCAGCAAAGTTAACAAACCTGGCAGTCCCACTACCAAAAAGCAGTGGAGCTGGTTTGGAATGAGATTCTGCAGGGTTTGGTCAGATGTTCCACTCTGCCCTTATGCACTGTGCTTAGATGAGGACGTGCCAAAAGCATTGCCTGCCATGGAACCTTAGTTATGGCGAATCTCTTAACTGCTCTGACCCTATTTCCTTATCTGTAATACATTTCCACCTCTGAAAAGTGAGAATCTGGTGAAATGATCTTGAGATGGTGCACAATGAGATATTCCAAAAATTAAAAGGTGATATAAAATGCAAGAGATTATAATTCATGTCACTGCAATCATTATGGCCGTCAAACACACAAAATGGAAATGAGTAAAGTGACTTCTAGCCTCGCCACTACCTCCCATAGTGGCCTATAGAGGCCAAGCAATACCCAGGAGCCGTGCCTTGGTGGGGTACCAGCCTTGTCCAACAGCACCCCCAGGGCGTGGCCAAGAGACAAGGGGAAGGGAGCTTTGGCCTTGCAGAAGCAGAACTCATCCTGCTTCCTGATTCCTTCATTCTAAAATGGTGAAGACCTCCCTGAGGGTGAAAGGGAGTGCTATGGAGCTGCTGTGCTTCGATTTTACCCAGAAATTAACAAGAAGAGCAGTTCCAGAGCCTCTCTGGGTAGGAATGAGGACTGCACACTTAATTCCCCTGACTTAGCTAAACAATCCCCGTGGCCAGCCTCATGGAATTTAGAAAGAGTAAATATTTTTTGGAGGTCAAGCAAACTATTTTGTTTTCTAAATACATGCTGACATGGGGTCTGGGGAAGAGAAATACAGGTTCAGATTAGATCTGAGGAACAGAAACTCACATTTAAGCCCCAGCCATGCATCAGACACAGTCAGAGCTGGGCATGCATTCTGTTCTCTCCTTACTTCTCTCTGCAGCCCAGGAAGGAATGACCATCACCCTCATTTATTACAGATGAGAGAGGAAAAGCTCATAGAGGTTAACAGATCTATCACAGACATGTGGATGGCAAGTAACAGACCTGGGGTCTAAACCCATCTTGCCCATCTCCAATACCCATGCTGTTTCCTGGTCAGTCTGCTCAGCTGACTTTTTAAGATCACTGATGACCAAAAGAATAAACACACTGTCATGCCAGGGTTTCTTCATCTGTTTGGACATAGCTTCTTTTCCTTTGGCTGATTAGAAAATTAGCTCCTTAAGATAATAAAATGATGCTATTGACTTTCCCATCTCCCCCTCAGATACTAATGAGCAGTGCCTTTAGAAGCTGACATAGATGTCCCTGCTTTGCTAGCTTTATTCACTACTCAGCTGCTATATTCAATCTGCACCTACAGTGCTGCTGTAAAGGGGAGGACGGACTGAACTGAAAGTGAAAGTGTTAGTCACTCAGTCATGTCCAACTCTGTGACCCTGTGGACTGTAGCCTGCCAGGCTCCTCTGTACATGGAATTTTTCAGGCAAGTATACTGGAGTGGGTGGCCATTCCGTTCTCTAGGGGAACTTCCTGACTCAGGGATCTAACCCAAGTCTCCTACATTGCAGGCATATTTTTTACTATCTGAGCAACCAGGGAAGCCCAGAACAGATCAGTCAGTTACCAGAAGTGGCACCCTTGAGCCAGGGTCCAGCCTTGGTGACAAGTCAGAGGCCCCAGGAGGAAGCTGGGCTCCTTCAGGGACAGTGGTGGCTCACTGGCCTCCAGTCTCATAACTCAGCAAGTGACAGGCTTCCTCCTATTCATGGCCACATAAACCTCTGTTCACTGACCACCCCCTGCCCCAGATTTTTGTTGCTGGGACTTGTATTGTAACCTGGCATTAAAGGTACAGAGTCTAGTTTAGGCTTGAAATTGAAAGGGAGATTTGAAAAAGTTCTGAAAAAATATTAAAACATTATTAAAACATTCAAAAACTGAAAGAGAAAGAAAGAGGTTGTGTGGAGCAGAGAAAGACAGAGAGAGAAGGAGAGTGAATGGTCACTGTCTAGAGAAAGGGGATGCTGTTGAAACACAAACAATGCTTTATTTTTGGATGTATTTTTGTTGCAGAAAGTCCAAGAAAATATAACCTTTTTATGTCATTGGACGTTTACTATACAGTGGCCACTGGTTTGGCACTCTACCTACATCATCTGGAATGAGATCTCCTTATAGGAAATCCAAACTGCACACCCATTGATGCCTTTTGAGAGAAAAGAGAGGAATGCAAATGAGGAGGAAGAGTGAGGAGGGGAGGGAGAAAAAGAATGGGCTAGACAGGTAGCTATAAGCATGCACGTTCTAGTACTGTGTTACACGGGAACTGACATCATAGCATTTGGCCTCACATCCACTGCAAACTGAAAAGTAGGCATGAATCTTCCCCTTTAAGAGATGGGGAAACTACAGTTCAGATAGAGCATGGCTAACAACTAGCTCTCAAACTAAGATTCCAGGGCTGAATGGGCACTAAAGAATTCTGATAGGGCAACCAAGGGAATTACATTTCTTTCCTTATAAAATAACCATGATACTATGGCAAAAATTGAAGTTTTATTAAATAATTAGGATTGTTGTTGTTCAGTCACTCAGTCATGTCCAACTCTTTGCTACCCCCTGGACTGCAGCACACCAGTCTTCCCTGTCCTTCACAATCTCCCAGACCGTGCTCAAACTCATGCCCATCAAGTCGGTGATGCCATCCAACCATCTTATCCTCTGTTGTCCCCTTCTTCTTCTGCCTTCGATCTTTCCCAGCATCAGGGTCTGTTCCAGTAAGTCAGCTCTTTGCATCAGGTGGTCAAAGTATTGGAGCTTCAGCTTCAGTGTCAGTCCTTCCAATGAATATTCAGGATTGATCTCCCTTAGGATTAACTGGTTTGATCTCCTTTCAGTCTAAGGGACTCTCAAGAGCCTTCTCCAACACCACCCTTCAAAAGCATCAATTCCTCGATGCTCAGCCTTCTTTATGGTCCAACTCTCACATCCTTACATGACTATTGAAAAAACCATAGCTTTGGCTATATGGACCTTTTTTGTCAAAGTAACGTCTCTGCTTTTTAATATGCTGTCTATGTTTGCCATAGCTTTTCTTCTAAGGAGCAAGTGTCTTTTAATTTCATAGCTGCAGTTACTGTCTGCAATGATTTTTGGAGCCCAAGAAAATAAAGTCTGTCATTGTTTCCATTGTTTCCCCATCTATTTGCCATGAAGTGATGGGATCGGATGCCATGATCTTAGTTTTTTGAATGTTGAGTTTTAAGCCAGCTTTTTCACTCTCCTCTTTCACTTTTATCAAGAGGCTCTTCAGTTCCTCTTCTCTTTCTGCATTAAGGTGATGTCATATGCATATCTGAGGTTATTGACATTTATCTTGATTCCAGCTCATGCTTCAGCCAGCCCGGCACTTTGCATGTTGTATTCTGCATGTAAGTTAAATAAGCAGGGTGACAATACACAGCCCTGATGTACTCCTTTCCCAGTTATGAACCAGTCCATTGTTCCATGTCCAGTTCTAACTGTTGCCTCTTGACCTGCATACAGGTTTCTCAGGATGCAGGTCAGGTGGTCTGGTAGATCATTAGGATGCTTGCCTTCATTATGAACTCTATATTCATATTCAGCATAGAGAGTTCTATGTTTTGATTCCAGTGTACATGGGACAATTACAGCCAAGACTGTAGTACCAGTTCTAGTCACCTCATACCTATTAATTTGCATATTTTATTAAAGAATAAGGAACTCAAGTCATGCACTATCAGTGGGAGCCGGCAACTGATCCTCAGGGCCAAGGGGACCTTGAAAGGGGTTGTATAGTTTGGAGGATGGATATAAAAATGCTTCCTGGAGGAGGTGCTGAGACCAAAACTAAGTCTACCCTCTTGGGTAGAAAACCTTAAGAACCAAGATCTAGAACCAAAAACGGGAGGATAGCTCAGGAACCAGGAGAACTAAGAGCTGTCTGGACGTATTCTCTGATTAATAGATGAAGGACAAGTTTGCATCCTTGTGACCTTTATTTTACCTGTTCCAAGTGCACATGGGATGAGTAGACCATCCCTGACACATTTTAGCCTGTTGAAGATCATGTTTTTCGTCATACATTACTCATTTACCATTTTGGCTTCTATCCAGCTCTCAGTGCTATGCCTGGCATATGGTACGCTCTCAATAAATGCTATATGAATGAACAATTTTTTAGTGTGCCCAGGGATTGATGTTTCTAAACTTACAAACCCTGTCCCTCACCTGAGAGGAGGCCACCTGAGCGGCCAGCTGGCATTGCAAGATGACACCTCTGTCTCTGTTAACCAACAAGACCCCCAGTTTGAAAAACATAGACTTCCCTAACCAGGAAGTCATTTCTGCATCAGCACAGGATAGCTGGGCTCTCCTTTTAGAGAAACTAGAAATCTGAACAAATGACTCGCGAGACCTCATCCTTTATTTTCAGGGAGAAAAATCTCTTTCACAAAAGTAAAAGCATGTGGCCAAGCTGTAACCTCACTGAGGTCATCAATGAGACAGCTCACCCCAGACTTTGTCTGCAGTTCTGAGCTCAGGGTGTGGAGAGGCGCTCATGGGATTCAGCCCAGATATGCATTTCCTTTTATACTGATTCCCTCTAACAGCTGTAAACCAGGTTCCCAAGTTTTCATGCACCAATCTTTCAAAGCAGATTCCCTCAAAACTTTCTAGTGAAAAAAAAAAAAAAGAAAAGAAAATTCTAGTGGTCAAAACAAAGAGCTTTAGAAACCTGAGAAGAAAAGAGAAAATCCTACATGAGTAAATCAGAAACATGGTCAGAAACCAAACCATCCAGAAACTGCAGATATGAAAAATATTTCCTATATATTTTAAAACTACTCTTTGCCTATTTATTTAGATCTTACCTTCTTCCAACGGACAAACTTAAGTCACATACACATACATATTTGCTTCATAAAAAGAATAATGAGGTAGAAATATGTATTGTGTTTAAGGATAAGACTGCCTGGATGCATATTCTGACCAGCACTTTAATCAGCTTTGTGACCTTGGGTTGATGCCTCTGGCCTCAGTTTCCTCACTTATAAAATAGGGATGGTAAGATAGCTAGCTACCTTGTAAGAATGTTGCATGGGCTAATCTCCATTTGAGGCCCAAGAGAAAATATATTTACATCTATTGACTACCTATTAAGTACCAAAATTGTAGTGGGTACTTTTTCATACTTAAATTTAATATATCTCACAATAGCTTTTAAAGGAGATATTATTATTCATATTTCATAGAGAAAACACTAGAAGCTCAGAGAGGTTGAGTAATTTGACCAAAACAACATAGATATTAAGGGCAAGGCAGATATTTGAATCCAGGTCTTCCTGACCACAAAACTTCGAAGTTGTAGACAAGGTAGCTCCCTAGGTCCCCAGCCATCAAGTAGCAGTTCCTTGTTCTCATAGTTATGGGTGATCAGCCTTCCCCAAATGCTCAACAACCCCCTCCTATGAACTCTCACAGTGCAAGGACTTCTATACATGGAGAGAGAACATTCAAATCTAATGGCTGAGTCTGAGTTCTCTTCACTTAAGATATTAAGAAATATACCACACTGGTAAAAGCAGACTTTATACAATGCCAGAAGAACACAAATATCACCGAAAATACCTTCCTTTCACAATGCTTAGGTTTGCTTATATGACTCAGCCTGCGTTCCAAAAGCTTTGGTTTGTTGCACTGAAATAATTCATGGGCTAATACAGTGCAAGATCATGTAACAGTACTCAAATGTACTCAGTAAATGATACATTTTACTATTGATTCACTTTATCTTCAAAACAACATTATGAGATATTTGTTATCTCTATTTTATAGATGAAGAAACCAAAGCTTGGAAATAAAGCAACTAAATAGCTATATTGATTGCTGCATAAGAAATTTCCCCCAAAACTTAGTAGCTTAACACAGCAATAGGCATTAATTTATCTTCCACAGTCTTTATAGGTCAGGAGTTGGAAAATGGCTTGGATAGGGGTACTTCTGGATTAGGATTTCTCATAAGTTTTCAGTCAAGCTGTTGGCTAGGACTGACTGACAGAACTGGAGGATTTGTTTCCAAGGGGGCTCACACACTGGTGCTGGCTGTTGGTGGAAAGCCTTAGTTCCTCCCAATGTGGGGCTCTTCATGGGCTGATTAAGTGCCCTCATGACATGGCGACTGGCTTCCCTCAGAGTGAGCTATATCAATAACCTCAAATATGCAGATGACACCACATTTATGAGTGAAAGAGGAGAGTGAAAAAGTTGGTTTAAAACTCCAGAGAACTAAGATCATGGCATCTGGTCCCATCACTTCATGGCAAATAGATGGGGAAGCAATGGAAACACTGACAGACTTTATTCTGGGGGGGCTCCAAAATCACTGCAGATGGTGACTGTAGCCATGAAATTAAAAGATGCTTGATCCTTGGCAGAAAAGTCATAACCAACCTAGATAGCATATTAAAAAGCAGAGACCAGAGACATTACTTTGCCAACAAATGTCCATCTAGTCAAAGGTATGGTTTTTCCAGTGGTCATGTATGGATGTGAGAGCTGGACTATAAAGAAAGCTGAGTGCCAAAGAATTGGTGCTTTTGAACTGTGGTGTTGGAGAAGACTCTTGAGAGTCCCTTGGACAGCAAGGAGATCCAACCAGTCCATCCTAAAGGAAATCAGTCCTGAGTATTCATTGCAAGGACTGATGCTGAAGCTGAAATTCCAAATCTTTGGCCACCTGATGCAAAGAACTGACTTATAGGAAAAGACCCTGATGCTGGGAAAGATTGAAGGCAGGAGAAGGGGCTGACAGAGGATGAGATGGTTGGATGGCATCACCGATTCAATGGACATGAGTTTGAGTAAACTCTGGGAGTTGATGATGGACAGGGAAGCCTGCTGTGTTGCAGTCCATGGGGTCACAAAGAGTTGGACACAACTGAGTAACTGAAGTGAACTGAACTGAGAGTGAGCTATCCAAAATGTAGAGGGCAAAATGGAAGCTATCCATTTGGTTACTCACAGCATCACTTCAACCACATTCTGTTTGTTAGTGGCAAATCTCTGAGTTCAACCCACATTCATGGAGGGAGAATGAAACTCCATTTTTTTAGAGGAAGTGTGTCAAAGAATCTATGATATATTCTAAAGTCACCGCAGAGGAAGAACTGGAATTCTCATTTATCCCTTTCTGACTTTACAGCTCCAACTCTTCTGATAGCTAAGGTAAAAAAACACCACGAATGTTTCCACGGCTTACCTCCTCATCCATGATAGACATCATAAGCAATCCCAGTAACTCATACTGCTGAAGCTCAGCTTGGCCTAAGTATCTCTCTCACAGCACGTGCCAGGAAATCACCACCGATCATTTCAGAGTAAGCACACAAGTAGATATGAACTCCACTCCTGTCCCTCCCTGTCCTACCATACTTACTTACCTAGGAAAACCTCACAGGTGTTGTAGGTCTGGGCTATCTTAGAGTCCCTAATCTGGAGGGTCACCTCTTGGACTCTCTCTGAAACAAGATTTTTAATAATGAACCCCTCTCACAAAAGTGCTCTAGGGAGGAAAATCCTTTAGGAAGCCTCATTTATTCTAAGCTTTAGAAAATCCTCCAAATTCCAGAACTTTACTGAAACTGTGCAGACACACCCCAGTAATGCATTTATTCTCTAATGGCAGGAGGAGAGGATTATATTCAATATCTACAGTGTTCTTTACTTAATACAGGTGCTCTCACCCACGGGTGCACATTATAATCACCAGAGCCAGGACCTAGCCCCAATCTCAAGAGATTCTGATGTGATTGATCTGGGGTGCAGCCTGAGATCTGGGGAACTTTCAGAACTCCCCATGTAATTCTAATTTCAGCCAGATCTGAGAATAACTGATTTAACACTTCATTCTCATTGCCAAATAAGTGTTCCCACTGTGTATGCATTAAGACATGCCACTTTGTAATGACTCAATGAACATATTAAAAGAATTTGGAGTGATTGGCCCCAGGCAATATTCAAAATTTACCACTATTTTTCAAAATATCAATCTCAGTTTTTGAGCTTAAATTGTTTTCCTTCTGTAGTTTTTCCTATCTATCTTAAATGGACAAGCCCACCTGATTCAATTTTTTAAAAAATCCAGTTATTTTGCATTTTTATGTGACTTTAACATTTTTCATAAGCATCTCCCCAACCCCCTTTTTCTCACCCAGTGCTCATTTCCAATCCATAATTCTTCCCAATGTATCAAAAATATGAGATCACCCTAGAACAAATGTAAAATTCTGTTGATATGGGATTTTATGATTTGTTTTTCAGTCACTCAGTCATGTCTGACTCCTTGTGACCCCTTGGACTGCAGTATGCCAGGCTTCTCTGTCCTTCACTATCTCCCCAAGTTTGCTCAAACTCATGTCCATTGAGTCAATGATGCCATCCAACCATCTCATCCCCTGTCACCCCTTTCTCCTGCCCTCAGTCTCTCCCAGCATCAGAGATTTCATAATAGTTTTAGTAAATACTTTTCTCTTCCTCACACAGTCAACTGTTACTTTCCTAGATTAACACAGAGGGAGATTAGCCAGATAATCTAAAAATACCATTTTTCTCTCAAATATCACATCTATCCTAAAAAAGATATATTTTTAACTGAGACATTTTCATTTTTATACCTTAGCCAAGACAAGGACAAAGGAGCACCATAAGATGACGAAAGATTCTGGGAATGGGGGCATGCCAGCAATCCCCTGAACACAGTTTCTACACTTTATTTCACATTAAAATCCCACACCAGGCTGCATCCCACAGAGTTAAATTAGAATCACTGAGGGTAGAAGTCAGGCACTTGCACAGTTTGTAAAAATTTCCCAGGTGATTCTAATGTGCAGCAAAGTTTGGGAACTACTGTCTTAACACTTTACCGCTTAATCTTTATGGGTCTGTGAGCAAAACACATGTTCTACATCTTTAAGCTACTTTCAGGGAAAAAACACTCAGATGGGAGATATTCGTGTACCAAAGTTTATTTACTGAGCCAAACACTGTGTAACATAGTGAAGAATTTGAAAAATCCAAATGTCTCTTCATTTAGCAAGATCTAAAATTCAAGCAGAACATATTATTTCAATAAAGTATTACCTATTGGATTTGGAGGCTAAATAAAAGCGCAGTTTAGCAGTGTGTTCCTTTTTCTACCTTCACGGTAACTGACTATCTAAATATGGCATAACATTCACAACTAAAGGTCAAATTAAAATTGATGCCAAGAACTGGGTTTTTAATCACAGAAATAAATTGTATTTATGTTGTACAAGATAGCCATTCATTAGCTTAACACAAAATTTCATCTATACCACTATTTCCTTTCTTAATCTTATACTACTTCCTTGTGACATCATTTATTAGCTGGTTTAGATCATTAATTTTTTTTTTTTTTTGCTTCACAATATTGTATTGGTTTTGCCATACATCAACGTGAATCTGCCATGGGAGTACATGTGTTCCCCATCCTGAACCCCCCTCCCACCTCCTTCCCCATACCATCCTCTGGGTCATCCCAGTGCACCAGCCCCAATCAGCCTGTATTCTGCATCGAACTTGGACTGGCAATTCATTTCTTATATGATATTATACATGTTTCAATGCCATTCTCCCAAATCATCCCACTCTCTCCCTCTCCCACAGAGTCCAAAAGACTGTTATATACATCTATGTCTCTTTTGCTGTCTCACATACAGGGTTATTGTTATCATCTTTCTAAATTCCATATATATGTGTTAGTATACTGTATTGGTATTTTTCTTTCTGGCTTACCTCACTCTGTATAATAGGCTCCAGTTTCATCCACCTCATTAGAACTGATTCAAATGTATTCTTTTTAATGGCTGAGTAATACTCCATTGTGTATACATACCACAGCTTTCTTATCTATTCGTCTGCTGATGGACATCTAGGTTGTTTCCGTGTCCTGGCTATTATAAACAGTGCTGCAATGAACACTGGGCTACACGTGTCTCTTTCAATTCTGGTTTCCTCAGTGTTTATGCCCAGCAGTGGGACTGCTGGGTCATATGGCAATTCTATTTCCAGTTTTTTAAGGAATCTCCACACTGTTCTCCATAGTAGCTGTGCTAGTTTGCATTCCCACCAACAGTGTAATGTACACCCTCCCCATCATTTATTGCTTATAGACTTTTGGATGGCAGCCATTCTGACTGGCATGAAATGGTACTTCATTGTGGTTTTGATTCGCATTTCTCTGATAATGAGTGAAGTTGAGCATCTTTTCATGTGTTTGTTAGATCATTAATTTTTTCCAGTTTTTTTTTAAAATAATTGACATACATCTCTGTATATGTTGAAGGTATACAGCATGGTGGTTTGATTTACAAACATTGTGAGATGTTTACCAAAATAGGCTCAGCTCATTAATTCTTATATGGTATCCTTATTTTTTAATGTCTTAATAGGGATTTTAAGATCCCTTAGGAGAAGGGATCATGTACATCAAGTAATATTTATTGAGCATGTACTATGTGGCAAGAGCTATGTTAGCCCATCAACAGGTTTTTTGTCCCCTATAGCTATGTTTTTGTGTCCCCTATAGCTACAACAGAGGATGAGATGGTTGGATGGCATCACCGACTCAATGGACATGAGTTTGGGTAAACTCCAGGAGTTGGTGATGGACAGGGAGGCCTGGCGTGCTGTGGTTCATGGGGTCGCAAAGAGTCGGACACGACTGAGCGACTGAACTGAACTGACTGATAGCTATGTTATTTAATTTGCAGTTTACAGTCAATAGTAAAACCAACTTAGTGGCCTGGCCACCTTTTTATTAATGGCAGTATAAAACAGAAGCAAATAAAAAGAAATAGCCAATGGCAGCATATTAAGGATATACTCACATATCAAGGATAAGTTTACAGTAAATGAAACGTTCAGTTGTGTGTGTGTGTGTGTGTGTGTTGAGTCTCAATGCAGAATATTTTTCTCCATTAGAGAGATTTGAAATATATTGGGATAGAACAGTGTTTTGTGTATCATAGTATTCTGTAAATAGTTCTTGATTAAGTAAATGAAGTCAAAAGTTCTAGAAATGGGGTTTTGGTTTGTTTTTGTTTTGTTCTCAGCTATTAGAAGTTTCTCTGGCTGAAAACAGAAATCACCTTGTAACTTTGGTATTCTTTTGGCTCTGAGCACTGAAGGGGCCTCTTTTTCATATGTAAGTATAAGGGGCTGAGGCCCCTGCGGGTAGAGGAGCAGGCAGGACGCCTGTGGCTTGGACGGTTCAGTCCCTCAAGCCCTTTTTATGTATGCAGAGATGGTTTCTGGGCCATGGACTTCTTTGTCTAGTGTCAAGAAGACTCCTGGGAAAATAAGAAATAAACACCTGCCTCTGTCCATTTAGAGCGTCGAAAGACATGGAATGGTCCCAGCCAAGGTCCATGGCTAGCGAAGGAGAACTCTCCATGAGGCAAGAGGCGTCTGGACTGGTTGGAGCCCACAGGATAGAGGTGACCCCCAGCACAGCCAAATGGAGATTTTGACATGAAGAAAGTGTGCTTTCTGCAAAGAGAAGCTGATGGAGCCTTAGAAAAACAAGCAGAAAAATAATGAAGATGTTAATATCCCAAACTGATCTTTTAAAATGCATAGTAGTGATTTGCAGGGTAAAACTCTGGCACTTTTAACTCAGTAATAGCCATGAATCGTCTTCCACACTCTGCATTCCTGATGATTGTGAGTAATGAGGTAATTTATTTTTGTTGTTATCCATATGACAGAAATAACATATACAGCCCATTTATACTCTGAATTCCTTCAATGGCTTCACTTCACTGAGATGAGAGGAATGTGGCCATATTCAGAGATGGCCAAGAATTCTACATAATGGTTAGGTCAGATGAACCACAGTATTTCACTGCAATGTATATAAGTTTGAAGGCTGGAAAGACACATATAAATTGATTCACTTAGTAGACATCTGGGTGCTTAGCATATGCTAAGCACAAGAAAATAAAATATAAATTTTTATATCATAAAATTATAAAGTTCTACCCATATTGAAAGTGAAAGTTGCTCAGTCATGTCCAACTCTGTGTGACCCCATGAACTGTAGCCTGCAAAGCTCCTCTGTCCATTCAATTCTCCAGGCCAGAATACTGGAGTGGGTAGCCGTTCCCTTCTCCAGGGGATCTCCCCAACCCAGGGATCGAACCTAGGTCTCCCACATTGTAGGTGGATTCTTTACCCTGTGAGCCGCCAGAGAAGCCCAAGAAAACTGGAATGGGTAGCCTATCCCTTCTCCAGTGGATCGCCCCAGCCCAGGAATTGAACCAGGGTCTCCTGCATTGCAGGCAGACCCTCGACCCACATTAGTGGAACAACTAAGGAGGCCACTAATTGCCATATGGCTTCAAAATGGTGAAATTCAGAGCAGACATTAAGATAACATGAGCAAATTTTAAAATATTACTTGAAAACACAAAATATCTCAAAATGAGAAAAAGCTCTAAAGACAGGCTTAAGAATAAGCCACCAACATACCTGACTCACATCAAGACAACAGACCTCAGACATAGGTTATCTGAGCAACCACTTATATGAGTGTTTTGATGGATAAAATTTATAGAAATGGGTATTCAATGTATCTCTTATGTTTCATTCACAAAATATTTAGGGAGGGAAAGTAATATCTGACATCCTTGCTTCTGAATTTGGTCATTACAACATCTCCACATAATTTACTTTCCAAATCAGTGTTTACATATGTTTTCATAAGACAACCTGTGTTCTTCATAGTTTAAATTGCAGTGTGGATGTTCAGTGGCCTTCCTTTAAGCAAGAGGCAATAATCTAACAAAAGGCTTTTCTCACTGCAAAAGGAAGAAAAGTGTCTTTGTGGAATGTTTTTCTCATTCATTATCCTCCCCCTACTGCAAACTACCATTTGCCAGGCCTGGAGACATTCCGTGATAAGCAGGAGTGCTGTCGTCAGAAATAGGCTCCGCAGGACTGAAAAATAGCTTTCTTGTGGAGGAATAACTTCCTGCTTTTACAGATCTGAAGAAGGGTTAGGAGAAAGATTTGATGAACACTTTTTAGGCTAAATGCCACTTGGAAAAACCAACTTTGGCTTAGATCTTTGTTCCTCAAAAGATGGAAGGTTTTATTCTTATACAATATAAATTATGGTCTTTCATCTTCTCCAGGGATACCAAGTACACATTGAACTATTTTAGTTTTATTTGTTCTTATATCTTAAGGTTTCAGTTTCTTTGAGAGTTTTTAATTCTCATGGCTATTATATTTCTGTTCTGGTTATAATAATTAGAGATAGTTTCAATATTTTGTGATTTCAGTTTGACTTGAGATCCATATAAACTATACTCAAAGTTCTTCACATCATTTCAGTGTACATGAGAAAAGGCCTAGGGCTGGAAACCAGGTGACCTGCATTCCGGTTCAGCTCTGTCTCTAGCTGTCTGTGTGATCCTTAGCAAGTCACTTAGCCTCTCTGGGCCTGAGTTGTCCCATCTACAAATCAAAAAACTTAGAGGAGATGTTTTCTCCTCCTTTGATGTTTAGTTAAACCTCCTTTAGAACTAATTTTAGGGCTAAAATTGTATGATTTTGGTTATAAGTATCTCCCCTGCAAGACCTTTGTGCTAAATGTTGTACATTAGTTATGCACAAAGTATTCATAGCCCCCTTCTTGTATGCTTTCCTCAGTCATGGGCTAGAAATCTAATATTCTTGATATTCAGACTCCTTCGTACTTAAATGGGATAGTCATTTAAGCAGGTTCTGGTCTATGATGTCAAAGTCTCTAGAGGGAAGTTCCAGAAAAGCTTTTTTAAAAGAATACATTAAGCTTTAATGTCCCCTCCCCTTTTCACTCCCACTTCTATCTTCCTGTTTGTGATGCGGACAAGAACCTGTAACTGCAGCCTGTGACTGTGAGGCACAAATACAAGGACAAAGGCTGTACACTAGTGCTAGTGGAGGAAAAAGAGGAGAAGAGCCCGGTTTACAAATGCATCCCTGAACTATCACATCAGACCTAACTGACCTGCGTTACACTTCTTGTTGCTGCAAACAAATAAATCCTCTCCTATTTAGAGTACTGTTAACTGAGCTTTCTATAAGCTGTAAATGAGTGCAGTCATAATCATCCTTAAAACTAATCAGTTCCAAAGAGTAGGGATTTTAGAACAACCTCAGTAACTTTAGAGTTAATCCTCCTTCTTAGAATCAATTTCCACTTTGTGATGACTTTTCATTGCCTTTGTTTAGCATTTCTGTAACTCTTCCTCACCATCTGGACCCTCTACCCATCCCCTTCTCCCTCTGTGATGTGCTCCCTGCTTCTTCCCAATAGAGAAGATCACAGCCTCCTCTGTGCCACCACCATCCCTGGCACTCTCCTCTATTTTTGCCCCTATCTCATTTTTCTGGAACTTATTTAGTCTAGCTTTCTTTCTTATTAAAACCAGAAGGCTCCAGAGGGTAGTCAGCTTGTCTTCAGTTCAGTTCAGTTCACTCGCTCAGTCGTGTCTGACTCTTTGTGACCCCATGAACCATAGCACACCAGGCCTCCCTATCCATCACCAACTCCCGGAGTTTACCCAAACTGATGTCCATTGAGTTGGTGATGCCATCCAACCATCTAATCCTGTCGTCCCCTTCTCCTCCCACCCTCAATGTTTCCCAGCATCAGGGTCTTTTCAAAGGACTCAGCTCTTCACATCAGGTGGCCAAAGTACTGGAGTTTCAGCTTCAGCATCAGTCCTTCCAATGAACACCCAGGACTGATCTCCTTTAGGATGGACTGGTTGGATCTCCTTGCGGTCCAATGGACTCTCAAGAGTCTTCTCCAACACCACAGTTCAAAAGCATCAATTCTTCAGCACTCAGCTTTCTTTATATTCCAACTCTCACATCCATACATGACTACTGAAAAAACCATAGCCTTGACTAGACGGACCTTTGTTGACAAAGTAATGTCTCTGCTTTTGAATATGCTATCTAGGTTGGTCATAACTTTCCTTCCAAGGAGCTCAGTTCAGTTCAGTTCAGTTGCTCAGTCGTGTCCGACTCTTTGTGACCCCATGAATCGCAGCTCGTCAGGCCTCCCTGTCCATCACCAACTCCTGAAGTTCACTCAGACTCACGTCCGTCAAGTCAGTGATGCCATCCAGCTATCTCATCCTCTGTCATCCCCTTCTCCTCCTGCCCCCAATCCCTCCCAGCATCAGAGTCTTTTCCAATGAGTCAACTCTTTGCATGAGGCGCCCAAAGTATTGGAGTTTCAGCTTTAGCATCATTCCTTCCAAAGAAATCCCAGGGCTGATCTCCTTTGAATGGACTGGTTGGATCTCCTTGCAGTCCAAGGGACCCTCAAGAGTCTTCTCCAACACCACAGTTCAAAAGCATCAATTCTTCAGCGCTCGGCTTTCTTCACAGTCCAACTCTCACATCCATACATGACCACTGGAAAAACCATAGCCTTGACTAGACAGACCTTTGTTGGCAAAGTAATGTCTCTGCTTTTGAATGTGCTATTTAGGTTGGTCATAACTTTCCTTCCAAGGAGTAAGCATCTTTTAATTTCATGGCTGCAGTCACCATCTGCAGTGATTTTGGAGCCCAAAAAATAGAGTCAGCCATTGTTTCCACTGTTTCCCCAACTACTTGCCATGAAGTGATGGGATCAGATGCCATGACCTTCGTTTTCTGAATGTTGAGCTTTAAGCCAACATTTTCACTCTCCTCTTTCACTCTCATCAAGAGGCTCTTTAGTTCTTCTTCACTTTCTGCCATAAGGGTGGTGTCACCTGCATATCTGAGGTTATTGATATTTCTCCTGGCAATCTTGATTCCAGCTTGTGCTGCCTCCAACCCAGCGTTTCTCATGATGTACTCTGCATAGAAATTAAATAAGCAGGATGACAATATACAGCCTTGATGTACTCCTTTTCCTATTTGGAACCAGTCTGTTGTTCCATGTCCAGTTCTCACTGTTGCTTCCTGACCTGCATATCTTACACAGCCCTGTTTATCCCAAGTATGGCTTTGAACCTGGTACACAATAGATGTTCAACAATGATAATTTGGTTATTTCATTTTGACTGAGTGCATTAATTTATTAATCTTATAATCATTTGACAAACTCACTGCTTATGCAGAAGTAGCTGAGGACCACTGGATTTCATGACGATTGTTCTATATGGAGACTGTATAATTCTTGATAATTCTATCTGGACTACATAATTGACACTGTCATTTACCTCTAAACACATTATACACTGAACTTTCAAAAGGAGTTTCTTTGAAACAGCAAATCTGTGTCTAACTCAACCAGCTCTCCCACCTTTTCTGATGCAGCAATAAAATTGACCATGAATTTATTAATTTAAGGGAAACAAAATACATTATTAAAGTCCTAAAACTCATGGAAATGAAAAACAAGGAGCTTTTCACAAACAGTGCTTACTACTACTACTAAGTCACTTCAGTCATGTCCGACTCTGTGCAACCCCATAGACAGCAGCCCACCAGGCTCCCTCGTCCCTGGGATTCTCCAAGCAAGAACACTGGAGCAGGTTGCCATTTCCTTCTCCAATGCATGAAAGTGAAAAGTGAAAGTGAAGTCACTCAGTGCTTAGTAAACATTTATTATGCCTGGGAAACTTGCATTGTGCCTTTCCTCGGACAATGCTTTTACAGATGGAAGACATGACAAGATATCAATTCATTGGATCTATTGATTTCCTTGGCATAATACAGAAAGAAGACATTCAGAACTGCAGATTGTGTGTGTGTGTTTAAGTCAAGAACTGTCCTATAAAGGTCAAAAAAGGAACTGGGATATAACAGGATTGTGTGAGATTGCATTAAAGCCTACAGTTACTCAGTTTATTACAGTTTGCTACGAACCACTAAAATGTCTATCTATCTAGGCAAATTGAAGCTGATTCAGTTATGCTTAAGAATGCTCAGATAATTAATATTTTAGTGGCCCTCATTCACTGAAGCTATGGATAAAACATGTCTTCTCAAGGGAAGTGAGTTTCCTAGTGAAAAGCAACACAGTTGAGAAGAGTGTTCTGAGACTTTAGTAATTCACATACCAAATTCACAATTTGGGCTCCAGTTTTTACCTGTATTATCATAAAATTAATGAACCAGTTGTTTTTCTTTAGGAAATTTAATCATTTTCCTTTTCTACATAAGTAAATTTATTTTAAAAAGAATTGCAAATCTCTATTATACCACAAATTAAAATAAATAAATAAATGACAGATGATGGAAAGCTTGCCCGGCTTTGGACTCTATATTTGTATATATTAGAGATACTATTCTCTGCTAGGCTCTAAGTCAGAGGCCTGTTCTTTCTTTTTTAAAGCGAAATAAGAAAATGTTATTCCCAGTGGCTTAGTAAAGAAGCCGCCTGACAGTGCAGGTGATGCAGGAGACGTGGGCTCGATCCCTGGGTCGGGAAGATCCCCTGGAGAAGGGGATCTGCAGTATTCTTGCCTAGAGAATCCCATGAACAGAGGAGCCTGGCAGGCTACAGTCCATGGGGTTGCAAAGAGCTAGACATGACTGAGCACACACACATTTGCAGGAAAATGTTACAGAGGTAAGAGGTGTTAGAAACACACTGGTATTAACCTGAGACATTTTCATTGAGATAACAGTAAAGATAATTAAAAAGGGAAAAATTTTCTTATAATGTTATTTTGCATCAGGTCCACGTGTCATGTAAAGTCCTTTAAAATCCCATCAGATAAGCACATCCTGTTAGTACTAGTCAACTCATTTTGACCCTGTGGATTGTAGCCCAAAAGGCTCCTCTGTAAAACAGGCATAACAAAGTACCACAATGGCATACAGTTAGAGAACAGAATGTCATAATTTTTTTAAAAAAGCATGCTGAAGTGTGAAGATATCTGTAGTTTTTTATGTTTTTAAACAATTCAACTTGGCTAGGCTGAACCATATCTCCCAGAAGTCCCAGAAATATTTCTGGTTAAGGCACATCTCAAAAGATACTTTATGTGAGATTTGGAGGGTTAAAATGAAGCAGCAGCCATTTTCATTTTTATTCTCAGACTATCATAGGAAATCCAGGTAAAACTAATGGAATTGCTTCCACCTGGGAAAATAGTGATTCAAAAGCAGGATCTCATTCCTGGAGACATTGCAGAGAGTACCACCATGGAGCACTTGAAGGATGTAAAGGTGGTGATTCCTACCCACCCATCCCCAGACATCCCCATTCAGCTCGCTGATTTGGCCTGTGCAGTGGACAGAATGACGGTGGATTAGCATGAGCTTAATCAGGTGCTGACTGCAATTGCAGCTGCTATTCCAAATATAGTGTTATTACTGGAGTAAAGCAACCAATCCCTTCACACCTGATCAGCTGTATCCGTCTGGCAGATGCGTTCATTTTTCTCTTTACCTGTTAGTCAAGACCACTAAGAGTAGTTTGTTTTCAGCTGAGAAGGCCAGTAATTTTCTTTCGCTCTCCTATTTCAGAGGCATCAACTCTCCAGCCCTAGTCTATAGGGCTCTTGGTCACCATTTCCACTCTGCATGATATCGTTCTGGTCCATTGCATTGACAATATTTATGCTAACTGGATCTGTTGAGAGGAAGTAGTGACCACTCTAGACCTGTTGATAAGATACTTGCATGCCAGAAATAGGAAAGAAGTCCCCCTGAAAATCAGAGCCCTTCAACCTCAGTGAAAGATCGAGGGGTCCAGTCTGAGGCATGTCGGTATATCCTTTCCAAGGTATATCCCTCCCAAGATGCAGGGTATACTGCTGCATCTGGTCCTTCCTACCACAGAGAAAAAACACAATCCCTGGTAAGTCTCTTTGTATTTAATGTATACCTCATTTGGCCATGGTCATGTTATTCTAGCCCATTTACCCAGTGATCTGAAAGGTTCCCCATTTTCGTGTGTTCCCGAACAAGAGGAGGCTCTTCCCTAGGTCCAGGCTGCCATGCAGGCACCCACAGGCATGGATGGTACCTGAACGTGTTGCAGCACCTGTCATCAAATGGAGGCGGTCTATTTGAGACGGCTCTCCAGCAGGTCCTAGAGGCCCTAGTGTGTTCCATGAGAAACAATGTCCCCTACGCCCACCACGTTGCTTTCTCTCTCTCCCAACCCACCCATATGGCCTCATTTATAGCACATGCTTCCCTACACCGATCAGTGGCTCCTTGTCAGTTCAGCATGTCTTTCTACACATGAGTCCTGATGGCTGATTCTGGAGGTCAGAGCACCCTGAGAGGACTCCAGCTTCCCTCACTTTTTTTTTTTATCAGAGCTGGGTTTGTCAGTGGATTTACATTTTTCCTGAATCAAAGGGATAAGCTTTTTATTAACAAAAGTGTATCTCTTGCCAGACAGCCAACTTTTAGCTGAATAAAAATTTCCAAATGATTTCTATGTAAAAGTATATGAAAGGTCTATGAAAAATCTGACCGTGGCTGCACATGTCACTGACCCCCAGAGAGCTGAAGGAAGTCAGAGCCTGACCTCAGGCCACCAGATATCATAGTCACCTCCCTGCTCACCTTCCTGAGGGTAACTTTCAAGGACAGTATCTCAGAGGGCCATGGCCCAACATGGCCCTGAAGCCCAGCCCCAAGAGTTCCCTTGTAGCCATGGCTCCACCAGGCAACACCCCACAGCACATGACAGGGCCTCCCCAAGCGCTCTGCCAGGAACTGAAACCAGCAAAGAACAATGGGACACAAGTTCAATAAAGGGAGAAGGGAGGACAAGTTCAATAAAGAATTCACAGCTAATGTCTTGCTAGGAAATTTTGTAAGTCTCTGTCCTTAGTCTTTCCAGTCTTATAAATCCAACTGCTGACTCAGCTCTCCACTTGGCTGTCTAATAAGCACCTCACATGTAACAGAAATCTTGACTCACCTCTCCTTTCCCCAGACCTACCCCACCCCTGTCTTCCTATTCTTAGGAAACAACACCACTGTCCACTCAGTTGTTTAGCATGAAAACCTTGGAGTCAAAGCCACTAACACGGGACACTCGCAACACAACTGTGACTTTGCAGGGGGTAGACCTAGCACAAGGGAGGATGTGAGAGCATGGACTAGTGTGGACTCTAGAGTCAGACCACCTGCATTCACAACCAGCTAGCTCACTCACGAGATTTGTGCATGTGGGCAAAGTACTAACTTGCCACATCTAACCTTCAGGTTTTTCCTGTGAAACATCAAGATCACCATAGTATCAACCACCAAGGTTGTTGTGAGACTTACACAACCTCAGTGTGGCAGTTGTCCAAGGTCAGCTCACCTATGGCACTTTTAAAGTGAGCCAGTTTCTGCTAGTTCACTGTCTCCTCCCTAGAGTCACGGAGGCAAGACAGAATTAGAGCTACATGATTAGCCACCTACAATGAGTTGAGTAGCATCAGCAGGAGAAATGGCACACTGGGGGTAGGACTGCAAGGAGATCCAACCAGCCCATCCTAAAGGAAATCAGTCCTGAATATTCATTGGAAGGACTGATGCTGAAGCTGAAACTCCAATATTTTGGCCACCTGATGCAAAGAACTGACTCATTGGAAAAGACCCAGATGCTGGGAAAGATTGAAGGTGGGAGGAAAAAGGGATGACAAAGGATGAGACAGTTGGATGGCATCACCGACTCAATAGACATGAGTTTAAATAAGCTCCGGGAGTTGGTGATGGACAGGGAAGCCTGGAGTGCTGCAGTCATGGGGTCGCAAAGAGTCAGACACGACTGAGCAACTGAACTGAACTGAACTGAACCAAACCCAAAACCTTTTCTCTGTTTATTCTGCCTTCTGTCATGTTTCCAACTACAGCTCCTCTCAGAGTGGTGAGCACCTGAGCTCTCCACAGCGCTGCCCTCTTCCAGCTCATAATAGATTTCTGCACCCTCCTCTCTGTTCACCATGTCACTCAGATATGGATTCTCATTTAGGGTCCTTGACTACCTCTACACCTCTCCTGGGCCCTTTGTAGTTTCCTAAATGGATGTGATTTGATTGATTGCTTATTAAAATCAGGATATTCAGATGATAAATCCAAAATTATAATGACTTCTGGCTTACTCCCAACAATGAAAGAAAAGTGTGTGTATATATATATATATATTCATTTTTTAAATATTCTTTCCCATTACGGTTTATCATAGGATATTGAATACAGTTCTCTGTGCTATACAGTAGGACCTTGTTGTTTGTTCACTCTATGTATAAAAGCCTATATCTACTAACCCCAGCCCCCGCTTCATCTGCCCCCCCCAACTCCCCCTCCCTTGGCAACCACCAGTCTGTTCTCTATGTCGGTGATTCTGTTTGTGCTTTATACATAGATTCACCTGTATCACATTTTAGATTCCACATATAAATGATGTCATATGGCAATTATTTTTCTCTTTCTGACTTACTTCACTTAGCATGATAACCTCTAGTTGCATCCATGTTGCTGCAAATGGCATTATTTCATTCTTTTTTACAGCTGAGTAGTATTCTGCTGTATATATGTACCACATCTTTCTTATCCATTCTTCTGATGATGGACATTTAGTTTGTTTCCATATCTTGGCAATTGAGAATAGTGCTGCTATGAACATAGGGATGCATGAATCTTCTTGACATATAGTTTTGTTTGGAAATGTGCCCAGGAGTGGAATTGCTGGGTCATATGGTAATTCTATTTTTAGTTTTCTGAGGAACCTCCATACTGTTTTTCATAGTGGCTGTACCAATTTATATTTCCACCAACAGGGTAGGAAGGTTCCCTTTTCTCCACACTCTCTCTAGCATTTGTTATTTATAGGTTTTTTAATGATGGCTATTCTGATTGGTATAAGGGGGTACCACATTGCAGTTTTGATTTGCATTTCTCTAATAAGTGGAAGTGAAATAATTAGTGATGTTGAGCATCTTTTCAGCAATACATGAACCGTGAACATCCTGATGCTCAAGTTGGTTTTCGAAAAGGCAGAGGAACCAGAGATCAAATTGCCGACATCCACTGGATCATCGAAAAAGCAAAAGAGTTCCAGAAAAACATCTATTTCTGCTTTATTGACTATGCCAAAGCCTTTGACTGTGTGGATCACAATAAACTGTGGAAAATTCTGAATGAGATGGGAATACCAGATCACCTGACCTGCCTCTTAAGAAATCTGTATGCAGGTCAGGAAGCAACAGTTAGAACTGGACATGGAACAACAGACTGGTTCCAAATAGGGAAAGGAGTACGTCAAGGCTGCATATTGTCACCCTGCTTATTTAACTTCTATGCAGAGTACATCATGAGAAATGCTGGACTGGAAGAAAACACAAGCTGGAATCAAGATTGCCGGGAGAAGTATCAATAACCTCAGATATGCAAATGACACCACCCTTATGGCAGAAAGTGAAGAGGAGCTAAAAAGCCCCTTGATGAAAGTGAAAGAGGAGAGTGAAAAAGTTGGCTTAAAGCTCAACATTCAGAAAATGAAGATCATGGCATCTGGCCCCATCGCTTCATGGCAAATAGATGGGGAAACAGTGGAAACAGTGTCAGACTTCATTTTTTTGGGCTCCAAAATCACTGCCGATGGTGACTGCAGCCATGAAATTAAAAGATGCTTACTCCTTGGAAGGAAAGTTATGACCAACCTAGACAGCATATTCAAAAGCAGAGACATTACTTTGCCGACTAAGGTCCATCTAGTCAAGGCTATGGTTTTTCCAGTGGTCATGTATGGATGTGAGAGTTCGACTGTGAAGAAGGCTGAGCACTGAAGAATTGATGCTTTTGAACTGTGGTGTTGGAGAAGACTCTTGAGAGTCCCTTGGACTGCAAGGAGATCCAGCCAGTCCATTCTGAAGGAGATCAGCCCTGGGTGTTCTTTGGAAGGAATGATGCTAAAGCTGAAACTCCAGTACTTTGGCCACCTCATGCGAAGAGTTGACTCATTGGAAAATACTCTGATGCTGGGAGGGATTGGGGACAGGAGGAGAAGGGGACGACAGAGGATGAGATGGCTGGATGGCATCACGGACTCGATGGACATGAGTCTGAGTGAACTCCGGGAGTTGGTGATGGAAACGGAGCCCTGGCGTGCTGTGATTCATGGGGTCGCAAAGAGTCAGACATGACTGAGTGACTGAACTGAACTGAACTGAACTGAGCATCTTTTCACGTGCCTGTTGGCCATCTGAATTTCTCTTTGGAGAAGCATTTATTTAGGTCTTCAGCACATTTTCTGATTAGGTTTTTGGGGGTTTTTTCGCACTGAGTTGTAAAGCTGTTTGTATATTTTGGAAGTTAAACCCTATTTTGCAAATATTTGAAAATATTTTCTCCAATTCTGTAGGTTGTATTTTCATTTTGTCTAGAAATATGTTTTCTAATTTGATAAAGTGTCAGAAATAGATGTACTATCACTTAAGGATCAGGTTCTTCCATGCCATGTCTCTCACTGATGAAATAATCATTTAAATATATGTGAATGATGGAAAAATATTTAATGATGGGTCAAATATAATATATATATTGTTTTGAAATGTATTAATAGGTTAATTATATTTTAAAGCTATCATTAAAATATTTATTATTTTATATTTGTGTATGTATATATATCCAAACACAGTCATGAAGGATTATTAGTAAATCTTTCACTGAAAATTGCTACATAAACTGAGTAAAACTAGAAATGGTTTTTCCTGTAAAAAAAATGACTGATTGTTCAATAGAATCTGTGCTCCTTACAGTATTACTTTTATCTACATACTCTCTTTACTCTGAAGGCCCCAAGGAATTAATTAAGATCACTAGCTAAGAGGGAATAAATACTATAGTAAATACTTCTTACTTTTCCAACATAAGTACAGTTGGAGAAATGGAGGAGTCTGTGATTGGACTAAAACAATGGGGCATGGCCTGGATCCCTAGAGCAGACCCACCTGAACTTCAGGATATGTTTTCCTGGCCTGCATTTAGTCATCTGCCAGCTTCTTATAAAGCCTAACTTTTTCTTTCATCATTGCCTATATCCCACTTGACTGGGACATACAGACAGACAGACATTGTGTCGTGCACAATCACCATCATGTCAGATCACTCAAAAACGCACCCCATAATCAAAGGAGCAAGAAGTACTAACTTGCCCAAGTGCAAATGATATTCTCTGGACAACCTCCTGACAAGCAGAATCTCAGTAATGGTGAGAATCTCAACATCACAGATTAAGATCCTGTGACCTAACTTTATCTGCCCTTGAGCAAAATTGAGAATTAGAGAAAAAAAAAATCTCTGAAAGCCATCAGCTGTCGCTAATGGCACAACCCTGATGTTGTACTAAAGATACGATTTCACAGAACCCCAACATTAGATGTGGTCACTCTGGGACCATGATAGAGTGAGCCAAAAGTGAGACTCCTCTGAAATTATGTCTGAGTACAAAAGCATGGATACTGAAACATGCAAATAATCAAATGTCTCCCTCTTTCAGCCAACATGAATGACCACTGCCTTTTTGCTAATTATACCTTTAGTTCCACTCCATTTCTTTCTCATCTCCCAGGTAAAAATTATTGCTGTCTAAGCATAGATTTAATATTACCTCCTGACAGTATTCAATCCAGAGAAGTCCCCTGCTTCTTTAAACATTCCACAAGATCACCTGACAAGTTTAAATCCTGAGTTACTTCCTGGTGTGGGCTCCTTTGTTGTAGCAAGTAACACAGGCAAATTCACTCCACTACACATTCACTCTTTGGGAGCTGTGGGCAACATTAATTAATACAAGAACTACCTTGAGTCCTTTGATCCAAAAATGATCAAATGTCCAGGGAAAACAGAAGAAATTACAAGCGGAAATAACAATTATTGCTCACTAGACATGTGCTGGAAGGCATTTACACGTGGTGGCCTTTAAATCTCATACTGTGACTCTGATTTTCCTCATTCCCTCACAGATCCCATTGCAATCCATCAGCAGGCCCTCTGAGCTCTGCCTCACAGAACACCTCAAATCTGACCACTTCTCATCCTCTGCACTGCACACACGCAGCCCAGCCATCCTCAGCCACCACCTGCACTATCGCCATAGCCTGTGGAGGGACCTCTGGACCTCGGTTCCGGCCCTGAGTCCCCTCCCACTGTCCATTTGCCTCACCACAGCCAGAGCGAGTTTTACAAGCAGAATACACACACACACACACACACACACACACACACACGTGTGTGTGTGTAATATTGAGTTTATGAAAAAATGTTTAATCTCAACAAGCAATTAAACATTTTGAAGTTAAAATAGCACATTGTACAGTGCAGTACTTGGCACAAAGTGACTACTCAAGGAATATTTATTGTATACATGAAAAACAGTTTTTCATCTAACAATTGGCAAAGATTTAAAAATAAATTCATAGTTATTGGCAAGAGCTCACAGAAAGGGCACTCTGTATACTTCTGGAGATATTGTGCAGTTTATCAAGAAATTTGTCTCTGAAATGTCCATATCCTTTGAGCAAACACTTTCATATTTAAGTTTCTTATTTAAGGATTTAGTTAAGGATGTGCACAAAAAAGCTGTATTTACAGTAGTCCAGGCACTTTAAGTAGCAGTTTAATCTTTCATGTTCAAGAAGGATGTTTTCTAGGTTATAAAAATTCATCATAGCACAGAAAGGGCTTTTTTGTTGTTGAGGGTTCTATTTGTTCCCTATTGTTGCTGTAACAGTTTGCCACAAACAACACAAATTTATTATCTTAACAGTTCTGGAGGTCATAATTCAGAAATGGGTCTTACTGGGCTAAAATCAAGGTGTCACCTGGACTATGTTCCTTCAGGAAACTCTAGGAGAGAATCCAGCTCCTTGCCTTTTCTAGCTTCTTTGTTTCTTGGCTCACAGCTTTTCACTCTGTCTTCAAAGCCAATAGCATATCATCTTCAAATCTCTAATTCTGACCTCTTCATCTGCCTCCCTCTTCTACTGTGTGTGTGTGTGTGTGTGTGCGCGCGCGCGTGCACTCCGTCACTCAGTCATATCTGATTTTTTGTGATCCCATAGACAGTAAACTGCCAGGCTCCTCTGTCCATGGAATTTTCCAGGCAAGGATACTGGAGTGGGTTGCCATTTCCTTCTCCAGGGGGTCTTCCCAACCCAGAGATCACATCCAGGTGTCTTGCATCTCCTGCATTGGCAAGCAGATTCTTTGGCACTAGCATCACCTGGGAAGCCCCTTCCTCTTTAAAGGATACTTGTAGTTGCATAGGCCTCCCTCTATAAGCCAAAAGAATATCCTGATTTTAAGATCATTTGATTTAGCAGCTTAATTCCTTCTTTAACCTTAATTACTTCTTGCCAGGTAATATAACATAGTCAGAGGTTCTAGGGATTCTAATGTAAACATTTTTGTATTGCCATTACTGTGTCTATCACATGTAATATGAAATTTTGATCTCCTTCCTAAGCAAATCATGACCCTTCCAATCTACAGCTGAGCCCTCAAACTTCAGAGGAAGGCTTAAGACTGTGGTCTCAGGCTGCAGATAAGGAACAAGGCTGTGCAGCACATCCAAGGTGCCTTCATCATGACCCTAATCACGGTGGATGGGATCAGCTTTGCTCTTACTGTGAAATCCAAATATTCAGGCAGTTATGGTGGCCTGACCTGAGCCCGGTAGACATCTGATGCTCAGAGCCTAGGTTGATATACTTGAAGCAATCGGTGTTGGTGGGGGGTGGAGGGGGGTGGAGGGGACAAATCAGACGAGTTCCTAGGCCATCTGAGAGTCAAAGTTGGAGAAACAAAATTCAAACGTAAAGTTCAAAAAAAAAAAAAAACGTAAAGTTCGTCCAGCAAAAGTAGGGCTGATGCTCTGAGATCAACCAATGGCAGAAGCCAAGTATAACAGGGATGGAACTAGAATTTAGCATCAAAAAAGTGAGCCCATTGAGCTAAAGTACCCACAGTGACTATTTGCCAGTCGCCTTCACAGGCAAGTCAGACTGGCTTAAAGGCACAGATTTGGTTGACATCATTTTTCTCAGAGAAGAAAGTTAAGCTGCATCATTGTATTGAATTATTTTCTTTTTTTTTCTCACAGACTGAAGACTTTCAGTGGTTAGAAGATGAAATTTGGCCTCATGCCAAATAGTAATAGTAATCCTAATGTAGAGGCAGCTTTTAAAGCTATGGCTGGGGTCGCCTCCCCCACCTCACCCCCAGCTTCTTTGCAGATTACTTATTTGTAGTGTGTACGAAACAAAGGTAAATGAGATGGAAACCTGCGTCTTTATGCACACCACTCACACATTTCCAAGAATTTGTATTGCACTGATCCCCCTTCCATCCAGGTAGCACCATCTTTTTTTCCTGCAATAATGGAATTATAGTGATGAAGGAAACAGAATACTATCAGAGTGATGCATGAAATCTCCAGTTTGTTTCACTGTAGCTCAGAGAAAAGAGCTTTAGTGTTCAGCCTTCTGACCAGTATGCTTCCTAGATTCAAATGAGTGAAGAAAACAAAGAACTACAGCTATCTTTAGGCTAAAATGTGGAAGGTGGAAAGGACTGTATAGACTACAGGAAGAAAAGCACCTTGGTACATTCTGTTTTTCCTAAAAAAGGATCAAGCAAACAAAGCCCACGTTTCTATTGCAAACGATAACTTGGCATCTGACTCCTAAAATTCTTAGGACTTAAGAGGCAAGAACCACAAGTTGCTAATAAGCTGAAAGAAAGCAGGGCAGGGAGCAACCACCTCAAGACTCAATCGCAGACATTAGTCTCCTTTTCCCTACCTGCGAACGTGTGTTCGGTTGGTGTGAAAAAATAAATTCTCTTAGTCTGGCCACAATCTAAGCTAACAGAAGAAACATTTCTTTTGGCCTCAGCCCTCTGCTTCATCCCAGTGCTTGCATTTCTCACTCAAAGCCAAACTCAAGGGCAAGACTTCTTCTTGTACCACGTCAAGGAAGCAGTGTTGAAAGCAAAGTATTTGATTTTAAGAAAGGAAGGCCTGTTCTCAAGGCCTAAACATTCAGCTGTAAAATGTGTAAACTATGTCATGGAATTCTGGCTGTGGTATGTGTCAAGCTAAGAAAACAACATGCCACCTCACCACTCTACATAACACGGAAGTACGGAGAGCCTGAGAGAGATAAACACATACACATGTAGTTAGCTATGATATTAAAATATGGGGGCTGCTGGGGAAACTTTGCTGCTGAAGAATTAAAGCTGCCATTGTATAAAAACTATGTAAATGTTTGCTTGATATCATCATCTGTTGAGCAGTGGTTATAAAAATATATTACTGGGAATTATCAAGTTAAAGGAATATCTTGTTTTTCCATGAGACAGGCTTCAGAAGTAGATGTTTGTAAATGAAGTCATATTAGGCATACTCCCATTTAAAAAGCTTTTGTAGCACTCGCCACCTTCTACCATAATCTATAATTTACTTATTTGTTACGCTTATTGTTTATTGACACGCCATCTTACTGCAACATGTGATCTTTGCATATGGTGGCTGCTGCTGCCACTGGCCCAGGAGGCAGCTGAAACTTCAACCACGAGGTTTCCTACTCCATATCTGCAGCTCTCTCCTCTCTACCACGCCACGCTCAGGCCTAGTGTGCTAACTCTAACACTCGGTACCCTAACGGTGTTTCAGGGCTATTTGGCTCCCAAACAGGGGAAAAGTTCTCCCTTTTACCAACTTCACTCCATAACTTCAGCTCCTACTTGGTGTCCACATAGACATGCCCTGATTTACTCTTTCAACCTTAAAATTCCTCAACAGCTAATACTTCCTGGGCACTTACTATGTGCCAGCCACTGTCCTGGGTACTTGGGATACAACAATAGACAAAAACTTCTGAATTAATTCAGCTTACATTTCTTCAGTGCCAATTGAAATTTATCCTGTATCCGATGCCTCTCTATAAATTTACCATTTAGCTACATTTAGAATAAACCCCACATTGAAATGTCAACCTGACACCAACTTTTGATGGTTGCCTTTTAAGATATGCAGGCAATAGAGCCTGTAATACTCCAGCTCGCTAGGGTTTATACTAATATCTTACTTTACATTTACTACAAATGCAGGTGCTCCCCTCCCCTAGGTCCCTGAGAAAAGGATCACTGAGTGCAAATGTCACAGGTTCTACAAATTCCGTTGTCATTTCAATGAGACTCCTTTTACACTCCTGGGGTAACCAAAATGCCAAATTGAGTTATTATAGAATTCGGAAATAAATCTCTTAATCCTTTCAGAAATTTCTGTCAGTCTGCTTCCATCTGACCATGCTGCTCCATGATCCACCCCTGTGGAAACTCTTGCCCAGGCAAAGCATTGGAGGTTTTTAGTTGGAGTGTAATTAATGTGCCAAGTCATAATAACTATCATGAAAATATTTCAAAAGGTCAATATAATGATAAGCTTTCCCTTGTCTCTTTCTTGAAATTCTTCTCCAGCTTAAACCAATAGCCTAAGTCACTTAGAGGCCTTTAAACAAAATGAAATCCTAATGATGTCTCTGCCATGAATAATTAATTGTTCATGTACCATCTTCTCAACAAAATCCATCCTCATTAGATTAGAGGTTTCCTCAAGATATGCGAGTTCATTATGGACATTTTTACCTCCTCCTTGTGTCTTTCTTTCTTTGTCCGTCTCATCTGTGTCTGTGATCTGAGATTCCATCAGCCTGGCAAGCCTCCAAAGAGAAACAGCTGTAAGGCACTTAAGGGCCTTTGAGAAGAGGTAGAATCTCTTACTACTTTAAGACATGGTGGCTCAACTGAGACAGTAACAGCAGAGAAGGACTGAACTTACCCTGGAGGTCAGGGCAGCTTGTTCTCTTCAGAGGGAAGAGGAAAGGAGAGTAGGGAAGGTATGTTTGTCCACCTTCTTAGGAACCGACGTTTTATCCAGGAGTCTTCTGTCTTTCGGACAAAGCTTTAATGACTGGAAAACCTTGAGAAGAAATTAACACTGTACCAGTAGAACATCTTGTAATTTCTTTTTAAATGATGAAATGCAAGGTCATAGACATAATGGGAGAAATTTTAGGGGTCATCTCACGTTCATCTGACAACTAACTGAATTCTGCTATCTGTCACAGTTCCAGCCACTGAGCCAAAAGGAATATTGTCCCCACCCCATTCATAGCCCTGCCTTTTCAATCTTCCGTCTTCACCCATAAATGTGTGCAATTCTTCCAACTGTATTTCTGAATGGTCATATTTATTAAAAGTGTATTTCAATGTTTAAAACTAATCTAAATGAAGAAAAGGATATCATCCATAATTCAAACATGTTTTCTGTTTATGTATTTATACATTTCTATTATACCTTATATCTAAATTATTGTTCTTTTTCAAAGTAATGGTCTAAAGAACACTTAGGGATAGGATGAACTTGGCAAATGTGGGACAAATCTTTTTGTTTCACATTTCTTTTCACATAGCTATATTCATCCAGTAGACAAAATTTTGTATTATCTTTTTTTATCTAGCCTACCATATGCATTTTGGAGATTAACATAGTCCTTACAACCATCACTTGGAAAAGCTGCCTGGGAGTCCATTGGTGGACACATGCTACTTTAACAAACCACTATTAATAATACTGCAATGAGCATCTTTCTGCATCCTTTTTTAATATCTAGGATTATTTCCATAGGTTCAACTCTTAGAAGTGGGACTACTAAATCAAAGGACAATATTTAGATTGTTGAGATATACTGTGAAAACTTTCCCAAAACACTATTCCAATTTCTAATCCTACATATCTTGTTCAATTAATAGGATTAATTAACTTTCAATCTAAGGTAGTCATAATGCACAGAAGAAGGTGACTGTTTATTGTGCAATATATGTACACAAAAGTATATAAAATATATGCAGTTAAAGAATGACAATAAATTAATACCTATGTATCCATTCCCTGCTTAAGAAATAGAATATTATGAATATTTTAGAAGCCCCTAGAGTATTAATATATTGAAGCAGCTAAAGACAGATCTCATAATTTCATTAGCTTAAAGTACATGCATACACATCATATACACATTTATACTTTGTTCACATTATAGTCCATGCACTCCAAGGAACTCTCCTTGACACCTCCAGCAATAACTTAAAACTTTAGGTTGTTTCCATTTTGTAATTCTACCATATCAAAGGTCACAACGATGGTAGTAAGACAGCAGGTATCTTGAAATTTTGTTCTCAGCATATTGTGGCTGTCTCCTCTATCTGCAAAATGCCTACCATCCTGGGAACCTCCTTCATCCTACTATCCACAGGAACTTCCCTGTGGATTCCCTTCACCTCTCTCTGCTATTGATTCCAGTATCCCATGGCTTCCTTTTGTTTATTTTTTTTAATTCTTCAAACTTAGTAAATATAGTTTATTAAAGCCTGTAACTCTTAACTCTAGTATCTGGAATCCTGAGGGTCTTTCCATTTCTGTTTTTTTTTTTTCTTTTCTTTTTCTGAAGAAACACATCCTCCAGCAGCTTCTTAATAAAGGATGTGGGAGGGGTCAGTTTTCTAGAAAATCCAAATGCTTTTTTTGAGGTGACAACATAGTCTTTACAACCATTATTTAGAAATGCTGTCTGACATTCCATCAAGTAAATATGCCCTTGTTTTCTTAAAACAAGGTTTGTGAACCATGCCCTTTTTAGACATTCATATTGTTTCCCATTTTTACTACTAGTAGCAATGCTGTAGTAAGCATCTTTCTGCATCTGGACACCTACTGAGGGCCAGGTACCTCATGGGCACCATAGAGAGTCAGGCACAGTCTAGTGCGCACAAAACAAGAGACACAGCGAAGTGAAGCAGGGTGTATACATGTGCTTAGTTGAGAAACAGGTGATTGTTTCCCCAAGAATCTGAGGTACGGAACAGCCTACTGCAATATATAACTTTCTCTGCAGTCTTTATCCCAACTTAAGTGCAACTTTGTGATTTTAATACATGTTAATCTTTGGTTTTGACATTAAGGTAGTAACCTTTTAAATTACTTACCAGCGATCTTTCTGTGGCACCCATTTCAGTTAACACATCTCTGTGTATATCCCCACATCCACATCCTGCCCAACCCACCTCTCAAATTTCAGTCTTGACAACTGAAAGTGCTCCCCATGGTCAAGGCTGGGACAGTCTTAGCAACAAAATAAAGAAGTTTTGGATTAAAACCCAAAGAATTTGTGCTCTGTGTGTGTGTGTGTGTGTGTATAATGAAATATTACTCAGCCATTAAAAAGAATGAAATAATAACATTTGTACCAACATAGATGGACCTAGAGACTGCCATACTGAGTGAAGTAAATCAAACAGAGAAAGAGAAATATCATATGATACCTATTATACATGGAATCTAAAAAAGAAATGATCCAAAATGAACTTACTTACACAACAGAAAGAGACTTAGAACAAACTTTCAGTTGCCAGAGGAATGATGGAGAGAAGGGACAGTTAGGGAGTTTAGAATGGACGTGTACACACTGCTATACCTAAAATGGATGACCATCAGGGAGGTACTGTCTAGCACATGGAACTCTGCTCAATGTTACATGGTAATCTGGATGGGAGGGGAGTTTGGGGGAAAATGGATACACATATATGAAGGGCGAGTCCCTTTGCTGTTCACCTGAAACTATCACATCATTAATCAGCTACACCCCAAAACAAAATAAAAAAGGCTTAAAAAACCCAAAGCATAAAATACATAAGTATTCATGAATTCATACTGACATATAAATGATTGAAAAAAATAAGTAGACAAGAAGAGACAACTCTCCCATGCAGAAAAATTCTAAATAGTATATGTAGGTACTCCGCTCTCATAGTGCTAGAGCCAAACCCCCAACTCCTTAAATGTGGACTTCACACAGCGACTTCCCTTCAAAGAGCACAGAATAGAAAGGGAGGAGATAAGAGTGAATTTCTAGTGGGGAAATATGACAAACACTACGTCAGCCAGGTGATCAAGATCAACAGCAAGAGTGACAGGTCGTGCTGATCGTGTGTGCATTTGATATGATGCGATGAAAATGTCATTTCACCTCTGTGCCTGTTCCTAAAAAAAAATATATGGCTCCAGTATAATTATGAGAAAAATATCAGATGACTCCCAGAGGAGGAACACCCTACAAAATACCTGACCAGTACCCCTCAGAACTGTCAAGGTCATCAAAAAGTTACAAAAATCATCTAAGAAATAGTCACAGCCCAGAGTAGTTTAGGTAGACATGAAAACTAAATTTACTGTGATAGCCTAGAGAGGATTCTGAAATAGAAAAGAGATATGAGGTAAAGATTAAGGAGATAAAATATGGGCTTCTGTTAATAACAATATATCGATACTGATTCATTTCTTGCAACAAATTTACCATACCAATGTGAAGGGTTAATAATAAGGGAAATTGGCTGCAAGGTATGTGGGAACTCTTTGCACTTTCTTTGCGATTTTTTCTGTGAATCTAAAACTTCTAAAAGTTTATTTTTTTAAGTTAAAGGTCAGGGCTTCCCTGGTAGCTCACTGGCAAAGAATCCACCTGCCAATGCAGGAGAGACAGATTCGATCCCTGATCCAGGAGGAGCCCACGTGCCACACAGCAACTAAGCCTGCACACCACAACTCTTGAGCCTGCGCCCTGGAGTCCAGGAGCCACACCACCGAAGCCCAAGCGCCACGGACCCCATGCTTCCCAGCGAGAGAAGCCTCAGCAAGGAGAAGCCGCAACTAGAGAGCAGCCCCTGCTTGCAGCCAACTAGAGAAAGCCTACCCGCGAACGATGACCCAGCACAGCCAGAAATGAATAAAGTTCTAAGTTAAAAGTCAATGAAACATTAAGTCACTGAGGCCATTTTCATCTATACGTTTTAGTTTTAGCCACTAATGGTTATATCCCTGGAGAATCCCTTGGACAGAGAAGCCGGGCTACAGTCATGGGGCTACAGTCCATAGGGTCGTTAAGAGTCAGATACTGCTGAGCAACTGAGCACACAGGCACACTACAAGATGAGGACTGAAGAAAAACATTTCCCAAGAGAATTACTAAGTAAGACTTAAGGCATAAAGTGCCATCTCATTATCAAATACTGTCATCTCATCACTGAATTTTCCGCTAAAGTATCCTGAAGCAGAGACTGTGGCTCAGGGAGTGCAGGAGACCTGGGTTTGATTCCTGGGTCAGGAAGATCCCCTGGAGAAGGGAATGGCTACACACTCCAGTATTCTTGCCTGGAGAATTCCATGAAGAGAGGAGCCTGGCAGGCTACAGTCCACGGGGTTGCAAAGAGTCAAACACGACTGAGAGACTAACACTTCCACTGCCTGAAAAACAGTGATCTGAGTCAAATCATCAGGAGCCAACTGTGCATACAGAAAGACGGTGTGAGCACAATGCTTAACTCCTTCAGGAACCACTCATTTGTGTGTTTCCCCCCCACACACACACATAGCACACCTTGAATCACTTATACAGTGGTTATTTTTATCCTCTATATTTTTCTGTATGTTTGAAATATTCTATAATAGTGTTAAGGTAATGTTTTCATATGAATAATTTTTTCCTATTGAGCTTTCAGACTCAATAATTTCAGACTTGACAGTTACAAAATAATACAAGAATTCCTGTACACCATTCACCCCATTTCCCCAAATGTTAACATTTTACATAGCCACGGTATAGTAATCAAAACCAAGAAACTAACTTGAAGCAAAAGTGAAAGTGTTAGTCACTCAATCATGTCTGACTCTTTGTGACCCCATGGACTGTAGCCAGCCAGGCTTCTCCCTCCATGGAATTCTCCAGACAAGAATACTGGAGTGGGTTGCCATTTCTTTCTCCAGAGGATCTTCCCAACCCAGGGACCAAACCCAGGTCTTCAGCATTACAGTCAGATTCTTTGCTGTCTGAGCCACCATTATTAACTAATCTACAGACTATATTCAAATGTCACCAGTTGTCCTACTGATGTCCTTTTTCTGATCCAGAATCACAATCCAAGATCCTACATTGCATTTAGATGCCATGTCTCCAATGCGAGGCAGTTAATTAGTCTTTCTCTGCTTTTCATGCCCTTAACACTTTTGCAGGGTCAAAGGAAAACAGTTAACCCCATCAAATTTATGACTATCTCCCCAAAAGAATTTTATTAAAGGAAGCTCTCCAGATAGTTGCCAGTATATCAGGGAAGAGCCTTGAAATAGGCTCTAATCCCAGATGACTCTGTAACCTCAAGCAAGTCCACAGAAGGGGCAGGAGAAGGATAGGGGGAGTGGTTGAGCAGGGGCAGACTATACCCCAGTAGGATTACTGAGTTTTTGGACCTACAGTTTCATAAACATCTATTGCAGTGCCAAAGTTCTTAGATGCCCAGAGACCTCTCCTCACTAGCAGGAACTTCTGAGATAGGGTAGCCCATTGTCAATGAGAGTACTTGCCCAAGTCCACTCACCAGGGCTTGGTGAAGCTAAGAGTTGAACTCAAGACTGTCTGAAACAAGCCCAGGCTGTCAGTACTACATATCCTGAAGCTGACTGAGGGTCACACTCTCCAGCCTTCTCAGAGTTTAGCACCGAGGATCAGAATGTGAAGGCCAAGAGAGAGGTTCCTTTTTTCTGTTCTTTCTCTTGCTACTTTGAAGTAGCCTCTGTGCCCTCGGGTGCCCCTAGACGCTGAAATCACCTTCCTCCAGGCCTACAGCAGAAGAGATATGTGGTGTTACACCTCCATCTAGTGGAAAAAGCAGTAAAGTGCAACACCACCGTCCCTGCCTCGCCAGTCACACTTCCGAGGTGTAACAAGTGGTTAAGCCGAGGTTGACAATCTTGAAGAAGCAACTCGCCAAGACTTAATCAACGTACTGTGACTTCTTGCCTAGAGAATACCGTGAACAGGGAAGCCTGGCGGGCTACAGTACATACGGTTGCAAGCAGTCAGACACGACTGAAGCAACTTAACAAGCACACACGTGCGCTAACTTCATAGTGTTAGAAACCGCATAAACAAGGCAATGTGGTTCATTTGAAAGAGGCGATGGAGACAAATGGACCAAGATAGAATCCCTTCCCTGCTCTTACTTAAAGTGACTTTGTTAAGTCTCTGAAATGTCTCTGAACATTAGTTTTCTCATATTAAAATGGGGGCTCATAATATCTACATGTAAGGCAGTTATACCTTGATGAGTCCTGGGTTCACAGTAAATTCCAGATAAACATGTGTTCCTCCTCACACTCCTCTCTACCTCCTTGTGCACAATTTCCATGACAACCTGGAGTCATCAAAATGAAAGGGATAATTCATGAGAGGTTCAATAATGTTTTTCCAAAACGTTGGACAGACTGTAAATTTCAGAGTCCGTATTGCATAGAATATAGGCCAGGGACTCTGGCACTGGGGCTGCCTTGTTTTGAATACCAACTCTGCCAGTTGCTTGATTTTCCATCTGTAAAATAGAAATGTTAATAAAGATACCTACCCCCTAGGGTTGCTTTGAGGATTAAATAAGTTAATATCTGCAAAGCACTTAGAACAATACGCATTTGATATGTGGATCTATTATCAGTAGCATTTCATAACGATGTGCGCATGTGTGTGGGTAGTCTCTTTAGCTGAGACCGACTCTTTGCGACTCTATGGACTGTAGCCCACCAGGCTCCTCTGTGCATGGGATTCTCCAGGCAAAGATA
Organism: Ovis canadensis; assembly: GCF_042477335.2. Lineage (NCBI taxonomy): Eukaryota > Metazoa > Chordata > Mammalia > Artiodactyla > Bovidae > Ovis > Ovis canadensis. The sequence goes on along the minus strand of NC_091248.1, from coordinate 76,369,134 downwards.
GTGGAGTGGGTTGCCAGTGCCCTCCTCCAGGAGATCTTCCCAACCCAGGAATCAAACCAGCATCTCTGATATCTCCAGCCTTGGCAGGCGGGTTCTTTACCACTAGCGCCACCTGCTGATCCCAAAAAGCAGGGGTGAGGCTGGGTAGGCTCCAAGCCAGTTCATTTGATTTGTAAAAGAAAATGTTTTTCTTTCTGGCTTACTTCACTCTGTATAATAGGCTCCAGTTTCATCCACCTCATTAGAACGGATTCAAATGTATTCTTTTTAATGGCTGAGTAATATTCCATGTATGTATGTACCACAACTTTCTTATCCATTCCTCTGCTGATGGACGTCTAGGTTGCTTCCATATCCTGGCTATTATAAACAGTGCTACGATGAACATTGGGGTACACGTGTCTCTTTCAATTCTGGTTTCCTCGGTGTGTATGCCCAGCAGTGGGATTGCTGGGTCATATGGCAGTTCTATTTCTAGTTTTTTAAGGAACCTCCACACTGTTCACCATAGTGGCTGAACTAGTTTGCATTCCCACCAACAGTGTAAGAGGCTTCCCTTTTCTCCACATCCTCTCCAACATTTATTGCTTGTAGGCTTTTGGATCGCAGCCATTCTGACTGGTGTGAAATGGTACCTCATTGTGGTTTTGATTTGCATTTCTCTGATAACGAGTGATGTTGAGCACCTTTCCATGTGTTTGTTAGCCATCTGTATGTCTTCTTTGGAGAAATGTCTGTTTAGTTCTTTGGCCCACTTTTTGATTGGGTCTTTTATTTTTCTGGAATTGAGCTGCGTAAGTTGCTTGTATATTTTTGAGATTAATTCTTTGTCCGTTGCTTTGTTTGCTATTATTTTCTCCCATTCTGAAGGCTGTCTTTTCACCTTGCTTATAGTTTCCTTTGTTGTGCAGAAGCTTTTAATTTTAATTAGGTCCCATTTGTTTATTTTTGCTTTTATTTCCAATATTCTGGGAGGTGGGTCATAGAGGATCCTGCTGTGGTTTATGTCGGAGAGTGTTTTGCCTGTTTTCCTTTAGGAGTTTAATAGTTTCTGGTCTTACATTTAGATCTTTAATCCATTTTGAGTTTATTTTTGTGTATGGTGTTAGAAAGTGTTCTAGTTTCATTATTTTACAAGTGGTTGACCAGTTTCCCAGCACCACTTGTTAAAAAGATTGTCTTATCTCCATTGTATATTCTTGCCTCCTTTGTCAAAGATAAGGTGATCCTATTATACAGAGTGAAGTAAGCCAGAAAGAAAAACACCAATACAGTATACTAACACATATATATGGAATTTAGAAAGAAGGTAGCAATAACCCTGTATGGGAGACAGCAAAAGAGACACAGATGTATTGAACAGTCTTTTGGACTCTGTGGGAGAGGGTGAGGGTGGGATGGTATGGGAGAATGACATTGAAACATGTAAAATATCATATGTGAAACAAATCGCCAGTCCAGGTTTGATGCATGATACAGGGTGCTTGGGGCTGGTACACTGCGATGACCCAGAGGGATGGGATGGGGAGAGAGGTGGGAGGGGTGTTCAGGATGGGGAACCCATGTACACCTGTGGCGGATTCAAGTCAATGTATGGCAAAACCAATACAATATTGTAAAGTAAAATGAATTAATTAATTAAAAATAAAATAAACTGCTCAACCTGAAAAAAAAATGCACCAAAATGCACCACAACTGAAAATATCTATCTATGGAGAAAATTATTAATTTGTAGTAAAACCAGCCTTCCAAAACACCATTTTGTCTTACTGGTTTACTTTCACAGCTTGAACACTCTAATACTTGGTATATAATGAGATATTAAACAAATATCGGTGATGAAAAAAAAAGAATATGTTACACGTTCCACATTTCTCATCCTTTTGAATGTTACTACTCTATCTCTTGTGTTTTCCGCAAAACACACAGACACACGTATTCTATCTTCAGATACTTATAATTTGATGCCTCTTGACTAAGCTAGCTTCCTGGTCCATCACTAAGCGGGTGCAAAGCCTTTCTGAGTGGCAAAATGCCTGAGTGACTGCATACCCTCTTACTCTATTAATGCTTCTCACCCTTGAGTCTGCTTTGGATACTAAGCACACCCATTTTCTGTTGGTTAATACTTGCATGAGAAGTCTTTTTCCATCTTTTTACTTTCAACCTTACTTTCAGCTATCCTTACATTGTACTTAAGGCATGTTGTTTTCAAGTCTCATAGAACTGGGTTTTGTTCTTCTTGTAGTTGATTTCTAATCTCATCATAAAAAAAAATCCAGAGTAATGATAGTAAAGATGATCCAATACTTTAGAAAAAGAATGGAAGCACAGATCAAGAAGATACAAGAAACATTAAACACACCAATATTTGCATTACAGGGTCCAAAAAGGAGAATAGAGAGGAAAAGGACCTGAGAAAATAGCTAAAGATACAATGGCTGAAAATCTCCCTAAGGTGGGAAGTGGAACAGTCACCCTAGTCCAGAAAGTGCAGAATTGCAGGCAGGATAAACCCAAGGAGGAACACGCTGACACACATAGTGAGCGACGGCTTCTCTCATTGCTCAGTAAAGAATCTGCCTGCAGTGCAGGAGACCCGGGTTCAATTCCTGGGTCTGGAAGATTCCCTGGAGAAGAAAATGGCAACCCACTCCAGCATTCTTTCCTGGAGAAGTCCATGGACAGAGGAGCCCACCAGGCCACAGTCCGTGGACCGAGTCAGACACGACTTAGCCACTAAACCACTACAAAGACAAAAAATATTAAAATCAACAAGAGAGAAGCGACAAACAACATGCAAAGGAATCCCCAGGTTTTGTCTTTAAGTTGTAATATTTAGTCCACTTATGCTTCATGTATTGCTACATTTGGATTTAAATCTACCTTCCTGGTTTTTTGTTTTCTGTTTGCTCCCATCTACTTTTTTTTCTCCATGCTTGCCTTCATTTGAATTTAAATTTCATATTCCTTTTCTACTGTCCTGTTAGTTTTACATTCTTTTATTGGTTTTAAAAAATATCATAGAAATTCAAACACACTAATTATTCATTTCTCATATAAATTAGTGTCTTGATCATTTCCATTTCCAAGATAATTCAAGGATCTCAGGATATTCAATCCTATTTACCTCCTATCAGACTTATATGCTATTCTTGTCATGAATTTTAATTCTTTATACATGTAAGACCCCATAAAGCATAAGTGGATTATTTTATGGCAATATCCTTTTAGATTTATGCACAGATTTACCTTTCCAATGCTTTTCTGTTTTTTTTTTCTGCACCTCCAAGCTGTGATATGTGATAATTTCCCTTCTGCCCAAAATCCCATTAGTATTTTCCTTTAGTACTTTCCAATGGTGCCAAATTGTTTTCATTTGCCTGAAAATGTCCTTCAAAGGATATTTCTGCTGCACATTATCTTCCATATTGGCCGTTATTTTCTATAAGCTCTTTGAAAATATCACTTACTAGGTGTACTTACTGTTGCTCGTTTGAAAATAAGCTACATTTTCCTCTGGCTACTTTTAAAGTTTGTTTCTCAGCAGTTTTCCTCTGTAGTAATTTGCCATGATTTTCTTTGTATTTATTCTGCTTGGAAGCCAATAATATTTCTACTATCATTGTTCAGTGTCTTTCACCAAATTTGAAAAATTCTTAGCCATTATCTCTTCAAGTGTTGTCTGCCCTATTCTCCGCCCAGCATCGCTCTGGATGATTTTTTTACCTTTCAGTTCACTAATTCTCTTAAACTGTGACTATCAAAGCCATCTACTGATTTCTTAACTTCAGTCATATTAAGTTCTAGAATTTTTGTATAATTTTCAGTTGTCTTCTGAAGTTTCTCCATCTTGTCATGTAAATCCTTTAACATTTTGATCACAGTGTTATAAGGTCTCTATTAGATAATGCTAAATATCTTAATTTTCTAAGGTTTATCTGTTTCATTTTCTCCTTTTTGGTCAAATCTTAATGTGTTTGTATTGCTAGTTATTTTTTTATTGGGGTTAACAGACTTTGAACAATTATAGAGACAATCTGAGAAGCTGCATGATGTTACCTTTCTTCAGAGGGGTTTATTTCTGCTTCTGGCTGTCCACTAGGTTTGGGGCCAGTTGCCTCATTCAGCTAGGGACTAAGACCACTTGAGGCTGGGCTTCAGTCCTTGTGAGTATATAATCAATTTCCAGTTCTCCTTCACTCAAGGGGTAGATCTTTGGGGATCCAATAAGAAAAAGCCCAGGACGTTTAAAGGACATTTCTTCTTGGTGCAGGCAGAACTCTAATTTTTGCTTCCTATGAGTCTACCGAAAATTTTGCTGTTTCTCTCACTTGTTCTTAAATTACAAAGTGCTTCTAAGAGTAAAACGTGGCACCAAACATAGGTCTCATCTGTGTGGAGTATCAGCTCCTGCTTTCTTGATAGCTCTCTGATGCTTTAATATATCCTAACTTTTCCAGTTTTCTCAGCAGAGGGGTTGGGGCAAAACAAGCTAATCACCCATTACTGGAAACTGAAGTCTCTACGTGCTTTATTTGAAAAATTACTTTTAGAAAACTCAAGTTCTGAAGTAAAATAGACTTGATTCTGTCACTTACTAGCTATATGACTTGAGATGAGCTATTTAATATGAGTCTTCGCTACCTTATCTGAAAAATGGAACTAACAATACACTTACCTTGAGTTGCTTTAAATATTTTTTCAGTGCAGGTATAGTATTCAGCACAGAGCCAGAAATATAACAAATCTTCAGACGTTAGTAACAGCAATTTTTAAAACATTATAATGGTTTCTATTAATTATATAAATTAACACATAATGACAGCCTTTCTCCATGTACCCTCTGTGAGGAATGATAACTGGTAAAGGTGCTATATAGATCTTAATTTTTCCAACTTTCCTATGGCTTGGGAATAGCTGGGCAAAATGGACCACACCATTTTACTGCACCACATGAAACAGTTTATGTAGCCATCAATATTTTCACTTTGGAAAACAGATCAGTTGGAATAAAAGAGCTAGAATGTAGCAGCAGGATCAAAGTAAGCTCTGGCAAGAAGGCTCTTGAAACTAGCACCCTATACTGGGGCCTCCAGGGCTTATCTCCCAAGTGTGATGTGAGACACTAACCACTGAGATGTGCTCTGGAAGGATTCAGATCTCCTGCTGTCCTCCCTATTTGGGCTGAGGCCCCATGATGCTGGGAAAAGCCTTCCACTTACAAGACTCTTGACAGTCAAGAAGCTCCAGATTGTTCTTGGCTCTTTTTGTAAGAAAAACTTTTATTTCAAAGATGCCATGGTATTTTAATTTAAAAAGGCTTGCATTGTTCCCCAACAGTTTTATTCAAGAAGTATCATTATTCTTCTTTGTTTTCACATGTCTTATTTAAATGTTCTTAAAAGCTACTCTGTATTATACACTTAAACATCTGTTGACAGTAAACTTCATGGTAAACATTCTTATCACAATTTTGAAATTCAAAAAAATTAAGTTTTTTAATGTTTAAATATTAAAACAACCAAAATATCATTTATGTGTAAGATATAAGTGAAGTGAAAGTCAGTCATGTCCGACTCTGCGACCCCATGGACTGTAGCCCACTGGGTTCCTGTCCATGGAATTCTCTAGGCAAGAATACTGGAGTAGGTAGCCATTCCCTTTTCCAGGAGATCTTCCCAACCCAGGAATCAAACCCAGGTCTTTTGTATTGCAGGGGACTCTTTACCATCTTGAGTCACCAGGGAAGCCCAAGAATACTGGAGTGGGTAGCCTATCCCTTATGCAGGGGATCTTCCTGACCCAGGAATTGAACCAGGGTCTCCTGCATTGCAGGCAGATTCTTTACCAGCTGAGTTACCAGGGAAGCCCTTGTAAGATATAAAATACAATATATATGCTTTATACCCACCATGCAGCAGTGAGAGTGTGTGATGTCATATGGGGAGGTGAGTCAGCTAGCCACACCAGGACTCTCAGGAAAGATCAGTAGTTGGGAATACCACATTCCATCCATCAACATGATTCCAGACACAACAGGCCTCAGGGTCTAATATACACCAGACGTACAGAGAGCTGACATACAGAGCAGCACACCTTAGTCTTTGCTCAGTGAAGCAAAAAACGTCACGGGGTCTCTACTAATGAGGCTCCAAATTTGGCCTTGCTTCCCCTACTTAAAAGCCAAATTTCAACAGGGATGATGCAGCCAGAGGAACTAGTTAGAATGATGATAGATGGTGACATCAAACTATGGTGAAAATATTTCCAATTCTTCAGCCCTCAGGATCACTCTTTCCTTTCACCCAGCTAATAAAGACCAACCCTTTCACCCATACTGCTTGACCTGGTGCCTCAAATGGTAAAGACTCTGACGAGACCCAGAATCTCCTGAGATGGTAAAGAATGAGGGAGACCCAGTTTTGATCCCTGGGTCAGGAAGATCCCCTGGAAAAGGGAATGGCTACCCACTCCAGTATTCTTACCTGGGAAATCCCATGGACAGAGGAGCCTGGCGGGCTAGAGTCCACAGGGTTGCGAAGAGTCAGACAAGACTGAGTGACTAACACTAGACTAGACATAGAAAGTCTAGTCCTGAGAAGTATTTCAAACCCATCCTGACTGTTGCTAGTCACCATTTAGCCTAGAGACCAGTATCTGGGCTTCTGTGTGGCTCTTTTTCCATCTGGAAACCATCTCCATGCTACAACTGCCTTCTAAGCACCATCTGGCCCCAGCATGGACACAGCTCCTCCCTTAATCATCCAAAACATAGCTGACACTGGGCTGTAGTTTCTGACAAAGACTTACTGGAAGTAAGACTAATATGAGGGAATTAACAATGTGGGGAAAATTATAGAGTAGTATAATACATTTCACTTTTATTAGAATGCTTAGCCACAGCCTTTCACAGGGGGTCAACGACCAGAATCCTCCTTAGGGCCCAACCTGCAGTTAGGATGCAGAGACCTGCTCATTTCCTTCAGATAGTGTCCCACACAATAATGCTCCCCTCTATGAATTCTGTGGCTTCAGTTCTCCCCTGTCCAACTCCCAACTGCAGAGACAAGACTGAGACTGCTCAATCTCATAATTACATCTGCTTTCTTTCTTACTCTATCCACCGACTCTACTTTTTAGGATCTGACCTATAGAACACTTCTTTTGGCTCTGACAGTTTATTTATTTAGTTCCCAGGTTAAAATCCAGATGCTCCCTCTGGATGCAATGATTTATCAGCCCTGAAACAAGCCATCCCTAATCATGAACCCAAATGGTGTCCAAATGTACCATAGTTCACCCTGGTGAACAGCTATTGTACACTACTGTAACAGTACTATATATACTTCCATAATACATTTCACATGAGATAAAGTTCCTCCATAGTAAGTTCTAGTATCTGCATTTATTCCATTTTAATTAGCTACCCTATAACAGACTTATTCCTTTCTTAAGGAAAATCAAATTGACTTTCACAGGGATTTTTAGATAGCATATTCAAAAGCAGAGACATTACTTTGCCAACTGAGGTCCATCTAGTCAAGGTTATGGTTTTTCCAGTGGTCATGTATGGATGTGAGAGTTGGACTGTGAAGAAGGCTGAGTGCCAAAGAATTGATGCTTTTGAACTGTGGTGTTGGAGAAGACTCTTGAGGGTCCCTTGGACTGCAAGGAGATCCAACCAGTCCATTCTGAAGGAGATCAGCCCTGGGATTTCTTTGGAAGGAATGATGCTAAAGCTGAAACTCCAGTACTTTGGCCACCTCATGAGAAGAGTTGACTCATTGGAAAAGACTCTGATGCTGGGAGGGATTGGGGACAGGAGGAGAAGGGGATGACAGAGGATGAGATGGTTGGATGGCATCATGGACTCGATGGACGTGGGTCTGAGTGAACTCCGGGAGCTGGTGATGGACAGGGAGGCCTGGCGTGCTGCGATTCATGGGGTCGCAAAGAGTCAGACACAACTGAGCGACTGAACTGAACTCAAAGAGGTTTTACACTCTCTGAGAACTAGAAGATATCCATCTGGGATAAAAAGAGGTGAAAATGACCTTGAAGACTTCAGCAACCCCAGAACTACTGAAATTTACATAGATTTTTGTATGGAGGGAGTATAATATGGAAGAGTTTAAATAAATATACCACAAGACAGTTTTACCATAATTGACCTTTTATGTTAAAAAAATTACAGGGAGTGATTTCCAGAATCTTACTTTATAAAAGTACTGCCTATATCAAACATTTTATGTCACTATTAATTCCATTGAAGAGCTGCCTTTTTTTAAAAGGTATTAATTCCAATTGATGGGATACATCCCCTTAAAATAGAAAGTTTCCATTTATTCAAATGTCAAAATGAAGATTATTGAGAAGTTTATTGCTTTATGGCTGGGCAAGATGCTACTAGCACATTTTAGGTAATTAATATTCTTCATTAAAAACTATGAGGTCATTCTGTTTAAAACTTTTAGAACAATTCACAGAAAATAGATATATTTATTCAAATTATACATTGAAGGGCTGGGCTATAAGCTATAGACATTTATATGTGAAGCAGCTCTTTAAAGAAATAAGACACACAAGTCTGTCTTGATATAATATACATAATTGAAATTAATAAAACCTGGAAGACCAATATTGTTATGCTATGTTCTGTTAGGATCTTAAAAAAAAAATCACATATTTAGTAGTCTATTTGTGCTTAAAATATTCATATGCATGAGAAGTTTAAAGAAAAAACACCTCTATACATGATGATGAAAAGAAAGTAATAAATTTTTTGAAATTGCACTGTTATTTAAAACACTTTCCTAAATTCAGACCCTCCTTTGCAGCCGGCACAGTTTTTCAAGTCTAATTGGCAACCTGGGGAGGCCCCTCTGGTATTAGTGAAGTAAAGAATGTGGTGATAAAAGACCAGGCTGACGCCATTAATCCAGGCCTTTGAATCGCACTGGCATCTTCACCTGCATCTTCTCCACTCTCATCTTCAAGCCCATCATCCATAAGACGCTCCTTTCAAACAAAACAAGAAACATATTCCTAAGTGGTCTTAGCAGCTACCATGAACTCATTACAGAAAAGGAGAGAGTTAAATTCTTCCTAGAGAAGGAATATGAGTATATGATAAGGAAGTAGAACTATCTGGTCATTAGAGATCTTCCTTAAGTCCAAAACTGATAAACTCCTTGTTCAAGTTCAAAGGAATAACTGCCAGTTTAATACAATAATTTCTCACCGTGAGCATAACTTTCTTTCTAGGCTATTTTTAGGAAGAATGATATTAGTTCTTTCCACTTAATTCTAATATATGACTGACTCAGTATTATAGGTTCTCTGGAATTAAACCACACATTAGCATGTTAACTTTTCTTCCATACTATGAAATACCCGAGATTCTTTTACTATATTGGTCTCATACAGTGCTGAAGAAACACCTATGTTTAAGTATATGAAAACCTCATAAGCATACCATTTCTTCAAGTTCTAGATTGTTCGCATTCTGTGCATCATTGTTAACTTCAGCATTATTGTTGGGAGCCTGTTGCTGAACTCCTTCTTGCCTAAAAGGAAACCATCCAGCTTGGTGTCTGCTCAGTAAAATAAAGAGAAAAGAAAATAAGTCACAACTGTTTTTACTTGTAACACTATGAAATATTTGCGTCCTATAAGAGCAAAATGATTAGAACATTTTCATTCATGGGTTGAACTATGATAGATGAAAAAAACAAATTTCCTTCTTCAGATCAAGAACTACCCCTCTCAAACCAATGACAGGAAAACACGAATCAATTTAAACTCTATCCTGAGCTAGTAAGACATATCAGGAGTCATAAAATCATTTTTTGATATTTCTCAAAATGAAATTCAACTAGGTATTTGTTTGCTTCCTAAGAAAAAAGAGGAGCAAGGGACAGTTAGTCTACTTATGAAAAAAAATCTGACCTATATCTAACAGACTTACTATCGATAACTATAATTAATTAAAAAGAAACTCCTCTCCAAGACTGCATCATATACTCAAGTTCTAAATGATTACTAGAGCATACCTAACTGAACTAACAATTTTTATAAAAAGTAGTAAAGGGAAAAAATCTGCTTCTAGACAATTCTCATAAACAGTCTTACACAGCGTAACTTGCTTTGCTCTTGATGCTAGGTATCTGAAGCCCAACATTCATATTCCTTCACTCAACATTCACAACAGACTACCACATGTCAGATTCCATGCTTAACAGTTTTAGAAAGTAATTATAATGAATGAACATCACTCACAAATAAACCAGCAGCATGGCTCCCATTACCATGATAAACCGACTAAAAGAAGAATAGAAGTATACAATGCTAAGGAGAATTGCAGCCCGTGAGAACGTGTACATCCAGTCTAGCCAGTCTCGATTGAAGTCTTCTTCGTTCAGCACTGGACCTCCCTGTGCATTCATCTGAACATTGTCATTCACGGGTCGATTTTCTTGGGCCACTAGGTTTGGAGCTGGTGGGGGTTCTTCTCCAGGCACATGTGCCAAATTTAGAGGCTGTGTAGCAGCAGGCTGGGCTGGGTTAGCATTTGACGTGGCCTGAGCTGAAACTGCAGCTTGACTGAAATAGTCACCAAAATAAATATCAAAAAGAAAAAGAAAAACATTTATCATACTACATTATATTTTTCAGAACTTCCTGGGAAGCCATATGTATGTCTCATAAACCTTACATGGAATATCACAACTCCTATACCACATTTCCTAGGTAAGCATAATTCCCAGTGTGAAAGTAGAGCCAACATGGATGGCAGGAGGAGTTCAGGAAAGGTTCTCCCAGCCTGGCAGTCTAGGACAGCAGGCGGAGAGGTGGAAGAGATTAACAACGGCCATGTTATCACTATTTGTTTCGTTCACTAAATTATAAGGCTGTGACCAAATCTTTCTCCAAAACTTTTCCCTAATTGCCTCTTTTGCTCTTCTACATAGGATAAATACTGCTTGCCGACCCCTTCACACACACATACCACCTCTCCCTCAGACCCATGTTTGAAAAGATTTGTCTAAATAAGTACATTAATCATTACCCTGTGTGTACACTCTCATAGTAAATGATTTGTATTGGTATTTTCAAATATTAACTAGGTCCCAGATAACAATCCCTCAATCTCAATCCTGACTTTTGAGAACTCCACCTGGAGAACACTGGTGTAGATCCTTGTCAAGTTACGAAGATGTGTGGTCCTGAAGTTTGCTTATAATTTGACTGCTTAAGAGTCAGAATAAATTTTCCTGTAAAAGACTACCAGTAAAGTGATAATATATCTGAAATTTGCTTTAAATTATTCAGCAAAGAGGGGAAAGTTGTAGCATCAGAGAGTCATGAATTGATAAATGTTTAAAAGCTGGGCGGTGAGAACACCGGGGTTCACTTTATTTATTCTGTCTTTACATATGTTGAATTTTCTCTTCAAGAAAGTTTTAAAATCAAGATAGCAAAATGAAATAGAAGTTTTCTATGGTACAAAAGCTTATTTAAGCCAGTATGCTGATACACTGTATCTATAGTGAAAGTCACTCAGTCATGTCCAACTTAGCTGTTCCCTTCTCCAGGGGATCTTCCCAACCCAGGGATCAAACCCAGGTCTCCCGCATTGCAGGCAGATTCTTTACCAGCTGAGCCACAAGGGAAGCCCCATATTCATTTCCAGAATACTTCCTACCTCATGGACATTCTGATTCATAAGTGAGTTATTTCATTAAAGGTGAAAACTTGAGTCTCTGAAGTTAAATGATGTGCATAAGATTATATGGTTCAGCAGCTAACTACAATAAGCCCCACTTATCTTATTACACAGTTCCCATGATGTTGTAAACAAGACAAGAGGTGTAAAGATATAGTGTAATACTAAGTCTTCCCCAGGTGGTGCTGGTGTTACAGCCCAATAAGAGATGGGTTCAATCCATGGGTCAGGAAGATCCTCTGGAGGAGGGTATGGCAACCCACTCCAGTATTCTTGCCTGAAGAATCCCATGGACAGAGGAACCTGACGGGCTACAGCCCATAGGGTCACAAAGAATCGGACATGACCAAGGTGACTAATTATGATAACGATTACCATGACAACAGGTAAGGTATAAATAGCCTGCCTGGAGCCAAGAGATTACACAGGAGAGCATTAGGACATGAAGTTAATAACGCAGGTTAGCTTTATGAGGTAAGGTATAGAGGAAGAATTGGAAAAGGCAATGGCACCCCACTCCAGTACTCTTGCCTGGAAAATCCCATGGATGGAGCAGCCTAGTGGGCTACAATCCATGGGGTCACTAAGAGTCGGACATGACTGAGCGACTTCACTTTCACTTTTCACTTTCATGCACTGGAGAAGGAAATGGCAACCCACTCCAGTGTTCTTGCCTGGAGAATCCCAGGGACGTGGGAGCCTGGTGGGCTGCCATCTATGGAGTCGTACAGAGTCAGACATGACTGATGACTGAAGCAACTTAGCAGCAGCAGCAGCAGCAGCATAGAGGAAGAATAAGGATACAGACTTCACTCTGTAGGCAAGAGGGCTGTCTGATATTTTAGGGAATGGAGAATGATGGACTCAATTATGTGTTAAGTTAACCTGGCAAGCAGTACAATGAAATACAGTCAGGAGCCTAAAAGGAGGAAAAGTGATTGCATTAAAGTGGGTCTAATATTAGAAATATCTAGGGAAAACATCAGAAGTAAAATATAGGGAAGGACAGAAGCTAGTAACAGCATACTAATTCATCTTGGTAAGTTGTTGAGTTCAGGGATAACAAGCTAGAATCAAACCTGATTAATGTTAAGGGCTTGGAGGATGACTGAGAAGAGAGTATCACTGACAAGGAAGTCAAGAAGGAGAATGCACATAACAAGATGATGCAGTCAAAGTTCAGACCTAACTGCATTTAAAGGCAGGCAGATTTCTCCATGGAAATCTCCAACAATTAAGGGGAGACCCAAGATGAGGCACAGGAGATGAAGAACTGGGAGCCATCACACAGAGCTAACAACTAAGGCCACAGAAAAAGGAAATCCAAGAGGACTAGCCTGGAGCTAAATCCTATCTTCCCTACTAGACTGTGTATCACAAGGCACATGGTAAGTATACAAATACTTAACTGAACAAGGAATGTTACCATTTAGAAAAAGGGAAAAAAACAGGCTATCAAAGGATACAAAATGAGTAATCAGAAAGAGAAAAAGAATGAACAGGATAACAGAATCACAGAAACAAGGAGAGGAGAACACTAAAGAGAAGCTGCTGCTGCTGCTAAGTCGCTTCAGTCATGTCCAACTCTGTGAGGCCCCAGAGACAGTAGCCCACCAGGCACCCCCGTCCCTGGGACTCTCCAGGCAAGAACACTAGAAATGTTAAATGAACACATAGGAAGCCCAGCACAAAGAACACCAAGAAACTGTTCCATGCTAAGAATGTTTCATGCTGATCAGGAGCAAAACTTACTAAAATAGAGAAAAGTCCAGAAGGCATATTAGCCACAAGTGAACCCGACCTCAATACATCAATATGAGCGTCCCTGACGTATGATTCTCTCTATTCCCTTTTTTAGTTGACATCCTATCTTCATATAGAATTGTTGCCTTCCAGTGAAACTTTCCTAAGTTTTCTCCTCTTAAATAGATAAAATGTTCTCTTAAAGAAAGCACCTGAATACTGCCAAATATAATTAAGGGAGAGAGGAAGAAGCAGAGAATAGGTTTAGTTGATGTGAACAGGATGCATACCCTTTTTCCTTTAACCAAATAATTTAAAATAATTTTTAAAAACCAATAATATACATCAGTAAATGAAATCCCAAATCAACTTACTTAGGATGAAAAAGAAAATAAAGCAAAGAACACAGTGTGTAAAAAAATCAACTCAACCTGACTTACTATTGCATATAATACTGATGAGCATACATCTGTTGCCACCACAGCATCTGCAGTGGGTTGAAAGCAGGATACACTGGGAATCCAGCCGGAACAGCCTGCCCAGGAAGCTGGTTGTCTACATTTCTGCAATAAAATAAAAAAAAAATGTCTTTTAATGTTCCAGAAGAAGTTGAAAGCATTTCTCTACATTTGTATTTCTGAACTATGTCATCCATTGACAAAACATACTAAAACTCACCGAAAAAAAATACTTATGTTCAACATTCCTCAAGTAAGACACTGTCTATGTGTGTTAGTCACTCAGTCGTGTCCGACTCTTTGCAACCCCATGGACTGTAGCTCTCCAGGCTCCTCTGTCCTTGGAATTCTCCAGGCAAGAATACTGGAGTGGATTGCCATTCCCTTCTCCAGATCTTCCTGACCCAGGAATCAAACCCAGGTCTCCTGCATTGCAGGCAGACTCTTTATCATCTGAGCCACAAGGAAAGCCCCAAGTAAGACATTACGGCTTATCTAAGATGATCCCGACCCCACATATACAGAACAACGAACATCACAGCCTAGAATCAGACTACTACATGAGTAAGAAACAAACTTCTATGATGTTAAGATTCTAAAATTTTTAGTTACGTTATTAATTGTTAGTCAACTGTCAAAATGTTTTATAAAAGTGATTTAATAAATATCCCATTTTCCATATAAACTTAAGTAAAAATAAATAAAATTTAAAAGTTGAACTTTGGGCTTCCATGCTGACATAGCAGTAAAGAATCTGCCTGCCAGCACAGGAGACATGGGTTCTGCCCTTGATCCAGGAGAATCCCACGTGCCACGGAGCAGCTAAGCCGGTGTGCCACAACTACTGAGCCTGTGCTCCAGAGCCCATGAGCTGCAAATACTGAAACCCACACACCCTAGAGCCTGTGCTCTGCAACGAGAGAAGCCACCGCAACAAGAAGCCAGCACGTTATACCTAGAGTAGTTCCCACTTGCTGCAACTAAAGAAAAGCCCACACGGCAACAAAGACCCAGCACAGCCAAAAATAAATAAAACTATTTTTAAAAGCTGAACTTCAAATTTAATCATTAGGCCCAAGATCTAACTACCAGTTTACAGGCAATCTATGAAAACAGAGGACAATATTAATGATACCACATGGATGCAACAAGCTGAATCTAGACTACTATGGGAAATTAGAACATACAACAACAGAAAAAGCATAAAGTGAAAAAAGATAGGGATAGGGATTAGATTAAAAGAGCCTTAAGAAACAAAATTACTCAATCAAACGCAGTAAGTCAATCTCTGAATACTGGTCCAATCAAAACCATCTTAAAAAGACATTTGGGACAATCAGGGAAAATGGAACACAAATCGAGTAACAAATGATATTGAAGAATTTTTAATTCTGTTGCATGTTCTAATGGTATTGTGATTCTTATAGTCCATATCTGTTACAGATACACAGTATTTACAGATGAAGGGATATGACATCTAGGATTACTTTAAAAATACTCCAGCCCAAGAGAAAAAAAAGAGGAACAAGGGAAAGGTTGGAGAGCTGTTGTCTATTAACTGTTGCTGAAGCAGGATGTTAGGTAAGATCCTTCTAATAGAGATTCATTAGTATGCTTTTAAAGTTACTAATGATAAAGGAAAGATGAACTGGAAACAATCAGAGACAAATTCTTTCAAAGAAAGCCTGCATGGAATTCCCACTTTATCTCCACAATATGCCTTTTCAAGACTCTCCACACTACTTTGTTCTCCCTTGCTGAACTTCCCTTAAAATCAGCCCCAATGTTACCGGCCATGAAGCTCTCCCACCTTCTGTAAGCACACAGGCACTCCCTCCTCCAGGCTCCTGCAAAACTTTGTCAAACCATAGAAGCACATCAGTGAATGGCAATTTATTTGCCGATCTGACCTACTTCCATTGAGGGCAACTACATAATTCATTTTCCTGTCTTCAGTGCCCAGCTACCGTAAATTTTAAGTAAACTTTTCCTGAAGAAAGCCACATGATCCTTATATGACAAATCTGCTTATTCAGTCAGATTGCTTCAAATCTGAGCAATAGATCTGACTAGAGAAAAGTTTTAAATGGGAGAGTAGAGGGGAGAGAACCACCATTATAAATGAAATCAAAATATAAATGATAACACAGAAAAATATACTGAAACAAATGATAAAATATTCACTTCAACAAGACAGTTAACAGACTTTCCAGGCAGATGTGGATCTGAATTCTAGTCCTGATACTGACTATTGAAGTAAGGCAGGCTATGTACCTTTTAGCCTCCTTCTCCTCGTTCATAAATTGGGAGAGAACAGTACCTCGAGCACAGAGTTGGTATAAAGTTCAATGAAATAAAGCATGTATAAGTGCTTAATACAATGCCAAGCTTGTGCTAAGTAATAATTAATACTCAATAGTATCAATTAGTAATATTCTTTTACATAAAGAACTGTCACCAATGAACTTTTTAAAATACCAACATGCCAACAAATAAGCACTTCACAAAACAGAATAAAAAGAATGTCTCTTTATCATGTCTAAATTAAAACAAGGACATTTCCAACTTACTGCACTGGGAAGTATGAATTTGTAATGGTATGATGAATCAGGCTCTTAACAATGGTTACTGAAAGATAAACTATAAGTTTTCTTTTTATGGCTGAATAGTATTTCGTTGTGTATAAATGTAGCACAAGTTCTTTATCTACTTTCTACCTAGGGACACTTGGGTTGTTTCCTTATTATGGTTATTATAAATAATGCTGCAGTGAACATGTGGGTACATTTGTCTCTTCAAATTAAATATTTTCATTTTCTTCAGATACTTAGAACTGGACCTGACGGGTCACATCGTAGTTCTGTTATTAATTTTTTTAGGAAACTCCATAATGTTTTCCATAGTGGATGCACCAATTTACATTACCAACAACAGTACCCATGGCTTCCCTTTTCTCCACAATCCTGACCAACACTTATTATTTGTTGTCTTTTTAATAACAGCCATTCTGACAGGTGTGAGGTAGTGTCTCACTGTGCTTTTGACCTGCACTGGTCTGATGATTAGTGATGTTGAGCATCTTTTCATATAACTGCTGGCCATCTGTGTGCCTTCTTGAAAGAAAGTCTGTTCAGGTCCTCTGCCCATTTTTAAACTGGATTATTTGGTTTTCTGCTATTGCGTAAGTTCGTTACATATTTTGTATATAACCTGTTATCAGGCATATGATTTGTAAATACTCTATCCTATTCAGCGGGTTGCCTTTTCATTTTGTTGATGATTTCCTTTACTGTGCAAAAGCTTTTTAGTCTAATGTAATTCCATTTATTTAGTTTTGCTTTCATTGTCAAATCTAAAAAATCATCACCAAGTCCAGCGTCAATGAGTTTTATTTTGTTCTAGGATTTTAATGGTTTCAAGCCTTACATTCAAATCAAATTCATTTTGAGTTAACTTTTCCTCTTTTGGCCATGCTGTGTGGCTTGCAGGATCTTAGTTTCCTAATCAGGGATTGAACCTGCACCCTCAGCAGTGAAAGTACCTAGTCCTAACCACTGGACTGCCAGGGAATTCCTATTTTGAGTTAATTTTATGTAGGATATAAAATAGTAGTCTAGCTTAATTTTGTTGCAGTTTTTTCACACCATATATTGAAGAGACTGTCCTTTCCTCATTGTATAGTCTTGCTTCTTGTCATAAATTAATTGATTATATATGTATGGATTTATTTCTGGGGTCTCTATTCTGTTCCCCTAGTCTGTTTTTATGCCAATACCATATTGTTTTAATTACTATCACTCCATAGTATAGTTTGAAATCAGGGAGTGTAATGCCTTTAGCTTTGTTCTTCTTTCTCAAGATTGCTATGGCTATTTAGGATCTTGTGGTTCTCTACAAATTTTAGGATTGTTCACTTTTGTGAAAAATATTTGGAGTTTTGATAGAGACTGACTGAATCTATAGATTGCTTTAAGTAGTATGGACATTATAACAACATTAATCCTTCTAACTCATGAGCATGGAATATCTTTTCATTTATTTGTGTCTTCAGTTTCTTTCATCATTATCTCATAGTTTTCAGTGCATAGGCCTCTCAGGTCCTTAGCTAAATTGATTGCTAATACAAACTTTAAATGTTGTAGATCTATATTTGATCTGGAAATATGTCCAGACTACATTCTGCTTTTTTAAAAGGTTTATAAAATAAATGCGGGGGGGGGGGGCTCCGCAGAAAGAGAGAGGCAGTGGAACTTCCCTCAGCAGAGCTGAGGGGTCCCGAGGAAAAGTGAGCCTGCTGTCCGCCAACCCAGCCCCTCGGCAAGGGAGAGACAATCAGACGTGACAGGGGTTCTGTCTAAGCTGTTCCGCTTTATTGTCCTAAGCTCCTGGTTTATATAGGCAAGCAGGGGGGTTTTGCGAGGGACTTTCCATAGTTCTACCAATCAAGTTAAAGGTCAGATTACCACATGCTTACATCATGACAGGGGTCTATGGTGATCATGCATTGTCCACGTGCACAGAAATCAAGAGAGCCAATCAAAAATTTTGACAAACAACTTAAGCTGCCCTCATCTCTTCCACCAGGCACCATCTTAGCTCTAAACCACAAAGCTAGCCCTTCTTTTTAAGGTTTCCCATTTAGGGCCCCACAAATGAAATAGTATGATGTTTCTATTTTAAAAGTATTTAGAAGGAAAGTACAAAAATGTTAGTAATAGTTATCTCTGGGTGGTGGGTTGTAAGCAGTTTTTTCTATCAAAAAATCAGATAACGGAAGAGTACAATGAGTAGGTTTTCAGTTTTTTTAATTATAAAACAAGGCTGCTACTATTTCAGGCAGGGAAATTAAGTGTACCTAACAGTGCGCAATTTTTTATGAACCAGTTAGCAATTTTTAGAGTTAAATAAACATGACAGCATAACACATTGAGTCCAAAACAGTCCAGGTTTATAAATGTGACATTATAGACGGACAGCCAGTGTGATGCAATGTACCATCTGGTCTTCTCATTGTTTCCTCAAGAGCTTAATGGGCAAACAAACACCTGCATTAGGATTTCTTGAAAAGTTAGGTTCCCTGAATGCTGTTAAGTTGGCAGAGTCCTAAACACTACCCCAAACCTAGTGATTCAAAAACTCAGGAAACAGTGATCAGAATTTAGCCATTTTAAAGACTGACAGTACTAACCTACATGGTGGAAAACATATGTGACTAGCTAAATATAAGCTGTGCTGGAGTCTAAAAATGATGTGGAGAGATTTTATTTTGTTGGTGAGTTCTTCAAATTACTAAATTACTGCTCTTGCACATGTAAGGCAAGGCTATATTAAATAAAATTTTACTTAAAGACAGATGTAAAGTCTTCTTTAGTAAAAGATTACAACTATAAGATTAGGTTAAATCACATTCATTGTTAAGCCGAATAACCTACTTATTGAACTTTCACTTAAATTGCTTTGTAAATCACAAAGTGCTCCTTCCGAATACAGATTTATTTTCCAGCACCTGGTACTGGCATTCCTTCGGATGTTTCAGTGTGTCAGACTCACAAATGCCTATAAATATGTTTGCTGAATGAACATACAGCATTCATTTATAAGTATGAATGAATTTATAAATAATTGCTAACATATCACCTAACTCTTTACATACATGAAATCTTAATCCACACAGAAATTCTGTACAATAAGTACTACTATCTCCAGATCATGAGCAAACTGAAGCAGAGAAGAGACTTGCCCAAGGTAGTCAGTGGACAGGGCTAGGATTCAAACCAAGGCAGGCTGACTCCTGAATCTATACATCCACTAAGCTATACTGCCCTCCTGATTTAAAACTAACCATTATTTAAGGATTTTACCTCTTTTCATCTTAATACTCATCTTTAGCAAAATAAACACTATTTCAGATTTTTCTAATCTGTTTTATATATTTCTAAGAGCTAAATGCCTTTGCTCCAAAGTCTGTTGATTTTCTCAACAGACTAGTTTAAAGAAATTATTAATGTGTTTCCAGGATATCCATGGTCTTATCCTGAAAACATGCGACTTCATATACTTTATTCATATTACTTTATCACTTTATTCACTGTGCAGATACTTAATGCTAGTGAACTGTGCACTTTAAAAATGCTTTAAAAGGTTTATTTTATGCATATTTTACCTTAATTTAATAAATCAAGAGTTAAATATACATATTAATATATTCACTGTAAATATGAGAAAGAGTTAAAAATATTGTGCAGACATAACTATTGTCAACATAGCATTATATATTCTTCAAGGTTTATTATATCCATTCTCACTTTCCATCACTACCAACATATTTGGTAAAATATTAGTAATAGCACTCTGTATAAATTGAGAGGAACTGAGCTATTTTATTTTGCAAAAAAGACAGAAAAGGAATCACTGTCATAAGACAAATTATTTTAAGCCACTATTCTACCATGTAAATCGTGACAATACTTTTTTACAAATAACAAAGTTCCGGTTTGTAATAATCATTTTCTGAAAACAAAAATAGTTTCATGAGATGCTTTATAAAAGTCTACAATCAGCCTTACTAAATACTTATTTTTAAAAGAAAAAAGAATATGAGACAAAGGAGTCTTTTTTTTATATATACTCAGCTTTGTTTTTCTACATTAAGAATTGAATTAAGTTTATAAAATTCAAAGTAAAAAGCAGTCATATGCTATTACATCCTCTTTGGCATAACAGTTAGTGGCTACTCCTTGGCTGCATAGCTTACTACCATTGTGGGGGGGTCCTAGCCATTTGCTTATTTCCAGCCTCCATCATAGATCTGGAGCACTGTCACACACACCACAGCACAATATGCAATGCAAAACAACTATCAGTAACTATTATTCCTGTTTCCTTTACTTCAAAAGTACTCCAGTTTCAGACATGACCCAGATTTATACTGTATTCCCCAAGATCCTCCTCTCTGAGTTGTCCACAGCTGCTGTGGCTGTTGGCTGCATTCCCCCTGGAACTGCCTAACCCAAGAGACCTATTGTAATTGCTAAATATAAGAGAGCCATAGCAAGCTTCTTGGGTAAACTCCTCTTAAGAAAGTCACTCAATAACTTGCAATGGTTAGCATATCTTCATAATACATCACCATAATACTTATCACAATACTCTGTCTTAATTGTTACCAAGCCTGGCTGATTATAAACACCAGTAGGACTTTTAAAAAACAGATTACTGGGCTCTGTACTCTTCTAAGAACACCCTTATTCACCCATCTGTTCTCCAGAAGACTAATTTGAGTAGATCTATAGTGAGACTGGGGCTTCCCTGATGGCTTAGTGGTAAAGAATCTGCCTGCCAATACCCAAGATGTAGGAGACGCAGGTTCAATCCCTGGGTAAGGAAGATACCCTGGAGGAGGAAATGGCAGCCTACTTCAGTATTCGTGCCTGTAAAATCCATGGACAGAAGAGCCTCGCGGACTATAGTCCTTAGGGTCACAAAGTTGGACACGACTGAGCACTTGAGCATGACATAGTAAGATTGAGTAAAAACAAAAATTTTAGTCACCTAGATCCTTGCTATTCAAACTATGGTCAAAGCATCAGAAGCATCAGCATCACAGCGGAGCTCACTGGAAAAACATAATCTCGGGCCCTGTTAGACCAACTGAGTCAGAACCTACATCTTAACAACATCTCCAGGTGATTAGCACAAACTTTAAAGACCGAAGGTACTGCCCCAGACAATTCTAATGTACAACCAGCTTTCAAAAGCACTGTTCCACGAAGTTCAGTGGCAGTCCAGTGTTCTCACTGCAGAGGGCCCAGGTTCAGTCCCTGGTCAGGGAACTAAAATCCCACAAACCACACAGGACAGCCCCCCAAAAACTGCTACACCTAACCCTCTAATTCACAAAACATATAATCAGGTACATGAATAAATTTCAAATGTACTTTGATCAGTGAAGGGCGCTACCATGAAAGCCTGGAGTCATAGATTTTCAAGAGGACCAAAGCTATCAGTTTCACTCACCCTTGCATTACATATGGGACCTGATGACTCTGTGCTGGGTCAGTTTGTGCTTGTGGAAGGGTTCGTTGCCTCAATCCTTCTGAGGAAGAACTGGTAGCTAAAGTCAAGGTTTCTTGACTGGATGATGGAGTTGATGATCCTGACTGATCTGAACTCTACAAACAAAAATGTAATTATTTTTTTCAAGGAGATTTAATTCATTATAATCACAATATTATAGACACATTACTAAAAATGTATCTGTGAAATCCCTCCACAAAGAGTGAATTCTAGAAATTTACTGATTTGACTTGTGTACCCAGCATAATAGGTATATTTATTTATATATATAGGTATAAATAATTTAATTCTCATGAGACTAAAGAGTTTAGAAAATCAAAATCCATTAATTATACAATAATAGTCCATTTCTCAACTATAAAAGGCTGAGTAGTAATTATATACCAAAAATAGCATACAAAATTTGTGAAAATTGACGCATGCAAAGCTCTTTTCATGATGCCTAACACATAAGAAGTGTTCAATAATGGTACTAATAACTGTATCACTTAAACAGTTAATATGTACCCGCTACTGTATAACATGCCATTAGTCATATACTGGTTTAAAATACTGAAGAGCATGCTAGAGTTTGGTGTTAACTCTGACATTAACAAGCAACATAAACTTACAATTCACTTAACCCCTAAGTCACAGCTTTCCTATAGGAAATGAGATGGAACTAGATTTTCAAGATTCCTTTCAGTCCTAAAATCCTATTAGTTTAAAGATACTACCAACAAATACTGTTGTTGTTTTTTTTAACAGAATAAACAAGATACCAAACAGAATTTTTAAATTCTCATGCATTAATGGTGTCAGAAACTTACAGATTCAACAACTTCAATCAACATAACCCCTTGAAGACCACCTCAATTTGTTGCTGTTTGAAAACAGTTTGTCAAGTGTTTTACGTAAATTTAAAACACAATTACAGTTTATATAAATTACCTACTTTAAAAAACTGGATCAAGATAATTTCAGCATCGTTCCAAGTTTTTAAAATCACATTACTGGTACTGCCTTCCTATTTACAGCATCTCTTTTTACATGTCTACCTTCGTTAGTCCTGCCATGTGAAAGGTCCTAAGGACCTTTGAAAAATTAACAAAAGCTTTAAAATGTTATTCTATACCAAACAGACACCAAAAATCTTACTAGGGAGGCTGATTATTAGGCACACAACTTGGAAAGGCTTCTTTTTTGGCAAGATTTCGTATTAAATGGATCATCAAAATATGGTAGTCACTAAAAAAAATTAATAGAAGAAAGGCCTAGCCATTTGGCAGCACACCCTAATTTCTCTAGAACTAATTATTTCTGACCTTATTATATAACTTTCATGAACAGATTTTTAAGACATTATCAAGTCCCAATGAAATTTATCAGCCATAAAAAAATTAAGAGGAATTCAATTTCATTCTCCTTTGATACTTCTTAGATTTTTTATAACACACCTCTGAAAAACTGAATATATATTATAAAGAAATGAAATCATGGCCGAGGAACCACCAGAAAAGGGAAAAGAAAGTTCTCTGTCAGCAGAAACTGGAGCAACACAACTGTTCAAAGACTATAAACAGAATTCTATGCCAGTGCCAGGGTTTTGTCCTTTCTTATGCAAGGTAGGAAACATAGAAAGACCCTTAGGTTTATCGAGAAAACAAATTTCAGTTTAGTGAAAGCTGAATTCCCATGACTAGTACTAGAAAATACTTACCATTGAGGCTATGCTAATTAAAGAGAGCAACTACAAGATCTAGCTTCTTAAAGAAGCAGTTAACAATCAGTCTCTCATTATCACCCCTGCCATTCATCCCCTCCTCAAAATTCTGGCTAGATTCCTGACAAGAAGGAAAGTACACTTAGCAGTACAAAAGATCCCTACCCAGGAAGCTTGAAACAAGCTTCCCACTCAACCAGTCCTTTTCTTTCACCTCCAAAAGTGTCACATAAAGCTTTTACAAAAGGAAACCAAAAATAATTTAATGTAAAAGAATTTGAACAGTATAAAAAATGTCTAAGTTGAAAAGTTCAACTAGTTTTTTAAATTTCCAAAACAATTTTAGGAAGATGGAAAAATAAGGAGGGAAAAATGAATACTCAAGTCTGAAAGAACTGGGTACATCAAGTAATTATTCCTCCCATAGTCGGAATATATACTCAAATCCAGTCATTTTATAAAACAATTATTGAACAAGCAATCTTCTTTAGCAAACTTAAAGTTTAAATAATTTAATCTACCTTGATTAAATATAATATATAAAATACCTTAAAGAGTTTATATTATATAACCATATCATAATTTTGTCTTTTCAGTATTTCAGTAATTAAACCCCTGAAAATTGGCTCTATTACTGACCTGCCATATAGCAAATTATAACTCATGGGCACAGGCTTCAAGGGATTACACTGTGTACTGGATCTCTAAAAATGAAGTTTAAATGATTAACTTAAGCTGTTCACAACACAGTCTCACCACCCACAAGATCCAGTTGTTCTGTTTTCCACTTAGTTTTTAGAGGCAAGAAGGGATAATCAGAAAACTTCAGCATTTACTCTGCCCAAAACAACTCACAGAATTGCTGTTGGATGCCAGTGCTTCATGACTTTCTCTATTGGTGCTGGATTTTGGAGAACTGGGAGGAGTCCGAGAGGTACATACTAGATGAACCATATGATACTCATCTTGCTAAAATTAAAGAAAATTACATTTAAAGGGTAGTACTGGAAAGTACGTAGCTCAACAATGTCAGTAGCTAAGCAGAAATACTGAACTCAAACCTTAAGTTTCTTCCTACCACAGCTATTTTATTAGTAATAAATTGTCACCTGCACATAAATTGGGATCCTTCTGAATATTTCTTCCATGCTTAGAAAACAGTCTCAATACTCAGGAACCACTATATGAAAAAAATTATTATTTTGTATACCAAGCAAACACTGCTGTAAAGTTGCGTCAATGCAACCTATTATTTCAGTATAAAAACACTACACACATTAATATCAGCACTGTGACAGTCACACTGAAGCTTAGGCCTACAAACGTTGAATAGTAAATGTTTTCATTATTTGAAAACTTACAGTGATAAGGAAACTCAAATAACCTCACTCTAATCTCATCTGTCTGAATTTTAGTAATAGTATTTTATTTTTTAAGTCAAAAACTGGTTGTACCTCTAACACTTAATACACAGATATAGAGCATATATTTGAACTATATTCTGTAAATATTCCAAGTGTGTCTCCATAAATCTACAACTATGAGTGAAGGAAAATACTCTAAAAATAATTAACTGGCATTTTAACTTAATGATTTCAGGAGTATATTTATCATAGGCATAAAGCAAGTAAACAAGGTAGAGTAAGGAGACGCAGAGAAAAACAAAGGATGGCGCAACAATTTTAAAAAATCAGAAAATGACTTTTTAAAAGGGGGGGCGCGGCAGGAAATAAAGAAAAGATGCCCAGTTGTGAGGAAGAGAAACAAAGCTCTAGGAATTCACCATCTTCCATAAACAAGAACTGTGCTTAATTCTGAGGTGAATCCAAGAAAGGGCAGGAGTCAGTCCCCCCCCTAAAGAGACTCACAATGTTGTTCATAGAACAGACTGGGGCTTCCCTGGTGGCTCCGTGGTAAACAATCTGCCTACCAATGCAGGAGACCCGGGTCTGATCCCTGATCTGGGAAGACCCCACAGACAGCAACTAAGCCCACGCACCGCAACTACGGAGCCTGTGCTCTAGAGCCCAAGGACTGCAGTTACTGAAGCCCGCACGCCCTGGAGCCTGTGCTTGGCAACAAGACAAGTCACCGCAGAGAGAAGCCCGCATACTGCAACTAGACAGTAGCTCCCACTCTCCACAACTGGAGAAAAATTGGCACAGCAATGAAGACCCAGCAGCCAAAAACAAATAAATTAAAAAAAATTTTTTTAAGAACAGACTAGCACATTAGAGCGCAATTAGAGAAATATATAAATCAGTCTTTGCACAAAACTGAGATGCATGAACTGTAACCATTTATGGGTTTAGAGGAAGAAGTTAATAGGAGTTAGAATACTAAAGAAAGGCATTCCCAGAAATAGCATTACATGAGGTACACCAAGCAAAGCAGGTAGAAAGGATGCCTGATTTACAATGTCCCCTTAGCTTGGGAATACAGTAAAAAAACAGTAAAAAAAAGCATCCAAGTGTAAAATGTTCATCCTTACAAAACTAGTTTCAAAGGTCATATTAACCACAATTACCTCATAGTATTTATTCACCTTTGGGGAATGTTTCTATAAAATATTTTATAACTAAACAGGTAAAGTTAATGACAGCATTTAACTGAAAGAAGTAAAGGGTTATACAGTTCAATGATCTATTCAAACTGTAAACATACTGTTCGAAATGTTCAGTGATAAGGGGCACAACAGTCCTTTAACTGAAGCTGGGTGGTTTTTGTTTGTTGTTGTTGTTGTTGTTGTTTTCGGGGGGGGGGCGGGTGTGGTTGGCCATGGAAAGGCACATGTGGGATCTCAGTTCCCTGATCAGGGATTGAACCCGAACCCCTTGCAGTGAAAGCACAGGGTCTTAACCACTGGACCACCACGGAAATCCCAAAGCATTTTAAGTATTCTGGTTGGAAATGATTTCTGGCAGCAAAACCCTTTTTAGAAGTATGCATGTTCAGACTCTAGCTATCCTTGGGTTAAAATAATAAATCTATATTTCAAAGAGCATATAGTGAAAAAAGTTTTTAAGGATAAAACCAGGAAAGAAAATGAAGAGGTGGAACATAGCAGATTTGGGGGGGTAGCAAATATTCTGTACAATATTATAAGGTGGATACCTGTCATTGTACATTTATTAAAGCCTACAGAAAGTACAATACCAAGAGTGAACCCTAATGTAAACGATGGGTTTGGGGTGATGATATCAATGCAGGCTTCAACTCTAACTACTGTAGCACTCTAATGTAGATTGATGTAGAATGCTGTTAGTGGGAGTAGCTGTGTATGTGCGGAGGCAGGAGTTATATGGGTAATCTTTAGCTTCTGCCCAATTTTGTTATGAACCTAAAACTACTCTAAAAAATAAAGTCTATTAAGAAAAGAAAGAGGGGAGGATATATGCTACAAAAGCCAGTATTTTTGAGAGAGAGAGGGAGAAGTAGGGAGAGAGAGACAGTGAGAGATGTTATTAAACCACTCTGGCAACCTGAAACTACATGATTAAAATGAAAATGACAGCAGGAAGTCACACTAGCAAAACCAAAATGTCAACTATCTAAACAGAAGGAATACACCAGTGTAAGGTTTTTTAAAATTTCCCACAGGTGGTCATAAACATACACAAGAGCATAGAGATTAGGGATATCCAGAAAACACTGAGTTAAGTCAAAAATCTAAAGTGAAACCTAACAGCTATATATTCAATTCTGCTACATTCACAAGCAAAAAGAATCTCAAATGCAGAAAAATTCTGAAAGTATAAATTCCACAAATAAACATGAGCTAAAAGCTGCCATTAAAGTAACTAGTATTCTATCAAAAAATTATATTAAAATATATTTAACTCTGAGTACCAGGATTCAAAGTTTGCTGATGGACCAAGTGGGCTTCCTTCTGTAATATTTGATGTCCCAAAATTAAATTCCTAACCCAAGTTAACTTGTATTAAAATGTTATGTAGTTTCATCAAAAACGGATTTAAGAGAGGGGACTGTTACCAGTCTACTTAAGCACTCTACTCCTGCGTTAATGATAAGTGAATATGGCTTTCTTCCACAAGATAACAAATCCCTGAACACAAATATGTAATGCTATTTCAGATTTAGCTATCAGATGGATATATAAAACTGTTAACTAATCAGAATCACCTATTATGCTACCTAAAAGGGTTGATTTTAAGTGTCTAAGAACTAAATTGGCTGGATAGCAAAAGAAAGTTCAGAACATATTTCCCCTGGCACTCTGAGTAACTGGTATTGAATAGTGGTGGAAAAGCTTACTTTTCTGAGAATGTCTTTCAGCTGCAGATGATCGGGAAGCAGTCTGCCCGAATACACCAATCTCTGATCCTTCGTCAACTAAGAAATGGGATAAAGAAAAAAATTCAACTTTTTCTAATTATACAAATTGAAAGTTGGGAATAAGATGCCTTACTATGGGTAAAGTAAAATTCCCTTTCGGCACAAATAAGCAGAAAACTGACATAATTTACGAATTTTGTTTTTCCAAATTCTATTTAAGACATTAAAAGTTCAGCAAATGGTAACATATCTACTGTAGATATAATAAAATACAGATAATTCCCAATTTATCTTTAAAATGGGGAAAATAGGTAAATTGGAAGTTGGTCTTTCAGCCATAATGCAATGCATGTGTGACTGTCATTAAAAACCTTCAAGACTATTAGTGAGAAGGTGGCTGGCTTTCTATTAACAGTCAACAATGGGATAAAATTCCAAGGTCACCAGTGTTATTTTGTATTATTTTGTCAGTATTTTTAATCAAAAGTATACATAAAATATATTTTCTACTTTAGTAACATCATGCAGGGTAATTTATCAGTTTTAAATTCAAAAGCCATTTGGATATAGTTTACAGTTTTAGATAACTATTCTAGTTTTTATTATTTTTGCCATTCTCATGAATACCTTTTTACATTTTTCAAAAACACAAGAAAAACAAGCTCAAGTGCATGGAGATCCAAGTGCCATCTCTATATACAACCCAAAATATAAAATAAATTCTGGTTATCTCTGCCTTATTTTGTACTTCTAATAAATCTGCTAAGTGCTCACACTACAAGCATTAGGTATTTAAAATAAAAACATTTATGTACAGTCCCCATAAGACCTCCTATTTCATCATGGAGAAACCGGCAAGCATTCCTTGAATTCTACTAAAACAAATATTGGCTATATGGACAATTACTAAACATGCCAAATCCAAGTAATAGTAACTATAACAATTTTCAAACAGTCTATATATGCAACATGGCTACTAAAAAAGAGTCTTACATCAAAATTAACCACAGTAAAAAGAGCCATTCTGTAGTTAAGATCTGTGGTTCACAGGTTCTTAGGTACCAAAGATCAAGAGAAGGTACAGTTGTCCTTCCAACTTACTTAGCTTTTTGGCATAATTTAATTTCCCCAGAAGTATTTTTGAGTGCACCATTCCGAAAATGCACAAATTCTTATATATAAACAACCAAATACAACACAGGATTTTTTTTGAAAAACTACATATCACAAGTCTTGAAACTTTAATCAATACATATGAACACTGAGTGGGGCACAATAGTAAATTATATAACATGAGTTAAACGCTAAGTGATAAAGACTGATTTAAGCCCTGATTTAAGCCATCATAAACTATCAGTTCAAACATTTAATAGATACTCTTATGTCATATCATTTGATACAAAAAATATCAGTCTTTTCTTATGATTTTCCTTTACTATTAAAATTCTCAAACACACACAAAGTGGAGAGAATAAAATGAAGCCCCTTACCATCTTTAGAATTCCCAAATACCCAGCTCCAACAATTATCAACATTTTGCTATTCTTGTTTCATTTACCCACCCCCATTTCATTTTTGGCAAGGAAAAGAGTTTTAAAGCAAACACCCCATATAATTTCTTTTCACGTGTCAAAAAATAGCATGTATCTGTAGCAGTTGTTTTTGTAATTAACCACAATATTACCACCTTCAATAAAATAAACATTAATTGCTTAGTAAGTAATATCCAGTACAGTTCAATTTTTCCCACTTGCTCAAAAATGCCTTTTTAGGGATGTGTGCTGTGCTGTGCTGAGTCATTAAGTCGTGTCCAACTCTGTGACCTCATGGACTGCAGCCCCTGTCAGACTCCTCTCTCCATGGGGCTTCTCCAGGCAAGAATACTGGAGTGGGTTGCCATGCCCTTCTCCAGGGGGTCACCCCAACCCAAGGATCGACCCAGGTCTTCCACATTGCACGCAGATTCTTTACTGTCTGATGGTTTGTCTAAACCAGAATCAAACAAGGTTCACACATGGAATTGGGTTGTTACGTCTCTTTTAATCTTTCAACAGCTTCCACTTCTTTCAAAATTTTCCCTAGCTACTTGTTGAAGAAAACATGTTACAGTCTGGATGTAAGTGACTGTGTCCTTCTGGTATGGTATAGTGTGTCCTACAGTCTTCTGTAAATGCAGTTAGATCTGGAGGGCTGATGAACTTCAGGTTCCTTTTTGTTTGACAAGAGAACTTCCTGCTGTATCACATCATTATTAGCACATGTAGACTGGGTGACCTACTTTTAATCATGTTAAGATCGATCAGTGTGTTTAAATATTGTCAGCCTGATTCATCCCCTATGAAGTCTGCCATCAAACATTCACCTTTTAGATCAAACTGCCTAGATCCATTATTTCATTAGGGGTAGAAAATAATTTTGACCTCTGCAGTATGTAAGAGCTTCCTTGCTTTCGGGCACATGAGGTTCACCTTCCATGTTTCTTTTGCCAGGCCTGGAAACAGCCACAGTTCCAGGGGCTTTGATTCCTTTTAATAGGAAATGGCATCTAAAGACAAAATCTGGGGCCTAAGGGTACTTACGGTCACTTGCTATTATTTCTAAGATTCTTCAAGATAGATACAAAATATGTATTTTTTGCAAAGGAGAAACTTAAACCCTGAGTGAATATTCATTTTTCTGATTTTAATTGAATGGTATAAGGTTTTTTTATTTTATTTACACATCTGTCACCCTGAAAATCTTTTTTACTAATGATATTAACAAAATTATGCCATTAGCAAAAGTACTTATGGGCTTTATCCTACTATGTATAATCTCAATAATTCTGGATGAGGTTTAAGATTTCTTGTCACTTTTTCAGTCCTTAGATCTATGCTACTAGACATATGTAGTCAAAATAGTGTTTCAAAATTACTTGTAATTTTGTTAACATCCTGACATTGTTAAACTGTTTAGGAATTTTTTTTCTATTTAGTTTTTAAAATTATATATAACATACACAGAAACAAAGGAAAAATTATAGAACAAGGTACAAAGAGGTTTAGCTTCTGTCCCCTGCCCACTTCCTCTGTAATTCTGAATCACCCTTCCATGGTTTTTTAACAACATAACAAATGTGGATATAAGCACACTTATGTTTCCTTTCTTTTCTCACATAAAAGGTAGAACACCATACTCACTCTTTAGTACTTTGTTTTCTCCCTTATTTTACCCTGGTAATTACTCCTTAGCAGTATAAAGATGTCTTCCCCACTCTTTTTGAATGCTCCAGTACACAGAAATACTAAAGTTTACAACATGGATATTTGAATGTTTCTAGGTTTTTGTTATATACTCACAGTGTCCTTCTTTCATACTATTCATTTCTCTACATCCCCCACCATATCCTGCAACATAGAGCTCCCTGGTGACCTTGATAAAAGCAATCTTGGTGGAACAGTAGGGTAAAAACTTAACTGGGATGTATTTAAGAGAAAAGGAGAGGAGTACAATTACAAATAGTGAATATTCACAATTTATAAGGAGTTGTGCACTAAAGACGGAAAGGGAATAAAAGTAATAGCTGGAAGGGAAGTGAAGTCAAAAGAGGGTCTTGTTTTACTGTTTTGTGTTTTTAAGGAAAGAGAAATTACATGTTTGTATGCCAATAGAAATAATCCATCCTCAGGAAAGTGATGATGCAGGAGAGAAAAACAGAAAATTTCCAGAGCAATGTTCTTGAGTAACTCATAAGGGGTAAAATCTTGTGTGAAGGAGTTGAACTTAGAGAAGAATATGGCAGAGACAGGCGAAGAAATGTTAAGAAACTTGTACACAATCCCACTACCACCACTCTTTGCCTCAGCTTTCTTATTTAAATAATGAGGGCAATAATAGTACCTATTTCACAAGGCTGAATTTTCACAATAAAAATGCACACAAACCTCTAACAGCAGAGCAGAACACTTAGAAAACATTCAATGGGCATTTGATACTAATCTCTAACAACTGCTTCTCTGACATCATGCAGTTTCAAGAGGATTTAATGAGAGATTTTGTGACAGTATTGATAAGCTATATGACCAATAGCAGACTACCTTTGTTCATTATGTATAAGAACATGATTAGGATACTGCTAAATAGGTTTAAAGTTGCAATAACTATCAATTTAATGAATAAAAAAGCAAGCCCTATTCCATATTTGAAGAACTTTCAAGAATCAGTTTAAAATGACATTTATAAATAACAGAAAGAAAACTTTTAATTCATTTCACCTTCTCTACATAGAAAAATATCTGAAATTAGTTTAAAAAAAAAAGTCAAGAAGTCCATGTGCAAAGCATAAATTACTTACCTTCAGATTTTTAGTGAAAGGATGTACTAAGTAGATGGGATGAAAGAAGTATTTATCAACTACTTCAAAATGTATCAGCTGTTTTCTACATAGGTAATCATCATTTTACTATTAAACTGTAGCAGTAATGGAATTGATCAAGTACTTTATCACAAGGATCATTTTTAAACAAGATAGGACATAAAAGTATGCTAGAATACTCAATATTTTGGACTACTGACATGTATATATATAAATTAAGTACAGTGGCAATCCAACTTAGTTTACTCTCATAATTATCTAATAGATAGATTTAGAACAATTTTTTTCACAGAAACAATACAGACCACTATCAGTCAGCAACCTCATAGACTCCAGAAACCCATGCTTGAGAAACTTAGCCATATAAATTAAAGACATTTAGGAAGATCACTTAGTTTAGAATATAGGTACTAAAATCTCATGAGAGTCAGCTATAAAGTAATCATTCGGTTACCTATAATGATAATTCTTATGTGAAAATTAAAAACTCCAAATTAAAGATTGTGAGAACTCCTAGTCCTAAAACTATGAGTCCCAGTTTCAGAAATACATACAAATACTCATCAAACTTTCGAACCTAACAGCACATAATCTATTTAACCCAAAATATACTGACTGAAATAGCACTCCTAGAAGCCCAGAGACTGATAATCCCTTATTGCCAAGTCCTATTTTTTTAAAGCCTATACCAACAGGCTTCCCTGGTGGCTCACACAGTAAAAACATCTGCCCGCAATGCTGGAGACCCAGGTTCAATCCCTGGGTCGAGATGATCCCTTGGAGAAGGAAATGGCAACCCACTCCAGTACTCTTGCCTGGGAAATTCCATGGATGGAGGAGCCTGGCAGGCTATAGTCCATGAGGCCACAGAGTCTGACACGGCTGAGCGACTTCCCTTTCTTTCTTTCATACCCACTGAACAGAAAGGCTGGATAATGGCCAAGCAAGTCCCTCAGCAGGATGAGGAATAGCATGGCCAAAAGTGCCTAGCAAAAGGTTCTGACATTTGAAAGGAGAAAAGACCATGGCTCTCACCATTTGTACCTCTGGAAGAGCAATCAAAGTTTAGAAAATCCATTAAGAGGCATTTGTACATTTCATTCATATCACTGGTCACTGTCCCTCCAGAGTCCTTTGCTAAATTTTCCATCCAATTCTAAAAGTTAAGAAAGCTTCTTCGGCTGAGATGCAAATTTGCTTCTCTATCCAAGGCCTCTCTCCCTCTCAAACCCAAATCCATACACCCAACCGTTTATTAGACATCTAACACCTTCAGATATCTTTATGAGTTTTCTGTTGTTGTTGTTTGTTTTTTGCCTTTGGCCACACCAGGCAGCACATGGGATCTTAGTTCTAGGACCAGGGATCAAATTCATGCCCCCTGCAGTAGACATGCAGAATCTTAACCACTGGACCACAAGTGAAGTCCCCACCTTCAGATATCTTAATAAGCAACTCAAAGTCAAAACATCTACAACAGTTCCCAGTTTCCAAATCTCCAGATCTTTCCCCTTACTTGTTCCCTATTTCTTAAACAACTTGCCACAGATGTTTAAGCCAAACTCTGGGCATTATCCTCAATTTTTCTCTCACCTTGTCTAACGTATCTAACCATCAGCAAATCTCACGGACTCTATCTCCAGAAGCCCCTCTCAGTTCATTTCTTTCCATTTCCATTGTCATTACTCTAATCTAAGCTGCTACCTCTTGCCGGAACTTCTGTAATATTAATAAACAGCATCTTTAATTGGTCTTCACACACTCTGGTCTACAGTCAGTAAACAGAGTGATCTTTTAAAAATGTGAATCATTCCTGTCACTCTCTAGTAGATCCCTACCAGTCTGGATTTAATTCTAATTCCTTACCATAACCAGATGGTCCCAGTAGATCTGCTTTCTATCTCTTTCCCACATCCTCTGATTTTATTCTTTCCTCCTCTCTCATTAGCCAAATGGGCAATCACTTTGATCTCCAAATATGCTAAGCTCGTTACCAACTCAGACACCATACCTGTAGTATTCTCTCTCAGCTCTTGCAGACTTAACTCTTTCTTAATCATCTTTCGGGTCTTAGCTTTAAAATGACCTTCTCAGAGAGGCCTTACCTGATTTACAGACTTGAAGAAGAGTATTCTCTTTTACTCACCCAGTTTGTTTTCTTCATAACACAAACCATAATCTGTAATTATGTGCACAAGTTTATTTCCCTAAGTGGCATATGACTGTCAGGAACAAGAGAGGGTCCATGTCTGTCTAGCTCATCCCTTTGCTCCTATAGCCCAGCCATGTGTCTTGCAGAGGAGATGCTAA
The DNA here is from genome assembly GCF_042477335.2 of Ovis canadensis. Lineage (NCBI taxonomy): Eukaryota > Metazoa > Chordata > Mammalia > Artiodactyla > Bovidae > Ovis > Ovis canadensis. The sequence continues at coordinate 76,334,467 of NC_091248.1, read as the reverse complement.
ATGCCACTGTATTAAATGAAGTGTTAGGAAGTCCAAAAGCGTTTACATAGATTTGGAAGACATAACTTATTTGAAATTCATTGTATCAGTTATTTTACATGTAATCATTAGGAATGAAAATGAAGTGTTCAGTTAGTATTCAGTCTTATGAATCACAATACTTACTAGCTTAAAATACTGGTGTTAAATTCATCTGGTTCATTTCTGTAAATGGTACTGATATTAGCATATTATTATCAAGCAACAATTGTGTGTTGGTATCTTAGCATTAACACTTCTCTAAATAAATAGTCTATTTCAAATAAACTTTTATCTTTCCACAGCAAGGGACCATCAATTTTCAAAAAGTACAACATAACAAAATTAGATTATACCCCACCCAAAAAATACATAAAGCAAAAACAAGTATGGATGAAAGCGTGAAGAAAGTAGAACCCTTTTACATTACTGCTGCTGCTAAGTCTAGTGGGAATATAAAACAGCATGACCTCTTAAAAAGCTTGACAGTTCCTCAGAAAGCTACCATATGACTCAGTATACATCCAATCCATTCCTAGGTATACACCAAAGAGAAGCGAAAACACACATCCACACAAAAGCCTGTAAGAGAATATGCACAGCAGAGAAAAGTAGAAACAACTCAAATGCCTATCATCTGAAGAATGGACAAACAAAATGTGACATCTATTCATACATACAATGGAATATTATTTGATCACAAAAAGTAAGGAAGGACTCAGACATGTTATAACATGAGTGAATCGTGTAAACATGCTAAATGTAAGAGGAAGACATAAAAGATCACATATATCACAGTTCCATTTATGTGAAATTTTCAGAATAGGTGAATACATAGAGCCAAAAAGTAGATTAGTGGTTACCAAGGACTGAGGAAACAGAGAATAAGGGGTGATGGCTAGTGAGCATGGGCTGATGAAAATGTTCTGGACATCAGAACACCATACAGTGGTGATGACTGTACAACTTTCTGAAGTATTAAAAACCACTGACTTGTACGTGTTAAAGGGTAAATTTTATAGTATATGAATTATATCTCAATTTTTAAAACTGTTGCTTTAAATGGAATATTCAAATGCCTTCAGATAATCAGAAGTAAAAGGAAAAAGAATTCTTTAATTTTACTGTAGTTGAAAATAGATTAAGTTTTCAGATGCATAAATTAAATAAGACTTGAAATTTTCTCCACTAAAAAAAATACTGAAAAAATTCAGTTTAAATATCAGTAATTTAATTTAAATATCTGGAAAATCAGTGCTTAGACACGGTAACAAACCACACAACCATCAAGTGAATTTTCAATTGGTTGGATTATAAGCTACAGTATTAGGAAAAGAATGGATTTTGAGATCTCAATTCAAACTCAGTTTAACTCGTAAAAGTGACACAAATTTATTTATCCAGACCTACTAATAACAGTATTTTTTACTTTGATTAAAAATTCATTTCTGTATTAGTTAGGGTAAGTAATGCTAACTGCTATAACAAACCTCAAGATCTCAGTAGCTCGGCACAATAGAAGTTCATTTTTCTCAATTAAAACATTACATCCTTTAAATATAAGAATTCAGAAGACTCGAGGATTGGTAAATTTAAAACAAAGTACTAATGATATTGTCAATTAAAAATTTCTTCTGTTAAGATAACTGTCTACACAGAGTAACATATAAATACACTTGACTATTTCTGTTAACAGCACCACGATTCTTCCTTCTGCTCACACCCTACATCCAACAGTCAGCAAATCCTATCAGGAATACTATTAACAGTGCTTCCCAGGTGGCTCTACTGGTAAAGAACCTGCCTGCCAATGCAGGTTAGACATAAGAGACACAGGTTCTATCCCTGGGTCGGGAAGATCCCCTGGAGGAGGGCACAGCAACCCACTCCAGTATTCTTGCCTGGAGAATTCCATGGACAGAGGAGCCTGGCAGGCTGAAGTCCTTAGGGTCACACAGAGTTGGACACGACTGAAGTGACTTAGTACAGCATACAATTAATACTCTCACCATCTCCACTGCTCCACCCTAGATGAAGCATGGTGATATATGGCAGAGCAGAGGCAGCTAAATTACCAAGCTGGAAACATCCTGTTGGCACTCTGAGCAGCCCAGAGACAGAACTATACCACTCCAAATAAACAGCTGCTTAATCAGCTGGCCCCAAAATTTAGCTACCTACTTAACAGAGATGGCTAGAAACCAAGGTGAGGAAAGTTCATCTGCTAGTATAATATACAAAAATAAATCCTAAACTGGGAAAAGATGTTTTCTTTCTAAAAGGTTTATATATATTTTATCTGACTTTTTAATGTTTAACTACATAGCAAAATGAAATACTATGTACCCCTAATGCATTTAAAATATTCACAAGAGTCTAACATGAGTTTACTAAGAGAACAACACTTTTTTATTTCTGGCAAGTCATGTTGCTTGCTTGCTCATCAGTCACTAGGTCATGTCTGACTCTTTGCAACCCTATGGCCTGCAGCCCGCCAGGCTTTTCTGTCCATGAGATTTTCCAGACAAGAATAATGGAGTGCGTTGACATTTCCTTCTCCAGGGGATCTTCCCAACCCAGGAATCAAACCTGTGTCTCCTGCATTCGCAGGCAGATTCTTTACCACTGAGCCACTTGGGAAGCCCAGAAAGTCATGCAGTTGGTATCAAAAGATTAGATTTTTTATGTGAAGGACTCAATGGGTCTCTCATGATTATGTATGGCTTAAAAAAAATCATGTCCTTAGTACATCCAACATAACCAAACAGCTCAGTAAATGCAACAGTCAACTTACATGTTGATTCAAAGAACTACAGTCCAATTTTTTTGAAAATAGTTAACTATTAACATTTCAGTACTTACATATAATTCAGCTACAAATGTCAAACAGCCTTAAAGAGCTAGTTCCCAGGAAGTGCATCATTTTCTATGGGAAATGAATTCTGTGAATTTGTACTGAAATGTATCTCCCTCTTATTTCCACAAGATCCACCCAATCTAACGCTTCAGGAAATTTAGAGAGACTGTAAATGGAAGCACAGCTTAACCAAACTGCCTCTACCTCTTATCCTCTTACAACGACCGTAAACAAAAAAAGCTCACAGAGCTTAAACAATAATTTCCTCTAGAACTCCAAAGGGGCATTCTGTGCTTAGCTGTTTCTACTCACAGGCCAAATTAGGTATACATACAACAGAGATGCCAGAATGTATGGCTGTTGTGGTTCATACAAACAAGCAGGAATGTGAAACGATAGGCAAAGCTACGTACTTTGAAGTCTTAAGATATTATGTTCCCATACCTTCTTTATAATTTATCAAAATCACAAAAATAACCACAGTCTAAACTGATGCATTAGAACAGTATTAAAACTATGTTACCCATTCACCTGTAGTCTTTAGACGATAAACCATCTGAACACACATGTCTTTTTACAGTTTACTTACTTCTTTTTAATTTGCAAGTATATAACTGATAGAGCCAAGCCCTAAATGCCTTTCTTCATGTTATTATATACAACCACATATGTTTAAGATCTGAGGCTTGCAAGTCAGACCAGACCAACCTAAATACAAATTCTGATTCTAGTTAAAGTTCTATGACCTTGGGCAAAAAAAAAAAAAAAAAAACAACCAAGTCTCAGCTTCCTCATCTAGAACAGAGAGCTCATAATAAAACTTGCAGCATAACCTATGAGGAATAAATGTGATAAATATATAAAATGCTTAGTAGAATGACTGGTATACACAACCACTTAGTAAATGTCAGTTTAAAATCAGAGCACCAAATATGACAGTTAAGTAAAAGCATTCAAGACCATCAAATCTGTATTTATTATGTATGGGAATCCCATGGCAGTCCAGTGATTAGGACCCCATTTTGTCACTGCTGAGGGCCAGTTTCAATTCCTGATTAAAGACCTCAAATCCCACAACCAACAAAGCGCTGCAACCCATCCCCCCGCCAAACACACACACACCAAAAAATTATTATGTAAAGGAAAGGAATAAAGTTCTAGAAAAATTCTATTTTTAAAACCACTGGTGCATGATTAAACAAAACATCACCTTCACCGTACTGTTATTTTCCAAAAAAGACATTAGAAAAAGGCTACAAGAGGAGCTAAATAAAAGAAACTTTAGTCACCACTCATTCAAAACTTTTAACTTTCCATCAACCTTTGATAAAAATCTTATAAAACAAATATTAGGGTGGATTATAGCCCCTTTAAATCAATAGTTCTGAGGTGATTAAGCAGGCAGATTTTAAAAATGACCTGTGTTTCCCTGGTGGCTCAGAGGTTAAAGCGTCTGCCTGCAATGCGGGAGACCTGGGTTCGATCCCTGGGTCAGGACGATCCCCTGGAGAAGGAAATGGCAACCCACTCCAGTATTCTTGCCTGGAGAATCCCATGGACAGAGGAGTCTGGAGGGCTACAGTCCATGGAGTCACAAAGAGTCAGACACGACTGAGTGACTTCACTTTCACTTTTAGTTATGATAAATGAAATGTCAGAAAGAGAAAGATAAATACTATATGATATCACTTATATGTGTAATCTAAAAAATATAGCAAACTAGTGAATATAACAAAAAAGAAACATACTCAGAACAAACTAGTGGTTACTAGTGAAGAGAGGGAAGGGGGAAGGTAATAAAAGGGTCGGGGACTAAGAGATACAAACTATAATGTATAAAACTTACGTTATAAGGATATATTGTACGACATGGAATATAGCCAATATTTTACAAGTTTTTTTTAATAAAAAATGACCTTCCTAAGTAAGGTAATAGGGAATTACAAAAATAACAGAGATATAAACCTCAAATTGTATTATAAAAGCTACTTCCACTGACAATGACAGTAAGACTTCTATCTGAACTGTAGGCAGTTTGATTATGCAATGTTACATTCTCAGAACAGAATCTATACAACTAGTTCTATTCCTATTTCTTTAATTCTAAAAGAATCAGAGCAAAGGCACAATTTGAAAAGGCAGCAAGAGAGGGGAAATCTATCCAGAAGTGAGGGCACTTCTATCCAGAGTTCAACAGGCACTCTGAGTTCAAGACTGAAAAATGGGAAACAAAAGAATACGCGTCCCTTCAAAATTGATTTCAGGGTAAGTCATGTTCATCTTGGTTTGTGTATAAGAGCAAACAGTAAGAAACAAGATAATGAAAAAGGTGCCTAACTGGATTTAGAGATTCTTATTTTTTATTTCCCATTTTTAAAGTTTTCTCTAGGACAGTCCATTCTACTGAATAACATTAAGTTCAACCATTTTGACATTTACATACCTGGTCTAAACTAGATCAAAGTCTGAAACTGCTCAAGTAAAAGTAGTCCTCTTGATAGGTTATCTTCACCCACTAGTAGCAATTACCTAAATTTCAGAATAATTATTTCACACTACAGGCCAAGTTTAAGAACTAAAAATCTAAAATCATTAAGTGATGACAAATGTCATATTAGAATATGATTCACAATTATATACACTATCAACATGAACTGCTGCACTAACCAGGTCTTAAACCATGTTCTAAACCAAGTATCAATACCAAAGTTAGATAAATCTCCACCAGAGCTCAATTTCAGATCTGAGGTTTTTTTGTAATGACTGTTGAAACTTCTGCATAAATGTAGCAACTGCCTTGCTTCCTAACTGGAGAACACTTTCCCCTTGGCAGCCCATTATGGATCTATAATCTTTTAACACAGTACTATACTACCAGGTTAGGCTGTAGTCCATGGGGTCGCTAGGAGTCGGACATGACTGAGCGACTTCACTTTTACTTTTCACTTTCATGCATTGGAGAAGGAAATGGCAACCCACTCCAGTGTTCTTGCCTGGAGAAAACCAGGGACAGGGGAGCCTGGTGGGCTGCTGTCTCTGGGGTCACACAGAGTCAGACACGACTAAGGCGACTTAGTGGCAGCAGCATACTACCAGGTACTAGATAATATAAAGCATTCAAAATCATCAGGGCAACAATATCTCTGAAAGAACAGTTAAAAAAAGAAACTATCATCTTACCTCCTTAAAACTGTTCTCAATTCTCTAAGAAAAATGTTTCTGTGAATCTTTTCTAAAACAGCTTCACATTCCCTTATCTCAGCTCGAGTGGACTGTTCCTTCCTGTGTTCCTACAGCACTCAGTACCTCCCTCTTGTATGACACTAGCCACATAATATTGTATGTCTGTATCCCCCACTAGACCTGAGCTGCTGCTAAGTCGCTTCAGTCGTGTCCGACTCTGTGCAACCCCATGGACAGCAGCCCACCAGGCTCCCCCATCCTAGGGATTCTCTAGGCAAGAACACTGGAGTGGGTTGCCAGTTCCTTCTCCAATGCATGAAAGTGAGAAGTTAAAGTGAAGTCACTCAGTCGAGTCAACTCTTCGCAACCCCATGGACTGCAGCCTACCAGGCTCCTCCATCCATGGTATTTTCCAGGCAAGAGTACTGGAGAGGGGTGCCATTGCCTTCTCCAAGACCTGAGCTACTTAAGAGCAAAGGACTCCTATCGTCTTTTTGCTTAGTATATACACAGACCTTCATATGCCAGATCAATAAATCCTGATTAAATAAATAAATGAAGCCCAAGAACATGTGCTTTGGAAGGAGGAGTATATTTGTTGTGGGTTGGGTTTATTGAGGGAAGGAGAGGTTGAATTAAATGAAGTCAGTATCTGACCACAAAACTAAAATCCTAAGATTTTATACACTGTTGCAAAGTTTAGCCAGAATTCCATTAATAGCATGTAGAGATCCTAAAAGAACAACTTCAAATCATTCTTCCACCAACAGCTCTCATTTATTTTCCTAGAAGCCACTCCTCACAGGGACCAAGGCCCTCTACCTTACCTGACCCAAGAGGCCCAATAAGAGCAGTAATGACCAGAGCTACACACTTTTCTACTTCTTGCTATGAAACAGTTGCTTCTACCAGGCACTGAACTCTTCTCTGCTTCGAAGTCCACCCACCTCCACCAGGCAGAGATGCAAAGAATTAGGCATAAGAAATGATCTGTTAAACACCAACTAGCACCTGAGACACTTTAAAACAGAATCAATGTTAAGTAGTCATTGTGGGAGGTCATAAGAACCTAACCTTCCTATATATTAAATCATTAATATAATATTGTTTATACTGTTATATTTCTCTGTTCTAAATAACAACTTTACAAGCAAACTTTAAGAACTCCAATTCCTATGCTGAGGACTAACTATGGCTTTGGAGTATCATTAAACAGTTGGTCTGTTCAACAACTGTGATGCTTCAAATCAGTTCTATAAAAAAGTTAGAATGTTAAGTGTGTCAAATCTAATAACCTTACAAAGTTTTCAGTGAAGTTCTATGAAAATAAACACATGTATACCATCCCCACTCTCATTAACCTAGAAATAAACTTCAGATGTTTTCACTTGGAGAAAACCTGCTGGAGGAGAAAAAAAAAAAGGTTTGCCACAAGGCTAGGTAATTAATAAGCTGCATATTATTTGGTACAGCTTCCAAAACTGCCTCCAGCGTGTCCTAGAAGCAAGAGGGTTAGGAGGGTGGGGTGTAGAGAAATTTGCAGCTTATCTATCCTCCAGCAGCTGACTGATGCAGATGGGCACTGACAGCCCTCCACTGGAGATTAGTACTAAGAGGGCAGAACTCCTGGCAAAAACAGGCTTATCTCAGGTGCAGGTTAAGACAAATGTGTTTCACACTCCTCTCTTACATACTTCTTTAAAAAGAAAAATTTTCAGAAAAGTGATAACTCTTGTTCTATCACAGTACAAACCAAGTCCTTTTTGGTTTACTCACATAAAGATCCTCACATAAGTATATATTTGAGCATATATCTTAGGTAAGTGGGCTTCCCTGGTGGCGCAGAGGTTAAAGTGTCTGCCTGCAATGCAGAAGACCTGGGTTCGATCCCTGGGTCAGGAAGATCCCCTGGAGAAGGAAATGGCAACCCACTCCAGTATTCTTGCCTGGAGAATCCCATGGACGGAGGAACTTGGTGGGCTACAGCCCATGGGTCGCAAAGAGTCGGACACAACTGAGCGACTTCATTTTCACTTTCACTTAGGTAAGTACTTCAGATATATGCTCAATAATGGCTCTGTTATGAACAGTATATGGACATCCATGACTTTCAATTCCAACTACCCTAAAAAGCTATTTTCTACTTCATCGTATGCAATAGGAAATCTTTTGCAAAACAGAAATTTTTAAAAAGAAATTGTTACCCCTGTGTAAATCTTTGCTTTCAAGACAAGATGTGAATGAATTAGAGTTCCAACAATTTTGTTTCAAGTACTTAAATACATCAGGGTTTTTACTTTCCCTTCTAAGAGCATTTGTACGAAAAAATACTGACACACATAGCTAATGCCAACTAACAGTTGTTTTTCTACATCTCCTGTTTCTGCAATAACTGCCCTATTTCTATCGTTGTTCTAGAAACCTAAACGGCTAACTAAACTTAATACTGTAACACTGAAACAGTACTAATTCATTAATATCTTAATATAGATCAAGTGTCTTCCTTACTTGTGTGCATAAAACAAGTGTTAAGTAAAACCTGGAAAGCACAGTTGCCTTCCAACACATCCTTACTGCTGGCTTAAATTGACCAGATGCCAAAAATATTTGCCACCCTAAAAATCCAAGCCTCTTCATTAATAAAAAAGAAAAAAAAAATGGTTTAGTAATTGCCGAAAACTACTTATTCAGGAATGAAATTTTTACACGGTGGATAACAAGAAAGCCTCACTTTCACACACTGTGCATGACATACTTCTCATTATTCCAAGACTTAATTATCAACTATGTTGATAACTTTCAAATCTAACTTTGGGAACAGATGGAGGTGTACTGTCTGTTTTATTTATTATGTTTGCAATATCCAGATATGATTCAGAATAAAAAAAAAAGGACTGTTCTCTTCTAAATTAAGAAAATTTCTGTGTCCTCTACAAGAGAAAAATGAGAGAGGGAGGGGCAGGAGAAAGTCAAACTAAAAACTCTTTGCTTCTTAAAACATATATACTAGTGTGGAAACTATAACTTTTATAGAGGTCACATGCTTATTTCCAAGAAAAAACTCGCTGTTCAGCAGAAAGCAATTTCTGGGCCAGGTGTTGAAAGTAAAAAGGAATTTTATTCTAATAAGTAATAAAAGCTTTAATATGGGTTGTAGTGCTTATCTCTCTTTTTTTTTAAAGGATGCATCTCCTTTAAAATGTCATTCTCACATTAGGTTGAAGACTTTGAGTACAAGGAAAACAGTCTTATTGTATGCCTGCCAATTCTCACGTCCCTTGATATTTCTGTATACTCTTTACTAATTAACTGAACCTCATTAGGAAGACATTAATGATGGTTCAGACACTCAAGAGAGACACATAACCTCGGGATGCAAAATACCTCACAGTTAAAAAGAGACCTATTTGACTCAAGAGGGGAGGGGATAAGCAGGGAGTAAGAGAGTACAGGACACGAAAAGCTGCTGGCCAGAGCAGCTGTGCCCAGCTTTTAGACACTTACTGGTTTGCTAGGGTACACGTTAGACAGATGCGTTTTTAGTTTCCCCACGGTCCAGTTCAAGAAGCAGCTAATAGTCTGGTCACTGTATTTCTGATTCGGTGCTTTAATGATGAGGGTCACAGGAATCTCCATCCCATTTTGGTCCATGGTGCCCCCAAAGTCTTACAGAGTCAAGAGGAGCAGCAGTTAAGCTCAAATGAGCTGAGATGGTTACTGCCGGCGCAGCTGGGATGGAGACGGAAGCGAGTGTGTTCTTAATATTCCTTGTCCAAGTCAGTCATCGGGCGATACAAAGGCCATTGCAGGTACCGAGGATGATGGGCAGCGGCGGCGGCGAGGTCTGGGGGCCCGGCCGTGGGTGCAGTTTTCCCCGCCAGGTCCGGGCTCTGCCGGGCTCCGCCGGGCTCCGGACTGCAGAAGGAGGCCCGGGTGAGAGAGAAAGCGGTGAGAAGGGAGGGGTGAGGGCGAGACAGCCCGAGCCACCGCCCCGCCCCCGCCGCGACCCCCAGCCTGAAACGCAACAAGGCCCCTACGCGATGGTCCCTCCACGCGGGTTAGAGAAGGGGACGGGCCGCTCAGGGCGGCCAGCCGCGACAGGCAAGGCTACCTGAGAGATGGCCGCGGGTCCTGCCACCGCTGCCCTCCGCGCCCAAGCACGGCCAGCGATCGCACAGTCTGGCCGAGCGTCCTCCGCGGTGGCCGCACCCTTCCTGCTGATCGGCGGCGCCCAGGGTCCGGCCCCGGGTCTCGCGAGGCGGCGCGGTGGCAGCTGGAGAAGTTGGCCGAAGGGCGCGGTCTGCTCTCCGCCCGACCCCTCGGGCAGGGGAGCCGCGGCTCACTGCCGGGTGCGGCCGAGGCGGCGGCAGGTGGCAGGAGGGCGGGGACTAGAGTCGGGGCGCCGGCCGCGAGCGCGCTGGTTTTGTTGTTGTTGTGAAGAAGGTCCGGGTCCCTTTAAGCCGGAAAACGCAGGGCGGAAATGCGTCACGGGCAGCTCGCCCCGGCACGCGGCCCTCCAGGTCCTGTCGGCGCACCCCGCCGCCCGCCGTGGCTGGCTCCCGGCACCTTGGGCCAAATTTTGGGTCGCCCGGAAGCCACTTGGGTGCGTCGAGCCCGCCAGGGCAGACCATTCCCTCCGCCCCGCTTCTCCAGAAGCACTTGGGCCTTAGCACTAGCACATTCTGTTTTGACCACACCCCGAAGAATTGGGAAGTGTTGCTCCATCGTTAGAGTTGTCGAATGCTGAATCAAACTTATGCCCCAAATTTCTTGTGTCGACTGTGCAAGGCACGGTACCTGGATCTTTAGTGGAGGAGAGACTATGGGTAGGTTGCTTATGGGGGAGGCTTTCAGTTAAACCTAAAGGCTACCTGTAATTTCCTTGTGATCCAGGTTAACTTTTCTGTGCCTCAGTTTGTTTCTCTAAACGGGGAGGATGATGCCTGCCTGACTGCGTGCTGTTGAGTAAATAAGCTATGTAAACCATTTGGTACAGTTTTGGCGTATGGCAGTTTTTCAACTAAATAATTTCATGTCCTTCCTCTTCATTTTCTCAGAAGTTGACAAGTATTTGTTTAGTGAGCAGGTATTGTGTGTTCAGTGAGAGATGAAGACAGATGGCAATGTTATTTTTCTGTTTTATGGCTGAGACTTGGGACCCCGAAGGTTCAGACTATGCCCTAAGCTGACTTCCTCTCTATTCTCTGCACAGGTTTAGGAGTCAGTGCAGTAAGTTAAGTTTGTTAGATGCGTATTTGCTCAGCTCCAGGCGTCCACTTATAGGTGAATACAAGCAGATAATGCAGGGGGCTTTGGAGACCTGGTCTCTAATCCTCTCAGCTTCAGAAGACTTTCAGGAAAGTTAGACCAAGAGGAGATTCTTCCTCTCAACAGCTGATGCAGCAGGATTCCTTACATCCTCTCCTCTACCTCTTTTTTTTGTGACAAGACACCTACCATATCTTAGCTATAAACTCACAAAGCGCTTCTGAAATAAGAGTGAAGTTTCTTTTGTTTCTTGTCATGGAATGAGAACAACTTGCTAGGACTTGTATTTTCTGTAACAGGTCTTTTTCTGCCTTGTATCTAATCATTTTCATAGAACCTTGGCATCCCACTCCAGTATTCTTGCCTGGAAGATCCCATGGACAGAGGAGCCTGGTGAGTTACAGTCCATGGGGTCGCAAAGAGTCAGACACGACTGAGCGACTTCACTTACTTACTTAACTTAATTCTAGCTTCAAATATTTTTTCAGACTCCCTTTCATCTAGCAGCAGCCTTTTGACACAATTATAGCCCATAAGAAGAAAGGTGAAGAAAGGTGAAGTTGCTACTGGAGCTTCTCGGAGAGTGTTCAGGCGAACATGTTCTGTAGACTAGAGCTCAACCTGGTCCTCTGTCATCCCCCTTTCCTGCCTTCAGTCTTGCCCAGCATCAGGGTCTTTACCATGAGCTAGTTCTTCACATCAAGTGGCCAAAGTATTGGAGCTTCAGCTTCAGCATCAGTCCTTCCAGTGAATATACAGGATGGATTTCCCTTAGGATTGACTGGTTGGATCTCCTTGCAGTCCAAGGAACACTCAAGAATATTCTCCTGTCTTTCTTCCTGGAGGAATTTGATGCCAGTGGTGGGGCAGCCACAGCTCAGTCATGAAGGGATAGAACAAAGGCCTATAAATACAAAGATGGCGGACCAGAACAATTGAAAGAGACTGGATCCTTTATGGCATAATTAGCCACCATTTAAGTCCCAAGTGACTGCTGTAAGAATTCTTTGATGTCCAACTCCTTTTTAAGCCAGGAAGTCTCCCGACTTACAACTGCTTCGACACTGCCATCCAACCCTGCAGCTCATATTGCTAATGCTCGTGACTCAGACTTCCAGGAATCCTTCAGAGTAATGTGGTCATCTCACTTGGCACACTGAAGTGTACATTATTAGTGAAATATACCTTAATTATTAAGACAGATTGTACATTTTACTGTGATAGACACTAAAGTAGGATTCATCAAAGATTCACTAACATGGACAAAATCATTTAAAAATGTAATGAACATTCAAGAGATTGAAATTGAGTATAAAGATGATAAGAGTATCTGACAAATGATTTTTTTTTTTTTGCTTTACAGCCACCTAAATTAAATACCTGAAAATGCTTTTGATGCTGTTGAACTTGGCCACAAAAAAGCAGTATGTAAATATGATCTCATTTTTGTTAATTATGTGTATATGTGTATAGAACAGTGTATGAAAGGTTCAATTCAGTTCAGTCACTCAGTCGTGTCCAGCTCTTTGTGACCGCATGGAATACAGCACGCCAGGCTTCCCTGTCCGTCACCAACTCCCAGAGCTTGCTCAAACTCATGTGCACAGCTTTGATGATGCCATCCAACCATCTCATCCTCTGTCATCCCCTTTTCCTGCCTTCAGTCTTGCCCAGCATCAGGGTCTTTACCATGAGCTAGTTCTTCACATCAGGTAGCCAAAGTATTGGAGCTTCAGCTTCAGCATCAGTTCTTCCAGTGAATATACAGGATGGATTTCCCTTAGGATTGACTGGTTGGATCTCCTTACAGTCCAGGGGATGCCCAAGAATCTTCTCCAACACCACAGTTCAAAAGCATCAATTCTTTGGCACTCAGCTTTCTTTATGGTCCAATTCTCACATCCATACATGACTACTGGAAAAATCATAGCTTTGACTATATGGACTGTTGCTGGCAAAGTAATACCTCTGCTTTTTAATATGTTATGTTTGTCATAGCTTTTCTTCCAAGGAGCAAGCATCTTTTAGTTTCATGGCTGCAGTCACCATCTGCAGTGATTTTGGAGCCCAAGACAATAAAGTCTGTCACTGTTTCCATTGTTTCCCCATCTATTAGCCACGAAGTGATGAAACGGATGCCATGATCTTAGTTTTCTGAATGTTGATTTTCAAGACAGTTTTTTCCCTCTCCGCTTTCACTTTCATCCAGAGGCTCTTCAGTTCCTCTTCACTTTCTGCTGTAAGGGTGGTGTCATCTGTATATCTGAAGTTATTGATATTCCTCCTGGCAATCTTGATTCCAGCTTGTGCTTCATTCAGCCTGGAATTTTGTATGATGTACTCTGCATATAAGTTAAACAAGTACGGTGACATTATATAGCCTTGTTGTACTCCTTTCCCAGTTTGGAATGTCTGTTGTTCCACGTCCGGTTCTAACTGTTGCTTCTTGACCTGCATACAGGTTTCTCAGGAAGCAGTTAAGGTAGTCTGGTATTCCCATCTCTTTAAAAATTCTCCACAGTTTGTTGTGATCCACATAGTCAAAGGCTTTGGCATAGTCATTAAAGCAGAAGTAGATGCTTTTCTGGAAGTCTCTTGCTTTTTCGATGATCAGACAGATGTTGGCAATTTAATCTCTGGTTCCTCTGCCTTTTTCTTTCTTTTTTTTTTTTTTAAAAAATATGGAACGCTTCACGAATTTGCGTGTCATCCTTGCGCAGGGGCCATGCTAATCTTCTCTGTATCGTTCCAATTTTAGTATATGTGCTGCCGAAGCGAGCACCCTCTGCCTTTTTCTAAATCCAGCTTGAACATCTGGAAGTTCTTGGCTCACATACTGTTGAAGCCTCACTTGGAGAATTTTGAGCATTACTTTGCTAGCATGTGCAATAAGTGAAATTGTGCGGTAGTTTGAACATTCTTTGGCCTTTCCTTTCTTTGGGATTGGAATGAAAACTGACCTTTTGCAGTCCTTTGGCCACTGCTGAGGTTTCCAAATTTGCTGTCATATTGAGTGTAGCACTTTCACAACATCATCTTTTAGGTCTTGAAATAGCTCAGCTGGAATTTTATCCCCTCCACTAGCTTTGTTTGCCGTGATGCTTCTTAAGGCCCACTTGACTTCAGACTCCAGGATGTCTGGCTCTAGGTGAATGATCACCATCGTGGTTATCTGGATCATTAAGATCTCTTTTGTATAGTTCCTCTGTGTATTCTTGCCACCTCTTCTTAAAATCTTCTGCTTCTGTTAGGTCCATACTGTTTCTGTCCTTTATTGTGCCCATCTTTGCATGAAATGTTCCCTTGGTATCTCTAATTTTCTTGAAGAGATATCTAGTCCTTCCCATTCTATTGTTTTCCTCTGTTTCTTTTCATTAATCAGTGAAAGGTTAGTCCCCAGAATATTGGTTGGTGGTGTTTAACTTGGTATTTGGAATAGGGAAAATAGTTAGCATGGAATGTATACAAGTCAGCAGTTACTTAGAGGCTGCTATGAGCTGTTTGTTCCTTGTCCATGTTGCAGATATGAAAGGGAAATGTGAAAGAACTACACATTTCAGTTACCATTTGCTAAAGACAGTGGGCAGTGAGAGTGTTTATGTACTACTTGTTGTTCAGTTGCTAGGTCATGTCAGCCTGTTTGCAACGCCATGGACTGCAGTACACCAGACTCCTCTGTCCTCCACTGTCTCCCAGAGTTTGCCCAAATTCATGTCTATTGAGTCAGTGATCCCATCTAACCGTCCCATCCTCTGCCGCCCCCTTCTCCTTTTGCCTTCTTCGATCTTTCCCAGTGTCACTGTCTTTCCCAGTGAGTCAGCTCTTCAGATCAAGTGGCCCAAGTATTAGAGCTTCAGTTTCAGCAACAGTCTTTCCAATGAATAGTCAGGGTTTATTTCCTTTAGGATTAACCCCTAGGCTGTAGCCTGCCAGGCTCCTCTGTCGCTGTGGATTCTCCAAGCTAGAATACTGCAGTGGGTTGTCATGCCCTCCTCCAGAGGATCTTCCAAACCCAGGTCTCCTGCTTTGCAGGCAGATTTTTTACCTACTGAGACTTTAGAGTGATATCATCTGCATATCTGAGGTTGTTGATATTTCTCCTGGCAGTCTTGATTCCAGCGTGTGATTCATCCTGCCTGGCATTTTGAATGATGTACTCTGCATAGAAGTTAAATAAGCCGGGTGACAATATACAGCCTTGTCATACTCCTTTCCCAAATTTGAACCAGTCAGTTTTTCTACTTTCAGGTGCTTAAGGGTGGAATACTAATAGGTAATACTGGATTTGTGATTTGTTAAAACCAAATCCACTTTAACAATATTAACTGTTTGTTCAATAGACATAACCTTAGTAATTAGTTCAGTAATTCAGAGTGATTTCTGCCCATGGAGTAATTTTCTCTGTTGACAAGCAAAACACTTAAAATTATTTGCAAGTAATAAAATTAATTTCCAGTGTTTGTGAGATATTTATTTCCAATTCTTTTGATTGAGAAGGAGGTCAGCTTGAGAAGCTTATATGGATTCCTGTGAGATTCCACTTTCTTTTAAAATTTTTTAAGTGCTTATTACCAAGTTTTTCTTACTTGGAATACCTTTCTGGAAGTTAAAATACTTTATGATGTTGAATAATGTAGTTTTCAGTGTTTTGGTTTTTTATTTTTGATAACCCTCTCGGGAGGAAAGTTAAGTGATGATCTTGCAGTTACAGATTTCAAAAATGGTATTGGCCATCTGGCTTCTGATTCCTTCTATTTCTACTTATACCAGACTTGTCTTTTTCCTTAAGATGCTGTGCCACAAAGCATCTAATCAAATCTCAATCAAATTTATTGTTTAAAAACAAGTGAAATCCTACACTTGAAGCCTAGGAAAATTAGCTCATTTCAACATTGCACTTTCAAAATCTTAATTGGTTCCAGATGTTTGATTATAAGCCATATTGTAGACAAAGGAAGGAAGAAAGCCACACATGCATTAAATGCCAAATGGGTGATTTGAGTGATGGGTCATTTAATGAATTTTCAGAACAGCCCTGAGAGGTAGTGAGGGCAGTGGAGCTCAGAAAGGCTAAGTGTGTTGCCCAAAGTCACACAGCGAGTAACTTCCAAATAGAATTCTGATTCCTCTGTAATGCACACTCTTTCTACTCCACTGAACTGTCTTATTTAAAGATGTTCATGTATAACAAGACACATTCAGGAAGAAAAGCCTTTCAGGAACAACATGTTAGAGGTCCTCTAGATCAGCTTTCCATGTCCTGCCAGAATCACTTTTCTTGTATTTCTGAAAGGCAATCAGCCAACTTTGGCTTAAACCCTTCCAGGCAGAAGGGGCACCACAGTTTTACTACTGTATGACATGCTGTTAAAAAGCCATGATTATTGTGAGTTTAAAATTTATAAAAATTGCTATAATTTGTCATAGGCCACTTTTCTCATTTTAACTAATCCAAAATACGGGGTTTTTTTTTTCCCCATCTGCCCTTTAAATGGTTAAATGCTGTCTGCATCTTCTCCAGACTAAATATTCCTAGATCTGTCAACCATCTTTAAGAACAGTTTCCAGATCACTTGAAATATTGACTCACTTTTGAACACACTAGTTTGCATTACCCTTCTCAATTATGGTGTTTATAATGAGCATTTTGACATGTGATTTCCCTAGAATAGTCTTCATAAGGACACATCTGTATTTCTACTAATTTCTATATTAATATAAAACTTCATAAGCTAGTTTAGCAGTTGGATTTCCTGCTCTTCAGAAACTTATGTGTCTAGTTAATTCTTAGAGTGATCATTTGGCTAAGACTGAAGCCTAATTTCTCTGATAATTTAATCCATTTATTTATGATAATACTTGGAGAAAATGATAGCAAATGGCATCTCACTGGCCTCTTCTAGGTGACCAGAGGAAGGAAGGAAGGGGAAACCCCTTATATTTTTCACCCTCTAAAGAATTTTGACCTAAATGCATGTATTAGTTATCTATTGCTGCAAAACAAGTTGCCCCCAAAACTGTGGGTCAATTTTGGGAATGTCTTTGCTGTTGGTTCTGGTTGTGAGTCTCTTGTGAAGTTGCAGTCAGGATTTCAGCTGGCATTCAATTATCTGAAAGCTCAATTGGAACTGGAGGACCTAATTCCAGGGAGGCAAGTTGGGCTGGTTTTTGGTGTGAAGTCTCAGTTCCTCCTAATGTGGATCTCTCCACAGGACTGGTTTTGAATATCCCTGCAATGGACAGCTGAATTCCTCCAAAATTAGGGAGACTAGAGACCAAGACTTAAGCAGCAATACCTTTCATAACTTAGTTTCTGAAATCATATACTGTCACCTACATGATGCTCTTATTTGGTCACAAAGATCAACCCTGAGTTGTAGGAGGAGAGTAGATAGGAGCATGAATACCAGGAGATAAGAACCAGTCATACTGGAGGCCAGTTACAATAATGTACCTTACCAAAGCATAGCAGGTCATAATGGATACCCTGTTCTTTCTATATGCAGCTATCCAAGCCCAAATCCCAATAACCTGGCAGTTGTTTCACAACTGCTTACCTTTCCTCTGGCATTTAGACTCTCACTTCTCAGAGCTCTTTCACCAATTTCCTCTCCTCAAAATCACAACTATCTAATTCTATTGGCTGGGCTTCCTGGGTGACACTAGTGGTAAAGAATCTGTCTGCCAATACAGGAGAAGTAAGACATGTGGGTTCAATCCCTGGGTTGGGAAGATCCCCTGGAGGAGGGCATGGCAACCCACTCCAGTATTCTTGCCTGGGAAATTCCATGGACAGAGAAGCTTGGTGGGCTACAGTCCTTGGGGTCGCAAAGAGTCAGAGGATGACAGCACGCACACACACACGCAACTGTATTCACTTATTTATCAAATGTTTATAAATGTTTTTTGCTAAACGCAAATATAGTTTAACTGAGTTTGGAAATATTAACTTTGCTATACTACATTCAAATAACTTTAAGAATAATTACTAAAGTGAACATAGAGAGTAGTCATTGGCCTAACTTGGGGGTTCTTAATCTGAGTCTAGAGATGTACCCTGAATTATCTGTAGTACTATGTACACGTGCATTTATTCAGAGGGAGAGTCCACAGTTTTTATCAAATTCTTGAAGGGGCCCTTTGTAACGTCTTTCAGAAATACCACCAAATTTACTCTTCATTGTAAGGTTTTTCCAATTAAAGAAAATGGCTTATTGAACCAGTTACCAAGTTATTGCCTCAAGGGCCCAAACACTCTTCACTGACTGTTTTAAGATAATAGAAGTGTGCATGCTTGGCACACCTTATTTTTCCTTTTCCAGCTCTCATCATATTAAGCTTTGTCAGCAAAGTGCACTGGAGGGTCACTGGAGGAAGAAGAGATTTCTCTACCTGTGTAGTGTAGTATATTCCTTTAGACAGGCTCTTACAGCGTGTGTGGCTTCTGCAGCCCTCAATTCCAGCAATGTCCTGTGGCCAGCAGTGTGTAGCATATCCCATGAATAGCTCCTCCAGGAACCTTTTCGGGCAACAGCCATGAGCAGCTTTCCCTGGAACCCCATCAAATGGCTTCACATGGAGTACCACCAGTACAAAGCTGTCCTTGAACAGCTTCTCCTCAGACCCCTTAGGCAGCTTTGCATCCACAGCAAACTTCTCTGTGAAATGAGCCACAGTTACTGCTCTTCTTCAGGAAGGTCTATCTCAGCCCTAAGGGCAGTAAATGATCACTATATCTGATTTTCCTGTAATCATTAGAATTCTCTTCATTCCTTACTGCCCATCTCCTTATCAGTTCAGTTCCCTGTTATATGTGATGATTCTTTATATTTAACCTTCTGTGTTCAAAATATTGTTTGACTTCAGTCCCTTGAATGGACCCTAACTGATACAGAATTGGTATCAGTAGTGACCCCAGGAGATAAACACAAAAAATTTGAGGGTTCCTTTGGTCATGTCCTTTGGCTAGGCTCCTCCCTGTTAAGAAGTAAGATGAGGTCATTACAAGTAATCAGACCTTCAGTTGTGGTTAATCTTGAAACAAATGATTGCCCAAATTGTTGCTACACACTTGACTGTTAATGGCAGTTAATATGTCTGTAAGGACAGTGATATGGGATAAAGTCTTCTGAGTGTCCTTTAGCAGTTACAGAAAGAAAATGACAAGCTCTTGTCTTTCAACTCTCAGGGCAAGTCACAGTCAACACCACAAAGCCTCTATGATAACTATAAAAGAATCATTTTGTTCTTTCAGACATAGGGGTGATGCAAAAAATCAAGCACAAAATTTTATTTTAAGGATCGCTGAATTGTAGTGATAGTTGTACTCATGCTCCCATCAAATTTTTCACATGACAAATCTGGTTACCAGTGGGAGATGGGGGAGTGAGAGGTACAAACTATTGGCTGTAAGATCAGCTACAGGGGTGGATAGTACAGTATGGGGAATATAGCCAATATTTTGTAATAACTATAAATGGAGTGTAAACTTTACAAATTGTATTAAAAATTTTTTAAGGTAAAAACAGAAAAAAACAAAGAAGAAAGACCAGGATTACAGGGGAAAACAAAATATACTGGGCAAAAAGAAAAAGGGTACCAAGAAAGAGAAAGGAAAACCAAAAGTGGATGCAACCTGCATTTTTTTAATGTTATTATCATCATCATCATCATCATCATTACTAAAATAAAGTGGCTAATTTTTAAATGTTTACATAAAAGTTAAAGCATTCAATGGGAAACAACAGGATTCTGAAAATTGGCATGGAGCAGCTCCTTTATTAGAGATAAAGCTGATCATCTTGAAACTACAAGTCACTCTAAGCTCCCTGTATTCAAAAAAGACATTTGCCCTCTGGAGACTAGCCTTCATTTGCTTAAAAGCCCTGTGATAACTTTATCTTGGGAAGAGGTCTTAAAAGGGCCTCTTATTCTCCACAATATACACCATAACCACCCCCTATTGCCCCTAGATCTATTACAGGTTACATCTCAGCCTGCTCCATGGGGACAGGAACACACATTGACCCAGAAAGAAATAGCTTACACACAAAAGTAATTGCAAGACTTAACTAATCTAGATCAGTAGAAACAGAAAGTATATCCTAAGGGTGTTAGACCTCAGAGGTTGCAATATAACACTAGATTAAGCCAGATTTTGGATATAAGTGCTCTTTGTAGAGATTCCAGGTTTAATGCGTTCATGAAGCTGAAGGGAGCTCTCACAATTTACTGATTGGTTGGCTAAAACTTGGACTCGAACTCAACCTACATTTAATGCAGCTGAGATACCAGAGCCACCTACATCATGTAAATAAAGGAATCCAAGGGCCTAGGAAGATAGGAATGTTAAAACTGTATCATGTGTCACCTGCACACCCACCTGCCCCCTTCAGCGTTCGATTAGAAGGCCCAGAAGACGCTCACTTCACTAAGGCATTGAGAAATACATGGGTGAGGGAAGCCCCCACATCCTTGTAAAGCTCTCTGTTGCTCTTTTTGTAGACCAGACCTGACTAAAGGAGACACGGCCACTGAGATGAACTCCCTAGTCATAGTGCTGTTTGGAAGACACTCCCCTGAAAGGGTGAGGATCTGTTTTGTAGGATTAGAGACCACTGTATGCAGATGAATACCAATTCTTAGCTCAATTGCAAAAATATTTGCTGTTCACCCTTGGTAGTAATATTTGTGTTTAGTTCAGTTAAGTTCAGTCACTCAGTCATGTCCGACTCTTTGTGACCCCATGATTCGCAGCACACCCAGGCCTCCCTGTCCATCACCAACTCCCGGAGTTCACTCAGACTCACGTCCCTCAAGTCAGTGATGCCATCCAGCCATCTCATCCTCTGTTGTCCCCTTCTCCTCCTGCCCCCAGTCCCTCCCAGCATCAGAGTCTTTGCCAATGAGTCAACTCTTCGCATGAAGTGGCCAAAGTACTGGAGCTTCAGCTTTAGCATCATTCCTTCCAAAGAAATCCCAGGGCTGATCTCCTTCAGAATGGACTGGTTGGATCTCCTTGCAGTCCAGAGGACTCTCAAGAGTCTTCTCCAACACCACAGTTCAAAAGCATCAGTTCTTCAGCACTCAGCCTTCTTCACAGTCCAACTCTCACATCCATACATGACCACAGGAAAAACCATAGCCTTGACTAGATGGACCTTTGTTGGCAAAGTAATGTCTCTGATTTTGAATATACTATCTAGGTTGGTCATAACTTTTCTTCCAAGGAGTAAGCGTCTTTTAATTTCATGGCTGCAGTCACCATCTGCAGTGATTTTGGAGCCGAAAAAAAATAAAGTCTGACACTGTTTCCACTGTTTCCCCATCTATTTCCCATGAAGTGATGGGACCAGATGCCATGATCTTCGTTTTCTGAATGTTGAGCTTTAAGCCAACTTTTCGCTCTCCTCTTTCCCTTTCATCAAGAGGCTTTTTAGTTCCTCTTCCCTTTCTGCCATAAGGGCGGTGTCATCTGCATATCTGAGGTTATTGATATTTCTGCCAGCAATCTTGATTCCAGCTTGTGTTTCTTCCAGTCCAGCGTTTCTCATGATGTACTCTGCATAGAAGTTAAATAAGCAGGGTGACAATATACAGCTTTGACGTACTCCTTTTCCTATTTGGAACCAGTCTGTTGTTCCATGTCCAGTTCTAACTGTTGCTTCCTGACCTGCATATAGGTTTCTCAAGGGGCAGGTCAGGTGGTCTGGTATTCCCATCTCTTTCAGAATTGTCCACAGTTGATTGTGATCCACACAGTCAAAGGCTTTGGCATAGTCAATAAAGCAGAAATAGATGTTTTTCTGGAACTCTCTTGTTTTTTCCACGATCCAGCAGATGTTGGCAATTTGATCTCTGGTTCCACTGCCTTTTCTAAAACCAGCTTGAACATCAGGGAGTTCATGGTTCACGTGTTGCTGAAGCCTGGCTTGGAGAATTTTGAGCATTATTTTACTAGCGTATGAGATGAGTGCAATTGTGCGGTAGTTTGAGCATTCTTTGGCATTGCCTTTCTGTGGGATTGGAATGAAAACTGACCTTTTCCAGTCCTGTGGCCACTGCTGAGTTTTCCGAATTTGCTGGCATATTGAGTGCAGCACTTTCACAGCATCATCTTTCAGGATTTGAAACAGCTCAACTGGAATTCCATCACTTCCACTAGCTTTGTTCGTAGTGATGCTTTCTAAGGCCCACTTGACTTCACATTCCAAGATGTCTGGCTCTAGATTAGTGATCATAATATTTGTGTTACTCACCATTATAAAGGACACAGGAATGGTAAGATGTATTTGCCTGCAAGGAGTTTACAACTTAGAAGAAAGTAAGACAAACTCACAAATAACTGTAAAACAAAACAGAGTAAGAGAAGTAGGCCCTTCTACAACCCAGCCAGTTTATTTCTCAGCCAAAAAAAAGGGGGGGAAAGTGAGGAAGAGTTTATGATCTGCTGTATTAAAGTGGGCTGAGGGCAAGAGGCAGACAGTAATTTGACATGATTCTTCCTTTCCTCAGCTTTTCCCAACTTTTTCTCACATTTCCTGCAGCTTATATGTTCATTAAAACCAATCCACTGCCTTTCCTCAGGCCCAGATGAGACTGTAAGTTCAGAGGGGCCCAGCTATGCCCCAGAAGGTAAGATGGACCTCTCACTACCCGGCATGCATGTCCACTTCCCCCTTATTAAGGCCTGTTTCTCACTGTGCCGTTCTTAAGGACAACCTCATCCTTTTTCATCACCCTCTCTACCATCCCTCCCATTTCACTTCCAGTAACTACAGCAATTTCTCTGTTTTGGTAGTGGTATCCCAAGTAGTTGCGTTAAGATTCTGAGGCCAGATCTGGGATCAGCAGGATATCTGATTTAACTGACATGGATAAGGAAAGGAAATGACAGCTAGGTCAAGTACTTCAATGACTGTGTGCTGGAAACCCACTTCATTCATTCATTAAAGTATTTCACATTGCAGAGGTTTTGTACTTTTTGTCTTATCTTGAAAAATGTTTCCAAAAACATGCATAACAGTTTTTAAATAGTTTCATAATTGGTCAATAGAAAAGGTCAAAGTTCTTGAGAAAAATCTTGTCTGCGTTCACTTTTTTTTTTCTCCTTCTTAGTTTCTTTCTTTGTGTCATGACTCCCTGGGGTTTGTAAACAAGGCTGAGTCTTTGAAAGAGCAAACTATCTTTGACTAAGACAGTTTGTTAAATTCCAGGTTTTTGAGAGTAATAAGACAGTTTCTTGAGTATAGTCTTTGTAATGCTCATTCTTAAAGAATGCAGGATTTTATCTCCCTGAAAGAATTTATGTTTCACAACTTTGATGTTGCCCAGTACAAAATGCTCAGCTCTGTTGCAAGAATTTGTAACTAAGGTCTCTCCAGAATGAGGACAGCAAATTAATCGAGTGGGGTATGCCCAATGCATTTATATAGTGATCTCTTTAGTGATCTCTTTGAATCCCTTCAAGATAAACCCTGAGCCCTCACTTTCAAACTTTCCCTGTCCCATCTTTAGATGGTTTGTCTGTGCTTCCATGTGATATTTGTTGCACTTACCATGCGATAATTATCTCTTGATAAATCTGTGAGCTCCCTGAGGCTAGATATTATGCCTTAAATTTTTTATCACTATTGCCTAGCACAACCCCTTTTTCTTTTCATAACAATGAATATTATTGACTAAATTATAATATTCATTTTACAGAAAATGTAAATGAGTTAAGTAATTTGTTCAAGGTGACTTAGTTAATAATTGATAAAGTTATTGATACAAAAGCCCATGAATTTTATGGTGTTTCCTATTTGTTTCTATTTAACACCACTTCTGGGTTTCATGTCTGTAGGATTTGGGGTAACCATCTATGTCCTCTTTCACGTACGCAATAGCAAACAGTAGAGTGTCTAAGAGAACTACAGGGCAAAAATCTGGGCCAGATTGAGATGTCCCATGAGGTCAACAAAAGGATTACAGAATCGTCACAGGGACAAAGTTCCTAAGTGATCGGAAGACATCACTCTTCAGACATCTGCTAGGAATCCCAGGGAGCCAAAACAACCTCTCTGATTAACTATAAGCATGCTTGTTATCTGCCCAGAAAAAGAAAAACCACAGAAATTTCAACATGGTACTAATTCTTATCTCATACGCTTTCCTCTGTCATTTAATGATTAGCTATACCACAGCCAAAGCCACAGGCCTTTTCCTGCTAACTCCTCTGCCAGACTCAGGATTTTAATCAATGTATTTTTTTTCACTGCACATATGACTACAGTCTCCTATAATTACTATATTCTTGTAGCATTTTATTTTGTATGTAGGAGAGAAAATAGACTTAAGGAAGGAAAGCAAAGTTCAGCGTCACTTAGTACTTTGTCTCAGGTTCCATGTGAGAGATGGTCGTCTTTGCTCCCCACCATTTATGTCTTGGTTCTCCAGGGGTTTTTTCTTTTTTTTTTTTCCAGAATTTATCTAGAAGCCTCCATTTTGGATATGGGCCTCTCCTGACACAGGGATCAAACCCACATCTCTGGAGTCTCCTGAAAGGTGGATTCCTGACCCCTGCACCACCTGAGAAGCCACATATGGCTCTCATCATGTCTTATTAGCAACAGAAACCTTTTTTTAAAAAATTATTTTATAGGGTTTTTATCAGCTTCAGTTTTCTTTTATTTAAAACATTTTTCAACTTTATAAGAAATTCTAGTCTAATTTGTATACCCTCACCATCCTAAGTTAGCAACTATCATTATTTTTTATTTCCTCTGATTTCCACTATCTCTGAGTGCATATTCATAATTAATTCATATGTATGTAGTTTTATTAAGTTATAGTATCCACACACAATTTTAGAAATTCCTTTTTTCATGAGTGTTTTTATAAGTTTTTAAATTTCCATTTGATTATTTTTTATTTCTACGTAGTCATATTTATCAGTGCTGAAGTTTCAAAATAAAGTACTGTATCAACAAGCCATGATTTTATTTAATCATTTCTCAAGTCTTAGATATGTAGATTCATAGTTTTTCATTATTAAAAAGAATGCTTCTGTAAACATCCTGGTTTGCTTAGCCCTATACTTGAAATATAGTCCCAGAAGAAAGATTACTAAGTCAAAGGATCTGAACTCTTGATATACATTGGCCCATTATATTTTTAAATCAATTGAAAATAAATTTAAATGTAAATAAGAATTTCAGGTCCATTCTTTATCAGCTGAGTCACAAGGGAAGCCCATGAATTTAGTATTATTTAACTTGCTTTAGTCCTGGTGTTAATAATATATTATGTGGGGTCATCCAACATTTTAAAATATGCCAAAAATACATCATTTAGTCCATTTTGTTGCAAGTGATAATAGTCTATCAAAAAGGCATGAATAGATTCAGGAATCATCTTTCCCATTCTACATTTATTTACCATTGATATTATCCATATTATTCCTTGTTGGGCTTTCTCCATAGTAGGAAAAATGGCCAGTAGAGATCTCAAGGGCTTCCTGGTGGCTCACATGGTAAAGAATCCACCTGCCATGCAGGAGACCTGCGTTCAGTCCCTGGGTTGGGAAGATCCCCTGGAGAAGGGCATGGCACCCACTCCAGGATCCTTGCCTGGAGCATCCCCATGGACAGAGGAGCCTGATGGGCTGCAGTCCACCAGGTCACAAAGAGTCAGACACCACTGAGTGACTAAGCGCACAACACAGAGATCTCATCTATTTATTTAAGACTTGCGCTTTCACACACCAGATCTCATTCTGATTCTGATTATCCTTGCTTGGCTCTGATGCCCAGCCTGGATTAATCATTTTGTCTGTGGGGACTTCCCTGGCCGTCCGCTGGTTAAGACTCTGCCCTTGTAATGCAGAGGGCACAGGTTCCATCCCTGGTCAGGGAACTGAGATCCCACATGCTGCGCAGTGCACGTGGGATGATTCCTTAGTGGAAGCATCTTGTCCTTGAAGACATAATACTCTGAATGGCCCATCTTGTCACATGATGACCACGTGGGCTAGAAGGCAGGGCACCGTGATTGACAGTCCTGAAAGAATCGTGCACTTGGAAAGAGGTCAGGGGTCTTAGATGGGCTATTAGCAGACAAAAACAGTGTATCTGCTATATGCGGTTTTTTATATTGTTTCTGAACTTCTTCACATTTATAAATGTAAATACAGACTTGACTCTATTTAAGACTGTGAAGTAAGAAGGTTTACTTTCTTGGTCTCTTATCACCCCTTTTCTGCATCCTTCTCCCAGACCTACCATGATTGTTCAGTGACCTAAGGTTTTCTCTGTTTCCCATCAAAACTTACTTTCAGCTAACAGGAGTTGAAAAGAATCCAGAAAAATCAAATTAAGATTCAGGATTCAAATTACTATCCTCTATAGTGCTGATTAGTTTTTCTTCAAGGACAATCATGTAAGACTAAGTAAGGTAAAATTTGTAGGGGAAGGAGACATCTGAGCGCTTTCAAATAATCCCCTTCTACTAGGAATTCATTTTTTTCCCCTTCAATTGCTAGTAATATCTTTAGTGGAAAGGACATAAGAAATGACTAGGACCCAGGATCTTTAACTTAAATCCTATCTATTTAGCATTCCCTGTGTGGCTCAGATGGTAAAGAACCTGCCTGCTATGTGGAAGACCCAGGTTCGATCCCTGGGTTGGGAAGATCCATGGAGTTGCAAAGAGTTGAACGTGACTGAGTGACTAACACTTTCATCATACAAAATGGGCTTCTTCAGTGGCTCAGATGGTAAAGATTCAGCCTGCAATCCAAGAGACTCAGGAGTCGCAAGTTCCATCCCTGGGTGGAAAGATCCCCTGGAGAAGGGCATGGCAACCCACTTCCGTATTCTTGGTGGAGAATCCCATGCACAGAGGAGGCTGGTGGGCTACAGTCCATAGGGTTGCAGAGTATGGCTGAACAACTGAGAACACATGCACCATAGGAAATACACATACAGAAATCAAGGCTAGCCAGTGCAACAGTGAGGCTTTTGCCCAAACCCCACTATTTAACACAACAGAAATAGTCAAGAGCCTAAGCTCTAGAATCAGCCCAACCTGTGCTCGAAAGTGGCTCTATCATTTCTTACCGGGAGTCTTAGTACCTTCATTCTAAGATGGGGATAATAATTTCTACATCATGGGGTACTGTTAGAATTTTTTTTTAAATAGTGCATACAGACTGCTTAGCTCAGTGACTGGCACATAGTGATCCCTCCATAAGTGAGAATCATTTGATAATGTTGATGATGAAGGATGAAAAGGAGGGGGAAGAGAAGAGGGAAGAGGATGAGGAGGAAAAAGAAGAAGGCCTCGCCTTCCTACCTGAAAGGCCAAACAAATCACAAAGAAACCTTCTTTTCACTTGGCTGCAAGTTGGTCCTGGGACCTAAGATAATGGTCTTCAAAAAGTGTTGTCCTTATACCTCTGAAATAATTTTTTTTAAACTATGAACTTCCTCCTCTATTTTTAAATTGACATCTGAAAGCTTTCGAGTTTAAATAGTTACAAAGGATATTCCTGCATTTTACAAATAGTGACCCTTTCAAATAAAACTTTTATGTCACTTTTAGCTAGTTGTCACTGCCATTCACTCTCTTAACTACACTTATTTTTCTTTTACTTGGCAGTAACTTATTTAATCTGCTAGAGTCAGAAAAGTAAATTTTAAGTTTGTTCATTTCAGTACAGTTTTGCCATTACCATATGCTTAAAATATATTTTCATGAAAATCTCAGAGCTACAGATGTCGCTCATTTTGTTCATGGCCCATATCTGTTATATAATTTAATTACAAAGCCATCAGATAATTTTTTTCTCTAGAAAAGTGAAGGGAAATGAATTCTGAGTAAAAGACTATATACATACACATATATCAGGTATATATACCTAGTTGACCCTTGAACAACATGGGTTTGGACTGCAGGTCCACTTACACTTGGATTTTTTTCAGTAACCACGCACTTCAGTGATACACGATCCGACTTCCCTGGTGGCCCAGTGGTTGGAAATCTGCCTGCCAATGCAGGTGCAGGGATTTGATTCCTGGACCAGGAAGATTCCACATGCCACATGCTCAGCGCGTGTGCCATGACTGCTGAAACCTGCATGTTCTAGAGCCCTAAGCTGCAACGACTGAGCCCAAGTGCTGCAGCTTCTGAGGTCCCCACCCTGGAACCCGTGCTTTACAGCAGGAGAAGCCACCGCCATGAGAAGCCGTGCACTGCAACGAGAGAGTAGCTCCAGAGAGCAGCAACAAAGACCCAGTGCAACGAAAAATAAATAAAATTTAAAGAAATACTCAATCCCCGGCCCCTGGCTGGTTGAACCCAAGGATGCAGAAGTGTGGATACAAAGAACCAACTGTAAATTGTAAGTGGATTTTCCACTTGCATGGGGTGGGGACTGGGGAACAGCACTCTAAATCACCACCCCCCACTCCTAGTTCAAGGGTCAGTTGTACATTCATACAGATAGTTTGGAGAACCAAGTCCTGTACCAATAAAAGTAGGCTGCACTGCCTTTCCTTCCCAGGCCCTTTTCCTATTCCCCCCACCCCTTTCTTCTTAAACCCACATCAAAGTCCAGCGCAGCCTCCCTCTAAACACTGAGATGATCGACCCGAAGAAAAGGACAAGGAACTGAAGAAACAGCCCAATTGTGTAGTAATGAGACCCAAGTGGTGTCTCACTTTTGTTGGACACTTACTGGGGTGGGTGGAGCTTCCCGTATAGGTCAGTATAGGCCAAAATGCCTACAACTGTGTGAAATATCAGTCACAGTGAACTGAAATTCAAAACTGAATTTTATTTTCAAATACTGTCTGTGAATCAAAAGTACAACTTTAGTACTGCCGACATGTCATTTGATGTAATTCAGTTTAATAGTTTTCTATTAACTCCATGAACCAACAGACTGCGGTTACTTTTCAGTCCTTCTCTCAGACGGACACCTGGGAGAAAGGGACAATTTGATGATGCTTGTCAGAATCTTAAAAGAGGACTGTGATTGGGAAGGTATGAGGATGTATTCTGGGGGCCAGTAATGTTCTGCTTCTTGACTTGGATGGTGGTGGATACACTGTTACTTACTTTATAACTGTTGAAAGTATTCCTCTAAGTATACTGCAGAATTTCAAAACTATTGCAAAGTATACCTACTCTAGATTATTCACTTTAAATAGTTCTCCCCAAATTTAAAAAAAGATGTAGGAGTAGTTTTATATTATTATATATAATAGTAAAAAATTAAAGCTAAAAATCTGATAGTGAACGTTTGGTTAAATAAAGCATAGCATAGCCATACATTGGAACATTATACAGCTTTTTAAAAATTATATACAGGTAAATAAGTATGGAAATAGAATGACATTAAGTGAAAACCAAATTGCAAAAACTATGTTCAGTAATATCCCATTTCACTTACATAGTCCATATGTAAAGAAGACTTTTTGGAAATATATAAACCAGAGGATTAATAGTCAAATTGTGGTGAGAGTTTTATTTCTTTTTGCTTACTTTTATTTTCTAATTTTTCTAAATAAACTTGTTTTACTATTTTGATAAGAAAAATTATTTTTAATTTTTAAAATCCCATCCTTTAAGCCAGCAGAAAGCCCTGTTGGCATTATTCTCAGCTTTGACTTTTTAAATTTTTTAAATAAATAAACATTTTAAAAGGATGATCAGTTCTCTTCATAAACCCTTATATTTTTAAATATGAATGTAATATTAACAGTTGGATGGAATCAGGCACTTTTAAGTGTTAAGGTAATTTCATGTTTAAAGTTTTAATTTCTATAAGGAATCTCTTCTGAAATCAAAATTGGTACTGAAAAAAAAACCTATTTTGATGTTTTTAGAAGCTGTAGTTTTAAAAAGCTATTTCAGACAGGATTAGATATTTTTCTTTTCTTCTATTTTTAAAAAAATTTTGCTCACAGATTCTTCAATCTTTTAGACAAAAGCTTCATTTGAGAGTGATAATCAAGTTATGAACTTCATCTTTACTATTACACTTTTAAATTTCTTCTTAGAGGTGCTTAGCGCGATATTTTCAAGAGGAAATACTCTCATTTGTAAAACAGGAAACTGACGAAGTGCACCGTGAAACGCTCTATTGCTGCGGTTAACCGCATTAGCCACCGGGTGGCTCCACTGTTTCGTTCCATTCACTGTCTGTTGATGGAAGTTTCCAATGAAAACATGAGATGAAGAGCAGGGCTTTATTTGCAGAATGCTTAATTAGGAACTGATGCAGCATTTACATTCTGACATTTTATTTAGAAACAGTTCTGCTCATGTATGCAGTATTCTCTTGTGTTCTTTGATAACTGGGCATTTAACTTGCCAAGGTGGGGGAGGAAAACTGTATTTTTTTCCCCTTAGTATTGTGTCATTTCCTATTCCAATTTTTTAATAAGAATCAAGAATTCTTCATTGATGACATCTTGTCTGTTTTCAAAGCTATCATTTTCAGAGTCCTATAATAAAATAATAATAAATGGAGTCCTATAATAAAATAATAATAAATAGAGTCCTATAATAAAATAATTTGAGGGAAAACAAGAAATTACCACTAGACCAGGAGTATATCCAGTTCAGTCGCTCAGTCGTGTCCGACTCTGCGACCCCAATGAACCGCAGGACACCAGGCCTCCCTGTCCCTCACCATCTCCAGGAGTTCACTCAGACCCACGTCCCTCGAGTCAGTGATGCCATCCAGCCATCTCATCCTCTGTCATCCCCTTCTCCTCCTGCCCCCAATCCCTCCCAGCATCAGAGTCTTTTCCAATGAGTCAACTCTTCGCATGAAGTGGCCAAAGTACTGGAGTTTCAGCTTTAGCATCAATCCTTCCAAAGAAATCCCAGGGCTGATCTCCTTCAGAATGGACTGGTTGGACCTCCTTGCAATCCAAGGGACTCTCAAGAGTCTTCTCCAACACCACAGTTCAAAAGCATCACTTCTTCAGCGCTCAGCTTTCTTCACAGTCCAACTCTCACATCCATACATGACTACTGACAAAACCATAGCCTTGACTAGACGGACCTTTGTTGACAAAGCAATGTCTCTGCTTTTGAATATGCTGTCTAGGTTGGTCATAACTTTCCTTCCAAGAGTAAGCATCTTTTAAATTCATGGCTGCGGTCACCATCTGCAGTGATTTTGGAGCCCCAAAAAATAAAGTCTGACACTGTTTCCCCATCTATTTGCCATGAAGTGATGGGACCAGATGCCATGATCTTCGTTTTCTGAATGTTGAGCTTTAAGCCAACTTTTTCACTCTCCTCTTTCCCTTTCTTCAAGAGGCTTTTTAGTTCCTCTTCCCTTTCTGCCATAAGGGTGGTGTCATCTGCATATCTGAGGTTATTGAGATTTCTCCCGGCAATCTTGATTCCAGCTTGTGCTTCTTCCAGCCCAGCATTTCTCATGATGTACTCTGCATAGAAGTTAAATAAGCAGGGTGACAGTATACAGCCTTGACGTACTCCTTTTCCTATTTGGAACCAGTCTGTTGTCATGTCCAGTTCTAACTGTTGCTTCCTGACCTGCATATAGGTTTCTCAAGGGGCAGGTCAGGTGGTGTGGTATTCCCATCTCTTTCAGAATTGTCCACAGTTGATTGTGATCCACACAGTCAAAGGCTTTGGCATAGTCAATAAAGCAGAAATAGATGTTTTTCTGGAACTTTCTTGCTTTTTCGATGATCCAGCGGATGTTGGCAATTTGATCTCTGGTTCCTCTGCATTTTCTGAAACCAGCTTGAACATCTGGAAGTTCACAGTTCACATATTGCTGAAGCCTGGCTTGGAGAATTTTGAGCATTATTTTACTAGCGTATGAGATGAGTGCAATTATGCAGTAGTTTGAGCATTCTTTGGCATTGCCTTTCTTTGGGATTGGAATGAAAACTGACCTTTTCCAGTCCTGTGGCCACTGCTGAGTTTTCCGAATTTGCTGGCATATTGAGTGCAGCACTTTCACAGCATCATCTTTCAGGATTTGAAAGGAGTATATTATGTTCTCCTTTTGGAAAGATAGAAAGCTACATTGCTGATAGCTTCCATCTCTAAGAGATGTCATTGTGTTTCAGTAGGGGCTGGTGAATAGAAAAAAGAGATAGAAATAACCCACAAAGATGTAAAATTGTAGAAGGGATCACTACAGCTAACTCTTCCTGGGGTCACAGATCTACACCTTGGGACTGACCACAATTTTAAAACTTGACCTCAATTTGTGTTTCTAGATGCCATGCATTTTGTGCATTCGTGATAAACTTTTTCTCTGTTCTGTCTTCTTTTAGTCTAATTTTTCTAGCCCAAACCTATTACTTTCTTTTGTGTTCTTGCTTCCTTTTGTAATCCCTATCCCTACTTATCTTTTTTTTTTTTTTTGGTCCCTTTTCATTTGCACGATTGAATGCATCATTTTTGAATGACAGTTACTGTTTAAAATTCTGCTTTAGACCTGAATCATTCCGTTAGAGGAAAGAAATTCCAGAAATGTAACATAAATGGCTCAGACATTGCAATGCCCCTAAATATGAATACAATTAAGTATTTGAGCTAGTAATCACTGTTTTTTTTTTTAAATAAATTAGCTGTATAACTAATTTCCTTATGTCCTTGGGGGGAACTCATGAATGGTAGAATCAGATGAAAAACATTTGAATTCAAACAACAGTGAAATTAGAGAGCATGTTTCTGATTGTAAACTATAAATAGAGTAACTAAAACCAGAACTTGGTGTAGATGACAGAAAGTAGAATTTAAAGTGAGTACAATTTAAATATCACGTTCACCTTCTCAGGAAAAAATACAGTCATGAGTTAGAGAATGCATCATTTAAATATATTCAAATAGATGAGATATTTCAAATAGATGAAGTAAGGTAAGGTCTTGGATTCTAGGTTTCTGAATTAATATCATGAAATTCACAGAGTTCCCTGTAGAAGAAGAGGGGAGTAAAGAATCTGACTGCTGATCCAGGAGAGAGGATGAATCTCAGCTATCCTCCTACCAGAAGACAAATCCACATGAAAAGCTACAAGCCCAGTCATGCGTCAAAGCCCTTTTCTGGCTATCGCATATATCAGTTGTACTCTCTCTCCTGT
This sequence comes from Ovis canadensis, assembly GCF_042477335.2. Taxonomy (NCBI): domain Eukaryota; kingdom Metazoa; phylum Chordata; class Mammalia; order Artiodactyla; family Bovidae; genus Ovis; species Ovis canadensis. Next base: position 76,301,020 of record NC_091248.1, on the reverse strand, counting down.
TGAAAACAAGAGTATTTCCAGAGTGTGAGAGCCAAACTTCAGTAGCTGTTTCCACCCCGAGGCTTCATTGTCTCCCAAGGCTTCTGGGATTAGAATTAGGTTTTGTTGAATCAGGCTCTGCAGTGGCTGGGTCCCATGAAGCATCAGTTTTTATTTGAGTCACATAACTCTTGAATGAGGCTAAATCTGTAAAATTCTTCATCTTTAAATAAACTTGTATAGATAAAGATTTAGATTAAAAACAAATATTCTTAAATGTCTAATGTATTGGTGCAAATATACCATCCCCTCTTGCTGAAACTTGAGTCCATCATTTTTTTCTTCTTTTTATATTAATAATGAAGTGTTTCCAAATACAGAAAATTATAAAGAGTCAGATAATAAATTTCCAGGTACCCATTGTCCAGCCACATCTAATTTTAACATTTCCCTTATTTGCCTGATGTCTTTACCTAGAATCTTTAAAAAAAAAAAAAAAAAATTTAAAACATTTCAGATCCAAATGAAAGCCCTAGTAACATCTCTGCCAACCCTTCTCTCCATCATCCTGTCTAAAAACTAACCGTTACCATGAATTTGCTGTTTATCATCCCATGCATGTTTTTATATATTGCAGTGTTTGTATGTATTCCTAAAATATATATATATATATATATGTATATGAATGTTTTAACCTTTTATAAAAATAGCACCACACTGTATATAACCTTTTACAATTTGATTTATTTACTTAGTGTCATAGTTTTAAGATTTATCTGTTATGGTACATTCACCATCAATCATTGCTTTAATTTAGACCAATAGCTCAGTTTTCTCTGCTTTTGCTCAAATCACTGAACAATTTGTCCATATAGAAGTTTACTATCTAGTGGAAAAAGTAAATAACTTTTTGAAATAGACAACTTTTTGAAACACGGCCATGATTTTAATCCCATGTGTTTACCATGGAGAAACTAAGAAAAAATGTATATTTTCAGACTTTCTCATATAGTCTGGACTGAGCTATTCAAGTCATTTCCCAACAGTTCTTCTATGTGTTATGAAGACCAATAAATATATCACTGAGCTCTTTGGCTAACAGATAAAAGTGGAGAGATCTTGTCCTAGGAGTTAGTAGTCCTACAGTATCTTTCACAATTTATTTAACTTCTCTGGACTCTAGTTTCTCTCATACACAAAATGAATCAGTTGAACCAGAGAATCTGGTGCTAATTTTCAATGACCTATGGAATATGTAAACAAAAATTATAAAGCCTTAAAATTCTTGTCATTTGCTTTAGTAGAATTTTATTTTCTGTATGAAATAGATTTTTATTATAATTCTTTGATAAAGAAAGTGCATAATGTATGAATATCCAATCTTTAAAGACGTGGACTATATATAAGTATGAAATTATTATATAAATGTATAGTTATAATTTTGCTTTCATCACACATTTTGTTCACATCTTTAATCTATTTACTTCTGAGTCCTTGGTGATAAGCCCCTGTCCCAGATGTGACGTTGCTCTTATGGGGAAATAGGATCCACTTCCGTGATGCACTTCATCATGTGGACTCAGGAGCACTTTGTAGGAATACTCTGTAGGCAAATTATAAGGGCTACAAATGTGAGCATATGGTATTAGAATTACCCTCAGATTATTTGGCAGTTTTGGTTAGTATTTCTGGGCCCTTCAAACACAAGGATAGAGCTCTTAAAGCAGCAGCTTACAGAATCCTCCCTCAATTTTTTTTATCAGAAAAACAAAATCATTCATTTTAGAGGATTTTTAAATTCCTAATTGCAGATGTAAATAACTATCAGTTCGGAAAATGACTGAATATAATAAAAAGCATAATCTTCCCTATAAAACTAGAAGCTTTATAGGAACACAAAGATGCTTTCCTTCTACTTCCATCCTCCTCCTCCTCCTCCTCCTCCTCCTCCCTACCAGCTCTGACCTACCAACTGCTACCTACCAACTCCTGTCCACAATACAAAAGAGACAATAGAAAATCCTTTTCAACCATCATTTACCTTGAAGTAAACCTAAAAGAGTAATCAGGAATAGAAACAACATAGGTGCTAAAAATCTATAAAAATAAATTTTGAAGATTGCCCAAATATCGAACAGCTTTTTCTCCAATACTCTGCTTAAAAAATATAAATTCACATGAATAATGGATTATAATGATGATTTGCCTTTAAACAGCCTGTTTCCCCCAATTTATTGCTATAGGTAATTGCCCTATTTTGCCTTATTTTTAGAAAAAAAAATTTACTTTTTGTGGAAAGCCATCTTCACCATGTAACCTTTTAGTCCATTGTTTCTTAAGATTTTTGCATTCATAAACACTAGTTATATCATCTTTTAGGGATATGATAAAATTATGTTAAAAACTTGTATTAAAGTTATAGACTTCCATTAGTGCTGTATATAACAGCTTTATCCCCATTAAGATTTGCAAATTATATTTAAGGAATTGAGGAACTTCCTTCCTTAATTTTATTCTCATTAATTCTTCTAGGACATTTATTCATTAAACAAGATGGTTATTGAACTATGTCCATTAAGTGTGTAAGGCATGTTACTAGTCAAACACCAAAGCTCTAAGTCGGTGGGATTTCATGATTAAGTATAGCTCTCTTAATACTCATGATCTTGTTCTCACATTCCCCACCACCAAAGTCTTTCATTTCACTGCTATATGTTCTTACTCACTCCTACTAGTAACTCCATTTAGATCCTCTTATCCCACCTCCTTTCCTATAATTCTTTCCTTACAATTTCATTTTTCCCACTTACGTTCAGTCACATCTGCTCTAATCTGTAGTCATATTTTGCCGTAAACCCTAGGCAATATGAACAGAGGCAATACTATCAACCTGCCCAAGAGCACTGCAGTTGGAAAGGATAGATAGGCAGGGGTAATGAGCATTCACGTGAATCTGGGCCAGGCCTGGGGACCTGCTGAACTGGCCAGCTCAGAGGCAGCAACAAGAAGGCAACATAAAGCAGGAGGCATCACCTTTACTTTAAGTTCTTAGAGCAGAAACAAAGAAGGTGCTCCTCCTTGGACATCAAAGGAGAAAGAATTCTCAAAGAAAAAGTAGGATTGAAATTCCGGGAAGATCAAATTCCAGTGCTATGTCCAAAAGGTCGAAGGAAGGCCCAAAGTCAGTGCCGTAGGGCCAAGAGTTTATCTTGTGGTTTGGCTTTATCAGTATGCAGGTGCATGTAAGTGCTATCAGCTAAGCTGATAGTTGCCAAGAGAGGCAAGCAAGAGTGTTGGATAAAATATGATGGCAGAAGAAGGCACCACAGGAGTTGTTGAGGCCTGCGTTAGGAAGTAGACTGCAAAACTGGCAGAGGCTGCTGGGCCTAATCAGGCACCAGGAATGACAGAGAGGCCAGCACAGGTGAGTCATGTGACTGCTGGGCCTGACAGACCAGATTGGCCAGCACTATAGCTGAGGCCACGTGGGCTTTGACTAAGGCACTTATGAGAAAAGTTGGGACTCTTATGAGAAAGTAGAAGAAATGCCGTAGATAAGCCAAAGTAGTGAGTGGTCAGGATGAATAAAGACAGGCCAGGCCAGATGGCTTTCTTACTGTGTGTTCAACTTTCCAGCTGTGATCAAATAACCAAATTAAAATAAGTCAATTTATGCCAAGATCAATTTTAATTCTATGTTTTGCTGGTAATACAGGATCATTGACTATATTAGTAATGGCCATGCTAAACCAATTTTGAAATGGGAGCAATTGTGTCCCTTATTATTGGTCTGAATATGTTCAACAAAAAGGAGAGGATGAAGGCAAGACCATGCAACTTTTTTTTTTTAATTGATGTAGGTTAATAAGATTGAGGGAATCTTAAGATTTAACAGACAAAGTTGAGATTGATATAACTATGTTGCAAACTCATTTTTCAGAAATAATTTATTTCAATTAATCATATTTTAATCTTCCACTAAAGTATAATTTTAATTTAATAAAAAAACCCTACCATTTAAATACTAATGTAATCTTTTTCTTTATACAACACATAAAAAATTGTTTTTGTATTTGTGAAGACTGAACATTAAACATGGGTTCAAGTCTTTGGCTAAGAACAATTAATTAGTAAATTCACAAGTTAGAATTTGTAATTCCATTGTGAAATTGAGTTAACTGATTAGTACAGATAAGGTTGTCAGCATGTAAAAAAAAAAGGGTAATCTTGTCTCAATTATACCTATAGATTGCAAATTTTGTGTCAGTTCAAATTTTTGCCAACCTATGCTAATAACTTTACCAAAAGCAGAAGATAATTAGAATGGAAATATAAATATAACCCTAGTTGATTAGTATGCTCATTGTACTTCCTTATGATACTAGCAGATATTCAGTCTTTAAGCTGATTTGCAATATATTGAACAGTATCATGGGAGCATAATTTTTTACATGGTTTTTCCAAATTTTCTATCAATTCATCCTAGCAACAGAGCCAAGTGTTAGAGTTATTGCTGCCTGAGTTACAACAGCTGCCCGGGAATCTTATCCAAACAGCAAGTTAACTGCTATTCACAGTAATATCTGGTCTTTCCACCCCTAAACATACACAAAAGATTTTTGTCATTCTTGGCACCACGCAATAGAAGTAGCAAGACATGCCAGTAGAACTCTAAAGGCAAAATGTCCTTCCACCTGTTTTATCCTGTAAGACAGACTTCCAAGTGCGAGGCGGTGTGGAGGGTTGTTTCCTTGAATGGCAGCTGAATGTGCCAGCAGGATCTTTGGCAGCAATGCCCAGGCACTGAAGCTGGGCATTCAGGAGAACTAAATGGAGAAAAGAAACTTGAGCACACTGCTTCCTGGAACATTGAGAACCTGAATGGGAGATTCAGAAGTACCAGATTCTCTCTATTCTTGCACCAGCCAAGGTCAGATTTCCAAGCTCCTATTTATTCTAATAATTCCCCAAAAAAGTGCTATTGCAGTTTATGAAGGTAATAAAAACACTCTTTTCTTCTTTTAGAAAATAGTGTTACTTACTGTTGTAGTATGCTCTGGCTTGAGAATTTTTTCCCCATCCTAATGTAAAAGCTTCATACCACAAATGAAGCAAGACCATGGTGAAGGGGTTCAAGGAAGACAAGTGACTTATTCTACACCTCAAACAGACAACTCCTTAGGTGAGGGGACTGGATAGGACAGCTTGCTTGTTGACCATCCTGTGATGTCTTGTCAACAGAAGGCTGGAGCTGAAGTCTGGCCTCTGCCTGCTTGGCAGACAGAAATCTCATCACTCAGCAGGACATCTACACGGGCAGAACCTTAGGCAGATATGCATGCATGCATGCTCAGTCACTTCAGTCATGTCTGACTCTCTGTGACCCCATGGACCATAGCCCACCAGGCTACTCTGTCCATGGGATTCTCTAGCCAAGAATACTGGAGTGGGTTGCCATTTCTTCCTCCAGGGAATCTTCCTGATCAATCTTCCCAGGCACTGAACCTGTATCTCTTATGACTTCTGTATTGGTAAGCTGGTTTTTACCACTGCCATCATAAAGCACTTATTACAAGTAAGGAGGGTAAATCGATAGCAAAAGACCTAGAAGTCACAGGCCTTTGTTAAATGGGTGCTGTCTACCTGATGTCCTCTGGAACCTAGCTTCAAACCTAGAAACCCAGCCGTTTAGGAAAATAATAAGCACCATCTAAGGGGGCAAGGAAGAATTTCTTTAGCTATTTTCATTTGTCAAGAAGCTTAACATAATTGTTTACTCACAATCAAGCCTCAAGGATGACTTTTAGTTAGGGGAGGAAAAAAAGCTTGACTTCTTGGTTTCCTCTTGGGAAGATAAATTTATTATTATTTAACAAATGTGTTTGCTTATAAACAAATTCTTTCAACAGGGATTTTGTGGAGGAAATCATATTAAAAGGGGTTTTCCAAGAGGAAGCGTTTAGAAAACACCATGCTAGTGAAAACTGTTTAAGGGATGTAATTTTTCAAATTGTTTTCATAAAAATTTACAGACAGTGGCTAACTTCCCATTATACTTTGCATCTGATTCAATCAAAGCACTAAAGATTTTAGAAGATTGTTAGAGGAGTGGCTGTGGGAAATTCCAGAGCTGCTGCCGCCTGCAAAGACTTCCTTTACTGAGTGTCTCAGATCCCAGACACTGCCTTATTTGCCAGAGCTGCAAGGAAATGGTAGAAATTCCGTAAAAGAAGGTCTTGCTTAAGCCAGGGAGCCTTCTCATAGAGTCACAGATTCTTCAAATACATTTTGCCACAGCAGAGGCAAAGCATGCACAGGCTTCCACAGATTAAAGAAATGTAGACAGCGATGTCTATTATTAGCCTCCTCTCATTTACTCAGCAAGAACAAAATCCATTGTTTTCAACTGACACAGAAGCAGATTTATTTATTAAATCATCAGGCATTGTTCGTATACCTTTCATCTGCTGGGTTTTATGCTAAGCAATGGAAGCATAAAGATGAAAAAGACTTGTGGTGCAACAGTCAGGACTGGCCAAAATTGACCTAGGTGACTCATTCTGGGTTGCCTAGGTTCATCACCTCCTCCTTGAAAGAGGGGATCCATCTTATATAGTGCTTCCCAGCTTCGGTAAAACTACTTGGAAAAATGCCAAAATCACCTGTTCCGGAACAAATCCTGTACTACAACAGAAAGGGTTTCATTCTCAGTTCTGCTGGGGTTTCTGGCCAAGGGAGGAAGTGGGGCGCTGTCTGCTGCCCTTCCTGGCTGACAAATGCAGAGGGTGCTCAGGTAAAGTGCCTGTCTTAAACCTCCCTCCACTACTGTTTGTTTGGATGGGTTGTAGAGATATTTGTTCATTTGTTTAGTTACTTTATCAAAGTTGTTTCAAGACTTAAGAGAGACAATGGACTGAAAAGTACCTTGAGAGAATATAAAGTTCTTTTTAGGTACCATCATTTAAATATCAAAGGTATATTTACTATAGATTATCAGTCCCATTCTCTTTTTAAGTTAGGAACTTATTCTCCAGATAAAGGCTTACTGTGAAGCCTAAAATATAAAATAGATAAATAATGACCTGCTGTGACTGAAGTCAGACAGAGGGGTAGAATTCCAAGGGTTCCAAGGAGCACAGTTTGAAAAAAAGCACTGCAAAAGATGAAGAGCTTAACAGCTTCTTTTAAAAATAAATCCCAGTTGTCTGTAGCTTGATGGTGGTGGTGAATACACAAGCCTGCACGTGTGATTAAAGTACATAGAGCAAACTATGCACATACACACACACATACATGTGAAACTGGTGAGGTCTGAATAAGGTTGGCGGATTCTATCAGTGTCCATTTCCTGACTGTGATATTGTTTTAATGCTACAGGCTTGGAAATTGTTACAGTTGGGGAAAACTGGGTGAAGCATACAGAGTTTCCATTATTTCTGCCAACTGCATATAAGTCTACAATTACCTTAAAATAAAAATCTTCGTTAAAAAATAAATAAAAACCACAGTGTAGATTTCTTTTCCTGTTGTTTTCCTCCTCCCCAAATCTCAGAAAGGTCTAATAAAAACCTACCTATGACCAAGAGCTGAGATTCTTTATCATCCATATTATTGGACGTAGACAGGTATATCAGGAAACCTTCAGGTATAAGTAGCAGATAATGCATGCTGACCCAACTGACTTTAGCAATAAGGAAAATACAGTGCATTATATCATGAGAGGTCTTGAGTAGGGTAGTCGTAGGTCAATTGACTCACCAACTCAACATCATCATCAAGGGCCCACATTCCCTGTCATTTGCAGCAAATATTAATAAGTTTTGTCCTCAGGCTAACTTTGTCACAGTTTCAAGCTGGTTGTTATCATGCCATATTCCCCATGCAGATGCAGAAATTATTTCTTTTCACAAGTCTCATTTTCACAGCAGGGAAAACATTTACAAGTCTTTCTAGTCATTCTCTTTGCCCACTTATTTTTATTTACCAGGATCACATGACAAGCAGTTCCGTAGGTGGATCACTGGCCAGTGTGACAGGATTGCCATTATCCTTGGATGGAATCCCTGGGCGTGGGAGATGGTTGCATCTGAAAAAATCAGCACTTAGCCAGTAAGAGCCAAGGACAGACAGGGTGATGGATAGGCAATCCATTACCGAGGAGCGATAATAATGTGGAGTGAGAGTTGTTCTAAGAAGGTTCCCAGACATTTCTTTCAGCAGTACAGCCATGGAGTCTCCCAGAAAGCTTTGACACAAGCTCAGAAAGTGATGAAGGTGGAGTAGGTGCTAGACCCCACAGAACGAGTGAAACGCACACTTTTACAGCCAGTTCCTGATTCCACAGCATGGAGCCAAGGAGAATGGCTTTTCCCACAAGCCTTGGAGACATAACTAGGAGGAGAGCAGGGGATAGAGGTTGCTATAGCAGAAGCCCTGCTCATTATGATTGCTTTTTTAATTTACCCCAAATGTCTGACCTTCAAGCACAGCACCCAGTACAGCATTGTCATTGATTCTTTTCTTAAGGAATCACTTGTCATTGATTCCTTGTTGTGTAAAATATAACTCCTTGGAACAGGAGGAAGGGATTTAGGGATTTGAAGACCAGACCAGGGACAAGGAAAGCCTCTTATTCTGATGCCAGGTGAGGGGAGAGTCCAGGAGGGAACAGGAGTCAGAATGTGTTGGAAGATGTGAACATATTGCTGAGGGTGGAGGGGTACAAATGTGTTATTTTTACTTCCTCCCTCTCTGCAGTGTCAACCTAAGGAGGCAGGGACTCTGACATCTTCTCCCACACCTATCTGTATCCCCAATGCCTGTCATTTTGTACATGTAAATATTGATTTAATTAAAACTTTCTGTTTCTACTCCTATATTATAAAAACCTAGAAGGCCACGTTCTTGCTGGACCATAGCCTCAAGAAGAAAGGAAGGAAGCTAAATGTATTGCTCTCTCAAAGAATATTCAAAGATAGTCTTTGTATTTGTCATACTCCTTATTTATGTAGTCCTCTACCAGGACCTAAGCCCAGTGGAGACAGCCGCTCACAGCACCCCAGTCCCAGGGCAGCATATAATGGACAAGATGACACCATCCCATCAGGGAAAGCCTTCTTCATCCTTGTGCTTGAGTAAGCGTGGAGGTGCTAGGATTGGGGGCACAGCCATTATTTCCTGGTCTAAATCTTAACTGCTAAATTTAGACCTGAGCGCTACATCTGCAAGCTTAAAGGGCCTGGTGTCCACAGGCCAAAGGTTGTTCTCCCCAGAGTCTGGGCAGTGGGAAGCTGTGTGAACTGATGAATGAGCTCATCTAAATTTCAAAAGGATAGAAGAAAATGCTGTTCCTCTCCACTTTCCCACCCCACCCCCTTACTCAAAACTTTACAAAGGACCTTACAAATTTCCCCTCAAAGCCACAGAAGCAAAACTTTACAGGCCTCTCCTCTAGTTGCTCCTTTCCTCCTTTCTTTTCTTTCTCCATTTCTTCTCTTCCTTTCCCTTCCGCTCTGTTTCTTTTTGTCACTCTCTCTTTTTCCCCTGCTTCCTCAACTCTTCTTCCTCCTCCCTTGTTAAGGGGATACTTTGGAACTGGAAGTATATTTTACTGTTTAATGAAAACAATTATTTCTTTTTCATAGTGTTTTCTGATCCTTCATAGAAAACGACTCTTCTCTCTTAAATTGACTTTCATAATAATTCCCTGAAGATTAATGGATCGTATATGTGTGAATTTAGTATATTAAATGGAAAAATTATATTTAAAAACTAACATTTAAGCATTCTGGCCTCTATCATTTTAAAATGAGAGTTTAACTTGATGCCATTCATATTGGAATTCCTAAAATTACAACCATCATCTGTGTTTTACAGGCTTCCCTTATCTATCCAGACATTTCCTGTTCTGTTTTCTTTTTCTCCAGAGACCCATATCAACTTACTTATTGTTGGTTTGAGGTTTTATTGGGGAAGGAGAGGGACATGAAGGCTTTTTAAACTAACATGAATCCAAACTTTCCAGGAGAGGTGGAGAAAGGCATGAGATGTTGGCCCTGACCTAGGCTGGCATGTTTAATTTTGCTTGACTGAGTTCACTTCAGAATGTAAACATCTTCCTGCTTAATTAATTTTAAATTTCTCAAATTTGTTTTCCAGAATTCAGTGTGCCCATCTGCAAGTATGTATTGCCACATTTGTGCATAATATCACCAGTTCTCAAAACCTAAGCCCACACACAGATCTGAGGCCAGCAATGCCAGTTAACGCTCATATAGAACTTCCACGTGCCAGGCATTATATGAAGTTCTTCAGATCTATCAAGTCATTTAATTCTTCGACAACCTTACGAGGTAGGTGACTTAGTCTGCTGGGGTTGCCTGAACAAAATACCATACAAACAGACATTTATATTTTCACAGTTTTAAAGATGGGCAGTGCAAAGGTTAAGGTGCCAGCAGCAGCACTGGTGTCTAGTGAGCTGTCCCTTGCCATGGCAGTCACTAGAAGGTGGCAGCCCTTTTAACTGGGTGCTCCCACGGCCTTTCCTCCATGCTTGTGTAGAGAGGAAAAGTGAGCAAGCTTCCTAGTGTCTTTTATTAAAAGACACCAATCGTATCCCATCAGGGCCCCACCCGTGGGATTTCATTTAACCTTAATTATGTTCTTAGGGGTCTCATGTCTAAATACTACTCTGGAGTTTAGGACTTCAGTATATGAATTTGTGGGGAACACAAGCATGCAGTCCATAACAGTAGATCATGTTCTCCATATTTTTCAGATTAGGAAACTGAGGTTCACCAGGTTGAGTAATTTGCCCAAGGTCACAGAGGTAGCAAAAGGCAACACTGGGATCTGAACTGCAGCATCATGCTCTTAGCCACTGTGCTGTGCTATCTCTCATCACCTAGCATGAATCTTAATGTACTGTCTAACAACTGCAACCCCTAGTAGAACTTTAAACCTGTCCTATAGTGACCACAGCTTTGCTATGCTTTCTAAAAAGGCTTCCTGGAAGGGAAATAATCCCTCACTATTGCAGAGGAGAGTGAAAAAGCTGGCTTAAAACTCAACATGCAAAAAACTAAGATCATGACATCCGCTCCCATTCAGTTCAGTTCAGTTCAGTTCAGTTGCTCAGTCGTGTCCGACTCTTTGCAACCCCATGAATCGCAGCACGCCAGGCCACCCTGTCCATCACCAACTCTCGGAGTTCACCCATGTGCATCGAGTCTGTGATGCCATCCAGCCATCTTATCTTCTGTCGTCCCCTTCTCCTCCTGCCCCCAATCCCTCCCAGCATCAGGGTCTTTTCCAGTGAGTCAACTCTTCACATGAGGTGGCCAAAGTATTGGAGTTTTAGCCTCACCATCAGTCCTTCCAATGAACACCCAGGACTGATCTCCTTCAGAATGGACTGGTTGGATCTCCTTGCAGTCCAAGGCACTCTCAAGAGTCTTCTCCAACACCACACTTCAAAAGCATCAATTCTTCGGTGCTCAGCTTTCTTCACAGTCCAACTCTCACATCCATACATGGCCACTGGAAAAACCATAGCCTTGACTAAATGGACCTTTGTTGGCAAAGCAATGTCTCTGCTTTTGAATATGCTATCTAGGTTGGTCATAACTTTCCTTCCAAGGAGTAAGCATCTTTTAATTTCATGGCTGCATTCACCATCTGCAGTGATTTTGGAGCCCCAAAAAATAAAGTCTGACACTGTTTCCCCATCTATTTCCCATGAAGTGATGGGACCAGATGCCAAGATCTTCGTTTTCTGAATGCTGAGCTTTAAGCCAGCTTTTTTGCTTTCCTCTTTCACTTTTATCAGGAGGCTTTTTAGTTCCTCTTCACTTTCTGCCATAAGGGTGGTTTCACCTGCATATCTGAGGTTATTGATACTTCTCCCAGCAATCTCGATTCCAGCTTGTGCTTCTTCTAGCCCAGCGTTTCTCATGATGTACTCTGTATATAAGTTAAATAAGCAGGGTGACAACATACAGCCTTGACGTACTCCTTTTCCTATTTGGAACCAGTCTGTTGTTCCATGTCCAGTTCTAACTGTTGCTTCCTGACATGCATATAGGTTTCTCAAGAGGCAGGTCATGTGTCTGGTATTCCCATCTCTTTCAGAATTTTCCACAGTTGATTGTGATCCACACAGTCAAAGGCTTTGACATAGTCAATAAAGCAGAAATAGTCCCATTACTTCATGGCAAATAGATGGGGAAACAATGGAAACAGTGACTTTATTTTCTTGGCCATCAAAATCACTGCAGTTTGTGACTACAGCTATAAAATTAAAAGACGCTTGCTGCTTGGAAGAAAAGCTAGGACCAACCTAGACAGCATATTAAAAAGCAGAGATATTACTTTGCCAACAAAGGTCCATATAGTCAAAGCTATGGTTTTTCCAGTAGTCATGTATGGATGTGAGAGTTGGACCATAAAGAAAGTTGAGTGCCAAAGAATTGATGCTTTTGAACTGTGGTGTTGGAGAAGACTCTTGAAAGTCCCTTGTACTGAAAGGAGATCCAACCAGTCCATCCTAAAAGAAATCAGTCCTTAATATTCATTGGAAAGACTGTTACTGAAACTCCAATACTTTGGCCACCTAATGCAAAGAACTGACTCATTAGAAGAGACCCTGATGCTAGGAAAGAGTGAAGGCAGGAGGAAAAGGAGACAATGGAGGATGAGGTGGTTGGATGGCATCACCGACTCAATGGACATGAGTTTGAGTAAGCTCTAGGAGTTGGTGATGGTCAGGGAAGCCTGGCAAGCTACAGTCCATGGGGTCACAAAGAGTCAGACATGACTGAGCGACTGAACTAAACTGATTATTATTTTATTATAAATAGATTTCTTTATTATCAAACTTATAGAAATAACATGTAGTTACTACAATCTATTTCTTTAAAATGCTTGTACATCTTAGTGAAGCATCTAGTGAAGTCTTCCTGTTTGTTTATATTTATATAAACTGGTTATAAACATAATCGGTTGTAGTATTTTAAAGATTCCGTTACTTTTTAAGAACTTAAAGCTTTTTAATCCAAATTTCTATGCAGAAAAGTGGAACATTATAAATTGTTGAGACTACCCTGGCAATTCTTACCAATCAGTGAAGAAACTCCCTTACACTAACTTACAGACTTTGCTTGTTCAATTCAAATATGTATTGAGGGGAATCTGATTACCTTATTGGCAACAGCCCTAGGGTTTTTAATGGAAGTTGAGAGGGAGAGACAGTGCATTGGATAAAAGCTAAGATTCTATTATAGAATCTGGCTATCCAGGTCTGAATCCTAACTCTGCCATGTGAGCTCTGCTGTGTCCTCAGTTTCGCTTTCCTCATTTATAAGATAAAGCTAATAGTAGCTTTTACCTTATATGAGCATTAATTGAGAGAATCCATAAATGTAATTAAACTGTCTGGCTCACTAAAAAATCCATTTCCCTCACATTACTGAGGTATAATTGACATATCACATTGTATAAGTTTAAAGTATACCATATAATGATTTGATATATGTATATATTGCAGTATGAATACCACAAGGTTAGTTAACACTTCTGTCACCTCACATGGTAACAATTATGTATATGTGCATGTGGTAAGAGCTTTTAAAATAAAGTATTGTTAACCCTAGTCACCATGCTGTACATTACAGCCCAGGAACATATTCATCTTACATTTGGAAGTTTATACCCTTTCACCACCTTCTTCCATTTCTCCTCTACCCTCACCCCCAAGCCTGACAACCACTAATCTACTCTGTTTCTATGAACTTGTTATTTTTTAAAAAATTCTACATATAAGCAAGATCATACAGTATTTATCTTTGTCTGATTTATTTTACTTAGCACAATGACCTCAAAAACAAACTTCTTTTAAATTTTAAAATTTTAAAAAGAATGTTTTATACTTTTCAAAAAATTCCCCAAATCCTCTAGCAGGAAGAGACGTAATGAATGTTAAATGAAAGAATTACAAATGTCTCGAGAGCTCAATATCCCGCCAAGACCATTCTCAGTATTACTAGTTTCACCAGGAAATAGTGGAAGCCTCCTACTAGGGTGAAACAGGGCCTCACACAGGCAAGAGCCTTCTAGACCACAAAGCTTGCTCTTAAACCACAGCCACATACCCCAACCTCACATGAGACTTGGGGAGGAGCTCTGGCTTGGTTTCCATGATAAACAGGTCTGCACCTGTGTAACTCTTGTGAATTTTTTGACATAAATGTGCATGTGTGCTGGGTCTTTTTTGGAGAAGACATTGTGATGTGGGGCATTGATCTTCAGAATCTGCTTGAAACTAGTTATTTCAGTTATTAGAGTGAATTAAAATTACTAAGCCCTACATAAAATACATTTTGGCCAGCTGAGCCTAATTTTAGATTGTTGGTATTGATACCCATCAGCACAGTTACCACCCCCGCAGACTCTATAGCATCTGTTTGCCTCTATTAATATGGATGGAAGTTCTTTGTGTGTGACTTGAGAACAGACCCCCCACTGATGTTGCTGGAACAGCCAAGAACCATGAAGGTTCGAGGGGTGGTACAGATTGTTTTCCCCACCTAGATCTTTGAACTTGGTTTTAAGCCCCAAGGTTTAGAAAGATGAAAGTCAGAAGCTGGGAAAACTATTCACAAGAAACATTTATGATTCTCAGTCCAGAGCACCACTCATTCAGATCCCAGGTCACAAAGCAGAGCACAGAACTGGAGGGAAGAGGCCATTTTCCCTGCTTGCTCAGGAAATATTCTGCTCTAACAACTCAAAGGCTAGCTGACTTTGGCAGCACTGGGAGAGACTGTGGACTTGGCACCATCAGTGCTGATTTCATGATGGGCAGTGACAGTACTGATGCTTTCCAAGTGGCCCTGCAGGAAGCAGACCTGGAGGAGCCAGAGCAGAAGAGAAAGGACCGGGTGGACCTGTGTGGTTTCAGCAGCTGGTTTGTAAGCATGAATGACACATCCTGTTGGGGACGCCCAGAAAGAGCGGCAGGACACTGAGGTCAAGCTGAGATCCTGTTGTTACCTTTGTAATTTGGACATCAAAAGGAAACATAACCTGATTTTACATAGTCTGGGAGACCTGAACAGACTGTAATGAAACTGCAATTGCAATTAATAGACTACTTTATTAATAACTTAATTTCATGGAATAATTAGTGGCTTATGCTAAAACAAGATTGGTGACTTTTCAGTACAATAAAACAAGGAAATTATAGGCATTTTCAAAATGTTTATGAATCGGAAAAATTGAGACACAGGCAAAAAATCTGAATTAGGTTAAACAAAAAGAGAAAAACACAGAGCTTAGAAAGAATGGGACCTGCTTCACGAACAGATTACCGCAAGTTCCAGCATTCCATTTCAGGAAGAGTTCAGAAGTAGAAATTTGAATAGAAGATGGACTGAGTGCTTGTCTTGGATATTTGCATGCCACTCTACTTAAGGCTGAGAAAATATCAGTTGTTCCCATCAAAGGGTGAGGGGTTGATGGACATGGGTACCTTTGTTACCACTGCTGACCCCAGGGCATCCTTAGCTTTTGAGCCACTGCCAAACCTGCCTTGTAACCACCAGAGGACACATGGCATTGGTTTCCTCTCCTCCAGGTGAGAACCACCTGGTGTGCAAACATTGGATCCAACAGGAGGCATGGCTACAGCAGTAGACCAGTCCTACAGAACCTCCACACACTCCCTATCGACTGGCATCCTGCTTTGAGTTTCAAAGCAAAACACCTTCTAGCAAGCTCTGTTGTTACAGCAGCTTCCCTGAGAACAGGAACCAAGCAAGCACTCAGTGGTAGCCCAGCTTGACCATCTCATATTGTCTCTTTACCTCTAACAACTGAGCTTTAACTGCTTATCCTTCAGCTCTCAGCTGGTAAGTCACTTCCTCAGAGAAGCCCTCCCTGACTAGGTTAGAACTGTCATTGCCCTCTTTACTTTTTTGTAATTAATTAGTAATGACATAATCATGTATATAATTACTGCAGATAATATGAACAAGGATCATGGCTATATTGTTCACTCATGGACCCTCAATGCTGGCATACAGTACATAAAAAATACTTGTTGCATGAATGAATGTTGGTGTCATCTGCAAGACTTCCCCTACATGGCTTAAGGATTCAGCTAAAGCTCTTGGTGTTTTACCTCATTCGCCTCACTTCTATTATTTATATTTTTAATTACTTGTTTTTAATATTAGATATTAGGTGAATACATGGTCATTGTAAAAAAAATCTAAATAGCACATATACACACTTATGAAAGTTATGTGTTAGTCACTCAGTCATGTCTGACTCTTTGTGACCCCATGGACTGTAGCCCACCAGGCTCCTCTGTCCAAAGGAGTTTTCTAGGCAAGAATACCGGAGTCAGTTGCCATTTCGTCCTCCAGAGGATCTTCCTGACCCAGGGATAGAACCCAGGTTTCCCACATTGAAGGCAGATTCATTATCGTCTGGGCCACTGGGGAAGCCCTCTGTATATGTAAGTTATGCCGCAGTGAATAAATAAATAATTAAAATTTTCTTTTTTAAACTACCATTCAGCTTCATAATTCCATACCAACCCAGCCTTATTCCTTTTCCCAGTCATAAAAGCACTGTGCAGAGTTTCATGTGCAGACTTCCAGATCTTCTTCTGTATTTTTTTCATACATGTGTGGTTTCATACACATATATTCATATAGATATTCATATATACAACGTACTCATACATTGAGAGTATTTCGGTCAGAGTCGAAAATACTCTACAGAAGCCATCCTAGGTATTGCAGAGGGACTTTAAATAGGCGATGGAAGAGTTGAGAGGCCAGAGAAGAGCGGGAAGCCACTATCAGCTCTGGGGCTAGAGAGATGAAGAGAGAAGGCAATTACAGGAGCCCTGGTTCTGGGGCTGCTTGGGAGACCTGGGATCCACGACAGCACTTCCAGGAGAAGTCAGGCCCCGTGGAGAGAGGGTTGTACAGCAGGCTCTGGAGACATGGACCTGACACTGCCAGACACACAGATCTGAAGCAGAGGAAAGGGGAAGAGATAACCTGGCTTCTGCCCTCTTATTTTCCGGTGTTCCATCACTGGCTCTCTTGGACCAGGTCCATAAGCAAGCCTGGGACAAGTAACTCCAAGGGATGCAAAACTCAAGATTGAGGATGGTAGAGAATAGATCTGAGAGCAAACAGACAAAAGACCAACATGCATAGCTTAAAATAAATTACACAAATAGCATCATGGTATGTGCAGTGTTCTAAATTTATCATATCGTTTTTGTAGGGACAAAACCTGGATGAAATGAACATTGAGAGCAGGCTTGACCTGCAAGATCGAGGATACAGCAGCAGAGCACAGAGGTAGGCGGCAGAAGACAGATGTGTTGTTACAGGAGAAATGCACTCTCAGCTAAAGGAAAGGTCGGTCACAAACAGCAGCTCCAAGGACTGGTGAGGGTGCAGGTCTTGTTCCAAGGTAACCAGGTCTGACCTGCTCTGCAGAGAGTGGAAAGAAGGCAGGGTTATAGACTGCTTATTGTCCATGAGTAGGCTCAAGATTCAGAGATTTCACAGCCTGGAAGGAGCTTAGGTCTCTCAGCTCAGCTCATAATTGCTGCAGAATAAGGAACCGAAAAAGCAGAGAAGTGAAGTGATAGGCCCAGGCAGGCCAAAAGACCACAAGCCTATTTTTTGTCATTTTGGGGCTTGAAGGGCATGATATGGGGGAGGTGTTGAGGGCCAGTTTAGCACACATGCCTCGTCTTCCGGCTGGGAGTCACTGAGCAGTCCAACAGAGAAGGTCTGGCAAAAAACAAGGAATTGTAGAAGCAATTACTCCAGGATGACCTATTTTGTAGACAATGCTAGGTACCTGGCATGTCTTATTAGGGAATTCACCAAAAAAAAGAGGTATTTTCCTTAGAAACTCTTCCAGCCTCCAAAATCTGTTTCTAATTGCCTTTGGCAGAACCTCCAGTCTGTTCTAGGCCCTGTGCTAGACAGATGAATCTAGGTGCAATAATGGATGAAGAAGGCATGTACTTCTAGGATTTCTTAGTCTCACAGGGGATCAGCAGTGGATAAGAATGATTGTGATATGATATGATAAATTTAATAATGTCTGTAGCACAGAAGAGGAAGTGAGTAATTGCTGAGGGACAGGAACCCGGGGAGGTAGGCAGAGAAGGCGTCACAAAGGTGACAGAGAAGGTATAGAAGCAAGAATAGGAGCTCTTCAGGCCTCCAACTCCATTTTTAAATTAACAGCATTAAATCAACCTTCTCTAAAACACCACTGTTAATTCTTCAACGATTTACAAAGCAACAGTTCTTACTCCATCTACCTCTCATTACATAATGGAAACCACACACACACACATATATATACACCATTTTTGAAAGTAAATGATAGATAAAGTGAGTCCACTGGCCCCATCAACTAGGGTCAGCAGGGCCAGACTGACCTTCAGAGACACTGTGGACTGAGAAGTTGACACTGGCCACATGTAATCAAATATCCAAGCAATGCCTTCAGTCAAATGCCTTTAAGGCAGTCCAGCAAAGTTCTGACTTTTCCTACAACAACACATTTTATATGTTTTTGAAACTATCAAATAACCACTTACTACCATAAAAGTCCCCCCCCCCATTATTTTGGTGCCTCTGCTTTGAAAATGAAAATGAAGTCTCTCAGTTGTGTCCAGCTCTTTGCAACCCTATGGACTATAGCCCACCAGGCTCCTCCGTCCATGGGATTTTCCAGGCAAGAATACTGGAGTGGGTTGCCATTTCTTCAGGGAATCTTCCCGACCCAGGGATTGAACCCAGGTCTCCTGCATTGCTGGCAGACATTTTACCATCTGAGCCCCTATGCTGTTACCCAAACATGCATTTGGCCTGCCTGTGAGTGATCCTACCTTGAGGAGAGCCCTCTTCCACTCTAAGACACCCCAGGTGGGGTCAGCCTCATCAAGTTCCCATCCCTGTTCTCAACTAAGTGGACCTAAAGCTGTTCTTTCACTTCCTCAAACAGCACATGCATAAAGATTTCATTCTTCATCCCCTTCTGTCATTAAATACTCACCTTGCAAACTCAGGAAGGCCCAGTGGTCTGGTTAACCAGAAAGAAATGCTGATGTGAGATGCTATTAGCAGCTCTTAGCTATTCCTAGCCAAAGGAAGGCTGTGTTACAGTGCAGCATTTATGAGCACAGGCTTTTGAAACAGACATGATTGGGTCCAACACTTACTCTTTCACTTCACCGTGTGATCTTGGGCAGTTTACTTTACACCGGTAAGCCCAAGTTTTATCTTCTATAAAATGTGCTTAATAATAGCACCTGCCTCATGAGGTCATTCTTTCAACAAGTATTTAATATACTCCGACTCTGTGCCAGGCACTGTGCTTGAAGAGGGAGATTCAGCAATGAACAAACAAAAATCCCCACCTTAGAGCTTACATTTTAGTGGAAGAAGCTAAACAACACAAATAAATAAATATACGATATACTATGCTGAAAGGGGCTCAGGAACATTGAGGGTGTTGCTGTTTTTGATGGAGTGAGCAGAAGAGCCTGAGTGAGGAGGGGATGCAGGGGATGGAGAGTGGCAGGTGGACGTTCAAGGGGCAGTCTTCCAGCCTAAGGGAACAGCCTGAGCAGAGGCCCTGAGACAGGAGCAGGCCTAGCACGTTTAAGGAACAGTGAGTCTGGCTGGAACCGACTGAGGGTGGGGACAGAGGAGGGAAGTTAGGTCAGACAGTATTAGAGCAGAGGAGTGGCATTTGCTGACTCCTATTTGAATAGGATCGTTGGGCTTTGGGGTTGAAAAGGACTTAGGAGGGCAGGGCTGGAAGCTGGGAAACCGGTTAGGAAACTCCTCCAGAGATCCTGGAGAGAGATGAGCATACTCCATCCTCACCTTGGCGCCTGACCCCAACCGACTCTGGATTAGAATACGATTCCACACATGCACATCTGGCAAGGGAAGAGCTCAGCTTTGTTCTCCTTTCTGCATCGTTGTCAGTCAACCCATCTTATAGCCTTTCCTTAATCACCCTGCTTTCAATCTTCTTCCTCTTGTCTTCTCTCTCTGCTTCCTCCTCACCCTGCTGTCTGCCTTTTTCTCACTCTTATGAATGGTCTGTTTTTTTAGGGCACAGTTTGGGAGGGAGGTTGTTCTGTCTTGGGGAGAGAGCAGTGTGGCTCTTGGCCTGTGGTTCCATGGGGCATATGAGAAGGGTAAGGGATCAGATTAAGGGTGACAGGCACTCAAGGTGCCCAAAGAGACAGCTGTGCCATGAAGATCATACCAGTGTCACAGGAGGAGCTTTTGTTGCCTGGTCAGAGTTCAGCTAGGAAAAATGAAGCTTCTGCGTGTTTTATGTACTTCCTAAATGTTCAATAATGCAGGCAGTTAGAGGCTGATCACCATTGGATAGACCAGGAGAGCAAAGATCCAAAGGCCATTTTCAAGAAATCACAAATTATGGGGGTTCTAGAGAAGCCACCACAAATAACCTCATAGCCTTCAGTGCCAAAGCAAGCAGTTCTCAGAAGGAACCTCAGTGATACTAGCCACTAACTTCATGTCACAATACCAAATGTTACTGCAGGTAGTAGGGATTTTCCTAGAAGCCATTTCGATGGTGAGACTAATAGCCATGACTTAACTCTGCACAGAATTGTCTGAAAAATCACATATCCCACTAAATCCAAACTCAGTGTGTCCCCAACTCAACTTCCCCTTAGCCAGAGACCCAGGATGCCCGTGGCCACTCTAATCCCCCCAACAAGCTGGCAGAAGGGAAGTCAGCATGTAGCAAGACAGCGTTTTTAATTGTCTTAAAATATCTTACTTTTGCTAATTTTATGAAAACATATGAGCCTGTGCACACATTGCTAGGCTCTCCTAGGGCCCTGGAAGATGTGCTGCAAGCAAGACTCCTGGAGATTAAGCTTCTCTTGGAAAATCTGCCTCTGTCTAGAAAAGAAGTAATTTACCTTCACTGACCAGAGAGCTGATCATAAGAAGTGGCTTTGGACCAGTGTGAAGGGTTTCCTTGGGTTTCGTTTGTAGCAGGAATGTTTTATTTAGCTTGGGAGTTGCTAATAACACTACTAGATTGTTTATTAAATTAATACAAATTTGAATTAGTAGATCATGAGCCACTTCATGTAGCCTTCACACTCAGACCTTTGAATCACTCCCTTTTTGGTCAGCACGCCCCTTGCTTGCCTGTTCTACAAATAGGTATTGAGGGCATCCTCCGTGCTAAGCTCACAATGGTGAGGACAGTCAACATGAACTCTGCCTTGATGGGGCTGTAAGGAGAAAAGTAATCAGCTAATCAGCCAAGTCTCTAATTACAGGACTAGGAAGGAAACGTTCAGGGTCCTACTAAGAGTGTAGGATGAGAAAGCCTAGTCTAGTGGAGGTGACAGGAAAGACTGAAGGATTCCTTCTTTCAACAGTTATTTTTGAATACCTACTCTGTTCACTCAGTGCTAAGGGCCAGGATAATGGTAAGCAGGAATTGCAGCTTCCGTATCTCCCTCCACCTCTCTCTCCAGGGGAAGGCACTTTCACAGAATCAGGTTGCACCTATCTGTAAATGACCATCTGATGGTGGCCTCCGTGAAAGCATGATGCAGAATATGTGGGCCTGTGTGCAGAGGGTTGGTACAATAGGACAGGCTTTTTGAAGGGGCCACAGCGCACTGAGAGCCAGAAGCAGAGTTAACTGATGGATGAGAAAGCGGAAGGGCTTAAGGACATTCTTCTAAGCAAAAGGAACTGTACGAGGAAAGTCCTGGGGACAGGACTTAGGACAGAGCACATGGGAAAGAGAAAGACGAACGGAGACCAGTGTGGCTGGGACAGCTCCGAGGGAGGGCAGGTATGCCTACATGTGGCTGGAAAGATAGAACAGATTCATATGCCTGACACAGAGGGGAGCCAACAACAAAATAAATGAATAAAGGAACAAATAAAACCAAACAAATACAAACACGTAGATACAGAGAACAGAGCAGAAGGGAAGAGGGGAATGGGGGTGGGGCAGGGGTGAAATGGGCAGAGGCAATCCACATCTGGTGACAGATAGAAACAAAATCTTTGGTGGTGGCATGCTGTAGTGTATACAGAAATAGAAAAATATTGTTGTACCATGAAGCTTATATAATATTATAAACCAATGTTGTTGCTGTTGTTCAGTCATCCAGTCGTGTCTGACTCTTTGTGACCCCATGGTCTGCAGCCCGCCAGGCTCTTCTGTCCATGGGATCCTCCAGGCAAGAATACCAGAGTGGGTTGCTATTTCCTTCTCCAGAGGATCTTCCTGACCCAGGGATGGATGCCTGGTCTCCTGTGCTGCAGGCGATCTCCTGCAATGCAGGTGGATTCTTTACTGACTGAGCCACCAGGGAACCCCAGTGTTCCCTTAATAAAAAAAGTTCTTAAACCTTAAAAATAAATAATGAGTTAATAAATAAATCTGAAGTTTCTGAGGAGTGAAGAAGCATGGCCCAATTGGCACTTAAAAGGTTTCTCTGGCTGCAGCAAGAATATTGGATTACAAGGGATGCTTTGCCAGTAGCTGCATCTTAATTACTTCCCCCTTTCTCACTTTCCTTTCCAGTAGCCGCAGAGATTCAAATAAATGCATGCCTGATATGCAGTTCAAAGCTCCCTAACACTGAAGGGCTGGCTGCGTAGCCTGGAGAAGAGCACATTGCCTTCAGTCAGGCAGATGCACTTTAGACCTCCCCTCCACCTCCAGTCCACTGGGGGGGGGCCAGACAAGTCATTTTCCCTCCCTAAAACCCACTCTCCACCTAGTCTACAAAGTGGAAGGACAATGTCTACTCCACTGAACGGAATGAGTAACAGAAAAACTGTGTGCAAGTTACCTGGCATTGGCAGAACTCAAGACCTGTCAGCTGTTATTGGAAGTAACTGCAAGATGGTTACGATAGTACGAGTAAGATTTCTAACCAAAAATTGTACTAGTAAAAGCCCGGGATTACAGCATGTTCTTGCCTATTGAAAAATATATAGGGTTTCACTGGTGGTCCAGTGGTTTAGGATCCGCCTGCCAGTGCTGGGAACATGGGTTCAATCCCTGATCTGGGAAGATCCCACATGCTCTGGAGCAACTAAGCCCATGTACCACAGCTACTGAGCCTGTGCTCTAGAGCCGAGAGCTGCGATTACTGAAGCCTGTGCGCCCTAGAGCTCATACCCTGCAACGAGAGAGGCCACCACAGTGAGAAGCCTGCATTCTCAACAAGAGAGTAGCTCCTGCTTGCCACAGCTAGAAAAAGCCATCCCACAAAAACAGAGAGCCAACAAAGCCCCCCCAAAAAATGTTTAAAGATTCCTCTATGTCTTAAAAAAATAAACATGTATATATGTATATAAATAAATTGAGACTTTTCCTGGTGGTCCAGTGGTTCAGAATCTGCCTGCCAGTGCAGAGGATACCGGTTTGACCCCTGGTTCGAGAAGATTCCATATGCTGTGGGATAGATAAGCCTGTAAGCCACAAACTACTGAGCCTGTACTCTGCAACAAGGGAAGCCACCACAGTGAAAAAAAGAAAAAGCCCCCGAAAGGCAACAAAGAGTAGCCACAACCTCTGCAACTAGAGAAAGCTGCACACATCAATGAAGCAAAACCCAGTGCAGGGAAAATAAATTTTAAAATATATATAAATACATATATATGTTATATTATACATTTACTTAAATACTATATTTTTAATGAGAGCTATGTAATGAAATCTTCCTAGTACTGGTGTTGGAAAACAAGTCTATATTCTTTTTTTTTTTTTTTTTTGCTTTTTAAAAAAATTTTATTGAAGTCCAGTTGATTTACAATGTTGTGTTAATTTCTCCTGTACAGCAAAGTAACTCAGTTGTTTTTTTTTGTGGTCCTACATGTGTCATTTTATTTATTTATTTATTTATTTTTTACTTCATTTTGCTTTACAGTACTGTATTGGTTTTGCCATACATTGACATGAATCAGCCACAGGTGTACATGAGTTCCCAATCCTGAACCCCCCTCCCACCTCCCACCCCATGTCATTTATGCAATTAAAAAATATATATATACATGATAAAATTTAAAAGTTTCTGAGTAAGTTATATTGTACATGAATTGCCTTACCTCTGGTCTTTTCCTGTATGCAGTTATTTTCTAGAGAAACTGAAATTTGTTAGCCTGTCCATCCTCCAGACTGAACATTAGCTTCTCAAGAATAATTTTAT
This sequence comes from Ovis canadensis, assembly GCF_042477335.2. Taxonomy (NCBI): domain Eukaryota; kingdom Metazoa; phylum Chordata; class Mammalia; order Artiodactyla; family Bovidae; genus Ovis; species Ovis canadensis. The sequence continues at coordinate 76,276,749 of NC_091248.1, read as the reverse complement.
TTATCTTATTTCTCCAGAGTCTACTGAGAGTCTAGCACTCACTCAGTAGTAGGTGCCTAATAAAAACTTGCAGAATGGAAAGATGAAGAAAAAATTAATAAATTTAACTTTTGAGTCTGGCAGCTAGATTGTATGAATCAAAATCAAGATACAGTTGTCTGGCCTACACAGTATGAGTATCTTAGAGAGAATTTGGCATGGAATATTTGATATCCAGAGTGTCCTGAAAAGTTCAGGATATATGATCAAATACACCTCAAATAGCTGCATCTGTTTTAAAGGAGCTACAGCAAGCCACTAAAACAAATTCCACTGTCTGTGTTCTACTAATTTTTCATTATAAAAATTGTCCCATGTTCTTTGTTCATAGTAGAAGGAACAATCCAGAAGATTTTCAAGGATGTCTGTTTAACCTTTAACACAAGGACTCTGGATCTGCTTTTCTCTTATCTCACTCACTATAATTAATTGGTTGCACTGCTCAGGCCTCTTCCATCACACACACACAAAACAGCCAAACATTTTGTTTGTTAAGCACAGCTGAGGCTGGCTCAACAGAGTGTCTATTCAAAAGAGGGAAATAAAATATGCAGCAAAGCAAGGAGACAGGGAACAAAGAATCCAGTATGACAATTAACAGGAGAGCTAAACAAACATTCAGAACACCATCAGGAAGGTAAACAGCCTCAAGTGTCTAGAAAAGAGAGAAGCTGGAGGGGAAAGCCTGAGAGGACCTGAAAGGACCAATTTAAATCAGTGAAGAAATTTATGACTTTGTTATAAAGGATTTTTTTTTTTAAGTCAGGTTTACTGAAGTATAATTTTTACACAGTAAAATTCCCCTTCTTATAGTTCTGAGACTTTTAAACATCACATATAGATGTGTAGTTACTATCACAATCAAGATATAGAACAGTTTCACCATCTCGAAATTCTCTCTTGCTCCTTTTTAATCAACTCCTCCCTCACCCTCAGCTCCTAACGACCACTATCATGTGTTCCGTCTTTCTAGTTTCGCCTGCTTTAAAGGAATTTAATAAGAGAACTTAAAACAGAGGTGGTGGGGGGAGGAACTGAGATTATTTTTTTTCCCTACACCCACTCACTTTCTATACCCATCAATACATCATTTGCTGAACTTTTATTTATTAAGTATCTATTATGTGCCAAAGATTCTACATACCTCATCTTTCATTTTTACAGCTTGTCCATGAAGGAAGTTACATCCCATTTTCCAGATGGGAGCTAAGAGTCAAAGAGGTGCCAAGCTAGTAAGAGGCAGAGCCAAGATTCAGAATCAAAGTTGATCAAAAATGCCACCATGGCTTATCTCTGGGTGGTAGGATTATAGCTGATCTGTGCTTTCTTCTTTGTTTGTACTATCAAAGTTTTCAACAATAAGTTTATATTATTTTTGCAACCAGAAAAATTGCTTTCATAATATATATATACACATACATATGTATATATGTACTACATACATACATACAAGGTTTGATTCTCTGTTGAGCAAAAAGGGGAAAGGTAGAAAAGAGTTTAAAAGAGGATAAAGAAAACACTCCTCTTAGCAACTGGCACTCGGAACTGAGAAACCAGAATCAAATTTACTAAAAGAACCAGAGCACAGCTTTGTTCTGTCTCCAGATCTCATCAGAGTCTAATAGCTCTACCTTTGAAAGTTCTGTAGCACAAATGCCCTTCCAAAGCACTGAAGACAAGTCCCGGAGGCCTGTAAAAACCCATTAGGCCACTCAGACCCAAAAGGCAAACCTCCTAAGCTTCTTCCTGCCTCATCTCCATGAGAGCCAGTAGGAACAAGCCTACTCTCGTGAAGGAGTGAGAGCACAGCAGCCTTTCACCACCCCAGGAGAGGCAGGAAAGTGAATAACTCAAGGCCAAGGCTAAAGGGGACACAGAATATCTTTTATTGTGGGGAAGTGTGGAGTTCTATTTTAATAGTCTATGTTGGGAGAATATTACCCATCACAGCACTGTAAGAAGACTCATGAAGGCATCCTTTGGCCTTTAAGCAGAATCCAATTGTTGCTTGCTTCAAAAATATTTGAGTAATCTTACAAAAATGTATAAAGTGCAAGTTTTTTTAAAAAAATAGATTGGGTACTGGGACTAGGTGCTTGCGTGCATGCTAAATCACTTCAGTCGTGTCTGACCCTGTGCAACCCTATGGATTGTAGCCTGCCAGGCTCCTCTATCATGGGATTTCCCATGTTCTCCTCCAGGGGATCTTCCCAACCCAGGGATCAAACCCTCATCTCTTAAATCTCCTGCATTGGCAGGCGAGCTCGTTACCACTTGTGCCACCTGGGAAGCCTGGGACTAGGTACTGAAATAGAAAAACAATAAACATTCACACACACACACACACACACCCACCTCACATGACACACAATTAATTCAAGAGGGATTGCTGACCTAAATGTAAAAGTGAAAACTCTAACGCTTCTGGAAAAAAATAGAGGAGAGTATCTTTCCAACTTTGAATAGCAAAGTTTTCTTAGATAAGATAAGCAAAACCATTTAAAAATTGATAGATTATACCAAAATTTTAAACTTTTACTCGTAAAAAGACAGTGTTAATGAAATACAAAGAAATATATCATAGACTGATATAAAATATTTGCAAGACATACCTTTGACAAAGTTTTAGTATCTAAAATATGTAAAGAATTCCTATATCTCAAAGATTTGAAGAACCATACAAGTCAATTTGGATTAACTTAAACAGACACTACACAATGGAAGATATATTAATGGCCTATAAGCAGTTTAAAAGATACTTAATATCATTAATTATCAGCGAAATATAAATTAAAGCCAAGATACTACTATGTGCCTGAAAAACTAAAATAATTTGAAAAAACAGACTGGCAACACTAAATGTTGGGAGAACATAGAACAACCTGAACTCTCATGTAGTGTTGATGATATAATCACTTTGGGAAAAGGACTGACCGTTTCTTATGAAATTAGACATGTATCTGCCCTATGACCCAGCAATTCCACTCCTAGAAATGTGGCCAGAGTTATGAGGGCATTTCTCCAAAGCGACTTGTACAAAAACATTCATAGCAGCTGTAATTGCTAAGCAATCTGAGGTATATTCATACAATGGAATACTAATCAGCAGTATAAAGAAACAAATTCTGGTACACATAACAGTGTGGATGAATCTTTAAACATTATGTTGAATGATAAAAGATTTATATAAGAATACTTATTGTGTGATTCCATTTATATAAAGTTCTAAAACAGGTAAAACTCATCTACAGCAGGAGAAAAAATCAGGACAGTAGGTGCCTCTGCGGTTGTGAGGATGAAAGAAAAGACATGAAGGAATTTGCTAGACTGATGGAAATATTCTGTATCTTGATCAGGATTTATGTTACACAAATATATGCATTTGTCAAAAATCTTTGAATGGTGTATTTAAGGTACGTGCACTTTGTTGTATGTCAATTTTATATTACTCAAAAACAGAAAAGAACTATAATCAAATATTGACTTTGGGTTAGTGATATATATACTAAAACATATAGGGGTAAAGTGTATAGATGTTTACAATTTACTTTGAAACACATCAAAAAGTAATTGAAAAGGAGGATGTATATATGGACAGGCATGTGATAAAGTACAGTAAAAGGTTAATCATAGAATCTAGATGGAGGATATATGGGTGTTAATATAAAATTCTGTCATATTTTTCTAGTCAATAAATTTTATAATGAAATATTGGAAAAAATAAGTTAGGATTTAGGAGAAACAAAAAGTAAAGTTCAGGCAAAAAGGATGAAACTGAATTTAGAACCTTATAAGGAAGTATAGGTCTGTCTTATGGTTTCCTAAGAGCCAAAGCAAAAGGGAAAAGCAGATGATGTGCAGGAGTGAAGGGGAAGAAATAAAAGCAAAGGAGGAAAAGAGAGCGAGATCTCATTTACGCAGTTAACAATGCCCATATGGTTGAAAAAAAAATGTTCTAGTAAAGCACCATTTTCCTGATACAGGCAAGTTTTCATGAAGAAGGTACTGTGTGCATGTGGTTCTATTAATTAGGATAAGGACTTGAAACAGAGACCTTTACTTCTTGTACAAATAAAAAAACTTATTCCTATCTTGTATAATAGCACAAGTAGTGCTCTATGGGGTCGCACAGAATTGGACACGACTGAAGCGACTTAGCAACAGCAGCAGTATTCTGGGGGATTTCCCAGGTGGCGTGCGCGGTAAAGAACCCACTTCCCAATGCAGGAGACACAGGTTTGATCCCTGGGTTGGTAAGGCCCCCTGGAGGAGGGCATGGCAACCCACTCCAGTATTTTTGCCTAGAGAATCTCCATGGATGGAGGAGCCTGGCAGGCTACAATCCATAGGGTCACAAAGAGTTAGACATGACTGAGGTGACTTAGCATGCATACACAGTGTTCTGGGACCAGAATGGTGGCATTAGTCATAGGAAAATAGGTGGTTGGAGCTCCAAAATACTACAACATAGAAAAAGGCTGTAATTATTTTATCCAAGAAGAAATTATGTACAAAAATAGACTCAAGAAATACTCTAAGAAATACTCTATCACTTGTCTTATTGATCTACTCCATCGTATGTTGCTCAATCCGTTCCTCTCTGAACTTTATGCTACATAATAGAGCATATGTAGCTACATACTAGAATGACAATACTAGCTTTCTTATACCATATTTCAACAATTCTGAGATACATAATTTTTTCCCACATTTTGACACCTCTGAGATTGGCATGGGTCTTACTGTCAATGGCATGTCATTTTAAAAATTTCTTAATAGTATGTAAAATAATAGTGTTTCTTAAAATCAATGTCGTGTTACATTTAATAAGACAGAATTATCCAGTGCTTCATGGTTCGAAGTATTTTCATCCTGTTCAATTCTTACAATATCATATTTTGGTGAGATGGGTAGTTATTCCTATTCCAAATATAGACATTGAAATTCAGAGTGTTTAAATGACTTCTCTAAGGTCCTCTGCTAGTTATAATGAAGCTACAATACTGATCTGAATTCTCTAAATTTGAAATGTCCTGCTTTCTCCCAATATTACACAAAATATTTAGAGAATGAAATCTCCATGGAAACAGGAATTTTGTTTTATTCGCTACTTTAGCACCAGAGCAGAGAACATTACTTGGCACATAGCAGATAGTCAAATGTTTATTTAATGAATTAGTATTATAGAAGGGAATGAGAGGTCAGAATGGAAAGAACCTGTGGACTGTGGTGAGCTGGGAAGTTTACACAGAGGGTAGCTATCCGCCATTTTTTCTCTGCTTTGATGAACGTATCATTCATCACGCAAATAGCACCTACTTCATGGTGCCTTCCACAGGTTAAGTTAAATATATTCATTCCCTAATAACTTGAGAGGCAACCGAGGATAGTGCAAAGCATACTGATTTTTGCATGAGAAGACCTTTGCATGAGAAGATTTTTGCATGATTTTAAATTCCTTCTGATTTTAACTACCTATTAGCAAAAAACTTTGGGAGAAATTACTTAGCTTCAGTTTTCTTACCCACAAAATTAGAAATAATAAAACCTACTGGATTGCATCATTGTGAAACTTAAACGAGACCAGAATGTGAATTCACCTGAAACATAGTAGAAGCCCAAGAATAATACTGTAATTCTTTTCTCTTTCTTACATGTACAAGCTCCACTTGAACTTGATAAATACTTCCATTTTTTTAACTTCATATTTTTCTCCCCATGACTGTGTGCTTCTAAAAGAACTGCACCTCTCCAGAATGCAGGAGAGTGCCAGGCTCATTCTAAATGCTCTTAAGTATTTTCAGAGTTTATTCATTCACTTATTTAATTCATAAATATTTACCATATTCCTATTATGTGCCAGGTTCTTTTCTAGTTGCTGACACTCCACCAATGGACAGAACTAATGAAAATCTCTGTCCCCTTCAGTTCAGTTCAGTTCAGTCACTCAGTCATGTCTGACTCTTTGCGACCCCATGAATCACAGCACGTCAGGCCTCCCTGTCCATCACCATCTCCCGGAGTTCACTCAGACTCACGTCCATCGAGTCAGTGATGCCATCCAGCCATCTCATCCTCTGTCGTCCCCTTCTCCTCCTGCCCCCAATCCCTCCCAGTACCAGAGCCTTTTCCAATGAGTCAACTCTTCGCGTGAGGTGGCCAAAGTACTGGAGTTTCAGCTTTAGCATCATTCCTTCCAAAGAAATCCCAGGGCTGATCTCCTTCAGAATGGACTGGTTGGATCTCCTTACAGTCCAGGGGACTCTCAAGAGTCTTCTCCAACACCCCAGTTCAAAAGCATCAATTCTTCTGTGCTCAGCTTTCTTCACAGTCCAACTCTCACATCCATACATGACCACAGGAAAAACCATAGCCTTGACTAGATGGACCTTTGTTGGCAAAGCAATGTCTCTGCTTTTGAATATGCTATCTAGGTTGGTCATAACTTTTCTTCCAAGGAGTAAGCATCTTTTAATTTCATGGCTGCATTCACCATCTGCAGTGATTTTGGAGCCCAAAAAATAAAGTCTGACACTGTTTCCACTGTTTCCCCATCTATTTCCCATGTAGTGATGGGACCAGATGCCATGATCTTCATTTTCTTAATGTTGAGGTTTGAGCCAACTTTTTCACTCTCCTCTTCCCTTTCATCAAGAGGCTTTTTAGCTCTTCTTCACTTTCTGCCATAATGGTGATGTCATCTGCATATCTGAGGTTATTGAGATTTCTCCTTTCAGTCTTGATTCCAGTTTGTGCTTCTTCCAGCCCAGTGTCTCTCATGATGTACTCTGCATAGAAGTTAAATAAGCAGGGTGACAACATACAGCCTTGACGTACTCCTTTTCCTATTTGGAACCAGTCTGCTGTTCCATGTCCAGTTCTAACTCTTACTTCCTGACCTGCATACAGGTTTCTCAAGGGGCAGGTCAGGTGGTCTGGTATTCCCATCTCTTTCAGAATTTTCCACAGTTTATTGTGGTCCACACAGTCAACGGCTTTGGCATAGTCAATAAAGCAGAAATAGATGTTTTTCTGGAACTCTCTTGCTTTTTCCATGATCCAGCAGATGTTGGCAATTTGATCTCTGGTTCCTCTGCCTTTTCTAAAACCAGCTTGAACATCTGGAAGTTCATGGTTCACATATTGCTGAAGCCTGTCTTGGAGAATTTTGAGCATTACTTTACTAGCTTGTGAGATGAGTGCAATTGTGCGGTAGTTTGAGCATTCTTTGGCATTGCCTTTCTTTGGGATTGGAATGAAAACTGACCTTTTCCAGTCCTGTGGCCACTGCTGAGTTTTCCGAATTTGCTGGCATATTGAGTGCAGCACTTTCACAGCATCATCTTTCAGGATTTGAAATAGCTCCACTGGAATTCCATCACCTCCACTAGCTTTGTTCGTAGTGATGCTTTCTAGGGTCCACTTGACTTCACATTCCGGGATGTCTGGCTCTAGGTGAGTGATCACACCATCATGATTATCTTGGTCGTGAAGATCTTTTTTGTACAGTTCTTCTGTGTATACTTGCCACCTCTATTTAATATCATCTGCTTCTGTCCCCTTGGAGGCAGATAAACAATACAGGAATAAATAACATGGTGATAAGTCCTGTGGAAAAAAATAAATAAAGCAGAAAGGATAGGGATAGAAAGTGTGGGAGACAGAGAGATGTTATGGGGAGGGAGGTGGGAGGGGGGTTCATGTTTGGGAACGCATGTACACCCGTGGTGGATTCATGTCAATGTTTGGCAAAACCAATACAGTATTGTAAAGTAAAATAAAGTAAAAAAAAAAAAAAAAAGAAAATTCAAAACTTAAAAAAATAAAATAAAATGAATAACCAACCAAGACCTACTGTACAGCACAGGCAATTCTGCTCAATATTCTGTAACAACCTAAATGGGGAAAAAAAAAAGAAAGTGTGGGAGATAGTCAGGGGTAACTTTTTGTAATATTAATATTAATATTAAAGAGTGTTAAAGAAAAGCCTTACTCATGTGATGACATTTGAGCAGAGACTTCAAGGAAATGAGGGGAAAGCCAAGCAATCTGGGTTAAATTAGAAGAGCAACATGAATATTTGTAGGAAAAATAAATAGATAAGAATAGAACATTCCAGAATGTGAGAACATTTGACCAAAAACCTGACAGACTTAAGTAGGCGGCTTGCTTGGGCAATATAAAATGAACCAGTCCAACTGGAGTATCAGGACTTTGAATACCAGGAAAAGAATCTGTATTTTATCTTATAGACAATGGTGAACCACCGGAGACTTTTATCCTAGAGGATGTGACAGAAACCAAACAGTACCACAGGAAGCTTAACCTGGTGGAGCACCCCTGCAGAAAACATTAAAGGGGAAGGCTAGCAGTTCCAGCATGGACATCTTGAGTTTGACGCCACCATGGGTTTTCAAGAAGATCATGCACAGAAAACAGTCGGAAATGCAGGCCTGGGGTCAAGAGAGAGAGTTGAGGGCTTGAGATTTGAGGGGTTGTAGCCCATCTAAATCCTGACAGCCGATTGTAATCATCTTCCAAGAGTCACCGACTCTGTGAGCAACAAGCAGATCTTGTTAGAATTCTACTTCTGGCCTAAAAACTGGTAGGACATTACTCGTTGGAATTTTCCAAACTTACGCCAAGACTACAGATTCAAAGTCAGCAGTAATGAGAATGATATGCAGGACCTGACAGGGAGACATGCCAGAAAATTAAGTAGGAAAAAAACCTGAAAGGTGGGGCACAGCGTGCCTTGGGAAGCTCAGACTCTTGAGAAATCTGGAAGAACATATATCATGCCAGATGCTTCAACCTTATGGGAGGGCTTTTATTTTAAAGTGTGCTATGTGAAATGATTTAGACACCCTTCAAAAAGCTGCATGCCAGTGATTCATCCTATCTGAAAAAAACATACAGCCCCTCACATTTCACTTTTCAATCTCACCACTGATTGGAAATAACAAAAGTGATCTCTTTGCTATTTGGAGTAATTTCTCTTTCACCCACCAACAAGCAGGATGGGGGAAGGGATGTCTCTGAAAAGTGAAGAGCGGGGTTTATACAGTTTGGGGAAAAAGTTGCAGGAGGCAATTGTACCCTTATGTAAGATCCTTGTATAAAGACCACTCATGTGCCTGCGGCTGTGTGACAGTGGAATCTGTCACTGTGGGTGTTAAATTGAGAAAAAAGGGGGAAAATTACTTTATTGAAATAAACTTGATTCCTATCCACAAAAGCAAAGGGCTGCCATCAGTCTGGAATCCTAATCAGGTGTCTTGGGTGCCTATAATTAGCCACTGGCTCCTAGAAAGGAAAAAAGCAGGGCCTCCTTTACTTGAAGTGTATTTTCTTAGCCCAGGAATCCTTAAATATGTTGCTTACATAACCCCCAAAAGAATTTTTAAGACTATGGAACTCCTCACATATTTTGTCACTGAAAATTTTTCATCAGAGGATAAGATGATGATAAATTGTAATTAAGATAAATACTTCATGACACTATTTGGTAAAATAGATTATAACTTCCCAAAGAATAAAATACCTCAAATCTTAAGGAGGTCATATGAAAATTTTATAAACCAGTTCTATCCAAATACAAAAAATTTGCTTGTCTTGCAAGACATTCCAGTTAACTTTAAGAGAATCAGCATCACTAACTTAGACTGTTCAGCTGTTCCAAATCTAGAGCTTCTCCACAGAGGTTCCCCAGTTATTCTACTTCTAATGCCAACTTCACTCAGAAATACGAGTAAGACAGGTAAAGGAGGGAGGCTCTGTGCATGGAAGGAAGCTTGATTAACAACAAACAAACATGTCATTACCAAACGAGTATTTCTTTCTTGATTTTTACTTTTATATGTATCTACAAAAAAATGAATGTTTTCCTACACAGCCAAAATAGCACTGTAGCACTTAACGAAAATAGCCTGTCCGTGTTAAAATTTCTCACATGTCCCCCAAATGCCCTTTATGGGATGGTTTATACAATCCAGGATTCAATCTTGGGTGTATATTGCATCTGGTTGCTATATCCCTTAAGTGTCTTTTAATCTAGAACATACATTCTACATAGGGGAGATGTCCACAAGGGAGTGAAAATTGGTTCTTAAGAGATGAAAAAACTGTTACTCTTTTTATGTAGAAAGCACAGTACATATAGTCATAAACATATACACAGTATAACTGTAATATTGGATGGTGGGGAGACAGGAAAAAATGTCTTAAAAGGCCTTAGGGGGTAGGGGGATAAACAATAATGAAAAAAAGGTTGAGAAATACTGATTTAGAATGATCCCTCTTTCATGATACCAATGGATTGATGAATTGGTACCTAAATCAGTATTTCAGCGTAGGTTTTCATAGCCCAGGGCAAAACCCTATTGTAAGATCTGGGTTGAGTAAGGTGGCAGACATGGAAATGTGCTGCTCAGATATCCCTCCAAGAAAACACTTGCTGCCTAACTAGGAGGAATGTGTCTAGCTGAGATTCCTCAGTTTCTCAGTGGAGGTCATACTCCCTGGGGACGACCCCCACCAATGAGCAAAGCTGCTGCACAGGGGCCTGGCTATTTCCACCCTACAGGAATACTTTGAAGGGGGCAGTCTTATCTCCAGAGCTCCCCAATTATCTGGCAGAGATGTTGTGGGATCCTTATTATAATCTGGCGACTCCAGCTGCCCAATCCTGCTTTCTTCTTTTTTCTTTCATGAGTGCCACTTCCCTGTGGAACATTTGCACTCTGAACTCTCAGCATCTTCTTCCTGGAAAACCAAACTGGCTTATTCTTAGCAGATCATATTTATGAAAGAATTAGGAGGTTGAAGATTTGTAAGTTGATTCCCTTAAAACTGTATCGAATTCTTCCCCTATCCCAGATGTAAGGAACTAATCAAGGTTCAATTAGAAAAGCAGAACAGTAGGAAATATATATATTCAATATGGGATTTATTATAGGCATGTAATATCACACAACTAGGGGACCTCGTTACACAGCTTATGTGAGCCTTTTGGTTTTGTGTTTGGTGCTGAAGCCTGAAATCCTCAGAGAAAGCATTTGGGAAAGAAAACTGTGAAGTGAAGAAAGCAAGGGCCTCTGAGCCACCAGTTTTCATGATGTGGTAATCTCTAGGAGAAGCTGGTGTCCTTCATCAGGGAGCTAAATACGTATCTGGTCCAGGAGTCGGGGAGGTTGGAGAAGCTGGAGGCCTGGCTTCTCTTCCATCCCAACACAAGCCAGCAGGTCAGCCACAACATGTATCAACTGTAACAACACCTGTGCCTACAGCAGCCTTCCATGTGCAAAACAAATCAAGCTGCTGCTCCACTGAGTCACATCCCAGTTCACGTAACATGTCTCTTAAAGCCCACACTGACCTGGGGCTAATATAGGCAAGAGAGTGCTGGGTGCCCTAATTACAGTTTAGCCGATTTGCTACGAAAATCCACCCATTAGGGGGTCTCCAAACCCAGTTTAAGGACCACTGACTAAACCAATGGCAAAGAGTTAGAGAGCCTTTCTAAAAGTTGTGCTTGGGAGTTTAGGATTAAATTTCTAGCTTTGTTGTGTATCCCAAAAGTGAATGTGCTAAACCTAAAACTATTAGCAAGGGAAGCTATTAGTCATTTACTCTGGGACTAGAGTATGTGGAGGGGTAAGGGGAAGTTTTCAGTCTTACAGGCCTGGGTGTGGCGCTGTTGACTGTTAACCTCTTTGAATTTCAGTTTCTTCCTCCATTAAAGGGGCTAATAATCCCTACTTTGATGGATTCGATGAGGATTACATTACAGTAGCCTACAGGAAACCCAAGTGTACATTGCCTGCATACAGTAAATGTTTAGTAAATGTCAACTATTCTTTCAAGTATGTCAGAGCTTCCAGATTAATAAAAGCATGTTGAGATATTAGATCTGCTAACTCTCTAGAGGATCACACAAGTCAAAGTCTGCTTAAGCCATGGTTACAACGCACAGAACCATCAGTTTGTGCCCCATAAGACCAGAGTTCTCCATGTCCTTGAGTTTCAAGAGTAGGAAGGAAAACTCAGAGGGTCTGATTGGTTAGCTTTCTACTGATGAAGGCCATCAGTAGCTGCAGGCAAAGACAGCAGTCAATAGGAAACCAGGCTTCATGCTGCTATTGCAATTCAATATTTCCTGAAGGCAGGGGCCTCCTTCATGCCTCAGAGAGTTGAAATTAACCTGAGAATTATGGAGGCAAATAGTTATGAAGGATGAAAGAAGGTCATGCCTGTCCTCTCATAATTCGATTCTCTTCATCCCCTGCTCTCTTACACCAATATATAACTTAAGGGCCACAAGTATCCTTCATGGTCAGAATGCACTTGATCCTGAATTAGTCAGCAATCTGGTTGCAAGAAACAGAAACCCAGGCTTCCCTGGTGACTCAGTGGTAAAGAATCTGCCTGCCAGTCCAGGAGACACTGGTTTGATCCCTGATCCAGGAAGATCCCACATGCCACGGAACAACTAAATCTGGGTGCCACAACTACTGAACCTATGCTCTAGAACCTGGGTGGGGCCCGCATGCCCTAAACCCGGTGCTCGCCAACAGGAGAGACCGCCACAAGGAGAAAGCTGCACACCACAGCTACAGAGTAGTCCTCACTCTCTGCAACTAGCGAGAGTCCACGCAGTAAAAAAAAGACCCAGCACAGCCAAAAATAAAGAAATAAGTAAATTATTTTCTTTAAAAAAGAAACAGAAAAAAAAAAGAAAGAAAGAAACAGAAACCCAAGTCAAACCAGCTATAAACAAACAAGTAAGTAAACAAGGATGAAAGAAAAAAGGAAAGATGGAAGGAAGGAGTAAGATTTCCATTTATCAGTTTATTTTTATTTGGTTCATGCGATAGGAAGTCCAGGAGGAGTGGACCTCAAAGGATTACAGAGAGTTAGCAATGCAGTTATATCTCTGTCCCTGTTTCTCTCTCTTTCTCTGTCTACTCACTTCACCTCTCTGTTCTGTTTACATCATCTCTTACTGCAGATGGGCTTGCCCTACCTTGCTGTGGGGAAGAAGAAGAGCATGATTCAGACCATTGCTGGTTGTATCATCTCAGTCTGGTGATAACAATCTCTTTCCCCAAGCCTGATACAAAGTCCCAGGGACAGACCCTAACCGGCTCAGCCTGATGCACAAACACATTTCTAGGCAATTCCTGTGGCCAAGTAGATGGAACTATGTTGGTCAAGTCTGGATCTGAGGTTCACCAGGCTGAAGACTGGTTTGGCAACCCATTAAAGCTACAAGAAGGGGTGGATCATTTCTCCCAAATGAAATAATATATAGTACTGGAAGAAGATAGGGGGGGAAATGCTGAATAGACACAATTGACAGGTATCCATGAAAGATCCTTCATGTTTCAAGGTTTTGTTTTCAAATAAATTTTTCTTTCAGAGACAGAGACTTTTACAGTTGCAAAGAAAAAAAACTCTTTGTTGGTAGAAAGAGGAGAAAATGTGCCAGAGGGAGGAGCTAGGGGAATAAGGTTATTATTAAAACTCTTTTGGAAAGTATAGCATCCTTTGACTCCAGGTATTTATCTGTGGGAGTATGACTCTTATATTTTCTTCTAGAGCCTTTAATCCCAGTATCTAAGCCTCAGGGGATAAGAGTAGCACCTACCTTATAGCACTTCTCTGAGAAATAGATGAATTAATGCAAGTAAAATGTGTAGTATAATACCTAATACATGGAAAGCTATTTTTACAAATAGAAATGTAATTTCTGTTTACTAATGTAGCACCGATTTCCCCACTACACACTGAGGTATCTTGATTGCAAATAGTTGCAATCTCTGCTTAGGATTCTTTTTCTGGCCCAGAGAGACTCATTTGGAGAGCGAATGCCCCCCATATCAATTCTCAACTGACAGGAGTTAGTGGATAAATACTCTAGCTTCCTCATTCCTCAGTGAAACAGCTCTGAGTTCCCCAGCATGACTGCACTCCAACTGATTTGTCTGAGAACATACCCCTTTTTTGGCTTCTTTTCCTTCCATCTTACTACTTTCACTCCCCTAATGGTGTTTTCTGGAATCACCTCCTAAATAAACTACTTGCCCTTGAATTCTAATATTAGGATCTGCCTCTGGGGAATCTAAACTTTGAAAAAAAAGTCTTTGAAAGAAAATGCACCACAATGTTCTGCATCATTATTCTGTGACTAGTGGTATTATAAAATATAAATTATAAATCATTTTGTCAACTATATCTAAAACATTTTTTCACAAATATGATCATGGATAGCAACTAATTGATTATTGAAATAGTCTAAAACATTACACTTACTTTTAGTTTCTTCAGAACCTGAGCACCTTTTCCTTCTGTTAATAATTCTAATTCTGTGTAACTAATAAATAAATCTTTTTTACACCTACTTTTTACACTCACTAAGTCCATGCCCAACCCAATGCCTTTACTCATACTTTATCTAACAGTTTCTATTACCTCTTCAACAAGCCCCCACTCCCAATTCATTCCAGCCCATAAGCCATTTGTGTCCATTTATTCTACGTATTACTTAATTGACATTATTAGTTCTTCCCATACTTTGCATCATTTTAAAGAGATACATGTAAAATATTGCTTTGCTATAGGCCTCTCAACTTTCTAGAATATTTGGATCAGCAATAGAAAGAACTACTTTCAACACAAAAATGGTGTTAGACCAATTCAAGATAAAATACTCCCTCCCCAATTATTTACGATAATATCTGAGCTGCATCTGCTGTTTCAGTCTTTAACAAAGGATCTGTTTTACAGAACCACAGCAATGGGGGAAGAGAAGGAAAGAACAGAAGCTGGCTCTGATGCACTCATTCCACCATCCATAAATGATCTTTTCATGAGGACACAGCCGATAAGGAGAGAAAGAAAGACAAAAAGCATTCTTGACTGTGGAATGGAATAGCAGCTCCCCCTCTGTGTCTGATTCAGTTGCTCAGAATGGCTTTCTTATGGCTGTGCCTCTTGTGAATTATGAGTCTCTCTCCCTTTCTCTTCCCCCCAGGCTTCATATTAAAGACAAGATGCAGCTGCCAGGGCCTCCAGAGATTTCCCAGCAGTCTACTATGGTGAAATAAAATACCATGTTATGCTGGAAAACTAGCCAGTCCTTTTTTCACATGGGCTGTGCTATCTTATGGTCTGGATAAAGGATTCCAGGCCTGGACACTTACTACTTTTTCTGAGATTTGTGGGATGACCTTCTGACGACAATACTCAATCTTTCTGTGTTTCAGCTTCCTAGCATGATATTTATAATTACCTCCTAAAGAGACTATATATATTTGTATACCATTGGAGCAACTATTTTGCTTCCAAGGAGGGAGAGGTTCTGTGGCCCTGTTGCCACAGATGATTTGGGACTTTGATAGACTTGCAATCTTCTTTATTTGCATCTTTTGTGTCATTACTACCAGAAGGATTGCACTATACAAATGGGCTGAGGTTTATACATAATGATTGGATGAACTGCTTCTGATATTTCAATCTTAGCTTTATCTGCCCAGAAGAAAATGGATCCAGCTAAAATAGGTTTGTAACCTTACATGGAGATTTGAAGTACGCTCGTGAAATGTTGCAGAGAAGGCAATGGCACCCCACTCCAGTACTCTTGCCTGGCAAATCCCATGGACGGAGGAGCCTGGTGGGCTGCAGTCCATGGGGTCGCTAGGAGTCCGACACAACTGAGCGACTTCACTTTGACTTTTCACTTTCATGCAATAGAGAAGGAAATGGCAACCCACTCCAGTGTTCTTGCCTGGAGAATCCCAGGGACGGGGGAGCCTGGTGGGCTGCCGTCTATGGGGTTGCACAGAGTTGGACACGACTGAAACAACTTAGCAGCAGCAACAGCAGCAGCAGTGAAATGTTGGAGTATGCTGGTGAAATCAAACTGAAGACTATCTTTAGTTAAACAGTTAAAACCCTATCACAGACTGAGGCTGAAAGTAAACATGCCCCATGTTTTTCTCATATCCTGATTTCAACCTTTAAATACTAGAATAGACTTCAAATCCCAGCAAAGGAAAGGAGAAGGAGAAGGAATGTGAGAAATTACTGCGTTGTTGATGACAGTAGCTCTCCAAGTGTGGACAGACAGTCCTCCATGCACATTCCTTTCTCCCTCTTCTGTTTCACCTGCTTATTAGCTAGCAAATAGAATCAATAAACACCCTTCCTCTTGTATGTACTTTGTTTTCAGAAGGCTTTAATAGATTAAAAATCATCAGGTGCTAAGTACTGAATTTCTTTCCAACCTTTTTGTGGGGTGTACATGGAAGAATAGATAAGGATCCAAGTAGTGATACGAAGGTTAATTTTTAATATGCAATTGGATAAATAGGTCCCTTTGGAAGTACCCAAGGAAAATCAGAAAGTAGTTCAATTTACCAACTGAGGGGCAAAGATGGAATCTTAATTATTTTTCTATCTTTTTGTAGTGCGTATTCAGTCACTTTAGTCGTGTCCGACTCTGCAACTACATGGATTGTAGGCCACTAGTCTGCTCTGTCCATGAGATTTTCCTGGCAAGAGTACTGGAGTGAATTGCCACTTTCTTCTCCAGGGGCTCTTCCTGACCCAGGGATTTTGTAATTAGCATTCAATAAATATAGTTGAGTCGAATTTTTTTAGTTTTTAAGACATATTTATTTGTTTGGCTATGCCAGGTCTTAGTCGTGGTGTGCAAACTCTTGGTTGTGCCATATGAGAACTAGTTCCCTGACCGGGGATTCAACCTGGGCCCCTAGCATTGGGAGTGCAGAGTCTTAGCCGCTAGATCACCAGGGAAGTTCCTGGGTTGAATTATTAAATTGAAATTATCCATGCCTATCTTGAAGAACATCATCTGCAAGGAAATATTTTATTAAATGCAATGAATATATAAGCTATACCTTGAACTTTTCTCCTTTTCAGTTGTGAGGTTAAAATGCTTTCCAAGTATAACTTATTAATTTTTCAAGTTGTGACTATCTCTAAGGAAGGAAATTAACATCATTCCATTTTACAGATGTGAGAACTGAAGTGTAAGGTGCTCTGGCCAGCATGGGTCAGCGAGTCAGAGTCAGAACAGAACGATGTGAAAATGGGGTCAGAGGGAGCAGAAATGAAGCCTGCCATCTACTTTGAGGCACCTTTCTCTCTCTCCCCTCTGACTGTATAACAGCTTGGGAAAGCCTAGCATTGCCTTCTGGTACAATGGGAGAAACTTTCTCCTGCCCATCAGAGGAGTAGGGCAAGGAGGAAAATCTTTGGACTCCGTCAGAACACAGCCTCTGTTTAGTTCCCCACTATAGACCCCCATCCACCCCATACATTCTGAGGCCTACCTAACTTGACACTTGGCTTGGCCCTAGTGAACCCTGGTCAAGTGAAAGAATGCATGAATAGAAGCCTTGTGACTCCAATTTAGGCATTTGAAGCATTGAATCCATATATTTAAAAATGGCACAGTCATCCCCTTTAAAAGCCCCCTAGCATCATTTATTTTCAACTGTCCCTGCAAAAACAACAATGAGAATCTCTCCAGATGTTGTATAGGACCATATACATTAGATTCTAGTGATACTCTTTTTTTAATAAATAGATACCTAAGTAAATAAATAAACACAAATACCATATATGAGGAAGGGTCTTCAACACAGTATGAAGTGAGAAAGTTTTAAAGCAATCCATTCACTGGGCTACATGCTTTTGAATGCATTATCTCATTTGATCCTCACAAAAATCTGACATGGGTGTTCTTTTTTACTCCTTTTTATAGAGACAGAAACTAAGATGGAGAAGTTAAGTAACTTGCCCAGAATCACACAGCTTGAAAATGAAGATTTAAAACCAAATCTGTTTGAATCTAGAGCCTGGCAGCTTACTGCCTCTTTCTGTTTCTTACCCTCATGCTGGCTTTTTGAATCCTCTCTTCCTTCTCCTCTGTCCCTTTTTTCTCAATTTCTGTATCTGTCTGTTTGTTCTCTCTCTCTCCTCTCTCTTTTCTTTCTCTCTTTCTCTTCTGCCACATATGATAAATAGCTTTCTTCATTCTCCAAAGGGTCCATGATTTAGAAAAGTTTCATTGCCAAAGAGTGTTGCCAGGCCCAGATTCACAGGCCCAGCAGGGTGTCTACAATTCCAGCCACCAGGCCATTGCCTCAGGTCACTGCCCAGCTGCTGAGCACACCCTAGACTCACAGACGCTGCCTGGGCTGGGGCTGTTCGTGCATTTTGTCACTGGGACTTGAAAATGGCAATTATTAACTTTAGAAGCAGTGTTTAGAAATGGCTGCCACTTAGATTTTGTCAACTAGTTTGTATGAACATGGGTTATCAATATAAGTAATTTGCATTAGAGATTTGCTTGGGTTCTCGTGTAGAGACCCTCTTCATGCTCCAGAAATTATAAACATCAAAAGATTATCCAACCAGCAGTGGCGTGTCTTGCAGAGAGCTCTCCAATACAGATGTGCCTCAGGTCACGTCCTCGTGTCTCAACCCTTCTGCTTTCAGTGGTGGGGGCTAGACTATCCCTGACAGAGATGAAAACAGCCCAGCATGGAACTTAGAACCCAGCAGCAAAGATTTTTTAAATGTTCACAAGGATAACAATAAAGGAGAGAACGCAACCTAATATTACGCTCCCAGGGCAATGGATAAGGAGTAGTAATGATTTCTTTAAAGAGAGAAAATCCTCAAGTTGTGTGTGATATTTTTTTTTTTTTAAGAAGTTGGAGAAAAGAGGAAACCATAGAGCATACTCTGAGATGGGCAGCCTTCCAAACATCACAATTACTTCTGTGGAAAAGCAGAGCTAAGACTGAGAGGGTAAAAGTCCAGAAAGTCAATGGCCAGGCTGGATTTGAAACTTGTTTTGTGCATCTGGAGATATAGAAGTCAAGGGGCCAAGGAAAGAATAGAGTTAATGACCCACATGGTAATCAACGAGTGATACTGGAGCAGTGGCTGCTACTATGCGAAGAGTACAGAGGCTGAGAATTGGAGAATTAACCACTAATATGGAAGGGTCCTTGGGCTGAGACCTTTCCATGGTTTATTTTGTTTTACTATAAATCATTTACTTAATACACTGTAGTTCTTAGGATAGTACACTCTATTAATTTATGACCATTATCGAGTTGAAAGAGAAAACACAGTTTGTATATGAAAGAAAATATGTCTCAAATTGTTTTCTTTAGATCCAGGACTGAATGTCAGAAATGAATGCCAAGACTCATTATTTAAGGGTTGCCTAAACTCTAACAGTTTTTGAATCATCTTAAATCCCGGTCAAACTGGCAGTGGAGTAGCTTGCCCCCCCCCCCCCAAAAAAACCATCCTACTTTTTGTAAATGTCTATCCATTCTAACTTTAAAATATTCTCAAACATTTTGGAAGAACGCAGAGTTAGGGAGTTCAGTAGCTTGGTGAGAGAACTGTAAGAACTTGACCCTCTTCAATACATGTTCATCAAAAACTTAGTTTTTTCAGTAGAACATTTATTCTTCTAATTCATTTTCCACTTGCGATCCTGTCTCTTAGATGGGATGTTTCAAGGAATGATTACCAAAAAATAAATAAAATTAAGCTATAATGCAACTATTTCTCTGAAGAAGAAGTTTGTACTACATTTGCCCTTTATCTGATTGCAATTATCTTTCTCCAAAAAAATCTTGCTAGAACTTGCAAAGTTCTACAGAAGTTGGTATGAAGCAGTCAGGCAATGGCAAGTACAACAGTGAAAGAAAAAAGCAAGTTCTGATTTTGAAAAGTATTTACATAGATTCCAGTGCATTCCAAACACATAAAGAATAAACTTAGTAGGGAAAGGCATTCCATGCCCAAAGCTGAATCTTTGAAACTGGGATCTGAGGAAAAGAAACACTTCATGTTACTGCTAAGCATAGAGAAACAGAGCAGAAATTATAGGCCTAAATGAAGTGTTCCTGGAAGATTCGTGAGAGAGAAGGGCAAACATCCACCAAGTAGATACTTCTCATAAGGACATGCTTTGCAATTTAAGCATTTTTGAACTTGCAATGGAATTTTAAAGCCATCCAGAAACAACAGATGTTTGAACGCAAATGATCCAACGTCTTGATGCCAAAATTAGGGCTCTGATGAGGAACGTTAGAATTGTAACATATGAAGAACTACTTCAGGAACTCTTCTCCAGGGGAACAGTTGAAAGATTTATTCTGTGACCTGCTGACCCATCCTTAATCTGTGCCCGTTTATACTCTAAGTGATAAATATTTCTGTCAAATGGAAACAAATTAAAATGCAAGTCTCTTTCCTAGGTCTAACTTCAATCTCCTCTATCACCCCTTTGAGCACTCAATCTCTAAACTGAATTATGAAACTAGGAGGAGGACTCGTCTAAGCTTTTACATATGAAAACCAATAATAGGATATGGTTGAACATACACAGCACAGAATTATCTACCTAATTTAGTAGTTGTAAGCAGCAAGTCAGTTATTTCAAACAAGCCAACAAAAACTGGCCAATATCAACTCCCACCACCAATAAATAAGCAGACTTCACTTTGCAAGGTAATTTTTCCCCCCAGATTAACTAGGTAACAGATAAATGCCAAATCTCTGCTTTTATTTAGTTTTAAGGATATATTGAGTTTTTTGTATAATTCTAAAGCAAGATAGTTGTTTTCTCATTAGCTTGTCAGATAAACTTTTCCCCCACCTCTCTCTGTTAAACAAGTAAATGCAACTTAGACGTCAAATCCCCTTATTCAGTTTTCAAAGAAACTTTTTGTACATCTCACTTATCAACTCAACTTCCCAACAAGGTAGCAAGATTTATTGGCTTCCAGAAGGATGTTAGCATATTTCTTATTTCAGCCCATACATACTCTAAAATAGCTCCTGTGAGGAGAAAGTGGCAGTATGGTCATGGTTCTAAAAGGGAGCCAGGAGCTCAAACTGAAACTGCATTTTAAAAATAGCATAGCAGCTATGATTATAATTTAGCTCCACAGCATGTAAGCGTGGTATGAACAGGAAACGGGAATACATCTTCTGAGCCTGATAAGATTCTCTAATGTAAGACATATGCTCTGTTCCTTAGCTGGAGAGCTAGACCTAGCCAGAAAGAAGAAAAGCATATATGTTTATCTTTAACCCAAAGATTAAGCCTATCCACCATGGAAGACTTTTTGAATTACTGTTGAATTAAGTGATGAAGTCAAGAATTGTGCAGCATAGATTTCAAATGCAAAAAAAAAAAAAAAAAAGAAATCTTTCTAGAAAATTGAAGATTTGAAGTAACTTCCAGAGGAAAATTAATTAAGTGAGCTATGCATCCCAAGACTGTTATCTCAGTGTAGCCTCCACAGGGCAGAGACACTCCTTAGAGAAATCAGTGCTAATCAAGGGGACACTCCTGACAAAAGAATCTCCATTGTTTATAAAAAGCCGAAGTTGACTTCGCTAAGGAGCACGTGTTTTAAAAACATTCTACAATATCAATAATTATTCCTAATTCTACTTATGACAAATAGAAACATGACAAAATGCCCTTGAGATTGCTCTTCCATTCTAGGAAGGAACTGATGGTTTCAACATATATTTCCGGGTTAGCACTGTAGAGAAAATATAAGATGAAGAAAGCAACAGTACTCAGCAGTTGATACATGACAGTACATCAAAGTACATATGGACTTACTACCTCACCCAAGCTTATAGTCAACATTAGGAACAGTGAAAAGGAGCTGATACCAATGCCTATCATCAAAATACAAAATTTGATTTATTACCCTTTGATGCAAATTGTAGTAAAGAAAACCTATAACAGCTGGAAAAGAAACAAACAAACAAAAAAGTAGTTTCTACGCTCTATTACTTTACAAGCAGAAGGCTAGGGAGATTTGTCTGGTTATTCAGAATAAGAATGAATCTGCTCATTCAACAAAAATGTATCAAGTGCTTCCTTTGCATGAGGCACTGTTGTTGCCAGGGATCCAGCAGTAAGAAAGACAGGGAAGGAGCTTACATTCCAGTAGAAGTCACTCAATAAGCGTATAAACAAGAGACTGTGAAGGGTAATGAGTGCTGTTAAGGGAATGAAAAGGTGATGTGTAGAGAAAAACAAAATAGGTGGGCACTATTTTAAGTAGGATGGTCCAACAAAGGTTTGCTTGAGCGGAGACTTGAATAAAGAGAAGCCAAATGGGTAAATATACAGGCGAATGTTCTAAGGGTAGAGGCGAAGCTAGTGCCAAAGGTCCTGATGTCAGAACAAAGTTTGACTTCTTCAAGGAAACGAATTAGCGAGGTCAAAATGTGGTGCTTGATAGGGAGATGGGAAGAGAGGGGGTTGGAAAGGCAGTAAGGGGCCAGATTGTATAGGACCTGTTGTTGTACCTTGGTTAGAGGTTAGAATTTCATTTAAAGAACAGTGAAAAGTCACTGGAGAATTTTATGTGACCTTGATTTATTTTTAATTATAAAATATTTCAGGTATCCAAGAATGTATGGATAACAAGAGAATGAATATCTCAAGAAATTAGACTCTGTTGAAATCCACCCCCACCCCCACCGTTTTTGAACCTAATCCCCTCTCTCTTTAAAGGTAACTCCTATTCTGAATTTTATGTTTACAATTCTCATGCATGTTTTGTGCTTTTAACACACACACACACACACACACTCATACATATCCATAAACAATATGTATAACACTGCCTTGGTTGTTTAAAACACTTAATGTGTAACTGGCTTTGCATGTTTTCAAACTATATCAATTCTATGACTTGCTCTTTTTCCTGTTATATTTTTTTGAGATTTGCTCATTCACATAGAGTTCTTCTTATTCATTTATATTTAACAATTGTTTCATATTCTCTTATAATAAAATTCTGCCATTTATTCATCCTTTGGCTGATGGGCATCTATGTTGTCTTTAATGTTTCTATTCATATCTTCCTGAGCAGGTAATGGAAGATAGAGAGACAAGAGTGAAAACATATAAACCAGTTGAAAGACCCTTCAGAGTGCTGCAGAAAGCCAGTGGTGGCTACAGTTAAGGTAACAGCAACCGAAATGAAGAGACAAGGAGAAATTTGGTACAGAGTTTGGAAATACAGCTGATTGGACTTTCACATAGATTTAATAGGAAGGTGGAGTTGCAGAGAGAAGGCAAAAAATTAAGGAATAATCCTAACTTTTGGTCTTAAGCTATTTTTGAGGCATCTAAAGGCCCAAATCTTAGAACTTCATAAGGTAACATGTGATGTGATATCTTCCTTCTCTAGTGCCTTGAAATGTACAAAATGTTGTTAAATGAATAAATAATGGACTTTATAATTGGTTCTCTATGGTACATTGAGATTATATTGAGATTTACTTACACAGCAATCTAGAATATTTTCAGGTAAAATGAAATGAATTGGGGTTTTGTTAAAATAATCAAAGGGGGGCTATTTGTGTTTGGGGGTTTTTAGTAAAACAAGATTGACTCTATATTAAACATTTTTTTAAGCTGAGTGATGGGTATATGGGAATTTCACTTTTGTAAATGTTTGAAAATTATCATGATAAAAAGTTTAAGAACAGGTAAGAAAAAAATTTTAACTGTTTTCTCATCAAGATGAGAGTTGTCTCAATGTGGCTTTTCAAATAAACATCCAAATACATAATAGCCACTCCTTGTAAGAATGTTGTCCAAGAATTCAGGAAGTCCAGGCAAAGTTTGTAACCTTATGGGATTTATGAACTCCTTAGGGAATTTGATGAAATATGTGAACACTTTTCCCAGGGAAAAAAAAAACACAGATACACAATTTTGCATAAATATATCAGGTTGTTCTTTACTTTTTTTAAAGCTGTTGTCATAAACCAGGTTAAGAAATCCAAATAGATTCAGGAAAAGACCTCACGAAAGTTCTGACTTTGGGACTACAAGTTCTCAGGTAATTTGTTAAGATGGAATTTTTTCCTGTTCTACTTTTGTCCTGTTCTAGTTTTTTTAATGTTCTACTTTCCATGCTTGGTGCTTACATTCCTACCTAGAGTTTGCGGTTGGATGATTGAAGTTTGAGTCTTGTCTTTGTCACTTTCAAGCTATATGATCCTGGAAAAATCACTTAACCTTTCTAAGTTTCAGCTTCTCTGAAATACACCAAGTATTATTGGTGATAAAAGTGAGCTAATATAATTGAAAGTCCTTTGTAAGATTTAAAGAGCACTATAAATTGGTGGTAAAAATTTATGCTTCTTATGTGCGAAGAACTCTTCTAAACATTTTAGGTACTATTATTAACCTCATTTTTACACATGAAGAAACTGAGACACACAGAAATTAAGTAACATGCGTAGTGTCATATGGCTCATCAGGAGTTGAGTTAGAATTTGAGCCCGGCCAATCTGACTCTAGAGTGTACATTCTTAATCTTTAAACTGTGAATTTTAGTATTGTTCACCCTGCATATAACACCCCTCCACTGCTCCGTGATATTATACTGTGCTCCTCAGATGAATACTATCAACCTAGGACTGAGAGAGAAACTGTAATTCAAGTAGCAGCCAGATTCCAAGGGGAAAAAATGATGCCATCTTTGTTTTATTTTTTAATTTAAAAAAATTAAAGTTTTTAATGAAAATTAAATTTTTGTGTTTTTAATTTTCTTCTGTTTAATGTTTATACTGTAAGATTTGATTTGATTTAAGTTCTTTTTCTGGAGCAGTTGTTAACTCCAGAGTTGGGGCAGAGAAAATAAAAGGTGAGTCTGGAGCATCTTGTGATGACAAAACAGTAAGAAAGCACTCAAAAGCACTCAAAGCCAGTGGCAGCATATCAAAAAGACATAGGGTCCAACCAGAAAGGACTACCAATAACTAAGGATGAAACAACCTGATAAGAAATAAAATAGCAATAGAACTGGATTATGATCCATAGAATAAAATATTCATGAATCTTACTAATATTAACAAATGAATTTTAAAATAAGTAGGGGGTGAAAAGACTATCTTACAAAAAAAAAAAAGGAAAATAGAAGTGAGGAAATAGAAAACTGAACACAGAACGCCACACTAATATTTGTTTCAGGCAAGGTCCTTCAGTGGATACTAACATCAGTGGAATAGAAATAGGAAATTTTCATAATCTCAATGTGTCTCCCCCAAATATTTATTAATTATAAAGGTAAAACTAGTAATTTTATAATAGAGAAACCTGGCAAATAGCACCTTAATCAAGTGATGGGACTTAACATCACTGGCGTAAGATACCAACTTTGTGAAGTCCTGAATTATGATGTCCTGAAAAGGGTACATCACTTCAGTGAACTCTGATTAAAAAATGCATAAAACTCAACTTAATCAAGAGAAAATAGCAAACATAGCAAATTGTACAAAAAACTGACTAATATTCTTCGAAAGTGTCAAAGTCATGAAAGACAAGGAGAGGCTGGGGAATGGTCCACATAGTTGGAGACTAAGCAGAGCTGACAAATGCATGGCATTTGGGAAAAGCATCACGGGAAAGGACCATAGGGTAAATAGGGTATCCCAGAGAAAGTCTGCAGATTGGTTACTTGCTATTATTAAGTATTATAACAATGCTAATTTGTTAATTTTGATTATTATGCTAGGGGTCACATAAACTGTTGAACTCTTATGGGAAACTGGATCAAAGGTACACAGAAACTCTGTTCTATGTTTGTAACTTTCCTATAAGTCAAATTGTTTCAAAACAAGAAGTCACAAACAAAACATAAGCCCTGATCTTGCATTGTTTTAAACAGTTGTTTGAACTGTCTATTCCAGTTTCTCCAGATTCAGTCATTTGAGTACCATTTCAGAATTCTTACCAGTATTCCCAACATTTAATGATTTCTCACAATATTTTACAGGGGGAGGAAATTGAGGCACAGTGAAGTAAGTGACTCAACATCACAGAACAAACAGGTCATTGAATCAGGATTCACTTTTAAGCTTAACGCAGTCTATGTTAACTTCTCTAGACTACCTTCTAATACTACTATCACCTGTATCATTATTTACTTGGTAGCTTCTTTAGAATTGACCCAGTTTTATTTCAAACTTTAAAAATAATAATTAAACAAAATGGTAAGCTATTTTATAAGGTCCTCAGGATAGAAATTTTTGTTTTCTCCACTGATGTACCACAAGTTCATTGAATAGTGCTTGGGATATTAAAGATACTCAATACCAATGTATTGAATGAATGAATTTTAAACTTTATATCAGAACTGTAAATGGAAAGTCAGCATCATTTTGCAGAAATAGAAAGTAATCTTCGAAATAAATACAATGAGAATAGTACAGTGTTATTAAATGCTGTTGCTTCCTGATTGCTCTGGACCTGAGGCTTGGTATTTCTATATTTAAAAAGTAGTGCAAGGGAGGGCTTCCCTGATGGTTCAGTAGTAAAGAATCTGCCTGCCAATGCAGGAGACACGGATTCTACCCCTGATCTGGGAAGATTCCACAAGCCTCAGAGCAGCTAAGCCAGTGTGCCACAGCTACTGAGCCTGTCCTCTAGAGCTCAGG
Source organism: Ovis canadensis (assembly GCF_042477335.2). Classification (NCBI taxonomy): domain Eukaryota; kingdom Metazoa; phylum Chordata; class Mammalia; order Artiodactyla; family Bovidae; genus Ovis; species Ovis canadensis. The sequence goes on along the minus strand of NC_091248.1, from coordinate 76,250,166 downwards.
AGCCACAACTACTAAGCCCGTGAACCAGAGCTACCCTCGCGCCGTAGTGCCTGCACTTCACAACAGGAGAAGCCGCCACAATGCAAAGCCCACACTCTGCAACTAAAGAGTAGCCCCTGCTCCCTGCAACTGGAGAAAAGACCACGCAGCAACGAGGACCCAGCACTGTCAATAAGTGAATAAATATATAAAACCTTTATATGATAACTGTAAATGGAAAGGCAGCATCATTTTCTAGAAACCGAAAGTAATCTTCAAAATAAATACAATGAGAGTAATACAGTGTTATTAAATGTTGTTGCTTCCTGATTGCTCTGGACTTGAGGCCCAATATTTCTATATTTAAAAAGTAATGCAAGGGGGAAAAAAAGTAACGCATATTAGTGTTAGTGTTAGTCACTCATTCGTGACCGACCCTTTGCGACCCCATGGACTGTAGCTCACCAGGCTCTATTAGAAGGTATTAAAAAGGATACCAGTTACAGACATTCTCCTTGATTTAATGAGAAAGTTTCAATGAGAATGACAAAGAGACTACTTTTCTGAGTAAATTGGCTGTATCTAAAGTTGCATCAATTTGCACATGACCAACGTAAGGGACCGTTCTTTGGGGAAGATGGTTCGGTTCTAAAGGGACAAATCGAGTGAGGGTTCAATATGAGATTAGACAACTCAGTCTCTCTTGACCATCTTCATGCCTTCAATGTCACCTCTTCTCTTCTGTGGTCTCCTTCGTCTTCTTGCTTGCATCTCATTTCTATCTCTAATCCCCTATAGAATTATTTTTAGTTTTTGTAACACTCCTTAGTGCATACCTCTTTAATAGCACTTAAAATATAAATTCATCATTATTTTTTCCAAGTCTGTCAACTTCACTTAAGTTATAATTATGTAGGCCATCAGGGAGTGTGTAATATTTACATCTCCAGAGCTCTTAGCAGTATCTAATAAGACGGTAGGCCCACAACTTACTGAATTATTAAATTAAGAAAATTACTGAAATTAGAGGGGAAGAAAAGAACTGTATGATTTTCTGTCATCCTTGAAGCTGTGATTTTGTCCTCACTTGTGTTTGAAAAGCTTATTATTCAGATCCTTTATAAAATCTTCCCAGACGCACATGCAGGTCCTCCATGAAGATGAAAAGTAAACAGCAATCGTTTCCTTCAAAAGCTCTTAGAATTAATTTGCTTCCTTGGACAATTATACCACTCTTCCTTTGCAGACTATTTGCTACAACCTGATGGATGCCTCCCTTGTAGACATTACTGATGTATTTTCGTCGCTGACAGGAAGGCAAGAGTAGGCTCTTCAAAAGTTTGGAGCTCAGAGTCCCGATCTTTTCTCATCCTAGTCTAAGGATGATGCTACTTAGTACAGTCATCAGACAAGGGGATAGAGAGTAAAGTTTTCATTTTTCTGGGTCTTTTTGAATATCATTTAGCAATGGAGCTTTTTGATTGTTTGATTTTGTTTGATTTTGATTACTATATAGTGCAGTTTTTAACATAGTGTGTGATTTCAAAGGTAATGTCTGGAGAGGAGGGTGGGGAGGTAAAGAGAAAGAAGGAGACTTTTACCCTTCAGTTGGTACCATTCTTAAATGTTGGATTTTTAAATGTTTATTTATTTTAAAAGTCTTATTGAATTTGTTACAATATTGCCTCTGTTTTGTTTTGGTCCTTTGGCTACAAGGCATGTGGGATCTTAGGTCTCCATCAGGGATCAAACCTGCACCCCCTGCATTGGAAGGTAAAATTGTAACCACTGGACTGCCAGGAAAGTCCCTGTTGGATTTTTTTATTTTTAACATGTAGATATATTGCATTTGCATTGAAAGAAACAACAACAAAAAGATTTAAAGACTTTCTAATAGTTCCTGAAACAAATTTAGAAATTTTAGTGCTAAATTTAATTATCATCTATACTTCTTTTGGTTTCCAGATGAAGCATTGCCAACACAACATATTAGGTAATGTGATAAATACAGAAGTTCTATTTTTTCTTAATGGCAACATTCACATTTGAAGCAAGCTGTCAGTAGCAAACAGCTTTGCTTGAGTAGCCTGGTTTAGCAGATGTCTTTGTTAGGAATGTGACAATTATCACCATTATTTATTTCACTGAATATCAAGTGGTACAGAGAGAAGCCAAGTCTTCATCAATAGTGCACGTGGTTAATTACATCATTCTCTTTCCTCACATGCCTTAATCTTTGTTACTTGCTCTCAAAATAATCATGAAACAACATATCTTACTGACTTAAAACAAAATGCAAAGTTACTATCAACTGTCACACAAAACTATGTAGACTACATGGAGAAAAGGAAATTATTTTTTTCTAGCCACTTATTACTTGCTGTTTAATAGTATTAGGTAACATTTATCGAACACTTAGTCTGTACCAGAGAATGAGTAAGGATTTTACATGCATTGTCTTTTTTTAAATTATAGTCAATCTCCCCTAACATTTGCATATATTCTTTCACCTACACTGTGCTATCCTTAAACATGTTACACTAGTCCATGACTGGCTTCCCTGGTGGCTCAGACAGTAAAGCATCTGTTTACAATGCGGGAGACCTGGGTTCAATCCCTGGGTTGGGAAGATACCCTGAGAAGGAAATGGCGATCCACTCCAGTACTATATTATGAATATCATGAGTTTTTATCCATTGAATATTTCCAACTATAGAAGTTCTATTATGAATGGAAAATTTATATTACAATAAAGACCAAATCAATGAAGAACAAAACAAAAATTTTGCTCATCAAAATAAGATAAATTTTATTCCGTAAATTAAGTCAAAGCAACTCTTGCTGTATAGAATTCAACAATTCAAAAAATAATAAAACACCCACTGTAGGAGCACTTTGTATTCATTATGTTGGGTACAGAAATGAATGTCTGTCCCTTTCTTCTAAGTGCATAGTCTAATGGAGAAGAGAAACAAACAATTGGATACTAAGACTGATTGTAGTAAATCCCGTGTTCCAAATAAAACCAAGTACTTAATAATGTGAGATGAGTGCAATTGTGTGGTATTTTGAGCATTCTTTGGCATTGCCTTTCTTTGGGATTGGAATGAAAACTGACCTTTTCCAGTCCTGTGGCTACTGCTGAGTTTTCCAAATTTGCTGGCATATTGAGCGCAGCACTATCACAGCATCATCTTTCAGGATTTGAAAGAGCTCCACTGGAATTCCATCACCTCCACTAGCTTTGTTCATAGTGATGCTTTCTAGGGCCCACTTGACTTCACATTCTAGGATGTCTGGCTCTAGGTGAGTGATAAGACCATCGTGGTTATCTGGGTAGTGAAGATCTTTTTTGTACAGTTCTTCTGTGTATTATTGCCACCTTTTCTTAATATCTTCTGGTTCTGTTAGGTCCCTACCATTTCTGTCCTTTATCGAGCCCATCTTTGCATGAAATGTTCCTTTGGTATCTCTAATTTTCTTGAAGAGATCTCTAGTGTTTCCCATTCTATTGTTTTCTTCTATTTCTGTGCATTGATCGCTGAGGAAGGCTTTCTTATCTCTCCTTGCTATTCTTTGGAACTCTTCATTCAAATGGCTATATCTTTCCTTTTCTCCTTTGCTTTTCATTTCTCTTCTTTTCACAGCTATTTGTAAGGCCTCCTCAGACAGTCATTTTGCTTTTTTGCATTTCTTTTTCTTGGGGATGGTCTTGATCCCTATCTCCTGTACAATGTCACGAACCTCCATCCATAGTTCATCAGGCACTCTGTCTATCAGATCTAGTCCCTTAAATCTATTTCTCACTTCCATTGGGAAGTGAGGGATCATAAGGGATTTGATTTAGGTCATACCAGAATGGTCTAGTGGTTTTCTCCACTTTCTTCAATTTAAGTCTGAATTTGGCAATAAGGAGTTTATGATCAGAGCCACAGTCAGCTCCTGGTCTTGTTTTTGCTGACTAGAGCTTCTCCATCTTTGACTGCAAAGAATATAATCAATCTGATTTTGGTGTCGACCATCTGGTGATGTCATGTATAGAGTCTTCTCTTGTCTTGTTTGAAGAGGGTGTTTGCTATGACCAGTGCGTTCTCTTGGCAGAACTCTATTAGCCTTTGCCCTGCTTCATTCTGTACTCCAAGGCCAAATTTGCCTGTTACTCCATGTGTATCTTGAATTTCCACTTTTGCATTCCAGTCCCCTATAATGAAAAGGACATCTTTTTGGGGTGCTAATTCTAGAAGGTCTTGCAGGTCTTCATAGAACCATTCAACTTCAGCTTCTTCAGCATTACTGGTCAGGGCATAGACTTGGATTACCATGATATTGAATGGTTTGCCTTGGAAATGAACAGAGATCATTCTGTAGTTTTTGATACTGCATCCCAGTACTGCATTTTGGACTTTTTTGTTGACTATGATGGCTACTCCATTTCTTCTAAGGGATTCCTGCCCACAGTAGTAGGCCAAAGAATGCTCAAACTACTGCAGAATTGCACTCATCTCACACGCTAGTAAAGTAATACTTGAAATTCTCCAAGCCAGGCTTCAGCAATATGTGAACCATGAATTTCCAGATGTTCAAGCTGGTTTTAGAAAAGGCAGAGGAACCAGAGATCAAATTGCCAACATCCGCTGGATCATGGAAAAAGCAAGAGAGTTCCAGAAAAATATCTATTTCTGCTTTATTGACTATGCCAAAGCCTTTGACTGTGTGGATCACAATCAACTGTGGACAATTCTGAAAGAGATGGGAATACCAGACCACCTGCCTCTTGAGAAACGTGTATGCAGGTCAGGAAGTAACAGTTAGAACTGGACATGGAACAACAGACTGGTTCCAAATAGGAAAAGGAGTACGTCAAGGATGTATATTGTCACCCTGCTTATTTAACTTATATGCAGAGTACATCATGAGAAACGCTGGACTGGAAGAAACACAAGCTGGAATCAAGATTGCCAGGAGAAATCGCAATAACCTCAGATATGCAGATGACACCACCCTTATGGCAGAAAGTGAAGAGGAACTAAAAAGCCTCTTGATGAAAAGGGAAAGAGGAGAGTGAAAAACTTGGCTTAAAGCTCAACATTCATAAAACAAAGATCATGGCATCTGGTCCCATCACTTCATGGGAAATAGATGGGGAAACAGTGGAAACAGTGTCAGACTTTATTTTTTTGGGCTCCAAAATCACTGCAGATGGTGACTGCAGCCATGAAATTAAAAGACGCTTACTCCTTGGAAGAAAAGTTATGACCAACCTAGATAACATATTCAAAAGCAGAGACATTACATTGCCGACTAAGGTCCATCTAGTCAAGGCTATGGTTTTTCCCGTGGTCATGTATGGATGTGAGAGTTGGACTGTGAAGAAGGCTGAGCGCCGAAGAATTGATGCTTTTGAACTGTGGTGTTGGAGAAGATTCTTGAGAGTCCCTTGGACTGCAAGGAAATCTAACCAGTCCATTCCAAAGGAGATCAGCCCTGGGATTTCTTTGGAAGGAATGATGCTAAAGCTGAAGCTCCAGTACTTTGGCCACCTCATGTGAAGAGTTGACTCATTGGAAAAGACTCTGATCCTGGGAGGGATTGGGGGCAGGAGGAGAAGGGGGTCGACAGAGGATGAGATGGCTGGATGGCATCACAGACTCGATGGATGTGAGTCTGAGTGAACTCCGGGAGATGGTGATGGACAGGGAGGCCTGGCATGCTGCGGTTCATGGGGTTGCAAAGAGTCGGACACAACTGAGCGACTGAACTGAACTGAACTAATAATGTGGGTAGGCTCTTGTTTTGATTTTGGTGTTGGGGAAAGAGCATTTTCGAGGAGAATGATGTGAATTAGGCTTTGGCAACCAGGTAAACTTGCAAAAGTTTATCTGGAAGGAAGGGCAAGTGACAAAGGCAATAATTTTATAAAAGGCAACTGAGCACAGGGCCTGTTTCACAGGCGAGGCGAGGGGATAGGGGGGTACATATGACTTGTCACACACCGGGGTGCAAGAGTTGAGTGGGATTTAAGGTTAGAGTGATGGATTTGGACCAAATCACAGAAAACTTTGACTACAGAAAGCAGCAGGGAGGAAAGGAAAATCTTTAAGCCCAAAGTAACCCACCTAAATCTGAAGATTTGGAAGATGAGTCCAGCAGTGATGTTCAGAAAAGCTAACATTTAGGGTATGAGTAGGGGGAGAATTAAAGAAAATGTGTTTCTTAAAGAAGGTAGTAGACAGAGATTGATTTGAAAGATAATGGTGGAAAGAGACTTCATTGGATTGATTAGAAGATAAAAACCCAGGAATGACAAGTGATGAGTTTAATTTAGATCAGACTTTAAGACGTCTGTAATACATCAATGTGTATTATACATTGATCATATATACATGAGCATATAGTTAGGAACAGAGTCTGATTAAGGGAAGACAGATGAGGGCTAAAGGTACAGAGCTGAGAGTCAGTCTTATAAAGGGGGTAGCTAGGTAGATCAAACTGTTAAATACTATGAAGTTGCCAAGGGACTGTCAAGACTTAAGAGGACTGAACACTGAATCTTTGGAAAGTTAATATTTAAAAGACTTGTTTTAAGGTAGGGAAGGTGTGGGGCAGGTTAGGAATTTTGGAAAAAAAGCTAAACAGAAGCAGTCCTTGAGACAGAAGAACCAAAACAATATAATGTGGGCTCCAGTAGAGATGACAGTTCTAGTAAGAAGGTGGTGGTGAATATTGTCAAATTCTGCTAAAAACAGAGTTTGAGCAGAAGATCTAAAAGCTTTTGGCTTCAGGACTTTCCATAGGCTGATGATGCTGTGAGGATCAAGAGGGAGAAGAAACCAAGGTAGAAATTAGAATCAAGGGAGAGAATTAACCCAGGAGAGAAAGGTTTGTAGGTGTTGAGGGAGGCACAGAAATGGAAGGGGAGTAGATGAAGAGGAGAAGATGGAAGGGGCTCAAAAGAAGGACCTAGGGAGGGAAGAGAGGATAGGAAAGATGGAAATACTAGCCTTAGAAAGAAATTAGGAAAAGTCTTCAGAGGTTGGAAAGAAGACAAAACGAATGGGTGATAATTTGAACAAAATGAAATTTATGTAGCATTCATATCAGATGATCTCCAGCTTCCCACGGTAGCAAAAAGAGGGTGGAGGTAGGTGCAGAAATTTAAAGGAAGTATGAAAGACTGGAACAACAGCTATGTTTATTTTCTTTTTCTTGCTGGGGGGGATGTGCCCCACAACAGGTGAGATCTTAGTTCCCCAATCAGGGATCGAACCTGTACCCCATACATTGACAGTGCAGAATCTTAACCATTGGACTGCCAGAGAAGTCCAACAGCCACATGTATTTTAAGGGTGAATTGATGAGAGGTAAGAAAGGGAATTCCCAGGGTTATTGAATTTCCAGGCAAATTGAAAAAATATATGTTAGAGCATCCAATCAACCCAGTTATGTCCATTTTCTCCAGAATTGTTCAGCTGCCTAGAAAAGGAATAAGAAACAGATGGCTGGCCTAACCAGGGCTGGAGATTGGCAGGACTGTTTTGACCCAAGATAAGTGACGTAAGTCATTGGGATGCAGGTGCAGCGAGCACAGTGGAAAAACTGTCCCTGAGAAAAGCTGTCCTCAAGTAGGTGTGTTGGGACATCCTGAGAGGCCAGGAAGGCTGACTAAAGCAAAAAGAGCAAAGCAATTGGGCCTGAAAATTTGAAGGGAGAAGGGGGTCAGAGAAAGTGAGGTAATAGAAGAGATAAATAGGTAGAGGTCAGAGGAAGCTTCAAATTTGAAAGTCTCAGATGTGGAGAGGTTATGGATGGTGGTAAAAACTAAGATGAGGTGACACTAAGTTATATCTAAGGCAGAATGAGATGGAGTCACAGAGTTCAAGGTAAAGGGACTAATAGGCCAGAGAGAAAGATTATCAACATGGAATTTGAATCCCAAAGGAAAATACACTGGAGATAGGTAATGTTTTTTGTATGACTAAAACACATTAATGTGATAATAAAACACATGAGCAGCTAGAAAAATACTTGGAAGGAAGATCTGTATTTTTGAACAACAACTCAATCTTGTTCATTCAACAAATACATATTGATCTGTGTGCTTAACATGAAACTATATATAATAAGCATGATATGGTAGATTCCTCCCAAACAATGGTTTCACTAAGATTCAGCCTTCACTTTCCACTGTCGAAGAGTACAACATAGGACTCAACGACTTTGTACTAAAAATTGAAAATACAGACTGGTTACTTGGAAAAAGAAATGGTAGAAAAGCTAAACCTTGACATATTACCATATACTTAAATAAATGGTTAAATCAAGTAATAGTGATTCCCAGGAAATTACTTGTTTTCAACATAAAGCTACTCATCTTAATATTTTGCCTTAGAGTATAAACTTTCACACTCAGAGACTGTCTTCAGTCGATGAACCCAGACCTCCAGCCTGTCTTGCTCTGGATTGTCATAATACTAGCTTGGTGGTGGAATATCTGTAGCCACAAATGTGGAAACCACAGTAAAGTCGGCTCACTGGTTCTTTGTAGCCCAGATGGGGAAACATGCTCACAATTTTCTTAAGTTCTAAAAATAAATAGGTTGTTTTTTTAGAGACAAGTACTCTATTATATACACTCATCAGGAGATTGTGCGGAGTTTGGGATGCTGTAATCATCCAACTCAAAGTTGAATTGTTAGCCAGATGTTGAAAAATATATGTAAATGGGCTCAGGGAGTACATGTTATCTCTGAATCTTCCCAAAGAATGTTGACCTAGTCCTAAAGTATTTATTTATACATTCTTTTCAAATGATCTTCAAACTCAGAAACCTTATTTTGTATCACGTAGCTTGGTCCAATATAGACAAAGTGTTGAAAACTGTTGAAGCTGTGTGATGGGTATGAAGATTTACGACTCTTCTCTCTACTTTAGATATATGTTTGAAATTCTCCACACTAACAAAATTGTTTTAAAAGGAAAAAAGGACATAGGTCCTTTTATTGTGCTTGTATAGCAATGAGACCCCCCTTTCTTGCTTTTCCCCTTCCTGCTAATATACACTGTAACCTATCAGAAAGTGCTTGCCCCAGTTCCCTTTTTTCTAGAACAAATTAGAATGTACTACCCAACCCTAAGATTTGAATGGTATAACATCATTATTATTTCAAATATTCCTTCGTGCTTCATAAAACTCTTCCATACACTGTCATTTCGTTGACTTTCATGGAACTTCTGTACTCACAGGCATTCTCCCAAATAGTTGCCTTCCCAAAATACATCCCAAAAGAAAACAGGCTTTAATCATTCAGAAACCAGTCTTCATTGCACATATAATATGTGCCATTATTTTTAAATTCCATGACTAAATATCTTCGTAAGGAAAAAAAATAACATCCAACAGCAAACCTTCATTTGTTCTATAAACATGTATTAAGTACCCACTATCTGCAAGGTAAATACTTCAGTCTTGGTTTCACATCATGCTGGCAACTTCTGCATGGAATCAAGAATCGGTGAAGATTAGGGAGATGGCCCTTCCAGTGAGGGAAGAGGAGCTTTTTTAAAAACGCATATTCTCTTGCTCTACATACAGTAAAGTTTTAGGTCTGGGTGGTTCCGGGAAATATTGAGAACCCTTGGTTTAAATCACCAAGTCTGAAGGGGACCAGAGCAGCCTCCAGTCTGACTAAAACTGGTACTGCCATCCATGGAGTGTAGTTGGTAGATATAAAGCAGGTAAGATATGTACCTGAAGCTTCATCCTGTTACTGGAAAGTATAAGAAAAGAGGGTGCAAGCTTAGATAAAAATTCAGCAGGATTTGGGCAAGCAGTTAGGACTCAGAGTTGACTGGGCTTAGGTTCAAGGCTGGGCTTTTGTCCTGGTGTGATTCTCAGCAGAGACCCAGAAAGAACTGATTGTATATTCGATCCCTTTTGTGTAACAGGCACTGTACAAAGATCTTTACTTACAAAATCGCATTACATTACATTACATCCTCCTGACTGCCCTGCGAGACTGGTTAACTTGCCCAAGGTCAAATGGCCAATAAGTGGATGAGTTATAGTTGAACCTAAGTCTGTTCTGAATGCAAACCCTCTATTCTGTCTATCCATGGTATGCACAGAAACTGGCTTGCTAGGCTCACCCAGGGGTGATAGTTAGGAGGATCATTTAACTATAAAGGACTCTGCTAACATGAGGCATTAGGCATCTATTTCCTACTCACTTTATTCACTAGTGGTTAAAATAAATTCCCTATGACTCCTGACCGACAGGGTTCTCATTATCCCCAGATTACGTCCTGGGCAACATAGTGAAATTGGCAAATTTGTCTTTGTGTCCCGAGCCTCCCCAGTTTTACCTGTTTCTTCCTCAGTGCTTGAAGAGGGGACTATTGTTTTCATAGTCTTCACCTCCATTCACATCAAGTAGTACATGTCTGATGACAGATGAAAGTCTTGTGCTTTGGGGACCTACTGCTTTTGAAGAGCAGGCACTTAGAGGAATGTTGTTGATATCAGAGGAAGGAGCTAGGAAGGATTTGAAAGATATGCTGAATTCGCTGAAATCACGCTTGTAGGCAGGTGTAGCACATTTAAATTGATCCCATTGCTATCTGAAGAAAAATGATAACATTTCAGGGGATATGATGATCAAGAGTCCTGCTGTTCCAGAGATTCTCTTGAAGCACTTTTCATCCCACTGTACAGCCTATTTGTACAAAGTCTTCATTTTACAGGGAACAATACATATGTGTGTGTTTCTCACAGAGATTGTAATCAGGGGGCACAATCCATCAAAGCCTCTTTCTTTTGATAACTGAAGTTATAGACCCAGACTCTGCTTTATTAGTATTCCAAATACCAGTACTGCCCTACCCTACAATAAACAGAGTAAACAAGAGTGGCTCTCCTGGTACTCCCCCACCACCTCTTGATCATTGTTAAGGAGAGCCCAAAATTATGGAATTTTTTCCTTTACTTATCAAAATCACTTGTAAATGCAAAAATGTTCTGGCAAATATTTCTGATTAGTGACTATCAAATATGGAGAGATGGATGGATGGGTGGATGGATGGATAGATACAGAGACAGAGTATATTGAAAGGTGGTAGTTTACTGAAAGAATATAGTAATGACCTGTAAATGTGATAAGATGACATTAAGCTGGAAGATAATTTTCTGTATCCTGAATATGTAACAGAGCCTTGATTTCTGCCATGATAAAATCAAAATTGTAAAACTTGCTTCAAACAGTTTTTTTTTTTTGAGGACTGGATGTAATACACGGTAGTCCCTAACAATGTCTAGGATTTCAAAGATCTTTGGATGTTTGTAAACAATTTGTTTTTTGATGTACCTCATTCTGGGCTTCCCTGGTGGCTCAGAGGTTAGTGTCTGCCTCCAGTGTGGGAGACCTGGGTTCGATCCCTGGGTCGGGAAGATCCCTTGGAGAAGGAAATGGCAACCCACTCCAGTATTTTTGCCTGGAGAATCCCATGGACAGAGGAGCCTAGTAGGCTACAGTCCACGGGGTCGCAAAGAGTCGGACACGACTGAGCGACTTCACCTTCACCTTCACCTTCATTCTGGTATGGCACTCACAGGAAGAAGTTATTATAAGATATTTTCCTGTTGAATTATCCTCCATTTTCATTATGTGAACCATGAAACAAAACAAATTTTTTTCCACTTAATTTCTCTCAGATTTCTTCCACTGATTGATGGGAATAAATAGCTCACCTTTGCAGAGTATTTTAAGTTCATTAGATAAATATTTGGATTAAGATAATTAAATCACCCTATATTAGCCTAGTGGCTAGGTTGAGTTCACACATTTCTTGAGACTGTATCTTAACACATTCCCTCTGCCTGACCGTCCCCTCCCCCCCAGCCTTCATTATATTTGATGTGTGTGCTTCTCAGAGAAAGAAGTAGGGAGGAAACTTGAAATTACCCGAGGATCCACATTCTCCTCTGCAGCCAACTTCAGTAACTCTCACATATTTGACATAGTTTCAATTTCCTGAAGAAGAGTGACTCACCCAGAGTTACACAGCCACAGTAGCTGGAATAATTGGTCTCTAGATCTCCTAATATTTCTTTCTTCCTTCAGCAATTCCTTTTACTTATAAAGTGAGAGATTGCTTCGCTCGAGACTGCTGCATGTTAGACACTAAAGGAGAGGACGAGGGAGAGAACCTGCCTGTGATTGAAAAAGAGGCTTTTACTTCTGTGATCTCTTCATTCTCGTCTTTTTTTTTTTTTTCCAAGAGTACATGTCGGTTGCTTATACACCACACTGAACTGTAGGTTTGGGGAGCTTGACCTTACTTTTCTTCAACAGGTTAGTATATCTTAGGAAGCAAAGAGTCAGGCCTGCCTCTATTCAGAACTGATCAGGACTGAGATAGAAGGAAAGGTGGACCTCTTTTTCTCTGCTCAACTTTACGAATAGCAGAGTCGGCTAAGCTTTTCATTTGAATGTCAGAAGGAGGCAGAAAGAAAGCAGACAAACTCAGAAATCTCATGGTGAGGCTAAAAAAAAAAAAACAAACCCAGACAAATCTCCACCTTGTCAAATCTGGGAGGAGGGGGGAATTGTGTAGGAAAGTGTTTTTTGGTTTTGTTTTTTGCATGACTTTTTCCTCAATGTGTTTGTGTGTAATGGAAATTGAGGATAAAGAGCAAACATGAGGATGAGACAGTAATCTCTTCCTATTTACAACATTTTCAAGTTTCTTTTTTTTATTTTGACCCTTTTTTGGTGTTGCTTTTTCTACTCTATTCAGTTTCCTAAGACACATGCGAATCCTAAAAACATATGCAATTATTTCCAAAATGTTTTCGTATTTTCCAAAAATTTGGGGTGTCTACTATATGCAAGGCATTATGCTAGGTTTACATAAGATGAAAAGATAGCTAAGTTTTAGTCCATCTTCAGGGTCTGCAGTCTCATAGCAAAAGTAATTCATGGTCATGTTTGCTCACAGATTTGTAAAAGCAGCTACATTTTACAAGAGAAAACATTTTAATTGTCTGATGCTCACTGACAGCATTTAAATGTCATGGACACTGAGCTCAAACCAAAAGCATATTTTGAAGTAATAAACAATTAAATGAATGCTTTTATCAGAAAGAAGGATTTCAGAAGAGTTTACTCATTTGTGTATTATAAATCTGAAAAGGAAAAGAGTTACACTCATGCCATATGTGAACTATAGGCTGTAAAAAATATAATATCATCTGCAATACATCTGCTTCATTTAAATGCAGATTCTAACATTTATAGTTTCAGTAGTTGGTGTTGTGGCCTTATATATAACACGAAAAAAATAATACTTGAGGAAGTTCCTGAATTTGTAGGTGGCTGATGTAGTTAGGGGAGAAGGCAATGGCAACCCACTCTAGTACTCTTGCCTGGAAAATCCCATGGGCGGAGGAGCCTGGTAGGCTGCAGTCCATGGGGTCGCTAAGAGTCAGACACGACTGAGAGACTTCACTTTCACTTTTCACTTTCATGCATTGGAGAAGGAAATGACAACCCACTCCAGTATTCTTGCCTAGAGAATCCCAGGGATGGGGGAGCCTGGTGGGCTGCCGTCTATGGGGTCGCACAGAGTCAGACATGACAGAAGCAACTTAGCAGCAGCAGCAGCATTGGAGAAGGCAATGGCAACCCACTGCAGTGTTCTTGCTTGGAGAATCCCAGGGACAGGGGAGCCTGGTGGGCTGCCATCTAAGGGGTCGCACAGAGTCGGACACGACTGAAGCGATTTAGCAGCAGCAGCAGATGTAGTTAGGATTCTTCCAGTTCTTAGGATACTAGATTCTATTAAGACACAAATATAGCCTTTTGAAATAAGAATTCTTGGGGAAAATACCTATAATTAAGCAATTTGTGTTTACTGCTGTGTTGCTACTATTTTGGATGCTAATGATGGCCATTATTTTTGTTTCATAAAACCTGTTTATCTGTTTTTAGTGGTTGACTGGCAAGATTTATCATTTATTGCCAAATTTCTAGAAGCAAATCAAAGAAAAAAGAGCATCAACTAAAACCTATAAATAAATCTTAATCATAATTCCTTCCATGAATTGAATGATACCTGTGGTAAAAATCACAAACATTAATATTTGATCTTTTTTTTTTTTATCAGACACATATCTAAAATAGGATCAAATGAACATCAAATGATTAAAAGTTTAGTATAAGAAAGAGTCTTTTGGTTGTTGGAAACCTCATAAAGGAAGTAATGACAGACTGTTTTAACTAAGCATTTGTCCTCCACCAGTAAATCTCCATGGCAATCCAATGCGATTGCTTCACATAAAGCAAGCACATTAGTCTGGCACAGGCATTCGCTTCCTCTCTGAATTTCCTGTTTTCCTGGATGTGAGATCTCAGAGGTGCACCTTCAGGAAACAGTCAGTCACTCAGAGGTCTACTAGGAAAAGTGATTTTGAGAGGATAAGTTCCTACTGCTTAAAGTGACAGCCTTGTTCTAATGTAACACATTCCATCTACACAAACTTACTTAAGTACTATTCAATTCACTTTCACAAACCTCTTATATAGCAGGAGGCATTCAATCATTGCCAAAGTCAATATATTAAGTCTGGTTGTTGAAGGCAGCTGGTTTCCCATAAAACCATGTGTTCCTATTTCCTATTTCAGTCAGTTTATGATTCAGGGGTAGGAAATGCCAAAGGGAGTTGGCAACAATGGCATTTTCCACTTATAATAGATTTTTTAATGTACTTTGGATTTTTCTCCAATATTGTGCTCAGTGGTATTTCTACCGTGTAATCAGATTGGATGGTTCACAACAAGGTGATGACTGGCAAGAAAACCTCAAGGTAGATGGCTTCCTCTTTTCCCTCAGTCCCAGGGGCAACCGTGCTGCAGATCTGTTATCAGGACCATGGAGTCCTAAGAGGAAAGTGGGACTCTCATCAACATTAGAAGCAAATTTCCAGGAGAGCCCTGGAATTTGAAAATTCTTTGAGGCACCAGTGATAAGTCAAGATAAATCAGGCCTCCTGGGGCAGTCTGGATTCGGACATCCTATTTCTGTGCTGCTTTCTCCCCCACTCCCTCCTTGGCTGGTGGGAAAAAGAAAAACTCCTCCTTCTAAGGTAAAGAATTTAAGAATGAGAGCTGTTTGCTGTTTTTAAAATCTCTGGTCTTCAAGTTACATGATTCTCTCATTCTATTTTATCTTATTTTTGTTTTGTTATCACTGCTATGTCTTTTGGCTCCTCTTCCTCTGTGAGGTAAAGTTTGTTCTTTACAAAGAAAGAGGAAGTATGAGGCTTTATTTTTTTCTAATTTCTGTTCACTCCTTGTATAACCTTGCAAGTGTCACTTGACTTCCTGTACTGTGTAGATTTTTAATCTATAAAAGAGCATGTCAATATCTATTTCGCTTTATTTGCAAAACATTAACAATCAATCATTTTAGTTACATTATTTGACCTCAACAGAACTTTCCTCTAATAACTATGCTTTTTAATCATGTATTTAACACTAAAACTATTGTTTTTCAAATATTTAAAATTTAAATACAAAATATTTAAAGCATACTCACCTTGATTCCCTGCGTTTGTATTTCATTACACTTAAAAGAGATTTTGTAGGTGGTAGAATATTCCTTTTGAGAAATACCTTGAATTACAAGGCTTCATATTCAAAATTTGACTTGAACAAAATATATTCCCATATTCATTAATAATATGAAACTAAACTAGCTTCAGCCTTTGTAAGTTATGCTTTTAATTTTCACAAGAAAAAAGTTTTAGTCAGTTAATGACTTTATTTTACATATCATTTCTCAGTTCACTTCAGCCGTTCAGTCATGTCCGACTCTTTGCAACCCCAGACTCTGCCAGGCTTATCACTTTTCAGTGCTCTTCCACTTTTCTTCAAAGGAGGAAAGAAAAGTACTCAAGGGCTTTTTGGGTATTTGGACATTACTGTTAACAAACAGATATTACAGAGTGCCTGACCCACTTCATAAAATACACATCTGAAATTTCAAGCTCCACTCCTACAACCCAGTCTGCCTATGTCTGCTAAGTTTGGGCAGTGTAGTAAACAGGATAAACTTGTTCTATAGGAAGTGCCATCTCATACTCTTTCTTTTTTAAAATAATTTTTAAAATTTCTTTACCTTTGGCTGCACTAGCTCTTTGTTGCTCTGCAGGCTTTTCTCTTGTTGGAGTGAGTGGGGGCTACTCTTCACTGCGTTGCGCAGGCTTCTTATTGCAGTGGTTTCTTCTATTGCAGAGCACAGGCTCAAGCATGTGGGATCTTCTTGGATCAGGAATTGAACTTGAGTCCTGCGTTGGTGGGCGGATTCTTTATCACTGAGCCACCAGGGAAGCCCCATACTGTCACTTTTTGAGTTGGTCCTTCAGGAAAATCTTTGGACAGACCTAATATCATTCATATGTCTTTCTTCTTGCATTAAAGGTAGAAGTACCTGAAAATTATAAAAAAAAAAAAAAAGCAAATAAAATGCCTTCTTACCCTTTCACCAGACCGAATGTCTAACAAATGAGAATAGGATTCAGGACAGCAGAGGAACAAGTTTCTTCATATGAGGTCTTGTGTATTGGAAAGCCACGAAGTATTTGAAAGTTGTCTCAGGCTCTTACAAATTCTGAGACCTTAAGTAAATCACTTTACCTTTCTGAACATTGGTTTCCTCATTTAAAAAATAAAGGTAATATCTATTCCACACTGTTTTATTGATTAAATTTGAGTGATATGAAATGAGCAGCTATAAAAATTCTTATCTTCAAGTCAGCTATCAGATTGTGATAGGTAGTCCTGGTTCTAATACCAAAGCTAGGAGGTTGGTCCATATTTATCACAGATAATTACCAAAACAATTAAATTCGTATAACATTCCATAGTTTACAAAGCACAGTCACCTAAAAATTATATTCAGTTATGTATATCCAGATAATTAGCCTACGTATTTTTTTTTTTTTTTTGCCCATCTGGGCTATTTAAAATACTAAAAGATGATGCTGTTAAAGTGTTTCACACAATATGTCGACAAATTTGGGAAATTCAAAAGTAGCCTCATGGAACTGGAAAAAGTCAGTTTTCAATTCAATCCCAAAGAAGCATAATGCCAAAGAATGTTCAAACTACCATAAAATTGCACTCATTTCACATGCTAGCAAGGTTATGCTCAAAATCCTTCAAGCTAGACTTTAGCAGTACATGAATCAAGAACTTCTAGATGTACAAAGTGGGTTTCAAAGAGGCTGAGGAACCAGAGATCAAATTGTCAACACTCGTTGGATCATGGAGCAAGCAAGCAAGTTCCAGAAAAACATCTACTTCTACTTCCTTGTGTGGATCACAGTCAAACAGACTGCAGAAATTCTTAAGGAGATGAGAGTGCCAGACCACCCTGTCTGTCTCTTGGGAAAGCTGCGTGCGGGTCAAGGAGCAGCAGTTAGGACTGGGCTGGGAGCAACAGACTGGTTCAAAACTGGGAAAGGAGTACAACAAGGCTGTCTATTATCACCCTGTTCATTTAACTTCTATGTATGCCAAATGCCAGGCTGGGTTAATCACAAGCTGGAATCAATATGGCCAGGAGAAATATCAATAACATCAGATATTCAGATGATACCCTAATGGCAGAAAGCGAAGAGGAACTAAAGTGCCTCTTGATGAAGGTGAAAGAAGAGAGTGAAAAAGCTGTCTTAAAACTCAACATTCAAAAAATGAAAATCATGGCATCTGGTTCCATCACTTCATGGCAAATAGATGGGGTAAAAATGGAAACAGTGACAGACTTTATTTTCTTGGGCTCCAAAATCACTTTGGACAATGACTGCAGTCATGAAATTAAAAGACTCTTGCTTGTTGGAAGAAAAGCTATGACCAACCTAGAAAGCATGTTAAAAACCAGAGAGATCACTTTGCTGACAGAAGTCCAGATAGTCAAAGCTATGGTTTTTCCACTAGACATATATGGATGTGAGAGTTGGACCTTAAATAAGGCTGAGGACTGAAAAATTGGTGCTTTCAAACTGTAGTTCCAGAGAAGACCCTTGAGTGTCCCTTGGACAGTAAGAAGATAAAACCAGTCAATCCTAAAGAAAATCAACCATGAATATTCATTGGAAGGACTATTGCTGAAGCTCCAATACTTTGGCCACCTAATGCAAAGAGACAGCTCATTGGAAAAGACCCTGATGCTGGGAAAGATTGAGGGCAGGAGGAGAAGAGGGTGACAGAGGATGAGATAGTTGGATGGCATCATCAGTTCAATGGACATAAGTTTAAGCAAATTCTGGGAGATAGTGAAGACCAGGGAAGTCTGCCATGCTACAGTCCATAGGGCACAAAGATCAAACACAACTTTAGAGACTGCTGCTGCTGCTGCTAAGTCGCTGCAGTCGTGTCCAACTCTGTGAGACCCCATAGACGGCAGCCCACCAGGCTCCGCCATCCCTGGGATTTTCTAGGCAAGAGTACTGGAGTGGGGTGCCATTGCCTTCTCCGTTAGAGAGTGAACAACAACAAAAATGGGGATAAGAGGGTAGCTTGTCCAATCTTGGTACATCAAGGAAGGCTTTTAGAAACAATGATGACGCTTAAAGGAGAAAGCTTGGTAAGCAATCCAAGTATAAAAGGGAGAGTAAAGTAGCCCAAAGAGAGTGAGAAGCAAGACTTGCTAGAGTTTAGAGAAAGGCATGGTAGTTTGGCCATTAATAAGAAAATGTATCACATAAGTTTCCTGAAGGATAATTTGAAGATTTCAAACAGGGGACTGACATAGTTAAAGTTTAGAAAGGTCACTCTGGGTACAATATGAAGAATAAATTGGAGTAGAACAGGGTAACAGGCAGATAAGACTGTTGCACGAGGTATTAATAATATTGGTCAAGCTGGAATAATAGTCCTGGCGGTATGTGTGTGTGTTGGTATGCTCAGTTGTGTTCAAACTGTGTGGGTATATTGCTGTCACTCTTTTGACACCATGGACTATAGCCTGCCAGGCTCCTCTGTCCATGGAATTTTCCAAGCAAGAATACTGGAGCAGGTTGCCATTTCCTACATGAGGAGGTCTTCCCAACCCAAGGACTGAACCTGCATCTCTTACATCTCCTGCACTGGCAGGCAGGTTCTTTACCACTATGCCAGTAGCAGTGGAGATGGAGAGAAATAGAGAAATTGGAGATATACGAGAAAGGAAAACTGCCAGGACTTTGTGATGGCTGCAGGAGGTGAGAGAGAGGGAGAGGTTGAATCTAATACCCAGATTTCTAGCTCAGGCAGTTAGTTTGATGATGATATCATTTAGAGACTGGGAACATAAAAGCACATATAATGAAAATGAAGGGTTTAATTTCAGATATACTGTTTTGAGATATCTTGGAACATCATGACATATATTTTGAGCACAGTCAGGTGTGCAGAATTGTAGCAAGGAGAGAGAACTGGACTAGAAATATATTTTTAGGAGTTATCAGCATATACATGGTCACTGAGCCATGGAAGTGAATGAGCTCACCCAAGGAGAGTATAAAAAGTGAGACAGGAATAAACTGACTAGGATATAACTCTGAGGTGTATGGACACATAAGTGACAGGCAGAAGATGAAGATCCTAGAAGATAAAATAGAGAAGCCAGAGATCCAGGGTGAAAGCTAGGAATGTGCGGTTTCACAAATCTAGAGACATAAGTACAGCAGGCCGTAGGCAATAGTGTCAACTGTTCAAGCAAAAATTCATTAAAAAGGGTCCACTTGGTTGAATGAAAAGGTTGTTCATGACCTTGTTGAGAATTTCAGTGGAGTCATAGGGACAGAACCCAGAAGTTTACTGAGTAAATAAATAATCCATTGAGTGAAGTTCCTGGGAAGGTAGGAAGAGACAATCCAAAGAATAAGCTAAAGAGATGGAATACAAGGAATATGTAGAAATATGTATCTCAGATGGGGAGGGGCACCTGATCCATTGTGATATCTGAAAGGTGGATGTAGACACATGTAGTCTTATGAATGTGGGGGCAAGAGGTTCTTGAAGTTCCTCTCTGACGGGTTCTATTTTTTGCTGAGAGTAAATGAGGGAGATGGTTTGAAAACAATGGAGCAAATCTGAAGCGGCTGTTGTGGAAGAGAGCGCTAACTAGGGAAACAAGCATTGCTTGGCAAAGCTGAGACTGGACATTGTACATATGCAGTGAAAACAATTTACATAGTCTATCCAAATTTCAGGTGAGTTTTTGGTTTTTATTTTTTTTTACGTTGGCAAACCTATAGTTTTGCTTTTTTTTTTTTGGTTATCCCGGGTCTTCGATGCTCACAGGCTTTCGCTAGTTGTGGTAAGCAGAGGTTACTCTTGGAGTTCACGGCTTCTCACTGGTGTGGCTGCTCTTGCTGCAAGCACAGGCTCCAGGTACAGGGGCCTCAGTGGCTGCATCGTGTGGGCTCGGCAGTTGTGGCGCATGGGCTTTAGTTGCTCTGAAGCATGAGGAATCTTCCTGGACCAGGGAACGAACCTTTGTCCCCTGCATTGGCAGGTGGATTCTTATCCTCTTTATCACAGGGAAGTTCCAGTTCTTTGTTTTTAAAAGACTATTTCTGAGTCAGAAGGTTAAGGTCTAGACTAAATTTTCTTTACAAATATAATACTGCAGACAGTGCAGTAGAGATCATGAAACTAATACTATAATTTTCTCTCTCTCCGTTCCCTCCTTCCCCATATAATTTCTAACACACAGGTGCATGTACACATACACATTATATTATCATTTACTATTAGAACTCCTCAGAGAGAAAGTTCCAAAAGATGTCATCATCTCACTGCCTATAATCTTCCCTTTAATTTTCAGTGGAAAGTGGTAAGGAAATTATTGTGTGTGATGTAATTTGTAGGAGAGTATGAACAAACCCAGGCAAATAACTTATTAATATTATTTATATTAATAATTTATCCATTTTCAGAGAGCAAAATAACAAAATTCACCTCTTTCACATCTATTAAGAGATCCGCTCGATAGAGATGGGAGACTTTCTTCTTTATAAACTATTAGATTTTATTAAACAATAACAGTATTCAGCATAATTTTATATTTTAAAATAATCCACTTGTAGGTAATTTATTAAGCATATACTGTACTATGGACTGAGCACATCTCTCACAAAAACTCAATTAGACAAGGATTATTCCCATTTATAGGTGAGGAAATTGGATCACAGAAAATTTAAGCAACTTGCCCTCTCAGGCATTTGGCTAGTAAATGGTAGAGATGGGATGTGAACCCAAGCAGGTTGACTCCATAAGTCACACATTTAAATTATCTGCTGCACTGCCTTCTCCACAGAAGAAATTTAACAGTTTTCTAATAAAGCACTCCTGTGAAGTTTCAGAAATTCAACACTATTGGTTGACCAGGCAAGTTGTAACACACTTTATATATATAAGCAATTTAGTATAAAGGGATACTTAAGAAACAGTATCAAGATACAAAATGAGCTGTTTTCTTAGATAAAATTTTTATTAAATTACTTGGAAACATTTCAACTATAGAAAAGAGTACAGAAAATAATTACAATTTAACATCCATGTATCCTTCACCCACCTTTAAGGTTTCGCCACATTTTCTGCAAATTATTTTTGGTAGAAAAAACATCCTATGAAATGAAACCTATCACGTTCTCTTCTCCTCCTCTCTGGAACTAATCGCTATCCTGAATTTGGTATCTATAATTACCTTATATGATCTTCACAGTTTCTTAAATTTTTATTTATGATACACCGTATACATCTTTCTGTAAGTTATTTTCCTCAATATTATATTAATGAACTCTAAATTAATACTAGTAGCTTTCGTTTATTAATTTCCGTTTTTTAGCATTCTATGTATTTCAGTTTGTCCAATAATGTCACTTGTTCACCCATTCTCCTGTAAGTTAATATTTAAATTGTTGCACTAATATAAGAATGCTATGAACATTTTTGTGTTAGCTCATGATAATTACATATGCATACAATTCCATAACATGAAGTTTAACAGGAAACAAAATACGTGTGCATGAACTATACAATGAAGACAGCGATTAATTTTTATGAAAGGTACAAAAGATCACGTGTTGTTCTGAGCAAAAGGAGGCTACTTTCACTAGAAAATAGCTGGGGAAGGCGCCAACGACTGAGCAACATTCACTGCTAATTAACAGTAGGAAACCACACACTTTAACCCTTATTTTTTAACTGATACCCAATAGTTTCACGTGTGTCCATTCATTTCCTCAACTGTGGTGTGAGCACCACGAGGACAAAACCGGGCCCCAACAGGCTGAGCCAATACGAGTGTGATCGTGAAGAGTCCGCAGTGGAAGCTGCAGCAGTGGACCTCTTCGCTGTGCCAGGCCACTGGAAAGTGACAGCGCGAGGGCAATGTCGAGGTAACCAGGGCCTAACCTCACTTTTCATTCCGAACGTGAAGGAAACTGAGGAACCGGGGACGGATGGGGGTATAGACACCCGCCTCGAAGTATCTCTCCACTAGCATTCACATTACTGCCAGGCCAGTAAACCTGGAGCCAAGGCATACAGGCGACCCCTATCCAAAGCGTTGCCTCCCAGTCTGGCCTCTTTTAGTGGCACCTCTTTGCCTTACGCCAATTTCGTAAGTAAGCGCAGAGACCAACCCAGAGGCTCCTCCAGCTCCGAAACCTGACGTGAAAACGCGCGGGGCTGCACAAACGGCAGCCATCTTTGATTAGGGCAAAACCACACCCTCGCACCCCACGGGCCACTCCCTCTCAGCGTCCCCAGGCTTTTCACCCACTAACGTAAGGCGTTAACCTTAGCGGCGGTGTTGAAGAAACACGCACAGAAGCCTGACTATCCATGACCCCGGAGGTGCCAGATCTTCCAATGTTAACATGGCGGCTAAATCCGAACAGCAAAAGAGCGCTGACGCCAATGAAGTCATGCTCGAAAAACGAGCGAGTCGGCGGGGCAGCGATGAAGTAATCTCGCGAGATCGAAGCCAGCCTCCGCTCGGCCCGGAAGCCTCGTCTGAGGGGGCGGAGGGGCGGAGGAGGGAGCGGGAGTCCGGCGAGAACCAGTGGAGGAGTCCGCCCGCTGTTGCCTGCGTAAGCGGAGCAGCGACTCCGGGCGGCTACGCCGCGGAATCGGCGTAGGCGGCTTTGGAGAATCGGCGGGCTGCGCTGCGCCCGGGCTGGTCGCGGAGGGGGGAGGGGATGTCGGTCAGTGCGAGATCCGCTGCTGCTGAGGAGAGGAGCGTCAACAGCAGCACCATGGGTGAGTCTCAGCTTTGGGCCGTCGCGACTCGGGTCGGCGGCTCGGGACGCTGGGGGGCTCTGCGGCCCCCCGATCGGGTGGTGGTGGGGGAAACGCCCTGAGGCGAGGCGCGGCGCTGGGGCGAAAGCAGGTGAGGTGGGGGGCGACGGCGGGCCCGGGGCGCGGCGGTGGCGGCGGACCCGGGGGGAGGGGAGGCGGCGGCAGTGACAGTTTGAATTGAATGTGTGGAGAACCGAGGCGGCGGCATTTCCTGTGCCGCGGCGGGCGGGCCCGGAGAGTGGAGAGACGTGAGCCGCGGCCTCCGCCGCCGGACCCCGAGCAGGGTCTCCTTTGCCGGGCCTCCGGCTCCGCGGCCCTGCTTCTTCGCGTCGGCGGCCGCAACTCCCGCGGCGGAGCTCCCCTCGTGGGGGAGTGGGCCTGGCGAGGAGGGTGGGAATGTGTGTGCGCGTCCGGGTGAGGGTGCTGTGTGGGCCGGCCCCGGGAGGGCGGCGGCGGGGAGGGAGGAAGAGGGATGCACCAGGCTGAAGCTGTGGTGCAGGCGGCGGCGGCTGCTGCAGCGGCTCCAGCGACCGTGTCGCCTCCTTGCTCCCCCTCCCCGGCTCTGGGGCTTCCTTTCCCCAGGCGCGGCCCCGGAGGCCGGTGGATGGCGGGCAAAGCTTGAATAAGGAGGATGAGGAGCCTGGTTTGGGCTTAATTTTTAAGAAAAGGGGAAAAGAGAACGTTTAGTAAGGGCGCCCTCCGGAGGAGCCGAAGGGCTGGGAAGGGTCTTTGGAAAAGGGAGGGAGTTGGAGATACGGACTGGCGATGTTTAAGGAAATTAAGTTTTGAAAATATTTAAGTATTTTCATTTCTTCCCTTAAGAAGCCCTTTCATTTCCTTTTCTCCTCCACGTATTGGAAAAAGAACGAGGCCATTTCATTCACATTTTCCACTCCCGAGTTCCATTTCATACTGTGTATATAGTAGGAACTAGCAACTGAAATTTTTCTAACACGTTTCCATTTGCTGAGTTACATTTTGAGAGTGCACTGTTTCATATCTGGGTTGTGAGGTCCAGGTGTTTGTTTAGATACTGAATTAGTTTATTCTTGCGACTTTATTGTTCTAGTTCAACTGTGGTTTCTCTTGGTGTTGTTACTTTGATGAAATGGAAGGATATTTTTCTGAGTACCCTTGGTAATCGAAATCAACAGGTAATCTAGATTCTAAAGCATTTTATGTATTTTTTAAGGTGATGAGTAAAGTCAATTCCCTACCCTTTATAAAAACTTGTTTATAAGCAAGTTTAGAAGGGAAGTTTTTTGGCATTAGGTGCACAGGTAGAGATGAAGTTTATGAAATCCTGATAGACTGAAGGATACTGCCTTAGCAGTATATAAACAATTACCAGTCTAGTTAATGTTTCTTGTATCTCTTATTCCTCCAAATAGCAGGGGAAGGAGCAGGGAGGAGGGGGGAACGGGGGCAGGAAACAATCTTTCATCCCACCCAGCTGTTCAGTGGGTGGGGCTAGAGGAGATTGGGTTGAGTGGAACTATGAAATAAATGTGGAAGCTCCGTAGATGGTTGTATGGTAGCATTGTGTCCTTCTGTGCTTGGACAGCATGACGGAGCCAGGTCTTCTCAATACAGTTGTTAAAAATATCACGTGCTCTTAGGCTCACAGAATTGAAGCTCATAACTGAAAAATTTATTGTGTGTTTATGGCAAGTAGATTTTAATTTGCAGAAACTATTACAATTGTGTAAAGTAAAAGTGTCTGGTTTCTGATTTTGATTTAGAGATATTCGATACATAACTACAGAAAAGGTAATTTATGTATCAGATACATATCAGTTACCAATAGCTTGTTTCAAAACTTTGTTATATAATTGATTCTTTGGATTTGCATATTTTCCCAAAGAAATAATCTTAAATAACTACATGTCAGGACTTCTGAGCTGTTCTGAGACAAGATAGGACCCCTGAAAGACCTTAGAGCAGTTGTAGAGGGTTAAAAATGACAATTCACATGGTAAAGAATCCTCCTGAGATAGGGAAGAGGAGGGTTCGATCCCAGGGTCAGGAATATCCCCAGGAGAAGGAAATGGCAATCCACTCCAGTATTCTTGCCTGGGAAATCCCATGGAAAGAGGAGCCTGGCGGGCTACAGTCCATGGGGTTGCAAAAGAGTTGGACATGGATTAGTGACTAAACAGCAACAAAAAATGATAAGGAGGAAGAGTTAGATTTCCAAGATCTCAATAATAGGGAGTGGTCAGATGAGTAGACCACTTGGTGTGAAGATAGTGGGTTAAGTTGGTTTCAGACTTTCTATAAATTGATGGTATATGTATTCACTATAGACTATTCTTGTATTTGCCAATAGAGTGTTATTATCTAATTAAATTATCAGCTGAGAGCATGTTTCACATTTTAAGCTAGTAAACTATTAGCTTAAACTATTAGCTTCAGTTGTTGATTAGAAGTAGAAACTTAATTTAACATTTGTACATTTTACTAAATTTTGAGACAAAACTTTTATTTTTCTGTACAGAGTTTGGACTCTAAATGACAAGATCTATTGCACAATGAAACTGATGTATAAAAAATGTGTTTTTGAGGAGTAGAATTTTAAGGTAGTATGATTATAAGTTAGACTTGCCAGATGAGAGCACACTGTTAAATGTAGACCTACATTTGGTCTCTACAGCAGTGTTTTGCAGACTGTGAGTTGAGACAAGTGGATGTTGAAATCAGTTTTGTGGATTTCTACCAATACTTCACAAAGTAGTAAAGAAATAAAAAATAGCAGTACATTGTAAAAATTTGGAGTGGTAAATTTTGTTGTGTAAGTATTGTATATTGTGTTGAGACATAACTTTTTTTTTTTTAATTGAGAACTGTGATCAAAAAAGTTTGTAAAAACACTTAGGGAGATGTGCAGTATGGATTGGTGAAGTTGAAGGTCTTTAAACTTTATGATAGAGGTCTTAGTGTGAGGATGTAAGGCTAAATGAAATTGTCTTATTTCTGATTCATTTATTGTGTACTTTATGTAGCTGGTGTGGTTAGAAAGATCTGAGATCTACTTTTCCTTGAGAGGAGGTCATCTCCCACAGTTATATAGAAAGCAGGGTGGGTTGCAAAAGAAGATAGTATTATATCATTAAATGTCTCTGCTCTTGACTTTGAGGAGAAAAAAATGTTTTTGGTCTTGTCCTTTTGCATTATGGAAGATGTGGAGAGCCAGATTTTGAGCATGAGCTTGGGTAAAAGGGACCAAAAAGGCAGCTTGGTTAGCATTCAGCGTTGAAGGCCTTAGATGAGACACACAAAAGGTCCTTGTAATTCATACTTGGTGCAGTGTATCTCTACAGAGATAGGGATTACAGATAGGGATTTGAGTTCAAAGTGTTAATAATAACAAATATAGTATAAGGACTAAGAAAAAAGACTTTGGTGTCAGACAGACATGCAGTCAAATCCTGGCTTTGCCACTTACTAGATGTATAAGTCAATGATAGGTTTAGGTTACTGCTGCTCAAACAGTGTTATTTTATTTTTTTAAATTTCCAATTCACTATTAACTGACACAATTGTAAAGTACAAGTTATTGCAAGTTATTTTTACTAATGCAGATGAAATTTTAAAAGGCAAAAATACAAGCCCCAATTTTTAAAGATCCACTAGACATAAAGTTATTCTGGTATAAAAATTTTCATTTCTGTGTTCTACATTTGTACTTCTCTGGTGTAAACCATTGAACAATCAGACTGGTTCCTCTATAGACTATGCTTCGAATAGTTCTGGGTTAAACCATGGTGCAGTAACAAATAGACCTAAAAATCTTAGTGACAGTAGTTTAAAGATGGGGTCATGCCTGTCCTGAAGTTTGTGTATTTTATTTTAAGCAATGTTTTTTAATTTCAGAAGTACTTTGCAGATTGAGGAGAGTACATAAGTATCCTCTGAGGTTGGGAGTAAAGCCTAATCTTGCCTACTTTATTCTGAAGTGTATTTTAGGTATTTATGTGACATTTATTTTAGATATTCCTGTGACATTTGCATTTTATCTGTATTTGTTTGACTTGTATACAAATGAAACTCGCTCAGATGTGTCCAACTCTTTTGTGACTCCATGGACTGTTTTCCGCCAGGCTCCTCTGTCCATGGGATTCTCCATGCAGGAATACTGGAGTGGGTTGCCATTTTCCTTCTCCAGGGGATCTTCCAAACCCAGAGATTGAACCTGAGTCTCCTGCATTGCAAGCAGACTCGTTACCATCTGAGCCACCAGGGAAGACCCATATACAATATAAAGATAATCTCCCCCTCCTTCTTCCTTACCAGGGTGGGATTAAAAATTGACTTTACTGAAGATTTGTTAATTCTGTTGTTTTGTTTACCTCTGGGGCCACAACTAAGTACTTTTGATAGCTTCATTTGAGATGAGGCTCAGATCAGTGTTTCTCAGGCTGGGCAAGAGTGCAGTTTGGCGTTTTTAATTTGGAAGGAGTGGACTGTCTTGTGCATTGTACAATGTTGACCAGCATCCCTGGCCTCTACTAACTAGATACCAGTAGCAGTTCATCCTCCCCAGCGATGACAATGAAAAAAATGTCTCCAGACATTGCCAAATGTCACCTGGGAGAGCCAGTTTGAGAACCACCATACTAGGTGATGAAGAACCCTTGAAAGATTATAGCAGATGGAGAAGAAAAAAAGTCTTTGTTAAACATCTGGTTTATAATTCTTCCTGCCACTTGGTATTTCTCAAACTTAGAAATCAGAATCACCTAGGTAGCTAGTGCTCATTTCACATGCTAGCAAGGTAATTCTCAAAATCCTTCAAGCTAGTATTCAGCAGTACCTGAATGGAGAAATTCCAGATGTACAAGCTGGGTTTAGAAAAGGCAAAGGAACCAGAGATCAAATTGCCAACATTCATTGGGTCTTAGAAAAGCAAGGGAATTCCAGAAAAACATCTGCTTTTGCTTCATTGATTATGCTGAATTCTTTGTGTGGATACTTTAAAATTCTTAAGAGATGGGAATAGCAGACCACCTTACCTGTCTCCCAAGAAACCTATTTGCAGGTTAATAAGCAACAGTTAAAACCAGTTATAGAATGACAGATTAGTTCAAAATTGGGAAATGGGTATGTCAAGTCTGTGTGTTGTCACCCTGCTTATTTAACTTGCATGCAGAGTACATTGTGCAAAATGCCTGGCTGGAATCAAGATTGCCAGGAGAAATATCAACAACCTCAGATATGCAGATGATACCCCTCTAATGGCAGAAAGTGAAGAGAAACAAAAGAGCCTCATGATGAAAGTGAAAAAGGAGAGTGAAAACCTGGCTTAAAATTCATAATTCAAAAAACTAAGATCATGGCATCTGGTCCCATCACTTCATGGCAAATAAATAGATGGGGGGAAAGTGGAAACAGTGACAGACTTTATTTTCTTGGGCTCCAAAATCATTGTGGGTGGTGACTGCAGCCATGAAATTAAAAGACTCTTGCTCCTTGGAAGAAAAACTATGACAAACCTAGACAGCATATTAAAAAGCAGAGATATCACTTTATTGACAAAGGTCCATATAGTCAAAGTTGTGGTTTTTCTGGTAGTCCTGTGTGGATGTAAGAGTTGAACCATAAGGAAGTCTGTGCACCGAAGAATTGGTGCTTCCAAATTGTGGTGCTGGAGAAAACTCTTGCGAGTCCCTTGAATAGAGAGGAGTAGGTATCATTTCTTGAATAGGTAATTTAAAACATGAAATTGAGAGGCCTGTGGGACAGCTAAATGAGCATAGTAGAGTCTCAATAATGCCAGGAGAGACATCTAGGATGGAAAATAAACATTTTAAGGTTTTTGTAAATTTATTCATCTGTGCTTTGAATTTTTATGTTTAATAATTGAATGTCTATATTGAAGAAAAGCCATACTCTAGTTTGGTGAATAAATTTTTTTATATTTTTATAAGATTTGGTAGTTTTACTTTGGAGAGCAAACTTGAAGGAAATTAGAATAAAGTGATTTTTGTGAAACTTATGTGTTCTTCACAGCTAGACAGACTGAGGTTAATAATTTCTTAAATAGTACTAAAATGTCTAGTTATTAAAAATTTTTACTGGTACTTTCAAAGCAGTAGCTGTTTGAAACTGCTAGTATTTCTTTATATGAGTGACTTTTTTATTATATGTTTAAATTGTTCATTCAGAGTATAATCAGAGTTCTTCCTTTTTTGAGGAAGCTTTTGGTATATATTGTCAATCAGTTTTCGAAAATACTAGAAATATTTTGAGTGAGGTAATTATTTGTGCAAGAGGAGGCAAAATCTTCATAGCAATCTTAGTGCTTTCTGGTTATTCTATTATAATGACTAGGGTACTACCTCATTTGTTACATGTTTTTGGGTCTATACAAGGAAAATTTTTTTCAGTAACTAGTCTTACCTTAAAGCATCAACATTTTAAACCATTTTTAATTTTAAAAAGTTTAATAGGTATATTTAGTTCTTTGGTGATTAAATACATTAACCAAGAGGGGAAAAAAGCCACTAAATTATTAATATTTCAATCACTGAAGTTTGATTTGTTTTCTTAATTACATACTTTTTTTCATGGTTGTGATTAGTGGTATATTAGTGGTTAGTGGTTCTCAACCCTGGTTTATTAATCTATATATAGGTTATTTTAAGTATGTATATGGTGTTTCTAATATTGATATTCCAACTGTCTAGCCATTTTATTATTTCAAGATGTTCAGTTTCATTATTTTAGAACTATAAATAGTATGAAAAGAGTTATCCTTAATCCTCCTCTGCCTTCCCCAATTATTTTCCTAGGGCATTTGTTAGTTTAGTATCTTAAACTTGTTTTTAATTTATATTTTTCATATTATTGGAGAAAGGCATTTGTTATGTATAATCCATTTAGCTTCTCTACTTTCATAAGAATATACTGAACTTGTTAAAATCACTGTCAGGAATATTTGGTTTTGTGCTATGACTTATATATGGGACTGTTAAATAATGCAATATGAGAGTCATTTTTGTTTTTAAATTATACATAGTTTTTCACATTTTTGTGCTCTCAGGAATGTACCTAACTTCTCCTGTCCTTGAAGTTTGTAGCTGTTCAGCTTGCTGATAATAATCTTTGTATTTTAGCTGCTCGGTCATTATTTCCTGGTTCATTTCTTTATTGAAGTTCTGCTCTCTGTTAAGTATTGGGTTAGATTTCCATTTTAATTCCCAGCTACATTCTGTTTTTGTTTGTTTTTTTAATTAAAAAAACAACAACAACAACATGGCAGCCCAGATATGGTGACTAACAGGTCAGGCATGACAGCAAGATGGAAGCAGTGTCAGGTTTGGAAACACAATGCCATAGTTCCCTAGAGGCAGCTCTGAACTTACAGCTTGTATTTCATTTCTGCCTTAGCTATTGGTTTTGTTGCAGGTAAGGGAACCCCTTCCAGGCCCCAAGAGTGGGCTCTTGTCTAACACTCGGAAACGAATGGTCCGAGGACACACGTGCTGACAAAGCAAGAGACTTTACTGGAAAAGGGCGCCCAGGGGGAGAGCAGAAGGGTGAAGAACCCCAGGAGAACTGCTCTGCTTCCTGGCTGTCAGTCTCAGGTTTTATGGTGATGGAATTAGGTTCCAGATTGTCTTTGGCCAGTCATTCTGACTCAAGAGTCCTTCCTGGTGGCCCTTCCATTGCTCAGCCAATATGGATGCCAGCAAGAAGTATTCTGGGAAGTTAATTCCCAGTTATATTTTGTACAGTGTATTCTGACAGCTGAGTGAAAAGGGAAGACATTTAAGTAGAAATGATTTTTGTTTTATGGATGTATAAAATAATGTGCAAATAGAAAACAACTAAGGAAACCAAAATACATACTCATTGTATAATTTGCAAAACCAAATTTGCTCTGAGTACAACTTGTAGTCTGGGTTCTGATTGCTGAGAAGGGCAAATTGAGTAAACATGAGAACTTGGCATGAAAGAATGAAATTGTTGCCATTTCCTTTTCTAGGGGATCTTCCCTACCCAGGAGTCAAACCTGGGTCTCCTGCATTGCAGGCAGATTCTTTATTAACTGAGCCACCAGGGAAGCCCCAATCTTAGAACTGTAGTCAATCCTGTCATGTTTTGTATTAGAATATAAAAGTTGATCTAATACAGAAAAGTAAGAGTTACTTAACCAGTTGCTTAATTCAGGTGTGAGCCTACAAAATGACTAGAATGACTTATCTGGTAAGTTATTGTTTTTTAGTCTTTAAGTTGTGCCCAACTCTGCAACCTCATGGACTGTGTAGCACACCAGGCTCCTCTGTCCTCTGTCTCCCAGAGTTTGCTCAAATTCATGTCCATTGAGTTGGTGGTGCTGTCTAACCATCTCATCTTCTGCCACCCCTTTCTCCTTTTGCCCTCAATCTTTCCCAGTATCAGGGTCTTTTCCAGAGTTGACTATTCGCATCAAGTGGCCAAAGTATTGGAGCTTCAGCTTCAGCAACAGTCCTTCCAATAGGAACCACTCAGCGATTGATTCCTTTAGGATTGACTGGTTTGATCTTGCAATCCAGGGAACTCTCAAGAGTCTTCTCCAGCACCACAGTTCAAAAGCATCAGTTCTTTGGTGCTCAGCCTTCTTATTGTCCAACTCTCACATCCATGCATGACTGCTGGAAAAATCATAGCTTTGACTGTGTGGACCTTTGTCAGCAAAGTGATGTCTCTGCTTTTTAATATGCTGTCTAGGTTTGTCGTAGCATTCTTTCCAAGGAGCAAGGATCTTAATTTCATGGCTGCATTCACCATCCACAGTGATTTTGGAGCCCACAAAATCAAATCTGTCCCTGCTTCCACTTTTTCCTCTTATATTTGCCATGGAGCGATAGGACCGTATACCATGATCTTAGTTTTTTTTTTTTTAATTTATCTGTTTTTAATTGAATGATAATTGCTTTACAGAATTTTGTTGTTTTCTATCAAACATCAACATGAATCAGCCAGATCTTAGTTTTTTTTAATGTTGAATTTCACAGCAGCGTTTTCATTCTCCTCTTTCACCCTCATCAGGAGACTCTTTAGTTCTTTTTCACTTTCTGCCATTAGAGTGATGTCATCTGTGTACCTGAGGTTGTTGATATTTCTCCCGGCAATTTGGCAAGTAGACCCACGAAAAATACTTGTTTGTGTTTGATCATGGTGCTGTGCTGTTAAAAAGATAATTACACAGATGTTGTTCCTTTTTTTTTCACATTTCTGAAAGTTTGAAATAATCATAGACTTGCTGAAAAGTTGCAGCCTCTATCCTTTTGAAACTTAAGTATTTGGTGAACATGGAGGAAGTGCAAAGATAATACCAAAAACATGCATATACAATGTTGTGAGATAAATAGGCCATCAACATTAGTACTGGCTAGGAACAAGTGAAAAGGGGAAAGTTTGATGCTTGATGGAGACACCTTTTACTTGAAATTATGTTGAAGGGTTTTGGCTAGGGCTTGGAGATTCCAGTGCTTTTTAATTGAAGGACGAGGGGATTCAGTTTAACTAGTGTCACTAGTGGATGCCATTTAACAAATTAAAATCTAACTAGGGTGAATAAAAGACTGTTCTCATTTCATTTAATGAATCTGTAATACAGATTGTTGTACTAAAATATTACTTTCATAAAATAATCGACCTATTGTAGAACTTTAAATATCTATTTATAATATAGCCTTCTAAGGTCCTTGTTTTTTAAAAAAAAAAAAACAAACTTATTTCCTAGGCCCTACCAGAACATTCTAATTCCCTACTTCTAGGCTTAGGACCTAGGTAATTTAAAATTACCTTGTTTTTATCAAGCTTCCCAGATGTTTCTGATTATAGCCAGGTTTGGAAATCATTTAACTGCAAGATAACAGTCCAGAGGCCTTGATAATAGCTGTTGTCTATTGCACAACCACTGTAACAACTGTTGTTTATTGTGCTTATTGTATCTGAAGTGCCAAATATTTCAAGTATTTCATATATATCTTATGATAACCTCATAAATACGTTGTCCCAGTCTAAGGCTCAGAAAGGTTATGTAGCTTACCCATCCAGAGTATAGCTCCAAGTTACAGCAGGTACTAGATTTCAGATTTCTAGCTATATTTTTACAGTGGTCCACACAAAATCACTGCAGATGGTGATTGCAGCCATGAAATTAAAAGACACTTAGTCCTTGGAAGAAAAGTTATGACCAACCTAGATAGCATATTCAAAAGCAGAGACATTACTTTGCCGACTAAGGTCCGTCTAGTCAAGGCTATGGTTTTTCCAGTGGTCATGTATGGATGTGAAGAAGGCTGAGCTCCGAAGAATTGATGCTTTTGAACTGTGGTATTGGAGAAGACTCTTGAGAGTCCCTTGGACTGCAAGGAGATCCAACCAGTCCATTCTGAAGGAGATCAACCTGGCATTTCTTTGGAAGGAATGATGCTAAAGCTGAAACTCCAGTACTTTGGCCACCTCATGCGAAGAGTTGACTCATTGGAAAAGACTCTGATGCTGGGAGGGAGTGGGGGCAGGAGGAGAAGGGGACAACAGAGGATGAGATGGCTGGATGGCATCACTGACTCGAGGGATGTGGGTCTGAGTGAACTCCGGGAGTTGGTGATGGACAGGGAGGCCTGGTGTGCTGCAATTCATGGGGTTGCAAAGAGTCGGACACAACTGAGCGACTGAACTGAACTGAACACCCTTATCTATGGAGGATACATTACAAGGTCCTCAGTGGATGCTTGAAACCACAGATAGTAATACTGAACCCTGTCTGTACTGTTTTTTTCTATACATACATACATACTTAGGATAAAGTTAAACTTATAAATTAGACACAGTAAGAAATGGACAATAGCTAATAATAAAGCAGAACAATTGTAACAATATACTGTAATAATGGTGGTTATAAAAATGTGATCTCTCTCTCAAGTTCAACTCTGCCAGAAATGTGGCAGTGGCTTCTTCATTGGCAGACTCAGCCTCTCCAACAATTTTTACATTTTTCAGTTGAAATCTATTCTTGAGTCTATGTAACCATTTCATATTGGAGTAAATGGCTTGGTGTCGTTTTAGGGGATCCCTTGCTTGCTAAAGTTGTCATACAGGCTGCATGCTTTCTGGTGTGACCTGTTGCCATCATTTGTAACATGTTTTATGTTCATGTCTTCCACCCATAGATTTAATGCCTTTTCCATCCTGACTTTTCCATTTATCTTGCACTATGACTTTTCCTTTTCCATTTATCAGGCACTGTTGCAGTTTGAAGTGTATCAGCAAACGTAGCATAAATTTTTTTTCCTCTTTTTCAATTTCATGGATAGAAGATTCCTTTTAAGGTACAATTTCTTTTTCCTTATTAAATCAAGACCTTCACTTTTCGTTTATGGAAAGTACTTTTATAGCTTCTCTTTCATATATGCAAATTGCCAGAATTTCAACTCTTGTTCTTTGGGGCCATTATTAAGTAAAATTATGAAGTGAGGGTTACTTGAACACAAGCATTGCAATATCATAACGGGTGATCTGGTTATACTGAGAAGGCTAAGTGACCAATGGGCAGGATATACAGAACAGAGGGATGAGTCACATCATAGGCTGGACAGAGCAGGACAGCACAGGAAGGTGTGAGATGTCATCATGCTATTCAGAACAACACGCAATTTAAAACTGATGAATTGCTTATTTCTGGAATTTTCCATTTAATATTTTCAGACCACAGTTAACAGCTGGTAGCTGAAACCTTGGAAAGCAAAACTTGAGGTGAAGGGGGACTCTTATTGATGTACGATTATCTTATATATTTTTTAATTAAAAACTTGGGTAGTCATTTTAGGGTCTCTTTGCTTGGCTTTTTCCTTCTATTTAGATCAAATCATGTTTTGTATTCTTTCTTTGCTTATGCTGTTCTTACCTATCTTGAAGTCACATCCATCCATTAACGAAGGCCCACCTCAAAACTACTCATTCTGGGAAGCTTTTTCCATCTTTGATCCTTTCCCTAACTTAAACTCCTTGAAGACTACTCTCCTAGTAGGTAACAGCATTGTCAATTTGTAAAAATATATTTTCAGTTACTATTTATGCTAATATTACAAATATTGTGGGGGGTGTAGTTAGTTGCAGTATTGTGATGGGTAGCATGCTTTTCTGAGCCCTTTGCTGATCTCTGGCATTACTACGTATTGTACTGCTCTTGAGTAGAATGTTGTTTGTGCGCGCGTGTGTGTGTGTGTGTGTGTGTGTGTGGTTAGCAGAAACACAAGAGAACAAATCCATACTTTTATTTGTTTGCTTTTCAATGAGTTTAAATCCTCAAAGGGTACAGCATCACAGAGTCTGTGTCCAGCGGCCTTAGCAAGAAGGCTGCTTCGGAATTTGGCACAAACCATGCCACTGTTTACCTGAGCATGAGTTGTCTTTCCCCAGATTACTCTGGTTTTGTTCGGTTTGCTGCCAAGAGTTACTGTGGTGTTCTTTGCTTTGTATACATAAGTACGTCTCTTGCCTAGATAGAATTCAGTTTCATCTCAAGCATATATACCTTTGATTTTCAGGAGAGCTGTGTACTCCCTCTTGGTTCCATAGACCCCTCTTATAGCCAGCAAAAGTGGCCTTGGGCCACAGCCTTCCAGACATATTTGTTGTTTTAGAAGTCCTGTTCCCAGCAGGCCTCCACAGGGTCCAAGATGGCTGAAAGAGAGACCATTATTTTTATAATGGAATAAATTAACAGACCTAGGTTATGGAAAAAGTTAGAATTTTCTGTTTTGAGGTTTCAGATTACTTTGGCTGCTTCAGTAGCTCTACAAGGCAGGCTTTTCAAATCTTCTGTTGTAGAGTAAATTTATAAACATACAGCAACATTTATCATAATAAATTAGTAATTTCAGCAGTAATGTAATTTAGTTTGCAGTACAATTTTTTAACTAGTATTTTCTTAGAACTTTGTTAGTCTGCTAGGACTGCCATTACAGAAAACCACCGATGAGGTGGCTTAAACAACAGACATTTGTTTCCTCACAGTTCTGGAGGCTGGAAGTCCAGTATTAAGGTGCTAGCAGATTTGGTATCTGAGAAGGGTCTTCCTGAATTACATATGGCCACCTTCTGTCTGTGTCCTCACGTGGCCTTTGTGCATCCTCTAGAGGAGAAAGGGTTATCTCCAGTGTGTCTTCCTCTTCTTGTAAGGATACCGGCTCCACATGATGGGCCCTACTCTTATGACCTCCTTTAACCTTAGTTACCCCCCTTAAGGCCCTATCTCCCAGATACAATTACATTGGGATTAGGGCTTCATCATAAGAGTTTTGGGTGTATGCAGTTTGGCCTGTAACAGGAATTGAATTTCTGTTTTCCTGTGTATGGTGGTGTACTAGCTATAGAAATTTTTTTAAAAAATCAGATAATAAATTCTTTGTTTCTACACCTTTTTATTAGGCAAGTAATGTTAAGATGAATATCAGTTGAACATTTTATGAGTCATGGGAATCAGTATTTTGGCAGGAAATGGCTTTAAAATCTTTTAGAAGCTGGCTTGAGAGGTATATGCTTGAAATAATTTGAACTCTTTGCTAAAACTGTGTTATGTACAGAATGCATATATATCATGAGTACACAAGGTACAGTAGTGACTGATTAAAATGGACCAAAGTAAATCCTTTAAAAATTTTGCCTATGTTATTAAAACTTGCTTTTTTCATCCTTCTATTTTCACAAGATCTCAAGATGGGAAGATGTATTGTCATTTAACCTAATTATGCAAATAATACTCTTACTTCCCCCTGCAACATGCCTGTGACTGTAACTCTGACTAGTATTATAGCCACAAGCATATATGGCTGTTAAGCACTTGAAATATTGCTAGTCTGAATTGACATTTGGTATAAGTGAAAATGCACAGAGGATTTTGCAAAGACTTAAAGAATATAAAATATCTAATTCATTTTTATATTGATTACATGTGGAAATAATGTCTTGGATATATTGAGTTAAAGAAAAAATTTATTATTACAATGGAGTTTTTGTTGTTCAATTGCTAAGTTGTGTCTGACTCTTTGTGACATTATGGACTGCAGCACACCAGACTTCCATGTCCTTCACTATCTTCTGGAGTTTGCTCAGACTCATTTCCATTGGTGATGCCATCCAATTGAGTTTACTTATTTGTTTTTACTTTTTTAAATGTGGCTTCTAGAAAATTTAAAATTGCATATATGACTTGTGTTATATTTCTAACAAACAGAGCTGATTTAGTCTGTTAAACTCAGCTGCCTTCTCAGATAACACATTTCATCTTTGAATAGATGTCACTATTAATTTTTTTCTTCCTATTTTTATATGTATCGGTCTTTGATATTTGCATTCAGATATTCTCATTTACTCCCTAGGACCAAAAAGATAAGTCTGATTTATCTTTTTAATATTATTGCTTTGTAGCTTGAAGACAGCTATCTTTATTTGTGACTTTAGTCTTTCCATTTTCTTTAACAGCATTTATATGGTAGAGAGTCATATCCCTCCAGCCAATTTTACTCCCCTTTGAACTTCATTTGGTACATAACCCTGCTAATACCAGGACTGAAATGAATATCTTGTGATCTTAAAATTGCAGATTGAATCTATCTTTTGTGACCTTCTACGTGCTATATAAATCTGTTAATGAGGCATAAAGTTAAGTTACCTTTTAGGGAAACCTTAATTCTTATACTGACATAGAGAGTATACTGTCAACTCAGATGTCTCTACCTTTTCCCCTTGTGCTGCCAGTATTTTATCTTGCTTCTTCAGGATATTTTTTGTTTCTTAATTAGACGTACTTGATTGAGTGGGTGAAATGTGTCCCTCCTCCTCATTTGCAGTCCCATTTTATAGTTGTGTCCTTAACTGAAACTTTATCCTTTAGATTGTGGTTTGAGGGTGGGAAAAAGGGCACAATTGGATCCATATATTTCTGTAGCAGATTTCATTTGGGTTCTGAATGTGTCATATAAAGTATTTATTAACTTTTTCAGCTTTTATCATGTGTATACTTAAAGTGTATCTTTTGTTTTCATCACAATATTAAATAATGTCCAGTTCAGTTGCTCAGTTGTGTCCGACTCTCTATGACTCCATGGACTGCAGCATGGCAGGCCTCCCTGTCCATCACCAACTCCTGGAGTTTACTCAAACTTGTGAGTTGGTGATGCCATCCAACCATCTAATCCTCTGTTGTCCCCTTCTCCTCCTGCCTTCAATCTTTCCCAGCATCTGGGCTTAATTAAGGATGGAGTCTTGTGGTATATAATTTTTCTGAAGTTGATATACAACTAATCAGCTATTAATTCATCTTATTAGTCCTCCAGGTTTTATTTCTCTGCCTTGCCCCTGTTCACATCATGATTAAAATCTTGTCTGAATTACCTCGTATAATTTCTTTCTTTGCAGTCTAATGAATATGTCAGAAATGGAAAATAAGATCTGATTGATAAAGAAGAAAAACCCACACTAACTTGTGAATAACATTTGCTTTCTGTTTGATTTTTTTTTTTTAATGAAAATGCTTTAGGTTTCTTAATAATAACTTTGGAAAATAGAAATAATATAAAAGTGAATTACCCCCAAATCCAGTTAGCAAAATATAACCAGTATTAAAATTTGTATGTATCTTCTTTTTGGCTTTTTTCTTCGTCAGCTTAAAAAATTTTGATAGTGGTGCATGGTTACTTTTCTCTTGGGTAAATAGTTAGCCTAAGTTATAGGTAGGTGTATATGTACCTTCTTAAGAAATTGCTAAACCATTTTGTAACATAAATGTTAACATTTATGTTCCCATCAAGAGTTTGTAAAAATTTTTAGTAGTTTCACATACTAACTCCTGGGATGGCCACCCTTACTAATTTTAGCCATTCTAGTGGAATAACTAGTGGATAAAACATTGTGATTATAATTGTCATTTTGCTAATGAGTAATGTCTTCCACTGGAGAAGGAAATGGCAAAGCACTTCAGTATTCTTGCCTTGAGAACCCAATGTATGAAAAGGCAAAATGATAGGATACTGAAAGAGGAATTCCCCAGGTCGGTAGGTGCCCAAGATGCTACTGGAGATCAGTGGAGAAATAGCTCCAGAAAGAATGAAGGGATGGAGCCAAAGCTAAAACAATACCCAGTTGTGTATGTGACTGGTGATAGAAGAAAGGTCTCATGCTGTAAAGAGCAATATTGCATAGGAACTTGGAATGTTAGATCTATGAATCAAGGCAAATTGGAAGTGGTCAAACAGGAGATGGTGAGAGTGAATGTCGACGTTTTAGGAATCAGCTAACTAAAACGGACTGGAATGGGTGAATTTAACTCAGATGACCATTATGTCTACTACTGTGGGCAGGAATCCCTTAGAAGAAATGGAGTAGCCATCATGGTCAACAGAAGAGTCCGAAATGCAGTGGTTGGATGCAATCTCGAACACGACGGAATGATCTCTGTTTGTTTCCAAGGCAAACCATTCAATATCACGGTAATCCAGGTCTATGCCCCAACCAGTAACGCTGAAGAAGCTGAAGTTGAATGGTTCTATGAAGACCTACAAGGCCTTTTAGCCAAAAAAGATGTCCTTTTCATTATAGGGGATTGGAATGCAAAAGTAAGAAGTCAAGAAACACCTGGAGTAATAGGCAAATTTGGCCTTGGAATATGGAATGAAGCAGGGCAAAGGCTAAGAGTTTTGCCGAGAGAATGCACTGGTCATAGCAAACACCCTCTTCCAACAAGACAAGAGAAGACTCTACACATGGACATCACCAGATGGTCAAAACCAAAATCAGATTGATTATATTCTTTGCAGTCAAAGATGGAAAAGCTCTATACAGTCAGCA
The DNA here is from genome assembly GCF_042477335.2 of Ovis canadensis. Taxonomy (NCBI): domain Eukaryota; kingdom Metazoa; phylum Chordata; class Mammalia; order Artiodactyla; family Bovidae; genus Ovis; species Ovis canadensis. Next base: position 76,209,997 of record NC_091248.1, on the reverse strand, counting down.
AAAACAAGACCAGCAGCTGACTGTGGCTCAGATCATGAACTCCTTATTGCCAGATTCAGATTTAAATTGAAGAAAGTGGAGAAAACCACTAGACCATTCAGGTATGACCTAAATCAAATCCCTTATGATTATACAGTGGAAGTGAGGAATAGAGTTAAGGGACTAGATCTGATAGAGTGCCTGATGAACTATGGACGGAGGTTTGTGACATTGTGCAGGAGACAGGGATCAAGACCATCCCCATGGAAAAGAAATGCAAAAAAGCAAAATTGCTGTCTGAGGAGGCCTTACAGATAGCTGTGAAAAGAAGAGAAGCTAAAAGCAAAGGAGAAAGGAAAGATAGAAGCACCTGAATGCAGAATTCCAAAGCATAGCAAGAAGAGATAAGAAAGCCTTCCTGAGCAATCAGTGCAAAGAAATAGAGGGAAAAAACAGAATGGGAAAGACTAGAGATCTCTTTAAGAAAATTAGAGATACCAAGGGAACATTTCATGCAAAGATGGGCTCGATAAAGGACAGAAATGGTATGGACCTACAGAAGCAGAAAATATTAAGAAGAGATGGCAAGAAAACAGAGAAGAACTATACAGAAAAGATCTTCACGACCACAATGGTGTGATCACTCACCTAGAGCCAGACATCCTGGAATGTGAAGTCAAGTGGACCTCAGAAAGCATCACTAGGAAGAAAGCTAGTGGAGGTGATGGAATTCCAGTGGAGCAATTTCAAATCCTGAAGGATGATGCTGTGAAAGTGCTGCACTCATATGCCACCAAATTTGGAAAATTCGGCAGTGGCCACGGGACTGGAAAAGGTCAGTTTTCATTCCAATCCCAAAGAAAGGCAATGCCAAAGAATGCTCAAACTACCGCACAATTGCACTCATCTCACACGCTAGTAAAGTAATACTTAAAATTCTCCAAGCCAGGCTTCAGCAATATGTGAACCATGAACTTCCTGATGTTCAAGCTGGTTTTAAAAAAGGCAGAGGAACCAGAGATCAAATTGCCAACATCCACTGGATCATTGAAAAAGCAAGAGAGTTCCAGAAAAACATCTATTTCTGCTTTATTGGCTATGCCAAAGCCTTTGATTGTGTGGACCACAATAAACTGTGGAAAATTCTGACAGAGATGGGAATACCAGACCACCTGACCTGCCTCTTGAGAAACCTATATGCTGGTCAGGAAGCAACAGGTAGAACTGGACATGGAACAGCAGGCTGGTTCCAAATAGGAAAAGGAGTACATCAAGGCTGTATATTGTCACCCTGCTTATTTAACTTCTATGCAGAGTACATCATAAGAAATGCTGGACTGGAAGAAGCACAAGCTGGAATCAGGATTGCCAGGAGAAATCTCAGTAACCTCAGATATGCAGATGACACCACCCTTACGGCAGAAAGGGAAAAGGAACTAAAAAGCCTCTTGATGAAAGTGAAAGAGGAGAGTGAAAAAGTTGGCTTAAAGCTCAACATACAGAAAATGAAGATCGTAGCATCTGGTCCCATCACTTCATGGGAAATAGATGGGGAAACAATGGAAACAATGGCTGACTTTATTTTTCTGGGCTCCAAAATCACTGCAGATGGTGATTGCGGCCATGAAATTAAAAGACAATTACTCCTTGGAAGGAAAGTTATGACCAATCTAGATAGCATATTCAAAAGCAAAGACGTTACTTTGCCAACAAAGGTCCGTCTAATCAAGGCTATGGTTTTTCCATGGTCATGTATGGATGTGAGAGTTGGACTGTGAAGAAAGCTGAGCGCCGAAGAATTGATGCTTTTGAAGTGTGGTGTTGGAGAATACTCTTGAGAGTCCCTTGGACTGCAAGGAGATCCAACCAGTCCATTCTGAAGGAGATCAGCCCTGGCTGTTTTTGGAAGGAATGATGGCTAAAGCTGAAGCTCCAGTACTTTGGCCACCTCATGTGAAGAGTTGACTCATTGGAAAAGACTCTGATGCTGGGAGAGATTGGAGGCAGGAGGAGAAGGGGATGACAGAGGATGAGATGGCTGGATGGCATCACCGACTTGATGGACATGAGTCTGAGTGAACTCCGGGAGTTGGTGATGGACAGGGAGGCCTGGCGTGCTGTGACTCATGGGGTCGCAAAGAGTCGGACATGACTGGGCGACTGAACTGAATTAAATGATGTTGAGGATCTTATCATGTGCTTGTTTGCCATCTGTATGTCTTTGATGGTCTGTTGAAATATTTGGTCCATTTTTAAGTTGTATTGTCTAATGAGTTGTATATTTTAGATACTAGTTCTTTGTTGCATTATGCAAATAACTTATTTCTCATCATATCTTTATCTACTATCAATAATTCTTATCTGCCACAAATATTGCTGTACTGCTTTCCTTAGTAATGATTTTCTGGGGTTATTTTGGCTGCTCTGCATGGTTTGCACGATCTTAGTTCCCTGACCAGGGATGAACCCATGGAATTCTTTTATAAGAAATAATTGTTCTGTCTCACACATTCATTCATTCAGTTATTTATTAATACTGTAGGACACATAAATATTAATTTTGTCATTGTTTATTGCTCAGATTATCCTGAATCTGACTATTGGAAGCTCTTTGCTGTTAGCTCGTATTCATCTTTCAACATGCCTCATCATTTGTTTTGGAGCACTTCTTTATTTTCTGGTTTGTCTTTTATTTTTCTTCCTCAGGCCTGGAATTGATCATTTTTCAATGAGTTCGGGTTCCTTTTATCTCAGAATAGTGTTTAGAAGCCAAGGTCTCAGGTCTAAAAGTGCTAGTTGCTCCTACTTCTAGGTGTTTTGAACAAATAGATCTAAGAACTTGTATTTTTTGACCTATCTCTGTGTAAATATATTTGTTCATATATATTAAAAACTGTGAATTCATACTGATAAGCCAGTTTTAATCTACTGACACCAGATTCAGTCTAGCCTTTCTTTTTTCCTTATTTGTAACTCCTTTTTCCAGCAGTGGAAAACTTGGCTCTTATCTACAATTTATTTATTATTTGTTCAGTTCTGGTATACATGTAAATGTAATTTCAGAGTTACTATTATAAATATATTTACTTCCTAGAGTGTGGTATTGTGTACACCTCTTTTTGTCTTTAGTCTCATACTGTATAGGCACCATACTGGTGTCCAATGTTCTGTTCTTACCTGTTTTGTTCATTGCTGTTATGTTACTCATTTGAAATATAGTTTTGTTACTGCTGCTTATCCATTTTGAGTCCTTCTCACATTCTGGCAGGTTTTGGTTCTTTTTTTCATTGGGATATACGAAATGTTGTTCAGTTGCTAGCTCATGTCTGAGTCTTTGTGACCCCATGAACTGTAGCTCACCAGGCTTCTCTGTCCTCCACTATGTCTGGCAGTTTGATCAGATTCATGTCTGTTCAGTTGGTGAGGCTATCTAACTATCTTGTCTTCTGCTGCCCCCTTCTTCTTTTGCCTTTAGTCTTTCCCAGCATCAGGGTCTTTTCCAGTGATCAGCTCTTCGCATCAGGTGGCCAAAGTATTGGAGCTTCAGCTAAGCCTCAGTCCATCCAATGAACATTCAAGGTTGATTTCCTTTAGAATTGATTACTTTGATCTCCTTGCTGTCCAAGGGACTCTCAAGAGTTTTCTCCAGCACCACAATTTGAAAGCATCAGTTCTTAGATGCTCAGCCTTCTTTATGGTCCAGCACTCATATCCACACATGGAAAAAAGCTATGGAAAAACCATAGCTTTGACTGTATGAACCTTTGTTGGCCAAGTATTACATCTCTTCTTTTTTATACGCTGTCTAGGTTTGTCGTAGCTTTACTTCCAAGGAGCAAGTGTCTTTTAATTTCATGGCTGCAGTCACCATCTGCAGTGATTTTGGAGGCCAAGAAAATAAAGTCTGTCACTGTTACTCCATTTTTGCCCCATCTGTGGCTTCCCAGGAGGTGATATTGGTAAAGAACTTGCCTGCTAGTGCAGGAGACATAAGTGATAAGAGTTTGATCCATGGGTCAAGAAGATACCCTGGAGAAGGAAATGGTAACCCACTCCAGTATTCTTGCCTGGAGAATCCCACTGACAGGGAAGCCTTGCAGGGCTACTACAGTTCATGGGGTTGCAAAGAGTCAGACATGACTGAAGTGACTTAGCATGTACACATTTGCCAAGAAATGATAGGACCAGATGATCTTCATTTTTTGAATATTGAGTTTGAAGTTAGCATTTTCACTCTCCTCTTTCACCTTCATCAAGAGGCTCTTTAGTTCCTCTTTGGTTCCTATCATTAGAGTGGTATTACGTGCATATCTGCGGAGAAAGCAATAGCACCCCACTTCAGTACTCTTGCATGGAAAATCCCATGGATGGAGGAGCCTGGTAGGCTGCACTCTATGAGGTCTCTAAGAGTCGGACACAACTGAGTGACTTCACTTTCACTTTTCACTTTCATGCATTGGAGAAGGCAATGGCAACCCACTCCAGTGTTCTTGCCTGGAGAATCCCGGGATGGGGGAGCCTGGTGGGCTGCCGTCTATCGGTCGCACAGAGTCGGACACAACTGAAGCGACTTTGCAGCAGCAGCGGCAGCCTGTGCATATCTGAGGTTGTTGATATTTCTCCCGGCAATCTTGATTCCAGCTTGTGATTCACCCAGCCAGGCATTTTAGATGATGTACTCTGCATATAAGTTAAGTAAGCAGGATGACAGTATACAGCCTTTATGTACTCCCTCCTACCATCTTGCTGGGGCTTCTCCTTTGCCCTTGGACGTGGGGTATCTTTTTTTGGTGGGATCCAGCATTCTCCTGTTGATGGTTGTTCAGCAGTGAGTTGTATTTGTAGTTCTCACAATAGTTAGAACTGGACTTAGAATGACAGAAATAGAGGAAAACAATAGAATGGGAAAGACTAGAGATCTCTTCAAGAAAATTAGAGTTACCTAGGGAAGATTTCATGCAAAGATGGGCACAATAAAAGGACAGAAATGGTATGGACCTAACAGAAGCAGAAGATATTAAGAAGAGGTGGCAGGAATACACAGAGAACTGTACGAAAAAGATCTTCATGACCCAGATAATGACGATGGTGTGATCACTTACTTAGAGGCAGACATCATGGAATGTGAAGTCAAGTGGGCCTTAAAGCATTACTGTGAACAAAGCCACTGGAGGTGATGGAATTCCAGTTGAGCTATTTAAAATCCTAAAAGATGATGCTGTGAAAGTGCTGCACTCAATATGCCAGCAAATTTGGAAAACTCAGCAGGGGACTCAGAACTGGAAAAGGTCAGTTTTTATTCCAATCCCAAAGAAAGGCAATGCCAAAGAATGCTCGGCATTCAACTACTGCACAGTTGCACTCGTCTCACACACTAGCAAAGTAATGCTCAAAGTTCTCCAAGCCAGGCTTCAACAGTATGTGGACTGTGAACTTCAGATGTTCAAGTTGGTTTTCGAAAAGGCAGAGGAACCAGAGATCAAATTGCCAACATCTGTTGGATCATGGAAAAAGCAGGAGAGTTCCAGAAAAACATCTACAAGCTGGAAAATTCTTAAAGAGATGGGCATACCAGACAATGTGACCTGCCTCCTGAGAAATTTGTATGCAAGTCAAGAAGCAACAGTTAGAACTGTACATGGAACAACAGACTGATTCCAAATTGGGAAAGGAGTATGTCAAGGCTGTATACTATCACTCTGCTTATTTAACTTATATGCAGAGTACACCATGAGAAATGCTGGGCTGGAGGAAGCACAAGATCGCCGGGAGAAATATCAATAAGCTCGGATATGCAGGTGACACCACCCTTATGGCAGAAAGCGAAGAAGAACTAAAGAGCCTGTTGATGAAAGTGAAAGAGGAAAGTGAAAAAGTTGGCTTAAAACTCAACATTCCAGAAAACTAAGATCATGGCATCCGGTCCCATCACTTTCACGGCAAATAGATGGGGGAAATAATGGAAACAGTGACTGATTTTATTTTATTTTTTGGACTCCAGAATCACTGCAGATGGTGATTGCAGCCATGAAATTAAAAGACGCTTACTCCTTGGAAGACAAGCTATGACCAACCTAGACAGCATATTGAAAAACAGAGACATTACTTTGCCAACAAAGGTCCATCTAGTCAAAGCAATGGCTTTCCCAGTAGTCATGTATGGATGTGAGAGTTGGACTGTAAAGAAAGGTGAGCGCTGAAGAATTGATGGTTTTGAACTGTGGTGTTGAAGAAGACTCTTGAGAGTCCCTTGGACTTCAAGGAGATCCAACCAGTCCATCCTAAAGGCATTCACTCCTGAATGTTCATTGGAAGGACTGATGCTGAAGCTGAAGCTCCAATATTATGGCCACTTGATATAAAGAAGTAACTTGTGGTAAAGACCCTGAAGCTGGGAACGATTGAAGGCAGGAGGAGAAGGGGATGACAGAAGATGAGACAGTTGGATGGCATCACTGGCTCTATGGACATGAGTTTGAGTAAGCTCCAGGAGTCGGTGATGGACAGGGAAACCTGGCATGTCGCAGTCCATGGGGTCGCAAAGAGTCGGACACAACTGAGCGACTGAACTGAACTGTATGGTAGTTGAATATTATTTGGCACTGCGTTTCTTTAGGATTGGAGTGAAAACTGGCTTTGCCATTCCTTTGGGCATTGCTGAGTTTTCCAAATTTGCTGACATATTGAGTGCAGCCCTTTAACAGCATCATCTTTTAGGATTTTAAATAGCTCTTTTGGAATTCCGTCACTTCCACTAGCTTTGTTTGTAGTAACGTTCTTAAGGCCCACTTGACTTGACACTCTGTGATGTCCAACTCTAGGTAAAACATTACTGTGGTATTAATCGTCAGTTCTGTAAAACAGTATGTCTGGAAATGTCCCTTCCATGTCTTATCTCTTTTACACTTTCACCCATCTCATTTTCCTTTTCTACCATTTAACCACCCGTCTGTTTGGGTGACCAATCTTAATAGTTTCTTTCTTAGTTTTTAATTTCTTCCTATCATCTTCACAGATAAGAAGATACATGTAGGAAAACAGATATAAAAATTATATTGAGTTGGCCAAAAAGTTCTTTTGGGTTTTTCTGTAAGCTGTTACAGGAAAATGCAAACAAACTTTTTGGCCAACCCAATATATGAAAAGTAGTGTATTATAGACACTACATACTTGATTTTCTGACAGCTTTATTAAGATACAATTCACATGCTGTAAAATTCATCCCTTTAAATTGAACAATTCTGTGATTTTTAGTATATTAACAGAGTTGTACAACCATCGTTATGTCTTATTTGAGGACATTTTCATCAACCCCAATGAAACCGTGTATATTAACAGTTACTCCCGCTCCCTCCCATTCCCAGGTCTTGACAGCAGCTAATCTACTTCCCATCTCTATAGAATTTCCTATTCTGAGCATTTCATATAAATGAAATCATAGAATATTTTTTTGTAATTAGCTTCTTTGACTTACCATGTTGTTTTAAGGTTCAACCATATTGTAGCATCCATCAATACTTCATACCTTTTTATTATTAAATATTTTATTGCGTGGCTGTTCATGTACATATGTTGTCAGTCGTGTTTGACTCTTTGAGACCCTAAGGACTGCAGCCTACCAGGCTGACTTGTCTATGGAATTTTGCAGACACGAATACCGGAGTGGGTCGCCATTTCCTCCTCCAGGGGATCTTACAGCCCCAGGGATTGAACCAGTGTCTCTTAACATCTCTTTCATTGGCAGGTGGGTTCTTTACCACCAGCACCACCTGGGAAGCCCCGTTAGCCATTAGAGAATTGCAAGAAAACAACAGTGATACTATCACTCCAACAGTGATAGTTTAAAGGGACAGACTAATAACAAGTGTGAACATGGATGTGCAGAAACTGAACCCCTCTCACATTACTGGGGGGAATGTAAATGTCACAGCTGCTTCAGCAAACAGTTTGGCAGTTTCTCAGAAAGTTACCCTAAGATGCAGCAATTACATCCCTACGTATATATATCCAAAAGAGGAAACATAAGTCCATATGAAAACATTGTGAATCTGTAAACAAAATTATGTGTTATTTATACAGTAAGGCTTCCCTGGTGGCTCAGTGGTAAAGAATCTGCCTGACAGTGTAGTATTCTTGCCCAAAGAATCCCATGGACAGAGGAGCTTGGCAGGCAGAGTTGAATGTGACTGAAGTGACTTAGCATGCAAGCACACAATGGCTGATGATGCTCAACATCTTTATATGTGCCTGTTGGCAATTTGTATATCTTTGGTGGAAAAACCAAAGTGTTAGTTGCTCAGTCGTGTCTGACTCTGTGACTCCATGGACTGTAGCCTGCCATGTTCCTCTGTCCATGGGATTCTCTAAGCAAGAATACTGGAGTGGGTTCCCATTCCCTTCTCCATGAGATCTTCATGACCCGGGGATCGAACCCTGGTGTCCCAAATTGTAGGCAGATTCTTTACCATCTGAACCATCAGGGAAGCCCATCTTCTGTGGGGCAATGTTTACTGAAGTGCTGTGCCCAATTTTTAGTTAGGTTATTTATCTTTTCATTTATTGCTCTGGAGATTACCTTTAATAACTTACAACATTATAATTTGGGTTACTACCAGCTTAGTTTCAGTAAAATACAGTAGTCTTGCTCCTGTACCTTTCATTTCCTTTTACCTCCTTTGTGCTCCTAGTGTCATACAAATTACTTCTTTGTGGTTTATAAACCCCAAAACAAAATTTAATAATTATTACTTTGTAATTTCAGTCACTCAGTTGTGTCCGACTCTTTGTGACTCCATGGACTGCAGCACGCCAGGTTTCCCTGTCCCATTACCAACTCCAAGAGCTTGCTCAGACTCATGGCCTTCGAGTTGGTGATGCCGTCCAACCGTCTCATCCTCCGTTGTCCCCTTCTCCTCCCGCCTTCACTCTTTCCCAGCATCAGGGTCTTTTCCAATGAGTCAGTTCTTCGCATCAGGTAGCCAAAGTATTGGAGCTCCAGCTTCAGCATCAGTCCTTCTGATGACTGTTCAGGACTGATTTCCTTTAGGATTGACTGGTTTGATCTCCTTGCAGTCCAAGGGACTCTCAAGAATCTTCTCCAGCACCACAGTTCAGAAGCATCAATTCTTTGGCGCTCAGCTTTCTTTATGGTCCAACTCTCACATCCATACATGACTACTGGAAAAACCATAGCCTTGACTAGATGGATCTTTGCTGACAAAGTAATGTCTCTGCTTTTTAATACACTGTCTAGGTTGGTCATAGCTTTTCTTCCCAGGAGCAGGCATCTTTTAATTTCATGGCTATAGTCACCATCTGCAGTGATTTTGGAGCCCAAGAAAATATAGTATGTCACTGTTTCCATTATTTCCCCATCTATTTGACATGAAGTGATAGGACTTGATGCCATGATCTTAGTTTTCTAAGTGTTTAGTTTTAAGCCAACTTTTTCACACTCCTCTTTCACTTTCATCAAGAGGATCTTTAGTTCCTCTTCACTTTCTGCCATAAGGGTAATTGCTGTGTAAAGTGTGCCTTTAAATCAGATAGGAGAGTTGCAAATAAAAATTACATTTGTACTGTTTTTTGTGTTTACTTATTATGTAGTGTTTCTATCTGATTGTGAGGAATTTTCAATTTTTGCTTATCAGAGAATGTCTTAGGTTCAGCTTTATTTTTGAAAGATGCCTTTGGTAGACACTGAATTCTTGGTTGATATTCTTTTTGTTTTAGTGTCTTCAATATGTCATCCATCTACTTTCTGGCCTGTGTGGTTTCTGATGAGATGTTTGTCATTATTCATATTGAGTCACCTATATAGAGTCATTTAAGTCTCTTGCTGCTTTCCTGATTCTTTGTCTATTTTTTGGTAATTTGATTGTGATGAGTCTAGCTGTGGATCTCTGCTTTTTCTCTGTTTGAAGTTGCTGAGCTTTTATTGTGTTGACTTGTTTTTCTTCAGATTCGGGATGTTGTCTGCCATTGTTTCTTCAAATATACTTTTTGCCTCTTTTTCTTCTTGTCTTTTTCCGTATGTCCTTTTTACCAGTACTTCATGGACTCCCATATGTGTATGTTGGTATGCTTGATTTTGTTCCACACTTTCTGGCTGTGTAGTTTTTTATTCCCTCTCTTATTATTTCTGTTCCTTAGCCTGGTAAATGTTATTTGACGATCTTATTTTGCTAGCTCGTATCAGTTTTTGAACCTCTTTCTCTATAGTGAAATTTCATTTTAGTTATTCTACTTTTTAAAAATAATTTTTTTCTGTATTTTTGCTTGTGCTAGGTCTATGTTGCTGTGAGCCTTTCTCTAGTTTTGGAGAGTGGGGGCTTTTCTCCCCCTGTGGTGTGCAGGTTTCCCATTGTGGTGGCTTCTCTTCTTGTGGGGCATGGGCTCTAGGATGCATTGGCTTCAATAGTTGCCACACGTGGGCTCAGTATTTGCAGTTCCCAGTCTCTGAAGCACAGACTGAGGAATTCTGACACACCAGCTTATTTGCTTTGTGCCATGTGGGATCTTCCCAGACCAGGGATCCAACCTGTGTCCCCTGCATTGGCAGGCATTTTCTTTACCACTGGGCCACCAAGGTAGCCCTCCACTTTTCAACTTGAGGATTTTTATTTGGTTCTTTTAAATAATTTCTTTCTGTTTATTAATCATCTCTATTTGGTGAATGTAGTTCTTATACTTTCTTTTAGTTTTTTAGAAATGATTTCCTTTAGTTATTTCAATGTATTCAAAATAGCAGATTTAAAGTCTTTGCCTATGTTTGAGTTTTCTCAGAGTTAGCTTCTGTTGATTGCTTTTTTCTCCCCATGAATGTAGGTTATACTTTTGTACTTTCTTGGTTTTTTTTTTTTTAATCTCATAATTTTTTGTTGAAAACTGGGCATTTTAAGCAAAACAGCGTGACAGCTGTGGTCAAATTGTCCATCTCCCCTCTTTCCTCCACCCCAGGATTTATTATTGTTTTTTGTTGTTTAGAGACTTTTGAGGAACTAATTCTGTAAAGTCTGTTTTCTTTGTCTTGTTTTATCACTGAAGTCTTTAATTATCCTATTGGTTGGTTGTGGGGTCTTGCAAGGAGTCAGACAGGTCAAATAATCTTTTGGGGGAATGGAGCTTTGAAGAAGCCTATTCTCTTCCAGTTGCTGACTGGGTGCTGATTTTTGCCATGATTGCATGCTGTTGGTTTTCAAGGCTACTGTAAAACAGGTGAGGGAAGATTCGAATGGGCAAGTTAAGATGCAACGAGAACTGCTGTTTTTACTGACATCCAGCCCTTTTTCTTGAGTAAGTGTTCTTTGAATTGCTATAACCCTTTTGTTCATTTCCAGAGTTCAGAAGAAATTGATTTTGATAATTTTGCCTCTTACTGCTTTTAATGAAGGAGAGAAGTTTCTTAAGTCTTTACTCTGTTGATTTCTTTAATGTCACTCCACTGTGTATCCTTTTGTTTTCCAGTGTACACATAAGAGAATCTTTAAAAGTAAATATTACTATGCCAGCTGTCTAGTAATAGTTTTTCCATTCAGGATATTGGTATTTGTCATGTCTGGTCTTCTAAAAGTTCTAATTTCTGCATGGTGTTTTAACACATGGGAGTAACATAATATTTGTTTCACTTGTTTTTGAAACTTTGGTTTTTATGATTTTTCATTATCCTTAACAGTGCTTTGTTGAATGTTGTTTTATCTAAACTTTATAAAGCTATAAGGTATACATTTGTGGAAGTGAAATTTATTGAGTGTGAGAGCATGAAGACTTAAGTTTTCAATGCATGTGGGCAAGGTGATCTTTAGGGAAGTGGTTTCATTTATATTTCACCAGTAATGTGTGAAAGTGCCTGTTTTCCCACATACTCACACTACTGGGTACTACTGTTCATTTAATTTAGTGCTCTCCAGTAGATCTTTTGGTAATTATGAAAATGTTCTATATCTATGAAATTTCCATTTCTATATCGAGTAGGGTAATCACTACCAACATGTGGCTCTTGAGCACTTGAAATGTAGCTAGTCCTAAATAAGGTGTGCTATATTTCAAAGATTATTACAAAGCAAAAGCATATAGAAAAATTAATAATGTAAAGTGAGTCATAATAACTTTTTATATTGACTGAATGTTGAGATGTTGATATTATATATACATTGGGTGAAATAAAATGTTAATTTCACCTTTTTACTCATGTGTCTGTTGTAATATTTATTACATAGATAATTCATCTTATATTTCTATTAGTAGTTGTCTAGATTGTAGACCATTCTTCCTTTTAAAAAAGCCCTGCTTCTTTAAAGCTTATGCTATTTAATAACAGTATTTTCTCACTCTTCTTAAATTTGTCAGATACCATATCCCTGTTATCTCTTTATTTGTTAAAGATGGCACCAAACAATTTTTCTTTCTACTCCAAGCCTTGTTATTATTCTGGGGCATATTTAGTGACCATATATAAAACTTGTTCAATAATTTAACTTACACATCTGGGATTATTGTTAAGCCATCATTTTAACGGCTCCATGTAGTCATCATCTGGAACTTCTGTCCCACCTCTGAAGACTTAAGTATATGTCTTTTTCTGTCTACAGCTTCATATTCTCTTAGCTGTCTCATTTCCTTACTTCCTCCCTTGGATCCTTGACCCTCTCCATTTTGTTCAGTGATTCACTTCAACCATACCTGTCAGCTCTCATGATGCCTTGTAGTTTTTGTGTGCCCTTTCTGCAAAATAACAGCTTCAGATAACAGTCTTGGCTTACATTCAGTTACAGACTGCTACTGGAGTAAAAGATCACATGGTTCAGTTCAGTCACTCAGTGGTGTCCAATTCTTTGCTACCCCATGGACTGCAGCATGCCAGGCTTCCCTGTCCATCACAGATTTATCCTAAACTAGTGGACAGAATTGCTTGGATGCCTGCTGTGTATTCCTAGCCCTTCTTTTTGTTTTGATGGTTGCTGATTCAGATCTTTTGGAGAAGGCAGTGGCACCCCACTGCAGTACTCTTGCCTGGAAAATCCCATGGGCAGAGGAGCCTGGTAGGCTGCAGTCCATGGGGTCACTGAGGGTCGGACACGACTGAGTGACTTCACTGTCACTTTTCACTTTCATGCATTGGAGAAGGAAATGGCAACCCACTCCAGTGTTCTTACCTGGAGAATCCCAGGGACGGGGGAGCCTGGTGGGCTGCCGTCTATGGGGTCGCACAGAGTTGGACATGACTGAAGCGACTTAGCAGCAGCAGCAGCAGATTCAAATCTTTATCTCTTAAAATTCCCTGGTAAGTCCCTTTAGGATTAGCAAATGATTTTTCTGTCTGATATTTAAAGAAAATCCTGTCTTTCACTTCAAAATGTTATCTGTATCCTAGTTTATCTTCCTTTCTTTAGCCACTTGTCTAGGTAATGCTTTTTTTAAGATTTATTTTTATTTAAAAAATTTATTTGTTGAAGTATAGTAGATTTACAATGTTGTGTAATTTCTGCTGTACAGCAGTGACTCATTTATATACACATATGCTTTCTTTTTACTATTCCTTTCCATTGTGGTTTATCTCAGGATATTGAACATAGTTCTCTGTGCTATATACTAGGACCTTGTTTATCCATTCTATATGTAATAACTTGCATCTACTGACCCCAAACTTGCAGCATTTAAGCATGCAACCATCCTTTTTTTTTAAATTCCTAAAACCCTGCCTTAACCCTTTGTTGTTCTCTAAATTCTACTGTTGCTCTTCTGTTCACAGATAAGCATTCAGAAAAAATTGACTTGTTTACGCTCACTGTCTGCAGTTACTTACTACTTATTTATTTCCATTATGCCTCCATCCGTCTTTCCCTATCAGTCCACTGCTCTGACAATGGTCCCTGATAATGTTAAATAGATTCTTTTCTATCTCTGTGTTGACCACTCCAGAGCATGTGGTACAGTTGACCACTTCTTGAAGGAAGCCACTACAGTTGACCTCCTTGAACTGCTTCTAAAAACTGTTTTCCTCGTTCTTCTTTTTTCACCTTTTCCTAGGTTGTGTAGGTCATAGAGTTGGGATTTTGTTGTTGGTTGTGGCCTGCTTCCTACTTTGAATACTGTACTTGGATTCATAACCCATGGCCTTCATACCATTTAAATGTTGATGACTTAAAATGTTAATATCTGCCTTAAAATGTTAGTATCTGCCTAACCTAGACATTTCTAGAACTTCTAACTTACATATATATAGCTGCCTACTAGATATTTGTTTTCCTAAAGCCCTTAAACTCAAGTGAATTTTGCTTTTAGTGACTGGAACCACCATTAATCTAGCTCAGTCTAAATTCATAAATTTAGAATTTATGTCTTGCTGTTCCCCCCACAAGTTACAGAGACTTGTCACTTCAGCTCCTTAATATCTAACCCAGCATTGTTCATTAGAAGTTGATGTAAGTCACATATGTAATTTAAGCTTTTCTGGTAGCCTAGGCTTCCCTAGTGGCTCAGATGGTAAATAATCTGTCTGCAGTGCAGGAGACATGGGTTCAATCCCTGGGGCGGGAAGATCCCCTGGAGAAGTAAATGGCAAGCCACTGCAATATTCTTGCCTAGAGAATCCCATAGACAGAGGAACCTGGCAGGCTATAGTCCATAGGGTCGCACAGAGTTGGGCATGACTGAAATGACTTTGCATGCAGGCATGTTAAAAAGTTGAAAAGAATGAATTTAATTTTAGTATCATTTTTATATAGCCCAATATAGCTAAAATTTTATTTCAATAAGTAATCAGTATAAAAATTGATATTTTATTCTTTTTTTTTTCATAATAAGTCTTTAAAACCTGATTTGTGGGACTTCCCTGCTGGTCCAGTGGCTAAGGCTCCATGCTCCCAGAGCAGGGGGCCTGGGGTTCGATCCCTGGTTAGGGAACTAGATCCCACATGCTTCAACTAAGACCCGGCACAATCAAATAAATAAATAAAAATAAGTATATATAAAAAAACCTGGTTTGTATTTTATGCTTAGTATGTGTGTGAAAGTGGCTCAGTTGTGTCCGACTCTTTAGCAGCTTCGAGGACTATACAGTCCATGGAATTCTCTAGGCCAGAATATTGGAGTAGGTAGCTGTTCCCTTCTCCAGGGGATCTTCCCAACCCAGGAATTGAACCCAGGCCTCCCGCATTGCAGGTGGATTCTTTACCAACGGAGCCAGAGCATATCCCATTTCAGACTTGCTAAATTTCAAGTGGTCAGTAGCCACATGGAGCTAGTGGCTACTGTAATGAACAGTAGTGTTCTAACTTAATTTCTCTTAATCCTTGCTACTTCTGTCATGATTCAGGTCCTAATTTCTTCCTTGGGCTACTGCAGCAGATCTTGAAATTGCTACCAGTATCTCCTCAATATTCTTATTAGTTGTAATTTTCTAAAATATGAATGTGACTTGGCTTGTGTATTAATGTGATAGTGCAGTTTTCTGCTTAAAATTCTTTAATACTCTTCAAAAGTTTTCAAGATGATGCCTCGTCTGAGTTCTTTACTGTGGCCTACAAAGTCCTTTGTGATCTGGATTTTGCTTGACTTCCTACTCTGCATCTCCTAGACCTTGATTATGAGGTGTACTGAACTATTTCTAGTTACCAAAAAGATCTGTACTTTTCTTCTCTTGCTTTTGGGCCTTTACAGTTGCCAATTTGCTTGTCCATGTTGTGCAGCACCTACCCAAATTTCTCATCAGACTAAGGCCTGCTAGTCCTTTAGAATCTGAAGATTCTGACAACAGGATGGGAGAAAGCACCCGTCGTTTTTGTTCTCATAGCTGTCTTCCTGTGCTTGCTTCCATTATAGTGTTTATCACTGTATTAATAGAATTGCCTTCTAACTTCTCTGACCTCAGATTCTTAGTTTCATAAGCAGGGACCTTGTTTTCATTAGCTTCTATATCCCTAATTTGTGATACATACATTATGTGAATCCAGTAGCTATGTTAAATGAGTGTGGCCAGTAATTCTATAAGAAGACATTTAAATTCCAAGTTCAGAGCAAAGAAAAAATTTTATTAAAATTTTAAAGTTACCTCTTACATGTATTCATACAGATATTAAATCTTTTAGGTAGAGTAACCAATCATCCAGAATAAGATTAAGAAAGTGAAAGTTGGTTCTGTTTGTACACAGTTGTTCATCTCAGTAAAAACGGAGGAGCTAGGGGCATGCAAACTAACATATGACCTTTAAAGAAAATTGAGGAGGGGACAGTAAAGCTAATATTTAGGAAACACTTATGTGATCCTGTAACATCTTAGTAGTGTTGTTATATTAAATCTAGAATCTAGCTACTTTTGCACCAGTTATATTTAAAATACTGAAGACTTTTCAGTAGTGAAGTTCCGTAACTTTCCCCTTGAGTTATGTAAGAGATGGTAGGGATTTCAAGTGCTAGATAGTTTCGTCTGTGTGTATGATATAAGGCTTCTGTTAGAGTTAATAAGTAGACAACTAAATTTATGTACCTTTGTCTTTTGTATTGAGTGGTTGTTTTTGTGTTTAGAATTACATAAACTTTAGGAGAAAGCTTGCAGTTTATCTATGTTTTAAAATTCAAAGTTGATACAGCTTGAATTTGAATTATATAGAAAAGACCAAATTTACCTTTGGAATTTTAAGTTACTGATGTAAACCTTCCTTGAATCTTTATAGTGGGATTTTTTTTCCCTTTTTTATTGTAGTTGCTAAGTGGAGAAATAGAACCTTGGTCATATTAGGTAATTTGGGGCTGAATATCTCTCTCTTTTGTAAAGTTGGTGAGTTCAGTTCAGTCGCTCAGTCGTGTCTGACTCTGCGACCCCATGGACTGCAGCATACTAGGCTTCCCTGCCCGTCACCAGCTCCTGGGGCTTGCTCACACTCATGTCTGTGATGCCGTCCAACCATCTCATCCTCTGTTGCCCCCTTCTCCTCCTGCATTCAGTCTTTCCCAGAATCAGGGTCTTTTCCAGTGAGTCAGTTCTTCACATCAGGTGGCCAAAGTATTGGAATTTGAGCTTCACCATCTGTCCTTCCAAAGAACATTGAGGATGAACTGATTGGATCTCCTTGCTATCCAAGGGACTCTCAAGAGTCTTTTCCAACACCACAGAACAAAAGCATCAATTATTCGGTGTTCAGCTTTCTTTATAGTCCAACTCTCACAACCATGACTACAGGAAAAACCATAGCTTTGACTAGACGGACCTTTGTGGACAAAGTAATGTCTCTGCTTTTTAATATGCTATCTAGGCAGGTCATAACTTTTCTCCCAAGGGGCAAGTGTCTTTTAATTTCATGGCTGCAGTCACCATCTGCAGTGATTTTGGAGCCCAAGAAAATAAAGTCTGTCACTGTTTCCATTGTTTTCCCATCTGTTTGCCATGGAGTGATGAGACTGGATGCCACAACCTGAGTTTTTTAAATGTTTAGTTTTAGGACAGCTTTTTCACTCTCCTCTTTCACTTTCATCAAGAGACTCTTTAGTTCCTTCCTCTTCACTTTTCTGCCATAAGGGTGGTGGTATTTGTGTATCTGAGTTTATTGTTATTTCTCCCGGCAATCTTGATTCCAGCTTGTGCTTCATCCAGCCCAGCATTTTGCGTGGTGTTCTCTGCATGTAAGTTAAATAAGCAGGATGCCAGTATACAGCCTTGACGTACTCCTTTCCCAATTTGGAACCAGTCTGTTGTTTCATGTCTGATTCGAACTGTTGCTTCTTGACCTGCATACAGATTTCTCAGGCAGGTAAGGTGGTTATGGTATTCCCATCTCTTGAAGAATTTTCCACAGCTGTTGTCTTCTACACAGTCAAAAGCTTTGGTGTAATCAATAAAGCAGATGTTTTTCTGGGATTCTCTTGCTTTTTCTATAATCCAACACATGTTGGAATCTCTTGATTCCTCTGCCTTTTTAAAATCCAGCTTGATCATCTGGAAGTTGACAGTTCACATACTGTTGAAGCCTGGCTTGGAGAATTTTGAGCATTACTTTGCTAGTATGTGAGATGAGCAATTGCGTGGTAGTTTGAATATTCTTTGGCATTGCCCTTCCTTGGGATTGAAATGAAAACTGACCTTTTCCGGTCCTGTGGCCACTGCTGAGTTTTCCAGATTTGCTGGCATATTGAGTGCAGCACTTTCACAGCATCATCTTTTAGGATTTGAAATAGCTCAGCTGGAATTCCATCACCTCCACTAGCTTTGTTCATCGTGACTCTTCCTAAGGCCCACTTGACTTTGCATTCCAGGATGTCTGGCTCTATGTGAGTGATGGAGAGAGTTGAGGGTTTATAGTAGATCCTATAAAAATGTTTTAATTTTCCCTCAAATTCCTATTACTCAGTTTTGTTGTTCCCCAAAAGCATATTTAGCAATTTTCAGAATAAGGTGCTGTTTTCTCCTTTGGAAAATATATGTTAATTTATAAATATTAATATTCAAATGTTAAAAATGATAATGGGTTTTCAGATGCCGAGGTTTTGATAACTTTACTTTGAAATAAGAACAAATGGTAGAGAATATAAACAAATCTTGAGTTCCAATAATCTATTATTGAAATCATTTTGAGGCATCTTGTTCTTTGAATCTAATTGATTTCTAGAAGTAAGTTTAAGTAAGTTAATGACTGCAATTACTGGGTATTGTATTTAAGTTGGTTTTCCCACAGGTAGTGAAATAGCAAGCAATAGAATTGTAGTTTGATTTTCTTAAATGTGAATTTGACATAGAGATTTGCCATATCTTTTAGTTACCAAAAGATTTAACATGTGCTTTTAGAAAAGATGATTCGATAACTGTTTATTCTTACATAACTGATGATTGAAATCAAGTAATACTCTTAAGGTATTTTGGGTGAAGCCTGGGTGAATATACTTTTATCTACATTTGCATGCTTATAAGTGTCACAGTTACGTCACTCGGGTCTATAAATAATGTTTCTTTATCCAGAGATTATATTTCACACTGGCACTGTGAGCATTATATTTGTCCAGAAAAAGAATCAGTGGGTGGTTAAATCTTTTGAATTACAGACTGTGGTTGATTTTAGAATTTGGGGAAGGCAGGATTCTTATGAAATGTAAAAAGTTTATGTGTTTTAGTCAGCCAGTGTTATATTTTAGTATATTCCCTAAATCTGTCTTTTGTGTTTAGAGACAGTTTCTTTCTCAGGAGAAATTTTCCTGAAAGTGTATTTTTGTTTATTTTTTTTAAACAACTCCTGTGTATCAGCACTCTTGTTAGGAATGTAGGGATGAATATGACATGATTTTCTTCCTCTGGGAATTCAGTCGTATGGGGAAGCTGGCAAATGACATGCTTAATTTTAAAATAATTTATAACATGTAATTATTTTAAAAATTATGTTAGTTAACATATACAGAGAATTATCTACTCTCAAACTAGTCAGTCTTCTTCCTGAGTTACTGAGACTGCTCTTGTGTAGAATTACCAGTAATCTTATTTCCAGATTTTATGGTCAAATCTCTGGTATTTTTCATTTGACTTTTTAGTAGCATTTTACACAGTTGAGTAACCTTTAGCCCTTCTAGTTTTCTTTCCTCCTCACTGACTGATCTTTCTTACTCTTTTTCTGCCTAACATTTCAGTGTTGGAGTGCTCCAGGAAACTGCCTGTGTGCTGTGCTGTGCTTAGTCGCTCAGCAAAGTATCTGACTCTTTGCGACCCCATGGACTATAGCCCACTAGGCTCCACTTTCCATGGAGATTCTCCAGGCAAGAATACTGGAGTGGGTTGCCATGTCCTCCCCCAGGGGGATCTTCCCAGCCCAGGGATCCAACTCTCTGGTCTCTTGCTTTGCAGGCGGATTCTTAAGCCAGCAGGGAAGCCCCAGGAAACTGCCTAGAATCCCTTTCATCTATAATCTCTCTTTGAGAGTATAGTCCTCTCTCAGTACTATCTATATGCTTATTTTTCCTAAATCTGTATTTTCAGCAACAATCAACCCTGGAATTTCTGAATTCATATGGTTAACTGCTTATGACCATTTCTTCTTGAATATGTAATAGAGTCTTCAACACATTCAAAGCTTTTTTTTATTTTGGTGATTTTGGCCCTCACCACTCACTCTTTTCCTCGTCTTTGTTCCCTCTTTCCGTGGAGCTATCACTAGCCATTGAGTTGTTCAAGTCAAGTAGTGAGAGTATCTTTTGTCTCTTTTACTGATCACATGTAATGCACCAGAAGTGTCCTGACAATTCTTCCTTCAAAACCTGTTCTGAATCTTTCTCCTTACATTGACACCGTCTAAATTCAGTATACCCTTTCTTTCTTAAACTATTGTAGTAGGCTTCTTAGCAGTTTTCTTATTTCCATTTCTTCTCTTAGCAGTAAGAACTATCTTTAAAACACAAATCAGGTCAGGTCACTTGCCTGTGTAAAACCCTCCAGTGGCTTCCCATCATGCCTAAAATAACACTCAAATTTCCTGCTCTGACTGGGTCCCACATTATCTGGCCCCTGCCTGCCTCCCTGACCTATTTTCTATCACTTGTCCCCTGGTCTGCTACCTTACTTCTGTGGAGTTCATATACTTTCTTTTTGTTCCTGAAAGTACCAGGTTCACCTCCACTTTAGGGCCCACCACTTTGCCCTAGAATGCTTTTCCCTGTTTTCTTACTTCAGTCTCCCAGTTGTCCCTAAGACTTTTCTGTGACTTGAGGATAAAGCAATGAATAAGACACGGGTAGACTGAGACATTTTTCTTACACCTTTTGTATGGTGGGTTTCTTGAATATGTGACCTAAAATATTTTCTCGGAAACTTCTTCAGTTCTCTCAGATGGTCAGATGGCTTCCTCTTTTTGATGTCACAACTTCTGTAATTCCTTTAATCTGTACCTTGATGGAGTTTATGTTCTAGTTGGAGGTAGAGTGGGTGGAGATCACCATAAACAAGATTTGTATGTATGTTAGATGGTGATAGGTGCTAAAGGGAAAAAAAAACATAAAGCAACAAAGTGCTGAGATGAGGAGTAGGTTGTAGTTTTAGTTAGGGTATTCAGAGCAGTCCTCTCTGTGGAGGTGACATTTGAATAATCATTGTCTTTTCTAGGTTGTGATATAACTCATAGATTTGTTCAATATAGAAAAAAAGACATACCCTTTTTACGGACATTTTGTCCAAAGATAGTCTTATTTTCTTCTCTGTGTTCTGTTCGTTGCCTTTCAGTTTTCATAGGTCACATTTACTTCATCTTTCCATTTGTCTTTAGCTTGTTTTTAGCTTCCTTTCCTATATCCCAGTTTCTTCCAATTCTGAACTTTAGTTTAATTACTTGAAATATAGTAATACTGTATAAAGATCCTAGCGAAAACATTGGCATTTATCTGATCTGGTCTGTCTTAATCCAGTGACTGACAAAGCAAAATTGTATGAAATTTACATTTTTTTTTCTTCTTGGAATTTAAAGTTGGTCCCTGTATATCTTCTTGAAATTTCATACTTTACACTTTTTTCATCATTTCTTGTAAGACTTCAGGTGCAAGGCAGTGATTGTCCTTTATGAAAAGACAGGAGGTCTTTGATTCTATGTTTTATCAGGAAAGCTGCTAAAATGGACTCACTGGGCCTTATATCCAGCAAAAAAATATTTCCTTGATGTGAGTAGAAAAAAGTCTACTTTCAGTATATTTGTAATTTACCTTTAATTTGTTGAGTTACATGTAAGTAACTTTCATTTTCCCCCCCTCTTCATTTTACTGTGTTCCAATGGATTTCTCTGCCCTGTTTGGACTGAATGTGCCATGAATGATTCTTGGAATTCCTCGTTTACTGTTCCTCTGTGGATCTGTTCTGTTGGAATCTGGAACACTGGAATGATGGAAATATGTTCTTTACAAAGTAGCTGTGAGTATACTACATAATTAACACAGAGGCTTTTTTCTGGTCTAAGTTAAATTTCAGTTACAATTGGATGAAATATGAATCAAGGAAGCTTTAAATTTAATACATAGTCTTAGCTCTGCACATAGTAGGCTTTCAAATATTTGACTTTAAAATATTCTGTTCAATGTCCTAACTAGTATATTTAAAATTAGCCTCTAATTTAATTGGCTTACTTACCTGCTCAACATTTGTCTTAAAATTAATTTATATGAATTTTAAAAAAAGGTAAAAGATTATGGATGGAATATTTAGTTATATATGTGATACTAGTGAGGAATGTAGGGTGCTGTTCTTTGTTAAATCCAAATGTATTGAATTATTACTTTGATCCCATATGAGTGTTTTTGGATGAGAATTTAAATGTGGCAAAAACCTTTAAGAGAAATGTGTATCTCTTTTTAAATGATGAATGGCATTATGTTTTAATGATGAATAAGACCTACCTCTAAGTAAATTAATCAGTAAGACTCTACTCACTCAGATGGTCTGAACTATGGACAGTATTTCTCACCAATGGGTAAGTTGAAAGTCACACTGATTTTCTGTGCCAATTTAGAAGTAGGTTTGTATGAATTACTCATGAAATTATTGGTGCGTTCATCAAAGAATCAAAAGCTATACAGAAAACGAAATTAAAGTTTACTTTAAAACCAGGATAAATCTGATGTCCAGTAAAAACATTGAGGTGACATTATTGGGCCTAGTATAAGAGTTTGAAAGATAATGTTTACTGGTTGACATTGATCATGAGAGCTTTTAAGAGTTTATGAAAAATTTTAAACTCCACATTTTGATTTTATTTCATAAATAAGAAGGTGAATTTCAAGAAACTCCTGCCTGTGGTTTTTAGTATGAGCAAAGGGAATAATTAAAAGAGTCCTTAATATAATCTTACATAAGATTATATATATAATACAACAGGGAATATATGTTATATAGCATATTGTTAATATAAAATACATAATTAATTATATAATATAATATATAGTATAACAGGAACGCCTGGCATGCTGCAGTCCATGGGGTCGCAAAGAGTTGAACATGACTGAGTGACTGAACTGAATATAATCTTAAGGGGATTTGAATTTTTTTATTGTGAAAAATCCTTTGTTGTTTTTTTTAGTTGTTTGATCAGAATCTCAGTAACTTACTATAAATTGAAATCTTTGCTCTGAGGCAGGTTTTATTAATTTTTATTTTATTCCCTTGGGTTTTTATAATTGACTCAGTTCAGTTCAGTTGCTCAGTTATGTCTGACTCTTTGCAATCCCATGGACTGCATCACACCAGGCTTCCCTGTTCATCACTGACTCCTGGAGCTTGCTCAGACTCATGTCCATCGAGTCAGTGATGTCATCTGACAATCTCATTGACTTCTATAGTTGACTACTGTTAATCAACTTGTGCTCAATTTATTTTGTCCATTTCTTCGATTAACTAATACTTTTATTGGTAATACTATAAAATCAGTTTGATTTACCAGGAGTAAGAGTTTGTATGATTTTCTAAAAATAGGTTAATGAAGAGAATTTAAAATGTATGATAGAAGCATTTTGTTGACTTATTAATAATTGAGCCTCTTTTGCTTTTCTCAGCAACAGAAGAATCTTGAAGGCTATGTGGGATTTGCAAATCTCCCAAATCAAGTATACAGAAAATCAGTGAAGAGAGGTTTTGAATTCACACTTATGGTTGTGGGTAAGATATAATTTCTCACTAAAGTTGAATTTTGATCCAAGTTTCAAACTGTTTAATGAACTCTGAATGTTTTAAGAAAACAATAGCCCAAATAACTGCAGCAATCAATGTTATATGTTTTTTGTTAAACAGATACACTTTAAAATTTAACTTGGTAGCATAGTGGGATTTAAGTATTTTCTTGCCTGTTTTTTTGTAGGTGGTGCAGTTTTGAAAACTGCGGGGAAAGGAAGTAGAAGTTGAAAAGCAGTGGGAGGTGGCTAGTGGAACAGAAAACTGGAGTTCTCCTCAGTTGATGCTACAAAAGGAAATAGCATCTGGTGGTTACTTATTACTCCAGGATAGTTTTATTCTTTGGCTCATGTAGTGCATTGAAGCCATATCATCCAAGTGTTTAACTCAAACATATGTTCTCTAAATCTGAAAAAGAAGGATGGGGTAGAGGATCATAATCATGCAGTGATTGCCCTGGGAGTTCATTCATTGAGTGTAAGCTCTGGAATACGTGAAATATGACTCTCCTTCTTTGGTTCACTCTTATTTTTCTCTTGCGTGTGTTTCATCCTGTGAACACCTTTCCCTGCCTGTAATCGATTTTAAGAGATTGTCAGGGGTTATTTTAACTGTAGTTTAGTAACATCATCATATATGAAAAGACGCTTTACCATGTGTAAGATTAGTTTTCTTAAATGACAGTCTTAATCTTAAATGACTTTATACTATTTTTACCTCATATAGGCTGTCTTTATAACTTGGCTCCTCAATTTGATGCAATTTATTATATTTCTCTATTTAAGAAGATGGAAGGCAGAATTATTGGATTAACTATCCTTGACAAAGAAAATTGAGTTGATGCTGGATCTTTATGTATTGTGCATTAAATTTTGCTAATTATATTCCATACCTGGTATTTTATTTTGGTGCTGAATTAGATTATTGAATTAGGTATGAAATACTCCTTCACTGAAGGTAAGAATATTTTATCAACTGACCAGAATATTTTGCCTGAGGGTCAGTTTGTGGCTGTTTGGAAGTATCTGCGTTGTAATAATTCATAGTTAAAACGTGGTACACACACACGCACAAAAACGTGGTACAAAATCTGCAAACTTGATACTTGTCTGCCTCTGGCTGAATAAAAAGTATGGTATACCTGGCTTGCAAATTGCTGCTGTAGAGCAGACGTGTGGGTCTAGATAGGTGAATAAAATATGCAGGACACACCTCTTCATCGGTTGGTAACATAAATCATTATACATGAAGAAATACTGCATCTTATATTTACATTTACTGTGTAATGTTAGTGATCTTAAGTGACAAACTGTAGACAAATAAAAGATCATTTTTTAATTTGTAAAAAAAACCCTCCTAGGTCCATTAGGAGAACCATAACAGTTTTCAAAAAATTTATATTATTAAAACTTAAAGAGTGACTTTCAGAGTGTCTGCTTAGTAATGTCTGGGAGTCAAGGCCAGATATTTGGTTTGAAATTGCTGTGACATTTTTCCAGGTGAAAGATATATAATAATCAGCTGATCTTGACTTTTAGAGGAAATATGGAATCTCTGAATGTAACTTACTAATTTTTTTGTTGTTGTTGCCTCATTTAACACTTGAACATTTTATATTTAGCATGCAGTGGCACCCTACTCCAGTCCTCTTGCCTGGAAAATCCCATGGACGGAGGAGCCTGGTAGGCTGCAGTCCATGGGGTTGCTGAGGGTCGGATACGACCGAGCGACTTCACTTTCACTTTTCACTTTCATGCATTGGAGAAGGAAATGGCAACCCACTCCAGTGTTCTTGCCTGGAGAATCCCAGGGACAGGGGAGCCTGGTGGGCTGCCATCTATGGGGTTGCACAGAGTCGGACACGACTGAAGTGACTTAGTAGTAGTAGTTAGTAACCATTGTACATGTTGCAACTATGTATTGTTAGTGTTGTATTTTTTCCACTTAACTAATACATGCCCTCATAGATACATTTAATCAGTGTTACCACCATGGGGACAAGATGCTGATTCTTACTAGTTTTTTTGGTTAGACCTTTTGTCAACTATAGCTTGTTTTTTTTGTTTGATAAGACTTAAAATGATAATAAAAGAGAATGGGTATCAATATTATTATTCTGTCCTCCTCCCCATACCTTACTGTTTAATTAACTGTCTTTGTGTAGACTTGAGTACAAGGTCTGAATCTTTTCATCTACATAGTTGCAATGTGTGACACATAAAAGTCACCTTTTAAGTATTTTATACATTGTCTTTCAGACTGCAGGCCATATCTGACAGCACTGTGTATATATCATAGAAAGCTAAAGCTAATCTTGCCGTAACATTCTTGACTTAGAGACTACAAGCTATTCCTTATAAACTGAGTCCTCATTTTTGTGATTTATGCTCAGAGCAACTTCGACTCTTAAAACAGTTTTTGGTTTGAGATTTATACATTGATACAAACTGAGAATCTATATTTAACAGTTGATTTCTTAATCTCTTCACGCTTTGTTGGGAAACCTTTATCCAGTAACCTTGCTTCATAAGCAATATTTATTATTTACCTGAGAGACTTTTTTGTATAAAAGAGGCCTATTGGTATTCCTGTATTTTCTTGCCTAAAGGAGCTTATAATTTACATAATGATATAAAATATACATAAAAAGATAACTTTCAGGAAGTAAATACAAGTTAGTAGAGTCATATAGAAATTAAGAACAGATGTTTAAAGGTATAGGAGAGCTTATCCGTGGTTGGACATTATTACTGCTTTATTTGAGGAAGAGGTATTAGGGCAGATTTTTGAAGAATAGAATTGGGATAGACATTGAGTGGGCAGTCCAGTTGGAAAAACAATAGCCAACAAAAATCAGCACCTATATGTCAGGCAATATTTCAAGTACATAAAGTATTGACACTTTATTTCTGTAACTCATACAGTCCTTAACAGTAATCGTATGATATAAGTATTATTGTTTTCTCCGTTTTAAAGATGCAAAAACTGAGGCATGGAGATATTAATTACTTGCTCATGGTCACACTGCTATCAGATGCCAGAACCAAACCCAGTCTATCTCTGTCTGGTGTGTTCTTAAGCACTATGCTGCTGCTGCTGCTGCTGCTGCTGCTGCTGCTGCTGCTGCTGCTGCTGCTGCTGCTGCTGCTGCTGCTGCTGCTGCTGCTGAAGTTGTTTCAGTTGTGTCCGACTCTGTGCAACCCTATGGACAGCAGCCCACCAGGCTCCTCTGTCCACGGGATTCTCTAGGCAAGATGCAGAGGCTCATTTGGAAATACTGGATATAGTGCATCCATTATGCTTTGAACTTGTATGATTTCAACTAGATATTCTGTTTTCCCTAAAAAAATTAGAGAGACGAGAGGGACAGAGAGAAGAAGAAATGAGAATTGTAGATAACTTAAATAGTGCAAGCAGTTTTTTCCTGCCATTCTACTGAAATGAGTAGTTTCTGTCCTAGGGTCAGCATCAAGTGGGAGAGGTGAGTTTTCTATTCCCCTAGTCATTCCAGCTTCCACATACTTTCATAGTGTATGGCTCTCACTTTGCTCAGTTAGTCTAGGTGCCTTAATATAAACTAGTTACTTCTTAAGTGCTCAAGAAAAAGGTATCTGTTTCAGTGCAGGAAGAAAACAAGTTGTCAGGTTATATGTAATTGTGCTTTATGGATGATATGGAGGAGCAGAGGAAGATTTAAGATTAATTGGCATTGTACATTGATTTTAGGATCCTACCTTGAAGAGTTCACTTTGTAATAGTTGGAAATAAGGCTGGAAGGGTAGGCTAACATAGATTTTAAAGACCTTGTTTGCCTCTGGGATGAGATTGGAATTCTTGATTTTGAATCTTTATTTGAAAATTTAGTTTAAAACCCAATGTCAGCAATATTAAATAATGAAGACAGTTAGGTCTTTAATGTAGCAAAGCGTCAAACCTGTTTGGGCTCAGAACTTGACAGTTCTTTGTGTGCTTCTTAATTAGACTTGCCTAGGCTCTGAGATGGAAATGGCAACCCACTCCAGTATTCTTGCCTGGAAAATCCCATGGATGAAGGAGCCTGAAATGTTGCAGTCCATGGGGTAGCAAAGAGTTGGACATGACTGAGTGATTTCACTTAAAAAGAAGCATGCTCTGAGAATAAAATGTTAATTGTAAATTCCTGATTTTACTAGAGTCTTTCAAAGAGGTAGAACTAAGGTAGATTGCTTTATCTGACCAGAAAACATTTTGAAAAGCAAGTGGCATTAAATCTGTTACTTTGGATTTTTTGAAGATAAAATTCAGCTTAATCATTTCTATAAGACTAAGCTTTGCAAAATTTTTATAGCAGAGGTTTTTTTTAATTGTCATAATTTAGTTGACCCATATCAAATGTCTTTAGTAGCACTGGCCTTTTTGTTGGCAAAAGGAGCTTAGCAGTAGAATATGGTGGTTTAGCCATTTTGGGGATTCAGAGTTTATCATAATGTATGACTTATTAGTAAAGTTTAGGGGGTATTTAATGAGTGACAGAATAAACAATGACTGTCATAGATAATCTTCCCCCACCTTCTTGTTGGTGTTTATATTAATGTAGTTAGTTAGTTGAAGAAATTGAAAAGTAGTATTGGCCATTTTGTATCTAGGTTATTGGGCATTCAGTGGAATTATGCTTAATTCTGACATTAAGATATGTTGACTACTTGAAATGCTTTAATACTTCAGAATTTTCTGCCCTGAGCTCTGTATTTTTATTTTGCTTTTAGTAATAAAAGTAATTTAACCAATGATGATTGCACAACATTGTGCATACAGAAAAACCACTGAGTTGTACACTTTATTTTTTTTATTTTTTATTTTTTTAAATTTATTTGGCTGCACTATATCTCAGTTGTGGCACTGGAGATCTTCATTGCCTCATGTATGATCTTTGTTGTAGCATGTGGGATCTAGTTCCCTGACCAGGGATCGAACCTTGGCCCCCTGCATTGGGAGCCAAGAATCTTAGCCACTGGACCACCAGGGAAGTCCCGAGTTGTACACTTTAAAATAGTGCATTTTTGTTATATGAATTTTATTTCAGAGAACTAATTTAGCCAAAGCAGAGAAAGTTTAGGGGGAAAAACTTACCTACTATTTAGATTTTTGTATTCCTTCTAGGAGTTTCAGCTACATATTTTAAAAAGTGCTTTTGTAATAAAGTTAATGTGTTTCATTGTAGAAATAGGGAAAAGCAGAAAAGCAAAATGAAAATAAATATTACCATAATCTGTCATCCAGTGGTAACTCTTAAGCATAGAAACATACAGTGTTTCTGTTTGTATGTATCTGTAATGTCTGTGATTGTCGTATAAAATTAGCAGTAAATTATGATCATCTTTTAATAATAGATATTTTTTGATAATCTAGCTATGATTGAGATGCAGATTTCATTGGCTTTTGTAGGTTGGGTATACCAAAATTTGCCTTGTTGTCCAGTATCAATATAGTTAGAGCAAACATGGTTGTAGTTATATCTGTCCTTGCATTTTTATTTACTTCTTTAGGATTAAGCTTTGTAAGTTTGAATTGGTATTTTTTTATGAAAGCTTATGGGTTGTTTTAAGGATTTTAATATTAATACCGAATTGACCTAAGATAGATTGTATACCACTTTGCACACTAACCAGGTGTTGATAGCATACTACCATCAGTGGATATTACAGTGTTTCTTTGCCAATTTAATACCTAAAAATTGGTGTCTTATTTTCATTCTACATAGTATTGTTGCTGGTTAGCTTTTTAATTATTTCTGTTTATCTTTGGTTTTATAAATCATATATTCTAGTTTAATTTTAAAAGCTATATTCCTTTTTTTCCTTATATAGATGCTGTAAGGGTATTGTTGTTGTGGTTGTGGTTGGGCATTGACTCTGTCAGAATTTTTCTTGTGTCATGTTATATATTAACCTGATTTTTATATTGTCCATGTAGTCTTTTTTTCTTTTGGCTTGTGTCTTTGATACCTGCCTGCTTGATTCAGTCTTATTAGGGATTGCACTGTATATAAGTATATAGACTAAGGTTTACTTTCTTTATTTTGCAGTTTACATCCATGTGAATTTTTTTGATGTGAGACAGGAATTTGATGTTTATTTTACCTTATTTTTTAAATGGTTAATTAGTCTTCCTAAAACCATTTATTACAAGCTTAAAGATATATGTGCTTGGTTGGTTCTCTTACTCAACCCTTTTTTTCAAAGATAAAATATATTTTTCCTGAATTTTGGGAGATTTATGGTATGTTGAGGATATCCCCATTCCATGTATGCTCTAACTGTTACAGATGCTTAATGGGAAAATAGGTGAAAGATAGGTGAAAACACTGTAAGGGAATATAGTAGAGAAGAACAAAAGTCCAAGTTAACTACACCATGAATCATTAAAGTGATATTATCCACCTTACCTGCCTCCTGAGAAACCTGTATGTTGGTTAAGAAGCACCACTTAGAACCAGACATGGAACAACCAACTGGTTCCAAATTGGGAAAGGAATACATCAAGGTTGTATATTGTCATCTTGCCTATTTGACTTATATGCAAAGTACAACATAAGAAGTGCTAGCTGGATGAAGCTCAACTTGAATCAAGATTGCCGGGAGAAATATCAATAACCTCAGATATACAGATAATATCACCCTAATGGCAGAAAGTGAAGAGGAGCTAAAATGCCTGTTGATGAAGATGAAAGAGAGTGAAAAAGCCGCTTAAAAACTCAACATTCAGAAAACTAAGATTATGACCTCTGGTCCTATCACATCATGGCAAATAAGGAAAAAATGGAAAAAGTTACAGACTTATTTTCTTGAGCTCCAAATTCACTGCAGATGGTGACTGCAGCCATGAAATTAAAAGACGCTTGCTCCTTGGAAGAAAAGCTATGAGAAACCTAGACAGCATATATTAAAAAGCAGAAATAACACTTGGCTGACAAAGGTCCATCTAGTCAAAACTATGGTTTTTCCAGTAGTCATGTATGGCTGTGAGAGCTGGACCATAAAGAAGGCTGAGGGCCGAAGAATTGATGCTTTTGAACTGTGGTGTTGGAGAAGAGTCTTGAGAGTCTCCTGGACTGCAAGGAGATCCAACCAGTCCATCCTAAGGACTGATGGTGAAGCTGAAACTCCAATACTTTGGCCACCTGATGCGAAGAACTGATTCACTGGAAGACCCTGATGTTGGGAAAGGTTAAGTGCAGAAGGAGAAAGGGGAGACAGAGGATGAGATAGTTGGATTGCATTATCGACTCAATGGACATGCATTTGAGCAAATTCCAGAAGGTAGTGAAGGACAGGGATGCCTTGCATGCTGCAGACCATGGGTGGCAGAGAGTTACTTAACAACAACAAAGATACTAAAGATTATGGTGCTGACTTTTTAAGGGGAAAATAGGGATGACTAGGGCTTCCCCGGTGGCTCAGCAGTGAAGAATCGGCCTGCAATGCAGGAGACGCAGGAGATGTAGGTTTGATTTCTGGGTCAGAAAGATTCCCCTGGAGGAGGAAATAGCAACTCACTAGAGTGTTCTTGCCTGCAGAATCCCATGGACAGAGGAGCCTGGTGGGCTACAGTCCGTAGGGTCGAAAAGTGTCAGACACAACTGAGCATGAGGGGGCTCTAAATGGGTTTACTGACTGAGCTTCCTGAAATACAATTGAGATTTTTATCATTTATTTTCTGGGGAGAGATTGTGTATTTGAGTTTTCAGAGAGGTTGTTAATTCACCTAAAAATTGAGAACTATAGGTACAAAGTATTCTGCATAATTGGAAGTGTGTGACACTGATTTATTGTGATTCTTGTGCTGAGATAATGTTTTAATTAATTTTGTAACATTTGTAAAGACAAAAATTATAAGTACAGTACACAGGTTTTTGCCCTCTGTAACATTTGGAATGCACAGTGCCTCATTGCCCGTTAAATACTTGTGTATTTCTTTTCCTCAAGGATTTTCTACTGCATAGCCATTAATATACCATCAGAATCAGAAAATAGCAAATGTATGTTTGTATACATACGTATATAGAGACAGTGAAAGTGTTAGTCGCTCATTTGTGTCCAGCTCTTTGCAACACCATGATCTGTAGCCTGCCAAGCTCCTCTGTCCATGAAATTTTCCAGGCAAGTATACTGGAGTGGATAGCCATTCCTTTCTGCAGGGGATCTTCCCAACCCAGGGATTGAACTTGGTCTTCTGCATTGCAGTCAGATTCTTTACTGTCTGAGCCACCAGAAAAGCCCCACATATATATGGAAACAAAAACAAATACTTTTGTATCCATAGTGTATCTCCATCTATTATATTTGTTGAAAATCATCATGTTTACACTGGTATTTCCAGTTTCAGTTCATTATCACAGCATATGTTTACTTTAAAAAAAATTGAATTATAGTTTCTGTACAATATAAGTTATAGGTATACAATATAATGATTCATAATTTTTTAACTGTGCTTACTTATTTGATCAGTTTTCCTGTATGAAACTAATCTTCTGTCCAGGCTTTTCTCTTCCTCCCTGTGGTGGAGTCTCGCTACTCACCCCTTTCAAGTGCTGTGACACCCTGTGGCAAGCCACTCTTCATGCCTTCGTCATCGTTTTTGAGTTCAGGCCTTCTCCCAGACTCTTTGGGAAGCGGTCTTTATCTTGTAGACGCCTATTAGCCTGCCCTGGGCCACTGTGCCTTCCCTCTAGCATGTTCACCTGGTATCAGCCTCAGATAATGATTTCTGGACTGAATTTTCAGAAAGAAAGTGGAAGAGAAAGAGCTGAAATAAGTTTGAAGGGTTTAAAAACTAATATTTAACTGTTACAGAGTTAACTGGCATATGAATAGGAGAAATTATCCTTTTATTCTTACGTAACACAGGTTAAAAAAAATTAATAAAATTGTAGTTTGGGGCTGCCATAGGGAAAAAGTGACTAAAAGGAGATAAAAGTGTGGAAAAAATTAGTTTGGAAATGAAACGTACTTGCGGAGGTGTATAGCGTTTCAGTGGTTACATTTACATGTATTTTGATAAACAGTGTTTGTAAAAACTTTGAATACCCTCCAAATTTATTAATGGTTGAAACTAATAGATGAATATTTAAAAGGGAGAAAGCTTTAGATTTTGGGGCTCTGTTCTTACTCTGCCCAGAACTCTCAAGTAAGTGGATGATATGAAGAGGTTTTCTTCATTAAGCCCAAATAATAACTTCCTTGACTCTTTACATGGCACACTAAATGTGTACTACTGAAACACTTACTAAATTAAATTGTAATTAGTAGTGTGTAGTACCCTAGAAATGCCTTTGAGAATTGAAGTAGTCATTTTCATTTTCATATCATTAGCTTAGTCCATAACTCCTAGTCAGTTCAGTTCAGTTCAGTCGCTCAGTTGTGTCCGACTCTTTGTGACCCTGTGAATTGCAGCACGCCAGGCCTCCCTGTCCATCACCATTTCCGGGAGTTCACTCAGACTCACGTCCATCAAGTCCGTGATGCCATCCAGCCATCTCATCCTCTGTCGTCCCCTTCTCCTCCTGCCCCCAATCCCTCCCGGCATCAGAGTCTTTTCCAGTGAGTCAACTCTTCGCATGAGGTGGCCAAAGTACTGGAGTTTCAGCTTTAGCATCATTCCTTCCAAAGAAATCCCAGGGCTAATCTCCTTTGAATGGACTGGTTGGATCTCCTTGCAGTCCAAGGGACTCTCAAGAGTCTTCTCCAACACCACAGTTCAAAAGCATCAATTCTTTGGCACTCAGCCTTCTTCACAGTCCAACTCTGACATCCCTACATGACCACTGGAAAAACCATAGCCTTGACTAGACGGACCTTAGTCGGCAAAGTAATGTCTCTGCTTTTGAATATATTATCTAGGTTGGTCATAACTTTCCTTCCAAGGAGTAATCATCTTTTAATTTCATGGCTGCAGTCACCATCTGCAGTGATTTTGGAGCCTAAAAAAATAAAGTCTGTTTCCACTGTTTCCCCATCTATGTGCCATGAAGTGATGGGACCGGATGCCATGACCTTCATTTTCTGAATGTTGAGCTTTAAGCCAACTTTTTCACTCTCCTCTTTCCTTTTTCATCAGGAGGCTTTTGAGTTCCTCTTCCCTTTCTGCCATAAGGGTGGTGTCATCTGTATATCTGAGGTTATTGAGATTTCTCCCGGCAATCTTGATTCCAGCTTGTGTTTCTTCCAGTCCAGCGTTTCTCATGATGTACTCTGCATTTACGTTAAATAAGCAGGGTGACAATATACAGCCTTGATGCACTCCTTTTCCTATTTGGAACCAGTCTGTTGTTCCATGTCCAGTTCTAACTGTTGCTTCCTGACCTGCATACAGATTTCTCAAGAGGCAGGTCAGTGTATGTCAGCTAAATTACTGATCATTCAATTAAAATCTGTTCTCAGGAGTATGACAGAAATACTGTGGAAATCTCATATTATGTTATCACTGTAAATGTTACCATCTGTAACAAAATTAACAATTCCTAGTCTTCTATCATAAAAATTTTAGTTAGTTAAGAATGAACCACCAATCACGTTACACTTTTGATTCCTTGGTATCCACTCTGATATTTTGACAAAATCTTTATTTTTTATGATTCACATATTTTAAAACTAGCTGTTTCCCTCCAGATGAAAACTTTATTTTTGTTAGTGAATGCTAGCCACAGTTGAAAATTAGAGGGAAAGTTTAATCCTTCCCCTACCATATGAAAGAGTGATAGTATTCATAAAAAACTTGTCCTATCAGTTATATTGGATGAAGATGCCTATTAAACTAACTGAACTACTAACAACTGGTGCCGTGTTAATTGATAATTATTAAATGATTGTTACTTTATTTTGACTTTGTGTTACATGTATTCTAAAGTTGTTGATGTTTTAGTAAAAATTAGCTGTACATTTGGTATGGTCTCTTAGACTTGACATGAAGGGATAGAGAAGAGTATGTGAATCTTAGTGGAAATTGTCTTACCTCCCTCCTTTCTCAGTTTAGACAGAAGCATTTTTATAAAAAGTATATAGAAGTATGAAAAGTATGACTTTTTGGAATCTAGTTTATAGAGTATACTTAAATTGATTGGTATATGGGTAAATTAGAAGTGGGTTTTTTTTTGTGGTTTGCTTTTAAAATACATTGTGATTATTTTTTCTTCTTTTTTTGTCAGCAGACAAAAAAGTAAAAGTACAAAAGTACTACTTTTTTGTACTTACCTGATTTCTTGCCTTGGTCATTCATTAATTGTAAAAAGCATTGATACTTCTGTTATGCTTTATTGCACTGAAGCAGCAATATATAATCCAAGTGGGATGTTTCCTTCATGACTTTCATCTCTAGGAATAGATCACTGTTTTTTTAAAAAAACTGGTGACTATTGTATCAGATACATTACTTTTGTTTTTTTACGTTACTTTTAAAAAACACAGATTGTAGAATTATGAAGCCAAAAATCCTTTTCAAATACAGGTCTGACTTGGTAGGTAAGAAAATTAGGGCTAAGAACTTATTGTAATAGGGAGTCTTTATAGTATATTTTGTAATGTCACTTCCTTGTCCTCCAAGAAGTAATTGGATGAAAGCAAGTTTGATTATAACACTGGTTGAATATTTAAGCTTGATAAGTTGACTGAATTTTAACAGATTTCCCCCTCTGTTTCTTTTAGGTGAATCTGGACTGGGAAAGTCAACATTAATCAACTCATTATTCCTCACAGATTTGTATTCTCCAGAGTATCCAGGTCCTTCCCATAGAATAAAAAAGACTGTACAGGTATGTGTATTGTTAATTGATGATAAGATAGGGTAATATTAACAGATATAAAACACATTCTATAAATTATTTTTTATAGATACTTTGTTATACAGTCCATCTGCTTTGTTAGGAACTTGGTTAAGATCTCTTAATATGTTCTCTGTGTTACTGTTTTTTAAGTCTCTTAAGTCATGTCGAGCTCTGGAAACCCCATAGATGGTAGCCTGCCAGGCTCCTCTATTCATGGGATTTCCCAGGCAATAATACTGAATCGGGTTGCCATTTCTTATGCCAAGGGATCTTCCTGACCTAGAGATCCAACCTGTGTCTCCTGCATTGGCAGGCGGATTCTTTATTACTGAGCCACCTGTACTTCCCCTCAAAACATATTCTGTGACTTGTATTATATTTATATATAGGTAGATTTCAAATTTGACCTTAGCCAGTGTAAAGTGCTAGTAAACATGGTTGTTGTTGAAAAAGAGAGTGATTGATTGAGAAGTGCATGTAATTAGAGGGACTTTCTTGATTTAGAACCTTATGAATTTGTCCTGAGAATCCTCCTAGAGATTATGCTGTGATACAGTAAATGATAACTTGCAGAATTATGCTGCAATATGGTAACTACTTGCCATATGTAGCTATTTAAGTTTAAAGAGTTACAAGTCATTGAAGCAAAAAATTCTGTTTTTCAATTGCACTCGGTATATTTCACGTAGTAATATGTGGCAAGTAGCTACCATTTGGAGCAGTGCAGATTATTTCCACCATTGCAGAAAATTCTGTTGGACAGGGTACAGAAAACATGACTTATGTCAAAGCCATTAGTATTTGTTTTAGTGAACGGCATGATACCACGTGATAGTTAAGTGACAGTAGCAGTTTGTTAATACTTTAAGCTATGTGTGGTCTAATATAGTACTTCTCAATCTTTAATGTGCATTCAGATCATCTGAGGAGCTTGTTACACTTAGTTCCTGTTCTAGGAAGTCTGAAGTGAGCTGAGATTCAATATTTCTAACCAAATCTAAGGTGATGCTAATGCTGCTAGCAAAGTGCTAGACTCTATAGTTCTAGTGATATGTTGTCCAGGACAGTAGCTGGTAGCCACATTTGGCTGTTGAGGTCTTAAAATATGAGATGTCTATGTTAAGATGCAAGTATAAAATATACCCCAGATTTTGAAGTCTTTGTTTTTTTTTTTTTAAAAAAAACATTATTTTATTAAAAGTTCTCTATTGATTACATTTTGTAATAATGATTAATTGGTTATATTGGGTTAAGTAAAATTCAATAATTTCATCTGTTGCTACTTTCTAAAGTGGCTACTGAAATTTTAAAAACACATTTTTGTTAGGCAGCACTGCTCTAAACTATTGATTGAAAGATTTGTTGATAGATTGATACAGTAATACACAGCACATAAGCAGAAAAGTAGTGGAGTGAACAGTTGTAGCAGAAGCATGTCTTATTGAGGCAGTGATGCTAGAGCTGGATATTTTGTTTCTTCTTTAAAGTTTTCTCTGTTTCAGGAATTTTTAAAATATCCTTTATGGAGTTTGAGGTTTCAAATTACCTGTTAAAAAATGTGTTCTAAAAACTTGATACTATACTACATTGCTTATTTATTTTGTGATATATTGGATATTTTAACCCTAAGCAACAAGATAAACTTTAAATTTTCTTAATTTAAGTATTTAAATCCAGAATTAGTAACTAGTTGTATAGAAATGTTAAGGAAACCCCACAGTGCAGATTCTTAAGTTCAGGAATATTTATTGTAAAATGTCTTGTTAAATATTAATAGTCATATATCTACCGGTGGTGTTCTTGGCTGTTAGTGCTGGTGAGGGAATTTTCTGAGTCCTTTTTGTAGTTTTTAGCACCTGGCATAACGCAAGGTCGACATTAATAATAAAACGACTCTTAGTGAATCATTAACATCTTCCAGGTACTATTCTAAACACTTTAGATACATTTATTTAATTATTGCAGTAACTTTTTCAGGTAAATGGTGTTATCATCCCTATTTTACAGATGTCGGAAGAGATGATGACATACCTGATATCATGTAGTTAGCGTACCAGAACTAGGACACAAATCTGAGCACTATGGTTTAGTCTGTATTGTATAAAACTATGCTATCTGTATAGTTTAGAAACTTAGTAAGTGTTAGCTTAGTAGATTAGCGAGTTCTTAATAAATGGATTAGCTTTACTTTTTAATGATGTTTGGTCCAAAAAATTGTCATTTTTCTTTTATTTATATTGCCTTTTCCTTGAAAAATCTTATGTATGGAGATAGATTTTCCAGTTAGGCAGTTTAGACAAACTGAATTGATCGGTGAGGTTATTTCTTCATAGTTATGTAATATATGAGTTTAGTTTTAAAAAATGGAAAATTAAGTCATAAGGTAAAAAATGGAATTATGTCTTAAGGCTGATCTATCTGTTGCTGCTGCTAAGTCACGTCAGTCATGTCTGATCTGTGCGACCCCATAGATGGCAGCCCACCAGGCTCTCCTGTCCCTGGGATTCTCTAGGCAAGAACACTGGAGTGGGTTGCCATTTCCTTCTCCAGTGCATGAAAGTGAAGTTGCTCAGTTGTATCCGACTCTTCGTGACACCATGAACTGCAGCCTACCAGGCTGCTCCGTCCATGGGATTTTCCAGGCAAGAGTACTGGAGTGGGGTGCCATTGCCTTCTCCTATCTGATGCTAGCTAGTAAGGAATACCTAGTGTTGTTTTGTTTTTACTTTTAAATGGTGTACACATGATGTTCATTATTGCTTATTATATTTGAATTTTCAAGCTGGACTCTGGAGGGTATTGACCGACCATTATGTACTAGGTTTGAAATTCCAGTAAACTTGTTGGTGGATGATGGAAGCCAATTAATCATAAAAGTTTCATACCTTACCATGTTTTGTTTTATTTTATTTAAACAAAATAGGCAAGTGGACAGTATTTTTAGCTCTTCTGGTTCACCCAGTGCAGTGATTTTTGCTAGTGTCTGAACAGATGAAGTGTATTGGCACTTGCAATCTAAGGAATTCAATACACGGAAATCTAGTTTAACATACTTTGCAACAAAGTATTTGCTCAAACAAGGAGAGTTTGCTTCACCCCCATCCCTTCTCCCCCTCCCCACCCCGACCCGCACTCCTCAGCCTAGTTCTTATACTTCTGGCTTATCCTGCTTTGGCCAAACCAACCACTTTGCTGTCCATTGAGCAGGCCGATCTCTTCCACTCCAGGGGCCTTCCACTTTGTTTCTCTGCTTGCAGTGGTTTTCCTTGGAATATCCTCATGGCTTGCTTCCTACCTAATTTTCATCAGTTTTCTGCTTAAAAGTTGCTTTCTTAATGAAGCCTTTCTTGACCACTCTATAAACTCTGTAAGGGTAGGGACTCCTTTTTATTCACCCTTAAAAGCTAAGTTTCTAGCACGGCATCTGTTACATGTTAGCATCCAGTATTTGTTGACTGACTGAACAAACAATTTTTTAAAATTTGTTTGAGGATCTTTGAAGTTTTGTTTCTATTTTTTTTTTTTTGGTCTGTGAAATTTTATAAAACACTATCGTAGATTAAGTGGAATGATTTCAAATTTGAGAATCTTTGAAATTTTAAATTTAATCTTTTTTGAAATTTTGTTGATTATTTTTGTCTTAAGCAGATTTTTTTTGCATTTAATTTTTAAGTTGGTGTGTAGTGTGTACTAAAAGGGCACAAATTTAAGCATAGAACTTGGTGTTACTTATGTATTCATATATCTGGGTTTCCCTGGTGGCCAGTGGTAAAGAATCTGCCTGCTGAAGTGGGAGATGTGGGTGTGATCCCTGCAGAAGGAAATGATGACCCACTCCAGCATTCTTACCTGGGAATCCCATGGACAGAGGAGCCTGGCGGGCTACAGTCCATGGAGTCGCAAAAAGTTGGATACAACTTAGTGACTAAACAACAGCAGCAATTCATATATCCAAGTAACCACTTCCCAGATTAAGATACAGTATTTTTCTAGGAACCTGGAAGGCTTCCTTGTGTCTTCTCTCACTTAGTATTATACCCACTCCCACTTAATAAACACCTTTCTGACATCTCCATAGATTGATTTTGTCTGCTCTTGATTTCATTTAATTATATCTTAAGTCTGGTTTCTTTCACTGAGGATTATGTGTGTGGTATTTATTCATGTTGTATAGCTGTAGTTGTTTTCATTGTTTTATAATATTCTACTATATGACTGTATCGCAGCCTGTCCTCTTCATTGTAGATAAGCATATGAGTTTTCAGTTTTTGACTGACATAAATGTTCTTGTATATATCTTTTGGTGGACATAAGTACTCATTTCTGTTGTATATGTGTGTGTACATGCACCTGTGTGTATACATAAAGACATTTCATTTTTTTCCCTTTGATTTCTTATAAGATTGAACGTCTTTTATACTCATTAATTGTTCAGATTTCATGAAGTGTTTTGACCATCTCAATATGTCCTGTTTTTAACTTCTTGAGATTTGCAGATGTTTCTTATCGAGATAACGGTCGCTTACATTCAGTTATTGCAGGTAGTTTCTCCTAGGCTGGTATCTGGTAAAAGATGGGAGAAGCTCTCAATTTGTCAGAATTCTGTTTATATTGGTCTGTCTCCAGAATAATGCTGTCTTAAACTCACTTTTCCTTCTTTTAAGGTAACACTTCAAAGCTATCCTCTTCTGTTGTAAATGTTCTCCCAGCTCTCCCTTTTTTTGAAAACAAAGGCATAATTAGACTAAGGCTATCTCTAGTAACATTTTTAAGACAAAGGCCTGTGTACCACTATTAAATCTCCTCCTTTTACCAAAAGTAAGACCTTTAACATTTGAGAGCTAGATTGATCCTTATTAAAATCCCAGAGAAGTCCTCTTTCCTGATGTACCATGGAGGTATTCCTTGATACACTGGAAACAAGATGAAGGTTGTCTGAACTCTTTTCTCCACTTACCTAGGAGAGAACATGGCCTATTCCTAGTCATTCAGTTGTTAGAGAATAGAATGTAATTTTCTTTTACATTTGAGTGGTTTTTCACCAAGCTCAATAATCTAGCAGATGATCTGCTCTTGGGAGCTCTTAAATTCTCTCAGTGAAGAGTGATCAGAAGTATTACATCTTAGCCCAGACATATTAGACTAGGAAAAATATACAATCCTGAGTTTCAAAAAGCAAATGTCTGCAATTTCCCTGACCTGAAGGCTTTCTGGAACACTTCCAGCTGTCAAAAAGAAGAGAAGTAACATCCTGTGATGTGGCCAAATAGGGAGTGAAACTTCTATAAAGACCACAATCTCATAATCTCTTCTAGCATTATTTATTTACAAGAGGCTTGTTTGTATTTTAAAGAAGAAATTCCTTCACATTCACAGTCTTGGGAGAAAGGAGAAACTATCTACTCTGAGCAGGCAAATGATTCGGAGTTTCCAGTGTATCAGTGGTTCTGATCTGAGTGAACTTTTCAGTAATAGAAGTCTTCTGAGATTAATTCCCAACATCCTATCTTTGGCCTTAGAAACCTAAGCTGTGCACTTCCGAATGTAAGCTGACATTCTGGTCCTGTAGTTCTTTATACTAGTCTTTTCAAAGTACACTGTGCTTCACAATCACTTGGAAGCCTTGCTCAGTCTGTCAAGTCCCCCTCCCCATATTTGAGGCAGAGCCCAAAGAATTTGGCATTTCTTTTAAGTTTCCAAGCTATTCAACTACCAGTCTGGGTACTATACTTTGTGGACCACTCCTTGTGTTTCTGGCCTGCTGTGCACTGATTTCATCCTATCTCTGTGAAAGAAAGTAAGAGAGTGAACTGTTTTTCCTGAGTTCTTCCAGAATATTTCTAATTGAATGAAATGGTACCATGTTACTTTTACTTTCATTCATATATATATTTTCCCAATAGACTGATGAAAGTTATAGAAAAAATTTGAACACTTAAGCTCTACTTCATAGTCTCATCTCAAACATAGATGATTAGATTAACAATTTTCAAGAAAAATATTATTAATACAATGTTATATACATGGTAGCAAGTTTTATGATCTTATATTTGAAAATTTTTATATCATATTTCATTTCAGCAAAAGTTTGCCAGCTATCTCCTAGGGAAAGGTGATAGTTGGCAACCTTCATAGGGAAAGACCATCCTTTATTCTGAGACTAAATCCATTTCGGTTTCTTTTGTGAAATGACAGTGCTAGATTTGTTTTTTCTTTCAGATTTTTTTTTTTAATTTAATTTTTTTTTATTTGGCTCTGCCAGGTCTTAGTTGGAGCATGTGGGATCTAGTTCCTTAGCCAGGGATTGAACCCAGGCCTTTTACATTAGGAGTGTGGAGTCTTAGCCACTGGACCTCCAGGGAAGTCCTTATTATTTTTATTTTTCCCAGATTTTTAGTTGGCTGCCTTATGTTGGTCATCTTTAAAACTTTTTTCTTGGTTTATGAAGTTTAGTAAATCTCTATTTTAGATTAGATGGAAACAAAAGTTTTGGAGATGAGAAGTGAAAGCAATGAATCCTATCCCTAAGATAACTTCTTATGACTCCTTGAAACATCTTTTATAGAGTCCAGTTAGGAAACTCTGCTGTTAATGTTGGTCCAGTTTTGATAATTTTTTTTTGAGGCAGTTTTACACAGAGCAGGTATTTAAATACTTGTCTTTTACCAGGTTTGGGGGCTACCAGGATGTTGGACATAGAGTTCTCAAGGTTGTCACAGTCATGTGAAGGATATAGCAAAAAGTCATGATATAGTGAGAAAGATGCTGCTCTAGGGTGGTATAGAGGTGACTTAGGCAAGGTATATTTTAGTGAAATCATAGGAATAGAGGGCAGGATGACAGTGAGTTGGGAAGTGACTTTGTGAGTCAGTGAAGATGGAAATAGCTATGAAGGAAGGGATGAGAGGGAATACCTAGAGGTCCAGTGTAGGGGACAGAGACAGTGGTTTGGTTTTTATTTCTAAAAAAGACCTGAAAATGTTTGTATCCTATGGAGAATCAGTTCCTAAGAGATGAGAGATTGAAGATACAGGGGAACTAGTCTAAATAGTTGTTGAGATGACTTTGAAATGGAAATTGATCAAATCCCCACCATAGATTGAGAAATTAGCCTCAGGGAAAAAAGAAATCTATTCCACTAAACAGGAGAGAACATTCAAAAAAGCTTCAGAAAAATTGAGGATGCTCTTGAGAACCCTCCTACACTGTTGGTGGGAATGTGAATTGGTGCAGCTATTATGGAGAACACTATGGAGCTTCCTTTAAAAACAGGTACCATATCATCCAGCAGTCCCATTCCTTAGCATATATCTGGAGAAAACTCAAATTCAAAAGGACAGATGCACCCCAGTGTTCATGGCAGCACTG
This sequence comes from Ovis canadensis, assembly GCF_042477335.2. Classification (NCBI taxonomy): domain Eukaryota; kingdom Metazoa; phylum Chordata; class Mammalia; order Artiodactyla; family Bovidae; genus Ovis; species Ovis canadensis. The sequence goes on along the minus strand of NC_091248.1, from coordinate 76,167,236 downwards.
TGTACAATTATCAAGACATGGAAGTAACTTAAATGTCCACTGACAGATGGATAAAGAAGGGGGGGGGGGTGTGTGCGCATAGTAGAATATTACTCAGCCAAAAAAAAGAATGAAACCGCAGCAGATATTACACTAAGTGAAGTAAGCAGATATTTTCAGCAGCAGATATTACACTAAGTGAAGTAAGTCAGGAGAATGACAAATACCATATGATATCACTTAATATGTGAAATCTAAAAACATGATACATGGAGAAGGAAATGGCAACCCACTCCAGTACTCTTGCCTGGAGAATCTCACAGACAGAGGAGCCTGGTAGGCTACAGTCCATGGGGTCGCAAAGAGTCAGACACAACTGAGCGACTTCACTTCAGGAAACTGGATCCCTCATACTATAACTAAAGATCCTGAGTGCTGCAACTAAGACCTAACATAACCAAATAAATAAAAATTCTTAAAAAGATGTTAAAAAAAAATGATACAAATGAATTTTATTTATAAAACAGAAACAGACTCAGAGAAAACAAACTTATGGTTACCAAAGGGGAAAGGAGGAGGGATTAATTAGGAATTTGGGATTAATAGATACATACCACGTTATATGTATGGATGTGAGAGTTGGACTGTGAAGAAGGCTGAGCGCCAAAAAATTGATGCTTTTGAACTATAGCGTTGGAAAAGACTCTTGAGAGTCCCTTGGATTGCAAGGAGATCCAACCAGTTCATCCTAAAGGAGATCAGCCCTGGGATTTCTTTGGAAGGAATGATGCTGAAGCTGAAACTCCAATACTTTGGCCTCCTCATGCGAAGAGTTGACTTATTGGAAAAGACCCTGATGCTGGGAGGGTTTGGGGGCAGGAGAAGAAGGGGACGACCAAGAATGAGATGGTTGGATAGCATCACTGACTAGATAGACATAAGTTTGAGTGAACTCCGGGAGATGGTGATGGACAGGGAGGCCTGGCGTGCTGTGATTCATGGGGTCGCAAAGAGTTGGACATGACTGAGCAACTGAACTTAACTGAACCACATTATATAAAATAGATAAGCAACAAGGACCTACTATATAGCACAGGGAGCTATATTCAATATCTTGTAATAACTTTCAGTGGAAAAAGAACTGAAAAAGAATATATATATCCATTTGAATGTAAATAAAAAGGACTGTATATTTATATAGTTTGCCATGCACCTGAAACATTGTAAGTCAGCTGTACTTGAGTTTAAAAAAATTTAAAAATAAACAGCAACAACAAATTGGGAATGTTCTTGTCTTCCAGTGAAGATCAAGTACTTTGCTGAGCATGGTGGCAGAGATTGTAAGGTAGAGCTTGTGTGCATGTGTGTGTGCTCAGACACTTCAGTCGTGTCCAGCTCTTTGTGACCCTGTGGACTGTAGCCCACCAGGCTTCTCTGTTGATGGGATTCTCCAGGCAGGAAGACTGGAGGGGGTTGCTATTCCCTTCCTCCAGGGGATCTTCCTGACCCAGGGACTAAACCCACAAAAGTCTCCTGCATTGCAGGCAAGTTCTTTATCTGCTGAGCCACCTGGGAAGCCCCAAGATAGAACTTGGGAAGAGTCATACTAGAAGAGACATGAGGTGAAGGAGCAAATAAAAAGACTATCAGATGACCTGGAAATTCCTGTCATAGTTAAAGTTTATGAAATTTATGGAAAAGTATCTTCGCCAGAAAGGAAAAGAAAGGCTTTGGGAGGGGTTTGTTAATAGAAAATGAAAGGGACATGGGAATTAAGATTTCAGTGTAAAGAGAGAGGGGAATGAGGTATATAGTGGTTCGGAGAGTAGAAGGCAGAATTAGTGCTTGGATCAAGTTTCTTCTCAGTTCGTTCTCAGTCTTGGTGAGAAGGAAATAGTTTTTAAGCATCACTATTCTGTTGGTCATTGCCTCTCTAAGTATCTTGTTGAACATAATGAAGTACATATGATGATGCTTGTCTTTTGAGTTATTAAATAATCTAGAATAGATTTTGTGTTTGAGCCAAGTGGAGTATTGCAGACTGTTCAAGTTTCTACTAGCTGAGTCTGCAGAGCTTTGGCTGTAATGCCATCTCCTGAGCAAGTATAGGTGGAGGTATGCTCTTAACAGAAAATTTTAGCCTTCTCCTCAAATGTTAATAGAGTTATAATACTTTATCTTAAAAAATGACTCAAACATTAAGTTAGAAAAGTGTAATGTGTTTAATAGTCTTTCAGAAATGAAAGACGTGAAGCTGTATGAACAGTGAAAGTTTGACTTTTTCTCAGACTGAAAAACTGTAAATATTAGAAAAAGTGTGAGTTTCTGGAATCTAGGAATCCAAAGTAGCCCTTCATTATTATACATAAACAATATAATAGGCTTTAATTTTATTTTTCAGAGAAAAGCTCATTTGCAAGTGCCCTTGATTCATTCATTCCTTTTGTATTAAATTATGTGTTTAATCTTTGAGAACTCTGAGTGATGCCGTAAAATATGCTGGTGTGACCTGCTTAAGTAAAGTGCATGGGAAAGTGGCCATTTGGAATAGATTTCTTAAGAAAAGTTTGAAATTCCTGGACTTGAACTAATTTGTTTACCATGGATCCCATGAGGATACTTGCAAAGCCAGATGATAGGATACAGTTGGATCCTGTGAATGGCACTAGTTTACAGTTATGTTTTCTGGATTTCTTCCATATGTTGCCGTCGTCTTTGTATTTGACCATGTATGGATACACAGAATTTCATAGGCCAAAGAAGAAAAGAAACTTTCATATGAAAAGCAGATCTTCATTTGTATTATCACTCCAATAAACAATTAAGTTGTTGAACTAATTTTTTAAAAAACAAAGGAGCAAAAATCTTAAAATTTAAGCTGTTGTGGTGTGTGATTAGTATACAGCCCAGTACTGGAGGTAGAAATGTTCTTTGTTTGGTAATGAGAGAACCAGAAATGGTTTGGAGTAAAATCAGGAGATGATTCATGTAGAACAGTTAGATTTTTACATCAGTTCTAATACATGATACTGTGTCATTTAAAATAATTTTTGAGAAATTTTAGGTGAAGGGATGGTTACTTTAGATATTTCTGCTTCAGTGACAGTTACCATAAATGGATAACTTATTTTTATGAGGGAGATGGAGGCAAATGAGATATATATTGAGAGCTGTTAGATTTGAATAGATTGTTCTTTTTTAAAAAATTGAAATATAATTGACATATAACCAGATTGTCCTTTTTAACTATAGACAACTACTAGATATATAGAATGTGAATTTCTAAGCCACATGAAGTAATATCACTCAATTTTTTTTAGTTTTGATAATCTACACTGATGAGTCTTGATTATTTCCACAGTTATTTTGCCTCCCTTATATTATTAGAGTAACTCAATATCAGACAGACTGTATTATCTTAGCTATGTGGTATGAAACAGTATTCTCCGAAGCAGTGTGCAACCATCGTTGATATTGAAGGTGACCAGAAAATATTAGAGCCCGTATCTATTGATGTTTAGCTTTTTTTAATTTACAGAGAAATTGACACTTCCTGCTATTGAATGTTCAGATAACCAATTTTACATGTTTGGTAGATAAATAAATGTACTTACATTTGGGATATCTAAAATTTTCACTGACAGTTTACATTAGGGTCAAAGCAGTTTAAAAACCATTGGTCTAAAAGATAAGAACTTTGTCTCTTATTTGTCTAAAAGATTGGAAGCATTTCTGTGAATATGCATGTCCAAATTTCAGTTTCAGCAACTTTCTTTTTTGATAATGCTCTTTTAACAAAATAATTTCTGATTGCTATCAATCTTCACTATCGAATTCAGTAGTCACTAAGCCTCATGTGGATTGAGAGGATCCCCTGGAGATGGAAATGGCAATCCACTCCAATATTCTTGCTTGGAAAATCCCATGGACAGAGGAGCCTGGCAGGCTATAGTCCATGGGGTCAGCAAAGAGTCAGACATGACTTAGTGACTAAACAACAACAGCAACAAAGCCAAGTGTAGCTGTTTCAGTTTAAGTTAAATAAAATTGAACATTCAGTTCCTCAGTTGCTCTAGTCAGATTTCAAGAACTTGTTAACCTCATGGACAAGCAGCTAGTATGTATTGGATAGTTTAGATATAGAACCATTTCCATCATCTCAGAAAGTTCTGTTGAGCAGTGCTGCTATACGCTTTTAGCTCTGCAGTCTTAGTTTCAACTCTTCAGTCTCTTCATCCATCAGCTAGCATCTGTAAGAAAATGTGAGGGTAATGGAAAGACATTATCCATTTTTTAACCTGTAAAGGTAAACCAAACTTTTCCTACCCAGAAATTAATTGCTTTTCCTTTCCCAACTCTGTTAATCAACATAGATAGTTGAAATTGTTTTTCATGTGATTACATTTCCCTCTCTAAGTCTAGTAGTACTTAATTGGTGCCATCCTATGGCATGTAACATTCAAAGGTTAATTCGTGCCTCTTAAGTTAGCCTGTCAGCATACTTGGAACCTCTAGTCTTACTAAACACTATATATAAATTAAATGAAAGCCTATCTTTTTCTGGGAGAATGATTCTGCTTTTCTGTTTGAATTAATGTTTGCTTTAAGTAGGAGCAGCATATGTCCCAAGATGAATGATTTTTACATTCTAAAACAGAATTTGGGGTTACAGAGTATCTTAGATTGTAGGAAGAACTGCTGTTATTAAGTCCAATGCCTTTTCTTAAATAGAACATTTTTACAAACTCTAAAGAGAACTGAAGATTTTACTCAGTTAGTAGGGTTTTACCCTACCAGATGCATTTTTTTTCAATGCCTGGATTTTGCTGATCGCTTTGACCTGAATGGACAATAACACATTTGAGAAGAAAGTTGGCTCTTAGTCATGACGTAAGCACAAGTGTAAATAATTATAGCCATGCTGAGAAAGATTTGGGAATGGAAATAAGTTCACTTGAGTAATTGGTTGGGACCAAAGTAAATGGAGATAATCCAGAAAACATTTACTGCAAATGGTAGATTAAATGTACTTTCTGATAAATCGTATTTGATCTCTGTGAATTACTTGATCATTCAAGCACATTGTTTATTTGTATTATTAGATGTGCATTTATTAAATTTTAAATGGCTTTAATAATTAATAATATTTTATCAGTTCCTGTTTTCCTTCTCTATACCAACTATGAGCCATAAACCCATTATTTATATATATGTACTTTTAAGTAACCTGGACACTCAACATCTACAGTAATTGATTCTAAAGAAAGTGGCTGGGTGGGTAGATTTACTTTACAAAAATCTTCCTATTTAGTTTTGATTAACACTCGTCTCCCTACATCTTACCTTGTAGGAAACCACAGATATAATGTATGTTATTAATATCTGTACACAATGACTCTTACAGGTGGAACAATCCAAAGTTTTAATCAAAGAAGGTGGTGTTCAGTTGCTGCTCACAATAGTCGATACCCCAGGATTTGGAGATGCAGTGGATAATAGTAATTGGTAAGAAGGGTTTGTCCCTACTGCTTTCCATTGCATTTGGGAATAGGGCTGGTTAGACTTTTTTAACATTTTAAATCTTCTCACCTATGGTTACTAAAATTTAAGTAATATGGCTTGGGTTCATATATCAACTTTGCCACTTGTCATTGTTGCTTAACTTCTTTGAACTGATTTCCTTTTCTATAAAATGATGATAACACTTTTCATAGAATTATTTTGAAGATAGACTCTAAAACATAGATAAAAGAATTCTCATTATTATAAGAAATTTGAAACTTTTCATTCTCTGCTATTAATTTTATCTGTTTTCTGTCACACCCTAATTTAAATATGATTTTAGACCTTCAGTTTTTCTGTAAGTTGTAAGTGAAGAAAACATCCATGACTTTCTTTTTGGAAATAAGATATTAGGAGCTTATAAAAATATTTTTATTTTTCTTTGAGTTCTGCATTATTTTTGAAGTAAATTTCTTAAACTTTTGAAATACCTAAATAAATTCATCATGAGGCTTCTGTGTTGTTTAATCTTTTCATTTGAAATCTAAAACTCTTTGGATGTAATTTTTCATGTTATAAAGTGTGTTTTTTGTTATTTAATCACTTAGTTATGTCTGACTCTTTGGTTGACCCCATGGACAGTCTGCCAGGCTCCTCTGTCCATAGGATTTCCCAGGCAAGAATACTGGAGTGGGCTGCCATTTTCTTCTCCAGAAGGTCTTCCTGACCCAGGGATCTTGGTGGATTCTTCACCACTGAGCCATCTGGGAAGCACCATTCATAAGTGGAATCTCAACTTAATTATTTTATTTATTTGCATTCTACAGCTGGCAGCCTGTTATTGACTACATTGATAGTAAGTTCGAGGACTACCTAAATGCAGAATCTAGAGTGAACAGACGTCAGATGCCTGATAACAGAGTGCAGTGTTGTTTATACTTCATTGCTCCTTCAGGACATGGGTAAGTACCTGAATACTTCTGATAACCTTTTCATTGTTTTATTATTACTTAACTTTGGGTGCATGTGTTAGTAATCCTTATCTCTGTGGAGTACGTTTAACTATACAACTTGTGAAGTTCCAAATTCCATATAAAAATGATTTATAAAAAATGTAAGTCCTAGCCACGCTGAAAATGATTTTACTTCTTAGTTTCTCATGTGTAAGACTGTGCTTCATGGAGAGGAATATTGTTTTCATCATGGTTTCGCGTCTCAATGTGGCTAATTTAGCTTTCTTGTTGACCAGTCTGCCACAGATTGAACAATCAAATAAGGAGAAACAGCCATAACAATTAGCTTAGACATAGTCTAAGAAACTCCAAAGATATTATTTATTATACATCTGGTAGAGAACATTGCCAAAAAACTTAAATACCAAGGTTCTAATGTGCTGTTTCTTTCTTCAGTAAATCTATTTCACTAATCTTCTATTTGACCTTAGCTGTCACAGTCAAATTATTTAAGTATCCTATCATCAGTACTAACCTTCTACTTATTAGGAGTTAAAATTAAGATCTGAGTATTTAGACATGTATCTGATCGGATTGTTTGTTTGTATGGCCAGCCTGTCCTCCTGTTTTGGTCGTTTGTGTTTCTTTGTCATTTTGAGGAGATATGCGTGTCATCGTCAACTGCAGATGTTTGTACTTACTCTTCTTTAAAGTGAAAGTGAAGTCGCTCACTCGGGACTGACTCTTTGCGACCCCATGAACTGTAGCCTACTAGGCTCCTCCGTCCATGGGATTTTGCAGGCAAGAGTACTGGAATGGGCTGCCATTTCCTTCTCCAGGGGATATTCCTGACCTAGGGATCGAACCCGAGTCTCCCACATTTCAGGCAGACGCTTTACCATCCAAGCCACCAGGGAAGCCCTCTTCTTTAGTCTTTGGTTAAATGACTCAGCATAACTCCGCCCCCTGATGATTGTAATTCCACCGTCTCTCCACCAAAAGGGACTGGACAGTTTCATAGCATTAGACTAAATAACATTGTCATCTAACACCAAAATTACAGTAGTGTAAACCAGTTCCTTCAAGAGAAAGTGAAAGTCGCTCAGTCGTGTCCAACTCTTTCTAACCCTATGGACTATAGAGTCCATGGAATTTTCCAGGCCACAATACTGGAGTGGGTACCAAACCCAGGTCTCCTGCATTGCGGGCAGATTCCTTACCAGCTGAGCCACAAGGGAAGCCCAGGAATACTGAAGTGGATAGCTTATTCCTTCTCCAGCAGATCGTCCCGACCCAGGATTTGAACCGGATTCTCTTGCATTGCAGGCAGATTCTTTACCAACTGAGCTATCAGGGAAGCCCGCTTTCAAGAGCATACCTTTCTCTTTTGTTTTCTGCTTTCTTCTTCATCTTTTGCCTAGATGGGCTAGTGCCCATTATCACCATCTTGGTTGAGCAGAAAGCCTTAATTTTATAGTTTACCATTTTTGCACTGTCTGATTGTAGTGGTACAGCTGTTTCTTTTTCATTTCTAATATTCTTCTATAGTATTCTCAGAAAATTATATATTTAAAGCCTAAAGCCCCAAATTGACTTATTGACTTAAAAGGCTAAAAAAAAAAAACACCTCAAAATACCATACTGTATAGTTTTTTTCTGATAACTTGTTAGTTTCTTCTTGAATTTTTATGTGTGTGTGTGTGTGTATATATATATACATATATATTTATTTATCATGCTAATATAACTTGTTAGGACTTTTTCCTGAAAGCCAGCAAAGTAAAATCTCAACCTGTAGTTAAGTCAATAGAAATTTGTCAGTTTATATCCACTTTTTATTATTTCAGATCTTTTGGACTCTCTCCAACACTTAGTAATTCTCATGGAATCACATTTCTCTTATCCCCTGAGGGAAAATATATTCCTTAAAATTGCGTGGGAAATAAAATTTTTTTTAAAGAAAAAATTCTGATATTATGTGTAGTGGCTTGGGACCATTTCTTGTTTGTCACAAGGGATGAGAGTTCCAGATTTTAATTTCTTAGTATAACAATGTGCTTTTGAGTAGTTTGTCAGCTTAACTATTTTTAGAAATGGAACAAAGTTTTGCCACTGGTATATGCTGCTGTGGATTAAGTGACATAATATGACATTGAATTTTCTGTAGAGAGTTCCAAATTCCATGCTCACTAAAGAGTGAAATTCCAGGCAGCATAGTAGAGGAATTATGACCTTTCTACCTGGGTAGTGCCTGGATTCCCTTTTTAGAGGTTCTGTTTTTGGAGTAATTGTAGATTGGTCCACCAGTGTATTTTCTGTGTCCCTTACCCCACCAGGTGTCATCACTGAACAAAGGGTTAATTTGTGATTTCAGCTTATTGCTGCTTCATTTCCTTTGTTCAGTGGTTGGTAACTGACTTGGAACTGGAATTTTTAAATGGTGTTTTTACAAACCTTTTCAATTTTGGTTGCCACTTTGAAAAAAATGTCAGTTTTATAGAGATTTTTTTTTCCTTTAGAAATGTATATACGTATGTATGTTTAATAAATATTTTTATGTATTTTTATGTATGTTTAATAAATATTTGCCCTCTATTCATTTTACTTATTTTGCTGTAGGCTTTGAGGTATTAAATGGTTTTTTCTCTTTGTGAGTGTTTCATTGCTCAGTCGTGTCCAACTCTGTGACCCCATGGACTGTAGCTCCTCTCTCCCTGGGGTTTCCCAGGCAAGAATACGGAGTGGATTTCCATTTCCTTCTCCAGGGTATCTTCCTGACCCAGGGATCGAACCTGGGTCTCCTGCATTGCAAGTGGATTGTTCAGTGTCTGAGTCACCAGGGAAGGGTTTATCTTTTAGAAATTCTATAAAGGAGTTTCCTTTGTGTTTAAAAAAAACAAAAAACAAAAAAAAAACTTAAAAATTAGATTTGTTGGAAAAGATGATCTGAAATAAAATTAAATGGATAGAGGAAAAATTTCAACCAGTATGTAATCTGTTGTGAAATAAAAGTGTTTTCTGTTGGCATTTTGTAAGCTTTTAAAATTTGTATTCTAGTTTAAAAGGGCAGAGGGTTTTATCAGGGCTTTTATAAAGGTTATATCTAAAGTTTAATTTTGTAAAAACTGGTTTAATATTCTTCAGCCCTGTCATTTTATGTTTGAGAAGTTGACTTCCCTGATTTCCTTGTCATGGCTATTTTCAAGTATCTTTCTCTTGGAAAGTTGAAATAAACGTTCTGTAAATGTTGTTTTACTTTAAGCATAAAATCTTGTTAACTTGGATTACAATTTAATATTTTATATTCAGTTCAGTTCAGTCACTCAGTCGTGTCCAACTCTTTTTGACCCCATGAATCGCAGCATGCCACGCCTCCCTGTCCATCACCAACTCCCGGAGTTCACCCAAACTCATGTGCATTGAGTCGGTGATGCCATCCAGCCATCTCATCCTCTGTTGTCCCCTTCTCCTCCTGCCCCAATCCCTCCCAGCATCAGGGTCTTTTCCAGTGAGTCAACTCTTCGCATGAGGTGGCCAGAGTACTGGAGTTTCAGCTTTAGCATCATTCCTTCCAAAGAAGTCCCAGGGCTGATCTCCTTCAGAACGGACTAGTTGGATCTCCTTGCAAGATTCATTAAAATTATAGATTGACTGAATTCTTTTCTGTCACCAATTTAATGAGGTGGTAGTGGTAGTAATTTAACTTTGTCCTCCATATATCTGGAAGGTAAACTCTAAAAATTTACAAATGTGAGATTTTTAAAAAAATATGTAGTGGAATAATTAAGTTTATTTTATGTGCTCCATATTTCTCTCTTAAAATTTGTTTATTTTTTGGCTCTGCTGGGTCTTCAGTGCTGCGTGTGGGCTTTCTCTAGTTGTGGTGAGCAGCGGCTACTCTAGTTGAGGTGCTTGGCCTTCTTATTGCAGTGCCTACTCCTGCAGAGCATGGGCTCTAGGGTGTGCAGGCTTCAGTAGTTGCTGCACATGGGCTGAGTAGTTGTGGCGCAGGGGCTTAGTTGTTCTACAGCATGTGGAGTCTTCCCAAACTAAGGATCAAACCTGTGTCCCCTGCATTGGCAGGCAGATTCTTAACCACTGAAACACCAGGGCAGTCCCAAATCCGAGATTGATTGAGCCATGACTTTTATACTTAGTGTTGTTATGTAATGATTGATGAAAAACAGGCAAAAACTTAAATATTTTCTCAAAATCAAAAGGTTTTTCAGTTGCCATTAGTGAGATAAGGGTGCTGTTTATAGATAAATATGGTGTTATTCCAGCCACACACTCTTTCTGTAGTGTTCTCTGAATGCTAATATCAAAATTAAAAGGATTTAAGATGAGAATTAGAATTGAAGCTGTCTCATTTCTCCATATCTGCCTTCCTGCCTTCTTACCCTGTCTTTCTGCCAGTCACCACGTCACTACCACAAAGAAGTATAGTATTATTCATCAGTAAAAAAGGAGTATCTCATTAGTCTCTGCTGCTGCTGCTAAGTCGCTTCAGTCGTGTCCGACTCTGTGCAAACCCATAGACGGCAGCCCACCAGGCTCTCCTGTCCCTGGGATTCTCCAGGCAAGAACACTGGAGTGGGTTGCCATTTCCTTCTCCAATGTATGAAAGTGAAGAGTGAAAGTGAAGTTGCTCAGTCATGTCCAACTCCTAGCGACCCCATGGACTGCAGCCTACCAGGCTCCTCTGTCCATGGGACCCCCCAGGCAAGAGAGTACTGGAGTGGGTTGCCATTGCCTTCTCCCATTAGTATGTGGACAACCCCCCAATACACCCAACAGTATATATATTAAACTATAGTATGCTAAGAGAACTCAAACAAGGGCTTTCTGTTTATTTTAAAATATTAGTCTGTAAAATTTATAATAAAATTAGATCTTTATTCCATTTTCCTCATGTTTTATCAAAGTGAACGAATACTGTATTTCTATGCAAAATACTGCTGTTACCTTCATTTATTTTGTTAAATATTAATTTTTAGTCTAGTGTATTCTGCATGTGAGGAATAGCTGATTTTCATTTATAGTTATTCAAAGATGTAAGGAAAATTACAGCAGCTTAGTTTTTTAGTCAGCACATATTTGAACACCTTCTCAAGTGTTGGAACTGTACTAGATATTACAGAAGAGATGAATGAGACAAAGGCCTTTGCTCTTAAGGATCCTCTAGTGAGAAGATGGGAAGAACAAATACACAAGTAGGTGGTTACTATATGACAGATTCAGTGTTGTGATCCTTTAGGCTTCTAGTTTTAGGTTGGAGAAGAATTCTCAGAGGAAATGAGAATAGTAAGCTGGGTCCTAAAGGACAAATAGGAATTAGGCAAGTCAGCTAGAATGGCGATGGGAATGGAGTTGTTCCAGGCCAAGGCAATATGACCAAAGTATGGTGATTTTAAGATACTGTGAGAAGTTCAAAAAGGCTGGCATATTGGAAGTCGGAAGTAGCAAAAAATGCTAAGGGATGGTGAGAAATGAGGTCAGCTGAAGAGGTTATGTTTTCACAGGCTTCTTAGGCCACGCTCACTCAAGGAATCTGGCTTAGTAAGGTTTTCAGTCTGGGAATGACTTGATCAGAATTGGATTTTAGAAACATCATACTGACTGCAGTGTGTATGGTTTTGAGGGAAACCAGACAGATTCTTGTCATTATCGAAGTTTGGTGGCCTGAACCAAAGTAATGGAAAGGAGATAAATATATAAATATTTTTATTTATTCAGCAGGTTCTGGTGAATCTTTGGAATGGATAAATAGAGGAAGTTTATCCAATCTTGAGTCCTGGGTTTCAGCTTTGAGTAACTGGGTGGATTGAAGTGTTACTTACTGAAATAGAAAGCATAGAAGGGGAGGGGGTATTTGGGGGTTCAGATGAACTTTTGATTTTGAGGTGCCAGAATGGATTGTCTGAGTAGTATTTCCATCAGGTGAACACAAGCCTGGAACGTAACAATGAGATCTGGGCTAGGTATAAAGACTTGGGAGTTATTAAGCCATAAAAGATATTAGAAGTTGTTGTAATTAATGATAAACTCATAGAATGTAGAGAAGAAAAGACCTAATAGAGAATTCTGAGGCATGTACCTTTTAAGGGACTAGCTTACAAAGAGGTTCCTGGAAATTAAGTGAACAGCTTGTGAGAGAGTAATGTCAGTGCTGCATAAGGGGCAAATTAAAAATACCATTAAACACAGTGTTTCTGAGTTGGCTGCTGCTAATTATATTAGCAGCCTGAAAGTATTTGGTGACCTTAAAAGTATAGTGGCCAAGTGGAGGCAATAGTTAGAGTGTAATGAATAAAAGGGATGATGAAGAAGATGTTCTTCTGAGCCCCTTCTCTGAGAAATATACTGGGTAACAAGAAGTAAAAGAGGACTATAATTTTTCATTTACAAACAAGACAGATTTCCCAATTTGAGTGATAAGTAGAGTCTCTTGTAAGAAAGCTTATTAGGAGCCTTTCTGGATTTTCCGATTCTACTTTTGGGCCCACGTGCTGTGACCAGGGTGTTAAAATGCAGGAGTCAAAGCTTTCTTAGGCATTCCAGTGCTTCTTGAAATCCTGTTCTTCCTCACTGTTGCTGGCCCAATATACATGTTTAGAGAGTGTTTCTCATGAGGAAATGAAGTAGTTCCAATGTATGTAATTTTACATACATTGTAAAATTGGAATGTAAAAAGTAATTGGAATGTAAAAAGTCTGTTCTCCCAAATTGGTCAATCCAGTCATATTAAATATTGTGTATTTCAGACTTAAACCATTGGATATTGAGTTTATGAAGCGTTTGCATGAAAAAGTGAATATCATTCCACTTATTGCCAAAGCAGACACACTCACACCAGAAGAATGCCAACAGTTTAAGAAACAGGTAAGTAAAATGACTTTGGGAATTCTTAGGATTCTAATATTATTCATGTAATTTGTAGTTTTTCATATTTTCATTATAATGTGTTACAGTGTGTTCCTCCTGCTACTTTATTGTGTATGTGTGGTTGTTTACACTATATTAAAAATAACTGTTGAAAATAGTCTCCTGCTTTAGTTTTCTTCTCAGTTCAGAGACACTTTGTGACCCCATGAATCGCAGCACACCAGGCCTCCCTGTCCATCACCAACTCCCGGAGTTCACTCAGACTCAGGTCCATCAAGTCAGTGATGCCATCCAGCCACCTCATCCTCTGATGTCCTCTTTTCCTCCTGCCCCAGTCCCTCCCAGCATCAGAGTCTTTTCCAGTGAGTCAACTCTTCGCATGAGGTGGCCAAAGTACTGGAGTTTCAGGTTCAGCATCATTCCTTCCAAAGAAATCCCAGGGCTGATCTCCTTCAGAATGGACTGGTTGGATCTCCTTGCAGTCCAAGGGACTCTCAAGAGTCTTCTCTAAAACCACAGTTCAAAAGCATCAAAAGCGCTCAGCCTTCTTCACAGTCCAACTCTCACATCTATACATGACTATTGGAAAAACCATAGCCTTGACTAGACGGACCTTTGTTGGCAAAGTAATGTCTCTGCTTTTCAATATGCTCTCTAGGTTGGTCATAACTTTTCTTCCAAGGAGTAAGCGTCTTTTATTTTTATGGCTGCAATCACCATCTGCAGTGATTTTGGAGCCCCCCAAAAATAAAGTCTAACACTGTTTCCACTGTTTCCCCATCTATTTGCCATGAAGTGATGGGACCAGATGCCATGATCTTAATTTTCTGAATGTTGAGCTTTAAGCCAACTTTTTCACTCTCCTCTTTCCCTTTCATTAAGAGGCTTTTTAGTTCCTCTTCCCTTTCTGCCATAAGGGTGGTGTCATCTGCATATCTGAGGTTACTGATATTCTCCCGGCAATCTTGATTCCAGCTTGTGCTTCTTGCAGCCCAGCGTTTCTCATGATGTACTCTGCATAGAAGTTAAATAAGCAGGGTGACAATATACAGCCTCGACGCACTCCTTTTCCTATTTGGAACCAGTCTGTTGTTCCATGTCCAGTTCTAACTGTTGCTTCCTGACCTGCATACAGATTTCTCAAGAGGCAGGTCAGGTGGTCTGGTATTCCCATCTCTTTCAGAATTTTCCACAGTTGATTGTGATCCACACAGTCAAAGGCTTTGGCATAGTCAATAAAGCAGAAATAGATGTTTTTCTGGAACTCTCTTGCTTTTTCCATGATCCAGCAGATGTTGGCAATTTGATCTCTGGTTCCTCTGCCTTTTCGAAAACCAACTTGAACATCAGGGAGTTCACAGTTCACGTGTTGCTGAAGCCTAGCTTGGAGAATTTTAAGCATTACTTTACTAGTGTGTGAGATGAGTGCAATTATGTGGTAGTTTGAGCATTCTTTGGCATTGCCTTTCTTTGGGATTGGAATGAAAACTGACCTTTACCAGTCCTGTGGCCACTGCTGAGTTTTCCAAATTTGCTGACATATTGAGTGCAGCACTTTCACAGCATCATCTTTCAGGATTTGAAACAGCTCAACTGGAATTCCATCACCTCCACTAGCTTTGTTCGTAGTGATGCTTTCTATGGCCCACTTGACTTCACATTCCAGGATGTCTGGCTCTAGATGAGTGATCACACCATCGTGATTATCTGGGTTGTGAAGATCGTTTTTGTACAGTTCTGTGTATTCTTGCCACCTCTTCTTAATATCTTCTGCTTCTGTTAGGTCTATACCATTTCTGTCCTTTATTGAGCCCATCTTTGCATGAGATGCTCCCTTGGTATCTCTAATTTTCTTGAAGAGATCTCTAGTCTTTCCCATTCTGTTCTTTTCCTCTATTTCTTTGCACTGATTGCTGAAGAAAGCTTTCTTTATCTCTTCTTGCTATTCTTTGGAACTCTGCATTCAGATGCTTATATCTTTCCTTTTCTCCTTTGCTTTTCGCTTCTCTTCTTTTCACAGCTATTTGTAAGGCCTCCCCAGACAGCCATTTTGCTTTTTTGCATTTTTTTCCATGAGGATGGTCTTGATCCCTGTCTCCTGTACAATATCACGAACTTCTGTCCATAGTTCATCAGGCATTCTATCAATCAGATCTAGACCCTTAAATCTATTTCTCACTTCCACTGTATAATCATAAGGGATTTGATTTAGGTCATACCTGAATGGTCTAGTGGTTTTCCCTACTTTCTTCAATTTAAGTCTGAATTTGGCAATAAGGAGTTCATGATCTGAGCCATAGTCAGCTCCTGGTCTTGTTTTTGTTGACTGTGTAGAGCTTCTCCACCTTTGGCTGCAAAGAATATAATCAATCTGATTTCGGTTTTGACCATCTGGTGATGTCCATGTGTAGAGTCTTCTCTTGTGTTGTTGGAAGAGGGTGTTTGCTATGACCAGTGTAATTTCTTGGCAAAACACTATTAGTCTCTGCCCTGCTTCATCCCGCATTCCAAGGCCAAATTTGCCTGTTACTCCAGGTGTTTCTTGACATCCTACTTTTGCATTCCAGTCCCTTATAATAAAAAGGACATCTTTTTTGGGTGTTAGTTCTAAAAGGTCTTGTAGGTCTTCATAGAACCATGCAATTTCAGCTTCTTCAGCATAACTGGTTGGGGCATAGACTTGGATTACTGTGATATTGAATGGTTTGCCTTGGAAATGAACAGAGATCATTCTGTCATTTTTGAGATTGCATCCAAGTACTGCATTTTGGACTCTTCTGTTGAGCATGATGGCTACTCCATTTCTTCTAAGGGATTCCTGCCCACAGTAGTAGATATAATGGTCATCTGAGTTAAATTCACCCATTCCAGTCCATTTTAGTTCACTGATTCCTAGAATGTCAACGTTCACTCTTGCCATCTCCTGTTTGACCACTTCCAGTTTGCCTTGATTCATGGACCTGACATTCCAGGTTCCTATGCAATATTGCTCTTTACAGCATTGCACCTTGTTCTATCACCAGTCACATCCACAGTTGGATGGAGCTTTGGCTCCATCCCTTCATTCTTTCTGGAGTTATTTCTCCACTGATCTCCAGTAGCGTGTTGGGCACCTACTGACCTGGGGAGTTCCTCTTTCAGTATCCTATCATTTTGCCTTTTCATACTGTTCATGGGGTTCTCAAGGCAAGAATCCTGAAGTGGTTTGCCATTCCCTTCTCCAGTGGACCACATTCTGTCAGACCTCTCCACCATGACCCGTCTTGGGTTGCCCTGCGGGCATGGCTTGGTTTCATTGAGTTAGACAAGGCTGTGGTCCTAGTGTGATTAGATTGACTAGTTTTCTGTGAGTATGGTCAGTGTGTCTGCCCTCTGATGCCCTCTTGCAACACCTACCATCTTACTTGGGTTTCTCTTACCTTACTATTTCTCCTAGGAGCCCATAAGTATTATCATAGTGCCCTTCAGTGTGTGTGCTCAGTTGTTTAGTTGTGTCCAACTGTTTGTGATCCCGTGGACTGTAGCCCACCAGACTCCTCAGTCCGTGAAATTTTCCAGGCAAGAATACTGGAGTGGGTTGCCATTTCCTGCTTCAGGGGATCTTCTGACCCAGGGATCAAATCTCTGTCTCTTTTGCCTCCTCTGTTGACAGGTGGATTCTCTGCCACTGAACCATCTGGGAAACCATAATGCCCCGTATCCTTCGTCAATTTAAATAAGGCTATTTTAGATGTTTCTGTTTAGATTCCACCACCACCCGTCCCCACAGGCAGTCTCCCACATTGCAGGCGGATTCTTTACCAGCTGAGCCACAAGGGAAGCCCCATTTTAGATTGTCTGTATAGCTTGTGCCACTGCCCCTCCCCATACCCTTTATAAAATTACTTTCCTAGACTGAATTCCTGGGGAGAGGATTACTTTTTAAAGGGTATAATTATTGTATTACCCCCTCTCCATTTTGTCATGGTGCTTTCTCAATAAAACAGTCAAAATTCCTTTTATGACAGGTATGTTAGATCCAATGCCTTGCTAGCATTGTCATAATTTTTTTTATACTTTTTTGGATTAAGGTGATGTCTAATAATTTCTTTAACTTTCAATTTTCCAGAAAAGCTGAACATTTTAAAGCAAGGGTTTAGTTTTCCCTCAGTGTTGTTTTTTGTTTTATTATATATTGTATTTTATGAAATGTAGGATCAGTTTTTGGAACTACTTTCCTATTCTAATAGCCTATTTTTAAATTTTAGGCCAGTGTTATGTCTTTTTAGAGCCTCCCTGGTGGCTCAGATAGTAAAGAATCTGCCTGCAGTGCAGGAGACGTGGGTTTGATCCCTGGGTCACGAAGATCCCCTCAAGAAGGGAATGACTATCCACTCCAGTATTCTTGAGAATTCCATGGACAGAGGAGCCTGGCAGGCTACAGTCCATGGGGTTGCAAGGAGTTGGACACAACTGAGCATCTAGCAGTGTATGTCTTTTAAATTGAGGCTAAGTTGTATAATATTTTAAAGTAGATTTTAGAGTTTATTATCTCTCACTGTCCTTCTAGTTGTTTGTACTTTGGTTCTTCATCTTTTTCAGTATGACTTTTAGAATAACTTGAAAACTATTAGAAAAACAAAAACCTGTGGAAATTTGCTTTGAAATTGTGTTAAATCTGTAGAAATTTTTAGAATGTTTTACTACATCATTTTTACTGTATCTGATATTTCTACCAGGAAATTTTTTATTTTACATTTATTAGCTCCATTTTTATTTTGTAATTTGCTGTTTCTAAGTTCAGATACTAATCATATAGTATTAGTAATATATCTATTTTATCTTAATTTGGAATTGTACTAAAAATGAAGAAATAAAAAAAATGAGTAAGCAGTGATCTCTACTTCTAAATTGGTCACTTACAGTGGTTGTCAATTTACTTTTTCTTTATTTATTCTTTAAAAAAAAGCAGGGGGCCAGGGGCAGGTAGTGTTTAACCAGAGATGTTTATCAGAATCATGTAGAGAACTTTTTCAAAATGAATTATTGGACCATAGCTCTACTAGTTGGTTTTGTAGGTTAAGATACAGCTTTGTATTTGTTATTGTGAAGATGCTTACTCAGGCTATTTTAATATACAACCTCTGACTAAAAGCCATTGCTCTTAGAGCTAGCTACTAGTCTTTCTTTTTTCTTCTAGTCATGTATCAGGTTGGCCAAAAAGTATGTTCAGAAAGCTTACAAAAAAACCTGAATAAACTTTTTGGCCAACATTGGGTTGACGCATGATCTGACACCTCATCATTTATTCTTAGGTTTTTTTTTTCTAAATAGATACATAACCCAGTTATAAAAGATATGTGGTTTTGTTTATTTCCATGGCAGTTCTGTCTGCTTTGGTAGCCATGTAGCACATTTTGTTTCAGGTCCCTTTACTGCTGCTGGGGACCCTGGTAGTGAGTGTAGCATTAAGCTACCAGTACAGGCAGGGAGCTAGGTTTAGGTTTATTAGCCATCAGTTTGTTTGTTATAAGTTTGAACAGGGTAGGTATTCAACACTATTTGGATTTCTGTATTCTTATTTGAATTTAGAGTGATTTTGGACAAATTAATTTGAGGTCATTTCTGATGTTACTAGTAAGTTGTCTTTCTTTTTTTCTGTATTCTCATTGATTATTATTATAAACTCATTAGCTTCTTAATTTCCAGGGCATGTTTTCTCCCTGTGTGCTTGCCTGATCTTTTTATCTGTTGCTCCTTGATGTATGTGTATGCACATGTACATGCAAGGATACTTCCTGATAAGTACACATTTTTTTTTCCTAGAGCCAGTGCTATACTTAATTTTATTTACCTTTGCTCAGTTCTACTAAAAACTTTAGGTGAGTTTAAGCTCTGTTGATTCAGCTGAATAAAATAGTTGGTAAGAATTTGTCTAAAGGTATCTCAGTCATTATAAATAAATGACCCAAAACCACTAGAATAGAAATCAACTAGTGAAGCCATTTCTGGACTCTTACTTCATTTTTAGAACTCTTTGGGTATTATAACCTTATAAGTTTAACATTTCTGAAGCAATTGGATTTAGAGAATGGTACTTATATATAAACTTTATTGAAAAAAAAAAACACCAGCATACTATTTTGGTTTTAAATTACATTTTACATTATTGAAAAACAGTAAAGGAACTGGAGCTAAAGACTCAGGAATTTAAGAAGAGTATAATAAAAATAAAGCTAATACCTAAAATTATATGTGGTGCTCTTTTACTAACTTCCTCTGTCATCTTAGATAATGAAAGAAATCCAAGAACATAAAATTAAAATATATGAATTCCCAGAGACAGATGATGAAGAAGAAAATAAGCTTGTTAAAAAGATAAAGGTAGGTTCATTCCCATACATATACTAACATGTTTTAGGGCCTTAGCAATACTATAATAGCTGCTGTAAAGACTAGAAATAGCAGTGTTTATAGGGACTTCCTGATGGTCCAGCAGTTAAGACTGTACTTCCACTGCAGGGGGCCCAAGTTCAGTCCTTGGTCAGGGAACTAAGAATCCCACTTGCCATGTGGCATATACATATATAAATGTTTTTAAACAATTGACTTAACAAAATAAATGAGATTATTGATTGTTTAGTTCACCTTTATGATTAACTTTGTTGTTTGACTGTTAGTATAATAAAGCATTATGTGGAATAGAAAGATAAGTAACAGTTCTTGTTTTCAGATGGTTTTCAATTAACTGATGTCATATTTTATAATTTCCCTCCTTAGAAACAAACAGGTAATGGGAATGAAAGGGGAAGCATAATGAGAAGACAAAGGATTTGCTCTTAAGCACTATTATGCTTATTCTTTAAGAGCCAAACATATGTTTTATTTTGTTCTTTTATAAAAATCAATCAAAAATCTATTCCGACATAATTTTCTGTATTTTTAACTTATAGTGGTTTCCTAAGTACCCTGGATTTAAAAATGATATATTAATAACATTGTCTGCTTCTAGAGCTATTAAGGTTGATTTATTATCAAGTAGGCAAACTAGCCACAAGTCTCATTTTTTTCCTTGTAGCTGCCAATGTATTTCTTACCCTTTTAAATTTTTCCAGTATGGAACACTTCTTTTTGGAATGATGCTTTGACAAATAATCTGATCAGTATATGCCTTAGTATTCTTAAATTTTAGTGAACATATAATTTTGTTTATTGTTTACATTAGTAATAATGCCATACAATGGCAATTTACTAAATATTAATTGAATGACCTATGAAAGTGAATGCAAAAACTATTGGGGTAATAATGTTTTTTGCTTACCTGTTGAGTAAGGTTAACTTCTTTATTCTTGAATTTGTGAGGACTACAGAGATGTATTTGAACAAGAATACTTTGTTTTATAGGACCGTTTACCTCTTGCTGTGGTAGGTAGTAATACTATCATTGAAGTTAATGGAAAAAGGGTCAGAGGAAGGCAGTATCCTTGGGGTGTTGCTGAAGGTAAGGTTTTCTTCAGTGAATGGCTTTCTATAAGATTTCACAAATGTTATAAAAAATTTGTATTTAGTAAGTAGTATAATATGCATGCTGCATTGATATAGTCTAGATTTTCAAAGATCTGAATTCAGTTTCATTGAGTCTCATCTCCTTATTAAATACATTCACATTTCTCAGACCTTGTGTCCTGCTGTGTCAGGCAAGTATGTGTTAAATCCTAATATTGTAGTACTTTAGAAGCCACTTGTCAGTATTCATCCTCCCACCTCTGCCCCACCATTAAGCCTATTCCTGTTTTCTTGTTTGAAAACACACTTACAATGCAGGGGTTCTTTACCTGGGGCCCACAGATTGCTCCCAAGGGATCTAATAAACCTTCTGAAATTGAAAACAATTTTGGAGAAAAGGCCTGTCATTTCTATCTGAGTCTCAATTGGGTCTGGGACCCTAAAGAATGAGAACTGTCAGAAGCCCAATTAAAAGATTTGCATTTTGCTTTCTTCAGGGCAGAAGTCAACTTCTTGGCATCATATCTTTAGAGCAAGAAATTTTGTTATTAAGAGATCCTCTATACTAATTTTTTAAAGGAGTTTTAAACAGCAATATAATCTTAGTTATAGAGTCAATTCTTTGAAGCCTTCTTGGCATTAGATACATTTCCTGAAATTTGTGTTCATTATACTGGTTTATACTAATACTTAATCTTCAGTGTTATAGTAACTTGGAATGAAGATTGAGTCATGATTATAATTTGTTGATACTACTTTGAAAATATACATAATTTTTAGGATATTTTCCAAGTTAATGTTATTACGAGTGACTTTCCCAACTAGAGATACTGTAGTCACTCTCAGCTCTTTTCATCACCATGTAACCTTCAGTTTCTGAGCTGAGACTTTAAAACTGGTATAGACCTTAGAAATCTGCACAGAGGAAATTGCTTTGTATCTTTAGTTTTAGGTTATCCCCCTTCAAGAGTATTCTTCTAGTGATACATTAAAAAAAAGAACATTAAAGTTTCTTGGCTTAGGTTTTCATTTTGGTTCACTTGTAGTTTTTCTAAAGTTGATTCCTCACCCACCCTTGACCCGCAACATTAAGTACTATTTTATAGGGTTAAAGTCTTAATGAAACATTGACCTAAGGTATTTAATACTTTGTATATTCTCTCATTGTTAACAACCAGTTTCCTTTTAAAAGAATGAGTTTAGTGGAAGTAATACATATGGTCTGATTTTTTTTTTGTAGTTGAAAACGGTGAACATTGTGATTTTACAATTCTAAGAAATATGTTGATAAGGTAAGTGTAAGCAGTGATGAAAATAACACAGATTTTACTTTCCCTAAATAAAATTAGTCTCAGGTTTAGTTTTTTGTCTTCTGTAAATTTAGCTAATTTAAACTGGTATCTTCATTCTAGCACTGAAGCAAGCACTGCCTAGAGACAAATTTGGATTATTTTGCCAAGGTTTTGAACTCTAGAGGAAAAATACAAAATAGGCTGTGTGGCTAGGGATACATAGGAAAGTGGGTCTTTCAATCATTGTACTTTGTGTTGTGGTTTAATACTGAAAGAAGTATGAAAGTAGAAAGGAACAGGCTTTTGCTTCTCTTTAATGTGAAAAGCTTGTGGAAACTGGAAGAGAAGGCTTAAGTTTTAGGTCAGAAACTGAACTTCAAATATTTAAAAGATACACAGCTTAGTAGCTGGTGAGTGGAGCACTTTCGTTACTGAAACTCTGTGAAAAACTGATCTTCCTCCCAGGAGGGAAAAACATCAGTCCTGAATTGTACCTTGTACATCTGATGAAGGAGAAGGAAATCATGTGAAAACAGGATTAATTCTGGTTAGAGGAACCAGGACCTTAATTAGAAAACTAACAGCAGAGAGGAAATTCTGAAGAAAAAGTTGAAAAGACCCAGAGATAGGAAACAAAAAGAGGATCAAAATGAACCTCATTGTTTTCATGGAGAGATAAATTCCTTCTTTATGCTATTCCATACCCTTTTGCTCTTTTTTTCCTCTCATCATGTTTGCTTCTCCAGACCCTCAATACATACTATTCTTTTCAGCCTCCAGTTTTAGATGTCCATCTTAAGTTGATGTCTCTTCAGTTTCACACTACTCTGCACTTTCCCAGTATACAAGAATTTCTTTAGCTATGTAGAAATAATAGGAATATTGATGATAATTGGAAATCATGGAACAGCAACAAGATCATTCTTAAAAGTGAGGGGGACAATTTGAGTCAAACTGATACCTCAAGAGGAGAAGGCAGTGGTACCCCACTCCAGTACTCTTGCCTGGGAAATCCCATGGACGGAGGAGCCTGGTAGGCAGCAGTCCGTGGGGTCGCGAAGAGTTGGATACGACTGAGTGACTTCCCTTTCACTTTTTACTTTTCATGCATTGGAGAAGGAAATGGCAACCCACTCCAGTGTTCTTGCCTGGAGAATCCCAGGGACAGGGGAGCCTGGTGGGCTGCCGTCTGTGGGGTGACACAGAGTCAGACACGACTGAAGTGACTTAGCAGCAGCAGCTACCTCAAGAAATATAAGAGATGGGAGTGAATTTTGAAATTGAGATCACCATGTAATTGATTTTTCTCAGAAGAACTCATGACTAGATGCTCTGATAGAAAGTAGATGATGGTGTTAATTCAGCCACAGCAGTTGCCAGGCCTCACACAGTGGGAGAAGAGCAAATGCACATAAAAGGATGTTCATCTCCCTTGGTTTTGAGAAAACAGTGCTTCAGGTTCTATTACCATTTCTTTGCTTTCTCTTCCATTTTGAAAATGTGACTTCAGAAGAACTAATAATCTCTGATGATTTTATATATGTAAAGAATGTTTCATAAATATTAACTGCCAGTGCATTCCCTATCATTTTATTATTTTCCTCAATTTTAAATCTATGCTACTTACCTAGTGCTTGAAGCAATGATAATCTTTAACCGTGTTTTATTTACATATGCAATCAGTAATTCCCTATGTACCTAAAATACTATAGAAAGGAAGGCTAGTTACTAGCCAGACTTTGAACATTTGAAGGTACGCAGCCTCCCCTCTGATGAGTGGGACTCAGTAGTATACAAGCGTTACAAGCAAATGGACCATTCCTACAGGAAAGCAATAAGACAGTCATACATGTGTGGAAATATTAAAAATTCTAAAATTATGTAATATTACATAATTTTTATATATAATATATATAAGTAGATATATGCTATGATGAGAACATTTACATGTATTAAAGAAATTCAAAGGAAGTATTAAGCGGTATATTTTCTTGGAGCGGAACCAGATAGAGAAGGATTTATGAAAATAGTTGCCTTAAGATGGATTAAGATAAATAGAGTCATCAGATGTTTATTTGTGGGGTTGGGAGTGATCCTACTTAACATTTGTATCAAGTAGAACGAAGATATTGTCTTCAACTTCTTGAGGTAGATGGTTATGCTTAATAAAAACTTCATTTATTTGTTGAATTTGTTTTAGCACACTTCTTTTTTTCTTTCCTAAGGCATAAATGTTCACTTACACTTTTGCTAGATGTTTACTTTGCCTCTTAACATAATTTTTCATTTATAGTCTTTGAAACATGTAAAACATCCTTGATAAATATACTTTGAAAATAAGTTTAGGAATATTTTACTGCTTTTCCTTCTAAGTTCAGAGGAGAGGTAAGGTATATGTTATGTAGCTCATGTTTTTATGATAAAGGCACCTAGTAGGTATTTAAATACTTGAAGGAAATATCAATACCAATATTCCATATGTCTGTGACTTCCAAGTAAGTGAAATCCTGCAGGTTAAAGTCAGGAGTAGTGGTTGCTCCTAAGAAAGACCCAAGTTCAAAGATATGTCATTTTGCTAATTTAGAGAACTGACTGTTGCAGGCAAAGCAAGGAAGACAATGGAAAAGAGGAAAATTTGATAAAAATAATTTCAGGATGTGGCAGTAGAGAGTGCCAAAATCAAATAGAGAAGGAAAACAAAAGGAGAGAAGAGAATGGTATAGTATCAGCAATCAGAAATGGAAAAGATAAATAAATTCAAGAAACTGTGGAGAAAATACTAATTATTTTAAGTGTGGAAGAATGAGTTGATTTTTAAGAGTAAAATAAAACGTATTTAAGTGGAAATAGAGACTTTTAAAACCTGAAAAATACCAGAACCAAGTAATCATAAAAAAAGGTTATTTTAGTGAAAGGGAAAAATCTTTCATTATCTAAAGTGTTTAATGACATTAACAAAAATACTTTAATAGCTAGTTAAAAAGTCCACCTTATATATCTTGTATTTCAGCTACTATGTACTTACCTCAGGTCCTTTAATGATTTTTTAATGATGCATTGATGAGGTAATATATGATATTTAAAATTACGAAAAGATTGTTTTATACTGGCACGGTTATTTGTTTTTATTATTCTCTACTTAGAGAAATTGAAAACAGTAATGTGTCCTAGAAAATCAACAATGTTTATCATGTCTCAGCTCCAAATCAGTTTTTTGCAGGGCCCATTATATGCTCTGTGGCAAGAGTGCAAAAGGTGATGGCACGTTTTTTGTAAAAGGGGATGTTTATAGTATAGTTGAAGAGTTTATATGCTGTCACCTGTCGCATTTACTGGTACCATAGAAAAGACTGGCAGCCAAGGAGAAGGTTGTCTTGGGTTACAGTGACTTGACTTCAAGAGTGCCAGGAGAGCTCCCAAAGCAGACTGGAAGAACTCTGAAGTAAGTTTGAGAGTCAGTGACAAATTCAGTCCCAATCATTGGATATGCTCAGAGTAAGAAACTGTCTGACTTGACAGAAGTAGAAAGGGATAGAGCTTTAGATAATTCCAGTGGCCATAGAAAGTGCATATTCATCAAGGGGCAGAGTATAAAGGACAATGAGGCTTGTGGAAAACCCAGTCTTAGTTAGAAATAGGAATAATCTATCAGAGAACTGCACAAAAATGTCCAATCGAGGATGAATCATAGTAATTGGCCATCACAAAAGGGAAAAGTAATAGTAAATGTTTCTTGGCTATCAGGCAGAATAAAAACAGAATAACACCTTTACGTTTATCTCTCATAAGGGAGTTTTGGTAAAGTGGTGGAGATGAAAGATAGGGGATTTAAAGTGCAGGAATGAATGATGAGAAAAAGGAAGATAAAATGATACAGAGTACTCCCACACCATGTATATCCAAGAACACTGCGTTGGTAAAGAATACAATAGAGCAGCTCACAGGAGTCTTTTAGCATCTTGAAACACTAGGGAATGGTAAAATTGTCTCATGTATAGGTATCTCCTATATATTGATTTTATGTATCATAGATAATGTCTGCTATGAGCAGACATTCATTAACCAAAATACCACATTTACCAGACAGTTGGAATAAATAGGAATTTATTCCAAATTAAAATTCCCCAGTTTGAATCCAACTTGATGTGTAATCTATGTATTCCTATATATTAACCTGAATAAAAACTCAGATATTAGTAATATTAAGGAAATATTAAGGAAAGCAATTTCTTTTAGGTTTGTGAACTTCAGTAGGAACTAATCTACCTTTCCTTCTCTAGTAAAATAAAATATATACTATAAAGGTAAATACTCTTCTCTAGCAGTGTCATTGTTTAGTAAATGTTTTGAGAGAATTTATGGTTTCTAAACTTTAATTTGGAACTTAAATTTCTATTAATGTCAAGTTAGCTCATTGTATCTTGCTCCCCCTTACATGTAAGTGAAGACAGATAAATGCTGTCTTCCTTGAAAAGTTTCGTCTGAATTTTTTGTTTGCTAAAATTTTGAATTTACACCAAAGCTTTTTTAATAGAAGCAAATTCCTTATGTGTCTTTTATTTATGACAGAACACATATGCAGGACTTGAAAGATGTCACTAATAATGTACACTATGAGAACTACCGGAGCAGAAAACTGGCAGCTGTGACTTATAATGGAGTTGATAACAACAAGAATAAAGGGCAACTTACTAAGTAAGTATACATTGATTCCTCCCAGGAATGGCATTATTTATTTAGTAAAAAATCATATTATTTCGTCACCATCAAATTCCTCTTGGCTACTCAATAGAAAATTGGAATAGTGTTCTTTATGGGCTTCCTTAGTGGTTCAGATGGTAAAGAATCTGCCTGCAGTGCAGGAATCCCAGGTTTGATCCCTGTGTTGGGAAGGTCCCCTGGAGAAGGGAATGGCTACGCACTCCAGTATTCTTGTCTGGAGAATTCCACAGAGGAGCCTGGTGGGCTACAGTCCATGGGTCACAGGGAGTCAGATAGAACTGAATGACTAACACTTTTACTTTTTCATATGTTGATTGTTGTAGACATAATGCAGTTGCACATCTAATGAAGTGTAGTATAAATATAACTTACATGCCCTGGGAAGCCAAAAAACTTGTGTGATTCACTTTATTTCTTTATTTGTTTCGCTTTATTGAGATGGTTAAGTTGTGGTTACCTTTTTCCCATATGTTAATTTTATTTTTGTTTTCTATAGCCTTCTCCATCTTTATCAGTAACTGAATTCATAGAAATCGCTGAAAATACAGGTTTTCAAAGGGTAATCCTCATAACTCTTTTGGTACATGACAAAATTTTCATTGATCTAAAGATACATAAAGACAGTTTTCTGAAATTCCACCCCCCCTCTTTTTTTCAATTACATCTTTTATTCATGTGTCCTTTCGTGAAAATATGATGATGGTATTGTTTTATTTATGTTTAGTTTTAACACTCTCACTTGGCAAAATGTTAGTAACTATTGTTTCCCAAAATGTTTGGAAAATTTTGTTGCTCTTTGAAGTCCTTAATTTAACTGAAATTCTTTTGGATAATGCTGTATGAAAATTGCTACATGTCTGTATACATAGTGACCTGCCAAACCACCAAACTAAGAAGCAAAAGTATGTAAATGTACTTGCTTAATGAATTCTTCAGGAAAGACCACATATAATTTAAATGAAATTTGGTTCTTTTCGTTATGCTCAAAATATAGTACATTTCAGCATTTATACATTTATACAACCAAAATGTAGGTTGTATGACACAACCACAGTAGGGTCTTAGGTCAGCCTTAAATGTGGTCCTTGCTGTGATTCTGCTATTCGTCACATGAAAAGGGTAAGTCATTTTTCAGGATCTCCTTGAAAAGATCCCTAAAAGAAGCTAAGTTGCATCTTTGAGGATTTAATATGATAAATTAAATCATATTATGGTTTATTATTCAGGTTACGTTGGCCTTTTTTTTAAAAAATCTTTTACCGGGTCTTTTTATTTTTTTGATTGAGTTACATTGAATTTCTCTGACAAGTTTTAAGTTTATAGGCTTTAGCTTGTTGATGTGTGTCAACAAGCATTTTCATTAAAAAGTGGGCAGACAATGAAATAATTTAAATGGTTTTTCTAGCTATCTAATAAAGTTTCATTTGAAAAACTGTGATAACAAAAAGTTATCCTTTTTCCTGTTTTCTGCATTATAAACACATTTTTATATTACGGTTTTCTAAATAGCACTTTAATAAAGATGACTAGAATTGAGATGCTAATTAATTTAACAATTAGAGAGGTTTACAAAATCATTTTGACTGGTAAGAGTCTTCAAAAAATTAATTTTTTATATGTGTGACCATTTTCTTATAATACTGAAATATCACTCTTGGTTAGGAGGCAAGTATTTTTACAAGGTTGAAAGACAAAGTACCTCAAGTGTGAAATATTGAACATCTCTTTGAAAGTATGCATATGTAAATAGGTTTAGAAACTTGAGCAGACTGTCAGAAGATAGTTGCATAGCATATTTACTTTCATAATGATTTGGTATAGGGATTATTAACAGAATTTGGAAAAGAAATGAACTATCTTCAACAAATTTGGCCATAAACTTTTGTTTTAGGAACGTGAAGTGAAAGTCGCTCAGTTGTGTCCGACTCTTTGTGACCCCACAGACTATACAGTCCGTGGAATTCTCCAGGCCACAATCCTGGAGTGGGTAGGATCCTTTCCTTTCTCCAGGGGATCATCCCAACCCAGGGATTGAACTCAGGTCTCCCGCATTGCAGGTGGATTCTTTACCAGCTGAGCCCCTTTACTGTAAAATCTGTAGATTTGCTTTTAATTGCTGTTTTTATTGTGGTTTACTCTAAGTGTGTTTCGTTGTTGTTTAGTCACTTATGTCCCACTTCTGTGACCACATGGACTGTAGCCCTCCAGGCTCTTCTGTCCATGAGATTTCCCAGGCAAGAATACTGGAGAGGGTTACCTTTTTCTTCTCCATTTATGTGTGCTAATAAGTCTCTGTATTTTTTGTTCTTTTAGATATGGCACACTTGAAGACATTTCATTTGTTTGTCCAAAGACATAAGCAGTTTTAGTATGTAAAGATTTTTAATATTTAAAAACAAATTTTAAAACATCAAAGCTCTACAATCTTCTGTTTTCCTCCAAGAGTTATTTAAATGATAATTTAGGTGACAGTGTTCCACTCTTGGTAAGGTGGTAGGTAACCTTTTCATGTGCAAAGTATACTACAGATTCTTTACATTTATATGGATTGGCTTATTCCTCCCAAGGATGAAATTAAAGAGTATTTTATAGATAGGTTATTATTAGTAAGACTATATATTTAACTTTAAAATCACAATTCCATCTGAATTTTAATTTATTTTTTTAAATTCTAGTGTTTACTTAATTTATTTAATGTTTACAATATATTTTCAAGTTGCAGCAGTGTTGTTGGATAATCTTAAGTTGCTTAACATATTCAGTTATTTAAGATGGCCAATTCAAAAATCATTTTTATGAGTATTTTTTCCCTAGAGCCTAAAGGTGTTTTGGAGTATGGCAGAAGTGAGTTTTATAGAAATCAAACAAAAGCTTTGAACCCTTACTAGAAAAAACACTTGTATGAACACACAACACACACACACACACGTTTGTTGTGTGATTTCAGGACCCAAGAGATCTGAGGCTCCTCTTAAAAATACCTGCCATAAATATATCAGCTTTTAGTGAAATAATGATATTTACACTTTAAAATTTATTCCAGTTTACCTGGCTTTTTGAATGTTGATTCTCCTAAGTTAATGTTTGGTTTATTTTCATTTTCAGAACTTCTGATTAATTGTTTAATTATTAAAACATACTGCAGGTTTATTCTTTTGATGAAATATCCTTTAGTTAAGTAACATTTTGTTCTAACTTGCACTAATTGCAAAAACAAATCCTCTTGGTCACAATGCTACATCACATTTTGTCTTTCCTTTTTGCTAAGAAAAATCAGTAGGCAGTGTTCTTTTTGTCCTGTTGTTCATTTAATACATTCCATCTCGGTCTCTTGTTCTCCTTGATAGGAAAGAATAGTGCTACGATGGTCAGAAATATTCAGCCTCATAAGGAGAGAAGTCACTATAATCAGAGTGTGTCAAATCAAGATTAAAGTGACTAGCCTTGAAGTTATAGATGAAATACAAAGCTTGATTTTGTTTTTAAGCCATAATTTAACTTTTTTAACCACTTTATTCATTTAGGGTTGTAATTAAATGGTCAAAGCTTGTTTTTGTGGAAGCACAATATACGTGTTTAATCAACAAAGTCAGAAAAGAGCCTGCCTCTTTTAAGCTGTCCCAGTGTATTGGAATAGGTTTTTAGAGATCCCGAAGGCCACAGAGCCTACTTTTCTTTCTTCTCTGGGACTGTAGTAGGTTGCTGATACTTTGCCGTACTCTTTTCTCCATAAGTATACTAGCTTTCACATAAAGCGTATTTGTAGTATTTTTCAACATAAAATCTTGGAAAACATTGTGCAGAGATTTGAGTCTGTGGACTTGAATAGAGTGAACTACTTTTTAATGTCTGTGTTCTGGCATTTCAGAAATGTCAGGATATTCATTTGCTTCTGATACTGTCTTTTCCTGCCTCCCTCCATCCCCATCCTCCATTAACTCAATACCATTTTTTCATATTAAAATTTTGTTTAAAAATTAATTTTCTTCTAGTTTTTCTTTTTGAGAATGTATTTAGGGAATGTGTCTTTTCCATTTTCCTTATACAGTCTGTTTTATGTGTTTTCTTTAGATTTGATATGCATTAGGAAGTTCTAGATTGTAAATATTTATACATTTTTAAAGTTTCTGAAGAATTTTTTCATATGTTCATACATAAAACTTCAAACCTGTGTTCTGTGTTATTTAAGATGGTGTCAGAATAATTAAAAGCTGCTTTTGAAGCTTGTTTTCGAAAAACAGAAAGCAGAGAATTTAGTAATGGCATACAGCATTGCTTTCATCACTGCTTCAGTTTTGCATTACACTTTTCATTTTCAGACATAGAATGATTATCTTTAATGTTCATAATAGGAGCCCTCTTGCACAAATGGAAGAAGAAAGAAGGGAACATGTAGCTAAAATGAAGAAGATGGAGATGGAGATGGAACAGGTGTTTGAGATGAAGGTCAAAGAAAAAGTTCAAAAACTGAAGGACTCTGAAGCTGAGGTAATTAACCATATATTTTCACCTTTGACAAAATACTCCTTTTCAAAATAATGTCTTAAATGAAATTGATAGATAATATAACTGCTCTATCGATTTTTTCACATGTAATATGCAAATTTAATGTGCCTGTGTGTGTTCAGTCGAACTCTTTGCAACCCTAAGGATTGTAACCTGCCAGGCTCCTCTGTCCGTGGGGTTTCCCAGACAAGAATGTTGGACTGAGTTGCCATTTCCTCCTCCAAGGGAGCTTCCCAACCCAGGGATTGAACCCACATCTCCTTGTCTCCTGCATTGGCAGGCAGAGTCTTACCTCTGAGCCACCTGGGAAGTCAAATCAGTTTAGTCGCTCAGTCGTGTCCGACTGTTTGCGACCTCATGAACCGCAGCATGCCAGGCCTCCCTGTCCATCACCAACTCCTGGAGGTTACCCAAACTCATGTCCATTGAGTCAGTGATGCCATCCAACCATCTCATCTTCTGTCGTCCCCTTCTCCTCCTGCCCTCAATCTTTCCCAGCATCAGGCAGGGTCTTTTCAAATGAGTCAGCTCTTCGCATCAGATGGCCAAAGTATTGGAGTTTCAGCTTTAGCATCAGTCCTTCCAATGAACACCCAGGACTGATCTCCTTTAGGATGGACTGGTTGGATCTCCTTGCAGTCCAAGGGACTCTCAAGAGTCTTCTGCAACACCACAGTTCAAAAGCATCAATTCTTTGGCACTTAGCTTTCTTTATAGTCCAACTCTCACATCCATACATGACCACTGGAAAAAACATAGCCTTGAGACGGACCTTTGTTGGCAAAGTAATGTCTCTGCATTTTAATATGCTGTCTAGGTTGATCACAACTTTCCTTCCAAGGAGTAAGTGTCTTTTAATTTCATTGCTATGGTCACCATCTGCAGTGATTTTGGAGCCCAGGAAAATAAAGTCAGCCACTGTTTCCACTGTTTCCCCATCTATTTCCCATGAAGTGATGGGACCAGATGTCATGATCTTCGTTTTCTGAATGTTGAGCTTTAAGCCAACTTTTTCACTCTCCTCTTTCACTCTCATCAAGAGGCTGTTTAGTTCTTCACTTTCTGCCATAAGGGTGGGGTCATCTGTATATCTAAGGTTATTGATATTTTTCCCGGCAGTCTTGATTCCAGCTTATGCTTCCTCCAGCCCAGCATTTCTCATGATGTACTCTGCATAGAAGTTAATAAGCAGGGTGACAATATACAACCTTGACCTACTCCTTTTCCTATTTGGAACCAGTCTGTTGTTCCATGTCCAGTTCTAACTGTTGCTTCCTGACCTGCATATAGGTTTCTCAAGAGGCAAGTCAGGTGGTCTGGTATTCCTATCTCTTTCAGAATTTTCCACAGTTTATTGTGATCCACATAGTCAAAGGCTTTGGCACAGTCAATAAAGCAGAAATAGATGTTTTTCTGGAACTCTTGCTTTTTCGATGATCCAGTGTAAGTTGGCAATTTGATCTCTGGTTTATCTGCCTTTTCTAAAACCAGCTTGAAATCTGGAAGTTCATGGTTCACATATTGCTGAAGCCTGGCTTGGAGAATTTTAAGCATCACCTTACTGGTGTGTGATTTACAATAATACATATTTTAATAATCTGTTTAGATACAAGTATACTTGGTAGGAAGACATAGTAGAATACCTAAAGTAAATTTTATTAGCTATAGTTAACAAATTATGAGAAATGAAATTTTAAGCCTTTCCATATAGTCGGTCTAAGAAGGTAAGAGTTTTGGGCAGATACAAGAATAAAAACTAGTTTTAGGATAGTAATAATTGACCAGACTTACTTGCATATGAATGGAGAAAGAAAGAACCTCAATTAAACTGTGGGCATGCTGTGATAAATTACAGACAAAAAGAAATGAAGGAATGTGATTTTGTAGATGAGTTGGGCTTTATGTGACCCTAGTGTCAGTGTAATTCAGTTGCGAAAATCAGGTAGGGTAGTGACAAAGCATTCCATCAAGCTGTTCTGCTGTAACCTTAGAATCCCTCTACATGTTGAAGCATATACTTAGTTTCGGTTAATCAAAAAGATCATGAAGACATATCCATCTGTAAGTGATAAGAAATAAAAGATGGAGGAAAAAAAACACTTAACACAATAATCTATAGAGTAAATTTGGCTTGATGTCCAAGAACAGTAGAAGAAACTATAGGTAAACACAAATCAGCAATTTCAGTATGATGTTTTCTCAGCATAGATTTATTATCTTTGTGCTGAAAATTACTTTTAAATATGTAGGATGACATTAATATGAAATACTTAAGCAATTTTTTAATTGGAGGATAATTGCTTTACAGTGTTGTGTTTCTGCCATTCATCAACATGAATCAGTCATACAATATGAAATATTTTAAAAATTACTTTTAATGATAAAATTCAGTGGTTAAATGTGGATCCGCTAATATAATAATATTTGTATTTAAACATATTAAGAAAAGACTCAGATTTAAGTTTGTTACATCCTTACAGTTGGTCTCTTTGCTTTTGTAATTAATTACTGCATAAAATACATAAGCTTTCTTTGACTAAATATATGTTTGCTACCCATGGACTGTAGCCTACCAGGGTCCTCTGTCCATGGGATTTTCCAGGCAGTGGTACTGGAGTGGATTGCCATTTCCTTCTGCAGGGAATCTTCCCGACTCAGGGATCGAACCTAGGTCTCCCACATTGTAGACAGACGCTTTACTGTCTGAGCCACCAGGGAAGTCCTACTCTAATATTACGACAGAAGTGCTCCAATCCATTGAGTAGACAGAATGCAGAGTATTCAGTAGTTTTGAGGAAGTGTTTCTATTCCACATTAGACTTCTCTTAAATTACTGAGCTTTTCATGTAATCTCTTATCACAAAAAAAACTTACTTGCACTACTGTTACATTTATAATATGTGTTTAATTCAGTGCAGATACAGAATAGCTTCTCCAGGCTTAAGATTGCCAACTCTGCAAAACTAATATCCTGAGCACTTGTTATTAAGATGACATTTAGGAGATTAAGTTTTTTTATTAATTAGGTTTTTATTAAATCTATCCATTTGAGTCTCTACCCCTTCACCAATTAATAAGTAATCTGGAGAATCCCTGCTACTGCTGCTAAGTCACTTCAGTCATGTCCGACTCTGTGCGACCCCATAGACGGCAGCCCACCAGGCTCCCCCGTCCCTGGGATTCTCCAGGCAAGAACACTGGAGTGGGTTGCCATTTCCTTCTCCAAAGCATGAAAGTGAAAAGTGAAAGTGAAGTTGCTCAGTCGTGTCCGACTCTTCATGACCCCATGGACTGCAGCCTATCAGGCTCCTCCGTCCATGGGATTTTCCAGGCAAGAGTACTGGAATGGGGTGCCATGAATCCCTATCAGAAGGTAAATAAAAATAGGAATAATCAAGAGTCTGCATTATCTCCACACTTAGGTTTCGATGAAAATCTAAAAGGAGTTGAATTTACATTTGAAAAGACATATTTTAGGGTCTCCTCCTAAGAGTAAATGTCATAAGCAATTATGTTAAGCATTTATTTCCATAAGCAATTATAGAACTTTTGAGAGTTTTAATGATTACTGTGAATGGTGAAAACAGAGTTTTGTGATACTTAGCTACTCTTTGAAGAATAGTCTTTATTAACATTGAAAGAAACTGTAAAGCGATGTGGGCCAAGTAATTCTGTAAGCCATATAAGGATATAAATATGAAGTCTGTTTAACCTTGTATAATATGTTTTCTCAAGTGCTAGATATATTTGTGTGGGGCATAGCTGCTAATATCCTGCAGCACAGTGTATTAGACACAGTACTAAGCATCTTTCATAGATTATGTTATTTAGTCCATACCACAGCCCTACAAGGTGGATATTATTGTCTCATTTCCATTTTTTACATGAGAGGAACGATAAATTAACTTGGTCAGTGCTGCATATCTGTAAGTCATTATTTGAATGCACTTAACTGTGCTCTTAATCCTAGACAAGTCTACAATCATGTATCCACAATTTCGAATCTTTAAAAGCTCTGAAAACTGCAAAGCCGGAAACAGAACTAACAGTTTTATCCCCACTTGATGTGAATAGTTATATACTTTGCTGCAAAAATAAAAAATGTGATAGATGCTACCTTAGCCCAGGTATTGTTTTGTAAATACAGTAAATAGACCTTTCTAAGTAGAATAGGCTTTCAGAAATCTGAAAAATTCTGAACTGTGTGATACATCTAACCCTAAGAATTTCTACAAAGGGAAGGATTGTGACCTGCACTTTTAACCTACATGGTAGTTAACACAAAAGAAAATGTATATGTGATAGAAAGGTACAGATAAAGAATGATGAACACTTGTAACCCTATGGCCCAGTTTAAAAAATAAGGCATCATCAGTTCATTTGAGGCAGCTCTGTTTCTCTCCCCTATTGTATCCCTCTCTCTCTTTCTCAGAAGTAACTCTGCTGGATTTTGTGTATATAATTCCCTTGCGTTTTCTCTTTTTAAAAATTAAAGGCATTTCCCTGTGTTCCTATTTTCTGATATGTTCTTAGTAATGTGTTTGCTATCATCAGGAAAATGTTACTTCAAATTTGATTCATATTTGCTTTAATATATCTTAGATGGTTTCGTTTTGTAGAAACTGCATGAGATATTTGGAATAGAAATGAATATAAAGTCACTTTTTTGGGTTTATGAAGTAACAAAGAAAACAGATTGTATGCAAAGTTATAATCCAAATTCAAGATGTTGACTAATTGATGTAATACAGTCTTTAACGGAACATAATTCCTGGACATCTGAAAGTTTTTAATAAATAGTTGTTAGTTATTTGATGTAGTTAGATAGTTAGATTTATTAATTTTTTGCTGTGATTGTTTTCCACAGAAATGGATTGACTAGTGCCTAAATGGACTAGATAAGCTCTTTGTTTCTTCAGTTACTTTGCATGTGTGTTTTTTATCTTACAGCCAACATTCTTTGCAGCATTAATTCTCAACATAGAAAGAACCATCTGTTTCAGAATCATGGGGGCTTATTGAAAATGTGGATTTCTAGACTTAAAAACCCAGAAATTCTAATTCAGTATGTCTGGTTAGGTCCAGGATTCTTTATTTTTAATAAGCGTTTAGGTGGTTCATACAAAGACTGACATTTGAGAACCGCTGCTTTATAAGAATCCAGGGACCTTATCTCCTCATCTTGTAACTCTTACATTCTTACCTATTTGCTTTCTTTTCACTTGTCTCGCTTTCTTAAACTTGAAATTATGAGACAGGTTCAGATCCTGGTTCTGCCACTTTTGGCTAATGACTTTGTACAAGTGACATAAACTTTGCAGCTACAAATGTTTGCTCATCTAGGAGTGGGAACAGTGGTATCTCCTCTGCCCAACTTCCTACATGTTTGTGAGTAAGGAAAAATGAGATGATAAAAATATGAGTATGCCCCTTATAAAGTGCTATACAACTGCAGCTTATTGTACTTTTTTTTTTAAACCCCTTGTTTCCCAAGATTATTCTCTTTGGTCCCTGGCATTTTGGGTGGTAAGTCCTATAGAAAGAGGATTTTTAGACAGTGCTTTCCACGTGGTACTCTGAATTTATAGCATAAGAACTGAATGCTCAGCTTTTAACATTAGACTGCCTGGATGAAATGTATTTCTGATTTCTCAGTTTTATTTTATGTATTGTGCTTTGAACTAGCTCCAACGGCGCCATGAGCAAATGAAAAAGAATTTGGAAGCACAGCACAAAGAATTAGAGGAAAAACGTCGTCAGTTTGAAGATGAGAAAGCAAACTGGGAAGCCCAACAACGTATTTTAGAACAACAGAACTCTTCAAGGTATCTAATATCAGATTCCCAAGAAATATGTGTATTAGTTTTAAAGAATTATTTTCCTGTTTATTTTAAAAACATTAATATTTTAAGACATTTTCCATTACCATACATCCCAAGCAAAAATTATTTTCATGGATGAATATTTTACATAGATTGATGAACTCTATTATAATAGTATTTTTTCCACTGCAAACATTTTTATGACTTAATAATCTTCATAATTATAATTTAGTACCTTTATAACATTCTCTTCAGTTGACTCACCATAATTAGTTGTTTACTGCTTCCTGTCAAATATTAAACATAATGGTTGTGTGTAATTCTTGACAGACATAGAGAGCATTGCTGCAGTGTTCTCTTTTATACATTTAGAGGTATATTTTTATTGTGTTTGATTATTTCATTAAGATAAAGTTTTAGATACCTAGTTTCTAATGCAGCTAATTAGTTACTCATAATTTACTCAAAAATCGGGTAGTCTTTGTACTTTGGTCTTCTTTTCCTCATTAGTCCCATTTAAAACTGAAAAGTTGCATCCCTGTAAGGATTCTGTAATTTAACCTCACTGCTAAACATTTTCAAGTTTAGACATTTGTTCAGTAACACTATGCATCTATTAACTTTTCCCTTAAGAAAGATGAAAATTCATTTGTGAGAAAAAAAGCATTTCAGAATGCAGATGGCTGTAGGAGAAAAGGATACCTTACTTGATGTCAGTTGAACTTTTTCGATTTGTACTATTTCATTTAGGAAAAGTTGTTTTTGTATAAAAAAATGGGATTTTGTCATATTTCTTACTGTTTGTCTTGGAATTTTGTCAAATATTTGTCCAAGAAAATATTATAGATTAGCATTGTCCTTATTGTTAACTTCTATATCTTCTGATTTTAAAATAAAAATGTAACACAGTTGAAAATCCAACACAGTTGTAGTTGGTTTAGCTATTGCTACCATATGTTTTCTAGGTTTACAAAGTAGTTACTCATTTTGATTGTTTTTGTTTACTCATTTAGAACCTTGGAAAAGAACAAGAAGAAAGGGAAGATCTTTTAAACCCTCTATTGACCACCAGTTACGTATTAGTTGCCAATATGCCAGCTTGGACATCAGTGTTTGTTGGATCCGTTTGACCAATTTGCACCGGTTTTATCCTTAATGATGGATTTAACAGCATGACAAAAATTATTATTATTATTTTTTTGTTCTTGATGGAGATTAAGATGCCTTGAATTGTCTAGGGTTGTTGTGTACTTAGAAACTAACAGCTCTAAGTACCTTTCCTACATTTTTCTTTTCTTTTTTTATTAAACAGATGTCTTCAATTTAATGCAAGAAAACATTTTACTGTTGTACAATCATGTTCTGGTGGTTTGATTGTTTACAGGATATTCCAAAATAAAAGGACTCTGAAAGGTTTCATTGAGGATAAATTGCCATAATATGATGCAAACTATGCTTCTTTATGATAATTATAATACAGAGGTTCCATTCAATGCAGCGTATACAATAATGTAATTTAGTCTAACACAGTTGACCCTATTTTTTGACACTTCCATTGTTTAAAAATACACATGGAAAAAAAAAACCTATATGCTTACAATGCACCTAGAGCTTTTTTATAACAACCTTTTTTTTTTGTTTGTTTTGAATTCTTTAAATATATATTATTTTCATTTAGTACCCTCTTTAGCCAGAATCTCATTACTGCTTCATTTTTGTAATAACATTTAATTTAGGTATTTTCCATATATTGGCCCTGCTAAAAAATAGAATATAGCATCTTTCATATGATAGGAACCAACAAAGAAACTTTCCTTTAATTCCCTTTTTACACTTTATGGTAAGTAGCAGGGGGGAAAATGCATTTATAGATCATTTCTAGGCAAAATTGTGAAGCTAACAACCAACCTATTTCTACCTATGTGCAGTCTCTTTTATTTTACTAGAAATGGGAATCATGGCCTCTTGAAAAGAAAAAAAAGTCACCATTCTGCATTTAGCTGTATTCATTTATTGCATTTCTGTATTTTTTTGTTTGTATTGTAAAAAATTCACATAATAAACAATGTTGTGATGTAATTGAGTGTGGCGTGTTAAATATTCTACAGTTGATAGGAGTGTGTTTGAGAAGAAACTTTTCAATTTGAATTTGCCTTCTCCATGATTGTAACTCTTGTTTGTTTCATTTAGAATGCACTTGTGCTGATTTTCTAATTTACAGAATATAGTATCTTATCTACTTACTACTGTCTCCTATTAACACATTTCTCTGAGAACAAATTTCAGCTTACCAGGTGAACTCTCAAGTCCTTGGACTGAAATTTTTTAACTGAAAAAGAGAGTGGTATAATTTCTTTTCACTAAAGTCAAATGATAAGAGATTTTAACAAAATGCTTTGTGACATTTTAATGATTAATGCAATACAGTTTATTACTTTAAAAAGTTTCACCGTATCTTTTGATGATCCTGTCAAAAGGAAGTAACTGATTATTATGATTACCCAATATTTTTGTTGACACTAGAAGCTGAAGGGTTTAAATAAAACAGGATGCTTAAAAGAGCCTTGTTGCTTTTCAAAGATATATAAAGTGTATGTAGAGCGTGTTAGGAAGATCATTCACTTTACAGAAAATCTTGACTTCACATGTAAGTTCATTCTGGGATACTATTTTTAAAGCAGATCTTATGAGGCATTAAAAACATGATTTAAGATTACTGCAGTAACAATTTATTTGTTGGCCATCACTAAAGATTGTCTTTGAAAATACAGTGCTTTCTGCTGTGTGTGGTTTTCTTTTTTTAATTGGCTGTTACTCCAAGACCAGAATCAGACATTCAGGAATAATTGTAAGTAAATATGCAGAGATATTTTTTTGTTTGGTTTGGTTCTTATAATAGAGATTTAGTTAACGCCCTTAACCAGAAAAGTTTGGTTTTAGGAAAAATAACTTAATGAATTTGATGACTGCAAAATCAGAAAGTTTATATTGACCACTTGTCTAACTGGTAAGTACTACTGCTTCTAGAAACAAGTTCTCATAGGTGCTGTTTAAAAATTCAATATGCATTGTGATAACTTTGTAAAGTCACCTTTATTCTATTACCCTAGTGAAAACTTTCGGAAGTTTTTGTCTGTATCATGGCGAAGGTTTATCTGAATCTGATGTAGGACCCGTACAGAACTTGACCGACCAGGTCATTTGATGGTTGGCTTCGTTTTTCAAGCTTATCAAGGGCTTTTTTGTTATATGGCCTGTAGAGTTCTGAGAACTGCTATGTGATTATTCACAATACATATAACATTCAGGAAGCGTAAGGAAAGGCTAGCTTGTAAATAGCAAAATGGACAATACCTAGTCTCCATTGTGAGAGACATTATAAATTGGAGTAACTCTAACCACTGCGCTCTTTAAGTGAGACCAGAGACGCCCTAATCCAAGTGCACATCGCATGGCAGAGTTGTGCTGCCACCTAGTGGAAGTAAGAGCTAATTGTTTTTATCAAGTTCACATTGGAGCAGAGGCTTATTTCTGTGGAGCTCAGGTTCTAATTTTGAAAGCTAAGCAGATATAGACTTCTGCTTCTCAGACTCATTAGCTTAGTGTCACACCACCACCCACATATTCTGACATATTCTGCACCTTTCATGCCTTTTATTCTCTTGGAAAAAGACCTAGGAATGTGGAGGTCAGGGTAGTAGGTAAGCAAAAAGGTGGAAAGAATGTAAGACTGCAACAGTAGCAAAGTGTTGACTTAGCAAGTCATTTAGATCACTGTCTCCAAACCTGATACTGTTTCTTTGTGAAAATATTTTTGAGCATGTATGTGTGATTATACCTATATAGTAAATTATATATAGGTAGCACTATGTTAGGGCTTCCCAGGTGATGCTAGTGGTGAAGAACCCACCTGGCAATGCGGGAGACACAAGAGACATGAATTTGATCCCTGGGTAGGGAAGATCCCCTGGAGAAGGAAATAGCGACCCACTCTAGTATTCTTGCCTGGGAAATCCCATAGACAGAGGAGCCTGGCAGCCTTTAGTCCATGAGGTTACAAAGGGTTGAACACAACTGAAGCAAAGCAAGCAAGCAGTATGTTAATATGAACATTATGAAACAATTTTTAAAACTCAAAAAAAAGTTTAGCGCTTCCCAAGCCCCAGTAAATTATCTAATATATTCTACTTTGGAAGTCCTTGGTTTAATATGGTAGTCAGTAGTATGTAGATCCTTACACTGTTGAATCCCTAAGGAAGTCCTGCCATGGTATCCTACTTGATGTAAAAGGAAGACTAATTGTCTGGTAAATTGAAATCCTTTCTAATAAATAGTTTGCAAATAAAAACAAAAGTTGGTGTACTTCATTCAGGATATTTACCCTACCCCAGACAGTCAACTAGTTTGTGTACATTATCTTCATTTAATCCTTAATAGATAACAGTGTCATCCTTTTCATAGATGTGGAAACAGCTTTGGAGGTGGTTAGTGACTTATCCATTAGAGAGGTGGTAACTGGTGAAGTTGGAGTGTGAACTGGTCTTGGCAACAGCAGGACCTGTGTACTTCAATCTTACGCCATAAGACCACCTGGTGTGTGCCAGAAAACACTAAACCCACTGACTAATCACCTCGGTTCAAATCCCATCTGTATAAATTAGGTGTGTTACTTTTTGTTTGTGAATATTTGTTTCTTCAGCCCTAAAATAAGGCCCATACCTCCCTTGCTAGATCTGAGTGCAGATTACATCGTGACTGCACAAGTAAAGGTGCCTAAATCTTGAGAGATTTTTCTTGAATTTTAAGAAATTCAATTGAATTGAAAAACTGTTCAACACCTTCCTCCCCTCCCAGAATGTTGAAGGATGTGGTGATGCCAGGGCCATGACAAACCAAGAATTTTGTTTTTTCCTACTTTTAGGTAAGTTTGCATGGTGCCATGGTAAGCCTCCAGACATGCTTCTTTGCACACAGAGCCTTTTTGGAATTACTAAATGAGGTATGTTTCAATAATAGGGTACACCATAGAAATAAGCTGATTTTGGTTAAGAGCAGGT
Source organism: Ovis canadensis (assembly GCF_042477335.2). Taxonomy (NCBI): domain Eukaryota; kingdom Metazoa; phylum Chordata; class Mammalia; order Artiodactyla; family Bovidae; genus Ovis; species Ovis canadensis. The sequence goes on along the minus strand of NC_091248.1, from coordinate 76,125,033 downwards.
TTTCTACAGTACGAGTAACGAGTTAAAAAATACGTCCTCCTTAATAAGTAATGCTGAGCTGGTTTATCAGTATCTCATCTCTGGTGAAAATATTGCTGCTTTTCAAGCAAACTTGGTTCCCATGATTTGGGATTAACCCATAGAGTGTTCAGAGTTTAGTGTCAGCCATTTTCAACAAAAAATAGGGACTGACAATTTCCTGTGTTCTTTAGAAGACTTTCAAAGCTTCACAGGAAGAATGAAGACTATTCTTGGCCTGAACCATTTACCCCATGGGGTACTGGGCCCAGCCAAACAGCATTGTATTACCAAAGGGGGATCAAGTGAAAGGAGACCTTGTTCTGTGCCAGGCTCTCAAAGGGCAGCCTGAAACCACACTGGCCACCCAGACCCAGTTTTAGATGCAGTGTTTGTGGACCTGCTGAAACCTCATGCCATTCAGGCTTTCTGAAATCCTTTGGGATGGAGACAGGGAGTAGTAGTTGACACCTCTGAGAATAGGGATCCGTGAGAACTTGGCAGAAGGGGAGAGGCTAATTAGGGGAAATGGTAAGACTCTGCCAACGAGTGTCTAGTTTTTGTTCTCTTCCTCTTCAAAGTGAGGCCCTCTTAGCTTACAGGTGTGTTGCAGGGAATAATGTCTCACCCTGTATGTTTACAAGGAAACAGCAGACCACAGAGGCCCCATGAGCTGGCTCTCATCCAAGTGTGGAGTACTGAACTAGGTCTAGCAGGGGCTTACAACTTTTTTCCCTTCATTTAGCTCCATTGTTTCTGAATTTCACGGTGGAGTCTTTCATATTTAAATGTATGCTCCAGGCTCAGAAAAGTTCTGTTTTGTGTAAGCTGGTTATTTAAGCAGCTTGGCAAATGGCAGGTGAAGTGATGGGTGCCGTGACACACACCCTGGAATTAATGTGTGTTCTCCCCTTGGTATTTAGAAGTAAAGAACATATTTTGTCTGATTGGGAGTGGGGGAGCTTTTTTTTTTTAATTTTGGTAGGAATAAATCTTGTGATTATACAAATCTATAGCTTAACGTGGTTTGCTTTTCAGACCAAAAAAATAATGGAACACAGTTCTTTCTCTCAGATACCAAAATAAAATTCTCCTTAGACCTTTAGTTTGCTGGGTACAGGTAGAAGAAACTCAAATTTTCACTTTCTTTCCCAAACTGCTACTTCATTAGTTCTTAATTAGGCCTCATCCCTTGTAGTCATACTTGGAAGAGGGGTAGAGGCCACTGAGGCAAGCTCACTTCTGTGGTGTCTTCATTCAGATGGGATTGGCCCAGGTATAATCCATGTCCAGAAGAGGAGACGGGCTTTCTCTCTAACTTGTGCTATGAGGACTGGTGAACTCACCCTACAAAGTGGGAGCTGCTGCTGCTAAGTCGCTTCAGTTGTGTCCGACTCTGTGCGACCCCACAGACAGCAGCCTGCCAGGCTCCCCCATCCCTGGACTTCTCCAGGCAAGAACACTGGAGTGGGTTGCCATTACCTTCTCCAATGCATGAAAGTGAAAAGTGAAAGCAAAGTCGCTCAGTCATGTCTGACTCTTCATGATCCCATGGACTGCAGCCTACCAGGCTCCTCCATCCGTGGGATTTTCCAGGCAAGAGTACTGGAGTGGGGTGTCATTGCCTTCTCCGACCAAGTGGGAGCATTTCGACATTATTCTGAATGAGGAGAATTCCTACTTACCAAAGGAGAAAAAACTCACTTGGAAATTGAAGCAAGGGAACAAAAATCAGCAAAAGGTGAAGCAACAAATGTTTGTTGAGCACCAACTATGTGCCAGATACGAACTTCACATAAATTTCAAAGATCAGTAGAATTCTATGACATGGCCATTTTAACCCCCCATTAAAAACAAGCATACTAGAATGGATTAAGAAGTGTGGTGTATGTTTATTCAATGGAATATTACTTAGCCATAAAAAGAATGAAATAATGTCATTTTGTAGCAACGTGGATGGACCTGAAGACAATCATACTAAGTGAAGTAAGTCATACAGTTAGTTCAGTTGCTCAGTCGTGTCTGACTCTGCGACCCCATGAGTTGCAGCACGCCAGGCCTCCCTGTCCATCACCAACTCCCAGAGTTCACTCAGACTCATGTCCATCGAGTCGGTGATGCCATCCAGCCATCTCATCCTCGGTCGTCCCCTTCTCCCCCCAATCCCTCCCAGCATCAGAGTCTTCTCCAATGTGTCAACTCTTCACATGAGGTGGCCAAAATACTGGAGTTTCAGGTTCAGCATCATTCCTTCCAAAGAAATCCCAGGGCTGATCTTCAGAATGGATTGGTTGGATCTCCTTGCAGTCCAAGGGACTCTCAATAGTCTCCTCCAACACCACAGTTCAAAAGCATCAATTCTTCGGCGCTCAGCCTTCTTCACAGTCCAACTCTCAGATCCATACATGACCACAGGAAAAACCATAGCCTTGACTAGACGAACCTTAGTTGGCAAAGTAATGTCTCTGCTTTTGAATATGCTATCTAGGTTGGTCATAACTTTTCTTCCAAGGAGTAAGCATCTTTTAATTTCATGGCTACAATCACCATCTGCAGTGATTTTGGAGCCCCCCAGAATAAAGTCTGATACTGTTTCTACTGTTTCCCCATCTATTTGCCATGAAGTGATGGGACCAGATGCCATGATCTTCGTTTTCTGAATGTTGAGCTTTACGCCAACTTTTTCACTCTCTACTTTCACTTTCATCAAGAGGCTTTTTAGTTCCTCTTCCCTTTCTGCCATAAGGGTGGTGTCATCTGCATATCTGAGATTATTGAGAGTTCTCCCGGCAATCTTGATTCCAGCTGTGTTTCTTTCAGTCCAGCGTTTCTCATGATGTACTCTGCATATAAGTTAAATAAGCAGGGTGACAATATACAGCCTTGACCTACTCCTTTTCCTATTTGGAACCAGTCTGTTGTTCCATGTCCAGTTCTAACTGTTGCTTCCTGACCTGCATACAGATTTCTCAAGAGGCAAGTCAGGTGGTCTGGTATTCCCATCTCTTTCAGAATTTTCCACAGTTTATTGTGATCCACACAGTCAAAGGCTTTGGCATAGTCAATACAGGGAAAGACAAATATATCATTTCTGTGTGGAATCTTAAAAAAATGATACAAATGAACATATTTACAAAACTTTCATAGCAAATTTATGGTTACCAAGGGGGAAAGAATGGGGAGAAATAGGAGTTTGTGATTAACAGATACACACTATGTATAAAATAACCAGGACCTACTGTATAGCTATATTGAACTATATTGAATATCTTATGATAAGCTATAAGGGAAAAGAGTCTGAGAAATAATATATAAAATTGAATCACTTCAAGCACAACATTGTGAATCTGTGCTTCAGTAAAAGAAGGGAAAGCAAAAAAAAAATTTTCATTGTAAAATTTAATGTTATTAGTTATCCATTGCTGTATACAAAGCAATAACTACCTGCTAACCTTAGTAATGATAACATTTATAGTTTACTACAGTTTAATAATAACACTTCTTAGTTTCTGCAGGTCAGAGATTAGTTGGGTAGTTCTGGCTGGGGACTGTCATTTAGATGTCCAGAGGGCTGGCATTCAGGATGGCTTAGTTGAATCACTAGTAAGTGGATTTTCAGGAGGCCTCAGTCCTTTACCACATGGACTTCTCCATGGGGCTCCTTGCATGTCCTTGTGACATGGTGACTGGTTTTTTTCCCAGAACAAATGATCCAAGAGAGAGCAAGGTGTAAGCCACGATGCCTTTTATGATCTAGCTTTGAAGGTCCCATAATGCCCTTTCTGCAATATGCCATTGCTGATGCAGCTCAGCCCTGTTCAGTGTGGGAGGCAGCTGTACAAAAGCTGAATGCCAGGAGGCCACTGCTACATTATATCTTCTTTCATTTAATAAATATTTTTTCAAATTTTAGTTTAATAAAATTATTTAAATATTTTAATAAACACTTCTACAAATAATGCTGTGAACATTTCTGTACACATCTTGCCCAAATATGGGAGTTTCTGTAGGCTTACGTGTCATGAACAAAGCTAGCAAATCTGTCCCTTTAGGTTTACAAGCCTCTGTCAAATTTTCTGTGATTCGTCATGTAAAATGTTCTATCCACTGGCCCCACCCCCACTCAGATCAGATGTCCCCATAGACCCAACCCAGGGCCTTAGTTAACTCCATCTTTACAGTTTGAATCAGAAAAAAGAGAAGGAGTTCTTCCCCTGCCTCAAAGTGCGAAAAAGGGATGATCTACAGCAGACCCAGTAGGCTGGGTGGCGGAGCTGTGGTCACAGAGGTAACTGTGAGCCACATAGCACTGCTGCTCCCCCACAGACGTCTCCTAGGGATTGTGGGTAAATGAGTTACAGATTCTTCAGCCAACCTGGGCATTTGCGGTCAGCCCGTGCATATCCCACACTCCAGTTCTGGGTCTTTGCCTGTGTTGGCTGTTGTGGGAGCTCCACCTGGCCCACAATCTTCTGATCCACACCCAAGCAGCCCCTGAACCTTGACCCTCATGAGGCTTCAACTCTCTCCCTCCTTCCTTGCTGCCCACCCTGGGCCAGGGTTTACAATGGTCCCTCCTGCTTACGTCATGAATGCACCCAAAGCCCACATCTCAGCACTCCCCGTTTACAGGGTTGGCTCCCTATTGGTACCTCCAGCAGAGCCTCAAATAATTCTTCCCCATTTCTAGATTTTCAAGGAATTTTTTCCTGCTGATTTTCATTTTTGGCAAAAAATACTTTTTTCTGAACCATTTTTGAATCATTTGCAGCCCTGTGCCCTTTGTATTAAGTTGTTCGGTGTGTATTTCCTAGAAACAAATCCTCATAATAATAATTAAAACAATTTAATGAGCTTTTAATCAAACTTAAAAACATAAATCCTCTTTGTGAAGTTAATGACAAGTTGATGTCAGGAGGCCTCAGTTCCTTGCTACATGGACCTGCTTGAGTGTCCTTATCTTCAAATATATATGTTTTTGTGTTCATATTATGTACACTGCTTGGATGGGATCAAGTGGCCAGGTTGACACCTAAGTCTAGGTGTCACATATCTCTGCCACGTGGGATGGACTCATTCATTCATTCTCATTTTCTCCATCCGATCTCTGAGCCCCGGCCAGCCACGAGTTTTCCCACCTTGCAGCAAGATTTCCAACACAGGAATCCCGCCGCCACCTGGAAGATTAAAGCAGTGGAAGCTGGTAGCCCCTGCACGGTTCGCCGGTGCGGTGGAAGGCAGGCTCCCTGCTGCCCCCTGGCGGCCACAGACACCTGCACAGGGCCTGGCTCCTCGAGGCAGCACCAAGTTGATGCAGCTTCTTCCCTCTTGGGGGCTAGGGTCTGTGGGCACAGACCCTGCCTTCTTTCTCCCATTCGAGCATCAGTGGCGGATAGGGGCTGTTGGGACAGAACGTGGCAGTATGCCAGTATGCCTCCTGAGACCTGTGCCAGGAGGTGGCTTTCCAGAGCGCCCGGTGCCCCTGAATTCCACACCACTCAATTGTTGGATTTTATATTGTTTTCAGAAATACTTCAAGACCTTTTATTATTTTTATTTAATGGGAAGAGTTTTAAGAATGTTACAAAAGTAACTCAGACTCTTGAACAAAATATTACAACCAAACATAAAGCATGAACGGTTTAAAAGGTTCCTTAAAATATTAAATATAGAATTACCATTTGACCCAGAAATTCCACTTCTTCTGGGTATATATCCAGAAGAGGTAAAAGCAGGGATGTGAACATTTGTGTTCACAGCACCATTATTCACAAATAGCCACAAGGAAGCAACCTGAGTGTCCATGGATGATGTAAGGATAAACAGAACATGGTGTGTATCAACACATACAGTGGACTATATTCATCGACCATGAAAAGGAAGGAAATTCTGACACAGGCTACAATATGGATGAACATGCTATATGAAAAAAAAAGACACCAAACACAATAAGACAAATGTAATTCCATTTATATGAAATGTCAAGAACAGGCAAAGTATAAGGATAGGAAGGCCAGATGTTATTGGGCCCTTGGGGGAGGGGATATGGGAGTTTCTGTTTAATGAGTGCAGAGTTTTGGTTTGGAGTATGGAAATTTTTTGAAAATGGTAGTGATGGCTGCACATTGTCAGTGTAATTCATGTTACTGAATTGTACACTTAAAAATGGTTTCAATGGAAGTTTTAATTATATACAAATATGTATTTTATAATTTAAAAGCTAGGTAAGAGAAAAAAAAACACTGGATTTACCTCTCTACTATTCTACCACCCTGAAGCAGGAGCATTCAGGTTAACTTAACTGGAGTCTGGAGTCATGTAAATGGAAGGGCTAGGGTTTGAACTGATTGCAAAGCACGCAAGATTACAATAGACTGCCTGTCTCTAAGCAGCCAGCAGCCATGATCAGGTGCCTTCCGCAGCCTTGCATCTCATCTCCCTGGAAGCACCAGTTGGTGAGTCATCACCACTTCATTCTTCTCCCTTTGATTTCCAGGGGGACTGACCTTGACCTGGACCTTTAGCATACTGGCTCCAAGTTACCCCAAGACATAAAATGACTAAGACTGTTCTTGAACACAGTGTAACCCATTCAAAGCCCAGATTAGCACAATGGGCAGGAGACCTTGGTGGCCTCCCAGAGACCCCTCTGTCCTCCTTAGGCCCCATGCCTGGGGCTACCATAGCCGCCTCATCTCTAGGGCCCTTCTCCTCTCCTGCAGCTCCCTCCTCATGCCCTGTCCCTCTGAAATTTCAAGTTCCCTCTCCCCATCCCAGCACTGTCCCCACCCACTCCTGTTCTTACCTCAGAGACTCCACACTCTGCCTCACTTCCCTCCCTCTGCAACCCTGTGTGCTCTGCCCAACAGGTATGGCAAACTTCTGCTTATAAAAGTTGGGGAGGGGAAAATTTTGAAGTGATATTTTTTAAAAAGCCATCAAATTACTTTTCATGGGAAACCAAGATTTTTTTTCAGAATCCTAAATTTTGTTGCACTGTTTACAGTTTTAATTTTAATTTTTTTTGAATTGGATAGATAAGTGGGAAGTGGGGAGCATTAGGCTTTAAGGGTTTACAACCTCTATGTATCTTGATTTGGCCCTGCCCAGTCTGCCTGATGGTGGGTCTTCTTTCTCTTGCTTATTCTCATGGGGACCTGAGCATCACAAAGAGGCCAGATCTGAGAAGAGCTGGGAGAGCAGGAGGTGGAAGGAACCTTCAGCCTGTACCAGAGGAGTTCGCTATCTTTGTGATGTGGTGTGGAGCAACTCGAGTGCCCAGTGGAAATGCTTAGGAGAAATGGGACTGGGCCAGGGAGAAGCTAGGCTCAGGGTAGGGTGATCACCCTAGGGGTGCCCGTTTTGGGTAGTGGTCCAGGACAGCAGGACATCAGCTTTCTGGTGGCTGGGGAAGGGGAGACACTGACCTCTACTTGGAGTATCAGCTTGGCCAGGTCGGAGTGGACACAGGACTAGGCGTCCCCAGTGGCATTACCATGTTCTTGGTGGATGAGGGACCTCTCTGGAAAAGGAGTTAGACATACACTCATGTGCTCCTTCTGGGGTTGTGGCAGCGCATAGTGGGCCCTCACAGGGTTATTTTGGCCGCTTGAAAAGCCTGCTGACATTGGCTAGCAAGTGGTGAATTTATAGGAATGGATGTGTGGATGGGGGATGATCTGCCCTCATCCAGTGCCCTGCCCACTTCTCTGGAGAAGATAAAGTGGGGAGCAAGTAGGCACCAGGATCCCCACCTAGGGAAACCTGGGAATACTCCCAGTAGGCACCAGGGGGCAGCACTGCTCCAGCATCAGGCTCCTACCGAGTAACCGTTCCTGGCCTCAGCAGCTGCAGTGGCACTAAGTTCTTGGGGCTATTAATTATTATTTTTGGATTTTAAGAAATAAAAGGCTTTTTAAGAGTCATAAACTTGGTGAGGGTCCTTATAGTAGCAGGTGGAAAAACTTAATCTGAGGGAAAAAAAATGAAACAGGTTCTGCTCTCTAGCTCTGATGAGAAACAAGCCCTTCGTCCTCTCTTTGCCTCAGTTTCTCCATCTGTCAGACTGGGACAATCTCTTCTGCACCCACAGCTTAAGAAACTGTTGTGCTAAAAGGTGCAATTGATGAGAAACAATTTCCTCATGTTCGAGGTAGCTGGCACACAGTCACGGGTGTTCCTACAGTGAAGAAATATGCCAGTGTCCCTCCTTTATAAGTAGGTTCATGAGTCTGTCCTTTGGAATTAATTTTCCATAGTTGGAAACATGCGGCAGATGAATGATGCTTCCTGCTTCTGCAAGTTGACATAGCTAAGGGGCCATGGGTGGGCTGGCAGAGCAACAGACTTGTTTGGCCTCAAAAGAAGGGAGAATCCACAAAGTCAAGGTCAGACTTGGCCAGTGGAGACCTCACAGCAAGTGGAAGCCTCTCTTTGGGATGTGTGTTTGAGGGTTTGTGGTACCCACTATTGGACATCCAACTACAAGATCTTCCTTTTGCTGTCTTGTTTTCCCCAGATGTAAACAATCCTCCTGAAAGTGAGAAGAGGGAGAATGAGTTAGAGGTCAGTTTCCTTGTGGCTGAACTTCTTATCAGCTTTTTGGGAAAGAGCCTGGCCCAGCTCGTCCCAGGAAGGCAGTGAAGCTAGGGCAGCACAAGACACGACGGGGTGAATTTCTGTAGCTGGCAGAGCCCGGGCCGGGGCAGGCAGAATGCACAGAAGTCCAGCAAGTCATCCTTGCCATTAGACAAAGGAAGGCTTAGCAGCTGGTATGCAGTTTTCTAAGAGGCAGAGAGTTTAAAAGTCCATTCAGCCCAAAGCATGTACATAAATCTCAACTGTGAGCATCAGGTAGGTGCCAGTCCTGACTCTGTTACCTGACCCTCAGCAAGTTCCCTGACATTTTTTTTTTTAAGTCTTATTCATCATTTGGAGAACAGAGACTGTTATTTCTTCCTTGCTGCGTTGCTGTGCAGATTAAATGAGCTTGCTTCTCTCAGAAGAGCATCCAGAGTGCAGTAAGCGTCCAGTAAATATCAATGTAGCAGGATTCAGAGTGAGAGGTTGAGAAATTTGGTTGTTTAGTTTCGTGGATATTTTGTTTAAGTATTTCTGTTCATCTTCGTCAGGTGGGGACAGGGTGGGCTTATGACAAATTAGGAAGAAATGAAAGCTATGTTTCTCCTTCCAGGAAGAGAACCAGACTTTGCTGTTCTTAAGATCTTGATCTCTCCTTACATCCAGAAAACATTTGTGGTTTTAAGGCTGATGTCCTGTCATAGTGCAAAGGGGTAGAATGCAAGTAATTTGGAGATTTGAAAAGGCAACAGTGGCTTGAGTCTGCCTTCTATCTCTCAGGGTCTGGGAAGAAGCACCTTGTGCTCACCTGTGAGGGGGAGCTGGGTGCAGGGCATGGTGGGCCCTTGTGGGAAGCCCTGAGCAGGCCCAGCAGAGAGATCATGGGGTTGCCCTGGGGACCCCTTCCTTTCAGGGTCCTACCAGAGGAAGACAGAAGGCCAGTGGATGTGCTGTGGGGTGAGACAACAGCACTGCCCAGAGGTGGGAGCCGCCCTGACCTGGACCCCTAGGGGACCTCTGGGGCTATGTAACGCCCCCAGCTCCACTCAGAGTCTTTGTGGGACCCAAAGGAGAAACCTGACTTTAAATGTCTTCCAGTCTTAGAGGGTGGTTTACAGTAAATTAGGTGAGGGGAAATCTGATATTATTTACCTCTTGAGATTAATTCCTTGTGAGTAAAATCCAAAGCTAAAATGGATAACATTTGCTTGGGTCTTGGAATCTCAGCAAGTCAGCACCAGACAGAACTGCTGAAAAGTGTATTTTTCATCTGGTGGTTTTGGTTTTCTTGACATCAAACTGATAGAGGCCTGAGGAACAGCAAACCATACAGACACAGCAACAATACAAGGCAGAGGGAGAAACGTAAGAAATAGAGTAGGGTCTCAAGCCCACTACTATTCCTATTAACTAAAATACGTGTGAACACACAATGGCACCGCATGTGTCATTCATTCAAGGGTCTGTCTCACAGTGATAAGGGAGGTGCATGTAGGGACAGAGGGAATCCACAGGTAAAGAAAACACATGAACATAGGGCTACCTGCACTGGCAGCGATGCCTGGATCGTGAGGCTGGGAGGGTGACTGGGACAGCTCTGCAGGGGCCATCCGACAGGGTGAGAGACAGGCAAAAACGATGGGCTTGAACCCTGGGGGTCCTGCCACAGATGCCATCAACCTACAGACAATGCCATGAGGCTTCAGGGCATTTGCTCGGCACACAGGGAGTTTTCCAGATCTGTGTCTGCCCTTCTGTTCATGTTAAGTGTCCGGCGTTGACTCACTCAGACCCTGACACCTGGGTGAATTCATGGGGGCTCACCCATCAGTTTCTTGGGTTTCCATAAACACTATGTCTAACAGGAACTTCCCATTTAATTTCTTTCAGGATTGACATTAAAAGTGAACTGGTCTACTTAAAGCATAGACTCTTAACATACCCCACTGGGAAAACTCTCCTTCTGTAGACCAAAGCCTATCAGGCTTTTTGTATTTTATAGAAGAACCCAAACTGAGAGCCAGGCAACACCTGTCTGCTGACCCTGAAGTGATGGGAGTTGTCTCTGGATTGTCTTAGTTGGGGAGATGGGATTTGCCTATAGTGCTGGTGACATAGACCAATGCTAATGATACACAGCTTCATCCAGGGAGGTCTGTTAGGAACCGAGTGCCTGTGCCCCCACAGAGGTCCCAGCCTCTTCCTGGAATAAATGATTAAACTTCAATCATGATACAATCAAACAATATAATTTTTTAAAAAATATTTATTTATTCCTTTGCCTGCTCCAGGTCTTAGTTGTGGCACGTGGGATCTAGTTCCTTGGCCAGGGAAGGAACCTGGGCCCCCTGTATTACGCATGTGAAGGATCTTCACCACTGGGCCTCCAGGGAAGTCCCAGACATTGTAATATTTTGCTTGGATACAAATGCTACTTTTGAACCATTCTTATTGACATGGGAAATTATTAATGCCACATCCATTCAAATAATAGGTGACTAAACCACAACAGACTGAGAAGGCAGTGGCACCCTACTCCAGTACTCTTGCCTGGAAAATCCCATGGATGGAGGAGCCTGATAGGCTGCAGTCCATGGAGTCGCTGAGAGTCGGATACGACTGAGCGACTTCACTTTCACTTTTCACTTTCATGCATTGGAGAAGGCAATGTGTTTTTGCCTGGAGAATCCCAGGGACGGGGGAGCCTGGTGGGCTGCCATCTATGGGGTCGCATAGAGTCGGACACAACTGAAGCGACTTAGCAGCAGCAGCAGCAAACCACAACAACAACACCTCTGTGGCAAAATGTCATCTGATTAGAGAGGAGCAGAAGCGGGAATAGGCCAGATAGAAATCTACTGGAAATAGCTCTCTTTGGCAGAAAAAAAAAAAATGCTGTTTTCCATCGCATAGCTAATTGACTTGCTTTTCAGACCTCTTGAGCCAGAAGAGATCACCCCAGGGTCATAAACTTCACTGTTGCAGATAGCAGGCACAGAAGAAGAGCTTCAGCCCTGCAAACCACTGAATGATCTGGAGTCCCAGTAGTGTCCTGCTCTGGGGACCACAGGTGTTTCCCCAGCAGGGTGTGCCTGAGGACTGTACCTTCCTGCCTCCTCTTGCTGTGGCCCTAATGCCCAGGTGCAGTCTCAGGACCCTCGCTTGTGGTAAAGAGAATCGGGAAAACTAGACATTTGGATAGATGAAAAAGCCAAAGAAATCCAAGTGGCCCCGGCAACTCATACACTCTTTCATAAATGCTATCCCCAAGAAAAATGCCACATCCTCTAGAGTAGGAAATGGCAACCCACTTCCAGTATTCTTGCCTGGAAAATTCCATGGACAGAGGTGTCTGGTGGGCTACAGTCAATGGAGTTGCCAAGAGTGGGACATGACTAAGCACACATGTGCTGGGCTCAGCTCCTGTCCTGTCCTAAGGAAAGGATTGCAGAAATTAGTGTGTATGTAAAGAAACTATTTCTGGTGATCTTTTCAATGCGGCTCCTCAAGTTGGGTCCATACTCTTGAATCAGTCTTCCTCTCTGCCAAGCCTTAAACAGGTCATGGGGGCCTGGCTGAGCCCAGGGCCACTTAGAATGTACTCAGACTGCAGTCCTGAGGGCAAGTGAAATCAGATGGAAGTCATGCGTTGAGGGCTTCCTAAATGTTCATCCCACTCCTGGGCCACCCATTGCATCCTCTGGGACATTGACTCTAAGTCGCCCTGATCAGATAAACAACCAAACATGTTTGTACAGAGATGTAGGGAAGAGGAGAACCGCTGGGTTCAGCCAACAAATTCATGGCCAAGAAGTGTTTTGTAAGGAAGAAATAGGTCAAATATTTTGTATGATGATCCCGAGTGGCAGGGTAGGGGACAAACTATTGAGACCCCAAAATAATCCCAGTCCCCTGGCTTATTAGCATATCTGCTCTGGAACGCAGGGCTCCTCACAAGTGTGGTTTTAGTTCCAAATACTAGGGGTCAAAAGGCACACCTTTACTATAGGTAAATTTCCGTTCCCCATTCTTAGGACTTGAGTGGGTTTTACTTATTTATATTATTTGTTTATTTTTCAAAGATTTATTTTGAATTGGAGGATAATTGCTTTACGATGTTGTGTTGCTTTCTGCCATATATCAACTGAATCAGCCATAGGTATACATATGTTCCTTCCCTCTTGAACCTCCCTCCCACCTCCCACCCCATCCCACCTCTCTAGGTTGTCGCAGAGCACCAGGTTGAGCTCCTTGTGGTATACAGCAACTTCCCATTAGCTATCTACTTTACGTATGGTGGGTTGGGAAGATACCCTGGAGAAGAGAATGGCTACCACTCCAGTATTCTTGCCTGGAGTATTCCATGGACAGAGGAGCCTAGTGGGCTACAGTCCATGGGTTCACAAAGAGTTGGATTCAACTGAGTGATTAACACACACAGACGTTTACATATGGTAATGTATATGTTTCAGTGCTGCTTTCTCAGTTTGTCCCATCTTCTAGCATAATTGTTCATTTCTCCTTAAATTTAACTTCACATCTCTTCCTTAATGCTGGTTTGTTGGCAGTGCTTTTTCAAAAGACTGTTTGTATTCACATCAAGCACACATATCTGATACTCCATCCAGAGGGTGACTTTTCCATTGGTGCCTCTCCTGAGGATTGATGATTTCAGAATTGTACTTCAGAGAATAAATGAAAATCTAAATCCTAGATTGAACTGAATTCAGAATAAGGCAGCATGACTAGTCCATCAGCATAATCAATGTTTTCTTCACCTAAGAGAGTTTCAGTCAGTCAGTCAGTTCAGTCGCTCAGTTGTGTCTGACTCTTTGTGACCCCATGAATTGCTGCACGTCAGGCCTCCCTGTCCATCACCAACTCCTGGAGTTCACCCAAACTCACGTCCATCGAGTTGGTGATGCCATCCAGCCATCTCATCCTTTGTCATCCCCTTCTCCTCCTGCCCCCAATCCCTCCCAGCATCAGGGTCTTTTCCAATGAGTCAAATCTTCGCATGACGTGGCCAAAGCATTGGAGTTTCAGCTTCAACATCAGTCCCTCCAATGAACACCCAGGACTGATCTCCTTTAGAATGGACTGGTTGGGTCTTCTTTCAGTCTAAGAGACTCTCAAGAGTCTTCTCCAACACCACACTTCAAAAGCGTCAATTCTACAGCACTCAGCTTTCTTCACAGTCCAACTCTCACATCCATACATGACTACTGGAAAAACCATAGCCTTGACTAGACAGACCTTTTTTGGCAAAGGAATGTCTCTGCTTTTCAATATGCTGTCTAGGTTGGTCATAACTTTCCTTCCAAGGAGTAAGTGTCTTTTAATTTTATGGCTGCAATCACCATCTGCAGTGATTTTGGAGCCCCCCAAAATAAAGTTTGACACTGTTTCCTCTGTTTCCCCATCTATTTCCCATGAAGTGATGAGACCAGATGCCATGATCTTCGTTTTCTGAATGTTGAGCTTTAAGTCAACTTTTTCACTTTCCTCTTTCACTTTCATCAAGAAGCTTTTTAGTTCCTCTTCCCTTTCTGCCGTAAGGGTGGTGTCATCTGCATATCTGAGGTTATTGCTATTTCTCCCGGCAATCTTGATTCCAGCTTGTGCTTCTTCCAGCCCAGTGTTTCTCATGATGTACTCTGCATAGAAGTTAAATAAGCAGGGTGACAATATACAGCCTTGACGTACTCCTTTTCCTATTTGGAACCAGTCTGCTGTTCCATGTCCAGTTCTACCTGTTGCTTCCTGACCAGCATATAGGTTTCTCAAGAGGCAGGTCAGGTGGTCTGGTATTCCCATCTCTTTCAGAATTTTCCACAGTTTATTTAGGAAACCTGAATTCATAGACCCAAACCCCCATGACCATTTGCTGGCAGTTTCCTCATCTGTAAAATGGGCATGACTGTACCTGCCCAGCCACCCTCACAGATTATGGGAGGATCAAATAATGTCACAAGTGTGGAAACACTTTGTGAGTCACGCAGACAGACCTGGAATTGAGGTTTATTTCTATCATTTATTGATGATGGGACCTTTGACATGTTACTTCACCTCATTGAGTCTTCAGTATCTGTAAGGAAGGACACTGGTACCTGCCCACAGATGAGCGTAAAGATTAAGTGGGATTCAATGTATTTAAAGAATGCATGCTAACTGCTAAATAAATGGTAGCTATTATTACTGTGATTACACCTAAGTTTAGAGCAGTTGCATCAACATTACCATGTTTCATCAGCATCATCCATAGACATGAAACAAAGAAGGATATTTTTGGAGCTGAGGACAGGAACGTTTGGAAAATGTGCAGGAGAAGGAAAGTGTATGATGGGTCCAGGGGAAAGTTAGGAGAAAATGGTCTTTCTGGAGTGAAGTTCTGTGACAGAGAACCATGAGAAACCGGGTCCACGAAACCAGCAGAAGTCAGTGAAGTCCTCTCACAGCTAGAATAAGACCTTTGATCTTGGTCCCGAGAATGTCAGGCCCTGAACTCTGTGTTTAGTGCTGGCCAGAGTGACTGGATTCTTCCCTCCTGACCCAGCGCCAGCACCTCCCAGCAGCAGAACTTCTGAGCAAATAGGGCAGTAGGAGGGGCCCACAGCAGAGAGGGGCCCTGGCCGGGTCACTTTGCCGAGGGCCCCTGTGGTCAGCCCCAGGGTCATTGGCTCCCTGGCCATGGTGCCAGCTGGGCTCACTCTCCCATTTGTTTATCAGTGACCTTACCTGATGCTCTGGCCACCAGGCCCTCAGATGCCATCTAATACCTAAACTATGTGTTTGTTTTAATGCGTTTATTTTAAAGCCAGTTTTTAAAAAAGAAATACATGATTATTATTTCGGAATATTCTCCAAATTACAAAGAAGACAATAAAAACAGTAATTCCATTTTTAGACCTATTAGTGTCATTTTACTTTCATGATGCAGTTGTATCTTTTTTTTTTTAAGACTATTTAAAAGAGTTGTTTAAGGGTCATGGAAAAAATGAGGGGAAGGTGCAGATTACCCAAATACTCCCTGCCCCCAACATATGCATAGCTTCCCATGTTATCAACATCCCACACCAGAATGGGACATTTGTTATAATGGATGAGCTTACTTTGATGTACTGTTATTCCCCGAAGTCCATAGTTTGTTTACATTATGGCTCACTCTTGGTGTCTTAATACTTAATGAGTTTGGACAAATGTATGGTGACCTGTGTCCATCATTATGGTATCATTTATAGTATTTTCACTGCCCTAAAAACCTCTGCGTTCCACCTGGCATCCCTTCCCACCAACCCCATATCCTCTGGCAATCAATCACTGATGTTTTTACCATTTTTATAGTTTTGCCTTTTTTAGAAGGTCATATAGTTGGAATGATATAGTATGTAGCCTTTCCGGATGGGCTTCTCTCACTTAGAAATATTCATTGAAGTTTCGTCTATGTCATTTCATGGCTGCATACATAGCTCATTACTTCTTAGTACTGAGTAATAGTTCATTATTTGATGTACCACATTTTATTTACTCATTCATCTACAGTAGGGCATCTTGGTTATTTCCACATTTTGGCAATTATGAACCAAACTGCTATAAACTTATAGTTTTTAAATATAATTTTGTAATATGCTTCTTTCATTCAACAGCAGATCATGAATGGGACTTTCCTGGTGGCCCAGCGGTTAAGACTCTATGCTTCCACTGCAGGGGGCGTGTGTTCCATCTCTGGTCAGATCCTGCAGCTGCACAGCCGAAACAAAAAAGATAAGTATTCCTTATCCATAAGTATTCCTGCACAGTCTTATTTTAAGGATCACTCTGTAATCCATCACATGGATTAAATGAGTTAACACCAGTAAAGCCCTTGAAGCGATGAGTGGCATTTGGTAAGCATTCAATAGAGCTTAACAATTATAATCTGGATACGTGTACAAACTATATATAACTTAACCATCCCTTTCTTATTGGACTGGAAGTTTGTTTTCACTGATACAAATAATGCTCCAGTGTGCATTCTTGTGGACAAACGTGCGCTCATGGCTCTGATGATTTCCTCAGGAGGTATTCTTAGTTGTAGAATGGCTGAGTCACAGAATATGTAACTCTTTCCATTTACCAACACAGATTCCTTTACCAATTTACATACGCTCCAGGCTGCTAAATTTTTTTTTCTCTCCCAGTGAGTCTGGGTTTGGAGCTAGAGCCTCCTCTGAGAGTGAGGGGGTGCTATGGTGGATAAAAACACGACCACCCCCATTTTATGACAGGAGCTGGAAGGTATGATCCCAGAGGCTAAACAAGAGTGAATGTAACCAGAAATGAAGTCATGAGTAAAGTGCCTGACTTGGCTGCATCTCAATTTCTTGACCTGTAAAATGGCTTCAGCATCACCTGCAACTCTTAAAATTTATGACAAGATTAAATGAAATGGCTGTCTCTAACTAGTGCTGAGCACATACATGAAGGACTCATACACGGCAACGGTCACTAGCAGATATAGAAGCAATACCATTAGCAGTGCCACTGCGGAAACATTGGAGGCACTGTAAGGATTTATGAATGCTGAACTAATGAGCATAGACATTATTCCACAGAACATGAGGATCCATTGAAGTTTTTGGTCCAGGGACCAATATGCCCACAACAGGGCTGTGGAGACTGGACCCAGTAGGTTGAGGGGTGGATTGGAGCAGTGGCGCCTGGAGGCAGAGGCCAGTCCAGAGGTCACTGGAACTGACCAGAAGTGACAGGTCACATCAGAGAGTTTTGCCTTATGAATATTAAAAGCAATTATTTCCAACATTTGTTCTATGAACAGAAGAGATGACAAGCTCTAAAGCCCAGCATTTCTGTGTTGTTTTTATTTAAAATCCATTGGTCGCTTAAGAATAGTGTATGCTCTTGCCCAACATGGGAATGTACTTAATACTCCTGAGTGAGTGTGAAAGTCTCTCAGCGGTGTCTGATACTTTGCAAACCCATGGACTATACAGTCCCTGGATTCTCCAGGCCAAAATACTGCAGTGGGTAAACCTTTCCCTTCTCCAGGGGATCTTCCCAACCCAGAGATCGAACCCAGGTCTCCAGCATTGCAGGCGAATTCTTTACCAGCTGAGCCACAAGGGAAGTCCTAAGACCACTGAAAGTACACTTTAAATGGTTAAGATGTTAAACTTCATGTTATGTGCATTTTACTACAATTTTAAATAATTTTAAAAATAAGTTTAAAAAAACTCAGAGGGATTCACAATTAGAAAAAGGGTCAGGGCAGCAGGAAAAAAAAATATGGACACTATCTGATGGTGGGGAGGGCACATTTAGCCCTCTTTCAAAGGGTCTGCCTGCAGTGCAGGAGCCCTGGGTTTGATCCCTAGCTCAAGAAGATCCCCTGAAGAAGCAAATAGCTACCCACTCCAGTGTTCTTGCCTGGAGAATTCCATGGACAGAGGAGCCTGGCAGGCTACAATCCATGGAGTCACAAAGAATCAGGCAAGACTGAGTGACTAACACTTTCACTTGGGACAATAGCAAATGATGAGGAAGAAGGGCCATGGACGTTAACAGTAGCCTTATAATCACAAGTCTTGGATTTAAATCATGGTTCTGAATTTAGCCTGTGAACTTGAACTAATCACTGTAACCATTATAAGCTTCAGTAACTTCCTCTGTAGAAGGGAGATAACAGTACCAGATCTCCTTGTTTACGGAATGAAGCAAAGATCAAACCAGACAGTGAAATCAAATAAGTAATAAGCTCCGAGTTTTCTCCATTTTGTAAACTTTCAGTTCTACACCCCAAGCAGATTCAAGACACTGCTAAATTAAGCTCCTACCATGAACTTGAAAACAAGTCCCAGCTTGGATCCTACCGTGGGATCCTACCATGGGATTTCATCTCAGGGCTTGGGACATTTTATATCAAATCATGGTGGGAGGAGATGCAGACATGGAAGGAAACAGCATCTGTCTGCACATTCCCTTTTCCCCGCCAACTTCCAGGTAGTCAGTAAAGGAATCTTTTCCAAAAGGCCACACAGTCTTGTTTTATTATAGCAGGTCATGTCAGAAGTGGTTGTTCCATGCAGCAGCTGATAAATTGACATTTAATGGTTTTCCATGTCTTTTAAGAGTTTTATAATGGAAATATTAAGTAAATGTAATATATGGAAGTATATATACAAAAAAGAATAGTGTGTGCCTCTTTTGGAAGTTAAGTTTAAGAACATGAGTTCTGTTACTGCTGGGTTGATACCAATAATGCTCTGCTTAAATCATGGCATGTGGTTTAGAAATAAGCATAAGGGATCCTTGACACAGGACGGATGGTTCTCGATTACTCGGTAGCTGGTCAACCTGTTAACAGGTGATTGTTTTTCTGTCCTCCTTCCATCTCCTTTTCTCAGCCAGTTCTTTCAGTTAACATATCCATCAAAGTACAGGAAGGGAGCAGAGATGAAAAATCCTGTCATGTTACAAACATTGTCTCCAGTGAGGGTTATATGATACTATCTATAAATGTCGACGGTTTGTATCGTTCAGAGCCCCCATTCAGGCAGAAAATGCTGAGGTAGCTTTGGTCTTGACCTTGGCAATCTGGAAGGATGATGTTTCTTACAGCACACACAGGGATGGCTAATGGTCCATGTGAACAAGCCAGGAGTTAGTCTATTGCAATATTAATGATTATGACTTAGTTTTGGCTCAAGTGAATAATTCATTCATTATTGCTTGACTGTTTGAACATAGCCAGTCCTCCAAGGCTTGGCTTGCATACAAGTGTCTGTTGCAGGGAGTTCCAGGGCCTGCTCCTGCACTGTTGAGCTTTCCAGGGGACTCAGAGACCCCTGATTCACACTCTGCCTTCAGAGAGCTGAGTTGGGACCTCATTTTGGTGACTGGTTTGGACTTTTGGTGACTGATGGATTGAATCTTTGGTTCTTTGAGTTCTGTGGATTTTGGTGACCTCTCCAATACGAGTTGTGAGATTTTCTCTGTCAACTCTGGTTCCACAGCTTCCTTCCAGACTCAGCTAAGTTTCTACCAACTCCATTTTACCCAGCATATGATGTATTTATGAGAAAGCTGTCATCTCATTCAGTTCAGTTCAGTTCTTTCAGTCGCTCAGTCATGTCCGACTCTTTGCGACCCCATGAATTGCAGAACGCTGGGCCTCCCTGTCCATCACCATCTCCCAGAGTTCACTCAAACTCACATCCATCGAGTCAGTGATGCCATCCAGCCATCTCATCCTCTGTCGTCCCCTTCTCCTCCCCCCAATCCCTCCCGGCATCAGAGTCTTTTCCAATGAGTCAACTCTTCGCATAAGGTGGCCAAAGCACTGGAGTTTCAGCTTTAGCTTCATTCCTTCCAAAGAAATCCCAGGGCTGATCTCCTTCACAATGGATTGGTTGGATCTCCTTGCAGTCCAAGGGACTCTCAAGAGTCTTCTCCAACACCACAGTTCAAAAGCATCAATTCTTTGGTGCTCAGCTTTCTTCACAGTCCAATTCTCACATCCATACATGACCACTAGAAAAACCATACCCTTGACTAGATGGACCTTTGTTGGCAAAGTAATGTCTCTGCTTTTCAATATGCTATCTAGGTTGGTCATAACTTTTCTTCCAAGGAGTAAGCATCTTTTAATTTCCTGGCTGCAGTCACCATCTGCAGTGATTTTGGAGCCCACCAAAATAGAGTCTGACACCATTTCCACTGTTTCCCCATCTATTTCCCATGAAGTGATGGGACCAGATGCCATGATCTTCGTTTTCTGAATGCTGAGCTTTGCGCCAACTTTTTCACTCTCCTCTTTCCCTTTCATCAAGAGGCTTTTTAGTTCCTCTTCCCTTTCTGCCATAAGGGTGGTGTCATCTGCATATCTGAGGTTATTGCTATTTCTCCCAGCAATCTTGATTCCAGCTTGTGCTTCTTCCAGCCCAGCGTTTCTCATGATGTCATCTCATTAGTACTTCACAAAAAGCTATGCCAGGCAACTCCTCATTGGAAAGATATAGGATATTTAATTCATATGGTCTTCATCTATGTATCTGCTCAGTCATGTCCAGCTGTTTGTGACCCCATGGACTGTAGCCCACCAGGCTCCTCTGTCCATGGAATTTTCCAGACAGGAATACTGGAGTGGGTTACCATTTCCTCCTTCAAGGGATCTTCCCGACCCAGGGATTGAACTCACCTCTCTTGCATCTTCTGCATTGGCAGGCAGATTCTTTACCACTGCACCACCCAGGAAGCTTTTTAATTCATATAGTATAACCCAGATATCAACTATAGTCTCAGGCTCTATAAAGCTTAACTCAAACCTTTTCCCATTGAGTATAGAATTCTAAAGCCTTGCAAGATGCTTCTGAATTCTTGACATTTTTTTCACGATCAACTTCCCACTGAATTTCTTTGCCCAGTTTTGTTCTCCTCTCTGCATCTTGGAGCTGGCTGTTCTTCATTTGTGTCACTCCTTTGACCCAAACTAGAGGCACAACTCTTTCTTCTATTTCCTTAGTTCCACGAACACAGTGGTGAAAGCGAATCATTGCATGTAGGAGAATTTGGCTGCAACCATTTGAAATCCATGTTTGTCTTAAGAAATTCTCGCTGGCTGCAGCACCCATAGCACTCCTGCTCCTTGTCTCTTTCTGACTCATCTCGCTCTTCTCTTTTCTTTCCTCTCTCTTTCTCTTTCCCCCTCCTACTCAGGAACAAAAATAACATTTATAACATCACTCACTTTTTGTTTGTTTGTTTTCTACATGTATCTTTATAGTCTCATTTTCTGCCCCCCAAAGCAGCTTTTCTGCGGGGAAGCAGAGCACTGAAGGGAGCCAGTCGCTTGGGTTCCGATCCCTGTGCTGCCTCTTTCTCTGGATATGACTGTGGGCAAGTCATTCCAGTTCTCTGTGCCTCAGCTTCCTGTTCTGTAAAGAGTGAACAGAAAGCCCTCATATGGTTGTAGAGAAGATCAAATAAGTTAATGTGCCACCCGTGGAGAAGTAGATAAACAAATTGTGGTATAGTCACACAGTGGAATACTATTTAGTCATGAAAAAGGATCACAGTACTGATATCTGCTGTGACTGAATAACTCTCAAAACCATTATACTAAATGAAAGAAGCCAGACAAAAATGTTACATATCATATGATTTCTTTTTAAAGATGTATCCAGAATAGGTAAATTCATAGAGACGTAAAACAGATTGATGGTTACCAGGAGATAGTAAGGGTAGGGAGGAGGCAACAGAGAAGAATGACTGCTTAATGGTATAGAAGGTTCTTCCGGGGTGATTAAAAAGTTTTGAAACTAGAAAGAAGTGGTAGTTGTATAACATTTGCGAATGCATTAAATATAAAAATGGTTGATAGCAATGATATGCCTTAAAAGCTGATTGATCTCAGCTTTTAAAATAAATAAGTGTAGAGCATTTGGTGTATTTCCTGGCATACAGTAAATAATCAAAATATTATTACTACCCATCACCCCCTCCAGCCAGCATAGATGATTATTAATCTCAGCTATTTTCAAAATAAGGAGAAAATCATTAAATAACAAGCAGTATAAGGGAGTCTCAGGCCCCAGGGAGAAAATTTTCCTGAGGCATGCTCACCCTGCTAAGATAATATTTCATCTTATTATAAGAACAAATGGGAACCTGGGTTGTAAAGTCAGTAGTTCTTGGAGTCTTTTGTCTCATTAATGTGGTTCCAGGAATTGGAATTTGGAAAAATATTCTATTGTTTAAATATTTCTGGCATCTACAATTTTCCTTCCATCTCCATTAGTGTCTTAGCCACACAGGCTTGCTCTGCCATGCTGCCTCTCCCAAATCAGGCTTGTTAGAAAGACTGGATTATGCCGCGGGAAGGTGTTCAGACCTCACCAAAATCTCACTGAGGCCCTTCTGTAAGGACTGCATCTTGTTCAGGACACTCAGACCAGCCAGTTATGAGCCCCAGCTGACTGCAATGGCAGCCTTTCTAATTGCTGTTACTAAATATATAGGACACCCTGTACGATGCAAGTGACACATCTTCATCACCATGGTGACCAGGCAACTTCTGCCTCCAAACACATTCCTTTGCGGCATATGTCTACCAGGGACTGAAGAGAGCCAGTGAAGCTACGGGCCTGGCTAAGGGGGATCCCAACTAATTTCTGGTTCTAAGAACCAAGTGGCCTGTGCTCTGCTCTTTGACTGTACGTGGAAATTTCTGGCAAAACAAACTCACAAATTTCTATCACTTAAAACTGGTTTTCAGGAAAAAAGCATTCAAGAGAAGGAGACTCTTAAGGTGACAGCTGGGAATCGGCTACATCAGAGGATGCAGGATTCACCAGGTCATCCAGGAGATGCAGGCTCAGTGCTGACAGAACCAGTCCCAGAAGCACCCACAGGAATCCCTCTGGGGGAGAGTCTCTTCAAGGATGGAGCTAAAAAAAAATGTAGGTGCCTCAAGGGAGCCTCTTCCTTCCAAGGACACTGTAAGAACCACTTATCCTCCACTTACAAATGGAGCAGGATCAGACGAAAGTGAGTGGGTGTGGGCAGTAGGCAGGGGCTGTCCCACTTGCAATGACTGTAGCATCACATGGCAGTCCCCTGATTTTTCACTTGAGTGCTTTTGGGCCTCTTTTTAATGTGACCCCTGGACTTGTCTTAATGCTGCTCCCTCCCAGCCCTTCTTAAGCAACAGTCAGTGCTGTTCTGAGCTCAGAGAACAGGCAGAGATTCATCACCTCAACCTCACGCCCAGAAGTAAGGAGCTACCTTCAGAGTTTCCGACTTGCTGACAGAAACCCAGCTCAAAAACTGGAGCCATTTTCCTCAGGTGGCTCTCAGGAGCCACCTGGCACAAAAAGCCATTTAAAGACCTGCTCATGGGCTGAACGAAATCATTTTGTTTATTGTGGGAAGAAGGCTTTGGAGGCCTCCTCTGATATTTACTCCCAAACTCTGGTTTCTTTTGGAAAATTCAGTGCTTGTTCCAAAGAGTCAGTTTCTTCAGTCGCAGTGAGGGTGTGGATCTGCTCACCATTTCCCACCTCTGAGCTGTCCTATCGGTGCAAATATGCCGGCCTCCCACCTTCCCTCACTGGCCACGTGAAGGAGGATGGACAGCACGTGTATGCACTTGGATCTCTGAACTGCTGCTGCTGAGGCGTATCCCAGGGACTCAGCTGCCTGCGGAGAAGGCAGCCACGCGTCCCAGTTTGCCAGGGACAAGCCCTGTGTGTATATCTGCTGTCTTAGAATGATTTTAAAGGCCCCTTTCACTCTGAGAAGTGTCCTGTCCCTTGATAAGATAGGTGACAAGATCCTTTACGCAACAGAATCTTTTTTTTTTTTTTTTACTTTATTTTACTTTACAATACTGTATTGGCAGAATCTTGTGTCTCACCGCTGACAGCCCAAGCATTTGCACTGTTTTCCTGTAGTTCTAGGATTTTTCAGATTTACTGAGTTCTTAGAGAGGTTGGCAGAAAGCAGGGCAATTTTCATGGCCTCGTTATGAATCCTAACTGGTTCTCTCTTAAACTCAAAGTAGTTATAAATATTCTGTCCAATATATTTGGCCCTCAATATATTGGCTCTAGAGTGGCGCTAGTGGCTCTCAGAGTGCATCCAAAGAACACTGCCATAGTCTCGAAATTTGCATTGAATGACAACAGCTGTGTCCCACAACGACACTGTAAGTCAGCAGATCGAATGGATTCAGGTTCAAGTTTTTTCCAAGTTTTTATACACCTTTGGTAGATGATCCTGCTTGTCAGCTGGCAGATAAACAAATGCACAAGTGCTGAGTATGAACTTTCAAACGTTCAGAAAGTATTTAATAACATATTTTTAATGAGATAAGAATACCTGGAACATGGTCATATTTTCACTAGGTAAAATTCATTTATGCAGTGGAATTTAATATATCAATAAGTTATAGTACATCAGTATTAAATTCATATCTAACATTTGTTGTTTTACTATGTGCCAGACAAGTGCTGAATGAGTCACGTACATAACCTATTTCATCCTTGCAGCGACCCCATGAGGTAGGTACTGTGGTCACGCATGTACTGTAAAAGAGGAAACTGGGAAGAGACTTCAGGTCTCACAACTTCCAGGTGCTCTGTCACCTAAACTCTTTTGAAATGCACTTTGAAACTTCCTAGCTAGTCATTATACTAAAAAAAGCATCTGTCAGTTGATTTTTGCCCTTAGGCCATGATTCCATAGCAATTAGAGAAATTTCCTGAAGCTACAGTGAGATCTGAATTTTCCTTTTGACCCTGAAAAACCTCTTCATTTGCTATAGGTTTTTTTTCTTTTTCCTTTTAAGAGAAGAGCAGTGAATCTGGAAAAACTGAGGCCATGTCATATTAAATACGATGCTGCTGGTTTTGCTCAGCACTTTTTGCTGTAATGCTCTATTACTTCCAGGCCCCCAGCTTTAGTCCACCTCTTTCCATTATTCCCCCATGGTGGCTGAGATGGTAAAGAATCTGCCTGCGATGCAGAAGACCTGGGTTTGATCCCTGGTTTGGGAAGATTCTTTGAAGAAGGGAATGGCTACCCACTCCAGTATTCTTGCCTGGAGAATTCCATGGACAGAGGAGTCTGGCGGGCTACAGTCCATGGGGTTGCAAAGAGTCAGACATGACAGCAACTAACACTTCCACACTTTTTATTTCACAAGGAGGGCACGCTGGTATTGTAATCTGGTACAAAATAGATGCTCAGTAAACATTAGTTTTAAGAATGAATGCATTTTAAGTGAACGAAGCAATGACTCAACATAACTTTCACAAAGATTATGAGATGGAATCCTGCAGAAACTGCTGCATTTTGCCAAATCCCCTTTCTTAAGTCTCTGGATGACTGCCAGGAAATTAAATCTCTGCATTTCCTGGTTAATTAAATGTAAGAGATTGACTAGTGATGTAAATGTTTCCCCTTGATCCTATGGCTTCATCAAAACCTTTGGAAAGTGAGGAAGAGAAAGATTACCTGTCTGTGCCTTGTTGACTGAACATGCCCTTCAGTATGGTCTCTTCTAAACTCACCAGTGAGCCTTTCAATGCTGTGTGAGGGCAGTCATGCTTCTTATGCCTCCCACGGTGCCTAAGCTTTACTTTGGGACCTGACATGTCACTGTCCCCAGTGAACAGAGCCCTCTTATCCCGCCTGCCACCCACCTATGCATTTCTCCTTTCCCACCAGGCAGCCAGACCACGTTCCTGTTGTTTCCTTTTCAGTGATTGGCAATAGGCCACCTGAGCCTGGAAAACCTTTCCTGCCGCCTGACTGTCAGCGGGGAGGACCCAGAGAGGCAACTGACCCAGCCGAGATGCTTGTCTTGTTCAAGCAGGGAGTGCACTCACTGCCAAAAGTACTGAAGGCTTTTGTGTCCCCCAGTGCTTTCAGAGCCCGAACAAGCTTTGCATTCCAATGCTGTGCTTTCCTGGAAAGCTCTCTGTCTTTTCTCCAGGGCTTCATCTCATTTCTTTTCAGCACCAGACAGAATTACCATGGGTGTATCTTCTGGCCTCTGGGCCCTCTCAAGTCCATAGAGTGTAGGTCATTTTTTCTCCATATAACTTTTAAAACAATTATTACAAAGTTAGTAAATATATTCATGGAAGGAAATTGAGAAATGCAGGAAACAAAAGTAAAATTATCTATTATTATCTTGTGCTAATGTCTATTAACATTTTGCGATTATATGTGTAGTCTTTTTAATTTCAGTCTGTTTTCTTGATTATTAGGGGGAAAAACAAATAGAATTATGCCAGCTTGAATATTTGCTTAACTATTGATGCATTTTTATGCATTCGCCTTATTGTTTTTTAAAAATTTTTGTGATAATTTTAGGTTACAGAAAAGTGGCAAAGATAGTACAGAGAGTTCCCACATATCCTTAATCCAACTTCCCATAATGTTAAAATCTTATATAACCATGGTTATTTGTCAAAAATAAGAAAGTCACGGTGATCTGATATTATTCACTATAGATTTTTTCTTTTTTAAGGATTTTACCAGTCTTTCCTTGCTTTTCATGACCTTGGTACTTTTGAAGGGAACTGGTCAGGTATTTTGTAGGATATCCCTCAGTTTGTCTAATGTTTTTCTCATGTTTAGATTTGGGTTATGGACTTCGGGAAAGAAAACCACCGAGGTGTCTTTTCACTTCCTTCAGCTCAGTTCAGTTGGTCAGTCACGTCCGACTCTGCGACCCCATGAACTGCGGCATGCCAGGCTTCCCTGTCCACACACCAACTTCTGGAGCTTGCTCAAACTCATGTCCATCAAGTTGGTGATGCCATCCAACCATCTCATCCTCTGTCATCCCCTTCTTCTCCCACCTTCAACCTTTCCCAGCATCAGTGTCTTTTCCAATGAATCAATTCTTCGCATCAGGTGGCCAAAGTGTTGGAGCTTCAGCATCAATCCTTCCAATGAGTATTCAGGACTGATTTCCTTTAAGATTAACTGGTTTGATCTCCTAGCTGTCCAAGGGACTCTCAAGAGTCTTCACCAACACCACAGTTCAAAAGCATCAATTCACTTCCTTATGTTGTCCTATTAAATACACACTCTCAAGGTGGCACAGCTGGTAGAGAACAGTCTGCCAGTTCACTAGACACAAGAGATGAGAGTTCAATCCCTGGGTTGGGAATATCCCCTGGAGAAGGAAATGGCAACTTGCTCCAGTGTTCTTGCCTGAGAAATCCCATAGACAGAGGAGCCTGGCGGGCTGTAGTCCATGGGGTCACAAAGAGTTGGACATGACTGAGCATGCATGTACTCACTTATGCACACCTCGCCTAGAGCTTCTGGATCAAAGAGGAAGTTAAAACTGTGATTTATTAGGCAGCCTCATGAAGTGTATCTTCAACTACTTCATGCCCAGTGCCTGGCTTGGGGCTGCCTCAACTAGGTGCTTCCTTGGTGTTTATTTCATGGTTGTTATTAGGGTCCAGGCCAGGACACTTCCCTCTGGGGAAATGATGGACTGGGTGGTAGCTGCTTTGTTTATCTTGAGAGATAATAGAGAAAGAAAGATCACAATTAAAAGCAGAGACCATTGCAGAACTATTTACAATAGCTAGAACATGGAAGCAACCTAAATGTCCATTGACAGATGAATGGATAAAGAAGCTGTGGTATATATATATATGTGATGGAATATTATTCAGTCATAAAAAGGAATGCATTTGAGTCAGTTCTAATGAGGTGGACAAACCTAGAACCTATTATACAAGGTGAAGTAAGTCAGAAAGAGAAAGATAAATATCATATACTAATGCATATATATGGAATCTAGAAAAATGATATTGATGACTTTATTTTCAGGGCAGCAATGGAGGAACAGACATAGAGAACAGACATATGGACACAGGGCAGGGGGAGGGGAGGATAGAAGAGTGAGATGTATGGAAAGAGTAATACGGAAACTTACATTCAGTTCAGTTCAGTTGCTCAGTCATGTCTGACTCTTTGCAACCCCATGAATCACAGCACTCCAGGCCTCCCTGTCCATCACCAACCCCCGGAGTTCACTCAAACTCACGTCCATCGAGTCAGTGATGCCATCCAGCCATCTCATCCTCGGTCGTCCCCTTCTCCTCCTGCCCCCAATCCCTCCCAGCATCAGGGTCTTTTCCAATGAGTCAACTCTTCGCATGAGGTGCCCAAAGTACTGGAGCTTCAGCTTTAGCATCATTCCTTCCAAAGAAATCCCAGGGCTGATCTCCTTCAGAATGGACTGGTTGGATCTCCTTGCAGTCCAGGGGACTCTCAAGAGTCTTCTCCAACACCACAGTTCAAAAGCATCAGTTCTTCAGCACTCAGCCTTCTTCACAGTCCAACTCTCACATCCATACATGACCACAGGAAAAACCATAGCCTTGACTAGACGGACCTTAGTTGGCAAAGTAATGTCTCTGCTTTTGAATATGCTATCTAGGTTGGTCATAACTTTTCTTCCAAGGAGTAAGTGTCTTTTAATTTCATGGCTGCAATCACCATCTGCAGTGATTTTGGAGCCCCAGAAAATAAAGTCTGACACTGTCTCCATTGTTTCCCCATCTATTTCCCATGAAGAGATGGGACCAGATGCCATGATCTTTGTTTTCTGAATGCTGAGCTTACATTGCCATATGTAAGACAGATGGCCAATGCAAATGTGGGACTCAGGGAACTCCAGCAGGGGCTCTGTGACAGTCTAGGAGGGTGGGATGGGGAGGGAGATGAGAGGGAGGTTCAAGAGGGAGGGAACATTTGTATACCTATGGCTGATTCTTGTTGTTTGACAGAAAACAACAAAATTCTGTAAAGCAATTATCCTTCAATTAAAAAAAAAAAAGCAGAGACCAGTTTGTGTTTAGAAGAAATGTATCATTTCCTTGAAAATAAAGACATAGATGTGAAAATGGACACAAGAACAGAGAAGATATTGAGGGAAGAAAGATCTTAGAGCACAAAGTGCTGGAGACAGTTGTGTGTCCCAGTTATCCCCCAGATATCCAGGACCCTCATGGAGAAGGCAGGAGCTCTAGGGTAGGAGATGGGGAGGAGGCTGACTCTTACATAGAACCCTGTCCAGGCCTCTGCCTGACCTCCTTTGGGCACCTTCTTGCTCCCTCTCTGCCATTGTAGCCCTCTGGCTTGTTCTAGAACATTCACAAGGCCTTCCTTTTCATGTCACTGGTTTTACTGAAGGTTTGGAGACAATGGTAGGTGATTCAGGCACAGGCCATGTATCTCTGTTCCCCAAGCTCACCTCCTATCCCACAGAGGAAAGTCTCAGACTAGCTGACTTGCCTTTTCAGTCCAGGCCCCCTGCCAGGGTACTGGTCTCCACTCCTGAGTCCCCTCCTCCCCTTCTACCATCCCCAGCCTACCTCCTTCCCACAAATTCTGAGAGAAATTGGGAATCTCCTCCTTTTGTTCCTAACTTCTCACTCAAACTCTTCTTGGTTTCAACTTTCACAACCAAAAGGACAGTCAATATTTCTTTTTAAACAGAGAAGACCTACTCAGCAGTTACTATCTTTGGCCACACACACACACTAGCTGGCAGAAGCTTCAAAATGCCCGGAAAAGAGAGGAAGGGGTGTGATATCATCTTCTAGAGCCTGTGGTGGGAACATGACTCAAGCCATGAGTCTCTGAGGGGACTGGAGGGGCCGAGAGAACTTTGGACGGCGGGGGTGGGGGTGGGGTGCAAGTGGGGGCATCCCTGGGTGGCCCTGGATCCAGGGCCATGCAAGAGAAGATCATAAATAACTAAGTAGAACATCATCTTTTTCTTTCCCCAACATTTTTATAGAATAATAATTTTTTAAAATACCTTGCATTACAATTTAAAAAATCTTGTAAGAACTTTGCATTCAGTCACATCAAGATTTTACAATTGACAGTCCCACTCTGGTTCTTCTTTCTGAGGAGGATTCTGCTGTTGATCTCAGACTTGCTTTCCCATAAGGAGATCTCTACAGCATTCACTATGGGTCTATCCAAGGGTTACCATCTCCTTAGACCTTCAAGGTTGGATCACCTTGACCATGGGTTTAGAGAGTTGTGAGTGAGTGGTTTTCTTTTGATCTCAAGTAAGTAGTCATGTATGGATTTGAGAGTTGGACATAAGGAAGGTTGAGTGCCGAAGAATTGATGCTTTTGAACCATGGTGTTGGAGAAGACTCTTGAGAGTCCCTTGGACTGCAAGGAGATCAAACCAGTCAATTCTAAAGGAAATCAGTCCTGAATATTCATTGGAAGGATTGAAGCTGAAGCTCCAATACTTTCGCCACCTGATGCGAAGAATTGACTCATTGGAAAAGACCCTGATGCTGGGAAAGATTGAAGGTGGGAGGAGAAGGGGATGACAGCAGATGAGATGGTTGGATGGCATCACTGACTTGATGGACATGTTTGAGCAAGCTCCAGGAGTTGGTGATGGACAGGGAAGCCTGGCGTGCTGCGTTCATGGGGTCGCAGAGAGTCGGACACAACTGAGTGACTGAATTGAACTGAAGAATAAAAGCATGATAGAAAAATACAGACTGTACACTTGACTTTAAGAAAAATGGCAGTCAGGTAACACTGACTTCTTTTATTGATTTCCCGGAAAGCTTTCTTTTCACGTATTTTTTGTTTTGGGGTTCAGTTTACCTGTGGACAAAGCTAGTGCAGAACTGTCTTGTTTTTGTGTCTGGTTATCTTTAACAGGCCCCAAAAGTGTCTGCTAGCTGCCTAGAAAAATGAATTACTCTGCTGCTTCTCCTGTTTCTGCTGGCTTGCTCTTTGAGAAGGTGTTTTTATTTTCACTGGTGTCAAAGGGAGGTTAAAGCAGTAACGGCTCTCCGCTCCTCTCTCCTCTACCAGGCAAGAGGGACCGAGTGAGGGCAGAAGATATTCAGATGGCCTGTAAGACCCCCTGAGACTGCATCCCCCAGGCTTCCCAGAGCTGTGGAGATGAGACTGACAGAAGGACGGCCAGCAGCGCTGAAGCACTGGGTTCAAGACACTGATGTCATTGCCCAGATCAAGGTTACTTTGGTTGTAGCTAAGAGAAAGTCATCTCAAAACAGCTTCGGCCAAGGTGGACCTTTATTATTAAAGAAAGAGATTTCAGACCACACTGGATATTCTATTGCAGGCCTCTTTATTGCTCCCTCTTTCTCCAGTCTTTCCTTCTCTCTCTCAGACAGGTTTCCACTGACTCATTCAAGCCAACCAGCCCAGGCTGAGACCCATGTGTTTTTTCCAGCTCCAGGCTCCAAAGCCTGGTAGGCTGCAGTCCATGCGGTCTCAAGAAGTCGGATGCGACTGAGCGACTTCACTTTCACTTTTCACTTTCATGCATTGGAGAAGGAAATGGCAACCCACTCCAGTGTTCTTGCCTGGAGAATCTCAGGGATGGGGGAGCCTGGTGGGCTGCCGTCTATGGGGTCGCGCAGAGTCGGACACGACTGAAGCGACTTAGCAGCAGCTTAGCAGCAGCAGGGTCCAAGGAGAGAATTGGATTGTCTTCATTTAAATGAACTGTGGGAGTGGAGTGGGGGTGAGGGAGTCATTGTCATGTATTAGAAAGATGGCTAAAACTGAGGGCTGAAAATATACCCTTAAGGTTATCTATTATTGAGCTTGTCCCTGCAAATTTTGGCTCCCTCCATGGTGACATCACTGTGGCTGTGATGATGGAATGGCTCAGACAACAAGAAATGGTATTCAGGTATTTTCCCTAGCCACCAGGGTTCTAGTTGATTCAACCACAAGTTGAAATACCTAGTATATGTCATATACTATCCTAGGCTCTGAAGACAGGAGTGTAAACCAGATACATATTGAGGCTCAGTATGACTCAGTTTATGTACTGAAACACATTTAAAGCCACAAAGTCCAAAATTAATTACACTTAAGTCAAGCCAAATTATGCTTTTTTGTTTTCCAAAAGAATTAAGAAATATTAATAGGGAAAAAAATTATAACTCCTTAAAGCCTTCTAAATCTCTTTTGTCTCCTCTCCCAGAATACGATAGATGCTCCAGAACATCTTACTTGTCAAATTGCCTTTGAACTCCTTTTGATGCCTACAGCTCAGGGCCTGTTTCTCTCCACCCCATGTTTCCAGGGTCATCCAAGCGTTTTGTAACTTGGTTTCTAAAGACTAAATTCTTTTTCAGGGAGTAAGGAAAAAGGAAAATCTGAGTAGGTAAAGACAAAATTATCTTTAGTTGGTTAGGGATGGGTGGAGAGAGAGAAAATACTGAAATCCTGTGTAATCACTAATCAAATTCATTTCACCTGTGACCTGCCTTCACTAATCAAGGTTGTTTTAATTGTTGCTACAAAAGACCTGTGTATCCTCGAAGTGGCATGTAGTCTAATAAGATGTTTACAAGAGCTGTTTTCTAAGAACTTGAAGTCAGCTGTGTCTAGTTTGAGCTGAGCGGGTTAAGACTGCGACTCTCCAACTGTGTGAGTGGCTTGTGTGAGTGTCAGCTCAGTGACCTTTTGATGTCAGAGGACCGAAAACTCCACCCTCAGATTGTGTTAAGCGCCTCCATTCTGAGCATGCAGAGGCCTGCAGCTTAGCTGCACCTGTGCAGAATGATGATGACTGAGCGTTTCTTCACTTTCCTGCATGCTCCCCATGCTCCCTACACCCCAGACTGCCCTGATGCTATATTCTTTATCATATAAATACACCACACCTTGCAGGTAAACCCTCTTTTTTGCACAAACCTCAGCATCATGATATCTCAGCTTGCTGTGTCGGGCAAAATGAGCCTGGTTTGGCCACAATGCCTCCATCATACAGAGAAAAAAGGAACCAGGTACTTTCCCTATTTGGTAAAGGATTCCGAAAGGAAGGCAGGTCAGAGGCCAGCATGGCTTCTCTTGGGGCTTTGGGGGATGTATCTGGGAAAGTCACACAAATGTTTGAGGGTTATGTCAAGATGAGTGGGACTTTCAGGAGGGGTAAAATTGAATTCAACACACGGTGAAAGCATAATGACTTTGAGAGGTAGCTTTATCGTTTCTGATTACAGATGAAAAAAATTAACTCAGGATAAACTGTAACTTGCACACCCATGATCACTCTATTTGTAGGTGGCAGAAGTAGAGCTGGAGTCCTTTTTGACTTGAAAGACCACATTTTAAACCTTGAACCATACTACTGCTCTTAACTGAAATATCTTTCTCCAGATTTTACCAGCTACATCCAGATCTGGGGTCTCAGACCCCAGAATCTCACAATGCCACGTGGTGACATTGACTGGACTCTCACTTCAGTATATTGCTAGTTTCCATCTTACACACCTGGCTGTGACCAAATAGTAGAGATGCCTGTCTTTCTCAAAGAACTAAACTAGAATTTGAAAGAGATTCATAGTGACTTGACAAGGAAACCCAACTCTCTCCTCACAGGACAGTTTCTCTGCCTTGCTGCCCAGAAGCAGCTCTGCCTGGGGACCTTTTACACTCTTCCCACCCTCCAGGGCTGCCCCGGGAGAGCCCTCCTCTGCACTGAGCTGCTGAACGTTCCAGACTGCTCTGGGAGAAGTGTGTTCTGATGAGTGGAGAAAGAATAGGACAAACCACATTTGAAGTATAGCTGTCAAAAGGCTTCCATCCATCCGTATGTTTGTTCATGATCTTTTCAGATTCTGATTTTTCTGATTAACAGCTAGGAAGCTTGCATGTCAATGCTGCAGTGAGGACTCTGCTCCATCTCCAATCTATAAATAAAAGCAGAGCTCCATTCCCTGCCAACTCATTGCCTGGGACAATGGCCAGGTGCCTGGGGGTGGGAATGTTATTAGAGGCTCAATAAATATTTGTTGAATCTTGAATAAATTCACCCCCTGAAACCCGCTAAGAAGTGGTAAATAGTCAGAGGTGAGAAATAGTACCCTTCTCCCAGGAGATTGATTTAGTTATTATATTAGAAATAGAATTGCAAATTAACATGTGCGTAGAGCTAGTTGGAAATCTGTCCATTAATCCAGATAAAATTCAGCTTATTATGAATCTCTTCTTGCTATCCTTGGGTTAGGTTTATAGGGGTTTTAATATAATGTATCTACAGGAATTCCCAGTCCAATGGTTGGGACTGATTCTTTTGCTACTGTGGACTAAAGTTCAGTCTCAGGTAGGGGAACTAAGTTCCCACAAGCCTCCTAGCAAGGCCAAATAATAATAATAGTGTATCTACAAAATGGAAAGCTAGAAGAACTCCAAAGTCATCTAAGATTGATCTGAACAAGGAGATATGATATCGACCCTCAAGAGGTGCATATGAGAAGTGCCAGATCATCCCTGTATATACAATTTGGAGGAATGAGATAATTTTGACCGGAGGTGGTAAGGGAAGAATATGTAGGGAGTGAGCATCATTCCTTTTGGGAGGGCACACCCCACAGCATGTGGGATTTTAGTTCCCTGACTGGGGACTGAGATTGAACCCATCCCCACTCTAGTGGAAGCACAAAGTCTTAACTACTGGACCACCAGGGAAGGTCCTCCTTCTTTTTTAAAGAAATATTTCTGAGCATCACCCAAGCTAGACACTGGTACTGGGATGAGCAATATTCAGTGCCTGCCTCCAAGGAACTCGTGGTACTAGAAGAGCTGACTCAGGCAGTGGTTATGGTAACAGCTGATGCTTCTCTGTGTGGTGTGTAGGCAGGCCAGGTGGACAGGGGAGGGACCCACAACTGAACTAGCTAGACAGAGGAGGCTTTCTAGGGACTGTGTCTCTAGACTTGGACCTTGTAGAATGAGGCAGACAA
This sequence comes from Ovis canadensis, assembly GCF_042477335.2. NCBI lineage: Eukaryota > Metazoa > Chordata > Mammalia > Artiodactyla > Bovidae > Ovis > Ovis canadensis. Next base: position 76,090,129 of record NC_091248.1, on the reverse strand, counting down.
AGATGAAGATGGATAATTTCAGGCAAAAGGAATAGCATGACACTGCTTTGAAAAGAGAGGTTTGGTTTCGCTGCAGCGAGAGAGCTCAGAGACCAGGCCATAGTACCTGAAAGGGTCCATCACAAAGGATTTTGCTGCCAGAAACACCACCCAGAGGCTGGAGGCAGGGAATGCTGTGAACACACCTGGCATAAGTGGAAAGTAATGAGAAGCAACTTGGCTTTGCCAGTGGAAAGGAATGAGACCAAAGAGAGACCTATGGATATTTTGGGTGGAATTTTCCACGTGTTCACGGGGGCAGTCTGATGCTGGGTGCCAAGGGCTGGGAGGGGGTTGAGACTTTCCCTGCTTGCACATGAGTGAGTTGGTCTGCCACAGTGCGTGGATGCTGACAGAAGACATGTGGCTCCTGAGTCAGGACCATGAGTTGGGACCAAGGACTCTATTACTTATAGCAATAGCAGAATCCAGAGTGTCAGGACAGTCACATTGGTTCCAAGCCCCCAGGGGCTACACAAGTGGGTCTTGGTAGACACCCACAGCCACAGTAGGTGACACCCAGGAAAGGGACCCTGGGCCTGGGGAGCCCACCACCTTACAGCAGCCTGCTCTTTGAGAGAGACAGACATTATCTCATCCCCTGCTGGAGCTTGCTGAAAACACAACCTGAAAAACCACCCGGGAACAGCTAAAGAGAGCCCAAGGCCTCAGCAAGAGGTGCAGAGTGCCAGAGAACCTTGCATCTTCCAACGGGGGAAAGGATGCTTTGTGTCAAACGTTGAAGGGCTATGCATCCAAAATAAGCAATTTGGAATTTATGCTGTCAGTTCAGTTCAGTTCAGTCGCTCAGTCGTGTCCGACTCTTTGCAACCCCATAAATCACAGCACGCCAGGCTTCCCTGTCCATCACCATCTCCCGGAGTTCACTCAGACTCACGTCCATCAAGTCAGTGATGCCATCCAGCCATCTCATCCTCAGTCATCCCCTTCTCCTCCTGCCTCCAATCCCTCCCAGCATCAAAGTCTTTTCCAATGAGTCAACTCGTCGCATGAGGTGGCCAAAGTACTAGAGTTTCAGCTTTAGCATCATTCCTTCCAAAGAAATCCCAGGGCTGATCTCCTTTAGAATGGACTGGTTTGATCTCCTTGCAGTCCAAGGGACTCTCAAGAGTCTTCTCCAACACCACAGTTCAAAAGCATCAACTCTTCTGTGCTCAGCTTTCTTCACAGTCCAACTCTCACATCCATATATGACTACTGGAAAAACCATAGCCTGGACTAGACGGACCTTGGTTGGCAATGTCTTTGCTTTTGAATATGCTATCTAGGTTGGTCATAACTTTTCTTCCAAGGAGTAAACGTCTTTTAATTTCATGGCTGCAATCACCATCTGCAATGACTTTGGAGCCCAAAAAGGTAAAGGGAAAACCACTGTAACTTTTTTGGAATAACCAAGGACTGTTAAATTGGGGGACTTCATCTGGAAATGGGTGCAAGGCTGGAGCAGATTAAAGATATCCATACATTCCCAGACATTCCTTTCCCAGAGAGGCAAGGTCTTTCTTGACACTGAGCAGGCTTTGTGACTGATTTGATGGGAGTAACACCTTGCCCTAGGAAACTGGCAGCTTCTGTCTCCTCAATCTTGGGTCTCTCTCTGGGAGCCCCGAGCCATGTAAGACTACTCTGGGATTGCCATGCTAGAAAGGCTATATCTAGGCCCTCCAGCTCCGAGCCAGCTCTGCTCAGTGCCAGATCTTTGAGTGAAGCTGTCTTGGACCCTCCAGAGGGGCCTGTCTGCCAGCTGTGAACTCCTGAGTGACTTCAGTGGGCATCACATGGAGAAGAAGAGTCACCCAGCTGAATCCTGTTCAAATGCAAACACAATCTTAAGATATAAAAAAATGATTGAAAAACTGAGTTTTATAGAAGAGGCATACCTTGATTTATTTGTTGCATTTTGTCTTGCTTCATAGACATTGATTTTTTTTTTTAATTTGAAGCTTTGTGGTAACTCTGCATTGAGCAAGTCTATCAGCACCATTTTTTCAACAGCATTTGCTCTCTTCATGTCTGTGTCACATTTTGTTAGTTCTCACAGTATTTCAGACTTTTTCATTATTGTGCTCTGTGATCAGTGACCTTTGTTACTATTGAGAAAAGATTATGACTCACTGAAAGTTCAGATGATGGCATTTTTCAGCAACAAAGTATTTTAAATCAAGGTATGTGTTTTTGTAAAGAACACAATGCTAGTCACACTTAATTGGCTACAGTACAGTGTAAACATAACTTTTGTATGCACTAGGAGATGAAAAAAATTCCTGTGACTCGCTTTATTGCAATATTCTTCTTATTGCAGTGGTCTGGAACTGAACACACAAGGCACCTGAGACTATGCCTGTAGGTGTCAAGCTGCAGATGAGATTGGAGGCAAGGAGTCCAATAGAGTCTATACTAGACTGGAAGGAGATAAGCAGGGCTTGCTTTAGAAAGCCAGTGGAAGTAAGAGTCCTTAAAGAGACACAGTGGAGGTGCTTAGTTGAATAAGCGCCAAAACCTTCAACAGAGCCATGTCAGAGCACTAACTGTTCCTCCACTGAGGATGCAACACGCAATCCACGGGCCTTTGTTAATCTGTGTCCTTGGGTTTGGCAACCTTCTCTCCAGCTGCATCTTTTAAGACAGGTTAAAAGTCAATTCCTTTTGTGCAGTCATTTCCTGAAAATGTATTCGTTGCTTCCTCCCCTTTCCCCAGATTCCCCAGCTGTGCCTCTGGTGTGGGATTCGCTGGCCGCTGGATGTGAGCATCTATCTCCCCCATGGACTTGTGTTCCTTCAGGTAAAATTCTGTGCTCTTTCATTCCTGTGTCCTCAGGTGCTGGTTTCCGGTCTCAAGGCCTGGGTGTTCAAGGCACATAGTAGGTGATCAACACATGATTTGCAAACAAAATGTTGGTGGAGTTTCCAGAATAGGATGAAAAGTTCTATGGTTCTCTTGTTTCACATTCAAGTTGAAGTTTCTGTTTCTGGACACTGTTTTCTTGTGAAAAATACTGATGTCTGGATCCTACTCTCAGGCTTCTGATACAATTGGTCTGGGTTGCAGATCTGGGCTGCAGCTTCGGCACTGAGAGTTTTAAAAGTTGCTCAGATGATTCCAGCATGTAGTCAGGGCTGAAATCATGATTGTGATTCAATCTCCATTCCTGAGATCCCTCTTCGATCTCTTAGTCTCTCCTCTCACCAGGATGAACTGTGTGTTCTTCATTAAACCAGCTAGGGGAGGGCCTGCCCCAAGGGCAAGGGTCCAGAGAAAAATGCCTGCAAGAACTTAAGGATAAAGACCCTGAGAGTGAGCACATGTGTGTGTGTGTGTGCATGTATATACATGTATGTAGTGTACTCTCATGATAACAGCTGTAGCCACGCAGGAAGACTTGGCCATGGATGGCTGGGAGGACGGAGGGAGCAAGGAGAGTGAAAGCGACCAGCTCTGGAAACTGGGAAGGCTGCTTGAGGCCTCTGTTCATCTGTGCTGCCACCTGAGACCCCTCTTGAAAACTGCCTGTCCAAACAGGCCGGGCAGTTCGAGTAGGCAGTGTGGCAGGGTTTGAGAGCTTGATTTATAGAGCAATCCAGTTCAGCTCCAGGAACTGGCCTTTATATCTGTGTGACCTTGGCTACTGACTTAACCTCTCTGAGCCTCAGTTTCCTTACACACAAAATGTATATTTAATAAGGTTTTTGAGAAGATTCAATGAGGTTATAGTTATAAAATGTGTATTTATAAAAGGCTTGGTACAAGCATACAGTGAGAGCTAAGTAAACATTAACTGCTAGAATCACTGTCGTCTTCTGTCCCTATCTTCTTTTCTCTCATATACACACACTAGCATTTTAGGGTCTCTTTTCTTTGCAGTTCTAAAACCTCCAATCGGACAGTGCAGTGGGCCAGGGCACTTGTCCTTCAGGAGCTGTGGGTGTGGGTTGCTCAGGGATCAGAGGTACGCCACTTTCCTCCAGAATTGTCCCCAGCCCAACAGAAAACACCTCTCCCAGGGGTATCCACCAACTCTTCCTCCCCCGCCAAACCCATCTAATGCCCGACAGAGACACAAGCGTGGCCTTTTTGTCATGGTGAAGTCAGCTCCATGCTGAAACTCTTACTCCAGAGAGCACCATGGGAAGGCTGAAGCCACACGCCAGCTGAAGTCATATCACCTGCCTTACCCTCCTTCCCCCTCTCCCTTTGTCGTGAAAGCATCCCCCCAATAAAGCAAGTAAATCAGCCCTGAATATTGATTGGAAGAACCAATGCTGAAGCTGAAGCTCCAATACTTTGGCCACCTGATGCAAAGAACTGACTCATTGGAAAAGACCCTGATGCTGGGCAAGACTGAAGGCAGGAAGGGAAGGGGACGACAGAGGTTGAGATGGTAGGATGGCATCACTGACTCAGTAGACATGAGTTTGAACAAGCTCCGGGAGCTGGTGATGGAGAAGCCTGGTGTGCTGCAGTCCCTGGGGTCACAAAGAGTTGGACACGACTGAGCAACTGAACAACGACAACATAATAAAGCAAGTGCCCTGAATCCCTGCCTTAGGCTCTTGGAAGATTTTGGGAGCATGGCCTGCGGCTGACAGTCTGCATAGTTCTCTATCGAGGCTTCCCCTCAGACACTGTCAAGCCTTCACTCCATGTTGTGCGGCCTGACAGGGAACTTTACTCTCAGGCCAGGAACCTGGGTCTGTGATATGGGAAGGGGAATCAGGTTCCTGCTGGAACAGGAAAGGCATTAAAGTAATACTCAAACCATAAAGTACTCAACTTTTCATCTGGCTTCTCCAGGTCATATATGTATGTCACCTGTGACCCTCTCTGCCTTGTGGAGTTGCTGCTCTGTGCTTTTCTGCTCTGCCCTCCCACTGGACTCTGAGCGTCCGTGGGATAGGAACTGCAGCTGAGTGGTTTCTGTACCCCCAGCACTCAGCATGGGCCTGCATACAGTAGGTGTTCAGTAAACATTTGAGGAATTTGGAATGAAAAACATGTACAGCCAAGATCACCAAAGAAAGCAGACAGCAGGGACCCACCAAGAGTTGGGCCTGCCAGGTAAGATGGAAGATCCCAAAAAGAAGCAGCTGTTAACCCCTGGGCAGAGTCACAATGCTGCGAGCACCCTATAGGCTCTCATTTAGCTCTTAAACCTTCTGTGGCACATTTTACCATCTCCATTTTACTCGTGAGGTCATTGAGACTCAGAAAAATAAGTAACTTGACCAATATAAAGAGTGGTGGAGTCAGATTTCAAGCCCTTGTCTGACTGTAGTCTTTCCATGATCACAGGATCTGAAATGACACCCTAGAGTTGCTCTTCTGGGAATTTGTATCCCTACTCATGCTTGAGCTAGAAAGGACCAGCTGGTGGCTGAATTGGAGGCAGCCTGCTAAGGTGGCTGGGTGGAGGTGGAGAAGGAGTTTGGATATGAATCCACTCTTTTACTGGGAACCACAGAGTCAGGAGCATCGCAGCGTGGCTCCAAGGAGTCAGGCTTCAGAGGCCAGGCTGGTGCAATGGACTGTCCAGAAAAGGGCACCACCGGGCCAGATGCCCGATTTTCTCAGACCTCCTGGCTCCGGGCAGGAGGGAGCCCCAGGCGCTGAGCTGTGTGATTCTCCCTGGGCTCCATTTCTCATCAATCAAGAGAGCAGGGTGACTGGAAGTTTTCTTCCAGCTCCAAGTCCCCAGTTCTCAATCAGTGAAAGGTCCGATGTTTCCCATCCCTCTTTGCTCCTCTCTGTGTAAATCCTGGGCTGCCGACCAGTGATCAAGTCCTTCAGCCCAGCCAAGGCGACAGAAAGCCTGACTTTCTCAGCCCTGAAAAGAGCTGACAGGCTGTTCTCCAGGCGCCCCTCCACAGGGAGCATTGACAAGGGCTGGAAGAGGAGACTGGCACGGGAGCCTTCTCGAGTTGTTCCACAAAGGACCTCTTCTCTTTCCCAGGCATGATGACAAATACTTCTGCTCCCTCTGGCTGTAAGGGCCAGGGGGTGTAGACAAGGTTCCCATGCCTGGGCTCTTAGGAAAACTGCAAGCAAAGGAAAAAAAAAAACTGCATGGACTTTTGGCTGTGCTTCTTGACTTGATGCCAGATACCACTGGGTTCAAAATTACATCACTATTGACTATCTGAGTAATTTCTGTTTGACTGTCTTGCAAGAATAGCTACCTTGGCAACAGATTATTATCAGTTCCTTAATGACTTGTGCAGAGGAGCAGTTTCCTTTATGCTGAAAACCGGTGGCCTTAGAGCTGGCCAGCTGCCCCATCCTGGGTCTCGGAGTGGATTGCATGGTATTGAGAAATGGAGCTGGGTTTGACAGCCTGCTTTGTCTGTAAAGTGGCAAGGGCCAGGCCAGTGGGGCTGGGATTCCCACTGTTACCCCCCTCACCCTCAGCTTTGGATTCGGCTGAGCCTCTGGGATGCTCCGCTCTGGGGAGGGTCTGATACGACACACCCCACTCCTCATGCTGGACCATCCTTCTGAAGCCACTGGGGTGCTGTTCCTCATACGTCCACTCTCCCTTGCCTTTTGCTCAGCTCACCAGACACCATTTGTTGGCCTCTGTGCTTCAGATGAATTAAGCAGAAAGTGGGAAGGAAGCTGAAGATAAAGAAATGATGTTCAGAAAGTTGAAGTGACAACACAGCTGCTAAGTGGTGGAGCTGGGGTTTGAACCTAAGTCTGTGTCTCCCTGATCCCTGACCTTCTACAGGGGTCAGTGAGGCTGTCTCAGCGAGAGCTAGCAGAGCCCAGAATGTGCCTTAAAAACGAAAGGTGTGTAATAGCAACTATTCACACACTTTTGATCACACAAAGGATCGCAAATATTATGGAATAAATAAATGAGTGATGTTTGGCCACGTATTGTGAGTCTGAGGCCCTCTGACTACAACATAAGCTTAGAGGCACAGAGCTGTCCTGCTCTCATTTCCTAACTTTGATCTTGGGCTTCAGTGAGGGAAAAGCTTTCTGACTCTGGCAGACCTTCCTGCTGCTGCTGCTGCTGCTGCTAAGTCACTTCAGTCGTGTCCGACTCTGTGCGACCCCATAGGCGGCAGCCCACCAGGCTCCCCCGTCCCTGGGATTCTCCAGGCAAGAAGACTGGAGTGGGTTGCCATTTCCTTCTCCAATGCACGAAAGTGAAAAGTGAAAGTGAAGTCACTCAGTCGTGTCCGACTCTTTGCGAGCCCATGGACCGCAGCCTACCAGGCTCCTCCGTCCATGGGATTTTCCAGGCAATAGTACTGGAGTGGGGTGCCGTCGCCTTCTCCGGGCAGACCTTCCTACTGTCTCCCAAATACTTCCTTCAGGTAGTTGAAGGGCTGCCCAGGCCAGCTTCCCCATCATCTGTCTTTGAACAAAAGGAGGTTAAATTCAACCCTCTAAGTTCAGGGGAAGAAAGTCAAAGGGGATTGGAATTATTAGAGGCTAGCTCTATTGAGGGGTGCTACACTTTATACACATAATCTCATTTCTAATTTACCATGTCACCCATTTTGCAGATCAGAACATGGAGGTTCAGAGAAGGCAAAGAATATCGGTTAAAATAGTTAAACTTTTATTGTTTATAGCAGGCACCAGATTTTTAGAGAGAGGAAATGTCTTTATTTGCTTCAGTTCAGTTCAGTTCAGTTCAGTTCAGTTCAGTCGCTCACTCATGTCCGACTCTTCACAACCCCATGAATCGCAGCACACCAGGCCTCCCTGTCCATCACCAACTCCCGGAGTTCACTCAGACTCATGTCCATCGAGTCGGTGATGCCATCCTGCCATCTCATCCTCGGTCGTCCCCTTCTCCTCCTGCCCCCAATCCCTCCCAGCATCAGAGTCTTTTCCAATGAGTCAACTCTTCGCATGAGGTGGCCAAAGTACTGGAGTTTCAGCTTTAGCATCATTCTTTCCAAAGAAATCCCAGGGTTGATCTCCTTCAGAATGGATTGGCTGGATCTCCTTGCAGTCCAAGGGACTCTCAAGAGTCTTCTCCAACACCACAGTTCAAAAGCATCAATTCTTTGGCTCTTAGCCTTCTTCACAGTCCAACTCTCACATCCATACATGACCACAGGAAAAACCATAGCCTTGACAAGACAGACCTTAGTCGGCAAAGTAATGTCTCTGCTTTTGAATATGCTATCTAGGTTGGTCATGACTTTTCTTCCAAGGAGTAAGCATCTTTTAATTTCATGGCTGCAATCACCATCTGCAGTGATTTTGGAGCCCCCCAAAAATAAAGTCTGCCACTGTTTCCACGGTTTGCTTAGATACCTTTATGAACACTTTGGGTGGGAAGTAAGTCAGAAGGCCAGGAGCCTCAGCTAGGACAGCAAAGCAGAGGCTGAGCTCCCTCCCTGGGGTAGGGGGCAGGGACTGAGTGCAGAGAAGGATGGCAAGAGGGTCAGCAAGATGCTGAGAGAGCCTGGGGATAAGTGACTCCAAGTGCCCAGGAAAAATCTCCAGTTATGGCTGACGTTGTGGTATTCCCCAAACCTGCTGGAAACCTTGCTAGGGAATTCTTCTTATGAGTGGGGTTTGTTTGCAGGAACTGTAGAAAAGGGTATATCGTTGTCTGCTTGCATGAGATAAGGAGCAGGTTCAGCCAGTGTGGAATCAGGACCCTAGAGCCCACGGCGGCCCTGGGAATGGGAGATTCAAGCCTTTCTACGTGCAGTAATGACAGCGGCAGGAATCCTACAGGGGGCATGGCCTTCTCTCGATGGCAGGAGAGATCGAAGCAGACCTCAGGCTGGTGGTGTGCTGGAGCCTGCCTCACTGTAGAACATCCCTGCCCAGAATTCCACTCGGTGGTCCGTCTTAGCTTCACATCTGCCACGGCAGGAGGACTTGCACCATGGAAAATGGCAAATGCTATAAATCAGGGCTTTTTTTTTTTTTTCTTTTGATAGCTTATTGTTGAACATTTACCAGAATACCCCTGCTTCATGCAGATCAGGAGAAGTTTTGATCTGTTTACGTTCTCTTGCCAGGTTCTTCAAATGTTGAAGGAAATTAGAGGTTGCAAGTTCTGAAGGCAAGATTGGTGGACTGTTCTCATTTCTGAATTATGAGAGAGTTCTGACCAGAGTAGGGCCACAGAACGAGAGCTTGTAGGTTTAAAAAAGGAGAAGGGGGAAACACTACAAATATTAATAATTCCCTTTTGCATGTGAGACTGAAATACTCCTCAGCAATAAAATGGAGTAAACTATGGATACATGCTATAATTATGCTGAGCAAAAGAAACCAGACAAAATATGACTGTACTTATATGAAATTCTAGAAAATGAAAGTAAATCTGTAGTGACAGAAAACAGATCAGTGGTTGCCTGTGGATGGAGAATGATGGTCTGTAGAGGTAGGGACAGATGGTTGGGTGGTTGGGACGGATTACAAAAGTGTATGAAGAAATTTGGAGGAAAAAATAGATATAGTTACTATCTTGCTTGTGGTGATGTTTTCATGGCTGTGTACATGTTCAGACTTACCAAATGGTTTGTTTTTTTGAGGACCACTTTCATATCTTTTGTGCGTGTGAATTGTCTTTTCATATTCTTTCCCAGCTTTCTGGGTTTTGGTCCCTCAGTATTTAAAAGTAATTTATGTATTAAGGTTAGTAACCCCTCATCCCTTGTCTATGTTATATGTTGCAAATATGTCCTCCCAGTTTGTTAGTTGACTTTCAACTCTGTTTACAATGTATCTTGTCATGCAAAACTTTTTGTTTTTATGTCATCAAATTTATCAATCTTTTCTTGCCTCTGGATTTTAAACCATAGATAACTTTATTTCTGTGTCAAGGTTATAGAGAAATTCACCCATATTTTCTTCTAGTAATTGTATGGCTTCCTTTTTTTGTTAAGATCTTTCATTCATTTGGATTTTATTCTTGTGTGTGGCATAAGATACGGTACTAATATGATTTTTCCCATATGGTTACCTACTTGTCCTAGCATTATTTCTTAAAAACTCTATCTTGACTCCAGTGATTGGAGAGATGGCTCAACTCCATTTGAGGGAATAAAGTAATAAAACACTATTAACTGCTAACATTTTCCCCAGGATTTACTGTGTTAAGTAAAGTATAAGCACTGTCTCATTTAACCTTCACAATCCAATTAGGCAGTTAATATCAATAACCTAAATTTATAGATTAACAAACTGAGGCTCTAAAAGGTATGTGGTTTAACAAATATCACAGAGCTGATGAAATAAAAACCCAAATCTGACTCTTACCCATCCTCTAGGAAGACTTAACCTGGAAGTTAGGGCATCCTACTCTTAACCTTGTGTATCTATATCAAAACCCATTTTCTGGAACTCATAGCTGTTATCTCAGGCCACGTGCATTTTAGCTAAGATCATATTGGTGGTCAGGTTGATTGGTGTATTCTTGAGATGAGTGAAGACAGCCCTCTTGTTTAGAACAGCAGACTATGAACCCCTCAGACCTGCTAAGAGCTTGCCTATCAGTATGCTTATTCTAGCAGGGTGGGCTAGACAGAGACAAACAAGAAAGTATGATGAATGATAAGTGCTTTAATGAAAATAAAACCAGGTGCTGTGATGAAAAGGGGCCAGGTGGCTCTTAAGATGAGTGACTGGGGAAAATCTCCCTGAGAAACTTGCATGTAAGCTGGAGTCTGAGAGACAAGAAAGGGCAGGCCATGGGCATATGAAGAGGAAGAGTGTCCCAGGCAGAGGGACAAGCAAATTCAAAGGCCCTGAGTCAGGACCAGGCTTGATGCACTGGAAGAATAAAATGAAGGCCAGCATGGTTAGAGTACAGAGGAAGGGCCATAATGAGAGAAATCAGAGCCTAATCCATGTCATGGAGGGTGTTGTGGCCAGGATACAAACTTTCTTTCTGTAATAGGAAATCTTGGGTGGCTTAAATCCAAGGAATGGCGTCAGTCCAGGTTTTTGTAGATATAACTCTGGAAGATCTGTAGAGAATGGACTGTGAGGCTAGAACCTGGGGGGACAGTTAGGGCTTTTGTTGGAATGCAGGCTAGAGATGGTGAGGACCTGGATTAGGGTGCTAGCAGTGGAGATGGAAAAATGTCTCAAGACTGAGTCAACGGGAGTCCTTAAATGATTGGGTGTGAGGAGAGAGGGACAGTTAGTGGGTGGGTGATGGTGGTGCTTGCCACCATCAGATGGGCTGGGCTGGGGGACAAGTATGTTTAGGGAGGGTGGGAAAATCAATAGTTCAGGCTGAACTTGTCAGATCTGGCATGCTGACTGGATATCAAAGTGGGCAGATGGACATGAATTTGGATTTGGGAAAAGAGGAGCTGCAGACGCAAATATGAAAGTTGCTGTCAAGAGTATTTAACGTTATGAATTGAATGAGTTTATCCAAAGTGATGACAAACCTAGACAGCATATTAAAAAGCAGAGATACCACTTTGCTGACAAAGTCTGTATAGTGAAAGCTATGGTTTTTCCAGCAATCATGTACGGATGTAAGAGTTGGACCATAAAAAAGGCTGAGCACCAAAGAATTAATGCTTTTGAACCGTGGTGCTGGAGAAGACTCTTTGGAGTCCCTTGGACAGCAAGAAGATCAAACCAATCAATTCTAAAGGGAATCAACCCTGAATATTCATTTCTCTCGTTCTCCATCATGGAAGGACGGGCGCTGAAGCTGAAGCTCCAATACATTGGCCACCTGATGTGAAGAGCTGACTCGTTGGAAAAGATCCCAATGCTGGGAAAGATTGAAGGCAGGAGGAGAAGGGTGACAGGGGACGAGATGGTTGGATGGCATCACCAGCTCAATGGACCTGAGTCTGAGCAAGCTCTGGGAGACAGTATAGGACAGGGAAGCCTGGCAGTGCTGCAGTCCATGAGGTCACAGAGTCAGACACGACTTAGTAACTGAACATCAACAAATCCAAGGGAGGCATGTAGGTAAAAAGGGGGCCCAGGACTCACAGCAAAGGCACAGAGACTGGGCTATACTTAGCTCACCCCAAGACTGAGGAGACAGCCTGACTGGAGGGGAGGCCCTGTGTGGAGCAGTGTGAGGAAATCAATGGGAGATGCAGGAGGGTCAGTTAAGGATGACCCCGAAGCACTAGAGAGGTCGACCCAAGTGGAGAAAATGGGACTCACAGTTGAATTTGAGGCTGGAAATGGCCTGAAGCGAGGGCATCTGAGCAGGTGAGTCTGCCAGGGCTGTGGCAGCATCTCAGGAATGGGGCCAGGTAAGAGGATTGCCTTCAGAATGAGACACTTCAAAGGAAAATTTATAGAATTTGTGAATTAAAGACCTCTCTTTCAGTCCTCCATGGCTCTAGTAGTCCAGGACTAAAACCAGTCCCTGCCCCAACCCCGGGTCCTCTCCACCTCCTTGTAGTAATGCCTTACTGCAAACCACCTGACCACAAAGGTATGTGCAGAGGGGGTATCTGAGTCTACACGGAAGGAGCCAGCTCTGCAAGCCACTGGGGAAGGAGCATTTCTGGCAGAGGGGATAACACTGCAGGAAAATGAACGTGTAGGGAAGAAGGCATTCTGGCTGCCGGACAGAGACTGCGATTTTATACATTCAGTGGGGGAGCAGCAGCTAAATCTGCAGAGAGGAGTGTTGGCAGAAGGTGGGGACGGGAAATTCTGCTACTCTCAATAGCCACTCAAATCTGGAGACTGTCACTCCTGAAAAAGGGATTGCTTCTGTGCTTTCCTTGCGAGAAGCCAGTCTTTGGGCGCCAGCCTCCAGTACCGGTGCAGCTCTGAGACCAAGAGTGCTTTTTGGAGCCAGACCACCAGGGTGGGGCTTGTGACCCTAAAAGTGGCCTGGGTGCGCAGCCTTAAAGCAAGTCACCTATTCTCTCCAAACCTCAGTCTCCTTATCTATAAGTCGGGGCTAATGACAATCCCATCTCAGGATAGAATGAGATAGTTAATGGCAATATTATAATTACTTAATACATATTAGCTGGGCTTCCCAGGTGGCGCTAGTGGTAAAGAACCTGCCTGCCAACGCAGGAGACATAAGAGACATGAGTTCAGTCCCTGGGTCGGGACATCTCCTGGAGGAGGGCATGGCAGCTTACTAAGTATTCTTGCCTAGAGAATCCCATGGACTGAGGAGTCTGGTGGGCTATAGTCCATATGGTCGCACAGAGTTGGACATGACTGAAGTGGCTTAGCGCACGCGAATGCACACATTAGCTATTATAATAATGATCCCATTGAGAGATAAGTAGAAAGCTTCTACAGATAAGTAGAAAGCTTGTCCTATATGGGTTGTCTCAAATGGTTTGTCCCTGTATGTCCCAGATTGTTCAGTCTGTACAGATTCTGTGTTAGACAAATTCTCAGTGTTATGAGTAATCTCTAAACCCTTGTAATAGTGTGAGTGTTAGAAATGAACTTTGTTGTGGTAAAAAATTTCCCCTTGCTTTTAACTGCTTTGAAAGAAAAGATGACAGAGTAGGGCATGGGGAGCCAGGAGTGGGCAAAGGAGGGGGAGGAGGTGATTCTGAGTGACTTTTGACTGTCGATGCCTCCACCAGCGATGGGAGATCAGAAATGACAGGCTACTTCCCATGTGGCCTCAGCCCCATCACTGACCGGGAACACCGTAAAACTCTGAAAAGGGTAACAAATGTCAGTCAGGAAGGATTTTTGACAAAAGAGCTAATTCCTCGGCAGAATCTGAATTGTCAAAAGATGAAGGCACAACAGGAAGCGATGAAGTGACCCTTGCATTCAAATGAGAGAGTATTCTGGCATCCCAGGATTTCACACTAAGAAATCAGGCCTTTACCCCAGACTTCAATGAAACGAGTAAAATGCAACCTGCCAGAGTGTGCTACTCCATTTCTTTTTTTTTTTACTTTTTATTTTAAATTGGAGTATAGTTTATTAATAATGCTGGTAAGTTTCAGGTCTACAGCAAAGTGATTCAGTTATGCACATATCTATTCTTTCTCAAACTCTTTTCCCATTTAGGTTTAAGTTGTTACGTAATACTGAGCGGAGTACCCTGACAGCACAAGCTTCTGATCAGCAATTTAAATCAGTAGTGGCCCAAACTCAAGTTTTGTAGGCTCTTGGTGGCTGAGCTTCTTCTCATGCCCCCAGTTTTTGTATAAAATCAGTCAGATCTCTGGGTTTCCAAAAAACCCTTACCCCTGTCAGATCTCCCAGTCATGGTTATGTAATGAGGTGGAGAAATCTTATTTCTCAGGCTTCTACTTGGAGAAAATACTGTATAGAGAAAATACAAGTGGAAAGAAATGGTTTGCCCTGCCTCTTGGGAAGGAGGGTAAGACCCTGTGGACATGACCAAGTGCTGAAGGTTGTTGCTGAAGTCAGAGGGACCAGAAGAATTCCTCCTGAGAGGCGAGGGGAGGAGAATGAGGGAAGGAGTGAGCGTGAGTATGAGTGCCCCACATACTTTAATATTTAATCAAGGGGCTAACTTTAGGCCATGCTTGGTGCAAGTGGGCTACCAGTTTTACAGGGTAGAAGGTAGTGAAGGGGTTGAGCATTGTCATGGATGATGCAGGCAAAACAGAGGCAGCATAGACCCTGAGCTGGAGGGGCAAGAGGGGCAGGGAGGCCTTGCTGGAGTCTGGATTACAATTATCCACAGGTCACCCCCCACCACCGCCACCATTAGCTCTCCTGTAAGCATGTGAGGCCCAGCTCAAGAGTCTGAGCTAGCAGAGAGATGTTTAGACAGGACTGGCTGCCTGGAGCCAGTTGTGGTGACTATAAGATTATCATCCACTATTACCAAGAGGGCTTTGTACTTTCCCATGGCCCTTGGCTAATCAGAATCCTATTTGCTTCAAGTCAACACTCCCACTTAAAAGCACACTTCCAGTGCACCCCAGAGCCGTGTAGAACATGCTATTTGGATTTGAATTAGGACTGGTGTCATTGATTCAGTGAGGTTTTCAGACCAACTTTCTTCCGAGGGCTTCCAAGGCCCTATCAACCTTTCGTTGGCTGTGCCTCCCCGGAACATCATCTCAAAGCGCATCCTCCAGTCTCATCCAGGTAACCACCACCTGGTCCTAGTCACTGATGTCAGTCAGTGAGAATTTAGAATCCCAGCTTGGTCATGTATGTATATGTTTGTATTTGTAAAGTATTATTTACCTTATATAAATATTTATGAGCTTTCTGAGTGCTTGCTTCTTTTTTCTAGTCATATTTCATACTTGAATCTTAGTGCTCGCTTCACTCCAAATAAGGCAATGCAGTTCAAATGAGGGATGGCACTTGAGTGGCAACTAAGGAAGAAGTCACAGCTTAGGGACACAATTAGCCTTCTCCTTTGATCATTCCCATTTCCCCCACATCCTTCCAGCAGGTAGGACATGGACAGCTGAAAATAGAGATCCATGTTTGACACGAGTTTCTAATGTCAAGTGTGTACGTGCTTAGACTTGTCCAACACTTTGTGACCCCTTGGACTGTAGCCTGCCAGGCTCCTCTGTCCATGGGATTTCTCAGGAAAGAATACTGGAGTGGGTTGCCATTTCCTCCTCCAGGGCATGTTCCTGACCCAGGGGTTAAACCCACGTCTCCTGTGTCTCCTGCTTTGACAAGGGGATTCTTTACCACTGAGCCACCTGAGAAATCCTAGAGGTGTTTCTAATACCTACCTAGAAGTATATGGAGGGAGCTGTTTTGGAATAAAGAGTCTTCTTGTTGAGTTTCTGGTTACAAAGAAAGTCAGACTTGCTTGAGCCCCAGGCCAGGGGCAGAATTGAAAATGACTAGAGGAGTAGGCACATCCTTTTGCAGATCAGATATAACTATTCTGAGTTCTATGGACCTAGAAATAAAGGAATCCACAGGTAGTTTCCAAAGGGCAGAAGAAGAAGCAAGACTCTAACCCAAGCATATGGGATTGGTGGGAAAACTTGGTTTAAATTTGATAGCATCTTCCTGAGGCTGAACGTGGAAACACTTAGCATTTGAGGTAATCAGGCGCCTGGTGGGTAGAAGCAATGTAGTATGGTGGCAGGATAGGACCAAGAAGAGAGAGAGCCAGTAGGGGGCCTCCTTGTGGTTAGAATGTGGCTGACAGTCTCTACTTTGCCAACAAAGGTCCATCTAGTCAAGGCTATGGTTTTTCCAGTGGTCATGTATGGATGCGAGAGTTGGACTGTGAAGAAACCTGAGCGCCGAAGAACTGGTGCTTTTGAATTGTGGTGCTGGAGAAAACTCTTGAGAGTCCCTTGGACTGCAAGGAGATCCAACCAGTCCATCCTAAAGGAGATCAGTCCTGGGTGTACACTGGAAGGACTGATGCTGAGGATGAAACTCCAATACTTTGGCCACCTCATGCAAAGAGTTGACTCATTGGTAAAGACCCTGATGCTGGGAGGGATTGGGGGCAGGAGAAGGGGACGACAGAGGATGAGATGGCTGGATGGCATCACTGACTCAATGCACATGAGTTTGGGTGAACTCTGGGAGTCGGTGATGGACAGGGAGGCCTGGCATGCTGCAGTTCATGGGGTTGCAAAGAGTCGGACACGACTGAGCGACTGAACTGAACTGATAGTCTTTAGGGACGATGGGTGGACTCTGATTGTCAAGTATTAAAGTTTTCCTTTTCTGCATTGTAATCCTCTTTGTTTTTGTAAATTAATTTATTTATTTTAATTGGAGGCTAACTACTTTAAAATATTGTAGTGGTTTTTGCCATACATTGATGTGAATCAGCCATGGGTGTACATGTGTCCCCCATGCTGAACCACCCCCTCCACCTCCCTCCCCTTCCCAACCCTCAGGGTTGTCCCAGTGCACCAGCCCTGAGCACCCTGTCTCATGCGCTGAACCTGGACTGGAGATCTATTTCACATATGGTAATTGTAATCCTCTTTTGTCACTCTAAATCTTCAGTAAAGTTTGCCGAATCCAAATGTCTTGCATCAATTGTGCTTGAGAGAATAAAGAAAGAGACCTGTTCCTTAGGCATATTCTTGGGGGTGGGGCTGACCTGGAAGATGGACTCAGCATGGAGGAGCCTAAATCATCAACAGATGTTTAGGGAGTCAGGGAAAGTGTGGAGCTGTGGTCCAGTGAGAGAGGTGACAAGCAAACCTCAACCACAGACATTCCTGTTTTCCCTTTTGACTTCTCACTCCCTCTCCCCATCACCACATCCTCCTTGTCTCTTTTAATTTATACTCTGTTTCATTCTCTCCTTAAAGAAGGAAGATGCTAGATATTAGACCTGAAAGTAACTTTGACAAAATCTGGAAGCAAACTCTGGGCCCCCATTTCTCTTCATTGTGCTACATGGTCTTGGTGGTTGCCTTGCCACTAAAACAGTCCAAGAGTCAATGCTTATTTTGCAAGAATAAATAGTTGTGGTTCAAATAAATCTTTTGCTCAATTTTTGAGATCTGGAGATTTTGCCACATAACTGTTCCGATGCCAGGAATTCATACCCCTGAGGCTTTCCTCTCATCATTTAAGATTTTTTAAGAAGATAATTTAGCTCAGCGCTGGTTGCCAGATTGACAGTCTTAAAAACAAGAGGTGAAATCCAATCTGGACAGAGCCTGTGCCCACTGTCTATATTTAGGGAAAAGATTACTCACCCATATGGTCAGCTAGGAATAGAGCATTTCTGGGGCTGGGGGTGGGGTAGAGACTTAAAACAGCCCTGACCCTAAATCTCCTGCTCTCACTTGGGGCTGGGGAGGGGCAGTGGTTGGTGGCTGGAAGGGACAGGAATTGCTCTGGGTTTAGCGGGGTGTGCAGTACAAGAGTTTCCCAAAACCAATCCAGCATTTTGCAGTGTGATAAAAATAATCCTTCCTTCTAAAAATAGCCCTCTTAGCAACCAGAGGCCTGGATTTAATTGCAGTCACTTTATAGTGACCATGTACCAAGGTACCAAGGCCCAAGCTGGTTCTTTGCAATATTATCTGCTGCAACCCTGCTCCAACCCCAGGAAGCAAGTATTTCTTTCCCCACCACAAAAATGAGCACATTAAAGGTCTGAGAAGGAATTGAAAGCCAGCGCATCACTTAACTTCAATTGTTTACATGGGGTTCTAGTCCTGCTTTGGTGTTAATATGCTTCTGCACAACAATTTGGGAAGCTACTCTTTATTTCAGATTCTGTTTCCTTCCCTGATAAACAAGGGGGCTAGATTAGACCCATGGGTGCCATGTGTACGTGCTAAATTGTTTCAGTTGTGGTCTGACTGTTTGTGACCCTATGGACAGTAGCCCGCCAGGCTCCTCTGTCCATGGGATTTTCCAGGCAAGAATACTGAAATGGGTTGCCATGCCCTCCTCCAGGGAATCTTCCCAACCCAGGGATCAAACCTATATCTCTTATGTCTTATGTCAGGAGTATTCTTTACCACTAGCACCATCTGGGAAGCCCCAGACCCATGGGTGTCACACGCCACTAAATGTCAGAGTAGCTAGGGAGCTTCAGTCAAGCGGAGTCCATCTCTCCTTCAGCAGGTCTGGAGTGGGTCTGGGATCACATTCTAAACGCGCCCCAGAGGTGCTGATGCAGGTGGGTCTCAGGAGTGGGATGGAGGCACATTTTAATAACACTGGGTTGGGTAGATTCGGAGGTCCTTTCTAGCTATGACGTTCTGTCATCTTTTCAGTTAGCAAACAGTCCTTGCAGTCTGTGCATGAGGAGACAGAGAGGACTCAGAACACACGTGCTTTCTCAGAACTTGCATTCCTCACACGGATGCCAGCTCGTGCCGTCCGTGAGGGGCAGAGTGGAGCCCTTGCTTGCCATTTGCTTTGTAACTCACTAGACTTAGAATCATCACTTCTTGATATAAGGAATTCACTGCAATGCACTCCATATTAAAAACCATACTGGAAATTTGAACTGTTCTCAGAAGACTCCAGATAGTACTCAGGACCTCCAAGTATCGGAAAGCATCCTTGCAATGAACGGAAATTCTGGGAGAGAGGGAAGGCCGTTTCATTATGGCCTCTCCTCTCCTCCACTTTTAAGAAATTATAAAACAAAAATGGAAAGCCGCATGAAATAAAGGTATAGGTTTGTGATTTCTTAATCACTGCTCACTTCATGAAACAGCTTTGCTAGTCCCCCAGAAGCCCCTTTGCACCCTCTTAACTCTTTCCTGTCCCTTGAAAGTAAGTACTTTCTTGACTTTTAAAGTTATCACTTTCTGGTGTTTCTCGTTCTATCACCTGATTGTGTATTCCTTGTCTCTCTCTCTCTCTCTCTCTCTCTATATATATATATATATATATATATATATATATATATATATGAGATGAACTTGCCATTTGTTAAAAACATTGGTTACGTCTTTAACGTCCCATTAGATTCACAGTCCTAGCCCACTAAGACCAGCTTCCCTCATAGCTCAGTTAGTAAAGAATCTGCCTGCAATGCAGGAGACCCAGATTCAATCCCCGGATCAGGAAGATACCCTGGAGAATGGAATGGCTACCCAATCCAATTTTCTGGCCTGGAGAACCCCATGGACAGAGGAGCTTGGTGGGCTACAGTCCACAGGGTTGCAAGAATCGGACAGGACTTAGTGACTGAACCACCACAGCCCTATAAGATTGAGGGGCACATAACCTGCAGAGCTTCTCACGGGCTGGATTTTGCTGATTGCATACTCATGGTGCAGTTCAGCATGTTCCTCGGGACTTGGTATTTCCTGAAAGTTGGCAGCTGGAATCAGAGGTTTCATCAGTCTCACTTCCAATCCACTTGGCAAGACTATAGGCAGTGGTGTGTTCTTTCATCAGAAGGCACATAATGTCTGGTTTTCTCTCCCTTCTCCCCTTCCCCCTCCCCTCCCCACTTTTCTCCTCCTCTTTCTGTCTTTTTCTCTCCCCCTTCCTCCCTCCCTTCATGCTGTTGGCCACCATTGATGTTCATGATCAGTGTCAGAAGCCATTAATTCATTAGGGACTGAAAAAATTATGACCGTCTAATTCTATAATTTCTTGCTAGGTCACTTCAGTCACGTCCGACTCTGTGTGACCCCATGGACTGCAGCCTACTTATTTAATTATTGAAAAACTGTAGGAAGTGATGCTTTCCCTCATCTAAAATTTGGTTAGCTGGTGCTACCCTTCATATAGGGAAGGCAAGATGAATGAAACATTCTTTCCTTTATTTAGCACCTTTTAAGGTAATGAACTATTTCTCTATCATACTTTCCAGGTGACCACCTACGTAAAAATACCATGAGCTCACATATAAAAGTATGTTAAATGAATGTCAATCTTTTGGAATTATTATTCTTTCTGAATCTCAATTGCTTTATCTTTGTCCAGAGGGAACCTCTTCACGTTGGCTAGCAGGGGTCCTTCTGCCTGAGGGGACTCCCCTTCTCTCCTTCTCTAATCTGAATTTAATCCTATTCTCCAATCCTTTTGCTCTTGGGACTATTGAGAGCATATTTGAAGACATCCCTTCCCTTTAGCACTATTTCCATCTCTGGCTGTGAACTTTCTAACAATGAAACATGTCAGTGGATCTCAAGGATGCATCCTTCTATTGCTGAAAGTATCTGGATTCACCTTGTGACAAGCAGGAGTCAACTGTCACAGCTCAGAGGAGCCTAACAAGACATGACAACTAAATGTAATGTGGTATCCCAGATGGGAAAACAACACTAGGTAATGGAAGTACCATGCTATAAGATGTTAGATGTTAGTTAGAGGGAGCTGGTTATGAGATATATAGGAACTCCCCGCACTATCTTTGGGCTTCCCTCATAGCTCAGTTGGTAAAGAATCCACCTGCAATGCAGGAGACCCCGGTTCGATTCCTGGGTCAGGAAGATCCACTGGAGAAGGGATAGGCTACCCACTCCAGTATTCTTGGACTTCCCTGGTGGCTCAGCTGGTAAAGAATCAGCCTGCAACGCAGGAGACCTGGGTTTGATCCCTTGGTTGGGAAGACCCATCCCCTGGAGAAGCAAAAGGCTACCCACTCCAGTTTTCTGGCCTGGAGAATTCCATGGACTGTATATAGTCCATGGGGGTTGCAAAGCGTTGGACACAACTGAACGACTTTCACTTTGTACTATTTTGCAATTTTTCCATAAATCTAAAACTTCTCTAAAGTAAAAAATTTACTTTAAAAAAGGAGAAATGGTAGTCTAGGTAGCTTTGTAGGCATATGTCTATTATAAACTCACCAGCAGATTGAACACACAGATCACAAAGAGATGCAAAGGAAACAGACTGATCAGGTGAGTGGCAAAATCTCCTAAAGGAGATGAATTATGAACCAAGTCTCTAATTTGAGGGTTAAGGAGTTGGGGTGTGAACTAACCAAGGCAAATCAAATATATATATTTATCTCTTCATTTTTGGGGGAAACCTTTTTAAATGACAATAAAGAATTTTTTAAGGGTAAACCCAAAGAACAAAAAAAGTGGAAGTGTAGAAGAACAGCAGAAAACATGAGATCAACCAAGTTTTGGAAGCTGAAGGGTAGTCAGTTGATTGGATGAGGGGAAACTGCTTCAATAGCACAGAGAAATTCAAACCTCAGTGTTGCTGAGGAGATGCTAGGAAAGGACTAAAGGAGAAAACCAAGAAAGAGTTAAGACATGGGCTCCAGAAAACAGAGGCACCAGTGCAGGGCAGCAGGTGAGAGGCATCCCCAGGGAGACTGCTGTTTGGCAGGCATGAGAGCCACCAGCGTGGACAGGAACAGGACACTGAGGGAAGAAGCATTTATTAATACTAGGAAAAAATTTTTTAAGTACAGGAAAAGAAATGACTCTATTGCTCTACTCAGCAATAGAGTCTCAGTTGTGAAAGAGGGTGAAAGTGTGTGAAGAAAGTGTAAGAGAATTCCATTTTCACCTTGTAGAGGAGAAAGTCAACAGAGGATGCATAAAAGTGAAACATTATTCTCACTTAAAAATTATGCTGCTACTGCTAAGTCACTTCAGTCGTGTCCAATTCTGTGCAACCCCATAGACGGCAGCCCACCAGGCTCCCCGTCCCTGGGATTCTCCAGGCAAGAACACTGGAGTGGGTTGCCATTTCCTTCTCCAATGCATGAAAGTGAAAAGTGAAAGTGAAGTTGCTCAGTCGTGTCCGACCCTCAGCGACCCCATGGACTACAGCCTTCCAGGCTCCTCCGTCCATGGGATTTTCCAGCCAAGAGTACTGGAGTGGGGTACCATTGCCTGACCATTAAAGAAAAAGACAGGTGGAAGAGAAAGTTGAGGTTTATCACCCCAAAGTTATGGGCTGAGTTGTGTCCCCCTCCAAAAATTCATAGGTTGAAGTCCTAACTCCCAGTACCTCAGAAATGACTGAGTTTGGGGACAGGACCTTTAAAGGAATAATTAATTAAGTTAAAATGAGGTTACTGTTATTGTTGTTCAGTCACTAAGTCACGTCCAACTCTTTGTGACATCATGTAATGTAGCATACCAGGCTTCCCCGTCCTCCACTATCTCCTGAAATTTGCTTAAATTCATAGTCATTCAGTCAGTGATATTGTCTAATCATCTCAGCCTCTGCTGCCCTCTTCTCCTTTCACCTTCAATCTTTCCCAGCATCAGGGTCTTCTCCAATGAGACAGCTCTTCGCATCAGGTGGCCAAAGTGTTGGAGCTTCAGCTTCAGCATCAGTCCTTCCAATGAATATTCAGGACTAATTTCCTTTAGGATTTACTGATTTGATCTCCTTGCAGTCCAAGGGACTCTCAAGAGTCTTCTCCAACACCACAGTTCAAAAGCATCAATTCTTCAGTGCTCAGCTATTTTATGGTCCACCTCTCACATCTGTACATGGCTACTGGAAAAACCATAGCTTTGACTATATGGACTTTTGTTGACATAGTGATATCTTTGCTTTTTTGCAGGGGGGCTCAATCAGAAGGACTTGGGCCCCCATCTTTGCTTTTTAATATGCTGTCTAGGTTTGTCATAGCTAGGAGCAAGCAAGCATCTTTTAATGTCATGCTGCAATCACCATCTACAGTGATTTTGGAGCCCAAGGAAAGAAAATCTGTCACTGCCTCTATTTTTTCCCTTTCTATTTGCCATGAAATGATGGGACCAGATGCCATGATCTTTGTTTTTTGAATGTTGAATTTTAAGTCAGCTCTTTCACTCTCCTCTTTTACCCTCAGCAAGAGATTTTTTAGTTCCTCTTCGCTTTCTGCCATTAGAGTGGTATCATCTGCATATCTGAGGTTGTTGGTATGGGATGGCTGCTAGGATGGTTCTAATCCACTGGTGGCCTTGTAAGAAATCAGGACACAGACATACACATATCGTATGAGGACACAGAGAGAAGCCAACCTTCTTCAAGCCAAGGAGGGAGGCCTCAGAAGAAACCAACCTTGCCAACACTTTGGTTTCAGACTTCTGGCTTCTAGAACTGTGACACAGTAGCAGTGTGGTGTGAGCCACCCGTCTGCAGTCCTTGGTTATGGTGGCCCCAGCAGGCTAATGCACTCAGGCTCCAGATATGGAAGTGGATATTCCTGAAGCAGTCGTCCTGGGGAGCAGGTATAGAAGGCCATGGACTTACATGCAGCCTCTGAGCTGGGCCCTGATTCTTCTGCTGCATGAAAACCAATGTTTCAAGGGATGCTTCAGCTTACTGGAGCCTCTGGTCAACTAAGACTGGCTGCAAAGGGTGACATTGTCCCTTGACACAGCAAAGCTCCCTTACTGTGGCTCTCCCACTTGTTGACAGGACACAAGGGGGCTCCTCAGCGCTGCTTCCTTCAGCCCTTTTGGACAAACTGTTTGTTTTTGCCTTTGGGGCTTCCCTCTTTGGAAGTCACAGAGGCACAGTGTCCAGGAGAATTCCGTGGAACGCAAGCTGCCTTGTTTTCGTTTTTTGGCAGATGCTGAAGTTATTTTGCTGTTTGTACTACAGAGACACTATAAATGTTCTTCTGAGTGAGCCTCTGCATGTTCCTGTAAAATTTTATGATCTTCCATGTGAACAAACTGATAGTACAAACACTGACACTGAAGATAAGAATTTCTGAGACATATCATGTAAGGTTCAGTAACATTATGGAAATATGACCTTTCTTATGAGTCTACATATTGCAAACTAAAATGATAAGGAAACTTCCCCAGCTTGAGTAGTCAAACCATTTTTTCTTCTTTGTGATATTTTTGACAGTCTGCTAACAAGTACTTAGAGACTAACTCCCTGTTCTAGTTCAATTTTGTCTTCTCTGTATGAATTTGTATATGAGTGTATGATGGTGCATCTTTCATGTTAATTTTTGTTATAGTGTTTCCAAATACTAGTGGAGATAGAGTCACTCTTCCAAACTGCTTGCTCTTGTTTCAAGCACTGGAAGCACTATCTTGGGAATCCTGTCAGGGCTGAAGATTCTCTAGAAGAAACAGACTCTGGTTCTATTTGTCCTCTTGTCAATCCAAGTTCACGAGCATTAAGAGAAAAGTGGACAGAGGAAGCTGGCATATCAACGGCCTTTGGCTTTGTGGATCTGGAACTTCCTGCTATGGCCTGTTTTAGAGCTTCCCAGGTGGCGCTAGTGGTAAAGAACCCACCTGCCAGTGCAGGAGACGTAAGAGACTTGGGTTCGATCCCTGGGTTGGGAAGATCCCCTGGAGGAGGGCATGACAACCCGCTTCAGTATTCTTCCCTGGGGAATCTTGTGGAAACAGAAGCCTGGCAGGCTACGGTCCATGAGGTCACAAAGAGTCGGACACGACTGAAGCAACTTAGCACATGCACAATGGCCAATTTTGTTATTGTTATTTTTTACCTATTATCCCGGATGTGAGGGCTTTACACTTTCTGCTAAAGTAGTGAGTATGTCTGTTTGCATTAATAGCCTGAGTTGTCATGGATGGGATAGGCCTCCTCACTGCTGGTTGGGCCCATGCCTAGCTGGCCTTTCACAGCTGTGTTCATGGCAGCCCTGAGTGCGCATAAGGGGCAGTTGTCCTGGTTCTATTTTGCAAGTGCTTTGTGCGTCTTCATTTTTCTTTTGACAGTTCTCCTGTGCCATCGCAATAATGGGAGCCCAGTGGTTGTATCAGGCAGACTGTGTGCCTTTATCTGCAGCACACAGAATTGCAGTGAATGATAGCAGCGTATTGTTCACCTTCATGGGGTCTTTCAGGAGGATGGAGTAACTGGCAGCTGTAAAGCAGCAAAAAGACTCTCTGGCAATGTTCTGTAAAAGACTGAAAATAACGTTACAGAGCCTCATCTGCATAATAGTAACAGAATTCAATATAATGGTGTACAGAGTAATAACAAAATTCCATTCTTTAAAATTCTAAAATGCATTGTCTATACACTTGCTTTCTTCATTTTCGTAATGAATTACTTTGGAATAGTCATTTCACCACAAGTCCAGCAAGATCTTGACCACAGCGCATTTAGAGGGTCAACTTGCTTTACATGTCTCAAGGAATTCAGCTGATGAAATCGTTTGAACTAACCAAGAAGTAAAATGCTAATGTTCTAAAGGTATGCTTTCACCTCTTTTTAAAAGATTGTACTATATCATGAAAATATATTCAGAAAATTATTAAATAACAGTATCATCTAGTGGTGTGAATTCATGCTGAGTTGCTTCAGTTATGCCTGACTCTTTGTGACCCTATGGACTGTAACCCTTAGGCTCCTCTATCCATGGGATTCTCTAGGCAAGAATACTGGAATAGGTTGCCATGCCCTCCTCCAGGGGATCTTCCCAACCCAGGGATGAAATCTAGGTCTCCTGCATTGGCAGGGGGGTTCTTTACCACTGGTGCCACCTGGGAAGCCCCACGTCTTATGGAAACATGCTAAAATACGTTGTGGCCTAAAATAGGCATGGTCTATGGTTTTGAGTTTTATGGAATACTGAAAACCAACATCATAGAAAAGCAGTTTAATTTAAGCATGTTCATGCAAATCTGGAGGAGCTTAGAGAGAATTAATCCTTGAGACAAAGTATCTGGTTCATTTATTCTAAGTATACAGTATCGTCATTGTAGAAACTTTCACAGCACTGCATGGTTGGTGTCATAAATCTGTGACAACCCATGACAAATCATATATTACACAGTTAAAAGTATCATGTTGCTGCAAATTTGGTTTGATAAAGCTCTGCATAATTTAGAGGTTGAAAAGAAATGTTCACTTTTCAATTAAGTAATTTCCATGGTGAAAGGGTTTAAACTGAAGTGACATAAAACAATTTTCATCTAAAAATGCATTATATCACAGCCATAATTCAAGTAGGCTTTAGAAAATGTTGCATTTCGTCTAATTAGCAGTTAGCTTAGAGATTTGATGATTTCCCTGGGAAAGTTGTTCTAGTATTCAGGATAGAAGGTCACATTTCACACATCTGTCTGCCACACACACAAATGCATACCTTCTGCCTCACATACCTTTGTTTTCTGTGTCATTCACCCTTTGAGGCTGTTTTCCAGAGCTTTCCACTTGGGCAAAATGAACCTCTTCTTTTCTGAACATCAGCAGCCCGTCCTCCCACCCTCTCTGCTACAGGGTTGGGGGAGGCGGGCTTTAGAAAACAGAAACTGAAGGCTCCACTTTGCAAATCCTCACAAACTCCAATTTCACATAAACATTACACCCCCAGGGAGACTGAACCAAGAGACTGACGTCGGACATTTGTTTGAAATCACCAAGCAAAATCTAACATAAAGAGGAGTGTGAGATGAACCTGTGCAGAACATCAAAGACCAAATGTTTATTCCTCAGGACGTCAGCAGCCTTGAGAGTGCCATGGATCTGTCGGTTGGGGAAGCCTACTACACAGGTTAGCTCCCCGAGTGATCCTCAGGGATGGGGGCTAACCTAACAGCTACTATTCCAGCTATTCCATGTCTTGTATGTTTGATGTTTGTGGCTTAGACTCATTTGTGTGTGCGTGTTAAGCTGCTTCAGTTGTGTCTGACTTTCTGTGACACTATGGGCTGTAGCCCACCTGGCTTTTCTGTCCATGGAATTCTCCAGGCAAGAATATCATGCCTTCCTCCAGGGGATCTTCTCCACCCAGGGATCAAACCCGCATCTCTTTTGTCTCCTGCATTGGCAGATGGGTTCTTTACCACTAGCACCAACCTGGGAAGCCCTTAAACACATCTGAAGTGCCTAATTAATGCGAGAGAATCCGAAGTGTTGTCACCACAGACACCAGTGCTATCCCACCACTGGCTATCCCAGTGTCGTCTTTCATGATCTCTGATGTTGGGCTGCTCTTGTGCCTGAAGCTCTGTAATTATAGACTCAACCTTTGTTTCCTGGTAAAAAGCTGTCCTTAGTGAGAGAGAAAGTGCTATGTCGGATCCTTCCTATACTGAAGAGCTTCCCTGCTGAGCTGAGGCATTGTATTAATGATCTCAAATACCTCATTGTCTTGCTGTCTATCATTCTGTCCTCAGACTATTTTATTTCCACATTTCCTGATTCTTTTGAGTAATTCTGGTCCCAAGATTTGGAAGACTGTTCAGCTAGGTGAAAAACTCCCAACCATAAAACAAAATTTTTAAAAAGGAAACCTTTAAAGCAATTAAAGCTTTAATTTTTTATGGCCCATATTTCTATAAATGTAAATGACTAATAAACATCATGAAATATTAACCATGTTGGTAATCCAGGGTTATGTACAATGTCAAGTCACTCCCCACTGTCAATGAAAAGCTCTCAGGCAGCAGTTTCTAAAAACAAACAGAAGCTTCCAAATGTCCCATCAGGGGAGTAAGAGCTCACTGGAGGCCACATTTTTCATAAGTGCCAGTCTTGAATGGAGGGAAAAACTTCACTGGACTCCAGGCAGGGCAGAAAAGAGAACTACATGGGAGGATGTAGGACAGACCTACAGGGAATCCACCAGGGGTTGTGATCTGATGCAGCAGGTGCTTTGGCGGAAGGGACACCTCCTACCATGATTGAATTCAGGGTTCATATGTCTTCATGTATAAGGAGGTTATATCAGAGAGGAGGCCCTGCTAGAGACTGAACTTGTTTTATTTCCTTTTCTTCAGCACAGTAGATATGGGCCGTGTCCTGGAGTAATGAATGCTGGCAATGGTCTTAGGGGCATAACAGTGTCCTCCAGAAAGGGCATTAGGGGGCCCCTAGAAGTCAGGGCCCATGGCCTGCTGTAGCAGGCAGGTTATCCAGGGAGAAAGGAAAGCTCACCTAGAGGAAGGGGACCAGTGGCTCTGGGTCCCAACCACTTGGAACCAGCTTGAGCCCTGGAAAGAGATGAAGCACTTTGAGAGACACTGTGGGAGCAGGAGTCAAGCATCCTTAGTTGGTTCAGTGCTTGGGGGTGGGCTTGTCTTCCCTAGAAGAAGCACTGCACCCTGCTTGGTCTTCCCAGCCAGCAAAAGGTCTTCTCAGTAGTGGATGGGCAGCATTGTTGTCAGGGAAACAGTCTTCTGCACAACACCATGTGTCAGGAGAACCACCCAAACTGAACAGACTAGCTCTAGTTAGCACTTCTGTGGGTGTGAGAAGCTGGACCGATCCACTCTGGTGGCATAAGGACAATTAGAGGTGCAGAGGGAAAAAAGGCCTCAGTAGGGAGGGCCTTATTTTTTGATAATAGAGTATATGGGATGGACAATTGTCTTGTGGCAAATAACTGTTGTCTGCTAATGCAACAATCCTCTGGAAAAGCTTTTTCTGGAAGAACTCACCTCCCATGACAGAGACTTAAAATGCCAAGTACTCACTCTCTCAAACTGTCTTGGTATGTGGTCCAGTTTCTTTTATTTATTGTAGTTGAGTTACATTGTTGCGCTCATTACTGCTGCTGCTGCTGCTGCTGCTGCTAAGTCGCTTCAGTCGTGTCCGACTCTGTGTGACCCCAGAGACGGCAGCCCACCAGGCTCCCCTGTCCATGGGGTTCTCCAGGCAAGAACACTGGAGTGGGTTGCCATTACTGTACAGCAAAAAGACGCAGTTATATCTGCACATTTTTCATATGCTTTTCTGTTATGGGTTATCACTGGATATTGAATGTAGTTCCCTGTGCTATACAGTAGGACCTTATTGTTTATCCATTCTATACATGCCAATAACGATAGCATCTGCTAATCCAAAACTTCCAATCCAACCTTCTCCCATCCCCCGGCCCCTTGGCAATCACCAGCCTATTCTCTATGTCCCTGATTCTGTTTCATAGATATGTCTGCTTGTGTCATATTTTAGATTCCACATGTAAGTGATATATGGTATTTGTCTTTCTCCTTACGACTTACTTCACTTAGTATGATAGTCTCAAGTTCCATCCATGTTGCTGCAAATGGCATTATTTCATTTTTTTAACGATTGAACAATATTCCGTTGTATATACGTACTATGTCTTCTTTATCCATTCATCTGTCATGACTATTTAGATTGTTTCCATGGCTTGACTATTGTGAATAGTGCTTTTATGAGTATAGGGATGTATGTATCTTCTTGAATTATTGTTTTGTCTGGATATATGCCCAAGACTGGGAGTGCTGAATCATATGGTAATTCTAATTTTATGGTATGTGGTCCAGTTTTGATCAATGAGACGATGGGATAGTTTCTTATGAGCTTGAGGGGAAATTATTTTTCTCCTGGTAAAAAGACAGGGATAGGCAAGAAAAGTGTGCCTCTTTCTTTCTTGTCTTAAACATAGCTTGAGTGTGGGCATGACATTTGGAGCTGTGGCAGCAATATTGTGAACATGAGGAAAAGAGTATCATAAGTCAACTCAGAACTCTGATACTAAACAGCCACCACCAACCTTAGAATCACCCTCCCTTTATAAGTTTATTTTAGTTGGGTATTCCATTAGTTGCCATTGAAAACGTTTCCATAAAGAGCAATGTAAATGACAGAAAACCCAACTAACCCTGGCTTAAATCGTAGGGACATATATTGTTTACTTAACAGAAAGACTAAAAGTAGATGATCCTGAGATTGGTTCATTGGCTCAGCCACGTCATCAAAAATGCAGACTTTCATCATGAGTCAGCAATAGATTCTGACCTTTAGTTTTTGCCTCATGGTTGCAAAGTTGTTGCCAGCAGCTCCAAACATTCCATCCTGGCATAGGCTAGGGCAGGAAGAGGAGGGCAGAAAGGGATCCTCCTCCCCAGCTGCCTCTCTGTTATCAGGGAAGAACATTTTTTTTGGCATAGTCCACTCACTGGCAAGAGGGAATGGGACAGCCATTGGTGACTTAAAGGAGGTTCTGCTTGGCATCTGCTCTTTTCTTCCTCGTCTGCTCTTCTCCTTTCTCAGCATGTCCACTGCCCTTGCTAGCAACCCTCAAAGTCTGGTGATGCTACATTCTCGGGGTTTCTTTTAAACAAAGCATGAGAGTAAAGCATGTTTGAGCTTTGGTCTGTCACTGGGGCCCCAAAGAGACTGCATGTTCCCAACTGCTATTGTCTGCAGGCCTTGCTTCCACTGCTTCCCCTCATAGAGGTAGACCTCAGGGGAGTAGTTCTTAATGAGGCATGATTCTGAACACATACACACCCCTACTGTCAATGGACATTTGGTAATGACTGGAGACCTTTTCAGTCTCACAACTGGGGAGGCGGTGGTGCTACTGGCATCTAGTGGGTAAGGGCTAGGGAACTGGTACTAATCCTTCAATGCATGGAACAATCCCCCACGCAAAAATTAACCATACCCACATGTCAGCAGTGCCAGGGTTGACAAATTTGGCCCTAGAGGATGGGACCAGGGCAGAAAGCCACCTTTCCTCCTTTTCTTAATGCCTCCTTGCTTTTGTCCCAGGCCCTGATAAATGAGAATGTCCATATTCCATGTTCCCTTCCAAAGACATGAACATGCCCCTGGACGGTAGCAACGACCAAGTAAACACGAAGGAGATACCAAGAACTTACTTATGTTGGTTCATTGATTAAATCAACTAATGTCTTGAGTCTATTGTCTTTGGAAAAATTGCAGCAATCACCGCATGACTTTTGTCTTAAATGGCAGTGTTGCAGCATTAGTAAGAGTGTCTCCAGCGGCCATTGCAAAAGAGACAGGCACTATGGGAGGAATGTGATCAATTCAATCCATTTCTGTTGATGAGCTTCTGAAGTGAGCAAAAGGTCAGCAGAGGAGCATTCTAAAATTAAGACTCATCAACAGTTTGGATCTGGGCCTTGTCTTCCTACTCACCCCGTCTGCCTTCACATTATTTCCACCAGGCTCAAGTGATAGTACCTTCTTCTTAGACTTGTCATTTCTTGGTTTTCTTTTTTTACAATATTCCTCCTTATTCTTACTCCATTTTCACGTGCAAAGAGAGACAGGTCAACAAATGAGAGAAAGCAAAGAAATCCCCTACACACCTAAGCAGGATTCTCTTCTTGTCAGTGCTGGAGTTGGCTGTTTCCAAGGACATTCAGAGTTCTCTCCTAAAATAATCATGCCACGTGGAGACTGCAGAACTGAAGGTGCAGATATATCTACATTATAAAGAGATCCTCACCCCTATCCACTGTCTCACACAAGTTAGAAGTTTTTCACTTACATACCTTTGCTTTCTGAGTCACATCAGATCTGTTTGGGTGGTCTCAGGCCCACAGGGTGATTCAGCGGTGTCTGTGAAGAAAGCTCAGCGCCGAAGAATTGATGCTTTTGAACTGTGGTTTTGGAGAAGACTATTAAGAGTACCTTGGACTGCAAGGAGATCCAACCAGTCCATCCTAAAGGAGATCAGCCCTGGATGTTCATTGGAGGGACTGATGCTAAAGCTGAAACTCCAGTACTTTGGCCACCTCATGCGAAGAGTTGACTCATTGGAAAAGACTCTGATGCTGGGAGGGATTGGGGGCAGGAGGAGAAGGGAACGACAGAGGATGAGATGGCTGGATAGCATCACTGACTCGATGGACATGAGTTTGGGTGAACTCCGGGAGTTGTTGATGGACAGGGAGGCCTGGCATGCTGTGATTCATGGAGTCGCAAAGAGTCGGACATGACTGAGTGACTGAACTGAACTGAACTGAGACCCCAGGCTACTTTGCTCCTCTAATCTCGGCATGCAGCTTCCACCTTGTGGTCAAGATTGGCTGCACCATCTTCCATTATCACAGCCCACATTCCAGCCAGCAGGAGTGGAGCACTCCCCTTACTTTTAAGGGACATTGCAATCTGCCCTTATCCCTTCTGCTCAAATCCATTGACCAGAATCTGGTCACACAGCCACATCAAGCTACAAGGGGTGCAAACTGGAAAATTGTGTTGGGAGGCCCAGTGTGCTAGCTACAGTGTGAGAATTCTGTCACTTAAGTGCTTGCTAAGTGCCAGGCTCTGTGTTGGGTTTTATTTGGATTACTTGGTCGAATCCTCACAACTAAAGCAGATACTCTTCTAGTGTTTGTGTTACAAATGAGGAAGCTGAGGCACAGAAAGCCCACCCACTCCCAAAGCAGACCCACATTTGTTAAGGAACTGCCAGTGGGTGGATGGTAAATGGGGAGGGAAGCCAACAAGGGCTCCATTTCAGGCAAAATCCCCACTTCCATCCCATCCCACCCAATTCCACCCTGATCCTGCAGCATGTGCAATGCCATGAAAAGTACAAAAAAAAAAAAAAAGCCAGGTCTGGGGGCCTAGAAGGTGCTGAATGAATGAGGGAATGAGGAAATTAACGAATGTATGGGCTCAAAACTTGATTATTCTCAGGAGGACAGGAGATGAGCTGACAATCATTTTGGGAAATAGATTTTCCTCCAAACTACTTAACCGTCTCCCTCTTATCCTCCTGACCTCTCAGGAGGTTCTAACCCACCCTTCTATGCAGCAGCCTTGACTGAGGGCACCTGTTACCCTCAGGTGTGAGGTAGAGAGTCAGCACAGTCGGATGTTCTTTTTCCATCCTTGTCTGGACCTGACCAACCTGTAACTTGGCTGCAGCGTTGCCTTGTGAAGTTGGGCAAGTTTCTGGAAGCTTCACCGCTCTGATCTGAAATCAGGGAGATTAGAATAGTTTGTCCTTGTCTGAAAATCACTTTGAGACTTGCAGGCAGCAGATAGCCCTCCAAATAAAATATAATCTCCCCTCTGCCAGACCAAACATCCTCAAGGTCAGGTTCACAAATCCCACAAGAAGTATGAAGTTTATAAAGGGACTGGCATCAGGGGCTTGGACCGGGAGGAGGGGCTCCTATCCCCTGCACCTCCCACCATTCCCTGAACAATGAAAGAGCCCGAAGTCTTCTTATTGATTATGTAGATGAGGCCATCAGTTTAATGACAATAATATGACTTATGGAAAAGATCCTACATTCTCAAATAGAATAAAAGGAGACCAGCTGAATAAGAGACGATTGCTTTTTCTCCCTCCAGCATAATCTCCTAAGCTCCCTCTCTGAGTCAAGAGCATGTCTCCTGTGAAATTTCGCCCTGCAAATCCCCAGGGTCTTTAAATTTCACAGTTCCTGCCTAATGTCCTAGGGAAATGGCTTCATCCAGAGTCCCCTGGGGACTCACAAGGGGCAAAGGACACTTAAAAGAGGATCCCTCCTTTAACAGCTACTGGAAGTGATCAGATGTAAGCCTTGGGCTGGCCTTTGCTGCCCTTGGTCTCTGTTCCTGTTTTTGTCCCCAGTTGTGCCGGGTGAGTTTGGCAGAGTCTTTAAAGTTCTGGCATGAATCACTGGGAGGCACTTGGCAGATGCCAAGCGTGATTGTGACACCATCAGAATAATCTCCATTCCAGGTACCAAATAGCTGTTGCTAAGAATTGGAAAGAATATTATTTTCTTTCTGAGAATTTGCAATTTGGCCGGCATTGGGGGAGGAATTTCATTAAGGACTGTGGGTGGGTGGTGGGGGGTTCTATTTTGCAGTTGCTGTATTTCTCCTCACCAAGCCTCACTGAGCACTCACACCCACACAGTCCTGCACAGTAGCTGCGGCTGCTCCTGTCTTACAGATGTTTCTCAGATATTTATGGTTTAGGTGCAGCAGAGCCTTGAACCTCTGAGACTTGGATTCGCACCTGTCTCTCTAACTTGAAAAATACCATTTACCTACCTCCATGCTATCTTGGGGGCTTCCCTGATAGCTCAGCTGGTAACGAATCCACCTGCAATGCAGGAAACCCTGGTTCGGTTCCTGGGTCGGGAAGATCCGCTGGAGAAGGGATAGGCTACCCACACCAGTATTCTTGGGCTTCGCTTGTGGCTCAGCTGGTAAAGAATCCACCTGCAATGCGGGAGACCTGGGTGACATCCCTGGGTTGGAAAGATTCCCTGGAGAAAGGAAAGGCTACCCAATCTAGTATTCTGGCCTGGAGAATTCCATGGACTCTATAGTCCACGGGGTCACAGAGAGTCAGACACGACTGAGTGACTTTCACATACATACACTATCTTGAATTCAAATAGCAGTGTTGTGGGTTTTTTTTGAGAATTAAACATCTTCCCATACACCTGGAAGTGAGAGACTAGCTTGTTGCCTGTGGCCCACCCGTCTGTTCCTTCCCAGGTGGTCAGTCTTAGGAAAATTAGAAAAGGACCCCAATCTCCATCCCCAAATTCTTGGATCAGATGCATTTTAAAATCAGAAAAAATATATATATAAGATTTTTCAGATTTTATAAAGGAATTATTGTAATGTGTCTTGTCTTACATAAGACCCAGTAGGTCTGGGGCCACACTATGAAATTAATCACATCAGTATTTCTGTTATTCACAACAGTGGGATAACAAAGATTATAAAGAGCCACATGGGAATTTAAGTCAGGTTTCTACTACCAAATTAGATATGCCAAACATCAGGTTTTCAGAGTCTTAGGGATTTGGGAGTCACTGTAAGACATGGTGGATCTGCAGGTGCTGCTTAAGGGCCCTTCTTCTCCTCTAAATCCTCTTCAGAAGAGTCTGCTGGGGAAGAATATGGGCAGTAGACACACTCCACAGGGAAGTGGCTTGGTCTGGAATTTTTTCAGCTGTGCCTAAAGAGGAAACCCCAGTCCCTGGGCATTTCCAGGACACAAAGACCAGGGAGCCAGACTTACTGAACTCTTTGACTGCCATGGAGAGCTGTGTGTCCTTAGGGAAAGTGCTGAACCTCTCTGCTCTACTAAGTGAGGAGAGAACAGAGGGGAAGCTCTGCTCTGGATTCTCTCAGGGCAGTTGGCCCTGTGCAGCTCTGAGGCTGCAGTGAGGCTCTGCAGACCTCCAGACCAGGACTAAGTCTCTGTACCCATGAGGAAGGCATTCCTCCCACCAGAGGCATCACCTTCCGGGGCTGTGGATTTGGAGGTGTGAGGTTTAACTGCTTGGTAACAGAGTCTGCTCTACCAACTACCAGCTTAGCTTGGACCTGATGACTTCCCAGTTTACCTGGATAATGAGCATAGTAACAATGGATCCCACAGCATAGAATGAGCGAGAAACTCCGTGGAACTAGTTCATGTTCAGCTCAGTGCCTGGTACACACTTGACACTCACTGAATAAGAAACAGCGTGCACTATTCTCACTAGGGAGATTGGACCTGTATCCATGACCATAACAAATGACCACAACCTAGTGGTTTAAAACAGCAGGATTGATTCTCTCACAGTTTTGGAGGCTCTAAGCCAGAAACCAAGGTACAGGCAGGGTGGGTTCCCTCTGGAGATTCAGAGGGAGAATCTATTCCATGCCTTTCTTTACCTTCCAGTGGCTGCTGGCAATCCTCAGCATCCCTTGGCTTGTGGTCACATCATTCTGATCTGTCTCCATCTTCATGTGGCCTCTTTGTGTCAAACCTTCTTATCTTTTCTCTTATAAGGACACTTGTTACCAGGTTTAGGGCCCACCCTTAATCCAGAATGATCTCATCTTGGGATCCTTCCTTTACTTGCATCCACAAAGATCCTATGTCCAAATAAGGTCACTTTCATAGATACTAGTGCTTAGGATTCGTGCGTTTCTTCTGGAGGTAATACAAATCAACCCACTACAGGGCTAGAGATTAAGTTCACAGGATTGAAAGTGTAGTAAAGATAGCACCAGATGTGCTATCGGGTTGTTAGTTGACCCCTATAGGGGTCCCCCTTGGGGGCCATCATTATAGGAGCCGCTTGGACAGTATAAAGGGTGTGGGTTTCAGGGTCTGGCAGATCAAGCCCTGAGACACTGGGCAGTTTTGCTTCACCAAAGTGAGGCTCAGTTTCCTTATCTCTGAAATGGAAATGATAAGCCCTACCTCCAGGTGTTCTTGTGAGGAGTAAAGTCCATTAAATGCTCCATAACATGTCCTCTCCATAAAGTGATCCATAAACAGTTTCCCTCCTTGCCCCCACGTTCTTTTGTCTGGTAATATGAATGTGGTTGGGGCCCAGAATTCTCTCAGAAATCCAAACTGAAAGTCTGCAGTAAGGCCCCTGCGTCCCCATGGTTAGAACACTGCAGTGTCAGCCATGGTGGAAGTTTCGTCAGTCAGAGGTCTTCTTTGATCAGCTAAGTGGTCTGCAGGGTCCAGGCCTACGTTTCCAGGGACAAGTGCCTGATCCCTGGGAGCCAATCCTGTGGAACCCACCCCAACCCACACCCCCAGCCTTTCCAAGGCTTGAGAGGATTTCAAACCCTGAAGAGCATTTCAAGGTTGTCGTGCATGCGTGCACACTCAGTAGTGGCTGACTCTCTGTGGCCCCATGGGCTATCGCCCTCTAGTCTCCTCTGTCCATGGGATTTCCCAGGCAAGAAAGAATACTCAAATGGATTGCTATTTCCTCCTCTAGGAGATTTTCCTCACCCAGGGATCAAAACTGTGTCTCCTGCTCTGCATTGGCAGGCAGATTCTTTACCACTGCATCTCAAGGTTGTTGTTGTTGTTCAGTAGCCAAGTCATGTTCAGCTCTTTCCAACCCCATGGACTGCAGCACACCAGGCTTCCCTGTCCATCACCATCTCCCAGAGTTTGCCAAAGTTCATGTCCACTGAAGCAGTGATGCCATCCAACCATCTCACCCTCTGCTACCTCCTTCTCCTGTTGCCCTCAATCTTTCCCAGCATCAAGGTCTTCTCCAACGAGTCGGCTCTTTGCATACTTTTGCAGGTGGCCGAAGTATTGGAGCTTCAGCTTTAGTATTAGTCCTTCCAGTAAACACTCAGGGTTGATTTCCTTTAGGGATTGACTGGTTTGATCTCCTTGCAGTCCAAGGGACTCTTAAGAGTCTTTTCCAGCATGACAGTTCAAAAGCATCAATTCTTCAGAACTCTGCCTTCTTTATGGTCCAGTTCTCACATCCATACATGACTACTGGAAAAACCATAGCCTCAACTATACAGACCTTTGTCAGCAAAGTAACGTCTGGTTTTCAATACACTGTCTAGGTTTGTCATAAGATTGCTATAAAACAAAACAGTGTCCAGGATGGGTTTCAAGGAACCAGCCTCAGGTCTTCTAACTTGTGTGTGGGACCTAGACGCGGCTCACAGGAAAGCTGTGGCGTCCCTGCCTGGCTTCTCCTGCCGTTTGGAGGTGGGTTGAGAAGCTGCGCTCTGTCCCTGTGGGATGGTTCCGGTGGGTCACTGATGCTGCTCCCAGGGCCTGTTTGTTCTCTTGAAACACATGTACCTTTTTCTGATCAAGTTTTATGTCACAGAGTAGGATTTCGGTTTCCGTAGGGGGTGCTGGAGTAATCTAGTCTGTGCACCGGACAGGCCCAGCATTTTAATTCTTGAGCAAATAACTTAATTCTTCAGTAATAATACTTCCAGCCATAAGTTTTTGGATGTCATAGTTTGTTTTAGCTTTTGTCACAGAAACTCAGAAAACCCAGAGGGGCATGAACTTTTGCCATCTGTGGTAGGACAGGAAGGGGCTGGCGGGCTGATTGCCTCCTCCAAACCTTGGGAATCCATTTCCACTCCTCCGTGGAAGGGAGTTTAGCCAGCAGGCTTTTGCTCCTGCACACCTCCTCTGCCCAAACCCTACCCTGACTTTTGTTTCGGAGGCTGGTTTTTGGAGGATCCTCCCCAAACCAGTTGTTTCCAAAGGCAAAGGGCACCCTAACCCAGGAAGGTCCAAGGGCTGGTTCCCTCCACCCATCCTCCGGGCTGCTCAGGCTGTGTTCCTGAACCAGGCTCAGGAAGGTCCCACTGCCCTTCTTGTCCTTCCACACAGCTGTGCTGAGTGACTGGGGTGTGAATGATGGCAACAGGGTTGTTTGATGTCTGTGAGGTTCTGAGCAACATGTCTTCAAAGTATCACCCCTGGTAACACTTACCCCACTTTACAGATGAGGAAAATGAGCCCCAGAGAGGTCAAGAGTGGCTTCTCTGGGCTCCAAGGTGGTGGAATTACAATGGGGCCGATTAGAGGGAAACAGGCACTGGAGACCGAGGATCCATTTTGCTTGTGGACGTGGATAACTGAGCAGGGACTCAACAGGGGCACGGGAAAGGGAGGGACACAGAAGCACAGCCCTGAAGGGCCCACACAGCCGTGGTGGGCAGAGGGCTGACGGGTAGCACTAGCAGATGAGGCTGGATGGAGGCTCAAGGGTTTGTCTGTCTGGCCCCAGCTGGTACATATCAATCAGGCCAGGGCATGGCTAGACATACTTGCACTGTCTGCTCTCCAAGCATGCACCCTTCTACCCTAGACTCATCAACTCCTCTCTTGTCCCAGCAACAAGGACCTGACCTAGGATGGCACTAGGAGAGTCTAGACGCCACCTTCAGTGGCCACCCAGCTCCCATAATCCTCCCATCCTCTGTCACCATGACGCCCCTTGACTCTCCTGATTGGCAGTGCTCATCTCTTTAGTGGTTTGGTGGGACTGGACCTTACCAGGAAGCCAAATCATCCATGATTACTGCATCTATCCATCAGCTCCCAGAGAGGTTTGTAACGTTTTCACTTTGACTATTTCCCTGCCTTCCACTGGCTCTCTATTCATATAATAACAGGAGTGTGTGGATGGACCTGAGCTTTCCACCGGCTCCACACTTTCAGCTTTCTTAGATGCAGGATTTCTGGGGTTAAAACTGGCCAGAATGTCCATTCATTGCTCTGACCTCCTCTGGTCTGTACTGGCCAATGGGCTGAAAAACATGTTCTCTGTTCTCAGAGAGAGAGAAGACACTCAAAAGAGGGCTGAGGGAAAACATTCAGGTCTCTCCCTTTCCCCAGGGAATTCTGGAACAACTTAATGGCAGTGGAAATTCTTAAGGAGAGAACATCACCACATATTAGTAATCATTATTGCTACTAATTATGAGTCATGGGAATATCAGAATGACTTGGGAACAGTTACCCCATGGAAATAGAAGTGCCTTTAATGGAAACACATTTCTAGTTTGCCCTCAGAAAGAAATGTACCAGGCGCCCATGTGGGCAAGGGGAGGGCAAAACACCAGCAGCACCATGACAAACAATGGAAGCCTAGGTCACTTGTGGACTGAGATTGAGTCCTTAACATGGGACTCTTGAGAGTTCCTTGGACTGCAAGGAGATCAAACCAGTGAATCCTAAAGGAAATCAACCCTGAGCACTCATTGGAAGGACTGATGCTGAAGCTCCAATACTTTGGCCACCTGATGTGAAAAGCTGACTCATTGAAAAAGACCCTGATGCTGGGAAAGATTGAGGGCAGGAGGAGAAGGGGATGACAGAGGATGAGATGGCTGGATGGTACCACTGACTCAGCGGACATGAGTTTGAGTAAACTCCAGAAGTTGGTGATGGACAGGGAAGCGCGCCATGCTACAGTCCCTGCAGTTGCAGAGTTGGACACAACATAGTGACTGAACAGCAACAAATGAAAGTTAAGAGGAATTACACTTGTCACTTGACACAAAGTCATATTCTAGCCTTCTCAGTTGGGCTAAACTCCCCAGGAGAGAAAAATCCCCAGTTCTGTTGTAGTTACTGCTACCTTGGGATACGTTAATTGCTGTTGTTTAAAATGAGAACAGCAACAGCGGCCATGGGGTTTTTTTCGTTCTGATGATGAGTGATGTTCCAGCCCTCAGCAGGGAATGGTGCTCTGGCCACTGAGTGGGTGTCTTCAGTTACCTCCCATCTGTCAGCCAACATCATCTTCTTGGCTCCCACCTGCCACTAGGGTGGCTGAGTCAGCAGGAAGAATCTGGGCCCAGGCAGTAGCTGGACTGGCCTTGGGGAGGGATGAGATCCCTGAGGCTGTGAGATCCATGTTCAGATGAAGGCCAGTGGGATTGCTGGAGGCATGTGAGGCTGCGGGCAATCTCATGACTCCAGGTCTGGAGTTACAGATCTGTCCATGGGCTCGCAAAGATTTGGACACGACTGAGCAACTTCACTTTCACTTTTCACTTTCATGCATTGGAGAAGGAAATGGCAACCCACTCCAGTGTTCTTGCCTAGAGAATCCCAGGGACGGGGGAGCCTGGTGGGCTGCTGTCTATGGGGTTGCACAGAGTCGAACACGACTGAAGCGACTTAGCAGCAGCAGCCACAGAGCAGAATCAGCTCATACCTACTGACCCCTGATAGGTGAACACTGTAGCACCAGGTCTGCCAGGGCCCTCGGGGAGAGCACCGTGGAATGTTCCAAGGAAGCTTACAGTCAAGGTGTAGAGAGAGAGCCCATGTGGGGGAGAAGACCGCGTCAGCACAGCACCCTCCCTCATGAGACCAGCATTACGGCCCTCTACTTGGTCTGCTCGTGCCCCCTGTGGCCGACCCCTCAATCCTTCTTTCCTGCACCATCAGAGACCTGCCTGGACTGGCACTTCTCAAACTCCAAAGTGCCCTCCACAAGTCCTGGGGATCAAGTTATATTAATAAAATGCAGATCTCTCAGATCCTGTGTGTCTACTAAGCACAGAGAGGCCAAGGCTGCTGGGCAGTTGAAAGGCACCTAAAGGCCAGCAGAAGAGTTAAATGTGTGCTCTCGGGCAATGTGACCTTTGGAATGTCCCTCTGTCTGGCTCTGCTATCTCCTTTCTGTAGAATGTGGCTGCAATGAAGATCACAGGGCTCAGTGGATGAAACACGCCGAGGCCAGTGTCTGGTTTGAAGTGCAGGTGCGAGCGTGGCCCCTTATTGCTGCTTGTCCCTCCTCTGTTTTGTCCCTACAGTGCACCCTCCCCTGCAGATCAACCAGCCTCATGCCCCACTCTAATCCATACCTTTGCTTTTCCCTGTGTCTGGAATGGCCTTCTAAGGGATTCTTGCCCACAATAGTAGATATAATGGAGTAGTAGATACAAAAGAGTCCAAAATTCAGTGCTTGGATGCAATCTCAAAAACAGCAGAATGATCTCTGTTCATTTCCAAGGCAAACCATTCAATATCACAGTAATCCAAGTCTATGCCGCAACCAGTAATGCTGATGAAGCTATAGCTAAAAGGTTCTATGAAGACCTATAAGACTTTCTAGAACTAACACCCAAAAAAGATGTCCTTTTCATTATAGGGGACTGGAATGCAAAGGTAGGAAGTCAAGAAACACTGGAGTAATAGGTGAATTTGGCCTTGGAGTACACAATGAAGCAGAACAAAGGCTAATAGAGCTTTGCCAAGAGAACGCACTGGTCAGAGCAAACACCCGCTTCCAACAACACAAGAGATTGATTATATTCTTTGCACACAAAGATGAGAAGCTCTATATAGTCTCAGCAAAAACAAGACTGGAAGCTGACTGTGGCTCAGATCATGAACTCCTTATTGCCAAATTCAGACTTAAATTGAAGAAAGCAGGGGAAACCACTAGACCATTCAGGTATGATCTAAATCAAATCCCTTACGATTATACACTGGAAGTGAAAAATTGATTCAAGGGATTAGCTCTGATAGAGTGCCTGAAGAACTATGGACAGAGATTCATGACATTGTACAGGAGACAGGGATCAAGATCATCCCCAAGAAAAAGAAATGCAAAAAAGCATAATGGCTGTCTGAGGAGGCCTTACAAATAGCTGTGAAAGAAGAGAAGCAAAAAGCAAAGGAGAATTGGAAAGATATACCCATTTGAATGCAGAGTTCCAAAGAATAGCTAGAAGAGACAAGAAAGCTTTCCTCAGTGATCAGTGCAAAGAAATAGAGAAAAACAATAGCATTGGAAAGACTAACGATCCCTTCAAGAAAATTAAAGATACTAAGGGAACATTTCATGCAAAATGGGCACAATAAAGGACAGAAATGGCATGGACCTAACAGAAGCAGAAGATATTAAGATGAAGTGGCAAGAATACACAGAACTATACAAAAAAGATCTTCATGACCTAGATAATCAGGATGGTATGGTCACTCACCTAGAGCCAGACATCCTGAAATGCAAAATAAAGTGGGCCTTAGAAAGTATCACTATGAACAATGCTAGTGGAGGTGATGGAATTCCAGTTGAGCTATTTTAA
This sequence comes from Ovis canadensis, assembly GCF_042477335.2. NCBI lineage: Eukaryota > Metazoa > Chordata > Mammalia > Artiodactyla > Bovidae > Ovis > Ovis canadensis. Next base: position 76,047,768 of record NC_091248.1, on the reverse strand, counting down.
ATCCTAAAAGATGATGCTGTGAAAGTGCTGCACTCAATATGCCAGCAAATTTGGAAAACTCAACAGTGGCCACAGCACTGGAAAAGGTCAGTTTTCATTCCAGTACCAAAGAAGGGTAATGCCAAAGAATGCTCAAACTACCACACAATTGCACTCATCTTTCACACTAGTAAAGTAATCCTCAAAATTTTCCAATCCAGACTTCAACAATACGTGAAGCGTGAACTTCCAGATGTTCAAGTTGGATTTAGAAAAGAAAGAGGAACCAGAGATCAAATTGCTGACATCCACTAGATCATCAAAAAAGCAAGAGAGTTCCAGGAAAACATCTACTTCTGCTTTATTGACTACACAAGAGCCTTTGACTATGTATCACAACAAACTGTGGGAAATTCTGAAAGAGATGAGAATACTAGATCACCTGACCTGCCTCTTGAGAAATCTGTATGCAGGTCAGAAAGCAACAGTTAGAACTGGACATGGAACAACAGACTGGTTCCAAATAGGAAAAGGAGTACGTCAAGGCTGTATATTATCACCCTGCTTATTTAACTTCTAGCTGGGCTGGATGAAGCACAGCTGGAATCAAGATTGCCCGGAGAAATATCAATAACCTCAGATATGCAGATGACACCACCCTTATGGCAGAAAGTGAAGAAGAACTAAAGAGCCTCTTGATGAAAGTGAAAGAGGAAAGTGAAAAAGTTGACTTAAAGCTCAACATTCAGAAAACTAACATCATGGCATCCAGTCCCATCACTTCATGGCAAATAGATGGGGAAACAGTGGCAGACTTTATTTTTTGCGGGGGAGGCTCCAAAATCACTGCAAATGGTGATTGCAGCCATAAAACGAAAAGGCTCTTACTCCTTCGATCAAAAGTCATGACCAACCTAGATAGCATATTGAAAAGCAGAGACATTACTTTGTCAACAAAGGTCCGTCTAGTCAAAGCTATTGTTTCTCCAGTAGTCATGTATGGATGTGAGAGTTGGACTATAAAGGAAGCTGAGCGCTGAAGAACTGATGCTTGTGCAATGTGGTGTTGGAGAAAACTCTTGAGAGTCCCTTGAACTGCAAGGAGATTCTACCAGTCCATGCTAAAGAAAATCAGTCCTGAATATTCATTGGAAGGACTGGTGTTGAAGCTGAAACTCCAATACTTTGGCCACCTGATGCGAAGAGCTGACTCATTTGAAAATACCCTGATGCTGGGCAAGATTGAGGGCAGGAGGAGAAGGGGACGACAGAGGATGAGATAGATGGTTGGATGGCATCACTGACTCAATGGACATGAGTTGGTGATGGGAGGGAGAGCCTAGTGTGCTGCAGTCCATGGGGTCGCAAAGAGTTGGACGTGACTGAGTGACTGAACTGAACTGGAATGCCCTTTTCTCCCCAGTCCACTGGCAAAGTCCTCTTCATTCTTTCAGGCTCCCAGACCTGAGCCCACCCCTAAAGGAGACTGTTCACAGGGCTGAGTAGCCCCTTGACCGTGAGCTCCAGGGGGACAGGAAGTATTTCTACCCTCTTGTATCCCAGTCTGTACATCACCTGACACATAGTGGGTTTCAGTACATGATGATGAGACAGCAAATGCTTCAGCTCTTTCTTCTATAACTTCTATGAGTCTGTGCTCTACTGAGAAAGGCTAAACCGGTATTTCTCAACCTTTACTGCACATCACCATTCCCTACAGTCTTTTTAAGAACCAGAAATTCCTGGGCACCACTCCAGACCTACTTGAGACAACATTTCAGAGAGAGAATAACATGAGCATTCATTTATTTACTTACTTGTCTAGTTCTATGAGTACCAACTAGTTATAGTTAAGTATTTTTTTTATTCAATGTCTTATAGCCCGTTACTATTTCTCATTTTACGCCAGATTGTTTCAGGTTTAGCCTTCTGGCCCCATGTTCTCTTGACATGTCCTCATCACTCTTGGAGTAATTCCTTGCTTTCCTATGTACAAGATTTTCCAGATTCATTTTGTGGTGTATCTCTTACAAAGCACAACAGGTGATTCTGATGCGCATATGGGTTTTGGAAGCCATCATGTCAATCAGTAGCTTCAAATCACCAACAGGGTTGGCTCTGATTGCCAGAACCCATAGCAACAGGCAGAGGAATATTCTTGGGCAGAAGCTAGTGAAGGAAGCTCAGTGTTCCCTAAGACTCCCAGGCTGCATCCCTGAGGATGGCTGGCTCAGCACAGAAGAGAGATGATTCAGGCAAGCTACCTGGCAGAGGTTCCCAGGTACCCCATGCCCAGCCAGTTACAGATGGCAAACGCCTAGTGTGCCCAAGGCAACAACTGCGGGAAACAGGAAGGAAGCCGTACAGAGCAGGACTTTTTTATGCAAAGAGTCGACACAACTGAGTGACTGAACTGAACTGAATGTGTTTCTAAACAGGTAGAAATCATATTAACTTTAACTGTCTGCCTGGGGCAATAATTGTCATGAGGTCTGGATCCTGCCCTCTGAGGAATCAGCTCCAGAATTTCCCAGGGTTGGAAAAGGCTGGCAGCTCCCATCAAGGAACCCTGTATGGTATTCCTCTGGAGGAGGCCAGGTATCACAAATGCCTTGTACTAAACGGCACTTTTCTTCCCAAGATTGCAAAGCACTTTCACAGATGGCTCATTTGTTTTCAAATAATTTTTAATGTAAAATCATTTGTACAACCTGAACAGAGATTAAAAAAAAAAAAAGAGCCACAATTCTGTACTGCCTTGACAAGTTTTCTGTAGATCTAACATTATGCCAAAATGAGTTTTAAAAATAGACTCACAATTTACAACATCATGGGAACCAGTATAATGCCACTACCCACAAGATGTTCACATCCTGAACCTGTGACTCTGTTACCTTCCGTGACAGAAGGGAGTTCACAGATGCTTAGAGTAAGGTAAGCATCCTGAGATGGAAGGTTTATCTAGGATCATCTGGGTGGGCCTGTTGTAATCACAAGATTCATTGTAAGGGGCAGAGATATGATGATGGAAGCAGAGGTGAGAAGGATGGTGGGGGAGAGAGGGACTTGAATGTGCTATTCTGCCGGCTTTGAAGATGAAGAAAGAGTCCATAAGCTCATTTACAGAAACAAGAAAAGTAAGGAAGCAGATTCTATCTAGAGTCTCCAGAAACAGTGCGACCCTGCTGACACCTTGCTTTTAAGAACCGTTTCAGACTTTTGACTTACAAAATTGTAAAGGAGTAAGTTCAGTTGTTGGCTTAACACAAATCTATGTATACCTTATTATAGCAGCAATGGAAACTAATACAGACACTGATTTGAAATTTATTTTTAATGAATTAATTTTTATTGAAGTATAATTGATTTTCAATGTTGTTTTAGTTGTACAGCAAAGAGATTCAGTGATGCATATACCACATTGCTGTTACATCAGCCAGCCTGCTTTTTAGTCATAATCTCTTCACTTGGCCATATCACATTTTGTAAACTCTTCCCATGAACATACAGCTGTAATCAAAAATATTCTTTCCATTTCTTTCTCCACTATCTGAACCCCTACTACCCACCTTTCTGTGATTGCTAATGCTGCTGTTCTGCACCAAAAAGGCTTGTTTACCTGAAGTTTCCTATTCAACGTTAGCCTTATACTCTTTTAATACCTCTGGAGTTTAATTGAGCATCTATTACTATCCTTTCTTGAATGCATATGGAAATGGGAATTCAGGAGTGCAGGTGCCATAAACATTCCCATATGCAGACTGTCAATGGTCCACAAGGTAATCCTCTATAAGAAGAGCGTGGATTCTCCCTCCCCTGCAGTAAGCCCCCCTCCTCTGCTATGGGCAAAATTCCCTGAGATGAAATTACTGGCACCCCAAAGTTAACCTGGAAAATGATTCATGGTTCAAAATCCACTTCTCCCTTTCACACATGGTTACCTGGACGCTGCAGTAATGACAGTGGTATGGCCAAAGCTCCTGGCAGGAATACCCAGCTAAAGCCAATACGTAGGCGCTCAATGTCCTGCTTTTTCTGCATTCTCATGTCGTCCACAAATGACCCAACTTCCCATCTACCATCATAGGCCCAGAGACTTCCTGCCAATGAGAGGAATAGGCTTCAAAAGTAAGCAAATCTATATGCAGAATAGCCAGAGAAAGTCTGGGGGGAGACAAAGGTGTCCTGCTGCAACTGAGGGGAGAGAGGCTCCATTGAGAACCACCCAGGCCAGGGCCCCTCCTCATGTAGTTCAGATCCCCCAGCCCCACCCTCCCCCAGTTCCCACGCTATGCTTCCTGTCCTGCTCCTTCATATTGGTGACCTGGCTAAAGTGTCTACTTGCTTGTTTCCTTCCTCTTCTGGTTTAAGATGTGACTTAGTACGTTTAAACACCTAGGCTCATGCCCAACCACCTCCCACCACAGCCCCCGGCCCAGCTCAGGCTCCCAGGCTCCTGCCCTGCTCTGGGCACCCACCTGCCCATCAGGAGACCCTGTGCAGCTTCCCTCAGAATCTCAAGGACATCTTGATGAACCTACAAAGCCTAAAAGATAGGAGGAGAGCAAAGGAGGTCTGATGAATGAAAAAATGAATGTAAATTAAAAAGCCTCATTTAATTATTGGTTTTCTCTTGCTCTGTGGCCCCAAACTCTTTCCGAATGTGCAACTGAGTTGCTAAAATGATTGTCTTGTTCTTCCCAGAGATGTGTAGCCAAGAAGGAAAGAAGAAACGAAGCAGGAGCTAGCAGCAAACAGCAGTGGGGGGCTGATTGGCTGAAACCTTTCTGGATTAGAAACCAAAAATTTGAAAATATAGGTTAAGGAGGGACTGTGGAGTTTGCTGTAGGTTTCTGTCCTGGTCCTAGCTTTTGTTTTGAGTGATGGTTTTTCCAATCCTTATTACATTAAAGAATAAAACAAAAAGCCTAAGGAAGTAATGGGAGGCCAGGCATGGACCAATGACAGCAGAGTGGCATGAACGAAAGATGGTGATTAACCCCTAATCTAATTCTGTGTACCTGAGATCCAGGAAATAGAACACAGGAATAAATCACATCTCCAGGGGCTTCAGCAGGGCTTCTGTTGAGGGGAGGGGAGTCAGGCTGCAACACTTCCTCCTGGACTCCCCGGGCGTCCAGAGGGGGCCTGCCAGGAGGTTGAGCTGAGCAGAGCTGTGTCTAGAGAGAGGCTGCCACCTGCACCTGTGTGAGTCAACAGGTCCTGTTTTCAACACCCCCAGAAAATGGGGGATCAGCCTCTGCCTGTGAGAACATGGACATAGAGGCCAATGTGACTGGCCCTTTGAAAATTAGCCCAGATTTGCAGGGTGAGGGAGTGGGGGAGGGGTGCCAGCAAAACGTGTTCCGACCTCCCTGCTGCTCATTCCTCACAGGGATCCAGCCCTGGGGCACGCCAAGCCACGCAGCTGTGAGACCTCATTATCTCCTCCCCACCAGGAGCCTCCTCCCCACCAGGTTTTTGGAGCCGGAAGGGTAAACAATTTGGGGAGCCTTTAAGGAAAATGAACATAAATTTACTCATGCAGAAAGCAGATACCAGAACAAAACCAGATATTTATCTAGAAGCGAGGGCTACCTAGCTATTTAGCTTTGTTCTCTGGGGATAGGGATCATCACTCCCATTTAAAGGTCATAAAAAAAAAAGAGTGGGTATATGTATATGTACGGGGCTTCCCTGCCTGGGTTTGATGCCTGGGTCAGGAAGATCCCCTGGAGAAAGAAATGGCAACCCACTCCAGTATTCTTGCCTGGACAATCCCATGGACTGAGGAGCCTGGTGGGCTACGGAGTCACGAAGAGCCAGACAAGACTTAGTGACTAAAGCAACAACAAACATGTGTGTGTGTAACTGATTCACTGTGCTGTACTGCAGAAACTAACACAACACTGTAAATCAACTATACTCCCATAAAATGGTTTTTTTTTTTTAAAAAGGCACAAGATTGAGGCCCAGATTGGTGAAGTGACTTGCCCAAGGTCAAACACCAGGCAATGAGTTAACTAGGATTATAACCCAAATCAGTTCCATGTGACCCAACTGAGTGGCTTCCAATAACCTCTGATGGTGGTGCTGATGAGGGGAGGGGGAGCTGCCCCTGTTCCAGAAAGACCGGTTATCTTATCTGCATCCTAAAATGATTCATGCCATCAGCCAATTCAGTCATGTTTATCCAGGGCATATTTTTTCTTGCTGGGGCAGTGCAGGGGCCTGGGAGTCAACAGGGAAGCAGTGATGGGGCCTCCTGCTCCCCAGGAGGCAAATAGAAAATGAATCCCACTACCACCAGCCCGTTGAGCACTGGCATGGGAAAGAAGGTCACCGAGGAAGACAGATATATTGTATTTCACTGGCTGTTCCTAAAGGCCTCAGGGAAGGAATCGTGTGCATTTAGAACAATAATGCAATAAGCCTTTGGAAGTAGAAGATGAGAGCCTGTGGGCTTGGGTTGGAAAAGGACTATGAAGAAGTGACTGCGGCACTTAGGTTGGAACCAATATACTGCGGGGGCCAGAAAGGAGGAGGGAGAGCTAAGAGGAGGCAGAAAAGTCAGAAATTAAAAAACAAACAAACAAAAAAAAACCCAAAAAACCAACAACAAGGTTATCTGTACTAGGTTCAGCACAACTGTGTTTTTACCATGTAAATCTCCACATGCAAGGTTTCAGTAAAGCTGGACCACACACGTGAGCTTGAGAGGATGATGAGTGTGAGAATGAGAAAGTGTGTGAGTATGTATGAGTGTGCGTGTGTGTGCACGTGTGTGTGTCTGAAGCTGAGTTCCGCATCTGGATTAGATTAAAACCTAATGGAGGAAAATTTGATGGAGTAGGAACAAGAAATCTGATGCCTGGGGTTTACTGGAAATCCTACCTTGGCTCTGGGCAGTTGGACAGATGAGATCGTCTCTGGGTCTGAAGGGCAGGCGGGTCCCATCTGGCACTGATGTTGTGAAAGGGAAGTCACACTGTTGAGTCCCCCTGTGCACCGAGTCCCATGGGCCTGCCGCGCACATTGTCTCACACAATCTTCCCTCAGTCAATAAGTTTGTCCGTCTGTCCTTTGTAGATAAAGAACTCAAGGCTCAGACACGTTAAACAACTTGCCAAGGGCAGTGACAACTATTAAGAACAGATTTATCTGATGTCACCGCCCTTCCTGATTCTGTGGCTCCCCTGGCCTGGCCGTGATATTCTTTTCACTTTGGTCCATTTCTATACTCATTGCTGCCAGGTTTCATCATAAGAACTAATAGAGCATTGGACACGGACAAGGCCACGGCAGCTGGCTGACAGTCACCAGGCCCCCACAAGGCAGGTGCCATGCTGTTTCCTCCCAGCTTCTCCTCTTCCTTCCCTTCCACCTCTCTCCCTGTTAGGTTTCTCATGGAAGCCAGTGGAGTATTACTGACCCACTCACCCACTCCCACCTTTTCTGTGGGGACATTAATCCCCCCTGCTGCCCAGGTTGTTCCTGAATGATCCACCAAGTGTGTGGAAGCAGTTGTTGTTTTTTTTTTTCATTTATTTTTGGCTGCGCTGGGTCTTTGTTACTGCACGGGCTCTTCTCCAGCTGCGGAGAGAAGGAGCTATTTTCTAGCTGCAGTGCATGAGGTTCTCATTCCCGCGGTTTCTCTTGTTATGGAACGTGGCTCAGTAGTTGTGGTGTAAGGGCTAAGTTGCTCCACAGCGTGTGGGATCTTCCCGGACCAGGGATGGAACCCGTGTCTCCTGCATTGGCAGGCAGATTCTTTTCCAATGAGATACAACGCCCTGGAAGTTGTTTTTCAGTGTGAATTCTCATTAAGTGAAAATGCTAACAGCAAATATGTATTATTTTGTGTGTTTGTATACATGCCTCTTCACAGAAATTGAGAGAAGAACATTTTACTGGAGTTATTTAAATAGATGAGGTCTTTCAAAACTTGACTGTAGGTAAAGGACTGAGTCATGCCAACTAATTTTAATGTGTTGACCATCTGACTGTCACCAGGACACAGCCGCTTGGTTTTTTCTTGGTCAAGTGTTAAATAGCTGTCAAGTCAGCTATTGAGTGATAATAAGCATCCAATTATCACTGAAAATGGAGTCTGGTCCCAGTATCCTGCCTGCGCTTGGAGATTCAAGGAGAGCTCCATTGCTGGTAGAACTAGCCCCACACATCTAGGAGGGACAAATAAAATGGTTCTTTACTGAGTGCCTCTTATGTGCCAGTCACGAGGCAAAGCATGCTGCATCCATAATCTCGTCCCAGCTGCTTGGCAAAGTGGGCACCACTGTTATCCTCACATTAGAGAAGAGGAAACTAGTGCCTAGGGTTGCCAGCTTATCAGTGTTGGGGGTCATGTTTAGGGCTCTTCACAAACAATCCCAATCCAGTTATTCAGTTCTTTTTCCCAAAATAAGGGGAAAAGGGTTGTACTTCCCTACCTCCTCAATGTTGGTAACACATATCCCTTCTGGGTAGAAGTGGTTTCCTCATCTGCCACTGAGCAGAAATAGTATCTATCCCATAACCTGCTGGGAGGATCAAATGTAGTAATAAATGCAATAATGTATATAAAAATATATATTAATAGCATAGTGTATGGCACATTGTAAGGGTTTAAAGATGTTAGCTGTTACTATTTTCATAATGATGATTACATGATGTTTGCTCCTTGAGAATCTTCAGCTTCTTCCTGTTATGTTATGTATTAGGTCACAGCCAGCTGTCTCAGCCAGGCATTCCAGGTGTCACTTCCTGATGTTTCTGTCATGGCTCAGGAAGCTTGGAGGCCACCTTGACACCTAGACTGTATGAGGGAAGTTAGAGAGGCAAAGACAGGACTGCTTTGAGTAGTCCAGCTCCATTAGCATAGCCCCAGGTGGTGTTAGTAGTAAAGAACCCGCCTGCCAATGCAGGAGACTTAAGAGACGTGGGTTCAATTCCTGGGTCAGGAAGATCCTCTGGCGAAGGAAATGGCAACCCACTCCAGTATTCTTGCCTGGAGAATCCCATGGACGGTCACAAAGAGTCCGACACGACTGAGCATGCACAAGTTAGCACAGTGGCTCCCTTAGCCAATCCCTGATATGGCTGGAAGGGCCAGTCCAACAGGAAGAACACAGCTATTGGGGGCTAGGTGAAAGCAATCTTAGGAGTTAGTGTTGGACATTGCACCTGCTGAGTTTTTTCAGTTCAATTCAGTTGCTCAGTCATGTCTGACTCCTTGCAACCCCATCAATCGCAGTACGCCAGGCCTCCCTGTCCATCACCAACTCCTGGAGTCCACCCAAACCCATGTCCATCGAGTTGATGATGCCATCCAACCATCTCATCCTCTGTTGTCCCCTTCTCCTCCTGCCCTCAATCTTTCCCAGCATCAGGGTCTTTTCCAAAGAGTCAGCTCTTCGTATCAGGTGGCCAAAGTATTGAAGTTTCAGCTTCAACGTCAGTCCTTCCAAAGAATATTCAGGACTGATTTCCTTTAGGTTGGACTGGTTGGATCTCCTTGCAGTCCAAGGGACTCCCAAGAGTCTTCTCCAAAACCACAGTTCAAAAGCATCAATTCTTCGGCACTCAGCTTTCTTTATAGACCAATGCTGAGTTTTTTTAAAAATATTTTTTTGTTTGTGGCTGCAGCGGGTCTCCCTTGTAGCACACGGGCTTTTCTCTAGCTGGACTGCTGTCTCACTGCTATGTGCATGCTTATTGTGGGGGCTTCTCTTGTGGAGCACAGACTGTAGGACACGCAAGCTTCAGTAGTTGTGGCTCATGGGCTTAGTTGCCCTGAGGCACGTGGAATCTTAGTTCCTGGAACAAAGATTGAACCTGTGTCCCCTGCATTAGCAGAGAGATTCTTAACCACTGGGCCACCGCAGAAGTCCTGTGCCTGTTGTTGAAAGCAAGGTTTCCTTACTGTTTATAGCATTGGATACAAAATAAATATTTGAGTTCTCATTTTAGGCAAGATGCGCTAAGCGAAATTCAACATGCCTCTCCCGCTGAATGTGACAATAATTCTCAGACAGAATTCATGGAACAGCTACTGGAGGACAATGAAGAGGAAACAGGAGCTGGTGGGTTGGGGAAGGAGATCAGAATTTCAAATACCACCAATACCACTGTGAGTCCCTCTATTTCTCCCTTGGGCATCATCTGAACTCAACTCACATGCAGCCTGAAAACTGGTAGTAAGCACCAAATGCAAACAGAAAGGACTGCAAAAGGAACACTTGTTATCTGGCCTGAGTCGGGGAAAGAGGGGCTCCTAAGTGTCACAGAAAGTAAGGCAAGCCCCTGGTCGTTTTTCTCCAGTCTCCCACCTTGACCCTCAGCTGGTCCTGTGGTAGTAGCAGTGAAAGCAGGACAAAATCCCACTGCTCTTTTTCCTGCCTATCCTTCCATTGCTTGGCCCACACTCAGACACACTCAGAGGAGGTGCACAGATGCTCAGAGAAACTAAACCCCCAGCTTTCAGACCAGGGGGCCACAAGGGAGCTAAACGTTTCAGATCTCAAAAGGTGAGAGCTTAAGAGAGAAGAGCTTCTGGGCTTATTTCTAAGCTCTGTGAGATTTGAGGACTGGACTGTGGATTACAGAATCACCCAGACTCCCAAGTGGCCACTGGGTAGCACACAGAGCAAATCCAAGTGGCACTTGCAAAGTCTTTGAAAACTGAACTGAAATTGAAACCACAGCCCATAGAGAAGGGTTAGGACTTGAGGCTGGAGCTTACCTGCTAGATAGATAACCTGCTAAAATAAAGCAAAACAGAATTTATCATTCTCTTTAGGATTTAAGTAGAGCATAGATTCTCAGAATATAATATTCAAACATCTAGGATATAATTTGAAACTGCTCAGCATATGCAGAGCCAGAAAAATATCAACCTATAAGGGAAAGGACAATCAAGAGATGACACAAACATTGAAATTACTGGATAAAGATGCTAAAGCAGCTGTTGTAATTATACTCCAAGTTAGAGTGAATTCTCTTCAAATGACTGGAAAGATAAAAAAATTTAAGCAAAGAGAGTGAAGATATAATGAAGAACTAAATAGAAATTTGGGGGAAACTTAAAAATGCAATAACTGAAATAAAACATTCATGAAAGAATCAATAGCAAAATAGAGAGGAGTCACGTGACAATAGGTCAATAAGAATTATCCAATCTGAACAAAGAGAAAAAAATTAAAAGAAGAAAAACAATGAACAGAGCCCTGAGTACATGTGGAACAATACCAAAAAGTCTAACATTCTCATTATCAGAGTTTCAGAAGGAGAGAGAAAAGAGTATGGTGTAAAAATTTTATTGAAGAGGCAATGTCCCTGGTGGTCCAATGGTTAAGACTCTGAGTAGAGGGCACACGTTTGATCCCTGGCCAGGGAACTAAGATATTGTGTGGTGCATCCAAAAAAAAATTTGTTTAAAATTTTATTTGAAGAAATAATGGGTAAATACTTCTCAGATTTGGTGAGAGACACAAACTTACTGATTCAAAAAGCTCAGTGAACTTTGAATAAGATAAACCCAAAGGAATCTATGCCCAGACACATCATAATCAAGCGACTAAAAACTAAGACAAAGAAAAAACTCTTAAAATCAACTAGAGAAAAATAGTCTTCATTTTGCACTATAGAGAAAGACTGGCTTGAGTCTTTGTGAATTTTTCATAGAAAACAGTGGAGGCCAGAGAAAATGGAGCAACATTTCTAAAATGCTGGCAGAAAAACTGTCAACCAAAATTCTTTGTCTGGTAAAAATATTTTTTTTTCCCAAATAGTCTCAGTGAAGGAAAACCGAGAGATGCTCTAAAATAAATACTAAGGGAGCGATTTCCCCCTGAGACTGGGAACAGGACAAGGATGTTCTAGAAAAAAAAAAATTATAGTGATGAGGAATAAACCGTGGTTACCAGAGATTAGGGGTGGGGTATGTGGTTGCAAAGGAGAAACACAAGGAGTTTGGGGGATAACAGATTTTCTGTAATCCTGTTGTGGTGATTGTACGAAACTATATATGGGAAAATTCAGAACTGTTACATCAAAAAGTGAAAAGAAAAGGAACCTGGAAAAAGAACTGGGATGGGGCTAGGAGAGACAAAAGGAAAATGAACTGAAGCGTCCTCTCATCCCCATGAAACTTGTTCAAATCCGTCCACCAAAGTTTTGAAGATACCTCAACCTCCCATGAAAATCCTGCCCTTGAATTCCCATGAGTTAGGCTCTTCCTTGTCTTATTACAAGAGATGAGTCCAGATGCTAAGAGCAAGCAATGCGAGTCTTCTATTCATTTTTTCAAACATGAGTTCTGGAGCATTTACTGTGTACCCAGTAGACAGGGGTACAGATGTGAATAACAGAGGTTAGCTCCCAACATTTATGAACTAATGGCTAGGAGGATAGGCAGCAGAACTTAGAAAATAAGCACATAGATCAGACACTGATGAAACTAAACAGAGACTAAAATGGAGCGATGCAATGGGATTCTGGAACACGTCCACTCTCCGCCTAGTGGGGGGCTGCTGTGGGCAAAGATCTAACCACACCATGCCTTGGTGACCTCATCTGTAAAGTCTGGGTAATGATGGTAGCTACACCTGAGGGTTTGAGAATTCTGCAAAGTAATGTCTATTCTATGGGATCGGTATACTTTTTGAATATGGTATATGATCACTAAATGTTCAGTTCAGTTCAGTTCAGTTCAGTTACTCAGTCAAGTCCGACTCTTTGCAACCCCATGAATTGCAGCACGCCAGGCCTCCCTGTCCATCACCAACTCCCAGAGTTCACCCAAACTCATGTCCATCGAGTCGGTGAAGCCATCCAGCCATCTCATCCTCTGTTGTCCCCTTCTCCTCCTGCCCCCAATCCCTCCCAGCATCAGAGTCTTTTCCAATGAGTCAACTCTTTGCATGAGGTGGCCAGAGTACTGGAGTTTCAGCTTCAGCATCAGTCCTTCTCATGAACACTCAGGACTGGTCTCCTTTAGGATGGACTGGTTGGATCTGCTTGCAGTCCAAGGGACTCTCAAGAGTCTTCTCCAACACCACAGTTCAAAAGCATCGATTCTTCAGTGCTCAGCTTTCTTCACAGTTCAACTCTCACATCCATACATGACCACTGGAAAAACCATAGCCTTGACTAGATGGACCTTTGTTTGCAAAGCAATGTCTCTGCTTTTTAATATGCTATCTAGGTTGGTTATAACTTTCCTTCCAAGGAGTAAGCGTCTTTTAATTTCATGGCTACAGTCACCATCTACAGTGATTTTGGAGCCCCCCAAAATGAAGTCTGACACTGTTTCCACTGTAAATGTTCAGTTCAGTCACTCAGTTGTGTCTGACTCTTTGCAACCCCATGAATTGCAGCATGCCAGGCCTCCCTGTCCATCACCAACTCCCGGAGTTCACTCAGACTCACGTCCATCAAGTCAGTCATGCCATCCAGCCATCTCATCCTCGGTCATCCCCTTCTCCTCCTGCCTCCAATCCCTCCCAGCATCAGAGTCTTTTCCAATGAGTCAACTCTTCCCATGAGGTGGCCAAAGTACTGGAGTTTCAGCTTTAGCATCATTCCTTCCAAAGAAATCCCAGGGCTGATCTCCTTCAGAATGGACTGGTTGGATCTCCTTACAGTCCAAGGGACTCTCAGGAGTCTTCTCCAACACCACAGTTCAAAAGCATCAACTCTTCGGCACTCAGCCTTCTTCACAGTCCAACTCTGACATCCATACATGACTACTGGAAAAACCATAGCCTTGACTAGATAGACCTTAGTCAGCAAAGCAATGTCTCTGCTTTTGAGTATGCTATCTAGGTTGGTCATAACTTTTCTTCCAAGGAGTAAGTGTCTTTTAATTTCATGGCTGCAATCACCATCTGCAATGATTTTGGAGCCCCAAAAAATAAAGTCTGACACTGTTTCCACTGTTTCCCCATCTATTTCCCATGAAGTGATGGGACCGGATGCCATGATCTTCGTTTTCTGAATGTTGAGCTTTAAGCCAACTTTTTCACTCTCCTCTTTCCCTTTCATCAAGAGGCTTTTTAACTCCTCTTCCCTTTCTGCCATAAGGGTGGTGTCATCTGCATATCTGAAGTTATTGATATTTCTCCCAGCAATCTTGATTCCAGCTTGTGCTTCTTCCAGCCCAGCGTTTCTCAAGATGTACTCTGCATAGAAGTTAAATAAGCAGGGTGACAAATACAGCCTTGACGTACTCCTTTTCCTATTTGGAACCAGTCTGTTGTTCCATGTCCAGTTCTAACTGTTGCTTCCTGACCTGCATACAGATTTCTCAAGAGGCAGGTCAGGTGGTCTGGTATTCCCATCTCTCTCAGAAGCCTTTGACTGTGTGGATCACAATAATCTGTAAATGTTAGGTAATTAGTAGTAGTTTCAGAACTGTATTTAGAGTTGCTTCAAGCTTCAGTGAACTCCCCTGAGCAGGGAGGAATACCTCCCCACCACCCTACTGACTTTGTGTTCTTTTCCCATGTATCAAGGAACTGGAGATTGCCTGCTAAGGCAACTTCTCCACTAACTGAATGTAACTCTTTAAAAGCATGCCCTGAGGAGTGTAGAAAGCTCCCAGAATCAGAAAAAGCTGGGTTGAAGGCTGCCTCTGCTCTTATTTGCTGTGTGACCATGGGCAAGTGGCTTAAATTCTCTGAGCCTCATTTTTCCAAACCATAAAATGCTAATCCCACATGCTGTTCAGAGCTTAGATAAGGTCAGCCAAGAATGTTTCATTACAGTAGTTATTTTTGTTATTATTAAGTCATGTAATTTGGAATCAAGGCAAAGGTTAATTCTGGGAATTGAATTAAGCAAGCCACTGGAGCAAGCAGGATGCACAGCCCTGGGGTGGAAGTAATTGATGGGAAGAAAACCCCACCCCTATCCTGTCATTGTGCAGGACAGTGGGGTCCTCCACCATGGGATTACTGAGCGGTCAGAGCAGAAAGGATCCATAAATATCAGTGGCCTGACCACCTCACTTTCAGACAGGAAGGTGGGCACAGTGACTTGCCCAGGCCACAGGGTCCCTTGAAACCTCAGCTATGTCCCCTGAGATCAGGGATGTCACTGGACTTCTGTAAACATATGTGAATTCCCCACCAACAGTTACTGCGACTAAGAAAGGGGCAACAGCCACCCCAGTGATGAATAGACAGGGTGGGCACCAGGGAGCAGGGACGGCCTGGACATGCCTGAGAAAAATGTCAAAACAAACCACAAAGATGGTCCCTTCTAGCAATAAGTTCCTTTTGCTATTTGTCATTTTATCACCACTTTGTGGGAACTTGCTATTATTATGGACTGAGTTCTTTGGACACTGTGTTTTTTCACATCTATGTATATATACATACACACATGTATCTGTATATCCATACATGTGTTCATGTATGCATGGGTTTCTCAGGTGGTGCAGTGGTAAAGAATCCACCTGCCAGTGAGAAGATGCAAGAGACACGGGTTTGATCCCTGGGTCGGAAGATCCCCTGGAGTAGGAAATAGCAACCCACTCCAATATTCTTGCCTGAAAAATTCCATGGACAGAGGAGCCGGCTGGGCTACAGAGAGTCAGACAAGACTGAGCAACTGAGCATGCACAGCATGCATGTGTGTGTGTGTGTGTGTGTGTGTGTGTAAAAAGTATAAATATATTTTCTTCCTGTCTAAAGCTTGTTTTTATTTTCCGAAGCATACTTCTTGGTGAGAAGTTTTTATTATTGATGGAATATAATTCACCGATTTTTTCTTTCATATTTAGTATTTCTTTGTTCTGCCTTAAACTTTGCCTCCCCCTAAGTAGCACATATTTTTCTGCTATGTTTTCTTCTAGAAAGCTTTCTAGTTTTAGTTTTTACATGAAGACCTATCATGCATCTTGAATTCCTTGTACGTGTGTGGCATGAAGTGAAAGGTGGGATCAAGGTTCTTTTCTTTCACAAGATGTTCAGTTGCTCCTGCACTGTCGGTTGAAAAGATGCTCCCTTTCCTGAGCAAGTGCATTGACTGCACTGAGGGTCTGTTTCAGAACGCTTTCTATCCTTTCATTCATGTGCTCAGCTGTCCTTACATCAATACCATACTGTTCTGGTTACTGTAACTTTACAGGAAACCTGGGAATCAGGGAGTGTTAAGGTCTGCAACTTTGACTTCTTTTCCTTTTTTTATTGTGGTGATAAAAGTCTCATAATATAAAATACACTGTTTTACCATATTTAACTGTATAGTTCAGTGGCACTAAGTACATTCACAATGTTGTGCAACTCTCACCAACATTCATCTCCTGAATTTTCACTTTCCTAAACTGAAACTGTACTCTTGCCTGGAAAATCCCATGGACCGAGGAGCCTGGTAGGCTGCAGTCCATGGGGTCGCGAAGAGTCAGACACGACTGAGCGACTTCACTTTGACTTTTCACTTTCATGCATTGGAGAAGGAAATGGCAACCCACTCCAGTGTTCTTGCCTGGAGAATCCCAGGGACGGGGGAGCCTGGTGGGCTGCCATCTATGGGGCCACACAGAGTCGGACACGACTGAAGCGACTTAGCAGTAGCAGCAGCAAACTGAAACTGTGTCCCCCACTAAGCACTAATTCTCCATGGCTCCTCCTCACCCCCACCTGCTCTGGCCCCTGGCATCTACCAATGTACTTTCTGATTGTATGAATCTGACTATTCTAGGTAGCTTGTACAAGTGGAATCAAATATATTTGTCTTTACCTAGTGTACATTGAAATTAATTTTTAAGGTTAAATTAATACCTGTCCTAAAGACAGATTGTACCTTCTTTTTTCCCTTGTGCTATACAGTAGGTTCTCATTAGTTATCTGTTACACATAGTAATTTCCTTCTGGACTGTGGCTCAGAGGGTAAAATTATCTGCTTGTAATATGGGAGACCCAGGTTCAGTCCCTGGGTCGAGAAGATACCCTGGAGAAGGAAATGGCAACCCACTCCAGTACTCTTGCCTAGAAAATTCCATGGATGGAGGAACCTCATAGGTTACTGTCCATGGGGTCACAAAGAGTTGGCAGCGACTGAGTAACCTGACTTTACTATACATGCTGCTGCTGCTCCTAAGTCGCTTCAGTCGTGTCCGACTCTGCGCGACCCCATAGACGGCAGCCCACCAGGCTCCCCCGTCCCTGGGATTCTCCAGGCAAGAACACTGGAGTGGGTTGCCATTTCCTTCTCCAATGCATGAAAGTGAAAAGTCAAAGTGAAGTCGCTCAGTCGTGTCCGACTTTCCAGGCAAGAGTACTGGAGTGGGGTGCCATTGACTTCTCCATTACTATACATGGTAGTGTATACACGTCAATTTTGATCTCCCAGCTTATCTCCCCATACCTTCCCCCCTTGGTGTGCATATATGTTTGTTCTCTATGTCTGTGTCTGTATTTCTGCTTTGTAAATAGGTTTATCTGTACCATTTTTCTAGTTTTCTTATCAATGCCTTAACAAATTTAGGTTCTTTGTATTTCTGCATAAATTTTTGAAACTGCATGTCAATTTCTGCACAAAGTCTTCTGGAATTTTTCTTCAATACTAGACTTGCTTTTTTAAAACAATTTTAAAAACATAGAAACATAGAAAACTTCATAACATAGAAAATGAACAGAAAGTAGAGTCCCCATATGCCCTCCCTCATCTAGTCTCCCCTTTGAATAGGTCGCAGTAATGTGGTTCACCTGTTAAAGCTGATGACCCCATAATGGCTTCCCTGGTGGCTCAGACAGTAAAGAATCTGCCTGTAGTGCAGGAGACCTGGATCCAATTCCCGGGTCAGGAAGATCCCGTGGAGAAGGGAATGCCAGCCCACTCCCGTATTCTTGTCCATGGACAGAGGAACCTGGCAGGCTACAGTCCATGGCGTCACAGAGTATAGTCCATGGAGTCGCAAAAAGTTGGACATGACTGAGCAACAAAAACAATATTAATACACTATAGTTAAAGTTGACAGTTTACATAGAGTTCACTCTTTGTGTTCTGAAGTCCATGCATCTTGACAAAGGCCTAGAATCATGTAGCCACCATTACGAGAATCAGGCACAATAGTTTCATTACCCTAAAAATTCTGTGTACCCCTCTTATTCATCCCTCCCCATCCCCAACCACTGGCAATCACTGATCGTTTTATGACCTCTATTGTTATGCCTTTTCTAGAGTGTCAGATAATTGGAATCATATACAACTTTTCCAGGTTGGTTTCTTTAACTTAGCATTGTGCGTTTGTTTCCCCCATTTTTTTTTAAATTGGAGTGTAATTGCTTTACAATGTTGTGTTAGTTTCTGCTGTATCCTCCATGATTTTTCAGTGGCTCAAAATCTCATTTTGTTTTATTGCTGAGTAAAATCACAATAGAATGGAAAAGACTAGAGATCTCAAAAAAATTGGACTTATCAAGGGAATACTTCATGCAAGGATGGGCATGATAAAGAAAAGAAATGGTAAGGACCTAACAGAAGCAGAAGAGATTAAGAAGAAGTGGCAAGAATACACAGAATAACTATACAAAAAAGGTCTTAATGACTTAGTGACCACAATTGTGTGGTCACTCATCTAGAGCCGACATTCTGCAGTGTGAAGTCAAGTGGGCCATAGGAAGCATTATTAAGAATAAAGCTAGTGGAGGTGATAGAATTTCAGCTGAGCTGTTTTATATCCTAAAAGATGATGCTGTTTAAAGTGCTGAACTCAATATGTCAGAAAATTTGGAAAACTCAGCAGTGACCATAGGACTGAAGAAAGGTCAGTTTTCATTCTAATCCCAAAGAAGAGCAATGCCAACGAATGTTCAAACTACTGTACAACTGAGCTCATTTCACATGCTAGAAACATTATGCTCAAAATCTTTCAAGCTAGGCTTCGGTAGTACCCGAACCAAGAACTTCCAGATATACAAGTTGAATTTAGAAAAGGCAGAGGAGCTAGAAATCAAATTGCCAATATTTGTTGGATCATGGAGAAAGAAAGAGAGTTCCAGAAAAATGTCTACTTCTGCTTCATTGGCTATGTTAAAGCCTTTGTGTGTATCACAACAAAATGTGGAATATTCTCAAAGAGATGAGAATACAAGACCACATTACCTGTATCCTGAGGACGCTGTATGTAGGTCAAGAAGCAACTGGACATGAAACAACAGACTGGTTTCAAATTGGAAAAGGAATATGACAAAGCTGTATACTGTCACCCTGCTTATTTAACTTATATGCAGAGTACATCATGTGAAATGCCAGGCTGGATGAATCACAAGCTGGAATCAAGATTGCCAGGAAAAATATAAACAATCTCAGATATACAAATGATACCACTCTAATGGCAGAAAGTAAAGAGGAACAAAAGTGGCTTGAAACTCAATATTCAAAAAACTAAGACTACAGCATCCGGTCACATCACTTCATGGCAAATAGATGGGGAAACAGTGGAAACAGTGTCAGACTTTATTTTTGGGGGCTCCAAAATCACTGCAGACAGTGACTGCAGCCATGAAATTAAAATACATTTACTCCTTGGAAGAAAAGCTATGATAAACCTAGACAGCATGTTAAAAAGAAGAGACATAATTTTGCCCACAAAGGTCTGTACAGTCAAAGCTATGGTTTTTCTAGTCTGACCAACCTAGATAGCATATTGAAAAGCAGAGACATTACTTTGCCAACAAAGTTCCGTTTAGTAAAGGCTATGGTTTTTCCAATGGTCATGTATGGATGCGAGAGTTGGACTGTGAAGAAAGCTGAGCGCCAAAGAATTGATGCTTTTGAACTGTGTTGGAGAAGACTCTTGAGAGTCCCTTGGACTGCAAGGAGATCCAACCAGTCCATTTTAAAGGAGATCAGCCCTGGGTGTTCTTTGGAAGGAATGATGCTAAAGCTGAAACTCCAGTACTTTGGCCACCTCATGGGAAGGGTTGACTCATTGGAAAAGACTCTGATGCTGGGAGGGATTGGGGGCAGGAGGAGAAGGGGATGACAGAGGATGAGATGGCTGGACAGCATCACTGACTCGATGGACATGAGTTTGAGTGAACTCCGGGAGATGGTGATGGACAGGGAGGCCTGACGTTCTGTGATTCATGGGGTCGCAAAGAGTCGGACATGACTAAGAGACTGAACTGAACTGAACTGAACAGATGTGAGGGTTAGACTGTAAAGAAAGCTGAGTGCTGAAGAACTGATGATTTTGAACTAGAGAAGACTCTTGAGAGTCCCTTGGACTGCAATGAGATCAAACCAATCAATCCTAAAGGAAGTCAACCCTGAATATTCATGGTTTTATGTCTGATGTCAAAACTGATAGAATTGTACTCTTTAAATATGTACAGTTTACTTCATAGAGGCAGTAATGGCACGACACTCCAGTACTCTTGCCTGGAAAATCCCATGGACGGAGGAGCCTGGTAGGCTGTGGTCCATGGGGTTGCTAAGAGTTGGATACGACTGAGCGACTTCTCTTTCACTTTTCACTTTCATGCATTGGAGAAGGAAATGGCAACCCACTCCAGTGTTCTTGCCTGGAGAATCCCAGGGATGGGGGAGCCTGGTGTGCTGCCATCTACGGGGTGGCCCAGAGTCAGACACAACTGAAGTGACTTAGCAGCAGCAGCAGTGTACTTCAATTATACCTCAATAAAGCTGGAAAACTTTCTAAAAATAAAAAGTAAAATAAAAACAAATGCTCTTAAAAAGCTTTAACAAATGATAGCTTGGAGGGGGGTGGTGTTTACATGAGGGGGCAGGTCATTGCAGTAGGTGAGCCAAGGTAGAGAATAAGATTGAGGAGGAGGACACGTGGTCAAGAAGTTGAATCTGGAGCTAACAGAAGAGAAAACCAGTGATCATTCCTCAGCTAGGGTGAGGGCCCCAAGAGAGGGAGTACCAAAAGACTTAAAGACCAATGATGTCTGACAGTCACTCTTATCTACTGTGCTATCCCCTGAATCTCTAACTATAAATATTATGGACTTGGAAAGGTGTTGCTTGGGGAAATAAAGAAACTGAGTCTCTCTGGTGGATTTAGGACGGTAAGAAGGGGACAATTAACTCATGCAAGTTGGGATAAAGATCTAGGATTCATTCAGTTCAGGTCAGTTTAGTCACTTAGTCGTGTCTGACTCTTTGCGACCCCATGAATCACAGCACGTCAGGCCTCCCTGTCCATCACCATCTCCTGGAGTTCACCCAAAATCGTGTGCATCGAGTCAGTGATGCCATCCAACCATCTCATTCTCTGTCATCCCCTTCTCCTCCTGCCCCCAATCCCTCCCAGCATCAGAGTCTTTTCCAATGAGTCAACTCTTTGCATGAGGTAGCCAAAGTATTGGAGTTTCAGCCTCAGCATCAGTCCTACTGATGAACACCCAGGACTGGTCTCCTTTAGGATGGACTGGTTGGATCTCCTTGCAGTCCAAGGGACTCTCAAGAGTCTTCTCCAACACCACAGTGCAAAAACATCAATTCTTCAGCGCTCAGCTTTCTTCACAGTTCAACTCTCACATCCATACATGACCACTGGAAAAACCATAGCCTTGACTAGACGGACCTTTGTTGGCAAAGTAATGTCTCTGCTTTTGAATATGCTGTCTAGGTTGGTCATAACTTTCCTTCCAAGGAGTAAGCATCTTTTAATTTCATGGCTGCAGTCACCATCGGCAGTGATTTTGGAGCCCCCAAAAATAAAGTCTGACACTGTTTCCACTGTTTCCCCATCTATTTGCCATGAACTGATGGAATCAGATGCCATGATCTTCATTTTCTGAATGTTGAGCTTTAAGTCAACTTTTTCACTCTCCTCTTTCACTTTCATCAAGAGGCTTTTTAGTTCCTCTTCCCTTTCTGCCATAAGGGTGGTGCCATCTGCATATCTGAGGTTATTGATATTTCTCCCGGCAATCTTGATTCCAGCTTGTGCTTCTTCCAGCCCAGCATTTCTCATGATGTACTCTGCATAGAAGTTAAATAAGCAGGGTGACAATATACAGCCTTGACGGACTCCTTTTCCTATTTGGAACCAGTCTGTTGTTCCATGTCCAGGTCTAACTGTTGCTTCCTGTCCTGCATGTAGGTTTCTCAAGAGGCAGGTCAGGTGGTCTGATATTCCCATCTCTTTCAGAATTTTCCAGAGTTTATTGTGATCCACACAGTCAAAGGCTTTGGTATAGTCAATAAAGCAGAAATAGATGTTTATCTGGAACTCTCTTGCTTTTTCCATGATCCAGCAGATGTTGGCAATTTGATCTCTGGTTTCTCTGCCTTTCCTATAAAACCAGCTTGAACATCTGGAAGTTCACGCTTTACATATTGCTGAAGCCTGGTTTGGAGCATTTTGAGCATCACTTTACTAGCGTGTGAGATGAGTGCAATTGCGCAATAGTTTGAGCATTCTTTGGCATTGCCTTTCTTTGGGATTGGAATGAAACTTTTCCAGTCCTGTGGCCACTGCTGAGTTTTCCAAATTTGCTGGCATATTGAGTGTAGCACTTTCACAGCATCATCTGCCAGGATTTGAAATAGCTCAACTGGAATTCCATCACCTTCGCTAGCTTTGTTCGTAGTGATGCTTTCTAAGGCCCACTTGACTTCACATTCCAGGATGTCTGGCTCTAGGTGAGTGATCACACCATCTTAATTATCTGGGTCATGAAGCTCTTTTTTGTACAGTCCTTCTGCGTATTCTTGCCACCTCTTCTTAATATCTTCTGCTTCTTTCAGGTCCATACCATTTCTGTCCTTTATTGAGCCCATCTTTGCATGAAATGTCCCCTTGGTATCTCTGATTATCTTGAAGAGATCTCTAGTCTTTCCCATTCTATTGTTTTCCTCTATTTCTTTGCACTGATCACTGAGGAAGCCTTTCTTATCTCTCCTTGCTATTCATTGCAAGCACAAAATCACAATCTAAAGTGACCTGGTGAAATACCTGACTTTAAGAATCCCACTGAAATTTCGGAGCTTGGCTGGAAATTACGCAGGGAATGAGCTCACAAGGGACAGGAAATTTTAAGGCCTGCTGACATCTGTGTTACACAAGTGTATCAAAGGGCAGGGGTCACACCATTCCAGCTGAATGCCACATCCTGTAGCCACTGCTTATTACAGCAGAGTTCTCACCTGGGACCTCGGTCAGAGGGACAAAGGTCGCTGGTAGCCAAAAGTAAACGGTAGTTCAGACCAAGGGAGAGGTGGTGGAAGGTAAGAAGTGCAAGCGTGTTTCAGTTTTCAGTTTCAATATCCATGATGCTGGCAGTAGAGATACTTTGAGGGGTGTGACTATACTTGCCAATGATCTTGAGGAATGTGTGTTTCCTTATACGGACCTCTTCTTCAGCAGAGGTGGCTAAGCAGCCCTGCAGTGTGTTGCACTTATTGCTAACAATACTAACTTACTAAATTAAACAAGAAATAAAGAAAAATGAGGAAAAAAGTAATGGAAAAATGAGAAAAAGCACAAGGTGACAAAAATAAAGTAAAAAAAAATTAGGGAAAGATTAAAAGAACAAAGAAAGAAAATTAGAATGAAAAGAAAAAAGAAAAGAGAAGGAATGACAAAAGGGGGGGAGAGCAGAGGAAGAGGAAAAAATAACAAGCAAAACAGACTGTGATGTATGAAGATGTATATATATGGCCTTTATCCCCTGTTCTTGGCACAGAGTTTCTAATTTCTAAAATCTTAGTAGAATTCCTGAGTGATGGGGTGAAAGGAATATAATTTTTTGTTCATAATAAACCCTTTTCAAGCAGACCAAAATTTATCATAATTATGTGACTGGTAGCTAAGAGCCCCTAGGCAGCCCCTAGATAACATCCTAGGTAGCTGGCATCCTAGGATGGGGAGGTTGTCATGGTAAGCAACCATGTGATGAGTGAGTTGGGACTTTCAGCCCCATCTCACCATCAACTTTCAGGGAGGGAAAGGGGGCTGAGGATAATCACCAGTGGCTAATGATCTAATCTATCTTGCTTATAAAAAAACCTTCATAAAATTAAGATGCTAGATCTTCTGGGTTGGTGAATGAATCCAGTTGCCAGGAGGGTGATACACTCCCAAACTCCATGCGGGAAGAGGCTCCTGTGCTTGGGAACCTTCTCTTGCCATATGTAATTCTTCATTTGCCTGTCCTCTATAACATCCTCCACAGTAAATCAGTGATACTAAGTGTTTTCCTGAGTTCTGTGAGTCATTATAGAATATTGCTGGCCCTGAGAATATGGGAACCCCCAGTTTGTAGCTAAGTCAAACAGAGGTTGTGTAGTTGACATCTGAATGGAGGGCAGTCTTGTGGAACTGAGCCCTTAGCCTACGGGGTCAGCACTGATATGGGGCAGTTAGAATCAGAATTGAATAAAATCATAGAGGTGAGAGGGAGGTACCAGTGGGAGGGGATATATGTACACCCATGGCTGATTCACTTTGTTTTACAGCAGAAACTAACACAATATTATAAAGCAGCTATACCCCAATTAAAAAAAAACATATAGGCACCCACTTGGTGAATTGCCTGATGTGGAAAACCTACACATTAAATATCAGAAGTATTGTGACAGAAACAGTTTTCTTTCATAGACAAAAATTCAAGAAGAAAAAAAAGCTATGGTTGGTGAAGCTCCCTCAGGTAACCAAAAGCCAGACTCCTGAGCTAGAAGGACCAAAACCCTAGGCCCAGCCAAAGACTTACTAGATGCCTGGAACTCCGCAACAGTGAGTCCTTATAAAGTCAGAGTAAGAAATGGACCTGTCACTGCTATGGATAAGCCAGAGTTGCTTTCTTATTTTTGGACTCAAAATCCATTTACTCTTACAACAAAGTGGGAGGAACCCCAAAGAGCTTCTCATTCTTCTGGATTGTAGTGACCTTGTTAGAAACTGCAACCTGTAGGATGCTTCAGTGAACTTTTTATTTCTAGTTCACAAGGCTATAATAATTTTTGATCTTAAAGAGCTCATAATGTTGATATCGCAACTATTAAATTTCCTTTTCTTTAAACTCTCAATGATTGGTCTCAAAATGATGCCACAACTTAATTGGCATTGTGGTACTATATGAAGATGCTCCACTGGATAAGATGTGATAAAATACATTATTAACACCTATAAAGTTGAGGGGGTGTCAGCTTTCACTGTAGTTCTTATTTGCAGTGTGTTTTTGAGCAGATTCCTCCCTTATACAAGCCAGAGAACACCTTATGTCCAGTAGGGCAGCTTTAGATGTAATAGATGCATCTGTAAGTCAAAAGAGCAAGAGTTCTTTGTTTCTTAGAGTATTTAACAGACATTTTAAAAAATTTATTTGTTTATTAATTAAAGGATAATTGCTTTACATAATTTTGTTGTTTTCTGCCAAATATCAATATGAATCAGCCATAGATATACATGTATCCTTTCCCTCCAATTTCCCTCCCCACCCCACCCCTCTACGTTGTTACAGAGCCCCTGTTTGAGTTTCCTGGGCAAATTCCCACTGGCTATCTATTTTATATATGGTGACGTAAGTTTCTGTGTTACCCTCTCCATACATCTACTCTCTCCTTCCTTCCCCCACCCCATGTCCATTAGTCTGTTCTATATGTCTGTTTCTCCATTCAGTTCAGTTCAGTTCAGTTGCTCAGTCATGTCCAACTGTTTGCGACCCCATGAGTCACAGCATGCCAGGCCTCCCTGTCCATCACCAACTCCCAGAGTTCACTCAGACTCACGTCCATCGAGTCAGTCATACCATCCAGCCATCTCATCCTCTGTCATCCCCTTCTGCTCCTGCCCCCAATCCCTCCCAGCATCAGAGTCTTTTCCAATGAGTCAACTCTTCCCATGAGGTGGCCAAAGTACTGGAGTTTCAGCTTTAGCATCATTCCTTCCAAAGAAATCCTAGGGCTGATCTCCTTCAGAATGGACTGGTTGGATCTCCTTGCAGTCCAAGGGACTCTCAAGAGTCTTCTCCAGCACCACAGTTCAAAAGCATCAATTCTTCGGCACTCAGCTTTCTTCACAGTCCAACTCTCACATCCATACATGACCACAGGAAAAACCATAGCCTTGACTAGTCCTGCAAATAAATTCTTCTGTCCCATCTTTCTAGATTCCATATATATACACTAATATACAATATTTATCTTTCTCTTTCTGACTTACTTCACTCTGTATAATAAGCTCTAGGTTCATCCACCTCATTAGAACTGACTCAAATAATAGGTATTTTAAAGAACAATTTAGGTCCATAGAAAAGCAGGAGAAGAAACAGAGATTTTCCATGTATCCCCTGCTCCCACACAGGCACAGCTTTCCCCACTGTCATCCCACCAGACTGGTACATTAGTTGCAAATGATGAACCTACATGACACATCATTATTACCCAAAGGCCATAGTTTATATTACAACCCTTCATTCTTGGTATTGTACCTTCTACAGGTTTGGATGAATGTGTAATGACACATACTCATCATTATAGTATCATACAGAGTAGTTTCACTGCCCTAAAAATCCCCTGTGCTCCAACTATTCATCCTTCTGTGCCCACAACCCCTGTCAACCACTGATCTTTTCACTGCCTGCACAGCTTTGCTTTTTCCAGAATGTCATATAGTTAGAATCACACAGTTTGTCACCTTTTCAGAGTGGCCATCTTTCACTTAGTAACATGAATTTAAGGTTCCTCTCCACCTTTTCATGACTTGATAGCTCATTTCTTTTTAACACTGAATTATATTCCTGGATGTACCAGAGTTTATTTATCTATTCATCTATTGAAGGACATCTTGGTTGCTTCCAAGTTTTGGCAATCAAAAATAAAGCTACTCAAAACATCTGTGTGTAGTTTTTGTGTGGATATATTTTCAGCTCCTTTGGAGAAATATCAAGGGGCATAATTACTTGATCATATGGTGAGTGTGTGTTAGCTTTGTAAGAAACTACCAAACTGTCTTCCAAAATGGCTGTGCCATGTTGCATTCCCAGCAGCATTTGGTGTTTCAGACTTTGGCCATTTAATAGATATTTAGTGTATCTGATGGTCTTTGTCATTTGTATATTATGTTTAACATCTTTTTGTATGCTTATTTGCCTTTGTATATCTTCTTTGGTGAGGTGTTTGTTCAGGCCTTTGGCACATTATTAAAATGGGTTGTTTGCTTTTCTACTGTTGAATTGTAAGTGTTCTTTGTATATTTTGGATAACAGCCTTCTATCAGATTCATCTTTGGCAAATAGTTTCTCCCAGTCTGTGGCTTGTCATTATGGTATCAGTGTCTGTCACAGAGCAGACGTTTTTAATTCTGCTGGGATTCTGATTGAGATTGCATTGAGCCTGTAGGTCAATTTGTGTTGACAATAGATTACTGAGGAGAAATTGCCAAGCATCAGGACAGCCCAGCATCAGCAGGGAGTGGTGAAGGCTGGCCTCCTGCTAGCCCAGGAGGAAGGGCTGAGTTTTATATTAATAGGTGCCGTCTCCTTTTCCGCCCACCCTCAGGCCTGAGTCATAGCGTCACAGTTGTACCTTTCCCAGTGTGCCCTCGGTACAGCTGTGAACACACCTCTGAATAGACACACTCACACACTGTGGCCCATAGCTGCAGACACCTGTGGAGGCTTCCCGGGACGCACCCTTTTATGGCCTAAAGAGGTGCCAACCCAAGGAAAATGCAGGCAGTGTTCTTGCCCAGATCAAGTGGACTAATTAATCCTTTTGCTATGAAGGGAGAGACCTTGTGTTACGGCTATAAAGTCAGGTAGGACAAAAATAAGATACACATTCCAGAGACTTGTGTCACCCTCTGCAGAGCTGGGTAAATACAGTATTTGGGTGGTGGCATAAAATGCTGTCACTCAGACACACAGCGGCCTTCTGTGGTTCTCACCCACGGGAAACCCTCCCCTGAGTCTCTTCTTCCAGCCCATATGCTCTCCAGGGGTCTGGAGTTACTGTTTTCCGCCAGCCTCCTTCTCCCAAGCAAGGCTTCTGCACATTTTCTTCTAAATCCAAATTTCTCAGGGATAAAATTAGATCAGAGATCTGGGGTTGCCAGGAAGCTGTCTGGGGAGTGGGTGACTGTAAGCCATTAACCGTAAGGATAAGTTAAAACAACACTAATAAAAACTATGTTTCTGCGGGAAGAAGAAGCCCTTGCGCCAATTATCTTGAGAACGGGTTATGTCCTTCTCTGACCCGGGCTGAATGTCTTTCTGTTTTCCTAGTGGATTCTGCCCTTAAAATCACATTTGCCTTTAAATCAGAGACTCGATTCCCCCCACCTGGATGATCCCTGCCATTTCTGCTGCTGCTCCTGGAACGTGGTTCCTTGTCCTTTCCTCCAATATGGCCTCCGAGGGGCCTTCCTTGATGCCCCCAAGCACGATTATCCCCACACCCCAGTGCTTTCTACCGCCCAGGGCAGGATGCTCAGCAGCCATTACATTGCACTTTGTCCCTGGATCTCCTGCGCACCATACAGCGATGCCCCCTCAGCAGCCACCAGACACACTCGTCTCTACATTTCACGTAGTTGTACCCAACAAATATTGAGTCAGAGCTGGAACTTTAAATGAAATCTAAGGCTAACGCACACATGCCATCCTGCAGAAACCCTACCGCTGGCAGGGAGACTCAGTGGACGTGCCCCTTGGGGTATACTCAATACTGTATATGTATGTGTGCATGTGTGTTCATGGGGATCTGCAAGGCCTCCTGCGATGAGGCTGTAACTCACTAAGCAAGCAACAAGGTCCCCTCTGAGAATCAAGGTTTGAGGTAGCAGTTGGCCTAGGTAAGTTTTCACTGGGATCACCAGCCTCATACCGTGGGATGTCAGATGGTTGCCCACTTCCTGCCCCAACTTTCTGGAAGATGTGACCTGAAGCCTAACTAATGCTCTGGCTTTGGGGCAGCGGCACCTTCCCTGTCATTTCTCTGGGTTTTCTCATTAGTTTCACACTCCCACACGACTCACTTTGGTTCGTCCATCTTCCACCATTCTCTATTAAGAAATCTCCTCACACTCAAGCACTTTGTGAGCTGAAGAGATGTGTTGTGGTTTCTGGGATCTCAAGAGGGGTCACACTGAGGTCCACACGTGACTTTTTGTCAGCTCTCCGTTTCCACTCTCCTGTCCCTCAAATGACAAATTGTTAGTCTCATCTCACACCAAATGGTTTGCATCGCATTCAGGCCCCCTTAAGATCTCATCTTCTAGCCCAAGATCCACTCCTTTTAATATGTGCTCTTACTAAGAAAAGTTCCAGAGGAAAAAGCCTTCTTTTGAATTAAAAGTAACATCAAAGGGGGGTAAAGCAAGATGTAATAAAGTTTTGCTTTCTCCTGCTGCCAAGAATAATTTGGTGAAGTTATTCTGAGCCTTGGTTCCTCATCTGCAGAATGGGTGCAGTGATATCTATCAGTCTTCCCAGGTCACTCAGGATTCATGGCATATAATAGGTCCTCAGAAATGTTCATTTCTTTCCCTTCCCTGATTAATACAAACCCCACGGTATTGACAGGGAAGCCTGGAATATAGCCCTAGCTCCGTCATGAACAGTTGCGTGAGCCTGTGGGACATTGATCTGCCTGTCTAGATATAAGGTTTCTTCCTTGGAAATAAGAGGTGCAGAAAGGCTGGTTTCTAGTTGGATTTTATTTTACTATTAAAATTTTGAAAAGAAGTGTTTTCCATCTAGGAATTTTAGTTTTGTGTTGAAAGAGTCTCCAGAGAAGGGCATCAGGTTTTCAGGGATGAATTTGGGGATGGGGTGAGGCCAAAGCCCCTGTCATTGTCCTCCTGAGGTCTGCCAGAAAGTCCCTTAGCATTTTAGGAGTAACCTCTCCAGTGGTGGAACAGCAGGAAGGCAAGAGTTTTGTGAAGCAGTGGGGTCTTCTGATGCTGGATTCAAGGGAAAATGGGCCAAGGAGGAAAATGTTGAAAGAAAATTAGAAGAGAAAATTAGGCAGATATTCTCTCCTGCCAAGTTGCTTTTACAATTTCCAAATGGTGGAGCTAGAAGCAATCTTTTGAGAGCTGCTGGTCAAATCTACCCCAGCCTAGATGAGTAAATGGTAACTCCAAGGGCCTGAGGAGTTTGCTCAGGTCTCCCCACCCTGAACTTGGTAATTCCTGTCATACCACGTCCCTTCCATGGAAGCCACTTCTATTTCAGTTAGTCGTGACTCCAAGAAGGGAAACTTCAGTGTATATTTTGGCCTGAAGAAATGGCAGGACTAGTGTTCTTTGAAAAGCACTCTTCAGGGACACTGTTAGTCTCATACAGTTCTAATAGAGGATGGTGTTTCTATTTCCCAGCACCGTCAGTTGCCATGTGTGCAAACTTTCCTTTTTAATGTAGCATGATTCTCAGCCACGCTTGGGCTAAAAATAGAAGGACTTCTATTCTGGCAAGAATTATAAGACAAAAGTAAATGAGGGTAGGAAACAATCATTTCTAAAAAATAAATAAAAATAAATATTGATTAGACTTTCATTTACTTAAAAGTGTAGCCTAGCAGACCAGTTGTTCCAATTACATTTCTCCACATTATTCTGATTTTTTTTAAATATTCTGAATGTTTTAGATGCTTTCCCTCTTTCTGCCTTCTAAATAGCTGTGAGCACTTCCAAAGCTATGAGAAGAGAGGCCAAAAGACAGCTGTCAGTACAAGCCAGAGAATCCCTTTGGGAAGCATTTTGAGGTAACAGACCTATTCCCTGCCCACCCTCCACCTCCCTGGCCCTTCCTATGCCCTTCCCCATTCTTTTTCAGTTGATTCTTAGCTGGTTCACTCCTCAGGTGTGGGGGTCGCCCTCCCAGGGTATCTAGCACAGACACAAGCACCATGGGGACCATGGCTATGGGCCAGGAAGGAGGCTGAGGGGAAGGGGCTCTCCAGGGACTCCCTAAGGACCACTGTGCAGACCTCTCGGTGCCCACTTGGAATTACTGTAAGACCTACATTTGCAGAGTGACAACTATGTAACAGGCATTATGATAAATATATAACTACCCCAAGAGGATGAGACCGTTGTTATTTTCCCCATTTAGCAGATGAGAAAGCTGAGAGAGAGAGTAGTTAGGGAAGTCCCCCAAAGTCACACAGCGAGTACAAGGGTGGAGTCGGGTTAAGAACCCAGGTTGTCTGATTCCAGAGTCCATACTTTTAATCACCACCCCGATTACCTTAAAATGATGCATCCAAAGTGCTTGGTGCAACCAGGACACCCATACATTGCAGGTAGGAGTGGAAATCAGTACATCCTGCTGGGGTCTTATAAAGTTAAATGGATAAAAGTCATATAATAGCAACTCCACTTCTAGTTATAAACCCAGGAGAAATGAGTACATATAGGTACCAAAAGACACATACAAGAATGTCCACATGTTCACAGCACTATTCACCATAGCCGGACACTGGAAATCACCTAAATGTCCCCAACAATAAATCACGGTACATTCACCCAGCAGAGGACTTACTGTATAGCAACAAGAATAAACAAACTGCACACAACACTAAGGCTCAATCTCGCCACCAGTTCTGACGGAAAGAAGCCTGACCACAGAAAGCATTCTCTGTGTATGAGGTGGAGTGAAAGCATTAGTCCATCAGTCGTGTCTTGCCTCTTTGCAACCCCGTGGACTAGTGGCTCACCAGGATCCTTCATGCATGAAATTCTCCAGGCAATGACACTGGAGTGGGTTGCCATTCCTTTCTCTGGGGATCTTCCCACCCATGGACTGAACCCACATTGCAGGCAGATTCCTTACTGTTTGAGCCCCCAGGGAAGCCCTCGTGTTGTGTGTCCATATATTTAAATTTCAAAACACTCAAAGCCGACGCATACTGCTGAAGGTCAGAGTAGCAGTCACCTAGAAGAGGGACCAGGGAGACTTCTGGGGGTGCTGGCAAGATTCCGCTTCTTGATCTCAGTGCTGGTTACATGGGTGTGTTGTCTTAATGAAAATTCGTCAAGCTATATACACTTACAATCTGTACAATTTTCATGTATGTTTTGCTTGAATCGAAAGTTTACCTTTAAAATAAACACCTAGGACAGTGTCTGCCAATACGGAGGACTCAGCAGTGAGAGTCCATTCCTTCCCTCTCTTCCCTTTGCCAGCCTGCCAGTGTCTGGATGATCCTCACTGGCTTCACCTGTCCAGGCATTGGCCTTCCAATGATGTTACAGGGTCTGGGGTCAGGGATGGCTGGGTCATAATGGGATGTCCACAGTCTGAGACCTCAGCGGCAGCAGGGGTGGGAGGTGCATCTAGGAGATTTCTGTGGGCCAAGGCCAAGAGAACATCTGTTCCCTCAATGGGGCTACTCAGTGGGTTCACAAAGGGTTGCACCCTCTTTGCCCCTGTAGGGTCATTGTTGGCTGGTCTGTAGTGGACTGAATTCATAGCCAGAAGCACACGGTTTGAATTTAGCTTCTGCTAGAAACTCGCTCTGCCACTGGGCAAGTCACTTAGCACAATGGAGACTCCACTTGCCCATCACACAGCTCTTAGTGACCTAACGCAGGCAGTGTATGCTGCAAGAGTGATGTAAACACAGGACCTCATGAATAATAATGAGGACTGAGAGCACAGAGAAAGGACCCAGCACAGCAGGACCAGGGCACAGCCCTGCAAAGAATGTTCCATCATCTGCTTCCCTTATCTGAGAGTTTCATGCTCCTTCCACTCACTGGCTCTGCTTTTAAAACGCTGGGGCTTAATTTCTTGTGGTTTGTGTCGTGGTATCCCCACAGACAAGGTGGCCACCTGCAAAAGCTTCATGATTTGGGCTTCCTGCAAGCCCCTTCGTGAATACTGCTTCCTAGGCTTCTCCAGGTCTAAAAGCAGTACCAGCTGGTTGGTTTCATCAACAGTGATGGTCCTCGGCGAGCAGTCAGCTTTTGTATGAGAGGGTTCCCAGAGGACGGGGATGTCTTTCTTGTTGCTGAATCCCCTCCACAACCACCCCACACTCAATGAACTCTTGTCCTGCCTCTGAGAATCTCCAGTGGCAGTGAATTTGCTGATTTCCACACGCTGCCTTCCACAGAGAGACCTTGAAAAAGAGATTGTGGCCTCATCATTGGAGTAAAGCTCATAAATCTGAGGCTATGCCCTTGTGTTCAGAGGAACAGGCACTGGGAGGGAAGGGTTTTGTAAGAAAAGATCGTGCTGCCTATTGTTGAGCAGAGCTGGGTCCCTCTCAGCCTGCTTGCCATGTGGAGCCAAGACGCCGCAGAAGGAACCTAGGATGGGGGGGAAAACAAGGCTTGGCAGAGCACAGCACTTGTTTCAGCACATCCACGGCAGGAAGAAGGCTGGACTATGAGCGGGCACAGGACCGAGTCCCTCAGGCAGATGACCCTGCCTAGTGCAGCCAGTCTCAAATCTCCTGCTCCCAGGACTCTTTGATATCATTAAAAGGATTGAAGACCCTAAAGAGCTTTCCTGGGTTTTATCCATTAATATTAAAAGTCAAAACGCAAAATGTTCTTAAATGTTCATTCAATAATTTGTTTAGAAGTGTCAAATGTCCTGGATTTGAATCCCATTTCTGCCACCTAGTAAGTGCTCAGTATGAGCTGTTGTTAGTATTAGCACAGCAGGTACTCAATACAGACTTGTTTGATTTTTACTTCCGAAGTGCAATATCTGGAATCTCCCACCGTAGGATTCAAACCAGTGCCTCAATTTCAGCAAGGAGCTCTATATGTTACTATTGTTGCTGTGTAACTATATGCCATGTTGTTTCACTCTTGCAAACAGATTGGAATAGTACGAACCCTGGTAACAGAATGGACCCTTGCAATAGTCATAGCACCTTCTTGGCCAGAGGACAAATGTCCCCCCATGCTGAGAGACCTTGGCCAGCTTTTTAGCCTCTTTGAGCTTTATTTTGCCTGTTCTGTAAAACGAGATTAGTAACAGTGCCTGCCTCGTAGATTTGCTGTGAGAATTAACTCAAACATAAGGTTTCTGCCCTGCTCCACCCCCACCTGGCACATAGTTAGCACTCCCTAACTGTTACCTATTATTAATTTAAACCAAAGATTTTCAGTAACCAGTCTGTTACACCCCTCAGGTTCAACCTTCTAGAAATGCCACAAAAATGACACCCTAGGTGAGCAAGTTTGTGGGATTTTAGATCAGAAACTGTTGAATTATATTTCTAGAACTTTCTCTAGGTGCTGGGGTCATCAGAGACAAATCCCACAGCTGGTCAGTGTTTGGGGTGTGTCTGCTCCTTAGATACTGGTTGCACCAGCAGACACATCGGGGTCCCCACTGGCTGAGTCACATCTAGCATTTCCATCTCATCTGCAAACAGGAGCGCCATGATTGGCTCTGAAAGTGAAAGTCCCTCAGTCGTGTCCGACTCCTTGCGACCCCACAGACTATATAGTCCATGGAATTCTCCAGGCCAGAATCCTGGAGTGAGTAGCCTTTCCCTTCTCCAGGCGATCTTCCCAACCCAGGAATCGAACCAGGTTTTCCTGCATTGCAGGTGGATTCTTTACCAACTGAGCTATCAGGGAAGCTCTGCTGCTGCTGCTGCTGCTGCTGCTAAGCCGCTTCAGTCGTGTCCGACTCTGTGCAACCCCAGGGACGGTAGCCCACCAGGCTCCCCTGTTCCTGGGATTCTCCAGGCAAGAACACTGGAGTGGGTTGCCATTTCCTTCTCCAATGCATGAAAGTGAAAAGTGAAATCGCTCAGTCGTACCCAACCCTCAGCAACCCCATGGACTGTAGCCCACCAGGCTCCTCTGTCCATGGGATTTTCCAGACAAGAGTACTGGAGTGGGGTGCCATTGCCTTCTCCGAGGGAAGCTCTGGCTGTGCTCAAAAGTGTAGAAAGGTCCGAACCCTCGCTGTGCCCAGTGCAGGGAGCCCTTCTAGCTGTGGCTGGTGATTCTTTCCAGAGCTGAGGCTGATGGAATTTGCAGCAAAGAAATAAAATTCCATTTCAGCAAAGTCCAAATCACTCCCACTTTCCCCCTTTGTGATTTTACAGTCTAAATCCTTCCTGATAGTTACTGCATGTGTTTCTCCCCTGCCCTGAGAATCACTTATAGATAATTCCCAGATTAAAAGACATGTTTCTTCTGGTTCTGGAAATTCATCTTTACATCGCAGCCCTGTGAACCTCTATCATATCTGCTTTGCAGACAAGTCGTTGTTATTCAGGGCTTCCCCAGTAGCTCAGTGGTAAGAATCTGCTTGCAATGCAGGAGCCACAGGAGACTCAGGTTCGATCCCTGGGTCAGGATCTCCTGGAGGGGCGTGGCAACCCACTCCAGTATCCTTGCCTGGAGAATCCCATGAACAGAGGAGCCTGGTGGACTATAGTCCATGGAGTCACAAAGAGCCGGACATGAATGAAGCAACTGAGCATATACACGTTGTTATTCAACAATGCCACAGGCATGTACTGACCTCCACCTGTTTGCCAAACATTGTGAATAGATACAAGGATAAAAAGGTGAACCACCTCTGAGCCAGCCCTGGCAGCTGTGTCTTGGGTGACATGGAGACAGCTGCACCAACCAAGGACTGCAGGGCAGAGGGAGGTGGGGGAGGGAAGGGCACCTGGCCAGGCTGCTGGAGGAAGAGGAGAGTGGCGATGGGACCTGCTTGCTCCAGGTTAGCAAGGACCATGTCCCACCGTGTCCCCACTGTTTTGCTCTCTTGTGCTCCCCTCCAGTCCCTGCGTGGCTGGCTCCTCAGGTTCCATTT
Organism: Ovis canadensis; assembly: GCF_042477335.2. Lineage (NCBI taxonomy): Eukaryota > Metazoa > Chordata > Mammalia > Artiodactyla > Bovidae > Ovis > Ovis canadensis. The sequence goes on along the minus strand of NC_091248.1, from coordinate 76,012,060 downwards.
GAAATGTTACCTCTGCAGAAAGATGCTCCTGTCCATCTGATTTGCAGTAGCCCCTCCTCCTAGCGCTCTTTCACACTGTCATGTTTTATTTTGCTCACAGCATCTATCATTAAACATTTCATTTACTTGTTCACTTGGACATCATGTGTTTCCCTGACCTAGTAAAGACCCAGTGAGCATTCATTTGCTGAATGACTGGCAGAGCCTCTAAATGAAGATGAATGAATGAACAACACAGTCGTAGAGGCTAAATCACTAGTTGACATCCCATGGACAGTTTGGGAAAAGTTAAAAATAGTTAATGTAATAGATGTAATTACTATCTTTAACATATTGGATTTTTTCATGAGAATATTAGACTGGGGGCTTCCATGATTACAGGATAAAATGGACCAAAATTAATATAAGAGAAATTTTGTAGTGAGGTCCTACCAACTAGAAACATACATCTGAGTAAAGACTTTAGTTCTAGAGACTTCAGGGAAAAATGACTGTTAGTTTTAACAGTTTATTCCATTACTGGCCTGAATACAGGAAGCTCAACCAGATGTGGGAGGCTAATACAGGGTAGACAGCCAGCCAGCCATACCCCAGAGAATATTTCCAGGATCTTCCATTACGCACTGATACATGCATATGTAACATTTTTATATGTAAATGCATATATTTTTGTATGTTTATGTATATATACACAAGGGAATAATAAAATATGGGGAAACCGTTTAGCCAGTTGAGTTTGAGCTATACAGGCACCCCCAACAGGTCAGCTGTCCTATCTTTTAGGCACACTTGCAATGATGCTTTCTGGAACATTCTTGGTACTATTAAATAGTGAGTTCATTATCTGGCAAAAGTGCCATGGACATTTGAAACCTTCTTACAGGTTTGGGCCATATTTTTGTATTTCTGGAGAGTTAATCACCTAGGAAAGATATAGTATGTATACCACTATTTAGGGCTTCCCAGATGGTGCTAGTGGTGAAGAACGCACTTGCCAATGCAGGTTAGATGTAAAAGATGCAGGTTCGATCCCTGGCCCCAGAAGATCTAGAAGATCCCCTGGAGGAGGGCATGGCAACCCATTCCAGTATTCTTGCCTAGGAATACCATGGACAGAGGAACCTGGTGTGTTGCAATCCATAGGATCACACAGAGTCAGACATGACTGAAGTGACTTAGTACACACGTACATACACATAGCACTGTTTAGTGACACTATTTAGTGCCAGGCCAGAGTAAGGAACCAAGCATGCAGAAAACCTGAATGGACTAATGATGGAAACAGACACACAACTAGCTGCTGTATGGAGCAGGGCTCCTGAAGTACACTCGGGAGTTAGGGGACCTATTAAAGGGATTGTCATTGTGACTGGGGTTCCTAGAAGGCTTTCTGAAGGTGGTTTCAACAGCTAGAATATGATGGCCAAGTAGGGTCTTGCTGGATGTAGAACAGGAGGTGCTGGGGCTCAGGGAGCAAGGATGGCCTTACCAGACTAAAGGAACATATGTACGAAAGCAGGAGAATAAAAATAGCCTGCAGCATTGAAGATGCATAGATGTGGGCAAGAACAGATGAGGCTGCAGAAGCAAACAGGACCCTATCACCCTGGTTTGAAACCAGGGAATCTGAACCCTGTTCTGAAAGGTAAGGACTGTCGTGGAAGGATTGCCACAGACCTGCCTCTTAGAAAGAAGCCTTCGGCAGGTATGAAGATGCATCAGGGAATTCCTTGGAGGTCCAGTGGTTAGGACCACAGTGCTTTCACTGGTGTGGCCCAGGTTCAGTCCCTGGTCAAGGAACTTGGATCGCACAGCCACAAAGTGGGGTGGAAAAAAAAAGTTACACCAGATGGGAGGAAGCCCCCAGTTCTTAGCAATAACTTCAGGGAGTAGAGAACCAAGGAGGGGAGATAGAGATGGAGAGAGTAGAAAGAGAGTGGCCTCAGGCTATGGGAAACAGAGGGGACGTAATGAAGAGAGGAGCATGGAGGATGAGAACTGCTGTGCACCAGGCCTTGTTCTAGGCGCCTGGGCTCCATAGTGGACAGAACAGAATGACAGCCCCACCTGATGGCTCTGGCAGCTCGTAGGAGGAGCCAAACAGAAATAAGCAAGTCTGTAGGTAATAAACCAGAGCTGGAGGACAATAAAGATAGCAAGGAATCCTCTGGTGGTCCAGCAGTTAGGAAGGACTCTGCACTTCTACTGCAGGGGCATGAGTTCTGGCCCTGGTCGGGGATCTTGAAGCATGGCCGAAAGAAAAAAAAGAGAGCAGTCCTGATAAACAGAATGGGCTGCTTGAAATTTTAGACAAGTGGCTTGTGAAGGCCTGCAGGACCTGAGGAAACCAGCCCAGAGGCTCTTCAGGGAAAAGCATTCCAGGAGGAGTGAACAGCAATGCAAAGACCCTGGAGCGGAGTATGTCTGGCTTGTTCCAGGAACTTCAAAGCGCCTGTGTAGCTGGAAGGACCAGGAAGGAGAATAGCAGATGAGATAAGAGAGCTGCAGGGTGATGTGAGGGCAAGAAGGGTGTGAGGAAACTTACAGGCTGTTGCAAGAACTTTGCCTTTTACTCTGAGTGAGACGGGAACCAGTGAAGGGTTTTGAGCAGGCAGAGGGGGATGTGCTCAGACCTTGGTTGCTATAATCAGCTCTGGTTTAGGGTAGAGAACAGACAGGAAGGGGCAAGGGCAGAAGCAAGGAGACCTTCTTTAGCTGGGGCAGCAGAGGTGGTGAAAGTCATCAGATCCTGGCTTTATTTTAAAGGCCAAGCCACCAGGCACTGCTGATAGAGTAAATGTGTCTGAGGGAGAGAAGTCAAGGTGACTTTGAGAGTTTTGACCTGAGCAGCTACAAGATTGGAATTGCCATCTTCCAAGGTCAGATCAGAAGTGGAGCTGGTTTCCAAGTGGGGAGGAGGACAATCAGGGATTACTTAGGGAAGCGGGTTTGAGATGGCAAGAAATACTGTTCAGCTAGCAGGGAATTATAGAGGCCTGGGTTTCACCTGGCCTTCAGATGGAGCTTGGGACGGGGCAGCTAGGAAGGCCAGATAGGCAGCACCTTGCACAGGGTTCTGATGGGACCATCCTCTCGTCTCTTAGGGTGTTTGGAATTCTGCCTTAATGTCACGGTTCCTAATGGAGCTGTCTGTCATAATCACCAAGAAAGTGAAAAGTGAAAGTGGAAAGTGAAAGCAAAAGTTGCTCAGTCGTGTCCAACTCTTTGCAACCTCATGGACTATATAGTCCAAGAAATCCTCCAGGCCAGAGTACTGGAGTGGGTAGCCTTTCCCTTCCGCACAGGATCTTCCCAACCACCAGGTGGGCTTTTTAAAGGTACAGATACCTGGGTCTCACTTCAAATCTATAGAACATGAATTTCAGAAGTGGGGACCAAAGCTAGAAAAATATTCAAAATCTGCATCAGGTGATTGTAATGAGCACCACTGCATAAGATTCCCCACATACAAAGGGCTTTCTGTTGGTTTTATTGCTGCCTTAAAACTAAGTGGGTCAAGACAATGAGAAGACAAGCTACAGTCTTAGCTTGGGAAAAACTGTTTGCAGGAGACATATTTGATAAAGGATTTTTATTCAAAATATACAAAGAATTCTTAAAACTCAACAATAAGAAGACAATCCAATTAAAAAATGAGCAAATACTTGAACAAGTACCTCACCAAAGAATATATACAGATGGCAAATGAACATACAAAAAGATGTTCAACATCATATGTCATTAGGAAACTGCAAATTAAAGCAACAGTAAGCTACCATCACATACCCATTAGACAGGCCAAAATCCAAAACATTGGACAACACCAAATGCTGGTGAGGGTTTGGAGCATAAGGAACTCTCATTCATTGCTGGTGGGAACGCAAAGCAGTATAGCCACTTGGGAAGAGTTAGGTAGTTTCTTGCAAAAGTAAACACATTTACCATACCATCCAACAGTCGCACTCCTTGGTATTTACTCAAAGGTGTTGAAAACTAATGTCCGTATAAATACCTGCATACAAATGCTTATATTAGCTTTGTTCATAATTACAAAAAAAATTGAAGAAACCAAGATGTTCTTCAATAGGTGAATGGAATAAATCAATTATGATATATCTAGACAATGGAATGTGACTCAGTACTAAAATGAGCTATCAAGCTATGAAAAGGCATGGAGGAATCTCAAATACATATTACATTGTTAAAGAAGTCAATCTGAAAAGGCAATGTACTGTATGATTCTAACCATATGACCTTCTGGGAAAGACAAAACTACAGTGAGAATAAAAAAGGTCAGTGGTTGCCAGGGGTTGAGGGGAGGGATAAATACTCGGAGAACAGGGGAAATCTATGGCAGCGAAACTATTCTGCATGATACTATAGTGGTGAATACGTGCCAGTGTACATTTGTCAAAACACATAGACTATACAATACCAAGAGTAAACCCTGATGTAAACTATTGACTCTAGTTGATAAAAAGCAAAACTAAGGGGGTGAAAATTTATGGAGAGGGCAGACAAAAGAACATAGGAGCCTGCCTTTTGTGCCAGGGACTCAGCAGGGGCTAGAAGTCGAGTAAGTGAATAGAATGGGGCAATCACAGCCCTTGTGGAGCTTATATTCTGGAAAGCCTGTTTGCATAGAGACAGGAAGGGAAAGTAAGAGTGCCTGGAAATTGTGCCTCAGACTGATCTTCTGTCTCTGCCTAGAGAGAGGTTCCCTGTGGTGTAGGGCAGAAAAGTAGCACACCCAAAGCTCTGTGCCAGGATAAGACCCCAAAGAGACGCTCTGTCATCATCCCACCTCCTTGGACCTCAGCAGAATGCTTACCACCTCAGCCCTAGGCAGCCCCTGTTTCTTCCTGCCTGCCCTTCTCCCCTCAACAGACGTCTTGACATTCAAAAGAACTGAAAATGGGATTGCAAAGGGATATTTGACACCTATGTTTACAGACACATTATTCAAATAGCCAAAAATGAAAGCAGCCCAAGTGTCCACCAATGGATGGATGGATAAGCAAAATGCGATACGTCCATACAGCGGAATATTATTCAGCTTCAGGTGGGAAGTTCTGACACCCAGTACAACCTGAATGAATCTTGAGGACATTTTGCTAAATGAAATGTCAGTCATATTTTTAAAAAATTTTATTGAAGCATAGTTTATTTGTGATATTGTATTCATTTTTTCTGTACAACAAAGTGACTCAGTTATACACGTATGTATTCCTGAAAAGTCAGTCATAAAAGGACAATTATTCTCAACAAAATGTTAGTTCAGTTCAGTTCAGTTCAGTTCAGTTCAGTTCAGTCGCTCAGTCGTGTCCGACTCTTTGCGACCCCATGAATCGCAGCACGCCAGGCCTCCCTGTCCACCACCAACTTCCGGAGTCCACTCAGACTCACGTCCATCGAGTCCGTGATGCCATCCAGCCATCTCATCCTCTGTCATCCCCTTCTCCTCCTGCCCCCAATCCCTCCCAGCATCAGAGTCTTTTCCAATGAGTCAACTCTTCGCGTGAGGTGGCCAAAGTACTGGAGTTTCATAAAATAACAATTCTCTTTCTTAATTAAAAAGGAACTTTTCTATTGACGTATAGTTGATTTACAATGTTGTGCCAATCCCTGCTGTACAGCAAAGGGACTCAGTATACACATGCATGTGCTCTCTTTTATAATCTTTTCCATTATGGTTTATCACAGGATATTGAATATAGTTCCCTGTGCTATACAGTAGGATTTTGTTGTTTATCCATCCTGTATGTAATAGCTTACATCTGCTAATCTCAGACTCCCAATCCTTCCCTTCCCCACCCTTCTCCCTCTTGGCAAACTCAAATCTGGGATCCATGTCTGTGAGTCTGTTTCTGTTTCATAGATAAGCTCATTTGTGTCATATTTTAGATTCCACATATAAGTGATATCACATGGTATTTGCCTTTCTCTTTCTGACTTAGTACGATAATCTCTAGTTGCACATGAAAGGCCAATTCTTGTATGAGGTACCTAGATGGAGAGTTAAATTCCTTGAAACAGAAGGTAGATTACCAGGAGTTAGAAGGAGGGGAGGGAATGAGGAGCTGTTGTTGAATGGGTACAGAGTTTCAGTTTGGGAAAATTAAAAAAAAAAAAAAGTTGCAGTGCTAAATAGTGGTGATGGTTGCATAACAGTGTGAATGTATTAATACTCAAATTCTGAACTGTGCACTTGAAATGGAAAATTTTATGTTAGGTGCAATTTACCACAATTTTATAAAAGGGAGTGAGGCACTTTTTATAATTAATCAATTAGCTTTGGGCTGTGCTGGGTCTTCATCTAGGTTCGGGCTTTCTCTAGCTGCATTGAGAGGGGGCTACTCTCCAGCTGCAGTGCGTGGGCCTCTCATTGCCATGCTTCTCCTGTTGTGGAGCAAGGGCTTCAGGAGTTGCAGCGTGTGGGCTCACTAGCTGTGGTTCTCCTTCTCTGCTGTGCTGTCCCCCAGCCTCAGAGATTCAGCATATGCTCTAGAAGCTGGCTAGCTTTCTCAATTCCCTGGCTTGCACATGAACTCACAGGGCACTCCCTGCCTCACTCTCCAGAGAGGTTCTTCCAGCTTCCCTGCTCACTGCCTCTTCCCTGTAGCCCCCAGATCACATTTTCAAGAAATCAGATTGGTCATCCCACCTGGGGGGTGCAGGCACATTATAAGTGTCTGGCAAGTTTATGGGCTGGTACCCCTGCCCCAGTCAGCTTTGACAGGTTAGTAGATAGCCTCCTGGGCAGTCCAGTCAGCAGGCCTCTAGCCACCCTACCCTCAATGGGCAGCAGAGATGGAGAGTCCTGAGTATGGGATTCACTGGAACAGCAGTGACCTAATAGGAACCCTTCAGCCTGACTGGATCTCTATCCATCCCAAAGTCAGCCGTCTCTCCCTCCCTTCACTGTCCCCAGAACTGCACACCATTATTTGTTATTCTGTTGCTCATGCACTCTGGAAACAATAAGTAATACATAAGGCAAGGCCTGCCTTATTCACTTTTATACACCCAAATCACCATATGGTAGCAGTCAAATGTTTGCTAATAAACTAATTAATGAGCAGATGAAAACAGAGAGTTATGGATTTGTTTTTCTTTTTTGATATTTATTTTGATTTGGCTGCACCAGGTCTTAGCTGCAGCACTTGGGATCTTTGATCTTTGTGACTTGCAGGATTGCTAGCTGTGGCATGTGAACTCTTAGCTGCGGCATATGGAATCTAGTTCCCTGACCAGGGATCAAACCCAAGCCCCTGCATTGGGAGCATGAAGTATCAGCCACTGGACCACCAGGGAAGTCCCAGAACCATAGATTTGGAATCGGAAGACCCCAGTTGAGTCACCCGAGGTTAACCTTTGTGACCTTTGAAAAAGCATCTAATTTCTCTGGGCCTCAGCCTCAAGTTCTGCAGCATAAATGGGCTAAAATCCACCAGTGGTCCAAAATGTGTTCCACTCCATCTCCGCAGAGGAGTTAAATGAGTGTCTTTCCAGCAGGATTGCTTAAAGTCTTTCACATGATAATAGAATTTACAAACCTTCCAGAGAGAGAACATTTCCCAAATGCATTTGTCCCTATAGTCCTTTAAGCTTGGACATCCTATGTGGCTTGGGCAGGGAAGATGAAACATCTGTTTGGGATGCACATAATTCTAAGGGCTGATTTAGCCTCCAAGAATTCTGACTACATATAAATCCATTTACCACCTCTGGTCTATTCACCCAGGAGAAATTGCTTTGGGTTTCAGATTGGCTACCTTTAGTTGTTTCCTGTATATATCTCTTACTCAAGGTTGTCTGAGGTTCATTTTCCTCTGTGTGTTTACCCGTGAACTGAAGGTAACCAAGGCCACTGAGTCAGATTCTATGAAGTTGTTTCTCCTTATCTCGAGGTGACGTGGTACCTCCTATTTCCAAGAAAGATAAGGCACTGACACACCAGGCTACTGCAGCAGAAAAACCACGCGAAGGCATCCGAGAGGGCAGCCATGACCTAGGAAGTCCCCTGAGTTGTCATGTCACTACCAGATCAGTATCTCGGCCATGTAATTAGTGGGAGGCATAATCGAACGTGTGGCTTTATTGTAGGAAAGTTAAGTAGCTTTCGGGCTTTCCTTGTGGCTCAGCTGGTAAAGAATCTGCTTGCAATGCAGGAGACCTGGGTTTGATCCCTGGGTTGGGAAGATCCCCTGGAGAAGGGAAAGGCTACCCACTCTATCATTCTGGCCTGGAGAATTCCATGGACGGTCCATGGGGTCGCAAAGAGGCAGACACAACTGAGCGACTTTTCACTTGCACTTACTTGCACGTAAGTACTTTCCATGACTTTGATTAGTGGTCAGATAGTATAACTGACTGGGGAACAAGATGCACTGTGAAATCAAAATACGGGGTGCTGGGGCCGCCGGAGCTGGGAAGTGCTCTCCTGTAGTAGTTTCTGGGGCTGTTCTCAGAAAGGACCTGAAACCTGGGTGCCTTACAACAAGAGTTCTCTTCAGGCCAGAAGTTTGAAGTCAGCTTGTCAACAGTACCGTATTCCTACAAAGCTCCTTGGGAAGGATCCTTCCTTGGCTTTTCCAGCTTCTGATAGCCCTAGGTGTTTTCCAGCTCTTGCCAGCATAGCTCCAATCTCTGCCTCCATCTTCACATGGCCTTCTTCCTTCTAGATCTGTGTCCAAATTTTCCTTTTCTTAAAAGGACACCAGTCCTATTGGATTGGGGGCCACCCTCATGACTTCATCTTGAGTATATTAGCAATAACCCTTTCTCCAAACAAGGTCACAGTCATAGGAACCAGAGATTAAGGCTCCAGCATATCTCTTGGGGAATATGATTCAAGACATAACACCCCTCATTTTAAGAAAATTTTGAAAGTTGTGTTGCCTCTTAAAAAGTATTTTAAGTTTTTATTTGTTAGACTGTGTTGACACAGTCAACATGGGGACATGGGGAATCTACTTCCCTGACCAGGAATAGAATCTGGGCCCCCTGCATTGGGAGCATGGAGTCTTAGCCACTGGATCACCCAGGAAATCCAAACAATAAGCATGTTCAGGGAATCCCCTGGTGGCCTAGTTGTTAGGATTCCAGGTTTTCACTGCAGTAGTCCGAGTTCAAACCCTGGTCAGGAAACTGAGATCCTGTAAGCTGTGTGGTGCAGCCAAAGGAAAAAAGCAGGTTTGGGTGTCAGCTGCATATGCTATGTTGTACTTGTCCCTCTGAGCCCTACCTGTGGACAATGACTATCTTATCTCTTCTTTTAGGCCTTCTTTTGGTTTTGAGAGAGGCGAATCCAGAGTCTAGGCACCTTCAGTATGAAAGGTAGCATTTAGGGCCAAGTATGTCCAGAGTACTTAAGACCATTTTTGCAGATGAGGGTACATCTCAAGTTACTGTAATGCAGCGCTTAGGAGCCAGCTGGGCTCTGGTTCGAATCCTGCATCCACCACTTGGTACCTGCATGGCTCTGAGCATAGCGCTCTACTACTGTGAGCTGTGGCTTCCTCATAGGGAGATGGGATTGTATCCCATCTCATGTGAGGAGGATTTTGCCCCTTGGGAGATAAGTGGCAATATCTGCAGATATTTTTGACTGTCACAATTGAGGAATGCTATTGGCATTTAGTGCATAGAGAGAGGCCAGGGATGCTGCTAAACACCCTACAACGCACAGGACCACCCCCACAACCCAGAATTATCTGGCTTCAAAGGTCGATAGTTAAAAGGTGGAGAAACCCTGTCCATTATATAGGGTTGATAACAATCTTTGAAAATAAGGCAGGCAAGGTGCCCAGTACATGCCTGGCATAGTGTCAGTCCAATAAATGGTAGGTCTACATGTTGAACAGTAGAGAGTTTGTGACAATCTCATAAAAGTATGTGAACTCATTAGAATTTTAAGAGTAGGAATAGGAAAAAGGCTCTCAAACTCAGTGTTGTCCCTGAATTATGAATTCCCAAGAAACATAAGGAATGGAAAAAATACAATTGGCTAATGCAGGTGACAAGTCATATAGAAAGGATGAAAATATTAGTGGCATGCTTGTTATGGCACATATGTTGGCCTCTTTTCCTGCATCACCTCATTTAATCCGTTTAGCAACATTAGGAGGTAAGAATCTTTATTCCCAATTTATAGGTAAAGAAACTGAGGCTCATAAGAGTTAAGATCCTATCCCTGGGTTAAGTATCTATAAGTGGTAAAGTTGGTATTTGAATCCAAGTTTCTCTGTTACCAAGCCATGACTCTCTGTTGCCCTGCCCTGACTCGTATGTAATCATTGCAACTGACAAACTTATTAGTCATGAACCCAGCAATGTGGATGCTGAGGAATGCAGCCAGGGAGGTCCTCAGGAGAATAAGGAACCTGTTGAAGGTGCCTCAACAATTTCAAAAGGTTTCTACCACTCTAAGATCTCCTCTCTTCTTCCCTGCCTTTGAATCCAGGCCCTCTTGATGGTCTATCTGGTGAAGCTGACAGCTGGACCTGGCCTGCCCTTGGGGAACGATACAAATGCTAAAAAATGAACCCATTTGCTTCCCATTAATTTCCCATGACAAATCCTATTCCCTCAGGGTCACAGAGCACCAGCATTCTACAAAGAAGAGAGCATCTATTCTAACCCGAGATGTAACAACAATAGCACAAAAGTTGGGGGTGAAAAAATGGAAGTGTACTTGTGTACAATTTTTGAATACATGTGACGTGGTAAGATATCACATGAAGGTAGACAGTGATAAATTAAAGATATACACTATAATATAAACCCTAAAACAACCACTAAAATAACGATACAAAGATTTACAGCTAATGAGTCACAAAGGAGATAAAAGGGAACAGTTCACCAAAGAAGATAAACAAATGGCCAGTAAGCACTTGAAAAGATGCTCATCACTAGTTGTCAGGGAAATGCAAATCAACACCATAGTGAAATACTGCTTTATGCCAACTAGGATGGCTATAAATGTAAAGACAGATATGAACAAATTGTGGAGAGAATGTGGAGAATTTAGAAACCTCATATACTGCTAGTGGAAATGTAGAATGGGGCAGTCACTTTGCAACAGACTGGCAGCAATTCAAATACAGAGCTGTCATTTGCTGTTGTTGTTGTTTTCCATTCACTAAGTCATGTCCAACTCTTTGCAAATGCGTGAACTGCAGCGTTCCAGGCTTCCCTGTCCTTCACTGTCTCCTGGAGTTTGCTCAAACTCACGTCTACCGTGTTGGTGATGCCATCCAACCGTCTTATCCTCTGTCACCCCTTTCTCCTCCTGCCCTCAATCTTTCCCAGCATCAGGGTCTTTTCCAAAGAGTAGGCTCTTCGCTTTAGGTGGCCAAAGTATTGGAGCTTCAGGTTTAGCATCAGTCCTTTCAGTGAATATTCAGGGTTGATTTCTTTTAGGCCTGGGAATTATCATATGACTGAGCAATTCTACTCCTAGGAATATACACAGGAGAAATGAAACATATGTCCCCACAAAACATGAATATTTGTGGTAGCATGATTCATGAAATGTCCATTAACAGATGAGTGGATAAACAAATGTGGTATATCCATACAGTGAAATTCATTTATAAAAAGGAATGAAGTATGGATACGTACTGCAACATGGTTGAACCATGAAGACATTCTACTAAGTGAAAGAAACCAGTCACAATAGGCCCATATTATATGATTCCATTTGTATAAAATGTCCAGATTAGGCAAATCTATAAAGGCAAAAAGTAGATTCGTATTTGCTTAGGGCTGGGGGAGGGGTAAGAATGGGAGGATTTGGGGGTGATAGCTAAAGGTATATGGTTTCTTTTTGGAGTGATGTTCTATAAATATGGTGATGGCTACACAATTCTGTGTATACACTAGAAATCACTGAATTACACATTTTTTAAATTGGTGAATTGTATCTCAAAAAAACTGTTACAAAAAAGTAATCAAAAGTAGGCAGAAAAAGAGGGAAAAAAGATTAAGTGGAACAAAGAGGAAATAAACATCAAGATGGACAATTTAAAGTTAATCATATCAATCATCACATTAAATTTAAACGGTCTCTATCTCATTTATACTCTAATCTAAGATCAGTTTTAATCACTTGCTTTCAAGCTATGCATCAAAGTCATCTGGAGGTTTAACAAATACCCAGAGTTTCTAATGGAATTGGTCCAGGGGTGAGGAGCCTGGGTATTGAGATTTTCACAAGTGCCCCTGGCATTCCCATGTGGTGCCAAGGGAAGAACCACTGCCTGTAAAACATGGTGTTTATACTGCAGTCTTTCTTGAATACATTTAGGGTTTTTTGCCATATCTGAGCACCATCTGGACCTGGAGATATATGACTGTATATGGGACAGCTATATCAAATCCCCAAAGGAAAACAATATAATTAAAATTTGTCTTAATATTGTTGCCTGTCAAGATTCTGAACCTGATCCCCTATGGGGATCACTGAGTCCCCTATGGAAAGAGATTACCAGGACCGAGAACATCATGGTCACAGCAGCCCTGACTTTCCCCTTAGTGATGGCCAGAAAAATGAAAAGGGAGAGATTCCCCACTGAGGGGTCCAATTGTATTTAGCTCTGTGTCTTCCCAACTGTCTCTCCCTCACCACCACTGGATCACACTTCGGGGGATGCTGTTTAAATCCTTCAAGGTTAATTTCTTAAGGAAGTCATTCCTGGAAGTAGGACTATGAGGTTAGGACTATGACTACCAGATTATCTGGCCTTACTTTCCCAATATTTAGGAGAAATGTAGCTTAAAAAGAACGGCAATGGCAATGGTGAAAAGGGAGAGAAGGTGAGAACCAGAAAAGAGCGTCATAAGTTGAACTTGGCACGGTGTTGACATTGGGGCTGGTGTTGCCAAGTGAGCCTAAAATGGGAGGCAGAGCAGAGGAGGCCCGCCTGCTGCCTGTGCGCGTATGAGCGCTGTCTCCCCTACCTCCAGCCAGAGGAACTTTCTCCTCCGGCCCATGGGCTGCTCGAAGGAGGGTCCTCACCCTGTTCACAGAAGTGCGGGCCCCAAGGGCATTGCCTGATTCCCTCCTCTGCCTCTGGAGCATTCTGAGCTAAGCAAAGTCTCCTAATTAGGCACCGAGAAATCAAAGTGCTAAGCTTTACCAAGAAGTATGTTTCAGAAACCTTCCAATTTAATCAACAATAAAGAATCAGCTATACTGTGAGAAAGCAGAAGTCTGAAACTAACTGCACATGTTGCTTTTAAGAGGAAATGAATAAAGCAAATGGGAGCTAGAGTTCCTAAGTGTGATGGTAATAATCACATCGCCTTTAAAAATTAATGAATATTATTTCCTATAATAATAATAACTCTGGGCACTACCACCAGAGGCAATGTAGAGCCTCTGACGGTAATGTTCTCCATTCTGGTACTGTAAATGAAGCCACCTTGTTCTGTTGGGACTTTGCTATAATAATCTCCAGCCAAATGCACCATAAGAAATAAAATACCACTCAGAGAGGCATTTAAGATGTCAGGGGAAATGACAAAAGCCTTCAACTGTCAGACATGAAATGAAACTATTTATGAGTCAATAGAAGATGAATTTTGTAGGGAGGAATTTGATACAAAGAAACCCAAACTGGTACTGTCAAAATTTCTTTCCTGCCTTTCAATCCACTTTCCTGGAAGAAGGCCAAGTCCACTGAAGGAAAGAAAAATAACACTTCTGGGTTCCCAGGAAGTTGTAAATTGAGGTGCCTGTTTTTAACTGCTCTTGAGTTCAGTTGTGGGGGCTCAGGCTAAGCCATTTAGTAAAACCAAAACAGATGCAGCCTTGCTTACAAGAATGAGAGCTGTTTCTTCCATATATCTCAACAGAGAAATAGGTTCTTCTGACAGCAGTGACCCCTTGGCAGATAAACTGGCACATTTACAAACAGACAAAAGGATTGCCAATGGGAAATTTTTTTTTACAATCCTTTCTATTTACTTTATTGTCATAGAAATGTTTTGATTAATTTTCTTAAAAAAACAGGACTTGGCGGGGGGGGGGGGGGGTGGGGAAGGCTTCCTCAATAGACAATCTGAATAGGTCTATATCTATTAAGGAAATTGAATCAATAACCTTCCAAAACAGAAAGCGCCAGGCCCAGACGGGTTCACCAGTGAACTCTGTCAAATAATTGTGGAAGAAATGATACCAGTTCTCTATGATTCCTTCCCAAAGATAGAAGCAGAAGAAATACTTTCTTAAATTGTTCTATGAGACCAGCACTACGCTAATGCCAAAGCCAGACAAAAACATTACATTATTTCATGCAAAGGAACATTTCTGTATAGTATCATGATGTTAGTGGAGTTGTGGCACCATTTTGAGACCAGTCATTCAGAGTTTAAAGAAAAAAAAGAATTAAATTTTTAAGTGTAGACATCATGAACTTTTTAAAAGTCAAAAATTATTATAGCTTTTCAAACTAGAAAAGAAAAGGGCACTGAATCACCCTACAGGTTTTAATTTCAAGGAAGGTAAATATCAATTGCTATAATCCACATAAACAAAAAGCACCTTAAAAAAAAACAACAGTAAATGATTCTTGAATCAGAAAAGAGTATCACTCTGCTATCTCTAGCTGTGATGGGTCCATTTCTTGCTCTGACCTCATTGTTACAGAATTCCAGACACCTATGTAGGTCCCTGGCTAGGCCAAGGTTTTTGGTCAGTCTAGCCCTGGAAGCTCGGAGAAGGCAATGGCACCCCACTCCAATACTCTTGCCTGGAAAATCCCATGGATGGAGGAGCCTGGTAGGCTGCAGTCCATGGAGTCTCTAGGAGTCGGACCTGACTGAGCGACTTCACTTTCACTTTTCACTTTCATGCATTGGAGAAGGAAATGGCAACCCACTCCAGTGTTCTTGCCTGGAGAATCCCAGGGACGGGGGAGCCTGGTGGGCTGCCGTCTCTGGGGTCGCACAGAGTCGGACACGACTAAAGGGACTTAGCAGCAGCAGCAGCAGTAGCCCTGGAAGCTAGCTTTTGGTCATCTGAGGGATTTTCAGCAAAGTTAAATTTTTTCTTCTTTAGCTTTTTGTCTATTTTGCTTACTATTCCCCTTACCCCCTTCTTTTTCTCATTTTTCTCTATCCTTTTAATTTTTCTAATTTAAAAATTTTAATCCCACTTTTATTGTGTTTTAGTTTTTATTTTTCATTTTATTTTTTTCTCACATTTTTCTTTTCAATTTCCCTCATTTTTCTTTATTTTTTCTCACCTTTTTCTTTATTATGGGGGTGGGCACTGAGCAGAATACATAATACTCCCTTCAACATGTCCATGGAGTATGAAAAACTGCTCAAGAAATCCATCATCCTCAATCTCATCAAAGGAGGCTCTTGAGAAGAAATCATAAAGGATTCATAGATCAACATGGGCCATTGGAGGGACTAATACCCTACATAGAGCCATTACCTGACCACAAGGATCCCAGGTAGACTGAGCTGATGGTGTCCATGGGCTACACATGGGGAGGGATCCATGACTTGTAGATGAGCCAGAAGTATGATGAACTGAAGTGATGGTCACCCATGTGCTCCTAGCCAACAAGGTATCTGAGCTGGAGGGCTGTATCATTACCCTGAAACTGGCTCCTTTGACTAATCTAACCAACAGCTTCCTTCATTATCTATCCTGCAAAGTATAGCTCACCCAAAGCAGCAGAGCTTCACTCCTACTCTGAGAACAGTCAGAGCAGCAGCACATGAACATCAGTGGTCTGACAGCAGGCATCAGCAGTTACGATGGAAAGCCAGCAGCAGCCAAAATACTGCCAAGCCCCCACCTGGCTGGAGAAGACCACCCCAGCACCGCCCTTGGTGTGGCCCTGTGGTCTCCCCCTGCACCCACACATCACCAGCAGCACTGGCGGAACCCCCAGATGGACCCAAACTCCCCAGAGGTATCCTCCAAAGAGAACTCCATCCACACCGGGCAGCTTAGGCAGGGTCACCACCAGAATTTGCCTGACAATGCGGCCCCAGCCTCTCTCCCAGCAGCAGCCAGGGGCCAATGGGAAGGTAAAAGCCCTTTACCTTCACCTGCACCTGTGTTTCAGGTCAATCAGAAAGAACCAGCCTGAAGCTGAAAGCCAAGCAAAGATGAAACCTCAATGAGTCCAGGCAGTGATATAAACCAGAAAGCACATCGGGAGGTCAAGTGGGCTCCCTGCACTTTACACATGATGATCACAAGATCCATGGAGCTCAGAGAGGTAGTTCAGGAGATCAGATACTAGAAGAACACATTTGCGGGTGGGAGCTGAGCTGCTGTGGGTACAGGGCCCCTCCTGGAGAGGACTTTGCGTGGTGGAGGACGCAGGTGTGCAATCTGTCTGGGCTTCACTCAGGAGTTCAGATAAGGAGATAGGCACCATCTCTATGGCCTTCAAAAGCATCGTATCCAAGATAACTGGCAGTTCAAAGGACTGCCACGGGGCACGAAGGAGACAAGAGGAGAGGACCCTGGCTGGAGCCCCAGGCCAGCCCGTGCTCTGCACCTGGATGAACTTCTGAGGCTGGACTGTTAACCCTGGGCATTTCTCCTCTTCCTTGCTCTTCTCCATCCCGTCTTCTGTGTTTGTTGGGGAGGGGAAACGGCTCAGTAGAAATAAATGCAATAAGAAAACATATTTGGGGGCTTCCCTGGGTAAACGTAGGAGACATGGGTTAGATCCCTGATCTAGGAAGATCCCACATGCCGCAGAGTGACTAAGCCTGTGCACCACAAATATTGAGCCTGTGCTCTTGAGCCTGGGAGCTGCAGCTACTGAAGTCCATGTACTCTAGAGCCCATGCTCCACAAAAGAAGCCGCCACAATGAGAAGCCCGAGCACCACAACTAGAGAGCATCCCCTGCGGTCCACAACTAGAGAAAATCCCATGCGGCAACCAAGACCCAGTACAGCCTATACAGATACATGAAACATTCTGTTTAAACATAATCAGTTTAAAAACTACCCTGCTTTATTGCTACAGCTGTCACAAGACACTCATCAACCACTGGGCAAGAAATAGGACCCTGTCAAAATTTTCTCATGACCCAGTTGAATAAAAACAAAACCCTCTTTTCTTGGGGGAAATCAAAGCCTGGTGAAACTTTCCTGAGAATGAGGCAAAGGTCAATGAGTTATAAAGGGGTCAGCATGTGGAGCCGTGACACTGTCTTTTCTTGCTGGAGAAACAAGACCTGAGGATCACATCCATATGATACACTTCACGGTGAGGCAACCACTTCAGTATTTATAAGCTTAAAACAATGCATCTGTATTCTGTCTCATGACACCCGGCCTTCTGGGTCCCCAGTCCTAACATGGGGATGTTCACGGCTCTCTTCGATTAGCTCCAGACTCACCTTCCTGGATCCTTGTTCCCCTTCAACTTCCTCCTCTCCACCCTGGGTCACATATCCCTCCTCCCTAAAATTATCCGTCTTTTCTTTTTTCCCTTTGAGTTCAAAGAGCACTCCTTTTTATTTTTTAAAGATTTCCTCCCAGTCTTTGTTGAAGTCTGACTGAAGCACACTAAACTGCATATATTTAAAGAGTACAATTCTATCAGTTTTGACATACTAACACATACAACCATGAAACCCCAAACATTTCTAGCATCCCCCAAAGTTTCCTTGCGTCCTTTTTTAACCCATTAATCCTATCCCAAGAAACTGCTGATCTGCTTTCTCTGTATATAGATTAGTTTGTATTTTTCCATGGAATCATAAAATATTTAGTTTTTTTTTTTGGGTGGGGGCGTGGCTTTCAGTATGGTTTTGAGAGTCTTCAATATTGTGGGTTCAGTTCAGTTCAGTTCAGGTCAGTCGCCCAATAGTGTCTGACTCTTTGTGACCCCATGAACCACACCATGCCAGGCCTCCCTGTCCATCACCAACTCCCGGAGTTCACCCAAACTCATGTCCATCGAATTGGTGATGCCATCTAACCATCTCATCCTCTGTCATCCCCTTCTCCTCCTGCCCCCAATCCCTCTCAGCATCAGAGTCTTTTCCAGTGAGTCAATTCTTCACATGAGGTGGCCAAAGTATTGGAGTTTCAGCTTTAGCATCAGTCCTTCCAAAGAACACCCAGGACTGGTCTCCTTTAGGATGGACTGGTTGGATCTCCTTGCAGTCCAAGGGACTCTCCAGAGTCTTTTCCAACATCACACTTCAAAAGCATCAATTCTTCAGCGCTCAGCTTTCTTCACAGTCCAACTCTCACATCCATACATGACCACTGGAAAAACCATAGCCTTGACTAGATGGACTTTGGTGGCAAAGTAATGTCTCTGCTTTTGAATATGCTGTCTAGGTTGGTCATAACTTTCCTTCCAAGGAGTAAGCATCTTCTAATTTCATGGCTGCAGTCACCATCTGCAGTGATTTTGGAGCCCCAAAAAATAAAGTCTGACACTGTTTCTACTGTTTCCCCATCTATTTGCCATGAAGTGATGGGACCAGACGCCATGATCTTAGTTTTCTGAATGTTGAGCTTTAAGCCAACCCTTTCACTCTCCTCTTTCACTTTCATCAAGAGGCTTTTTAGTTCCTCTTCCCTTTCTGCCATAAGGGTGGTGTCATCTGCATATCTGAGGTTATTGATATTTCTCCCGGCAATCTTGATTCCAGCTTGTGCTTCTTCCAGCCCAGCATTTCTCATGATGTACTCTGCATAGAAGTTGAATAAGCAGGGTCACAATATACAGCCTTGACATACTCCTTTTCCTATTCTGAACCAGTCTGTTGTTCCATGTCCAGTTCTAACTGTTGCTTCCTGATCTGCATATAGGTTTCTCAAGAGGCAGGTCAGGTGGTCTGGTATTCCCATCTCTTTCAGATTTTCTAGAGTTTATTGTCATCCACACAGTCAAAGGCTTTGGTATAGTCAATAAAGCAGAAATAGACGTTTTTCTGAAACTCTTTTCCTTTTTCCACGATCCAGCGGATGTTGGCAATTTGATCTCTGGTTCCTCTCCCTTTCCTAAAACCAGCTTGAACATCTGGAAGCTCACAGTTCGCTTATTGCTGAAGCCTGGCTTGGAGAATTTTGAGCGTTACTTTACTAGTGTGTGAGATGAGTGCAATTGTGTGGTATTAACAGTTTTTTCTTTATTACTGAGTACTATTCTACTATATGGATGATATACCACAATTTGTTTATCCATTCTCTACTGGTGTATTTAGGTTGTTTCTGGGTTTTTGCTTTATAGTAAAGTTCCTATTAAAATTCATGTATAAGACTGGATTTATGCTTACATTTCTCCTTGGTAAATACTTGGGAATGGAATTGTTGGGGTTTTCCCTGGCGGCTCAGATGGTAAAGAATCTGCCTGCAATGCAGGAGACCTAGGCTTGATCCCTGGGTTGGGATGGTCCTCTGGAGAAGGAAATGGCTGTCCACTCTAGTATTCTTGCCTGTAGAATCCCATGGGTAGGGGAGCCCACCAGGCTATAGTCTATGGGGTCTCAAAGAGTCAGACATGAGCGACTGATATTTAACTTTTCATGCTAGATGTATGTTGAGCTTTTTAAGAAATTGCCAAACTGATTTCCAAAATGGTTGTATCTTCTCACACTGCCACTAGAAATGTATGCGAGTGTCAATTGCTCCACACTCTCACCAACATTTGGTATAGTCAATCATTTAAAATTTAGCCATCCTGTTGTGACTTTTGCTTGTTTCAGTGCACAGTAGTTTAGCTACATTTTGGCTTTATTTATTTTCATTCTTTCTTTTTTAGGACTTTTATTTATGTGGCTGTGTCAGGTCTTACTTGTGGCATGCAGAATCTTTAGTTGTGGCTTGCAAACTCTTAGCTGTGGCAAGTGAACTCTTAGTTTCAGCATGTGGGATCTAGTCCTGGGATCAAACCCAGGACCCCAGCATTGGGAGCGTAGAGTCTTAGCTACTGGACCACCAGGAAAGTCCCTGGCTTCATTTCTAAAAGGTGGAACATACACTTCTGTTTATAGGAAACAAAACCAGATTATGTTTGCTGTGCCAGTGAAGTTAATAGTTTCCCTCTTATCCTCCAAAGTGTTCTAGATTAAACAATAAAAATGTTCCAGCCCAACTAACAATGCCCCTAGGCTGTCCATCCATAGCCACAAAAGCCCATTAAGGCATTCTGATCAACAAAGATTTCTCCCTCCTCTTAAGATATTTTCAGGTTAAATTTTTTTTTTTTCTTTATCACAACAGAATTACAGGAGGAAAGGAGTAGCATAATGTAGCCTAGTGCTAGGGTGAGGAAGCAAGTAGAGGAGATAAAGAGGGTCAGACAAGATCCTGTTGGCTTTTGGGCTGCACACAGTCATGAGGAACATAAGTAAGATCTATTCCCTAACTTTCCCCCACAAATGCCCTTTTTTTGTCTAGCTAGTTTGACTTGGATTTCTGTCATCTGCAATTAAGAGTCCCAACCAGTATACAAAGAAAGGCAACAGCGTTTTGTCAAGTCTTGCTTGGCTCACATTTCACCTCTGAACTATCTCTGCCTTCCCTGAGAGTTTTTTTTTTTGCTGACCTAGCCTGAGGAATTTAAAGCAGAAACATCGGTCACATTGATTGGGGATGAAACTTCAGAGGTCAATGAACACCCAGGATCAAAGTATTCAGTGGTACCACCTCATGGTTTGTTTAACTGAATCTCCATGGGGTCGCTAAGAGTCGGGGACGACTGAGCGACTTCACTTTCACTTTTATGCATTGGAGAAGGAAATGGCAACCCACTCCAGTATTCTTGCCTGGAGAACCCCAGGGACAGAGGAGCCTGGTGGGCTGCCGTCTATGGGGTCGCACAGAGTCGGACACGACTGAAGCGACTTAGCAGCAGCAGCAGCTCCATGTATTCGCTGTAATACAGCCGACTCTTTAATTTTTAAACTGTCGTTCCATTTCCAACTAGCATGTTCTTCCTGCTTAATAACTAGATTTAATTCTTACAGAAAATATCCGTATTTACTCAGAGCGCTAAACGTGCAAATGAGCAACGCAGCAAGTGACCTACGCGAACACAACTAACCGGCGGTGTCCGCCCTCTCTTAGTAGCATAGAGTTGCTAGGGTTGTATGTAAGCAGGGTAAAGGTAATACACAAGAGGAAGAAAAGAGGAGGACGAAAGAGGGCGGCGGAAGATAAAAAGTTCCCATTCAGTCCTCGAATGTTCTCAGAACACAGGCTAGGCTCCGGACCCGTAGGTGTGCCTCCCACACAGGGAGTGTCTTCGCCCTGTCCCCACTGCCCCAAAGACGGACTAAATTTGGGCTGATGGCCCGGTAGCGTTTGCCGCACCCCTAGCTGCAGCCCACCGAAAAGCTGTCGGGAGTCCCGTCTCGGGCGAGACTAAAAACCCTCTATGCCGTGCACCCAGTCTTTGGTCCGTGATAGCAACCTGAGCTCGGGGGCAGCGGACCGGAGAACAGCCTTCGGTTGACCAGCCGCTGCACGGGTGGCGTCGGCCCCGCCTCTTCAGCCTCTAAGCCTCGCCTCCACGCTCCTGGGGCCCGCCCCCTTCCGCCCAGACCCTGCTTCTGCTTTCGGGGTTCCATCACCACCTCTTCGCGCTGGGGCCAGCCCTCTCGCAGCATAGCCCCGGCTCTCACACTCTTGGGCCTTGCATTCCACCATCTCGCGTCCTGGCACCGCCCCCGCGCCCCGCGGCCCCGCCTCCTGAACATCAGGGCCCGCCCCACGCTCTCGGGTTTGACGCCCTGGTGTCCGGGCTAGAGCTCCGGCCCCGCCCCCACGTGCCCTCGGAGTCCGGGGGAGGGTTGGCGCTCACGAGGAGGCGTGGCCGTAGTGCGGGAGGAGGCGCGGGCCTGGCGGCCGGGACTTTGGCTTTGACACAGACGGCGATAGGCGGCTGTGGCTTTGGTGCTGGGCTCTGGACCCGATTCTTGCGATCCCGCGTCCAAGTCGGGGGAAGGACTTTTCGTTTGGATGAACGCAACTGCGGCAGCGCCGCCAGTCCTGGTGCAGCCGCAAGACCTGGTGCAGCCGCAGCGGCCGCATTTCACCGCCGCTGCCGCCTCCGCGAAGCCCTGCAGCTCCTGCCGGTTCTGGGAGAGCCACTCAAGAGTTTTCTCCAGCAGAAACAGCTGGGACGCGCGGCCCGGGGTGGCGTGGGAGGGATCCCGCGACCAGCCGCTGATCAGCACTTGCGCCGGCGCTGTCCCGGGCTGGGCTCAGGCTTCGGAGCCGCAGGTGGAAGGAGGACGCCCCGAAGGAGCAGCTGAGAGGTGGGGCGCTAGGAACGGCGCCGAATCTGGTAGAGGAAGATAAACCCTTTCTCCGTGCCCGCACTAGTGAGGATGGAATTCCAAAGTTGCTGGTGGTGCTGAGTGTCAGGAGCAGGGCCCGTGGGGATGCCCACTTCCTTTTGCCTGAGAGTTTAAATACGAGCGACTGGAGGCGGGGAGATGGCCCCAGTGCTGTAAGAGTTGAGAGGCAAGGAGGAGAGGTGTAGGCTGGTGGGGATAGGTCTCTTTCCAGAAGAAGCTGCTTATAGCGTTTTTGACCCTAACGTGATAAAAATTGAGCTTCACTAGAGGAAAATCCTCATGGGACAGCCCCCTTATGTGTGTTTTCTGAGGTTCACAGACATCAGCCCTGGACTCCTGGCTAGGAATCCCAGCTGTAGGTAGGGAGTGCTAATGCAAACTGATTAACTGATTCAATCGATTTGTGTTTGTTTTCCAGGTGGCCAAGTGAAAGGTAGTTTTGGACACTCGGGCAGGGTTATTTAATGTTTGTCTAGGTAACCATTTCATGCCCTGAATCCTGCACCTTCCCTTCTGTGCCTGTGAGGTCTACTGGGCTTCCTCCCTAGCCAAAAGGCTTCCTGGACTCCTGATCCTGCCATGGGGAGCACGCTGGGCTGCCACCGCTCCATCCCCCGGGACCCCTCGGACCTGTCCCATAGTCGCAAGTTCAGCGCAGCCTGCAACTTCAGCAACATCCTGGTCAACCAGGAGAGACTTAACATCAACACCGCCACGGAGGAGGAGCTGATGACCCTGCCTGGGGTGACGCGCGCGGTGGCACGGAGCATTGTGGAGTACCGCGAGTACATCGGTGGCTTCAAGAAAGTGGAGGACCTGGCACTGGTCAGTGGCGTGGGCGCCACCAAGCTGGAGCAGGTCAAATTTGAGATCTGCGTGAGCAGCAAGGGCAGCTCGGCGCAGCACTCCCCCAGCTCCCTGCGGAGGGACTTGATGGCCGAGCAGCAGCCTCACCACCTGGCCGCCGCCGCTGCCGTGCCCCTCACCCCGCGTGTCAACATCAACACAGCCACCCCGGCTCAGCTCATGAGCGTGCG
The DNA here is from genome assembly GCF_042477335.2 of Ovis canadensis. Taxonomy (NCBI): domain Eukaryota; kingdom Metazoa; phylum Chordata; class Mammalia; order Artiodactyla; family Bovidae; genus Ovis; species Ovis canadensis. The sequence goes on along the minus strand of NC_091248.1, from coordinate 75,988,714 downwards.
GGGCCTCACGGAGAAGATGGCCGTCAGCATCGTGGACTACCGCCGTGAGCACGGGCCCTTCCGCAGCGTCGAGGACCTGGTGAGGATGGGTGGGATCAATGCCGCCTTCCTGGACAGGATACGGCACCAGGTGTTTGCCGAGAGGTCCAGGCCTCCGTCCACCCACACCAACGGCGGTCTGACCTTCACCGCCAAGCCTCACCCCAGCCCCACCTCGCTAAGCTTGCAGAGTGAAGACCTAGACCTGCCTCCTGGGGGGCCCACGCAGATCATCTCCACGAGGCCCTCGGTGGAGGCCTTTGGAGGCACGAGGGACGGGCGGCCTGTGCTGAGGCTGGCCACCTGGAACTTGCAGGGCTGTTCAGTGGAGAAGGCCAACAACCCCGGGGTGCGAGAGGTGGTGTGCATGACCCTCCTGGAAAACAGGTGAGGATAAGAACCAGCAAGCGCATTGGGTATGAAGGCAGCTCTCGCATGGCCTCATCTGTGCATGCAAATGAGTGGATTTGGGGGCCTGTATGGAGAGGGCAAGATTTTTAAATCAGTGGGCTTGAGGCCATAGCCAATATGGTGCAGTATTCTGAGTGGCTGAACTCTCCTACTCCAGAATTTTCTAAATAGAGCCATCTGGACTTGAGGTCTGTATCTTGAAGATGGTATATCTGAGGTTAATTCCTAAATTTGGGGTCAGTGGAGACTGTATTAGTGTTACTGCTTTGGAAAATGTTTGACTCCCAAGACTTCATGGGGTTTACACCAGATGAGGCACTCAGAGCCTGGGAACTCAGAGCCATGGGTGAAAGAGCTACTCAGAGTTATTTTTTTTTTTTTCCTTAGGAGGCAAAGTCACATTTCTTCTACCAAATATGCTTATTTTGTGTCCAGAAAAAAAACCTTTGCAAAGACCAGGTGTTTGCAAACATACAGGCTATGTAAATATATTTACCAAAATGCTACAAATGAATCACCCTTGATTCTTTTTCCTTATTTAGCCTGAAGGTGGTTTTTAGGCCCACAGTTACAGCCCCAAATATATGTAAACCTCCCCTATCCGAGGGCCAGCAAAGGCCAAGCTGATTGTATGCTAAACACTGCCCGGATTTCCACATTTGAACCACAGAAGAAGAGAGTTGTATGATGCCCTCTTATCACTGAGTGTTTACCTTATTCACCACGCTACTCTCTGTGGGAACTTCCATTGACACTCCCTAAAACAAAACAGTATTATTGTAGCAGTAACTCCTGCTGTTAGTGAAATAGTGCATTATATAACACAATCAACTTTGGGAAGGAAAGAAATATTTCTAATAGTCCCTTCCAGGGCAAAACCCAAACTCATGTCCATACGGATCCTGCTCTGAAGGGAATTGGCCCTGCCACCATTCCACACCACCCCCCACCCCGCGCCCACTTCTGCCTTGAGATGCAGTATGCTTGGAACCACGCGCTGTTTTTTTTGCATTGGGTTGTTGGTGACATGAAGTGAGTTCTCAGCGGGAAATCACAGTGCATTGTAGCAGAACATCAGGAAAAATAAGTGAGGAGAAAACCAGGTCAAAGCATTTCCCTGGCACTGTCCCACTGGCGTGCTCCATCACTGAGTGTTAGGAACCACTCAGGGAACGGGACCTGGGGAACCTGAATGCACTTCCTGCAACTCCACATCCTCTGTTTTGCATCACAACTCAACGCCTTTCGCAAAATCATGTAGTCCACAGGGGAGAACAGGAGTCAACCCAGGAGATACCTGTGCGGAATGCCTGGACAATTGTTCCTTTCATCCATGGGCACATGGCTGTACGTCTGGGCAAGGAGAAGGGAGGCAGAGGGCTGACTGTTTAATTCCTATTATGAGTTTTCTTCAGGCTTAGTTTGGGGATGGAGGAGGATGAATCAGGAGCTGAAGTTGCCCCCATGGGGATGACCGATTAGGTAGCCCTTGCCCACTTACCATGACAGATTCAAGTGTGGTCTCTGGAAACCAGCATTAGCAACTGCCACAGGAACCTTGGGTTTTCCACAACCTCTGGGTGGTTCTGATACGCAATAAAGTTAGCACCCTGTTGTGCTGTGTGTTGGCAGTCAGATGTCCCGTGGGCTGCTCTGTGAACATTTTCCTGAAGTGTCTTTTCTGACAAGTCCGGTGAGTCCAGGCAGCGCTTTCTAGGTATATTTTCTTTGATGGTTCCAATCATCCTTGTAGTTATTCAACCATGTGATGGTCTTTTTGGACAGAGCTTGAAGGGCTTACTTAGGTCCTAGAACAGATGAATGTGAAGGGTGGAAAATGGGAGAGTGAGCAGCAAACAGCCGACTTCAGAGTGGGCTCCAGTCTGCGGTGCGGACTGGGGCAACCAGGAGCACCGAGAAAGAGCGGTAACTTGCCCAGTGAGGGATTTGTCCTGGTGTCTCTTCTTTAGATTTCCTAGGGGGTGATGCTTTGTTGAAGACAGTTGACTATTGTCCTCAAGTGAGAGTTTAGGAAGAGCTTACCCAGAAGGGTGAGCTTACCCAGAATGGTGCAGAAGGGAGCATCTGGCAGCCACTTTAAATGTGACCCGTGTCGCCATCATATTTCTCACTCTTGGCCACATCTGTTGTCCTGTGGGTTGGTGTTTCTTTTTGCCTGTTCATGATGTGTTCAGTGTTCTGGGCACTCTAAGCAACTTGTTAGTGTTTGGTAAACCTGAAGTAATTGGCCTGACTCCCTGCAGAACGGGAATGGATCCATTGGTTTAGGGCACTGAAAGATGCCTGGTTGTGACAAGATCACATGTCCTCAAAACAGCAGTGTGCATTCTCCAAGAGCTGTGTTCATCCTGATTCACAAAATTATCTCACATTCGAATTGATCCTTTTATTAGCAAGAGGAAAGAAATTTAATTTGAGCAAGAATGGATGCAGGTAATTTTGGGGGTGCTGTTTATATATATATATATATACACACATGCACATATACATATATATAATATATATATTATAGTAGTTATGTGACTTTTGAATGTGCCTTTGTATTTTCACAGCTTTCTCAGTAACTCTGGGAAGTAGGTAATGCATGCTTTTATTATTGAGTCTCCATCTTTGAGTAAGGAAACTAAGACCAAAGAAGTTAAGTGACTTGCCTCTATCCCACAGCTCATTATTATGTCAGCTGGGACTAGGACCCAGAACCTTCTGACTTTAGACCTGTGCTCTTTGCAAGTGTGCTGTTTTATAAGCACCTTACTTTTATCCTGCCTCTTGTTCAGACATTCCACACTCTGCCTAACCAGGGGCATTTGCCAAATTGTGTACTAGTCCTATTTTCATACATTAAATTCATTGTAAAGAAAAAAAGAAAACCCCCAGCTCCACCTCTTTATGTGTTAAATTGGTGAAATTCCTTAACTTCTCGAAGTTCAGGTTTTCCATATGATAAATGTAGCTAATGTAAAACACACACATACACACAGAGGAACACAAACCCTTAGGCACTTTTTTTGCAAAGGGAATAGCTGGCCCTTGTTTTCCTCTCTGTGGGTTTGTGTGTGTTTTCTTAGACTAAAGCATGCCTGGCTGAGACTCTTAACAGGATGGAGTCTTTTCTGGCCCTGGGATGCTGCTGCCTTAGTGGACAAGTGTGTATGAGCTACGAGAAATCATGTTTTGCACATGCAGCCTGAGATAGGGCAGAAAGCTCAATAATCGCGATTACCAGGAACCTTCAAGGATGTCACGCTGTGGCACACAACTGCCAGGTTTCATCAGATCCCTTTGCCGAGTGTCAACCTTAGGCAATGTTTTTCCTTGTTTTCAGGATTTATGGAGCAAGTCTAAAAGAGGATTGCTCCTGCTAAATACTCTTGCAGAATTTAATGGTAGCCCACATATGGAATGAAGATTGTTTATGTTATTCTCTTCCGGTTTTATTGTGATATAGTTGACATGTAGCACTGTAGAAGTTTAAAGTATGCAGCATAATGATTTGACTTACAGACGTTATGCAGTGATGACCACAATAAGTTAGTGAAAATCCATCATCTCGTATAGGTACAAAATCAAAGAAATAGAAAAAAAAAAAACATTTTTTCCTTGTGATGAGAGCTCTTAGGATTTACTCTCCTAACAACTTTCATGGATTACATGCAGAAGTGCTAATTATGTTCATCATGTTATGCATTGTCTCACTAGTACTTTTTCACCTTTTAACTGGAAATTTGTGCTTTTTGACTACCTTCTTCCAACTTCCCCTCCCTGTATGCCTCACCTCTTATAACCACAGATCTGATCTCTTTTCCTAGGAGTTTGTTTTTTGAAGTGAGCTTGACCTATAGCACTAAGTTAGTTCCTGATGTACCACATAATGACTCAATATCTCTATATGTTTCAAAATGATCACCATGATAAATCTAGTTATGATCTGTCATTGTACAAAGATACTGTATGAAATGATTGATTGTATTCTCCACACTGAACACTGTACTTGTGACTCACTTTTGTAATTTGAAGTTTCTACCTGTTAATCTCCCTCACTTCTCTTCTCCCCCGCTTCCCCTCTGACAACTGTTGGTTCTCTGTATCTATGACTCTGTGTTTAGCTATGTTTGTTAATTTGCTCTGTTTTCTAAATTCCACGTATAGTAGTAATAGTTTAGTCGCTAAGAGTCCTACTCTTGCGACCCCGTGAAGAGTAGCCTGCCAGGCTCCTCTGTCCTTGGGATTCTCCAGGCAAGAATACTGGAGTGGGTTGCCATCCCTTCTCCAGGGAAATTGCACATATGGTATTTGTCTTTTTCTGTCTGACTTATTTCACTTAGCATAATATCCTCCAAGTCCATCCATGTTGTTACAGATGGCAAAATTTCATTCTTTTCATGGTTGAGTAATGTTCCATTATGTGTGTGTGTGTGTCTCTATGTCTATAGAACATCTTTATCCTTTCATTTATCAGTGGGAACTTAGGTTGCTTCCATATCTTGGTTATTGTAAACATTGCTCCAGTGAACATACAGGTACATATATCTCTTTCTTTGGATCTGGACCCTGCAGTGGAATTGCTGGATCACACAGTAGTTCTAGTTTTAGTTTTTTTGAGGAACTTCCATGCTGTTTTCCGTAGTGGCTATGCCAATTTACATTCCTACCAACAGTGCCCAAGTGTTCCTTTTTCTTCACATCCTTGTCAACATTTGTTATTTGTAGTCTTTTTGATGATAGCCATTCTGACAGGTGTAAGGAAATATCTCATTGTGATTTTAACTTGCATCTCCCAATAATTAGTGACTTTGAGAAGGTTGTTTGAATTTTACTTTTTGGTTTTTGCTGAGGAATTGTTCAATTTTGAACAGTCCATTTGGTTTCTGAAAGCATAAGCACTGTAGGAGCTGACAGATACTCTCCAGAAAAAATGAGAAGCTTAGCATCCCACTTGCACATTTTCCCATGGTCTTCATCAGAAGGGAATATGAGTGTCAAAGTCTCGAGCCTTTTAATGGTCTGAATCTGTTTTCTTGCCTCATACTTGTTTGTGGTATCAAAGCACAAGGTGACTTAGTGCATGACAGCACACACTCCTCGTGAAAAAAGGGATTTTAGTTTGTCAGACTCAATAGGCTCAGTACAAACACTGCCCATCTTGTTCTTTGATTCATTCATGGAAAAACACATATTGAATGGCTGCTGTGTATATATATATGCTAAATTTGGGAGTCAGACTGGCCCTGCTTTTAAACCAGGTTTAGCAAATGTGAACCAGCTTTTATGGCTCAGCCTCAAAACATTTGGAAAATCCACACATTTTATCAGAAGTCACTGAGTAGGACTGATACTGGGTTGAATTTTTAATAAGAGTAATGGGCTCATCCTGAGGGACTGAAAGTTGGTGGATGCAGCCAGACATACCATCTGGGGGCAAAGTGCCCAGCAGTTGCCTTAAAGTAGGAATTGTGAAACCTATTTTGACAGCTGTGGAAACGGAGGCTCAGAGAGATTAAATAGCATCCGTGTGGCCTTCAGAAACGAAGATGTTGGAATCAGTTTTGAAGGCAGGCATGTTTGATTTCAGAGCAGGGAACGAAGGTATCTCTTCCCAAATTCCATGGCCTTGACTGACCCTCACCCACCTGCTCTTTCCTCCCTCTCTTGGGCCTCAGGCTGGCCAGGCATCCGAGCTTTACCTAGACTCTCAGGCTGCTGGAGACCTCTGCTCCCTTCCTGTTTTTGTTCCTCTGAAGGACAGGGCTTTGGGCCAGAGGTGGAGCACTCCAGAGGGTGCCAGGTTCCCCCCCCCCCCCCGCCCGGCCTTGCACTGGGACCCTCAAATGTGAGTCTGTGACCTTGGCTCCACTCCAAGGCTGAGTTCCGGTTTTCTGAGCCAGGGAGCTCTGGGTTTCCAGAAAGAAAGGTGGTCAGTAGTAAGACTGCTGAGGATTAATGAGAGAAGAGGGTGTGAATGAAGGGAAGGCCTGGGGTGGGCAGACACAGGGCTTATTTCACCAAAGGGACAGCTCTTTCTTTTGTCATTCCAGAAAGCTGGGCCCATTGCGATCTGATTTGTAGTGGGGGAGGGGGTGTGTGTTGAAACTATTGATTCTTCTAGAAGATAATCACTCCTTTATTATTTATTCATTCAACAGAAATTTTTTGAGCTCTCACTAAGTACCAGGCTCTGGTAATAAAGTGTAGGATAAGACAAAGCCAGTGCTCTTATAGAGTTTCCATTTTAGGCAGGAAGACAGACAAGTCAGTACACAGATAAATGCCTACAGATAGTGGTGAAAGCTGAGGGTGATGGAGGCTTGCTGAGTAGATGGGGGTAAAGGAAGCCTCATCTGAGGAGCTAAGGAGCCAGGCATGGAAGAAGTTGGAGGAAAGAGTGCTTCACTAGAGGAACCAGCAGGTGCAAAGGCCCTGAGAGAGCTTGCTTCAGACAGAAAGCCGGAGTTCCGGGAGTGAGGGTGGCTATGGTTGCAGAGGGAGGCAGGGCCAGGTGGGTGGGGCCGCAGAGGATTAGAAGCAGAAGTTGATGAATTAGCTGTTATCAGATTGTTCTGTCTGCTGGGGGGTCTCTTGGAGTGTGTCCTAGGAGCTAAGTGAGGCTACTAGAATACAGGCTGAAAAGGATGGTGACAGGGGAGCAGAAGTGGGTGGCGATAAGATCTTTTAGAGACAAAAACTGAAAAGACTTGCCTATGTTTGGGATATCATGGAGATTAACTGGGTAGATTGCTAGAAGACAGGCTCAGAGGCATTTAAGAAATCTGGAGGCTGACTCACATGCCTCTGCGTTACGTTGGCATGATGCAGCTTGGTGACCTTACCCCTCCGTCTGCTGTTGCCTCACTCTGGACAAGTGTGGGATCTTGGTCCACAGTGGATGGAGAAAGAGGCCACGAGGTCCTCTGTGTAGACCAGGTGCTGGACTGCACCCCATGGGCTGAGAAGGAGCCTGGGGACAGTGACAGAGACATCAGTGAATAATTGGACAAGGATCTTACACAAAGGGTCCTGGAGCGACACTCCACCTTGTGTGGCAGACTGCAGGGCAAGACATGAGAGCAGCCTTTGGTACTTAGGGGAGAAGCAGGCTACCATTACAGGGAAGAATTGAGGTCAGGTGGGCTCATCGGTTACCAGGGACTAGTTAAGTCCCATATGAAGAGGATTGGGTAGACATGGGTGGAACAGATTGGTCGAGCTGGGATATACAGAGCAGGAGAACAGCTGTATTAAATGCTGCTGCTGCTGCTAAGTCGCTTCAGTCGTGTCCGACTCAGTGCGACCCCATAGACGGCAGCCCACCAGGCTCCCCCGTCCCTGGGATTCTCCAGGCAAGAACACTGAGTGGGTTGCCATTTCCTTCTCCAGTGCATGAAAGTGAAAAGTGAAAGTAAAGTCGCTCAGTCGTGCCCAACTCTTAGTGCCATGGCCTAACCATATATTTGTGCTGTGCTGTGCTTAGTCGTGTCCAACTCTTTGCAACCCCGTGGATTATAGCCCACGAGGCTCCTCTGTTCGTGGAATTTTCCAGGCAAGAATACTGGAGTGGGTTGCTATTTTCTTCTCCCAGAGGATCTTCTTGAACGAGGGATTGAACCCATATCTCTCATGTCTCCTGCATTGGCAGGCAGATTCTTTACCATTGTACAACCTGGGAAACCCCAAAAGACATTTACAGAAGTTAAATTCAACGTGGATTGAATTTAAGTGTACTTACCTAGTGAGGTCAGAGGCATAGGGTGACATCAGGGAGCTCACAGTCTCACAAGGAGACACATACCCAGGTGCTTACCGGGCCCATGTCTGTTTTGAAGAAAGAGGTCAAGCTTAAGCCCAGGGGTCTGGTACCTGTCTGCCTGGCTCTGGAGGTGGATGGAGAACTCAGCATAGGCAAAGGATGTGGGGGCAGGATCAAGGTGGTTGGAAAGGAATTAGTCTGGAGGGGAGGCCAGGGTCTGAGCAGCAGGAGTGGTGGCCATCAGGGTGAAGGTGAATATCAGCAGCTCCCCACGCAGTCATCAGGTGAGGAGTAGAAGTCGGTCAGTTCCCGACTTGCATGGGCTCAAGGTGTGAACCATTCAGACGAGGAGCTCTATGGTAGAGAATAGCATTGCGGTATGTGTTATTTTTATTTCAAAATTACCCAATCTTACAAAAGATTTTGTCCCAGAGTTCGAAACAATCTCTGCCAGTAACAAAATCATGCATTTCACTGATATTTGGTGTGTTCCTCATGGACACCCTGGTCTTTGTGTTGTCATGTACTGCTGAGTGGAAATTCCACACCTGTGACTCTTTTCAAAACATTCAGGATATTATGCAGAAATGCCCTGCTCTGCTTGCAGGCTTATAGTTCTCAACAGAGATTTAGGAACCTAGAAACTTGCCTATCCTATTCCTGATGACAGTACACAGGCCTCATCTGGACAGCAGTTCTTATTGTAATGTTTTGATTGACAACTGCCAAACAACTGGACTCCAGCGGATAGGAACCCTGGGGAGATGTGCTCAGAGTAAGCAGTTCTCTTTATCGAAAGTGCTGACTCCTTCTACTAAACTATTGGGGAAAGAAACCCTGAGTTTTCTTTACTGAGTACAGCTCTCTACCTCTGTTGCTTTGTTGTTTGTTTCCAACAAACCGTTGTTTCTAGAGAGTTCTATTTTGATTCAGCCATTACCTGATTAAGCTGTTAAGCTGGGCCTTCAATTACTTTATCTAGAGGCTGCTGTAAACTCCTGAAATGCGATGCTGAAGCCATGAGAATGTTGTTACGTGGCCACGTTGAAGGTTGTGTGTGTTTGGGGTGTGGTTTTATTGTGTTGCAGGGATCTGAATCCTATTTGCTCACCTAAAAGCTAGAGAATGAAATCAGTACTTGGTCTTTCTGAACTAATGCTGAATTTGTGGTGTCTTTTAAAGTGGGAGATGTTAGATAAAATTGCTGTTTTAAAAAATACTGATCCAATTATCTATTACAAAAAAAAATTGTCTAGAATGTGTTTTTATTAAGCAAATTGAGTCTGACTTAAATATTTTTGCATTCTCTCTTTTCTTAAATGAGGAAAAAGTAAGTTTTAGTGGCCTCTCAATATCAGTGATTGGGCTTCCCAGGTGGCTCAGTGGTAAAAAAAAAAAATTCACCTGCAGGAGATCTAGGAGACTCAGGTTCAATCCCTGAGCTGGGAGGATCCCCTGGAGGAGGAAATGGCAACCCGCTCCGGTACTCTCGCTTGGAAAAATCCCACGGACGGAGGAGCTTGGTGGGCTACAGTCCACAGGGTCGTGGAGAGTCAGACACGACCGCCAGTAGATTTGGGGCTTCGTCTCTCTGTGTTTGGTGGGCGACCTCTGCAGCTGCAGTTCATTGTCTTTTTACTGGTGAGTTCTTTGCAGAGTTGCAAAGTCGTTTTTAACTTGACTCATTTTAAATGTCAAAATACTGCATGTCCCTCCCGCCTCATAATGGTACTTGTGTTCAGTGTCCACAGCTGTGGTAGCAGTAGTTGCACTAAGAACAGGAACAGTGATAGTTAACACTGATAGTTGGCTGTGGCTGATGTCCAGGGCTAAGTAGCTTTCCTTTGGGTATCATCATCAGTCCTCCTACACGTGCAGAAGTGATGGCTCAGGGAGGTTGAGTAATTTTCCCCAGGGTCACACAACTTTCAGGTGATGGAGCTTGGATTATAACCTAAGCAATTAGATTCCAAGGTGTGATGATAAAGTACTTAATTCACTAATGCTTTTCCACAACTTTGGGATTTATTCATCACGCCAGTCTTTTTATTTGACTAAGTGCTCTCTCACCAACTTGATTCGAGTTTCATAGTCGTGATCTTTCATAAGTATGCTAACGACATTATCATCGTGTGTGTATATCCAGTATTTCTTCGTTCAAAGTGGAGCAAGGATATTTGCAAAGCAATCTGAGTGTGGAATACTACATTTTTACTGCTTTTCAGTCTTTTACAATCATCTTGCCCACACCTGTTTTTACAGCAGTTTCTTCAGACAATTTGCCTTCATAGAAGCTTTCCAAACATTCATCTTCCTTTTCTTAGAAGCAACTTCTCTTTCTGCTCAGACTCCTGTTTCCACAGCCGATGTCACGGTTAGGAGACCACAGCAATATGCATAATGGGCATGAACAAGTCTGGGGACAGACCCAGCTGAACCTGGGTGAGCATGTGAGAAAGGGGAATTCATCAACTGGGAGAGCTCACTGTGGCATGAGTGCCCAGCTCTCAGCGTGTTGGATGAAGGGAATGAGGACAGTCTGCTGAGCGGGTCCCTTGGGCAGAGGCTGGTTAGGAGAATCTCTTTTGTGTTTTTAAGGACACAAATACCTGGCCCAAGTTACGTTACTTCTGTAGTCTAGAGACTGTATTTGCTGTGGATATATTGGCCAACCCAACATATTATAGACCCCTGGCAGTAACTGAGGGTTGTTACTGATAGACTATTATTTTTTCTAGATTGACTCAAAAATATAAGGCCAACAGTTCATTGGTCCAGTTTCTTTCCTCAAATCTTTTGCAACTTTCAGAAATATGAGGTGAAGGAGTAATTAGCTTAAAATTTTTTTTTACTTAAGACCTGGACTAGTCAGCATTTTCTTCAGTGCAGTAGAGAGCCTGCTTATGAAGCTCACTGATGTGAGCTGGGAGGGATTTAATAAGCAGGTAGACGAGTCAGTGGTGTATATAAAACATCTTCCCGAGTTTGTAACTCTGCACCATCTTCTTAAACTATTCTAGATTTTATGTTCAAGTTCGGTTTTTAAATTCACGTTCATACATGTGAAACTGTGTCAGACACCATGGTGTCACAGTACTCACACGCTGGGCTCTGTTAAAAGCCAGGCAGGGCTGTTTGGAGTGGATTTGTAATCTTAAATTGTGTTAGATTTGTTGCTTCCAATATTAACAGTAAAAGTGCACGTAATATTTGGATATTGTCAGTTTCAACTTAAGTATTATTGGAGTTTCAACTTGGAAATACAAGTTGCTTCTGTCCAACTTTTCAATAACTGAAGAGCGTCTGAAACTCTTAAGACGGTTGTTCAAAATGTTACTATTTTACATATGTTAGTGTGTGTGCTCCCATTCTACTTCCCATTCATCTCACCCTCTCTTTCCCTTGCCCTTCTTCATAAGTCTGTTCTCTATGTCTGCATCTCCATTGCTGCCGTGAAAAGAGGTTCATCAGACCCTGGAGACTCACACTGGGGTTCTGTAACAACCTAGAGGAGTGGGAAGTGGGAGGGAGATTCAAGAGGGAGGAGACATATACACACCTCTGGCTAATTCATGTTGATGTATGACAGAAATCAAACCAATATTGTAAGGCAATCATCAATCAATTAAAAAATATAATTAAAGTGTTACTATTTGCAACCATTTATCTAATCTATGAAAATCAGGAATTTCTTGATCTACCAAAGCAAGATATAAAAATAAACCAGGTAATGAGTGAAAGATAAGAATGTGTGATCACCGTAACCCCTGATTCCACATACAGTATCTGTGTATCAAAGCAACTGTGGCATTTTTCTTGACTGATTATATTGGTAAAGGCTATATACTTGAATGTACTCAGTTCTTCTGAATCTCAAAAGTCCCTTCCAGCCCTGAGGGTTTTTGTACAGAGAGGGAAAATGGTCACTATTTCTACCAAATGTCCTCCAGTTCAGAGAAGGAAAGGCCATTGTTTTTGTAGGTAAGATTGTATTAGTTTGCTAGGACTGTCATATCAAAGGAGCACAGATTGGGCAGCTTAAACAAAAGAGATTTATTTTCTCACACTTCTGGAGCCTGGAAGTCCAAGATGAAGGTGTCAATAGGGTTGGTTTCTCCTTGGCTTGTAGATAGCTGCCATCTCCCTGAGTCTTCGTGTGGTCTTTCCTGGGTACCTGCCTGTGCTCACATTTCCTCTTTTTTCCCCCTAATGCTTATTTATTAGGCTGCATCAGGTCTTAGTTGTAGCACGCAGGATCTTTGATCCTCATTGTGGCATGCGGGGGCTTGAGTTGTGGCATGTGGGATCTAGTTCCCTGACCAGGGATCGAACTCGGGGCCCCTGCATTAGGAGCACAGAGTCTTAGCCACTGGACGACCAAGTAAGTCCCCAAATTTCCTCTTCTTAAAAGGACATCAGTCTTATTGGATTGGGGCTACTCTAATGGCATCCAAATGCAGTCACATGCTAGAGAACTGGGGATTAGGACTCCAACATATGACTTTTGGAGGACCTGATTCAGCCTGTAACAAGAGCAGGGTAAGAAAAATTGCTCAGGGACTTCCTCTTTGGCTACTTGTGAGGAACCTATTCCTCCTGGTTTTTCCTGGGGCAATGATGATTTCAAGTACTTGTTTAACAAAGAGTTTAAAGCTGGAGAAAGCTGCCTTGGAGTTACTGGAGTGACAGTCAACCAGACAAGAGAAATGGCTTTCTGGCTGGGCGATAGCAGGTATGCAGCAGCAGTTAGGGACTAGGATTTGTTTCTTTTGAACTTCTCTCCTTCCAACTTGCCAGTCCTCGGTTTTTTCCTGAAACGCAAGCAGTGACCGAACCTTCTACCTACCCCCACCAAGGCAGCAGCTCCAGTTTGCCAGATTCTCTGCTTGCTCTTGGCTACAAGTAATGGTGACACATGAGTTGGTCTGCCCTTCAGAATTTTAGTGCCCTTTAGCATTGCTGTGGAGAGGCGTGATTCAGAGGGACCTCTGAAGCCTACTCACCTTCAGCTGTCCCTGATTTACGGGCTCCCCTATTGGCCTGTGTTTCCCCTCCCGTTACAGTCATTCTGTTGTCATTGCCTGCATGATGCCTCTGCACTCCCAGACTGTACATACAGCCTAGTTTCAGCACAATAACACTTGGGAATTTGTGGAAAGGAGAAATGACCCCTGGCATCTACTATTTACTTTACCCCATGTGCTGCTGCTCAGCCTTTTATATTCATTAACTAATTTAATCTTTGCACCATCCCAATGAGGTTGGCAAAGTATTCCCACCTTACACGTTAAGAAACTCAAATAATTTAAGTAAGCTTGCCTGAGCCACATAGTTGGTGGGTATAGAGCAGAAGTTCAAAGCTGGGCAGAATTACTCAGAGCCCAAACTCATTTACATTCAGATGCAGAGAATCCATAAACCTAGAGATGGCACCAGGGGGTTAAGGAAGGGGACATTTCTTTCCTAAACATTTTATGTCTAGAAAGTGTGAGAGGCAAGTTTCAAAGGGGGTACTTTCTGGAATGGGGCCCAGCTGGTGCTTGAGGAAGTCATCCAATTCCATCATCCAGTGAGGTTAGGCTTTGGGGACACAAGATTTTTTTTTTAATTGAGATATAATTTTCATACAATGCAATTCATCCTTTTAAAATGTACAGTTTGGTTTTTAGTATATTCACAAAGTTGTGTAGCCCTCAGCACTGTTTCTGAACATTTGTTTCACCCACAAGGAAACTCCGTACCAGTAGTCACACCCCTCCTCCCAGCCCGAGGCAACCACTGATCTGCTTTCTGTCTTTGTGGATTTTCCTGTCCAGTTCATTTTATATAAATGGAATTATATAATATACAGTCTTCTGTATCGGGATTTTTTTTTTAGCTTAGATTCATCCATGTTGTAGCATGTGTATTTATTTTTTATGGCTGAATAATATTCCATTATAGGGATATAACTCATTTATGCCTGCAATGTAGGAAACCTACGTTCAGTCCCTGGATTGGGAAGATCCCCTGGAGAAGGAATGGCAACCCACTCCAGTATTCTTGCCTGGAAAATTGCATGGACAGAGGAGCCTGGCAGGCTGCAGTCCATGGGGTCGAAAAGAGTCAGACATGACTGAGTGACTAATACTTTCGTTTTCTTTATTCAGTCATCAGCTGATGGACATTTAGATTGTTTCTACTTTTTAGCTATTATAAATAACGCTGCTTTGAATCTTTGTGGACAAGTTTATGTATGACATATGTTTTATTTCTTTTCGGTATATACCCAAGAGTGGAGTTTCTGAGTCACATGGTAATTCAATGTTTAACACTTTGAGGAACTGCTAGACCATTTTCCAGAATGGCTGAACCATTTTACATTCCCACCAGCAATATCTGAGGGCTCCTCTTTTCTGCACATCCTCCCCAACACTTGTTATTCCTTCTTTTTATTATAACCACATTAATTGACATGAAGTGGTATCTCATTAAGGGTTTTAGCTGCATTTCTCTGATGACTGGTGATTTTTGGCATCTTCTCATGTGTTCATCGGCCATTTATATATCTTCTTTGGAGAACTGTCTGTTTAGAGCTGGGTCACCTGTTCTCAACACCTGTTTCCAAGCTGATAAAATATAGAATACCTTGGTGCTGACTCCCTTTTCACTCCATTATTTCCCCTCTTCCTTGCTTCTGAGACACAGGATCATTATACCAGAGCCTAACCTGGCATAATTATTTTGTAACAGAAAAACTGCCTGTCGTCCTACAGAAACGATCCCCCTATTGAAGAAGGAACCTGGAGGATTCCGTTCGGTGTGCTTCGTTACATATTCTACCGGGAGCAGTCTGGCCCCACTGCAGTTGTAACACTGTCCTTGAGAAGTACTTGGTGTCCTTTGATTTTCACATTCAAGTTATGTGTTTTGGATGGAACTTTAGTGCTTTTTTTACTTTTTCCCAAAGTCAAAAGTAATGTATGCCGAGAATTGCTGTGAAGGGTGATTTGGATATGCGTGCGTGCGTACCTGAGTACTCAGCTGTGTCTGACTCTTTTCAGCCCCATGGGCTGTAGCCCGCCAGGCTCCTCTGTCGCTGGAATTTTCCAGGCAAGAATACTGGAATGGGTTGTTGTTTCCTACTCCAGGGGATCTTCCCGACCCAGGAATCAAACCTGCATCGGCAGGCAAATTCTTTACCACTGAGTCACCTGGGGAGCCAATTTGGAGGTTGTTGCTGTTGTTCAGTCCCTCCGTTCTGTCCAACTTTGTGCGACCTGTGGACTACAGCATGCCAGGCTTCCCCGTCCTTTACTATCTCCTGGAGTTTTCTGAGATTCATGTAAGTTTTTCTTCTAAGAAGCAAGTGTCTTTTAATTTCATGGCTGCAGTCACCATGTGCAGTGATTTTGGAGCCCAAGAAAATAAAATCTGTCTCTGTTCCCATTGTTTCCCCATCTGTTTGCCATGAGGGCTTCCCAGGTGGTGCTAGTGGTAAAGAATCCACCTGCCAAAACAGAAGACGCGGGTTTGATCCTTGGGTTGGGAAGATCCCTGGAGAAGGAAAAGGCAACCCACCCGTTTTCTTGCCTGGAGAATCTCACGGGCAGAGGTGCCTGGTGGGCACCAGGGGGTCACAAAGAGTCAGATACAACTGAAGCGACTTAGCACACACATTTGCCATGAAGTGATAGGAGCAGATGCCATGATCTTAGCTCTTTGAATGTTAAGTTTGAAGCCAGCTTTTCCGCTCTTCTCTTTCACCTTCATCAAGAGGCTCTTTAGTTCCTCTTCACTTTCTGCCATAGGATGGTGTCATCTGCATATCTGAGGTTATTGATATTTCTCCCAGCAATCTTGATTCCAGCTTGAGCTTCATCCAGCCCGGCATTTTTCATGATGTACTCTGCATATAAGTTAGATAAGCAGAGTGACAGTATAC
The DNA here is from genome assembly GCF_042477335.2 of Ovis canadensis. Classification (NCBI taxonomy): domain Eukaryota; kingdom Metazoa; phylum Chordata; class Mammalia; order Artiodactyla; family Bovidae; genus Ovis; species Ovis canadensis. Next base: position 75,972,575 of record NC_091248.1, on the reverse strand, counting down.
AGTCTTGGTGTTCTCCTTTCCCAATTTGGAACCAGTCTGCTGTTCTGTCCGGTTCTGACTGTTGCTCCTTGACCTGCATACAGATTTCTCAAGATGCAGGTCAGGTGATCTGATATTCCCATCTCTTGAAGAATTTTCCACAGTGTGTTGTGATTTACACAGTCAAAGGCTTTAGCATAGTCAATGAAGCTGAAGTAGATGGTTTTCTGGAATTCCCTTGCTTTTTCTGCGATCCCACAGATGTTAGCAATTTGATCTCTGGTTCCTCTGCCTTTTCTAAATCCAGCTTGTTCATCTGGAAGTTCTTGGGTCGTATACTATTGAAGCCTAGTTCATGACAATATCTGCAAATTCCAGAATGCTGGGCCAGGAAAGAACCTTGGAGGAGCACCTCCCACAGGACTGAGTCCCCCCAGACAAATGAAATGATATGTATAATGTTTATTTCCTATTCTTTTGAACCAAGTTATTTAGTGTTGAATCATTAGACTCTTCAGTTTATGGCACCCTATCCTCCATCCGCAGAGAAGGCAATGGCACCCCACTCCAATACTCTTGCCTGGAAAATCCCATGGACGGAGGAGCCTGGTAGGCTGCAGTCCATGGGTCACGAAGAGTCGGACACGACTAAGCGACTTCACTTTCACTTTTCACTTTCATGCATTGGAGAAGGAAATGGCAACCCACTCAGTGTTCTTGCCTGGAGAATCCCAGGGACGAGGGAGCCTGGTGGGCTGCCGTCTATGGGGTCACACATGACTGAAGCGACTTAGCAGCAGCAGCAGCATCCTCCATCTGTGCTAGGTTCCACTTCTATTTGGTTTTATTTAAAATTTGTCTTTCCTTCTTCATCTCTATCCTCATTCATTCCCCTTCCATAGATTCCCTGTGCAAAGTGTTAAATATATCTTTGAAAAAGGGAAGTTTCATCTACAAAAAAGCATGTGTTTTTATGGTTTCAAGCTAGTTCTTTGCTCCTGACTGCTGCTTAATCATTGGCCACATGGACGGGTAGGTGCTCCAGGTACCTATCATCAGTTGACGGAAACCAGGCTGCCTTGCACTTCCTGCTCCCAGTGAGGCCACTACGGCCTTCACATACTTTTCCAGCCGTTTGGATTCTCTCTTTGGGGGACAACTTTTGCCCATATTATAAAATTTGAAGTTGCCTCTCCACCCCCAGTTGTTTTGAAATGTTCATGCACCTTCTAGATGCCAGTCCCTGTTTTTGGTCTCAGAGATTGCAAAGCTCTTCTCGCTCTTTATCACCTTCTGTTAACTTTGAGGTACCCTACAAACAACAGAAATTCTTAATTTTGCTGTAGTTAAATCTGTCAAGGGCTTCCCTGGTAGCTCAGCTGGTTAAGAATCCCCCTGCAATGCAGGAGACCCAGTTTGATTCCTGGGTTGGGAAGATCTGCTGGAGAAGTGTTAGGCTAGCCACTCCAGTATTCTTGGGCTTCCCTGGTAGCTCACACAGTAAAGAATCTGCCTGCAACGCGGGAGACCTGGGTCCAATCCCTGGGTTAGGAAGATGCCCTGGAGGAGGGCATGGCAACCCACTCTAGTATTCTTGCCTGGAGAATCCCCAGGGACAGAGGAGTCTGGCGGGCTATAGTCCATGGAGTCCCAAAGAGTTGGACACGACTGGGTGACTAAGCACAGCACAAATCTACCAGTTCCCTTTTGGATGCTATTTAACAAATCCATCTTACCCCAAGTTCACTCTTACATTTTCCTCTTAGCTTCTCAGTTGTGTAGCTTTATCCTTCACATTTAAATTTTCACTCTGTCTGGAGTCTATCTTTGAGCAAGGAGATCCAACCAGTCCATTCTGAAGGAGATCAGCCCTGGGATTTCTTTGGAAGGAATGATGCTAAAGCTGAAACTCCAGTACTTTGGCCACCTCATCTGAAGAGTTGACTCATTGGAAAAGACTCTGATGCTGGGAGGGATTGGGGTCAGGAGGAGAAGGGGATGACAGAGGATGAGATGGCTGGATGGCATCACTGACTTGATGGATGTGAATCTGAGTGAACTCCGGGAGATGGTGATGGACAGGGAGGCCTGGCATGCTGTGATTCATGGGGTCGCAAAGAGTCGGACACGACTGAGCGACTGAACTGAACTGAACTGAGGTACAGATACAGTTTGTTTTTTTTTTTCTTCCTCTAGTCCCAGCCACCAACAACTTGTTCTTTACCCACTGATTTGTCCGGGACCTTTATTATCCTTTGTCATACGTGCATATCACATTTGATGTGTGTCAGCTCCTATGCTTGGGTGTTGTTGCCACATTGTTGTTAATACTGTGCCATCTGGTCAGGTAACTCTCCTTCAGTGTTTTTTGGCTTAAAAAATTCCCTAACCTTAGAGAACAGGAGTGGCTGCCTCGGCTCTGGATTCCTGGGGCAGTGGGTGTCTGACCCGTACCGCAGGCGGCTGTGAGATGAGAGCCTGGCCACTGTGTCTGGCAGGGGATATGGGCTCCCAGGGTGGTGCCAGTGAGGAAGCAGGCATGGGGCAGATGGGTGGGGCCATGGGGACCACGGTCTCACTGGGACCGCTTTCCCTGGGTCAGGCCCTGGCTCTGAGAAGCAGCCCGGGCTCCTTGGGAGGGGTTGTGCCGGGTGCCTGATTCCTGTTTGGGGGTGAGGTCGCATGGATATGGTGTGTGGATGGGTCCTGTGGGAGGGACGGGCACGTGCACGGGGCTACTCCCCGTGTCAGGCTCTGATCAGAGCGGCAGTGGAGAGAGTCCACTTTTTGTGCGGGCCCCTGTCGGCTCCTCCACCAGCTGGAGGCTTCGACCCTCTTGCCGCACTGGATGGGCACAGGGCCAGGGTTGTGTCTATTGCTTCATCCTGCACACCCGCACGCAACAGGCTCTCACCAACAGTAAGAAGAAAGGGGGAAGCAGGCAGAGTCTGGAAAGGGCTTTGGAGCCAACTCTACCCGGACTTACGCCCATTATTAGCCTTGTGGCCTGGGGCAGGCTGCTTAAGCAACTGAACTTTGACCGCCTCATTTGATAGGGCCTGTAACACTGCAAACTGGCTGGTCAGTGAAGAGGGTAAGAGGTGTATATATAGCACCTGGGCTGCACAAGGTAGGTGCTCAGTAAGTGGGAGTTGTCGTCTGGGGGTTATCTCACAGGAAAGCTCTCCGGTTCATTAAACATGTCCTCTGCCGGGCTGTACCAGGCATGCAGACAGAGATGAATGACCTAGCCCCGCCCTTTGATGAGCTCACAGTTCAGCAGTGAGATAATTACAAGCAGACAATAGCTGACTGAGCTCAGGGTGTAAACTCCAGCTGTGGAGGATGCATCTTTTAGCCCAACTGGAGGTCCTCAGGGGGCTTTCTAGAGGAGAAGAAGCTTGAACTGAGTCTTGAAGAGTGACTGAAGTTATTAATAGCTGAGGAAATAAAGGCAGAAGGGCATTCTACACAGAGGGACTGGGAGGAGCAAAGCCTAGAAACAATTAATGAGTACATGCTGGGAAAAGAAAACAAAACCCTAAACATTTAAGTTTTCCAATCAGTTTGAGTTTCCCAAATATCCTTTTGGAATTTTGACTGGAATTGCATTGGCTTTACAGATGAAATTTCAGAAAATCTGATATCATTGCAATGATAAGTCAGCCTTTCCTAGAATATCTATATTTTCTTCATTTAGTTACATTTTCTGTTGGAACTGTTAATAAAGCTTAACATTTCTCCATGAAGGTCCTGTGCATTCTTTGTGAGGTTAGCTCTTAGATACTTTGATTTCCTGTTTTTAAAATTTCTGGAGAATAAAATTCTAGAGTTTTTTTGTTAGTCATTCCAGTTTTTAACTGTTCTTATTATCACAATATTCTTCCTTCACCTACATACCTTATTTGTAATTTATGCCAATTTTTCTAAGTCTTTACTAGTAGAAGTTAAAAAACAGCCTGTCAGAACCTCTCTGAGGCTCTCTCTGTATGCTTGGAGACCTCAGTTCAATCTCCTTCCACTTTATATTCTCACCCTGAATAATTTTAGTTCATTTTGCCTTTCTCCATGATTTATATTTTTCAAGCATAAATCAATTCTCTGGCTTTAAATCACAGGTTGTCCTTATATGAGTAGATATAAGTTGTCCTTATATGAGTAGATATACAATTATGAGCATGCCTGGTGTAAGAACCAAAACACAGGTGCTGGTTTATACAAAAAAACAAAAGTCCCCAAAAGTAGTGGCCATAAATTATAAAATGTTTAAGTTTAATTTTCCTTGTGCAGAGCAACCCTCACAGTGAGCCAGACTTTATGTCAAATTTGAGATCAAAGAACTCGGAATTATCTTTTATAGTTCAAATATCATTTATTGAGTCTCATTTTTGCAAATCTTTTTTGCTTCTCACGTGCCCATAGATTCCTGCTTGTCTGACCACAGACAAATGTCTGTACATGCCTCCACCCACAGTGTGTCTGGGTATGCAAGAGTTATAAATATACCCATCTTTTAAATAGATCTTTATCTTTAGTGTTAATTGTATCTTTGCTTCTTGCACTTTCTCACTGAGTAAATATGGTTGGGAAGACCTGTATACAGTTGGCTACACACTGCCTTCTAATTATTTGCAAGCTCTCCTCTATGGTTAGTATCAGGCAAGCTGAGTGGTAGTGGCATCTTATTTCACCTAAAAACAACCCAGGTAGAAATTAGAAATTTTCTTTTTTCCCAGGTTTCCAAATAGCCTGGTGGCTGCCCCCATAACCTTGGTCTTTTGCATGTTCTAGGCCTAACTGTGAAGTTTCTTTTTTGGTGTCCAAGCAGGGACCTATAGTTTTGATATGAAACATACAAAAAATATAAATAATACTTAGGCCCTTTACCCCCTTTTGTCAATGTATTTTACTTTCTTGAGGACTCAGAGTGCTTATATCTTGCTGTCATTCTTTTAGATCCCTCCCACCTCACACCTTCTGTGCTTGGAAAATTTACTTCCTTATAGACTTGGTGGGCAGCAGAGTCCCCCACCCATGGGGAAAGCTGGAAATACGAAGGCTTGTTTTCCCAGCCTGCTTTGCAGCTAGGGCCTGGACTCAGCAGGTCAGTGTGTCTAATCTCTGAGTTGGGAGCCAGTGGCACCAAGAGTTCAGGAACTATGAAGAGGTCACTCTGTAGTCTATAAAAATGTCGAGTCTCTATGTTGTATATCTGAAACCAATGTGACGTTGTAAATCAACTATGCTGTGCTGTGCTTAGTCGCTCAGTCGTGTCCGACTCTTTGAGAGAATCCCCATGGACTTGAGCCCTCCAGGCTCCTCTATCTGTGGGGATTCTCCAGGCAAGAATACTGGAGTGGGTATTCATGCCCTTCTCCAGGGGATCTTCCCAACCCAGGGACTGAGCCCAGGTCTCCCGCATTGCAGGTGGATTCTTTACCATCTGAGCCACCAAGAAGTCTAAGAATACTGGAGTAGGTAGCCTATCCCTTCTCCAGGGAAACTTCCTGACCAGGAATTGAACCAGGGTTTCCTGCATTGCAGGCAGATTCTTTACCAGCTGAGCTGATTCTTTACCAGTAGTCTCATATGGAAGTACAACCTATAAAGTCAGTTGAAAGGGGTCTGCTCACGGTTAGGGGCCCAGAAGGGGTTTCCACTACACAAAGTCCTGGACATGTTGAAATCCACTGCCCTGGACATGTTGTGATCCAGGATCAGTCACTGCCTCCCTGCCCATGTTACCCAGGCCCTCTTCTCTGCCAGGAGGCCCCTGGACAAACAGAGGATGGCATTTGCTCCTGGTTCCTCATGGTCTGTATTTTCAGGCTCTTTGTGTGCTGGGCTTCTCTGCCTTCTGGTTGTTCTCTGAATGGTGACACACTTGACCCATGCCTGGACCCAAACCTCGCACACGTGTGGACATCTGGATCAAAGGACATTTATTATATGTCCCTCTTGAGAGCGGTCTTCAAAACACAAATTCATTTATAAGATTTTTAAAAACTTAACAACTGACGAATCAGGAAGGACTGAAATTCACCCTCACTTTTAAAGAAGGATGTGTTTTATAGGAGGGTCTCTCAACCTTGGAAGTTCTGAATTTATAATTTTTTTTTTCATTTTGAGGTTATCATAAATTCATGTTCTAATGACATTTTTGAGCCAGGTGATTCTTGGTTGTGAAGGCTGGCCTACAGAGTGTTTATTGACATCCCTGGCCTCTACTCACTAGATACCAGGAGCACCGCCAGCCCCACGTATGACAGCGAAAACTGTCTCCAGATGAATATCCCCTGGGAGACAACTTGTCCCTGGTTAAGACTCATTGCTCTAGAGGCATCCATAAAGGAGACACCAACAGCAAATGTGACTACTCTGGGGACTAGGGCCCAGCCTGGTGGCTTTTCCTTGACTTCATAGAAATGCTGGACCCTGGGGCCCAGGCTAAACAGGGAAAAGGGGAAGTCAGAGGGGCTGGGAGGCAGACTATCCTGTCCCAGCAAGGTTGAAGAAGTGTGGCTGACTTCTTTTAGCTGTAGGGCTGGGGGGATGGAGGCTGGGGCATGTACAGTTTTAGCTGTAGAGCATGTAGAGTTTTAGCTGTGGAGCAGGTAGTGTGGATGAAGTTGAAACAGAAGAAGAAGATGTAGACTGAGGAGTAGAAGGCAAAGCTGAGGAGGTGAGGCCCAGGGACTGCTCTGTATGCATGCCCCTTGTTGGGCTTCTGAGTAAAGGGGGAACTTAGGAACCACAAATGGACCCACCTCCCTGGTGATGAGGGTGAGCCCAGCACGGGGTGAGGTTGGGGCTGTGAGACGGGCAGGGAAGCTGAGCAAAGACCCCACGGACGGAAGTTTCCCAAAGAGGATCAAGCCAAGCCTTCTCGGCGTAGGTCAGTGCACTTGCTTGATGGCAAATTATTTCGAGAATGGCCTGGAGAAGCCTCCCTCCCTCACACAGCCCAGAACAGAGCAGAAATTTGGAAGAAGGAGAGAAGAGGCAGGGCCCCTTATCCCCTGGGCTTTGTTTCACGTTCGAAAAATCGGGTCTCATGGGAGCCCAGTAAGTGCAGCAACTTTTCTTATGCAGTAGCTATTTGAATAAAATTTATTCAAATTGCAGAATAGAAAAAAAATATTAATATTTCCGTTCAGATGCTGGGAGGTACCGCTGTTACAGTTGTGAACATATATGAAAAACATTAGCAGAGATTGAGATACTCAAGTATTAATATTTGTATTTCTGTGGGAGACATTATAATATTGCCTTAGTAATGGCTTCTCAAGTGGCTCAGTGGTAAAGAATCCACCTGCAGTACAGGAGATGTGGGTTCAGTCCCTGGGTTGGGAGAAGGAAATGGTAACCCACTCCAGTATTCTTGCCTGGGAAATCCTATGGACAGAGGAGCCTGGCAGTCTACAGTCCATGGGGTTGCAAAGAGTTGGACACAACTTGGTGACTAAACAACAACACCACCCTTAAAATAAAAATGAAAGCCTAGTTGAAATAAAACATTTTTTTGTGTGTGTGTAGAGAAACATCTCAAGTTAATAAATGGCTGTGTTTAACTCTAGATCATGCTAGCTTGATATGTGCTTGACTCTATTATAAATATAGTCCTAAATAAACTGCTAATGCCAGAAAGCAGAATAAATCATTTTCAGTGAGGAACAAAGAGGCGGGAGGGACATAGCATATGGTGTAAAATTGTACAGCCTAAAAATAAAGCTGCCTGCTTCTCCTCAAGTAGCTCTTAGGAGCTTTGAATGTCTTTTGTGGAAGGAAAAATAATAAATCCCCAAATGATTCAATGTATTTTGACTTAAAATGTCACTGCACACATTTTTAGAGATGGAAAGTGGGTTGGTGGTCTGGGCTGGGGGTGGAACGGGGAGTGACTGCAAATGGGCTGAAGGAAACTTGGGGAGGATCGAAGTGTTCTAAATCTGTACTGTGGCGATGAGGGCACAGCTATAGATTTTCTGAAAATCATCCGATTGTACACTGAGTGGATCTTATGGTATATAAATTTCACCTCACTAAAGCCTTCACAGAGTTTTTGCCCTAGGCTTTAGGATGACATCCGATTAGACTTCTCAGCTGTTCCCGTGTCTCCTTGTTTCACTGGTCTTTTCAGGAAATGCCTGACTGAGAGTGCCACATGAGCTCCCCGTACCTCATTTTGTCCTGGAAAAGGAGGGTGATGGTGGCCCTACCCAGAGATAGCTGGGACAAGTAATTGAGTGAATAAATGTAAAGCACTGACAGCAGCTGCTGGTTCCTAGCATCCTCGTCTCCGTGACCGTCATCTGCATCGTCATTTGTGGCTGTGGTGGTTCTCTCTCTCTCTCTCTGGCCGAGGCCTTGCTCTGGTCCAGGCCTCCTGCAGGCCCTCCAGTCAGAGGATGACTTCTAAAAGAAAGACCTAACCTTTCTGAAATTGCTACCATGGTGGCTCCCCACGGCCGCCACCATACTCACAGTCGCCGCCTCTTTTGTCTACTGTCTCATCTCAAGCTCTTTAGCCGTCTCTCGGTCCTTGAGACTCCTGCCAGTAAGGAATTCTTCCAATCCCCACCTGGGCTCTGCCTGGAATCATCTTTCCTCCCTTTCTCTTCCTGTCAGTGACAGCCCAGAGCCCCCATGAGGCCCTCTTAATCTTGGGCCCCAACTTTTGGCTCGTGGATACATGAGTAATTATCAAAATTACAGTTCCGGAGGATTCGAAATTACTGTAATTAGTCGTGTATCCACCGTGAGCCCCAAGAAGTAGGGCGTGCCCTGCTCCTTGCTGGTCTCTCGGATTAATAGCTTCCTGCACAGTGCCTGGCACTTGGTCAGCAGCCCTTGAACATCAACCGTCTCTCTGGAGTGCTGACTTGCCTTCCTGCTCAATCGCCCCAGGGAAGTAACATGATCCCAGGTGTTCTGTTCCTCTCTGGAAGGCTTAGGTCTAGAACCCTTTCTCTCTTTGTGTCTTTGCTCAAGAGAAAACTCCTTTCTCCTGTCTTCCAGGGGTTTAACTTAAACTGGAAAAGAGATTATAGGCTTGGCATTTTGCCTGATGGTACTTTTCTAAGGGGAAGATCCTTTTTCCATCTGATCTTCTGGGATCTTAAAGCCCTAAATTAGAAATGCCTTCTTTGCATGAAATAAAAGAGCTTACCCATTAACCATCTGTTCACCTGCAAATCAACTTTTTCCTGTGGAGATCCTATTTATTTTTCCCACTCGTGTATCTTTAAAGTATATCTAACTGAAGCAATGTTCCAGGGTTTTAATCTGAGAGAGTCCATGGTTTACCTCCCACCCTCGTAATCAGCTTTTCCTTCCCCCACCACTGCTGGGCCAGTAGGGGCTGGCTATTCCCTGAACTTGTATTATCTCATCTATTTAATATTTGCATTTTAGCTGTATTTTATGATGTGCATACTGTTACATTAGTACTTCTATATGGTTTATAGATATAAAAGTAATATTTAAGTAATATATGAATAGGCCACATGCTCAAAATTATTCAGAGTGCTGCTAGGATGGTTGAGATAGTGATGCTTTATTTTAAAATTAAGAACAGAATTATGATTACATAGAAAATTATCTGTATGCCATATTTTGCAAGGTTTAAAAATCAGCAGAAGCTTTCCTCCAAGGAAATAGTGGGTAAACTCCAGAATCTAGCCATAGACTCACAGAAATGCCGTAGGCTGGGACTGGGGGTGTCACTCGCTTCACTTCCCCAGGCAGTGATGCTGAGCCCTCCACTTATTTCCCAGGCCTGCTGCCACCAAGATGCCCCCCTGCTGGCTTCCGGAGGCCAGGCATATCTGTGCTCCTCAGAGCTCCCCGCAGATTCTGAGCACAGGGGGTCTCCCCAGTGTGGGGAGCACAAGAAGCTTCTCCCCAGCCTGGCGAGCAGTGGCTCCTCTTGAGACTCTAGGCCCAGCCACCTGAATACTAGCACTATAGTGCCACGGGGGTCTCCACGGAGACTCTTTCCCACCAAAAAATACATTTATAGATGCAGGAAGCAGGTAGTTAGCAGGGCACAGGAGGCTTAGGACAATTCTGCAACGCTTGGAGGAAGTGACTCTGGGTCATGCGCCAGCTGTGCCTAGATGCTCCCCCTTTGTTTGGTCACCACCAGGTGTCACATTTCATTGTAGCTTTTTCTATTTGGGGCTGACAAGAGAGGTTATAGGGCAGCAGCTCTTCTCTTCCTTTTCTCCTTCCTGTCCCAGCCACTTGCTCACTCCCTTTTCTGAAAATGTGCGAGGTTGGGGGAAAAGTGTCCAGAAAGGTTGCAGGGTCTCCCCTTCTATTCCATTCCAAAAATGAGGGCTGTAGTGCCCTTCTCTGGCACAGCTGTTGGGATATTAGGGGTTCTCTGTCTGTATCCATAGCTGTAGCTTTTCCCAGACCAGGGCAGTAGGCAGGAGAAAGTTTAATAGATATGCTCAGGACGCACACAGTGTGGCTTTGTGGCAGCCCCAGGAAGTTTGGGCATATAGCTGTAGAACACTGGCTCTGAATTTCAGGAGCCTGCATGCATCTGCCTGGGTATCTCACTAATGCCAGCTCAGCCTCAGATCCCAACTTAAAATCCCTTCCTCTGGGAAGCTGGCCCCACCCTGGGCAGATCAGGCTCCTTCCCAGCTCTGCACCTGTTGGGACAGTGGGCATCAGTCATAAGTCAGTTCTCCTCTGACTCTCTTTTGCTCTATAAGCCCCATATGCTCAGCCCCATTACTGTGTACTGGCCTCGTAGAGCACCATCCCCCTTACTGGTCTCCCTGCCTTCCATCTCCTCATAACTTTCCAGCTCCAGAGTGACCTGGATCGTTAAGGCCTGCCTGTCATTCCTGTCGTTGCACACCTCCATTGCCTTCTGCAATGGAGTTTCCTAAAGTCAGGTTGGATAATCTTCAGAATTTACTCAGAGCAATTTTTTGGTGTGGATTCCAGAGCCCACTTAATACCTGTGAGATCTGACCTCCTTGGGTGGTTCCCCGGGAAATGGGGATTTGACAAGCTCTCCGGTGATGCTGGTGCAGGCAGCTGAGGACCACTGAATAGGAGCCACCAGGTGGTCAGCAGTTACCTGTCCACATGACTTCTTCATTTTGTAACCCTGCTTCATCCCCCTACATTCCACAGCCACATTCTACTGTCCCAATTTCCTTCCTCACCTGGAAACTCTTCAGTCAGTGCCACACAAGTAGGTCAGGTAGCCTCTCCTCACTGAAGCTCTCTACTTGTGTGAAATTGAACTGCCCATCCTAGGGTTAACTTTTTGTTTGTTTCTCAAGCGATCATGGAGCTTCCCTGGCAGTCCAGTGGTTAAGATGCTGCACTTCCACTGCAGAAGCCATGGGTTCAATCCCTCGTTGGGGAACTAAGATCCCACATGCCACATGGCACAGCCAAAAAAAGAAAAAAAGATGAGCGATCATATCTTTGCCCTTCTAACATCTCACAGAACCTGACATGGAAGGAATAAAAAGAAGTTTTGAGTCGAATTTGCTATTTGAGGGTAGCCAGGATAAGAAGTACTTTGAGTCTGGCTTGAAGGACCTCGTGCATCCTTCATGCTCCTAGCCCACAGCCACCCTTCCTCATTTCAGAGGGAAATGTGGATATATGTGGAAATACATTGGTGTAGGAGATAAATTAATGTGACAGCAGAGTTAGGAAACACCTGAAGTTTCTTTTGGTGCCCGCCTGACCTCAGTATCACAGATCAGCAGGGCAGTGAGGTTCAAGCCTTCCCTTTGCATAGATTTGTTAGGAGTATTTATTGCTATATCGCCTATGATATGATCCCAGTTTTTTCTTTCTTCAGCTCCTCATTTGTCAGTGTTAATGAGGAGAGTGAGGAGAAGGCACAAGACAGTCTTGCCACACAATATTATTTTTTCTCTATCATTGCCAGCAAAAAAAAAAAAAAAAGATTCCAAGACTTTTGCTACTCCAGTTTCCATCTCTTGTGTTTCTCATCATTGACTAAAGCCATTGTGAAAAGCAAAGGAGAAAAGGAAAGATATAAGCATCTGAATGCAGAGTTCCAAAAACTACTAAGAAGAGATAAGAAAGCCTTCCTCTCGATCAATGCAAAGAAATAGAGAAAAACAATAGAATGGGAAAGACTAGAGATCTCTTCAAGAAAATTAGAGATAGCAAGGGAACATTTCATGCAAAGATGGGCTCAATGAAGGACAGAAATGGTATGGACCTAACAGAAGCAGAAGATATTGAGAAGAGGTGGCAAGAATACACAGAAGAACTGTACAAAAAAGATCTTCACGACCCAGATAATCATGATGGTGTGATCACTCACCTAGAGCCAGACATCCTGGAATGTGGAGTCAAGTAGGCCTTAGGAAGCATCACTACAAACAAAGCTAGTGGAGGTGATAGAATTCCAGTTGAGCTATTTCAAATCCAGAAAGATGATGCTGTGAAAATGCTGCACTCAATTTGCGAGCAAATTTGGAAAACTCAGCAGTGGCCACAGGACTGGAAAAGGTCAGTTTTCATTCCAATCCCAAAGAAAGGCAATGCCAAAGAATGCTCAAACTACCGCACAATTGCACTCATCTCACACACCAGTAAAGTAATGCTCAAAATTCTCCAAGCCAGGCTTCAGCAATACGTGAAGCGTGAACTTCCAGATGTTCAAGCTGGATTTAGAAAAGGCAGAGGCACCAGAGATCAAATTGCCAACATCCACTGGATCATCAAAAAAGCAAGAGAGTTCCAGAAAGACATCTATTTCTGCTTTATTGACTATGTCAAAGCCTTTGACTGTGTGGATCACAATAAACTGTGGAAAACTCTGAAAGAGATGGGAATACCAGACCACCTGACCTGCCTCTTGAGAAACCTATATGCAGGTCAGGAAGCAACCGTTAGAACTGGACATGAAACAACAGTCTGGTTCCAAATAGGAAAAGGAGTACGTCAAGGCTGTATATTGTCACCCTGCTTATTTAACTTCTATGCAGAGTACATCATGAGAAACACTGGGCTGGAAGAAGCACAAGCTGGAATCAAGATTGCCGGGAGAAATAGCAATAACCTCAGATATGCAGATGATACCACCCTTATGGCAGAAAGTGAAGAGGAACTAAAAAGCCTCTTGAAGAAAGGGAAAGAGAGTGAAAAAGTTGGCTTAAAGGTCAACATTCAGAAAACAAAGATCATGGCATCTGGTCCCATCACTACATGGGAAATAGATGGGGAAACAGTGGAAACAGTGTCAGACTTTATTTTTTGGGGCTCCAAAATCACTGCAGATGGTGACTGAAGCCATGAAATCAAAAGACGCTTACTCCTTGGAAGGAAAGTTATGACCAACCTAGATAATATATTAAAAAGCAGAGACATCACTTAGTCAACGAAGGTCCTTCTAGTCAAGTCTATGGTTTTTCCAGTAGTCATGTATGGATGTGAGAATTGGACTCTAAAGAAAGCTGAGCACTGAAGAATTGATGCTTTTGAACTGTGATGTTGGAGAAGACTCTTGAGAGTCCCTTGGACTGCAAGGAGATCCAACCAGTCCATCCTAAAGGAGGTCAGTCCTGGGTGTTCGTTGGAAAGACTGATGTTGAAGCTGAAACTCCACTACTTTGGCCACCTGATGTGAAGAGCTGACTCATTTAAAAAGACCCTGGTGCTGGGAAAGATTGAGGGCAGGAGGAGAAGGGAACAACAGAGAATGAGATGGTTGGATGGCATCACTGACTCAATGGACCTAAGTTTGGGTGAACTCCAGGAGTTGGTAATGGACAGGGAGGCCTGGCGTGCGTGCTGTGGTTCATGGGGTCACAAAGAGTTGGACACGACTGAGCGACTGAACTGAACTGATTGACAAAAATAAATAAGAAACATAATCTACAAAAATAGTAGCCTGGAGGGAATGGAAATTAAAATCTCTGATATGCTTCTAGAATTTATCTTACAAACAAACCTGTGCCCAGAGAGTAAAGTCCGGATAAGGTTGTATGTTGTCTGTGGCAACAGGGCCTGGAAACAGCCTGTGTGTCTACTGCAGCACATGGGGGGCCAGCCACGCAAGGGGACACTCTGCAACTGTAACAGAGGAGAGAGAGGGCCCAGGTGGAAAGATCTCCCTTCAGGGGAAGGAGTAAGGTAGAGAATAGCATATATATTTGTGTGTAAGAAAGGGAGAAAAAAATAAGGCTGAGTATTCATATTTACTTGTAAATGCATTAAGAGAAGTTGAAAGTGAAAGTCTCTCAGTTATTTCCTATTTTTTGCGACCCCATGGAATTCTCTAGGCCAGAATACTGGAGTGGGTAGCCTTTCCCTTCTCCAGGGGATCTTTCCAACCCAGGGATCGAACCCAGGTCACCTGTATTGCAGGCGGATTCTTTACCAGCTGAGCCACAAGGGAAGCCTGAGAATACTGGTGTGGGTAGCCTATTCTTTCTCCAGTGGATCTTCCTGACCCAGGAATCGAATTGGGATCTCCTGCATTGCAGGCAGATTCCTTACCAACTGAGCTGTCAGGGAAGCCCCAAGAGAAGTTGGGTGAACACCAGAAATCCAATAAAATGTCATCTATGGTGGAGGGATGCCTGGGGGACGGGGTGGGAGCCAGATTTCTCAGTGTGTCTCTCCATAGCATTTTGATTTTTTGAACTGTGTGCATCACCTTCCAAAATGATATAGAAATAAAATAGCTGTAATATCATTTAGAATATGTTATATAAATGAACTGATTAGTCTTTTGTAATTACATTTGTCTCCTTATATCCATGGGTTCCACATCCATGGATTGAACCGACTTTGGATCAAAAATCTTTGGGCGGAAAATTACAAAAATATGAAATTTGAATATATTGTGTGCCAGCAGCTATTTACATAGCATTTGCATTCTATTAGGGGTTATAAATTATTATAATCTAGAGACGACTTTATAAAGGAAAATGTGCTTAGGTAATATGCACAGTATTCTATGCTAATTTATATAAGGAACTTGAGCATCCTTGAACTTTGGTATCTAAGGGCCTCCTGGAACCAGTTGCCGGCCCCCACCTCTGCCCCCTCCATGGATATCTAAAGATGATTGTAAAACCAAGCTGGTCTCAGCAGATTTTACCCTAAGTTCCCACCAAGCTTTCAGGGCAGGATTAGAACTCTTGAACCCCCAGCCTGGGGCTCCATCTGTGCCGTTGTACAACAGACACAGAGAGGCTCCTGTCCTTCTGCAGTTGGTTGCAGGACCAACATGCAGGGGCAGGCACTAAAACAGGCCCTTGAAGTTAAATCCAGCGTCTTGTACCTTCTTACCCTTTTAAAGGTTTGCTTCATGCCTCTAGGTGCTCTTTTGGGTGTCCACATCCAGTTAGTCTCTACTCTTTATATCATGTTGATCTCTCACCTCTTGCCTCTTCCTTCTTCAGTGGACAGTTTAGGTTACCATAGCAACCCTAAAGCTCCTGTGGGGGTGAGTCAGGGCTCCTATTTGGATGGAGTCAGGCAGTCCTCAGAGACGAGGCCCAGAAGGGTAGTAGTCCCTGTTTCTAAGCCCCGCTCCAGAGCCAGCTCACATGCCAGCTGACCGTGGGCTGTTCTGAGCATCTTAGGATGTGCAGATGGTATGCACATTCCGTCTTGTTCTCCACAGGCGCCAAAACCTGGCTTGCTTGGCGCAGGTTTTGTACTTGGCAAACACACAGTCTAGCTGTGTTCCTGGGAGAGAAAGAAGGTAACAGACCCAGTAAGCCTGGTCTCTTTTTGATAAAATCCAGTCACATCTACTTAGCAGGCCCACCTGACCGAGCGCCACAGAATCGCCACTTCCCTATTGCGCTGTCCAGTTGTACAGTCGGCTCAGGTCCCAGGAAGCTGTCGCTGTGGGGATGTTGGCAGGACATCACCAATCACTGCTATGACTTCAGCCTGATGAAAGAACAGCTTTGCTCAGAATAACTTATGTTTTTGTTTGTTTTCCTCAAACTATGTGACTTCTTCTGCAATGGCATACCTTTCCGCTTTGGCTGCTCATAACACAGATAGGTATTCCAGTGTTGATAGTTGTGTAGATCTCGTGTCCTAGATGGTCTTTCCCTCTGGGCTCCTGTCCCCATTCCAGCCAGATTTTTCCTTGTGTTTTAAATTTATGCTATAATTTCTTACATATTCTCATAAGCCACCATATATTCCATATGAAATGAGGTCAGATACAAGCACAGAAGCAAATTTTGTGTCTTAGGTTGTGTACCTGACCTGATTTAGTCTTTAAATTTTTCTTTAGGACAAGGGTGGCAAGCTTTTTCTGCAAAGGGTCAGGTAGTAAATACTTGAGCCAGTGACTCCCATTTTCTGCTGTAGCATGAGAGCAACCACAGGTAAATGAATGTGGTGATGGTCCAGTAAAGATTTAGGGAGAGTAACATTTGAATTCCATTTAACTTTCTGATGTTATAAAGTATTAATCATTTTAATATTTTTTAACAATTAAAGTCAAAACTATTCTGAGTTTATTGGCAGTACAGAAATGTTTTTCAGGCTGGATATGGCACCTGGGTTTACAGTTTGCTGATGCTTGTCCCAAACCACTGCTGTGTTTTGGTCACTTCTAAGAAAGGGGAGGGATTAAGTTCACTCAGCAGCCCCCAGACCATGTTTAACCCAGAATTCATCTTAGCTGAGTGACAGTGGCAGAGTCAAGAGTCAAGTCTACCCTGGAAATATCAAACCTGGGACTACGTGAGGACAGGAAAAAGCCCTGGAACCATAGCCCTTTGGTTCTTCCTTCCATTGAAAATTTTCAGTCCCTTCGGTTTGAGGCATGAATGAGTCTATATGAAGTTCTCTCTCATAATCAGGCAGCTTTTAAAAATAGTAGTTTTATAAAATGAGTTACTAAAAAACTTTCACAACATATGTATAAGATATAGAGAATAAGTGATTCCAGGAAAACTCATATGCCTACCATTCAACTTAAGAAAGAGAACGCTGTTATTTTGAAGTTCCCTTTGTGCCCTACCCACACAGAAATCACTACTTGCTAGAAATTTCACCATTGTTCATCATTTCTTGGATTTTCTGGAGAGTTTTAACACATATGTTTGTATCCCTAAACAGACACATTGCTGAGCTCCATGTAAACGGAGTAACGGGCCGTGTATTTCTCTGCCCCTCTCTGTTTACTCAGTCTTGTGCCCCTATCATTTGTGCAGAAATGCATACCTGTGGTCTGTCCATTCCCCCACTGTGCACCCACTGTGTGGGTGGAGGGCACACCACAAATGACTTATCCGTTCTGCCACTGATGGACATTCAGGCTGTTTCCAGCTTGGGGTTATTGCAGCAGTACTGCTGCTGTGTCTCTTGGGGCATGTGAGCAAGAATTTCTCTCAGGAATAGGCTAGAGGAAGAATGGCCAGCTTTTGCTGTTTGACTGAAGAATTATTTCATTGATCACACCGTTACCAAGCAGCCCTGTGCCAGACATGATGTAACAATGGCAAGAGTGTGGATCCTTAGAGCCCTTGCCCTAACTCCCATGGGCTGTGGTCCATCACGCTGCTGCCCTAGAGAGGTGCTGCTCTCTCCAGCTGATGTAGGTCACAGGTAGGATACCAGCATCACAAGTCAGGGATGGCTTCTGTCAGGGAAATAAAATCGTGCCTTTGTGACTGCTCATAGTTCATAAGCAGCCTTGATGTTTCACTTTGTGCCCTTTGTATTGATGGCGGTGTTTGTTTGGTGTGTCATTAAGCTTTGCAGGGATCATGTGTTCTATATCAAGTTTCTTTTAAGCTCCACAGACAACCTTTAACTTGGCACAGACGTGTATAACATAAATTAGAATATTCCTTTACCAGCTGGAACAAGTATAACTGACTGTTACAGATACTTGAAGCACATTTACCTTCACTTTTCCCTTTGAGGGATGTATTTATGTTGCTTGGTAGGTTGGTCCCTTCCTGGTGGATGTAGAAAACCAGCAGCATGGAATCCTAGCTCTGCATACCCCAGGGACCCAGAGGCCAAGTGGCTGAGACTTTTTAGCACCTGGACCTCACTCCAGCACCTCTCAGGGCCCTCCCCTTCTCCACCACTTCCCTTCTTTCTGTCTTTTGCCCTCCTCTTCCTCAAGTCTAGTCTCTTGTTTCCTTTGGGTTCACAGTGAAGGTTGATAACAGCCACTGGGGACAGCGCTCTGTGGCGTATTGGCTCTCTGACCCCCAGAAAGTGTATCCCAGGTGGGAACATCTGAAATTCCAATTGTGATTCCTAGGAGGAGAAGCAGCGCCTTCTCGCCTCTGGCACTGACTCTAGACCTTCAACCGGAATCCACTGGCTTCCAGAGAGGGTTCTATAGCCTTATTTAGAGATAACAAGGACATCCCTGGTGGCCCAGAGGTTAAGACTCCATGCTTCCAACGCAGGGGGTATGGGTTTCATTCCTGGTCGGGAAAGTTCCACATACCATGCTGGGGGGGAAAAAAAAAGACAACAAAGATGCGTTACCACATCCTCCTATTGAATTTTGAAATAGCAGCAGCCTACTGGAAGGACTCAATAATTATCTGTTTTCCCCTTTATGACTAAATTAAGATGTCTGCATTGATCTCAGGGAAGTAAAATGATTCAAGGTGAGCAATTAAAAGTAACTAAAGATAAAATAAAAATATAAAGTTGAAGATGTTCAATTAAAAAAAAAAACTCAAGATAAATGTACAGATAAGGATGAATGGGTACGTACTTGTGTGGGTGGAAGTAAAAGCAAGGTCATTGTCATGGCTGGAGTAAATGCCAAATTTGGACTGATCAAAATTTAGTACACTAACCATTCTTTCAGTAGTCTTAGGAACTATTATTGGCAGGGTTAAATACTGAACATTTTAGCTGCAGTGTGTATTTCTATAACAC
The DNA here is from genome assembly GCF_042477335.2 of Ovis canadensis. Classification (NCBI taxonomy): domain Eukaryota; kingdom Metazoa; phylum Chordata; class Mammalia; order Artiodactyla; family Bovidae; genus Ovis; species Ovis canadensis. Next base: position 75,953,687 of record NC_091248.1, on the reverse strand, counting down.
AGTTAGCTCACATGCTATTATGATTATAAATATGGGAATGATGTCAGTATAATGTGGAAGTCAGTTGTTCCCAGAGTATTAATATTTTGCAGCAGTGCACAAATCCAGAAGAGCTCGGCAAGGTAATGAAGAACACAGAACCCATTCCCCTTGTTCTTGGTTCCTTTTGGCTGCGTGTTCTGATTTTGCATGGCTCCGTCTGAGCTGTCTGCATTTTGCCCTTGTCATTACAACTCAGCAGCCTCAGTTCCTCTGTGCCTCCTCTATAGTCAAGCCACCTCTACCTTTAAGAATTTTAAGTAGATTTTCCTTTTTAAAAAATTTTTTAAAATTGTGGTAAAATATACGTAACATAAAATTTCCCACTTTGATCATTTTTAAGTATATTGGCATTAAGAACATTCATGTTGTTGTGCAGCTGTCCCCGCCGTGCCTCTCTAGAAGCTTTTTATCGGCCCAGATTGAAACTACAAGCTCGTCAAACACTAAGTCCTCATTCCCTTTTCTCCCCACCTCCTGGCAACGATTGTGATCCTTTCTGTCTCTGTGAATCTGACTAGTCTTACATACCTCATAAAAGTGGAATTATACAGTACCTGTCCTTTTGTGACTGGCTTGTTTGACTTAACATCATGTCCTTAAGGTTCGTTTGTATTGTAGCATCTGTCCAAATTTCGTTTCTTTTTATGACTGAGTAATATTCCTCTCTATGTATATACCACATTTTGTTTATCCATTAATCTGTCTGTAGACGCTTGGGTCATTTCCACCTTTTTGTACAAATATCTATCTGCTGCTCCCAATTCTCTACTTATTCATAATTTTACTTGTTTCTAACTGTGCTGCTAATTTTTAACTTGTTACTTGCTTTGTTAATTTTCTGGGTACAAATTTGCATCAGTCTTGAACGGTCTGTCTCTTTTTATTTTTGTCAGCCCTGTTATTTTTGCTACAGGATTTTTAGAACATGTATTTTTTTTGATAGTCAATATAGCAAAAAAAAAAAAAAAAATTGGGCTTCCCAGGTGACTCTGGTAAAGAATCCGCCTGCCAATGCAGGAGACACAGGAGACATGGGTTCAATCCCTGGGTCAGAAAGATCCCCTTGAGAAGGAAATTGCAAACCACTCCAGTATTCTTGCTTGGGAAATCCCGTGGACTGAGGAGTCTGGTAGGCTATAGTCCATGGGGTCACAAAAAGTCAGGCATGAGTTAGCAACTAAGTATACGCGCACATAGGAAAAATGATTGTATTTGAGAATGAGGCTAGAAATGAGTAAGATGAGGCACTTCCTATTCTCCCCGCTATCTGTTAGTTATAATGATGTCATTTTATCAGTCTTCTCATGCCTCTGGCACCTGCCGGCACTGTGCTGGTGTCAGTCTGGATGGTGTGGTGATGGCTTTCGATTCCCACCACTCTGTTGAGAGGTAGGATGCCACAACCAGCGGCTTTTTGACTGCAACTGAGATAGGCTGGGTGACTGTCATCCAGGTCCTGCGAGAATGGAGGGCCCTGTGATCCCATGGGCCGTGTATCCGTTTGTTGTTCGGTCACTCAGTTGTATCCAGTTCTTTGCCACCCCATGACCTGCAGCATGCCAGGCTTCCCTATCCTTCACCATCTCCCAGAGCTTGTCAGATTCATGTCTATCCAGTCGGTGATGCCATCCCACCATCTCATCCTCTGTCATCCCCTTCTCCTCCTGCCTTCAATCTTTGCAGCATCAGGGTCTTTTCCAGTGAGTTGGCTCTTTGCATCAGGTAGCCAAAGTATTGAAGCTTCAACATCAGTCCTTCCCGTGAATATTAAGGATTGATTTTCTTTAGGATTTACTGGCTTGACCTCCTTGCAGATCAATAATCAGCTTCAATTAAAAAAAAGAATCAAAATTTCCGTCAGGACCTTGCCTTTGCTCAGATGAGTTCTCCAGTCAATAGTTGAAAGTTAATTCTGCATCCCTTTCTTCGTGTCCTGGTTCCTAGTCATCTGCTGAAATAAGTGGTTTACATTTAAAAAACTGAGCTCTGAAATGTGTAGATGGATGACTATTTATAGACATTTATTTTTAAATGTGTTTGGAAAACGAGTAGATGAATGCTTAAGAGGCCCATTAGTTACTTCTGATGTTTTACTATGAAAATGCCAAAGGTTACCAAGGATTTAAGTAATTTCATATTTAGAAATGCTTGACAGCAACTCATTATCCAGTATTGACTTCCACATTATAAAAGTGTCTGTTTAAAGCATGACAAATTGAGCATTGTGTAGTGGGTTTGATTTGACAGATGTCTGGCATCTTGAATAGTCTGATGTAGTGACCAGTGCCGTTGAGACGTTCCTGCCCTGCACTGTGGCCTCTGCAGCAGGTAGTGGGTTTCTGACCATTCCCCTCACCCTGCCGCAGCACGTGAGGTTTTAGTGAACAGCACACTGCAGGGTCGTGGGGGGCGGGGGTGGGTACCTAGCCCAGTGCCTGGCACAGTGTGCTTCTCCAACCTATACCTGCCGATTCCTTAACCCAGTTTATAGATATTTCAAGATGAGTGGTAGTCTAAATTGTGAAGCCTGGAGAACGTTTATCTGGTTGAAAACTATGTTGTTGTTGTTTTAAATATCAAATCCTAGCAAAAATAAAATCCATGAACAGTTTTATTTAATCTTGAAATATTAAGACTGATGTTATTATTAAATGTGCAGATAAACTGAACTTCTTTATGTTATCAGCAGATGTTAATTTCCCTAAATCTTTTTGGAGTTATTTGGTTGTATTAACTTTTGGAGGTTAATGTGAAAATGTGAGAATCTTGAATCTTGAAATCCAGCCAGTCAGTCTTTACTGAGTACTTGCCCTGAGTTAAGAGCTCCAGTCAACATAGGTGCTTTAGGGATTTTAAAAAAATGTGCAGTCCCCAAAATGACCGAGAAAGAAGGCTTCCACAAAACGACCTACCCACGTTTCCTTCCTGAGGTTATTTAATCCTGGATAGGAGTAGAGGTCTGCGATTAGACTTGGTTCATGTCCTGTACCCCAGGCTATCTGTGTCTGACAGTTTGGGGAAATTCCATAACCTTTCTGTGCCTCAGTTTCCCCATCCATAGAATGAAGGCAGCAGGCACCCCTTTAGTTTGGATGACATGTAGGTGAGAGGTGCACACAGGAAACCCGCAGTCCATGCTGACCACTATTTTTAGCTCAAGTGACTCTTGGTATAGCTTCTGTGTCCATCTTCCACTCTCCATTCCTGTGACATACTCAGACAAAAATCAATCCGTGAAGAAGAAATATCGCATGACATCCCTTATATGTGGAATCTAAGAAATGATACAAATGAACTTACAAAACAGGAAGAGACTCTCAGAGAATGAATTTATGGTTCCTGGGGAGAAGGATGGTGGGGGGATGGGATAGTTAGGGAGTTTGGAATGGACATGTACACACTGCTATATTATTATTTTAAAGGGACAAACAACGAGGACCTACTATATAGCACATGGAACTCTGCTCAACGTTGTGTGGCAGACTGGATAGAAGGGGAATTTAGGGGAGAATGGATATGTGTGGCTGAGTCCCTTTGCTCTCTGCCTGAAACTATCACAGCATTGTTAATCGGCTATACCCCAATATAAAATAAAAAGTTAAAAGAAAATATCAATCTGACCCTGACCAAGAAATGGTCCTTGCTTGGTGTTTCAAAGGCTGTACACGATTTCATCCTTAAGCCCAGGATTACTTTTGAAGGTGACATGATGGGAACAGCGACCAGCACACAGGGTGGCCTTCACAGTCTGGCAGGCGGGAAAGCACCTGGCCCTTTCCACCAGCCTCCTTTGTTCTTTGAGGTTTATTTTAGTCCTCCGAGTCTGATACCTAATGGAAGCCTGGCACGTAAAAATAACTCTCATCTGAGTAGAGTTGTAAAACAGCTAGCTCTTTGAAAGTGAGAGTCAGGGATGAAGCCTGTGGCTTGATCATCCCCATTATTTTTAGAGAGAAGCCCACCTTCAGGTGCCCACCCGTCCTTCCTGGTCCCTGCCCCCTGGGGTTGATCAAGGCCAGCAGGAGCGTGACCTGAACCCACCTCCCTGCCCCCCATCCCCCGCCAGTGCTCCAGCTTCCTCATTTTGGTCTTTTGCCAGCAGTCTTCCCTGAAGTCATTACTGGTCATTGACCTCTTCCCCAGAAGAATGCTCAAGAGGTCTCTGAACTTGAAACAACTTCCACATTTGCTTTTACGCAGGAGCCCGTTCCCTTGTTTGGGCTGGGTGGTCTAAAACCAGGCCACGCAGGGAAATAACCCTGTGCCTGTGGCTTGTCAAGGAAACAGTCTCCGAGAAGAGTTGGTGTGTGCCAGAGCTCATTACCTGGGGCAGCTGAGTTGTTGGTTCTCAAATTAAGTGTGTGGTTGGACCGACAAGAGTGAGTTAATAGGATAAGGAGTCGGGGCCCCAAAATCAGCCAGGCTGAGATGGGTCTGATTAAGAATCTAAAACTCACTGTTTCAGCCTAGAGCTCCTGCTGTGGGTGGAACCTTCCTGGCACAGCTGTAGGTAAGCGTGGGCGAGGGTGTGTACTGCACACTGGAGAGATGGGGGTGGAGGAGCCCTGAGGCAGCTGTCACCTGGCCTGCTGAGTCCCCCTCCTCTGTTATGCCGAGACAAAGGTGGCCCTAGCAGGGGCTGGCTGTCATTCACTTTCCATGTTGAGACTTGAGCCCACACTGAAAGAGAGCAACAAGCACTCAGACCTGGGAATGACTAGTGACATGTTCAGCTGCCTGGTCTAGTGTGCGCCATCCCAGGAGGTGTAGATCCAGGCACTTAAAACCATCCCAGATGCCAGTGCTGGGTCTCTAACCAGACGTGCTTCATTTTGTGACTCGAGGTTGCACTTTTTTGTTAGTCTGAGGGAGCTTATCCTAGGGACGGACTGTGGCCAGAGACCACAGCCTTTTCTGGCTTGGGCATCCAGGATCCTGAGGCTGTTTGTGACCCCTGCCCTGTGCCCTTGAGGATGCATGGGCGGGTTGGGGAGGTCAAGGTTCCGGGCATTGAGATTCTTCCAGGTTATCAGAAGCCTGCAGGTTAAAGTGCCTCATCTCTACCAGCTCTGCACAGGCACGTGGAGCTGAGTTGCATGGACAAGAAGGTGCTGGGCAACCAAGTCTCTCAGTTTAGTTCAATCACTCAGTTGTGTCCGACTCTTTGCGACCCCATGGACTGCAGCACGCCAGGTTTCCCTGTCCATCACCAACTCCCTGAGTTTACTCAGACTCATGTTCATTGAGCTGGTGATGCCATCCAAGCATCTCATCCTCTGTCATCCCCTTCTCCTCCTGCCTTCAATCTTCAACCCTTTTCTAAAAGCAGAGTGCGTGAGTTTTGCATTGCAGATGTGATACTTATTTTTAAACACTGTGTGCGAGCAGTGACGCATCCCCTGCCAGCTAATCTGTGTTGTGTAAAAGCACACAAACCGCAAATTATTGTTAAAAGGGAAGAAAGCCAAAGAACAGATGCAGTGAACCCCTCGTGTCATGTGACTCGAGGGAGAAACTCTGCAAGAGGCATTTCTGAGCAGCAGCAGAGGAAAGACCCGTGTGACTGGAACGAACAGGCAGCAGATTCTGCCCACTTGTCCTCTCTGGGGTAGCTGACACCTTCCTTTGTCTCTGATTTTCAGGGCACTGATGATGCCCATTTCTGTGTGTGTGTGTGTATTCCTTATTGCTCTTTCATTAAAATGAAGCACAATAATTGGCTTGTACATGCTGAGAGAAAAAAGTCAGGAGTATAGAGCTTGCAGTATCATCAGAAAGGGAACAAACATGGGACTTGAGCAGGAGAATCATTCCAGGCCTGCATCTCAGCACTAGGTGATACTAGGCAGGCCTGGTTTACTAAAGTCAGAGACTGTCGTATAACCCAACTCCCCTTATCTTTAAAAAAAAATTGGTATTAAAATCTAAGAATAGAAATGATACTCCTTGGGCCAGTAGTAGGACTATGTTGTGTTTCCATGAATGAAATTTGAGACCTTCTGGATCAAGAAACAAAAAATGTGTGGGGGGATTTACTTCTTCCCTGTCCAGAGGTCAGGGGCTGGTTGGTCTGCACATTCTCCCTGAGGATGAGTGATGCCCTGATGCCCTGGGTGGGAACGGAAGGCTGTGGCCCAGGATCCCTTCTGTCCCTCAGTTTTCCTCATGGGGCTCAGGTTGCTGGAGGGAGGGCACCTGGGGAGGGACTGCGGGGCCCAGGCCCTTCGCTCTCCCTCTCCAGATAGTTGCAGCCTGGCTCTGCCCGGTCCTGACCCCATCCCTTCTCTGAAGAAACTCCTGGTCCAGTGCAGGAAGCAAGCAGAACACAGAGTTTGAAGTTAGCAGCAGGGATGCTAGTGAGTCTTGGGGTGAATTGGGTGTCAAGAAACGGTCCCGGAAGAGCTGATGATAAACACCAAGATCCAAAGTGCCCACCAGGAGAAGTTAGACGAAGAAGAGGCCCAGAGCTCCCAAGAAGAGGAAAGTGCAGGGGTGTAGAGTAAGAGGGCAAAGTATGGCTGGAGTACAGAGAGAAAGTCTCAGGGGAAGTAGGGAGCAATAAGGCTGGGCAGGAAGAAAGGGACCCCTTCAAGCAGGCCTTGAGAGGCCACCCAGAGGTGTGGAGTTACGCCAAGGGCAGAGGGACAAATGGAGGAAGGGCAAGAAGACCGAATGAAACTCTGGATTTTTCATGTGTTGATGGAGCCCTATCCTGAGGTGGCAGATTCCCTGTCCTAGTAGAGAGTGCCTAGAAAAGTTTCAGGGGCTGCAGCTTCTAGAAAGCCTTGCCTTTGGACATTGTGGGATATTGTTTCATGTTCCATAAGGAGCAGTCTTGTTAACGTGAGCCCAGGGCTGTGTTTTCTAAGAGGAACTTAGGAATCCAGGCCAACACTGAGTGGATGACCCAGCAGCAGAGCAGCTTCGCTCATCTTGGTACACTGTTCTTAAGGTTTTTCCCCAAATAATCGTCATCTTCCTCTAAGGTGCCCTTTAGGGCCATATCACAGCCCTCGCGGAGCTGACAGCAAAATTAAGCCTTGGACACAGCATGAGGGGTGTGGAGAGTTTTGCCTAGAACCTCTGGCTCCACCTGAGTCCTTTGGGCCAAGCAGCCCCCACCAATCCTGAGACTCCCCGGTCCTGGATTTATTTGGGGTGGCCTTTGAACTTCATGTTTTGAGTCCTTTTCATTCCAGAAGAACTGTGGCTATTTCTGTTTTGAGGTCAAGAAAACATCTGAGTTCATATATGAGGGACTTTCAGGTTTCTGGTTCCATGTAGGAAGATGAGGATGTCTAGAGTGGACATCATTGATTGGGCATGATTTCCAGGCCCTGAGGTCCTCCTTGGCAACAACTTGGGTATATGTGGAGCCAGATTCATTCTTTAGGATCCGATCCAGGTCCAGGCATGTTAACTACATGTTGGAGGAAGAAATCCTGGAATGATGAATGAAAGAGAGAATGCATCAGTGACTGAGTGCCCGTTCCAACCTGAGGTACAATTTTCAAGTTGACAGTTTTCACCCCAGTGGTTCTTTCGACCTGTCTCTCTGTCCATTCCTGTGGCCCCCTCCAAGGTGAGTATCCCCTGGGGCTGGGGCACCTGACAGGACTTCTCCAGGCCTGGCCCTTCCTGCAGCCACCTTCTTTATGCAGCTTGTTACCTCTGCATTTCCCTTGCATCAAAACATAAGTCTGAATCACATCCCCCAGAGCTTGTGAAGACTCAGTTAAGATCTTATTTTCATGGGAAGAGCCCCTATGTGGCTTTCCAAGGATACTATCCTAGCCCAGGGGGAAATGGGACAGCCTCTAAGTGATTGTTAGTTCTTGCCAGAGCAGCCATCCTCAGCGACCCTCTGCTGAAGGGCCACCTGGGCATCTTTTTAGATGCACATTCCCTAGCCCCAGTCTGAGTGAGTCTGACTGAGCATGGGATGCCAGCCAGTGGTCAGAATCCCTAACAGACTCCTAGGTGTTTCTGGGTAAGTGAACAGCAGGGTGGACAATGCACATAGTGCTGGGTGGTGGGGTCCCCGGCTCTGCAGGAATCTGACCAGTCCTGGTGATACAGTGAGGCTCAAGGGCAGGGCCCCCTTTCCAAGTACTCTAAGCAGTCACCCTATTTGTGTACAGTGTGAGATGGGAGGGCTAACAGGGCTGACTTGTTGGAGGGACACTGAGGCCGGACAGACTTTGAGGCAAGAGGAGGACAGGGGGAAACATGTGATTTGCTCATGAGAGATAAGAGGTGACCCAGAGCTGCCCTGACCCATGGCACCCAGGTCAGAGCTAGGCCTGGTACCCAGCTTCCCTGATGATATACTGTTATCTGCTCCTCACTGTGAGATTAGGGGTGGATCTGAAAAATGCTTCCCCTCTTAATGACTCACAAGAGAAGCTGAGAAAGCCAACCTCTAAGTCCTGATGCCTTTATGAACTGAGTTTGTGATGTCTTTTCCAATTTTAAAGACCTCTGACAAGATGTACAATGGTGAGCAGGAAACTCTCTGGGTCTGCCCGCAAAGTGTAGAGCACTTGAATGCTGAGATGTCAAGGACCTTCTTCCCTGAAGATAGAAAGGAGGCTTTACAAGATTAGACATCCTGCATCCCTTCTGTGTGGGAGCACGCTGGATGCTGTGTTTCATTAAGGCATGGCTATAAAATTGATGAGTGCTCTGGTCATGATTGTCTCTTTCCTGGAGGCCCCAGTCAGACACATTTTCTTAAGTGCATGCTCATGGTCACTTGGGTGGAGCCCACCACCCCCCTTCCACTGACTTCCTATTGCCTTGTGGTCTGAGAGGGAGGCTGGTAGAATGAGAGTGCCCTGCTGGCTGTGCTGGGAGCTCTCTCTATGGACCACTCGAAGGACCACAGGACTGGGGTGGAGGGGCGGTGGGCAGGCAGGGGGAGCCTCCTTGCTGTTGCTTCAAAGCAGAAGAGCACCTTATACATCAATGAGAGTTTCAGGGCACACAGCTTTGTATGGTATCTTTGACTGGCATTCCTGCCCAGAAATGCAGGCTTGTTCTCGGAGGATGGGAGCTCTCTCTTCTCTGAGAAATCTTTAAGGAACTTCTCCAAAAGGTGTAGTGTGTTGCCCACACGCAGCACATTCTGCCTCAGACCCATTTAATCTACGTACTGTGCCTCACTCAGTCGTGTGCGACTCTTTGCGACCCATGGACTGTAGCTCATCAAGCTCCTCCATCCATGGGATTCTCCAGGCAAGAATACTGGAGTGGGTTGCCATTTCCTTCTCCAGGGGATCTTCCCAACCCAGGGATCGAACCTGGGTCTCCCACAGTGTAGGCAGACACTTTAACCTCTGAGCCACCAGGGAAGCCCAAGGTACTGTGCCTCACCAGCCGTTTTTCACTGGGTATCAGGAAACTGAGTTGCCGTGGTTTTCCAGTGCAAGGACTATCTGAATGATAAGGATTTTTTTAGGAAGGAGGGTTATCATTATTATTATTGTTATTCAAAGCTCATCATCCCCTCCCTTTAGAATTTTGAAAGAAAGTGTTACTCAGTCTGACTGTTTGAGACCTCATGGACTGTAGCCCACCAGGCTCCTCTCTCCGTGGGATTCTCCAGGCAAGAATACTGGAGTGGGTTGCCATGCCCTCCTCCAGGGGGTCTTCCCGATCCAGGGATAGAACCTGGGGCTCCTGCATTGCAGGCAGATTCTTTATCATCTGAGCTACTAGGGAAGCCCCTAAGCTTTTCTGATTACTGGCATGGCCCTTGGAAGGAAGGAGGAGGACGGGGACTTGCTGAGAGATGGGGGGACATTTTGGTTATAGGAAGGGAGGCCTCATGCTTGGCATTAATAGTAAGCAATAATTAATAGTAAGCAATAATTAATAGTAATGTTTGGGGTTAATAACTCCATGACTTCCGAAACTTCCAGGACTCCGGACCAGTTTTGCAGAGACTTTGGGGGAAAAACAGAGGTAGAGAGACAGCCTGTCATTGGGTAGGCCTGGTTCAGGTCCCCATTTTCCCTCTCCTGGTTGGGTGATGGCATCCTCTCTGAGCCTCAGCTGCTGCTTCCCTAAACTGGGACTTATACCCTCTGTCTCGAAGCCATGGTGCCCCCAGAACCCAGAAAGGAGAAGGGAAGCTTCCCCTGGGGAAGGGAGCTATGCGCATCAGAAGGACCAGAGCCCAGGGGACTGTGATGAACTCCCCCTCACCTGTACAGGGCTGTCACAGGACCTGCCCCAACACAGGACATATGGAGCACCTGGCCCTTCGCAGGTGTTTATAAATGACAGCCATTATTTATCACCTTGTAAATCTTGAGTTCTTAGTGCTGTTTTATAAGATTTGTGTTTGTTTTTTTTTTCCAGCATCATATTTCTTTAAGCAAGCCCAGTTTTGCTCCAGAGTAAGAGCTCAGAGAAAGAAATGCTCAGTTTGGGGAAGCATTGCCTGCACATTGCCTTTTCTAGGTCAGATGCCATGAGTGTTGGATCTGCCCTTCAGAACAGTCCTGCTGGGAGGTTGACACTGAGGGTGTTTTTGGTTTCTGTCTTTGGACTGCTGTTTTGTTACTGAGATTACCAGGTTTCCCCAGCTGGATTCATGCCTGAGGCTGTTGCTGGAGGTTTGCTGGAGTCTCCGGTCACTTGTCTGTCGTGCCAGCTGGTGGTCAAACGTGTACTCAGGTTCTTGAGTTCTGTCTGGCTCTCCTCATGGCTCCTCCAGCCCTGCAGCCCTTGAACATGAGCCTGCCCCAGAATCACCTGTTCAGACATTTGGGCTGTCTCCAGGTAACTCCTCTTGAGGTGGTTATTTGTAGCAAAGAGGAAAGCGGTAACTTTGCAGTGGAAACACGTGCAGACAGCACCATGAGGGACATAGCAGCTTCAGGTATCTTCTGATACGACATCCCCCTAGAAGGGTACAACCTCAGTTCTGTGGCATTTTTGCCAAAATGCATGATCCAAATTTAATCACAAGGAGACAATGAACAAACTCAAATTGAGAGGCTTTCTGCAGATAACCGGCCATTACTCTTAAATTTGTCAGAGTCATGAAAGACAAAGACCATCACGGGTTGGAGTGGACCCAAGGGGCAGGATGCACTGTGGGCTCCTGAACTGGAGCGGGAAGGAACCGTAGTGGACACTGGCAAAATGTGAATATGGTCTGTAAAGTACTATGGTTAAAAGTTAATAGTATTGGGTCACTTAAGGCCCTGATTTAGATAATTACACTGTGTTTCATAAGGTGTTAACTTTGGGAGAAGTTGCATGAATGGTCCCAGCATCTTTTTCACAACAGGGCGTGGAGTAAAGTGCTTGCAGTTTGGAGCTGGAAAGGCCTGCTGCTGCTGCTGCTGCTAAGTCGCTTCAGTCGTGTCCGACTCAGTGCGACCCCATAGACGGCAGCCCACCAGGCTCCGCCGTCCCTGGGATTCTCCAGGCAAGAACATTGGAGTGGGTTGCCATTTCCTTCTCCAATGCATGAAACTGAAAAGTGAAAGTGAAGTCGCTCAGTTGTGTCCGACTCTTTGCGACCCCATGGACTGCAGGACTGCAGCCCACCAGGCTCCTCCGTCCATGGGATTTTCTAGGCAAGAGTACTGGAGTGGGTTGCCATTGCCTGGTCTGGGTTCAGATCTTGCCTCTGATAACTATTAGCTGAGCAACACAAGGCAGGTTGCATTTCCTGTGTGAGCCTCTGTTTCCTCACCCCCACCACTGGAGTTTCTCTGAGAATAAATGCATATGCAATCCACAGTGTGTAACATTCCCTTCCCCAGTGATAAAGAAGGGATTTGTCTTCTTTCCCACCTTCCAGCCTTTCCCTGACCTGCCCTTTATCTCTTGTCGACCTCCGCCGTGCACCTTCTCATGTGGTATTTTCAGAAACCTACACATGCATTTACACCCAGAGTCTAGAAAGCAGTTTCTTGTTGTTGTTCAGTCGCTATGTTGTGCCCAACTCTTTTCAACCCTGTGGACTGCAGCATGACAGTCTCCGGGGTTTGCTCAAACTCATGTCCATTGAAGTCAATGCTACCATCCATCCATCTCATCCTCTTTACCGCCTTCTCCTCCTGCCTCAGTCTTTCCCAGCATCAGGGTCTTTTCCAACGAGTCGGCTCTTCGCATCAGGTGGCCAAAGTATTGGAGCTTCAGCATCAGTCCCTCCAATGAATATTCAGGGTTGATTTCCTTTAGGATTGACTAGTTTGATCTTCTTGCTGTCCAAGGGACTCTCAAGAGATTTCTCCAGCACCACAGCTCAAAAGCACCAATTTCCAGGTTGTAGAGATGAGAAACTCTCTGACTGGCTCTTGCTGTGTGAAGCCTGAGACAGGATTGAGTCCTGGTCCATCCTGCTTCAGTAGCCCTTTTGCCATCTCAGGCATCCCTTAGGATTCTCAGTCAAAGCCTTCTAGACCCTAGGCCAACAGCATTGGCATCACCTGAGAGTTTGTCATGAATGCAGAGTCTGAGGCCCCACCCCAGACCCAGAGACTCAGAATCTGCATTTTACCAGGTGATTTGAGATTCAAAAAATCCTCTGCTCGAGGACTTGACTTGCAGAAGAGCAATGTCTCCTTGTCTGTATCTACAGAGGGGGCTAGATGAGAGTCGATGTGAGAGCTGAGAAATGTGAGCTCAGGATAGAAAAGTCTTCAGAATACATCATTCCAGGTCCATCCTTGTGTGGAATTCTCTCCCCTAAAGACTTTAGAGGCCTGAGGTCCTGCCAACAGCCTGGGATTCCAGGTGGGGCCTCTACATGGGATAGCCTGGCCAGGGTCTTGCCTGGAAGGGATTGTTTGTTTTCTGTGGGACTTGGGTTTCTTGTTCTGTTTACTCGCCTGTGCCAAGCATGCCTGGGGCCTCCACACAGAGGCTGGTGGCATCCAGCTGCAGAGGGTGCCCAGCAGCACAGGCTGCTTCTAAGCGGCAGAGGCTTTGTGGCAGCTGGAGTCCTCTCAGCTGGACTCAGGTGCTGTGCAGGCTGTCTTTTAAATGAAGTTAGCCTTTGTTGGATGATGCAGCTTTGAGTGCCTTTAAGTTTAACCACCAGTAGGCTCTACGAGGTGAGACCACCACCAGCCCCATTTTGTAACCTTGGACTCTGGGACTTAGAAAGGCTAGTAGGAGCCTAAGGTCATGTGGCTTGTAAGTGGAGCTGAGATTTGAACCCAGAGCTACCTTCAAGCCCAGGTCTTGAACCTTACGTTGTACTGGCCCAGGTTCCCTTCAGTGTCTAAAGCAGGACGGCCATCCCAGTGCCCTCTCATACACAGCGCGGCGGTGGTGATCCCGCAGTGTCCTTCCTGTCTTTTTGTGGTTGCCCTGGGTGGACCACTTGCCAGGCTCCCTGACTCCACTCTCCAGTGGGGCTGGAGATGCTGATGGTCACTCTTGGCACACAGGACAGATACTGGGTTTTGCAGTTCCCAGAGAAGGAAGAGTGGCAGGCTGGGAGACCAGGCAGAATGTAGGCAGTCGACGCTTGGCATGGTGCAGCTCCTGGTGGCAGGGCTGGGCCAGCGTCCAGGCTCTGCACAGTGCCTTTGAAGTGTGGCCACTTCCACAAGGCCTGGGGCAGTCAGAGGGTGGGCTGCACCTGGGCAGGAAGCTGCTCAGGGCAGCACCACAGGTGGAGGCTGTGCTGTGCAGTCGCTGTTACCGTTCTATAGTCGGTTTCCTTCCGTGTCTTCCTCCTTTCTAACAGAAGAGCAGAGGAAAGCGGAAAACCACCAGAAATTCTAAATTAATACCCAGCCAATTTGGCTCATCCTTTCTCCAAGACTCCAGTGAGGGAGAGGCTGGTGTTTTTAAAAATCTCGTTCTCTATCAGATGCAACTGAAAGGCTCAGAGGTAATTAGCTGTTCTAGAAAGACTGTATCATCACCTTAAAAAGCTGCCTCGTGAGAGTAACCATTATCTGTAGTGGGATGGGAACATGGCAATAAAAATAGACTGTGGACCCTCCTCTGTGGGAGCTGAAGAAAACCAGCCTATTAGTTTAAGGAAAATTAGGCAGTGGGCCAAAAGTTACCACTCTCACTTTTTAATTTGAAAAAAATCTCACAAAATGAGTACATTTTACTATGAAAATTTAGAGGAGTCAGAAAAGCACAAATAATAAAGAAAAATACCACCTTCGTACCACCATTTGGATGAATTGTTCTGAGCATCTTGGCAAATACACCTCCGATCTCCATTTCTTTTGTTCCTGAATGAATGTTTATTTGTATGAAATTGGGATCATGCTGATGTTCAGTATTATAAAGCACTTTTTTTTCCCCTCAGTATTTGCTTCATGTTATTAAATGCTCTTTTTAGTAGTGAAATGGCTGTATTAGGTAAAGGCGTCATAATTCATCTAAGGATGGCAGCAGCTAGGATAAGGATGACCATGAGTAGGATTTGTAGAGAACTTGCTTTGTGCTGGGCACTATTCTGAGCTCTGTTCTCACTTTGTCATCACACAGTGCTGTGAGATAGGTACTCTTGTTATTCCCATTTAGCCTTTGTTTTTTGGCGTTTAAGCTTTTCCTTTTAAAATATAAATATTTTAGACAACTCAGTACTAAGCATACATATTTAAGCACACTCTTGGTTACCTGTAGGTTGCTGCTGGGTCAGAGAGTCTGCATATTTTAAAGCTCTGATGCCTGTTGCCCATCATCCTAGAATGAGTCTCCACTCTCTGTCCCCTTACCTCTTCCCAGTCGTTCGGCCTGGAGCCAGTGAGTTGGCTCTTCACATCAGGTGGCCAAAGTAATGGAGCTGCAGCATCAGCAAATGTCTATTGATACCTTCCTGGGCACCAGAACCCGTGCTGGACACTGTAGGTGTACCAATGAATGAATCGTGGCTCTTTAATCTCAGGAACTGGTGGGAAGACCATCTTGGAATGATTATTGACTGGGTGTAAGGTTCGCTGTACATAAAGCCAGGAACAGTGGTTCAGGCTCAATTCTGTTCCCACCAGTGGCCTGTATACACAAGTTACCTCTCTGGCTCTCAACTATGCTGATTCTCAGAAGGGAAAGGGTTAGCTGTGCCTGGTGTCCTGGCCCTCAAGGCCGTGCAAGGTGGGTAGGGGAGAGGGATGGCAGCTGCACATGACACACAGACATCGTGTTTCATCAGGAACGAAAGCCGAGAACGGGGGAGGGGGTGGTGGTGTGAGCTCCTGTCGCTCACTCCTCTGCTCCTGGGAGATAAACAATTGGAAAAAAGTAACAGCCTTGGACTCCGGAGACTCCTCTCCTTTGAAAACTGTATCGTATGTAAGTCACTGCCCCATGATGATCTTGCAGTGAGGAAGACATGTTCCATATTTCACATGGGAGGCGGGGAGTGGCCTGCAGAATATTTCTGGCCTCTCTTGAGCTTTGCAAGGGGGTTCGAGTTTCACGGGCAATGTGGCTCTTTGATTCTGGGTTCCAGCGCTGTGTGGGGAAGTGTGAAGGCGTTTGTCTCAAGTTTGATTTAGAAAACTGAGCTGCAGGTGGAAAGCATGTAACGTGACTCTTTTCCCCCAAATGATGTGGCTTTCTCATGTTTCACTGTTGAAAATGGTTAACAAGTTCCCAAAGTGAGCAGGCGATTTTATCAGGATGGCAGAGCATATAGCACTCGGAAACCAGTTTTCCAGCTATTTTTTTTTATAGGTTTAACACCTGCAAAGTGGCATTTTCTGCAAAGAGGTGACAAGGATAGCAAAGAGTGTAAAAACAAAATTCCATAGAAACTCTTTCTCAGACTCTGGAGTAATGGGGCCACTGACCTAAATAAGAGCAGAAATCCTCCAGTACAATGAGCTCACACTGCCAAGATGGGCTAAATTGAGGCCGTGGCATCCTCCACTCACACACCGGTCCCATGTGCATTCAAGCCCCAGACGACACGCAGGCTGCTGTCTAGAGACAGCCAGGCTGCCCCAGACCCTCCTAGAGAGGGTTTCTGGCTCCAGGACCCTGGCTGAAGCCTGGGTGATAACAAGGCTGTATCCCTGGATGGAGACACTAACTAAAGAATAGAATTTTATCGTAAGAATCCCAGGAACTGAGCAGACTTCGTCAGGCTCCAGGGCTGGGTCGGAGAGAACTGTTCTTGGAGGACTATCCAAAAAACAGCGCAGACTCAAAATACAGTGCCACACGTGGGAGCGTGGCATTTAGTTTTCTGCGAGCACAGTTTTTAAAGTAAGAACAGGTGGCATTAATTTTAATTTAACTCAGTAGATCCAAAATAGTAACATTCAACATTTATGTACATAATTAGCATAAAAAATACCAATGAAATAGTTTTCCTTCTTTTCGTGTGCTCTTTGAAATCCAGTGTGTTTTACCCTTAGCGGCACATCTCGCTTCATAACCATCGCATTTCAAATGCCCAGGAGCAGTATGTGGCTCATGACTGCTGTCTTGGACAGTGCAGGTGTAGAAGCTGTATCACTCAGCATCTTATGAGTGAGGCCAAAAGGCTGCTGGGCCTATAATGATCACTGTAGCACTTGGTGTCAAGTCTTTCATAGCATTCTTCTGCCACTGGGGTGGGGGCGGGGGAAGCTTTCAACCTCAATAGCTTAAACTGTAGACAGTAATACTTTCCATTTTCATAGGGCCTTTCCATTACAGGATACTTTAGTACGCTCTATAGGGCCTTTCCATTACAGGATACTTTAGTACGCTCTCCTAAAACTGTGAGAGAGGCCAGGCAGGAACCATTCCTTTGGCACATGTTTATTAAGGGTATGCTGGGTACTAGGTCCTGATTGGCAGACAACTTCTGCCTTCTTGGAGCTCAGATTCCAGCGGAGGGGAAAAACATCATGCATCACTGTAGTTAGAACTGTAGTGGGTATGAGCAGGGGCTATGGAAGCACAAGAGAAACACTCCTAATTCTGCCCAAGATGTCAGGGGAGCATTTGAGAGGTGAGAGGTTTGAGCAGAAAGATGGAATGACATCTTTGCTAGGAAGATGAACTGGAGTGAAAGGTAGATGCATTCTGAATATCATCCACTTGGGTTAGAACTTCTGTACCTGGAATGTCCATTTTACAGCCCAGACAGGTGGCAGGTTAGGGCACCTGCTTGAAATCCTACTAGATGTCCAGAGGCGATAGATTCTGGAAGAGTTCCGATTAGCTAGTTCGGGAGCAGCTTTGCTTCTAAAATGTGTCCCTGGATGTGGTCTTTAGGAAGGAAGTGGTGGAAAGAGCCCTGCCCTGAAACTTAATGATTGGCTGACCTCCATTCCATTGTCCTTTTCTGCCTTCAGCTACCATTTTGTTTTGTTTTGTTTTGAGATCTGACACTAGAACACTTGTATACAATTCTGTAAGATCGCTCTGTTAAAAAGTGAAGTTGCTCCTGTCCAACTCTTTGCGACCCCCTGGACTGTAGCCTGTCAGGCTCCTCCCTCCATGGGATTTTCCAGGCAAGAGTGCTGGAGTGGGTTGCTATTTCCTTCTCCAGGGGATCTTCCTGACCCAGGGGTGGAACCCTGGTGTCCCACGTTGCAGGCGCTCTTTACCATCTGAGCCACCAGGGAATCCCTTCCTTCTGTTAAAGTTCATGCTTTAAGTGCTGCTTGTAGTATTTCTGTTGTAGTTACTGGGGAGTCCTGGGGGAGACAGCACCATTTCTGGATGTTTCCATTCCCAAGCGAACCAACCACCCATTTGGAATTTCAGTGCAAGGATTTTAACCCACACAAGGAGCTGGGCTCTTGCCTTTTGTCCATACCAGGCCGTTGGCCACGACTCGGGCAAGACAGAGCACCCACACGCCTGCCTGGGGCCTGCTTCCCTCCAGGAATGGTGAGCCTCCTCTGCACTCAGCAGTTTTTATTTTTATCTCATCAGCGTGTTCCTCCTTTTAAAGTGTGAATCCTAGTGACCCAAATGAGCTGTCTGTCTGGGCCTGGGCCAGCAGGCCTAGGTTACTCCAGTTCAGAGGCGGCCCTGGTCTGGGGTAGCAGGGATGGGGGTTCCCAGGGTGACTGGATGGGGCGGGGCAGGGAGCCAAATTGGCCTGCCAGACGGACAAGTTCTCAAACCAGGAGAAGGTTATTCTTGAAGTAAACCAGACCCTGTATTCCTCTCTCCCTCATCCCCTTCGTAACAGCCCTTTTAAAAGAACAAGCAAAGTTTGCAGAATTCCAATGTTAATATTTAGAAACACAAAATCAAGTGGGCATACCTCTTCCAGTTTGGTTGTGGGTGGAATTCAGGCCTGTTGGCTTTGGCATCCACACATGAGACTCTGCTGAGATTTCATCCATGCTGATGCATCAGAACAGCATGGTTTCATACTTAGAGGTTGGGCACAGAAGTTGGGGGGTTGCTCTTTCCCTGGAATTGAGTGACGGCTGCCCCAGGCTCACAAGGGAGGATGTGGTAGAGTTTTAGAAACAGGAAGACAGAAGGCCTGCCCCACCCACTGCTGGCTCATGGAGCTGGCATGAGTCAGAGGGAAGAACTGCAGGATTTGTGGGCCTCCTATGCTGGACCATGGAGAAGGAAATGGCAACCAACTCAAGTATTCTTGCCTGGGAAATCCCATGGACAGAGGAGCCTGGCGGGTTACAGTCCATGAGATCTCAAAGAGTCGGACACAACTGAGCAACTAAACACACAGACACACACCCACACACCCCTACCTACCTACCTACCTGTGTTAAGTGCTTTTCCTCTGGAGAGAGAGAGACACATACACACACACGAGAGACACACACACACACACACACACACACACACCCCACACACCTGTGTTAAGTGCTTTTCCTCTGTAGGTTCATGAATCTCGTGCAGCTGTTCTGTGGGCTTATCATTATAGAGGTAGTTTTGCTTCCATAGGGCAGTGATTCTCCAAGTGTGGTTACTGGACCAGCAGCATCACCTGGGAACTTGTTAGAAATGCAGGTTCTCAGGCCCCACTCACGGTTTTCAGAATGAGGACTCTGGAGAGGGGCCAAGCTATCTGTGTTTTAACAAGCCCTCCAGACAAGCCTGATGCACTCTAAAGCTTGGAAGCCTCTACCCCAGAGGTTAAAAACACAGGCCCAGAGCTAATCTGGGCTCAGACCTCAGGCATATGGCTTTTGGCAAGTCAGGCAACCACTCTGCTTTGGTGTTCTCATCTGTAGATTGGAGGTGTGAATAGTACCCACTTCACAGGGCTGTGTGGATTACATTAAGGAGTATATGGTGAAACTGGGGCAGTGCTGGCACGTGGTGAGCACACCCTGAGTATTTGGTCTCCTTCACTCGGAGTCTGCCGGCTTTGATCCCAGGTCTGCTGAACCTCAAAACCATCTACTCATTTTATTGGACCAGCCGTCCCTTAGAAATCAAATTCAATTAACCATCACCATGTCTCATTCTGCAAACACGGGAGGCTGCTGTGTAGGCTTGCTGGCCAGGGGGGTCTCCTCTCTCCCTGCCAGCTCTAGTTCCTTAGTAGGAGCTGCTTGAACAGGGAGAGAAAGATTTTAAGACCAAGGCCAAGTTTAGCATGTGGCTGCCTGTATTGATTAGTGTGTCTGTCTTGGATACACGAGGGGTTCTTTCCTCTTGCTATTGCCAGATATCAGGCAACTTAGTGTGAATTTCTGAGCCATTCCTGCTACTGGGCTTTAATGGAAGGCTATTAAGAGTGACTGCTTAATGTGGCAAGCCGGAGGAGTTGTGTGGGCTGTACATGTTCAGGGTGGGGTCAGCAGGAGGCTGTGTGTGGTTTGTGGGCCTTGCCTGGCCTAGGAATTGGTCTGGTGCTGTTGATTTTGGGAAATGTGGGTGGCTGTAGCCACAGGAAAGGGCTGGTTGAGAATCAGTATTTTCTGAATCCTGGGCACATATCTTTCCATTTTATCATGATTAATAGAAGCTTTCAGCCCCATTTTGCAGCTGTGGGAAGGACTGCCATAATGAAGTACCATAGAATGGGCTAATTGAACAAAAGAATTTGTTTCTTCCTGGTTCTGGGAAGTAAAAATCTGAGATCAAAGTGTCAGCAGAGTTGACTTCTGAGGCTTATGGATGACTATTGTGTCTTCACATGGTCTCTATACTCAGCTCTGTCTAAATTTCCTCTTTTTTTTTTTTAAGGATGCCCGTCATATTTTATTAGGCTTCCCAAGTGGCACAGTGGTAAAGAATCCACCTGCTAATGCAGGAGATGCGAGAGATGCAGGCTCGTTTTCCTGGGTCAGGACGATCTCATGCAGAAGGAGATGACCACTCATTCCAGTATTCTTGCCTGGAAAATCCTGTGGACAGAGGAGCCTGGCAGGCTGCGCTTGTGTTTTATTAGGGCCACTCTACTGGCTTCATTTTAACTTTACCTTTTTAAAAAGACTGTTCTTGATTACAGTCACATTCTGAGGTCCTAGGGATTAGGACTTCAGCCTCTGGATTTGGGTGGGGTGGGGCACTATTCAACCCATGACACCTGGCCTCAGATGATCCATGTGGGTCTTTCAGAGTGTGGTGAGGTGACTGAGCTCACTGAGGACAAACAGGAGGGAGGAAGGGAGGGGCTGAGGCATCGTGTGGACAGTGCGGGTTCACCAAGCAGAGGGGAAGCTGTGGGGCAGGCCGGGCGGCGGGGGCATGGAGGGAAGGGAGGGTCCCAGTTTTAGGAGGTGATTGGTTGTAATAGTGCAGGCAAGTGACAGTGAGGGTTCAGAAACAGGTTGGATCTGCAGGAAAATTTCAACATTTTTACTGATAGATTTTTGAATGACTTGAATATGAGGAAAGATAAATGAGTTTCCTAGTTTCCTGAGAATATAGCATTTTGCAAAGATGATATTTCTGCCAAAGTCAGTGCCTAGAGTGTTTAATGATTCCAATTAAATCTCAGTGGGCTTTGGGGAAGATGACAGAATGAGTCTAAGATTCTTTTGAAAGGATAAACAGCTGAGAATAGTCAAGACATTTTTTTCATGAAGGGGGGTAATGATATCCCTTCTAGTTTGTTGCCCACGCACTGTCCAGAGTGATCTTTTTTTTTTCTTTTTTTTTACTCAAATATTTTTTTTAAATTTTTTTTCTTTTTTAGTTTTTTATTTTTTAAATTTTAAAATCTTTAATTCTTACATGCGTTCCCAAACATGAACCCCCCTCCCACCTCCCTCCCCATAACATCTCTCTGGGTCATCCCCATGCACCAGCCCCAAGCATGCTGCATCCTGCGTCAGACATAGACTGGCGATTCAATTCTTACATGATAGTATACATGTTAGAATGCCATTCTCCCAAATCATCCCACCCTCTCCCTCTCCCTCTGAGTCCAAAAGTCCGTTATACACATCTGTGTCTCTTTCCCTGTCTTGCATACAGGGTCGTCATTGCCATCTTCCTAAATTCCATATATATGTGTTAGTATACTGTATTGGTGTTTTTCTTTCTGGCTTACTTCACTCTGTATAATCGGCTCCAGTTTCATCCATCTCATCAGAACTGATTCAAATGAATTCTTTTTTACGGCTGAGTAATACTCCATTGTGTATATGTACCACAGCTTCCTTATCCATTCATCTGCTGATGGACATCTAGGTTGTTTCCATGTCCTGGCTATTATAAACAGTGCTGCGATGAACATTGGGGTACATGTGTCTCTTTCAATTCTGGTTTCCTCGGTGTGTATGCCCAGAAGTGGGATTGCTGGGTCATAAGGTAGTTCTATTTGCAATTTTTTAAGGAATCTCCACACTGTTCTCCATAGTGGCTGTACTAGTTTGCATTCCCACCAACAGTGTAGGAGGTTCCCTTTTCTCCACACCCTCTCCAGCATTTATTGCTTACAGATTTTTGGATCGCAGCCATTCTGACTGGTGTGAAGTGGAGTGATCTTTTTGAAGCATGAGTCAGGTCCCATCTGATGGTGTCACGCTGTCACACAGAATGGAATCCCTCTCTGTGCCGGGACCTGTGGGCCCTTGGTGGCTGGCTTCCCGAACCTTGCCTCCCGCCCCGCTCTCGCTCACGAAGCTCCAGTCACACCGGCTTCCTCCTTGTCCTGGAGAACACCCACCTTCAGCTTCACTGTTGCCTGCACACAGAACTGTTTCTTTCTGGACTGGACTGTCTCCTGCTTCACTCTCTCTTTCGACTCAGGTTTATGCTGAGAAAGCACCTCCTCTTCAGGGGAGCCTTCCCTGATCACCCCGTCGTTCACTCTCCTCCGCTTTTACCTGGATTGTGCACTTTATTTACAGCGAGGTGGGCTCCAATCCACACTGCCTGCCTTATTGTCCAGCTTTGCCCCTTATTGCCACGTGGCTCTCTGGGTGTCAGTTGTCCTCGTCTGTAAAATGGAAATGACACTGCCTATGTCAGGTACTGTTGGGAGGATTAGATCTGGCACATAAAGTGGCCAACAGCCAAGTACTCTCTGGCTGGCACACAGAGTAAGTATTCATTAAATGCTGTTATTGTTCAATGTAGCTTCCCCCAGTAGAAAGGGAAAGCAGACAGATGAACGCTTTGCCTGGTTCACTGGTGTGTATTCGGTGCCCAGAACTGTGCTTGGCACACAGTAGGGGCTTGATAAATGTTTGTTGAGTGAATACATGAAAGCATGATGGTAAAACTATTATAAATGCACAGTAATTAAAATAGTGTTTGTGTATGAGTAGAGACAAACATTAAAGGAATACAAAGTTAAAAGAATACAATAATAGCTCAAAGCCAATCCTAGTGTTTCTGAGAATTTAAAATGGGATGATGAAGCATCACAAATCAGAGGGGAGAAAGGGTGGATTATTTAGTAAGTGATTACTTACTAATGCAATTGATTACATCCTCTCCCACAGCATACACCAAAATAAATTCCGATTTGATGTTTTGAGTTAAACCACAGAAAAATAAGGGAATATATGAGATTATCTTATTTTCTAGGTAAGAGTTGGTTTTCTAAGACAAAGCACTGGGGAAAATAGACAGGTGGCTTGGACTGTTTCTACAAATCAATTTCTGTGTATCATAAGTATTAAGAAAAAGTTTATAGTCAATGTAGAAAAATTGCCACATATAACAGATAACAGTCCTTTACTATATAAATTGTTGCTTATGTAAATCTGTAAGGGATAAACATTAACATCTCAGTAGAAAAAATTATCCAAAGGGAAAATACAGATCATGCACAGAAGAAATGCATGCAGGCAGGCATATGGGGTGGTGGGGGGCGGGGATATTTAACTTCAGTTCAGTTCAGTCGCTCAGTTGTCTCCGACTCTTAGTGACCCCATAAATCGCAGCACACCAGGCCTCCCTGTCCATCACCAACTCCCGGAGTTCACTCTGACTCACGTCCATCGAGTCCGTGATGCCATCCAGCCATCTCATCCTCTGTTGTCCCCTTCTCTCCCTGCCCCCAATCCCTCCCAGCATCAGAGTCTTTTCCAATGAGTCATCTCTTCGCATGAGGTGGCCAAAGTACTGGAGTTTCAGCTTTAGCATCATTCCTTCCAAAGCAATCCCAGGGCTCATCTCCTTCAGAATGGACTGGTTGGATTTCCTTGCAGTCCAAGGGACTCTCAAGAGTCTTCTCCAACACCACACTTCAAAAGCATCAATTCTTTGGCGCTCAGCTTTCTTCACAGTCCAACTCTCACATCCATACATGACCCCTGGAAAAACCATAGCCTTGACTGGACAGACCTTTGTTGGCAAAGCAATGTCTCTGCTTTTGAATATGCTCTCTAGGTTGGTCATAACTTTTCTTCCAAGGAGTAAGCGTCTTTTAATTTCATGGCTGCAGTCACCATCTGCAGTGATTTTGGAGCCCCAAAAAATAGTCTGCCACTGTTTCCCCATCTATTTCCCATGAAGTGATGGGACCAGATGCCATGATCTTAGTTTTCTGTATGTTGAGCTTTAAGTCAACCTTTTCACTCTCCTCTTTCCCTTTCATCAAGAGGCTTTTTAGGTCCTCTTCCCTTTCTGCCATAAGGGTGGTGTCATATGCATATCTGAGGTTATTGATATTTCTCCCGGCAATCTTGATTCCAGCTTGTGCTTCTTCCAGACCAGCGTTTCTCATGATGTACTCTGCATAGAAGTTAAATAAGCACGGTGACAATATACAGCCTTGACGTACTCCTTTTCCTATTTGGAACTAGTCTGTTGTTCCATGTCCAGTTCTAACAGTTGCTTCCTGACCTGCATATAGATTTCTCAAGGGGCAGGTCAGGTGGTCTGGTATTCCCATCTCTCAGAATTTTCCAGAGTTTATTGTGATCCACACAGTCAAAGGCTTTGGCATAGTCAATAAAGCAGAAATAGATGTTTTTCTGGAACTCTCTTGCTTTTTTGATGATCCAGAGGATGTTGGCAATTTGATCTCTGGTTCCTCTGCCTTTTCTAAAACCAGCTGGAGTATTTAACTTATTGGTAATCAAAGAAATGGAAAGTAAAGTGAGATAGCATTTTTTTTCCACTCAGGTTACCCAGCAGGGGTTGTGTTGAGAAAGGTACTTTTCTAAATTGCTGATAATGGTATACCTGGGTAAAACTTCTCTGGCACAAAGTTGTAGAGGCTTAACTATATACACGGAGAAGGCAATGGCACTCTACTCTAGTACTCTTGCCTGGAAAATCCCATGGACAGAGGAGCCTGGTAGGCTGCAGTCCATGGGGTTGCTGAGGGTTAGACACGACTGAGCGACTTCACTTTCACTTTTCACTTTCATGCATTGGAGAAGGCAATGTGTTTTTGCCTGGAGAATCCCAGGGACAGGGGAGCCTGGTGGGCTGCCGTCTGTGGGGTCGCACTGAGTCGGACACGATTGAAGTGACTTAGCAGCAGCAGCAGCAACTATATACATACTTTTTGACTTGGTAAAGTCAATTCTAGAAATCTAACCTAAGGAAATAAGTAGAAATTCATCCGATATATGTAATAATAAAGATAGTCATTATTCATAAATAATAAAAATATGGAAAAGATCCACATATCCAGCAATAGTGAGTTATGTACATATACACAGGAAATAGACTGAAATAGTCATCCAGATTTTAAAATATTTTTTCTGAGGTTATTTATATATCCATTCTTAACCAGGACCTTTTTTTCATTATGCTCACTGATGTCCCATTGGCCAAAGCACATCATATGACCAAGCCATTGACTCAGGGAGAGCAGACCACACGAGAGGTGACTACTGATAACCGCCTGTATAACCATCTACCATATGTGTTCATAATATGATTGCAGTTCCTAAACATGAGACACGTAAAGACACGTGCACATATGGAAACATGACAGAATGTCATCTGCGGTTATTCTCTAGTATCTTCTTCTGTACATTTTCAAAATTTCCTGTAGTGAGTATATATTTTATTGTCATTAAAAAAATGTGTTAATTTTAAAAGAATGTGGGTTTGGAGATCTTAATATATGATAAAGGGCAGATTCAGGAGAATTATTGGATGAATAGAATTAACTGGTGTTGGTGACTTTTTAGATGATGGATGAGGCTGAGAGTAGGTGGGTTCAAGAATAAAATAGCTCAGGCCTTTTATTGGATGGTGTCCAAATTGGAGGAAGGGATGTAGGATATCTTTGTGGTGGGAAATCTCCTCTAACAAGTTGAGTTTGAGGTCCCTCTGTGGCATTGTAGTTAAGAGTCTGGCAGCTAATGGAAATATAGACTTGGAGTTCAGAAGAGAAGTGGGGGCTGGAGAAAGAAGTATCTTTTTGAATCACTGGTGGTCACTGTGAGAGAGAAAATATGATTGAATTCTTGAGCTCACTAATATTTAAGGCCTTGGCAAAAGCAGTGCCAGACCAGTTCCAACCTATGACACTTCTTCCTTATCCTTTCCTGCCCCAGGCTGAATAACCCCATCCCACCCCCATTGTCTGTGGTCTTGGCACTCTGTTCTTCTCTTTTGGGGCACTCGACTTGTTTGTAATTAAGTGACCACTTGTGCAATTAATTGATCAGTGGAGGTGCCCCTCACTGGATTGTCAGCTGCATGAGAGCAACGCAGGGTCTGTTTTGTCCACTGTTGTTAATCAGGGTTGCCTGACATAGGTTTTCCAGGAGGATGAGTGAATGAAAACAGCAAGCAACCCAAAGAGGTAATGGATAAGAAAGATTCAGAGAAGGTGCAGGGGGCCCAAGAGAGTTTCAGGAGAAAAGTTTCAAGGAGAGAGCAGGCAGCAAGTGCCAGTGGCGGTAAGAGACGGAAAAAGAAATCAACGGAGAAAGCAGTGTTAGAGTGGGGCTGCAGTCAGGTCCTGGGGGAAAGGAGTGTGATCAGTCATTCGAGCGAAGGTGAACTGTTTGGTCTTGGAGAAGAGGACAGGAAGATCTTCTGAGTGGAAGGATAGTAAGGAGGGAGGGACAAATACAATTTGTCCCTTAGCATCCATGGGACATTGGTTCTAGGAACCCCCGTGGATTCCAAAATTCAAGGTTGCTCAAATCTCTTATATTTAAATGGCCTAGCACAATGGATACAGTTGGCCTTTGTATCCACAGATACTGGGATTTTCTCAGAGTGCTCCTCAAGTCTGGTCTGGAGATCTTAGATGTGTTAGATGTGAACCACATGAAATTGGCTGTGTTGAAATCTTCGTGAAATTGGCATTCTTTGCTATTATACGCTAACTCAGGAGTTCTCAAAGTATGGGTCCCAGTCTGGCAACTGCCTCTCCTGGGAACTTGTTAGAAATGCAAATTCATATTTAAATAGAAGACCCTGGGGTAGGGCTCAGCAATGCATTTTAATAGCCCTCCAGATGATGTTCACTAAAGCTCAAGAACCACTGCCCTAACCCCCAAACTACAAGCAAGTGGTTGTTGGAGGTTAACTTGCTCCCCTGACATTTATGCAGGAGCCAGCAACAAAACAACTCCAAGAGCAGGGATGTCTGTTTTCTTACTGCCTGCTTTCTGGGAGAATTTTTGAAGTTGTCAACTCAAAACCTGCTTTGGAATTCCCTGAGGTTGGAGAATTGGGCTGATAAGATTGAGGCCCCTGTCTTGCAGAGGCTTCTTCCCTGTGTGTGGTCAGCAGTTTTTGCTGGGATTCCAGGCAGCTTTCCTGGCCTGACTCTGAGCACGAGTTTCTGAGCCAGCCAGTTAGGGGAGTGGGGATGGGGAAGGGGAGCCTCCTGGGCCTCCCTGAATTCACTATTTTAAATTGAAGACAGTGAAGGACCCCAGGGATTACAGACTAGAGGATAAGGTTTCACATCAAGCAGCTGGAATTCATAGCCACGATGTCCGGGACCTATAGCTTTGAAAACTTGGTGAGATGCTGTTGCTTAACAAAACCCAGCCTCGGCCCACTGGCCTCCATCCTCACCAAGACTCGGCACCATTCTGGGTCACCAAGCTCCTGCTGCACCGTGGGACTCCCCAGAGATAAAAGCTAGGCAGCCCTGATTACTGCTGTTACTTTCAAGAGGCTTGACTTAGCTGCAGCTTGCAGTATGGACACTCAGCAGCAAATGTTAATTGCTGGAGGCACAGAGTGGATTTTTCCCTCTTTGTAACTCAGAGGAACAGGTATCCAGACACCAGGCAGATCCCCACACATTTGAAGGTGACCCCACAAACCAGGGGTTGAGATTTTCCAGATAACCGAGGCTCTCAGCAAAGAGTAAGTGCCCATTTGCCCCTGCAGTGGGGTGCCTACTGGCATTCTAAAAGCCTGTGCACATGATGCTTTGGAGGCTTTGCTGCCTGGGATTTGTGTTCCAGTCTGTTCTGTTGTTGAGCACAGTGTCATGGGTAGATTCTGAGGAGCTGGAACCTACCCTGTCCCGTGTTGGGAATATTCATGGGAGGGGAGGCAAGAGCAGGAGCTCCCTTTCCTCTCCTGGAAGAACTTTGGGCTTCCCTGCAGAGCACAGACATGTGTCCAGTCTAAGTTCTTTCTTATTTTGCACACTTATAAAGGTAAATCTTCCTATGCTGCCAAAATCACAGGAAAGATAGGAGCACTTGGTTCTGGTTCTAGTTTATTCGTATAATTTTGAGAAAATGACTACATCCAAATACTTTTTTTTTTCTCTCTCTCTCTGTGAGTGGGCTTTAGTCATACTTTTTTCCCACTAGTGGGCCTCTGTGTAAAATATTGGGGGCAAAATATTGAAAATAATTATTTTTTATCAAGAGTATTTGGAAATCTAAAATTCCTGTACCCACTGCTCTAGTGTCTCCAGAGAAAAATATCCAGTTAACAAAGGACAGGAAGGAGATAGTTCCAGAACTTCAGTTAAGTGACAGAGGTCTGAGTGTTCACTGTACAGGGCTGCTAAAGCTCTCTGGGCCTCCCAGTGTCACTCATCAGTGCTGGAAGACATTTCCCAGTACTGACACCCCACCCCGCTGTCATTCACTAGTTCTGATGAAAGAAGAGTTGAAAATGGCCAGTAAAATGGTGGTCAAATAAATGTAAATTTGAGTAGCCTTATAGCACCTTTCCCACCTATTGGATTAGGGAGGATGTGCAGAAATTACCCAGGACAGGGGAGTGGGTTGTAGAACTACCGGTGGAAGTCTAAATCTGCCAAGCAATTTTGCAAAAGTTATTTAAAATCTTAAAAATGCGCATAGCCCTTGACCTCCTGGAAAATTTCTGTTTGAAACAAAGTTATGCAGAAAGTAGTATGTTCCAAGTTTTTCACCAAAACGATAATTAAAACAGTAAAAAACTAGAAACAGCCTTGATGTCCAATAAGGATTATTAAATTATAGCATATATGTATATTTATATCTGTATCTATATGTATATCTTTATTACAGTTACATCAGACAGTACTTAATAACATGTAATCATATCAGTTAATAAAAATGACAATAACTTATAACTTAACAGTTTTAAAATAATAGAAACAACATTATGATTCCAATTTTATAAACTATATGTTTTCACTTTTTTTTGAGTCTAAAAGGATTTATATCAGAATGTTACTGGTAATTCCTAGGTTAGAGAATTACATTTCTGTTCTCTTTCTTTCCTTTTTATTTTCTAAATTTTCTGCAATAAATATGGGCTTAGTAAATTATTTCTTTTAAAAAATAAGGAAAAGATTCCTATGAAATATGCCCTCATAATTGCTGCTTTAAACAACTTCATGCCCAGAGCATCTAGCTGGCTGGTTTGCATTATAAGAAGGAATAAACGTTTGCTTTTTACTGATTAATGGGGAAGGAGGACCTTGTCTCTGACAAAACACAGAGGTGAATTTCATCTCGCCTAAAAGGAAGAGAAGCCTTTGGTAAGAGGTGAAAGTTCAGCACTGAAAGCTAGATGAGGAATTTTGGCTGGAGCATTAAGCTGGAATCACAGACCCTATGTTGTGTTAGATAACTTTCTGATTTCCAGTGTGTTCTGAAGGTGGAAATTTTCTTCTCCTGCACGTTCAGTGAATGGCTCTTACCCTCTCCCAGAAAAATGAAACAAGAAACTGACCTCTTGAGGCGGTGGCAGTGACAGTTGAAAGCAGCAGTAGCTAAGTCTCACTGGGCACAAGTGACGCTGCTTGTTCCTAAGGGTTGGGTGATGGGCGGGAGGGGCCGAGAGCAGAGCCAGGCTCATTTCCTTGTGAAGAACAGCTGGGGGGATCATTTACACTGAGAATTGTGTGAAAATACCATTCTTCTTGGCTGAAAATATGTGATCGAATGTAAAGTGGGGCTTTAGAAATATTCATTTCATGGTAGCTTGACAGGCTTAGGATGGAAACATTAGATGGTTGAAGAGGAGAGGGTGAGGGTGAATGGTGATTTCATCCAGGTTAGAAAGGGCTAACAAAAGCATCAGAGAAAGCCCCAGACAAAGGCCCTGAAGGAGGAGCATTAATCAGGTCTGCAGTGGAGTTGGAGGCTGGGGTTTCACACTGGCACCTGGGGTCTGCAGGGAGTGAGTCAGTTGAAAGTGAGAGGAAGAATTATTTTGAGGCCAGCCTTTGTGTGAAATATCAGAAATCAAATCGTTGGACTGCAGCATTACTTTGAAATGATTCAATAATATTGATATATATATGCACATATGAATTGGTGGATGGTTAGAAGGACAAATATGTGAGAAAAGAAATATGGCAAAATGCCAACAGTTGTGGACTGTGGATGGTAGGTGTGTGGGTCTTCACTGTACAGTTCTATAAACTTCACTGAAGGTTTGGGGGGAAAAATCATTAAAATATTGGGATCAAAAAAAGCAACTAGATGGCAAAATCTAAACTCTTGACATTTACAGGAAAGATAGGTAACATGGAATCCCACAGGAGTCCCCAAATACAAAAACCTGGGATCTGAAAGAGCCCCAAACCCTTAGTTATTGGCCCAGCAGCTGGCCAGCACACGTTTAAAATGTGTGTGTATATATGTTACCTCCATATTCGCAGGATTTGGCACACAGAGAGGTCCTGCAGTGCGAAAGATGAAAATGTCAGAAGGAAGCCTAATGAATGGAAAGGGAAGATAGGAAAACGTGACAAGATCACCCCGGAGACCCCTCTCATGGTTCTGAGCCAGTTGCTAAGAGAAGACCCAGGAAAGTGGAAGTGTAGAGGCAACAGGCTCAGCTGCAGCCCACCTTTTGCCAGGTGAGGCCGTGCAGGATGGGGACACAGTCCCCACTGTAGGTGTTTGATCTGGTGCACTTGATCTGGTTGGTTCATATACCACAGCCCCGAGCCCACTGCCACCATGAAAGCCAAGGAATAAACAAAAAGGGTTCGGGAAAAGCAGCTGGGGAAAGGTGGTGAAAAGGGTTTCTTCATCCAGGAAAAACTCTCTTCAAATGATATTTGCAGCATTTTCTGATTGTATTAGCCAGATGTCTCCTTCTTGTGTAAACGTGTGTTGAAAAAAAATTGAAGGGGAAGCCTCAGGTTCCAAGAAGTCCTCAATTCACTTGGATCAGAGAGATGAATGGTAACAACTGCAAGCCTCCTTGACTTAGGGATGTCTGGACCTGTGTTATCATAACCACTTGGATTAAGAATGATCAATAAGAACCTCATCCAAGGTCTAAGGCTTCATCTCTTAACAGTTAAATATGACACTGGGGAGGAAGCTGGATGAAATCAGGAGGTACCAGTTAGGGCCCTGAGCTGAGTTTGAATGACCACTTTGCTTTTGAGTAGTGAGAGTAAAGATTTTGTTTTGTTCATTGCTCTGTCTCTGGTGCCCAGAGTCATGCCTGGCATGTAGTGAGTGCTCAGTAAATATCTGTCGGATGAATTAAAAACAAAAAAAAAGTGAGTCCTTTTAAGTCATATGGACCTGGGCTCAATTCTCTGTTTCTAGCTCTTGTGTGGACCTTACACAAGCCAACTAATCACTCTGAAGCTGCAAAATAGGAGTAGAAATTCCTGCCTCTTCAGTTGAGAATAAAATATCCCAAAGCCAGGAGTAAGAAAAACTAATTTTGTAGTATCCAAATCAAAGAAAATTTTGGGATCTGCAGTTTGTTCGGAGAAGGTGATGGCACCCTACTCCAGTACTCTTGCCTGGAAAATCCCATGGACAGAGGAGCCTGGAAGGCTGCGGTCCACGGGGTCACGCAGAGTTGGACACGACTGAGTGACTTCCCTTTCACTTTTCACTTTCATGCATTGGAGAAGGAAATGGCAACCCACTCCAGTGTTCTTGCCTGGAGAATCCCAGGGACGGGGAGCCTGGTGGGCTGCTGTCTACGGGGTCACGCAGAGTCGGACACGATTGAAGTGACTTAGCAGCAGTAGCAGCAGCAGCAGCAGTTTGTTACCACTGTGTCTCGTTGAGCAGAAATTTTGAGGTATGAGTGAAACAGAAGAATAAAGCCTTAGCAGAGAACCTGACGTCTGGAAAACACTCAATTAAAACCATCCTCTTTCTCGCCTTCATTGGTTCTGTCCGCATTTCTGTCTGTTCCTGTGTCTTGTCTTCCACACTTCCCAGGGATAAAACCGCCCAGTCTACTGTAGTTTTCTCTCTTGCTGTTAAACCATGCCATTAACTTCTAATGGGCTTTCTTGTGGGGCCTCAGACCTTAGATTAGGCCAAATGTTTTAACCTTTTTAGAAAGTGGCATGAAGTAGGCAATTTGCTGCTGCAGAGGAGAAGTGTAGGTTGGAAAAGCTTTTCTCCTCGGTCTCCACCAGGAGCCCCCCTCCCCTCCACTATCCACCGTTAGGCCTGCTCATCTTCAGCTTTTTCAGTTAAAGTCAGTCGCCTTTGGCAATTCCTGTGGTTTGTGCTTGAGGTGATTTCCAGGGGGCACTGGCCTGATTCCACATAGAGGGGCTTCCTGAGAGCCAGGATCTGGGATGCCTGCCAAGTACTCAAAAGCCTGGAGGCCTGAAGCGCCCGAAGCTTGACTGAACCTGCCTCAGGAAAACGGGTTCTCTATGGGGAACTTCTCCACATGTGGGGGATCCAGAGCCCTGCAGTTTGAGGGGGAGCCTGTCTACCCATCTGCTGAACAATCCAGTTGCTAAAAATAGGAGACCAGACATTGTCTTGCCCTTCAGAGATGCTATCTCTGGAAGCATTTGGCTGTTGCCAAAACCATCTTCCTGTTCATCAGAAAGACACAGGCTCCACTCTGGTTCCAGGTGCCCTGTGGCTTGCAGCTCCTCCTAATTTCTCCCTGAAATACCCGTGATGACACAGAAAAATAACAAAACTCCCAAGTCAGCAAAAAACCAGGGACTGACAAATGCCAGGATCTTGAAAGCGTACTGTTGATGTCGAGAAGACAGAGCTGGGCCATGGGGCTCTGTCTAGGATGCAGTTGATGACATGAAGATTCGTGGAAAGGAACCCTCAACCCCACTACCCTGAGAAAAGTCAGAAAGTACTTTATACCTTCTCTTTTGTTTAGTTCCCGACTCTTGTACTTGAAGTAACTTCTAACTGGTTGTGCCCCACCCCTGACACACACATACACTATTTTTCCTCCTCTCAGCTGCAGACCTCAGATGTGGTCTTTTGTAAATTCATCTCTCTTTATCTTTATTACCCCTGTATCCAAGTAGAGAAAGAAACCATGGGAAGAAAACCAGATGGGGAATAGGGGAAACTGGCAGAATTTTGGTGCATTCTAGTAAGTATGTTTCCCCAAAGCAAAGTGCTGTAAGGAGGGTGCCCCAGGAGCTGTGCATGCGGTAAGATAGAAAGCTTTCTGTCTTGAGTTAAGTCTCAGGGAAGGAAATGAACTTTGTTAGAGCAAGCGTTCTGAATCACTGGAAGCCATGTCTTTGCCCTGTCCTCTCCCACAGGGGGTACAGAAACACCCATTCTTTATGCAGGCGGCGAGAAAATGGAACCATTGCCAGTCTACTGATAACATCTGTTGAAATTTCATCACTGGTCTGGACAGACTTTTCCTTATTCAAGGATGAATGAAGACAAAAGGCTTCTCTGGTGGCTCAGGGGTGAAGAATCCACCTGCCAATGCAAGCAATGCAGGAGACACAGGTTCGATTTCTGGTTCAGAAATATCCCTCGGAGGAGGAAATGGCAACCTCCACTCTAGTATTCTTGCCTGGAAGGTCCCATGGACAGAGGAGCCTGGCGGCCTACAGTCCATGGGATCACAAAAAGTCAGACACAACTGAACAACTGAGCATGCACGCAAAGACAAAAAACACTGTGGAGAAGAGTCCACCAGGGTAACGTAAAGGCAATTGCTTCTAAAGACCCAGAAGCAGGTCTGTTTTTGGAAAAATTACCTACAGCAGGCTCCAGAAGAGCATTTGGGAGAAATGTGTAGCATTCTCAGTATCTACAAAAAGACATGGCCTCCCTGCAGTAGGAGCCTAAAAATGTAAGGCAAAGATGGGTTGATATGAAAAGGCAACAAAAAGGGAAAAAAAGATATAGATTAAATGAAGAAAGGTTTTGAGGAAACAAAAATCCAGCTCCCGAACTAAGATCCAAATTTGCAGGAGTATTAATAGAAGAGTATTAATATGTGAGAGGCTGAATAATGGCCCCCCAAAGATGTCCATATCTTAATCTGGAAATCTGTGAACACTAAGTGCAAAAACTGACTTCACCAATGTGTTTAAGGTGAGGATCTTGAGAGATGGAGAGGTTATCCCACGTTATCCACATAGGTCCTAATTGCAGTCGTAAGTGTTCTTGTGAAAGATAGGCAGAGAGAAATTTGATGATAAAAGAGAAGGCAGTGTGACCGTGGAGGCAGAGATTGGGACCATGTGACTGCAAGCCGAGGAACGTCAGCTACCACCAGAAGCTGGAAGAGGCAGAGGACAAATTCTCCCCTGCAGCCTCCTGAGGAAGTACGGCTGTTCTGACAACTTCATTTGGCCTGGTGACACTGATCTTAGCCTTCAGGCCTCCAGAACTATAAGAAAATAAATGTCTGTGTGGCAAGTCACTGAGCTTGTGATAATTTGCTAGGGCAGTCAGGGAAAGCTAATACAAATGCTATGGAACATCAAATCAGTGATGTGGGTGAAGGAAAAAGAAACTTGAGAAACTATTCTGGAAAATAGAAGATAGAGAACAAGAGTCAAGGTTTAGATACAGGAGATGGAACTGACGGCCCACATTCGGCCTTTTGGTATTGGTGATTATTGAGGTTAGTGCCCTGGACAAACCTAGACAGCATATTAAAAAGACACATTACTTTGCCGTCAAAGGTCCGTCTAGTCAAAGCTATGGTTTTTCCAGTAGTCATATATGGATGTGAGAGTTGGACCATAAAGAAAGCTGAGCACCCAAGAATCGATGCTTTTGAACTGTGGTGTTGGAGAAGACTCTTGAGAGTTCGTTGGACTACAAGAAGATCCAACCAGTCCATCTAAAGGAAATCAGTCCTTAATATTCATTGGAAAGCTGAAACTCCAATACTTTGGGTACCTGATACAAAGAACTAACTCATTTGAAAAGACCCTAATGCAGGGAAAGATTGAAGTTGGGAGGAGAAGAGGACAGTGGATAAGATGGTTGGATGGCATCACTGACTCAATGGACATGAGTCTGAGTAAGCTCCAGGAGTTGGTAATGGACAGGGAAGCCTGGTGTGCTGCAGTCCATAGGGTCAGAAAGAGTCAGACGTGACTAAGCAACTGAACTGAACTGATCAGATACTTCCCTGAGCTAATGAGAGACTGTGTATAAATCTAAAGAGCTCACTAACCACATTCTAAAGAAACTCAGGTGAAAGAGGCCCATATCTGGGCATACCCTGGGGCACACAGAATACAAGAATAAAGGGGAGGAAAAAAACACATTTCATAAGTGCCCAAACAGAAGAATTATAAAAATCAAGATGACTTTAGGTCTGTTCTCTATATTGAACCTGTCAGATTAGAATACCAGGGAGTTGTTGGTTGTTTTTTTTTTTTTAAAGTTTAGATATATTCACACCTATCTGGCTTGGGAATCTGAAACAGTAAAAGCTCTTCTGCTTATCAAGTAAGTTTGCGAACCATCTATAAAGTTTTTTGGGGGGAGGGGGGATTATGTTGTAGCCCAGCTACTTTATACTTACTGAAGTGTCCTCTGTGTATGAAGCCCATTCTCAGACATGCAAGGGCTTAGGAAAATAAACATGTTCCTTTCTTTTAAATTTTAAAGATATGTTGCAGAAGCTGAAGTGGTAAGGAAGCATAGAGCTCAAGAATAGGTCGCATAGGCACTGTAATCAGTAAACCTACAGAGCAGTTTAAATTATTATTTTAAGTCTGGTTATCCAGCAGGTACAAATGTCAGAAATTGTTCCTAAGATAAACTGTGGAATGCAAAGTCAACAGGACCTGTGTTCTGGGTCTAAACCCTAGAGTGCTGTTAACAGAGATAAACAAGGGAAGAGGAGGTAGTTTGTTGTGTGATTTATCTGAAATAGGTTGGTACCCAAAAAAGTTATTTCCTGTATTATTTTAATCTTTGGAGAATTGTTAATGGCTAAAGAAAGATTCTGAATAGTATTGGTACCAGTAATTGCCATTTACTCTGGTAAAAGGAGATTTTTACCCGGTTTTTACCTTTTACTAGTAAAAGGGTGTTTACTCTGAGGTACGCAGCATGCTAAAAACTCTATCTTCATCATCTCTGCTCAAGACCACGCTGTGGTTGCCAGGTCCTTTCCCTCCCACCCACTGTTCTTAAGGTTCCTAAGATCCTGCACCAGTAGGTGGTGCTGCTTGAACCCCAGGCTGGCTGATCCCAGAGCTCTTCTCTGTCCCTGTGCTAATATGAAAAACTTACAGGTAAATCCTGGAAGATTCAAAAACAACTGGAACTTCTCAAACACTGGAAACAGAAAAACAAAACTCATCATAAAGTAGAGCAAAAAAAGCATCAATATATTTTTAAAAGCAGAAAAGGCACAGGGTACTTTCTTTAACCACAGTGTACTAGAATTATAGAAAACACAAAATTATAAAATTTAAAACCCAAATACTTAGAGATTTAAAAAAAAAAGCATAATCCAAACACTATGGAGTCCATAAGAGACCAAAGCAGACTAGACAGAAAGTAACAAGAAGGCTCCATAACTGGATTTGAAACAAGGACAAATATTTACCTGTAGAAAAATTCATGGCTTTATATATACAAGAAATCATCTAGATCACTGAATATTTAACCAAGAAGGCAAATAGAGAAACTAAAGAAAACAATGGAAGTCGGAGAAAGAAATCAAAAAAGATAAATGTTGACCTTAATTAATTAGAAAAAGATGTTAAGCTTGATAAATCCTGTTGCTGATTTTCTCAGAAGACCAACAAAATAGACTGATTTCTCAGAAATCTAATTTTTTAATTGAGAAAAAATATCTATACACATTAATGAGGAAGGGGGCCTGACCACAGAATCAGAAGTTGTTTTTAAGTTAAAAATGATTACTAGTGCAATTCCAGGCTCCAAATTTGGAAATCTGAATGGATTAGACAGTCTTCGAAGAAATGGAACTTACTGTAATTGATACAAGTAGTTGAAAACCTGAATAGAACAAAAACCACAGGAAGATCATCAGAGAAGTTTCCTGCCCACTATTTTGCAGGCTAGTTCTTGCAAACTTACCAAGAAGAGTTACCCAAGCTAAATTCCACATAGACTGTTCTAGTCCTAATGTGCTGATTCAGCACTTGGCTTTGGAGGGAAAGAGTGGGATGCAAGCATGTTTGGCTGTGATGGGGTTGAAAGGTCCCATATGAGAAGAACCCCTCCTCCCCTGGGAGCTGGTCCTCTCTTCCCAAGTCTGTGCCCACTTGCATCCAGAGGCTGATGACCATTGTGTTCTTAACCCTCAGCCAGTGGTGGAACATAATAAAGCATTAGGGAAAATGAATCTGAACCTAACACCCATGGCAACTTCTAAAATTTGGTGATCGAAAGAGGGAACTCTTCCTTACGTTGCCCAAGGGAAGATAATGGGGAGCTTTCCCCAAAAGGGAAGTGTTCAGACAGCTGGATTGATATGCTTTCTGAATTTGACTTTTGTGAAGTTTCATAAGTGCCCCCCACCCCATCCTACCTGGGACACATGAGTAGAGAGCAGCCAGTTCCTGGGACCAATAGCCCTGCTTACAGTTCTGCCCTTCTCTCCATCCTCTCCTCCTGCCACTCCTGTTCCTTGCTGGAAGGCTGCCTGTCTCCACCCCACTAGTTTATTCTGCTGTGGCCAAGACTCTGGCTTCCTGCTGAAGGTGTGCATGGAAACCCTGCTGTCCTCAGTGGCCTGGCTGCCAGGCCCGGGGACAGTTTGGGCTGCTGCACTGGCACAGAACTTGCATTCCCAGGAATTGCCCACGCCTTCCCCTTTTTCCTGCAGAAGAGGTGGTGGAAATATTGTATTACCAAAAAGCAAAACAAAACCACCCTGGCATTGTTTAGGACTCTCTTGACATTTGGTGTGTTAGTCATTCAGTCATGTCTGACTCTTTGCGAGCCCAGAAGTTTCCTCTATCCATGGAACTCTCCAGGCAAGAATACTGGAGTGGGTAGCCATTCTTTTCTCCAGGGGATCTCCTGACCCAGGGATCAAAACAGAGTCTCCGTATTGCAGGCAGATTCTTTACCATCTGAGCCACCAGGGAAGCCCCTTTCTGACCTTTACGATTCCCCCAAATTGTACAAATGGTGATTATGCTCTGAAAGAAAAGCTGAGCCCTGTAGATGATACCATTGGTGGAGAGGGATGATGATACCACAGGGGAGGGTGGTGAAAGCAAGAAAGAAGGAGGGAAAGAAAGGAAGAAGCCCTGAGAGGGGTCGTGTCTGCACTTCATTACATATTTATATATATTTAGATGGCTCAGATGGTAAAGAATCTGCCTGCAATGCAGGAGACCTGAGTTTGATTCCTGGGTCTGTAAGATCCCCTGTAGAATGACATGGAAACCGAGTTCAGTATTCTTGCCTGGAGAATTCCATGGACAGAGGAGCCTAGTGGGCTACAGTCCACGGGTTGCAAAGAGTCGGACATAACAGAGCAACTATCACTTTCCCCCCATATTTATATCTATATATAATTATAAAACTAAGATCATGGCATCTGGTCCCATCACTTCATGGCAAATAGATGGGGAAACAGTAGAAACAGTGACAGACTTTATTTTTTTGGGCTCCAAAATCACTGCAGATGGTGACTGCAGCCATGAAATTAAAAGATGCTTGCTCCTTGGAAAAAAAGTCATGACCAACCTAGACAGCATATTATAAAGCAGAGACTTTACTTTGCCAACAAAGGTCCGTATAGTCAAAGCAATGGTTTTTCCAGTAGTCATGTATGGATGTGAGAGTTGGACTATAAAGAAAGCTGAGCACTGAAGAATTGATGCTTTTGAACTGTGGTGTTGGAGGAGACTCTCGAGAGTCCCTTGGACAGAAAGGAGATCCAACCAGTCCATCTAAAGGAAATCAGTCCTTAATATTCATTGGAAGGACTGATGCTGAAGCTGAAACTCCGATACTTTGAGCATCTGATGCAAAGAACTGACTCATTTGAAAAGACCCTGATGCAGGAAATTATTGAAGGTTGGAGAAGGGGATGACAGAGGATGAGATGGTTGGATGGCATCACTGACTCGATGGACATGAGTTTGAGTAAGCTCCAGGAGTTGGTGATGGACAGAGGCCTGGTGTGCTGCAGTCCATGGGGTTGCAAAGAGTTGGACACAACTGAGCAACTGAACTGATATTTATTTATTATAATAATAATTATATGCACTTAATATGGTGATGAATTCTTGGCTTACCTTCTTCGCCTGAGGCAAATTGTGCTGGGGACCTACCATCCTACCCCTTCTACCTGGAATTTAATCTCACTGTTTCCTCTTCTTTACCTCCCATCCATCCATTCCTCACCCTGTGAAACCTGGTGTCTCTACCACTTCCTGAAAGTTCTCTGTTCCAGAACACCAGCCCCAGCTTCCCTGGCTTCCTCAGAATCAGAGCCAGCACCACCACGCCCCCCCCAACCCCACAACTTTGTGTGTCGTGCTCTCCCCTTGGCTCTTGGGCCTCGTGCTCTGGGTTTTCCTTCACCTTCCTGGAAGTTCCTTCTCTGTTCCCCCAACAGGCCCTGCTCCTCTGCCTGCCTCTTATGTGGTGATGGTCCTCGGGCTCTGTCCCTCTGCACAGCCCCCTGGGTGACCTGCCTCTTCAGTCACCGTCCTCGTGTGCCTGGTGTCCACTGCAGAGCCTGGAACTCGCGGAGGGACAGTCGGCTGCTGTTTATACCCCACTGAGAGTTCCCACAGGCCCCAGCGTCAGTGTGTCCAGGACCTGACTCACTGTCTTCAGGCCACATAGCTGGTCCTTCCAGCCCCCACTTTCACAGGCTGGGAGCCGAGGGGATGTTTCTCTCCCACACCCCCGACAGCTGCTTCTTCATCAGGTCCTGCCAGCTGCTGATCAGTTTGGAAATAGCCCAGTGCCTTTTCCCCACACCAGCCTCCGTCATCTCTTCCTAGGACCTATCTCAGGTTTCCCTGCCTCCAGTCTTGTCCTCCATCCCACTCCACCCCCATGGGTTCTCCACATCAGAGCCATTTTATACATTTATCGGGCATCTTATGTGTCCTGGGTCCTCTGCCACACCACAGCTCTAAATAATCTGGCCGCTCCTTGTCCCACAAGTACAGGCCAACTCCTTAATGTGGCTTAACAAGCCCTCTCAGAGGCCTGGCCCTGCCTGTTTCTGCAGAAGACTCTTTCAGCACTTGTGCCACACCCCAGACACCCCATGTTCCCTGGTCATTCTGCAGTCCCTGTGGGGGCTGTGCCTGACCTCCCACCTTGTGCTGCTCCTAGCAACCCACCCCTCTGCCTTGCAAGCCCGCAAGTGTCAGCCTAGGAGTCACTTCCCAGGAAGCCTCCCAGCTGTGTGTTACTAAGTCCTTCAAAGAGCTTCACAGCAGCCGAGTTTGCCTCTAGAGAGCGCTCTTCACCTGGCTGATGCACTTACCTTGTTCTTCCGTTAAGCTTAGAAGTTTGAAGGCAAAGGCTACGTTGTATCATTGTACATCATTGTTTCCTCCGCATACATCATTGTTTCCTCTGCATCCAGCAGTGCCTGGTACATAATACTTACCCCTTAAATACTTTATCTGGGTAGTGAATGCTGGCTCCATTGTATTACACCCTTTCTGCGTTTATTGAAACCTGCTATATCTCATGCACTAAGCTATGGCACTTAATAAATGCAATGGAAACTCAAAGTGTCAGAATCCTCAGAGAAAGCAGGCTAGAGTGAATTCTTGACTCTGGTGCCATGTGGGTCATAATCTGTTCTGGAAGCGAGAGTTTCTGTATAGTTGGGAGTTTATTCTCTTAAGTGCCTTTGTGCAACCACATAGTTACCTTTTATCTGCCTTTAAGGGGTCATTGAGGTTCATTCAGCCTGCCACCCTAAGCAACAGGGTGCCCTCCATCTTCTCTTTAATTTTGCCGCTTCTTTTCCTTGCTGTCAGTGTCTACCTGACTCGTTCCCCTTCACCACTTCAAATTCCATTACAGACCTCACTGTGCCAGCCACTAATGAGCTCTATAAGATATCTGCCCTCAAGTGCTTCATTTCCTTGCCGCTTACTTAGCAAACATTAATTTCATGCATTCTAGGTCCTTCTAAGTGTTGCCCATCTTGACTTCAGAACTTGGCCTTAAAATGGCCATTTTTCAAATAAATTATGGCTGTCAGCTGCTTTTGTGTGACTTGCCTCTCTTCTCAAAGTCAAGTGTGGAAAAGAAATAGAAACTTCCATCTGATGGGAGCTCTGCTGTTTTCAGAGGATGCTGACCCAGCACCAGGTCACCCCACAGACATGCCCTGTTTAGTCCGGCTCTGCTGGTCCATGTTGGAACCTGGAGAGCCTCAGAGAGACATGCCTCCCATAGCTTGTGCCCCAGCAGCATCCTAGCCCCTTTGAGGTCAGAAACAATAGTGCATTCATCTTTGTTTTCCTGGTGCCAGTGTATGTTTGTGGAATTAGCAAAAGAATGGAAAAAGGGAAGGAAAGAGCGAGACATGGTGAAAGGGAGGGAGAGAAGAGGGGCAAAACTGAAATTGAGAGATGAGATTCCTTCCAAGGTAAGGAGTTAGAGGTGTCAGATGGAGGATTTGGTAAACGAGTTCATTGCTTCTTCGTGTGTGTGAAATTTCCTCCCAGGGAGTATCTGATGTGCTGGAAGAATCTGATACCATAAACACTGAAACAAATACTCCGAACCTGGAGAGTTTCCAATAAGGTAAGAACTAACAGTAGGACAGTTATGTAATGGGAAAAATCTTGAAACTCCTGAAGATTTCAACTCTAAGGAGGAAGAAACCCGAGCTTTCTGAAGAAATCCACTGTTATGAGGAGCTGGAGCAGTAACTTCTGAGTAACATGTATTGTTTCCATTATGAACCTCAAACCATCTAGATTTGAGTGTCTTGTTATCTTTTCTCCATCTGCCCTTAAAGCAAGCTCATCTGTCTTGCTGGGTTTTAGTAGTGTGAAAAGGTCTTAATTTTTTTCTGCTCCCATTCAATACACAAAACCTATTTGGTATTGATTTTAGAGCAGAAGTTAAATTGGTTTCATCTCACATGCCAACTTCACTGGATTGGCTGTGGCTTACTGGAGTGTTCAGAAGGATTCTGAAGCTGTATATAAGCTAATGGGGGGAAGTTCCATGCAAAGAGGTGAAGAGGGTTGGAGAGTGTGCATGCCAAGTATTTTCTATCCCTGTTCAAGAGGAAAGTAACCTGGTGAAAGCAGGGAATAGCATCCTTCAGATTTTGACTCTGAAAAGAGTCAACAGATATTGTTTTAATTTCATCTTCATTCAAAGCCTGAGACTGTTGGTTTTCAGATCATGTTCTACAGTGGTTTGAATATAGTATCTCTGTGAATAGAGAGAAAAAGAGAGTTGAGTTTATTAACAGTGTTTAAATCTCTTTCTCTAACCTGTTATCTGATCCTAAATCGGACTTCATGACTATAGAAAAGGGCAGGAACAAGAGACTGTTTTGGAAGTCCCTCCAATATAAGTATTTTCCAGTGGTTATTTCAGAAGCAGTTTAAGCTTCTGAAACTTGAGTTACAGCTGGACCCTCCTTAGCCTGTAACTTGCTGTCCATGTTGATAACCTGGAATCTAGAGGTGTGCATTG
The DNA here is from genome assembly GCF_042477335.2 of Ovis canadensis. Classification (NCBI taxonomy): domain Eukaryota; kingdom Metazoa; phylum Chordata; class Mammalia; order Artiodactyla; family Bovidae; genus Ovis; species Ovis canadensis. The sequence goes on along the minus strand of NC_091248.1, from coordinate 75,911,052 downwards.
GGAATTAGGGTGTGCCGAGGAGTGGCTGGTAGCTTTGACCTACCACCAGACAGAGCAGGCATTTCTACAAATGTGTGTAGCACTGTCCACCGTGAGGAAGACATGAAACACACAGAGTCATCTCATTGGAGGGCTTCCTTTTCAGACAGAGAAACTGAAGCTTGACCAGGGATTTTAGCTATCCATACCAGTAGCAATTTGGTCTGCAAGCCCCTGGGCCCTCATGGGTGGCCAGTAAATAAATATCCCTGGGTGTCCTTCATGTCAGTTATAGACACCGCAGATGTAGTGAGAAGACCCCTGGGCCCCCGGCCTCAAAGAGGTTCCCTGCTAGTGAGAGGAAACAGACAAAAGCAACCTGACAAATAAATGCTTTAGGCTTCCCAGATGGCTCAGTGGTAAAAACCCACTTGCCAATGCAGGAGACTCGGGTTGGATCGCTGAGTCGGGAAGATCCCCTTGAGGAGGAAGTGGCAACCTGCTCCAGTATTCTTGCCTGGGAAATCCCTTGTACAGAGGAACCTGGTGGGCTACAACCCATGGGGTTGCAAAAGGGTCAGACACGACTTAGTGACTAAACAACAACAACCAGTAAGCTCACATTAAAAAAAAAAAAAAAAATCCAAGGTGACCAGGAATGCTGCTTGGAGAAGTTAACATTTGAACTTAGCCTAGGATGATGTAATTAGATGTAATTGGTGTTGTCAAGGTCTTGGGGAAGACTTTTTCATGCCAGAGAAACAGCAAAAGCAAACATGTCCAAGAGATGAAGAAAACTCAGTGACTGGAGCAGAGCGAATGCACAGGGTCTTGTCCATTAGCCCTGATGTCTGCTGAACTGTTGTTGGTGGTGGTTTCTTGTAGGCCTTTAACACTTTTATTGCATTTGCTGGATTTGCTTTTAAGTAAACCTTTGCATTTGGTTGGGCAGTGCCTGCCTGTCTGTATAGGAAGATTATTAAGAATTCCGTAGGTTGAGGTGAAACTTGCTACGGGCATAACTTCCTTTGAGGGAGGTGTGTGGTACAGGTGGGGCCCATTTCTGCTCCGGAGAGCTGGTGCAGGTTGGTAGGGGTGCAATGACCAGTGGCCACAAGCAGATTAGCTGGGTGGGGAGGGAGCAGAACGACACCATGGAGAGCTGACCTGCCCCCTAAACAATCTCACCAAGCTCTCACTGCCTCCTGTGTGCTGGGCAGTATTGCCCTGGCTGCCTGCTCATTGTGTCCCCAGACACTTCAAAAGCAGCTTGTCACAGAAGGGACCTGCTCCCACGCATCTGAACTCCCTCCTCTCAGCTGCTGGCTGAAGTCTGGGCTCTGGCCCCTAAGTTGGAAACTGGCGAGTTGTATACACTCTAAGCCCTTTCTCTCCTCCACGGTGCCTCTGTCCCTGGTTGCCTTTCTCCCCAGTCCCCTCCCTTGGCAAGGCTAACCTGGTCCCTCCTAGAGGAAGCCGCCTCTGCCCTTGGCCAGGCTGGGCTCCTCTCGGCTCCCCAGCCAGTCCACTTGGCACCCTACTGGTCCTTTCCCTCAGCGTGGCCTCCGGGCGGCTGCGAACTCCTTGTGGGCAGGGAGCAGGTCAAAGTCATCAGGTGCTCTTGGCTCCCTGCACCCAGTAGGGCTCCATCCATATGCAGGAACAAATGAGCGGGTGAGCAGGCCATCTTCATAAGGTGTGATTTTAGCTATTTGTTCTCACCAAAGGGACATCAAGGGAAGATTAGTGCTGAACAAGGGTAACTGTTTTCTTCTTTATATTCCTCTGAATGTATTGAAGTTGCTCACATAAGCAACTATCAATTGCTTTTAGAAATTTTTGTGGGGAAATGTATGCAACATAAAATTTACTATTTCAGCCATTAATAAGTGTACATTTCACTGACATTAAGCACATTCATTTTGTGTGCAACCATCGCCAGCAACTCCAGAACATTTTCCCAAACAGAAGCTCCATACCCAATAAGTAAGAACTCCCCATTCCTCACCCCGCAGCCCCTGGCAACCAGCACTCTACTTCCAGTCTCTCTGGGTTTGACAAGTCTAGGGACTTGGTGTAAGAAGAATCATACAGTATTTGTCCTTTTGCGTCTGGCTTATTTCACTGAGCATGATGTCTTCACGTTTCCTCTGTGTTGTAGCAAGTGCCAGAATTTCCTTCTCTTAAGGCTGAATAATATTTTATCATATGTGTGTCCTGTATTTTGTTTATCCACTTATCCACTGAGGCACATTGAAGTTGTTCTCACCTTTTGGCTGCTGTGAATCATGCTACTGTGAACGTGGGTGTGCAAATATCTGAGTCCTTGTTTTCAACTCTTGTGGGTATATGCCAAGAAGTGGAATTGCTGGATTATATGGTAAAATCATTTTTACAATTCAGAAACATTTTAGATAGTTCTGAAATGGTCATTTCAGCTCAAATCAAAGGTCACCTTCAGACTGGGGGTGGTGTAGAAATGCAGGCTGAAGTTTCAGACCTTTGTTTTCATGATTTGTCTCATGCTTGGCGACATGAAATGTTTTGTTTTCAAGTGTGATTTTAATTTTTTTCTTACAGCATCAAGCTGCTAGCTGTGCAAGAACTACTTGACAGAGAGGCCCTGGAAAAGGTAAATATTTTATTCTCCCTACCCTAGATTCATAAACTTAGAGAAGAGTGCCACACACAGGAAAAACTCCATTCTCTATTGCCAGAGACAGCACTTGCAACAAAGTTGGTCTGTTATTTTGTATTCATAACAGTCAGTGAACCCTGCAGATTTTCAGTCAGAATGCCCCCATATTGCTCATAGGCCATTCACGCTTGCAAACTCTTCCTTGCTTGGCTTTTTCAGAGTTGAGCGAAAGCAGAGGCTCGTCTTGCTGTGGGCCAGGCTCTGGAGCAGGCTTTCTGTGCCCGGAAACACCACACACCCGATGCTGCCAGCGTGCCAGATTCTGTACATCCCTCCATCTCTGCTCGTGTGTGTTCTTGTCCGAGCTTGTGGATGCTAAAGTTGAGGCAGCGAGGTTAGGGAACTTGCTCTAATTAGGAAAATTAGCTAAGTGGCAGAGTAAGGATTTGAGCCCCATGGTTTCATTTCTAAAACCAGTGTTTTTTCTGTTGAATAGTCAAGCTCATGAGTTTGAACTCCTTTGGGAGCTACTTCTGTGGTTTGGGAAACTCTGTCCCACATGTGCCCTGGAAGGAGCTAGTCAGTGTGTCTTAGTTCTCCATGTTCAAGTCAAGCACTCAGCTGGGGACCTTTTGCCAGTTGTGGGTTCAGTCTGAGTGCTAGGTGGCCCAGGTGCCACCCTGTGGGCCTCCCAAGCAGTTCCCCTGGGTGGCTCAGGACTCTTGCTGAGTATGTGGCCATGGTTATTAGACTCTCTAAGGGTAATGTAAAAGAAATTGGTTAGCGAGATAAGCACCCAAGTGATATTATTCATATAATTTAAAATATTTTGATTAGTAGTCAGTCTGCTGGTTGTCACTAAAGCAAATAAAGTCTTTAAGCACCAGGCAGTGATGTGTGGGGAGGGAGGTATCTATCTGAACTCTGGCTCCGAATTTCACGTCCCTCCAGCCTTATTTGTATCACAGTTGGAACAAGGGTGGTGCTGCCCGCCTGACCTCAGAGAGATGACATGAGAACCAAATGAGTTAGTGCGGCGGAAGGGCTTCCTAAGTGCCAAAGGTCTCGACTCATTAATTGTTAACTACTCCTATCAATTCTTAATCCAGCTATTAAAACATACTAGGTGTACATGAAGATTCTTTGTATGTTCTTGAAACTTTTATAAAGTTACCCCTCCAGAAACAATTTTCTTCTCAGTATTCACTACAGGTATTTGTTTACTCTTCAATTAAAAAAAAAAATTAGACAAAACTGGTAAACATATGGCGACCATGTGCTAAGGTGCATCAGCACAACAGAAACACAGGCACCAAAAATATCTATAGCTCTTTAGAGTTGTGTTAATACCCTTTGTGGAGAGGCCACACAGCCAAGCCAGTGTGGGGTACTAACAGCTTGTGGAGTCCAACAGAAAGCGAGCTTATAGTGTGGGGTTTGCACAGCTGGGCCCAGAGCCACCTCGTCCTTCTTAAGCGGGTTATCTTGAGTTATCAGCCTTCTCTGTGGTTTACTTTGCCAGTCTGTAAAGTGGGACTCTTTATAACCCAAAATTCACAGAAGATTTGAGAAGATCAAGTAGACAGCTTATGTGAAGGACTTAACTCCATACCTGGCGCTCAGTGCTCCCGCAGAGTCAGCTACAGCCCATGGTGTTTCCCCTTCCTCTTCCTCCTCCCTCTTTCTCACCACGTTTGATGATGGTTTTGTACTGTTCCCCTATCTCCATAAATGACCAGTAGAAAGGCCGATAAGATAGTTTAAATGTGCACAGGGGCCAGCTAGGAGCCAAGGTGACTCAGTTTCCTTCTTCCCTCTTTCATTTGTGTGTTCATTCATTCACACTACAGGCTTTTGTTGAGCTTTCAATATGCAGGCAAGTAGCAAGCATTTCTAGAAAAGTCCAGAAGCGATCAGTAGACTTGAGCTTGGCAGTCAGTTGTATTTTGAGTGACACATGGCTTATACCTGTCCTAGTGCTACTTTTTGCAATAAGGTTGGTTCAGTTCATGTTAGAATAAGATACATTCCCTAAAGAGCCTTATGAATTATAGCTTCTCACCTACCCAGACAAATTAAAGAATCACCAAGGAAAGTTTTCAGTAAGCTATAGCAATAGCTTTGCTACTCAGAGTGTGGTCTGCAGACCGACAGTATTATAAGCGTGTTAGAAATGCAGAATCTCAGACCCCATTGCCTGATTCAGTTTGCATTCTGACAAGACCCCAGGTGGTTCTTGTGTACCAAAGTCCAAGAAGTTCTCCTGAGGAGTATCAGTTACTATCATGATCACTGCTGTTGACTAGGCCAGTTTCATAGAGAACCTCTGAGGTGTCAGCTTTCTGCCTTAGTGGGCAATCAGGCTTGCTTTCTTGTGTCAAGAGAAGTAAAACACCAGAAGTCTATTTGTAAACAGTTTTTATCTGGTTTGCCTGCTTTTTCCTTTCATTGAAAAAATAGGCTTAGTTAATTTAATACATGGAGCCAGCAAGAATGACCTCAGACACAGATCCTACAAACCTTGCACCTCTTTAACTGTCTTTACAGTTGGGCTTCATGTGGCAACCTGCTTTAGGGTTTTGCAATTACTGAACTCCTTAGATCCCACCACAATGGGGCTAGTCCCTTCCAGACAGTCCCAACAGTGGGGACTTACACATGCCTTTCACTTATAAGATGGAGGCTTTTCTGAAGGAGTCATTTCCCTCATAGGTATTTGCAGGTTAAATTTCACCAGCAAAATATTTAAATTATATAAAACATAAAAGGCTACAAACCAGCAGCAGCAGTGTTTTGGAGTCTTCTCCAAAACAGAGTAAGACTTTTAGTGCTTTTTCTTGCTAATGTTAGACAGTGCTGTGATCTTAGCATTTTAGTTCAAAACTAGCAGCCATTTGTCTGACTTGTACTTTCTCTGGCTTTAGGTGGAGAGCTTGTTAATTTTAGGAAGTGCCAAGGCTTTGTGGGTTTCTACAGAGCACAGAGGAGCTGTGGGGAGACTGCTGTAGGAGAGCGGGGGTCCCCTCCCAGCCCTGGCTCAGTTTAGCCATTAGACCTGGCAGGCTGCCTTCCTCAGAGGCCCTGGCCTCTTTCCTTATCCACGTAACAGCTTTCTGTTCCTTTTGCGGACCTTTCCTCTAAAAGTCATTAAAAGTCTTGGGTTTCACAGATGATCCTTGATCACATTGTGAAGAGAGGAAAATTCTCCTTTTCATGCTCTGTTAATTCTTTCTCTGCTCCTTGATCCAGTGATTCTTACTGGTTTTAGGGGCGTCCATGTTTCATCTGAATGGAGAGGAGGGTGGTGAACACCTGCCCAGTGACTGCCGTATGTAGATCAGCAGGTTCCCAGTTTTTAACCTCTTCAAACACTTTGTCTTAATTCAGGTGTCATCGTTTAGGATGGAGACTGGGAACATCTGAGGGGTCAAATCTCTGAATTTCTCTTCTCCATCAACATTACACAAAGGCATTTCCCAGACAAGTGACAGTTATTTGTCATTTTATTTAAAAAATAAGTTATAGACCATACAATTAATAATTGCTTCTTGTTCCAAAAATCTATTAGAACTTTGGGAAGTGTTAGTTGCTCAGCTGTGTCTTACTCTTTGCAACCCCATGGACTGCAGCATGCCAAGCTCCTCTGTCTGTGGGACTTCCCAGGCAAGAATATTGGAGTGGGTTGCCATTTCTTTCTCCAGGGGATCTTTCTGACCCAGGGATCAAACTCGTGCCTCCTATGTTGGCAGGCAGATTCTTTATCATTTGAGCGTAAGTGTCAGGATATGTGACCTTTCTTTGAAAAAGTGTTTTTGTTTTTTTTTTCCAAATATCCATTAGGTGCCAAGAGCAAGGACTTGCTCTGAGACAGATGTAGGTCTTCCCACCTTCTCTGTTTTCTGTGCTTTAAGAGCAGGATGCTTTTGTTTTTCTGAGTCACACAGACTTGTTTCCTAGGCTTTATAGACAGGCCCCATCTAACGCCTTTAAACGTGGCATTGCATGAAAGGAAACAAAAATATTGGTACAGCTTGATTTAGGAAGATCACTTTTCAATGACCCTTTCAAACAGTTTCCTGCAAAGCTGCAAACAATACTTTGGCCGTTCCCTCCAGCTGGAGGTCACCCTCTCCCTGGAGGGGTGAGAGGGCAGGGCACCAACTGACCCTAACCGAGAACCAAGTCTGCCTGAAGAGCTGTCTGTGAGAGCTAGGTCTCCTGGGGGTTCAGGATGCCCAACTCATAGTCATCGCCTGTCCTACCCCACCTCGGCCCCCACCCCGTTTGCGAAATTGTCTAGGACAAAATGCCTGCCAGTCTCCATGCTGCTGCTGCAGCTAGACATCTTTCCTAGAATTTCCATTGTGAAGTCTCGCTCTTAGTCCAGTTTTCCTGCAGGTAGAGCAGGTGATCTCTGTGGCCTCTTGTGCTTTCCATGTGAGAGGAAGCACATGCATTTCACCAACAAGCCTCAGAACAGAAAAATTGAACTTGGTGTTTGCACATGGTGGCGAAGCAGGGACTTTTCCAACTGAACCCTAGCAGTCAGTAATGTTGGAATTAGAAGTTAGTAGCTTCCTGCATGGAATGCTGCTCAATGTTATGTGGCAGCCTGAGTGGGAGGGGATTTGGGGGGAGAATGTATACATGTATATATATGGCTAAGTCCCCTTCACTGTTCACCTGAAACTATCACAACATTGTTAATTGGCTATACCCCAAATCAAAATTAAAAAAAAATTTTTTTTAAGTAGTTAGTAGCTTCCTGGAGATTTTCAGAAGGAAATAAGAGGTAAATGATTATCACATAGATTTGTGTGAATAAACTAAGGATGCCAAGTGCTTCTACCTCTAATTGATGGTGGTATGTTATAAACATACACACATGGAAACACATGTGTGCTTAGTAGCTCAGTCATGTCCAACTCTTTCTGACTACATGGACTATAGCCTGCCAGGCTCCTCTATCCATGGCGATTCTCCAGGCAAGAATACTGGAGTGTGTTTCCATGCCCTTCTCCAGGGAATCTTTCCAACCCGGGGATCAAACCCAGGTCTCCCACGCTGCAGGCACATGTATGAGCTCTAACTCTGTTATTATGCTCTTTTGGAGTGTTTTTCTCTGTGATTTAGACTTCCTGTTAATTTAGTTTGTGTAGCAGCTGAGTGCTTATGCTGTGCCTAAATCGCACTACATGCCAAGGGAAATAAAATTATAAAAATACACTTGAATGGCATACATGGAACCCCAGAATGTCAGAGCTGAGGGAGACTGTTTCACCCAGAGTCCAGCCCTGTCATCCGTCACTTTGCAGACAGGACACAGAGGTGCTGAAGTGTCCTTCTTGCCTGGGCCCATAGCAGTTGCGTTGGTAGAATCAGGACCTGCCCCGGCGGACTCAGTTCTCGTCCAGTGCTCTCTTCAGTGTGAGCACCGCCTGGGCTCTCTGGTCTCATTTATCTTCATCTTCAGCTTCAGTGGACTTTATGGGGGCTTCTGTCTCTGCATATTCCAGGCCTGGGAGCAGATCCAGACAGTTGGTCCCTGGTCCAGGTGATGAAGAATTTAAACCGAGGTCTTCTCATCCTTGTAGCAAAACAGACATGGATTTGTGCTGTTTGTCTCCATGCGTGCCCCTTGGTCCAACAGGAAAGACAGAGAACATGGGCTGGAAGTCGGAGGTTCAGGGTTCAGGGTGCAGACGCTCTCGGGGGAGCATCTGAGAACAGGGGAACTCTCAGTGGTGTGAGGGCTGCAGAGAGTGGGGGCCACTGCAGAGGAAGGCCATGAGGAGCATGGACGAGGACAGAGAATGTGCTGCAAACACACCCTCCGTAGGGTCAGCGTCACAATGAATTGCTTCAAGAATCTTAACATAAAATGTGCCGTTTACAAAATAGTACCCTGTGTGGATTTAAAAATATCAGAGTAAGATTCTTCAGCAACGTGGACTTGTTTTTCTCCCATGCCTAGTCCTTCACATTGCTGTTGTTTAGTCACTAAGTCATCTCCAACTCTTTGGCCACCCCGTGGACTGTAGCCTGCCAGGATCCTCTGTCCATGTGATTTCCCAGACAAGAATACTGGAGTGGGTTGCCATTTCCTTCTCCAGGGGATCGTCCCGACCCAGGATCAAATCTCCTGTACTGCAAGAGGATTCTTTATGGCTAAACCATCAAGGAAGCCCATGCATGTGTGCATATTCGGTCGCTTCAGTTGTGTCTGACTCTTTGCAACCCCAGGGACTGTAGTTTACCAGGATACTTTGACCATGGGATTTTTCAGGCAAGAATACTGGTGGGTTACCATGCCTGCTAGGGGATCTTCCCAACCCAGGGACTGAACCTCTGTCTCTTGCATTGCAGGTGGATTCTTTATCACTGAGCCACCAGGGAAGCCTAGAGAAGCCCATAGTCAGAGCTTAGTTTGAATGCCATCTTGAATAATCAGTATTCATGTATTTGTTAGATTTTTTAAGTGAGTTGAGCCAATCAGTGCCTAATTATGGTTAAACTCTTTGTACTCATGTTCCTGGCTAAATCCCTTCCAGCAGACAGCTTGCTACTTCCTTGAAGGGCTAATGAGCAGCAATGAGGGCCCCTGTGGAGCTCAGCCTCCCCCTGTTCACTGCTTGGAGTTTAGCTCAGGCCCGCAGGGGCCACCGCAGCCAGCTGCTCACCAGCTCCACTTTGCAGACTGCACACTTGGGTCCTGACCCCATTCGGGAAAGGGCTCTTGGCTGGAATCCCCTGCAGGCCCCTCAGCTGCCAGAAAATGGAGCATCTTGGTGAATTACGGGCCAGGCTTCACAGTTCAATGAACTTATTTTCTTTATTCTTATTCTTTTAAATTTTCTCCTATTCTTTCAAAACCATCACAATATACCATGTATATTTAGGGGCTCCCACTACCTTTCTCATTTATTTGAAGTGAGCAAAAAGTAAAGTTCACAAATAGGACTTTTAAATTGCTTTTAGCTTTATTAGCTTTCAAAGATAATTAAAGTAAACAATGAGGGATCATTTTAACTGTACTATTACATTGGTAAAGGTTTTTAAACAATAATACGTAATACTGAAGTTGTGATAGCACCAGCCTCCCCATTCATTGAGGAGGGTGGTGATAAGGCATTGTCCTTTTGTAAGCTCTGGGGCAGTGTATTTCATTGCCTTTGAGATATCCCTACGCTATGACCAAGGTAGATTCCTAGGAGTGTATCTAGAGGAAATGATCTGTAAAAATGTGGAAAAGCATTTGACCACATGCATTATAATTATGAATCATTGCAGGCAGCTCACTGCTCAGTGGGAAGGATAAGTTTAAACAGTCTATGGTAGGTCTGCCCATGGACTGGTGTGTGGTGGCTATTAAAACTGATAATCATTAAGCTTTGTATAAATTTGATATAATGTTTACAAAAAGGATAAGCAGTTGTGCCTGCTCTAATTACAACTATGTGAAAGTACATGTATGCGTTCTTTCCACCAATTTTTATTAAGTACTTGTGTCAGGCTTTGTGCCGAGCTAGGCTAAGAGTCGGACATGACTGAGTGACTTCACTTTCACTTTTCACTTTCATGCACTGGAGAAAGAAATGGCAACCCACTCCAGTGTTCTTGCCTGGAGAGTCCCAGGGACAGGGGTGCATGATGGGCTGCCGTCTATGGGGTCGCATAGAGTCGGACACGACTGAAGCGACTTAGCAGCAGCAGCAGGAGACCCATACAGCTGCTACCAAGACTATTATCTTTCCTATCTACCTGTGGCTCATGTCAGTGTTGAGGAAAACAGTAGCAGTTACACTCATTTCTCTACCTCAGAAATGCTGAAATATCTTCTCTCATTGCGAAATGGTAGCCTAGTGAGGAAATGTGTCTCGGAGTGGATGGCTCACCCTTCCCAGGAAGGCATAGTGTTCAAGGTCTGCAGGGAGGGTCCTTCACGTGGTAAGAGGCCAGTCAGATGTTAGATGAGACTGCATCCCATTGGCACAGAAACAGCATCCCTTGGGTTATCTTTCTGTGATTTATGGCTTGATCCCATATTGGTTATTCTAAGGAGATTATCTGGTTCATAGAATACCCGTGACCCCATTCTTCACTCCTTTCTTTCTAGCATCTTTTTCTTCCCTGGTAATGCGAGACATCTTTAGGTCTCCTGAAATCTGAAATGTGTTGCTACTTGTCCTACTTTTCTCTTTGCTACTGTCCTATTTCTCTTCTTTTATGTACTCATAGTTATCTTTGTGTGTGTGTGTGTGGTTTTGTTTTGTTTTTCCTGCACCCTGCAGAATGTGGGATCTTAATTCCATGACCGGGGATTGAACCTATGCTCCTTGCATTGGAAGTGCAGAGTCTTAACCACTGGGCCTCCAGGGAAGTTCCGTACTCATAGTTATCCTGAATGTAAATTCCCACCGTACACAACCAGCCTCTATCCGCTTTGAGCTGTCCTTAACCCTTAAGAGCCTAGCCCCTATCCCAGTTAATCTAATAAATCATGGTTTACTCTTACCAACTTCTAACCCAAAGTATTTTTACTAAAAATGTTTTTGCTTTCTATTAAAAATTATTGTGAGATAATTTTATATTTACTTAAAAATTATATATGCAATTATCCATTTTTTGGCATATGTACCTATTTAGGTTTCTATCAGTTCAATTGCTCAGTTGTGTCCGACTCTTTGTGACCCCATGGATTGCAGCACGCCAGGCTTCCCTGTTCATCACCAACTCCCAGAACTTGCTCGGACTCATGTCCATCGAGTCAGTGATGCCATCCAACCATCTTATCCTCTGTCGTCCCCTTCTTCTCCTGCCTTCAATCTTTCCCAGCATCAGGGTCTTTTCTAATGAGTCAGTTCTGTTTTTATAATGCATAAATAATGATTTTGTGTTAAAAATATTTTTAAAAGTTTTGCAGCCATTTTGATACAGTGCTGATTTAGGAGTGGGAAAAGGAAGGAAATCATTCCTAGAGCTTGTCTTATCCAGGTGAGCTGCATGAACTGGGGAGCCTGAATCAACTGCTGTCTTTTACCTGCGATGGTTGTCCTTGGGGACACTCTCCTTGACGGTTCCATTTCTTTGTCTTCATACTAACATCTTCATTACTTCTTAGCCTCCTAATTGATTCTGGATTTATAGAGCAAAAGAAGAAAAATCATATAATAGCTATATGGAATGCAAACTTAGGCGGGGGCCAAAACAAGGCCTATAACAAGAGCAGAAGGATCATTTCATTCATGCTTGAAAGTCAAGGGGGCCTTGAAAAATCAACCCTCTCCACGCTTTGCTAAGAATCAGTTTATCATCAACTAAAGAGAATTTTGCTGGCCTCATCTGTGGTGTCACTTGCTTTCAGCCTGACAAAGTGTTTTTGGTGTTTCTTCTCAGGAAGTTCTGCCAGGAACAAATTCTCATAGTTTTTTTGTTTGTTTTTAGTGTGGGAGTGTATTTCATCTTCATTTTCGAAAGTTTTTTTTCTTGATATAAGATTCTTCATTGTCAGCACTTTGAATATGTCATTCTGCTGCCTTCTGACCTTCATTGTTTCTGATGAAAAATTAGCTGCTAATCTTGTTAGAAACAGGTAGATTTTGAAAGCTGGCTATATTCCTGAGCACCATGTTTTAATGAAGGGGCTTCCCAGGTGGCACAAGTGGTAAAGAATCCACCTACCAATTCAGGAGAGATAGGAGTCGTGGGTTCAATCTCTGGTCAGAAAGATCCCCTAGAGAAGAAAATGGCAACCTTCTTATTCTTGCCTGGAAAATCCCATGGACAGAGGAGCCTGGCAGGTTACAGTACACGGGGTTGCAGAGAATCAGACACGACCGAGCCCATACATGCCACATTTTATTTGGGATGGGGTGACAAGGGGCTCATACTTCCTCAGTGTTCCAAAGCTCGTTCAACTTTAGTGACACACTTTCATTTGTTTGAGGAGACTTCTAAGGCGTTATCTACATAAAGTCCAGCAAAACTTTTCATTTGGTTTTGGCAAAGATAGAAATGAAAGTACAGCGCATTATGATATTCTAGTAAGACCAGAGACTTCGTAGTAAGAAATATTTGAGCTTGATTCTCAAATTATAGGTTATGAAATCAATTGAGTAAGTTATAGCCATCATTTGTTTCACTATATGTATATGGATGGATGGATGGATGAGTGGGTAGATAGATGAATAGATAGATAGAAGGATGTATAGATAGGTAGATACAGGTATATACATACATAGTTGGCAGGAAGACAGATAGCATTATATTGGATTGCCATGTAAAATTTTATTTATTGCTATGAGTCATGGTCAGAAATACTGGAAAACTGCTGTTCTAAACCATTTTTTTGGCTTGGAAGAGGGGAAGATAGCGTGCTCTAGGATTTTTTTTCCAGCACTGGAAAGGCTCTGCTTACACTCGGGTATATCCTATGCACTTTTCCCTCCTGCCTCATGAGTCTCTTAACTCTTTTTTGCTTTTCAACAGTAAGAAAATATGCCAACTCATTGCATCCCCCTCAAAATTGTTGCATGTAGCCATCATCTTATACAAACACTCCCATAGCCGTGATGACAGGATTTATATGCAATTTCCTATTTTATTTGGCCTACCCTCAAATGCTTCTGTTATCAGAAGCATGCTGAGAAATGCTAACAATGAGTTGGTACTGAGAGAACTTTCAATTCACTGTTTTAGAGAATTCTGAGATGTTTTGTGAATGATTCATTCATTCACTTCTTGAGAGCATGACTTTGATTCAGCAAAGTGTAGGCCAGTTGGGAATTTTAAATGAAACAGAAGGGCAGGCAAGTGAAACTCTTTGGTTCAGTTGCTAAAAAGATTTATGCTGGATGTTCTCAGTAGGTAGAATCATCCTGATTGAGTTGGTCATTAAGGCCAGCTTTGCCAGAATTAATTCAGTGGAGAGATCTATCAAATTGTTAATTACCCACTTAGAATGAGTACTTCCTACAGTTGATAGAATATTTTTTGTGAACCTTTGGAAGACATTGAAATGGTGAGTTTGGACCTTAACCGGACTCCACAAACTTCTGGGAAAGCATCCAGCCCACCTTTAGAGATGTTGATCTATCTTTGAAGAAATTCAGAACATACAGATGTCCCTTATGAGAATAATCCAAGACCCTTTTCTAGATTCTAGGCTCGTTTCCTCACCACACTCAGTGGTGAGTTTCTTCTCTTGCCCTAGGTCTGTCCCCACTAACCTTTGTCCATGAAATGCAGGCTTATTTTCATATGCAGAATTAATTAGGCTGGAAGAAGACAGCCAGAGGAAACAAAGCAGCTCCCCATGTATGAGTTACTCTAAAAGTACCTGCCCTCCTAGGCACTGGTTAGTGGCTTCCTACACAAGTGATCAGTCACCAGAGTTCAGTGGTCTGTAGAAACACTACTGGGTCACAGAGCATCTTCCTGATACGTCCCGCTGGACCCAGAGGGACCAGAAGTACTCAGGACTGAAACAAAGTCCCCACCATTTATAAGCTGAAGGGCTGAACCTGGAAGGGAAGGTAACAATTTCTGGGGTTTTGCCTGAATTCCCAAATTTGCACCAGCTCTGAGGCTGAGTGGGGGGGGGGGGGTGCTAGAGCCTTCCCTCCTGCTTTTTTTTAATTATGAAATCATGAGACAGTAATTTTACATTACTGCTGATCTTCTCTATCAGACGTGCTTTGTCTCACTCCCTCTTTCCATCTGGCTAAAACCTCTAGTTAGAAAATAAATTGCTATGTATTGATTGTTCATTTTCTTCCTCATCACCCAGACATCCTTGTTATACACTTAGCTTGCTTGGCTGTATTTGTGAACAAGAGAAGAAGTAACACTTATTTTTAGCCTTCATGTTAAGATGTGGCAGGGACATTTTTAAATGTCGTTTTGGTGCTTAATTTATTCAGTAACAGCACTTAATCACCTTTTATTTATGAAGAGAAAAGTGTATGTGTGTGCACTTACACAAGTACTGTATTGATAAAGTTCAAGCCAATTTTAATTGATATTTATAGTATGACTTTCTAGAAAAGTGAAATTTCTAAAAGCTGTGAATGTGGAGAGAAAAGTTAAAACATATGCAGTTACTACCTGGTCTCTGTAATTTTTGTCTCAGTCCTTCATTTGTATGGTTACCAGAGTAACCCTCCTGAAATGCAAGTTTAACCCTTTTACTGCCCTCCTTGTAGTTGCTTCATCTGGAAGCTGAGTAGCTTCCAAATCCATTCATGGATGTGGACTTGGATCCTGGCTCAGCCATTTGCCCTATGGGTGATCTTAACCCCTCTAGCCCTATATCCCTCCTCTCTTGAGCAAGGATACTCCTCCCTTGCAGAGCCATGGTATGGTCGCATCCCATGATGTATGTGAAGAGCCAGCAGTGGTGCTTGGCATGTGGCAAGCGTGCCAGTAAAGGCATCCATCATCGTGCCTGCAGGGCACAGTCCTGGCATCCACGTGGCCCCCATCTGGGTGCAGCTTGATCTCTGTGACACTCCCCTCTGTCTTGATAGCTGTCACTCCACCCACTTCCAGTAATTTGAAGGGAGCCTGAAAAGCCTGTGAAGTCTACATCAGGCAGTTTGGCTAATTTTAATTTCCTTTGGCCAAAAACATGATGAGAAAGGAAGTTAACTGAAAGATAGTTTGGGGGTCTGTCTCTCCATTCCTCCCGTTAGCACAGAAAATTGAGACTCAAGGAGTCTCAGAACATTCTCCAAGATGGGACGCTGTTTCATGAACCTATAGTTCTTACTGCCGTAAAGTGTCTGGGAGTGAAAAATTGCAGGTCTTTCTATCCCTGGCTGCCCACACAGAAAAGAACAATCAAATCTATGTGGTTTGCCCTGAAATAAAATAGGAGATATGCAGGCTTTAGCGACTAGGATTTGGCATAATGCAAATCAAAATAAAATAAGTCGTGAATCTGTAATACTTTCACCCACAGCTTGGAAGTCTTTATGACTATTGCTCTTGAGGATGGGAGGCTGCATAAACACCATTTAGAATGTAGCTGGAGGCTGGCATTTTATAAGAGAAATGGCCACCAGAGCAGTCTCCCTGAGGGTCCATAAGTCCTAATTCTGTTTAATGTGACAGTTCCTAAATAACTCTGCGTTCTTCACAGAAACACATATAGGAAGTGCTGGAGCCTTGCTGTAGAATGAGTCTAAGAGAGATCTAGTCTTTAGTGTTTGTGAATTGAGAAAATGTATCCTTGGGGTTTTAAAAAATATGTAGGTGTTCGTGTGGGAGATTAGGGATGGGGTACTAATGTAAAGTGCCAGCTTTGTTCTGCTCCTCCATGATTTTCTTCGGATTTAAATACCGACGTAGTTGTTTCCCACCCTTTTATGTTGTCTTTCTCCCCCTCTGCTCCTACCCTTTCTCTTGCTAATGAATACAAATGCTGTTAGTAATCAGTTGTGCTGTGGGATGGTTTGTTGGTGCTTAGAAACCGTCCTTCCCCCATCTATACCCATCGTATTCTTTGAGCCTGTTCACTTGAAAATGTCAAAGAGGAAAGAAGACTTGAGAAAACAAAGAACTGTGGTTGGCTAAGTCACCATGGTTTGTCTTAGGAAATGTTAACATCTGCTTGATGAAGATGCCTTTTTGCTTTACAAGTAAAATGTTGTAATATATATGGTTGATGTTTCCTGTTGAATTTTTGCTTCAGTGTGTCAGTAGGAAGTACCAGCTGCAACTCTGTGCCAGCCACCTTCATGGTTGGCGTGTTTCTCTAGCCACGTAAAAACATTAGGGTCTGTGGAACGGCATATTGGGTGCAAGCCACGGCATGACCATCCCAGGGTTTCTGCTCTGACATGGGGTACATAACTCTGCCTGCAATTCTCTTGCACGCTTCTAAAATAGCCACAAAAATTCTCTAAAACCCTGCTATTTTCAGAAATGCTTCCACTTAGAATAATTAGTTTCAATCATTACTCACAAGTGTGGTGTCTAATTTGGGACAGAGGACTTATTTTATTTGCCCTAAAACTGTCTTTTTATTTTACCTTTTTTTAAGCTTCAGCAAGGCTTCTATAGTCCAAGAATTACCAGGCTGTGCAGGTCTCTCCCACGTGCGTTATAACCACGTGGAGAGAAGGCTGGGGTAACCCTGTCTAGAGGCAACCTCCCCAGTGCAGTATTCCTGCTCCCCTACTCCCCACCTGATCCAGGGACAGCCCAACATCACAGCTGTGCCTAGAACAGCACATGGCATTTGTTGAATGAGAGAATGGTTCCTCTGCTTTATCTTAGACATCTAGTCCATTGCTGAAGTCACTTTTTAAATTATTGACATAAACCATAAAATTAATCAAGAGTCCACTTGAAAGTGAACAATTCATTGACATTTAGTAGCTTCACAACTCTGTGCAGCTGCTGCCTCGGTGTAGTTCCAAGACATTTTCATCATCTAGAAAAAAATGACTGGTCCCTAGGAGAGGTCAGTCCACCTCCCTCCCTCCCCTGGGCACCTGGGGACCACCAGTCTGCTTTTGTCTCTATGAGTTTGCCTGTTCTGGACATTTCATACAGTATTTGGCCTTTGGATCTGTTTACTTTCCCTCGTATGTTTTCGAGGCTCATTCACGAGGTAGCAGGTATCCTTTAGGGGGTAGTTCAGCACTGTTTCAACATATGGAAATAGCACACTTGTTTATCTGTCCATCAAGTGGTGGGCACTTGAGTCGTTTCTGTCTTTAGCTCCGTGAGTAGCGCTGCAGTGAACATTCACATACCCGTATTTGTTTTCATTCTTTTGATCCTAGTTGTGCTATCTTCTAGTTCTCTCTCTGATTTGTCCACTGCTCTCCCATTTGCTGGGCTTTTCTGGTAGCTCAGCTGGTAAAGAATCTGCCTATAATTCAGGAGACCCTGGTTCGATTCCTGGGCTGGGAAGATCCTCTGGAGAAGAGATAGTCTACCCACTCCAGTATTCTTGGGCTTCCCTGGTGGCTCAGCTGGTAAAGAATCCGCCTGCAATGCAGAAGACCTGGGTTGGGAAGATCCCCTGGAGAAGGGAACCCACTCCAGTATTCTGGCCTGGAGAATTCCATGGACAGAGGAACCTGGCAGCAACAATCCTGTGGGGTCGCAAATAGTCAGATACGACTGAGCCCCCTTTCACTTTCACTTTTCTCCTGCTGCCAGGCCACCTTCGTCTCTTGCTGCACTGCTTACCTGGTCTGGCCCTTCTCCAGCCTGACTCTAGACTGCAGCCCTATGTCCTTTTCAAATGCAGATCTGTTCTTCATGCCCTTCATTGATTTTAGGAGTGCTCATAGGGTAGGGAGGAAACTCCTTTCATCCCACAGGGTCCCTGCCGTGGCCAGGTGTCTAACGATTCCTTTGGGCTCATCTCAGCCATTCTGCCCCTCCCCTCCTGGGCTGCAGACACACTGATCTTTCTGTGCTATAAACTCTCCCTGCTCTGCCCCACCACAGGCCCTTGGCACATGCTACCCCTGTTGCCTAGAATGCTCGCCTCTCCGTTTTGCCTAATTAATGCCTTCTCATCCTGGAATTCCCAGCACAAGCCTCACCTCTTCAGAGAAACCTTCCCTGACTCAGTCAAACTCACCTCCACCCACACTGCTAGCATCATGGAGGCCGACAGGCTCTTAACCATTTCTCTGCAGCACAAGTTCTAGCTGCATTTTTACATTTGGATGATTATTTGATTCATAACTGCCTACAGAGACAGAAGGCAACTGTACATGCAGAACTTGGGTTCTGGAGCCAGACGACCTGGATTCAGATGCTGGCTCTGTCCCTATTGGCTGTGTGACCTTGGGCAAGCTGGTTAACCTCTCTGTGCCTGTGTTTTCTCATCCATCAAACAGGGTCATAATAATGCCTACCTTAGAAGGCTGTTGCAAGAATGAAATAAATTCATATGGGTTACATATCTGGCCCTGAAATAATCTCAATAAAACTATAATATAGCTTTTAAAAATAATTAAAATTTTTTTAACTAAAAAAATAAATAGCTGTACCTACACTGCTATCCCCACACCCTCATCTCCAGACTGTAAGCTCTGAGGGGCAGGGGACCACAACTCTTTTGCTCCTATTATAGCTCCAGAGCCTACCTCAAGATACCCATGTACTTAGTGCTAGTTACATTTTTATTGAATGATTGGATGAATCCATTCTCTTCTTTTCCAGAGATGAATATTAACACTACGGTGTCCCATCTCTCCTTCTGTTTCTGAGTTTGGGTGGCTCTAGCTTCTGGCGTGCAGTGTAGCGGCGCTTGGCCACAACCCCTCCTCCTGCCCATATCCCCAGCTAGTGTGTTTGGGGAATGGTGCTGCCGGGTGTGGAGAGTCAAGGCTGAGGATCCCGTCTGTGTTGTACTGAGGGAGGGCCCAGTCTGTATGACCACCGCAGAAACAGACGGGACTTGCTGTGTGCCAAGCCCTGTGCACCCCGTTTTAGAAATATCTGACTGATGAGGCTGGAGTGATTTCTGTCCCCTTGTAATAGACGAGGAAACTGAGGCCTGATCAAGGGGGCCATTTGCCCAAAGTCAAAACTCTTGGTAAGTGGCAGAGCCAAAGTTTAGGTCCTGCCAGCCTTTCTCCAGAGTCTGTGTTCTTCAGACTCTCACCCTTAACTAGTGAACGTGACCCACTTAAACACTGAGAATGTGGGAAGAACTCCTCCATTGAAGGAGTCGGGGGTGCTGTCCCGAGTCTGGACAGTTTTGTTAAAGGCCCCACAGTGAGCAGTGGCCATTCCTACTGAATTCTGGCTTGTGATCTGCTGGCCCTGTGTACCTGAGGGTCCTAACAGGTTGATGTCAGGGCAAATCTTTAAAGAGACATTAAAACAAGGCTAGAGGGGAAAAAATAAAGGTGAGAATGGTTTATCTGCAGATGAAAGAAACTACCTAGGAAAACTCCCACCTCTTCTGTCAATCAGAGATGTAAGAAACAGTCTATTGCTTCCTTTCTGATCACACAGTTCAGAGGCTTAATGTCTGTGGTCCTTCACTCCCTAGGCCCCTGAGCTGCCATCTGTTTATCACAAGTATGTACATGAAAAAAATAAAGCTTCCTGATTTACTTTCAAAAACAAAGACATTATGAGTTTAAACTAACTTACTTGGGATCTTTTTTAGACATGTGGATATAAGCATTGTGAGCACGTAGCTCCAATGAGGAGCTTCCTGGGTAGCTCAGCTGGTAAAGAATCCACCTGCTATGGAGGAGACCTTGGTTCGATTCCTCGGTTGGGAAGTTCCCCTGGAGAAGCAATAGGCTACCCACTCCAGTATTCTTGGGCTTTCCTAGTGGCTCAGATGGTAAAGAATCTGCCTGCAATGTGGAGACCTGGGTTCAATCCCTGGAGGAGGGCATGGTTACGCACTCTAGTATTCTTGCCTGTAAAATCCCCATGGACAGAAGAGCCTGGCAAGCTACAGTCGATGGGGTTGCAGAGTCAGATACTACTGAGCGACTAAGTACAGCACAGGGTAGAATGGTAAGGTTTTATTGCTACCATAGTAAGTAATTTTAGGTTGTTCATAATGAAATGAAATGAAACGAGCCCCTAAATAGCAGAAATTCCTCCCAGCCCATGAAACATCCACCACTAGGGGCTTAGCACGCTGTGTCCACATGACAGTGTGTTAGATGGTGCATGAAGAGAGTTTGGAAGAGTTTGTAATACTGTGGCACCATTAGGACAAAACCCTGTGTGTCTTTATGAATAATCAGCTATACACATATTAATTAAACGCATAGGAAATATCCTAGAAGGGAATCCACCAAAAGTATTAGCAGTTGTTGTCTCTGCACAGTGATATTCTGCTTAAATTTTTCTTTGTTTCTCTAATTTACAAATTGTCCTATAACGAGCTTGTGTTTGCTGATACCAGAGCATAAGCCTCAATTTAAAGAGAAGGAGGGGAAAAAGCCACTGAATTACTGATACAATCTTAACTCCCATCTCAGATTAAGAGTCTTAGCATCCAAAGAGCTTTAGAGAAGAAAAGAAGCTTTGGAAGCTTCTCTGAAGCGTGGAAACAAGGGGCGATGAGGTGATGACAAGCCCCGTGCCTCTCACTCCCCATCCTAACCTGCCTTCATCTCCAAGAATCTTCAGCTTTCTCTTAGTCTCCATTTTATAATTGCCCTTGCAAAAAAAAAAAAAAAAATCTAACTGCCTTGCAAAGTACCCTTCCTCCCCCTGTGCTTATTTGTAACTGCCTTATTCAGGAAACATATGCTGAGGAGCTCCTGGGAGCATGGAGGAGAGGCTACCAGAACCGGCAGCCACTCTGTGACAGGAGGGAGTGTGGATATCCCTCCCTTTGACTCTGAAGAAGCAGCTGGTGATGAACTGGTTATGGAGGCGGAGGGAATGCGTCCTTGTTTGCTTTGTGTCTTCCTCAGCATGATAGGAGTGTTTAAACAAGGATGAACAGTCCTCCAGAATCCTTTCGGGTCCCTAGGAAGAGCATGTTCATGGCGCTGACTGAGCAGGGGCTCGCAGGCCAAGTGATGCGAGGGCGGTAAGCCCACTGCTTCTCTGGATGGATGGAGAAGGGCGGGCCTGAGCCTTTAGGGCAGGGGCTGCCCCACAAAGCTCTGAACGCTTGGCTGTGTGTCCCGCTGGTCCCTGGCCCCTACCAGGAGGAAGGCTGTAGTTCGGATGTGTTGACCTCCTCGGGAGGGCGGTGTCCCCATGTAACCTGGGGCATCGGTGAGGAAGCGGACAGTAGTGGCATGGTGGTGGTGGTGTGGCTTTTAGTTCCAGAGAATCCCAAATTTGGAACACACGTGGCGCATAAACACTCACATCATCTCACAGGGCAGTTGGTCCAATTTGTGTTTTCTGAGACTTCGCTCCTAAATGAAGTGCACTTGAGCCTTCGAGTTGGCTACGCTGGACTTTATCCCACTCGCAGGCAGTGGGTGACCTTGCTGTGGTCCCTCTCTAAGCCCTGCTTTCCTCACGTGTCAGATGAGAGCATTATTAACTGCCTCGCAGGATTGTCATTGAGATCAGATGTGATAATGTGTGAACAGTGCCTAATCGCTGCGCTTAATAAATGCTGGTCTTCATCCCTCCCCCGCCCTTTCTCGGCCTCTGGCTCTCCTTTTCACAGGACTCAAAGCTAACTGGTCGGGAATTACTGGTCACCTATGTTTTCTTACAACTAATGGATGTGTCCAAACTTAAACCTATTAGAATGACTGCCTAGGAAATGTAAGCTCTTAGGCAGTTTAGCAAGGAGTCTCCAGGTAGGACTCAGGGCACATTAAGGAGGGCAGATGCTGTTTTTCAAAAGAATGAGATCCGTTCTCCATGTTTGGGAGAAAGCCTTTGGAAAGCTAACGTGATGCGCTGTCAGAGCAGTCAGCTCCTTTATGGAGTTCATGGGGCGATTACCACAGAGAAAGAGAACACTGTATTTCCTCTATCAGTCTTACAGTTCTCTTCCCGCACCTTCCGCTTTGCCTCTCCTCCTAGCGTTCTAGAACCATGCAGTGTTAGAACTTGAAGTGCCCTTCCAAAGCTACAAGGAAACGAGCCCAGTTCTTTCTTTCAATTTTTGAACGTGGTTGTTGTTCAGTGAGCCCCCGGGGCAGAGGAATGGCCACGCTCCCTCCACAGACACCTGGGCCCTTGGGAAAGGCTCCCGGACGCACCCGGTGCGGCAGCAGTGTTGGGTGAAGGGCTCTGAGCAATCCTGGGGGGCCCAAACTCATGGCTGTCTGGTATACCTTGCACCTGTCTCCCCTTTGGCATACATGCCTGAGTCTGCGTTTGAGCAGAGGTGACTATACCTCGTCACGGCTCTGTGGGAATGATCTCTTTTCTTCCATACAGATTGGGAAAGAGGGGGAGAGACAGACTCTTTGCCCTGGCTCTGTGTCCATGTTACATTTTGCGTGTGTGCCCTGCTCTGGGGAGAGGAGGCCAGGGCCTTTAAGATGGTTAAGAACGGTTAAGGCACTTAGCACTTATTAGGACAGAGCAATAAGTGAGCGCATCGCTGCCCCATAGGCCGTATGGCCTTGCAAAGTGTCAACATCTGAAAGTCTAAATATGCCCAGAAAACTTGGTAATTGGCTTATCGTTAGAAGGCCAAGCATGATTAATACTTCCCAGGTGGTACTAGTGGTAAAGAACATGCCTGCCAATGCAGGAGACAGACACAGGTTTGATCCCTGGGTCCGGAAGATCCCCCGGAGGAGGAAATGGCAACCCACTCCAGTATTCTTGCCTGGCGGGCTACAGTCCGTGGGGTCACAAAGAGTCGGACACGACTGGAGCAACTTACCATGCATGCAGACGTTGCTCGGCTTTTGCACGGCTTGGTGTTCTTTGAGAGAATACTGACGTTTCCGTGGTTTCACTCTCCACGTGATCACTGACAGATTACCCAGAGATCTTCAGGCTTCTAATGTTGCCCATAACATACATGTGCTTGACGATCCTGGCAGAGCTAAGCCCCTGCTTACTATTAACATTTCAACAAGAAATTGTTGTCTGTGTCCTTTGTTCTGTTTCCGATAGTACTTACATGAGAGAAAGTTGAGTCTCTTGACCTCACCTGGCTTAAGACAGGGCTGTTGGGATTTCCCTGGTGGTCCAGTGGCTAAGACCCCATGCTTCCAATGTAAGGGGGCACACTTCAGTCCCTCTTTGGGGAACTAGGATCCCACATGCCAAGTGGTGCCAACCAAAAACATTTTTTTGTAATTAAAAAACAAATAAGACAGGGCTGCTTTCATCTATGATGGCCATTCATCCTCTCAAGGCACCTGTGCCTCTTGACCCACACACTATGTTGTGTTCCACGAGCTGCTGCTGAGTGCACAGAGGGAATGGGTGGGAACAAGTGGAAAGCTAGTGGTCAAAGAGACATCACCTCGAGAATCAGAAGAGCACCCGAAATAGCCAGCTCAGTGAAGCAGCTTCATTTGGAACTTTGGCCCTGCAGATTCCAAATGAAAACATACCCCTACTGCCCATCCAGGAAGCAGGAGAAGGGCGACCATCTGGAGTTTGCTTTGAGAACCTGACTGTCCTCCTGACATTCTGTCTCCAGCTGACTGTATGGTCAGCACTAGCAGTGCCTCTTTGTAACTAGCTCCCAGAGCCCCGGGTTTCATTTCACCTTAACTGGATGGGGAAGATAAAGGGACCGTGGAGCTTGGTGGTGGCTGCACAAGGCACTTGGTGAGGTTGGACCCCTTTCCCATTGTTATTTACTGGTCAGGACAAGATGAACCAAGGAGTCTTCATTTCAGGAAGGGAGAGGGGTAGAAGGGATAAATGAAGTCCAAAAGTCCACCAACCAAGAAAGAGTTTGGTGTCAAGCCTTGGAACCTCTTGTCTCTGCAGAGATGAACAGTCAGCTGGTCCAGACAGACCTGATGTGTGCAGCACATCCTAAGCACAGCCAAAGGAGTCCTGTCTTTTAGGATTTGACATTTCTGAATGCCAGCAACTTGGACGTCTTGTAGATTGGAGTTTAAAGGTCTGACTTAGGCTCCCTGTTGACAAGCTGAAGCAGAGAGTGGGGTGAATTTGGCCTTGACAGTCAAGTTCTGCATCTGAGTAGCCAACTGTGGGGCATATACTAAAGACTGATATTACCCCCTAATTGGTCTGAAGCTCAAGAAACAAGTCCAGCCCATTTGAGGGATTCTTGTAATTTATCCTGGGACAGAAAAGCCTAAGGTGGGATCCCCAGGAGACATGCCTTTACTCATTCATTCAACAAACATCCATTGCACGCCTGTGTATATACGGTGGCTGGGCTCTCTCTGTGCCTTTATCTCACAGGGTGATCTGCAAAGGACTTCGGTCAGATGCTTACACAGGGCAGAGTGGGAGAGCTGAAATGGTATTTATTTGATTTGAACAGTACAAATTGTCTTTCCTGACCACAGGTATTAAAAATGCAAAGACCAAGTTCAAAAATAATAATTATCTATCTTCCTCTGAACTTCTCAAGCTTTAGTTTAAAATTGGAGAACTTGAGAGTGCACAGCTTGGCCAAACCAGATTCCGACTTAGTCAGGGTGGGGTGGGCAAACCTGTGGTCTAGAATGAGAGCTGGTGTAATTCTGCTGAATACAGGTGATGGGTTAGCCCCTGGGACTTTAGAAACACAGGTGGTGGGCAAGGGCCCTGTGTTGAGATTGGGCAGATCTGTGCAGTTACCTGGGAGGCTTTTTTCCAGTCATACCCACCTTGCCCCTTCCATTTCCACCCTTTCTGCCCTTGGGAGCCACTTTTGCTTAAAGTATATTTTCTTTCTTCTGGTGTGTGGGTGAAGCAGAAAATTTGAGAACCAGCTGTTCTTTAAAAAAAAAAAAATTCAACTTCAGGCAGAGTTCAGGTTGAGGGCTCTCAGAGGATGCTTTTGTTTCCCTTTGAAATGTTCGGGAGAAAGATTCTAAGGACTGGTAAAGGCCGGCTGGCCCCACCCCTTGCAGCGTGTCCAGCCCCACATGGTCCACCTGTTCTGACCAGGAGGTGGTGCATTAGGAGACAGACCTCAGTTCACACCTCCCTCTAAACCCTGTCAGCTGTGGAATCTTGCATTCAACTCACTTATGTTCGGGCCTAACATTTCTGGGCTGCACTTACCTCCTGAATGACTGGTAGTGTGATCTGTTGGTGGGATAATAGGAATGGTGTGGACCAAACAAGGGGTCTCTGGAGCAGGCTCCTCAAAGCTTGCTGAGCTTGCACCCTCGGATCCTGTGACAGCGCAGATCCCAGGGCACTGGTGTGGGTGGGCCTGAGAGCTTGCATTTCTAACAGACTCCAAGGTGAGCTTGATGCTACTGGCCCATGGTCCACACACTAAGTAGCAAGGATTTAAAGGTGCTCTCCTCCTTAGATTTGCTGTGAACTGTCAAGCTGGTAATTTTTTTCTTGCTCTTTTTTTAAATTTCATTTTTAATTGTGGCAATTTTTTTTTCAGTTCTAGAAATTGAAGAAAATACCTACCTGTTACCTAATGCTGGTCATGAAAAATGAGATAGAATGCTTTCAGCCATAAATACTGTTCTCATTGGTCCCTTATTTTATTGTGTATGTGTGTTCAGTTGATCAGTCATGTCTGACTCTTTGCAGCCCCGTGGACCGTAGCCTGCCAGGTTTCTCTGTCCATGGAATTTTTCAGTCAAGAATACTGAAGTGGGTTGCCATTTCTTCCTGCAGGCGATCTTCCCAACCCACAGATCGAACCTAGGTCTCCTGCGTCTCTTGCCTTGCAGGCAGATTTCTTTACCTCTTATATAAGGGGGAAGCCCCCCTTATATTATTAATTGTCTCCAGTAGCATAAGAAATACTGAAAAAGAAGGCAGAGAGAAGGATCATAGTCTACTCTGAGGGCTGAGAGAAACATCAAGGGCAAGGCTTCAGATCTACAAAATACAGGTGACCCTTAAGGTTCAGGAATCATGGTTCCTTGTCTTCCAGAGTTTACCTGTGAGGCAAAGACTTTTAAATATAAAACAAAGAAAAGGAAAATGTATTTCCTCCATTCCATAACACCAGCTTTAAACTTGAATCAGTATCACTTGGAAGGGATGTGAAAATGCAGCTTGCCAGGTCTGACTCAGACACTAATTTTGGTAGCATCTTAAGTTCCCGGGTGATACTGATGCTCATGCTTGAACCAGCACAAAGCTTTGTCCCCAGACCACATCTTTGAGAGAGGCGTGCATGGAAGACAGTGTCTCTCCTGACCTGCGAGGGTCAGGATGAGCTGCCTGGCTGCTTGCAGACTGCTCTTCCCAGCACAGCAGGGCCTCACAGGCTGGAGCTCTCCAGTAGAGCTGGTTGACTCATCACCTCAGGGGCTTTTTAAGAGCTAGAGGTTCCTGGGGTGCATCCTCAGATATACAGGCAAGCAGCCAGGTTCAGACTTGCCTATGTGGAGAGCAGTGAGGTACCAGATGGACACTGGAGAGCTGTTCTCCTTTTTAATGCCTCTTGGATTCAGCTCTAATGATCACTCAGCAAGTGAATGATTCCCCAGCAGGAAATTGGACCCTCTGGAAATACATTTCGTCGCTGGATTCCTAGAGTCGATAAATTCTGCGTGCATTTTCCAGAGTGCTTCATTTCCTACCCAAGGGTGGCCACCAGCCAGGACCATCTGGCTATGGGGCTTCTTCCAGGGTGAAGTCCCCCTATTGGGAATAACACCATCCATGGCAGTGTTGAAAGGGGAATGGATAAAAGTCACTGAGGACCAGATCCCAGTGAGAACCCTTCCCAGGCAAGCTCAAAGTCAGATTAAGATCGAAGCAGTTACTTAAATAGCCTCAAGAAGAAATTCCTCCTTTTGTCTCTCGTACCTGGATTTGAGGATGGTGATCGTCTCTGAAATTTCCTGGCTCACCAGCTGATGGTTATAGAGCATCACTGGGCACCGTGCTCTGCCAAGCGGGCTTTCTAAAGGCAACTCGGGGACAGTCCCTGCTCTTGTGGTGTCCACTACCGGGAAGAGGCAGACGCATAAGCATGTAACTGTAAAAGCAGCATGATTCCTAGAACCGTGTACATCTAGAGTAGCCCTCCCAGGAGGCTCCATCCTCGCCCAGTTTTGTTTCCTCCATAGTGCTTGTCACTAGAGAAATGATTCATCTTCTCTCTTAGAGCTCGAGCAACAGGAGAGCAAAGACCAGACCGTCAGACCCTGGCCTGTCTCAGCTGCTGGATGTGAACTGCCCAGGAAGGGTATGAGAGCAGCTCTCTGCAGCCAAGGCATTCCTGAAGGAGGCTCCCAGCAGACCACTCGCTCTCTGCCCACAACACCTGTATCTGAGGCAGATGCTTAGGGAGGAGTGGCAAATGCAGTGGTTCTCAGATCTTAGCTGGCATCCAAATCACCAAAGGGCTTGTTAAAACACATTTACTGGGCCTTACCGTAGAGTTTCTGATCCAGTAGGCCTAGGGTGGGGCCAGAGAGTTTCCTACAAGTTCCCAGGTGATGCTGATGTTCCTGGGTCCTGGACCAGGGACCACAGGGATGGTGTGTCAGCATAGCCACACAGCTTACCCAGTGGACAGATGGGAGGGGATTGAATGACAGAGAGGCAGAGAGACCTCTAGCAAGCTATGCCAGTGAGCCAGGTGGGAGAATATGGAGCTTGAAATGGACCATAACAGTGGGACTGGAGAGCAGAAAGAGGGTGCTTCTGACAGACGCGATGCTGCATGTGGCCTGGGGAGCACTAGCCTGTGGGAGGAGAGGGCAGAGTCAGAGTGGCTGGAAAGATGCTCGTGCCAGGAATTGAGATGCGTGTTGGGGAGGGGAACGGCATGTTCTTTGGGACCTGCTGGGTTTGTACTTCTGTGGAAATCTTCTGATGGAAATGTTAAAAAGGAAGTCAAAATATAATTCAAAACTCGAGAGAGAAATCTGAGCTGCTGGTACAGATTTGGGGGGCATTTGGGGTAGAAGTGTTAGCTGAAGCTGTGGGGCTGAGGTTATCTAAGGGTGGCTCTTTGAGGAGATGGCAATGATGCCTCTGAAAGGAAGCCCAGAGACTGGCTGGTAGGACCAGGCAGAGAAAGGGCTGAGTAGGGTACCCAAGGTGCATGAAGTAAAGGGACAGGAGGTGTCATCCAGAAGGGGCAGTACCAGGTATCAGAGCATCTCAAACACAGCCCGAATCGGACAAATTCTGGAGACCCTTAAAAGAACCAGCCCCAAAAGATGGGGTTGTGTTTGAGGCACGACTTAGAGGAACTGGCCCATGGATTCTGAAACCTGTAGTTTTCAACCCCTCATTTTATTAATACATTGTCTGTACAATTTCATTTTGCCTTGATGATAAAGTCACCTTGCAGTTCTATATTGGTGAGACACACGTACACAAAAAGAAGCCCACCCTGAAAACACACATGAGGCATAGTGACCACCCGTGAGAGGTCTTTCTTCTCAGAGGAAAACCAAGCTGAACAATATGGTGGTGCCTGGTGAAGGGAGGGTCAGTTGGTACTTTTTTTTAAAATGAGGTATAATTGATTCACAATATTGTATTAGTCTCAGATGTACAATGTAGTGATCCGGTAATTTTATACATTATGAAATGACCGCGACATTAAGTCTAGTGACCACCTGTCTCTGTTCAAAATTATTTCACAATTATTGACTACCTTCTGGGGGTCTGTTTTTGTGCCTCTAACGGTGGTGGGAAAGTACCATGTATCCATGTTCTTCCCTCTGCATTTGATAGTGATCTAGACTCTCCTGGGACCTTAACCACTGATGTTTCAAGGATTAAAAAGATTCTGACAACTGCTTTTGAACTATTTGTGGTGGATTGCTACAAAGAGAATGGTTTGCTCTAAGCTAAAATTCTCCAGGTGACAATTGTATATTTCACCAGTGGACAGTTTGCTTTTTAATTTTTGAGGCTTGTTTGGTCATCCTGGTCTTCCTAAACCCTGGCTTCGGAGGACACAAGGACGAGGTCTGACAAGTGTCTGAATCAAGCTGAGGAGTCAGGATCCTGCACTTTCTGGCTCCACAGACTGCCTGCAGCAGGAACTGCTTTAGGCGGGAACTCACACCGACATGTTCTCTGTCTTTACAGTTCTGTGTGGAGCTAAACCAGCCAATCCTGCCCAACATCCGCAAGTGGAAAGGGCCCCGGGGATGCTGGAAGGCCGTTGTTTCAGAGACGCCCTCGACTCAGCTCCAAAAGGTACCCTCATCTGCAGAACGGGGATTTTCTTTCCATTTTCTTTTTTCCAATCACAGATGTTTAAAATCTTTCCTTTGCCAACATCCTTGATGTAATGTTGTATTTCTGCCCATTTTTTTAGCTCTTTGCCATTTGTTTCAAAATGCCCTGGTTCTTATTTCCTGTTTGGATCAGGAATGGCCTGCTGCCCAGACGGAAATGGGAGCTGGGGTGTTGGGAGGAGAGGAGAAATCCTGTCTGGAGCCAAGGCAGCAAATGGGGTATTTCTGTCCTTTGTCCTTCTAATCCCTTCTCCACGGTTCCAGCCTCTGCCAAGTTTGTAGACAGCCCATTGTCCATTGACTGAGAACTTCAGATTCACTTAATTCATACATGAAATATTTGCTTTAGTGGTAAGAATTGTGCACATGGAAATGATCTGTGGAAACTTTCAGCAGATTTTAATTTTGAATTTTCTCTCATTAGTATTGCCCATGTGGGTTTAGGTAAGTCTCTCTATGTATTTATTTTCACTCCCACATATCATATTCAAGACCAGTTTTTACTCACTTAAAATATTCAACATCAGTAGAGTTTTAGATTTTTTTAAATAGGCTCCTGATAGTTAATTATGAGTGGATTACAAAATTTTCCTATAAATGCAGATGTTACATTTTTATCGCTAGGTGTTGGTGCTGCGTTCATGTCAATTGTGTCTGACTCTTCGTGACCCTTGGACTATAGCCCACCAGGCTCCTCTGTCCATGGCATCTTCCTGGCAAGAATACTGGAGTGGGTTGCCATTCCCTTCTCCAAGGGATCTTCCCAACCCAGGGATCATACCCACGTCTCCTGTGGCTTTGCATTGGGAGGCGGATTCTTTACCACTGAGCCATGTGGGAAGCCCGTTTGTATCTCCAGTATACCATTATAAACACACATGATATAAATACTTATCTGAGTGATATGGAGATCTGGGACTTTTAAATTGTAACATTTACTGGATTAAAAGTATCCAGTCACTTATTGACAATAAGCTTTCTTTTTAGCTCCTACTTTAAAGTATGCTGTAAATCTTATTTCTCTGGGTTTGGGGTGTAAGTGATTACTGCAGGTGGTAACCAGGAGGCTGGAAATACAGGATAATGGGAAGGTATCTGGTCTTTACCACTCCAGCCCATGACTGTTCCTTCTCAGTCCACATAGAAATAATACTAATAGGGGACTTCCCTAGTGGTCCAGTGGTTAGAACTCTACACTCTCCCTGCCAGGAGCCCGGATTCAATCCTGGTCGGAGAACTATGTTCCCACAGGCTGCATGGTGCAGCCAAAAGTAAAACAAAAATAAAAAACAGAGTTGGGGTTTCCCTGATGGCTCACTGATAATGAATCTGCCTGCCAATGCAGGAGACGGGGTGCCATCCCTGGTCCGATAAGATCCCACATGTTGCGGAGCAACTAAGCCCATACCATGACTACTGAGTCTGTGCTCTAGAGCCCAGAAACCACAGCTGCTGAGCCCACATGCAGCAACTGTTGAAGGCCTCTGGAGCCCTTGCTCTGCAGCAAGAGAGGCCACCGCAATGGGAAATCCACGCACTGCAGCTAGAGAGTAGCCCCCACTTGCCACAACTAGAGAAAAGCTGGTGTAGCAATGAAGACCCAGCATAGCCATAAATAAACCTATAAAAATAATTTTAAAATATTTTGAATGGCTCAGATGGTAAAGAATCTGCCTACAATGTGGGAGACCCAGGTTCAGTCCCTGGGTTGGGAAGATCCCCTGGAGAAGGACGTGGCTACCCACTCCAGTATTCTTGCCAGGAGAATTCCATGGACAGAGGAGCCTGGTGAGCTATAGTCCTTGGGGTCAAAAAGAGTCAAACACAACTGAGTGACTAACACTTTCACACCTTTTTTTAAAAGGCACTTTACACACATATATATAGGTTCACAGGACTCTTACAGTCCATTTAGCACTATTTATCTGTTCAGCAAATCATTAGGAAAGTTACTGTGTGTCAGGCACTGTGCTATATACTAGATGTTCATGGTGAGAAAACTAGACCCAGAAACCTGGCCTCTTTTCACTCTTTGCAAGCCCAGGACCTTGACTGAGCCTGACAGAGCCTGTTGGAGATTTTCAAGTCAGGTAGCCCTGCTCCAGGTTGGGTGTCAAGGCCACTGGGTAACAGTGTGTGGCTGCCTCTCAGATCTCTCAGCCTCAACCCCTTCATCTGTGAAATGGGATCAACAGCTCCTCCCTCAACTCAGAGTGGCTATAGAATTTTGAAGGATACTGTGCGTTGAATGCTTGTTTAGCAGACATGGGCCAGTGCCCGGCAGGGTACCCATGAGGTGGCAGGCAGTACTGAGCTGGAAGCTGCTCAGTAACCAAAGCCACCTCTTGGAGTTTTGTGTTTGATCCTCTGCATTGCCATTTACCAACTGTGGGGTTTCAGGGAAGTTACTTAACCTCTCTGAGCAGCTGAGTCTTTACATGACAGGTGGGCACGTGAGTGGCCATCCTATGGGATGTGATGATTAAAAAGATAATTCTGTGCCTAGTCTGGGATCTCCCCCACAATGTGCCCCTGCCAAAGAAGAGCCCAGGCACCCCAGCTGTGTGAACCTCTCTGAAATTACTGGTCTGGGAAATTTGTTGTGGGGACTAGGAGGAACATGCTGTGGTTTGGGGATATGCTTTTGTCTCAGGAACAGCCCCTGGGCAGGTCACCCCCAGACCCAGTGTAGAGTTTGCTCCCCAGCTTGAGGCTGAACACCCCACCAGACAGACCTCTCTGCACACTAACACCTCGTCTTCTCCCACAGGGTGCCGGGTTTGCGGGGTTCCTGTGGGACACGGCGGCCGGGGTGGAGCTGAGAGATGCCGCCTGGCAGGAGAGCTCGCCCGGCAACGGGCATGGGAAGCCGGTGGGCCCCAGCCCGTACCTCGCAAGGTTCAAGGTATTGCCCCTATTGCCCTGCGGGGCCACTCCTTCTGAAAAGGAAAAAAGCCCACTTTGAACTGTGAGCCAGAGAAGCTCACCTTTTTGCCTTGGTTTTATTCTCTCTCGGGGCTGGGTCAGCACACACACTTGGGGTTCCCTCAGCTGGGGAACTTGTCCAGAGCAGGAAGAAGAGGAATTTGGGGGAGATCGTAGCTCTGGTAACTTTGACTTCTGGGCAAGAAGGAGGTCAAATGGCTGTTTCCCAAACCTGATAAGCAGCAGAATCACCTGGAGAGATTTTCTTAAAGTCAGGGTTTCCTGGACCCTGCCCCCCCCCCCACCCACACACACAATGTCTGATTTCCAGAAGCACCTCCTGTGCTTCATCAGTGCTCTCAGTGCCGGGTAAGGAAGCCGGTCGTTTGAGAATCTCTGGATTAGACGGCAGCTGAACTGCTCTGAGGACACCCTTCTCTTACTAGGGAGAGGGAGAGCCCTCCAGGGGTCACTGGGACTTGGAAGGGCCTCAGAAGGACCTTCTGGGTGATGGGGCCACTGACACTTCCAGACAAGCCCTCTCTCTCCAGAGTTGGGAGCAGCAGGCATACCGACCTGGGTCTCTCCGATTCCCCTGGATGCCCTGGGAAGTATTTATGGACAGCAAACAGTCAGAAACTGGGCGTCAGGCAGGAGGAAAAGGCAGCAGCCGAAACAGGTCACCAAGTCAGCAGTCGGCCTTACTCGTCAGAAGACACAGGGTCGGGCGAGAGTGGTCCCTTATCACAGAGCCCAGCAAGCTAGCTGCTGGGCATCTGGGACACCCCCTTCTATATGCTCCAGAGCAGTTCTGGAGCCAGAGAGTTGCCGCAGACCTCAGCACGGTTTCTCTCTGGCAGCTCCAGGCTGGGGCTGCCTGTGAGCTGG
This sequence comes from Ovis canadensis, assembly GCF_042477335.2. Taxonomy (NCBI): domain Eukaryota; kingdom Metazoa; phylum Chordata; class Mammalia; order Artiodactyla; family Bovidae; genus Ovis; species Ovis canadensis. Next base: position 75,877,857 of record NC_091248.1, on the reverse strand, counting down.
CGGCTGTGCTGACTGTGGTCGGGGATCTAGCCCACACTTCCCACCTCCTCACTTGCAAAGCTGCAGAGATGCTGGGATTCCATGCGTATGCACACAACCCGGGGTGTCTGTGGGTTGTGCTTCTGATACTGGTGTATCAGTCAGCCAGCGATCACCCCTGAACCCTCCTCCCCAGGTCCCTTTTCTATGGAAAGTGGCTGCACTGGCTTTGGCCAAGAAAGGCAACAGGCAGAACCAGCTAGTGTCTCAAAGAGGTGGGCTGGTTTTAAAGACCATTAAGAAATGCTCTCAGATTGTGAGTTATTGCTCAAATCCTCTGAATGAAGTGATCCCCTGCACAGGTATGAGGCTCCTGTGCTTCGTGTCACATCCTAGGCCAGGCAAGCTGTGGGGACAGAGATGTGGCTTCTCTCCCCAGGCAGGGTTTCCTTGCCCACGGCCTGAAGGTGTCTCCCTTGAGGTCTGAGCCACAGCTGCAGAGAGAGCTCTCCTGGCTGGGTGGTGGTGATGGCAAACTGGGCGCCTCTGTAAGACGAAACTGGCAGCGCCCACTTGGGGGTGCCCTCTGCACACCCCCGCTTCCTGGCAGTGGTTAGTGTTTGTTGCCATAACAGAAGGGTGGGGTTGCCAGACTCAGAGCAGCTGAGCACTGCTTTGGGGCCCAGGAGACTGACTCTGACGTCATGATTCTGCTGCTGCACTGGGGATGCAGGAGGGGGCTTAGCCTGTGCTACCAGGGCTCAGCCAGCTTTCATTCTTCATGTTTGAAATCACTGAGCATCAGGCACCGAGATTTCGAGGGGGAAAGGGAGCACATAGCGGTGGGTGGGATGTGGGGAGGTGGGGAAGGAGGCGGGGCCCAGCTACAAATCCTGGCGGGGGGGTGGGAGGTGACAGGCTGGCCCTGTGGGGAGAGCCCCAGGTCTTCATTAACAACCAGCTGCTAGTGTCACCTCTTCCTCCTCCATAGTTGCTCAGAAGGGAAAAAAAAAGGCAACAAAAAATTGACATTTCTAGATGTGCCTGATTTTCCAGACCCTAAGGAGGAGTAAAGGGGTGCAATGTAGGGGATCCCTGTGACAGGACAAGAGAGGTCTTGGTCCTGCAAGGGCCTCAGGAAGCTCTTGCGACAGCTGCCTCTGCTTTCTCCAGTGTGAGCTGCCTTGTGTACGTTTACCGCCGTCACTGTTTGCAAAGCTGCTTGGGGGTTGGAGGTAACGGGCGCAGGCAATAAGAGCATCTCAACCTGTCTCTGGTGCTTTGTTTCATCTTGCCCAGGTAGGAAGTCATGACTTGACGCTGGTGAACCTTCACCTGGCGACCCTGACCTTCCCAGGGGGTGAGAACCTGAGCAAGAATCACAGTGACAGTCATCGCTGGGCTAGCTTCACACAGACCTTGCAGGAAACCCTGAAAGGTAGGAACCCTCTTCCTGTGCGGCTGGGCTGGCAGCTCCCACTTCTGCAGGGTAGGTGAGGGGTGCCCCTTCCCAGTGTCTCTCCCCTCCCTTAGGCTGGCTGTGCTGTGGGCAGCGATGCGTACTGAGTGAGGGACAGGAAACCGCCACACCGCCTGTATCCTGGGCAGCGCAGTGCCCCGTGTGCGCTCACAGCTTTGTCTCTGTGGGTCTGGCATGTGGGTTCCGTGGTGGGGTTTTGTGGCTCTCCAGCCTCCCTTTGATGGACAGGATTGGGAGAAGGAGAATGATGAGAAGTGATGGCGCCCCGTGCCCCCCGCCATGGGCTCTGCTGCCCCCCGTCACGGGCCCCGTGCCCCCCGTCATGGGCTCCGCTGCCCCCCGGGTGCTCCCGTGGTGGTGTCCCCTGAAGATGTGCACCTGCTCTTCTTGGGAAAGAGAGTTGGTGACGAGGGGAGTGGGGAAATCCTGATGAGTCCTCTCCTTCCTGGTGGATTGCAGATCTTGCTGACAGAGCCCTGAAATGACAGAAACACTAGACTTGAATCTTGGCTCCTTCAATGGTGGTAGGATGTCTGGGAGGTCACCACTCTTCAGGGGCTGACAGTGCTAACTTCACAGGGTGCCCAGGGCTAGGTGACCTTCTGATGAAGGACCCAGGATATGGTAGGGGCTCAGCAGACATGAGTTGAGGGGGATTAAGAGAACACTGAAAAGGGCAGAACTTCAGAAGACAGGTGGACTCTGCTTTCCAGCTCTGCCCCCAATAATACCAAACATTTGCTGTGCGTGGCTTACAAGGAGGAAGAGTTGAAAGCTGACACAGCTGTAAAGACTGCTGCTGCTGCTGCTGCTGCTAAGTCACTTCAGTCGTGTCCGACTCTGTGCGATCCCATAGATAGCAGCCCACCAGGCTCCCCCGTCCCTGGGATTCTCCAGGCAAGAACACTGGAGTGGGTTGCCATTTCCTCCTCCAATGCATGAAAGTGAAAAGTGAAAGTGAAGTCGCTCAGTCGTGTCCGACTCAGCGACCCCATGGACTGCAGCCCACCAGGCTCCTCCATCCATGGGATTTTCCAGGCAAGAGTACTAGAGTGGGGTGCCATTGCCTTACTGGGGTGTGATCAGTTTGGCTTGTTTTTTTCAGAGCACTGAGCTGCTCCAGGTGAGGTTTCACAGCTGGAGGCCTGCAGTTCTCTTCTGTATTCCAGAGTCTTAATCCGTATTCCTAGCTTGCTAAGCCTTTTTTCCCTTGTTAAATTGGCCCCCCACAAGGTGATTTATGAAGATTTGGCTACAGAGATAGTTCAAAGATTGTTCATTTTGAAAAGAGTTTTATCATGGTAAAATATATATGACATGAGACTTACCATCTTAACCATTTTTAAGTTACTTGTAACTTAAAGTATATTTAAGTATATTTACATTATTTTATAATAATGGTTTTAAGTATATTTACATTATTTTATAGCCATTACCACCATCCATCACTAGAGCTTTTTCATCTTCCCAGACTGAAACTCTGTGCCCATTAAACACAAATTCCCTTCCCTCCAAGACCCTGACAGCCACCTTTCTACTTTATTTCTGTGAACTTGACCTCTCTAGGTATCTCATCTAAATGGAACCTTACAATATTTGTCCCTTTGTGGCCAGTTTATTTCACTTACGTTATGTCTTTATGGCTTGTAGTATACATCAGAATTTCCTTTCATTTTTATGGCCAAATACTATTCCATGTGTCTGTCAATGGACACTTGGGTTATTGCCATCTTTTGGCTGTTATGGATAATGCTCTTATGAACATTGAGGTACAGCTTACATTTCAAACCAGGATGTGCTGCGAATAGCGTTCTCCTTAAATTGTGAGTCTTTGGGCTAAAAAAAAAAAGTCAGAAAGCTGTTTAAGTAAAGGTACTTCATCCAAGGAGCAACCATGTGGGAGATTGTTCACCCATGGCTAGACTCTAACCCATTATGAAGGATGACTTGACAGCTTTTAAAACTCTGGACATTTCTGTTGTTCTTGATTTCAGACTTTTGCTTTATATGGAAGGAGGAAGGGAATGTGCCAGTCCCTTACTTCTCTGATAACCATAGGCCCTGCTATCTTTTCGGATAATTCTGGTAGGGATCAGGTGTTTGTCAGAAGACCTGGGCAGCGTATTGTTTCAAGCTGCCAGGGACGATTGAGCCACAGTCTGACTCAGCCTTGACGTGCCCAGGTAAGGACAGTGACTCATGTCCCCGTGTCCCCCTGCATTTAACTAACGTCCAGCCTATTGTTAACTGGTGACACAGCAGAGCTGTGGAATCAGGAAGTGCTGCAACCTGCCCAAGCGGCAGCTCGGGTAAATCGATGAGCAGAGGCAGCTTGGCTCAAACAAAGACTGAACTTTATTCCACAGGCTTCTTTCTATCAGAGCAAACAGAGTCGGCTTGACTAGCAAACCCTGGACCTTTCCACCTTTGTCTGGAACGTACGCCCAGGTTGACTGACGTCAGTGAGGGCTCAGGGTGGGGTGCCCATCCACTGATGGAATTTCAGCAAGGGTCGAACAAGGCAGGGCCATGCTTGGCATCTGAGTAAGACTTACCCCTAGCGGGGCCGGGCTCCTGCTATTGTCGCTGGCATTTTATAAATCGAGGACTCTGAGAAAGTCAGCCCCAAATATTATCCCTTCACTCCTGGAAAATGTGTGCACTCAGTAGTGTCTGATTCTTTGTGGCCCCAGAGACTAGCCTGCCAGGCGGCTCCTCTGGCTGTGGGATTCTCCAGGCACGAATACTGGAGTGGATTGCCATGCCCTCCTCCAGGGGAATCTTCCTGACCCAGGGGTCGAACCTGCATCTTCTGGGTCTCCTGCATTGGCAAGCATGTTATTTACCACTAGGGAGACCTGGGAAGCCCTAACTCCTAGAAACTCAGTGGGTACCTGTGGAGCCCACCCTGGCGGACAGCTTCCTAGGAGAATTTAGGGCCCTGCACATCTGTGGGTTGTCAGAGGCAGGGAGTGTCTCCATGTCATCACCAAACTGCTTTAACCGAAGTAGATGAATTGTAAGAAACCTGGACAGTCCAATTCAAAATTAGCCATTATTTTCATTCCCGAAGTTACACAGAGCTTGGTTTATTGATGCCTGACACCAGCATCTCTCCTGGGTTCAGAATTTTCTTTTCTTAAAAGAAAAAAAAAAAAAAATATATATATATATATATATATATCTTTTCTTAAAAGAAAAAAATATATATTTTTTGTCAGTGCCGAGTCTTCACTGTGGCACACGGGCTTTCTCTAGTTGCAGCACAAAGGCTTCTCGTTGCGGTGGCTTCTCTTGATGTGGAGCACAGGCTGTAGGGTGCGCAGTCTTCATCAGCTGTGGCTTTGGGGCTCTAGAGCATAGCCTTAACAGTTGTGGTACGCGGGCTTAGTTGCCCCGTGGCATGTGGGATCGTCCCAGACCAGGGATTGAACCCATGTCTCTTGCACTGGCCAGTGGATTCTTTACCACTGAGCTACCAGGAAAAACCCCAGAACTGTCTTCTTTTGGCTCAAATATTTCATGTTTGTATCCTAATGAAAACCTCTCATAATATTGAAATCTTTTGTCTCAGTCTTTCCTAAGTTTTCCTTGAAATTTAATAAAGGTACATCTTTCTATTCATTCCTTTTAAAAGCTACGTTGCACCTTAATTGTGCAGTTTTCCTCACGCTTCGTTTACCATTTCTTCCGTGCGTGTTTCTCTTACGTCTGCCAGGCAGCAGGCTCTGTTCCAAGCGTGTGGGGCTTTTCCATCCTAGCTCTTTGTCCTGGATTTGAGGGCTTGGTGGCTTTGGTTAGAGCCTCAGCTTCTTACCTGCAAGAGGTCCCCAGCACACGGTGACGACTCAGTGGAGGGTCATTGACACTGGCCTCTTAGGAGTTGTTATTAGTATTATTCATAAGTTGACTTTCCTGTTGAAAGTTCGCCGTGATTTCTCAAGACCAGCTTAGTTGGGCTCGCCCTGCTTTGGGTGCCAGGGTTGTTAGGCTCTAGCATGAGGGTCAGATGCCTCTCTGTCAGTCATACAATGGCTGCAGGAAGGGCTTCCTTCCATCCCCTTCCCTCCCTCAGGCCCCCTGGGAGAGGGTGTCATGTGCAGAACGTGAGTGCCCTCTGCTGGTGGCTTATGTCATTTCACTTTGGATTTCTTAATCTCACGACTGAGCGACTTCCCTTTCACTTTTCACTTTCATGCATTGGAGAAGGAAATGGCAACCCACTCCAGTGTTCTTGCCTGGAGAATCCCAGGGACATGGGAGCCTGGTGGGCTGCCGTCTATGGGGTCACACAGAGTTGGACACAACTGAAGTGACTTAGCAGCAGCAGCAGCCCTTGTTATTGATGTGTATTCAAGTCCACGAAGATTTGTTGAGTGTCTCAGATGCATTTGGCCCTTGGTTATGAACTGCTTTCTTTAAAGCTTTCCTTGCAATGTTTCTCCCTGTGATAACGTGGCTCTCCTGAGGGGAACTTCGAGACAGGAAGTGATGGTCAGGCAGTGGACGGGAATCCCAGGGAGCCAAGTTGGGTCTCACTGTCCTTTTCTGAATGTCTCCTCACTTGGGAAAATACTTCATAACTATCCCACTTACTCTTGTAAATCAAACTAGAGTTTGAGAGAGCTGTTGAAAATACTTTAAAGTATTTTGCCCTATATTAGTGTGCTGGGGTTCCATAACAAAACACCACAGACTGGATGGCTTAAACAACAGGCATTTATTTTCTTACAGTCCTGAAGGCTAGGAAGTCCATGATCAAGGTGTTGGCAGGGTCGGTTCCTTCTGAGGACTCTCCTCGGCTTACAGATGACTGTCTTCTTCCTGTGTCTCCACTCGGGCTTCCTTCTGTGCTCAATAAATGTTTTTGAGCTTTTGTTAACGATCTGGGCAAGACCCTTAGGGCCTTTCTGTGCTACGAGATTCGGAACCCATGATCCAGAACAGAGGTGATGTTGACATCACACCAACCTAATGTGTCACTAACCTACTCTGGGAGCTTGGGTGTGGGGTCGGGGGGCGGTGAGGGGGTGTTGCACAAGGAACTTGGAAGAATTGGGAGAATAAGAACCATGCCACAGTTCTAATCCTGGAGAGTCAGATCAGACACTCACGATCCTACTTAAATGAGTGGTGGTCAGTGCTGGGTTAACTTCCCACCACCTCTTACATTTCTGAATTTCTCTCTTCCACTTCTAGGAGAAAAAGACGTGATAGTTTTAGGGGATTTTGGCCAGGGGCCAGACAGCAGTGACTATGATATCTTGAGGAAAGAAAAATTCCACCACCTGATCCCCGCACACACCTTTACCAACATCAGCACCAAGAATCCTCAAGGCTCGAAGACTCTGGACAACATCTGGATCAGTAAAAGCTTAAAGAAGGTTTTCACAGGTAAAGCACACGTGCTGTTCAGAAACAGGGAGAGTCACCTGTCTGAGCTGGCAGTTCACGATTGTCTGGTTTGAGCGAGAGTCAGGAGTGACCTTCCCTCCTCTGCAGGCATTTATGAGGTTACTGTTGAGGCGGCTGTATAATTATCTTTCACACAGAGCCACTTTTAAGAGTGAAAGGGTTCTGAAAACTAAGTAAAAGGCATTCACTGACCTACATCAGGGACAAAGCCGATGCGTGCCGGGCAGACCTGGCTATCGACTGGTAGCACTGGGTCGCTGCTGCGAACTTGCTCTGCTGCGCTGAGTAGGGGCCACCCTCTAGTTGTGGCGCGTGGGCTTCTCCCTGCAGTGCTTCCTCTTGTAGGGCATGGGTTCCAGGGCATGTGGGCTTCAGGAGTGCGGCTCACGGGCTCTAGAGCGTGGGCTCAGCAGTTGTAGTACACGGGCTCAGTTGCCCTACGACTTGTGGAATCTCCCTAGACCAGAATTCAAACCCATGTCCCTTACATTGGCAGGTGGATTCTTATCCACTGGCCAGCAGGAAAGCCCCAGCTTAGCCTAATTTTAAGGATACTTAGCCCTTCAGCAAACAGTTCTCAAGCCCTGTCATATTCAGGCAGTGTGCTGTGGCCTGAGATTTACCCACATGCCATCAGCACCCTGCAGAGCAGCAGTTGGCGGTGAGCTGACATGTTACCTGGCATCACTATAGGATGCTGAAGTGCCTTAGGCAGGACTCTGCCGGACCAGGGTGTGGTGGGTGGCCTCAGCACTGAAAAGCACTCCCCCAAACCAGTCACTTGCTGAGCAGACCTTGGGTCATGAAACAGTCATAAAAATACAGAAGCGGCAGTAGGGTCTTTGGATGTAAGATAAGAGTAAGATAAGCACCAACAGTTTGAAAAGTGTCAGTTGATCAGTTGTAGTTGTGTCCGACTCTTTGTAGCCCCCCAGGCTCCTCTGTCCATGTGATTTTCCAGGCAAGAATACTGGAGTGGATAGCCATTCTCTTCCCCAAGGGATCTTCCTGACCCAGGGATCAAACCCGTCTCCTGCATTGCAGGCAGATTCTTTACTGTCTGAGTCACCAGAGAAGCCCTTACTAAACACAAATAGTTGCAGATTATACTTAAGAGAAATGTTAAAAAAAAATTAAGTACCAATGCTGGAGTCTCACTGTGAGACCAGGACTTGCAGCCAAGACTTGGATCCTCAGGACTAGAATTTCCAGTCCTGGGCACCAGTGTCCTGTTGGACTGTGTCATAGGAAAATCAAAAGGATGAAGAAAGTGGGTCTCAGAGGGAGTGTCAGTCATCAGGCTGGGCGAGACGCAGTCTGCAGAAACGCATCGCTGGCTAGACAGAGGTTGGTGGCGACAGGAGGCGGTGCTGGAGTGCTTGAGCAGACAGGGCTGGGGGAAAGCTAGAAGCTGTTGCCTCCGTCCCTTGCTCTTCAGCTGTAGAAAGCGAGGTGCAGGGAGGAGCGGCCCCCATCCCAGAACTCACACCAGAACCCAGGCCTGAAAGTGAAGGTGTTAGTTGCTTAGTTCAGGTCAGTTCAGTCGCTCAGTCGTGTCCGACTCTGTGACCCCATGGACTGCAGCACACCAGGCCTCCCTGCCCATCACCAACTCCCAGAGTTTACTCAAACTCATGTCCATTGAGTCAGGGATGCCATCCAGCCATCTCATCCTCCGTTGTCCCCTTCTCCTCCCGCCTTCAATATTTCCCAGCATCAAGGTCTTTTCAGATGAGTCAGTTCTTCAAATCACGTGGTCAATATCTTGGAGTTTCAGCTTCAGCATTAGTCCTTCCAGTGAATATTCAGGACTGATCTCCTTTAGGATGGACTGGTTGGATCTCCTTGCAGTCCAAGGGACTCTCAAGAGTCTTCTCCAACACCACACTTCAAAAGCATCAATTCTTCAGCGCTCAGCTTTCTTTATGGTTCAACTCTCACATCCATACATGACTACTGGAAAAACCATAGTTTGACTATATGGACCTTTGACGGCAAAGTAATTTCTCTGCTTTTTAATATGCTGTCTAGGTTGGTCATAACTTTCCTTCCAAGGAGCAAGCATGTTTTAATTTCATGGATGCAGTCACCATCTGCAGTGATTTTGGAGCCCCCAAAATAAAGTCTGCCACTGTTTCCATTGCTTCCCCATCTTTTTGCCATGAAGTGATGGGACCAGATGCCATGATGTTAGTTTTCTGAATGTTGAGTTTTAAGCCAACTTTTTCACTCTCCTCTTTCACTTTCATCAAGAGTCTTAGTTGTTCTTAGCTTTCTGCCATAAGGGTGGTGTCATCTGCATATCTGAGGTTATTGATATTTCTCCCCGTAATCTTGATTCCAGCTTGTGCTTCCTCCAGCCCAGCGTTTCTCATGATGTACTCTGCATATAAGTTATATAAGCAGGGTGACAATATACAGCCTTGACGTACTCCTTTTCCTATTTGGAACCAGTCTGTTGTTCCATGTCTGGTTCTAACTGCTGCTTCCTGACCTGCACACAGATTTCTCAGTAGGCAGGTCAGGTGGTCTGGTATTCCCATCTCTTTCAGAATTTTCCACAGTTGCTTAGTCATGTCTGACTCTTTGTGACCCCATGGACTATAGCCTGCCAGGCTCCTCCGTCCATGGAATTCTCTAGGCAAGAATAGTGGAGTGGGTTGCCATTCCCTTCTCCAGGGTTTCTTCACAACCCCAGGGATTGAACCCAGGTCTCCTGATTGCAGGAGATAGGTTCTATACCGTTTCAGCCTCTAGGGAAGCCACCGGAGCCCAGGCCTGGGTCTGTTTGATTCTCTGGGGCGGTTCTCACTGAGGGCCATGGCCATGCTTCTAACTGCTCTGTCCTTTCTTCTGTGACTCTTCCCCTGTTTCTTAAACATACCTTAAGCTTCACATGTTTCTAAACTTTGACTTTAAAAATGCCTTTGCTGCTGCTGCTGCTAAGTCGCTTCAGTCGTGTCCAACTCTGTGCGACCCCAGAGATGGCAGCCCACCAGGCTCCCCCATCCCTGGGATTCTCCAGGCAAGAACACTGGAGTGGATTGCCATTTCTTTCTCCAATGCATGAAAGTGAAAGTGAAGTTGCTCAGTTCTGTCCGACTCTTCGCAACCCCATGGACTGCAGCCTACCAGGCTCCTCCATCCATGGGATTTTCCAGGCAAGAGTACTGGAGTGGGGTGCCATTGCCTTCTCCAAGCCTTTACTAGCTCATAAACTTCTGTAACTCTCTCTTCTTTACCCTTTTTGTAGAACTTTCTCCTTTCCCACCCTCCTTTGCAGCTTTGCTTTGTGAAATAGGACCTTCACTTTGGACACCTTTGTGGGAACTGTGTACCTGTGTCGAACACTTACCCTCGCTGGTCAGATTGCAAGTGTTTGCGAAGTAAGGACGGGGTGGGGGCCAGGAGGTGTGCAAATGGGCAGGAGGCCTGGACCCAGGGTAGTTTCAGCGCCTCCTTGGCAAACCCTCACTTGTCTGGGAAATCCAATGGGCTGAGACAGTTCATTTGCACAGGCAAGCCAGGTGACTGAGGGGTCTCGTCAGGGAGCCCAGGCTTGCAAACTATACAGCGTTGGCCTCCACCCACCAGCTTGCGGCCCTCCCTCACCTCCCATCCTGACCTCTGGGTCTGTCTTCCCTCTGCCTCCAGGCCACTGGGCTGTAGTGAGAGAAGGCCTCACGAACCCTTGGATTCCAGATAACTGGTCTTGGGGCGGAGTGGCTTCTGAACACTGCCCTGTGCTTGCGGAGTTTTACACGGAGAAGGACTGGACCAGGAAGGAAGGCCCTCGGAGCGGCAATGGGCTCACCCTGGAGCGGAGTGAAGCCAACATTAAACACGAGCGATGATGGCCCCGAATGGGCGTTCCGCCCCCTGACCCCGGGGAGCTTGCCCTCCCCCGTGAAGATGCAGAGCCAGAACCGCCTGCCCTTTTGTCCTCGTTCTGACAGTGGACAGTGCTTGGGCTGTGACCCGGCTGCCTTCCTCACAGAGTTTGTGGACTCTCATGGGGGAGGGAGCCCAGCGGGCCCTCAAGGTGCTGGATGGTCTGATCAGAAGCCGGGTAGAGAACTGGAATGTCTGATCTGTGGATGCCGCCGGCCTCAGCCACTGGGGATGATCACCCCACTGCCTGGACTGCAGCTCAAGGGGAATAGCAGTGGAGGCTGGAGGCAGAGCTCTCGTTCCTGACCACCAGTCTGCGATGTTCTGACTGCAAATTCTGTGAAAAGCTTTTAACTCGAGCACTCTCCTCAAATATTTTGAGTGATGATTTTTAGTTTTGTTTTGAAAAAATAAACAGAGATGAGCCTGCCTGGCCGCATTGAGAGCCTGGGGGCAGTCCCCTGTCCTGTGTTTCGTGCCCGCTTCTGATGTCTTGGGCTGGGTGGGGAAGGGGAGAGGCTGTGGTCTGCAGTGTCCTGAACACAAGGCACCCCTTGTGCATCCTCGCCTTGAGATCCTGCAGAGGTTCCCATCACACCCTCATTGACCCCTGGGGATCTCTGTCCAATCTTTAGATTGTCTCCTCCCTGCCATCCAGTGCTTCATCCTCTGACCCCTCTACTGGACCATCTATCACTTTGAAGAACCATTTGAATGATTTCCTTTCCTCCTCCTCCATTCAATTCAGTTCACCTTCAGTTCCCCAGCATTCTCTACCCAGAGCCTCCATCTGCTGATCCTGAGGAATAGCTGTTAATTCTGGATCCCCAGGAAGCTAAGCCTGGGAGCATCAGGAGAGGGAGGGTCCTCCCTTGAGGGTGGGTGTTGGGGGTACGGGGCGGGAAGTGTGGGTTAACTGCCACCAAATACTCTTTTCTTCCCAAGTTGGGGTCTCTTGTAGGTCCCCAAGAGACTGGGATTATAATGCCCATTTCACAGCTGAAGAAACAGGCTTATGGAGTTTCACCTCCTGAAGGTCACACAGCCAGTTAGTACATAGACGGATCCACACTCAGTCTAAAGCCCACGCACACATGTCAGCCCTATGCTGCTGATACTGTGTGAGAGAGTTAACAATGGCAGTGAATGTGTGGACCACCATCACCACCAGTGGGAATCTAGTGACTTGAAACCCAGGGCTGGATGGGCAGTGAAAGGGGCCCTGTCCATCAAAGGATGGACACCTGGGGCATCAGGCTCCCCAGGAGCATCATTGGTCATGAGCACAGGAAGGAAACCCCTTTCTGAGAGCTTTTTGAGTACCTGGTCATTACCCATTACTACTCCCAGGAGCTGTCTCTCCAGTGGGTGGGTGAGCAAGCGCCTGGAGACCTGGAACCTGTGATAGCTGAGTCTTAACTGAAAGCAGTCGAATTAGAATGAAGAGTCGTGGTGGGTAGGAAGGGGTGCTTCTCAGCTGAGCTGATCTTTTTTGGTACTTTATCTGCAGTTAAAACTTCCACCTGCATTCACCATTCAGATGCTCCAAGTTCTTTTAGCCAGATTTTTGCACAAAACTGTGGAAAGAAAAGGCCTTCTTAGGTGAGAAGAGGGGAGAAAAATCCAACTAAACGACCTTTGTGACAGTCCCTTGATTTGAGCTGGAGGCTGGGGAGCTGAATGGTAGGCCATACACTGGCATTTGCTCAGTGCCTCTGCTCAGTCTTGGCTGGATGCATACTCATGCCCCAGACGCAGAGTGGGAGTGCGTGTTACCTGAGGACCCCAGAAGTGAAGGCATTGCTCGGTAGCCACAGGCCCAGGGTTTGAAGGCTGCAGACCTGGCTGCAGAGTCCCAGCTCTGCTGTGTCCAAGCTGTGGCCCCTGCAGGTTCTGCTTGTCTGGGTGAGTCCTGGGTTTCTTATCCATTAAGTGAGGATAGAACCCCTCAGGGCTGCAGAAAATAAATAGTTCAGTTCAGTTCAGTCGCTCAGTCGTGTCCGACTCTTCGCGACCCCATGAATCGCAGCACACCAGGCCTCCCTGTCCATCACCATCTCCCGGAGTTCACTCAAACTCACGTCCATCGAGTCACTGATGCCATCCAGCCATCTCATCCTCTGTCGTCCCCTTCTCCTCCTGCCCCCAATCCCTCCCAGCATCAGAGTCTTTTCCAATGAGTCAACTCTTCCCATGAGGTGTCCAAAGTACTGGAGCTTCAGCTTTAGCATCATTCCTTCCAAAGAGATCCTAGGGTTGATCTCCTTCAGAATGGACTGGTTGGATCTCCTTGCAGTCCAAGGGACCCTCAAGAGTCTTCTCCAACACCATAGTTCAAAAGCGTCAATTCTTCGGCGCTCAGCCTTCTTCACAGTCCAACTCTCACATCCATACATGACCACAGGAAAAACCATAGCCTTGACTAGACGGACCTTAGTCGGCAAAGTAATGTCTGCTTTTGAATATACTATCTAGGTTGGTCATAACTTTTCTTCCAAGGAGTAAGCGTCTTTTAATTTCATGGCTGCAGTCACCATCTGCAGTGATTTTGGAGCCCCCCAAAATAAAGTCTGACACTGTTTCCACTGTTTCCCCATCTATTTCCCAGAGAATAAATAACACCCATAAAATTCTCAGCATGCTCTCTGACCACAGAGCTCAACTTCAGGAGGGGTGCTCATTCCCCCTGACACATGGTGAGAACTCAACAAGCATCAGTATTTTAAAATAATTCTATTTTTTGCTGTCTTCGTTTTATCCCCGGAGTTTCTGTTACCCTCAACTGGAACAGATGCTTCGTGGCTCCCCAACAGTATGTTATCCTGGACTGTCCACTGGTCCAGCTGAGCTCTCAAAAGTAAGGATCTGCACCAGGTGGAGCCTGTCACTGATCATCCCGCCCCACATTCCACTAAGACCCAAAGGCTCTGGAAGCGTCCAAGACTGCCCTTCACAGCTCCCCCTGGCGGAGAAACTTGGTAGGACACCCAGTAAATCATCCAGAAACAGAACCTGTGCTTTTTTTCTGCTTGAGTTGACAGGATATGGCCTACTGTCTCCCAGAACGAGTAATAGCTGGATTCAGACGTGGAATCTTAAGTGGTATCGTCGCTGGTCTAACGGTGGGCACATTTAGCCTTTGAAAGTCTCAGTTCCCAGCCAGGCTGTGGGATGATGGAGGTTTCTCCCAGCGGAGAGTGCCTCCCTGGGCTCCTCCCTGCCTGGGCCTGTGAGCCTTTAGCCCAGAGGCAGGATTTTCATAAAACTTACAGAATTGAAAGCTCAAGTTTTCTAGAAGTGTTAAGATTAATTAATAATCAGATGGCTTATCTCTTCTCTCTCCCCCCGCACAGTAAGTGAGTAGAGCTTAAAAGCCAAAGGATACTTAAATTTGCAAATGATGGAGAGTTGTTGAAGCTGGGTGATAGGAACACAGGTCTTCATGATGCTCTTCTACTTTTGTCTGCTTTAGACGTTTGCTAGTCACAATGAAGTAAATACATACATAATAAAAGGCCCAAGCTTGGCCCAGAATGACAATGTGCAAAGATTTATACTTTTTAAACAGGAAAATACTGCATTTCCCTGTAGGCCAGGCATGCTGAAGTCCTCACAGATGTGGAAACATGTGAAGGGAATTATAACTCTTTCTTCTTATGGCACTCCCTGAAGGGGCATTTTGCTAGGAAGGAGTCACTGAAAGTGATCAAGTGTTAATTCTGGAATGGTGAAGTTAAAATATATGTATTTGGAGGTAAAATAGGTATTTGGAACGAAGAGAAGAAAGGGATATTTAAAAGCCTTGGGTTGCTTTTCATTCATCACACATGGTGCACCCACGAGGTTTGGCTCTGGGGGTGATCAGGGGAGAGGGAGGAAGACCCCTGACTTCCAGGGTCACTCGGCCATGGTTCTGGTCTGTGCCTGTCTCCAGCAGGGGCTGCAAGGGCCTGGTTGCAGAATCCCCTGTATTTTCCATTCTCCCCTTGGTGAGCCTGGAAGAGGCGGAGGGGTTTCCCCTGAAGGAGCAGCCAGCAGGAATCTGAGTGCCAGGCCTTAGGAAGCTGGGGATCCTCATGCAGCAGCCAAAGTGATTCATTACTGCATCTTCTGTTGTGTAAGAAAACCATAGGCCCTTCCATAAAACAGAACCCTGAGCCCCCAGATTGTGGGTGCTCCATGGGGAGGGCCAGTTCCTGCCAGCCACCTCTCTACCCAGTCTTCATGCTGTGGCCTCTGACCTCAAGGCACTCACTGCTGGCATGCCCCCAACCCACTGCACAGATGAGCTTTGGTACAGGCCTAAGTGGGAAAAGGGGCTTCCCTGGTGGCTCAGACGGTTAAGAATCTGCCTGCAATGCAGGAGACCTGGGTTTGGTCCCTGGATTGGGAAGATTCCCCTGGAGAAGGGAACCCACAGCGACCTACTCCCGTTTTCTGGCCTGGAGAATTCCATGGACAGAAGAGCCTCGTGGGCTACAGTCCATGGGGTCACAAAGAGTCAGACACAATTGACCGACTTTCCCTATGGGGGCAAAGAAACAAGCCAGGGAATCATGAACAAGCTTCCTCATCTTCAGCTTGTGGGGGCAGATGGGAGTCTCCCTGCCTAACCCCACCTGGAGGCCAGCAGCTCCTGCCCCTTGGAAGGACTTTTGAGTAGGTCTCCAGGAGTCCAGAGTGAGGACAGACTGGCAGCATGAGGTCTGCCCAGCTGAGGCACCCTTTTCCTGGTTGATGGGCCCCCTGGGATGCCTGCCTCCACGGGGAGAGCCCCACCCACCACTGGAGAGCCCCGCCCTCCTCAGGAGTGCCTCCTTAGCCTGATTGCTGCTGAAGCCAGGCAGGCTCAGAGGAGTGGAGGTGGGCAGCTTTGCTGAAACCAGGAAGAGGAGGTCTGGAGCAGAGCAGGCACTGTCTGCCTCCTGAGTGTCCCACAGCTGGCCAGGTGACTTACACAGCTGAGGACATTCTCCGAGGACTTGAGGCCGACTCCATCACCCCCATCAGTTGGTAAGTCACAAAGTTGGGATTCCTGACTCAGCTCTGAATGCAAAGGCCTTGTTTTTAAAGTTCTTTAGGCGGGTAGGCTCATACTTAAGAATAAACAAAATAACTTGTCAAGCAGAGATATAAAGTGCTGTGCGAATCAGAGGAAAAGGGTGTGTTTTCACTTGGCGGCAAATCTGAGTAGTCTTCCTGGGAAAGTTTTCTGAGCTGGGGCTTTAATGGGCAAGACTGGGCGGGCAGTGGAGGCAGGCAGAAGACGGTATTCTGGGCAGGCGGTACTGAGGACAAGGGTGTGGAGGAGGGAAGGGCTCCGTCTAGGTCACTCTGGCAAGTTGAAGGGTTGTGAGGAGAAGACTAAACAGAACCCAAGGCCAGAATTAAAAGGCAGCAGGCCTGGGAGCTGGTAGGCTGCTCTGCAGACCTTGTGCAAAGTAGAGGAAGAGGCTGCAGCGTTGGAGGACCACAGAGCCTGGCAAGAAACGCACCGGGCATCACACTGGTCCCTGAGCAAGGGATGAGGCTGGAGTGGAGCCACGGTGGACATGGAGGGGCCAGGATAGTGGTCCCCCTCACCCCTGAGGAGCAGGTCCCTGGAACATCTACAGGACAAGCTAGAGGCCCAGCAAGGTGGAGGGGGACAGCTCTGGGAGGTCCTGAGAACTCAGCTGTAATGAATATTACAGGCCCAGACTCCTGTTAAACCCACCTGGAACTTGTGACTCTGGCCAAGTTACTTGCCCTTCTGTAAGCCTGTTTCCATAGCTGAAAAATGGAAATGTTCCTCCCTCCTTGTAATAAGAAATGAACTATTGGGTGTTGTGACAGTCCCCTTCCTCATCACCAGCAGTTTCTGTGGTGGCCAAGCCCTTCTGGGAGGTGCAAGTGTTTGGGGAGTTCTCAGACTGCTGCTCTGTGCCCAGACACAGCCCCCAGCCAAGCATGATGAGGCTCCTTTGTGTGAACACCACCATAAAGAGGGACACGAGATCAGGTGCAAGGGTCTGACTGAGAGCAGGGGTGTGGGGAGGCCTGACCACCAGTGAGAAGCAGGCCACTGCCTAAAAGTGGAGGCACGGGGACCCTGCACTGGCAAGGAGTCTGCTGAGCATAAAACAGATCACTGGTGGGGATGGGGGGATGACCCTCGCATTAAGGGTCAGACCACATAACGCGTGTTTCCTTTGGCACATTGGATTCTGAGGCGCTTAATGGTGTCTGCTTAGAAGCCGAGCTCCCGTCAATAGTCAGTGGTGGGAGATGGGCCATCCTAAGCGCCCTGCTGTCTCTATCGTGATGAATTATTTAATTAAATGATTCTTGTTGTGGGTGGGGAGCAGTGGGGACTCAGGGTTTGCTGTGATAAGGAATGCAGTTGGCCTGGAACGTGTCAAGCAGATAAGGAGGCCTGTGGAAAACAAGTGGCCGTGACAAAGGCCGGGGGCATGGAGGAGGGGAGGAGGGAACAAGGCCACAGGCCCAGGCCCAGTAGCACTGTGGTCTCCTGGCCTCCGGAAACTGCTCTGGAGGCCGCGTAGCCAAGGTTGACCTGGAGTTGCTGCAGCAGCATGCAGACCAAGGAAAGCAGGGGCAGAGGGCCGGGTGGCCAGGCCCCCAGACACTTGCAGCCTGCAGCAGGGAAGACAAGCTCCGAGCTTCAAAGGCAGAGGTAAGTTGTGGTCTGGGGCACCCTGGTGTCACCATTCCTCTCTTCACCTCAGGGGTTGGGGCTGGAGGGCGACATTCTCTGTTTTTCTCAGGTCTGGGTACCCAGGGGGCCAGGTTGGGCCTGGTAACACGGGAAATGCAGGCCAGTGAGATCAGTGACATCCACAGGCTGAAGAGCAGCTGGAAAAGAGGGTGCTGCCTCATCCCCCAAGGTCCTGGTCCTTGTGCACAGGTGGTTCCAGGGGGCCTGGGTGGGAGGGAGACAGGAGAGAGACAGGCCCCAGAAGAGGTCTCCCACGTGCTGGCGTTTTCCTGCATCTGGGGGGGTCAAACCGCACAAGGCAGCCTGTAGTAGGTGCCTTTGGTTCTGGGGTGCCTCCTAGTGTATGCTGAGCAACTGAGGTCCCATCAGTAGTCTACAGTGGAAGATGGGCGCTCCTAAGTGCCCTGCTGCCTCCATCATGATGAATTATTCAATTCAGTGATCAAGTAATAATTCAGTGATTTGTTGCTGGTGGGGAGCATTAAGGACTCAGGTCTTACTGTGGTGGTGAGTGAGGATGATTGGCTGGCACTGTGTGATTGCATCAGAACTGGCTGCTTCGGGCTGAACCCAAGTCTGCAAGCTGGAGGAGGGTGTCAGGCCTCCAGACCCAGGCCCACTCTGTATCCTGGGATCATGTCTTCACGCTGAGTTCAGAGATGTCTGGAGGGGCATTTTTATTTATTAATTTGGTTTTCTATTCAAAAATTTTATATTTATAATTGATTTACAATGTGTCAATTTCAGGTGTGCAACGAAGTGATTCAATACATACATCTGTTCTTTTCAAATTCTCTTTCCATTTAGGTTATTACAGAATATGAGTAGCCTTCCCTGTGCTGCACTAGGTCCGTGTTGACTTGCTTATTTCGTGTATGTAGTGTGTATGTCGACCCCAAACTCCTAATTTAGCCCTTCACCCCCCAATACTTTTCCCCTTGGTAACCATAAGTTTGTTTTCAAAGTCTGTGAGTCTGTTTCTGTTTTGTAAACAAGGTCACTTGCGTGATATTTTTAGATTCCACATACGAGTGATGTCCTGTGGCGTTTGTCTCTCTCTGACACTTCATTTAGTGTGATGGTCTCTAGGCTCATCCACGTTGCTGCAGATGCCGTTCTTCCTTTCTGATGGTTGAGTAATGCTCCACTGCATATACGTACCACATCTTTTTATCCATTCTTCTGTCGATGGACATTTTAATTGCTTCCACGTCCTAGCTGTTTTATATAGCACTGCAATGAACATCAGGGTGCATGTATCATTTTGAACCATGTTTTTCTCCAGAAGCATCGCCAGGAGTGGGACTGCTGGAGCATGTGGTAGCTAAGCTATTGTTTAGCTTTTCAAGGAACCTCCATACTGTTCTCCGCAGTGGCTGGATCAATTAACATTTCCACCAACAGTGTATGTGGGTCCCATATCCTCTCCAGCATTTATTGTTTATAGACTTTTTTAAAACTTACTTGCTCTTCCCTGGTGGCTAAGAGGTTAAAGTGTCTGCCTCTAATGCAGGAGACCTGGGTTCGATCCCTGGGTCAGGAAGATCCCCTGGAGAAGGAAATGGCAACCCACTCCAGTACTCTTGCCTGGAGTATCCCATGGACAGAGGAGCCTGGTGGGCTACAGTCCATGGGGTTGCAAAGAGTCGGACACGAATAAGCAACTTCACTGTAGCAGGTTAACTATATTGTGATAGTTTCAGTAAAGGACTCAGCCATACGTGTGTCCATTCTCCCCCAAGCTCCTCTCCCATCCAGGCTGCCACATAACCTTGAGCAGAGTTCCATGTGCTATATAGTGGGTCCTTGCTTGTTTATAGATTTTTTGGTGGTCATTCTGACTGGTGTAGGGTGATATCTCATTGTAGTTTTGTATTTCTCTAATAATTAGCAATGTTGAGTATCTTTTCATGTCCCTTTGGCCATCTGTGTTCTTTGAAGGATTGGGTTGTTTTTGATATTGAGCTTCATGAACTATTTGTAAATTTTGGAGATTAACCCCTTGTCAGTTGCATTGTTTACAAATATTTTCTCCCATTCTGTGGGTTGTCTTTTTGTTTTATGATTTTTCTTTGGGTTTGCCCTAAACATACATCAGAAAACAAGACTTTATACAAGAAACCTATGGAAATGTTGTAACAAATATGTAGAAAAGTATTTAATAAAAAGTCAAATTGAAATAAATATCAGATACTGCATACTAGAAAGTATTTCATCAATCTCCTTTTCTAAATTTTCTCTGAAGGAGAATTACTGTAGAGAACAATCCATAGTTAAAAAATATAGAAAATGGATGTATTAGCCAGGATCGTGAGATGAAGATTAATGGTTAGAAAGCTGCACTTATTAGCAATGTATCTTTGTTTACAATAACTTGATTTGAGATTAGTTGAAAAGCAAAATGAATGTAATTCAATGCTCAAATAATCCATACTATGCTTTGTTTCTAGTGTGAATGAAAAAAGATTTTTGACAGTTTATGCTTCAAAGATTAACCTTTTTATGTTGTGTTGCAACCATTTTTATTCTCCATTAGAAGGTGAAGAATACTGTAATGTAAAATGTACAATGAACATCTAAATGGAGATGTTTGTCATTGATATGAAATATCCTGGGAGGTTGCCATGATGTGTAAGACAGGTTGGTTCTATTTTTTTTTTAATATTTATTTATTTGGCTGCATCAGATCTTAGTTTCAGCATGTGGGATCTATTTCCCTGACCAGGGATTAATCCCAGACCCCCTGCATTGGGAATGTGGAGTCTTGACCACTGGACCAACAGGGAACTTCTCCAAAAGTTGGTTCTAAATTTTCAATAGTTATTTCACTTGAATTGTAAGAACACAATCACAGTTCACTACAGTATTGATTTATCTTTATAATATCAACATAAGGGAAGTATATTACTTGACAATGTTGAAATAAAGACAGCTTTTGTAATAACCTAGAAATGGAGAAGGAAATGGCAACCCACTCCAGTGTTCTTGCCTGGAGAGTCCCAGGGACGGTGGAGCCTGGTGGGCTGCAGTCTATGGGGTCGCACGGAGTCGGACACGACTGAAGTGACTTAGCTTAGCTTTTGCTGGGCAAAAGCGTTTAAGTAGGTCCCATTTGTTTATTTTTGTTTTTACTTTCATTACTCTAGGAGATGGATTAAAAATTATATTCCTGTGATTTATGCCTAAGAATGTGCTGCCTATGGTCTCCTCTAGGAATTTTATAGTATCAGGTCATACATTTAGGTCTTTAATCACATTGAAACCATAAAGTGACATTTCTAAAGAGGCTACTGAGATGGCTTTACCTCTCAGCCAAGGGGACACCCTCACTGCTCTATGCTTCAAGGAATCCTGTGAATTTTCTAGGCTGTAGAAATCCCCCCATTCACTGACTTTAAAAAGCCCAAGGACAGGGAGTCAGGAAGTGCCAGGATGAGGCCCCGCTGGCGGGCCACCTGTGGCCAGCGTTTCCCAGCCCTCAGGCTCCATCCTGCTCAAGTGTTAACCTCTGACTGAGATTTCAAACAAGGAGCGTTGCTTTCCTGGGCAGTGGGGCTCCCGCATCAGGGCATTGAAGGGCCTCCCTAGGAGGGTGCTGGCCTGCAGCGCTGACCCCAAGCGTCCATGCTAGAATGCTGATTGGGTCTGCCTGTGGTCTGGGTTGGGTCAGTGAAGGTGCCCTGAGACACACATTGAGAGACTTGCAGGGAATCCGTTTAAACAGAGTACGGAGAGGTGTGGCTGAACCCACTTAAATACTACCCAAGACAGAGATGAGGTGACTGGAACGGGAAGACACGCACGAGTGTCTAAGAATTTTGGTGTGGCTTTCACTGCCTAGGTAAGGGGCTCCTTCGGCAGGGGCAGCAACTGCCTGTGAAGGAGATCAACAAGGTGCTCAGCACACGAAGGGTCAAGGGTGACAAACGGCGGGACAGCCAGTGTGACAGTGGCTGTTTTATTAAGAGTCTGAGTTCTTGGCTTGCTGTCCCAGTACAACTGGCAGAGAGGATCTTTCACTACTTCAGTTACCAAACACAGGACCAGTCTTCAAAGGTTTGTGTTGGGTAAATCCTTACTATGAATGTTCCGAAAACTGGTAAGCAACTGGCGCTCTAGGAATTTTTTTTGAACTTTTCTTCTGAATTTTTCTGAACATGTTCATCGTTTATCCAAGTCTTAAATTACCAGAGAAATTTTTAGAAGTCCAATATTTTCATATTTAGCTCACAGAGGGGTGTATGGGCCTGCTTGCTGGCAAGAAGCGGTCAGACTGAGTGGTTTTGGTGCTGAGGTCAACAGGGTGCAATGAATACCTGGGAGGATCAGACGCATCCACCTTCACAGGCAACTGCTGGCCTCAGTTCTCATCTGCAGCATACAGGTCTCAAAGCCTGAAATTATCCCTGACAAATCTAGTCACACATCCGACCCCGAGATACCTCTGGTGTTTCCCAAAGGCCCTCATGAATCCCAGTTTATAGACCTATTTACTTGGGGAGTGTGGTGAGAGATGGTTAGCCCTTGCTGTGGTTCCCAGTATTTTAAAATAACACAGCTTACAAGGTCTGACAGCTGCATTGTCCCTGGGTATCTTGGGTTTGTGACATAAGACCTAAAGACCCACAGAGCTATTATATTAATATATCAAAGCAAGGTGAGAAATCATCTGTTCCTAGGCTCACCTGTGTGAAATCCAGAAACAAGGGGGACCCCAGGTTGTGGGTCACTGTTAACTGCTGAGCTGAGAAATCTCTTTGGCCAGAGCATCTGGTATCTTTTCTCTTATTTCTCTAAAAGCAAAATGCTGGTTTTCCCAAGAACTGTCTTAGGTAATTATGTTAGGAAGCTGTGGTAAGATAAAATACCATCTGAATCTCAAATTACTCACATTCCATGTCTTGTTTATTTCAAACAGACATTAAAATGTTATTTAAGATATCTGTCAAGACTGTAAATAGTATATACTTTAGCATAGAATAGACTCTGTATTTATATACAAAGTATATATATGTTGCTTTTCAATGGATCATCTCAGGGAATTTTATGACAAACTGGCCAGTGAGAGATTTAAATTGAGGGGAGGAAACAGATTTTGGAAGACCTGCAGGACACCTAACTCCTTCTCCAGAGCTCTTTAAGGTGATACGTACATCTTTCCCGGAAAAGCTGTGCTGTGCTAAGTCACTTCAGTTGTGTCAGACTCTGCAGCCCTATGAGTTGCAGCCTGTCAGGCTCCTCTGTCCATGGGATTCTCCTTTCAAGAACAATGGAGTGGGTTGCCATTCGCTTCTCCAGGGATCTTCCAGACTCCAGACCCGGGGATCAAACCCATGGATCTTATGTCTCCTGCATTGGTGGTGGGAGGTGGGGGGCGGTTCTTTACCACTAGTGCCCCCTGGGCAGCGCAGAGGGCCTCTGTATGTGTGTGTTAGTAGCTTAGTCGTGTCTGACTCTGCAACCCCGTGGACTGTAGCTCGCCAGGCTCTTCTGTCCGTGGAATTTCTCAGGCAAGAATACTGGAGTGAGTTGCCATTCCCTTCTCCAGGGGATCTTCCCAACCCAGGGGTCAAACCCTGGTCTCCCACGTTGCAGGCAGACTCTTTACCATCTGAGCCACCAGGGAAGCCCCAGAGGGCCTGACATAAAATTCTGCGAAGGAAAAGAGCTAAAAGAGAGTGGGAACAAAGAGTTTGTGGTCCCTCTAGTGGACAGTTGTGGAGTGGCACCCAGAAATTCACTCAAGACCTCTTTGCTGCTGTCCAGTCACTACGTGCTGTCCAACTCTTTGACACCCCGTGGACTGCAGCATGCCAGGCTCGTCTCTCCTTCACCATCTCCTGGAGTTTACTCAGATTCACGTCCATTGAGTCAGCGATTCTAACTATCTTGTCCTCTGCTGACCCCTTCTATTGCCTTCAGTCTTTCCTAGTATTAGGGTCATTTTCAAAGAATCGGCTATTTGTGTCAGGTGGCCAAAGTATTGGAGCTTCAGCGTCAGTCTTTTCAGTGAATATTCCCGGTTGATTTCCTTTAGGATTGACTGGTTTGGTCTCCTTGCTGTTCAAGAGACTCTTGAGAATCTTCTTCAGCACCACAGTTCAAAAGCATCGATTCTTTGGTGCTCAGCCTTCTTTATGGTCCAACTCTCACATCTGAACATGACTGGAAAACCATAGCTTTGACTATACGGGCTTTATTGGTAAACTGATATCTCTGCTTTTGAATACACTGTCCAGGTTTGTCATAGCTTTCCTTCCAAGGAGCAAGCATCTTTTAATTTTGTGGCTGCTGTCACTATCTGAAGTGACTTTCCAGAACCCAGAAAAGTAAAATCTGTCACCACTTCCACTTTTCCCCCTTCTATTTGCCACAAAGTGATGGGAACGGATGTCATGTTCTTTGTTTTTTGAATGTTGAGTTTTAAGCCAGCTTTTTCAGTCTCCTCTTTCATTTTCATCAAGAGACTCTTTAGTTTCTCTGTGCTTTCTGCCATTAGCATGGTATCATCTGCATATCTGAGGTTGTTGATATTTCTCCCGGCAATCTTGATTCCAGCTTGTAATTCATCCAGCCCAGCATTTTCCATGATGTACTCTGCATATAAGTTAAATAAGCAGGGTGACAATATAAAACCTTGTCATATTCCTTTCCCAGTTTGGAACCAATCAGTTGTTCCAAGTCCAGTTTTAACTGTTGCTTCTTGACCTGTATACAGCTTTCTCAGGAGACAGGTAAGGTGGTCCAGTACTCCCATCTATTTAAGAATTTTCCACAGTTTGTTGTGATCCACATAGTCACAGGCTTTAATGTGGTCAAAGAAGCAGAAGTAGATGTTTTCTGGAATTCCCTTTCTTTCTCCATGATCCAACGAATGTTGGCAATTTGATCTCTGGTTCTTCTGCCATTTCTAAACCCAACTTGTACATCTGGAAGTTCTTGGTTCACATACTGCTGAAGCCTAGCTTGAAGGATTTTGAGCATAACCTTGCTAGCTTGTGAAATGAGTGCAGTTATGTTGTAATTTGAACACTCTTTAGCATCTCCCTTCTTTGGGATTGAAATGAAAACTGACCTTTTCGAGTCCTGTGGCCACTGCTGAATTTTCCAAATTTGCTGACATGTTGAATGCAACACTTTAACAGCATCATCTTTTAGTATTTAACACCAAAAACATTTTGTACTGGGCTACAGCCAATTAACAATGTTGCGGTAGTTTCAGGTGAACAGGAAAGGGACTCAGCCGTACCCATACATATACACATATCCATTCTTCCCCAAACCCCCCTCTAATACAGGCTGGCACATAACATTGAGCAGAATTCCATGTGTTATACAATAGGTCTTTGTTGGTTATCCAAATTAAATATAGCAGTGTATACATGACCTTCTCAAAGTCCCTAACTGCCTAAGTTCATTTGTATCATTCCTTTTTAGATTCCACATATAAGGGATGTCATATGATATTTCTCCTATGTCTGACTTACTTCATTAACTCTCGGTCCATCCATGTTGCTGCAAATGGCATTATTTCATCCTTTTTAATGGCTGAGTAATATTCCATTGTGTATAGGTACCACATCTTCTTTATTTGTTTCTCTGTTGATGGACATCTAGATTGCTTCTAGGTCTTGGCTATTGTAGACAGTGCTGCAGTGGACACTGGGGTGCATGTATCTTTTCAGGCCATGTTTTTCTCTGGACATATGCCCAGGAGTGGGACTGCAGGGTCACATGGTAGCTCTATTTTTAGTTTTTTAAGGAACCTCCATACTGTTCTCCATAGTGACTGAACCAATTTACATTCCCACCAAGAGTGCAGGAGGGTTCCCTTCTCTCCACACCCGCTCCAACATTTGTTGTCTGTGGATTTTTTGATGACAGCTATTCTGAACTGTGTGAGATGATAGTCTCATTGTAATTTTGATTTGCATTTCTCTAATAACTAATGATATTGAACATCTTTTCCTGTGTCTGTTGGCCATCTGTATGTACTTTTTAGAGAAAAGTCTATTCAGGTCTTCTGCCTACTTTTTGAGTTTGTTTTTGTTGCTACTAAGCATCATAAACTGTTTATAAATTTGAGAGAGTAATCCCTTATTGGTCAGATAACTTGCAAATATTTTCTCCCAATCTGTGGGCTGTCTTTCCATTTTGTTTATTGTTTCCTTTGCTCTGCAAAAGCTTTTGAGTTTAAGTAGGTCCCATTTGTTTATGTTTGCTTTCATTTCCATTATTCTTGGAGATGGATCAAAAAAGATGTTGCTGTGATTTATGTCAGACAGTATTCTGCCTATGTTTTCCTCTAGGAGTTTTATAGTGTCCAATCTCACATTTATATCTTTAATCCATTTTGAGGTTATTTTTGTTTATGGAGTTAAGGAATTATATGATTTCTCTCTCCCTCTCTTTTTTTTTTTTTTTACATGTGGCTGTCCGGTTTTCCCAGCACCGTTTTTTGAAGAAAGTGTCTTTCCTGCATTGTGAAATCTTGCCTCCTCTGTCATAGATTAATTGACCATAGGTGCATGGGCTTATTTCTGGGTTTTCTATCCTGTTCCACGAATCTGTATTTCTAGTTTGTACCAATACCATACTGTTTTGATGACTGTAGGTTTGTAGTATAGTCTGAAGTCAAGGAGCCGGATTCCTCCAGCTCTGTTTTTCTTTTTCAGGACTGCTTTGGCTATTCAGGGTCTTTTGTGTCTCCATACAAATTTTGAGATATTTTGTTCTCATTCTGTGAAAAATGCCATTGGTAATTTGATAGGGATTGTATAGAATCTGTAGATTGCCTTGGGCAGTATACTCATTTTGACAATATTGATTCTTCTAATCCACAAACATGGAATATTTTTCCATCTGTTTATGTCTTTGATTTCTCTCATCAGCATCTTATAGTTTTTGGTGTACAAGTCTTTTGTCTCCTTAGGTAGGTTTATTCCTAGGTATTTTATTCTTTTTGATGCAGTGGAACTGCTTCTAGAACTTCTCTTTCTGATCTTTCATTGTTATTGTATAGATATGCAACAG
Source organism: Ovis canadensis (assembly GCF_042477335.2). NCBI lineage: Eukaryota > Metazoa > Chordata > Mammalia > Artiodactyla > Bovidae > Ovis > Ovis canadensis. Next base: position 75,851,341 of record NC_091248.1, on the reverse strand, counting down.
ACTTCTGTGTATTAATTTTGTAACTTGCAACTTTACCAAATTCATTGAGTTCTAGTAGTATTCTGGCATCATCTTTAGGATATTCTATGTATAGTACCATATCATCTGCAAACAGTGACAGTTTAGCTTCTTCTTTTCCAATTTGAATTCCCTTTACTTCTTTTTCTTCTCTGATTGCTGTAGGTAGGACTTCCAAAACTATGTTGAATAAAAGTGGTGAGAGTGGACATCCTTTTCCTGTTCCTGATATTAGAGGGAATGCTTTCAGCTTTTCACCATTGACTATGATGCCAGCTGTAGGTTTGTCTTATATGGCCTCTAATATGTTGAGATATGTATCCTCTATGCTCACTTTCTGGGGAGTTTTTTTTTTTTTTAATCATAAATGGGTTCTGAATTTTGATAAAGGTTTTTTCTGCATCCATTCAAGTGATCATATGGTTTTTGTTCTTCAACTTGTTGACATGGTGTATCACATTGATTTTCAGATGACAAAAATTCCTTGCATCCTTGGGATGAATCCCACTTGATCACTGAGTATGATCTTTTAAATGTATTGTTGGATATGGGTTACTAGTATTTTGTTGAGGAATTTTGCCTCTGTGTTTATCAGTGATATTGGACTGTAGTTTCCTTTTTTTGTGGTATCTTTGTCTGATTTTGGTATCATGATGATAGTGGCCTCATAAAATGAGTTGGGAAATTTTCTTTGTGATTTTTTTAGAACAGTTTCAGAAGGATAGGTGTTAACGCTTTTCTAAATTTTGATTAAGTTCACCTGTGAAGCTGTCAGGTCCTGGACTTCTGTTGGGTTTTTAATCACAGTTTCAATTTCAGTGCTTGTGATTGGTCTGTTCATGTTTTATATTTTTTTCTGGTTTTAGGGAGACTTGTACCTTTCTGAGAATTTGTCTGTTTCTTCCAGGTTGTCCATTTTATTGGCATACAGTTGTTCATAGTAGTCTCTTATGATCCTTGGTATTTCTGTGGAGTCAGTTGTAACTCTTTACATTTCTAATTTTCCTGGGTTGAGTCCTCTCCCTTTTTTCTTTGAGTCTGGCTAAAGGCTTATCAACTCTATCTTTTCAAAGAACTAGCTTTTAGTTTCATTGATCTTTATTATTGTTTTGTCTCTATCTCATTTATTTCTTCTCTGATCTTTATGATTTCCTTCTACTAACTTTAAAAGGTTTTGTTTTTTATCTAGCTGTTTTAGGTGTAAGGTTAGATTATTTGAGATTTTTCTTATTTCTTGAGGTAAGATTGTATTGCTATAAACGTCCCTCTTTGAACAGCTTTTGCTGTACGCCATAAGTTTTGGACCATTATGTTTTCATCCTCATTTGTCTTTAGGTATTTTTTTATTTCCTCTTTGATTTTTTCAGTGATACAAAGGTTGTTTAGTAGCATATTGCTTAGCTGCCATGTGTTTGTGTTTCTTAGAGTTTTTTCTTCTAGTTTATTTCCAATCTCATAGCATTGTTATCAGAAAAGATGCTTGATAACACAGCATCTTTTAGGATTTTAAATAGCTGGAATTCCATCATGTCTACTAGCTTTGTTCACAGTAATGCTTCCTAAGGTCCAGTTGACTTCACACTCCAGGATGTCTGGTTCTAGGTGAATGACCACACCATTTTGGGTATCCGGGTCATCAAGACCTTTCTTGTACAGTTTTTTTTGTGTATTCTTGCCATCTCTTCTTAATCTCGTCTGCCTGTGTTAGGTCTTTACCATTTCTGTCCTTTATCATGCCCATCCTTGCATGAAATGTTTCTTTATCTCCAGTTTTCTTGAAGACATCTCTAGTTTTTCCCATTCTACTGTTTTCCTCTATTTTTTTGCACTTTATTAAAGAAGCCTTCTTGTGTCTCTCTTTTATTCTCTGGAACTCTGCATTCAGTTCAGTGTATCTTTCCCTTTCTCCCTTGCTTTTTACTTCTCTTCTCTCTTCAGCTATTTGTAAAGCCTTCTCAGACAACCAGTTTGCCTTCTTGCATTTATTTTCCTTTGGAATGGTTTTGGTCACTGCCTCCTGTACAGTGTTACAAACCTCCAGCCATAGTTCATAATCATAGTTTACTAGATCTAATCCCTCGAATCTATTCATCACCTCCACTGCATAATCATAAGGGATTTTATTTAGGTCATACCTGAATGGCCTAGTGGTTTTCCCTACTTTCTTCAATTTAAGCCTGAATTTTTCAATAAGGAGTTCTTGATCCAAGCCACACCCAGCTCCCAGTCTTGTTTTTGCTGAATGTATAGAACTTCTCTATTTCTGGCTGCAAAGAATATAATCAGTCTGATTTTGGTATTGACCATTTGGTGAAGTCCATGTGAAAAGTTATCTCTTGTGCTGTTGGAAGAGGGTGTTTGCTATGACCAGTGTGTTCTCTGGACAAAACTCTGTTAGCCTTTGCCTTGCTACATTTTGTGTTTAAGGTCAAACTTGCCTATTACTGCAAGTATCTCTTGACTTCCTACTTTTGCATTCCAATCTCCTGTGAAGAAAAGGACAACTTTTTTTGGTATTAGTTCTAGAAGGTCTTGTAGGTCTTCACAGAACCATTCAACTTCAGCTTCTTCAGCATTAGTGGTTGGGCTATAGATGTGGATTACTGTGATATTGAATGATTTGCCTTGGAAATGAACCTAGATCATTCTTCCATTTTTGAGATTGCAGCCAAGTGCTGCATTTCAGACTCTCTTGTTGACTCTGAGGGCTACTCTATTTCTTCTAAGGGATTCTTGCCCACAGTAGTAGATATAATGGTCATCTGAATTGAATTTGCCCAATTCCTGTCCATTTTAGTTCACTGATTGCTATGATGTTGATGTTCACTCTTGCCATCTCCTGCTTGACCAGCTCCAATGTACCTTGATTCATGGACCTAACATTCCAGGTTATTGTGCAATATTGTTCTTTACAGCGTTGGACATTACTTGCACCACCAGACACATCCACAAGTGGGTGTCGTTTCCACTTTGGCCCAGCCACTTCTTTCCAGAGCTATTACTAATTGCCTTCCACTGTTCCCCAGTATTGGACACTTTCTGACTTGAGGGGCTCATAGAATCTCCAGTACTCAAATAGCTTACCATGAAAGAACTCTTATCTTCCAACACAAAAAAAGAGCTACTGTTCCTCTAAACCCAAGATCAGTTTACTCATAAAATCTAAACTATAAAGTACAGTAATAAACTAGGAAAATGCGGTAAATATGATAAAGGTTATTTGTAAAGGGCAAGAAAACCAAATATCTAAATTTTATCTAAATTTTAGATCTTTGCTCCTTAGGCCATCACATGTTTGTTGCTCTTAAGGACTTTGATATATATAGTGTTGTGATTTTTTTCACATTTAGCCCATCCCAGTTTCTTAATGGTTGCCACGCACTGAAATGCCACTTTAAAAAAAAAAAACAAAACTGAAGTATAGTTGACATAAAATATTGTGTTTATTTCAGCTGCTGTTGTTGTTCAGTCGATCAGTCATATCCAACTCTTTGCAACCCCATAGGCTGCAGCACGCCAGGCTCTCCTGTCTGAGAGCTTATAGTGAGTGGTGATGCTGAATTCATGGCCTCCGAAGAAGATTTAACTCCAGGACCAAACACAGTCTCAGTCACTTAGAGCTTTGTGTAGATCTTATTAAAGCAACAGGGATAGAGAAAGTTTTCAGTAACAGGCACTAGAAGGGGGCAGGAGAGTATCCCCCATGCCAGTTTTTGCAAGGCATCTTACACTTCTTAGTAAGCTGTTGCTCATAGATAAAATAACACCTCAAGGCTGAGACAGTTGCAGCAGGTGCAACTCTCTCCCATAACATACATATTTGCACAAGGGGAGTCCCTCTGGGAGAGATATATTGTATAAGCCTTGAAGGAAAACAGACTTCCAAATAAGATACATAGTTTCATTAACATGGCTTAAGAAAAACATATCTATGAGTAAGATGTATTGTTTTGTTGGGGAATTAGCAGCTCAAGGTTGGAAAAAATTACTTTCAGGCAGAACCATTGTCGTCATAGGAACACAGAATTAAAGGAGCCTCCTTCCTGGTTAAAGCAGGAGCAAAGGAATGCAGGAGGGGGAAAAAAACGCTTGCCATTTGTCTCCTCCTGTGGCTTGGGGACCTCTGGCCTCCCTAGTGAGACCTGCCTAGCCGTTAACCCTTTCACGTCCTTCACCATCTCCTGGAGTTTGCTCAAACTCATGTCCATTGAGTCAATGATGCCATCCCACCATCTCATCCAGTGTCGCCCCTTTCTCCTCATGCCCTCAATCTTTCCTGGAATCAGGGTCTTTTTCAGTGAGTCAGCTTTTTGTATCAGGTAACCAAAGTATTGGAGCCTCAGAATCAGTCCTTCCAATGAGTATTCAGGGTTGATATCCTTGAGGATTGACTGGTTTGATCTCCTAGGTGTCCAAGGGACTCTCGAGTCTTCTCCAGCATGACAGTTTGAAAGCATCAGTTCCTCAGCACTCATCCTTCTTTATGGTCCAACTCTCACATCTGTACATGACTCCTGGAAAAGCCATAGATTTGACTGTATGGACCCTTGTCGGCAAAGTGGTGTCTCTGCTTTTGAATATGCTGACTAGGTTTGTCGTAGCTTTCTTCCAAGGAGGAATCGTCTTTTAAGTTCATGGCTGCAATCACTGTCCGCGGTGATTTTGGAACCCAAGAAAATAAAGTCTGTCACTGTTTCCATTATTTCCCCATCTATTTGCCATGACGTGATGGGACTACATGCCATAATCTTAGTTTTTTAAATGTTGAGTTTTAAGCCAGCTTTTTCACTCTCCTCTTTCACCTTCATCAAGAGGCTCTTTAGTTCCTCTTTGCTTTCTGCCATAACTGAGGTGGGTGTTATTTGCATATCTAAGGTTATTGATATTTCTCCCAGCAATCTTGATTACAGCTTGTGCTTCATCCAGCCCAGCATTTTGCGTGAGGTACTCTGCATAAAAGTTAAATAAGCAGGGTGACAGTATACAGCCTTGATGCATTCCTTTCCCAATTTGGAACCAGTCTGTTGTTCCATGTCTGGTTCTAACTGTTGCTTCTTGACCTGCAAACAGGTCAAGACCTCCTCCTCAGGAGACAGGTAAGGTGGTCTGGTACTCCCATCTTTTTAAGAATTTTCCAGTTTGTTGTGATCTACACAGTCAAAGGCTTTAGTGTAGTCAGTGAAGCAGAAGTTTTCCTAGAATTCCTTTGCTTTTTCTGTGATCCAGTGGATATTGGCAATTTGATTTCTGGTTCCTTTGCCTTTTCTAAACCCATCTTGTACATTTGGAAGTTCTTTGTTCATATACTTTTGAATGGATTTTGAGCTTGATTTTGGATTTTACAACTTGAAGGATTTTGAGCATTACCTTGCTAGCCTGTGAAATAAGTGCAATTGTGTGGTAGTTTGAACATTCTTTGGCATTGCCCTTCTTTGAGACTGGAATGAAAACTGACCTCTTCCAGTCTCTGGCCACTGCTGAGTTTTCCAAATTTGCTGACATATTGAGTATATCACTTTAACAGCATCATCTTTAAGGATTTGAAATAGCTCCGCTGGAATTCCATCACCTTCACTAGCTTTGTTTGTATTAATGTTTCCTAAGGCTTACTTGATTTCACACTCCAGCGTGTCTGGCTCTAGGTGAGTGATCACACCAGCATGGTTGTCCAGGTCATTAAGACCTTTACTTTGTACAGTTCTTCTGTGTATTCTTGCCACCTCTTCTTAATATCTTCTGCTTCTGTTAGGTCCATACCATTTCTGTCCTTTATTGTGTACCTCTTTACCTGAAATGTTCCCTTGGTATCTCTAATTTTCTTGAAGAGATTTCTAGTCTTTCCCATTCTATTATTTTCCTCTATTTCTTTGCATTATTCACTTAAGATGGCTTTCTTATCTCTTGCCTTTCACTTCTCTTCTTTTCTCAGCTATTTGTAAGGCCTCCTTGACAACCATTTTGCCTCTTTGCCTGTCTTTTTCTTGGGGATGGTTTTGATCACTGTCTCCTGTACAATGTTATGAACCTCTGTCCATAGTTTTTTGGGTGCTTTGTCTATCAAATCTAATCCCTTGAATCTATTTCTCACTTCCACTGCATAATCATAAGGGATTTTATTTAGATCATACCTGAATGGCCTACTGGTTTTCCCTACTTTCTTCACTCTAAGTCTGAATTTTGCAAGGAGTTCATGATCTGAGCCTCACTCAGCTACCAGTCTTGGTTTTACTGGTTGTATACAGCTTCTCCATCATCAGCTGCAAAGAATATAGTCAATATTTTGGTACTGACATTCTGGTGATGTCCATGTGTAGACTTGTTTCTTGTGTTATTGAAAGAGGGTGTTTGCTACAAGCAGTGTGTTCTCTGGACAAAACTCTGTTAGCCTTTGCCCTGCTTCATTTTGTACTCCAAGGCCAAACTTGCCTGTTACTCCAAGTATCTCTTGACTTCCTATTTTTGCATTCCAATCCATGATGAAAAGGACAACTATTTTTGGTGTTAGTTCTAGAAAGTCTTGTAGGTCTTCAGAACCATTCAACTTCAGCTTCTTCAGCATCAGTGGTGGGGGTATAGATGTGGGTTACTGTAATATTGAATGATTTGCCTTGGAAAGGAAGAGAGATCTGTCATTTTGAGATTGCACCCAAGTACTGCATTTCAGACTCTCTTGTTGATTATGAGGGCTGCTCCATTTTTTCTAAGGGATTAGTACCTGTAGCAGTAGATATAATGGTCATTTGAATTAAATTTTCACCTGTTCCCACCCCATTTGCATTGATTTCTAAAATGTCAATATTCACTCTTGCCATCTATTTGACCACTTCCAATTTACATGGACCTAATATTCCAGGTTCCTATGCAATATTTTTCTTTGCAGCATTGGACATTACTTTCACCACCAGTCCCTTCCCCTGTGGTCCTCAGGAAAAAACAAACTTTCCAACACCTCCCCTTGATATGTGTGTCTTTCTTTCTCTCTTTTAAGTCTTTAAAGCCTATTTTGTCTGATATGAATATTGCTACCCCAGATCTTCTGATTTTCATTTGAATAACTTTACCCATCCCTTTACTTTTATCTCAGTGTTTTCCTAGATCTGAAGTGGATTTATTATAGACAGCATATATACAAGTCTTGTTTATGTATCCATTCAGCCAGTCTGTGTCTTTTGGTTGGAGCATTTAATCTGTTTATATTTAAGGTAATTATTAATATGTACCTGACCTGCCGCTTGAAAAACTTATATGCAGGTCAGGAAACAACAGTTAGAACTGGACATGGAACAACAGACTGGTTCCAGATAGGGAAAGGAGTACGTCAAGGCTGTATATTGTCACCTTGCTTATTTAACTTATATGCAGAGTACATCATGAGAAATGCTGGACTGGAAGAAGCACAAACTGGAATCAAGATTGCCAGGAGAAATATCAATAACCTCAGATATGCAGATGACACCACTCTTATGGCAGAAAGTGAAGAGGACCTAAAAAGCCCCTTGATGAAAGTAAGAGTGAAAAAGTTGGCTTAAAGCTCAGCATTCCGAAAACTAAGATCATGGCAACTGGTCCCATCACTTCATGGGAAATAGATGGGGAAACAGTGTCACTTTATTTTTTGGGCTCCAAAATCACTGCAGATGGTGACTGCAGCCATGAAATTAAAAGATGCTTACTCCTTGGAAGAAAAGTTATGACCAACCTAGATAGCATATTGAAAAGCAGAGACATTGCTTTGCCAACAAAGGTCCGTCTAGTCAAGGCTATGGTTTTCCCAGTGGTCATGTATGGATGTGAGAGTTGGACTGTGAAGAAAGCTGAGCGCTGAAGAATTGATGCTTTTGAACTGTGGTGTTGGAGAAGACGCTTGAGAGTCCCTTGGACTGCAAGGAGATCCAACCAGTCCATCCTAAAGATCAGTCCTGGGTGTTCATTGGAAGGAATGATGCTAAAGCTAAAACTCCAATACTTTGGCCACCTCATGCAAAGAGTTGACTCAATGGAAAAGACCCTGATGCTGGGAGGGATTGGGGGCAGGAGGAGAAGGGGACAACAGAGGATGAGATGGCTGGATGGCATCACTGACTTGATGGACATGAGTTGGAGTGAACTCTGGGAGCTGGTGATGGACAGGGAGGCCTGGCGTGCTGCAACTCATGGGGTCACAAAGAGTCGGACACGACTGAGCAACTGAACTGAACTGATGCTTTAATTGCAATTTTTAAAATTGTCTTGGATTTGTTCTTGAAGGTCTTTTTTTCTTCCCTTCCTCTCTTGTTCTCGTGTGGTTTGATGACTATGTTTAGTGTTCTGTTTGGACTGCTTTTTCTTTTGTGAGTGTGTATCTATTGTTGATTTTGGGCTTGTGGTTACCATAGGGTTTTGCTATAATAATCTCTCTCTCTATATGTGTGTGTGTGTGTATGCATCTCTCTGTCTCTCTCTCGCTATATATATATATACACACATACATACACACACACATACACACACAAGATTTTTTTTAAGTTGCTAGTTTTTAAATTTCAAATGTATTTCCAATATCCTACATTTTTATTCTCATGATTGCTGGTTTTGATACCATATTTGTGTGTGGAAAAATATGTATGTTTGCCTTTATCAGTGAGCTTTCCCATCCATAATTTCCCTCTTTCTGGTTGTGGACTTTTCTGCCTAGAGAAATTCTTTTAGCATGTGCTGTAAAGCTGGTTTGGTTGTGCTGAATTCTCCTAATTTTTGTTTGTTTGTAACGCTTTTTGATTTCTCTGTCAAATCTGAACTAGAGCCTTGCTGAGTATTTTTGCAGGTTTTCCCCTTTCATTACTTTAAATATATCCTGCCATTCCCTTCTCACGTGCAGAGTTTCTGCTGAAAAATCAGATGATACCCATATGAGGATTCCCTTGTATATTTTTGTTGCTTTCCCTCCTTGTTGCTTTTAGTATTTTCTCTTTGCCATTTTCAATCAATTTTTGTCAGTCTGATTAATATGTTCCTGCTTGGATTTATCCTGTATGGGACTCTCTGCACTTCCTGGACTTGAGCATTTTCTTTCCAATTTTAGGGATGTTTTCAGCTATTCTCTCTTCAAATATTCTCAGGCCCTTTCTCTGTTTTCTCTTTCTGGACCCCTTATAATGCAAATATTGGTGTTTAATGTTGTCCCAGTAGTCTCTTAGGATATCTTTTCATTCTTTTACTTTATTCTGTTCCATAGCTTTGATTTCCATCAATGTTTTAAAGCTCGCTTATTCACTCTTTTGCCTCATTTATTCTGCTGTTGACTCCTTTTTCATTTCAGTTATTGTTCATCTCTATTCTTTAACTCTCTGGCTCTTTGCTCACCATTTCCTGTATCTTCTCAGCCTGTGCTATAATAATTCTTTTTCTGAGATCTTGAATCATCTTTACTATCATCACTCCAGATTCTTATTCAGGCAGATTTCCTGTCTCTACTTCACTTAGTTTGGGGGGAATTTTATCTTGTTTTTTCATCTGGATCCTATTTCATTGCTGCCTCATTTTGTCTAATTCCACTTCTCAGGCTGCAGTTTCGTAGTTCCTCTTGCTTTCGCTGTCTGCCCCCTCGTGGATGAGGCTGTTCCATGGTCTCACGCAGGCTTTGATGGGAGGGACTGGTGCCGGGTCCTGGTGGGTGAAGCCAAGCCATGTGCCTCTGGTGGGCAGGGATGTGTTTGGAGGTGGCTGTGGGCTCAGGACTTCAGGCGGCCTGTCTGCGGTAGATGGTGCTGAGTCCCCACTGTTGGTGGTTTGGCCTGGGGCATTCCAGCACTGGAGCCTAAACCCTGTTGTGTGGGACCTGGGGCCAGGTCTCGGTGCCAAAACAGCAACCTCTAGGAGAGCGAGCACTATGCCCTGGGCCTCTACCACCAGTGTCCTTCCCCCTACGTGAGCTGCAGCTGACTCCTGCCTCCCCAGGAAGACACTCCCGAGGCCTTCAGGTAACTGTTCCAGGTGCCCATGGAGTCACTGCTTTGCCTGGGTTCCCAGTGCTCATGAAACCTTGTGTGCCCCCTCCAAGAGTGGAGTCCCTGTTTCCCCTGTGGCATTCTTGCTCTCAAGCCCCACTTGGCTTCAAAAGCCAAATGCTCCTCTTCCCAGTGCCAGACCCTCAGGCTGGGGAGCCTGACCCCCAGGCTGGGGAGCCTGACATGGGACTCAGAACTCAATCATGTGGGAGAGCCCCTGGCAGGTGTGGGATTTGATAATATCACGAAACTGCCCCTCCTACCATCTCACTGTGGCGGCTTCTTTGTCTTCCGAAGTAGAATATCTTTTTTGGTGGGTTCCAGTCTCTCTCTCTGATGGTTATTCACCAGTTAGTTGTGACTTTGGTGTTTTTGTGAGAGAAGGTGAGCTCTTTTTATCTGCCATCTTGTTTCCTCCTCTAAGAATATTTTAAAATGTCCAGTCTATTTTTATTTTTTGACTTTGACTCTGGTTCTAAGGTATGTAATTAAGTGGAAAGAGCAACACATGCAGAATTATTTATATGGTAGTAATCTCTCTGTTGGGCTCCAGAATCACTGCAGATGGTGATTGCAGCCATGAAATTAAAAGACGCTTACTCCTTGGAAGAAAAGTTATGACCAACCTAGACAGCATATTCAAAAGCAGAGGACTTTGCTGACTAAGGTCCGTCTAGTCAAGGCTATGGTTTTTCCTGTGGTCATGTATGGATGTGAGAGTTGGACTGTGAAGAAGGCTGAGCGCTGAAGAACTGATGCTTTTGAACTGTGGTGTTGGAGAAGACTCTTGAGAGTCCCTTGGACTGCAAGGAGATCAACCCTGGGATTTCTTTGGAAGGAATGATGCTAAAGCTGAAGCTCCAGTACTTTGGCCACCTCACGCGAAGAGTTGACTCATTGGAAAAGACTTTGATGCCGGGATGGATTGGGGGCAGGAGAAGAAAGGGGACGACCGAGGATGAGATGACTGGATGGCATCACTGACTCGATGGACGCGAGTCTGAGTGAACTCCGGGAGTTGGTGATGGACAGGGAGGCCTGGCGTGCTGCGATTCATGGGGTTGCAAAGAGTTGGACATGACCGAGCGACTGAACTGAACTGAACTGAATCTCTGTAAAAAACGATGAAGGATGAAAAGTATCACGTATGCGTGTGTGTGCACACGTGTTATTTGTTCAGTCGTGTCTGACTCTTTGCGACCCATGGACTATAACCTGCCAGGCTGTCCATGGGACTCTCCAGGCAAAAATTCTAAAGTGAGTTTCCATTTCCTTCTCCTATATATATATTTTTTATGTTTGTGTATCTAAGAAGTGGTAAGTTTTGTAACTGAAAATAGTTATCTTTGGTGGGAGAGAACTGCAGCAATGGGAGCCACAGGAAGAAAGGACACTTTGTATCATTTCATTTTCTAATATGAAATTTTGTTTCAAAATGCAGTTATTAAACCTAGAATTCGGCTCACATCCATACTGAGTAAAGCAATAAACATGGACTCAAAAATGCAAGAAAAATTTAAAGACAGTATGTGCATATAGTGAAGTCAAACAGAAATAGTATGGAGTGAAAATGAGTCTCTTCCTTCTGACTTCCAGTCCTTCAATGCCACCAGTGTCTTGCATAGCTTACCAGAGATGGGCTGTGGCTATACAAGTGTGTGTACAGGTACGTACACATTCCGTCCCTTTTCAAAAATCAAGTATGAACTGACTTAAACACTGTTCTGAAATATGCTTTTTTACTTAATAAATTTTGGAGATTGTTCTACAGTGATGTACAATCTACATCAATACATACAGGTATACTTTATTTTTAAATAGACTGTATAGTTTTTAAATAGGCTGTATAGTTTTAACATAAGTATTCTATATCTTTGCACAAAGATACATTACATATATTATTTTTGCACATGTATATACAATGTATTTGTGATGAATACGTGTGTGATAGTATGTGTGTACTTATTGTGGAATTGTTGTGTTAAGGATATACGTTAACATTTTTATGTATTGTCTAATAGAGCTCTAGAATCAACTTATCAAAAAATATCCTTTTGAGATTGTGCTTGGAAGTACTTCTTGGAAGGCAGATCTAGTGGTAATGACCTTCCTCAACTTTAGTTTGTCTGAGAAAGTCTTTCTCTCTTCTTCATTTCTGATGAACAACTTTTTACCATAGACAGCGTTCTTGGTTGGCAGTTTTCTCTCAGCACTTTGAATATATCACTCCACTCTTTCTTGGCCTGTAAAGTGCTCACTGAGAAATCTGCTTAATTATAGTATGGAGGTTCCCTTGTAAGTTTCAAGCTTCTTTTCTCTTGCCCTTTTAAAGACTGTCTTCTACAGTTTTATTATGGCATGTCTTGAAGACGATCTCTGAGTTTGACCAATGAATTTCCAAATTTTTCCTCAGATTTAGGAAGATTCTCCTGTTCTCAAATTCTCAGCTATTATTTCCTTAATAAGCTTTCTACTCCTTTCTCCCTCTGGAATGCCACTAATTTGCAATTTTTTTCTTCTGATTGTATCCATACATCATGTAGGCTTTCACTATTCTTTTTCACTCTTTGTTTTCTTCTGACTGAATAATCTCAAAGTTCCCATCATTTATCTCACAGATTCTTTCTTCTGCTTGATACATTCTGATATGCTATTTTTCATTTCATTCATTGTAGTTTTCTACTTCAGAATTTATTTGGTTCTTTATGATTTCTCTGTTAAACTGTTCATTTTATTCATGTTTTCTTGATTTCATCAAAATTATTTTTAGCTGAGCTTCCTTACAACAGTTATTTTTAACTCTTTCTCATGTAAATCACAGATCTCCATGTCTTTGGGATCAGTTGAAGATTATCATAATCCTTTAGTAGTGTCAAATTCTCTTAAAGTTTTGCTTTGTTGCCTTTGTGGTTGAAGAAGCAGTCACTTCCTTTAGTCCTCAGTAACTGCTTCAGGAGAGAAGTAACTTTAGCCATCCCTGCTAGAGATTCTGAGGCTTTCTCTCATTAGCCATGGTTAAGTCTGCTCCACAGTCCTTGCTCTCTTATGGCAGAATTCTTAAGCTTGTATGTCTTCTCTTGATTCTGCAATGCAGAAAGCTAGATGCTGGCAGCTCCCTTCTGCTTTCCCAAGAGTGGGGCTAAAGCTCACGTTTGTGGTCTCTCTCTGGCCTGCCGATTCAGGCTGGCATTTTTTTTTTCATGCTCACTAGCAGTCTGCTTGCTCTCAGGAGTGCAGGCACGGAGCTGGCCATAGGATGGTGCGTGTGTATGAGGCACTGGAGCACTGCTGGTTCCCATGGGCCAGTCGGGGAGATCCACAGGTAAGGTGTCCCCTGTGGGCTAGCTTCTCGACGGGACCCTGAGTTAGGACCCATGCATGTGCTTGCATGCATGCTGTTGTGTCTGACTCTTTGCTACCCTATGGACTGCAGCCCACCAGGCTCCTCTGTCCATGGAATTTTCCAGGCAAGAACACTGGGGTGGGTTGCCATTTCCTACCCCAGGGGATCTTCCTGGCCCAGGGACTGAACCCAGAACTCCTGCATTGGCAGGTGGGTTCTTTACCACTGCGCCACCTGGGAGGCCCCAGGAGGACCCTTGGAGGGCTTTAAAGGGTCACAGAGCCTCTCTGATGTTCTCAAACCAACTTTTCACTTCCCTGCCATGCAGCTCATGAGTCTGTAATCTGGAGGAGGCAGGAGAGAAATGGATCCTTTTGGCAGCTTCCCACACAGTTGGAAAAGCTGGGAACAAACTCACATTTTCCCATCCAGGAGAAACCACAGGCCGAGAAGGTCTCTCTTGGCCCTGAACTGTGCCACCTTGGGGGAAGGGTAACGAGGGTAAAATCAAACTCTTCCTCTTCATAACCTAAGCTCAGTTACTGCTCCACAAGTGTGCTGAAAATGCTCCACTGGAAACGCAGATTTCCACAAAGGCGCTCTTGTCTGTGGGTGACTGTCTAAGACAGTACTGTCCAGGGGTTTCCACACTGCAGCAGCTTCACAGCCACTGCAGGGTCCAAGCCAGGACCTGCATGCCTATTAGCCAGTGCATGGGCAGGAGAGACCCCTACCAGGCTGCCTGGCGTGTGGTGCTGGATCCCAAAGCTCTCACCAAGTCAGCTGTGTCTGTAGATGGGTGGCAAGTTGTTTGGGGTGGGTGACACAAACAAGGGAAAACTGACTCAGCCAGGTTGCTGCCACTTCTGAAGTCGCTTGTCTTTTGTGAAGGCAGCTAGAAGAGATGTATTTTCAGTAGTTGCTTCTCAGTGGCCAGATTTTCGCTTTCTCTCAGCTTTGTCCTTGTTCTCCAGGCACAGCTGAAGGCTAGAAGTTCAAGATCGAGGTGTTGCCAAGTTTGGTTTTTCCTGAGGACCACAGGGGAAGGATCTGTTCTGGGCCTTTCTCTTTGGCCTAGAGAGGGCTGCCCTCTCACTTCCTCTCCATATGCTTTCTGAGTACTTGAAATTCCACATATTCTTAAAGCTAGCTGACAAACACTGGTATTTCTTATCCTGGCAGTTTCAAGATATTAATTTCTTTAGCTGCTGGAATCAGAATGAACAAAAATGAAATTATAGCCAACTCACAAGGCCAATGTGTTGACTCCCTTGGGCACCTGCTTAAGGGATCGCCTCAGGGCCTCTGATGACCCAAATAGCTGTATTCTTTAGTCCCTAGGCTGAAGTTGCTCAGGCTCCAAACAAGCCTTGCAAATAGTGGTAATGTGAATGCTTACTACTTTGCAAGTGATCTTTCTCTCTATGCTTCAAACACATGAGCAGACCTGTTTACTCTGGTTTTCATTCTTTGGGGAATGCTTTTGGGCATGGTACTGGTACTGCTGTAACCTGGGTCTGTGCCTCTTAGTCACTGGAGTGTGAACGTTTCTTGTCTTTCTCATCAGAGGACCTCTAATACACAGTACAGGGCCTGCTCCTCAGGAGGTTATGCATAACTAAACAAACAGGGTAGTAAATTAAGACGGACTTTTTCCCTCTCTTTTTCCTGTGCCCCATGGGGAGATACACTGAGCTAATTAGAGGAAAGGTAGAGTGTGGCAAATGCAGTATTTCTCTATAAATAAGAATACCAGAAGACAGATGTTACTGATGGTACTGAAATACTTACCACAATAAATGCCCAGAAATACCACAATAAAAATATAAGTTTCAAAAGAACAGAAGTTTGCATGCATATATAGCAACACAGTTAATTTGAGAACCTCAGTGCTATTTATTTCTATTGCAGCTGGACACAAAATGCTCAGATATAAAACAAATGATACATACTTTAAACACTTTTACAAAGGTGAAAATATAAAGATGACTATCGATTTGTTTGCAAACAATTTCACTTCAAATCTGTGAAAAAACCTAACAGTTTATCAGACTTTGACACAGCTATGTTAGAATTACAGTGGACAAAATTGATGAAATCCTAATCAGTAACCTATAGCAACTGATTATTCTAATTAAAACTAGTATGACCTTCAACTATTCTAAGTACCGCTGCTACAATTTTCTATTTCTAAAAACTTTTATTTTGGGAGAACAAGACTGACCTTAATGTTATTTTGAGAAAGAGAATAAACATTAAATCTTGAATCTCAACTTTTAAAGCTTAGAGCTCTTTAAGTATTTCTGCTAATCTTAAACTACTTTTGGTTCAGTGCTAACTTTTGAACTATCTTTATCAATGTGATTTAAGGTTTTTTTCCTTTTTGTCCAGATAGTGCTCATGTTTTCTGTCTCTATACCAAAGCAGTAAGGCAAGAAAGGTTTTCCTTTTTCAGATCATATAATATCTATCCATTTTAAAATGCAGGGACTGAAACCACACAAACAATCCTACCAATAGGAAATTAAGGCTGCTATGGTTTTCCTTTATATTTAAACCACAACATAAGATTAGCAGTGTTATTGCCTACAAATGTTGAATGTATACGCATTTAGTCTTAAGTCACAGGACATCAATATTGCCATTTCTGTGTGTGTTTCAATTTCAGTTAATAAAACATTGTTTTCACAATTACCTTTGATAAGCTTGAAAGTGAAGTCAGAAAACACTACACAAAAGCTGAAACTGGGTGACTCTGCTACAGGTAAATGATGCCTGGAGGGACAAGAGTGGTATTCTGGTGTCTGGTTAATACCGGTGCACTGTGCCCCCAGCCCTGCAGAGTGCAGGGCACACTCCAGCCAGCACGACACAGGTGCGGGCACCGTCAGTGCCCCAAAGGGCCTGGCCTGCTCGATTAGGCGAAATGTGTGCCTTTGCAAGAACTGCCAGGTGCCAGTTTGAAGTATATCATTCTTTGAGGCGAGCCCTTCTAGGTATGTAAAGAGAAAAATCACATAACCTAGTCTGCAAGAGTTTCTAAAATCCTTTCCTAGTATGGATGTGAACCAGGCTTTGCGGAGTACATCTACCAGTGTTAGCACCATAGTTAAGCCTGAATTGAGGTAAAGATACACTCGCACACTTTGGGTAGAAATTACAACAGCAGTTTTCAATGGGGTATTTACAGCAGTGTCCTTTCTGATTACTAAAAAAGCTGTTTGAAAAACCACTTGATCCCGTGTGTGTGTGTATATAACACACACAAGTATATATTGAAATTGATAAATTACAAAGCTAGGTATAAGTGTAATGAAACAGAAAATTTTTGAAATTTAAACTATATTATTTTTGGCTTGATGAAGTCAAAGATTTTGATTAAATACTCTGAGCCAATATCACAGAGCCAGTGTATCAAATAGCAATGCCCAGAAATTCTGCTTCTCAGAGTATAGTTAAGCTTACTGTAGATGCTACCCAGTCAACATCCAGCCCCTTGCTCCATTTAATTTAAAAAAAAAGGTAAGTGGCTTCTCTCTTGCCCAACTATTTAGGTAGAAAAACCTCTCTGAGACTTGTATTTTCATTTACAAAAAGGAATAGAGAAGAATGGGGAGAAAAGACCCTAAAACTTGGTTAACATTTTGAAGAGGTACAATATATTTCAGCAAATGAAAACCAAGTTTAGCTAAGGGATAACTGGACAAAAATGAATAACTTTAAAAATTGCTTTTCCCTTCCACATTACTTAACATATAGGAAAATAAGTCTTAAATTTATTTTCTAGCTTTTGGGGATACAATACAGACTGATTTTTCAAAGAATAATTACCATTATTTATTAAATAAGACAGACCCCCTGGAGTTTGAACAACACTAGAATTCAATCTCCAGGCAGAGCTGGGCTTGGTGCTCAGGCAGGGGCACTAAGACCAACACTTATGGCTCAGGAAGAAGCTGATCACGCCATTTGACCAGGATTCCTCAAAGACACTCATCAGCAGTATTTTCAGCTGACACTGAGATTCAGATAAGAACAGGAGTAACTTTCCCCTGGAGCCTTCAGAAACATTTTAGGGAAACAGTTTAACATTTGTTCTCAGCTTAAATATTTAGCTGAATACTGCAGATCATTCTTCAGAAAACTCAGGTAAGCCCATTCTTCTTTTATAAACCTGCTGGTGCCAGCTGCACCTAACTGGCAATATAAATGGAGGTATAACTCAGCTATGTCCGCAAGAAAACCATTTAACATATAAGGTCTTTCAGTTCCCTGTCAGTCAGTTCATTCACTTCCATGATCTTCTCTAAGTGCTCCATGTATCGGCTATGGTCCTGCAGAAAGTGAGGAATCCTCATGTTTTCAGTAACTGCCAATCCTTTTAAGCGATCCACGTCTTCATAAGAGACCTGAAAAAAGGGATGGGTTAATTTTTAAATATAACTACCAGTTACATTTTGAAGGGCAATTTCTTCCCTTGGTCTTAGTGAAGTTTGAAGTAGGTAAACTTTTTAAATTAATACCTGGAAAATAAAACTTTACTGTGTAGATGCATACC
Source organism: Ovis canadensis (assembly GCF_042477335.2). Taxonomy (NCBI): domain Eukaryota; kingdom Metazoa; phylum Chordata; class Mammalia; order Artiodactyla; family Bovidae; genus Ovis; species Ovis canadensis. The sequence continues at coordinate 75,833,436 of NC_091248.1, read as the reverse complement.
ATCACCATATTTTGAAAAGTCAGTATGTGATTTAACAATCTATCTTGGACTTATAGTTTGTCTAGAAATTAAACTAAACAAATCTCCTGCCTAAATCTGAAAGAATTGAGAAAATAGAATGTAAATGCTGTATTAACAGGAAAATCAGCACAATTATATATTAAATTTTTCTATTTAGTTTGAGAAATACAATTTGTGTTTTGTTAAATTCTCTTGCTTTGAAATTTTTAAATATTTTAGAAAATTTCACATCTCTTTCATCATTTGAGGAAGAAGCCAGTCTTTCACAGGTACTATATTAAGCTTAGGGGTAAAAATTTTAAGTTCTATAAATTATCTGTGCAATGTGAAATTCCAAAACATGGTTCGTTTTAAGTATTATCTTCTGATCAACACTCAATTATTTTATTGAATATTTATGTCACTAACTGTAGTAGGTGATAGGAAATAGGTTTGGTGTTGATACTGATGTAGTTTTATCTTAAACCATTCTGAGTTTAATGAGACTAATGCTGGGAAATAAGGTTCTCATTTTAAGAAAAAGAAGATACACACATGGAATGGAAAGGGCTGTAAAAGCACCTTGTGGTGTCTGATTTGAATTAGAATGTCCTTATGATTTAAAACAAATATACAATTTGCTCACTGAAAAAGTCTAGAAGTATCAGCACCCCAGAAGTGATGTACACTCCTTGTGCTGAGATCTTGTTTTCTAAATACCATTTTCCACTAAGAGGAATCAAGACTTCCTTGAAGAAATATCTAAGGTGAACCCAGAATATTTTACTTTGCTGGGAAACATGTAGACATGTTTTTAAAAGCATAAGAGCAGTCACTGGAAGAGCTGAAGAAAAGGGAGGAGTGAAATGCAACAGAATTCCAAGATCTCTAATTGGCTACTACAGTGTAATAACTGACTTAGGCAAAAATCAAGAGATGTTAAAACCATTTCTAGAAAGGTTAGAGAATAGTACATTTAAAGGTGTCATTCCACAAATTACTTATTAATGCAATGGTGAAAAAGATCTTTCCTTTGTAAAGGTACCGGCAGTAACTAACTTACTCGGGTAATTAAACACAGTGTCACTAATAATGGGACAAAATAATACATGCTGTCTAATGTGGCACACGGGGAGACACATGGCTCATTTAAGCAGCATTTCTTGGCAAACATGTTTAACCCAAAGCTAATTATAAGAAATGGCGATGGCACCCCACTCCAGGACTCTTGCCTGGAAAATCAAACAATCTGATAGTCCAGATTCTAGAAATTCTCAAGGAAATTGTCCTGAATTCTTAAAAATGTCACAAAAAAGAAAAAGCCTAGGGTGAGGGGGACTTTATAAATTAAGAGTTTAAAGAGAACAACTAAATGCAAGGCATAAATCTTGACTGGATTTAGGGTCATGAAAAAGCTACAAGGGGCATTTTAGAGATGATCTGGAGAATATGAAGTGGACTGTTTTTTCAGGCATTATGTGGAATCAGTGACAAATTTCTTTAGAAAATCATATGGTCATGTCAGAGAATATCCTTGTTCTTGGGAGATCATGCTAACGCATGAAGATGAGTAGAGTTATACCTGCAGCTCACTTTAAAATATTTTAGAAAAATATGCATATAAAAATTAATGATTCCAAATTTCTTTTACTGTCCACAAAGAAATATTGTAACTTGGTTCTGTGACAGAACCCCATTTCTTCCCTCTTATCATCACATAAGGAATATGATTTTATTGTTAAAGAGTTTCAGCTTGAGACCTATTTAATCATGAAATGAGCTGGGGGAAATGCTGACCTGGTGTGTCTGGGTGTGCTGTTAGCCTCACTCACCTTGCCCAGGGTGGTCAGAAGATGGAAGTCAATGGTCTCTCTATAGCGAAGGATTTGCAGGATACCATCCAAGTATACCTGGTCTTTACTGAAACACCCTGGAGGAACCAAAACAGTGTTTACTTTCTGATTAAAGAAGCTAAGTAACTAGATACCAGCTCATTCACTTTACTAGAGGAATCAGTCCTGTGTATAACAAAAAAAAGGGTGGAGCAAAATTAGAAATTTAACTATCACCGTAACATAGAGTGTAAGGTGCAAGGTCTTAAGAACTGCCACAAATGAGTGCAGCTGAGTAGCTTCCCTTTAAGAATTCCTTTTCCCTGGCTCCCCATCATCAAAACAGCATTTTCCCCTAAAGAAACACTAGTAATTTAAAATACAGGATTCATAATTATCCCACCCACCCTCTGATCATAAGCTTAACTCCCATGATACACTGAAGCCATCTGGCTGGGGAAGGTAAGCTGTAGAACAGATTTCAGAAATCCCTTTGTTGTTTTTTAAATAGTACCCTTTATTAAAATTAACTGTAGATGATTTTGATACTACTCCTTCCCCCAATCAAACCAAAAACTAGAACTGAATTTATAAAGAATACGTAATATGAAAACCAGGAATGAGAGCTGAGCCTAGATAAAAAATCGTGTTCTACTTACAAAGAAAACCTTTCTCCCATCATGACATAACTTGTATAAATTTTTAAAATTTTTGCTCTAGGTTTTAATGGACTAGAGGGAACTAGAATTCTACCAAATGGAGGATCATATATTAAGAAATTATTGTTCAAGAGTTCCCAAGATGATGAACTAGGAAGACCCTAAGCACAGCTCCTCTCAGAGGCATATCCTGATTACACAATTCACAGACCAAGTATCAGTGAGGAAGACCAAAGCCTACCAGAAAATATTTCTACACAAAAGACACAGAGGAGGAGCCACAGCTAGGTGGGCAGGAGGGGGGAAATCGCAGTATCGGTGGGAGACCAATGGCAGGGAGAGGGGCCTTCACAAGGAGCAGGAGAATAAGCGGACATCCCCCTCCCCAGCCCAGGCGTCCTGTGTGGGGAGGACAAGACCCCAGAGTGTTTGGCTTTGAAAGTCAGAGCGACTTACTCTGGAGAGATCCAGACACTGTGGAAGAGAAAGACTCCACTTTTAAAGGAAAAGGTGCCAGCAAAATTTCACATGCTCTGAGAGCCACAGAAGGAGCAGTAATTTGAAAGGAGCCTGGTCAGAACTACTTTCGATCCTAAGAAATCTTCCAGTAAGGCAGAGGTCGCCCTGGGGATCCAGGCACTGGTGACGGCCACTTTGGGGAGTTGGTTCTACCATCTCAGAACTGGTGCTGTGAAGCACTGTTTTGGAATCCTCCCAGCAGCTTATAGCCTTGTGACCAGGTTCCAGGCCCACCCTACTCACCAGCCTGAAGGCGCCAATATTGGGTCATCTCGGACCAAGCAATAAGCCAGGCAGAAATAAATCCCAGCCACAGGCAGACATACACAAGCCCCTAAGTTTCCTGTGCCAGGACTCAGCCCAGCCCGCAGCAGGTGAGAGCAGTCGTAACACCTGGTGGGCCTCAGCCACCAGCAGGACAACAGCTCGAGACACTCTGGGCATCTTAGCCAGCACTGCAGATCAGGTCCCACTTACCAGTGAGCCAACAAAAGCGTCAGGACACAAAGACCAACTCCCAACTGTGTCAAAGGCCGGTGAACCCACCGGGAGTTTCACCTCCACCATCATACCCAACCACCTGTGTCAGGAACCCACCCACATTGCTGGCTCAGCAATCTGACAAAGCTCAGAAACTCCAGGAACTAAATAAACAATTCTGCATGTTACTAGTCACACATTAAATTAGAAAAAAGCAAAAAGGAGTAAACTTACATCTGAATATAAATAAGCAAACAGATGCAGAATGAAATTTAAGTCGACCATATTCACAAGCGATACCTGGCGTCCACAAGTGTCCCAGAGTAGGTATGAGAAACGGAATACATAACGGGAGATTTCCCAGAAGCCAGTATCAGGAGGTCAATTTTCATCACACCTTCTTAGACACAACGTGTTCCAGGAAATGCAGACGATATGCTCCTTACTGGAGAACTGCAAATCGAAATGACAAGGTGTATCCCCCTAGCAGTAGCAGAATGGACATCACCAAATACCTGCACAGGATAGATGCTAGAGCAGGGCATCCTTGGAGTGGCAGGCAATGGAAGCTGGTAACAGACTCTGCAGAGCAGGATGGAGGCTTCTCAGGGAGAGAGAGAGTCACCTGATGTCGAGCAGTAGCACTCCTGGCCAGTAAGGGACAGAACCACAGTGCTCCGCAATGCTTCAGGACGCATGCACCCCACCCGTGACTGCCGACAATTCACAGCAGCCAGGACAGAAAAGCAACAGAATGTCCATCAAGACAGGCAGGGATATAGAAGCTTAGTACAAACACACAGATGGATACAACTCCTCATGAACAAGAAATGGAATAATGTCATTTGGGACCACACGACTGGACCTGCAGAACATTATACTGCATGACCAAAATCAGAGAAAGACACATATTCTATGATAACACATAGAGGTGGAAACTAATTTAGCAAAACAAACAAACAAGAAAAAAACCCAACAGTCTGAGAGATTCACAGAGAAAAAAACAAAACCATATAGTGCCCCCAAGAGAAGGTACATGAGCAGGGAATTTCATTAGGTCATTAGGATTTAACAGGTACCCATTTATACATTTCAATAGATCATCAAAAAGGACCTAGTGTATAGCACAGGCTTCCCTGGTGGCTCAGACGAAAAGAATCTGCCTGAAATGCGGGAGACCTGGGTTTGATGGCTGGTTCAGGAAGATCCCCTGGAGGAGAACACGGCAACCGACTCCAGTATTCTTGCCTGGAGAATCCCATGGATAGAGGGGCCTGGCAGGCCACAATCCATGGGGTCACAAAGAGTCGGACAAGGCTGAGCGAGTAAGCAGTGTACAGCACAGGAAACTAAACCCCAAATCTTAACAACTATGGGGAAAGAAGCCTAAAAACAGTAGATCTCTATCTGAAACGGAACCATGTGGGTGCACAGGAAAAATAAAAACAACATGAAGAAAGCCTGCCGCCTGGTGGCTCTTTCTCGTAACTACACCGTTAATACGGTGAGGCACTGATACAGCATGTATGCAAGGACTGAGATATGGGAACGCATACCTGCCACCCAGAAATGTCCTGGCGAAGGTATGAGAAACAGAATCCACAGGAAGGCAGACTTCCCAGAAGCCAACTTCAAGAGGTCAATTTTCATCACACCCTCTCATACATAAAAACTGTCCCACCAAAATACACAAGGATCACTCCTTAGTGGAGAACTGCAAACCTGAAGGACAAAGACCTGGATCCCCTGGCAGTCAGCAGAACGGCCATCACCGAATGATTACACACTAACGATGCCGGAGGGGGACCTCGACAAACAGGCCCCTCCTACGATGCGGCCGGGAATGGACACTGCTAACAGACATCAGAAGAACGGAGGCTTCTTAGGGAAAGAAATATAGTCACCTGATAATCGAGCAACTGCACTCATAGTCAGTAAAGGGACAAAGCCGCAATGCATAAAGACTCGTGCACCCCACCCTTGACTGCGGCACGGTTTACAGCAGGCAGGACAGAAAAACAACAAAAATGTCCATCACGAGCAGCTGGGATATAGAAGCTCAGGTACAGACACACAAAGGAGTATTACCCCTCCCAAGAAAGAAATGGAATAATGCCATTTGGGGACACATGGCTGGACCAGCAGAACATAACTGGAGGAAAAAAATGTAGTATGATAACACTTAGAGGTGAAAATTCAGACTTATTAAGATAAGAGCAGCTTTACAAAACAAGAGAGACTTACACAGAGAAAGAAAAAATATGGAGCCCCAAAAGAGAAGGTGCAGGAGCAGGGAATTCATTAGGTCTTGAGATTAAAAGGTACCCAGTTATAGATTTGAAATATATCCTCAAAGAGGACCTAGTGCATAGCACAGGGAATCAGACTCCAAACCCTAACAAATCTGTGGAAAAGAAGCCTAAAAGGAGTAGATCTCTAAATATCCGAATCGGAACCACGTGGGTGCAAAGGGAAAACAGACATGACACTGTAAATCAGCTATACTTCAATATAAACTAAAAAATAAGAAATAAAATGCCTATCCTCTTACACGGGATCCTCGGGGTCCCGGTGGATACACATCCACGTGGTCCGAACAGGCTTGTGTCCGAAGGCAGGGCTGGCAGAGGGCTGAAGGAGACGCGAAGGCGGTGCCAGCAAATGACCTTGCTTGGAGCCGTCGTGCCTGGTCCTCTTTGATTGGGACCAAATCTCCAGATCCAGCGGGCACATCCCACAGCCTATTTCTCCCTAGGGCCCATCAAGGCAGGTGGATTCTGTGGACTGGAAGAGCTTCGAAAAGTCACCCGGTCTCCTCTTCTGCTGATGGGTTCCCTATCTCTAGCCTCCTTCCTTAGAGTTGCCCCTTGGAGGGCTCACAGCACCCTGCACAGAGATTTTCTAGGGGTTGACATTAACCTTGGCCAGTAGGAGAAGGGAGAGGAAAGTGAAACACGCAAGCCCTGAGTTGTGTGTTTTGCCACAGCCCACTCTCATTCACAACCCACGGGTGGGGGGAGGGAGAGGAGGGAAACTTTCATAATGACTGTGGATGCCTGAGTCTCTGACCCAGGCATGAAGAAAGCCTGCTGCCTGGTGGCCGGTTTCTTGTAACTACACCCATAGAAGAGGCACTGAGGAGTACAGCAGGTATGCAAGGACTGAGATGGGAACGCATACCTGCCATCCAGAGATGTCCCGGCGAAGGCACGAGAAACAGAATTCATAGGAAGGCAGACTTCCCAGAAGCCAATTTCAAGAGGTCAATTTTCATCACACGCTCTTATACATAAAAACTGTCCCACCAAAATACACACGTATCACTACGTACTGGAGAACTGCAAATCAAAAGGACAAAGACTTGGATCCCCTGGCAGTCAACAGGATGGCCATCACCGAATGATTACACACGACTGATGCTGGAGAGGGACCTTGACAAACAGGCCCCTCCTACGATGCGGCGGGGAATGGACACTGCTAACAGGCATCAGCAGAACGGGACAGAGGTTTCTCAGGAAAAGAAATATAGAGTCACCTGATAATCGAGCAACTGCACCCCTGGCTAGTAAAAGGACAAAAACCCAATGCATAAAGATGCACACACCACACTCTTGACGGTGGCACAGTTTACAGAAGCCAGGACAGAAAACCACCAAAAATATCCATCATGAGAGGCAGGGATATAGAAGCTTACATACAAACACACAAAGGACTATTACTCCTCCCCCAAAAGAAATGGAATAATGCCATTTGGGGACACATGGCTGGACCAGCAGAACATTATACTGCGTGAACACAACCAGAGGAGGAAAAAATACCGTATGATAACACTTGGAGGTGAAAATTCAGATTTATCAAGACAAGAGCAGCTTTGAAAACAAAAGAGACTACGGAGAAAAAAACACCATAGGGTGCCCCAAAAGAGAAGGTGCAGGAGCAGGGAATTCCATTAAGTCATTGGGATTAACAGGTACCCAGTTATAGATTTGAAATATATTCTCAAAGACAACCTAGTGCACAGCACAGGGAACTAGACTCTACAGCCTAACAAATTGTGGAAAAGAAGCCTAAAAAGGGTAGATCTCTATCTGAATCGGAATCATGTGGGTACACAGCGAAAATAAACATGACACTGTAAACCAGCTATACTTCAATATAAACTAAAAATCAAATATTAAAAAAATGCCCACCCTCTTCCCCAGGATGTTCATGGTCCCGGTGGATACACTTGGTCAGAACAGGCTTGTGTCTGAAGGCAGGGCTGGCAGAGGGCTGAAGGAGACGGGAAGGCTGTGCCAGCAAATGACCTGGCTTGGAGCCGTAGTTCCTGGTCCTCTCTGAATGGGACCACAATCTCCAGATCCAGTGGGCACATCCCACAGCCTATTTAAGGCAGGTGGATTCCGTGGACTGGAGAGCTCTGAAAATTCGCCCGGTCTCCTCCTCCTCTGCTGATGGGTTCCCTATCTCTAGCCGCTTCCTTAGAGTTTCCCCAAGTGTGGCTTACACCAAAATGCACAGGTATCTTCGAGGGTTTGGATTCACGCAGGGCAGCAGAAGGGAGAGGAAAGAAACACAGACAAGCCCTGGGCTCTGTGTTTTGCCACATTCCACTCTCATTCACAACCCAAGGAGGGGGAAAAAACTTGCAGAGTGCCTCTCGATGTCTGAGTCTGAAGAAAGCCTGCCTCCTGGTGGCCATTCTCGTAACGACACCCATAAAACAGGCGCTGAGGAGTACACCATATATGCAAGGACCGTGAGGTAGGAAGCATACCTGCCATCCAGAAACGTCCCGGTGTAGGTATGAGAAATGGAACTCATAGGAGGCCAGACTTCCAAGAAGCCAATTTCAGGAGGTGAATTTTCATCATGCCCTCTTATACACAAAACGTTTCCCAGAAAAACACACATCATATTGCTCCTTACCAGAGAATTGTAAATCAAAAGCAGTGTATTCCCTGAGTGTCAACAAAATTCCCATCACTGAACGATTACACACAATAGATGATGGAGAGGGGCCTGCACAAAAAAGAATGCTTGTACAATGTGGCAGGAAATGGAAACTGCTAACAGACATCAACAGAACAGGATGGAGGTTTCTCAGGGAAAGAAATACAGTCATCTGACAATTGAGCAATTGTACTCCTGGCTGGTAGAGGGACAAAACCACAACGCATAAAGATACACGCACCTCACCCTTGACTGCCACACAGTTTAAAACAGCCCAGACAGAAAAGCAACAAAGATGTTCATCACTAGAGGCAGGGATATAGAAGCTTAGGTACAAACACACAGAGGAATGCTCCTCCTCCTGAAAACCAATGGAATAATCCCATTTGGGGACATACGGCTGGAGCTGCAGAGCATGCACTGTGTGAACAAATCAGAGAAAGACATATATTCTATGATAACACTTAGGGGTGAAAAGTAAGATTTAGCAAAAAAAAAAAAAAAGAGCTTGAGAATACATAAGAGGCTCACAAAGGGAAAAAAAAAAAAAAATCCATATGATGCCCAAAAAGAGAAGGTGCAGGAGCAAGGAATTCCATTAGGTCACTGGAATTAACAGGTACCTGTTTATACATTTGAAGTAGATCAATAAAAAGGACCTGGTGTATAGCACAGGGAACAGGATGAAAGAAACACTGACAACTCTATGGGAAAAGAAGCCTAAAAAGAGCTGATCTCTTTCTGATACTGAACCATGTGTGTGCACAGTTAAAATCAATGCGACACTGTAAATCATTTATACTACAGTATCAACAAAAACTTAGATTAAAAAGACAATGCCTGCCCTCTTCCACGGGACCCTCGGCATCCCGGTAGACACATATCCACAGTGTGAGAGCAGGCCACTGTCCCACGCCAGGGCTGGCAGAGGGCTGAAGGATCTGGGAAGGCTGTGCCAGCAAATGACCTTAGACGTGGAGCGCCCTGTTCCCTTTGGATGGGAGCACAATCTCCAGATCCAGCAGGCGCTTCCACAGCCAAAGGCGCCTAGTGCCGCAAAGGCAGGCAGACTCTGTGGACCGGACACGCTTTGAAACGTCACCTTGTTCCACGTCTCCTGGTGCAGGCTTCTCTCTCTCTAGCCTCCTTCCTTAGAGTCACCCCAGGCACGCGTCACAGCATCCCGCACAGGGCTCCTGGAGCACTGGGATGCGCTACGGCTGAAGGAAAAGTAGGGCACAGAAAGCCTGGGCTGTGTGTTGTGAAACACTGCATTCTCATCTGGTTGGGTTCTGTGTGACCTCAGTAGCGTCCGAGTCCTTGCGACCTTATGGACTCTAGCCCACGAGGCTCCTCTGTCCTTGCAATTCTCCAGCCAAGCATACTGGAGCGGGTTACAATGCCCTTCTCCAGGGTACCTCTATTCTCATTTATGACCCAGGAAAAATAAGTTTCAGAAGGCTCTAGTTTCTTGAGTCACAGACTAGGGCATCAATAAAGCCTGCCGCCATGTGGCTGTTTCTTATAACTACACCTTTAAAACAGGCACAAAAGGGCACATCATATTCAGAAAGACTGGGAGGTGGTGAAAGATACCTGCCCTAAACAAATGTGCTGGGGTAGCTGAGAAATATAATTTATAAGAAAGCAGACTTACGTAGCCAGTTTCAAGAGGTGTATGTTCATCTCACAATTTTAAACACAAAATTGGCATACGATAATCTGCTCTATTTGGGTTGCTATTGGAGAATTGTAGATCAAAAGGACAACTAGATATATCCCCTGGCGGCACTCAGAATGGCCACCACCACAAAGTCTTCAAAGAATAAAAGCTGGAGAGGGACACTGAGAAAAAGTAACCCTCCTACCCTGCTAAAAGCAATGGAGTCTTGAAGCAGCCACTCTGCAGAAACAAATGGAGGTTACTTGAATACTAAAAATAGAGATACCTAAAGGAGATCAGTCCTGGGTGTTCACTGGAAGGACTGATGCTGAAGCTGAAACTCCAATACTCTGGCCACCTCATGGGAAGAGTTGACTTCATTGGAAAAGACCCTGATGCTGGGAAGGATTGGGGGCAGGAGGAGAAGGGGACAATGGAGGATGAGATGGCTAGATGGCATCACCAACTCGATGGACATGTGTTTGGGTAGGCCCTGGGAGTTGGTGATGGACAGGGAGGCCTGGCGTGCTGCGGTTCATGGAGTCTCAAGGAGTCGGACACAACTGAGCAACTGAACTGAACTGAGTGATCCATCAATCTCCCTCCTTGGCATATATCTGGCAGAAACCCTGGTCTAAAATGATAATGGTAGCCAAGTGTAGATCGCAGTGCTCTTTACAATGACAAACGTTAAGTTGCCATTGTCTAGTCCCTAAGTCGTGTCCAACTCTTATGATCCCATGTACTACATGGAAGTAACCTGAATATCCACTGACAGAAGAAGGGATAAGGAAGACGTTGTACATATTTCCACAGGAATCTTATTCAGGCATCGAAAAGGATGAAATAATACCATCGGCACCAACCTGAATGGACGTGAAGATTGTCATACTAAGTGAAGTAAGGCAAACAGAAAAAGAGAACTATCATCTGGAGTTGCTCACATGCAGAATCTAAGTAAGACTGATAGAGATGATATAAGTCATGAAGCAGAAAGAGATTCACAGACTTAGAAAACCCACATATGGTTACTGAATTGTAAAGGTGGAGGGCAAGGATAAATTAGGAGTTTGGGACTGACATATATAACCTACATTATTGGAAACAGATAACCAAGATGGACCTCCTGTATAGCACAGAGATTGTGCCAATATTCTCTAATAATCTGGGAAGAAACAAACTTGAGAAACTATGGATACATGCATATGTATAAAGGAAACATTCTGCTTCATATCTGGAACTAACAACACTGTTTATCAACTATACTTCAAATGAAAAATTAAAAGAAACAAATAGGACCTAAATAAAACAAAAATTTCTGCACTCCTGAAGAAACCAAAACAAAAGGAAAGATCACCCTCACAATGGGAGAAAAGATTTGTAAAGGATCAACCAAAAAGAGCTCAATCATTAAAATATACAAAGAGTTCATGCAGCTCAGTATCAATAAAAGCAAAGAATGCAACCAAATAACAGGCGGAAGACCTAAACAGACACTTCTCCAGAGAACACACGCAGAACTAAGAGGCAGGTGGAGATGCTCAACAGCTCTGATTACCAGAGGAAGGCAAATCAAAACTACAGTGAGATACCATCTCTCACCAGTCACAATGGCTATCACCAAAACATCTATGAACAACAAAAGCTGGAGTGGGCATGGGGAAACTGAGTCCTAACTGTTGCTGGGCACGTGAACTGGTACAGGCAGTATAGGGAACACTGCGCAGGTTCCGTAAGAGCTACAAGTAGAGATAGCACATGCTGCAGCAATCCCACTCCTAGGCACCTCTGCCCAAACCCATGGTGCAGAAGATACAGGCACCCCAGTGTGTTTTCAGCACTGTTTACAGTAACTGACATGGAAGCAACCTATTTTTCCATCAGCAGAATAAGGGGTAAGGAAGGTCTGATACACATGCCAAATGGAACAGTCCTCAGCCGCAGAAAGGAGTGAAATAACGCCACTGGCAGCAACGGGAATGGCCCTGGAGACTCTCATTCTAAGTGAAGTCACATAGGGAAAGACGAGTATCACCCGAAATTGCTAACGTGCAGACTCTAAAAAAAGGATGCAAATGAAATTATTTACAAAACAAAAACAGGCTCACAAACTTAGAAAACAAACTTAGGGTTATTACCAAAGGGGAAAGATGGAGGGCAAGGACAAATTGGGAGTTAGAGACTTACAATGCATTATGAGACTGAAACAGATAGCCAAGAAGGACCTGCTCTATAGCACTGTGAACTCTGCTCAATATTCTCTAAAAACTTCAGTGGGAGAAGAATTTGAGAAAGAAGAGATACATGTACATGTATGACTGAATCACTTAACTGTGCACCTGAACTAACAGAACACTGTTAAATCTACTTCAAATTAAAATGAAAATTGAAAGAAACAAATAAGATCTAATTATTCTCAAAGGCTTTTGCACAGCTGAGGAAACCATGAACAAAAGACAACGCACACAACAGGAGAAAATATTTGCAAAGATTAATCTTGAAAATATACAAAGAGTTTGCGCAGTTCAATATCAAACAAAACAAACAACACAATCTAATAATGGGCAGAAGACCTTAACAGACATTTCCCCAAAGAACACACACAGATGGCCACAAAGCACATGGAGAGATTCTCAACATTGCCAATTATCAGAGAAATGCAAATCAAAACTACAATCAGATATCACCTCACACCAATGCAAATGGTCATGATCAAAAATCTACTAGACATGGGATCTAGAACGGTCTCCTGCATATAAAAAATAAAAGAGTTGGACTGAACTAAAAAAAATCTATAAACAATAAATACTGAAGAGGATGTTGAGAAGAGTAAATTGGTACAGCAAAAAGTAAATTATGGAGGACATTATGGAAATGCCTCAAAAAAATTAAAACTAGAGCTACCAGACGATCACGCACTGCCACTCCGGGGCATCTATCTGGGGAAACTATGGGTAAAGGATATGTGTGCCCCAGGGTTCACTGCAGTGCTATTTATAATAATGGAGGAAACCAGTATGGCTCCTGACAGAGGAATGAGTAAAGCAGGGGCACATGCATACGATGGTATACATCGCCCAGCCGTTAAAAAGAAGGCATTTGCAGCAACATGGATAGATCAGGAGAGTATCCTCAGTGAAGGCCGAGAAAGACAAAGATCTGATATCGCTTATATAGCGCATCAAAAGCATGATACAAATCAAGTTTGCATCTGTTTGCAAAACAGAAACCGAATCACAGACTTAGAATGCAAACTTGCAGCTTCCAAAGGAGATGGGCAGGGGCGAGAGTAAGCTGGCTGGCTGGGATTAACATGTCCATGCTGCTATGTTTGAAACAGATAGCCAGAAAGGACCTGCTGTATAGAAAAGGGAACTGTGGTGAAATTCTGTAGTAACCTAAATGGGTGATGCACTTGGAAAAGAACAGATATATCTGTGTGACTGAGCAACTTCACTGTACACGTTCGGCTAACACAGCACTGTTAATCAACTGTGTGTGTGTGCGCTCAGCTGTTCAGTCGTCTCCAACTCCTTGTGACCCCAGTGGACTGTGGCCCACCAGGCTCCTCTGTACACTCCAATATAAAATAAATCTTAAAAAATAAATTAGAAAAATAAATAAATAAATTAGAAAAAACCAAAAACATTAGTATGACAAGAAACAAAAAACAAATGTCCAAGATGTCTCCCTATTAAAAGTGGTTAAAGAGACATTGCTGCCAGAAGTAATGCATGAGCAGTGATTTTTTCCAACCCCTGTAAGACATTTTTGGAGGAGTTGGGAATATTTAAATACGGTATATGGAAGAGTTGATACTGCTGAATTAAAACTCACTTTCTTAAGTGTGATAATGATACTGTTTTAAGTAGAAGAGAATGTTTTTAGTCTTAGGAAATGCATGCTTAATTAAGTTCTTAAGGAATGAAATGTCAAGTGTACAATTTGCTTTTAAAAATTTACAGAGAGGACTTCTCTGGCGGTCCAGTGGTTAAGAATTTGCCTGCCAATGCAGAGAACATGGATTCGCTCCTTGGCCCAGGGAAGATCCCACACGCCATGAGCAACTATGCCCATGAGCCACAACGCCTGAAGCCCGTGTGCTGCCACGAGAGGCCCCCGCACCACACCTAGAGAGTAGCCCTCCCTCGCTGCAACTAGAGAAAGCCCCCAAGCATGACCCGGTGTAGCCAAAACAAACCAAGGAATACATACTTTTTAAAAAGTCACAAAGAAGGGACTTCCCTTTTTGTCCAGTGATTAAGACTTCATCTTTCAATGAAAGGAGTGTGGGCCCAATCCCTGGGCAGGTAGCTAAGACCCCTCATGTGTCTCTTGCCAAAACTCCAAAAACGTAAAAAAACAGATGCAATATTGTAACAAATTCAATAAAGACTTAAAAAGTGGCCCACATTAAAAAAAAAAAAAAACTTTAAAAACAAAGTCAGAATAGCATCAAGAAAGTGAAAAGACATACTACAGGAGAAAATATTTCATTATTTGGTAAGAGATTTGTATCTATACTATATTTAAAAAAAAAAAACCTCTTACCTCAATAATAAAGACAAACCAATTAAAAATGGGCAAATTATCTAAACAGTTCTCCAAAGAAAATACACAAATAGCCGATAATCACATGAAAAGATACTGAATATCATTAGCCAGCAGACAAACCACGAATTAACCACTTTATACCCACTAGCATGGCTATAACAGTAATTAAAACATGAAGATACTAGGTGTTTTGGAGGATATGGTATACATACACTCCTCATACACTGTGGTGGGATTGTAAAATGGTGCAGCACTTTGGAAACACTGGCAGTTCCTCAAAAGGTTGGGCACAGAGTTACCTATAAGCCCAAAATTCCACCCCTAAGTATACACTCAGGAGAATTAGCAATGTAAGCTTGTACACAAATACTCATAATAGCCAAAAAGTGCCAACAACCAAAATGCCCATTAACTGGTGAAAGAATAAATAAAAGGCATCGTATGCATGCACTGGGACATTATTCAGCAATAAAAAGGACTGGTATACCGATGCATGCTACCATATGAATGAACTTTAAAAATGCACTAAGTGAGAGAAACCAGCCACAAAGGATCACATGTGATTCCACGTACATGAAACATCCCAAACAGGCAAAACTAATGAAAGAAGATTAATGGTTATCCACTGCTGGGAACAATGAGGAAAGAGAACAGGGAATGCCTGCTAATGGAGTAAGTTTCTTTTGAGGGTGATGAAATGTTCTGGAATTAGACAGTGGTATTGTCTGCACAACTCTATGAACATTATAAACACCACTGAACTGTCTATTTAAAATTGATGAACTATGTATCTCAAAAATACTATTTTTAAAGTCAGAGACAAAGCAAAAATGGAAAAATGTTAACTAGTGAATCCAGAGTATTGCAAGTGTTCATTCCATCATTATTTCCCCATTTCTGTAGGTTTGAAATTTTTCTTAAGAAATGAGCAAAATACTGCCAACAAAATGTGGTTTGGTAAAATCAGCACTGACCTCAAGTAACAAAAGTTTAATTTTTCAAAGGTGAGTGGATTCAGTGATGGGAAGAGCAGGATGTGACCAAAATCAATAGACAAGTTACCCAATAAATCACAAAATCTACAGTTAAGGCACTCTCACCTGGTTGAGAGGTATCAGTCCATCCCCTCTTGGCTCGTACACAATAATCCCATCTCGTATTGGGGTCCTTGACAAACTGTCCAAGATCTCTGAATAGTTCACAAAAAGACATCTGGCTGGCGCGATAAACAGTGTAGTAGAGGAGGGCAGCCCTCCATAAAAAGGGGTCTTTTCTAAACAGGACACTGTGGATACTTGCCAGTCCTTCCTCTGTGGGGTTGTTTGGCTTTAGTTCAAGTTTTTTACGGCCAGTCCAACTGTTCCATGGCTGCTGAAGGTTGTTAATACCTCGAAAATAATGTGTGCCTATGGAAAAAATAAGGCACATGAAAAGCAAGAAATGCATTCTCATTTCAATTCTTCTCCAAGAAAAGATTCTACCAACAGTTCTAAAACCAGACTGATGTATACCTAACAAACCAAAACAAAGCAGAAAATGGCCTGACCCTAATGCCTTTGGGTTTGACCGAGGACACTGCCTTCAGAAGGATTGTATTTCTCATTAGAAGAGGTATAACTTTTAAGGCAATTTATTTTCTTTTTAAGAGAAGAATTATAGACTTGATATTTGAAAAGAATCTCAGAGGTCACTTAATTCTATTCCCTCAGTTGAAGGTGGGTGAACTGGCAGATGCTTTGCTGTCTGAGCCACCAGGGAAGCCCGAACTGAAATCCAGAGGAGTTAAATGACTCTCCATTTACACAGTACCTTAAAAAATTTAATTTGAAGACACTAATATCTTCACTTTAAGTTCAAGTGACACCTAACAGTTTCATCACTTTTTGCCAAATACTACTAAGAAAAAAAAAATTAAAAAAAAAGTTGCTTGAGGTAATTTGTTATTACAACTGAGTAAGTGGAGAAGGGTGGTCGCCTACCTATTTCATGCCTCAGCATTCCTTCCAGCCAGTGCTCTCGCGCAGTGGAAACATTGATGGTCAACGTTGGACATCCATTTACTACTGTCATGGAAGCTCTGGAAAGCAGGTCCTCAGTGAGATGAACTACAATCTAAGAAGCAAAAGTTAAAATACACACATATACAAGACGAAACATAGAAGGCAGGGGGAGAAAGTTTTCACAGACAATAGACCCATAAATTAACACCTTTTTCTTTTGTTTATACCAAGAAACCAAGAAGCTGAAATGCAGAATCAATCACTTTCCTTGGAATTTTGAGCTTTGGGAACTCAAGAACCTTTACTAGATTGAAAGAAAAGTAGATAGCTATGCAGAGGACACAGAGACTGTCCCTCTGCTCTGCTCTCAAATACAGTCCCTGGGATGAAATGATGCAAGGAAGGTGCAGGAGCCTGGTCACTGCTAGGTCAACGCTTACTTTGAGACTGAACACTAGGAACTGGCCATTAATAAGAAAGGCCACTGTGGCAAGTCTCTTCCTTAATAATTTTCCTAAAGCAATTCATATACTCCCACAGCTACACAAAAATGGTAATAAGAGGAAAAATAAACTGAACACAACAATTCAATGCAACAAAAACTTAAACTTATATTTAATTAGAAATCTGGATGACTTATTCAATGAGTAAAATAATGTTGGGAAAACAAAACCTGCAGGAAAAAAAAAGAAAAACACGTAGCACTCACTGAGAGTTACAATGTTCAGTCAACTCATCATGTTCACTCATGATTTCATACCTCACCCATGCAGCCTTCTTTCATCATGTACTTCCTAACATGACTCCAGATTCGAGTTTTAGACAGCAGGCTACCACCGGTGGCCTGTTCAAATTTTTCATAACTTCCATACTTTTGTAAAGTCAGTTCCATAATATTGATGGACTGTAAAAGAAACAGAGATAAAGTAAATTGTCTCCGATTACTCTGATGTGAGTAATGAGCTATATGCTTATCATGACCTGTTCTGTGTTTACTGATTTACAAATTAAATTGTAGCTAAGCACATTTTTCTAATCCTAAAGAGTTTTCACTCATTTTCACAAGTTTTTACAAAACACTTATGTACATACTTCTTAGCATGGGATAAAGGGGCTCAAGCACTGCACACCTGTCAATATCTAACAGGCTGAGTTCTTAGTTTCTCTTGGCTTCTCTAAGACCATCTGGTGGTTTTGCAGAACTCAGAAGGTATGTCTCCTGTCTAATCGCTAGTATATAATTAGCACTTGGATAAAGAAAAAAATATTTCCAATTTTTAAGAACACACAAAAGAATCAACCATTCGTCTGTGATGATCCTATAGAACTTGAAGTTCTCCTTTGGCAGAAAACACAGTCTCAACATTACTAAAAATACTTTTTATCTATCATTCAGGGCATGATATCTACTTCTCATAGGCATGACTATCTACTTCTCATTCTTCATAAATTTTCACATGAAAAGAATATGAATGTTGAGATCTTTTTCTCTAAACAGAAATATACAGAAAGACAGACTAAGAAAAGTAAGAAAACTGGTAAAAATCACAGATGATCAGCATCTATGGGAAAGCCACCAAAAAGGTAAACATAAGAATGGAAAATGCTATTGAAAGATCTTCTGGAAAAAACATCTAGAAAATTCACGTATATATCTGATATGAATGGTGACGGAAGCTAGAAAATTCAGACACCTGTTATATTAAGTCTAAAACTTCTAGCTGTCATCAGACTAGTAAAGAGATGAAAAGTGCAACCTCTAGAGTCACACTACCTGAGCTGCCATCCTGGCTCTGCCACCTTCTGGCTGAGCAAGTTACTTATTACCAAGCTTCCTTATTAGTAAATGAGGATAACTACAATAATGTCTACTTCATGGTTCTGTTGAGAAGAACTACCAACCTCTCTAAAGCATGGTGGCAGATACAAGTAGTCAATACATCTCAATTATTACATCAGCATTGTAATCACCACCAGTCTGTCATCATTCTTTATAAATATCACCACTATAGATGACAGGCTCAACACAAAGACTACAGTAAAGCTCAGGCACTACAAGTTATAAGTAAACATATATCCCCACTGGAAAATACATATTACTAATAAACTAGGCATGAATCATCAAGTTATCGTAACAAGAAATGGCTTCAACAGGTCTGCCTGGCTTCTGTTCCCAGAGTTATCATGAAAAGCCTTGCATTTCAAATTATAGCATGTGTTCTCAGTAGTGTCAGACTCTTTGCAACCCATGGACTGAAGCCTGCCAAACTCATCTGTCCCTGGAATTGTCTAGGCAAGAATACTAGAGTGGCTTGCCATTTCCTATTCCAGGGGATCTTCCAGACCCAGGGATTGAACCCACTTCTCCTGCACTAGCAGGAAGAATTCTTTACCACTGTGCCACCTGGGAAAACCTTGGTCCAACAGCCAGAAGCATTGGAATTGTCCTGGAAACTGGTTTCAACTTCAGAATTTTGCCAGCCTCCATGATGCATGCACACTGAATCAGAATTTGCATTTTAACAACATTCCCCAGGTGATTCAGGAACACAGTAGAAAGCTAGAAGGGTCTCAGAGAATGGGAACACAGCAAATAACCCAGAGGCTAATTTACTTATCTGACAACCAGGATAATTAAAAGAACAAATTAGCATATAATTAAAAGGCCATTTTAGCAGATTAGCTAAGGTATTTGCATACACTGGTCTAAAGGTCACTGCTACTGCTGCTGCTAAGTCGCAGCAGTCCGAGTCTGTGTGACCCCATAGACGGAAGCCCACCAGGCTCCTCTGTCCCTGGGATTCTCCAGGCAAGAACACTGGAGTGGGTTGCCATTTCCTTCTCCAATGCATGAAAGTGAAAAGTGAAAGTGAAGTCGCTCAGTCGTGTCCGACTTTTAGCAACCCCATGGACTGTAGCCTACTAGGCTCCTCTGTCCATGGGATTTCCCAGGCAAGAGTACTGGAGCGGAGTGCCATTGCCTAGTCATCATTATATCAGAGTTAGAAGAAAGTGAGAAATTTTGCCTTAATTCCATAAGAGACAGAAGTGGTACTTCTATATTGGACTTACATTTAGACC
This sequence comes from Ovis canadensis, assembly GCF_042477335.2. Lineage (NCBI taxonomy): Eukaryota > Metazoa > Chordata > Mammalia > Artiodactyla > Bovidae > Ovis > Ovis canadensis. The sequence goes on along the minus strand of NC_091248.1, from coordinate 75,813,695 downwards.
TAAAAAAAGCTAAAGAATTTTTATTATAACTTGTGCTTATAAGTTTTTAAAAGTATCTACTTAATTTAGGAAAAATTAGCTTTTCTAGCATATGCTTACTCAGTAGGAAAATATTATCTGGTTACTATTACAGCAGATACAAAACAGTCTAAAGAATTTAGAAAAACTTAAATACAGGTGATCCTAGTTATCACCAACAAATGGTACTTAATAGACGGCTACTAAGAATTCACACAGTAAGTATTCATTTCTATTCATAATAGGGAACACAGATTTAGTTGAAAATTTATCAAAAACAGAAGCAGAAGATATTAAGAAGAGGTTGCAAGAATACATAGAAGAACTGTACAAAAAGATCTTCATGACCCAGATAATCACGATGGTGTGGTGTGATCACTCACCTAGAGCCAGACATCCTGGAAAGCAAAGTCAAGTGGGCCTTAGGAAACATCACTACGAACAAAGCTAATGGAGGTGATGGAATTCCAGTTGAACCATTTCAAATCCTGAAAGATGATGCTGTGAAAGTGCTACACTCAATATGCCAGCAAATTTGGAAAACTCAGCAGTGGCCACAGGACTGGAAAAGATCAGTTTTCATTCTAATCCCAAAGAAAGGCAATGCCAAAGAATGCTCAAACTACCGCACAATTGCACTCATCTCACACGCTAGTAAAGTAATGCTCAAAATTCTCCAAGCCAGGCTTTAGCAATACATGAACCATGAACTTCCAGATGTTCAAGCTGGCTTTAGAAAAGGCAGAGGAACCAGAGATCAAATTGCCAACATCCACTGGATCATCGAAAAAGCAAGAGAGTTCCAGAAAAACATCTATTTCTGCTTTATTGACTATGCCAAAGCCTTTGACTGTATGGATCACAATAAACTGTGGAAAGTTCTTCAAGAGATCGGAATAAGAGACCACCTGACCTGCCTCTTGAGAAATCTGTATGCAGGTCAAGAAGCAACAGTTAGAACTGGACATGGAACAACAGACTGGTTCCAAATAGGAAAAGGAGTACGTCAAGGCTGTATACTGTCACCCTGCTTATTTAACTTCTATGCAGAGTACATCATAAGAAATGCTGGGTTGGAGGGAGCACAAGCTGGAATCAAGATTGCCAGGAGAAATATCAATAACCTTAGATATGCAGATGACACCACCCTTATGGCAGAAAGTGAAGAACTAAAGAGCCTCTTGATGAAAGTGAAAGAGGAGAATGAAAAGGTTGGCTTAAAGGTCAACATTCAGAAAACTAAGATCATGGGATCTGGCCGCATCACTTTATGGCAAATATGTGAGGAAAGAGTGGAAACAGTGGCAGACTTTATTTTTCTGGGTTCCAAAATCACTGCAGATGGTGACTGCAGCCATGAAATTAAAAGACGCTTACTCCTTGGAAGGAAAGTTATGACCAACTTAGACAGCATATTCAAAAGCAGAGACATTACTTTGCCAACAAAGGTCCATCTAGACAAGGCTATGGTTTTCCCAGTGTCATGTATGGATGTGAGAGTTGGACTATAAAGAAAGCTGAGTGCCGAAGAATTGATGCTTTTGAACTGTGGTGTTGGAAAAGACTCTTGAGAGTTCCTTGGACTGCAAGGAGATCCAACCAGTCCATCCTAAAGGAGATCAGTCCTGGGTGTTTATTGGAAGGACTGATGTTGAAGCTGAAACTCCAATACTTTGGCCACCTGATGTGAAGAGCAGACTCATTTGAAAAGACCCTGATGCTGGGAAAGATTGAGGGCAGGAGGAGAAGGGGACGTCAGAGGATGAGATGGTTGGATGGCATCAGCGACTCGACGGACATGGGTTTGGGTGGACTCTGGGAGCTGGTGATGGATAGAGAGGCCTGGCATGCTGCAGTTCATGGGATCGTAGAGTCAGATGCGACTGAGCGACTGAACTGAACTGATCCTGAAAAAGTGCCCTAACAAATATAAGATTAAAAAATTACATTGGCAGTTTAACAACAGTAGGGAAACCTTGTTCCTATCAACTAACTATTACATATATCAAAGAAAGAATAAAAATAGTGGGAGCTTTTTTGGAGAAGGGATGTAGTTTTTCTCTCCAAATGCCATACAATAGCACATCACTTCTTTCACTGCATGACTACATGCAGCAACATGGTAGCAACCCTATATGGGAGCTACACAGATGGTCCCAAAAGCTTAGCTGAATATGTCATATTCAATCATTCTTCACTGAAGTGTCCATCCTGTTGTCATCTCTAGACTTTTTTTTTTATTAGTTTTCAACTGGTTCAACCTAGACACATTTGTCAGTGATCACACAGATTTCTAATATCCTTCACTGACTTTCCAATCCATTTGCATTAGACTCCGAAATAGAGACAGTGGTTGGATAGGTGAATAAATTCAAGTTTTAAGAGACAAGTCAGCAGTGTTCAGTGGTTACTTCATCAGTGAGTACTGTTGTGTGACAAGAATTTCTGCTTCGTTATGCAACCTCCTACAGGCCACACAGATTTTACAAGTATGATTTCAACTTTGTAAAAAAGAAAAGGCAATAAGCAATTTTAAAAGGCACAAAGAAGCCTGAAGGATACACCCAAATGCTACGTGATATGATGTCCATCTTTGGGAAAGGGTAATGTGCTACACTGATGTTTGTTTGCACTTTACAGGACTTGTTTAAACTGTTTACAATTTGCAAAGGAAAAAAATAATTTTTTCTAGTTTCCCTGAGGTATGGTTGACAAAAATTGCATAATGATGTGTTTAAGGTATATAATGTGATGATTATATATATACACACACACACACACAGTGGAATGAATACTACAATCAAATTGATTTACAAATCCATCACCTCACATATGCAGTGGGAACATCTAAGATCTTAGCAAATTTCAACTATAAAATATATTATTATTACCTATAATCATTATGCTGTATTTTAGATACCCAGGACTTATTACAAGTTTATAACTGAATTTTGGTACCCTTTGATCCACACCTTGCCACAAGCTTTTATTTTTTAAAACAGGGGAAAAAAAAGTTCATCCTTTCCCCCTAGAGCTCAGAGAATCAATATCTATACCACTTTGAGAATCAAACTTTCACATACCTTCACATGGTTAATACTTTTAAGAGGCAATAAATTTCATGTCAAATCTCTTTTCTCCATTAATATCATTTAAGTTAATCAGAAAACTGCATCTCCCAATATTATTTGATGGGAGATTCAAACAAGCATCAGGGAATTCCCCAATCACCACTTTCAATTTGTCATTCAGAATATCCCTTTCCTATCTTCAAATATATCGCCACCACTTCTTTAACTTCCAATGACATTCAAGTATTAAAAGGAAAAAAGTTCAAGTTAATTTAACCAATTTAAAACATAAATCACATATCTAATTAAAGATTTTTCACCTCCCCTAGGCAAGGCCTGGTCTGGGGCCTAAAGAACTTTCACTAGGAAAGGAAAGCATAATCAGTGATTTGAGTCCTCCTAATAAGAAGCACAAGCTGGAATCACGATTGCCAGGAGAAATACCAATAACCTCAGATATGCAGATGACACCACCCTTATAGCAGAAAGTGAAGAGGAACTAAAAGCCTCTTGATGAAAGTCAAAGAGGAGAGTGAAAAAGTTGGCTTAAAGCTCAACATTCAGAAAACTAAGATCATGGCATCTAGTCCCATCACTTCATGGCAAATAGATGGGGAAACAGTGGAAAAGTGTCAGACTTTATTTTTTGGGGCTCCAAAATCACTGCAGATGGTGACTGCAGCCATGAAATTAAAAGATGCTTACTCCTTGGAAGGAAAGTTATGACCAACCTAGATAGCATATTGAAAAACAGAGATATTACTTTGCCAACAAAGGTCTGTCTAGTCAAGGCTATGGTTTTTCCAGTGGTCAGGTATGGATGTGAGAGTTGGATTGTGAAGAAAGCTGAGCGCTGAAGAATTGATGCTTTTGAACTGTGGTGTTGTAGAAGACTCTTGAGAGTCCCTTGGACTGCAAGGAGGTCCAACCAGTCCATTCTAAAGGAGATCAGCCCTGGGTGTTCTTTGGAAGGAATGATGCTGAAGCTCCAGTACTTTGGCCACCTCATGCGAAGAGTTGACTCATTGGAGAAGACTCTGATGCTGGGAGGGATTGGGGGCAGGAGGAGAAGGGGACAACAGAGGATGAGATGTCTAGATGGCATCACTGACTCGATGGACATGAGTTTTAGTGAACTCTGGTAGTTGGTGATGGACAGGGAGGCCTGGCGTGCTGCGATTCATGGGGTTGCAGAGTCGGAGACGACTGAGCGACTGAACTGAACTGAATCTCTCCCCCATTTCCCTTGAGCATATTGAATATTCAGTACTTTTAATACATTATGTGGCTCAGCGGGTACAGAATCTGTCTGCAAATGTAGGTGACACTGGAGACGTGGGTTTGATCCCTGGGTCGGGAAGATCCCCGTGAAGTAGGAAATGGCAGCCCACTCCAGTATTCTTGCCTGGAAAATGCCCTGGACAGAGGAGCCTGGTGGGCTACAGTCCATGGGGTCACAGAGAGTCGGACATGACTGAGTGAGTGGGCTGTTTGTGTGTGTACCGAATATAGTCAGTATATGGAAGGAGGAGTGAACAATTCCTGTATAACTGGTTCAGCTGTGGTCCTTCTCCCTTGACTATAATGCTACGGCAGGCCTTTTGTAGAAGGTGCCTCCACTGCACAGCTACTGACCAACTTCCTCCAACAGAATCTATCCAAGAAGCCCCCTTGAAGTGGACCACTACCAAAACAACTTTTTACGAAATTTAAAAGCACAACAGACCTTAATCAAAAAACAAGAAAAAATTTCAAGGAAACAACCCAACCTGGCATGTAAAAGAAAATGACCAACATACAAAGCCTAAAATCAGCAGAAGTAAGGAAAGAATAAAGATTAGGGAGGGCTTCCCTCGTGGCTCAGACAGTAAACAATCTGCCTGCGATGCGGGATACCCAGGTTCGTCCCCTGGGTCAGGAAGATCCCCTGGAGAAAGGAATGGCAACCCACTCCAGTATCCTTGCCTGGAGAATCTCATGGACAGAGGAGCCTGGTGGGCTACAGTCCATGAGGTCACAAAGAGCAGGACACAACTGAGTAACTAACTCTTTCAAAATTCTAAAGGGAGGGGATAATAAGCTTTTAATAACAATGATAATAATTATAACCCCTCCTTCCTAGAAAATCATTATCATTCAGATAGCCCTTGCACTGGAAAACCAAGGCAACTTGACATGACTGAGCAACTGACACTTTCTCTTTCTTCACACTCCCTAGTGACTCAGTGGTGAAGAGTCTTCCTGCCAATGCAGGAGATTCGAGTTCAATTCCTAGTCTGAGAAGATCCCACACGCCTTGGAGCTAAGCCCGTGCATCACAACTATTGAACCTATGCTCCAGAGCCTGGGAACTGCAACTCCTGAGCCCACATGCTCAACTCCTGAGCCCACATGCTCAACTCCTGAGCCCACACTCTGCAGAGCCTGTGCTCCACAACAAAAGCAGCCACAACGAGAAGCCCACGCACAGTGCAGGCCCCACCTGCCACAGCCAGAGAAAAGCCTGAGTGGCAATGAAGACCCAGCACAGACAAAATACATAGAATTAAAAAATAAAGATTAGGGAGGAAATAAAATAGATACTAAAAACAATAGAAAAAAATCAACAAAAACAAGAGCTGGTTCTTTAAAAGGGTAAATAAAATTAACCTCTAGCCAGAAGAAATGAGAGAGTACCCAAACAAAAGAAGAAATGAAAAAGGAGAAATCTTGAGTGATACTACAGAAATACAAAAAACCATAACAGAATTCTATGAACAATTACATGGCAACAAATTTGACAACCTAGAAGAAATGGACAACTTTCTAGAAACATACAGCCTGCCAAAACTGAATCAAGAAAAATAATTTGAAGAGATGGATCACTAGAAGTGAAATGGAATCTGTAATCATAAAAAGAAGCTTCCTACAAATCGAAGTCCAGGACCAGATGACTTCACAGGTGAAGTCCACCAATCGTACAAAGAAGAACTAATACCAGTTCTTCTCAAACTCTTCCAAAAGATTGAAGTGGAGGAACATTCCCAAAGACATTCTATGAGGCCCCCATCACCCTGAACCAAGACCAGACAAAGACACTGCCAAAAAAGAAAATTACAAGCCAGTATCTTCAATGAATATAGATGCAAAACTTCTCAACAAAATATTAGCAAACCAAATCACAACAACACATAAAAAAAGATCACACACCATGACCAAGTGGGATTCATCCCCAATTCACAAGGACGGTTCAGCATACACAACATCAACCACATTACACCACATTAACGAAAGTAAAAAACCACATGTATCTCAATAGATGCAGAAAAAGCACTTAACAAAATTCAACATCCATTCATGATAAAAACTCTTACCAAAGCAGGAACAGCGGGAACATATCTCAACATAATAAAAGTCATTTATGACAAGCCCACAGATAATATAATACTCAACAGTGAAAAGCTAGAAGCCTTCCCACTAAAATCTGGAACAAGTTAAGGATTCCCACTCTCACCACTTCTCTTCAACACAGTATTGGAGGTCCTAGCAGCAATCGGACAAGAAAACGAAGGAAAGGTATCCAAATTGGAAAGGGAAAGATAAAATTGTCACTATATGCAGATGATATGATACCATAAATAGAAAACCCTAAGGACTTCACACAAAAACTAGGCAAAACATTCTCTGACATAAATCATACCAATATTTTCTTAGGTTAGTCTCCCAAGGAAATTGAAACAAAAGCAAAAATAAACAAATGGGACATAATCAAACTTACAAGCTCTTGCACAGTAAAGAAAACCGTTTTTTTAAAAATGAAAAGATAACTTATGGAAGAAAAATTTGCAAATGATGCAACGGACGAGGTTGTAATCTTAAGATGTATAAATAATATCCCATACAACTCAACAATAAAAAACCCAGTCGAAAAATGGGCAGATGACCTTAATAGACATTTCCCCAAAGAAGACATACAGATGGCCAGCAGGCACATAAAAAGATCCTCAACACCACTAATTATTAGAGAAAAGCAAATCAGAACTACAATGAGGTACCACCTCACACTGGTCAGAATGGTCATCATTTAAAAGTCTGCAAATAACAAATGTTGGAGAGGGTATGAAGAAAAGGGAACCCTCCTATGCTGTTGGTGGGAATGTAAGTTGGTTCAGTCCAAGGAAAGAAGTATGGAGGTTCCTCAGAAAACTAAAAAGAGAATTGCCACATGATCCAGCAATCCCACTCCTGGGAATATAACTGGACAAAACTATAATACAAAAAGATACACGCACCCCTATGTTCATAGCAGCATGGTTCACAATAGCCAAAATATGGAAACAACTTAAATGTCCATCAACAGATGAATGGATAAAGATGGTGTGTTACATATACACAATGGAATACTACTGGGGCATAAAAATGAACACTAATGTCATTTGTAGCAACATGGAAACAACTAGATGATCATACTAAGTGAAGTCAGAAAGAGAAAGACAAATAGCATATGGTGGTAGTGGTTTAGTCACTAAGTCGTGTCCGACTGGTCTGTGGCCCCATGGACTATAGCCTGCCAGGCTCCTCTGTCCATGGGATTTCTCAGGCAAGAATACTGGAGTGGGTTGCCATTTCCTTCTCCAGGGGATCTTCCTGACCCAGAGACTGAACCCACGTCTCCTGCATTGCAGGCACTAGCAGGTTCTTTAGCACTGAGCCATGTGGAAAGCCCCATATTACATATGATATCACTTATATGTGGAATCTAAAATGTAGAACAAATGAACCTATCTATAAAAGAGAAACAGACTCAGAGAAAACAGACTTGGGCTTGCCAAGGGGGAAGAAGGGCAAGAGAGGAGGACCAGGAGTTTCAAGAAATGGTGCTGGGATAACTGGATATAAATAAAAGAATAAAATCGGACCCCTACCACATATCACATACAAAAATTAACTCAAAATGTATCAAAGCTACACACAAAACTCTTAGAAGAAAGCATAGGCACACATTTCATGACCTTGTATTAGGCAGTGGCTTCTTAGATATGACACCAAAACATCAACTAACGAAACAAGTAAGCTGGACTTCATCCAAATTAAAAGCTTTTATGCTTCAAAGGTAAGCAAGAAAGCAGAAAGACAACTCACAGAATGGGAGAAAAGTTTACAAATTTCATATCTGAAAATGACATATGTAAAATATATTAAGAATTCCTATAACTCAATAATAAAAATACAAATAATCCAATTTAAAAAGTGGGCAAAAGATCCAAACACAGTTCTCCAAAGAAGATATACAAATGACCAATAAGCTCATGAAAAGATGCTCAACACCATTAGTCATCAGAGAAATACAAATTAAAACTACAATGATATATTACTTCACACCCACTAGAATAGCTATAAAAACAAAAACGAGTTGACCAAAAAAGAAGAAAAGAGTTGACAATGATGTGGAGAAACTGAAACTCATACACTGTTGGTGGGAATGTAAAAATGATGCAGTATTTTGGAAAAGTTTTCCTTAAAAGTTTAGACACAGTTCCCATATGACCCATTATATATGATCTCTGATCTCCTACCATATGACCAACTACCATATTATCTACTATTAATACTAGGTATATACCCAGGATGACCAAGATCATGTTCACACAAAAATCTGGACACAAATGTTCATCGCAGCATTGTTCATAATAGCCAAAAGTTGGAAACAATCTAATTATCAACTGATGAATGGACTAATACAATGTGATGTCTATTATCCAATAATAAAAAGTACTGAAACATGCTATGATATGGACTAATATTGAAAACAGGCTAGACATGCTAAGTAAATGAAGCCAGTCACAATGAACCATGTACTGTGTGACTCCATTTATCTGAAATGTCTGGAACAGTTAAATCCACAAAAAGAAAAATAGACTGATGGTTGTCTAAGGCTGGGTGGGGGTGGGAGTGTTGGCGAGAAATAGTGAGTCACTTCTAATGAGTACAGGGTTTCCTTTTTCAGGTGATAAAATGTTCTCAAATTTGATAGTGATAATGACTACATAATCCTAAGCATATTGACAATCACTTAACTGTACACTTTAGATGGATTAACTACATGGCATGTGAATTATATTCATAAAGCCATCATTTAAAAAGCAAATAGTAATCAAACAGCACAGTATAATATTTAAACCACTAATTCAGAAAATGAAAAATCTCTGTAGAAAACTTACAGCACTATCTCATATGATATAGCCAACTTTCTGAAAAATCTCAACACTGTTGAATGATCTACTTTTGGTTTACTTGCTGATTCTGTTGCTGTTTAGCAATTTGGAAATCTCATCATCAGTCAAAAGCCACTTCAACAGTCATGTGCTAAAAACCCATTTCCCTTTTCAAATGCAGCTCTCACTCAATGAAAAGCTATACACAACAGGGACACTAATACAAGCCTTGCTGACACTGTGGAAAGTCTAGAAGTCAAAAGACCTGGTTTTATGTTGGTGCCCTACCTTTTACTGACTGCGTGATCTTAGCTCTGGCATTTCACCTTTCAGGTTTAGTTTCTTCAACAGCAAAATGGAGATGAAAATCTTTGCCCTACTTACCTAATAGGGTTGGTGTGAGGATGAAATTAGAGATAGACACAGAGACTAAAAGAGGGGAGGGAGAGAAAGAGAACTTGTTTGTCGTCTGTTTCCCAAATGACTGTGGGCTTCCCCGGTGGCTAAGTGGTCAAGAACCTGTCTGCTGACATGGTTTGATCCCCGGGTCTAGAAGATTTCCTGGAGGAGGAAATGGCAACCCACTCCAGTATTCTTGCCTGGGAAATTCCACGGACAGAGGGGCCTGGCAGGCTACAATCAATGAGGTCCCAAAAGAATAGGACATGGCTTAGAGACTAAACCACAGAGGAAACAGAAGAGTATCCTTATATACCAGTGTTTTTAGAAACACTGTGCTGTCCCCCCAAAGAAACATACGTGCCCGATGAACTTGACCCTGAGTCACAAATTTGGATCTACTGTTTGTAGAGTATTTCATTGAATTTCTAGCATACCATTAATAACATCTTTCATTCATTCATCTTTATGGTTACTTTCTTTCTGCCAATCCCTGCTTTTATGTTTATATTTTAGAATCTTTTAGAATCTAATTCCAAGCCTGGCCATTAGACTGACAGAGATTACACTGAAATTTACATAGTTTAATAATATTCTGTTGGATAGATGAATAAAATTTTGTGAAAACACAGAAAGGTAAACTGTAGTGGGGCCCTAGAGGAAACAGATGATATTCCAGGTAGAGGGGGATGATATTGTCAAAAGCATACACAAAGCAAAGAAAATGAAATACAGAGCTTTCAGGCTAGACAGGCACCAGGAAACTCATTTATTTAGTGCCACGAACTAAATGAGACTGGAAATCTAAATGAGCTTTTCAATCTAAATGAGATTTTGATTTTGAGATTTTCAATCTCTGTGAGATTCTGGGAACAGTTGAAATAAATAAAATACACTTTTATAAAAGAGGTTAGTCTCGTGGTAAAGGCAAAAAAAGAAACTTAAGGATGATAACAGAGTGATACATTTCATGACAGATAATCTGCATGAGATGCTGTGGGAGTCCAGAGCTGACTTTGGAAACCTAAGCCTGAGTGAGATCAGGAACCAAGAAAGACCTGCAGGCCATGGTAAAAATTCTGGACTTTATCCTGAATTATGAGCAGCTCTGAAGTTTTGCAGGAAGGAAAGTGACACAATCAGATTTGTACCTTAGACACTGACAGTAGTGTGGAGAGCAGGAGAACCTGCATTTGCCAATAATTCAGTTTTCTGTAAGATAGATTGTTAAACTGTGACCAGATTATAATAAAAAGAAAAATATTTGGATAAATTATATTCTACATATGCAGAACCCAGGAAATAGATCCGAGACACTGAGTCTGCCTTAAATGAAGGAACAAGTGAAAGAACACAGAGGACAAAGAAAACCGTCACCTACAGCCTTCCCCTCAATCCCCTTCTGCCCCTTCTGTCTTCAGGGTTAGGGGAAGTTTGGATGTATACAATGTTAAGTGGGAGAGTGAGAGGGTAAATGCTACCAAGAGAAGATATCTGTAAACAGTACAAATTAGTACTGCAAACTCTTCTTTCACTACCGACAAGGAAGAAGTAGATATTCAAGCTGTTTTGGAGAAAAGAATTTAAGATAAGAACCTGAGATTGCAGGTTAGGCAAGTTTTCAAAGGCACGTCAATGAAGTGTTGTTTCAATGAGTCATCAAGGTCATACCTTCTTCTAAAGACACACAATCTGATTGGGGTGTTTCCATCTCTGTAAGAAAATCTTCCTTGATACTAGGTTAAGAAATGACCTTACGTCTCCAATCTAATACACAAAACTACTATGAGAGGTACTAAACTCAAAACAATCTTTTAACTTTAATGAATCTGGAAGAAGGCTTGTGATTTGCTCAACAAAAAACTGTGTCACCTAAGGAGAAGTATAGTTTAAAGAAGGCTTGCTTTTCCCTCCCCCTTTATAGTCTGGACAACTTGAGGTCTACCAACACAAAATACCTTAATACTAATACAATTAAAACATGGCCTCAAAGAAATTTTATATCAAGACATATTATCAGTGAAGATATTTGATTTCCAATGGTGTTATTTCTACCAAAAAAGGAAAATGAACACTTGCTTGTTTTAGAACACTATGTCATTTTATGTATTATGCATGCACTTTATCTAACAATAAATTACCTATTCCATTTTCACTATAAACTCCAAAAGCAAGACATTTTCTGAGGACCACATTTAAAAATCTTTATGCTATCACTGGCCTCAAAACAGAGCTTATGTGTAATAGATCTGGTCAATCAGAGGTGGCAAACAGGCAACCCAAGGGATGACTGTGGCCCACAAACAGGTTTTCATTGGTTTGAACAACTTTTTTTTTTCTTTAAATTAGTTGTCAACATTTACAAATTGGAAGACTTTGTATAAAATTCAAGTTATCTATCTTCTCTTACAATTTCTGAGGATATGATACACTAGACCCCAGCTGCTATCTGGTTTCCAGTTGCCTACAGTGCCCAGACAACTCCCTGCAATCATTTATGATCCTTGCTCAGATCCTACACATGTGACTCTAGCTGTATAAAGTCTGCTAACCAGGAAGAAAAAAAATCAGAATTTATTTCCTAGCATAACGAAGCTGGGCTTCCCTGATAGCTCAGTTGGTAAAGGATCTGCCTGCAATGCAGGAGACCCCAGTTCGATTCCTGGGTTGGGAAGTCCACTGGAGAATGGATAGGCTACCCACCCCAGTATTCCTGGGCTTCCCTTGTGGCTCAGCTGGTAAAGAATCTGCCTGCAATGAAGGAGACCTGGGTTTGATCTCTGAGTTGGGAAAATCCCCTGGAGAAGGGAAAGGCTATCCACTCCAGTATTCTGGCCTAGAGAATTCCAAGGACTGTATAGTCCATGGGGTGGGTCGCAAAGAGTCGGACACAACTGAGCAACTTTCAGTTCACTTCATAATGAAGTTGGTCCATCTAGATACTTACTTTGAATATCTGAACTCTATAAATGAAAACGCAATGGTATTCCACAGAATGTTAAGCATTAAGTTATTTCAATGGAGGAAAAAAGTTGGAATTCTTTTCTCTAACTACCTCTGAGATTTTATGATAACTCTATCAAGCTACCTTTGATAGCATGGACCATTAACTTTCATTTACTTCAAGAACTATATTTAGGATACTCTAATTACATAAGCAGAACAGCTTTTTTTCAGTTAGGCAGATATAGAATATATTAATTCCAAGTAATATCCTAACTCTTAAATAATATGGTTATGATGGAAGTGGTCTTTTTGAGAGACATCAAATACCTTTAAAAAATCAATTGTTTTTTGCAGCTTGCTTTCTCAACTGGTACTGTTTCACTCGTGGACATAGCTTTTTATAAGAATTACAAGTTTGTGTCACTCTTAATGTTTTGTTACTACCAATATGCCTGCACTTGGTAACACTATGACTTTGTACTCAGTCTCCAAGCTGTTGGAACCCCTGTCTGCTCTGAGGTATACAGTTCCTTTCCTGATGACTACTCTCCTTTCCAGAAGGTGCCTTGTCTGTGCTTTCCCCTCAAGATGCTGCTGGACTTCTGGTGACAAGAGCCAATTTTACAATCCAATAATGTTAAGCGTAATACCTTCCTACTAAGTTTCAGGTTCTCACATTAAAAATTTTTGCCCCCATACTACATACTCATGTAAACATGGTTGCCAGAGAGTCAGTAAGGAATTTACATTTTCCTAAAGATACGTTGTGAGGTTTAATGAGAAATTCACATGAATTTAATATAAAATATAGATTTGCTCACACCCTGATTTCCTTGGTTATTCTCTTCCCATTTCTGCTGTTAGGCTACATTCTCAGTAACCTTAGTTTAAAAAGCATTCTTTAGAATTGTCAAGTTGAACACACATTGTAGAAAGAACAACTGCATTGAAGTGGTTTTTTTCCACTAGGTTTTGCACTTAGAGAAACAAATCTCACTTACTTGTAAAGTTAATTTTAGCAAACCAAAATATTTGCCAATTATGGGTTGAGTTAATAAAACACTGATATCAGAAGTAAAAGAATCTTCAGTTAACACAGCAGGCAGAAACTGAGCTTTTCTGTGATTAACACGTGATGTGGAAAGATAGTTAGACATTTTAGCAAAATACATGACACAACTGAATACATAAGGACCTGAAATGGAATCTTTAAGTGAGCAGCCATAGAATTTTGTGGGCTGGAACTTAGGTGTGTGGTCCTAGAAAGGGCTCTCAAGGATCACTGAGTCCATTCCCCTCTATATATGAGGAAAATGAAGCAGAGACTGCAATGTTTACATGAGTATATAGTATGGGTGCAAAAATTAAAAGCAGAAACATTCTGCACCACAGTGTACAAGAAAAACTTCAGAGAGCGGGTCTACCTCTCCTCTAGGAAGAGCAAGAGTCCTAAAAATCAGTCATAAGTCAAAGAATACTTTTTTAGAGAAGGCAATTCTTCAATTTCTTAATTTATATGTCTAATAAACCTCTTAAGACAGTGATTCTTATAAATAGCTATAAGATCCATTTCACTATTGGCTAAGAGGGTTATGTTTCAAAATACTGAAAAGATTAACATTTATGGAGTGCTCTGATATGCTAAGATGGAAAGATGAAAAAGACATTTTACTGTATGTTTTTTACGTCATTTTTTTTACAAATATATCTACACATTTCTTCTAGTAATTACAAGCCCTTACCACCTGTTCTTCATTCATACTGCTGCTGCTGCTAAGTCGCTTCAGTCGTGTCTGACTCTGTGAGACCCCACAGACGGCAGCCCACCAGGCTCCCCTGTCCCTGGGATTCTCCAGGCAAGAACACTGGAGTGGGTTGCCATTTCCTTCTCCAATGCATGAAAGTGAAAAGTGACAGGGAAGTCACTCAGTTGTGTCCGACTCTTCGTGACCCCATGGACCGCAGCCCACCAGGTTCCTCCATTCATGGGATTTTCCAGGCAAGAGTACTGGAGTGCGGTGCCACTGCCTTCTCCATCATTCACACTAACATTCTTCAATACTTAACCCCACACCCCATCTTTCCTAACTGCATCTTCTCCTCCAGTGGTTACAAGATAAGATGCCTGGAACCAAATCGAAGGTTTCAAAGAGTTTTCTTCTTTATAAATCACTTCAGTGGATTATTTTCGCTTAGATGGTGGATGTTAAACATCACTTCCTTCTACAACCTCCACTTCCATTAATATGGATAATCGAAAACCGATTGTATTGGCAAATAACAACTGTTTGTGGCTTTTTCTGTTGCTGTGTTTTCCACTTACTATGGCTAGTGAAGCAGCATCACAGCAGGAAAGCTAAGATGACTGCCTTGATGAGAACTATTCGAGAAGGAGGGAGCAGGGAATAATCTTGCCATTTTATCCAATCCATACCAATGTTTCCCTCCATTAATATGGATAATCAAAAACTGATTGTATTTGCAAATAACAATTATTTTGAAAAATGTAATGCCTTAGAAAAACAATGGATATACTACTTCACTGAAGACATTTTGAAAGTTCAATTATTTTGTTTCAGTTGAAAATAACTTAAATTTTATTTTAACCCTCTTGTCAATTCTCAGTTGTGTATACTTCACATGAAATAGAAAGGAAACAGAAGAAATGCAATGAGGACAGTGGTCAACAGAGAAAAGGTATATATTGTGGGAGCTGCAGAATCCCATGGACAGAGGAGCATGGCGGACTACAGTCCTTAGGGCCACGAAGACTCAGACACAACTGAAGCAACTTAGCACACATGCATGTGGGAGCTGTAAATGTTTCTGCTTTTTCCCTGGCAGAGTCAAAGGGGCATGGGGAGAGAAGTCAGTCATCTACAATGCTATGACAGCCTTTGGGGGCACTCTGTACTTGCTTCTTTCAATTTACTCAGTTTACAGTCTAGGCACCCAGGTTTAACCTTGCTACTCTTTCCAAGGCACTAAACGACGATTTATTATGGAGTTGAAACTGCAGCTGTAGCTGGAAGATGGGGATGGGTGCCGAAACAGCAGAAGGTAAACACTCATCTTAAAGCTTCACAAAAAATCAGCAACTAATAATCACTCTTTCACAGGTGGGCCCAAGCTCAGTTTGTAAATAGCAACCCCTGAAACTGTGCCATACAATGGTCCTTTACAAAGCTGTAAGAAGCCAGACCTTATAACTCACCAGGAGTCTCAAACTGACAACGACTATAGCCCAGAGATGTTTTACTTGAGCAATACTGAGCTTTATTATGTTTTTCTTTTAGTATCGAGTTTTGTATTCTTTTTTCTAAAATCTGAATGTAAATGCCCTAAAAAAAAAAAAAAATTAACCTAAGCCCATTTCTTACATCCTGTAAAGTCTGCAGGAAACCAGAAGTAGCCTTAAAAGAATCCTTTCACAATGAAGTCACAGGATGCAATTAACTTCTCCAGCAATTGAGTTGTAAAGAACATGTAAAGACTGGTCTACTAATGAAACTGATTACACATTCAATTCCCAAGATTTTTTTTATCATAGGCTAGTCACATAAGCACCCCTATGCCTAGAAAATCTAAAATTCCAGGCTCCCAAAAGGAAAAGAGGTATTCAATAACATACTGTTTGTACAATGAGGCATGGCAAGCTCCTCTTACCACTTAGGGAAAGTTTATTTCAGTATAGGAAACTGTTCAACAGACAAGTTCCCAGACACTAGGCTCCAATTAATCTTGCAACAAAGGCTTTCTAATGATGGTAGTCTCAGGCCTATTCTCTTAACTCCTCTTACGTATCTTTACCATTTCTTCCTTGACAGCCAGCGGGGTAGCCTCAATCCAGGGTCTTTACCCAGCACCTCAAAGCCTTCCTTCTCCCCCCATTTTCTAATCACTTATGATCCCCACTGCTCCAGCTTTACTAACAAGAACATAATTCAAACTTTAATTTATAAGCCAAACAAAAGTTAACTTATTTTGCCTATGTTATTAAACTATCACTCGACCAATCAGGGCTTCCAGCTAACAGGATACTAGCCATGATCTACAATGAGATATGATTCCAGTTAGAGTGGGAAATCAGTGACTTAAGCTACCCACTGGCTTTATCATATAAACATGTAATTTTCATTTGACTGCTGGACATACTGCCGAGGATTCCTATCATTGCCCTGAAGACCCTTCCCATCTTGTTCAATAATGTGCTGGGTGTGAAGCCATTATGGGTTTGATACCTAGGTTTTCCAGGATGGTCAGCCACAAAGAAGGGAGGCAGAAGGTGCTGGCTGCCAGGTCACTGCTCGAATGTGCTACACTATGGCTTTACTTCTGACTCATTGGTGAGGAGACACCTGACCCTGCACATCTTTCAGCATTTTCTCATCCCAGATCCCTTGCTCTTTCCTGCAAAGGTCCACAACCTCAGAAAACAGACATTCTCAGCTTCTGACTCTCAAGGGTTGAGGAGCTGAGAGGAGCTGAGACTCACAACGGCTGCCAGCAAGAGGCTAAGCAGCGTTCAGCAGGCTCCACGTGGAGTTATTTTCAAGTCCTGCAGCCCATGCTAGATGCTCTGAACCACCTAAAGGGCCCGAGTACCTCCTGAGGAACCTACTGCCTAGACTAGGAAAAAAACTGAGTCCTGGAACTCCTTGACATTTTTGGCGCAACCAATTAGGAATGAACAGAACCTGGGCACTACCTTGGTTCCACTACGGTAGACTTATCTGGCCTGGATTTACCATTGCTCTGCCAATCTGTGCACTAAAGAGAACCACAGTCACTGTCCAACAACAATACAGATTGCCTGCCTTGGAATGATCCAGATCATGAAACTTACAAGACTACCAGCGAGGGGTTGGCAAGGCCTCAAGGTTGGAGGCCAGAGACCAGTGGGCTAATTTGGCCACCCTGACCCCTCTGAGGAGCACAATTCTAAGTCCTGAAACTAGGCCTGAAGCTGCGGCTTTAACTTCATAGCTGGGAAGGGGAAGGATGTATCATGTCAGAATTCATTCAGATGCTAAGTAGGAACTTAAGCATATTTTATGGGGGCCCTGTTCTGATGAATCTCCTTTATTAGATTAAAGTGGTTTGAAGTACATTTGGCTTTTGTTGTGATCATTCTTCCAAATGGTGGCATTTGAAGTATTTAATACCAGCCAGCTAGGATTGCTGGTCCTATTTAGAAGTCTCAAATGACCCATAAGATGTTGGAATTGGGCTAAAATAAAGATTGTAGGGCCAGAAACCAAGCACCGTCAATTCTCAATCTTTGGAGCTGCTGATGCTTCCTAACTCCCGTCCAAGGACATGAAAGAGCATTCATTTTAACCGAACAGTGGGAAATCCCTTTACCAACTGGTAGGGCTTGCAGGAAGACTCCAAATTAAATACTGATAAAGAAATCTCAGCCATCTCTTTTAGCATTAAGGGGGAAAAACACAATAGCATTTTTATATTACTGTCAATTTTAAGGGAATGTAATACACACTACTGTATATAAAACAGATAACTAATAAAGACCTATTGTATAGCACAGGGATCTCTGCTCAATATTCTATAATAACCTATATGGGAAAAGAGTCTAAAAGAAAGTATATTCATGTATAACAGATATACTTTTCTATACACCTGAAAAAATACTATAAATCAACTATCCTCCAATTAAAAAGCGGGGGGCGGGGGGGATGCACTTTCCTGAGCAACTAAAACAAAGAAAGAAAAAGCTTTAAAAGACTGGCCAGATTTCATATAATCTATAACAAACAATAAAAAAATTTGCTGGCCACAAGTCCAAAGAACTTGCACTGCAGCAAAATGCTAAAACAGGGCATCTGCTAAAGACAAATGGAATCATGCGGCTTCATGGAGCCTACAGATTTTCAACCAGTGATGAAGCCAAGTTGAACCTAATGCATTATAAAAACCCTATACAAAGTTAATTTAACCAAATGTAGTCTGCTTTTAAGATCTTAGCTCTATGCCCTGAAGGTAAATATCAGCCAATTTCTCCTCAAAAACTTAAGCAGATTTTGAAGTTCATAAGACCTTAACACAAAAAACTATGTGCTAAATATCTAAATTGAGCAATTGGAAAGAGATGCTTTTGTCATCTGCATCATGATTTGCAAACCCTGAAGGTAATTTTAAAAATTCCATTATTTTCTTCTTTAAGTGAATACTGAAATAGTTATTTGATGATTGTTAAAATTTTCAGTAAAGCATTAAAAAGTTCTTTGGCAAGTTTCAAGCCTCAGTCCCTAAAATGCCGTTTGGGGCCTAAGCAAGCTGTGCATGTAATACAACAGGGAGAGCCAGAGATACGCATGCTCCATCTAATGCATTCAAAATAAAAAAAAACCACAGACACTTGTATGTAGATTTATGAAAGGGCCACAAGTCTGTAAATCCCAAATAAAACGTTAAGAGTCAGAATCTGAAGCTTTTTCCTAATATGGTTGCTTCCTGACACAATGTTTACACAGTAGATTCTTTATAAATTCTGATTAGAGTGAAGTAATTTAAATATGGGTTGACACTCACCTAGAGATTTCCTGTCACATATTTATGTATCCTAGATGGGAGATAACTATAAATAATTGGAGTATTTTTGAACTTTTTTGGCTTTCTATAAGATGGCAAATAATTGTTTTCACTACATAAAGTGAAATCACACGACCGAAGTAGCATTTTACCTGCTTAAGAAATCGATCAGATGCATTGCTGTGCTTGGCCAATACGCTTGGCAGAGAGGGATTAGCATACTCAAACTGAGGATTGTAGGTGTAGTCAGACTTGAAGAACCTCAGTTTTTCCTTCTCCAAGTTGGTGGGCTTTATAGCAGTCAGTATACAAAATTTCTTTCCAGAAAAATCATCTCCTTTTTCAAAACTTCTCGACAGCAGAGGCTGTGGCTTTGGCTTTGGCTTTGGAAGTGTGGAGAAAAGGTGTCGCTTCACCTTTCTTTCATTTTTGGGTTTCGATGGCAGTACTATGGTGTTTCCTGTAACAGAGATAGCATCCGTAAACTTTACAGGACTTGACACTGAACTGGTGACAAACACAGCAGGCTGCCTTTCTAGGCAGTACCAAGTACTACTGCTCATCACAGGCACTGCAGCTTTCATCTTGCGAAGGTCTTTACTACGTGAAGAGCTAGGAGATTTGCTGGGTTTTCTATATCTTTTGGAGCTGGTAGAGGAAGGCTGTTTTTGTGAATGATGCTTTTTCTCCTCTTTGCTCTGTAGTAGGACATTGTAACTACTGGTTCCAGTTGTGAAAATGTCCTTCAGTATTCCAGGAGATAAATGTGAAATGCTTCTTTTGCTGTCAATGATCAAGGACGCTTCTGCATTTAGAATGGACTTCTTAGCAAGCTCTTGCTCAGGCCAGTGAAGCTTTTCTGTGTTAATAAAATCAAAACAAAAGAAATAACAAAGATGCCAGATGAAGCAAATTGCTTATTATATAAAAAGCATCCTGAAGGGTCTTTAAACTTTCATAATTTTGCAACAATCTTTGGAAAACACATTTTAAATATTAAAATAACATATTATTAAATTTGGTCAGGCCAGACATGGTCACTTCTATAAGAATGTATATACACCAAATTAGCTGTAAAAATCCTTAGCAAACCATTTAGATGATCAAAGTTTATTACAGATATGAGATAATATATACAAATAATCTTAATACTCAATTCTACCAAAGCATGTAGATTTTCATAGAAAGGATATACTTTAATGGTATTATCAATATCAAAGCAAAATCCAAGACAGTTTCAAAGCCAACAGAATCTTAAAATCTGACACTATATATAAAGATAGCCACAGTAAAAGAAGGACAACACTCTCTTATCTATATCAAAAACATTTTAAATTAAATAAATAAGTATACATTCACGCATGTTTTAGTAATATCACTGAATATTAATTAGTTTATTTTCTTAATTTTCGGCTATAGGTTAAGGTAGGACTTCCCTGGTGGCTTAGCACTAAAGAATCCATCTGCAATGCAGGAGGCGTGAGTTCGATCCCTGCCTCTGGAAGATCCCCTGAAGAAGGAAATGGCAATCCACTCCAGTATTCTTGCCTGGGAAATCCCATAGACAGAGGAGCCTGGCAGGCTGTAGTCCATGGGGTCGCAAAGAGATGGACATGACTTAGCAACTATACAACACAGGTTAACATTAAAGAAAATCAAAATTTTTCTTGCCAAGTCTTTTAAAAACATAATTACTACATAGGATGTGCATGCAAGGTAAGTTGCTTCAGTCATATCCAACTCTGTGCAACCACATGGACTGCAGCCTGCCAGGCTCCTCCGTCCATGGGATTTTCCAGGCAGGAATACTGGAGTCGGTTGTCATGCCCTCCTTCAGGGCACCTTCCTGACCCAGGAATTGAACCCATGTCTCTTACGTCTAACCTGTATTGGCAGAGGATTCTTTATCAATAGCACCACCAGGGAAGCCCACTATGTACGATATATCGTATAAGGAGAGGTCGGTTTTGCCTTTCTCCTCCATGGATCACAGCCTGCTGTGGCAAAAGGGCTTGCACAGCTCATTGAAGCTATGAGCCATGCTAAGCAGGGCCACCCAAGACAGACAAGTCATAGTGAAGAGTTCTGACAAAATGTGGTCCACTGGAGGAGAAAATGGCAACCCACTCCAGTATTTTTGCCTGGAGAACTTCATGGACAGTATGACGGCAAAAAGATACAAAACTGGAAGATGAGCACCTCAGGTTGGAAGGTGTTCAGTATGCTACTAGGGAAGAGCTGAGGGCAATTACTAATAGCTCCAGTAAGAATGTAGTGGCTGGGCCAAAGCGGGAACAGTACTCAGCTGTGGTTGTGTCTGGTGGTGAAGATAATGTCCACTACTATAAATAATACTGCATAGGAACATGAAATGTTAGGTTCATGAATTAAGGTAAATTGGACGTGATCAAGCAGGAGATGGCAAGACTGAACACTGGCATCTTAGGAATCAGTGAACTAAAACGGATGATGGGAGAATTTAATTCAGGTGACTACTACTGTGGGCAAGAATCCCTTAGAAGAAATGGAGTAGCCCTCAAAGTCAATAAGAGTCCAAAATGCAGTACTTGGGTGCAATCTCAAAAATGACACCATGATCTCAGTTCATTTCCTAGGCAAACCATTCAACATCACAGTAATCCAAGTCTGTGCCCCAACCACTAATGCCAAAGAAGCTGAAGTTGACTACTTCTATAAAGACCTACAATACCTTATAGAGTTAACACCAAAAATGGTATCAGTTTCACCACAGGGGACTGGAATGCAAAAGTAGGAAGTCAAAAGATACCTGGAATAACAGGCAAGTTATTGGACTTGGGAATACAAAATGAAGCAGGGCAAAGACTAACAGAGTTTTGTCAAGAGAACACACTGGTCATAGCAAATACTCTTTTCCAACAACCCAAGAGATGACTCTACACATGGAAATCACCAAATGGGAAATACTGCAATCAGACTGATTATATTCTTTGCAGCCAAAGATGGAGATGCTCTACACAGTCAGCAAAAACAAGACCAGGAGCTAACTGTGGCTCAGATCATGAGATCCTTATTGCAAAATTCAGACTTATATTGAAGAAAGTAGGGAAACCCACTAGGCCATTCAGGTATGACCTAATCAAATCCCTTCTGACTATGCAGTGGATATGACAAATAGATTCAAGGGATTAGATGTGGTGGACAGAGTGCCTGAAGAACTATGGATGGAGGTTCATAACATTGTACAGGAGGTGGTGACCAAAACCATCCTGAAGACAAAGTAATGAAAGAAGGCAAGGTGATTGTCTGAGGAGGCTGAGGACAGAAGAGACATGAAAGGCAAGGGAGAAAGGAAAAGATATATCCAACTCAATGCAGAGTCCCGGAGAATAGCAAGGAGTGATAAGAAGGACTTCTTAAATGAAAAATGCAAAGAAATAGAGGAAAACAATAGAATGGGAAAGACTAGAAATCAAGAAAATTGGAGATATCAAGGGAACATTTCAATCAAGGATAGGCATGATAAAGAACATAAACAGTAAGCCCCTATCAGAAGAGATTAAGAAGAGGTGGCAAGAATACACAAAAGAACTATAGGGTTTTAATGACCCAGATAATCACAATGTTATGGTCACTCACCTAGAGCCAGACATCCTGGAGTATGAAGTCAAGTGGGCCTTAGGAAGCATTACTACTAACAAAGATGATGGAATTTCAGCTGAGTTATTTAAAACCCTAAAAGACAATGCTGTTAAAGTGTTGTACTCAATATGTCAGCAAATTAAAAAAACTCAGCAGTGGCCACAGGACTGGAAAAGGTCAGTTTTTATTTCAATCCCAAAGAAGGGCAATGCCAAAGAATGTTCAAATTACCATACAATTGCACTCATTTCACATGCTAGTAAGGTTATGCTCAAAATCCTTCAAGCTAGGCTTGTGTTGTGTGCTTAGTCACTCAATCGTATCTGACTCTTTGTGACCCCCATAGACTGCAGTCCACCAGGCACCTCTGTCCATGAGGATTCTCCAGGCAAGAATACTGGAGTGGGTTGCCATGCCCTTCTCCAGGGATCCTCCCAACCCAGGGATCGAACTCAGGTCTCCCACATTGCAGGAGGATTCTTTACCGACTGAGCCACTAGGGAAGCCTTAAGCAGCACTTATACCAAAAGCTTCCAGATGTACATGCTGGGTTTCAAAGAGGCAGAGGAACGAGAGATCAAATTGCCAACATTCATTGGATCATGGAGAAAGCAAGGGAATTCCAGAAAAACATCTCCTTCATAGACTACACTAAAATCTTTGCGTAGATCACAACAAACTGGAAAATTCTTAGAGACTGGAATACCTGACCACCTTACCTGTTTCCTGAGAAACCTATACTCGGATCAAGAAGCAACAGTTAGAATCTTACATGGAACAACTGATTGGTTCCAATATGGGAAAGGAGTACAATAAGGCTATGTACTGTCTCCCTACTTATTTGACTTGTATGCGGAGTATATCATGCAAAATGGTGGGCTGGATGAATCACAAGCTGGAATACAGACTGCAGGGAGAAATATCAACAACCTCAGATATGCAGATGACACCACCCTAATGGCAGAAAGCAAAGAGGAATTAAAGAGCTTCTTGATGAAGGTGAAAGAGGAGAGCAGAGTGCACTCTTTCATTCCACAAATACAGGAGTATTGCTAATAGGTACATGAATCTGAAAAACATTTGTATAACTACATCGTTCTTGTCTTCACCTAGCCTCTAATATGGCTCTGAAGGTAAGGCAGTTCTATGAAGACTTGAGTACTAATACAAGGTAGTATAAGCTTAAATATGAAAAACAAAAGGTACAGACAATAATCTAGAATTCAGAGAAGGAAAAGAGCAATGTGAAGAGAAACACTTGAGGAGAATTTAGCTGAACACTTTAAGAGCTTTCACATTCAATTAACTGACCAAGCGTTCCAGTTTGTCTTAAATTCTTTTATTTGAATTCCTATCAGACCACGTCTGCCTATAAAACCTTTTCTAAATCCTTTCTGCAAATGTGATACATGATTCTCTCAAACAGCTCTTTTCCAAGTCTCATGGATCCTTACACCTCTGGTCTTCAACCTCTGGCTCCTACTATGGGGGCAATTTCAATGCTAGCTGACTTTAATAGCTGCCTTTCTTGCCAAGAAAGACAATCCATTAATTCCATTTTTAAAAAACTTTATCTACATAGATCTGTCACTCATCCATTCAAGATTAGACATTCAGAGATCCTTTCTATGATAAGTAGTAATAAATAATTTAGAAAAGGGAGAGGAACCAGAGATCAAACTGCCAACATCCTCCGGATCATAGAAAAAGCAAGAGAGTTTCAGAAAAACATCTACTTCTACTTTATTGACTACGCCAAAGCCTTTGACTGTGTGGATCACAACAAACTGTGGAAAATTCTGAAAGAGATGGGAATACCAAACCACCTTACCTGCCCCCTGAGAAATCTGTATGCAGGTCAGGAAGCAACAGTTAGAACCGGACATGGAACAACAGACTGGGTGCAAATTGGGAAAGGAGTATGTCAAGGCTGTACATTGTCACATGCTTATTTAACTTCCATGCAGAGTACATCATGCGAAATGCTGGGCTGGCTGAAGCACAAGTTGGAATCAAGACTGCTGGCAGAAATATCAATAACCTCAGATATGCAGATGACACCACCCTTATGGCAGAAAGCAAAATGGAACTGAAGAGCTCTTGATGAAAGTGAAAGAGGAGAGTGAAAAAGCTGGCTTAAAACTCAACATTCCAAAAACTAAGATCATGGGATTTGGTTACATTACTTCATGGCAAATAGATGGGGAAACAATGGAAATAGTGACTGACTTTATTTTCTTGGGCTCCAAAATCACTGCAAGCGGTGACTGTAGCCATGAAATTAAAAGATGCTTACTCCTTGGGAGAAAAGCTATGAGCAACCTAGACAGCATATTAAAAAGCAAACATTACTTTTCTGACAAAGGTCCATCTAGTCAAAGCTATGGTTTTTCCAGTGGTCATGTTTGGATGTGAGAGCTTTTCTCTCATAAGGAAAGCTTAGCACTGAAGAACTGATGCTTTTGAACTGTGGGGTTGGAGAAGACTCTTGAGAGTCCCTTGGACTGCAAGGAGATCAAACCATTCAATTCTAAAGGAAATCAGTCCTGAATATTCATTGGAAGGACTGATGTTGAAGCTGAAGTTCTAATACTTTGGCCACCTGATGCGAAGAAGTGACTCATTGGAAAAGACCCTGATGCTGGGAAAGATTGAAGGCAGGAGGAGAAGGGGATGACAGAGGATGAGATGGTTGGATGGCATCACTGACTTGATGGATGTGAGTTTGAGCAAACTTTGGGAATTGGTGATGGACAGGGAAGCCTGGCATGCTGCAGTCCACAGGGTTGCAAAGAGTCAGACATAACTAAGCAACTGAACTGAATAAATAATAATAGCAGCCACTATTTGTTGACACATTTATGTGAGTTTGGGATTTCACCAAAGACTGTAAAGTTTTATCATTTAACTTGAGAAATGTTAAATGATTTGCTCAAGGTCATATGATAAAGTAGGGAAGAACAAACTATGATCCGAATGTGTCTGATTACAGAGTCCATGTTCATTCTATTATATAAGGACAGTAACTCAATTATCAACAAACATTCGGTATTAAATCTGCTACACACACAGCACTATACCTTTCTTCCTCTGTACAAGACATGGCACCCTATTAAGACATAGTAATCTGAATCACTAATGTACCAAGATAGGTGCCATGACCATGTTTTATTCATCTTTCTCTTTCCAACATCTAGCAAGGTATCTGGTAGACATTCAATAAATGTACACTGAATAAATTAATGAATGGCATGATCCTTAATCTGCCACTCTCTAACCACGATGGATAAACATGTATTTGTAGTTCTAGAACCATTCCATGTTTCTATGAGGAGATCATTGCAGAAGTGGAAAAGTAACCTGGAAGACCTTGAACCAGTGGCTCTCAACTAAGAGCAACTGTGCCATCTAGGGAACACTTGGCTATCACAACCCGGGAGTGATGCTACTAGTATCTTGTAGTTAGAGGCCAGGGATGAGGCTAAACATCCTTCAGTGCATATGACAGCCTCCTTCAACAAAAGCATTCATGCTAAAATAGTGCAAAGGTAGAGAAACTGTGCACTAAACATTAAGTTTTAAAACCCAGAAATCATAGGATTTAAGGTAAAGAAAGAGTATGAGGTTAAAAGTGGATAATATACATAAGGTACTCAGAAGTCCTTCTAGTTAACATTTTCTAGGCGATGGCACCCCGCTCC
Organism: Ovis canadensis; assembly: GCF_042477335.2. NCBI lineage: Eukaryota > Metazoa > Chordata > Mammalia > Artiodactyla > Bovidae > Ovis > Ovis canadensis. The sequence goes on along the minus strand of NC_091248.1, from coordinate 75,787,193 downwards.
AGTACTCTTGCCTAGAAAATCCCACGGACAGAGGAGCCTGGTAGGCTGTGGTCCATGGGGTCGCAAAGAGTCGGACACAACCGAGCAACTTCCCTTCCACTTTTCACTTTCATGCATTGGAGAAGGAAATGGCAACCCACTCCAGTGTTCTTGCCTGGAGAATCCCAGGGACGGGGGAGCCTGGTGGGCTGCCATCTATGGGGTCACACAGAGTCGGACACGACTAAAGTAACTTAGCAGCAGCAGGCCAACATATGAAATCTGAATTCTACTGTCTAAAGATAACATCAAAGTATAAATTGTGTGTCTGAAGTCACTTCAATGGTGTCCAACTCTTTGTGACCCCATGGACTGTAGCCCTGCAGGTTCCTCTGTCCATGGGATTCTCTAGGCAAGAATACTGGAGTGGATTGCCATGACCTCCTCCAGGGAATCTTCCCAACCCAGGGATCGAACCCATGTCTCTAAACTAGTAGGAGCTAAATAAACTGTCTACTGCATGGACAAGCTTAGAGGTAGGAACTAGATTGCACAGGGACATGCTGAAGGCTGACTATACAAAGGGGCTGTTCAGTACCATAAAAAACCAGCTCCAAGTAAATAGAATAAAACTTTCATCAACGGCTGGTAGGTCCCAGATCCTCACAGGTTTAATACTTAAGTGTTGCCAACTGATAGTCAACACTGGGTAGGCTGGGCAAACACGGGCCAAGGAACATGAGCTGCAGTCCAAATGCCCACGAACAGGGTCGGTTTTCCCTAATAAGACACCGCAAATTTAGAAGACAAGAGGTGATAATCAAAGAAAGGCTGAAATGGACACTGCAAGGGAAAAAAGAGAACTGCGATAAGAACAAGGGTGTCATAAACCTAGAAAAGTCAGCTAAGCGCTGGGCACAGCAAGGAAGGTAAAGCGAGGCAATCAGGTTTTTTTTCATTTGCTCTTCATAATAAAAAGGAGGGGAGTTACCTCAAATTAAAATCAGTGAATAAACTGCTCTGAAGAATTCCTAATTTAGGTGGTTTATTACAGGTTTTTAAAAAAATGAATATTCAATGTAAAAGTGTTTTATTTGGTTCCTAAAACTTAAGAGTTTTGTTTTGTCATAAAGCATCAGTGACCAAAATTCATAATTTTGTCCCACTGCAAACAAGTTATAAACTTCAGGATAGTTAAATTCTAAACTATCTGCTAAAACACTCCCTCCCAGGAGTTTCAGTTCACTTGCGAATTATCTACCTGAGAAATTTAGCATTAGTCCTTTTAAGCTCCACCTGCTATTAAGTAGGCTGGGAGTACCAATGGTGTATCTGTTTCAATAAATGTGAATCCTGCCAAATGCTGATATCTCATGACGTTCATAAAAGCAGGGCAGGTGGGCTTCAAACAATTCTTACAAGATAGATATAAATTAATTTCTCAAGAGTCATACTAATCTTATTTTGTTGTTACTGTTCAGTTGCTCAGTTGTGTCCAAACATTTGTGACCTCACGGACTGCAGCACACCAGGCTTCCTCGTCCTTCACTATCTCAGAGTTTGCTCAAACTCATGTCCGTTGAGTCGATGATGCCATCCAACCATCTCATCCTGTATTGCCCCCTTTTCCTCCTGCCCTCTGTTTTTCCTAGCATCAGAGTTTTTTCCAGTGAGTCAGTTCTTCGCATCAGGTGGCCAAAGTACTGGAGCTTCAGCATCAACCATTCCAATGAATATTTAGGGTTGATTTCCTTTACGATTGACTGGTTTGATCTTACTGTCCAAGGAATGCTCAAACAAATCTTATTTTGTTGTATTAAGCAGTAGAGAACCTAAAAAACTGTTTTTGTAATTTTAAATACTATTGCTTAAAGAAAAAATAACTTTTAAAACAGGCTTCAGAACAAAAAGATTTCAATGAAGACACCGTATTCACCTAACTCAATTTTTACCGAAAAATTGAGATTTCTTAAAGCATAAGCAGGCTTCTTTGAGGGAAAGTGTAACTCACTTCCTCTACTAAAAGTAGAAAAACTCATACTCTCATATTAAGTCACTATTTAAAGTAACATTTTAGCCACCAGCAATCTGCTTCACTATGGCCTTGGAGGAAATGAAAATCTGTTGATCAAAGAAGCCATTCACCCCAAACTGATTACCCATATTGAGGGAAAACTGCAAAATAATATTACATTAAAGTTGGTGGTCAGTATAGTCACATATATACTGAAATTACCAACACAATGAAAGCTGAATTTGTATCTAGAACAGGGGGAAAGAATACCAGGATTCCTGGCTTCCATTCCCAACGCTTTCAATAACCTCTCTGTAATAGTAGCCTAATCACTAAACCCATCGGTACCTCCTGTTCCTCATCTAAAGAAACAGGAGAGGGCGGGAACACTGTTTACTAAACTCTTAAAAGTGTTTCACAACTGAATAGGTGAGTTTTCACAGTAATTATAAGGTCTCTGGCTAAAGGAAAGATCAGATCATCAGCAACACAGACTGGTGGAAAATACCATTCAACCAATTTTGACCCATAAAATGGCAATCTCATATATTTCACTAATATTTATGAAACCTGAGAAGCTGGGATAATTTTATACCACACAACAATAGGCTGTTTAATTACAAACAGAAGGCAAAACAAAATAATCCCCAAACAAGATAAACACTTTAATTTCACCAGATTGTTCATCATTACTTAAATGGTATTTGTCAATAGTAGAAAGGATGAATAAACTGATATATTTGTATAAGAACATATATTGCAATTAAAAAAACCAATTAGGTTACAACAGTACAGATGACTCTCAGACAATACTGAGCAAACAGCCAGATCATGAGAGTTTATACTGTATAATTTCATTTATATGTGGTTCAAAAACAGACAAAACTGATTTATGGTATTAGAAGACAGAACAGTGATTACCTTTGAGGGAGGGGTTATAATTTGGGAGGTGGTACTGAAGTTTTAGGGGCTAAAAATGCCCTGTATTTTGTTCTGGACAGTGGTTACATATGTACAGATTCATCAGGCTGCCCCTTTAAGACTTGTGAACTTTACTGAATATAAGTTAGACCATAATTTTTTACATGGTATGTTAAAAATCGGTACCTTTGAAAACATTTATTGCCCAATTTGTCTGCATAATAGATGATCTTTTAATTACAAACTGAATTCAACATTATCCAATATAGTTTCTCAACTGTAAGAAGAGAGAGATGAAAAGGTAGTATCATTTAAGAACTGAGAAACTCAACTGTATTTCAGGATTCTTAAAAATGTCTTAGATTCCCAGTTAAGAGGATTTCAGTGTCACTCTATTAGTAGCAAGGATTCTTATAACATGATACTATTCATTTTTGGCCAGACTGCTGAGTTCTATATGCATTTAGAAGCATGAAGAGTATTCTATAATGCCAGGAAATGATGGTTGTGGTAAAAGAGGACATGACACATTAAACTGTCTAAAACAACAGTGAACATGCAAGAAAAGTAACTTCCCCAGGTATTCCACGTAGGGTGAAGACAAAATTCCCAATCACGGCACATGAAGTCTCTGACGATCACTGCTGCGCCTCTCTGGCCTCGGGGTGCACAGCGTCCACACACCCGCCGCCCCTTAATCAGTCCATTCTAGCCTCCCTTCATGTTGTCAGTCTCTCACACTCACCTCTCTCTGGACACAACACTTCATATTCCGTTCCCTATATATGAAGAGCTCTCCTCTCTGTTAGATTAATCCCTATTCATCCTTCAGTTCAAACTTGTTCAGGAAAACGTCCCTGGAATGTTCTTTTGACTCACTTGTCATCGTTGCAGTCTTACATTTGCTTATATGACGGCCTTCCCCATCACTGAAATGTTAAGTTCCATTACGATATAAACCTATGTTTGTTTTTGCTCACTCACTGCTGAGAGATAACCAAGAAAGCAGAATATTTGAGAAGAGAGAAAGGACACAGGATTTAAATGCCTGAAAGCTGGGGGAAAAATCGTACCTGGATGCATAAAAAAATGAAACAATGAGTGATGTTGAAGATAAGTTTTAATGGCAGGTGCCTACTGCTGTAGAACAAACAGGAGCTATATACCTAAGTGTATTCATTCCAAATGGCCAAACACTGCTCTTAGGACTTCTGTCTAGTATTTTTAAACATTCACTTTTGTTACAAAGGAGCTTCATTTCCAAATGATTAATGAATCACTTCTCATCACATACAAAATACAGGCAGTAGGAATTCACAAATGAACATAATCTTATATGGCTTCTGACAGCATTTTGTTACTCATTGAATGAGCTAGATGTCGTCTTTTCTATTTCAAAAACAATTTTATAGTCAGGTAAAATGTCATCTTTCCAGGCAAAAATTATTACAGACTTGCCTGTGATAAAACTTAAAAGCACCTGGAGTAAATTATCAGCTAACATAGCACTGATGTTAAATGAGATTTTCATGTTGAATTTTGTGGCTTAACTCAGCATATCTTTTAACAAGTGTTTGACTTCCCTAGTGATTGAGAAAATGGGCTTTGGAAGGGAGTTTCTCTGATTTGAATCTTGGCTATTTATTAGCAGGTGTGTGTGACCTTGATCAAACTACTTGACATCTGTATGCTGCAGCTTCCTTATCTGGAAAATGGAATAAAAATACTACATGCCTCACAGTATTAGTGGGAGGATCAAAAAAGTTAATACATGAGTAGTGCTGAGAATAATGCTGGCCTGTACTAAGAAGTGGGTGTTAATTATAAGTATCAATATTATATTCAGCTCCTATGGAAATACTACATGGAACACTATAAATACTCCAGTATTTGGAATCAAATCTTATTTTACTCCTCCAATTGGCAGTTCACTGGGATGTCATATTTAGATATTAAATCATGACTAATATGTCAAAAGTGAGATATTATACAGGAAATAATTTCAGAAACAAGTAACTGCGCTTCAGTGCTCTACATTTATAGCTATCTTAAGGCTGAAAGGAAATGAACAGAGTACTTTCCATCAGTACTCTCACCACAAACAAGAGCAATCTTAATGCTAATCAGAAGAACATGGGCTTCAAGGTATCAATGAATAGTGAGGGGACAGAGAGGGATAGTGAGGGGAAAGGAGGGTATACTTTTGGCTAAACTCTCTTCATAAAGTTTCTGGCCATTGAAAGGGGGTTTTCTGATAAGTGGGGTTCTAGAACATGGGGGTTCCTTTTAACTAGTCAAGAAACTTACAAAAGAAATGGAAAAACTAATTTGAAAAATGACCAGTTGTTTTAATTTGGGGCTTGAATTGTCTCAAATGACTTTTAATTTTTATTGAACTACAGTAATCCACTGTCAAATTATCTTGGGATAGCAACAAGCAGAGGTGGACTGATAAGTGTGTTGCCACTAAATGATGGAATGGGGGTTCAGACAAGAGAAGTAGGTCTACTCTTTTATAAAGTATTTCTCCTCAATCTTCCAACTGTGTATATTGAAAACCAGGAGATCCAGGTTGTATAGCTGACTGGTCAGAATACTCACTTTCTAAAACTAATATTATCATAATTATATTCTCTCTACCATTATTTTTGTGCTTTGGGAAAATAATTTTGTTTGGTATTATTTCTAAATTGTTATCTAATAACCCTCCTTTTACAAAATCTAACTAGATTTTTCTCCAAGGCAGTGGTTCTCAAATGGAGTGGGGGCAGTGGTAATTTTGCCCTCCAGGAGACATTTGATAAGGTCTGGAGATAATTTTGGTTGTCACAACTGTGTGTGTGTTGGTGGGGGGGGGGGGGGGTGTTGGGGGTGAGGAGATTACTAGCATCTAGTGGGAGAGGCTGGGGATCTGCTAAAGATTGTACAATGCCCAGGACAGCCCCACACAACAAAGAATTACCCACTAATTCAGTGTTAACAGTGCCAAGGTTGAGAAACCCCTGCTCCAAGGTAAAAAGAAGATACAATATTTTAAAGTAACTTCCAACATTTTCACTGTATTTTAGATGAAAGAACAGCACCTACATCAAATCACTTTAAAAAAAAAACTAATGCCTCTGAAATCTTAAATCTTGTAATTGTTGATGCTTCCTATCAACATAAACAAGGATGAGATCAACATAAACAAGATCACAGCAATGTCACGACTGCACAAAATCAGTTCCCTATTTTACAACATAGAATATGAAATATAGTATAATTAAGACCATAAATATTTTCATTAAAACTTGATTTGGTTACACAATTGAAGATTTTGCAGGAAAATGGTCTACTAGGTATCACAATGCCTTAAAGTTAAAAAAAAAACAAACCTGGCCTTATTCTGATGTTAGTTTTAAGTTTAGAGAATTTCCTTTACTCTGCTGTTCTTAGGTGTTTCTGGTCATGATATTAGACTATTAAGAACTCTGCCTTGCAGTAATGTTAAACAGAATCAAATGACAGGAAAATGGCCTAGGAAATTATTCTAATGTTATGCAAGATCATTTTTAAATAGTATCCACAATTTTTTTTAATAACAGAAAGCAAATAACTTTCTGACCTGGGGTCTAAACATCCATTTTGTGTGCTTGGCATAATCATTTATTCAGTGACCTATTGATATCAACTCAAAACGTTCTGACTTAAGAATAAAAGCATACATACAAACCAGTACAAATACTGACATATACAGAGACATGCTCATTTGCTTAGCTCTTATTTTTCTGAACATTCTAGAAAACTAGATTCCAGGGCACTATAATGCCCGATTACATATTTAATAAGCTTTGAAATAGAATTAAACAATATTTAGATTGTAGGGCCGGTAAGCCAGTAAAATTTACCCCATTACAATCCACAGCACGTGGTTACTGATAACTGACAAAACCTTACGGTACCGTTTTCTCTTCCCTGCGCACCTTCTGGGGGCTCCGCACTGTTCTGGGCGTCGCGTTGGGCACCGGAGTCCAAATCCTACCGTTACCTCCGCCTCCGGGCGGACCCACCCGATACTCGCCGCAAGCGGCCGGGAGGACGCGGGCGGCTCCCGCCAGCCCAGGAACCACCATGCTTCCCAGCACTCACCTGTCACTCGAATAGACTCCAGCATCGTCCCGCTGAGGCCGCGGGCGGTGGGCTCCGCGGGCGCTGGGGGCGAGGGCCAGATAGGAACCTGGCGAGCCGCCTCTTGCCTCCGGCCGTGCCTCGGACCCGGGGTGGCGGCAGGAGGTTGCTCTCGGCGACCAGGGGTAAAATAAGGTGGGAACGGACGGGCAAAGACGTGCGGACAGAGAGCTGCGTACAGCGTTCCTTCCAGCCCGCAGGTAGCTGGAAGGTACTCAAGGCCGCCCAACGGTAGGCAGCAGCTCTGAGTACCCGCCGCCGTGACGTTGCCGCTCCCCCGTTGCTAGGAAACGCTTCTCGCTGCCCGTGTGCGCCAAGCTTTCAGAGCCTGCGCGCGATAGGAGGCGCTCGAGCTACGGTGGCCTGACTCGAATTAGAGAAGAGGAACTACAACTTCCCGCGTGCACAGCGCTCGCCCACGCCTCGGGGGGCTTGTGGGCTGGGCCTTGGGAGAGGCTCGTGTCCCCGCCCGCTGGGATACACGCGTTTGACTCCTCGTCTCCGTAGACGTTTGTGAGCTGTTAACTCCGCAGTAAATTTACAAGAGACAGCTGGTGTGTCACTTAGTCCCAGCTGCGATTACAAAGCCGGTCTACTCCGGCTTTTAGTTACCTTTCCAGGTGCAGAAAAGCTAAAATAACTTTAGATTGCAGCTGGTAATCATGAAGGTGCTGGAAGCTCAACCATACTTATCAGTTGAGTGCTCTGGCATAATATCCTTAATACTAAGATACAAACTTTATAATTGTGCAGTTGATAGGGGCTGAATGTTGCTTTTTGTCTAATATTGCCTAGGAAATGTAGAGACTATGTTTTTTTTCAGTTGCCCAGTCGTTTCTGACTCTTTGCAACCCCATGGACTGTAGCATCCAGGCCTCCGACCCTATCTCCCGAAGTTTGCCCAAGTTCATGTCCACTGCATGAGTGATGCTATCCAGCCATCTCATCCTGTGCTGGGGTCTTCTGTTCTCCATCTTTCCCAGCATCAGGGACCTTTCCAATGAATTGGCTGTTTGCATCAGATGACCAAAATACTGGAGCTTCATCTTCAGCATCATTCCTTCCAAACAGTATTCAGGGTTGATTTTCCTTAAGACCTATTGGTTTGATCTCCGTCCTGTCCATGGGACTTTCAGTAGAGACTATACCATTTAACAAACATTTTCTGAGAGCCTAATATGTGCAAGCATCACTATGAACAAAGCTAGTGGAGGGGATGGAATTCCAATTTAGCTATTTCAAATCCTAAAAGATGATGCCAATCTGATCACACAGACCACAGCCTTGTCTAACTCAATGAAACTAAGCCATGTTGTGTGGGGCCACCCAAGACAGACAGGTCATGGTGGGGAGGTCTGACAGAATGTGGTCCACTGGAGAAGGGAATGGCAAACCACTTCAGTATTCTTGCCTTGAGAACCCCATGAACAGTATGAAAAGGCAAAAGGATAGGACACTGAAAGATGAACTCCCCAGGTCAGTAGGTGCCCAACATGCTACCGGAGATCACTGGAGAAATAACTCCAGAAAGAATGAAGGGATGGGGCCAAAGCAAAAGCAACCCAGTTGTGGATGTGACTGGTGATAGAAGCAAGGTTTGATGCTGTGAAGACCAATACTGCATAGGAACCTGGAATGTTAGGTCCATGAATCAAGGCAAATTGGAAGTGGTCAAACAGGAGATGGCAAGAGTGAACTTCGACATTCTAGGAATCAGCGAACTAAGATGGACTGGAATGGGTGAATTTAACTCAGATGACCATTATATCTACTACTGCAGGCAGGAATCCCTTAGAAGAAATGGAGTAGCCATCATGGTCAACAAAAGAGTCCGAAATGCAGTACTTGGATGCAATCTCAAAAACGACAGAATGATCCCTGTTCGTTTCCAAGGCAAACCATTCAATATCACAGTAATCCAAGTCTATGCCCAGACCAGTAACACTAAAGAAGCTGAACAGTTCTATGAAAATCTACAAGACCTTCTAGAACTAACACCCAAAAAAGATGTCCTTTTCATTACAGGGAACTGGAATGCAAAAGTAGGAAGTCAAGAAACACCTGGAGTAACAGGCAAATTTGGCCTTGGAGTACAGAATGAAGCAGGGCAAAGGCTAATAGAGTTTTGCCAAGAGAACACACTGGTCATAGCAAACACCCTCTTCCAACAACATAAGAGAAGACTCTACACATGGTTATCACCAGATGGTCAACACCAAAATCAGACTGATTATATTCTCTGCAGCCAAAGATGGAAAAGCTCTATACAGTCAGCATAAACAAGACCAGGAGCTGACTGTGGCTCAGATCATGACCTCCTTAATGCCAAAGTCACACTTAAATTGAAGAAAGTGAGGAAAACCACTAGACCATTCAGGTATGACCTAAATCAAATCCCTTATGACTATACATTGGAAGTGAGAAATAGATTAAAGGGACTAGATCTGATAGACAGCCTGATGAACTATGGACAGAGGTCTGTGACATTGTACAGGAGACAGGAATCAAGACCATCCCCAAGAAAAATAAATGCAAAAAAGCAAAATGGCTATCTGAGGAGGCCTTACAAATAGCTATGAAAAGAAGAGAAGCGAAAAGCAAAGGAGAAAAGGAAAGATATAAGCATCTGAATGCACAGTTCCAAAGAATAGCAAGGAGAGATAAGAAAGCCTTCCTCAGTGATCAATGCAAAGAAATAGAGGAAAAGAACAGAATGGGAAAGACTAGAGATCTCTTCAAGAAAATTAGAGATACCAAGGGTACATTTCATGTAAAGATGGGCTCAATAAAGGACAGAAATGGTATGGACCTAAAAGAAGCAGAAGATATTAAGCAGAGGTGGCAAGAATACACAGAAGAACTGAACAAAAAAAGATCTTCACGACCCTTATAATTACGATGGTGTGATCATTCACCTAGAGCCAGACATCCTGGAATGTGAATTAAAGTGGGCCTTAGGAAGCATCATTATGAACAAAGCTACTGGAGGGGGTGGAATTCCAGTTGAACCATTTCAAATCCTAAAAGATGATGCATGCCAGCAACTTTGGAAAACTCAGCAGTGGCCACAGGACTGGAAAAGGTCAGTTTTCATTCCAATCCCAAAGAAAGGCAATGCCAAGGAATGCTCAAACTACCGCACAATTGCCCTCATCTCACACACTAGTAAAGTAATGCTCAAAATTCTCCAAGTCAGGCTTCAGCAATACATGAACCTTGAAATTCCAGATGTTCAAGCTGGTTTTAGAAAAGGCAGAGGAACCAGAGATCAAATTGCCAACATCCGCTGGATCATGGAAAAAGCAAGAGAGTTCCAGAAAAACATCTATTTCTGCTTTCTTGACTATGCCAAAGCCTTTGCGGAGAAGGCGATGGCACCCCACTCCAGTACTCTTGCCTGGAAAATCCCATGGATGGAGGAGCCTGGTGGGCTGCAGTCCATGGGGTGGCGAAGAGTTGGACACGACTGAGCGACTTCACTTTCACTTTTCACTTTCATGCACTGGAGAAGGAAATGGCAACCCACTCCAGTGTTCTTGCCTGGAGAATCACAGGGACCGGGGAGCCTGGTGGGCTGCCATCTCTGAGGTCACACAGAGTCGGACATGACTGAAGCGACTTAGCAGCAGCACCAGCAGCAAAGCCTTTGACTGTGTGGATCACAATAAACTGTGGAAAATTCTAAAAGAGATGGGCATACCAGACCACCTGACCTGCCTCTTGAGAAACCTGTATACAGGTCAGGAAGCAACAGTTAGAACTGGACATGGAACAACAGACTGGTTCCAAATAGGAAAAGGAGTACGTCAAGACTGTATATTGTCACCCTGCTTATTTAACTTCTATGCAGAGTACATTATGAGAAATGCTGGGCTGGAAGAAGCACAAGCTGGAATCAAGATTGATGGGAGAAATATCAATAACCTCAGATATGCAGATGACACCACCCTTATGACAGAAAGTGAAGAAGAACTAAAGAGCCTCATGATGAAAGTGAAAATGGAGAGTGAAAAAGTTGGCTTCAAGCTCAACATTCAGAAAACTAAGATCTTGGCATCTGGTCCCATCACTTCATGGCAAATAGATGGGGAAACAGTGGAAACAGTGACAGACTTCATTTTTGGGGAGTCCAAAATCACTTCAGATGATGACTGTAGCCAAGAAATTAAAAGATGCTTACTCCTTGGGAGAAAAGTTATGACAAATATAGATAACATATTAAAAATCAGAGATATTACTTTGACAGCAAAGGTCTAATCTAGTCAGGGCTGAGGTTTTTCCAGCAGTCATGTATGTGAGAGTTTGTTGAAGAATTGATGCTTTTGAACTGTGGTGTTGGAAAAGACTCTTTGAGAGTCCCTTGGACTGCAAGGAGATCCAACCAGTCTATCCTAAAGGACATCAGTCCTGAATATTCATTGGAAGGACTGATGCTGAAGCTGAAACTTCAATACTTTGGCCACCTGATGTGAAGAACTGACTCATCTGAAAAGACCCTGTTGCTGGGAAAGATTGAAGATAGGAGGAAAGGGGATGACAGAGGATGAGATGGTTGGATGGCATCACCGACTCAATGGACATGAGTTTGAGTAAATCTGGCAGTTGGTGATGGACAGGGATTCCTGGCATGATGCAGTCCCTGGGGTCACAAAGAGTCTGACATGACTGAGCGACTGAACTGAACTGACTTAATATGTGCAAGGTTCTAAGACAAGCCTTGGCATAAACAAGGGAAATCAGGATGGATTTTACAGTAGAGGAACTCATGAGATAGAGTTGACACTGTCAATTTTCAGAGCCGTGTCTTCTCTTTTAGCTTTCCTCAAGGTTGAGATAGGACACAAAAATAATTGTGGGGTGCGTTTTCAAACTTAGGAACAAAAGGAAAGTTGAAGTTATGTCAGAAACATCATCCTCTAAGAATGACAGAGAACAGGAGAGTATTTGTACCTTTTTCACTAATTTAAGAAGGAAGGGTGGAAATTTCAGAGTATCACAGGTAGTGTATAACCTCATATCCTAGTCTGTCAGAAAATCCTGTGGATACTATCTTCAGAATATATCCAGAATCCAGCCACTTCTCACTATTGCCACTGCCACCATTCTGGCTCAAGCCACCACTATCTTTTGTCTGGATTATAGCTGTAGCTGAACCCCGTATTTCTTTCTTTCTTTTTTTTTTTTTTATGGACCTGGCAGTCTGAGGATTTTTGTTTTTGTTTTCTCTTTTAAATAATGAAACTATGATAACACATTTACAGGAGACTTGAACACTGTATTTCCATTCTTGCCCTCTTTATTCTCAAAACTCAGTGGCCACATTGATTCTATTAAAGAGTCAGATAATGTCAGTTTTCTGTGAAAAGTACTTCAATGTCTTCCTTTCTTGCCTCCAGGGTCCTTTATGACCTAGCCTCCTGTCATCTCTTTGGTCTCATCTCCCACTATTCTCCTCTCCTTGGTCTCCTCCAGACACTCTGGCCTCTCAAATATTCCTCAACTATGCCAAGCACTGTTTCACCACATGGCCTTTGCGACTTGGGGCCTTCCCTGCCTGGAATGCTCCGCCACCCCTAGCACCCACCCTGGCCTTGTTTCCACAGGACTAGCTCCTTCACTTCCCAGGACTTAATGTCACTTCTCAGAGACCTTTCCTGGTCACTCAATTCAAAATTCTATTCCTTTCTCAGATTTCCTAGCTCCTTTCTCTGCTTTATTTTTTTCTCCTTAGCACTTAATATCATATAATTTATTATGTCTTTTACTGATTTATCTTGATTATTGTCTGTCTCCATCTCTAGAACAAAATTTCCATAAGTGCAGTAACTTTTGATTGCTCGCTGCTATATTTCTAGCAACTAGAATAGTGTCTGGCACACAGTATATACTCAATAAATTATTTGTAAGTTAATGAATCAGTAGATAATAGAAAGCTTGCATTTTCAATGATAATTCAAAGAAAAACAAAATGATATAAAATGGGCATGTGGATAAAGAACACATCTTCAGGTTAAACATTTGATAATAGTAACGAGCAATGAATGCTTCGCATTCAGAAGAGCTGTTGTTCTTGCAACATATGTCCTAAGGGAAAACTGTGTAAATGAAACTTGTATAGTTATCTTCCTTACATACCTTTCTTAACTTCTTTATATACCTAAAACTGAAACCTGCTTTCCAAGTTTGCTATAAATGCATGTTACCTCTGCAAATTTCTAATTTTTCAAGTCACTGCAGTTTAAGAGCTGTAATTCTCAAAAAAAAGAAAAACTAAAAGATGTTTCCAATTCATACATTCAGCATCTAAAGAATTTACTCTGATTGTTTTTACAATCATACATAATGTATGTATGTAAACAACATTATGTATGTTTTTACATACATCTGATTATGTATGTAAAACATACATAATCAGATTGTCTACTTCCATTATATTTTGGAGAAACTAAGATTTATTATTAATTCCACAGCTATTTATTTATATTTATATTTATATATAAGAGACAGGGCTTAGTGCTTTTAGAGTACCTAAAAGACAGTGTATTTATCCACAATGTATTTGTCCTTACTGACTAGCATGTGTTGTGTATACACACACACACACACACAATAAAAGTTAGAAAATGATGTGCACTAAAGGTATACCTCCCTCTTCAACATTTCATTAAACTTAAGAAATGTGCAACTCTTTGTAACCCCATGGACTATACAGGCCATGGAATTCTCCAGGCCAGAATACTGGAGTGGGTAGCTATTCCCTTTTCCAGGGGATCTTCCCAACCTAGGGGTCGAACCCAGGTCTCCCACATTGCAGGTGGATTCTTTACCAGCTGAGCCACCAGGGAAGCCCAAGAATACTGGAGTGGGTAGCCTGTCCCTTCTCCAGAAGCTACCAGGGAAGCTGAGCTATCAGGGAAGCCCTTGATGCCCCGGTAGTTAGTTCATTTAGAATATTATTTCTTCTTTACTTTAAAAATAATTTCCATGTTCACCCTACCAATTTTTCTTGTGGATCATTTTGATTTATAAACATTTTCAGTGATAGAAACTATTAATATATAGAGGTACATATCAATTAATTCAAAGCATTAAAAAAAGATATTCTTTGTGTACTATTGGGCACTGAAGTACTCTTACTAACAAATTCATGAAAACAAAGAGTTTATCTAATTACTTACAAAGCTAGTACTGTTGTCAGCTTCTTTTACCATTCCCGCCCATGCCATCATTCATCCTCATCAAGCTTTGTGCATCTGCTTTGTTAATTATTGATTCATGCTACGCCTGCTTAGTATTTCCAATGGGTACAGCATCTGCAGCTGTCCACTTGGCTGCTTTTGAGTCAGCATTGTTTTTACATATCCGCCAGAACAATGAACAATTCCATCTTTTTAAGAAACTTTCCTTCCTACTTGTCTCTATATAAACTTCATTTTCAAAGCACTGATAGCAAAATACAGTTAAGAATTATTAAAACTGCTTTTAATCATTTGTTTACCTCTAAGAATACACCTCCCCCCTTTTTAAAGTTTTACTAAACTTGTTTTCCATTAATAGCCAAGAATGCTATTGTAGTTATCCTACTGCAGCATTATACTTCACTTTTTTAATGTTTATTTTTATGTTCAGTACCAGCATTGTATTGTGGATCACTTCAATTTCTGAGTCTCTTTAATGATCATTTCCATTAAATTCTAGATTTAAAAAATCATAGAAAAATAGATATTTTTCATAGAAATTTTGTTTTTTATATTACGAATAAAGAGCTTATATTTTTATTTTTCAGTAACTTAATTAACTCATCTATTAACATGTATATTTCATGTATGAATCACATGGCAAGCTGCTGCTGCTGCTGTTGTTCCAGTTGTGTCCGACTCTGTGTGACCCCATAGACAGCAGCCCACGAGGCTCCCTCGTCCCTGGGATTCTCCAGGCTAGAACACTGGAGTGGGTTGCCATTTCCTTCTCCAATGCATGAAAGTGAAAAGTCAAAGTGAAGTCACTCAGTCGTGTCCAACTCTTAGCGACCCCATGGACTGCAGCCCACCAGGCTCCTCCATCCATGGGATTTTCCAGGCAAGAGTACTAGAGTAGGGTGCCATTTCCTTCTCCACATGGCAAGCTACTCATAGTCAATGGAGTTTCAGGACAAAAGTCAGTTGAAACATCTCAGTAGTAAGAGATGATCAGATTTTGTTTTTTCTTTTTTGAAGAAAAAAATCAACATCTTCCTTTTTAAAGGTTTAGAATATATTTGATCATTAACCTGGGTCATAAAAGCCAGGAAAGAAGAAATAAGATGGTGAAGCCTGGAGAAGGTTGCTAGTATTGCTAATGCCAGTGGAGAGACAAATAACTATAATATTTCACTTTCTACAGAAAAAGTTCATTTTGTTGAGGGCAGATCAAGCATATGTTTCTCTTCAAACTGAAAAAAAGTTTAATTTCTTAAGAAGGAGTTATCTTAGTAACTAAAAAAACAGGACATTTAAAAATATTTGTTTACTTTTAAATTTCAGATGAGAGTTTAAAAGAATGAGAAGAAGCTTCTAGAAAATACTTTTTACTTTCCTCCTTGTTCTCTTGGAAGCAATTTATAACATTCTGTGTCTTTGGAAATATATGAATTGAGGAAATTAATCTGCAGTTTGCTGTTATAAAAGAATAGAGGAACTCTAGTTGCAATATTCCAGATTCTAACAAGCATTAACAGAAGCCTCAGGACAGCTGTAAACAATGTTCCCTGATACATAAAAGTTATAAAAAATCCAGGCAAAGTTGGTTTCTCTAGGTTTAAAAAAATTTTTTTTCAGTGCTATTTGAATGCTTTTGGGATGTCTGTATTGAGAGAATGGAACGTGTTCAGTAAGTCTTTTTCAGGAGAATGAAAAGCATAAAGTGGAATAAGTAAAGAATGCTTTGTGAAATGGCCTTTGCCTTTTCATGTCAATGAAAATAATCAGAACAGCACAAAAATTCTGGGAAACACTATGATATTTTTTGATAGGATGTTTTATTATAAATAAGGGAAGAAGAATATTTTTTAATCAGACAACAGAAATATTGTTCATCTTAAGTACATTTTGAAGAAATCAAGATGTGCATTAATATCCCTGGTGGCTCAGAGGTTAAAGCGTCTGCCTCTGATGCGGGAGACCCGGGTTCGATCCCTGGGTCGGGAAGATCCCCTGGAGAAGGAAATGGTAACCCACTCCAGTATTCTTGCCTAGAGAATCCCATGGACAGAGAAGCCTGGTAGGCTACAGTCCACGGGGTCGCAAAGAGTCAGACACGACTGAGCGACTTTACTCACTCACTCATACTCCTTCCACAGATATTTATTAATTATTTATACTGCATACATACAAGAAAGATTTTGCATACTGGAAGATATGCATACTGGTACTTCATACATACATACATAAACATGATATACATGTATCAGGCAGTCCTTGGGCACATACCTCAGGGATGCTGTGGTGAATAAATCGAATAGAGTCCTAGTTCTCTTGGAACTTACGTGGGAGAAACAACAATCATGTAAACAAATGATGTGGGCTTCCTTGGGGGCTCACTGTAAAGAATTCCACTGCCAGTGCAGAAGACATGAGATTGATCCCTGGGTCAGGAAGATCCCCTGGAGAAGGAAATGGCAACATACTCCAGTATTCTTGCCTAGGAAATCCCATGGACGAAAGAGCCTGGTGGGCCACAGTCCATGGGCTTGCAAAAGAGCACGACCTGATTATCGACTGAACAACAAACAAAGATGTAGCATGAAATGCAAATAGGGGCTATGAGGTGTAGTACTGCACACCGCTAGTATACTAGAGACGGTGACCTGAAGCATGGAGGGGCCAGAAAAAGCCTCAGAGGAAGGGACTATTGAGCTGAGACTTGAAGGATACAGAGAGTCAGACACGATTGAGCAACTGAACTGACTGACTCGAAGGATAAGAAAAAGTCAGCCACCAGACATTTCGCTTAGAGGGAGGATTTAAGCATTCATAGTAGAGGGAACTGCAAAAGCAAAATCCCAGAGATGGGCATGATCTTATCCTGATCCTGGGGCTACAGGAAGGTCAGCATGGTTGGAATCCAGCGAACTGGGGAAAAGTGGTAGGAGAAAAGATCTCAGAGGTAGGCAGGGGCTAAGGAAAGGAGTTTGGACTTTTTTCTAAGTGTAATCAGAAGCCACTGGTGGATTTAAAACACAGCTATGTTTTTGTTTTTAAAGACTGCATTAACTGTTCTGAGAACAACGGAAAAGAGGATGAGAGTGGAAGCACGGAAACCAGGCAGGAGACTCTTGCAGTGGGTCCAGTGATGGTGATGGTGGCTTAGAGTGTAATGGAAGCTCTAGAGAGGAAGAGAAGTAAAAGACCCAGGGTATACTTGGAGGCAGAGTTGATAGGTAGGTTTGGTATGTGGATAGAGTAGGAGGAAAGGAAGAAGGAATTTGACGATGACTCCTAGGATTTTGGCTTGAGCAGCTGGGTAGATAGTGGTCCCATTTATGGAAATAGAGAAGATTGGAGAAAGAATAGGTTTAGTGGGGAAATTTCATTTTGGATTTGTTAAGTTTAATATACTAGTTAAAAGTCTAAGTCAAGATTTCATATAGTTAGTTGAACATTCTTGTTCAGAGCTCAAGGAAGAGATCATGCCAAAGAAATAAATTTGGGAACCATCAGTATATAGAAGGTATTTTAAGTCAGTGGAACTGATGAGATCACCTAGGGCATGTGTGTAGGTATACAAGAGCAACCAGGGTAGAATTTAAAGTTCTCAGTCACTTAGTTGTGGAGCAGAGGAAAAGGAGCCAACAGAGTTATTCACACACACATCACACACATAGATCTTCCTCAGCTTATGATGGGGTTATGTCCCAATAAACACAACCTAAGTCAAAAATGCATTTGATGTACCTAACCTACCTTATTGCCTAGCCTAGCCTGGAAGTTCCTGCTCTGAACAATTATATTAGGCTACAGTTGGGCAAAATTATCTAACATGAGGCCTATTATATAATAAAATGATGAATATCTCATGTAATTTATTGAGTACTACACTGGAAATGAAAACCAGAACGGTTGTATGGGTATTGATTGTTTATCCTTCGGCTCACACGGCTGATGGAATGGCATCTTGGTGCAACTGTACAGCATTATGAGAAAGCATTGTACTGCTTACTGGTAGTCCAGGAAAAAGATCAAAATCCCAAGTACTGTTCCTACTGAAAGCATGTTGCTTTTGCATTATTATAAAATCCAATTATCGTAAGCAGAACCATCATAAACCAGGGACTCTGCACACAGACACACACACAGAGAAATTTACATATAACTATGTAACTATAGCTACATATGTGTGTGTGTGTATGTGTGTGTGTAAGTTTTTGTTCTTTAGCTGCTAAGTTGTGTCTGACTCTTTGTGACCCCATGGACTGTAGCCTGCCAGGCTCCTGTCCATGGGACTTCTCAGACAAGAATACTGCAGTGGGTTCCCATGTGTCTTCTCCTGAAGGAGGAATTGAACCCACATCTCCTGCACTGCAGGCAGATTCTTTATCATCTGAGCCACCAGACGAAGGTTACATATTGGCAAATTAAATGCAGCCTGCTTGGCACCTTTCAAGGATAGATGAACTACCTAGTGTGTGGCCTCATAGAAAAGGGCAAGATAGGAAGTCAGGGCTAATAAATACATAGGCATGGCTACAAATGAACTACATTTTCAATTTGACCAAGAGTTGGAAGAGGAACATGAACTGAAGCTTAGGGTTAGAGGGGGCTTGCAGGCTTAGTAGGCAAGAGGAACAGTGGAAAAGAGATAAGGATTTGATATTTCAATCAGGAGGCCAGTTTGGGGATTTGAAATCATGAAGATGGAGCACTTTCTGGTGCACAAGTAGAAGAGAGGAGGAGGTCAGCAGAGGTGGAAGGTTTGTGGAATGATGAGATCAGAGTTTAGGAGGCTGTGTTCGCAGAGAAATTATCAGCAAACATTTCTTGAGGGCTCAGTACCTGCCAGTCATGAATGGTGCTGAGAAAGATGTGAGAAGCAGGGGAGATGAGAATGAAAGTGAATGTCAGGAACCCTAACATTTGGAAGGGTTAACGGCTGAGGAGAAGAACCAAGCAACGTTTGGAAGGATTATGTGAAGAGACATTGTTGAAGTGTTTGGAAACTAAAGAAGTTCATGATAGACATCAGTGGAGTACAACGAACCTTCTTGTTTCAAATTTAAGAATATTTTCTTTTTGAGATTCCATAAAAAGAGTTTGATGTTTAAGAAACATGGACTTCTGTTATTCTTTAATATTTAAGAGCTACTTTTATATGCATGTTCCACTCTTTGGAACTCTATAGACTGTAGCCTGCCAGGCTCCTCTGTTCATGGGATTCTCCAGGCAATAATACTGGAGTGGGTTGCCATGCCCTCCTCCAGGGGATCTTCCCGACCCAGAGATGGAACCCGCCTCTTTTATGTCTCTTGCATTGGCAGGTGGGTTCTTTACCACTAATGCCACCTGGGAGGCCCACTTTTCTTTTATATGGGATTGCTAAAAATTTTAAAAATAGGGACTTAATGGTGGTCCAATGTTTAGGACTCCAAGCTTTCACTGAACAGGGTCCAGGCTCAGTCCCTGGCTGGGAAACTAAGATCCCACAAGGTGCAATGTGGAAAAAAATTTTTTTTTATTAAAAAATAGGTTCTGTGATTATAGCTTTGAGAAATCTAGGTATGGAAAAGTAAAGGTAGCAATATATAAATTATAGTGCAGTAAGTACATAAAAGCGGAGAAGGCAATGGCACCCCACTCCAGTACTCTTGCCTGGAAAATCCCATGGACGGAGGAGCCTGGTGGGCTGCAGTCCATGGGGTTGCTAAGAGTTGGACACGACTGAGTGCCTTCACTTTGACTTTTCACTTTCATGCATTGGAGAAGGAAATGGCAACCCACTCCAGTGTTCTTGCCTGGAGAATCCCAGGGATGGGGGAGCCTGGTGGGCTGCCGTCTATGGGGTCGCACAGAGTCGGACACGACTGAAGCAACTTAGCAGCAGCAGCAGCAAGTACATAAAAGAATTCCTCTTTATAAAAGGATTTACTATGGTCCTTTTAAAGAAAGGAATGATTCCCTTAATGCCCTTATAAACCACTTGAGAAAGTAAAAAGGAGATGAAAGCTATAAATTTTGAGAAAAGTTGATTGGATAAAGGGAACATGACTATAGTTGGATTGACTTTTGGAAACAATACAGTATGTTAGAAAACTCACAATCTGTTTTCCCTCAATTTGGAATATGAAACAGTTTCATTGCTTACATTAGAAGAGAAAAACATCTGATGTTAAGAACCCTTAAAACTGTTTAAACCCTTAAAATATGATACTAATGTCCATTAATAGCAGATACTATAAGAAATAAACTATCCCATTTAGTAAACATGTGTATGACATCACTTGATGATTCTTATTTCATTATAATAAATGTGTAAAAGAAGTGGCCCTTCAGCCAGATAACCTGAAGTAGAGATCTTGACCTTAATCCTTCTTGCCATTGCTTTATGGTTAGATCTTGGCCTTTTTGATGCCTGTAAAAATAAGAATATTTATTTCATTGTATTATTTTGTGAATGAAATGAGAATGTGTATGAAAGTACTTTCAAAAATTAGCTGAATATACATAGCATAAGGAGTGTCCTTACTGAGGTAAATGCTTTCGACTTTTTCTGTTTTTCTGCCCTCCATTAATTTTATCTGTGAAAAAATGATCACTATTTCCTTTGTTGAAAAAAAAACAGGATCTTTGAAGGAGCAAATATTAATTTACTAGGGCAACATTTAATTTTTAGTCATCTTTGCTTTGGAGCATTGATTCCATATTTAAATTAATATAATAAGCTGTAGTCTTTATCTAAATAACTTGGAAGATTATGGCTTTTATTTAAATAATTAGAGAAACACTTTTGATGACTTTCAGAGTATTAATGTGATTACGGCAAACTGTATAGTCTAACTACTAATAATCATGTGAACATAACATGTATTTTCTTTCCTAATTTAGCAATTAAAAAAATTTTTTTAAGAAAGCAATTTTAAGGTTGTGATTTATTCAGCACTATATATATAGCTCAAGAGCACATTTACATTATTATTTTGTATTTTGTGATGAAAATAAACAAATTAACTGAAATGTCAAGATCATAAGCAGGATTTGAAGTCAGGCAGATCTGGTTCAAATTTTTAGGTGATAGTCTTAAACCAACAGCCTCTTTGTATTTCAGTTTCCCCCATCTCTAAAAATGGAATACTAGTTATCTTACATGCATTCATTTAACAAATATCTATTGAACTCATGTGCTAGGTAATAGCTATAAACACAAGTCCCTGCCATTCCATTGCTTCCACTCTAGCAGAAAAAGGAGATGGTTAAACTTAACACAAAATTACCCCCATATAAGTGGTAAGTGCAATGAAGAAAACACATCAGAATAATAGGATAGAAAGTGGCTTGGGGGCAAAGAGAAGTGGTGCGGCCACCTGATCAGGGAAGTCTTCTTTGAGGAAGGAGCACATTTAAGCTTAGACCCGATTAACAAGGAGAAGGCATGGGCAGATCTAGGAATGTCCAGGGGGTGGAAAGTTCTTGATGCAAGAAAAATTTTGGCATATTTTTATGACTAGAAGAAAGGCTTATGAGGCTAGAGATTAGTGGAAAAAAAGTAAAGTATTGTGATATTTTCACATGATGTACATGCCAGGCTGAATGAATCACAAGTTGGAGTCAAGGTGGCAGGAGAAATATGAATAACCTCAGATATGCAGATGATACCACCCTAATGGCATAAAGCAAGGAGGAACTAAAGAGTCTCTTGATGAAGGTGAAAGAGGAAAGTGAAAAAGTTGGCTTAAAACTCAACATTCAGAAAACTAAGGCCATGGCATCTGGTCCCATCACTTCATGGCAAATAGATGGGGAAATAGTGGAAACAGTGACAGACTTTATTTTCTTGGGCTCCAAAATCACTGCGGACAATGACTGCAGCCATGAAATTAAAAGATGCTTGCTCCTTGGAAGGAAAGCTATGAAAAACCTACACAGCGTATTGAAAAGCAGAGCCATCACTTGCCTGACCAAGGTCCATATAGTCAAAGCTGTGGTTTTTCTAGTAGTCCTGTATGGACCTAAGAGATGGACCATAAAGAAGGCTGAGTGCTGAAGAACTGATGTTTTTGAACTGTAGTGCTGGAGAATACTCTTGAGAGTCCCTTGGAGAACAAGGAGATCAATCCTAAAGGAAATCAAACCAGAATATTCATTGAAGGACTGATGCTGAAGCTAAAGCTCCAATACTCTGGCCACCTGGTGTGAAGAGTTGACTCACTGGAAAAGACCCTGATGCTGGGAAAGATTGAAGGCAGGAGGAGAAGGGGATGACAGAGGATGAGATGTTTGGATGGCATCACTGACTTAATGGACATGAGTCTAAACAACTCTGGGAGATAGTGATGGACAGGGAAGCCTGGCATGCAAGTCCATGGGTTGTAAAGAGTTGGACACAACTTAGCAACTCTATAATAATTGTGATATTTGGGCCTCCCCAGGGGATGCTAGTGGTAAAGAACCTGCCTGCCAATGCAGAAGACATAAGGGATGTGTGTTCGATCCCTGGGTCATGAAGATGCCCTGGAGGAAGGCATGGCAACCCACTCCAGTGTTCTCGCCTGGAGAATCCCAGGGACGGGGGAGCCTGGTGGGCTGCCATCTATGGGGTCGCACAGAGTTGGACACGACTAAAGCAGGTTAGCAGCAGCAGCAGCAGGATACTAGGAGAGGAAGGTTAGTCCCAGATCATGTAGGGCCCTGTAGGTATGATAAAGAATTTGCATATTATCCTACTCGCAAGAGAATACATAAACTGGCTCTACACAAGAAATTGATACTGTATAATTTACAATTTTAAAAGCTCCTACCCTTTGGATAAATTACTAAAATATGATAGTTCAGTAGGTTTATAATAGTCATGTTCTTATATACTAATAATAGATAAAGTATAATTAAAAATGCATAATTTAAAAAACAATAACTACAAGGATGCATGTGAATATATTAAAAAGTATAAAGATCTTTATGGACATTATATATATTTTTGGAAGATGTTAAAGTAGGCTTAAATTAATGACGATATATCCATGTGCACTAATAAAATGGTTTGATGTCACAAAGATGTGGTATGTAAGATTACATAATGAAAACAGTTTGATATTGGAAGAGGACTAGACAAATAGACCAGTAGAATAGAATAAAGAGCTTCTAAACAGACCTACATGTACAGGTATACTACAAAAGTGGCATTACAGGTCAATGGGGAAAGAACGGACAACTAAATAAATGCTGCTAAGACATTTGGTTTTCCAGATAAAAAACAAGATCAATTCAGATAATTTAAAGACAGAACCATTAAAAAAAAAAAACCCACACTTTTTAGAAGAAAATATGGGAGAACAGATTTACAACCTCAGGGTAGGGAAGGATTTCTTGAGACACGAAAAGTACAAACCCTATTTGAAAATATACATGTATTTAATTACATTAGTAGTAAACATTTCTGTACATCCAACACATCCTAAAATGAAAAGACAAACCTTAAACTAGGAAAAGATATTTTCCAGCCAAAAAACCAGGAAGAGTTATTTTCCTATAAAAATAGTAAACAACAAAGCGCTTTGAATCAATAAGAAAAAGCAACCACACAGAAAAATGAGCAAAGAATATGAATTTGAAATTCACAGAAAAGGAAAACTGAAAGGCCAATAAACACACAAAATAATGTTCATTTTCATTAGTAACGGGACTAATGTATACAAATAAGAATGATAGAAACTAAAAAGCATCCAAGTACTAAGGAGGGACTACAGTAGCAGACATACTAATAGAAAGGTGATTAGAATATAAATTGTTACAATCATTTTGAAGGGCAATTGATGGTGACTGCAGCCATGAAATTAAAAGACGCTTACTTCTTGGAAGAAAAGTTATGACCAACCTAGATAGCATATTCAAAAGCAGAGATATTACTTTGCCAACTAAGGTCCATCTAGTCAAGGCTATGGTTTTTCCAGTGGTCATGTATTGATGTGAGAGTTGGACTGTGAAGAAGGCTGAGTGCTGAAGAATTGATGCATTTGAACTGTGGTGTTGGAGAAGACTCTTGAGAGTCCCTTGGACTGCAAGGAGATCCAACCAGTCCATTCTGAAGGAAATCAGCCCTGGGATTTCTTTGGAAGGAATGATGCTAAAGCTGAAACTCCAGTACTCTGGCCACCTCATGCGAAGAGTTGACTCATTGGAAAAGACTCTGATGCTGGGAGGGATTGGGGGCAGGAGGAGAAGGGGGAGAGAGAGGATGAGATGGCTGGATGGCATCATGGACTCGATGGACCTGAGTCTGAGTGAACTCCGGGAGTTGGTGATGGACAGGGAGGCCTGGCGTGCTGTGATTCATGGGGTCGCAAAGAGTCTGACACGATTGAGCGACTGAACTGAACTGAATACTGAAATATATTTTTTGAAATGATCCTCTAATTTTTTAGTATATTACTCTAAAGAAAGTTTTGCATGGAGACATAAGGAGACATAAAAAAATTCATGGCATCATGGGGTCTTTGGAATGAAAAACTGGAAATGAGCTAAACATCCACTAACAGGATAATGGATATATAAATTACAAGTATATTAATAAAGTAGAATTATCGCAGTGATAGTGAATAAAATGCAGCTATATCTGTTAGTGAGGATATATCTCATAAAGAAAATATTCGGAAAAGAAACCAATTGCAGAAATTTTACTTACAGTAAAAAATTTATATAAAACACTATATATTGATATATATATAAATGTAATAAAAGTACATACATTTCACAGCAATGATAAACATGAAAATCAGGATAGTTTAACCCCTGGGGAGTGGAAGGTAAATGACACGAAGGAGGAATACATAGGAGACTTTAATTACAAAGGTTTTTAAGCTAGGTGGTAGGTACATGGTTATCTGTTCTATTCACTAATTTTTTGTTACACTGGAAATATTTTATAGCACAGCTTTTAAAGAAGAAAGGTAGTTCTAACTATCAGGGGGTAAGAAGGGAAATAGGGAGACCTGTTAGGAGATCTGACCAGTTGATCCTAAAGGAACTCAATCCTGAATATTCATTGGAAGGACTCATGCTGAAGCTGAAACTCCAATACTTTGGCCACCTGATGCGAAGAACTGACTCACTGGAAAAGACCCTGATGTTGGGAAAGATTGAAGGTGGGAGGAGCAGGGGAGGACAGAAAATGAGATGGTTGGATAGCATCACTGATTTGATGGACATGAGTTTGAGTAAGCTCCGGGAGTTGGTGATGGACAGGGAAGCCTGATGTGCTGCAGTCCGTGGGGTTGCAAAGAGTGGGACATGACTGAGGGACTGAAATGAACTGAGACTTCAGTCTCTAGCACAGCTTCTGGCACAGAATAGGGGTTTAACAAACTTCAGCTTTATAGAGTGGTTGCTATTATCGTCATTATCAGGGTAAAGACAGAGAGATTGTGAATAAACATAAACTAAATATTCTGAGTAGTTATATTGCGCTACATGTTCTATTTATCTTGTTTAGTCTTTATCAGAATCCAGTTATAAAGAATCTAAGGGGCTTACCTGGTGGCTCAGTGGTAAAGAATCTGCCTGCAACGCAGGAGATGCGAGTTCCAACCTTGGGTTGGCAAGAACCCCTAGAGAAGAAAATGGCAACACACTCCAGTTGCCTGGAAAATTCCATGGACAAAGGAGCCCCATGGGCTCATGAGTTTGCAGAGCTGGACACGACTGAGCATGCAGGCACACAGGCATAAAGAATCTAAGGCTTATAGAGGTCAAAGCTGGAAGGCACAGGGCTTCATAAGTTTCTAATGACTCATTTTCCAATGCTGTGTAAAGTTCCTCCTGAACATCCAATCCTAATATACCCACATTTTCTTGTCCAGCATTTGAAAAAAAATTCAAGCATCTTTTCTCTTTGGTTCATAGCTAGCATGGGCTTCCATAGTGGCTCAAATGGAAAAAAAATCCACCTGCAATGCAGGAGACCTGCATTCGATCCCTGGGTCAGGAAGATCCCCTGTAGAAGGGAGTGGCTACCCACTTAGGAATTCTTACCTGGAGACTCCCATGGACAGAGGAGCCTGGAGGGTTACAGTCCATACGGTTGCAAAGAGTCAGACACAAATGAACGATTAACATTTTTGAGTTGAAAAGAAAGTTAAAGTCACTCAGTTGTGTCCAGCTCTTTGCAACCCCATGGACTGTATAGTCCATGGAATTCTCCAAGCAAGTGAAAGTCACTCAGTTGGGTCCAACTCTTTGCGACCCCATGGACTAGTCCATGGAATTCTCCAAGCCAAAATACTGGAGTGGGTAGCCTATCCCTTCTCCAGGGGATCTTCCCGACCCAGGAATCGAACCAGGGTTTCCTGCATTGCAGGCAGATTCTTTACCAACTGAGCTATCAGGAAAGCCAAGATTTTTGAGTGAGATATTAATATTTCAAAACACTTGGGTAGGACCTTATTACACAATACTTTTGAATTGCTCTCAGATTTTCACCTGATCTGCCTAACAACTCTGTGAAAGGCAGGGCAGCTGATTATTTCGGTTTTACAGATAAGAAAACCAAAATCCAAAGAGGCTAAATTGGAGGTTCTTAACCAGTGACCATGAATTTCATGGAATCATATCTTAAAATGCTTATGACTGAAAGGGCATTTTAAAGCTTTAATTGTATTTTCAAAGGAGTCTATGATTCCCAAAAAGGTTTAAAAGATAATGAGTTAAATGGTTTGCCTAAAGCCTAGGGTCACATAGTCCTGGGGGAGTCAAGGCCCCAAGGAATTTATTCTCATCTCACACTCAGAATTCTTTCCATTACTACATAAAGTCGCTCAGTTGTGTCTGACTCTGCGACCCCATGGATTGTAGCCCACCAGGCTTCTCTGTCCATGGGATTCTCCAGGCAAGAGTACTGGAGTGGGTTGCCATTTCCTTCTCCCATTACTACATACAGTACCACAATTCAAATTACAGATATTACTAGTGAAATACTTTTTGTAATGGTCACTGACTGCTGAGATAGAAACCTTATTAAATATACTGAAATTCTTACTTGGGAGTAATGGTTTTGGCCTGTTCAACTGTTGGGCAGCCATTCAGAAATCTACCCAGTGTTACAGATGAACAGGTCACAACCTGTTTGTTGTCTTTATAACAAGCCCTAATACAGACTTGTTAAATAAGGTATGAATCTGATACAGTAACTATAAAATGTATTTTTCAGTTCGCAATAAAGAATAGTCATGAGACCTAGCTATGATCCAGTGGTGGAAAGTCGACTGAGCCCAGAATGGGATTTTCATTTCTCCAGGACCAGTTACTTAAAGTGTTAGGGTCTCCCTTCTCTTACCTGTAAAATAAAGGATTAAAGTGGGTAGCCTCTCAGCTCTAACTTTGCATGCAGTTTGATGGGGTTAAAATAAGAAGAGCCGACAGGAGTTTTGTGTATAAGCATTAACAGGTCTGTTAAAGTTAACCTTATTTTCCCAGTGATAAAGGTCAGTGCCCAAGGCGGCTCACTGGTCGTTAGCCACAAGTGTCTGGGGGCTCACCAGACCTGCGCCTCAAGAAGGCCAAGACTGAGTGCACCTTGGAGTGAAGCAGGAGCTGGCGAGCATATGAACATAAAGCTATGTAAGTTCAAAGGTCCAGTGGGATTCCAAACAGAAGGGCCCTTAATCCTAGATTTAGGAATGAAGGAAAGCAGGAACGCCCAGGCACAGGAGTGTGAAGGGATCTGCTTAAACAGGGTGGGGTGTTTCGAGCGTTGGGGGTGGGGCTTTGAGCCAGGAGGCAGTTGATGCACTGGAGAGCCGCACCTACCGCTGCATCCCCGCCGCCCGGGCCAGGCTGTCACTAAGCCGGCAAAGGCACCCTTGGGAACCTCCCAGCCCCGGCGAGGTCACGTGATCTAGCGCCAGGGCCAGGAGAGGCGTGCCCTGCCCCACGCCCCGCCCGTGCGCATGCGCGCGGGTCCGGGCGCTGAAATTCAAATTTGAACCGCCGCTGCAGGCCGAGTCGGACTTCGGAGGCAGTGGGGAAGAGGAGTGGAGCTTGGGCGAGTTCCCCACCACCTTCTTGTTTTCTTCAAGTGACACACTGAGCCGGCACTCACTTTTCTTTTTCTGAATTTGAACCACCGTTTTGGCCGTCTCGTAATCGACACGCGAAATCCGGGGCGATGGACCCGTTTACCGAGGTGAGAAAACTTACGGGCAGAGCCAGCCATGACGGCTCCCGCCCCCCACCCTCCCTTCCTACCTCTGTCAACCTCCCGGCCCAGTGGCCGGAGAGCGCGTGCGCGCGCGTGCGCAGAGTGGGCGTGCGAGGGTCCGGCTTGGAACTGGGAGGGTGCGTGGGTTCCCTCTTCTCTGTGGCTGTAGTTCGTCGGCGGTTGCCTTGGTTATCCTGCAGAGGAAGATCTGCGGGGAAAGTTTTGAGTCTGTCCTCAGTAGCAGTAGTGAAAAGACCTCCTGTCAGCCCCGGTTATTGCGCATCCCTCTGCAGTGGACCCCTGGGTCTTCCAAAGGCGCGGTGGGGGCCTGACGAAACAGAGCCCTTTGGAAGTAAAAGCCGGGATATTGCAGGGTGGAGTCGGGTGGCCAAGTGACTCAGTGCTGTGTGTGCAGCCGCCGCCTGGAAATGGAATGGAATGCGGTTTGCGGGGTTCGTGTGACTCGCAGAGGAGCCGTGCATTTAATAGTTTCTCATTTGTGTCCGACTCTATGCGACCCCGTGCTCTGTCCATGGAATTTTCCAGGCAAGAATACCGGAGTGGGTTGCCATTCCCTTCTCCACTCCATACCTTTAAGAATGCAGTGGACGAAATGACAGCAAAATGTAAGCCGCTGCCTGAGACCATTGCATCCGTTCCTATTAAGTCAATAGTTCTCTTCAGTTTCTATTGCTTACCGAACTAGCAAAGAAGATTCATACCTGAGGTTGACACTAATTGAAAGGAAAATTGCTAGCCGAATATGTTCAAGTCAAAAGTTACAGCCCACGATTAAAAAAAAAAAAAAAAAAACCTGTTTTGGGTAGTGACTTCCCTGGTGGCTCAGATGGTAAAGTGTCTGTCTACAATGCGGGAGACCCGGGTTCGATCCCTGGGTTGGGAAGAGCCCCTGGAGTAGGAAATGGCAATCCACTCTAGGACTATTGCCTGGAAAATCCCATGGACAGAGGAGCCTGGTAGGCTACAGTCCATGGGGTCGCAAAGAGTCGGACACGACTGAGCAACTTCACTTTCTTTCACTTTCATGGGGCACAACATTATAGCAGGCAGGACTTAACTCATCTTTTGTTCTTTGGAAATTAAATATGAATTAATTACATCATTACTGTGTCGATTATTTGTCTAGCTTTGACTTTTGTTGCGAATGTGCGTTGACACACTCGGGAATCTCGTGTGGCCAGTTGTCCACTACCTTTTCTTCAAGAACAGTTCCTCTTTTTTTAGGGTGTTGTGCAAATGTCAAACTGTTACTTTTTGAGTTGTTGCAAAGTGGGCCTAAAAATTTCTCTACACTAGCTTGAAAAGCTTGAGTGGAGAGTATTAATACTCTATTTTTTTTTTTTGATATGTAGTTACAATTCTGTTAAGTCTAAGATATTAAAAATTTTAGCAATTAGAGTTTACTTGTATTCAAACACAACAGTATTTGTTTCCAAATTCTCAATCATCTCAGGGATACACATCAATTTGTTAACCTTAAATATTCTAACAGAAAAATCCTGAGCACATTTTTGTATTAGCTTTAGGGAATAGAGCTGGTGGTTCACCATGTATTTTTCACTTACATTGAAATTAAAAAGGAAATATTATGTTACAACTTAAGATTCCTTAAAATATTAGCCCTTCCTGTTCTCAATGGTTTTATGTTTCTAAGTAACTGACAAGAGCAAAGCATTTTGAAAGTTGGCTGAAAATTGCACTTCATTTTACTTAAAAATGTTATTCTGAACTGGTACAAATCTCAGTTGAAAGAAATTTTATTTAAAAGAAACTTTTCATTTTAGAGTGCAGCTCAGAAATATATGTGATTTAGTGTGTGTGGTTTTATATTTTGAGAAGTTAGACCGGTTGCAGTTGGAATCAACAGCTTTGACATCTTTTCCTTAATTGGGAGTGAGTGAACTATTTGAAATGGTTCCAAAGATTAGGTGCTTAATTATAGCATTCATAACATTTTTGTACAGTGAAGCTAACTGTTCCTCGTCTGAAAAGAAAATTGAAAGTCAGTTAAAATGACTTTCTCAGCTGGAGTTCCTTATCAGAACCGTAGAACACAGACAATTATTTGAGAGAAACTGTTCTTCTCAGTTTTCCCGTAAGAGATTTTTTTTCTCCCCAAAGTGATTCTTAACCATGCCATTCTGTAGGCATAGGAGAGATGCTAATTCATTACATTAATGCCAGGGCCTTAAGGATTAATTCTCCTGGTAACTCTTGTTGAGAAAGGCTGTGCTGTGCTCGGTGGTATCTGACTTCGTGACCCCATGGACTGTAGCTACAACCATCCTAAACTCTTGTTTCCTCAGGCAAGGCTGTTGTGCAGTGGTTCCCCTCCCTGTTGTCACTGGTGCTGTCTGGCTCACTTGGTCTTCCTGCCTGTTCTGCCTGCCAGACTGTTTTGACCTCCGGCTCACAGTTTGATTCCCCTTCTTCAGAGGGACATCACCTTTCACAATACACATCTCACTTGCATTTATATGCACCTGTTGAACATGTTTTCTCTTAGAATGTAAGCTTCATGAAGGTAGGAAATTGTTCAGAGAGATGTTTCTGTAACATCAAGCACAATTCAGTAACGGTCTGCTGAATTGATGTGAAAGAGAGCCGTTCTGTGTAAATTGTTTTACAGACAATTAAATAAAGCAGTAACTGTTAGAACATTTTAGCAATATTCTTTTCTTGTAGGGAATCTCAAGCATAATGCATCCATTGCCCAGCAACATTGGCCATGTTGTTTTACTGTATCTGCCTCTAATCCCTCTCACTGAATTATTTGGAAGCAAATTCTAGAAGGCATATAATTTTATACATAAATACATAGGTATTCATCGCTGAACACTAAAGACTTAAAAAAAAATCATAATGCTGTTATCACACCTAAAAAATAAACAGCAGTTCCTTAAAATCATCAAGCATTGTCAGTGTTCAGCTATTCCTAAATGTCTCATGATTTTGCAGTCTGAATCAGCATCTAGACAGAGTCCATAGGACCATGTGTTCCTGATGTTCTTCGTGGACCAACCAGAGATAAAGAATCCATCTTGGTTTATGGATAAGCTAGCAGTTAAGGCACATGTTTATTATTATGATCAGCTAATAGCATTAAAAAGTTAGTGTTGACCATATGAATTATCATCAGTTCTACTGATGATAAGTTTTTAAAAGAACAATTAGATTTAGTCAAGCTATAGTTTTTAGCAAAGCAGTTAAGAGTCCAGACTCTGGAGCCTGGTTCTTAATTTTGCCTTGCTACTCGTTAGCTGTGTGACCTATGGCTTGTTATTTAACCCCTACCTGAATTTTTTCATCTCTAAAACAGTAGTAAAAACAGAATTTTAACAAATCATATTTGAAGATGAAATGAGTTAGTGTATGCTGACACTGAAAGTACTTTAAGTCCTGTCTAAGCACTAGTGATTGTTGTACTTGTTGCTTGCTGTGCTTAGTCACTCAGCCATATTCGACTCTGTGACCCCATGGGCTGTAGCCCATCCGACGCCTCAGTCCATGGGGTTTTTCGGGTAAGAAATACTGGAGTGGGCTACCATTTCATTCTCCAGGGGATCTTCCAGACCCAGGGATCAAACCCATGTCTCCTGTGTCTCCTGCATTGCAGGCAGATTCTTTATCCATTGAACTATCTGGGAAGTTCTTTTTGTATTTGTTGTTAGGTGGATTTAAAGCCAAAAATTTATTACTCATAATGTCAATATTAGCATTTTAGTCTGCAGATCTGCTGATGGTGATGGTCACCCCAGGTTAGCACAGGAAATCCACAGCTAGTTGTGTCAAGTCAGAGCTTTCCATGTAGGAACTTTAAAAGAGAAAAAGCTACAATTAAAATATATGAAACATTTTTTTCTTGTGATGTAAATTGACAAACATGCTATCACTGTTTTGGATAGAGTTTCTTTAATTTTCCGGAATTAAGTGAACTCTCTATGATGACCAGGGAAGGAATGCTTCTAGAACATTTTGAAAATAATAAGTTGTTATTGAGTCTACTTTGTTTAAGAAGGTAGGAAATCAGTAATATCTCCCAGAAAAAAATTCTGTCAGAAATGGTTTGAGGGATGTGGGGCAGAAATTGCTTAAGGACTATATACTTCAGTTATTTTAGATCCCTTCATGTGGAGTATCTTATTTCCTGATTGTTAGTAATTGCACTGTTTAATTTCTTTTAATACCTCTATAATTTGAAGGAGGAGGTGTGATATTTGAAGGAATGTACCTTATAAATAAAAAAAGCTCTTAAATTCCTGATACACTATTACAAGGAAGGGTAACTTACATTTATGTAGCTGTTGACTTTATGTATTTTAGATATATCACTTCTTTTACGTTAATAATCTTTGGTATCTGTAAGTTTTATATTACAGATTAGGGAACTTTTTTGCTTATCTACTTTAATTTGTTTTAATCTTGAAAATTTTGAATCTAATGTAACAATAGAACACTTTGTGTATGTTTGAATTGCAAAACCTCATTCTTTTGACCCATTGCTCATGGTAACTGAAAATATACTGACTCATAAGTATTCTAACTGACCAGAATGGAATGTGGCTGTGTCCATGAATAAACATATTTAGGCTAGTTTTGTATCTTAGGAATGATATATTTTATTGTGGGGAAAATTATCAGACATATATGAATTTGTATAACACTGCCACTTTCAAGTTTGTTGAAGACCTTAAAGGATAAAGGTTTTGTGCTTTGGAAGGCATTTGGCTCACAAATTACTCTTTCAACGACATAGCATTTAGATTTAGTGTTATTTGTTTCAATGAGAAATCATGCCTAAGATAAGCTCATGCTTGTTTTTCATATTCAGAGGGACTTAAAAAGTGATTTTTCTGGCTTAATTAAGCAATTAAAAAGATCAGATGGAGTTAAATTCCTTAGTCTGCAATAATTACCTTATCTGTGTTTGCAGGACAGTGTATACTCCAGCCAGTAATCTGCATGCCTTCTCTGGTTGTGTTCAAAGAGAATGAATTGTTTTCAGGGTTTTGTGTTTGTTATACTACATTGATCCCAATAGGAGCATATTTGGGGGTTTGAAAAGAGTCATATTCATGATTCTATGGAATACTAAGATTTCAACTTAAAACTTTTATTATATATGGATATCTAATTAAATAAAACATAAAAATATTTAGGTTGATTTTTCTTTAGGCAACTGTTATTCTGCCTACCATCGTGACTAAAACAACCACCATGTTATTTCCCATGACTCAGTGGCTTAGCATTTGGGTTCAGCTGAGCCGGACTTGTGGTGTCCCCTGGGATCATGCAGAAGTCTGCAGTCATATAGAAATTTCTGGGACTGGTTGGTCTAAAATCGTTTTCCTCCCAAGTCTGGGGGTTGATGCTGGCTGTCAGCTGGGCCATGTTTCTAGCAGGCTTAACCTGGGCCTCTTCACAGGAAGACAGTGTTCCAAGAGAGTGAGAACAGAAACCGCAAGACCTCTTGAGCCCTGGGATTGGAAGTCACATACACAGTATCACTTCAGCCATATTTTAACAGTCAAAGTGAATCATAAAGCCAGCCTGATTCAAATACCTTTTGAGAGAAGCAGAAAAAAGTCTGTGGCCATTTAAAATCTCATGCAATGAACTTAACACATTTCATTCCCCCTTTAATGGTCATATTATATCTAATCAAATTTTGACATGATGGTACTCATTTGGTGAATCTTAATTACTGAGAATTTGACTTTTGAAATGTATTTAACTGTTATTATACATGTTTGAAGACAATTAGTGATTT
Organism: Ovis canadensis; assembly: GCF_042477335.2. Classification (NCBI taxonomy): domain Eukaryota; kingdom Metazoa; phylum Chordata; class Mammalia; order Artiodactyla; family Bovidae; genus Ovis; species Ovis canadensis. Next base: position 75,752,946 of record NC_091248.1, on the reverse strand, counting down.
GAGAAGGCATCTGAAGTTTTGTGAACCTTTGACTAAACTTATGCTTTAATGCTCTGGTGTATTGTTTATGTAGAAACTGCTTGAGCGAACCCGTGCCAGACGAGAGAATCTTCAGAGGAAAATGGCTGAGCGGCCCATCCCAGCAGCAAGGTCTCTGACTCACGCCAAGCGGATCAGGGAGCCACTTTCAGAAGCAAGTAACCAGCAGCCCATATCTGGTGGCGAAGGTAATAGGCTTTGTGGGGAAAAGTAGAATTTGCAGTTTTCAGAATGCAAAGAAGTACCAAACACTTTATTGTTCCTGCAGAAGACCAAGATCTTTGGGAGACAAATGTAATAGCTTCCAGGGGAAAGATCAACCTTTTATTGTATTGCAGGCCTATTATATTAGGCCTGGAACCTATCGGGCGAGAGCAGAATTTCTAACAAATATTTCAGATTAACTGGTTGAACTTTATTTTCCTCATTCCAAAAGTATCATTAAAAGCTCTAAGGGAAGAATACTACGGGAGCAGTGGAGCACTTACACTGGCCATAGTGTTGAGTTTCTCTACCCCTCTTAAGTGAACAGGGCAACAAAAGGCAGGCCTGCCCGCAGATGCTTGAAATATCATGAGTCTTTTCATCCTCTGTCTGCTGAACCACATCCCTCAGGCTGGGCACAAAGTATAGGTTGTTAATCTACAGAATTACTGAAATTAAATAGAAACAAAATTGACTACCAACACCCCCATCTACCCCAATAGGGGCTTCCTTGGTGGCTCAGTGGTAAAGAATCCTTTTGCCAATGCAGTAGACGTGGGTTCCATCCCCAGGTCGGGAATATCCCTTGGAAAAGGAAATGGCAACCTACTCTAGTATTCTTGCCTGGAGAATCCCATGGACAGAGGAGCTTGCAGGTTATAGTTTATGGGGGTCACAAAGAGTTGGACACAATATAGCAACTGAAACAAACAACAACTCCTGCAACAAACTCAAATGTACCTGGAAACTTTCTTATTCTTTCCTAAATCCTGGCATCCTCAGCCTGTATCAGTCAGCTGGTTTAATCTTTTGGAATAATCTGGAGATGATAATGTTCCTTAGTAGACATTTAAAATGCACATAGAAAAATAATATTACAGAGGGCAAAACCAATATTACAAAAGAGATGAGGGCGTAGTGCTGGCTCCCAACTATTTTGTAAGCTAACCATAAAATGAGAATTTCTTTTTGTATGTTAATACATTTTGAAGGGAGGGAATACCGTATATATTACATGGGAAAACAGAGATCTAGCTCTAGTCTAGGATCTCTTCACTGTGGCACAGCTTTATGCATTCAGATATTGAGTACTATGTACTTGAAAACTAGTGGTTAGAACTGTATTTTGATGCTTAAATGGAAATATTTACTGTTTCATATAAGAAATGTAAACTTAAAGCATTCTGTATTTTCAGGTAGTGAAGCATGTTAAATAGGAACACTTCCAAAAAAGGATTAGATTAGTTCATTTAAAATATACCCTTAAGTGAGTTGCAGAAGATTGGAAAGTTTCATATGTATTATTTAATTAGATTGATATTTATGAGGGCAATCATGACTTCCCACTAATGATACTTCAGTTACTGCCAGAACAAGAACACTTGGTTAGACAGACAGTGAAACTGACCTCAAATGGAATTTACATTCTTACCTTTTAAAGGATTACTTTTATAGGAGGCATAGTAGAACTCATTCATGGGTAAAAATTATATTCCTTGTGTTTGGATCGTTCCTTTTTCATTTAGGACTTTTTAATTCGTTTTATAGGTGTTCATAGAGGTTTAAAATGTGAAATGTTGTGAAACACTTGAGTTGATGAATTTGCTTGGTACTGTCGGATGATTCAGTCAATCTTTCGGTTCTCTGCCTCCTAAACCTCAAGCCAGGTGTCCTTCTACTCTTGTTTACTGTTCATGAAAAATTGTTTTTAAAAGCAGAAAGCTTGTTTTTACCCTTAGCTCAGGTGTGTCATGTTAAGCAGGTAACTCGATTTCTCTGGACTTGATTTTTCTTATTTAAAAATGTGGTAACTGGACTGTACGATCTTTAAAATCCCTTAGAACATTTGCTTTGCTTATTCTGTGTGCGTACTTTTTATTCCCTAGTGTCTGAAGACCACAAAGAACATTATACATCTTGAGGATGTTATTTGAAGATTTTTTCATTCAGGTTTTTTTAAACTGCTGAATTATATGCTTGCTTAAACAGAAATCTCTCATGTCAGATTTCCAAGTTAATGAAAAATGTAGAATTTTACGTATTTCTTCTTGTGAGTTAAATCATTTAAAGGAACAGAGAGACTAGTGTTTTATTCATTTGTACCTACCATTAAAGATTTTCATGACATGCAGAATCACAGAACTTTTAATTTTTTGTCCTTTTTAACCTAGAGAAATCTTGCACAAAACAATCACCATCCAAAAAACGCTGTTCTGACAACACTGAAGTAGAAGTTTCTGATGTGGAAAATGAAAAGCCGGTTGAGTCAACGTCTGCAAAACCTTGTTCTCCGAGGCCTGTGTCCCCTCAGGCTCAGCCACAGATGTCTCAGGCACCCGCTGGTGTCAGTGACTCCTTGGCTGCCCCAGCCTCAGCACCACTGCTGGGTGTGAGGAGCGGGCCAAGCTCAAGACTGGGAGCAGCTGCAGCCTCCTCAGTCAGGACACGAATGCAAAAGCTGGCTGAGCAGCGGCGTTGTTGGGATAGTGATGATGTGACAGGTATGCACGCTTGTGGACTATGTGGTCCTTAAATCTGTTTCAGTGCACTTCAACTTGGTAGGTTAAAATTTTATTTATCAGTTAACACATGAAAGGTAAATGCTTTTGATCTATGTCCTGAGTATCCATTGCTTTCTAATGGTTTGTATATCAATTTATATTTATCGGGTGTGTTCTTATTGAAGTAAATGAGATGAGGTTCTTAGACTGGTTCACAAAACCTTGATCTTATAAAGGAACTATCTTAAATTTGCAATGAAAACACCAAAGGATAAACTGTACTCTTGACATTATCAGCCTTGCTGACCTTTAGTTCTATATTCAAGAAATCCTGTTACATGGATTGACTGAATAAACTTGAGTGACTAAGGTATGCAATGCTGTTCAAAGGGGAAAAAGAAAATTTCAAAAAATATTTATCGAGTACCTGCAAAGCATGTAATCATGCTAAGGTGCTGGAGACTATAGATAAAGTGACCTGATCTTGCATTTCATGGGCCCGTAATCTGATGGAGAGCTTATCTCTTACCTTATTGCGAAAAAAGCCTTGGAATGGCTTACAAAAATGAGTGTGCATTCTCAGTAGTGTGTAACTCTTTGTGACCCCATCGACTGTAGCCCACCAGGCTTCTCTGTCCATGGGCTCTTGCAGGCAAGAATACTGAAGTGGGTTGCCGTTCCATCCTCCAGGGGATCTTCCCAACTCAGGGAGGAGGAAACGCAAACCTGACTTTTGCATTTCATGGGCCCGTAATCTGATGGAGAGCTTATCTCTTACCTTGTTACGAAAAAAGCCTTGGGATGACTTACAAAAACACCTATGTTAAAAATTGGAAAAATGAGAAAAATCAATATGAAGAGAAGGAAAAACAAAGTGAAGGGTAAAGTTAGTTTACTAGATACAGGCCTTAAGGTCCTCCTCACTTCCTAGAGATGGTTCTGAACTCACTAGCAGCTGATCAGAGAGGTGAAACACTATTAGTTACATGATAAAGTTTATAAAACAGAAGAAACAGAGTCATGGTTGGCATTAAGACCTGAGAGAACTTTCCTCTCTGGGTCCTAAAGATATTTTTTGTAGGAGCTAGCAAATGTGTAAGGTTTCTCAGGGTAGGCAGACAGCTGGCTTCTGGCTCAGTTCAGTAGAAGCAGTGCCGAAGTGAACCAGCCCAGTGCAAGTGGACAGTCCATGGTGATTAAGCCTTATCCAAGGAAGCTTTGGCTTTCAAATATTGTAGGAGAGGAGACTGAGTTCAAAGAGGCTAAGACACCTGCCCACAGTCAGCGCTAAAATGCAAACACTAGGAGTTTGACTTTAGGGCCCAGCTTTTATGTCCTGACTAATGTTTATGGGTTACACACCCGTGTTCCACTGATACTCCACACTGTCAGTTATACCTATTGATTTTAGTAACAGGTGGGGCTAACCATGCTGCTTTTAGTATGTCTGAGGAAGCTAGCCAGTTAATGTGCCTGAATAGAAAGATGTCCCATTCTATTTTGTAGGAAATATCTATGGGCAGCAGAGTGCAGATTTTCCTTTCAGAAAAAAGAAAAAGAGTTGTGATCTAATACTTGATCAGAAGAACAATCAAGGCCCTAAGCATTCTTAGGAGAAACTGTTGCAACAGTGATCTTGAATATTTTGAAAGCAAATATTAACAAATGCCTACCTCAGTCTTGAAAATAAATCTCCTTAAGGCATCATAGCTCATCTAATTTTAAGGATTGAAACTTGTTAATAAAGTGTTTGTGATGAATGATTTAGTGAGTGCTATTCAAGACTGTGGCTATATGCCAATTAAAGGCTTGAGGAATAATAAAGTATAATTTATCTGAAGCCTTTGTTTCTGATAGAGAATAGAAGAGTGAGGGGTCTATTAAGTCCATTTCTAAAGCATGGCAGTAAAATTGTCATCTTTTTAGAAGACCGTGTGTAGTCTAAGGAAAATGATAAAGGTATGCAAAAAAGTATTGTAGGGAAGGTGGTGGTCAGGGAAGCTTTTCTGGAGGCGACAAAGGCAATTAACCTGGACTTTGAAGGGCAGCTGGCTTCAGATAGTAGAGATATTCTAGGCAGAATCAACAGAACATATATATTAATAAAAAGCACAGAGGTATCATGAACACAGTATGTGTATAAAGAGTCAGCATTCTGGTATACCATTCATGTGGTATAAAAGCAAGACATAAATTCAAAGAAAGCAGCAGGGTCCGTAGCATTTGGAATTTAATCAGAAGGTGATGGGCAGGTCCTGAGAGTTTAGGTAGGCAAATGCTTTAGAAATATCACTCTGGCATCTGAATTGAGGAGAGATTGAAGAGGGCAGAGATTTGAAGCAGGAAGACCAGTTAAAAGATTAATATTGTGATTTAGGCATAATGATGAAGGCCCATGAAAGTAAAGAGGCTGGATTTGAGAGATTTAGGAGAAAGAATCTGTGGGACCTAATGACCAGGTGGTGGATGGTAAGGGAAAAGGGAGGAAGAGGCATGAAAAGGAGGAATGTGTTTGAAGCAGTTTCAACATCAGATATATTATTTGAGGTGCATGGGGGATAGCCAGATGCCGGTAGTTGGTAGTTAGGAGACCATGAAGGATAGGCTGCAAAGACAGAACTAGTAGAGGATGATGTCACATATGGAAATACAAGGCCTGCCAAGTGTGTAGGCATTGGGTGGAAATACACATACACAGTGCAGCTGTGTATGCAGAAGTCAGACTGAAGTGAGTTAAGTGGTGAGTGAATTTAGTGCAGGGAAAGAGGGACAGTAGCTAAAAGCGGGTGTATGTGGATGAGAGGATGATTGGTTTTAGCTTTAAGATGAGAGAGAATTGAGCATATTAATGTGTAGAAAAGGAAGAAGTGGTTATTTGGAGCAAGATCCCTGAGAAAGTTTAAGAGGAGTAGAATTGAGAATTCAGGCAGATGTATAAGCCTTGGACAGTAGGAGGGATATCTGTTCTGTTGACGGAATTTGTGGAATAGGAAGTGCCGTGAGCTTTGCCGTATATGCTCTTTATGCATACAGACCTTTGTGGTTAAGTATTGTGTATTTGAGATTTATTTCCAAATGAAGTAACTATGCAGAAAAACATATTAGTCTAACCCTGTGCTATTGGTATTGGATATGGATATTGTGCTATTGGTATTGGATATGGTATGATATCCAATGTGGTATTGGATATGGTATTCAATACCATAAACAAGAGTCATATGTCGCTTTTTAAATTTAAATTAATTAAAATGAAATAAAGTTTCTTATTGCTCATACCACAGTTCAAGTGCTCACTAGCCACAGTGGCTAGTTGTTACTGTATTAGATGGCATGAATATAGAACATATCCATCACTGCAGAAAGTTCTATTGTGTAGCACTAGCCTAGTACACTTGCCTGGAGAATCCCAGGGACGGGGGAGCCTGGTGGGCTTCCGTCTATGGGGTTGCACAGAGTCGGACACGACTGAAGTGACTTAGCAGCAGCGGCAGCAGCAGTACATTCTAAAAACAAGTATGTTGAATATGTAATCTTAATTTGTGCAGTGTTATAACATCATTAATTAATCCTAAAAATATAACCTAAATGTATGGTATTTTATGGATTTCATAATCTATCAAATAATTGAAAAAGTAAGTAACAAAGTGTTTCTTTTTTAATTTGGGTTAAGTATCTGATTTGAAAATATATTGTCAAATTTAAGCAGTTTGGTAGTTTCATGTGTATTAGAAAAGCTTTTTTTTTTTTTTTTTTGAGTGATCCCTTTATTACATACACATATAGCTCATGGACTTTAACTTTCAAAACATTTTCAGATGATATACCTGAAAGCTCACCAATCTCAGCAATGCCGTCAGAGGAAAAGGCTGCCTCCCCTCCCAAACCATCCCTCTCAGATGCCTCAGCAACTCCAGTTGGGAGAAGGGGCCGACTGGCCAACCTTGCTGCAACTATTTGCTCCTGGGAAGATGATGTAAAAACCTCATCTGCAAAGCAAAACAGTGTGCAAGAACAGCCTGGTACCACTTGTTTATCCAAATTTTCCTCTGCAAGTGGAGCATCTGCTAGGATCAATAGCAGCAGTGTTAAGCAGGAAGCTACATGCTGTTCCCAAAGGGATGGCGATGCCTCTTTGAATAAAGCCTCATCTTCTAGTGCTGTGGGTGCACCTTTGATTAACATTGCGATTTCGAGCCCTGGGGTAAGTAAATATAATTTTGGTATTTGGAAACCTTTTTGTTATGAGTAATAATTTATATTATATATATATGTCTGTAGGTATCATATATATATAGGATGTTTATGTATTTTTACAGTATTTCATAGAAAGTAAAAATCATAAATTTGATATTCTGACCCGTTAAGTTATCAATTAGCAACTAAATTATACAAATTCAATGTACTTCCAAAATATGTGCTTTTGAATGATGGAGCCTCTTCTTACTCATCATGAGAGCCTGAAAATTACCTTCTCTATTAAAATGCTGTATGTATGTGTATAAATACAAGAAAGACATCAAATATCTCTGAAAGCTAATAGCTGTAGTTACCTCCAGAAGGCAGTTGTCAAGGGTGGGTATGATCCTTTCACTGATATCCTTTTGAAGTATTTGAAAGATTACCCTGCCCATGCGTTATCTCAATGGTTTTTAAAAAATAATATGAGAAAAACAAAAATGAAAAAAAATATTGTGTTTCTGAGCGTTATCTTTAAGTGTAGAGCTCAGTTTTGGAATGACACCTGCATTCAATCCCAGCCCTACCATGTAATTAGAAGTGTGGCTTTGGAGAAGTTACTTAATCTTGCAAAACTATTTTTCCATTTGTAAAATGGGAAAGAAAAGGCTATGGGAGGATTAAATGAGATAATGTTCATAAAGCACTTAGTATGGTACTTCGCACATAGTAAGTAGTACTTATAATTCACCTTTAAGTACATGATACATGACTTAATTAAAATACAAATATATATGTATTTGGCCTAATACAGTTAATATTCATAAGGGTACTAGTATGATGATATGATATAAAAGAAATTGTTTTTTAAAATAGTGAGTAACCCTCTCCCTTGTACTAAATTACCCATCAGAATATTATGTAGACTAAACTACATAATTTGAATAATCACATTTTCTAAGTTAATTTTTTTCAAACCTTTCAAATTAATTTGATCTATTAGAGAGGAAGAAATTTTTTTACATGAGTGTACAAAAAGGCTATCAAGCATATAGGATTTGAATTGTTTTGTTGTAGAAATATCTTTAACTATTGTAAGTGTTATTTACCCAAAGTGTTATCATCTTTCAGAAAGCTACTTCTTCTCCAGTGAAATCTTCTACAACATCCATCACCAGTGCTAAAAATTGTAAGGTCCAAAATCCTGAACTACTTCAAAAAACCTCTGTTAGTCCTCTGAAAACAGAAGTATCAAAACCAGTTGAGAAGTCAGCTGTATCCCGTACAGTTCGGCCCAAGGAAGAATTAAACAGAGAAATTTGTCTGCAGTCTCAGTCTAAGGACAAATCTGCAACACCAGGTTACATATTTTGAAAAAATCTAAAGTACTGCTGACTATTTTCAGGGTGTCTGTTCTTAGCATTTTAAACATCCAGTTGTGAATGTTATAGTGTTGGCTTGCCAGGGCAATTGTCTGAATGCATCAAGTGAGATTTCTTCAAAGTCAACTTTAATTGAGTGAATGAATATTCATTATTGTAGATTAGCCCAGTTACTGGTCAGAGAGTTTAACTTTGTTTAAGCATGTTTTTTTTTTCCTAGAATGACCATGCTAGATACTTTCTTCTATACCTGAAAATCACATTTTAAGGGTATAATGCAGAAACATTCTGATAACCAAGTGTGCAGAGCAGTGTGTCTCAAACTGCACTATGACACATCCCTAGTAGCAAAGGGAAGAGAATATGTATACAGATGACTCCACTCTCATTAAATTTATATGTGTGTATACTGTCTGTGAATATGTACATAGGAAAATTCAGTTTTCCTATAGTAAATTGATGCTCCAGGAAGTTCATATTTATCTTGTGTATACTTCCGGTATACCCCCACCTGATTGAGAAACACAGGAGTAAAAATTATCTCTCAAATATATGGTAATGCAGTTTACTTTGAGCTATATTCTTTTTCATTAGAACTGCTCTTTGTATTAATTCTCCATTTTAACTTCTAAAAAAATACAATATCTCCAGAAACAATAGTTCATCATAAAAGAGAAGTATACGGAGATGAGAGTGGGGAATCCATTAGTTACAGGATAAGTAGAACCCAGCAGTCAGTTTCCAGATGAGCCGAAATGAGAAACAATAGCAAAATCCCCATGTGAAATTGGACTATGACTCCCAGTATTCTAAAGACTTATGGCATAGATAAGAATGACATAAATAAGTATTCTTGGGAAGTCTCTGGTGATGCATTCATTGGTTAGGACTTGTTGCTTTCACTACTATCATGGGTCAAATTCTGCCCTTTACTTGTTTTTGCAAATAAAGTTTTATTGGAACATAGCCACACCCATTTACTGTCTATGGCTGCTTTCATGCTTAGTGCAGGACTGAGTAGTGGTGGAATGTGCAATGGCCATATGGCCTGCAGAGCCCAAAATATTTACTCTCTGGCTGCTTATGGGAAAATGTTTACCACCTCCTTTTATGTAGTACAACCCTAGTATTGTTATAGTGGAAGTGATATATAGTCTACTTGTATTTTAAATGTATTTCATACTGTTTAAAATAAGTACTAAGACTTGGTGAAATCAAGACATACTTTGATAAACTAAACTATCCTTAATTATCATTTTTTAAAAAGAAAAAGGATTTAATCACTGGATTTTCATGTTACACTTCCTTAAAAAAAATAAAATAAATTGGACTATAGAGATACTAGGAATGTAGTTATCATGGCCAGGATACTTGGTGTTTAGGGCATATCATTAATGCACATACAGTCAATTTCCAATTATTTAGGTTCTGATTAAGTAGTTTAAGGGTTTTCTAATCCCCTCTGTCCTCTCACTCTAACTTTTAAAAATTCTTTGTGTTTTTTAAAGTATTAAATCCTATAAAGCAAATTTTAGGATATAGAAATAAATAATATGGTTAAAGTATTTTTAAGTTTTTTGAACTATTTTCCTACTGTTTTCTTTCTGAATGAATATTCCTAGTGGAATAAAAGCATTTTGGAGCTGAACTGGATTTAGAACATTTCCTGTAGAAATTGTAATTGTTATTTGTTCTAAGTAGCCTCTAAAATCTGTGTATTTTCTGTAGGAGGATCAGGAATTAAGCCTTTCCTGGAACGTTTTGGAGAGCGTTGTCAAGAACATAGCAAAGAAAGTCCAGCTCGTAATACACCCCATAGGACTCCCATTATCACTCCAAATACAAAGGCCATACAAGAAAGATTATTCAGGCAAAACGCATCTTCATCTACTACTCACCTAGCACAGCAACTCAAGCAGGTATATCTTACTGTGTTTAACATTATTCATTACATAGCCTCAGCATAGGTCCTAGACGTCAAATTCTGACGCCAGTCTTTTTGACTGAGATGAATAGCATCTTGAGTCTCTGTATCACTTATTTCAAATTAAAAGTGTTGTTGTCTTATATTCCATGTATATTATGAATTTTTTAATCTTAAAAATGAAAAGAAGCAAAGTTAGTAGTATTTGGATATTGTTAAACATACTTTTGACTCTTGTGTAAAATAGAGATTTTGATGGTTTTAGGAACGTCAAAAAGAACTAGCATGTCTTCGTAGCCGATTTGACAAGGGCAATTTATGGAGTGCAGAAAAAGGCGAAAACTCAAAAAGCAAACAACTAGAAACCAAACAGGTAACATAAACAAGAACTGGGGTTTAACTTGTAGTTCTGTATTGCAAAACAGTTCTCTATACACTTTCTTGTTCTGATTAACTATGCCATTTTCCATTCATAAACTCTTTAAATGTTCATACCAACTTGGCTTTTCTCTTGTGATATTTTGCCATTTAATGGAACTTCTAACCGTGTTTATGATGACCTACTTAAAATCAAATTTAAAAAGTATTCTCATCTTCAACTGATTTCAGATTCCTTTTGACATTCTATTTAGATGTTGATTTTCAAATGTTTCTTGGAATCTACTTTTATCAGTAATGATTATATCTCTCTCCTCAAATATCATACATTTATACTATCCGTAATCCTTTTAGTCACCAAATGCCTCCCAGATTTCTTTTTACTCATGTTATTCTACATGCTAAGTTGCTTCACTTGTATCCAACTCTTCGTGACCCTGTGGACCGCAGCCCACCAGGCTCCTCTGTCCATGGGATTCTCCAGGCAAGAATATTGGAGTGGGTTGCCATGCCCTCCTCCAGGGGATTTTCCTGACCCAGGGATTGAACCCATGTCTCTTATGTCTCCTGCATTGGCAGGCAGGTTCTTTACCATCAGTGCCACCTGGGAAGCCTCTTACCCATACTGCTTCTTATAGTATAATTTCATGGATAAGCCTTCAACAAAATTCCTACTGTGTTAAACTCTCTTCTATTTCATCTAGATGCCTATTGTGTACAAAAATACTATGTTAGGAGATAAATATGCATATATATTAGTTACAATAAATATGGTTGACATACAGCACTGTATAAGTTTAAGGTATACAGCATAATGACTTACATTATGAAATGATGACCCCAATAAATTTAGTGAATCTCCGTCATCTCATAGATAGAAAATTAAAGAAGGAGAATAAAACATATTTTCCTTGTGATATGAACTCTTAGGATTTACTCTTTCATATTTAATTTAACAGCAGTGTTAATTATGTTAGTCATGTTGTGCATTATATCTCTAGTACTCATTTGTCTTATAACTGGAAGTTTGTACCTTTTGACTACCTTCATCTAATTCCACATCTCCCTCCCACCTCCTCTGGTAACCGCAAAGCTGATCTTTTTTCCTATGAATTTGTTTGTTTTTTGAAGTATAATTGACCTACAGTACTATGCTAGTTCCCACACAATATAGTGATTTGTTATTTTTATAGATTACAAAATGGTCATTATGATAAGTCTAGTTAATCTTTGTCACCATACAAAGTTATTACTTTATTATTGACTGTATTCCCCGTGCTGTACATTTCATCCCTGTGACCCATTTATTTTGTAATTGGAAGTTGTACATCTTAATTTCTCTGTGTTAGGTTACATTTTTAAGCTAAAAATAATAGAAGTACATTTAACATGGGTACCAGTAGAAATAGAGTAATACATTTTACCATATTCTTTGAGAAGGATCTATTTGATTTTATTTTTTACCAGTTCCCTTGCTTAACAAATCATGCTTCCCAAGGTTCTGATCTCTCTCTTTTTTTTTTTTTTTTGTCTCACTTGTCCTGGAACATCTCTTTCCCATCCTCACATCTAGCTTTAGCCAATCACAGAAATGCTGATAATGCTTGGCTGTGCAGCCCTCACCTCTCCTGAACTCTATAGTCGAGCTTTGGTTGACTGAGGAGCTTTCTTTGCTGGAGTATCTTCCCCAGGTAGTCTCTGTCTTCACTTAGGGCTTTACTGTATACTTCCTCATCTAAAACAATCTGGTAGCTCTTCCTTGGCTCCTTTCTTTTGTTAGTGTCTCTCTTCCCACTGTTCTCTAGCACATATTATGCATAAATACACACACATCCAGTGATATGTTTTCTAAATATGTTGCCAAGCTGTCTTGTCCTCTGTGTTTTCCCCTGCCATTGCCTTACTCATTACTATACCCTTGCATGAGCACCTTGCTTTTAGTCTGGCTACTCTCTAGTCCACTGCTAACCCACTGCTGCCAGAAAAATATTTCCAAGACGCAGATAAGCATGTATTCCTGTGCTTAAAATCCTGGAGAAGTTCCCATAGCCATCACCAGAAAAATGTCTAAAGTGCTTGATTTGATATCTAGAATCACTCAGAAATCTGACTTCTCTTCACTGCTCCTCTGCACGTGTGCTTCAGTCCTGTCATGCAGGCTATTTGTAGTTTCTTGAAGGTACCCATGTTTTCAGATCTGTTTGTCTTTGCTTTGCTAGTCTCTCTGGGTGAAGTATCTCTGTGATGAGCTGCATCATTAATAGGTCAAACTTTAATTACCTTTGGAAATTTTTACTTGGTCCTTTTCCCAGTTCCTTCCCTCGTTTGGGTCCATGTCATCCTGTTTTTACCTTACTAGAATATTTATTTTCCTATAAGTGTTTTAACTTTGCTTTCCAGCACTGTATGAGAGCCTCATTCTTTTCTATCTATGTTCTTAGGGCTTGGCTCATAGTAGGAACTCAGTAAATTTGTCTTTGGAAGAAGTTCAGTTCAGTGGAGTCACTCAGTCATGCCCGACTCTGCGACCCCATGGATTGCATACACAAGGCTTCCCTGTCCATCAGCAACTCCTGGAGCTTACTCAAACTCATGTCCATTGAGTCGGTGATGCCATCCAACCATCTCATCCTCTGTTGTCCCCTTCTCCTCCTGCCTTCAATCTTTCCCAGCATCAGGGTCTTTTCAAATGAGTCAGTTCTTCACATCAGGTGGCCAAAGTTTCAGCTTCAGCATCAGTCCTTCCAATGAATATTCAGAACTGATTTCCTTTAGGAGGAAGAAATGAATGGGCTAATCCTTCCCACTAGCATTTGTTGTTTGGTCGTCCATTGAGTCGGTGATGTGATCCAATCATCTCATCCTCTGTTGCCCCCTTCTCCTGTGCTCAGTCTTTCCCAGCATCAGGGTCTTTTCCAATGAATCGGCTCTTTGCATCAGGTGGCCGTAGTATTGGAGCTTCAGCATCAGTCCTAAAGAATATTCAGAGTTGATTTCCTTAGGATTGACTGGTTTAATCTCCTTGCTATCCAAGGGACTCTCGAGAGTCTTATTACAGCACCATAGTTCGAAAGCATCGGTTCTTTGGCGCTCAACCTTCTTTATCGTCCAGCTCTCACATCTGTACATGGCTACCGGAGAAACCATAGCTTTGACTATACGGACCTTTGTTGGCAAAGATATGTCTCTGCTTTTTAATATGCTGTCTAGGTTTGTCATAGTTTTTCTTCAAGGAGTAAGCTGGAAAAACCATTGCTTTGACTAGACGGACCTTTGTTGGCAAAGTAATGTCCCTGCTTTTTAATATGCTGTCTAGGTTTGTCATAGTTTTTCTTCCAAGGAGCAAACGTCTTTTAATTTCATGGCTGCTGTCACCATCCACAGTGATTTTAGAGCCCACGGAAATAAAATCTGCTGCTATTTCCCTTTTTTCTGCATTTAAATTTCCCATGAAGTGATGGGGCCAGATGCCATGATCATAACAAAAGCAACTCATTTAATCTCCTATTCCCCTCCCTTTCTTTGCCTCCTTTTCATCCAGACTCTTCCAGAGGAGTGTCTCTACTTGTATCTTGCAGCTTTTCTCTTCCTTCTCTCTTGATGTCTCCGCTCATGCTCTTGCCACTACCTTTATCAGATTCACCAGTGATCTTCAGAATCACTTTTCTAGTGTTTAACTTGACCTGTTAGCAGCGGTTGACTTTGTGAATCACTCCCTTTTGTCTGAAGCACCTTCTTCACTTGGTTGCCAGTATGTTACAGTCTCATGCTTTTCCTTCTCTTTCTCTAGGTGTGTTAAATGATTCCTGATAAACCTGTGGAATCCTTCCCTAGAGAGTTGTACATATGCATGTAAAGAAAATTCTGAACACAGTATTGGGAGAGTTCAAGGGTCTTCCCACTTCAGAATTCATCTGTGGTACCCATAGAAAAAGCAGCCTAAGTGATGGGAGGAGAAAGCAGTTGAGAGTGATGTAACTAAAGTCAAGGGAAGAAGGAGCCTTTCAGAAGGAAGGAGTGGTCAGTATTGTCACGTGTTTGTTGTAAATGTGGACTGAACCGAGATCACAGTAAGGAGCTTATTGTGACTTGGCAGAACCTTTTGGTGAAGTGGTGAGGGCAGGAGGCAGGTAGTGGGTGAAGAGTAGAGTCCATTAGTGTAGGCAGTCCCAGAAGTTTGGCTCTAAAGGGCAGGGAGCAAAGATACGGTGGCTGAAAAGGGATGTGGAAGTGGCGTATAGTTTTAGCTTGTATTTTTGTGTTCTTCTTGAGGAGACTTAATTATTTTTTCCCCTTATTTGCCTTATTTCCTCTCATTTGAATTGGTTTATCTAAAGCTGAACTCTGATGTGAATTTTCATTCTCTCTTGCCTAGTGGTCTCTAAAAAAGATTTTATGTACTGTGAATTATCAGGAATATGAACTAGTGTTCTAAACATGGCTGGACCTTTTCAATATTTATTTTCTGTTTTGTTCTGAGGAGGTTTATTTCTAACAATGATTCTTCTTTGTTTCATTTAATAACATGTAAAAAGACAAGATTTATAGTTTTGAGAAATAAAATTTAACATTTGCTTTTTGCAGGAAATTCACTGTCAGAGCACTCCCCTCAAAAAAGTTGGTCCAAGTACCCCATCACTTACAGTAACAGAAAAGGTGACAGAAAATCAGACACCAGCAAACCCTTCTAGTAGAGAAACTTCAGGTAAGCATTTTCTATTTCTTTTTCACTTAAAATGTCGATTTCAGTCTACCATAATTTTGGAAACAGCAGAAATGCTGTTCTAGTGTAAAAAGACAAATTAATTATTTTGTTTTCTAGCCATGCTATATGCTTCTTCCTTAGTTTTCTCTCCAGAGTGAGAACTCATACTCTTAATGAGAGTATAAATTTACTATAAATATTTTTTTGGAGAAAAACTCAGTAATATCTGTTGAATTGTAAAGTTTGTGTACTCCTTAATTCAACTTCTTCGCAAGTGTTTCTGTAAGTTGAATTATAGAATTAGTGTGCAGTGGACGTATGTACGAATTTATTAATCATTGCATCATTTGTAATAGTGGTAAGATTTAAATAACTTAAATGCCCATCAGTAGAAGACTGTAAATAAATTGTGCTAAATCCATGAAATTGAGTATTATGTAGCTGTTTAAAGAAAATAAGGTAGCTTTGTATGTAGTGACATTTACTATATCATAGACAGTTAATTTTTTTGTAATTGTGAAAAACATGTTACTAAAATTCACCATCTTAACAGTTTCTAAGTATGCAGTTCAGTAGTATATTCACATTGTTGAGGAACTTCCATCAGGCAAAACTGAAACTATCCATTAAACAACAACTCTCCTTTCCACCTCTTCAGCCCTTGATCACCAGCATTCCACTTTCTGTATCTGTCAATTTGACTACCTTAGACAGCTCATGTAAGTGCAGTCACATGGTATCTGTATTTTTGTGACTGGCATATTTAATTTAACATAATGTCCCAGGGTTCATCCATGTTGACACGGCATATGTCAAGTGTGTGACATGATTACTTTCCTTTTTAAGGCTGAATAATATTTTCTTGTGTATATATACCATATTTTGTTTATCTATTATACATTGATGGGCATGTGGATTGTTTCCACTTCTTAGGTATTGTGGGTAGTGGTGTTATGAACATGGGTGTGCAAATATCTCTTTGAGACCCTGCTTTTAATTCTTTTGGCTATATACCCAGAAGTGGAATTGCTTGATCATATAGTAGTTCTATTTGTAATATTTTTGAGGAACTATTATTCTGGTTTCCATATTGTTTACATTATTACATACTGGTCACACAGTGTTGTCAACAGTGCATGACGGTTCCAATTTCTCCTCACTCTCGTCAACACTTGATATTTTTTTTGTGTTCTTGATAGTAGCCATCCTAATAGGTATGAGTTGTTAGCTCATTGTGATTTTGATTTACCTTTGTCCTATGATTGGTGATGTTAGCATCTTTTCATATGCTTGTTGCCCATTCGTATATCATATTTGGAGAAATGTCTGTTCATATCCTTTGCCTATTTTTTTAATCAGGTTGATTTTTTTGTTATTGAGTTGTAGGAGTCCTTTTTATATTCTTAATACTAACTTCTTAGATATATGATTTGAAGATATTTTCTTGCATCCAGTAGGTTGGTTTTTCACTCTGTTGACTGTGTTCTTTGATGTACAAACATTTTTTTAATTGATGCATAGTTGTGAAAGTGCTGAACTCAATATGCCAGCAAGTTTGGAAACCTCAGCAGTGGCCACAGGACTGGAAAAGGTCAGTTTTCATTCCAATCCCAAAGAAAGGCAATGCTGAAGAATACTCAAACTAGCACACAATTGCACTCATCTTACATGCTAGTAAAGTGTAAGGCTCAAAATTCTCCAAGCCAGGCTTTAGCAATACATGAACCATGAACTTCAGATGTTCAAGCTGGTTTTAGAAAAGGCAGAGGAACCAGAGATCAAATTGCCAACATCTGCTGGATCATCAAAAAAGCGAGAGAGTTCCAGAAAAACATCTATTTCTACTTTATTGGCTATGCCAAAGCCTTTGACTGTGTGGATCACAATAAACTGTGGAAAATTCTGAAAGAGATGGGAATACCAGACCACCTGACCTGCCTCTTGAGAAACCTATATGCAGGTCAGGAAGCAACAGTTAGAACTGGACATGGAACAACAGACTGGTTCCAAATAGGAAAAGGAGTACGTCAAGGATGTATATTGTCACCCTGCTTATTTAACTTCTATGCAGAGTACATCATGAGAAACGCTGGACTGGAAGAAACAAAAGCTGGAATCAAGATTGCCAGGAGAAATATCAATAACCTCAGATATGCAGATGATACCACCCTTATGGCAGAAAGTGAAGAGGAACTAAAAAGCCTCTTGTTGAAAGTGAAAGAGGAGAGTGAAAAAGTTGGCTTAAAACTCAACATTCAGAAAACTAAGATCATGGCATCTGGTTCCATCACTTCATGGGATATAGATGGAAAAACAGTGGAAACAGTGTCAGAGTTTATTTTTTGGGGCTCCAAAATCACTGCAGATGGTGACTGCAGCCATGAAATTAAAAGATGCTTACTCCTTGGAAGGAAAGTTATGACCAACCTAGACAGCATATTGAAAAGCAGAGACGTTACTTTGCCAACAAAGGTCTGTCTAGTCAAGGCTATGGTTTTTCCAGTGGTCATGTATGGATGTAAGAGTTGGACTGTGAAGAAGGCTGAGTGCCGAAGAATTGATGGTTTTGAACTGTGGTGTTGGAGAAGACTCTTGAGAGTCCCTTGGACTGCAAGGAGATCCAACCAGTCCACTCTAAAGGAGATCAGTCCTGGGTGTTCATTGGAAGGAATGATGCTGAAGCTGAAACTCCAGTACTTTGGCCACCTCATGGGAAGAGTTGACTCATTGGAAAAGACTCTGATGCTGGGAGGGATTGGGGGCAGGAGGAGAAGGGGACGACAGAGGATGAGATGGCTGGATGGCATCATGGACTCAATGGACATGAGTTTGAGTGAACTCTGGGAGTTGGTGAAGGACAGGGAGGCCTGGCGTGCTGCGATTCATGGGGTCGCAAAGAGTTGGACACGACTGAGCGACTGAACTGAACTAACTGAGTTACAATATTATGTTAGTTTCAGGTGTACAATGATTAAACGTATTTATAGATTATACTCCATTTTAGTTATTATAAAATATTGTTCCATATGTTGGACAATATATCCTTGTAACTTATTTATTTTATACATAGTTGTTTGTACCTCTTTATCCCTACCCCTACTGTGCCCTGCTTGCCACAAAAGTTTTTCAGTTTGGTGTAGTCCCATTTATCTATTTTTGCTTCTGTTGTCTGTGCTTTTTGTGTTATACACAGGAAATCACCAAATCCAGTGTCATAAAGCTTTCCCTCTGTTTTCTTCTGGGAGTTTTGTAGTTTTGAGTCTTATTAGGTCTTTAATCTGTTTTGAGTTGACTTTTGTGTATGGCATCAGATAAAAATCTAACTTAATTCCTTGCATGTAGCTATCCAATTTTCCTAACATTTGTCCTTTCTTCATTGAATTATCATGGCAGCTTTGACCATATATTTGAAAGTTTCTTTTTGGGCTCTCTATTCTTTTCCATTTGTCTATATGTCTATCGTTATGTTGGTACCATACTGTATTGATTATTATAGCTTTATAATATATTTTGAAATGAGGAAATGTCAGTCTTTTAACTTTGTTCTCTTTCAAAATTATTTTAGATATTCAGAGGTTCTTGAAGTTCCATATGAAAATTAGGACAGATTTTCTATTTCTCCAAAAAGCGCTGTTGGGAGTCTGATAGGAATTGCATTAAGAGTCTTTTACTGAACAGTTCTAAGTTTTTATATATATTCAAATTGTTTTTCTTAATTTTTTAGATTTTACTGAACGTGAAATGACGAAGTCTAGCCCTTTGAAAATAACACTGTTTTTAGAAGAGGACAAATCCTTAAAAGTGACATCAGAACCAAAGGTTGAACAGCAGATTGGTTAGTTTTCATTCTTTGTTTCTTATTAACTCTGGATATGCTAGGAGAATTAGTATTCTCATATTCAAATATGTAGTGTTTTATATTTCAAAATGTCTTGTGATTTTATGATACCCCTTTTTTTAAAAAAAAAGGAAATATTCTTGCTTTTGCATAATATGGTACTGTTAATAGTTATCTTTAGGTCCCATGCCCTGTGAAAATGTGATTAAGGCTGTCACTTACTTTCATAGGGAAAGGAAATGTGCTACCCTTCCACACTCTGCATGTACAGTTGGAAGAAATCAGTGCCCTTGAAGTTTATTTGTGAATCCTGCCCTTATTTGTGATGTTATTATTGTCCTGTTATTGACTACAGTGTGAAAAGACAGTTCTCAGCAAGAGAAAGAGAATTATTTGAAAAAGTATGTTTTGTAAATCTGAAGCTTTTGGCTATTATCTTGCAGTCTGAGTCCTTAATTATCTCAAACCTGTGGCACTGAATCAGCTTTTAATCGTTCCTACCTTCATTACTTAGAAAATGTTATTGGAACATTATAGCAGTATTCTGTTTCTTTTTGTTTTGTTTGTGTAGGAGATACATTTTCTTAGGGCCTTTTTTTCCCCCTACTTATTGAGTAAGCATATGAATATTAAGTGTTCTCTGTTATCTCTTTAATTCTTAAAGGTCTGAATCACAGTATTCACCTATTGAAATATTTTTCAGAAGTGGTACGTGAAATTGAGATGAGCGTGGATGATGATGATGATATCAATAGTTCAAAAGTAATTAATGACATCTTCAGTGATGTCCTAGAGGAAGGTGGACTAGATGTGGAAAAGATCCAAGAGGAGATGGATCAAGCAGATGCAGAAAGCAGCGAAGAACAGGAAGATGCACTGAATATTTCCTCGATGTCTTTGCTTGCTCCATTAGCACAGACAGTTGGTGTGGTAAGTCCAGAGGTAAGACAGGACTAAATGTAAATAGGCCCAGGACATTAAGAAACTAAGTAGAATTAGGATCTGTTTTTGTTTTAGTTGGTACCTGGGGATTTGGCACGCTATAGCCAGGGATATTTTGCAAACTTGATGTTAATTCTCTTAGAAGAGATCTTAAAACTCTTCATTGGTTTCCTGTTGGCATCAGATGAAATCCAAACTGTAACATGGCTTAAAAAGCCAGCTACCTGGGCTCACATCCTGGCATGTACTGGTGTTTACTGGTCAGGTTATTTTAACCTTTTTGTCGCAATTAAATGTTCAGTTCAGTTCAGTTGCTTAGTCGTGTCCGACTCTCTGCGACCCCATGAATTGCAGCCTGCCAGGCCTCCCTGTCCATCACCAACTCCTGGAGTTCACTCAGACTCGTCCCCTTCTCCTCCTGCCCCCAATCCCTCCCAGCATCAGAGCCTTTTCCAATGAGTCAACTCTTTGCATGAGGTGGCCAAATTAAATGTTAAATTAGGTTAAAAATAGTACCTCCATCATGGAGTTGAAGTGCATATTAAATTGTATTAGAATATCAGTATTTAGCACAAGATAGATAACTAACATTTATTAGGTATCACTCTGAACTGAATAACTGCAGCTTTTTTGGAAATTGATTCAATTAGAAATATTTTTTTAAAAAGAGTTACAAGTGTAGGCTTCAGCTGTCTTTGAATTTTTATTCATATGCTTTTTAGGAACGTAGTTTGTCTTGTTTTTATGATAAATCAGTCAACTCTTTGGATATTTATTTTCTAGTAATAGAGAAGGCATTCAGTTCCTCAGATTTCTCATTTAGAATCAATGTCATCCATAAAATCTAATATCTGATGTGCCTTCCTGCAGAATTTAGTTTCTTCACCTAGATGGGAAGTGAAAGACACCAGCATCAGTGATGAAAGTCCAAAGCCAGGAAAATTCCAAAGAACCCGTGTCCCTCGAGCTGAGTCTGGTGATAGCATTGGTTCTGAAGATCATGATCTTCCTTATAGGTGAGAATATCTTGGAAGACATTCAGTCACTAAGCATCATGGTTTAGGTTAAAATAAGAAGTTTTGTTATTTATAATTATAATGTTATTAATGTTAATCTTCATAAAACTTTGAAATAGCTTTGGTCACCTTCTTTCACCCAGTGGCATTTTCCATTCTAGTGAAGTGTTCTGCTGATACTTTGCAATATCAGACTCTGCTGATACGTTCAACAAAGCGTAGTGCTTAGTGTGTTGCTGGATTTTTAATAGAGTATAACTTATTTCCTGAAGCATTGATGCATATAGATCCCAAAGAGTCAAAGAAACGGACCGTCCTTCGATAAAGCAAGTGATTGTTCGGAAGGAAGATGTTACTTCAAAAGTGGAAGAAAAAAAGAATGGTTTTCCTTGTCAGGTTAACATCAAACAGAAGATGCAGGTATGTGCTTCACTGGAAAGGGGATTTGGAATGTTAACACCTTGAGACTGTGAGCTTCTTGAGGACAAGGACCCTGTCTTATTCATCTCTGTATCCAGGACTAGGATAGTGTCTGGCTTGCAGGGCCTCAGGAATTCAGTCTGAGAAAAGTTCTCTTTACTGGAAAAGTTGGAAGCTTGTTTGATATTACTGAAATATTTACTTTTAAGAATGTTTGTCATACACAAATGAACCTATCTTTGTGGAAGAAACTGACTCAAAGATAAAGAGAACAGACTTGTAGTTGCCAAGGGGGAGGGCCGAGGGGGAGGAATGGATTGGGAATTTGATTCGCAGATGCAAACTGTTACAGATAGAAGGGATAAACAGCCAAGTCCTACTGTATAGCATGCATGCTTGCTCAATAAGCTTCAGTTGTGTCCAGCTCTTTGTGACCCCCATGGACCACAGTCCACCAGACTGCTCTGTCCCTGGGATTCTCTAGGCAAGAATACTGGAGTGGGTTGCCATTTCCTCCTTCAGGGGAACTTCCTGACTCAGGGATCGAACCTGCATCTCTTATGTCTCCTGCATTGGCAGGCTGGTTCTTTACCACTGGCATCACCTGGGAAGCCCTGAGTAGTATAGCATAGAGAACTATATTCAATATGATATATTGTGTAGCACAGGGAACTATAGTCAATATCCTATGATAAGCCATAATGAAAAAGATGTTAAATGTTTTTGGTGCATAGTCTAGAAACTTGAACAGTGAAACTAACATTTTGATTTTCCTCTCTGGAGATTTTAGAAATTACCTAATTGGATAAATTATAAATAAAGCTTAAATAAAGTAAAAATCGTGATTCAATGTGAATTTTTTTTCTCCTCTCATTGGTTTCTCTAGGAACTCAATAATGAAATAAATTTGCAGCAGACAGTGATCTATCAGGCTAGCCAGGCTCTTAACTGTTGTGTTGATGAAGAACATGGAAAAGGGTCACTGGAAGAAGCTGAGGCAGAAAGACTTCTTCTAGTAGCAAGTATGTGTGATACACCCAAAACAATTCCAACACAGTTTCACACCAGGAAAAGCTCATTTTGTCTAGTATATTCAGAATTTTCTAATTCTAGAGAAAGGGCTTTTTTTGATAGTCTGTTTCAGCTGATCTGTTTTTAAATTTTTTTTTTTTTATGAGGTTTGTGAAAACTTTGCATGTAAAATAAGGCATAGTTTACATGAAAGGGTGAAAGAATCTGGAGTGCATCTGAAGAAATGTAGAGTGTGCTGATAATGAATATATGAGTATATTTATACACACACACTATCTCTGTATGTGTAGCTAAAAACAAGTATATGAATTTTGTTGTGTGTGTATGTATGATGAAGGATGACAGGGCACGTTAGGATGGAGAAGTTAACCGTACAAGAGAACTGACCAAAAGTTGGAGTATTGAGCATTTTGTGAACAGACGGGTGATCAAGGTCTTACCTACCTACCTATCACCTGTTTATATGAAGGAAGAGTTACGGATTTGGTCTTGTGTAATTTCTTACCAATGTCTTTGGTGTTGTGTACAGTTGCCACATGAGTGCATGTGGTTTCATTTCATTTCTTGCACTGGTTTCATTTAGAAACATTTGCAGTTTTAATATTTGAAATATTAACTTGCATATTTCTACACAGCTGAGAAGAGAACACTTTTGATTGATGAGTTGAATAAATTGAAGAATGAAGGGCCTCAGAGGAAGGATAAGGCTGGTCCCATATCCCAAAGTGAATTTGTCCCTTCCAGAGGATCAATTACTTTGTCAGAAATCCGCCTGCCTCTAAAAGCAGATTTTGTCTGCAGTACAGCTCAGAAACCAGGTATGGTGATCTTTATTTTGTCACTTCGAGATCATCTGTTAAATTATCAACGTCACCTAGGTTGGAATTGTGCAAATGGGAACAAGTAGAGCATCCAGAAAGAAGCAAGACTTGTATATTTTAGGCCTTGATTTTCTTTTATTTAAATATGTATCTAAAAATAACCAAGGACAAATTTCATATATGATCTTACTGATTACAGAATAACACAAATGGCTCTAACTGAAAGTAGGGCTTGTTAAACATAATACTGAACATAAATTACCAAGGTGAGTTATTCTGACACAACAGACCATTTCACATTCTTAATTTTTTTGTAGAACGTATTGGGCATCTAAAATAACTTATTTTACTTACTCTGTTCTATTTAAAATTCACTTCATTATGGAAATCTGTTTTTTGAATCCTGAATTACTGATTGTGGGAGTTAAGAGCATGATAGTATAGATACGTCTATTGAAATTTTATTTCGTTTAACCCTCTAGATTGAGTAAACTTTTCTAAGCTATGTATTCTACTTAAAATGATATTTAAACAAGGTGGATAAAGGAGGTTACGGCACCAGTATCTGAAAAATAGGACAAGGTTGTAACTTTCACAGAAATATAGTGTTTTAATTTCAGTTTTGAAATAACAAGCCAGAATATATATACCCTTTTGAGATATATACTATTAGCTGAAGAATTTTGGGTCAATAGGTAAAATTTAAAGTCAGCAGAAATTGAGGAATGTGCAGTGAAGTTTTTTCAGTTTACATAATGGGAAGGTATCTTGATGATGTTATTCCAGGTATATGTCTGTCCGCTTATGTCTTGTCTTTTAGTGTCTCAAAAGTTGACTTTAGGAAATTTTAAATAAATTTTATATAAACCAGTTGCAGTATTACATTAGTCATTTGATCTCCCAGAATACTGATTAGCTAAATCTGATTCTGCTTGTGCTTATTAGATAATGTAATTATTTCTTTCAGATGCAGCAAATTACTATTTCTTAATTATACTAAAAGCAGGAGCTGAAAATATGGTAGCCACACCATTAGCAAGTACTTCAAATTCTCTTAACGGTGATGCTCTAACATTCACTACTACATTTACTCTGTAAGTAAATTAGGCTTTTGGTGGTTGAAACATGTTTTTCTTTTAATAGAATTAAGATAGTCTAAGCATACACATAGAATTCATAATCTTTGAAATGTAATCTGTGTGTTTTTATATGGACAAATATCTCTACACGTAGAATTCATAATCTTTGAAATGTAATCTGTGTGTTATTTTTATATGGACAAATATCTCTACACGTAGAATTCATAATCTTTGAAATGTAATCTGTGTGTTATTTTTATATGGACAAATATCTCTACACGTAGAATTCATAATCTTTGAAATGTAATCTGTGTGTTATTTTTATATGGACAAATATCTCATTTTCAGTTTGTTGGTTTCACTCTTATGTTTCTGATCTTCCGTTGAGTAGCATGTTTCTTCTGTGTGTCTACAAGTATTTGATATTTTGAAGTGTTTTAACATATTTATTATACACACACACACACAATCTGGACCACAATTTTTTAATATATGCTTTAAATCTATGAATATACTTAACGTTCAGTCTCTGTGTAAGACATTGTATTTAGTGTTACGTATTTATTTTGAAAGTAGAGTCAAAGTCCAATTTAGAAAAAAAAGTTATTTTTATTATTTAAGATCTTGAGTTGTAAAAGCTGAGAAAATGTTTGACTTGTATTATAGGGAAAAAATTAACTGTTCTTACCAATTTTTATATTCTTCAATAATTTATAACTATTGTCTTTGGTTTTAAAATATAGTGAATTCCTTTACTCTCAGTCTTGTAACAGTATTTATGGCATCGTTTTTAATGGCATAATTTGATTTTTTTATTTTTCCAGGCAAGATGTGTCCAATGACTTTGAAATAAATATTGAAGTTTACAGCTTGGTAAGCAGTTACAGCTTTCTAAAATTACTAATGGTGTGTTTTTCTTAAAGTTATCAGATTTTAAGTTAAATTCTGCTTTAATTTGTATGTAGGTACAAAGGAAAGATCCCTCAGGCCCTGATAAGAAGAAAAAAGCATACAAGTCAAAGGTAAGAATGAAAGAAACCCAGTAAAAATATAATCAGAAGTACGAGACATAATGTCAGTTAAAAATTGTGTATATTTTTAAAGAATTATCAGGCTCTTGGGTCATTTTTTGCCTCAGATTTCTAGTTACTGCATTTATTAGACATGAATACTGAGAGTAAACTTACAGTGAGTGACCATAGCCCTAATTATAAACTACTGATACACTCAGGTTAGAAATTCTATTTTCTCTATATCTACTTGATGACTAACTTTATAATGTGCTATGCCTAGTCGCTCAGTTGTGTCTGACTCTTTGCAGCTTCATGGACTGCAGCCCGCCAGGCTCCTCTGTCCATAGAATTCTCCGGGCAAGAATGCTAGAGTAGGTTGCTATGTGCTCCTCCAGGGTATCTTCCCAACCCTGGGATCAAACCCAAGTCTCCCACATTGCAGGCAAATTCTTTGTTGACTGAGCCATCAGAGAATCTCTTGAAACTTTTCTTAAACTTTTCCTCTGAACTTTTGTCTTACAAACTCCTCTAAGCAATACTTAAGAATGATGTGATTGCTGTAGGCATATGGAATAGAAACAACTTAGTTTCTGTTCTTCCTAGCGTTTGCTCTTTTGTTCTTTTTCTAAATCATCATTTAAAAGAATTTTATTTAGCTTTAATGAAAAAGGAGTAACAGTATGGGGGCAAACCGTAATAAAGGACTCAGGCAAAATGTATTGATATTTAAGAATTATTTTCTGTGTGGGAGAATCTCAAATTTAGTTAAAGCTCTGAATCGTAATGTTTATTAGGAACTATACTAAGTTATCTTTTTTCCAGGCTGTTACTCCTAAACGACTTCTCATATCAGTAACCACTGTAAGTAGAATTTTCAAAAAACTGAAGTTCCTTGAAAAATCTTCACCTTCCACATAGACTGTCCTCAATTTGGGAGACTTGGGTTCTATTCCTGGATCAGTAAGATCCCCTGGAGAAGGGAAAGGCTACCACACCAGTATTCTTGCCTTGAGATTTCATAGATAGACGAGTCTGGTGAGCTATAGTCCATGGGGTCACAAAGAGTCGGACACAACTGAGTAACTAAAACTAACCATTTCTACACCCTTGGCTCTTTGGAAATCTTTAAAATATCCTAAAAGGAAAAAATAATGTTTTCTGAAATGTATTCCTTGCAGTGTTAAAGAGTTTTGTACTTACTATTTAAATCTTTGTATCATATAAAGAAAATAACATGTTCTTCTTCATGCCTTTTTTATTTTTTCAGAAAAGCACCCTTCATTCTTCAGGTGAGTGGATCTTGAACTATTTGAAACACTAGAATAAGGAAAAAGAACTAAGCAATTCAATACCTATTCGTGTAACCCTCTTGATTTATAAGTATCTACTTTAGTCTCCTTTGAATAATATTTTCTACTAACCTATAAGATTCGGAGAAGGCAATGGCACCCCACTCCAGTACTCTTGCCTGGAAAATCCCATGGACAAAGGAGCCTGATGGGCTGCAGTCCATGGGGTTGCTAAGAGTCAGACATGACTGGGTGACTTCGCTTTCACTTTTCACTTTCATGCATTGGAGAAGGAAATGGCAACCCACTCCAGTGTTCTTGTCTGGAGAATCCCAGGGATGGCAGAGCCTGGTGGGCTGCCGTCTATGGGGTTGCACAGAGTCGGACACAACTGAAGTGACTTAGCAGTAGCAACCTATAAGATTACTAGCCAGAATAGTCTGCTGTTAGAAACCACCATAGGCCACCAAACTGCACATTATTCAGACCCTAGCAGGCACTACACATAGGATACCTAGTCACTTTACACCTGCAGCAAGTAGCATTACTTTTCACCATAGCTGCTCTTGTTCTGTAGATTTATTTTATGCTGTTCACACTGTAGAGTTTAACTCTTTTAACTGTACTGATCATGACAATTGTATCATGTCAGAAAAACATCTTTCTAGTTCACTGAGAACTGGGGTGCCAGTAAGCCAGAAAAGACTTTTCCAGAGTAATGCTTTAGGCCAAAATTTTCCAAAGAGGCTTAGGGTTGAACTGGTTTCCTTCATCTTTGGACTTTTGATCTCTGCTTCTTGGCACAAGAGAATAGCTGAGAAGAACCACGCAGATAAAGTCCTGTTGCTCATTATGTCATCCTAGACTATAGCAGTAAAGTCCTTTCATGTCTCTTATAGGAAATTTGCTTTTTATGTACGTATTTTTAGGTTCTGTATCTTTAAAAACATCTGCCTCAAATGTTAAGGAGTGCTTGTACCTCATTTAAGTTAAATATAAATACTTAGCAGTTTACTTTCATTAGGAAACATGTTGATGTTTTAGTCCCCCTGCCTTGCCCCCATATTAGAAATAAAGGAAAATGAAGCAGTTTTGTTCCCCCCGCCACCCCCTGTGGCAGTTTAATTTCATTCTATTAGGGTGGAGTGAGGGATTGTTATTTTATAGGTACCAAAGTCACTCTGAACTAAACTTCATTTCGTTTTTCTTTAGTTATGGCCAGTCTTAATGCCGTGCGGACCAGCAACTTTGCCCTTGTTGGATCTTACACTCTGTCATTATCTTCAGTAGGAAACACAAAATTTGCTCTGGACAGGGTAATCCAAATTTATTTATTTATTTACAGAAAAGTTAGGTCAATGGAAATGTCCCATTTCAAGTATTTGAAATCTTTGGCTGAATGTATATGCTCTTAGAATTGTGTATGTTAATTGGATATAGGTTTATATGCATGATATGTTTTTTGATATTGGAAGTATTTCTCCCTTTATCTTAATAGTTAAGTCTTCAAAGCAGTATATATTGGTTCATTCTAAATGTCAATTCTGACTAAGAAAGTATTCCTGCTTGCATATAGATGTTAAGCTTACAGTTTTAAAACAGTATCTTGCTCATTTAAAACCAATATTTTGACATGATTAACATTTTTTAGATTTAGTTTTACAAAATAGGGAAAGATAGGTTAATTTCTTGGAAAAGTACTCATGAATCTAAGGGATTTCTTTCCCATACTTTACTCTCCAAGTTTAAGATTCATAGTTTAAATCTTTGTAATATCACTATTGAGAGCTTTTTACCACACTATAAGGACTAAACTTTTAATAGCAAACAAGACCATTTTAAGTGGCAAGAGAAGTAGAGGCAAACTTCAGTCCTAGGGTTGGCTCCTGCTGTATAATACAGACTATTTAAAAATGCTATAAGAACTTTCTGTGGTCAGAATATAGAGATGTTTAAGAAAAAAATCCATGTAACTTTTAATTTAGTAATTCAGCTAGATTAACAAATTGAGTGATTCTGGGTCTTTTTTCTCTTTGTCTTTTATTTTGTTTGTTTTAGATAAATTATGATGTAAAAGAGCGAGAGCTACTGGGCTATATGTTCCAGGAAAAGGTTGCCACATTTTCTTTGCTTGAAACTAATAAGCTTAAAAATTGGTCCTTAATTTTTGGCCCTTATATTTTTGTTTTACTAACCACTCTCATGTCTTCTTGGTTATTTTGAATAATTAAGGCCATTATGTTAATTATGCTTTATTTAGACCCTTGGGCATCTTTTTCTTTACTCTCATAATTCTTTAAGGCTTTCTTTAAAAGTTCTCTAGTTTTTTTTCATGCATGTTTGGTATTTGGGCTTTTCTCCTATATTCTTTTTTTTCATGTTATGATTCTTTAAGATTCTGTGGTCACGTCAACATTGATTTTCTGGGTACCAAAATGCCAAATTTAGTAACTATCCTAACATTAAAATTTACTCAATATTGTTGACTTCCTACATATTGAAAGACCTATTGGTGATGTTTTAAGTAAAAGTAGAAAACTTTTATGGTCTTAATTGGCTAATAGGTATGTTGCTATGTAGGTGATGCTGTTTATTAACTTTAAAATTAAAATTCATTTAATGCTAAAATTATACTAAATATAATCATATATTTTAGAAGGTTTTTTTAAGAATTTTTCATATCCCTGTGAAGATTGATCACAAGCATTTTGTGGGTGTATATAGAAATGCTAATTTGCAAAATACTGGATAGTGTTTTTTATTTTATTTAAAGTTCTTCAAACAAGATTTGCAAATTAGGGAAACATAAGAACTGGAGTTCTGTGAACTGTATTCCTTACTCAATGTTGTCATTTAGCCAATTTCTATGTATGTACAATTTCATCAATCTCTAAAATGAAAAAGATTTCAGTGACATGTTAAATATAGACTGCTCTCTAAAAAATTTTTTCACTGCCATTTTAGTGTCACACAGACTAAAAATAAATTGTGATATGTTCATTCTCTTAATGATTTTTTTTGTAATTATAGCTAAAGTATCCTACCACATGACGTGAGTGTAAAATCACTCAATTTAATTGGTTTGTGTTCAGTACTGTAAAGTCTCTTCCTGAGTCAAATACAATATAGATGTAAAATTTGTCACAAGTATGCTTTTTTGAATAGCAGGGGGAGGAAATATTTGTTCTAATATCTTATAGTTGATGTAGGAGAATGAGAAAGTTAAGTTTAGATGTTCTTTAAATTGGTGGGGAAAATGGATAACCTTTTGTATACACATAATAACCTATTTGATTAAATTTGAGAGAGTAAAGAAGTCTCCTGTGTGCTCCCAGAGACCATTAGTGCAAGGGAGCGTTTGCTTATTTTACTGTTGTCTTGACCAGTAATGACAATGACATTGTCTCTGAGATCCCCTTCAGAATGCAGTTTCTTTTGAGGTTAGTCAGACTGTTGACTCTACAGATATAGGATAGTACTAATAATGAATTCCCTGGTGGCTCAGTTGGTAAAGCATCTGCCTGTAATGTGGGAGACCCAGGTCTGATCCCTGGGTGGGGAAGATCCCCTGGAGAAGGAAATGGCAACCCTTCCAGTATTCTTGCCTAGAAAATCCCATGGACAGAGGTGCCTGGTGGTCTACAGTCCATGGGGTTGCAAAGAGTCGGACACTACTGAGGGACTTCACTTTTCTTATTTGAGGTTATAGATACCTGATGTAGAGACTGGCATTCTGGAACTTAAATTATGAATCTCAGTGAATCACACTTTCAGATCCTTTCTTTGAATAGAGAATCCAGAATAGTCATAGGTTTTACTGTACTTTTATGGATAAAGGGAGAAGGATATCCCACAATTCATCTTCTGACTTAAAGAAATCTCATAATATATGTACCTTCCAGGAAATAGAGATGTCAGTTTAAATAGTATTAGGACTAAAAACTGTAAAGTAGAACAACTGACTAGCATTGTAGAATTTTGAAGTTGTAGGAAGAGTGATTAGGTATTCTGGTGTGTCCGAAGCTATCCTGGTTTATACCTGTTGGCCTGGTGTGATTATTAGCAGGTATAATTATTCTCACTCAGAAGTATCTCAGTGTATAAAAAGTTACAATGTAACCCTGATTATAGAGTACATTTTTCACCTCTTAATAATAATCCTTGAGGTATTGATAAAAGACCCTTTAAAAGACCCTTTTTATTAAACAGAAAACAGAATACGATCACACATTTTCATGTCTCCACACTTGATAGGGTGTAGTAACATTGACGTCTGTGAATATTCTCAGTTCACTTCAGGACAAGTTTCTCACCAAGAATATTGTCTACTTTTCACAGCTTTTCACATTTTCTTCTCATCTTTCTGAGATTCTTTATACAGGCGCACTGTCTTGGCTAAATGGTAGAATTCTGTTAATTAGCATTGAGAGGCTAAGAGCGTAACACTGACAATATGGAAAAGAAAATGGTAAGGGAATTTATAACTAATGCAGCTAATGAGGCATATGACGTCTTGATCCTGATTAGCATTGTAGAATTACATTATAGATGCCTTTGAAGTTCAGAAAGTTGAAAGTTTATTTTATGAAATTAGTCAGTTGAAATCTATACTTTTTGGTCAAGAATTCTCCCTTTTATCTTTATTAGGGTTGAGGAGTAAATTTTTATAAACTAACCTTCCAGTCAAAACGTTCAAATTTAGGCTGAACTATGATTATTCCAACCAGAGTGTCATTCTTATTTCACTGAGCAGCAGAAATGACAGAGTTAATCATTCCCCTTTCTATCTTGACCCAGAAGTCAATATCACTTTAAATATGTGAATGTTACCATTTTATTCTAATGACACAATTTCTCCAATTGAATTTTTCTTGTAATCTTTAATTTAAATTCAAAATTATTTTATATTATCACATATACTTAAGATCTTTTATTATTTAAAAGATACTTTTGGCCTGAGGTCTCTTTGCTAAATATTAATATACTGATGAGAATGATTTATTTAAAATATTTATGTGAATATTTTCATACAAGATAGAAAGCATGATTTTATTTGGAAGAAAATATCAATCCTTCGAACTTCCAAGCAGTAAAAGCAACAGAGTCTCAATTTAGGCACTTAGTTTTGTTTGTCAGTTTATGCTCCATGTTTTTTAAAGCTATGCTACTGGGTACATAGATACTTAAGATTATCATATCTTCTTGATGAATTGTTAACACTTTATCTTTAAGGTAGTCATCTTTAAGGTCTATTTTGTTTGTTTTTAATAGAATTACATCAGCTTTCTTATGATTAATGTTTGTATGGTATATCGTTTTCCATTCTTTTTAGTTTTTCCTGGCCATGTCATGTGGCATGTGGGGTCTTAGTTCCCCAACCAGGGATCTAACCCGTGCCCCCTGCAGTAGAAGCGTGGAGCCTAACGCCTGGACCACTCGGGAATACCTTCTTTTTCCATTCTTTATTCTTAACTTGTCTGTGTTCATATATGTCAAATTTATGTCTCATAAGCATATTTTATGGTCATGTTTTGTTATTGTTAAACAATTTTTGTCTTTTCATTAGAATGTTTGATACATTTATATTTAATGCAATACTGATAGGGTTGGGTTTAGTCTATTACAAAACAGGCATACTTACACTACAGGCTAAATCTGGCTCTTGGCCTTTTTTTTTTTGACAAAAGTTACTTTTGTCAGAATTAATGAACTGATATTGATATATTATTAACTAAAGTTCAGCAGCCTGTTTTTGTAATTAAAGTATTGAAACATAATCATGCTTTTTGCTCTGTAGCAACTGTTCTTTGTTCGTTTGTTTCTCCTCTCTTGACTGCTTCTGAGTATTTTGGTAATCATTTTTCTTTTCTGTTGGCTTTTTAGCTGTACCTCCCTGTATTGTTTTTCAGTTATTATTGAGAATTACAATATGCATCTTTAGCCTATTACTGTCACTACAGTCTACCTTGAAATACAATTACACTTTATGGGCCTACCTTGTCCATCCCATTATATTTTACTTCTACCCTTGTGATAAACCCCAGTGCACTGTTATTTTTCAATCAATTTTTAAAGGAAATTTAAAAGTATTGTCATTTGTATTTATCATTTGTTATGTTCTTCATTCATTTCGTAGAGTCAGACTTCCATGTGGGATTGTTGCCTTCTTAGGAAGAAGTTTTTTTGTTTTTTAATTTCATTATAGCACAAGTCTGCTAGAAATGAATTCTCTAACTTTTGTTTATCTAAAAATGCCCTTCTTTACATTGTCTTCATTCCTGAAGGACTGCTAGACTGACAGGTTTTTTCCTTTCACCCATTCTTTTAAAGTTGACATTTTATTGTTTTCTGACTTCGTTTCTGATCAGCAGTCAGCCATCAGTCTTATCTCTTCTGTTTTTTAAAATTTTTATTATCTTTATTTTTATTTATTTGACTCTGGTGGGTCTCCACTGTTGCTCACAGACTTTCTCTAGTTGCAGCAAGCAGGGGATATTCTTCATTGCAGTGTGTAGGCTTCTCGTTGCAGTGGCTTCTCTTGTTACGGAGCATGGGCTGTAGCTGTGTGGGCTTTAGTAGTTAATGGCACATAGACTCTGTAGTTGCAGCTTACAGGCTTAGTTGCTCTGAGACATGTGGAATCTTCCCCAATGGGACTGAATCCCTGTCCCCGACATTGGCAGACAAATTCTTAATCACTGGACAACTAAGAAAGTCCTGTTTTTATTTTTTTGTCTGTGCCAGTGCAGCTGTGGGATCTTAGTTTCCTGACCAGGCATCAAACCTGGGCTCCCAGCAGTGAAAGCACTGAGTCCTAACCACTGGACTGCTAGGGAATTCCCCTTTTCCACTGTTAATATGGAAAATTTTCTAAATCTGAGACAGTTTGACCCTAATCTGCCTAGGTGTGGTTTTCCTTGTCATGCTGGGTCATTTCTTTTTCATACTAAGTTAATGAACTTTATGGAGTGCTATCTAGTTCATGTTTTATAAGTTTTGGCAAATGCTTAGCCATTATCTCATCAAATATTTCTTCTGCCTTGTTTTTTATTCTTTCTAGGACTCCAGTTGAATTGTATGTTGGACTCTTGATTATGTTCTACAGATCTATAGCCTGCTTTTTTTGTTTGTTTTTAATTGTTTTTTCCTTTGTGTTTCATTTTGGATCATTTCTATTTACCAGTTTTTGAGTTCATGTCTTTTTTTCTAATGTTCCCAGTTTCCTGTAAAGCCTATGCAATGGAAGCCTATTCAATTTCAACTTTTTTCTTATTCTAAGATTCCCACTGGAATTTTTTTTTAATATATTCTTTAGAGTTTCCATTTCTCTGTCGAAATTCTCCCTTTTCTCACCCATTTTTGCCCTTCTTTTCCTCTAAATTCCATAACAAAATATAAATGTCCTTGTCTTAGAATTCTAACATCTAGATCATCTGTGGACCTGCTGTTGACAGGATTTGTTTTCTTTCGATTAAAGGCCACCTTTTCCTGCTTTTTCATGACTTGTACAACTTTTAAACTGTAGGCTAGATGTTATGTTATTAAAAAGCAGTAGAGTCTGAAGTAGGTGGTGATAATACCCTTTTGTCTCTTAGACAGTGTAATCAGTAGTGGAGCTGAGATGGGGTTTTGTTACTCGGGGTCAACACTTCTTTTTTTTTTTTTTCGCTTAAGAAGCAGTTTATTTTTTACAGTTCTGCAGACTAGAAGTCCAAAATCTAGGCTTTGAAGGGGGTCGGTTCTTCTGAAACCCTCTCTCCTTAGCTTGTAGATAGCTGTCTTAGGTGTCTTTCACATGGTCTTTTCTCTGTGTGTCTAAGTCCTCCTCTTTTTATAAGGACACAGTCTTATCAGTTTAGAGTCCCTCCTAATGAACTAATTTAACCTTAGTGACCTCTTTAAAGGCCCTGTCTCCAAATATAGTCGCATTTTGTGGTATGGGGAGTCAGAACTTCGACATGCGATTTTGGTAAGGGATGGATGGAGAGGGGACACAGTTCAACCATAGCATGGTTAAAGCTGTAGCATGAATTTTAGGATTATAAATGTTGGAAACATATTTGTTTCTAAAGAATAAGAAAAAACTTTATGGGTACAGAATGATTCAGCTTTAAAATAAGCAATAAAAAATTGTGTTTTCAATAACTTGTTGGTTTTGTAATTTAGCTTATGTTTATTTTGGTTCAGAGCTATGTGCTTCCAATGAAAGAATCAGATTCCTTTTTACTCATTCTTCACTAAATGGTTCTGGACACGATGGCAACATGAGATTTCCATTAAAATATTCATCCTTATCTTCATCATCATCATTAGTGTTAGCATCATCATCAAGCTAACATTATTACCTAATGACTATTTAAAAGAAAATTTTAATTGGAGGATAATTGCTTTACGATATTGTGTTGGTTTCTGTTGTACAACAACTTGAATCGGTTATAAGTATACATATATCCCCTTCCTCTTGAGCCTCCCTTCTTACCTAATGACAATTGATGTTGAACATTTTTTCATGTGTTTGTTGGCAATTTGTATTTTGATTCTTTTGGATGAATTCTGAGAAGTGGGGTTGATTTATTTTACGATAGTTCTGTTTTTAATATTTTGAGGAACCCTCATACTGAAAAGATTTTCATTTTGATGAAGTTTGTCTATTTTTTCTTTTGTTGGTCAGGCTTTTGGTATTAGATTTGAGAACCACTGCCAAATCCACGATCACTACAGATTTACTCATCTATTTTTCTTCTAAGAATTGTGTGGTTTTTGCCCTTATATTTAGGTCATTGATCCATTTTGAGTTAATTTTTGTGTGTGACATGAGGTAGGGATCCAACCTCACTCTTTTGCATGTGGCTGTCCAGTTTCCCCAGCACCATTTGTTGAAAATACTGCTCTTACCTCATTGAATGCTTTTGGTACCCTTGTTGAAAATCAGTCTGGGTTTATCAATGTGTGGGTTTATTTCTGGACTCTCAGTTCTGTTCCTATGATCTGTATGTCTATCCTTATTCCAGTATCACACTGTTCTGATTACTGTAGCTTTGGATTTTAAATTGGGAAGTACTGTTTTGGAGACTGTTTTGGTTATTTGGGGCCTCTTGCAATTCCATATGAATTTGAGGATTAACTTTTCCATTCTGTAATTCACTGTTCTTCATTGCTGAATAATATTATACTGTTTAAATATGCCAGTTGGTTTATCCCATCTTTTATCAAGTATGTTCTGTTGATAGAGAATGGATAAACACATGTATTGTCTTCTTAAATCTGTGTTTTCTTTATCACATTAACTTGGGACTTAGGGTTCTGTTTTTAATCAGGCTGTATGTTGAATGAATTTATTCTTCAGAAGCATTTGTTGCTAAGGAACCAGTGGCTTTTTGGCCACCTACTTTATACTCCAGCTTTAGAAAATACCGTATTTTCAAAGCATAATATTCTCTACTCATGCTATTCATGATTTAAACATGTTTTATCAAGAAAAACTTTTACAAATAATCTGCTCTCTTTCCTCACAGGTGCCCTTTTTATCTCCTTTGGAAGGTCATATTTATTTAAAAATCAAGTGTCAGGTGAATTCAAGTGTGGAAGAAAGAGGTTTTCTAGTAAGTAACATCACTGGATCTATATATATATTTTTTCATCTTTTGAAGTATAGACTTGGTTTCCCATAGGAATGAAAGTCTGTGTGACTAAGCAATTAACTGGTTCAGTAAAGATTTGTTGCATGACTGCTATATGCCTATCACTGTGCTGGTGTTGGAATGTAATGGGCTGCAAAAAATAATCCCTCCACTCAAAAACGTGTAGTTTAATAGGGAGAAACACAATGCAGCACTGTAATGGGAGAAAGCATAGAGAGCATGGGTGCAAACTGGCGGGACACCACGTCTTAGGCATGTGTGGGAGGGCTTACTGGAAGCTATTGGAAGTGACTTGTAAACTGGCAGCTGAACAAGTCAGCCAGGGGAAGAGAGGAGGGAGATGTGCTCCAAATGAAGGAAAAGCACGTACCATGGGCTGGAGGCCCCTTCCCTCTCTCACCCCCGCCAGAGAAGAACAGGACACATCTAGATAGCGGCAGGTATTTAGAGTGACGCATTTAGAGTCAGAATGTGTGTGTTGAGGAAGGGCAGTGAGGCAAGTGATTGGGGCGGGGGAACGTGTATTTAGGAGAAATGAGACCAAATGTTTGAAAGCCTTTTAACAACTTTAGCATGAAGCCAGTGGGGTGCCCTTACAGGATTTTAAGCAGAGGACTGACATCAGATTGGGAGTTTAGGAAGGTCGTTCTGACTGCTGTGTGGAAGTAGTAGACAGGGGAGTGAGGACCTGAAGAAGACTAGCGAGGAGACTGAGTCACTCCTTGAGAGAGGGGATGGTGGCTGACAATCTGGGTGGAGTGAGGGACTCATCGTGGAGGGATGCAGGAGGAAGAAGGGCAGACCTTAGTGGTTTGGTTTTAGGGGTGGAGAAGCAAAATTAAGAATGTCACCCAGATCCCTGCCTTGCACAGTTTGTTGGGTGACTACACTGAGATTAGGGACCCTGGGGAAGGAGCAAGTGTTTGTGTTTGTGACGGAAAGTGTTTTTTTCCCAAATTTAATTGTGGAAAATTGCAAACATACAGCAGTGTTGATAGACTTTGAATGCCCACATACCCAGCATCTAGGTTTTGCCATTTTAACATTTTTTACCGTTCTTGCTTTATCATGTGCCTACTACCGAGCTATCCTTCTAGCAAGTCCTGAAAATATATATGTGGGGGAGGAATTTCAAAATATATCGTGGACATTAGCATGTTCCCCTGAATCCTCAGTATCCATCCCCTGAGTTTTTATACAGGCATACATCTATGTAACCCAGATTTCTATTAAGATACAGACTACTGCCCCAGAAAGTTCCCTCCTGTTCCTTGTCAGTCAATCCCCACCCAAGGGAGAAAGTTTTAATGGTTTAAGTTTTAAAGACTTGAAGTTTAAATGCCTAGGGACATGTTTCAGAGGTTTGAGTTTGATACTCAAGGTAGACATTTTAGATGAGATGAAGGTTTGGAAATCTGCAGCAGAGAGGTAGTATTCAAAGTGCAGGCAGACTTGAATAACCAAGAGAACACTAACATTTAAGCCGCAGGCCTAAGAACAGAAGACTACAGGGCGGGCAAGGGATAATTTAGTATCATGGTTGCCAGGGGAAGAGAGTCTGAAAGAAGGAGTGATCAAGTTAGGTAAGGATTTATTGGAGACTGTTGGACTTATTTATGAGGTGGTCATTCTAGTCTTGCCAAGAGCAGGAGCTAGATTGCAAATGTGTTATTAAGGGTGTGGAAGATGAGGAATGAGAGTGCAGAAGCTCTTTGAAACAAAGTTTGGCTGTAGTGGGGTAAAAAGAATGTGGTACTTGCAGAGGTATGTAGGGTGAAAGAAGGATTTTGTTCACATTTTATTAGGACTAAAGAGACTTGAGTGTCTGTAAATTCAAGTGGGTAGCTTCTAATAGGGCCAAGGAGGGTGAAGATAGAGGCAATGGGGAACTTGCACTAGGGTTAAGGAATAACGCATGGAACAAAGTCATGAGAGTGAGAGCAGATAAGATCCAAGCCACGGTTCATGATCTTGTACAGAATTACACTTTTTCCATTATCAGAGGAGAAAAGCATGTGTGTAGAATATATAGAAGATTGTGGATGTGGTACAAGAAGTAGAGAAAGTGTAATAGCTTTGGTTTTCTTTGTGAAGCAAGAGTTCGAACTCTGACGGATATCACAAACCAATTTGTAGTGCTGACATAGGGTGTGGAAAGAAGAGCTAGACTGGACAGGAAGTCCAAGCTGCCAGGATGACTGTAAATCAGACTTCGTAGCTTTTACACATGTAAATCCAGCAGATGGCACTAGATATTCTTGGAAGAGTGTTTTTGTAAATATCAGAATTGAACATAGTGTACGCTTACTGACCTTTTCCTTTAATGTAAATATAATATTTTCACACCTTGCTTTAGATACCTTTAGCACCTGATAGACCCTTATGCCAACTGGTTCATTGGCCTATAAGGTCTGGCCTGTTTAACTTTTGAGCTGGGCTCTTAAGTAGTTTAGAGTTCTATCTTTTCAGGTTAACTCTGTCTTGAATCCCAGAGCCCATTCTTATTGCATCCACACTTATAGAAATGTGGTAAAAAAAAAAAAAATTGCTCAGGACTCCCACAGATAACTTCTGTCCCCTGTCTAAATTGTGCCCTTTAATTACTTCTAACCTCTATTTAAAAATAGAGGTAGTAATTGAAATTAAAGTTACTTGGTGCAGTTTTCTTTCCTGATGTGCCAGGGGCAGCTGAATCGAAAGAGACTATACCCGTGAAGCTCTAAGTGATTCTAAAGTGGTGCTAGTCTAGCTCTGCCAGTACTGATGAGCAGCAAGAAAAGTACATTCTGCATTAACCAGAAGGCTCCAGTTTTTCTTTGTGATTGTATATTGTCATTTAATTTCCTTGGCCTTCAGTTACCCTAGCTATAAAAATGAAAAATCTGTCCTCTTGTTGTTTTTCTCTGATTATAGTAGGGAGTAATGATAACTTGGTGTTATTTTTATCTATCAAATTTTTCCTTTTCTATTACCTTTATAATGTAAAAGGTGAATGTAAACACAAAAGGGAGCTGGTGAGTCATTTGTACTAACTTTGCTGTTGAGATTGAAATAAGATTTCTGGTCTTGATACGGAGTAGAATAAAAAAAAATAAACTTAAGTACTTTTTAAAAAAAGAAAAAGAAAATCATGCAAGTCAATTTTGAAGTATGACATGTCAACATACTGAAGTTTAATGTGTAGAAAACATTTAATTGATCTTCAGGTTTCTAAAGTCAGTATTTCATTGACTTTTGCAGACCATATTTGAAGATGTTAGTGGTTTTGGTGCCTGGCATCGAAGATGGTGTGTTCTTTCTGGAAACTGTATCTCTTATTGGACTTATCCAGATGATGAGAAACGAAAGGTAATATTAATATTGATGGTCAGTGGTGAAAGCCCTGACTAACTTTCAGGTAATATTTTATACAGGTGTTCCCTGTGGCCATAAGCCACCCAAATTCCGCACTCAGGTTTATTTAGTAAGCCATTAAAATGTAGTGAGTGTGTGTGTGTGTATGTGTGTGTGTGTATTTGTGTAAGAACTTTATATCTGGTTCATTCCCTGTGATTTGAGCATTCTTTAAATACCTTAAGGCATATATTTTTCTTTTTTTTTTCTGGAATGTTTTATAATATTTTTAAATTGATTTATAGTCAGAAATATGTCAAATTCACTTTTGTATTTTATTAACAATTGATTTACCTAAATTTGGGATAAAACAGAAATGGAAAACCTCCTTAGGAATATTGTGATTTTAGTTTGTTTCTAAAATTTGATAATAGAATTTTATGTAATATATTGCATCTTATTTTTAAAAAATTTAATGTTATTGTCCAAGTGTGATAATTTATTATCCAAAGACTGGAAAATAGAAATAAGCAGAATTATAAAGTAAACTCATCTATAAAAGATAACTACTGTTCACTTTTTGGTTGTATATCCTTCTAAATTTTTTAAATGTATAATATATAATAATAATTATATATCCATTTATGAATCTTTTTTCAACAGAAAATATCATGTCTTTTTTAATTTGATTTTTACTTGATAATGAGTGTCCTGATATCTTTCCACATAGGTAAAAATACATCTATGATATTGCATTAGATAACTGTATGTATTACATTATAGCCATGTAGAATTTTATTTTAAAATTTATTGTGAAATATTTGGAACATTCAAAAAAAAACATAATTTCCACCAGCCTCTGTATTGTCAGTCCAGTTGAAGCTCCTTATATAATTTTCTCTCCTTCATAGAGATAACCCCTATCCTAAAATTATTTTGTTCCCATGTATTTCTTTAAATTTTTTTATATGTGATATATATAAGCAGTGTATTATTGCAGTTGCATATTTTGAAACATTTTACAAATAGTATCACACTGTATATAGTGTTTTGCAACTTGCATGTTTGAATCAATATGATTTGTGAAATTAGTGTTGGCTGGTGTGTGTAGCATGTATGTAGCTCTAGTTTGCAGAGCTTTACCCATCTTTCTCTTGAAATGCTCCATTATAAGAATGCATTGCAATCAATTTATACATTTCTCTTATTTATGGGCACTTGATTATTTCAAATTGTCTTTGTTATAAACAGCTCTGCTATGACTTAACTGTATGGATCAGTGCTCTTTCTTTCTTTAAACTGGCGTATAATTGCTTTGCAGTGTTGTGTTAGTCTCTGCTGTACAATACAGAGCACCAGCTACATGTATACTTATCACCCCTCCCTCTTGGGCCTCCCTTCCACCCCTAACCCCCATCCCACCCATCTGGGTCATCGCAGAGCACCAAGCTGGATCAGAGCTCTTTCTCGAGTTTGTATCTAGCAGCAGAACCTCTGGTTTGTAGGGTTTCGCATGTCTTCAGTTTAGCTAGATTTTGTCCGGTGAATCTTGAAATTGGTTGTATAACATTCTGTTCCCACCAGGAGTTCTCAGTGTTCCACATCCCAGCAACATTTGTTGTTTCAGCCTTTTAAACTCTGAATGTGATAGGTGTGAAATGTTATTTTACTGTGTTTTTATTTTAATTTTCCTTGACTGAGCATTGAGCAAGCATCTTTTCTTATGTGTTTTGGCCACTTGTTTTTCTAGTCTTTTGCTTGGCATATGCTTTAATTTACCCTTATAGTATCTTTTCGTAAGCAGAATTTTTAATGCTAAGATGTATCTGTCAGTTTATTATGTTATCGTTTGCTTTTTTGTGTCTTAGTTAAGAAAACCATCTCTACTCTATAGTCATAAAGAATATACTTCCTTATGACTTCTAAAAATTATAAAGATTTATGTGTAACATTTAATTTACCTGGAATTGATCCCTCCCACCCCCCAACCTGGAAACCCCATTGTGCCAGCATCGTGGGATGATCCATTCTTTCCCCACTCATCCATGCTGTTTCTGGCATGTATCCAGGTATAGGTTTATATGTGGGTCTATATTTAGGCTTTCTATTCTGTTTTCTTTGGTCTGTATCTCTCATTCTCAATTACCATAGCTTTAAAATAAATCTTTATGCCTGGTAAGATAACTCTCCTAAGTCGTGTTTTTATTCAATAGTGTATTTATTCTTTTACTTACACACACACACACACACACACACAAATAGATGTACCTATGTATTTAACATTTTATAATTGAAATGTACCCCCCAAAAAGAGAAATTAGTAAGAGAGAAATTCCTTATCAAGTTCCTTGTTTCATTTATCCTCCACAGCACACATTTGTTCTCATTGGTTTGCTAAGGTATTTTAAAGCAAATACCACATTTCATATTATATCATATAATCTGGGAGTCAAGATTGCCAGTTCCTAGCATTGGTAAATTTGCTAGGAAAGCAAGGAAGCCAGGTTTCAGGCTAGCCTACCATTTTGCACTCTCTTCCTCATTAATTTTGGCCTATGAAGGTTTCTTTTGCTGCCTTGCAGGTTCAGTTATCTAGCATTTGGGGGGTTATGGGAGGACTCTCAGACTACTTAGTTTCCCATACTTGCTGAAAACATAATGTTATTATTTGTTTTAAATAGTCCCCTCTTACTGTCATTTTATTTGTTTCCATCTTTTCTGCATTATGAAAAAACAGCAATTACACCTATATAAGAGCTCCCCGGTGGCTCAGTGGTAAAGAATTTGCCTGCCAGTGCAGGAGACAGGAAGATCCCTTGGAGAAGGAAATGGCAACTCCAGTATTCTTGCCTAGGAAATCCCATGGACAGAGGAGCCTGGCAGGCTATAGTCCATGGGGTCACAAAAGAATCAGATATGACTTAGCGACTAAACAACAGCAGTACCTATATAAACATCTTCGTGTACCTATATATTTACTTAGGATAAATTTCTTTTAGGTGAAGTTGTATGTTCATTTAGAATGTTTTTTGATCACTGTTATTAAATTGTCTACCAGTAATAGACCATTTTATGCTTTCACTAGCAATGTATAAGAATTTGTTACCCCCAACCAATCAACATTGGTTATTACTATTCTTTTCAGACTTGGTCAATCTAATGTCTTAAAATGGTATATTTCATTCTAATTTCTTTTTAAAATTACTAATACATTTGACACTTTTATTGACAGTTTCTAAATTGTTTGGACCCAGGACTACCCTGGTTAAGAATCTGCCTGCCAATGTAGGGGACATGGGCTCAATCCCTGGTCCGGGATGACTGCATATGCTGCAGGCAACTAAGCCCATGTGCCTCAGTTACTGAGCCCACATGCTGCAACTACTGAAGCCCCTGCACCTAGAGCTTGTGCTCTACCGCAATAGAAACCACTGCAATGAGAAGCTCCTGCACCACAATGAGAGAGTAGCCCCTGCTTGCTACAACTAGAGAAAGCCCGTGCATAGGAACCAAAACCCAGTACAGCCAAAAATAAATTTAAATAAATAAATAAATATATTGTTTGGGCCCATACTTGTCTCTTCCCATTTTTCAGCACCATTTAGTCTCGCAATGTTTTTTTTTTTTTTTTTTGGACTCTCATACTGTAGGAATGACATGGCTTCTAAAAATCCAAGGCAGTAGTTTGGCCTGATCTTTTAGAGATACATAAAAAATATTTATAGATGAAATACTATGTCTAGGTTTCTATTTGTAGGAAGGGAAGAAGTAAGAGGGTTCAAGACAAAAAGGGTTGAATGTTTGTTTCTATTTGTTAGAACTGATTAATGGGTACATGGAAGCTTATTATGCTGTTCTTTTTATTTTGTATCTATTTTAAGTTTTCCATAACAAATAGTTTGTTTTTTAAGCTGGCTAAGATGACCATTTGACATTGTTGGTTTCTATTTTTCTATCCAGCAAGAAATAATCATAAATATTAAATATGTTTCTCTAAATACAGTGTAATTAAGTTTTAACTTTTAAATTAATGGTTTTCTTATTTTAAGTTGGTATCAACTTGAATACTGCTTAGTGCCTACTGACTTAAATGGTCTTATTTATTTTCTACTAATCGTATTTTTTAAAAATTTGTTTTAAAGAATCCCATAGGAAGATTAAATTTGGCCAATTGTACCAGTCGGCAGA
Source organism: Ovis canadensis (assembly GCF_042477335.2). Classification (NCBI taxonomy): domain Eukaryota; kingdom Metazoa; phylum Chordata; class Mammalia; order Artiodactyla; family Bovidae; genus Ovis; species Ovis canadensis. Next base: position 75,709,025 of record NC_091248.1, on the reverse strand, counting down.
TAGAACCAGTCAACAGAGAATTTTGTGCAAGACGCAACACTTTAGAATTAATTACCGTTCGACCACAAAGAGAAGATGACCGAGAGACTCTGGTCAGCCAATGCAGGGACACACTCTGTGTAACCAAGTATGTATTGGGCTATAAATGTTTCTATCAACTAAGTAATTGATTGCCCACTATGTCTTTACCACTGTGAGAAATATCAGAGATGGTCTTTGTCTTTGAAGAGGGTACGATTTAAGAGTGAGAAGACAAAACACAGACACATCAGTAAGAGAGGAATATAATAACAAAATTAATATAGCTAAGAAAAACACAGCATTCAACTTATGTCTTAGTTTATCATGTTCTCCAGCATAATTAACAGTTTAGCCATTTTCGGGGCGGTTAGCTAATATTCTTTGTGTTAAGTTTGAAGATTTCATGTGTAATTGATAAGTCAAGTATTATTTAAAGAGATTTGACACATCCCTGCTTGTCCCTTCCCAAAGTACCAAAGTACCTTCCCAAAGTACTTCACTCTACTCTGAAAATTTCTGGTTGGTGATGGATAGAATAAACTACTGGGAGTGTCAGTTATTGTTAACCCTAAAGTTAAGTATAAGATGCAAGAACTTATTGCTAAGAGCCTAAGATTCTTTTGCTTGAATGCCCAAGAGAAGCTTGCAGACCAACTTCAATGTAAAAAATTGTGATTAGGGACAAAAGTTAGAATTTGACAAAATCTCTGTTAATCAGATTGTAGCTGAATAATGCAGACAGGGAGATGGGTAGAACTGGCTCCGTGAGTTTCTGCTGTGGAAATGTCAGATAGCTTAGCCAAGAGACACTCTATTAAAATAGAACAAAGTTGCCCCAATACCACCATTTTGTTTTAAAACAGAGAGAAAGGGGACCCGTTCTATGGGGATTCTTGATGTCTAGATTACTTTTAGGTTAATTTAGTTCATTCAGTTCATCCACTCCTTTCCTCTGGGGGTCTTCTGTGCAGCAGTGACCTCAGATAGGAGAGGCAAATTGGATTTATAGTAACTTTCTTTAGTAGCTACCCTGTCTGTGGCCATAGTCAGTAAGGAAACCAAATAAAATTCAGTCCCCAAGTACTTCCTGACCACCATGGCCCTTTTAAACATTACTCACATTTTTCATAAAATCTTCTTTTACTTGTTACATAAACCTTCCCAGATTTCTCCTTTGACCTTCTCCTGTGGTGGAAATAGTTATATCACATATTGCTCTAATTACGCTGTATTTCACTTGCATGTAATTTTTCTCATTATAACATTATCATAATTTGAGTAGACCAAGCATTTGAGAGAGGCCCATTCTCAATTCAGTCTTGACTGACTGAGTCTTTTAGCTTTGCTTGGTGGCTTCTTAAAAACTTAATTCACTTTTTGATTATACCTTTTGCAGAGTATATACATTTACAGTTATACGTTCTCCTTTGCCTTATTTATCTGTTTCTCCCCAGGGGCCTCTCTGACCTATGCCTTTTATCTAAATTTAATGTATCACATTTTTATTTCTACAAACCAACCTTGCTATATTTCCCTCCTTCAATACACAGTATTTATCATCTGATCAGTAGTGCCTACTTTGAAATATAGATTAAACATTTGAATTAGAAATGCTTCATCACATGGGAAAGCAGTACTGTGCAATTGAACACTGAGAGGTCAACAGCCCTAGGTTTAAATCCCAACTCAGTGACTGACTGATGTAAGTTTAAATCCCGACTCAGTGACTTACCAAATGTGACTATGGCAAGGTATTTAACTTTGCTGGCTCTCTGAAATCTCCTGTGTCATAAGAGAAGAATAAACTCCACAAGAGTGACGGTAAAGGTTAATGAGTAGATCTGCTTAGCATGTTGTCATACACACAGAATGAGCTCAACAAATGGTCGCTGTCGTTATTGTAAATGTGTTCCCTCCATTTACTAATAGATGATCAACTCATGGCTTATTCATGCTTATACCATTACTAGTTCCAATGTGGAGAAATTATAAAGATGTAGAAGTATAATACAACAACCTTCTAACACCTGGCTGTAGTCTAGAAGAATGGTCTGGCTTGTGACTTAGGAAATTTCCCTTTCCCCCACCTTCGCCTGCCCCATCAACTGTTCAACTTTTAACTGAATATGGATGTAAAGAAGAGATTCCTGGTGTGAACAGAGAGATTAGGATAGACAAAATCTTAGGATCTTTAGATCACTTATTGTAAATACTATGCTCTACTAACACAGTGGGGGAGAAAAAGGAGACAGTATAAAATAGTATTATCTGTAAGGCCAGGTGAAAGTCCATGAGTCTGTGGAGCTCCTGGGGAGCCTGAGTCAGGGATCTAGAGGGTTGGTCCCCATATTCAAGTCTGTGGTGTGCTTGTTCTTCTAAGAGGTGACCCACCCACGCTCAGTGACTGTCTTGGCACCAGCAAATTGTCCAATCATATCACCTGTGCAAGATTAGTTACTGTCTTTGATGTGAAGTTCCATCATTTTCTAAATGTGATTGGTGTGAGTTATGGCTCAGCTAACCAATCTGCAAGATGATTTTCTTTTATTGTAATTGGAGAAGCACTTTACTATGGATTCCTGATTTGGCATCCATTAAAACAGGGCGAAGAGTTACTCCTTTTACTGTTCAGGCTCCCCTCACTTCACCCCACAGTAAGAGTACTTGGAGGTATGGAATAGGGGAAAGGATCCTGATCTTTTTGTTTGTTCCTGTAGGAACTGGCTATCTGCAGATACCAAGGAAGAACGGGATCTCTGGATGCAAAAACTCAATCAAGTTCTCGTTGATATTCGCCTCTGGCAACCTGATGCTTGCTATAAACCTATTGGAAAGCCTTAAACTGTGGGACATTTCCATGTCAGATAGAGGTTTTCTGACCTATGCCATAAGTGTATCTTAAGAGCATCAGATTTGCTGGTTGCTTTTTAGGCTTTAAATACAAAAGGGTATGTGCCAATATTCATTCACTACATATTATGCAGTATTTATATCTTTTGTATGTAAAACTTCACCGTATTTCACTTGTGTTATTCATAAATGATTAGTAGAAAAAAATTTATTATAGTCAATTTTGCTAAATTTTAATTTAAAAGCCTCATTTTCCTAGATAACTAATTATTCAATTATTCATGATAAAACATTTGTTTTAAAGTAAGGAATTTTGAATTGTCTCCTTAGAGCTGTGGGTCTCAAAGTAGAAAGATGTTCCACAATTGGAGACAGAAACCTCCAACTTGACCATTCTTTCTCTAGCCTGAGTACTTTTTTTCTGGAGATTGCGGTCATTTACTGATCATGATATGTCTTGTTTCTAGAGCACTGAAAAAAATTCTAAGGGACTTTGCAGAAACATTTTTAGTAATGGAGGTAAGAACCTTTTAAAAATAGCAAATGCATATTAGTTTGAAGCTTATGGCTGCTGTCAAATAAGACATGTGGACATGGGGGATATTGTGTGAGATCGGGGGGTTAAATGTTTTATTTAGAAGACTTAATCACATGGTTTATGTTTACTCAGTTACTATAGATGCTGTGTGATGCACATTTCCATGGAATACAGGCTTTTAAAAATAACTATTTTTGCTATATAGCTTACAGGCTCCTCAAATATACCTGGCAAATTACTTCTTTCTGCTCCTGTAATAAGAATAAATGTAAATTTGAAGACTCCTTATGTAAGAAAAGTAAACCTCACCAAGCTGCTATGGACTAATACTTTGCTTGCCTAAATTCTTGTCTTTTTTTTTCATATCCATATATGACGGTGTCTAGCAACCCATTATGAAAATCACTTGAAAAACTGTTAAGTCATGTGTTACCTTTAAAAGCCTAATGTCTTTTTTTTTTCAATTATAAAAGATTATAAATGTAAACCACAAGCTCAACTTTAAGTACACTTTCAATTTCTTCTTTGAATTGTTGGTTATTGATGGCTTCATTTATAAACACTAAATTCTGTCACTTCCTGTCATTTTATTTTGTATTCATTCAAATGTGTTTTTTCTTGTGTGTATTATAAAACTATATTTTATGATCTCCTGCCTAAATAAATACTTGCAAATGACTTAAGGAATTAGCTATTTAAGAAATACTATGGAATTGTGCTGTACAACTACTCTGCATTCTAGGCTGTAGGCTCCCTCAGGGAATTGTACTGACTTCATGAGGATGTTTTACCATCTTTTTACCTCTAGCCCAGTGCTTAGCTCATTGTGTGTTCTTAGAGTCCCTGTTGAGTGAAGAGGTGGGTGAAGGATCCATTTCTGAGTCAGTTTTCATAGAATATGGTACTTGGATGCACATCTGAGGAGATGGAGGATGAAAATATTCACAACATATTTGATAATCCAAGAAGTAATATACAAAATATATAAAGAGCTTCTTTGATTGGCTATCATCATTTGAACATTTACTATGTACCAGGAGATATTCTTGGTGTTTCACATACATTATCTCATATAATCTTCATGTGACTGTATGAAATAGGCATTGAATGAGGAAACTAGAACTTAGGTAAGGCAACATGCTTGATAGCAAGTGGCAAGCCAGGATTTGAACCCAGAATCCACATACTTTATTATTACACTGTGATGTTTCTCAAGTTAATAAGAAAAAATTTATCCTAAAAAGGAGTCAAATATCACTAGTAGAAAATGCACACACACACAAATCCAAAGAACCAACAAAATATAAAAATGATACTAATAAGCAAAAACACAAAATTAAATGGCAGTGGGTTATTTGCCCTCAGATTGTTGGAATAGTCAGTGTTGCTAAGAAACCTGTACTCTTGGTGAGAATGGAAACTGCTACAACCTTCTTGGATGACAGCTTGGCATCCTCCAGTAATCTCTATGCTAACACACAGGATCAGTATGTCAGATCATACTTCATGCATCAGAGATCTTATCCACATAGAGCTTTATTCGTAATTTCAAGAACACGAGTGATCAAGGCACTGGCTAAGCAAGAAATCTGAAAAATCCTGCATACCTCCTGGACCTTTCATTCCTGCTTTGAACAAGTAATAGATAAGATCGCTCATGAGATTTGTGAGACATCAAGCACAGCAGGGAGCCTAGAGGCAAGGCAACATGTCCATTTTGTGCCCTATATAGTTATATAGCTGGTGTGACTCTCAGAAGTCTTGCCTCATGAATCCATAAATTCTGTTTACCATAAGCAATTCTTAACCAGCCACATCCTACTAAGAGCATTCCATAGATAAGAGATCTAGCAAATATCATTAGTCTTACCAGTCAGGAGGTCATTTTCAGCACATTTGCAAGAAATTTATGTGTCACCTGCCTTCTTTCTTTCCCAGAACCCCAGATACTTTAACTCCTTCCTCCCCACTCTCTTCAGATGAACTTTCAGGTGAGCAGACACATAAAAGGATGATCCTTACTATACTGTTTTTAAAGAGGAAAAATAGAGATTAAAAGGGAAGAAAATTGGAAATAGCAGGAAATCATGGCACACCCTTTCTACAAGAAGAAAAGGAAACCATGTATATGTATATTGATATAACTTTTCAGAACATCTTATGGGGAAAAAGGGTACGCCCTGCAACATGAAACTGTATATGTAACATACAAATACACAAATACCCAGATGAAAGTGGGGAAGGAACCACACCAAATTTTATATGGAAAAGTGCAATGGAAAGAGGTTGGGAGTAGTTAGTGCAGGATGGAGAAATGCTTTGACTTTCGACTCTACTTCTAGAATATTTGATTTATTTACAGTGAAAATATTTTCATTTTGTTCATGTTCATGCACTTGTAAACACTTTAAAATTTAAACTCAGAATGAAACTTTAAGTGGAAGACTGAGTAAAGACCACAGGGTATTGGATTGAGAAGGGAAAGGCACAATGAGACAGTAGTTTGGTGGGGAAATGTTGAGGAAGGATATTTGTTGCTACACTGATGGGGAAGAGTCAAAGGTGAGGGAAGACCTGAGGATAGTGGTAAAAAGGAATTTAAGAGATGGAGGAGGATGAATTTGTGAAGCAGGATGAAGGGTGACAGAACCTAGATGATAAGTGGAGTTTAGTCCCCATCCCAGCAGTCAGCATGTTCATGGGAACTTTGTGACTAAGTAATGAAGAATTGGAGCACCCAAACTATGCAGTCATATAGGACTGGACATGACTTTGGAGTGATCTGTAGGTTTTACTCCTCTTTCATGAAATATGTTGGCTACTGGGAGCCACGTGAAGGCTGAGGCAACTGCAATGTGGAAAATTCCACAACTGTTTCAACATGAAGCTGGAGCATGACTAACTATGGCAGAGTCTCTAAACCCTAACAGTTTATATCATAAAGAGAGTCTGAACCCTAAAAACATGTATGCCCTTCTCACATTCAGCAGGCCCTGCCACTACTTCTAACTCCTTCATTTTCTCTTTTTTTTACATAGGCTTTACAAAGATGTTTGTTTCATGAAATTTAAGCTGCTCATTTTGTCAGATGAAAAATTAGAGGTGAACAATAGCTTACATTTCTAAAACATAATCAGTTCTATTCCCCTAGTTCCATAAAAACAACGTAAATACGAGTGATTTATACATCTTGCTGGGGAATTCACATAATGCTGGGGAATTCACATAATGCTGGGGAATTCCCTGATCCTTAGGCTTCCTCTCCTTCCAGTTACTCTGATCTGTTTTGATCACTGGCCACAGGAGTGGAGTGGCATTGGGAGTCTGTGGTTATTTGATATGGTCATTTGTTTTATTGCTTGCCCTTTCAGTTCACTCTCATTTCTCCAAACATAGAATCAAAGTTTGAGATTTAAGCCCTTAAACCTGTAGGAATCCCTGTCGGCTTTTTGCATAGGCATTACTCAGGTTCTGAATGGTAGTGAGTCTGGTGTAGAAGGTGCCCAAAGCCAACTAACTATTCCCATAGAGACAGCAACCCAGAAGCGCTGGTCCTGCCCTCACGAGGAATCACCTGGCGCTGCTGTCGCCGTCTCAGCTGTGTCCATGGGTCCATGGAATTAGATCCCAGAAAGGCAGTTCCAACTTTAAATTGCTAAAACCTTTTGGCAATGGACTAATTGCTTTAAAAATGGGGAGAAAATAGTAGATGCACTTTAAAGATCTTGCAAGTGGAGAATCTGCAAAGATTCCAATAAAAGTTAACTGAAAACACTGATTGACATGGGTTGCTAAGGACTAACTAGGAAAATGTCAGTAATCAGATCTCAGTAAAACCAGGACGATCAGTTTATAGTTCCCTTACTTTTCAGATTGTCACAAGTGTTGTTAATCAAACCAAAAAACTAAAATAAAAAATAAATGTGGGAGCCATAGGGATAAATGCAACCTCATCTGTGGCGATGGAGCAGATTGGTTACACTGGGGTTTCCAGGTGTGGAGCAAGTGCCCTGCAGGAGACTGGCCTGAGGAGGGCAGCAGTCAGTGATGCTGAAGCCAACAGGAAGACATTCCTTCTCCATTGCCTGCTCCAGACTGTTCCAAGAGGGAGTCTCAGTTTGGGTCTGTGTGCTTGGATTACTATTCTTAACTAATGTCCTTAACAGAGAATCGGAGGACTCAGGTCACACACCCTTTATCTGGTAAACTGGCTCAGTCCCTCCCTGGGTTGTATTATTGTCTTATATATTGTATTAATACAATATAATACAATACAATATATTTTATTATATATTTCACAGTTACCTGTCATTACAGCAACTGCTAGTAGCTTTGCGTTTTTAGAGCTAACTTCTTTTTTGTTGAAAGCAGAGATAGGAGAGCCACCTGAGTTGCAGATTGGCTGCAGAAAGGATTTGTTATTTTGCCTTGAGAGTCCAGGAAAACAGCTGTTTGAATTGTCCCTTTTCTTTTAGTTTTGGGAGGTTTTTACACACCAGGAAAATGACATAGACTCTACTGATACAGTAAGTGTGTCTTGTTAAAGCTGTTCAAGCGTTGAAGTCTCAGCTCCCTAGCAGGCCTTTGCATGAGTGGTGGTGGGACCATGCTTTTTTCTGTAGTGTTTGGCTGGGATAGGGTAATTGTTGTCTAAAAGTTTTCTGTTGCTAGACTGTCTCTTTTCTGGTCCTTCAGCTAGAGAGAGAACTGGTTTTTCTTGGGCTTTTCTTGCTGCCATTGGCCCCTCTGGGTTGCCAGCTTCTCCAGCACCCAGTCCAGAATATATCACACAAAAGTCCAGAGAACTCACCATCATGTTGTTCTTTGGGTCTCGAGTTCTCCAGATGGGCTTCCCTTTTCTTTTCACCTCTCAGAGCCTTCTGGTGTTTGTTTTACATACAATGCCCAGGGCTTTGACTGTACGTACAGGGTGGAATAGGAAGAAATGTATCTATTCCATCTTGGTTCCACTGAGAGTTTTAGCAGTCTATAATTTCCAGAGTTCTCAGGCACTTCAAGTGGGCTTTAATTATGTTAATTTAAACAATTCTATTATGGAATAACTTTTTCTTTGATTAATTCTATTAAGAAGTGTCCCAAAAAACTGATGTTTTTAAATCACTTAGGCAATTTTGATAGATTCAAGTGAGTTTCAATATCTTTTCATGTGTTTGTTCGTCCTGTGCATTGCTTCATTTGTAAATTCCGTATTTACACTGTTTGCCCACATTTCAGTTATCCTTATTATTTGATTTGTAAATTTATATGTTAGGGAGATTAATGTTTGTTTATATGTAGCTGCAGAAGAAGGTAATGGCACCCCACTCCAGTACTCCTGCCTGGAAAATCCCATGGACGGAGACGCCTGGTAGGCTGGAGTCCATGGGGTTGCTGAGGGTCAGACACGACTGAGCAACTTCACTTTGACTTTTCACTTTCATGCATTGGAGAAGGAAATGGCAACCCACTCCATTTTTCTTGCCGGGAGAATCCCAGGGACGGGGGAGCCTGGTGGGCTGCCGTCCAAGGGGTTGCACAGAGTCGGACACAACTGAAGCGACTTAGCAGCAGCAAATGTAGCTGCATCTACACTCGGTTCCTTTACTAGCTGAGCATTCTTCAGCTACAAATTGAATATTCTAGTACCTACAACATAATCTATTGGGAGCATTAAATAAGACAATAGATATTAAGGCCTCAGACCAGTAGGCAAAGTAAATTCCTAATAAGTGGCAGTGATTCTTGATTGTGGAATTAGCTGCCCAAGAAGGTCTAGACAGAGGCAGATATAAATCTGATTAGGCTAGCTGCCTTCCCAACACCAAGATTTCTGTTCTTGTCAGAACAGAAGTTAGAAGTTGCTGGGAATTTAAAGATGTCTAGAAATTCTCTTGGCAACAAATAACATTTTACGGCATTTATTGAAGTTTTGTCATAGAGAAAATAATGGTAATGATACAGTTTTAGAATTGCCTCCACTCAATATAACATCTTTTTCTTGTTTTTTTTTTTAAGACTTCCTTGAGAAGTTAAAACAACTTTTACTTCTATAAAAGTGGAAAATGGACTTAATCTGCTTTCTTCCACAAGTTAGACTTTCATGTGAGTGAAGTCATTTAAAAAAATATGTACTTCACAAGATTCAGAGGTTTAGGTATAGTAAATGAGGTTTAACAAAGCAGGAGACTCCAGACTGGTAAGATGAAAACTTAGATGGCATAGTAATCTTATGGGATTACTGAGATGCTCCACATTACCTGTTATTTTGCTCAGTTCTTAGAAGTGTTACGAGCCCCCTGGGACTGATAGGCAGGTTTCAGTTTGCTTGACTCCACCTCCCACAGTGCATTTAAAATAACATTGTAGAGAGAACATCTTCCCATCTCCTAGTTACAAATTGTTGTGGAAATTTGTAATGTAATCTTAAAATAATATGAAGCCCCTAACACTGTAGTGTAAGTCAAAGCTCAGTGTTAAAGCTGATGAGAAAGAGTCACCATAGCTTTAACTGTCCCAGTGAAATGAAAACATTTAGAAATGTAGGAAATCTTACATAAGAAATCTTCTGAGAATAAAAACCAAAGGAAAAACAAACTGATCAAATAATTTATCTACTTTTTGGCTAGTCTGTTGAGAAAGCAATAGAGTAATGGAAGAAAACACCTTGGCACAGAACACCAAGTTAGGAAAGAAAAGAAAGAAACTTAAGTGTAAACTACTTTTCTATAGCCTAATTTTATGCTTGCATGCTCTGCGCAGTTGCTTTAGTCATGTCCAACTCTTTGTGACCCCATGGACTGTAGCCCACCAGGTTCCTCTATCCATGGGATTCGCCAGGCAAGAATACTGCAGTGGGTTGCCATCCCCTCCTTTAGCAGATCTTCCCAACCCAGGATCAAACCCACTGTCTCCTTCATCTCCTGTATTGCATGTAGACTCATTATCACTGAGCCACTGGGGATTTTTTCGAACTACTTTTTTACTCTGAGCCTCTGGCTTCCTGGTTTGTGAAATGGAAACAAAACTCTGAAGGTTTTGTGATGTAAAAATCCTTTATGAAGCTTGACCTTGAGGCATGCAGCTTCAGCCCCTTAATGGAAACTTACTGATCCTTAAGTGAGGTGATGATCACACGGAACATGGTGTGTGATACACAGTTGGTGCTCGATATATGTCTACCAAATGAACTGCATTAAACCAATTAAAATCAATTGCTAATTTTTAAAATTTATTTTTAATTGGAGGATAATTTGCTTTACAATATTGTGTTGGTTTCTGCCATATATATGAGTCAGCCGTAGGAATACATCTATCCCCTTCCTCTAGAAGCTCCCTCCCACCTGCCACCCCTTTAGGTTGTCACACAGCAACAGATTTGAGCTCCCTGTGTCATACAGCAAATTCCCACTGGCTGTCTATTTTACATAAGGTGATATTTATGTTTCAAAGCTACTCTCTCAGTTCATCCCACCCTCTCCTCCCCCTACTGTGTCCACAAGTCTGTTTTATGTCAGTGTCTCCATTGCTGCCCTGCAAATCGGTCCATCAGTACCATCTTTCTAGATTCCATATATATGCATTAATATACAATATTTGTTTTTCTCTTTCTGACTTACTTCATTCTGTATAATAGGCTCTAGGTTCATCCACCTCACTAGAACTGACTCAAATGTGTTTCTTTTTATGGCCAAGTAATATTCCATTGTATATATTTACCACAACCTCTTTATACATTCATATATGGTCTGGCATAAATCACACTTATATAATTCTCCTATAAAATTAGCGGGTAACATTAGGAGATCTTAGGGTGTTCACACAGAATTCTAGCATGCAAAGTTTAAAAAACTATTTTAGCAGTGGCCCAGAGTTTCTTTGGGGTAGCAAATGTCCTTGTTTTGGAAAATGCCTTGAAAGGTATGACAAAGACTGTAGTGATCCCCTCTTTATGTAGTGATAGAGCTCAAAGAATGGCATGTAGCTGCTCAGAATAAAGACTACATTTCCCAGCTGCCCCTGAAGGTTATAGTGGCCATGAGACTGAGTTCTGGCCAATGTGATGTAAGTGTAACTTTTGTTGCAGCTTTGGGGAGTATTCTTCTGGAGACACTTGGCTTGTGTCCTTTGTACTTCAATGTTCCATCCTTCTTCTAGCTGCCAGCATCATACAGCTTGAGAAATAAAGCCAGACCCTAGGGTGCAGAGCCACCTGGGAGCAGAAAGGTGCTCCATCTGTTTGTAACAGTGGTAACTACTGTTATGATCTGAACCTCACGTCTTGTTGAGGCTTGGAATACATTTTCTCTTTTGCCCACAGTCTTCTCTTGAGATTTTCTCTTCAAACCTGCCTTCTGTCATTCCTCCTGCCCACCTGGCAGACAGTTTTCCATGGTTCTCTTGCATTTCTGCACAACTTGTACTTGCCTTGCAAATTAGTTCTAGACTGTCTTCCCTCAGATGTTGTATAGTGGAAATCCTTGGAAGAAAAAGTATCTGCCTCTGGAGCAAAGAACAGGTTTGTTTACAATCTTGGAAGATGGAGATAGTGTCTTTCTTGAGCACAAAAGTCAGACATACTGATCATTATAAAAGATGCACTTTTCTTAAGTGCAGGGTTCCTCTCCTGTAATGTAACCCAGAGGATGCGTAGGTGTCATCTGGTCCTCTTTACATTGACCTGCAGGAACTGGGGCTTAGGTAACTGGCACAAATGCTATTACTCTGATTACTGTTATTGCTGTAAGTAATACAGTCCTTTATCCATAACCCAGGGCTGTCTTCTGTCAGCACCCATGAATCTGTGGCTGGCTAACTGGTTAGACTGCAAGTAGAATAAAAATCTCAGACCATTGGTCTGTCTGAGTTTGTCTGATCTGCTTTATGTTTCTAAACCCCAACCTGGGGTAAATACAGAGATGCAGGGAACAAAAAAAAGCAATCCAGGTTGTCAGAAGCAATGCTCATCAAGCACTGAGTGAAGGACAGACATTTTTAATGCGGCCTTTGGAACATGTGCTTCTGGCTCAAGCACTTGTACTAATTGTGTTTCCATTTCTGCCATCTGCCTATTTCGATGGGCATGATGAGAAAATGCAGTGGGAAATTTACTGTTGTATACTTTGCTGTGATATTTCAAGGATACATACTACAACATTATGCAGTGTCCTTTTTAGGAGAGCCCACGGGAGAAATTTGTCTCAGGTATTAGGAAAAGCTGCATTTCTGTTGAACAGCTGTGGTATGTTTGTCCTATGGACACTATAAATTTTGTAACTGATTGTGTATCTCAGCACCTTGGAAGAATGGAGCCAAATTTGTGGTTCAGCTTTTAGAATTAATTGGGGTCAGAGAGTATGCATTTGATATACTAAGTTTATTCCAGGTTGTTTTCCTCAATCTTTCCTTCATTTATTTATTTTTATATTGTTGCAGTATGCCAGGTTTTCAATTTTTATTTTCAAATTTTAAGGGCCTGGAATTTCTACAAATTTTGTTATAAGACCAGCACATCCTGTTTCCCCCCTTCTCCTCCCTCTGGCTCTTACATCCTATCTCTTCCTCTCCTGTGGGTTAAATCCTCGTTTTGGTGAAGCATCTGTGAAAGATGCTGGAAGGTACATTCATGAGAAGTAACTTGTCTGATGTCATTGGTTTACCATCATACTTCACTGGTAATTAGACTAGTTATAGAATTCTAGGCTAAAAATATTTTTTCCTTAGATTTTGAGGACTTTGGTCCATTGGCTTCTAGTTTCCAGCAGTTGAGCTGTGAAGTCCAAAACCATTCTGATTTTAATCCCTTGATGTGACTTGTTTTTTCTCTCTGGAAGTTTTGTTGGGTTTTCTCTCTATTTCCAGTTTTCTGAAATTTCAGGAAAGTGATGAGCCTTTGTGGACTCTTTTTCCATTCACTGTGCTGAGATTTTGTAATGTGAGAATTCATGTCTTTCAAATGAAGAGCATTTTTCTTTTCTTTCAATTTTTATTTTATATTGGTATATAGTTGATTAACAATATTGTGTTAGTTTGAGGTATACAACAAAATGATTCAATTATATATATGTATACATGTATACATTATACATGTAATGTATAAAGGTAATGGCACCCCACTCCAGTACTCTTGCCTGGAAAATCCCATGGATGGAGAAGCCTGGAAGGCTGCAGTCCATGGGGTTGCTGAGGGTCGGACACGACTGAGCGACTTCACTTTCACTTTTCACGTTCATGCATTGGAGAAGGAAATGGCAACCTACTCCAGTGTTCTTGCCTGGAGAATCCCAGGGACGGGGGAGCCGGGTGGGCTGCCGTCTATGGGGTTGCACAGAGTCAGACATGACTGAAGCGACTCAGCAGCAGCAGCAGCATACATGTATCTGTTCTTTTTCAAATTCTTTTCCCATTTAGGTTATTACAGAATATTGAGCAGAGTTCTCTCAATAGAGGAATAAGAATACCTTTATTGAAGATGACAACCCAAAGACTTGGATTACTCTTCTAGGCTCTTGTTGCCACCACTGTGGCTGAAACAAAAGTGAAGCACATTGTAATTGTGTTAAAAGTTAAGATAACATCCATGGCCATATCTTCCAAATCTCAGGTATCCAACACACCGGCATCTACCAACAATATCTAAGTATTATTCGTTACCTCCACTCTTTACTTGTGGAAGTGTCCTTCCTGGAAAATGTACACAAAATCTTTGCACACATGCAAAATTTTGAAAATCACTATCAAAATGATTTGAAATCATTTTATCAAAGTCAATGTAGGCATAGACCATTAGTGAAAATTCAGATATTTGCTGTAAATAATCTGTTGTTCAGATTCACTCTTCCCCTGGCCTTCAACAGTTAACTTTTAAAATTTTCAAAAATACAGAAAAATTGAAAGAATGTCACAATGAATTTTACTCATAACCCTACCAAGGAGATTCAATAGTTGTTAACATTTTGGTTTATCTCTACTTATATATATTTAAAGCTAAATCTATATCTAGATCTTCTTTTGTTTTTGCTCACCATTTGAGTGAGTTTGCAGACATCAGTTTTTTACTCTACATGTTCTATATTTCCAAACTATGTTTTACGTGGTCATGAGAGGGCCAAAGGCACATTTCGTAAGTGTTTTTAGCCCAAGAGTGTGTGGCTTGGAGGCAGGTCTTCAGCCTTGGTGTGGGTCAGGTGAAGAAAGAATACAAAGAAGCAGTGTTACAAAGTCAACTGCAAGGGTATCTGTATTTTGTTGGCCCCAAATAGGGAAATGTTTCCTTTGTTCCTAAAATAATGAAAACTTAAACTAAACCAAATCAGTTCAAAAGCATCTGAGCCTTAATGTTGACTCATATATTTCTGGAAAGATTTTGTTTAGGCAGGTGACAAACTTGTCTTGGTTTGTCCAAAACTTACATGGTTTTAGCATTAAAATACTAGGAAAGCTTTGTGGTGACCTAAACGGGAAGAAAATCCAAGAAAGAGGGATATATGTATATGTGCAACTGATTCATTTTGCTCTATGGAAGAAACTAACAATATTGCAACTATACTCCAATTAAAAAAAAAAAAATCCTGGGAGAGCCCTCTGTCGCAGACAAAACTGGGTGGCCAGTTACCCTACATAAAATTTTCTGAAGTCAGGCAAGTTGGTTCCTCCAGTTCCATTCTTCTTTCTCAAGATTGCTTTGGCTATTCGAGGTTTTTTGTATTTCCATACAAGTCTTGAAATTATTTGTTCTAGTTCTGTGAAAAATACTGCTGGTAGCTTGATAGGGATTGCATTGAATCTGTAGATTGCTTTGGGTAGTATACTCATTTTCACTATATTGATTCTTCCAATCCATGAACATGGTATATTTCTCCATCTATTAGTATCCTCTTTGATTTCTTTCATCAGTGTTTTATAGTTTTCTATATATAGGTCTTTAGTTTCTTTAGGTAGATATATTCCTAAGTATTTTATTCTTTTCATTGCAATGGTGAATGAAATTGTTTCCTTAATTTCTTTTTCTACTTTCTCATTATTAGTGTATAGGAATGCAAGGGATTTCTGTGTGTTGATTTTATATCCTGCAATTTTACTATATTCATTGATTAGCTCTAGTAATTTTCTG
Source organism: Ovis canadensis (assembly GCF_042477335.2). Taxonomy (NCBI): domain Eukaryota; kingdom Metazoa; phylum Chordata; class Mammalia; order Artiodactyla; family Bovidae; genus Ovis; species Ovis canadensis. Next base: position 75,693,507 of record NC_091248.1, on the reverse strand, counting down.
ATGGAGTCTTTAGGGTTTTCTATGTAGAGGATTATGTCATCTGCAAACAGTGAGAGTTTTACTTCTTCTTTTCCAACTTGGATTCCTTTTATTTCTTTTTCTGCTCTGATTGCTGTGGCTAAAACTTCCAGAACTATGTTGAATAGTAGCAGTGAAAGTGGGCACCCTTGTCTTGTTCTTGACTTTAGGGGAAATGCTTTCAATTTTTCACCATTGAGGATAATGTTTGCTGTGGGTTTGTCATATATAGCTTTTATTATGTTGAGGTATGTTCCTTCTATTCCTGCTTTCTGGAGAGTTTTTATCATAAATGGATGTTGAATTTTGTCAAAGGCCTTCTCTGCATCTATTGAGATAATCATATGGCTTTTGTCAGGCTCTACTACAAAGCCACAGTCATCAAGACAGTATGGTACTGGCACAAAGACAGAAATATAGATCAATGGAACAAAATAGAAAGCCCAGAGATAAATCCACACACCTATGGACACCTTATCTTTGACAAAGGAGGCAAGAATATACAATAGAGTAAAGACAATCTCTTTAACAAGTGGTGCTGGGAAAACTGGTCAACCACTTGTAAAAGAATGAAACTAGATCACTTTCTAACACCATACACAAAAATAAACTCAAAATGGATTAAAGATCTAAACGTAAGACCAGAAACTATAAAACTCCTAGAGGAGAACATAGGCAAAACACTGACATAAATCACAGCAGGATCCTCTATGATCCTCTTCCCAGAATACTGGAAATAAAAGCAAAAATAAACAAATGGGATCTAATTAAAATTAAAAGCTTCTGCACAACAAAGGAAAATATAAGCAAGGTGAAAAGACAGCCTTCTGAATGGGAGAAAATAATAGCAAATGAAGCAACTGACAAACAACTAATCTCAAAAATATACAAGCAACTTATGCAGCTCAATTCCAGAAAAATAAACGACCCAATCAAAAAATGGGCCAAAGAACTAAATAGACATTTCTCCAAAGAAGACATACGGATGGCTAACAAACACATGAAAAGATGCTCAACGTCACTCATTATCAGAGAAATGCAAATCAAGACCACAATGAGGTACCACTTCACACCAGTCAGAATGGCTGCGATCCAAAAGTCTACAAGCAATAAATGCTGGAGAGGGTGTGGAGAAAAGGGAACCCTCTTACACTGTTGGTAGAAATGCAAACTAGTACAGCCACTATGGAGAACAGTGTGGAGATTCCTTAAAAAATTGCAAATAGAACTGCCTTAAGACCCAGCAATCCCACTGCTGAGCATACACACCAAGGAAACCAGAATAGAAAGAGACACATGTACCCCAATGTTCATTGCAGCGCTATTTATAATTGCCAGGACATGGAAACAACCTAGATGTCCACCAGCAGATGAATGGATAAGAAAGCTGTGGTACATATACACAATGAAGTATTACTCAGCTATTAAAAAGAATACATTTGAATCAGTTCTAATGAGATGGATGAAACTGGAGCCAATTATACAGAGTGAAGTAAGCCAGAAAGAAAAACACCAATACAGTATACTAACATATATATATGGAATTTAGAAAGATGGTAATGATGACCCTGTATGCAAGACAGCAAAAGAGACACAGATGTGTAGAGCAGACTTTTGGACTCTGAGCGAGAGGGAGAGGGTGGGATGTTTTGGGAGAATGGCATTGAAACATGTATACTATCATGTAAGAAACAAATTGCCAGTCTATGTTTGATGCAGGATACAGGATGCTTGGGGCTGGTGGACGGGGATGATCTGGAGGGATGATGTGGGGTGGGAGGTGGGAGGGGGGTTCGTGTTTGGGAGCTCATGTACACCCTTGGCGGATTCATGTCAATGTATGCCAAAACCAATACAGTATTGTAAAGTAAAAAAAGTAAAAATAAAAATTAAAAAAAAGAAAAAGACATTAATATGAAAAATAATAATAATTTTCTGACTTCACCTCCCTACTAAAAAGAGTTGGCATTTTCTTCATTTACTTAACAAACCCTTACTGGACAGCCATTGGAGTAGGCCCCAGGCTAGATCTAGCCATGTATTGTTGACTGTGAAATGGTCTTTGCTTTGCCAGGATTTGACACTGTCCATGGGTCGCAGAGTTGGACACGACTGGGCGACTTCACTCACTCACTCACTGTATTGGTGACTCAGTGGTTAAGAATCTGTCAGGGGGAGTGTGTAATTTCTTGGTTCTGTCTTGTCACAACAAAAATTTAAGGGTCGGACCAGTGTTACAGCTCTGTATCACAGCTCAGTTTTATTTAGAAAGCAAAGGAAAATACATCCTTGAGGCATGACAGCGGGCCAACCCAAAGGATGTGAAGAGAAGAGAAGGCACCGCCCCCTCCCCCCCCCCCCAATTCAACTTTGGCTCCTCTTTTTATTTGCTTTTTCTCCTTCCCCTGAGTCTGCCCTGTGTAAATTGGGCTAGCCAGGAGGGCTGTTTGTTTTACCTGACACTTTCACTCCCATCCTGAGACCTTCCTTTGTTCTATTTTCATGGGCTTTTCCCTTCTTTGTCTTTTAGCCACTGCCATCCTGGACTGCTTTTTCCTATTCTACTGCTGCTACTGCTAAGTCACCTCAGTCATGTCCGACTCTGTGTGACCCCATAGACAGCAGCCCACCAGGCTTCCCCGTCCCTGGGATTCTCCCGGCAAGAACACTGGAGTGGGTTGCCATTTCCTTCTCCAATGCATGAAAGTGAAAAGTGAAAGTCAAGTTGCTCAGTCGTGTCTGACTCTTAGCAACCCCATGGATTGCGCCCTACCAGGCTCTTCCATCCATGGGATTTTCCAGGCAAGAGTCCTGGAGTGGGGTGCCTTTGCCTTCTCCAATGCATGAAAGTGAAAAATGAAAGGGAAACGCTCAGTCGGGTCTTACTCTTCGCGACCCCGTGGACTGCAGCCTACCAGGCTCCTCCATCCATGGGATTTTCCAGGCAAGAATACTAGAGTGGGGTGTCATTGCCTTTTCCATTTCCTATTCTAACTACCTAACAAATCCACCTGCCAATGCAGGAGATGCATTTGATGAGCAGTTCGATCCTGGCTGGGGAAGATCCCCTGGAGAAGGAAATGGCAACCCACTCCAGTATTCTTGTCTAGAAAATTCCCTGGACAAAGAAGCCTGGTGGGCTACAGTCCATGGGGTTGCAAAGAGTAGAACACAACTGAGCGACTATTACTATAACACTATATTGTGTTTGCCATGGGTAGTTAAAGACAAATCTTTGCATTTTGAAAGTGAAATTTCTTTTCTATTTTAGAGTTGCAGGTAGAAGAAAGTAACCATGAGAATGGTTTTACAGAGAGAATGATCTGGATAGTTCAACACACTTTGTGCAATTGTAGGGGGATTTAGCTGTTTTAACTTTACATTTCCACTCATGGTTCCCTAACACAATAAAGTTAGTGAGGAAGATAAACTTGTGGCCACAGTCTCTTGTTGTCTCCTGAAAGCCTTCAAGATATTAAGTTACTCAGTGCCCTTTGGGGTAAAAGCAGAAGGTTTTTCACAACCCAACAGTCCATTTGTGGAAAAAAAAAAAAAAAAAGCTGATGGCAGATTCCTGGCAGGTTGTGCTTATGGCTTAGAATCAGTGTTTCTGTCCCTGAAGAAGGTGACAGTATCACAAGTGCCAGATTCTAGGCTTTATTGCCTGGTAGCTTTGAGCTTCTTTACTAAAGGGTTGAGAAATGGAATATTTCCTGCCATATCAGTGAACAAAGATTCACAGTCATCTGCAATTGCGGCCCTCCAGTATGAGCTGGTGAGCCCTGAGGAAATGCAGGAAAGAAAAAAATACCTACCATTGAGTAGCTATCAGACTGCAGCCACTCCCTATGTTCAGACCTGAGGAAACTTAGGAAGTGAAAATACAGGATACTGGCCCCAGGTAGCTGAGATGCATATCAAAGAAATGATTTCTGTGAGCCCAGACTCTTGCATCTTCCTGTAAATAGAAAAGTGTTAAATTCCTTACCTTGGGTTATCTGGTTTTCTTTAATTAACAATAATCTTTTGATGTTCCTATCTGCCCTTTGTTGCAACAACCTATACATCCTAGCTCCCCTCTTGCCTTCTCAGAGATGTTTCTCAGAGCTATCTGAAATGCTATCTCCCAGGCTGCAGTCCTCATTTGCCCCAAGTAAAACTTGCAACTCTGGTGTTGTACATTTTTTTCAACAGGGTACTACTTCTGAGATATGAAAATGTTGGCAGCCACCATGTCTTATTATTTTGAAATACGGAGTGCTGTCTGATCACCATAAGGCCAGGTGTTGGGTTTCTTCATGCCTGTATTTCCAGCTCCTTCCCGGCACTTGGTTGGGAGGAGAATCTCACTGAAGTTGTTGTTTCAAATAGATTTGGATGAAAAAGGGAAAAAAAAGAATTCAGATCATTTTACTAAATATAAAGTATAATTGTCAAAACATAAGGCGCAAACATTTTAAAGGGTAGCCTGATTGTGAACTGGAGATATTGTAGGGAGTAGATGATGTTAATGGTGAATTCACCTTCTGTTCCATTTGATTAGGTTCTGTCTTCCCGGGTGGCACTAGTGGTAAAGAATCACTGGGTTGAGAAGATACCCTGGAGGAAGTCATGGTAACCCACTCTAGTATTCTTGTCTGGAGAATCCCATGGACAGAGTAGCCTGATGGGCTTCCATGAGGTTGCAAAGAGAAGGACATGACTGAAGTGACTTAGCACACGCACACTATTGAAAACACTTAAGATACAAAGGTTACTGTTTTCTTGTTTAACTAAACAAACAAAACTCCCAGGTAAAAATTTGAAGAGCCTAAAGATGCCCATTTTTACCTGCATAGGGCTATTGTGCATCCTACTTCTGAGGATGAAAGGCCAATTCTGTGATTCAGTTCTCAAATTCAAACCTTTGAGGAATCCTATTACCAGCTCCCCTTCATGGAAACCAGCAGTCTTTGTTACAAAAGCTATCAGTAAACTCTCACTTGGAAACAAAGATATTCACTCACTGAGACTGTTTCATATTGTTTGACTCTAAGAGCTATTATTATTCCTTGTGGACCAGGCAATACTATTATTCCTACTTAACAGATGAGGAAGCTGAGTCTCAAGGAGCTTATGTGATTTGCTGAAGATCATGCAGCTAGTAAGTGACAGAATCTAAGTGTTCTAGTTCCAAATCAGTGGTCATTCCATCAAGTTTCTCCTATTTACACTGGAGACATGAAGACTGATAATCTATAATTTTCAAGAAGAAAATATCATGATTCATATAAAATGAACATATGTCAGTGATTTTCTGTAACTCACTAATTCATGGGAAAACTGGTAAGACACTAAAACCAGATGAACGAGCACTCAGGAATAAGATATTTAGACTGTATTTGGAAAGACTGCTGTGTTAGATAAAAAACTGGTTAATATCCAGCAGGACAATAAGTTATTCCCTTTGATGTTATCTGTTCTAATAAACATAAACTGTTTACATCTCCACTGAACAAAATCTTACAAATTAAACTTTGTTCCCAAAGATTTGTGAAATAGCCTAATTAATAGGAAGTCAAGCCCAGCATGACACTATAAGAGCACTCTATAATCTTTTCTGCCTGTTACAAGTTTCAGATGATTTCAGATGGTCTTTCAAATGTGACTCTTGGTTGAATTTGACAGATAACATAAGAAAAAAGGAAGAAGATATTTGTGCCACTCTCCTTACACATTGTAGAGTTTCTTTTCTTATGCCATTACTTTTGTTGATATATGATACATTACTATTGTTGACAAGTAATATACATGCCAGTTCAGAACCTGCAGGGAATTTGTCATCATATTTATTGTGTAAAGATAAAGCTTTGTAAAGCCATCACATGTATTAGGAAAACTGACTTGACACACTGTATGGAGAAGGCAATGGCAACCCACTCCATTTTCCAGTACTCTTGCCTGGAAAATCCCATGGACAAAGGAGCCTGGTAGGCTGGAGTCCATGGGGTCGCTAGGAGTTGGACACGACTGAGCGACTTCACTTTCACTTTTCACTTTCATGGGTTGGAGAAGGAAATGGCAACCCACTCCAGTGTTCTTGCCTGGAGAATTCCAGGGATGAGGGAGTCTGGTGGGCTGCCGTCTCTGGGGTTGCACAGAGTTGGACATGACTGAAACAACTTAGCAGTAGCAGCAGCATGATTACAACCAAAAACATCTACTGTTCTTGTGGTGGTGGTGGTTTAGTCGCTAAGTCATGTCTGACTTCTTGTGACCACATGGACTATAGCCCACCAGGCTCCTCTCTGTCCATGGGATTTCCCAGGCAAGGATACTGGAGTGGGTTGTGATTTCCTTCTCCAGGGGATCATCCCCACCCAGGGATCACACCTGGGTCTTCTGTACTGCAGGCCGATTCTTTGACTGACTGAGCCACCAAGTGCTCTTGTAGTAACTCACTAATTTTCTAGAATGTCCTGCAATTCTAAGGACAAAGTGGATCTTTTCCTTTATTCAACAAATAGTATTTATCTGGTTATATTTCTCTGGTATAGTGGAAAGACAGGTCAGAGTTGGACTATCTGTCTGGTGCCAGTTATGTTAACTTGCTTGAACTTTAGTTTCATTATCTGTAAATTGGCAATAATGTTAAACCATGTGTATTCCTAAGTTTAAAAGCATTAATAAATGTTCTTTATATCTGTGCCATAAGCAGCAAAATATGTAACCAAAATATAACTGGATCATTTTGATTTTTAGATATACTGCTATTTCCTGGGAAGATTCTCTTGGGGGACGTGACTCCTTTGACCAACTAGCCACAACCGATGAAGGCCCATCCATTTAACTGCCCCTTAAAGTTATAAGTTAACTTATAAAAGCTGATATGGTGTTGAGTGTACATGTGTACGTGTGTGTTTGACCTGATAGAAGATAACCCCAAACGTTATGGTGTTTTTGCTCTAAAGGAAGTTAATCAATTTTATATCTAACCTGACATTCTCATTTTTGCTTTCATTTTCTCACTATTATAGTCTTATTTCTCAAATGCTTTTCTTGCCAGCTCTTTTGTCTCTCTGTTGACATCCTCATTAAGTAGTTAAGTAACACTTTGTTTTATGTTTTCTAATTGTAAGAGAAAAAGGTCTTTTTAATTAGTTTGAGAATTAAGCTTTTAACAAACTAAACAGAAACAAACAAAAACCTCCAAGCAACCCAAACTTGGTTCCAGAATCTTTGAAGAACAATGCAAACTGTCACTGAATATTCCCAGAGACAGGGTAGAGGGGATTATCATGCCAAATTGTCAAAATGTGCCCTGAAGTTTCTCTGACTCCTTCAGGTCCAGATACATAAGTACCTACCTAAATTCTGTTTGTCCCTATCCCCAATCAGTGTCTTTCAGTCCCCGCACAGTCCCCAGGCTCTGCTCTTGTCACCTCTCCTCTCCTCTGGCAGACACACCCTAAGGTGACTCCCATGCAATGACATGGACTTGTTTGATCTTCTCCTTGAGTGAGGGTGGGAGGAACCTCTGACTTCTTTCTAAGCAGTAGAATATGGTTGATGTGATGAGATGTATTCCTGTGGTCTCATTACCTAAGACTATTTTAGCAGATTGGAAGGAGAGTCTCCTACTGGCCTCAGAGAAGCCGGATGCTATTATGTGAACTGTCTCTGAAGAGAGCTGTGTGGCAGAAAACGGCAGAGTCCTCTGTGAGCTGAAGACCTCCATCCTATCACCATAAGGAATGCAATTCTGCCGACATCCATGTGAGCTCAAAAAAGGACCCCAGATTTCAGGGAGGAAACTGACCAGCTCTCAGTGCAGCTGGGTGAGACCCTGAACCAGCTAAGCCAGCCTATACTTGATCCTTTGTGAGTAGATCAAGTGAGATAAATCCAGAATGAGATAATAAATAGGTGAGCTTTCAAGCTGCTTAGTTTGGATTAATTTGTTACACAGCAAAACCCTCGAGCTCTCTTGGCTTTTTTTTTTTTTTTTCTTTCAGACAAAACCCTCTCTTTCCCTTGGTTTCTTTCATTTGCATTCCTATAAATCTTCTCCTCAGGAAAACTAAAGGATAGTCCTTAGCACCACACTCCTGAGAAGCCAGGGAGTGTGTGTGTATGTGTGTGTGTGTGTGTGTGTGTGTGTGTGTGTGTGTGTGCATGCATCAAAAACAGACCAAAAGTCTCACTCCACTATCTGATTATATTAATTTGCTCATCCCCCTGGCAAAATCTATTGACTAATAACTATCCAGATGCCAGTAGGCTGCTCTCCAGTATGTGTGTGCATTTCTGCTTCCACAAGCAAATGGAAAAAGAGTCAATGTTGTTTGTTCCCAAATCTGATCATGCCAGTTGTAAATGTTATTGTAAATGACATAGTTAAATATTACATAAACTGAAAGAGGGAGAGGGGAATTTTTTTTTCCTATGAGAACTATAAGTTCTATAAAGAACTACTATCATACTAAGCAGAAAAGAGGAAAGTAAGAGAAATCTAGAAGGATAGTACTCTGAGATGACTTTACAAGTGTCTCTAAATTCTGATTCTTTTTAGGGACCTGAACATTGCACATTGGTTGTTTATGTAAGGCAGAAGCCCTATAGCTCATTCTGCACACTTCTGCTCAAATGAAAGGCCTTGTCCTCACAATACATTGGATGAATGAAAATGAATATTTGAGATGTGTGTGTAATCTTTTATAATGCTTTCCCACTATAATTGACTTTTTCAATTATTTGATTGTGTTAGATAAAGGGCTCCTTCTGAATTTTAATTTTTAACATTTTTTCTGCTGTCACAATAAGACTACATACAAGAAATTGTAAGTAAAGGAATGTTTTGAGCTTACTGGCTGAAAATATTTTAAGAAAAATCTAAGGCCTTGTCATAAAGCGAATTCTTGGATTCTACTGTTTATCTTAGAGTAGCAGCAAAAATAGCTGAAAAGTTAAATGATAGGTTTGACAACAAAACAGGAAAGTTATCTCTAGGTGGTAGCTCTTGGTATGTTTTCAAATGAATAACATAATGTGGTTGAAAGATACTATTATTGCTGACCTTGACAAAGAATCAGTGGCTGTTGGGAATTAATTTATAAAAGGTAACTAACAAAGGACTCCCAGAGAGGACTTCCTCTGCCCTTCCTTCTTTCCTGATTCTTAGCCCTACAGTTTATAACCCATGTTTATCTTAAGGTATAATGAGATGCCAGACTTATTCCTGATGGTCAGTACAAGAATACAGAATGATCATATCCCTGGAACTAAAAAGCCAGACAATTGGTTTACCAGTGGGATAGACTAATTGAAATTGTGGTGTTGATTTCACTTTTGCTTTGGTTTTATATAAAGAAGAGCTTGTGACTATTGCTAAGAGCATAAGAATCTGATTTTGGACACTGCCTGAAAGGTTGCCTGTATTTCTTTTCTGTCCTTGGGCAGGCCTTTGGAGAAGACAAATACCTTTCTTAGCCAAGGGAGTATTCAAAGTCCTGCTCCAGAATCTGCTAGGATAAGAGTCTCTTAGGAGGCAGGACATGAGCATAGCAGAAGATTTGCTTCTTTATGAAGACTCATGAAAGTGGCTTTCCAGACAATAGGCTCCTTCTTGGGCTCCAGGCTCTAGACACTTGCCTCTTCTTGCCCTGGTCCACATCCAAATATGCACTTCCTCTGTCAGGCCAAGAGCACATGTCCACTCAGAACCTGCACCTCCCCTCTTGGGCCATGCTCCTGGCTTCTAGGTCCTTAGAAATTCCTACCCAAATGGCCAGAGTCGGCTTCAGGGGACTGTGTGGCTCTTTGCTGGGTCATCCTCTCAGAGGTCAACCTTGATGATATGCTTCCTTGACCCTGAGGGGTGGCTGTTTAGAGGGTGACATGAATAGGGACTGGAGGTGCGGGTGTCTACATGTGTGAATGCATGGCCCCCTGAGTGTGGGACTCAGGGATTGAGAGGGAGGAGGTCAGCCGCAGGCCAGAGATTGCTCACCAAGTTGTGTGGTATAACTGAGCAACCCATGATTTCTAAATTCAACCTGGAAGTTATGGTCCTTTGAATATTTTTCACGACATTAAAATAGAACATATATACTTTATTTAGCAGCTTGTGAGCTTAATTTATAAGTTTTACATATACTTTTCTATACTTTTCTTCACTGTCCTTTGTCCCACACTCTGTGTATAGTTGCACTGCTGGTAAAAATATAAATTAGTGCAACCCCTGTAGAGCAAGCTGGCAATATCTGTTGAAATGAGGAGACACGGCTTTGGGAAATGTTCCTGGTGTTCTCCGTACTTTCTGCAAGTAATAAATCCTTCCTTCTCCCCTCTCCAAAAAAATCTATCAAAATCATGTGTGTACTCTATGGCTTGGAGCTTGTCAGGTGGCTCAGTGGTAAAGAATCCACCTGCCAATTCAGGAGATGCAGGAGATGGGGTGTTCGATCTCTGTTTGGGAAGATCCCTTGCAGGAGGAAATGGTCACCCACTCTAGTATTCTTGGCTGAAGAATCCCATGGACACAGGAGACTGGCAGGCTACAGTCCATAGTGTTACAAACAGTCAGATGCTACTGAGCATGTGTGTACCCTATGGCCCAGAAATTCCGCTCCTGGGAATTGCACAGATGAGTTTGTACAACTGCAAAATAAAATATACACAATGCAATTTTGAAATAACAATCGAAAACAACACATGTTCATCAGTGAGTGGTGGTTAAATAAGGTAGGGTACATCGATACAATGGTACAATGGAATATCACCATCCTGCGTGCACGCTCAGTCATGTCCAACTCTTTGTGACCCATGGACTATAACCTGCCAAGCTCCTCTGTCCATGGAATTTTCCAGGCCAGAATACTGGAGAGGGTAACTGTTTCCTTCTCCAGGGGATCTTCCCAACCCATGTCTCCTGACTGTGGCAGCCAAATGCTTTACCACTGAGCCACCTGGGAAGCCTTACAATGGAATATCATGCAGCAGTAAAAGAAGATGTTCAAGTTTTCCACGAACTGATGTGGAAAGATGTTCAGCATTTATCATTAAATATAAGAGCAAGCTGCATAGAGGAGAGGGTGTGTATTCATATTTGCTTATACTTGCAAAAAGGAAGATTGGAAAAAATGAATAGAAATTATTATTTGTGTGTATTTGGGGATGAAAACAAGATTCTTTACCTTTGTATATTATTTTTATTTTTCATCTCCATGAATGTACTATCTATTACAAATAAAGGTAGATTTTTTTCCCCCTGGAGAAGGAAATGGCAACCCACTCCAGTATTCTTGCCTGGAGAATCCCATGGACAGAGGAGCCTTGCAGGCTACAGCTCATGGGGTCCGCAAGAGTCAGACATGACTTAGTGACTAAACCATATGTTTTTCATTTTTATTTTAAAAATAAAATATTATTTATATTTATTTTTATAAAAGTTAATGAATAAAATATTTCCCATTTTTATTTCTAAAAGGAAGAAATGTATATATATTATAAAAGAAAATTGAGGTCCAGACTGTGATTTGAGCTCTGGAACTCTCAGTGAAATGGGCATCTGTGTAAGTGGAGGCAGGCGGCTGTGCCACTTAGGAGCGATATCGGTCCTCACTTGGGTCCCAGGCAGGTGGGGCCTCCTGGCTGCACCATGACTGCACCGTACCCTCACTGTTCACCTCAGTCCAGGGACCCTCCTCCCTGGCATCCTGCTTCTGGCTTCTCCCTACCCAGGGCCTCAAGCACAGTTTACTCAGGAGACCGGAAGAGGAGCCTCTGAGCAGCTTCTGCTCAACCTGGGGCCTGGTTATCCCCTCCAATGGGGTGCGGGTGCATGAGTGTGAGCTCAGTCGCGTCTGACTTTTGGTGACCCCGTGGGCTATAGCCCTCCAGGCTCTCTGTCCTTGGGATTCTCCAGGCAAGAGTACTGAAGTGTTTGCCATTTCCTCCTCCAGGGGATCTTCCTGACCCAGGGATCGAACCCCCATCTCCTGTGACTCCTGCATTGGCAGGCAGATTGTTTACCACTTGAGTGAGATTGGGTGCCAAGAAAAAGCTCTGAGGAAACAGTCTCCTTCATTCGGATTCTTCTGTGGCAGCAAACATTGAGCTTCTAAAAGCCTCTTCACAGCCTTTTTGTCTGTGAACATGGACTTAAAGAACTCCCTGTTTCCAAGAAAATCATTGTTGAGAGGAGTCAGCTACTTCTGTTTGGCACCCACGGGCCCAGAAGGGGCCTCTGAAGTTCTGAGGGAAGTGGGAGGAGCTGGACTCTGTGTCCAGGAGGCCTGGGTCTCCAGCCACTGCCCTGGAGACAGCTCCCAGCCCAGGCCTCTGGGGAGTTTTGCCTCCCTAACCTAGGCAGAGACTGCTGGAACCAGCACATGGGGAGACATTGAGGCCCAGAAACTCAGGACACAGGATAATGACCAGATTCTCTAAGAGATGCTGATTCCCTTCTCCCTATGACTCAAAGACACATGGGGTGGAGGTGGGGGGGTTGGTCAATAGGAGCATGCTTGGTCTGATGAATTCCCTTCTACCCAGGGTCCTATGAGTTTCCCTGCTCCGAGGGGAGAAGGGGACCTGAGCCTCTCTGGTTAAGTGCCTCAGAGGAGAAGTTAGAGGTTTTATTATTTTTAAAAAAATAAATGTATTTATTTTAATTGGAGGATAATTACAAAGTTAGAGTTTTAACAGGGATGCTGGTGTGGAGAGTTGTTACTATTGCTCTAAGTGAGAGTAACACTGGCCAGCGGCAGGAGCTTTTTAATGCTGTTTTGCACATTGAAATATTGTGTGTTTTATTCTACATGCTATTTGTTGTTTTCTCCTTAGTTCCTCCCATCCTTGTTTATTGTCTCAAGTACCAAGAGCAGGGCTTTAACAGACTGCAGCCTCTTGTCTGCTCAAGGGGAACTGGGTGCAGTGATGTGGACCCAGGACTTGGCTTTGATGCACTCATGACAGGGCTCCTGTTTCTCAGGGTCCAGCTTCTCAGCTGTTGTGTTTGGCATGAGAGATTGCATACACAAAACAGACAATGAGCAGACTACACATAAGAATAGAACTCTGCCCCATGGTCTGCAGCAACCAGCCAAGAAAACCCGCTCATTATCTATAATAAGCAGCCTAGGAAGCAAGTTTGCTATCTGGATTTGTAGAAAGTGGAGCCATATCTCTAGTAACTGTTCCAGGAAGCCAAACAGTAACCTCTCTAACAATCAACCCCAGATGGTCAAGACTTGATTAACAACTGACAGCTTCCCTAACTTCTGTCTCCAATTCCAATGTAGGACCAACCTGAGAAAGCTAAACATGTACTCCTAACCAGTTGCATGTAGGATGCTGTGCTTCTAGCTTGCCTGCCAAAGCTTCCCCATGCCAGCCACCTCGAATCAGGGCACTCCTGAAGCCTTCCCCTTTTCCCACCATAAAACTTTCCCACTCCTCAGTCTGTCTTTGAGTCTCAGCCAACACAAGTGAAAGACGGTGGCTGACTCCTTTGCTATAGCAATTCTTGAGTAAATTGTCTTTGCCTGTTTCTCATTTGGGTAGCCTTTGTTTATTTCCATGACTGCCACAATTTTCCAAACCTCTGTAATTCTCACATCTAACCCAAAGGCAACACTTGAATGCTAAGAAAGATGACTCAAAATATTTATGTCTTTATTATTTACTTGATACACGCAAATACTTTTTGAAGTTTTCTGAGGTGGAGTGAAAGGATTAAAAGTATTTGAATGTTGGGAACCTGCAAGTATATACACGTGAGCATGTATTTTGAGTCTTATAAAATAGTTCCTTATAAAGCTTTTTTATGTATGTTTTCTTGTAATGTATATATAACAATAGAGCTTTCCTAGTGGCTTGGACAGTAAAGAATCTGCCTGCAATGCAGGAGACCTGGGTTTGATCCATGGGTGGGGAAGATCCCCTGGAGAAGGAAATGGCAAGCCATACCAGTATTCTTGCCTGGGAAATCCCATGGGCAGAGGAGCCTGGTGGGCTACAGTCCATGAGGTCTCAATGAGTCGATATGACTGAGTGACTAACACTTTCACTTTCAAACATGACAATATCTCAGTTTATTAGAGTGAATTTACAGAGTTGATTATAGAAATTTTGGAAGGAGTTCAGCACTGGAGGAAGTAACACTGACTTAATCATATAACCTCTTTCAGTCTAAGGATTGAATTTGTAGCAGCTGAAAGTGGTACACGAATACATTTGTAGCTTTGAGTTTCACCAGAGGATGGCGCCCATACTTCTCTGATAGGTTTTGCCAAGTTGGTTTGGCATCCTTTCAAACTGTATCCGAGAGACATTTTAGAGACTGGTTACCTAAACTGTTAACCAAATTAAGGCCTTTATTATTAATTCAGTTAAAATGAGTGTAAGTGTATAACATCTTCAGAACAATTTATGCCAAAGAATTAAGCAGGCTGAGATGAATGGAAAGCGACTTATTTCCTGTAACTGTGCTCACACTTTATATTTAATTTATACAACTTTTAAAAACCAATTTCTACAAGTCAGATCTTTCAACATTTTCATTTTCTTGCCATCTGCTGCTTTGTAAACCAGCCATTTAATATGAAAACTTGCTCAGAAGCTGTACTTTTAATGCACTTACTAGCTCATCAGGTGATCTCTCTAATTGAGCTGTTTGCTCCTCAATTGGGAGGCAGAGTGCAAGTTGCTGGTCTGTTTTCTCAGCTTTCCTGGCAGACTTGAGCCAAAAGTATGGTCATCTTGTTTTCTCTTTCTTGATCCCCTCATTTGTTCAGTGGTGTCTTCTGAACAGGAGTGACCTAACTTTTCCTCCTTAAAGCTGTACCCTGGATACTCAAGGGCTGTCTGGAGGTAGCAGAAGCCTGTGCTCAGAAACTGCTTCGCTCTTGAACATGACCCCATCCTCACTTATATCATACATAGATGTGCTTAGTTCTCAGTCGTGTCTGACTCTTTGCCACTCTGTGGACTGTAACCTACCAGGCTCCTCTGTCCCTGAGGATTCTCCAGTCAAGAATACTGGAGTGGATTGCTATGCCCTCCTCCAGGGGATCTTCCCAACCTAGGGATCAAACCTGGGTCTCCTGCATTGCAGGCAGATTCTTTACCATCTGAGTGCATCAGGGAAGCACTTATGTAATAGAATCCACTCACATAAAGCAACCACAATCAGCTCATACAAAGTCTTTCAACATAAGTTAAATCCATACATAGAAGGTCTTGCTGTGCCATGACGTAGGAATAGGGACTCTATAAAGTACTAATAAAATGAAGATGTCAGATAGGTTCACAATCCCATTTCTGAAATTCTTAGCGCCAGATGTGCTTTGGGATTCAGAATATTTTGAATTTATAAAGTTAATCTGGTGTGTAAACCACATATTATATAATACTCCAGAAGGGTCTAGGGCAACACCCCCTACTCAGAACAGTAATACTTCTGCAGAGAAACATGAATGTTCTCATTAAATGGGATGAAGACTAAATGGCCTCGGGTCAGGTCAGCTTTCGCTCCCCAATAAGTTAGGTAAAGCTTTTGGTTATTTGTGGATTTGAGGAATGTAGATACAAGTGTTGTGGAGTTTTATTAGGTGTTTTCCATGTGCTATTTCATTTAAATCTCAAAGATGTTCTATGTTAACTGCAAGAATCTGAGAATGCAATTTAATTTAATTTAATGCAATATTAAATGCAAGAATCTGAGACCCAGGAATCGGAGGGTCAGAGTGATTAAATAACTTTCCCCAGATCACACAGCAGAGTCAACGTTGTCAAATTTTGGCTTTACTCCAAAAGGCAAAATGTTGCATTGTCTCCCACAGTTACTAAAAATTTTGAATATTCTAAAATGCTTTAGCTTCCTTGCCAATTTTGAGTTTTCCACCCATATTTTGTGCTAATCTTTATTTTATTTGGAGTCTGTGACAGAGAATATGATGGCCCAGTGAACTATTCCACCATGATGGAGAGAAGTAAAGCCCCTCTCTGGCATCTTCAAGGAGCAGCCTTGTTTGGCTGGGAAGCAAACAGGGCTGCAGCACTGAAAAGCAAACAGTCAAAGCTGCAAATGTCAGATTTTCCAGTGATTAGACATTTCCCTTGTGGTCTTGGTCCACACAGCTACTCAGCTTTGACATCATCTGCAATATAACCCAGGATGTAATTAATGCCTTGCACTTTTCTTTGGCAAATGTTTCACCAGCCTGGCCTCCCATAAAGGGATTCTGCTTCTTTGAATGGGGACTGCTAGAAGTCATTTGGCTTAATAAAGTTGTCAGCTGGCCAGGGAGGAAGTTTGGCTTTATTCTGTACCTTTTCTCAGGATGGGAATGAATTAAGATAATTGTGTTTTAAAATTATGCTTTCAAGGTAATTCATGAGCCATGTTTTATTTTTTTTGCATCCTAATTATCCTTTTTCTCTTTTCCCTTACGTCTTTCCTTCTTCCAAGTTATGATCCCATTTATACTCTAAAGTTTAGGAGCTTGCAGTCTTTTTTTTTCTTCTAATATTTCTTTCTTATAATTAAATCAATAGCTTAGCAATTGCATAAACACAAAAAACTCTTTATATGCCTGTAAAAATATTACAATTCACAATTAACTGTGAAATATTTGAATGGATTCTTCCAGTGACCTTTTATAGACTCTCAAGATTTGTTAGAAAAATGATTCATCGATAGATGTACATATAACTATATGTTATCCTTAAGGTATTAAAAAATCCTCCTTGACATTTCTATAAAGATTAATAGCAGTTACAGGTATCAGTGGATTCACTAGCTTCCAGCCAGTCCGTAAAATTTACATACAACGATGTATGGAACAGACTTTTGGACTCTGTGGGAGAGGGAGAGGGTGGGATGATTTGGGAGAATGGCATTGAAACATGTATAATATCATGTAAGAAATGAATCGCCAGTCTAGGTTTGATGCAGGATACAGGATGCTTGGGGCTGGTGCAGTGGGATGACCCAGAGAGATGGTATGGGGAGGGAGGTGGGAAGGGGGTTCAGGATTGGGAACTCATGTACACCCGTGGCGGATTCACGTTGATGTATGGCAAAACCAATACAGTATTGTAAAGTAAAATAAAGTTAAAAAAATTTACATACAACGAAGCGCACAAATCACGTACTTTATTGTTTTTTTTATGTTGTATTTAAAATATATTACAATTTTATTTGTCAATTATTTCTCGATAAAGCTGACCCACTACAATAGGACACAACTTCAAACATGTTTGGATGGCTGTTATTTAAAACAAAAAAAATGGAAATTAACAAGTGTTGGTTGAAGATGTGGAGAAATTGGAAGCTTTGTGCCCTGCTGGAAGAAATGTAAATTATTGCTATTGCAGTTACAGTGAAAAATAGTTCAGTGGCTCCTCAAAAAGTTAAATACAGAATTATCATATGATCCAGAAATTCTCCACTCCAAAGAATATACTCAAAAGTATTGAAAACAGAGACTCAGACAGATACTAGTAGGCCAATGTTCCTAGCAGTATTATTCGCAATAACCAAAAGGTGGAAGCAACCCAAGTGTACATCAGCAGATGAACAGACTAGCAAAATGTGGCACATGCATACAGGCTGAATATTTTTAGCTCTAAAAAGGATAAAATTCTGATACATGATATAACATGGATGAACCTTGAAAACATGATGCTAAGTTAGATCAATGGAACAAAATAGAAAGCCCAGAGATAAATCCACACACATATGGACACCTTATCTTTGACAAAGGAGGCAAG
Source organism: Ovis canadensis (assembly GCF_042477335.2). Classification (NCBI taxonomy): domain Eukaryota; kingdom Metazoa; phylum Chordata; class Mammalia; order Artiodactyla; family Bovidae; genus Ovis; species Ovis canadensis. Next base: position 75,675,732 of record NC_091248.1, on the reverse strand, counting down.
AATATACAATGGAGTAAAGACAATCTCTTTAACAAGTGGTGCTGGGAAAACTGGTCAACCACTTGTAAAAGAATGAAACTAGATCACTTTCTAACACCGCACACAAAAATAAACTCAAAATGGATTAAAGATCTAAATGTAAGATCAGAAACTATAAAACTCCTAGAGGAGAACATAGGCAAAACACTCTCCGACATAAATCACAGCAGGATCCTCTATGATCCACCTCCCAGAATTCTGGAAATAAAAGCAAAAATAAACAAATGGGATCTAATTAAAATTAAAAGCTTCTGCACAACAAAGGAAACTATAAGCAAGGTGAAAAGACAGCCTTCAGAATGGGAGAAAATAATAGCAAATGAAGCAACTGACAAACAACTAATCTCAAAAATATACAAGCAACTTATGCAGCTCAATTCCAGAAAAATAAACGACCCAATCAAAAAATGGGCCAAAGAACTAAATAGACATTTCTCCAAAGAAGACATACGGATGGCTAACAAACACATGAAAAGATGCTCAACATCACTCATTATTAGAGAAATGCAAATCAAAACCACAATGAGGTACCACTTCACACCAGTCAGAATGGCTGCGATCCAAAAATCTGCAAGCAATAAATGCTGGAGAGGGTGTGGAGAAAAGGGAACCCTCTTACACTGTTGGTGGGAATGCAAACTAGTACAGCCACTATGGAGAACAGTGTGGAGATTCCTTAAAAAATTGCAAATAGAACTACCTTAAGACCCAGCAATCCCACTGCTGGGCATACACACCAAGGAAACCAGAATTGAAAGAGACACATGTACCCCAATGTTCATCGCAGCACTGTTTATAATAGCCAGGACATGGAAACAACCTAGATGTCCATCAGCAGATGAATGGATAAGGAAGCTGTGGTACATATACACAATGGAGTATTACTCAGCTGTTAAAAAGAATTCATTTGAATCAGTTCTGATGAGATGGATGAAACTGGAGCCGATTATACAGAGTGAAGTAAGCCAGAAAGAAAAACACCAATACAGTATACTAACACATATATATGGAATTTAGGAAGATGGCAATGACGACCCTGTATGCAAGACAGGGAAAGAGACACAGATGTGTATAACGGACTTTTGGACTCAGAGGGAGAGGGAGAGGGTGGGATGATTTGGGAGAATGGCATTCTAACATGTATACTATCATGTAAGAATTGAATCGCTAGTCTATGTCTGACGCAGGATACAGCATGCTTGGGGCTGGTGCATGGGGATGACCCAGAGAGATGTTATGGGGAGGGAGGTGGGTTCATGTTTGGGAACGCATGTAAGAATTATTATTTTATTTTTTCTAAGCATGTAAGAATTAAAGATTTTAAAATTTAAAAAATAAAAAACTTAAAAAAAAAAAAAGAAAACATGATGCTAAGTGAAATAAGCCAGACACAGAAGGACAAATACTGCATGGTTATAATAAGGTACCTAGCATAGGCAAATTCTGAGACAAAAAGTAGAATGAAGGTTACTGGGACTAGGGGAAGGAGGAAATGGGGATTTATTGTTCAATTAGTACAGAGTTTGAGTTTGGGATGATGAAAAATTTCCTAGAAATGGATAGTAGTGATGGTTGCAGACATCATGAATGTACTTATTGCCACTGAATTATACACTTAAAAGTGGTTAAAATGAACCAACACAATATTGTAAAGCAATTATCCTCTAATAATAATAAATATTAAAAAGTTAAAATTGAAAATATATATTATTAAACAAAATAAAAATGAAAAGGGCAGAAAGAAGAACATTTCTAATTATTTCAATTAAGAATATACTTAGGGCTTTATTACATATATTTTTACTGAGTTATAATTACATATAAAATCATATTAGTTTCAGTTTACAATATGATTCATATATGTATATATCGTAGGTGATATATAGACCACAGTAAGTCAACATCTATCACCATATCTAGTTACAGTTTTTTCTTGTGATGAGGACTTTTAAGATCTACTCTTATAACAACTTCAAGTATTCAATGTAGTATTATTAACTATAGTCAGCAGGCTGCGCTTTCCAAAATGTGATATAGCTGGTATCATATAATACATACCCTTTTTCTCTTGTTTCTTTCTTTTTTTTTGGCTTGTGAGATCTTGGTTCCCCAACCAGGGATTGAACCTGGGCACTGGCAGTTAAACCACAGAATCCTAAAGCTTCTGTGTAGCTTTTTTGGCAGGGCATTTATCCTATTTGGTGTACTCTGAGATTCTTAGATCTGAACTTTGATGTTCAGATCCAGTCCAACCACTGGACTGCTAGGGAATTCCAATATGTATCCTTTTCAGATTAGCTTCTTTCACTTAGTAAAATACATTGAAGTTTCTTCCATGTCTCTTCATGGCTCAATAGCTCATTTTTTAAAGCACTGAATAATATTCCATTGTTTGGTTGTATCACACAGCTAATTTATCTATTCATCTACTGTAGGACATCTTGATTGTTTCCAAGTTCTGGCAATGATGAATAAAGTTGCTATAAACATCCATGTGCGAGTTCTTGTGTGGACCTGTTTTCAACTCTTCTGGGAAAATGCCAAGAAGTGTGCTTGCTGGATTGTATCATAGAGTATGTTTGGTTGTTTAGTTTTGTAAGAAACTGCCTGTCTTCTCATATAGCTGTATTATTTCATATTCCCAGCAGCAGGGATGAATGAGAGTTCCTGTTACTCCACGTCCTCACCAACATTGGGTGTTGTCAGTATTTTGGATTTTTGTCCTTTAGGTTTTTGATGATAACATGTTGTTTTAATTTGCTGTTCCCTAATGACATATGTTGTTGAGAATCTTTTCGTATGCTCACTTACAATTTGGGTATCTTCTTAATTGAAATGTTTAGATTTTTGGTTCATTTAAAAATTTTTTTCTTATTGTCAAGTTTTAAGAATTATTTGTATATTTTGGATCACAGTCCTGTATCAGATATATATTTTGTAAATAGTTTCCTCCAGTCTATAACATGTATTCTAATTCTCTTGACAGTGTCATTGAGCAAACATTTTAAATTTTAATGAAGTCCAGCTTATCAGTGGTTTTTTTCATGGATTGTGTCTTTGGTGTTGAATCTAAAAAGTCTTGTCAAATGCACGATCATCCAGGTTTTCTCCTATGTTATGCTTTATAGTTTTGTGTTTTATGTTTAGATCTATGACCCATTTTGAATTAATTTTTGTGACTGTGTAAGGTTTGTGTCTAGATTCATTTTTTTTGCATGTGGGTATCCAGTTATTCCAATACCATTTGCTGTCATTTTCCACTGTCTTCTTTCAGAATTTTTTATCTCCTATTTTCTGCAATTTGAAAATGATGTGACTCTCTGTAGCTTTTTAAACAGGGCATTTATCCTATTTGGTATACTCTGAGATTCTTAGATCTGAGCTTTGATGTCTGACATTAATTTAGGGTAAATTCTTAGTCACTGGGCTTCCCTGGTGGCTCAGATAGTAAAGTGTCTGCCTGCAATGTGGGAGACCCAGGTTTGATCCCCAGGTTGGGAAGATCCTCTGGAGAAGGAAATGGCAACCCACTCCAGTACTCTTGCCTGGAAGAACCTGGTAGGCTACAGTCCATGGGTCACAAAAGTCAGACACGACTGAGTGACTTCACTTTCTTTCTTTTCTTTCTTAGTCATTATTGTTTCAAATATTTCTTCTTTTTTTTCTCTTTCTTCTCCTGGTATTCCTATTATATGTATATTATACCTTTTATACTTGCCTTACAGTTCTTATATATTCTGTTCTTTTGTTCCCCATCTTTGTTTCTTTAGCCTTTATTTTAAAATTACAGCTATTTTAAATTTCCAGTTTGGTAATTTCAACATTCTTGTCATATCTGAATTTTGCATGATGCTTGCTCTGTCTTTTTAAACTGTGGGTTTCTTTTTGTTTTTGCCTTAATTATGTCTTCTAATTTTTTGTTGAAATCCAGACACGATGTACTCTGTACTAGCTTCCTTGTTCTAAGATGTGATTCTCTGTATCTGCCTGTCTCTCCAACTTTGGGTGGAGTGGTTTGCTCTGTGACCTCAATTTTCTGATAGATCTAAGAGGTTTTTAGTTTGTTCAGCTTTTTACTTGTTATTAGGATGGAGTGACAACTTACAAACTCATTATATGCCAGACCAGAAACCAGAAGTCTCTCAGGGCAGTTTCATTTTGTATTTATCCAAATATGATCGAAGTTGAACATACTTTCCTATTTTCCTCTGCATAAGGGGCATTTGATCCTTCTGTAAACTTTTCCACTCATTCTCTGCCAAGTTCAAATTTGAATTATCTTTTTCCTTCTCTATTTTTAAGAATTCTCCATATGTTGGGAAGATGACTAGCTCTTTGTGAAATGAATTGAATTCCCTCACCTACATTTTTCCATTTGTCTTTTGACTCTACTTGTGGTATGTGTGTGTACTAAGTTGCTTCAGTTGTGTTGGACTCTTTGCGACCCTATGGACAATAGCCTGTCAGGCTCCTCTGTCCATGGGATTCTCTAGGAAAGAATACTGGAGTGGGTTGCCATGCCCTCTTCCAGGAAATCTTCCCGACCCAGGGATTGAACCTGCGTCTCTTATGTCTCCTGCATTGGCGGGCAGTTTCTTTGCACTAGCACCACCTGGGAAGCCCACTTATGGTATATTTTTGCCTTATAAAACATTTTACTTTTAAAGAAGTACATTTATAAATGTGTCAGTATTTCTAGTATGGATTCTAAATGATTTTGAAATGCATGAAAGTAAAGAAGAATTATTTACTGTTATTATTCCAAACACCATCTTCCACAGCCACTTCTGTCTCCCAAGGGAGTGGCATTCTTTCTCTTCAAAGTAGATTTTTTGGTAATCTCCCCTAATGAATCCTGTAATGTGAAAAGACAGACCTCAGAGGAGTAAGATGAAGAGAGGAGAAATAATTTGCTCTGCACAATGAAGTAAAAATTGATACATTTCCAGGAATACCTCAAACAGGGAGCTGAGAACCTCAAGGGAGGAGCTGAGAACTGACCAAGATGCTAGGTGGCCGGTGAGCCTGGAGCAGGGGAGGATTTCCAGGTGGCGAGGGTGTTGTTGCAGGGCGGGGTGGGGTGTGTGCAGTTTTATGTCCCTGCTATGCTGCACTACAGTGTAACCCCTGCATTACTTCCAACCGCTGAGTGAGCACAGACAAGCCAAAATGAAGAGAGTGGGGGTGAAGTGGGAGCAAGAGAGCAGAGGCCCCAAACAAATTTTCAGAGAGGCAGATAAGAGGCTGAAGCCAGGGTGACTCAGGAGTTACTCAGGAGACAAATTTTTTCCCCCAAATAGCCTAGAGCCATCATTTGCCAAACTTGGTTATACATTAGAATCACTAGCAGGAGGTTTTCAGAATCACAAACTCCTGGATTTCACCCAGACCAATTAAATGAGAGGCTCTGTAGGTGGGACCCAAGCTTCAGGAGGCTTTAGAAAGTTCCCCAGGTGATTCTGACATACAACCAGGGTTGAAAACTGCTGTTCTAGGTCACTGCTTCCCAAACTATTTCAAGTATGCAAATAAATCATCCAAGAATAGTTATAATTCAATTACGAATCATTAGCAGGTGGCCCAAGATCTTGCATTTTTAACAGGCTTCTGGTTGATGCTGATGATGCTGGTCTGAGAACCATATTTCGAGTAGCAGGGGATGGAGGTAATTGACATGTGGGTTACCGGCAGTGCTTAGTTGCCTTCCAGAGGGTTCTAATTTACCCTGAGTTGAGACTGCTAATTTTCCTATATCCATCTTCCCTTCTCTCCTGATAGTAAACTCCTTATTTTCAGTTGCACACTTGGCTAGATGGAATTTTTAGCTTTTAGCTGTCTTTAGAGCTGGGTGGTCATGTGACTAACGCTTGGCATACTAAGCTATGAGTAGAAGTTATCTTCCAGAGAGGAGATGTGGCTGATCCTCTTCTCACCCTTCTTCCCGCTGGCCCAGGAGCAGTTCAGGCAGCAGCTGCTCAGGAAACCTTTCTGAACTGAGTGGAAGCTACATGCTGAAGATGGCAGTGAAAATAGAGAAGGAGTCTGGGCACCTGGCAACACAAGAGTCTCGTTCCAGCCTGGTGCCACCTACCACTGCAAGTCATTTATGTGAGAAATAACCTTCTTTCTTTTAGCAGATGCAGGGATTGGACATCCTGGCTCTTTTTTGTATATTTTAAAAATTTATTTAGCTGCACTGGGTCTTGGTTGTGGCATGTGGGATCCAGTTCCCTAACCAGGGAATGAACCTGGGCCCCCTGCGTTGGTAGCATGGAGTCTTAGCCACTGGACCACCAGAGAATTCCCCTAACCTTCTCTCTTTTTAAAGCATTATTCTTTGGGGCTTCACTCATAAGCAACTGAACCTTGTCCTAGAGTAATTATGCCTTCTGGCAGACTGTGTGTCTGTTCTGTATCTTCCCATCCGTGACAAAGACAAGGTGAGCTGGATCTTGAAGAACAAGCAGGAGTGTTGCAGTGAGAAAAAGGCCAGAAGGCTGAGGAGAGAGCAGATTGAAAGACATGGAACTGCGAGAGGGCTTGGCCTGAGTTCGCTTCACTGTTGCTGTAGAACAGCCCCCCGGAAAACTCAGAGGCTTGAAATGAAAAGATATCCCAAGATTCTGTGGGTTGGCTGGGCTCCATGCAGTCTTGCCTGGGAATGCCTGTCCAGCTGCATCCAGCTGGTGGAGGGCTGGTCTAGGAAGTCCAGGAAATCCTCTTTCACACCTGTGAGGCCTTGGTGTGGGCTGGGGCACCTTGGATCTTCTCCCTGTGACCTCTCTCTTCCACATGGTGTCTCATCCCCCAGGGCCTCCCGCGTAGCAGCATAACCTCAACCATGCAAGGTGATTCTGAGACCTGAGAGGTAAAAGTGGTAGCTTGTCCTCCATAGTGTTAGACCTGAGTGTGGCCGGCCCGCCTGCACCTCCTCCTCTGGGCTGGGCTGGCTTGCAGTGGTGGGGATAGGGGTTACGTCTCTGTGGAAGGAGTGGCAGGGAGGGCAGCTGGTGGAGACTTACCCACTGCCTGTGCTTGTAGTGACAAATTCCCTGTGGCTGGGATATAGGCTAAAAGAAACAGGCAGGAAAAGAGTGAGCCTGTAGAGGCCCAGGCTGTGTCTGTTGATGAGTTCTGGCTTCCTCCATAAGACAAAGCAGACTCCAGCCTGTGTGGTGGCCAAACCACACCCTGGCTAGAGAGACAATGAGAGCAAGTGTTGATCAACCACTCGCCATGTTGTACAAGCATTGTCTTTCACAATAAAGGTGGACTTACCTCGTGGCTAACAGCACGGAGCCTGGAGCCAGATGGCCTGGCTTCAGAGTCCTGATTCATCATATATGAGCTGTGCAATCTCCATCTAGTTACTTAATTACCCTCTGTTTCTGTTTCCCTCTCTAAAAAAATGGATAATCATGGCAGACCTACCTTATATCATTGTAAGGATTAAGTGAGATAATACTGTTATGCTCCGAGCCCGTATCTCCGAACCGACCGAGAGAGCAAGTCCACCACAGTAATGCAAAAACAAGAAGGGAGTTTATCTCTAGCGCGCTAGGGCTCAAGTCTCACCCCACACAAGGGAATCCGACAAGAGCCCCGAACAAAGGAGTATGGCGGCTTATATACAGGCAGTTCTTTGTCTCAGTTACAGGAGTAGCTGGCGTTACATGATTGGCCAGGCAGGATGAGCGCATATCCTGTCTCTTTTTGGGAAACATGACTCAGGTCCTAGAGACCGTCGTTAGAGACCGTCACATTGAGAATGTCACATTGCCCTCTGTATGCATCTGCTCTTGTCCTTAATGTTCTCAATAATGCTGGGAAACAGGTGTTAATGCTCTCATTCAGAAGAGAAGTAACTGAGGGGCCAGAATCTTAAATTAAGATTCAAACCCAGACAAGTGATTCCAAAACCTGTTGCTTCCTGAAATTCGCACTGGTTGTGTTTTGATGTGTCCCGAAGCTCCAGGAGACAGCAGAATGGTGTTTTGTCCTTATCTTGGAGTTACATGAGCCTGGAGTCTCCACTTACCTCAGCAGCCTCGCTCAATGTTCAGGCTCGGGCTGATGTTTGCACAGGTACAGTGTGGAGATCACTGTGAAAATACTAACACCTGGGTCTTTTTTCTGACCCTGTGCCAAGTGTGCATCTCAGAGGGTAGAGTCCTCAGGGGTAGACTGAAAGTCTCCCGGGCTGGAAGCTGCTTTGAGCATGGGCCGCCACAGAAGCCCTTGGTGCACCCACTCGCCCATCTTTCTGCTGCAGTTTATTGACTGCAGCTTTGTGAACCCGTGAGTTACATTTGTAGCGCTCTGAGGCTGAAAGAGTTCCTATAAATGGTCCACGTAATTAAGTATAAACAAAGCAGCCAGCCAGGAGCACAATGCCCAAAGAAATCCTTAGCAAACCTCATTGTGTTCTCTTTATTTCTCCTCTCTGTTTCTATCCATCCAAGAGCTTCAAAAGTGTAATCCTCTTTAATGACAGATTCATGATGATGAGGCTCTTAGTTTTTGGTACTGTAGTTTTAAGAAGTGACCCAGAAACAAGCTTTTAAAGCAAGCTTTTAAACCCACCCCCAACTCCTTTACCCCAAGCAAAGGACCAGATTAAAAGAGCCCTGGCTTATATGAATATTTATGCTAGACCCTCTACCAGATCAGATTTGAGGAGTTCATCCTACTAAGCAAACACAGATTCTGTACTCAGATTTAGTAAGAAAACGGACATGTTAATAGCATATTGAGGCATTCATTTATCAGGAAATCTATACATTTGTCTCAGGGCCTAGGAGAAGTGCTGCCTTAGTCATTTTTAGTTCTACCAAGAAAGCTTTTGTTGCAATGAGAGGAATTCCAAAGACATCCTGCTTTACTCAAGAGATGAGGAGTGGGGGTTCTAGTCGAAATATACCTGGGAAATTCTCTATTGATACTGCTGGTGAGTGTGTTAGAAGTTAATTCCTTTTAACAGCATCTTCCAAGGTGTTTCTGTAGAGCATGATGACCACACAGTGTTAATAGCTCTCCTTTGTGGAGAAGGAGCTCTAGGTAAAAATTTGGGTAAATGATGAGCTAAACAGAGCTTTTTACTGTAGAACTTTCACCCTGTGACTTCCCAGGAAGCAGATAAATTCTGTGCTCCCAGACATTTTAGACTGTGGAGTTCTTCCTTCTCAAAGCAGAACATCCCAGAACATACAACTTTCTGTGTATCATGCAGCCCCTTGGCAGGCTGGGGAAGCTGGAGATCCCATCTCAGAATAACAGTTTTAATTGCAAACACAAAGGATTACAGAAAGAAACCCTTCATATCGAAATGAAAGTATCACAGTACTAAAAATATTTTGAAATATTTTAAAATGGGCGTCAATTATCGGGGTATAGCCGATTCACAATGTTGTGGTAGTTTCAGATGAACAGTGAAGGGACTCAGCCTTGCAATATGCATGTACCCATTCTTCCCATATGTGCTTCTTTTACAGTGGATCTAATAACAACCGGTGTTTCAAAGTACTGATGGCCATAAATAATATTTCAAGATATGGTCATTCCTCATTCACAAATTCTGGATCTGTAAATTCACATACTGGCTAATACTCGCGACACTTTTGTGGTCATTCAAGCAGTGAGAAGTTTCCATCACCTAACCTGCATGTTCCCATGCTGAGATCAAAAAAGGCAGGACTTTGACTTCTTGCTTCAGTTCTCACAATGAAAACAAGAGTCCTTTCTACAATGTGTTTACTGCCTCATTTTGGTCACGTTTATGCTTTCTGTCGGTGATTCCACTGTTTAAAATGGTCCCTGAGTGTAGAGCCCAAGTGCTACATTGTGTGCTTAAGTGCAGAAGACCAAGATGTGCCTTATGAAGAAAACAGATGGGTAATTAAGCTTCATTCAGATGTGAGCTCTAGGGCTGTTGGCTGTGAGTTCAATGTCAGTCAATCAACTATAAATTTAAAAAGGTGTCTTTAAAGAAAAACCACACATTAAAAAAAGATTATATGTTGATTGACCATGATCCTGTGACCAGATTCTCACAAGTATGTAATCCTGTATTTCCCCTAGGACCAGTGGTTCAGCATTTGCTAATTCAGCATCCAAGGTGACTATAGAACATAACTATCCTGAGTAATGAAAATTGATTGCATCTGCAACAAAGTGATGCGGAAATATTTGTGATAGACTGCTAACAATACAGCTATAAACATACAGTGTTTTGTTGCCCCATTCATAATTAAAGGAAATGGTGAATTTTACCCAGAGGGTACTACAAACATTTTTCCCATTCAAGTTTAAAGGCCCTCTTAATTCTGGAAGAGGGTGGTTCCCACAGACTGCAGTTCAGAATTCATTCTCTTGTGGGACTAACTCAGGGAGAGGGTGGAGTAGCGTAGCTGCTGCAAATTCCTGGGGGCTCTGGTCCCATTATGTGCGTGCATGCTAAGCCACTTCAATGGTGTCCAACTATTTGCAATCCTATGGATTGTAGCCTGCCAGGCTCCACTGTCCATGGGATTCTCCAGGCAAGAATCCTGGAGTGGGTTGCCATGCCCTCCTCCAGGGGATCTTCCCTACCCAGGGATTGAACCCATGTCTCTTATGTTTCCTGCATTGTTGTGTATCAATACAAATCTTAGATAAGATTTTTTAAATTGATTTGCCCTTGCTTGGGGTCTGATTTTATTTTTCCATGAGAGCCTGAACCCAAAAGTCTCTACCAAATGAAAAATGCCAGAGAGTGGGGATAGAAGTTCTTGATAATTATTTATGTGGAAAATGAACCAAATTTCAGTAGCAAAGGGTGAGAGAAGTCTTTAATCTGAGCAAAGGAGAAACAAATGACAATATAGCATTGGGGTGTTTAGATGAAGATCATGCCTCCCCACCACGGGGCCCCAGAAAGGAAACCATTCCCTGTGTTGATTGCTTTTCTTTTTTTACCTTTCTCACCAAAAGGAGTGTGATTCAATGGGACTAACCCAGATGTGGCAGAAAAATGCTCCTTTTTTTGCCTAAATAGCAAGATACAAGGAAGTGTATCCTGGAGAGCAACTCTAATATCTCATTCATCCTTTCACTTAGTAGTACATATCGAGCACCTCTTCACGGACAGGTATTGTTGTAGGGCTGTGTGTACAGAGTGAACCTGACTGGCCAGGTTCTCATCTCGTGGAGCTTCTGTTCAGGTTCAGGTGCTTGTCTCTAGGAGGTCACTCCAGGATGGGGGAAGGGCATGGAGAGGGGTGCCAGCCACCCCAATAAAGGGGGTGCCTCTCAGAGGGCACCACCCACATACTACGATTCTGAAACACCGGAGGCTGACAGTAGCAGCCCAAGGGGACACCAGATAGACCTGTCCCCCATGGCGCCACGCCAGAGAGAAAGCCACAGCTGGATCTCAGAGAAAGAACATGTCTGGATTAGAGCATATAGAGCACGCCCTAAGTGGACACGCCTCCCTCTGGACTCCCAATCCAGGGGAGTGGACCTGACTTGGAAGTCCAGTTTTTGTGGAGACAGTAGTGATACCTAGTATTTATTTTGTGCAGTATTTGTGAGAAAGGAGTACCATCTTCTCTCATCCTTTGGCTTCTTGGTGCTGTGCCCAGGAAGGAGGCCAGGGCTCAGAACCCAGGGGCCTCCATTCTCCCATCTGAACTGGTTCACATGGAGACTGAGAAAGATGGAACTGGTTAAATAATCCCTAAGGTGGGAGTTCAGTCTCTAAGAGAATTTAAACAGGAAAAAGGAGCAAGGACAAAGATGACATCTGGGGTGGGAGACAGGAGGTGATCAGACTCAGGACAATCCTCCCTGGGAACCCCCTCCCTGGACCCTCTAAGTCTCCCTAGACCCTCTTCTAGTTTACCCCAATAAAATAACTCTATTCCTTCAGGGCCTTCTGGAAAAAGATCAAGGCCTAAAATGAATTCTCCATGCCCCCAACAACAGCAAAAGCAATATAAGATGATCAACTTCACTGGTACTCTGGGAAATAAAAATTAGAATAGCAATGTAGTAACTTGGAAGCATTTTAAACAGAGGGGATTGAATAGAATTCTTTCTAAAGGAATACGGAATTTTAGTGCAGTGTTCTCTGGGTATATTTTGAGACTGAATGATTTAGATTTCAGATTAAAAAAATAATAACAAAACAACAAGAGTGTTGGTATTTTAGTGCTTAGAAGTAAGATGAAATGTTGAAACATCAGAACCAGGAGGAGACAGGTATACCAGGTGTCCACAGCCCAACACCTCACATCTTTAATCTATTCTCCAAGTTCCCTTGTAGCTCAGTGGGTAGAGAACCTGCCTGCAATGCAGGAGTCTGCCTGCAATGCAGGAGACCTGGGTTCAATTCCTGGGTCCAATTCCTGGGTCCTGAAGATCCCCTGGAGAAGGAAATGGCAACCCACTCCAGTTTTCTTGCCTGGAAAATCTCATGGACAGAGGAGCCTGGTGGGCTCCAGTCCATGGGGTCGCTAGAGTCGGACACGACTTAGCAACTAAACCACCACCACAGCCCAACACCTCACATCTTTATTCTCCAAGTTTGTATTTCCTGCTTCAAACAAGCAGCCTCCTGAGGGCTTGTTGGTCACCTGCTGATCTACCTCCTGAGGACATGTGCTGGTCATTCTGAGCCAAAGATCCTACTCAGGTGACAGAAATTAATGGGTTGACAATAGTTTAAGTGTGTTGGCCCTCCAAACTGAAGCTCACACAAACCTGGCAGATTAATCTTGTGAGCAGAGATGGATTTACTATAAGTCTAAGAAAGATTAAGTTTTAGAGTTTCTTCCAAAGCCCTGGAAGGTGCCCCAACAATGAGTTCACAGGGTCCTATGCTTTGTAAAATTGGCAAAAGTAAGATATTTTAAACACATTTCCTCTCTGTCACAATTTCCCTTTTATCTGGTGGCTCTGGAAAAGCCATGGGAATTTTGGGGAAGTTGAAATGGAGATACATTTAGGTTGCACTATGTATGTGGTTAGCTGTTATTTCTGTGCAGGTTACTGCCAGCCATCCTGGGGCAGGAAGGACTTCCAGGTACGCTCCTACTGTCCACCAGCATGGAGACAAAGTGCAGGGCTAGTGGTCAGATCACAGGAGGAGAAAGTGTACTACAGCTCCTGGCACGGAAAGTATGGGGATCACGGAGGAGAAATGTGTGAAACGCACAGACTGGGAGCTAGTCTGGGGTAAGGTCTTCCAGTCATGGATACGATGACTGCAAGATGTGGTTCATGCTGGTGCCTGGACAAAAGAGAAGTATCTCCCTATCAGGAATAAATAATTAAAAATAGTAAAGTAATAAAGCATACACAATTATACACATACTGTCATTATAATTTCATCTTTATTAAGACAAAAATTTGGGTGCAGGCGGTTTATTTGGGGAGTGATCCCACAAGCGAGGAGAGTGACACAAGGAAGGAAGAGTCATGTAAGGCGATGCTCCTGTGAGCAGAGGAGGCTGATTCTGTTGAGACCCCCTGAGAAGCACACAGAATATATCCCCAAACTGAGCACTAATCAAAGAGGCTGGAGCCTTTACTCACCGGCCCCTGAGAACCCTGGCCAGAACTGGCCCACTCTTTGGGCTGTGCCAAGCAAGCTCCTAAGGGCAGAATGTAGAAAGGCAGGCCTGCTCTGAGGTGGAATGCTGGTGGCACACAGACACTGGCCCCCATATCCATCAGCGCCGGGAAAGTGACACATGGATGAGAGGATGTGCAATAGAATTTATCAAATTTCTTGTATGTGTGCTTATATGAACACAAAGCTTTACCAGCACTACAAATAGGGTGTGTGTCTTTAATGACTCCTCCACAAAAGAAATTTGATCGAGGTCTTCCCATTTTGAAAACAATCCTAGAAATTTACACAGCTTTACCAGTGATGAGTTGTGTAGCTGAAAGAAACTCTTCTAAACTATCAATAAGAAAAAAAAAATTTTCTGTCTATAAACAACCATATTACAAAAGCATTATTATAGGAAGAAGTAATCAGATTATGTAGCCAAAGAATGTAAGAAAATCTTGTAAAGAAAGAAAAGTTGTCATTTTTTCCCTAGACTTTGTGGAGCTTATATTTGTTAACTTCCAAAAATTTGTAACTTGTGATTTCTTCTCTCATTCTAAATAAGTGTTTAAATTGTACCTAATTTTGTGTTTGTGACAAGCAACCCCTATAACCGTTTGTTGAATGAGTTTACCCAGGTTGCTGCCTCCCCAGAAGCACATGTCCTTGGGGCCTCAGTGCCCCCCTTGGTCTCCAAACACCTCCTCAATCTGGGGATTGAATGGATTCTCCTTTCCCAGGACATGAGGCCACTGGTGCTGCATCTTCTTCCAGAAGCGATCTGCCAACAGCTGGGAAACCACCTGCAAGCAAGAACCCAAAGGAAAAGGAAAAGGGGGATTATACCAAAGTAAAGAACTTATCGGCAAGATTTACTCTATTCTTTGAGTGGTGGGCAGACCTTAGTCTGGCTCCCAAGGATTCCTACCTTTGAGTCTTCGTATGATCCCCTTCCTTTGATGTGGGTGGAACCTATCACCTGGTTCTAAGCAACAGAGCACAATAAAGGATGTCCTTTCAGTGACTGTCGCGTTATCTATGACTCTGCTTTGCTGGCAGATTTGCTCTCGAGACCCTCCTTGCTGGGCTGATGAAGTTAGAAGGCATGGTGAGAAGCCACATGGCAGGGAGCAGAGGGTGGCCTCTAGCTCACATCTAGTAAGAAGTTGGGTCTTCAGTCCTACAGCCACAAGGAAATAAATTCTGCCAACAACCCAAGTGGGTATGGCATCAAATCTTCCCCAGTTGTCTCCAAGTGAGAACGTAGATGTTAGTCTGTGAAATCCCAAGCAGGGAGCCCAGTGAAACTGTGCCAGCACTTCTGACCCACAGAAACTGAACCAAGTATGTATTGTTTTAAGCTGCTACCTTTGTGGAAATTTGTATTTGGTAAAAGACAGCAAATATACTTTCTCAGAAAGCCATTTATTCACTTACCTGTGGACAGCTAACACTTACTACAGGCCTAAGGCTTGGGTTTTGGAGATAAACAGGATGAATCCTTCCTTCAAGGAACTCCCAGCCTAGTGAGGGACTGAGGCTTGCAGAATGATGCTACCAAAGCCACAGGGAGGGCGGAGAGGGGTGCTCCTACCTGGAAGGGGAAGAGGTGGCAACTCTGCTGGGTGGGAGCAAAGGCTAGGTCCTCTCTGAAGAGTGTGATAGCTGAGCTGAATTTTCAAGGAGGAATTCACCAGATGGATCCAGAAGGAAGTAGTGTACATGATGGAGGGTACAGCACACCCAAAAGCTCAGAGGCACAGAAGAGAATGGCCCGTGGGTGGGGACCCAGGGGTGCCTGGGACTTGAGGCTGAATGGGTGCCCTGGCGGGCTGTGGGCATGAAGAGTGTGGCTGGAGTGCCAGGGTGAGGAATGTAGTGGCTTAACTCCCAGGTCTGTCCCTGCTGTCCCAGCCCAATGCCCACTCGCTTGTTCCATTGTTGTATGTCCCTTTATTCACCATGTCACCGGGACCCATTCTTGGTGTTCAGTTCTCTGGCTTGTCATTAACGTGTCTTTGATGAGGAGTCTTTCTCTGCAGATAATGCCTTCATTTAGCAAATGGGGCTTGGACAAGCCTTCAGGCCCCAGATGGCTACATCTCCCTGGGGTTGGGTAGGGGGTGGTTAAAGCTGAATGAATAGAGGAATGTGATTGCTGAAGGCTTCAGAGGGGAACATATTGTTCAGCGCGGATGCTCAGTGATGTCCCTGACTTATTCAGAAGCACATGGACATTGTCTTCAAAGGGCACATCCTGTTCATCTTGCCAGTAAGTAGTGCTGCCAGCTCCCTGTGGATGTGGGCAGCCCTCGTCTACTCTCTGGGCTGAAATTCTCTCGTTTGCAAAATGAGTGAATGATCTAATGACTTATCTGGGTCTAAATTGTGCAAAAGATTTTAGCACGTAGAAAAAAACTAGAACTGGTTGAGTCAATATATTAAACATCCGTGGTATTTTAATACATTCTGAGCCTTCTGAGGTGGATCCCAAATTCCATCCATCCACCAATGTAACCTTGATTATTTCTGTGTGGTGTCTAACACACACCCACCCCACCTGCCACTACCACGTACTACATGAACCACACACACACACACACACAAACACACACACACACACTCAGACCTAAAGAGGCTGTCAGGCCAGCAGGTTTACTGGAAGATCTGATCATCTCTCACACACTAAAGCAGTCAGTGTTTTTTCAAAAGAGAGGACTGTTTTCAGACTGTTTTTCCTGCCACTTCTCAACAGAACAGCCTCCTTCTAGGTCTGTGAAAAATTACGGGTTCTTATTTTTCGGTTTTTGCATTTTACCTTGATAGACCTAAGCAGTCTTCCTAATAATTATGTAGTACCAAAGTATTTGTGGTCATTTATTTCCCAGTCTGAATTAATAAGGGAGGAGATGGGGATGAGGATAAGCGGAGGAAAGTTAACAGGAGAGAACTCAGATCTGAGTACGGGTAGCTGTTTGGTTTGAAAGCAATTAGTTGGCTGTCACTCTAATGGAGATTAAAATATTCACGAGTGTGCACTGCTGATATTTTGGATCTAAAATGAAAGTGGCATCATTATTACTAAACTAGACACTTGTGATAAAATGACTCACTATAATTATTCATTTGTCTGAGAAACGTGTACTGAGCACCTACTATGAGCTTCTTAAAACCACCCTTCTCTGGTAACTCCCATGATACACTGTTCAGGACAAGGCTCAGCTATCCTTATTACCCCAGGTGAGCTGGTCCTTGAACACAAATATCTTTTGTGCCTCCCTATTCACAATTTAAAATATTAATGCAATACCTATTCAGTTGAGAAAAAAATTAAAAGATAGTTAAGCAAAAAGGAAAACAGGATACAACACATCTTAATTGAATAGAGAGTCACTGTCAGCACTGAACCTTTCTGAGCCACACACATGCACACACACACATACATATACTGGATCCCTCTATAAATATTTTAAAATCTGCTCTTTTTGAGAAATAATTAACACACAGTAAAATTCACTCTTTTTGGTAAACAGTTCCATGAGTGTTGACAAATGCATTCAGTTGAGTCATCATCCCACCAATCTTTAATCTGCTTTTATTAATTTGCTCTATATTACAAACCTATTACCATGTCACTGAAAGCAGATCTCTATCATTTTTATTCATGGAACTATACTCCATCAGATAGATGTAAACTAATTTATTTCACCGATAGAGATTCTCGCCACACATCTTCCTAACATCTGTCCTCAGGACAGGGGCAGAGACAGTTTCCTGCTGCCGGTGCCTACATCTGCAGCCCAGGGTGGGTTCACAGGCTGCCTCATTCACTACCCCTGCTAGACACGTGCACGGAATGAAACTGGTCCAGCAGAAAGCTAGGGGACGTAGGGTCCTGGGTAAGTGGAATGTGGTGGTGAACAGGGTCGGGCTCTTCCTTGTCTCTTCCTCGGCAGTGGCCCAGCTGCCTGTGCTCTCGCAGGGCCTCAGCTGCAGAGTCCAGACGGTTGCCACCAGGGCGCTGCTGCTCTTGTCCAGGTGCCCCTCAGTTCCAGCAGTGCGGCCCTTACTCTGGGTAAGTCCGTACCACATGGGCACTGGTGCCGGTCTGCAGGCCCCTCTGCAGCCCCAGTGCTTAGGTGGGGCACTGTCACCCACTCATCTGCCTGCTGCAGAAGCCCGCAGGGTAGCAAAACCATGCGATGGTTGTTGGCCCACTGCAACGTTTCCTCTTTGAAACTCTCACAGAAGGGGTGACCAAGCAGGGTAACTTAACCTCCCGTTGTTTTATATATTTAGGTGAGCAGCTTTCTCAGTTTTTACTTGCAGCCTTTGCTCTCCCTAGGATTCGGGCATGAGTCCATGGAGAGGGGAGTTGGAGGGCGGGGACTTGGTGCTGTTTCTTGATTCAGTCCTTGGTGACAGCCATCATGTGGTTTTTAGAATTGTTCTCCCTTCTGATGACAAGTTAAAATTGAGCCACATTTCTTTGCCTAACCATATTTGTACTTATGATGAGTTCTTCCCCAGGCAGTACTAGTCCTCCAGGCAAATATACCATGCCAAATTCAGCCCACATGCTCATGATCTGCTCACATATGCAGGCATGATAGAAGCCCAGCAGTGGTCATAGCTGGACATCATCTGAGATTCCTCCACACTCCCACTTCAGAAGATATTTGTACAGACTTTGTTACAAAAATGGAACTCTTTAGTAAGACAACCATAAAAACAAACCCCAAACAGTAACTACCTTTTTGTAATATATATATATATTTAATTAATTTATTTTTTAATTGAAGGATAATTACTTTACAGAATTTTGTTGTTTCCTTTTTGTAATATTTTTAAAGAATAAATTCTTGCAATTCAGAGCAAGATTATATAGACTTCACCAACAATTTATGACCAACCTTTTAAATTGCTAAATTTAACGCTGAGGTTCTACCAGACCAAAATGAAAAATCTCTGAATTTATTTTTTCTGTAGGAAGAACACATCCAGTCTATCTTGGTAAGATTGATTTTAAATGCCTGCAGGGAAGCCCTCACCACAGGGAAGGCACGGTTTTATTTCTCTGGCCTCTTAATCTGCTCAGAAACACAATCTATTGGACCTGGTTGCTTTTGTTCCCAATTAATTCTAAATTTGTAAGCTTACAATGTGATAGTGGTATGAGATGTATTCTAAAACATTTAAGGAAAAATGTAAGTTTCCAGCTGCAGCCCGTCTGTGCTGACTCAGTGTGTCACCACTCAAACCACTGCTGCCAGCGGGTGTATAAAGCAAACTGACCAAATTGGCCCTTCATTCCTGGGTGACCAGCCTAAATGACCGCTATTGGAGGGTTTCCTGGCCAGAAGGCCCTTTCTCTTCTCTTTCCCCACTGCCAGCACAGATGCCTTCTTTGAGGGACTCCACAAGTCTGCCATGGACCTGGAGTCCCAGGGACTTACTTGTTGAGACAAATAAAGATCTAGAGGCTATTAAACTTATTTAAAGCCAACCTGCTGATTATACATATAGATGTTTTCTTCCAGCAGTGTAAATGGGCCAGGGCTCAAGAAAGAGGAGGGAGTTGGTGTCATGGAAGATTCACTGCCTGCAGGGAGAATTTGAAGAGGTTGGTTTGAGTTGCTCCTTGCCTGATAAGAGATGAGGCTGTCTTGCAGAGACTTTGTTGGATGGAGTTTCTAAAGGCAGGAGGTGTCAGGAATGTTTAACTAGAGAGTCTCAGCATAGCCAAGAAAACTGGACTTGGTATGTTTGTGATTCTTTCAACATTTCCTGTTTACCATTGCCTGATTTTAGACTCAGAGATGTTTTGAGTGCCTTTTCAGATATTTAACTTTGCGAAGATTTTAAAAGGTAGACGTTGAACATATAGAATTGCTGCACCTTCCACAGGCCACAAATCTGGGTCTTGGGTCTTTACCATGATGTTTCTTTTCTAGGACAAACTTTCTTTGCATTTTGTCAGTAGTTTGACTGCTATTCCCAACTCTCTGCTACATCAGCTGTCTCCGGAGGCATCTAGTGATCTCCCAGGTCTTCCTTCCAGTGGGTCCTGCTGGGAGGGCCAATAGTTCCTGCTTCATGGCAGTCACACCTGTGTAATCCCTCTCCTTTGAGTGTGGTGGAACTTGACACTTGCTTTTAACTTCTAGGATATGGCAAAGGTGATGGAACGTTACTCTGAGATTAGGTTGTGTACCACTGTGACTTCTGTCTTGCTGGCAGATACTCTCTGTTGCTGTTTTGTACTCGCTGATGAAACAAACAGGTCACTCAGGTGGCCTCTGAGCAACAGCCAGCTAGGAACTGTTGCTAGAAACATTTTAGTTCCACAAGGCTCAAGGAACTAAATTCTGCATATGAACTTGGAGGCAGATCCAAGTTCAGCTTTCAAATGACACCCAGCCCTGGCAGACACCTTGATGGCAACCTGGGAGAGACAGTGGAGCAGGATACCCAGTTAACCCATGTTGCCTAGATTCCTGGCCACAGAAAATGCCAGATAAGTAATGTGCATGGTTTTAAAATCATTTGGTATGCAACAGTAGACAACTAAAACACCTTCTCAATCTTAATCCTGTTTGATCTTTACTTTTTCTTCATAATTTGATCCCTTGGGCCAACCTCATCCCTGCCAGTGTCTCTTACTCTCAACTAGAAGCAGGTGATTCCCAAATCTGTGTCTCCAGGCCAGACCCCTCTCCTGAGATCAGAACTCATAAACTTGATCTAGTGACTGAATATAGTGCAGGTACCCCAAATTTAGAATGTTCCAATCTTCTCCTGACAAAATGTGGTCCACTGGAGAAGGGAATGGCAAACCACTTCAGTATTCTTCCATTGAGAACCCTGTGAACAGTATGCAAAGGCGAAAAGATAGGACACTGAAAGATGAACTCCCCAGGTGGGTAGGTGCCAAATATGCTACTGGAGATCAGTGGAGAAGTAACTTCAGAAAGAATGAAGGGATATAGCCAAAGCAAAAATAACACCCAGTTGTGGATGGGACTGATGATAGAAGCAAGGTCTGACGCTGTAAAGAGCAATATTGCATAAAAACCTGGAATGTTAGGTCCATGAATCAAGGCAAATTAGGAATGGTCAAACAGGAGATGGCAAGAGTGAACATTCTAGGAATCAGAAAAATAAAATGGACTGGAATGGGTGAATTTAACTCAGGTGACCATTATATCTACTACTGTGGGCAGGAATCCCTTAGAAGAAATGGACTAGCCATCATACAACAAGAGAGTCCAAAATGCAGTACTTGGATGCAATCTCAAAAACAACAGAATGATCTCTGTTCATTTCCAAGGCAGACCATTCAATATCATGGTAATCCAAGTCTATGCCCCAACCAGTAATGCTGAAGAAGCTGAAGTTGAACAGTTCTATGAAGACCTACAAGTAGAACTAACACCCAAAAAAGATGTCCTTTTCATTATAGGGGACTGGAATGCAAAAGTAGGAAGTCAAGAAACACCTGGAGTAACAGGCAAATTTGGCCTTGGAGTACAGAAAGAAGCAGGGCAAAGGCTAATAGAGTTTTGCCAAGAGAATACACTGGTCATAGCAAACACCCTCGTTCAATAACACAAGAGAAGACTCTACACATGGACATCACCAGATGGTCAACACCAAAATCAGATTGATTATATTCTTTGCAGCAAAAAGATGGAGACGCTCTATACAGTCAGCAAAAACAAGACCAGGGGCTGACTGTGGCTCAGATCATGACCTCCTTAATGCCAAATTCACACTTAAATTGAAGAAAGTAAGGAAAACCACTAGACCATTCAGGTATGACCTAAATCAAATCCCTTATGATTATACAGTGGAAGTGAGAAATAGATTTAAGGGACTAGATCTGATAGACAGAGTGCCTGATGAGCTATTGACAGAGGTTCATGACATTGTACAGGAGACAGGGATCAGGACCATTCCCATGGAAAAGAAATGCAAAAAAGCAAAATGGCTGTCTGGGGAGGCCTTACAAATAGCTGTGAAAAGAAGAGAAGCAAAAAGCAAAGGAGAGAAGGAAAGATACACCCATTTAAATGCAGAGTTCCAAAGAATAGCAAGGATATATATATATATATATATATATATATATATGTATGTATAATAAGGCTTATATATATATATAAGCCTTCCTCAATGATCAGTGCAAAGAAATAGAGGAAAACAATAGAATGGGAAAGACTAGAGATCTCTTCAAGATAATTAGAGATACCAAGGGAATATTTCATGCAAAGATGGGCTCAATAAAGGAAAGACATCGCATGGACCTAACAGAAGCAGAAGATATTAAGAAGAGGTGACAAGAATACACAGAAGAACTGTACAAAAAAGATCTTCATGACCCAGATAATCATGATGGTGTGATCACTCATCTAGAGCCAGACATCCTAAAATGTGAAGTCAAGTGGGCCTTAGGAAGCATCACTATGAACAAAGCTAGTGGAGGTGATGGAATTCTGGTTGAGCTATTTCAAATCCTAAAAGATGATGCTGTGAAAGTGCTACACTCACTATGCCAGCAAATTTGGAAAACTCAGCAGTAGCCACAGGACTGGAAAAGGTCAGTTTTCATTCCAGTCCCAAAGAAAGGCAATGCCAAAGAATGCTCAAACTACTACACAATTGCACTCATCTCACACGCTAGTAAAGTAATGCTCAAAATTCTCCAAGCCAGGCTTCAGCAATATGTGAACTGCGAACTTCCAGATGTTCAAGCTGGCTTTAGAAAAGGTAGAGGAACCAGAGATCAAATTGCCAACATCCACTGGATTATCAAAAAAGCAAGAGAGTGCCAGAAAGACATCTATTTCTGCTTTATTGACTATGGCAAAGCCTTTAACTGTGTGGATCACAATAAACTGTGGAAAATTCTGAAAGAGATGGGAATACCAGACCACCTGACCTGACTCTTGAGAAATCTGTATGCAGGTCAGGAAGCAACAGTTAGAACTGGACATGGAACAACAGACTGGTACCAAATAGGAAAAGGAGGACGTCAAGGCTGTATATTGTCACCCTGCTTATTTAACTTCTATGCAGAGTACATCATGAGAAACGATGGACTGGAAGAAACACAAGCTGGAATCAAGACTGCCGGGAGAAATATCAATAACCTCAGATATGCAGATGACACCACCCTTATGGCAGAAAGTGAAGAACTAAAGAGCCTCTTGATGAAAGTGAAAAAGGAGAGTGAAAAAGTTGGCTTAAAGCTCAAAATTCAGAAAACTAAGATCATGGCATCTGGCCGCATCACTTCATGGGAAATAGATGGGGAAACAGTGGAAATAGTGGATGACTTTTTTTGGGGGGGTCTTAAATCTCTGCAGATTGTGATTGCCACCATGAAATTAAAACATGTATACTCCTTGGAAGGAAAGTTATGACCAAACTAGATAGCATATTAAAAAACAGAAACATTACTTTGCCAAGAAAGGTCCATCTAGTCAAGGCTATGGTTTTTCCAGTGATCATGTATGGATGTGAGAGTTGGACTATAAGAAAACTGAATGCCAAAGAATTGATGCTTTTGAAGTGTGGTGTTGAAGACTCTTGAGAGTCCCTTGGACTTGAAGGAGGTCCAACCAGTCCATCCTAAAGGAGATCAGTCCTGGGTGTTCTTTGGAAGGACTGATGCTGAAGCTGAAACTCCAATACTTTGGCCACCTGATGCAAAGAATTGACTCATTGGAAAAGACCCTGATGCTGGGAAAAATTGAGGGCAGGAGAAGGGGACGACAGAGGATGAGATGGTTGATGGCATCACTGACTCAATGCACATGAGTTTGGGTAAACTCTGGGAGTTGGTGATAAATAGGGAGGCCTGGCTGCTGTGGTCCATGTGATCACAAAGAGCTGGACACAACAAGCGACTGAACTGAACTAAATCTTCTTTTTTTAAGTTCCTTGACTTGGTATTTTCACCTCTCTTCATCCAGGTGTCTAATTTTGTGAGTCATCTCCTTCCTACTCATGAAATCCATCAATCAGCAGGTCTGGCATTATACTTTTCTAGTCCCATTACCCCCTTAAAATGAAGAAGGTATTTCTTAAATTTCTGTTCTACATTTTGGAAATGAGATAAAGAAGTGATTATTAGTATATCAGGCTTTTTAAAAAAATATTTGCTTACTTTCACTTAGATGGTGAATACAATCTGGCTCAAAAATTAATATCTACCATAAATTTGAACTTTTCAACAAAATCTGTGTTTATACTTAATTACACTTGTCTCTCTGAGAGAATTGGAACAGTTGAATCAATAGTGATTATACACTGTCCCCCTCTGCTTCTCCAGCAGGGTTTTAGAAAAAAATAGGTCAATAAAATAAAGCCTGCTCCCCTCTTGGTGGTGAGGAGCCAGTAGCAACTGTCTTGCTCAGATGTACAGGAACTGGTGAGGGGCACTGGACAAAGGTTCGTGGCTACTCTTTTGGTTGGTATTATGTCTGTGCCATCAACATGAGGTCCTGCAACTCAGCCTTGACCAACTAGCTCTTTCAAGATGGAAAAGGGGTGGATTCCTCTAGCTTCCCCATGGTTTGGAAGAATACATTCACATGGCTTCTGCTATAGGGCACGCCACTGGGAGGAGGGTATATAGGGACATTCAGAGGCTCCCTTAAAGGCTTCAAGTCACAACCGTGTCCTGATGCTGCTCACATCTATATCTACAGCTCAGATCCCTTCCTGAGCTTGCTGCAGAGACATCCTATAGGATCTTTAAACTTTTACTAACTTTTACTAACGCCTCCTCAAACCACCCTATCCTCCTAAAGGTGTTCTTGATCTCAGCAGGCAATGGAATCATCTATCCAATTTCCCAATTCACAAAAGAAATGTCATGCTTAGCATCTCTTCCTCTTTCACCTTTACATCCAATAAACAACCATGTTCTGTTGATTTAACTGTCTGAATCACTCCAATAGAGGCTTTCTCTCTCCCACTCTCACTACCTCTGTTCCGCCACCACACTCTCCCACACAAAAGTGTCCTCCAAACAGGTCTCCCTCCCTCTGGACAAAACCATTCTCCATGCTGCCACCTCAGGTATCTTTTTAGAGCACAAAGTGAAAGAAGTGAAAGTGTTAGTCACTTAGTCATATCTGATTCTTTGCGCGACCCCATGGACTGTAGCCTGCCAGGCTCTTCTGTCCATGGGATTCTCCAGGCAAGAATACTGGAGCAGACTGTCATGCCCTTCTCCAGGGGATCTTCCCGACCCAGGGACTGAACCCAGGTCTTCCACATTGCAGGCAGATTCTTTACCATGTGAGCCAGGAGGGAAGCCCTAAGTCTGGGTATTTTTCCTTCTTGCTGAAAAAACCTTCAATGGCTCCCCATTCTCCATAGCTAAAAGGTCAGATCCCATACAGACCCTATGTGATCTGTCCCTAAATCTCTCTCTTGATCCCTCTCTCTTCGCTCCACTCTGTGTCTCAGCCACACTGAAACACTTTTATTTCCTCCAATGTGCTGTGCTTTCTTTTGTATTCAGGTCCTTGCCCTTGCACTTCTTTGGCTCAAAACATTTTCTGCAGCCCCTTCCCTCTTCCTGTCACTTGACAAGTTTATGGTCTTAATTCTGAGTTCCCGCCTCCAAAAGTTTTTTCTCATACCCCTTTGCTCCATCCCATCTCCCATAATGCTCCCTTAGCATCTGTGCTAGCAAATTAGAGGCATTGACTACTTTACATTTAATTACCTGTTTACTTCTCTATCCTATAATCTCCTTAACTGGCAGGGATAGTTTCTTGTTCATCCTTGACTTCTCACTGTATTTGATACTGGATAGGCACTCAGTAAACATTCTTGGATGGCAATTTGCCATCTAGACTGTTCAGCTCAACATACAGGATAAGCAGGCGGGCTTTAGGCATGTCTCTCCATTGTCATCCGCTTTAGTCATAGCTCCGCCCACTGTGGCCCACTCTATCACCCACTCCCAGCATGTGAAGGAATTTCTCAGGAATGACTTAAGGTTATAGCACACACTGATTTTCAGCTTTTGACTCTGTTCACAACAATCAGTTATTGGTGAAACTGTTTGAGTGCAAGAAAGAGCCCCCATCTGACAGAACTTGAACCCTAATGCTATTTTAAGAGTCAGGGACACAATACTCTTTTGATAGATCAGACAGATATACAACAAAGCTGTCTTTGACCCTCTTCTTTTTAGTTTGTTCCTCATTACTCCCTATCTGACCATCTCCTCTCATCCCTGTTCTCTGTAGAATCAGAGGGTAAAATTCTGTGATGTACAAAGAATGATAAGAAGGACTACCTCATAACTGCCAGAAAGCAGGTCTCCACGTGAGCTATTCTAAAACCAGACATCATTGAGGGGAGGGGCAAACTCTAATATTTAGGCAGCTTCTAGCCAATGATTCTCTTGGATCAACATATCCAAGTGAAACACAGGAAACTTAGATATTCTGAAGTGCATTACTTAGATTTTTTGGGTTGTTGCTATTTAACACATGGGCATTTAATATTCACTTTAAAATTTACCCAGCATCTATGGGACTCCACTGTCCATCTATCTGGTGATGGAGTGGCAGTCTTCCTTTTCTTTTGAGATAACTCTTAGCCCTGCCCATGGGTACTCATGGGACCTAGAATTCGAGGGAAGGACAGCATGGTTCTCTTCAAGCTTCTGAGGGGATGATCAGGCCTCCCTGTGGCCTGACTGACCAAAATGTAACAAGTGGCAGCGCTACCCCCGCCCCTGGTTCTTTTCCTAATTTCTATATAAAGAGATATTATGAGGAAGTCCAGTATATAGAACAGATAAAAGAGGAACTTCCTGGGCTACAGCCAGGATAATGGACAGAATGAGGACAGGAGGGGACAGCATCCCACCTTCCAGCTCTCCTTGCTCTGTGAAGAGACCAGAGCAGAACTACTTTCCAGAATTGTCCCTTGGAATCCTAGATGGGAAACAGCTTTTATTGCAGGATATTGTCAAGGACATTGTTCTCCTCTCATACAATTCTCCTCATTTTCTAGAATGATCTGTAGAAGAAATTTCTCACAGGACTCATTTCCAGGAATCCTTCTGATTTTTTTTTTTCTGAGTACTCATTTTTTTTTTAATCTTTTGAAGGCCATGGCTTATGCCTCTCTTTGCATCAGCCCCTTGGAAAGCCTGGAGCTGATTTTGTGGGTCCTTGCAGGGAGTACCTTAGGAATTTCTGGGACAAATCATGAATTGTAAACATTAAGTCAGGAATCCAGGTATCATTTCTACCTCATTTTCCTTTTACTCTGATTTTTACTTTATTCTCTAAAATGAATATTAAATTATGTTTATCTTCTATCTTACACATGCAGGTACATCACTTCAAACTTTCTGGAATAAAACAGGATAAAAATGAACATATGGATGCATTAATTATAATGAAAAAATAACAACTTTCAGCAACCATCACGTGACTGCTCTTACCTCATTAGGGTGAAATCCATCCACGGGTTCGATGAGCTGCCAGGGCTGCCCACCTTTCTTTTGCCACTCCTCCGTGACTGCAGGGCAGACACACACAGAATTAGAGACAGGCTTTTCCGAGCAGTGGTCAACACCCAGAATAAGGGGTGTGAAGGATGCTCCCCTCCTGGGCTGATGTTTACCCAGCCACATCTGCCTCTGAGTCATTGTTTCAGTTTGGGGGTTTTCTAAACAGAAGTGATCTTTCCATTGTATCATTTTCCCCCTTTAACTCAAGAAGAAAAACCTGTGATAGTGTTGGATGAATGTGGTTTGTAGAGTAAGAGGGGTGGGAGGGAAGGGTGAGCTGTAAAATATTCAAGACTGATTCAAGTCCATCTCATTTCTCAGTGACCAGAACAGAATTTCAGAAACAAGAGGAAACTATTAAACTAACCTTTCCTTTCATGGGTTGCCATTTCCAGACACTGCCTGCATATATCAAGCCATCATCATTAAAACTCACATAGTTCTCAGAAATAAAATTACATAAAATGATCTCAACATCACATGTAGAGTGAGGATAGCTACAGAGAAAACAGTATGAGCCTTAAAATGATGAGCAGCAATAAAACTGTTCTTCAACAGGGGTGAAACCCAGGAATGTCAGCTGCCCCAAGGCAACAGCACAACGAACTCCACATTGTGATATCATATTGTCAATAAGGATTTCTCAAGGAAATTTCAAATCCCCAGAAAACCTCCAGAGAGAAAACTGTGAGACCTACCGTTACTAGCGTAGCCCACCATGTCCTTACTTCCCTGGTGTCCTGAGAAGGGAGTGGGCACAGCTGTGATTCCCCCGGCTCTTCCCTCCTCGTGCGTATGTGTTCAGTCACCTGGTTGTGTCTGACTCTTTGCAACCCGTGGACTGTAGCTCATCAGGCTCCTCTGTCCATGGGGATTGTCCAGGCAAGAATACTGGAGTGGGCTGCCATTTCCTACTCCATCTTCCCTCTTCACTCCGCAAAAACTCAAGGGCAGGGATCTGTGCCCTCTTGCCCCACCCCCAACTTTTTATCTCCCTTTGCCCCAAGGGAAGAATGAAAATTCTATTAGGGGCTCTGATTGGACAAGAGAAGCTGGACTTCCCTGGAGCTGAATCAATACTATGCTGCTTTTGTAATTAGTTCTAATATCACGCCAGGCCATCTATACTTACAGTCCAATCCCTGTCCCCAGAGGGGCTGCAAATACTGCTGCCCTTCTCAGAGCACAGGAGACAATCCCTGCTGGTGGTTTGGAGTCTTACACTGGATTACCAGTTCCTGTCGGCTTTTTCCCTGCCTGAATGGCCACCACTGAGCCACTCTCTTATACTTTGTGTTTTACTGGAGGGTTCTAGAAGAAACAGCTATTGGAAAATGGCCTTTGCATTTGTTGTGACACTCAAATCAAGGACATTGTCCACGGTGTCCTCCATATGTGGTTCCAAGGGAGAGACTGCTTCATGCTGGTAAATGATGCATCTCTCTGAAGGAATAGTATATATCTGATCTTCTGATAGGAAGCTTAGAGTTGCAATGATGCTGAAACCACACTAACCCTTATGAAGACTTATTCTGCTGAACCAGCTTGCAGACCTCAACAGTTTCTTGCAATTGGCCACAGGTACCCTGTGGAAGACAGAGCCTTGGGCCAGCTTGCCTGGCTCCAGCTTCAGTCTGCCTGGCTGTTCTGGTTTTCAGGCATGACCTTGGAATCATATTTTCTGCTTCACATTAAATTCTGGCTGCTGCACCTTAACCTCTGGACCTGAAACTGAAGCACCTGCGGGGCTATGCTGGCCTCCTGGGTGCATGATGCTGTTCTAGCCCAGCTCTGCTCATCTGGCTTCCCTGCTGCAAGTTCCTAGTGTTTGGTTCAGGCTGTTCCTTCTCCCCTTTGATTGACCAGGAGACGATGGGCCACTTTCCTACTCACTTTTTTGGGGGGTCCTACTTTTCTACTTTAGAATTTTACACTGATTCTCTGAGTCACTGCCAATCTGAACATCTAACCAATTACCCTTAATGGAGCACCAGGCATTTGGAAGGGTTTCTTCAAAGTCAGTGTCACCCAGTACTGAGCCCCCTCCATACTTTTTGCTCTTCTGTATGATCAGCCTTATCCCTGGCTTGCAGTCCCAAGAGTTTCTAAAACAAAAATCAATAATGATGCAGAAAGGTCCAGCCCAGGTTAAGACATCAGCCTCCCAGGTTATCTGTCACAGGAGAGGTGACCTCGCTTCTATGCTACTTGTGCTCTTTCACCTCACCCAGGTTCTCAATGAGCTTCTCCATCCTTTCTCTTGCTTCTCCCTTTATTTTTAGTTTGGTTTCCCTTATGCTGAACAAGTGTGAAAAAGAAGAGAAAGAGAGAAAGAATCTCTATCCAGTGTTAAGTAATTCCTGGTCCATGTTAGGCAATGGGAAGCAAGCCCCAGTGAAGACCTCGGAAAGCCTGCTGAGAAGCTGTAGGGTTGGATGAATAAGACATGAATATTGTATTAACAAGATGGACAGCAAGGCATGGGTGTGACCTGGACACATCCTCTGATCCAGCGGGAGCAGGAAGTTCCTTACAGTATTTTCTGGCTCTCCTTGTTTGCAGAGAAGGTTAATCAACAAATTCAATCTAAACGTGTGCCTTTACTGGCTAAGAGAACATTCAGAAGGGAATTACAGTGATCTAGAAAGCTGGAAAATCCACAGTGGAAAGCAAATTTGAGCCCACAGTGTAAAGCAAATTTGAGCCCATAAGTGAAACAAATTTGAGCCTATAAGTTTAAGCCAAGATGGTGTTCCTGGAGAGAAATGTTTACTGAGAGCCTCATGTTATAAATACCAGACTTCTTATACCCATGTTTCTCTCTCTAGTGTGATTGAATGCTAGTCTTAACCAAGCTTAAAGTTAGTCTAGGCTGTTTCCATTTTGATTTGAATTTCATGTGCATTCAGTTCAGTTCAGTTCAGTTGCTCAGTCGTGTCCGACTTTTTGCGACCCCAAGAATTGCAGCACACCAGGCGTCCCTGTCCATCACCAACTCCCAGAGTTCACTCAGACTCATGTCCATCGAGTCAGTGATGGCATCCAGCCATCTCATCCTCTGTCATCCCCTTCTCCTCCTGCCCCCAATCCCTCCCAGCATCAGAGTCTTTTCCAATGAGTCAACTCTTCTCATGAGGTGGCCAAAGTACTGGAGTTTCAGCTTTAGCATCATTCCTTCCAAAGAAATCCCAGGGCTGATCTCCTTCAGAATGGACTACTTGGATCTCCTTGCAGTCCATGGGACTGTCAAGAGTCTTCTCCAACTAACTACTAAATGAAAAACTATTTCCTTTAGAGGAAGGGAGAGGTGGTGATGGATATTATACTTTAGGGAACAAACTCAGTCATCAGAATTAATGACTGTGTTTTAAATGAAAAGGAATGGTCATTCCTTCTACTCCCTTGGAGGCTTGATCTCATGATGTAGGATCATTTTCTCACATGATGGTTCCGTCTTTGAGGGTTACCAGTCACCAAGTATCTGTAGACACCAGAATTCCAACACTGAGAGGAAGAGTCAGTAACTCACAGGCAAGAGTTTAAG
Organism: Ovis canadensis; assembly: GCF_042477335.2. Taxonomy (NCBI): domain Eukaryota; kingdom Metazoa; phylum Chordata; class Mammalia; order Artiodactyla; family Bovidae; genus Ovis; species Ovis canadensis. The sequence continues at coordinate 75,645,003 of NC_091248.1, read as the reverse complement.
GTTTCCCCTGTGTTATGACCAGACAGAGTTAGATAGACTGACCCTTTTTAGTTTGTTTATCTCAGGGTAAAATTTTGCTCTTTAGAATAAATACAATTGTAGACAGTGGTCTGTATTTCTTCCTGACTGATTTTGGCACGGGATGTCCAAGCAGGGTATTATGGTAAATTGGTCAGTTTTCTTCCTGCCTTGGACCATAATTAAAAATAGGTATACGAATTCCAATTTGTTCTTTGGAACAGCTGATTTAAAGCTCTTGAATCAGCATGAAGGATCTCTTGGGATATGGTATGTACTGTATTTTCTTTCTTGGTAAAGTAAAAACTTTGCTAATAACCAGTTTTTCAGTGACGCAATAGAAATCACAGGAGAAGACTCAGAACATTTGCTAGCTCCTTGATAAACAGCAATATTAGCAGATACTTAACGAGAAATCTGAATTCTGGTCAGATTTCATGGTTATTGGTCATTTTACAAACACACATGGGGGAACAAGTTTTATTCTAATTGAGTTGTCTTAGCAGCTGAGGGCAGCTGGTAGAGTATTTAAAGTGTCAATGAAAAAATGGCCTTGTCAGTCAAGTGGCATTTTCCTTCCCCCATTTGGGAGGTGTGGTAGAGATGAAGAAAAAGGACATCACCTGCTCAAGCTGGCATTTCCTGAAAGGAGAAAAAAATTACTGCTTCTGTTTAGCTCATAACCAGTTGGAGGATGAGTCAGCGAGAGACAGAAAAAGTCTTTGAAGTGAGCAATCATCTTTTGGAGCTGGACTGAGGCTGTCAGAGTGGAGAACAGACATGTCTCATGTCTACCCTCGAGGGACAGGGACCCTCAACAGTCATTTGCTCTGTCTCAAGGCGTAAAATTGTGAATTACATATGAAAGTAACATTTGTGATGCTCAAATGCAGTCTAGAAATGAGAGCAGAGATTTTCATGGGACTACTGAGACTGCAGACTTAATAAATGACTCCATCGAGTTTCCCAGGAGGTGCAGTGGTAAAGAAACTACCTGCCAAGGCAGGAGACACCAGAGATGTGAGTTTGATCCCTGGATTGGGAAGATTCCCCCAGAGGAGGGCATGGCAACCCATTCCAGCATTTTTGCCTGGAAAACTCCATGGACAGAGAAGCCTGGTGGGCTATAGTCCGCGGGGTCGCAAAGAGTTGGACATGACTGAGTGTGTGTGTTGGAGGCTATTCATGGAGATGGATCTAGAGTGGATGCGCCCTCTGCCTGCCCTGGAAAAATGCTAAAGTCTCAAGGCAGGCATTCTTTTAGGAGTAGTCTAACACTGGGCAGAGGTGAAGATGTCAGCATAGACGTTCTGAAAAGTAGATAGAGATTCCAGCTCTTTCAGAAGCGCACGTGCTGGCACATAGCTATTAAATGTGGGATGCTCTGTTGGATGTTTCCAGAGGCAGGTCCCAGGGTACCATTTCCTCTGTCACCCCTCTCCCTCCCACTGGGTCTTCTCTAGTGGAGACTAACCTCATATGGAGAAGGCAAAGAAATCCCTGTACCAAAACTGGACCTTCAATATCAGGGAATTAAAAAATTTCAGGAAATTCCTTGGACTACTGATGAGAATCGACAAACAAGGAGAGATACCTGGGAGGTTTCTCAGTAAGGTGATCAATCACCATGTTGATGCAGCATGTTCAGTTTAACTGAAACTTTAAAACTGAATTTACTGCTGCTCTGAGGATAAGAATGTGCTGAGGAACCTCTGCTTCCAAGCATGTGGAATGCTGGTAAGGATGGGGTCTGGGAGGAAGCTCTTTTCTCTATATCTTTCATGAAGAGAAGGACTGTTCTGTTTTGTTAACTATATTCCCAGCACCTGTACAGCACATAGGAGGGCTTAGTAAAAATATGATGATTAAGTGACTAAGTTCTTAATCTTGGAGCATTATCGGAGCCCCACTGATTAAGTTTTAATGAGTGTATGGATCATCTGTGGATTATGTCCAGATGCAGACAGATTCTGATAGGCAGGTCCTAATTAGGAGTGGGGCCTAGGGCTCTGCATTTGCTGTATGGAGCCTGTTCATTCTGAGCTGTGTATTAAGTGGCCACGGTATGAGAGAATGGTGCTCTTTCCTAGGTGCTGGTTATGTTCTAGGCATGGCATTTAGGAGGATTATACGTTATTTCAGAGAAGGCAATGGCAACCCACTCCAGTACTCTTGCCTGAGAAATCCCATGGACAGAGGAGCCTGGTAGGCTGCAGTCCATAGGGTCGCGAAGAGTCGGACACGACTGAGGGACTTCACTTTCACTTTTCACTTTCATGCATTGGAGAAGGAAATGGCAATCCACTCCAGTGTTCTTGCCTGGAGAATCCCAGGGACGGGAGCCTAGTGGGCTGCCGTCTATGGGGTCGCACAGAGTCGGACATGACTGACATGACTTAGCAGTAGCAGCAGCAGACATTATTTCACACAATCATCACAAAGACTTGTTATCTAGATACAGTGTCTCTGTTTCCAGGTCTGGAAAGGAGAGTTTGAAAATGTTCAGGGAATTTCCAACAGTCCCCAAAATAACAAATGACAGAGCTAGAGATTACTGTGGAAATGGGAACGTCTCTAGTGAAAGCTAGGCATTATTATATTTTTAAAACCTTTTTCTACATTCAGGGTTGGTGATGATCAAAGATTGCTTAGTGGTACATTTGTTTTCACCAGGAATTCATTAATGAGGTTTTAACTCTGCATTTTAATGAGAGGTTATTTATCAAAATGTCTCTCCCCATGAGGGAAATATGTATCACCTAGGCAGGAAATCTAGTTAAGAGAGATCAGTCTTGTTGAAAAGATGTTCAGAATTGAAGTACTAGAGTCTACAATGCAAAACGTGTCAGCTAATGCAATATTTGATAATTCATGACGGCCATCTGCTTCATCCCAGACGCTGGGGCTGGGGGAGCTGGGGGTGGGGAGATAGAGATGATAAACTCCTTATGAGAAATTGTCCATCCTTTGCACATACTGCAAAGCTTTTCGTTAGCATCATCTCAGCTGGCAGTCAAACAACAGAGGCTTTTGTCTTGTATAACAATTACTTAGAAATGAAAATGGGACTGGAAGGATTAAAGTCAATAGATAATTTTTCGGAGTCAAGATGGAAAGGATAAATCCAGTAATCATGCTTGCTTTCTTGTGACCACTCATCAGTGACCCCAGTGTTTGGAGAGAGTGCTAGAAAAGCAGCAGCAATGTTCTTTCCAGAAAGCTGGGATATGGTTTGTCCATTTTGCCATAGGCATCTGAAGTCCCTCCCTTTGAGACTCTTATTTGTTTCATCATGTGAGGGGGCTGGGAATCTGCCTTGCTTTGAGTCCTTAGGGAATCCAGTGCCCATGAGAAGAGACATGGGCTTATCCCTCAGGCCTGTCACACTCATCCTTAGCCCATTCATAAGCAGGGCATTACTACACTGTCAAGAATAAGTAAGATGATTTCACTGACCTATTGGCTCCCAGCCCAGAGCTGTTTCTGACTGGTCACTGGCTCTATTGCTGCAGGGATTCTAAAATAATGGTGAAATAAGGAAGTGATGCTAAGCTTCCACCTTTCCAGAGAGAGTCTCATACTTTATTTCTTCCAATACTCAAGAGCTATTAATATGTCAGGATGGGCAACAGTGACCCTGTCCACACTACTGCCTGTTCGCTTGTAACAAACACCTCGCCCAGGCAGGCTCTGAACGGTGGCTGCTGCTTTTGTCTTTTGTCAATACCTAAACCAAGCAAAACTTACTTTCTTGGAAGTCAAAATCTAAGTAGAAAAGGTCGAAGTTCTTAAATTTCTGGCTGGTTGCAATTTTTTTCAGCGTTTTGGAGAGTTGTTCTGCTCTCTGAATGCAAAGGAAACAAGGAGAATTTCATGAAACCTAGACTTGGGCTTTAGGGAGATAATTCAGGCAGAACAAAGAAATCAATAGTTCCCACTCCCACCCCCACTGCAAGTCATCAGCAGAGAGCAGCTCTGCATATTAAATTCTGTTCATGCACAAATGGCCAACGAACGAATGTACAAAACTGTTAAAATTCATTAGGAACCAAATCAGTGCAAATTAAAGTAATAAGATACCATTTTCTCCCCATGGTATTGTCAAGGAAAAGATGAACAATTGTGATAATAAAGAGTATTGCCATGGGATATGTGATTGAGAATGTCAATTTGTTTAACCTTTCTAGAGAACAATTTGGTGATACGGATCAGACCTGGTGCACTCTTTGACCCAATAATTTTCTAGGAATTTATCTTAAGAAAATAGACATGCCACACAAAGACATACATTTTTATATATAAAAAGGTTCATCACAATGCTATATATCATAGTGGAAAATTAGAAACAACTCATATGTCCAACACCAAGAGATGAAATAAACCATGGTATGTTCATGTACTCTGTATTCTAAAATGATTACAAAATTACGATGTGGAGGAATAATTATGAACATTAGAAGGTATAAAACAATGCGTGTGTTCTGATACTATGTAGGCAAAGTCCCCAAAATAACTAGATATGAAAGTAATACTGGAAAGATATACATATTAATTTTGGGTGGTGAGATTTTGAGTGATTTTTGTTAATGTTTTTTGTATTGTTTTATATTCCAAATTCTAAAAAAATTGAAACATATTTCCCTTGTAAAAACTTTTAAATAAATTCCTTACAAAGAGATTATTTACCATCTGTGAAAGAAATGTGGGGACCTTTCTCAGAGAAGAAAGGAAGGCTCTGGGGCATCTGGTCCTCCCTTGCCTTGGGAGACTTCCAGCTCTGTGTATACCTACCCTTGCTCATTTCTCTGACTCTACAAATATGTCTAGGACAAGCTTTCACAGACATCTCTGTGTGTGCGTACATGCATAACGTGCATCCAAGAGAGAGGCACACAAAGAGAAACTGGCAAGATGACAGGCTCAGTGAGGCAGAGTGGGGAGACAGGGCACCCCACGTTCTCTTGGCTCCTCAAGCATCCAAGAGTTTGAATTTGTCTTTTTCTAATTCACCAGCTTGGAGGCCATTGCCCTGCCAAAACCCCATCCCCAATGAAAGTCCTTCAGCAAACACGGAGAGAATGCTCAAAGATGGGATTAAAGGACCCACGACAGCCCTACCTCTGAAGTGAGAGTCCGCAGCGTCTTGTTGGAAGACATCCAGCTGCGGCAGGGGCTGACCTGAGAGCAGGAAAACACTTTGAATACAAAAGAATGGTGCGGATCATGGGAACAGGCCCTTGGAAGGAGTCAGCGTGAGCTCACCTGGAGACAGTTCAGGAAGGAGTAGAAATGCGCGTAGGTCACGTCCTTGTTGAGCTGGCCTGGAAAACAGAGGGATCTGGCCTGCGGCATGCACTCAGAGATACAGCAGCCAACTAGGGACCCTGATGGGTGATCCTGCCTCCCTTGACGATGGCTGGTGTCCCCAGGGATCTTCCCGGGTTTTGCACTTGGTATTGCTCTTGAGGAAGCCTAGGAATTCTTTCTTTCTGAGCTCCCTAGACTTTGAGACCCAGAGTCGGGGAGAAGCCCTAAGGAGTTCACTCCCATCTTGAGCTCTTGTCATGGGCTAGGGCAGGACTCCGGGGAGAGGGATACAGGGCACCATATGGACCAGAACACCACTAACGAAGGACTTGGCAGAGCAGCGGGTTTCTCTTGGCAATGATATCAAACATGGGGCCCAGGGAGCATGCAGGGTGTAGTTGACCAAATCCTCCTTTTGTGTTTATGAAACACTGACGTCTGACCCAATTAAATAAATAAATATTCCAATTACGAGAGGACAATCGAGTGTCTGAAGGTCTGATCATGCTCTGTTTTATAGTTTGGTGAACTGAAGTTTTCCTCAAGTGCTTGGGCAGCCATTGAATGGGAGCAGCTGATATGTTATAGCCCTTCATGGCCCACCAGTTCTCTTACTTGAGCCCTCATTAATAGACAGGCTCTGTTTTTGGTGCAAGTTAAAGGAGTACATAAGAATAAAGTGATAAGCACCAAATGCAAGCTCATGCAGAGCCTTTCCAAATATCAACTCTAGACCCAGAATCTGGGGGCATAATTCATTTTCTCTTCACACCTCCCACCCCTGGCCCTTCCACCCTATCCCCCACTCCCCACCTGCTCCCCCGCTACTTCACCCCAGAGGCAATTCAACTTTCATGCTGCAGCTGGGACACAAAATCCAGGCTCTCCCGCATTTCAGGGGTGAATGACTGATGTCTTATCCATTAACACTTCTCTCACGCCCGAAAAAATAAAGGAAAATAATAGGGCCTATCTCGGAGCGAAGAGAAAGATTAAAGGTGATAGAACACAGTCTTATTTTTCACTTATACCTCAGATCAGTTAGACTGAAAGATAGATTCAATTTTCTTGTCGTAGAGGAAAAATATATTATGTCTCTGTGTGGGTGAGTGAATCCCAGGACTGGAAAACCGCAGGCTTATTATCGCCATTAAAGTCACAGTGACACGCAGGGCCTTCTCTGTGCTCCAAAGGTGTCTGCATTTTCACATTTTAGATGAATCCCAAGCTACTGGGTCTTGTCTTCACTTTCATTTTATAGACTCCCCATGGAGCTCTCAGCCCCCATCTTTCTCCAAGATCCTGCTCTCCATCACTGAGTCTGCTTCCCTCTTTGTGTGTGTGTGTGTGCGTGCATGTACTTTTGCAATTTGCCTCCTTCTGTGTGTGTCCCTGCCTGTCTCAGCCTAGCCCAGCTGCAAGGACTGACGCCTCCAACCTGCATCTCCACCCTCAACTCTCCACTGCCGGGAGGCCTTGGCTCTTGCTGATCCAGCCCCTGAGTGCCAGCCTTCCCTCTGCAATCTTGTTTCTTTGTTGGTACGGGGGCCATGTAACAAACCTTGGAGAGCGTGGCTGGGGCCCTGACAACCTGCTTGGCCCTGATTCTCACCTGGTGGCCTCTCTCTCTCTTTCCCCTGTCTGGTGGCTGAAGTCTCTTCAACCTGCCAGAAGTGGCACCTCATGCCTGGCCGTAAGAAACATTTCTACACCCTCTTCTTCCTCATCTGAAAGACTGGACTTCACTGATATCCACAGGGACTGGGGTTTATCCTGCTCCTGGGTGCTGGAGAAGTCATCTGCTGTCTCCCCTGCGGGGGCTAAGCTGATCCATAGCCTTGCTGCCTCCCAGATTACTCCCCTCTTCCTACTATGCTACTGCTGAGGTCCCAGCACATGTTAGGATTAGACCACAAGGCATATCCTCCTCTGCATCATCTCCCAGTCCCTGTTCCTTCCCCTCTATCTCCTGGCTATTCTGGTTCTGTCTCTAATCAGATCAGGTTGACAGAGAGGAAGTTCTTAGGTGAGTAGGTAGGTCTGTGGATGGGATAAGGGCACATTAACTGTAGTTAGAAGATAAATGGGAGAGATGTAATAGGTTGGTTTCCCCTCTTTCTGGTATTTCTGCCTATTAAAGGTTAGGGTGTCTGGGTCTGTTCATATGAAAGGCTGACTGAGAGTGCTTGTGATGGGCTTATGGTTGAAAGATGGGGAAGAATGAAAATGGTTCTTACGCTTTTTTCCACTGATTGAAACTGTCAGTTTGCTATTCACTTTTTCTTTTTATGTATTACTTTTTATCCCTGTTACTTTAATGGTATTTTTCCATATCGAGGAGCCCTGGTATAAAGACTGATCCTGAATGACATTCTAACATGTATACTATCATGTGAATTGAATCCCCAGTCTATGTCTGACGCAGGATGCAGCATGCTTGGGGCTGGTGCATGGGGATGACCCAGAAAGATGTTATGGGAAGGGAGGTGGGAGGGGGGTTCATGTTTGGGAATGCATGTAAGAATTAAAGATTTTAAAATTTAAAAAATAAAAAAAATAAAATAAAAATTAAAAAAAAAAAAAAAAAAGACTGATCCTACCTAAACGTGCAAAGAGGTTGTCTCTACAACTCCTTGTAGAAAGTAAATCTGATGAAGAAAGGTGGTCATGAATGCCCAGGAGAGGGACAAGAGGGCTGTCTCACAATAGTGGAACAATCTGTGTGTGTGTGTGTGTGTGTGTGTGTGTGTGTGTGTGTGTGTGTGTAAGGGCTGGGAGCCCATGGGTTGGCCCAGTGGATACCCTATACTCCCTCTTAAGATCAAAGGGTATCTTCTACCCCAGCTGCTATAGCAGCAGCTCATGTCTCAGTTATGTGTAAGTTCTTTATGGCAGTTTTTGGAGTGTATTTAAGGTTGGGACCATAACTGAAATTTTGGTGCTAAGAAAAGCTTGGTACTAATAAATAAAAATAAAAAGTGCTAATTAAGGCCTAGTACCAACAAAGATCAGCCACACCTTCATGAAGTACCATCTAAGTGTGTTAAAACTTTGTACAACATTAATTTAAACAGAGATGAAGCTAGAAAGAAAACGGAAGGTGGGGTATTTTAAAATGCACTAGGTTTCAGTTTAAGAATAACTGAGGCAAAATGAAGTTGTTGCCAATGTTTTATGGCAGAAGCCCTTCAATGAAGGCCATACGGCAGGCTTACTTGTAGCCAGCACTCCCAGATTTCTTGACCACAGTCTAACCCTTTGGGTAGCTCCCAGAATGCCTGTACAAATGTCGTTGGCCCCAGGGTAATTTTACTGTCAGGATCTGTATAATCTTTTCCCCAGTGTAGTTGTCTTTTCCCTCTCCTTAGAGGACAAGAACTTCACCTTAGCATCATCTTTAGATAATTAATATCTCAGACATATTAACAGAAAGATTGCCTTCCTCATAGGCTGTGCCTGAGAGGACACATTCCTGGTCAAGAATAAACTTTCTCAAAAGATCTATGCAAGTACAATCCTAATGTGTGAGACCTACTTTCTCACCAGGAATTCTAATTGCTAGTAGAGATTGTGGGGCTGTCACAGCCCTTGGCAGCCAGGCAGTTACTGGGTGGTGATTCGCAAACAAGGCTAAGAGGAATGATGCTAAGGAGGGTGTTCTAGCTCCTTCTTCCCTGGTGGGAGTTAGCTAGACACCCATTCTTGTTCTGGGCCTCCACTGGCTGCTGATCTGATGCTGTGGCATTTAACCTCTTTCCTGAATAGATGGGCTGAATTCCCACTTGTACTATTGAGGCAGCAGAGAATGTAATCACTGACCTAGGGCTTCTTCCCCAATCCCGTTTGATCCCTGGCCTCTTTCTTAATCCTTAAGGGGCGGCTAAAGTCAAATCTACAGATTATCATCATGTTTCTTGGCTCAAAGGCAGAAATAAATGGAAACCCCCTCTTAATTTCTTGTACAACCCTGAGCACTATGACCCAGGAACCAGACTCAGGTGTTTGGCTATTGATTAAGATGAGATTCACCCTAACCTGGGCAGAGCAACCAAGCCTTGAGACTGACCCAGCATTAACTTGTTTCACTGCTGGTTCCTGTCTTGTGGGAACAAAGATCCAAAGATTGGAGGTAGAGCAGAAACAGAATGGAGATGATGTGAAGGCAGCAGCCCCCTACTCAACCGTGTCGTCTTATGTGAGTTAGGAGCCTGCCAGAGGAGGAATGAGGATGCTGGGTAAATCCCACCTCCTTCCCCAGGCTGCCTAGGAAGGACCCTGATGCTTCTTGAGGAATTCAACACTTATTTCCCATAGCAACCAGACAGCAGGGATAATTTAAGATATGAATAATAACTGAAAAACATTAGAAATTTTAGGTGATTTCAACTTTCTCCCTAATTGGATCCCTCTCCCCTGCCCCAATGCACCAAACTAGGGTTGTTTATAGAACACACTTGTTCCACCTTTTGCTTTTGTGCTGTGAAATGCTAGTCTAGATCAGCGGCTGGAGGGAGGCTGTTTGAGGATAAGACAAAGCCTGCTGCTGCTGCTGCTGCTGCTGCTGCTAAGTCGCTTCAGTCGTGTCCGACTCTGTACGACCCCCTAGACGGCAGCCCGCCAGGCTCCCCTGTCCCTGGGATTCTCCAGGCAAGAACACTGGAGTGGGTTGCCATTTCCTTCTCCAGTGCATGAAAGTGAAAATTGAAAGTGAAGTTGCTCAGTTGTAGCCAACTCTTCGTGACCCCATGGACTGCAGCCCACCAGGCTCCTCTGTCCATGGGATTTTCCAGGCAAGAGTACTGGAGTGGGGTGCCATTGCCTTCTCAAGACAAAGCCTAGAGCTGGGTTTCTCAGCCTTGGTACTGTTGACATTCCTGGTTGTGAAGGGGCTGTCCTGTGCATTGTAGGATGTTTAGGAACATCCTTGGATTCTAACCCTTGGATGCCAGTAGCACTCTGTATCTCCAGGTGTGATATGATAATGAGTGGGATTGGGTGGGTAGTCCCTGGATGAGAACCACTGGCTGAGAAAATCCTCCAAGTGATTGAGTTCCTGATCAATCTCCTTTTTCCTTTCCTTGCTCTCTTCCAAATTAAGTGGAGTCATTTTTAAATACTATGATTGAGTCAAGGGAATTGCATGGCATATCTGAAAAAACCTATGGATACAGTCTAACTGCAGTTCATGGAAAGGGAATAGGATCTGAAGTCAGAAAACCCAAAGTCAAGTCCCTACTGGTGTGATGGAGTAAATTGGGAGCACGTTTTCCCTGCCTCCAAGTTCCCTTCCCTAAGCATTTCTTAGCATGGGTGAAATCTAGGAATCTGAAAACATCTGTTGTGCCATGCTTAGTCACTCAATCATGTTCAACTCTTTTCAACCCAATGGACTGTAGCCCACCAGGCTCCTCTATCCATGGGGATTCTCCAGGTAAGACTACTGGAGTGGGTTGCCATGCCCTCCTCCAGGGGATCTTCCGAACCCAGGGATCAAACCCAGGTCTCCTGCATTGCAGGCAAATTCTTTACCATCTGTGCCACCAGGGAATCTGAAAACATTTGTTAGGGGAACTGAAATTTTCATCCCCAATGGCTCAAAGAGATATTCTCAGCCCAAGTGGTTGTCCTTTACATGTCCAAGGCAGCCCAGAATGGAGTAAAGTTCACTGTGTAATCACACAATCATTTCTTAAGGGTGTGGTCGAAGCCATGTGAACAGGTGGAACATGCTTTACTTATGAGAGGCTAAATCTTAGACAATAATAACATTCATAGTACATTTCATAACTGAAGAAGAAAATGACATTAGTCCACTGGTAGGGAGTGTGGTGTGTGGATGTCTCCTATCGTCCCCCAGTAAGGGGAACTCAGTGAAGGGATCAGAGCCCTTTGAGAGCTGGTTAAAGGGTCCCTGCTCTTTTCTTGTGTGGGGAGGGGTGGAACTTGCTGAGGGAGGTGGTAGGGAGGTTGGATTAAACAGGAGCTGCAGGAAGAGGGCATGAGAGGACTGAAAAGACACAGGGATGTTACAGATGCAAGGGAAAGCTCTCTCCTCCACCCACTATGGAGGACACAAAGGAAGGAGTTTCGGGTCACCCCTCTCTGAATTGCTCATCTGACCCACAAGAAACTGCTTGCACCTCCAGGGTTGGTCTAAGGTGGCAGACCTGGCAATACCAGGGAAGGGACAGTCTCTTTCCATGAGAGACTGGCATAGGTGCTGTCAATATGGGGCTGAGATGATGGTCCCCAGGCCTCTCCTTGGAGAAGGCAATGGCACCCCTCTCCAGCACTCTTGCCTGGAAAATCCCATGGACGGAGGAGCCTGGTGGGCTGCAGTTCATGGGGTCGCTAAGAGTCGGACATGGCTGAGTGACTTCACTTTCACTTTTTACTTTCATGCATTGGAGAAGGAAATGGCAACCCACTCCAGTGTTCTTGCCTGGAGAATCCCAGGGATGGGAGAGCCTAGTGGGCTGCCATCTCTGGGGTCGCACAGAGTTGGACATGACTGAAGCGACTTAGCAGTAGCAGCAGCAGCAGGCCTCTCCTTATAGATGCCTCTCTGAGAGGCCTGAGACCAGCGCTTCCCATCTGCCCTTTGTTTAATTTTCTCTAGTAACACTCAGCCTTTTCTGACTTTTGGAATCTTTTTCCCACTGTAACCTAAGCCTATGCTGGCTGAGATTTTTGACTATAATGTTCACTTATGGTTACACAGTGTCTTGAACAGCACATGGCATACAATGAGTATTTTTTTAAAGGACATTCTTCCCTGAAACACAGAAAAAGAACCCTGCTACACCCAGGTTACATATATAATAAGCTGTGCAACATTTGGCAAGCTACGCAACCTTTCTGAGCCTTAGTTTTTTTCATCAATCAAGTGGAATTAATAGAAACATTTATCTTACAGAATTGTTTTAAGGATCTGTAATGGCAGCTCTTCCCAAGGTGAATTACTACTACTTTCACAGTCTTTGTAAAGCGTCTGGAATGCTACACGTGCTATTAGAAATTTCCTGGAACTTTAAAGCATTTCAGAGCCAAGGACTCCAAAAATGTAGAAGCAGGGACCAAAGCTTCTAGAAGACTGTGTTCTATAGAACTCCCAACTGGTCACTAGAGTATACAGAAAGTAAAAGTGAAAGTCACTCAGTTGTGTCTGACTCTTTGTGACCCCATGGACTATACAGTCCATGGAATTCTCCAGGCCAGAATACTGGAGTGGGTAGCCTCTCCCTTCTCCAGGGGATCTTCTGAACCCAGGGATTGAACCCAGGTCTCCCACATTGTACGCAGATTCTTTACCAGCTGAACCATCAGGGAATTCCAAGAACGCTGGAATGGGTAGCCTATCCTGTCTCCAGCAGATCTTCCTGACCCAGGAATTGAACCAGGGTCTCCTGCATTGCAGATGGATTCCTTGTCAGCTGAGCTACCAGGGAAGATTCAGGGTGCACAGAATCCATTAGAATTCTGGCCACCAGGGGGCACTCACCACTGAGGTCTGGAGAAATCCTTCCCTTGGACTTGTTTGTCCCCTTTCTGTCTCTTGTTTGGACTTCGCTGGCTTGCTCTGTGTTCTGTATCTCACCTTCAGCGAAGGAGTTTCCTTATTTAAACTCGTACCTTTCAATTTGTCCAAATTCTTTACTAACTGTGTCTGCCCTGTCTGACTTTGATATGGTTCTGACCACCTTTGGATACTGACCTTTAGATCCTGTACCCGGGTACTCTCTCCTTGATTTGTTCTGGTGACATTTTAGGTGTATTCTTATATAATTGAGCTACATATATTTGAACTATGAATACACTGACATTGTTAAAGAGTAAAAGAATCTCTGATACCAAGAGGATGATATCTGTCATGCAAATGATCCCAGAGAAATCTTCCATCTGGTAAGCCATATAAAATAACATGACTGCCGTTTGGCAGGTGGGAATTTAGATACTGCAGAGTCTGCGTGACCTTGGAGTACAATTTCTCAGGAGTGGTCATTTCTGGGAGAGGATCAATATGCCTGTTGGCAAAAGAAACAGAAAATATCTTAGTGGGCTATAAGGATAAATGCATGCAAATACACTTCCCTGCCCCTGACACACACACTCTCTCACACACACACTGAATATTTATTTGCAAAATATTTCTGACTTTGGGACTCCCTTGTGATTAGGAGGGCCACTGACAGGTCTGGCCTACGCGTTGTGAGCAGAAATGACATTTGCCATGTTTGGTTGTATGAGATCCTCTAGCATGCCCTTTCTCTTTGCCACGGGCCTGAACAATGTTCTAGAAGGCAGCTGCTCCACCAGTGAGTACTGGAACAGAGCTCCATGGTGATCCCTGATGGACAATGTAGTGTGAGTGAGTAAATATTTATTGTGTTATGCTATTAAGATTTTAGGGGCTGTTTGTTCCTGCAGTATAATATCACTGAGTCTGACTATTGCACACAGTTAATGGAATCAAAGAAGCCTGGTACTGCTTATTGTTTTTTGGTGCTTTGAGATCTGCAACTTGGCCTTTAAAATTTTTCATCTATGCCATAGTCAGGGAAACGGACTTTCACTGCAAAATGAAGTGATATTATGTGTGCACACTACATCCTTCCTTTCTGCACTAAACGTGAACTTTCATGAATTTCCTGATCGGCTGCTATTCTAGGCTGCACCCCTGCCACAATATCTGTCAGCAGACAATTCAGATTTTCATCACTGCCTTTCTCTATGTGGTAGTGCTTGTGCTATACAGAGGAAATTTAAAATTTTATTCTTATCTTTTTGTTCCATAAAAGTTAGTGAAAACAGAAAATGAAAGTACCGAAAGTAGTTATAAGAGCATGGTCCTAAAATCAGAGAATTTAAGACAAAGATGTAAATCATAAGTGAATTAAAAGTAGCAAATCTTTAGCTTCAATCAGACATTTATTGAATTTCATTTGTCTTGGAAAAGAGCAAAGAACAAAGATAAGAAATATAAAAAATACTAGAAATAAATCATTGAAAATCTCATTTAAATCTCCCTTCTTTTCTTTGTTTATCTCTCTCTCTCTCTTTTTTTTTTTGTTATGTTTAAAAGGCAAGGTACAAATAGGGATTCTAGAACATTTTTTGGATTTAATATATAAGCCTACTATTATTCATTTTTTGCACAACTGAGTTTTGTACAAGCCCTAAGTACACATCAGATTTGACTTAAGACACTAACCTGCATTAACCTGGGAGAGAATATAGAATTTTCTGATTTTCATCTACTCTTTTGGCTTTAAACTGCCTGTTGTTAATCTAAATGGAATCATGTTCTCTAAATTCTTGAAATTTCAGATTTACCTAATGATCCTGTCTATGGATTGAATAGCATCCCTCAGACTGTGACCTCATTTGAAAACAGGGTCTCTGCAGATATAATCAATTGAGATGAGATCATACTGGATTAGGATGAGCCTTAAATACAATCATTAGGGTTTTTTAAGAAGAGGAGAGACACAGACATAGGGAAGAAGGCCAGTGATGCTGGAAGTGGAGACTGGAGTGATGCTGCCACAAGCCAAGGAATGTTGAGGATTGCAGGGAGCCACCAGAAGGATGAAAAGACAAAGAAGGACTTTCCATGGGCACTTCAAAAGGAACCTGGCCCTTCCCACACCTTGATTTTGGACCTTTAGCCTCCAGCACTGTGAGAGAATGTCTCCTTTGTTTGAAGTTACCCAGGTTGAGGTATTTTGTCACTGCCACCCTAAGGCGTTGAATGCAGATTCTAAGCCAGAAAAAGTAAGTTCATGACTCACAGGTTGGACCAGACATAAGAGACATGGAAAGAGGGAATAGAAAGAAGTCCCGGGAGGGAGGAGGGGGGAGGGGGGTTCAGGATGGGGAACACGTGTATACCTGTGGTGGATTCATGTTGATGTATGGCAAAACCAATACAATTTTGTAAAGTAATTAACCTCCAATTAAAATAAATAAATTTATATTAAAAAAAGAAAAAAAAAAAAGAAGTCCCTAGGGTATTCACTATTGTCACTTTTAAGGGACCTGCTCCTAAATGGATATCAGTGGTGTCATTTTGGAAGGAATTTTTCAAAATGTATCAAAATTTGAAGTTGGCTTAACTGTTAACCTTGGTTGACATTTCTCTTTTGGGAAATTGTCCTTTAATAACATTTTCACAAATGTGCAAAAATGTACATACAAATATTGCAGCATTTCTTGGAATAGAATTAAATTGGAATAAACTAAAAAGTCTGGCTGCCTAAATTATAGTACACCCATGCAGCCATTCAAAGGAATGAAGTAACTAGATAAAGGTGATGGTTGCAGAACATTCTGAATGTACTCAATGCTACTGAATCATTCACTTTAAAATGGTTAATTTTACAATATGTGAATTTCATCGTAATAAAACAAAATTTTTAAAAAGAATAAATGTGTCAACATGGGAAAGACTGCTGAAAAGTATTGTTGATCAAAAAGAACAAATTGCAGAGCACTAAGCATAATATTATTTCATTTCAATGAATATTAATCACCCTGTAAGTTAGAATTTGAATAGAAAAAAAAAATCTGGATGCAAATACAGGAAGCTGTATCTATTGGTTAGCTCAGAGCAGGCTTGAGGGGGCTGGTAGGGAGTGACTCTGGCGTAACTCTCCCTTCCTAAACCCTGTATTATTTGAACTTCTTACAACAGATGTTATTTTGTGATCAGAGAAACAATCCAAATGAAAGGGGTCTTCATATTATTTTATTCTTTCTAAAATAAGAGATAAAACTAAGTTTTGATGGGAGGGGCAGAAAACATTGTCATCTTATGTCATTTCCGCTCTACCTATTTCTCTTAGCCAAATAACACTTTCGCACTGCTGCTGTCCCAAGGGTGGCAGGCTGACCATCGTGTGAGGGCCACATGGGCCAGTTTGTGACAAGCAGTATGTCCCCATCCAGAGGGAAAGGTGGAGCAAGTCTGATGTTTGGGGCGTTTGTTGCGGTTGGTGTTTACGCTTCTACACTAGGTAATGAGTTCCCTGGACTTTGTGATAAAGAGATAGGAGGAAAGGGAAAAAGATGCCCATTTTACAAAACCCCAGCATGTGGAATAAAATTCTATATTTATGGTTTTTATTACTTTGGGAAAAATTATATGGTTTTAAGAACAAAAAGGCTCTGTAACCTATAAAAAAGAGTACTCAGAAGGATTTGAGAATAGGTTGCCTACCTACTAGGGGAAAAAGACTGGTAACCAGGCTTGATTTGCAGATGTCCAACAGCACTAGAAGGACCCCAGTGTGTGGAGGGGATTTGGGCTGCCCTCTGGGCTTGTTCAGACCAGGAGAATCCACCCAGAGTAACCAGGTTTTACCTTCACTGTGTGTTTGGAGTGCAACAGCAGGGGTGAAACAAAGCAAGTTGGAGTCTGTGTCCTGTCTTCTGTCAATGGTAAAGCTAGCATGCACACCTATTAACTTTTGCCTTGGCAGCTCAGGTTTTGTTTTTTCTGCTGATGCAACAGCAGTTTGGCACAGAGCAGTTATGCTGAGCTAAGCCTCTCCTACCACCTAAAAGCAAGATGAGTTAAGAGGGAGGAAAGTCTCCCAAACTCCCTCCTTAATGATTCTTTTTTAGTCAGAGACACAACCCTGATGATAAACAAAGAATCTCAGCTAATTTGTATTATGAAAGTAAGCAAGCTTAACCAAAATGGTTTGGAGTCAGAACAGAAGCCATGATGCTTCTGGAGAAGCATCACGAGACTGCTGGAGCAGTCTCCAGTCATCTTTGCTACATCATGTACACCTAGACAATTTACATGTGTGCATTGCTAAGTATGTCCTGCCGTGAGCATAGCAAGCTCAGGCAAGTTCAGAAGGGTCTGAGTGGCAGATGGTGGGTCACCTCTTCTGAATGCCATACGAGGTCCCTATGACTCTGTATCTGAAAAATTCTCAATGCCATTTTTACCTGTGTACTCTTTCTCCCCTCACTGTAGATAGTGACTGCAGCCATGAAATAAAAAGACGCTTACTCCTTGGAAGAAAAGTTATGACCAACCTAGATAGCATGTTCAAAAGCAGAGACGTTACTTTGCCAACAAAGTCCATCTAGTCAAGGCTATGGTTTTTCCAGTGGTCATGTATGGATGTGAGAGTTGGACTGTGAAGAAGGCTGAGTGCCGAAGAATTGATGATTTTGAACTGTGGTGTTGGAGAAAACTCTTGAGAGTCCCTTGGACTGCAAGGAGATCCAACCAGTCCATTCTGAAGGAGATCAGCCCTGGGATTTCTTTGGAAGGAATGATGCTAAAGCTGAAACTCCAGTACTTTGGCCACCTCATGCGAAGAGTTGACTCATTGGAAAAGACTCTGATGCTGGGAGGGATTGAGGGCAGGAGGAGAAGGGGACGATAGAGGATGAGATGGCTGGATGGCATCACTGACTTGATGGACGTGTCTGAGTGAACTCCAGGAGTTGGTGATAGACAGGGAGGCCTGGCGTGCTACGATTCATGGGGTCGCAAAGAGTCAGACATGACTGAGCGACTGAACTGAACTGAGTACTAGCATTTTAGTGATCAAAGAGTTCCAGTGGTTTGGGGAACACCTCCCAGGCCTTGTGGGCATGCTAAGTCACTTTAGCCGTGTCTCACTCTTTGCGATGCTATGGTCTGTAGCCCGCCAGACTCCTCTGTCCATGGGATTCTCCAGGCAAGAATACTGGAGTGGGTTGCCATGCTCTTCTCCAGGGGATCTTCCCAACCCAGGGATCGAACTCGCATCTCAGGTCTCCTACACTGGCAGGCGGATTCTTTACCACTAGCGCCACCTGTTGTCAAAGACTGACTGGGCTGAGCTGAAACTTTTAACCTCTTCCCCAGGATGCTCTGGAGCCCATGTCAGATCCATTTTGCCATCCTGGGTTTGCCTGCCACCGCGGTGCCTGCATCCTTCCCCACCCACTGGTGAGCTCACACCAGTCACTCGTGGAGAGGTAAGGGGTTGAGGGGACAGAGCTTGGGGGAGAAATATGAAAACCAGATTGAGAGACATGACGTTCATGCCAAGAAAATAATGAAAGAGAAAATGGTGCCCAGCACATGCTCTCACACGTCAGGACCACAGGGGCGGGCTTGGAACAGACGATGAGCCTTGCCTTTGGGGTGGCTCAGACTCTGTCCTCATCCTAATGAATTGTGCCCGATCATGCAAAATAAGCCTCATGACTTGGGTGCAGGGCCAGCCACCATCATTTCATTAGCCTGGCAGGTGTTTCAGCCAGATTGCACCTGGTTGGTGGCAGGTGTGCCCCTTCTTGAGGAAGAAGGCAAACAGATTCTGTAGAAAACATTGCCCAGAATCAGAGCAAGAGCCCAGAGACTTGTTGTGGTTGAGTGTTCAGATTTCACCCACAGCTAGCTTTTGTGCTTTTGAAACATCCAGGTAAGAGAGGGCTTCCCAGGTGCTAGTGGTAAAGAATCTACCTGCCAATACAGGGGATGCCAGGGACACAGTTTCAGTCCCTGGGTCAGGAAGATCCCCTGGAGTAGGAATGGCAACCTGCTCCAGTATTCTTGCCTGGAAAATTGAGGCAGCCCTTTTCTCCAGGCCCACCAGTTGTAACCACATTATTGACTTCCCACCCAAACTCTTTGAAGAGGCCTCTTGACATAGATGGGGAATGGGGTGGGGACTCACTGGGCCCGCATTACCTGATGCATAGAGGTCCTGGGGCCCCTAAAAGAGTATGTGGTCTGGAACATCCTGGCTGGTTGAGAAACTCCTTGGCCACCCCACTTCCACTGAGGAGGCTGGGAGAGAAAATTTCTCTGAGCAGGAGTTCTTTCCCTTCCCTTCTCTATTGGTTTTCTACCCTTGATTGGATGGAATGGATTGTTTTCTGGCAGCTGAACTCCTCGGAGTCTGTTATCTATCAGCACCTTGGCTGCTTCCTCTTAATGCAGTGCTGACCAGCTGTCCTGGATGACATCTGAAACAATGGCACTGCAGAAAAACGCTTGGGAGCTGGCGACACAGACGACCTCTGTAGGGTGGCCTTGGCTCTCTCCATTAGGTAAAAGATATTTAGTTTATAATTTCTAGGTCCACTCTAAAACATGGAACTAAATCCATTTCTGTGGCTAGTGTTATGTGCTTATATATATATATGTAGCTCTCTCTCTCTCTATATATATATATATTTATCACATTTCCAGTAATTATGATATTCTTTTCAGGGATGTCATGTTGGGATATTGGGGAAGGTTTGTAATCACCCTTTATGAACTGAGGCTCTTGAGGCCACTCTCATTTCTCAGTACTCCTATTGCTACCCAGCTGCTGTAGTTCACTCATACTTGCCCTATTTCCAGGAATTTTTTTCAGTATCACTCACATTCTGCAGTTTTTGAAGGCAATGATAGCAAAAGCCCAAGTAACCTGGGTTAGTTTAAGCCCAATCAAGTAGAGTTACAATGACAAAGCTAAGTTTGTCTATTTTACCTTTTTTCTCAAATTCCTGATGCTAAAAGCTATTTTCCAATCCTGACCTTCACTCATTTAACAAGTACTTATTACCTACAAGAGTTTAAATAATAGAGAAAGAAGCAGAGAACTAGCATTTTCATTAAAAAAGAAAGAAAGAAAAGAAAAAAGTCAAGCAAATATCCTAAAAGTTTTTTCAGGACGAACTTATTATGCAATTTGTTGCTGGCTTGAGCTTTTTATGAAATCACTTTGCTCATTTGGGGTAATCTCTTCCACCTTGATGTTCTGGCAGATGGGAAGTATAGTTGCCATCTGTCTTTATTTTTCTAACCCCTCCACAGGACATTGCAAAATGGGCACCGTGGGGACACCCCACACAGCCGACTCCATTCTTTCACCCAAATGCTTGCTGTTTATTTGCCCAGACCCCCCGGGGGGGAAAAGGCTGGCATAGGTCTCTGGCTGATGTCTACCTGCCCTTTAGCTCCTTGGAAAAGGAAGAGCAGGGCCAGGCTGGAGGGACCTCTGCGTGTGCAGCTTCTGCTGAAAACACGCAGTTTGAGGGATTTGGGGCTCCTGAACTAAAAGTCTTTCTGCAGGTGTTTTTTTTTTTGCTCAGTATAACCAGCTTGTTCTCTGTCCCCTCCCGGGTGATAGGATCCAGAGATTGGAGGGGCACTGGCTGATCTGACCATAGGTTTTGTTCTTTGATGGGACTGGGGGCTGACGCTCATTGCTTTACCTTTATAAGCTCTTTGAGGTCAGGGATGATGGCCTCTTTGCCACTGTATCCTAGAGCCAGGCACAGAGCTTGGCACATCATAAGTGGTCAATACATACTTTTAAAAGCATGTGCATAAAAGAAAGCAAATGAGACAAGTATGGACTGTAGAAACAACACAGAATTTAGCCAGAGAACCTTGTTGGGCTCTCATCTTTGCTCCTCACTATGGAAGTAAGTTTCTTAATAACCTTGCTGAACGGTTTCCTCATCTGTAAAAAGGCGCAATAGCACTTGCCTCTTAGGGCTGCTGTGGGGATGAGATGATGCAGAGAGTGGTGTGGCTCTTGGCTCATGGAAGGTTTTGGGGGTGTTTGCCATTTACTGGAGAGTGCCAGGTGGCTCATCACAGAGCTAACTTGGGTCCCCAGAATGTAGCCTTGGCAGACTTGGGATTCTGGGGAGAGTGGTAAACCAGCCTAGGGGCTGCCAAGGCAGGGCACATGAGTATCTCTGGGTTGCAGCATGGAATCTCCTACCCTGAACTCACTTCACTGATTAGGTCTACACCTCCTTCACCAGAAGGGTTCTGAGGCTCTCATGGAGGTATCCATGAGGGCAAACACAATTTCATAATATTCAACCATGTTTTTAGCACAAACTTAAAAAGCTCTTGGTGAGCGAAGTATAGAAAAACAAAAGGTGGGCAGTGAGCAGGGTGGCCTGCTTCTAGTACCTCTTGGGTTTGAGTCCAGCTCTGCCATCCGTCACTAATTGGACGAGTCATGTCACCTCTCTTGGCTTTGCTTTTAGGTTTTCCAAAATGATGTGTGGGTGGCTACTGGGGAGTTGTTTTAGATCTGATCTCACCTTTTTTTTTTTTTCTTTTTGGCCATGATCACAGGACAGATGGCATTCACATGTGCGGCATATTCTTAGGGGTATGCACAGACTTTGAGAAGCCTTCCAAAATGTTGTGGGGGAACGAAGGCATTCAACATTTTGAAATCACTACTGATATTAGCAGTTTAGCAAAACCACTTTCTTACTATGGGCCATGGGCACAAATAGGATTGGCTGTGAATCATGTGTAGGTTTCTTTGCAAAGCTCTAAGTCTATGCTATCTCAGCCACACGAGTAAGTAAATCAGAAGATGAGTGAGGAAGCTGTTCTTATGGGATAGCTGTGATTTTGCTTTATTTCAAAAGTCACGCTTCTCAGTCTTGGATTTTTGGCTAGCAGTAGCATATTTCTTGTGATGTAATTCAGAGTTGATCATGACACACCCATTTGTTATGAAGCAGAGCAAAGAATTAATGGGATCAGATATTTTTCAAAGGCTCTTTCAGATTTCTAGGTTGATTCTATTGAGTCGACATGTGTCCAGGACTTGTTAAGATAGGCAAGTAGGCTACTATAATGGAGTGGAGATGAGGGGAAGCTCAAAGAACCTTCCAAACATTTTTAGTAACTCACCCACTGCAGACATCATTTCCAATCATGGCATATATGACAATGGCTGGATAATCCAACAGCTGGTTCCTAGATAAACTGAGAAGCCATAGATGGAATTTGAATATCGAACACTTGGAAACCTAGCTTTGGAACCAACCAACATGTGAAAGAATCTTCAAATGGCCATCCTCTGGGTAACTTTTTGCCATTTTTCTTTCATTCTAGTGTCTCCATTCCCACTTCCCCTCTTCTCTATAATCTTTAACCCACTTCTCCATTAGGAAAAGACCACATAAATACATACCTACATTTAGAGTAGGCTGAAGTCTCCAGTAGGGGGACACGCTACCATCTTTCACAGTAGTTGTCATCAGTAAACCCAGATCAGTTTCCTGAGGTACTTACGTCCAGATGTGTAGGACTTTATGACATTACGACAGCTGTGGACATAGCCAACTTTGAAAAATCAAGGGTTTCTCAAGCTTCCTATTTTGGACACCCCAGGCCTTGCTAATGAATTTTAAGTCAAATATGAGCCAAAACTTGTTTTCTCATTCATAAAGCAGGAATAAGAAACAGTCTTTTTTTTGTCTCGTTCAGATACTTGGGCCAGACCGAAGTTTTATCCACTTTGTATACATTTTTATGATCCTTTTGAAAGTATACATGTAAATTAACCACATCCTGTGGTCACTGGCCCAAGAAGTGAAATTTTCCCACTGTTTGGAAAGTGACTAACAAGTTATGGATGTTCAGTATAAGTGGCTACTGGATAGTAACAGAGAGGTTTTTTTTTTTATATAATTTTTCAAAATAGAAACCCAACCTAAAAACAACTTATATCCCTCCCTTTTCCACTTACCTTTCTATAAATCTCTCCAGGTTTTGGGAGGATGCACCTGAATAGTTAAAATTGAGAAAATAATTAAAGTTAGTAAATTCAAGTCAGCACTATCAGTATGAGAATTTGACTGATTGACAGAAATCATGGAAGAACCATCATTGTATGGTCAAAGGTCATCCAAACCATCATACTGATGGGAATGACTTCATCCTACAACTTTCTTAATGGGCCTTCTGTTTACTTGGCATTATATTAACATAATCCTAACATTTTTGGATTCACAGGTTTCAAGACATTTACTGAGCATGAATGGGTACACTTTCTAATAGATGTGAGAAAAAAGTACAGATCTATCAGCAGAGACAGAAACTATTCAAAGATTAAAGAATGAGTTAGGGAATGAGCTCAGTTCAGCTCAGTCACTCAGTCGTGTCCAACTCTTTGCGACCCTGTGAATCGCAGCACTCCAGGCCTCCCTGTGTATCACCAACTCCTGGAGTTCACTCAGACTCACTTCCATCGAGTCAGTGATGCCATCTCATCCAGCCATCTCATCCTCTGTCGTCCCCTTCTCCTCCTGCCCCCAATCCCTCCCAGCATCAGAGTCTTTTCCAATGAGTCAACTCTTCGCATGAGGTGGCCAAAGTGCTGGAGTTTCAGCTTTAGCATCATTCCTTCCAAAGAAATCCCAGGGCTGATCTCTTTCAGAATGGACTGGTTGGATCTCCTTGCAGTCCAAGGGACTCTCAAGAGTCTTCTCCAACACCACAGTTCAAAAGCATCAATTCTTCGGTGCTCAGCCTTCTTCACAGTCCAACTCTCACATCCATACATGACCACTGGAAAAACCATAGCCTTGACTAGACGGCCCTTAGTCGGCAAAGTAATGTCTCTGCTTTTGAATATGCTATCTAGGTTGGTCATAACTTTTCTTCTAAGGAGTAAGAGGGACAGTAAAAAGGATTATTCAAGAACTGCACATCTCCCTGGAAACCCCATTTAATAGCCTGCTGGTGTTCCCGCTCATTCCTGAGACTCCTCCTAACTGGCTGGCCTGTGCGAGTCAGATTGTAGAGCTGATGTATTTAAGCTCCCGTAGTGACACATATGACTTCCTTCCCCTACTCTAGGCACCACCAATAATGAATCTCTTATATGAAAATTGTATTCATTGAATATTCTTTTTATTGTCAACACTCTGCTAAACACTTATTAATTCATTTCGGCCTTAGCACCACAGTACGAGGTAGCATTGTGTGTGTGTGTGTGTGTGTGTGCGTGTGTGTGCCCACGTGGGCATGTGTACTTGTCTCTTGCATCTTTCATATTGGCAGGCAAATTCTTTACCACTGTGCCAGCTTGGAAGCCCTAGGCATAGTAGGTCTCCATTTTATAGAGGGGGAAACTGAGGCTCACTTAAAGTGACTTTCCCAATGCCACACAACTAATCATTTGGAGAGTTGCACTTCAAAGTCTGTCCCTTCTGTAAGGCTGAGCTCTGGCTCCCTGTGTGACCCGGCTTCTCTAGGCTGGGTGCTAGAAAGAGTTCACTGTTTCAAATAAGTTCACTGTTTCTTTGTCTGTTGGAAGATAGTCTGCAGTAATTAGCGAGTAATCCTCAGGTAGGTGGTACAATTCAAGTGGCAAGGGAGATTTTCCTGTAACTTCTGGCCTTGGAAGCTTGAGGAGAAAGCCAGTGGGTTTCTTGTGGAAACAAATGGGCAAAAGGGCAGTGCACAGCTATTAGGAGCTAACTAGCCCATGTCCCCTCAAAATTCTGTGACCATGCAGGGTAGGCCTCCTTTTCCACATACAACTAGATGCAAGCTATATGTGCAGCATTGATGTTCCCTTGGCTGATTCAGGAATGTTAGCATAATAAACGAACATTGCTTTATTTCCCCTCTCATTGTGGCAAAATATACAACACATAAACATAACCATTTTAATCCTTTTTGAGTGTGCAATTCAGTGGCATTAAATATATTTACGTTGTTATGCAACCATCATCACTATCCTTTTCTAGAATTTTCCCATCATACCAAATAGAAGCAGTCTCTGATAACACCACTCTACCTTCTGTTGGTATATATTGAACTATTCTGGGTACCTCAGATAGGTGGAATCATACCTTATTCATCTTTTTGTGTTGGACTTATTTCACTTAGCATAATGTTCTCAAAAGGCCTCCATTTGTAACCTGTGTTAGAATTTTCTTACTTTTAAAGACTGAATAATTTCCCATTGTATGCACATCCCACATTTTGTTTATCCATTCATCTGTCAATGGGCATTCGAGTTGCTTCTACTATTTGGTTATTATGAATATGCTGCCTATGAACATCGGTGTGCAAATATCTGTTTAGGTTCATTTAGGTTATTGAAATCATTGGACCATATGGCAATGCTACATTTAATTTATTTTAGGAATCATCATACACTCTTTGCTTCCTTTTTGTGGTGGGGCTTCCCTGATAGCTCAGCTGGTAAAGAATCCACCTGCAATGTGGGAGACCTGGGTTCTATCCCTGGGTTGGGAAGATCCCCTGGAGAAGGGAAAGGCTACCCACTCCAGTATTCTGGCCTGGAGAATTCCATGGAGTATATAGTCCATGGGGTCGCAAAGAGTCGGACACCACTGAGTGACTCTCAGTTCAGGGTAGTATTAAATATGCACACAGACATGCAAATTAAGGGCCGTCAGTTCACCTTAGCATGGAAGCATTCATTCACCCTCTCCATTCACTTGTTGAGAACCTGCCATATGCCTGACACATAGTAGGGAATTAACAGGTGAGCTGGACACAGCCTTTATACCCGAGGATTACCATCTATGGGGGCAGACACATAACTGAGCACTAGAGTAAGGTTGAGTGCAGATCCAAACCAGAAAACTCAATGTGATTTGAGCCTATTATCTCTGCTTAGAGAAGGTGCCAGGTTTTACAGCACTGAGTCCTAAACATAGACTCAAAGTACTTCTGGGTGTGAGGTTGTTCCCTTTTGCTCTCAAGAGGGAAGATAAGAAGGACAGCCACTGGGAGCCTACAGTGGCTGACTCATCTCATCAGCTGGGCCCTTCATTCAGTGCCAGCTCCAGGACTCTCAACTTCCCATTTTCAGTAAGATAATAAATCAAGAGGTGTTTAATTCTCACTCTTTGATTTTTCTCTTAATGAGAAATGAAAACTCAAGCCATGAGTGGGAAAAAAAATAAAGGGCCAGGTCAGAGACTGTCAATAATTTCCCTCATTATCCAGAGTACAACTGGGAACTGAGGTGCAGAGTCCCCACAGAGCTTGAGGGAAATGGTAATGAGAACCTGTCATGGCATGCCATATGGAAAGCCCCTCCCTGGGCCCACATCCTCTGATCTCTCTGCTGCCAAGACAAAGATGGCAGGCCAATGGCAAAGGCTTGCGGTGGATTTAAAAGCAGCAATCACAAACATCCACCCAAGGAGAGAGGAAGTATGTATACTTCTTTACCCAAATGTTTATTTTTTTCTGGTGGGTGTTTGCAATAGGAGCAAAGTCTTTGCTCCAAAGTTGTTACACTTCCATGATTTCCATTTTCTTTTGGAAACCTCAGTTTTATGGGATTACATAAAGAGTTTACATAATTCCCATGTTACTTTCTTTTCTGAGCCCCTCTTTCCTGTAGTCTTGCTACACTTTCACCAGCCACATCATCATTTGGTATCTCTCTCCCTCCCAAGCTCTATTTTCTCTCTTCTCCTGTATGTAGACTTCCTCCAGGCTGCTGATTTTGTTGGTGCTACTGCTACTACTATTACAGAAAATACTTAGTAAAGCAGTTGGAGCTGAAAAATGTGAGCGGGAGAGAAAGATAGCTCCTAGCCTGTGGAATGTGGCAAAACAAGAGCAGCATTCAAAGAACTGGAGATGCCCTTAAGAGGTCCCTACCTGGTCTCTACAGTGATAGATCAGAGAAACGGAAAAGTTCTGACTATGAAATAGGGACATTTAATTTATTTGTCAAGGTAGTCCAATGGAGAATCTACCTATCATCAAGAAAGGAAAGAACAGGGTCCTTATTGGCCACAAGTCTGAATTATGGCTCATCTTTTTTAAATAAGGCACTGTACATTGCAAGTAAAGACGGGTTTCCCATAATGTCAGTGTTGGTTTTCCTTTCATGAGTAAATTTCAGCTTACAGTTTCACTGATGGGTCAGTGTCGACTATAGCAGCAAGTGCTTCATATTCTGGACATTCAAATCAACTGGTAAGACTCTCTTAACCGTCTTCTAAATAACCTGCAATTTTTAAATTCTGTGCTTGGCCAGACACTTTTGGATTTTGTGGGAAAAGGCCAGGATGGGATGATTTGAGAAAATAGCATTGAAACATGTATATTACCATATGTGAAATAGATGACCAGTCCAAGTTTGATGCATGAAACAGAACACTCAAAGTCAAGCCGGTGCACTGGGGCAACCCAGAGGGATGGGATGGGGAGGGAAGTGGGGGGAGGGGTTCGGGACGGGGGACACATGTATACCCCTGGCTGATTTATGTCAATGTGTGGCAAAAACCACCACATTTTTCTAAAGTAATTAGCTTCCAATTAAAATAAATAAAAGCAAAAGATCTAGTTCTTATATGAGAACCTGTAAAAAAGGACGGTAAGGTGCATTTTACAACCTTGCTATACAGATTTTTATAGATAGTCAGATAGTTCCAACATTTTGGCATTGACATCTGTTAGTTTTCTTTTCCCTTGCAAGTTGAGATTTTTCTGGTTCCTTATGTGCTGAGTAATTTTGGATTTTATCCTTGGCATCTTGGATATTAAAAGACTCTGAGCCTTGTACTTTTGTCTTATTAGGCAATCCACTCAGGTTCAGGAGGCAAGTTCTACCCAGCCTTCTGGGAGGTTATGATTTCAATGTCCATTCCCCTCTCAAAGCCTCTGTAGTATTACTCTGATTAATCTCCGGTCTGTGCCACTGAGTGGGACCTAGACAACAGTCTTTGTCGAAGTTGAGTTCTCAGAGTCCTTGGTATGCAGTTAAGGATCAGATCTGTGCGTGTTCAGCTCAAGATTAAGCCCAGGCGTTCATACACTACTTGATGAGGTTGCTTTCCCAAGTTCCTCCCACTCTAGAAGCTCCTTGGTCCTTTCTGGTTCCTTGGACTCCCCTCCATCGTCCTAAAGCCCCAGTTTCCACTCCCCTACTCTCATGTACACTTCTCAGAGATTAACTCATTATGCTGCTGCTGCTAAGTCGCTTCAGTCGTGTCCGACTCTGCGCGACCCCATAGACAGCAGCCCACCAAGCTCCACGGTCCCTGAGATTTTCCAGGCAAGAACACTGGAGTGGGTTGCCATTTCCTTTTCCAATGCATGAGGATCTCATAATAAGAGGACAGAGTGAGAAAATGAGCAACAGGGGATTTGCCTTTCCCTTCTGGGAATATAACTCTTGTCATTAGAGAGGCTGTCCCTGGTGGCTCAGATGGTAAAGAATCTGCCTGCAGTGCAAGAGATGTGGGTTTGATCCCTGGGTTGGGAAGATCCTCTGGAGAAGAGAATGGCAACCCACTCCAGTATTCTTGTCTGGAGAATTCCATGGACAGAGGATCCTATTGGGCTACAGTCCATGGGGTTGAGTAGGACACAACTGAGCGACTAACCGCCCCCACTACCACCGAGAATTCTAGGCACCTCCTCACTGCTGCCCTGACACTGAGAAGAAACTCCCTTCCCACTTCTAGAGTGAGAACTAGAGGGTTTCTTCTAACTCAATCAGTTCATGGCACTCTTCACTTCTGGATTTTGGGCAATATTGGGTGTAGTTTGGAAGATATCAGAGGACAACAAAATGCCAACACCACTGCTGGTTTGGCTGTACTCCTGATTCTGGTTTTCTTTTTTGGTTTACTTTCCCAGAGTCCTCCAACATCTTTTCCATACATTCTGTCTAGGTTTTATGGCTGCATTTCTTGGGACAGACAGGGTGGAGTGTGCTTCCTCCATTATATCCAGAACCAGAAACCTGAATGCATTATAGAGAGTATAAATAGTTCATGAAAAATGTGGTGTTGTACAATGACCTAAAATAAATTTAATAATGTCATTTAACTTTAATAAAATTTTAAGTAATGCAGATTTTGCTTATAAATTTAGGAAGCATTTCGAAGAGCACAATTTGTATAATCTAGTTTAAAAAAATCAGCGATAAGAAATTTAAATTCTTTCTTTTCTCTAAAAGTGTTGCTTGTAATAAGCAGAAATATTCAAACTAATATATTGACCTCCAACTCAAAGTAGTAGGTACTTAATAATCGTTTGTTGTGACAGTTTCTGATGGTATTTCTACTACTGAAAATGCTTTCAAATTCACAAGTGTGGTTCTGAATTTCTGTGACAAACTAGATAAATGATTCCCCAAAACATGTATTTTTAGAAGAATATAATAACCTCCCCAGAGTGGCTCTAATCTACCTGCTAGTCTCAAAACTTGACATAGCTTCACAAGTATCCTTCAGCTATGCTACACTTCTCTCTCCTTTTTCCCCAAAGATACTTTGTCCTTGGAGCATCTATGCACCGAGTCACCATCTCCCCCATGGTTTTTGGATTTCTATTTTTTTTTTTTCTGCAAAGCTCTCTGCTCAAATGTATCTTCTCTGAAGATTTCCTCTCCTCCAGGCAGAGCTAAGTGGCTCCCACCTTCAGAAGGCCTCAACCTCCCTCTATTTTAGTGTCTTTTTGTAAGAACCATAATTGTTTCCGTCTTGTCTCTCTTTTCTGCTTACTTATGATCTCCTTTAAGATGGGGACTAGGTCTTGTTCACCTTTCTGTTTCTAGCACCTATTGCAATACTGGAGAGGAAACAGAGAGAGTGGTGGGGCAAAATCCAATGGAGCATGAGAGGAAGGGAAGTAAAAGAGAAGAGAAGACCCGTGGTAAAAGGCACAGCCCAAGATGCTTTGAAACTGACAAAAAATCCAGCAAGTTCATTTCTAAACACAAGTAGCAGTGAACTTTCCCTGTGATGGCCTTCATCTTGAGCCCTAAACAAAAGGGATTGATTGAAAAGAGACCCCTGAGGACTTCAGGAACACTTGCCACGCACAGTTACATATAAAAGTGTAAGATATGCTTCTGAATCTGTCCTTTGCAGGTGTGCTGATTCAAGAAGTACAGAATGAAAATCTTGACCTAACAGAAGAATCTCAAGCATACGCTCATCACTCTTCGTATTATAATTGTTGTCAGTTATGCTGCCCCACTTTGATGTTTGCCTGGAACAAGCAGAAGCCAGAAAGGGCTGTGTAGATAAATCCCAAGAAATAGTCCCACTGGAATCAGAATATCTCCATTCTTTAATGATTCTTTGAAATTCCAGAAAGTATTAAAAATTGGAATGATGTCCTCTAATAAATGGAGGAAAATGTATCCCTCTGTATGACAAATGTCAGACTAAAATAGAAACTTTTGAAATCACTCTTTCAAAAGTTTCTATTATAGTTAAGTGCTGTATCTTGGAAGTATTTTTGGTCTTTGAGAGAAATAACAAGTTTTGATGCCTGCAGTCCTATAGTATATCTGTGTGCATTTGCCTTTTAGATCAAGCATCTCAAAAATCGGTATTAAAATCTTTGCTTGTTGTTGTGATCACACTAGATAATAGCTCCTAAACAGAAATGTCCTACTTGTTCTATTATAAATAATTTCCGTTATTTCCTCTCAACATCTTGGGTTGAGACCAAATATTCCACCCAGTGGATGGGTTCATCAAATATTTACTGAGGGCCTATTTCTGTTTGGCAAAGGTGACTTCTTTGCTTCTTCCAATACTCTGTGGCTTTAAAAAATTGTCTTAAAATTTTCACTTTGAAATGATTTCTAAAAAGTTGAAATAATTTCTGTAAGTTAGAATGCTAAACAAAAAGTTACAAAAATAGAACAAAGGATTTGCACATACCCTTTCATCCAGATCCCTAAATGGGAAATGTGAGCATATTTCATAATCATAGTACAGTGATGGAAATGAGGAAATTCACGTTGGTTCAATACTATTGTCTACTCTACAGACCTCATTCAAATTTCACTAATTGCCCCACTGATGGCCAGGGCCAGCATCCAATTCAGGATTACATGTTCCATTTACTTTCATGTTTGTCTTTTTTTTTAAAAAGTCTGTTTTGCCTCCTTTTAATCTGGGGTGATTCCTTAGTCTTTCTTTGTCTTTCACAACCTTGGCACTTTTGAAGAGTGCTGGCCAATTATTTTATACAATGTCCTTCATTTGGGGTTTGTCCTATGTTTCTTCATGATTTAATTCAGATTATAACTAAATACTACAGTAGCAGTAGACTGCAGTAGACTATAGTAGCAGTTGCTCAGTTAAAGGAAAAACTTTTTTTCTTCTAATACAGAGGTTTGGAGGAGGGGCTGGGAGGGTATATAAATAATAAGCCCTTGTATATATAATTGAATTCAGCTAAGCCTGAATTAATACTTCATTTGTAGTTTTTCTCTTAATCCTTCTTTTACTTTTTCCTTGTCTCCATCCCTTTCTGAGAGGACCACTTTTGACAAAGAAAGCTGACACAGAATGCTGGGTCAAGGTATCTAATTCTGACATTCACCTGGCCTCCAAGGCAGGTATTGGTGTCCCAGCAAGTAAGATGGTGGCTTTAGAGACTAGAATTCAAAAGCGGGACAGTATGGCCTGGTGGGGGGACTGGACAGACATGCTGGCGTGCCCAGTAGGATACAGGCACAGTTTTCAGCTCTAACAAGCTAATGGACCGTGGGCAAGTTACTTCTCCCCGCTCCCTTTCACTCTGATTCTGCTCCAAGCCCTCCTCTTTGGAGAGGTGTCTACCTTAGAATTGCATCCTCACCCCATCACTACCCAGCTTTCTCTTCTCCTCCCCACTCCACCCATTCAGCCTTCCTAAGACATTATCCTGTAGATGGTCTGAATGTGAATTCCACAGGCAGCCCTGAATTTTGCCCCCCTGTTTTAGTTTCTCCAGATCTGTCAGATTCTCTCCCATTCTCCATATGGTTTAACTAAAGGCTAAACAGGGGAACCATCAAGATGAATTCTTTTTCTTTTTTTTTGGAGGTGTGGGGGCTGGGGGCTGGGTAGAGAAGCCAAGAAGTTCAAGATCGAATCTGGTTGGTGAGAAGGGGCTTGAGGCTGGGTTGGGTTGGGTAGATGAGTCTGTAAACACATGCACTTTGGCAAATGTTAACATTCTCCACTTTTCATATCTATATGTTTGCAGTCAGTCCCTTGTGCCCCACTCTCCCACTGAGTGGGTTAACATATGGGTGCACAGAGAGAGGCAATCTCTCACTGTATGGATGGGCCCCTCAAGAAAACACACTCTTCAGCACTTTTGACTTTCTGAAAACAAAACAACCCCAAACAGGTGTTTACACCAGCTTTGCTAAACTTGCAAAAATAAAATGAAGGAGGTTGGCGGCAGAAAAAGACATTCTATTTCAAGCTAGTAAAGTCCCGTTTGCAAACTGTAAAGAGATCCTCAGTGCAACCCCTAAGCTCGTCAGGTGCCCTCCTCGGCAGGCTGTGGCCATGGAGATTTAGGGCTGGGATTTGCTTGTTTCTTAAAGCAGAAGAGTCTTGTTTATTTTGGAAGGCGATGCCTTATGAATTTTTATTTACTTTAAAATACATACTGATATTGAATACCATGTTAACATTTGTTTTTCTTCTACCCTTTATTTTAGATGGAGTGTAATCTTGTCACTCAGAGTTTTTGCCCACCATGGAGGTATTCAGGTTGGCAAAAGATTATTGTGTGTGTGCTTTTCCTCTCTTCAAAGGTTAAATGTAACCCCTGAGAGTTATTAGTTTAAAAAAAGCATGTTGGGTTGACAGGTACCTACTACATGCAGCAGAGTCTGAGCTCGGGGTTGCGGGTACATATCCTCAGTGTCAGAGGGGGAAGCCAGACTTGGAGCAAATGACTCAGCTATAAGCGAGGAGATGCAGACACAGAGGCAGGGACAAAGGGCTTCAGTGAGGGTTGAATAAAAGCTAGTATTTATTTTTTAAACCATACGATCATTTTTAGATGAACTTTTTCCCCCCTTTATTTTTGGTTTTTATTTGTTGGCTGCACCGTGCAGCATGTGGGATCTTAGTTCCTTGATCAGGCATTGAACCTTCGACCCTGCATTGGAAGCGCAGAATTTTAACCACTGGGCCATCAGGGAAGTTCCCAAAGCTAGTATTTATTCAGTCCTCCCTGAGCACCAGGCCTGAGTCCCAGTGATGGGGTCCCAAAGACTAGAACATGCAGCATGGGTGTAGGAGGTGGTTTCGGGGGCCATGTTTGCTGTGTGCACCTTCGCAACTGAATACTGACTGGCATCCATGCTTAGAGCTCTAGTCTCTGATGGGTGATCATCACTAGAGAAAAGGTGAAACCCCTCATCTGCTTCTGCTCCTTCCGACATGTTCTAGACCTTCCAGCTCAACCAGCTAAGGCTTGTTCTCCAGTCCCTTCCGGCCACAGCTTCTAGCTCTTGCCCCACCCATCTCAGTGCGGGGATGGGGGGGGGGGGGGCGGTCCTCCACTGCCTCACCTTCAGCACTTTCTTTCTTGCCTTAACCCTTCCCTTGCCTGCTGTCTCCTCCAGCCTCTCTAGGGAGGCTGTATCCACCTTCGATTCCCCAGGGCTCCCTCCGCAGTTCCTTCATTTCTCCCCTACCCTTCATCCCAGCTCCTCTCTGTCAGGCTTAGACCTGCTATCTATCAGTTTCCATCACTTCCCACTCCTATCCCTAGCCCGGCTTTTTCCTCCCGGAAGAAGTTCCCTTCTTTCTGCCAGATTCTCCAGGTGGGGCCGGTGCCCCTCCCCCATCTCCATTACCTTCCTGCTTGCCACTGTTTCCGTGGGCCAGAAAACTCAATGCTAGATGCCCCTCTTTTTGCCCTTGAGCTCTGAAAGCCTTTCTGTCATGAACATGTGTCTTTTAAATTTATTTTTGTTTTTTCAAATCCGCTTACTTTATAAGAAATGTTATATTGAAAAAGGGACTGATTTTTTAAAATGCTGAGTAAATAATAGGCCAGGTGATGAAGTTAGCAACAATAATGAATGATTAAAGATTTTAAAATTAAAAATAAATAAATAAAGAAATGAAAACCAAAAAAAAAAAAAGAAGAAGCAGCAATGTATTTTCTCATTCAACCTTACCACAGCCTAGTGAAGTTCAAGTGTGGACTGCTATCACCCCACTTTGCAAAGGGAGCCTCATTTGGGTTTTGTGATGAATTCCTTCATGTCACACAACATAGTTTAAGGAATTGGCTTTACTGGGGAAAGGCAAACTTACAAGGCTGGGTTTGTCCCCTGAACTCCATCATCCTACTGAATTTAGGTGCAGCCTTTCCCCCAGGAGGATGGGGTGAAGAACCCCACTGCAGCTGGCTTGTTGTCTAGGCAACCAAGAATGAGATCCTGGTATCACCTTTGGCAGTTGTGCTCATCGAACCATGATTCCCATTTTGTAGATGCAGAAATAGACCAGAGAAATTTAATAATTTGTCCAAGTTACACACCAGTTCCAGCGCCTAAATTTAAAACCAGTCTATTTTTTACACAAAGGAAAAAGATCCTATGAAGCAACAAGGAGGGGAAGACCTCTGCTCTCTGTTCTCTGGGCTTTACTTTGTATCTCTGAGAAGTAAGGTGCTATTCTGTGAGGACCCAGACCACTCCACACCCTACACTGACCCCCACCCAACTCCCATGTTGTTTTGGAAGCTGTAAGGGATGCTGCAACCCCTCCCCTTTGATGATTGTAAAGAAGCCTTAGCAGGAATCTTGGTGTGCCTAAGTAACCCCCAATGCCAGAGAATGAGTACCCAAATTAAAATGACTTCAACAGTTTACATTTTAAAATGCCATATAATTGCTGACAATGGTTCATGGTAGAGGTATCTATAGAAATTTTTGAGATCTTGTATATAAACATCAAAAGGAAAATAGGAGCTGTTTCTTTGATTCTCACTATGCAATTTTTAAGAAATGCTTTCATATTTCATTCAACTCTTTCTTCCCTTTTTCCTCTTTCTCACTGGTTCTGAAAAATAAGTGTATCCATAAGTATGCAGGCTGTAGAAAGCTGACTCTTTCTATATCTAATAAAAACCTTGGGGAGTAATTGAAATAACTTGGCTCCGGTAGTCAGGTTACATGCTGCATAATATCAAAGGAAAAACCCATATTGAGGAAAGTAGCAGAAAACAGGAAGAGGAGCTGGAGAATAAAGCCAGAACATTAAATAATGAGTAACTATGAGAAACTTTAAAATTTTTTAAAAAAATTACATCCTTAGAAAAATAGTCAAGAAGCATTTTCAAAGAACTTATACTAGACAGAGTGTATGCTCTGTGTATTTCTAAGGATTGTGAATTTAAAGAAAAGAAAGGAAATACCACCCCCCCATCCTGCAACTCCACCCCAGCATCTATTCATTAGATAAAAGTCTGACAGAAGCCATGGGTTTCAATCAAATTTTGACACGCGTTTTTTTTATGATTAGGCTCTCCTCCCATATCCTTTCTCTCTTTTTATCTCCACAATCTGAATTTTAAAGAAATGCTGTCAAGACAGTGTACCACAAAAGGAGAGATGTCGACCATAAATTGTACCAAGTACTTTTCAGAGAATTTTACTTTGGTCTTTTTGATTTTACAAAAGATGGCTGCATTCATTGTGGGTACAAAGTGATGTGGAGACGACATGCCTGGGTCTTGTGAGAGAGAGATGCTGGTGTTGCAGGCACACGGGGAGAGCACAGCTTCCAGCTTGTGTTTCTGGCCAAATTCTGTTCCTTATTCTGCAGCTAACATGTACCCTCAGCAGGGGACCTTGGACAAGTCCTTTATTTTGCTCGGTTTCCTTCTAGATTTTTATTGTTGTTGTTGTTATTTCTATATAAAACCAAAATCTTGGGGAAACAGGTTAAAAAAAAAAAAGAAAAAACAATCACCCATAATTTATCAAACATTATGATTTTGGTGTATTTTCTTATGTGCAGCTATTTGTTTTTCTTTTCTTTTAAAAATATAGTAGAAATTAAAGCAATATCCAATTTTACATCCTGAATTTTCTTTTGGCAGTGTTTTTCTTTCTAAATAAAAATATATGGGGACTTCCCTGTGGCCTAGTGGTTAAGAATCCACCTTGCAATGCAGGAGACATGGGTTCCATCCCTGGTCAGGGAACTAAGATCCCATGTGCCATGAGCAATTAAGCCTGTGAGCCAAAACTAGAGAGACTGCACACCAAAATGAAGATCCTGCATGAGACAAGGAAGATCCTAGGTGCTACAAATAAGACTCGAAGCAGTCAAATAAAATTTTTAAAAGTACAAATGGGAAGCAATGGCTTCCTAGTCGGTCTAAAAAAAATATATTGTTTTAAGGCTCATTTTCTAGAGCTGCATAATATTCCATGTCGGTATTTTTGTTCTTTGATTTTTACAGTCTCTGTTGACAGAACTTTTGACAACACTGGGGCTGTTTGAATATCTCACTGAAGGAAAAAGAGAGGTCAACAAGCGGCCAGTGTTCACTTTATGTCTATGATGATCCTTGGTCAGATTTATTGACAACTTCAATAAACTATTGAGCATGTCCATACACAGAGAGACAAAGCTGATCTCTTTCTGCAGGATAGTCTCAGATGATAGACTGGTGACTGTATTATCTTTGCTGGTGTCTCAGTGGAGTGAGACAAGCTGGGTACAAATTCTGGATCTGAACTTCTTATTGATGGGATCTGAACAAAATTTTGGCTTCTCTACACCTGTTTTCTCAGCTGTAACAATGTGGATATCATTCAGTTCAGTTCAGTTCAGTTGCTCAGTCGTGTCTGACTCTTTGCAACCCCATGAACTGCAGCATGCCAGGCCTCCCTGTCTATCACCAACTGCTGGATCCTACCCAAACTCATGTCCATTGAGTCGTTGATGCCATCCAACCATCTCATCATCTGTCGTCCCCTTCTCCTCCTGTCCTTAATCTTTCCCAGCATCCGGGTCTCTTCAAATGAGTCAGCTCTTTGCATCAGGTGGCCAAAGTTTCAGCTTCAACATCAGTCCTTCCAATGAACACCCAGGACTGATTTCCCTTAGGATGGACTGGTTGGATCTTCTTGCAGTCCAAGGGACTCTCAAGAGTCTTCTCCAATATCACAGTTCAAAAGCTTCAATTCTTTGGCGCTCAGCTTTCTTTATAGTCCAACTCTCACATCCATACATGACTACCATAGCCTTGACTAGACGGACCTTTGTTGGCAAAGTAATGTCTCTGCTTTTTAATATGCTGTCTAGGTTGGTCATAACTTTTCTTCCAAGGAGTAAGCGTCTTTTAATTTCATGGCTGCAGTCACCATCTGCAGTGATTTTGGAGCCCCAGAAAATAAAGTCTGCCACTGTTTCCACTATTTCCTCATCTATTTACCATGATCTTAGTTTTTTGAATGTTGAGTTTTAAGCCAACTTTTTCACTCTCCTCTTTCACTTTCATCAAGAGGCTCTTTAGTTTTTCTTAAGTTTCTACTATAAGGGTGGTGTCATCTGCGTATCTGAGGTTATTAATATTTCTCCCAGCAATCTTGATTCCAGCTTGTGCTTCTTCCAGCCCAGTATTTCTCATGATGTACTCTGCATATAAGTTAAATAAACAGGGTGACAATATACAGCCTTGACGTACTTCTTTCCCTATTTGGAACCAGTCTGTTGTTCCATGTCCAGTTCTAATTGTTGCTTCCTGAACTGCATACAGGTTTCTCAAGAGATAGGTCAGGTGGTCTGGTATTCCCATCTCCCATAGAATTTTCCGGTTTATTGGGATCCACACAGTCAAAGGCTTTGGCATAGTCAATAAAGCAGAAATAGGTGTTTTTCTGGAATTCTCTTGCTTTTTCAATGATCTAGTGGATGTTGGCAATTTAATCTCTGGTTCTTCTGCCTTTTGAGACAGACTTCCCTTGTGGCTCAGATGGTAAAGCGTCTGCCTGCAATACAGGAGACCCAGGTTTGATCCCTGGGTTGGGAAGATCTCCTGGAGAAGGAAATGGCAACCCACTCCAGGATTCCTGCCTGGAGAATCCCAGGGATGGAGAAGCCTGGTAGGCTACAGTCCATGGAGTCACAAAGAGTCAGACACGACTGAGCGACTTCACTTCACTTCCTCTGCCTTTGCTAAAACCAGCTTGAATATCTGAAAGTTCACGGTTCACGTATTGCTGAAGCCTGGCTTGGAGAATTTCAAGCATTACTTTACTAGTGTGTGAGATGAGTGCAACTGTGCAGTAGTTTGAGAATTCTTTGGCATTGCCTTTCATTGGGATTGGAATGAAAACTGACCTTTTCCAGTCCTACGGCCACTGCTGAGTTTTCCAAATTTGCTGACATATTGAGTTCAGCACTTTCACAGCTGATTTGAAATAGCTCAACTGGGATTCCATCACCTCCACTAGCTTTGTTCATAGTGATGCTTCCTAAGTCCTCCTTGACTTCACATTCCAGGAAGTCTAGCTCTAGGTGAGTGATCACACCATCGTGATTATCTGGGTCATGAAGATCTTTTTGGTACAGTTCTTCTGTGTATTCTTGCCACCTCTTCTTAATATCTTCTGCTTCTGTCAGGTCCAGGTGGATATCATTAAAGATCCTAAATTCTGAGAAATGTATTTTAACACATCTGATACTGGGTTGAGAGCTGTAATCTATATGTTGTTGTTTAGTCCCTAAGTCATGTTGAACTCTTTGTGACCCCTTATGGGCTATAGCCTGCCAGATTCCTCTGTTCATGGGATTTTCCAGGCAAGAATGCTGGAATGGTTTGCCATTTCCTTCTCCAGTGGAGCTTCCTGACCCAGGGATCGAACCTGCGCCTCCTGCATTGGCAGGCAGATTCTTTACCACTGAGCCACCAGGGAAGTCTCTGTCATTTTCACCACCTTAACACTCTACAGAGCTAACACAATCAGTGGTATCTTAGAATTGAAGAAATACAATGTGATGTGAAATAATATAGTATAATATGTTATATATAGCAAATACTTGCAAGAATAATTAAGTGAAATATTTTACATAAATTGTTATTAGCATTCGGTAAGAGATTAACACCAGCTATTATTTCATCAGTAAGAAAAGAGCTATGTTGTCCTTACAACAGAACATTTGTTCTGTGTAGAATATATATTATAAAAATGTTATTTGTAGGTCATATACTTAGATAGAACTTGTACTGCTTGGGAAATTCTGTAATACTCTTGATTAGAGATGGCACAGGGATGGCAAATAGGTTTAACTTTCTGTGCCAAGTCTAATTTGTTGATGGTGTCTGTCAGATGAGCTGTACTGTGAGAATCATTGAGGTGGAATCTGAGTGCATCAGACAAGAGTGCCAAGGTGTATTAGGAATATTTTCCCCAGGCTTTGGAAGATGGAGTGGCAACACACACACTAAATGTTTGCCATCTTTCCATTATTGTCAGAAAACATTACTTGGCAGCTCATTAGGCAGTAGCCAGGCCATGGTGTCATTGGAAGGAATGATGTTGAAGCTGAAACTCCAGTACTTTGGCTACCTGATGCACAGAACTGACTCGTTGGAAAAGACCCTGATGCTGGGCAAGATTGAAGGCAGGAGGAGAAGGGGATGACAGAGGATGAGATGGTTGGATGCCATCACCATCTCAATGGACATTAGTCTGAGGAAGCTTTGGGAGTTGGTGATGGACAGGGACGCCTGAAGTGCTGCAGTTCAGCACCGTGTCTGGGTCACAAAGGGTTGGACATGAGTGAACGACTGAACTGAACTGAACTGAAGGCCACGGTTTATCAATCAGGAGTTTCGTCAAAATTGTGTGGCTACGGACTGAATCTGGGTCCAAGGTGGGAGGTGAGAACCACACAGGGAAGAAGCAAACCCAGAAGACACAGATGTCTGGGACACACGGGAGTGGATGGAGACCTGGAAGTCATGATGACACTCTGAAAACAGTTCCTTTTTTTTTTTTTTTAACTGTTTAAAGATAATTCTTTATTAGCATTTTGGTATATATTCTTACAGGCTTCTTCTACAATGCATACAGAATATAAACTAATAAGTTTATTACACATTATCTTATTAATAATCATGATTTATTTAGCATCCATCATTCTACTCAGAGTTCTAAGGGAAGCTCTACCCAGATTACTTGGGATCCTCAAAATTTGGAAATGTTTTGACTTTCTTGTTCATCTTCTTCTTATGTGCTCTATCAGTCTCATTCTTTTTTTTTTTTTAAGTTAATGGCTGCATATGTATTTTTCTTTTGTTTGTTTGTTTGTTTGTTTTTTACAATACTGTTTTGTCATACATTGACATGAATCCGCCACAGGTGTACATGAGTTCCCAATCCTGAACCCCCCTCCCACCTCCCACCCCATATCATCTCTCTGGATCATCCCCGTGCACCAGCCCCAAGCATCCTGTATCCTGTATCGAACATATACTGGCAATTCGTTTCTTACATGATAGTATACATGTTTCAATGTCATTCTCCCAAATCATCCCACCCTCTCCCTCTCCCATAGAGTCAAAAAGTCCGTTCTATACATCTGTGTCTCTTTTGCTGTCTTGCATACAAGGTCATCATTACCATCTTTCTAAATTCCATATATATGTGTTAGTATACTGTATTGGTGTTTTTCTTTCTGGCTTACTTCACTCTGTATAATCGGCTCCAGTTTCATCCATCTCATTAGAACTGATTCAAATGTATCCCTTTTAATGGCTGAGTAATACTCCATTGTATATATGTACCACAGCTTTCTTATCCATTCATCTGCTGGTGGACATCTAGGTTGCTTCCATGTCCTGGCTATTATAAACAGTGCTGCGATGAACATTGGGGTACATGTGTCTCTTTCAATTCTGGTTCCCTTGGTGTGTATGCCCAGCAGTGGGATTGCTGGGTCATAAGGCAGTTCTATTTGCAATTTTTTAAGGAATCTCCACACTGTTCTCCATAGTGGCTGTACTAGTTTGCATTTCTACCAACAGTGTAAGAGGGTTCCCTTTTCTCCACACCCTCTTTAGCATTTATTGCTTGTAGACTTTTTGATTACAGCCCTTCTGACTGGTGTGAAATGGTACCACATTGTGGTCTTGATTTGCATTTCTCTGATAATGAGTGATGTTGAGCGTCTTTTCAAACACATGAAAACAGTTCATTTTTAAAATGGCTTTGGGGGATTTCAGCCACAAACTCTTAGCTGTTTTTCTTAAAACCCCAAGCCGAGTAGAAATGTGGGTGATGCTGCACCGTAGGGAAAGCAGAGTCTTTGCAATGACCTGGATTTCAATCAGCCCTTGTTCTGCTAATGCTCGCTTAGTTCTGGCTTCCTGAACCTTGATGTCCTCACTTTGGCCTTTCTAGAACTTTGCTGTTGGATGACTGAGAGGCCCTTGTAGTCTCTGCCTTGACTGCATCTTGTCTCTTTCTCTTGTGCTGTGGGTGAAAGTCTTTGAACCCAAGGCCCCCTCTCAGAAAAGGCAATGGTATTAGAAAGGGAATTTGTTCATCTTAGTCTTGTTATCTAATTCTCTGCTTTTGGGTACTTATGAAATAAAACCAATTATTACGGGCACATTGGTGAAGATTTAAATGGAACACTACATACCATTTTTTGAAATATTCTGATAGTCCCTGTGATTGCAGCGGTTTCTTTTCCGTAAACGAAGGTAAATAGAATTTTCTTTAATTCTGAAACAAACATATATGTGTATATTTAATTTCAGGACATTTACATGATTGAGTTCAAAGAAGCATGTTTTTATTGTGATTTTTTTTAAATGTGAAAATGAACTCAGAAAATCAAATCTCTGCAGACACATTTTCTCTAAATTGTCAATACATTACTAGGAATTGTTACAAGAACAGTTCTACAAAATGGGTTGCATTGATGTGATAAGTTCAAACTTCTTTTTTTTAATGACGACTTCCAATCATCCCTTTCTAACCTTTCAACCAAGAGCTGTTTCAAATCTCTTGAGGAATTGATCATTTTTACCAGCTAGATTATTTTAAACCTGACCATGTTTCCTTTCTGCTTTTGGTTGTTGTGAAGCTCTGACAGACACTCTTGTCTTTCAGATTCCTTTCTTTCCCTTCTTCCATTTTACTTTTCAATTTATTTTAATTTAATTAAAAAAAATTTTTTTTGGCTGTGCCATGTGGTACATGGGATCCCAGTTCCCCAACCAGGGGTCAAACCTGTGTCCCGTACATTGGGAGCAGGGAGTCTTAACAGGCCCACCAGGGGAGTTCCCCCCACCTTCATCCGTTTTAATAGAAATTTTAGTAGGACACATGTCTGCCCCCCTAGCGATGATGGCTTTACCCATCTTTACCTGCAGCTAGGAGCGGCCACCTCACTAAACTTTGGACCATGAGTGGAATTCTCCAGTGATGGCTTCTGGGAATGCATCTCAGGAAACAACTGTCTGGTGACCTTGCTCAGTCCTTTTTCTCCATTCTGCTGCCAACAATAGGATGGCTGCCATTTTGGACTATGGGGATAAGTTCTACACTGAGAAGGCAGAGGGGTGAGAATTGAGCTCCCATATCAGACCTGGACTGCATATGTGAGAGAAATAAACTCCTTTGTTATCTTATTTAAATTCTCAGACATTGAGTTTTTCTGTTACTTATAGCTGAATCTATTGGGTTAGCCAAAGAGTTTGTTTGGGTTTTCCCATAATCTCTTACTTAACATTCAGTAATACTAATGGACACAGATCTTAGAGAGGAATTTTCAACCAGTAGCAGGCTATAACTGCACATGTTTTAAATTACTTCCTTGGCTCCTCTTTGCCCCATCTTTGATTTTCTATCTTCTTTTGCCAAATTCTAATATAATTTAAATGCAATTTAATGTTATGTTCTCCATACTTTCATAGGCTTCCTAAAATCCTTTTTGAAACCAGGCCAGGTATAAACTAAGGAATAATAATTAAACTCAGACATTTTCAATTATCTTCTCAAGTGTATTTTATCT
This sequence comes from Ovis canadensis, assembly GCF_042477335.2. NCBI lineage: Eukaryota > Metazoa > Chordata > Mammalia > Artiodactyla > Bovidae > Ovis > Ovis canadensis. The sequence goes on along the minus strand of NC_091248.1, from coordinate 75,602,094 downwards.
TCTCTTCATAAAAATAGACTTCCTATCTCACAACCTTACATAAATCATTATTTATTTTTAAGTGTTATATAAATTTCACTCATTGTATTAGAGTGCTTACCAACTGTCTCAGTGCTTCAGACAGGTAAGCATGTATCAGGTTTGGGATACACATTTGTATCCCAAGTGTGTACATATTTGGAATGCACTGCAAGTAGTGTTCTTTCTGAAGTCTAAGAGAACTAATGATAATAGAAAACAAACTTGTGGTTACCAGAGGAGAAAAGGGAACAGGGGAATAAAATAGGGGTTTAGTATTAACACATACACACTACTGTATGAAAAATAGATAATGAAAAAGGACCTAGAGTACAGCCCAGGGGACCACACCCAATACACTTATTCAATATTCTGCAATAATTTATAAGGGAAAAGAATCTGAAAAATAATATGTATATATCTGAATAACTTTGCTATACACGTGAAGTTAATACAACATTGTAATCAACTATACTTCACTTCCCTGGTGGCTCAGACTGTAAAACGTCTGTCTACAATGTGGGAGACCTGGTTTCAATCCCTGGGTCGGGAAGCTCCCTGGAGAAGGAAAAGGCAACCCACTCCTGTACTCTTGCCTAGAAAATCCCATGGATGGAGGAGCCTGGTGTCCATGGGGTCGCAAAGAGTAGGACATGACTGAGCGATTTCAATTTCACTTTCATACTTCAATAAAGTATGTAAAACTCCAAATCCGCACCCCACCCCACTCCCTAAATCTTAATGGCCTGTACGTGTCAGTCCTGTTCTACTCTTTGCAATCCCATAGATTATAGCCCGCCAGGCTTCTCTGTCCATGGGGATTCTCCAGGCAAGAATATTGGAGTGGATTGCCATGCCCTCCCTCCAGTGGATTTTCTTGACCAGGGTTTCCTGGTTGATCAAGGATTTCCTGCATTGCAGGCGGATTCTTTACCATCTGAGCCACCAGGGAAGCCCCGAATTATAATAATATTTCTTAATGTTAATAGAAGACCAAGGTCTCTGAGCAATAATTTAATTATAGGATTTTTGCTCTGTGGTAGAGTTTTGAGGTAAGTGACTTATTTTACTTTTTAATATCAAAGCGACCCAGGCATATACTTTTCAAAATCAATTTATTTTACCTGAGTGATGTTTATTGACCTTATTATGTTCTATGTTCTGTATGTTCTACAATTGCACTCATCTCACATGCTAGTAAAGTAACACTCAAAATTCTCCAAGCCAGGCTTCAGCAATACCTGAACTGTGAACTTTCAGACATTCAAGCTGGTTTTAGAAAAGGCAGAGGAACCAGAGATCAAATGCCAACATCCACTGGATCATCGAAAAATCAAGAGAGTTCCAGAAAAACATCTATTTCTGCTTTATTGACTATGCCAAAGCCTTTGACTGATCACAATAAACTGTGGAAAATTCTGAAAGAGATGGGAATACCAGACCACCTGACCTGCCTCTTGAGAAACCTATATGCAGGTCAGGAAGCAACAGTTAGAACTGGACATGGAACAACACACTGGTTCCAAATAGGAAAAGGAGTATGTCAAGGCTATATATTGTCACCCTGCTTATTTAACTTATATGCAGAGTACATCATGAGAAACGCTGGACTGGAAGAAGCACATGCTGGAATTAAGACTGCCGGGAGAAATATCAATAACCTCAGATATGCAGATGACACCACCCTTATGGCAGAAAGTGAAGAACTAAAGAGCCTCTTGATGAAAGTGAAAGAGGAGAGTGAAAAAGTTGGCTTAAAGCTCAACATTCAGAAAGCTAAGTTCATGGCATCTGGTCCCATCACTTCATGGGAAGTAGATGGAGAAACAGTGGAAACAGTGTCAGACTTTATTTTTGGGGCTCCAAAATCACTGCAGATGGTGACTGCAGCCATGAAATTAAAAGATGCTTACTCCTTGGAAGAAAAGTTATGACCAAGCTAAATAACATATTAAAAAGCAGAGACATAACTTTGCCAACAAAGGTCCGTCTAGTCAAGGCTATGGTTTTTCCAGTGGTCACGTATGAATGTGAGAGTTGGGCTGTGAAGAAAGCTAAGCGCTAGAAAATTAATGCTTTTGAAGTGTGGTGTTAGAGAAGACTCTTGAGAGTCCTTTGGACTGCAAGGAGATCCAACCAGTCCATTCTAAAGGAGATCAGTCCTGGGTATTCATTGGAAGGACTGATGCTGAAGCTGAAACTCCAATACTTTGGCCACCTCATGCGAAGAGTTGACTCATTGGAAAAGACTCTGATGCTGGGAGGGATGGGGGCAGGAGGAGAAGGGGACGACAGAGGATGAGATGGCTGGATGGCATCACCAACTCGATGGACATGAGTTTGAGTGAACTCCGGGAGTTGGTGATGAACGGGGAGGCCTGGCGTGCTGCGATTCATGGGGTCGCAAAGAGTCAGACATAACTGAGCGACTGAACTGAACTAATTATGTTCTATGCACTGTTCTAGGCATCTGGATTATACTGGCAAGTGAAAAAGACAAAGACCTCTGCCCCTCTATCACTGACATCCTGGGAGGGGAAAAAACCCCCCACTAAACATCATGCATAAGCAAATTACAGAGGATGCTAGAAGACAGTAATTGCTATTATAAAAAAAGAGGAGACATGGGAACTAGGATCAGAGTTGTCAGAGCAAGAACTATTGAAAAAGTGAATGTGAGCAAAGACTTGAAGTTGTGGAACAAAATAGTTGAATTATTTATGTCTACAAGCCTTGCAGTGATACACAGCAATCTCACATTCCTCATCCTGCCTGTTTCTCCATTTTGAGAGGCAATTAATTTCAACCTTATTTGGCTGAGCCTTTAAAATATTTTTTAAATTATTTATTTAGTTTTGGTTGCACTGGGTCTTTGTAACTGTGTTCAGACTTTCCCTAGTTGCAGCCAGTGGGGCCTACTCTTTGCTGTGGAGCAGAGGCTCTAGGCACATGAGCTTCAGTAGTTTTGGCTCCGCGGGCTCTGTAGTTGTGGCACAGAGGCTTAGTTGCTCCATGACATGTGGAATCTTCCCAGAAGAGGGATTGAACCCATGTGGCCTGCACTGGCAGGTGGATTCTTTTCCACTGTACCACCAGGGAAGTCCCTGGCTGAGTATTTCTGTATTTTCTTCCTTATTTCTAAATAAAATACTTCCAAGGCTACTCCTTGACTTATAGTCTTTGGCATTATCTACTCACATCCCACTATCAAGAAGCTTCAGCTATTTACAGCGGATCTATGGTTGCTTTTTCTTCTCTTCACAGCTCTTTTATTTCCCTGGAGTTAATAGCTGCTTTTGTTTCTCTGCTTAATGTTCTGAAGTATTTAACATCAATTTACCCTTAAACCTTTTTATAAATATTTGATCTCCTTTCAATATGCTCTGATATATCATATAATTTAGTAATTGCATCTTCTTGTGGAATTCTCTCCTGAAACCTCTTGACCTGCTTAATCTGGACTTGTTACTCTGTCACCCTGGGGTGCAGCAGTGTCCTGGGAGCTCCCTTCTTCATCCTCCTGGAGGTTTTCTTCACCTCTTTCTGATTTATTGTATATCTCATTTCCTGGAAGGCCACATTTTTCTTATTTTTGATGAAGCATACTTTTAAATATTATGTTTGAAGGATGTGTGGGAAGTAAAATTATTATTAGCATTTGTATATCTGAAACTGTTTTTACTTTTTGACTTGGTGAGGTATAGGGTGGTGAGGTATTGTGTGTGAGGTGGAAGGTGGGCCCAGAATCACAGCCTGTCACACCATAAGTACAAACACAAATAGGGTTAAGAGGACTTAATGGGGAAAAAATCCAAATAGAGAAGAAGCAGAGTTCATTTGGTTTCTGAACTCTCATTATCTCATAAAAAGCTGTCTCCAACAGTATATAGCTAGACTAGCACATCTATATATTTTTAGAGAAAGACAACTCTTGAGTATATAAGTCATTACGTAATTGTAATAATAATAGATTTCTGGGATAGGTAATTGGTTTGTTAAAAAGGAGGAGTCCCTTGGCTTCTTGCTAAGCTACCAATAGGAAGAAAGAAATGGGCTTCTAGGACCATCAGAGTTTGCTCACTGGCCAATGTGGTGGATTTAAGAATGGCTTCATATCTTTGGCAATCCTACCCTTAAATCTTGGCTGTCGTGTTACTTCTTTTACCAATGAGATGTGGTGGAAGTGCACTCTGCCAGTTTTGGCTTGGCTTTTAAGACTCTTGGCAACTCTAGTCTCTTAGAGCCCTGGTCCACCATCTGAGAAGTCTATCTTTCTGGAGACATCATGAAAAAAAGCCTTATAGTGGAAGCAACCAAGATGTCCTTCAATAGGTGAATAGACAAATGAACCAGGTCTATCCGTACAATAGACTATTAGTCACAGTACAAAGAAGTGAGCTATCATGGCATGAAAAGCCAGAGATAACTTAAGTGCATACTGCAGAGTAAGAGAAGCCAATCTGAAAAGGCTACATATTGCGTAATTCCAACTACGTGACATTCTGGAAAAGGCAAAATATGGAGACAGTAAAAAAAAAAAAAAAAAGGTGGTTTCCAGGGGTTATGAGGAGAGAGGGGAAGATTAACAGGTAGAGCACAGGGGCTTTTTAGGGCTGTGAAACTAGTCTGTATAATATTGTAATGGTGAATATATGTCATTACACATTTGTCAAAACTCATAGAAAGCACAGCACAAAGAGAAAACCCTAATATGAACTATGGACTTCAGTTAATAATACTGTATCAATGTTGACTCTTCATTTATAACAAATGTACCATACTAATGCAAGTTGTTAATAATAGGGGGAATTGAGAAGATGAGGCATACATGGGAACTCTCAGTACTTTCTGCTCAATTTTTTCTGTAAACCTAAAATTGCTCAAAAAATTAAAATCTATTAAAAAAAAAAAAAAGCCCTACCTGGAAAGGAAGAGAGGCCCAGCTATATCCAGCTTTCTGGTCACCCCTTCTCAGGCACTCCTTTACATGAATGAAGCCATCTTGGACCCTCCAGCCCAGCACCAAGTGAATACCGTCAAGTGTCTTTGGTGAGTGCCACATGGAGAGGAAGAATTGGCCAGTCAAACTCTGCCTGAATTCCTGAATTTCTCACAGTGCCAAACTGTGGGATATAATAATGACTTGTTTTAAGCCACTGAAGTTCGGAGTACTTTGTTACACAACAACACATACCCAGAAAGGATGCGTATAGAATTCTAGGTTAATTTCATTTTCCCTCAGAAGTTTGAAGGAATCAGTTCATTGGCTCGTGGCCTCCTAGTGTTGTCTGAAGTTACTCTGTTACTCTCAATCCTTTAAGAATCTGGGTAACGTCCATTCTAAGTGTTCTGAAGCATCATGATGATAGGCTTGGCATGGTTTTATTTTCATTCAGTGTTAGACATTTGATGGACCCTTTCAACCTGGAAATTCATGTCACTCAGTTCTGAGATATGTTCTTGAATTATTCCACTGATGATTTTTTTCCTTTCTTAGAACTCCTGTTATTTAGGTATCGGGTCACCTAGTCTGGTTCTCTGATTTTTCCTAGTTTTTCTGTCCTATTTTGTATCTCTTCGTCTTCTATTCTATTTTCTGGATAATATCCTCAACTTGATTTTTTTCAATACATCTATGAAAATCTTGAGAGTCCCTTTGACTGCAAGGAGATCCAACCAGTCCATTTTGAAGGAGACCAGCCCTGGGATTTCTTTGGAGGAAATGATGCTGAAGCTGAAACTCCAGTACTTTGGCCGCCTCATGCAAAGAGTTGACTCATTGAAAAAGACTCTGATGCTGCGAGGGATTGGGGGCAGGAGGAGAAGGGGATGACAGAGGATGAGATGGCTGGATGGCATCACTGACTCGATGGACATGAGTCTGAGTGAACTCCGGGAGATGGTGATGGACAGGGAGGCCTGGAGTGCTGCGATTCATGGGGTCGCAAAGAGTCGGACATGACTGAGCAACTGAACTGAACTGAACTGATGAAAATCTTCCTATGTCACTGGTATAATTTATCTTTTTTTGTTACCTGAATTAATATCTCCTCTTGTCTTTTTGAAGATATTCACTTAAATTACTTTTATAAGTGGGATATTGTTGTTGCTGTTCAGTCACCAAATCAGGTCTGACTCTAATTAGAGTTAAAAATTGTTTTTTTGGAACATAGTTTCTGTCTTCTTGAAGTTATTTTTTTCTTTATGTTGTTTTTTACATTTGAAGTTTTTCTAATATATCTGATGATCTTGGGTTGTTGGCTTATGTTTAAAAGTGGAAGTTAGTTGAAATCTTAAAAGTGGATTGGAAAGTAGGCCTTCTGGGTGTGGCTTGCTATCTATGGTCCTTGCCAGTGGGTGAAGTGGCTGGGTCTTTCTCAAGGAACCACTGCTGTCAGAGTCTTGGGGGCTCCTTCCTCTTGGGATGTGCAGGTTCCCCAGAGAAGGGTCTTCTAGTCTCTGGGTTGCCAGCTTTCTGGGGCTAGCAGTGGGTAGACCTTAGATTCAGCATGCTTGTGTTTTCATAAGGTGTTCCTTACCACACTTTGTCTGGTGTCTCCCAGTCCAGAAGCTCTTGATCTTGGCATCCCCAGAGAATAAACCCTAGTCTCATTCAGAATAAGGGAAGGGACGCTTCTTATCTGAGGATCTTACTACTTCTTCAGTAATCTTCCAACTACCACTTGCTTTTAGCCTCACTTTCATTTCTAGAACTACTATATTTAGCCAGTTCCCAAGCCCTTTGGGATTCTGCAGTGTAGACTGATTTACTTCTCAGTCTTCCATCCTCCTAGCTTAGGAAGCAACTTTCCTGAATCGACTAAGTCAGTTACCACTTGTCCTTGTGTTTCTGGCTTTGAACATTTTGTGATCGGCTCTTTCTGTTCTCTTTGTCCTTGTGGACAAATTCATTTCCTGTCATTTTACTGGGGTTCCTCAGGGGAGAGAAGTAAATGCTTTGTTCAATCTGCTATTCTACCCAGAAGCCTGAAATGAATACTTTATCCACTGCACCATTTATGGCCTCTGCGTTGACTATTTTATTATATTTCAAAAAAGCAGATGGGAAATGCACATTAGATCTCAGTTCAATGCTAAAATAAGTTCACAGTCAATAAAGAGGGGTTATTTTCCTTTGGGAAAGTAATTGTTACCAATATTTAGCCAGAAATATATTTTTGACATCAAAAATAATTTCTAAAAATAGAATTTATATACTAAAATACTGTTTTGCTCTTGACCTGCTCATGGAGAGTAAATACTGTGGATATTAATAATATAGGTACAGTTCTAATTCTTTCATTACAGAAAGAATATAGACATCTTTACCAATAGCTGAGTAGTTCCATTACTATTTCTGACCACAATTACTATTTCTGAATTTTGGAGATGAGGTTTTGTACTAAGTACTAGAAACTATTTCACTTAATCAAATACACTATTTTCTTTCATCCTCATTCTCAATACATAATCTCCCTTATAAATTTTAGGAATTTAATTTCTCATGCAGTGCTCAGGGATTCTAAGAAGATAGAAGGATCAATACAATATGTTGAGAAGCCTGTAATACAATATTTGAGATGCCTACGAATTGAAAAGATTGCTTAATAGAAAGTTATTTATATACAGGGTCAGTGTAACTTGAATGAATAGGCTAAGCTGAGGATACCATCCATAGTAAGGTTAACTGTGATCACCATTCTAGTTTCACAACCCCCCCCCCCCCCCCATTTGCTCTCCCCTCTCTTCTTGGACTCAAGTTTCCCATATGATCTTTATTTCTCTATTTTTCCTCTGTTCTACCCAGTCCAACAGAGGAAAACCCAGTACAATGGGTTAGTAGAAGAGGTGACAGCTTCAGTTCTGCAATTGAGGAGTGCGGAGGAGGAGTGCGGAGAAGCTGTGCTTAAAAGTTTTTTTTTATACCTTCCACACTGTCTAAGATAGGCGTGTCCTTAACATCTAGAGTAGGCTTGAAAGTTCACCATATTAAAGTCCCAGTTTTATCAGCCCCATCTATTGTAGGGCCTGGGAAGTACAGCCATTTCACTGATACACTAGTCAGATTTTGATTTCTAATACCAACATCCAGAACAGATAAATCTCAGATCTACTAGTGGCTTTTCCCAACATGGGTCCAGAAAACACACAAAAACCCACTTTATCTAAGAACCGTCTAAGGACTACCACCCCTATTCCATTTCACTATGCCTGAAAGAAAAACACAACAAGAGAAAGAGTAAAACCAAGAATAAGCCTCAAGAATAATGCAGACAAATGGGTGGCTTTGAAACTGAAAAATGGTCACATCCTTTGTTGACTCAGAGCAGAACCCATTTGGAGAGAGGCAACAAAAACAGTTTCCCAAAGGGCTTAGCATATCAGAGGTTTTGGGGATAAACCAAGGATAATATTATTGAAGCAAGAGAGATGTATCAAATCCTTATGAAGATTCTGAATCTATTTCTGAACTCTCATCAGGAGCACAGTCAGTTTGGGTACAAATTCTGAGATACTATCAAGCTGAATATCAGGGAGTAAGTCTCACACAAAAACACTGGGGTTTGGAAGGCTAGCAATAGGGTGCTGCTGCTGCTGCCAAGTCGCCTCAATTGTGTCCGACTCTGCTAAGTCGCTTCAGTTGTGTCTGACTCTGCGTGACCCCAGAGACGGCAGCCCACCAGGCTCCCCCGTCCCTGGGATTCACCAGGCAAGAACACTGGAGTGGGTTGCCATTTCCTTCTCCAATGCATGAAAGTGAAAAGTGAAACTGAAGTCACTCAGTCGTGCCCGACTCTCAGTGACCCCATGGACTGCAGCCCACCAGGCTCCTCCATCCATGGGATTTTCCAGGCAAGAGTACTGGAGTGGGGTGCCATTGCCTTCTCTGAGCAACAGCGTGAGGGAGAGATAAATGGTAACATCTGATGTGAAGGATTAGGACAGGGGAGTATACAGGGATGAACGTGGATAATTTAGAGACTACACAGACTTTATTCAGGGACCTCTACGACTAGGAAGTTTTAAGAAAAGGGTGAATAATTTTCTTTCCAAGTGGTTGAAGGTCAGGCCAGCATGGGGCCAGGGAGATAGATTAAAGAATTTTTTAAATTCCTTCTAGTTCTTTGATACTAGCCACAGCCCAGAGCACTGTATAAGCCTTAATTCACTGCATCACAGAAGAACCAAGGTTTCAGCCTCAGAGAGAGATAAACATGTAGAATATGACTCATTGTGTATTCAGAGAGTCTGGCAATGGGCTAATTATGCAGGGGGAGTTTGCAGGGGTGAGGATGATTGCAGAGGAGGTCCTAGGAGTTCAGACTTGAAAAGATTAGCAAGACAGCATGATAGATTTTGAATCTGGAGTGGCAAAATAGTAAAGGGAAATAGACTTCATGGGCATCATGTTCAATAATTCATGAGCTGCTATCCTCACACGAAGCTTCTTACCTGTTAACTTTCCACTAAGATTCCTTTCTCTGACCTTCTCTGAGCTGGCAGCATTATAACTCTCTCCATCCTTATGTTTGCAGCCTCAGATATGACTCTGGGCCACTGTATCAGGGTAAACATTAAACTGTGATAAAACTGGGGGATTTAAGCCTGTGGATATTTATAAGTCCGAAAAGATCACTTGTGGCATAGAAGAAGATTGTTTTAGTAATCTCAACAGTGTTTCTCAAAGGATGCTCTGTACAACACTAGTTTCTTGAGATGTATCTTTCTCATAAAACATACACACATTACATAGCTCTGTGGTCAAATTAGTTTAGGAAATGTGTCATATTATACCTTGGAGCTAAGCAAAGCTTTTGGGGCTTATTGAAGGCTCTGATAAACCTTACACTGATTAAACTTGTTTTCCTTTATTTAAATCAGCATTTCCAAAACTTATTTGACCTAGGAGTCTTCTTAAAAATGTGTATAATACCTTTTAACATCTTGTGGAACTAGTGCTTCACAGAACAGGTTTTGAAGAACATTGATGAATTATCTCTGTGATCTATATTTGAGCATTATGGCATGGCCTAAAATCTCAAGTTCAGTCAGCTACAAGAATCCTACTAGAAAAATTTGGAGGTTGTACATATACTTTGATCAATCTAGACTGCAGTCAAATTATATCATTCCAGACAAAAATTCACATCAATGGTTAATTTCTTCAAATAGCAGATCTTTCCTTTGTTTTATTCTTTCTACTTGACTACTGAATGGATAATTTTACTTTAAACTTATTTTCTCCAATTTGTTGACTGCAGTTATTTTAATATTGTGATGACTTTTTGCTAATTTCTTGTAGAACATATTTATTTTAGAACACACTTAGAAATCCAAGGGCTTAAGTTACACTGATTTATTTTTATATGCATCCCGTTATGCAGCTGGTGATTCAATTCATGCTGTTTATACTCCTCCTCCCTTGTCCCTGGCGTTTTCCCTAAAATGTTAACTCCTGCAAATCTGATTTGATTTAGGCAATCTGAGAAATTGCAAGGGAAGGAGGTTTGTAGATTGTACCACACTCTGCAAATGTAAAGTAATGTCATTATGAACTTACTCAGTGATTCTTATTACTGAATACCAACCACAGCGCCACACAAGGTGCCAGGGGTTCGGGCTTCAGAGAGAAGCAAGCCTGATCCCTGTACTGGAGATGCAGAGTCTGGTGTGGGGTGGGTGGAGTGGTGAGACAGTGAGTAAACGCTTATGACAAGTGAGATGATATTGGTATTGAAAGAGCAAAACAGGAGCACAGGAGAGAATCACAGAGTCAGATGGGGGTTAGTATGAAGATGCTGTCCAAGGAACTGACTCCTAACTTTGGTTGGTGAAGTACGAACGAGAGTAACTAGATACGACAAAGATGAGGCTTAAATGCCTATGAAAAATATTCAAACTCACCCGTAACCAAGAGGTTACGTATGAGAACATATGTAATAAAATACAATGCAATAATAAAACAATATGCAATAAAATACTTTTTGTTAGATTGGAAAAAATTAAGAAAATGGGCAATATTCAGTATTGACAAAGGTGTGGGGCAACAAGTATTCTTATGCAATATTTTGGGGAATGTAAATTGGTGCAGCCCTTTTGGAAAGATTATAATAAATTAAAAATGTATACCTTCTGACCCAGCAACCTATTTCCTAAGGACATTCTCACATGTAGTCATAAAGAGAACCACAGGAAATTCATTAGAGAACTAACGAAATTTGTGAGGACTTGGAATTAAGTTGACTGACCGTCAACAGGAGAATGAAACAACCATACTATGAAATATCATGCAGAACTGCATCAGAATGGAAAATGCTTCAGGAAGGATTATGGAAGCATTAACTGATAGTCTGTTATGCACAGTATGATGTCATTTATGCGAAAACCCCAACAAAGCATTTATTTCTTTATGTACAAATACATAGAAAGAGTCTGTTAGGGAACCACACTAAATTGATAACAGGGCTTTCTTCTGGGAATGGGAATGAAATTAGGGGAGGGCTTTGATTTTGTTATTACATACCTCAGTATTTTTTGTAAAATAAAAATGTGTTCATGGTTTGAATAAATAAATTAAAAAATAAGTAGGGTTAAAGGGGACGTTGTCTCAGCGCAGAGAGTGGTCAGTACAAGGCAGGAAGAGTCCTGGGCTAGGAGTCAGTCTCCTCAGATGGCCCTTCCTGCCCCATGCCGTGCCTCCAGCGCCTGCACTCCATCCTTCCTGCCTTGTCTCATAGCTGTTCCCACCTCTGTCTGCCTTTCTCCCTCTTTTGGCTCTTTCTGTCTCTACAAGCATGTGGTAGGATTTCTCATCTAAAAATGTCTCTCTTATCTCTTATTTCCTATGAGCTATCACCTCACTTCTCTGCTCCCTTTGATAGTAAAACCTGTTTAGAGTCGTGTATGTTCACCTGCATTTACTTCCTTACAACCTGAACCTATTCTCTCCGATCAGACTTCCATCTCTGCCCCACGAAATGTGTCTGGTCAGAGTGTCACCAAGATCACCATCTGGACACTCAGTGGTTCTTCTCAGGGCTCATCTTCCTCTCCTTCTCCCACCATCTAGCTTCTGGGCACTTCTCCTTTGGATATACTTTCTTCACTTGGCATCCAGAACACTAACTGTTTCTGTTTAACCACCTTTTAGGGTGGTTCCTTCTCTTCCCTAACCTCTACATGTGGCATCCCCAAGCCACTGTCTTCAGGCACATTTCTTTTTCACACTCATTCCCTGTAATAACAGGTCTCAAATTTTTGCTCTCAGGACCACTTTATGTTCTTCAAATTATTGAGGAAATCAGAGAGCTTTTGTTTATGTGAGTTATAGCTGTCAATATTTATATACTGGAAATTAAAACTTAGAAATTTAAAAGATAGTGTAATTATTCATTATTTAAAATAAAAAAATCCATTACATATTAACATAAGTGAAACATTTGTTTTCTAAGAACATTTTTTTTCCAACTCCTCCCCCAATTAGTGGGAAGAAAGGTATCATTTTACCATTTGGCTAATGTCTTTAATGTCTGACAATAGAAGACAACAGGGTTCTCAAATCTGCTTCCGCATTTGTTTGTTGCGATGTGTTCTTTTAAGGGAACTATATGAAGGAAAGCTTGTTTTAAATATACATTTAGGTGGAAAAGGGAGTAAAATTTTAATATCCTTTTTAGATAACAATCAATTGCCTTCTTTGATTCTATACCAAAACTCAGCAAGTAGTTATCTCTTAAAAGGCTGATTAATTGCCATCAGTTCAGTTCAGTTCAGTCGCTCAGTCGTGTCCGACTGTTTGCGACCCCATGAATCACAGCACGCAGGCCTCCCTGTCCATCACCAACTCCCAGAGTTCACTCAGACTCACATCCATCGAGTCAGTGATGCCATCCAGCCATCTCATCCTCTGTCGTCCCCTTTTCATCCTGCCCCCAACCCCTCCCAGCATCAGACTCTTTTCCAATGAGTCAGCTCTTCGCATGAGGTGGCCAAAGTGCTGGAGTTTCAGCTTTAGCATCAGTCCTTCCAAAGAAATCCCAGGGGTGATCTCCTTCAGAATGGACTGGCTGGATATCCTTGCAGTCCAGGGGACTCTCAAGAGTCTTCTCCAACACCACAGTTCAAAAGCATCAGTTCTTCGGTGCTCAGCTTTCCTCACAGTCCAACTCTCATGTCCATACATGACTACTGGAAAAACCATAGCCTTGACTAGACGGACCTTTGTTGGCAAAGTAACATCTCTGCTTTTGAATATGCTATCTAGGTTGGTCATAACTTTTCTTCCAAGGAGTAAACGTCTTTAAGTTTCATGGCTGCAGTCACCAGCTGCAGTGATTTTGGAGCCCCAAAAATAAAGTCTGCCATTGTTTCCACTGTTTCCCCATCTATTTCCTATGAAGTGATAAGACTAGATGCCATGATCTTATTTTTCTGAATGTTGAGCTTTAAGCCAACTTTTTCACTCTCCTCTTTCAGTTTCATCAAGAGGCTCTTTAGTTCCTCTTCACTTTCTGCCATAAGGGTGGTGTCATCTGCATATCTGAGGTTATTTCTCCCGGCAATCTTAATTCCAGCTTTTGTTTCTTCCAGCCCAGCGTTTCTCATGATGTACTCTGCATATAAGTTAAATAAGCAGGGTGACAATATACAGCTTTGACGTACTCCTTTTCCTATTTGGAACCAGTCTGTTGTTCCATGTCCAGTTCTAACTGTTGCTTCCTGACCTGCATATAGGTTTCTTAAGAGGCAGGTCAGGTGGTCTGGTATTCCCATCTCTTTCAGAATTCTCCCCAGTTTATTGTGATCAACACAGTCAGAGGCTTTGGCATAGTCAATAAAGCAGAAATAGATGTCTTTTTGCACTCTCTTGCTTTTTTGATAATCCAGTGGATGTTGGCAATTTGATCTCTGGTTCCTCTGCCTTTTCTAAAGCCAGCTTGAACATCTGGAAGTTCACAGTTCACATATTGCTGAAGCCTGGCTTGGAGAATTTTGAGCATTACTTTACTAGCGTGTGAGATGAGTGCAATTGTGCAGTAGTTTGAGCATTCTTTGGCTTTGCCTTTCTTTGGGATTGGAATGAAAACTGACCTTTTCCAGTCCTGTGGCCACTGCTGAGTTTTCCAAATTTGCTGGCATAGTTAGTGTAGCACTTTCACAGTATCATCTTTCAGGATTTGAAACAGCTCAACTGGAATTCCATCACCTCTACTAGCTTTGTTTGTAGTGATGCTTTGTAAGGCCCACTTGACTTCACATTCCAAGATGTCTGGCTCTAGGTGAGTGATCATACCATCGTGGTTATCTGAGTCGTGAAGATCTTTTTTGTACAGTTCTTCTGTGTATTCTTGCCACCATTAGTTGCCATATGGAATCTGAAATGGACTTTTTGCACCATGTTACATTCAAATGATCTAGCTTGACCTTTGAATGGCATGATTTCCTATATCAAACATTAGTCATTTAGAAAATATTGGTTCACTGAGTTATGCAGATATTCAAATGTTGATACAACTTATGATGTTGTTGTTCTTGTTCAGTCACTAAGTTACGTCTGATTCTTTGTGACCCTGTGGACTGCAGCATACCTGGCTTCCCTGTCTTTGACTATCTCCAGAGTTTGCTCAAGTTCATGTTCATTGAGTCAGTGATGCCATCCAACTATCTCATCTTCTGTCTCCCCCTTCTCTTCTTGCCCTCAGTCTTTCCCAACATCAGGGTCTTTTCCAAAGAGTCAGCTTTTCCCATCAAGTGGCCAAAGTATTGGGAGCTTCAGCTTCAGCATCAGTCCTTCCAATGAATATTCAGGGTTGATTTCCTTTAGGACTGACTGGTTTGATATCCTTGCTTTCCAAGGGACACTCAAGAGTCATCTCCAACACCACAATTCGAAAGCATCAATTCTTCAGGACTCAGCCTTCTTTATGGTCTAACTCTCACATCCACACACAACACCTTATGACACAATATTGAAAACTCATACTTGTTGCTAGCACCATGTATAGGACTCGGAGTAATAGGAAGTTGTCAAGTTCATAGCAGAAGATACAGTTTTTCAAAAATTCTAAATTTTCTCTGAAAGCTCAAATTTTATGATTGGCAACCAACACTGTCAATTGTTTCCCTTGAAGTGACAAGCTCATTTCATTCATTGTAGATATAATACCTGCCATATATCCAAGTCTAAATAACTACAATTTGTTTTCCAGTCTTTTTCAATAAAAGGGGTTCCATGAAAAACTGACTAATTCAGTTTTCAGCTCCCTCACACAAGTGCTTTTCTTTAGGCCAAACATCATGTTTTGTTATGCAGCAGAAGTGCTCTATGCATATTTCTGTTTCATCAGATGACATTCTTAAAAATCATGTACTTACTTTAATAAAATTAATATTTTTTTTTCCTATTTTATAGGCGACATTTTCAAGGGCAGATGTCCCCTCTCTTTTAATCTAGGAGGTGTGGAGGTGAAGGCCACTATGATCATTAATATGGCTTTAGTGCAATTTTGATTCATGCTAATATGTCAGCAGTTTTACTCACCATTGCTTTTTTACCTCAGTTAAATGGCTACACAGTGCAAAAGACAACTACTGTCTTAGCATTGTTGTGAAGATACTGTTCTTATCCTGTGGACCCCCTGAAAGGGTCTTAGAGACCCACCCTCAGAGGTCCATGGACCACACCTAGAAAATCCCTGATGGAGTCTATCTCCTACTCCAGCTGGCCTCGTCCAACCTCAGATTACCACCTCTCTGGCTAATTATTTGTTTTGCAAAGTATAATTATAAGACGGCTAATCATTTGCAATTTTTGAATAATGGATTTAATAAGGTTATTAAGCCCATTAGTGCCTCGTATGTACATGTCTTCTTCTTCTTTTTTTTCCAAACAGGAAATTAGGTTAGCAAATCTTAGCTTCAAATCCCATCTCTCCAATTTTATGTTTTTAATGCCCCAAGTGACTTGATTTGGAGTTATACATTGCTTTTCAAAATTGTTCTCTCATATAATGTCTATTGGATTGAAGAGAATAGATAACCTTTAACACTCAGATTCTAGGACACTTCTCATCAAAGATGTGTATTTAAATGTCCTTGAATAGCATTACTGTGCCATTTATAACAATGGCTTTGTCTATTTCTTTCTATGTGTTTGCCTTGTTTCTGGCCCAAATAGCAAATTTAAGTCAGAAGAAGAGGGAGCAACAGCTACTCTAGAAAATTCCATCTACTTTGCACCAATTTATGTTGGCCCACTGGTCTCACTCTTATCTCTCTAGCTTGATATGGTAACTTTGGTCATTGCTTTTGGCTCTTTTGGCTTTTGTGACTTTTAAAATTTATTTTTGGCTGTACTGGGTCTTCATTGCTGCGCTTGGGCTTCTCTAGTTTGGGCAGGCGGGGGTTACCCTCTAGCTGCTGTGTGGGGACTTCTCATTGTGGTGGTTTTTCTTGCAGAGCACAGGCTCCAGGGCATGCAGGCTTCAGTGGCTCATGGGCTTAGTCGCTCTGTGGCATGTGGGATCTTCCTGGCTCAGGGATTGAACCCATGTCTTCTGCATTGACAGATTCTTGTCCACTGAGCCACTAGGGAGGCCCTGGCTTTCATGACTTTTTAAGGCTAACAGCAGTTTCTTACTTTTTTTAAAAAAAGTTGTGATTGTTGCCTTGCTCTTCCTTCCAGCTGGTTCTGCCTCCCAGCTTTGAAGAACTTCTTTATCATTTAGCCCTGGCAGGCAGAACTTCTCTGACTTCTGGCCTCACTTTCAGAAGGGGAGTTGGTTAACCATAAATGCTCAGGTTAGATGTGTTGGGTTCAGGTGATTATTTCTGTTAAGGATTTGGAGTCACCCGTTTCCCTCTCTGGCTGTTGCTTGGAGGCAATAGTACGCATAAAAGATAATAATAGAGAACCACTTTAATTAATAGCTGGTCAAACACCTAATGCAGGGCTTACTACGCATGAGCTTGACTTCTGTTGCACTGTAACCCTGGCCCTACAGAAATTTGGTTCTTAGAACATTTCAGACTCTGACCCACAAAATTAGTCACGAGCCACAGTTAGCTAAGGGTTGGAAAAAAGCATAGGAGGTGGCAAGAAGGAGGAGCATCTCTCCCCAGCAGTTTTCCTAATGGTTCTAATGCAAGTAGCAGCTAAAGAAGGACACAGACTCAAAAGTCATGTTGCCCTAACAGCAACCAAACTTGAATAACAGAGAGAACTTCAGAGATCAGCAGGTGCAACTCCCCTTCATCACATAAATGAAGTCCAGGAATGCTAAATGTTCTACCTGCAGCCACACAGAACCAGCACTCTTTCATCTGTAAACACAGACTTCTTCCTACTCTACCATACGGACTCACAGTGCTCTGGAATTTTAGATGCTGCTTTTTCTGTTGACACACAGTACCATTTAAGTTAAAGATGTACAACATAATGATTTGACTTACATCTATCGTGAAACGATTATCACAATAACTTTGGTAAACATCTATCATCTCTATGTGCTCAGTTGCTTAGTCATTTTGGACTCTTTGCCTATGGACTGTAGCTGCCAGGCTCTCTGTCCATGGGATTTTCCAGGCAAGAATACTGGAGTGGGTTTCTATTTCCTCCTCCAGGGGATCTTCTTAGCCCATGGATCAAACCGATGTCTCCTGTGTCTCCTGCATTGGCAGGCAGATTCTTTACCACTGCACCAACCGAGAAGCGCCATCATCTCTTATAGATACAACATAAAATATTACTTTCCTTGTGATGAGAACACTTAGGGTTTACTGTCTTGACAACTGTCATATATAATGTATAATAGGTAACTCCAGTACTTTGGCCACCTCATGCGAAGAGTTGACTCATTGGAAAAGATGCTGGGAGGGATTGGGGGCAAAAGGAGAAGGGGATGACAGAGGATGAGATGGTTGGATGGCATTACCGACTCGATGGACATGAGTTTGTGTGAACTCCGGGAGTTGGTGATGGACAGGGAGGCCTGGCGTGCTGCTATTCATGGGGTCACAAAGAGTCGGACATGACTGAGCAACTGAACTGAACTGAACTGAGTGTTAATTATATTTATGATTTTGTATATTATGTCCCTAGTAATTATTTATCTTATAGCTGTAAGTTTGTACCTTTGTACCTTTTGACTGTTTTCATCCAATTCCTCCTCTTCCTATCCTCTGGTAACCACAAATCTGATCTTTTTCTATGAGTTTTTTTTGAAATATAATTGAATATAACACTGTGTTAGTTCCTGATACACAACATAGTGATTCAATATTTTTACGTATTTCTAAATGATCACCATAAGTCTAGTTACCATCTATCATCGTACAAAGTTATTATGTAATTATTGACTATATTTTCCTCACTGTACACTTCACTCCTGAGACTCACTTAGTTTGCACCTGGAAGTTTGTATCTCTTAATATCCCTCAGCTATTAATACATTGCTTTTAAGCAAGAAGTTCTTCCTTCCTGAAGTTTTGGTATTGTTTTATATCCTTCTATACGGGTTACTGGGCCTTGGCTTCTTTAACTGAAATAGGACTTTCCTGTTACATTAGTTGCATTTTAAAGTGTTCTGAACACAAATAACTATTTTTAATCTTTAAAAAATGGTTTTTTTCTTCTTGCTTCTAGAGTTCTCCCTGTTGTCAGGCTCCCAGCCCCTAAGCTGCCAGCCTCATTTTTTGTTTTTGCCTTCAACCTACTCAATTTCTTTCAGACAGCACATAGTTTTAAGGGATATTACTTTTTGAATTTTCTGAAGCCTGAGAGTCAAGAGAACAGATTTTATTAATGTTGATTCAACTGAGTGATGTAAAGATTTATAAAACTAAGTTGTTATGTTGTCTTTAAATGCATGCATGTAATTTCAATTAGAGTTACTTTCATCTCATAAAGGAGACATTACATTTTGAGTAGGTGGAGGGTTTGACAGAATAAAGAAAGGAAAACAACCATCTTCTCTTCCAAATGACAATTTTTTGCTTTCAAATGTACATGTTTTTGCTTTCAAAGGTACATTTTCAAAATAACACTGTGAACATCCAAAGGGTGAGGCAAGAGGCACTTTCCAGAGATCCAGTTGAATAGAGAAATCCATAAATTTCATCCCATATTGATAAGCATTTGGACCCAAAGGAACATTTGCTCAAAATGCCTGAGGCAGCTGCCACATCTCTCACAAACACTGCTTCTAAGTCAATGTTCTACTTATTCTTCTGGTTCTGCCAGAAGAGGATCCTCATTCTAATGCCAATCTCTCTTCAGTGATTTTTACACACTTCATAACTCTTTGTTCTTTAAAGGAGACTGGCCTAGCACAGGCTATCTGAAGGAATAATTTGCAATCCCTTCATGGATCCCAGCCTTGTCATCATTCAAAGGGGCTCACATAACTCAATGGAGCTATGAGCCATGATATGCAGGGCCACCCAAGGCTAAAGGTTCATAGTGAAGAGTTCTGACAAAATGGGTCCACCAGAGGAGGATATACCAACCCACTCCACTATGTTTTTGCCACGAGAACCCCATGAACAGTATGATTCTCAAAATCCTTCAAGCTAGGTTTGTTTCAGCAATACATGGACTGAAAACTTCCAGATGTACAAGCTATGTTTAGGAAAGGCAGAGGAGCCAGAGATCAAATTGCCAACATTTGTTGGATCATGGAGAAAGCAAGGGAATTCCAGAAAAACATCTCTTTCTGCTGCATTGATTACACTAAAGTCTTTGACTGTGTGTGTGAATCACAACAAACTGTGGAAAATTCTTAAAGAGATGGCAATACCAGACCACCTTCCCTGTCTCCTGAGAAACCGGTATGCGGGTCAAGAAGCAACAGTTAGAATCAGCCATGGAACAACTGATTGGTTCAAATTGGGAGAGGAAGACATCAAGGCTGTATATTGTAACCTTGCTTATTTAACTTAGATGCAGAGTACATCATGTAAAATGCTGGACTGGATGAATCACGGTTGGAATCAAGATTGCTGAGAGAAATATCAACAACCTCAGATATGCAGATGAAACCACCCTAATGGCAAAAAGTAAAGAAGGACTAAAGAGTCTCTTGATGAGGGTGAAAGGGGAGAGTGAAAAATCTGGCTTAAAACACAACAATAAAGAGACTAATGAAACGTTGTTACTGAACCACAAAAGACACTGGGATTCTTGGCATCCAGAGGAGAAGAATTCAATCTGGGGCCAGAGGCGAGGCTTGATTGCTCAGAGCTTTTGTGTAATAAAGTTTTATTAAAGTATATAAGAGATAGAGAAAGTTTCTGACATAGACATCAGAAGGGGCAGAAAGAGTGCCCCCTCACTAGTGTTAGCAATGGAGTTATATACTTTTTAATTAGTTATTACAGTGAATCAAAAGAATGTCTGGAGGTTATAAGTTCAGTTCAGTCGCTCAGTTGTGTCCGACTCTTTGCTAAGTCACTTCAGTCATGTTCAACTCTGTGCGACACCATAGACAGCAGCCCCCAAGACTCCCCCGTCCCTGGGATTCTCCAGGCAAGAACACTGGAGTGGGTTGCCATTTCCTTCTCCAATGCATGAAAATGAAAAGTGAAAGTGAAGTTGGTCAGTCGTGTCCGACTCTTCGCGACCCCATGGACTACAGCCAACCAGGCTCATCCGTCCATGGGATTTTCCAGGCAAGAGTACTGGAGTGGGTTGCCATTGCCTTCTCTGGTCCGACTCTTTGTGACCCCATGAATCGCAAAACGCCAGGCCTCCCTGTCCATCACCAACTCCCAGAGTTCACTCAGACTTATGTCCATTGAGTCAGTGATGCCATCCAGCCATCTTATCCTCTGTCGTCCCCTTCTCCTCCTGCCCTCAATCCCTCCCAGCATCAGTCTTTTCCAATGAGTCAACTCTTTGCATGAGGTGGCCAAAGTACTGGAGTTTCAGCTTTAGCATCATTCCTTCCAAAGAAATCCCAGGGTTGATCTCCTTCAGAATGGACTGGTTGGATCTCCTTGCAGTCCAAGGGACTCTCAAGAGTCTTCTCCAACACCACAGTTCAAAAGCATCAATTCTTCAGTGCTCAGCCTTCTTCACAGTCCAACTCTCATGTCCATACATGACCACTGGAAAAACCAATAGCCTTGACTAGACAGACCTTAGTCGGCAAAATAATGTCTCTGCTTTTGAATATGCTGTCTAGGTTGGTCATAACTTTTCTTCCAAGGAGTAAGCGTCTTTTAATTTCATGGCTCCAATCACCATCTGCAGTGATTTTGGAGCCCCCCCAAAATAAAGTCTGACACTGTTTCCACTGTTTCCCCATCTATTTCCCATGAAGTGATGGGACCAGATGCCATGATCTTATTTTTCTGAATGTTGAGCCTTAAGCCAACTTTTTTGCTTTCCTCTTTCACTTTCATCAAGAGGCTCTTTAGTTCTTCTTCACTTTCTGCTATAAGAGTGGTGACATCTGCATATTTGAGGTTATTGATATTTCTTCCATGCCCAAGGTAAGAGAAACCCAAGTAAGATGGTAGGTGTTGCAAGAGGGCATCAGAGGGCAGACACACTGAAACCATGCTCACAGAAAACTAGTCAATCTAATCACACTAGGACCATAGCCTTGTCTAAGTCAATGAAACTAAGCCATGCCCGCAGCACAACCCAAGCCGGGCGGGTCATGGTGGAGAGGTCTGACAGAATGTGGTCCACTGGAGAAGGGAATGGCAAACCACTTCAGTATTCTTGCCTTGAGAACCCCATGAACAGTATGAAAAGGCAAAATGATAGGATACTGAAAGAGGAATTCCCTAGGTCAGTAGGTGCCCAATATGCTACTGGAGATCAGTGGAAAAATAACTCCAGAAAGAATGAAAGGATGGAGCCAAAGCAAAAACAATACCCAGTTGTGGATGTAACTGGTGATAGAAGCAAGGTTTGATGCTGTAAAGAGCAATATCGCATAGGAATCTGGAATGTCAGGTCCATGAATCAAGGCAAATTGGTAGTGGTCAAACAAGAGATGGCAAGAGTGAACGTCAACATTCTAGGAATCAGCAAACTAAAATGGACTGGAATGGGTGAATTTAACTCAGATGACCATTATATCTATTACTGCGGGCAGGAAACCCTCAGAAGAAATGGAGTAGCCATCATGGTCAACAAGAGTCCAAAATGCAGTACTTGGATGCAATCTCAAAAAGGACAGAATGATCTCTGTTCATTTCCAAGGCAAACCATTCAATATCACAGTAATCCAAGTCTATGCCCCAACCAGCTATGCTGAAGAAGCTGAAGTTGAACAGTTCTATGAAGACCTACAAGACCTTTTAGAACTAACACCCAAAAAAGATGTCCTTTTCATTATAGGGGACTGGAATGCAAAAGTAGGAAGTCAAGAAACACCTGGAGTAACAGGCAAATTTGGCCTTGGAATGTGGAATGAAGCAGGGAAAAGACTAATAGAGTTTTGCCAAGAAAATGCACTGGTCATAGCAAACACCCTCTTCCAACAACACAGGAGAAGACTCTACACATGGACATCACCAGATGGTCAACACTGAAATCAGATTGATTATATTCTCTGCAGCAAAAGACGGAGAAGCTCTATACAATCAACAAAAACAAGACCAGGAGCTGACTGAGGCTCAGATCATGAACTCCTTATTACCAAATTCAGACTCAAATTGAAGAAAGTAGGGAAAACCACTAGACCATTCAGGTATGACCTAAATCAAATCCCTTATGATTATACAGTGGAAGTGAGAAATATATTTAAGGGCCTAGATCTGATAGATAGAATGCCTGATGAACTATGGAGGTTATAAAGACCTTACTAGACTCACGACCATAATTTACATTTTAAGATAACAGGATTAGCCAGGTTTTTTTTTTTTTTTTCCAGAAACTGTCTTCAAGCAAAATACATTATTGTTATATAATCCTAAGGAATGTAGAGGAAAAAAAAAGGTTTGTCCTTTCCTCCACCTTGAGAATTCCAGACCCCTCTTTCCTTGGGGACCCCCGGACTTCTTATCAACCTGCCTAGGAATTGACTCTCTCACTAAGATGATGGCATCTGGTCCCATCACTTCATGACAAATAGTGGAAGCAGTGACAGATTTTATTTTCTTGGGCACCAAAATCACCATCGATGATGACTATAGCCATGAAATTAAAAGATGCTTGCTCCTTGGAAGAAAAGCTATGACAGACTTAGGCAGTGTATTGAAAAGCAGAGACATCATTTTGCCAATGAAAGTACATACAGTCAAAGCAATGCTTTTTCTATTAGTCATGTACTCATAGCTGTGATTCATAAAGAAGACTGAGTGTCAAAGAACTGATGCTTTCGAATTATGGTACTGGAGAAGACTCTTGAGGATCCCTTAGACAGCAAGGATATCAAACCAGTCTATCCTAAAGGAAATCAACCCTGAATATTCTTTGGAAGGACTGATGCTGAAGCTGAAGTTCTAATATTTTGGCCACCTGATGTGAAAAGCCAACTCAATGGAGAAGACTCTGATGCTGGGAATGACTGAAGGCAAAAGGAGAAGGGGGCAGTAGAGGATAGAATGGCTAGATAGTGTCACTGACTCAGTGGACATACATTTGAGCAAAGTAGATAGTGGAGGACAGAAGAGCCTGGTGTGCTGCAGTTCATGGGGTCACAAAGAGTCAGATGTGACTTAGCTTTTAAACAACAACAAAAATAATTTGCATGACAGTATATGAGATGGTTTAACAGAAGCTACTGCTACAAGGGACATACTGAATGGTAACCCTGGGACCATCATGCTGCTATGTTTTTGCTTAATGGGGATCCACTGCAATTCTTATTCCAGATAGAGAATTCCCTTTTCTATCAAAAGGAGTTAAATATATTCTTTGTCATTGTAGCTATATGGTAGAGAACACAGAAACAGGTGGCAACTAGACACGAAGAGAAAGACAACCAGATAGCTTGAAGTGAAGTGAAGTCGCTCAGTCGTGTCTGACTCTTTGTGACCCCACGGACTGTAGCCTACCAGGCTTCTCTGTCCATGGGATTTTCCAGGCAAGAGTACTGGAGTGGGTTGCCATTTCCTTGGGCCCCCACAAATACAGAGAGAAAAAACCTCACAGGGCAGGTGGCCAACCAGCCAGGGTGTGCACCTTCTTGGAAATAAAGCTAATAAGGACAGTGCTTAGAGTCAACGTAGAGCAAGTTCTGTGAACAGAGTGTGTTTTGTAAATAGCAACATAGAGCCTAATACAAGAAGGTGCTAGGTCAGCATAGGCTAACTCAGGATAGAGATGATTTTCACATAAGCCACAGCTAGATGGTTCCTTCCTTTGTGTCATGCAGTCAGAATCTCTCTGCAAAGCCCTTATAAGAATTATAAGCCATTTGTGTCTGAAGACTCACAACTTTTTCTCTCCCTTTTACCTCTCTGACTTGCTAAGGAGGATCTGTCTGCCTGCTGGGTTCTGACAGGATGATGGGTGGAAACTGCAATAGGATTGGGAACTAGTGGGATTTCATATTGATCAGAGAGAAACCCCCTGGTCTGAGGACAGAATAGGTGCAGAAAGGAAGGGGGGCACTGGCTGTTCCCAGGCCCCGAGTCAACACCCAGGGACACAGAGCACGCTGGGTCTGTGTGACACTTAAGACTTGCCATGCGTCATCTATACTTTCAACTTCAGAGCATAAGGGCAAGAATGATTCTAGGACTTTGAGACTTGCCTATTATCTTTTAAAATGTTCATGTATGTATATGAGTATAAATAAGAAAGTAAACTTTGTCTCTTGAGTCAGAAAAATTCAGTGGTGTGCTAGAGTCTTTTTTATCAGAGGTCAGCTCTAGAGCCCCTGAGCAGGAGTGCTCTTTCCTTGCCAGCTCAGATAGAATTTAATTTGCATGATACTCCATCACAAGGCAGACCCTGTGTCAGTGGTGGGTTTGTTGTGTCACTTGTGTTCCGGAAGCAATTTCTAATGATTCTCATTTTAACATCTTGGGAACAAAGCCCATCTCCTATTGTTCCTTATATAGACACATTGACATGTTTGAGGGTGTGCAGACATACATACCTGCTGGTGGAGTACAGAAATCCAGTAGTACCTGATAGCTGGGGCCAATCAAGCTCGTTGGTAAGAGCTATTGGTAAATTGAAGAAGGATTTCTAAAGGAAAAACAAAGTAGTAGTTATCAAAATGGTCACTAGCTTTCAACAGGGAGTAAGGTTGTCTATTGCTCAGGCATTGCCCTCTGCCTCTCTCTCTCTCACTTTGTTAATCTCTTTAAGGGACTTTGCATTTAAAGCATATGCCTCTTAAGGTTAACCATCATCAGAAAATTCACAGAGATTAGCATCCACTTAAACTGGCTTCCATTCAGCTCCTGTGAAGGATGTAGAAGCATGGCATCTCATACTCATCCCTCATTTGAGAGAGATGCTTCAGCACATGGGTAAACTTTCAACTAGTTAATTTCTGAGATTTTCTCCATTTTTAAGGTGGGGTAATCAGAAAATTGGTCGTCTGAAAACTAATAATACTCAAGCCTCCAGCAAAAATGCCTTCCCTGAGTTCACAGCTATGCCTTCAGTTATTAGGATGGTGTCTCCTGACATCCTTGGGTGGGTGGGGGTTCTTAGACACCTTTGCAAAATCTTACGGTTCCTTTTCTCATGAAGATACACATATACTCAACATGGCTTGTGATTTTGAGGGGTTCACAGAACTCCTGCAACTCTTGCACAGCCTCCTGTTCAGGAACTCCTGACATGGAATTCTAATTCTAATTTAAATTAGAATTCCTTTGAACCACATTCTATGACTTGTGCAAAATCACAAAAGAAAAATGTTGCTAGCTATGTCTCCTGATTGTTCCTTAGTATAGATGATATCTGGGATAAACCCCTCCTCTGGTCTAATTCCTAGAAAAAGCTCATCTAGAATAATGTGTTTGGAAATAAACGATTTGGACGTTCAGACGATTTGGAAATAAACAGATTTAGCAAATAAAAATGCAAGTGCTCAGTTCAATTTAAATTCTATAAACAAAATGTGGTATACATATTCAGTAGTATACTACTGAATCTTAAAGCGAAAGTGAAAGTGTTAGTTGCTCAGTCTGACTGATGACCCCATGAACTGAAGCCTGCCTTTGTGTATGGAATTCTCCAGGCAAGGATACTGGAGTGGTTAGCCATTCCCTTCCCCAAGGGATCTTCCTGATCCAGGGATCCAACCTGGGTCTCCTGCATTGTAAGCAGATTCTTTACCATCTGAGCCACCAGGGAACCCCATTCAATCTTAAAAAAGAAGGAAATTCTGACACATGCTACAACATGGATGGATCTTGAGGAAATTATGCTAAGTAAAAGAAGTCAGTTTATTAAAAAAACACAACTCTTGCATAATTCTATTTATATGAGGTATCGTGTGTGTGTGTGCACAGTTGCTAACCAGGGACTGAATATGAGGTATTCAGTTCAGTTCAGTTCAGCCGCTCAGTCGTGTCCGACTCTTTGCGACCCCATGAATCCCAGCACACCAGGCCTCCCTGTCCATCACCAACTCCCGGAGTTCACACAAACGCATGTGCATCGAGTCACTGATGCCATCCAGGCATCTCATCCTCTGTCATCCCCTTCTCCTCCTGCCCCCAATCCCTCCCAGCATCAGAGTCTTTTCCTGAGGTATTAGGGGTAGTCAAACTCATAGAGACAGAAAGTAGAACGGTGATTGCCAGGGATTAAGGGAAGGGGAAGTGGGAATTGCTGTTTAATGAATATAGAGTTTCAGTTTTTGCAAAATGAAAAGTTACAGAGGTTGGTTGTACAACAATGTGAATATACTTAACACTACACTATTGAGCGACTGAACTGAACTGACAAAATTGTTTAAAATGGTTAAGATGATAAATTCTATGTTATGTGTATTTTACCACAATTGAAAAAATGAATATGAAAGAAACTGAATTTAAGTTAAACACGGAATAATTTTTAGTATGATTATGTCTTGGGCAATATTTGGAACATACTTACACTTAAAAATAATTCGTTGTATATCTAAATTCAAATTTAACTGAGTGTCCTGTATTTTACCTGGGAATCCCCATTTGGATAAAATCTCTAGTCCAGTATGACTCAGTTCAGTTCAGTTCAGTCACTCAGTTGTGTCCCACTCTTTGTGACCCCATGAACTGTAGCACGCCAGGCCTCCCTGTCCATCACCAACTCCCGGAGTTCACCCAAACTCATGCCATCCAGCCATCTCATCCTCTGTTGTCCGCTTTTCTTCCTGCCCCCAATCCCTCCCAGCATCAGAGTCTTTTCCAGTGAGTCAACTCTTCGCATGAGGTAGCCTAAGTATTGGAATTTCAGCCTCAGCATCAGTCCTTCCGATGAACACCCAGGGCTGGTCTCCTTTAGGATGGACTGGTTGGATCTCCTTGCAGTCCAAGGGACTCTCAAGAGTCTTCTCCAACACCACAGTTCAAAAGCATCAATTCTTCTGCACTC
The DNA here is from genome assembly GCF_042477335.2 of Ovis canadensis. NCBI lineage: Eukaryota > Metazoa > Chordata > Mammalia > Artiodactyla > Bovidae > Ovis > Ovis canadensis. Next base: position 75,574,577 of record NC_091248.1, on the reverse strand, counting down.
AGCTTTCTTCACAGTCCAACTCTCACATCCATATATGACCACTGGAAAAACCATAGCCTTGACTAGATGGACCTTTGTTGGCAAAGTACTGTCTCTGCTTTTTAATATACTATCTAGGTTGGTCATAACTTTCCTCCCAAGGAGTAAGCATCTTTTAATTTCATGGCTGCAATCACCATGTGCAGTGATTTTGGAGCCCAAAAAAATAAAGTTTGACACTGTTTCCACTGTTACCTCATCTATTTCCCATGAAGTGATGGGACCGGATGCCATGATCTTCATTTTCTAAATGTTGAGCTTTAAGCCAACTTTTTCACTCTCCTCTTTCACTTTCATCAAGAGGCTTTTAGTTCCTCTTCACTTTCTGCCATAAGGGTGGTGTCATCTGCATATCTGAGGTTATTGATATTTCTCCCAGCAATCTTGATTCCAGCTTGTGTTTCTTCCAGCCCAGCGTTTCTCATGATGTACTCTGCGTAGAAGTTAAATAAGCAGGGTGACAATATACAGCCTTGACATACTCCTTTTCCTATTTGGAACCAGTGTGTTGTTCCATGTCCAGTTCTAACGGTTGCTTCCTGACTTGCCTATAGGTTTCTCAAGAGGCAGGTCAGGTGGTCTGGTATTAGGGGTTCTTATAAGAGGAAGAAGAGACATGGGTACTGGATGAAGGCCATGTGATGATGAAGGCAGAGACTGGAGTGATGCTTTCACAAGCCAGGGAATACCAAGGATTGCCAGTGGTCACCAGAAGCTAGAAAAGAGGCACAGGACAGATTCTCTCTCAGATCCCTTAGGAGGAATCATCCTGCTAATATCCTGATCTCCAACTTCTAGCCTACAGAAGTATGAGAATAAATTTCTGTGGTTTTAAGCCACCCAATTTGTGGTGCTGTACTGTTGTAGCCCTAGGAAATGATGATATGGCCTGAACTGGACTATTTGCTTATAGTTCTCATGAGGGTCCAAGATATAAACCCTTCTCAAAATAAGTCAGGTAGTAACTAGATTCACACAGTGGTTATCCCATGGTGTCCTTCACTTTTCCCCATGGTTCTATGAACTTCCTTCACTCCCCTTTCCTCAGTCATCTCCTCCTTGCACATGCCAATCCCAAGTTCCCCAGCATTATTATTATTCTGAGTGAGATTTCCAAGTGGAAAATTTCACAAGTGGAAGCTGGAAGAGGGTGGGAGGTGGTTGGGAAGCATGGCTTCTTGGAATAAAACTGTATTTGTTATGATTTAGCTGTGCCAAAGGAGCAGACACTAACTCATGGAGGCTCCCAGTAAGTCTCCACAGTCAATGGAATTCCAGCAACTGATACTTTGTCCCCTCTTGGCAGGAAGCCCCCCCACTTTCTGCTCTAAACTCCACCATTACCATGACTCAGCTGCTCTCTTTTAGTTTCTGTTTCTTCTGACACTAAAATAAAATTCTTTCTCTGCTTTTTCATCTTATTTTTACCCTAGGTCTTTCTGCTTATAATATATGTTTGCTGTAGGATTTGAGAATATTCAGTTCTACTGGAAAAGACAAGAAAAACAAATAGAGTGGATGAAACTCATAAGATGTGTTAAGATAGTGAGGAAGCAAGTGGTTTGTGAAATGCAGGCAGAATTTATGAGCTGTGCTAAGTAAGTTAGCAGCCTGTAAAAACACATTAAAACTCTAAGAATGACACAATACACCCCCACATTACTCTATCACCATTTCTTCAGTCATCTGCACAATGAAAACCCCAGATTTTGAAAACTGAGTATGGAACTGGACTTCTGATTCTGGGTGGGTCTGCTTTCCCTTTAGAAGAAGGTGGTAGGCAAGAACTCTTCAAACATAGGGTGGTACGTCTGCTATCCTCTGCAACCTGGGAGAATAATTTCAAGGATGGTAGTTCTGAAGTGTGCTAGCAGAGTAGGGGAGGGAGTCTGTTCTTGGAATCAGGAGATCTGATTTTGATGTCTGACTCTACAAATTCAGTACAATTTCATGGTTTGGATATGACATACTGGAAATGGGTTCCATACTCCATGCAGCTCCCATTCTCAATCAGAGGTGGGTAAAAAAAAAATTTATCCTCCTGGTTGAGGCAGAAAAGATGTTGAGAAAGGGGTAGGACTGGTGAGGAAATGGCCAGCAAACCTATCTTGAGAAGGGAGGGTGGTCTCCAATCCGCAGTATTATCCCAGTTGTTCTCTCTGGATCAACCTGAAAAAAAATGGTCTCAACTACCTTGGAGAATCCTGGACTCTGCTGCTCTCCAGGAAGCCCTCCCTCACCAGTCCTGGAATTATCCCCATCAGGACTGGACAGCGGCTGGTGCTGAACTGCCACTGGGATCAGGGTGGGTATGTGTGTGTGCATCCCACAGCTGGAGCCCTGAAAGGCCCAGGAAGGTCACCTGTATAGGCATATCCTGGTTACTTGATTAACCTTGAAATAATGCAAATCTGTGTTTTCCTGGTGTAATATTTCAGACTTCATTTACGGTGTTATGGCAAGGCTTTACTACTACTAGCTGTGCAAAAATAAGGAAAATATAGCTTTACTAGTGTTCCAGTTCTGATATCACTGACTATTCTCCTATGTACTTCAACAAGACTGTTGGGAGGATCAAGACAGCATCATATTTAGAGGATGGATCACCTACCATCTCTCTTTCCAAGTGGGTTGTTTCTGGTTTTAAGAAGAATAAAGTTTATTGCCAGAAATAATAGAAAATATTTGAGCAGACAAATGGAAACCTCACGTATTTTTTTCTTCCTTAGTAAATTTGGTAGATAAAAATGAAAAGTAACAGCCATTAATAGCAAAGGTTTTATAGACCCTAGCATAAAGAGAATGTTTAAGTCATATCACATTAAACACTAAAAGCCTTATTCACGCAACATTATACTCAAGATATTTCAGGCATTTAAGGGAGGAAAAATGCAAATTAAGATCTCCCTCATCAACTCTTGCTTATTCCACTGGAGCATTATGTTCTCAGGAAACTCATCTTAAGTGTACCTTAAATGTACATACGTGGAAAGACTTAATATTTACCAAGAAAAAATTTCCAAACTTGTAAACAGCACCAGAAACTCAGTGAGTATTAAATCAACTACTGCAGTGCTACAAATTTTCTTCTGACTTTGTCAATGACATAAAAATGTTTTATATCATAACTGGCAGGTGTATAGCATTTTTGTGTAATATTTTCACTTAACATTACTTTGTGTGTATTTCCATACTCTGAGAAACCTCACTGGTTCTCATTTTAATTAATTTTAGTATGTATAATACTTTGGGTTTGGGAATATTTTAAGCCCTAGCTTCAATAAGCAACTTATATTTTCATTTCATAAAGCCATCTTATGTGCAAGAAAGAGAATAATGGCATCCATCACCCATACATCTGGTTCTGCCAGCCTTTCAATGACAAAGGGAATGTTCTTGCTACCTTTATTTTACTGTTTACATTTGAGCCCTCCCCATCCAGCAAGGCTTTGCACAGTGTATTCTTTAAAAACGAAACAAAACAAAACAAAAAACTCTTACCTGAGTTAGACCTAAATTAACTATTTTTGAAAAGTACAAAATCACTTGGAGAAATCTGTAGCTAACTGTTATTGGAAAAAGATACCAAAGATATATCATCAACAGTTAAGTCTTTTTAAAAATTTATTTCCCAGGAACTAAACTCTCAAAGCAAACAGGTTTGTTGTTGGTCTTTTGATAATGGAGTGAGAGTCTCAAGACCTGGGAATCAGAGACAATAGCTCCATCTGTTTAGCATTTGAGACTACGGGGCTCCCGGTCCTGTTTGGTCTGCGGTTATTTCATCTGTCCTGCAGGTGGCATAGGTGAGGTTTTCCCCTTGCTTTACGCCTTTCAATCCCACCGTGCTATTGAACTGCCTCCTGCCTTCTCAGGAAGGTCCTTCCTCACTGCCCCTCCTTTGCACTTCCCCCCACACAACCCTAGTGGCTTTTTCTTATAGGAATACCGAATCTATGAAACTTTACGGGTCTTCCTTGACTCTCTCACACACTTTCTTCTTCTGGTCCCATTCTTCAGGCTTTGCTTTGTGCAGTAAACAGGGATTTCACAGTCATCAGTTACTGCAGCTCTCCTTTGCGAGCAGGTGAGCCCTGAGGAAACTCAGGAAGGACTAGAATACCTGCCATCTAGCAACCATCAGACTACAACCACTCCCTCAGGTGAGCCCTGAGGAAACGCAGGATGTGAAAACACAGGATACGGCCCCAGATAGCTGAGGCGCGTGTCAAAACAAAGATTTTAGAGAGCCCAGACCCTTACATCTTCCCATACATAGAAAAGTGCTAAATTCCTTAACTTGGAATATCTGGTTTTCTTTAACTAACAATAATCTTATGATGTTCTGACTACCTGCTCTTTGCTGCAAAGCTCCTGTGTATACTCGTTCCCTCCTTTCCTCCTTGGAGCAGTTTCTCAGAGCTATCTGAAATGCTGTCTCTCATTTTTCCCCAAATAAAATTTAACTTGCAACTCTCACACTGTGCATTTTTAAAAGTCAACAAACCCTGTAAATGAATGTACACCCATTTTTGGTGCTTGAATGTGCTGTTTCCCAGATAACTTTTGCATTTTAAACCAGAGCGGGAAAGGGAACAAATCTCAAGTTCCCCTTATGTGCCAGGCACTGAGACAGGAAACTTATGAAAATTGTTCAACCTCATGGAACCACTCTGTGAGGCAGGGATTAGTTTTTCTTCCTCTCTTTCTCCTCTCTCTATTCCACACATGCTTTTTGAACAACTACCATTATCAGATGCTGAATATTACCTCTTAAAATGAACAAGTACCCAGGTCTCATATGAATCGGTGTGAATTAAATAACCATGCTTTATCCCAATCAAAGATACTGAAAAAGGGCCTCTTAAATGGCACCCCCCGCCCCCATCACTGGTTCCAGTCTGAGGGAGATTTCTGTATTTTCTGTTAGTCAATGAATCCCTTACACTGGGCAGTAGGGCCCAGAAAAACCACTGTGAATAGAATTTAGAGGGAGTTTGGACAACTGCCAAATCACAGAGCTGGTAAATAGTAGGGGCTGGGATTTGAACCCAGGTTCTGGTGGAACAGGGGCTTCCCTGATAGCTCAGTTGGTAAAGAATCTGCCTGCAATTCAGGAGACTCTGGTTCTATTACTAGGTTGGGAAGATCCGCTGAAGAAGGGACAGGCTACCCACTCCAGTATTACTGGGTTTCCCTCGTGGCTCAGATGATAAAGAATCCACCTGCAATGGGGGAGACCTGGGTTTGATCCCTGGGTTGGGAAGATCCCCTAGGGAAGGGAAAGGCTACCCACTCCAGTATTCTGGCCTGGAGAATTCTATGGACATGGCTTTTCACAGCCTTCTTGTATCTGGTCCTTTCTTTTTTTTTTTAAGCTGCCAGATCTTCTAGAATCACAGCGTTGGCTAGCTGGATTTGTTGGAAATGAAGGTTCCTGCTGAGGAATGGTCTCTCAGACACTGTTTCAGGTAAAAAGTTGAGAAATCTATACATAACTCTAGAGTTGTCTCCTCTGTCTCTTTTACGGAAGGCATGCATACCTTATGAAGAATGCAGAATGAGTATTTTGCAGATAAATACTGAAATTATATGTATACCCTACATAGACACTTCTGTAAACACTCCACTCACATTCCCAGGGCCTGTTCTGGCCTGACAGGCTGAGGAAAGGCAGCCACAGGGAAAGAACAGGGCATTCTGCTGCTCTGGGGGTTTATCTTCCAGAGGGACCTGACAGATGAAGTTCTGGGGGAACAAGGAGAGGACATTTCATTGGGTTTCTGCCTCTGTAGTTGCAGGCGTTAACTAGAGCAAGCAGCACTGTTCATTCAGGGAATGCTTTTATATAGACAACTTCAAGAATGTAGTGTAACTTTGAGTTAGATTTGCAAACTTTACAATTTCATGTGCAGTGGGATAAGTCTATTGTCAAAGTCCCTGCAGTCCTATCATTCATTAAATAGTAGAGAGAGAGAGAGATAAAAAAGAGAGAGAGAGATTGAGAAACACAGCAAGTGCCAGCCTGGCATTCTGCCTAGAGGGGCTCAGAAAATAAATACTTCCCAGCTGGGTAACCTGGAAGACTTTCCTTAACTCCTCTGTATCTCAGTCCCTTGTCTATAGAATGGACAAATAACAGCACCTATATCATTGGAAGGTTGAGAGGATTGGAAAAGATAATCTACACCTAAAGTTTAGAATTGTAAATGCTCAATAAAAGTTAGCTGTTAGTAGTATTGATAAGAAAGAAGGTCAGGGTAATAGAAAGGATACCTAGTCCACATGTGGATATTTAGAGAAGGAATCTTAAAAGAAGTGTTATCCAATGTAAGCCCTGTAAGGTTAGTAAGAGGAAGCCAGTCAAAGAGGGGTAGGGGAAAAAGAATTTAAACACTAGCTATGCCATATGCTTCAGGTGGCTCGGTGGTAAAGAATCTGCCTGCCAAGCAGGAGGTGCAGGTTTGATCCCTGGGTTGAGAAGATCCCCTGGAGAAGGAAATGGCTAAACCAACTCCAGTATTCTTACCTGGAAAATCCTATGGACAAAGGAACTTGGTGGGGTACAGTCCATGGGGTCGCAAAGAGTTGGACCCAACTTAGCAACTAAACAACAATGTCATATGGAAAATCACAAAGCTAAATTCATCATATTATATACACAGAAGACCAGTAAACCACCCTCCCCAACCAACCCCAAACACCAATTTGCCAGTTTCTTACTGCTATGTAACAAATTACCTCTAAATTCAGCAGCCTATAACATACTATATACAAGGAGATCAGTAACAATAATTTCTCTGCTCCTGGGATGACATCTATTCAATGAACATTTAAACTTTAACTTGAGCTAAATAAGTGATTTTCAGGGAGGAGGTATAGCATTTCATCTTTAACCTATGCCAGTCCAGAAACTTATGGGGGCAGTGAAGATATAGTCAAACATAGAATTCTAGCAAATATGACCAGTAAATATAAAGAGGACAGTATGGCAGGCAACAATTTTTCATCATTTTGCCTGACAATAGCTCTTTTATTTTTTAATTTTTATCTCATCAGCTCCTTGTAGTCTTTTCCTTTTCCCTTTTCTATTAATTACTGTTTAAGCTCTAATCCCATGACTGATTTATTCAATGAATGAATGGAGGGATGTGTTTATCTAAGTGCCCCATATCCAGTGAAAATGCATTGTGTAGCTGGACTTTTCATACAGAATTAAATTCTTTCCATCACCATTTTGTAACTTCCCTGGTGGCTCAGTTGGTAAAGAGTCTGCTTGTAATCCGGGAGATTCGGATTTGATCCCTGGTTGAGAAGATCCCCTGGAGAAGGAAATGGCAACCCACTCCAGTATTCTTGCCTGGAGAATTCCATGGACAGAGGAGCCTAGTGGGCTATAGTCCATGGAGTTGCAAAGAGTCAGACATGACTGAGTGACTAACTTACACTTTCACTTTCATCATCATTTCCAGAGGCACTGGACAACTATATCCAAATTCATAACAGTGAGAAAACAAGGGGTCAAAATGTCATGTTCTTACACAAAGATAATTGCAAATCAATCTTTTGTGGGGCCAATGAAAAAAATTCTTTCACAAACAGAAAAAATAACTCCTCTAAGGGCCAGGAACAGATAACAATGAATGAATATCATAAAAGTCCAGTCTTCAGATACCATCACTGGATTTTCTAAAGGTTTGGTCATTTCTGAAGCAGTCAGGCTGCCATTTGTCTGGGGTGGGGTAGTTTTCCTCTTTTGAGAGGCAACATCCAGCCTTAGATTCTAGAAGAAGCCCAAAGCCCACAGTCAAATTGCAGAGGTGAAGAGAGGGAAAGCCATTACTGGGGCACCTAACGAGCAGGCTTGAGCTGCGCTCTCCATCCCACTAGCGCAATCACAAAAGTGCTCTCATTTTCATCCTCTCCCCTGTTTTACCTTTGCCCAAGAAGCTGTCACACAACCTCTCTCTTTCTATCTTTCCAACTTAAGTCAGTGCTGCGGCCTCTGGCCAGGGTCCCTGCCTCCTCACACTCCCCCACCATCTTCAGCAGTGTATCCCAGAATCTCATGGGGAGCTTCCTTAAAACATGGATTTTGTTCAGGTAGGTTTGTGCTGGGGCCCTAGAATCCTTATTTTTCAAAAGTGCCCTAAATGGCTGCAGTCACTAGCCAGATTTTGGAAAGGCTGCTCTACAGGTTGCTACAGTTATTCGACGCCATCCTCACGTGGCACCACCCACTGCCCCAGCCTCTTCTCCTGGTCCTCTCTCCCACCAGTCAACCACCTGCAGCCCCTTGGACCTCAGGGCTTGTCACAAGCTCTTCCTTCTCCTTCCTCCTTTAACCAGTTGTTGCTATTGGTCAAGCATTAGCTAAATCCTGACGTTCTTGACTGCTCTGACCTTCCTTTGTGAGGTACCCTCCTCCAGCTCTCATCACTCCATATTATATGAGAGGAAAGTATGTTTCCATTGTAAATCACTAATTTGGAGATTCTTTCACAGTAGCTGAGCCTATACCCTGCTTGATTAATAAGTAATCTTTTAAGAAGGGATGACCTACCCTTCCTTTTTTTCAGGCTAATATGTTATCAATGTGAAATCATGACCTCCTTGGTTCTTCTTTTTTTAATTGAATTATAGTCAGCTTGCACTGTGCTAGTTTCTGGTGTATAGCAAAGTGATTTAGTTGTATATACATATTACACACATATACATATTATTTTTCAGATGCTTTTTCATAATAGGCTTTTACAAGATATTCAATATAGCTCTCTGTGCTATGGGCTTCCCAGTGGGGCCAGTGGTAAAGGACTCATCTACCAATGCAGGAGACTTAAGAGACCTGGGTTCAGTCTCTCAGTTAGGAAGATCCCCTGGAGAAGGGCCTGGCAACCCACTCCAGTATTCTTGCCTGAAGGATCCCATGGACAGAGGAGTCTGGCAGGCTACATGTCCAAAGGGCAAAGAGTCAGACACGACTGAAGTGACTTAGCACGTACTCTGTGCTATGCACTAGGTCCTTGTTGTTTATGTATTTTATATATAGTAGTGTTTATATGTTACTTCCAAACCCCTACTAAATTTATCCCCTTTGGTAAACATAAGTCCATCTTCTATGTCTGTGAGTCTATTTGTATTTTGTAAATATAACATTTTTTAGACTCCACATATAACTGATAGCATATAACATTTGTCTTTGACTTACTTCACTTAGTATAATAATCTTTGGTCCATCCATGTTGGCGCAAAGGCATTATTTTTTTAATGGCTGAGTAATAGTCCATTCTGTATATTTACTCTTTGGTTCTTCTTGATCTGCTTTCCTTTGGATTCTTTACCAACTAGGCTTTAAATTCTTGGTGATACCATCTTCACTTTCTGCTTCTAGAATCTTTGAACCTTGTATTTAATTTTTTTCTTTTTCTTTTTAACACTGAAAACATTTTGTATTGGAGTATAGCCAATTAACCAGAGAAGGCAATGGCACCCCACTCCAGTACTCTTGCCTGGAAAAGCCCATGGACAGAGGAGCCTGGTAGGCTGCAGTCCATGGGGGTTGCTAAGAGTCAGACACGACTGAGCAACTTGACTTTCACTTTTCACTTTCATGCATTGGAGAAGGAAATGGCAACCCACTCCAATATTCTTGCCTGGAGAATCCCAGGGATTGGGGGAGGCTGGTGGGCTGCTGTCTATGGGGTCACACAGAGTTGGACACGACTGAAGCGACTTAGAAGCAGCAGCAGCAGCAGCATAGCCAATTAACAATATTGTGATAGTTTCAGATGAACAGTGAAGGGACTCAGCCATACATAAATATGTCCCCATTCTCCCCCAAGTCCCTCTCCCATCCAGGCTGACACATAACATTGAGCAGAGTTCCATGTGCTAAACAATAGGTCTTTATTGGTTATTCATTTTAACTATAGCAGTGTGTACACGACCTTCCCAAAGTCCCTAATTATTCCTCCACTGCACCAGCAACCATGAGTTCATTTTCTAAGTCTGTGAGTCTCTTTCTGTTTTGTAAGTAAGTTCATTTGTATCGTTTCTTTTTAGATTCCATATATAAGGGATGTCATATGATATTTCTCCTTCTCTATCTGACTTACTTCACTCAGTATGACACTTTCTATGGACCTGGTATTTCATAATGCTCCCCATAATTATCTAGGATTGATGGTTTAGCTCCTACCTCTAACCAATCCTCCAGTCATTGCCTTAAGTAGGAAATCCCCAGAAAATCACACAGAAGCCAGACTTGACTTCCAGCCCTTGGCAAGGACCGGGCTGGGTAATCCCCAGAAGAGGCATGGAGGGAACTATTTGAAGGAACCAGTGAATGAATGGTATATAGCGATCAATTCCAACCATTCAGAATTATTTTTAAATGCTAGAATCGTCCTCTTCCCCCATGCCAATGGATTTGAGATTCTAAATGTTTCCTCTATGAAGCATCACTACCATGAACCCTATTTTATGGCCAAGAAACTTGAGGGAGAGTGAAGCAAAATGGAAGATATAATTAGCTGGAGGGCAAGGATTGTTCTCTGGTCTTAGCAACACACTGGATTGCACAGGTGTTTCCTGACTCATGCTGCCTCTCTATGTGGAGATCTCTATCGAACATGCCGGGGGAGCAGGCATGTGGGCTGAGTAATTATAAATGCCTTTCAGAAGTATGGAGCTTAAAATAATTTCCTCTTGTAGTTTTTCAAAACAACCAGTGTTTGTGTCTTTTTAATCCTTACAGAAGGCATAGAGGGCTAAGATCATCAATGATTTCAGAGGCATGAGGCTGCAAGAAAACCTGACTTTCCTGTCAGGTAAGAGACACAGATGCTCACCTTGAGCAGGAAGAAAGGGGCACTGAATTGATCAGGACTGAAAGCAACAGCCCGTCTGCCCTGTGCCCATAAACGGGGAAGGGGAACAGAAGAACATTCTTTCTCAAGTGGCCTGATTGCTGTTGGAGAAAAGGATTCGCCAGGGTACACAGAACTCTCTTTTCCTGACAGAATAAATGAGAAATAACTAGGATTGGGGCTTCATTCCTCATTGTTTAGCATCTTTAATCCATCAGCTTTTAAGATGTCTGAGGAGCAGAAAATGTAATTTTATCCAGTTTTATTAGACAACAGCTTTCCTCATCTGAAAAAATAATTTTAAAAGTACTCTAACTCTTAATATTTCTGGAGTCGACATGAAGTTAGTGGAGGTAGAATTTCCATATTTTATTATGCACCATGAAAATCCTCCTTTATGCTTAATGGAAGCTTTATGCTCACTGATAAATCAAGAGAGCGAAGGCAGGGCTGGGTAGTGAGAGGCAGGGTGAGAGCTCAGATACCGGCTCTCTTGTCTGTGGGCTAATAAAGGGTAGACTAGCTTGATTTACAAAATCATCTCCAAGAGAGGAAAGAAGTGCAGAGGGGCTTGAAAGACTGGAGCTGCTTTGCTCTCGGGTGAATATGCATTTTCTGCAGCCAGATTAAGGATTCATTTTGTCCTTGACACAGCACGAAATTCAATCTGCACTTACCCTACAGACAACAGCCTGCCAGGGGTTGTGCGAAGATTTTATAATAGTACAGGCAACAGTCTTCGCCAGCAAAATAAACATTTGGGAAATTGTATTTCGAAATCGTTTCTTCTTCTTCTCTTCCCACCAATCCCCAGCCTGTCATGCAATTCTGGCTCAGTGAAACACAGCATTTAATATTTTGGAAATAATTTTCAAGCAGATGGGGGAAGAGGCAGGAGGGCAGCTTCTATTACTAGACTTGATGATCTCTCTACCTTCCCTACTTTGTCAACAAAACAACTCAAGCAGTGATTGTTTTTCCTTTGAAAGAAAATAAAATAAGACAGCATGAAAGTGTTCTCAGATTTGCTTTCTGTTTGCTTCTGAAATCTTTCTACGCTGAGGTCTTCTGTGTGATATGGAAAGCTCATTTTGAACCTGACTGCTGAGGACATCTTGGAGAGATGCTAAGATGTGTATGTGTGTGTTTTCTTTTTTTTTTAAAGAGGAAGAGGGCAGGATTTTCTGTCCCTGGCAGAGTGAGCCTCAGAACCCTTTGTTTCTGTGTAACAACGAGGGTGATTCTTCACACTCTCTTTATTGAACTATAAATATCTTTCCAGATGAACACTCTCCTAATCTAATTAGCTGTAAACAGGCCTCCTGGGTGCCACACTGCTTTAGCTAGGGGATGGCATGAGCAGGAGGGGACAGGGACTAGTGCAAGTAAGATATCCATGACTGTGAGTCTTTTCGATGGGCACAGTTGGGATGGGGTGATGCATCTGCAGAAGACTTTTTCTGTCTTATAGGGAGACAGAAGCAAATAAATTGACTAGTCTCCTAAAGGGCAGAATGGCCTACTATGAACAATGAAAGCTTGTTTTTCTACAGCATTTAACTGTTCTTCCCAGAATATGACTTACTAGTTAGTATAGCAAAGGAATGGCATCAAGCACGCTGGGGGATCCTGACGGGTCTTGGCTGATTAATGGGCATCCCCACTGTCAGACCCTGAGAAAGGCCACAGAGCCAAATGTTCACTTTGGAAGAGGTGATCCCACTATGGTTCCTGGTGGGACACCAGATCATGAGGGATTACAGGGTGGAGTTAGGGGTCAGTGGGTACTTTCAAGTTTCACAGTCAGTGGTACAGAATCCAAACTCAGAAACTCTGTGCAGAAGGTTGGAGAAACTTCGCACAGCTTCATTTTTAAAGACAGCTTTCAGTTGTTCACCCTCTTCATGCCATTTTGGAAAGGATTCCTAAAGAAAGTTGAGGGGATGATCTGGCCTTTGGTGAATAGCAGCCAGTGGTGAGGGGGGAAGGGTGGGCTCCCTGGGTGAGGCAGGTCCTAGGTTAATAAGAACCTGAAGAAATGAGGCTCCACTGGGTCGAGGTTATGCCGACTACCAGCCAGGCCTCCAGTTCCATGGGACCCACAAGGTTGAATAATCACTACTCGCCTCTGACAGCTGTTTCCTGCCAATCATCCAGCCTTGAGCCAACAGATACGATTTCTGTTGTACTTCAGCCTCTTCGGACATCCCTGATTTCTGGTGCCCAGTGTTGGCTAGAAGGGATTCCAGACTTGTTCTGAAAGGGTTTGAGTCACCTGTACTGGGTTAACACCAATGGCTTCTGGGCTCCCAGCCCATTCCACTATTCTCTGTTCTGTGCTATGGGGATGGACTCTGCAAACTACACTTCCCAGACTCCTCTGCATCTCCCTGCCAATGAGAGGTGCAGGTGGGAGATGGACAAGAAGGTCAGGACAAGGAGAGGAGGAACCATTTTCCAGCATTTAGCTGAGGTCAGCATTCTTCAGCAGCCTCTAGCCTCCAGCACCCTTTGCTGCTTCCGTCTCCTCTCTGCACTCCTCAGTGGTTCAGAGGCAGCTGGTCCATGTGGCTTCAGCAGTGAAAGTACAGGCTGTGCAGTAGTCCCAGCACTAGCTGCACCCCTCCCTCTGGCTTCTGGTAATAACTCTTCCTCCTGCTGTCCTTAGCTCTGGAATCAGCAGTTGCTTCTTGCAATGATTTAGTTCAGTTCAGTTCAGTCGCTCAGTTGTGTCCGACTCTTTGCGACCCCATGAATCGCAGCACGCCAGGCCTCCTTGTGCATCACCAACTCCCGGAGTTCACTCAGACTCACGTCCATCGACTCGGTGATGCCATCCAGACATCTCATCCTCTGTTGCCCCCTTCTCCTCCTGCCCCCAATCCCTCCCAGCATCAGAATCTTTTCCAATGAGTCAACTCTTCGCATGAGGTGGCCAAAGTATTGGACTTTCAGCTTCAGCATCAGTCCTTCTAAAGAACAGGACTGATCTCCTTTAGGATGGACTGGTTGGATCTCCTTGAAGTCCAAGGGACTCTCAAGAGTCTTCTCCAATACCACAGTTCAAAAGCATCAATTCTTTGGTGCTCAGCTTTCTTTACAATCCAACTCTCACATGCATACATGACTACTGGAAAAACCATAGCCTTGACTAGATGGACCTTTGTTGGCAAAGTAACGTCTCTGCTTTTGAATATGCCATCTAGGTTGGTCACAACTTTCCTTCCAAGGAGTAAGCATCTTTTAATTTCATGGCTGCAATCACCATCTGCAGTGATATTGGAGCCAATAAATAAATAAATAAATAAAATAAAGTCTGACACTGTTTCCACTGTTACCTCATCTATTTCCCATGAAGTGATGGGACCAGATGCCATGATCTTAGTTTTCTGAATGTTGAGCTTTAAGCCAACTTTTTCACTCTCTTCTTTCACTTTCATCAAGAGGCTTTTTAGTTCCTCTTCACTTTCTGCCATAAGAGTGGTGTCATCTGCATATCTGAGGTTATTGATATTTCTCCCAGCAATCTTGATTCCAGCTTGTGTTTCTTCCAGCCCAGCATTTCTCATGATGTACTCTGAATCGAAGTTAAATAAGCAGGGTGACAATATACAGCCTTGATGGACTCCTTTTCCTATTTGGAACCAGTCTGTTGTTTCATGTCCAGTTCTAACTGTTGCTTCCTGACCTGCATACAGGTTTCTCAAGAGGCAGGTCAGGTGGTCTGGTATTCCCATCTCTTTCAGAATTTTCCATAGTTTATTGTGATCCACACAGTCAAAGGCTTTGGGATAGTCAATAAAACAGATGTTTTTCTGGAACTCTCTTGCTTTTTCGATGATCCAGCGGATGTTGGCAATTTGATCTGTCTGATAATTTTAGCATCCCCCCTTTTGTTCTATGGGGCTTCCCTTGTGGCTCAGCTGGTAAAGAATCTGCCTGGAATGCGAGAGACCTGGGTTTAATCCCTGGGTTGGGAAGATCCCCTGGAGAAGGGAAAGGCTACCCACTCTAGTATTCTGGCCTGGAGAATTCCATGGACTATATAGTCCATGGGGTCACAAAGAGCTGGTCTTGACCAAGCGACTTTCACTAACTCATTTTTGTTCTAAAGTCAGTATAATCAGTTCCCTGTATTAAATCCATCAGTGTAGCCAGTATCTTGTGTTAAATCTCCTTTGTTGGAATGCTTTCATTTTCTTGACTGACCCCTGATAAATGTTGATTCTGACACTGACAAGAAACCCAGTTTAAAAGGGTTCCACTTGTTGAATTAGCAAAAGGTTGGAGGCTTTCTCCCTTTGTGGTGACATCACTAAAAGAGAACCCATGGGCAGGGTGAGGACTGAGGACAGTCAGATGGGCAGAGATGCTCTCCTGGGGAACTTCACACTCTCTAACATCCTCCAGAAATATTCAGGTTGAGAGATGAGCCTACACCATGCTGATGGCTTCCCCATTTTGCCCTACAATGGTCTGTCTTAGAGTGCTTCTTCCTTGGCATTTCTACACGTGAAGAATTTTGAAAACTACACTGCAGTACTCTACAATCACATCTTTCTTTTATAAATCCTCAAAGTTGGACAGTGGAGGCAGTGGGAAAATGGCAGTGGTTCTCAATAGTCTGAGGACCTGTGGGGAATCATTGAAACCCTCAGAAAGTATTCATGAGATCACTATTATTATCACAATAGTAAGACTTGATTTCGGAGAAGGCAATGGCACCCCACTCCAGCACTCTTGCCTGGAAAATTTCATGGACTGAGGAGCCTGGTGGGCTACAGTTCATGGGGTCGCAAAGAGTCGAACACGACTGAGTGACTTCACTTTCACTTTTCACTTTCCTGCATTGGAGAAGGAAATGGCAACCCACTCCAGTGTTCTTGCCTGGAGAATCCCAGGGACGGGGGAGCCTGGTGGGCTGCCGTCTATGGGGTCGCACAGAGTTGGACACGACTGAAGTGACTTAGCAGCAGCAAGACTTGATTTACTTTTTTCATTTTAATTCACTCATAAGGGTACAGTGAGATTTCAAGAGGTTACATACATGGATACAGAAACAGATGGTAGGCAGAAGCAGATATTTCAGAAATTCAGCAGAATTTCAGTTCAGTTCAGTTGCTCAGTCATATCCGACTCTTTGCTATTCCGTGAACTGTAGCATGCTGGGCTTCCCTGTCCATCACCAACTCCTGGAGCTTGCCCAAACTCATGTCCATTGAGTCAGTGATGCCATCCAACCATTTCATCCTCTGTCATCCCCTTCTTCTCTTGCCTTCAATCTTTACCAGCTTCAGGGTCTTTTCCAGTGAGTCAGTTCTTCCCAACAGGTGGCCAAATTAGAGTTTCAGCTTCAGCATCAGTCCTTCCAATGAATATTCAGGACTGATTTCCTTTAAGATTGACTGGTTTGATCTTTCTGTTCAAGGGACTCTCAAGAGTCTTCTCCAACACCACAGTTCAAAAGCATCAATTCTTTGGCACTCGGCTTTCTTTATGGTCCAAATCTCACATCCATACATGACTACTGGAAAAACCATAGCTTTGACTAGACGGACCTTTGTTAGCAAAGTAATGTCTCTGCTTTTTAATATGCTGTCTAGGTTTGTCATAGCTTTTCTTCCAAGGAGCAAGTGTCTTTTAATTTAGCTGTCTTTTATTCAGATATCAAGGAGATTCACAAAAGTAGAAAAGAGTGCTATTACTCTAACTTAACTTTTGTTTTGGAAAATAAAGTTATTTATTATAAAAATATGTTATTTATGTTAATATGTTTCTTATTTCTACTTTCTAGTGAATTAATAAATCCTGGTGCGGAGTTGGTACATTTTCTTCACTTTTACTAGTCACTTAAGTTTCATGCTCCAGCCCCTGGTCATCTGGAGTTTAGTCCCCACATGGATGTCAAATCCAGGGAAATCATTTCCAAGATTTTCAATGGCCCATGCTGGTTCTCCCTTCTGGGGGCGGGGGGAGGAGGGAGTCCATGTCCTTGCCCCAGGACACATACTCTTCCTGTCCTGATGCTTCAGTCACCACCCTTACATTACTCACAAGAGTGTCAGACTCCAGCTTTTTTGACCCCAGTTTTAGGAGGCACCTGTTTAAGTCACTTAGTGGCCTCCCATAGTGAGGGGAAGCATCGCACCCTTCCCCCATGGGGACAGCTGAGCCCCGATGCCATGCTGACACTAGCCAGCCTCAGGCTACAGGTTGCAGAAATAGTTTTCCCTCTCTTCTGTGGATGCTGCTGCAGGCCTTCTAATATTTGACTGTGGAAGGTGGGAATAGTTGACCCACACTATCTTGGGATCTCAGTTGAAAGTTAGGTAGAAATAACTAGTCCCATTTTTAACATCTGTCATAAAATCATCCTGAATTTCTAATGAAATATCTCATTATTTATATATTATACATGAAGAAATTAAAGTTCAGAGAAAATATTAATAATTAAAGGTAAGTGACTAAGCCAGGATTTGAACTCTGGTATGTCCAAAATTGAGGGGGGTATGACAACCCATTCCAGTAATCTTGTCTTTAGAATTCCATGGATGGATAAGATATAGCCTGTCGTGTTGCACTTTATGCATATCGTCAAGTTGCTTTCAGAGAAGTTCTAGCAACTTAAGCCTACATTAGTGATGAATGAACATGTCCCTTTCACCATATTCTTGCTAAAAGTAGGCCTTCATCACTTTTTAACCTTGCCTATTTATCAGACAACAGATGATATCTCATTGCTGTTTTAACTTGTTTTTCTTTGATTACTACTGAAGATGAAACTGTTTTCATATTTATTGGTCATGTTCTTGATCATTAAAAAATTAAATTGTTTTTTTTCCATATTGATATGCAGGAACTCTTTATTATTAGAGGATTTAAATCTTGTCATATGCTATAAATATTGCTCTAGTTTTTCACTTATTCAATTTTATGAATTTTTTTGACATTGCACACATTTGAAGATTTTATGTGATTAAACCTAGTAATACTTTTGTTGGCCTTCCCTTTGTAATATCATGCTCAGAGAAATTGGAATACTTCCTAAAATATTTTTTTCAGGAAGGTATAAATCTATCATGTTCTCTGAATCTTTGGATGACAGTGAATATGTTTTTGTGACTCTCATACAGGAACAGTGGGAGCATTTTTGACACACCACCCTCAAAATGCTGTAGAAGCTATTCCACTATTTTCCGAAATTTACTGTTGAGAGAGAAGTCTGATACCAAAAGGACTTTTGTCTCCTATTATGTCCCCAGTTATTTGTAACAGCAGAATGACTGCAAGATTATTCTTTATACTTGGAATAAAAAAGAAAAGCCAGACACGATGAGGAGAGTCTGTTTTACACTTTCTGGAGTTCAGTGGGTTTTGGATTAAAGGATTTCTTCAACTAAAGAAAATTATCTCTTTTTTTTAGTTTGGTCACCACTTCTCTGTCTGATGTATTCTCTTCTTCTGGGTTTCCTAGTCAATCTCCAGGACCTGTCCTATATGCCTCTTATATGAGTTTCAGAATTTCCCCAGTGGGCTGACTGGTTTTCTCACCCAGTTTGTTTCGTGTTGTCCAACTTGCTTGTCAGTATGGCCATCGCAGTTTCACATCAGGCAATTATTGTTTCACCTAAAGTAGTCTTCCCTGATCTCAGACTCTTTCTTTTTCACGAGTGCTGTCCCCTCAAATTATTACTGAGAATCTGATTTAGTATCTTACAAAATTCACTTTCCTGTTGCAAGCTGTTTTTGAAAGAGCTCTCCTCTTTGGAGATCATGAACATTTTTTCTATATTCAAATGTTTCTCTGTTTTCTCATCCTTATGAGGGAGTGCTGTGTTTGCCCAGTTTTGGAAACTGGAAGAGGCCCAGTTAGAGAGTGTTCAGGTTCATGTCTGATTTCTTCAGTGTGCAAAAAGGGATCAAGGAAGAATCGATCATTTCTGTAGTTTAATTTCTCTGGATCAGCAGTCCCATTTTCTAGAAGGTTGAAGAAGGAACCACATCCCAAGGCGGTCATGTGACAAGCCCTTCCCCACTGTGCCCACACTCCTTCCCGCCTGTCAGGGGCACCATCCTCCTTCTCTAATGGACAAGATTGTTGTGAGACTGTTGTTCTTATCACATTGTTTGAACTGGACTGAACTGAAATGGCAGCGGATTGTGCTGAGAAGGGAAATTCGCACCTGTTTGGCACTGGCATTACATTTATAGAGAGCAAGGGGGAAACAAACACAAAGGCCAGCACACTGGGGATGATTACTGCCAAAATTACTTACCAAAGACATCTGCGAAGCTGTGATCCAGTCAGGAGGGATGTGGAAATGAGCCCCAGCTGAGTCCCCCAGCAAAATGACTCCCCTGGGCTGTGAACCTAGGGGGCACAATTTATTTGCATTATTTATGCACTCAAGTAGTTTGGAGCCTCCAGTTTAGGTAGTTAGGTGAACACATACCCTGGTGTGTATTCCATGCATGGAGCATCATATCAGTGATACATTGCCACTTTTTGAGTGTTGGAGGATGAGGGGCATAGCATTTAGGAGCTGAATGAGATTTCTAGGCCACTGAAACTGCCAACTAAGCTGTAGAGATGCAGGTGTGTTTCCTAGCTCCGCATAAAACAAACTGCTGTGCAACCTCTTAAGTGAATGATGGATGAATAAAAACATCAGAAGTTTATCTGAACTCAGAAATATGCCCAGATTTTGGTCCTGAAAATTACTTATTTGGAAAGCATACCCATTTCTATTATAATTCACTTTAGGAATTAGTGATATCATGGAGCAATTTTGATTTTTCAAACATGTTATGGATTTTTAAAGTCCTGAATCTGTAAAGGCAAAAGTGCCGAATGGACAATTATGGCTGATTGATGGAGAAATGGAGAAATAAAGTCACTGTGCAGCCTTGTAAATCTGAGATTACAAATCACTTAATCTGATTCTGAGGAATTCACCCATGGGTGGTGCGTGTAACTCTTCCAAAATTCTTAAAGTCCTGAAAGAATCAAGTGATTCCTCCCAGACTCAGAGAGGAGAGCCTCCTTTCCCCATCTACAAACCCCCTGAATCAAGCCAAGGATGGTTCAGCCTTCCTCCAGTGGCTCCCTATCTCAGGATTCTGGGACAGCTAGCATTTGGCTATGCAACTGGGGACTGAGAAGGCCCAGGACATTGAAGAGGGGATGGGACTTCGGGAATCCAAGAGACTTCCCATAGTGAACCCAGAGCCTCACATCATGGTTTCACTTAGATGTTTATTTATTCATTTATTTGTTAATTCATTCTTTTATTCATGCAACAGCATTTCTAAATGGTATGACATATATTGGGTCCTTACATTTTCTACCTCTGTCCTACTCCCCTGACAGCTTAAAGACAGTTAGACTTTAAGTTGATTGAGGACAAGGACTATATCATGTCTGCCCATG
This sequence comes from Ovis canadensis, assembly GCF_042477335.2. Lineage (NCBI taxonomy): Eukaryota > Metazoa > Chordata > Mammalia > Artiodactyla > Bovidae > Ovis > Ovis canadensis. Next base: position 75,554,240 of record NC_091248.1, on the reverse strand, counting down.
AAAACTCAGAGCCATGTATAGTCCTTGATGCATAATAGGAATAAGTATTTATGAAATATCCTGTTGAATGAATGAAATATTTTTAAATGTTAGGAAAAAGCACTGCAGAGTTCCAAAGAATAGCAAGAAGAGATAAGAAAGCCTTCTTCAGTGATCAATGCAAAGAAATAGAGGAAAACAACAGAATGGGAAAGACTAGAGATCTCTTCAAGAAAATTAGAGATACCAAGGGAACATTTCATGCAAGGATGGGCTGGATAAAGGACAGAAATGGTATGCACCTAACAGAAGCAGAAGATATTAAGAAGAGGTGGCAAGAATACACGGAAGAACTGTACAAAAAAGATCTTCACGACCCAGATAATCAGGATGATGTGATCACTAATCTAGAGCCAGACATCTTGGAAAGTGAAGTCAAGTGGGCCTTAGAAAGCATCACTACAAACAAAGCTAGTGGAGGTGATGGAATTCCAGTTGAGCTGTTTCAAATCCTGAAAGATGATGCTGTGAAAGTGCTGCACTCAATACGCCAGCAAATCTGGAAAACTCAGCAGTGGCCACAGGACTGGAAAAGGTCAGTTTTCATTCCAATTCCAAAGAAAGGCAATGCAAAAGAATGCTCAAACTATTGCACAATTGCACTCATCTCACATGCTAGTAAAGTAATGCTCAAAATTCTGCAAGCCAGGCTTCAGCAATACGTGAACCGTGAACTCCCTGATGTTCAAGTTGGTTTTAGAAAAGGCAGAGGAACCAGAGATCAAATTGCCAACATTCGCTGGATAATGGAAAAAGCAAGAGAATTCCAGAAAAACATCTATTTCTGCTTTATTGACTATGCCAAAGCCTTTGACTGTGTGGATCACAATAAACTGTGGAAAATTCTGAAAGAGATGGGAATACCAGACCACCTGACCTGCCTCTTGAGAAATCTGTATGCAGGTCAGGAAGCAACAGTTAGAACTGGACGTGGAACAACAGACTGGCTCCAAATAGGAAAAGGAGTACATCAAGGCTGTATATTGTCACCCTGCTTATTTAATTTCTATGCAGAGTACATCATGAGAAATGCTGGGCTGGAAGAAACACAAGCTGGAATCAAGATTGCCAGGAGAAATATCAATAACCTCAGATATGCAGATGACACCACTCTTATGGCAGAAAGTAAAGAGGAGCTAAAAAGCCTCTTGATGAAAGTGAAAGAGGAAAGCAAAAAAGTTGGCTTAAAGCTCAACATTCAGAGAACGAAGATCATGGCATCTGGTCCCATCACTTCATGGGAAATAGATGGGGAAACAGTGGAAACAGTGTCAGACTTTATTTTTTTTCGGCTCCAAAATCACTGCAGATGGTGATTGCAGCCATGAAATTAAAAGACGCTTACTCCTTGGAAGAAAAGTTATGACCAACCTAGATAACATATTCAAAAGCAGAGACATTACTTTGCTGACTAAGGTCCGTCTAGTCAAGGCTATGGTTTTTCCTGTGGTCATGTATGGATGTGAGAGTTGGACTGTGAAGAAAGCTGAGCGCCTAAGAATTGATGCTTTTGAACTGTGGTGTTGGAGAAGACTCTTGAGAGTCCCTTGGACTGCAAGGAGATCCAACTAGTCCATTCTGGAGATCAGCCCTGGGATTTCTTTGGAAGGAATGATGCTAAAGCTGAAACTCCAGTATTTTGGCTACCTCATGTGAAGAGTTGACTCATTAGAAAAGACTCTGATGCTGGGAGGGATTGGGGGCAGGAGGAGAAGGGGATGACCGAGGATGAGATGACTGGATGGCATCACGGACTCGATGGACATGAGTCTGAGTGGACTCTGGGAGATGGTGATGAACAGGGAGGCCAGGCGTGCTGTGATTCAGGGGGTCGCAAAGAGTCAGACATGACTGAGCGACTGAACTGAACTGAAACAAAAATAGTGATGCTACCGTAGGGTCATGTTTGAGGCTGTTTGGGCATTAGCAGTACCATGTTTTCAGTACTATGTGGTTGGTATTAGTAAGTTTCTCCTAAGAGTACTGGTGGGTTTCCCTAGTGGCACAGTGGTAAAGAAACCACCTGCCAATGCAGGAGGCGTGAGGAATGCGGTTCAGCACCTGGGTTGCGGAGAGCCCCTGGAGGAGGAAATGAAACCACTCCAGTATTACTGCCTGGGAAATCCCATGGACAGAGAAGCCTGGCAGGCTATAGTCCATGGTGTCTCAAAAGAGCTGGACATGACTTAGCAACCAAACAAAGAGTACAAAGACTACTGGTGGCCCAGGTGTTAGTGGCATTCGGGCATATAGAACACAGAGCTTTTGTTCAAGTGTTTTTGGGAACTCTCAGCAGTTATAGTTTGGCGGCCTCCCTCAAGTTACCCACATACAAGCCTTTAACCCATTTGACACAAGGGACTCTGTCAATACAAGCCCAGATGTCTGACCTTATGGTGTATTGAGAAGGACACAGAGCAGATTGAAAATTATCACCTCCAGTTATTTTCTTATTTGGAGAAGTGCTGGATTTCAGTTACCATGGTATCTATTTTACAGCCTTTAAGAAAAAACTGAATTTTATATTTGTGTATAGTTGATTAATAATGTGTTATCTTCAGTTGTACAACAAAGTGATTCAGTTACGAATACACAAGTATCTAGTGTTTTTCAAATTCGTTTCCCAATTAGGTTGTTACGTAATATTCAGCAGAGTTCCATGTGCGATACACTAGGTCCTTGTTGGTTACCCATTATAAAAGTAGTAGTGTGTACATGTCCATCCAAAACTCCCTAACTATCCCTCTAATAACTTTCCAGTCACCCAATAAAGGAATCAGTTAAACTCAGTTTTTCTTTGTCTATATTCTGCCTCATTTCTATAATCTTTTTCATATATTTTTCTAATTTGTCATGAAAACAAATGTAAACTGGTCAACATTATGCTGTAGCACCAGGCATTTCCTCGCTTGTCTGTTCGATTCAATTTGACTCAGACTAGAAAAGAATACTCTATTAGGATAAGTACACTGACTTTACCATTCATACCTTCACAGAATTTCTTCTCGTATGGGATTCCATCTTTTGGATCAATACCCTTTAAGAGAGAAATGATGAGATTAGCAGTTTGCTTTTAAATTTATGAGACAGAAGTACAGAATCCTCCCCAGATGGCTTTTAAAGCACAAAGGCAAATCAGTAGATAAAATCCTTTAAAGTCTCTTGAGCCCTTAATCCAAGGTAGCAACATTTTAGGCTTTAAGGACCTGGGGGTAGGAATAAGAAGAATCCAAAAACTGGACCATCTTGTTCAGAAGAATGCAGGGCAGGGCTCTGAGTGCTGGAAGTGTCCCTGGAGGGAGCACTGAGGGTCCAGTCAGTGCTGGGACACAGGGTCAGCATGGGCTCAGCGGTCTCTGAACTGGAGCTCTAAGTATCCTGACTTTTCCAGTGCCTAAGGAGCGATGCTTCTAGAGCAGTGATCCTCAACAGGGCTGGTTTTAAGGCAGCCCCCTACCCGCCCCTGCTCTGCAACCATCCCCAAGGGACTTTGGCAATGTCCGGAGACATCTTTGGTTGTTACAGCGTGGGGAGGGGGAGCTACAGGCATTTATGGGGAGAGGCCAGAGATGCCGCTGATCATCCTACATTTTGCAAGGCAGCCCAGACCATAAGACATCATCCCAAATGCTGATACAGTGAGACCGAGAAACCCATAAGTGAGGTTGAACTTGCGAGTTGGACAGGGTTACCATCGCTGAGGGCACTTCCTAACACTGAATGCTAAGTCTGTGCTTAGTAGAGTAACTGGTCCTTGGAAGGTTCAAGCAGAGTCTGGATAACCCTAAGGAAAAGTTAATATACATATGTAGTTATGTTTTTTGCTTTGTTTTGCTTGTCAAACTCTGGGCTGGAGAGCACTGGCATTCCACTAGATAGTAATAGTATTAACAGTATTCTAGGAAGAGCCTGATGGTCAGAGATATATTGGAAACAGTGTGTTCACTCTCTTGGTCTTGGGGGCTCCCAGTGTGCAATAAAACATTAAAGATGCTGAGAAATTTGGAAGTAAAGAAAACTGTTTAGGCTTACTTGACCCAGTACTTTCTAAACCTGGGTATAGCACCCCTCCTCCTGTTTCTTTTAACCTCCCACTCGACAGCGAAGTTCCTGGACACAGTTAGGGAAATGTTGGACATGGTGGTTGCAAAATTCTCTCTGAGTTCAAGATGATTTTGTGATTCTGGGAGTCAGTTTTCCTCTATGGAAAGGGATAGGTGTGAAGGTCATGTGTCTTTTTCCAATTAACTGATGATGAACTCTGAGTCTTGGCTCTCTGAGCTCCTGGTGGATTTCCACTGGTATAGCACAGTCTCTTATTGGCCTTCCGTATGTAGGAGGGGTCACATGTCAGAGGCAGGGATGGGGTCATGGAACCAAGATAGGAGCTTCACATACTAATAACCTCCGTGTCATCCAACAGGACAGCTGAGCTTGACTCTATCAGAACAAGAGCTGCCTTAGGGGTCCTGACACCTCCATACCTTAAGACTAGGGGTGATGTCTTCCCCTCCTCATGAGATGGCAATTTGACTAATGATAGGGTGGTTGGGGTGGGCTATACGAGGTACAATCTGTCTGGCTCTCCATATCCCAGAAACAGTAGCCCATCAGTGTCCTGGAGAGAAGAAATTATTTACAGAAACTTTCTCCTCTTCATCCAAGCAGACAAATTAGGCAGCCATTCAGAGGCAATTTATCCTGAAGCTGGGGAAACTTAAACTCCAAGGCCCCTTGTTTGTATGATTCCTGCCTGTGTGAGTGCTGGGAGCAGCTGGGAGCTGTTTTAGGTGGAGAGTGTTTTAGGTGGAGAGGAGTCTGGGCTGCAGTCAGAACAATGTTTCCACTTAAGCACTCCTGGTAAATTGGAAAAGAGATCTCAAAAGAAAAGGACCTGAATTTCCAAGACTCTAGGAATTTGTTAAGATTTCTTTTATCATTCTCGTTATCATACTTTTATACTTGATTTTGCATTTGGTATACTTTTTCCTTTATGCTGCTGCTGCTGCTAAGCTGCTTCAGACGTGTCTGACTCTGTGCGACCCCATAGATGGCAGCTCACCAGGCTCCCCCATCCCTGGGATTCTCCAGGCAAGAACACTGGAGTGGGTGAGAACCCCTCAAATCCTGTAAGTTCAAGACCTCACAAAATTTAGATTTGCTGCCATTGCTGTCCTCAGATAAGTGTTTGGCTTCTCTCCTTCCTTCCCTTTTCTCTACTGGCAGCTACTAATTTATTATTCATAAGGAACCAGGGTAGCAGCATAGATGCTTCGGGATGTAGGTAGTGGGGAAACTACAGGTAATTTCCACTCTGCCTGGCCAGCTTTATGAAACAGGAAAAAAATGGCTGCAATGAAATGGTGACAGCATGTGGTTTGCTCCACCAGCTGTCTGGGTTGCTGTAAAAACTTTGCTAACACCACGATTCATTTAATTTCACACTGTTTCAGACAGAACCAAGGGGTTAGATGTGAGTGACCTTGAACAAGGCTTGCAGTGCCTGTGACTGAGAGCCTCAGCTCTCGTTACATCATTGACACTTTTCACGTGTGATTGGATTCTATGCCTCTCTTTCAAACAGCAGAAAAAGAGTTGCCTTAGCCTACCATCTATCTTCTTCCTTAGGTCTGACTAAGCAAACAGGCAATGGGCTTGTAAGGAGGGCAGAAAGCCGGAGAAGAGGGTTAAGTCTGAATTTAGTTGCTTACCCAAATGCCATTACAGTTGGAATCTTGATATGAGTCCCAGTTGTCTGGCCTACAGAGAGGACAGCCACATGAGTCTTCAGCACGTATGTATCACTCTGAATGTCAGCTTCCAAATGAACGAATGAATGAATGAGTGCTACACCAAGTGTCACCGACAGCCAACAGGCTCTTCAAGGAAAAATGCCACACGCCATTGTGCGTTGTGGCCCACAGAACCCCCACTCGGCCTCTTTGTCATTCTCTTGGCTTTGGGTGTTTGCTGGGAGCTGGGGACCAAATGCAGCCTTTTCATAACTGACTACGTTCATGGGTGGTATTGTTGGGTAATGGTGCTGATGAGCGTAATGAACACATCTGCAGTCTATTTTCTTCAGACAGGCGATACCATTAAAGTTACGCCTCTAAAGTCCCAAACATCTGGTTAATGCTTCAGCACTGTAGTCACAGCTAAGATGAAGGCTGGCATATCCAGTTTGAGTTCTGAGATGGGATTGGCTGCACATCAGCCTGGGACTAAAATGAAACCCGCACTCCACGCCCCGCAGCCCTTGCCTTACTCTTGGCGGAAAAGGCTGCTCTTTCTGGGCCCAGGGCTGCCTGTAGAGCTTGAGCAGGAGGAGGGATAAACATCCACAAGAACCTGTCTACTCACTTGTTCCTTCCACTGGACTGTAAACTCGTATTTCTGTTTGTTCACCACACAGCATGATGCAGAGTGCTTGGCAATGCTCCATGAGCATTTTGGGGGGCAATAAAATGAATAATTACTGTTTTTTTTTTTTCATTGAGTTTTACTTCAGTAAGGACATGGAAGTCCCTTCTCTCTGTAAGCACGAATCCCCTAGGCTGGAGGAGATCATTATGCCTCCTGCCTCCTTTTCAGAAGGTAATTTTCAAAATCAGTGATGAGCAGAGACCATTACCTTCTGCCTGGGTATGCCATCTTGTTGCTGTCGTTGCAATCTCTCCCTCGCCAGTGAAAGCCCCGCAGTGTCTGAAAGTGAAGAGCACACATAGGAAGGGTCAGTTCTGCTTTGATGCTGTCCACGGTGAAGGCCAGTCAGAGCTGTCAGAGGGGTATTGACATCTGCAGTTTCAAATTCAAATATAGTCTGGGAACACCAGAGATCACTAAGAAAATTAAAATGAATATGCTAAGACCTCCCGAGTGAGGTGAAGTATAATATGGTGCCAGGGCCAATCATAGGTGTAGCATGCACACACCACGCGTGTGTGTGTGTGTGTGCTGTTGTGTATGTGCCAATATGTGAAAGTATGGGGGTGCAACTGTGTGAATTTGTAAATACGTGAGCATGTGTGCATTCACATGGTTATGCAAATTCATAATTCATAATTCACATGTGTGTCTGTGTGTACATGTGTGTTCATGTGTATGTGTCTATGTGTACTTCCACACACAGCAGGGCCATCCAACTCCCTGAACTTTCTCTATTAATCATCAACCTTCTCAGGCCCCAAAGCAATTGGTTTATTTTGTCCAACAATTAATAATTTTACTGAATAATTAAAAACTCTAGCCAAACTGGTTATTTGCATGGATTTATTATATTTTGACATGTCTGATTCAAAAGGATCAAGAACCATGATGATGTCAAACAATGCTTTTATTTCTCAAATTGCCAGGTAGAGTATCTGAGATCCCATCAACTTTGGAAAGTTTGTGACATCTGTTACTTGCTTGTTGAATTTCACAGAGAATATTATGATATCCTAACTGTTCTAAATCAAACATGTGCACACAAACACATATACACTTTTAAAAAGTAAGTTAAAATATATTTAAGAATTTTGAAAATAATTCATGACGTTTTCAAGATAACTGTTATCCCCATGGAGAATTCCAGCTGGGAATGACTTCAGGAAATGAAAACAGTCTAGGCCTAAGATCCACTTTGATGGTCCATGTGGAGATAGCATAAAGGTATAGAAACATTATAAAATGGTGTATTACCAAATTAATAATACATTCAAATGGCATTCAATCCTGTCTTATTAAAGGAAAGAAATTTATAGGAAGCAATGCAATATTTACTGAACGTCTGGTTACTGTTAACAATACTTACTGGGAAATCACTATACTTGTCTGAATCGGCATCACTGAATGGCACAGAATTTTGTGTAGCTCTAGAAGAAAGAAAATGAAACACCTGTGAGCTAAGAAAAAAGAACGTGTTTGTGAAAATAAATACAGACATGTTTAGATATGACTGTGTTGAGTTTACTTAACAAAACCCCATTCTAAAAATAAAATTGCGGGCCTAAATAAAAATTTTAAAAGTAAAGATAAAATTGAGTACCAGCCCAAATTTACTTATTTCTGTTTGCCACTCAACAGAACGATTTTCTCTCTGACATTTTACTTGGCCTATATGGGTAAGTAAAATATAATGAACTCAAGTTTTAGAGGGCATGGGATATGGCTGTTGAGGTTCTCAGGAAAGGAGACTGCATTTTTGGGCCAGTCAATGAACTTAGTACTAGAGATTTTACACATTTTACATATTCTGGGACAGAGTCTTTTCTTAAGATTCTCCTCTTTTAAATCACTTCATCTGAGAACCGTTAGGCATTTAGTTGTCCATCCCCTTCAAGAACCGGATGTAATTGATGTGACTGATGATTGAGCAATTAATGCCAAAAACTACGGATACCTCCTTTGAGCGAGGATTTCCCTTAAGTCTTCACCACCAGACTCTCCCCAGCTTCCAAATGCCAAACATTGTTTTCCCTTTAGGAGAATCACTTAACAGAGTAGCAGGCAAGTGCCATCATACGGCAGAGGAGGTTACTCTTGGAGCTTAGAATGTAGAGAGAGTACCACGCTCCCTTATAGGTTTTAGTAAATGGTCTTCTGAATCAAGAGCTTCTGAGCAGTTCTGAGAGTCTCAAGGCTAGCGAATTCAGCCAGAGCCAGCATGGAGCCTAACTGGTGGTGTGGAGCCTGTCTTAAGAGCTCCGGGATGGTGGAGCCACTGGAAGTCCACTTTATAGATCTCTTGGGAGATGACATCCCCTGTAAAAATAGGTAGCGTTCTCCTATGTATGTATTTGACCTCTTGGATAGCTGTTTTAGGCTCCTAGTTGAGAAAAGGAGGAAAGACACAGAGCAAGAGAAAGAATAAGAGGAAGAGGGGGAGGGAGAGGGATGGGTTAGGGAGGAGAGAGAGGATGAACAAACCCAAACAGCCATATTATCAATCTGAGAAAAAGCACTGGGTAAAAGGTCTCTCTCAATGATGTCAAAACTATCTCCTTCTACCTTTGCCGCCTTGGGGGTGAGAGTTTGTCCTTGAAGGAAGGAACAATGAGTTGTTTCTAGAATTAGAACACTTGGTCACTAAATTAACCTTTACTTGTTTATTTTAAAGGCTCAGAGTAACTAACCAAAACCATACATTCTAGACATGCATGGGTAGATTGGCCATCCTAAATCTCATAAGTTGCAATTTACATAAACTCCACAATCCCTTATTCATAGCCTGCATATCCAAACAGTCCTGAAAACCAGGAGTGGTTTCTTACTTTCAATGTTGAAGCTAATTTATTTGGTGGCAAAATTTAACCTAAACCAATCTAAGGCAATTCATAACCTGCTGCTGCTAAGTCACTTCAGTCATGTCCGACTCTGTGTGACTCCATAGGCAGCAGCCCACCAGGCTCCCCCGTCCCTGGGATTCTCCAGGCAAGAACACTGGAGTGGGTTGCCATTTCTTTCTCCAATGCATGAAAGTGAAAAGTGAAAGTGAAGTCGCTCATAACCTATACCCTACTTAATATGACTATCCATATATTTCACTGCTGAAATATAAATGTGTTTAGTCAGGAGTGCTAAGAGTGTAAGTGAGTGTGGTGAGTTATAGTATATGCATGATATGTCACTTTCTTAAAATCTGGGAAATTCTGAATTCCAAATTACATCTGGCTCCAAGGTTTTGGACAAAGCGTTGTTGACTTTTACTATCATTGCTTCTGCAAAACTGTATAAAATTTGATACATTGTGTATCCTTATAGGTGCCTGGTTGTATGCCAAAATATTCATTCATTCATTCCATAGCTATTTTTGAAGTCCCTACCATGTGCCAGACATCATGTTAGATATTAAGGATAAGTATTAGATACATTTCCTATGCTAGAAGAGCTCAGTGATGGATGGGGAAAACAATGCATTAATAGATAGCTACAGTGCTATGGAGAAAATTCTCTAAGAGAGTTGTGCACGCAGAGGGAAGACATTTCCCTCTCTACAGGGAAGGAGGCAATCTTAAGGTGAAATTTAAAGGATTAGAAAGTATTTTCAAAGCAAGTAATTGGGTGACAGGCATTCTAGTAGGAAGGAAAAATATGGGAAGCCCTTTAACATAGCTCTAGGTTCTGAAATTAGACTCCTTGGATTTGAATCCCAGGTCTGCTGTAAACTTAAGGCAAATTATTTCATCATTTTTACATCTGTTGGCTCATTTGTAAATGGGGTCAATGTCAGTATCTGCTTCCTTGGACTGTTGCAAAGACTAAATGAGTTGTTACATGTGAAGTGAGGAAGACCTGTGCCAAGCATGTGGTAAGTATTCACAAAATATTAGCTCTTTTTTTTTATTAGGCACAGTGCTAATAAGCTATCCCAAGGGTGGCTTCTAGGACGGGGCAAACAGGCCTAAGTTGTCTGGTCTTCTGACATTTTGGTTTCTGGATATATCCCCAATTCAACCCATGGGTTCTCTTCAGATTTTCAGGTTCCCAGCCATATAATGTCCAATCCAGTTATGCATGTCTATTATTTTTAGATATTTTTACCGTAAATTTCTTTGCTGTAAGTACCTTCACAGCAAGCATTTTTGTTACAAACATTCTCACTGTGTAGCTAATTGGCCATAAGACAATTTTGCCATAAAAGGTAAAATGACTGGTTGATAGTTTGTTTTGATATGTATCATATGAAAATCATGACAAATGATGATGATTTGCCCCAAGAGCCAGTTTCTTATTTCTAAACACATTACAGTAGAGGAGAAAGAGGCTGAGGGCCTGAAAAAGTGCAAGTTTGAACTCACATTTCCCATAAACCTCTGGAATGTTTATCAACAGACATGTGACCAGATGCCAGGATCACACAACAGTATAGAGGCTTTCATAACAGAATACAAATGTGTGTGTGCTCAGAGGTGTCCGACTCTTGCAGCCCCATGGACTATAGCCCACCAGGCTCTTTTCTAGGCAAAAACATAGGAATGAGATGCAATACAAAGCTTGGGTATAAATATGCATCCTAATATTTGGAAATTGATACTTCCTCTAACAAAGGAAGAAATTTTAGCAAAAAGAAAAACTGTGATGCCGAATGAGGAGGCGAATCAATGTGTAAAGCACTAAGAATGAACAACCCGGAAGAAAAGTGCTCAGGTACAAGTCACAAAATAAGGTCAGTCATCTGCACAGTAGTGCCATTAAATCTACGCACCCTTTAAAGGGACTTCCATGGTGGCTCAGATGGTAAAGCATCTGCCTACAATGTGGGAGACCTGGGTTCAATCCTTGGGTTGGGAAGATCTCCTGGAGAAGAAAATGGCAACCCACTCCAGTACTCTTGCCTGGAAAATCCCATGGACAGAAGAAACTGGTAAGCTACAGTCCATGGGGTTGCAAAGAGTTGGACATGACTGCCTTTCATTTTTCACCCTTTAAATATATTCAGATATTTTATATGTAGTAATAAAGTCTCTTTAATTTTGTAATTAGCCTCATGGCTAATTAGTTATATGGTGAAACTAATGTTTGTGGCAGCAAAGATGTTTAAAACAGGAAACTTATAGTGAAAATACCTAGAACTCCAGTTGGCTGGTGCAGCTAATCACCTGCTTGCTTCCCCTGCCCTTTGCCTGGGGTCTGGCTGACAAGCTTGACCCAGTGAGCAATTGTGACTGCAGCTGAATGTTATTCGTTACATAATATTGAGCTATTCAAGCTCAAAATGCCTAAAACTATGTCATGAAACTGGGGCATTACAACAAAAGAAAACCAGGGAAAATAAAGTATCCATGAGTATCTGCCTCACATTTGAATCCCAGGCAGCAGTGCAGGCTCAGAGTGGCTCTGTTTCTTCTGCACATGGATGTGTTACATGCATCTCTGTAAGATGCAATGAAAGCAGAGAAAACCATGGAAAGATCCATCCTGACATAGTTACATGGCTCACCATGTGGTGGGGATAGGGACGGAGGTGCGTGGCAAGAGCAGGGCAGAAGCAAGAAGGAACAAATGAGAAAAGCCGAGAACGATGAATTAAAAATGTGATTAACATAGCATATGATAGCCTGTGTGAATTTATGTGAAATAATATATAGGTGGGCTTGAGCATTTGGAAATTCAATAAAAAGAATAAATTATCGATATTAAGAGGGGACCCTCCTGACTCACCATTGCTGCAATAAAAAAAGAAAAAATTAGGCAGTGTATAGACACTGTGAATTCTGATCAGAACAAAACAACAAAATCCTTGGTTGCCCCATGGTAGTAGCCTAGTATCCTGCACATTTGTGTCTATTAAATTAGTGTGTTTTCTTTGTTTATTCATTTGTTTCTTCACTGAGTCCCTACTGAGGTCAAGCACTGTGGTAGTGACCAGGGCTAAAAAGTTTACCAAGAAATGGTATCCTCACTCTCAAAAGCTGTTGGTAGGTGTGGGAGACTGGTGGGGAAGCAGCCAGGGAAGAACAGGGTGCAGGATCAGGTGCCAGGGAGAGTGGGGGTACCGAGGAGGCTAGCTAAGTGGTCAAAGACAGGCTGGGAGCTGGAAAACTTCTTCCCATGGGTGGAGATGCCACCATTGCATTTTGAAGGCATAGAACAAACAAGGGGCACAGAGAGAGGCAAGGAGCAGGAAAGATGTTCTTATTGGCGGGGATTTTACGGAAGGGTTAATGCAGTAGAAGACACGTAGGTCTTTCTCTACTACCTGTTGACTGTTGCTGGATCAGGCGTTAAATGAACTAGAACCAACCTGCTCATCTGAAAGTGGGGCTCAGGGTCAAGGGACAGACAGTGTAGTGGTTCTGGGTCCAAATGTCATGTGAATCCATGACTAGTTCTGTGAGTTTGGGAAAATAACTTTACATCTTTAAAAAGGGGGACAAAAATGGGGTCTGCTAACAGGACTGCATTTACAAGAGTTCCTGGTAAAGAGACAGTACTGGGTTATTCTTCTTTGTCATTATTATCACCGAGCCACAGGTTATTTGAAGAATAAATGAGGTTGCATGTAAGTGTGATTTATAAACCAAACAGCACTGAATAAATTGTGACCTGGTATGAATTATACTAGAAGCACAATGGTTTTTAGAAGAAGAAAAACATATTGCTTTTGCTTTTTCATAAAAAGAATTTCCCTTTTAAATTGGGCCTGATAAATCTCTGGCCACAGATGCTCTTGAATTCAGTGTTTCAAAGGTGGTTCAATTGCAGAGATGTCGTTTTGGTCCTGCAGGCCCACGTTTGACACAGAAAATGTAATGATGATTTCAGCAAGGAGGAGACAGGAGTCTCAATTCAACAAGAGCTAGGCATGATGAAATGATCAGGGGCCTGGGGACCTAGGGACCTGGCTGTCTCTCAGCCCCCCAGCATCTTCTTTCATGTCTGATATTCCCCCTCCACTCCTCATATCCTGATGCTGTCCGCCTCCACCTCTGTTCATGAAAAGCAGTGTTGATAACTGTTTCCGGGATCTAGGCCAGCACTTCGCACAGCTGGCTTACAGGAACTCATGTGGGCAGATGAACCAGGAAAAGTTTTTAAACTAAGAGGTTCTGAATGTGGGTCAGAAGCACAGCCTTCTCCTCTCTTGAGATACTTTCAAAGCTGTTCAGTGGCTTTAGCTTCCGTGAAGCTGATGAGATGCAGGATGGAGGAACATAGGAAAAGTGCCTCTGTTGTGGGCTCAACTGTGTTCACCAAAGAGAGCTGTTGAGGTTCTAACCCCTGGTCCCTGTGAATGGGAACTGACTTGGAAAGAGGATGTTTGCAGATGTTGTTAAGTTAGGATGAGGTTATTAGTTCAGTTCAGTTCAGTCACTCAGTCTTTGTCTCCCCATGGACCTTCAGCACGCCAGGCTTCCCTGTCCATCACTAGTTCCCAGAACTTGCTAAACTCATGTTAATCAAGTCAATGATGCCATTCAGCCATCTCATCCTCTGTTATTCCCTTTTCTTCCTACCTTCAATCCTTCCCAGAATCAGGGTCTTTTCCAATGAATCAGTTCTTCAAATCAGGTGGCCAAAGTGTTGGAGCTTCACCTTCAGCAACAGTCCTTCCAATGAATATTCAGGACTGATTTCCTTTAGGAGGTCATTAGGGTGGTCCCTACATTACCAGATGGCTAACATTGAAACCAGATTGATTATATTCATTGCAGCCAAAGATGGAAAGCCTCTATACAGTCAGCAAAAACAAGACTGGGAGCTGAATGTGGCTCAGATCATGAACTCCTTATTGCCAATTTCAGACTTAAATTGAAGAAAGTGGGGAAAACCACTAGACCATTCAGGTATGACCTAAATCAAATCCCTTACAATTAACAGTGGAAGTGAGAAATAGATTTAAGGGACTAGATCTGATAGACAGAGTGCCTGATGATCTATGGACGGAGGTTCATGACATTGTACAGGAGACAGGGATCAAGACCATCCCCAAGAAAAACAAATGCAAAATAGCTGTCTAAGGAGGCCTTACAAACAGCTGTGAAAAGAAGAGAAGGGAAGAGCAAAGGAGAAAAGGAAAGATATACCCATTTGAATGTGGAGTTCCAACCAATAGCAAGGGGAGATAAGAAAGCCTTCCTTAGCTATCAGTGCAAAGAAATAGAGGAAAACAACAGAATGGGAAAGACTAGAGATCTCTTCGAGAAAATTAGAGATACCAAGGGGACATTTCATGCAAAGATGGGTTCAATAAAGGACAGAAATGGTATGGACCTAACAGAAGCAGAAGATATTAAGAAGAGGTGGCAAGAATACACAGAAGAACTGTACAAAAAAGATCTTCATGACCCAGATAATCATGATGGTGTGATCACTCACCTAGAGCCAGACATCCTGGAATGTGAAGTCAAGTGGGCCTTAGGAAACATCACTACGAACATAGGTAGTGGAGGTGATGGAATTCCAGTTGAGCTATCTAAAAGATGATGCTGTGAAAGTGCTGCACTCAATTTGTCAGCAAATTTGGAAAACTCAGCAGTGGCCACAGGACTGGAAAAGGTCAGTTTTCATTCCAATCCAAAGAAAGGCAATGCCAAAGAATGCTCAAACTACTACATAATTGCACTCATCTCACGTGCTAGTAAAGTAATGCTCAAAATTCTCCAAGCCAGGCTTCAGCAATATGTGAACCATGAACTTCCAGATGTTCAAGCTGCTTTTAGAAAAGGCGGAGGAACCAGAGATCAAATTGCCAACATCCTCTGGATCATCAAAAAAGCAAGAGAGTTCCAGAAAAAAACGTCTATTTCTGCCTTATTGACTATGCCAAAGCCTTTGACTGTGTGGATCACAATAAACTGTGGAAAATTCTGAAAGAGATGGGAATACCAGACCACCTGACCTGCCTCTTGAGAAACCTATATACAGGTCAGGAAGCAACAGTTAGAACTGGATGTGGAACAACAGACTGGTTCCAAATAGGAAAAGGAGTACATCAAGGCTGTATATTGTCACCCTGCTTATTAACTTCTATGCAGAGTACATCATGAGAAATGCTGGGCTGGAGGAAGCACACGCTGGAATTAAGATTACCAGGAGAAATATCAGTAACCTCATCACAGATGACACCAGCCTTATGGCAGAAAATGAAGAAGAACTAAAGAGCTTCTTGATGAAAGTGAAAGAGGAGAGTGGAAAAGTTGGCTTAAAGCTCAACATTCAGAAAACTAAGATCATGGCATCTGGTCCCATCACTTTATGGCAAATAGAAGGAGAAATGGTGGAAACAGTGGTTGACTTCTGTTTTGGGGGCTCCAATATCACTGCAGATGGTGATTGCAGCCATGAAATTAAAAGACGCTTTTACTTCTTGGAAGGAAAGTTATGATCAACCTAGATAGCGTATTAAAAAGCAGAGACATTACTTTGCCAACAAAGGTCCATCTAGTCAAGGCTATGGTTTTTCCAGTAGTCATGTATGGATGTAAGAGTTGGACCAAAAGAAAGCTGAGTGCCGAAGAACTGATGCTTTTGAACTGTGGTGTTGGAGAAGACTCTTGAGAGTTTCTTGGACTTCAAGGAGATCCAACCAGTCCATCCTAAAGGAGATCAGTCCTGGGTATTCATTGGAAGGACTGAGGCTGAAGCTGAAACTCCAATACTTTGGCCATCTGATGCGAAGAGCTGACTCATTTGAAAAGACCCTGATGCTGGGAAAGACTGAGGGCGGGAGGAGAAGGGGATGACAGAGGATGAGATGGTTGGATGGCATCATCAACTCAATGGAGATGAGTTTGGGAAAACTCAAGGAGTTGGTGATGGACAGGGAGGCCCGGCGTGCTGCAGTTCATGCAGTCACAAAGAATTGGACACGACTGAGCAACTGAACTGAACTGAATTAATCCAACATGACTGGTTATAAAAGGAAAAGACAGACACACAGGGAAGCTGTCCATGCACGAAGAGGAAGGCAGAGATGGAGTGATGCAGCTGCAAGCTCAGGGTTGCCAAGGATGGAGAGCCACTGCCAGAAGCTAAGAGCTAAGGAGGATTCCACCCAGAGTCTCTGAGGGAACATCAGTGGGACTAGAGTCTCAGAGGGACCTTGCCCACACATTGCTTTCAAACTTTCAACCTCCAGAACTGGGAGAGAATGCATTTCTATTGTTCTAAGGTACCCAGGTTGGGGTATTTTAGTACAGCAGCCCTAAGAAATGAATATAACCTCTCAGTTCAGGCATAAGGCCTGACTCTCTCATCTCTGGAGAGTTCTCCCCTCTATCCCTTCACAGTGAGAGCCAGGCTGGACCAGAATGCACTCAAGTGATAGGAACTGCCTGCAGGAGAGTGAGAATGAAAGTAACAGGGGCCCGGGCAGATGGCATGGTCTCAGTGAATATGTTACAGAGAAGGAATATTATTTTGAGTCATTAAAGCATTATCTGTACATGTAGCACCTGTGGTCTGGCTCCAGAACTAGAATGTGAGCACTCGGGAGGACACAGCTAAGCAGGAGCCTAGGAAACTGCCATGCTTCCCCACCAGGGCTCAGGCCAAGAGTCTGCATCTTTAAAACCTCCCAAATGGCTCTATAGCTTGAGTTGAGACATGGGAAAAACTGAGGTTTGGAGACATGAAGCGGCCCAAGTTCTCAAATCTGGCTCAAGACACAGCACTGCAAAGGAGTCCAAAAGGGGATGTTTCCAGAGAACAAGTGTGGTCCAATATACCTGGGGGTGTATGTTGGGTCCTTGTGGCTGGGAGAAGTTACCTTTTTTTAAAACTTTTTGGCTACACCATGTGGCAGGTGGAATCATAGTTCCCCGACCAAGGATCAAACCCATGCCCTCAGCAGTGGAAGCAGAGGCTTAACCACGGGAAAGAAATCCTGGAAAAATTACCTCTGTAAGACTCAGTTTCCTTATCTTCAAAATGGGAATAGTGATGGAATTATGAGAATTCCGTGCAGAAATGCAGTGAAAGTTCAGTATCTGGCCCTGGGAATAGTGGCCGTACAGTGGCAGGCAGCAGCCCTGCCCCAGTGACAAGGGAAGGAGCTGGGTGGAAGGAAACCTATGCTACTTTGCCTCTTAGTCCAACGTGCCTCTCAGGATACTGTTCCGTCTTTCAATATTCTGGACAGTAGTTATGACACCCAGCACAATCTTAGAGTGAGCTGGAGCATGGGATTTTAAACTGAGACAGGAGGGCTTGGGAACTCTGGACAGTATCCCTGCATTTGGCACCCTGTTCATAAATATTAGCGCTAAGGTTTTTAGGTAATAGGTTGCGCTCTTGAAAACAAAGGTCCTTTTCCAGCCTCATGAGTGCCTTGCACTAAAGATGTTCAAAGAGTCCTCATCATAATGGGTGGCTGACCTCGTCCGGATCTTACACAGCAAGGAGGGGCTGTCCTGCTCCGGTGTGAGCAGGCAGGCTGTGTTCCAGCCCAGGACTGTAAGTCAGGCTTGGAGGTTCAAAGATGCTGGTATTCAGTATATTTCCAAAATGATTTGTTCTAAGCTAATTTGTCTTCTAGTTTCTATACAAGTCATGAGCAAGAAACACTTTCACCTTCAGAAAGATGCCTTTTAACTTGAAGACTATTTTCATCATTAGAAAACAGAAACCACTAAAGATGCTTTCCCCTGTTAGTGCTCAGGAGGGGGCATTCATATACATACAGTTTAATCTTCTGACAGATCTTGGCCAAAAATGGGAGTGAACAAATATCAGAACCACTTCTGGAGTACTTCTGGAGAGAAAAGCAAAAACAGAAAGATTTATTTATTTCAAGGAATGGTTCTCCAGTTTCTAAAGGTACATCCTCTCTTCTTGGCTCCACATTTTGAATTTCTGGACTCTTCTTTCTCCTGAATCTGCGCCATATTACTTAACTCAATTTACCCCTTGTTTCTGTCCCCACACTCCAAATTCATTGCACCTGTGTGCTGGCTCCTGAACTTGAAGGTCTCCCTTCAAGATCCTCTTGTCTTTTCCAGCTCTTCCCAAAAGAAGAGGCCCATCTTGGTCCATTCTACTCAGACAGCATTCTTCTCCTCACTACCTTCAGTGGCTTTAAAAAAGGATTTGGAAAATAAAGACTGTTTTCAAATAAGACAATTCCATCCTGTTAAGAGATAAAATAAAGACTAACGGGAGAGACGGCTTAGGAAGAAGGAAGGCCCCTTCCCTGGGGCGTGGAGGGGTGGAAGGGGTGCAGATGAAGCCCCCAGAGTTTCCTGAGCAAAGGGATTTCAGACAGCAGTTTACATAAGACTCTAGCTGGGGGATAAATTAAAAACCCTGGCTTTTTTTTTTTTAATTAAAAAGTGTTTTTAGACGTATTGCAGTTCCTATGATGCTTTTCACAGACAAAAGGAAAAACAACTGGGTAGAAAAAGTCAGGAACTGGCATTTATCAACAAAGAGAGAAAGGGAGACAGGTATCTCCTGCTTTTTTAACGTTTACTTCACGCCACCTTGATTCGATGAAAGACCTAAGTTAGTATCTATTTTCATGAACTGAAAGAAATCCGAAGAGGAGTTTTCACTTTCATAAAAACAGGAAAAAAAAAAAAAAAGCGAAAAGCAAAAATAGTGTTCATCATCTGTTCTGCAGGAGTGAGAGTGGAGCCAGTGAGTAACCCCGAGTACTGAGAGGGGCCCCGCCCAGCTCCTTCCCCAGAAACCACGCTGAACACTTCAGTATCAGGCAGCCATAGCTTTGAACCATGTCTGTGAGCTTTTGTGCTTGATCTCCACTTATTGTGTGCATCTGTTAGCAAGATGAGTCCTAAGGTAGCTGCTGCTTAGCCTTAGGAAAGACTTCATAGGAATGGTCTACTTTTGGATAGCGGGGAAGCATGTGGTAATTCTCACCAACCTAGAGAGTCCTTCAGGTGGCTGTGAGTGGTACTAACAGTTGTCAGTATTCTGACCCTAGCAAAGGCAGACAAGTAACCTTTTCTGGCTACAAATGAGATGTTTAAGGATCTTTGTGATCTTTGTACAACTTTCTAGAATGAGGAACAATCCTGACTAGTGCCCTCAACTAAATGCAAGAGGTGGAAACAGAAGAGGCTGTCCTTGTCATCACGGAGCTTGCTGTCTAGTGGAGCACAGGGGTGGATAATCCCAGCTCTTAGCATGCTCTGTGAGGGCTGCCGTGGTCCAGGCATTAATATGGCTTTCTAGGAACTGGAGGAGGAGGCAGGCGAGAAAGGAAGAGACAGATGCTCCACGCTTTTCAACTCAAAGGCAGTTTGCAGGCTTGGCTACAAATGTAATTCATGGGCTCCACCACAATCTGCTGACTCAGAAAGCCTGGGGAAGGCCTGGAAATTTGTGTTTTCATAGCTCCAAGTCATTCTGATGCTCACTAAGGTTTGAGAACCACTGCTCTAGACTCTGGCTGAAGAAAGTGTGATCACAAAGCAGAAGCATTGGATGTCATCCAGGAACTTTAGGACTAAGAGCCTCTGGCCACACAGTTGACCTGTTGAATCAGAATCTGTATTTTAAAAATGTCCCAGGTAGTTGGAGTCCACACCAAAGCCAGAAAAACAGAGGAAGCACCTGGCACAGGGTTGTGGGCATATGAGTGGGACTGGCATCTTGCAGGACATTTCAACCTGGCTGGAGTATAAGGAGCCAGGAGAATGCAGTGGACATGGAAGGAAGGACACATTAGGATGAGCCTGGAAGGCTGCATCACATTTTGTCTTGAGGGCAGTGGGGAATCCTGGGAGAGATCACATTGTATTTCAGAAAGACATCTCTGGAGGAGACATGAAAGCCTGGAGGAGGCAAGAAGGGACAGAAAAACCCATTGGCAGATAAAGACTCTAAGGCCTGGTCCTGGGCTTTCTAACCTCAGCACTATTGCCATTCAGGGCTGAATAATTCTTTGTTGTGGGCTGTCCTGTGCATTGTAGGCTATATAGCAGTGTATCTGGCATCTAGCCGCTATAGTCAGTAGCCCCCAAATGTCTCTAACTGTTGCCAAATGTCCCCAGGAGAGGTGATGGGGGACAGCATTGCCTCTGGTTGGGAACCACTGATGGAAGGCGGGAGGAGGGGGATCGGGGTACAGAGATGGGATGTTTGGAGAACTGGTAACTGAGTATGCTGAGCAGTGTAGACACACTGTGAAACACACTCCGGCGTGCAATTATACCATAACATGGGTGCCTATTGGTAGAGACACATTCTAAGATCCAGAGTCAGGTTGCATTTGAAAGTTTGAGTTACTTCTTTTTATATTTACTTTGTCTGAAGGCCTTGATCTAATTAACCTAATGGCAAATGCAGATTTTAACACAGATGATAACCAATACATCAAACATTTTATAAGGACAGGCTGATAATTACTACACAGGAGATACATGGAATAAAATGCACAGCTGTTCACTGTCGAAACTCAGCCTGAAGACTGCAGCTGTCTTTGACATTCCTTGTGCAGAAACTGAATCTAGGATGTAGGCAGAAGGTGATGTAACTTGTCCAGGGATCCCCAGAACTCCTTCTGTTAAGACAGATGTTTTGATCATCCAGCCTTTTCATCACATGGTATGGGAAGGACTAACGTCTTCTTACAAACTTGCAAAGGGAATTTAGATGGACACAGAGCACACTGCAGAGACCCTCACTTGCATATTTGCCAGCCCCTTCCTTTCAATTCAAACCTTACTAGACAGAGGCAGAATGGGGGCTGTTATTATCTCAGAGATGGATTTAAAACAGCACATCTGGCTGTATGTAATCCCATCTAAAATGAAAGTCCCAAGTCTGGGCTGTCCTGGGGCATAGGATTCAGGCAGCATTTTCATTTTTGCCATCTATTTAGCCAACTTCTATTTGCATCTGGAGCTTTGCCCACCCCATGATGTTAAATGAATACAGAACAATAAGCAGAGGTTAAATAAATGAGAATGTGGTAAATGGGGTAAATAGAGGCTCAAAGGGGGAGCATAACTTCTCTTCTGCATTGAAGGCAGATTCTTTACCATCTGAGCCACCAGGGAAGCCCCCTTCTGTACATAACCAACTTAAAATTGAATTTCTGAGTGATATAGTACTTTTAGACCATTGTCATATATTATTTTACTTGAATTTGTATGTGTGCTAAATTGCTTCAGTCATGTCTGACTCTTTGTAACCCTATGGACCATAGCCTGCCAGGCCTCTCTGTCCATGGGATTTCCCAGGCAAGAATACTGGAGTGGGTTGCCATTTCTTCCTCCAGGGGATCTTCCCAACCCAAGGATTGAAGCTGTGTCTCCGGCTTGGCAGGTAGCTTCTTTACCACTGAGTCACCTGGGAATCCCAGGGTAAGTCTGAACAGTGACAATTTTTAAAGTCTTTCCAGATGGTTCTATTGAATAAGTAGGTTTACCATCAGGGCCATCGGGTTCAGCTGTACAGATTGTACACTGTACAATTTTAATAGTCACACAGCCTGTGATGTGAATGGTGCTTCCTGAAATTCAGTACTGAGGAGGTCTGGTTGAAAGCTATTGTAATGGTGGAAAGGTTAGAAACCGGGCAGAAGCTAAACCTGGACTTAAATGATGAGTTTCTCACTTACAAGCTATGTGGAATGAGGAAATTACTTAACCTATCTGATTCTTAGTTTTCTTATCTGTAAAATGGGGCTGATAACAATAATATGCTAGCTCCTTTTAGGCATTTTTGTGAGGACAAACTGAGGACATAACTCAAGTATTCTAAACATTTAGATGCTCAGTATCTGCCAAATCCACGAAGACCTCCCCCTCCACTCCCCGACCCGGCTCCCCAGGCACAACACTTAACTCTTCCCCAGTCTGGATTTTCTGACAGGTTGTGCTGAAATGATATGCAACCTACTGTGTGTTTCTCTGCGTTTTGTCTAGGTCTACAGTTACATCAGCCATCACAATGGAATTAATTGCAGGCAATATCCTCTGAGCAGTTTTTAAAAGATTCTTATTTGCATTTCCTGATTATTTTTTCTTTGATAGCTTTAATTCAGAGAGTAAATAAATTGGAAGATATTTTTGAGGAGCTTTTTTTTATTGTTGAATTGTTCAGTTGATTTTTTTTTTTTTTTTGGCTTCTTGCAAGGCATGATTGGAATCCTGCCCCATGAATTATGCTGGCAATTTTGGTGACAGAAATGAATAATTGTAAAGTCCTAATTAGCCTTTGAGTCAATGCCAAGGCAGTTTGTGCTAGTGAAGTAAACAAGGCTCTGAGAATAAATTTGTAGATGCATATTGAGAAGAATTAAAAGAAAAATGGTATTATTCTCCAGTCTGTTTAGAGTTCTGAAGGTGGTGGTCAAGGTTTCATGTGAAGCTTCAATTTCTTGTTCAACGTCTTAAGTGGATTAATTGAACCAGTTACGGTTGGCCTTTAATTACTCACTGAATTAAGTAATAATTGACGATGCAGGCATTATGATTGCTTAATCGATTGTGTAGAAATGTCTTCATGCTATCATTCAACAAGTATCAGACTTGTACATCAAAACCCATGTGCCCCCCTCAAGTAGGGTTGCCAAATAAAATATTGTGCTGGACATACTTATACTAAAAATTATTCATTATTTATTTGAAATTCAAATTTAATCTTCCATTTTTATTTGCTAAATCTGGCAGGCTGAGCCACAAGGAATTTTCCTCCCCTTTATTTCCGTGTTGCCAAATCAATACTACTTTGAATGTATTGCATCAGGTGAAGGATAAGCTGGGCCAGCAGGGAGAAGCCAAGGATGAGGGCCATGTCCTCTCATCTCTGATGAATGTTTCCTTCCTGCCAGAACTGCTTAGCATCAGGGGAGACACTTCTTCAAAGGTTTACCTTTCTGCTTCCTTTTCATCTGGGGCTGAATGACCACCAGGGCCCAAGTCAAATACTTGACTTAATGATAACCAGTTTGAACTAAGCATTCTGTCTGTTGAATAAAACTATGATTGCAAAAAGGAAAAATTAGGGGAAAAGAATACTAATGGTGATGATTTTAGCTAGCATCTGTTGAGTGCTTGATATGTCCCAGGTACGATACTAGGCACTTTACACACATGGGCTCTCTTAGGTCCTGGTATCTAGCTTTGAGAAAGGAACGCTGTCATTGTCCCTATCTCACTGATAGGGGAACTGAGGCTCAGCCTAGATCACATATTTAGAAAGTGATGGAGCAGGAGGTTACAGTCTCCTCCAATATCATCTGCTGGAGGGCAGCAATTCTCAACAGTGAGTGCCAGAGGATATGTGACAATGCCAGAAGACATTTTTGGTTGTGGTGACTATGGGGGAGGCGGGTAGCATCTAGCGGATAGAGGACAGGGATACTGCTAACATCCTACAATGCCCTGGGCAGAACCCACAACTAAGGATTATCCAGCTTCAACTGAAGGTGAGAAATGCAGCTGTAGAGAGAAGCGAGGAGAAAAAAGAGAAAAAAAGAGGACGGGGCTCATCTTCCTACTTCAGTCCCAATTCAACTGTGGAGTGTTGTGGGCCTGTGTCAGGAGTAGCCCCTGGCCTTCGGAGTGGGAGAGCAGAGGCCAGAGGGAGATGAATGTGCCAAGGACAATGCTGGCATTCTGCCTGTCAGTTGCTTACCAGAGCTGGAGATTTCTTGACAATCTGTCTGGCCTTCTCAAGTGTGAGTGTCCATGCCTCCTATAAAAATAAAGTTAGACAATATTACAACTTGTATCCCATCTTTTCTTTTTCTGGGTTTCCAAAGTTAGGTTTTTTGTTTGTCACTTAGCAATAAATGCATTATTCTATAGCTTTCTGATAAAATAACTTACAGGAAAGCAATTTCATGTTAATAACTCTCTTTAATCAGGGATTTGCTTTGTACCAGATGCTATGCTAAGTGCTTTGCAAATATTATGTTATTTAATCTTCACAGCATCTCCGAGAGATATGACCTTTTTACAGATGAAGAAATTGAGATGCATAAAAGCTAAGAAATTGGCTGTAGATCTCAGAGCCAGTGTCCAAAAGAGACGCCATCTGAACCTTTGTCTTCTTGCCTGCTATGCCAAGCTCAGTGACTTGCCTTTGGGTCTGAAAGCCCCAGTGCAGGAGGTGAAAATTTCTGTTATGATTTCCTTTTTGGTGGCCCTTGTTAGCTTAAAGTTCATTCTCCACAACATTGAGAGTGGTGTTCTTCTGCCTTAATTATGGGTCCCCTGTTTCTCTGCTTTGGAAATATCCCTTTGAATTTGAGGCCCATCTCAAGCATCTACAGGGTCTAGCACAGTTTCTAATACACTGTAAGTGCTCAATAGATATAGAAATAAAAGTGAAAGAAAACATTTATGATATTGTGCCAAGCAAAGAAAAAATAGGTTATCAGATTTTGCACATACAGAAAATAGGTTATCAGATTTTGCACATACAGAAAAGAAAAAAATCCTGCAGATGTATGCATGTGTGTGCTCAGTCGACTCTTTGCAGCCCTGTGGACTGTAGCCCACCAGGCCCCTCTGTTCATGGAATTTTCCAGGCAAGAATACTGGACTGGGTTGTCATTTCCTACTCCGGGGGATCTTCCGGACCCAGGGATCGAACTTGCATCTCCTGTGTCTCCTGCATTGGCAGGCAGATTCTTGCCACCATACCACCTGGGAAGGCCCTTGCAAAGAAATATGCCATAATAATAGTTGGTGATAACTTTTTCCTAAGTTTTCAATAATGAGCACAAATTCAACAATAAATGCTTAAAAAAAAAAAAAAAGAACTCAATACATATTGCCCTGTTGCTTATTAAAAATGATCTGTTCCCAGTACAGGGATGTGGTGAGGACCCTGAGATCTGGGGGTGAATGGACACTCCTGTCTCCTGAAATTCCCATTCTGGCAAGGAGGCACCAGGAACAGGTACAGTAAGCACAGAAAGTGGAAGTGAGATGAAGCAGAGAGAAGGTGCTGGCAACATCTTTTTAGGAAGGGCCATTTGGATCCCCTTGAGAGAACTGATCTGGTTTTAACCCAGTTCAGTTCTCTAGGGAGACCAATGTTTAGTGAGGAATAAAGACAAGGAAGAAAAAGGAGGAGAAGAAGTGACAAGGGTTTTACCAAGTACCTTCTGACCCCTTAGTGCTGGGCATAATTGCTGCTTCTGGGTCCCCCCTGGAACGCTGAGGGCAGATGTGTATGGTCTTGGCTTGACAAGAGCAGCACTGTCTCCCACAGTTAAAGTGCAATGCCATCATAAGAGAAATCATGAGTGCTTTTAAAAGATGCTTTGGGTAAAGCTAAATCCTATGTATTGGAAAATAGTCACCGTAGGATATAGTGGAACACAGATATAATAACAGACTGCAAATTCCACCCAAAGGTCAGACATGCCACTATTTGATAAAAAAATTAAAAGCAGAGGAGCTCCCTCCATTTATCTTCCTACATAACAGGAATGGCCTCAAAGCCCCATTTGTCCTTTTCTCTTAACTCTTCTGTCTTCCACTGGAATTATTTATGCATTTACTACCTCCAGTGGGCAGTCAAGTCCTCAGGAACAGCTTCTTTCAAACCTTGCTCCATTTGTAAATGAATTTATGTCATTAAATTTGGGAGTGAGGAGCAGTTTGTCCTAATAAACTTTTAGAAAAGATCAAGAGTAGAGCAGTGAGCTTCTCCCCACCCCTAAACCCCCTCATAAATGCCTGCTCCTTGACAATAAAAAAATTTCATGTCTAAAAGCATCATTTTATGTCCCAGGGGGCTTCTTCTTTGTGGGAGCTTGTCACTGCTGTCAAAGTGTGATGTGAAGAAAAGGCATTTTCTGTAATTTTCAGATCTACTGCTGCTATAATTGATAGCAGAGAACTTGATCACTAAAAGTTATTCCCTGTAGAAACTCATGTCTAATAATACTATGTTTCTTTATTTCCTTTACTCCTGAGTGTACCAGAATTCAACTCTTTAACATCACAGAACCTGAGAAGGACCAGTCTGTGACTGTGTCCTGTCTAATTCATACTCCTGAAATGTTGAGGTACATTATATTGAGATCTGGAGCATTCTCTGCATGTTTCCCTATCCTTGTCAATATAGTGCAGTGTGCTTTGGCTGAAACATCTGAATGTTTGGGAAATGCCTTTCCAATGGTACTCCTTACCCTAAGGTGGCTCAACCCCTTGCATATGCTAATATGTGCAATGGCTCTCCCAGCAGGGAATTTAGTTTACAGACTTCCCAAACTTTTAAAACTTAACAACAACTTTCTTTTCTAGCACACTCATTAACATCTCCCAGAGTGGGAGTAAAAGCAAGGCTTTTTGTGTCAAACATGTCTCATTTGAATCTGAACAGAGTAACTTACTGGGTCTGCAACTTGGGACAAGTTATTTATCTACGCTAAGCCTCGGTTACCTCATCTATAAAAGAAGGATAATAGTAATTACTACTTAACACTTTCTACATTGTAGTCTTACCAGTTTGCTGTCATTCTTCTCTCCCAGGGTACAAAACCCTTGATGAGAAGGATTCTGTGTATCCCTAACATATAATTCGTGGCACGACACAGATACTTTAGAAGAGCTTGTGGAATGAATGAATGAATGATTGCACATAGAAATGACTGGGTGAATGAATATTTCTTTTTTCTTTCATCATCAATCACATGCTTGTGACTACGCTTGTCCCTGGGTTACATGAATTTCCACACAGGTGGAAAGGTGCTAGGCATACAGAGCTAGCACTCTTCCAACCATGTGATCCTTCGCATTAAATCATCCACATGCCATAGGAGCTAAATTTGCCATTCTCCTGAGCCTTGGTGATATTAGCTGGCTTGTGTTAAAATTTCAGACTTAATTTGTTCTTGGAAAACAGCATGACAATGGTGGGAAATGTGCTGGAATTCAGAGACTTGGACCACGTGCTCTGTTTGCAGACTGCCATGGTTAAATGATATAACCTCCAAGTCTCTGCTATATGTAAAATTGGATGTAAAGACTCAAAGACATCTGTTAAAGCTATTTGTTTGCTTGTCTTAAAGACAGGCAAAGGGGGCAAATTGTAATCAACATGAAAATGAAGATAATTGTTCCTACCTTGGTAGCATTTTCCACTGTTGGTGAAAAAAAAACCTAGCATTTTTTAGCCATTGTTTCTAAAGAACGAGGACCACGCTTCTATCTTCTGGAAAACTACAACTTCGCAACTGTAATCAGTGATTGGAGAGAAAGTTGGGGAATCGATTGTGAGCCAGATATAAAACTCTCCTGGCTGGAAGCCCTAATGATGTTTCTGACTCACTGAGAGCAATCATCTGAGCATAAGCAGATTCTCCATCAACAATGAGGGGCTTGGTTCTG
The DNA here is from genome assembly GCF_042477335.2 of Ovis canadensis. NCBI lineage: Eukaryota > Metazoa > Chordata > Mammalia > Artiodactyla > Bovidae > Ovis > Ovis canadensis. The sequence continues at coordinate 75,526,455 of NC_091248.1, read as the reverse complement.
GAAATACTCATTTGATCCTGCAATTTGTTATGGTCAAATGTTTTCAATTTCTCATTACTTTTCCCTTCAATTGCGGTGTTTCCTCATTCCAGTTTCAAATCTCCTTCAGTCTCATGAGTGAATTGCAGAGGAAGCCGTTACATGGGCTCACAGAGATACAAGCCCTCACTCTTGAAGCTTATAGTCCAAAGAACCATGGATATATATATTGCATTTTTTTACTCAAGGACTTAGAAAATTCCAAGGACAACATGACATGGCTCCCTAGCAGTCTAAAAAAGGGGAAAGGCCAACCCTTTGCTTGATCATCAGAGCACACAGTAGTATATACCCATGGAGGCATTGCTTATATAAGTTTGTAACAAACAGTAGCCTGTCCACCTGGAATTTTCTGGTTTCTTACATTATCTGCATTCCACTGTAACCTATAGTGGCTATTTTCCAACATGTAGGATTTAGCTCTCCCAAAGTCCAGTTTGATTTTGATGTTCCTACATTTCCCAGTTTTATGACTCTGGAATATGTGAAAAAAATCACATCAGGTTATGTCATTTTCTTCTTCTGGGGACCAAAAAGTAGGTGGGGGGGGGAAGGGGGGGTGCGGAAATAGAGAGAGAGAGAAAGAAAGAAGAAAAAACTGTGAAAGTAACTGAAAAACACCACCAGTTTTGAATGCATTCCCTTTTGCTGTTAAATATCTTCGCTTCATACACATTTACCATTAGCTAAATTTCCTCTTTTTCTTCTTCTGGGCCAATTTTGCATTGTGGACCTATTAGTATCATTTGTACATTTAGTCACACAGTCTCTATCCTTTTTCTCCAGGAAATACCTTTAAAAAAAAAGTCTTATTTTAAATAACACTATTCCCACCCCAAAACTTTTCCTGTCGTTTCCTGTAGTTTCCAGAGAGAAATATGTTCCTTGCCTCTGGTCTCTAGCAGCTATACACATTCCTTGGCTGATGGCCGCCTCACTCTGATCAATGCATTTGTTATCACAGTCTTCTCCCATGCTGATCCTCCTGCCTTTCTCTTATAAGGAACTTTGTGATTACATGGGGTTCAGCCAGATAATCCCAGATAATCTCTCCATTTCTAGACCCTTAATTTAATCATACTTGCAAAGTCTTTTTTGATTCTGAGGATTAGGATATGGACTTCTATGGGGAGGCCATTATTCTGTATACCATACTGCTCACTCAACAAATGTTTATTGAGAAATTAATATACACAGTGAAATGTGCTGGGCTCTGGGGAAGTCACAAAGAATTTAAAAACTAAATCAGCCAGATTATCTGCTTTCATGGAGCTTACACCTTAACAGAAGGGGCAGACATTAAATCACAATTTTACAGTTATTTATCTTATTGTACAACTGTTTCATTACAATTATAATTTCTAGAAGCATGGCGAGCCATGAAAGGAGAGAAATCCTAGAGGACCTAACTTGGGGCATCAAGGAAAACTTCTTAGAAGAAATGATTTCTGATCTGAGCTCTGATGTGGGTGATTAATTAGGTGAAGATGAGGGCCAAGAGTGGAAGCTGAGAGACTAGTTATTAAAACTTTAAAACTCAAAGTATCTTTTAGAACTGTTCAAATTCACTAGGGTCATTAGCTTTTCTTGAGCTAAGGGAAGAAAGCATATTCTCAAGAGAGATACAGTTGCCATTATTTTTAAACTTCTCAAAAGTAGGCAAGAAAGGTTTACAAATTTGAATAGCATTTAAGTACCTTCCTTGAATTATTTGATTTCTTCTCCTTATCAGAAGTCAAGGGTAACATTTGTGTTATTAGTGCTGTCCACTGAGGATTCTTGAGATCTCCAAGATTTTAATGACCTCCAAATAAGACTTAAAATTTAAGTCTGAGTAGACATATTCTCCAAGCTTCCAAATGTGGGCTTAAACTAAAATGCAGCTTGGAGTGTCTATCAAATCCTTTGAAATGCTCGGCGAAATGACTGAATAGCAGACTGTACATTCGAGAATGGTGTTAAATGCTATTCTCAGTTCTGTTAGAGTTTTAAACCTTCAAGTCTTCAGGGAGTGATTTAATTTAGTGGTCTGATATTTACAGCCTTTCTATTTCTGTGATAATTTCTTGTCTAATGATCTTCAAAGAGTATTGTGGAGGCAAAATACATGAGGTCGATGGAATCTCATTTAATTTTTACTTTTTTAATTATGAGAAAAGGATCATCATTTCTCCCTATATTTTTGGCCCTTTGATCTTTCTCCATAAGCCATTTTTAAAATTCTTGCCTTGCTTGCTCTGGTTGTGTGTGTGTGTGTGTGTGTGTGTGTGTGTGTGTAAGAGCTGTTCGAATCATGGAGAAAATAATTCATAGTGTGGCATATTACAAAAATGCCTTCCCAGTTTGCCATTTGTCTTCTGACTTTGTATATGTCAGGTTTTTCACCAGTTACATGCATTCATATTTCCCTTTGTGACTTTGGGATCACAAATTACAAATAAAATTACTTAGGTTTTTCTTCTTTTCTTTCTTTATGACTCAACCTTTAATTCATTTGGAATTTATTTTGCCATAAAGAATAGACAAGTATCCACCTTAAATTTTATTTCTAAATGGCTAGTCTTTAATCCCAGCCATTTACTGAATACGCCAGTGTTTTGTCACTGATTTGAAATGCTATTTTTTTAAATCAAAAACAAAAATCTCAAATGCATTTGAGTTTATTTTTAGACACTATATTCTGTTCCAATTTAAGCTTTTAGGCTAACTTTTCTCCATCTAGATGGCTATATTCCCCTGTAATTTATCTCATTGCTTATAGTTTCCTGAGATGTTTAAAGAGGAACTTTAGAAACACTGTCAAATAAACAACTCCACAACTGACAATTTACTTGAATTTTGATTTCTCATCTATAAAATTGGGATAATGGAATAACTGCAATTGTATGAGAGGATTTTCAATGATGTATGATAAGCACTGAGTCCAGCTTTTGGTGTGTTACAGTCATTCAAATTGTGGTTGTCAATTACCTTTCATTTTTCATCCCCTAATGTGTACCTATCATACAGCAGGGGCTTAGTAAATGTATATTATGAGAATAACAGAATGACTGCCCATGACTTGAAAGTCTATCAGTGTCAGTCAAGACTTTTTCACCCTAGTACTGAGAGTTGGACTATAAAGAAAGCTGAGCGCCGAAGAATTGATGCTTTGGAACTGTGGTGTTGGAGAAGACTCTTGAGGGTCCCTTGGACTGCAAAGAGATCCAACTAGTCCATCCTAAAGGAGATCAGTCCTGGGCGTTCATCGGAAGGACTGATGCTAAAGCTGAAACTCCAATACTTTGGACGCCTGATGTGAAGAGCTGACTCATTGGAAAAGACTCTGATGCCGGGAGGGATTGGGGGCAGGAGGAGAAGGCAACAACAGAGGATGAGATGTCTGGATGGCATCACTGACTCAATGAACATGGGTTTGGGTGGACTCCGGGAGTTGGTAATGGACAGGGAGGCCTGGTGTGCTGCGATTCATGGGGTTGCAAAGAGTTGGACGTGACTGAGTGACTGAACTGAACTGAACTGAACCATTCCTGGCCTCAGGTATCAAAGATATGTTTGTCTTACAGGAATGGCATTAATTTATTAAGTGAGGCAATTTGGAAAACTTTATTAGGTCTTCCAGAATATTAAGGCACACAAAAACTGTTCTTGGATGTATGTTCTCTTCAAAAATAACATTTGATTTTCTAATAATTTGCCAAGTCACAGTTGAAGAACAGCTATCACTCAAGAAGGAAATTTCCTTAACCTAAAACTTAACCTAAAATGATCACACAATTGACTCCTTTTTTAATTTAATAATTTGTTTTCTTCTAGACCTGGATTTGTGAGAAAATACTCACATACTATACAGAATTAAGGTGGAGAACAGAAGAAGAGCAAATACAGCAAGCTGGGTAGGTTGACTAAACAACCGAAGGAGAAGAGAAGCTTGATTTTATTCAATTTAGTTCAGGTTTTGAGCTACTAGTTTGCTAGAGTTGCCTGTGGTAGTAGCGATGGAGGCACCAATGTAACAATGATGACAGAGGAAGTAATTTCCTTTCCTTGTTTGAAATAGAAATTCTGCTAAACTGAGAACACTTTCAGTTTTATTTTATATGTACCTGAGATAAAAATGTCAAGTCATAACAACACAGATAGATTAAAGAAATTTACCCAAACACACATACACACACACACACACACCCCATGTTGAAAAAAAAAATGGAGCTCAGGATCAGAGATTACTTTTATTGAATAAGAACAAAGGATTAATTGCTGGTTACTAGAGAACATTTTGGTTTTAAATAGGGGAGACTGTAAACTCCACCCTCTTGTCAATTTGATTTTAGAGCTCACTCATGGATTCATTTTATTTTTTTAAAATGTCACCATTTATTGAGCATCTTCTTGATTCCAAGAACTGTGGTAGCCTCTGTTCTGTAGCAGCCTTTGGAGGTATATTCTTATGCTTTCAAAACTCATTAAAGTTGAGGCTCCTATTATACTGAACTCTAGGTTGTTACAAGAGGAGAATAACACAGAGATGCATTTCTGGGGGATAATTATGTTCTTGTTCAGAAAGGAGGAGTGGAAAGGACAGAATGGATGCCCATGATGAGTCATCTGGAAGATTAGTGACAGGAAAGCCCAAGTCTAGATAGATGGATCAAGACATACTTTAAAAAAAAAAAACAAAAAAAAACTTTGTTGCTAAAAAATGGGATCAAGGCATCTTAAGGATTAAGACTAAGACCATCTTAAGGATTGGTCTGTTAAAGAGATAAAGAAGAAGACTCACTGGAAGTATAGACACTAGCTAGTGTTGGGAAGGAATGTAGCAAGAAGAAGAATTATAAAGGCATTACTGTCCTATTTCATAGAAAGAACTGGGTTCAAATGTAATCCATTCATTTGATGCACATTTATTGGGCAGTGTGCTAACCTCCTATACCCAGAACAAGCAGTGGGGAGGGAGAACTGGCTCAAGTGTAGTCCCAGCCTGACAATTATAGTCCAGCTGTCAATCTCATAGCTTCAGACACATAAACTAACATACAAGCTGGAAACTGCAATTCTAGCTGTTAGGATATAGCTGTTAGTATCATGGGGACAATGAAGAACAGAATATAATCCTCACTGGAGTAGGAGCATAGGTGTCCAGTGGTTTTTTGAAGAAGGTGATGGCTGAACTAACTAGATCTTAAAAGATGACTCAGGGAAAGGGCATCACAGGTGCAGGGGAAAATAGAACAAGGTTGGGAGGTGAGAACAAGCACGATGTGATGGGAATGATAAGTGCTGAGCTGCTGCAGAGAGGTGGATGAGCCAGTTACTCCACGAACAAGGCTGGGGAGGTAAGGACAGGCTAGTTTATGGAACTCAGGCTTTGTCTTGACCTTGATGGATGGCTGTGAGGGATTCAAGCAAGAAAGGGAGCATGTCAGATTTGCATTTTGGAAACATCACTTGGATGCCTGGATTTGAGAGTTTCAAAGTGGGAGGTGGAGATATCAATTACAAAGCTGCTGCAGGACTCTACTCTAGAATGATTATTATTGTTGTTCAGTTGCTAAATCGTGTCCAGTTCTTTGTGACTCCATGGACTGCAGCATGTCAAACTTCCCTGTCTTTCACTATCTCTTGGAGCTTGCTCAAACTCGTGTCCATTGAGTCAAGGATGCCATCCAACCATCACTCATCCTCTACTGCCCCCTTCTCCTCTGCCCTCAATCTTTCTCAGCATCAGGGTCTCTTCCAATCTTTGCATCAGATGGCCAAAGAAATGATAAGTCCCTGAATGAGGCAGGCAGAATTGAGGATGAAGAAGGGGAATAGACTAGAAAGAACCATTTAGAAGGGTGAAGGCTGGTGTCAAAACTGAAATATGCAATATGGGAAGAATAGCTGATGTGGGGAAAAGGTAATAGTCCAGTTTCTAACATGTTATGTTCAAGCTGTCTTTGGGACCTACAAAAGAAGATATTTATCTGGCAACTGCATGCAGTGGCTGAAGCTCTGAGGAAAGTCTTGAACTTTGTGAGGCTTAATAACAAGAGTAAATGTTTTGTATGCTTATGATGATCAGTCACCATTCTAAGAATTTTCACACATGCCAGTTTGTGTAGTCTTCACATTAGCCCTTGGAGGTAGGCTCTACTCTATTCCTCATTTAACATATGAAAAAACACAAGGCAGTTAAATGATATATCTCAAAACACTTAGCAAGTACATGGTGGGGCCAGGGTCACTGATCCATGCAGGACGGCATTGGGCAGTCTGTGCTTAACTGTCAGGCTGTCCGGACTATAATTACTCAGAGAGAAAGCCCAGAGTGAGCAGAGTCCTGGCTGGGTGGGTCCTGGTGCTTAGGAAAGGAAGGGTAGCCTCAAGGAGATAGAGCAGTGCAAGGAGAACCAGGAAAGAGCAGAGAAGTTTCTGGAAGGAAGTGGCAAGCAGTGTTAAATACAGGATAATGGACAAGAATGATCTTGGATTTGATGTTTAGGAAGTCATCAGTGGCCTTAAGGAGAAGTGTTTCATTAGAGTGATGGGGCTAGAGGCCAAGCTGCAATAACTTGAGAAGCAAATGGGAAGTGAAGAAAAGCTCTCCTCCTTTAAAAGATAGCTGGAAGTTGCTGCTGCTCCTAACTAACACTTATTAATGCTTATTATAAGCAAAGAAAGCACTATCCTAAAACTCAATCTCCTGCCCCACTATAAAATGCATATACACACTTATAGGTATGTATGTATATACATACACCTGGAGATATATATTAAATTGTTAAATATTCACAACTACCCTATGAAGCCTGAGTATTATGTCCACTTGACAGATGAAGAAATTGAGGCCCAGAGCAATTGAGCAATTTGTTTAAGGAGAGATAGAGTGTAAGAAATGCAGCCAGGTTTTGAGCCCAGGTGGTCTATCTCTAAGATCTGTGCTCATAACCACAATATTGAACTACCCCTCAGTTAGAGGAAGGAAAAAAATAGATAGTGGCTGGAGAAGAATGGGAGTCCTGGGGTTTATTTTTATATTAATTTTTGGAATGGGAGCAACCTGAGCTGGTTAATAGGTATCTTCCTTTCCCTCCTTGGGTGTAGACAACTTCAGTGCCATTTAGCACAATTAGCAAACTGTTATGAGAAAATCCATAAAAAAGGAGTGAACTCTAAATATATTGTTTCTAAAACCTTCAGTTCCCTCAGCCCTTCTAAGAGGTCTTAGCAGTGGGGGTTTGGAGACTTAAAGCCCATAAACAGAGTTTGTTAATGAATCCATGAGAAAAGGGGCAGAAGTCAAGGAACCAAGGATGAGGCTGCGGGTAAATGGAGACATGTGACTTTGGGTGTCTGGGAAACTAACTACCAGATGACCAAGAAAAGGCCAGCAGCAGGAGGAGAAACGATATTTTCACGCTTGTTGATGGCAGCTTTCAGGCTTGGACCAACAGTTTTTACCCTTCAATGCTCATCAGAAGTTTTGTAGAAGTGCAGCTGCTCAAATCACACCCTAGAAGTACTGAACCAGATGCCCTTGGGTGGGACTCCACACGTATTTCTAAAAACTGCTTCACGTTCTAAAATCAGCTAAACCTTTTATACTCTGGTATGTTCCACTGAGACCAGATAAACCCTTGCAAGGGAGGAAGTAAAGCAAATATATGTTCAGAAAGGCCCTTTCCATCTTGTCTTTCATGTAACAAAACTTATAAAGCACCTACTATGCGTCAGGCATTGCACAGCCCTGGAAACATGATGGTGAATGAAAACGACATGATTCCTATCCTTAAGTGCTATGAAAGAAACAAAGTGCTGTGTGAGAGCGCACAGAAGACCTTCAGATGAAGTGTGAGGAGGGACATTTCAACAGAAAGCTGAAGGAGGAGAAGTAGCTGACTGTGCAGAGAACTGGAAGGGTTCTAATCCAAGTACCCAAAAACAAGGGCTCTGAGGCAGATGTAACCAGAAGCCTGCATATGTAGTCAACACCTGCTGTACCGTGGAGGTAGCCATCTCCACTCCTTTCCAGGGAGAGCCCAGCCCTGCTCTGCTGAGCTTTCTGTTCCTCTTTGCACCCTCTGTTAGAACACTTGTCTCTTCATCAGAGTTTGTTTACAAGTCTGCCTCCCTTGTAGAATCACTATTTGCATCGTGACTGCCTGCCTCATTTACTGGAATACTGTCCTACATAATTCTCTCTATATAAATATTTGCTGCCTAGGGGAAAAGAAATCATTCTGTAGAAGCTACAGGACTATAGGCAAGTCTTTTGATCCTCCAGGTCTCAGTGGACTTATCTATAAAACGAAGGAATCATATTTGTCCTGCAGATTTGTGATGGTTAAAAGAGATAGCTTACTCAATGTGCCTTGCAGTGGGGCTAGCACACAGTAAGTGCTCAAGAAATGTTTGTTGAGGTGTGGCTGGCTATGTGAATGACTGACCAAATGATTTAACCAGTAAGGAGAAAGTTGGGATCCTTGGGCAAGATTCTTAGAACTTAAGCTCTTCATAATATTTCCATTAAAACTAAAACCAAGAGATGTTTACTTTCTGATATTGAGAACTGGCTACTTTGAATGTGCTTCATAATCTCTGCCAAACACACATGTGCTGAAGTGAAGAGTTGCAGGTCTGAAGTTCGAAGCCCCAGGTTAAGTTCAGGTTCTACTCACTAGATATGAAACCTAGGTCAAGACCTTAAGCCTCAACTCCAAAATATGTTTAATAACTATATATATAAAATAGAGTTTGGCCCTGTGATACTATCTAAAGTTGGAGACATCAGTATACACACACACACACACACACACACAGATGGATAGATTCATAGGCCACATACATACATACTTTACTAAATTCTCCACCAGGAGGATCTAGAAGCAATGTCATTCCAGTAACAACTTGAATACCCAGCAACTAGATCTTGGTTTCTGAACACCATTTTCCAATAAAAGGAACCAAGTCATCTTAGAAAATGGTGAATTTTAGTGTTGGGGCAGAAAAAATACAAAATGACAATACAATACTCATCTGGCATTACCAGAAAGTAAGGATGTTTGAAGGAAAAGAGGAAAAAATGAAAGAAGGAAGAAAAGCAAAGGAAAAAAAAAAAAAAAGAAATGGCACTGTGTTGAAAAGGACACAGGGCAATCTGAAAGAAATCCTAGTGGCCAACACTGAAAAAAATCCGAGCAAGAAAATAAGTAACAATACTGGATTATAACTCAAGTATAAAATACTTATATACAAGTCTATATTGACATAAGTGAATAACTTGAATAAATAAATAGGAAAGAAGAGACACATCTTTGCAGAAGAATTTCAAATAATGTATGTAGATAGATACTCCCTTCTCCAGGAGGTAAGCTTGGAGCCCCACTCCGTTAGATTTAGTGACTCAGTTCTAAAGAATAAAGAAAAGAAAAAGGTAAAGATAGCGACTTTCCAGTGAGGAAACCTGGTGATGCCACCTTAGCCGACTGATCAAGTTTAATATCCCCCTGAATATAGCATGGGTATCATGTATCCCTGATAAAATGTGATGACCAGGGCACTTAGCCTCCGTAGTTTTCCTTCCAAAAACCTGTAAGTCTCTCTACTCAAAATAAAGACATCAGACAAATCCCAATTTGAGGGACACTATATGAATATACTTAATCAGTACTCTGAGAACTGTCAAGGTCATGAAAAACAAGGAAATAGTGAGAACCTGTCACAGACTAGAGGAAACTAACGGAACACTAAGTGCAACATGTGTCTTGGATTAGATCTTAGAACAGAAAAAAGGACATTAGCAAATTTATAAAAAAGGCCCAAACCAAATCAAGTCTAAACTAGTAATGACTGATAGTCATGTGTGCGTGTATGCTCTGTCACGTCCGATTCGTTGTGACTATATCCACCAGCTTCTCTGTGCGTGGGATTTCCCAGGCAAGGATACTGGAGTGGATTGCCATTTCCTCCCCCAGCGGATCTTCCCAATCCAAGGATTGAACCCATGTCCCTTACGTCTCCTGCGTTGGCAAGCAAATTCTTTACCACTGAGACACCTGGTAAGAAATAGTCATGTGACTATTGATTAAGGACTAGTGCATGACAATTACAAGGAAAATGTGGCTTCTTTAGTTTTGACTAAGTAATGTTAAAATGTTATCATTACAGAAAACTGAACTTGGGTGAAGGTGTACTCTCCATGGTATGGTATGATATTTTTACAACTTTTGGTAGATCTGAAAGTATTCCAAAATAAAAAGCTTATTGAAAATAGTTTGGGGGTGATTAGATGATAATGTATCTAAAAGCTTTTTGTGAGCTCACAGAGCTGAGCATATCATTATGAGTGGAAAGGTGCTGTCCATTGTAGGATGAAATTTAGTGAATAATAAATCTTAGAAAATGTCAAATTTCCTGCTCATCTATAATTTTTTTCCTAAACTCTACTACCTTCCATTAAAAAGATGCCAGATATTTTATTAATATCAGATATTTTCTTAATAAACTTAATGTTTAAAAAATATAAATTCCTGAGGTCAGCTTGTTTATTCCTCAATTGAACAAGAATTTGTCCTGTGTCACTATGGACCGTAGTGCTCCAGGCTCGTCTGTCCGTGGGATTCTCCACGTAAGAATACTGGAGTAAGTTGCCAAGCCCTCTTCCAGGGGATCTTCCCGACCCAGGGATTGAACCCACACTCCTATGTCTCTTGCATTAGGGCTCCCCAGGCGGTGCTAGTGATAAAGAACCCACCTATCAGTGCAGGAGACATAAGAGACACAGGTTCCATCCCTGGGTCAGTAAGATCCCCTGGAGGAGGGTATGGCAATCCACTCCAGTATTCTTGCCATGGACAGAGGACCTGGCAAGCTATAGTCCATACAGTCCCAAAGAGTCAGACACAATTGAGGTAGGGCTTCCCTTGTAGCTCAGTTGGTAAAGAATCTGCCTGCAGTGCAGGAGACCCAGGTTCGATCCCTGGGTTGGGCAGATCCTCTGGAGAAGGAAATTGCAACCCACTCCAGTATCCTTGCCTGGAAAATCTCATGGACAGAGGAGCCTGGTGGGCTGCAGTCCATGGGGTCGCAAAGAGTCGGGCACGACTGAGTGACTAACACTTAGTACACATTGGTAGGCAGGTTCTTTACCAGTGGCGCCACCTGGGAAGCCCATCACGTTCTCATAAAAAGTGCTAACCTACTCCTTCCGAATCTACTTATGTCAGCTTCCTTGTTGTTTGGATTCCAGGGAAGCACAGATTTCTTGTGCATGCCCACAGGCCTACACACTCAGCACTGGAGAGTTATGGTGGTTTCCTGCAGAAATTGGATCAGAGTGCTGTGAAGTAAGTCTTGAGCACGCCTTAGAGGTGCTGGTAGATGCAGCCTGTTCCTCCAGCTCAGGGGTGGTGAAGAAAGGGATCTGTTCAAAACCACCGGGTCTGTTTGGGGATCTCAGAGTTAGGGGACCAGGAGGGAGCAGCATAAAACTGACGAGGCTCCAGGCTGCACCTGGCCCAGTCAAAGCATGAGCACATGCACTGTTATTCTCTGACCCAAAAATGAGAGATTCAAAGCAAAAGGGCCCACATGGAGGAACCACATCTGGTTTTCAGTTGGCGAGCTGTGGTATCAGCATCACGCTTAGGCACATGCACGCAGAGACACACAGCAGCAGTAGGCAGGGTCTTGCTTGGTGTGTGAACGCGAGGAGGGGTGATATAAATAATCCCCCTAAAGTAGGTGACACAAAACCATCTGGGTGGTCTTTACAACACAGCCTGCAGGTTTCCTTTCCCTCACCTCTTCCCCCCTCTCTTGTTCTCCTTGTCTTGTCCTCATCTCTCCTCCACTCCCCCTCTTCTCACTCCATCCTCCTGTGCCTACTGAACACTGCAGATTATTTCTTGCTTCAATTAATTATGGATGGAATTGTCGTTTTGGAGCACACAATAGAAAAGAATATAAACATGTGGCTGAAGGACTGGCAAGAAGTGGGCTGAAATTTCAATTTCACTGCAGATGATGTAGGTTCAGGGGATCCCTACAAGCTGTTCTGCCTTTCGCTTTTGCCCCCACTAAAGTCAGAGGTCCATTTTTCTACACTGTGGAGCTCCCCCTGCAAGCCCCTGGAGCAGAGAGATGTCTTCTTCCCTCCACTCTGTAAAATGCATTTCACAGGGACAATGGCTTGCCTCACACTACATTTTACCAGCATCTGAAACACACACAAAGCAAGACCTCAAGTGTGTAGAGTCCTCAAGTGAGGAACTAGTTGGCCCAGGAGCAGTGGTTTGACTCAAAATACCAGTACCCCAGGAGAATCAGTGAAGCACAGAGCGCAGTGGGAAGAACTTGGGCTCAACGACAAACAGACTCAGGGCTGAAGCTTCTCATTGCCATTTACTAGCTGTGAAACTGGGAAAAACTCATCTTCTAGTCTCCGTTTCCTCATCTCTAAGATACATATACTCCCCCAAGAGCATTGCTAAATGAGATCATCCATGTACAGTGCAGCGCCTGGCACATTCACTCATGTATCAAGCATGTGCCTGGCATGACGGAGGGGACAAAGATGGGCAAGATGCAGAACTGCTGCCTGATCTATTTACACGCTAACAAGGAAACCTATGTACATGTAACATCTTCCTGTCTTTGTGCCTCCCTTTCCTCGTCTGCAATGTGTGGCCGACAGCCCCACCTACTTCATAAGGTTAATTATGTGTGAAGCATTTAGAACAGCACCAGCACATGGCAGTACTCAAAAAGCACTTCATGCTGATGACTGAGAGGACAGTGAGCATTCTGTCGAGAGGATTAGGAGTTATTTCACAGAGGAAGTGGCAGTGAGATGAGCTAGAAGGATGGGCTTGACGTTGATGGGTCATTCTAGGCAGAAGGGATTATTAAGAACAGAGGTGCAGGGAAGGTGGGAAGGTTGAGGCAACAAATAGTTCTTTGTTATGTATAAAGCATTGTCCTACACATTGGGTATACAGTGTAAAGAAGATAGAATCTGACCTCCTGGAGGTTATAGCCTAGTGGGAGAGACACACAGACAATCACACAGGTGTGTCATTCAAAACAAAGCAACTTCAAAGAAAGAAAAAACAGGAGCTCTGACAAGAGTAGTGTGTAAAAGGATCCAGGGTAGGCTTCCTCAAGCTTCAGGCAAATGTATTGGGGTGGGGTGACAAGATCATATCTATTTATAGAAAGACATTTCTGGCATCCATGTGCAAAATTTATTGGAAAGAGGGCAAGATTTGGTTGGACTAGATGGGGCTATGCAGCAGGAGTAACACAAAAGATGATTGTGTGACTACTTCATACAACGATACTGTTACTCATAATAACATGGATGAATCTCACAGACAAAAGAAGCCAGACACAAAGAAGAATATATCATATTATTTCTATTCACATGAAATTCAAGAGTAGATCTTCATACAAATAAACTACTCTGTGGTGGATTTCAGAGTAGTGGCTGTCATGGGGGGTGTTATTGACTGGGAAAGGCTTCTAGGGGGCTAGAAATTATACCTGTATCTTTACTACTAATTCACACTCGCTTTGCAGGTGTAATTTTTGTATCATGAGAATGAAAGGAAGGTCTGATATGTACCATTTAAAAAATACATACTCAAAATGTAATATTGAGGGGGAAAAGTAAAATAAAATATTGTATATACAATAGTATCATAACTCTCAAAGAAGTTAATATAATTTATTTAATACTAAAAGGAAAGCATTCAATATTTTAACATTGGTTATTTCTGGTGGTGGGATTTCAGTTAACTGCTATAAGGAGACACCCCGAGGGGATTTTCAAGAAACACTGACATAAAGGTTAAGAGATCAACCAGCCTCTCTGAATGAAGGACAGCGACATGAATCTCAGTTCTGGTCCTTCCCAGAGGAGTGAGTTTCAAGTTCCATAACCTTTCTAACTATCAATTTCCTCATTCTTAGAAAAGGGGTCATCCAAGGGTGCCTCCATGCTAGGGGTATTTGGGAGATTAAAGAGGACGAAGAATAAGCACAGTGAGTGCTCGGTAAATACCTGTTACTGCTATTAAATGAAATCCTGGAGGCAGAGAGATGACTGTCCACATTGCACCAACTGCTCCTCTTTTCTGGGGCATCTGTACAGCTGGCGGTTGGCAATGCGGATTTGAGGAGGAAACTGATCATTTCTGAGATGAAATCCTCTAACTTCCTCTTACCCAGAAAGGATGGTCAAAATGTTCCCGAATTGGGTATTGAAAAGAGGTGGTGTGCTCGCTTCGGCAGCACATATACTAAAATTGGAACGATACAGAGAAGATTAGCATGGCCCCTGCGAAAGGATGACACGCAAATTCGTGAAGCGTTCTATATTAAAAAAAAAAAAAAAGAAGAGAGGTGGTGATGGGAGGACAAGGAAATGCTATTTTGAGTATAAATTCTACAGAGTATAAAAATAAAGAATGTCATTTTAAATGGGATAAAGTTGAACATTTTGTGACTATGTATAGCTATGAGTGTGAAAATATATAAAATGATGTTATTTAAGGAAATCATGAAAACCCATATCACTTGTCTTTGTACATAGAGATGTTTCTTCTGTACATTATCAAATAGTGACTATTATAATATCATATTTGCATGCTATTTGAATACATGGAAAATTTTTAATTAAAATTAACAAACTCTTCCAGACATCAATGGAGCCAACAGCTTCTCAGGTAGAATTAAGGGAAATTTAGCTAGCAGTTTAAGTCAATCATCAAGGTAGCATGAAATGCACATGTACCCCAGATATTTACAACTCTATCTCTCTGCTCAAGGAACAGGCTTATGATATTTAATATTTATTGTTTAGTCACTCAGTTGTGTTCGACTCTTTGTGACCGCATGGATTGCAGCACGCCAGGCTCCCTGTTCTTCACTATCTTCCAGAGTTTCCTCAAACTCATGTCCACTGAGTCGATGGTGCCATCCAACCATCTCATCCCCTGTCACCTTCTTCTCCTCATGCTGTCAATCTTTTCCAGCATCAGGGTCTTTTCCAGTGAATCACATCAGGTGGCCAAAGTATTGGAGTTTCAGCCTCAGCATCAATCCTTTAAATGAATATTCAGGGTCGATTTCCTTTAGGATTGACTGGTTTGATCTCCTTGCAGTCCAAGGGACTCTCAAGAGTCTTCTCCAGCACCACAGTTTAAAAGCATCAATTCTTTGGTGCTCAGGCTTCTTTATGGTCCAACTTTCACATCTGTACATGACTACTGGAAAAACCATAGCTTTGACTAGACAGACTTTTGTTGGCACAGTAATTTCTCTGATTTTTAATATGCTGTCTAGGTTAGTCATAGTTTTTCTTTCAAAAAGCAAACATCTTTTAATTTCACGGCTGCAGGCACCATCCAAATTAATTTTGGAGCCCAGGAAAATAAAGTCTTGTCACTGTTTCCATTTTTTCCCCATCTATATGCCATGAAGTGATGGGACTGGATGACATGATCTTCATTTTTTGAATGTTTTAAGCCAACTTTTTCACTCTCCTCTTTCACCTTCATCAAGAGGCTCTTTAGTTCCTCTTCACTTTCTGCCATAAAGGTGGTTTCGTCTGCGTATCTGAGGTTATTTATATTTCTCCCGTCAATCTTGATTCCAGCCTGTGCTTCATCCAGCCCAGCATTTCTCATGATGTGCTCTGCATATGAGTTAAATAAGAGGGTGACAACATACAGCCTTGACGTATTCTTGACGTACTTGACCTAATTTTGAACCAGTCCGTTGTTCCATGTCTGGTTCTGTTTATTCTTGATCTGTATACAGGTTTCTCAGGAGGCTGGTAAGGTGATCTGGTAGTCCCATCTCCTTAAGAATCTTCCACAGTTTGTGGTGATCCACATAGTCAAAAACTTCAGGGTAATGAAGCAGAAGTAGATGTTTACTGGAATTCTCTTGCTTTTTCTATGATCCAAGGGATGTTAGCAATTTGATCTTTGATTCCTCTGCCTTTCCTAAGTCCAACTTGTACATCTGGAAGTTCTTGATTCACATATTGTTGAAGCCTAGCTTAAGGATATTGAGCATTACCTTGCTAGCTTGTGAAACGAGTGCAACTGTGCAGTAGTTTGAACATTCTTTGGCATTGCCCTTCTTTCAGACTGGAATGAAAACTGACCTTTTCCAGTCCTGTGGCCACTGCTGAGTTTTCCAAATTTGCTGAGAAATTGAGTGCAGCACTTTAACAGCATCATCTTTTAGGATCATGATATTTAATATTTCAAGTCAACAAAACCATGCCAAGGCCAAAAATGTATTAAACTGGCCTTTTTTTCAAAAGAATAAAAAGGAAATGACAAGTTATCAGAAGCCTGTTATGTTATACACAGAAAGACTACAATTATGGGAAAGGGGGCATAAAATTTTGTTTTATTTTATTTTCATAGGAAGTTTCTTAAAATCATTATTTTGATTCCTAACCGGATCTAATCTTATACTTTCATTCATAGCATGGGTAAGGCTTCCCAGATGGCCCTAGTGGTAAAGAGTCTGCCTGCCAGCGCAAGAGATGCAGGAGGAGACGCAGGTTTGATCTCTGGGTCAGGAAGATCCACTGGAGTAGGAAATGGACAGTGGAGCCTCATGGGCTACAGTTCATGGAACTGCAAAGAGTCAGATATGACTAAGCACACAGCATTAGCAGGAAATTGTGTCAACACTTGCCTGTCTCTGTCTGCATTCCAAAAAATTTTGTCCAACAGAATATAATGCACACAGGGTATCCTGAACAGCTATCTCTGAATAATAATAATATTGGTAATAATTATATTAGCTACCATTTTATTAATACTTATTTACACAGCTGGTATTGCACTAAGCATTTTATATGTATAAATTTACCTACTTTCCCCAACAAATGTTGTAGGGAGGTATTGGTGGCTCAGATGGTAAAGCATCTGCCTACAATGTGGAAGACCCGGGTTCGATCCCTGGGTTGGAAAGATCTCCTGGAGAAGGAAATGGCAACCCACTCCAGTATTCTTGCCTGGAGAATCCCACAGACGGAGGAGCGTGGTAGGCTACAGTCCATGGGGTCGCAAAAAGTCGGACACAACTGAGCGAGTTTCACAGTGAGAACAATAAAGCTTAGACTAGGGGAACCAAATGCCTGAGTTTTCCCAGGATGTGGGATTTCCATTGCTGATACCAGAAATGTCCTGGGCAAAATACATGAATTGGTCACTCTATAAAAGTAACTTGCTTGAATTTTAAGGGGAACAGAGGGATTTAACCTCTCCTCACCTGGTGGGCTGCCATCTATGGGGTCGCACAGAGTCGGACACAACTGAAGCGACTTAGCAGCAGCAGCAGCAGCAACTTGGCTGGCCAGATTTCCTATGTACTGCCCGCCCAAGTCTAGATTACAGTCCAAAATAAACAGCAAAGACATTCTTTGGCAGCATGGGGGAGGCATCTAAGTTAAACTTTGGGAATATTATTCTGGGTGATGTAATGGAAAATGTCATTTTGCAGGTCCCTGTCCCAAACCATGGAGCCAGTGAAGCTGAACCTCCCTTTACAACATGTCCAAAGGGCTTGCATGTCATTGTGATCTGACATTCAGAATGAAAAACCACTCACCTTGGGAAGGGGATAGAGGTGACACAAGGGTTGGCCAGGATCCTGTTTACAAAACTTCAGGGTGTGACATACCACATCAGCATTCATATCTGCTCTGAATCTGGAGGGAAATAGAGTAAAACAAAGGCTATTTAAAAGCTCTCAGGCATTAGAAAACAGAAGCAATTTCAAAAGAAGGTAAAACCCCGGAATGGATTCTGGCATGGCCTTTGAGTCCAGTCCTGTGTAGCTGCTGGATCATAACAATTTCCTGCCACTAGCCTTCTACTTTTACATTAAGGTCCTGGGGACGGGGAGAGAGGGGCTAACAGCACTGAGCTGTAAGCCAGTCTCTTGCATGGGCACTGGAATGCTTTTCTGGAAAACCCATAAGTAAAATTGAGATAGGAGAAATGGACAGGGGTGTAATTTGATGGGAAAAATATTTTAAAGTTTGCTGAGCCTTATAGCAAAAAATATCTTTATGATATGGCCTTAAACACCTGAAATCATTTTCTTAGGTGTAATCAAAGCATCTCTTTTCCTTTTAAAGTAAATTTATTTTTCACCTTCGACTTTTTCCCTGGGGATGGTGTAAGCATAGTGTTCTTCAAGCAATTTTGGTTTATGTTTAGGTTTGAAGGGGCTAAAACAAATCTTCCATATTCAGTTTCTACCTGCCATTCCCAACACACTTCTTAAACCAAGAAAATGAATAAAAAAGAGTTAAAAAAGATACCATAAAAAAGAATGAAATAATGCCATTTGCTGCAACATGGATGGACCTAAAGATTATCATAAGCTAAGTAAGTCAGACAAAGACAAATATTATATGATATTACTTATATGTAGAATATAAAAAATAGTTCAAATGAACTTATATACAAAATAGAAATAGACTCATAGATATAGAAAACAGACTTAAGGTTACCAAAGGGGAAGGGGGGGAGGGATAAATTAGGAATATGGGATTAACAGATGCAGACTAACATCCAAAATAGATAAACAACAAGGTTTTACTGTGTAGCACAGGGAACTATATTCAATATCTTGCAATAAACTATAATGGAAAATAAAAAAAAGAAATATATGTATGACCAAATCACTTTGTTGTACCCTTGAAACTTAGACAATATTATAAATCAACTAAACTTAAAAAAAAAAAAAATTGAAGGTCACTAATATAGGTGAAAACATAGGCTAAGATCATGGCTTCCAAATTTCATTGCAGCTGAATGAGACTAACAATGTGACCGGCAAGATGGCTTTTCCGCCTTTTGCGATAACCTGAGTTAAGAGGGCAAAGCGAGATTATCATGAATCATCCACTTGGCCCCAGGGTTTCTGCATGGGAGGTGGAGGGGAAGGTAACCAACTTAAAGGTGGCTAAGCAGTGGGACAAGCTGTTTGTGACACACAAGGTCCATTACCAAAGTAATATCTACCCAGGGTCAGTAAATCAGGAGAGGGTGACTGTTTTCACACATCTGTTCTCGATTTAATGGTTCATTTATTTAACTGATGACTGCTGTCTTTGTGGGAATCTGGTATTTAGTGGACTCAGAAGGGTGATAAATAGGGCTCTGTTTAATTTTTTTTTTTTTAACCTAAGGCCAATATCCCATCTGTGGCAATTCAGAACCACAAGAGCCAACTCATCATATGGTGTCCACCTACTCTTTTTCCCCTGCAAATAGAGCACAATTTCAAGTAAATGAACTTGAATATGAGAATGAAGATGGGGGCCCCTCATTCAGACTGGTGTTCTCTGAACTGAAAAATAGGAGAGGGAGGCTGGGCATGTGGAATCCCTTCCAAATCCTCCAAGACCAGAGTTGTATCATCAGTTCAGTTCAGTTCAGTCACTCAGTCGTGTCCAACTCTTTGCAACCCCACGAATTGCAGCATGCCAGGCCTCCCTGTCCATCACCAAATCCCGGAGTTCACTCAGGCTCACGTCCATCGAGTCTGTGATGCCATCCAGCCATCTCATCCTTTGTCGTTCCCTTCTCCTCCTGCCCTCAGTCCCTCCCAGCATCAAAGTCTTTTCCAATGAGTCAACTCTTCTCATGAGGTGGCCAAAGTACTGGAGCTTCAGCTTCAGCATCATTCCTTCCAAAGAAATCCCAGGGTTGATCTCCTTCAGAATGGACTGGTTGGATCTCCTTGCAGTCCAAGGGACTCTCAAGAGTCTTCTCCAACACCACAGTTCCAAAGCATCAATTCTTAGGCGCTCAGCCTTCTTCACAGTCCAACTCTCACATCCATACATGACCACAGGAAAAACCATAGCCTTGATTACACAGACCTTAGTCGGCAAAGTAATGTCTCTGCTTTTGAATATACTATCTAGGTTGGTCATAACTTTTCTTCCAAGGAGTAAGCATCTTTTATTTATTTATTTTTTTTTTAAATTTTTTATTTTTTTTAATTTTAGTTTTTTATTTTTTAAATTTTAAAATCTTTAATTCTTACATGCATTCCCAAACATGAACCCCCCTCCCACCTCCCTCCCCATAACAACTTTCTGGGTCATCCCCATGCACCAGCCCCAAGCATGCTGCATCCTGCATCAGACATAGACTGGCGATTCAATTCACATGATAGTATACATGTTAGAATGTCATTCTCCCAAATCATCCCACCCTCTCCCTCTCCCTCTGAGTCCAAAAGTCCGTTATACACATCTGTGTCTCTTTCCCTGTCTTGCATACAGGGTCGTCATTGCCATCTTCCTAAATTCCATATATATGTGTTAGTATACTGTATTGGTGTTTTTCTTTCTGGCTTACTTCACTCTGTATAATCGGCTCCAGTTTCATCCATCTCATCAGAACTGATTCAAATGAATTCTTTTTAACGGCTGAGTAATACTCCATTGTGTATATGTACCACAGCTTTCTTATCCATTCATCTGCTGATGGACAATTTCATGGCTGCAATCACCATCTGCAGTGATTTTGGAGCCCCAAAAAATAAAGTCTGACACTGTTTCCACTGTTTCCCCATCTATTTCCCATGAAGTGATGGGACCGGATGCCATGATCTTCGTTTTCTGAATGTTGAGCTTTAAGCCAACTTTTTCACTCTCTTCTTTCACTTTCATCAAGAGGCTTTTTAGCTCCTCTTCATAAGGGTGGTGTCATCTGCATATCTGAGGTTATTGATATTTCTCCTGGCAATCTTGATTCCAGCTTGTGTTTCTTCCAGTCCAGCATTTCTCATGATGTACTCTGCATAGAAGTTAAATAAGCAGGGTGACAATATACAGCCTTGACGTACTTCTTTTCCTATTTGGAACCAGTCTGTTGTTCCATGTCCAGTTCTAACTGTTGCTTCCTGACCTGCATACAGATTTCTCAAGAGTTACAAAGAATAGCAAGAAGAGATAAGAAAGCCTTCTTCAGCGATCAATGCAAAGAAATAGAGGAAAACAACAGAATGGGAAAGACTAGAGATCTCTTCAAGAAAATTAGAGATACCAGGGGAACATTTCATGCAAAGATGGGCTTGATAAAGGACAGAAATGTTATGGACCTAACAGAAGCAGAAGATATTAAGAAGAGGTGGCAAGAATATACAGAAGAACTGTACAAAAAAGATCTTCAAGACCCAGATAATCATGATGGTGTGATCACTCATCTAGAGCCAGACATCCTGGAATCTGAAGTCAAGTGGGCCTTAGGTAAGCATCACTACAAACAAAGCTAGTGGAGGTGATGGAATTCCAGTTGAGCTGTTTCAAATCCTGAAAGATGATGCTGTGAAAGTGCTGCACTCAATATGCCAGCAAATTTGGAAAACTCAGCAGTGGCCACAGGACTGGAAAAGGTCAGTTTTCATTCCAATTCCAAAGAAAGGCAATGCCAAAGAATGCTCAAACTACTACATAATTGCACTCATCTCACATGCTAGTAAAGTAATGCTCAAAATTCTCCAAGCCAGGCTTCAGCAATATGTGAACCGTGAACTCCCTGATGTTCAAGCTGGTTTTTAGAAAAAGCAGAGGAATCAAAGATCAAATTGCCAACATCTGCTGGATCATGGAAAAAGCAAGAGAATTCCTGAAAAACATCTATTTCTGCTTTATTGACTATGCCAAAGCCTTTGACTGTGTGGATCACAATAAACTGTTTTATCATCAGAAAGACTGAAAGTAAGAAGCACTCCTTTGGACAAGAATAGAAAATGCTGAGCCTCATATGTCCAGACAAGTGTAACACGACAAGGATGTGCAAGTTGGAAAGAAATGGCAAAGTAGCGTGTGTGCTCTTGACCAACCTTAGGACAAAAGGCCTAGGCTACACATACTTCGCGAAATCCTTAGGAAATCTCCAAATTTCCTACCAGGGGCTTCCCTGGTAGCTTAGCTGGTAAAGAATCCACTTGCAATGCACGAGACCCTGGTTTGATTCCTTGGTCGGGAAGATCCACTGGAGAAGGGACAGGCTATGCACTCCAGTATTCTTGGGCTTCCCTCGTGGCTCAGGTGGTAAAGAATCTACCTGCTATGTGGGGGACCTGGGTTCAATCCCGGGGTTGGGAAGATCCCCTGGAGAAGGGAAAGGCTCCCCGCTCCAGTATTCTGGCCTGGATAATTCCATGGGGTTGCAAAAAGTTGGACATGACTGAGCAACTTTCCCTTTCACTTAGGAAATCTCCAAACCTGTAATAACTATTCCCACCCAACATTGCTTTCTCTTTTCCAGAGCAACAAATAAGACCAAAATGGTCACATTTCAATTTATCTCCTTTTATGACCTTTACAGGAGTAAGTCTTGTGGGCAGGAAACTTCAACACATTTGGCAGAGCTAATTAACAAATTTAATTAGGATCATGGTAGAATGAAGTCAATGCTGATGATTGTTCATCATCATCATAACTCAGAAGAAGGGAGCAAGGTCAGGGTTAAGTTTGGACAGACAGGTAGAGTGATAGCCTATGGCAGAGAGCAAGGACAGGGCCTTTCACACATGAAAGCTCTCAAATTTAAACCTTTGACATCACTTCCAAAGGAGGATTTATGCATTAATATGTAGTCACAGAGACACAGTCATAGCATTGAAAAAAGATCTTCCTCATATGACTTAACACTTTTATCCCACTTCTGGACTGCACTCTTTAGAGTGTACTATGAATTTAATCATTTACAGAAATCTTGTAGTTGTCTTTTTTCTTATTTACTCTTATTGAATTATAGCTGATTTACAATGTTGTTAATCCCTATTATATAGCAAAGTGATTTACTTATATATATATCTATATATATATGCTGTTTTTTAATTATTGTTTTCCAATTAGGTTTATCCTAGGATTTTTTTTTAATTGGAGGATAATTGCTTTACAATGGCATGTTAGTTTCTGCTGTACAACAATGTGAATCAGCTGTTAAGTATACATATATCACCTCCCTCTTGAGCCTCCCTCCCACCCCCTTGCCATTGTCCTGTGAATGGCTCAGTTGTAATACTTTATATTTTTGTCCATTAAAAATACATTAATTACACTTAAGGTGTATCAAAATTGTTATAAACTCTGTTTTGCATTTTTCTTCTAAACATGTTAGTAGTTTAGGCCTCTCCTGATCTCTGAGAGCTCTTAAGTTGCAATATAGGAATTTATGATTGAGAGCATAGATACTATGAAGCAAGGGAGATGAGCAGAAGACCAGCATCAGGTTTGATATGGCAATATTTGGCACAGTGGATGTCAAAACAAGGAGGACTGGGCACATGGTTGCTGGCTGGGCCAGGTTGCTCCTGGAAGTAGCCCCACCCTCTCTGACCTGGGTTCTTGGGGGAATGAATGCCTGAGTGCTAAGGTGCCCCACTTCCTAACAATATCTTGTGGTTTGCCAGTGGGTAGGAAATGTAATTGCTGAATAATTAGTCCATGAATTACTGAGAATTGACTGGTGTGAAATAATGAGGAGAGATGCCCTCTGGGTTAGGAAACACATTTAATATTGGAAGCCTGAAATTTAGGTAAAACTAAATTATAAGACTGTCATGTTCAGGGTCTACATCAACCCAGAACTTAACGTGATTGATTAAAACAAGCTGTAAGAAGAGGCCACCATAGGAAGAGAAATTTCTATCAGCAAACAACTAATATGAGTCCTGAAAAATTACTCACAAAAAAAACTAACAGTGGATGTAACCACAAAGAGGGATTGCTTATTACATCCATCTTTCTTCAAAGTGGCTTATCCCATGCTAGTGAGTATTAGCCATCTTATAACTTTGAGTCATCTCAAAGAAAAAACTTTCCTCCTTTCCCTATCACCTACTCTTTCAATGGCTTGCTGGGCCCCCTCTCTCAACCCTCTGTGTCCATTTGTAGCTATTTGGGGTGGGGACTGTCTCTTGTACAGTCCACACCTATAGTACTAGTGCAAAGTCGTCCTCCCTTTGATCCCATGCTTACCTGGCTCTGGCACTCAGCACCCTCCAGCCAGCTATAGAATAACAATGGATGTCCCAGTGAACACAGGCCACTTCCCTATTACTCCCAGCACACTTGGTAGCTAATCTCTGATATCCTTTTTTAGATATCTGTGTGTACTGCCCTTTTTGGCATCTGTGACTCTCCGGTTCTCTAATCCAGGTCCAAGAAAACCTCTCTGGCCAAGCTGATGTTTCCTCAGTGCACCTGGCTCAGACTAGGTGTGTAAACAGATTTACTATAGGCTAATTTTTTTTCTTTCTTTATATGTTCAAGTAATTTTCTCTGGAGCAGTCTAGTCAGAGTTCATCTGTGGTGATAATTTTGTTTTTAAAAAGAATTAATCAATTTAACAAATATTCATCAAAGAGTTTCTATGCTTAAGTATTGCCCCAAGCCCTGGAGTTACAGGCTTCCCTGGTGGCTCAGATGGTAAAGCATCTGTCTGCAATACAGGAGACCTCGGTCTGATCCCTGGGTCGGGAAGATCCCCTGAAGAAGGAAATGGCAACCCACTCCAGTATTCTTGCCTGGAAAATCCCATGGACAGAGAAGCCTTGTAGGCTATAGTCCATGGGGTTGCAGAGTCGGACACGACTGAGCGACTTCTCTTTCTGGAGATACAAAGATCCCTCCTTCCTCCTTTTTTCCTTCCTTCTGTATATTCAGTGTTTTGCTTAAGTATTAATATTTTTCTTAAGATGAAAAAATGTAGTCTGAGTTCTCAGAAGTCTTTCAATCTCATTAGCAACTCAGAAAAGTAAATGGAGAATTACACTACAAGCAGATGCGAAAAGCACACAGGAGTTTGCATAGGAAAGGAAGAATTTGTGTGTGTGTGTGTGTGTGTGTGTGTGTGTGTGTGTGTGTGTGTTGGAGGTATCTATCTTAGCCTGGGGCGAGTCAGGGAAACTTCTAGAGGAAGTGACCCTGGAGCTAAGATCCAAAGAAGTAGGAGATGAGGGAACATTTCATGCAAAATTCCCGAAGAAAAAACCTTCTTGTGTGTGTGGAAAATTACAACTGTTTTGGACCGTGGTATGCTAGAGAAGAGCCAGGGATGAGTCTGAACGTGTTCTCAGAGATCAGGTCATAAAGAACTTTGTGCAGGGGGCTAAGGAATCCTGTAAAGTGTGTAAAAAATTTTATGCTGGAGATTGCCATAGTTAGTTTTGCATTAAGAAGCTATTTGACCAGCTAGAATGTGGATTATGGACTTGCACGGCAATGGGGGATCCAGCAGGCCTGGAGTCCTGTTAGGAGGCAGTGGCGGTAAAAGAGATATGAGCTAAGAAGATGGGAATCCCTGCCTTCTAAACACTCCCAGTCCAGGGTCCCTGAAAAATCACTGACCACAGTAGAGTGAGATCAACATAAATAGAGGCAGGGGCACAGCAAGATGGAGCACTGATTGTCCCTTTGGTCTGTATTGGTTTAAATTTCTTTTGTCTTTAGAAATCTTTAACTGCAGGCTACCCTGCTGTGGGGGTAGTTTCTCTGAGCAACTCTGCTCTGAAGCCAATGGCATATAAAAGAGGAACCATGTAAGAATGTTCACAGCAGCACTTCCTTCACAAGAGAGAAAACCAGAAAACAAGCCAAACACCCATCAATGGGAGAGTGAGGGAATAGACTCTTGTAGAGACACAGTGGGATATTCTATGTACTCAGAGTGCATGAACTATAGCAATGCCACAAATCTATGGATGAATCTTAGACATACAATTTTAAGTGGTAGGTCCCCAAAGATTATGAGTGATGTGATACTCTCTTCATAAAGAAATAACTAAAAATTTAAAATATGCTTTAAAGGAATATGAAAGTGAAAGTGAAAGTGAAATTGAAGTCGCTCAGTCGTGTCCGACTCTTTGCGACTCCATGGACTGTAGCCTACCAAGCTCCTCTGTCCATGGAATTTTCCAGGCAATAGTACTGGAGTGGATTGTCATTTCCTTCTCCAGCGGATCTTCCCGACCCAGGGATCGAACCCAGGTCTCCCACGGTGTAGACAGACGCTTTACCGTCTGAGCCACCAGGGAAATCCTTAGAAAATAATTATGATAGATTTTAATAATTACTTATATATTATTTTATGATTATACTGTATTATATTAATAAAATATACATATATAAAAAACTATACAAAAAGGAAAATAAGAGCATGGACTTTATTACTTGAGTGGAGAAAATCATGAGAATAAAGACAGAGACCCTGTGGTTAGGGTAAGTTATTGTCAAGGTCGAGACTTTGCTTTGGGTGGTAGTTCAGTTCAGTTCAGTTGCTCAGTCATGTCTGACTTTTTGAGACCCCATAAATCGCAGCATGCCAGGCCTCCGTGTCCATTACCAACTCCCGGAGTTCACTCAAACTCACGTCCATCGAGTCTGTGATGCCATCCAGCCATCTCATCCTCTGTCGTCCCCTTTTCATCCTGCCCCCAATCCCTCCCAGCATCAGAGTCTTTTCCAATGAGTCAACTCTTCGCATGAGGTGGCCAAAGTACTGGAGTTTCAGCTTTAGCATCATTCCTTCCAATAACACCCAGGGCTGATCTCCTTTAGAATGGACTGGTTGGATCTCCTTGCAGTCCAAGGGACTCTCAAGAGTCTTCTCCAACACCACAGTTCAAAAGCATCAATTCTTCGGTGCTCAGTTTTCTTCACAGTCCAACTCTCACATCCATACATGACCACTGGAAAAACCATGGCCTTGACTAGATGGACCTTAGTCTGCAAAGTAATGTCTCTGATTTTGAATATGCTATCTAGGTTGGTCATAACTTTTCTTCCAAGGAGTAAGCGTCTTAATTTCATGGCTGCAATCACCATCTGCAGTGATTTTGGAGCCCAGAAAAATAAAGTCTGACACTGTTTCTACTGTTTCCCCATCTATTTCCCATGAAGTGATGGGACCAGATGCCACGATCTTCATTTTCTGGATGTTGAGCTTTAAGCCAACTTTTTCACTCTCCACTTTCACTTTCATCAAGAGGCTTTTTAGTTCCTCTTCACTTTCTGCCATAAGGGTGGTGTCATCTGCATATCTGAGGTTATTGTTATCTCTCCTGGCAATCTTGATTCCAGCTTGTGCTTCATCCAGC
The DNA here is from genome assembly GCF_042477335.2 of Ovis canadensis. Lineage (NCBI taxonomy): Eukaryota > Metazoa > Chordata > Mammalia > Artiodactyla > Bovidae > Ovis > Ovis canadensis. The sequence goes on along the minus strand of NC_091248.1, from coordinate 75,499,266 downwards.
CCAGCATTTCTCATGATGTACTTTGCATATAAATTAAATAAGCAGGGTGACAATATACATCCTTGACGTACTCCTTTTCCTATTTGGAACCAGTCTGTTGTTCCATGTCCAGTTCTAACTGTTGCTTCCTGACCTGCATACAGATTTCTCAAGAGGCAGGTCAGGTGGTCTGGTATTCCCATCTCTTGAAGAATTTTCCATAGTTTATTGAGGGCTAATGACATTATTCAGAATAACTACGTAAATAACTAGATAAGAAATACAAGAAAGCCAAGTTTGGATTCTTGATGAGAAAGTGCCATGAACAGGAATGTGATGTGCCTGATTTAGTGTCCTGAGCTCAAAAAAGAAAGAAAGGTAGAAGAAAGGAAGCAGACAGAAAATGACAACGGCACACATACAGGATCCTAAGGGGCAGGGGAGAAGGCCAGGAAACCAGCAAGTGGGAGGCAAGAAGAGAAGAATCTGAGAAGCATATGGCCTGAGAATCCAGGAGGGAGTGTGGGGAAAGCTCAAGAGAAGAGGGCAGACATCCAGTCCCAGCCTCTAGGATCTCCTCCTTTATTGGCATTATTGGTCAAAATTCTTCCGAATGGCTCTTGCAGAGAAACTGAGCCAAGTTGCCACACAGTAATTTGAAGGGAGCCTTTGCCTAGGATGACGATCTGAGTCAGGTTTGAATTTTCCACCATTAACAAGAACCAGAGAGGACTTATGCCCATGTACAGTAAGCACATCCGGCTGGAAATGGAGCCAGCCATCTCCCAGTTTTCTCCTCTCCTCCCACCATGTCCCAGCAACTGAATCAGATGAATGTATCAGCATACTCACAGTTTTACGATGTCTGGTCCAAATATATGTACCACTAAATAGCAAGTGGTCTTCAAGAACAGTTTTTCTAAGAAAGATAAAGCAGGGGAAATAGATTATTATGATGAAGTTAACACATGAGTCAATAATGATCTTTACTAGGAACTGAAGCTGAGTGCTTAATTTATCATTAATTCGAGTGATTAATTATAAGGATTTGGGAGAAATGTTACAGTTATTGTATCCATGAAAATATCATTTCCAGCTCTGATTTATGTAAATGCTACTTTGCTTACTGTACATGCTAAAGAATGCTAATTTTTGATAAAAAATACAGTTAAATTCTTGAGTCTCATTTTCTTTTGTGTAGCAGGGAACATCTGAATGGTGGTGAGGATCTCATCTGTTGATGACAGAAACGGGATTTGCTTGATAGTAAATAATCTGAAGTATTACTTTGTTGAATATATTCTTCTCTGGTATTCATTTGGTGGGGGTGGGGTGGGGGGGGAAGACTTGACTTTGACTATTTAGCTTTTGCTGTTGGTATCCCAGAGATAAAAAGATACTAACAGTCACAGGTGTCTCTGTATTGCCATCTACACCAGAGAGAACACACGCACATAGACACAAACCCACAACCTAAACAGTCTCCTTCCTCCTGCTTCCCCTGTTAGGAAAGCACAGGAAGGCTTTGTGGATCGATCTGTTTGCACAATGAAACCTGTTAACTCTCTGGTCCTGTTTCTCTGCTTTGTCAGCTTCTGTGGAACCCTCGTAATTCCAAGGAGGACTTTAGCAAGGTTAGGACAGATGGACTGTCCAGGAACAGATGGGAAACCCTCCCTGGGAATTTTTCTTGTCATGTTTACCTCAAACTGGGCTACCAGTTATTTGGGGAGTAGGGTAATGGAGCAACAAGATAAATATGGAAACTCTCTCTAGCACTCTTGAAAGTGAAAGTATTCACCGCTTTTTCATGTTCTACTCTGAGTGACAGCATGGACTGTAGCCCACCAGGCTCCTCTGTCTTATGGAATTCTCCAAGCAAGAATCCTGGAGTGGGAGTACTAGTAAGAGTGCCAGTACTCTTGAAAAGTGAAAGTCACTCAGTTGTGTCTGACTCCTTATGACCCCATTGACTGTAGCCTGCCAGGCTCCTCTGTCCATGGAATTTTCCAGGCAAGAATACTGGAGTGGGTAGTCTATCCCTTCTCCAGGGCATATTCCCAACCCAGGAATTGAACTGGAGTCTCCTGCATTGCAGGCAGATTCTTAATGGTAAATAACCATAAGGGAAGCCCAATGTAAATACTACTTTCATATTAAAATAGTTTCATGGGACTTTTTTTTGTGTGTGATAAAGCACAAGACTTCAAACTCATTATGCTTTTTAAGTAGGAACTTAAAACCAATCACACATTACTATTGACCTTATAGAAATAAAAAGAATGATAAGGAAATACTATGACATCTGCATGGCAGCAAATTAGATAATTTAGAAGAAATGGACAAATTCCTGGAAAGACAAACTGCTGAAACTGACTTAAGAATAAATAGATAATCTTAATAGAGATATAACAAGAGATTTAACTAGTAATCAAAAATGTCCCATAAAGGAAAGCCCAGGGCCAGATAGCTTCACTGATGAATTGCACCAAACATTTTCAAAATGCAGCTGACTAGATATTCTCCGAAGAAGTTACACAAATAGCTAATAAGCACATGAAAAGATGGTCAACATCATTAGCTATTAGAGGAAAATGTTAAAAACCACAATGAGATGCCACTTCACACCCACTATGATATGCTAGAATAAAAATAAAGAAAAGCACAAGAAATGATGAGGCTGTGAAGAAATTAGAATCTTCATATTCTGCTGGTAGGAATATAAAATAATACAGCCACTTTGGTAAGCACTCTGACAGGTCCTCAAAAGGTTAAGTATAGGGTAACTATGTGAGCCAACAAGCCCACTGTTGGCATATACCCAAAAGAATACAAACATTTCCACACAAAAACTTACACATGAATGTTCATAGTGGAATTATCTTTATACAAAATCAAATAAGTGGAAACAATTCAATCCAAATGCCCATTAGTGACTGAATGGATGAAAAAAACAGTCTATCTACGCATAACAAAATAGTATTCAGCATAAAGAGTAATGACTTTCTGATACATAGTACAACATGGATGAATATTAATTATGCTAAATGAAAGAAACATACTTCTGTGTTTGCATTTATATGAAATGACCACAATAGGCAAATTCATAGAGACAGAAAGTCAGTTTGTGGTTGCTTAGGTCTGGAAGAAATGGATGGTTAGGAGTGGGCACCTGAGGTAGGTGGAGGTCCTTGTTGATATAATGAAAATATTCTTAAATATATGGTGGTGATGGACGTACAACTCCATTCAGCTGGTAGAGAATCTGCCTGCAATGCATGAGGCCCTGTTTCGATTCCTGGGTCAGAAAGATCCCCTGGAAAAGGGATAGGCTACCCACTCCAGTGTTCTCGGGCTTCCCTGGTGGCTCAGACGGTAAAGAATCCACCTATGGTGCAGGAGACATGCGTTCAGTCCTTGGGTCGGGAAGATCCCCTGGAGAAGGGAATGGCTATCCACTCCAGTATTCTTGCCTGGAGAATTCCATGGACAGAGGAGCCTGGCAGGCTACAGTTCATGGGGTTGCAGAGTCAGACACAACTTAGTGACTTTATTATTAATTGAAGTATACACTTTAAATGCATATATAATTGAACTAAATCTCAATACTACTGCTATAAAATAAAAACAGCACCCCCATGGGTGTTCCTTTTTAGGGGTCCTAAGGAACTTTGATGCTCCAGAACTTAGAGACTTGGGTTTCATCACTGGGTAACTGGCTTTGACCTTGGTCAGGTTGATTTCCCTTCTGGGTTTCAGTTTCCTCATCTGAAAAATGTAGGAGTAGGATTCAGTTCCCTTCACCATGTTGTCCTGGAAGTTTGGAGGATTATATAACTGACATTCAAAATTACATGGACTTGTAAAGCACTTTGGAAATGAGTTTCCACTGTTGTTCGTGTAGAACTAGTTTAGCCGAGAGCAGAGCAATTTAAAAATTGACACCATTGTGGTTTTGATTTGCATTTCTCTAATAATGAGTGATGTTGAGCACCACTTCACACCAGTCAGAATGGCTGCGATCCAAAAATCTGCAAGCAATAAATGCTGGAGAGGGTGTGGAGAAAAGGGAACCCTCCTACACTGTTGGTGGGAATGCAAACTAGTACAGCCACTTTGGAGAACAGTGTGGAGATTCCTTAAAAAATTGCAAATAGAACTCCCTTATGACCCAGCAATCCCACTTCTGGGCATACACACCGAGGAAACCAGAATTGAAAGAGACACATGTACCCCAATGTTCATCGCAGCACTGTTTATAATAGCCAGGACATGGAAACAACCTAGATGTCCATCAGCAGATGAATGGATAAGAAAGCTGTGGTACATATACACAATGGAGTATTACTCAGCCGTTAAAAAGAATTCATTTGAATCAGTTCTGATGAGATGGATGAAACTGGAGCCAATTATACAGAGTGAAGTAAGCCAGAAAGAAAAACACCAATACAGTATACTAACACATATATATGGAATTTAGGAAGATGGCAATGACGACCCTGTATGCAAGTCAGGAAAAAAGACACAGATGGGTATAACGGACTTTTGGTCTCAGAGGGAGAGGGAGAGGGTGGGATGATTTGGGAGAATGGGAATTCTAACATGTATACTATCATGTAAGAATTGAATCGCCAGTCCATGTCTGACGTAGGGTGCAGCATGCTTGGGGCTGGTACATGGGGATGACCCAGAGAGATGTTGTGGGGAGGGAGGTGGGAGGGGGGGGTCATGTTTGGGAACGCATGTAAGAATTAAAGATTTTAAAATTAAAAAAAAAAATAAATAAAAAATAAAAATTGACACCAGGTGTTCTTTGATACACTTGCGGTGTTGCCTGAAAGGCAGAGAACAATTTTCTTCTTTCTGGTAAAATAAGAGATGCTTCCACGTGCATGTGTGTGTGTATGTGTGTATTTTTTCTAGAATCTTGCTTTGCTCAAGTTGAAGTGAGTGGCAGCAAGACTTTCCTAATCCTCTGTGCAGGGCCAACAATCAGTCTCCTCAAATTCTGTGATGGTGAAGAATGAGAGGCTACTGCAGAAATGGCTAATGTGGGAGACGAGCTGGATTTCTGAGAGCTAAACTCTAGACAGACCTAGAAGACTACAGAGCAGAGATAGGCAAAGTCTCCAGAAAAAAGCCTGATTGGGCCCAGTCAGTCATAATTAGACGATAACCTGTTATTGCTACTACTGAACAAAAGATTGACACTAACATAGTGCTAGTAATCTATCTGATGTAAAAAGTCTACAGTTAAACTGTGCTTGTGACCAGGAAAGTACAGGAGCATTTGGTTTCTACAGAATGAAAAGGACTTGAAACAGCGTACGGATAAAAAGGATGGCCACTTCCAAGGGCAAAGGAAGGTTAAAAAAGGAGCAATTGCACAGTCATCACATGTTAAGTGTATCCATATGTATGGGTGCGAATAAAACCTAGAACATTTCAGGTAGTAAGCCACCTTTAGGTTTACCATCATTTCTTTTTTCATAAGAAACTTTTGAGGGAGTGGTTTTTTCACCCTCATTCTATGAGAAGAAACTTTGAGAACTGAAGGCTTCCTCAAGGGTAGAGTGGTTCAGTAAGAGATTAAAATCTTTTATTCCAAAAGCCCAAGTTATTTGCAGTATACATTTCAATGTATTTCGGACATTTTTTGATGCCTCATCTACCTCAGTTATGGCAAGTATATACCAACTTACTAATTAGAAATTTAAAACACAGTGAGTTGACCACCAAGATAGTTCTGTGGCTGTGTGTTCTAAGGCTGCATGTAGATTTTCAGAGCCTACAGAATGCGAGGAGAGTTGCTTTTCTCATTTTAAGTTGACATCAGTTTTTAACTATCATACTCCACAGAGTATGCAGATTTCTGCACAGGTGACCCAAGAAAGTGAAGTTCTAGCAAGACACTGAGGGCATAGGAGTCTGCTGACCCCTAGTGAGAATGATTCTATTAATCATTTTTCCATTAACAATTCTGAGATTCTTCCAAGGTGTGTACTAATGAGAGCCAGAGGCAAAAGCAGCGGGTGAAACTGAAGGTCAGAAATATTTTGCACAATTCGAAAAAACTGTCTTCCCAGGCACAGGAAAGGCCAACATGATTTACTGGGTGATTATTCTCAAGAATGTTGCTGCATGCTTTTTTCTGCTAAGGTTATGTTTTATAAGCTTATTTAGCTTTGAAGGTAAAAGCAGTATTACTTTATATTACTTAAAAGTAATTTTAAAAATCTTAACTGTTGCCGTGCATGATTCGACTCCCCCTCTCTCCCATTCTCCTGGCTCTCCAGAGAGAAGGCAACACTGGGTGTATTCAGGCAGTGTGGATGTTTTCATATTTCATAAACAAAGCAGTCCTATGATGTCTTCTAGAAGGAGAAATCTTTAGCCAGTGGTCAGACTGTCACTAGGAGAAGGCAATGGCAACCCACTCCCGTCCTCTTGCCTGGAAAATCCCATGGACGGAGGAGCCTGGTAGGCTGCAGTCCACGGGGTCGCACGGAGTCGGACACGACTGAGCGACTTAGCAGCAGCAGCAGCAGACTGTCACTGTCACCCTACACAATTCGCATGACTGTTCTATATGTTTTTCTGCCTCCGCAAAATGGAAACAGTAATGTCCACTCTACCTTCCTGTCTGTCAGGTGAAAGAGCCTTTAATCTGAGCTGAGCACTTTATTTCCATCCAGACATAAATGTTAATTAATAAAATGAAAATACCCCCAAGTAGGCTTATGAATTCTTTGAAAATCTCCTCTAATTGAAAGGTAGCCCACTGCTGAAAACAGAAATACCTCCTTTGCTTCCCTTTGGTGATGTGCCAGCTACTATTTTCCTGGAATCTGACTTTCAGCCTCTCATTTTACCTGAACAAAAATTTTTTGTTAAGAGTCAAAAGGAGCCAAGATGGAACCTTGAATACCAGCAATTTTGGTTCATGCATTTCTATGTTTTGCTGGTACATTATAACAGGGTCATCTGAGAAACAGGATTTTTACTCATGCTTTCACCTTTGAACAACAAAATTTTGCCTAAAAAGAGAAAATCAAACTCAAGGCATATATGGTGATATCTATCAGTGTGGTCTACTACACAGAAATGAAAACTAGTCAAAACAAGTCTTAATGATAATTATGACTATTTATTTTTTTCCTTGTAAAATGATAATAGCATTTTCTTCTTCTTCCTCTAATTCAGAGATGTGAGAATACAAGGTAAAGTTTATAATAGATGCTGAATATCCAACAATAAGGGGATGGATAAATAAAATAAGGGTCATTTATGTGGTGAAGGACTGTAGAATAACTTGGAGGCTCGACCTAAGTCTATGTATATCTTGACATGTATAGATCCAAAAACATACTGTTGAGTGAAAAACAGAAGCTGCAGAGTGGTATATACAGTAACTATTGATGTAAAAACGAGATCCCCACAAGGGAGGATTCTGGAAAGATGGTGGTGGAGGCAGCAGAGTTTTGGTATTTCACTGAATCTGAATAAAAAACAATACTAATAAAGCTTTGGAATAGGAAAACCAAAACACTATGAACATTAGTTACAGCAAAACTAGATATCTCCATGAGTCCCCAAATACAATTAAGGCAACAAGAAACCACTCACAACTGTGAGACTTGGGGGTTATCAAGTGTGGGAGAAAGTAAAGGGACGCAAGGGATAAACAGATGAATCGCCAAAGCAGCATGGGTGTTGATGACAAAGTATGGTGGGCGAGTTAAGAATATCAGCTGAAAGTGGGAAAGGTGGGGATGAGGTTTAGCCCACTTCTGTAGCAGATGAGTACAGAAGACTCAGGGTTAGAAGGACAAAGGCATTTGAGTGGTGAGGCATCTCCGAATTCTAGAAATTCGTCTACCAGAGCTCCCTTCCAGGATAAGGCTCACACTGAGGAGAAATTGGCTGGATAGAAGCAAAACAAAGAGAAAATCCAGATAAAAGTGGGCAGGAAGATAGAATCAGAAAATCTCAACATGCAAGCAGCCATGTGTTTATTTTTTAACACCAACAAAAACAACAGAGGAAGGAATTCTGTGCATTTGCTGTCCTGAACCACTTCTCTTTCTAAGAGTTTTGGAAAAATAATTTCACAAAAAAATGAGCAACAGAAATGTATCTAGGTCAACTCCCATACAAAGTTATTATAAGAAAAAAAAAAAAGGAACAGAATCACATCCTTGCAGATAGCAAAAGCATGCCAGAAAATCATGCCAAAAAGAGGATTAAAACATAACGGTATTTTAAAATGAGTGAGAAGTATTAATAAAATGATACAAGACACGAAAGAACAACAGAAATCAGAACTGAAGAAACTCAGAAATGGAATAAAAGAATTCAGGGAAGAACACAAAATTATAAAAGAAATGACATCCATATTAGAATGAATGTGAGAAGAAAGGCATACAATAGCTCACATTGTAAGAGAAACAGAAGATGAAAAAGAGGAAAGCTTTCAAGATAAAAGAAGATAAATGAAGTGATTAAGAAGTATTCATCATATATTAATGTATATATATGGAATCTATAAAGATGGTACTGATGAACCTATTTGCAGAGAAGCAATGGAGATGCAGACATAGAGAAAGACTTGTGGACACAGGTGGAAAAAGAGAGGGTGGGATGAATAGAGAGAGCAGTACTGAAATATACACATTACTGTATATAAAATAGGTAGCTGGTAGGAATCTGCTGTATGACACAGGGAGCTCAAACCTGCTCTGCTTACCTAGGGGGTGAGATGGGGTGGAAGGTTCAAGAAGGAGGGGACATATGTATGCCCATGGCTGATTCATGTGGATGTATGGCAGAAACCAACACAATATTGTAAAGCAATTATCCTCCAATTAAAAATAAATAAATTTCTTGGCCTTAAAGCCATCTTTTAAGAAAACTCCATGCCACGAGAATGAAGTGGAGGAAGAAGTGAACGCACAAGCTGAAGCACAAAAGAATGACGAGGCAGAGGTCCAAGTAAACCTGTATAGCCATGGAAACCACAGAAGCAGAAACAAGGGAAGCTGGAGGCCAGTGATGCTGGTACAAGTTGTTGGACGGCATGCCTACTGTCTAGAACTTGTCTCAATGGATCTGGAACATCCATGGCTATTCTGATCACCTTGACCACCTTTGAGAGACCCACCTTGCTTATATCAAAGGGGTCCCTTTTGGCCCTTTGACCTGGACCTGTGATTTTTGGACTGAATTGTGGCTGAATGTAACATGTATACAATAAATCATCTCTTTTGCTGTCTTAGCTGAAGAAAAAAAAATTGTTAAATTATTCATTCAAGAGATAGGCAAAATCATTAATACAGGCAAAGAAGATTTAAAATATGGATACTGTAAATCCCTGAAGAAGAAAGCCAAATCAAGAAAACTGAGCAAATACTAAAAAATTTGTGAGATTAAAAAATATATATATTTGAAGCCACACATTGAGAGAGCATACTGTGTGCTTGAGAATATCAATATACAACAACTGACACCAAGATATAGTCTAGTTAGATGACTAAATTTTATAAAAATGAGAAAAAAATCATTTGAACTAGGCAAAAACAGTAAATGACTTATAAGAAAAGGAAAATCAGATTATGATTAAACTTTTAATAACATATTTAAGACACTTAGGGAAAGAATTTACGTGCCAAGGATTTTTATATCTGGAAAAACACCGACTTTCAAGTATAAAGGACAAGCCAGCTTGTTATTAACATGTAAGAATTCAGGGACTATTGTTCCCATGAGTCCTTTCTGAGGAATGAATTTTAGACAGTAACTCGGCTAGAGAGACATCTGTGTAAGGGCTGGTGGTGAACATCAGTCTTATAGTTGCTGATGGAACTAAAACTAAATGAGGGTGCAAAGGGAATGTATATATTGTATGTAATAGCTGTATGCTAAAATAATGCAGTACAATGACTGAAAAGTGTAGAGATGTGGGGAAAACACACATTGAATATATTCAAATAACAATTTAACTGCTCTCAAAGATTATAAAATATATTAATAATAGTAGAATTAAGATTGACATCTTGAACCTCTTGTATGTGAAAAGGAGGATAGGTAAATGAGTAATCATGAGATATTTTAATTTAATCAATCCCCTTGTCCCTGAGAGTTAGGACTTCAACTGTGGAAAGAAGATACAGATATGAGACAGAAGATGCAAAGAAAAAATCCTGCAGTCCTGAATTTGAATTTAAAGTGACAGGATGAACTCATTAGATGTTTTATCTTAAAATAATATAAGTAAATATATATATGTATATATATATATATGTATATGTATGTTTTCTATCACTGTCAACAGAAGTCTAGAAAGAATGACCGACTGAGTAGCAGTGAGATTCCTATGCACTCAGACCTTGCGGTCTTAGTACTATTTCCCACTAAAAGAAACCAGAGCATCTAAGAGAAATGACTGATTTCAAGCCTTGGCTTGGAAATGTACAAGACAGACTAGTACAGCTGTCATACCAGTTGGTAAGGAAGCTATCAAAGATTATGTAGACTTATATCAAAAGGATGTAGGAGTCAGCTTACAGAGGTTCCCACTGGTCAAAGATGAGACAAATTCGAACTTCAAAAGGATAATAACTGAAGTAGACTGAAACTCATCAACTGCATATAAATTCATGGGTTCATAATGATACTGTAAAGGAAACCTAGGGACAATATTTTGCCAACAAAGGTCCGTCTAGTCAAGGCTATGGTTTTCCAGTGGTCATGTATGGATGAGAGAGTTGGACTCTAAACAAAGCTGAGTGCCAAAGAATTGATGCTTTTGAACTGTGGTGTTGGAGAAGACTCTTGAGAGTCCCTTGGACTTCAAGGCGATCAAACTAGTCCATCCTAAAAGAGATCAGTCCTGAATATTCATTGGAAGGACTGATGCTGAAACTTCAATACTTTGGCCACCTGATGAGAAGAACTGACTCATTTGGAAAGACCCTGATGCTGGGAAAGATTGAAGGCAGGAGGAGAAGGGGATGACAGAGGATGAGATGGTTGGATGGCATCATCGACTCAATGGACATGAGTCTGAGTCCATTGTAAATGAGCTATGGAATCTGCCCTGTAGTTTCTGCATTTTGTTGGTGATGGACAGGGAGGCTTGGCATGCTGCAGTCCACAGGGTCTCAGAGTTGGACATGACTGAGGGACTGAACCGAACTGAACTGAACTGAACTGACTAAACGACTAGTTTGGGATGATACCACAAGGGCAATAAATTATTTGAAACCTGGCAAGTAGAGAAGAAGAATCAAGCATTTACCCTGCCTTTCTTAGAATAAATAGTACCATTAGTAACTGTGGAGAAAAAATACATGCAAGAATTCAGGGAATATTGTTCCCATGAGTCCTTTCTAAGGAACGAACTTTAGACAGTAACTCAACTATCTAATGGAGAAGGCAATGGCACCCCACTCCAGTACTCTTGGCTGGAAAATCCCATGGACAGAGGAGCCTGGTAGGCTGCAGTCCATGGGATCGCTGGGAGTCGGACACGACTGAGCGACTTCACTTTCACTTTTCACTTTCATGCATTTGGAGAAGGAAATGGCAACCCACTCCAGTGTTCTTGCCTGCAGAATCCCAGGGACAGGAGAGCCTGGTGGGCTGCCGTCTATGGGGTCACACAGAGTCAGACATTACTGAAGCAACTTAGCAGCAGCAGCAGCAGCAGTAGCAACTATCTAAAAACATCTCTAAACGATAATGATGATAAGGGAAACTGACTCGAAAAATTTTCAGCTACTAAAGGAAATATAATTGATATATTAGAACAGTACTATTTTGTAACCTCCAATGAAGTAACAGATTTAGTCATAGAGCATCAACAGTGCTAATATCAAAAAAACAAAGCAAGAGAAAAACACTTATGATGGCCTCCTGATGAAAGAAAACAGTATCATTTATAGCCTTGCCGAAGAAATCAAACTGGAGTCTGGTCAAGCCTCAGATCTAGCTGCCATTTTCAGGAAATACAGACACAGAGAAACACATTCAATCCTACCACAGGGGTGCCACCAACAAAATGCAGAAACTACAGGGCAGATTCCATAGCTCATTTACATGGAAAAGGAAGGGATGTAAAAGAAACTGGTAGATTAAAATGGGACTTAAAAGACACATCAAAAATTTAAAAACTGGACAAAACTATGGTGTCTGGAGATACCCAGTAGGATGATAAAGTTATAAAGCAATACAAGAAGATGATTATAGTAACAGGCAGATTTTTTTTTTTTTTTTTTTTTAGGGAGGAGGAGTTTTTGATGGGATGGAGCATGTGGATGGGACTTTTGGAGTAGCCACCAATCTGTTCCTTTTTGAACATAGCCTTGTTCCTCTGGACTATGTTTACAAAGATGTTCACCTTTCAATAGCTGATAAAACTATACATTTATTTTGTGTGGTTTTCTGCATTTGTTTCCTTTTACCAGGAAAAGATTTTAAAATTACCCATAGATAATACTACACATCATCTATAGATTCACAGACAATGAAGTGAATGTGAAAGTATAAAATTAGACAAAGCTAATATCCATCAAGTTCACATGAATGGTTCTCTCTAGAGAGGCAGAAGGAAATGGAACTGCGATTAGGGGAGCCCAAAGTGCCTTCTAGTTTATTTGTCACATTCTAATTCCATGAAAGAAAGATGAGGCAGTTATGTCAAAATGTTAGCAGTAGTCAGACTGGGACATTGCAAGCACATGTATTTGTGCATTATCTTCTCTTAGTTTTTATTTTTAAATACAAAAATGAGCTTATGAGTGTACATTGTGACTATAAGCAATAAATTTTCTAAAAGTGCATTGATGCCATTGACACAGCATTTGTTAAGTCAAAGATAAAACTGTCTTGAGTCCAACTATCTTACTTAAAAATAATAATGTAGGCATCTTTGGAGAATTAGTTCCTTAACATTAAGTGAATGAAAATTTGACTCTCAATGAAGTTTACTCATTGTGACTGTACACCTAAGAATATTCTAATATAAGGGAAATAGAATCAATATTTTCATTCTGATGAAATTTAAAACAACTATAAAATTTGCTTAAGGGCTTCCCAAGTGGCTCAATGGTAGAGAATCCACTTGCTAATGTAGGAGATGCGGGTTCAGTCCCTGGATCAGGAAGATACCCTGGAGAAGGAAATGGCAACCCACTCCAGTATCCTTGCCTGGGAAATCCCATGGACAGAGGAGCCTGGTTGGCTACAGTCCATGGGGTCGCAAAAGAGCCAAACACAATTTAGCAACTAAACAACAAGAGCATACAATTTATTTAAACCACAGATCATTTCCTTCTTTTGCAGGATGTGTAAGGGATTTTATTGAGATCCAATTCATATCAATGGAGTGTTCCCAGTTATTTTCCAGTTTGGAATTTTAAGATCCATTGCCTTTTCAGACTAAATAAAGCTCTGTGTTAGAAGGGATGTATGTGCATTTGAGAATGTGTATATGGTTAAATTAACATACATCATTGAAAATTATTTATTATTGATTTTTTTGCCTTCCTGGTACTTAAGGTCATGATCACTAGGTGGGCAAATCATTATAAATGATTCATAAAAAGATCAGCCATTTGACATTTTACTCCCTAAATGTCCACAGCAATCTCATTCTGCTATGATGGAAAATGAATGTCTGGGGAAAAAATGCCTAGAGTGTTCTTTTGTGTGTTTCTTTTAATTCCTATGATCCCCGTAAGAATATCAACTCACAGAAAGAACACAGTCAGATTCTCCTCTCTAAACTCATGTAGGGTATAAATTCACTCATGATGGCTCATGAGTGAGAAAAGAATCAGACCCATAGCCAAGTGACCCTTTTTACATTACCAGGCAAGTAGCTGCACAGTCTCTCCATTGAGATCTGGACCGTTGAGTTGTGAACTTGAGTGAGCTGTTCAATCATAGACACCACCAGCACACACCCTGCAGGGAGCAGAAGAGATGTCAGCTATGTCACATGGAAAGCTTCTCTGGAGACTGGAAGAAGAAAGGGGGATATGTGTGTGTCCTTAAGAACACAAACTTTTCCAAAACAGAGAACTTTTCTTTGCCATGATTTTTATAATTGACCACATGAATGAGTGAGCTGAGTTTTTAGTGAAACATGGTAAGAAAACTGTGACTTTGGGGGTCAGAAAGACAGGTTATCAGCTGACTTTTGTCACTTTTAAGCTATGTGACTTCAGGGAAGTAATTGAATCTTGCTTTATTTCCATTTCATTTTGATCATATGGGGGAAAGAGGTGCCATTTTTAGGAGTTGTGTGTAGAAGACAGCCAGCCAGCACTGAGGACAGGCTCAGTGGACACTGGCCTTTGCTGTCTGCTCTCCCTCCCTTCTGTAGCAGACAGCTTCACTGTGAGTAGGATCATTCCCACCTTACACGTGCTCAGCTTATGACCTAGGCTCAGATTTTTAATTGCAGAAAAGCAGTGGAAATTGCCCAACATTTGAGTCAGAAGACCTGGGACTGAGTCCTGCCCTTGAATCTTGAGCTTATCATGTATCCTTTCTAAGCCTTGGCTTCCTCACTGCAAAGTAGTTAAGTTTCCTGCAGGGCTGCTGTGATGATTAAATGAGATAATAGTACAAATGAAGATGGCTCTGAAATCAAAACACTATTGTAAAATATTATTTTACCTCCCAGCTATAAAGCACTCTGCTTGAAAGCATGTACCAATACAATAGGTGTCTAGAAGGAACCTTGGATTAAATTAAGAATATATTTCTCAAGCTACCTTGATGTATGATAATGGTTAAGGCTCAGAATTGCCAGCACCCCTAGAAGGTTCTGTCACCAGCCTAAATTGCCAGGGAAGACCAAACTTTCTTTGTCCAAAGGGAGGGGACTCTCTTCTATACACAAGGGGTTGGTTGTTCAAAGATCAGTAATTCTGAGAAGAAACTGTTCAGCTTCACTGAGATAAGAGGAGTGGCATCTACTAGCAGATGCTGGTTTCCAAGGAGACAAAAGAAGGACCACATCTAAAATAAAGAAGTGCCAGGGTGGCTGGCCCAGCAATCAGCTCACTACTATCCATCTGCTCAAGAAGCTAGGGACCCAAGTTCACATGCAGTGTCATTAAAACCAAATTCCCACCAGGAGTCCTTGAGGGAAAGTGGCTGATAACAGATGTAAATAGTACAACTGGGCTTCTCTAGACAGAAAAAAATCAAACCTCCCGTAGAATGAGAGATTGCCAACAAAGAAGGAGAGACTTCCACCTTTCTAGACATTGCAACACCTGATCAGGCTTTAGCCTCCCTTGTTCTGTACTCTTTGGCAAAGCTGGGCTCACCAAGTCTGAGATACTTCAACCTTGATAACCACAGTCTTACTGCTCTGGGAGCATCTTCCTCTGGGGCATTCAACTTCAATTACCAAGGGGGATTAAGTGTGCTTTAACCTAATCCATGCATTGAGGGCTTTATTACATTGCAGTAAATTCAAGAGCTGATACTTATTAGCACTTTACAGTCTTAAAAACATTTTCATATATATTTTGTTTTATTTTTACCAATAACTTTTCAAGAAAGAGGGCTTTTCTGGTGACTCAGATGGTGAATCTGCCTGCAATGTGGGAGACGGGGGTTCAATCCCTGGGTTGGGAAGATCCCCTGGAGAAGGGAATGGCTACCCACTCCTGTATTCTTGCCTGGAGAATGCCATGGACAGAGGAGCCTGGTGGGCTACAGCCCATGGGATCACAAAAAGTCAGACACAACTGAGCAACTAACACTTTTTCAAAAGATGGATGCAATGCAATCTCATTTCAGAATATTTTAAAAATATACAGCAGTATTAAAAAGATAAACATCACTTAAATCATCCAGAGATAAACAAGTTTCACTTTTAAACACAAAATATATATAATATATGTGATTTTTTAACATTTATAATGCACTTTTCAATCTTGATTTATGTCTCTGCTAATCACTTGTTAAGTTAGGTGGAGCTAAATACATTTTAATAACTGCAATTTAAAATAATTATAAGTAATTATATTGCAATATAGTAAGAGGATACAGTGTGGTATAGTTGAAAAGGGAGAAGCTTTGAAATAAAAAATAAGCTTTTTTAAAAAACCAAGTTCAAATACTGGATTAGTCACTTAAAATGGTGTAACTTTGAACAAGTTACCTAACCTTCTGGAACTTATTAAGAGTTTACAAAGAAGACATACAGATGGCTAACAAACACATGAAAAGATGCTCAACATCACTCATTATCAGAGAAATGCAAATCAAAACCACAGTGAGATACCATCTCACGCCAGTCAGAATGGCTGCTATTAAAATGTCTACAAACAATAAATGCTGGAGAGGGTGTGGAAAAAAGGGAACCCTCTTACACTGTTGGTGGGAATGCAAACTAGTATAGCCACTATGGAGAACAGTGTGGAGATTCCTTAAAAAACTGGAAATAGAATTGCCTTATGACCCAGCAATCCCACTGCTGGGCATACATACCGAGGAAACCAGAATTGAAAGAGACACGTGTACCCCAATGTTCATCACAGCACTGTTTACAATAGCCAGGACATGGAAGCAACCTAGATGTCCATCAGCAGATGAATGGATAAGAAAGCTGTGGTACACATACACGATGGAGTATTACTTAGGTATTAAAAAGAACACATTTGAGTCAGTTCTAATGAGGTGGATGAAACTGAAGCCTATTATATAGAGTGAAGTAAGTCAGAAAGAAAAACATCAATACAGTATATTAACGCATATATACAGAATTTAGAAAAATGGTAATGACACCCCAATATGCAAGACAGCAAAAGAGACACAGATATAAAGAACAGACTTTTGGACTCCATAGGAGAAGGTGAGGGTGGGATGACTGAAAGAAGAGCATTGAAACATGTATATTACCATATGTGAAACAGATGACCAGTCCCAGTTCAATGCATGAGCCAGGGCGCTCCAAGCCAGTGCACTGGGCCAACCCAGAGGGCGGGATGGGGAGGCAGGTGGGGGGAGGTCTGGGACAAGGGGACACATGTACACCTGTGGCTGATTCACGTCAACGTATGGCAAAAACCACCTCAATATTGTGAAGTGATTAGCCTCTAATAAAAAAAAAAAAGAGTTTACAGGTAGAGTGTAAGTTCCTTGTGGGCAGGATTGGGGTCTTCCTATTTCTAGCTTTGAGTACCTGGCTGGGAGGAAGGAGATAAGAGATGTTGGCTGACTCGAAGCAAACTGACTAGAGAGCCACCTGAGGGACAATTCAGTTGTCACTTGGTGGAGACCTCCATAGAAAAGGGTTAGTGAATGCAACTGACTTTGTGTTCTAGCTCAATCATCTCACGGATGACTTTGCTTACTCTTTGTTCCATGTCATTACAGGACATGGCTCCACTTCTCATCCTGCTGTGCAACAACCAGCACCCTCTTAAGTCAACCAGCAGATTCTATAACAAACAGTCACAACACACAGCTCAGGATCAAAGGAGAACGTAGTAGAGGTTGGGTTGAGCTCTTGCATAGAAGTCACTTCATAGAGTCTCATCAAGGAGCTGCGGCATTTGTCACCCAGAGTGGACTTGAAACACACAGGTACATACCTGTTTGTTTTCATCCTTGGCATGGAAGGACAAATGCATAGAGAATTATGCTGCTTGAGACCAACCTGCTTCTTTGTCCTTACAGAGGTTAGGTTTTCTTTTACCTCGAGCAGTCCCAACAAGGGCTGATGACTTTCATGGCTCCTTAGCATTACTCACTTAAATAGGAAATCATTAGATAGTGCCACTTGGGAAGTCCTAAATAAAAAGGAACCCCCTCCCCCCTAAATTTAACTGTCTCTAAAGATTGGGTATATCTTGCCACTATCGCCACTCTGCCTAGTGAAGAGTTGTTAGGATCAAAAGAACTCTGCAGAAAAGCAGCTAATGGGGCTTGAAATATGTAAACGCCCATGCTGGGCTCAGCTTTGATTTGAGTCCCACTCACTTGGACATCCCCGCCCATTTCCACCGAGCTCAACTCCCCTTGGGTTGTTAATTTAGGGTCTGCAGTGAGGTGTGTCCTGAATCCTTTAGTAACAAGAATAGAGAAATTGACTTTGCTATAGTTTCTAATAAGAGGTTTCACTGTCTTGACAGGCTGAAAAAATGTTTTCCCTTGGAGAAATGCATGAGCAGAGTAATTCTTCCCATTATAGACTATTCTCTGGCTGCTAATAAAAAGGCCTGGGTTTGCTGAAGCAAGTTTGTCCAAGCTACTATTCATTTAAGAAGTGATGAGAGTGGGTGAGAACTACGTATTTTGCTGAGTGGTCACCATCTGAAATCTTCCATATGGTAAATCTCTTCTCACCTGGCAACTGAAAATAATGAGTATAATAGAAACAGACACCCCTGACATTGTAAGAAAAGAAGCAAATAGGCTAGAATAAAAACACCTGCCACAGGAATCTGCTTCTAGCCACACATCTCAGGTAGACTGCAGACTGTACCATGGAATCTTTTTGAAATGAAATAGAACTCTTAAAACTCTAATTATAATCATATCTGTGCTGGCTGGCGATGCGGCCAACTGCAGAGAGAGGTCTGTTAGATTTCCCATTTGTCTGAAGCCCGCACTTCATCGAGAAGCCTTGAAAGCACCTGGCAGTTGTCAGAACCAGAGTCGGCGTGACTACACTTCCTTTTTGACCCTGAGTTGGGGCATAAATAATTCATTACATGGCTAGAATATTCTTTGCAGATTTCAAAGAGTTTTGCATACATTTTCATCCCATTTAAACTTCACAACAACTTGACTCATCATTGTAGAAATTATTGCTCTCATTGTACAGACCAGAAGTCAGAGGCTCAGAGAAGTTAGGTCCTTGCCAAGTATATAGCTAGTGAGCAAGGGAACTGAGACTGGAACCCAGTATGTAGTCTGAGTCCCTTCTGGATGCCAGGCACCATGCTGAGCTGTGAGTACATGCTGAGAACAAACTGATATGGTTCCTGCCCTCTCAGAGATTATACTCCATTAGGGAAAAGTGATCATAAACAAATAGGCATGCATGCACTTATAAATAATTTTAGGTCCAATGAAGAAAAGGAACAGGGTGAAGTAACAGAAGGCAATGAGAATGAAGATGGTATAAAACTTAGCTAGAGCTGATAGAGAGAAAAGGCTTCTCTGAAGAACACACACACACAAAGGCTAATATAGTAGAAAGGAGCAAACGGTTTGGTGGGCCAGGAAGGCTTTGTAGGCAGGAGAAGCTGATACCCACTTGATGGCAATGAGACTGGGAAAACCTGGCATTAGGAGATGAGGTGCAGACATAGGTAAAGGTCAGGACTGTGGGTTTTGTAGATGGCAAAAGAGGTAAGGATTCAACTTGAGAGGAATGGGGAGCTGTGAATAGGTTTTGAGGATAGGATTGTTTCCATTTGATCTGTGTCTTAAAAATATCATGCTGGCTGTCCTGAGGAGGAAGGTTTTTACAGGGCAAATATGGGGGCAGAGGGCTGAAGAAGGAGGCTATTTTGGGCCTGGGAAGAGATGATGGTTTATTGGATAGAGTAACGAGTGGGAGTGGAGGAAAATAGACAGATCTGGGATCTACTGTGGAAGTTGACCCAAGGGGATTTATTAATAAACTGATGAGAAATGTGAGGAAGGTAGAATCAGGGATGACTCTTTCATTTCTGGTTTGGGTACCAGAGAAGTGTAGAACACAGGTTTTAGAGTCACAGCCCACTTGGATTTTTGTCCTTGCATCCCTGTTGGACCAGCATGACATTTTCAAGTTCATTTCCCATATGGCCCATCTCCCCCAGCCCGGGGCCCCTCCGCAAATGCCTAAATTCTGTTCTCAGATTTTCCTAATAGGGTGGGAGCACAGGATGTAGTTTTTTATATGTTGTAATTCTAACCAACAACCTTTATCCCCAGACTTTCTCACTTTGGTGAAAAGGAAATAAGAAAGAAAGATAGGAAAACAATCACTTAAAATGATCCTATAGCCAGCCTTGTTTCCCTAAGATGTTATTTACCAAGCCAGATAGGGTAGCACACAGCCCAGCTGTGGATACTACACTTTCACCTTTTTTGTCTGCTTTCTTCTCTCAGTCTGGACATGGATAGGGAGAGAGGGTAGGAGAGGAAAAGAGAGAGGAGGGGAGGAAAGAGAAGGGAGAAGCCATGGTACAGTAGAGAGTGAAGAATTTGGGGCTCAGACAGACCTGGATTCAAATCTTGCTTCTATCACTTATGAGTTGTTATATTTGGTGGGATTGTTAACCTCTCTGAACCCACAGAACAGAATAATAAAGCCCCCTTGTGTGGAATACATTAAAAATGGTCACAGACATTTTACACTTCCTCCCATGAAGAGGTGATGTCTATTTTCCAGCCCTTTGAATCTGGCCTTGTGACCTTGCTTTGATCAGTAGAATGTAGAAGTGACAGCTTTTCAGATCCAACTCTAGACCCCAAGAGGCCTTGCATCTTCCATTTTTTCCCATTTAGAATTTCACAGCCATGAGCTTGAGCTAGTCTGCTGGAGAGGCCACATGAAGGGAATGTCCAGTAATAGTCTGCCAACTACCAGGTTTGGGAATGTGTGTGTGTGTTAGTTGCTATGAGGCCATTCTAAATATCCAGCTCATCATTCCACCATCTACGAACTGAGTGCAGCAGCAGTAGTGAGCCTACCTAAGACCAGCTCAAGGGCCACTGAACAATGCCCAGTGTAAAAATGCCAACCCACAGGACTGCGAGCTAATAAATGATTACTGTGTAAGTGCACAGAGGCTTATAATTTGGTAAAAGCTATCTGAAAACCTGGCAAAAGTCTTGTGAGGATTAAGTGATACAACACGTAGAATGCACATGGTGCCTGGTGCAGAGTAGATGTTTAAGGTTAGTTTCTACCCCATCTGCTGAGACCATCATAGGGTAAAGAACATATCTTCCATGACTCTTTTTTTTTTAAATAGAAGCAGTTCTATTTCCACTTTTTTAAGGAATCTCCACACTGTTCTCCATAGTCGCTGTACTAGTTTGCATTCCCACCAACAGTGTAAGAGGGTTCCCTTTTCTCCACACCCTCTCCAGCATTTATTGCTTGGAGACTTTTGGATCGCAGCCATTCTGACTGGTGTGAAATGGTACCTCATTGTGGCTTTGATTTGCATTTCTCTGATAATGAGTGATGTTGAGCATCTTTTCATGTGTTTGTTAGCCATCTGTATGTCTTCTTTGGAGAAATGTCTATTTAGTTCTTTGGCCCATTTTTTGATTGGGCTGTTTATTTTTCTGGAATTGAGCTGCAGGAGTTGCTTGTCTATTTTTGAGATTAGTTGTTTGTCAGTTGCTTCATTTGCTATTATTTTCTCCCATTTCGAAAGCTGTCTTTTCACCTTGCTTATAGTTTCCTTGGAGAATGGCATTGAAACATGTATAATATTATATAAGAAACAAATCGCCAGTCTAGGTTTGAGGCAGGATACAGGATGCTTGGGGCTGGTGCACTGGGATGACCCAGAGAGATGGTATGGGGAGGGAAGTGGGAGGGGAGTTCAGAATTGGGAACTCGTGTACACCTGTGGCGGATTCATGTTGATGTATAGCAAAACCAATACAGTATTGTAAAGTAAAATAAAGTAAAATTAAAAAAATAAAATAAAATAAACTTTGTGGAAAGGGGGGAAAAATAGAAGCTCAGAAAACTATTTTTTAAAAAACATTTAATATCACTAATCTTTTTCCTTTTCTATGGTTGAATTTACTTTTATTATAGATATCTTGTATTTTCAATGTATTTGGGCAGATTAGGCTCTGTGTCCTAAACCGATCATCCCCTGGAATATTATTTTTATGAGAAAATGCTCAGTGAGTTTCAAACTGCCATCTCTCCCAAAAACACTGGCAGTGAAAGAGGCACTTTATTGGACAATTACTGGTGAGAACAAAGCTAAGGGCATCCAAGTGGGGGCAGAGTCCAAGCAAAGCAGCAAGAGGAAATTAGCAGACTGTGCTGAGAAATACAGAATAGTGTGCTTGGCTAATTTAGAAATATATAAAAAACAATGATAAAGAAAAGACAGTGAGGACGCTGGGAGTCAACACATCCTGTTCTTATTCAACACATACTTACTAGCGTCCACTATGTGCTCAGAGGCTTGAGTATACAAAGAATAAGAGGAATCACACAACACTAGGAAATGCTGAAGATTAGAAAAATAATCTAGTTATTGCAACCTGCAAGTGTTTGGTGGAGGGACCTGTTAGTGCTTTGGGAACACATAGGAAGAAGAAACTAACGCTGCCTTTGGTAAGTAGTGACATTTTCCTGGAGGAGTTGAGTGTTGCAAGATGGGAGGACCTTGTTTGACAGCAAAAGGCAGGAAAGGACTTCAGGAAGAGAGTAGTAGTATTTCTAAACATTTGAATGTGAGAATGAGAAGAGCTGGCCAAGACTAGAGCCCAGGCTCGATGGGAAAGGACGAGTAAGAAAGTTAGGAAGGAGATAGATCCTGAAGAGGCTTGAAGGTCAGATTATAGACCACCAGCTTCATGCTCTAGAATATGCTGCTGCTGCTAAGACACTTCAGCCATGTCCGACTCTGTGCAACCCCATAGACGGCAGCCCACCAGGCTCCTCTGTCCCTGGGATTCTCCAGGCAAGAATACTGGAGCGGATTGTCATTTCCTTCTCCGCTAGAATATAGATCAATGGTTTTCAAACATTTTGCTCTGAATCCCCAAAAGAAATTTGAAAAGCTATGTACCCTTCTACATTTTAATGGATGTTAAAATATTATTAAGGGGTATAAGTTCCATTAGTTGCAAGGGGTACAATCCCAGAAAGATTGTAAATATTACAATAGAAAAAATACATTAATCTTCCGTATGTATCCAAAAGAATCTAAATATTATAATGACTTATACCTGCTCTCATCTACTTTAAAAATATATGATCAAATTCATCTTTCACAGTGAAAAATTTCCATTGATAATTCCTTTCCTTGAACTCATATTTCAGTGAAAAGTCTACTTCACTGAATTTTCCTTCCACTAGAGTTTTACCCCAATATAATGTATTTTTACGGTTGAAGGTACTATTTCACACTAAAAATATGTATAAAATTTAAATAAAACCTTTACTTTCTTGTGAATAAAACACTGAAAGTGTTTTTAAAATTCTTCTGGATAGAGTTTTCTTTATTAGTAAGATTAACTTATCTAAGCAATATGTATTGTCAATTTGATAAACAATTTCTAAATAATAAAGGTAAAATTTTCTTGGAATTCCATCTTTTAATGAGATGGTTGGACTATTTCAATTAATACCTTTATTTTTGAAAAATATTACTCATGTAAAGACACAAGGTTCATGTCAAGTATCATGTCTTTTTTTTCTAATTGAAGTTGATTACAATTTGTGTTAACTACTGCTGTACAGTAAAGTGATTCAGATATATATATGTATGTGTATGCATTCTTTTTTAAATATATACGTCTCCATTATGGTTTGTCATAGAATACTGAATATAGTTCTCTATGCTACACAGTAGGACCTTGTTGTTTATCCATTCTATATATAAAAGGTTTCATCTGCTAACCCCAGTGTTTTTATTTTTCATTTTTAAAGATGTAACAGCTGAGAAAACATGCTTACTTAAATAAGCAAAAGAGAATGAAAGGACTTCTGATATGGTGGTGTCATTCAATTCTTTATCTCTTCTGAGTTAAACGTCAAAAATCCGAAAGTGATCAATCACTGAAAATTATTAAGTCTCCCTTCAATTGTGTTGAAAGCAAAAAAACTTGATAAAACTGAGTTGCAAAAACATGTGCTGCCCAATCAATGGAGCCTTTCACTTTCTCAATTTCCGAGAAATATAAATTAAAAAGTTTTACTAAGACTTACCTTTTAATTCTACCTACTACAATTTCACTTAGAGAGACCTTGTTAAAAACTAATATGCTCAGAAACAATTGGCAAGTTGAAATATTGTTCTTTTCAATACACTCTTGCCTATACATTTGAGGTAAAATTCTTTATCTTATTGTGTACCTCATAGACATTTTTGTCAAATGTTGGAGCTGCAGATATAGTTCATTCAAGCTATGAAAAATGTTCTCTGTATAAACCTAAATGGCAAAGTTAGATCTTATTATCAAAGAAATTAACCAATCAGATTTTCTTTCAGAAGAGTATAACTATTTTTTCATTTACTTTTATATTTGAATTTTAAGATAGAGGATGGGGGGATAGAAAAAGATGGATTAATGGGTGGGTGGATAGATGGACAGATGGATGAATAGAAAGAAGGGTAGACAAATAATGAGTAAATGGATAGAAAAATAATCTTAGACTATGCCCAATCATTTTTATCCACAAACTTAACTGCTAACTTGAGAAGTTCTCACCTGCCAGCAACAGCTTACTACTGCCAAATTTCTCACATTTTGTTGAAAGAAAAAGGTGTTTACTTTTACTTGTCTACTTAACAATCCAAATTTAGAAATTAAATAAAACAATAAAACAAGATCTAAACTCATTATAAATATAAACCTAGATGGTTTTGCAAGGAAATATACCTGAATATCAATAGTGATCATCTGAGTTTGGGGACTACAGTTCATTACATTCTTTAAAAATATCTGTATTTTCTAAAATCTCTATGGAAGTCATATATTCTTTTATAGCTACAAAAAACCCAATAAATTGTATTTTATCAAACAATTTCTCATTGAATAAGCTTTTTAATAGTTGCTTTCTACTGCAATAAGTTTTAGGAAATTATGAAAATACCTTTGTTCTTTCACCTCTCTACTAGGTGTTTTCACAAACTATATCTCATTTAATCCTCACACCAACCTCATGAGATTGGTACTTCCCATTTTACAGATGAGAAATATGAGACTCAGAGAGGTTAAGCAATATACCCAAGGCCTTTCAGACAAGCAGTGATTCAACCACTCATGGGCTAGCTAGTGATTCCTACCCAGATCTATTGAAATTTGAAATTTATACACTGCTGAGTATCACACTGCATACATTAAAATTTTGGATTCTGAAAGTGAAAATTATCATTTGTGTTAACTAAAATAATAATCGCTATACTGATTCTATATGATTTGTGAATATAGTTTCTTAATATTCTTTTCACTTTCTAATGATGTTTTCTGGAGAACAAAGTGTTTAATAAAGTACAACTTGTATTTTCTTTTTGAATAGTTCTTTTGATGTCATATCCAAGAGTCTTCACCCAGCCCAAAATCACAAAGATTTTTCTTCTGTACTTTTTCTGAAAGTTTTTAGTTTTAGTTTTCACCTTGAGGCCTAAGATCTATTTTGAGTCAATAATTATGTATGATTTGGAATAAGGAGTCAGATAGTGTCAGCTCTCCAACTGGTTTCTTTGAAATTTTTGGCTATTCTGGCTTCTTGTCTTTTCTATACAAATTTTAGGATCAGCTTGACAACTTCTACAAAAAAAAAAGACGTTAGAATTTTGAAGGAATTAATCTATTAGATCAATGTGGAGAGTATTGCCATCTTAACACTATCGCGTCTTCTGATCCATTAGCCTGAAGTATCTCTCCTTTTCTGTAAAGGAGAGATTTCTCTTTACAATTACAATGTAATTTCTCTTTACAATGTTTTATAGTTTTCAGTGTAGAGTAATTGCATTTCTTTTGTTAAATTTATTCCCATTTTTATCATATTATAAATGGAATTGTTTTCTTAATTTCAGTTCTTAAACATTTGCTGTTAATATAAATAAATATAATTAATTTTTATATTAATCTTGAATCTTACTACCTTGCTAAACTTGCTAATTCTAGTAATTTTATTGTAAATACCTTAGGATTTTATATATTCAGGAACATGTCAGAAAATATAGCTTTACTTATTTCTTTCCAATTTGCTTGCTTAAATTATTTTCTTTCTTTATTAAGCTGAATAGAATCTTCAAAACAATGTTAAGTACAAATGGTGAGGTAGACATCTACCATGTTTCTGATTTTCAGAGAAAAGCATTCAGTCTTCCCTCATTAAAGATAACATTAGTAATAAGTTTTCATAGATGCTCTTTATTATGTTAAGGAAATTCCTTTTTCTTTCATAACTTCTTGAGTGGTTTTAACATGGGTGAGTGATTGATTTTGTATTATTTTTCAATTTCTATCAGGATGATAATGTAGTTATAGCTTTTATTCCACTAATCTGGTATATCCTAGTAATTGATTTTCAGATCTTAAAACATCTATGCATTCCTAGGATAAATGGCACTTGATCATGGGGTATAACCTAGTTTATATGTTGCTGGATGCAGTTTTTTAAGGATTTTTGTGTCTATGTTCATACAAGATATCGGTCTCTTATTTCCTTTTCTTGTGGTGTCTTTGTCTGGATTTGATATAATGTAAAAGATGGAATGATCTGGAAAGTATTCCTTCCTCTTATATTTTATGAAAAAAAGGGAATTAATTTAAATGGGTTGGTGAATACATTCAAAATTGCGGCTAAGTTGGCTTCACTTTTCTTAGGCTCTTTCAGGTCTTCCCAACACTTGTACAGTTTCCAAATCAATCAGGGATGTGTGGCGACCTTATCTTGGTCTTCTATGATGCTCACATTGCTAGGGCTTCACTGTTAAATTTCTGGCTGATCTTCATTGTCTCACCTAGGGCCAAAACCTTAAGCTAGCAAACTGCGTGTTCTCCTTGTTAATTCCCAACAGAGTCCATCACTTTTAGCCAACAAAGCCATCTTTGAATCCTGGCTGAATCAAGTCTGTCCCATTAGCAGTAGACCTGCTGGTTTTTGCAGACAGCTCCACGATAATGAAACTACTGTTCTCACTAAGCTGAGGGCCAGAGTAGATGGAGCAGCCTCAGGCAAAAAGGTCAAAGTTTTACTGTTCTTCCTGAAGTGCAAGCAGTTTTTCAAGAATAAACATTCCTCAATTCATTGTGGTCCAATGGTTGATTTTCAGTGTCCCAAAATGGTTGCTTAAGACAGTCTTTCCAGTTTTATGCTTGACCTTTTGCACAGAGGGCTCACCAGCCCCTCATGCCATAATAATCAGAATTCCCTCTTGTACTTGTTTATATCTGAAAGAATCTGGGGCTTATGTTAAAGGGCAATATAATCTGTTTTAATTTACATTTGACATTTTTAAATTGTGAGAATCATACTTTCAAAAACAGGACTTTGTCCAGGGAAAGATTCGGAAGATTTGTTCTCTTTGTTAACATTGAAGAACAATTAGTTCATGAGAGAAAGGGAATAATAGTGGAGTAATTTGTTTTTCTTTTCAAATTCTGAGTGTGAAGGCCGGGAGAAAAAAGCTTGACCCTTATCAACCCCTTCCCCCTCAGAAACAAAACAAAACAAAACAAAACAAAAAACCCTCAATCACAGCATTCTCTTCATCTATTAATTTCCACTATATAGTCATACCACGGAGAAGGCAATGGTACCCCACTCCAGTACTCTTGCCTGGAAAATCCCATGGATGGAGGAGCCTGGTAGATTACAGTCCATGGGGTCAGGAAGAGTCGGACAGGACTGAGCGACTTCACTTTCACTTTTCACTTTCATGCACTGGAGAAGGAAATGGCAACCCGCTCCAGTGTTCTTGCCTGGAGAATCCCAGGGACAGGGGAGCCTAGTGGGCTGCCGTCTATGGGGTCGCACAGAGTCAGACACGACTGAAGCGACTTAGCAGCAGCAGCAGCAGCAGTCATGCCTATTTGGTGAATCACTTTGGGATTAAGTCACATATATTCTCTTTTGCACTACTCTTTAGCATTTAGTTTGGAGACTTTTCTTTTTTAATCATTTCTATGAGTGGTTGGCAGAATGATAAGATTAGTGAGTACAGAACCTTAGAATGTGATTGGATATCACTTCTGTGATTATGTTATGTTCTATGACAAGAGAGGGGCTTCCCATTTGGTGCTAGTGGTGAAGAACTTGCCTGCCAATGCAGGAGACATGAGACTTGGGTTTGATATCTGGGTTGGGAAGATTCCCAGGAGGAGGGCATGGCAACCCACTCCAGTATTCTTGCCTTCACAATTCCATAAACAGAGGAGCCTGGTAGGTTACAGTCCATGGGGTCACACCAAGTTGGACATGACTAAAGCGACTTAGCACACAGGATAAGAGAGATTTTGCATATGCAGTTAAGGACTTTAGTTAGTCTACTTTGAGTTAGTCAAGTTTATTGGACCCAACATAATCAGGTGAACCCTATAAACATAGAGGATTTTTTTTTCCTCTGCTGCTGCTGCTGCTAAGTCGCTTCAATCATGTCTGACGTTGTGCGACCCCATAGACGGCAGCCCACCAGGCTCCACCGTGCTGTTCTTAAAGAAATAGGTATGTGGTTAACTTCCTTTGTAAAGGAGTAGCCTCTAAGAGCTGAGAGTGATCCTGGCTGACACCTTGTGAGTACATGGGAACTCAGTCCTGAAAATCCAAGAAACTAAATTCTGCCAACAACCAGCAAACTTGCAAGAGGACCTGAGTCTCAACTCACATGGCAACCGCAGCTGACATCTCAATTTCAGCCTTGTAAAATTCAGAGCAGAAAACCCAGTTATGTTATGTTCAGATTTCTCATGTGCAGAAATTGTTAGACAGTAAATTTACGTTGTCTTAAACTGAAGAATGTATGGCAATTTATTACACAGCAATAGAAAGCTAATAGACTATGAAATCTTTTTTTTTTTTTCGTAAGTGAATCTTTCAATAAGATAGCCAAGATTTGAGAATTTGTAGTTACACAGATAAAGATTGACAAGTAATTATTCAGTTTGCTCGGGCCTCTTTGCTTCATATTAGGTTTAATTTTAGGCCTTCTATAGCATATTTTCTGTTGTTTTTTACTGATTTCCCAAGAGTACATAATCACAACTCCTTTGGGTACTTGCTATGTACTGAGCACAGTTGTAAGTCCTTCATGTGTATTTACTCCACATCACCCTGGCTTCCCAGGTGGCTCAATGGTTAAAAAAAAAAAGAAAAGAAAAACAAAACCCTGTCTGCCAATGCAGGAGATGTAAGATACCAGGGTTCGATCCTTGGGTCAAGAAGATCCCCTAGAGGAGGAAATGGCACCCCATTCCAGTACTCTTGCCTGGACAATCCTATGGACAGAGGAGCCTGGCAGGCTACAGTTCCATGGGGTGGCAAAGAGTCGGACACAATGGAGGTATGAATATATACCTAAGCCTCCACACCATCCTAGGATGCAGGTCCCATGTAATCTCATCTTATAGACAGGGGACACGAGGTACAGAGGGTGAAGCTGTGCCCTTACGTCACATATGTACAGAGAGGCAGAGTTAGGACTCAAATCCAGACAGTCTGAGCCCAGAGTCCAAGCTCTCTTACTCTTAACCACCATGTCTTACTATTGTTTTTGCAAGCTCATCTAGAAAATGTGGAATATTCAGAAAGTGCTGAAAAGAAATGACAAATCATTTGTAACCTCATTACTCACTGATAACCACACAACCACAATTAGCATTTCGCTGTTCATCCTATCTGGAACAACAGCTATATAAACAGAGAGGTGGGTACATTATAACTTCTGGGGGATTTCACTCCACTTAACGTTTTGCAACATTTTTTTTTCCTCTTTCTCATAGTATATTTAAACTATGATCTGGTTTACTGTGTCTTCCTTTCCCTCCAAAATAGAATTTATTCACTTTCTTCTTAAGGAAAAGCATCCTGTCTACTGTTTTTCAATTTTGCACACTTTGGGATCTTTCCCCAGAATTGTGCCCCTCTCTCTAGAATGTCTTTGTGGGTCTTCTCTGCAGGGGTATGACCCCAGAACAAGCCAGAAAAACAAAAGGCAGATGTGAGCTTAGTGAAAAATTGAGGTGATCAGAAACCTACCTTCTGCGCCAAGGTTGGGGTTAAATTCTATGATAATCTAAACAAAAAAAGTAGAAGATTTAGGAGAGGGGAAATGGGAAAGTGAGGGACAAAGTGCAGAGGGTTGCATGAAGCTGCAGCTGGGAACCAGAGGGCATATGGCTACACCTGGAGCCTCAGCAGGGCCTGAGGGTGAAGGTGAGCAGGCATCAGCAGGGAGTGACTGTGGACGGCCAATACCAGCCAAAGAACTGTGCCAGCCATGACCCTTCCATGTGGGAGCTCTGAGGGCCAGGGACTGTAAGAGTCAGGGTGACACACAGTCTCTCCCCAAGAACTAGAGCAACCCTCAGAGAGGGCAGAAGGAAAAGAGCCCTGAATTATCCAGAGAGACTAAATCTAAACCCACGAGCGGAAAGATGAAATGTTTTCTGTCCTCAGCAGTGACTGAGATGGTTTATGAACAAGTGTTCAGATACAGAAAAATAGAGAAAATAAAATTTCTGTCCATGTAAATTGTTATCATAGATTTTCAATCTTCTCTGCTGGCTCTGTCTGGATCTTTCCTATTTTTGTCAGTGACATTGTTACTTTACCATTCCTGCTGGCTGAACGCTTAGGATCACTTCCTGTTTATCATTCAAACAAAAAGTCACCCTGACCATTATATGTGTAATGTGGGGGTTGGGAGAGGAGGTTTTAACTTACTCCCAAGGCATTTTATATATTTAACCAAACATTAATGATGGAAAAAAGGTTTTTTTTTTTTTTTTAACTTTTTGAAAAGCTTCCTGAGCACTAAATAGGGCTTAAATAAAAACAAAAAACAAAAACAACCTCAAAAGTCAATGAATACATTTAAATGTCAATGACTTCAAATGTAAGGATTATTTTGCCCCTAAATCACCCATGTAAAGAAAACAATGTTTTGCAAAAATGAACATGACTTAATATTGATTTCATAACATTTGAAAAGCACCAGAAAGAGGCCCTGCCCATTCCAGCACAGTAGAATCAGAGTTTGCTTGGTGATTAAATGAACTGTATAGTTCAGTGCAAAGAAATTATGGTAAAACTTGGGAAAGAGGCCATTAGGGTTTTGCATGGCTTAGTTCTGATTTTGGAATATGTTCAAGGCCATGGCCTCCAGATCTGCAGGTTGGTTCCCACTGCAAAGCTCGTCCTGGCATAGGCGCTGCGGTTGGTTGCTGATGTTGGGGATGTTGGCTCAGTCACTCAGTGACTTCTACAGTGGCTTCTTGTGGAGCATCTCTCCAGTCACGACAGCCCCCACTTCCACGAGCATTGCCACCTCCCTCCACGAAACTGGCAGCCACATCTGCACTGTGAGCTCTCTTCACTCCCACCTGCCTCTTATTCACTGACCTAAAGACTTAGCCCAGATTCTCTCTTCCAGGAAGTTAGATTGACAGCCAGAAGGATAATCCCTCTCTGTGTGGGTTGACCTCTTAAGTGGAAACTCTGGATTATGGGAGCCAATGAGTTGGATGGTACGTAGTCTTGCTTTTTCATCTGAAAGTTGTTGAGATTAGCAGAAGTCCAACTGGCAATTCCTCCTTTATTCCCACCCTCTCCAAGAGGCTCTCCCTCTTAGCACCAGCTGGGAGTGGAGTGAGCTTACTTTGCTGCTTCCTAGGACACTTCCACATTTGGCCAGTGACTAAGGGCATCCCCAGGTCCCCTTTCAGGAGATACCTCCCACCGCCACAACTGCTGAAGGCTCACACTTGACCCACAAAATTGTGGTATGACAAAATGGTTATTTTAAAATTTGTTTTGCAGTAATATATAATCAAAACAACCACATCCTAGGATCCCCTCAACACCTCTTGCTAACTCTCTATGCCTCATTGGGAATGGAGAAGGAAAGGAAATGAGTGTATTCTGTCTACTTTATGGAAGTGGAAGACCAAGTATCTCAGTTCAACCATCCTAGAAATAAAACTGATTTCACTTAAGCCTTTCTCAAGAGCATTTCTGTTTTATAAGCTTGAGGTATTTGTTCTGAGAAAATAGAAGGTGGTAAATAATTATTGGATGGAACCAAATATTGAGTGGGACAACCTCCTAGGCATGTTTCCAATGGGGCCACAGATCTCTGCTTCGAGGCCTGTGGAGAATAGATTCTCATGGAATCTGGGCCTTAAGGTTTTAATTTAAAAGAAGACTTTGAGACCAGGGATGTGTTCTTTACCGTATATAATGACCGGAAATCATGATTTTTTTTCAGGAAATAAGACTAAATCAGAAATTTTCTCTACAGTCTCCAGAAATAATTCATCCAAACTTTTCATTTGTAAGAGATGGCCACTATACTTATCCCTCGAGTTCTTTTCCTGGCTTCTTAAGCCAGGATTTAATTTTGGGATCTGCTCATTGAATAATTACTACTCAGACTTTGGCTCCAGGGACTGACCCTGTGAAAGCCTGTTGGGAATCTCCAGGTATGATATGAATATCAAAGGTCTTACCCTACTTTTACTCCTCTCCAAAACAATAACAACAACAACAAACAAACAAAGAAAAATACCAAACAACAACTTGGAAATAAAATACCTCAATAAAAGTTAAGTGAAAGAGCCATATCTCAGTCAGTGTTCAATGTTTTCAGGTGACTGTTTATTGCCAACTCTCGACTCACTGACAGAAAGAACAAAACTAAGATTGCTGAATCCTTACTGTGTGCAAACACCATAAATTTACATGTACGATCTCAATTCTCACAGCATCCCCATGAAGTGGGTAACACAGAGGAATGGAAGTGTTAAATAAGTTGCTCAAAGTTTCAGATTGTACAGGATGGAGCAGAGGAGGAGGGGGTGGCGGCAGTTCAAAGGTCAAAGTCTACCTTCTTTCTGATATGTAATGCTGCCTGTTGTCCTGAAAGGCAGCTGAGAATTTCAGGCTCTTACAGTTGCCATCCAGGGGGAAAAGATTTCAATCACCAATGAGGTGGGTCACTTTTAATTCAAGCTAGCAACTATATAGCACACTTCTATACACACATATTTGCATACAGAGTGAATGCTTACCTTAAGACTCAAAATTTTTCTCTGCTAGCGAGGTTATTGGTACGTTAACTGGATTCTTTTGGCCATGGACGCCATTAAATAGGCGGTTTTCTATGAAAGCCAAAAATTTGACCCCATGATGTCCACATTAAAAATACACAGAATAGGACTTCCCTGGCGGTTCAGTGGTTAAGAATCCGCCTGTTAAGGCAGGGGACACGGATGTGATACCTGGTTCAGGAAGATTCCACATGTCTCATGGCGACTAAGCAAGCACTCCTCAACTACTGGACCTGAGCAGCCAATGCTCTGCAACAAGGGAAGCCACCGCAATGAGAAGCCAGAACATCACAACTACGGAGTAGCCCCCACTGACTGCAACTGGAGAAAGTCTGAGCACAGAAATGAAGACCCAGTGCAGCCAAAGATAAATAAATAAAGTTATATATTGAAAAAGAAGTAAATAAGAAGTAAAAACAGTTGCTGCTAAGTAGCTTCAGTCGTGTCCGACTCTGTGCAACCCCAGAGATGGCAGCCCACCAGGCTCCCCTGCCCCTAGGATTCTCCAGGCAAGAACACTGGAGTGGGTTTCCTTCTCAAAAAAAAAAAAAAAAAAAAAAATCAGTTGAGTTTGTTTTTTAAAAAAATGCACAGAATAACTACTTACCTATGCAGGCACTGGAGTGTCTGGTGTCAGGCCAGTTGCCATAGCCTGAAGAGGCCAGGGTGTGAAGGGTCAGGAGAAAAAGCAGAGGAAGAGCCATAAGGATTTTCCGATGAGACTTCATCTCGGAGCTATTATATCAGGAGACTTCAGGCTGGCAACAGAAGCTGCAGGCTGAGGGATGCTGGATTTGAGGCCCAAGAATGGATTAGTCTCTCTCCAATTCTCTTCTGTCCTCTAACACACACACACCACACTCACATGCACACTTTTCACTACGCAGAACCCAGAGAGGGAGCCACACGGCTTGGGTCTGGGAAGAGCTGGAGGAGCCCCTGGTGCACAATTCTTCTAAGCTGCAAACTGAAGGAAAAACTGCCGCAGGTTGCAGCTGAGGCAGCCAAGAGTGCTTTTGCACTTGCTGGCTGAAGTCAGTGGCGGTGAACCCTAGGAACCTTGAAGCCTCCCAGAATCATCCTGTGGCCTGGTTAGGCAGCTCTTCCTCTTTCTTTCTTGCAAAACAAAGCTAAACTAAGAGTAAAACTGAGGAAGAAAACCTCAACCACAAACACACAGCACTTTAGCAATTTGATAGCAGTGTTCAGACTGTAGAAATTACCATCTGTTATATTCAGAAGTTATATCGTTTTGCTTTAAACTGTTTTATATGGTGAGATTGGGCTCCTTTGGTGGTTAAAGGATGTTCTGGTCAAGTAGTCACTTTCCTTTGGAGATGTTGGATTATTCCTTCAAGGCTCAAGTTTTCCCAGGGCCTTTCATTGGTGTTCAGAAAATGAACAATGAGATAGTCATGGGGCACTTGGCACTGGTGGATTTTCAATCTAGTTAAAAAAAAACGAGCTGAAATTAATCAATTCATTTTTGCTTGTGTATGATATATCTCTTTTCTGAAGAATTTCAAAGTATGTTCAGATCCCTCACCTGAGAATGATTCATTCATTTTTGAGAGGCTGGTTTTCTACTTTAAAGATGAGAACTGAATGCTATTTTTATGAGAAAAAAAAAAAAAAAAAAAACCACCTAACTGAAAACTCAACCAGACTGTAGATAAAGACATATAATCTAAATGCTTTGTTCTAAAATAGGATAGAGCAAAGTCACAAGCTGTTTCTTATCCAATAAGATAAGAAGACTGGGGCAAAGGGCCACAATCTGATGGGCCTAGGGATCAAGCAATTAACATTCTCCCTGTTTAGGCTCTGAAGAAAGCTTATTATAAACTTTATAAAATATTATAAAAGCTATCAAGGGACTTCCCTGGCGGTCCAGTGGCTGAGATTCCACGATCCCAATGCAGGGGGCCAGGGTTCTATCCTTGGTCAGGGAACTAGATCCCATATGCTGCAACTGGGATTCTGCATGCAGTGACTAAGACTGGGAGCAGCCAAATACATAAAAATATTAAAAATTATTTAATTGTTTTAAATATTTAATTAAATATAATATTTCTAGTAACATTTACTAGAAATCAAAATTGGTAAAGATTTCTTCTCCTCCTCCTCCCCCTGCTTTTACTTAAGGAGTAACATTTTAAGTAGCAGGTAGAATTTTAGAGTTGTATTCTTTCTAGGATGTAGGAGATACCAACTTTTATGGTTTGAAGATTCCTTGTGTAAGCATCAGTTTAACAAATGCCAATTTGTCAAATCTCTGAATCTGTGACAAACACCAGAGTGCTTCCCTCTTTAAGTCCCCAGCACTGGCTGGGTCAATGACTACCGAAAATGTCTTGCTCATCATGGGCCCTTGACTTCCTTTGAAGCTGATCTGCTGGTTTGCAAGGTCCCTGACCCTGTGGCCAAGGGAAGCTCTAGAGGTCACCAGGACCACCAGAGGTGTCAGGACCTAGGGAAATTCTAGAGAATTCCTGAGGAGGCAGAATCATAGAGTTATTACTAGTACTGCCTGCAAAGACAAAAAGATACTTGTTCAGCTATCCTGTCTGATGTTCACTTCTAGGTCAAGTATTAGACCAGTGGTGGAACCTTTCTAAACTTTGGTTTCCTCATTTATGTTGGGATAATAATATTTCTCAGGATTCCAGGAAGGACTAAAATAGACAATGGATTCATGCTATAAAGCAGTGTGCCCTTCAAGAAGTGTTTGGTAAAACAAAGCTTTGGTTACTGCTATCCCTGCAGGAGTATGAGGAAATCTGCACCCGAGGCCAGATTTCAAGAGAATTATTGTAAGACATTCACAGTAGTTGCAGGCCAAGAAAGAAAATGATACTGCCTGCATTTATTAAAGGCTGCACTTATTGAACACTGTCTGTGTGCAGGACAGCCCTCCAGGAACACAGAGGGTAGTTTGCTAACAATAGGTGGGTGAGGAATCTTTGCATAGGTTCAGAAAGAGCCACTGGCACAGGCTCTGGGCCTGCTGCGGCTTACCTGGTAATTCAGCAGGAAAGAATCTGCCTACAATGCAGGAGACACAGGTTTGATCCCTGGGTTGGGAAGATCCCCTGGACGAGGAAATGGCAACCAGTTCCAGTATTCTTGCCTGCAAAATCCCATAGGCAGAGGAGCCTGGAGTGCCACAGTCCATGGGGTTGCAAAGAGTTGGACACTACTTAGTGACTAAACAACAACAATAACAAACTGGACCTCTTGAGGGTCTCCTAGTCTAGGTATATAGCTGTGAGCCAGACTGGGCCACCTCAGGGTGAGGGAAATTTCTGTGTTAAGACAGTGGGCAAGTTTTAGACCCATGGTCATGTGTGCACAAACTCAGGTAGTTTCACCCACAAGCACCCCTGGAATCGTGGTCCTGAGGCAGACTGGATGCTTCGGCTTCGGCTTCGGGCAGGGCGGGCTATACTGGGAATCCTGGGCTTAGTTGTGCAGTGTGGGGACAGTCCTTTGCCATTTCCAGGGCTGAAATTCCTCAGCTGTAGCGGAATGTCAGCATATAGTCGGTTTCCCCTAAATAGAGGTGATTTTCACGCTTGAAGGGTGAATTCTTAGTTGGCAGGGTCAAAAGAGGAACACAGAAATCAGGAAATGACTTGCTAATTGATCTTGAAGGGAGTGCATGTGCCCATACACCGCTAAACAAATCCTGCCTCCAGCTGCCCAGGTGGAGGTGGAAGTTGGGGTGGAGGCGGTGGGCCCTACGGTTTGCACAGACTCTCTCAGACTGCCTGGTCTCCTCTCCCCTGGCCATCTCACTGGGCCCTGAGAGCACGTGGCCTAGAATCTCTGCACACCTTGCTGAAAGGCCCTGGACCTATGGTGTGGTTTCTCACAAAAAAACCCTTGTTGGACCCTGTAAAACGGCCCCTGAGGACCCCCTGCTGTCAGAGGCCCCAATTCTGATTTTCTCAAAATCTTTTTTTTTAGAAAATGAGATTTCTTCCTTGAAGCACTTTGTTACTTACTTCACCAGAAGAGTTTGGATTCAAATCACAGTCTGTCCTGCTGGCAGAAGGCTGAGGATTTATAAATTCTTGAATGTAACACCAGTGGTTTGCTGTGGCTTGTTCTATTTGAATATGCTTCCTGATTAGTTTTCGAACAGAACTGGCCTCAATCACCTCATTCACAGCAAGTTCCTTAATCAGAAAAACAAAAACAAAAGCCCAAAACAAAACTGACCTGCGTGACAGGAGATAGTGTAAAATCTGGTGCTCTCTCAAAAGCGCCTCTTCTCTTTGACTTGCTCCTCTTCTCGACGCCAAGGATCCGTCTCCATGCTTCTGGCTTCCCAGGATTCTCTGCGTGACCCTCTGTTCAAACCAAGCCCAGATCCTTTGCTGGCCCCTCCTCCGCAGTCAGAGTTTATTTATTCTACCTTCATTCAGTCTCTTCTGTTCCCTGCTACAGAAATCCTAAATTAATCCATGACAAGGGGGCATGCCGGCTGATTAAAAGCATTCGGGGCGGCGGTGGGGGTGGGGTGGGGGCGGTGGGGGGCACGTGGTTCCCTGGTGACTCAGTGGTAAAGAATCCACCCTTCAATGCGGGAGACATTCCTGATCCAGAAGATCCCTCATGTGCAGAGAAACTAAGCCCGTGTGCCACAACTATTGAGCCTGTGTTCAAGAGCCCAGGAGTTGCAACTACTAAAGTCCACTTGCCCTAAGCCTGTGCTCCGCACCAAGAAAAGCCACAGCAATGAGAAGTACTGCAGCTAGACAGTAGTCCCCACTCGCTGCACTGAGAGAAAACCCGCAGAGCAATGAAGACCCAGCACAACCAAAAATGATTAAGTAAATAAAATTATTGTAAAAAAGCATTCTGGGCTTAGGAGCAGGTGAGCTTTCATCTTCATCATGGTTTCAGCACTTACTGTATGTTCTTGGGCAAGCTGATCCACCTCTCTGAGTATCAGCTTATTTAACTATAGAATGGGTTATATGATGCCAAATATTATAGGGAAATTAGTAGCCATCATGGTCAACAAAAGAGTCTGAAATGCAGTACTTGGATGCAATCTCGAAAACAACAGAATGATCTCTGTTCATCTCCAAGGCAAACCATTCAATATCACAGTTATCCAAGTCTATGCCCCAACCAGTAACGCTGAAGAAGCTGAAGATGAATGGTTCTATGATGACCTACAAGACCTTTTAGAACTAACACCCAAAAAAGATGTCCTTTTCATTATAGGGGACTGGAATGCAAATGTAGGAAGGCAAGAAACACCTGGAGTAACAGGCAAATTTGGCCTTGGAATGTGGAATGAAGCAGAGCAAAGACTAATAGAGTTTTGCCAAGAAAATGCACTGGTCATAGCAAACACTCTCTTCCAACAACACAAGAGAAGACTCTACACATGGACATCACTGGATGGCCAACACCAAAATCAGATTGCTTATATTCTTTGCAGCCAAAGATGGAAAAGCTCTATACAGTCAGCAAAAATAAGACCAGGAGCTGACTGTGGCTCAGATCATGAACTTCTTATTGCCAAGTTCAGACTTAAATTGAAGAAAGTAGGGAAAACCGCTAGACCATTCAGGTATGACCTAAATCATATCCCTTATGATTATACAGTGGAAGTGAGAAATAGATTTAAGGGCCTAGATCTGATAGATAGAGTGCCTGATGAACTATGGACGGAGATTCATGACAGTGTACAGGAGACAGGGATCAAGACCATCCCCATGGAAAATAAATGCAAAAAAGCAAAATGGCTGTCTGGGGAGGTCTTACAAATAGCTGTGAAAAGAAGAGAAGTGAAAAGCAAAGGAGAAAAGGAAAGATACAAGCATCTGAATGCAGAGTTCCCAAGAATAGCAAGAAGAGATAAGAAAGCCTTCTTCAGCGATCAATGCAAAGAAATAGAGGAAAAGAACAGAATGGGAAAGACTAGAGATCTCGTCAAGAAAATTAGAGATACCAAGGGAACATTTCATGCAAAGATGGGCTCAGTAAAGGACAGAAATTGTTTGGACCTAACAAAAGCAGAAGATATTAAGAAGAGGTGGCAAGAATACACAGAAGAAGTGTACAAAAAAGATCTTCACGACCTGGATAATAACGATGGTGTGATCACTCACCTAGAGCCAGACATCCTGGAATGTGAAATCAAGTGGACCTTAGAAAGCATCACTATGAACAAAGCTAGTGGAGGTGATGGAATTCCAGTTGAGCTGTTTCAAATCCTGAAAGAGGATGCTGTGAAAGTGCTGCACTCAATATGCCAGCAAATTTGGAAAACTCAGCAGTGGCCACAGGACTGGAAAAGATCAGTTTTCACTCCAATCCCAAAGAAAGGCAATGCCAAAGAATGCTCAAACTACCGCACAATTGCACTCATCTCACATGCTAGTAAAGTAATGCTCAAAATTCTCCAAGCCATGCTTCATCAGTACGTGAACTGTGAACTTCCAGATGTTCAAGCTGGTTTTAGAAAAGGCAGAGGAACCAGAGATCAAATTGCCAACATCCGCTGGATCATCAAAAAAGAAGAGAGTTCCAGAAAAACCTCTATTTCTGCTTAATTGACTATGCCAAAGCCTTTGACTGTGTGGATCACAATAAACTGTGGAAAATTCTGAAAGAGATGGGAATACCAGACCACCTGACCTGCCTCTTGAGAAATCTGTATGCAGGTCAGGAAGCAACAGTTAGAACTGGACATGGAACAACAGACTGGTTCCAAATAGGAAAAGGAGTACGTCAAGGCTGTATGAGATGGCTGGATGGACAAGGAGGCACAGTTTCAGTTCAGTTCAGTTCAGTCGCTTAGTCGTGTCCGACTCTTTGCAGCTCCATGAACCGCAGCACGCCAGGCCTCCCTGTCCATCACCAACTCCTGGAGTTCACTCAGATTCACGTCCATTGAGTCGATGATGCCATCCAGTCATCTCATCCTCTGTCATCCCCTTCTCCTCCTGTCC
Organism: Ovis canadensis; assembly: GCF_042477335.2. NCBI lineage: Eukaryota > Metazoa > Chordata > Mammalia > Artiodactyla > Bovidae > Ovis > Ovis canadensis. The sequence continues at coordinate 75,459,307 of NC_091248.1, read as the reverse complement.
CCAATCCCTCCCAGCATCAGGGTCTTTTCAAATGAGTCAACTCTTCGCATGAGGTTGCCAAAGTATTGGAGATTCAGCTTTAGCATCAGTCCTTCCAAAGAACACCCAGGACTGATCTCCTTTAGAACGGACTGGTTGGATATCCTTGCAGTCCAAGGGACTCTCAAGAGTCTTCTCCAACACCACAATTCATAAGCATAAATTCTTTGGCTCTCAGCTTTCTTCACAGTTCAACTCTCACATCCGTACACGACCACTGGAAAACCCATAACCTTGACTAGATGGACCTTTGTTGGCAAAGTAATGTCTCTGCTTTTGAATATGCTATCTAGGTTGGTCATAACTTTCCTTCCAAGGAATAAGCTCTTTTAATTTCATGGCCTCAATCACCATCTTGGAGCTCCCCAAAATAAAGTCTGAGATACATTTAAAACTAACAATGAATTAACACTATCCTTCTCCAGTATAGGGATATTAACATGTTTTACTTTGTATATTTTCTCAGAACCTTTAAAGGGATGTCCATTTTAGTAATGTTCTTAAGTAGATACAAAGTAGAAATTCAGAACACACTAGAGGAGTGGCCAACCATGGGTATTATCAGTGGAGGGAGAGAAACTTGCAGATGTATTATAGCAAATAACCATGTGATAAGAGAGAATGTGGAAAATCACCCCAAGAGGTACCCTTGTAACTTCCAGCAGGAAAAGACACCCACCAGAAAATAAGCCAATGATCCTCAATGTGTTAACAATGTATCAATGGCAGCAACACTGTGACCCAGACACACAATGAGTTGTGTACTCCAACACTCCTTTCCCGCTCCCCATTAATCGTATCCCTCATTCCTGCACTCTGACATTCTTAAGACTTTTAGAGATAAACATTCACGCTTGTTGGCAGAGGTATGCCATTTATAACTACAACTGCTTTCTAAGGAGAGTGAATTCTTTTAAATGAACTTCTTTTGTCTGCCGGTCAGCTGACAGTAAATTTGGGAAAAGGAACTGTGGCACGTGAGTTGCTTTTCATCAGTGAGGCAGTAGAATTTGGACACGATGTAAAAGGAAGGAAATAGGAGCAGAGAAGGGAGAAGCAGAATCAGATGAGGTACTGGGGTCTTGCTGACTGCAGAGCCAACAGAGAAGTGCTGGGACATGGGGGTGACAAAAACCCCTGAGCTAATAGGAAATTGTGATATGAAGAGGAAGTTGTTTGCTGTACCATGTGAGAGATGGTGCTTTGCCCAGATTCGGAATGGATTCTTGTGGAAATCAATGAGGAAATGAGTTTCATGTTTGGATCAGAGCTGGGCAGAGCAAAGAAGGCACGGGTAGTAACAGGTCCAGAGGCAGAGGGACCAGGAGTTTATACACTCAGGGATTCACGGGTATCTTGGGGAGGGCTTTGGACTTTCTCATTTTATAGATAGTATCATATGCTTTAGACTCCCATATTCTATAGACTGGGGGAAGTATGGGCTTAAACTAGTTTTACCTAGATCTGCAAAGTGTAAAGTAGAGTTCGAATGCACAAAACAGAATAAAATAAACAGGTGAAATAAGCTTGAAGCACATTCATTCATTCATTCTTTTTTTTTTTCCTTTTTTAGATAAAAGAAGTTCAGAATGGGCAGTTTAGGGCTGTTGGGGTTGTCCCATGGTGTCTTCAAGCACCCAGGCTTCTAATTTTCTGTTCGACTATCCTAGAATTAATAGGGCAGAAAATTTTAGACCTAATATGGCTGCTAGAGCTCCAGCCATCATGTCTATGTTCCAGAGCAGCAATAGAAGAAAGCAGAAGGCTAGTGAAGCTTACACCTTTCTTTACAAAGAGCTTCTTTCTAAATCTCCCCAACACTTTTGCATACATCTCATTGGCCACACATGGCTACCAGGGATGCTGAGAAATAGAGTCATATAACCCCTCCTAGCTTAAGGAATCTGGGGCAGGTGGTCTTTATTCTGATGGCAACATGCTCAGTGAAAATCCAGAGTTATAAGCAGAAGGAGAAAGAGAGTTATTGGGAGGCAACTGTCTACCATGTGTACTATACATAAACATATGTGAATATTTTTCTGTCTCAATTGAATATATTTGATTACCTTGCATTATGAGCTTTTGGAAGATGGAACCCTATTCTTCCCAGTGGTGTTTTCTTAAAAATATGGATAGCAGATGCTCCCTAAAGGCACTTTTCTCTCTAACTCTTGCTCCGGACAGCTCATGGAAAAACATATTGGCAAAAACTTTCATGAAGTCACAGCTGAGACTGAAATGAGACAGTCTAACCTATGGTCAGGACTGTCGGGAGTAAGCCAGGGTCCTGACTTACTAGGGAGTTTGCCACTACATTTAAAAAATATGGATTAGTTAAATCTTTTCTGGGGATATTTTCATGGAAGAAGTGTAAATAAAATTCACTAAGCTTCTAGCTAACCATGAACGAAATGCTAAAAGAAGCTTCAAGCTACATGTGGAAGATGTAGGCCATTGCAGCTGCAGAATGATCTCAGAGGCAAAGTAGCTAAATGTAAGGAGACCTTGAGAACTTGTCTTGAGCTGCTGCTGCTAAGTCACTTCAGTGGTGTCCGACTCTCTGCGACCCCACAGATGGCAGCCCACCAGGCTCCTCCATCCCTGGGATTCTCCAGGCAAGAATACTGGAGTGGGTTGCCATGTGTTGAGCTAAGTGTATACTATTTTATTGCATGAGCCCCAGATGCACACAATGAGTTCAGAGCAGTCTATTACAGGCTTTTTTGGAGTTCTGCATTTGGTTCGAAGGTCTCTCCCTGATATCCCCAGTCACTGTGTCAAGAGTTAGTAGACAGAGAGTAAGGGAAGAGGAGAGAAGATCATGAAATTGCTTCACACAGTGTCTGGCACAGAGCAAGATGCTTACAATGTTGCATCCAAATCCACATCCAAACTCCTGCCAAGTGCTTCCAAAGGGAAGGTGACGGAAGGGAAGCAAAGGGAGGGATGAATATACTTTAATAGATTTTTAAAAAATAAATAACCAGAATAAATATATCCATGAATGACCTTATGTTATGACAATATGGGCTTTTAGAGAAAAAGAAAGATACAAGGAGTTTTATTAAAGATGAAATTAGAGTTGAAGGAAAATAGTAATCTTACTAAAAAAACCACAGTAGGTCATATTATCCTGATGCTTACAACCCATCATGGCTCCCTATGGTCCACCAAATAAAGAGTGAATTCTTTGGAAGGGCTCACAATTCTTCTCCTCAGTTTGAGACTTCATCCTTTCAGTCACATTTCTCATCACTTTCCCATGTGTCCTATGTCCTGCTGGCATCAAATTACCAGTGTTGTGCCTACACACGCCCAGCTGTTCATGCTTTAGTGTCTTTGTAAGAACTTTCACTCTGTCTGAAATATCCTTTTCCTTATCTTCCAGGACAACTTCTCCTTTCTGTTCAAGTTTACTTCCTCTCAAAAACCTTCTGTGTCCTTGCAAAGCACAAGTGTTTGATCCATTCTCACTGTTAGCAAGACACTTCAGGCAAGCCTCCACTGGCCCTTGCCTCTGTGGCCTGGACATTAGTGTGGGCATCTGATACTTCTTCCCCCCTACCCCCACCACTGGATGCTGAGGGCAAGTTGTTTAGCTCTATCACTATGGAGTATGCACCTACTCATGGCAGGTATTCAATAAATGAATCACGGGGGGAAAGGGGGGAGCAAGCCAAAAGAAAAACTTTAAAAATATTATAAAAAATGCTATGAAAGATTTAACGATATTATGGCAATACAGTGGAACAGATGACATTTTTTAGCATGTTCTCAAGAGTATTATGCAAAAGGAAAAGCATTAAAGGGATACAATTTTGCATTCAGAATTAAACCCTCGTGTAAATGCTGCAGAATCATATCAGCAAAGGATGCAAAGGAGGCTGAGCACCTGAGTTAGGATTTGAAAGGTAGTCCCATAACTGTGTAGCAGAGAAACCAAGAAGCGACAGTGTTATGCTGTCAGAGAGAGAAGTCTACAGTCATGCAATTTCCTCCTGATTTGTCATGCTTTTTTAATAAGATGGCAGAGTTGATTTCCCTGCAAACTATGAACCTGCCCAGTTTGCTCTGATCAAGGGTGACCCTTCTTCAGACCCTCATCCCTCTATCTTCTCCTGAAGTCATTAATTAGACAATCTGCTTCCCCTGGTGTTTTCTGCTTTGCTGGAATACATTTCAGGAGTGGCTGAGCCTTTCGGGAGATACCATCTCACTGTTCTGTCGCACTGACACCCCTACCCTCCCAGTATTCAAGTCAAAAAGAATGGAAACATCTAACCGGCTGTTTCCTGTACACCCGGCTCCTTTGAAGCATCTCCCTGAAAACTGCCCAGTGGAGGTAAAGCAACCATTTGGCACCTCATTTTAAAAGCTCTGGTGAGATATCTCTCCCAGGAGGTTAGAATACCTTATTCCTGCAGGCCATGAGATAAGAAATCCACTTAGTTTTTGATTCAGAAATTTCTTTTCCACTCTTTGATGTGAGAAAGTGCTCAGACTTTAAAACAGACCTGTGGGTTTAGAAGGCGGACCTGACTCAAGATACCCATGTGGAATTGATCTCTGCCAGGCTTCAACCAGCTATACCAAAGACAATCCCATTAGCACATAGCACCGTGAACGACGTCCTTGAATTCCAGCATGCAGAAAATAGTTCATTCTCAATCAGCAACAGCAGAAAGCTTTAATCCCCACATTGTTAGCTCTGAAACTTAGATCTTTTACTTCCATGGAGTCAGAGGTCCTAAATTACATGACTATTAATGGAAAGAATCAAGTAGTGGTCCTTTCTCTGCATTTTCTTTCATATGTAAATTTTAATAAAAATATAAGGAAATATTGTATTGATGAAAGACAAGATTTTTCAGTAAACAGCTTTCAGACATTCAGCATGAAAACAATTATAATAAAATACGACAATGTTTGATTTAGTGCCAATATGTGGCTTTTAAATAAAACCAAATACATTTCTTATTAATTGTCAAGGAAATTAAAAAGTCAGCCTGATTTGACTGGATCCACAGTCTTCAAAGGATTGTAGAAAACTCTTCATTGAGTCATTCAACATATTTATTGATCATCTGTTACTGATTGCCTTATGGCCAGGTAATGTTGCAGGCATGGAAGTTAAGAAAACTCACAGATTCCCATCCTCACTGACTTTACACTCTGTGGACTCACAGTGGACCCCAAGTGCCATATGACAAATCAATTTATTTAAATATGATTGAGTTAACGCAAATTGGAAGTGGTCAAACAGGAGATGGCAAGAGTGAATGTTGACATTCTAGGAATCAGCAAACTAAAATGGACTGGAATGGGTGAATTTAACTCAGATGACCATTATATCTACTACTGTGGGCAAGAATCCCCAAAGAATGGAGTAGCCATCATAGTCAACAAGAGTCCAAAATGCTGTACTTGGATGCAGTTTCAAAAATGACAGAATGATCTCTGTTCATTTCCAAGGCGAATGAACCATTGAATATCACGGTATACAACTCTATGCCCTGACCAGTAACACTACAGAAGCTGAAGTTGAATGGTTCTATGAAGACCTAACAAGACCTTGCAGAACTAACACCCAAAAAAGATGTCTTTTTCATTATAGGGGACTGGAATGCAAAAGTAGGAAGGCAAGAAACACCTGGAGTAATAGGCAAATTTGGCCTTGGAGTATGGAATGAAGCAGGGCAAAGACTAATAGAGTTTTTCCAAGAGAATGCACTGGTCATAGCAAACACCCTCATCCAACAACACAAGAGAAGACTCTACACATGGACATCACCGGATGGCCAACACCGAAATCAGATTGATTATATTCTTTGCAGCCAAAGATGGAGAAACTCTATACAGTCAACAAAAACAAGACCAGGAACTGACTGTGGCTCAGATCATAAGCTCCTTATTGCCAAATTCAGACTTAAACTGAAGAAAGTGGGGAAAACCACTAGACCATTCAAGTATGACCTAAATCAAATCCCTTATGATTATACAGTGGAAGTGAGAAATAGATTTAAGGGACTAGATCTGGAAAATCCCATAGATGGAGGAGCCTGGTAGGCTGCAGTCCATGGGGTTGCTAAGAGTCGGGCATGACTGACTGACTTCACTTTTCACTTTCATGCGTTGGAGAAGGAAATGGCAACCCACTCCAGTATTCTTGCCTGGAGAATCCCAGGAACAGAGGAGACTAGTGGGCTGCCATCTATGGGGTCGCACAGAGTCGGACACGACTGAAGTGACTTAGCAGCAGCAGCAGCAGCAGCAGATCTGATAGACAGAGTACCTGATGAACTATGGATGGAGGTTGGTGACACTGTATAGGAGACAGGGATCAAGACCAATCCCCAGAAAAAGAAATGCAAAAAAGCAAAATGGTTGTCTGAGGAGGTCTTACAAATAGCTGTGAATGAAGAGAAGGGAAAAAGCAAAGGAGAAAAGGAAAGATATACCCATTTGAAAGCAGAGTTCCAACAAATAGCAAGGAGAGATAAGAAAGCCTTCCTCAGGAATCAGTGCAAAGAAATAGAGGGAAACAATAGAACGGGAAAGACTAGAGATCTCTTCAAGAAAATTAGGGATACCAAGGGAACATTTCATGCAAATATGGGCTCAATAAAGGACGCAAATGGTAGGGACCTAACAGAAGCAGAAGATATTAAGAAGAGGTGGCAAGAATACACAGAACTGTACAAAAAAGATCTTCATGACCCAGATAATCATGATGGTGTGATCACTCACCTATAGCCAGACATCCTGGAATGTGAAATCAAGTGGGCCTTAGGAAACATCACTATGAACAAAGCTAGTGAAGGTGATGGAATTCTGGTGGAGCTATTTCAAATCCTAAAAGATGATGCTGTGAACGTGCTGCACTCAATATGCCAGCAAATTTGGAAAACTCAGCAGTGGCCGCAGGACTGGAAAAGGTCAGTTTTCATTCCAATTCCAAAGAAAGGCAATGCCAAAGAATGCTCAAACTACCGCACAATTGCACTCATCTCACATGCTAGTAAAGTCATGCTCAAAATTCTCCAAGCCAGGCTTCAGCAATATGTGAACTGTGAACTTCCAAATGTTCAAGCTGGTTTTAGAAAAGGCAGAGGAACCAGAGATCAAATTGCCAACATCCGCTGGATCATCGAAAAAGCAAGAGAGTTCCAGAAAAACATCTATTTCTGCTTTACTGACAATGCCAAAGCCTTTGACTGTGTGGATCACAATAAACTGTGGAAAATTCTGAAAGAGATGGGAATACCAGACCACCTGATCTGCCTCTTGAGAAACTTGTATGCAGGTCAGGAAGCAACAATTAGAACTGGACATGGAACAACAGACTGGTTCCAAATAGGAAAAGGAGTACATGAAGGCTGTATATTGTCACCCTGTTTATTTAACTTCTATGCAGAGTACATCATGAGCAATGCTGGGCTGGATGAAGCACAAGCTGTAATCAAGACTACCAGGAGAAATATCAATAACCTCAGATATGCAGATAACACCACTCTTATGGCAGAAAGTGAAGAAGAATAAAGAGCCTCTTGATGAAAGTGAAAGAGGAGAGTGAAAAAGTGGCTTAAAGCTCAACGTTCAGAAAACTAAGATCATGGCACCTGGTCCTATCACTTCATGGCAAACAGATGGGGAAACAGTGGAAACAGTGGCTGACTATTTTTGGGGCTCCAAAATCACTGCAGATGGTGATTGCAGCCATGAAATAAAAAGACACTTACTCTTTGGAAGGAAAGTTATGACCAACTCAGCATATTTTCATACTGTTCATGGGGTTCTCAAGGCAAGAATACTGAAGTGGTTTGCCACAACCAACCTAGACAGCATATTAAAAAGCAGAGACATTGCCAATAAAGGTCTGTCTAGTCAAGGCTATGGTTTTACCAGTAGTCATGTATAGATGTGAGTGTTGGACTGTGAAAAAAGCTGAGCACTGAATAATTGATGCTTTTGAATCGTGGTGTTGGAGAAGACTCTTGAGAGTCCCTTGGACTGCAAGGAGATCCAACCAGTCCATCCTAAGGGTGATCGGTCCTGGGTGTTCATTGAGGGGACTGATGTTGAAGCTGAAACTCCAATACTTTGGCCACCTGATGCAGAGAGCTGACTCATTTGAAAAGACCCTGATGCTGGGAAAGATTGAGAGCAAGAGGAGAAGGGGACGACAGAGGATGAAATTGTTGGATGGCATCACCGACACAAGGGACATGGGTTTGGGTGGATTCCCGGAGTTTGTGATGGACAGGGAGGTCTGGAGTGCTGCGACTCATGGGGTTACAAAGAGTTGGACACGACTGAGTGACTGAACTGAACTGAACTGAGATGGCATATTAAAAAGCAGAGCCATTACTTTGCCAACAAAGGTCCGTCTAGTCAAGGCTATGGGTTTTGCAGTAGTCACATATGGATGTGAGAGTTGGACTCTAAAGAAAGCTGAGCACCAAAGAATTGATGCTTTTGAACCGTGGTGTTGGAGAAGACTCTTGAGAGTCCATTGGACTGCAAGGAGATCCAACCAGTCCATGCTAGAGGAAATCAGTCCTGAAAATTCATTGAAAGGACTGATGTTGAAGCTGAAACTCCAATACTTTGGCCACCTAATGGGAAGAACTGACTCATTGGAAAAGACCCTAATGCTGGGAAAGATTGAAGGCAGGAGGAGAAGGGCATGACAGAGAATGAGATGGTTGGATGGCATCACCGACTCTATGGACATGAGTCTGTGTAAAGTCTGGGAGTTGGTGATGGACAGGGAGGCCTGGTGTGCTGTGGTCCATGGAGTTGCAAAGAGTCAGATATGAGTGAGTGACTGAACCTAACTGAACTTAACTGAGTCACTTTTGCTTTTTTGTCATTATTCATTCACATGATCAGAACAGCAGCTGTATGGAGAATACCTCCTTGGGAAACTCACAAACCTACCATTTCCACAGGGCAGGAAACTGGCATCCTTTATATTACTCTGCCCTTGAGTGGTCCTGAGGCTGAGCTCTACAGTTCACATAGATTGGTTCATATGTTGATTTTTAAGTACATTTCATAGATAAAATGAAACAACTTCTTGTATCAGTAATTTAATGACATGAGGACTTTTCTCTGATCACCTGATATAAAATATCTTCTATTTTATAGTCATAGACCCCTTTGGAAATCTGATGAAAAACTATGGATCTTTTTCCTGGGGAAAAAACATATATACAAACACACAATTTTACATGTGAATTTTAAGGCATCATAGATCCTTGAAACCCACTTATTTATTTTCCGGAAATTCATGGGTCCTAGGTCAAGAACCCATAACTTGGAAGATCTTAGTTTTCTCAACTTCTTATTCTGCATTTCACAGTTGTGAAATTCCCACGAACTGGTGTTTTCCTCTTTAAACTTATCCCCTTGGGTTGAGAAATTTTGTAAAGTTTGAAAGTGAAGTGAACGTGTTAGCCATTCAGTTGTGTCCAACTCTTTGCTACCCCAGGGACTATAGCCTGCCAGGCTCCTCTGTGGGATTCTCCAAGTAAGAATACCAGAGTGGTTTGCCATTCCCTTCTCCAGGGCATCTTCCTAACACAGGGATTGAACCGGGGTCTCCCGCATTTCAGGCAGGCTTTATTTTACCGTTTGGGGCATGGCTATTTCCATATTAGCCTTTTGATAGAAGCTCTTCCTGCTAAGCAAGGCAGTCAAAATGAACATCAGCCCTATGGCTGGCTGCTGTCATTAAGCAACGCGCAGGAAACTCCAGCCCAAGGGCCGATCTTTCCCCACACCAAATGTCATATACTGGCTTTCAGTTCTTCTTTCCAGTTTGTAGCAGTAACATCAAAGTTCTTTTACAACTTTTCTTTGCATATTTGAGCAAGCTCTGTTATTTCAGTTTGTATTCTTTTTTCCGCCTTTTATAAAATCTGCTCAATACCTTATCACGGTCATTCAGAAAAGAGACAGTCTCCCTTTTCCCTGCCATGAGGGAATGTTTGCAGAGGACAAAATGGTGACTTTAATTTAGAATTGTTTGTGAATTCACTTTTCAGTGTGGTAGCCTAGATAATGGCCCTCCAAATATATCATGTCTTAATCTGGATATATTTTACTTCATAAGGCAAGAGATTTTGCAGATGTGATTAAGTTAGAAATCTTGAGCTAGGGAGATTACACTGGAGTACCTGAGTAGGCCCAGCATATTATGAGGGTCCTCGTAAGAGAGAGGCTGAAAAGGCAAATTAAGGGTAGAAGATGCAAAGGGCAAAGTTGGAGTGATGCAAAAAATGGATCAAAAGCCAAGAAATATAATGCTTTTAGCCTTTAAAAGCTGACAAGGAAAGGAAACAAATTCTCACTTAAACCCTTCAGAAAAAGTGCAGCTCTGCCAACACTTTAAGTTAGCATCCAAAACCCAGTTTGGAATTCTGAGCTCCAGAACTGTAAGATAATAAATTTGCGTGTGTGCATTTTAAAATATTTATTTATTCATTTGACTGCATCAGGTCTTAGTTGCATCATCTAGAATACTTCGTTGTGGTGCATGGCCTCTCTAGTTGTGGTGTGAGGGCTCAATAGTTACGTCACACAGGTTTAGCTACTCAATGGTATGTGTGTGCTTAGTTACCTGACCAAGGATCGAACCTGCATCCCCTGCTTTGCAAGGAGGATTCTAAACCACTGCACCACCAGGGAAGTCCAAAATTTAAGCTCCTAAGTTTGTTGTAGTTTGTTACAGCAGCAATAGGGAGGTAATACAGTCATTGACTATTTCATTCAAAAAGAATAAAAGAGTAAAGTAGAAACAAGACCAGCCTTCCAGAGGAACCTACCTGTGCTCTGTCTGGGAAAACACCTGGAATGCAAGGTGTCTGGAGTTCGTCTGTGTGTATGCGGTTGTTTCTCCTCACTGGCTGTCTCTAGACGGTTATGCCTTCATAGTTCTTGTTTGCACTTATGCCTTTCTGTCTCCTCTCTGTTGTCTTACAGTGTAGATGCTTCCCTCCTCTCATTTAATGTCTTCATTTACTTGTGGGCTGAAAACCAAACAAATTGTGATTCACTTTAAAAACAAAAGAAAAGAGGCTTTGAATGAGAGCTCACATAATCTATCAAAGGGCCATATGACTTTTAAAGGTTTTACTGTGGCATCTGTTTTGACCCTAGAGGTTCCATAGTTTGTCATCTTTGCTTAGAATAGTTTGATATTCTGGACAAGAATTCTCCAAATAAAAGAGAGTTAGCTCTGTATTATTAGATATAAATCTCACAAGTAATTTTATATCAATGAATAATTACTATGGTGCCATGCTATCAGAGGTTAAGAGGAAGTTAATTGGAAGCCTGCTTACCTTTGTGTTGCCTTGAAGCATCTTGAAGCAATCTGAACCTGTTTCTCCCACTATAAAATGGGCTTCATAGCACCTGCTCTCTCTTTTTCCTTACTTGATTCTTACAACTGTCAGATGAAATACTTTATGAAAATGCTTTTTAGCTGCAAAAATGTGATAGAATAATACTTGATAGCTAAAGTCCCAGTGAAATTTTTATTTATTTCAACCAGTGTTTTGATATATCAAGGTTTTCTTTATGCCATTTGGTAGAAATTCATTCATCCATTCTTTCATCATTCTTTTATTTATATACTAGCTGAGCATGTTTATATTTTTATTTTGTAATCCCTAACTCAACTGCCTGCAGCTTTCATATTGACTGAAACTTAAAGAATTCAGAACATATCTCTTTCCAGTGACCTTTGTCCTAGGGCAGCCAGGCCTTGAAATTTACTGGCCTAAGTAAGTGGAAGAAAATGACATAAGAGGATTTCAGATCAAACAAAAAGGAGAGAGGGAAGCCTGTCTCTTCTGTGCCAGCAAAGTAGAAGAGAAGGACATCAGAGGTGAGTGATCAAGCAGTCACAAATATATACACAACTTCTCTTCATCAGCCAAACTAAGGGTCCTAGGTGTCAGAAAGATTGGGGGGTGGGGAGTCAGAAGCAGAGAGGTTTCACCCTGCTTTGGGACTGTGAGGGGACACCATCCCACAGAAGGAATCTCTCAGCTGCATGAGGTGCCTGTGACTGAATAAGAGGTGTGGTGAGGCAGGTCTGGCAGGGAGGAGGTCTGAATTAGAATTCCCCAGTTTCTCTCCTACCACCCTGAAATCTCCTTGTTTCCCTTCATCCACTTGCCATCTGGAACAGGAGGTGGGGTACATTCCTGGCAGTCCAGTAGTTAAGAATTCGCCTTCCAAAGTAGGGAGTGTGGGTTTGATCCCTGGTTGGGAAGCTAAGATCCCACATGCCTCGGGGTGAAAAAACCAAAAGATAAAACAGAAGCACTAGTGGAACACATTCAAAACATGAAGGAAAAAATGGTCCACACAAAATAATGTTTTTTTAAAAAAAGGAAGTGGTAAGGAGGTCTGGAAGGTTGAGTGTTTCTCTAGCAGACCTGATCACCTCAGAGAGATTATTCAATCTCATGGAGACTGAGATTTTACTCACTGACATGCTTAAAGTGTAACCTCCATGCACATTATCCACAGGATGAAAGGGAAATTCTATCATTAGGAGAAAATAAGGAAGCAGTATCTTGGTCACATAAGCTGGCATTGTGTACAATTTTTGACCCAAGTTAACCTGGCAATGATACCAAGAATGGAGGGGCTTGTCGTGGGGTGACCCAGCCCTTGCCCTGGAATAAGCTCTGTTAGTTCAGGCTTATGAGTGACCAAAGGCTGAAGGACGAAAGGCCGTAACTGGAGAGCCAGGGACCACTGAGCCAAAAGGTGGCTAACTCAGCTCAGGGAGCAGGGGGGGCTCCACCGAGGGGGGCCGTCTGATTACTGGAGGCGGGAAATGTGCTCACCTCTTACAGGAGTGAGGCTCGCGAGGCCATGACACTGGACTGCAGAAGCCTGGCACCTTCCTCAGCCATTTCTAGTTGTAAGTTACAGGAATCTGTGGGAACCAGTTTAAGCAAAGTCTACATTTCAATGGCTGGGTAATGCAGAAGCTCAGGGATACCAAGGGCAGAGATGCCGCAGGACTTAAGGAAGGCACAGGACCTGGGGACTATAAGAAATCCAGAATGGACGTCCTCCCTGTTTTTCTCTGAGCCTTCTCGTCACTCTTCCTTTTGGCTTGGACTGTCTTCCCCTACCCATATTCAGCCGGGACAGCCACCAGGAGCACATGAGTTTACACGTTTCAGGGTCAAGTTTCTCTCTCTCCCAGTTGAAATTGTGACTCATTTGCCGCCACATCAACTCTGGCTGGGAGAATGGGTGATCAGGTGCAAAACCGCTCCCAAAGCAGTGTGGCTTGCAAGAGGGGAGTGGCAGTGGGCAGAAGAGAGCCTGTTACCCGTGGACTCAGGAAAGCAGAGTCAGCACTCTCCCAGCCATAAGTCAGGAAACACAGCTGTAGGTGCTGACATTTTCTCTCACTCTTTTTTTTTTTGGTCACCTTAAAAAAAAATGAAGTGGAGCTGTCTATGAGAAAAACAAAATTAATTGTAGGGAAACAAACTAAATCAGGAAATTAGTTTAACATTGGAGTTTCACAACAGGTTGGTGTACTAGTTTTCTCACGGCTCCTTAATGAGTTTCAGGGAGAAAAATCATGGTATAATTTTAATGTGATTTTGATTGCTTTATTCTCAGGTCAACCTGAGAAGTTCTTTATGATGCTAAATTATTCTTTTTTTTTTTATAAGAAACTTGCATAGATAAAAGTATAAGTACTGGGGTGTCTAGGAGTTGAGAGGAAGAGGATAGAGAAAATAAGTGTGAGGAGACAGTGAGAGGTGCCAGAAAGAGGGGCTTTCTCTCTACTCCATCATAGCCAGAGCTGGACGTACTCCTGTGTTTGGTTTTTTAATTTATTCAATATTAGAGATCCATTCAAAATTCAAGATGAAAAATGTAAAATATTTTCTGTTATTTCTATGGATGTTTTAATTTTTCTGCCTTAACATTTTGAAGTATGTACACAGCAAAATGTGCAGATTAAACATACAGTTCAGTTAGTTTTGACACCTATATATGTGTATCATTTTATTTTTAAATGTATTTTCTTCGTATGACCTGACTTAATCAACCCTCAAATAGCTTTAGCATAATAGTCAAGATTCATAAATCAAATGAATCTTTGTAATTTTGAATTTCATGAGGCTTATTGAAGCAGCTATGTGAATTACCATTTTAATGCCATGCTCCCCACACCAAGCTCGCAACCATGTTTGGCTCATAGAATGTGAATAAACTTCTTCTAGTTTGAATTAAATTGTTTGCTTTATTCATAAAATTAAGTTGCTCAAGTCTTTGCCTCTGGTAATAAGTAACTCTTAGTTTGGCAATTTTGTTTGAGTTATTTTTAACCACACTTTATTATAAAGGTAAATCATTTTTATTGTTCAAAGGTGAAAAAAAAATGTAGAAAGGCTTCCCCCCACATTTCCTCACTAGTAAGTCTATTCTGCATATAACCAATATTTATAGCTTGGTATACATGCTCCCTGGCATTTTATGCATATTAATTTTTAAAGTAAAAAAACTACTGTCATACATTTTTATAAACTGTTTTCCCTTTACATTCACCAATAAACATTTGTCTCATGTCAACAATTATACTTCTATACTTCCATTTTAAATAAATGCATATTAGAGCATGGAATTTGCTTAAAAAATAACCTATTGTTGAAAAATTGGAGTATTTCCATATATTTGCCATTAAAACCCACATGATGTTATACATCCCCGAAGTAAAAACATTTCCAGTCCACTAACTATTTCCTTAGGATAAAATTAATTATATCACTGCAATTGCTTAGTCAATGTTATACACTTTTTTTAAAAGGCTGTTTTTCATATAGCAAGGTTTCCCATGAGAAATTCTTCGCCAATTTGGGCTTCATCATATGCATAGAATAGGTTTATATTCTCCCCTTATTTCACTAACAAAGGAAGAAAATATGTCATTCCTTTAATTTGTATTTCTCTTGTTACTATTTAGGTTGGGCCTTTCCCCTTATGTTTATTCTCTCTACATATATATTTTCTCATTTTATTTTTAGAAATTTAAAACACAAATCTTCATTTGTATTTCTTTTTGGCTGTGCTGGGTCTTCATTGCTGTGCACAGGCTTTCTCTAGCTTTGGTGATCGGGGACTACTCTCCAGTTGTGGTACAAGGCTTCTCACCGCAATGGCCTCCCTTGTTTCGGAGCATGGACTTCAGTAGTTGCAGCTCTGGGGCTCTAGAGCACGGGGTAGTTGTGGAATGCAGGTTTAGTTGCCCCGCAGCATGAGGGATCTTCTGGGACCAGGGATCGAAACTATGTCTCCTGCATTTTCAAGCAGATTGTTAACCACTGGCCTACCAGGAAAGTCCCTATATTTTTATTTTCAAAAATGCTCATTTATGTCTTCTTTGTCTTTTTGGATGGCTCATGTTTTTCTTATTGTTGCTGTTTAGTTGCTGCATTGTGTTTTTTTGCAATCCCATGGACTGTAGCCCACCGGGCATCTTTGTTCATGGGATTTCCCAGGCAAGAATACTGGAGTGGGTTGCCATTTCCTTCTCCAGAGGATCTTCTCAACCTTCTCCAGGGATTGAACCCATGCCTCCTGCTATGGCAGGCGGATTCTTTATCATTGAGCCACCTAGGAAGCCACTGATCTGTAACAGGTGTTTGTATATAATATATGGAAACCGTTGCACTTTCATATATGTTGCAGACACTGTTCCCTGCTTGTCATTTGCCTTCTGGTTATGTTTCCTGTTGCAGTTCTGGTGAAGAATTATAGGTCAGCCCTGCAGAGTCCTAAGCATGGAGTGCAGCAGGTCACCTAAGAGCTGGCCGCTCACGCAAAGGATCTTGGAGGTTCTACTGAAGAGGGAGGGATTTAAACATATCTAGGGAGTGAATTTTGCTGAGTAGATGAGAGTTGTGAGAGTGAGGGAATTCTGGCCCAAATAATGAGGCAGAGAGTGATGCCTTGAACTAGGTGAGGGCCATCAGGTGGAAGCAAGCGTGGGAGGAAGATGATGAAGATTATTACATGGAGTTATCATCTTTGGATTGTCTGCAACAGCCAGGTATAGTGGACCTTCAGAGACCCACAGATGAGTTCAGTCTCTGGCACATAGTGGATTGCTCAGTGGGTCAGATCAGCCTGCATCTAGTAGGGTGTTCTCCTTGGTGCCTTTTGATCTCTCAGTTCTTGGTGCCAGCCCCTCCCAACTAGTTTCAATAATCTCAGTTCTGCTTCTTCAGAACCCACAGATCCCAAAGAGAATAAAGGTCACAAGTGACAATCCCTTTACTTCTGACTGAGGGCCAGGACTGTCCCTAGGAGCTTTGTTTCTTTTCTTTTTCTGCTCTGGGGTTTGTATGGCTTTCCCAACTAAGGTAAATATTTGCGTGGATCTGCATGGATTTCCTGGTAGAATTCAAAAAGTGGCTTTTACCCCTTTCTAATCTTCAGCAAGTTCTTTGGCTCAGGTGGAGCAACTCATTTGAACTGTCTTTCAGCCTTAGAAGAGTTAGATGGTCCCTAGAGAAGGTAGTGCTCTGATTAGCAATGGCGTGAAATGCCGCTACCACCCAGCAAGTGCAGGGAGCTGCAGAGCATCCCGTGGGTGCTCATGGGTGAGAGAAGCAGTGTACTAGCTCTGGGGGAACAAAGGTAGGGGGTTGTTAGGTGAGTGGATGGAGGGGAGAGTATTAGAGGGAGGGATCTTAACAGAAAAGCTTGCAGGACATTCAAAACAAAACTCACTTAATTCTGTAGTTTTCAAAATTCATTGCAATTATAAAGCTCACCTTTGGACAAATTCTACGAGTCATTAATCATCTATTACTAGCTATACGGTATTTGTGATCACATTAGAGCTCCATGAGCAATTGAAACTTCCCCTTTGTGTGCAGAATGGCCTGACTATAAATCTCAGAAGAGTTGGTCCATCTAGAAAAATGGTATAGATGATGATATTTGGAAGCAGAAAGAGACACAGACAGAGAAAAACCACATGGATACCACAGAGAAAAGAGGGGGGAAAATTGGGCAATTGGGACTGACATATATACGCTGTTGACTACCATGTATAGAATAGATAACTAGTAAGAACCTACTGTACAGCACAAGGTGACCTGTGCCACCACTTTCCCCTCCTCCTCCTCCTCCCACAGCAGCTTCCTGGTCTCCAGGTAGTCTGGGCAAGCCCTTCCCGGCAGCCTGTTCAACCCCCACGTCCGCAAGTATTCATGACCCCATGCGGGCTGCAGCCCTGGGTCTGGACACCAACAACGTCGGGGTGCCTGGAGCCCCGTTGGCTGTTGAGGTGGCAAGGACACTCACCAGTGATGGACTTTGCATATAAAAAGCCAAGGAGTGGGTTGACTGCATTCAGATCTGGGAGCTCAGGGATGTCGTCAGGTTCAGTGACCCCCTCTACCTCTGGTTCTGCTTCCCTGGGGTGGCCTCCTCCTCAGGGGACCCCAGCACCATTAGGCTCCCTCCCTCCTTCCACCAGCTCAGCTGCAGAAGAGAACTGTCTCCTAAGCAAGTTCCATGCAAAGAGCTTCCCTGGTGGCTCAGATGGTAAAGAATCTGCTTTGCAATGTGGGAGACACGGGTTTGATCTCTGGGTCATAAAGACCCTCTAGAAAAGGGAATGGCAACCCATTCCAGTATTCTTTCCTGGGAAATCCCATGGACAAAGGAGCCTGGCAGGCTGCAGTCCATGGGCCCACAAAAAGTAGACATGACTAAGGGACTAACACACATTCAAATATCATGCTCTCCTTCAGCCACTCACAAAAGTATGCAAATTATGGGCAAGCAAGCTTCCTCTTAGGTGCTAGAGAGGGTTTGGAGGTCAGAGGAAGCAACATGATCTACCTCATCCCTTTGATATTTCATGCTATTGTTTCTCTTTCATTCGCATTTAAAACATCATTGAGCACCTACTTCTGCCACGCCATGCCAGTCGTGGACATCTCAGAGATGAATAAAGCACGCTTTGTCTCAGAGAAGCCAGTGGGCAGTAGGAGACCAGAGGCACATCAGAGTTTAGAGTCCAGTGTCACTGTTACTGTGCAGGTGCATGAACAAAGTTCTCTGGGATCACCAAAAAAAATGAAAGTAACTCTGTGTGTTGGGGCTTCACAGAGGTCTGCGCAATGCAGACTTGTGCAGGTGAAAAGGATTTCAGCAAGAGAGAAGTGTGGAGGGAGAAGCTGTGAAAGAGGAGGGAGCTTTGTATGCAGATGTATGGAGGGTTCCTGAAGACAGTGGCTGGAGCAAGAGAGGGAAGAAGGGAGTGGAAATGTAGGAAGGCTGCAGCATGGGAAGAACTTGGGACCAACCGTGTGCATTTTCTGCTGAAGAAAGAAGTGTCGCCCCTTGGGTTATCTTAGGTTATCTGAGGTAGTTCTGAAAGACCTTGCGGAAGTGGTTTTGGCATAGAGGTTACTTCCCATCCTTTAAACAAGACTGACAGTAGAAACTGAAAGGTTTTTCTCTATTAGCTTTTAATTCCATTTCATTATCAACATCAAATATTTATGCAGATTCTGTAGGGAAGTGAGTCCCACAGTCAGTGAGGGGTAGGAGATACAGAGGTTAATCAAAAGATACAGTCCTTGAGTCTTTATGTTTGCAATTTAAATTAGAAGTACATGAGAAGAATTAATAGTAGGACAGATATATGACATTTTTGTTAATCAAATGTTAGCTATAAGGTTTTGCTAGATTCTTTTATTTTGTTTCACCTTAGCACAGTGGCTTTCAAAAATTTTAAACCATGACCCAAAGAAATTCATTTTATACTGTGACTCCAGAACCCATAAGAAAATTTCATCAAGTACTATTGAGATGCACTCTGATGTTTTATATCCTCTTGCATTTTACTATTTAAAAAAAAAATGCTGATCACTGACCCTCTAAATTGATTTCATGACCCACTGCTGAGTTATAACTTGCAGCTTGAAAATTCCTATCTTCTCATGTCTTCGAAGGGGTGATGAGTATGTAGGGAAGAGGAATGATATCACAGGTAGGGGGGAGAAAAGGCGAGCATGTCTGTCATTAGCAAAGAGGTGAAAGAAGCAATCACCACTCTAACTTTCTGTGCCTTAAGAGGGGAGTGAATGACCGAGGGGGCTTCACTAGGAAGAGGGCTTTATTTCTTCTAATTAGAAGACAATCTTTTGATATCTGGTACCAGCAAATTTGGAAAACTCAGCAGTGGCCACACGACTGGAAAAGGTCAGTTTTCATTCCAATTCCAAAGAAAGGCAATGCCAAATAATGCTCAAACTACCGCACAATTGCACTCATCTCACATGCTAGTAAAGTCATGCTCAAAATTCTCCAAGCCAGGCTTCAGCAATACGTGAACCGTGAACTCCCTGATGTTCAAGCTGGTTTTAGAAAAGGCAGAGGAACCAGAGATCAAATTGCCAACATCCACTGCATTATCAAAAAAGCAAGAGAGTGCCAGAAAGACATCTATTTCCGCTTTATTGACTTTGCTAAAGCCTTTGACTGTGTGGATCACAATAAACTGTGGAAAATTCTGAAAGAGATGGGAATACCAGACCACCTGACCTGCCTCTTGAGAAATCTGTATGCAGGTCAGGAAGCAACAGTAAGAACTGGACATGGAACAACAGACTGGTTCCAAATAGGAAAAGGAGTACGTCAAGGCTGTATGTTGTCACCCTGCTTATTTAACTTCTATGCAGAGTATATCATGAGAAATGCTGGACTGGAAGAAACACAAGCTGGAATCAAGATTGCCGGGAGAGATATCGATAACCTCAGATATGCAGATGACACCACCCTTATGGCAGAAAGTGAAAAGGAACTGAAAAGCCTCTTGATGAAAGTGAAAGAGGAGAGCGAAAAAGTTGGCTTAAAGCTCAACATTCAGAAAACAAAGATCATGGCATCCGGTCCCATCACTTTATGGGAAATAGATGGGGAAACAGTGGAAACAGTGTCAGACTTTATTTTTGGGGGCTCCAAAATCACTGCAGATGGTGACTGCAGCCATGAAATCAAAAGACGCTTACTCCTTGGAAGAAAAGTTATGAGCAACCTAGATAGCATATTCAAAAGCAGAGAAATTACTTTGCCGACTAAGGTCCATCTAGTCAAGGCTATGGTTTTTCCAGTAGTCATGTATGGATATGAGAGTTGGACTGTGAAGAAAACTGAGCGCCTAAGAATTGATGCTTTGGAACTGTGGTGTTGGAGAAGACTCTTGAGAGTCCCTTGGACTGCAAGGAGATCCAACCAGTCCATTCTGAAGGAGATCAACCCTGGGATTTCTTTGGAAGGAATGATGCTAAAGCTGAAGCTCCAGTACTTTGGCCACCTCATGCAAAGAGTTGACTCATTGGAAAAAACTCTGATGCTGGGAGGGATTGGGGGCAGGAGGAGAAGGGGACGACTGAGGATGAGATGGCTGGATGGCATCATGGACTCGATGGATGTTAGTCTGAGTGAACTCCGGGAGATGGTGATGAACAGGGAGGCCTGGCGTGCTGCAATTCATGGGGTTGCAAAGAGTTGGACATGACTGAGCGACTGAACTGAACTGAACTGAAACGTATAGAGTAGTGTGGATAAAACTATGCAGTGTGAAGTATTCTGAGGTAATCATGGACATTCTTTAAAAAATCGGATGAGTGATGAAATAAGTTTGAGGAATGTTAAAATTTATATACCCAATTTGGATAGCTTATTTATCCATTTTTATCCAATGGATATTTATCCATTAAATATCCTTCCATATTTATAAGCATATTTCAAGAGCTGAAAATACTTCTGGTAACAAAATAAATTTTATCCTTTTTTAAAAATCCAAGAGTTGCTCTTCCTAGGTCTACTAGTGTCAGTGGCAGCAACAAGTGTTGGCCACATCTGCCAGGTGCAGGCCATGTTCATTTCCAGCGCGAAGATCATGAAGCCCAACGTAGAGAAGTTGGAGGAGTCTGAATCGGGCATCTCCCAGGCCCTCTTGGAACTGGAGATGAACTCGGAACTCAAGGCCCAGCTGCGGGAGCCGAACATAACGGCTGCCAAGGAAACTGAAGTTGGTGGTGGCTGGAAAGCTATCATCATCTTTGTTCCCATTCAGCAATTGAAATCTTTCCTGAAAATCCAGGTGTGGCTGGTGCACAAGTTGGAGAAGTTCAGAGGGAAGCACATCATCTTCATCGCTCAGAGGAGAATTCTGTCTAATCCAACTCAAAAAAGTTGTACAAAAAATAAGCAAAAGCATCCCAGGAGCCGCACTCTGACTGCCATGCATGACACCATCCTGGAGAACTTGGTTTTCCCAAGTGAGATTGTGGGTAAGAGAATCCCCATAAAACTGGACGGCAGCTGACTCATAATGGTCCATTTGGATAAAGCACAGCAGAACAACGTGGAACACAAGGTTGAAACATTTTCTCGTCTCTATAAGAAGCTCATGGGCAAGGATGTTAATTTTGAATTCCCAGAGTTTCAGTTGTAAACAAAAATGATTAAATAAAATATTATTCACAATAAAAACCCAAGATTTAATTGATTAAAGAATCATTTGTGTTCTGTCACGTTATCATCTTGCAGACCATTTGGGAAATGCAGATATAAACGGGCATCATTGCAGAAGACAAAGCTGACAGTGCAGAGTCAAATGGGAGACTATTTGCATCCACGGTGGTTTTTTTACTAATAAAGGGACTAAGCCAGGAAAATGTCTTCTGTAAAGAGCCAGGTAGTCAAAATTGTAGGCTTTGGGAATTCCCTGGTGGTCCAGTGGTAAGGACTTGGTGCTTTCACTGCCACAGGCCCTGATTCAGTCTCGGATCAGGGAACTAAGATCCCACAAGAAAGTAAGTAAATAAGAATATTGTAGGCTTTATTTTTGTTGCAATTACTCAGGTCTGCCATTCTACTGTGTAAGCAGCCATAGACAATACATAAGGGAGTGAGTAGGCTGTGTTTCTGTTCAACTTTATTTATGGACATTGAAATTTAAATTTCATATGATTTTCCTATGTCAAGAAATCTTATTCTTCTTATGTTTTTCCTAAGCATTAAAAAAAATTAAACACCATTCTTAGTTTGCGGGTTATGCAAAAACAGACAGTGTGCTATGTATGGGTCATAGTTTGCCAGTCACTGGTCTAAATCTTTAGGTTTTACTTCTTTACAACTCAAAGGAGAGATTAAGAGTCCAAGTGAGGACCTGGGGAGGCCAAGAGGCTGGAATTTGGGGGAGTCCACTCTAAGAAAGTTGGTTGGAGGACATTTGAGGAGCTAATTTCTGGGTTACAACTGTGTTATAACCCTCAGAAAGAGGGAGAATATTATTAGAAGTCAGTTGTATTAGTTATGGTAACACTGGCTGCTTAGACAACCCCTAAAGATAATTAAAGTTTATTTCTCACTTTCCAAAATAGATGTTTCTGATGATCAGCAGTGGTTTTCCTTCAAGTGTTTATTAAAAGACCTAGGTTGCTTCCTTCTTGTGGCCTCATCCTCTTTATCCCTCAGTTCTCCATGCACTGTGTTCCCTCGCATTAGTCTATAGATGGGAAAGAGCTTGGAGGATCTTATGTGAGAGGTTCTATGGATCAGGCTTAGAACTGGCACACCTCATTTCTGCTCACATAGCATTGGCCAGAACCCAGTCACATGGCTATAACTGACAGCAAGGGAGTCTGGGAAATATAGTCTTAACCTGTGTGGCCAGGAAGAAGAGGAAATGGATTTGATGCACACTAGTTAATAAAGATGGAGAAGGCAATGGCACCCCACTCCAGTACTCTTGCCTGGAAAATCCCATGGATGGAGGAGCCTGGTGGGCTGCAGTCCATGGGGTCGCTAAGAGTCAGACACGACTGAACGACTTCACTTTCACTTTTCACTTTCATGCATTGGAGAAGGAAATGGCAATCCACTCCAGTGTTCTTGCCTGGAGAATCCCAGGGATGGGGGAGCCTGGTGGGCTGCCGTCTCTGGGGTCGCACAGAGTTGGACACGACTGAAGCGACTTAGCAATTAATAAAGAAGTAGGGAAGACATTCCAATAGAGGGGGCAGCATAAATAAAGGCACAGAGAGGGGAAAGACTGAGGCAAAACAGGGAACTACCTGCCATTTGGGGTCGCCAGGAGTGTTTGTGGAAAGGACACGTTAAAGATGGGATGTCTGC
Source organism: Ovis canadensis (assembly GCF_042477335.2). Lineage (NCBI taxonomy): Eukaryota > Metazoa > Chordata > Mammalia > Artiodactyla > Bovidae > Ovis > Ovis canadensis. Next base: position 75,436,048 of record NC_091248.1, on the reverse strand, counting down.
GGTATAGTGCTCAACATTACCCACATCCCCCACCCCCAAACCCCATCTTGCATGGGATAGAAATGGTTATGTATTTAATGTGAAGACTGAAATGAGTATTTGTGCAGGATGTGGGGGGTGGGGGCTGCTCTCTCATTTTCTCTTACCCCTTGGAAACAAAGATCAGTGATCTCAGAGTGGGTGCAGGGAAGAAGAGGCCAGGAGCAAGGCTTGTGTTTGCTTAGGTTCCAAGCCACTGGGCTCTGCATGGTCATGCGCTTCCTGACAATCTAGTGTCTCAGTCCATCAGACAGAGACTGGGAGCCCATGTTCCAGGTGTGAAGAATCAGCATTTGGTTGGCATATTCTTTGCCTTCTATCCCAACAAGAGCTTCTGATGCACCAGTAGATGACTGGACACAGAAAACAGCAGCAGGATCAGGTTTTAACATGACTACCAGCAGGCACACCCACCTTGTGCTAAAATCTTTCTCGGGTTCCTGCTGTGCTCTTTCATTTCCTCTTTTTTCAAATGCTTCGAGGAAAAGTCCAGAGCCTTCCAGGGAAGCTGTGACATCCTCCTGGGAACAAGCTCCAAATTCAGTGTGAGCGGTATTAAAGGGTGAAGGAACCTGCCATCTGCATTAACTTCTAAGTCTAGTCAAGAAAATTGTGTCTGTCTGCCCGGGCTTGACAAATCAATCAATCTATCACTCTGTTTCCCGAGTTTCCTGAGAGCAAGCTCTCAGCTTTTCTGTGCAAATACATCCCAGTACTGAGCTCAAGTAATAGGCAGGAGGTTATCAGCAATCATATGAGAAGAGAACATTTCTCTACCATCATAAACAGCACTAAATTGCTGTTATCAGTACAACTTACAGGGAGGAAACTGCCCTTATCCACTAAGCATCCTTCCTTTAGTGATGCTGTCCCTGTTGCTCCTCACAGGCTGCACAGTTACATCACTAAAGGTCACTGGTTGATGCCACCATCTCCCTTTGAGACCCTTTTCTCTCTCCTTGCATTCCCTTCAGTGATGTTTATGCACCTTTTTCTCAGTTTCCTCTCCTGCCTCCATTAAGTCCCAACAGAAACATCCCAGAGCCACTTGAGCTCGTCCATGCAATGATGGACAGGCTTGGCTATATAATTTGCAGGTCCCTGTGCAAAATGAAAATGTGGGTGCCTTGTTGAAAAAGCAGGAAAAAAAGAACCATATGTTGATTTGGTCATGCCATGAGTAACGGGAGAGGTTTTGTCCTCCTGTTTTAGTTTGCTAGCGCTACTATAACAAGATGCCACAGAGTGGTGCCTTAAATATCAGAAATGTATTTTCTCACCATTTTGGTGGCTTAAAGTCCAACATCAAGCTGCTGAAAGGTTTGGTTTCCCTTGAGGCCTCTCTGCTTAGCCTAGAAATGGCCACCTTCTTTCTAATCCCTCACGTGGCCTCTTCTCTGAGTCTGTTCCTCTTCTTATAAGAACACCACTCCTGTTGGATTAGGGCGCCATCCTAGGACCTTGCTTAACCTTAATTACACTTCTTAAGGGCTTCCTTGGTGGCTTATATAGTAAAGAATCGTCTGCAATGAGGGAAACCCAGGTTCAATCCCTGAGTTGGGAAGATTCCCCTGGAGAAGGGAATAGCAACACACTCCAGTATTCTTGACTGGAAAATCTCATGGACAGGGTCCCTGGGGGTCGCAAAGAGCATGACTGAGCAACTAACACACATACACGCGTGCACGCGCACACACACACACACACACACATACACACACACTTCTTTAAAGGCCCTGTCTCTAATTACAGTCAAATGCTGATACACTGGGAGACAGGGCTTTACCATATGAATTTTGGGAGGACACTGTTTGATTCGTAACACTCCCCAAAGTAAAATGTGATGTTGTCCCCAGATGAAGGGAAAGAAGCTGTCAGGCACGCAAGAGCAACAGAGGGATCCAATCTTGCTCATCTGTACCCTCTTTGTAGCACAAATGTGTTTACCCAGCCCCAACTTTCTTTTCATACTGGTACAATTTTGTTTTTTAATGGTATAAATGTATTAGGGTCAAGGGAGGAGATTTAAGAGCCTGAAGGAGTGCCGGTTAATTCTCAGTTAATCTCAGCCCCATTAACCCCCTGCTGCTACTGCTGCTAAGTTGCTTCAGTGGTGTCTGACTCTGGGCGACCCCACAGATGGCAGCCCACCAGGCTCCTCTGTCCACGGAATTCTCTAGGCAAGAATACTGGAGTGGGTTGCCATTTCCTCCTTCCATTCACCCCCATGTCTGCTGTAATAGTATAGGCTGAAAGAAGAGAAATAGATTCTGAGTAAGATGGGGGAGACTCAGGTTTATTAACTGGACCACGAGGGCCCATTTCAAGTGTTGGTCACTTTTTTTCCTTAATCTTTAAGGTAAACTATACGCTGATACTTCTGTGAGATTTACTAGAACAACAGTCAAACAAATTCTTCACTTTTCTTGACATAAATTAGATCTTCCCTGGTGCCTCCCTGTTTTCTTTCTTCTTTCCATACCTCAAATTTGTCCCAAATCCTCTCTTTAAGATCTATGGAAGATTAGAGATTTATCACTATATATCAGCTCTTAGGTTTGCCTTCTTCTCTGCCTAGTGTTTTCTCATTATCTGCAACTCATTATTACGTGTATTCAGCAACATATATTTATTGAACACCTACTTTGTACCAGCAATTGTTCTGGGTAATTTGGAAGCATCAGGGAGCAAAACCAGATGAAGATGTCTATGCTAGGAGGGCTTAGAGAGGTAGAGAATGCTCCATAAGTGTAATAAATGGATAGATCACATATTGTAGGTGCTGACAATGCCATGGGAAGTGAAAAGATAGAGTAAGATAAGCAGAATGGGGAGTTCCAGGGCTTGGGGACATATTGATATATTAGAGTACTCAGAGTGGGTCTCCTGCTGAAGATGATGTGCTGGACAGTCTTCATTCGCCCTTCCAGATCTACTCTTCAATTTTCATCCTGCTCTGTGCCCAGAGAGGATGATCTGTATGGGCTGTACCAATGGGCCTCTCTCTGTGTGACTTCTCATTGAGTTGGGCCAATGGATGACACAGGCAAGGCATTAGATAACAGGAGTGCATTGAAGTCAAGGTTTTTATTCCCCTGGCCACTGCATTTCTAGGCTACAGATTGGCAGTAGCTGTAATCCTTACTGAAGTTTAAGCTCTTTCCAGGTTGCCTCTCTTGAGTTCCAAGGGGTGCCCCCATTGTTGCTAACCCCATGGTGCCTCCTCTATTCCTTATTGGTTTCTATTAAATCTGTCCACATCTTTGTAAAATGTCCCTTTATTGCACTCTCCCATTATCCCCATTTGAATGTACTACTTGTTTCCTGACAGAATCTTGACTTATATAATAATTAGTAGTGAGAGAAGTGCCCCTGGGACACAGCCTCTTAAAATGAGATTTTGTGATTGAGTTGCCTATATCTGAGAAGTATAGAGACAATCTCCATGATGGGAGGAGAGGGAAAGGGATGAGACACTGATCATCCTTGGCATGCACAACTGTCTCCTCTTAACCAATTCTCATACTCTAGTTATTTTTCCATTCCTAAAAGTACATTGAGAACTAATGTACTCAACTGGCAGAATACACACATTAGCTCCCTATGGTGTGAAATGAAGATTACATTGATAGGAAGAGCCAAGTAGAAGCCCCCAAATAATCACCTTAATGCAATGTGATATCCCTGGAGGAACTGCAGAGATTAATGCCATCATCAGAGACTTAGAAGGTGCAGGGTGATTAATTCTACCATATTTCCATTTAACTAGTCTGTTTGGCAGGTGCACAAACCAGATGGGTCTTAGAGAATAATTGTCGATTGTCCCAGACTAAATCAGGTGGTTATGGAAATCGCAGTTGAGATTTTGGATGTGGTATGATTACTGGAGCAAATTAATAATTACTCCTAGCACCTGGTTTTTAGCTACCAACATGAAAATGCTCTTGATGGATAGTGGGAAAGGTAGCTGTCAGTCATTCTCCTTCCTCGGCTACATTAGTACTTCTTCAATGAGCCCATGTAGACCATGGCAACAGAGACTAAGATGGAGGTTTAACATGGACTTCTCATTCCCAAGGTTGACTTGGTGAGAGTCAATATGGACTGCCCAACTTTCCAAGTGCAGAGGCAACTGAGTCTTAATAAAACACCATTCCCTGAAGTAAGCAATGATTTGTCCTCCCAGGAATAAATATATATCCCAAACACACATTTGCCTTCCTTTCTCAGAACTCTTCTGCTGGCCTTCCCACTCATGGGTCTACAAATGCCGTATCCATTGACATAGTTTCTCACAAAATGTTGTATCCATCTAATGCACTTATTTGGTGGTGAAGGAGGTATGGCAAAGGGCTCTTACTCCTGTTACCCCAAAGCAGATGACTTGATAGATTGCTGGAATGGTCTGATGAAGAAAGTTCCTTACAAGAAGGTACCATCTTCTTCAGTGTGCATGGACCCAAGAACCAAGAGAAATGAGAGTGGCTTGAGTGAAGTCTGATGTGATCACTATCTTGATATCTGTATTCTATGAAGGGATGTTCTGTCAGAAAAGAGAGTTCTAGTTCAATTAAATCAGGAGCTGAGCCTATTCCCCAGCCATTTTTAGGCTCCTCTTACCAGTGAACTAACAAAGAAGGTGTGGAATGCACAGTACTGGCTGGGGGAGTTGATACAGGGATATTGTAAAACTAATTTCTGCAAAGACTAGAATAAATTCACAACCAACTGAAATAAATGTTTAAGCAAACTAAAGCCACAAAGTATCACAAAAGGAAATGGTTTATGTAAAATATATTAACAAGGACTTTTTCTTTAGAGAAGCAGAAGGTACGGTCTTATGTAAAATATATTAACAAGGACTTTTTCTTTAGAGAAGCAGAAGGTACGATCTTATGTAAAATATATTAACAAAGACTTCTTCTTTAGAGAAGCAGAAGGTACTGTCCCCAGAGTCAGTAGGTAATTACACTATTCTTTTTCTCCAAGAGAAGCATCTGCCAAGATTTTCTCACATCCTGGCATATATTCCTTTGAAATATGCAAGGTTTCCACAGCCATCTTTGTAATTTGTTCTTCATATTCAACATAATCTTTATTCATAGCTACATCAGAGTTTGATGATTGGACCATAAAGTAAACATCATGCCAGAAACATAAAGGCTTTAGCCAAGAGAAGAAATTGCCCAAAATTCTTGTTTGGGGAAGAAGGCTTTTTTTTTTTTTTTTTTTCTATCGGCATCAGTCTTCTGCTGTTCTTTGCTGCACAGGATGCTTTAGGCACCATGATTCTGCAGAAAACCTTGCACTGACTTGACATCAGCAGGAATAATCACTAAATCCCTTGGCCTGCTGGGTACTGGTCTGCCAGACATGGTGTGACTGAGACTCAGTGGTGTCAAGGTCACGACTCAGGAGTGGTAAGGCAGTATCAGTGAGACACAACATTGTCTGGAGGCTGGGTTATTGTCCATCATTGGAGACAGACAGCTTGGCAAGAGAATGATTTGGCTGTTCTTTGGCTGAGTGTACACAGTCTCATCCAGGGAATCTACAAAGCTGCAATAGGAACCAAGGGCAAAGGAAACTTGTGATTATAGCAGCTAGACTAGACCCAGGGCTATAGTGGTTTCAGTAGTCACCTAAGTGCTATTGCCAGCTCTTAAGATAGAGCTACCTGCCCAGCCCTGCCCTGCTTGGCCAGATCCTACAGATTTAAATGGTCTTTGATCACTATGCCCTTGCTGTTCATGTCTTCTCCAAAAGCACTATTGCCAGTTAGTTGGGGCTTGAGTTAAGAGCAAAAATCCTAACTCTGACATCTACCAGCTGTTGTTCCTAAGGCCAATTGCATGGAATTTCCCAAAATCTCAGATTCTCATAAGAAAAATGGGAATCATAATATCTACTTCACAAGGATATTGTAAGAATTAAATGGGATCATGTTTGTAAAGCATCTTCAGTAGCATCCATATCGAGGCTCAATAAATGATAGTGGTGCCAATCAGTATCATCATGGAAACGGTTTCTCCAGAGTCCAGAAGAGCAGAAGATTCAAATGGCCCTGGGGATGGTCTTCATTTCGATGAATCTTTCATGAATTAGGTTGGGCAAGAGTTACACTAATAGGACTCCAAGATGATGAAAATGAGAGATACGTATTTGAGTCACTGGCATTGAACATAGTCAAGACTCTGAGGACTGAAGACTGCCTGTATGAGAAAAGGAAGAGATACAATACATAGCATGAATTATCTTAGGAAAATGACCAAAGTTAAAAGAACCAGAGGAATCAGAATAGCAGGGAAAGAGAGAGAAAGACTGGGAAGAGAGCCTAAATGATATTTCCAAAGCCAAAGGAGAAGTGATGAGAAATCATCATTAAAGGAGAAATCATCATTAAAGAGGTGATGACTAGTAGAGGGGTCATGCCAAATGAGGACTGAGAAAGCTGTTGAATTAGACAGGAAGGAATGAACAGTTTCCAGGAAGTGGCACATTTATCAGTCAGGGTTCAATAAGAAAGGCAAAAGTGGTAGGATACATATGTTGTTTATAAATTATCTCTCAATTATAGATGTTAATATGAATGTGTTATTTATTGATTATGTCAGTGATCAATATATTATTGAGAATAAATATTAATGTTTATGATTATATGACAGTTATAATAATATGTTAATTCTCACTAATATATTTCAGCATTTATTATACGGAATTGGATTATACAGTTGTGCTGATTGGCTCAGCTAACCCAAAGTCTATAGGGCAGGCAGTCTGGCAGAAAAGACCTCCAGTCAGAGAGTTGGGAAAAAAGATCCAATGGGAAAAGAGAGCAATTGCAGGGCCAACTGCTGTTTGCAACTCTAGCTCAGGAAAGGTCTACGTCCTCTTTCAGAGGTCTTACAACTGATTAACTCAGTCCAACCCATGATAATCTCCCTTTTGATGAACTTAAAGTCAATTGATGAGGCAGCTTACATCTGTAGAATCCCTTCACCATAGCATCGAGATTCATGCTTGTTTGCTGAGGTAACTGGGACAACATGGGAAAACAGCTACTTCCTCTCTCAGTCCTCCAGTTTGCATGAAGCAGTGTCTTTTGCAGCCTGCACTGATGGGAAATACCAGAAGGAGACTTCTCTGGTGATTCAGCCTAGACTAGTTGACACACATCACAAGGCATTGTGTGGTGGCTGTGTGGTGGGGGTGCAAAGACAGTGTTTCTAAGAACTTTGGGGAGAAAATGGGAGATATTCACAACAAAAGAGAGAAAAGAGCCTGAAGAAATACATGCAAGGGAAGATTTCAATGCAGAGCAAGGGAATGAAACTGTGGTTGGAGAGGATAAGTAGGAATAAGACTTCAGTATTGTCAAAGGAAGATCTCAGTGCTGGGGAGGGCAATCCACCATGGACCATGGGCCTCCCTACACATTCCTGGTGGGTATACCCAAAGTGAAAGGCCCTGTCTGCTCTTTATCTAAGCTGCTTCTCAGAGTAGTGTTTGCTGTAGGCAGTTTTGAGGGATGAGGTAACATCCCCTCTAGACGAAGAACAGGTTTGCTTCCACTTGTCCCTCTCCCATAACGCAACCCATGGCACATGTGGGCACCCACCATGAACTTTCTTTGCCACCCTGTGGGACTTGGTGGGGAGAATATCAGTGTTGAGAACCAACCAACACAAACCAATGTAAACCTCTGGCTACCTCTTCCACCATGAGCAATATAGTTCTTGGTCTCCAACTGGGAGTCTTGTATCCTCTGCCAGCATCCATAGACTTGTAGCAGTCTAAATTATTTACTTGCAAGTAAAGTCCCAGACTTTTTACAATTCTTGACAAGTAGAGGAGGAGACAAATATTCCTATTTATGACTGAAAGCACTAATTAGTCTTTAAATCTGACAGAAAACCATTCACAATTAACTTAAAATTTTAAATAAATGAATTCTTTGATTCTTTAAAATATTAATTGATTGGTTCTTCTAATCTGGAACGAAAACTATGCGTATCCTTATCTAAACCCCAAAGTCTACCTTCAAATGTATTATCAATGTATAATCTAGTGATTTGGTTGTAGAATCATAAGACTTGGGCTTGAATGTAAGCTTTGAGCCTTATTTTCCTCAAATTTGTAACTGGGACAATACCTGACTCTTGCCGTGTAGCTTCATGGGTCAAGTGAGGGCTTGTCAGTACACAGGTGAGATATTGTGGGCAACTCACAAAATAAAATGGTTTTGTGAGTAAAAATGGTTCTCTCTTCTCTCTTGCAGCTCTTAACTTACACACAGCCTTAGAATTATTTTCTAGTTTTTGCACAGAGTTTTCATATGTTTCTACTTAATCAGTGACCTTCAATATTGTCAGCTCTTTTGATAGTTCATAGAAGAGCCAAGCATTTACTGAGTTTCCTAGTCCTCTCTCAAGAGTTCAGCTACTTTGGGCTTAACATTACCTTTCTAGTCTCAGTTTCAATCCATAGTTTTTTAAATGTGCTGCTTTCTGTGTAATAAATGCCATTTGCAAGCACTTAACATTTACAAAGAACACTCACATTTATCATCTCAGGTGAGCGTCCCTTAGTGCATCATGTTTTATATGACAGCGAGATCACAGTCGTCCACTCTGCAGATCATTAAATGGAAATGCTATGCCGTCACCCAAGATCACAGCTTACCAAGGTCATTGGCAAGTGGCAGAGTTGGAACATAAACCCTGGTGCTCTAACTCTGAGTCTGGTTCTCTTCTCACTTTGTCTTACTGTTTGTCGTATCCACTCTTTTCTCCTCTTTTTCCTGTTTTGCCTACCTTTGGGCTGGATTTTCTGAGGTCTCTTTTTGACAACATTTCTTTGCCATGACTCTGTATTAGCCAGGGCTCCTTCCATTTCAGGTGACAGAAAACCTACTTGAAAAAGATTGATTGATGTACAGGGAAGAATGGGGAGTAAGTGAAACAGGCAGTGCAGGGTCTGAGGGCTCACAAATATCATTAGAGGTTTTTTCTCCTTCCTGTTTCTCATCCTGCCTCTTTCTGGTCTTTGGCCTCATCCACTTCCTGCAGATGTTTCCTTTTTGTGGTAGAAAGTATGGCAGGCAACAACATCTATGTGTGTCGCCACCACGTGCTACTCAAGAGTAAAGAGAGAGTTGAGCTCTCCATCTGTCTGTATGAGATTAGCTCCATTAAAGTCAGGTGCTTATTCATGGGACCAATCACTGGCCAGGCAGTGGGGTATTGTGATTGGTCAGGTCAGCATCACGTGTCTATTCAACCAACCAGAAGCTGAGGTTTTGTGTCTGGCAGCTCATTGGAGTCAGTTGATTAGAACAGGAGAAGCACAGCTAACAGAGAAAAAGTAGGGAAGGGGCTGTTCAAGAGCAAAGCAAAACAAAAACCAAAAAACCACAGATGTCAAACAAACCTTACATTTCAGATTGTCATAGATAATTCAAATGTCAAAAAATAGAAAAACTGATATATATTTTCTTTGAATTTTCACTTGAGGTTTTAGTCTTTGCAACAAAGATTATCCACTAAATTTCATGTGATTTAATACCAGTGTAAGCCTTTCATAAAAATAAAACTGGAGAAAATACATTTGTCAGACCATACATCCAGATTTAGAGCTCAGTACACGTGGTCTTGGTGAGTAAGGACAGTAGGGTCTGGGGCAGGGTGTGTCTGTCATCCCTCCACCTGCCCACCTACGGGACTCCATTTCTTGGCAGGGAAGCCAGCCTGCTTGAGCACTCGTTGAATATATATTTAATGGTGTGACATTTACACGATGCCAAGGGGACTTTGAAATGACTAAATTTAAAATAGATCTTAATACCTAAAGCAAGAGAGAGAAAGCAGAAGGAAATGAAGTACATTCTGTGCGTTTAAAACAGTTTACAACAGAGCTAAACCAAATATGCCTGAAGATTTCTGAGACAGATGTTTATTGTTTTGTCTTTTTTTCCTCTGTCTCTTCCTTCCTCTCTAGTCACAAGTACTAGGCAAATCAGTGAACAATAATAACAATGAGGATATTATTAATGGTGATTACTACTGTTTACAGGGTGCTTACCATGTGCCAAGCACTCTGCCAAAATCTTTTGGTATAATATCTAATTCAGTCCTCAAAATCACAGAAAGAATGTTATCCCTACTTTACAAGAGGAGACCAAGGTATAGGCAGATTAAATATTTTGTCCAAGTTCATTCAGCTGATAATACTACTTCTATTAGTTTCCAATTTCTTCTCCAACAGATTACCACAACTTCAGTGGCCTGAAACAACACATATACTGCCTGAGGAGAAGGCATTCAGCTAGTTAGAGAAAAGCCTAAGATAAAGCAGTAAAAGACCTCACAATTGTTGTTGTTGTTGTTTAGTCACTAAGTCATGTTCAACTCTGTGCAACCCCAAGGAGTGTAGCCCGCCAGGCTCCTCTGTCCATGGGATTTCTCAGGTAAGAATTCTGGAGTGTGTTGCCATTTCCTTCTCCAGGGGATCTTCCTGACTCAGGGCGTCAAACCCCCATCTCTTGAATTGGCAAGCATTGGCAGGCAGGTTCTTTATTGCTAAGCCACCAGGGCATCCCCCACAATACAATACCCCAAATAGTATGGATTTTTATTTCCTTCTCACATGGCTGTCTTGCTGGCCTAGGTTGATAGGCAGCTTTGCTATATGGGAACCATCTCATCCCTTTGCCTTTGCACAGTTGAAGATGGGTCACAGGCATGTCTGGTTCTAGCTTAAGGAGACAGAAAGCAAGGATGTCTGGGGCAAGCAATTTTCTTTTAGACAAGTAAGACACAAACTTCACCCCATGGCTACACCTATCCTCATGGGAAATGTAGTTGTTAGCTGGAGAGTGCCAGGAATCAAGAGGAGATTGGTTATGGGAGACGACAAACCATCTGCTGCAGCATGAAAGGAAGACAGGGCTAGGCTAGGAGAACACTGATGGCCATGTGAAAGCACTTAAACTTTACCCCGAAACCAGTGGGGTATCATTAGCAGCAGTCCCCAGACTGTTTGACACCAGGGACCAGTTTTGTAGAAGACAATTTTTCCATGGAAATGGAGGAGGCTGGTTTTGGAATGATTCGAGTGTATTACATTTATTGTGCACTTTATTTCTATTATTATTACATCAGCTCCACCTCAGATATCAGGCATTAGATTCTGGAGGTATCCCTGCATTAATGAATGACAGATTTAATCTCAAAAATGCAAATTCCTGCACAAGCGAGGACAGTAAACTGAACAAAGACAAGAGAAGGATATAGGAATTCCATTTAGGATGTATTTAGCAGTTACCTAGGGCAGAAATGATAAGGAAAGAAAATACGAGATGGAATTGAGAGCTATTTGGGGGAATCGACTAGGCTTGGTGATTGCCTTACTGTGAAAATTGGGTGAGAACAGGGGATTAAAGACAATTCTAAAATTTCTGTCTGAGTGAATGGATGTGGCGTTCACCCAGATATATAACTAAATGGAGAAATAAATTTGGGAAGAAAAGAAATAAAATGAGGCAGTTAGATTTGTGTTTTGAAACTCAAGAGAATGATTTGCCCTGAAAATATTGATGTTACTGTGCTCAGTGTATGAGTAGTCATCCAAATCATGGGAGTGGACAAGATTTCTCAAGGAGAGAGGGTTAAGTAGGCAAAGACCCAGAGATGGAACTTTGCAGAACAGATATGTTTAAGGAGGCAACATGGAGAAAAAGCACTCTAGTAGGAAAACTGAGAATGTGCTTCAAGAATAGCAGCAGGAAAACCTGGAGACAGCAGTTTGTGGAAGCAAATATAGGAGAGCTTAAAAACTGAAGATGTGCTAAATTGTTTAATTCTGCAAAGAAGTCAAACAAAATAAGGGCTGAAGATGCATCAGGTGGATTTGGCATTGGGAGGTCATTGATCAGTTTGGTGAGAAGGTGTTCAGTGAAAAGTCAACACAGAAGAGGGTGGAGAATTGGGGATACAAATATAGATGATTCTCCAAGACATTTGGCTTTGAATGGATGGAGACATATAGGGCGGGAGCTTCTTTTTTTTTTTTTAATATGGAAGATACAGGAGAGGGAAAAATTGAAGATAAATATGACCAAAGAGTAATTAATTACTCAAAATGATTAGAAGGACAGAGAGAAATCAAAATGGAAGAAATCAATTCAGCAAGAAAAGACAGACCCGGAGCAATAAACCAATCCATTTTTCCCTTCAATTGTGACTGCAGTCCATTGGGTCACTAAGAGTCGGACATGACTGAGCGACTTCACTTTCACTTTTCATTTTCATGCCTTGGAGAAGGAAATGGCAACCCACCCCAGTGTTCTTGCCTGGAAAATCCCAGGGACAAGGGAGCCCGGTGGGCTGCTGTCTATGGGGTTGCACAGAGTTGGACACGACTGAAGCAACTTAGCAGCAGCAGCAGCAGAGAAAATGTTAGAGTGGCAATCAACTCTCAGTATAAAGGTAGCAAATAGTAAACCAAGAATGGTGAGATCTCATCCATGATCTAAGGATTTATTTCTGGTTTTGAAGGTTAGGACTAGTTGCTAGACATAAACCAAAACTTGTATAATTAGGGAGTCTTCATGGACTAGTCAGTTTAACCACAAGGCAAGGGTACAATATGAGTTGAGTCTAAGTGTTACTCTGAGATGTAATTCCCTGCAGGAACAGAATTATCTTAACAGCAAAGAGATGAATTGGAATGTCAGTTTGCTTTTTCCCATTCTTTTCCTCCCTGCAAGTGTTTTCTCCTAAAGTGAATTCTGTACTAAATCACCTTAATGATGTGCCCTCTCTGACTTGGTTGTTTTTCTGCTTTCCTAACTCACCGAGTTTCACTTTGCTGTCTAAGCATTTCTCTGGGGAGCTTTTAGGTTTCTACATCCTAATTTCATTTTAGTATCTTCACTGTGTCTTTTGCATTATATCAATCATCTGTTACTTTTGGACTTTGCCTTATGGTACCAAGCTGATTAATATATGATTTTCAAAATACAAATATGGTTGCATGCAACAAAATGCATCAGAGTCCAAAAACCAAAGAAGCAATTTGTGTTTGCCTACAGACTGCAAAACCATGCAGTACAGTGTTGTACTGAGTCTATAAAGTATTGAGTCTATAAAGATGAATTTGGACTTGGTTCCTGCCTACCCAAATGAAGTTTGTTAATTTCCCACAAGAGTGCTGAGTTCATCACAGGTACATATTCAAATGCTGGTTTTCTTTCTTCTTTCAATCCATCACAGAGTTCACTATCAAATGGAGGAGACAAGCCTAAATAAATACTTATAAAAGGAGTGGAAGGGAATTTTAGAGAGATGGAATTCCTATTGAGAATGAACTGAGGTGTTAAAAAGCACTTTGCATGGAAAGAATAGAAACAAGTCCACACACTACAGTGTTTTCCAGAACCTTGTTAACAACCACACTTGGATTTGGGGAAATCACTTTTAGTAACATTTACATTTTTGGGTGGGATGGGGCACCTGGATTAAACTTGTTTGCTTCACGAGATCACCAAACAAGGATCTAGGCTATTAAATTTTGTTGTAGAGGATTTTTTTTTGGCCAAATATAGTCTAGATTTTATCCCGCAATATTCCTTGGTGGCAAACTGTTAGCAAAAAAGTCCTAGTCGGTCAATCATGTCAGACTCTTTGCAACCCCTTGGACTGTAGCCCACCAGGCTCCTCTGTCCATGGAACTCTTCAGGAAAAAATACTGGAGAGAGTAGCCATTCCCTTTTCCAGGGTATCTTCCCCACCCAGGGATCAAACCCAATTCTTCTACATTGCAGGTGGATTCTTTACTGTTTGAGCTACCAGGGAAGCCTCAAACTTGTTGGTAGCATTTGCTAAATATGCTCTGCTATATGACACCTATTACCTGCTAGGCTTGTGATCCTGGTCAAGTTACAAAATCTCCGTTCCTCAGTTTCCTCATTCCCACCAAGTTGGAAGTGGGCTTCAGTTGTTTGGGTTTTTATATTTCTTGAATAATTCATATCGGATAATGTCAGCAGGATAAATGTCTGTAAGTTTTTGTTTCATGTATTTTGAAGCTCTCTTATTAGACATAAACAATTATGATTGCTTGGTCTTCCTAATGAATTGCACTGTTATCATTTTGAAGTGCTTCTTTTTAGCTCCAGTAGTCATTTCTGTTTTGCAATTTCTTCCCCCGATATCAATATTGTTACTTTGCTTTTCTTATATTTATTGCTTATTTTCTATCTTCATGGTTCAACTTCTGTCCCTTTTTACTTCTCTGTCTACATTTCTGCTACCTCCATCTAACTTCTCTACGGATCTGTCTGCCTCATAGTATCTTCAGCTTTGTAGTTTTTGTTCACTACCTGCTTCTCTGGGTTTCCTGTCTTTCTTCACTCATTTATTCCACAAATAATATTACTATTGCTATTGATGCTACTGCTACTACTACTACTTATCTAGCACTCTTACTACCACTTATACAGCACCTACTATGTGCCAAACTGTCCTAAGTGCTTGACATGTGTTAATTCATTTAATTTGTTGAGTACCTGCTACATCCCCGGACAGTCTGTATTTGGGTATGAGTCTGTGTGAGGCCTGGAGGAACCTTTCACTTTTGCTTACTATTGAAACCTGAGCACTTACCATGGTGTTAGGTATACAAAGGGTGCTGAGTTTGTTTTTTTTTTTTTTTAAATGCCTGAGCCTCTAGTTATTTTGCATTGAAATCTGCAGAACACAAGTTCCAGCCAGTCTGATAATCATTCTGTAAAAGGCAGGCTCCCTGCCAGCAGAAATGTTAGTCAAGCTGCTCTTTGAGCCTTAGGCCAGCTTTAGTTGGGGTCTTTGTACCATCTATAGTGAGTCTATGACTTGCTAGGTTGTAATCAGCATAGTGGGGTAAGTAGTACAAAGCACGTGGTTACCTATGAATTCTTTTGATGGAAACAGTAAAGACAGCATGAGCCACCCAATGGAGACATTCAGGTATATACACATGCATTCGCATGCCAATTTGTGAAGTGTCTTACACACAGTTCATAGATGTGGATAGGGGGAGAATTAGAAAAGAATGCATGTCTCCTTTAATTTTATTGCTGTGTATTCATTAGAAAAAAGAAATATTGAATAAAATATTAACTAGTACCTCAAGATTACCCTGTCAATATTGCAATGTGTGGGGAAAAGGTTTTGGTAGCTGACACGACCTAGGTTCCAGAAGTGACATTAGATTGAATATATAGATTCTATCCCTTCAAAACTGAGCTTAATCTATGATTATTGCATCTTGCTGTAATCACAACCATACCTCAGAGGAAAGAAATTTAACCAATTGCCCTTACACTGAAAAGTTTAGATAATAACAGTAACAAGCAATTACAAGGATTATCTTTTACAGTATTGTTTAAAATGGGGGAGTATTGGAAAGAATCTAAATGTCCAACAACTGGGAACTGGGTAAGCCAACAATGGCAAATTCATACTACAGAATATTTTTCAGCTACAAAAACACTACTGTGAAAGGGTGGGCAATAAACTTGGAAAGATATTAAAACATATTATTAAGTGAAAACAGCAAGTTATAAGCCATCTACATTTGATTAGTTTTTGCTAGGAAATATCTATCTATTCATTTAGCTAGCCATCAACCAGCATCTACTGAAGGATTTAGTCTTTTAGTGTATAAACTGCTTATCTTAGGATGGAAATATTACGGGTCATTTTATGTTTTATTTTCCTTTCGCTTATCTTTATTTCTGTGGTATTTTTTCTTTACTATTTATTACTTCTTAAAATAAGTAACATAATTGGAATGTGTTATAATAAGAGAGAATAACAGTGAAACAGAGCAAGTGCCAGCATGCTAGAGAGTGTGTATGGGAGAAAAGAAAGAATGATTAATTCAGAGATGGACTGGTGTCTCCAGGCTGCCGCCTACCCACCCTAACTTTGAACATGACACTGGCTTTCAACCTGCCTCTTTCACTAAAGCAAGTCAAACCATGTTCCTGATGACTTAGGATGACTAGTCCTTTTGTTTATGAGGTGTCTCCCAATTGCTCATACCTGTAACCTGACATCAGCTCATGCCTGTCTGTGTTGAGCTCCACTTGGACTCTACCTCTCTCAGTCCATGTAGTGATAAGATTCTGTTCTATAATGTCAGAAATTGGACTGTAGATGATGCATCAGGCCGTATAAATCTTACGATTGGTTAGGACTGCTTATGGGCTTCTCTGGTGGCTCAGTGCTAAAGAATCCACCTGCTGATGCAGGAGACGTGGGTTTGATCCCTGAGTAGGAAATATCCCCTGGACAAGGAAATGGCAGCTCACTCCAGTATTCTTGCCTGGGAAATCCTGTGGACCGAGGAGCCTGGTGGGCTACAGTCCATGGGGTCACAAAAGAGTCGAACATGACTTAGCAACTGAACAACAAGGACTGATTATGGTACAAATACATACGTACATGTAGCAAACTTCCTTTCTATAACAGAGGTCCAAGCTGACTGCCCATTATCATTTATTAATGCTCTTTTTTTTTGACACCTAAATCAATTTTCTCAATTACTTTAACTGCCCCTGACATATATTATATAAACATGAATGCAAATTTTTGTATATTGAAACTTATATTTAAGTCGGATCTCAATTGCTGAGATTTTCATATTTGGGCAAGTGATTTTTGTCTTTATAGATTTATTACTTAATGTTAAAAATTATATATTCAAAATTAAGTTGGTTTTCTAATTCTTTTCATTTTTCTAGCTGTTTCATTTGTCAACGTAATGAAAAACAAAATTTAACTTGCCTGGTTCAACTGAGCAGTTTAATGAAGAGATGGTGCTATGGGCTGAATGTTCACATCACCCTAAATAGATGTTGAAATCCTAAACCTCAAGGTGATGGTATTAAGAGGAGGAGGCCTTTGGAGGTAAGAAGATCATGAGGAGATTAGGGCTCTTCCAGCTAAGAGAGATTCCCTCATCCCTTCCACCATATAAAGTTACAACAAAACCAAAATGGCTATCTAGGAAGTGGGCTCTCACCACAGAATCTGCTGATGCTTTGATCTTAGACTTCCTAGCCTCCAGAAATCTACTGAGAAATAAATTTCTCACTAAGCCACCCAGTTTACGATGTTTTGTTATATAGCAGCCCAAGTTGACAAACACAAAATGGTTGGGCAGAGCTGAAGAAACCAAAATGGATGTGGAGACAGCCAGGAAATAATAATGTAAGAAACTGTTATTAGCCTTAGACCTAAAGGGTCACAAGGAGGGAATACTGTTTCTGAAACCCAGTGAGAGCTGGTGCCATGGAAGAAGAACCACCTCGTGGGAACTGTGGTTGTAGGGGGAAGAAAGCCACACCGGAGGCAAAGTGCAGAAGGAGAGGGGAGTGAGAAGAGGTTCTTAGTGTGTCTCTCTTTCCATCTGCCAATCTCCTGTTGCCTGTAGCCATTGGGCATGCAGCAAAAAATGCCTGGATAATGCATTCCATGGGTGTCAGGACAGAGACAGGCAGAAGAGGATGGAGAGCGAATGTGAATGGCAAGAGGGGAAATGGAAATAGTGTATTCACTTAACAAATATGTTTTTAACTCATTGTTATGTTCCAGACATTGGGCTAAGTGTACTTGACACATTAAGCTTTGTCTGGGATTTGTAAGTAGATCTATTGGGCATAGATCTAGAGGCAATTTCTTTTTGCTTGAATATTATTTCTATTTACAGTATTTCAATAGGGACAGCTCTGTGTGGATTAGACTTCAATGAGGTTTGCTACCTCTTGCTTCTGTTTGCCATTCTACATAATAGCACACTTTGAAAAGCTGTAAGTATAGAGCAGGCACAAGTTCTTATAATTAAGCCGAGAAACAAAATACACAATTGAATTTTGGAATTTTACATAAGGGACTTTTCTAGGCTCTTTGTTGGCTTTAAAGAAAAAGCACAAATAAGGATGCAGAACACAGGAGACTGGAGGCAGGAACAAAGCAAATAACTTAATGAGCTATTCAAAGGGGAATTCACAAACTCTGCTTCCTGAAGACCTGATGAGAAAGATGGAGGCATTTGGGTGTGAATTCATATTGCTACTGGGAATGTGTTGTATGGAGAAAGGCAATGAATTCTCAAAGGAGAAGGCTGCTGATAAAATTCAAAATCAGAAATTAAGGAATATGCTTCTTCATCCAGAGCTACACAATCCAGGACGTGAAAGGGAAAGTCACTTAGTCCTGTCTGACTCTTTGTGACCCCATGGACTATACAGTCCAAGGAATTCTCCAGGCCAGAATACTGGAGTCGGTAGCCTTTCCCTTCTCCCAGGGATCTTCCCAACCCAGGGGTTGAACCCAAGTCCTCTTCATTGCAGGCAGATTCTTTATCAGCTGAGCCATTAGGGAAGCCCAAGAATACTGGAGTGGGTAGCCTATCCTTCTCCAGCGGATCTTCCCAATCCAGGGATCAAACTCGGCGTCTCCTGCATTGCAGGCGGTTTCTTAACCAACTGAGCTAACAGGGAAGCCCGCACAATCCAGTCTGTGGAATAGTAAATGGACTTGCATTTCTCTCTTCTACCCTCTGGCAGGAGGAGAACGGGACGACAGAGGATGAGATGGTTGGATGGGATCATTGACTCGATGGACGTGAGTTTGAGCAAGCTCTGGGAGTTGGTGATGGACAGGGAAGCCTGGTGTGCTGCAGGCCATGGGGTCGCAAAGAGTCAGACTCGACTGAGCGACTGAACTGAGCTGAACCCTTTGGAAGTTTTAGAGCCCATTCCTTTGTATTTTAAACACTGCCTTCCTCCCTTTCCTTCATAGAAGCCAAGCAAAATAATTCAGATAGTACAAGTGTATCTTATATCACACAGTCGGTTAGTTACTTTGATACTTAATGTAAATTGGTCTTTCTTAATTAATGTGTGAAGCTTGGGAATTAGAATGTCCGTCTTCTGGTTCAGGAAGTGTCCATCTTCTTCCACTGTGTAAACTTGGGCAAGTCACTTACTTTCTCAGAACCTCATTGTCCTCATCTGTGAAATAAGGGTGATGGGCGAGGATCAGCTGGGAAACAGAGGGCTTCCCTGGGCTTTGGGAAGTCACTGATTGCATGAATTGTATAGGCAACTATATCTGTAAGTATCTGTGTGTTCACAGTCCCCCTTGGGAAGAGAGGGTCAGTGTATTTCACTAGATTCTTTTAAGAACTTTGTGATCCCTAAAAACTATTATGTAATTCCAAATCAAAAAATTTTAAACTAAAAAAAATTCTACAACTTCATACACATCTTTGGTTTAGGTTGTAATTTCAGAGCTGCCTCAAGACCTCCCCTTGAGCTTCAATTGGCAGTGGCTTTGCTAATTCTAGGTTTAAGTTTCTACTTTCTTCCCTGTTTCAATGATCTTATAAACACGTAAATCAGATTCTTAACAAGGACATAAGCCATCAAATATATTAGAAGCATTCATATTTAAAAGATTATTTTTATGATATGAATATTCATGTCCTGCTTTATCTATTATTAAAATCACCATTTGAATGCTTTGTTTCTCATAACATGCAAGGAACTACAGCTTGAGATATTTAATAGAATTTCAGAGTAAAAAAAAATCTTGCAGCAGCATCATTCAAAAGAACTTTCTGAGATGATGGAAATTTTCTATAAACTGATACTGTCTGGTATAGTGACCATCAGTCATAAATTTGAGCATTTGAAATGTGGCTAGTGCAACTGATGAATCAAAATTTTAATTTAATTTAATTTTACTTTACTTTAGACACACACAGCAAGTGACCACCTTATTAAACAACATAGTAGTAGAGAATGTCCCATATAACCCATTTCAGGAGCTGAAAGTCTCAACACCTCCTAAAGCAGTGGTTTTCAACAGTAACACTATTGAGCAAGGTCAGATAATTCTTTGTGGGGCATGGGGAGGAGGGCTGTCCTGTGCATTGTAAAGTGCTTATTGTCATCCCTGGTCTTTACCCTCTCAGTTCAGTTCAGTTCAGTCTCAGTCGTGTCTGACTCTGCAGCCCCATGAACCGCAACATGCTAGGCCTCCCTGTCCATCACCAACTCCTGGAGTCCACCCAAACCCATGTCCATTGAGTCGGTGATGCCATCCAACCATCTCATCCTCTGTCATCCCCTTCTCCTCCTGCCCTCAATCTTTCCCAGCATCAGGGTCTTTTCAAATGAGTCAGCTCTTCGCAGCAGGTAGCCAAATTATTGGAGTTTCAGCTTTAACATCAGACCCTCCAATGAACACCCAGGACTGATCTCCTTTAGGATGGACTGGTTTGATCTCCTTGCAGTCCAAGGGACTCTCAAGAGTCTTCTCCAACACCACCATTCAAAAGCATCAATTCTTCAGTGCTCAGCTTTCTTCATAGTCCAACTCTCACATCCATACATCACCACTGGAAAAACCATAGCCTTGACTAGACAGACCTTTGTTGACAAAGTAATGTCTCTGCTTTTTAATATGCTGTCTAGGCTGGTCATAACTTTCCTTCCAAGGAGTAAGCATCTTTTAATTTCATGGCTGCAATCACTCTAGGTATCATTAGAACCCAATCCCCAGTTGTGACAATGATTTCAGATATTGCCAAATGTTACTTGGAAGGTATAGTCACCCCAGGTTGAGAAACACTGCCTTTGAGTTAGTTGTCCTTGAGATTTCTTTTTTTTTTTTTAATACCCAAGGAGCAGAAACCTCATCAGCTAGACAAATTTTGTCTTGAGTTCTTGAAATTATTATGAGGTTATTCCGTACATATGGCTGCCCATGAGTTTTTGTCTCTCATCTTTGCACTTGTTGGCAACCCTGGTAAGCTGTTGAGGAGCAAAGTGAACAAGCTAGTTGAAATGTGTATTAACAGGAAGCACAATACATAGTGTTAAGAGTGTGAGCTCTAGAACTAGAGAGATGGGGTCCAATTTGTGCCTTATCAGGAACTAACTGGGTGATAATTCCAAGTTAATTCAGTTCTCTATTTTTTAGTTTTCTCATCTGTAAAATAAGAATAATAATAGTAACAAGGGTAATTTTGGATTAAATAAAATCATGTTGATAACATGTTTGGTTATTATTACTAACTGTAATAACAATGATACCCTTTGCTCTCCTGTTGTGTTAATAGCTGTTTAATACTTTATCACATGTAATCCTTCCAGTGATTTTGTTACTCCTATTTGATAAATAAAAAATGTTGAGGCTCACATTGTTTAAGAGATATGCCTAAGGGCATGCTTGGTAAGAAAGCTAGGATTTAAGTCCAGTTCATCCACTCATATGTGGAATATAAAAAATGTTAAAAACAAACAAACAAAATAAAGTAAATGAACAAACCAAAGAAACACGTAGATACATAGAACAGAGTAGTGCTTACCAAAGGGGAAGAGGTAGAGAGGGAGGTTGAAATGGGTAAATGGATCAACTGTATGGTGACAGATGGAAAATAAGTTTTGGATGGTGAGCAAATTATGGGATATATAGAATAGAAATAGAATGTTATACATGTGAAAATTATTAAAATGTAGTAAGTCAATGTTACCTCAATAAAAATAAAAAATCAATCCAGTTCATTTGGTACCATTTTTACTGTTCTTTCTGCCATAAAGAAAGGACTCTGCCTGATCTCATGATCTTACATTCTTTGCCGGTGAGGGATCAGTCTATGTGCTCTAGATATGAAAAGTTTTACATACTAATCAGGGATTTATGTAACCTTTGGAAGAGCCAGGGTGCAAAGATCAGAGAAACCACTAGCCAAAAACCTAAGCATGAAATACTGAAGCCAGAAGTTCTGCATCTGCCCTGGTGTCTAGATACAACCACCGCTGCAGGATAAAGGGCTCTGCTTCTCTTCTTCCTTCCAAAGTTCTCTCACAGCTGCTCTAACCTGGATCCTGTAGGGAATGGCATTCTGGGAAATGTAGTTCTTGCTTTGCTTTTGCAGCGCACAGCAGACCTAGATGCGGATGGCAACAATACTGAGTTGACAATCAACAATCCAGAACACAGTCAAGGGATTCATTTGGTCACAGTAGGTTATAGAAGTCAGGATGATCTGTGGGAAAGTTCCTGAATCCAAATGCCCCCTTCGGCATCATAGCTTTGAGTGGGGAAGCAACTTCACCTCTCAGGCTCTTTGCCTATCAGGATTATGGAAAATAACAACAACTAAATTATTCTCACAGAGTCTGGAACACAGTGGATGCTCAGTACTGGTTCTTGGTCCTGCCAGCTATAAACAGACTAGTGTCTTCTGTGAGCTATTTGCCCTTAGTCCTCTTAAATACTTCAAGGCAAATACTCTTTGCGTAGAGAGGACTCCAATATCCACTCTTCCTTCCTCCATAATGATAGAGGCCCTGGGATATCTTCAGATGACAATCACATTTCTGGACTGTTTTGAAGTCAAGTCTGGCCACAGCTTCCTTGGTGGCTCAGACGGTAAAGCATCTGTCTACAATGCAGGAGACCTGGGTTCAATCCCTGGGTTGGGAAGATCCCCTGGAGAACTAAATGGCAATCCACTCCAGTACTATTGCCTGGAAAATCCCAGGGACAGAGGAGCCTGGCAGGCTACAGTCCATGGGCTCGCAAAGAGTCGGACACGACTGAATGACTTCACTTGTGGCTCAGCTGGTAAAGAATCTGTCTGCAATGAGGGAGACCTGGATTTGATCCCTAGGGAGGGCAGATCCCCTGGAAAAGGGAAAGGTTACCTATTCTAGTATTCTGGCCTGGAGAATTCCATGGTCACAAAGAGTCAGACATGACTGAGCAACTTTCACTTCACTTCACTGGCCACAGTTCACCTTGGATATAGGTGAGGAGTGATCCATGCAAATTCCAGGTACGGCCTTTGAAAGGAATTGGACTGGCACCGCCTCTCCCTTCTCTCCCTTTTTCTGCTGCTTGTGATGCAGCCATGTTGATGAGAGCCAGACAGCAGTTTAGACCGTGTGTGGGTTCGCGGCCATGGATTGAAGGCAACAGAGCACCAAGAAGAAAGAACTAGTCTCCTTATACTTCCAGGACTGCAGGGTCCAACAAGACAGCTTGGGTTCAGACTACTAGATGAGTAAGAAATAAACTTCTGTCTAATTGCCACCACTGAGGTTTCTTTGCTGTAGCCTGTCTTCTAACTATATTTTGTTGGATTCAGATGCTCGTACATAATCCCTCAATTATGATATTAAGGCAGCCTTGTGTATGGGTGTGAATGCTCACTTGAGACAGATTTTAAGCCAGAATTGCCAATGTCTCACTTAGCCAGCTAATTGCATTTTGAAGACAGATGCTGAAAATGGTAGATGAACAAAAGAAGTGCAAAAATGGGGAGAGGTATGAGCACAGCCTGGATGCCCTGCAGGGGAAGCAGTGGCCCTTTAAAGCAGCACGGTGTGCTGTCCAGGATGACAGGATAAGGAATGCTTTAAATGCACAAGTCAGTGTTATTTTCCTGGCTTTCATGAATACTTACGGTGTTAAAAAAAAACAAAAACAATCTTGCTGGATAGAGTGATGCTCTTCTTGGCTGATGCCTGGGTGATCATCTGTGTTTAGCCAAGCCACATGCATACTTTTACCAATAATCATAATTTAAAGATTGCAAGTGTATAAGAGCATCACACTGAAATATCTGTTGCCTTTACAGACATGAAGAACTGGAAGGTACAGCCGCAGTCATTGGGATCTTGGCTGGCACGTTTATTGTGCATTAACTACATCATAACCTCATCGGTTGTACAGGTGTCCTTTCCTTAGAATGTGAACCCTCTGTGAATTATTTGCCTTTGTACCCTCTGCTCCTAGGATGGCCAATAAATATTTAAATGGTTGAATCTGTTGAACCTTTTCACTTTGTAGTACCTTGTTCAGAGTCAAAATTAAACATAGAGAAAAAAATCTGCTTCTTTTTTTTCTTCCAAATGGAGAGTTCTATTTCTACTTTCCCCATGGCCTGGATGGTTAAAGCAAAACTCTTATTAGGAATGCTAGAACCCAGGTACACATATACACACAAAACATATACATACATATACACAGGTATGCAAACAACCCCCAAACTGCTATAAACACAGAGGCCCGCACATAACACACAAACATGTGGGTTGCACACCTGAATTTCAAGTAAACAATGAGTTCTTATTTTAGAATAAGTAAGTGCAAAATATTGCATACACTAATACATATGGAGCATATTTATACTAAAATAATTATTTGATGTTCAGTTGAAACTTAAAATTAGCTGTGGGACCTGTATTTTTTCTGCTAAATACAGCAACTCTAGTTGAGCTATTTCAAAACCTAAAAGATGATGCTGTGAAAGTGCTGCACTCAATATGCCAGCAAATTTGAAAAAGTCAGCAGTGGCCACAGGACTGGAAAAGGTCAGTTTTCATTCCAATCCCAAAGAAAGGCAATGCCAAAGAATGCTCAAACTACCACACAATTGCACTCATCTCACATGCTAGTAAAGTAATGCTCAAAATTCTCCAAGCCAGGCTTCAGCAATATGTGAATCATGAACTACTAGATGTTCAAGCTGGTTTTGGAAAAGGCAGAGGAACCAGAGACCAAATTGCCAGCATCCACTGGATCATCAAAAAAGCAAGATAATTCCAGAAAAACATCTGTTTCTGCTTTCTTGACTATGCCAAAGCCTTTGACTGTGTAGATCACAATAAACTGTGGAAAATTCTGAAAGAGATGGGAATACCAGACCACCTGACCTGCCTCTTGAGAAATCCATATGCAGGTCAGGAAGCAATAGTTAGAACTGGACATGGAACTGGACATGCCAAAATCTTTGACTGTGTGGATCACAATAAACTCAAAAATTCTGAAAGAGATGGGAATACCAGACCACCTGACCTGCCTCTTGAGACATCTATATGCAGGTCAGGAAGCAACAGTTAGAACTGGACATGGAACAACAGACTGGTTCCAAATAGGAAAAGGAGTACATCAAGGCTGTACATTGTCACCCTGCTTATTTAACTTACATGCAGAGTACATCAAGAGAAATGCTGGGCTGGAGGAAGCACAAGCTGGAATCAGGATTGCCGAGAGAAATATCGATAACCTCAGATATGCAGATGACACCACCTTTATGGCAGAAAGTGAAGGGGAACTAAAGAGCCTCTTGATGAACTTGAAAGAGGAGAGTGAAAAAGCTGGCTTAAAGCTCAACATTCAGAAAACAAAGATCATGTCATCTGGTCCCATCACCTCATGGCAAATAGATGGAGAAACAGTAGAAAGAGTGACTGACTTTATTTTTGGGGGTTCCAAAATCACTGCAGATGGTGATTGCAGCCATGAAATTAAAAGACGCTTACTCCTTGGAAGGAAATTGTGACCAACATAGACAGCATATTAAAAAGCAGAGACATTACTTTGCCAACAAAGGTCTGTCTAGTCAAGGCTATGGTTTTTCCAGTAGTCATGTATGGATGTGAGAGGTGGACTATAAAGAAAGCAGAGCGCCAAAGAATTGATGCTTTTGAACTGTGGTGTTGGAGAAGACTCTTGAGAGTCCATTGGACTGCAAGGAGATCCAATCAGTCCATCCTAAAGGAGATCAGTCCTGAGTGTTCATTGGAAGGACTGATGCTAAAACTGAAACTCCAACACTTTGGTCACCTGATGTGAAGAGCTGAGTCATTTGAAAAGACTATGATACTGGGAAAGACTGAGGGCAGGAAGAGAAGGAAATGACAGAGGATGAGATGGTTGGATGGCATCACTGACTCAATGGACATGAGTTTGGGTAAACTCCGGGAGTTGGTGATGGACAAGGAGGACTGGCGTGCTGCAGTCCATGGGGTAGCAAAGAGTCGGACATGACTGACTGACTGCACTGAACTTCCTCTGTAATCTTACAAGCCCTTCTGGGACAGTTAACTCACCCCAGTTCCAGTATTTTGAAGAAAGGTCCGTGAATTCCTGATGCTGAGTTCTGACTAGGCTTTTTTCTTTTGATTCTGTGATTTATTCCAATAGAAAAATAGGAATCTCCCAATGGGAAGCTCCTGGAGAACTGGGGAATCCTTTGAATATATTCAAGAATCAGCTTTTTAGCTTTTTGCAACTCTTAAGTTTCTTTAAACTTAACAGAAACACTTCACTTATTTATTTTGAATCTTTCTCCCTTAATAATATAAGCATAAACACTATGAATTTCCCCTGCATACAGTTTTCACTAGAATGTGGTATAGTCATCATTAGTATTTCCTAAATAGTTTATAAGTGCACTTTCAATTTATTCTTTGATCCTAGAGCTATTTGGGAGAAACAAGACTCAAAAGTTGATGATTTTTCCTATTTTTTTTTTAAATTTCTAAATTTTCTGGCTTTCTCACCAGTATCTAGCATATTGTTTGTCAAATGGTAGTGCCCATTAGACAGTGGATGAGTGAATGAACAAATGAATAAATGAGAAAATGAAGCCTGTGGATTTTTCCATTCTTGAATTTGTTGATGTATGTTAAAATTTTTTTAATGTATTTTTGGCTGTGCTGGGTCTTCGTTGTTTTGCGTGGACTTTGTGTAGTTATGATGAGTAGGGGCTACTCTTCATTGTGGTGCCCGGGTTTCTTACTGTTGCGACTTCTCTTATTATAGAGCACAGACTCTAGGTGCCCGGGCTTCAGAAGTTGCAACCGCAGGCTCAGTAGTTGTGGAGCACAGGCTTTGTTGCTTGGAGGCACGCGCAGTCTTTCTAGACCAGGAATTGAATACCCGTCCCCTGCACTGGCAGGCAGATTCTTACCCACTGAGCCACTAGGGAAGTCCTGTTGGTGTATTTTAATCTAATTTTGATGAACCTTTGTAAACGTTTTAAGGATAATTCATTCTTTTGGTAGGATTAAAAAGTTCTTTATTTATTGAACAACTTCAGTGTATGTTTCAAAACTTCTAAATCCTGATGTATCTTTGATTTCTCAGTTTATGAGAAAAATGTTTAAAACATTCCCATGTTTTAATGTGTCAAAACTAGTGATGAGTATGTTCTGGGCATGACTGACTTCAAGGTGAGAATCTTTTAAAAGCAATGGAATAGAGATGATGGCCTCAAAAACCAGAGTCCAAACAAAGCAAGATGAGGTTCAGCAGATAGTATGCAAAATGGCTTTAATCTGTCTGCTAAGAAGGAAAAAGAACTGCTTTTCTCTACTTCTGTGCAGTTGCAAACTCCCATCTTAGTCTAGTGTGAAAGTCACTCAGTCGTGTCCGACTCTTTGCTACCCATGGACTGGAGCCCACCAGATTCCTCTGTCCTTAGGGATTCTCCAGGTAAGAATACTGGAGTGGGTTGCCATGCCTCCAGGGGATCTTCCCAACCCAGGGATTGAACCCAGGTCTCCCGCCTTGCAAGAGGATTCTTTACCACCTGAGCCACCAGGGAAGCCCCAGAATACTGGAGTGGGTAGCCTATCCCTTCTCCAGTGGATCTTCCTAACCCAGGAATGAAAACCAGGATCTCCTGAATTGCAGGGAGATTCTTTACCAGCTGAGCTACCAGGGAAGTCTAGTTCCCTTAAATCAAAGAGGGGCACAAGGAGTTTGCCCTGACACAGAAGTCACCCTTGACAGGCTTTACTAGGTAGCTAGTTTAAAGAGGTTGGAATTCTGTCCCCTTTTACTATTTCTCCTGGCATGAAATTAGGGGGCCTAAGGATGACAGAATCATAATGCTATCAGATTTGGAATGCTAAAGGACCACCTTTATTTTTTGTTTTTCTTTTTCTCCAACAGATACATTAAAAAGCAAGCAAGCTTCATTTCCAGACAGAGGTAGAGTGCTCTAAGGAATTTTGTAAACATTATATGGTCTCTCTGGAAAAGAATATGGAGCTTCGAAAAACTGCCACAGTTTATTATTTCCATTTGTTTTCAAAGAGAAGAATAGTTTTTCACATGGAAATGCTGAAGAGCCCCAGGCCATAAAAAGAGATTTTTTTTTTTTAAGAATTTTCCTATAGCACATCTTAGTCATGATCTCTTGTTTTTCTGGTCTTTTTGTTTGTCTCTCTCTGGGCTATGTTATTTGACACAGAAAGGTGCACACCTGCTGTATTTCCACTGTGACTTGTACTTTTATCTTTCAAAAATAGGTTTTTTGTTTTATTTAATCCTTTTGCCCTGGATTCTACTCTGTCAGATAATAGTATCACTCCTACCTTTTTAAGTGTTTGCATTCATTTGGTAGATCTCTACCTCCCTCTTTCTTTTAAAACACTCTGGTTATTTGCTATTAGATGCATCTCTTAAAAAATCTTGTAATAATGTGAGGACTATTGTCTTATAACAGGGAAAGTAATCCATATTCAGTGTTTGATCTTGTTCTTGTCATCTCTAAGAATTTAATTTTTTCCTATTTCTTCAATAATATATATATTTTCATTTCTAATGTGTATTTCTGTTCTCTCTCCTTTATGTCCTTAGTCTACTCAGAATTAAATCTCCATCTTTTACTTGTCAATTGCTCTGTTTTGAATTTATAAATTTCAATTTATATGTTTATTATTCTTTTTCTTAGGTCAATATTGATAGAAGCATCAGTTCAGTTCAGTCGCTCAGTCGTGTCCGATTCTTTGTGACCCCATGAATCGCAGCATGCCAGGCCTCCCTGTCCATCACCATCTCCTGGAGTTCACTCAGACTCACGTCCATCGAGTCAGTGATGCCATCCAGCCATCTCATCCTCTGTTGTCCCCTTCTCCTCCTGCCCCCAATCCCTCCCAGCATCAGAGTCTTTTCCAATGAGTCAACTCTTCACATGAGGTGGCCAAAGTACTGGAGTTTCAGCTTTAGCATCATTCCTTCCAAAGAAATCCCAGGGCTGATCTCTTTCAGAATGGACTGGTTGCATCTCCTTGCAGTCTAAGGGACTCTCAAGAGTCTTCTCCAACACCACAGTTCAAAAGCATCAATTCTTCAGTGCTCAGCCTTCTTCACAGTCCAACCCTCACATCCATACATGACCACAGGAAAAACCACAGCCTTGACTAGATGGACCTTAGTCAGCAAAGTAATGTCTCTGCTTTTGAATATACTTTCTATGTTGGTCATAACTTTTCTTCCAAGGAGTAAGCATCTTTTAATTTCATGGCTGCAGTCACCATCTGCAGTGATTTTGGAGCCCCAAAAAATAAAGTCTGACACTGTTTCCACTGTTTCCCCATCTATTTCCCATGAAGTGATGGGACCGGATGCCTTGATCTTCGTTTTCTGAATGTTGAGCTTTAAGCCAACATTTTTGCTCTCCTCTTTCACTTTCATCAAGAGGCTTTTTAGTTCCTCTTCCCTTTCTTCCATGAGGGTGGTGTCATCTGCATATCTGAGGTTATTGATATTTCTCCTGGCAATCCTGATTCCAGCTTGTGTTTCTTCCAGTCCAGCGTTTCTCATGATATACTCTGCACAGAAGTTAAATAAGCAGGGTGTCAATATACAGCCTTGATGTACTCCTTTTCCTATTTGGAACCAGTCTGTTGTTCCATGTCCAGTTCTACCTGTTGCTTCCTCACCTGCATACAGATTTCTCAAGAAGCACAGGTCATGTATTCTTTTTCTTTTAAAAATGTATTTGATATAGCTTTAGCTATTGTTGTTGTTGTTGTTAAATCACTAAGACGTGCCCAACTCTGTTGTTGCCCCATGGACTGTAGCCCGTCAGGCTCCTCTGTTCATGGGATTTCCCAGAGAAGAATACTGGAGTTGGTTTGCCATTTCCTTCTCCAGGGAATCTTCCCAACCCAGGGGTCGATCTAGCGTCT
Organism: Ovis canadensis; assembly: GCF_042477335.2. NCBI lineage: Eukaryota > Metazoa > Chordata > Mammalia > Artiodactyla > Bovidae > Ovis > Ovis canadensis. The sequence continues at coordinate 75,406,179 of NC_091248.1, read as the reverse complement.
CCTGCATGGCAGGCAGATTCTTTATCACTGAGCCACCTGGGAAGTTCCCAGCTTTGGCTATATTGCATTAAAATTTGAGATTTATTATAGCTGCTATCATTTTCTAAATCATCCTTAATTGCACTCTTAGTTTCTTCTTGTTTATTTATTTTTGGCTGAACTGGTTTTTGTTGCTGCTCTTGGACTCTCTGTAACTGTGGCCAGCAGGAGCTACTCTTAGCTACAGTGCACAGGCTTCTCATGGCACTTGGCTTCTCTTGTTGCAGAGCCCGGGCTCTGGGGTGCACAGGCTTCAGTAGTTGCAGCGCGTGGGTTCAGTAGTTGTGGCTCCCAGGCTCTAGAGCACAGGCTCAATAGTTGTGGCGCATGGGCTTAGTTGCTCCAAGGCATGCGGGATCTTCCCACATCAGGAATCAAATCTGTTTCCTGCATTGGCAGCCAGATGCTTTACCACTGAACCATCAGGGAAGCCCTTAATTTCTTCTTTGACTTCAGTGTTACTTAGCTATGTCTTTTCAGTTTCCAAGTAGAATTTTAAAAATTCATTTGCTATTAATTTTCCGTTTTTTTGCAGTCATGAAAAATTGACTAATATAATGTTTCTTTGGAACTATTGAGATTTGTTTTGTGGCCCTAGATGCCAATTTTTATAAATAAACTATGAATAGTAATAAGTGCTATTCATGATAGACAGTAAAGGTCCAAGATTATGAGTTATATTAATTTTTTATATCTTTAGTAATTTTCTCTATTACTCCAAATTCTAAGCCAGGCATACTAAAATTTCCTATTAGACACATTTTTGCCAATTTCTCCTCTTAATATAATTATGATGTTTTAATGCTAGTCATTCGTTGAATAGATTCAGTCATTATTCATGAGTATTTTATCTTTATTGGAAATGTTATTCAAAAATACGAAACAACCTCCTTTGTTTCTTTTAGCTGTTGTTTCTCTCTATTTCAACTTTATTTGGTATTATTATTGCCACCCATATATGCTTTTTTGGTCAAGTACGTTTTTATCCAAGTCATTATTTTAAACTTTTCTTAATTTTAGTTGACTCTCAGGAAAATCCCATATACTTCAATTTTTAAATTTAAATCTGATTTTTTTCTTGTTTTTAAAGCTTCTATTAAATATGCATTGGAAGGACTGTTGCTGAACTCCAATACTTGGCCACCGGATACAAAGAGCTGATTCGTTGGAAAAGACCCTGATGCTGGGAAAGACTGAGGCAAAAGAGGAAGGGGGCAGCAGAGGATGAGATGGTTAGATAGCATCACTGATTCAATGGATATGAATTTGAGCAAACTCTGGGAAATAGTGGAGGACAGAGGAGCCTGGCATGCTACAGTTCATGGGGTCACAAAGAATCAGACATCACTTAGTAACTGAACAACAATAAGTAATTTAATATATTCATGTTCATTTTAATAATTAATTTCTATCACCTTGACTTTGTAATCTTATTTTGGACTTTAAAACATTTTTTCCTCATTTTCCACTTTTTTTTCTTTTTCTACTTTTTCTTTTTTTTTTCACATTCGTCAAACTTCCCTAATTGTTTTTCTTTAAAAACTGAAATTTGTAACTTCGCTCTACCAGCGACAGTCTTTAAACTGAAATAAATGTATTTCCCAATTAATATCAAGAATAAAACAATGTATCTTTTGGATACCTGTATGAGCTGTGGGAGATAAACACCCTCACACTTTCTTCTTTCTTCCTCCCTTCTTGTCTACCATCTGTCCTTAATTTTGCCAATAGACAGTGGAATTTCCATCCAGATTAATGATGATAATTTTTAAATGTTATGAACATTAAATTTAAAGATCTATTCTTTTTTAAAATTGAAGTGTAGTTGACTTACAATATTGTGTTAGTGTCAGGTGGATAGCAAAGTGATTCAGTTATATATATGTTTTTTCAGATTCTTTTCCATTATAGTTTATTACAAGATATTGAATATTTTTTCCTGTGTTATATAGTAAATCCTTGTTTTTCTGTTGTATGTATAGTAATTTGTATTTGTTAATCCCCAAATTCTAATCTATCCCTTCCGCCTTTGGTAAACATGTTTTTTTCCTATGCCTGTGTGTCTGTTTCTGTTTTGTATATTGATTCATTTGCATAATTTTTCAGATTCCATGTATAAGCAATATCATATATTTGTCTTTCCCTGACTTCCTTCATTAAGTATAATATTCTCTAGGTCCAATCATGCTTTAAAGAATTATTCTTCAGTTTGCGTTAAGTTCTACTCCAAGCTAATATTAATTATTTAATTCAAAATTTTACTTCTTTTATTGCTCATCACCATTAATTTCTTATCCGACCTCCAGACTCAATTTCTTGGCTTGGAGAATTTGGGCATCAGTACTTTAAGTAATTTTTATTAAGGAAAATACATGGATTCTATGCTTCTTAGTTCTCGCATGTATGAGACTCTTTTCTGATGTTCTTGTGCATGTTAAATATCACTTGCCTGGATGCAAAACCCAGAGGTCACAATATTTCCCTCTCACATGCTCTGGTTATTCTCCTTTGACTTCTGGCATTTGAGATTTTTAAAGAAGTCTGGCGCCAACTGAAATATTTTTATATTTGAACTACCACCTGTTCTCAAGCCCTCGGCGCCTGTAAGACTTCTTTTTTTTTAATTCAAGTTTAAAAATTCTACTATATAAACATACATTTCTTTTGCCTGATATTAAAAACACTTTTTGTGCTGAATCTCATCTTTATCTCATCTTATAAATTCACCTGTTTATGTTATCCCATCTTCCAAGGGAAACTTCTATTGTAGGTTTTAAAAGAACACATGATAGACTTACGTTTAATATTTAATAATTCAAGTAGCAAACTGAATCATCTCATTGTTAAAAGTTAAAGCGAGTCAAATAAAATGAAAACTACTCTTAACATTTCCCCAACTTACGTCCCTTCCCCAAATTAAAAAAAACATACATATTGTTCTGTATCTTTTTCTGTGAATTTACCCTCTTATCAAAATGTATGGCTTTCCCCACTGTTATTTGCATGGAAAATTTCTATTCGTAGTGTTTTGCATTTTGCTCTTTTCAGTCAACAACAGGTAGTGGAGGTCTTCCCACAGCAGCTTAGATCAGGTTTCCTGGGAAACAGAAGTTGAGAGGAAATCTGTGTGTAGGAGGCTGATTAGCTGCTGCTCTTGAGAATAATACCTGGGGGAGAGTAAAGGGAGCGTGACTGGCCAGAAGAAGGTGAACTGCAGCGCAGCCCCAACAAAGCTCACAGCCATCTCGTGTGGGGCTATGGAGACCCACGTGGATGGGAAAGTGGATGTGAACTGCTCCTGAAGGGGCCACGACCTGTACAGGTTATCCCCCCCCCCCCCCCCCCCCGCCAAGGGCTGCTCCTTTGGAGGGACTTGGCTTTGAGACATTAGCAGGAAACCCTCTGGGCAGCTGAGGCAACAGACAAAGCATTACAGCACCCACCATGCACACCAATACTTACAGATCTAATACGACTGAATTCGTGTGTGATAACTTTAGGAATAAGTAGATAATCCGAAAAAGAATACTCTGTTTCGGTGGCTGGTCACTGTGATAGTAGATCAGATGGCAAACACTAAGATGTCACTGATACAATAAAAACAGTTAAGATGCATATTTTTAGACACCAAAAGGTAGAGAGAAAAGAACAATAACCCTCATTAACCAGCACCTGGATTCAAAAATTATCAATATATAGCAGCATTTTCTTTCTTTATTTTTATTGTTATTATTGTAAGATTTAAAAATAGTCCCACCTAGTATCTAGCATAGTGACTGTGATTAATAATACTATATTGTATACTTGAGAGTTGCTAAGAGAATAGACCTTAAAACGTATCACACCCCCCAAAAAATGGCAACTATGTATGAGAATAGAGATGTTAATTAACCTTTTTGTGGTCATCACTTCATAATATCATTTTAAACACCTTTGACTTAGGTATACTATATTCATAATATAAAATCTCAATAAAGTTGGAAAAAAATTTTAAATAGAAACTATTCCAGTCATCATGTTGTTTTATCCCTGAACACCACGTCTAAAATAAGATAAACATTTCCTTAGATATAACCACCATGCCACAATTACATCTAGTAAAATTGAAAAAAATTCCTTAGTATCATACAATATCCAATTTCCTAATCAAGGTTCTCAGAAATTTTTAAAAGTCCTTTGCCATTGATCTGTTCAAATAAGGAACCCAACAGGGTCTGTGCACACCATTGTTTGTCTTTTCTCCTAAGTCTCTTCTAGTCTAAGCAGCCCTTTCTCTCCTGGCTTGTTTTATGCTGGGCAGTTGTCTTCTAAAATGTCCTGCAGCCTTGTGGTATCAACTGACTTGTCCTTTCTGTCTATACCTACATTTTCCACACATAGCTAAACTTTAAAATATTCTATTAGATTCTGTTTCTTCTCTTTTTTGGCCAGAGTCCTTCAGAGGTGGTGTTGTGTGCTCCCCATGGCATCATATTGGAGGTGCAGATTGCCCCCAAGAACAGCTTCAAGTGATGCTAAAGTGATTGACTGTGCGGATCACGACAAACTGTGGAAGATCCTTAAAGAGACGGGAATATCAGACCACTTCACCTGCTTCCTGAGAAACCTGTGTGCAAGTCAAGAAGCAACAGTTAGAACCAGATGTGGAACAACGGACTGGTTCCAAATTGGGAAAGGAGTACGTCAAGGCTGTATATTGTCACCCAGCTTATTTAACTTATATATAGAGTACATCATACAAAATGCTGGGCTGGATGAAGCTCAAGCTGGAATCAAGATTTCCAAGAGAAATATCAATAACCTCAGATACGCAGATGACACTACCCTTAAGGCAGAAATCTTAAGGAACTAAAGAGCCTCTTGTTGAAGGTGAAAGAGGAGCGTGAAAAGCCTGGCTTAAAACTCAATATTCAGAAAAGTAAGATCATGGCATCTGGTGCTGTCACTTCATGGCAAATAGATGGGGAAAGAGTGACAGACTTTATTTATTTTCTTGGGCTCCAAAATCACTGCAGATGGTGACTACAACCATGAAAGTAAAAGATGCTTGCTCCTTGGAAGAAAAGTTATGACCAACTTAGACAACATATTAAAAAGCAGAGACATTACTTTGCTGACAAAGGGCCATATAGTCAAAGCTATGGTTTTTCCAGTAGTCATGTATGGATGTGAGAGTTGGACCATAAAGAAGGCTGAGCGCCAAAGAATTGATGCTTCTGAACTGTGGTGTTGGAGAAGACTCTTGAGTGTCCCTTGGACAGCAAGGAGATCAAACCAGTCAATCCAAAAGGAAACCAATCCTGAATATTCTTTGGAAGGACTGATCCTGAAGCTCCAATATTTTGGCCACCTGTTGCGAAGAGTTGACTGATTAGAAAAGACCCTGATGCTGGGAAAGATTGAAGGCAGGAGGAAAAGGGGATGACAAAGGATAAGATGGCTGAATGGCATCTCCAGCTCAATGGAGATGAGTTTGGGCAAGCTCCAGGAGATGATGAAGGACAGGGACGCCTGGCATATTACCGTCCTCAGAGTCACAAATAGCTAGACGTGACTGAGAGACTGAACATCAAATGTGATCACTGGCACTGTTAGTCCTCATTTCAGCCTGAGTACTCCCTTTATAAAGTTCCAAGCAACCTTTGCTCTCATGAAGCCATATTGTCTAAATCAGTCCATGCATTTAAAATCCACTAACCAAGTTTCAACTTTTTCACTCTCCTCTTTCACTTTCATCAAGAGGCTTTTTAGTTCCTCTTCACTTTCTGCCATAAGGGTGGTATTATCTGCATATCTGAGGTTATTGATACTTCTCCCGGCAATCTTGATTCCAGCTTGTGTTTCTTCCAGTTCAGCATTTCTCATGATGTACTCTGCATAGAAGTTAAATAAGCAGGGTGACAATATACAGCCTTCATGTACTCCTTTTCCTATTTGGAACCAGTCTGTTGTTCCATGTCCAGTTCTAACTGTTGCTTCCTGACCTGCATACAGATTTCTCAAGAGGCAGGTCAGGTGGTCTGGTATTCCCATCTCTTTCAGAATTTTCCACAGTTTATTGTGATCCACACAAAGGCTCTGGCATAGTCAATAAAGCAGAAATAGAGGTTTTTCTGGAACTCTCTTGCTTTTCCCATGATCCAGCAGATGTTGGCAATTTGATCTCTGGTTCCTCTGCCTTTTCCGAAACCAGCTTGAACATCTGGAAGTTCACAGTTCACACATTGCTGAAGCCTGGCTTGAAGAATTTTGAGCATTACTTTACTAGCATGTGAGATGAGTGCAATTGTGCAGTAGTTTGAGCATTCTTTGGCATTGCCTTTCTTTGGGATTGGAATGAAAACTGCCCTTTTCCAGTCCTGTGGCCACTGCTGAGTTTTTCAAATTTGCTGGCATATTGAGTGCAGCACTTTTACAGCATCATCTTTTAGGATTCGAAATAGCTCCACTGGAATTCCATCACTTCCACTAGCTTTGTTCATAGCGATGCTTTCTAAGGCCCACTTGACTTCACATTCCAGGATGTCTGGCTCTAGATGAGTGATCACACCATCATGATTATCTGGTTCATGAAGATCTTTTTTGTACAGTTCTTCTGTGTATTCTTGCCACCTCTTCTTAATATCTTCTGCTTCTGTTAGGTCCATAGCATTTCTGTCCTTTATTGAGCCCATCTTTGCATGAAATGTTCCCTTGGTATCTCTAATTTTCTTGAAGAGATCTCTAGTCTTTCCCATTCTGTTGTTTTCCTCTGTTTCTGTGCATTGATCACTGAGGAAGGCTCTCTTATCTCTTCTTGCTATTCTCTGGAACTCTGCATTCAGATGCTTATATCTTTCCTTTCCTTCTTTGCTTTTTGCCTCTCTTCTTTTCACAGCTCAACATTCAGAAAATAAAGATCATGGCATCTGGTCCCATCACTTCATGGGAAATAGATGGGGAAACAGTGGAAACAGTGTCAGACTTTATTTTTTGGGGCTCCAAAATCATTGCAGATGGTGACTGCAGCCATGAAATTAAAAGATGCTTACTCCTTGGAAGAAAAGTTATGACCAACCTAGATAGTATATTCAAAAGCAGAGACATTTCTTTGCCAACTAAGGTCTGTCTAGTCAAGGCTATGGTTTTTCCTGTGGTCATGTATGGATGTGAGAGTTGGATTGTGAAGAAGGCTGAGTGCCGAAGGATTGATGCTTTTGAACTGTGGTGTTGGAGAAGACTCTTGAGAGTCCCTTGGACTGCAAGGAGATGCAACCAGTCCATTCTGAAGGAGATCAGCCCTGGGATTTCTTTGGAAGGAATGATGCTAAAGCTGAAACTCCAGTACTTTGGCCACCTCATGTGAAGAGTTGACTCATTGGAAAAGACTCTGATGCTGGGAGGGATTGGGGGCAGGAGGAGAAGAGGACGACAGAGGATGAGATGCTAGATGACATCACTGACTCGATGGATGTGAGTCTGAGTGAACTCCAGGAGTTGGTGTTGGACAGGGAGGCCTGGCGTGCTGTGATTCATGGGGTTACAAAGAGCTGGACATGACTGAGTGACTGAACTGAACTGAACCAAGTTTCTCGTATCCAGTTAATATTTTCTCTCATCATCTTGATCCTCTTTCAGTGGGGCAACATCCTCTTGCATCTTGTCAAGATATTGAAAATACATCTTTTCAAACGTTTATTTGTATGTGGCTGTTTTCAGTTTGTCATGTATTTTCCTTAATTTCTCATATAAAACCCCTTTTATTTGAACTGCTGAAACTTGTCAAATATGTGGCGATTTTTCTTTAGTGAGAGATGTGTCTCTTTCTGAAGTATGGATAATTGTTGTGATTTCAGTCCCTGCAAAAAGAGACAGGCATTTCAAAGGTAGTAGGAGGAAGGGCTATGGTCTGGAGGTGAGTGAACCACACTCCTGGTGGTTCCACATGCTAGTGGGCTGAGGTCCGCCACTGCCCCTGAACCCCAGGGAGTCCCCTTGCATGGGGGGCTCTTCTCTGTTGAGATTGTGGGTGCTAGGGGCTCTGAGTCTGTCCTCTCCACCTTCTAGACTGTTTCTTAGTTTTTAATCTTTGTCATGGAAATTAGGGAGGAATGGGAGTTAAACATGAGGTCTCCCATAGACCACATCAAACTTATCAGCTTAAACAAGGAACCATTATTTGTCAATATTTATACAAAGACAAATGGATCAGTGAGCCATAACTTTTGCTTAAAGGCTATGCAATGCTACAGTTAGAACATGTACCAAAAAGCATAAATAACTCCTGTGTATTGCAAGTTCCATCGCTAACTTAGCTGTTGAAGATTTTCTGTTACTGTATTTTCTTCCTCATCTTTCTCCCTGTATGGGCTTCTCAGGGCTATTTCACAGTTCTTGGTCTTTTACAGCAAGATGAACTTTCGCTGTGGAATAGAGATGTTCATTATTTCCCTTACCCATTTTAATTCCCCATTAAACTCCAAAGTGTATAATGGTTTTTACTTTTTCTCTCTGTAGAGTGGAGCACTGCCTACAGCTTGTCTCTCTAGAGATGCTCCGGTTTTTTCCTCTGCTGTTTCTAAATAGTCTTTAATAAGGTGATATACGATGTCTATCTCCTACTGCTCCTAATTTGGGTTCTCATTTCATCTAAATAATTGATATAATCTGTCAATAAGAAAAGCCAGACCTATATATCTATCTAAGGTTCTGGTACTATCTATCTATTTTATTATTTTGAAAATATTCACAAAAATAAAACATAGATGCCATCCTCCCATTACTGTGCCATGGGCTGAGAAATTTTTTACACTGGGTCTTGCTTTCTAAGGAATTAACCCTGAGCTATTCCATTCAATTTCAACCCAGCAACATCTTTACTTTTTCAGGAAGTCCCACCATGATATTACTGCCTGATATAAATATGGTTGGTGGACTCACAAATCAGGGAATCATGGGACCTACTAGCTCTCTTCCCATACAAAAGTCAGGATTACTGAAACCTCCAAGAGGTAGACATCTCCAAGGGAAACTTTAAAAAAAATCATAGAAAGTGAGCATAAGAAGCGGAAATAAATTGGAATGGTAGTGCGGTTTCTTCCTCAAAGTTCAGTCTTGCTGAGTCTCATTTTCTTCATCTATGGAGTAAAGAAAATGATACCACCCAGCACAGGTCAGAGAAACATGTGTACCTGCTTGCTCAGTCATGTCTGACTCTTTGTGACTCCATGGACTTTAACCCGCCAGGCTCCTCTGTGCATAGGATTCTCCAGGCAAGAATACTGGAGTGGGTAGCCATTTCCTTCTTCTGGGGGTCTTCCCGACCTGGTATTGAAACTCTGTCTCCTGTGTTGTCAGGCAGATGCTTCACCACTGAGTCACATGGAAAGCATAGGCCAGAGAAGAGTCTCAGCTAAGTATCTGCCCAAATCCCCATCCTTCAGTAGTTCTCAGTTTTTTATCTTGTGCAAATAATTTACTGGAATCTACCTTACTACTTTTCACTGTGAAAATAATTTAAAAAAAAAAACTGTCTTTATGAGCACTTTTAATGTGTATCTGGTTCTGCTCTAAGCACTATACCTGTGTTGCTTACATTTATCCTCCTCACAATCCTAAGAAATTGGGGTGCCATTATTATCCCCATGGAAATAAATGAAGACCAATCAAATGAAAACAAACATTCAGTGCTTGCTGTAGGAAGGGAGTTGGCCCCCATCGCTTGCACCTGTCAGAGACTCTGGGCAGTCAGGGGAGTGGGAAAGCTATAAAAAGGGGGCAGGCTTCATGTCTGCTCTGATTAGAAGCTGTTGGCATGGAGATGCTGTAGGTAGGCTAACTAGAAGTGGGGCATCTTTTGTGATTTGTTTGAGGAGTATATTCAGCTTTCTCAGGTTGGTTGTGAGTTGAAAGGAAGGACAAAAATCTAGGGAAGCTGGCAGTCTTGGCCACATCCTGACATTTCTGAGCCAATTACTGTACAGGTGATGGTTGGGCTTCCTGGGCTGGTTGCTATAGAGGTAACGGGCCAGAGTTCTACTGTCATAGATAGTTTGACCATTGTTCATTTGCCTATTGTCTCATTCCTACATTGCAGATGAGGAAACAAAGGCACAGAGAACTTAAATGACTTGGCCAAGGTGTTGTAGCCAATAAAGGCAGATTTGGGATTTGGTGCAAAGCCAGGAATCAGGTCACCAGGCTCTACCCCACCTCTGCCCGCCACCTATCCCAGTCCCTCTCCTTGCCAGTGTGATCCAGAGCAATTTGCTTCATTCTCCTTGCTTCTCTTTCCTCATTTAACTAAAAAAACAAACAAACAAACAAAAACAAGCCAATTTCCTTGCAGGGTTTTGTGAGAATTCAAGGAGCTAATAGCTGTAAAATACCTGGTGTATGACAAATACTGGGAATATGTGTCTTACTTCTGAGAGAACGAGAATGAACTTCGTAAAAATAGATTAGTTTGCAAATAAGGTAGACCATTATTTACATTCCCCAATTTTTTTGTTTGTTTTTGACAAGGAGATTTGGAGAGTTTATTTGAAACACTTCAGGCTGCTTTACTCTGAAAGGAGTAAGCTTTATGGCTCCACACCCGCACTACTAATTTAATAAATTGTCTAAAAACTTACCCATCATTTCTGCAAATCCTTTCCATTGAAATTGTCACAGTTTAAAGTCATTTATGCTATTTTCCTTACTCTGGCAGTCCCCACAGAAGCATATGCTTTCTATTTACAGAGTTAAATCCAGAGACCATGAGCTGGTCTGATTAGTTAGAAATGACCAGAGTAGGATGCCCTCCCCAACACAACAGTGACTCTTCTTCATACTCTCAATAACTAGTTCATATCCCCCAAGCTTTCTTGGTGGTTCAGATGGTAAAGAAATCTGCCTGCAGTGTATGAAGTGTGGGTCTGATCCCTGGGTCCAGAAGATTCCCTGGAGAAGGGAATGGCTACCCACTCTAGTATTCTTGCCTAGAGAATCCCATGGACAGAGGAGCCTGACGGGCTACAGTCCATGGGGTCGCAAAGAATCAGACATGACTGAGTGGCTAACACTTTCACTTTTCATACTCTAATTTAAAGCATTTGGTCTTCATAGCTGGTTTATTTCAGGTCCAGAGAACAGTAATTTGCCCAGCTGCATTGCTGATTACCCAAGGGGCTGCCTGAGCTTCTTTGGGGAATGAATAGCCCAAATCAAAGCCTCTGAGAACCTTGGAGAATCAAAATGCAGAAACCTTGATATTTGCAAGCAAATAGTACTGAGCTCACAGGGAAAGAAAGCGCAGGGGAATAAAGGTTGGATGAGACTTAATGAGTTATTTACAGCAGAAACTTACCTGTGTCTGCACACTCTCTGTGTGACCTGAGTTGATCATAATCTTCTTGAAAACAGCACTCACCTCCCTGGGTTGCTATAATGTTTAAATGGAATAATAGATACAATGTGCCATAATAAACTCCACACACTCCAGGGGTAGCATGCTATTTTCCAACAGCTGTGTGACCAAATGGTACCAAGATTCCACAGGGTGATTCACCAGCATAATTCACAATCATAGGCATAGATTTGGCTAAACTTATAGTCAAAAGAGGGCTTCCCAGGCGGTGCTAGTGGTAAAGAACTGGCCTGCCAATGTAGGAGATATGAGTTTGATCCCTAGGTCAAGAAGATCCCCTGGAGGAGGGCACGGTAACTCACTCCAGTATTCATGCCTGGTGAACCCCATGGACAGAGGAGCCTAGCAGGCTATGGTCCATAGTGTCCCAAAGAGTCAGACATGACTAAAGTGACTTAGCACAGCACACATGTTGTCAGAAGACCCTTTGATTTTTCTGGAAAAGAAAAGTTCTTTAAACTAGGTCTTTCTTTAAGCTGGGTCCAGATACCCACTGTGAATGGGCAACCAGGATGAGGGCTCTGAGAGAATATTTGGGAGGAGAGGAGACTGACATTATTCCTGATGTGCTCTGACGTATTGGGAGGAGATTTAGAGAACCGACAGTCTGGGCAAAGACAAAGAAAACGACATTTAAAAACAAGCCTGCTATTCATTTTATAAACCAATAGTTGTGCATATTCCTATATGACTCATTTAGAATACTGTTTGTGTGATTATAATGCTAATATTAAATATTGAATTAATAAAACTTTTCATTCAAGTGTAATTGGGATTTGAGGAGAAATGTGTGTGTGTGTGAGAGAGAGACAGACAGACATACACGCACAGAGAGAGAGACGGGAGGAAGAGTGAAAAAGAACTTAATCTTTGTTTCCGTAGAAAGAAGTCAATTTATGCTGCCTAGCACTGAAAAATCACAAGTAGTGTTTAAAAAGTATGTAATTGAGGGGTGGTCCTAAGGTGGTGGAGGAATAAGATGGGGAGACCACTTTCTCCCTCACAAATTCATCAAAGGAACATTTGAACGCTAAGCAAATTCCACAAAACAACTTCTGAATGCTGACAGAAGACATCAGGCACCCAGAAAGGCAGTCCATTGTCTTCAAAAGGAGGTAGGGAAAAAATAAAAGATAAAAAGAGAGACAAAAGAGGGAGGGACAGAGATCCATCCTGGGAAGGGAGTCTTAAAAAGGAGAGGTTTCAAAACACCAGGAAACACTCTCACTGGCGAATCTGTGGCGAGCCTTGGAACCTCAGAGGGCAACATAACTGTGGAGAAAAATAAATAAATAATTTAAACTCACAGATTATGTGCCTAAGGCTACTCCCAGCAGAGAAGCAGTGTGGACACTTGCATCCACCACTAGCAAATGGGGGCTGGGCAGCGAGGCTCAGGCTGCATTGCTTAGGGTAAGGACCGGGCCTGAATGCCCTGAGGGCAATCTGGGGGACCTGACTTGAGATAGCAAACCAGACTGTGGGATAGCTATCCTGCAAAAAGCCCTGCAAAAAAAAAAAAAAGATATCCTTTTCATTATAGGGGACTGGAATGCAAAAGTAAGAAGTCAAGAAACACCTGGAATAACAGGCAAATTTGGCCTTGGAATACAGAATGAGCAGGGCAAAGGCTGGCAAGGGTTTTGTCAAGAGAACGCCCTGGTCATAGCAAACACCCTCTTTCAAGAATGCAAGAGAAGACTCTACACATGGACATCACCAGATGGTCAACACTGAAATCAGATTCATTATATTCATTCCAGCCAAAGATAGAGAAGCTCTATACAGTCAGCAAAAACAAAACCAGGAGCTGACTATGGCTCAGATCATGAACTCCTTATTGCCAAATTCAGACTGAAATTGAACAAAGTAGGGAAAACCACTAGACCATTTGGGTATGACCTAAATCAAATCCCTTATGATTATACAGTGGAAGTGAGAAATAGATTTAAGGGCCTAGATCTGATAGACAGAGTGCCTGATGAATTATGGAATAAGGTTCGTGACATTGTACAGGAGACAGGGATCAAGACCATCGCCATGGAAAAGAAATGCAAAAAAAGCAAAATGGCTGTCTGGGGAGGCCTTACAAATAGCTGTGAAAAGAAGAGAAGTGAAAAGCAAAGGAGAAAAGGAAAGATATAAGCTTCTGAATGCAGAGTTCCAAAGAATAGCAAGAGGAGATAAGAGAGTCTTCTTCAGCAATCAGTGCAGAGAAATAGAGGAAAACAATAGAATGGGAAAGACTAGGGATCTCTTCAAGAAAATCAGAGATACCAAGGGGATATTTCATGCAAAGATGGGCTTGATAAAGGACAGAAATGGTATGGATCTGACAGAAGCAGAAGATATTAAGAAGAGATGGCAAGAATACACAGAAGAACTGTACAAAAAAGATCTTCACGACTCAGATAACCACGATGGTGTGATCACGCACCTAGAGCCAGACATCCTGGAATGTGAAGTCAAGTGGGCCTTAGAAAGCATCACTATGAACAAAGCTAGTGGAGGTGATGGATTTCCAGTGGAGCTATTTCGAATCCCGAAAAAGGATACTGTGAAAGTGCTGCACTCAATATGCCAGCAAATTTGGAAAACTCAGCAGTGGCCACAGGACTGGAAAAGTTCAGTTTTCATTCCAGTCCCAAAGAAAGGCAATGCCAAAGAATGCTCAAACTACTGCACAGTTGCACTCATCTCACATGCTAGTAAAGTAATGCTCAAAATTCTCCAAGACAGGCTTCAGCAATACGTGAACCGTGAACTTCCTGATGTTCAAGCTGGTTTTAGAAAAGCAGAGGAACCAGAGATCAAATTGCCAACATCTGCTGGATCATGGGAAAAGCAAGAGAGTTCCAGAAAAACATCTATTTCTGCTTAATTGACTATGCCAAAGCCTTTGACTGTGTGGATCACAATAAACTGTGGAAAATTCTGAAAGAGATGGGAATACCAGACCACCTGTCCTGCCTCTTGAGAAACTTATATGCAGGTCAGGAAGCAACAGTTAGAACTGGTCATGGAACAACAGACTGGTTCCAAATAGGAAAAGGAGTATGTCAAGGCTGTATATTGTCACCCTGTTTATTTAACTTCTATGCAGAGTACATCATGAGAAACGCTGAACTGGAAGAAACACAAGCTGGAATCAGGATTGCTGGGAGAAATATCAATAACATCAGATATGCAGATGACACCACCCTTATGGCAGAAAGGGAAGAGGAACTAAAAAGCCTCTTGATGAAAGTGAGAGTGGAGAGTGGAAAAGTTGGCTTAAAGCTCAACATTCAGAAAAATAAGATCATGGCATCAGGTCCCATCACTTCATGGGAAATAAATGAGGAAAGAGTAGAAACAGTGTCAGACTATTTTTTTGGGCTCCAAAATCACTGCAGATGGTGATTGCAGCCATGAAATTAAAAGAAGCTTACTCCTTGGAAGAAAATTTATGGCCAACCTAGATAGTATATTCAAAAGCAGAGACATTACTTTGCCGACTAAGGTCCATCTAGTCAAGGCTATGGTTTTTCCTGTGGTCATGTATGGATGTGAAAGTTGGACTGTAAAGAAAGCTGAGCGCCGAAGAATTGATGCTTTTGAACTGTGGTGGTGGAGAAGACTCTTGAGAGTCCCTTGGACTGCGAGGAGATCCAACCAGTCCATTCTAAAGGAGATCAGTCCTGGATGTTCTTTGGAAGGAATGATGCTAAAGCTGAAACTCCAGTACTTTGGCCACCTCATGTGAAGAGTTGACTCATTGAGGGCAGGAGGAGAAGGGAACAACAGAGGATGAGATGGCTGGATGGCATCACAGACTCGATGGACGTGAGTCTGAGTGAACTCCGGGAGTTGGTGATGAACAGGGAGGCCTTGCGTACTGCGATTCATGGGGTCACAAAGAGTTGGACATGACTGAGCGACTGAACTGAACTGAAGGAAACAAAAGACATATATATAGAAAACTATGAAACACTGGTGAAAGAAATCAAAGAGGACACAAATAGATGGAGAAATATACCGTGTTCATAGATCAGATAAATCAATATAGTGAAAATGAGTATACTATCCAAAGCAACCTATTGATTCAGTGCAATCCCTATCAAGCTGCTGCTTCTGCTGCTGCTGCTAAATCGCTTCAGTCATGTCCAACTCTGTGTGACCTCATAGACGGCCGCCCACCAGGCTCTGCGGTCCCTGGGATTCTCAGGCAAGAGTACTGGAGTGGGTTGCCATTTCCTTCTCCAATGCATGAAAGTGAAAAGTGAAAAGTGAAAATGAAGTTGCTCAGTTGTGTCTGACTCTTAGCAACCCCATGGACTGCAGCCCACCAGGCTCCTCCGTCCATGAGATTTTCCAGGCAAGAGTACTGGAGTCTGGTGCCATTGCCTTCTCCCCCTATCAAGCTACCAATGATATTTTTCACAGAACTAGATCAAATAATTTCACAATTTGTATGGAAATACAAAAAACCTCGCATAGCTAAAGCAATCTTGAGAAAGAAGAATGGAACTGGAGAAATCAACCTGCCTGACTTCAGATTATACTACAAAGCCACAGTCATCAAGACTGTATGGTACTGGCACAAAGATAGAAATATAGATCAATGGAACAAAAGAGAAAGCCCAGAGATAAATCCATGCACCTATGGTCACCTTATTTTTGACAAAGGAGGCAAAAATATAGAATGGAGAAAAGACAATCTCTTTAACAAGTGGTGCTGGGAAAACTGGTCAATGTCTTGTAAAAAAATGAAACTAGAACACTTTGTAACACCATACACAAAAATAAACTCAAAATGTATTAAAGATCTAAATGTAAGGCCAGAAACTATAAAACTCTTAGAGGAAGACATAGGTAAAACACTCTCCGACATAATTCACAGCAGGATCCTCTATGACCCACCTCCCAGAATATTGGAAATAAAAGCAAAAATAAACAAATGGGACCTAATTAAAATTAAAAGCTTTTGCACAACAAAGGAAACTATAAGCAAGGTGAAAAGACCAGCCTTCAGAATGGGAGAAAATAATAGCGAACAAAGCAACTGACAAATAATTAATGTCAAAAATATATAAGCAACTCTTGCAGCTCAATTCCAGAAAAATATACGACCTAATAAAAAAAATGGGCCAAAGAACTAAATAGACATTTCTCCAAAGAAGACATCCAGATGGCTAACAAACACATGAAAAGATGCTCAACATCACTCATTATCAGAGAAATGCAAATCAAAACCACAATGAGGTACCATTTCATGCCAGTCAGAATGGCTGCAATCCAAAAGTCTAGAAGCACTAAATGCTGGAGAGGGTGTGGAAAAAAGGGAACCCTCTTACACTGTTGGTGGGAATGCAAACTAGTACAGCCACTATGGAGAACAGTGTGGAGATTCCTTAAAAAACTGGAAATAGAACTGCCATACGACCCAGCAATCCCACTGCTGGGCATACACACCGAGGAAACCAGAATTGAAAGAGACACATGTACCCCCAATGTTCATCATAGCACTTTATAATAGCCAGGACATGGAAGTAACCTAGATGTCCATCAGCAGATGAATGGATAAGAAAGCTGTGGTACATATACACAATGGAGGATTACTCAGCCATTAAAAAGAATACATTTGAATCAGTTCTAATGAGGTGGATGAAACTGGAGCCTATCATACAGAGTGAAGTAAGCCAGAAAGAAGAACACCAATACAGTATACTAACACATATATATAGAATTTAGAAAGATGGTAACGATAACCCTGTATGGGGGACAGTGAAAGAGACACAGATGTATAGAATAGTCTTTTGGACTCTGTGGGAGAGGGAGAGGGTGGGATGGTTTGGGAGAATGGCATTGAAACATGTATATTATCATCTGTGAAATGGATCACCAGTCCAGGCTCGATGCATGATACAGGGTACTCGGGGCTGGTGCACTGGGATGACCCAGAGGGATGGGATGGGGAAGGAAGCGGGAGGGGGGTTCACAATGGGGAACACATGTGCACCCATGGCAGATTCATGTCAGTGTGGCAAAACCAATACAATATTGTAAAGTAATTAGCCTCAAAAAAAAAAGTATGTAATTTATTAATGGTGGTAGTGGTAGTTAGTCACTAAGTCACGTCCAACTCCTGTGACTCCATGGACTATAGCCCACCAGGCTTCTCTGTCCATGGGATTTTCCAGGCAAGAAAAGTGGATTGAGTTGCTATTTCCTTCTCCAAAGTATCTATCCAATCCAGGGAACAAACTCACATCTCCTGTATTGCAGGAAGATTGTTTACTGCTGAGCCACAAGGGAAGTCCAATTTATTGATAAATGAGTTTAAAAAAAAGTAGGAGTTAAAAAAGTTGCAGAAGGTGGTCTCCCAGAAATAAAAATTTGAGATTGTGGGCGATGACTGTGGGATTGTTTTGGTTTGGTTTGATTTTGCTCTCTCTAACTCCATATGCATACATATTTAACCTTGATAAAAAATAAAAACTAAGTTATAAAAATTATGGTATTTGATCTGGAGAAAATCAATGACAATTTTCTTCTTTTCCTTGGTAATTTGTTGTTCTGAATGGATTCCAAGACTGAGTAAGGGAGACAAATTTTTTCTGCATGTGACCATACAAGTATATTGTGTGTGTTTGTGTGTGCATATGTGCATGTGCACACACATGTGCATATGTGTGTTCATGGGCATATAACATGCTTGTTCACTTACATTTGCTGAAATGAAGGGATATACATTCATACATATTAATGCAGCCTGGCTTGTAAGAAGCAAGAGAGTAAATAATGTGATGCTTATTAAAAAAGATAAGAAGCAATCTAAAATAATGGAATTCATAAAAGGAGCCATAAGCAAAGATTAAATTTTAAAAATTCTAACTGAACAATTCTTTAGAATGTAACAGCATTGCTTAGATTAAATAATTGAGGTTATGGAAACAAATAATGGTTTACTTTGCATTTATTTTCTATAAATAGATCTAATGATTATCACTGTTAAGAATGATCTATTATTCATTATAAAACTTATAAACAGAATTAACAAGTTCTTATCAGTTTCTAGAACAAATCAAAGAAAAAAGCACTGAAGGAAATAAATATTTAAATGCCATCTGATATTTTTAAAGAGAAAATTTGTATTCAAAATGTATAAATTTGGTTGATTAAAAATTAACAGGAGTCTTATAAAGACTTGTGCAGTAGTGTGGTATTGGAGACTGCTGCACACTCCCAGAAAGAAATAAGTTGTCAAGATAGAATTCTGGAAGGGAAAGTGTGCACTTGATTTGAACCCTAGGTACCATGCAGCCCTAGAACTTTCTAGCTCAGGTAGCATGGAGATGATCAACGATGAACCCACCCCATTAACAAAAACCACATATAGTTGACATATATGTACACATATGTATATATAATTAATTATGCAAAAGTACACACAGAACTCTGATGTTAATTCCTGGCTACTTTTCTCTCTGAGAAAGTAATACAGCCATCCTTGGCCAGTTCTTTTCCTGGGTGTTACACATTGTACTTGACTCATAAAGGAGATGACCAATTGTTCTCCTTTGTTGTAATACTTAGAGTCTTAGCATTTGACTGTGTTTCCTACAGATATTAATATCATGGTTACATTATGAATCTTCATCACTGATTTCTAGAATGGGGATCGCTTGCTTTTCCTCACTTGGCTGATGCTGTGGGTATAGATTCTGTGATTATCTGTTCTGGCTGTTACACCCCATGCTCTCAGCTCTGATGACCATGTGCTTGGCATACTGTAACAAGATGAAGAATGCTTTAAATTCCTTTAGGAGGGAAAAATCATTTCTGGCTTAGAGCTGGAGATGAAATCGTTCCTTTTTTGTAAAGAAACACAGGCACTGAGATATTTTCTATGCAGGACAATTACACCCTCCCAGGAGCAGAGATTCAATGTGACACTGCTCAAACGTTTCACACTTGGTATCATCCAACTTGCAGGGAATATTTAACTTGTTCTTTTTTCCCCTCTCCAAGCTGGAGAGATGATTGTACAATGTCAGTAGTTTCCAGTTTCTCCAAGGTATGCATTCACATTGGTTTTTATTAATTCTCCTGTCCCCATATTCTGATAACAAAACTCCCTTTACAGTTGAGAACCCATTCCATGAGATTTATGAAACTGACTTCTCTGTCTTACTGCCCCTACAGGGAAAGGGAAAAGATGTATATTAGGCATTTAGGGAGTAGAAAGAGAGGGAAAGCCAGTGTGGTAGGAAATTCCATCTTTAGGACTTCACCCAAGTAAGAAGTTACAGGGACAGGCAGCATCTCATTTGCTCCCAAGACCTTGGTCTTAGCACACGTGAATTCTGATATGACTGTTTTAATGACTCTTTATTACTCTCTATTATTATTTTTGCCTGCCCTGTTTCCAAACGTGTTTGATGATCAGGCTCATCTGAAGAACTTTCAAGTAAAGAAGATGAACAAAATGAATCCAAATCTTCTGCAAAGAGATCTAGGCAATGAGTATTTTTCAGAAGCTGCCCAGGAGTTTCTTAGCAGGAGCCAACTTTGGAATTCACTGACCTGCATAGGCAGTGTCACCCATTAATTAAACCATGAATTAAATGACCAAATTTCTGATTGCTGCAGAAAGTGGACAGGATGATGTGACATTTTACAGCATCCATGTGTGTTCCTGCCACAGGGAGGGCCTGTCTTCAGATCACATCAGGGAGAGCAGAATGAATTCCACTTCCCACTCTGTGGAGGAGGCTAAACCTAGGACAAACTGAGCAGAGAGGCTATATCTTCCAACAGAATGTAGTTTAAGATAAAAGTCATTTAATTAATGGATGACACTGCTTATGCAGGTCAGTGAATTCCAACATTAGTGGCTAATGCTTTCCAGGCTGTATTGGAGAAAAGTAAAATCTCTATCATTGAAAGTGTGCATAATTAAGGTGATCAGTGAACTAGTTCGTAAATTGAGGATGCAGGACTTTGCTTCAAAGCAGGCATCTGATCTCAAGGCAAATGATCCTGGAGTAAGAATAGAACAAGACCCACTACAGATGGCCAGCAGATCTTAGACTATCCGGACAGAAGAGGAAGCCAGACCAGAATGGAGAAAACTCTTTGCCATATGGGTAGCCAGCTTCCAAGATGGTTTTCAATGACCCCTGTTTTCTGATATTTATACCCTGGGGGAGTCCCTCTCACATTGAACAGGGTTTATTTTTTATGAGTCTAGGTTGTGAAAGGCTACAGCTTCTATCTTGGGCACTCTTCTCCTCTGCCTATGCTCGTTCTCTCTCCTGGTCTATTTGCTCCAAGGGGAGCAGGTTGTGGGTAGTTCTCTGGAGAGACCCTTATGGGGAGGAACTGATATCTTCTGCTAAGAACTGTGTGACTGGTCTTGGAGGTGGATCCTTGATCCTCAGTCAGTTCTTCAAAGACTGTAGCCCCAAATGACACCTGGGATGTAATGTAACCTCATGTGAGACCTTGAACAGGAACCACCTAGCTAAGCCACTCTCCAATTCCTGACCCTTAGAAACTATAAGATATTGAAACTATTTGTTTCAAAGCAATAGATAACTGATAAGCAAGCCAGCTCCACAATGAGAAGGGTCTGTAAACTTCTTGTCAGAAAACGCTGTCTATTCTTGAAGCTTGTAATTTGCTGATTCTTTAGTCAATTTAAAGTGCATAGTTTATATTCTAGAATGTTGGCCAGTAATTCTTGACTAATCTTTTTGTCACTATGATTCACTTATTCGGTAAGCATTTAATCACCTACAATACCAGATCTTATTTCGGGCTCCATGAATAAAACACGAACAAGACTGACAAAGACCTTACCCTCACACAGTTAATTTTATTGATGACCATAAAAAGTAAACACATAACTTAAAAGGTATTTTCATGTAGTGATAATTTTCATGAAGAAATAAACATATGCACACACACACACACATGTAGGTTCTTGGTGGCTCAAATAGAATTCAGTAAAGAATCCATCTGCCAACGTAGAAAACATGGGTTCAATTCCTGAGTTGAGAAGATCCCCTAGAGAAGGAAATGGCAACCACTGTTGCCTGGGAAATCCCATGGACAGAGGAGCCTGGTGGGCTACAGTCCATGGGGTCACAAAGAGTCAAACACGACTTGAGTGACTACCACTTACTATATATATATATATATATATATATATATATGCACAAATGAAAAAACTATATATGTATATAGTTGTTGCTGTTGTTTAATTACTGAATCATGTTCGCCAGGCTGCTCTGTCCATGGAGTTCTCCAGTCAAGGCTACTGGAGGGGTTGCCATTCCCTTCTCCAGGGGATCTTCCTGACCCAGGGATGAAACTCAGTTCTCCTGCACTGCAGGCAGATTCTTTACCATCTGAGCCATCAGGAAAGCCCTATGTCTATATCTATATCTATCTATCTCTCTGTCCATGTATCCG
Organism: Ovis canadensis; assembly: GCF_042477335.2. Classification (NCBI taxonomy): domain Eukaryota; kingdom Metazoa; phylum Chordata; class Mammalia; order Artiodactyla; family Bovidae; genus Ovis; species Ovis canadensis. Next base: position 75,384,290 of record NC_091248.1, on the reverse strand, counting down.
AATCACTTTGCTGCACACTTGAAATTACAAAATTGTAAATCATCTATGCTTCAATTAAAAAATAAATTAAAAATTTAAACAAAGAAATAAACATGTGAGCTGAATGAGAGTAGATGCAGAGCCACGGTGAGACAACATCTCTTGATCAGGGGGTTGGGGAAGGTCTCTCTAAGGAATGGAATTTGAGCGGAAATCTAAGGATGAAAAAGAGTGAGTTAGGAAGGGCCTGAGAAGAGAAAACCAGGCAGAAAAGAGCAAAAGCAGGGCCCTACAAGTGGCAAATGGGACTGTGAAGGAATACCATTCTTACAGGGTCTTTCCTACCTGCTAAGGATTCCTAGATGTTGGTACCCAGGTGAGCAGATTTCCCTTCAGCAGGTTGCTAATTTACAGCATCCAGGTGCTTGCCTTGGCACATTGCTAATCATCATTTTTCTTCCCTCCAGCATCCTTGGTGCCCTTTCTGAAGAGTGAGAAGAAATACTCTTGTAGATAGCTTTATTGGAATCTTGTTTCACAGACCAGAAAAAAGAGGCTATTGTCCACTTCACTAGACAGTGAAACTCCTTGCTCTTCACACATAGTAGTTTTTAATAAGCATTTTTTATATTCTTAGTTCATTATCTATCTGTGTCTCCCAACTCTGAAAGAATTGAGAGTTTTGGAGACAAGAGCAAGTCATTCTCATACCCAAGTCTCTGGGGAAGCAATCTCATGTCTTAGCACTCCAACCTGCCATGTGAATGAAGGAGTGCCACTGGGGCAGGCGCATATCACTCTGAGCCCTGCCTCTCATTCCCTTGCTGTTGCTAATCCTCCCCTCAGTCCCATTTTGTGAGTCTTTCCATGCTTCTTAACAAAGCTTCCCATCTTTAGGACATGAGTCTGAGTGAACTCCGGGAGTTGGTGATGGACAGGGAGGCCTGGCGTGCTGCGATTCATGGGGTTGTAAAGAGTCAGACACGACTGAGCAACTGAACTGAACTGAACTGATATGCCACGACACAAATGAATCTCACAAAAATAGAGTTGAGTGAAAGAAACAAGACACAAAAGACAATGTAGTATAGGATTTCACTTGTATAAATTTCAGAAACAGGCAAAACTCATTTGCAGAGTTAGAAATCAAGATAATGGCTGTATTTGGAGGGTGACAAGGGGCTGGAAAGGGGCTCATGGGGCTTTTGGGGTTCTGGTAATGTTCTGTTTCACAATCTGAATGCTGGTTACTCATTTGATAAAGATTGATCGAAGTGCACAATAAATATTACTGTAATCTTTCCCAGGTGTATTCCATAATAAATTAAAAGTTAACATGAAAAACCCTCCATAGATGAATGGACAACCAAACTGTGGTGGATTCATGCAATGGAATACTATTCAGTCATAAAAAGAAATGAAATTCTGAAACATGCTGCAACAGGGATGAGCCTTGGAAATATTCTGCTAAGCGAAAGAAGCCAGTCACAAAAGGCCACATGCTGTGTATTTCTATTTGTATCAAATGTCCAGAATGAGCAAATCCATACAGACTGGAATGGAAGCAGATTAGTGGTTGCTATGGGCTGGAGGCAGGACAAGTGGGGAGTGGCTGATGATGGGTATGGAATCTTTCTGTGGAGCACTGAAAATATTCTAGCCTTAGATAATGGTATTGCACAACTTTGTGAATATACTAAAAATTACTGAATTGTACACCTAAAAAAAAAAAAAAGAATCTGGGCTTTCCTGGTGGTCCACTGGCTGAGAATCCACCTTGCAATGCAGCAGACACCAGTTCAATCCCTGATCCGGGAAGATCTCACACACTGCAGAGCCACTAAGCCCATGGTCCATAAGTACTGAGCCCACCTACTGCAACTACTGAAACCCCTGTTCCTAGAGCCTGTGCTCTGTAACAAGAGAAGCCAGCACAGTGAGAAGCCTGCACACTGCAGTTAGAGAGTAGCTCGCACTGCTAGAGACAGCCCACTTGCAGCCATGAAGACCCAGGACAGCCAAATATAAATAAAAATTTTTTTAAAAAGAATCTTACCATATGTGAAGTATATCTCAATTTTTATAAATCCTCTGGAGTATTGGCTTTTCTACAACCATTAAGACACGTAGGTCCTTTAAGTTATTGATTATCTGACACAATTTGTCCAGCTCTTTCAAACTGTAGATTCTACATTAGTTTGACTATCCTGGGTCTGGAATCTTAAATTTTTATTTTACATAGAGTGTGGTATTGTCATTGAAAGCTTTGTGGATCACCAAACTGTTTTAAATATTCAAAGCTAAACCAGTAGATTGAGGGGAGTCAAGTGTTATGTACAGTGACAAGCACTACAGCTCTGCTCTGCTCTCTTTTTCTTGGCTGTGCTGGGTCTTCATTGTGGCTCTCGGGCTCAGGAGTATGTGGGCTCAGTCGTTGAAGCACATGGGTTTATTTCCTCCATGGCATGTGGGATCTTAGTTCCCCAACCAGGGATTGAACCCACATCCCCTGCAATGGAAGTCAGATTCTTAACCACTGGATTGTCAGGGAAGTCCTTGCTCTTTCTAATAATTTGTATTAATATGCCCATAAACATATGTGTTACAGAATGTGCGTGTGTGTGCTAAGTCACTTCAGTCATGTCCGACTCTTTGTGACCCTATGGACTACAGCCCTCCAGGCTCCTCTGTCCATGGGATTCTACAGGCAAGAATACTGGAATGGGTTGCCATTTCCTTCTCCAGGGGATCCTCCAGAGCCAGGAATCGAACCCTCATCTCCTGAGGCTCCTGCATTGGCAGGCAGGTTCTTTACCACTAAGCCATCGGGAAAGCCTGTGTTACAGAATGTTTTTTCTATGATAGATTATCCAGTGGGAAAAAGCTAACACTTGTCTAACTGAATAGACATACCTTAAGATTCTCAAATTTGTTCATACTCTTTGACCTAGTAATCCTACTTCTAGGAGTCTGTCCTACAGAGAGAATTAGAGATGTTTATTCATATTAAATGCCCAAACAATAAGGAAAGAGCAAAGAGGGGTGGAGGCAGGGCCTTCCAACACCCAAGAACAATTCTGGGCACAGAGTCTGAGGGAGTCAACCTGCTCCCCAACTCCCCCCCGCCCACACACACCCCCACATGTTCCCTGGAGTTAGAGGAATGTTGATAATAGAATTTCACAGATACTGAGGGAGACATGCCGAAGTCACTAATCCAAGCAGCCCACCAAGTATGTGACAGCATTTCCTGTCTCCTTTTCTCTTGCCCGCCTCAGTCTTCTAGCTACTCTTATCCCATTTGCTCAGGGCCTGACCCTGGCTAACATCCCTAAAGACAATATTGACAAGCTTTTGGCCTTGACCAATTAAAGTCAGCCGGCTAGCTCTGATCCGGAAATCCCTCTTGAAGTGGCATGGAGCTGTGTAAATAAATATTTGGAAACAGGACAATGAAAGTAGTTGGAGTGTTAAAACAAGGACATCTTCACTCATTCGCACCAATGCATTCTCTGCCAAATGTTTGATCTCCGTGCTGTAGACACATAGAAGCTAAGTGAAAGGAGTGGAAGGAAGAGAAACTAGCAACTTCACCCCTCTTTGTTTAGATTCCAGTTCTTTGAAGAGGAACACGGCAGGGCCAGAGCAGGTGAATTTCCTACAGCCGTGCTCCATGGAATTCCACCATCTGTCTTAATGTAGCAGGAGACGGTGTCCGTATTTTAGAGGCTATGTACTTGTAACTTGTTCTATTTTCTATCTTAAAGTCAAAAGAGATCTAGACAGCATAGGAAAACATCCAAAGGAGTGTGTAATAACTTTAAAAATTATTTAAATTATTTAAATTTAAAATTAATTATTTAATTATTGTTATAAATGTAGCAAATGTTTATTATTTTAAAAATTATATTTGCCCCACCATTCTGTCTCTCTCCTCAGAAGTAACAATGATTCATAATAACTTCAGTGGCTTTGTATGTATCTATTATGCAGATACAGATGGATAAATTTTAGTACAATAAAGCACTTGTTCTCAAACTTTAATGTAAGTGATTATCTGAGAAACCTGTTAAAAATGGAAATGGGGCCTAGGTTGTTTTACAAAAACCTCAAAGATATTGATGCAAGTGGTCTGCAGAGCAGACCATTGAAATCTCTCTAGTCTTTTACTCTTTGAGTTCTTTGGAGTCAAAGATTATCAATCCCATGCCTCCTTGTAATGTGGTGGAGAGACACATCATTCCAACTCTTCAGATGTGTATCTGCAGAAGCAGCTTTCTTGACTGGGAAGGGATTTCATTTTATAAGGAAAGAGGGTGTGTGTGTGTGTGTGTGTGTGTGTGTGTGTGCAAGCATGGGTGCATTTGCACATCTAACTTACTTTAGAATTGTTTCAGAATTCACTTAGAAAAACCTATATGGCAAAATTTTGCAAGGGCAGACAGAAAGGAGGTAGGGTATATGGTTAGAACGGAGAACATTTCCTGTGTTTTTCACAGGAAATAGGGGAATTCTTTCCAGGACCTTAAGGCAACAACGAGGAAAACAACAACAAACAGCAGGAGCAATGACAGACAATGTTAAGAATAAATGAAAGAGAAATTAAAAAGAGAAAACCTAGTAAGAAAATGACTGTAAGAGATGGGCTAAAAATTTAAGGTAGAAAATTTGAAAATGAATAAAAGAAAAAATTTCTTTATGAATCAATAAAATGATTAAAGTAAAAATTCAAACGTACAAAGGGAAGGTTTGGAGATAAAAATTTAAACAATTGAAAATAAAATCTTCTGCTCAAAAGCTGAAATGAAAGTCAAAACAAATCCAAGTTTATATAATGTAATGTAAAGTACAATGTTAAAATTAAAAACAAGTAAGAATAATAAAAGGGGACACTCTGAGCTCAGAAGGTTAAATGTTGAATGGGAAAGCAATTAAATAAGACTTGCTGTTGTTGTTTACTTGCTAAGTTGTATCTGACTCTTTTGGGACCCTGTGGACTGACTGTAGCCTGCCAGGCTCCTCTGCTCATGGGATTTTCCAGGCAAGAATACTGGGTTGCCATTTCCTTCTCCAGGGGATCTTCCCTGGAGATGACATCCCCAAAATGACATGAGGAAAAGCCATTTTCAAGTTGAGATATTAAAAGTAACAATAGTAATGTGAAAAGTGCAAAACATAAGCAAACAAGTAATTTGCTGCTAGGGCCGACTGTGGACTCTTCTAGGCCTCAAAGTGAAAGTGAAAGTCACTCAGCCGTGTACCACTCATTGTGATCCCAAGGACTATACTGACCAAGGAACTGTCCAGGCCAGAATATCAGAGTGGGTAGTCTTTCCCTTCTCCAGGGGGTCTTCTCAACCCAGGGATTGAACCCAGGTCTCCCACATTGCTGGCAGATTCTTTACCAGCTGAGCTATGGGGGAAGCCAGGTAGGAGTCTTTCAGCACTGAGAGTGAGGGTCTGCCTCACTGAGCTTTGGAGACTAGATCTGCAGCCCAGTCACTGTTTCAGAACTTGAAGACCAAGTCCCTCTTGTCAAGGTCAAGTTTTGGTGGGTCTGCGCCTTCAAGGAAGAAACCAGTAGCCTCCTTCCTCTCCTATCTCCCCCACCACTAAAAATCTTTATTTAAGACCATGGCTTGTCATTTTCTTTCAGGTCACCTTCCCTGATTTGTGCAGACAATGGAGCAGGGGGCCAGCTTGTTCAAGCAGTTGAGATTGTGGCAATCTTCTCTCCTGGCACAGGTCCTGGGGTGGCCCTGGGTTTTCGAACCTCCAGGACCTAAATTGAGATTGAGTCACCCATCTTGCCCCAAATGTGTTCCTCCCAGTCCAAGTTCACTCTGGTGTTTAATGTGTAACCATTGCCCTGATCAGTGAAGCAAGCCACTTCAATCACTCTGGACTGCTTCCTTGTGTTCACCCCTGCAAACAATGGGTCTCCGAGTGCTGCCTCTTTTATCTCTCACATCTCTGTTCTATCTTCATCATGTATGCACTTTACAAACCTTCATTGTAACTGAAACGGGTGTGAAGAGATAAGCAAGGGTTTTGTGTTTTTTGTTTTGGAGCTGGGAGTTCATGAAAACAGTAGCTTGCAGAGATGTATACCATCTCAAAGGTGAGGGTAAAGAGAGCTGGGAAAACTGAGCATCACAGAAAAGATTGGTTAGCACTGGACCCAGGCAGATGTGCAGACGCCAGAATTAATTCCACAGCACTGGCTCTGCTCAGTGCCACCCTACTTGGCACGCTTTTCTGAACACGGTGTCATCTTAAGCAGCAGAGGTGGACAGTCAGCTTCTCCATTGATTGAATACAGTCTAGAAAGATAGTCTTCAGAGTTCCTGTCTTGCTTAACATTTGTTTTATTCAAAGGAAGACAAAAAGCTCTGAGAGACAACAGAACGCCTGGGGCCAAGAGGCTTTTTAGTAATTCTTATCAATCCCTCTGGCTTTCCAGGTGTGGTGGCTCAGCAGTAAAGAATCCACCTGCCAACGCAGGAGATGTGGGTTTAAGCTCTGGGTTGGGAATATCCCCTGGAGAAGGAAATGGCAACTCACTCCAGTATCCTTGCCTGGGTAATCCTGTGGACAGAAGGAGCCTGGTGAACTACCATCCTTGGGGTCTCAAAGAGTTGGATACGACTTAGCAACTAAACAACAACAGTCAGTCTCTTACCTTTATCTCCCACAATAGAGCAGAGGCAGCACAAATCACATATTACTGCTTTTAATGCAGGAGGCTTCAAGTCAAGGGGCTGCAGGACACGGCCCAGAGCCTTTTCTCTTACTAACCTGATTAGATACTCAATCTTCCGATGTTCTCTGAATCAGGCCAATGCTTATACACCACTGCACTTCTGGGCTCCCAAGAGAAGCTCTGGACTTAGCTCACATCAAAGCACTTCGAGTTTAAGATGCTGTGAACTGATAGTATCTGGAGAGGGTTACAGAGGTGGGAGACGAATATGTGGTTGCAGAAACTTCTGGCAACAAATTCTGACACGGACATCTTTAGGAAAACACTGCCTCTTGTTTGAAAAGCAGCTCCAAGTGGATGTCATGCTGACAATAATCAGATTTAAAATTAGCCTTAACATGCCTTCATCAAGGAGGCTTAATTGCAGGGCCCAATCAGTAGACAAAATAACTGCGATGGCAATTTTGTTGACAAAGTAATTCTAAACAAACCATTTCAGAATGAGCAAAATCTTCTCTTTGGAATCACTTACTTTTTGAAGTCACTCAAGACTTCCTCCCTTCAGGCCCATCTCATGCTCCAGGTTTTTTTATTTTAAATGTACAAATTCTGAATTTGCATTATTTCCTTTCTCCTAACTCTAGGAATTCTTATTTTTTGGCTGAATATAGAACTGTGGTGTAGGGAGCACTCTATTCACCTGCTCTGTGGTCCTGGGCAAGTTGCTTATCCTGAGTCTCAGTCTTCTCACCTGTAAAGCGGGGGAAGAATGCTTACCTGAAAGACTGTCAAGAGGTTTAAAATAAATGAAGTGTGTAAATCCATTTTTATTTCCTTTCTCTTTCCCAACCCAAATGGCTCTGGGTGTGCTCAGCCTAATGTCCCTAGGGACATTGCTGCTGGAAATTTTAAATCATTTGAAAATAGAATTAGTTTGATGTCAGCAGCAGCAGAATATTCCCCTGTCCTCAACCCCTATATCTACTTTAGTGATTCTCAACCAGGGAGAATCTCAATTTTTGGCCCACCCAAGGGACATTTGGCAATATCTGGAGACATTTTTGGTTGTTGCAACTTGCCAGGGGCGGGGGAGAAGTGCTACTAGAATTTAATGAGTCCAGGGAAGCTGCTAAACATCCTACAAAATATGGGGCAGCCCCACATAACAAAGGATTAACTTGCCCTAAAAATCAGTAGTGCCCAGGTTGAAAACTTGAACCTAGAGGATATACTCTTATTTTCAAGAGTATATACTCTTGGTACATACTCTTATTTGTGAGTTCCCTGAATGTAAGGCATGTGCCTTATACATCGTTCTTTCTCATAGAGAAGGTTTGAAAGACTGTTGGGAAAAATACTCCAGTGGGATTGTTCTTATTGTTGAATGTCGGGGGAAGATCTCAATTCAGCAAGACTTTTCCTGTATTTCTTTCCTCTTTCGTGAAGTTGGGCTCTGTTAGCTTTTCTCTAACATCCTACATTGTCTCATTTCCTTTTGATTTTTTGACTTCTACCCGTTTGATATACAGGATTTGCTTGAATTCATTATCCTTCTCCTCTGTTCATACTGGATGCTGAGAAGCGTGGAAGCATCCATATAGGAAACTTAGGAGAGATATTCTGGTGTGTGAAGTTGAGGATGCCCAGATCGACCAGGGGAGTGACCATATGAAATGAGATGCCAAATATTAAAAGAAGCTAAGTAGAATCACTAGATGAGACCTCAAGGAAACCTGGCTACACTAAGGATGCAATTGTATGGATAGACTTATTTTCCCTAGCTGATTCCATTTGGTTGACTACACAAACACTTATAGATGTGTGGAATTACACAGTATCTGTTTATCTATTAACTATCATTTACCTGTCTAATATATGGATAAATGCCTGGAAGGGGCATATATTGAAATATTAATGCTGGTTATCTTGATTAGAACTCATATTTTCCCCCTATATACATGTTCCTGAATATTCTAGATTTTTTGTGAGTATTTGATAAATTGAAAAATAATAGACATAGTTTCAGAAGAATTTGAAGAGTTGTTTTCAACATGTCTGCCTGAACTTTGTATGCTGAGGATTTCTCCTCCTCTGTAAATTTCAAGTTAGATGTTGGCAAGCTGCTGCTAAGAGATAAATTGCTCTCCCACCGCCCCAGCTGAGAGTCATGTCTGGGTAACAGCTGCTTTGATAATGACTTTATTTTGTGATGGATGAATTCTTGGTTGCTTTACAGATGTTGAAATGACTTGGGCCAACAAAATTGCACGTATGCCTGTTCATTTCTCCTCACTCCTCTCACAGTGGGTGTGGGAAACAGATAGCCCATTACAGGACAGAAGGGGTGGTGTGACCTGGCCTTCCTCTCCAGAGGCAAGCATCAGTCTTGGGCACTTGCTCTTGGAGAGCTGCATGAAGCTGGCAAAATTATGCACCAACGCAGCGGTATTGCCCCACAGTAGGCTCTGCTGGGGTACAAAACGCCACTCCCATCCTTCTCTTACTCCCTCTTCCATTTTGCGTTCTGCAGTGATAGAAGATTGCTCTTTTCCAAATGTAAACAGAAAAATGCAAAATCCAGTCTTGAGAAAAAATGGTCTCACTTCCGACCTTGCTCTCGTTGGTTCTGCCTAACTCCTAAGTATGTTGACTTAATTTCCATTTTTAGCTTTCTTTCTGCTGGTTGGGCCACTGATCCTGGTTGTCCAGGTAACATCCAGGGTCTGGTCCATTTGTTCAACATCCACCACTACCACACAGGAAAGTGGAGGTAAGATCTAAATGGTGGAAATGAGACAGTAGCAATTCACGTGGGAAAAGCGCAAATGATATAATAGAAGGATCCACATGGTCATCAGCTAGCCTAGAAAGAGGAGTGGAGTGTGGCTTGATTCAAACTCAAGCTAGAAAGGATTCAAATGGACATGTGTTTGATTTTTTGGTATCAGAAAGGTCTAGCTATGAGTATTTACTACTTACTATTTTTTTGAGTATTTACTATACTGAAGATATTGTGCTGTGAAGCTTATGAACATGATTTGAAATAATCCTTCAATAGTTGTTATAAAGGAATTGTATAGACAAAGTGTTACAAACAAGGAAAAAACTAGGTCACACAGCAAGGAAGCTTTGGAACTGGAATTTGATGTAGGATTTCACAGCCTATATATTCTTAACAACTGTGTAACCATAACATTGCTCCAAAGTTGGACTTCTCCTCAGCACACATGTACATTCTCATTTTCTCTCTCTCTCACGTGTGTTTTTCCTGGTATCATATTTTGTGCTTTTGCTTTTAAAAATTATATCTAGTAGCATCAGTTCAGTTCAGTCGCTCAGTTGCATCTGACTCTCTGCGACCCCATGCAGCATGCCAGGCCTCCCTGTCCATCACCAACTCCCAGAGTTCACCCAAACTCACGTCCATCGAGTCCGTGATGCCATCCAGCCATCTCATCCTCTGTCGTCCCCTTCTCCTCCTGCCCCCAATCCCTCCCAGAATCAGAGCCTTTTCCAATGAGTCAACTCTTCACATGAGGCGGCCAAAGTACTGGAGTTTCAGCTTTAGCATCAGTCCTTCCAAAGAACATCCAGGACTGATCTCCTTTAGAATGGACTGGTTGGATCTCTTTGCAGTCCAAGGGACTCTCAAGAGTCTTCTCCAACACCACAGTTCAAAAGCATCAATTCTTCGGCACTCAGCTTTCTTCACAGTCCAACTCTGACATCCATACATGACTACTGGAAAAACCATAGCCTTGACTAGACAGACCTTTGTTGGCAGAGTAACGTCTCTGCTTTTGAATATGCTGTCTAGGTTGGTCATAACTTTCCTTCCAAGGAGTAAGCGTCTTTTAATTTCATGGCTGCAGTCACTATTTGCAGTGACTTTGGAGCCCCCCAAAATAAAGTCTGACACTGTTTCCACTGTTTCCCCATCTATTTCCCATGAAGTGATGGGACCGGATGCCATGATCTTATTTTTCTGAATGTTGAGCTTTAAGCCAACTTTTTCACTCTCCTCTTTCAAGTTCATCAAGAGGCTTTTTAGTTCCTCTTCACATTCTGCCATAAGGGTGGTGTCATCTGCATATCTGAGGTTATTGATATTTCTCCCAGCAATCTTGATTCCAGCTTGTGTTTCTTCCAGCCCAGCGTTTCTCATAATGTACTCTGCATAGAAGTTAAATAAGCAGGGTGACAACATATAGCCTTGCTGGACTCCTTTTCCTATTTGGAACCAGTCTGTTGTTCCATGTCCAGTTCTAACTGTTGCTTCCTGACCTGCATATAGGTTTCTCAAGAGGCAGGTCAGGTGGTCTGGTATTCCCATCTCTTTCAGAATTTTCCAGTTTATTGTGATCCACACAGTCAAAGGCTTTGGCATAGTCAATAAAGCAGAAATAGATGTTTTTCTGGCACTCTCTTGCCTTTTTGATGATCCAGCAGATGTTGGCAATTTGATCTCTGGTTCCTCTGCTTTTCTAAAACCAGCTTGAACATCTGGAAGTTCACGGTTCATGTACTGCTGAAGCCTGGCTTGGAGAATTTTGAGCATCAGATCTTGCTAAGTCTCTTAGAATTTTTGGTTGATATCATTGTTTGTTTCCAAAAATGAAATGAAGTGAAATGAAATGAAGTAAAATGAAAATAAAATAAAAATTGATTATGTTCTTAAGATTTAATTCTGTAAGAATTCTCTGCAAATTCAGTGAGGTCTTACTTGCTAGACTGTCACAGTTTTAAAAAAACTGTGATTGGCTTCAAGAGACATTTTAAATGGAACACCATCAAACCAGAGTTTATTTATTGAAAGTGAGCTACAAACTATGCATTTTAGTCTGTTCAGGTTGCTATAACAAAATTCCATTGACTGGGTGGCTTATGAGAACTTTATTTCTCACAATCTGGAGCCTGGAAGTCTAGGGTCAGGGTGCCAGCTGGTCAGATTCTGGTGAAAAGTCCTTTATCAGTTTGCAGCGACAGCGGTATTATTCTCATCAGTCATATCCAAATGGTAAATTGTATTAATGTTAAGGAGTATTACAAAATCACTTTGTTTTCCCACAGTTTTACTTGCCTGATATTTACCTGCCCATGTGTACCACAGTGAAAAGGTATTTGCTGGTATTTTCCCATCTCTATATTTTCAACTATTCCATGTCATTTTATTTTAAGCAGATATCTTATAACCAGTATTTGTCCAGATTTTGCTTCTCCAGCCAATCAGAGAAAGATTTGGTCTGGTTTCTATTTTTGTTTTTACATATTATACTTCAAAAATATGTCATTTTCCTTTTTCTGTCCTTGCAATGACAATCAATTTCACCTTTATCACAGTACACACATTCTTTTCCGAACTCAGTTTGATCCTAGTAATTTGATTAATAAGCTAAGCCTTCTTAAAACTGAGGCATCCTTACTTCCAACTGTAAAATAAGTCATGGGATGTAATGTACATCATAGGGAAATGTCAATGGTATTGTAATAACTCTGTACGTGACAGATGGTAACTAGGTTTATCCTGGTGATTGTTCCTTAATGTAGAAGAGTATCAGATCACTATGTTACACACCTAAAATTAATATACTATTGCATGCCGATGACAACTCAGTAGTAAATAGCTAACTAAATAAAATGGCTTGGAAAAACAAAGAAGGAAAAGCTGGATCCAGAGAATCTGGATCCAAATCCTAGTTTTGTCACTCACGTTTCCGCTAAGGCACTTCTTCCAGTCACGTGTTATTGCTGCACTGGCAGAATGTTGTAATGATATTGAACTTATATAAACAAAATTATAAAAAGTTTTTAAAAAAAGAATGAGTCACCTTGGACACACATTTAATCTGGTCTTGTTGCTTCTAGATCCACTCTTTCTCAACTTGTCTCTTGTGCTGTGGCCAGATCGAAAGTGGTGATCTTAAAATGCAAATCAGTTCATGGCCATTTACCGAAGTATCTATGTCAGTGGCTTTGGCCACACAAAGAATATAGTTCCAACTTCTGGGCCTGCCATTCAAGGTCCTTGCCCTCTTTTCCAAGCTCATCTCTTTCTCTCTCCCATACTCGTGTCTGTTCCAGCCATAATCCATGCCCTCTTTCTAATGGCTCATGCCTTTGATCACTTCTCTTTAGAAAGTGCTGAAGGACTGCAGTTAGGTGCCCAGCACTGGGTTCAAGGTGGGGCATGAGAGTGGTGAGAACCACTGGCCAGATGTCTTCTTTTATGGGGCTCCCAGCAAGTGAGGAAGACAGTGAAAACTCATATGATCACCACAGGATAGGCAGAGGTGGTTGTGGGAGCACAGAGCAGGAGCCCACAACCTTAACTTTGATGGCTAGGGAAAGTGACGACCAAACTGGAACCCAAAGGATGAGTAGGGCATGAGCCTGGCCTTCTTTCCCCAGTCACCCTTCCAAGCCTCTCTCAGGCCTCACTCCCTCTAAGTGGAAGCAGTTGCCTCCTGCTGTGTGTGTTAGCTCAGTGTTCTCTACCTTACGGCCCTTTTAGCCGTGGGTTGCACTTATTCGTCTGTCCTTCCTGTTCTAGGCCGTGAGCCTCTGGAAGGCAGAGTCATTTCTAATTTACTTTTGTATCCCTGTACCCTGTGCATGGTGTACAGTGAGTGCCTGATCAAAGTGCATGAGATCTGGTTCCTGGATCCTGCTCTTCTCTGCCCAGCACATCTCCTAGTCCTGGACCCAGTCCATACATTCCTGAACCGTTTTCTGGCCAGACTTTCCTTGGTTGCTCGACTCCCAGAATCCTCTTCTGTTACTCTGTCCCTAAACTGACTCCAGCATTCAGAAGGCTCCTTCTCTGGTGCCCCATTGCTTTCACCCCCAAGGGGCTGCAAGGGTAACTCTTTTCATTCCACAAAATACAGAATGACAAACAAATAGCATCTACTAAGAAGTATTTATCGACGGTGCTTAGTCATGTTCAAGGCTTTGCAACTCCATGGATGTGGCCCACCAGGCTCCCCTGTCCATGGGATTCTCCAGGCAAGATACTGGAGTGGTTTGCCATGCCCTCCTCCAGGGGATCTTCCCACTCAGGGATCAAACCTGGGTCTCCTGCTTTGCAGGAAGATTCTTTACCTTCTCAGCCACCAGAGAAGCCTATTGAAGGTGATAAGTGCTTTTAATAGCATGTCTTCTCTGAGATTTGGTGCCTGGGAAAGGATATTTTCTTATGAGGTGATAGAAATTTAATTTAAAAAATGAGAGCTATATATCCCAACTTGCTTCCTTGTTTACACTGACTTCCAGGAAGCCCAGATTTAGATTTAACATTCAAGTGTATCACCTCTATTCACATCATGTTTCTGGTAGAATTATCTCCTTCCTTCATTTGGGTGTGTTTTGATTATTTTTCTGAATTAAAAGAAAAAAAAACACTCAAAGTGTTCATTTTCTATTTTAAGGTCAGAAAAAATTTAATTCCGTTAAGATAAAAATATAGAATATTACTACATTTTCATATAGAATTATACCATATTTGCCCCACCCATATACACCCAAATTTATTTTAAATTGTGGTTTTATTGCAAGTTCGGAGAAGGCAGTGGCACCCCACTCCAGTACTCTTGCCTGGAAAATCCCATGGATGGAGGAGCATGGTAGGCTGCAGTCCATGGGGTCGCTGAGGGTCAGACATGACTTAGCAACTTCACTTTCAATTTTCACTTTCCACTTTCATGCATTGGAAAAGGAAATGGCAACCCACTCCAGTGTTCTTGCCTGGAGAATTCCAGGGACGGGGGAGCCTGGTGGGCTGTCTCTGGGGTCACACAGAGTTGGACATGACTGAAGCGACTTAGCAGCAGCAGCAGCAGCAGAGATCATTCAACCACTGTGTATCAAAAAGGAAAGGAGAGGATGTGTGAGATGGAGAGGGCATGGATAGAGGACCAAAAGGATGGGAGGGGATTTATTTACTGAATGATGACAATTTCCAGCCCCATCATCCACAGGCTTCTCAAGTCATGAAATTTCCATTTTAGAATGAGGTAAACAGCTCTCATTTCTTTGTTTGGAGATCAGCAAACTCACTGTCTCATGATCCCCTCTTGCTATCATTTCCTAAAATCTCCCATCCCACCTCCCTTCAAGTATTTGGTCTTTCAATTAAATTACTTGATTATAACTTTTCTGATTTTACAAGTTTTATTCTTGTTGCATTCCTAGTATCTAGCTCTAAACATTTTTGATTATTGTATGAATATTTGTTTCCTTTAAGTTAAAGGTTTATGTTAATTCTCACCCAGGAATTGAACCCGTGTCTTTCATGTCTGCTGTGTTGCCGGTGAATTCTCTACTCACTGAGCCACTGGGGAAGCCAAATATTTCATAACTATGACAAGATGGAACAAAGGTATAAATGTCAGCTACTCAGTTCATTATGGAACAGGCAGGCAGGAAGATGTTTAGCGGATAGTTCGAAAGTGGTTTAGAGCGACTTTGCAAATAGACTCCAGAAGCATTCATTCATGCACTTTTTCTTCTGCGATAGTCATCAGATTTTCCTATCCTTAGTAGTCACTTTTGAGTTTGAGAATGCCAACTAATTACCCTTCCCCCTATAGCTTCTGAATAAGAGCAAGAGAGGAACTAAAGTATCAATAGATTAAAATTCAATGATTAATTTTATTTCAGGTAAAGCTGAATTGGAGAATGCAGCTTAGCCATAATGACAAAACTGGGCTCTTCCTTCAGTGTTCCTTTGGCTTGGCTAATTTGTCCAGGCTTAGAATCCTGTGGGGATGGGGGCTGAGCTGGGGGTGGGAGGCTCACTGGCCAGGAAAGCCTTGGGCAGTGTAGGTTGAGAAGAGGGGGTGGCCAAATGTGGACAGTAACCCAGCACCATGTTGCCACAAAGTGAAGGAATGAGGTCACACTCTCAGGATCTCACTAGTCCTTGAGAGGAGGGTCTACAAGGTGGCAGAGTACTCTTTTTAATAGCCATAAAAGGGTTAGTTTCTATTTAATGCACCAAAGCAAGAGCAACAGAAGAGAGAAGGGCAAGAGTCCCTGGATCTCAGGTACTTGGTCCAAAAAATTCCCTTTTTCATAGATGAAGTCTGGTAACTCCTAAGTAACAAATGGTCTGACTCTTGTCTCCTTTCTTTTACCTACCATTTATCATTTTATCAGGCTGATGGGTAAATCTATAAATGCTCCTGATGTGAAGGACATACATGTTAATATCATCAAAACTTAATGTAAAGGAAGCTTCAACCTGACACTCAGGCATGAGTGCATTGATGGGAAGCATAATTACTTGGGAATTACTATGAATCATAAAGGAAATTTTTTTCCTGTAATTTATGGAGGGTTCATGTCATCTCAACCCAGGTTAGCCTGTAATTGCACATCTTGGTGACAATAAAGAGCAGTGACCTGAAGGCATCTAACACTTCTGTTGTGAGTCAAGAGTGGCTTGTGCTGTGAATTCCACATCATTTGGACCTTCCTGACATTTCTTCCAGCTGTTGGAGTTTATGATCCAGATATGCCTCCAATGGATATAACCTCAGAAAAATCCTTTGCTGGGCTCTGACCCATATTTCATTAATTCATGGTTAGATTTATCTAGTTCTGGCTTGATTTATTTCTGGTCTGTGGGTCTGCATTCTTTTCCATTGATAAATTTGTGCCTTCAAAGTGTGGTGTGTTTCATTTGGACAGTTTTATAAATTATATAATGGTAAGGAAGAAAAAAATAAAAGATAAAGTCAGTCAGGAGGTAACAGTGTAAAATGAATAGATTATAAATACATATTTTTAATTTTTTTAAATATCTGTTTTTTAAAAAGTATTTAATATGATCACTATACAGCATGTGAGATCTTAGTTCCTTGGCCAGGGATCAAACCCGTGCCCCTGAAGTGGAAGCGCCGTCTTAACCACTAGACCACCAGGGAAGTCCCTACATTATATTTTTATGAAGTAGGTCTGATTCTCTAGCTGACTTGAGATGGTCTTCTTAGAAGGATCATTCTTTACTGATGCTCAGAGCCTCCAGCAAAGGTCAAGAGTCCCCAAAGGCAGTGGTTCTCAGCCTTTAATATGCATGAGCATCACCTGATTCTTCAAGGCTGGGGTGAGGTTTAGATTCTGCAGTTTCAACAAGCTCTCAGTGATGCTGATGACTGAGCAGCAGAACCTAAATTACCAAATCAAAACATCAGCTCTCCAACTCATCACAATTAATTTTATTCCACAGCATGTTTAGAGGAATGTTATTCTCAGGAAGATGTTTAGGACTCAAATAATTAAACAAAAAAACCTGGAAAGTACACACATTTATGTATTCTTCTTTTCATTAAATATATATCTGTTTGGCAAAAAATGTTAGACTCTTTTATACAAAAACAAAGCAAAAAAAAAAAAACACCAACCTCCAAAACCAACAACCCAAACCGTTTGCAAATTGTCAATACCTGTAATAACTACAACGATGTAAACTTGGATGTCTGACAGTTTGACCATCTTGTGGAACCTGTGTTGCAGCAGAACCTCCCAGACCCTTACAAAGCAACTGCCTATCATCGAGGCTTTTAGATTTAGTACATTAGAGATAAAGCAGGACGACTGATTTCAGCATTGTGCTTTCAGCTAAGGGGCTGGAGGAGTATGTGGCAATGAAGAAGGCAGGTCAGGGCTGGGGCAGGGAGAAGAAACCCAAGACTAGCGGAGAGACAGAAAGGGTGGTCACAGTCACAGGGCAGACGTGATGTGGCCACGGGACCCTCAGATTGTGTCTGGTGACCCAACGTTTGCAAGAACTAGGATGAGGCAACTGCTGCTGCTCTTGGGACCAGAGAGGAAGTGGGCAGGCAGAGGCCAGAATCAGGGAGGGGGGACGTTTAGAAGCAGATTTCAATTCACATGGAACTGGTGGTGTGAGCAGACCCTAGAGAGAAGGGGAACGAGGAGTGGTGTTTGTCTTCTCAAGTAGCTAGATCGTTTCCGGTTCTTCCAGACCCAGAGCTTGAGGCACACCCCTGTGTCTGGCTGCAGATTGGGAGGAGGTCTGGGCTGCTGGCTTGGAGCCTCTAGGAGGGGAGGACTTGCCTGCTGGAATGAAGATGGAAGGGCCCTTTGGCTCTCTCATTGGTGGTGGATTTTGCTTTTCTCCCACCTTCGACTGCAGCGACGGGAGGTGACCTAAAGCAATGGAGTCTAGAAACAGAATCGGGGTGGTGAGCAGGATGCCACGGAGGGGCAGAAAAATGCCAGAGTTAGAGGAGGCAAGGCCAAAGGAAGTGTGGACCCACAGCGTCCCTTGACCACAGTGGATTCCACGGTGTGGGCGCCTTTTCATTCTTCTCTCCTATTAGCTAAATCTTCCAGTTTTGGAGGGGGTGCATCTGGGCCCAGGGTGCTTCAATTACAGTCATAGACGAAGTCATAGTTGCTGGGCTCCTTGGGGATGGGTGGAGGCGCGTCGGGGATCTGAATGTTTTCCAGGTCCAGGAGGCGGAGCTTGATTTCCATGCTGAGCAGCGTGTCCAAGTCATTCCGTGTCAGGTCACTCATCATGTCCTTCCCCAGCAGCGCATTCAGCCCATCTGTCCAGATGCAGTACTGGGGAGAAAGAAGGTGACAATGAGAACGACTGATGACAACGGCAAGAGGAGTAACAACAGCTAACACCGACTGATCACTCAGCAAGGGCTGGGCTCTGTGCTAAGGGCTTTGCCTACATCATCATTTGATAGTCAGCACCTCTATGAAGCTGACACTTCTGTTAGCATCTCTGTTTTACAGATGAGGGAACTGAGACAGTGAGAAATTAAGTCACTTGGCAGTACGTGGAGTAGGTGGGATTTGAACTTATGCAATCTGCCTCCATTGTCTGCACTCTTCCATATAAATAATGCCTCCCTACACAGCAGCAGGAGGATTTGAGTTTTTTCTGCCTGTGCAACAGACTATCTCTAACATCCCACCACTGAATCAAAGAGTTAAAAGTATTGGTAGAATATATCCTAACACTCCTGGACTCGACATCAGATCAAACTCTCCTGACTCCGAGCAAAGTTCTAATCTAGAGTTATTATCTGACTATCCTGTTTGATTTCCGCACTCAAAACGATAGTCGAACCCCAACCTGGGGCTAACGGTGGTCCCACCTTTGTATTTCTTAGCAAAAGATTTAGGAATAGCTCAGTGCTGCCCAAGGTCTGGTGGACAAAATGGCTAAAATTATTGGGTGATTTTAATGGAAGGTGGCTTAGCTGCCAGTCTATGGACCTCTTCTGCCTGGGTTTCTGGTTTCTATGGGTTTTCTCCTCCATGTCTTTGGAGTCTGATCCCTGGGGACATCATCTGTTTTGGAAAGCACTCCATAGTAACCAACTAAGAATTTGGTTCAACCCCTCTCATTAAAAATTAATCATGTCCTTTGCTTCTCCAGTAGGCTGCTTCATTTATCTGAGGACTTGCCTTGCTCTTGTCAGCTTCCCTCCAGAGGCTGAAATCCTGCTCTGACCTGATATTAAAGCCATAATACTTGGTAAAGAACTAGCCTCTGCTGCAAACATCAGAAAACTGACTGCATTCTGGATGTTGTGCTTGGTTCACCTTTTAGGATGTCCTAGTCCTATACAGGGCTTCTTTGATACCAATTTCACTGCTCTTCCTGTGGGACTGGTCTTCCTTCTAGAATGTGTTCTAGATTATCCCCTCTCTTGCCCTTACTGGGTCAAGTTGCAATTCCAGACCCTACTTAGCTTGTCTTTTGCACTGTGGTTACCTGGGCTATGTTCCAGAATATGACAGCAGATCTCAACGAAAAAGCACTACAAGTTGGCACACACTATACAGATCTTAAGTCACAGTGATGGCTTAGAAATCTACCCTGATGCATACTGGGGGCGCCACTTGTTAAGCCGAGAAGGTGTACCATGGGTGTGTTATTAAGTCTGCCTGAGTAGGGCAGTCCTGAACTGTAGAGCTTCGGTTCGGCCTTGACTATGGGATTTCAGACAGAGCACTTAACCCATCTAAATATCAGCTGAGGGCTAAGGGGTTTCTGGAAGTATTAGTTATCTTGTGAATGCCTTAGATAGATTCTAAACACATCTAAACGTTTGTTTCTTCATAAATAATCTTGATAAAAATAGAACCCAGGATCTACTCTGTAGATCTTGATCATACAAATCTTAGGTCACGAAATTTTATTTAGACAAGCTTCCAGCTAATTCTGATGTATCTCCATTTAGAAGCACCACTGAACCCCATGCTCTTTGAGGCCCCTTCCAGTTTAGACACTGTTTCATTGTAAATCCCTAAGTGCTGGGGTTGCCACTCTTTGTACACAGCCTTCCCAGTCCTGGCTAGCTTCCTAGTACAGATTAATTTAACACTGGAACACTTCTGTGGTGCTTTTGAGAAGCAGCAAGCACAGAAAACTTTTTTAAAAAGCATCACGATCAATAAATAAAAACTGCAGTACTGAATCTGAGTTGGAAATATCAATATAAATGTATGATGTATTTTGTCTTTTAAAAGCATAACTCCAAGCTCTGTCTACAAAAATGCCTAAAAATAATCACCAACTCAGCAGTAAAAGGCACACTGAATGTCCAGATTCTGGTTGCTAAATACCAAAAGGAGTCAAAACTCCATAGAGAAAAGGCAGGTAATGCACAAGAAGAACCTGGAGTATCTTGTCATGCCAGAATGCCTGAAAGCTTCCAGGGTCATCTGTCAATAGGACTCAGAAGCCAACCAGAGGTATTCCTACTTTCTCTGTAGTCGTTCAGTTGCTCAGTCATGTCTGACTCTGTGCCACCCCATGGACTGCAGGCACGCTAGGCTTCCATGTCCTTCACTGTCTCTTGGAGTTTGCGAAAACTCACGTCCATTGAGTCAATGATGCCATCCAACCATCTCATCCCGTTGCCCCTTTTCTCCTCCTGCCCGCAATCTTTTCCAATGAGTTAGCTCTTCACATCAGGTGCCCAAAGTATTGAAGCTCCAGTGTCAGTCCTTCCAATGAATATTCAGGGATGATTTCCTTTAGGATTGACTGATTTGATCTCCTTGTAGTCCAAGGGACTCTCAAGGGTCTTTTCCAACACCACAGTTCAAAAGCATCAATTCTTTGACACTCAACCTTCTTTAAGGTTCAACTCTCACATTCATACATGACTACTGGAAAAACCATAGCTTTGACTATACAGACCTTTGTTGGCAAAGTGATGTCTCTGCTTTTTAATACACCATCTAGCTTTGTCACAGATTTTCTTCCAAGGAGCAAGTGTCTTTTAATTTCATGGCTGCAGTCACCATCCACAGTGATTTTGGAGCCCAATAAAATAAAGTGTCACTGTTTCCATTTTTTCCTCCCATCTATTTGCCATGAAGTGATGGGACCAGATCTACTTTTTCTAAATAAGATAATTTGGACACTGATAATGACAATAATGGCAACCTATTGAAATGTAGGACTTCCCAGGTGGCGCTAGTGGTAAACAAGTCATCTGCCAACGCAGGAGACATAAAAGACATGGGTTTGATATCCTGGAGGAAGGCATGGCAACCCACATCAGTATTCTCACCTGGAGAATACCATGGACAGAGATGCCTGGCGACTTACGGTCCATTGGGTCTTTAGAGATGCCCAAGGGGAATATTTACAAATAAAATGATGACATCTGGATGAGCTTTGAAATAATCTGGGGTATGTCAGCTGGGTGTGGGCGGGGGTACAGGTGAAACCTCATTGGCCATGAGTTGATAATTGCTGAAGCTAGGGGATGGACACTGGCAGGAAGTCCTGAGTCCAGGTTCTGCTTTCTTCCTTCCAAGCCACGCAGTACAGGGCTCAGACAGAAGGTGTTTCTGGAACAAGATCCCTATTGTTTAAATCCAGGTTCTATCACTCACTACTTGTTTGATCTGGAAAAAGTTTCTTAAGTTCTCTGTGGCATATTACTTTTTTTTTTTTAATAAAATAGGAATAACATTAGCTTGTTTCTTTTACAGTTACAGAATGAAGATTGAGGGAGGTGAGGCACACAAAGCATTGAACGGTGCCTGGTTCAGAGTATTCCAGTTATAATTACTATTGTCTTTACTATTGTTGAGGTAGTCAGTTTTGGGAGGCTTCTCTCTCCTCCTTTGATCAGTGAGGATCAAAGAATCCTCACTGTAATAGAACTTTCTGCTTTATGGGGCAATTATGCAAAGAAAATGAGGCAATAGATGTGAAAGTGGTCTGAAGAAATTAAAAGTATTCACAAGTGCATGGCATTTTTCTCCTCACTGCATCAATAAAAAGTGGCAGATATGAATAAAAATTTGGCAGTCTCAGAACATTTACCCTTATCTGGAAATTAACGTACACTGGGCAAAACAGCCTTGTATAGATTTAAATAGCATCCACAGTTCTACTATTTTAAGTGGTTTCCTATATATCTGTATATATCTTGAATATGGTGGCCTGTGCACAACCACAATTTTATTTAAAAAGAGAAATGGTAGGACACGGTATCTATTTGCAAGAAGATGAAGACAAAGTCATTCCCTTCCATGAACTAAATGTCAAGTAACACAGAATTATATTTAAGCACCAGTTTAAATGCAGGATTTGCATCTAATCTTTCTTCTCTTTTGGGGTGTACAATTTTATTCAAAAGCTTCAAGCCAGTAAAAACAAAAACAAATACAGAATAACTTCTAAATGAGTTAAGTCTCCCTGGGGAAATGGGGGACAAAATTCAAGTTCTATTAAAATGTTCCTTCCTTTCTAAAAGCTTTTTATGTCAACACATGCACAACAAAAATTTGAATGGTATCATCTAAAAATAAGAGTTTCAAGCATGATGTTGGGTTCTAGCTTACAAGAAAAAAAAAATTAAATCAGCCATAGCTGCTACTTCATCTTACAAATGCATTTTCCTAGATTTATGCAAAATATTTTAAATATAGCTGACAGTGTACTTTGAGAAGAGAAACAAATTATACATATAACAAGATGTCAAAAAGGAATAAAAGCATCTCAAAAATAAAATTCCAACAGCTGAGACAGTCCTAAACCTCTTAAAACAACTTAAACATGATAAAAAATCTAGTTCTCAAATGTTTTAAAGAATTGAGACAAATTTATCATGGGAAAATTTTGACCAAAACCTAAATATTCAATAAAAACCAAGCCATAGCTAAGGATGATATTTTTTCTGTAACAGTTATGTCCTTACTATGAAGCACTTATACCTTCTTCTTTACCATAAACTCTTGATTAAGCTAAGAAGAAGCTGAATCTGTTTAATTTGTGGTTTTTCGAGAGGTTTTCATTCTATTCTAAGTCAACAAAATGTGCCTTTGCTCATAATTTTTCTCAGGCAGACTTAAAAAAAATTTCTTTCCAGTATTTTTTTATCTGCTGTTTTTCTCAAGAAAATATGACATTCTCTCATAAATTAACCCCTGGAGACCTTTACCTCATGCTTGTCAGGAGCTATGAAGTTCAGTTGGCAGTTTGAGTCATACAAGATCGAGAAAGCGAGTTCAAGCACCTCCTGCAAGAGATTAGAGAAAACACCACATTGAAGACAATTTGCACGTTTTGTTTTTCAGTTACAAATAGCTGCAGATTGAACATGGAATAGCGCTTGTAGTGGGTCTAGGCAAGTGGAGTGGTAGTGAGGCTGATAGGAAGAAGGACAATATGTTTCAAGATTCACAACACATTTCCTTCTGTTCATGAGAGGGCTGCATGAACCAATTCGTTCAATTCTCAAGACAGTGCATGGAGCAAGTGTTACCATTCCTCTTTTATGGGAAGGAGCTCAGAGAGGTTAAGTGAGTTGTCCAAGGCCACACAGCCCCAAAGCTATGCTACTTTCCTATCTTCAGCACCTCCCTCCCAGGGAGACCATGGAAAGTAGTAAACTCTTTCGCAATCAGCAACGTTATGGGCTGCTCTATCTTTCATCATTTCCAAAAAGACAGATGTTCATAGTGGGTATAAACTTCCTAAAGCATGGAAGCTACATAGGAGGTAATGAGGCTTCCGGATGAATCCACTATCTTTAGGTAGTATGTCTGCCCTTTGAACTCTGAACTACTGTAGAGCAAAGGCTATACAAAACCTAGTTTTATCCTAGAGTAGCTGCAGGGTATAAAGGAGAGTATGGGCATGAGTGGCAGAATAGCTGGATTCATCCATTGGTGAATGTCTCTTCATTCGAGTGCCTGGGTTCGTTCATAGTACAGACTATGAGACAGACCCAAAGGGCCAAGGACTAAGTGATGCTGTCATTCCATTGTAGCTGAATGACCTTGGCCGAGACACTCAGTGTTGTACCTAATATGTACGCTAAAATATGCTTCTCAAATTGTACATACTATACAATGATAGATATAATGATTATTCTACTGGATTGAGCAGTCAGCAGGTACACTCTTTGGAAGATGAGGGTCACTGAACGTCTCAGCACCCTGTATTGTGTTTGTGTGTGTGTGCTAGTCATGTCCAACTCTTTGTGACCCCATGGACTGTAGCCCACCGGGTTCTTCTATCCATGGAATACTCCTGACAAGAGTACTGGCGTGGGTAGCCATTTCCTTCTCCAGAGGATCATCCTGACCCACGGATCGAACTTGCATCTCCTGTGTCTTCTCCATTGCAGGCAGATTCTTTACCATCTGAGCCACCAGGGAAGCCCCTCTCAACACCCTAAAAACTCCTAATTTGGAGGAAAGAGCCAAGGGAGTCCACATCGATGCTCTGCATCAGTACAAAAGACAGTGTTAGTCTACCTCCTGTCTCTGTGTCTATTAGGCACCACTGATGGCTGCCCCTTTCCCTCATGGTATGATCTGGGAGCAGCATTCTCAGTAACCACCCACAGGCATTCTTTCTTAGGGAGGTAGACCTCTCCACATCCTTCTCTACCTCAACACCTGTCAGAGGATTTGTCTTTGGCCAGTGACTCACAGCAAGAATGCTCCAGAAAGAAGATGGCAGGGAGAAAGATGAGGTCACTGCCTCTAGATTTCAGAATTCCAGATGAGAAGGAATTCTCCCAAGCGGACTCCAAAGGCTCAGCATTAGGTGTATTCCTCTCCTGACACAGTCAGCCATCAGGCTGTTTGTGGTGCTCATGAATTCTGTGATTGGCTCGACTCTAGCTGTCCCCTCATTAAGGGAAAGCAGCTTTTGTTCTGAGCCCAGACCTACCAGCATCTCATCCTCTTAGAGTATCCTCACCCTACCAGAAATAGAAACAAGTGAAGGAAAAACTGCTGAGTCACAGACCAGGATCTCTTCTGCAAGACTACCCACTCTGAATTTTTCATTCTTTTTTTCCTTAGGATTCTATTCAAGTAAAGATCAATAAAATTGGAAAAGAGTTCACCAACAAACAAAAACAATTTCCCCATAAGTTTAGCATCTCTTTCGGGTCTTTTAGTGCATAATGAAAATGGTCATGGGTCCTAACAGTGGTACGATAATTGGTGTCATCCTTTTAAAAAAGCCTGTAAGGCAGCCCATATCAAGAACAAGCCGTCTCACTTTTGGAGTTACTCCTAAAAAAATTCAAAAGTAAGCAAAACTGTATATACTATTATCTGTAAGAACATAATAGAACAGAAAGACAGAACATTGAGCTCAATCATGTCCAACTCTGCGACCCCATGCACTGCAGCCTGCTAAGCTCCTCACTCCATGGGATTTTTCAGGCAAGAATACTGGAGTGGGTTGCCACTTCCTTCTCCAGGGGATCATTCCGTCCCGGGGATTGAACCTGGGTCTCCTGGGTTGCGGGTGGTCTCCTGCATTGCGGGTGTATTCTTTACCAACTGAGCCACCAAGGAAGCCGTAAGAATGTAATTTGAGGAACTAAATAAATGTCCTCCCTTCTTTGGGTAAAACATTAACTAAGAAATCACAAATTAGCAACCCTGTGAAATATATGCTGCTAGGCATTAAGTATAATTACAAACATTCGATTTTAAGTGGAAAAACAAACAAGAGAAATGAACATTATTTACATACTGATCACAACTAGGAACAATGTCTAGCTGTGGTTGGAGACTGGAACTGAATATGTGAAATGAAAATAATTATGTTAAGGTGCTGGGATCATAGGTGATTTTTTTCTTTTAAAAAACTGAAAACATTTTTCAACAAAATGTTAAGCTCTAATCTCCTAAATTCATAAAAACTGTTCTTAGATGAGAAACATTGATATAGATGATGATTTCTTTACTAATCTTAGTGTCATCCCCTGGAAAAACTCTGACTCGTACTTAATAGATTGAAGAGAAAGGAGAGGAGGGGCTTTGCTTCTGGACACCCAGTCAGTACACCATAGCAGCACCAGGTGACCTTCAGACGTCAACAGGAAAAGGTGAAACTGACAACGGATTTCTGATTGATGCTAGCCCATGCCTGCTGCTCTGCTTAGGGCAGGCACATAGCTAGTCATCCTCTTGCTTACGACAGCAGGTGTGAGCATCCCCAGAGCCCAGACGTGGCCTCTTGACTGGGTGCTGAAGTCACTTGAGACCAGAGTGTCAGTGTGGTTGTCCTTTGTGATACTTTCTCTCCCACAGGGCATGGAGCAGGAAGAGAAAGGAGAGGGGGCTGCCAACTTTAGGTTTTGCCCTTCTAAGGCATTTACCAGGGAGGACGTGAATGAGAGGAACTGTCATGACCTAGATTTCTGATAAACACAGGCAGGGAATAGGAAATTCGTGAGAATGTCAATCCCCACTTTAATTTCACCAAAGCTGCCTGGGAGGGGTTGGAGGAATTACTTCTCTGAGTCGCACGCCTGCGTTAAAGCCTGCTATCACTTATAATGAGTTTTATTGACGTCCCCAGTTGGCTGTCATTGAGGCTTTGGTGGAGGTCAGCTCTGCAGCACTTTGAGCCGGCAGGCTGCAGAGCTGGCAGCGACGGCCTCTCGGGCTAACACTCTAGAAGCGGCCACCTGTCCAAACTGTCTGTGAGGGAGAGAGGTGCCAGGAGGCGGCAGAGTAAGCAGTTGTGGATCTGGGGCAGCATCCCCCTCGGGGCTTCTTGTCACACACCACAACACTCTCTTAAATATATGATGCTCTGCGGTCTTGCTACTCACTACCTAAGGTCTTTCATTCACTCTGGATCTAAGTCAGTGAAAAATCATGTCCAGGAGTAGCTTATTTCCGTCCTCCGTCTCACTAATTCATATGTCCTCCCCTCATGTGTGGAGGAAGGCCTGGGATAAGCCAGTTCCGTGGTTGGAGGATACAGGAGGAACTCACGCTATGACTTCTGACCCCACTCAACCTTCTGGCCCTGAGTCTACTGACAAGGCATACAGGGTCAGGGGATGCGCAGAGAAATTCTGGGCATGATGGTGTCTTGATTTGGGGATTTCCACCTTCTAGGGTCACGTGATGGGCTGATGGAATATGAGAGTAGAGTTTTATACAACACAATTTCACTGTAAAGTGTTGGCTTCCACTCCTTACTTTATTTTGGGATGACTTGTCTAGTTTGGCCATCTCACCTGGCATTCACTTTAATTATGTTGGTTCTCCAGCATCTATCCAGGTTATCTTGAGGGCAAAGCATTTCGATTACAGATGTGGATATAACTTGGCATGTGTGTGTGCTAAACATGGCCAGAGAAATAGTAGATTTCATAGCTATAAACACTGCGGTTCACCTATACACCTAGGAGTTTGACTTTCTATTTTAGAAGGCAAAATCAGTCATTCATATATGATACAGTGAGAGGATCTTGCCTTCTGTAAAGTAGCTTTATGTCTGGGCCCCATCTCTCCGAGCATTATTAGCCAATAGTTCTCCAACCCATTTTCATCTCTGTCCCCACCAATCCTACCGTGAATTCAATGTTTCTCAGTCAGAGGATGTTCATCAGATGTCAAAAGGCCACATGCACCTTTCATCTATTGTTTCCTTCTCCTAGAAGGTCTTCCCCTCTCTTCTTTTCAAAACCCAGCTCAGACATCACTCCCTCCATGAACCTTCTCAAAATCCCAGGCTCCCCTTGTTTCTAAATTTACTGGGGCGTAGGCACCATTGGATCATAATAGCATGGAGATCATTAAATCTTGTATCTGCTCTAGACACAAAATATCAGGGGCCAGGTCGTATTTATCTTTGGATTCCCAGCACCCAGCACAGTTCTGGTATAAAGAAAATACTCAATATAGTGTGAGTATGAATGATGAATGAAGTAACTCTGAATAAAAGGCTTTTTACTTAAGATCAGGATTATAATCTTCTAATATAATCTGCTTCTTATTTCAGGTACATTAATCATACTGGAAAAATAAATCTGGGCTCTGGGCACGGTGAAATGGAAGCATCTCTCAGGTCAAACATATTCCTATCCCTTTCATTGATATCTGGTTAGAGTTTTCCTCCGGTGATTACATGCTAACAGGATAAGTACCAGGACTGCCCACTTTCAAAAATACAGTAACAAATCAACTTTATTTCATGAATCACAGAGTTTGAATTTAGAATCCTTAATCCTTAAAAGTCAAATTCTTCCAATTCGACTTCCATTCACCCATGAAAATTCTGTTCAAGTATCAGGGATTTCCTACTCTCTGTGTGAAGAAGCCAATACTTCTTGTGTCCACTGAAATGTGTCTGTTGTACCAACTTCTTTTAAACAAGTTGGACAGCTCCAGGGGGACAGGGCCATGTCTGCCTGTGCATCACTCTGTGCCTACAGCCCTCCCATCTCAAGGGCTCTAATGCTGACTGAGTGAAGGTCTCTATGGAAAAAGACCTCTGCCTCAAGGGAAAGGATCAGTCCCTTTTCCTTTATCTATTTCTTGGACCTTAGACTGTGCCTGGCATGTCAGCTGTTGAATGAGCAAGAAGTACTACCAGTTACCAACAGATCTGAATGTCCAGTTTGCCCTGCTCATAATTAAGCTAATGAAGAGTCCTGGGGCATAAAATGTCAGAATCTACTGTCTAGCTGGAAAAGCTGAAGAGCCAGCAGCAGGCCTTGGTTGCTGCCCACTGCCATGCCCTGAGAGACCTCCTGTGGACACACTTTGGCCAACCCTCCTTTTAAGTTGCAGGTCTCCTCTTTCCATCTCATCCCATTTCATCCTCCACTGCCCCCTTCTCTTTTTGCCTTCAGTCTTTCCCAGCATCAGAAGGTATGGTTGGATAGCATCACTGACTCAATGGACAGGAATCTGAGCAAACTCTGAGAGATAGTGGAGTACAGGACTTAGTGACTGAATGCAACAACTCCCCTGTCCTATCCAGAAGTCCCAGAGGTAGGGAGGAGCAGGCCTCTGGATCCCTGGGGAAGGGGTGTGAGTGGGTTGAGGAAATAAATTATTAGAATTTGGGGTTTCCTTTCTGCTTTCTTATATTTTCCCTGATGCATCAGATATATGAACACTATTAATTACAAGACAAATTATTTTCATTCAAATGAAAGAGCCAGGCTAGCAGAGCTGCTACTACCTCTCTTAGCCCTCTAGGTTAGCAAATCCCAGAAAGCAGCCTTCATTTGAAGTCTTATCTATGTGTTTACAGCAATGTGTCCCATTTATCAATCCATTCTTCCATCATCCAACCACCTCTCCATCCATCCATTCATCTATCACTTATTCATCTGCCCACTTGCCCAGTTTTCTATAAGTGTCATCACAAATTTTAAAAATAAGGTTGGAAAAGTCATTCACTCAGTTTGTTTTGTTGGTCTCCTCTAAAGGGAGAGGAATCTGAAACAAGAAGGCCAAAATCAGCCACATACATCCTAGGCTCAAATGAGCTCATCTCCATACCTGTTTTGATATTGATAGCTTGTATCTTTCATTTTTTTTGGTTAGTCAAGCTAGAAATTTCAATTTCATTTATATTTTCCAAGGACCAAGTTTTGCTTTTGTTGATTTTCTCTACTATTTTCCTGTTTTCAATTTCATTGACCTCTAATATTTATTATTTCTTTTCTTCTGTTTTCTTTAGGCTTAAATTGCTCTTCTTTCTCTAGTTTTGTAAGGTGGAAACTTTACTAATTTTAGACCATTCCTCTTTCCTAATATATGCACTTAATGCTATACATTTCCCTTTCATCACAACCCACCCATTTTAGTAAGTTATATTTTCATTTTACTTAGTTTAAAACATTTTGTTATTTCTGTTTAGAATACCTCTTTGAACTATGGGTTATTTGGAAGTGTGTTCTGAAATTTCCAAACATTTTGGGGATTTTCCATCTATCTTTCTGTTATTGATTTCTAGTCTAATTCCATTGTGAATTAGAATATAGTTTGTACGATTGTTACTTCTACATTTGTTAAGATCTATTTTATGACCCAGAATGTGGTCAGTCTTGGTGAAAGTTTCTTGTGAGCTTGGGAGAAATGTATATTTTGCTGTTGAGTAGATTTTCTATTAATGTTAATTGGATCAAGTTGATTGATGGTGCTGTTCAGGTCATCAATATCCTTATTGATTTTCTGCTCACTTGATCTATCAATTACTGACAGAGGGTTACTGAAGTCTCCAGGATAATAATGGATTTGTGAATTTCTTCTTTCAGTTCTCTCAGTTTGCCTCATGCATTTTGATCTTTGTTCATCCCATTACTTTCACCTTTCTTAGTTTTTATATTTAAGTGGGTTTCCTGTAGGAAAGCAAGAAACTTGCTTCTTATCTACTTATCTACTTGCTTCTTATCTACTCAAATAATCCTGTCTTTTAATTGGTGTATTTAGACCACCGACATTTAAAATGACTATTGACATAGATTATGTCTGCCAAGTTTGTAACTCTTTTCATTTGTTGCATTTGTTCTTTATTTTTTATTTTCTCCTTTTTCTTTTTTTAAAAACCTTATCCTGTTTTGAGTATCCTTACTTCTCCCTCCTGTACATTTTGACTTTTCTGTCATTCATTTCACTTATCCAGATGCTATAGATATAACACATTTTAAAATTATTATTTTAAGCACAGAGTTACCTTTTAGATTAATTAATAAGAAAAATATATATACTTTTCTTTTACCTTCACATATTCCTTCCCTAATACTCTTCCATTCTTTATGTAGATTCAAGTTCCTATCCTATAGAATTCCCTTCTGGCTGAAGAATTTCTTGCAGAGTAGGTCTGCTGGTAATGAATTCTCTTGATTTTGTTTCTGAGTAGATCTGGTTGTGAACTCTGGATGTATGTGACTCAATGTATCCAGATTCCATGGTGGTGGTCTTCCCCTGCACTATCAATTCTAGGATGGAAGTGACAACTCCTAGGCTCTTTACATGTTTGAGTTGAATGAGAAGTGTTTTAAATAATTTTCTGTGCCTACTTAGAGCTCTTGAGTCCTGGCAAGTTGCTTTGCTACCAATTACACCACCCCTAGCCTTCTTTAAGTTACAGACTCTTATTGCTTCCAAGTTCCCCAAATTGTGTTCTGGTCAGTTCCAAGTGTTATATAACCACAGGGACCTCAGCCGGAGCTGAGCAGAGCTGGTACTTCCCAAGACTATACTCTGACTTCAGGTGGTCTTGAAAGAAGGCAAATCATGAAGGCTGGGGACTTGCTGCTTTGGTTAAGGATGCTCTTCTGGAATCTGATGAGCTGTTGGATCCCTGTTTCCCCACGTTGTGGAGAAGAAATAAATGCTGTGTAACGAATAACCTACAGACCCTAAGGTATGCCCTTATGTGGCCCAGTGCTTTATATGATGGCACTGTGATAGGCTTGACATGGAAGGAATTCTTACGGACTACAGGTGAATTATACTTAATGTAACTTAAGAAACAAAACTCTTGTTATCAGTCTCTTTGGCTGTATCCTCTCCTTTATTTTCTTCCTAAATAGTACTTTTGTAGTACTTTTGATTTTCCTCAACCATGGATCTTATGCAGACATAGATTCACCTTCATCTTACAATGACTGAAACTACAGGGCAGGCATAATTCATGTCAACTCTGATTGATAAATAGGATATGTATAATGTTTATACTCTTCTTAGATACTGGCACAGGACAATAAAGAAGCAGCCTACTGATCAATGTGATATTTTTGGTACCAAGGTGTCTGAAGCCTCCAGATCAATCTGATTAATCTTGTTCATATGTGGATACTATGGATCACAAAATGCCAAAAGGTGACAAAAACTGCTCCCTGATGGCCCCTCCAAGGGCAAATGCCTCCAAACTGGGGACAGAGGAAATTGCTCTGCCTCTTCAGATAATGCTGCCCCCACACCTTCTGTTACGGGATGTAGGCTGTCATGGTGAACAGCATGATGGGAAGGGTGAAAAACATTGCAATGTGAAGAGTATTCAAGCAATATACACCTTTGGGAACGTTTTCTCCCTTGAGCTGAATCTGAACTGTTTCACAATATTTCCCATGATGTTGAAGAATAGTAGGCCTTGACAATTTTTCTCATATTTTTGGGAGTCATCTGGTCTCTCTTCCATTTCCCAGACTTCTCTGAGACCCCACAGGGGTAACTAAGAAGAAGAAAATGGAAGCGATTGGGGAGGAAATGCAGAAGGGAGACTATGAACATAAACAGGAGGGTAGGAGGGGCCCAGAGGATGGAGACGAGTGGAAAGACTTGAGAGAAGACTGGTCACATCAGTGAGCGCAATTCCTAGGGCTGCACATGGACAGGAAGTGGGAGAATACAAGACGTGGTAGGGATTCAGCAAGTGATCAGAGAGAGAGTAAGACTGAGAGATGTAAAAGGAATCAGGGAAGGAAAGGAACTGAGTTTAAGAGACGTGTAACTGCCTAGCACATCTGCGCGCGCACACACACACACACACACCCCAACCACACAGGCATAGCTACCAAAGAAGGGCCCACTGTAGTCACTAACTGCATTGTGCAGACAGAACTACTTAGAATAATTTGGAAATCATACCTTATTTTGTTTAAGGGCACCTTTCTCTTTCATATGAGGGCAGTCCTTTCCCGTCACCACAGCTTTGATATCTGCCACCGGCACTGAAATTCGTAAGAGAAAATGAAAGTAACTACATCATGTGACAGCGTAAGTATCCATGAAATAGCAAGAGTAAGCATCATCGAGTCTGTTGGTACAGCAACCATTCCCAGACACTATAGCAGGAAGAGAAAAGCGAGAGAAGTCAGGCAGGCTCCAGGACAAGGAACTAAAATATACTCTTAATATTCTGGTAGAAAGCATTCCTGGGGAGAAAAATCTATGTTCATAAGTAGAATTTGTTTCAAGAAAAGAAATACCTAAAAAAAAACAGATTGCACACAACAATAAAAAAACCCATCATAGTTGTGTTAAAAGTGATGGCATTAGAAGAAACAATAATGATGATAAGTAATAGCGGTACTGATACTGATTTTATGGAAGACATCTACATGCCCGGAGCAAATGCCAAGTGCTTCCTATAGACTGGTATCTCTTACTATAGTAGTGACATCACTTTAGTTTCTGAGTTTTGGATAATAAAGGGAGGTAACCCTATCACAAAAAAATCTATCTGAACATAAACCATTCTGAACTCTCACTCTCCAAATTCTCCCTCTTGCCATCTCATTAATTCTCACAACCATTCTGTGAGGCAGGTTTTGTTATTCCTAGTTTATGGACAACAAAACTAAACTCAATTAAATAAAGGGAACATTCCTTTCTGTTAGGGAAATGGTAGCTGGCACTTATCTTGGAAATCCTGAGAATAATGCAGTTAGATAAAATGATGTTATCTATCGTCTTATTCAGGACTTGTGGGAAGATAAAAGATATGGAAAGGCTTTTGCCCTTAATGCTTTTGTTAAGATCATCTGATGGAGAGAAGGCTGCAGGATGGTTTGGAAACTTAATTTTAAAAAGGGACAGAGTTATCTGTCCCTTTCTAACTCCTAATCTTTCAGTCCCTCAAGGGATTCTAGGGGCTCAGTTAGGATGTGCAGAAGCTTTGATTCATCAATTTCTTGGACTCCTCCAATGACGAAGATAATGAGAGATTTCACCATTAAAGTTCACCTACTTTTATTGGGGCGTTGGGTTCTGGGGGTGACATTTAGATGGAGATAAAATTAAAAAATATGTAGAATATCAAAATGATATAACAGGAAGGCTCTTTAAAAGCTAACATTTTCTGGGTACCCTAAAGTTGCTAAGAACTGTCCAAATCCGTGATACCTCCAGAGCTCTCTCGAACCCTAGCGAAGAGTGGTGCTGTGATGAAATCTTCTAGGATTCTCTGACGGCATCCCCTGCTCTCGGTCCCAGCACATGGGCTCCTCTAGCTTGGTGTCCTGGTTCTAGATTCCTTGGTAGATAGGACTTGTTCTCACTAATAACGATTCTGGGCACATGGAAGACCATGCTTCTCAGCAACTTTTGCATTTAGGTGGGGCTGGATAATGATTAGCTCTGGTAATGAAACATGAGAGGAGATGGCCTTGCTCTTTTTCTGGCTGAGGCAGTGAGAAGCCCACGTCCATCAGCCTCTCTTCCCCAGCCGCAGGGACTGGTCAGGCCACGTGGTCCCTCCAGATGGTGCAGCTCTGGGATGTCAGAGCAGCCGTCAGCCTGTGTCCCTGTGATCATGCAGAGCAGTCCTTTGAAAGCACATGTCAGTTATATAACTGAGGAGCAAGAAATAAACTCCTGTTGTGAGCCAGCGAGGTCTGGGGGGTTATTTATCCCTGAAGCTTAATGGCAATGCAGCCTCTTCTGAGTGGCCTGACCCTTGACCTCAGACCCCCTTCCTCCCCTACCTGGCTGCTAGGGATCGGCATCTTCTTGTAGACAGTCCCTGTGATTCCTGAACTTTCCTTTGATCACAGCCACTGACTTCAGCTCTTCTCAAATCCATTTTCATAACCAACAATCAACCCTGTTCTCAGTGGCCAACCTGGCTACCTACTTGCTATTCAGGGAGGAGATACTTGGGCACTTTGGGAAGTTGGGTTTACTTAAGTGTTTACTTTTCAGTGGAAGATGTACCACTGAAGTCAATTTGTGCTATAATTAATGTACAAACTCCAAAACCCTTCTCAAGCTTTAGATGGAGTTTGAGTAGCAAGCACCTTCTAGAAAGTCTTCTGCTGTTCAAATACGTAACGTGCTCCGTGACTGAGAGAGCGTGTCTATGACTGGTAAATAGTAAGTTACCCCTTGGCTTTGAAAACCCATCACGTGGAACAGGACAAGGGGAACACAAAGGTCTGTCGTGGGAGCAGTCTTCAGAATCTCTAATAAGAAGGCAGCAGGGGACAAAAGGCATGCTTCCACCGTGCTGGTGGCAGTCCATATTTCATGTTTCATATGCATCGCCCCTGTCAAGGGGAAAAGCTGCTGTATTTCTCACAGGATTGTGGCTAAAAG
Source organism: Ovis canadensis (assembly GCF_042477335.2). Taxonomy (NCBI): domain Eukaryota; kingdom Metazoa; phylum Chordata; class Mammalia; order Artiodactyla; family Bovidae; genus Ovis; species Ovis canadensis. The sequence continues at coordinate 75,349,267 of NC_091248.1, read as the reverse complement.
GAAAACACAAAATTCTAAAAATCTAAAGATTGTTCTTTGCAGAGTTTGTTGTTGGATGCACTGGAAAATTAGGCATTGGAAAGGCCAAAATGTCACCCACCAGCAGAGCTGGACTCACAAATTTGGAATCTATACTTTAGGAGGTGACAGAGGGCTCTTGATTACTTCAAAATAGGACCATTTCCATCAGGTCTTTTTTTCATGTGGGAGCAGCATAATAAAGTGGGGTTCAGAGATATGAGAACCACAAAGGTCACCATTGGTTCCCTAGCCCCCACTCTAACTCCTTGGGGCCTGCCCTCATATCTTTCAGTGCCATTTTCAGTTTGAGCTGGATTGAGACAATGTAATCTAACATTTCCATTTTATAGATGAGAGGACTGAGGCCTAAAGAGAAGAAATATGTCACACAGCTAGTGAGGGACAGAGCTGAGACAACTGCTTTTTCTTCTATCCCATGGTCTCTTGCTAGGCCATGATTTTCTCCTATGTTTGGAAGATGTCAGCTCCCGAGATCATGCTAAACACATGTCAGACACAGCCCTGGAAGTGGTTATCACTTCAGATATGTTCAGGAAGCTCTTTAATGGCTAATATCTGTGGGAGAAATTTTAATTGTGATTTATAACAGAAATGCCACTGAAAAAGTAAATGTGGCCATCATGATAAAAATTGTTCTAGCTTTCACCCTTGGGAACGAAAAAGTTGAGGCAGAAATCACCTCAGGAAGCCAGTAAATTGAGGCAGAAATCACTCCAGGAAATACCCAGTAAGCCATGATCACTTGCTGTAAACATAGCTCCGCTGTGGCAGAGATACAGAGGAGGGGCAGGCTGATCCCAGGACAGTTCAGTAGAGGATCTGGCCTCTAACTGGGCAGTCTGGAGTGGCTGGAAGAATCACAGAGCCTGGATTTGAATTCTAGATGCACCTACTGGCTATACCACTTTGGGCTTAAGTTCTTGGAGCATAAGCTTCCTTGTGGGTAAAAATCTGGACCGGGGGCTGGATAGCTGCATTCAGGTCTTTGTTATTTACTAGACACGTGGCCTTCAACAGGTTACTTGATTTTTTGTACCTCTGTTTCCTAATCTGTAAAAGAAGGGCAATGGTATCTACTGCTTCAAGTCATGGGGAGGATAATTTGTTATTATGTAGAGCTCTTAGCACAGTGCCTGGTATAGAATAAGCACTCCAAATATATTATTTGCAATTATTCTTATTATCAATAATCAGAGTTAATTCTCTTTGTAGATTGAGGGCCCTGAATTACTTAGCATGCTTCAATGACCCAAATCGCCCCACTCTGCTTTGCTCTGGCCGCCGCTCCTCTCCTCTGTGGTAAGAGGCTTAATGGTCTTGTGTGAGGGACTGAGCCCTCTCCTCCCGGCCCCTTTGATGCAGGAGTGAAGAGCGCTGGCCTAGATTCTCTCAAAGGGCGGTTCTGAGAGGTGGGGGCACTGCTGGAAAGCAGTGGAGTCTGGTTATAGCGGGGTGATGAGAGTCTGCATGCCTGATGGGAGGAATGTGGGGCGAAGGGAGCTAAGGAGATGTGGACTTTTCAAGGGCCGTGTTTCCTGCCAAACAAAAGGAATATGAGAGAAGAGATTTGCTAAACTTTTAGGCACGAAGACAGCTGAGTAGCCCTCAATCTCCACTTGCACTCTCTGGATTAAGAGGGTTCAATTACACTGTTTGATTCATCAATATCTCAATATTCAGCTGGTTAACTTAAGGGGTGGAAGACAATTTTCCCATTGGTCTCAAGAGAGGGCAATCGTACATGGCAAGAGCAATGGCACTTGAAATTAATTAAAGGAACAGCTCATTTTTCTAGTGGAATGAGGTTTTTTACTTTGAAGGGCTTCAAGAGGATGGATTATTTTGCTCCAGGCAGAATGCAGAATTGGAATTAAATGCAAACCAGGTGGCAGGCCTGAAGCAGCAAACTTTGGTTTCCGAGGCTGGGGCCTTCTCATTTCCTGCACAAAACAGCTTCATCTGATTTCATTACATGAATATTCCTCCTCTCTGGCCCACCTGGCACACAGATATAATCTCTTTAATACACACACATCTACACACGAACACCTGCACAGGTATGCATTCTGGTTTATCTTACAATGGGTAAACTGTTTGTAGAGCACCTCTTCTGGAACTCTGAATTCCTAGATTTCTAAGGCCACAGGGGAAAGGGCGGACAAGAGTTTCAGAGCCACAGTCGGAAGGGACTGCTGCAGTGCTTTCTCTGAACAAGCATCACGGCCATGACCAGAAGCTCTCCAGAGATCTGCAGCTCTGTCCTGGCTCTTCTGCAACCACCCTGGCAAGCTGGCTCTCCCTGGCATCGGCACTCCAGTTTTCAGTCCTTGGAGATGCAGGCCTTGGTAGAGCTTGGGGTCATCAGCTTGTGGACAGTCTAGAGACGGCCCCTATACAAGGCTTAGGTGCTATCCACGCCCTGACCTTCTCTAGGGGGAGAGCTACTGACTTCCTAAGCAGCAGAGCCAGCTAGAATGAGAGTGCTCCATTTAAACTGCAATCTATGGGTTGAGAAATGGAATAGATCCCTATAAATATGGGGATAAAGAATACAATCAGTGCGTGGGGGAGCCGACTCACTGGGCCATGTGGGTCAAGAATGAACCCAGATGTGTTTTCTTTTTTCCGGCCCAGACCACTTTCTCTATTTCCTCGCCAGGTTAAGAGAGAGGCAGTGGGAGAGTCTGTAGAGAGCTTCTGGTTGCTACGGCCAACAGTAACCTCAAACACTTCATTTTACCACCTTAAAGCTCTGATTCCAAGTGGCTGGCCTTTGCACAGTTCTTTTGAGCTCATGAGAGAGGATTCTCAGTGAATTTTTCACCAGTTAATAGCAAAGACAGGAAAATGAAGACACTCATTTTTAGAAATGCCATGAGATTTTCATACAGCTAATTTAGTGCAAGGGACTGTCCTTTATTCCAAGGTTAGGCCTTTCTGGTCTTTCCTTTTTTTTGTGATCGAGTTTTTAAAATGAAGGGAATGTGATATTAAATTTTAGTTAGGTTTTCTTTTTTAATAGCTTTTCTTTTTTTCCCTGCCAAAACCTGAAGTTGGCAACCCACTATCCACTCAGTTCTTTATTCTTTTAAAATTTTTATGTATTGGTGAAAGCCAAATTTAGGGACCCACTGGGAAGCATATCAGATAATATCTAGCCCTGCAGTTCTCACTTTAAATGCACATGAGAATCACCTGGAGGCCCCATGAACCCAGAGACTGCTGCTCCATTCCCAGAATTTCCGATTCATCAAGTCTGGGAGGGAGGATCTTGGAATCTGCATTTCTGTAAGTTCCCAGGTGATGCTGCTGCTGTGGATGGTCCAAGGAACACAGTCTGAGAACCACTGTTCTAGCTTGTCCGTGGTGGGATGGAGGTTTTCTGAGACTTAAAGGGAGGGTCCTTATCACAAAAACAGAGGCCTAGAATGACCCCACAACAGGAAAGTATGTATAGACACTGTCCCAGACTCTGCAGTACTGGGTTTCAGATTTCTTTCCTTTCCTGTTAACAATGGTAATAACATGGGCTGAGGAGGCAATGCTCCCATGAAATAAGATTGCTTTCTGAACTAAATGACACTACAAGGACCAGACTGTCCCATTTTTAAGCTGGAGGAAGAGAGAATATTCCAGGTTGTCTGTCTGATATGTCAGCCTAGAGCCTGAGTGTGTCAGGAATTTGCTACTCGTAGTTTATTTTCTGCTGTGATGGCTAAGAGCTGCAAGGAAGACAGTACAGCTTGGACTTCCATGGGCCCTGGGCGATTTTAGGGAGGTGCCAGGATCTAGGGGTAAGGATTTTATCTGTGAATTATATGATTCATGGCAAGGTCAAGGTGACTTTAAAAAGCTATTTTAAAGTGTCTTTACTTTTTCCTCACTGTTTGATTTCTCTACCTGAGAGATCCTCTGACGCTATGTTTAACTTTATCTCATTTCTCTTCCAAATTAATTCATTACCTTTGTGTATTAAAAAAATTTTGGGGGGGCCATGCGGTACATTGGATCTTAGTTCCCCATCCAGGGATCAAATATACACCCCCTGCATTGGAAGCATGGAGTGTTAGCCACTGGGCTGCCAGGGAAGTCCCTACCTTTATGTATTTTAATGTTTCCATAATACTTTGTTTAATTTATATACCTTGTTGTTGTTTAGTTGTTAAGTCATGTCTGACTCTTTTGTGACCCCATGGACTGTAGCCCGCCAGGCTCCTCTGTCCATGGCATTTCCCAGGCAAGAATACTGGGGTGGGTAGCCATTCCCTTCTCCAGGGGATCTTCCTGACCAAGGGATCGAACCCTTGTCTCCTGCATTGGCAGGCGAGTTCTTTACCACTGAGCCACCATTCAGTCAACTGTAATGAATAAAAATGGTAGGGTATCAAACACACAATTCAGGTGAGATTATTTTGGATCATCAGAAAAAGACAGCTGACAATCAGGTTTATGCTGGTTTTGTTTCTTAGAACAGCACGTGGACAGGAAATATAAAAGTGGATGTTGGAACTCTAGATTTGTATCTTTCAGGACAGATGGGTGAGTATTCCTTTCCCAAACCACAAATCCACCAAGGGTCTTGTGCTTGATGAGATGGCTCGGGCCAGGACTCACAGCAAGGTGGGCCACGCCCAGTGGGTTCACTTAGGTTAATAGTCTTTCTGTATGATATTCTGTGACCAGGAAACAACCAACCAACCAACCAAAACTCAGGCCTCCTACACAGAAGAGACACTTACGTTTGTCCTGCAAGGAATCATGGGGCACTTCTCCCTGGGGACTTTCTTCCAGATCTCCATAGTGCAGGACCTTGTGGTTTGGTGAAAGCCGACAATACCAAAACTTGTCTGAGGGAAAGACAAAAAGAAAAAGAGAAAACACAGATTTACCAGGTAAGTGATTCTGATTTTCAAAAAATCAGAGCCTTTCCTGACAGAATAGGCAGTCTCTTTGATTTTAAATCTTCAGAAAGGGATGAATTCTAAGAGCCCTGGCAGTTGGTCCCTTCTCAATTTTTGTATGCAGTTAGCTCCTGTCCTTCCAGGTAGACATTTGGTGCCACTGGGAAAGTTACCAGATCCTTTGAGGACAATGGCAACAAGTCTGAGGTGGTGACTTCCAGAGGAGTATTTCATCAATATCTATAATGAGGAGGGCATGATTAATTATTCAGTTAGGCCTGACAAAGTAGGGAGAGAGATGAAGACAAAAGAGCTTTCTCAGAATTTTTCTGCTTCTACTTCCCTCTGTGAGATTCTAAGACTATTGAGATATTTGTGCCATATCTCAGCTGGCATAGTAAAGCCTTCACCCCTGAGGCCTGCACACACAAACTAATCATGAATATATTGTTAGGATGCTAGTAATCCATACACAAGAGGTGGGATTCATGAGGAACCACCCCAAGTCAGAAATGTATCCAAGAATGAGGATGTCACATTCATCTCCTCTCTAATCTGTAGAGTTTAGCTCTCTTGAATAGGCTTGATGAGTACCTTAGGATCATCCTTATAATTAACTCCCTCAGCGTAACTTCATCTGCTCCCCCAAAATGTAATAACAAGTTTTTAATGAGCTTGTGAGTGCTCTTGCTAGATAAGAAACTTAAATTGTGATAGTGATCTTTGTGTAGCTCTCAGGACAGAGGGAGACGCTGCCTTCTCTGGGAAGCCCTCTGTGATTATTGCAGCCAAGGGGACTCTCCCCACCCTCTTAGCTGCTCCAGTGTCTCCTTTGATGATTGGTACCCTCATAAATCCCTTAGTATTCCCATTATCTGCCATAGAGCTTAGGCAAGCCACTTGCCTAGTGGGGACATGAGGAACAGTTATTAACCAAAGAAGAAGACTCCAGGACACGTAACAGTCCCGACAGTGTGGCAAGCCAGGGCGCTCCGACGACAGCCACGGCCTTCACGGCTGCACTGCACCGATCCCTTGGCACAATGCCTGCCATGGAGAAGCTGCACAGTTGCTATGGGCTAAATTGATAAATGAAGACCCAAAAGGGCTCAGTCAAGATGTGTAAGTCACAAAACATCCGTGACCTGTAAACCCTTTGTGCAATTACGTAGTTGGCAAACATGGTGGCCTGGGTCAAATCACCCCATTACTGTGTCTACCAATACAAATTGTTCTGAAGCCAATCTGACCAGAAAGCGCTCTATACCATTTAACAAAACTGTTCTTTAATCTAAAATTGCTTTCACCAAAAAATTATGTCTTAACTACAGTTCTTTTAGTAAAAAACCAAGTTTTAAAAATGGAGACAAAAGTCATACAGTGAACAAAGGAAACGCCCAACTTGATCCACAAAAGCAAAATGCCTCTGTGATTCCTTTCTCAAGTAGAAATAGGGTTTGAGAATTCCTGAATGTAGGCTGTATACAGCAATCCATATATTAAAAAAATCTAAACTCCAGTGGAAAAATTTGAGAGGAAAGAAAATGTTATTTGAAGGCTAGGAAAACATCTGGAATTGCTAAATTTTCAAAATTCTGTTATATATATACACTCAACACACGGAGGGCATTTCAAAGGGAGAAAATAAAATCATTCCCTGAATAATTCATAACCACTTCAATTAGGCAGCTTTCCATGAGGAGAACATATTTGAGAGTTTGACTTGTAATTCACAATAGGAAAACTGCAATTTGATAGAAGTGGTCTAAGCTTCAGCCATGAGCACCAACATGGTTCTTGGGGGCCTGGCATGATGGACTATAGAGATCTCTTCAACCCAAAGGACTTTCCACCTTGTCTAAATAAACTGTGATGACCACAGCTGGAAAAACTTCCTGGAAAAACTTGCTATAGTGCTTTCCTTCCCCTGCTACCTCTGAGGTGGGACTTTGGCTAAGTTAGCAACTGTAACAGGGTAACAGAAAGCTGGGAGGGAAGCTGGTGAGCAGTAGCACTTGGACACGCTGGTCTTATTTTGAGTAAGGTCTTAGCCTGTTCTTTCTAGAAATCCTTCACTTCTCAAGCTGAGGTAAACTCAAGAGACTAGCAGTGCTAACATGAAGCCCAGGAGTCAACATGGCATAATCAAAGAAGACTGTCATCCTCAACATATTTGGGGGAGCGTTAAGAAAGTTAAGTGGTACAAACATATATTGTGGAGCTAAATGCTGCAACACTTCAAAAATTCGCTGCATATACTTTCATGGCTTGTCTATTTAATAGGTTAAGTCTGTTTCTTCAGTGACTATTTGCAGAGTGCCTACAGTGCTCACAGGACTCTCCTGGATATAGCAAAAGTCATCAGGATGAAAGGCAAACATGAAGGACAAAGCCAGAAAGCTCAAGGAGAAGGAGCTCTCTCAGTTCTTAGTGGCAACTTGAAGAAAGACGGTGGAAACACTTGTGTCTCAGGTCTGGGAAATATGGACAGTGACTCAGCAACTCTGCCTGTACTACAGGGAAAAACAGAAAAAGGAAAGATCTCTGGTGCAGCATATTTCTACATTCAGAGACTACTGGAATCAGTGGCTACTTATCATGATGGTTGAAGATAATCATCTTCTTTGCAATGTTGTAGTTGCTATTTGTTTAAAGAAACACAAAAGGCTACTTGGAAACCTGGAAATCTACCATAACACTACAGTGTAGAGTTGACAGATTTTCCTCCTTCCAGAGGACTAAATTCTCTTGACTTCTTTTTTTTCTTTGTTTTCAGATCTGAAATCCCTGGGCTTCCCAGGTAGCTCAGTGGTAAAGAATCTGCCTGCCAACATAGGAGACGTGGGTTTGATCCAGGGTTGTGAAGATTCCTGGAGAAGAAAATGGCAATCCACTCCAGTATTCTTGCCTGGAAAATTCCATGGACAGAGGATCCTGGCAGGCTATAGTCCATGCAGTTGCAAAAAAGTTGGACTTAACTGAGCATGCATGGGCACCAGAAACCCCTGGTGTGTATGCATTTATTTATATATTTATTTATTATTATTGGAGTATAATTTCTTCACAATGTTGCTTTAGTCTTTGCTATACAATCAAGTGAATCAACTATACATATATATACATCCCTTCCCTCTTGAATCTCCCTCCACCCCCACACCTCCCTGCTGCCCCGCTCCATCCCACCCCTCTAGGTTATCACGGACAACTGAGCTGAGTTTCCTGTGTTACACAGCAGTTCCCTTTAGCTATCTGTATTCCACATGGTAGTGCGTATATGTCAAAAAATTTTCCCAATTTGTCCCACCCTCTTCTTCTGCCCTGGAATCTCTGGACTTTTAAGACACCACTATCTTTTGGTTTTCCTTATACCTCTGACTACCTCTTCTCTTATCCCACAGAAGTTCCTCTTTCTCTCTCTACCACCAAAATGGTAGAGAGCAAAAGATCTGTGCATCATCAATGTGAGTGATGTTCTGCTCCTCCCATTAAATAAGAAGTCTTAGATGGATGACAGAATATTGGAAAAAGGGCTGAAGGGCTTGGGAAGGTTGTTCTGATTCATAGACAAATGGGTGGATGCTGAGCCAGTCTCTCCCTCAGGATAAAGGCTGGAGTCATTAGCTCTGGGAAGGTTTAGAGGCATCATAACTTGAGTGTCCGTCTTAAAGGCAGAGCAGCTATAAAGGAAGCAGAGAAGCTGGCTCCAGCCAGCATAGCACACTGACTTGTTGGGTGAGACAGTTCCAGCATTAGCCACTGGTGGCAGCTTGATTTGCAGTTTCTTTAATGGTAAGCAAAACATGTATCTTCTTTTCAAAACCCAGCATGATGTTACTAGTTCCCCAATCCCTTTGGGCAATGAATGAGTGGATTGTGTCACTGAAAGCAATTAGCAAGAAGCAGTGAGAACATTAGCAAAGATTGTTTACTAGCCTTTAAAGAGAAAGCAGGAGTTAATATGGAGGTCTTTCAGTCAATTACAAATGTTACTACATTAATAGCCATTTTTAATTCCCCAAACTGAAAAACTGAAAATATGGAGATAATTTTGTGCTTCACTTTTTTCCCTGTGTGTATGTATGTGTGTATGTGTGTGTGCGTGCGCATGTGTGTGTATTTGAAGGATCAGAGAGAAAGGCTGGTTTCAAAGCTCACAGCCTGATAAGGTCTCCAGGGCTGATTAAAGTTATTCCCAATGTCACATAGATCATTATGGAGCTAATCACCCCTGACAACTGTAATTCTTGCAGTAATATTTGATAGAAGTTTCTGCACCACTGCAAATACTCTGCACCTGCTTTATTTAATAGTAAGAAAAGAAATTTTGAGTTTTATTTAATTTTAATTAACTCAAATAGCCATAGGTAGCCATACGGAACAGTACAGTTCACTGCCTGTCTTCGTATCCAAACTGCAGAGAAGTGTAGAGTTGGCCAGCAGGTCTTTAGGGCAGATGGGCAAGCTGAATAATACCTACCATTGTTGAGCAGGAAATGTGGTTTGTAAAGTGAGGCACAGGCCACAGCAGGAACTGAGTCCTGACTGCCTCTATCATGGACTCAGGGACATCCTTGCTTTGTGTGCAAAGCCTACAGCTGGCAGCTGGCTGCTGGCCCAGGGGGCCCTAGGAATCCTGTGTTTGGGAGACAAGTGACCTTTACTAAGGCGAATTCTTATGGCACTTCCACTAAGATTTTGAGTCTTTCCTAGGTTAACCTACAATGTGCAATGTCTTCAGTGTGCTCAGGGGAAGGTCCGCTTCAAACCTTCCCATGTTACAAAAACATAAGCGATCCTACCGATGTTTTTAAAGGGAAATATTCTTGAGTTCAGTGAAGGAAGACAACAACCACAGATCCAGAACGAAGGCCATTCTGCCTTTCAAATCTTCCTCACTACACTGAACATTTTTCAGAATAGAGACTCCTGTTTTGATTCAGAATTCTGCCTCCCCGGAGACTCTCGTTTCACAGCAAAAGATAACTCCAGAGCCCTGAAGACATGTTCAAGATGTTTAGCTTAACTGATGCTTTGGGGTCCACAGACCTTAGTTACACACCTGGCCTTGACACATCAGCTATGGAGTCTTGGCCAAATTATAAAAATCGTTATGGACTCCTATGGTTCCTTTGTTAGATAACACTAAAAATTATATGAGTAAAACAGAGAGAGAGTACCTGTCATTCATCTTTCACAGAGCCAGCTCTCAAATGTCAGTACCTTGGTATCTTTCAGTTAACAGTAACCCCTCTCATCCACACTACTGGATGATTATCTGTTATTCTGAGCTATTGGAAAGTGACTTTTTTCCTGAGAATAATCTGGCTTTTATTCTTTTGACAACATACATTATATATATATTTGCCTTTTTTTTTGTAAAAATGTGTTATGATAAGGTTTAATGAAATATTAAAAGAAAGCTTAAGTCCAAGAGGAAGAAACAACCGGTGCCCCCGAATGGGCCGAATGTACCACTTGACTGTAGGTCTTTGGAGTGAAATGAAAGGGCAAGCAGGTACAGCAACTGTGGCTGAAGCGCAGGAGCATGCCAACTCCTCTGGGTGCTCGTTTTGTTCATCCCTGGGTTTCAAATTAGATTTGTCAAGTTAATGCTTAGAGAAGGGATGCTGGTCAACAAAATGGGCACTGTCTTCAAAGAGAAGTAGAAATTTCATACTATGATTTGTTGAAAATGACACTCCAATGTGTAGCCCTGGGCTCTAATCAAGACTATTCAATGGAAGTGATTCTGAAAGACCCTAATCTCTGAAAAGGAAAGAAAATAGGAGGCAGTTCCAAGCCTGTAGAGTCTCAAGAAGCAAATAATGGCTCGCATGTAGGCAGCTTCTGAGATTTCATCTTAACTCTCTTGAGAAGCCCAGGGAACACAGACGCAAGGCAAATATATCTTAAAGGACTGTGGACGAGAGGCTTTCACACTCCACAGTGAGTGAGGGACAGAGTGAAGCAGATACGTGACAGTCACTGCCAGTCCATGGCTTATGTTTAAAAAACCTATATTCTAGGGACTTCCTTGGTGGTCCAGTGGTTAAGACTTTGCTTTCCACTGCAGGTTCAATCCCTGGTCGAGGAGCTAAGATCCCACATGCCTCCTGGCCAAACAACCAAAACATAAAACAGAAACAATATTGTAACAAATTCAATACAGACTTTAAAAATAGTCCACATCCAAAAAAAATCTAAACATCAAGAAATAAGAATGTATATTCTGAGTAACTATAAATTAAAATACTAAATATCGTTAATGAATGTTTGACAATGTGCTGAGCACTGGACTAAGTGCTATGCATGCATGATTTTATTTAACTCTCGAAACAATTTGATGTAGAAACTGACATCCTCACTTGACAGATGGGAAAAAGAAGCACAGAGAGATTTATTAGGTTGCCCAGGGCTAACCAGCTAGCAGGCAGGGAGGCAGGACATGAACGCAGCATGGAGCATCTCCCATGATTTACTGCTTCTCAGTTCTTCTGTGGTCAAAATCCCCAGAAATCCACATTTGTATATATCTCTATTGGACTAACCAAGCAGCAGAGTTGCACATGAGGCAGACAGAATGATGGGCAAGTAGAAACTCAGGGACCTTCTAGCCAAACATGGCATGATAAAGGGCTCTACATCTGCGCCTCCCCTTTGCAGTTGTGTGGGACAGGAGGCTCTTTCCTACTTTCCCCTAGAAAGTTAATATGTAAATCCACTCATCTGTGTCTAACTCCCTGTCAGACAAGTTTAGAGGGAGTGTGGTCACGCACGGGCCCTTTGTACTTGCTCTTTAACCAGAGATATATTTCATGGGTGTCCCCGTCTCATATCTTACCTTTCTCAAAGGGACTTTGAGAAATAATTTTACTTCTCAAATAATTTTACACCTGCTGCTGCTGCTGCTGCTGCTGCTGCGTCACTTCAGTCGTGTCCGACTCTGTGCGACCCCATAGACAGCAGCCCACCAGGCTCCCCCGTCCCTCGGATTCTCCAGGCAAGAACACTGGAGTGGGTTGCCATTTCTTTCTCCAATGCAGGAAAGTGAAAAGTAAAAATGAAGTCTCTCAGTCGTGTCTGACTCTTAGCGACCCCATGGACTGCAGCCTACCAGGCTCCTCCATCCATGGGATTCTCCAGGCAAGAGCACTGGAATGGGGTGCCATTGTCTTCTCCATGTCCTCATTAATGTGTGTAAATCTGAATGGAATGTTTGGATGGGGTGATAGGAAACCAATTTCAGCACAGTCTGCTTTGAATCTCTATTTTTAAGCACACAAAGCTAGTCACCAGATTTTTTAAATCAATTTACCAAACCCTAAAAAGCCTTCCTTTCTGCACTCGGAAGGATGATTTTATACTAAACACAGATGGTCATGCTCCCTAGGGAGTTTAACTAATAAATTTATAGTCTAGATGCTAATCATTTTTTGTTCATTAGGTAATTCATTTTTAGAAAACTGAAAAAGTTGAACATTTGGAAATAACACTTTCTTAGCCAAAAAAACTGTATTTATGACATCTAGAAACAGAACTATTCTAATAGAATCTACTCATTTCAGCCTAGAAAAGGAAGTCTTGTGTTGGAGTAGACTGGAAGGCTAAATTGGCTTCTTTGAATTATCATTATATTCAGAAGAATTGTATCAATAGCTGGCTACGAATGGGGGCATTTGGTGGCATGGGTCTATTTGCTACCTTTCCCCTCCCCCACTTCTGTGCTCTCTCCCCAGTGTCAAGTAAATAAAAACTTTATAAATTACCTAATGTGGGCAATACACCCTGACTATTGATTTTGCCAAAGGCAAAGAGGCGATCCGGGCATATAACAGACAACCCAGCTAATGAAATAGCAGACCATCTGATCTTGTACTCCCACTTCAGGGATGAGAAACTGTGGACCTGAGAGGTCCTGTGTCCTGCCAAAAGACACTCAAGTGGTTCCTCACAGAGTTGAGAAGCCTAGAACCAAGCCTACTCGCCCCCAGCTAGCTCCTTGTTCTTTCCTACAGGGTCTTCCAGAATAAAAGAGCAACTACCTTCTACCCTCCTCGCCCTGCCCCCTTCTTTTTTAGCTGCTTTCTAAGAGATGCATTCACGACCAATTTTCTTCCTCACAGTAAATTCAGGAGACAAGCACTGTCATCCCCATTTCACGGGGGAGCTGCCCAAGGTCATGGAGCTGGACAGAGGAAGAGGCCGGACGGTGCTCACTCCATCTGGCTCCAGGGCTCCTGTTCTCCTCACTGTACCACACTCTTCCCTGGAGAAGCATCCACTCTGATGAAGGTGCCCAAATGCAGGGGATGCAGCAAAGAAGGAGCAGTGAGCCAGTCCTTCCATGGCTGAACGGAAGAGATAAGTGCCTTCCTCCTACTGTGAGCCTTTCTCAGTCCCAGCTGTAACTCAGCTCTTTCTTATTCTGCCCATTGTCCTCTCCTGAGGCCCAGCCTGAAGCTCACTGTCATCAGTGAGGGTTTCTTATTCCCTGGGAATGACCTGCATTTTCATTTGTCAAGGAAGTTCTGCCTTTGGACATTTCTTAATATGATTTTTAAGGGTTGCATTTGAAATACTTTGAATTTACTCAATATTCAGAACAAAGCCATTAAAAGTAAATGGCCAGGAGGATGGGCTCAGTATAAACATGTGAAGTGATGTATGTCATTAGTGGACGGGCGCTGTGTCTACGCAGGGCATCCATCAGGTTTCAAAAACATCTGCCAGGGTTTCTCCAGGGCCATAACTGATGTTTGTTCTTGGTACAGTTACTAATGCTTATTCTTTTTCCTGACTGTTCCCCAATCTCTTCACCTCTCCCTGAATCTTATATTTCAATTTTATTTTTTATTTGTTTCTAGGACAGTATGATACAAATACCTTGACTTTGCAATGAGCCATATGTCAAGAAAGCAATCAAAGGAGTTTATTCTTTCTGGCTAAGAAACAGCTGGACATGCTTCCCATCTACTGGAACTAGTTTAATGGCACCCATTTGGACTCAATATTTTGGGCTTAAAATTTATAGAGACAATTCAGAAATTTCTCTTGCAAGATTATGAAAACTGATTCTATCCCACCTCGGTTCACTGTTACTTATACTATGAATAAAATATTCTGACCTGGAAGAGAATCAGTAAGAGGATTTGAAACCAAGGGCCACCCATGCTGAAAATTCAAAGATCAAATCCAACAGTGGATGCTAGCGCTCCTGACAGCATAGTGAATCATTAAAAGTTAGGGCCATAGAGATGCTGGAGTTTAAATCCCTACTCTTCTGTGACTGGGCAAGTTACTTTGTAACCCACTGCTTTAGTTTCCCTCAGTGCCTTAGTTTATCTATCTGTAAACTGGGTGTAATCACAGTAGCTACTTCATAAGGTTACTGGGAAGATGACATGCATTAACATGGGTCAAGTGAGAGCCTGGCACATGGTAAACACTCGGTAATGATGGCTGTTGTGGGACCACTACTGGCAGACATGAGGCATGAAATGCTTCAGGTGACTCTTCAGTTCCATGGGTCTTCTGCTGACTTTAGATTTTGATTCCTCCTGAGTCTACATGGGAAATTAAAACTTACCTGGAATAAGTTACAGCAATTCTTGTTCTGAGTACAATGCTGCTTAGCCGACCCTGAAACCAACACCCTTACCCATGTGATTCCTTAGGGAGCAGGCCACTATTCTTCCTTGCTAGGTCTGGAAACAATACCTTGCCTCCGCCGGCAGTTGAGTTTCCTAAAGCAGGTCCCTTCTACGAGGCGGTTCAGGCGTTGTTGTTTGATCAGCTCCAAGATTTCTGGCTGAATCTTCTCCTTTAGTTCCCTGTGAAAGGATAAACACATATTCCACAACACACCTTGAGAATAGCACTTGGCTGAAAGGGCACCATGGCAGAGAGGGCAGGTGCATAAAAGCTCCATCTTTTCCTGAACATCCCCAGACCTCCTAGGTTGGTGCTTTAGAGAATCATTTATTAAGCATCAGTAAACAGGGTTATCTGTTGTGGTAACTGTATAGATTCTCTGACATTTACAGAATACCCACAAGAGCCCCAATCACTTCAGTGACGTTTTTCTAGACCGATGTCTCCAGAGACATTTTGTCTCTTGTTTTATAAAGTCACAGATACAAATTTATGCAAAAATTCACTTAGTTCTTCTGAGACAATGAATCTCTGGTCATATTCTACTCCTTACAGCAGATAGATAAACTCCTAGACTACATATGTGGTCTGACCAAACAGAAGTGTTGGACAACCATGCGGTGACTATTGTACAGCAAACAGTGTTGGGTGAAGCAAAGGACCACTTACAAAGGGGAATAACATATCATCCGAGATTTTAGCCCATAGAGATTGGGATAATGAGGGCATAAATTAAGGATTATTTGCATCTTGTCTCAAGCTAGTACAATGTAATTTTAGATGTACTATGCTGTAAAGATATAATAATGAGTACAGTGGGTTGTAACCCCCCCTTTTTTTTCAAGAGCAGAGATTTTTTTATCTTGTGAAATCTTAGTTAGTTATAAATTTCAGTATATTAAAGCTAGAGTCTTTCTAGTTGAGGATGTATAGAGAGACCTACAGTCTAGCCCTCAGAGCAGTGTTGAAAGCACTGACCCAAACTCAAAAGACCAGGATTTCCATCTAGGCTCTGCTCATGACTGGCATTTCATGTAGCTCCTCTAAGTCTCTCCTCATTCGTAAAATGGGAACAAGAATGTTTCCTTCCAAAGGGGACAGTGTGAGTATAAGTGAGCTGTAAGTGCTGGGCAGGAATGCCAAGTGTTTCTGGATTTGCTTAGATAATATTCTCGCCTTTCCTCAGGACAAACATTTCTTGTGCCCATAACACACTGTATTCAAGGCTCACATCTTTCGTAAGCTTCAGCCTTAACTCTGGGCTCCCTCTGGATCGTAGGCAATCTATCCTCACGTGGTATTCTGTTCCCAGGTATGAAAGGCCCTACACATTCAGTCAGTGTGTGCTATGAGCCAGGTAGTGTACTAGGCAAATGTAGCTCATTTAACACCCTTCTCTCCTCCCCACCAAAGAACCCCTGACTTTTGGGAACAGGTATTTAATTTCATCAGGCCCATCTCACAGATGGAGAAACAGCTTACAGAAGCGAAGCCCTGAATAGGAGTACACAATCAAGTGTATCTTGTGCAAACTGCATCTATTCACTCCTGAGAAAAAAATAGAGAATAGAAAGTGGTATGAAAGGGTCTGGCCATCTAACCAGGTATGCTAGTAAGCTGTCGATACATATTTGGACTTGCTGCTAAGTCGCTTCAGTCGTGTCCGAATCTGTGCGACCCCATAGACAGCAGCCCACCAGGCTCCCCTGTCCCTGGGATTCTCCAGGCAAGAACACTGGAGTGGGTTGCCATTGCCTTCTCCAATGCATGAAAGGGAAAAGTGAAAGTGAAGTCGCTCAGTCGTGTCTGACTATAGCGACCCCATAGACTGCAGCCCACCAGGCTCTTCCGTCCATGGGATTTTCCAGGCAAGAGTACTGGAGTGGGGTGCCATTGCCTTCTCCGTATTTGGACTTAAATGGCCTCAAATACCAGGGCACTTGATGCTGTTCCATCTGACCAGTTTTAAAGCTGAGTGTGGATATCTACCCCAATGGTACAGCTTGGTGCATTTGCTCTATGCGCATTTGCTTTTCTGATGTGGGTCTCACAGGGTCTCATCTCAGGCATTCCGATTACTAACATTACCTATTATCAGCGTTCAGTTTCTGTAGAATGGACTCAGAATTGCAGCTTTGATGAACCCTGCTCTGAATGGACAAGAAGGTGGGAGATAGCCAAGGTAGTCACACATGACAATGAATCACTGCTCCTGGCTTCAAGTTGGGGTAATGAGGTGGAGAAATCATGGGAGAGAGAAACTGGGAATTTCATCAATTCTTAGGTTAGAGATGCATCTTTAAAGGATAGTTTTCCTAGGCTAGAGTTAACTATTAAAATGGAGATGAAGATGCAGAGATGAGGACCAAAAGGAGGAATAACTGAAAGAACTTGATGATTTATGATTTTCAGTGTAAGAGCCAGATGTTGCCGTCATAGCACCTTCCGCTATGAACCATCTCTGGGGATGGACGGTCAGAATAAGTGGATCTGCTGCTACACAGGTTACCTTTTCTTGTTAATGACCCCAAGGACTCCGAAACATGTTAAAGCAATGAGGGAAATGGAATAGCTCTTTTCTTTTTTGTAAGTGATGTCCTCTTCCTTCCTGCAAATGGGCTCAGTAGCTGCAGACTTCATTCATATTAGGAAAACATATGTAATCCCTACATGGTGTTTCTGTGAATGAGATATGACCTCTGGGGGAATCCTGGTAATAACCATGGGCTGAAATTGGGCTTTGACATTCTCAGCTTGGGGTCAGTGAGGTCAAGGTCATGGGTTCACTAGCTCTGCTTTGATAAATATTCCTCTATTTCTAGCTAAAAGCTTTGTAAATAAATAAAAGGAGGAAGATTAAACAAGGTAGAATAAATGAGTGTGTGAAGAGCAGTTCAAAGTCTAGCACTGTCTCCAGAAGAGAATTCCAAGTCTAAGCCCAATGAGGCCAGTGACATACGCAGAGGACAGACAGCACCACTAGACTGGCGAGCCTCCTTCCTGGACCTGGTGCTCATTTAGAACAGAGGCTGCACTGAACACAGGCATTGGCTGTGAAAGCCATGAGCAAAGCTTGTGACCAGTCTTTAACAAGGATGTAGATTTGCAGGACAGGCAGTAGCCATATTTCTGGCTCTCCCTGCTTTTCCTTTTTCTTCCTCACCTACTTGTACTGGACACTCCAGGATAAGATGAGGTGTAAACGAATATATTCACAGTGTCGATCTTACCATTTCTATGTTGACAGTGAGACAACTTGCTAAATTCTGGTTATCGACTCATAATCAGAGTGACTATTTCTCAGAGTGTTTGTTAAGTGCAGGACATATACTAAGGGCTTTTCATGTATTACTTCACTAAGTCCTCTGAACAACTTAACAATGTAGACATTTTATCAATTTAGTTTTAGAAATGAGAAAAACAGGTTTAGAATGGGTGACAGAAGTTGACTGAGGAGCCACATTTGCAAGTGATGGCCTGGGAATCTGATCCCGGGTCTGTTAGCTCCCGGATCTGCGTTTTCCACATTTGCTACTCTGCTTCCGTGGTGTTTGTCCCTGCAGCTCCCCTCCCCCCAACATTATGGCAAATGATCTATTTGGGGACCTTTTAAACTTTTTATATCCATTAATTCAGATCAATTGTGCAGATGAACTTATCCTCCCCATAAAGTCACACGATGGAGAAA
This sequence comes from Ovis canadensis, assembly GCF_042477335.2. Lineage (NCBI taxonomy): Eukaryota > Metazoa > Chordata > Mammalia > Artiodactyla > Bovidae > Ovis > Ovis canadensis. The sequence goes on along the minus strand of NC_091248.1, from coordinate 75,330,985 downwards.
GGGATGGCAACCCACTCCAGTACTCTTGCCTGGAAAATCCCATGGACAGAGGAGCCTGGTAGGCTGCAGTCCATGGGGTCGCTAAGAGTTGGACATGACTGAGCGACTTCACTTTCACTTTTCCCTTTCATGCATTGGAGAAGGAAATGGCAACCCACTCCAGAGTTCTTGCCTGGAGAATCCCAGGGACAGGAGAGCCTGGTGGGCTGCCACCTATGGGGTTGCACAGAGTTGGACACGACTGAAACGACTTAGCAGCAGCAGCAGCAGCAGTAGCAAAGTCACACAAAGTAGAAAGTAACAAATACCTCCTTCTGAAATAATTAGCCAAGAGCTAAGAAAGAAAACAGAGCTTCTTCAACCCACTGAATACACAGTCTTCCAAAATATTTGTCCACCCAGAGCTTGCATTTTTCTTCTCAGGAAATATAAACATTTTATAAAAATGAGACGCACGCCTCGAGGGATCTTCGTGGCTCTGAGATTTGCCTGCATGCTGTGCGCAGCAGTCAGGCGAGGGGGAGGGGATGGTCAGCAGTGTTCTGCACCAGAGATCAACCATCCAGCCCAGCCACTGCCCAGTCTGCAAAATGAAAAGCTTGAACTGGATGACCTTAAAGTCACTTTTCAGTTCTAAAGTATGAATTCCTAAGCCCCAAGCTTGGGTTGTCTCCTATGTGCTCTCGTGACAACCCACCCTCTTGCACTTCCTCTCACCTGGCACAGTCCCTGATAATCCCTGCTAATCTCAGCTTTAAAGCCTGGCACAAGGACAGCCAAGTGTCTCTGGTTCTCTGCCTGTCCCAGCACCTCGGGACCTTGCAGGAAGGAGTTACTCAATACATACTTGTTAAGTGAATGAATGAATGAATGCAATCATACATGGTTCTCTGATCCCATGAGCCACTGTGGCAGCATTTAGACTTCATCCAACTACAGCAATGAGTTCCTGTCTAGCAGATCATTCCAACAGACAGAGCATCACTGGAGAAGCAGCTGGAGGCTGGTAGCCTCCTGCCTACTTCAGGGGCCAGGGTAGGGACCAGGCTGGTTCATGACCTCCCCCATGAAACAGCTCTGACAAGTTTTTATGACTTTACTAGAGCTCTGGTGGACCATGGTGTTTTCAGTCCCATGCCCAAGTGATGATGCCAATGTATATACCCACAGGAGATTTCTTTTGTATTTTCAGAGCTTCTCTCTATACAGGTATATAATAATAAATGTAAAGATAAGAGTTTCTTATAATAAAGGGAAAGCAAGGGAAATGAAACTTCAGAACGTCATTGCAGAGCCTTGAGACGTAAAGATATGAAGTCAAAGCAGGAGCAAAATGTTTGTACTTGACAAGCACTTAACAGTCTTATTTGGAACAAAGTCATGGTCAAACATTAATTTAGAATCACTTGGCCTTTTGGATTTAACTGAAGTGGTCCCTTAAGACTCTCTTTAGGCTTTAAGAATTGTTGTCAAAAGCATAATAAAATCTTCTTGTGTTCACACATCTGCTGAAACAAACATTATGAAATCCAGCATTTCAGTACTGTGGGTCCCAGGATGGGGCAAAGGGCCTCTGTCCCTCCTTGCAAGAGAGAAACTACATCAGGTATCACCTCACACCAATCAGAATGGCCATCAATGAAAATCTACAAATAATCAATGCTGGAGAGGGTGGAGGGAAAAAGGAACCCTCCTGTGTTGTTGGTAGGACTATAAATTGATACAGTCACTATGGAGAACAGTACGCTGCTGCTGCTAAGTTGCTTCAGTCGTGTCTGACTCTGTGCGACCCCATAGACGGCAGCCCACCAGGCTCCCCCGTCCCTGGGATTCTCCAGGCAAGAGTACTGGAGTGGGTTGCCATTGCCTTCTCCAGGAGAATAGTATGGAGGTTGCTTAAAAACTAAAAATAGAACTACCATAGCATCCTGTAGCCCCACTCCTAAGAATATGTGTGGAGAAAACTATAATTCAAAAAAACATATGCACCTCTATGTTCATAGCAGCACTATTTACAGTAGCCAAGACATGGAAACAACGTAAATGTCCATTGACAGAGCAGTGAACAAAGAAGATGTGGTACATAGACACAATGGAACACTGCTGCTGCTGCTGCTGCTGCTGCTGCTGCTGCTGCGTCGCTTCAGTCATGTCCGACTCTGTGCGATCCCACAGACGGCAGCCCACCAGGCTCCCTCATCCCGGGGATTCTCCAGGCAAGAACACTGGAGTGGGTTGCCATTTCCTTCTCCAATGGAATACTACTAAGTCATAAAAAAAGAATAAAATAATGCCACTTGCAGCATCATGGATGGGGCTAGAGATTATCATGCTAAGTGAAGCAAGTCAAACAGAGGAAGACAAATATCATTTAATATCACGTATATGTGGAATCTAAAAAAAAAATGAATGATATAAATGAACTTATACCCAAAACAGAAATAGACCCACAGACACAGACATGGCCACTTGTGGTTACCAAAGCAGATGAAGGGGATAAATTAGTAGTTTGGGATTAACATATACACACTGCTATGCATAAAACAGATAACCAGCAAGGACCCACTATATAGCCTAGGGAAATATGTTCAATATTTTGTAATAACCTATAAGGGAAAAAAATGTGAAAAAGTACCTATCTATCTATTACTTTGCTGTACACCTGAAACTAACATGACATTGCAAGTCAACTATGTTTCAATAACAAACTCTTTTAATTAAAAAAAAGAAATAAACTCCATCTCTGAGGAGTCAGCTCTTTATTCAAAGCTCTTTCTACTTGGTATTCAGGGGCTGTTATCTTCGTCTATTAATAGCTGATGACCAAAGCGAAACCCCAGCTCTGCCTCTTACGAGTGCTGCCTGCTGCTTGATGTGGATATGGCTTAGGTTTTACATAGATGTGAGCTGCCAAAGGGGCTTCCCAGGTGGCTCAATTTTAAAGAACCCGCCTGCCAACGCAGGAGATGTAGGAGATGTGGGTTTGATCCCTGGGTCAGGAAGATCCCCTGGAGGAGGAAATGGCAACCTACTGCAAATGACAACCTGCTCCAGTATTCTTGCTTGAGAAATTCCATAGACAGAGGAGCTTAGCAGTGTACAGTTCATGGGGTCCGAACTGTCGCATACAGCTAAGCGGCTAAGCATGCGTGAGCCGCCAAAGGCCCTGAGGAAGCATTTCCCTCCCCTGCTGCCTAACCTCATCCCCACAAAAGCCCACAGTTCTGCTCTGCAGCTTTTAATGATGCTTCTTAAGGCTTGAAAACAAACACAGAGTAGATGCTATAGCTTGGCTATGTTTTTTTCTGTGCACTTTTTAAAACTTCATCTTAGTCTTGCGCTTGGCAAAGCAGCTCTGGTAGGGGAAATGAAGAATTAGCTAAGGGATCTGTGGGCTGGAGTTCAAGTCCTGGATCCTACACTTGCCAACAAGGTCCTCTCCTCTCTAGACTATATTCTGGTCCTCAAGTAGAAATAAGACTTGCCTTCCTCACACAGGTGTGAGGACACGATACAGCATAAGGAACACGAGGAGGTACTTTGCAAATCGCCAAGCACTAAACATATCAGATATATTGGAGCAAGAAACAGAAAGCAGGGATAAAGAAAAGGAATCAGAGAAAGAGAAAGAGATGTTGAAGAGGTGCTTCATGACACCAAGGATGTAAGATGGTTTCATAGGAAAGTTCAGAAGAAGCCACATTTAGTCTTTCGAAGGAAGAATGAGAGTAAATGTCAAACACCTTTACTTCCCATCCTGTTTCCTATTTTCTTTCCTATGAAGTATAAGGTAACAAAACTGACCTAGTTCTAAGAAAAGGACACAGGAAGATAAACAGGTCAATACTAAGAAAAGATAAAGGAAACAACAGTCTAAAACAGTGTTCATGTTCAAGGTTTAGAACATCACAAAGATGGAGATGAAATTACAGAACCATTGCAAGTGCACCTGATGCAAAGTCCTGTGAAAAGGAGCCCCCTGATTCTTCACCTGAGGCCTCTGGGTTGATAGCTACAAGAGATGTTCTGCTGATAGCCACGTGAGATGCTCTGATGCGAAGCAGAGCCAATGGAGCAGGGAGACAGCGGGTCGCTCCCTTTCAAGCTCGCGCTCCCTCCCACTCATGACACTTCAATGTTCCTCTTGTTTTAATTATCACTAAGTCTCATTTTGGCTGGAGCAGAACATCTTGCCATTCAAGAGTGCCTACATAGAATATAGCTTTATGGACAAAACAAAAGAGATTGTCCCAAGTATTAGAAAAGTTTCCAGTCTTTTCAGCTACAAATCCTGAGAGGACTCATCAGTAACTGGGTCACTTCTTGGTTTAGATTCTCCTGCCAGCACCTCCTGTCTCCACCTCCCCGTAGCCCACCCCTGCCCAGCCTTTCTCAAGGAGTTGCTGAGACTTCAGGAACTGAGTAGAGATCTTTCATTGGCTTTCCATGCAACACAGCCCAGCTGGGTGATGGGCTTTCACTCTAGAAATGGTGCGTCAGAGCTGTTGAGAAGGCAGAGGTCAGAGGTAACTTACAAAATCGGGCGAGACTGGAAATCTTCCTGGTTCATCCTCTCAGACTGGCGGATTTTCAGGATTTCTGTGTAGCTCAGGTTCTGCAGTTTGCTCTTGAACTGGTCCAGGGAGCTAGGCTTGGTTGTAAGAGCTCTCATAACCTGTTCCTTCACCACCTGCATTACCTGTGAGATTGAAGGAAGACCATAATTTTCCTGGGGATTGACCTTACTCATTCAGAAAAATCTTTCACAGATTATGGTTCCCTAGCCCTTTCATTTGCACTTTTGGCCCTAACTTGGAGTGTGCTTTTCCAGAGAGTCAACTACTATGATATACAGCTTCCATTTCCTCCTATACTACTGGAATTGCAAGGAAAAGGTGGATTGACTAACTCTGAATTGGGAAGGGAGAGGGAGACTTAGGGTGGGAGGGTATATACCTATTCATTTGCTTGATATACTGTATGACTGTAGAGGATGCAAACTCAAGGAAAAAAGGAGTCTTAGCAACAGCCAGAAGTCTGCATAATCATTATTTTTTTCCAGGAGAAACTCTCTGAGACACAACTAACTGTGGAAGTTTGGTTGGCACTGGTTCAAGTGAATGTGAAATAATACCTACACCCGTCCCTCCTGGATTGCTTTCGCCATGTAGTTAAGGTCTGAGTGTTCATACAGATGATATATCCAGAAATGTGTATGTGGTATTGCCTCTCTGAGCCAGGCACTGAAAAGAGAGGTCTACTGAATTAGAACTGATGCATCCCATTGGAAGCCTCAAGAAAAAAAGAATATGGTAATTGGCTGCTTCAGGACAGGTCCAGGCCACAAGGAGACAATTAACCATTGCCTCTATTAATGCGGATTCATCTTCATCCAAATATCTAGAGCAGGAAAAGACCAGAAAACACACAGAGGTATCCAAGAGACTGTAACCTTGCTGCTTCTTTTTTTCAAATCCTCCATTACAGATGCTAACAACAATTGTTGCCTTTGATAACATACCTACTATGAGCCAGATACTACAAAAGGTACTTCATATGTATTCTTTATTTTAATCTACTCAAATTCAGGACATAGGTATCATCATTATTCCTATATGCAGAAACTGAAGCTTTGAAAACCTTAACTAGTCCAAAATTCTATAGATGATGGGTAGGTGGTTGAGCTGAGATTTGAACTTAGGGCTGACTGTAAATGCTGTATTTTACTGCCTTCATACCAACATTCTGGGGTCATCTGCAACTTAAAAATAAGAGTAGATCACCAGTGCACCTCAATTATGTGCTAGGTTCGGTGTCAGGCACTTTGCTGATCATCAACTCATTTAATCCTCTTTTCAATACAGTACAGTATATGTTTTTACTACTACTTTAAAGATAAGAAAATGGACTCAATATTGGGAAAAGAATCTGAAAAAGAATAGATATATGAATATGTATAATTAATCACTTTAATCACTTTTCTATACAGCTGAAACTAACACAACACTGTAAATCAACTATAATATAAAGTACAACATTTAAAAAATATATAAGAAAATGGTTACTGAGAAGGATTGAGAACTTCTCGAAGGTCACACATATCTAGTTGAGATCTAAGATACCTGTATGGTGAACAGAACATACACTGAGTGTTGAACAGCCCTGGGGTACCACCTATCCCATCATTACGAATGTGATCTCAGTATGCTCCTATGGCTTCTAAACAGTTAGTCATTCAAAAATTCAAGCACAGTAGATAGTAATTGCTCACTGATGGGAAATAAAAGAGTATTAGCTGCTTGTCGTGTCTGACTCTTTGCAACCCTATGGAATGTAGCCCGCCAGACTCTGCTATCTATGGGATTCTTCAGGCGAGAATGCTAGAGTGGGGTGCCATGCCCTCCTCTAGGGCTTCTTCCTGACCCAGGGATCAAACCCAGGTCTCCTGTGCTGCAGGCAGATTCTTTACCATCTGAGCTACCAGAGAATCCCACTCACTGACTAGTCCCACCAAAATGTCAATATTTCATGAAATGTTATTGAACACAAGTAACAGTTTTACAGGATGGAAAAGACTGTGGCAACCAGAACTTTCAAACTCGAGTGATGGCCAGGTGATGGGAAAAAAAATCTCACCATCTCAAGTAATATTAGGCAGCTGAAATGTCCTCTACACACTGGACAGCCAGTTGCACTGGCTGAGCTCTGTTTAATGGCATTGCCCCTCTCTGATGGTACAGGGTGCTTTCTCCAAGTGGATGTCTTTCATGTAGCTGTCCTATTACAAATAAGGACCTGTCCAGTGATCTGCTGGGGTCCAGAGGCTTTGAGAGGCAGAACAAGAAATGAATCCTTCTTGGTAGCAAAACCAAATGTGCCCTCAGAAAAACCAGAGCCTTGGGGGAAATAAGCCCACGAGTCCTCTTAGCTCAGGGATGTCTGATAGCTCACTCTTTAGCCATCTGCATGCACACTGCTTGCCCTGCCCTCGTGTAACCAGGAATCCCATGTTAACCACATTTTCCTTTAGTCAACTGAACATGGCTGAACCAAGGGTAAGATGAGTCATAGGTGGCCGGGAGACAAACAAGTCTGTCTATTTTCAAGTGCTTTCAACCTTTATTTTTCCTTATATGCTTCTAACCTTTAAGAATCCATGCCCACAGTAAGACTACCCACTACTAGGTGATCTATTTGCATTTTCATAGGGACTATCAGGCACGAAGTATTTTATCACAAGAAATAAATCTAATTGCAGGAATCTTGAGAAACTTCAGAAGAAAATGCGAAGGATGACAGATCTGTATCATTCACTACGGATCTGCTTTATCCAGTAGGCAACACTGTTCTCAGAGGACTGTGTGCCATGCTTGCCCTGTAAAGAGGCTGCTGGTGATACCTCTGATGTAAGACTCTTGAGAGTCCCTTGGACTGCAAGGAGATTCAACCAGTCCATTCTGAAGGAGATCGGTCCTAGGTGTTCTTTGGAAGGAATGATGCTAAAGCTGAAACTCCAGTACTTTGGCCACCTCATGTGAAGAGTTGACTCATTGGAAAAGACTCTGATGCTGGGAGGGATTGGGAGCAGGAGGAGAAGGGGACGACCAAGGATGAGATGGCTGGATGGCATCACTGACTTGATGGACATGAGTTTGGGTGAACTCCGGGAGTTGGTGATGGACAGGGAGGCCTGGTGTGCTGCAACTCATGGGGTCACAAAGAGTCGGACACGACCGAGCGACTGAACTGAACTGAACTGAAAGGCATGAAGGCAACTGTCCTCCAGGCCACTGACTCACGGGACTTTCTGGGGCCATGGCTGGATTACTCTCTGCAGTGTAATTCCATGGGTTTTTAGGGTTACCACAAGTCAGACTTTATTTTAAAAAATATTTTTATTTATGTATCGGGCTGTGCTGGGTCTTACTTGTGGCATGCAGGATTTTTATCTGTGGCATGTGGAATCTAATTCTCTGATCAGGAATCTCTGACTTAGCCCCTGTGCATTAGGAGTGCAGTTTTAGCCAATGGACCACCAGGGATGTCCCAATCAGACTGTATTGATAGACACTTTTAACAAAAATTTGCTTGAGAAGCATCATTTGTGAAATCAACATAACAAACACTGCTGAGTGCTCATGGCAAACAGATGGAAACAGTGACGGACTTTATTTTTTTGGGCTCCAAAGTCATTGCAGATGGTGACTGCAGCCATGAAATTAAAAGACGCTTACTCCTTGGAAGGAAAGTTATGACCAACCTAGATAGCATATTCAAAAGCAGAGACATTTCTTTGCGAACAAAGGTCCGTCTAGTCAAGGCTATGGTTTTTCCAGTAGTCGTGTATGGATGTGAGAGTTGGATTGTGAAGAAAGCTAAGTGCCGAAGAATTGATGCTTTTGAACTGTGGTGTTGGAGAAGACTTTTGAGAGTCCCTTGGGCTGCAAGGAGATCTAACCAGTCCATCCTAAAGGAGATCAGTCCTGGGTATTCATTGAAAGGACTGATGCTGAAGCTGAAACTCCAATACTTTGGCCACCTCATGCGAAGAGCTGACTCATTTGAAAAGATGCTGATGCTGGGAAAGATTGAGGGCAGGTGGAAAAGGGGACAACAGATTATGAGATGGTTGGATGGGATCACCGACTCAATAGGCATGAGTTTGAGTAAACTCCAGGAGTTGGTGATGGACAGGGAGGCCTGGTGTGCTGCAGTTCATGGGGTTGCAGAGTTGGATGTGACTGAGTGACTGAACTGAACTGAACTGAAGGCATGGTCTTAGCCTTGTGTGAACTAAGGGTCTAATAAGAGAACCAGGATGAGCAAAGATTATGACAGTTGAAATGTGGATGTGACAGAGCAGACGGATGGATAAACATTGTTGGCAGATGGGAAGGTATTTCAAAGAAGAGGATGTCACATGAATTTAGAATAAAGTATGCATATTCAGTGATGTTGAAATAGGTAAATAACATGGAAACTACCACATCTTAACTGCTTGAAACCTGGGCTGTGTCTGAATTGGAACCAGTTACATAAACATTGTTTCATGCCCCCAGTGTAACGGAAGAGAGGAAAATTTCCAGTTGACCTTCCACCTGATCTGCTTCTTTTTTTACTCAGGCAAAATGCTAAATTTGGAATGCTTTACAAATTTTGAAATTGTGACCATCTCATATCTTGCAGTATAAATGGTGGCTAAATATGGTCAAGGCTGAATTATAACACTTTGTAGTTTCATGTGAGGGGCACTGCAGGAGCTGCCCCTTTCCTCATTTAGAGAAACTCAGAGTTGAGCCAAGGTTGTAATTGTCATCTCCTAATGTCATTTGACCTTCTAGCGGGAGGTATGACATGTAAGAGAGACAAAGATATAGCAACTAGAACACCAAAAACGAAGAGGTTTTAAAATAGAATTAGGTTAACGCTGGGGGAGTCTTAACAGCTCTCTCCACTTTCCTCATTTTATAGATGAGAAAACACAGGCTCAGAGGGCCAGGTGATTCTCTTATTTCATGAGTTTCTTAAGGAGCTGTCAGAGATGACAGTCCCTAGACTACGTGTGACTAGACACAATGATAATGCTAGTAAGAGGGCATGTAGCATGAACTGACCAATCAGCATCCTTCCCAGACTTTTCTGACTCGACTTGAGGCAGAATTGCTCTTTTCGCCTCACATTGAGAACTGTGAGAATGTCCCTTAACATATGGCAGAGTGGAAGATAATGAGCCTGATGCCAGTAGAATCAGACACAAGAAAGTTAGAAGCGTGTGCACGTGTGTGTGGGGGTGGAGAGACAGAGAAAGAGAGAGACAAGGAATGTGTTAATAATGGTGATGCCATGTGCATGTGCTAAGTCACTTCAGTTGTGTCTGACCCTTTGGACTGTAGCCTGCCAGGCTCCTCTGTCCATGGGGTTTTCCAGGCAAGAATACTGGAGTGGGTTGCCATGTCCTCCTCTAGGGGATCCTCCTGACCCAGGGATCGAACTTGCATCTCCTGCATTGCAGGCAGATTCTTCACCACTGAGCCACTGGGGAAGCCCGATGATGAAGCCATGCTGCTGCTGCTAAGTCGCTCCAGTCGTGTCTGACTCTGTGCAACCCCACAGACAGCAGCCCACCCGGCTCCCCCATCCCTGGGATTCTCCAGGCAAGAACACTGGAGTGGGTTGCCATTTCCCTCTCCAATGCATGAAAGTGAAAAGTGAAAGTGAAGACGCTCAGTCGTGTCCGACTCTTTGCAACCCCATGGAGTGCAGCCCACCAGGCTCCTCTGTCCATGCGATTTTCCAGGCAAGAGTACTGGAGTGGGGTGCCATCGTCTTCTCCAACCACAAAGTCAGTTCAACCCTGGTATTTGCTGGTTTGATTACATAAGCCTTTTTTCTGGAAATGGTTTGAATGGGATTCTTGTCACTTTCAACCAAAGATCTCAATGAACATAAGCAATGAAGTATGCAGGAATACCAATTTAAGAGGCTGACATTGCCCAGATTGGAGGAAAAATAGGAAAAGGGCACTGGGTAGGAACAATAAAGCTATTTTGAAAACAAATAAGTTAAAATCATCTTCATTTATATGCTCATGGTTGTACCTTTGCATGGAAATGATAATCCCTTATGCAAGTATGGGAAACTCTTCAGCTTCTACTTATACTCTGCACTTAAAATCCACTGTTAGAATTCCATTTCTTTTGCTTAAGACTTTGATCCCTGCTAGATGTAAGCATCCATAAGTGGAACAATCCTTTAAATCCCCAACAATCATTTACACTTCAGTTTGAAGAAAATATAGCCCTTTTCTTAGGAGTAGGTTGATAAGCGTGAAGAGGTCTGGATGGCACTGGCCCCAGGAAAAGGGAAGCAAGCGGTAGGTATACAGGATAAAACAGCAGCCAGATACTGGTTTTGCCTACCTCACACTTTTTTGGCATTGGCCACTGTTCTATGACCAAGAGCAGTGACCTGAGCGACAGATGTCATTGTTTCCTTAAGAAGTGGCAAAATAGTCAGAGGGGTCAACTAGCCTTCTATTCCTTTGCAGCATACCTTCTACAAGAACTAGAATTAATGATGTGAAGTCTCTGTTAATGCTTTATGTGTGCAATTTAAATCAGGATACTCACAACCACCATCTTTAACCCCATCCTCTTTGGAAAACCTTTAATCATTTTCTGAAAAACCCACAGTGGTGTTGCAGAGGCATGAGCAAATCAATGAACTTAAAACTTCTAATTACAACATGTGCTTTGCCACAGACATCAAAGAAAACATACTCTTAGAATTTGCATTTGGTATTGACTGATTATTCAGTCAAGGTCTGAACCGTGCCTGTGGTCTGAAGCGTGTGTTTCTGGAGTCTTCCCAGCACACGCTGACTATAGTAACATCATATGTTACAAAAGAAGTGGGGGTCCCACAAGACACTTGTACTTTAAATGGAGAAACCTTTTAGCTCCTTGGCAGAGTGGGTTAAAGGTGTAAATGCTGGGTATCCCTGAACAGAATCAAGCATGCTGGCAGTCTAATGGTGCTCTGGTTTCATTGTTGTTAACTGCAATGAGCTTCTGATCCATGGAGCCTCTGTGCCCTCCTGGTCTCATCAGCTCTTTGACCCTGACACACCAGTTACATCTTTATCCAGCATCTTTCATCCATTCATTCAACAACTGTTTCTGAGCATCTACAATGTAAAAGGCCCTAAGACTGAATGTGCTTGTGTGGAATGAGCTCCTGGCCTGGGAAAGGGAAAGATTTGCAACTCCATCTGCATCTTCCAAGAGAAGAAGTGATGTCATAGTGGCGAATGGGCAAGATATTCATCCCTCAAATATTTCCTGAGCCCCTCTCAAGTGCCAGAGGGCTGAGGGTGCAGAATGGGGACTTTGGTTGGGATTTAAGGAGAGGCCAGATATGGACATGAGGAGGAGCAGGGAAGAAGCCGGTCTCAGTGGAAGAAATGGCATGAGGCAAGCTCAGAGAGAGGAGAGAACAGCTCTGGGTGGAGAAGAGTGGCTGGTGGTTTCATTTAATTGGAGAAATGAGGTGGAGCTGAGAGGGAAGGCTGGGAAGACGGTAGGTGGCTTTACTGACTAAGATGAAAAATGTGGATTGTTTTTTCTATTACTAATGAAAAATCATCAGAGGATTTTGGGTGGTGTGATGGAATTCAGTAATGTATATTGGGACACAAACAAAGGTATCTTTCTTCCTGGGCCAGCTGGGGAAAGGAGGGATGTCAGCAAAGTCTACACGGTTGAGACAAGACTGTTGCTGGGACTTGAAGGATGAATGGGAGTTACGATGTAATGGAAAAGGAAAATGTCCCTCCAGGAAGAGGGACTGGCAAGAGCAAAGGCAGGAGGTAGGCCGTGCATGACTCAGGTATTAGAGAAAATATGCTTTTGGAGTTCACGTTAGTAGTTTTCAGCCAATGGATGGGTACTGGTTGCAGGGCAGCTACACAGCCTTTAGAGCTCAACACACACAATTTCGAAACCAGGCTGCCAACTTCCTCAAGACACTCAATTCCTCCCAGACTCATTTCTGTCATCTGTAAACTGGGAGAATGAATCATTTTAGATTCATCAGAGTGCTAGTGATAAAGAATCCTCCTGCTGATGCAGGAGATGCAAGAGGTGCGTGTTCAATCCCTGAGTTGGGAAGATCTCCTGAAGTAGGAAATGGCAGCCCACTCCAGTATTCTTGCCAGGAGAATCCCATGGACAGAGCAGCCTGGCAGGCTACAGTTCATGGGTCTGCAAAGAGTCAGATACAACTCAGCAATGAAGTGCACACACACACATACACACACTGTTTATTGTTAATGAGGTAAAGCCTAAAACTGCATGGTATATTGTAGATAGTTAGCAAACACTAGTTCCCCTTCTCAAGCTTTAGTTTGCTCACTGTGAAGTGGACATATTAGTAGAGTCCACAGGGTTGTTGTAAAATCTAAAGATATTATGTGCAAAGCATCTGACACTGAATGGAACATACTAGATTTATGACAAATTTGAGACCCCTTACCTTCTGAGAATGAAATTATGTCAGAGGTTCCTCCTATAAAAATATTCCCAGACCACATCTGTATTACCTGGCAACTTGCTAGAAATTCAGCTTCTTAGGCCCACCCCAGGCCCATGGAATCAGAAACTTTAGGGTTGGGCCCAGGAATCAGTGTTTTAATAGCTGCTCTAGGTGATTCTGATGCACCTTCAAGTGTGAGAACCTCTGATCTCAGCAGATGTCCAGCACCACTTCTGAGCCTTTAGTGTGGCCTCTATAGAGATTCTTGTCATATGCCTATAAAGCAATGAAGTTAATGAAGTTAATGACTAGTGTACCTGTAACCCCATCTAGATTGTAAATCCCTGGAAAGCAGGCGCTGTTTCTTGTTTGTATTGTGGCCCATGGTACATAACAAGTATCTTCCAGACTGTAATGACCGATAGGCTCAATACTAAAGATTCTCAGGCCTCTACTGTTCATCTATAGAATTAAACAAATGCAACCTTAACAGAACTCTAAGGCTGCTAACACACCTCTCAGAGAGCACTTTTCCACAGCCTAAGGAATAACATCTGTGGCTTTGAGATGGTGTCTTAGGGTTCCAGAGGTCGTTCTGGGCTTTCTTCCAGAGGTGAGCTGGAAGGGGCTGATCTGAAGTTGAGTGAGGGGTTTTGGAAGAAGCCACGGCAGTATACCACTCAAAGGGATGCTTACAAACATACAATTACCCAACCAGTGGTGCCCGTTAAATGGATTTATCTCCATGATGAAGAGAAAAGGCTGTCTTAGAGAAGACAGATGCCAATGCGGCCCAGCTTTAAAATGACTCATGAGGGAGAGTTCTCATTGCTGGGTTTAGGACTGGAACCATTTTTCTTCCCAGAAATGTTCTTTACATAAAACAACAGAAGGCTCAGAAAACTTGAGGGATTCTACCTGGAGAGGAGTCTGGGGGAAGGGAGACCCCAGATACCCATGTATAAGCAGGATACTTTTCTGGAGATTGGGACTCACTCCAAGGTTAGAATGTGGGGAGAAGTGGCCTTGCCTAGAAAAAGTTCAGGAAGTTAGGGTAAAAACTGGTGACTTACCTGGCAGGGACAGTTACTGAACCAGATGTAGGCTGTCAACTGACCTCCATCCTTTAGAGGTCTTTAAACTTAGGATAGCTTCTGGAAACTAGAGATGATTTCACTTTATAGTTCTGCCATAGGTAGGGAACGGACTGCCTGAGTCAGTTCAAGCAAACAAGAGTTTCTGCTGAGTACTATCAAGTGTATTGGCATGCTGCAGCCAATGGGGTTGCAAAGAGTCAGATATGACTTAGCGACTGAACAACAACAAATCAAGTATATTAAATGAAAGAAAGAAAAAAAAAAGTGATTTCTTAGCCCAAGGAGCCGGATTTAATTTTTCTGTATTTATCTTGGGGCAGTTTGATTTACAGCAGAGGTTGGCAACTTCTCTTAAGGGCCAGATAATAAATATTTTAAGCTTTGTGGACCATATAGTGTCTGTAGTAGCTACCCAGCTCTGCTGTGGTGCCATGAAAGTGACCACAGATAATAAGAAATGATGAGCATGGCTGTGTTCCAATAAAACCTCATTTGACAAGATAGCTGGTGGACTGGGTATACAGCCTGCAGGTGGGAGTTTGCTAACCCCTGGTATAGAAGAAAAATGCCTGGCTTTAGAATTAGGCAGTGCTCATTTCACAATCTGACTCCATCACTCACTTAACTGGGCAAATTGCTCTAGCTTCTCTCAATCTTGTTTCCTTGTCTATAAAGTGGAGGTGAATATCTCTAGTTAGGATTAGAAGATGCACAGTATTTACCCCATTACACTATACCCATCATTAGGAGGCTTCCTGTGAATCACCAACAGCTTATCGAAAGGAAAAAAATCTTCCTTGCAGCATGCAAAAATCCTCATGACAACCTGGGGGGTTCATAACATGTGCAGGGCAATTCAAGATTATATTTAGGCTGCACTGAATAGAAATTGATTCAGACAGATTAAAGAGTTGCTTCTTTAAACAGTTTTCTCAGCTCTTCCTCAAAATGGTTTCAGGGACTGGAAGACACTCTGGCCCATCCTTGCTTCCTTCTACCACACCTCCTACTGGGGTTGGACAAGTGCAGGCCCCTGCTGATGGGCCTGACTCTCTAGGGCCTCATGGTATCAGGCTTAACGTAAGTGAATAGAAACTGTTCTGAAATCACAAATCAGCTCAGCTGGTGTGCAACCTCCAGCCCATTCTCTATTTCATCCTATGTCCTCAAATTATACCAGATGAATGTGAAATAGTCTGTTCATTAATAAATGAAATAAAGTGTCTCTGCACTTCATAGAGGACATGATCTAAGCCTGGCATGTGATAATCATAAGAACCAGCAAGCTATTTAGCCTCTCCCTGCCTCTGATGCTTCAGCGGGTCTTAATAGATCTCTGAGCTCCTGTGAGTATCCCTCAGAGGGGGTGTCGATGACCTAATTCTGAGCCAAAGCCCAGTGCTGTGTGTAACGTGGGCTGTGAGGTCACCACAACCGGACCGCTCTAAGAAGGCATTTCTGAATCCAGCAAACACTAGGCTTACTATGCATCAAATCTAAAGCCAAGATATGAACCCAGGAGCTGAGAATAAGAAGAGTTCACTGAAGACTGGGACGCTCCATTGGTTTGACTCCTCCCAAGTCAGAGTCTGGAATGCAAACTGCTGACAGTCTTGTTCCTAGGGCCCCATGTATCTGTACTGTGCTGGTATTGCAACTCAGAGTTTCATTATGCCTTTGATGAGTGATGAAAGACAAAGTAGCAATGATCCAAACAGTGGAACTCTCTGGGCTGGGGAAGCTTAATGTTCATGAAAGTTGGGAATTTTGCTAGGAGGATTATAGTTTTCAGAAGTGTGAGATGCTCATTCTCCTCTTAAATATCTATTCTTTTCTTCGACTTCACATTGTTATCACTGACCCACCCCTGGAGCCCTGCCTCATCACCTGATGTGGCTTCCCAAGAGCCTCTGGCTTCAACTCTGCCCTTTCCAGACCCTCTACATAGAGGCTGGATTATTTCCAAAAGGTAATCTCATCACTGCCTGTTTGTGAAGACTGACTCTGTCAGTGTGACCACGTGGGCCCTCCTGGTTCCTTCCACTCCCCTCCAGCTGATGTCTTCTATACTGCATCACCCTTCAGATTCCATGATCCAGCCACACTGAGATCCTCCCAGTGCCTTGAACTTCATCCTGTAGCTTCACTTGTGCTTATTTCCTCCTACCTGTGACTAATGACCTCCTTCCAATACCTGCTCATTCTTCAAATCTAGAAATCCATCTCTGACCTGCTGCCCTCTCACTAAAGGCAATGTCGGACCACCTATTCTCCCCTCATAGGACTGTATCATAATGTTATGGGCACTGTCCTTCTTGGGGATGACTCTTGTATATTCAGAGTCTGCATGATCCGATCACATAGTAATTTACAAAAGGTCTGTTTAATATATGACAGATGGACAAATGATTAAAAGAAGAAATAGCCTCAAAATCAGTAATCCCCAACCCTCAGTCTACAACAAAATCCAAAATGAACCTTTGCCTGGCCTCACCCCCATAGATTCTGATTCATCTAGCTGGGAATGGGTTTCAGAACTGAAAACCCACTGGTCACGCTCTACAAAGCTCCCCAGGAGGCACTAATATTCAGCTGAGGTTGAGGGCTACTGGTCTTAAACAAGGAGGCATAAGAAGGTAGGAAGTAGCAATGATGACTGCCATTTCAGGAAAAAGAGAAAGGGACGTTCAACTTACAAATGAGGAACCCAGAGCCTGGCTTGTTACAGCCCTCAAAGGCTGGCCTTCAGGTACTAGCTACAGTGTGGACAGGGTGAGTACTCTCACCTGGGACAGTCAGAGAGATGGTCAGGAGACTGCATCGGATCTGAGCAGGCTTGGACAGGGCTCTCTGATGCCACCCTCACTCAGGGGCTGGGTAACTTTCCCTGGGCTACTTCTCACTGAGGCGGCCCTAGTCACCATGGTGCAAGCATCTGCTACCTGGCTCAGGTGCTGCTCAGGGACCCACTTTAGCAAGGGCAGCCACCGCCCTCCCAATAAGCCCACAGTCCCCCAGGCAGCAATCAACATCAGCATTTCCAGATACGTGGCAGATGCCTGAGTGTCAACACTGAGTGAGCAAGCCTGTGGTTGGCAGTGTCCAGACGGGCCTGGGGAACCTGATGGAGGGCTATTATTAGAGAGACTATGAAAAATAACTTTTGAAAACTCACCCTGAGAGCAAAGCAGATGGCACCAGAGCTGTTAGAAATGGAGCTAGCTGCTTGGCACTGCCTTTTCCTTGCTCAGAACTTCCCCTGGTTTAACTACAAATAAAGTAGGAATCAGATGGCAGGGGGTAGTGATGCTCAGGCAGGTTCAATCATCCTGAGAATCTGATCATCATCCAAACTAAGAGCTCTGAGGGCTTTGCCATCAGCCCCCAAATAACTTATTATATGATGTCTGATCTGTGGTTCCGTGCAGGTGCTAACTGGGTGATTTCACATCTGATGATGAAGACACAGGCACTAACAGCTGCCCTGCTCTTCACAAGAAGGCATTTTAATTTAAGGTTTCAGGCTTCTTTACAGCCAGAAAAAAAAAAACAAAACATTTCAACTAGCAATTCATCTCAAAATCAATTAGAGCTGGCTTTGTGGAAGAACAATGGATGTGGAAGAAACATCCTTCTCAGTTTCTCCAGCATCCACAGGGAGCCAGTTCAAAAGAGGAGGCAGAAAAGGTGAGGGCTGGGATTAATGCCTTCCCTCTGCATCCTGCCCTTAGAGCAAGGAAGATCAAGAGGCAAATAGTCCTGTGACCAAGCTTCTTTTCCCCACTGAAACAGGGAGCCAGATTAATACAGCCATCAGGCTAGATTTGCTGGTTAGCTAATTGAAGGCTCTGGTGGACAGCAGGGAGCTATTTTCACCAGTGTCTGAGGATGCTTGCCTCAGGCAAGCAAAGTCCCTGCCAATCACATTAGTGGGTGGCATTTAATTCCATGGCTTTGAATAAACAACATGTCAAGTAAGTCAGTCAAAATGCATGACCATGTGTGGTGAGAGAGGCAGAAACCAATGGGGCTGGTTTTCAGGCCATTAAAGTACCCTGAAAAGTACGACAGTATCGTACAACAGCCGACATTCAGGGGCTGGCATAGATTGAGCAGGAAAGAAGAGTTAATGACTGGAGGAGGGAAAGGAGATGGAAGATGGTAGAGCTGAAGGATCATCAGTAATAGAAGACAGAAGGCAAGATGCCGTTTCACTCACGCTAGATATTCATGGCACACACATTCACATCTTTGAAATTTCACAACTTTGAAGGTTCTTATGGCGAAGACTTACTGTAAATGTACTGTGTACTTACTGTAAATGAGGGTGAATCTTGAAGCCTCCCACATTTGGCCCTCCTAGCAGGTTTGCATAAGCTATTAAATAGTGACAAATGAAAGAGGACAACTCACCCCTCTGGAAGGGAGATTGAATAAACTTTTCATAAGCAGACTCCTCAAGCAAGAACACAGGGGAAATGGGGTAGAAAAGGCAAGGTCTAGGTTTCTATAAACCAGCCTTGCCTGGTGAGGCAAGGCTGCCGAACTCTGAAGACATGGGGATCATCGCTTCAACAAGTCATTCTGGAAGGACAGTGCACCAAAGTGAAAGTGCTGGTGGATGCCTCTCGGCAGACAAACTGTGCAGGGGGATGGCCACGCAGCAGAGCTCACTGGTATAAACTCTGACATACAGGAGGGAATCTTCTTGCCATCCTTCTCCAAACACTTTTTCCTTTTCAGTACTCATCAAATTAAGAGTGTGATATTTTTTCCCTCTCAGTGGTCTTATTTCATTAAAAAAGTAATTATAAACTTCAAAATTATGAAATATTTCAACAGAAAATAATACAGCAGATACTCATCATCCACCATATTAATTTTATTTGTGTCAACATTTTGCCATATTTGTTTTAGAGGTCTTTTTTAAAGATATCAAATGCCATAGGTGTCATCCTTTCCTCATTCTACCCTTGCCAGAGATATATTCCTTCTGTAGATATTTTTATAATTCTACATATGCCTATATCCATAAATAACATGTAATATTTTCTTGTGTTTTTACAGTTTAAAGCAAATGGTATATCAAATGTTTGTTTCTATAGTTTACAGTGTGATATTATAAGTGGACCATTCTTCCTTGAGAAATTTAGAAATGCTTTTTACTTTCCAAACAGATTCAGCTGAATCATCAACAAAACATATGAAGAATAAGTATGTTTTTATTTTCTAAATTTTCTCTAATGAGTTGTCAATTCCGGGTATGGCATTAGAAGCTTTAGAAGTACAGTTGACTGTTGAACAACATGGGTTTGAACTGTGCGGGTCCACTTATTTGTGGATTATCTTCAAAGGAAATACGACAGCTACATGATTCAGAGCTGGTCGAATCCTTAGACGTGGAGCCACACTTACAAGGAAATGCCCAAACTACATATCATATGTGGGATTTTGACTGTGCAGAGGGTTGACGTCCTAACTGCGAGGCAGTTAGAGTCAGCTGCACGTATTCAGTCCCGAAGTGCTGGAAACACAAAGAACTAGATCCAATGCTCACTCTTACAGAAGTCAAAGGCAGTTGGGAGGAACAAATAGATGTGAACAAATAATAACAGTGGCCCTCAATAAGTGCTATGGATGCAAGTTACCAACATAATTTGGGGGCAGGGCAAGCAAAGAGGCGATTTAGCATACCACTGTTTTTTTGTGCATACAAATATGTTGTTGCTCTTGTCTGATCACTTCAAGGACTTCACTTCCCAGAGTGTCCTGAAATTATGTATTCACTGCTGGTTTCCCTTTGAAGGAAGAGACTATACCTCATTTTTCTTCTCATTGCTAGTAGGTTTTAAAATTTCTCATACCTGGAAAATATCCCCTTCGGTGTAGTAAACCAAAGGTCAATTTGACTGTATTTCTGAATTACATGTTTTAAAACATGATTTCTGGCCCGTCCTGGTGAAGTCTAGGGTCAAATCTGTGTGACAGTTTTAAACAGAGGGAAAGAGAGGGTTTGTACAGTAGCAATGATGGATTAACTCTGGTTAAAACACTGATGTACCAACGTCCTGCTGTATTTCTCCCAGATGGTTGTAAATTGGGACATCTCATAAATCCCCAGGCCTTTCCTTTTCCACGGCTGGTTATTACAGAGTTCCAGGGCAGAAGAGCACTTTCCAAAGTAAAGTAATTGCGAGCTATTTATTATCTTTAAAGGAGAACCTGTCAACCACCATGGCCACAAAGCTCAGACGATTAAAACTGCCCAAAGTGCCCTGATTCTGCAAAATCCTTTCAGTCTTTTGGTGGTTTGGATCTAATGCATCCAAGAAGGCAGCTACTATCATAGAAATCCACTGGGCCCCTGTTTTCACCTGAATGTGACACCCCCTCGCCATGCCTATTGATGGGTCCTTTGAAGGAAACAGCCTAGATGGCAATTCTATAGCACATATCTCAGCATTCTTCTCTCCCATGACAGTGGCAGACATGACTAATCCATCATGGCACTTTCTTTCCTGCTGAACCAGAACTCTGTCTGCAGGCAAGTCACTACCAATCAATTGAATTTGGTATTCACAATAGCACTTATCTATCATCTCTGAAGGAAACGATGTTGGTCAGCAATAGTTAATTTTACCTAACACATTTGATTGTTCAATAACTTTGGATTAAATTTTCTTAAAAGCCCCAGTGCCCCAAACCAAATTTCTTGAGAAATAGCTCAAGTTCTTTCAGGGTCTGAACTTACGTTCAATGGTATGTCCTTGTGAAAGTTGTTCAACCCAATAACTAAACAGTATTTCTATCTCACTTACTATCTTGGCAATTTGAAGTCAACAATAACACCTCTGGAAATGGTGTACTATTCAGGGAAAGAACTTAGTTACAGGTCTAAGAACAATGCCAAACACTCAGGAGGGGCCAACACATGTTTGTTGAATATATAAAATAGTGGGAAGACATAGGTCTCCTTGTTCAAACTGTAGACCTTCTGATGTTGAGCATGCTCACCTTTTCCTTTCTTTTCAAATTTCAGTTAGTATGAACATCTGATAGGTGAAGAAAGTGAAGTCACTCAGTCATGTCTGACTCTGTGACCCCATGGACTGTATCCTGCCAGACTCCTCGATCAATGGGATTTTCCAGGCAAGAATACTGGAGTGGGTGGCCATTTCCTTCTCCAGAGGATCTTCCCAATCTAGGGATTGAACCCAGGTCTCCCGCATTACAGGCAGACTCTTTACCATCTAAGCCACCAGGGAAGTCTGACAGGTGAAAACTGGGGTCCAAGAATTTTCTGGGGGATATGAGGGGAAGACAATGATATCTATTTTTCCCAGTGGTGTCTGCTGATGGGATAAACAGAACCATTTTCTCCTAGAAGGAATGCTTGAGAACTTGTAAGAACCAAAGATGTTAGGAGTCAAAGGGGACAAGTGTCACTGAGATGGTGCAGAAGACGACACTCCTTTGAAACCAAACTTGAAACCTGGTGACTTCAGTTACTTGGTAGCCACCCATATTTCTATACAGGCTAGTAACTATAGGCTAGTATGTACAGGTGCACAAGGATTGATGAAATGCTGAATAAACCATGATACTGCAAATGTTACAAACTGTTTATTGGTATTTGTTCAAACTTCTTTTTCTGAAATCTCATATTCTCAAAGTGACTTGTCCTTTTGGTTTCTTCTTTGAGTATAAAAAAAAATGAAAAGTTCTTACCCTCAGGGCAATAATTATTGCCCAATAATTTTGCCCAAACCAATAACTATATTGCCTAAAAGTGGAGGTGAGGCTTCTAGAAGATCTCAGGAAGGATCCTGGAAGTTAAAGGAAACTTCCGTGCTAGTAATAAATAAGTAAATGGATGAGTAAGTGAATAAAAGAGACAAGCAAATAAAAGGGAGTGTGATAGCACTGAAGAGTAGATGTGGTTCTCCACAATACCATCTGTGTGCTGCTCCTTCTGCCTAAGGCACTGCCCTTGGCTCAGATGGTAAAGAATCTGCCTGCAATGTGGAGGACCCGGGTTTGACCCTTGGATTGGAAGATCCCCTGGAGAAGGGAATGGCAACCCACTCCAGTATTCTTGCCTGGAGAATCTCATGGACAGAGTAACCTGGCAGGCTATAGTCCATTGAGTCACAAAGAGTCGGACACGACTGAGCGACTCACACACACACATAGCCAGTGGGGAATGGGGGTGAGACAGGCACAGAGGTACAGGACTTAGTGCATACAAGAAATTATATACATGGCACAACTTCAGAATCCTAATGTTTTACATTTACTAGTTTATTAAAGATATGGTAAAGGATACAGATGAAAAGCCAGATGAAGAGAAACATGGAGTGAGACCTGGAAGGTGCCAAGTGCCTTCTGTGCCCATGGAATTGGGGTATATCACTCTCCTGGTGTGGATGTACTCACCAACTCAGAAGCTCTCCAAACCCTGTGCTATTGGGATCTTATGGAGATTTCTTCATGTAAGCATGGCCAACTATTACTGCCATTTCCAGCCCTTGTCCCATATCTGGAGGATGGGGCAAGGCAGAAAATTCCAAGCTTCTAATCATGGCCTGGTCTTTCTGGTGACAATTTCCATCCAGGAGTCCACCCAGAGTCAGCTCAGTAGAATAAAAAATTCTCTAAGAGCTCTTGTCACTTAGGATTTCCAAATGATTTGGGAGCCTTGTGTTAAGGAAGGAGTCAAAGACAAATATTCAAACAAGAAATACGTTAGTGATCTTATCTCACAAGAAATTAAAAGGGTGTTCAGAATCCTAAAATTTTTAACTGAGTGGAACTCTAGAGGTCAGGATGCAGCATGTGTCAAGGTAGAATTAAATGATTTACTCAAAAATCACACACTGGAGAGTGGCATAGAGCCCAAAGCTCCCAATTCCTACCTGGCAGGTGAGACCATTTCCATCTGGGGTGGTTAGGAAGCATCCTATGAACAGAGCAGGTTCTGGTGGGGTTCTTCAGGATGGGTTTGATTTAGATCTAAAGACAGAAGCGAGGGGGATGGGCTTTCCACGCCAATTGAAAAGCAGTTTCTTAAGATCCCTTTGGCTTTAGTGAAAGGTCAAAGGAAAACAGCGACCACTGGAGTCACACAGAACTGGGTCTGATTCATGGTTCTCTTACTTTTGCCATCTGTGTGTCCTAGAGCAAATTTTTTAACTCTCCAAGTCTCAGATCCCCAGTAAACTGGAGATCACAGTATAAATATTGCAGGGTGATGTAAGAATTAAAAGAGTATTTGTTGAGCAGCTTTTACAAGACCATACATACATGAGAGCCGTTGTTTATGCTTATTCACTTCGGGAGGTGGTGGTGGTGGTGTAGTCGCCAAGTTGTAGCCCACTCTTGAGAACCCATGGACTCTAGCCTGCCAGGCTCCTCTGTCCATGGGCTTCTCCCGGCAAGAATACTGGAGTGAGTTGCCATTTCTTTCTCCCTCACTTAGGGAGAGGGACAGGAAATTAGCTGTGGGAGACAGGACACACTCGAACTATGGATGCCTATAGCTGCCAAGTAGAAGAATCTGAGCTCTATCTTGTAGGAAGTGATGAAAAATTAAAATCTTTGAGTAGAGGAACCAAAGTCATAAAACCAAACATTAATAACTAAGCCAGGATATCTGGTGAATTTTCTTGTCTCATCTCCTGTGTAACCTTGGAGTCATCCTCTCATCTCTCGATTTTCTCCACCCAAATGGATTTGGGCATCCTTATAACTTTTGAATTAAGCATTTCAGATAGGTTAGTGAAAAAAATGCCTTCTAAACAAGGGGATTATGTATCTTCAGGAAATACATATCCCTAAAGTTTCTAGCAAGAAGTTGGCAATGGAACTTCAGAAATGTACTGACTGTCAGTTCTCAGTCAGTAATAGGGAGAAAAAATCTGTTCTAGAAAGGACAAAATAAAGTACCATGCCCAATTTTGGCACGCCACTAAATGGATAAGACTCCAGTTAGCACCAAGATATTTTCTCTATAA
Source organism: Ovis canadensis (assembly GCF_042477335.2). Taxonomy (NCBI): domain Eukaryota; kingdom Metazoa; phylum Chordata; class Mammalia; order Artiodactyla; family Bovidae; genus Ovis; species Ovis canadensis. Next base: position 75,306,843 of record NC_091248.1, on the reverse strand, counting down.
CTTCAAAACGAACGTCTTTCTTCCTCATTGTCTCACATAAAGGATAGAAAAAGGCAAAGAGGAGAAGTTTTGAGTAAAGAAATGGATGCTAAGCCAACATGAAACAACAGGTGAATGAAATGAGAAGGAAAAACTAGAGGAACATAAGGCAAGGAAAACACTACAGACAAAAACTTTTGTGTGTGTGTAGAGTTCATTTGATAAAGAAAAAGTAAAGCTACAAATGCTTGCTCTTTGGCATAAGATCTTCAAAAGGAACATCTCAAAATACTCACACGAGTGCCTTCTGTCTGAAGATGTGGCTGAGAAGGCTCCATAAGCAAGTTATAAATGGCAGGTCCCACAGCACAGGGAAATGATGCAGTTATGCAAGTATATCAGTAACATGCCTTACACAGAATTTGGGGTACCTACCAAGAAACCACACCCCAAGGCATTTATTTTGACTGCAGAACCTGCCTCTTCCCTAGTTATGACAACCAAAAGTCATACCACTGTTTCCAAATGACTCTCCTTTCTCAAGAGTCCACCTCCTGTGCTCCCTCAGCCAACTTTCAGCTATTTGTCTTTGGCTAACTGGGCTTCTAAGATGGGTCTGCAAATGGCTTATTCCATACACATCGTTAATCAGTGCCAAGCTAAACAGGCTTGGCTCATCACCCCAACAACTAACAAACAAACATGAGTGATGACTACTGGGCCAACACCAGGCAAAGAATGCAAGGTGCCCAAGTGAGTCTTGCTTTAGATGTTACACCTAGGAAGGCTGCCTGACAAATACTGATAGCCAATGTAGAACAACAGGTGAATGAAATGAGAAGGAAAAGTAAGAGGTACATAAGAAAAACACTATACATAAAACCCTTTTTGTGTGTAAAATTCATTTGATAAAGAAAAAAGTAAAGCTATAAATAAATGCTTGCTCTTTGGCATAAGATCTTCAAAGGAACATCTCAAGATACTCATATGAGTGGCCTTCTGTCTGAAGGTGTGGCTGAGAAGAGAGCTTGTTTCAGACATGTAGTGTTAATAATGTACCATCAGGTGAAGCTTGCTGGCTTTCATTTAAAGTGTTGGGACTTCCCTGGTGGTCCAGTGGTTAAGAATCTACCTTTCAATGCAGGGACCGTGGGTTAGATCCCTGGTTGGGGAACTAAGATCCCACATATCCTGGAGTTACTGAACCTGTGTATCACAACTAGAGAATCAGTGTGTTGCAACAAAAGATCCCACGTGTTGCACCTAAGATCAAATGCAGCCAAATAAATAAAGTGTTAAATCATAAAAAGGTTAAAGCTTGGGTCATCTATTGAGCATATCCAGTGACCTGTGTGACACTGGATAAATGGATCTAAGCTGTCATAATTGCCATGCAGTAAAGGAAACTTAAGGGTGGCTTTGTCAGCAGTCTTATTCAAAAGGACATGAAAAGGCACTGAAACATAAGAAAAGGTGCCTGCTATGTCTATGCCTTATTAAGAAATGCTCATGCTTTTAGGACAAAAGATGGCATGCCCATCGAAAATCAACCTGTAAAGGCAGCATGTTTAACTATCTCTAATATTAATGCTACCAAAGATGGGATAAATCACAGGAAAGATAGGAGCCAGTTGCTAAGCCACATCCAAAGGGATTTATTTTTGAAATTATCATAATAGAAATGATAGTTAAGGCTGGTAAGGTACAACCCCTAGGGATGTTCTGGGTATAAACTGACCCATAATGGGCAGGGCGAAAGAGATAAATGAAGTGGAGGGAAAACTGGAACACTGGGCAGTAACTAAATGGGTCATATACTGTCTCACTTCATTATTTTGATGTATTTCCTAAGGTCCTTTAGCTATGCAGATTGGAAATATCATGAGTTTCACAAACAAGGAGCTCTTCAGTTAATTTGTCATCTCTGAGTCTTAATTTCTAAATTAAATTAGAAAAGGCTAATTAAGCCTAAATACAGGTAGGAGCATTCAATTAGAAAGTCTAAATGAAAGTATCTAAAATAATTTCTGACACATAATAGGTACTTAATAAGTACTAGTTTCCCCTCTGCTTTTCTTCACGTGTGAGGCATGTATTACTTCTACCTCCCATTAAAGCTTATTTTGTACATCTTCGTTAAGCTGTCAAAGCTTCTCAAATTCAAGATTTGTCCAACTATTTACCCCTACAGCACCAGGAAGCCCACTCAGGAGGGGTGCAATAAATGCTCATACAAAAATGACTGAAAGACTCAACCCATTAGGCAAGGGGCATCCCTGCATGCATGTTTTTATAATCTCCTGAGTTCAACACCTCTACTAACATAATGATCACACTGTGTGCAATTTATAAATCCACATTTGCCTCTTTCACTAGACTGGAAACCCTCAAGGGAGACCTAGTACTTAATATGCACCCAATAAATAATAGATGACAATATCTTTAATGCACCTTTGTATCTTCTGGGGGGACTCTGTTGATCTGAAGCACTACTCAGTGCATTAGAGGAGAGGAATGCCAACATTCCTCAGCAGGAGAACAAAATGTGTGAAAAAGTTTATCTTGTGAGAACATGTACAGAGCTTGTAGAAAAAGAGTTAAAATACAGAGACAGAAGCTGTGGGATGTTTATACTTTTGTCTAAACAAAAGTGAGTTGACTTCTGGACATAGAATTTAACCAACTTGAGCAGAGAATGCAGTGGAAGATGACGTGAGGTTGTTCTCACAACAGCTTTCTCAGCTTATGAAATGAACTGGGACAAGAAAGACTACATTTGTCAATAAGTAGTAACAGAGTTTGAACAACCTCACATTCTGTTAGCCGCGTTTTGGAGGAAAGTCAGAGGAGGAGTTTATAACACAGGCAAAGAATGGGGTCATAAAAAAGATATGCGTAGTGTACAGAAGAGTTAAAATGAGCCTGTGCTCCAATTTTTAGGTATATAACTGCCTGTTGACGTCCTATTGACTTGGGTCGGTAATAAACCATGTGGTTGCAATTGGACTCTGATCATATAGCAACAGTAGAATATCCTTGACAGTCTCTCAGCATGTAACTTGGCAGCTCAGAGATTTGCATCGAGTTTTAAAGTTTCGTGTCCCATTTAAAGCAAGGAGTATTAACTTGGAGCTCCTCAAATTACCTGTAATTGTGTGTCACGTTTTATGAATGTGTACATGTGCTTTTCTACCCCCAGGGAATCCGTGGCTGTCATCAGACCCTTAAAGCTGGTCATGATGAAGTCCCAAAGAACCACTGATTTAAACAGAGTAGCAAAAAAAATAAATAAATAAATAATACAAACCAGAGCAGAAGCTGTGTTTCTAGCTTTGAGATCTAAACTGATTTCTTTGTTTAAAAGCATTGTCTTAGAAGTGGCCCATAAATACTTCTCACACATTTCTAAAATAGAACTTATTATCTTCCTCTTAAAACTGCCCTGCCTACAGCATGTCCTATAAGGATTTATGGCGTCCTCCTTTGGACTAAAAATACTGATGTCATCTTGGACACCTTTCTATTCCTTAGCCTCTGTGTCCAGTCTTCAAGTTGTGGCTCCAGCTTCTTCATGGTTCTCAGCTCTGCCCTTTCCCTTCTACTCCCACTTTGTCTCTTGAGGCTCCACATCCCTCGTCTGGATGACTTCAGAAGCCTCCTAACTCCCTCTCTTCATGTTCAGATCCTCCCACCAGGTGCTCAGCAGCATGAAAGATAAACTTTTCCATGTCAGAAAAGATGGCCCCCATCACAGGGCCTCTGCCTGTGTATCTTCTAGTCTCACTGATTGCCATTTCCCAGTTCAGATACTGCCTTCCAGAAACACCAAGTTACTGGTGATTTCCTTGTTCTTCCATGCTGATGTCTCTTTTTGAAATGTTCCCTCTTTAATGGGCTAACTACTCATCCCTTACGCAAGCAGGCCTGTCACCCATCACGGCCCTGATCTCATTCTATTAAAAGGCTTAGTTTAAGGGAACACCCCTTCCACCTCCACCATACTGTCATATTCTTTGGGCAAGGAAGCTTTCTATTGTGTTAGCCCCAATACCTAGAATATTGCCTGGCCAACTGAGAATCTGTGGCGTACTCATTGTCTTCTGCTTGGGGTATCCTGAAGACATAATGGCTGCTCTGTAGGCTTAGCTAACAGAGTCAGCTATAGGAAACCATTCTGAAGGGAAAACAGGTCACAAAGGCTCTACTTTTGACATGGAGAATATAAAACCCTGCTTAATTCCAGGAGTTCTGCCCCTCTGATACTGACCTGAGTGTCAGCCAGCTGAACGATAATTCAGTCTTACCTGAATTTTTTATATGCATCGGCTTCTCCCAAAGTATAATATTATTTCTTCATCAACAGCAGTATTTGTGGTATAAGGAGCCAATGACTTGCACAGCTAGGTCTGTGTGACCCTGCCCAATCTCCTCATGCACACAGCTATTTTTTAAAACTCATGTTCCTTTATACAGCTTAAGGCATTTTGCATCTGAACTTACTTAGGTGAAACAGGGATGATAAAATCTACCCCAGAGTAATTAACATAAAAGGCACGGTACATATGAAAGTACTTCATAAAGTGTAAGGTGTTATGCAAATACCTTCTTGCTTTCCATCATTTTAGAATGATCATGAACATTTGAGTAAATGGCTTCTTGGTGTAAAATGCAAGATCCCAGAAGTTCAAGTTGTGAAAACCAACAGCTTTCATTGAACAGAGTGCAGTTTCATTTAAAGATTGGCCCTAGTAATAAAAGGCCCTAGGAATAAAAGATTAAATATACCTAGTCTTGGTCATCTTGCTCAGGACACCAGTCATAATATATGCATATTTGAAATAAAGCTACTCAACAATGTTATTTAACATATTTATTCTTTTAGTTAAGCAATAGGCAGGAGAAAGAGTGATTGTGTACATGGGATTCTGGTCAGAAGAGTGAAAACAAAGATAATCAATGCTGACACCACATTTGGCCCCTGTTTGTGTCCCAGATGCACACTCTCTGAGAATAGAGAAGAAGCTTTCAATCATGTAAACCTCCTCAGCTTGCAGCCCAGAAAGAATTCATGAATGAAGACAGAAAGCCAAGTTGAATCAACAACTTTGGAGAACCAGAAGGCTGGACTGCTGTTTTCCAATCTTTCTATCTGAGGCAAAACCAAAAATAGCAGGGGCTTGTGTTGGAAACCCAGGAAATCAAAGCAGGAAAGATGCTGAGGGCTGAGTCATGGCAAGTGACCTCATCAACAAGGAGGCTGAATGTAGCTATAAACGACAGATGATGCGGCTCTGTCTGAAAGCAGGAGGTAAGCACCAGAGAGATGGAGAGGATCAAGGCATTGATGTGATGCCCAGCGTGAGATGGAATGACTTATGAAAACTTTCCTTCCACACAGAACTGCTTAAATGAAGTTCAAGGAGGCTAATCTTTAAAAGATGTAATGTTTATGTGGAGGTATCCTTAATGCAGTGGGAAGAGTCCTGGTTTTGGAGTTTTGCAAAGCTCTGGGCTTTGGGAAAACAAACCTTTGGGCTTTTCCACTTAAGCTGACATGGTTCACTTTCATCACCTTTAAAATGGTATAGTAATACCTCCCTCCCAGAGTGGCTGTAAGGTGAAACGAAATGAGGCACCAAGCATGGTGACTAGACCAGAGCACGTGTTCAATTAATGTGTGGAATCTCCTCCTTCCTTCCCCAGCAGACAAAACGCTTAGTGTAGCCAATTACTGTAATGTTACTTTCTTCTCTGATCATTCCCAGTTATAACATCTTTGCCCAAACAGAGAGATCTATATGGTCTGGTTCTGCCTTCAACCTAAGCTGGTGATAATCTTGATCATCTCCTGACATATGGCCCTTCAGCCTGCCTGCTAGAACAGGCAGGTGCTGCAAGACGGAACTTTAATTGTGAGAAAATTCTGCCGCAGCTGTTAAAATATGCCTACCTCACAAGAGTTTATAAATTCAAATAATGTCAGTGTTTTTCAAAATGTAAAGCACTATATAAATGTAACGTAAGCAAAGAGATGAAAATATATCAGTTTATATTAAGTAGTCTAGTTCTCTAAGGCAACGCTTCTCCCCCTCCTCCCCCTTTATCAGTAGAATCCCTTCCAAATAGATCTTATGTATTACCCGGTACTTTACACCAGGGCTTCCCTGGTGGCTCAGATGGTAAAGAATCCGCCTGCAACGTGGGAGACCTGGGTTCTATTCCTGGGCTGGGAAGATCCTCTGGAAGAGGGCATGGCAACCCACTCCAGTATTCTTGCCTGGAGAATCCCCATGGACAAAGGAACCTGGTGGGCTACAGTCCATGGGGTCTCAAAAAGCCAGACATGACTGAGTGACTAAGCACAGCACATTACTCAGTACACACAACAAATGAAGGCAAAGCTTGACTGTGCAAACTGGAAGAGGGGCCTGTGTGCCCTTCCAGTCCCCAGCTCCTTCTTCCATTTCTCTTATACCATGAGACACTTGAACCGTACTGCAGGGCTCCTTGGAGAGAGGAAGCTTGAAATCCCTTGTTCTAAGGAGACACAGAGCTCTGATATCAGCCTTGTACTTTCCTAGAAAAAGGCAGAGATGTCACAGAGAAAGGACTGGTTTATAGTGTTATTTGAGCGAAATGGCTCAATTTGAGTCCAAGTAGTAATTAGCTTAATGAAGGCCAAAGCTGTAATTATGACCAGCCTGGTGGTAATGCAGTCTGAGATACTTTGCAAGAATTTCAGGGCAGAAAGGAAAATTCAGTGAAATCTGAGGGACACAGGCTGCAGACTGGAATTTTTGAGAGATCTCTGAGTGAAATTCACAGAATGTCTTTAGTGCAAATAATACTTACCAGTTTAAAAGTGTGGTGGACACCAAAATTTCATTATTAACAGCTTATTATTAATAGTTTCAAATCTTGCTGTTAACTGATAGTTATAAACACTGGGATTCCATTTCCTTACCTACAAAAATGGGAATCAAATCCTTATTCTGGGTGGGAAAGTACTTCATAAGATCCTAAAACATTAACCTTAAGATGAAAAATTGTTGGATTTACCGACATTAAATAGTAAGGATATTTTAAAAGATACTGGTAAGTTATCAGGGACAAATAACAAAACTGGGAGTTAATTATTGCAGCAGCCAGAGCTGACAAAGAATTAATACCTAGAATTTAGAGAAATAGAAAAGTGGATGAAGGGCATAAAAATGCAGTTCTTAGAAGGTAAGGTAAATAGGTAAGAAGCACATGAACAGAAGCTCAAATGCACTAGTTTTTCAAGGTATGAAAATTAAAACAACAATGACGCGCGCTCTCTCAGCAGTCAGAATGGCCAAATGTTCACACCCAGCGCTGGAGAGGGTATAGGGAGGGGAGACCACTTGTGCGCTTTTTCCATTTATTAATATAGGAACAATCTGAAGCTAATAATTATATCACATGACTCTGAATCCCAGCTCCTGGGTATGCATCCCCCAAATAATGCTTAACACGGGTACCCAAGGGTTACAAATGAGGATGTTTGTTGCAGAATTTTTCGTGACTAGTGGAGATCTGGAGGTGGGATAGATGTATATCAACTGGAAGGATATAAATAATGTGAAATAACAGCAATGAAGTATTATGAAAATGTTGGGAGTCTACATAATAATAGGGATCTACCTGAAAATATAATGTTCGGTAAACACTAAGAAACATTCTTACTTTTTATAGCCTATTTGTACTATCGATTTATCATTTACAAAAATGACAATATATACATACACCAATAATAAGATACATTTTATAAAGACACATGCACATTTGAGTTCCAGAATATGTAGGTAGTTCTCTATCGGGGAGGGGAATGGGTTTGGGAGAGATGGTGAAGGGGAACAGTAACAAAACACAAGGTAAACCTTAGGAGTGTAATGGGGGGACAGAAGGGAGGCTCAAGGGGGAGGTGATATATTTATAATTATGGCTGATTTGCATTGTATGGCAGAAGCCAACACAACATTGTAAAGCAATTTTCCTCCAAGCAAAAAATAAATAAAAAAATAAAAGGAAAGTCTTCCATGGACTTACGGTGATAAGCTATGGACTGAGGAGTATGCAGAACCCAAATCTGTATCTGAGGGCTAACTCTTAAAATGTTGGCAAGTCCTTGTGAAAATTAGGTTAAATCTATACAACAAATTACCTGGCATATTGGAAACACCTATTTGGTTCCTGTGACTCAGGAAGTATGAAAGGAATGGGGTTTTCTTCCCTTAGTTTCTCTAATAATTTAATCTATGAAAATAAATGAGTCTCAAGAAAGCAAGGAACTAAGAGTAGGACTCAGATATGGGTGTAGAAGATTTGTACTCAAATCTGGATGCATATCAGAACCACCCAGACGATTTACAAAAAAACACAGATAACCAGCCTCCACACCCACATCTCCCAGGATGGAGGGGATCTTTATCTCTACATGGGGGAGGCAATGGGGATCAGGGCTGGGGTCTGAAGAGCAGCATTTGAAAAGCATTGCCCTCATGCCTGTCTGTCCACTATATTTCAGCCACTTATGTTCTTTGGATCATTGCTTTTAAAACCTTCAACAACTTTTGCTAAATAAAGCAGCACTGAATTGCTCAAAAAGAAATATATTTCAAAATATATGACTAGTGTGTACAGTATGGTACTCCATCTGCTCTTCCAAAATACTTGAGTTTTAGAAAATAATGTGTAGATAGATCTATAAATTGCTACCTCCCACAAAACAAAGTAGACTCACTTTAGGGGGTATGGGAAAATATATTTTTTCTTTTGGTTTATCCATAGATAAAGATTTATCTGTAAGAGCAAGCAAACCTGGCTTCCTTTCTTCCTTCATTCATTTATTCAGTCATTCAGTCAACACCTGATGATGGTTCACCTAACTCAAAGTAATTCAACATCTGTAATAAAAGTATCTTGCACAAATTCAGCAACTTGTCTTCTCCTAGCTCAATACTCAGCACGTAAATGTGCATCTTGGGTTGGATGGTCCTAGAAGGCAGAGGATGCAACTCTCTCTGTTGGATGTCACTGTGTGCTCATGGACTCCAGCATTTGGTTAATAATGACTAGGACAACCATCCTCTTCTAAGATTCTTTTCTTTCCCACAGTATTTAGTACCATGCAGTTTCTGCCTTTCCCAGTGCTGTTCAGATACTAGCTTTGAGCCTTGAGGCTCAAAGATGAGGCTACCTACCCCTCATCTTTCCCAAACCAATCTTTGTCACCAGTGAATGAGGTTTTGACTGGCTCAAGAGAAGTGGCATTTAGTAAAAGAGAAAGAAAGTCGGATAACTCTGGGTTTGAAACTCGGCTTTATCATCTACTATCTGAGTCTCAATCTCTTCATCGGTGAAATGGGATAATGACATCAACTTTGCTGGGTTGCTGTGAGCATCACATAGTGAATGTACAGTGCCTGGAACAGACTAGACCTGGAAAATACGGAAGTGAGGCTGCTGCTGCAAGTGTATTGCTACAAAACCAATATCTAGTCCTCATGTGAGCTCTGGCCCCCCAATGCTCACAAAGCTCCAATTCATAGCTCAATACTTTGTGATTCATGCTGAGCTCCTGTGGAACAGTTTCTTCAATCCAAAGTTCTCAGGAAAATGGAGCCCACCCCTGCACCATGATACTATCTTAGCTGCAACTGGAACAACCCATCTGGCCATTACCAAACTTCTTTCCTTAGAGGCCTAGCCCCTGTCATCCAACCATCCAGCCTGTCATCCTTAAATCTCTAGCCAACGTCTTAAATTGAGATCTTAGATTCTATGGACCTCTCAGAGCTATACTGTATCACACTGAGAACACTCCACGGGTTGCCAAAAGCCCCCAACCCCTTTTAGACACCAGCAGTAATCTGATTAGGATGCTTGTTCTTCCTGCTGGTCATTCTAGCCTGAACTAATAAATATCTAATAGCTTTCACCTCCAGGGGTCAGCTTTAGACTTCAACCTCTAATCTGGCCTCTGAGACCTAGATCTCACCCCTTCTACTGTGTGTAATATGCCCATTGACTGAGCCTTTCAAGAACCAACATATAGGGTTCTGGACTTACACACAAAACAATTTGTTGAATATGAGTCAGTGAGTCCACGGAAATGTATGATGGAACAAATGAATGCGTCACTCCTCATTTACAAATGAGATTTGGATTGATTGGGTAGCTGGACTGTTGCCCAGAGCAGGCAACTATCACCTGGCACTGCCTCTGGAGAGAAACACTGATCTCATGTACCTCTGAAAGGCTCATGTTTTCCCATTGTGCTGATTTGTGGATATTTAAAACAACTGCTACAACATCCAAAACTAAAGACAATGTTCTTTAAAATTAAATCATAACACAGTGTTCAGTTTATACCCTAAAACATACTCTCTCGCTCAATACATTAATTTTCATATCTGCATAATGAAATTCACGTGTATATATATGTGCATATATTTTAATGAATATCAATAGATCATTATGGTTTTATGCAGGAAAGGTTTTTTAAAAATCTGGCATGAAACATATACATATTAAGTCACTCTACAAAATGGTAATTTATGAACAGAATTTTCCATGTCGTTTTCTGCCATTTAACTTCTCTGTTGTTAGACTGACGATCTTGTCTCTCTTGAAATGTCATCTGTTTTGAGACGTCCTTTCTGACTCCCCTATGAGTCACTCTATTCTCTGTTCACCCAAAGCTCTTTTTATAGGCCTCTATGAAAATATTTAGATGATAATTTCCATGTCCGTGAGAAGCAGTGCTGCCTTGTGGTTAGGAGCTGGACCACAGGACCAGATCTGCCTTTAGAACTTAGCTCTGCCATGTGGTCTTGTCAAGTTACTTAACCTCTCTTTGGCCTCAGTTACTTCAACTGTAAAGTGGGGATAATAACAGTTGTTCAGTTGCTAGGTCGTGACCAGCTCTTTGCTGTTACTACTATTATTATTATGACTACTCCCTTTCCACCTTGTCTGTGATCTCCCTGACAGCTGATGAGGGTCTGTTTCTTGCACTTGGCTCAAGAGTCAAGTATAATCATTAGTGAGTGAGTGAGTGAGTGAGTGAAGTCACTCAGTTGTGTCCAACTCTTTGCGACCCCGTGGACTGTAGCCCACCAGGCTCCTCTGTCCATGGGATTCTCCAGGCAAGAATACTGGAGTGGGTTGCCATTTCCTTCTCCAGGGATAATTATTGGTATATTGTAGGTATTCAATAACTATCAAATGAACTCTACCAAATCCCTTATTTTCAACACAGAAAAATTCCTAAGTGTTCCTTAATGGAGCAAGGATCCAGATAAGGTTGTATTTTAGTCTGTTTGAACTGTTATAACAAAATACCAGGAACTGGGCAGCATATATTCAACAATGGAAATTTAATTCTCACAATTCTGGAGGCTGGGAGTTTAAGATCAGGGTGTCAGTATGCTGGGTGGGAGCCCTTTTTCCTGCTTTATGGCTGACATCTTTTCATCGTGTCCCCAGGTGGAAGAAGAAGCTAGAGATCCCTGTGGGTCCTCTTTTATAAGAACACTAATGCCATTCATGAGAGCAGAGCCCTCATGACCTAAGCATCACCTTCCAAAAGCCCTTTTCCTAATACCATCGTCTATGGGGTTTGGGTTTCAACATATTAATTTGGCAGAGATACAAGCCTTTGGACCATAGCAGATTCACTGTAGAAATCGCCATATTTATGGCAGTCATTTATCTTTCAAAGTTGCATGTCTCTTGAAAAAGTCCTTGAAAGAAGGATCACGTTGACTCGAGGGCATTTGCTGGGCTTTAACTATGAGAAAGTGCCCAGGTGCGGTTGTTCCAGAGAGTGTGGCAGGACTTCTTTGCATGGTGCTGACCTCCTTCCCTTTCTTATGGCACTCATCTCACACTCTATCAAACACTTGGAATTCTCTATAGTTGCTCTTTGCTAATTATTTTTTTGCCTGTTCCCTTATGAAAGTGAAAGGGTTAGTCATTCATTCGTGTCTGACTCTTGGCAGCCCCATGGACTGTAGTCTGTCAGGCTCCTCTGTCCATGGAATTCTCCAGGCAAGAATGAGGCAAATTTCAGGGAAACAAAGTAAGGTATCTATTTACAGTAAAATGGTTGAAAGTTCCAATAATAATACGTAGGTGGTCAAGTGTCTAATTGTCCAGCTGAAACACTTTAACGTAAAAGAGGAGGCTAAATTGAACAAACTATTCTTGAAAGAAAACATTTTCTCTCAACCTCCAACTACACAGAAGCTCATGAACTTCTATTTATTATTTTACTTGCTATCCTTAATTATTATTATTATTTTTTACTTCTTCCCTTTTAAAGTCAGATGTCACAGACTGAAGAAGAAACAACAGATAATTGAGTTTCTTTTATCAGCCTCCTCCACCAGGCACTTTAAGAGACATTTTATTTATTCCTGGCTTTTGGGAAAATTTCAGCCTACGGATTATTTGTCATTTTTCTCATTTTGGTCAATTTGTCATTTTAATTAGTTTTATTCTTGGATTCTGGGATCTTTTCCTTCTGAAAATTAAGAAATCTTCCCAAACATGACTTGAAAGAGGAAGAAAAGCAAAGGAAACAAGGAAGACAAAGAAAAATATGGAAACTTCCATCTTAGAATGTGTGCTTTGTGCTAAGTCACTTCAGTCGTGTCCAACTCTGCAACCCTATAGTCTGTAACCCACCAGGCTCCTCTCTCCATGGGATTCTCCAGGCAGGCATTCTGGAAGGGGTTGCCAAGCCTTCGTCCAGGGGATCTTCCCGACCCAGGGATCAAACCTGTGTCTTCTATGTCTCCTGCATTAGTAGGTGGGTTCTTTACCACTAGCACCACCTGGGAAGCCTGGTGGGACTACACCTTTCTCTTTTTTACATCCCCTAGATGCCAATTAATTAATTAATGAAAACTAAGGGAGATTATTCAAACTTCGAGAATAGAATACAACTTTGAGAACTAATGGTTTCACTAACCTGAGTGAAATTTTTTCTGAACTTGGACTCACATCTTGCAGGATAATCTTCTATGTCAAAATTACAGCCTCAGGTAGAAGAGTAAAAGTAAAGAGGAAACTTATTTTCAGTTTAGAGAAAACAGTTCCAAGAATGCCATGGCAACTGAAAATGAAAGAAGAAGGGAAATCATGACAAAAACCCTGTGTTGACTAAATTTGTAGCAGTGGAGGACCTGGTCTATGGGCTTAGGATTGGCAAAGCTTTCCAAAGAGCAAGAGGTTGGGTGGGAACCTTGGAATTTTCAAGGTACCTTCTGGAATTTAGAACTGCAGGGAATGAATTAAAAAAAATTTTTTTTCTCAGGAACATCAAATTCTAAATTACATCTTTGGGACTGGGATCATGCATTAACTCATTCAATTACATTCAGGGGATGTCCACTTTATTCTCAAGTACTAGAAATTGAGAAAGGAATATAAATAATTATAATCTGGCATGAGGAAAACCATAATAATACCATAGGTTATTAAGCAGGGAAGTAGCACCAAAGATAAGATCTTTCAAGTTAGGTCAAGTAGGATGAGTAGGAATTTCCCAGGTAGAAGGGAAAAGAGGAGAGACATTTCTGGCAAAGTTATGAAAAACCCTGGCATATTGGGAAAACTGAAAATAGTTCTGTATAGCTGGAACCCAGACAGTGAGGAAGCTGGCCAGTGGAAAGACTGGCAACGAGGCTTCTGTGGGCAGATCACACAAGCCTTCTGTTCCAGGCCGAGAAAGCTGGATTCCCTCTGCAGGAACCACCAAAGCATCTAAACAAAGGGTGAGATGCCCTTCTGAGCTATGTTTTGGAAGGTTCCCTACTCTAAATTCTACCTATTACAGCTAGGTTTCACTTCCAATTCTAAGTTTAGTCTTTATTAAACATTTACAATTTAGACTGTTACCCAACAGCCCTGATCTTGTCTCCATGGTTTAGCTCATCTTTCCTAGGAGAAATGTCCTTTTTTCTTCTTTGGAGGTATGTTGGATCTGGGAGCAAGAAGCTTACAAGTCCACGGGCTGGAAGCCTCGGACCATTTAGTATGAATCTTCACCACCTTATAGGTAGAAATGAGGGTGAAACAACCTAAGCAGTACAAAAAGAAACAACAACCTCTTCCAACACCAAAACAAACAAAAAACAACCCCTCTCACACAAAAAGCTCCCCCCTCAAAAAACAGAACCACAGAGATCTTAGGACCAATATGTCCTCTACGCACTGCCTTAAAACATAGACACACACACACGCACACACAGGTAAACAAAACCAAATGGAAACACTGAGTGGAAATGTGTTTTCTTCCACTAAAGCGACACATTTGGCAAACGTCTTTAAAGAACATACATTTGGTAAATACAATGCAAATATTTCATGACAAAAACAGTGTGCATTAAACTTACTACATGTTGTGGGGGAAAGAGGAGGGTGGAGAGCATTTGTCTTGGAAAAAATTAAGAGAGTGGAGGGGGAATGTTGTCCCCACGGGGTGAAGTGGATGCAAAGTGGGCCCCAGGGAGACCAGTGGTCTGGGGGACAGCTGATCATTTAAGAAAAACTGAAGGCAGGGGCCATGGGAATGGTTGTGTCTTCTGGGCAGGGGTCTCACCGCGGGATAATTTTGCCCATCCCCCACCCCATGGACCATTTGGTAATGTCAGGCCACAGCAGGTGGAGGTGGGGCGTGCTCCTGGCATCCAGTGGGCAGAGCCTGGGAGGCTGCAACACACCCACAGTGCAGAGGACAGCCCCACGACAAAGGATTATCCCAAATGTCAACAGTTGAGGCTGAGGAACCCTTGCGCTCATTCTTGGCTGCACTTCCCATGGCTGCGTCTGAAGACTACTGCCAGCAGATTTTTTAAAAAAACACTGTAATGTCTAAAAATAAAATCATTTTTATACTTCAAGGAACAAACAGAGGGATCATTTTTTTTTTTCGTGACTCTCTCAGTGCTTGAACATTTCCAAAGGCTGGAAGAGCAACCCTGCCTTCTATACATAGCTCCCAGGCTCTCGGATCCTCTCTGAGCTGGGCTGCGCCAGCCCTCTCTGGGCCAGATGCTGCTGCTGCAAAAGATAAGACCTTAATTTATAAAAGGATGCTATTCCTGGCAGGTAATGGCCAGAAATTTCCAGGAAAATCATCCTTTCTTATCTCCAGCCTCCCTCCCACTCCATCATGTAGCCCCTAGCATTTAATCCCTATTTTACCCCCTACTCATTTCAATTTTCCTGGACCCCAGTTCTGGGCTCAAAAGCCTAGCAAGCTTTTTCGCCTTTTCTTTCTCTTTGCCCCAACTCCTCTGACTCTGAATGCAAAGACAGGCTGGAAAATGAATTTTCTAACAAGCAATTTTTTTAAAGGCAAAAGGTCCATGTGCCATTAAGAATCCAGAGTCCGGCCTGACTATTACCTCTGATAAATCACCTCCTCCCAATTTTCTTCCAACAAATGAGGGCTGTGAGGGCTGCCGGGCTATAGCAGAAATTTGTTTAATGACAGTCTCTGGAAAATTAGCCACTGGGCAATGGTGGGGGAAGCCTCTCCCTTCTAGCCCCACCCCTGTGGCCTCTTTTCCACCCTAGACTCAACAGCCACAAGGAGGACCAAATACGTGAAGCCTCAGGGCCAGAGGAATCAGTCTGGATTTTCCGTGTGTTCTGCTTCTTCCCGTATCCCTCCAAGTCCCCTTCATCTTCATTCCTCCATCCCTGGAACCCAGTGCAGTACTGGCTTGGCTATACCTGCAGGGTAGTATTTTTACCTTCCTGCTCTCCTTTTCCTGACCCAGTTACATAAGGAATATCCCGGCTGCCCAAGGCAAGGAGGTGGAGGGAGGGAACTCGGAATTCGTGACCGACCAAGACTCCGTCCTCATTTCTGCTCTGCTGTGTAAGCCTCAGTACAGTTCCCTGTTGTCAGGACGATGGCAGACTGTCCCACAGGAGGACGGGGCTAAGACTAAGGCCTATCCCTTTGTTTTACAGAAGCGCTAGGCTTGGGCCTGGAGTGACTGGCTCAAGATCACACATTTTTTCAGTGGCAAGATTAGGGCCCAAGTCTCACTGGATGCCTGTCTCTGAAGAGCACAATGGGCAATTTTTCCTTTTGTCTCACATGTGGCAGGGTTAGGGTAAGTCTTTGCCTGGGCCCCCAGAGTTTCATGGGGGAAAGGACCCACTCCAACTAGCAATAGAATTTCAGATCTTTGCCCTTTTAACTTTGGGCTTCACTCAGTTGTTGTCGTCCAGTCGCTAAGTTGCATCTGACTCTGCGACCCCATGGACTGCAGCACACAGGCTTTCCTGTCCTTCACCATCTCTCAGAGTTTGCTCAAACTTGTGTCCATTGAATCAGAGATGCCATCCAACCGTCTCATCCTCTGTCATTCCTTTCTCCTCCTGGGCTTCACTCAGAATTGCACTTAAATCTCACATGATTAAACCTTCCCATCTCCTCCTTCTCTTCTTACTGTGAAGAAGGAGAGGATGGAGAGAAATCCAGTACTTGGCACTTGGCACCTTGTTCTTACTCTACAGAAGGTTGCATTCATGCATGCTTTCATTATGGAAGGGCAAGTAGGAAACATATCTGCCATTGGTAATTAGTACTATCATTTCACACAGTACTTTCCGAAGCCCAGAGGTTGTCCTTCAATGTTTCCAAACTATTATGTTCAAACTCCTATTTGACTCAAAATTTGTAGCTTTCTATATAACTAATGCCATGGAATCCCATAATTCATTGTGTTTTCTACCTTTTAAATTAATTTTGACCTAATTCCACACATACTGGGGAAGAAGAAACTAATTTTGAAGCAAACAGCAAACAATTATTCCTGAAGAGATTGGTCACCATGAAGTTTTCTGCTGCTGTCGTTGCTTAGTCACTAAGTTGTATGCTGTTCCTTTGTGACCCCATGGACTGCAGCCTGCCTGGCTCCTCTGTCCATGGGAATTCCCAGGCAAGAATACTGGAGTGGGTTGCCATTCCCTTCTTCAGGGGATCTTCCCGACCCAGGGATCAAACTGGTGTCTCCTGCACTGGCAGGCAGATTCTTTACCACTGAGCCACCTAGGTGCTCAAATACCCAGTCTTCTAATCTGAAAAATTATAATAACAGCAATACTGCCCCTTAGAGAGCACTGACCACATACTAGGCACAGTTCTAAATGTTTTATATGACTTAATTCATTTAATAGTTTTCAACAGCCCTAGGAGGTAGATACTATTATGATCCTTGTTTTAGAGATGAGAAAACTGAGCAACTTGCTTAGGACCAAACAGATAATGAGTGGCAAGATAGGGATTTGAATCCAGGCTATTTGGCTCCAGACTCCTTAACCACCAGCCTATCCTGCCTCAAGAGATGCTCTTCGGCAACAAGCTTAATGGCCAAGGAAAAATACAAAGAATATATTACAAATTTGTAGACAACTGGAAAATTCAAGATTCTTTGCTTAACCTAGAGTTCCCTCAAACTTGATGGACTATGAAAACTTCTTCCTTTTATACCTGCTTACAAAATCTTGAACACATATTTCATGGGATGTAATTTAGAATCCGCTGCTCAGCAACAATCCCACACACAGGAATCCTTATTTAAGTTAGTGCTAGTAAAGTTGCAGAGCCTTCCTAGGCTAATTCTCACACTAACAGCAAGCAGGGAGCTATAATAAACTTCTCTTGAGAGAAGTCATTATTAGCTGTCCACTGTATGGCTTTATCACACCTCTTATTGCTGAAGAGTCATGCAGATATCCTAATTAACCAACTGATTTCCCTGGATTCACTCAACCATTTTTGGCAGAGTATTTAGAAAAGTGTAAAAGGTTGCACTATTTTATATCAAACCAAAAAATGAGGGGACCAGGACTTGGGAATGGACCAAGGAGTGATTGGGACATTTCATGTGTCTATGTTCCTCTTTTCTTTCTCAATTCCCCTTCCCAAAATGGAAATTGCTCCTCTCATTTTCCCTTTGAGTGGATTTTCATTTCCAATTTAAAGAATCTGAGTAACTCCTGCCAGATAAGACTGGTGAATAGCACATCAATGCCCTTGCTGTCTGTGGCAAACTAAACCCGTGTCCCAGCCAGTGGGAGAGAAGCAAAACCACAGGCCATTCCTTGGACTATGGCTCCAAGCCTCACATCCGGGGCAGCTACTGCTGTTGTTTTTTTAAAAATCAATTTCCATCTTCACTTGTGAGAAGGACCCACAACTAGTAAGATTTACTCAAACATTTCAAATCACCAGCTGTAATCCCTAATAGACAACTGCAATCTGGGAGTTTCCAGGTGGTTTCTGAGCTCTAAGAAGGATGAACTCTGATCTATGGGCACATGCATGGATATACGTCAGGCAGAGCTCAGTCTGATTTCTAAATCCACCACTTTTTAGTTGTACAACTTTGGGTGAACTGGGTAAAACTTTCTCATACGTATGTTCAAAATACAATTCGCAAATTCCTTTTTGATGTGGTTTGAGTAAAGGCTGTGTTTGCGTTCCTGACGACTGCATGGACATAGCCTGACAGGTTCCTCTGTCCACCAGATTCTCTAGGCAAGAATATTGGAGTGGGTTGCCATTCCCTCCTCCAGATCCTCCCGACCCAGGGATCAAACCCATGTGTCCTGCATCTCCTGCACTGGTAGGTGGATTCTTTACCACTGTGCCACCTGGGAATCCCACAGGGTGGAGAGATCACAAGGCTATTTCATAGGGCAAGAAGGGGTTATGTGACCTATAGTAAACACTTGAGGAAATTCCTTAATAAGTATTGGTCATTTTTATGGAAACATATTACCTAACTCTAAGAAGTACATATTATATATTATTACATGTATTTTGAACAGTTTTTAATGAAGATCTAGTTAACGTGTAAGCAACCAAAGAAGGCACAGATCATGATAGCTTGTTGAGGTCCATAATTTTAGAAAATACCTTAATTGGCTTCTAACATTCTTTTCCACAGGAGAGTGCTTGCCCTCCCTTCCTCTTTTACAGAGCAAATTTACCTTAGTAAACTAGATTAAGAGCAGCAAGGTGATAAAGTAAACTTATACCGTGTTCATTTATAAATGTTGACACAATCCTTTTTTAAAGCTGCAGATAGTAGTATACAGATCAGATTTATTTCTGAGAAACATAAGGACATTTATAAGAACAAGTCACATTTCAGGCTACAGCTGCCTTTTCTTGATCCCAAGAGCAGAACACCCAAACATAATACTGGACACCAAGCAGTAAATACATAGTGAATGGACAAAGGCTGTATCTATGAGCACCCTGTCACCCCCCAGTGCAGCTGGGTGTACCGCTTCTCTCTTTTACCTGCAGTCTACTCCATCTTATTGAAGATGGGGATTACACAAAGCTCAGAGCTGGAATAGCAGATTTGGAATCTTACAGTACACAGCTAGACAAAACTACCCACTGTGGTATCACATCCAGTTCTACTTTTGGGAGACCGTACCAAACCATTCTGTTTCTTTATTTTTTTTGCAAAACACATGCCTCTTCTTTCCATCCACGAGTACAGCTCTAGAAATCAAACTTGAAGGAACTAGTTCATACTAGAGTATGAATGATTGCTAGAGGCCCATAGGCTGCTGCTGCTGCTGCTAAGTCACTTCAGTCGTGTCCGATTCTGTGTGGCCCCATAGACGGCAGCCCACCAGGCTCCTCCGTCCCTGGGATTCTCCTGGCAAGAACATTGGAGTGGGTTACCATTTCCTTCTCCAATGCATGAAAGTGAAAAGTGAAAGGGAAGTCGCTCAGTTGTGTTTGACTCTGCGACCGCATGGACTGCAGCCCACCAGGCTCCCCCGTCCATGGGATGTTTTAGGCAAGAGTCCTGGAGTGGGGTGCCATTGCTTTCTCCATATTTAAAGGACTTGGTTACTTTTTAGGACTGTCATTTCAACTACTGCAATAGGCTCAAGGGGGAGAGATTTGGGGGTTCAAATTCAGAAAATAGGTGACTGGTCTCTCAACTCGTCTGGGAAACCAGACTTAAATACAACCTGAATAAATCATATCAACTTCTGATTATTCAGAAATCCAAACTTCATCTCTTCATGCTTTATCATTTTCTTTGGGTATTGGTAAGTCCCTGATAATCTCAAAAGGCAAATGAGGGAAAAGAATATTCAGAAGTTTCATTTTTTGCCACTTGTTAACTAAGAAGATAAAGCTCCTTGGTTCAAGTGAGGCTTCAAGATTAACTCCGGCATTCATAAATGTATCTTTCCTCTGCCCCAGAAAACAGAAAGCTGACTGTCTCTTGCCACCCGCACTTCCATCCAAGAATAGGATTATTTTAAGACATTCTGAATCTCCTCCTACCTTCTACCCTACAGACTCCAGGGCTTTGACAGTAACGCTTATCCTTCTCCATCCAATCAATAGGACTTTAAGCAAATCATTCAGTGTAACCAGTCAAAAGGAACAATCTGTATAAATCAGGTGCAGAAGGCAAGTCCAACAGCATTAGTGACACATAAACAGCATTCTATACTTGAAAAGTTGAGTCTCTGATAAAAGCGGTGTGTTTTGCCATCCTTTTTTAAAACCCTGATCCAGGAAGCACTGACGAGAAAAGCAGCAGGGTAGTGACACCCTGCAACCAAAAGATAACGTCGACATCTATTTCAGGCCCTGCTTGGTTCCCACTGCCTCGTTAATAACACTTGCCTCCAGAGTCGGCCAACCATCCTCCATGCCTATTCCAAGTCCTGGCCATAAATACTAACTATGGTTTAAAAATGCAATCAATCTTCCCACCCATTGGGCCAACTGGAATCAGACCACCAGGGAATCAGATGACCCTTACTGAAGAGCTTTTTCCTACTAGACTGAATGTGAAAGAGAGCTTTTCTGAATGGCAAGAATGTACCAAAGTGTGCATTTTATACGTCTGACACACACAGAGCTGCTCAGCATGTGTGTGAACTTGTGTGCCTGCACAAATGTGGACAAAGGACTAGAAGCCCAGGAGTGACCGAGAGTAATGGCAGCACAGCCATACCAGCCACCGAAACCCAGCACTCATGGGACGTCTTCTCTGGCCAGCTACTGAGTAAGCGATGCACCTGCCCTAGTAATGATGTTCTCAACTTCGTATTATCAAGAAAGGATAACTGAGAGGGGTTAAGAGCTTTACTCAAGGTCACATGGCTAGTAAGTAGCAAAATGAGAACCAAACAAAAGATGCATAGGACACCAAAGCCTGCACACCCTATAGCTGCCTTCGAGGACTGACCTCAGTGTGGGCAGCTGCAGACGGGTGTGGACTCACTTCCAATGTCCAAGGCCAGCCATATTGCTGAGCTTTGCCCTCCTCTGCAATATGAATGGGAGAGTAGGTGATGCCATCTCCTCTTAATCCCCTAGGATTACTTCTGGTGAACCTCCTGCCTCCCAAATCAGTTTTCTGAAAGAGGATGAATACATTTCAAAGTGTTAGTTAGAAAATTCCTCACTCCAGGTCAGAATTAAAATTATCATGTCACTGTTCCTTAATGGGCAAATTTACCATGACTCTTAGCATCACATTTTAAACCTTTACTAAGCATCTTAAAGTCCTCCAGCTGAAGGCTCAGTGTGGTCCAGCTCTGAATGGGTTGGCACCCAGTCAATATTTGTTGAATGAATGAATAATGAATGGTTCAACCAGCTGATGAATTTAAAAGAGGATATGACTTAAAGTAGCAGAACAATATAAAAGTAGCTGGCAAAAGTATATTGAAATGTTAAGTATTAAAATCTATGGTAGCCAAATCCATGTTACTGGTTTCCAAATGCACTTGAAACATACCAGTGCTCCATGAGTTGCCTGGATATGGGCCAATGCTTATCTGGTCAGTGACTGACTCCCAAAGTGTAAGGAGGTTCACCAGCTTTGCACACCCCTTTGGGGACAATTGAGAAAATGAATAGCCTGTTGCTCGATGAGATCTGAGTGGCCTAATGAAATAATACACCTCCACAAGGGCCTAAATGATGTTTGGGGATTCTGTTGCTCATTAGATAGCATCTTGTTGTGAAAAGAACTGGTCAACCCACAGTGAAGAGTGGTGGGAAGAACACATAGTCACTGAGCAGCCATGAGCTTGCTCCCTCTCCCTCTGTTTCTCTTGCAATTGAACTAAGTACCATGGTATATGTGATTTCCCAGCCCATGGCCTAGCTGACATTGACCAGGGAGTAGCCATGGCCCCAGATGTGTCTAGAAACTTTAAGCGGGCTATTTGGGGCCCAAGACAATTTTGTTAACAATATCAATAGCAGGTCAATGTCATGAAATTCAAAAACTATATTTTGCTTCCAAATTCAGTGAATTTTATTCCATACGCCTATACTTGGCATATTTTAGGATGTGCCTTTTTAAGATGAAAAGAGTTAAAAGCCTACCGCCCTGCAATTCCCTCAAGTTAAAGCTATTTTAAGTTTCCTAACCTTTGAAGGTTTGTTTCTCTTATGCTGTCATTAAAATTACTTATGCTTTTAATTTGCTGAGTTGCATTTAGCAGGAAGCCTCCCAAGCCACATGCCGAGCTTCGTTACTTCCTCCTGTCTTCCACAGCACTGTTCCCCATAAGAGTAAGCCCTAATTGAAATGTCCACTAAAACAGCATAAAATCATCTTCTACAGAATATGCTCAGGTACACCACATTTTAATGCTGTGTTTTTAGACACATCTCACTGATTTTTTAAAGTAAACTTAACTCACTTTTCCCCTTTCACTGAGAAAAGTCCATCATCCCAATCACATCATATTTGCCATTTCAAAAAAAAAAAATCAAGTTTGTTCTCCATGGTGGGAAGGGCCTGCTTCCTTTCTTCTGCACAAGGAGGGCATACAGACAAATTCAGTGGACATTTCCAAACAGCCTCACCTGTGAGATGAGTGTATGGGCACTTTCAGTTTCTTTCTCTCTGCTTCCTTCTCCATAATATTATTAGTCAGTGGAAAGGGTTAGAATGAAAATGAGTTTCTGGCTTTCCAAGAGCACTTGGTTCATTAACATCAGTTTGATAGTTGATGCCTTTATTCTTAACGTTGAGTTTGAATAATGTGGAATCTCTGGACACCATCACTCTAGTGAGAATCATTTTACAGTGAGAAAGACAGATGTACGTTTGGAAAGAAAAATGCTTTCTTTAGAACAGGTAAGGCAGCTTTGGGGGATTCATCCCAAAGAGTCCATCTTCTAGGACTAGTACCAGCTGTGTGAGCTGTAAGAAGCACCATTTGAGGTGGGCCTGTCAGTATGAACTCGTGACCTTAAATAAGACCTATTTATCTTTCTAAGGCCCCAGTTAATCACAACGCTAATAAAGACTCTGTAGAGTTGTTGCAGGATTAACTTATAAACACATGGACAGCACCTAATGGTACATCCAGCACATAGCAGATTCTCCGCATATGTAACCTGAACATAAATCCAAAATGTGAACTGTGACCTTGGGCACACACAATAACCTCCCTGAAAAAGGAGGATGGTGCTACCTATTTTACAGAATTCATTTAATGACCATCTGTATGTATCAATTAGTAACTGGTCTAATATTAGATGCTAGGAACTTTTGTGTGTTTGTGGCTCTCTTAAAGATATGAAAATCAGAAAGTTCTGTATGATATAAGGTATTATTTCAGGTAACCAGATACTAAACACAAAAAGCTGTGCAGGCCCAGGTGGTAAACACATGCTGAGATGTAACATGACCTGCTCTTTAGAGGGTAAACCTTATTCATTCATTCATAAAACATTTTTGTGGGTAAGTTAAGAGGCAATGGCAACCCACTCCAGTACTCTTGCCTGAAAAATTCCACGGACAGAGGAGCCTGGTGGACTATAGTCCATGGACTCGCAAAGAGTCGGACACGACTGAGCAACTTCACTTTGACTTTCACTAAGGCAGGCAAGGTGTTATTTAGACCCAGTTTAATAAAACATGGTCCCTGTCCACACACAAGAGAGGGCTCCCACACAGTTCTTGGCTCAGCATCCTTCATAGTCAGTATCAGTTTCCTTTTTCCCTTCCTCAAGGAGATCTCTAATTGGGAGACAAATGAACATCAGTTCAAGGATTGGGTAATAAGTGCTTAAAGAGAGAAATGTGCCTAGTGGTTCATGTATGGGAAGGGAAGGGCTTCCCTGGTGGCTTGGTGGTAGAGAATCCCTCTGCAATGCAGGAGCCACAGGAGATGCGGGTTTG
This sequence comes from Ovis canadensis, assembly GCF_042477335.2. Taxonomy (NCBI): domain Eukaryota; kingdom Metazoa; phylum Chordata; class Mammalia; order Artiodactyla; family Bovidae; genus Ovis; species Ovis canadensis. The sequence goes on along the minus strand of NC_091248.1, from coordinate 75,282,610 downwards.
ATCCCTGGGTCAGGAAGATCCCCCTGAGGAGGGCATGTCAACTCACTCCAGTATACCTGCCTGGAGAATCCCATGGACCGCGGAGCCTGGCTACAGTCTGTGGGGTTGCAAGGAGTCAGACACGACTGAAGCGACAGAGCAGGCAGCACAACCCTGGTCTCAAAGAGTGTGCGGGGCTGAAAAGGACCTTTTATGCCACTCACTCTGCTTGAAGAAGACGTTACAAGTCCAGGTGGCAGGCTGGGAATGTCTGTACTCCAAGCTCGCTTAGAAATGGGCTTCCTTGGTGGCTCAGAGGGTAAAGCGTTCGCTTAGATATAACTATTTACAATGTCACAGACTTTCCATAGCTAACATTTTGTGGGAACAGAGTGAAACTGTGATATTTGCAAGGACACTAATCCGCTTGGCTCAAGACACCCCGGACAGGAATGACTACTCACTTTCTTCCCGGAAGACCAGGCCACTTTCTCCTTTAAGAACTGGAAGAACTCTAAGTCTATGCTTTTCTCTTGGAACTTGGATGTGAGAAGATGAACTGTAGCTCCCACCAATCCTCTAAGATGAGAAGTTAGTTGAAATCACAATTGTATGAACAACAGTGACCCATGCTTGTCTATCCACACATACCTTGAAAGCTCCCTGGGAAATACTTCTGTGCTCCAGAGAGCTACAGCGAGAGGTGCATGACCAATACAAGCCTTTGGAGGGAGACAGCTCCAGAATGAGGCAGTAGATGAGAGTAACACTCTCATGCACTCAAGGGCTCCAACTCTGTGAGAATAGGGCAATTCCACAGGAACCTTCCAGACACATGTACAACCTGGGGAGTTTGGAGTCTAACTACTAGGCAGGGAAGGCAGGGGCTGGAGAACAGAATGCAGGGAGGCAGGGGCAGGTGAGTCCCAGCCACACCAGAGAGCTCATGGTTTCAGGTCTATGATTTTTACACTGTGTTCAAGAGATATGGAGGGAGTCACCTCAGAGAACTGGGGGTCAGGGCATCATTTAAGTGACAATAGCTCTGCCTTTAAAAGTTCTCCCTTAGACATCTACTTCCTCCCCTCCTTCTTTATTTCTTTTTCTTTCTCTTTCTTTATTAGAAAAGTTTTGACTGTGGAAATGTTTGAAATTTGCTAATTCAGCTTTCCTGGTCCATTCATTACTGGAGAGAGCCCCATGGGAGTGAAGCCAAGCGTTGAGAACAGGTCTTACTCTTAGAGGATATTTGCAGCAATAGGAAGAGAAAGTAAGGTCTCACAGAGATTGGGACAATATGACAAGGAGCAAAGATGTAGAGAATTGGGGACAAGTCAGGTGACAAGTCATATTCCTGGCATCCTATAACCCAGGTTTATTATGTGCACATTTAAGTCAGCTCTTCATCACCCGGGACAGCGGGATCAAAGATAATGAAATACTTTCCCAACTGGCTCAGAAGCCAGAGAGGTCTGAGGAGTGGACAACATCTGCCCTTGCTTTAGAAACTCTGCAGGAAGGGAAGGGCATGAGCTGTACAGCACTTGCACTATTTTCCACTCCCTGAGCACACCTGTGAAGCCAAACCTGCTGGGAGTGCCTTCCAAGGGAAAAGAGAACCTTCAGGCATGGCTTGGTAAGGCTAAGAGCTGTTTACTTTGGGGCATTATAAACGTTAATAACATTTGGGATTATTTCTGCTTTGGATGCAAGTAATTGAAATGATTGAAATGGAAATGAAAACATGTGCTTTTGATGATTAGGAGATGAAAAAAGAAACAATTAGCATGAAGGTTAATAATGGGCAAAACAATTTTTTTCCTTGACAATACAGATGCTCGCAAGAGGAAACGTCCTTGAAAAACTTTTGGATTTTGTAATGCTCCACTGGTATCGCTAGAAAAAATACTTAAAATAGCCAAGGGCCAGAGAAATGCTAAAGGAAATTCACAGAAGTAGTTTAACTAAGGGTTAGAGACAAATACCCAAACTGTCCCCAAGGTCTGAGCCTGAGGAAACTCACTGTCATTTCTCATCACTTGAGTGAGATGCTGGGCATGCAGGAAAGTTTCAGTTCTTCCATCTTGGACATTGTTTCTGCTCAACCATAATAGACACCACCACAGTCTCCCTCACTGCAAGTTGTCTCTTGAGAGGTTATAAAGGTATTACCTTGTCTCTTCCAAAAATGAATCCGATACCTAACTGGTCTGACTGCAAAGTTGGAGGGTAAAACTCCACCATCTCCATTCTTACTTGGGGAGTCAGCCTACCTGCTATCTTGCTCAGAGTGCATTAAAGCACAAAAAGGAAGCCAGCAATCCAGTGGTTTTATTAAGGGTGTCTATTCAGGTGAGGGGAGAAGGCAATGGCATCCCACTCCAGTACTCTTGCCTGGAAAATCCCATGGGCAGAGGAGCCTGGTGGGCTGCAGTCCATGGGGTTGCTAGGAGTCAGACACGACTGAGCGACTTCACTTTTACTTTTCACTTTCACTTTTCACTTTCATGCATTGGAGAAGGAAATGGCAACCCACTCCAGTGTTCTTGCCTGGAGAATCCCAGGGATGAGGGAGCCTGGTGGGCTGCCATTTATGGGGTTGCACAGAGTCGGACATGACTGAAGCGACTTAGCAGCAGCAGCAGCAGCATTCAGGTGAGGGGATTCCCTAATAGCTCAGCTGGTAAAGACTCTGCCTGCAATGCAGGAGACCACGGTTCGATGGAAGATCCCCTGGAGAAGGGATAGGCTACCCACTCCAGTATTCTTGGGCTTCCCTTGTGCCTCAGCTGGTAAAGAATCCACCTGCAATGCAAGAGGCCTGGGTTCAATTCCTGGGTTGGGAAAATCTCCTGGAGAAGGGAAAGGCTACCCAGTATTCTGAATACCCAGTATTCTGGCCTGGAGAATTCCACGGACTGTTAAGTCCATGGGGTCGCAAAGAGTCGGACATGACTGAGTGACTTGCACTTTCACCTTTTCATTCAGGTGGGGAATCCATTCTCCTAGCCAAGGCCTCCTAGAATTTTCTCTCGACACTCAACACCTCAACAGCCTTATTCATTCACAGAAGCACATCACGTGAGGCTCTTGGCACTCTTATAAGAAGGTGCACAATCAAAGGTGTAGAGACCAAGTTTCTAAGAAGCTGAGACTACATAACTAGTCAAAAAGGCACACAAAGAGCTCAGCCACTCCAGTAAGGGAGGTGGTACCTGCTACATGAGAAAGCCAGAGACATTTGGTGATGAACCTTAGTCTAACACTCACAGGCTATGTCATTTTGGAAAGAAGTAATCAACCTCTCTAAATCTCTGTTATTTCATCTCTACACCTGTCTTGCTGAGGTGGACGTTAGTGGTAACTTACATAGTCATTGCCCCCTTTTCTTTCCTAAGAGAAGCCTCATTTTATTCAGATATCCACCTATCCTCTGGGAAGTCCTTGAGCCTGAGTTAATGCTAACGCTAACCCAGTCACCCTGACTGCAGGTGCCGATCTGATTGGTCTCCTCCCCACGCTTTTAAACACTACTTGGTTTGGAACAGGGTGTGTATTCAAATTCAAGCCAAGGAGACAAGCAGAGCTTTGGCTAGGTGCTTCCACAAATATTCTCACTCTTTCTGGGATCATATTCTAAAATGACCCCTCTCTCATGGGATGTTGTGGTGTGCAATGTCCAGCACCAAAGCTGCCACACAGATGGTTCTTTTGGTTCTACCAAAGCAGAACCCAGGGAATCAGAAAACGGGAGTCCAGGGAATCCAGAGCTGCAGCCACTCTGGCCTGAGTCAGCTCTGAATTCAGTCTACATTTCTAGCTTTCAATTATGTGAGCCAATACATTTTCTTCTTGTTAGAGATAATAAACAACTGCAAATTTTCTGTTACTTGAAAATTAAAGTATATAAAATAATAAACACCTATAACAATTTGGCAGAAGATAAATAAAAAGGAGATGTCCTGTGCTTAGTGTAAGACTAAGTACAGGGTTTGCATTTAAAACACGCTAGTTCTTTTTGCTGTAGTGTCTGTCCTGGCTGCACTGCCTTACCTAGATTAAGGGATTCTCCCAGAAGACTTATTTTGGTTTTATTCAAGCACAGGGACATCAGTGGCCTTATAAATGTTGAGAGGCTTTGTTTTGTTCACTACTGGTGTCTAGGAATTGAGGGTGCTGAGGACAGGGAGAAAAATACTATGGATTGAATTGTGTTCCCCCAAATATAGATCAAAATCCTGATGCCAGTACCTCAGAATGTGGCCCTATGTGGAAAGAGGGTCATTACAGATGTAATTAGATAAGATGAGGTCACATAGAGTGGGGTGGACCCTCAGTTCAGTATAATTGGGTTTCTTATGAGTACGTAGTGATGTGAAGACATAGACACACAAGGAAAATGTCATATGATGACAAGGGCAGAAACCGAAATCATGTAGCTGCAAGCCAGGGAACTCCAGGGACCACCAGCAAACCACCAGAGGCTGGAAAGAGGAAAGGAAGGATTCCCTCACTGGTTCCAGGAGGAGCATGGGTCTGCTGACACCTTGATTTTGGATTTCTAGGGTCCAGAACTGTGAGACAGTAAATTTCCACTGTTTTAAGCCACCATGTTTGTTGTGCTTTCTTAAGGCAGTTCTAGGAAATGAATATAGTGCCTAATCAGAAACATGTAATAGAAAGAAACCAGGTGGAAAGCAAGCATTTAAAATCATCTCTTTAAAAAAAGAAAACTTTTAAAATGTTATCAGGTGTCCTCTCTCTACCAGTTTATGCCAGGTTGCTAAAACTCTAAAAGTTTCTCCCTAAAAGCATCCCAGTGGCCCTTATTTAAAAATATAATCATTCTCTAAGTCTTTTCCTTAAAAATGGAATTAGATGCAGCGGTCAGATGTATAAATTAGATAAAAGTGCAGCTCCTACAGCTGAAGAAAGCTGGGGAGATTCAGACCTGCTGCCAACTCTTTATAATGACCCCTGAGTGCCCCCAATACAATCATCTGGGTTTCACAGCACTTACGCTGAGAAACACTGTTCTAGGGCATGCAAATAATGGGTGCTTATGGCTATATTCAGAAGTACAATAGGAGTTCTCATAAATGATTGCCGTGTAACTGACTTGCCATATTAAGAAACACTCTCCATCCTTTCTGTTAATATACTGACTGATGCTCAAGCTGATGAAAAAAAGTGAAAGTGTTAGTCGCTCAGTCATGTCCGACTCTTTGCAACTCCATGGAGTGTAGCCCATTTGGCTCCTCTGTCCATGGAATTCTCACCAGGCAAGAATACGGGAGTGGGTAGCCATTCCCTACAACAAGCTAATCGCCTAATTGCTGTTATGCCTCTGTGCTTTGGGCTTCCCCAGTAGCTGAATGGGTAAAGAATTCGCCTGCAGTGCAGTAGACACAGGAGACATGGGTTCGATTTCTGGTCAGGAAGATTCCCTGGAGAAAGAAATGGCAACCCACTCCAGTATTCTTGCCTGGAAAATTCCATAGCCAGAGAAGTCTGGTGGGCTATAGTCCACGGGGTCGCAATGAGTCGGACTCGACAGCACACACAGGCACAGCTCTGTGCTTCTGCTTCCACCAGTTGTGGAGTGAGATTTTAGGGTCTGCCAGTTACACTTGTTAGTGTTTCTGCCAGTTATACTTGTTAGTGTAATTATGCAATTTGGTTGCATATTATATACACTGATGAAATGTGGGTGTGAAAAAGAAAATGCTCTCAGTTGCATGATTTAGAAGGCTAGGGGAAAAAGTGGCTAAAACAAAATCAACCTGCTGTAGGGTTGGGTGTGGGTGGGTCATCACAAAAGACTGGAATCTTCTGTACTTGGATTGGTTCCTAAGTGCCTTCGAGATCTCATTCTACTTTAGGAAAACTGAAACTGGAAATTGTGGATGATGTCTTTTCAGCCTGGTTTCTCAAAGACTGGTCATTAAAATCTCCAATCAGCAACTCACATTTTTAAAACGTGAATTGATTTGCATTTGTATTTTTCAAATTAAAGTAAAATATTTAAGGCCTATCTATATCATGTTACCATAACCATTTCCACGGTCTTTTTTTAAAATTAACTAATCTGATGCCAATTCCAGCTGCATAGGATAAGAGGGCCCTTAATGCAGTTGCTTCATTTTTCATCCTTTGTTCTTAGATGGGCAAATGCTATTTTGTTTTCTTTCTGAACCTAGTTGTCATCAATGGTCATCTAGAATGTAAGTTTCATTAGGGAGGGGATGTTTGCTTTGTTCAATGAATGATGTTCTAGAATAAAAAAATTCTATTGATTCAAACATCAAAGACATTGTTAATTTTTCTAAAAAAGGAAAATGTATTTACTTGCATAATTTTTAAAGCTATTAGAAAATAGAAAATGACCCATAAATCACCTTCTTTGTAGATAATTATACCTTAGGAGTGAGTCTCAGGAAAGACTTTGTTGGTTTCCTGGCCATATCATATGTAGGTCAAAGACTTTGTCACTTCCCAGAGACAGAAGCCTGAGGCCTGCTCCCTACCCTAACCCAGTCAGGCGAGGGCCAGCACTCTTAGAGCAGCTCTACATACAGATTCGGTATGTTTCACCTCCTGCAAGTGGAAGTCTACAGAGTGCAAACCCCAGTCCAACATGGATTTCTGTGTTTATTGTATTCACTTACCCAGAACTGCGTTTTCTGAATTTCTCAGGGATGACATAGTAATAAAACATATCAGCAGTACTGTAGTGGTTTTGGAGTATTCCACATGCATATAAGCGTCCTCATCCCCATTCAGATTGCAGATAAACTCTTCCCTTGGGGAGCTGCAGCCACTCTGAGAAAGTCAGGCCAGAAAGGAGAGAACACGGAGTGTCACGGTGCAGTCCCCTGCTTTTAGCTGAGGAGATTGGGAGCCAGAGGGGCCAACAGGCTGGCCCACAGCGTGCATGGAATGGTAATCTGACCTAGAGTGAGAACGCAAATCTCCTGTTCTAATCTTTGCCACACTGTATGCCCCTGGAAAAAGGAACTAGGAAGAGGAATCTAGAGTATGAATGAGTTCCAGAGGCCACCCTGTCCTTACATGTGGCATGTACACAATAAATACTGGTTGGTTTAGCTGCCTGACTGCACAGGTGGCAGAAGGCTGAATATTACGGGGTGTGACCAACATCAAGACTTTGTAAATGAGAAGAAGCTGGAGTGGCATGTGATCTTGCCATCCTCCGAACCCCATTAGCAGCTGGGCAAGTGGAGATCAAAGAGACAGCCTTTCCCAGTTCTGAGACTGTAATCTCTGGAGGGACTTCTGAAAGGAGAACATAGCCTAGATTGGCTATTAACCCACAACTTCACAAGGGTTTACAGTCACGGCAGGGCAAATCTGGTGAAAGCAACATCAGACAGAGCAGGCCAAGGAGAGCCTTCCGCACTCCAAGAGTAGGAGGAAAGGCAGTTGCCTGAGGGCTTTACAAGTCTTTCATTTACGAGGGTGATTATCTCCATGGGCTTCCCTCATAGCTCCGTCGGCAAAGAATCTGCCTGCAATGCAGGAGACCCAGGTTCGATTCCTGGGTCAGGAAGATTCCCCTGGAGAAGGAAATGGCAATCTCCACTAGTATGCTTGCCTGGAAAACCCCACGAACAGAGAAGCCTGGTGGGCTACAGTTCATGGGGTCGCAAGAAACAGACACAACTTAGCGACTAAACCACCACCACAATCTCCACAGAGAGACTTACAGAGAACAGAGAAGCACAAAGGTACCACCGAGGCTGCTTTCCTGGTTGTGACTGTTTGTCTATTCATCAGCCCCTGAGAGGGTCACGCTTAGTGATCTGAAGCACAGGCTTGGGCAAGAGACACCCATAGTTTAGAATACTGGTTCTGATGCTGAGCAAGTTATTTAGCATTTCTTAAAGCTTCAGTTCCTTTATTTGTAAACTGAGGGGAAAAGGCAACTACCTCAGAGTTTTGTTGTGAATATTAAAATAAATAATCAATGCCAAGTGCTTAGCACATAGTAGATGTTTAACAAATATTGCCTAATGAATAATAAATAAGTAATGCATGTGCACTAAGTCCTTTCAGTCGTATCTGACTCTTTGAGACCCTATGGACTATAGGCCCATATTCTCCTCTGTCCATGGGATTCTCCAGGCAAGACTATTGGGGTGGGTTGCCATGCCTTCCTCCAGGGGATCTTCCCAACCCAGGGATCAAACCCAGGTCTCCTTTGTCTCCTCCATTGGCAGGCGGGTTCTTTATGACTAGTGTCACCTGTGAAGCCCAATAACTAAATAATAATAAAAACAGGAAATTAATAGTCTTAAGGAAATATGAGAAACTTTCATCATCTGAGTCAGTCACCTGAGTGCCTAGCAGAGGCACACTCTCTAAGCACTCACAAAGCACAGGCATTGCGGGGCTCTAAGAAGCACTCCACAAAAGGAGTCTCTTCACCAGCAGGGGAGTTACGCCATGTACATAATTAGCTTTTAAGTGAGGTAGAAGATTATAAATGCACAAGACAGGCTCAGTTAAAGTGTGATAAGAGGTTGGGAGAGGAAAAGACAGCTTCTAGCTGGGGAATTCAGAGCAGCTTCATGAACAAGGTGGCACTGTCCCTCAGCTACGTGGTCATATAGGGTTTTCTTAGAATAAATTCTACTGCTCTTTGACACCATGCCTTTCTATTAGCACAGGTGTAAAAAGCTAAGAGTAGTTTCTTTAGGGGCTTCCCAGGTGGCCCAGTGGTCAAGAATCGGCCTGCCAATGCAGGAGACTGAAGGTCAGTCTCTGGGTTGGGAATATCCCCTGGAGAAGGAAATGGCAATCCACTCCAGTATTCTTGCCTGGAAAATCCTATGGACAGAGGAGTATGGTGGGTTGAAATCCATGAAGTCATATAAGAGTCAAACACAACTTAATGACTTCACAGCAAGTTTCTTTAGGATTCTCTGTGTCAGCATTTCTCAGAATATGCTTTGGGTAACACTAGTTCCATGGTGTGCTCAGTGGAGTAGGGGAAAGGAAACTGGATAAGAAGGAAAGAATTCTGTGATGTATAATTTTAAGAAACTTCAGTTAATATACCCTCCTCCTGGAGGCTCACTATATGTATCAGGATATATGAGTTAAATCTAAGATACCACAAACACATTTGGTCATGTAACACCTTTTGTCTCTTAGTATAATACCTACGGATTTTCTAGTTCACCTTGGAAATTGTTGCCTTGAATGAGTTGCATGCAGTGAATACCATGTCAAACCTAACCACATTCAGGCAATCTAGAAGGAAAGTCTGTAGCTTCTGGCTTTGTGCCTTGTGACCACACTCAGGGAAGATAATCAAACAGACACTTTCAAATGATTTAACTCATCTTCTGCATCTTCTCTGCAAAACACCCCTACATGGCCTGTCACAACACCTTGTGAGGTGGACTTTGTCTGTCTCCTTTCCACAGGCAAGCAAACTAAAGCTCAGAGAAGGTAAACCAGTGTGCCTAAGACTGCACAGCTGAGCAGGACTTGGGATCTGTGTCCTAAGCCTTCCTGGTCACTCTACCCCAGTTGTCTTAGATGTACAATAGTGCTATAAAGCTAGGATCACCTTAGTTTAGGGCTGGGTGATTCTAGGGAATAGGATTTCAAGGACAGACATAAGTAGTAATCTATAATTTATACAAATCCAGTGGACTATACGGTCATCACCTTATCAACAGATATTCAGAAAGCCACTTTTTTAAGGTCCAACAGTCCCAAGCACTCTCCTGTTCAGCCAGATCTCCACACACTGCTTCACCACCTGGTGGACACTGACCACAGAATTGCAGGGTCACCGGGCCACATCCCACCCTAACTCACTAAATGGTCCCCTCCTCTGCCACATCTGGAAAATCTTTCCTGTTCTACCAGGAAGCACTACTGCATGTTAGTCCTAAGACTCCTCAGCTATACATGGAAGCAACAAAGCGATTTTCACAAAACATCAGTCAACAGTCCTTGAAATAGAAGCATGAAGTTATTACAAGTGACGGTTCTCCAACTGTGCTAAGACTCAGAAGCGGTGCTTTCCCGGTCTCAGGGGACCAACTGGTGCCACTACCATCTGAGAAAACCTACGACGTGGGCTGAGAATTTCAGAAGAGATACGGAGAAGATGTTTTCTTTGCTGTAGACAACGAATTATCTCAGTTGCACGAAATCCACAGATTTACACCATGAATGAGAAAATCTGGATAAATGGCATGACTTACTCCCCTTAAAGGAAGTGCTTCCTTCAACGGAGGAGTCACTGTATTTTAGTTTGAAGGGGTCTTAACAGGAGATCATACACGGCCTTGCATGTTAATTAGGAGGTTTACTGCTCCAGCCAGGACGCTCAGACAGTAAACAATCTGCCTACAATGGAGGAGACCTGGGTTTGATTCCTGGGTTTGGACAATCCCCTGAAGAAGGGAATGGCAACCCACTCCAGTATTCTTGCCTGGAGAATCCCATGGACTGAGGAGCCTGGCAGGCTATAGTCCATAGGGTCGCAAACAGTTGGACACAACCAAGTGATTAACACAACACAGCACCAACTGCCCCAGCCAGGACATTTTTAGGCTCCATGAAAAACCTGTACGTAGGACGAACACTTGCTGAGAAAAGAAACACAAAGTATAGGAAGCCTGAGAGTTGTTATACTATCGGGTAAGATGCTCCCAGAAGGAGGGAGGAAGAGTTAGAAGAATAGGGTGGCTGTTTCAACATACCACTGAGAGTTTGCAGAGTGCACTTGCAGGGATAAACTGCCATGACAAGCCACCTTCAGATCACAGCAGCAGCAGGCTGGCCTAGCAGGATGGTGCACGGTGACAGAGACCTCAGCTACCCGTGGAACCTGGATTTCCATCTCGGAGGTGCTCTCTATGAATTGCTCCCCCCTTATTTTGAGCACCAGATTCTTTATTTGCACACCAGGGAAAACCTTTACCACATGGTTAGAGGATGATGAACATGCAAAAGAGAATGAAACAAATTCACCAAAGTCCTTCCCATGTATGCATTCATGGTCACTTACTTGGGTGGGTTATGTAATTCTGGGATTGTCAACGATATTTTTAAGTATTAAACAAACTGAAATTATCATTAGTATTTGTATAAATTCAACCTTATTTGCCCCACATCCGTTCTTAAGCTCTGCCTTAGCTTAGGTACTATGCTAGTCCTAACACAGAGTTACTCACTTTCCCCTTGTCTACGGTCCCTTCTATAGTGTTCTGGATCATCACTCATGGACAGGTCTTCATCCAATTGTTTGAGTCAGAAGGACAATGAAGGACAGACAGTCATTCAGTTTCATTAATTGATATTACCAATTAGATTAGATTTTGAGATCAAAGACAGTCTTGCTCCTACTTCCATCCCCAGCACCTGGTATAGGACCCAGTGTCCAATCGCTGCATAAGAGGGTTTGGTTAAATGAATGATTGGAGTGTATGTCTGTATCTTGAATTATGGAACTGTATTATATGCCTCTAAATAATATACTCACCCCTTTCTAGGTAAACAAGAGTATTACTTTGGATTTTGGGGAATACCTTGCAATTTTTTTCAATTAAAGAACATATGTTCATAATAATAAAAAAGAAACGAGACCTTTGCTCCGGCTCTACATAACAACACTCACCCTCTCTCCTGGGGCCTCAAAGGCCCCCTTTCTGGCTTTGTGTGGAAACTGGCACAGATGCCCTCTTGATGAGGCCTTATGTACTAGACAATAGTTGTCCAATCCTTTATGAAGATGCCAACGATGTGACTGGTTTCATAGTTAACAAAATGATCAGGGAATTGTTCAGAAAGCCAGGGGTGAGTGAGAGTAGGATGGAGGGAGCAAGTACCCCAGGAGGGCATCTTTTCTCAGTGCCATCTGACACTGTCATAAACACACGCTTATCTCATGCTGTTTGAATCACTCTCTCTATAGGAATTACTTATTCACCACAGCAACACTCCCCATTTTAAACATAAAGAAATTTAGGCACAAAAAGTTAAGGAATTTGCTACAGATCTCTCAGCAAGTAAATGGCAAAAAAAGGAGGTGAGCCTGGCCATGTGGCTTGAGTTCCTTCTTGCAAGGTGACATCCTGCTTCTTAGATATCACAGTCCTAAGAATTTGATGATTATTCTCATCTGTATCATAACAACTGAGAAGCTGAGATTCAAAGAGACTCAAAATCTTTCCCAGAGTCCACCGATTCACATAAGGAGTGCACAACTCAAAATGAAGCCTGTCTGATTACAAAGCTCTTACACTTGGCAGTATCCTACTGGGGCTTCCTATATGGTATGTTTGCTCCTTCTTACAGTTTTAGTGGAAGATGCCTCATTATTTCCTAGGCTGAGCACCTGGCTCAGCTATACTGTTGAATATCGAGCTGTAATTTTATGAGGAAGAATTTTTCTGGTCTCTTCCCTAACATGGAAATGAGATTCCCTGATAATAAGAGCTCATAGAGTCAGCTCCACTCCCCAAACATTGGTCTGTTGCCTGCTGGCTGCTGGGTGCTGTACAGATTGCTCTGGAAACAGAAGGCCTGGACAAGTCTGGCCTGGGAGGCATTCAAATCCCTTATTGGAAACAGGCCTTTATCCATGGAGACAAGGCTTGGGAGGAAAAGCCCAAAGCCCTAAACCCTAATAAATTAGTAGTCCTTCTGAGCGTGGAAGTATAACTAGAAGGTAACCAGACCAGAGAAGCCAAGGAGACTGCTAGTGGTGATCAGTTGCCCAGGAGGGGAATGAAAAGCCCTGAATTCACTCTGTGAACACAGAGCAGAGCAAATATACGTGCTATATTTTATACTGATGGCTGACTCCTATCAGCTTTGCTCTCCTCTCTTGGGATAAGACTAAAGGGAAAACCCACAGACAACATTGCTGTCATTGTTTCATTATTGCTTCATTATTTATGTGCTATTTCCTACTGCAGTTCTCCACAATATCTTTCCTCCTAATTTCCTATTTTGAATTGTTCAATCGCACGGTATCTATTGGGTTTCCCTGGTGGTTCAGAGGTAAAGAATCTGCCTGCAATGCAAGAGATGCAGATTCGATCCCTGGGTCAGGAAGATGCCCTGGAGAAGGATATGGCGATCCACTCCAGTGTTCTTGCCTGGAAAATCCCATGGACAGAGAAGCCTAGGGGGCTGCAGTCCACAGAATCATGGAAGAGTGGGATACGACTTAGTAACTAAACAACAACAACATGGTGTCTATTATTATCATTTGCTTTCTCAATACCTTTTTTTTTTTTTTCTGCTTTGCTGCACTGTGAGGCTTGTGGAATCTTAGTTCCCTGACCAGAGATTGATCCCAAGCCCTCAGTCATGAAAGTATGGAGTCCTAACCACTGAACTGCCGGGGAATTTCCATCAAAATTTTCGTGGAAGGGGAAAATAATAATTTTTGATTACTACCGCTATCTTAGGCACCTTCTAGAATCATTTGCCTCACCTGATATGATCTATAACTTGTCTGCTTCCAGAAGGAATTGAAAAGGCTTATGACAACACAGTGCACTAGATCAGTGAGCCTTCAGAAATAAGAAGAAGCAGGAAATACACATTAGAGAAGGAAGGAAGTATACTCCAAACCAGAGCCCAGCCACAGTGACAGAGTGTTTAATTTAGCACGAAGCTTTCTGGGCATCCTTAGAATGATCATTTAGAATGCCATTACTTTAATCCACATTATTCCAGCTATGAACACTTAGCCCCAAATTTAAGAATAAGAAGGCCTCTATACTTTTCCAAGAGTGGCTCACTGCATTCTCGTGGGTGTGGATGCACTGAGATGACCACTGGGCCAACTTCTGCAAGATGACTTGCTGATGTAAATGGTTCCTCACCCCACCCATTCTCTTTCAGGTCAGCAGCCATGGTGCACCCACACACAACACCCAACATCTACCCAGAGCCCTTGAAGGCACTATTTTTAGCGAAGCAGCCACACAACACACAATCCAGAGTGACTATGTGCCTCACTTCACCTGCTTTTCTTTCCAACAGGATGAACTTAAATTAGAAGGGGCCAAAGAATCCCCATATCAGACAAATTTCCACTCTGACTGCCAAACCTGAAAGAGCGACATTTTAAAGAAACCCTTTTGGAATCCTGGAAGGAACGGCACTGGAGGCAGGTTATTGAAATGACTGATTTCCACCTGTCCCTGCCTCTGCCTGCCAAAGGAGGATGGGACAGGGACAGGCTGCTGGCACAGCAGAGGTGGCCCGAGCTCACAGCAAGAACAGCAAAGTTGACAGCTGTGCTTTTCTGCACCGAACACCCTGGGAAAATCAACGCTTGGGCAGCCCTGCTGCCATCTGTGGAGTTTCTACAGCAGACAGGTTATTTATAGAAACTTGTTTGTGCAAAGCCAATATTTACCTGTCTGGGCTGTCAAAATTTACAATTCATCTGTGCCATTAGCCTGCTGTTTTCCTGTTAATAATGGAAATTTCCATCACCGGGAAGAGAGGCTTGGGGTAGCTATGAGGGCTGCACTGTGTCCCAGTAGGTAGAGGAATGAGTAGTATTAATGGTTATAGGGAAAATACATCTGCTGTCCAAGTGGCCACCTACCCTCCTGCTTTGCTGTGAAGATAAAGGGTTGTCAGGACAGAAAAGTGGAATTCTCCCAGTCACTTCATTATGGTTGAAGCCTTAAAGCCACCCCTGGCTAAAATCAAAATGGCATTTGATTCAACAACCTTTATGTGTGTGTGTGTTGTGTGTGTGCATGTATGTGTGTGTGCATACAGGTGGGTGTGTGTTGGTCTGTAACTTCTAAAGGAAGATACCGATAGTGAGGATAGGGGTGGGGTGGTTTTCCATAAATTCCTATCCTTTCTTTCTGAAACCATCAAGACTCTATTTGTCACTGAGAACAGCCTTCTCTTCTACCTCACTAATCATCCTCTTCAGTATCTTTCGTGAGTTTGTGTTCATCTGCATGTCACTTAGATGCAGTTACAGGTGAAGAAAGTGAACTGATGGTTCCCAGGGTGTAAAAGGTGGGAGGGACAAACTAGAAGATTGGGATTGACAGATAAACACTGCTGTATATAAAATAGATAACTAATAAGGGTCTACTGTATAGCACAGGGAACTCTACTCAATATTCTGTAATGATCTATATGGGAAAAGCATCAAAAAAGATTGGATATATGTACATGGGTAACTGATTCACTTTGCTGTACACTTGAAACTAACAGAACACTGCAAATCAACTATACTGTAACAATAATTAAAATAGAAAATAAACGCAGGTGCACAGTCCTGGAGCCTCTTTCTCTTCTCGCTCTCCCCCTTCTCCCTCAGTCTCCTTTATTCAAACGATTCACAGTTCTATCTCATGCTTATGAAACCAATTTTGTATCTCCAGCTAATCCCACTCACCTTTGCTCATCAGTCCCTCTAGCTCTGCACAGGACATGACTTCCATGTGTATGCACACAAATCCCTTCTCATCTAGATCAGAAACTGAACTCATCTCTCCCCCAAATCCTGGTTTGCTGTTATTCCCATAATTCTCTACTTTGGTTGGAGGTTCCAATATCCACCAGAAATCATATTCAATGTCTCACTTTCCAACTCACTCTCAATTACAATCAACAAACCACCCAGCTCTGTTGATTTCACAGCCTAAACATTGATTGATTCCATTTCCATTTTGGCCTGTACCTTGATTCAATCTTGTATCATGTCCTCCTTGGATTAGCAGCCACCTCCTAAACCTCCTAAACTGGTCTCTCCTCTAGTCATCTGGGACTTTTCAATCCAGAAAGTTTTCTTTCTAAAGCACAAAGACCACAATGTCTACTTGGCTTAATATACTTCTGCAGTCTTCCATAACCCTGGGACAAAGCCTGAATCCCACAGCAGGTTGTTCAAGTCCCTTCACCAGCTGACCCAGCTCACCTCTACAGCTGTATTTCTTGATGCTTTCCTGCTCACACACAGATCAGTGATCTGGAAGCATCCACAGTGGAGCAACCACATTCCTCTTCCTGGAATATCCCACAAGCACCTCTGCCCCCAGGATTCTCTCCTCCTTCAGGATGTAGCTTGAGGATATCAACTAAATCAACTATGTTCATGAAAAAATTCATGAAGGTAGGGCTCAACTGACAGAAGATGAGCGAATACTTGTTTGTGACAAACAGCGAAGTGGAGGAGTAAGTGTTCTTTTGATTTAATTTTCCCAGCTTCTGTGATAGTTCGTAGCATGCAGTAGATGTTCAAGAAATGCAGACTGAATAGAGAAGAGGTAAAAAGTGGTGAATAACATAACTAGAATGAGTAGGATCTTGATTTTATATGGAATTTATCTTACAGCAGCTTATAAGCACTCTAAAGGACATTTTGCCTTTAAAATTGTCTGGTGAGATAAATGGGGGAGAGAGAGAGAGGGATGTTCTTCTGTGCACTGATGGGGAAGGTAAGGGAAACTAAGGCAGTCTGTGGGATCCAAGTGCACATAAGTTTGTGCAGAAGAAGCTGGACTCCTTTGGCTAAACTCTGGAGCAAGAAGATGATCTGTCATCTGGCTAGTAAGTCAGCCAGGTATAGGAACTCTGCATACATTATCATTTTATCCTTACAAAGGTTCTACAACATAGATGAGAAATACAGAATTTTCATTATGGCCAGCTAGATGCTAAGTAAATGGGCTGGGCTTACTCAACAGCTCACCTTCTCGGGTTCTGGCTTTTTTGGTCCCAAGCTCTCTGTTCCCCCCGTGCTTTGTTACATCTCCTTTTCATCCCTCCTGTCTATCTTACTACTTTTTCAAAGTTTAATTTTAGAAGATGAAACCACTGGCATTTCCCAAATGAACACAGTTTGAGCAACAAAATGCTATGCATGGTGTCCAAACAATGAGGTACATGGCTGATGGGAAGTGATTGACTCCTGACTGGCTGGACTGGCTGACAGGCCCATTATTCACAGATGTGAGAGAGGAGGCGACATTTCCTTTAGCCTCATGAGTGAGACTCAGGAACTGAGCAGCCCACAGGCAGCTTTTTATGTAACCAGCCCACCATCTCTGCAGGAGACATGAGGAGTTAAAACATCTGTTTTCCTTCCTCTTCCCTCCTGCAGTTCACTTTTCATGGTGGGTGACTGGGCAAAGGGTCACTCACCAGAAGGTCCCAGGTTTCTCAAATTTCCTCCTTTGCCCCTAGCCACTCCTATCTTCTGTCGTTTGGTCCAACCTCCCCTGGATTTGGGTTCAACCTACCCTGGATTCCAGGGCCGGCTGTGCTTCCTGGCTCCAGGCAGTTTACCTCTTTCTCTCTACTTCTTTGCTCATTTCTAAGGGGACGGTAACAAGTGTGCACCTCTCAGCAAGGCTGGGGACGGACTCAGTCCTTCTTTAGTAGCAACACTGATCTACACAGAGATATAGCCATTTAGGTATTCCTCAAACCTTTGTGCACACAAGACATGGTGCCTTAGGGACAGAGTCCTTATGGGGATCAGCTCAGGGCGTCCTCTGTCAAGGCTCTGGGATAGACTGAAGATATAGCCCAAGAGTTAAGCTGAGGATAGGCTCCAGGAAGCTGTTACAGTGGGATGTGTGCCCAAACAGTTGGGAGCAGGGGGCTGAGATAAAGGCCAGGAGGGTATGCCTACCTATTGGCCCTGCAGAGTAGTAGATGACACCTCTATTCCCCTGTCACTCAAGGCAGAAATGGAGGAGGCAATTGTGACCCCTCCCACCTCTGTAACTTCTCTCTACTCATAGCGGGACCATCGGCTTCTCTCTAAAATATATCTTGGAATCACTTTCTTACCTCTATGCCCTACTGCCTTGGTCCAGGCCACCATCACCTACTGCCTGGACCACTGCATCAGTCTCCTCACTGGTCTTCCTACTTCCACTCTTAAGCTGCCCCTATCTGTTCTGGGTTCAACAATGGAGATCATCTTAAAAGTAATTCAGATGTCATGTAAACATATACCTCTGCTACATCTATAGCTGATTCACTTTGGTGTACAGTAGAAACTAACACAACATCATAAAGCAATTATACTCCAGTAATAAAGTAAAAAAAATTATATTAAAAATGTGCAGGGGCAAACTTCAAATTAAAAACAAGTAATTCAGGTGAGTGCATCATGTTGCTTAACATGCCTCAATGGTTTCTCACATTGCCTAGACTGAAGTCCAACCCTCTCACCCTGGTCTACAAGAATCTGCATGATTTGATCCCTGCCCAAATCACCAACATCATCTGCTGTCACTTTCCCCCTCATTCTGCTCTGGCTAAAGTAGTCTGGATATCACTTCCTTGAACAAACCAAGCTCTTAAACCAAGCTCTTTTCTGTCTCGGGTCTTCTGCACCCCCTGCCTGGAATGTACTCTCCTCCACACACTTTCACATAACTGCTTTGGTAAATACAGACTGCACCAGAGGTCAGGGATTCAGTCGAAGGACCTGCCTCTCTAACAGGCTGTAGGTGAAACTGATGGTGCTGGTCCAGAGACCACAGCTCTCTCTGACCACACTGTCCAAAAGAAGGTTTCCCCTACCCCTGGTAGATTCTGTCTATGCCCCTTTTTGGTGTACTTCCTAGTACTTTTTACATTTGAGACCATTCTGCCTTGTTTATTCTTGTGTTGCCTTTGCTTGTCTCCCCTTCTAGACTGTAAGCTCCATGGAAGCAGAACCATGTCTCTTTGGCTCAGCATTGCATCCCCAGTGACTGGTGCAAGGCCTGGCAAATAGTAGGTGCTCAATAAATACTTGTTCAAGGAAAAACAACACAAAGGGGGATATAAAGGCCAGAGCAAGAGACTCTGAACTCAAAGACCTCTACATGAAATTAGCAAGGAGATTGCAGCAGGAGCTGGTTGGTAACCAGAGAGGAGGGTCTGGGCACCAGCAGCATGTCCCCAGGCAAGGGCCAGTGACTGCTGAACAGGTGTGTCCCTATGGCAAACCCACTGCACACAGATGCTCAGCATCAGGTGGAGGCCTATCTCCACCCCTGGGGCCTGCCGGGCTCAAAGCAGAACATGGATCTTAAGAAGAACCTCCCAGAGGATCCAGGTAGATTTTAAAGGAAATCAGTCAAAGAGGCCATCAAAGGCCCTTTAATTAAATGTTCTGCTTGGTAACCTCAGTGATTGTTCAGTCCCTGAGGGGTCAAACATGGCACCTGGCCATGGGGGGTGAGAGAGACATGGAGTTGGCCCTGGAAGCTTCGGTGGCATTTTAATGAATGCTACAGAGAACGAGAAGGGTAGGCAGACAAAAGCTGTGAAAGATGACACTAATGAGTCTTATCTAGCTATCTGGATTTACGTGATGAATGCCCAGCACAGAGGAAACGTTTGATTAATAAGAGAGCCTCTCTGTATCATCACTTTCACCTTAGAGTCTCCAGGTAAAGGGGTGGTTGTAAAGGGGCTGACTTGCTTTTAAGCAAGGTTCAAAGAAAAAAACAATCACTCTAGACTCAGTTATAAAAATGAGTGGAGGGAAAGTGGGAATTGTAATGGTGCTTTTGGAAAATAAAAGGAAAAAAAAGTCTTAACACGTTCTTTCCTATCACAGAGAATCTCAAGAGAGGTCTACTTACATAAGAGAGGTTCTACTGGCATGTGAATGGATGGGGAGGGAAAAGTACAGACATCAAAGAAGACGGGGGTTCTTTCTGCCCTTGAGAAGACAAATCTCTTCATTACCCCCAAAGCACTGATCACGGGACCCAAAGGAAGGTGATAGGACTCTTACGACATTTCAATACTATGAGGTCAGGGGTCGAATGGTGGAAGATAGGTACTGCTCTCTTCATATAAACATGAACATCACACACAAACCCCAAATTAGTTGTGCAAATATTTTTTAGGTCTGCAGTTAATGTCTGAAAACCCCAACTGTGACAATCTGTTAGATATATTTATGACACAAGTATGCTAAATTCAATGTAATTAAGTTAGGATAGCAATATTTTAAAATGTGATCCTCAATGTAATCATTTACAAAAAAAAAACACTGTTAAAAATTTTAGTGCACATCTTTATAGAACTTTTCATAAGAATAGGTTTAGTATAATATTGTACATATTGTTTTTAAAACCTTTTCTATATAACAACATAAACATCTTTTCTATATAAAATCTATGCTAATGCATCAACATCTTTAAAGAAAACAGTTTTCTATTTACTTTTTTCCTATTGCTGAACATGTAGGTGGTCTCCAATTTAACCTGTATTGAATGTACCCACAGAAGAGTTTGGCATGTTATGGGGATGTGTGTTAACATGTTGCTGAATGAATGACTAGATTTCACCTTTCCTTGCTCCAGACCTGGGGAACAGTATAGTGTGTGTGTGTGTGTGTGCGTGTGCGTGTGTGTGTGTGTGCGTGTTGGTCATCTCAAGGGTAATTTTGGAAAAAGAAGTAAATGTTTCAATCCAAAGTTACTATCTATCTTTATTCAGAAGCTAATAGATCTGTACTGAAAATTTTAATGCTCTGGACTCGATGCCTAAAACTTGGATACTTGCTCTGAGTCTCAGGCAGGCTTTCCAAAAACACTGCTGTTGCTCATAAGTGCGTAAACACACAAGCTGCTGGAAGGCAAGAGAAGCCCATGTGCAGGCTTACATAGAGCATTAAGCCATCTCCCCTCATCTTCATAGCAGTGCTGCGAGCTAGGTGTGTTGACCTCCTTTACAGTTGAGAAGTGGAAACTAGGAAAGTAAAGGAATTGCTGGAGGTCACAGAGCCACCAAAGTATCAGGGTTAAAGTTCAGACTAAGTGCTCAGAGTGCCTTCTACTGATGGCAGATGCCCCTGGGCAAGGCTGACAAGAAGCAAGGGGAAGGACAGGCATCTCTGGAAGGCAGTCCAGGGATTGTTGGACTGACAAATGAAGGATGAAGATGATGGGCAAGGGCCAAGAGGGCCCAGGTGCAGGAGTCTGTGCTCAGTAGCAGGTAGAGTTTTCGGTCCTCCACCCCAAACACCATCACAGAACTTCAAAAAAGTAGTGCCAGCATGCATGCTTAGTCCCTTCAGTCGTGTCTGACTCTTTGTGACCCCGAAGACTGTAGCCCTCCGGGCTCCTCTGTCCATGGGATTCTCCAGGCGAGAATACTGGAGTGGGTTGCCATGCCCTCCTGCAGAGCATCTTCCCAAACCTGAGATCCAATCTATGTCTCCTGCATTGCAAGCGGATGCTTTACCTGCTGAGCCACCTGGGAAGTGCCCCCCCCACACCCCCCAAAAGTAGTACCTTCTTGTTTTGGCCTAAGGCAGTGAGGCAAACTTCAGGTATGGCACGTGGTCAAAATGAACCTCAGACCTCCACAAGGAGTATGTGCACTTTCTCTTAGAAGATAAGAATCCAAGGTTCTGTTAACAGGCAGGCACTTTCTGGCCTGATATTGCTAAGTGCATGTATTTTTTCAGCTCTTTTGAAACTGTTTTTCTAAAAATGGTTTCCTTGAACCACCTTCCTTGGAATCACAGAGGGCATTTGTTTGTTTGTTTTTTAAGGCAGATTCTTAAACCATATCCCTATTAAATCCTACTGAATCAGAAATTTTGCAGGTGGTTTCCAAGATTTGGCATTTTTACAAGTATACCAGGTGAGAAATGTTTCTAGGTACTAAAATTTGAGAATCATTCTCTAAATTCATTGTACAATTTCTGACTTTGGGGTCTTAACAAGACAAAGTTTATAACTGAAAGATTAGAGTCAGTATCAGCTGTCATGTCTATCATGCTTTAAGGCATGAAAAGGCTTTCGTGTTACCTCATATATGGTCTCTGTGTAGTTCCGCTTACACAGAGGAAGAAACAAATGCCAGGAGGTCATGTGACTTTTGGGCTCACG
Source organism: Ovis canadensis (assembly GCF_042477335.2). Classification (NCBI taxonomy): domain Eukaryota; kingdom Metazoa; phylum Chordata; class Mammalia; order Artiodactyla; family Bovidae; genus Ovis; species Ovis canadensis. Next base: position 75,260,738 of record NC_091248.1, on the reverse strand, counting down.
GCTCCTAACTGCTCACAATAGGAAGTAAACCCTCTTCTCTAGGTGCAAATCCTCTGCTTCTTTTTTTGCATCCTCTCATCTCTCTTAATTCTCACCAGTATACCGCTTGGTCTCATTCTTCAAAGATGGAGAATCCATTTTTAAGAGCAAATTCTCCAAGTAAAAGCACTTGGAAAAGCAACACGCTGAGCGGGCATCTTCTTTTATGAAAACACTTCGTGATGTCTTGGAAGCATGTATATATCTTTTTGCTCCCCTTAAATTCATCAAACCTGCCATGCAAAGGATACCAATTAGAGTTGTGATATCTGTCTGTCCCTTGCTGCCTCCTCGGGGTCCCAAAGGCTACCCTATTCATGCCTCTAGCCCTCTACTCAGGTTGTTGCTTCCGCTTTGAATTTCTCTCGCATGACCTCCATCCCATTCCTATGGAGGTGGCAAATTCCGAATCATCTTCCAAAGTCCAATCCAAGTATCTTCTGCTCTTCATAGGTTCTCAGCTGCCCCTGCCCCATCCCTTATCCACTTTCTTTTTACCTCCAAGAGGATTAACTGTTTTCACATCCTCTACTAAAGTCTAATGGAATTCAACAGGGCAGTTGGTTTATGTCCATCTCTACTGCTAGACCACTTGATGCTTGAGACAGATCCTTTTTTCATTTTTATGTCTCTCTCTCTCTCAGTCAGTACTTGATGCACAAATAGATGCCTGATTCAAATTTATCTCTCAATATTTGTTCCCTTTTTCAAAACCTTCTTTTGTCTAGGATGTCCTTAAGGCTATAAACATTTTGATTCAGGAACAAGTCAGAACAAAAACCAATAATTCTCTCCAAATTCTGCATTCTTTTCTTCTCTTTTTTGAAAGAAAACAATGAAGTCAGAAATTTTCCAAACAAGGCCTTGGTCTCTTCTGTATCCAAGACGTAATTTTAGATCCAAATGCCATCAGATCAATCCATGTATTAAATGCTCGTAAAGGACAATTCTGAAATTGGCTAGGTTGCTTATAAAAAAAAAAGGTCAGTTTATCCAAGAAGTTTTGTTTTACAGCTTGAAAATGCACTGAGGTATACAAGAAAATGAGTTTGACTTTGAGACTACCGAGTGAGGCCATCTCGCGACAGCCTGTAGAGACAAGGCTTTTTAGCAGTTGTTGGAAAGACTATCATCAGAAATATGTTGTGCTTACACACAGATGATTAGCCTACATAAACCCATCAGTTGGGAAGTTTTTCAAAACAAATAATGGGTGGTCTATAGGTTTGATTATAGGGCAGAAAAAAAAATAACAAGAAATGATTAACTGCAGTGAGTCTCCACTGTCCTTTCACATCAGCTACTTCTCTGGTAGTCTGAGTTTCCCAAGTCCAAAATGTCTAGTGGTGAGCAGAGGAAAATATAATTTCCAAGTTATGTTCTAAGTAATGTCAATTTCCCACCAACTATGTTCACCCCAAGAGATAGCCAAAGCTATTTAAATGCTATCAGCCTTGTTTCTGTGGAAAGGATGACACCAATTCTTTTCCAACGTAAATTTGAAGTATACTCCATCAAAACAGTACTTGTTAAAGCATTCAACTAACCTAGTAATTCTGAAATAAATTCAGGCAAAGACCCCAAATATCACCCCAAATATTAGATTTTCTAATCTAGAGAAGATAAGGGACAACTGAAGGAATACAATTTCTGGAAACCTTGAGGTTGCTCTTGACAAGTGGGAGGCAAAACCCCTAGAGCTCCCCAGCCCCTGTCAGACCACGGTCCTTGGCATCCAAGGAGCCTTCCAAGTACTTCCGGTTTCTGGTGCAATTTCTGCTCTTCCTCCTCCAACCGTTCCCACCTCCTCATGAGAACCACCAATGAGACCAGTCCCAGCAAAGAACTACTGTCAGTACTGAGTAGCCCACTCTCTCTGAGACTCTACTCGAATCAGACTGTCACACCTCTCATTCCTCTGTGTCTCAGTCAAGACTCCAGCTCACTCCTCATCACCCAGACTCTCACAGATCTGCATTCCCAAAGGTTCTTTGTATTCCCTACTTTGCCTGAAGCTCTGGTCACCCCCTCCTATTAGCTTCAAACCTTTCCAGTGTGCCCTCTGAAACCCAAGGTCTGTCATCAGTAAATTCCCCTGTGTCTTCTGAAAGCATTTGTTTCTCTTTCTTGCCCTGATGGAAATCTGGATGACTTTCTAGGAGACTGTTTCTCTTCTGTAGGCTTCTCCAGTTCTTCCTTCTACCTCTTGGTACTGCTGGTCTTGGAGATTGGATAAGTTGTCCTTTTTCACTCTTCCTGGCTGCATCCAGACCACTGTCCTTTCTACTCCTTAACCCTTGTCCAGTTCCTTTGAGATCCCATCAGATTATACTACTCACTAGCCCTCCTTGTGTTATTTACTCTCCTCCCCATCATGCCCACAATTTATTAAAGATTTTCTTACCCTCTTCCCCATTGCCATCGTTCTGTTACTATTCTTAGTAATTCCAATGTCCTCACAGAGGATCCATCCAGCATCTAGCTTCTTAGTTCCATGGCCTCCTCAACCAATGATCTTGTCCATTATACATTCCAAAGTCACTCTTTGCTGTGATCGTATCCTAAACATTGTCATTGCTGATACAGAACATTAGCCAAAGTTTCAAGTTGACAACTACTATCGCAATTCATGGGGTCGCAAAGAGTCGGACACGACTGAGCCACTGAACTGAACTGAACTGAATTGATCTCATCTTTACAACTCACTCTTGCTAATATGTCCATTCTGAACATTCTCTGAACTTACTGTGGCTTCTGACATTATCATTTCCTTCCCTATTCATGTCTTCACTTTTTTATATCATTTATATTCCATTATAATTATAATCACTCCCTTACATTTGCTTCCAAATAGCCAGCACCTCCGCCCTCCATCATACTTGCCCAGCAAATCACCGATCCCCCTTAAATCCTCTTCTCTGCTCTGCCCTTCTGCGGAGCTGGGTGGCTGAAGGAAGCATACAGTGGCTCAGTCTGGTGTCATTTAAAATCCAGGACCGTGGCTAACAAGGGAGTTCTTAGTTCTGTTGGCAGTCCTACTGTGCTTCCCCAGTTGATCCACTCTTCATAGCTTCATTCCACTCGTAAACCTCCAGGGCCCCACCCCTTCCTTCTTAGTTTTCATCAGGTAACTGATTCTCATTTCAATAAGAAAGTAAAACCAATCACAAGAAAACTTCTCTAATTAGGCAGTGAATCAGAGCTGAAACTGCTTTAATCATGAGCACCAATGACCTCCATAAGGCCCTTTCTGATAGATAATTTACAGTCTTCATTCCACAATAGTGTTTGAAACACATGATTACTGCCTCTTCCTAAAAAATTCTTTCTTCTCCTGACACTCATAATACCACATTTTGTTGTTGCCTGTGTGCTTTCTATTTTTTCTTAGTATCTGTTATTGAGTTTCTCTCTCTCTCTCTCTCTCTTTTTTGCCATATCGGATGGCATGTGGACTCTTAGTTTTTCGATCAGGGATCAAACCTGTGCCCGTTGCACTGGAAGCATGGAGTTTTAACCATTGGACCGCCAGGGAAGTCCCTCATCTTTCCGATCTCTAATTGTTGGGAGTGCCCTGAGTTTGGTTCTTGAAGCTTGACTGTCACTCCCTAGATGAGCTAGCAATTCTCAAATTATGTTCTGGTCCCAACCTCTTTGTAAGAGTCAAATGCATCTATTGCACTGCTCTCTCCACATCTGTACTTGGATGTTTGTCAGGCATCTCACACCCAACAGCTCCAAACTCAACTTTTTCTTCCTCTTCCCTCTCCTCAGATCTGTTCTTTCCCAGTGTTCCTCAACTCTATACATGGTGCCATCAGAACCGAGAGTCATGGTTAATTTCATTCATTCTGTCCCACCCCTACTCCAGTCAGCATATCCTATTGGCTGGGTCTGGAATACAGATTAAAATGCGACTGCTCTCTGTCATCTCCAACCCTTCCACCTTAGTCTAAGCCACCATATCCCTTGCCTGCTGATCCCTGCAGCAACAGCATCCTCATCTCTCGAGTCACCTTTACTCCTCTGTAGTCACAGTGACCCTTTAAAACCTATCAGATTCTGCCACTCATGTTCTCACCATCTCCAAGGGCTCTGTGTCTCACCGAAAACAAAAACCAGGGTTCTTTCCATGGCCCTGCAAAGTCTGGGCCCTGACTAGCTCTCTGACTCAGTCCCTACCACTCCTCCTTGTTTACTACCCTCCAGGCACACTGACTGCCTTGCTGTTTTTTAAACACCAAGCTTGCTCCTATTCCAAGCCCCTTGAGCCTGATCTTTTCTCTTCTCAGATTGCTCTTTCTCAGCAATAATTACATAGCTTTCTCTCCACAGCTCCAGCGTCACTTCCTCACAGAAACCACCCAAGGGAACTCCAACCAAAACAGCAGCCCCAACCTTTCTCTAAACTTTCAGCCTTGTATAAGTTTTTCTATGATGTTATATGGCATTATCTATCCATCTATACATAGATATAATTAATAACACTAAATTAATTACCACATAACTAATTATTGGAGAAGTAACTATATAGAAAAGTTATGACCAACCTAGATAGTATATTCAAAAGCAGAGACATTACTTTGCCAACTAAGGTCCGTCTAGTCAAGGCTATGGTTTTTCCTGTGGTCATGTATGGATGTGAGAGTTAGACTGTGAAGAAGGCTGAGCGCTGAAGAACTGATGATTTTGAACTGTGGTGTTGGAGAAGACTCTTGAGAGTCCCTTGGACTGCAAGGAGATCCAACCAGTCTATTCTGAAGGAGATCAACCCTGGGATTTCTTTGGAAGGAATGATGCTAAAGCTGAAGCTCCAGTACTTTGGCCACCTCATGCGAAGAGTTGACTCATTGGAAAAGACTCTGATGCTGGGAGGGATTGGGGGCAGGAGGAGAAGGGGACAACAGAGGATGAGATGGCTGGATGGCATCACGCACTTGATGGACGTGAGTCTGAGTGAACTCCGGGAGTTGGTGACGGACAGGGAGGCCTGGCGTGCTGCGATTCATGGGGTCGCAAAGAGTCGGACATGACTGAGCGACTGAACTGAACTGAACTGAACTGAAACTGAAAATGATACTTTTAAAAGGCATTTTGAGAACTTCCCGGGTGACTCAGTGGCTAAGACTCTGTGTTCCCAATGCACGGGGCCTGGGTTCAATTCTTGGTCAGGTAACTAGATTCCACATGCCCCAGCTAAAATATCCCATATGCCACAATGAAAATCCAAGATTCTGTGTGCTACAACTAATACCGGGCACAGCCAAATAAATAAATAAATCTTTTATCGAAGACAGTTTGGAGATTCCTTGAAGTAGATAAGACTTTGATGAAGATCAGTGCTGTTCAAAGTGTGGTTGTAGAGCAGTGTTAGTCTATGAACTGTTTGAGATTTGACCACAAGATGAAGAGCTTGCATGAGAAATCAAGTCAATGTGCCGCTTCCTTCATTGAGAAACTCTTACCAGGGAAAAGGTATAAACTGAACTACAGTGTATGTTTAATGACATAGTTGATTTACATTCTGTTGCAAATCAGTTACAAAGAACTCACTCTGAGTAATGCTGATGTAGACCATCTATCCCAGTATCTCTTGCAACTTTTTCTTACCTCTGGTTTTGAAAACTATTTTTTAATCTCTGAGCATGCCTAGAGATAATTAATTGCCCCTTCCACATACATATGAGGCATACATTGGTGACAATTTTGGAATATATGTATTGATGATGTATATCAAGAAAATAGAGGATAGATATGAAAGAAGACAAAATAGATTTTCTATTGAGAATCATGTTGCAATGTATATACCATGATCATAATTGGATAGATCCAGTGGGCTAGAAAAATAGGTAATGTCTACTATTATAAGCTTCTTTCAGGTTGAGTATGAAATTTCTTTCTCCTTTTATATCTCCATAGAGGAGTATATTACACAAAATCTTCACTCTTTGGCTTGCAAACACTAACTCAGCTGATATGAACAAGGACTTCCCTGGTGGCTCAGACGGTAAAGCATCTGTCTACAATGTGAGAGACCTGGGTTCGACCCCTGGGTTGGGAAGATTCCCTGGAGAAGGAAGTGGCAACCCACTCCAGCACTCTTGCCTTGAAAATCCCATGGACAGAGGAGCTTGGTGCAGGCTACTATCCATGGGGTCGCAAAGAGTCGGGCACGCCTGAGCAACTTCACTTCACTGATAAACAAGGGCCTGGGGACCCACAGTGAACAGGACAGAGACTCTGGCTTTGTGAAAATTACATTTTAGTGGAGACAGAAAGAAAAGTAAACAAAATTGTTTTAAAATTCCAACTGTGTATCTTCTAGGAATAATGCTAATGATATTAATGACTATATAGGGTGTTCATATTACCTCGCCTGAGAATTAGGGAATTTTAGTCCACCAAATTCCTTGAGGATTAGCAAGCTGCTGCTGCTGCTGAGTCGCTTCCGTCGTGTCCGACTCTGTGCAACCCGATAGACGGCAGCCCACCAGGCTCCCCCGTCCCTGGGATTCTCCAGGCAAGAACACTGGAATGGGTTGCCATTTCCCTCTCCAATGCATGAAAGTGAAAAGTGAAAGTGAAGTCACTCAGTAGTGTCTGACTCTTAGTGACCCCATGAACTGCAGCCTTCCAGGCTCCTCCATCCATGGGATTTTCCAGGCAAGAGCACTGGAGTAGAGTGCCATTGCCTTCTCTGAAGGATTAGCAAGAGATGGGTTAAATAAAGCTCTATTATAGCAATGTCCTCTTCATTTTCACAAACGTGTTTTTTCTTTAAAAACTCCACCATAAATCTCAAGAAAACATAACTGTTCCAAAATCTTTTTCTTTTCTTTTAAGTTTGATGATACTTATGAATATCATTTTCTGTAGGAAATATAAAGCATTCAGTGATTTTTCAGTATTTCTCTAAGAAAGCTATATTTTAAATATCTTAATTGAAAAAAAAGTTTCACATGGTGCTTTAACCAGATTTAAATGAAATGACCTCCTGCGCTTCTACCCCATGAAACAATACTTCATACTTTTACACAGCCAAACATGTAGTAGTCTCTAGAGCCAGTCTCTAATTTATACTACCTGTTTTGTATTAGCTGAGAAACAAGAAATCCTGACTCAGCAGGAAAAAGCCTTCATAGCTTCAAAATTGTGTCACTTAATTAAATTAGGCTTTCTAAAAGGAAATAATTTTCTAATCTATACTTGCAAACATGCTGCTCTTTGGTAGAATGCTTTTGAAATTTTTCCTAAAATAATCACATTGTGCTGGATAATTTTAAGCCGTGGCTGAGGGAAGTTTCCAGCTGTCTCTGGCCTCCTGCTTTACAGTGGGTTCCAAGCAGATCAGTGCTTCCTATGTGCCCATCTTGGGCTTCATGAAGGGTCAAGCTGCTCACATGGAAATCACAGGGAAGGTTTAAAACATACATATTCTCAGGACTCAGCCAGGTTACTAGGCCCAGAAACAGACACCTATAAGCCAAGCTGCAGGGTTGGAATTTTACCTAGAAAGCAATATGGCACCATCACAGATGTGGAGGTTGACCATGGCATCATCAGATTTACATTACAACAAAGTATGAAAGATGGGTTAGAGGGTAAGCCAAACCCAAGAAGAGGAGAACATTTTAAAAATTCTATAGGGATCCAGTGGCAGATTTTATTTTCTTAGGTTCCAAAATCACTGTGGATGATGACTGCAGTCACAAAATTCAGACAACTGCTCCTTGGAAGAAAAGCTATGACAAATCTAGACAGTGTATTAAAAAGCAGATACATCACTTTGCCAACAAAGGTCTGTATAGTCAAAGCTATGATTTTTCCAGTAGTTATGTACAGATGTGAGAGTTGGACCTTAAATTAAGCTGAACACTGAAGAATTGATGCCTTCAAACTGTGGTGCTGGAGAAGACTCTTGAGAATTCCTTGGGCACCATGGAGATCAAACCAGTCAATCCTAAAGGAAATAAGTCCTGAATATTCATTGGAAGGACTGATGCTGAAGCTGAAGCTCCAATACTTTGGCCACCTGATGAGAAGAACTGACTCATTGGAAAAGACCCTGATGCTGGGAAAGATTGAGGCTAGGAGAAGAGGTGACAGGATGAGATGGCTGGATGGCATCACCGACTCAATGGACATGAGTTTGAGCAAACTGTGTTAGATAGTGAAGGACAGGGAAGCCTGCTGTGCTATAGTCTACGGGGTTGCAAAGAGACACAGCTTAGCAGCTGAACAACTAACAATAGGGATCCAGGGTCAGTCATCTGGGACCAATAAACTAAATGGAAGAAGTCAGTATACAGATTTAAGATATTTTTTAAGAGACAGAATGTAAAGAACTTGGTAACTTATTGGATATGGTAGGCTTTGAGAGATGAGAGGAGCTGATAATGCCGTCCATGGTCTGGCCTGAGTGACTGATTTAAAGGACTTGATGGCATTGGGGTGGGAAGAAAGGAAAAGCAAATGATAACTTAAAATTCAGAGACTCATATATGAGACAAATGATAATTTAAAACTCAGTGTTTTGAAGCTGCCTTCCTTCTGTATAAAGGATGGCTTCACATCATCTGCAGTTAGAGTCAATCAGCAAAGGTCTTAAGAAAAAGTTTTGGGTACAGGTGTGACTCAGTTAGAACTGGGATAGTTATCCCAAATCACTGTTCTCTCCACTTCCAGAGAATTATTACAGAAAAGTATGAAAAGACGTAAAGACTGTTCATCCCAGCATTGATTCTAACATTGAAAAATCAATAACAACTCATGTGTCAACTCTGGAAGATTGGTTAAACAAATAATGATACACCTGTACACTAGAGTGCCACATAGCAATTACTAATGATATCACTGAACAGCCTGTCTCTATGTTTAAAGAATGAAAAAAGGGGACCACATAACCAGCATAGATTGTGTGATATTCTCATAAACATACCTAGAATAATGTCTGAGGGAACAAAGATTAAAATCAACAGTGTTTTCATTTGGATAGATGAATTATAAGTGTTTTTCCTTTAGGAATGCTTTCATTTTCTATCTTCAACTATAAACTTGAATTAATTCTGAAAAAGTGACAGTGAAAGCCTTAGTCGCTCAGTCATGTTCAACTCTGCGACCCCACAGATTGTAGCCTGCCAGGCTCCTCTGTCCATGGAATTGCCCAAGCAAGAACACTGGAGTGGGTTGCCATTCCCTTTTCCAGGGCATCTTCCCCTCCCAGGGATCAAACCCAGGTCTCCTGCATTGCAGGCAGATTCTTTACTGTCTGAGCCACTTACCAATTAGTTCTACATGAATTAGTTCTGCATAAAACATACACTATTAAAATACAGTCTTTTTCTTATTAAAGAAAAAAAACTATTCAATTTTCATGATGTCAGTTTTTCACCTACACATCTGTTATCCAAAATACAAGTGTCTCTTCAGTTAGCAACACAGGTGATGTGCAACTGAGGCACTGACAAAGAGTCACCTTTGAACTGAATGAGGACCAGCGTCTGTACGTGAGGTGCACAAGGGCAGAGAAAGCCAGCACACAGAGCCTGCCCTCCGTCCTGCCCCAGGGTGCTTTGTGTTAAGTCCTTGGATTATAGGAAAGCTATAAACCTGGCTGGGTACTTTAACTCCTACCTTTAACCATGAAATTCTTGTAGAATTATGCTTTAATGCTGTGCCTGTGACTGACATAAAATTCCGTGAAGACCCATTTCTAGAGACTCTGAAAACTAACTTATATTTGTTTTATATCTTACTTTGTAGTATAGTTATTTGTGTATGTTTGCTATGCACCTTATTAAACTGCAAGCTCATGGAAGGCAGAATTTATGTTTGATTATGGTTTGTATTCCCTAGAGTGTCAATAGTTTGCATACATTAGGTATTCAATATTCATAAAGAGAATTATTGATGTTTCTTGTATACGACCCAATGGAATACATTATGTTCGAATTTATTTTAGAAGTTCCTTCCCTTAAGAACAGATAGCCTTCCCTTTTAACTAACCAAAATTACATAAGCCATCATTTTCTTTCTTTTTTTAACCCTGGCCCTGAGGAAACAAAGAACTACATTTAAAATTCTCAGTTCCACTATTACTTCATTCTCCCTCTAAATGGTCTTGAGCTTGAATGGACTGTGTTTAGGCATCATACATGTAAGTTACCTCAAAGCCATTTAGGAAATTGATGGAATAAAAATATGAAGAGCTTAATCATAAGTGGTTTAATAATAAATAAGCCAAAATGAAAAGTAAATTTAAACTAAAATGAGAAATACTGAACTTCCATCATGGGTCACCAGACAGTCCATCAGCTAGCTTCCTTATCTTTGACCTCTCTACCTGCCACAACCCCCAGCTCCTCCACATCCTCGTGGGGCTCCAGCTGGGCTGTCAGACACATCTTGAATACCTTTGCTTTAGGGCTTTCAGAAGCTTTCTTTGCCTGAAACACTCCCAAGCTCTGGACAGATGTGACCACACCTTCTCAGCATTCTAATTCCTTACCTGACTGTTCTTCCTGTGTTAGCCCTCTCTCTAGGACCCATCTTTTCATCCATCATTCTTTACTTTTGTTATAGCACCAATCACCTCCCGGTTGCCTGGCTGTCTCTCTCATCGTCTCCCTAAGAGCAGACTCTTGGTCCTTTCTGTTCACTGTTGCATCCCCGATGCCTAGAAATGATGGCTTACAACAGGCACTGGAAAAAACATCTGTCTCATCAAAGAATGAATGAATAATTAAAGGCATTTCCTCCCTAGGTTACAAAGAAGAAACCTTGTTCTTTCTCCCAGCAGACTGTTTGCAAACTCAGCTACGGGGAGACGCGAGGAAAACACTGGAAAAAAAGCTGGGGGGAGGGAAGGATCTCTGAGATATTGTCCAACCTCATTTACATCACAGAAGTGTACTTTCACGCTGTTTACAGTATGGGTTCTGTGGCTAAAATAAAATGTGAAAAGCAATGATCAACATAAACGATAAGTCTGCAAAAGAATCCTGTCTCTAGTTAGTACTGAAAATTGGAATGGCATTGCTATAAAAACATCATCCTTAACACTATATGTTGCAGTGTAAAGATGGCAGTGGAAAGGTTCAAATGCTACTGAAACCCATTTAGAACATCATTTCCTCCGAATTACCTAGCAGATCATTAACATCTCTTTGAAACATCCCGTTTGCCTGTATGATATGACCTTAATTGGAATCAGGCATATCTCCCCACATGAGGAGTGTTAGACTATTAAACATATACCACTGGATAGAATGCTTACATTTTCATGTCTTGATCCCCCCATACTGCCTGTGTTAGTATTTCATTTTTTTTTCTTACAGAATGCCTTCAAAGAAAAGCTCTGAAGGAAAAAATGAATACAGTTCATTTATTTTTAAACTCTGCCAAATCATCTCAGTCAGGCAATGGAAAGGAAAAGCGGCAACTGCTTGTGGTGTAATAGCGCCATATTTTTTTCTGCAGCTTTTCCATTAATTCTCAGGACCTCTGGCTGCCTTCCTTTCAGAATGAAACCTCATTTACATCTTACATTATCTTGCCTACTTTCAGTCATTCATTATTGCAGAAGTCACGCTACAGTGGCATTCTGCCAACATTAGTTTTAATGTCACTCTTACATGACTGAACTGTATACCTTGGAAGCCACTTGTGAGATGGGAATGAGACTTGAATCAATGGGTAAGCTCAAAGGTTATTTATATTTGAAATCCTTGAGTCGCGCTGAATATTAGGACCACAGGTTTTTCAGGTGAGACTTCTGAAAACCTGATCCATACATGCTACTCCTAAGATAATGCTCTTTCACATGATAAGAATCCTGCTTCCCAAAGCGGAGGCAGCGATGGGCACCACCTGTCTGTGATTCCTCAACAACAAGGCTCTTTCCTCTCTTAATCAATAATGATAACAAATCTATTCTCTAAAACTTTACATGGAGATGATACATGATGAGTAATGTGTTGATATTAATATGAACAGTCTCTTCTTCCCTGCAAGTACTATTAACACCAATGAATTGAATTAATGTGCCATTTGACAGTTTTGAACAAGGAAGGGGTGAAAAGGGATTACCAAAGACTACAAAGAAATAATGAACAGAAACTTTGACCATGAAACAGATTATTCTACAAAAGGGGCCAGAATAGACACACTGGTTAGAATTAGGGCCAGTTTTGAGACCCATTAACCAGCTGGAGAATGTTATAGGCAGCATGTTGATGAAACCAGCTGGCTGTTCTGAACGGAATGGCGGTCTAGAAACTGAGAAATCTAAGGCATGGAGGATGTTTAGAAATATGAATTGAGAATAATGAAGCAACAGTCTGTCATTTGTACTCATATACTGGTAGGTAGTATGACGAAGAAAAGTAGCAGCAACTGTTCTCACAAGTGTTCAGTGTAGAAAATTAATACAAACACTTCCGGCTAGTTTATAAGAATTTATCTCTTCTCATGTTGCCTTTCTTTTCTGTACCATAGAAGAATACATACCCTAGGTCAACAGACCCAAACTTGAGTATTTTAATGATGCTTGTTAGATGAAGCATATATTTTAAGGTATACCCTTATGACGTGGAGCCCAGCAATATGTTTCATTAACAAGTCCCTCTATTAACCCAGCCTGGCACCAGTTTTCAGCCCTGGCTCTTGGGTAAGTCATTTCAGCAGATTTGTTAAATTGCCACTAGGGGGAGTGTTTGCCAAATTTTGTGCTTCTGGAAAAGGGAGGGTGTCCATTGCTTCCGGAAGCTCAGAATAACAAAAAGAAAGGATAAAGGATCAAAAAAGGAAAAGGAGTCAGTGTTCCTAGGTGAGTAAGAGGCATTTTTAGTAGCAATTTAAATATCTGGCAAGAACAGCTGACTTCCTAGGGATTAATAACGAAAGCCCATGATGGAAGCCCTGGGACACTATAGCCCTAGGGTTTTGGAACCTTCCGCCTTTTGTATGCTCTTGTGCACTAACTGAGCTTTACCTAGGATAGTATAGCATTTTGACACCCCTAAAATTCATTAATACTGTTTGAGTCACCCAATGCCTGCTTTCATCTCATTTTCAATGATGAGTTTTTTATTTCATGTTTCCCCTATATTTTCTTTGAGAAAACTGTCAATGGTTATTATTTAATAGAAGTAATTCTTGGATTCACTATTGTTTCTGTTTCCTAGTTTATTATTGTTGTTTATCTTCTTGCCCCTTCTTTGTTCCTTTGTTATTGTTTTTCTAACTTGTCCTTGATTTATTTTCATTCTTTCTATAAAAATAACGATTTTTAGGGCTATAAACATAACACATAAAGACAGTTTTGCCTGTATCTTGTAAGGTTTGGCATGCCGTGTTCTCACTGTAACCATTTTCTAAATAGCCTCTAATTGTAGCTTTTATTTCTTCTTTAACTCAGTAGTTACTGAAAAGCCCGTTACGTTGAGAATTTATTTAGGATCTTTGGCCATGTGACACATTTTCTCTAAAAGGTTGCATAGATCCTTGAAAAGAAGGCACACATTCAGTGTAAGGTGTCAGTTCAATGTGTACCTACTGGGTGATACTTATGTTTTAAAAATATCCTATATATTTAATTTGATAATATATTAAGGAGGCAGTGATGTTTTATCACAACTATATTTTCACGCATTCTTTTTTTCTTAACTTTTCCTTTTCTTTTTGATGATATTGATACGTTGTGAATAAAGATTCACGACTATTTTTATTATTTTCATTTGAACATTTTATCTATGAAATGATTCTTTATCCCATTTGATGAATTTAAGCTTAATTTCTTCTTTGATGTCCATATTGCTATTCCTATTTTCTTTCTTTCCAACTTGTATGCTCTATTTTTCCTTCAAAATTTTTGTCTATCGCTTATTCAGGTGGTTACCTTGTGACTAGAACATGATTGTATATTGGTTTATAATCTAACTTAAGGTTTCTATCTTTCCTTAGGAAGTTTCACTCGGCGTGTATGTGGCCACAGTAGGCGGCAGTTTTCATCTCTCACTTCCTCTCTAGCTCTGTACTTTAAGTTGGTGCACATCAGAATCACTTGAGTAAGCTGGTGGTGGTGGTGAGGTGTGTGTGTTGTTTTTAAACACAATTAAGCCTCACTTGCAATTCTGGTTTATAAAGTTAAGGTGATCCAGGGGCTGGGTCTCTCAATTTTTAAAACAATCAATAGGTAATTATAATGTGCACCAAGGAATGAAATCACTGCTTCAAATATTTCCAAAACAAACTCTAAATTATGTTATCTTCCATAATCAAATTCAGAGTAAACACACTTTCCTATATTGATAATACTGTAAAAGGTTTTTATTTTTACTGTCAGTAAAGAATCCATCTGCAATGCAGGAGACCTGAGTTTGATCCTTGGGCCAGGAAGATCCCATGGAGAAGGGAAGAGCAATGCACTCCAGGATTCTTACCTGGGAAATCCCATGGTCAGAGGAGCCTGGTGGGCTAGAGTAAACGTGGTTGCAAAGAGTCAGACACAACTTAGCAACTAAACCACCAAGAGCAATATTTTATTAAGATTTATATTTAAAAAATTCACTTTGATGATTAAATTAAAATAAGTATAAAAGTCATTGCATACTTACAACAAAAATATGTACAAGAGAATAGCATATTAAAAGTACAAGTCTTCTTCTGGGTTCCTCCATCTCATTCTCCAGTTACGCATTCTTGACATTGTCTTATTCATTTTCCAGACTTTTTTTCATATATGCAAACAGACACAAATACATGCATACACCCAACACACACACACACATACACACAAATACCAGGGGTAATATGCTGTGTATTATCCTCCTACCTTTTTTGTTCACTGAGAAATATCTCTTGGTCATTTTCCCATATAAAATATAGTTCATTCTGTATAATAAGCTCATATTATCATAATTCATTTAGACACATGCCACTTGGGTATCAGACATGATAGCTTGTTTTGAGGAAGCCCATGCAGGCGTAGAGTGCATTGCTCTTTGCCGAGAGATATTTTTCCAAACATACAAGTGACAGAATGGTGGCCTACGACTTCATCTTTTTGAAGCTCTCAATTTTGTTATTAACTGGATAATGCCGTTCAAGATGATTTACTATGTCATAAATTTTTTCACTCTTTTCTAAGATCCTGAGAGCAAAACCTAGATTGTATTCTCTTTGGATTCTTCCCATTTACCAAACACAGTACGAGGCACTTAGCATTCACTTGATAAATGTTTTGTTGAATCAATGCATATTGATGACAATGCAAAATGACCACACTTCTACTACTCTTCTAAGATAACAGCAAAACCATTTCTTATTTTCTGTTTCCTCAAATGCAAGAACAAAATCCCAAACCCAGTGACTTAGGTACGTGGTTGTTTAATGTCAGAGCTGGTCACTCAGCCTAGAATCCCTTCACCAGAACTCTGCCCTGTGGGATCAGGAAGAAGCAGGGGTCATTCAGAAGAACACAGAGGCACAGTGTAGGCTGCCTGTGGGAGGAGACATTGGGGAAGAAGCCAAAAGAACTGGATACCACGAGGGGCTCACCATTCCAGCTGTCACTACCAAGGGGATGGCCCTGCCCCACTGAGAAGCTCCTTGCAACTACCGAGGACTTGATGGCCAGGCTATCTTTGATTTTACAGTGAGAGAATAATTTCAGCTGAAGGGAGCTTGAGAAGGATTACCTGCAGAGGTCATCTTTAGCAAAGAATGAAAGGAATAACATTTTGAGTTCCACCAAACACTATCTAAGAGGATATGCCAATTATCTACAAGTACTTAGCAGGCTTTAGCACCAAGGTGAGGCATGAACTGGGTAAGGTGCTTTATAGAGGTATGAGAAAATCTTGGCAGGTGGTGGTAATTAAATTTGTTGTTGTTGTTCAGTCGCTCAGTTGTGTCTGACTCTTTGTGACCCCTTGGACTGCGGCACACCAGGCTCCCCTGTCCTTCACTATCTCCCGAAGTTTGCTCAAATTCATGTCCATTGAGTCAGTGATGCCATCCAACCATCTCATCCTCTGTCCTCCCCTTCTACTCCTGCCTTCAATCTTTCCCAGCATCAGGGCCTTTTCTAATGAGTAAGCTCTTCACATCAGGTAGCCAAATTATTGGTAATTAAATTACTTTGAGAAAACTTGCATTTCAGCTGGGGCTGTCGGAAAGCCTCCCTTATCTGTTACACAAGGGTCCCAAAGGATATGCTGAAGTCATTTAAAGCCAAACAGGACCAGTTATTTGAGAACATAAGAGAAGAACTAGTTTTAAATGTGGGGTGGTGGTGTTAGGAAAGGAGGAGATAGCTAGTTTAATTAGTCACATATGTCCTATTGCTTTGAAGGGTTGTAAACACCTCACTTCCAACTCTAGTTAGGAAAGACAAATCATTAAGATTTTAGTGACTCAGAAAAGCAGTATCATCGAGAGATGTAAGTTAGCTTGGCATTATTTACCCACCAAATCTACTTTGAGATGTGTTTGGTCAGCTGTGCCTGGCTTCTGTGACTGGCTGTATTTGTCCAAAGGCTAATTAGCTCGAAGGGTAGAAAGATCAGTGAGTTAATCCATAATCTCAAGTGACTGATGAAATCTAACTGCCAACTGGTACCGGAGCAGATACTTTTTCTTTAAAGGATTAATAGGGCATGCTGGCTATTCTCAAATATTAGCCTTTGCAAGAATAAGACAGGATAAAGCAAGAGAAAAGATGATTAGAGATTTTTTTCAAAAACCCACTTCAAACATGTATATGGTCATTTCACAAATAAAACTTCCAGAATTCCAGAGGAGCATGCAGGTAGTACTTCCTAGGTGATTCATGGGTCCGAGGTAGTTGTTCTTTCGATCTCCAATAATGAACACTTCATTGCTGAGCACTTATTATGTACCATTCTTTCACGTGGTATTATCTCTCTTGGTTCTTACAATAACCGTATCAGTTCAGTTCAGTTCAGTTTAGTCGCTCAGTCATGTCCGACTCTTTGCGACCCCATGAATCGCAGCACGCCAGGCCTCCCTGTCCATCACCATCTCCCGGAGTTCACTCAGACTCACGTCCATCGAGTCCGTATAAGGCAGGTAATATTATTCTTCTGTGAGTCCTCATGGCTCAGAGGGTAAAGAATCCACCTGCAATGCTGGAGACCCAGGTTAGATCCCTGAGTCAGGAAGATCCTCTGGAGAAGGGAATGGCTACCCACTCCAGTATTCTTGCCTGGAGAATTCCATGGACAGAGGGGCCTGGTGGGCTACAGTCCATAGGGTCTCAAAGAGTTGGACATGACTGAGTGACTAACACACACACACACACACACACACACACACATTATTCTTCTGTTTAACAAGTGAGGCTATTTGGTCCTGAGGTCACACAGCTGGTAGGTAGGATTTAAAACCCAAAAGCTCTGGCTTCAGAGTTTTTTTTATCTGAAATACTCTGTTGAACTTCTCTAAGGGAAAGGAAGGAGACGAGGGGCCAGGACCAAAGCTTCCCTGGTTCCACGCCTCCATCCTCAGAGGTACTCTGGTAACAGCTTGTGTCTTCTCTTGTGTCTTTTCACGTCATCTTCCCTTCATGCCTGTCTTACCTCTGGATCCAAATTTCCCCTTTTTATTGGGACACCAGCCATCATGGCTTAGCACCCATTCTAATAACCTCATTTTAACTTGATTACTTCTGTAAAGACCCTACCTCCGTATAAGGTCACATTCTGAGGTGCTGATGGTTAAGACCATCATAGCCTTTTAGAAGGAGGACACAATTCAACTCCTGACATACACCAAGGTTGCTGCTGCTGCTAAGTCACTTCAGTCATGTCTGACTCTGCGACCCCACAGACGGCAGCCCACCAGGCTCTCCCACCCCTGGGATTCTCCAGGCAAGAACATTGGAGTGGGTTGCCATTTCCTTCTCCAATGCAGAAAAATGAAAGTGAAGTTGTTCAGTTGTGCCCAACTCTCAGCAGCCCCATGGACTGCAGCTCACCAGGCTCCTCTGTCCATGGGATTTTCCAGGCAAGAGTACTAGAGTGGGGTGCCATTGCCTTCTCCGACTAAGGTTGCTAGACAGGTTTAAACATCGCTTGTCTAGGACAACCCACAGTCAGGGCAGCTAGAGCACAGCACAGCCTCCCAACAAGTCTGCAGGTACATCATGAAAAGCCCAGCTTTCTACCTTCTCAAAGAACACGGCTGGCTGTCAGAAAGGCCAGTACAGAGGCCCCTGAAGGGTATTTCTGATCTGAAGTACTGAACTCAGATGTCTAAGAAATCACTCTTTAGCACTGTTCTATTGGAGTCCCACACTTCCATCAGCTAGCCCTCAAGGTTGTTGGAGAATAGCTTGATCGAGGGGTGACATTTACACTTGGGGCTCAGTTTGCCCCATGAGAAGAAAAAAGATTCCCTCCATCACTGAATGATCTTGAACTATGGAAAGCCCCATCCCTGATCCTGTCTTCTAGAGCACTGGTCTCCTAACTCTATTTTTTAAAAATCTACATATTCTTTAACACATTTTTTTATTGACTTAGGAAAATTTTTTATTGAAGTTGAAACAGTTGCAAAAAATATAATTTTCAGTGTATCACAGTGTTGATATTAAAAATATAAAATGGTTGCATTGCTTTTAAAAGTGTATCCTTGGATATGCATACAAAACTGATTTGATATCCATAATTGCTCATTTAAACATATGTGAATAAGTTCTTCTTTAATAACTGGAAATTTTACATCTTCATTTTTCTCATTTAATACAGGTCAGCAAACTTTTACTCTAAAAGGCCAAATATAATTTTAAGCCTTCCGGGCAGTCTCTGTCAGACCTAATCAACACTGCTATTGTAGCATGAGGGCAGCCACAGACAGTACGTAGACAAATGGGCATGGCTAGATTCCAACCAAATTTTATTTACAAGAATAGGCCATGGCTTGGATTTGGCCCATGAGTCACTTTTGCGAACTTCTGTCCTAGAACTCAAATTCTCATCCTGTTTCCCATTTTTCCCATTCTATCTTGATTCTACTCATAAACTGTGTTTTCATAATAGAATTTTATGCTTAAATGTTAGCTGTTAATTATGCTACTGTACTTCTCTGAAACAGAATATATATATATATGTGTGTGTGTGTGTGTGTGTGTCAACTTGGAAGTCATATATATATGTTTTATATATATATGAAAGCCTCATATATATATGTGACTTTCAAGTTGACTTGGAAGCCACATATAATGACTTCCAAGTTGATATAGGAGGCTTGAGAGTCAGAGAGACCTGGATTTGAACTCCATTCTTCCACTTACTTTCCTGGTGGCTCAGACGGTAAAGAATCTGCCTGCCACTCCAGTGTTCTTGCCTGGAGAATCCCAGGGATGGGAGAGCCTGGTGGGCTGCTGTCTATGGGGTCGCACAGAGTCGGACACGACTGAAGTGGCTTAGCAGCAGCAGCAGCAGCATTCAGGTGAATGCTGAATGCTGAATGCCTGGGTCAGGAAGATCCCCTGGAGAAGAAAATGGCAACCCACTCTAGTATGTGTGCCTGGAGAATTTCATGGACAGAGGAGCCTGGTGGGCTATAGCCCAGGGAGTCGAAAAGAGTAGGACATGACTGAGGGGCTAACGCTTTCACTTTCACTGCCATTTACTAGGTGGATCATAAACTAACTCTTCTACGTCTCTATCCCCTTACCTGTAAAAGGGGATATAATGTCTTTTAACATTGCTGTTAGCACGATACTGAAACTATGTTAGGAAAAAGGATGGAGACTGAGAATCCCACTAAAACCTTCCTAATTCTCGACTTCTATTCATCCTTTGAGTATACAGGGATGCACTTTTTGGTAAAAACTTGTATCCTGATAGACCATGGCATGTGGTAATTTAAAAATAAAAGTTACACTAAAAATACTTTTTTAAAGGTTTGAGAAATTCCATTAAAAGGACCTAAGAATATGTAAAGTGCCTAGCACAGAGAAGGCGCAATTCATATGCCCACCAAAACAAATGTTTCTAACATTACTCTGGCCTTGAAGCAAGTGACTGGGAGTGAGTTTATGAAGGACATAAATTAAGCAGGGGCGGAAGAAAATGATAGTTCGCTACACACAGTGTGATTATTGTATAGTTTCCTATAGTGCTCAGATATTGAGCTAAAAGATTTTCCTACCCACTGATACTTATACCTCTGCCCAGGAGACATGGAGTTGCCACAGCTCTCGATCACCATAGCTGCATTATTTCTTCTTTGACAATTCTAACAGTTCAGAAACCTCTGGTAAAGTGAAAAAAATCTGGTTCATCCAAATTTCACCTTGTAAGTTGTTTTGCAAAACTAAAAGAGTGCACAGCTCTTGTGTTTGCTCTTACAATTCAGCTCTTCTGTGTTCATTTCTAACTCTGTGCCAGCAAGGCCATAAATAGAGACCAGGAGAAAAGAAGGCAGAAGGTAAGGACAGTTATTGGCCAATTTGTTTTCATCAATTTCTTTCAAGTTTTCAAACAGCTCTTCCAAGGCCCTAATTTTTGAAAGTGGATATTTATTCTTTATGCAGATGGGCATGGAAATAAATGCATAAGTGAATGCATGCATGAATTAATGAATATACAAATAACTTGTCTGTCAGAAATTTTTCTTATCATAGCCTCTGTATTTTAGGCAATTCCAGTTTTGACACTAATGGTTGCATTAAAAATAAACCTCCGTGCAGATTAATCCATATATCATCATAGATTATCTATGTTCACAGATAATACTAAGGCCTAGAACTCATACACAGTAGGCATTCAGCAAGTATTGATTGTTGAATAAATTGAGAGAGCAAGGAAGTGTGGCCACTGTCCTTTGTTAACAGAGACATATTAGCAAGTCCATCAGTTTCTCCGAGCCCCATTTTTTCTACTTGTAATAAGGTAACTGCATGGTGCTGCTCCCCTTCCCATCCACAGGACCACTGAACCCAGATGCAGAGCCCCAGTAACTACCCCAGTACCCCCAGGCTGTCACCAGACTAGATTTATTTGACATCCTGGGACTCAGGTTTCCTCAAGATCTAGGATGTTACGGGAATACAATAAACAGATCACCAGATGTTACTAAGGAAGAAATCACACCTCCTCTCTTGATAGAATGTATAATGTATGAAGTTCATGGCTGGTGGTGGTAGAGGGTGGGCAGGGGAGGGGAAAAAAGCTATCAAGAAGTGTCTGAGAACCTGCATAGAGAAGAACTCAAAATATGCATGCTTTCAAAGCTTTTTCTTATGTTTTCTAGAAGAAGGACAGAATCGGTGTTGTATGGCTAAGGCTTGGCTATCCAGAAAGATTTATGGGCCATCTGCAGAGACACAAGAACATCTTGACTTACAAATGTAAACACCACCAGTTATTTATGGCAGTTCACAGTATCCCTGAATGCCACAAGGCATCTGCCTAGAAGCACAATATCGTTTGATCTTGACTGGCTTCCAAAATCAGGAAAGTATACATCATCATCCTGGAGCTTCTGGTACTCTGCTTCCAGAAACATCTTCACAATTATCCTTCCTCAGAAAAACAAGGCTGAGTCGTTAGGAGATATTAGATTTTAAATAATAATAGTAATACTTTATGTCATAATTCACAAAGCACATGGAACATGTTAATTCATTTGTTCTTTAGACATTTCTATTTGTCAGATTAGTGTAAATAATATTTATATTTTATCTGTGAGGGAAGAAAATACTAATAATTGGAGAGGTAACATGGCAAGACCTAAATCTTAGTAGTGGCTAAGCTGGGACTTTTATCTTGGGCTTTGGTGCTAAGGGCTTCCCTGGTGGCTCAGTGGTAAAGAATCTGCCTGCCAATGCAGGAGATGCCAGTTTGATCCCTGGGTCAGAAAGATCCCCGGAAAAGGAAGTGACAACCCACTCCAGTCTTCTTGCCTGAGAAATCCCATGAATTACAGTGGGCTTGTGGGCTACAGTCCATGTGGTCACAAAAGAGTTGGCTACAACTTAGCGACTAAACAACAAACAACAGGGTTCTAAGGGCAGTGCTCTCTTCTGGGTGGCCTCCAGCACTAGCAGAGCTGGGATAGCCTCTGTGGTTTAAGGAGAATGGCCCGAGAGCAGACAGCAAGCGCCCTGGTTGTCCAAGTAGAGAATCTTCCATAGCCAAAGAGTTCTGAGCTAGACATTCTATGAGACATGAAAAATACACGGCTTCTACCCAAGGAGTATACTCATACTGTTTTCTCCTTACGTAGTGTATTACAGCATACTAACCACTCACACAGACGTCACTCTAATTTTCACTCAATAGCCCTGTGAGTTATGCATCTTTACTCCTGTTTTAACAAGATAAGGAAAACTAGGACTCATAAAGGTTAAATAATCATCTACACAGTGCTTGGAAAACTCAGAATGGACAGGGATGGTCTATAAGGTGGTCTTTGCAAAGTTTGTTGGGTCTAATTTGCTAAGGCATTTGAGTCTGGATCATGGAATCAATGAGGGTTTTGCCCCTCCAATCCTACCACTCTCTATAGCTGGAGGGGTATGGCCCTACTCCCATTCTTTGGGGGTACTAGAAAGAGTACCAGCAAAATACCCCCCAAACCCGAGTCTCAAATTAAAGCCTTAATGTTGAGGAATCTAGGGGGAGTACCAGTGTCAGTGACTTTCAGATGCTTCCTGCTTTGAAATCACTCTTTGTAAATGATAAAGCTTCTGAAATGCAGATTTCACTTTACTGGCCCATTAGACAGGAGCAGGCTCTGCATCACCTGCTGGGACCTCTGGACTGGGCTGGCTCTAGATAGAAATGATTTGTCCCAAGAGGCTCTGACTGAATGAAAGCCAATAGCTGATGGGTGCTTCATTCCAATCAGGCAATTGGATGTTAGAATTGCCCCAGATGCTATCTCAAATGTTCAGCTAGAAGAATTCCAACCAAGTCAGAATGAAATTTTATTTCATTATGCTTCCAGGTCTGGGAATGATGCCAGTGAATTGCTCTCCTTGACAGGTCCCTCATCACTTAGAGCTCAAAGGAAGAGAGAAGTGAGCTCCCAAAGTGCCAGGCTGCAGCCCTCACTGTCAGATGGCAACACCTCCATGGAACAGCTGAGCAAGGGGCTGAGGCAAGAACTGTCATCCCCTTATTGCTGAAACTCTGCATACTGATGATAGTTCCCTGCATGTTCCTTTCCAAAGTCTTACACAAGGCACTGAGCTGATGAAGCGGCCTAGGAGAGGATGAAAAATCCATTTCAGCTTTAAGCCAATTCTGATCCTTTGGCAGAGGCTGACTTAGTGCTGTGTTAAGAAGGATTCTGAAGCTCTATCTGGGTACAATGAGAAAGACTACTATAATCAATGGAGCATGGGCCCTCGAGGACTGAATGTTTCCAACTTGATACATACATGACCTGGGAAGTCACCAAGTCTAAACTCCTCCTTACCCATGTGAAGATGCTGAGGGGCATAAGGGTTAAGTGACTTGTAAAATTTAATTCTTAAAGTAGAGATGACAATATGAGACTATTGCTCTGTCCTCTATATGATACTTTTCTAGTCCTGACTTTCTAGGCAAAATAAGCTAGTGAACTTCTAAATCCTGTGGTAATGCAAAAGCAATTACGGTAATGATAATTTTACTTATGTAACATACAGCTAGTTCCCAGTGTCTCTGTAATTACTGAAATCCCACAGCACTTCTTTTCATTCATGATTGAGTGGATTAGCTCTTGGCTTGGCCAAATATCAGCAGATTCACATACCAAGTCATCTTGCTCTCAAGAATCAACACTGCCAATGGTTTAATCTACTTGGTTTGCCACTGTTGTCTCAGAACAAAAATTAAGTCATGTCATAGAAAGAAAGAAGTTGCAAAGGACCCACACAATTTCACCCAACCAACACTTGTTGAGTGCTTAAGTGCACAAGGCATTCTCCTTGACGGTTCTGTCCAACATGCTAGAAATGGGTTGAGTTGAACCAGAAGGCATCCCATTTCTAGGGATGGTATTTAACTGTATGGAATTTTTTTCCTTTCTCAATTTTTTCTATTATTTCTAAAAGAGCTCTTTATTAATGGAAGGCCTAAACGCACCAAGCTTGGAGTGAGCTTTATCCTTCCACTGGCAGACTGGGCTGAAATTGTCAATGTCAGGATATCTTTAGGAGGCTGGAACTGGATACTTCTATGAAGACTTTGTAGCATCATTTTGATCTAGTTATTGAAGAGGTTGATTCTGTTTTCATGATTGCTTTTATATTTATACAAAGAAAACTTTAGATAAGGATGCCATCTGATGTTGAAGGTAAAGATCTTAAGACCAAATTAATTGCAGGAACTATTCAGTCATTAATTTATGTTGTTGTTGCTCAGTTGCTAAGTCGTGTCTGACTCTTTTGTAACCCCATGGACTGTAGCCCACCAGGCTCCTCTGTCCATGGGATTCTCCAGGCAAGAATACTGGAGTGGGTTGCCATTGCCTTCTCCAGGGGATCTTCCTGACCCAGGGATCAAACCCATGTCTCCTGCATTGGCAGGCAGGTTCTTTACCACTGAGCCACCAGGGGGAAGCCCTCAATAACTTTTATAGGTAAATAAAATTTGCAGAATTGAATAAGATGACATCAGTTAAATCATCCCTTAGCCTCAATTATGCAAACAGAATTATCTGTTTGCAGTAAAGTTACCTTCTTATTCTGGTTTGCTTAGCTTATTATTAAAATAAAACTCATGTTCCCTGAGCATATTAAGTTGAAGGAAGTAGTGCCAAAGTGCAGCAAGTGGCAAGGCCAAGATATCTGAGGACTGAAAAATGCCACGGATGGTGTGTTGACTTTCTGCAATGTGGAATGGCACACCTTTTAATTCCCCCATGCCAAACAGTGCAATGGAGCAACCAAGATTTAGCTATATGCTGGATGTGGCACAATGGTTAAGGGCAAAAGTAAACACATCTGTGAATACTAATGTGTGGCTTTTCTCTTTGTTAGCAAGGCAAGCCCGCTTGGTACCTAATGGAGATAAAAGAGATCAAGGTGCCACGGCCTGATGAGTAAGCGAGAAATCTAACTGACCTAGTTTATAAGGAGAATTCTCCGAGGGTTCAACACTACACCGTCCAGGAGAGCAGCCACGAACCACACATGGTCGTGGGAACCTTGAAACATGTGGTTCGTGAGACTATGCAGTTGAGGTGTTTTGTTGTTTGATTTGCATTTTTTTTAAATCTGAAATTTTATTTAATGTTAGCTAATTTAAATTTTAAAATTGATACTTCAGTTATTGGAAAACTTCTAAGTATGTTTAGAACAACTTCTATTCCTGAATCTACTTTTGTAACTGTAAATTTTGTGAAATCTAAATACAGATTTCCCGTGAAAATTCAGTCTCCAAATTGTGTTCTGCTCTAAGTGTAAAATATATGTCAGACTTCAAAGGCTGAGCATGACAAACTTGAATATAAATATTTTGTTAATAATTTTGTAGTTTCATATAGAAAGGATAATATTTTGGACATACTGGGTTAAAAATATAATTTATTAAAATGAACAGATTTGGAGTTTGTTTGTTTTTTTAACTTTTTTAATGTGACTACTAAAAAAATTAAAATGATATAAATTGCATTGTATTCCCACTAGACAGTGCTGCTCTAGAAAGAGATCTGGCGTATTGTCTCTGGAGGACATTGTTTATTGAATGGCTGTTAAATGTGTCTTCTACACATATGAATTGTTGCTGTTGCTGTCGTGTCCAACTCTTGTGTGACCCCATGGACTGTAGCCCACCAGGCTCCTATGTCCATGCAATTCTCCAGGCAAGAATACTGGAGTGGGTTGCCATTTCCTTCTCCAGGAGATCTTCTCGACCCAGGGATCGAACCTGCATTTCCTGCATTGCAGGCAGATTCTTTACTGTCTGAGCCACCAGAGAAGCCACACATATTAATACCTGGTGTAATACTAGAAACTGCATAATATTAGACACGAATAACAAATTACCCATGTTTTCAAAAGCTGCTATTAAGACCCCTCCAGATTCCTTTTCCATATAGTAGTGTAAGCTTGCTTTTATGCTGCAGTTTCATTTCTTTATCTGCCAAACTGAAAATTTTGAGGTCAATACTTTTTCTTTTTCCTTCCAGGAACCCAACCTTTCAGGAACCCAACCTTTCCTTTCATTTTTCATTAGTAAGGCTTCAGTGAAGATTGCCAGTTTGCAAAACAGACGGAATGTAGATGCTGTGGTTAAAGTGGGAACTGAAGACTCACCCCTCTTCCACATTACCCCAGTTCTCTCAGTGATGGCAACTCTGAGGTGCATAGTTTGAAATCTATGTCACTTGATGATTTCCAGGCCTAATCTTGACCTTTCAGTTGCTTCGTCTTTGTTTGTCCTCTATCACTAACTGGAATCTTTCTGAGCTGGGGCCATCACTCCTGTTTGCCAGGTCTTCAGAAAGCATGGTAGCCCTGGTGATTCCCATAGCCATTGTGGGTCATGCACACCCTGGCTGCTCTATTGTTCCTGGCCCTTAACAACCCTCGCCATTGCTATGGCAACTGCAAACCATTCCTGGCAAATGCAAGCAAAGGGCAGCCATGGAAAGGGTGAACTCCCGCCTCTCACATATGGCCAAGGAGGAGCTGGTCTCATATAGAAATTGACCCGCTTAATACCAGTCAAATAAATACTCTGCAGAATAAGGTGGCGCATCATACAGGAGCATGGTGTGGTGGTGGGGCTGAACAAATGCAGCATTTTGGTGACAGGCTTTCACTTAGTTCAAATTTTTTTTCTTAAATGGTATTATTAAAAATTGACTCAACTACCCCACTGTGCCTTTCTAATTTGACTTTAATTATTGCAATGACTCTTTAATTCAACTCCCTGGGGTCTGACTCCACTAGTCAGACTCGATGACCTAGGAGACCGCCTTCCTCTACCCACTTGGGCTCCGTCCACCCATAAATTCAGCAATGTGGTAAATCAATGTGTGTGAAAACACCAAGCACTTGCCAGTTTCTAGCTGGATAAACGGAAACAAGTTCTTTACATTTTTGGTGACTCCATCTCCTCACTTAGGAAGTAAGGAATGCAAGTAGTCCTGTTGGGCTGCTATAAAGATTCGATGAGCTATTACATCTACATAAAATATATTGAACAGTGCCTGGCACAAGGCAGGTTAACTACCCCTGTTGTAATTGATTTTATTCCAACTGCTGGGAGAACTGAGGAATCTTATCATCCCAAGTCAATGCTAAATTTCAGGCATTAGATTCAATGTATTTATATTCACTCTGACTTATATTGGGAAACTCTGACAGTCACTTAAAAATCTAAGGGAATTCACTTTTTGGTCTTTATATTTATCTTTCTTTTTAAAAAATATTTATTTATGTATTTGGCTATCCTGGGTCTTAGTTGCAGCATGCAAACTCTTATTTGCAACATGTGGGATCTAGTTCCCTGATCAGGGATCGAACCCAGGTCCCCTGCATAGGGAATGTGGAGTCTCAGCCATTGGACCATCAAGGAAGTCTCTACATTTAACCTTGTAATATGTCCCACATCCTACAAATTCCAAGAAGAGGTAGTGGGAAGAAACCTTCTCTTCCAGGAGCAAACTAAACAGTTACAAACATGCAACTAATTCTGGTCCTTGAAAGAACATTTTCATTTCAAGTCCTATAATTCTAGCTTCACCAACCCTCTAAGCTCAGGAGTGAGAAAACCACCATGATCTATAATGATTTCCAAAATTTTTAAATTCAGATCTTAGGTGAGAATATCCAGGGCCTCATTCAGATACCGAAATCATTGCTTAAGCCAGCAGCTGAGTGAGACATGGCTGTAGCAGTACATAGTGGACCCATTTGCAAAAAGGAGACAATGAACTTGAGCACATAATAAATTCTTGGCTAGTCACACAGGGCAGAGATCTTACTTGACCCTGAAATGGGCTGTCCCCAAAATGTTATGTGATTCGGCATAAAGGTATTTTCTTAAGCCAGGGGAGAGTTTCATAGCTTTCAAATTCTTAGACTTCCATGACAAAAAATAGGCTAATAACTACTCTTATTCTTTTTTTTTCTTTACATTTTGACTGCTTCCATAAAAGGCTATTTTTTCTCATTTGTGCCAACAGGTGCCAGTACTTCACTCATGTCAAATGACACCAGAGGGGGAGAGAAGAGATCAAAAGAGGATGGAGGGTCATTCTAATGAGGTGACGGTCACTTAATGCAGAGCCACTAGAAACCAGACTTTGTCCAAATTGTGCCTATACTGAGGTGTACGGGGGCGGGGGGGGGGTCGGTGAGATGCAGCCGAGAGACGCTCACACTCGCCTCCAATCAGGTGGCATTCTCAATCAGCACACCATCCTGAGCAACTTGGGCTCACAGGACAGCCTACATTTCTAGAGAGCTTCGGTTAACAGACAAGACACTGACCTGGTGCGGCCAGCTTTCCCCTGTGTTGGATGCAGTCACGTGGAGTTGGGAAACTCTCCATGTTCTCCAGAGAGTCAACCCTATCTCTTTACTGGTCACAAAAGCCGAAGATCTTTCCTAAACACCAATCACCCTCTCTCTGGTTTCAAGTTTTCTACAGGCAAAACCTTCCTACTCTTTTGTTTCTTTACCGGTTCATCACCGAATCCATTTAGGGCACAGCAAATTCCATGCTAGAGCCATGTGAAGATCTACAACACTCTTCTGTCAATAGGACCTTGTTTTAAAGGACAAGCCAATGAGACTTCCCATATATGATTACTTTACATGCATCTATTTATGAACCAGGTGATAACGCCTTTTTCTCTTTTTTCCTCTGTTATTTGAACCCAAGTGGCCTGTAAATAGAAGACATCAAGTGTGCTGTCAGTCTCCCTGGCACATAACGCGGGAAATCACGTTAAAAAAAAAAGTCACAGTAATGAAGCTTCAATATCAACAGAGATGCTGGGGAGAGGCTTTTAGGTAGAGCTGGAAGCCCCAAGTTCAGCCCCCACTCTTTGCACCCAAACCAAAGGCAATGCCTCTTCTCTCCACATTCGGAAGGACTGTAGTACCCCTGGAATCCTACATCCTGCATCTGAGGATAGTGCTTGAGTTCCGTTTCATCACATATATATTTAAGTTTGCAGCTAGAAGGGTCCCTAAAGGCAAAGAGTTTCTCCTTTCACAAGCC
Source organism: Ovis canadensis (assembly GCF_042477335.2). Taxonomy (NCBI): domain Eukaryota; kingdom Metazoa; phylum Chordata; class Mammalia; order Artiodactyla; family Bovidae; genus Ovis; species Ovis canadensis. Next base: position 75,231,501 of record NC_091248.1, on the reverse strand, counting down.
GCCCCCCCCCATTGCCTGTTTACAGCATTGCTTTCTTATTCCTCCTTTTTCTACTCAACAAAATTGAAAATTTCATCACCAGTGTCAGAAAATTAAACCCCAGGGAGCAGAGCACTAGCTCAGAGCATCGGTTCCCTGGCAAAGAGCCAATCCTTGAATTCAACTTTGCAAACCTTCTTTGGCTTCAAAGGATGCAAAACAGAGTCATTTAGAAGCATGCTTCTTGACAGCCGGAATCTCTCTGACTGTACTCTAACTCTTTCTGCAATTAATTTTTTAAAAAGAGAGAGAACATATTTCAATTTGGAGACAGATTTCATGAAAGAAGAAAGGGACCCGACCTAGCTCAGCTGCATACTTCCTGAGCAAGAACGGCAGTGCACCCAGCAGAGATGCTCCTTTCTTTGGCTGAGGGTCTGAAGAAGTGTTTGACAGACCATTGTAATAGCATCTCTCTTCACAATGCAAACACCGGCAACACGGTCAAGCAGCTCGCAGCTCAGCTCCGTGCCTGCACCCTTCTCTCTCCTCCCAGCCATGCACAGGATTGACTCTCATAAATTTAGTTTTAAAAGCTTCCTCTTTTGAAATGGATCCGTGCCCAGGAAGATAAAGCAAAACTCACTCCTTACACTGATCCTAGCAAGACAAACCAACATCCCAGTAAAACACACAGTCAACTACAAACCCGATCATACCCGAGCGATGCATGCAGTCTTTGGAATACAGAGGCTCACACATCACGGGAACCCCAGCCTAGAGTGCTTATTCTTATGTGTGCTTGTTCCAATTCACCGTTTTCTTGGCAGACAATAAGACAAAGCTACATTTTAGCTCAGGCTGCTAATACCAGCGGACAGATGTGTAAGACTGAGGTTTACTCACCAAGCCCCCGTAAGTCCATCTTTCCCCAACTACAGATACTGCTTCTAAGCTGCAGTTGCCACCAGATGACTTAAAGTTGACCTCCAGAAGAACAACGTGCTGGAATACTGGATGGTTCCTGAGTGAGCTTGTTCACAAAATAGATTTCCAGTTGAGCCATGTGAATGGAGACCCGCCGCACACCTTTGAATGGTATACACTTCAAGTCCGGAAAAATAAGCATGTAGCTTTGCTTATGTTTATGGAGCTGGAACCCAGGGGTGCTCTGATTGGCAGAAGTCGCAGAAAGATCAGCCAATCAAAGGGAGCCTCCATTTCAGGGAAACTCCTGCTCATTTATTTAGCATCTTCAGAGATCATCGGCTTTTCGAGGAAGAGCTTTTCTCTTATAGCACCACAAGAGAAAACAATAACTTCATTTAATTTTAGTGCCCTATGCTCTTCTATCAATAAAGAGATAGCTCCTCTTCTTGGTACTCCTCAGCACTCCCCCTTTTCTTATAAAGAACTAAAAACAAAAGAAAAAGAGGAAGAAGAAAGAGCTAGTGGTGGGCTGGAGATAGTTCATATTCATCAGCCTCCACCTTGTTGGGAGAAAGGAGGGGGGAGCTCCCAGGCTCAATAATTACTGATTCTGTTGCCATGGAAACAGACTGGCTGCAGCAAGTTGGATTCGTGTAGAACATCTGCTGCCAGACCCACAATCTAACTGCAATCTCATCTCTCCCCGCTCCCTACTTTTATTTGATTGTGAGTTTGTTTTCTCCCTCCTTTTCTTCACATACAGTTTTTGTCCAGAAATGTCATGTAACAGCCTCACTCTGTACACACAGTACCAGCACGCCAGGGGTGCTCACATCCCCAGAAATGCGTTCATGCAAGAGTGCATCCCAGCAGGGCTCCCCAGGGAGGATTCATCCTCTGATTCATACTCAGGATGTAAACAAACACGCACAGCCCTCTCATTAAAATTTACTGTAAGTCACCTATAGAATGAGTGGAGTATCTTTTAAAATATTTGTCATCTAACAGCGCTAAAAGCCCTCAAATAAAAGTTTTCGGTGGCATTTCTCGAGGGCACTGTGGTGGTTCCTAGCAAACCTTTGGAATGAAGTGACTAAACCAGGTGCTTGTGGAAGAAAGCTTGCACAAACCCTTAAGCTCAACTACTTCTTTGCATTAGCACCTCACCAAGGTACCCTCAACGCTGGATCTCCTCCTGGGGATTTCCTCAGCCCCTTTACAACCCCTCTGACTCCTCCCTTTGCAGGCTCCAAATTCTGGTTGCACGACCAGATAGTCACTTTAGATATGCTGTTATATTTCTCTATAACAGCAGGGGCCGCCACTGAGCAATGAATGGCTGCTTGGTCTGGTCAAACCCAGGGGATCTCACACCTGGGTCTGCAGGAAGCCCTTGACATGACAGAATTCTACAGAAACTGATGGAAAATGGCAAGTGTCAAAGGAGGTTATAATTCTGGCTTAAGTTAGAGAGAAAGAAATTATTTTCTGTCCCATCATCATGAATCTTAAGAAGAATCTTTTCTTTCTTAACCATCTCTACAAGCCTGGTGACCTCAAACCATTAATGACACTGGCCAGCCTTCCTAGAGGGCTACAGTCCCTTGCTCTTGGAGCCAAGGTGAATTATTCACTACCACACAGACAGTGTCTAACAAGCAACAGTAGCCCTGCACCTCCTTTATTCCTTAACGACTCTTGGTCCAAGCCATCTGTCTCCAAGTGCTCAGCTCTGGCCCAGTGGTCTTGATGTTATATTTGCTCTTTCAAGAATCTGAGTCCTGGCTTTCCATTTTGTTTCTTTGTGCCACTGTGAGCTTGGGAAGGAATTCTCACCTGGGTTCTGCCTCTCAGGCACCCAGCAGTCTTTCTCAGCTCTGTCCAGACTACCTCAACACTCCAGGGTCATGCATATCTCAGATTTCCTCTACCACCTTTCTGGAACCTTTCTAAGCTCCCCTGTCTACCTTCCTCTGCCATGGGGACATCTGCACATTGCCCTCTCACCCTCCTGAGATTATCCAAATTGCTATTGTTTTTATGCAGAAACGTCATTCCAACCAGGTCTTCTTCCCTGTTTGGAGATTTAATCAAAATTGAATCATTTGTTTAACAAATATTTAGTGAGTGTTTATGTGCCAAAAGTAACTGTGCTCATGACAAAACAAACTAGCCCGTGTTGTCCCTTACAGCACAATGACCCTAGCAGAGAACACAAAAAATATTAGAATGTAACTTTCATATGGAGAATGAAGGAGAGCTGTGTGCTAGGAGCACAAATAATAAAAGGCTGAACGTAGTGAGGTAAGGCAGAATACTTCGGAGGAAGAGGTATCTGAGCTAAGATCTAAAGGAAGAGCAGAAGGTAACGAGTTGAAAGCAAGGGGAACAGTGTCTCAGACATAAGGAATAACACACGCAAAGGGCCCTCCTAGACACACACTGCCTACAAGGGAGGGTGACAGTTCTGAAAACCTGAAACAAGCCAAATGCGACTGATCAGAGTGAAAATGATTAAAAGGTTGGTGTGAAATGAACCCAGACAAGAAAGCAGAGGCCAGATCTGCAGGGTCTCAGAGATCATGTCTCGGAGTTGGTTTTTATCCTATCACAATGAAAAGCCACTGAAATACTTCACTCAATGACTCCCTGACTTCATCCCTCAACACACCTACATAACTCAATATATTCCCCAGTTAATCTCAACAAGTTAACAGTCTAAGTGAAATAGCTGATTTCAAGGCATGCATAACATGTTGAACTGACCTAGCTAACATTTACGAGTTAATAGTCTGGGTAGCACTCCATCTGGATTAACCAATTTAAATCTTACAACAACCCAGTGAAGTATTATTATGGTCCCTATTATAACAGTGTGAGGAAATTAAGGAAGTTAAGTAAGGTTACCAAGATAAAAAGCAGCAAAGCTGGGATGTGAATCCAAAGATTCCAGCTCCAGTTTAAAAGAGATCTACACGGACCACCTGGATCAGAATTACCTGGAGCTCTCGGTCAAATGTGGATTCCTAGGATCCCACTGTATCCCTCCTAACCTATAGTCTTAGGAGTGGAATCTAAGAATGTTTTCCCAAGCTCTCCAGGGGATTCTTGTATACACCACAGCTTGACAATCACTGCAAGAGGGGTTAAAATAAGGGGAAAAAAAAGACTAATCCTAAATTAATCTTTAATGCATAAAATGGAGAATGGCATGTATATGTGTGTGTGTTTTTGAGAATGGGGGTGGGTCTCACTACTCCAAGCCAACCCAAAGAACCCCTTTACATCAGAACAAAATCACATTCCTTTGACTATCAATTTTTGAGTTGAGAGTAGGTACCATACATAGCACAGTTTGGGGCTCAGTAGCTCTGCTGGTGTTGAAGGGCTTCATCTTTCAGTGTCATATCTTTTTGCCTTTTCATACTGTTCATGGGGTTTTCAAGGCAAGAATGCTGAAGTGGTTTGCCATTCTCTTTGAGTCTCTTGGACAGTGAAGAGTTCAAACCAGTTAATCCTAAAGGAATCAGTCCTGAATATTCATTGGAAAGACTGATGCTGAAGCTGAAGCTCCAATACTTTGGCCACCTGATGTGAAAAGCTGACTCATTGGAAAAGACTCTGATGCTGGGATAGATTGAGGGCAGGAGGAGAAGTGGGTAACAGAGAATGAGATGGTTGGATGGCATCACCGACTCAATGGACATGAGTTTGAGCAAACTCTGGGAGATAGTGAAGGACAGGGGAGCCTGTTATGCTGCAGTCCATGGGGTCGCAAAGACTCAAACACGACTGAGTGACGGAACAACAACAATACCTGCTGGTGAGCAGGCATCTGAAGAAAGAGCATGTAAGCTCCTGAAGACCAGATTCACCAGGTAAGATTCACCAGGTAGTTAGAGATGCTATCAGACCTGCCGGCAAGAAGACAGGTAGAGCTCTTATTACCTGAATGCTATGAAAGTGTTTTAGTTGCTCAGTCATATCTGACTCTGTGACCCCGTGGACTGTAGCCTTCCAGGCTCCTCTGTCCATGGGATTCTCCAGGCAAGAGTTCTGGAATGGGTTGTTATTTCCTTCTCCAGGGGATCTTCCTGACCCAGGGATCAAACTCACGTCTCCCGCATTCCAGGCAGATTCTTTTACCACCTGAGCCACCTGGTGGCTCAGATGGTAAAATGCTAAGAACTGTCATAAATTTTCTTTGGGTAATTTTTTTCTAGAAAATTCATTTTTAAGACAAAATTTGCAAAGACAACAGAGAACACTTTTTGGCCTTCAGTCTGATCTACCGCCTCCTCTATTTAAAAGTTAGCAAACAGGCACTTTGGTTCACCTAGCTACTTCTGAAAAATAAGCAGCTTTATCTACATTTCCAGAGGAGTCACTTTTACAGAGTAGCTACATAATCTTCAGAAAATCTTCCCGGGATTTTTTCCCATGGAATATTGTCTAGTATTTTTGTTACTGAGATTCCAGACTGGGTTAATCAACTTGGCCATTATTGGGTATTCTTCCCTTTCTACGCTTTGTAATGAAAAGAGTATATACAAGCTTAAGGAGCTACTGATAGATATAAACTATTATACAGAGAATGGATAAATAACAAGGTCCTGTATAGTACAAGGAACTATTTTCAATTTCCTGTGGTAAACCATAATTGAAAAGAATATGAAAAAGAATATGTATAACTGAATCATTTTGCGGTACAACAGAAATTAACACAACATTGTAAATCAACTATATTTCGATTTAAAAAGAGACAGCTGCTAATGAACCTCAAAAAAAGGGAAACCTAGATTTTACTGCCTTGATATTTGAACTTCTGCTTGTCAAGTCCCCAAGAAGTGGTACGGAGCATACATTTAATGGACTTGTACTCTAGAGGCTCAAAATGTATTATTGGTAGCATATCATCAGCTATGAACACGTTCATATTTATTATATGCTGCCCACGGACAGAAGAAGGAAATCACAGCATCAAATATCTGGAAAATTCTGGGAGAAATAAATGCCACCTGGGCATCTGAATAAAATCAGAGAAAAACATCTTTCCATTTTACCCCCACATTACAGCCTGTACTCTGTTTCATTCCAGGTAGGCACTGCTGGTGCCATTTATCCTGTGTTTTCTAGGGGAAGATTCAAGCTAATTAAATTCTACTCCTTTCCATAAACATGATTTATCAAATGTATTGTTACCAGATTTGATGTAAGTCATATAACTTTGCAATACTTTAAAAATAAATACATAAATCAAAAAGGATTCTGTTAGGTGACAATATATTTTGGGGTCATAAGATATAGAGATTATGGTGGAGTGATTTCTAAATTTGCAATCTACATTTTCCTCAGTCTACCTACAGGTTTTAGCTAAAATGAACACTGTTTATATTGGGCATTTAAAAGAGAGCTGAGGAAGATTCCATTTACTGAGTTATAAAGAAGTAGCACTAACAGCAAATCCTATCTGCCAACCCCTGGTCCTAAACAGGTCACTTCCACAAGCCAGACATCAATTTTGTTAGGATGCATGTTTCATTGCTGGCAATGTACATGATGGTAATGACCACCTTAATTCATGATATGGTTACACTGAGATCAAGAAGATAGACTCCCATAAGCAAGGCGTCTAGAGCAGATTCAACTGCCCCACAAGCAACCTAAGACACGTAATTCACGTTATGAGGCATTAGTATGAAGTTTATGTCCCTGAACCTTGCTATTTTTGTGTTTCCCTTAGAAATGCTTAAAATATAAGCAAAATCTACAAACACTTAAACAAAAGCAGACCCACAAAATGCAAACCCATCCATAAACAGGTCTCTAATCCATGCACTTCTTCCCTCTTTCAGAGCAACTGACCTCTGACAGGTTGTGGCCATGATTTGGATTCATAAGGTTGGAGAGTCAAGGTCTAGAAGTCCTTGGGTGTGAAGGACTTAACCAAATGAAATCATCTGACCTGAGAAGAACATGGGGAGCAGAAGGTTTTTTTTTTTTTTTGAAAAGTTTGAAAGTGGAAGTTGCTCAGTTGTGTCCAACTCTTCGTGACCCCATGAACTATACAGTCCATGGAATTTGCCAGGCCAGAATACTGAAGTGGGTAGCCTTTCCCTTCTCCAGGGGATCTTCCCAAACCAGGGACCAAACCTAGCTCTCCCACAACATTGCAGGTGGATTCTTTACCAGCTGAGCCACCAGGGAAGCCCATGCATACTGGAGTAGGTAGCCTATCCCTTCTCCAGTGGATCTTCTTGACCCAGGAATTGAACAGGGGTCTCCTGCACTGCAGGCGGATTTGGTACCAGCTGAGCCTGTAAAGGAGCCAGAAGAGTAAGGCCTAACATCATGCAGCTCTTAAATTTTGTCTGTCTTTAAAGGAATAGTGGTGAATTCTGAAAGTGTATGGACTTGCCAGCTCAGATTTTTCAAATATACTATGAAAGTGCATTCCAGAATTGCAGGCTGATGAAAAATCATGCCAAAGGGAAAATGAAAATGCCAAAATTCTCAGCTCAGCCTTGCCAAGCATGTCCACTGCCAATATGGTGGCAGAGAGCTGCTGGGCCAATGGTAGGATATGCTCTAGATGATACAAAATGGGAAACAGCTTCTTCACCACTTGGAAAAGGGACGCTTCTGGGCTGTCATCACATTCTTCTTGATTTTTAGATCTAATGCATAAGCAAATCTCTCCCAATTCTGAGAAAACATAGAATTTCACAAGCAAATAATTCTATCTTTTGAGAATAAAATTAGCTTCTGATATTCAGTAAAAGGACCAATTTCATTTCAGTCAGCAGATATTATATCTATTGTTTTGTGAAATGGTTAACACTGGATGCCCTCATTCTCTCTGTTCTTTCTTCTCACAGATTCACAGATAAATTATGTGTCCTGGTCTCTAGTTATAACAGGCATTACACTGCAACATAACATGGTAAACCAGGGATGAAGTGGAAAGTAGGAGGGTTTGCTGAGCAAGAGGAAAACCAAGGAGATTAAGAAGATAAGTAGATGTGGTTTATTTAGGCAAGGAGGGAGGAAGAGGAAGGCGTACAGACATCAGTTTCTGGGACGTCAGGTTCTAAGATGTGGAAGGGGATGCTGCAAAGCAAAAGGAGTTTAAGGGCCTGAATTAAGGTCCAAGAGGTCTTACAGAACCACGTAAGAAACCAGAAGGGGAGGACACCCACAGGACCAAAGGGATTCAACATATGAAATTCTACTCTGAGCCCTATTTAAACTCAATTATTTTGCCTTTGTCCCTTAATAAAGACTGTGTTCAGAAGCCAGACACATTACAACCATGCAGCCACCATTTCAATACCAAAACAACCCAGCAACTCTCTAGGAAAACCAACTCTGAGTGTTGTGACCACTCATGGCAAACTGGCATCACCACTATAAGGACAGACTCATTCTGAAATTCAGCCCTTCAATATTATCAGCTTGTAAGAGCCAGATTACTTGCCAACTGTTCTCTATTCTACTTCCAATTAAAGAAAGCTATGAAATGTGAACCATGACCCCTAGGCAAATGATATTAACAGGTTATTCCCAACTCTCAGGAAGAATGAGCTTTGCAACCTAATTTGTGCAGCAATTAAATTCAGTCCAAAGTATAATTTTGTTTTATTGCTCAGTACTTGCCTTCATTTTTTAAGTCAGTAATTGCAGGAAGGAGTTAATTTGATAATATAAATAAAAATTGGCCCCAAAGGGCAATAACCCATCCATTTAGATGCAAAAATGCTCTCCCTCCAAGTCATTCCACAGCAAATATGAAACATGATTTCCAAAATGCATTGCCTGTAATACTCTTAATGCAGTGACAAGCGAAAGAATTGTGAAGCAGATATTTCAAACAATGACATATGTTCAACTATGAATAAGTGCTCTTGTTTACATTTGGGGGCAATCTATTGTGTGTCAAACATCTTAGTTTTTCTGTTCACACGATGAAAAAATATCTTTCACCAAAGAACTCCAGTTTGTAATTAAGGAATCGGGCCTCCATTCATTCAACTAATATTTAGGAAGTACTTATAATGTGCTTTCACACGTTTCTTTAAGGTTGTTTTTTTCAAGTCTTGGATACTGAAGAATACAGCTTTAATATCTTAAAAACAACAGAGCTCTGTTCATTAAGTTTTCTCTTCATGTATTCATTCTATTTCATTTCTCTTCCCCGCCAATTCTGTTCTGCTTACCTGGTGTCTAGTCATACATTAAAACCCTCCCAATAGAGTGCCTCTCCCATATAATTCCTCCTTTGAATTATTTCCATACAATGTATATAGGTTTTTGCTGTTGCATATGTCATGCTATTTTGTAATTATCTCTTTCCAGGGCTATGACCAATTCTGTGAACTCCTTAGAGTCTGATTTATTCACACAACACTAGAAACACCGTCTCTACATGTCTCTGATACCTTAGCCAAAAATATAAAATCTTTTTGCAAACCTTTACACTTAGGGAAGTGATAAAATCCTTCTGAGTACTTCTCTGTTATTCTACCCAACCTCAAGGATAAAGTTATGAGATGAGGATATCTTTGAAAACATCTCAGTGACTCATCTCATGTTTTCTCCCATTCCTTTCTCCTCCTACTTCTGCATCCCGAGGGGCCTCAGAGAGATAGAAAAGAAGTTAGATACCTCCCCTCCAGGAACCCATTTTACAAGCAGCCCAGGTGCTGGGACCCTCCCTCTGTGAACTCGCTCACTTTCTCAAGGATGTCACATTTGCTTAGAACTTTTTTGCAGTTAATGAGTCTTCCTCGAATGGAGCCTCAGAGGGTTTTGATCTTAGTACCAATCAACTTCAGGCTGAAGATGCAGGGCACAGGCTCAGCTGGCACAGATGGCTCAAATACATGCTTTATTTTAAGGAAGAATAAACAAACTTAGCCTGAATTGATAATGTGGGCTGTTGTGGTCAAAGAATTCCCCCTAGACCAGCACCACTCAGCAGATCACAACTGGAGCTTGATGACAGTTCTGTATTCTCATACTTTAAAGTTGTTTATAATAATATGACTGTAAGAACATTCATGCTCAGTAGAGAACATGCTTAACATTATAAACTTAGTAAAACAGAAAAAATTACTATTAATCACACTATGAAGAAGAAACCATTGTTAAAATCATTCAAATTTCATGTTGAACACTTCTTAGTTTACATTTTTACTTGGTTAAGATATAGTGTTGCATCCTGCTCCCCCCACTACATTTAATGTAATATTTTAAAATGTTTTCACAAATATCATTTTTAAATGACTAAAAAAATTTGACACATAAATAAATGTGGCCATAAATTAATTTATCATGTTCTCATTGCTGAATTATTGAGTTAATTTCCATTTTCTTGCTGCTGTAAATAACAATGAAATGAGCATCTATATGTTTTCATTTTTTCCCTGGAATGTCCATGATTCTAAACACCTGTATTGTAGTGCATGACTTTATAAATTAGTTTATCAATTATTGGTAGATTTCCCAATAGGAAATTTTTCCCAACTTGTTTCTTAAAATTCTGCTGAAACATCAAGATTTATGCCAGCAAAATGGTAGCAAGCAGCCCTCTAATGTCATTGTGGATGCCAATTCCTTCTTTCCTTTTTGCAGAGGGAGCTCCAGGTTTTCCAACTGATATAAACAAGGGAGGAGAGGAAAGGAGGTAATCAGCCTCACAAACAACTGGGGACTAGGTCTCCCAGGCTATGCTACGGCCTGTGTTTGTAACATCTCATGCCCTGATCTCTGAACAGGAGCACACACCAGCACAAAATAATCAACTGGTTTTTGTCAAGCACTAAATACCATCAAAACCAAATGCAAAGCTGTTTTTAAGGTGTACACACACACGTACACATAATTTCTTTCCTTTCTCTCCTAGAAGTGCCTGAATTTTCTTCCTGGTCCAAAGAGAAATCATCACTCTGTAGTATCTTCCTTCTCCTGCTCATCTTAGCTACGCAGTAATACCCTTCACTTAAGATTGACTTTATTCCATAATTTGCCAGGTTTGTTCTAGGGTGAGCTTTCTAGAACATTATCAGTTTCTTTTTTCCCATTTGTGGCTGGATAAAAAATTCAATCCATTTAATTCCCTGGTGTCTCAGATGGTAAAGAATCTACCTGCAATGCAGGAGATGCAGGCTTGATCTCTGGGTCAGGAAGATCCCCTGGAGAAGGGATAGGCCACCCACTCCAGTAATCTTGCCTGGAGAATCCCATGGACAGAGGAGCCTGGTACGTTACAGTCCACAGGGTTGCAAAGAGTCAGACATGACTGAGTGTCTAACAGTTTCAATTTCATTTCAATATTTGTTGAGTACCTGTATAATTTTTCATAGGCACCTTGGGATAGAAAGGCAATACAAAATTTTTCCTTATTGTCTGGAGTAGAGTCAAGAAGGAGAAAGTGCATGTGACTATAAACTAAGACCATGGTTTTCATGGGTCTTTTTAGGGTTCTTCTGTATTGCTGTAGGGAGGCATGAGGTGGGACAAAAAGTGGCTAGGGACTGGCTTGAAGCAAGATAATTGAGTAAAGGAAGTTTTCAAACTCAATGTATGGCCAAGGATGTGAAGTGCTACAAGAAAAGGAAAAATAAAGTGCACCTAAAAGAAAAACAATTAATTCTACCTCCTTGGAAGGGCTCTGCAGAACTCATGGGCTGAGTTCTGAAGGATGGGCAGACTTTCAATAGAAAGAGTGATGGGTCTTCCTTGTTGAGGGAACATGGGTAGAGACCTGGACATTCCAGGCACATTGGAGGAGCCATCAATATGATGAATTACAGGTTAGTAGGGGGTGAGTTGCAGTGTGTAATAGACATTTCATTTGGAAAACTGACTTACAATAAAATATTTTGTCATCATGCTATAAGAAGAGGAAACTAAACGTTTCTGAGTGCAAATATGTTATTAGAAGAACTGTGTTCTGAAAAGGTATTTCTGGCAGCTAGGGAAAGAGAAATTATAGGTGGGCCGAGTGCAGATTCAGGGAGAACGTTAAAAGACAAACAGGCTCCACAAGAGATAATGGTGGCAGGAAGCAGGTTAAAAGTGGTGAAAGCCAGATGACCCTTACTCATACACTCCTGGACCCACAGGATCTGGGGACTGGGTAGGAGAAGAGGTGAAGAAAGCCAGGGACCACTGTAAGGTTCCAAGACTAAGAGACGAGGGGCCACTCCTAGAGTTGATGCATGATTGAAGATGAGAGGCTGTGGGACAAGAAAAAGGCCTAGGGGAATGCCTAACCTTAAGAGTTGAGCAGCGGTTGCAGTGCTTTGCGAGTCAAGCAATGGAGATGATCCCAGGAGGCACAGGTGGGGACACAAGCCAAAGCTCCAGGGTCATGGAACAGGATGAACATATGGACACAGGCCGTCAGACTTGACACTCAGGGGTGACTGCTGACCTAAATAAAGCAACTTCAGTAGGTGGACTTGGGTGAATGTCAAACCACAGCAAGTGCAGGAGGTGGGCAAGGAGATGGTGATCTCTCCTGGGAAATTTGGCAGAGAGGGGACAAAAGAGCCTGTAAAGAACCTGAAAGAGGAATCTTGAAGGAAAGGAGAGATTTTTAGGTTAAGAGAAGGAACTGAAGAGGGAGGAGGAGAGAGAATGTCAATAAGTATAAAGGAGAAAGGGATAAAAGATTTATTTTTATACATTTTTTGATGTCTTTTTTCATCAGAGCAGAGATTCTTAACAATGTGACTTCTTTCCAGTCTTAAATTAGAACTCAACAATTCTTCTCAATCTCCACTTGCCTCTAAGAAATCCTGTCTTTTATGGCTAAAGAGGTTTTCAAGTATTCAAAATGTGTATTAGTGCATTTTAGAGAGTCATATTTCTCTTCTCAAGATGTTATATTTTTAGCTGCCTTTAAATTTTTTTGCCTAAAATATCACTTGTAACTGGAACAATGCTAATTATTTTACTTCATTTAATATATACAGTGTATTGTGTATATACCTTGTGCATGTGTTCATATCCAAAGCCACAGTAAGATAGTTTTTAAGAAAAGAGCGACGAACAGGGTCATGTGCTTCAAAGAAGGCAAATACGAGAGAGGATTTTAAAATGTCCATCAGAGGTAATTCTTGACTTTGTCAAAACTGGAGGCTTTTGTGGCTAAAGAGGTTTCAAGTATTGACAATATAATTTGTGTATTTTAGAATTCTACTTCTCTCCTTTTGCTGAATTATATTTTTAGTGAGGGCAGAAGACAAGTTGCAGTGGATTAATGAATTAATAGGAAGAAGAAAAAAGAAATGGTACATAGATGGAACTATATGAGAAAACCTGGCTTGAAGTGGATAGAGGATCAAGGAGTTACTTGTTTTTGTAAAATGCAAGAGATGTGAGTACCTTTTTATCATGGTGAGAAGACAGCATGCAAGAGGATGATGCTGATGACGGGAAGATTAGAAGGGACACTGGTGCAGATGACAAGGGAGGGAATTCAAAGCCCAGAAGGAGGAAGCTGCCTCAGGGGCCACCTCTGTCTAGACAGGAGACGGGTGATAAGTGCAGGTGTAGGAGAACCATCCAGGGTCAAGCACTAAATGCAGAACTGGACTAGAATCCACGCCACCCACATCTCATCTGGAGCACCGTGTAATCCTTATGGAAATGGCCCAAGTGCTTTATATATAGATTAGGATGAACCATAAAGAATGTTCAATTTTGCAATTCAGAAATGGTCAAATATCTGCCATTTCATATGATCAGGCTCATCTTGGCTCATTTAACTACATATTCAATACAATATAACTATATCAAGTTGTTATATTAAGTAAAATGTCTATATTATTTCACAGATAAGAGATTGAGAAACAAGGCAAGGTAATTAATTGATCCACCCAAGATCACCCAACAAGGAAAAAATGGTGCTAGAGTTTGAATCCCACTCCTTAGGTTCTGGGTCAATGCTGCTCTTGACTTACTGAACTTACTGACTACATTTCTTCTTTCTTTGTGAATTTCCAAACCCTCCTCTTGGTTCCTCAGCAGTGGGAGGGGGTTGGGAGTGGGGAGGTGAGTGCAGTGAGGGGTAGGGGTGGGAAGTCAAGGTTGAGGCCATATCTGCAGCAGCTTCTACGGTCTTTTATCAGCCAAGTCTGTCCTGAAGTGTTCTATAACGTGACAGTTTAATGAATACAAAATTTTAGTGAACTGCGTCAAAAAACCATCAATATCTTTTATTCACAGTCTCATGTTTTCTGGTACATGCACGAGTGAATTTTATCTGTCTAAAACCATCCCTACATTTCTAACTGATATCTGTTTAGTAGAGGCTTGGAACAAACATCCAGAGTCGCTCAGTGCCCGATAAACAAGCCAGATATCTTTTTCTAACACATTTGAGGGCAACGGCATCTCCATTTTATATATATTTCTTATCGCAACAGACACATTTTAATAAGCAGAGCATCTCTGAGACATGGTTCTTATCCTTTTCTGCTTTTGCTTCAAGAACACACAGTGGCCTGGGAGCTTTCGGACAGAATCCCATGCTCTGTGATTCAAAAAATGGAAATCTGGCATTATATGCCAATGACATTTACTTCTGTGGCAGCTCAAGCGGCAAAAAGCCATATGCCATACACCTCGATTCCAGCCAAGCCACGCAAACGGGTATGTGAAAGAGAAATAAGGAAATCAGGACCAGAAGAGTTCTAGGGACTTGACTGCACTTTAAACACACAATAACTGTGGCAAGAATCAAATCTTCCTACTCTTATGAAGCTCTTAGGGAATGCAACTTTTTTTCTAATTTAAGAGAAATTTGGGAGGCAAAGGTAAAACACAAAAGATAATTTTTATAAACTGCATGATGTCCTCACATTTACTATCTGACATGCAAGACAGGTACAGGTTTCTTGGGAGTGCTTGGGTAGAGAGTAATCATCTAAGTGGGATGAACTGCTGAAAGGCATGTCTGTCTCCCACACTGGAAAGTCTCTTGGTGGTCATCTTGTGAAAAGATAAATGCCATTATTGGTATTATTTTCCCCTGCGGCGTGGAGAAGAAACAAGACAAGGGGGAAACAGAATACTCCACAAATGGCCAGGGCATGTGGGTTAAGCAAATCCAATAGTGGATATAAGAAATAAGGTGAAACAATTTTTTGTTTTGTTTTTGTTTTTGTTTTAAACCAGGGTGGGGGAGGGGGGTCCAACAACTCTCCTTGGAAAAAAGAAATTTAGCTTATTTTGCAACTCTTCAATATTTTTGAAGCTTTCTCTTTATCTTATTTTAAGTTACAGATTTGGAAAAATAATATTCATTTTTCTTAAAACATGAATGGCAAAATCAGTTGTAACTCCCTCAAAGTTCTGACATCTGAAGAGGAAATTCAGAAAGAAGGATCTAGAAGGGTTTTTCAAGATCTACTGGAATCCGGGACAAGAAAATTCCTTATTCTGTAGAACTGCAGAATTCTTAGTAACTGTAGTCTTTAGTAATTGAACAACAGTGACCATCCCACGCAAATGATATAAATTAATTCAGTTTATTGGCTGGGTAGGCCATTTTAAATAATTAGTAAATTAAACATTTCTGGACATTTATTCATTCAGTCTTCAACCATGCAAAAAATGAGACGAGACTACTTTAAAAATAACAGGAAGATATTAAGATTTAAAACTATAGTTCTTGTTTCCAATGACAAATTTAACTTAGAAAGGCAGATCTGTAAATACACTACTACTCTTAGCTCAAAGATATTTTCCAAAAGAAATTTTGAATTCCATGTCATGGGGGCAGAGGGGGCAGAGGTGCAGAATTTCAATCTGAATGAAGAGGAGACAGTAACCATCCTCCTGAGGTGGCGCTTGTGCAAAATCCTGAAGTAGAATTTCAACAGGCAGATGGCAGAAGGTTATTTCTAGCAGAGGGAAGGATGATGAGCAAACACCTCAGCTAAGAAAGTATGATGGCACATGCAAGGAACGGTGGGCAGTCCAGAATATGCAGAGCTTCAGATAGGTACAGGTGAAGATACGGGGATGAAGCAGGGAAAGTATTTTAGGCTAATAAAAGAGAAATGTGAACATCTTGCTAAGGTTAGGAAACTATATAAGTCAGGCAATGGACAGCTATAGATGGATTAAAATCAAGAATGATACAGATCTACGTTGGAGGACATTTGGAAAATGGGAAGGTTTTAAAGCTAGGAGAAAAATTACTGAAAGAGTTGGTTTCTTAGTCAGCTATTAAGAGTGCTGTGTAACAAATAATCCCAACAGCTAAGAAATTCTTCTGTTCACAGGTCTATAGGTCAGCTGAGGTGACAGTGTTCAGCAAGCTGTAATTTCATGGGATAGGTAAGGAAACTGCAGTCTATATGCCTCATTTGGGAACTACAATGAAGGATTAGTGGCTGCCCAGGTTATAGACTTTATTTCACGATGAAGGTAGAGTGCAAGAGCCCAACCCAACCACAGAAGCCATAGTCAGGCCTTGGCTCACTTCCCATCCATGAACATCTCACCAGCCCAAGCAAATCACTTGTACCAGATTTGGAGAGAAGAGGAATATCAGAACCAAGGCAATGATGAGAAGGCAGAGGAATCAACAGTGGTTGTATTGACTCTGGTCACTGACTGGTGGTTTCAGAAAAAGGGACTAGTCCATAAACTTCCAAATAGAAACACATTAGACTGCCAGCTCCACGAGGGCAGGAACCATCAGTCTAGTCCTTCTCTGTATTCTTAGTGCCTGGGACAGTGCCCACTGTGTTGCCAACACACAATAATATTTGTTGAAAGGATGGGCAGCACTTATCTAAAGTGCAGTTTGTATATTAACACTAAAGAGATGGGAATACCAGACCACCTGACCTGCCTCTTGAGAAACCTATATGCAGGTCAGGAAGCAACAGTTAGAACTGGACATGGAACAACAGACTGGTTCCAAATAGGAAAAGGAGTGCGTCAAGGCTGTATATTGTCACCCTGCTTATTTAACTTATATGCAGAGTACATCATGAGAAACGCTGAACTGGAAAAAACACAAGCTGGAATCAAGATTGCCGGGAGAAATATCAATAACCTCAGATATGCAGATGACACCACCCTTATGGCAGAAAGGGAAGAGGAACTAAAAAGCCTCTTGATGAAAGTGAAAGAGGAGAGTGAAAAAGTTGGCTTAAAGCTCAACATTCAGAAAATGAAGATCAAGGCATCCGGTCCCATCACTCCATGGGAAATGGATGGGGAAACAGTGGAAACAGTGTCAGACTTTATTTTGGGGGGCTCCAAAATCACTGCAGATGGTGATTGCAGCCATGAAATTAAAAGACGCTTACTCCTTGGAAGGAAAGTTATGACCAACCTAGATAGCATATTCAAAAGCAGAGACATTACTTTGCCAACTAAGATCCATCTAGTTAAGGCTATGGTTTTTCCAGTAGTCCGGTATGGATGTGAGAGTTGGACTGTGAAGAAGGCTGAGCACCGAAGAATTGATGCTTTTGAATTGTGGTGTTGGAGAAGACTCTTGAGAGTCCCCTGGACTGCAAGGAGATCCAACCAGTCCATTCTGAAGGAGATCAGCCCTGGGATTTCTTTGGAAGGAATGATGCTAAAGCTGAAGCTCCAGTACTTTGGCCACCTGATGCGAAGAGTTGACTCACTAGAGAAGACTTTGATGCTGGGAGAGATTGGGGGCAGGAGGAGAAGGGGATGACCGAGGATGAGATGGCTGGATGGCATCACTGACTCAATGGACGCGACTCTGAGTGAACTCTGGGAGTTGGTCATGGACAGGGAGGCCTGGAGTGCTGTGATTCATGGGGTCGCAAAGAGTTGGACATGACTGAGCGACTGAACTGAACTGAACCAAAAGTGAACTACTGATGTGGCCATGCTGTGTATATGATGGTTGTGGGAGAGTAACATTGAATACCTTCTATATCCCAGATATTGAGTAGATACCAATAATACAGGAAAAGCAAGGCTCTACTCACTAGAAACCTCACAGTTAGACAACTGCAGCTCCTTGTGGGAAGTTTTAGATATGGGTATTCACAAGGACAGAGCAAGGGGAGCACTTGAAGAGGATCTGCGTGAGTTGTTGCCAAAAGCCACAGTGGCTTGAGAACTTTCCTTAGGGAGAGCGTTGACTGGGTGTAGGAATGATATCCGAACTGACTACCCACCTAAACAACTTCCTCCCATGTACTTCACTAAGCACTCACTGTCATTTTTAATTTTACCAGAACTTCAAGGAAAATACATAGAAAAAGCAAAAGAAAGGGGAGAGGGAGGAGAGGAAAAGAAGAAACTTAGCAGTTTGGAATTCTCACCTCTCATTCAAATTTCCACATTGATTTTTCTCTCTGGTAACAAATAGCTAGAGAGACTGTGATAAAATTGAGCCTTACTGGGTACCCTCTTTTTTGCCTCTCAATCTTAGCTTCTGTTTTTGACCTGTTAGACCCAGTAGCTTATGTCTATGCTTGGAGATGGAGTGAGCAGGCCAGCTTCTGGTGTCATGCCATGCAGGTAACTGCTTTAGCTCCTATTTAGGAAAGTGAAGGTGGAGAGTCTTGACTCATCATTCATGGCTGCTCAGATGTAAAAGCATGACTTTGAGAAACCTACACAGGCACAGAGTAGTGTAAATGAGCAGTGAAACTATGTGCATTTAAATAATTAAATAAATATTTTTACTCCTGACCTCCACAATCTAGTATTTTCACAGCGGGCATGTGGAAATCTCACTTGGAATCTTCTAACTTCTCCTACCTCTTGTATTGGAGTCTTTGCAACTGGCTTCTGACACTTCTGTCTCATTCTGACTCCTAATCTCATTTTATCTAGGGCCCCTCTTTGCCCTCTATCCCCTGGCACTACCCAACATCTAGCCCCCTCAGGTGGCAAGAAGTGCCTTACGTACTCCTGTTCCTCCTTATGATACACAGGTCTCTGAGGCGTGTGTTCTCAACTCCCTTTTTTTTTTTTTTTTTTTGAGCCTTGAAAAGATCTTTATTTTTTTTTTTTTTCTTCAAATACAATTTTTTTTTTAATTTTTAGTTTTTTATTTTTTAAATTTTAAAATCTTTAATTCTTACATGCATTCCCAAACATAACATAATTTACTGTGGTGTTGGAGAAGACTCTTGAGAGTCCCTTGGACTGCAAGGAGATCCAACCAGTCCATTCTGAAGGAGACCAGCCCTGGGATTTCTTTGGAAGGAATGATGCTAAAGCTGAAACTCCAGCACTTTGGCCACCTCATGCGAAGAGTTGACTCATTGGAAAAGACTCTGATGCTGGGAGGGATTGGGGGCAGGAGGAGAAGGGGAGACCGAGGATGAGATGGCTGGATGGCATCACTGACTCGATGGACGTGAGTCTGAGTGAACTCCGGGAGTTGGTGATGGACAGGGAGGCCTGGCATGCTGCAATTCATGGGGTTGCAAAGAGTCAGACACGACTGAGTGACTGAACTGACTGACTGACTGACTTTGCAAATACAAGATAAATATTTTCTTTTAAACCAAAAAGGACTTGGCATTTTTTGAGAGATTCCCATCAAATGGTACTCTTCGTAGCTATCCGTCCCTGTTTCCTATCTGCCCTTTACTTTAGAATGCCTAAATCTCATTATGCCTAGCTTAAAATACAGGTAATTTCCTTTTAATTGGATGTATACTAATAAAATGGTTTCTGTGCCATTATCAAAGCCCTCACATGATCCACCATGGAATATGGAATTCAGGTCATAGGAACCAGTTAGCAACTCATACAGTGCCCCAAAGTATAGTTAATAAAAGGGAAAAGAAGCTTCCAAAGTCATTGAATAGAGTTATAGAGAACAGTTAACTTAAAGAGTTGTCATCATGTTCATGTTCAGGAAAGGTCTGCAGTTGAACCAAGAGACATATACATGGCGGTATAATGTATCACATAGAGAATATATATAGTCAATAATATTGTTTTAATTCTGTATGGTGACATATGGTACTAGACTTGTTGTCATGGTCATTTCAGAACATACAGAAAATTTAATCACTATGTTGTATCCCTGAAACTAATGTGATATTGTATGCCAATTATAATTCAGTAAAAAAAATATATATATATATATATACACATATATATACTTTAAAAGGAACTGATATGTGTCACCACTGTCCAGTAGAAGAACCTATCAATTCTTTGCTTCTCATAATTGGCAGATCTTAATTTAGCATACAATCCACCTGCCAGTGCAGGACACACAGGCTTGATCCTTGGGTCAGGAAGATCCCCTTGGGAAGGAAACAGCAACCCACTCCAATATTCTTGCCTGGGAAATCCCACGGTTAGAGGAGCCTGGTGGGCTACCGAACATGGGGTTGCAAAAGAGCTGGACATAACTTAGTGACTAATCAACAACAGCACATTCAGAGAAAGATGCACCGAGTCTATGAAGACTTTGGAAATGAGAAAAGCCTTGTGCACATAAAGGAAACTTCAAGATGTATATTTACTATTGTCAAGCTTTTCCCCAAATTATTCATGAGACTCAAACACAGCAAAGATTATTTTTTAAATGTTTCCGTTTTAGAAAATGTCAAGAGAGCAAAACATGTTAGCTGTGTTTCCAACCAACTAAGCCTATCAGTCAGCTTTTAAACAAATTGTAGACAGTTTAACCATTTCTTGTGAAAATTACAAGAAGAGAGTCAACAAAATCTAATTCTTTCTGGATGATTCAGGATCCTTGTATACAACCCCTTCAAAAGGACATACACTCAGGCTGTTAGTGACACAACCTCAGGATGGTCCCTGCAAATGAACCACTTTACAGTCACCCCTGCTTTCTCATAAAAGTTGCACGGACCTTGTGCAGCTGGGACCACTAAGATGGACATTCTATTAAGCTAGTCACTTAAATCACAGGGAGAAGCCTGAAAGCATTTCGTCGTCAGCTTTGCCATGAGTTTTCGTTTTCTTTTTCAGAGGAATTTAGAATCCTGTGTCACCTGGTGCTTGCGCCAGGCCAGACTGAGCCAAGCAGTTTTGTGCCTGACAGGGCCCAGGGCTCAGAGCCCAGGTAGCTGTGGTACTGTTCCTGCTGTTCCCTCACAGATGAGGAATCTGAAGCTGACAGGGCTGAAGCCCTTGCACAAGGTTAGCCAGCTGACAGTAGGGGACCTGGGCTCTTGAAGGACCAGTGTGTCCATCTCTGAGATTCTGCTAAGCTCCTGCGTTACCTGTGGTACATCTGTGGGCAGGCTGGGGAGAGCATCCCTCATAACCACAAACTGCACAAGAGGACTTCCTCCTCACTAAGAAATGTGCCCCACTGTGGTCAAAATCCCCCTTTGTGGCTAAACCAATGGAGGAGGAAACGGCACCCCACTCCAGTACTCTTGCCTGGGAAATCCCATGGACAGAGGAGACTGGTGGGCTACAGTCCACAGGGTTGCAAGAGTCAGACATGACTTAGTGACTAAACTATCACCACCACCCCTCTGGGAAATCAAAGCTGCTCAATCATACTGCACAATCCAAACGCAAATTACTGTTTGTCCCTTGAGATCAGCACCTCCCATATATATGGGGCGATTTACAAACCTCACCACTGAGGGTCTAATTCTGTGATTCAGGGAAATATCATTGTTATTATTATTATTACCGCTACTCATCTTACAGATAAGAAGGGACTTGGCAGCTAAAGGACATGTTCAAGGTTACATTTCAGGTGAGTAGCCATGCTGGGACTGCCTGCAGGCTCTTCTGTTGCTCTCCCCCTGGGGAGGTGAAAATTAGTTCTTAGAGGAGCAAAAATTCTTAGTCTTTTAACATGGAAAGTACAGATATACATATATAAACAAATAACAATATATCTGCATAATTGAAATTTCAGGAGGAGGGTGATTAGGTTTGAAAAATATGTCTGAAAGCTCCTTAATGGGGTTGTGATGCAAACTTGGAGAAATACTGCTTCACACTGCAGCAATCTTCCCATCTTAGTAAGGACAATGTTACCTATAATTAATACATTTCTGCTTAGAAAGTGTACACGCTGAGATCTATTTAAGAAGATACCTCTTGAAAACAATAAATTAGTACAGTTGATCTTTCTTGGTCTTTTCACTGTCTCTCAACAGCATAATTGATATTGATGAGGACATGCCATGATTACTGTCCAACAGAAAGTGGCAAATTACATGAAAAAGGGTAATACCACCTTAAGTGGATACCTTAAACACACTGAAACACAAACATATGCACACACACACACACAAACCATTTGCTACCTATGCAATGGGAAACATCAAAGGAAAAAATAAACCTGTTCATGTAATACATTTGCTTCCGGAGATTTGATTTTCTTCCTGCCAAACCCAAAGACCTGTGTGAAACAGGAGAAGCCTTTTGAATAAATACTTGTAAATGGCCTAGACAGCTGAAAAATGGATAATCCCATAGGAAATGAGGGCCCTTTAAAAGACTTCTCCTCTACTTAAATATTCATGTTTCAATTAAAACATACACCTACTTTATTAACCACACCAGGCCTGGGTTCAGATCAATAACGGCAGCACTAGTTGGAATTCTAATGAAGATAAACAACGCTGAGTCCCCCCCAGCTTCCCCTGGGCACAGATGCACAAAGCCTCCTTTCACAACTTGCTCCAAGATATTTTACAGTCACCTGCCTCATGCAAATGAGGAGATTCATGTTTATTCATGGTGAGAGTTACAGACCACCTTTCATTCCCTAGGCCAGCTCAGCTAACCAACAGAGCGCTGTCTGCACCATGACGAAGTTGAGCTGGCCTAGGAAGGGGACTTCTGAATAGCTAATTGCCCCCTGAAAAGCATGCATAGAAAGTCAGTAAGCTGGAAGCGGTTTGGGGAGAAAACATATTCCCCTTTTTCATTTATGCGGTCACCGCCTTTGAGCTTTCAAACAATCCCTTTTCTATACCACATCATAACCCATCAGATGTGACTATGGCCCTAGATAGTGGTTATTTTCCATGGATAACCTTCCAAGGGACTTCTCAGGATGTGTCCGCTGTCTTGTGTCTTGTTCTCCAATCCTCCCCAATGCATTTTCACCCACTGACTTGGAAGAAGCTGGTAGCTGCGCCAGAGGCAGCTGCAGCTTTGTGTGATGGGCCTGGGTTCTCCCCGTGCACAGCCTCTCCTCTTTGAAGGGACGATTTCTCATCTGTGAGCCTGACAGCATACACTCTATCATGTGTGCTTTGCTTATTACGCTGTTGGGTAGCATTTTAAAACAGTGCTTTCACTCTAGAGTGACTGCATTTTTCAGATCATTAGTTTCTTCAGTTTTGGTAATTTGAAGGCATGGCAAAGTCATTTGATTTTGGTTTTTAATGCCCATTTTGACAGCATGTGAAGTAACACTAATGCTGTGAACAAATATTTTGATGGTATCTAGTACGCTCAGCCACCCTGGGGAGAAGTCTGGACAACAAGGTAATTGCTGGAGAGGCCTTAACTCTCACCAGACATTAAGTTCATGAAAACTGTACCCGTTGATTTTTAGGCTGCTACTCATGGCTTGCCATGGGGAAAACCAAGGTACCTAATAAAGACGTTTGGAGAAAAACACTGCCAAATTTTCAGCTTCAACCTTATTTCCACCAAAGTTAGACGAGTTGTTTAATTCAGTTCAGAAGTTAACTGGGGCTACATAGACAGCTTCGCTTTGCTTTCTTCCCCCTCCCTCCTCTTTTTTTAAACATAATGGCTAAAAAAATGTCTTCTTGTGAAAAAGCAATTTACTTGTATTTCAGAGACAGTATTTATCTTATTACATACAAAAAGAACACTTTACAACTGCATATGATATTTTACTTCCTCAAAGTCTTTTTACATTTATGACTTCACCTTGAGATCACACCACTATAAGAGAAAGTGATGGAATTCTGGTATCCACTTTTGTTTTTCCTCCAATTTCCAGGCATAGAGCTCCTGAGGAACAGAGTCAGGATTAGACCCTGGGCCTTGTAGACTGACAGACACACCACTTCATCAGCACAAGTCGTGAGTTGGTGAAATGTGTTACATGTGTCAACTGATGGTAACTCTATGGACATGATTTACCTTTAGTGATCAAATCTACCTTAATGAAAATCTTTAATAGTGCTGGCTCCACCCCCAAAAATTTAAATTGTCTTGTGGTACAGTTGGACACCGGGATAACAGAGCTTTCAAAAGCCCCCTAGGTGATTCTAATGTACAGGCAGGCTGAGAAAGGCTGTTATTCATAGATACTGAGTTTGATGTATACATATCCTTGTTCAAATTTTTCAAGTGGAGCAGTCCGACACAAAAGCTTGAAATGAGATTCCCATACCTGAAATATCCAAGTCACTTGCATCCTCCTTCCTAACCCCCAACTCAAAAGTAAAGGCTTCAGTGAAATGACTATGGGGCCACTTGCATTTCGGGGGATCCAGCTGTGCTTTAGCTCTTCTCTAATGCCCCTGACAATGAGTGATGCATGCTCTGAAATATTGGTGATAAAAGGCAAAAACACAGAATACAAACTCAATGGCCTGAATCAATGGATTACTCTGCAGAGACTGCTATATTGAGAAACTGAGAGTACTTTCAAAGCATAAATATTGTAATCACTCTCTAATTCTACTTCTCTTGAATAAATTTAAAAAAAAAACACACAAAAACATTGCATCTGCTGCTTCCCAGGTCTGGAGACAGCTGCTTTTCCATACACTCACTTTCAGTAGCAGTGTTAACTTCCAAGCATCAGGTATCTACCAACGAGTGTCCTCAACAAAGTGGGTTGTAGAAGAGATTCCTGGGTCTGCAGGAATCTTGTATTGTTTATTGGGAAGAAAAATCAAAATTTTAGATTGAGAAATACTGCTTCTCCACTAATAAACCAAAGGAGGCAAATAGTTAAGCCTTTCTTAGAGAACACTGTATCTCAGGTCAATGATTAAATTCACCACCCATGTTTTCATTCAAACAGGCAAAAGCTTGAGAAGATGTCCAAGAAAGTTCAAAGAAACTGTGTCTTCCGTTAGACTCTTAAAATACTTCTGAATTTCCATTTGTATAATCTTAGGAAACAAGAAAAACATTAAATCTACCAGTAACACCAAACCCACATTTGTTCCTAAACTCAGTCTCTTCTGCTACCAAATTAATAACAAGAAGAAAAGTGAACTGATTACAATTTCAGCATTTCTCTTTTCCAAATTATTATCTGGTAAAGCAAACAGTGGCTGATAGGCAGCAGGAAAAAAATCAGAGAAGACATTCTTCACATTTAAGTACAGGCTCTCACTCAGAGTCCTTCCCCACCACTGCCCCCACCCCCTGGCCCTTTTTTCTTGTTTTTGTTAAGGCCAGCAACAAAAAAGAGACATAAAAGAAAAAGGACATAATTATACCTGCCTTTGAGCAACCACTAGCAGAACTCTGCAACTGGTATTATGCTAGTCTACCAGAAAAATAAACACCAGAAAAGCTCATCTTTTCATGTTTCATTGATTTAAACTGATACTCACAGATACAAACCTATTATATTTACAACTTAAGTGCACATTATGGTAAGCAGAATATGGCTCTGTGTTGATGTCCATAATCTAATCCCCATACTCTGTGAATGTATTTCCTTTTACAGCAAAGGGAACTTAGATTGCAGATGAAATTGAGGTTGCTAGTCGGCTGACCTTAAAATAGGAATGATTACTCTGGATTACCCAGGTGGCCCAGTGTAATCACAGGGGTTCTTACAAGTGAAAGATGGAGGCATAAGAGGGATCATAGTGAAGAGAAATGTGGTAGAAAGGACTGAACTTGCAATCGCCGGTTTCAAAGACGGACAAAGAGGGCCGTGAGCCAAGGAATGCAGGTGCTTTCCATAGCCTGGAAAAGGCAAGGAAATGAATTCTCCCCAAGAACCTCCCAAAAGAAACATGGTTCTGCTGACATCTTATTTTAGCCCTGGGAGACCTGCTTTTGGCTTCTGAACTATGGAGCTGTAAGATAAACAATTTGTATGGTTTATGCCGCTACAATTGTGGCAATATGGTACAAAAGTATTAAAAAACTAATATACATGTGATTAAAAGTATATGATTGATACACTTTTCTGGTTACAAAAGTAAGACATGCACAGTATTTAAAAGAAAAAAGCAAACACAGCAAATATTTGATGTAGAAAATTTAAATGCCTTGTCACACCCATCCCTGATCCTCCGCTGATATCCATTCTTGACCAGTGGGCATGTGGAGTGGGGCTCTCTGCCTCTCAGGCCTCCAGTTGCCTACCCACAACCATAAATAACCACCTCTACTTGGCAGCAGATGTGTAATGTCAGAATTAGTTTATGATTTGTTGATTAGCCGCTCAATCGTGTCTGACTCTTTTGTGTCCCCATGGGCTATAGCCTGCCAGGCTCCTCTGTCCATGGGATTTCCCAGGCAAGAATACTGAAGTGGGTTGCCATTTTCTTCTCCATAGTTTATGATTGTCCAGTGCAAAAAAGATGACACTAAGGCTACAATAGGAAACTGTATTTGAACCTGGCTCTTAGATCTTGCTGAAGAATGTTTCTGCAACCATATAATTAAACAGATTTTCACATGACCCTTTGGGGCCCTTACTGTCACCTACCAGGACCTCACCCTATGCAAGGAGAAAATCATCTTCACCCACCCGAGCACACAGCTGCAATGAACAAAATGCATCTGAGAGCCAGGCTCACCTCCTCCCTCTGGCCCTGCTCAGCACCTCCAGACTGAGGCCTCTGATTTCCTTTGTTACTGATGTATTCTTGACTTCATGTCCTAAACTTATTAGTTCTACAGTAATTAAGTACTTAAGTCTAAGTACTCATTCCCTTGAGCCATTCCTTTGCAGGAATTTGCTAATATTTTCTATACACCTCATCTGTGCATAGATCAATAGCAACGATATTAGATTTTATCTTTCACAAAAAATGCAGATATCTAAAATTCTGGGGAAGAAGGCTAGATGAACCCCCCTCAGAAAGCAGATGGATACCTGGTACCAGAACACATGGGAGCCAGTGACATCTTCTCCTGAGGAAGAGGTGTCTCCAGGACACAAGATCTGAGGACTGAGTGACTTTCAGAAACAGTGCAGCGTGGGAAGAGCTGCATTGACCCAGAGCAAGTGGCTACAGCACTCTAGAACTCTCAGAGCCCACTGATTTAACTCTCCACTTGGTTTGGTTTGATTGAACAAAGGTCTCCGTGCTCCTTCTTCCCTCTCTCCTAAAGATAATTTGCACCTGATTTGCGAAGTCCCTCATAATCAAGTAGAGTACACTTAGGCTGCAGTTATAATCATAAGGGAATTAATGGGCTTCTTCTTTCTCACTTTCCATCCCAAATCATGTCTGTCCTTGGACACAGTTGCTCAGACACTTGCAGCTCTAGCACACAGTCTATAGACTAGTGTTTTCCACAGAGGGGAGTCTCTGGGGCCAATTTCAAGGACTTCAATAGATGGCCCAAGCAAATATACAAAAGGATTGAAGATCACTTAAACAAACCAGTACACAGATTAAACAACAATTAAAACGTTTCTAGAAGTGGTTATAACTACGATGAACTGCAATAGGATAAACATGAAGACGTAAAACAGGACATCAAAATCACAAAATGTGGGGGAGGGTAAAAAAGGTCCATCTTTTAGAATGCGTTTGAACTTACATGACTATCAGTCTAAAGCAAGCAGATAGAGTTATGGGTAAACTTTCTTGAAAACCAGGGTAACCACAAATCAAAAACATATAACAGATTCACAAAAACAAAAAAGAAAGGAACTGAATAGGTGGCCCAGAACGACTGAGATGGAACAGTGTTCATTCTGTTACAAGTGCAGGTAAGATCATTATGCTGATAGAGACAGGTTCTAACCTCGGGGAAGCCTTGGGAAAAGTGTCCTTTCCCTGGTTTTCTTTCTTTTTAGCCAATATTGGTTCAAGATGCCATGAACGTGAAATATGGTGGAAAAGAGGGACCAGATAGATGTAAGTTCAGAGAAAAGGGGACTGGGAGGCAAAGACCATGAGAATATCAAGTGACACCAGAATTCAGATATTATGTTATGCCCCAAGCATAAGCTCATGAAGGCCCTGCAGGATGACTCTGAGACCAGGCACTTAAGACTCAGAAACAGTTCTGTTCCCAGTACCAGGCCAGGGAACATGGGTGATGGGGGCTAATCAAACCCAGAGCCATGTATATTAGCAAATCAGAATTAAAGTCTTATGCACACCTGCCCCAACCACCAGTTGTTAGTAGCCACGTCATGATTGCTAACAAGGCTTTGATCTAAGGTTAAAGATTTTGTTTATCTTGAAAAGTGCACAAGATGTATCCTCTTTCTTTAAGTTGATCAACACTCTTCTCTCCACCCAACATTCACTCACAAGTGGAAATGTGAGATTCACACTCTCCACAAAAACCAAATGCTTTCTGTAAACCAGGAAATGTTCCATTTCAACTTCCTCAACTCCCTCAAAGAGGTCTTGCATTTTAATAAGAACTCTTTGTGACAGAGAAAAGGGCAGTTATTTCAACCCATCCATAACCCAGAGAGACACCAAGTGACCACAGCAGCCTTCCTCATCTCATTCTCTCCGTAGCAGTCACCTGCACAGGTGAAAGGGAGGGATATCCCCCAACCAGATCTTGTACTAACAAGGCATCCCAGCTCAACACCATTAAAGGCAAAGTTCACCTTATCAATATTTCTCAAGAAAGAGTCTCTGCCTGTGGCTTCTGCTTAGTGAGTCAAAAGGAACAAACTGTTCCAAGCTTATCCCTAGAGAGATAAGAACATCACTGGCACACAGGCTCCTGTTTGCACAGGTATGCCTTCCTTTTTCCATCCTCAAAGCCACCTAAACTCATAGCCATCCCCATTCTCCTTTCACGCGCCACAAAGAGACCATGCTAAGGGTGGGGAGGAGCCTCTTCCGGGACATAGGAAGCTGCTGCCTCTGCCTCAGATTCCTCTTACCTTGTTGAAGTCTTCAGAAGTCGCCCTCATTTCCTTCCATGTCTTGTTCAGGAGCTGGATACAGATGCAGAAAAACTCCTCAAAGGATCTGTCATGGGTGAAGAACATCGGGTGGAAATCGTTGCAGGTCTCACTAGCTGGAGGAAAGAGGAGGGAAAGAAGGGAGGAAGTTGAGAAGGAAAATGAAAAGACACGGCCACATCCCCCAAAGGGAGACAATGGGAGGCACATTCGGCTCAAGCCACCGTGGAAAAAAGGCACTTAGAAAAGGCAACCAGAGGCTAGCCCCCATGAAACCTCCAAGTTGAAGGTCAGATGATCAGACCTGCCCTTACGCAATATGTTGAGTGAAGGAAGCTAGCTCATAGCTCTTCCCGTGTCATGATCATTACGGCTTTGGTCCAGGATGGCTGGTGTTGAATACGGGCTCTGCATCTGCCTTATTGATCTTATAAAGATCATTCAAACTGCCCTGTCAGTCACAGCGCCTCCATCACCCGTAATTTCCCATTTTTCAATGGAATAACTGGCAGAAGATGAGCTTTCCTGAATACACAATTAATTGCAACTTTGAAAATAGCATCCTTGAATTATTTCTCCAGGGGGCTCTTTTCCCTCTTATGGCAGTAAGTAGGGGACATCTGAGATCATTAAGCATCTGATACCATTAACCATTTGTTTGACATTCCCAGATACAGATGGCTGGGGGTCAAAGCAGCCCAAGTGTCTTTGAAGGTTCAGTTCTGGACCAAACTGTGAAGTCAGTAAGACTGCCTTCAAACCACCTCATTACAAAGCTTCCTTTGTCGCGGTCAGACCCAATGCTCTGAATTCTAGGTGTGGCCACCTGTCTCCTCTTCCCAGACCAGCACACCAGCCCCTCTCTTCTCCTCAGCTCTTTGTCAAGCTTACATTTTTACAGTCCTTGTACATACGTTCATTTGCTCTTTAGAATACCTCTGACTGTTCATGTCATATGAATAAGGCTACTGGAGCCCAAGGAAGTATGCTTTGTGACTCCCCTATCCCTGATTCCCCAGGGCCAAAATAGGATTCTACTTTTTTTTTTTCTTTTAATATAGGCTGTTGCTGCTGCTGCTGCTGCTGCTGCGTCACTTCAGTCGTGTCCGACTCAGTGCAACCCCATAGACGGCAGCCCACCAGGTTCCCTCATCTCTGGGATTCTCCAGGCAAGAACACTGGAGTGGGTTGCCATTTCCTTCTCCAATGCATGAAAGTGAAAAGTGAAAGTGAAGTCGCTCAGTCGTGTCATACAGTGA
This sequence comes from Ovis canadensis, assembly GCF_042477335.2. NCBI lineage: Eukaryota > Metazoa > Chordata > Mammalia > Artiodactyla > Bovidae > Ovis > Ovis canadensis. The sequence continues at coordinate 75,201,282 of NC_091248.1, read as the reverse complement.
AAGAATTTCTATTTTAGTTGAACTCTATTTAAAGGCCAGTTAGATCTCAAGGCCCCAAATGGTTAAATTTCAAGCCCTGGAAGCCCAGGAGGGCAGGAGGGGTGGGGCAGGAGTAAGGTTTACAGCACTTCGGAAAGGTCAGGGTGCCCTTCATGTATTTGAACACAGACATTATTTAGAGAGAATCCCCTGGGGAAAGCTCCTGGTGAGTGAGCCCTGATCAAACCCACGGGGACATGCTCCGCTCTGGTAGGGGCACACCTATACACAAACCTCTTTTGTCTTCATCCTTTAGAATACATAGTAAATGCTGCTCTCTTCCTGAGAAGGCAGGGGCATAGGCTAGCAGCAGCCAGCAGTCACACTAAAAAAGTTTGCGTCTGAGGGCAAAAGATTTGGGTTCAAGTCCGTCCATGACAATAAGGAGCTCACTTCACCTTTATGACTCTTGATTTTTGAAACTAAGAAGTGGGAATGAAATCTCCACTGCTTTCCCCATTCATGGAAAAGTGCTTTAAAAAGATACAAAGAGACATAAATATGGAAAAAAGCGGTGGTGATGACAATGAAGGTTGTACCAGCAGATCATTTCCAGGAACATGGGATGTTCTCTGATGGCCCTCAATTCTTAGTCAAGCCTGTTATTACATCTCAGAAATTAGAGGAAAGAACATATGAAGTTAGAGGAAAGAACTCCAGCTCATGTTAGTGGTGACTGGCTGACTGTTAGTCACAATCGTGTCTGACTTTTTGTGACCCCATGGACTGTAGCCCATCAGGTTCCTCTGTCCATGGAATTCTCCAGACGAGAATATTGGAATGGGTAACCAACCAACCCTTCTCCAGGAGATCTTCCTGACCCAGGGATCAAACCCAGGTCTCCTGCCTTGCAGGCAGATTCTTCACTATCTGAGCCACCAGGGAAGCCCATGACTGTGGTAGAGATGGCAACATTGAAGAAAGTGAAGTCCTGACCTGATATACAAAGCTATTTAGGGAACTTGAAAAGTAAACGCAGGAGGGTTGTGTGTTTGCTGCCCTAGGCAATGAGCTGTCACTCTTACTTTCATAAGCACTGAAGCCAGTAAAATTTACAGGTCTACAACAGCACTTTAAAGCGCTATCACCATACAAAAACTTATTAATCACATTATCACAGTACCTTTTTCAGGACTGGTGTGATTATATGGGTACTTTATTCCCTAATTAAAGTTTTATGGGACTACTGGTGCTGTGCAAGCCAGACAAAACCGAGAACAAAGAGCCCTGCTCTTGCTTGGGTGAAGAGGGATGAAAACAACGTCCCTAATATTAGGGATCAGGTGGTAGGAGATTGTGTGTAACTCACAAGGGCTCTAGGGGTGTTATCTTCATAACAATCCAGGAGGTAGGCATGATGCTTATCCTCATTTTATATATGCTGCTGCTGCTGCTAAGTCGCTTCAGTCGTGTCCGACTCTGTGCGACCCCATAGACGGCAGCCCACCAGGCTCCCCTGTCCCTGGGATTCTCCAGGCAAGAACACTGGAGTGGGTTGCCATCTCCTTCTCCAATGCGTGAAAGTGAAAAGTGAAAGTGAAGTCGCTCAGTCGTGTCCGACCCTCAGCGACCCCATGGACTGCAGCCTTCCAGGCTCCTCCGTCCATGGGATTTTCCAGACAAGAGTACTGGAGTGGGGTGCCATTGCCTTCTCTGATTTTATACATGAGAAAGGTGAAATTTGCAGAAATTAAGCCTTCCATCATGTCAACTAAGGCAGGCGGCCCCAAACGAGCATTGGAAACCTACAGTTTTTGTTGACCCAGCAGCAGCTTCCTGCCTTAGTTGACACCAAGAGCACAGGGCATTTCCATGTGATTGATGCTTTGAAAGTTAATTTCTCCACCTACTCTCCTAGATCTCCTTGGATTCTTCCTTCAACAGAAACCACGATCTTGATGCACAGCCCGGTGAGGCTCACAGCAAGTACACAGCCAGCACCTGTTGATGGATAATACCTGGCCATGTGACAGTACCAACAACAGCCATACCACTGTCATTAGCCACATTTCAGGCCCTATTTTCCTCTAGGAAAATAACATCAATTTCTTTTTATTTAAATTAGAAACAGTGTTAGAAGGGTTATGAAAGTTGTCCACAGTCACCCAGCTTTCAAGTGGCAAACTCAAACTCAGTTGACTTGGCTCCAAAGTCCATCATCATTGCCCTTACATTGTTGTGGTGACAGCCTATCACTGTTGTACATCCAGCATTCTACACCAGAGCCATGGTTTTCAACCTCCATAAGAGAATGGCTTTGCCATTCAAGAACCTTGGGACTCATCCCTTGTGATGAGAAATGGGCATACAACAAACCAAAAACAATTTGCTCCCTCACATGTTACCAAAGACATAATGAGAAAACTGATGTATTTTGGGATTTATAATTCAAAGGTGTTCCTGCACTGAAGGCAAGCAAAAAGTGATATTTTTTTCCTCAAAAATATTCAAATTGCAGACATTCAGGATTGAGGATGATTGAGCAGGAAGGATTGGTCCAGATTATCTGACCTATTTTCCTCTTTCATTTTTCAGGTAAGAGCAGTGAGAAAGGCAAAATGGATTGTCCAAGAGTTCGTGATGGCAGAAAGCAGGCAAAGATGCTGGGAGTCAGGCTGCTGGGGTTCAAATTCTGGTTCTATCACTTTCTGCTGAGTCAGCTGGGCAACACATTTCATCTGTCATTGCCTGAGTGTTCTCATCTGTAAACTGGGGGCAACAATAGAACAAACTTCATCAGGGGGCTATGGGGATCAAAAGGGAACATGACTACAGGAAGTAAGCTCAGTGCAACTATAGGCCAACAAAATTATGCTGCTCTTCATCCCATAGCAAGTGGGCTTCAGCCCAGGCTGTCCCAGTGATATTGCATCAGCTCACAGAGGTGGCTTGATTCTCTTGAACAGGGTCCTTAATCTGGAGATTTAAACAAACAAACACACACACAGATAAAAATAGGGAAGGGAAGGTTTATTACTGTTTTTTAAGGAAAATAGAAACACTTTTTGAAGAAAAAGAAATGTTGAATTTGTAGGCAATGACTTTATAAATGAAATTTAAAGAGTAATTTTAAATGAGACAAAAATAGACTTTTTTAAAAACCAAGTTGTTTTTAAGCACACTATTTTTAACAGAATGAGATTCTCTTTTATTAAAAAAAAAAGGATAAACTTACTGTTCTTTTAAGTCTGGAATGTTAAGGTATTTTCAGGGCTGGGAGTAAATGAGTGCTTATTAATTTGCTGACATTTAATTCACTTTTAAATAGGAAGCTTAGAAAGCTTCTGTAATCCACACACTTTTGTTTCTAGAATGAAAAATAAGAATGCTATACACTTATGCAGCATTTTTGCCTTTCAAAGTAGATTTGTTCCTATTTTCCGTTGGATACTGTAAGGTGAGGCAGGTGTGGTCATTGGAGCCTCAAAGAACAATGGCTTTTGTAGGGTAGCAAGTAAACAATGAAAAGTGAATACAAAGAAAGGGTTCTAGTGCTGCCCTGTGACCTTGAGAAGGTCATCTCAGCTCCAGGGCTCCAAGTTTTTTACCTGTAGATGAGAGCACCTGGTAAGGTTCCTGCCAAATCTAAGATTATAAGACTACACACACGTACACACACACACACCATAATGTATGTTGAAGTCCCTAATGTCCACTAGTAATTATAGAACTTGGAGATTACACCTGCATTGAACTTTATGTCCTAAATTATTATTTCCTGGAATGACAGGGTGGCTACACATTTCAGTTAGGGTATTAGGGCATCAGAGTGGCACTTGATAGGCTTAGAAATGTTTGATAAGCTAGTATTCAATCTTTCTTTCATAAGAAAAGTGTTAGTTGTTTTCAGCCCCTTTCAATCTATTAATATCACCGAATGCAGACCATTACATAAGAAAATTACACGACTAAAGATAGAATGACAAGATGACACAGGAAAATGCATATAATTCCTGCTCTTTCATGGGAATTTTCTCAGACAAATGTAATGTTTGAGATGCTGAAAAGCTCTGTTCCTGGTTTCGATGACCCTTGTTATACTCAGACTGTGAACTCACTTGCGAGTGACTAAAGGGACATATTTTGGTGGCACTAGGCAAATTCTGAGTATTTTTACCATGAAATAATGAGCCATTTCAACTAAACCAGTCTTTGGAAATGGTGCACTTTTGAAAGAGAGATAAGCACTGGCCTAACACAAAGGGCATTTTGTTTTAAAATTCTGAGCTACAGGAAGAAGGGGATAAATCATAAACACAAGAGTGCCGTGAAAACTCAGAATGGCTGCAAGATCTTACTAGGTAGCCACAGCATGGAGACTAGAACTATCTGGCTCTAGGGTCAGTCTGGGAAATATATTGATGAATTCACAGATGCAAATGTCTATTTATACCTCTGCACAAAATCTTACCCTTGTGGCCTTTGAATTTTCTATTTTTAGACTGGGTATTCCTTAATAGCTTGGCTTTGGAGTTTTGGTGCTGTGTGGGAAGAGGCTCAAAGTTCAAAACCTTTTGTAGGTGGGAGAGGTGAAAAGAGGCGAGGAGAGTGAGGGCAAGGAATGTGAAAAGTTCCCCACTGCTGAGCTCCACCAGTGCAGAAGCTTTCACCCCAGCTATTTCAGGATAGGGGATCAGATGCTTGAAAGCTGCTCAGCATTTCCCAGCTCCTGAAATCTGGTTTAACAGAACTCTGGATATTCTTTTCTATCCTCTCTCATGCCTAAAAATAGTATGAAATTGACACTAAAAAGACATATCGTCTAATCCAGTGCTCCATTGTTCACTTTCCTTCTGGGCTTTTTTTTAAGGACATGGAGAGAGAGAGAAAAAAAAAAAAACCAACTAGTGTTAGGGCTAAAAATCAGACTCTAGCATTTAAAGATAAGCAATTCACCAAGAATAACCTGAGGCCATAGCTCAAGCTCACAGTTGTGTATTAATAAAAGAGCAGAGATTCTAGAGTGAGGTTGGTCTGGGTGCAAATCTACTGAATATCAATGTGACCTTTACCAACTTACTCTTCCTCCAGGGCTCAGTTTCTTCATTATAAAAAAGATAATGCATCTTACCTCATCAGATTGCTGCTAAGATTAAATCTAAAGTGATACATGATTCACATATTAACTGAGATAAAATAAGCATTAGTAAGTGCTACTTGTTACCAGTTTTAATAGCAAAGTAATTATTATTGTACTTAGCTAAAATGGCAAATTTGGAGGCATTACACTTGCAGATAGACATTACGAAACTATAATAATTAGAACAGCTTGATATTGGTCCATGAATGGAAAAACAGAACAACAAAATAGGATAGGGAGTTCTTATCTTCAAGATATAGTCTTATATGTACAATCACTAGATTTATGAAAAAGGTGACACTATAGTGTAAAGAATTTTCAAAAACTTGTGCTGAGCCAATTACATATGCATAAAAATGAATTATAACTCCTTACCTCATACCATCTACAAAAATCAACTCAAAGTAGATTATAGGTCTCAGTGTGAAAGGAAAAACAATGAGGCTCCTATATAATACAGGAGAATAATATTGATAACTTAGAAGTAAGCAAAGATTTCTTAAACAGGACCAAAAAAATCATTAACCCTAAAGAAAAAGGTTTGATCTGCTTATATTAAAATCAAGAACTCTTGTTTATCAAAGGGTACAAGAAGGATGGCAACTTCAGGGTAGGAGAAAAACTTGCAGCATTGTCTCGCAAAAAACTGATATCCATTGTATATAAATACCTCTAATAAATCAATAAGGGAAAGAAAGACAATTCAACAGAAAAATAAGCAAAACGTAAGCAGATACTTCACAAGATATCTAAGTGTCCAATGAACACATGAAAAGATATTTGGCTTTTTTAATCACCAGAGAAATGCAAATTTAAACTACAATGAGATACTTCCAAATATCACCAGAATGGCTACAATGACAAAATTTAAAAAAAATAATTAAGTGTGGATAAGAATGTAGAAAAAAAATAGAATTCTCATAAACAGTTGTTAGGAGTGTAAATCAGCTCAACCACTTTGAAAAGCAGTTTAATAGTATTTAGTCTGCCTAAGAAACTCCAGTACTTTGGCCACCTCATGCAAAGAGTTGACTCATTGGAAAAGACCCTGATGCTGGGAGGGATTAGGGGCAGGAGGAGAAGGGGACGACAGGATGAGATGGCTGGATGGCATTACGGATTCGATAGATGTGAGTTTGAGTGAACTCTGGGAGTTGGTGATGGACAGGGAGGCCTGGCGTGCTGCAATTCATTGGGTCACAAAGAGTCGGATACGACTGAGCGACTAAACTGAACTGAAAATATTCATACTCAATGATACAGCAATTCTACCCAAAGATATAGATCCAAAAGAAATGCATAAACTGGTGCTGCACAAGAAAGGTATCTGAATGTTCATAGTGGCTCTATTTGTTATAATCAAAATCTTGAAACAGTCAAAATATCCACTCAATATGTTAAATTTTAGTTTATTCATATAGCAATATTTGTTGTTCAGTCGCTCAGACGTGTCCAACTCTTTGCAACCCCATTGACTGCAGCACTCCAGCCCTTAAATTAGTTTCTCTTAAATTAGTTTCCTCCCTCCATCCCTCTCTCATTTCTTTCATTCATCTATAGATCCTTCCTTCTTTCTTTCCCTCCTTTCATCCATGCATGTGCATGTCCACCTATCTGTCCATCCATCTGTCCACTGACCCATTGATTCGTTCATCCATCCATCCATTCATCCATCCATCCATTCATCCACTCATTCATCCATCCATCCATCCAACTAGTAAGGTGGTTAAGAATAGGGTCCTGGAGCCAGTCTGCCTGAGTTTGGACCCTGGCTCTGCCACTCATTATCTATATGACCTTGAGCTCAAGGAGAAGCAGAAATGAGTAAAAGCTGAAGAAACTAGCAGGCATCAGATCATCTAATTCTTTGTAGAACACATTAGGGAGCATGGGCTTTATTCCACCTGCAATAAGAAGCCATTAGCAGGTTTTGAACTGGAGTGGAATAAAGTAACAACTTCCTATCACCTTTCTTCCTCTACCTTTTATCTCTTTTTTAATGGCATTAAAATTCAGGCAATTTGAGGATCCCTGTTATTCTGGACTCTACTTGATACTTCAGTGTATTAAGGGCGAGTGATGAACTACATAAAAACATTAGTGCTAAGTAGTTGGCAGTCACCAGAACTGAGGCTAGAATTCTTTCTCTATACTTTCTCAACTGAGTCCTTTATGTCATCAAGTCTGTGTTATTATGATGAGAATAACAGTAATTTACACTGTAGAACTGAGTAAAGATATAGTGAGAGGAGTCCCATAAAACACCTAGCATAGTTCTTGGCATATAATAAGCACTCAATAAATGGTAGCTATAAAATGCTGTGCAGAATACAAATATGATGTGCAATTTTCCCCAAAATCTTAAATTTAGACTCACACAGGTTTAGTCTGTGTGAAATCTTGTTCACTTGAACCTCCCTTCATGAAAGTAACAGATCCCCTGGAAAATTATAGAGCTGCATCTACCAAATGACAAAATGTGCAGAATTTCCAGGAAATTATGATTTCTAATAAGAATGAGCTAAGTGACTCCTAGATGTTGGCTTATAATTGAAAAATGGGCTTTCTGACATGCTCTGTGTTTGTACTTCTTGGTCCTCTGGCTGAAACTAAGACCGGCAGTAAAACAGATGCTGGATCCTGACACCTTCTCTCTTGACAAAATAATTGCTTCTGGATTCACTTATAGGTCTCTGAATGGTCTAAAGAAAAGAATATAATAGGAAAAACTGACTTCTTTGGGAAGAGTATCAAGTTTGTAGTATGCTTTAATAATACAAAACCAAAGTGAAAAATCTAATTTGCCGACCTGGCTGAGGTGTAGCTGCAGCACTGGTAGGCACAGTGAACGATTAGGAAAGAGGAAAGTTCTAGTTGGGTGGTAAATAGTCCAAGGCAGGGCAAAGGAGAGCACATCCAAGAAGTGATTTCTGCATGCCCTTAATTGAAATTTCCTTTATAAGGAAAATTATTCTCAGAAGCGACATATTAAGAGACTGTCATACAGCAAATTTAGCATGGATATAAATAATTGCCTGTTCAACCATGTGAGATGGGCACTCGAGGGTTATGTTGGGATAGAGGCTGATTAATGAACGGCTGGGATGTGCCTCACCAAAGCCCCAGCAAGAAAGAGCTGTGTGCCATCACATGACCATGGATGACATCTTTACTTGAGGCTCAGAGCCTTAACCAGGGCTGGGGAGCTGGCAAAGAGGCTGAAAATAAGTAACCCTAAGTCCAAAAAAAAGCAAATAAAGGAAAGAGGACATGTCAAGTCTTGCTTATCACATACATTCTTTCATGTCTTTGGTACTCAGTAATTGCTACTACTGCTGCTGCTGATAAGTCACTTCAGTCGTGTCCAACTCTGTGTGACCCCATAGACGGCAGCCCACCAGGCTCTGCCGTCCCTGGGATTCTACAGGCAAGAACACTGGAGTGGGTTGCCATTGCCTTCTCCAATGCATGAAAGTGAAAAGTGAAAGTGAAGTCGCTCAGTTGCGACCCCATGGACTGCAGCCCACCAGGCTCGTCTGTCCATGGGATTTTCCAGGCAAGAGTACTGGAGTGGGGTGCCACTGCCTTCTCCACTCAGTAATTGAGTCCCCTTAAAAACTTAGTGATTACCTGTAGGTGTCAGGGCAAGATGCAAATGATTTAGCAAAGCATTCAACACTTTCCAGTTTGCCCCTACTCCGTTCTCCTAACTTTTCTTAACTGACCTAGGAATGAACATTAAATTCAACAATAAAGTCATCAAATAAACTTCTCCACTTATATCTGCGGGGCGGGGCTGCCCCATGGCTCAATGGGTAAAGAACCTTCCTGCAATGTAGGAAACGTGGGTTCAATCCCTGGGTAGGTAAGATCCTCTGGAGGAAGGCTGGCAAAACCCACTTCAGTATTCTTGCCTGGGGAATCCCATGGGCTGAGGAGCCTGGCGGGCCACAGTTCATAGCATTGCAAAGAGTTGGACGTGGCTAAGCAACTACACAGGCACATACACTTGTATCTGCACATGTTAAGCTCCTGGGTTTCCCTCTTCATGGAGCCCAGTGAGTCAACCTTCAAAGTCCTTCCCTTTGCTAAGTCACTTCCCTCCAGCCCTGCCCAACTTCTGCTTCCTTTGCGTTTCCAGACCTTTTATTTCTTCCATCTGTTTGGAATCCCCACACTTGATTATGAGCCTCCAAGACACAGGAATCCTGATTCAGTAATTTCTGCATTCTTCACAGTGCTCACATGACCAGCCTTCCACAAACACATGCCCACAATCCCTTCTCTGGTTTCCTCCTTCTTCTTCCTCCCTAGACATGCTTTTCTTCTGTGTGGTTTCCATTTCACCCTACTTCGTGCACTGTTAATAAAATGGGATAAGAGAAGTTCCCAACGTTTGTATAACACACATTTCGGCACTCTTGCTGTGATAGGGCCACTTTGGAAGGCCCCACACATGCTTCACCCACTACTTTATTTTTTATTTTATTTTTTTTTAATTTTTATTTTTACTTTATTTTACTTTACAATACTGTATTGGTTTTGCCATACATTGTCCAACCTACAAAATGACACAGTCCTCTGTATTCTGTCCACCAATATCCTGAAATCCAAGTATAGGTGCTCTCTTAATAGAAAATGAGCTATGGAGTCTGGAGTTAGCATGTACACACTGCTATATTTAAGCTGGAGAACCAACAAGGTCCTACTGTATAGCACTGCTGCTGCTGCTGAGTCGCTTCAGTTATGTCCGACTCTGTGCGACCCCATAGACAGCAGCCCACCAGGCTCCCCCATCCCTGGGATTCTCCAGGCAGGAACACTGGAGTGGGTTGCCATTTCCTTCTCCAATGTATGAAAGTGAAAAGTGAAAGTGAAGTCGCTCAGTTGCAACCCCATGGACCGCAGCCCACCAGGCTCCTCCGCCCATGGGATTTTCCAGGCAAGAGTACTGGAGTGGTTGCCATTGCCTTCTCCGCTGTATAGCACAGGGGAACTCTCCTCAGTTATGTGGCAGCCTGGATGGGAGAGGAGTTTGGGAGGGAATGGATACATACATATGTATGGCTGAGTCGCTTTGCTCTGCACCTGAAACTATCAAAACATTGTTAAGAAGCTATACTCCAATATAAAATTAAAAAGTTAAAAAAAAGAAAAATGAGGAATTTTAAAGGGAAGCAGATTAATCACATAAATGTGACAACAACAACAACAACAAAAACGCCTCAAATCTGGTATGTACCCAAATTATGGTATATAACCCTCCTCTGTAGATCAACTGCCAACAACTATTCCTGCCCTAGGGTAGGCGCCTCTTTTCCTCTCCCCGCCCACCTCATTTACCACATGTGGCTTTGAGCAGGAGCACCGGAACTCAGCGCTGATCTCAGGCCCTTGTCAGACTTCATTACAAGGAACATATGGCCTCAAAAATTGCAGGACAGTGTTAACAATGTGTCCCCCTACCCATGGGGAATTAAAGGGAATATGGGGGATATGAACAGAATAATCCAGGGACAATCATGCTTTTGCCAATGCGGGCTTTGAGAGGATGAAGATTTCTATCAGTGATCAAAACAGACTTAAACCCCTAATTTTTTGCCTATATATAGTTCCATCAATCCTCTTAAAGAAGAGTGCATATAAGGAGTATGGCTCTCTCCTACCCAGGGTCACGTGGGCAGGTTTGTGCAGAGGGGCCAAGCAGTGCACCCACAGAGCACCAGCCCAAGAAATGTATCCTCAAGCATCGTGTTAATAATGTAGGAAAAAGGCTTCGCACAGGCACTTGACTGAGATTTACCCCAGAAAAGAGGAAATGAAAGGATAAAGCATTACATATCAAACCAGTAACAGCTGGCTGGAAAACTTGAAAAGGACATAGTCTGAATTACCAGTCACTTGGGAAATCTGCCAGAGCAAGTTAGAAGGTGAGTAGCCTAGAAAGCTGTTATTTACTTGATACCATTGCAGTGACCATGCAGAACGGTTCCAAGCTCCTTACAAGTATTTTCTCATTTAGTCTTCATAACAATTGCATAAAGGCGGTACAGCTATTATCACCCCAACTGTACAGATGAGAAAACGAGGCACAGAAGAGTGATGTTGCTTGGTTCACAGAGCTAAGAAGAGGCAGAGCCAGGATTTAACAATAATTTGGGTCCAGAGTCCTACTTATCAAATTACTCAACACACATTAATTTCCCTCTATGGAAGATTTTTACAGCAGAAAGTTAATTCTTTCTAGAATGCCTATTTACTATGATATAAAAATAAATTTAATTCCATTTCTTTCTTCTCCAAGCCATTATTTTAACGAACACTTAATCTTAAAAACTAAGGTAATTTTTGGATATGCAATTCCTACAGTTGGTAAGAATGGTGCATTTTCCAATTTATCTATGGCAGACATGTATTCCCATGAAAATGTTACTGTTTTAACGCCAGGGGAAAATTCAACAATCCATAGACTTTTAATTTCAGGAAACTTTTATTTGTTCATTGGTTTCTTAATAAAAAAGATAGAAAATTTGTCTCTTTTAATGCAAGGAAGATTAGGAAAATCAAGCTAATGAGACCAATTCATTTTTAATCAAACAATTCTACAGCACTTAATATACACCAGCCTCTGTTCTCTGTGCTTTACAACTATTGAATCATTTAACTCTCATATGAGAATTCCATATGAGACAAGTTTGATTCTCAACTCTGTCTCACAAGTGAGGAAAACTGGGGCACAGAGAGGGTAAGTAACTTATTTGAGGTCACACAGCCAGAGAGAGACAGAGTAGGATGTAAGTCTGGAGGCCTTTAGCCTGCAGAGGCTATTCTCTGAATATGTGTGTAGTCAGTGTACTTGGAGGTCCCCTTGCCCCAGTAGCTTTCTAGTTGCTGCTGCTGCTGTCCTAACCATTATGGAATGAGAGCTTCATCAGTATTCACATAATAAGGCCATTGAGCTCCTTTGACCCTGAGTGATCACACACATATCCATAACTACCCCAGATGTCTCAGGTTTAGGGTAAGTAGCCAAATTATATTACTTCTATTGTTAAAAATAGCCCCATGCACTCTAATTTCTTTTAAAAAATTATGTTAGAACTGAATTTCTATTTCACAGAAATAGCTTCAAACACATAAACAAAAAACCAGGCATCAGTGTTTTGGTGGTATTTTGGGAAATAAATTTGAGTAAAAATGTGGCACACTCACTCTGGGTGTGCTCCCAGAGTGCATCTCATTATCTTGAATACATGGACATCCAAGAAGTGAATACAGTTTTGCAGTTGATAAAATTATTTTCACTATTAAAGAGCACTAATAAAATGAGGTTTAAGTTCTTGTTACTGCTTTAATGAGACTAGTTTTTCATCTTATAGACTGTGGGGCTAATTAGTATTCCAAGGAATGAAACATTGGTTTCTTGTTGCTGGGCCTATGAGACAGGTTCACATACATAGCTTCTGCCTCAAGAATGTGTGTCTGTAGTCAGTCTTAAATGGATGGCAAAGATATATTTTAACCCTTTGTTATCCACATTCTTTTTATATTGAATGTCTGTAACTTTTTCCTCCATGGTCTTGCTGACATATAATAAAAATTAACTTCTAAAGTTTCTCTAATATCCTTATATATTCAGGTGGTTATTATCCAATGACAGACTGCCTGCCGTTGAACTTGTTCTAAGCCAAATCCAACAAAGGTTATTTTGGCCTTCAGCTTCTTAGCCATCATCTTTTTCTTTCTTTTTAAACTCTCACCAAAAAGATGTCGTTTTAGATAAGAACATATCTTAATGAAAAACCGAACTAAGGATGAGACTAAAATAAGATGCTTTTAACTTCAAGAGGATGATTTTCTGATGAAAATTCTCAGCCCTTCCTTCCGTATGAAATAAAATTTAATGCTCTCAGACACTTTCATTTCCTTTCTTTGTAGACAGTTATTTTATTTTACTTTTTGGTCATACGATCTTATTCTTCATGTTTTGAAATCATTTTCTCCCTTGCCTGGGACAAAAGCATTTGAGAACTTTGATTTTATAAAAATTCCCAATTCTCTAAAAACAGAGGGTGTTTCTGACCTCACTCCCATTCTCTTACACACATAAGTGATCAGGACACCTCCTGTGGTCATTAGAATGTACACAGGATGCCCAGTACAGGTACCCATGTTTCCTAGCAAGAAGGACATTATATCTAGCATGTGGAGTCCTTATAAACGCTTTTGAGGTTATTTGGCAGCTGTTAAGACTCAAGAGGGTAAAACATAATAACAATAGCCCATTAGCACTGGATAATTGTTCTTCTTCCCAATCTCACTGTTCTTTCTTGTCTTCTTCATAGACTTGTTTTTTGTTTGTTGTTTGGGATGGGGGTGGTGCTTTTCTCTGCTCAAGGTTCTGTTCTCATCTTTCTTCTTTCTCTTCACTCTTGCCCTAGGAGAACTGAATTAGCCCCCCGGCTCCCGTGGTCACCATTGTCAAATCTCGTTTTTGAGCTCAGAACTTTCCCCTGAGCTTCAGACAACCAGTTGCTTACTGGACATGCCTGCTTGGATATCCCTTAGTCACCTCACACTCCAAATGGCCCAAACTGAACTCACTCCTTCTATCTAGGCTGGTGCCCAGTCTCAGCAGTCTGCTATGCTTAGTCATCCAGGGCCGGCTGGACTCCTCTCTCAGTCACCTTAGTATTCTGAATATATTTCCTCCTTTCCCCTCCTGCTGCCACGGGGCAGGGTTCAAGTGTTCATTGTCTGCTGTGCCAGATGGCAACAAAAGGCCTCAAGACGGCTTCCCACCCTCAAGACAGGTTCATGCTCCTCACTGCCCCACATGAGGAGTTCATGAAAATCTAACTACTGCCATGGCAAGACACAGAGAAAGCAATAGCAAGCATTTAAACTTATTATTATTAGTGCTTGATCATAGTGAAAATAAGTCACTCTACTTAAAGTCCCAGCTCCTCTCAAAGTCTTTACTGTGTGTACCCTGCCTAGCCCTTAATAGGCCCATTGCACATTTTTAAAAAATAAAACTTTCAGAAAGTATTTATTGGGGAGAGGGAGAAAACAATTTCAAATTTTGAGAAGAAAATAGAATGACCAAACACATTAAGTCAAATAAGCTGTTTACAAGACTTCTAGACTTAAAGATAAATTTCTCCTCTGCCTGAAACACCCTGCCTTGTCTCATTCCCTGGTTGTTGTTGTTTAGTTGCTCAGTCGCGTATGACTCATTTATAACCCCATGGACTTAGCTCACCAGGTGACTCTGTCCATGTGATGTTCCAAGCAAGAACACCGGAATGGGTTGCCATTTCCTCCTCCGGGGGATCTTCCTGAGCCAGGGAACGAACCAGTGTCTCCTGCAATACCTGTGGATTCCTTATCACTGAGCCACCTACTCAGTGACAACTCCAAAGGTCTTGTAACATCCAGTGCCGTTACCACCTCTATGGGATGCCTTTGTTCTCACTACCTATAGTCTGATACCTCTAATTGTCTCCATCTCATCCTCCATCGTTCACACCATTCTCCATCTGTTTTTGTGTCTTTCCATAAAAATTCTGAGACTCTGGAGGTCCAGGACTAGGCCTTTTCTGTCTTTAGAGTCTCCAAAAACGCTTATGGAATGCATGGTTAGATGTGACACACTACTTGTCCAGGGGACAACATTATTGAAGCTGCAACTTTCAAAAAGTCTCCATCTCCTTGTTACACTGAAGCACAGCACTGAAATCTCATATTCTTGCCAGCACTAGTTAATCATTAAACATTTCTCCCCACTAACAAAACAAAACATGACCACAAGAGAAGGCTCTGCAGAGACCGTGCCCACACATTTCAATGCCTGGGCTAAAATAACCATGTAAGTGTGTAGGACTCTTCATCATATCGTACCAGGAAACTTGCCCTCCCATATTTAAAAATACACTTGTTTGGCTTGATTCAGGCTGTTCCTCATTCCATGCCTGCATGAGTCATTGGAGAAACATCCTATTAGAGGGCACCCCACAGACTGGCTTCCTTTGTATGTTTTCGATGAGTCAGGACGTATGAGTCACAGTTCACTGTTATGACAAAAGGAACCTGTTCTCCCTTCCTTTTCATTACTAATATTTTGTGGGCTTCATTGGCACCTTTTAGAAATATCTAAGGGAGCCAGGGGCAGCTGGAGAAACGGCATTATTTATTTTTCACAAGCTACTCTACTTAAAACACCTTTCACCAGAACAGCAGGATACAGTGGAGCTCTAACACATCCAGAGTTGACGCGGCTCCCGGGAGCCCTGCATGTGGCTCTTGCTGCTACGCCATGCCATCGAAGCGGGCAGGAAGGCTCACAGGAGGCAAAGACACGGCACAAGGCCCCTTGCAGGACAGGTACCTAGAAACGGTCTCCCAGAGCTACTGTTGATAAAAGGCCAGTTGGCTTCTCTTTCTTGGCTATGATAGACAAATGCTTGGCTAAGGAGAGTGACATTTCTCAGCATAATCAATGGCCAACTAGTGAGCACAAAGCTGAGTGGAAAGACAGTCAAAGAACTGCAATCATCTAGATGTCATCCAGGACACTCAGAACCTGCCAATGGAAGAATTTTTAAGCTCCATGATAATTAGAAACAACAGAGGTTAATTCCTTTCATTCCATTCCAGCAAATCTTTCAAGTGGCTATCCACAGAGATAAATTGGGCATGGAATCAGTGGCAAAACAAAGTACAGTGAGTTATATACGCCACAAAAGAAGAATACGCAAAGGGTCGTGAGAGTCCCGGGGAAGGCTCAGTTTATTTTCTTAGAGGAATTGGCATTTGAATTGGACCCAAGGATGATAGTTCTGAATGTGTTTTTCCTTCAGAACCCAGTCAGGCTCATTTCAAATTCATTTACATTCAGACTCCAAATTCCATAATCAGCATCTCTGGGAAGCCATTTAAAAGCATGCATAGAAGCCTCCCTGCAAGGGAGATGCTTCTACCCAGTTCTATCAGGAACAGTTTTACAGTGGCCAATAAATGAAATAGAGAAGAGACTCACTAAGTCCACATCGTTCTGCTTTCCAGGGGATCCTGGTGCAGTGAATTCTGCTTCTGCTTTAATAGAAGGTGATAAAAATACTTGCCACCCACTTACCTCAGAGGAACACTGCCGGGATGCATAATGCTCAAAGCACTTTGAATTTTTTAGGTGAAAAGTGCTTTTTGAAAACAAAGCTTTGTGATCATGAATGTTTGATAAAAAGGAAGCAAAAACACTGTCTAGAGCATGTGTTTGTCGGGGTCGGGGGAAACCAGACACCAGATTATAACTTATAAGAAAGTCAGCATTCTACAGTCAAGCCCTGAAAGTCCTTTCCCAAGGGGTAAGACCATAACTATTCAGGGTACATTTAATATATCAAGAAATGAGGCAAAATTGGTGTCTTTGATGATAGAGGTTTCTGATAAGAATAAAGAATAAGGAAAACGAATGGCAATTTGTCCCATGATGAGGTATGGAGGACATAAATTTTGCAGGCCGAGATAATCAGAATTGACTCTTGAAAAGCCAAAAAAAGAACACACAGAGGACACTGGGAGAAAAACTTTGAATGCCCAAGAACGAACGGGGTAAGTGATCCAAAATATTCAGTACTGCAGAATAAAGACAACAGAAGATAAAGGAAAGTTGTAAACAGTGAGTAACTCTCTGAATTAGACTACAGAGCTGTGTAGAAGGAAGAAATTAGACCCTTAGAAGGCTTAAGTGATAGTCCACTCTCTAGTACCAAGCAGATATATGTTCTCTATGTGAATGACTTAATTTCTCACAACTTCACACAGCTGAGAGAATCAAAGGAGAAAATGTTAAAAAGTATCATCAAAAATGTGCCGCTATCTACAGACATCAGGGGTGGTGACAATGGAGCTGAATTGGTGAGAATGACAAAAAACCAGAAGAAAGTCCACAAAGGAGAGCCACACATTTTGGTGGTAGAAATTTTTCTTTTTTAAAAAATACATGCAAAATGCTGGTGTTGAAGGAAGACTTCTGGAAAGGATCTAGTAACCCAGAAGGGATATAACCAGGGTTCGGACTTCGATGACAGGGAAATATTCAGGACATATTTTCAACAAATTGAATGGGGACGAGAAGACAAAAGAAACAAAAATCATGTTGAGAGCCTGTGTCTGCAGAAACTGTAGGAGAACAAAGTGGCCAATGTAAACGGGAAGCTGAGGAAAGAAGGTGGTAAAATGGTGGGGTTATTAGAGAATAAAAGATAAGCTTCTAATAAAATAGTAAAATGTAAAAGTGAAAAAATACTAAAAGTGAAGTTGCTCAGTCGTGTCCAACTCTTTGCGACCCATGGGCTGTAGCCTACCAGGCTCCTCTGTCCATGGGATTTTCCAGGCAATAGTCCTGGAGTAGATTGCCATTTCCTTCTCCAGGGGATCTTCCCAACCCAGGGATCGAACCCAGGTCTCCTGCATTGTAGACAGACGCTTTACCATCTGAGCCACCAGGGAAGTCCAATATTATAGAATAAAAGATAAGCTTCTAATAAAATAGTACAATGAGGGGTTAAAAATTTATTTATGGAATTTTCTGCATCTGCTAGTTAGCCTCACGGAAAATAAAATGGAAACTCTTTTACGTAAAGAGTAGAATATGCCCTTTAAGAAAGCAGATCTGCAGTGAAGAGGTGTCTCGTGGGATTAGGTTGACGTCAGCAGTTCCTATGCATCATGTTTTCTGTTATTTTCAATAACCTCAAAAGCTTTTTAGTTTTACTCCAGAGTAATATTTATGTTTGCATTTCCTTCTCCAATTCATCCAAAAACCTGATTAGGCATTCTTTCACTGGGTTCTAGCCAGTTCTATCCACTCAACGCCTATGACCGAGGAGCCTGTTATCAGGGGAAGACACAGTCATCGCCTGTGATAAGAACTCAGCAAGAGGGGCCAGGAATCAGGCCATCAGATGGCCTGAGCAGAGTGGACACAGGCTTGCAGCCATTGGCAAAAAACCTTGTAACACAGACTAGAGAGGCCAGCTTTGTTTTTGAGAAAATTCAGACATGAAGAAGAGGGATAGGGTAGTGAGAAATGAACTGAGGGAAATAACAGTCTGTGACCAAACGTATAGGAATCAGGCATTAGCCTGACTCCATCATCACTCAAAACCTGAGTCAGAAGTCAAATTTGGTCTGTTTTCTAAGTACATGAAAATAGATATATGACAATGGGTCAGCTGGAGCAATACATTAAATTTATATCTATAAATATTTCTTTCTATCCCTACTAAGTTCTAGACTTTTCCTGAGTATTTTTCATGTATAATACAGAGATTCTTACTAACAAGATGGGTCATTTTCAAAAGCTTTCTTGTTTTTGCTTTAAGACATCATCTTATTTTGACTGAATGAATGATATTGCAAAATATACTCAGATACATTAAACTATAGCTTTAGGATATGGCTAATCTGGGCAACTGACACTTCCCAAAGTGTTAATATAGAATAAAGAAACTACAGAAATTATGGAAAACACAACCTATATGAAACACACTGATTGGACATTGCAATCAAGAGGACAATAAACATTTCCAGAGAGGACAGTCCCAATTTATCAGACACTATGCTTAAGCGAACCCATCTGCTCTGCCCATCATCCCCCATATCTGAAAAATATACATTCTTTAATTCACTTGTATGGCCTGTGCTTTTCAATCAGGGGACCACACAAAGACTACCTCAATGGAAGCCAAAGAAAAAATAAGCATGAAGGAAGCCATGGGCTCCTTGGCAACAATTGCCTCAGCCCCTCCACTTCTACGTGTATCTCTCACCACCCCTTCTTTAAGATAGTTTCACCTCTACTTCTTCCCACTTGGCCCAAATACCATGTGCACTCAGCCCCAGACTCATCCTGCCCCTGGAACCTTTAGGTCACTGACCTGCCTGTGCAGATTCTTATACCCTAGCACTCTACCCAGGTGGTGCCCTGGTTTCTCAGAACAGTTTCTCTCAATGTAATAGAAATTTTGTTCAGATATTTTGCTGGTGACACAAAAGATGCTCATATTTTGGAATGGATTTTCTTGTCTCCCTTAATTCTTACCATTAGAATTGTAACATTTTCTGAATAATCTAAGCATCACCTATACCTTGGTAGCTACAGATGTTGGTATGACAGGTTTCTTCCTTGCTTAGAGATTTTCCTTCTAATATCACTTTTCTAAGCTCAGGAAACTTTGACATTCTTTTTTATTCTTCAAAGGATTAGAAAAATTCTGGATGAGGTTTAGTGAAACAAATCATTGCTGCTTTAGGTAAGTACGATTTAGTTTGCAAGGACACTCACCTGGGCACACTAGATCACAAAATGGGGGGCACTTTACATCATATGTTTATGAAGGGGTGAGATGTACAGATGTATGATATGCCATGGTCTGAGGTAAGGTTAGTTTTATTTCAAAATGTCAGTGCTCTTGATGATAACAGCCATACTCTCTCCATGCTCCCTGAAGCCTCCTTGGCACTCTGTCCATAGATCATGAAGAAGCGAGACATGGATGGCGTCTACACCAGGGCATTTCTTGCCCTGAATCTCCACTGTCGGTCCGGCTAATGTGGGTGGATAGGATGTTCAGCCATCTGTATCTTGGCCCCTTTCCCCCACAGAATTGGAAAAAAGCATCATCATCATATTTTTACTTAATACTGACCAAGACATGAGGGGAAATTGAAATTCTGTGAAGGCAATTTTGACCTTTGAAGTTAAAGAATCACCATCAGAAGCAAGCAATACAGAACACAAAGAATGACTCGACATCATCAGAACTAGGAAGGAAGGTATGTTTTGGTGGTCACTATGCACTTTCCTCATGGAAATCTTCCCATAGCCTGATTCCAGTTGATTCAATCTATGCCTAATTCCTCCTGACCATTTATAATCAACACTATGACCCACATGATTCACTTGGATAAATGAATTTTTTGGTTTTACATACTCTTGACTTGTATTTATCGCCTCTCTTTACAGGAGCAACATAATGTTGATTTAAGATAAAATGTAGGCTCCAATACAAAATCACTGGAAATGCAATGAATTAAAAAATCTCATTTTACTTGGGAAGGGTGTTGCATTATAGTGTTTTCCAGAAGAACTTCCTGTAATCTTGGAAGCATGTGTGTGTGTGTGTGTGTGTGTGTATCTAGTGAAGCGAAAGTGTTAGTCACTCAGTCATGTCCGACTCTTAGTGACTGCATGGGCTGTAGCCCACCAGGCTTCTTCATCCATGGGATTTCCCAGGTAAGAATACTGGAGTTGCCATTTCCTTCTCAGGGGATTGTCCCAACCCAGGAATCGAACCCAGTTTTCTTGCATTGCAGGCAGATTCTTTACTGTCTGAGCTACCAGGGAAGCACCTGGAATGTTGCTAGTATGACTGAGAAACTAAATTTTAAAATTTTATTTATTTCTACCTAATTCAAATTTCAATAGTCAGATGTGGTGAGTGGCTAACCTACTGGACAGTGCCATTTTAGAAAGATGGATATTCGGCTTAGGCACCTCCTACTAGGCAAAACCATCCTTGGAGCACAAAACTGAAACCAAGTAGAAATAACCTGAGATCATTTTTCTCATCAGTAGCCCATTTGCCACAGACTGAAGGGGTGATGTTCAAAGCAGCTGTGATGGTGTACAAAGAGTTCTTGCATAGATCTTCCAATCCACAACCAACAGAAAGGAGACCACATGGAAAGGAGTTAGTATCATTATGATAAAAACATTAACTGACACAGAAACAGCAAAAATATGAACACTAGTGCACCCGACTAGATCAGTGTGTGCCTGATACGATAGACAGCACTGTAAGAGTGACACACGCCTCCTCCTCCCCAAGATAGGACTTCATCGGCAGTGTGCCATGGTACAACAAAGCCAGTCCCACACCTTCCAGCTCCTCCACACCACACTTGAAGGACTCATGCTTCTCACACTATGCTGCCACCACGTGGTGTATTTCTCTGCCAGCGAAGGAGAAATAGGACATTCTATTGCCCACCCCATCAGTCAAAAATGGTGGGTATAAGGAATAAATGCTGTGTTTCTTTCTACTTGTATCATTACCATTCAATATAAGTCTAAAAGCTATTTGCAAATAGGAAGTTGGGAAGATCAGGAAACAGTGTAGCATATATAATAGGTAATGTCAACATCCTGTATAGGAGAGGGAATAAGGAGAAACAACACTCAGGTTACATGGTTGCACGACCTTGGCTGTCTCTATAATGTCCTTAGGGGAAGGGAACAATGCGAAGATTAATGTTGCCATTTGTCATTTTATAGCCATAAGCCTGAACACATGAAGGCCTTATTCATCATGCACAGAGAGTAGGCCCCTGAAATATACAAGGTATATTTCAAACAGGAAGGTCTTTGCCTACATTGCTGAACTACTGTGGGCTGCTGAGTTATCACCAAAACATTTGAGGTCTGTATGTGGCAAAGGAAAGCAGAGGCAGGGGTGGGGAGGTGGGGTTGGGGAGGTGGGGGGCAGTGCGTTGAACAACGGCCATTGTGTTTATGATGCTAAGGACAGTGTGGACACCTAGAAAAGATGAGTACTTATTTGGTCACCTCACACTGCCCACCACCATGGCAGGTACAGGAAGTCTGCCCTCCCTGATCAGTGCCTCAGAATCTCCATTCGCTTCTCTCTTCAAACCACTAGTAAAACAGAGAAACAGCTGCAGAAAATTGGAAGCAATAGACGGGCCTTCTCTCAGCTAATAGAGCATAAGCATGAAATAAACTGATTGATTTCCTGAATGTATTAACAGAACACCTCAGGTTTCCTCTCCTGTGTCCCTGAATTTTAACAAAGGCTGGAAGGCAGCTCTGCTGACCATGTTTCTGAACCCTGGATGCATGCTATAATAGTCTACTTTAA
Organism: Ovis canadensis; assembly: GCF_042477335.2. Lineage (NCBI taxonomy): Eukaryota > Metazoa > Chordata > Mammalia > Artiodactyla > Bovidae > Ovis > Ovis canadensis. The sequence goes on along the minus strand of NC_091248.1, from coordinate 75,179,217 downwards.
AAAATACCAGTGCCACTGGAAACAGATGAGTGGTCTACAGGGCGTGGGGGAAGAGGCTGACTGAAAGTGGCCCATCGATTTTTAGGGTGATGCGAGTAATCAGTGTGTTCACTGTGGCACTGGTTGCATGACTGTATGTATATCAAAACTCACCGACCTGTGCACAAAGAAAGAAGAACTTTACCAAATGTAAATTATGTCTCCATAAACTTACCCGCAAAAAGCTACTGATGTTTGGGCCTAACCCAGATAAATGAAATCAAGCCATCAAAAGCATGAGTCAGGACATTATTGAGAAGCTTCCTAGTGATGGTTCTCACATGCAACCAGGACTAAGACCAATGCAAGTCTAGAATTTGTGGCCACAGGGGAGTCACATGAAAAAGGGGCTGGGCCAAAGACCAGCGGTGTGGCTGGCTCTAGAGAAAGATTCAGGTTCTCAGTTTTGAGTTTGTGAACTACATATTTCTGCCTCTTGATTATAGGAATGGCATCCCCATTATCCAATGAGGGACTAGGAACAGTCACTCTCTTGTATACTCATCAGACTCAAGGGCTGGTGGTGATGCATGGGATGCTTGTAAGGGAAAGTGCTACAATCCACTCATTCTGTTGAACAAAGACTTAAACAGCTGCTTGTTTGTTTGGTTTTGATTGTTTCTTTTTTTGGTGATATAGCAGATAGGCTCTTTTGGGGCAAATGTGAAAATCCTCCATGAGGTGTGGTTTGGGAAGAGCTCTGTCCCAGCAACCTTACTACTTCTCTCTAACCTCTCTGAAGATGAGTGTCCTTACCATTAAACAAGGACAAAGATTTCAATGGCCACTGCTCTCCCTCAGATCACCTGGGACGCTCAGAACAGCCAACCTGCAAGAAAGTGATCTATCAACTGTATCCCATTAAAATAGCTGGCGTGAATTGCACATTTACTGTGCTAAGCATTTTCACATCATTATATACTCATCCTGAAGTATCATAGGTAAGACTATTAACTGTCTTCAGTTAAGAATAAGGATGTTGGGACTTCCCTGGAGGTCCAGTGGTTAAGACTTTGCATTTCCAATGCAGGGGTCAAGGGTTCAGTCCCTGGTTGGGGAACTAAAAGATCCCACATGCTGCATGGTAGGGTCAAAGGGGGAAAAATGAGAATGTTATGGCTTTGCCACCATCTCCACCATGCCAATAGTACATTCCACATTACCTTTTTACTCTTCCTGAACATCCCTCTTGTTTGATGTGGTGATCACTTCCCCCCTTCCTCTTGGCTTTTTGGACAACTGATTGCCTGCTTACTGGTTCCTCCTCCCATTCTTAACCTCCAGGCCTAGTGCTCAGTCCTGCACATCTAGGCTTCTCTAGCTGTCCTCACTCCCTGGGTGATGCAGACTCATCCAGTCTCTGGGCGCTGAGCCCTCTCCCTGCAGCCAGACGCGTATTTTCACTGCATAGCTGTCAGCACCATTCAGGTATCTCACAGATACCTCAGAAAGACAGCCAAGCCTGGGTTCCTGCTTTCCATCCTCACGCTCTCCCCACCCCCAGTCTTCCCTTCTGTAGTAAATGACCAAAGACCTGGAGGCATCTTTGGCTCCTGTTCTCTCAAACCCACATCCAATACACAAGCAAATCCTGCTGGCTCTTTCCTGAAAATAAATTCAGAAGCTGACTACTGGTCACCATCTCCACCACTATGCGGTTTAGCCTCGTCACTAACTGCCTCATATGGCCCCCTAACTAGACATCCTGTTCCACTCTTGCTACAATCTCTTTTCCACAAAGAATCCAGAGGGATCCTTTTATAATGTAAATAAAATTAGCAATACAGAAGGGAATAGAATGAAAACTCCACAAGACAGGCCTCTGCCTCTTCTGTTCATTCTGTACCCCTAGTGTCAACATAGGCTGGCTGGCACTTTTGTGAATATTGGTTGAGAGGATGAATGAGTTTGCAGTGGCTTCATGTTCTGCAGCCGGTCACAGTGCTGACCCAGGATCTAGCACGCTCCGTGACTTTCTTCTGCAGGCTGTATGGTCTCTTGGTGGAATAGTAAGTCACAACTATTGAGCTGCTTGATTACTTCTAGCTTTACTTCTACACACTACATAGAAAGGTTCTAGAAAAGCTACTGTGAGATCAGCAGAGCCTAGAGTTAGATGCTGAGTTTCACTACTATGTCCTTCAATACATGTACATTGTTGTTATCCTCATCATAGGTGTCTCTACTCTTACCATTGTGCTGAATTCAACAGCTACTAAAACCACTAAAAGAAGAATTCTTTTGTCCACACTATCTTCTGGGTCTTCAGTCTGAGATTACTGTAGAATTTCAAATAATCCTCAGCTATTTAGAGGTTTAGACACATTCTGAGTCAGAGTTTGAAGCCTTCAAAATAGTCTATAGTACCAAAATGGTTAGGAATGTGTGTAAAATCAAAATAAATAAGTATGAATTATAAAAGTAATACTGGAAGTGGTGTGCATGAATGTAGTTGGCACTCTGTTATTTACTACAACTGTTTCAGACTATTTTTTAAATTCCCATGCTAGTTTCTGCCTGTGTTTTGCTCAAACAAAGTGGCTACACAGCTGGGCTCTAGGTGGAGGTAATCTAGAGCTAGAGTCTCCCAGTACGAGGCTATGAATGCTTTACTAGGATGATCAATAGAGACCCTTAGAAAGAGTAATTAGTTTAACACAGAGACACACTATAAGCTAGGACTGACTCTGAGCCACCTAGAGTATAAATCCATGATTAAATATAAAGTGTGTTCTGGGTAGGCTTGTGGAACAGAAATGGAACATTAGTTAAAAACCAAGGAAATCTGAAAGTATGGACTTCAGTTAATATTACTATTATTGATGGAAACAAATGTAATATTCCAGTGTAAGATGCTAATAATGGCAAAAACTGGGTAGTGGGTATGTGTAAATTTTTTATATTATATTTGCAATTTTCTGTAAATCTAAACTTTACTAAAAAATCAATTTCATTAAAAATATTTAGTGGCACAAGAAGGTAAGATTTTGCATTGTCTGCTTACTGCCCCCAAACTTATACCATTATTATAAAATTTTCTTTATTTGGACAAGACAGTACATATATTTTTTTCAAATGACAGTGGTTCAAAAGCTTTTTTTAAAAGGTCCTCTTGCTGACTGCTTTTGCTCTGCAGCAATTTGCCTGCCCTTTATTCTCTATTAAATCTTAAAAATACCACTTATTTGCAAGAAGGAAGAATTATTTATATATTCATGCACTGCCTCATTCTACAAAGGAATCAAGGAAAGGAAAAAGAGTTAAATAAAGTCTTTCTTTTTCTAGAGTCCCTAAAATAACCTACAAGACAGTCTATATTTCCATGATAAAAAAGTATATTTTATGCAATAATTCAGAGTTAACAAAGTATTTCCCCACAGATTAGCATACATTAGGTAACCACTGTGAGGCTGAGAATTATCTCTTCTTTAGGGACAAGAATACTGAGGCTCTGAGAGGCAAAGTAAAACCTTCCAACCCATGCAGGGCTTTCTACTTCCTGCAGACCTCATGACCTCTCTTTCATTCAGCTGATCCTGGAGCCACTGCCATCACACCACATGCAGCCTTCAATGAATTAAATCCACAGACACATCTTGCCAAATTCTAAATCAATCCTCGCTACGTCCACCTTTGCATATACACCAGTCCCCAGCTTTCTGAATGTAAATAAGCCGAGAGCCGGCTGATCTTTCCTTGTCACCAAACACATATACTTTATCTGTCTCCTTTTAAAATTATACAGTGTGTATAACTGTCCAACAATTATACACAATTTCAACAAATTAACTCAAGGTCAGCCTTGGAAAGAGAGAAAACTGCTTTCTGTACATACATAGTCATGTTTGTTAAAAGTCAGAACCATCTCAGATGACTGGAAGAAACATCAAGTATTCTTTGCATAAGGAATCCCAAGACATTTAGCACTTACTAATGAGAAAAGAAAGGGGGCCCAGGCCTCTGCCCAGCCACCTTCTTGTTGGAGAACACAGCGCTGTGCGCATCCCACTTGGAGCTGCCTTCCGGGCTTCAGAACAGCTGAGAGAGAACCCTGGTGTGTCTGTTCTCATTAGAGCAGCAGTTTAGGTTTGATGTTTTTGACATGTCATAATCATCGAGGAATCAAATGGAGGAATGAGAATGATGAAAACAAGACAAAACAAAAAAATCAAAGCGTGAGATGAATCAAAGACTGAGGCAAACGTCTGCAGTTAACCCCGACGCTCTGAAACTCATGGAGAGATCAAGGGGAAGGTGACAATATGTACCTTGCTTGAGATTTTGACACATTGGGAAAGGAGATCTTTGAGAGATCAAGGGAGTTTCGTGAGCCAAATAACAGCTAATGTAAATTTGCTTTCTGATTTTTTAAAGAGAACCTGGGAACTCTCTTTGTGCAATTCCAGCACAAAGCACAGAGGGGTTTTCAGGATCCTTTCAGCTTGTGGAAGAGGCTGTGAAATGCTGGGAACAACTCACTAGGTGCCACTAATGAAACAAATTCTCCTTCTATGTTTACAACTCACAGATTACCATATTAAAAAATTATGACTTAGGATCAATCAAATGTTACACTTAAAAAAAAAAAAGAATCTGCACAATTTGTCAATGGTAGTTGTTGATGCTGCTTCTTCAGCTTGCAAAGGAGAAAGAGAAAGCACTGAGCCACAGAACTGAATATCTAGAGGGGCATGGCTAGGACTGGCTACCTTTCTGTCCCCAGCCTCTAGCAAAACATGTTTGTTGAATACAAATGACCTGGCCTTCCACTTTAGAGGCCAATTGAACAAAATAGCTTCTTAAATACAGAAATGGCTCATTAATCAATGTACCTGCCTGTCAAAGAATTTCCTCTCTATTTATCTGATTTTTGCTATCTTGTGTAAGCTTTGAAGCACACAACTGAGAGAGCTGGACTGACCACAAAAGAAGGTTCAATAATGGAGAAGAATGCCAGCTTGGCCCCAGTTAACCTGGGTCCATTTTAGCTTATGAGAACTTGAGGTATTCAAGGGGTTTAGAGGAGAACAAATGCACAGTGAGTGGATGCAGTTACCCAGTGTCAACTGTTCCCCATGGGATTAATATATCACTCCTCAAGGATCTTCCCCAGTAAAGAAATTCTGGCTGCACCACAGCTGCCAACTCTTCCTGGCTGGGTCATGTGACCTACTCCAGTTAAGTCTCTTAAGTATAACCATGCATGCCACCACAAATACATCTAAACTGTGCCTTAGTTCAGTTCAGTCACTCAGTTGTGTCCGACTCTTTGTGACCCCATGGACAGAAGCATGCCAGGCTTCCCTGTCCATCACCAACCCTTGGAACTTGTTCAAACTCATGTCCATTGAGTCACCGATGCCATCCAGCCATCTCATCCTCTGTCGTCCCCTTCTCCTTCTGCCTTCAATCTTTCCAAGCATCAGGGTCTTTTCCAATGAGTCAGTTCTTTGCATCAGGTGGCCAAAGTATTGGAGTTTCAGCTTCAGCATCAGTCCTTCCAATGAATATTCAGGACTGATTTCCTTTAGGATTGTCTAGTTTGTTCTTCTTGCACTCCAAGGGACTCTCAAAAGTCCTCTCCAACACCACAGTTCAAAAGCATCAGTTCTTCAGTGCTCAGCTTTCTTTATAGTCGAACTCTCAAAAACCATAGCTAAATTAAAAATAAACGTACCCTGTGCATGAGTTTGACAGACTTCCCTAAATGAAGTATTTGAAATTTAATGCTTATTTATTTATCACCAAGAGACCTTTCTGCACTCTCTTTCACAGATGGGATATGAAAGGATTTTCTTCAGTGAGCCTAATGGGTGTGATGTGGTCAGACAGGCCCACCAGGAAAGCAATCACTAGCTTGATACTCTAACATTTTTGCCTTTTGATTTACTTGCAACTGCTTTACTCATAACAATTTACAGTGATTTAATTTCCTTTTAAATTGTTTTCTCTGTCTTCAGATTGGAATGTCGACCTTTAAGATAGAGACCACCACACTTGTCTTGTTAATGGGTAAATACAAAAACACACACTGTACCACCTCGGACACAGCTGGCACATAATACATATTATTGAATGAACTTGATAAATAAATGCAGGATCTGAGTTGGGAAGAGGTGCTTCCTGAAGCCTGACCACTGCCAGAGTTGCTCTGGGGTTCCCAGGATCCTTTCCCCAAAAGGTCCCTAGATCAGCTTTCCCAAAAGGATTCTCTCTGACTGCATCACTTCTCCCTGGAAAGACCATTCTGCTGTGGAAAGGATTCAGTGGGGTGGCCTTTTTATACTTATTAATATATGGGGCATATTCAACACCCTTCATCTTTGTGCAACCAAGCTTTCCTATTCCAAAGGAAACCAGGTGGCAGAGGCAAGGAGGAGGAGCTTAAAGGTGCAGAACTGTCCAGCTTTCCTTAAAGAACTTACAAATTTTGATTGCCAACCACACACTTGCAAAAATGAATTAGCTGATTTTTGTCTCCAGATCAGCCCAGGGAAAGAGACAGGCTTATTGAGAGAAAACAATGAAATCAATTTCCTTTAATACATTTTTGGGTGAAGAAATACATCCTGAAATGAAGTGGTCTCTACAAGGGCTATTTCAGGCTTTGAACTTTCATACTGAAAACTTACTCCTACTAATATCGTCAGAACAATCATATCCTGCTATTCCCAAGGTCTAGCCTTGCTGAGGGCTTTCTCTAAGTTAAGCATTCTGGTAGATATTTTGCATACATTAGTCCAATCATCCTCATGAAACCAAAGGAGAAGGTATTTTTATCTCCATTTTAGAGACAAGAAAACTGCTATGTAGAGGTATTAGTTTGACCAGGGTCACCCAACTATTAATGGTAGAATTATGGGGATGTGAACCCAAGACATTTTATTCTGAACACCTGTTCTGTTGGAAAATAAACCTTTTCATCTGTTAAAAAATTAATACCTTTAATGAGATACAGTTTATGTACCATAAAATTCACCCACCTAATGGTGAAATTCAACATTTTTTACTGCACTTTGAGAGTTGTGTAGCTATCATCATTGTATAATGTTAGAAGATTTTCATCCCACCAAATGAAACTTCAGACCCCTTAGCAGTCAATTTCCATCCTCCTTTGTTTTTAAATCTTATTTTCCACTTTCTGTCATTCTGGCCACTGAAAACAATTTTGTTTTCTTTAATAAATTAAAAATGTTGAATCCTAGCAATCAGTTGACACTTTTCTCTCCAAATGTGGCTTTCTTTTGGGAGTGTGTCTTATCATTTTCTTTAGAACAATTGGAGAAATCAAGAGCTTAGGTCAGCAACCCTATTTGCCACATCAGATCATGGGGTTTAAAGACAACTGCCCTCTGGTCCTCCCCTTGAGGAGATGGATCCATCACAGATTTTACTTAGTAAGAAGATGTAAGGCCTTCAAGGACAGATGATACCTAGGTGTTTGGTAAGAATGAAAACTACCTCCCAGTCCTCTTTTTCAGTAGTCTTACAAGAGCCTTGAAAGAGCAGGTGGAAAGAGAGTCAACAGTTGCTGTGTCCCTACAATGATCCATAACGCCTTAGAGCAAGTCTGCTGCTGCTAAGTCACTTCAGTCGTGTCCGACTCTGTGCGACCCCATAGACGGCAGCCCACCAGGCTCCCCCGTCCCTGGGATTCTCCAGGCAAGAACACTGGAGTGGGTTGCCATTTCCTTCTCCAATGCATGAAAGTGAAAAGTGAAAGTGAAGACGCTCAGTCGTGTCCGACTCTTCGCGACCCCATGGACTGCAGCCTACCAGGCTCCTCCGCCCATGGGATTTCCCAGGCAGGAGTACTGGAGTGGGGTGCCATTGCCTTCTTTGTAGAGCAAGTCTACATGGTAGTTAACTTCTATCAATGGTTGTAGAAGCCAAGTTCAGAGGCTGACTTGAGGTATTTTTATAAGAGTCTCATCTGTGCTGTGGAAGAAAGTCAAATATTTTTTCATGGATATTTAGCTTGCTCTAAATGAGGTTAACTACCCTCCAGGGGGACACAATTTAACCACAGAAGATAGCACAAATGGAGGGCCCAGTTTACTCTAGGGGCTTTGGGCAAATGCCCTGCCGTAAATGTGGAATCTCTCATGAGAATTCTTCCTTTGACATGTTCAGCTTCCTTCCTCCTCTGGTTACTACATGCTGCTTGATCAAATATTGTTTCCTTTCAGGGTGGATATATGTAACACCAAAGTGTGTAAAAGAGCTGCAGTGCTAAAAAGCGGGAAGATGATGAGAAACAGGCCTTGTGTACTTGGCCTCCTAATCACATTGGCTAAGATATGATATAAACAGCTTTCCAAATGGACACCAGGACATCTTTACTCTGGAGATTATTCTTCTCAGGGGAAAAAAAAAACCCAAAAACTTTCAAAGAGAATTTATTCAATAAGTGGACCAACTTTTTAGTAATCTGTATAATTTTTCTAAGCCTAATAAATCTGACCTTGAATTTGACCAGATGTTAAAAAAATGGCCTAAATTTTGAATGACCATAATTTCTTTCACCTCAAAGTTCTTTATGTGAATTCTTCTTTAATCACAAAACCTTACAGGATGAACCTTGAGGATTAACTATATCATTTGTTATATTTCCTAAAATCAAGTTTCTATTTTTTCCCCTTGATTTTAGGGAGATTTTTCTCTTTCTATCCATCTCATATGTATCATAGAAAGCATTTACTAAGTGCATAATTGGGTATAGCAATGTTCTATAACTTAATAACTAGTGAAATCTGAATGAATCCTTTCCTCAAGGAATCTTACATTTAAATTCTAGCTATAAAATTTATGAATCTTAAATGGTTTGGCTTCCATGCAGGGCTTTATATTAGTTACCATTATATATCAGAGATTTTCCAACTCTTCTCTCCATTATGCTTTATGTTCCTTTTCTCCATTAGTAGTTCCTTCTCTTCTTTTTAATTTTATGTTCACAAATTTTTCTCATTCGAGCTTAATCATAGATCTCTGGGTCCATAGAGAAAAATGCTCATTTCAGACAATTTCTCTGTGTGTGGTGAGACCCCATAGGAGGACAGAAGTACCTTCCCCCTGTGTGTCCAGCTGTGTCCCTGTCTTATCTGCAGAACATGACTGTCTACTCTGCACAGCCTGAGTTTATCAGATTTCTCCTTCTGTGGTCAAGATGTTCTGTCAGTGAAGTTCCTCTAGTTGTCATGTGATGGCCTTTCCTCAAGCTTTTTCATTCTCGCAAAAACCATGGTAAAGAATTGATATCTCCAGCCGCCAGAACAGGACTTCGTATGTATAAGAGAAACAAAAACAGAAGAAAAATTCTAGTTTAATATCTAGTTTATCAGTGATGTAATCAAACCCTTAATATGCTTTGTCAGCCACATACCCATCTAACCCAATATTTGCCTCATGTCTAAGTCTACCAAGAATTAATGAATATATACCATGAGATGATTTTGTATGTTATTAGAAATATAATTAATAGGTCAAGAGAGCTCTAAGAACATCATGTTTCATCTACTGAAGCTCTCTCAAAATCTCAAATCTCTTCCATAACTTATCTATCTTAAGGAGTCAGTGGACTGGGGTCAAGGCAGGCTGGGTGCCAATCAGATTTAAGAAAGGCAGGCAAAGTCGTCAGAAAGCTTGATGTAAGGGTGTGATCTATATGGTATGGAGCCATAATCCTGAGGGATGACAACAGGCAATGGATGCAACCTGAATTGTTGCAGGGCAGAGATAAGTAAGGGGCTTCCCAGGTGGTGCAGTTGGTAAAGAATTTGCTTGCCAATGTAGAAGACACAAAAGATGTGGGCTTGATTCCTGGGTCAAGAAGATCCCCTGGAGGAAGGAATGACAATCTACTCCTGTATTCTGGCCTGGAGAATCCCATGGACAGAGGAACCTACTGTGCTATAGTTCATGGGGTTGCAGAGAGGTGGATATGACTGAGTGTCTGCAAACACACACACACACACACACACACACACACACACACACACACAGAGAGAGAAAGAGAGAGAGAAGTAAAAAGCAAACCTTAGCCTGGGGGAATGCCTGAAAGGCCCTGCCTTGATTCAGCACCACAGAGAGCACCAAACCACATGCCCTGCTTACAGAGATTCTCTGCGTGTACCAGTTAGTTGCTCAGTTGTGTCCAACTCTTTGCAACCCCATGGACTGCAGCCCTTCAGGCTCCTCTGTCTATGGAATTTTCCAGACAAGAATACTGGAGTGGTTGCTATTTCCTTCCCAACCCAGGGATTGAACCCAGGTCTCCTTTATTGCAGGCAGCTTCTTAACCATCTGAGCCACCAGGGAGGCCCTTGAGGTCCTCTAATGATGACAAACTAGTCTCCTCCACAGAGAAAACCTGGAACCAGCACCTGTGGTTTATAAGATGTTCAGCAAGTGTCTTGGGATGAGTGTCATGTAGAAATAATCAAGTTCTCATTTTTTTTTTCTATCCTTGGAAGTAGGTTTGTTAGAATATTCCTATAAAAATCTGCATTTCCAGACACGGGGAGAATTCATTTTTAAAAATTTCATAACTAACAACAACTATGAAAGACTGTCATGTAATTTTGGTTCAAACATGATGAGCAATACCTCAAGACTTTGCAGTACATATTCATTTGTTTTAACAAAATCAAACAATAGACAAAATCTGTGGTTTAATTTCCTAAAACTCTACATACATTGGTCCTAGCTTACCTCTAGAATTACATGTGGTAAATCAGACATTTTTTCACTTGGCAATCTTTGAAACAGTTGAAGAAAGTTCTTATTTCTCCTCTTAGCTTTTTCTACAAAAGGCTAATCATATCCCATTTCTTCAACTGTTACTTACAGACATCATTACTTTCTTCAATATATGCTTATTTGCCAAGCACAGTCTTAAAATAGGTGTCCCAGAATAATCCCTAGTATTGCAGGAATTGTCTGAGGCAAGTGTATCTATCATCAGACTATTAACTCTTCTTGGATTTGGAAATTATTTTGGTGAGTACAGCTTGAGACTGCACTGGTTTTACTTAACAATCATTTACTAAGGGCTTAACTGACAATGTCATCAAGTAAAATGCTCAGGTTCTTCACCCAGAAAGATTGATCGAAGTCATTTCTCTGGTTTTAAAATTGTGGAACTGATTTTTTTAAATTGAAATGCAGAATTTTGTCAAAGGTAGTTTTGATATTTATCCCACTGTTTCAGCCTACTAGGACATAGAAAAGTCTTTAATTTTGAAAAGCTCCTCTTGATTTGGATATTCTGAAAAGTCTGATAAGTATAGTTTGCATTCCTTTATTCAGACTATGGATTCAATTTCTTAAAAAGATATAGCCAAAGACAGACCCATGTACCCTCCAAGAAAATGATTCTAAGAAATTCTTAAAACATTCCTTCTCTTAGACACTAGATACACTATATTTAAAAGCACCTGTCTAATTTATCATATCAATACTTAGGACAGAAAAGAAAGTGATTTTTGGTAAAACTGAATTAGGGAACCCAAATGACTCCAAGTATTTGCTACTTTCTCTTATGAAAACCAAAACCTAGGCTTTTTCAATAATCCATTTAAAATTTTTGTCAGTGGTAATAGTTTCCAGAATCCACTTTTAAAGATAATGAAAGTGATAACTTTCACCCCCAGTCCCTTAGCATACACTGATTAACTGCCTGCCACAAAGACATAAGAAATGGGTTCTATTTTCAAAGATATGGGAAGAATGGGGAATAGGTTATGTGCACCATTACATTGGTGTTAGTAACAAAAGGCAAAATGTGCTAATATTTTATTAAATACTTTAAGAAATCATAAGAGAGTATGTGAAATAGAAAATTTTTAGTATTTTATATAATCTCAATTCAAGTTATATTTAAGAATTTATGTTTATTCAAATTATACTCAGCATACCCGGGGGATTTGTATAAGATATAGTATATAATTAATCCATATTATATAGGGATCTTCCCTGTAGCTCAGACGGTAAAAAATCTGCCCGCAATGAAGGAGACTGGGGTTCGATCCCTATCCTCTGGAGAAGGGGATGGCAACCCACTCCAGTATTCTTGCCTGGAGAATCCCATGGACAGAGGAGCCTGGTGGGCTACAGTCCATGGGGTCACAGTCAGACAGCACTGAGTGACTAACACTATACCACTATACTATATATTATGTAATATTTTACAGAATCATTGGATTTCAAAACTGGCAATAATGTTACCCTCCCCTTGCAAACAGCATGCATGCCTGTAGTAATTTGGAGGAAGGCACCACTATGTAGCAATCTTTAATTTTTGGCACCTCTCCAATCTTCATTGAAAATCTGCTTTAAAATTTTCAATTTTCATTGCCTGTAAATGTGAAATAGACAAGCTTCTTTGGTTCAAACATCTTTCCAACTGTTCATGCACATATTAGCATATGTATTGCATTTCTTGTCCTAGCAATAATGCTACTGCTTATAAACAATGGAGTTAGGCATATTCCATTACCCAGGGAACAGATTTCTAAGGAGCTTATCATTTAGCTTCCCCAAGATACCCATGTCTCCCTGTCAGCCATGTCACAAGCAGTTGCGGCTCATCCTGAAATGTAAACAGTGAACATTAAAATGAATATGAGAAAAGTGGCTTCTGTGGCCAGTGAATAAATAGAGAAAATGATAAGAAGCAAAGAGCTGGAGTGTCTATAAAATAACTTGTCCAAACTAGAAGCAGGAAAGTATATTGCATAAACACAAGTTTTAAAGATTTAGGTGAACTCCTTCTTGACCACTTACTAGGAATGGGAATTTAGGCAATTTGAATCCCTCTCAGAACCTTGTCTCCTTCGTCTTTTAACAACTGATGCTACAGCAGAAGCCAAAGACCCATGAGTCCACACAGGTATGTGTGCCAGCCTAAAATCAAAGCTTTAGCACTCAAGATACCAACCCACCCCCTGCAGACTCACAGCCCAGCAATTCTTCCCAGAACTAACAAATCATGGTCTCCACCATCCATTTGCAGGATCTGCTCCAACCAGCCTGTGAGTCAGTGTTCAACACAGTGTTAGCTCCAGTCCTCCCGCAGGTGAAAAGTCTTATTAGGTCTGTCTCCTGAGATTTTGAGGGTAAGAAATTGTTTGGGGAATGTACTTGCTCACCACATCTGTAATAAGTCCTATAGTCTCAGGTCTTGCTGTGCCCACAGATGCATTACTGTGTACAACTAAGCTGAGCCCAATTCTAAAGGGCACCAGAACCACCCGGGCCATGTGAATGGTGCCCCCTACAGCTGGGTAGTACCCAACTATACACAGTGGGCTGCCACAGTCTTTCTAAGGCGGATGCCTGCTCATGGTCTAGGCTGAAAGAGCAACCTTAGATTTCCATATTTCATTCTGTACAATCCAGTAAGATTTAGCATTGATCTTAATAGTAATCAGCAACCAACCAATCACAAAATATTCAGTAACCATTAGTGCTTCGAGAGGAACAGAAGAAATGCAAAAGTACAATCCTACCTGGAAAGAAGTTATAATACTCTTGTCTCTCTCAATAATAATTCAAGAAGAGTTTAGTTGGGGTAAAATTTGTGGAGTAGTTTTTATACTTTGGAGGAAAGGTGATTTATAAACACAAGCTATTTTATTGACTATAGATCCCGAGCTGGTTCTTTTTATGAGGTCAGTGTATCCTTGAGGAAAGAAATGCAGTGATTAAAAAGCAACAACAGTTGCAGTTTCTTCTAAGTGACTTTCTTGACAGGAGCACTAGGTAGGGTCTGCTTTTCACACATGAGTTCACAACGAGATAACTAATTCTGGGAGCACCATCCTTCAGAACTCCTACTGCACACACTGTGATTAGACCAAGAACAGCTCCCATGGAAAAGCTGAAACCCAACTGTGATCTGTTAGATGGGGGTGTGCTGCCTGTTAAAAAACAAAATAGGATCTCCCTACCACAAAATAGGTCTAGATAATCTGTCAATTTTTAAATACAAAAGGTTCCTCTGTGTCCAAAGGGATCCCGCCCTGGTGCCTTATGATCCAGGCTAAACCAGGTAGTCAAATGCTTACTCAGAGAGAACCAGACAAGAATACTGGAGTGGGTTGCTGTTTTCTCCTCCAGGGAATCAGCGAGAGCCAAGCACCATTTACCAGAGCATGATGCCACCTTGTCTTCAGATAATCTCAATATAGGAAACCCTGGGGTGGCTTGCCAGGCCAGGCCAGCTTCTGGATACTGAATGTGGTATACAGATCCCCCTGGAAAACCAAGAGGCCCTCATTTCACAGGGGCAATATTCCTATCTGAGAATATTTGGTGGAAGGATTCGACAAAGACTGTGAGCCATTAGAAAGTCCAGAGTTGTGGTCTAATTTCACACACAGCCTATAAGGATTTTTCAGAGATTTCTGAAACCCATGGTAATTTTCTTCCTTTCTACTACTCCCAATAAAGGACAAAGGGGAAGTGTGGGGAGAGGCCTGTGTCATCAGGCATTATGCTGCTATCCATGGGCATCTATCAGTTTGAGATGTCCTGTCCAGGCCACCAGGGGTCTCTGTAGGTGAGAGTCTCCAATAAGAACTGGATGCTGGAATCTTTTCCAAAGCCCAGTAAGCCACCCTGAGACAAGTTCCCTTACCTTTGCTCTTCTGTGTTTTCTGTATTGATGAAGTCTCTTAATGAACCCAAGTCTGGATTCTGATATGCTCAGGGAAACCACCACATCAGTTAGGGGCTTTTACAGGAAGATGTTCTATAAGACAGGGAGCCTGATGACCCACAGTCCTCTGCAGTGCTTGTTGTCATGAGTGCCTTAACATAATTTCAACAGGAATATGAACCAATGTATCAGCTTCTTGCATATAGGACATCATAAAAATCGGATGTATCAATAGTAACAGTAGTAGTAGCAGTAGTAGCAGATATTTCATGGCCTATTAATTAGCTGCTATATTTTCCTCTTTCGTTGTATGGCAGAAGCCATTTCTGTGTTTCATTGCTTTACAGTACAGCCATCAATAGTATCTCACAGAGCCAAAGAATGATTCAGTACTATGTTAGTCATTAAGAATTATTCTAACTGGCAAGGAGATTAAGCTTTTAACTCCCACTTAAGGAAATATGGCTTTGAAGTCATGTGAAGGAGGCCCTAGATAGGACAGCTTAATTCTAGGCAGGTTTCTTTTTTCCTTTATTATCCTTTGCCTCCCTCAAATTTCCTGCATGAGGCCTCATTCCACCAGAGCAATAATGATAGCAATGCCTTCCATTTTCCTATTAGTTTCCAATGGCTCCAAATTACCAGTCTGAGTTGGAAATGGAGAAAAAGCAAATTAATGATGAATAGATGACTTACCTAAGGGCAGGCATGGACTGTATCTTGATTATCTGTTGGCATGTTAGTTTTGACAACAGTCACTTTTAGAAGTTTCCATATTATCATTGCAGGAAGAAGTTGGCAATGAGGAGAGTTATGTACAAGGAAAGACATATATTGAGCACCTTCTATGAATTAGGCCCTTTGTTAGGGACTTTCATATCTGTGACCTCTTTTGATCACAACACAGCTATGAGATGAGACATCACTGTTGTTGTTCAGTTGCTAAGTCATGTCTGACTCTTTGTGACCTCATGGACCGTGGCATGCCAGGCTCCTCTGTCCTCCACTATCTCCCACAGTTTGATTAAATTCATGTCCATTGAGTCGGTGATGCTATCTAACTATCTCATCCTCTGCCACCCCCTTATCCAGGTCTTTAAAAGCTGGTGCAGCAGGACTTATGAAAGTACTCATCTGAGGTCACAGAATCAGCAAGAAGCAAAGCAGGGATTTAATCATCTAACTGAAACTTTGGCGCTGAGAAAGCAACAGGAATGTTTTTAATCGGGCATAGTCCCTTTCCCTTTGTCTGGTTAGAAATGGGCCCATAAAATTCTATAACAATCAACCAAAACTTAAAAACTTAGGTCAACAATTATTTTATGCTTTACAGCTGACATAATGTTAGACCATTATCTTTATTTAAAGTATAACTATACCAAGTAAATTAATTTGTCAAAAATGTGGGTTAATATCCCAAGTTCTAGCCCAATATGGTGATGGGCTGGGGACAGGGAGGAACAGAACAGGAGGAGCAGGGAACTCAGACACAGGTTTCTGACCTCCAAGGCTACTCAGACTAAGTCTGATTTCCTAGAGCATATCTGAATGACCATTTTGATCCATGACAGGTTCTGACCTCCAAAATTTGCTTACTGTTTTATATTTGCTATTGGGAAGTAGACACCTGGCATAATATCAGTTGTGTTTTAGGAAAAAAATGTTTCACCCCCAGTTTTCACTGACTAACAGAACAGAGAACCAAAAAATAGTTGGAATAATGGTGATAAGAGGATCGTTTGGTATGGAAATCAAGTAAAATAAGGGTTTTAAGGAAGACGGGATTAGAGGACTTCTCCGGTGGCCCAGTGGTAAAGAATCCACCTGCCAATACAGAAGACACAGATTTGATTCCTGATCAGGGAAGATCCCACATGCCGTGGGGCAACTAAGGCCGTGGGGCGACTGAGCCCCTGCGCCACAGCTGCTGAAGCCCGTGCAGCAAAAGAAGCCGCTGTCCCGAGAAGCCTGAGCCCTGCAGCCAGGGAGCAGCCCCCACATGCGTGGCCACTAGAGGAACTAGCCCTTGCAGCAATGAGGACCAAGAGCAGCCAAAAATAAAGTAAAACATAGACAAAATTTAAAAATAATTTTAAAAATGTCCATGCCTGGGCTCACACCCAGGGGCTCAAAAAAACAAACACACACACACACACACACAAAAGAGAAGAGATTAGAAAGGAACAGATTTAAATGGTAATAAAGATCTTAATCTACCACTCACTATTGACTACCACGAGAGATTTACAGAGATGGCCTCCTTTCTAAGCACTAGATACAGTCAGCATTTACAGATGGAAAAATATATGTTCTAAAGAGAAACCCTCTTTCTTTCCTCATACAGTAAACCTAAAAAACAGTCAAAGAAAGTGAGTCGGGTTGCCCACAATCCACTCTCATGGTGGAAGTACCTACTGGCCCACCCCTTCCTGCCTCCACCCTCCTTCTCCCCTTTCCTCTCTGCTTCCCTCTCGGCCTCTTTCCTCCCTCCCTAAGTTCCATCCTTCTTTCCTTCCACAGTGCTTTCTTGCCACCATCTACAGAACAGATATCAAGTTGGACTCAAGAACAGAGTGATAAAGCAGACAGTGGTCTTCAAGAACTCGTGTCAATAAATAAAGTCATTTAGCAGTGGGGTGACTTGAGGCAGTATTGTCTGGTGCATTTTACTATAAGAATGGATTATGTTAAAATTAAAAAAAACAAATAAAAAGAAAGTATGTTTGAATCAGTACAATAAAAGAAATAAATACTCATGGGACTTTGTGACTCAAGCATTTAATTGATTACCAACCTTAAGAGTTTCCACATTCTAATATTTTTCAATCAGGCTTTTATTCTTTTAACCCCTAATATCATCCCAAGTATCAGCTTCATCATCTAAAAATTGAAAATCACACTGAAAGACAACTCATGACTTTGGACAGAAATAAACTCTGCCCAGGTTATATTTTATTCTATGGAAAGTGTTCAGCATTCAACCTGCAGCATCCTAGTTGACATAGCAGCATCCTGTAATTACCTCTAAAGGCCATTTGATTTGATAATATATTCACCACCATGTATAATTTACATAATGTTTTACAATTATCCATTAATATGCAAATGTTAGGCTAAAGATTATGTGGCCTAGAAATGCAATGCAAGTACTTCCCTGATAGTCACACTCTGTGTGCATATAGATATCTAACCCAAGAGGCCCTTCAGTTTTAGCAAAGAAATGATTCATGCTGGTGGAAATGAAAGGTGAATGAACAAAAGTTATCACCATACACAAAGCCATGTGACATTCAATCAACAGTTGTTCAGTTTGGGGCACAAGGTTGGGCACCCAGAGTATGGGGATGAACAATATTTTTCTCTCTTTCAGCAAGGGCCTCTGCGATGCTAGAAAGCCTATCAAAAGTAGCACCAACCAAAGGCAGGAGGTAAAGGTCAGACACAGGCATCCTTGGACTTGTAATTACCATGAAAATAACTGGCCGGGTGAACACTGCGACACACTAATCAGATAAACTAGTCTGAAAATCAATCCTCTTCTCCTTTGCCCAAGAGTAATCCATCTAAAAGGATAAGGAAATGAAAGTGGGAAAAGGAAGACATACGTATATCACTATAGCATCACTGTTGATGTGTTAAATGTACTAACACAAGGAAATTCAGTTATGTTCCCATAGCAACTGCAGCTCGCCTCTTGGACCTGGTAAATTAAGTTATGGAAATTAATCCTATTTAGAGCACAAGGAAACACTGCCCCTAAGCAAGGGAAACCACAGTTAGGTTGATCTTCATATTAACCAAGTAGCCAACACTCCTCGAGAGGAAGACCGGGAGGAAAGACTCGCATTAGGAACTCATTATGGGCTGTTGCTCAGGGAAAACACTTGCGTTAGCAACTCATTAAAGGCTATTGTTCGAAGCTATGGTTTTTCCAGTAGCCATGTACGGATGTGAGAGTTGGATTATAAAGAAGGCTGAGAGCTGAAGAATTAATGCTTTTGAATTGTGGTGCTGGGGAGGACTCTTGAGAGTTCCTTGGACTGCAAGGAGATCAAACCAGTTGATACTAAAGGAAATCAACCCTGAAAATTCATTGGAAGGACTGATGCTGAAAGCTGAAGCTCCAGCACTTTGGCCACCTGATGCAAAGAGCTGACTCACTGGAAAAGACCCTGATGCTGGGAAAGATTGAGGGCAGGAGGAGAAGGGGGTAACAGAGGATGAGATGGTTGGATGGCATTACCAACTCAATGGACAGGAGTTTGAGCAGACTCTGGGGGATAGTGAAGGACAAGGAAGCCTGGCAAGCTGCAGTTCATGGAGTTACAAAGAACTGGACATGACTTAGCAACTGAACAACAGAGTAATAGAAATGTTTTCTTCCACCATCACCACTTGACTAGCTGGGGAAGGTACAGTGCATGTGGGCCCAGAGACATCAAAGAGAATGAACAGACACCTTTGCCCTGAACGCTAGGCAATTTTATGTCATCCACTCAGTAAGAGAAGGATCCCACAAAATGCACACTGTAACATACTATTTATTTGTGAATGCCAATTCCCTTTAGGTTTGATTAGAGTCCAAGAGAGAAAAGAAGGTCTGGATCTGAAACTCGTGTGAAAGGCAGAGTTTTAAATCTTATGTGATTGTCAGTTCACATGATGTTCACCCTTGAACAAAGTCTGATTGCAATATCTGAGGGGAGCTGAAGACTGCATTTTAAATCAATAAGTAGCTTTTAGGGAATATCGAAACCATGACTAATATTAATCCAATTAGGATTTCTTTATTATGCCAGCACTCATTTTCAGGTTCAATAAGGAATCTAAATCCTTAGAAAAGTTGCTAATAAAAGATTCCAAACTTAGTACTGAACAAAGTTTAAAATATTTTTAGACATGCTTGTGCTTTCTCTCTCTGATGAATAGAACAAACCTGCACGGTAAGTGAATTGCAAAACTGTCAGCCAATGCCAGCAATATCCAAAAGTTACACATGCAAAGAGGTCAAATGACAAGTTATTTAGTAATACATATTCCAGAACCAAGCTCATAAGTCTTTCTCTTCACCAGGATGTCTGCCTTCATCCTGGACTCCTTTCAGGTCCACATATATGACCCTTGGCTTCTGTGCTTTCTGGTTCTGCCCCTCCTGTTCCTGCCTCTCTTTTGCATGGTCCTCCTCTTCCTTTGAAGTGAAGGGAAAGTGTTAGTCACTCAGTTGTATCTGACTTTTTGTGACCCCCATGGACTACAGTTCACCAGGCTCCATGGGATTTTCCAAGATTCCCTTCTCCACGGGATTTTTGAGACCCAAGGATCGAACCCAGGTCTCCTGCATTGCAGGCAGATTCCTTACTGTCTGAGCCATCAGGGAAGCTTTCCTCTTCTTCTACGTGGTCCCTAAAGGAAGGTTTCCTGCAGGTTTATCTCCTAGACCTACACTAGTCACTCTCCAAATTCCCTCCAGGCAATCTTCCCAATACCATGACTTTACCACCAACTCACAGGGCAATGACTCCCAAGTTAGTATCTCTAGCACAGGCTTTCCTCCTGTGTTCTATGATCTGAATATGTATCTATCTGGACAGTGAAAGCACTCCTAGAAGACTGGAGGAACAAACCAAGAACTGGAACACTGCCTACCTTGAACAGCAGTCAGGCCATCTGGGAAGAAGGGACAATAAACCATGTAAGACACTGAAGGAAGGTCTGGAGCCAGACTTCCAGGGCGCTGTTCACAGTTTTGCAGTTACCATTGGGAGTGGCATGTCCATTAATGGAAATGTTTATGCACTTATGCTTGAGCTTTGGAATCTAGTATTTAGCAGTTTGAGAACAATGGCAAAAACTAGGCAAAATGGACTCTTCCTCGGCACAACGTGACTCTGGGGTCATTCTCTGATAAGGCTGTGATTTCGGGTCAGTGGATTTTAATGCCTCACATACTGATACTGAGAAAACTGGACTCAAGGGCTCATGCCAATTTTAGGGTAGAGCAAAATTAATAATAACAATTAAGGAACTGGAGAGCAATGTATTTGAGATTTGTTTCCAATACTTGAAAATCCACTTGCATTAGCCAGTTAGGAAAAACTAGGAGGGTACAATCACCTGCAGGAAGAATTACAACTGATTGGACAGAGATGCCAATAAAAAGGACTTGGGAATAAATTCTCTATCTGAGCAATATTCAGGACAGAAAAATTCTGCACAAGCTGTATTGATGAAGCAAACTTTGTCAGAATTTAAAAAGGATTCCATAAAAAGGGGATCCATGTATTCTACAGAAACTCATCCATTTGTCTTTAGATAAAGCTGTTAAATCCACAGAGGTCACTGGTCCCTGGTGGGCAGGAGACAGCCCAAACATTCATCTGCAGATACAATGTTTCAGAAGTGAACATTTTAATCAAATGATGCAAAGGTGCCCTCTCAATTGAAAAGAATGAGATTAATTTACATGATAAAGATCACCCCTAGTACATGTATGTGCTGAGCAACTTACAACTTTCAGGAGGTCTCTAGGATGTGGGGTTGCAAAGATGAGCAAGATTTCTAAACACATATGCACCAAAGATTGGCAGAAATGCAAAGAATATTAACAATGACTATTGGGATGATCTTTTATATTTTATTTTCTAACTTAAAATTTTCTAATTTCACTACTATGTTTAGGAAACTGTTTCACCACCAGAAAAAGAGCAAAGAGGTTTAAGAAAAAATAAGGAGATAATTTCAAAAATGACTTTAGATTGTTAAACTAAAACATCTTTGTTTCTAAGTTATCTCTATTAACTTTAGAATCAGAAAATGAACAAACCAAAAATAGAAACTGTTAGTCTAGAATATCTTGAAAACTCACATAAAAAAGTTCTTAAAGGGAGAATTTCTCTATTACTAACACTGTAAAGGTTTAAAAGTTTCCTAGAAATGAAGCTGATCAGTATGTTCTTATAGGCTCTCCCTGGACTAGATTAATTCACAAATCTCAAAAGAATGAGTTTGAAATGATTCTAAGCAGGTTATCCTCACCTAGAAATAAAACAGTTCACCCTCTACCTGAGGTTATGAGAATTCCAAATTCAATATGATGGACATAGCCACACCTTCTTCCATCACAGTTGACACTGTGCCCCCTCCACTAAGGCATACAAATCTTAACATTTGTTTGAGTAAAACATAAATAAGGAAATCAACCTTACAAAAGAACAAAACAGTGACAATTCAGCTAGCTCAGACATCAGCATGATACACAATATTTAAACGTATAGAACTGATGGGGTAGGGCACTAACAATGAGACACAGGAATGTTCAGGCTGGGTTTCCAAAGGAGGAGATGGTGCTGCCGACAAAAAAAAATGGGGATTCTGAGGGGTCCTAGAGAAATCCCCTTTAGAAAGTCTGGGTCCCTCAAGTAAATATTGCTCAGTAATGGTTCTGCCCCGGAGGTCATCAGATGGTTCCTCAAATTATTTGAAGACTGAAGATCCTAAATACAAAGGTGGCTGATGGAAATTAATTGTAAAATACCAGTTTGAAATTAAGTAACAATTCTGCCTCTGAATATAAAAGCGTTGATGACTTCATTTAAAAATGATTGGTGGGTCTCTTGTCCTCAAACGCCTGGTTACTCCAGTTGGAAGTCAGAACCATGACAATCCGGCAGTGGCCTCTCCCAGGACACACTACCGCTCACGTGTCTGCTATTGCAGCTGCTGCTGCTTGGGGCAGCTCCAAGTGTGGAAATGACTCCACTCCAGCTCTGCACTGCCTGGAGTGGTGAGAATGATTGCTTTTACTTTCTACTCCACCATCTGGACAGAGTCTCTGCCCTTCCTCCCCACTGGGTCCAACTAGAAAAAAATGGGGATACATATGAAAGCTTGCTTTATCCATACCTTGCAGTTCTGTTCCTAAGATGGATCTATTTAGAAGAAAAACTATCTGACAGCTATGTGTGTCAGAACTATCTGACTATCAGAAAAACTATCTCACTGCGCTCTGTGATGGGTTAGGGGAGGGGTAGGAGGGAGGTTTTAAAGGGAGGGGATATATATGTACTGTTGTTTGTTGTTTAGTCGCTAAGTCATGTCTGACTCGTTGGTGACCCCATGGACTACAGCCTGCCAGACTCCTCTGTCCATGGGATTTTTCAGGTAAGAATGCGGGAGTGGGTTTCCATTTCCCTCTTCAGGGGATCTTCCCCACCCAGAGCCTGAACCTGTGTCTCCTGCACTGGTAGGTGGATTCTTTACCACTGAGCCACCAGGTATACACGAAGCTGATTCACTTCGTTGTACAGCAGACATTAACACAACATTGTATAGAAATTATACTACAATGAATGGATAAGAAAGCTGTGGTACATATACACAATGGAGTATTACTGAGCTGTTAAAAAGAACACATTTGAATCAGTTCTGATGAGATGGATGAAACTGGAGCTGATTATACAGAGTGAAGTAAGCCAGAAAGAAAAACACCAATACAGTATACTAACACATATATATGGAATTTAGAAAGATGGCAATGATGACCCTGTATGCAAGACAGCTAAAAAGACACAGATGTGTATAGTGGACTTTGGGACTCAGAGGGAGAGGGAGAGGGTGGGATGATTTGGGAGAATGGCATTGAAACGTGTATACTATCATGTAAGAATCGAATCACCAGTCTATGTCCGATGCAGGATACAGCATGCTTGGGGCTGGTGCACGGGGATGACCCAGAGGGATGTTGTGGGGAGGGAGGTGGGAGGGGGTTCATGTTTGGGATCGCATGTACACCCGTGGTGGATACATGTCAATGTATGGCAAAACCAATACAGTACTGTAAAGTAAAATAAAGTAAAAAAAAAAAAATTTAAAGAAGAAGTATCTGTTTCTAGATCCAAACCACTTCAATCAGACTGGCAAAGAAACACCAAATTCCACTCCATTACTTCCTAGCCCCTTCATTTATAATACTGGATAAAGAGCCAGAACTGAAAGCAGAAAGATTGTGGGCTACAAGGATGAAATGAAGAAATTCCAACTCTCAACCTGTGCCTTAGTGAAGCAAAGAAATGTGAACTACTAATAGGCGCTGAAATTTCTGTCTCCCATATCATAACATTTCCCAAATTTTTAATTTATTCCATAACACGTATTTTTATGTCAATGTTTGGGAAAATTACTTCAAATGGAGCCTAGCTCCAATTTTATACCAACAGTTAATGAGAAAATTGATCTCAGACTTAGTAATTAGCTTTGCTAGAATGCTCCTACTCATTCTGTTAAAAATTATGAATTGGAAAAATTTTGAAATCTGATTATGGGTTATGTTCTATTTTGCTCCATCTCACTAGCATAGTCGAAAATTTTCTTATGTGAAGTTAGTCCGATTTCACCCTTTTTAACTTTGAGAACATGAGTTAATTTGCGCGCTCCACTCTGCATATTTATATCTAAATCCTAGATTTGCTTGGAAATGTGAATTTTATCAGTTGTCAGAGGCAACTCAACATGGGATGGTGAGATGGGGAAATAATCAAATTATATTCACACGAAACTTAAGCTGCCTCCCATCTGGCTAAACTTTAAGCTTAAAATAAATGTAATTTTCTCTTCTTCACCTCATCCGATTAGACATGGGAGACATTCACTTGGGGGGTGAGAAGATAGTAATCAAGGGAGGTAAAAGAGAAGAAGCTGAAACTGCATCATTTTAAATCCTCATTACCCTACCTTCATAGCACCATTTGAAGGCAGAAAAGACTATACTGCTTAACTCTTGTCACTCTGCAGTGCTCCCAGGGCCTTCCACCTCTTGCAGGAGTGTGATAAACAGACCTAAAGAGGATACTGTAGGCTGAGAAAAACTCATATGAAGATGCAATCTCCTTTTAGTCTTTATTTCTTTTTCATCAGTAGGAGAGGGCTTAGACCTAAAACAGGGGTTATTTATCAACTAATTAAGCTCACTAAAAATCACACCCTCTCTTGACTCCCATGGACCTCTGTGAAGTTTGTGGGCCTGTGTGTGCTTGTGTGTACTATACAAATTTGGATAGTATCTATCAATTTGGAATAATGATTAGCAAAAGGGATGGGTTCATCTTCATGTGATCATCTATAGCCCCTTGTTTTCTTGAGCATGTGTTCTGGCCATTATTGACTTCTAGAAACAGATGGTGTGATGCTTTTCAGATTGCAGGGCATGAGTTTTGCTCTGTTGTCAGGGAAAGGTTCTGGTCTATCTCATAAAACTACCATCTAAGATTAAGCAAAGTGTGGTAATCCAGTAGAGAGAAACACATGCCATCTCTCGTCTCTACTGTGACATTCCTTTTTATATGCCTAACAAAGGGTGGGGGGACACTCTCATCAAGGAATAGTTGTGTGATTCTAAAAGTTGAATAGATAAGATTGCTGAAGGCTTATGGCAATCAGGTTAGATTTAACTTCACCAGCTCCCCCCACTACCCCCTGTAATCCCCCAACCCAACTTCCTATTGGCTAAGGACTATTTATCAAAGGCAAAATCAATTGTCAAGAGAACATTCTGAGGGGAGATGGAAGTAGTCTCTATTCTGATTGAATCAGTTCAGTTCAGTTCAGTCGCTCAGTCATGTCTGACTCTTTGTGACCCCATTAACTGCAGCACGCCAGGCCTCCCTGTCCATCACCAACTCCTGGAGTTTACTCAAGCTCATGTCCATTGAGTCGGTGATGCCATCCAACCATCTCATCCTCTGTCGTCCCCTTCTCCTCCTGCCTTCAATCTTTCCCAGCATCAGGGTCTTTTCAAATGAGTCAGCTTTTCACATCAGGTGGCCAAAGTATTGGAGTTTCAGCTTTAACATCAGTCCTTCCAAAGAACACCCAGGACTGATCTCCTTTAGGATAGACTGGTTGGATCTCCTTGCAGTCCAAGGGCCTCTCAAGAGTCTTCTTCAACACCACAATTCAAAAGCATCAATTCTTCTGCACTCAGCTTTCTGTACTCTCACATCCATACACGACTACTGGAAAAACCACAGCCTTGACTAGAAGGACCTTTGTTGACAAAGTAATGTCTCTGCTTTTTAATATGCTGTCTAGGTTGGTCATAACTTTCCTTCCAAAGTATAAGCGTCTTTTAATTTCATGGCTGCAATCACCATCTGCAGTGATTTTGGAGGCCCCCAAAATAAAGTCAGCTACTGTTTCCACTGTTTCCCCATCTATTTCCCATGAAGTGATGGGACCAGATGCCATGATCTTCGTTTTCTGAACGTTGAGCTTTAAGCCAACTTTTTCACTCTCCTCTTTCAAGTTCATCAAGAGGCTCTTTAGTTCCTCTTCACTTTCTGCCATAAGGGTGGTGTTGTCTTCTTATCTGAGATTGATATTTCTTCTGGCAGTCTTGATTCCAGCTTGTGCTTCTTCCACCCCAGCGTTTCTCATGATGTACTCTGCATATAAGTTAAATAAGCAGGGTGACAATATACAGCCTTGACGGACTCCTTTTCCTATTTGGAACCAGTCTGTTGTTCCATGTCCAGTTCTAACTGTTGCTTCCTGACCTGCATACAGATTTCTCAACAGGCAGGTCAGGTGGTCTGGTATTCCCATCTCTTTCAGAATTTTCCACAGTTTATTGTGATCCACACAGTCAAAGGCTTTGGCATAGTCAATAAAGCAGAAATAGATGTTTTTCTGGAACTCTCTTGCTTTTTCCATGATCCAAAGGATGTTGGCAATTTGATTTCTGGTTCCTCTGCCTTTTCTAAAACCAGCTTGAACATCTGGAAGTTCACGGTTCACGTATTGCTGAAGCCTGGCTTGGAGAATTTTGAGCATTACTTTACTAGCATGTGAGATGAGTACAATTGTGCAGTAGTTGAGCATTCTTTGACATTGCCTTTCTTTGGGATTGGAATGAAAGCTGACCTTTTCCAGTCCTGTGGCCACTGCTGAGTTTTCCACATTTGCTGGCATATTGAGTGCAGCACTTTCACAGCATCATCTTTCAGGATTTGAAACAGCTCCACTGGAACGCCATACATGTATTAAAATTAAAGAAGTGAGCGTAAAACAAATACCATATATTAACACATATCTGTAGAATCTGAAAAAAATTGGATATAGATGATCTTATTTACAAAGCAGAAACAAACACAGATGTAGAGAACAAATATATGGATACCAAGAGGGGAAGAGGGGGATGGGATGAATTGGGAGATTGGGGTCGACATATATATACTATTGATACTATGTATAAAATAGATAACTAACGAGAACCTATTGTATAGCACAGGGACCTCTACTCAATGCTCTGTGGTGACCTAAATGAGAAAGAAATTAAAAAAAAAGAGGGGATATATACACATGCATAGCTGACTCACTTACTATACAGCAGAAACTAACACAACATTGTAAAGCAACTACACTCCATTGCAGAGCAACTTTAATAAAAAATTAAAAAACCAAAACTATACAATAGAATACCTAAAATGGGTGAACTTTACTGTGCTATTTATACCTCAGCAAACCTGACTTAAAAGGGGAAGCAAAACAAAACAAAGCTCACCTGTCATTAAAACAGTAGGTGACAACCTAGATGACTCTCGAAAACACTGTATTAAGTGAAAGAAGCGATGCACACAAGGCTACCTACTGTATGATTTCATCTATATGAACTGTAGGTAGAAGTGAATGAATCATTCATCTCTTCCACCCACATACACACCTCATACTCCTCACCACACTTGCAATTCTAGGACAAAAATCGTATTTTTCCCAAAGCCGGCCTCATGGTTTGAGGAAGAAACTAGCAGGATTTCCTGACTGTATTTTAGAGTCTTGAAATGATTATAGTCCAAAGACAAAATCAATTTTGGACATTGTGATTAACTCTCTAAGAGAATTCCAGAGAACGCTCCTTGAAGATGCACTTTCCCTTATTACTTTCCTCCCCAAATTTAATTCGGTTCCAAAATTTAAATAAAGAGGACAATATAAGTTCGATATCATATTCCTCTATTTGCATCTTCCTCTATTTGACATAACTTTAAAAAAATACTCATTCTACCATATCTTCTCTACTAACATTAGTTAAAAAGGTCATCTCCTGGAACCCTCAATTTCTCCAAAATGATTAAAATAAACAAAATGCCCTGAGGTAAATCTCACATTGCTTGTGTTCACATTTCAAACGATATTAGGTCAGACATTATTCTGGAATATTGCCCAGCTATTAAAATTAATGAGTTCTATAATATCACACACACACAATACATTAGTCTATGCAATCAGAGAGGACCAGACAAGTTCATCATACCAAGATTACTGCTGAGATGTGGGACTCAAGAAGCAAACTGAGGATGGAGAGGGGAATTCATTCTCTTCGTTTTAAATCTACTATATAATTTAAAGTACTTTATAATATCATGGGCTACTCTTTTAATAAAAGTATTAAAAATAAAAAAAGAATCTAAAACCTTAACAAATTAAATACTATCCTATATAGGCCTTTGGCCACTCAATAATGAGAAGAATGTCTTTCAAAGTGGTTCAAACCTCTACAAAGGGACTTTTTTAAAAAGATCCCTCTGACAATAGGGTTTGGATTGCCACAACTTAATTTCAGAATGCTAGTTAATACGTAGCTCCTCTAAATATTTTTAAAGCAGTCTAAAATATATAAAGTAAACTGATCACCCTACATATGTTTTAAATTAGAACCACCGATTCTCCTTTATTTCAAAGACTCGATCTTAGTCCTCACCTAAAAATCATGTGCCACCTGATAATGTCATCAGTTTCTCTTATTTATATAACATAAAGAAAGAAATAAAGTGTAGTCTCTTAGTCGTGCCTCTTTGCGATGCCAATGGACTGTAGCCCGCCAGGCTCCTCTGTCCGTGGGATTTCCCAGGCAAGAATACTGGAGTGGTTGCCATTCCCTTCTCCAGGGGATCTTCCTGACCCAGGGACTGAACCCAGGTCTTCTGCTTTGCAGGAAGATGGTTTACCATCTGAGCCACCAGGGAAGCCCCAAAATATGTATTACATGTATGTGTGCATGCATGCTAAGCCACTTTAGTTATGTCCAACTCTTTGCGACCCCATGGGCCATAGCCCACCAGGCTCCTAACATAAGGCATGCACAATTCTCCTGTAATTGGGATAGAAGTAATCATTTTGATACATAAAATATAAATGGCTAATTCATACATCAAAAAATGTTTAACATTTCCCATAAAATAGCCAAAATTGAGATGATATTTTGAACTCTCAGGTGAATGATGAGAGTTCTTAGTTTTGTTCTTTTTACAGTAGTAGTGAGCAGGCACTCTCTCGCATTCTGTTGCTGCTGCTGCTGCTGCTGCTGTGTCTTCAGTCGTGTCCGACTCTGTGCGACCCCATAGACGGCAGCCCACCAGGCTCCCCGGTCCCTGGGATTCTCCAGGCAAGAACACTGGAGTAGGTTGCCATTTCCTTCTCCAATGCACAAAAGTGAAAAGTGAAAGGGAAGTCGCTCAGTCATGTCTGACTCTTAGCAACCCCATGGACTGCAGCCTACCAGGCGCCTCCACCCATGGGATTTTCCAGGCAAGAGTACTGGAGTGGGGTGCCATTGCCTTCTCCACATTCTGTTGAGGGGGAGGCAAATATTGAGATAACCTTTTCAGAGGGTAGCCTGGCAACAAGTAATCAGAACTTAAGGGTGTACAAGACTAGCAATTTCACTTCTAGGAATTTATTCTAAGTAAAAGACTAAAGATGAATGTCAGATTTATTTACAAGGATGATGATCTCAGAGGTGTTTATTACAGTAAAAATTAGATAAAACCTCAACATATTAAAAAGACATCTATTAAATAAATTATGATGTATCTACACAGTGGAATGGTATCCAGTCTTTAAAGAATATATCCTTGAAGGATATTTCAAGAAAAAGAAAGATGTTATAGATATGATAATTCTGAGCAAAGAGAAAAATAGGATTCTTACTGCAGAGGCAGAAAAACCTTACATTTTTAACATGTGCATATTTCTGCAAACATATGTATATTTACAGATAATGTGAGGATATAAACATAGATACAGTACAGGGTAGAAGGACACGTATCACTTTGCTTATAGTTGTAATCATGGAGAGGCAGAATAGTGAGTGACTTTAATTCTCTTCTTTAAAAATCTTTCCCATTTTCTGGCCACACTATCCAATGCAATCTATAGATTTAATGCAATCTCTATCAAATTACCCATGATATTTTTTACAGAATTAGAACAAATAATCCTAAAATTTATATGGAACCACAAAAGTCCCCAAATTGCTAGAGCAATATTGAGGGAAAAGAACAAAGCAGGAGGCATAACGTTTCTAGACTTCAGACAATACTACAAAGCTACAGTAATCAAAAGAGTGTTGTATTAGCACAAAAACAAACATATGTATCAATGGAAGAGAATAAAGAGCCTAGAAATAAACCCACACACTACGCTAAATTAAACTCTGACAAAGGAAGCAAGAATATACAATGGAGAAAAGACAGTGTCTTCAGAAAATGTTGTTAGGAAAGCTGGACAGCTGTATATAAATCAATGAAGTTAGAACACAATCTCACATCAAACAGAAAAAATAAACTCAAATGGCTTTAAAGATTTAAATATAAGATATGACACCATAAAACTTTTAGAACAGAACATAGGCTAAACATTCTCTGGTATAAATCGTACCAAGGTTTTTTTTAGGTTTTTTTTGCCTCCCAAGGCAATAAAAATAAATGCAAAAATAGACAAATGGGGCCTAATCAATCTATGTGTACTTGTACAACAAAGGGAATAATAAGCAAACTGAAAAGGTAATCTATGGACCAAGAGAAAATATTTGCAAATGATGCCACTGATAGGAGCTTAATTTCCAAAATATATAACAGCTGATACAGCTCAATGACAGAAACAAACAACACAATCAAAAAATAGGCAGAAGACCTAAGCAGATGTTTCTCCAAAGAAGGCAGACAGATGGCCAACAGGCACATGAGAATATGCTCAATATTGTTAATTATTAGAGAAATGCATATCAAAACTCCAATGAGGTGCCACCTCACACCGGTCAGAACGGCCATCATTTAAAAGTCTATAAATAACAATTGCTAGAAGAGGTGGAGAAAAGGGAACTCTCCACACTGTTGGTGTGAATGTAAATTGGTGCAGCCACTGTGGAAAACTATGGATGCTCCTCAAAAAACTAAAAATATAGAGTTGCCATATGATCCGGCAATCCCACTCCTGGGCATGTATCTGGACAAAATTATAATTAAAAAAAAATATGCATGCATCCTAATGTTCATTGCAGTACTACTTACCATGGCCAGAAATGGAAACAACCTAAATGTCCATCAACAGATAAATGGATAAATAGGTGTTATGTATACACAATGCAATATTATTCAGCCTTTAAAAAGAATGAAATAATGCTACATGAAGCAACATGGATGGACCTAGGAATAAGTCAGAAAGAGAAAGACAAATACCATATGATGTCACTTATATGCGGAATGTAAAATTTGACACAAACAAACTTATCTCTGCAACAGAGATAGATTCATAGGCACAAAGAACAGACTTATGGTTACAAGGGAGGTGGAGTGGGGGAAGCGTGGATAAGAGTGTGGGAGAGGAAGATGCAAATCATTATATAAAGAATGGATAAATGGTCCTCCTATATATAGCACAGGATATATTCAATATCCTGTGATAAATCATAATGGAAAGAATATGAATACATATATATAACTGAATCACTTTGCTGTAGAAATTAATGCAATTAATTAGAAATTAATGCAACATTATAAATCAAATAAACTTCAATAAAATAAATTTTTTTAATTACCCATTTCCTGCTATTTCAATAATAGACATACTGTTTTTAAAAATTTATTTTTAATGTGTTGATTTTACAATCTTTATATATATACATATTCATGTGATATGATACTGGTTTTATGTAATTTTTTGATAAAGAAATGGCAGAGAAAAATCAAGGGCAATTTTTATATAATCATTTATTTAAAAATAAAATCTGATCCTATATAAAACTCACAGTATCATAAAGGAAATTTAGAAATAAAATATAAGCTACAAAATATCACTTGGCTAAACCAAAGATAGAAACCAAAGACTAGTGAAGTCTTTTGTTTCTATGGAACGCTTCCTTGTTGAACAGTTTAAAACGATGCATGGAGATTTTGTTATATCTCTAATAAATGGTTATATTCACATGGCTGCACTGATGTTAGACTATAAGTTAATGAAAAGCACAAAGATAATTCCACGATTGACTTCTATGTTATCTTCAACAAATCAGCCAAGTTCCAGTACCAAGATCAAGATGTGCGACATTGAAGATGCTCAGTAGATACTGTCTAATAATTCTGTATGTGGGCTTCTCAGGAGGGGCAGATGAAGAAACATGTGTTTTTTGAGCACAGTTCTTGAGCCATGTAAGTGCTCTACAGAAACCCACTGAATTCAAATTAATCAGGAGGGTCCCCAAACGTTTTGTGCCAATATCCTGGACCATATAGGCTGGGTTCAATTAGACAAAAAACAGTTATGGAGGAAAGTGCTAAAGAGCCAAGGAACAAAAGAGGTAGTTTGTTTTTTTAAGGTACTGCAAATGGCCTATATCTAAAGGAAATGCAAGCTGGTTGTGGCAGCTGCTTTAGGGTTTACGTTTTTTTTTTTTCTTTTTTCTTTTTCCCAAGTTGTATAGAGAATAAGGTTAGAAAAGCAGACAGAAGCCAGATTATGGAGGTTTTAAAGGTCCAAAGCAATAGGGGATTTTCCACAGTCCTAAGTTTGAGTGAATGGAAGTGAATGACTATTCAATGATTTTCTTATTAGTCAGGACCTCCAAATTGCTTTCTCATATCCCACTTATTCTTATTCATATTCCCTCGATTGCATGAAGGGAGCCCAGGAGGAAGGAAGGGCATTTATCGTTTAGCCAGACATTTCTGTTCGGGTTTCTCATACAGGCTTTTACATACATGGTGGTTGAATGGCTTTCCATTTGGAACTGTTTAAAACAGAATATTGTCTTTCAGATACAACACGGGTAAAACAGTGAAACAAATCAGAAACACAAAAGCTGTTTTAAGGCTTCAATCATTTCTGGCACAAAAGACTGGACACTGCCCTTTCATTTAAAGATCTATCTTGTGGCTCCCTCTCATGTACATGTAAGAAATATCACACTTAAAATTCTCATTTTCTAATCTGTAAAGATGGAGAAGGTAATGGCACCCCACTCCAGTACTCTTGCCTGGAAAATCCCACGGGTGGAGGAGCCTGGTGGTAAGCTACAGTCCATGGGGTCGCTAGGAGTCGGACACGACTGAGCGACTTCACTTTCACTTTTCACTTTCACGCATTGGAGAAGGAAATGGCAACCCACTCCAGAGTTCTTGCCTGGAGAATCCCAGGGATGGGGGAGCCTGGTGGGCTGCCGTTTATGGGGTCGCACAGAGTCAGACACGACTGAAGCGACTTAGCAGCAGCAGCAATCTGTAAAGAAGCACTTCTAAAGAGCCTAGAAATTGGGGCTATCACCAAGAGCTAGAAGTGGTACCAAGAAAAAGATGGACGTGAGTAGTGAGCAGAAATCATGCAACAGATGCTTATGGGTGATGATCAGCCTCACTCGTATCATTGTGAGGTAGGCAACTCATCCGTTAAGATAAACTCTATTGGAATAACACATCTGAATAAAAAAATATGCAATGCACACATTAATATAAAAACAGACAATGTTCTACAGCGCAGGTAATTTCAAGGTGAATTGCCTTATTGAAGGGGCAGGGGAGGAGGCTTTTAAATTTTTTCAACCATGACCGACAGCACAAAATGCATCTTGTATCCCAGTACACATGCAGATGAAACTGATCTAATGAAACACTTGTCTCTGCTACTTGTGAAGCACTCTAAAAATTATTTTATTCCATTTTTTAAAACGCTATTCAAAATTCACTAAAGTGATTTCGTTACCCAAATGAGTCACCATTCGCAATTATTTCAAGAGAGTAATCCATTTGACTGCCTCCTTCCTGATATTTTATTCCTATTTCTTCAGATAAGATGCTTCTAACCACATCTCATGAACTAATCAAAGTTAGAAATCAAATGACTCGAGGCTATGACCCAGAGGAATATTCAGAACAGTAGAAATTATGCTATTATCTTAAGTATAAATACAGGCAGCCACACAGCATAGAGATGGTTAAAAAAAAATGTCCACAGGTCCCCTCCTTACCATCTCATCAGCTACAATGACCAAAGTTATAAGTAAGAAGCAAAATGGGCCAAAATCTACAGGGTTAAATATATTTTGGTTTCAATTTTCTTGTTTGTTTCCTCATCTTCTGAAAACCCTCTAGCCAGTCAAAATAGCTATAAATGTCACTGCCTATGCTTCTGACTTTTTCTCAAGACTAAGAGCAGCAAAGAAACTTGGGCTCCACTCTTACATAAAGAGAACAGTCATCTTGCTCCTATTGGTGATGATCTAAGCATAGCAGGATTCACCTGCTGGTTTCTAACCTCCAGCTGACTGACACAGTCATATCAATCTGGGCCTGCCCCACCATCCAGAAGGCAGGTCCAGCAAAGCACAGGGCTAACCCTGGGGGACCAGATTCCCAATGTTCGCCTTCTCTAGGATGAAGGCAACAGGCAGCATCTGTTGAGCTCTTATGTCTGTCAGACACTATGGTTAAGACCCATCGCACCGTCTTCTTCATCCCATATGACATTGCTTGTCCTTTTTGGGAGGTTTCATTGACTCCCATCTGTCCAAATCATAGTCCCAGAGTCAACGGATTCAACTTTAAAACAAAATTTGTCTTTCCTCCAGCTCCATATGGTGCCCACTAGCTGTCCCTCAATGCAGCCTCTGTGTGCTTTTCATCTATGCTGGATTAATGGAAAGCCTTACATAAGAATCTGGATGGAACTGTACTATAAAGTAGATGAAGCTGAAAGGAGAAAATGTGCAAAGACAGACAAGGAAATGTCATTTCCACGTATGTGAATGTGCTTCAGTGGGGGAAGTTCAGGCCTCGAGTCCAGTCCTGTGGAATGTTGCTGTTAGCAAGTGAGGGCTGAAGAGTGAGTCTGATGTGGGGATGCAAAGGAATAAAGGATGGATGCTCTGGAAGGAGCCTATGTATGTAAAGGTCCAGAGTGAAGAGGAGGAATGTCATGATGGGATTTCTGGAGGGCAAGGGTAGTAAGGCAGTGGTTGATTTTGCATGCCTTTCTAGTTGTGGCTCAGTGTCCTACTCCTCTCCTTGGGAAGGACTTTTCAAGCTCCCTTGAGGTCATACTCTGGTTAGGAGGCCCTGAACAGCCCCTTATTTTAACCCTGTCTAAGACCAGCCAAAAGAACAAGATTCTATTCCTGGCCATATTCTACAAGGAGAAAATCCTTCAGTATGGGACAAAAGAATCCCTGCTGCTGCTGCTAAGTCACTTCAGTCGTGTCCGACTCTGTGTGATCCCATAGACGGCAGCCCACCAGGCTCCCCCATCCCTGGGATTCTCCAGGCAAGAACTCTGGAGTGGGTTGCCATTTCCTTCTCCAATGCATGAAAGCGAAAAGTGAAAGTGAAGTCGCTCAGTCATGTCCGACTCTTCGCGACCCCATGGACTGCAGCCTACCAGGCTCCTCCACCCATGGGATTTTCCAGGCAAGAGTACTGGAGTGGGGTGCCATTGCCTTCTCCTAAGGAATCCCCGGATGGGCTGTTAACACCCAACCTGTACGAATCACCCTTGGACCAGAAACTACTTATCCTAACAGGAGAAAATATCCTATAAATTTGGAAGAGAAGAAGGGTTTACAACCCCTTGTGGGTGAATTCCTAAGGCATGACCTTTTGGTAATCTACCAGTCTCTGTTGCAACACTCCTATTCTACCAGTTGTTAAGCCAAATGGGGAATACAAGACCTTACAGCAGTAAACAACACAGTGATCCCTATACATCTCTTCATGGCCTTTCTTTATAACATATTAACCCAAATTCCTGAGGATGCTAAAAGGTTTACAGAACTTGATCTCAAGGATGCTTTCTCCTGTACTCCAGTTCATTCCTCGCCACAATATCTGTTTGCCTTTGAGTGGACTAATCTTGACTCAGGCCAAATGCAGCAATATAACTAGTTGCCTCAGGGGTTTTGGGAGAGCCCACCTGTTTGCCCAGGCCTGGGAAAGGAACTAGGGCTTCCCAGGTGGCTCAGTGGTAAAGAATCTGCCTGCCATGAAGGAGACGCAGGAGACGCGGGTTTGATCCCTGGGTCAGGAAGATCCCCTGGAGGAAGGCATGGCAACCCACTCCAGTAATCTTGCCTGGAGTATCCCATGGACAGAGGTGCCTGGCAGGCTATGGTGCATGGAGTCACAAAGAGTCGGACATGACTGAAGCAACTGAGACGCAAGGGTAGTAAACAGAAGTTTGGATTTTATTCTGAGAGAAAACAGGAAGCAGTGGGAGCCATCTTATTTTAATAAATCAGATTAAACAGATATGATTTATGCCCTAGTTAAAGTCCAGGTTGCAGGATGGAGTAGGGATGGATTAGAACAAGCAAGTGTGGAAGCAGTACCATGGTGATCTAAATCAGGATGATGGCAGTGCAAACACAGGGAAATAGGGAGACAGAAGTCTTAAGTGGTCAAAAGGCACAAACTTCCAGTTATAACACAACTAAATACAGTATGGTAACTACAATTAACAACACTGGGCTTAAGAATGTTGCATATTTGGAGAATGCTAGAAGAGATCTTAGAAGTTCTCATCACACACACACAGATTTGTAATTACATGAGGTGCTGTATGTTAACTA
This sequence comes from Ovis canadensis, assembly GCF_042477335.2. NCBI lineage: Eukaryota > Metazoa > Chordata > Mammalia > Artiodactyla > Bovidae > Ovis > Ovis canadensis. Next base: position 75,142,636 of record NC_091248.1, on the reverse strand, counting down.
CACTAACTCTGATCATCAATTTGCAATATATACGTTTATCAGCTTCCCTTCCCAAATTATTACATCATAAGGGCTAACACTAATACAAACTTACATGTTGATTATATCTCAATTTTTAAAAAAAATCTAGAAAGAAAGCTTTAGGTGCTGACTTGACAAGGCTTGGTCATTGACTGACTGTGGACCTGAGGCTGTGACTAAAGATGACCTCAAGTTTTGGAGTTTTGGGGGGACAACTGGGTAAATAGAGGCAGGGATCAGAAATAGCAGCAAGTTTGAGAGGGAAGCTAGAAAGGTTTTACCTTTACTTTTACCAAGTCTTCTGTTATAGTCCACTGGTGGGAAGGAAATGGGATGGAACATATGGGAAAAGAATGTATATTCTCCCTTTGTGACTTAAGTGAAACTACTTAGGGACCATGAATATTTATAAATTTTGTCTGACATTTTTCTCTTTTATTTTTTTCATAAGTCATATCAATTCATTATTAAAATTACAGAAAGCATAATCAGGGCCAATCTATCCATGGTGCTTTGCAGGCATAGTTCTGAGGGCCTGTGGGAATTAATATTCTCCAGCCCATGAAACTGTTTCCATCTGAATTGCTTTAAAAAATTCACCTTCCCTCCTAGGTGGTCACCACAAAACAGAAAAACGTTAGAAGAAAAGGAGGATAACAACTAACACAGAACAGTGAATCCAGCCTGGATTATAGTCATCTTTATGACAATGTAGTCTTTTTTGCAGATTTTCATTAATCTTTTTTAAAAATTTTATTGGCGTGTAGTTGATTTACAATATTAGGTTAGTTTCTACATATACATATATCGACTCTTTTTTAGATCTTATTCCTATGTAAGTTATTACAGAATACTGAGTAGACTTCCCTTTGCAATACAGTAGGTCTTTATTAATTATCTATTTTATATATAGCAGTATGTATGTGGCAATCTCAATCTTCCAATTTATCCCCTCCCATCTTTATCCTCTAGTAAGTTTGTTTTCTACATCTGTAACTCTATGTGTGTTTTGAAGATAAGTTCATTTGTACCTTTTTTTTAGATTCCATATGTAAGTGATGTCATACAGTCTTAAAATATAAATTTTAACATTGTTTTACAGAATAAGCTGCCCACAAAAGCAAAAGCACCTGGGGCTTACAAAAGTCATAATGTGTCTGTGGTATGGACAACTATATGTCATATCTAGACCTATAAGCCTCTGTCATATACAGTAGATCTATGAGATACATGTCCATCTATCTGAGCAACTCCCTACATATCACCCCAGGCCCCACCATCTCAACTAGGTTGCTTGCCCCACTCCCAATTTTTTCAGTGGTTTAAAAAACTGTCTCAAAGCTTGTATCTAAATCTTCATGACTGCTCAGTAGAGTGCAAATGCTTCATCCTTTCTACGGGTAAATTGTAAAGGAATAAGAAACTTTAAATTTTCAGATCATCTGACATAGAACTTCCACTAAGCATTAATCCTCAGGAAATAAAATCAGATGGAATTACAAAGATGGATATCACAATGCTATTTCCACTAAAAAATGGAACATCCCTAAATATTCCGTAATAAGAGTCTGGTTAAATTAATTATAGTTGATCCACACAATGAAATACTAAGCAGACATTAAATAATACATGTAATTATATATTTATTGTAGGAAGATAGTCACAACATGTGAAATGGAAAAAAATAAGGTATTTCATATATTATAGTTTAATCTCTTCATAAAGCAAAAGATATATACCAATCTATTTTGGCGGTGGGATCATGGATAATTACTAGTTTTGCTTCTCTGAATTTAGAAATTTTTCAACAATGGGCATATGTTACATTGGATTAAAAAATACTAAAAGTATGTACTCTTTGATTCAGGATCTGCTGGTAGATATTTAACAAGAAAATTATTACAGATGTGTGCACAGATTTAGCCACAAAGATACAGTTCTCTGTCATCATCAGTTTTTCCCTCTCTACTGAATTTTCCCATGAGCATATATAAGTACCATAATTTCTCCCATTGTTAAAAAGTTCCACTTTAATATAAATTAGTGTAGCCACTCGGAGAAGGCAATGGCACCCCACTCCAGTACTCTTGCCTGGAAAATCCCATGGACGGAGGAGCCTGGTGGGCTGCAGTCCATGGGGTTGCTAAGAGTCAGACATGACTGAGTGACTTCACTTTCACTTTTCACTTTCATGCATTGGAGAAGGACATGGCAACCCACTCCAGTGTTCTTGCCTGGTGAATCCCAGGGATGGGGCAGCCTGGTGGGCTGCCATTTATGGGGTCGCATAGAGTTGGACACGACTGAAGCGACTTAGCAGCAGCAGCAGCAGCAGCAGCAGTGTAGCCACTACCAGAAGATAGTATGGAGGTTCCTTAAAAAACTAAAAATAGAGTTACCATATCATTCAGCAATCCCACTCCTGGGTATATATCCAGAAAAGATGAAAATTCTAATTTGAGAAGACACATGAACCCCAATATTTACAGCAGCACTATTTACAACAGCCAAGATACAGAAGCAGCCTAAATGACCATCAACAAATGAATCGACCAAGAAGATGTGGTATATATAAGCACAATGGAACATTACTCAGCTAGGAAAAAGAATAAAATAATGCCATTTGCAGCAACGTGGATGTACTTAGAAATTATCATACTGAATGAAGTAAATCAGACAGAGAAAGACAAATAAGCATTTACAGTATAGCACGGGGTACTATATTCAATATCTTGAAGTAATCTTTAGTAGAAAATAATCAGAAAAAAATATATATATAACTGAACCACTTCACTACACAACTGAATTAATGCATATAATATAATGCATAATTAATCAACTATACTTCAATAAAAATTAATTTAAAAATAGGTAATGAGCCCATTAACAGTAGTTTGCTGACTCCTTTTCTAGAACATGTATTAAAAAAAATAAGACTAAAAAAAAGTCACACTTGACACTTGACTGTAACTTCCTCTCCAGCTTCCACTTTATTTTTCTGCTCTGCCATAAAGCAAATCATCTTTCCACAGCCCACATCAACACCCATCAAACTCTGTGTAGTAAAGGACCGGTTTATTTTTCTTTTCTAATCTGTGACTAGAAACAGATACTCGTGGAAAATGAAATAAAATTAATCAATAGAAAAATGATCCTGTGCCTGAATGTCATGACCATGTCAAAGTGCCAGAAAAGTTTCTAAAAGCTGACTTTGTACTATTAATACATCCCTGCAGCGATCCCCAGACACGCTGAGCAGGACTCTTCTGTACTCACTGTCCCAATCCTTCTGCCCTATCTTGCTGCTAACCCATCCAGTCAGGCTCTCTGCCCATCCTTGCACTGAAACTACCATTGCTCAGATCACCTCGAGCTTCCACGCTGCTAAAATCAATGCTCAATCCTCTTTTAACTCCCAGTCTGCAGCATTTTATACACGCAATCTTTCCTTCACCTTTAATTGAACTTTCTCTTGATTATCTTCCTACATCCCTATGATTCTACTCAGAGTCATTCTTCTCCCCAGCCTTCAACTTTGGGGTGCTCAGAGCTCAGTCATGGAACCTCTTCACTGTTCTCATCACTTTAAACAGGGTCTATATGCTAATGATGCCAAAAGTTAGATCTCCAGCTCAGAACCATCCCTTGAATTCTAGACACACACACACATCCAATATTTGGATGTCTAAAAGGCATCTCAACATTAACATGACCAAAACAGAACTGCTAATCTTCTATGCCCTTCATCATTCTCAATGACAGTTTCTTGCTTCTAACTGCCCATCCTTGACTCCTCTTTTTATTTCCTGGAATTCAACTGCTTTTTAGCATCTCCACTGCTAACACTGGTTTCAGACACCATTATCTCTCAGCTTGGTCACTGTAGTGGAGTATATTAACTTGCCTTCCCCCATAGTCTAATCTCAATAGAAAAACCAAGCCATTTTTTCAATTCATAAGTCCCATAACAGCATATGCATGCTCAACCCATCCCATGGCTTCATTTTTCACTCAGAATAAAAGCTAAACTTGTTACAGCGGCCTACGAAAGGCCTGCAGAGTCTCTCCTTCCTCCGACCCTTTTTATCTCCTGCTACTCTCCACGGGTTCCACACTGGGATCCTTGCACTTTTTTTCTGCTGGATACATCTGCTTCAGGGCCTTTGCACTGATGTTCGCTCTTTCAAGAAAGCTCTTAATTCGATACTACCTTGGTCCCCTCCCTCACTTCCTTCATACTTTTGATCAATGTAATCATCTTAGAGGCAATGTCACGCATCTTCCCTTTTCTGTCTGATCTGTCTCTGTTGTATTTTTACCACATGACATACTTCTTCACTTGCTTATTTTCTGTTGGTCTCCAAGTAAAATATATGCTACTTAAGAGAAGGGATGGCGTTCTGTTTCATTTTACTGTCACAGCCCCAGTACTAAGATGCAAACTGTATTTATTGAGCAAATGTTCATCCTGATGCCCTTCATAAAAAAAAAAATTTTAAGCAATTTAAGTATCTTATTGGAGAAGGAAATGGCAACCCACTCCAGTTTTCTTGCCTGGAGAATCCTAGGGACAGGGGAGCCTGGTGGGCTGCGGTCTCTGGGGTCGCACAGAGTCGGACACGACTGAAGCAACTTAGCAGCAGCAGCGGCAGAAGCAGCAGCAGCAGCAGCAGCAGTTGCAGCAACAGTAGCAGCAGCAGCAAATATCTTATTGATATAAGAGATTCACACTTTCAGAGAATGGGATACTATTTATATCTGTATCTACATGATGGCCATAGATATGAAATGGAATACTATTCAACTGTTCAAAGTTTGCATGAACTGCAAATGACTACATTTACTGAGAGGAAAGAAGCCTGTAACATCTTAAAAAGAATCAGATTACCAAGTAATACACATGACATTAGCTCATTTCTTAAAGGAAAAGTTTTTAAAGTATAAGCATCAATGTAAACTCCTAATCCAAAACATTTTTTAAAAAATGATCAAAACAGTCAATTCCACAAGGCCTCAAATCCGAGGTTTCCTCTGACAACATTCATGACACAGAAGAGTAGCAGGATGGGTTCTGATCGGGCCATGTTGGGATGGTCTGTGCAATTTGGTGGGATTCCATGGGCTCCAGTGCAAAGCTGCTCCTTAAATCATTAAATAGCCAATAAAAGCCATAGAACCATCAGAGCTGTGCTTCTCCAAGTGGGGATAAGAATGACTTGCAGAAATGTTAAGTAGCATTTGGATTTAGGCTTGTGTCTTCTTCCAAGTTTCTGGATTATTTAAACACTCCTGTTTCCAAGTAAAGACGGGTAAGGCAGCTGCTTCAGCCCCCAACAGCCCCACCTCATCATGGAGTGAGGCAAGAGCCACCAAACCCAGCCGAGAGGATGACAAGGTGGGAAAGACACGGTGAAATCATCTAGGCAGGGAAGACTGAAATGAGAGGAAGGTTTTTTTTTTTTTTTTTTTTTGGCTATTTCTTTTATCTTTTCTGGCAAAATTAAGGTTTAATTCTTTGCTGGCAACAAACTTGATTTTTTCAAAGGAGGAAAACACTCACAGAGAGAAAGCACATTTAACTAAATTTTATGTTTAAAAGGTGAGTGCACTAATATTTGCAAGTCCTCTGGTCCATGCTGAGAGGTTGCCTTATCACTAGGAGTTCCTCCTCACAAGGTCTTCGCGATTCTCTTTAGTTCTCTTACACAGAATCCACTAACCAATCTAGGCTGTATACATGTAATTAGAGAACTAATGACGGCGAAGTTCTAATTAACTAATGCAGTGGTTAGGGTCACCTTCTCGGGTTCATAAAAAGGATTCTGCTGAACATAGCAGTTTTGGACCTGGTGGCCACTTGGGCAATAACAGTGTTTTCACTAGAGGAAACTGAGGACCACATAGGAGACAATATTTATCTAGAGCTGGTCAGTAGTGGATCTATTAATAGAACTAGATTTCAGGTCTTCTAGGTGACTCAGATAGTGAAGAATCCACCTACAATGCAGGAGACCTGGGTTCGATCCCTGGGTTGGGAAGATCCTGGAGAAGGGAATGGCAACCCACTCCAGTATTCTTCCTGGAGAATCCCCATGGACAGAGGAACCTGGTAGGCTACAGTCCATGGGGTCGCAAAGAGTCAGACAGGACTGAGTGACTAAGCAGCAGTACCCAATCTAGGGCTCTTAGCACTCCATAAAGATAACCATTTAACTGGGATCCAAATTACCACAGTGGGGAGAAATGGGGTTGAAAAGAGATTCACAAACCTAGGAGAGGCCAGTCTTGCTGCCTGGAAATGAACTGGGGAGTTTATAAAATGTGCTGATTTCTGGATTCCATCGCAAGAGTTTATATATCACAGAAGTTGCCCTCAAGTAAATCTGATGCACAACCAAGTTCAGGAATCACTGGCCTGGGTTATACAAGATAGAAGAGCATAGAACCCAGCAGATTTCTATTAAAAAAAAAAAAAATGCAAGTCATTCTCCTTACTCACTCTATGAAAAAAACAACATAGAAATATGCTCAAAATAGCTTCTTCAGGAGAAAAAAAAAATGATTCACACTTCTAAAGATGCTCAGGCCACAGCTGCAATCTGTTCTTATGGCCAAAACCCTTGGAAAGCCCAATTAAGGGAAGCCACGTTGGGCTTGGTTGCCAAGACCCACCCAAAGCTGTGTTGTTCTCTCTGGAGACAGGGAACAATGACCACACCCTAGGGAGACATGCAGACAGCTGACACCGACCTTCAAGGAGCTGGAAGCTTGGCTTCCTAACCTACAGCTGTCATCCCATGGGGCCTCGGGCTCCCTTCAGGTCCTAGAGGCGAATGCACATGCTTGGGCAGGAGGCATCTCGGGAGGAACAGTTTACTGGCCTTTCACTAGAGTCCAAGCTCTGGGCTGGTTCAAGTCCACCCCATTTCCCATAGCCAGGGAGTGGGTAGAGAAGAAGAAGCAGGCTAAGAGCTGTCTGGAGGCAGACGGGGAATATAATAAATTAGGAAGTCACACAGCTGTGTGTTCTGAAACACAAGATTGAAAATAGATCATGTTTTCCTCTTTGGGGAACATACTGTGGTGTTGATATTTTCTAATTCAAATTTGGACCCAGGAGGCCTCCTCACCAAATTACCCCAAGGCGGAGGAGGAGGAGGAGGGATGAAGAGGAGTCTTTTGGTATAATTCATTTTCACTTACTTTGGAAGAAAAAAGAATGCTGTTTAAGAGGTTTGGGGATAAAGCAGAGACATCATAAAAAATTTAGTGATATCTGAAAAATATTTTTGGAACTAATTCTGAAGCAAATGGAAAGTTACTCTATTTGTATGGTAAATACTTTTTTATTTTTTTTGGACCATGCCACATGGCTAGTGAGATCTTAGTTCCCCAACCAGGGATTGAACCCTGACCCTCAGCAGTGAGAGCACGGAGTCCCTACCACTAGATTACCAGAAAATTCCCATTAAATATTTTTAAAATGCAGATTTATGTAAAGCACCGGACCAGAGGCTAAGCTAGAACATAAATTCACTCTGAGCCTCGTTCTTGGAAGCGCTTACAGTCTGTAAGGAAGATAGGGCATTCTTTAAAAAATGAAAGCAGTATTGATAGTTAAAAGTAAACAGCACAATAGTATCCCATAATAATTAACTGTATCTGATGTCTTTATGACCTCAGCCTACTTAACCTCTCCCAGAGTTCCAAGTCCTTCAATTGTAAATGGTGATGCTATAAGGGTTAAAAGAGTACTGACCTCACGAAATTGCCTGCCAAATACAAAGCATCTGAAAAATGGTAGTGGTCTTGTTTTGCTTTAAATTTATTTATTTATTTTTTAATTTAAAAAAAAATTTTTTTTTAATTTAAAAATCTTTAATTCTTACATGCGTTCCCAAACATGAACCCCCATAACATCTCTCTGGGTCATCCCCATGCACCAGCCCCAAGCATGCTGTATCCTGCGTCAGACATAGACTGGCGATTCGATTCTTACATGATAGTATACATGTTAGAATGCCATTCTCCCAAATCATCCCACCCTCTCCCTCTCCCTCTGAGTCCAAAAGTCCATTATACACATCTGTGTCTTTTTTGCTGTCTTGCATACAGGGTCGTCATTGCCATCTTTCTAAATTCCATATATATGTGTTAGTATACTGTATTGGTGTTTTTCTTTCTGGCTTACTTCACTCTGTATAATCGGCTCCAGTTTCATCCATCTCATCAGAACTGATTCAAATGAATTCTTTTTGATGGCTGAGTAATACTCCATTGTGTATATGTACCACTGCTTTCTTATCCATTCATCTGCTGATGGACATCTAGGTTGTTTCCATGTCCTGGCTATTATAATCAGTGCTGTGATGAACATTGGGGTACATGTGTCTCTTTCAATTCTGGTTTCCTCGGTGTGTATGCCCAGCAGTGGGATTGCTGGGTCATAAGGTAGTTCTATTTGCAATTTTTTAAGGAATCTCCACACTGTTCTCCATAGTGGCTGTACTAGTTTGCATTCCCACCAACAGTGTAGGAGGGTTCCCTTTTCTCCACACCCTCTCCAGCATTTATTGCTTGCAGATTTTTGGATCGCAGCCATTCTGACTGGTGTGAAGTGGTACCTCATTGTGGTTTTGATTTGCATTTCTCTGGTAATGAGTGATGTTGAGCATCTTTTCATGTGTTTGTTAGCCATCCATATGTCTTCTTTGGAGAAATGTCTATTTAGTTCTTTGGCCCATTTTTTGATTGGGCCGTTTATTTTTCTGGAATTGAGCTGCATAAGTTGCTTGTATATTTTTGAGATTAGTTGTTTGTCAGTTGCTTCATTTGCTATTATTTTCTCCCATTCAGAAGGCTGTCTTTTCACCTTGCTTATATTTTCCTTTGTTGTGCAGAAGCTTTTAATTTTAATTAGATCCCATTTGTTTATTTTTGCTTTTATTTCCAGTATTCTGGGAGGTGGATCATAGAGGATCCTGCTGTGATTTATGTCTGAGAGTGTTTTGCCTATGTTCTCCTCTAGGAGTTTTATAGTTTCTGGTCTTACATTTAGATCTTTAATCCATTTTGAGTTTATTTTTGTGTGTGGTGTTAGAAAGTGATCTAGTTTCATTCTTTTACAAGTGGTTGACCAGTTTTCCCAGCACCACTTGTTAAAGAGATTGTCTTTACTCCATTGTATATTCTTGCCTCCTTTGTCAAAGATAAGGTGTCCATATTTGTGTGGATTTATCTCTGGGCTTTCTATTTTGTTCCATTGATCTATATGTCTGTCTTTGTGCCAGTACCATACTGTTTTGATGACTGTGGCTTTGTAGAAGAGCCTGAAGTCAGGCAAGTTGATTCCTCCAGTTCCATTCTTCTTTCTCAAGATTGCTTTGGCAATTCGAGGTTTTTTGTATTTCCATACAAATCTTGAAATTATTTGTTCTAGTTCTGTGAAAAATATGGCTGGTAGCTTGATAGGGATTGCACTGAATTTGTAAATTGCTTTGGGTAGTATACTCATTTTCACTATATTGAATTCTACTCATCTTTAAAGATCAACAGATGGTTTTTGATTGAAGTTCAAGTGCCCAGAGTTGGGAGATTCTGTTGGCATTCATCTTCTAATCTACTCCAGCAACCAGGAAAATCCATCCAAAGCCCTCAGAAGCTTTAAAAGGCATCCTAGAGCTTCTGTCCATTGCTGTTCTCTCAACCAATGGGGACTCCCTGGGGGTCAGTTCAACACCGTAGGAAGTGAACTGAAGACTGAAGGTGTGGGTATCCTCCTGGATTTCTTGTGTGTTTGTTTTTGTTTGGCACACATATGTTTTGGTTTTAAAACCTTATATCTTAGCATCTCATCACTATTTCAGTGCAGTCTAACATCTTGATTGTGTTGTTTTAATTCCTTTCTTTTTCTGATCTATTTTATACTGCTTTACCATCTAGTTGAAACTTACAGCATTCTACTTAAAATGCTTTTTCTCTAATTTCATCCCTCCCAGATTAATATTCTATTTTTACAACATCCTAGGGTCTTTTAGCTCATAACCTGGTGTGATACAATCCTACAACAAGTTCTGCAAAGTGTGATTAATGCTCTGGGGGAAAAAAAACAAACAGCCTATGGGTCTAACCCTGGGTTTCGGAAGAGACAGACGTCTGCAGAACTAGAGGAAGATGGTTTTCATGTGTCACATTTTTGGAGTGAGACTAGTAACTTTAATACTAGATTGATTTCCCAGATGAGAACTGAAGACACCATCCATTTAGACAGCCTGCTTCATCTACTGGGATTACTTTACTTTAATGTTTTTGTTTGTTTTTTTTTTAATCAGAGACTATTTTATTAGTTTGTAATCTGTCTTAACAAAAGGATGTAGATGGAGAACCTAGTTAGATTCTAAACTATTTGAATTCAATAGTGGTGGACTTTTCATTCTTAACACTGACATTAGATTTCAAACAATAATTTGGTTCATTTCTGTTGTTGAAGTATCAGTCCAGACACTTGGGGTACAGAGTGGGGGTGGTGGTTCCAGGAAGCATTACAGTGCTTGAATTAAATCCACCTCACAATTTCTGCCATTAAGAGTTCTTACACAAGGAATAATAGCCAAATATACATTAAAGAAAAATAGCTAAATGGGAACACATTATTGGATTTAGTGCTATCTAGGCAAACAAGTGGAGAAGGTGATGGCACCCCACTCCAGTACTCTTGCCTGGAAAATCCCATGGATGGGAAAGTCTGGTGGGCTGCAGTCCATGGGTTGCAAAGTCAGACACAACTGAGCAACTTCACTTTCACTTTTCACTTTCATGCATTGGAGAAGGAAATGGCAACCCACTCCAGTGTTCTTGCCTAGAGAATCCCAGGGATGGGGGAGCCTGGTGGGCTGCCATCTATGGGGTCGCACAGAGTCGGACATGACTGAAGCAACTTATTAGCAGCAGCAGCAGGCAAACAAGACACCCTCTATCTATATGAGGCTTCTCTATTAAGTAGACACATGATATCTGGGTATGAATTTTCATTTTTCCTATGGATCTAGAATTTCTAGGTCCATACAGTAGTCTGTATCCATTGCTTAACTGGCCACGATGACAAGGATGACCAAATTCTCCCCAGAGTCTAGATCCTTACACTGAGTACCACAGGAAAACAGCAAGTAAGACAGCAAGAACACATACACGTGAAAACTAATCATTTACCCAAAGTGACCTCAGCCACTAGCAAAATTGGACCCAATTAACATAAAATACAAAATTCTCTAACTCAGGCTTCAACAGCACATCAACTGTGAACTTCCAGATGTTCAAGCTGGACTTAGAAAAGACAGAAGAACATAGATCAAACAGCCAACATCCATTGGATCACCAAAAAGGAACAGAGTGCCACAAAAACATCTACTTCTGCTTTAACCATGCCAAAGTCTTCGACTGTGTGGAACACCACAAACTCTGGAAAATTCTTTTTTTTTTTTTTTCCACAGAAGATTTCTCTCAAATTTATTGTTTTGAGAGTCTCTTTTTTTGGTATACATTTTTACTTTCTGTGGTGTTTTATTTTTTTTTATTATTATTTTTTTAAATTTTAAAATCTTTAATTCTTACATGCATTCCCAAACATGAACCCCCCTCCCACCTCCCTCCCCATAACATCTTTCTGGGTCATCCCCATGCACCAGCCCCAAGCATGCTGCATCCTGCATCAGACATAGACTGGCGATTCAATTCACATGATAGTATACATGTTAGAATGTCATTCTCCCAAATCATCCCACCCTCTCCCTCTCCCTCTGAGTCCAAAAGTCCGTTATACACATCTGTGTCTCTTTCCCTGTCTTGCATACAGGGTCGTCATTGCCATCTTCCTAAATTCCATATATATGTGTTAGTATACTGTATTGGTGTTTTTCTTTCTGGCTTACTTCACTCTGTATAATCGGCTCCAGTTTCATCCATCTCATCAGAACTGATAATAATTTCAAGATTTGTATGGAAATACAAAAAACCTCGAATAGCCAAAGCAATCTTGAGAAAGAAGAATGGAACTGGAGGAATCAACTTGCCTGACTTCAGGCTCTACTACAAAGCCACAGTCATCAAGACAGTATGGTACTGGCACAAAGACAGACATATAGATCAATGGAACAAAATAGAAAGCCCAGAGATAAATCCACACAAATATGGACACCTTATCTTTGACAAAGGAGGCAAGAATATACAATGGAGTAAAGACAATCTCTTTAACAAGTGGTGCTGGGAAAACTGGTCAACCACTTGTAAAAGAATGAAACTAGATCACTTTCTAACACCGCACACAAAAATAAACTCAAAATGGATTAAAGATCTAAATGTAAGATCAGAAACTATAAAACTCCTAGAGGAGAACATAGGCAAAACACTCTCAGACATAAATCACAGCAGGATCCTCTATGATCCACCTCCCAGAATTCTGGAAATAAAAGCAAAAATAAACAAATGGGATCTAATTAAAATTAAAAGCTTCTGCACAACAAAGGAAAATATAAGCAAGGTGAAAAGACAGCCTTCGGAATGGGAGAAAATAATAGCAAATGAAGCAACTGACAAACAACTAATCTCAAAAATATACAACCAACTTATGCAGCTCAACTCCAGAAAAATAAACGACCCAATCAAAAAATGGGCCAAAGAACTAAATAGACATTTCTCCAAAGAAGACATACGGATGGCTAACAAACACATGAAAAGATGCTCAACATCACTCATTATCAGAGAAATGCAAATCAAAACCACAATGAGGTACCACTTCACACCAGTCAGAATGGCTGCGATCCAAAAATCTGCAAGCAATAAATGCTGGAGAGGGTGTGGAGAAAAGGGAACCCTCCTACACTGTTGGTGGGAATGCAAACTAGTACAGCCACTATGGAGAACAGTGTGGAGATTCCTTAAAAAATTGCAAATAGAACTACCTTATGACCCAGCAATCCCACTGCTGGGCATACACACCGAGGAAACCAGAATTGAAAGAGACACATGTACCCCAATGTTCATCGCAGCACTGTTTATAATAGCCAGGACATGGAAACAACCTAGATGTCCATCAGCAGATGAATGGATAAGAAAGCAGTGGTACATATACACAATGGAGTATTACTCAGCCGTTAAAAAGAATTCATTTGAATCAGTTCTGATGAAATGGTTTTTAAAAAATGATGTTTCCACTTATATAAGAAGCAGCATGTCCTGAAATCCATAGTTTTTCATGTATGTAACCACTGGATTTTTGGTAAGCCACATCCCCAGTATTGTTGAACAGAATGGAAGACAATGAAACTCATCATATATGCTGCTGACCTGCGCTGAGAAGGTGGCAGGTAGCAGTGAGCCTCCCTCAGACTCCCAATGGTGAGATGTTCTGAGCCCGGCTCCTGCCACTGCTCTCATCATGATGCCTCATCCAGTGACATCCCAAACTTTCCTCCCCACAGCCATCCAAGGAAGCCTCCTGCAGGCAGGGCTATGGGCACTTTTTGTTCTCTCTAAGAGACAACAGGCCAGAGCTGGATCTAATTTAAAATCATTTTTATTTATTTGAATTTTTTGAAAAATATATTAAAATTTTTTCTGCAACAAGACACATTTTTTTCATATTTTTCACATACTCCCTATTGTGAATATGTGTACGTATGTATGTATGCGTAGACAGAGAGAGAAAGAGAGAGAATGCCAAAGCAGATATGGTAAAATGTGAATATAATAGTAGGTGAACCAGGGTGAAAGATGTATGTGAATGAATTCTTTGGACTCTCTTGCAAAAAAAATTTTTTTAAAAAGAAATACTTTTACTTCCACTCGTTTATCATTGCTCTTACTTATCAATTCTTACTTACCAATGTTTACATTATTATTCTTCCAAATGAACTCTACCATTGCTCTGTGATGTTCCCATCCCAGAGCCCATTGGTATTTTGGAGCAAGATATGAGCCTGTACATTGACTGGGGAGCTTAAATCTTGATCATAGTATGTATGTTTTCCTCCCAGGAATAAAACACTTATTTAGTTATTTAAAATTTGTGCTTCATATCTTAGTAAACTCTTACAGTTTTCTTCACATTAGTCCCAAGATGTTTTCTGTTAGGATTATTCTGAAGCAGTTTACATTTTTATTGCCACTGCTAGAAAAACCCCTTTTATCCATTTTATAATTAAGTAATTATTGCTGACATATGGAAATGTTACAAAGTTTTGTTTATCCACTGTGTAGCTACTTTTCTAAATTAAATTAATACGAACATCTTTTCCATTGCTTCTTCAGGGATTTCTAGATAATTTTATTGTCTACAATTTAAAGTACTTTGTTTATATCAATGTGTTATACCTCTATTTGTGTCTATCAGCATCCTTTGCATCCTACTCTAGTTCCAGCTTTTAATGGCAAAGCAATTTTGTTATTACCATTTAAAATATCATGTTGGCTTTTTGCATTGTAGTAGTTTACAAAATGATGCTAAGAATGTATCCTATTCCGTATTTAACAGATGATATTAATGCTATCAAATACCATTTTGGATTACTCGAAATTAGCATTTCAGTTTTCATATAGAGTTTATTCAGATGTAATGGGCACTGTTCTGTTTTCTGTTACTGAGTTGCTTTGGCTTCCCTGAAACAAATGGATCTTTGAGCCAAATTCAAGGTCCACTGCTAGTAATTATCAATACAAAGGTCTTTATAACATGTACTTTGAAAACACTCATAATCTATTTTTTTCCATTTTATTTTTTAATTGCTTTTGTTTTCACCATTTAATTATCTTCAAGTTATCTTTACACTTTTCAGTAAACCCCCTCAACTTGTAGGGAAAACAGGGCCACAAATAAGGTAAAAACTCTTAATGTAGTCGAAAGTACAACAGAAGAGACACAGATAAATTGCTTTAGGAGTTTAGAGGAGGATGTGATATCCTATTACAGCTGGAGTTCAGGGAGGAATCAGAACAGTCACCCAAATGGGATGTTAAAGACGAACCTGGATGAAAAATATTGCTACAAGGCAGAAGCAGGTGACAACGGCCATCTGTGTTCCGTCAGTGTGTCTGTGTCTCTCATCATGAGGCGGCAAAGCTACCAAGCTTCCCCCTCAATCTATAACCTAATTTGATAGGAGGAATGGATACTGATTGTTTCCAGCTATGTATCTTCTCAAAAATAATGTAAAAAAGGGCAAGTCCTAAAAAAAGCCTATGGTAACGATAACTTTTTCATCCATTTATAATTGAGATGTGCTTGATATATTCTTTCAAACTGCCAGACGTAATTCTTCTCAGCAACCACGTGTCTATGGAGACAACCATTACACTGTGATTCAGAAGGATATACAAGGACAGCCTTCTGACACACCAACAAAACACCCAGAACTTCAGATTCGTACGACAGCCACTGGATGCACAGAAAGAGTTGGCTTTGCTATGGGGTGAGAGGCATTTCAGTGTCTCTGAATCTCTGCATTTAGAGTTACTTCCTTCAATAGGACAGCATTTTATAGTTAACAAAATGCTTTAACTGACGTTCTTCCTCTGATTTTCAGATGATGATGATTTTCCCGTGTTACAAATGGGAGACTAAGGAGCAATATGTCTAGCCATCATGACAAAGACAAAATCACTGATGTCTATCAACCAGGGCTTCTGATTCTGGATTCAGGAATCAGGCCCTCCCTCTCATGGTACTACTATTATAAATCCTGATATCAATTGTTTAATTTTAGTTTTAGTGGAGTATAACTGCTTTAAAATGTTGTGTTAGTTTCTGCTATACAGTGAAGTGAATATGCACTATATGTATGCATATGTCCTCTCCGCCTTGAGCCTCCCCCCACCCCTCCCCTTCACTCCCACCCCTCTAGATCACCACGGAGCACTGAGCTGTGCTCCCTGCACTATACAGCAGCTTCTCACCAGTTATCTAGTTTACACACGGCAGTGTATATGTGTCCATCCTACTCTCCCAACTCACCTCACCCTCTCCTTCCCATGCTGTGTCACATGTCCATTCTCTCCATCTGAATCTCTATTCCTGCCCTGCAAACAGGCTTGTCTGCACCATCCTTCTAGACTCCAGGTCCATTCACATCATAAATGACCTAATTTTGTTCCTTTTTATGGCTGAGTAATATTACATTATATATATATTTTAAACTACCACTTTGGAATGACTTTTATACTCTCTCCTATGACATTTTAAATTGGGGCAAAAGTGCATGTAACTTCCTAAATCCAGGCTCAGGCCTTGAATAACTTTTGCTTATTTGCTTACATTAAACTTAAGGCTGAAATAGAGTATAAAAGTATAGAATATAAAGAAGTAGAATATAAACATTTAAGACAGAGTCAAGATCTGAGAGGCTTCAACTTGCCATGGATCATGGGTACAAGCTAGTATTAGGAGGAAAAATGTCCTTACGAGGTTTAATTGTTAAAAGCTAATTTCCTTGAGTTTGCTTTAGCCAGGATGTTCTACGAATGAAAGTGATGGATGTATTTCTCCAAGTATGAAAACACCAATGTCCCAGAGTTAAGTGTCTATTTTAATTGCTGTGCACTCCAGAGTCCTTCAGATTGCTCATCTGTGTTATTTTTACTTGCTAAAGCAGAGGTGTCTGGGTGATGAATTATACAAGGTGCTTCACTCAGCACCACTGGTATGTGATAATAAATATTTCCACTGAAAGACAAGGTAAGAAAATGCTTAAAATTTTCATAGTGTGGGATGCAGATTTTGTTCTTGTATCTCTTTTTTTTTTAAACAGAGAAGTAGCTATTAAATTTTAATGTAATTATGGTATAGTCAAACAGCTGAAGATGGCAAAGTTATTCCCGAGAAATATGAAGGCTTCAATCATAAATGTATGTCCATCCTGCCCTTCAGAACACACTGGAGAATAACACACATGAAAGCATAATTGAGGAAGTGGAATATCCATTTGCTAAAAAGAAAATAAAGTAGTAGAGCTCTAGTAGCGAAGTGATGAAAAATGAAATACATTATAATCAAACTTCAATTTCCATTTTTCGGCAACCTTTGATATTGTGACCTAAAAAAATACAGTGTATTTCCTCAACTCCCAATAAAGGCAAAATGATAGAGGGCTATAATCTGAATTCAATTTGTTATAGTTTTTTGCAGCAGTAAAGAAAATGCAGAAAATAGGTTTCAAAGTAAAGGGGTAGAATTAAGGGTTTGAGTAGTTTCCCAATTTTCTTTAGCTACGCATCATCCTATGGCCACTCAGGAAAGACTAGTTTCAATCTTGGGAGAAGCTAATGATTACTATGACCTTTAAATGTTCTAGTTCCCTCTCAGTGACTGAGTTTGACACAAGCACATGGTCATAGTGCTAGCCAAGATACATGAGAAAAAGTTTGCTAAAGGGCCTTTGGATCTACAGTCACACCACCCTGAACACATCTATCCTATCTGAAGGGCTTTTGAATACATTTTTATACACCTAAAAAAGATTCTCTGGAAGACACAGCCTCTTGTTCCTCTGGACCATGTGATGATAGCTGCCATTTTGCGATAAGCACGAGAACAAATTTGGTAAGAATGGCAGAACCAAAAGATGGAAAGAACTTGGGTCCTTGGTGACATCACTAAACAGATAACCACCCCGAGAGCCTACTCAAGTCTGAAGTTGTGACATTCAATAAATGTTCTTCTTCTGTTGGCCATTTTGAGTTGAGATTTTGATTACTTGAAGCTGAAAACCTCCTAATCGACTCTCCATTCATCATCTGTGCTCGGCTAGAGTAAGATAAGTTTGTCTCTGGTCCTGGCACTGCATATTGTCATGCTTGCAAGGTCTTGTCACACCCAGAAAACATTATCTAGTTCTAGAATTTCATGCCTAGGACTGAAACATTTCTTTTTATTGTTAACGTTCTTCTACTGGTTCCCACTCCACTATCTGGTGAAATCCAGACACCTCCGTGCTGCAAATACTTATACCTTGATCCTTGCCTCTCCTGTCAGAATCTCCTCCATTTGCCTGCTCTCTCAAGCTTCCTGCTTTTGCCATACTGAAGTAAAAGCCCTCTGTATCTGCAAGGGACTGGTTCCAGGATTGGCTGGATCCAAGGATGCAGAACCAGCAGATAAGAAGAGCAGACTGTAGAATTCTTCGAACCTCCTGGTCTTTCCACCTACAGTTCTCGCCACCTGGAATTTTCAACAGCTTCACCCCCCTGTGCCTGCCTGGTTATTCTTTTCTTTATCTGCATGATTACACACACTCAGATATCTCTTCTTGAACAAGATGGCGGAGGAGTAGGTGGACGTGGAGTACATCTCTCTCCACGGATACATCAGGAATACATCTTCAGACACAGCAGTACATGCAGAACATCAGCTGAGAGCAGACAGGAGTACCTGACCAGCGGGAAAGAATATATAGACCCATGCAAACTTGGTAGGATGAAGGAACTAGGGGGGGAAACAGGAGTGTTGGTAGGATTGAACCTGCCTTGGCGAGTGGGGGAACTGAAGCAGGGGTCTGATCCCCACATCAGGGCAATTGTCTGAGTCAGAGGAGAAACATTTAAGGCTGAAAGTGAAACAGCTGATCTGTGGCAGCCTAAATGGAATGACAATCAGACAGTCCTTGCCGCAGCCATACACACCCCAGACAGGGATGCAGGTCCCCTGGAAGGTGCAGCGGCTAGGAGCTAGAGTTTAGAGATTCTGGAGCAATCCCAGGGCGAGAGCTGCTGTTGACTGTGGAGAGATGGATCGAAGGGATGGAAGGGAGGAAACTGTGGTGGGAAATGCCTGTGGAAGAAAACGGGCAGCTGTGGTAGCAAGGCTATACTGCTGAGTCACGTGTAGTGGGTGGAGACATCACCATAGCCTCTCTCTCTCCACACACCAGCATCAGCAGTGAGACTCTGCATGAGCAGAGAGACTAGCCCATCAAACCCCTGATGAACTGAACTATAGAGTAGGATGCCACCCAGGGTGCCCCTTTAAGTGCCTGATGCACCAATCTACAGTGTAGGACCCCAGCCAGGGGGGCCCCTCTATGTGCCTGACACTCTGAACAACAGAGAAGGATCTCAGGAAAGGGAGCTCTTAAGTGCCTGAATGGGTGGAGCTATGGAGAAAGACTCGCCAAACAGGCCTTCTGATTGGCAACTACAAGAGGCTCAAATAAAGACTCTGATAGGACCATAACTCCTGCAGCAGAGGCAGTCCATGTCCCTGCACACTTGGCGCCGCCAGGGTCCCTGTAAGCTAAGCAGCTGCTCCACCTTTATGTTCAACTCTCACTGGGGCAGAGCTGCCACAGGCAAAAAAGGCTTGCATCTATGCACGCAGGGTCACTTTGGTAGTGTCCGACTCTTGGTGATCCTGTAGATTGTGGCCTGCCAGCCTTCTCTGTCAAGGAGGGGGGGTTCTCCAGGCAAGAACACTGAAGCGTATTGGCTAATACTGGTTGCCATACCCTTTTAGAGCACTGTATTTCCTGCTGCCCTAGCTGCCAAC
Source organism: Ovis canadensis (assembly GCF_042477335.2). Taxonomy (NCBI): domain Eukaryota; kingdom Metazoa; phylum Chordata; class Mammalia; order Artiodactyla; family Bovidae; genus Ovis; species Ovis canadensis. The sequence continues at coordinate 75,123,087 of NC_091248.1, read as the reverse complement.
TCTCTGAGTACCTGGTGCTGCCGGAACACCTGCAACTCAAGCAGCTGCACCACCTCCACACCTGGTCTTCACAGGGGCAAACCCAAGTCCTCCAGGGCAGCCTCAGGAGCAAACCCCAGTGGATGACCCACATGCAAAGGTGGAAATAAAACCACAGTTGAAACCCAGGGGCAGCGTGGCTAAGGAAGAAGACCCAAAACCTTCCCACCAGCAGTACAAGCTGAAGATTAAATTCACACGATCAATTAGGCAGACTCTGTATCTGTGGAATATATAAAAGGTCATTGAGAATTCTCACAAAAGAAAACGCACTAGTTCTGATAGCTGTGGACATTGGAGGCAAGAAGACACAGGAATAGGACCAGATTAGAATCTGAGCTGCCCTCACAGCAGGTCCAGAGATCAGCACAGTGTTGGAGGGCATCCTAGGGAGGTAAGGCGGACTGTGATTCCCAGCGAGGGAAAGGACTCTGACAGCAGTGACTCAAGAAAAACATTTATTATTCTGTTTTGACGTGTTCTGTAGATTCTCTTGGAATTTGTTTTCCCCTTTTTTCCTCTTCTGTTGTAGCTGTGGATTTTATTGGCACTATAAAATCTAATTAAGTTTTTGAGCTTTTTTTCCCTCAGTTAATTAATAACTAATTATTATTAATTATCATTTCATTGTTGTTAGAAACCTCTGCCTCTACACTGGGCTTTTACAGTTCTGTGGTGTGTTCCTTTTTTTTCTTTTCTTTTCTGTTTTTTTAACTTTAATTTTTAAACCTGTCATTATTTTTTCTACATTTATTCCTTTGTTTTTTCCTACTATTCTTTTGCCCTTGCAGTTAATCTTTAATGTATATAAATCTTCTTTATCTACCTCTATTTAACTTTGCATATCTATTCTTTCTTTCCTTTCCTCTTAACATATTAGTTTTATTTTCATTGCTTTATTCCCCAATTGGCACCTTACTTTGGTTTTATTTTCCAGTTTGTGCTTTTGTCAGTTTTGTTCTGGTAGATACAATTTTTGGTTTCCTTTGTTCGCTGGGTAAATCTATTGTACTTTATTTTTGTTGGACTGTATTGATTTTGTTTTTGGATGTATGTGTATATGTGTATATTCAGTCACACTTTTTATTGTTGGTATAAACCTCTGCCTCTACACTGGGCTTTTGCAGTTCTATGAAGTTTTCTTTTTTTCCCCCTTTTTTCTTCCATTTTTTTCCTCTTTTTTATAATTTTAATTTCTAATTTTAAAAAGTCTATTATATTTTTCTACATTTATTCCTTTGCCTTTCCTATTGTTCTTTTCCCCTTGCAGTTAATATTTAATGTATATAAATCTTCCTCATCTACCTCTATTTAACTCTGCATATCTATTCTTTCTTTCCTTTCCTCTCAACATATTTATTAGTTTTGTTTTCATTGCATTATTCCCCATTTGACACCTTGCTTTAGTTTTGTTTTCCAGTTTCTGATTTAGTTAGTTTTGTTCTTAACTGGTAAATGTAATTTTTTATTTCCTTTGTTTGCCGGGTCAGTCTACTGTATTTTATTTTTGTTGGACTGTTTTGACTTTACTCATAGGTGTATATGTATATGTGTATATTCCATTATTTTAATTATTATTTGCCTGGTTTTGTAACTGCCATTTGACTAGGGTTCATCTTTGGTTTCTTGTCTTTGGACATTTGTTTTAATCTCACACTTAATGCCGTAACAAACCACTTGTAGACTCTTCGTTTTTGATCAGAGATCAAGCCCTGAGCTTTGGAGTGGGAGCACTGACTCAAAGACCCTAGACTATCGGAGAACTAATCCTAGGGAGTATCAAACAGTGAGAACTCACACAAAGGAAACCACTTCTATACAAGACCCAGCATCACCAAACTACCAGTAGCACCCTGTGTAGGATGCCTCATCCAAACAACTAACAAAACAAAAGTGCAAACACAATCATCAGCAGACAGGGTTACCACCTCACTCAGGCTTGCCCGTCAGAGGAAAAACAAACAACAAACAAACAAAAGTCCTGCACAAATCTCACCCTATATGAAGCTTACACAAACCACTGGACCAACCTTAGGAGAGCAGAGACGGAAAGGAAGAAAGAATTCAGCCTTGAAGCCTGGGAAAAGGAGACCTCAAACACAATAAGTTAAAAAATAATAACAATGAAAAGGCAGAGAAACACTACACAAACGAAGGAACAAACTAGAAACACAGAAGTCCAAATAGATGAAGAGGAAATAGGCAAACTATCTGAAAAAGAATTCAGAATTATGATAGTAAAGATCATCAAAACCCTTGAAAACAAAATGGAGAAAATGCCAGAATCAATTAACAAAGACCCAGAAGAATTAAAGAATAAACATACAGAGACAAACAACACAATTACTGAAACTAAAGCGAAAGTGAAGTCACTCAGTCGAGTCCGACTCTTTGTGACCCCATGGACTGTAGCCTACCAAGTTCCTCTGTCCATGGGATTCTCCAGGCAAGAATACTGGAGTGGGTTGCCATTTCCTTCTCCAGGGGATCTTCCCGACCTAGGGATCGAACCTGGATTTTCTGCATTGGAGGCAGACGCTTTAACCTCTGAGCTACCAGGGAAGCCCAACTGAAACGAAAAATACTCTAAAAGGAATCAATAGCAGAATATCTGAAGCAAAAGAATGAATCATTGACCTGGAAGATGAAATGGTGGAAATAATTTCTGAAGAGCAGAATAAAGTAAAAAGAATGAAAAGAACTGAGGACAGTCTCAGAGACCTCTGGGACAATATCAAACACACCAACATTCAAATTAAAGGGGTCCCAGAAGAAGAAGAGATCTCTTTCCCATTCTGTTGTTTTCCTCTATTTATTTGCATTGATCGCTGAAGAAGGCTTTCTTATCTCTTCTTGCTATTCTTTGGAACTCTGCATTCAGATGCTTGTATCTTTCCTTTTCTCCTTTGCTTTTCGCCTCTCTTCTTTTCATAGCTATTTGTAAGGCCTCCCCAGACAGCCATTTTGCTTGTTTGCATTTCTTTTCCATGGGGATGGTCTTGGTCCCTGTCTCCTGTACAATGTCATGAACCTCATTCCATAGTTCATCAGGCACTCTTTCTATCAGATCTAGTGCCTTAAATCTATTTCTCACTTCTACTGTATAATCATAAGGGATTTGATTTAGGTCATACCTGAATGGTCTAGCAGTTTTCCCTTCTTTCTTCAGTTTCAGTCTGAATTTGGTAATAAGGAGTTCATGATCTGAGCCACAGTCAGCTCCTGGTCTTGTTTTTGTTGACTGTATAGAGCTTCTTCATCTTTGGTTGCACAGAATATAATCAGTCTTATTTTGGTGTTGACCATCTGGTGATGTCCATATATAGAGTCTTCTCTTGTGTTGTTGGAAGAGGGTGTTTGCTATGACCAGTGCATTTTCTTGGCAAAACTCTATTAGTCTTTGCCCTGCTTCGTTCCGCATTCCAAGGCCAAATTTGCCTGTTACTCCAGGTGTTTCTTGCCTTCCTACTTTTGCATTCCAGTCCCCTATAATGAAAAGGATATCTTTTTTGGGTGTTAGTTCTAAAAGGTCTTGTAGGTCTTCATAGAACCGTTCAACTTCAGCTTCTTCAGTGTTACTGGTTGGGGCATAGACTTGGATTACTGTGATACTGAATGGTTTGCCTTGGAGACGACCAGAGATCATTCTGTCGTTTTTGAGATTGCATCCAAGTACTGCATTTCAGACTCTTTTGTTGACCATGATGGCTACTGCATTTCTTCTGAGGGATTCCTGCCCGCAGTAGTAGATATAATGGTCATCTGAGTTAAATTCACCCATTCCAGTCCATTTTAGTTCGCTGATTCCTAGAATGTCAACGTTCACCCTTGCCATCTCTTGTTTGACCACTTTCAATTTGCCTTGATTCATGGACCTGACATTCCAGGTTCCTATGCAATATTGCTCTTTACAGCATCGGATCTTACTTCTATCACCAGTCACATCCACAGCTGGGTATTGTTTTTGCTTTGGCTCCATCCCTTCATTCTTTCTGGATTTATTTCTCCACAGATCTCCAGTAGCATATTGGGCACCTAATGACCTGGGGAGTTCCTCTTTTGGTATCCTACATTTTGCCTTTTCATACTGTTCATGGAGTTCTCAAGGCAAGAATACTGAAGTGGCTTGCCATTCCCTTCTCCATACTAGAGATCTCTTCAAGAAATTAGAGATACCAAGGGAACATTTCATGCAAGGATGGGCTCGATAAAGGACAGAAATGGTATCGAACTAAGAGAAGCAGAAGATATTAAGAAGAGGTGGCAAGAATACAAAGAAGAACTGTACAAAAAAGATCTTCATGACCCAGATAATCATGATGATGTGATCACTAATCTAGAGCCAGACATCTTGGAAAGTGAAGTCAAGTGGGCCTTGGAAAGCATCACTACGAACAAAGCTAGTGGAGGTGATGGAATTCCAGTTGAGCTATTTCAAATCCTGAAAGATGATGCTGTGAAAGTGCTGCACTCAATATGCCAGCAACTTTGGAAAACTCAGCAGTGGCCACACGACTGGAAAAGGTCAGTTTTCATTCCAATTCCAAAGAAAGGCAATGCAAAAGAATGCTCAACCAACCACACAATTGCACTCATCTCACATGCTAGTAAAGTAATGCTCAAAATTCTCCAAGCCAGGCTTCAGCAATACATGAACCATGAACTCCCTGATGTTCAAGCTGGTTTTAGAAAAGGCACAGGAACCAGAGATCAAATTGCCAACATCCACTGGATCATGGAAAAAGCAAGAGAGTTCCAGAAAAACATCTATTTCTGCTTCTTGACTACAGCCTTTGGCTGTGTGGATCACAATAAACTGTGGAAAATTCTTAAAGAGATGGGAATACCAGACCACCTGACCTGCCCCTTGAGAAACCTGTATGCAGGTCAGGAAGCAACAGTTAGAACTGGACATGGAACAACAGACTGGTTCCAAATAGGAAAAGGAGTACGTCAAGGTTGTATATTGTCACCCTGCTTATTTAACTTCTATGCAGAGTACATCATGAGAAATGCTGGACTGGAAGAAGCACAAGCTGGAATCAAGATTGCTGGGAGAAATATCAATAACCTCAGATATGCAGATGATACCACCCTTATGGCAGAAAGGGAAGAGGAGCTAAAAAGCCTCTTGATGAAAGTGAAAGAGGAGAGTGAAAAAGTTGGCTTAAAGCCCAACATTCAGAAACAAAGATCATGGCATCCGGTCCCATCACTTCATGGGAAATAGATGGGGAAACAGTGGAAACAGTGGCTGACTTTATTTTGGGGGGCTCCAAAATCACTGCAGATGGTGATTGCAGCCATGAAATTAAAAGATGCTTACTCCTTGGAAGTAAAGTTATGACCAACCTAGATAGTATATTCAAAAGCAGAGACATTACTTTGCCGACCAAGGTTTATCTAGTCAAGGCTATGGTTTTTCCTGTGGTCATGTATGGATGTGAGAGTTGGATTCTGAAGAAGGCTGAGCACCGAAGAACTGATGCTTTTGAACTGTGGTGTTGGAGAAGACTCTTGAGAGTCCCTTGGACTGCAAGGAGATCCAACCAGTCCATTCTGAAGGTGTCCTGGGATTTCTTTGGAGGGAATGATGCTAAAGCTGAAACTCCAGTACTTTGGCCACCTCATGTGAAGAGTTGACTCATTGGAAAAGACTCTGATGCTGGGAGGGATTGGGGGCAGGAGGGGAAGGGGACAACCGAGGATGAGATGGCTGGGTGGCATCATGGACTCGATGGACATGAGTCTGAGTGAACTCCGGGAGACGGTGATGGACAGGGAGGCCTGGCGTGCTGCGATTCATGGGGTCGCAAAGAGTCGGACACGACTGAGCGACTGAAGTGAACTGAACAGAAGAAGAAGAGGAAAAGAAAGGGTATGAGAAAAATTTTGAAGAAATTATAGTTGAAAATTTCCCCAACAGGAAAAAGGAAATCGTCAGTCAAGTCCAAGAGGCACAAAGAGTCCCATACAGGATAAGCCCAGGAAGAAACATGCCAAGACACATACTAATTATACTAAAAAAGATGAAACATAAAGAAAGAATATTAAAAGCAGCAAGAGAGAAGCAACAAGTAACACAGAAGGGAAACCCAATATGCTTAACAGCTGATCTTTCAGCAGAAACTCTGCAGGCCAGAAGGGAATGGCAGGATATATTTCAAGTACTCAAAGTGAAAAATCTACAACCAAATCGTTTTACCCAGCAAGGATCTCATTCAAAATTGATGGAGAAATAAAATTTTTTCAGCCAAGCAAAAGTTAAGAGAATTTAGTACCACCAAACCAGCTTTACAACAAATGTTAAAGGGACTTATATAGTCAAGAAATAAAGAGAAAAAAATGATCTACAAAATCAACCCCAAACAACTAAGAAACTAGCAACTGGAACGTGTGTGTGTGTGTGTGTGTTAGTTGCTTAGTCATGTCTGACTCTTTGCAACCCAATAGACTGCAGCCCACCAGGCCCCTCCTTCCGTGGGATTCTCCAGGCAAGAACACTGGAGTTGGTTGCCATTTCCTCCTCCAAAAGGAACTAGAGAAAGAAAGAAAGAGAAGTCGCTCAGTCTTGTCCGACTCTGCGACCCCATGGACTGTAGCCTACCAGGCTCTTCCATCCATGGAATTTTCCAGGCAAGAGTACAGGAGTGGGTTGCCATTTCCTTCTCCAAATGGGAACATATATATCAATAATTACTTTAAATGTAAGTGGATTAAATGCTCCAACCAAAAGACACAGACTGGCTGAATGGATACAAAAACAAGACCCATATATATGATGTCTACAAGAAACCCACTTCAGACCTCAAGACACATAGAGACTGAAAGTGAAAGGATGGAAAAATATATTCCCTGAAAATGTGAAGCAAAAGAAAGCTGAAGTAGAATTCTCATATCAGACAAAATAGGCCTTAAAATAAAGATTACAAAAGATAAGGAAGGACACTACACAATGATCAAGGGATCAATCCAAGAGGAAGACATAACAACTGTAAATATCTATGCACCCAACATAGGAGCATCTCAATACATAAGACAGACACTAACAGACATAAAAGGAGAAATTGATAGTGACACAATAATAGTAGAGGACCTTAACACCCTACTCACACCAATGGACAGATCATCAAAACAGAAAATTAATAAGGAAACACAAGTCTTAAATGATACATTAGATGAGATGGATCTCATTGATATCTTCAGGACATTCTATCCAAATGCAGAAGAATATACCTTCTTGTCAAGTACCCATGGAACATTCTCCAGGATAGATCACATCTTGGGTCACAAATCAGACCTCAGTAAATTTAAGAAAACTGAAATTGTATCAAGTGTCTTCTCTGACCACAACGCTATAAGACTAGAAATCAATTACAAGAAAAAAACTGTAAGAAACACAAACACATGGAAAATAATCAACACATTTCTAAATAACCAACAGGTTACTGAAGAAATCAAAAGGGAAATCAAAAACTTTCTAGAAACAAATGACAATGAAAACACAACTCAAAACCTATGGGATGCAGCAAAAGCAATTCCAAGAGGGAAGTTTATAGCAATCTTACCTCAAGAAACAAGAAAAACATCGAATAGACAACCTAACTTTCACCCAAAACAACTGGAAAAAGAAGAACAAAAAAAACCCCAGAATTAGTAGAAGGAAATAAATCACAAAGATCCAAGCAGAAATAAATGAAAAGGAAATGAAAGAAACAATAGTAAAGATTAATTAAACTAAAAGCTGGCTCTTTGAGAAGATAAACAAAATTGACAAACCTTTAGCCAGCTTCATCAAGGAAAAAAGAGAGAAGAATCAAATCAACAAAATTAGAAATTAAAAAGGAGAGGTTACAACAGACAATGCAGAAATACAAAGGATTATGAGAGACTATTACAAACAACTGTATGGCAATAAAATGGATAACCTGGAAGAAATGGACAGATTCTTAGAAAAGTTCAATCTTTCCAAGACCGAACCAGGAAAAAATAGAAATTATAAACAGCCCAATTATAAGCACTGAGATTGAAGCTGTGATAAAAAATCTCCCCCAAACCCAAAAGCCCAGGACCAGATGGCTTCACAGGAGAATTCTATCAAACATTTAGAGACGAGCTAGTGCCTATCCTTCTAAAACTTTCAAAAAACTGCAGAGGAAGGAACACTTCCAAACTCATTCTACAAGGACACCATCACCCTGATACCAAAACCAGACAAAGACAACACAGAAAAAGAAAACTACAGGCCAATATCACTGATGGACATAGATGCAAAAATCCTCAAAAAAATTTTAGCAAACAGAAATCAGCAACACATCAAAAAGTTCATACACCATGATCAAGCTGGGTTTATTCCAGGAAAGCAAGGATTCTTCAATATATGCAAATCAATCAATGTGATATATAGCATATTATCAAATTGAAAGATAAAAATCATATGATAATCTCAACAGATTCAGAAAAAGCATCTGACAAAATTCAGCACCCATTTATGATGAAAACTCTTCAAAAAATGGGCACAGAAGGAACCTATCTCAATTTAGTAAAGGCCATATATGATAAGCCTACAGCAAACATTATTCTCAATGGTGAAAAATTGAAAGTGTTTCCCCTAAGATCAGGAATAAGATAAGGGTGTCCAGTTTCAGCACTATTATTCAACATAGTTTTGGAATTCCTAGATACAGCAAGCAGAGAAGAATAAGAAATAAAATCCAGATCAGAAAAGAAGAAGCAAAGATCTCACTGTTTTCAGATGACATGATACTGTACATAGAAAATCCCAAAGATAGTATCAGAAAATTACGAGAGTTAATCAGTGAATTTAGCAAAGTTACAGGATACAAAATCAATACACAGAAGTAACTTGCATTTCTATATGTTAACAATGAAAAATCAGAAAGAAATTAAGGAATCAATCCTATTTGCCATTGCAATAAGCGAATTAAATATCTAGGAATAAACCTACCTACAGAGACAAAAAGAACTGTACATAGAAAATTATAAGACACAAAAAATGAAATCAAAGACGATATAAACAGATGGAGAGATATTCCATGTTCCTGGATAGGAAGAATCAATATCGTGAAAATGACTATATTACCAAACAACCTACAGATTCAATGCATTCCCTATTAAATTACCAATGGCATTTTTCACAGAACTAGAACAAAAAATTTCACAATTCATATGGGAACACAAAAGACCCTGAATAGCCAAAGCAGTCTTGAGAAAGAATGGAGCTGGAGGAATCAACCTTCCTGATTTCAGATTATACTACAAAGCTACAGTCATCAAGACAGTATGGTAGTGGCACAAAAAGAGAAATATAGATCAATGGAACAGGACAGAAAGTCCAGAAATAAAAACGCACACACCTATGGGTACCTTATTTTTGACAAAGGAGGCAAGACTACAGAATGGGGCAAAGACAGCCTCTTCAATAAATGGTGCTGGGAAAATTGGACAGCTACATGTAAAAGAATGAAATTAGAACACTTCCTAATACCATATGCAAATATAAACTCAAAATGGATTGAAGACCTAAATGTGAGACCAGAAACTACAAAAATGTAAGACCAAAACTACTTAGAGGAAAACATAGGCAGAACACTCGACATAAATGAAAGCAAGATACTCTATGACCTACCTCCCAGAGGATCAGAAATAAAAGCAGAAGTAAATAAGTGGGACCTGATTAAATCTAAAAGCTTTTGCATAGCAAGGGAAACTATAAGCAAGGTGAAAGACAACCCTCTAAATGGGAGAAAATAATAGCAAATGAAACAACTGACAGAGGATTAATTTCCAAAATATACAAGCAGCTCATACAACTCAATGCCAGAAAAACAAACAACCAATCAAAAAGTGGGAAAACGACCTAAACAGACATTTCTCCAAAGAAGACATACACATGGCTAACAAACGCATAAAAGATGTTCAACATCACTCATTATTAGAGAAATGCAAATAAAAACTACAATGAGATATCACCTTACACCAGTTAGAGTGGCCATCATCAAAATGTCTACAAACAATAAATGCTGGAGAAGGTTTAGAGAAAAAAGAACACTCTTGCACTGTTGGTGGGAATATAAACTGATACAGACACTATGGAAGACGGTAGAGAGATTACTTAAAAAACTAGGAATAAAACCACCATATGACACAGCAATCCCACTCCTAGGCATATACCCTGAAGAAACCAAAATTGAAAAGGACACATGTATCCTTCATTGTTCATTGCAGCACTATTTACAATAGTTAGAACATGGAAGCAACCTAGATGTCCATCGACAGATGAATGGATAAAGAAGGTGTGGTACATACACACAATGGAATATTCAGTTCAGTTCAGTTCAGTCGCTCAGTTGTGTCCGACTCTTTGTGACCCTATGAATCGCAGCACGCCAGGCCTCCCTGTCCATCACCAACTCCCGGAGTTCACTCAGACTCACGTCCATCAAGTCAGTGATGCCAGCCAGCCATCTCATCCTTGGTCGTCCCCTTCTCCTCCTGCCCCCAATCACTCCCAGCATCAGAGTCTTTTCCAATGAGTCAACATTTCACATGAGGTGGCCAAAGTACTGGAGTTTCAGCTTTAGCATCATTCCCTCCAAAGAAATCCCAGGGCTGATCTCCTTCAGAATGGACTGGCTGGATCTCCTTGCAGTCCAAGGGACTGTCAAGAGTCTTCTCCAACACCACAGTTCAAACGCATCAATTCTTTGGTGCTCAGCCTTCTTCACAGTCTAACTCTCACATCCATACAGGACCACAGGAAAAACCATAGCCTTGACTAGATAAACCTTAGTCAGCAAAGTAATGTCTCTGCTTCTGCTTTTGAACGTACTATCTAGGTTGGTCATAACTTTTCTTCCAAGGAGTAAGCGTCTTTTAATTTCATGGCTGCAGTCACCATCTGCAGTGATTTTGGAGCCCCCAAAAATAAAGTCTGACACTGTTTCTACTGTTTCCCCATCTATTTCCCATGAAGTGATGGGACCAGATGCCATGATCTTCGTTTTCTGAATGTTGAGCTTTAAGCCAACTTTTTCGCTCTCCACTTTCACTTTCATCAAGAGGCTTTTTAGTTCCTCTTCACTTTCTGCCATAAGGGTGGTGTCATCTGCATATCTGAGGTTATTGATATTTCTCCCGGCAATTTGATTCCAGCTTGTGCTTCTTCCAGCCCAGCGTTTCTCATGATGAACTCTGCATATAAGTTAAATAAACAGGGTGACAATATACAGCCTGGATGTACTCCTTTCCCTATTTGGAACCAGTCTGTTGTTCCATGTCCAGTTCTAACTGTTGCTTCCTGATCTGCATACAGATTTCTCAAGAGGCAGGTCAGGTGGTCTGGTATTCCCATCTCTTTAAGAATTTTCCACAGTTTATTGTGATCCACACAGTCAAAGGCTTTGGCATAGTTGATAAAGCAGAAATAGATGTTTTTCTGGAACTCTCTTGCTTTTTCCATGATCCAGTGGATGTTGGCAATTTGATCTCTGGTTCCTCTGCCTTTTCTAAAACCAGCTTGAACATCAGGGAGTTCATGGTTCACGTATTGCTGAAGCCTGGCTTGGAGCATTTTGAGCATTACTTTACTAGTATGTGAGATGAGTGCAATTGTGCGGTAGTTTGAGCATTCTTTTGCATTGCCCTTCTTTGGAATTGGAATGAAAACTGACCTTTTCCAGTCGTGTGGCCACTGCTGAGTTTTCCAAATTTGCTGGCATATTGAGTGCAGCACTTTCCCAGCATCATCTTTCAGGATTTGAAACAGTTCAACTGGAATTCCATCACTTCCACTAGCTTTGTTCATAGTGATGCTTTCTAAGGCCCACTTGACTTCACATTACAGGGTGTCTGGCTCTAGATTAGTGACCACACCACCATGATTATCTGGGTCATGAAGATCTTTTTTGTACAGTTCTTCTTTGTATTCTTGCCACCTCTTCTTAATATCTTCTGCTTCTCTTAGTTCCATACCATATCTGTCCTTTATTGAACCCATCTTTGCTTGGAATGTTCCCTTGGTATCTCTAATTTTCTTGAAGAGATCTCTAGTCTTTCCCATTCTGTTGTTTTCCTCTATTTCTTTGCATTGATCACTGAAGAAGGCTTTCTTATCTCTTCTTGCTATTCTCTGGAACTCTGCATTCAGATGCTTATATCTTTCCTTTTCTCCTTTGCTTTTTGCCTCTCTTCATAGCTATTTGTAAGGCTTCCCCAGACAGCCATTTTGCTTTTTTGAATTTCTTCTCCATGGGGATGGTCTTGATCCCTGTCTCCTGTACAGTGTCACGAGCCTCATTCCATAGTTCATCAGGCACTCTTTCTATCAGATCTAGGCCCTTAAATCTATTTCTCACTTCCATTGTATAATCATAAGGGATTTGATTTAGGTCATACCTGAATGGTCTAGTGGTTTTCCCTTCTTTCTTCAGTTTCAGTCTGAATTTGGTAATAAGGGGTTCATGATCTGAGCCACAGTCAGCTCCTGGTCTTGTTTTTGCTGACTGTATAGAGCTTCTCCATCTTTGGTTGCACAGAATATAATCAGTCTGATTTTGGTGTTGACCATCTGGTGATGTCCATGTGTAGAGTCTTCTCTTGTGTTGTTGGAAGAGGGTGTTTGCTATGACCAGTGCATTTTCTTGGCAAAACTCTATTAGTCTTTGCCCTGCTTCATTCCGCATTCCAAGGCCAAATTTGCCTGTTACTCCAGGTGTTTCTTGCCTTCCTACTTTGCATTCCAGTCCCTTATAATGAAAAGGATATCTTTTTCGGGTGTTAGTTCTAAAAGGTCTTGTAGGTCTCCATAGAACTGTTCAAATTCAGCTTCTTCAGCGTTACTGGTTGGGGCATAGACTTGGATAACTGTGCTACTGAATGGTTTGCCGTGGAGACAAACAAAGATCATTCTGTCGTTTTTGAGATTGCATCCAATACTGCATTTCAGACTCTTTTGTTGATCATAATGGCTACTGCATTTCTTCTGAGGGATTCTTGCCCGCAGTAGTAGATATAATGGTCATCTGAGTTAAATTCACCCATTCCAGTCCATTTTAGTTCGCTGATTCCTAGAATGTCGACATATTACTCAGCCATAAAAAGGAATGCACTTGTGTCAGTTATGATGAGGTGGATGAACCTAGAACCTATTATACAGAGTGAAGTGAGTCAGAAAGAGAAAGATAAATATTGTATTCTAACACATATATACAGAATCTAGAAGAATGGTATTGAAGAACTTATTTACAGGGCAGCAACAGAGAAACGGACATAGAGAATAGACTTATGGACATGGGAGAGGGGAGAAGAGAGTGAGATGCATGGAAAGAGTAACATGGAAACTTACATTACCATATGTAAAATAGATAGCCAACAGGAATTTGCTGAATGGCTCAGGAAACTGAAATAGGGGCTCTGTGTATCAACGTAGAGGGGTAGGATTGGGAGGGAGATGGGAGGTTGGTTCAAAAGGGAGGGGAAATATGTATACCTATGGCTGATTCATGTTGAGGTTTGACAGAAAACAACAAAATTCTGTAAAGCCATGATCCTTTAAAAGCCTTATTATTAAAAGCCTTATTTTAATTTAAAAAATAAATTAAAAAGAAAAGAAAAATCTCTTCTTGAGCGATGTCATATCCCTTCCTCAGCCTGCATGGCTCTCCATGAACAAAATAACTAAACAATGCCCCTAGGAACATTAATATATCTTAAATGTAATCTACAAATAGTAAGATGCTTTATAATTATTTGTTTACATGAAAGACTCTCCAGTCAGCACATGAACTGCTAGAGGATGAAATGTATGTTCTAAGTCCTTGTCATCAGTATAGGTTTCCCAGGTGGCTCCATGGTAAAGAATCCTCCTGCCAAGCAGGAGACCCGGGTTCAATCCTTGGGTCAGAAAGATCTCCCGGAGAAGGAAATGGCTACCCACTCCAGCATTCTTGCCTGGAAAGTTCCATGGACAGAGGAACCTGACTGGACCCATGGGGTCTCAAAAGAGATACCACTTAGTGACTAAACAACACCATAGAAGAAGAGCTTTAGCTATTGAATGAATGAGAAATAAAAATAAATATCCTAGCTCTAAGTGTAATTGGAATATAACTTATCTGTTGGATCCTTATCCAGAGGATAAATAATTAACCTATTTGTATCAGAAATCAAATTTTCTTTGCAGTCCTCAAAAGCTTATTATTGCCTTTGAAACAGTACTACAACAGCAAAAACAACAGTTATCATTGTTAGCTCCTGTTAGGAGCAGGGTTTCTTCATAAGGAATCGATTAGCCTGTATTATGCCTCCTATCCTTTGTAAGGAAACCATTTCCTGCTTTTGTCTATTCTCACCCACCTCACATTCACAAACACACCTCTCCTTTTGAAAATGTTCTCCCTCTACTTCAGTCTTCTACATGGGGCTGACAATTCTACAACCCAGGCCATGGGGATGTGAGACTACCTCTAGGTCAATAGGATTCTACTTTTTGTGATTTTTAGAAATGAAACTAAGAGAACATAAGTGCCTCAAACAAGCCCCATGAAGAAAGCTGGCATCAAACCAGTCATTTCTAAAGGAAATCAATCCTGAATATTCATTGGAAGGACTGATGCTGAAGCTGAACCTCCAATATTTTGGCCACCTGAAGTGAAGAGCCAACTCATTAGAATAGACCCTGATGCTGGGAAAGATTGAAGGCAGGAGAAGAAGGGGACGACAGAGGATGAGATGGTTGGATGGTATCACTGACTCAGCAGACATGAGTTTGAGCATGCTCCGGGAGATGGTGAAGGACAGGGAGGCCTGGTGTGCTGCAGTCCGTGGAGGTCACAAAGAGTCAGACATGACTGAGTGACTGAACAATCACAACAGAATGTACAGAATGCAGAAACAAAGGACATGGTTCCAGATCTTGCTTCCAGTTGTCACTTAAATCAGAGCACTTTCCCTCCTTGGCCTAACTTGCAGTTTGTTTGTTTATGGAAAGTAAAATCCTATCACTTGAAAAAAAAAGACTATCATCTTCCAACTAAAGCACATCCAAGATCTCATTTAACCCTCCCAACAACTATATGCAGTAGACAGTATCTCTATTTTATGGATAAGGAACCAGAAAGCTCAGAACAGACAGAAGCATGCCCAAGGCGTCTGATTAATAGCTACGATTCAGATTAGGTCATTCAGATGCCAAAATGCAAACACTTGACTTCCCTGCCGCTTTCTGAACCACTCTTTGAGCAACCTGAGCACCAATTTGAATTCAGCGACCTTAGACAATAAGCAGAAAGCACAAGTCTTCTCTTCATTAATAAAAATAGATGCTATTGATCTTGGTTTAACTCCTGGCGGTATTACAGACTTCAATTAAATACCTTGATAAAGTGTTCTGAGAATATAAATAGGCATTGTTTTATAGACTATACTACTAAACATTTGCGTCTTACAATGCCAATAATTGGGATGCAGAAAAATAGTGCTTTTTTAAAAGTAATCCAAAAAAACCTTGTGCATAAATATTAGGTATTAGTAATTTAACTGAACATTAATATGTTTGCTTCAGACACTAAGATGTAATTGGTATTTCAGAAGTGGGTTCCCTCTAAAAGACCTTAAGTTAAATCAAAAGGCAAAACATTTCTAGAAAATTGCATCTTCCTACTATTGTAGAAAAATGAGTTAGAATTTTAATTGGTACTTCTTTAGTCTCAGTACTTGCTCACAGACGTAATGTGACCGTGATCTTCCCGGTCAATTATTAACACAAATCATTGATTTGGGAATGGAGAAAAGCAAACACACACAGACCAAAGGGAGATGGATTTGTGTGTGAACCCAATTTTCCTCAGAAGAAAAACAGACATCTCCTCCAATGTAAGGGTATGCTTAGATTTACTTTTTCTATTAGTAACTTATTTAATATGGCAACAAACAAAAGGCAATCCATTAAAAAGCAATTTTCCTCTTACTCCAGGGTGTTTCATCATTTGCTGTCCGCACTCAATCAGAATGTAGCAATCCTTTAATATTTTATGAGTAGAAAACAACCAATTTGGGCATGTAGACTTCAGAAACGTGGGGGTCTTTGGTAGGCTTGCAAAATGTCAGAAATGGGCTCTGCAGTCAGTAGAGGGGGAACACAGGTCAACCTGAAAGCTCAGACTATCGAAATTTGAATATTATGCTTTAGATCAGATAATGGGTGTGTATATATATATACATATATATATGTACATATATTCATGGATATATAAACACACATTTATAGCTAAGAGGAAAAAACAACAGTTTCAGCTCATATACTTTCTCAAGTGGAAGACTGATTCCTGGGGACAGAGACCATATCTGGTTCACCTTTGCACCTACAGTGTTCAACATAGTCTCTGGCATATCGTAATTAATCAGTAGATTTTTATTAAACAAATGATAAATGCATTTGTCCTCTTAGACAAAAGGAAGCCTGCCATGGAGATGTCAGAAACCAGACCTGATCTGGTGCTAAGCAAGTTGCAGCAGCATATTGGAGGCCTTCTCTGCAGCAGAAGGTTCTCACCTTCTGAAATGTTGCATAGTGTGTGGAACACCTCCAGGGATCCCAAAGGTATTTGCCTTCATTCTTACTTGGTTACCTCAGCCCATAGAATGGGATTCTCTCTTGGTTCCTAGCTTGACTACCAGCTCTTCAAACATCTGGAGAGGGTGCTCTATACCAGGCAGAGGTCAGCCTCTAATCTATACCAATTCCCTCCCTCAAAGCACAGAGCTGACATTTACATGAGCAGCATGCTCTGCTTAGACTCTTGTCACAAAAGTTCTTGTCCACACACCAGATGGGGCACCTCTGACAGGGAGGAGGGTCCAAATCAGATGCACATTAATCTTGCCCACATATAGCCTGAAATGTGGCCATCTTGTCCAAGTTAGCTTCCCTAGGTTGAATACTGCCTGTTCCTAGGCTACTCCTCTCATACTTAACCCTTGCAATTTCAGACACCAAAGTTACTTGTGATCAAGCCAAAATGAATGCAACTACTCAAACCATCAGCCCAACTCTTTCTGGGGAAATGTAGGAATATGAGCACGTAGTGAAGTCTGCTACTTGTTATTCAAGGACACAAATGTTATAAGTAGCCAAGACAGAATCCTGCTGCCTGTTGTCCCCAACATTCTCCCTCTAGTCCACCATATTTCTGCTCTGTGCTGACTTGTAGCATAATGGACACATGTCCATTGGGCAAAGGAGAAAAGCAGAAAGCCGGGTATGACAGTTAAAGCTCACAAGAGCATACCTTCTGCCATCATCAAGATGAGAGTAAGATAGCCAAAGCAGGCCTCTGGGGAAGACAAAAATGAAGGCAGGACAAGAAAAGGACATTGCAAGGCAGTAATCTGGACACAGGATATACCAGCCAAGCAGAGCATGACTGTTCTCATTTCTGAAAATCTTGGGTAGTCATCAGTGCCTTTTAGCAAGTGACTTTCTATACTTTTCCCCATCAAATTGAGATAAACAGGAAATAGTCATGCTTATCAGACAGGAATTCAGGAGGATTTTTTTGATTCAGGACTTTAATTCTTTAGTGGAATACTTAGTAAGCTACATAGCAGACATAATCTCTACAAGTTAGTGAAATGAAGAGTAGGAAGGATGACTCAGGTCAAGGATTAAAGTAAAAATGAAATGTTAGCATTGGTGATAAGTGAACCCAAGCAGACTACACAGACATCTCTCAGGATAGGTTGTTACTCTTTTAACGCAAAAATAACCTAATTTGGGCTCATAAGTAATGAACTTTCGGGGGAGTTCCGGACCCAGTTTGGTTTCTTTCCCCCACCCACATTGGGAGGATGATAACACTCATTGTGCTTGGTCAAACAGGCTCAAATTCTTAGCTTTTTTCCTTATTAAGTTCTACATTTTAAAAATTTACCTTAGCAGTGATGGTAGTCAATTTTACACTGTAAATAAAACATAACCCCCTTTCCAATTTCATTTTTAGATTCCTTCCCATCAATCATTATAGACCATTATTTTACACTCTCAAACAGGTGACTAAATATTTATGCTTTCACAATAATACCAAACACTAGACATTCCTCTGGTATAAACAGCTTTTGCTGATGCCTATGTTATTAAGTCTACAAGAAAAGATTTATATGTGTGTCGGCTCTATAGCTGTTATAGGGAATGGAATTTAGCTGCTACAGGGAGACTCAGTGTTAACTATGATTGCAGGCCTGGTTAAATCAGATTTGCCTTAACGGGTTAAAACCAACTTATGCAAGGGAGCAAAAGGCAAGAGAATTATCATGCTCTCTATTGCTAGGTATCCTCTCTTAAATTCTGTAACACTGTGTAAGGGAGGAAAAGAGCAATAAGCATATTTCTGACCACACAGCTACTCATTTCCTTCAATAATTCTATCTTTCATAGAGGAAGGATTCTAAGCAAGTAAAATACTGGAAGCAAGAGAATTTCATTAAAGTGTGCATTTTTCTTTATATAAGAAAGATGTTTCAAAAAGCAAAAAGAAAATAATCTACTGGTAGCTTAAAAACTGGAATTTAAAAAAAGAAACCCATAGATCTTTTCCTAAACAGAGCAATACACACTCTAACAATATTTTAAATTTGGTCACAATACCTGCACATTTTTCCATTCCTGTAGATTTTAATATTTATTCCCAGAGCAGACATGCAGAAATACATACACGGGAAACCTGAGTTAAAGAATGTTCAGTCCATGGGAATGATGCCCATGCTTAGCTGTCAGCACCTTGGGAACCCTGCATGTAGGTAGGCAGCCCCAGAAGCTGGATACCCTGTGGGAAACGAGGATACTTACGCAGCTCGCCCACTTTCAGGATTTCACACAGCATCTTGGTCAGCTCTATACTACTGCGGCCAAAGGGACATTCATGCTTATCTTCTCGGCTGCTGTTCTCAAGCACAATCTGCAAGCAGGAAAGGAAGGAGGTCAGAAAGGGAAGTCAGTTTACAGAAAACATCAAAAGTGTTGGCTGTATTGTAATAGAGAAACAGATCTACTCCAGACCACCAAACTAAGTCTCTTGGGAGCAGAACAAAATTGTACTATAAGTATAGTCTCTGTATATAGGGCTGAAAACTCTCTTGTTTTCCAAATCTCCTAAAACCACTTCCAACTCTGTAAGAGGATATTTTGCTCATCAGTTTCCACTTACCCAGAGGTGCCCGTGGAGAGTTTTTAAAAATAGTTCAATAAAGACTTTTTACTTAAGTAACAAAACCACTCTCTTATTCTCCTAGTCATATCTTCCCTTTCCTGGGAAGAGTAACTCTCCTTTAATGACTTCAGCTCCTACAGTTTCTTTCTTTTTTTAAAAAAAATATTCTTTTTCACTATGGTGTATCATAGGGTATAGAATACAGTTCTCTATGCTATACAGTAGGACCTTGTTGTCTCTCCATTCTATATCTTAAAGTTTGAAAGAAAGTGAAAGTCGCTCAGTCATGTCCATCTCTTTGCAACCCCATGGACTGCACAGTCCATGGAATTCTCCAGGCCAGAATACTGGAGTGGGCAGCCTATCCCTTCTCCAATGGATCTTCCCAACCCAGGAATCAAACCGGGGTCTCCTGCAGTGCAGGCAGATTCTTTACCAACTGAGCTATCAGGGAAGCCATGTAAAAGCTTGCATCCTGCTAATCCTAAAACCTGCCACTCCATTCCTCCCCTCCAATCCGCTTCCCCTTGGCAACCACATGATTCTGTTTCAAAATAGGTTCATTTGTTTCATATTTTAGACCCCACATAAAAGTGACATCATATGGTATTTGTCTTTCTCTTTTGACTTACTTCACTTAGTTTGATAAACGCTAACTGCATCCATGTTGCTGCAAATTCCATTTTTTTTAATGGTTCAGCTCCTATACTTAATCACATATTTCCCACAGGAGTTTCCATGTTCTTACAAGAGCTCACCCCGGCATTAGTTGACCAAGCACACCAATGGACATGTGACACAAAAATGGACCATCCAGAGTTCTTCCCTGAGACTTAGCACCAAAATGGGGAAAATTGGCCCAATTATGCTTATATTACTCAAGAGGTATGAGTGTAGGAACTACCTGAAAGTGAGTCTGAAAGAAAAAAAAGAAAAAGAAAAGCAAGTCAAAATGCAAGGGAAAACAGAGCAGAGGCAGGGGTGGCCGTGGCAGCATTTGAGTGCTGAGCAAAACTACCTCCCCAAATTTATGGTTTATTTGCTCAGCCCTCCCTTTGAAAATTATTTGTGCCATCTAACAAATTCTCTTCTTTCCTTAAGCTGGTTTGAAATATTCCTACTATAACTAAGGGAGCCATTTAGCACATTCATCAAACAAAAGTAAAACATAAAAGGGAAAACTCTACTTCAGGAATAAAGGGCTATCAGCCAACTGTTCTAAAGCACACAAAATAATAAAATAATAAAAAATTAAGGTTGCCAAACTTCAAATTCATATGTTGACAAAAAGAATCATCAGCTTATTCATCTCTGAAGCACCCTATAACTTTCCCAGTGGGGTTGTCTGGAATGTCCTTAAAAGCTATAGGACCCTCAGTAGGTGTCTCCCAGAAGTGTTTACCACAATGCAGTGACTTATGTGGTTTTCCCCCCAGACTATGAACTTCTTCAGTGAAAGAAATGGTGTTTCATTCATTCAATCAGTAATAGTAATTGAGTACCTATTGTCTACCAGAAAGATGCCTAGGCCCATAGAATTGAGAGCAAGACCAGGGCTCTGACCTATAGGAGCATCCACTCTAACCATGGCAGACAGACAAAACAAAAGAGGCAATTACAGAGAGAATAGCACTGATATATATACACTATTATGTATAAAATAATTAGTGGGAAGTTGCTAAATCACACAGGGAGCCCAGCCTGGTGCTCTGTGCTGACCTAGCGCAGAGAAGTGTGGGGTGGGGGTAGAGGGAGGGAAGGGATACACACACACACACACACACACACACACACGACTGATCTGTGTTGTTTTACAGCAGAAAGCAACACAAAATTGTAAAGCAATTTTCCATCAATTAAAAAATTGATATATTTTTTGAAAAAGAGGTAACTATAGTTTATAACAAGTGCTACCAAAAAGATTAACTGGTTGAGGTGGTAAAGAGTAACAAGAAAGACCTGGAGAGGAGAGTACAGATAACCAGGTGACTATTAGGAATCCAGGGGTGAAATAGAGTTAGCCATGTCAAGGTCTAGGAGAAAGAATAGTCCAGGCAGAGCTCAAGGACAGAGCCGCCGAGTTGAGCAGGGTATGTTTCAGACACAGTCTCCTCACGTGGCCTGGTCTATGATGCGGAGGGGTCTGGAGCTGTGCAGGGCAGTATTAGGATTCCAGGAGGCTGAGCAGGGAAGAGAGAGCCAAAGGGCGTAGAGGTTGGCTAAAATCACTGCCCCAGGGCTCCAGCGGGTGTCATTTTCAAATTCTGAGATGCTAACCTGGAGAAATAGAGGAAAAGAACAGAATGGGAAAGACTACAGATCTCTTCAAGAAAATCAGAGATACCAAGGGAACATTTCATGCAAAGATGGGCTCGATAAAGGACAGAAATGGTATGGACCTAACAGAAGCAGAAGATATTAAGAAGAGGTGGCAAGAATACAAAGAAGAACTGTACAAAAAAGATCTTCACGACCCAGATAAATCATGATGATGTGATCACTAACCTAGAGCCAGACATCTTGGAATGTGAAGTCAAGTGGGCCTTAGAAAGCATCCCTACGAACAAAGCTAGTGGAGGTGATGGAATTCCAGTTGAGCTATTTCAAATCCTGAAAGATGATGCTGTGAAAGTGCTGCACTCAATATGCCAGCAACTTTGGAAAACTCAGCAGTGGCCACAGGACTGGAAAAGGGCAGTTTTCATTCCAATCCCAAAGAAAGGCAATGCAAAAGAATGCTCAAACTACCGCACAATTGCACTCATCTCACATGCTAGTAAAGTAATGCTCAAAACTCTCCAAGCCAGGCTTCAGCAATACGTGAACCATGAACTCCCTGATGTTCAAGCTGGTTTTAGAAAAGGCAGAGGAACCAGAGATCAAATTGCCAACATCCACTGGATCATGGAAAAAGCAAGAGAGTTCCAGAAAAACATCTATTTCTGCTTTATTGACTATGCCAAAGCCTTTGACTGTGTGGATCACGATAAACTGTGGAAAATTCTTAAAGAGATGGGAATACCAGACCACCTGACCTGCCTCTTGAGAAATCTATATGCAGGTCAGGAAGCAACAGTTAGAACTGGACATGGAACAACAGACTGGTTCCAAATAGGAAAAGGAGGACGTCAAGGCTGTATATTGTCACCCTGCTTATTTAATTTATATGCAGAGTACATCATGAGAAATGCTGGGCTGGAAGAAACACAAGCTGGAATCAAGATTTCCAGGAGAAATATCAATAACCTCAGATATGCAGATGACACCACCCTTGTGGCAGAAAGTGAAGAGGAGCTAAAGAGCCTCTTGATGAAAGTGAAAGAGGAGAGTGAAAAAGTTGGCTTAAAGCTCAACATTCAGAAAACTAGGATCATGGCATCTGGTCCCATCACTTCATGGCAAATAGATGGGGAAACAGTGGAAACAGTGTCAGACTTTATTTTGGGGGGCTCCAAAATCACTGCAGATGGTGATTGCAGCCAGGAAATTAAAAGACGTTTACTCCTTGGAAGAAAAGTTATGACCAACCTAGATAGTATATTCAAAAGCAGAGACATTACTTTGCCGACTAAGGTCCGTCTAGTCAAGGCTATGGTTTTTCCTGTGGTCATGTATGGATGTGAGAGTTGGACTGTAAAGAAGGCAGAGTGCCGAAGAACTGATGCTTTTAAATTGGGGTGTTGGAGAAGACTCTTGAGGGTCCCCTGGACTGCAAGGAGATCCAACCAGTCCATTCTGAAGAAGATCAACCCTGGGATTTCTTTGGAAGGAATGATGCTGAAGCTGAAGCTCCAGTACTTTGGCCACCTCATGAGAAGGGTTGACTCATTGGAAAAGACTCTGATGCTGGGAGGGATTGGGGGCAGGAGGAGAAGGGGACGACAGAGGATGAGACGGCTGGATGGCATCACGGACTCGATGGACGTGAGTCTGAGTGAACTCCGGGAGATGGTGATGGACAAGGAGGCCTGGCGTGCTGCAATTCATGGGGTCGCAAACAGTCGGACACGACTGACCGACTGAACTGAACTGAACCTGGAGGTTGAGACAAGTGAGCAACATGGCCTGATTTGTTTTGAAAGATCTGCAAGTGTAAAGAACGGATAGTAGGGCCTAAGAAAGAAAGTGCAGCCCTTGCGGAGGGCTTAGAGTATCCCTGGCAGAGACGAAGGTGGCTCAGCTCTGACTGCAAGGGTGTACTCATTACACAGTAAGTGATTAAAAAAGGCAAGGAGAACACACAAAAAACCATACGGAAAGTGTTTAGGAAAGACAGATAACAGGAAGACTATTTGGAAGAAGAGAAGAAAAAAGGAGAAAATTAAAAGGGGGAAGAAGGAAAAGTAAATGAAAGTGCTGTTTTATTTACACAAACTGGGTTCCAAATAGCAAAGTAACATGAGGCAGCACAGGATATGGAGAATGGTTTAAAAGCAAAGGAGTAGGGACTTCTCTGGCAGTCCCGTGGCTAAGATTATGCCTTCCAATGGAGGCAGATCAGGTTTGACCCCTGGTTGGGGAGTTAAGATCCCACACGCCTCACCAGCCAAAAATTAAAAAAATTAGAAAAATAAAACAGAAGCAATATTGTAACCAATTCAAGAAAGACTAAAAATAGTTCACTTCAAAAATAAATTAATTAAAAAGACCCAACGGAGTAGAATTTCAAAACAAACGTGCAACCATTGTTTTCCTCACAAACACTATGACAATAGCACACATAAATACACACACACATAACCACACGCATTGACAGTACACACAAACAAATCAACCATTTCCATTTGAGCATGTTCCTTCCAGCATCACAGGTATACCTAACCCTCATCACAACAGAAACAGTTCCACCTGCAGCATCAGAGGCAGTTTCCAAAGCCTTCGTCATTGTGGCTTTATCACCCTTGTGATTGTCCAAGAAGTTGATGAACTATCCCATTTTGTGGGACTTGTCAACTGTTTGCAGCATGTGCGTGCTTGCTCAGTCATTCAGTCACGTCTGACTCTTTGCAACCCCATGGACTATAGCCCTCCAGGCTCCTCTGTCCATGGAATATTTGCAGCACATGCTCACATAAATAATTATGCATTGACTACCAGCATGAATCTAGCCTTTGCTGTCCTTAAGATTTATCATAAAAATTCTTTCTTACAGTCTCCTTAGCCAACACACATTCTTTTTCTCTCAGAAAGCTCATCATAAACTCCAACTAAATCCCTTTTCCTGCCAAGCAGAAAGGACCAACACTGGAGTCCTTGAGCGGCTCTGCCCCTGTTCATGATCTTTTCTGGAAATCTGCCTGAATGTGAACAGTCTCATTCAACTGAGCCTGAATCACCTTCTTCCTTTTAGGTGAATGTTTTCTGGTTCTAACCAGAAATTCCAGTTAAGAAACACAGAAGGGAAGAACAACTATATTCCCATCTATCAGTGAATTTTCATGTTTCTTTGAAAACATCTGTATCTGAGACAGCTCCATCAAGGAGCAAATCTGAACCTGTGGATGATGGGGAAATGAAGGGAGAAAACACAGCAGAAGACAGAACAGAAAGAAAAGAAAGGAGACAGGTGGTTTTCAGGCAGCCTGTAGCTCCCACCGAGGACATTCCCTGGCATTTCACATTAACATTCTGTCAACATTTCATGAGCCCATCAATATTTAATGAGGATGTGATCTGAATACACTGCACGTGGTGGAATTACTGCAGCCAATAAATGTTCTGAAAATATTTCCAAGGCACTGTTTATTAGCAGGCACTAAATTAAGGAGTAATTTAAGTAACCAATATGTAAATCAGCTTGGAAAAATCCTGCTCTTCACTTTTTAATGTACCATCCATCTTATCATATTTACCCACCTGAAGAAAAATAAACTCTCCTTCTTTACTGGTTTTTTTAGACAAGACTGACACAAATCTTTCAAGTTAGTTACCTGCATGGGCTTTAAGGTCAACATTGTCACAAAAATATTCAGAAAACACTAAATTATGAATGTTACTAATAAGATATTACTATAGTGAGAGATCATTCTTAGACTAGACAGTAGTCTTTTAAGTTAATACACTAATATATCTGTTTTCAATTTCAACATTCTGGTATTATCCATGTTTATCTGACATACTTGGGCTTCTATCTGGAAATATCAAAGCATATTTTTCATCTTTATTTTTTCCCCTCACTGTTCGGTTTTAAAAGCAAACAAACTGTAACAGAAACCTCGGTGGAT
The DNA here is from genome assembly GCF_042477335.2 of Ovis canadensis. Taxonomy (NCBI): domain Eukaryota; kingdom Metazoa; phylum Chordata; class Mammalia; order Artiodactyla; family Bovidae; genus Ovis; species Ovis canadensis. The sequence goes on along the minus strand of NC_091248.1, from coordinate 75,097,598 downwards.
GGAATACATATTTAAACTTGCTATTATCACTTACCTTAGAATATTTCATACAGCAAAAGAAGTTGTAAGTGTCTGAATATTTTATAAAACACTGGATATTTATGCAATATTGAGTATAAAACATTTGATCAAATACTTGAAGTTTACAGAGTATATTTACATATATTCTGTCCACTGACCCCAACAAGTCTATAAGATCAATGAGGCAGATACTATTATTATTCTCTTAGGAAAGCTGAAACAACAGGAAGAGGTGACTTGCTTAGAGCATACCTAGGTCATTCCTGAAACTCAATTTTTAAGGTCTTCAATTTCCAAATCTCTTTCTGCCCCATTATAGCTTACAAATTGCCTTCACATACACTTTGCCATGAAACTCAATGGATTTCATGTCTCAAGAGGCTAAGGGAACTTTGATCAATTTTCCTCTATCTCACTGAAGTGGGTCTATAAATCCCAGCCCCTCCTAGACAAAGGTATAAGGTTCTCTCTTGGCTCATTTATCCCCTGAGGGTCAGTAACAATTACTCAGGTGAATGACTTTGTGCAGAGTGTCCCTACAGGCTTTGTTTTCATGCATTTTGAGTTCTTCTTCTGCATTGGTGCAGATGAGAAACCTCTCTGGCTTGGGAGTGACTATTAAGAGCTGAGAACAAGGCCAGCCACACTCTAGTAAACTGCCCTTCTCTGGCTCCTGGGACCACCCTTACACCTTAGCCTCAGCATCACAATGCTGACATTTACATTGTCCCTGGCACACTTTCCTCCACCTTTTCATGAGTGAGCCTCATCTGGGGTGAGTCCGGTTCATTCTGCTTTCCCTGTAGCCAGCCCTGGAGCAAGCCTCAGGGACTTCCTCCATCTCCTCTCATCTGTGGACACTTCTTGTTCACGCCACTTAGCTGAGTGTCACAGGAAGCCTCAAGGTCTCCTCACAGGACACCAAGGACAGTGTGTGAACCTACTTACACCAGAAATACAAGATAGAAGGTCCGAGGTGCCTGTATTCAAGCAGGCATCTTCCACGGGGTTATACAAGTTATATACGAGGTTATACAAATTATATACGAGGTTATACAAGTTATACACAAGGTTATACAAGTACTGCTACTGCTGCTGCTGCTGCTAAATCACTTCAGTTGTGTCCGACTCTGTGTGATCCCATAGATGGCAGCCCACCAGGCTCTGCCGTCCCTGGGATTCTCCAGGCAATAACACTGGAGTGGGTTGCCATTTCTTTCTCTAATGCATGAAAGGGAAAAGTGAAAGTGAAGTTGCTCAGTCGTGTCCGACTCTTTGAGACCCCATGGGCTGCAGCCTACCAGGCTCCTGAGTCCATGGGATTTTCCAGGCAAGAGTACTGGAGTGGGTTGCCATTGCCTTCTCCATATACAAGTACAGACAATGAAAAAGGACCCCGAAACACAAGTCACAGTCTGATAGTTTGGGCCATAAAATCCCAAGACCAAACAGTTACAGTCACCATAGGAACCTGTCCTTGGAGTCTTGTCAACCCCACAAGCTCTGCAAAAACTTGTCTCTTCACCCACCAGAGAAAACGCCAATCTTCTCCCATGTCAAACCAATAAATAAAAAAAAAAAGACCTTTACTGTATCAACAAGTCCCCCCCCCCCACCCCCAACACAGCGGTACTTCTACATTAGTAACAGAATCATGGAACACCCCAGAATGAAGTGTTAGCCCTTAGATCTCATCATCGACATCCAGATATTTTCTGAATCAACGTGTAAGGCCACCCTGGGGGGTCTTACATCCACAGAGATTTGGGAGACAAGAGCGAGCCACCTCCTACATTTCCCTTTGTACCAAAGATAATGGTAATTATTACCAGAAAGTCAGAGGGAAAGCTTTAGAAAGAGCACTGCTGCTAAGTCACTTCGGTCGTGTCCGACTCTGTGCGACCCCATAGACGGCAGCCCACCAGGCTCCCCCGTCCCCGGGATTCTCCAGGCAAGAACACTGGAGTGGGTTGCCATGTCCTTCTCCAATGCATGAAAGTGAAAAGTGAAAGTGAAGTCTCAGTCGACTCTTAGCGACTCCATGGACTGCAGTGTACCAGGCTCCTCTGTCCATGGGATTTTCCAGGCAAGAGTACTGGAGTGGGTTGCCATTACCTTCTCCAGAAAGAGCACTGAGCTACCTCAAATGAGCTGCACAAGACCTTAATCATGATCATGAATTCTGAGCAAGTCCCTAAAAATTAAACAGACATACCAAATCCCTAATATGATTTTAAGTGTGCAGAGAACAAAGGAATATTACAACCATAGAAAGTATGCTAAGCAGGAAAATAAACCAGAGCAAATCAGAATCCCAGGCGGTCAGTCTACCCAATCTACCACCAACCACTTCTTCACAGATAAGCATAGTGAGCCCCAGAGTAAATAGCTTTAAAGGTACAGACAAGATGGGAGAAAAAGAGAAACAGAACCTAATATTTATCAAGAACTTTTATTTCCCAGACTTTGTTCTGAATGATTTCACATTATGTCATTTAAGGCACATGTACTACTGTGAGACAGGAATACTGCATGTCCCACTTTACAGATGGAGAAACTGAAGCAAAAAGATGTGGTATAATTTGCCCAGGGTTCATGTAACACAGAAATAAGCAGACCCAGCTCAGGGACTTAGGGTGTCTAACACTAAAGCACACATTGCTGGTTACTGATTCCTACTGAAACACATGATACCAACTCTTACTGAAAAAGGAGAGGGTGAGATAATTATAATACAGCTTTGATCAGGAAAGTCCTTAACAAGGTAACAAATGACTAGAAAATGCGGCTCTAGACAGGTATGGTTTCCCTGCATCTACTTCTAATAGATTTGGTGACTTAATAATGACGTTCTTAATCTCAGTTTTCTCCCACAAAAACAGAAATAGGAATACCCACCCACAAAGGGCTGTAAAGATTAAATGAAAACAGAAAGTGGAGGTAAAGATTTCAGTGCCTGAGACATCTCAAATACTCAATGAGGGAGACGACTGATCTACTATTATTATAGTAATTGCATGAGCTCTTGTCTTACTGAAATATTCTCATAACTCTAGGGTAAAGATGTTGAAAAAAAATCAAACAACAAAAAACCAGTCACAACTGGTATTGAAATTATTAATCTTGCTCTTTGGGAAAGTAAGAACTTGGGTGGAATAAATATTTCTGACTTAGATAGGTTTCCTGAAGTTCTTTCAGCATCTTTTTATAATGGTAGTTCTCAAACTTGAGTGAGCATCGGAATTATTTGGGGGCTTATTAAACACAGACAGCTGGGTTGCTCCCCCAGAGTTTGACTTAGCAGGTATGGGATAGAATGTAAGAAAATATAAAAGCAAGTGAACCAAACTCTAAATTCTTTGGAGATCCTGGGGGGATTAAAGGAGGAAGTGTTAGCAAAGCATTTTAGAGTTCATTTAAAAATTATTTTTAGCAGCATAGTCTTTAAGAAAGAGAAAACAACTTCTTCCCTGAACCTTAGATGGCCCTTTAGAGATCACTGTCCATGGTATGCCCAGGGCTGAAAAGCCAGACCTCTAGGCCTTCCGAAGGGCCAGTGATACCAAGCAATTCAAATGCAGCAACCAGAGTTGGAGTGGGAGTAACAGATCACCAAGGAAAAGACCATCCGCAGAAGAGTTTGCAAATACTTAAGGAGCAGTTTCCAAGAGCAAAAGAACAATGCATCTCAGGAAAAGGAGAAAAAGTATGTACAAAGGGTCAGACTGGTGAAAAACCAAAGTGGAAAGCACACACAGGGAACTGAGATAAATAACAATCTGGACAAATGAGAAGAATGGTATAAAACCCAGTTAATGAGGTGAAATTCTTCCAGAATAAAATTAGGCAATTGCACATACAGAGGCATAATAAAGGCCATAAATATAAAATGGCAAGGAATTGACTGGGTAATGGTGTAGTAATTAAAGCCTGGAGGTTCATAATAGACCTCAAATGGAACATTAATCAACCAAAAAGAAATGCTGCCTGCACTTTGATATAGTGCAACAAAAATAGGATGTGTGAAACACAGCAAGCAATCACATCCACATGCTGCTGAAAAGTCCTCCCTTTAAACATGAAGTCAGGGAGCACCAAGAGGGGAAAGGATTAAATAATAGCAGAGATGACTTGTGTTTGCTGCACAATGATGCCACTGTCACCAGAGGAAGTTGAGGCAACAGCTCTGTTGACTGTTCCAGGGGCCAGAGGATAGCAGGAGAAATTCCCTAGCTGATGCCTGCATCAGAGAAACCAGGTTGGAAGATCTCCTCTCTCCAGGTTGGAAGACCACCTCTCCTAGGCCAGTACATGTGTTCCTGGGCCCAAGGATGGTAAAGGTGTGAAGGCAAGTGTCGTGACCCATAGACGCCTGGAGAGGCAATATCTGGTTTATTTAAAGCAGTGGTTCTCTAACTGAAGCAGGCATTAGAATCATCTGGAAGCTTATTAAAACTCAGATTGCTGGGCCCCACCCTCAGAGTTATGATTCAGCTCTTCTGGGGCAAACCCAAGAATCTACATTTTCTAACAAGTTCCTAGGCAATGTGGATGCTGCTAATTTGGGACCACATTTTATGAACCACTGTTTTTAAAGTTATACCACGTCTCTCCTTCCAGTTTCCATCATTAGCAAACCTCCTGTTTTTAAGGATGTGAAAAGCAATGAGAGTAGAAAGAAGAAGAAATTTAAAAATCTGATTTTTTTTGTTTTTTATTTTCTGTGACTGATAAAAATTTTATTAATAAGAGTGAAATAAAACCCATAGAAAGAGAATGCAGTTGGTAGTGGCCAGGGGCTGGGGGGAAGGAGAATGGGGAACAACTACTTAATGGGTATATGGTTTCCTTTCAGGGTGAGGATAATTTATGTCTTAAAACCAGACAGAGGTGATGTCTGCATAACATAGTGAATATACCAAATATCACTTAAAAGTTCACTCTGAAATTGTTAATTTTATGTTATGTGAATTTTGCCTCAGTGGAGGGAAAAAAAGAGTGAATATATATGGACTGATTACTATGTGCAAACTGTTAAGCGTCTTAACTCCTTTAGTCTTCATAAGCCATCAAAGCAGGACATGTTACACATAAGGAAACCACACCTCAGACTTTGAGCAATAGTTAAAATGTGATATGCCAGCAAGGTATGATTTCTACACTGCAGTTTAAACGGTTTCTTGGGTGACATGAAATGTGTCCGTCTCCAAACTGGGGCTTAGGACTGACCAGATATGGGCACTAAAGGAGATCCAAAATGGCTCAGGATGACAGTCCTACAGGACACCCCAAAACAGCCACACTCAAGGGAGTGAAACATGAAGGCCTTACAAAGCCCCCAGTATACACTGATGAATAAGGGCTCCGCTGCATATGGCGTAAATGCAAATCACATAGCTTTCCTTGCATTTATTTGTGAAAGCTCACATTTTAAATTATATTGCAGATAAACAGAGGACAACTGTAGGTTGGCTCAAACTTCCAAGCACTCACTGCTCACCTGAAGATCTTGTTAAAATACAGATTCTGATCCAGCAGTCTAGGGTAAGCCTGAGGTCCTGCATTGTTAACCAGTTCCCAGAAGATGCTGATGATGCTGGGTCCAAAGATCACATTTTGAAAAGCAAAGTACTTCCCCAAATGTATCATCTGAATTTTAGCCCCACTCTCCCTCATACCCTTTGACTGACTGATTCATCCAACAAGCATTTCTTTAAGCATTGATTATTGCTAAGTAACTTGCTAGATGCTAAAAATATACACATGAATAAAATACCTTTTTTAGGGACTTGTAATCTATTTGGAAGACACAAAAGGATGGCAGGTCAGATATTCACTTGTAGGGCAGATATTCACTTGCTATGTACCTCTTTTGTGTCCTTCTATATTGTTTGCAATTTTTTACACAGAAATAGGACTTTCTGGGATGAAGGTGCATATGAGACGCAGTGGGCAGGCAGGCTTAGCTTCATCAAGAGGGTGAAACTTGAAGGAGAAGAAACTGATTCCAGACTATTCTGAGGCATCTCTTTAACATTCCAAACCAGAGGTGAGCTATGGAATGTAATAAAGATTAATTACAACTGGGAAATGGATGCCGGATGAAGGCAGAGAAGCCCCTCTGTATCTTGGGCAATATTAGCAATAAATCACATGAACAAAAGGCAGAATTTTGACTCACTCAGCGTTGCATTACTGAATACAAATGCCTCCTGTCTCCTTCAGTGGAATACAAAGACACCAAGATGTTTGGCATTGTCTGACAGTCACTTTTAGATGAAAAATTAGGCTTGACATTTCTCAAGCCTGATTTCTTACTGAGAAATTGTCACCACTGTCTTAACAGTTATTGCAGTCTTAAAGCTATGTTACACTCCACATATATTTGTCTGAAATGTATTTGGATATAACTTGCTTTACTAAACAAACACATTTCAGGAGAGCTAGTGATGAAATAGATCACACCTGTTTTCTCACTTGGCTTACAGATTTATAAATTCACTCTGTTTTGGAAGTATGGACATGAAGGGATGGAAAGGTGAGGAAGACTAATAAATCGGCCTTTGCAGAAGCATTTTCAAACAGAAAAGAGGGTCAATTTTCCAATTATATACATATTAAGTTAGCTGCAATGGAAAAATTATTTATTGAAATCTAATTAAATTAGGTCATACATTGTTTTACTTCAAGTTAAAGGCATGTGAAAAGAAAATCTATCTGCTATTAAATCTAGCTTTTTAGGTGCAATTCATCTCATTATATCTGATTCTACATACGCATCCCAAGCTTTGGCTACTTCTGCCGAATGAGAGGTCTCTGCTAGGAGACAGCCCTTCTTTAGAAGTAGGTCCAGATGCGGGTTCCCCGCAGTCCAGAGCTGCTTCCCCTGACACCTCCCTGCCGCCCCCTCTCCTCCTGTGCCTGTCTAAATTGTCCTCCTTTGGACCCAAGCCAGTGCTACTTTCTCCAAAAAATCTTATGCAATTCCTTTGTCTAAAACCTCATCCCTTTATCTGTGAGGAATTTACCTCATTTCTCACTGCACTTCTCACTTCCTGCTTCAAATGTGGCTCAATGGGTAAAGAATCCACCTATCATGGGTGAGACTTGGATTCAATTCCTGGATTGGGAAGATCCCCTGGAGAAGAGAATGGCAACCCACTCCAATATTCTGGCCTGGAGAATTCCATGGGCAGAGGAGCCTAGCGGGCTACAGTCCATGGGGTTGCTAAGAATCGGACATGACTGAGCGACTTTCACTCTCACTTTTCGTATATGCCTTATTTCCCCTAATGGGGCTGAGCCTTTAAGGTCAGAAACCACATGTTAGTCACATGTGGATCTCCCACATTGCAGCAGAATCATACATAACACTCAGTTCAGTTCAGTTGCTCAGTCGTGTCTGACTCTTTGCAACCCCATGAACTGCAGCACACCAGGCCTCCCTGTCCATCACCAACTCCCGGAGTTCACTCAGACTCATGTCCATTGAGTCGGTGATGCCATCCAGCCATCTCATCTTCTGTCGTCCCCTTCTCCTCCTGCCCCCAATCCCTCCCAGCATCGGAGACTTTTCCAATGAGTCCACTCTTCTCATGAGGTGGCCAAAGTATTGGAGTTTCAGCTTCAGCATCAGTCCTTCCAAAGACTAGTGCTCATTAATGAACAATTATCAAACAAGTGAATGAATAGTATAGGGTACAACTCTAGCCAGGCCCACTGAGGGTCCATCACCATCCTTTATGGTGACCACTAGCTGGTGAGAATTGAACATGGGAGTTTCCATAATCTATTATTTCTGTACATTCACATGCATCCTGAGTTCTAATCATCTTCTTATCCCCTGTCACCCAAATTCCCCATCCTATTTCAGAAGCAACGACTTCTGTATGCTCCCAGCAACCTCGGACCTCACTCCTTTCTTCATCATGGGGGTACTCAGGACCCAGAAGTTACTTGCCATCCAGCCATGCAGCTAGGAATCCAAGCAGAGGGGGAAACTTCATTTAGAAATTCTCTTGAGAAACTACTGCTTGTGCATGGACAACATGGCCAGATGAAGGACAAACTCAGAAGGGAATTCTCTCTGGACCAAAGCCCACATTTCAAAGGTCTGCTCAGGGAAACTGTGTACTCACCTTCTTTGTGCATTGTGAAAACAAACATTTACAGAGCATTGGAATGTGTGAAAAATGTCCTTAGTTGGATGTTTACGGAAAATACTTGGCAAGTATTTGCTATAAACGCTTCCTATAAATGCTAAGAATGAAAACCAGCAGAAGAAAAATGTCTGTGATGCGTCTGGGAACCAGCTTCCATAGCAAAGGAATATGCCCTCCACATACCCACCAGGCTCTACTTCTCACCCTCCTGTTACCAAGGAGTGGCACAGAATCTCCCCTTTTGGGTTTAGGTGATTGGGGCAGGGGAGGAGCAACATTCCATGGCCTTCAAGTCCAGCATCCCAAGTTGAAGTCGTAAAAGAGAAGCCTACTCCTGTTTCCTAGGTAGTGATGCTCCCATAGGTTCCTTCTCTCTTGTGCACATTGGGCACCAGCTCTGATTCTAAGTCCCCTGTTCCTGGAAACAGTCCTTCCATACAAACCCCAATTTACTTGCCTGATGATGAGCCTGTCCCTAAGTTAATTTTATGATTTGCTGTTGTTAGTTGTTAAGTTGTGTCTGACTCTTTGCGACCCCATGGACTGTAGTCTGCCAGGCTGAATAGGATTTCCCAGGCAAGAATACTGGAGTATGTTGCCATTTCCTTCTCCAGGAGATCTTCCCAATCCAGGGACTGAATCTGTATCTCCTGCACTGACAGATGGATTCTTTACTACTGAGCCGTGAGGGACACCCAATTTTTTATGATGCTTTCAGGTAAAACATAAAAAATGGGGAAAAAAAGACTCAAAGGATTCCTGTATAGCAAGATTAATAGGGATATTTCTTCTAATTACTCTACAATTGACAAAGATTGCTGAAGATATGGGTGGAGAGGGGAAGACAGTATTGCAGGCTAAAGCAATGAATGCTTGTGATTTTCCCAGGAAGCAAACTTGACTAGCCCCAAGCTGCCCTTTGGAATGAACCAAGCTCGTCTTGTGCCACCTGAGGTACATGTGGGGACCAAAGAGAAGGTGGCCACTCTTGTTTCCAATAAGCTTACATGACAGTGTTAAGTGTGTAAGTATTAGGGAGATAAATGACCTCCCAGTTGTTATAGCCCCCAAAAGACTATTTTTTCCTTCATTTCAAAATCCTTTCTTTAAAAAAAAAAATGACACAGCTCTTAATGCACTTAAAGCTGCCAAGGCAAAGAAATGCAGCTGCCTGGCTGTATTTGCATTTACAGGGGTGCCAGGTTCTGTTCCTTCACTCACACTCTTGTGCGCAGACACCTCCTGCTAACCAAAGGTCCTCTAAACTGCATGTTATTTGAAGCTAATGATAAACATCTTGCACAGCAATTGTTTTGCTTACTTATGAAATTATTTCCTGTAGAGTTTTCCTGGTGTTGAGATGGTAAAGAATCTTCCCGCAAGGCAAGAGGCACAGGTTTGACCCCTGGGTGGGGAAGATCCCCTGGAGAAGAGAATGGCAATCACCTTCAGTATTCTTGCCTGGGAAATCCTATGGACAGAGGGAACCTGGCAGGCTATGGTACATGGAGTCGCAATGAGTTGGACATGACTGAGCAATTAACACTTTCACTAACTTTTCACTTCAAGTCCATCACTAGAAAAGGAATTAAGTCAAAAGAGCTTGTTTGCTTAAAATGTATTTTATTGATATATTTATAAACCACCATCCAAGAAGCTTGTATCTCTTTATACTCCCCAAAGCAATGGGAGAGAATTACCATTAAAATCATTTCACCATCAAAATCCAGAATACTGACAAAACCAAATGCTAGTGAGGATGTGGAGCAATAGGAACTCTTACACACGGCTAGTGAAAATGCAAAACAGTACAGCCACTTTGAAAGAGCGTTTGGTGATTTTTAAAATAAAACTAAACATACTCATATTATTCTGTCCAGTGACCACATTCTTTGATATTTATCTGAAGGAGCTGAAAACTTATCTTCATACAAAAGCCTATCCATAGATGTTTACTGCAGCTTTGTTCTTAATTGCCAAAACTTGGAAGCAACTGAGATGTCTTAGAGTAGGTGAAGGGATAAATGAACTGCAATATATCCAGATGACAGAATACTATTCACTGCTGAAAAGAAATGAGCTATCAAGACATGAAAAGCCATGAAAGAAACTTAAATGCATATTACTGAGAGGAGCCAATCTGATAAAGTCATGATTTTCACGATTTCAATTACGTGACATTCTAGGAAAGATAAAACTATAGAGACAGTAAAAAGATAAATTCTTGCCAGGGGAGAATGAGGGCAGTGAGGGAAAAGAGAGGCAAAGCACAGATAATGTTTAAGGCAGTGCAAATACTCTATATAATACCATAGTGATGGATACATGTCCCTATACATTTGTCCAGACCCACAGAATGTACAACAAGCGTGAACTGTATGGAAACTATGGACTTTGAGTGATCACGATGCATCAGTGCAGGTTCATCAACTGGAACAAGTACCACTCTGATACGGATGTTGTTAGTGGGGGAGGCTGTGCATGTGTGGGGGCAGGATATACATGGGACATCATTGTACCATCCCCTCAATTTTTCTATGAACCTTAAACTGTGCTAAAAAAATATAGTCTTAAAAAATCATTCATAGGGCCCATCTGAACCTAGGATGGAAAAGGAAAATCTATATGTCCTTGACATTTTTCCCAGCAGGAAAAAGAAGTGAATAGTAAGCACCAACCTGTCCCAACTACCCCACAGCTCCAGGCTGCCTCCCCAGCCATGGCAGCAGCCACTCGAGTCCTACAAAGCTGCACCTTTCATGCGGTACGATGGTGACGAGAGTAGGAAGTGGGGTTCCCTTGTAGGCTCTTGAGGGAAGAATGCCTATGGAAGTTTGCTCAGTTGTGTCCTTCTCTTTGCAATCCTATGGATTATAGCCCATCAGGCTCCTCTGTCCACCGAACCCTCCAGGCAAGAATCCTGGAGTGGGTTGTCATTTTTTCTCCAGGGGATCTTCCCAACCCAGGGATGGAACCCAGGTCTCTTGCATTGCAGGCAAATTCTTTACCATCTGAACCACCAGGGAAGCCCAAGTACAAATTACCAAATGCAATTAAGAAAATTCTGGATTCAGAGAAGCTTCATTCCTCCTCTTTCCACTTCTAAGGCATTCTAGTACAAACAAAGTCTCACATCACTCAGGCGCCTCTCTCTTCCTGCCCAGAATCACCTTTGGTCAGTTCCTCAGCTTTGCTGACAATAGGTTCCTAGGGGGAAAAGGTCCCTGCTCAAAAATGTCTTATTTGAGAGAAATGATGATTAAATAATAAAACATGTAATTATAGAATTCCAAATTGAGTCAGTGCTGTATAGGAAGTAACAAGGAAAGAAAATCAATAAAAGAGGAGCCTTCAGGACGAAGTACTAAAGAATGAGAGTTATGTGGGCAAGGAAGTATGGGCAGAGAAAAGTGGGGCTAAGACAATGGGAACGGCATGTGCAAGAGCCCTGTGGCACAGAAACACCACCATTCAAGAAATGAAGGTGCAGCCGACTGACTTCCCCGATCTTGGTAATCACAAGTTTATGGACAGGTATGTATGACATATATCTGTGTCTTCTAAAAGCCTCCAAGTATAAGGACCCTTGTACTTATTTACAGAATAGCATTCAATAAATCAGAGAGAAATTAAGCTGTTAAGGCTGTTATATCTGTTACTAATAGTGCTTCAGCTACTTTATCAAATACAAGAAACATATTGTCTACGATTTATACTAAATTTTGGAATCTTAGTCTTTTTCCTCAAGACAAAGGAAAAATTGATAAAATTTAGATAAAAATTAAAGCTACCTGACAATGTCAAACACTTCTGGGTGTACCAGGTGTGCTGCACAGTTCCTAAGGGGAAAGCTATTTTTACTGAAGACAATGGGACATTCAGGAACACTACCATCTAAATTCTATTATACCAACACAAAATGCTTTCTGATTTGGCAGTCAGGCTGCTGATACTGGCTAGACTCTAGTCACATGAATACAATTTAAAAATGAAAGTCAGCAGTGATTCACCCAAGTATAAGCATCAGCATATCTGAGGCAAGGCCATCTTGGGGCATACCTCTATAACTGCTAATTTGATTTCTATTCCAGAATGGACAAAGGACAGAAGGACAGCTGCAGTTAGCATATTCCAGATAAAAATCCATCTCTGTGGCTTCTTACCTTGGGGTGACTGGCGATCTGGCCAGGAGGCAGAACATAAGCACCTACTTGATTCAGACACCCACTTAACAGATTAGTGATGTAGAGCATGTAAACAGCATTACATTTGGAGTAAGACAAAGGAGATAAGGTGGATGGGAAAAAAAGGATGAAATTACAATCTTATATTTGGTGGTGAGAAGGGGCCACCCTGAATCTAGAGGAAGTGAGAGCCAAGGTACATGGCTAAAAGGGGAGCAGATTCCCTGGAGAGGAAGCAGCAAGTACAGACAACCCTCACAGATATTAAAGATTTGGTTCCAAACCACTGCAATAAAGCAAAAACCAAAATAAAGCTAGTCACACAAACTTGTGCTTTTGAGTGCATATGAAAGTTATGTTTACACTATACCATACTCTATTAAGTGCTCAATAGCATTGTGTCTAAAAAAAATGTACATATCTTAATTAAAAAATATATTTGATTGCTAACAAATTCTGACCAGCAACTGAGCCTTCAACAAGTCATAATCTTTTTGCTCTTGGGGTTCTTGCCTAGATATTGATGAGTGCTGACTGACCAGTGTGGTATTACTGAAGGCTGGGGTAGCTGTGGCAATTTCTTAAAAGAACAATGAAGTTGACCCCATTGATTGACTCCTCCTTTCATAAATAATTCTTCTGTAGCATGCAGTGCTGTTTGATAGCATTTACCCACAGTAGAACTTCTTTCAAAATTGGAGTCAGTTCTCTCAAACCATGCCACTGCTTTATTCTAAGTTTATATGATATTCTAAACACTTCGTTGTCATTTCGGCAACCTTCACAGCATCTCCACCAGCAAAGGATTCCACCTTAAGAAGCCACTTTCTTTGCTCATCCATAAGGATTTTGTCTCTTAAAGGTTTATTATGAGACTGCAGCAATTCAGCCACATCTTCAGACTCCACTTCTGATTCTGGTTCTCTTCCTATTTCCACCACATCTGTTGTTACTTCCTCCACTGAACTCTTGAACTCCTGAAAGTCATCCATGAGAGCTGGAATCAGCTTCTTCCAAACTGCTGTCAATGTTGATATTTTGACCTCTTCCCATGAATCACAAACCTTCCTTATGGCATCCAGAATGGCAAATCCTTTCCAGAAAATTTTCAATTTAGAGATAACAACAGAGGAGTCACTGTCTATGGCAACTATAGCCTCATGTAATGTATTTCTTAAATGATAAGACTTGAAAATGGAAATTACTCCCTAATCCATGGGCTGCAGAATGGGTGGTGTGTTAGCAGGCATGAAAACATTACTCTCCACCACAGCTCTTAGGTCAATTGTCAATGACCAGTATAATTTTGAAATGAAATTTTCTTTTCTGGGCAGCAGGTGTCAACACAAGCTTAAAATATTCAGGAAATCATGCTGTAAACAAACAAGCTGCAATACAGGCTTTGTTGTTCCACTAATAGAGTATAGGCATAGGAGACTTAGTATTACGAATTCTTCAGGGCCCTCGGATTTTCAGAATGGTAAATGAGCATTTTCATCAAGTCACCAGCGGCATTAGCACCTAAAAAGAGCATTCTTTGAAACTTGATTTCCCCTCTCTAGCTATGAAAGTCCTAGATGGCATCTTCTTCCAACAGAAGCCTATTTTGTCTTCATCAAAAATCTCTTGTTTGGTATAGTCACCTTCATTCACTGTCTTAGCTAGATCTTCTGGATAACTTGCTGCAGCTTCTACATCAGCACTTGTGCTTACCCTTGCATTTTGATGGAGATGACTTCTTTCCTTAAACCTCATGAACCAACTTTTGCTAGTTTCAAACCTTTCTTCTGCAGCTTCCTCACCTCTCTCAGCCTACAGAATTGAAGAAAGTTAGAGCCTTGCTCTGAATTAGTCTTTGTCTTAAAGGGAATGTTGTGGCTTGTTTGATCTTCTATCCAGACCACTAAAACTTTTCCCATATCAGCAATAAGTCTGTCTAGCTTTGTTATGATCCATGTGTTAATGGGAGTAGCACCTTTAATTTCCTTCAAAAAGTTTTCCTCTGCATTCACAGCTTGACTAACTTGTTCAAGAGGCATAGCTTTTGGCCTATCTGCCTTTGAATAGCGGTGCTGGAGAAGACTCTTGAGAGTTCCTTGGACTACAAGGAGATCAAGCCAGTCAATCCTATAGGATATCAACCCTGAATACTCATTGGAAGGACTGATGCTGAAGCTGAAGTTCCAATACTTTGGCCATCTGAATGTGAAGAGCCTACTCATTTGAAAAGACCCTGATGCAGGGAAAGATTGAAGGCAAAAGGAGAAGAGGGCAGCAGAAGATGAGATGGTTAGATAGTATCACGGATTCAATGAACATGAATCTGAGCAAACTGTGGGAGATAGTGAAGGACAGGGAAGCCTGGCGTGTTGCAGTTCATGGGGTCACAAAGAGTCAGATATGCAATTGAACAACAACAGCTTTCAATATATCTTCCTAACTAAGCTTAATTATTTTTAGCTTTTGATTTAAACTGAGAGACATGTAACACTTCTTTCTCCTGAACATTTACAGGCCATTGTAGGGTTATTAATTGGCCAACTTCAGTCCGGAAACATATAGCATTTATTGCTGAAGTTTGTCATCTTATACAGCCATGGTTCATGCAACCCTAAACTATTACAATAGTAACATCTAAGATGACTGATCACATTTTATATATTATAAAATATGATAACGATGAAAAACCTTGTAAAGTCTGAAGTATTACAAGAATTACCAAAGAGACACAAAAGGAACAGATGCTATTAGAAAAATATTGATAGACTTGTTTGACAGAGAGTTGCCTCAAACATTCAATTAGTTAAAAAAATAATGCCACCAATATCTGCAAAGAGCAATAAAATGAGGTATGCCTGTTCCAGACCCAGAGATTGGAATGCACCTGGAATGTACAAAGTAGACAGAATGCTATGAACTGAACAGTATCTCTCCCTACCCCAGTGTGTACGCTAAAGGTCTAACCCTCGGTCCTCCAAAATGTGATTATATTGGGAGATAAAGCTTTTAAAGCAGCAAGAAAATGATGCCAGTTGCATGGGGCTCAAATCCAATACAACTGAGGTCCTTATAAGAAGAAGAGAGAGAGACACCAGCGATGTGAGTACACAGCAGAATGGCCACAGGAGGACATAGTAAGAAGTCCCCTGTCTGCAAACCAAGGAAAGAAGCCTCAAGAGGAACCAACCCACTGGCACCTTGACCTCAGAATTCCAGCCTCCAGAATTGTTAAAGGATATGTTTCTATTGTCTGAGCCACCGCATGTTTTGTTATGGCAGTCCTAGCAAACTAATAACCAAGGGGAACTTCATCAACTTGATAAAGAACATCTATAAAAACTCTACAGCTAACAACATCCTTAACGGTAAAAAAACTTAACTCTTTCCCCCTAACATCAGGATTAAGGCTGGATATTCCTTCTGACTTATTCAACATCTTATTGGAAATCCTAGCTAATGCAATAAGATAAGAAAAGGATATGAAAAGTACACGGATTGAGAAAGAAGAAATAAAACTGTTGGTGCACATGATTATTTATCTACAATCTTTCAAAGGACAAAAAAAAAAAAAAATCCTGGAACTAATAGTCAATTATAGCAAGACAGTAGTATATTGGCTTCATTAAAACCAACAAAGTGCCACATTAATTAGCAAGATGTTAAAAACATGAGAGACTGTGTGGGAGAGGGACTGAAGTGGTAATATATGGAAACTCTTGGTACTTGCTGCTTAATTTTTCTGTTAACCTAAAACCGATCTAAAAATAATGTCCATTATTTAAAAATAACTTAAAGAGCTAAAGAGGCCTATAACACTTTCCACTTAGATACACAGAAGAGAGGGGATTCCCACAAACTTTTCACCTCTTAAAGGGACAGGCAAAAGTGAATAGCAGCTCTTGGAACTTTATAGCATGGCACAGCAATTACAGCAGAAAGAGGAGCAGCCACACCATACCCCCAGCACAGCAGCTACTCAGCCCTCCACAATGAAGGTAGAAAGTGCATAATTAAAAGGGGAACTTAGCTGATGACAGCAGAAAGGAGACAACCTGTCACAGAGCAGGTACTCAATAAAAATGTATTTGTTTAACTAGAATAACGAGACAAACAATGGACAATGTGGACTGAGAAAGAATGGATGTGGAGAAGGAATGAGAAGACATGACTGGGTCTAAGGATAGACCCAGGACACCCCCTGTTGACTAAGGGTTTAGCTGATACCCTAATGAGCACAGCGTCATCCACACATGAGGCTGCCTGCAGTTTCTAACCTTGCAATTCACACTGGGCCTCGTTTGTACTGTGTCAACTGCATAGAGTTCCTTCTATTGGTTGGTTACATTTTTTTTTTATCAAGCAATCCATCCTTGTGTTTTAAAATCCCACTATGTTTTACAGTTTAAAAACAACAACAACAACAACAACAAAAACCCTTTAGATATAGCTAAGTAAAAAGTTCCAAACCTAATACCCAGCTTAACGGAACAAGTAACTACCGGGTTTAGACCTGCTTCAGATCCCAGTTACTGAAGTAGGTACCGAAAGAACCCAGGTGCTGAGAACTCAGGGCAGATGCACTGCTCTATCTAGCAATTGCTCACGCATGTGGAACCTGCCTTCACTCTTAAGATGACGGGTTGTCTGAGATAAAACCAAGCTCGTGCTGAACAATGATCTCATCCTGAGGCCTGAAGTATTCCATTCAAATCACTGGATTTGGAAGTCAGAAATTCTGCTTTCCAGAGCAATTAGTAAATCTAATCACATACATTCACACTCTCAAGGGGTCCTGATTGTTTGGCAGTAACAGCTTGGTTATTCACAATCAATGAAATTAATGCCACTATTTTTAAAACATGAAAAAACTGTACACAAAAATAAGCCTTCAGGCTGCAGACCTCGGTCAAAGAAAGAGTCAAAATAAAAAGTAAAGACTAAAGTATTTAAATGAATAATTAGACAAAGATTAAAGTCCCAGCAAGGCTTTGCCTTGAGGTCCTTGTTATCCTATGGATTCTGTGCCCCAGATCACCTAGAAAGAAAATATCACCCTAATAAAAAAGGTTCCTTTACATGAAAACTCTGTGTTTAACTGGCAACATATAACTTCATTAAAAAAAAATTAGGAGCAATTGCTGCTGTAAAGCCGTTTCAGGGACAAGGGGAGGGAGGGATCTGTCAGCACTAGGGGAACAAAAAAAAATGATGTGCCACCAAGCTTTATTCCAATCATTTACTTCATAGTTAAGTTTAATTACACATTACACACTGTCTTGTAATTATGCCACTTGGGAAACTGCCAATTTTCCCCTTGAAATGTTAAAAGTTCCTTAATTTATTTTAAAGGCTCATCATTGCCTCCATCAGCACCCCGTTAGTGCATGAGGGATACTCGGTTTCTGTGCCCCTTTATGTGCAGGCTGTGGGCAGCAAGAATTCCATTGCGTGGTCTGACACACAGCCAGAGGGCTGACTGTGCGGAAAGCCCCCAGACACTGGGCTCATGTATTTATAATCATATCTGATGACTTTTTTTCTTTAATATTTACAACCAGAGAATTTGAGAAGCATGCCTAATCTTTTCCTCTACTCTTGGGAGGTTGAAATTAAAGTCCTTTATTCTCAGCAAGAGAACAAATACCGAATACAGGATGAAGCACCTGCTCTCCAGGAGCTGACAAGGCTGGAAAGACAACATTCAGCGCAGAAATATGAAGCCCCCAGGAGACGGGACAGTAACCAAGTATAACTTTATGCACCAGGAAAAGAAAAAGTCAAGTAAGAGATGTTGAGCATCCATTGTGTGATGACAGTGCACCCAGAAATTCACAAAGGTCGCCAATATCACGGCCACTAAGCCAGGTCCCTCAGGTAGCAGGGAGACAACTAGAATTCATAAAGCAGCCAAACAGAATGTAACAGGGAGTCCTGGAGCTCGCAATTCTTTTGGACAGAGAGTGCAGGCCCTGCCACAGGCAATTTAAATTCTCTTTTCATGAAAAATACTGTGTCAGGTGAGCAAAATAACTCCTTAGAACTTACTTGATTTGCAGTTGCAAACTCTATATGAATCTATGACCCCTAAAAGGCACAGGGTATGGACACGAAGTATGGAAGCAAACTCTTCAGCGTTAAACTCAGCTCTAGCACAAGCACTTCCTTCAGTTCAGTTCAGTTCAGTCGCTCAGTCATGGCCGACTCTTTGCGACCTCATGAACTGCAGCACGCCAGGCCTCCCTGTCCATCACCAACTCCCGGAGTCCATCGAGTTGGTGATGCCATCCAGACATCTCATCCTCTGTCGTCCCCTTCTCCTCCCGCCCCCAATCCCTCCCAGCATCAGAGTCTTTTCCAGTTGAGTCAACTCTTCGCATGAGGTGGCCAAAGTACTGGAGTTTCAGCTTTAGCATCAGTCCTTCCAATGAACACCCAGGACTGATCTCCTTTAGAATGAACTGGTTGGATCTCCTTGCAGTCCAAGGGACTCTCGAGAGTCTTATCCAACACCACAGTTCAAAAGCATCAATTCTTCGGTGCTCAGTGTTCTTCACAGTCCAACTCTCACATCTATACATGACCACTGGAAAAACCATAGCCTTGACTAGACAGACCCTTGTTGGCAAAGTAATGTCTCTGCTTTTCACTATGCTGTCTAGGTTGATCATAACTTTCCTTCCAAGGAATAAGCGTCTTTTAATTTCATGGCTGCAATCACCATCTGCAGTGATTTTGGAGCCCAGAAAAATTAAGTCTGACACTGTTTCCACTGTTTCCCCATGTATTTCCCATGAAGTGATGGGACCAGATACCATGATCTTAGTTTTCTAAATGTTGAGCTTTAAGTCAACTTTTTCATTCTCCTCTTCCTTAGCTGGTGTAATCCTGCCTGTGTATCAGTTTCCCCATCCACAAAATGGAAGTAATGACAGCGTCAACCTGAGTGAGTTGATGTTGAACATGAATATTGAAAGAGATTTCTCTTCCTTTGCCTGTGTGCAGTTGCTTCAGTTGTGTCTGACTCTTTGCGACCCTACAGACTGTAGCCTGCCAGCTCCTCTGTCCATGGGATTCTCCAGGCAAGAATACTGGAGTGAGTTGCCATGCTTTCCCCAAGGGAGTCTTCTCAAACCTGAGATTGAACCGGTGTCTCTTATGTCTGCTGCATTGACCGGCAGGTTCTTTACCACTAGCACCACCTGGGAAGCCCCTCTCTTTGCTTTGATGCTTTTTAGCATCTGCGAACGGAGAAGGCAATGGCAACCCACTCCAGTACTCTTGCCTGGAAAATCCCATGGATGGAGGAGCCTGGTGAGCTACGTCCATGGGGTCGCTAGGAGTTGGACACGACTGAGCAATTTCACTTTCACTTTTCACTTTCATGCATTGGAGAAGGAAATGGCAACCCACTCCAGTGTTCTTGCCTGGAGAATCCCAGCGACGGGGGAGCCTGGTGGGCTGCCGTCTATGGGGTCACCCAGAGTCAGACATGACTGAAGCGACTCAGCAGCAGCAGCAGCATCTGAGAAAATGAACTGTTTTTTATTTTCAGTGTGAATATGTCTTCCTCTGAGAAAGATATAAGTAATAACAGAAACATCTCACTTGTACTCTTTTGGCTGTTTATTGCAGCATATTTAAATAGCTTATCTGACTTTTTTAGGGTCTAGGATTAATGAACAGCATGCTTCTGTCTGGCTATAATGCCAAGAGGTTTTGAACCTTCTGAAATTCTTCTGCTTGTCACTTCTCCTGTCACTAGTCTGAAACTAATGACCACATCTGCAATCTGGAAAGCTTTGTAGTGATTCCTTCACCAGGCTTGATTACCCCTTTAAATAGCATGATGTGAGTAGCAATCAAATATGTGGTTATATGACAATATATAGGAAAAAGACAGCCTCGGTTTTCAAAGGATTTACAATCTAATAACGAAACTGTGATATTTATATAAAGTCTGTAGTAAAATGGAAGAAGTTGCCACCTCTCTTCCTTTTAGGAACAACCTTCTGATCATGCTAGATTTAGGAAAATCAGAACTGAGTATAAACACTTATTTGATGGTCCCATCAACTTCCTGTGTCTTTTAAGCATTCCTCTGATTCTGTCCCTTTACCCATCATGTCAGGAAGAACAGACCTGTTGTATTCATCACAATCCAAGCCCTGAGAAAGGAGGCTGAAGAATGCAAAGAGCCTAAGATTTGGAAGCCAAAACATAAGTTCAAAGTCAGCTGGTCTCCTGGCTGTTTGACCTAGTGGAGCTCTTAGTACTTCTCTAAGTCCCAGTTCCTGAATCTCTGTGATAACACATCCATCTCACTTGAAGACTGAGCTAAATATATGGAGCACATCTTATGTTACCGAACCTGTACTAGGTACTTATTTTCTCTGAACAATCAGGGGAAGACAAGTATTACCATAAAGAATTACTTCCATCCTGAAATGACCTCTTTAGTTTAGCATTTTTCTCAGGTATTTTTTCCAATCCCAGTTCCTCCCTAGACCTGACCATTGTGTGTTGGGAATCCTTAGTTTTTTCCTTATGACCTCCTGCTTTGTGGCTAAATCTTGGCTCCCACAATAGCCAGTATGCGTCTTGAACCAAAAGAAAACAAGTCATTTGGCCTCAGTAGTTTCCAGTGAATAATTAAATACAGCAAGAATATATGTTCTAAGACCAAAGGTTTTATTTCCAATGGAGTCACTAAGCTTCTTTCTTTCAAGATACTAAGAATTGTCATTCCAGGGAGTAAAAAGAAAAGCAAGATGAAACAATACACTACATGCTGTTATCCGTCTCTGAGTGACAGCAGAATCATGGGAGTGAGCCAAGCGCCACCCTCCACCTCTCACAGAGAGTGCCTTGGGTGGGGGTGGGGGTGGGGGGCTCTGGGAATCAAGCATTTCCAGAAAAAAAACAAAAACAAAAACAATTATGCCCACAGTAAATAAGACTCAAAGTCTGAAATCATGCTATGCCTTCAGATTTTACTCTGGGCACAGTGCGATGCTCAGATTTGCAATTTCTGCTTGTGTTCTGTGCCCATCCAAGTGTGGGTTAATTCAATTACATCTGCTGCTTTCATTAATACATGGTTACCAAGTTTATCCAAACAATACATGAAAAACCAGACTGCCCATCAATAAATTCATGTTGCAAAAATATACTTTTATATGATTGTTAAGAGAACCAAAGACCATGATTCCCAGATGATAAAAACGAATTGATCACTGGCAAGAGATGATCTAAATAAAACTAAAGAAACTACTCAACAAGCAATCATTAAAATCCACTGTGTGCCAGGTACCAGAGGTAGCGTTGTGGGCCAGGGGTGGTTCCCAAAGCGTTCTGAGCTGTGGTTAGAAAAATCTTTCTAGCAGCTAGCCTAGAAGGTGGGTTCAAAGAGTGCAGGCTTTAGCAGGGAGGTTATTAAGATAGTATTGTAACAATCTACATGAATAGATAAGAGGGAGAATAGATGAGAGGAAAAGAGAAAGTTCAGAATGGAGAACACAGAATGTGGTATCTATATAGGTTTGGGCTCACTGCCTATTAGAAACGAAGACCTGGACAGGTGTCCCATGTACAAATAGGGTCTGGATATCTCCAAAGGACTATCACCTCACAGCGTGCAGATCTATTTCATCTATGACACCATTGTCCATCCACTCAATCCAGTATTTCTCTCATCCTTGGAGAGAATCAAATATATCTCAGCTCCAAAATAGTTCATTCCAACTGCTTCTCCCCAGTGCCACAGCTACTGCCCTCATTCAGGTGACCATCGTTTCTCGATAATTTCTCCAATTTCATTTTCACTGCTAGTATTGATTTCTCACGTTTCTTTTCTGGCAGGAGAATGATTTTTCTAAAATTGACTCTCATTCTCTTTCCTTAAAATAGTGCAGAAATTCTTCACTGCCTTTGGGTTAAGGCCCAAACAACTTAATACTACATGAAGGGTGCCTAACGAACCAGCCCACAATTATCTCCCAAGCCATGATCATATCTGCCACTCCCTGCCTTAACCATTCTGTGCTATTTGTGGTTCCTTAAACAAAGCTAAGCTAAGTCACTTCAGTCATGTCCGACTCTGTGCAACCCCATAGACGGCGGCCTACCAGGTTCCCCCGTCCCTGGGATTCTCCAGGCAAGAACACTGGAGTGGGTTGCCATTTCCTTCTCCAATAAACAAAGCACACATCTTTATGCCTCTGTTTGCAAGTTTCCTTCTATTTAGAGTACTTTCTCACACCCTTTTCCCCTCACCTGAGAACTAGTACTACCCAACAGGTCTAAGTGTTATGCCACTTCTTCTAGGAAGTCCTCCTTACCTGACATCTGTGTTTGTGATGCTCCTCTGTGTCCCCATTATCACTCCTACCCAATCAAAATCCACTGAGTGGCTTGGAAAGTGCTGGTATTTATCTCTTCCCCCAGCTCCCCCTACTTGCCATCTGTAGACAGTAAAATCCTCAAGGACAGGACTCATGAGTAACTTGTTCCTTGGGGAACTCCTGTCTCCTCACTCACTGCAGGCTATTTGACAGGTTACTCAGTAAATGCTTGCAGCCTGAGTGCCTAAAGGAAAATGGTCCACAGACTGAGTCACGAGGATCACGTGCATTTGATAAGCAGGCAGAAGGAGAGAAACCCGCCAGAGACTAAAACAGCCAAGGGGAGAACCAAGACAGACACCATAGGCTGCAGGCAAAAAAGGGAGAACCGGCCAACAGAAACAGTGTCCAGTGTCAATGGGAGGCCAAATGAGACAAAGGAGGAGGTGGGGGCTCTTCACGTAGCAGAACAGTTTCTGGAAAGTGGTGGGTACCAAGTTTTGAAAAGTGAGGGGCAGGTGAGTTAGAACACTGGTCAAGAAGACAACAGGGAGAAACAAACAGTGCTCGAGGGAACACAGTAGCTGGAGGGTGGTGGGGTGTATCAAGGGCAAAGAAGGAATGTGTGTGTGTGTGTGTATGTGTGTGTGTGTGTACATTAGAATTCTTTTTAAAAACCTCAGCCATAAATCTGACTGGCAAAGTGAAAAGTGAGACTATATATTCAGGTAGAGAACACATGTTTACTGAATGAAAGATATAAATAATAAGTAAATAGCTGCATTTAGATAGGAAATTTACCATTAAAAAAAACACAAATTTTATCAAAATGTAAACTTATTAAAAACCCAAGAGCCCACTTTTATATTTCAAAAGAGACCACTCAGCTCATAGACCAAAATCTATAATTAGCTGCTGAAATGACAAATTTCATTGTCTATATTTACTGCCACTGGGACATCTGTTTTCGTGTGTGTGTGTGTGTGTGTGTGTGTGTGTGTGTGTGTGCTCAGTTGTGTCTGACTATTTGCAACCCCACAGACTGTAGCCCACCAGGCTCTTCTGTCCGTGGAATTTTCCAGGCAAGAATACTGGGGCGGGTTGCCATTTCCTACTCCAGAGAATCTTCCTGATCCAGGGATGCAGCTCCTACATTGGCAGGAGGATTTTTTATTACTGTGCTACCTGGGAAGCCTGCTTTCATAGTCACCACGAAACTTCCTTGCGGGGACTTGCCTGGTGGCTCAGTGGATAAGAATCGGCCTGCCAGTGCAGAGGGCACAGACTCTATCCCTAGTCTGGAAGGTTCCACATACCACAGAGCAACTAACCTCGTGTGCCACAGCTGTTGAGCCTGTGTTCTGAAACCCATGAGCAGCAACTACTGAAGTCAGGTGCAGCCAGAGCTGATGCTCCACAACAAGAGAAGCCACCACAGGGAGAAGCAGGCACACTGCAACTACAGAGGGGCCCAGTCTCCACAACTAGAGAAAGTCTGTGCAAAGCAACAAAGACTCACTGCAGCCAAAAATAAGTAAATTAATAAATAAAAATTAAAAAAAGAGAAATCTAAAAACTTCCTTTGAAATGCCTCAGATTTTATATACGATCCTGTATTCCTGTTCATTCAGATAAACAGCTTTAGCTTTCCAAATAGCAGTTAATGACCCCGAAGTCAGATAGGACACAGAAAAAAACATCAAGAAAGGGACACTTTTTAGAAAACAACAGATATCTCAGTTATTGGAATGTCTAACCAGAGAGTAAAGTGCATGTGGATGAAAAGGGCCACACTTTTCTTTCAAACAGGATTTTCTTTTAAGTTCCTATCAGATATAAAGGTCTATCAGGTTGCTATGGTATTAGTTTAACTTATGATGGTTTAGAGAACACATTGAAGAAAATGGGCTTAAAATATTATATTACTCTTCTTGAGACATATGCTCCTTATGCAATTAACAATACATTGAGCATCAATATTCTAATTTTAGAAACATTCATCCACAAACATTAATCAGTTAATGCTAAATTCAATTTCTAATAGGCTTCTTTTCACACTCAACTCTCTAAGGCTATACTACATGGTATCTAAAAAACATTAATTTATTTACAGTGGGAGCAATTACTTTCCTAGAAAAAAATCTGTGTAATAAATGTATGCAGATATAAAACAAATTAAACTTTTTGAAAAAATTATTTTCTTATGGAAAATTATATTTCTGAATACCTGAGAAATGCATAAAACTTTCAGAGAAATGCATAAAATCCTTCATATAATTAAATTATAAATAATGCTTCAATATAAGTCAAAGCTTGTCAAATTGCATATATAGAAAAACAGATAAAGTTAAAATATTTGAAAAGACCCTGATGCTGCTGGGAAAGATTGGAGGCTGGAGGAGAAGGGGACGACAGAGGATGAGATGGTTGGATGGCGTCACCGACTCAATGGACATGTGTTTGAGTAAACTCCAGGAGTTGGTGATGGACAGGGAGACCTGGCGTGCTGCAGTCGATGGGGTCACAAAGAGTCAGACACGACTGAGTGACTGAACTGAACTGAACTGATAGTGCTTACGGAGAACTCAGATCTGGTGTGACTTTTTTTCAAAGGAGTCACTACCGGGTAGGATAATTTTTCATGCTGCAGACTCTCCCATGTTTTAGAGGGTTGTGGCCAGTAGAACCCCAATGGGCATGGTGACTACCAAAAGAAAAAAAAAGCATGCCCACACATTTCCAAATGCTCCCTGGGGGAATAAAACTCCCTAGTTTGGAGACAAACTGTGGCCCATTCAAAAGGAATGGCCCACATTTATATCACCAGGTAACAACAGTGAAAGGTCTTGAACCCTGGTCTCCAGAAAGCCAGTGCTAAGAGGGATCCAACAGAGGTCTAAGGTAAATGCTCACGTGCTAAGTCACTTCAGTTGTGTTCGACTCTCTGCCACCCTATGGACTATAGTCTGCCAGGCTTTTCTGTTCACGGGATTTTCCAGGCAAGGACACTGGAGTGGTTGCCATACCCTTCTCCAGGGGATCTTCCCAACCCAGGGATCAAACCTACATCTCTTAAAGTCTCCTGTACTGGCAGGCAGGTTCTTTTACCACTAGCACCACCTGGGAAGCCCCATACAGGCTCATATCCTACTCCGACTTCAGCTTTAGCCTTCGTGCATTAGGATTTTCATTCATTGACTGTTTTCTAAGCTTATATCTAGTCATCACTTAACCATTCACCAATTCTCTTGCCCATTTATTCATATCCTCCTCCATCTCAATCATGGATCTATATTCCTCACCCTACTGTGGTCCTCTCTCTAGAGACTGAGGACAGAGGTCAACACAAATCCAGAGCCTCCAGGGGAGCAGCCTTGACGGGCAGATCTTCTCTGTCACTGTCTCCATGCTCCAGTTCACTCACACTCTGTCTTTCCTGCCGACGCAGAGCTGGGCACCTTCTACTTTCCTTCAGCCCCACCCACAAAGGAATCTGCCCTGGTAGCTGGTGTTTCACTAATCTGTTATGAAATGCAAGAAGGCATTTCTCCTCCCTCCCCATCTCTCCCACACTTCTTTGTTTATCTTATTGTATCTCCAGCATTAGATTGAACAGAGCAGTACTAGACAGAATCCTAAGACTCTTCTCAAGAAGTCAGAGAAGTCTTAAGAGATTTCCATTTCTCTTTGTTATTTAAGGATAAGAGATTTTTCCATAATCAAATAATTGAATTATATAAAATATTTTTCCAATATCTAGTATATGTTTAAATTGTAATCATGTGGAAAAAAAACTAAAAGTTAAAATCCCTACTTTGATGTTCACTTCATTTCATTTCCATTTTTTACTTTACTAAATAACAGAAGCAAAACTCTGGGGCCACTTATCTAACGGGTAATCCCTCCATATGTACAAGTTAGAAATTCAAATTCAGCAGAAAACCTACAACAGTTGAAAGAGGCCACATGCTTACCCGGATATAGGCATCCTGATGGTGCTTGGCAAAGTACAGCATGTTGTCCAGAGCTAACATCCCAGGAGGAGTCTGGGTAAAGTCCATGGCGGGGTTGACATGATTCTGTGATTAAAACAAAAGGTTTGATCAGGTTAGTTCTTCAGCAGATTTTATCAACAACCACTAGAGGTCTGGTTTCCCTCCACAAGACCACAAAGTACCACAAGACAAGCTCCAAATAGTCAAGTAGGACATTTGCTGTCTCCATGTGAGCCTGTTGGGGTGGCAATGAGGGCTTCTTTCTACAGGTGCATCAAAACCAGCTTCTAGACTCAGGGTTGAGAGACTCAGCTGAAAATCAAAATATGGGATTATTCTTAGACATGTGACACTGTAAGAAAAGAAAATAATGCAAAAACAGTTATTTCTGGTGGTTGTGCTCTACTGGAACCAATAGTATTTGGGAAGAAAGACCTGGGATAAAGCTGTATGTCTGCCATTTACCTTTCTGTACCTTAACTTCCTCATCCTCATGAGTGAGGGTAAAGTATGGTCACACCAGTCCATGGTGTTTGTGAACTGTCCAGACTTACAGGTCTCTGCAGACACATGACTTTAAAATTCAGAGGTTCACAGGGTCCTAACGTCTGCCTTCTTCCAGGGAGTGCTCTGGCCTTCTCACCCATACAGTGTCAAAAACCACACACAAAAAACCCACAATACTTATAAATATGCCTTGTCCATATGCTCAAGATCACTCAGTAAACACCACCAGAGACTCCTAGTCAGGGCAGTAAACCACTTTCCACAGCCAATTGTTGAAAACAATCACCAACATCTGTCTTGAAAATTCAGATCTAAATGGCTAATGATTTGGGGGGCTTCCCAGGTGGCACTAGTGGTAGGGGACCCGCCCACCAATGCAGGAGATGTAAGCGTTGAGGGTTCCATCCCTGGGCTGGAAAGATACCCTGGAGGAGGGCATGGCAACCCACTCCAATATTCTTGCCTGGAAAATTCCATGGAGAGAGGAGCCTGGGAGGCTATGGTCCATAGGGTCCCACAAAGTCAGACACGACTAAAGCAACTTAGCCCACACGCAAGTGATCTGAGGGAAGTCATTTTTCTGCTAAAGAGATGGAAAAGAAATGCTGAAGAGATATTCAACAAACTACTCTTTCCTCATAATCTAGATAATTTGTATGACAGAATATATTTTTATTTTGTTCCTGAATACTTTTTAAAAACAGTCTGACCCTCTGATATGCCAGAGAAATTTTGGTCAATGGTATTTTTTTCTAATTTACATACACGAAGAATTTTCTGTTCACTTGCTCAAATAACCCACACTTTTCTACCTCCTTCAAGAATATACAGAAGCTGTCTTTTGCATGCTGATTTGACATTGCTTTATGAGCTAATAACATCAAAAATTATAGGACAGTGACTGTCTACTGGCCACAGTTCCACAATTTTCAGAAACCTCTGTCCATATCTGTAAAGCAATTTGGGCCAATGTAGTGACTTCAAGGAGAAGGCAATAGCACCCCACTCCAGTACTCTTGCCTGGAAAATCACATGGGCGGAGGAGCCTGGTAAGCTGCAGTCCACGGGGTCGCGAAGAGTCGGACATGACTGAGCAGCTTCACTTTCACTTTTCACTTTCACTTTTTACTTTCATGCATTGGAGAATGAAATGGCAACCCACTCCAGTATTCTTGCCTGGAGAATCCCAGGGACGGGGGAGCCTGGTGGGCTGCCGTCTATGGGGTTGCAGAGTCAGATATGACTAAAGCAGCAGCAGCAGTGACTTCAATATTTTATTTTAGCACTTTAACCTGATTTGTTTGTTAAGATGTTGAAAACTTTTTTAAATACCAAAGAACTACTAGTTAGGATAAGATATATTTCATAAAATAAATAAAATTGTAACAAAAATGAAAATCACTAAGCATGTCAAATGCAGTGAGATTCAGCCTTAGTCTGATACTCACTGGTGTACAAGAGTGAGACCTGTATTCAAAAGTGAGGGGGTGGGTGAAGCAAAACACTGAAAATAAATGATCAAAGATGTAGTCTAAAAAGTAACTTGCAGTGAAAATCTTGTAATATTTTCAGTTCTTTAGAAGAGAATAGTAGAACTGCCCTCATTATGTGTACATTTTTATTTTGACTTGAATGTATTCAATTTTCATGAACACAAGTAACATACAAATGTTACTATCTGCTGAGTACTCTTCAGGGCTATCGCCAGTTTGGGTTTCCCTAGGGTTCTCTCATCTAATAAATAGGTGGTGGGCACTATTGTTATTCTCATTTTATTAATTTTTAATAATACAATGCTGTTTTATTTTTGTTTAATTCTGGAGTAGGAAACTCCAAAATTCATCTCATATTTTTCCTTACATGTACATTTTATTGAAGTACAGTTGATTTACATTATATTGATGTCAACATTTAAAGTTATTAGAAAATATTGGCTATATTCCCTGGGCTATACAATATGTCCTTGTATATTTTATTTCATCCATAGTAGTTTGTATCTTGTAATCCCATACTCCAATTCTGCCCCTCCCTGCTTCACTCTCCCCACTAGTAACCACCAGTTTGTTCTCTATATCTGTGAGTCTTTTTCTGTCTTGTTCTAGTCACTCATTTGTCTTATTTTTCAGATTACACACATAAGTGATAGCATACAGTATTCGTCTTTCTCCATCTGACTAATATCCTCCAGGTCCATCCATGTTGTTAAAAATGGTGAACTTTTATTTTTTTTATGGCTGAGTAGAAATCCATTGTATGTATGTATATGTGTGTGTGTGTATACACACATATATCTACATCTATGTCACCTTCTTTACCCATTTGTTTGTGGACGGACACTTTGGTTGTTTTCATATCTTGGCTATGCTGCTATGAATACTGGGATACATGTTTTTTTTGAATTAGCGTTTCAGTTTTCTTTGGATATATACCTGCCAGGGTCCAGCCCCAGTGGATCCAGGGAATTCGAAGGGTGGACGGCGTTGGCGTGGAAAGACTTGTTTATTTATTGATATAAGATTAGATTAAGAAACTATAGCGTAGTAAGAAGATTAAGTGGAGGAAGAGGGCTGAATAGCTTGGTTTACGCGGAAGACCAATAAAATTCCAGACAAGGAATTTGCACCATCTACGTTGGGCCACCGGCGCCCGCTTGAATATCTAAGGGTGCCTCGCCTTAAGCTCCCTTTCGCGCGGGTCTTAACAGCCAGGGCAAGTAAGTAGACCTGGCGAGCCTCCGCGCCCCAGGTGGAGATTCAGCCTGAAGTTAAAGTAAAGAGCAGAGGGAGGGAAAGGGAGAGAAGAAGAAAGAGAGAGAAAGACATGGGGGGAGCCAGAGTCCCAAGAAACCAGGCCGAGAGACTAGTTCGAGAAACTGGTCCGAGAAGCTGGTCCCATCCTTTATTGTTCAGAAGGCCTTTTATACTTTTGATAAAACATGGAGATCAATGGGTAACACAAAATTATGTAGCATTCACAGCCCAGATTCTTTCCATATATCATTTTGTATACAAAAGGTCTCAGGTGATTTACATTATCTTCTGGCCAAGAGGCTTGTTAACACTTTTTGGCTCTCTTCCTTAATGAATGTTAATTTTGTTTCCCTTGAAGTGTTTTTCTTTAATCTGCATCTCCTTAAAGCATTAAAGTTACATCTCTATAGAACAAAGGTGCAGTGGGATATAACAAAGAAGGTACTTAACTCAAAGATCTAATGTTGCTAATACCAGGTCTACTACTTGTTTTTCTATATACCAACTATATCTAAAAATAAAGGATATGAAAATTTGGCAGCAAGCATTGACTCAACAAATGAAACTTTTAATCAGTCCTATTCTAAAGATTTTGACTCTTCGGAAGCCCCTACATTCCTAGGATGTTTTAAGCTTCCTGTGCCTCCTGTGGTCAGGAGGCCTCAAACAATCACATGCGCAGCTGTCCTGCAGGCAGGCTAGAAAGCCATCAGAGGGATTTTTTGGATTGAAACACTCTTTCAAATGCAGAAGACTAAAGCCCTGAATTGACTTTTTCCAGAAAAAGTCAGAAGAGTGGAAAAGCAGAGCACAAAAGCCGGCAGATTTTTGTTGGGGTACATGCTTAGGAATTTCCAGAGGGGTCCCTGAAGTCTGAGCACGCCTTGCGTATGTCAGCTTCCTTCCTCATGACCTTGTCACGGGCGGGATTCCTCACACTGGCTTCCGGCATATACCCAGGAATGGAATTGCTGGGTTATATGGTAGTTCTATTTTTAGTTTTTTGAGGAAGCACCATACTGTTTTCCATAGTGGCTGCATGAATTTTATTGATGAGGAAACTGCAGCTCAGATGAGATAAGACTCTTGCCCAGGAACTTGCAACTTGAACTTGGAAGTGCAGGCAATGCCTTGCTTGGACAACAAGTTTCCACATGCTTTTGTTTCTACTTTTTTCCTTTACATGTTGAATGCATTTATTTTGGTACTGCTAGCCATTTATACTTTATATAGCCTGAGAAAAGCTTGAGAAAAAAGTAGGCTAATCAATATTAGCTGCTACACAGCATGGTCGAGCCAACAAAGGAGAGTGTGCCAGATAAAAGAGAAAAACATGACATTTACTTCAGACTTACTTCTAGTGTTGGTCTATGAATCTATTCTAAAAATAAGTATATGGAAAGACAATCATCTGAAAAAGAAATTAGTAGTTTCTCTGAATCGAGTTTGAACAACCCTCCAAAGCTATGTGTTAGTGAAGCTGACCAAGGAGAAGGCCCTGTGGGTCAAGGGTCATCAGTCTTGTTTGAACAGTGCTCCTAGGACCCTCTAGAAACCTCTTTCAGTCAATTACACACTTACTTAGGCATACAATGGGGGTATAAAATAGGGCATTGCTGCTTTCAATGGTCTTACAGTAAAGAAAAATTATATTTTTATAGCTCTTTTAAAGATTCATGTGGCTATTTAGCAAATAGTCCCAATAAAATAATGCCTGCTCTCTGCTAGGTGTTATATAAAGCACCCTGAAGGTGCTAACTCTTAATCCTCATAAAATTCCTACAGAGGGGGTCTTATTATTCTCCTCCATTGACAGTAGAAAACTGAGGCACAGAGCATCTGGGTAGCTTGCTGACTTTTAGAGCCAGGATGTGGCAGAACCAGAATCTGAACTAAGGTCACAGGCTTTAAACCAGGATTTCAGTGTCACATTGCTGTTCAACCAGACACCTTTGGAAATTTTACAGAGATGTCCAATGCAGGTTCTCAGTCGTAGTTTTCCTCAGTCAACGCTTTGTTCAGGCAAAGTGGGCCTGTGATCCATCCTTTTCAATAAAAGCTCTAATTTCTCCATCCCCCCCAGATATAACAGACCAGAGTCTCTCTCATGTTCAATAAACCAGGTCTTATTGTCTCCAACAAATAGGCTCTTATTAAACCAAAGTCAATTAGAAAACTGCCTTTGATTTTCTATGACTTGCTCTAAATTATGAAGCGTCATTGCATTTTAGATTAAAAAATAACTTGCCTTGTGAGTGAACTATACTCTTTTTCTGTCTCTGTCTTTTTAACTCTGGTTATTATTTTTTCAGCCTCTCTCTCCTTGAAATGATTGTTTCCTCCTTCTCTTTTTGTTTTAACAAACAGTGAAATTATTTTACGAGCATAGATTCTGATAATGGAAAAAGTATAAGAATTACTTGCCAAAACATTTGAGAGCTCTCTATACTGTGACGAAAATAATCTGAGAACCCAGCAAGGCCAACAGTTCCCCTATTCCTTCCTTATTTATGAGATGCTCTGGATACAGATTTATTTTCTTTTCTTGTTCCATGTTATTTTTTTCCACCTGTCTTGAAATGGAAGCTGCAAGTGCTTTGACAAATGACTTGAAAATTTCCCTTGTTTTACTGCAAAGCCTGTGTACCTCTGTACATCCTCCTGAAATGCCATTTGTTAGAGCCTGTAGAAGAGCTGCTCCTTGAATCACATCAGACAGCTCTAAGCCCCTGGAGAAAGGGGGAGCAGCCACTTGCGTTTCCAAGGCACCAAGAATTTTCACTTTGGGAAAATGGTACCAACCAACTGAAGATAGCATGATTTATTTTATAGCGAGCACCCTATGTATGGTTTGTGTTTAGTGTTCCTAGAGATCTGTTTGTCTTCTATTATTCTCATGCCAATTTTTTAAGTTGAATTGTTTCAATCACACATCCAACGTCTAAGACAGAGAATCTTTAAATATGTTCCAGGCCCAAAGCACTGGAGGTCACTGGAGAGTTGTGCACTTCAAATATAAGCTAGGTTGGTCATCTGATTTTGTAGTTAAGAAAACTAAGCACCTAGTGAACAGTGGTGCTCCAGCTTAAGCAGAAATCCAAACCAAATCTCCTGAAGCCTCTGCTGAAGCACCAGTTGCTGGCCCCTCTAATTCAGGAGGGCTGGAGTGAGGTCCAAGGATCTGCTTCTCTAACAAGTTCCTAAGTGACACAGATGCTGCCGGTTGGGGACCACAATTTGAGACCTACTGATGACTGCAATCTCAAATAACACAAGTAATATCAAAGTAAGATCTGGAATCCATATCCACTCATTCCCTGAGTCCCATGCAGCTTCTCTGAGTATCCCTGAGTCCCATGATCCCCTGAGTATCATGCTTTAAACTGACTGGTTCCAGGGTGTGAGGCATTATAAATATACTTGTTGTTTATCTGCTTTGTGCTTTGGCCTCTTACTGAGAAAACAGAAATTTCCATTTTCAGAAAAAGAAATTATAAATTAGAAGCCTCTCACTTCTATTTCTCACATTTCTGACTAAAATAATATATATTAGTACCTCCACAGGGAAGGTAGGAACCTGTAATCAGTCAATATTTTTTACTCCTGAATGCTTCCTGGTTGGGGAAGCAGTGCTGGCACGAGCCTGAATGATTTTTAAATGATCTGTGTTTTTCAATTACCAATGCCATGCTAGTCCTTCATTAGTGTGGATAATAAAGAGATGATTACAATAATGCCTGCCAGATGGCATATCACAGAGAAAGCCTATGAGGATTTAGGAGTTAATATTTGTGCTATATGAGTGCCTACATTTGCTGAACAAATATAGCATTAAAAGCAACCTTTAAAACAAATCACATTGAGTGAATATTCATTCAGTCTAGGAAAAGCTCCATCAAGGCTATTTCTTGAGGCTGGTACATTAAGGCAATGTTCTCCAAGGGGAAGCAGGTTTTGATGGTTGCAAAAGATCACGTGGGAGTTGTGCCAAACTGTGCATGCCTTCCACTCCTCCTCTTCCAACCCAGGAGAAAGGGTATGTGGGCATTTCAACAGGTTCCTACAACAGCACTTATCCATCTTGGATGCCCCTGAAAATCCCCTTTGAAGCTTTGAAAAATTCTGATGTCCAGGCTCTACCCAAAATCTGTGAAGTGGAAACCAAGCAACTGGATTTCTGAAACTCCAATGTCCAGCCAAGATTGAGAACACTTTCCCAAATCATTGGGTCTCAAATTTGAGTATGATCAGAATCAAATAGAGCATCTGTTCAGTTAGATTGCTGGTCACCACCCCCAGAGTTTCTGGTTGAGGCCCGAGAATCTGCATTCATACATGTTTCCAGGGGTTACTCTGGACCATACTTTGAGAACCTCTGCTCTAAAGGCACAGTAACACAATGCAAGAGAGTTCTAGGGACCTATACTCACCAACTGATGGAGTTGGAACTTTGATTCCCTGTATCAAAGTGTTTGGTTTGGCAGGGACTTTTATTGTGATGTCTGCTTTAGGGAGGACGTGCACTCTTCACATTGATACAGGCTCAGCACTCTCTCACCTGGCTGTTTCACACAGTTATATGAGGAAGTTCCTAACAGTATCTGACTATCTGACCCCCAACACAGATCACTGTTTCAAAGTCCTAGACATAGCCCTTAGAAATCTTTGGATTCTGTCCTTGGTCTCTTTCCATTAAATTTAATAAAAATGAAGAGTTTGGATGAATACAGAGTAGGCAGCTTATTAAATCTGACCTAAGAGTGGACAAGATGGTGAATATATTGAAGAGCAGAAAAATAGCTGTGACTGGGTACAGGTGGGCATTGTGCCAGGTACTCCAAAGGGGTGATTTAATTTAATCTTCCCAACTATCCAATGAGGCAAGTTATTAAGGAGGTAAATGTTATTCTTCTCTGCCTACAGATGACAGTGACTCGTGCAAGATCCTGGTTAGAAGCGGCAAAGTCCCAACTTCAACCCTGTAGCTTTTTTTTTTTTT
The DNA here is from genome assembly GCF_042477335.2 of Ovis canadensis. Classification (NCBI taxonomy): domain Eukaryota; kingdom Metazoa; phylum Chordata; class Mammalia; order Artiodactyla; family Bovidae; genus Ovis; species Ovis canadensis. Next base: position 75,062,640 of record NC_091248.1, on the reverse strand, counting down.
TTCCTATTTAGGTTCAAAAGGTCTTTGGAGAATAGGAAGATGGGTCCCATTAGCAAGTAGAAGTTTAATCAGAGAAATGTAACATTCCATAAAAAGACTTTTAAAAATTCAAGAACAAATCTACTACAGAAAAAGGGAAATCTGGCTCACAAATAATTCATGAGATTCCAGCTCCACATCATTAAAATTTGATTCTTTTAGGTAAAGCACAAAAGATCTACATGAAAGAAATACTCAGAAAGATGCTAAGGGTTCAGGTCAACAGACTATCTGGCTTCCATGCTGGACCTCCCTCTGAGCTGTGCATTCTCTTCTCTTGGCCTGGCCTCTGGAACACCCCTACACCTTTGCTTGTCTTTCTAATATCATTCACCCACCTGTTACTCTTTGGTTTTCCCGACCTTCAGCTTGGCTCCATTTATCTTCCTTCCACAGGTCCACAACTAATCTTTTAGGGAATACCTAATTCAGTTGAGCTGTGAGACCATCCACTACTATCCAGTGTCACTAGGAACCCCCTCCCTGGGCCTGTTCTGCAACCTAGGGGAGTTCATGACCTATTCTATATTAAGAAATACGAGTTAGAGTTGGTAAAATAAGTCTAAGATGAATCAATTTCAAGTGGCAGGCAGGAGGCTCTGACAGGCTGGGTTTTATTAACAGGAGCATAACCAGAAGAACAGAAGAGAATTCCACCATCCAGGCCCAGCTGAGGCCATACCTGTACACAACACAGAGTTCTGGGGGGCCCCCACTGTGAACCAGCTCCTGACACATAAGAAATTATACAGAGGGGCAGCCAGGAAGAAGCAGAAATATCTGGACAGAAAGGTGTGTCAGAAAAGTTGGGGGGGAAAAAAACTTTAGATATTTAGCCCAGGGGGAAAAGTATATGTGATGGTGGTGGTTTGTAGTAGGATGGGAATTGCGGGTTTGATCACTACTGTCCTCAGGCATCTCAAGGATTGATATCATTGTAAGGGCAGCTATAGGAAGCAGAATTGGCAGAAAACAGCCTTTTCAGAAATACTGAAGCAAGGACTGGATGTCCAGCCAGAATGGTTTCCAGAGAACTAAAGGGTAGAGAATTGGAGCAAAGGACAATAGATAGCAGCCCGGGCTCATTCCTTTTCTTATCAAATGGTTTTGGATTACTACTACTGTGCAAGGCACCATGGAAGACAAACATGATAAATTTCATCCAAAGATTAAAATAAAATACTACTTGGCTTCAAGAAACTTCATTTCAGAAGTGAATTATGAAAAGCCTTAACAATACAGCTTTGAAATATGCACACATGGACATACACATACACTGTGCATGCACACACACACACACACACACACACACCACAAGCATAAGTAACTTCACACATGCATACTGTGGAAGCTCCCACACAGAAAATTCTGGATTTAAGGCAAATTTCCTTAGTCAAAAAACATGTATATGTATGGCTGAGTCCCTTTGCTGTCCACCTGAAACTATCACAAGATTGTTAATTGGTTATACTCCAATATAAAATAAAGTTTTTTTTAAAAATTGTCCTTTTAAAAATTACTCTTAAAAGGTCAGAAAAGGCTATGCAGTGCTATGCATACAATTTATGAAAAACTGGGCTCACTCTTACTTCATTATCTTGAAGAAGCAGAGTTGAGACTTATTGAATAAAAGAATAAATTCTAATATTGTTTATTTGGTATGTTGATTTAACAGTCAATACAAAGAATTACCATGAAAACTCAATTAAAAATGCCTTGGGAATAAATCTCCTTTAAAATGAAGCTGGTTATGGTTTTTAAAAAAAGTCTTCATGAATAATGAAATAATGCTGTCAAGGTTTATAAAGATATCTGTAATTTTTCTACTGATCTGAATGCATGCAGGATTCTCAATGACCCAAGCACCGTGGCTCTTGCTAGCAACACCCTACTCTTTCTTCCCTGAACTCCCACAGCTTTTTCACTGCTCCTTTTAGAACTCCCTTTTTGCCAACCTTTTGTAGTTTTAAAACAGGAGGTGAACTAGCATCAGTTATGCACAGGGGGTTTTTCTGTCTCCCTCTTTCACCCATCCCCAGGAAGAGCACAGGCTAAAAGGTCCATCAAAGGACACAGAACGTGTGCTACCCTCACTCCAGGGCTGGGCCTGCTAGTCACGCAGGGAACCCGTTCCCTCTGAGCCTAGCACAGCTCTCCAGGCAGCCTCTGATACGGGCACCATCGCCGACATGGGAGACAAAACCTCTTTTCTGTGATGGAGCCAGGAGTTGGTCAAGATGCTGCTGCTACAGATGGATTCTCAGGAGGTCAAAGGGATGCAGGGGCTTGTGTACTACAATCCCCACCACCTCCAGGACCTAGCACTGCATGGTGCTAGTGATGATGGTGATGACAGCTCTAATCATGGAAGTGACACAGCTAACACACACACAGCACTTAATGAAGGCTGAGGACTATTCTAAGCCAGGGGTTACTTCTGCCCAGGGGCCAGATTGGGTCCACCACTCAATTCTGCAGAGTTGTGAGTTTAAAAGTGTGTGTCCCTTCTTATATTTTTAAATCTTGTTTTTATTCAAAAGGAAAATAATTACCTCTGACACATGAAAATTATATGAAATTAAAACTTCAATGTTCATAAAGAAAGCTTTGTCAGAACACAGCTATGCACATTTATTTACATATTATCTATACCTGCTTGAGCATTTGGCCTACAAGCCCTAAAATTTTTACTTGCTGACCCTTCTTTTACAAGAAAAGTTTGCCCACCCTCTTTCTAAGTGTTTTGTTTTCACAGCAGTGCTGTGAGTTAAGAAAAATAATGACTCTTTAATCAAATTTAAACATCTCAACTATCAAAGAAATGCTAATGTTTGGTAAATGTTTAGTACCTGGATAACACAAGCCCTATGTAAATGTTTAATGTTTTGCTCCCCTGGAAAATATGGTACTGATTTTAAAGATAACTAAATTTTAACTGGATAAATCCTGTGTCTTGAAAATGTTAAGTTGAAAGGAATGTTTTTAGTAGCCTTAATTTTTGATGCAAAGTCCCACCTTGGTGTCTTCAGATCCTTTCTCCTTGCCAACCAAAGGCAAACCTGGGAAGAGACCATTGACACACTTTTATATAAGACTTTTATACTTTATATAACTTTATGTAAGACTGCCTACAATTTTGATGAGTCAGGGATCTGGATTGTGTCTCATAAGCATTCTCCTCCTTCCCCCTTTCAGCACAGCTGAAATGGCAAAGTCCTGGTTTTTAAATTTGGAGACTGTGTTCTCTTTTCCACACCAGTAGAATTCTTATGGTTGTTTTAAAGATAAAGAAATTGAGGAGTAGACAAGTTAAGTGTCTTGCCTATATTCACACAAACATTATGCTTAGACTTGATCCCATAAGTCCAGAGCCCATTTCTTAATGGCTATTCTAAAAGGAGAACTGGCTAACTACACAGTGGGGGTGGGGTGGGGTGGGGTGGGGTGGGAATCGCTTTATAGAATATTGTATGTGTGCACGCTCAGTCACTATAGTCATGTCCGACTCTTTGTGACCCAATGGACCATAGCCCTCCAGGCTCCTCTGTCTATGGGATTCTCCAGGCAAAAATACTGGAGTGGAATGACATGTCCTCCTCCAGGGGATCTTCCCCACCCAGGGATCGAACCTGGGTTTCCTGCATTGCAGGCAGATTCTTTACCTCTGAGTACTAGGGAAGCCTGATAGAACATTACACAGCCTTGAAAAATTATCTTCATAAATAAAATAGACAAACCATTAGCCAGACTCATCAAGAAAAAAAGGGACAAGAATCAAATCAACAAAATTAGAAATGAAAATGGAAAAATCACAACAGACAACACAGAAATACAAAGGATCATAAGAGACTACTATCAGCAACTATATGCCAATAAAATGGACAACTTGTAAGAAATGGACAAGTTCTAAGAAAAGTATAACTGTTCCAAAACTGAACCAGGAAGAAATAGAAACTCTTAACAGACTCATCACAAGCATGGAAATTGAAATAGTAATCAGAACTTCCAGTAAACAAAAACCCAGGAGCAGACGGCTTCACAGCTCAATTCTACCAAAAATTTAAAGAAGAGCTAACACCTATCCTACTTAAACTCTTCCAGAAAATTGCAGAGGAAGGTAAACTTCCAACTCATTCAATGAGGTCACCATCACCCTAATACCAAAGCCAGACAAAGATGCCACACACAAAAAAGAAAACTACAGGGCAATAACACTGATGAACATAGAAGCAAAAATCCTTAACAAAATTCTAGCAAACAGAATCCAACAACATATTAAAAAGATCATACATCATGACCAAATGGGCTTTATCCCAGGGATGCAAGGATTCTTTAATATCTGCAGATCAATAAATGTGATATGCCACATTAACAAATTGAAAGATAAAAACCATGTGATTATCTCAATAGATGCAGAGAAAACCTTTGACAAAATTCAACATCCAGTTATGAAAAAAAACAAAACAAAACAGAAAGCAGGAATAGAAGGAACATACCTCAACATAATAAAAGCCATATATGATAAACCCCGGAGAAGGCAATGGCACCCCACTCCAGTACTCTCGCTTGGAAAATCCCATGGATGGAGGAGCCTGGAAGGCTGCAGTCCATGGGGTCATTGAGCGTTGGACACGACTGAGTGACTTGCCTTTCACTTTTCACTTTCATGCATTGGAGAAGGAAATGGCAACCCACTCCAGTATTCCTGCCTGGAGAATCTCAGGGATGGGGGAGCCTGGTGGGCTGCCGTCTATGGGGGTAACACAGAGTTGGACACGACTGAAGCGACTTAGCAGCAGCAGCAGCATGATAAACCCACAGCAAACATTATCCTCAATGGTGAAAAATTGAAAGCATTTCCCCTAAAGTCAGGAATAAGACAAGGGTGCCCACTCTCACCACTACTATTCAACATAGTTCTGGAAGTTTTGGCCACAGCAATCAGAGAAGAAAAAGAAGCAAAAGGAATCCAGATTGGAAAAGAAGAAGTAAAACTCTCACTGTTTGCAGATAACATGATCCTCTCCATAGAAAACCCTAAAGACTCCACCAGAAAATTACTAGAGCTAATCAATGAATATAGTAAAGTTGCAGGATATAAAATTAACACACAGAAATCCCTCGCATTCCTATACACTAACAAAGAGAAAACAGAAACAGAAATTAAGGAAACAATCCCATTCACCATTGCAATGAAAAGAATAAAATACTTAGGAATAAATCTACCTAAAGAAACAAAAGACCTATATATATAGAAAACTATAAAACACTGATGAAAGAAATCAAAGATGACACAGATGGAGAACTATACCATGTTCATGGATTGGAAGAATCAGTATAGTAAACATGAGTATAGTACCCAAAGCAATCTATAGATTCAATGCAATCCCTATCAAGCTACCAAGGGTATTTTTCAGAGAACTAGGACAAATATATGGAAATACAAAAAACTTCAAATAGCCAAAGCAATCTTGAGAAAGAAGAATGGAACTAGAGGAATCAATCTGCCTGACTTCAGACTATACTACAAAGCTACTGTCATCAAGACAGTATGGTACTGGCACAAAGACAGAAATATAGATCAATGGAACAAAATAGAAAGCCCAGAGATAAATCCACACACTTATGGACACCTTATCTTTGACAAAGGAGGCAAGAATATACAATGGAGAAAAGACAATCTCTTTAACAAGTGGTGCTGGGAAAACTGGTCAACCACTTGTAAAAGAAAGAAACTAGAACACTTTCTCATACCATACACAAAAGTAAATTCAAAATGGATTGAAGACCAGAAACTATAAAACTCCTAGAGGAAAACATAGGCAAAACACTCTCTGACAAAAATCACAGTAGGATCCTCTATGGCCCACCTCCCAGAGTAATGGAAATAAAAGCAAAAATAAACAAATGGGACCTAATTAAAATTAAAAGCTTTTGCACAATGAAGGAAACTATAAGCAAGGTGAAAAGACAGCCTTCAGAATGGAAGAAAATAATAGCAAATGAAGCAACTGACAAAGAATTAATCTCAAAAATATACAAGCAGCTCCTGCAGCTCAATTCCAGAAAAATAAGCGACCCAATCAAAAAATGGGCCAAAGAATTAAACAGAATTTCTCCAAAGAAGATATCCAGATGGCTAACAAACACATGAAAAGATGCTCAACATCATCATTATCAGAGAAATGCAAGTCAAAACCACAATGAGGTACCATCTCACATCAGTCAGAATGGCTGCTATCAATAAGTCTACAAACAATAAATGCTGGAGAGTGTGCAGAGAAAAAGGAACCCTCTTACACTGTTGGTGGGAATGTAGACTAATACAGCCACTATGAAGAACAGTGTGGAGATTCCTTAAAAAACTGGAAATAGAACTGCCATATGACCCAGCAATCCCACTGCTGGGTATACACACCCAGGAAACCAGAATTAAAACAGACACATGTACCCCAATGTTCATCACAGCACTGTTTACAATATCCAGGACATGGAAGCAACCTAGACGCCCATTGGCAGATAAATGGATAAGAAAGCTGTGGTACATATATACAATGGAATGTTACTCAGCCATTAAAAAGAATGCCTTTGAATCAGTTCTAATGAGGTGGATGAAACTGGAGCCTATTATACAGAGTGAAGAAAGTCAGAAAGAAAAACACCAATACAGTATACTAACACATATATATGGAATTTAGAAAGATGGTAATGATGACCCTATATGTGAGACAGCAAAGAGAGACAGATGTAAACAACAGTCTTTTGGACTCTGTGGAAGAAGACAAGGGTGAGATGATTTGAGAGGGTAGCATTGAAACATGTATATTATCATATGTAAAGTGGATCGCCAGTCCAGGTTCAATGCATGAGACAGGGTGCTCAGGGCAGGTGTACTGGGATGACCCCTGGGGGATGGGATGAGGAGGGAGGTGGGAGGGAGGTTCTGGAAACACGTATGCTCCCATGGCTGATTCATGTTGATGTTTGGCAAAAAACACTACAATACTGTAAAGCAATTAGCTTTCAATTAAAATAAATAAATTAAAAAAATTATCTTCATAGAGTACTTAGTTAGGAATATAAAATATATGTTGTACCCTGTGTAGAATTTCAATAGTAGTATATATTCCTTGACATTGTGTATTTTATGTAGAGAACTCTCTATGTATTCTTATTACATATATATATACATACACACACACACACACACACACACACACACACACACATATATATATATATATATATATATATATAACAGACATATACATGCAGGCAATATCAAGATATATACTTAGCATGTAATTGTGAGTTTGTAAAAACTGGAAGGAAACTTACCAAAGTATTAATGGTAATTTTTTTGTAGTGGTAGGGAGATGGAAGACTTTTTTCCCTACCTGTCCATATTTTTCAAATTTTCTTTAATGAAGATGCATTGCTTCTTACTTATATCTGAGTAGAGGTGTGCCCACTGTTTTCTAAAAAGAAACAGAGACCATCCTGCAGGAAAAGATGAGAAATAGATTGGAGTCTCACCCTGGACTCCACCCATGCCTTTGCTGAAAGCCCCCTGCAGGTCATGTCCAGCTGTGCCCAAGGTTACACACCTGGGCAGAAAGGCTCATCTCCACCTGGTCAAGTGAGTCCTGTGCAGAACAGCTTGCCTCCTGAATACAGCATTTCTCTCAGAAGAAGGCCAGGAAGAGGTCCCTTATCTGAGTCAGGCAATCTCAGGTCCTGAGGCCCCCTGGCTTGGACCACTGCATGACATTTGCTCAATTTGCCAGCCCTACAAAAGGTACAGCCCTCTGGGCTTAAAGGACTCCCCTTCTTTAACCCAATCCTTTTCAGCCAACATCTCCTGGAGCCTGACTGTTCACATCTCACTTCACTTAGTCAGGAAACTACAATCACAGCTTCAGCCTGAGTGAGGCACTTCACTACTGACTGGGCAATCCTGGGCCAGCCCAGGGGCGGTCATCTGTAACTGCTGGCAGTTGGACAATATTATCTTGATGGGACCCTTCAGCTCTAAAATCTTCAGAGCTGTAAATGTTCAGGGTTCCCCAAATATGTAGGGAAACTGTGAAACTGCCAATATCTGACCATTTGTGACCTGCAGTAATGGAATTTCACATGGTTCAATCTAAAAATAGTCAAGCTAAATAGAGGCATCCATCCCAGTTATCTTGAAAATTCTTGAAAGAAGATGGCTTCCTAAAGAATGTAATGGAAACAATTCCAAAGAGAATAGCTGGAGCTGAGGATAGAAAGATCTGAAGGAGTGCCACAGTTTTAGTTTGAAAATCAGTAATAAAATAGATTTTTTTTAAACAAGCTTCTAAAAATGCATCTTATGACACACCTCCTGCCTCTAAGAAATCAGCAAAACCATGGCAGAAATATCTCCCCTCCTGGCTGTCACTCATAGGAGCCAACAGAAAAGCAAGTGACCTCTGCTTGATTTGGTTTTGCTCACATTAAATCTAACCATCTGCAGATACAATGACTGTGACTGTCTCAGTCAGGAGAATAAGGATCTGAAAAACAAGAATTTGAGACCACTACCAACGAGAGAGCAATAAACCCTGAAAGAGGATAAGAATTATTGAAAATGTTAGATAAATAGCATGTGAATGCCATGTTGCCCCTAACCTTAGCAAACAGATTGAATGGAATTATTAATAAAAACTACCACGTTAAAAAAGAAAACACCTCCTGGTTATCTTGCAAACATCACATGCTCTACGAACTTGGTCCTAAAGGACCCCCAACGTGCAAGGATCTGTCGGGTTACTCAGAGGCTGCGGGCAGGGAGGAAGGACAAGAGAAACTGAAACCAACTTCTTAAAGTCTGATTTACTTTTTGGTGGTTATTTAACTAAATTCAACCTCCTCTAACAACTGGGTCTTTTTTGTAATTCGATCTCAGAAAAAAATGACTTCAAACATACACATTATGACTTTAAACTGATAATGTTATCACAAGATATATATGTAAAGAAAATTAGACTCAAAATTTCTGCAACCATTTTTTTCAAAGTACAAAAACATGCAGGGAAGTGATATGCATCATGATAAGACAGCAGAAGGATAAGGACAGGTGGGGAGAGAGGGGGACATGGCCTTAATCTGTAATGTCCTGTTTTCTTAATCATGCCTCCTCCCCAAATACAGTTGAATGTTGCTGCTGCTACTGCTAAGTCACTTCAGTTGTGTCCGACTCTTTGCGACCCCATAGACGGCAGCCCACTAGGCTCTGCTGTCCCTGAGATTCTCCAGGCAAGAACACTGGAGTGGGTGGCCATTTCCTTCTCCAATGCATGAAAGTGAAAAGGGAAAGTGAAGTCACTCAATCATGTCCGACTCTTCACAACCCCATGGACTGCAGCCTACCAGGCTCCTCCGTCCATGGGATTTTCCAGGCAAGAGTACTAGAGTGGGGTGCCATTGCCTTCCCCACAGTTGAATGTTACTATCTATTAAATCTGAATTGTAAGTACACACATGAACATCTTTGGTGGTGGTGGCGGCTTTGTCACTCAGCTGTGTCCAACACTTGCGATCCCATGGACTGTAGCCCATCAGATTTTCCAGGCAAGAATACTGGAGTGGGTTATCATTCTTCCCTCCAAGGGATCTTCCCCACCCAGGGATCGAATTCATTTCTGCATTTGCAGGAAGATTTTTTACCGCTGAGCTACCAGGGAAGATCAATATGTTTTATCTTCAGTTATTTTTCTTTGAGTAAAATAGTTCATCATTACAATGTAAATTTAGAAAGGCTACATTTTATTAATGTTATTTGACTACAGCAACTGAAGTAGGTTTAATAATTTCAGGACTTTGCACCTTAAATATGAAGGCATAATAAAATGTAAGATGAAAGGTAGTTGTGACCAGAACTGCAAATGGGCACTAACATTTGCTATTACTTTCATACTGATTATGCTATCTTTTCCCTCTGCGGTATCCTGGCATGTAAAAGAGAAATGAAATGTATTTTTAACAACAAAAGAGGAAACCAAATATAAAAGAAGACCCTTGGAGATCAGTTTTCCTATTACCTTTAGTGAAATTCAGTTGATACCTCTGTTTCTCTTAGATAAGGAATATTAATAGGAACATTTCAATCCTCCACAAATAGATGTTTCTTCAACAGAGTGAGTGCATACATGGGCAGTCTGTAAAACTATTCTGAACATATATATATAAATTCCTCCCTTTTCTACAAAAGAGCATAATTTCCTCTCCTAGTCTCCCATTTTTCTAGTAAAGGATCAATTTTCTCTTCAGCACCCTGAAGGGAAGAAGCTTTGCCAAGTTCTTACATATCAGACAAAAGGCAGAGGAGCTAGAGTCTGTTTGTTCACAAAGTGCTCACTCTTCATCAGTAAAGTTGGTGCAGGTGGTACCTCCCTCAGTGGCACTGTATGCAGGGGGTGAGATGGGAAAAATCAAGGAACAGTTCAAAGGGAGCACAGCTGCCCCCCTCCAAAAGACCCCATAAAAGCCCACCTCTAGGACTACAGTGCAGTGCTGGGAGAACATCCACCTGGGCCCTGTGCCCACCATGTTCAGGAGCTTATTCTCCAAAAAATTCACCCTAAATGGCTTTGAACAGGCAGGAAAGTCTCTTCAATTCTGACAAGTACTTCCTCAGTAAAGGGCCTGGCTAACCACAAAGGGCAAAACAAGCACCCGTAAAGGGCAGCAAGGGGTATGGTAAGTAGCACAGACTTGGAGAGACACCAATGTGGGTTCCAGTGCAATATGCAAAATCAGCTGATGCTCTTAGAAAAGAAATAGCATCACTGACTCAAGGGACATGAATCTGAGCAAACTCTAGGATATACTGAAGGATCAGGAAGCAATAGTTAGAACTCGACATGGAACAACAGATTGGTTCCAAATAGGAAAAGGAGTACATCAAGGCTGTATATTGTCACCCTGCTTATTTAACTTATATGCAGAGTACATCATGAGAAATGCTGGGCTGGAAGAAGCACAAGCTGGAATCGAGATTGCCAGGATAAATATCAATAACTGCAGATATGCAGATGATACCACCCTTATGGCAGAAAGTGAAGAAGAACTAAAGAGCCTCTTGATGAAAGTGAAAGAGGAGAGTGAAAAAGTTGGCTTAAAGCTCAACATTCACAAAACGAAGATCATGGCAACCAGTCCCATCACTTCATGGCAAATAGATGGGGAAACAGTGGAAACAGTGGCTAACTTTATTATTCTGGGCTCCAACATCACTGCAGATGGTGATTGCAACCATGAAATTAAAAGACACTTGCTCCTTGGAAGGAAAGTTATGACCAACCTAGATAGCATATTTAAAAGCAGAGACATTGTTTTGCCAACAAAGGTCCGTCTAGTCAAGGCTATGGTTTTTCCAGTGGTCATATATGGATGTGAGCGTTGGACTGTGAAGAAAGCTGAGCACTGAAGAATTGATGCTTTTGAACTGTGATGTTGGAGAAGACTCTTGAGTCCCTTGGACTGCAAGAAGATCCAACCAGTCCATCCTAAAGAAGATCAGTCCTGGGTGTTCATTAGAAGGACTGATGTTGAAGCTCAAGCTCCAATACTTTGGCCGCTTGATGTGAAGAGCTGACTCATTTGAAAAGACCTTGATGCTGGGAGGGATTGAAGGCAGGAAGAGAAGGGGACAACAGAGGATGAGATGGTTGGATGGCATCACTGACTCGATGGACATGGGTTTGGGTAAACTCTGGGAATTGGTGATGGACAAGGAGGCCTGGCGTGCTATGGTTCATGGGGTCGCAAAGAGTCGGACATGACTGAGCAACTGGACTGAACTGAACTGAGGGAAACCTGGTATGCTACAGTCCACGGGGTTGCAGAGTTGGACACATCTTAGTGACTGAATAACAATAACAAAAACCCACTTCTTCACCTATAACTCTATGTAGGTATTCTCGCTCATTTGCTTAGTGAAGATCAAGTGAGACAACATATAGAAAATGTTTTGAACAGATCAACAGGTAAGCCCCAGGGAAATGGTTGCTGTGGGTTATTCATTTTCCATCTAGAATTGCATCAGTGTCCCCTCTCACCTTCCACCAAAAGATCTCTTATTCAGAAATTCTGGTCCTTTTTCTAGTTCTGGTTCCCTTCAAGACATCAACGGTCCTTGCATTCTTAAGCTTCAGCTTCCATTAATTCATCCTTCTCACTGGCCCCACAGAACTGATTCCCAGACTATGCTCAGCCCACACTTACTCAAAGATCTCACCAATACTGTGCTAAAGGGGCCTTCTTCCCAACACTGTTGAATCGTCTCCTCACCCCAGGATTCTGCCAACAGAATCAGAAAAGAATTAAAGAATCAAAAGTTCCCCAAAGATCCTGGGGGGATATTGTACCTTCCCCATCTCCTTGCATTCAAGTGTGGAAAATTTCAGTCTCCCACCTGCATAGTAATTTGTTCTATTTATAGAGACTTCTGGCAGAAAAGATTCAATAGCATTTTTCATTTTCCACTCATTTATACATTCATCAACATTTTACCTGAATTCCAGGTGCTGAGTTACATAAGATAATGCAGCATTGTATGTTGAGTATTCTGTCACTTCAAAATAAGTGTCCCTAAGCCACCATAAATCTGAGATACATTAATTCTCTTCTTAGGAAAATGACTTAGGTACACAGTTAAGGTGATCAATGCAAAGTTCAAATACATATGAAATTTCCCTCCACTGATTTGTGTGTGTCTCATTGCTTGGCATTTACTGTGCTTATAAGACATTATAAAAAGCCCTGAAGTAATCAAATAAATATATATCTCAGTTAAACATGATGTCATCTGCCATACCATTCCAAGTCAGGGAGCATTCCTTAATGGATAGAGAGGCAGAGAGAAGAAAGAAGAAGAGGGAGAAAATAGGACTGATGGCAGGAGAAGGATAATGTGAGAATAATCAAGGTGTGGGAGGGTAAACCGAACTAAATATATTTAATGTCTGATGATCCCTAAAGGACGAGGGTGATAACTCCAGGGAACAACCGCATACATGGTCGAGGGCTTAGAAAACCCCACTCCTGCTGCCAAAGGAGTAAACACAAAATCTACCTCTGTAGGGCACCCGTGAACCCCCAGGGCTGTTCTGAAAAGGCTCTCAGGATTCTGTGAACTGTTCCAGCTCTGGCTAGAACAATTTCCTACACAAGCCCAACTCCAGCTCCTGAAGCTTTTCCATTCACACAAATAGAATCATTTGCTAATCACGTTGACATCACTGGGTAAAAGTCTTGCTCACATACATTCTCAGCAGTCTGCTTTTGAACCTGGTAAATATGCATTATCATGCTTTTGGGTTACTATGAACTACTACCACACACTTGTCAAGCTACAAATATATTTCATAGTGACTGGTAATAACTCTGTTTCACATGAGAGATTAAAATCTTGACAAAGGGAAAGGTTCAAAACTTTAATAACAGGACTTCTGTAAAAATACAGAACAAGCATGGGTCAAGATTTACTCAACTCAGTAATGAAGAAACCAGTAGGATGATAAAGCTGGTTCATAGTGCATTTGAAGAGCATGGTGTTTGTAGCATCTGCAAAAAGAATATTAGTAAAAGACTGCTAGCTTACTTATAAAGCTAGTTAATGTCCTACAGAGCATTATAATATTTGGGGTAAGATTTCCTGCTAGGCAGCTCTACCAGCTAAAAGCTACGCAGCAGTGTACTGTTTCCCACTCACTAGGCTCTAGTAACAGTAAACAACACAGTTAAACACACGAATGCTCTCCTGGAGAATGGAATCATCTTTGGCCAGGCTTTTTTTTTTTTTAATGCTCCAATACCACATTGAAAGGATATGCCAGTCTAGTCTTTGCCTCCTTTCCAAATTCTGAATTTTTTTCTTAGTAACATATTGACTGTAATACTACACATTTCAAATAAAGGGAAAAAATAGCTGTGACTTAAACCAAGTTGGGTCGCAAATTAGAATTTTCTCTCATTGTTTTTCCCTTTTTCTATTAGAAGATTATTCTTAAATCTGATCTCTTAATTTCTTAGTGTAAAACAAATAGCTGACTCATTAGGGGAGAAAAGAAAAGAGTTTTTAACCTGTCGCTTAAATATCAAACTAACTCACTTCAGATGTTCTGAAAAAGAAATGTGCTGTCAATATTTGTGAGCATAAGAGGAAAGGGAAGGTTCACCCTTATGAATCTAAGACATGTCAAAATCTCAAAGCTTAGTGCTTTTGACTTATGGCTTTGATTTATGAGCCTTGCAAAAGTCTACAATCTAGAGATAATTCTCATCTGAAAGCATAAAACTTCCAGAAATTCCATTTTTAATTAATAAGACTCAGAATTAAGGTTATCATCTTCATCAATTCTAAGATGTACTTGTTTTTCATATTTTAATAGTTCTAAATCTGGGTAGAATTTCATAATCAATGGGATCTTTGACTTCTCTCTACCAAACATCAGTCATAAAGTAATTTTCTCTGCATGAGCATGTGTGAATATTAAAAACCCAGCATCACATAGCAGAATGGGTATCAGGATCTACAATAAAAACCTTGAGACAATACTGCAGGTTTTCTTTTTTAACCCCAAGCCCCAGTGGTTGTGGAAAGGGGTAGAAGCAGAGGCAACCGAGCATGCTTCACTATATTTCCTGCCTGGTGGGAGCCAAGAGTGTGCCAACTCTACAAAACTGAAAGAAGTAGGATAGTTTAAGAGCTCAGCACCATTGACTTTTGTTTTCAGATTCTTTGTAAACTGTATCACCAAATGGTTCTTGACAGCACATGGGGCAAATTGTTTGGAAAATATAGATAGATAATGAAGAATTGAGGTGGAAATGATTCAGAAGAGGTGGGTCCATGGATAGAAATTTCAGGAATGAAACATCTATTTTCCTGCTACTTCTTTTTATGTGCTTTCAAGAGTGTTAAATAATAAGCATCTATATACCCAGGGATTAAACCCAGGCCTCCAGCATTGAAGATGGATTCTTTACCAGCTAAGCTACAAAGGAAGCCCAAGAACACTGGAGTGGGTAGCCTATCCCTTCTCCAGCAGATCTGCCCAACCCAGGAATCGAACTGGGATCTCCTGGACTTCAGGAGGATTCTTTACCAACTGAGCTATCAGGGAAGCCCATCTATGTATCAGTAAGTCGAACTGAGCTTTTTAAATAAACATAATATTTTAGAAAATACTTAAGTAAGTGGAAATGAAGTGTGAAAGTGTTAGTTGCTCAGTTGTGTCTCTTTTCAACCCAAGGACTATAGCCTGCTGGGCTCCTCTGTCCATGTAATTCTCCAGGCAAAATACTGGAGTGGGTAGACATTCCCTTCTCCAGGGGCTCTTCCTGACCCAGGGATTGAACCTGGGTCTTCTTCATTGCAGGTAGATTCTTTACCATCTAAGCCACTAGGGAAGACCCAAATAATAGGATTAAATAAATAGATAATAATAAGTATTGTATGCAGGTCAGGAAGCAACAGTTAGAACTGGACATGGAACAATAGACTGGTTCCAAATAGGAAAAGGAGTACGTCAAGGCTGTATATTGTCACCCTGCTTATTTAACTTATATGCAGAGTACATCATGAGAAATGCTGGACTGGAAGAAGCACAAGCTGGAATTAAGATTGCCGGGAGAAATATCAATAACCTCAGATATGCATATGACACCACCCTTATGGCAGAGCGAAGAGGAACTAAAAAGCCTCAATGAAAGTGAAAGAGGAGAGTGAAAAAGTTGGCTTAAAGCTCAACATTCAGAAAACGAAGATCATGGCATCCGGTCCCATCACTTCATGGGAAATAGATGGGGAAACAGTAGAAACAGTGTCAGACTTTATTTGGGCTCCAAAATCACTGCAGATGGTGCCTGCAGCCATGAAATTAAAAGACGCTTACTCCTTGGAAGAAAAGTTATGACCAACCTAGATAGCATATTCAAAAGCAGAGACATTACTTTGCTGACTAAGGTCCGTCTAGTCAAGGCTATGGTTTTTCCTGTGGTCATGTATGGATGTGAGAGTTGGACTGTGAAGAAGGCTGAGTGCCGAAGAATTGATGCTTTCGAAGTGTGGTGTTGGAGAAGACTCTTGAGAGTCCCTTGGACTGCAAGGAGATCCAACCAGTCCATTCTGAAGGAGATCAGCCCTGGGATTTCTTTGGAAGGAATGATGCTAAAGCTGAAACTCCAGTACTTTGGCCACCTCATGGGAAAAGTTGACTCATTGGAAAAGACTTTGATGCTGGGAGGGATTGGGGGCCAAAGGAGAAGGGGACCACAGAGGATGAGATGGCTGGATGGCATCACTGACTTGATGGACATGAATCTGAGCGAACTCTGGGAGTTGGTGATAGACAGGGAGGCCTGGCATGCTGCAATTCATGGGGTCACAAAGAGTTGGACACGACTGAGTGACTGAGCTGAACTGAACTGAAGTATGGGTTAATAGTTCACTGGTTAGGTTATTTTCATTCTAAGTTGTACATAAAGTGTATAACTCCCAATAAATGACATCTCTGACAATGAAATATGGAGATATAAATGTAATACAGTAGCAAGAAGGTTTATCCAGGAGAATTCTAGGTAAATTTATGTGATTAGCTAAATATAATCCATTAACTTATTATTGTCACTAAGCCTTACTTTCTCTTCAAATACATTTTAAACGGATGGGAACCAAGAAAACACATCTAGCATAAAGAGATAGTTGAACTCCATGAATTCCTAAACACACTCATATACATACCAAAAGATAAAAATAAGAACAGTGACAACAGTATTTGTCTCCAGGGAAGGGAAGAGGAAGGCTGGAGGAAAGAGGTAGCAGGAATCATTTCACCATTTTTTTCCCATCTTCTGTGCCTTTTAAGGGCTTCCTAGGTGGCTCAAGTGGTGATGAATCTATCTGCCACATCGGATGATGCAGTTCAATCCCTGGGTTGCGAAGATCCCCTGGAGGAAAAATGGCAACCCATCCCAGTATTCTTGCATGGGAAATTCCATGGACAGAGCAGCCTGGTGGGTTACAGTCCATATGGTCACACAGAGTCAGACACAGCTGAGCACACTCACACATATACCTTTTGAATTCTGTACTCATCCTATTCAATATATAAGAAAAGATAATATGAAATTTTTTTCAATAAAAAGTTATCATTTAGAAGAACACTGTTTTACCATTTAGAAGATATCAATCACTGAACAATGGTAGATGTTAAGAGTTAAAAGAGCCTCCAATGACCATCCTGTAACAACATTCTCAAAGATGGAGCTGAGTTTTTAGGACTTCAAGTACAATATATAGAGGAAAAGAAAAAGGAATTCCATATGGAGAGTTTTAATTTTAGATGACTTCTCTTGTCAGCTTCATTTCTATTTCTCCTCTTCTTTGAAATTCTGTAAAGGGTTGAGGGTGGAGAGAGAATTGTCTGTGCTTTCGTTTAAAAAAAAGTCATTTCATACTGAAATCCTCTTCTGAGCCACTTGCGATATTTCAGAAAAGAAATTTACTCTCAATAACTAGGAAGTGTTTTCTGAGTATATCTTTTTTACATAAGAAAGGCCAAGTGAGATATACCAACGCATCCCTCATTTGAGATATACCAATGCATCCCTCATTTTGCTTCCTTCCCAAGCCTCTCTCCAAAATACTACAACACCCAAATCAACTTATCGTTCTCCCTATCCTTTCAAAGATTCTATCAGCTAAGCTAAAAAAAAAGTAAGATTTGATATGACATTTATGTAAATTTAGGATCTAGCCTGCTACCAAGAAGTACTAATAGCCTTGATTACCATATTAGATTCTACAGCAAGTGGCCAAATGCCTTATCTTAGGTGGAGGGCACATTAGCAACAATACAAGAAGTATAACTCAAGTTAACTACTCAGTTACTGCATGTATATGCTATGCCTAGAAGGAAAACGGCCATCTTAAGTTGCAACACTGGAGCTAAATAAATAGGTTCCATGTATGCATATAAGTACACATGCTTGATACAGCAAATAGAGGTTTCCGTGGACTATCTTCATTGATCCCCAATTTCCCACAACTGGAAGAAGGCTCTTAGTCATCTCAGCAAGCTGTTAGCAGACTAGATTTTCTACTGTGGAAGGAGTAGAGGGCAGCAGGGAACACAGATCCTGAAATAATGAGAAAATTGAGTTGAAACAGACACACAACAACCTCCTGTTACAGTAAACAACTTTCATAAGACTTGACTTTCCTCTCTGATGAAATGTGAAATAGCATTTCCTGTATCTTAATTCAATCTGCTTAATAAAATGTCTCAAAGGATTACCTCATCTGTAACTGTTCAGAATTTAAGGCAAACCCATTTAACTCTGGAGATACACTCTCTGAAATTAGGTCCAGTGGCCTCAGTAATATCTCCCTATTCTCAGACCCGGCCAGCATGGACACATGGGAATGCACCATGTCTTCTTACATTCCACCTGGAAGCCTCATTGCGCCATCTGAGGGTCCAAGGAAAGGGGCTGCTGAGGTGGGTGGAAGCCAAGTTACAGTGGTCCCCTTTGATGGAAAAAAGCAGTGGAGCTGCTGCTGCTAAGTTGCTTCAGTCGTGTCCATCTCTGTGTGACCCCATAGACGGCAGCCCACCAGGCTCCTCCATCCCTGGGATTCTCCAGGCAAGAATACTGGAGTGGGTTGCCGTTTTGTTCTCCAATGCACGCATGCATGCCAAGTCGCTTCAGTCGTCTCCGACTCTGTCGACCCCATAGATAGCAGCCCCTCAGGCTCCTGTGTCCACAGGATTCTCCAGGCAAGAATACTAGAGTGGGTTGCCATTTCCTGCTCCAAGCAATGGAGAGGATGACTGGAAATCCCACTGATTTGCCTTTGAAGGTATTATTCCAAATCTCCCTTTGATTTTACATGAAGCCAATTATCAGAGAAGGGCTTCCCTGGTGGCTCACCAGGTAAAGAATCTGCCTGCAATGCAGGAGTCCCAGGAGATGCAGCTTCGATCCCTGGGTTGGGAATATGCCCCGGAGGAGGGCATGGCAACCCACTCCAGTATTCCTGCCTGGAGAATCCTATGGATGAAGCCTGGCAGGCTGTAGTCCATAGGGTCTCAACAAGTTGGACATGACTGAAATGACTGAGCACAATTATCAGAGAATTCATTTCAAAGTAAATAATGAAACTAAATTGCAAAAACTTAAATTGCCCATGATGACCACTTCCCCTGCCCCCATGGTGGCATCTTCCCACAGGTAGGCTCAATGCATAAACTCTAGGTGAACTCCTTCGGTAATGCAACTTGTGTTAAGCTCAAAACTCATTCGGAGAAGAGATAAGAAATGCTTTCCTTTAAAGGACCTCCCTCTTTTTTTTGGCTCCTCTCAGGACCACTCCCACCCCCAAACTCATATGCACAATGCAGATGGCACCTGCTCTGTTGGCTTTCCTGAGACTGGACAAAGAAAAGCCACAACAGCGATGGCCCGCCCCCAGGTTCCTGTAATTCCAGGTTACTAATT
This sequence comes from Ovis canadensis, assembly GCF_042477335.2. Lineage (NCBI taxonomy): Eukaryota > Metazoa > Chordata > Mammalia > Artiodactyla > Bovidae > Ovis > Ovis canadensis. The sequence goes on along the minus strand of NC_091248.1, from coordinate 75,043,068 downwards.
GACTACATGGCCATATCTGCCCATCTTCCGGTGAAACCAAAGTCATCTGTTCTGAATAAAATTTTAGTGATCACTCGAAGCCTGCTTACATTCAGTCCCTAAATCTGTCTGAACCACCTTGCCAAGCTCCTTAATTAGTAAATGAAACCATGATGGGGGTGCAAATCCTCTGTTCTGTACCCCTTCCCATCCTACCTCAACTTATTTTATGCATCTTAAGCTAATGAGTATTATCCATCCCAGGCTTAATACCATACCCACTTCTTTTTTTTTCTGTGTATGTGCTTGGCAGTCAGTTCGTGGTCTGTTAATCAATACACAACACAAAAGCCATGAAAAGGACTGAATCTACAGCAACACTCATCAAGGGAGGCAAGCCTACTTCACTATATGAATCTCTGAGCAAGATGTTTGGGGTTTGGGGGAATCTATTCAGAAGTCTAGTTTAATCACCAAAAATTAAGCCTCCCAAGCTTCATCAGGAAAATAAATTAAAGTGTATTCTGATCATTTCTAACAGCCAACACAGATGCTGAGCCTAAGGAGAAAAGGGTCAGTTTGCCTCTGGGCTCCCGGACACGTAAGCCTGTAGCTTCAGAGCTCATCCGCCATCTGTAGTGAGCAACTGTTTGGGGACACACGTTAGAGCTCTCATAACCCAGCATCAGGCAATGGAGCTTAAATGTCACTCCTGGCTAGACATCCAGGCACATCCCATGTCCACTAGTCCCACAGTTAAGACAAACTTCAGGCACCAGTACATAGTATTATTCATTGAACTGCACTCACTTTATGATCTGCGGCTGGCACATTGTTAATTACATGGCAAAGAAAGGTCAGAATCAGGTGACAATGGAATCCAGCTGCCCCACAACACAATCGAATTCATCTGAGACATGGGACCATCACCCTTAAATCACGGCCATAAGCACAAGCTTGTGCAGCCTGTCTTTATCAATAAGCCATAAAATGCAGTCCCTGAATCCTGCAGTTTCTCACTATGAAATGACATTCCCTTAGCATACTTAAAATTTAAAGCCTATTTTCCCAAAGGAAAAAGAAGGGAATTAAGAATGGCAGAAACTAACAGGGAAGGAAAGAAGAGTGATAGAGAAGAGGAGAGAGGAGGGATGGAAGAAGAGAGGCAGGAGGAGAAAAACAGCATTGGAAATAACAGAAAAAGAGACAACAACAGAAAGGGAACGTAAGAATGAAAGGACAGAGGGAGGGGACTTCCCTGGTGGTCCAGGGGTTAGGACTCTGCACTGCCACTGCAGGGGTGGTGCGCTTCCAGGCATGGGTTTGATTCCTGGTTGGGGAACTAAGATCCTACATGCTGCGTGGCACAGCCAAAAAAAAAAACCCTAAAGTCATCATAATAAAATTTAAAATTAAATTTAAAAACAATGACAGAGGGAGTAAAAGAAAAATAAATGTGGGGTAATTTTTGAGATGAACATATTAATAAAATGCTTATCACTTCCAAATGTTGAACATGGGCTTCAAATCAAGTTGCCATCTACTATCATCACCTCTCGCAGTGCAAATTAGTAAGTACTCACAGCTCTTTAAATATGTTCAGCATATTTTCCATGTCTGATTGGAATGAGACAACAATGGTAACCGGTCACAGCAGGCACTGTTGAGCTACAGAGTGAATCCTCCCTTTAAGACGACCAAAACCAAACATGTTAAGAAAGAGGACACTACTGTGGAGTTACATCAAGGCTCATCTTCAACCACCTCTCTCAACCCTACAGAGACACTGCTTTCCCTCTGTCCCATGCCCAACTCAAAATGGCCCACGGCCACAGTAGACAACAGGTCTCTACTCTGTGTGAAGAAGAATGTAGCTATGTTTAATTGCAAGTTGGATTGTAATACTTGAAAATGATTTTCCACAGCAGATTGAGATTCCGGTTAGACATAAAAGAAAACTTTCAAATGATATTTGGAATGATATACAGGACACCCAGCCAGCTTTTAAAATAGTCTTTGATATTGTTGAGAATATATTTTTCCTAGAAAAAATTTCAGTATAGATTACAGCAGGCCAGCGAATGAATTTCGAATTGACCTTTTAAATCCCAACAATTTAATCATCTCCCCAAAGATTCAATGGCTGCTTTGCTTTCACTATCACTTCCTAAAAGATCATTTTCAGAACCCCAATAATAAGTTCACATGAAAAGACTGCTTCCAAAATGGACTTCCTTATCACCGCCTGATCCCAAGACATTGACAAAATGCCTTCCTATAAATGGCATTGTGCTAAAAAAAAAACACCAACAAAACGCAGCACTGAACCTGAGAACAACGAAAATATTCAAGTACTTTGTTAGTGACCTACCTCAGTGAAATAATTCAAAAGAAAAGCAAAAGTCATAAACACAAAGATGCATAATGGAACATTATTCATAAATAGAAAAATACTGCAACAATAAATGTCCAGCAATTAAAAATGTCTAAACACATGACAGTGTATCAACTTAATGACATTAACAGTCATCAGGATGATGGCAATATAACAATATGAAAAAAATCCTTTTGATGTAATGCTCCAAGTAAAATATGAAATTGTCTTTTAGCATTATAATTAGGTGAACATTACATATGTGATCAAAACTAGAAATAGAGAATAAAAATTGTTGGTCCACTGTAATCTGAACATAGAACTCAATTTTCTTTTGTTCCCTTATTACTATTATGCCACTGTTTGTGCAATAAACAGAAATTGGAAAAGAAAAAAGAAGGAAAATGGCAAAAACAGATCACAGCTTTTAGAAGAATATACTCTCATTGTCAGACAATACTGATATAAACCAAGATGGAGTATACAGCTTAATGAGAAAGCACAGAGATGGCTTAGCAATTAAATATGCTAAAGGAAGAAGTGCAGACATATACGCCAGTGAGGAAAGAGACAAACTCAGAAAGAGACATAGCACATTAAAAACTAGAGAGAAAGGGACAGAAGAGATCTCAGGGGCACTGACATTAAGAGCTTCAAGGAATCACCAAAGATCACCTTTCCAATTAGGAAGGTCACTCATCAGTACTTTAAACACAGCATGTTCTAGTAGAAGACGGAGGGTGCAGAAGATCTGAGATTTCCTTTTCTCTGCCCTGTCAGGAAACTTTCTGAACATATGTGGCTTATGAAAGCTCACGGTACTCAACTTGGTGGCAATGGCTGCCAAATACATTCACACATCAAGTACGAAATACCAGCAATTAAATACATCATTTGCAAGAGGAAGTACAGAGAAGTGGGGTGGAAATAGTGCTTGTTTCAATAGTTCTTGAACTTCAGAGCTAATTAAATTTCTTTTTTTTCCCTCCCAATTGGAAGGATAGGTAATTAGCAATATTCAAGCTACAGCACAGTAATTTAGAATGTGTTCTGGGAGCCATAATTAGAATTAAATCATACGAAGCAAACAAGAGTGATCTTCCTTCTAAAGATGAATGTTATAAAAAGAAAACTACATATTTGTTTTCTTTTGTTTTATGTTTTATTTTGTCACTCTATGTTTGGGAGGACATTATTACAAAGATTTTATGCATTAAATGCCAAACAATTCTATACACCTGAAATTAAACATAATGTCTTATGTCACTTATACTTCAATAAAAAGGGGGTGTTTCTAAAGTAAGCCACTAATGAGAGAAAGATTGAGAGTGACAATTTCAGCTGCTGGTGGTCATAGACTGATTATAGCTCGTGGATCACTTAGGCCCTTCCTCATTTTGGCTCATTGTTTAAATTGAATATTTCTAGGACCCAGATAATTCATGAGTGAATGGAAAATGAGATACAATCCACATCCATATTATTCCTTATACTGGCAAGAGAAGTTTATATTAAGATTAAAATCAGCTTTCTGAAATATCCACAGATGCTCTGAGCCAAATAAAGCCCCATCTCTAGAACTCAAAGAGTCCAAGTTCAGCAAAGTTAGGCAGACCAGGACTCAGTCAAGCACGTCTATGTCTCTAGCATGCTTTGTTCCAGCGCACAAATCTGATACACTAAAAATAACCTTAAAAGAAGTCTGAAGATGTGCTATGCTTTGTCCAAGACTCTAAACACTTTAGAAAGTGGCGTACCTACTGTCAACTTAAAAAAACAGTCACGACCTAAAAGTTGAGAGTTACATTTTATTCGGCAGAAATTGTTAGGATTTCAAACCCAGGAGACAGCATCTCAAGTAACCCTGAGAGAACTGCTCTGAGGAGGTGCAGGAAGGAGTCAGGTTATACAGAAGTTTTGCAACAAAGGACAGGCAGTCTGAACATCAAAAGATTATTGTTAATTAAAGATAACCAGATAACCTAAGTTAAGAAATTTAGGACTTTTCCACATATGGGAAAATGCAAGAGTCTGGGCTCACTGAAACCATTCCTTTCATGTGCATCTCAGCTATCCTGTGGCCAGAATCCTGTGTTTTTCACATCCTGAGTTCCCTTGGGGCTCAGCACAGGGAGTGGCTGTAATTAGATGGCTGTTAGATCGCAGGTATTCTTCTCCTTCCTGACTGCCCTTAGGCTCACCAGCTCACACTGGACCACTGGAATCACTGATGACTGTGACACCCTTGTTTACTGATATGGCAGGAAATATCCCACTTCTCACTATGCTTTTCAAGTGGAGTTGAGAAGTTGAAAGTATTTGACAAAGAGGAAACCGTGCCTGCATTTGATTTTCTTTCACTGAAATATCCTATGTTATACAGAAAACTTTCATGAGCTCTGAGGATTTTATGTGAACAACCAAGTAACTGACCACAGTATTCAATTTTTTTAAAAATAGTTGTAACACCATGGAACTGAAAGTGAAAGTGAAGTCGCTCAGTAGTGTCCAACTCTTTGTGGACACCAGGCTCCTCCGTCCATGGAATTTTCTAGGCAAGAGTACTGGAGCAGGTTGCTATTTCCTTCTCCAGGGAATCTTCCTGACCCAGGGATCGAACCCAGGTCTCCCACATTGTAGGCAGACACATTTTACCATCTGAGCCACCAGGGTAGCACCATAAAGAGAGTTAAAACCGCAAAACAGAGAAAGAGTATAAGAAAATTATAAAAGTCAATAAAGAAACCATATATCCCAGATATAATGTGATGAGATTCTCTGAGTAGAATGACATTTCATTTCCATCATATTCTTTCCTAAAAACCATAACCACCCCCCCAAAAAATCATAAATCCAGTCTAATCATGAGAAAATATCAGAAAAAAACACAAATTGAGGCACTTTCTGCAAAACACACAACTAGATTTCTTTTAAAAGTGTCAAGATTGCTACAAAAAGGAAAGACTCAGACATCACCACAGGTTGGAGGAGCCTAAGAAGACATGACAACTAAATGCATTCTGGAACCCTGGAAAGAAAAGAGGATATCAGAAGGAAAACTGGGGAAATCCTAATAAACTCTGTGGTTTACTTAATAGTATCATACTAATATCAATTTTTAGTTTTGAAAAATATACTACCATTGTGTAAATGTAACATTATGGGCAGTTACACAAAGGGTTACAGTAATTCCCTGTACTATAGTCCCAACACTTCTGTTCATCTAAAATTATTTCAAAATAAAAAGTTTAAAATGGAAAGAGAACAACGGAGGAATTTTTCTTAGTGGGAACAGACTGCTGAGGGGAATTTTGTCCATGTGGCTTAAAAATAATCCAAATCTAATCTGCATATATTTGCATATAGCTTTTTCATTTCAACTTTTACAACAAAAGCCAAAATCCTTTTAGGAAAAGCTGAGTTATCAAATACAGCAGGATGGGGGAAAGGAAACACAAAGATTTGGGAGAGGCTGCATAAAGGGAGGAGAAAAAAACATAAAGACAGTCACTTCTCTGGTTCTGATAGCAGCTATAACACTACTAATAAAATAGTCTTAAGAAATTATCCATGTATCCAAATTGACATTGTTGATTTGCTTTATAAACTCAGGGTAGTAATGCTTTTATTCTTGGCAGAGGGAAATTCTACTGCCAAGGAAATAAAATGTACCACCCTCCCTGGGAAGGGGTACAAGAGTCAAACAAGCAGCCTTACGCCATGCCCTAGAAGACTGGCTTAATTATCTTTACAATTTACATGGCAAATTGTCATTTTCTCACTTAACATCTGACGAGCGAATTAACATACAGGGAACTCCATTTGGCTCCACGATATCAAAAAACAATTATTTTTAACACAGAGGGCTACACAATATGATTCTGTCACTGCCCTCCAGTCCTGAAGCATGAAACTCCTGATAACACCTAAATCCTCATTCTGCAGATTTCCAGTGGTCTCAGGGAAACTAAACCCAAGCCCACAGGGGTAGAGCAGCTTTGCAATGTAGAGCTAAAAAATGCCATCTACACACAATTGCTAGTTTTTGAAGAGAAAGTATGAGATAAACAATGTTACCATGTCTAGCCTTTAGAAAACAGGACTCATCTTTCCACAGTACGGTATAAAATGTAATGAGAACTTGAATCCAATGGTGAAAAATATTAGCCAAACTCAGGTTGAAAGACAATGTATGTAATAACTGGCCCATATCCTTGAAAAACGACCAAGGTTGGAACATGGGAAAAAGCATAAGAGCCACTCCAGATTAAGGGAAAGCAAAGAAGATGGCAACAAAGTGCAACATGGAACTGCGGATCTGGACTGAATGAAATGGTATAAAGGACGTGTGATTAAATTAGAGGAAGGACTGGACAGCAAAATAGTATTTATCAATATTAAATGCTGAGATTCGGGTAACTGCTAGGTATCCTTTCAGAAAATAAATATATACTAAAGTTTTAGTGGGAAATGAAGTCTAAGTTGCAGTTGTGTTAAGACTGCATGTTCGGTACTGCAGTCCTGAAAAAGAAAACAGGTGTTCTCGGTAGGGGAAAGAATTCTACAATACACAGAACACATCCATTCATATAAAAAACCAAATACTTTAACATGCGTGCTAACATAGGTTATGCCTCTCACTACCCTCTTCTTCAAAACACTGACTGAAAATCGTTCTGCACTCATTTAGCCCAATTAAGACTGGGTCATCTGGCTTGGAAAATAAGAGGTGAAGGTCGATTTAGGTTTGGGTTCGATTCCTGAGTCAGCTAGATCCCCTGGAGAAGGGAATGGCAACCCACTCCAGTATTCTTGCCTGGAGAATTCCATAGACAGACAAGCCTGGAGGGCTACAGTCTATAGGGTTGCAAAGAGTTGGCCCGGACTGAGCAACTAACACACAAACTTGATCCACTTGGGCCAAATACGGCCCCCTACCTCAAGTGCCCACTAAATTGAAAGCTATGTGGAGATGCTGCCCCCTGGTGTCAGCAGGAGGCAATTGGAGCAGCACAGTAAAGATGAGTTTCTCATCTTCTAGGCCATTTTATAACGTTGGCCATGCATCTTACATACCACTGCATTTTATACACTGGAAAATATGGGAGGATATATCTGTATAACAGTGCCATAGTTATTCACTTTCTTTTCAATATGTTCTTGAGAGTGAGAGACAAAGAGGCAGCATAAGAGCTTTCAGGCCAGAAGAAACAGATATGTACAAAATATAAATGAATTCTACCATGTGCTTTCACAGTGGGAAAAGGTTAAAAGTTATTATACCAGAAGCTGAACCAACCGCTCATGCTCCAACACCTCCTCATTTGCATTCCTGAGTCCTCTTAACCTTTTATTTCAGAGAGAAGCAGTATGGTTCAGAGCCAAACAGCAGTGGCCTGGGGAATGAGACAAAATTATCACTGAATTTCTGGTGTCACTTCTTACGATCTGTGAGACTCTGGGCAGGTTATTTAACCTCAATATTTTCAGATATAAAATAAGGGGAAAACGTCTATTTCACAAACTGGTTATGAAGATTAAATGAAAAAAAAAATCATCTCAAACACTCAGGAGAGGACCTGCTACAGAATAATAAGCAGACAAAAGAGGCTCAGTTTTTCTTTCCCCCCTGGGGTTGATGAACCAAAAAGAAAACTCATACCTCTGCTACATGTTCTTTTTTTTTCTCTTCAAAGTCCTACACAAAGGGTCAAAAAAAAAAAAAACAGCTCACACATGGAAGCGAGACTCAAAATGCAGTGACTAAGATGCATTTGGTAAAAGTGACTGGTGTGTACACATACTTCTATGGAACCACTTTGTGCTTAGTCGCTCAGTCATGTCTGACTCTTTGCAACTCCACGGACTGCAGCCCACCGGGCTCCTCTGTCCTGGGAATTCTCCAGGCAAGAATACTGGAGTGGGTTGCCATGCTTTCTTCCATGGATCTTCCCAACCCAGGGATCGAATCCAGGTCTCCCACATTGCAGGTGAATTCTTTACCGTCTGAGCCACCAGGGAAGCCCTTAGAACCATTTTAAAGGAGACTATTTTAGAGATGGACATCACAAAACCTTCCCAGAAGGACCAGTAAAGGAATTGAAGGTGGAACACAGGTGTGGAAGAGTAGGAGGAGGAAAGACAGATCTATTCATAGTGCTTGACCCTTTCATTTTCATCATGATTAAACATGCTGGGTAAAATTAAATGCTGATGATAAAGGAAAATGGCAAACATTCTGACAGGGCACTCAGTAAATAATGCTGTTTCAGTAATTATGCAATTTCTTGTAAAGCACTCTAAAACACTTGCAATAAAGACTACAATTCCAAGAAAAAGGCTAGGAGATAACAGCAGGAACTGAGGGACCCGAAGGCTTTATTCATTCACTCAGTGCCCATCCATTCCACTCCTATTACAGAAAGAGATAAGAAAGACCTAGAAGCTGACCTCCTATTATTTAGGACCCATCAGGGGAGCGAGATAAATCGGGAGATGAACTGGAATTTGCTCTATGAAAAGCAACAAATCTGTGCATAAAGCATCGAAGTAGCACAGAAGAGAGAGGAAGAGTATATGCTACAACACCCCCAAACTCCTCAACTTTCTCACCTCACTGCTCACCTTCCAGAACTTTCTCTTTTCCTCAAGGTTAAGGATGATAAAAGTTAGGAGAGGAAAAGATGGACAGAGTTGCTCTGCTTCTATTTCATTACTAAAAAATGTACTAAAATAAGAGGAAAATAATTTACTTTTTTTCTTACAAGTAATAGCTTCAATTTGCAGGTTTATTACATACTGAGAATCTCAGTGGTGGTGGTTGTTTTTTTTTTTTATTCTAGACTGTCCATTTTGTTCTTTCCTATGGTTTTTATTTCTCTACTGATACTTCTAATTCTGCTAAGATTTTCAAACATTGAAAATATGGTTTGCTTTTTTCACTGTGGACAGTTTTCACAAACGTTTTAAATTCCTTGTCCTAGTTTCAACATTTGGTTCATCTTGGAGTTGGATTTGAGAGTTTTGCCTTCATTCCTCATATATCAGAAAACATAAGATTGTTTTCCAGCCATTATGAATGTTAAGTTGCAGTGAGTCTGGATCCTGTCATTATTCTCTAAGGAGTGTTGTTTCTTCTGTTTTGGCAGATAATTTTCTTGCTTGTGCTTGAACTGCTAACTGTTTGGAGGCTGCAATTCTGGTCTCACTTCAGACTTTTTGTTTATAGCTACTGTTTTGAGTCTGCCCCATGTACAGGTGGTTCTGAGGTCAAAGATGAGTGTAGACAGAGTTTGGGGATAGCTTCTCTGGCCACCAAGGTGGTCTGGCTCCAGGCGCTAAAGCTATAACTGCAAATGCCTGTAGATATGGGTTCCTACAAATTGCTCTAAATAAAAGGGGCAAAAAGCCCTAAAATGTAGCCCGGGAAATCATAATCCCTGCAGAATAAAAATACAGCAAACCTAGACCAAAATATTTATCCAAATCAACCCGTGTTTGTTAAATTGTCTGCATACATTTAAGTCCATCACAAAGCATGAAATTATTGTTTTTCCTTTGTTCTGCATATTTGACCAATCTTCATGGGCTTCTCTTGTGGCTTGGCTGGTAAAGAATCCGCCTGCAATGTGGGAGACCTGAGTTTGATCCCTGGGTTGGGAAGATCCCCTACAGAAGGGAAAGGCTACCCACTCCAGTATTCTGGCCTGGAAAACTCCATACACTGTATAGCCCATGGGGTTGTAGAGAGTTGGACACGACTGAGTGACTTCACTTTTCATGTCTATTACACAAAAATCCTCTCAACTTTTGAAGTCACAGCATATGAAGACTGACGATCATTTCTCCATTAAAATAGGGGAATAAACAGAGAATGGGCTACTGGGAGGCACTCGCCATTCCCTCTCCCATCATGTCCTTAAAGACTTTCTTTCTAAGGAGTTATTCTGGACGAAATCTGATAGCCTAAAGGCAAACAAACTGCATCTTCTGTTGAATTTGCTGTCAGTCTCTATTTTTAACAAAGCAGCAAATAAAGTTTTAAAATAGAAACCATTTCTATACTTTTTAAAGAGAGTACAATGAAATTTGATACAGTCCCAGCATAATAAAGAGGTCTAACTAGTATCATTTATGCAAAGGAAGGCTTTGATAACACTTATTGTTTCCATTTGTTAAAATAATGCTGCTTTAATAATTACAAGGAGCATTGAATACCCCTTAAAAAATTGCTGTGGTTCAGTCGCTAAGTCATGTCTGACTCTTTATGAAAGCATAGACTAGGGCACACCGCACTTCCCTGCCCTTCACTATCTCCAGGAGTTTGCTCAGTTTCATATCCACTGAGTTGGTGATACTACCTAACCATCTCATCCTCTGCCAGCCCCTTCTCCTTTTGCTTCAATTTTTCCCAGCATCAAGGTCTTTCCCAATGAATCAGCTCTTTGTGTCATTGGCTATACTAAAGCCTTTGACTGTGTGGATCACAACAAACCGTGGAAAATTCTTAAAAAGATGGAAATACCATCTGACCATCTGACCTGCCTCCTGAGAAATCTGTATGCAGGTCAAGAAGCAACAGTTACAATAGGACATGGAACAACAGACTGGTTCCAAATTGGGAAAGAAGTACGTCAAGGCTGTATATTGTCACCCTGCTTATTTAACTTCTATGCCAAGAACATCATGCAAAATACCGGGCTGGATGAAGCACAAGCTGGAATCAAGACTGCCAGGAGAAATATCAATAACCTCAGATATGCAGATGACACCACCATTACGGCAGAAAGCAAAGAGGAACTGAAGAGCCTCTTGAAGAAGGTAAAACAGCGGAGTGAAAAAGCTGGCTTAAAACAACATTCAAAAAACGAAGATCATGGCATCTGGTCCCATTATTTCATGACAAACAGAAGGGGAAACAATGGAAACAGTGAGAGACTTTATTTTCTTGTGCTCCAAAATCATTGCAGATGGTGAATGCAGCCATGAAACTAAATGACTCTTGCTCCTTGGAAGAAAAGCTATGACAAACCTCGACAATGTATTAAAAAACAGAGACATCACTTTGCCAACAAAGGTCCCTATAGTCAAAGCTATGGTTTTTCCAGTAGTCATGTATGAATGTGAGAGTAGGACCATAAAGAAGGCTGAGCACCAAAGAACTGATGCTTTTGAACTGTGGTGTTAGAGAAGACTCTCAAGAGTCCCTTGGAAAGCAAGGAGATCAAACCAGTCAATCCTAAAGAAAATCAATCCTGAATATTAATTGGAGGGACTGACAATGAAGCTGAAGCTCCTGGGCGATGGCCACCTGATGTGAAGAACTGACTCATTAGAAAAGCCCCTGATGCTGGGAAAGATTGAAGGCAGGAGGAGAAGGAGAGGACAGAGGATGAGATGGTTGGATGGCATCACCGACTCAATGGACATGACTTTGAGCAAGCTCCAGAAGACGTGAAGGACAGGAAAGCCTGGCTTGCTGCAGTCCATGGGGTCACAAAGAGTTGGAAACAAGTGAGTGACTGAACAACAACTTCGAGTCAGGTGGCTTCAGCATCAGTCCTGCCAACGAATATTCAAGGCTGATTTCCCTTAGGATTGACTGGTTTGAACTCCTTGCTGTCCAAGGGACTCTCAAGATTCTTCTCCAGCACCACAATTTGAAAGCATCAATTCTTTGGTGCTCAGCCTTCTTTATGGTCCTACTCTCACATCCATGCATGACTACTGGAGAAACTATAATTTTATTATAAGCACTTTTGTTGGCAAAATGATCTTTGCTTTTTAATAAATGAAAAATATATAAATACCCCCCCAAAATCAATATTTACGTGATCCCCAAGTTCCAAGCCAAGGTCCACTTGCTGGGTAGGGAGCTGCAGTGGACACACTAAATACTACACCCTATATACATTCTCTTGTTGGAGAAACAGCTCTGGATATAGTGTGGAAGGACCACAATACCCTGGGCAGGTCTGAGCGGGCCAAGGTGGTCATTTGACTCAAACTGGACAAGAATTTCATCTAGAAAATTTGAAGTACCTCCCTCAGGAGCCATCAGTCATCAATGAGCGCAGGATTGAGTATGTTATGTAAAGCTAGAGATGGCACAGCCATTTCCTGCCATGTTCAAGCTGAAGAAAGAAAATCGCAGGTGGCAAAAGGGACCAGGGAAACAGATAAGCAGAGAGATACAAAACTGCTGGCTGGTATTCAGAGGAAGATGGAGCACAGTGGTCCCCTGGGGCCTACCCTGATGACAAGAACTGGATTACCACACTATCCTGAGTTAAATGAGTTACCATCCTTTATTCAAAGTGAGAAAAGTACTAAGCTCTGGGCTGTGCCTCTTGTTAGAAAGACAAATTAACAGGCCAGTGGAATAATAATAATAACAAATAAGTGCAAGAGAAGACTCTAATAGGAAGATAGGAAATGTGGCTGTGGAGGTATAGAAAAAAAGCATGTTAGGAGATTTTTCTTAAAAGCCTGTAAAATTAGTGACGACAAAAAAATAAAGTATTCAGAGTTGCTGAGGATTCAGTCAAATGAGTACTTTCTAAGGTTCTTGGTGGAAATGCAAACTGTTATAGTGCTTCTTCTAACAAACTGTGCAATATACATCAAAATCCCTAAAAAGAGAGTATGACTAAATATCGTTGTGAACAAAGATTGCTTGGATGGGGCCACAGGAGTTGCCTCCACAACTGTTTCTTCTGTGAGAAGCTTCTATGAATACAAACAGAAAAGACAGGCTTCATCAATAGTGCTTAGCTCCCATATTTTTTAATATTTTCACTAAGCTTCTGTCAGATAAAGCTACGCATATGATAAGATGGCATCAAAATTCTACTACATTTTCACTAGAAACCTTAAAATAAAAATTCACTTTGAAAATTTAAAAAACTAGAAGATCACATTTAGAGGAAGTATACGTATTTACATAAGCATAGAATATACCTGGAAAAGATACGCACCAAAATTGTAACTATTTATATATGAAGAAATATGGTTTATTTTTTTTCTAAATAATTTCAGTTATTTTTATGAATTCTCGGCACTATGCCTTGCTCTCAGAATTAGAATAGTTTAAAAAAAGAATTCAAATAAAGTAGGTAGAAACAATGTGAATAAAATCAATTTAATGGACAGCAGGAAGAATTTTAAAATAGGAAGTACAAATAAACAAAATTAAATTAGAGTTTCAAAAATATCTGTAAACGTTGACCCAAGTGCCTAATAATTTCTTCTAAGGAAGTAATTCTAAATGTGGACAAATAGTTATGCACAACATAATCATCGAATCATTTCTGTAATTTATTTTAAAATGTCCTTAATTATTGGAGGAACATCTAAGTAAGTTATGGTTTAAGTACTTACTGCAGAGCATCAGTCACTAAACATGATCTTTATCCAGGTTTACATGTGACAAATGGAAACGATTGGAAACTGAACATAAAATTTAATCTCAAATATGAAAAGAACAGAGCCCATAGAAAAAGCAACTAAGGAAAAATACTAAACAATAACAGTTTGCTATCGGAGGGTAGGATTACAGGTGTTTTGTGTGTGTGTGTGTGTGGTTTCCTGTGTGTTTGCTTTGCTTCTTCACAATTTCCTCTCCTTTCCTTTCCACAATAGGGAAGTACTAAACTGGCCTGCAGAAAGAAAGAATTTTAAAGAGTAGCAAGAGAAAGTCTGTGGGGTAAAAGTACAAAAACCAAAACAAAACACTGCACATCCCTGTTCAGATCTGGAGAGAGGATTTTTTTGGAGGGCTTTGAAGGATTCAACCTGACAAGTAATTATCCGTTTACCATGTCTGCCCAACCTTGCGAGAACTACCAAGGACTCCATGAAGTCTTTGACCACCTCCCTCTTGGTTTATCCAGGAGGCAGGGGGAAAAATGCATGTCAGAAGCAAGGCTGGGGACAGGCAAGCACACTTGAAGCCCCCATACCTGACGGGTCACAGTGCACAACCCCCAAAAGATGCTCATCCACCCAAGGGCCCTGGCCCCCTGTACTTCTACTAGGCTGATATTTTCACTTAGATCGCTTTTAAGATGGAGGCCATTTTTTTCTGACATGCAAACTGAATGAAGACAAGCTGTTAAAGAAGCAGCAGGGGAGGACAGCGAGGACAGACGGAACTGTGGACCACCGGATGCAGCTCCACAAGCCACCGCCAGGGAAGGCCCTGCAGGACTGGGAGCCTGGAGGAGGAGCACCCTTGGTAACCAGCAGCCTTAGGCGTAGACTCACACCCAGCACTAAAAACAGGGCAGGACTCTCTGTACCTTGTTGAGTCACTAGGAAGAGTAGCAATTTTGTTTCCTAGCTCTTAATAACAAATCAGACAGTTCCTATGTTACAGGCCAACCAGTTTTTCTCTTCTCGTCAATTTCTCTTCTGCGAGCAGATGGGCACACACCTGTGCACACACACATAAGCATATACACATGTATGTGTGTGTGTGTGTGTGGGTAGTGGGAACCCCCAAACAAGGAGTCTGGGTGAGGGATTAGCCACAGAAGCCACATATCCCATAATTGGGGTGTGGGAGCTGAAGTGGGGCTGGGGTTTGGGGGTTCTTGTGGGAGTGAGAGGACGAGCTAAATAAACTAGTAAACCTAATATGCATCCTCTGCTCAGAGGAACCCACACTGGGTATTCAAATCGTACTATACAGACAGTATTGCTGCCACTGGAAGGCCTACAATAACCCTGTATGCACACAGAGAAAAAGGGCTGCAAGAATCTATCCCAAAACATCTTTATACTACCGTCAAAGTGAAATCCTCATCTTTAACTACATACTCTCCTAATTTAAAATGATCAAATATCACCCCAAACCCCGAGCACAAATTGCTCATGACTTGTCGTCAAAGGAGCACTTTCTTCACATTTTTCAGTTGTCCTTGCTCATCACTCATGCTCCTCCTTCTCAGCCAGGGCTAATCCGCACTGGTCCCCTTGTTTACCCTCGAATTCCTGCACGTCGAGACGCCTCCCCTTCTATGATGCCCATCTCCAATGTCTGCGCCACACGAGTTCACCTCTAAAATAGGGAAAGTCATGGCTGTGCCTGCATGGGAACCATTTGGCCCAGGTCCCTAGACGGGCTCAAATGCTGCTGCTAGTGGGGTGGTCACTGTGGCTGGTTTGTCACTGATATGAGACCAACGGAAACCCTAGTGGGCCTCCTTAAAGTGGCATAGACCCAGCAGGCTAATTAGTTTGGCGAACACTTTGAAGAGGAGGAGCAGGAATAATAAGAAAGCAAAGGGTTCATGCACACCCATTACCCTTTTCTGACTACAGAAAACTACAAATGTTTTGCCTCCAGAAACATCTCAGAACTGCATGTCATCTCTTACTGGTAAGTTTGTGGGTTTTCAAGGGTGCACAGCGAATTCCTCCTGTTCCCCTTTCTTTCCTCTTTGGAGTGAACAACACAGGACATGTGCCAAGATGCCTGAGCCGGGACAGTTCTTACATAACCACCTTATTCTCAAATTGGTTCTGGTCCCTTCCATTGGAAAGGTTTTGACAGCCTTCCTACACATACAAAATGCCATTCCCAGAATTAGAATCCCACACCACAGAGCCAGCTCCTGGTGTATAAATTACTTCCTCCCAGACATAAAGCAGGTCTGCATGGCTTGTTCACACCTCCTCTCCCAAGGTCACATTACACCGAATTCAGAGCTGAGACACACTGACAAATGGTGACCATTTGGAAAAAAGGACAAAAAAAAAAGTCTCAGGAAAGAGAATGAGAATAGAAGGCCCACTAACTTGGCCTGGGGCTGTTCAATTGCTGTCCAAGGCAAGGTTGGCAGCAAGCAGGCGATTGCACCAGGGGTCTCCGTACTGGCATTTACAATCTTCACCCTCTGGCCTGCACCCCAGAAGAGCCAGCATTGCTTTTCAAGATGCTCTGATACCAGCCCGTGCTAAGTCGCTTCAGTCGTGTCCAACTTTTTGCAACCCCACACACTGTAGCCCACCAGGCTCCTCTGTCCATGGGATTCTCTAGGCAAGAATACTGGAGTGGGTTGCCATGCCCTCCTGCAGGGCATCTTCCTGACCCAGGGATCGAACCCACAGCTCTTATGTCTCCTGCATTGGCAGGCAGGTTCTTTACCACTAGTGCTACCTGGGAAGACCCCTGACATCCTACCAGGGGCAAAATCAAGAGGCTCAGCCACGAAGCAGAGCATGATGGGAAGAGATGCTGGACATTTACAACAATCCATCATAGGTACCAGAATCCCATAACTGCTTGTCCTTTTTAAGACTCTGATCAAAGGCTCAAGCTCTAGTGCAGTCTAGCCTAAGTCCAAGGTACTCTAAAGGGCTACCCTGTATGGAGTCAGCCAACTGAAAAGTGTTTCCTGTTGTGAACAGCAAAATTTCTTTGATTTACATTGTGATTTTGAGTCCTTCTGCCTCTTGGAACTCCTCACAGGAACAGGTGTCTATGAGGACTGAATCCCCAAGGACATACTTAGCCATGGGCCTGAATGCTAGTTCCTGAGCTGCTATTCAAGGAGAGGAAAAGGACTTATCTCTTCATTAAACACTTCTTGAAGATTTTAAAATTCCTGCCTTGCCAAACACTTTTAAAAAATCCTCTAGAATTCATGGACTTTGGGACCTATTGTATGTGTGTGCATACTCAGTCATGTTTGACTCTGTGCAACCAGAGCCCACCAGGTTTCTCTGTCCATGGAATTCTCCAGGAAAGAATACTGGAGTGGGTTGCCATGCCTTTCTCCAGGTGATCGTCCTGACTCAGGAATCAAACCTGGTCTCCAGCATTGCAGGAAGATTCTTTACCATCTGAGCCACCAGGGAAGCACTCTTGGGACCTATTATCCCTCAGATTAGCTCCACTTTGAAGCCACTTATTTCTACTCTCTGATACAACTGGTTCTAGTCAATTGGAGAACTGTCAAAGTCAAAACACAGACCCCACACTCACTGTGGCCACTCAACCCAAAGGGTAACAGCAGTAATTAGAATTTATTAAATTTCTCTCAATGTCAGGCAGGATTCTAAGAATTTGATTTCTGTTAACTCATTAATCTCAACCTCAAAGCTTAGGTAGGAACTATTATTATGCCATTCTTACTAATGCAGAGATAATGGGATAAAGAAAGATTAGGTAAATTATCCAAGGTCACGCAGCTGAGGAGCAATGGAGCTGGGACGCAAAACCAAGCAGTCTGGCTCTAGACTGTGTGTCTGGAGAGCAGTGCTATATTATCTCAGATGAAACTGACTTGTTTATATATCATTAAGTCCACATTAAGAAAAGGCAATGGCACCCCACTCCAGTACTCTTGCCTGGAAAATCCCATGGACAAAGGAGTCTGGTAGGCTGCAGTCCATGGGGTTACTGAGTCGGACATGACTGAGCGACTTCACTTTCACTTTTCACTTTCATGCCTTGGAGAAGGAAATAGCAACCCACTCCAGTGTTCTTGTCTGGAGAATCCCAGGGACGGGGGAGCCTGGTAGGCTGCCGTCTATGGGGTCGCAAAGAGTTGGACACGACTGAAGCAACATAGCAGCAGCAGCAGCAGGCCCACACTGAGCTATTTCAAATCTTAAAAGATGATGCTGTGAAAGTGCTGCACTCAATATGCCAGCAAATTTGGAAAACTCAGCAGTGGCCACAGGACTGGAAAAGGTCCGTTTTCATTCCATTCCCAAAGAAAGGCAATGCCAAAGAATGCTCAAACTACCGCACAATTGCACTCATCTCACACGCTAGCAAAGTAATGCTCAAAATTCTCCAAGCCAGGCTTCAGCAATATGTGAACTGTGAACTTCCAGATGTTCAAGCTGGTTTTGGAAAAGGCAGAGGAACCAGAGATCAAATTGCCAACATCCGCTGGATCATGGAAAAAGCAAGAGAGTTCCAGAAAAACATCTATTTCTACTTTATTGACTATGCCAAAGCCTTTGGCTGTGTGGATCACAATAAACTGTGGAAAATTCTTAAAGAGGTGGGACTACCAGACCACCTGACCTGCCTCTTGAGAAATCTGTATGCAGGTCAGGAAGCAACAGTTAGAAATGGACATAGAACAATAGACTGGTTCCAAATAGGAAAAGAAGTATGTCAAGGCTATATATTGTCACCCTGTTTATTTAACTTCTATGCAGAGTACATCATGAGAAACACTAGGCTGGAGGAAGCACAAGCTGGAATCAGGATTGCTGGGAGAAATATCAATAGCCTCAGATATGCAGATGACACCACCCTTATGGCAGAAAGTGAAGAACTAAAGAGCCTCTTGATGAAAGTGAAATAAGAGAGTGAAAAAGTTGGCTTAAAACTCAACATTCAGAAAACTAAGGTCATGGCATCCAGTCCCATCACTTCATGGCAAATAGATGGGGAAACAGTGGAAACAGTGGCTGACTTTGTTTTTTTGGGCTCCAAAATCACTGCAGATGGTGATTGCAGCCATGAAATTAAAAGACACTTGCTCCTTGGAAGGAAAGTTATGACTAACCAAGACAGCATATTAAAAAGCAGAGACATTACTTTGCAACAAAGGTCCATCTAGTCAAGGCTATAGTTTTCAGTGGTCATGTATGGATGTGAGAGTTGGAATGTGAAGAAAGCTGAGCACTGAAGAATTAATGCTTTTGAACTGTGGTGTTGGAGAAGACTCTTGATAGTCCCTTGGACAGGAAGGAGATCCAACCAGTCCATCCTAAAGGAAATCAGTCCTGAGTGTCCACTGGAAGGACTGATGTTTAAGCTGAAACTCCAATACTTTGGCCACCTGATGCAAAGAGCTGACTCATTTGAAAAGACCCTGTTGCTGGGAAAGATTGAGGGCAGGAGGAGAAGGGGATTGCAGAGGATAAGATGGTTTGATGGCATCACTGACTCAATGGACACGAGTTTGGGTGAACTCCGGGAGTTAGTGATAGACAGGGAGGCCTGGTGTGCCACGGTATGTGGGGTTGCAAAGAGTCAGACACAACTGAGTGATTGTACTGAAGTGAACTGAACTGAAGCCCACATCCCCTGTGCATCACCCTTGTACCTGCTGAATGGTAACCATTGCTGCAAAATCCCATGTACAAAGAAAGAATGCCAGGAGAGGGGAACTTGAAGGAGTTCGTGACTAACACTGTTTAATAAGTTGCCTCCATAGTTTTGTTTTCAAGGAGACAAAATTCTTGTGGGTTTTAAGCTAAAGTTTAAGGCAGATGGTTTTGGCTGGCCCAGGGTTCAATCTTTTAAAAATTACCCCACCAAGTACTCTGCCTTCTAAGAGCTGCTCTTCATAGAAAATATCTTGTCTGGAGAGTAACTAACACACATGCCTTTGTGTAGCTCTCCCCCTAGTGGCTATAAATCAGCACTACTGCTGCTGCTGCTGCTGCTGCTAAGTTGCTTCAGTCGTGTCTGACTGTGCGACCCCAGAGATGGCAGCCCGCCAGGCTCCCCCATCCCTGGGATTCTCCAGGCAAGAACACTGGGGTGGGTTGCCATCTCCTTCTCCAATGCATGAAAGTGAAAAGTGAAAGTGAAGTCGCTCAGTCGTGTCCGACTCCTAGAGACCTCATGGACTGCAGCCTACCAGGCTCCTCCGTCCATGGGATTTTCCAAGAGTACTGGAGTGGGGTGCCACTGCCTTCTCCAAATCAGCACTAACAGGAGATAAATGGCCCACCTTGGGTACAGTGATGCTGAGAAAGCTTGAGGGCAGGAGAAGGGGGTGACAGAGGACGAGATGGTTGGATGGCATCGCTGACTCAATAGACATGAGTCTGAGCAAACTCCAGGAGACAGTGAAGGAGAGGGAAGCCTGGAGTGCTATAGCTCATGGGGTCGCAAAGAGCTGGACATGACTTAGCGACTGAAGAACAACAAAGGCACAGGAGGAGAGTGGGGAAAACAGAGCAGGAGAAACCCATCCTCTCACTCAGTTTTCAATAGCCCCCTGAGAGATTCTGCTAGAGTTAAAATTAATCACATTAAAATACGAGAGGAGAACAAAGCTCAAATATTGTCATGGCAATGAATCACAGTCCATTTGTTTGTACAAATTTTCCTTTACCATAGTTCTTTCAAAAATATAAAGCACTTCAAGGGCACAGTTATTCACGTGTCCCTTATAGGGTTGATGTACTTTTCCCCATCTTCACATGGCATCCATGGGTAACAGCTGGCTCTTGGGGGGCTGATCCTGAGATGAGACTGTCCCCAGCTCTTCTTGAGCCTCGGCGCTCCTCTCCCTTGCTAGGGAAGGGAGAAGGGAAGCAACCTGTCACGTGCACGAAGTCACCGACCTGATGGAACTGCAGCGACGGCACAAGCCCCGACACCGACACCGCAGTCAGGCAGCGGTAACGGGCCCACCCGTCAGCCCAACAGTGACGGAGAGCCTGCGCGGGGGCTGCCCTTGCAAGCCAGACTCACCGCACCCACTGGGACGGTCCTTGCCCACCCCAGCCAGACAGCCGAGGGGGAAGAAGAAACACAAAGTCTGCAAGTGCTCTACACGGAACTTCTGGGCGTCTCTGCATCGCCAGCAAGTGTGATGATGCGACCCTGCGGGGAAGGCGGCCCTACAACCACACCAACCAGAAAAGCCCGCCGCGCAGCAGCTCTGCCCAGGGATCTGTTCCCCTCAGTTCAATGGCGGAGAAATGAAGCCCAGGATCCCACCTTCTGGTTCTGCCAGAGACTTTCGGAAGCTAACTTTTATTCTTCTATGTGCGCGTAACTTCCACAATGCTCTGGTCTCAGCACTTAAAACCAAACGTGAAGACAATAGATGCTACACTGTGCATCATTGATCGGAAACATCCAAGACAGACACGGCAGAGCCCATCCTGGCCACGGGGTCCTCTCTTTACCTGTAATGAGGAGTTGCCACACTCTTACCTGCCAATCAAGGAAGTGACTGACAGAACTGCCTGCAAATTCTGGCTTAAACTATGAGTATCCTCAATGAATGCCCTTCTTTGGCTTTCCCTTTCACAACCCCCTTGCTATTTGTTGAAGTGAGGAAGAGAAAAGCAGAGATAAAAGGGAAACAAATGTTCACGAGGTTCAAGTACCCCATACCATCTAGATGGGAGTCTTGGTGATATCTCTGAACAATTAATTCCAGGAATGGCTACTTAAAGGGGGCTTTCCAGGTGGCACTCTGGCGAAGAATTAGCCTGCCAATGCAGGAGACACAAGAGACACAGGTTTGATTCCTGGGTTGGGAAGATCCCCTGGAGGAGGCATGGTTACCCACTCTAGTATTCTTGCCTGGAGAATCCCACGAATAGAGGAGCCGGCAGGGGGGTGGGGGTGGGGGGCTACAGTCCACAAGGTCACAAATGGCTACTAAAAGAAAAAGTTGAAAAATGAATACATAATATTCTACTCACCTGAGAAATACATATCAAGAATTAGCTCAGACTTCCACAATAGCTTTGTACCACGCCCCAGCTGGTTCATTTTTACTCTGCTACACACTCCAAGTTATTATTGTTCCACGTTTTAATTATGTATATTTTTAAACCCCCAAATACATTATTATTATCATTGTTTCTACAGTCAACATTCATCTGGATTTTCTACTTACAATGGGTTCTTTCTTGCATTTCCATGTTAAGACAGAAGAAAATATTCGATGTATAGACTCTTATGCCCCATATAAAATTTTTCAAGACAGCATAAGGAAAAATAATTGGGAATGAGCATCAGGAGATGTGGGTGCTACACATAAATGCTCACTGGCTATGAACAGCAGGACAATCTCATTTAACAAAGAGGCCAGGTAGGCATCTTAGAATGGTCCTAGCTTCTGTAGGACCTTGATGAAGGCTAAGCAGACCTCCTGAAGATATCCTAAGGCTTCTTGTCTTGGCCCTACAGTGTCAAATTCTGCAGGCTGACAAGCAAAGCTGTAATATAATTGGGTGTCCCAGTGGCTGATACTCCCGAGTTCGTCGGGGGTGAGGTCTGATTGAGAGTCGTCAATGGCTGTGGGTTTACTCCATCTGCTGGCTGATTCTGCTCAGGCTTCACTAATAACGGTATCTCTTGGCTAGTTCAGTAACACCTGACTCTCTGTGACCCCATGGTCTGGAGCTCACCAGGCTCTCCTGTCCATGGGACTTTCCAGGCGGGAATACTGACTGGAGTGGGCTGCCATGTCCTCTCCCAGATGCACAGTGCTCTGTTAGTTTCCTTTCAGATAGAGCAAGACTAGAAATGATTAGGACTGGGGCCTCACTGCATTTTGAATAGGGAAAGGGGGTTTCTGAACAGAATGGACCAGAACACAGTATCCATGAGGCAGAAGATAGAAGATGTGGTTCTGGGCAATAAGTCCATGTGGTAACTGCCTGTGATTTTATCCCAACTGAACCTAAACATTCAGGGAGTTCAGTTATCCCTTCATTACAGTCTGTAAAAGGTCCCTCCCTCGGGTGGAAGGGGTAGGCTGGGGCTGGGTGGACTGACTAGGACTTGCCAGAGCTTCCGTGCAGAGCAAGCCAGACTAATTAGTTGTCCCTTTTTTATGACCTATTTTTCATGGGGCGTATCTTTAACTATTTGAAATTAGGGTTCTTGGTTAAGAATACTATTCCAATTATTAAATCATCCCTATGGGAAAACGTGATTTTCTTTATTAAAATCTGCTTTAATTTGTGGTTCCAGAAATGCTTGAGAAAGGGGGTTGAACACAGCAAAGATTAGGTAAATGTTAAAATTTACTTTACATATAGTCTAGATTCTTCCTAACGCTGTGCTTGTAGTCCAAGGGACTGGATCACATTCTCAATGACAAAACCTTTAAGAAAGTCCTGTTAGGAGTGATGCTGAAATATAAGCCAGACCCACCCGAGGCTGCATTCTCATCTACACAGAATGAGTTTGGAATGAAACTTGATTATAGGATGAAAATTCACCTAACTACAGGGATGTAGTATTTGGTACAGCAGCAGTTTCAAGGCAGCTTCTTGAAATAAATGCCTCAAGTCACAGTAGGTTATAGTATTCACACCCGCCCCGACTGTCCTGAGTGGTGCTGTGATTTGCAGACATTTGTTGAGGTCTCACACACCTGTGAGTTCTTGAAGGACGGGCCAGCTCTTCCCAACTTAGCATGTACAGGACACATGGTGAGCACAGAACTGAACCTAGGACCACCTTAGCTTCTCCCCTGCATGGCTCACCCCTGCCTGAAAGCTCTCCAGGACCTTACAGTACATTGATTCTCTTTATTTCCTGTACCTATGGCCCATGAAATC
Source organism: Ovis canadensis (assembly GCF_042477335.2). NCBI lineage: Eukaryota > Metazoa > Chordata > Mammalia > Artiodactyla > Bovidae > Ovis > Ovis canadensis. The sequence continues at coordinate 75,019,421 of NC_091248.1, read as the reverse complement.
ATCACAGACACTGAGCCACTGTTCCTAAGGGCAGTACAGGTTCAGGTTCCTTCGAGCCCCTGGTCACAAATTTTTGTCAATCGATCAATATATAACCTTGTTTTATGTGCATGTCTGTTTAAAAACTCACTATGTAACATATTATTGATGCATTAACACAACTCACAGCAACAGCAGGGTCGCTCATGCCTGAAGTAAGTTTATCTAACACACAGGTTTTCTCCATAAGGCACATACATCACAGCCTCTACATGTAGGAAGACTAGACAGCACTTTAGCACAAAGTTTGGGGGCCATTTTCAGTGGCAAAATCATCAAGAGAAAGCACATCATTTCGGAAAATGTGTCCTTGGCTGGACTGCAAAAGGGATACTCATTTAAGAGTTGAAACAAGACGGCAGATACCTTGCTGATCTCATGAGACTGCCCAGTAACTCAATTTTTTTGCCACTATGTGCTTGTCTGCAAATGACTGTGAAAGCCCACGATGACTGATTTCAAGGTTACAAATAAATTGTAGGGAATGGGTGAATATTCAGGTCTGGAAGCCATGAAGATTTACTGTCTATTTTAACCCCTCTGAATTTAAAATTCTCTATAATTGTCTCTTGCTTGTAATGCCAACTCTACTTCTTTGCCCCCAGGACAACACGAACACTGGTCATGACAAATTTCTTGCAGTTTCCCAAGCACACATTATTCCCTCATCTTTAACTGTTATTTTGAACCATGCATTTTCTCATTATCTTCCTAGAAGCAACTTACAACTCTCACATTCCCCCATCATTGTCTCTCACAGTGTCATGGGACACTGGGCAACATTCCAATAATAATATTAATAGTAGCTGTAACACTGTCCAAATTCCTATGTCCGGGTATTGTTCTGTACGATTTATAAGTGTTTACTCATTTAATCCACACAACAAACCTACAGACAGAAACAACTAACATGCCCCATTTTAAAGATAAGAAAATTGAGACATGACAATGTCAAGTACCTGGCCGGAATCACTCAGCCTGTGAGTGGCAGAGTCAAAGGCAGCCCTGGACAAGCGTAATTCCAATGTCACACTCTCCTAGTAGCTGCGGATTTCCAGCAGCATTTAGACTAAGACGCTGTCTTCTGTGGTATGGGAACAGAGATGGAGATGGAGATGGAGGAAGAGATATATAAATATGCATCTCATTTCATATCCTGCCATCTGTATTTGAGAAAAAATATATTAAAATGACACCAAGCACTGCATATATAATTATGGATAATTATACTTGTGCATAAGCATCTTCTATCATCCAAAAAGGTAAAAAAAATCCTTTAAAATTTGAATGTAAGTCTGTATTCATCATTTGTTTTTTCATTTTCTTTTATTTTCTGATGCTTTGGAATCTTGGGTCCTTGCTGACATTGGAGGGGCTCCCCTTTGCAGAGTGACCTACTTTCTAGAGATGAGAAGGCTGCCTTCATCCCCCAACAACCTCCTTTCTCAGTGTTTACACTCGGGGCCACCATCCACCCGCCCTAATGAATACGGGGCCAAGTATGGGACAACGCAGGGTAGCATGCAGGCTCAGAACTCAGGGAGATTATTCAAACCAACCAGTTCTGAGTCTGCTTACCCGCTGTGCCTTGGCTTTCCCGTGGAAACCACGACAAAGGCCATTGCCTGTGTTTTCCCCTTGCTCCCTCAGTCTCCCGACTGACCCTAGTGCCCCCTTATGCTCCTGTGAGGTCACATGCTTCCTCCTCTTGGGATCTATGAATAACAACCTGCTTGTTCTACAACAACCATCTCCAGGGGCAGGGCTGGCCTTATTATACCTGAATACAATAAAACCTACATTTTAAAAGAGTCTTAATTCTGAAATAGTATTTTTCCCACTACCCACAAGTTAGCCATTTTTTTTTTCTGCTAAGACCATCTGAAAATGTTAAGGTAAATGCTTATCAAAACACTTCAGATTAAAAGCACATTATGCTGTTCAGAAAGAGTTTCTTTTTTAAAATGAGCTTATTTTATCCCCAGTCAAGCTCAAGAAGAAGAAAAAGACAACTAAGGAAAAAACCCACTCTTTTCCATTTTCTGACATCTGCCTTAGTCCAAGAGGGTTCAAGAAAAAAGAACTACAGATACCTCCTTTTAGACTGGACAAAGGTAAAATCCACAAATAGAGAAGCTATCAATTTGACATCAAGACAGTCACGTTCTGAAGGGTCTGCGGCCAGGAACTCAAACTCTTCTCAGAATATGCAAAGCATTCTGCACAGTTCCTGGTCATTATAGTCAATAGGGCATGGTCTGTATAAAGGTATTTCCTGTGTTTTCAAAATAAAATCATTCTAAAAATGTGAATCTGCCTTCTGTCAGGTTGAGAAGCACACATGCCCCTCCTTAGAAGTTCCAATAAGATTAGTACTAACCCAGACATCCTTGACTCCCTCTTCTTACCAGGGAATCTATAAGCATGTCCAGTTTGCAACTCAGAAACCATTAACTAAAAGATCTTGGAAGAATAAGCAGCTTTGTGTTAAGAGCAAGTGCTTTGCTGTGTTGTGACTAACCATACAAGCCATTTAGCCACTTTAGATTGGGACTTTAGAATGATTTCACCAGAAAAATCTGCTCTGTTGGGATGCTGCACTGAGAAGAAATGTGAGGCCCATCTGCCTTCTCGAAAGTGTCGTGCTTTATTATCCGGTAACAAACTGTTCTTCTTGCCTTGTTGGAGCAACGGCCCCTCCACTTCGGAAAACTTAAAAAGCTGCCTATGATTTCCTTGATACGTGCTCTCCGAAAAGAAAGGGAAGGAGGTGCCATTTGCTGGGTGCCTCTGCCATGCCAGGTGCAAGGCCAGTTGCTAAAAGATGGTCTTGAAGGGCCCTCCAGCAGCTGTGAAACAGAAGAGCATCTGCCCAGTTTCATCCTGAGGAAGCTGACACCCAAACAGGTTAAATAACTGCCCCATGCTTGCATGCTAAGTCGCTTCAATTGTGTCCAACTCTTTGCGACCCTATGGACTGTAGCCCATCAGGCTCATCTATCCATGGGATTTTCCCAGCAAGAATACTGGAGTGGGTTGCCATGCCCTTCTCCAGGGAATGTTCCCAACCCAGGATCGAAACTGCGCCTCCTGTGTCTTCTGCTTTACAGGCGGATTCTTTACCACTGAGCCACCAGGGAAGCCCAAATAATTGCCCTACTGGCCAGTTATTAATAAATGGCTCACTAGTAGTAAGTGGCTTTTTAAGTGGGAAGCATGGAATTAAAATCTAGACTCACTCAACTCCAAAAATTTGTCACTTAACGTTTCCTGGGCAATGCCTACTCAGGAGATGTAAAAACGAGGAATAACAATCTTATATGACTTGAACTTTTCTTCAAAGAGATCCAAAAGGTTACTCAAATCTCAGACTGTGGAGGAGGTCGCTAAGAAGTTTACAGATAAGATTACTCCTCCTTTGGAAGCACAGAGAGACTCCTTTACCAGGACAGTTTCCAGCATCCAGAGCTTTCCCGGCCAGACACTTGAGGTCCTCAACCAGCTTTCTGCGTTTTGCACAATGGCCTCTAGGTGGCACCACCAGCCTGTCTTTCCATTAGCGAGGCCTGTCTATTTCTGTTGACAGGTAGTCAAAAGAGAAAATTTCTGCTTGTGAAAGTGGTTACATCATTTCTAGCATTAGAAATCATGACTGACTAGTCTTTTCAGTTTCTCCATTACCTGATGCAAGATTGTGGCCTGGAAGAAGTTTCAGAGGAAGGACTAAAATTGAAAGCTCAAAGAAAGTACCAGGGAAAAATCAACACTCCGTTTTGGTTATTCTCTGTTCAAGATTTTTGCTTTTTTTAAAATGACTTTTCAAATCCTTGGAGTGGAGGCCACTTAAGTGCTGAAGGCCTTAGAACAACATAATTTTAACTTTTACTTTAAAAATGCAACATTCTTCATAAAGTACTCACAAAGTACTCAAAAAACACTCAGCAGACGTTGAAAGCTAAGACAGAGACAGACCCCAGAAGCCAACTGTGAAAGGAATCATCAATCATGTTATGACGGATGGAGCTTCATCGAGAAAAATCACTCAAGAGTTTGGCTTGTGGGATACCCTGGAGATTTCACACAGGACTAATGCATAGAAATAAAAAAGGTTGTGCCTCATACTTCCCACCCTCATTTAGTCTATCCTTCCTAGAGACCTGCAGTAACACAAAAAGCTGGGATAATCCAAGTCCTACTGAGTGGTCTTTCCTCAACTTCCCTCTCTCCTCCATCCCTCAGACAAGAAAACAGATAACACTGTGTGTTCTGGGACCCAACTGCCCCCGACAAAACCCACTAGGACCTGGGTCAGAGACACATTGTGTCCAGGGATCAGTATGTGTAAAAAGCTCACTTTGCATTTTCCACATTGTTCAAAGGCACTAGAAATCCAGGTCGTATCAAAAGGAGGAACATGAATGGCAGTAACTCAAGTGTACCCTAGCACCAGGCTCTCCTCCAGGATAGAATATCAGGATCGAGGGGAAGCAGTTCGAAATGTACACACCTTGGTCTGTTCCCTGCCATTCTGTATGACCTAAGGGTAAGAGATTGGATGATTTTGCACAACTTCCCAGGCGATTTGCATATGACTCCTGGCTCAACATGGGGCTTCCCTGGTGGTTCAAAAGGTAAAGAATCTGCCTGCAATGCAGGACACCCGGGTTCAATTCCTGGGTCGGGAAGATCCCCTGGAGAAGGAAATGCAACTCACTCAAGTATTCTTGTCTGAATAATTCCATGGTCATAAGAGCCTGGCAGGCTCCAGTCCACGGGGTCACAATGAGTCAGACAGGACTGGGCGACTAACTTTCACTTTCACTCTCCTCACTCAACGCATTAAAGTAAAACCTGGAAGGAACTGTCAGGGAGGTAGAATGTGAGCTGCATCCACAATTCGACAGGCAACTCCTAGCAAAGAGTCTACCAACACACTGGTGGGTGAGAGCAGGACCGGGGCCACCTTGGAACCTTGATCATCGACACACACCAAGCACAGGGACTCTCACCTCTCCATCAGTCTTGGAGTTTTTTGCTAAAATTTAGAAAAACAGATTCAGCTAAAAGATTAAATGGAAGGTCAAAGTCAAAATTTGGGATATGACAGCATAAAAATGAAGCTCTGTAAAGCAAGTTGCAAAGCTGAATACAATGCTTCAGAAGTGTTCTTCTTAGAAAAAACATGTTAAGACTACCAGTAAAAAAGGAATAACATCAAATTATCATTTTTTTTCTAGTTTTACAAATATTAGAGAGGTTTATAAAAAAGTTACTCTGATGCACCAATGGTTAAAGTAGAAATTACCCAGTGTTTATGGAAAGCAATTTGATGATATCAAAAGCTTTAAAAATATATATCATAGAAATGCTAGTTTCATGGATTTATCCTAATGACATGATCAAGGATGTACATCAATACTGAGAGGCAAAGATGTTAATTGCTGACTCATCTGTAATTTTAAAACACTGAAATACTCAGTAAAAGAGCTTGGCTAAATAAACTGTAGTACACTCATATAACAACAACTCTTTAGCAATGAAAACAATGCATATAACTGATGTGGAAACATTTTCAAAGAATTCCCATAAAAGATAAGGTTTTCCAAATAACAATAAAGCATAAATACCAATGTGTACAAATGAATATTAACATTAGTGTGTGTGTAAGTATATTCAAGGAAAGAGTATTTGCAGTTATAAAATAATGCCCGATGATTTCTAATTACTGAAGACAAAAGTCTGATTCATGTTGGTTATGAAGGAGGTAAAAAGAAACCCAAATTTACACCTGCAGAATTTGAGGTTAATAAGCCAAAGGTCATATAGAAATGTGATAATGATGAAAGCAAAAATGGACCGGAAGCAGAAACAAAAACAACAGATTATATTCAGGACAAGGCTGTGTTCTGATCTGCAAACTAAGTAAAAAGAAAATCTAGGTGGTAACTAATTAGCATCCATAGCAAGACAAAACTTTTAGGACAATATAAACTGCATGTCACACCATGATTAAATTTCAGGAGACTCTCAATCCGATTGTGATATGGAATCGGCATATGCGAATAACCCAGTCACCAGTCCCAAATAAGGTTTCTCCCACAATTGCCATCACCTGTTTAATTTAAACAGAATCTTCAGCCTCCTGTGAAGTAGATCTAACGAAGTCTAGATGCTTTCCGGGCTAACTACTCTTGGTTACACTTAATCAGAACTGAATAAACAAGCTCAGTATTAGTCACACTTGTACAAGTTATTCCACTCCGCTGCAGCCAGAGGAGACTTTCATGTGATCCTGTTCAAACCAGCTAAACATCTGGAAAATGTGGGAACTATTCTGCAAGGCACAGGAGGACCACACGCTCAGAGGAGACATCGCTTATGAGGCTGAGGTCAGGCCCCTGGGGGCTGGAAGGAGAGAGCTCACTGGAGATGGCTTACTTACTATGAAGCCAAGTTTTTTATAATCCCGGGTGTACATGGACTTGCGCTTCTCCATGCTGCCACTGCTGTTATTTGGTTCAGACTCTGCATCAAAAGCAATTCTTCGAAGTTCAAATATGATGTCCCGCTGAGCCTGAAGGGGTTAGGAAGGAAAAAAAAGGGAGGGAGAGAGAGCTGCCTTCATTCTGTGATGTTTCATCTGCTCCCTCATTCCCCAGGGTCTAAATGAATCACTGGGTACAGGCAAAAGGAAAACAGATAAAGGGCAACCAGTGTTCTAAGTTACAGCTCTGTGAACTTTTTCCCCCCTCCTGCCACTCTCCCTGCTGGTCAGCCCTGGCTTTATTCCACAATTATCCTCATGGCCAAGCCCCCTGAAGCTCTGGTATCAACTGCCCTGTGACATTCTCAATGAGGGCCCCAAATATGATGGAAGGCTTGTGATTGGAAAAAGCCAAGTTAGAGGATCTTGAAGTCCTGTACTGTCAGAAATAAAGTGAGACGCACATAAGGTTTAAGAACAATAGGTAGGTGATACGGGATCCCTAACTCCACTGAGAAGTGACTTCATAGAGACAAATCTGAAAAATGGTTAAAACGGTAAAGGTTCTGTGATGCACGTTTAACCACAATAAGAAAAAGGCATGTATCTTTTACATAAATAGGAGGAGGTTTTCAAGAAGGGAGGGCTGTTCCACCTCTGGACGCATTGCCTTTCGAACTAAAAGTCATAAGGCAGTCTCATCGCTCTGTGATGATTGCACTTGGCCTTGCCAGAAGTGTGGGGCACGTTAGACGGCCGCTGGAAGCCTCTGGATCATTCTGAATCGCGTGGCCTCACGCCACAAACGAAGTGCTGCGGCGGTTACACACTTCGCATGTGTGTCCACATCTGCCAGAGATCAGACCCTCACGTGCCAATAACGAGTGTTTTCCTTTCCAAAGCTGCAGCGCTGTTTAAGCTGCAAATATGCTACAGCAGCGCTCCCAGCTGTTTCCTCTCACTCTGTCTTCACACAGTAAAGTTCCCCCAGAGCCTTTTGGATCAAGACTTAACCTCTCAAGCACAACAGCCAGAGACCTAGAGAGATCTATAGCAGAGAGCCAACCGACAGAAATGGAAGCCCAGAAATCAGATGTAACCTGGGGCCTCGATGGCTCTGACCACTGGAGAATGGAAATACTCTCTCAGCCTGTAGAAGCCATATCACCAGAGCTGCCAAGTGGCTCTGTGTCCTGGGGACTTGACTCCAAAGCTATCACCAATGAAAGCACTGGAGCCAAGTGTCAGTATTTGTAGTCATGCGACGTCAGGCTTTCTTATCCAATAAGGAAAGAGTCTGCATGTGTTCGATACATTAACAAAACAATTCATTTATTTTATTCTATGATCCTATGCATGCTTAGTCACTTAGTTGTGTCCAACTATTTGCGACCCTTTGGACTATAGCCTGCCTGGCTCCTCTGTCCATGGAATTTTCCAGGCAAGAATATTGGAGTGAGTTGCTATTTCCTACTCCAGGAGATCTTCCTGACCCAGGGATTGAACTCCTGTCTCCTGTGTCTTCTGCATTGCAAGAGGAGTTTTTACCCACTGAGCTGTCAGAGAAGCCCTCTCTGATTCTAGATTCACCAAAATTTTAAATCCATTTCCCTAAGTTCTGAGATGATAATAATATCATCATCATCAAAAGCCTCCTGGTTTCTAAGAAGCTCAAGAAGAGACCTTTAAGGATGTTCTTTCCCTCATATGCTTCGACTGTTGTCTAATGAGCACTCACCTGGTCCTGTGGGTCCATCTTGGTCATCATCCTATCTTCCAAAAGGTTAAAGGTCAGCACCTGCAGCACGTACAGCTGGTGTGCCATTTCATTGTTGATGGCCCGCTGAGCTCGGATGACATGCTAGGGAGATGGTTCATGAGTGAAACTTTTTTAAACAAAGGAAGAAAGTAACAGCAAATAACCTAATTTACCCACCCCACCCTCATCATGATGCCAAGTAGAACCTCAGAAGACCTCATTTGGAAGCACGGGGCGTGAAGGTGGGTGGAACCACTTCAGGAGAAAGATGGGTGCATGCGAGACCCTGGAGTCTTCCTTTACATTTCAGGACCCAGTAAGGTTCCTGATCTTTAGGCCAGAACTGGGGAAAGACCTATTGTGTTCAGGGAAGAGTGGAAGTGCAGCAGGAAATGGACATTTGGTGACTATTACAGCCATATAAGAGAAGGTATGCCTGAAACGGGAGCATCTTGAGGACAGCTATGGATTTCTACAACAGAAGCACTCCTTGGCTGCTTGCCTTGCCAGAAAAATAAATGGTACACAGGTACTGTAAGCACTTCTGCCATCCTCTTACCCTACAGCTGTCTCCGAGAAGTGATCCCACGTCTAAACTGGGAAAGCTTTAGAAGCATCACACAAAGGCAAAGTAACTACCAGATCTGTCATTAATTCCCTGTGGACACTATATGGTGGCCACTACCCCCACAATGCAGTGAGTGAATTTTCTTTAGAAAATGACCCTTCCCCTTAGAAACAGAACCAAAATGGAATAAATATAAAAGGAGGGGCAGGAGACTATAATATGTGGGCCTTTGTGTCCCGTCAAGGGCTGGGTTTGAAATGGAATCCGAGACTCGGACCTAATATGCATCTGCTTTGGCAGAAACCACAGCTGTGCCTTGAACATGCCAGTCAACTAGAGATGTTCCTGGTGGTTCAGTGGCTAAGACTCTGTGCTCCCAGTGCAGGAGGCCCAGGCTCGATCCCTAGTCAGGGAATTAGATCCTGCATGCTTCAGCTGAGACCCAGTACAGGCAAATAAATAAATGAATACTTTGTAAAATGCCAACCAACCAGTCAAAGTGGTGAAACACCCACTCGAATGAGTTATTTTGAATTGCTAGGCCCAACCATGTCTTGCTATCTCAAGGAATTTTCTCTGGGTACCCTAAACCTGGCGTGTACCTGGACTCCACAGCCTGGCTCTGAGCACCATGATAAAATAGCCAATTAAAGGAGAGGTGGAGTGAAGAACAAGACATAGAAGGAAGTCGCTGAACCAAAATCAGGTGGGTTGGAGGGCGGGAAGCCAAGCAATGTGATGGGGAAAAATCAAACCTCATATCTTCCAATCTTCCCAACAGAATGTTAATTCTTGGTATATGTTTAATGTCCAAAGTGTATGGACACTAAAGCATATGGCTATTTATTTTATTAGCAACTCAACAGTATCTACACTCCAAGTTCTTGCCAGAGAATACCAACCAATCTTAAACTTCCAATCATCAAGGTCTCATTTAAAAAGTCACGTTGAAGTAAACTGATCTTTGAGACATGGTAGCTACAGTCATTTCACCCACTCCATCTCTGGGCATTCTAACTTCAACTGCCACACCAAGGTGATATCAACAACAGGCTAAGACTTTAATCCCAGTTTCTACTCTTTCATCACCCTACTCTCCACCCCCTACACAAACACCTTCATTTCTCTATGATTAATATTGTTGCTTCCACTTTTATTGAGAGTCAGTATAAAAAATAACCGTATTTTGAATCCCTCTGCAATTTCTACAAAACCATTCTTGGACAAAGAATATATTAGAATGTTCTGACAATCCCCGTTTCAGATTCTAGTTCCAGGGGGTAGAAATATGTCATCCTCCAAAGACCTAGGGTACCCCTTTTATCAAGTAATGAAAAGTACACTCATATGGTTTCTCTTTATCCTTAACAGCCAGGAAGTTTAACATCAAACTTGATGACAAATCATAGTTATTATTATTGGCTTTGGATTCTAGAATATTTATTTTATTTGCCCCCATAAGGTTTTTAATTTTTAATGGCCTCATGGTATTGGAATGTGTGTGTGTGTGTGTGTGTGTGTGTGTGTGTTTGCAGAACTCCTTTTTGGAATTACACAAGCATAAATCTTTATTCTTCTTTTTTTTTTTTTTTGGTAAGCAGAAGAATCAATCACACATGTTTCTTTCAGCCTTTAGTTAAAAGTAAAGCAGCAGATAAGGCCTCAAGAAATCTTGCTATTTGATTTACTTCTAAACATTTACAACATAACATGTAGAGCCTCTTCTTGACTGAGGTTTCAGGTATTTTTTGCATCACAGTGAATGAGTGGGTTTCATGCCTGACCTTTCTGCCTTTCTCTGATAAAGTGGCCCAGGTAAATGATGGTCAAAATTTCAGGACTTCTCTCAGAGTCTGATATGTTTCTCTTTAGTTTCCTCATTAAAAATGGTATTTGCTCATATTGGTGGATTTGTTAAAGTCAGGGAGTCCCTAATTTCCTTAAATACAAATCTAAAGCTCTGGTGAGTTATAATAAACCTGCCACAAGGCATTTCTCTCTTCCAGGGACCCCCGCCCTCCAATCACAAGGCCATCCCCGGAGGAAAGCTTTATTTATTCCATTTCCAAAAGCACACTTTTACCGCCTTTCTACTTCCCACTGCTTGATCACAGAAGCAAGTCACAGAACAAACCACAAAACCACACCAAAAGAGGAGATCTATAAATCCACCAGACCCTTCTTCCCTAGCAAGGTGCTCACAGCACACAGGTACTCACCGTTAAGATGATGGAACGCAATTGCTTCTGAGCCAAAATATTCGCCATCTCCTGTGGAAGAAAACACGCAGATAGAAAAGCATCAGTTAGAAAGAAACATTTCCACGTGGCCCCAGATGACTTTATTCTGGGGTGTGCTTCAAAACTGGATATCAGCAGTATCTCTTACCAAAGAAAGGGCTCAAATGGACAGTATTACTCAACTGACTTTGTAAATGTTGTTTAGATAATACAGCAATGTCCAAAAACAAAGGAAAGAAATTTGGCACCGATGACTTCTTTCTTTTTCTTTTTGTTTCTTTTTTAGAATTTCTTCCTTCCAGGAAAAGGTGAGTACTAAATCAAAATCAAACACTCCAAATGAGAGCAGTGGCTCTCCACTGAAATGGCTCATCAGCTTTTATTAGAATATATATGTGCAGAGAGTTGTTACTACAAGGCAACATATGCCCGCACCTAAGAGATTTCAATACTAGAGAGCCATCACTTTAAAGATCTAAGACTTCTAAAAGCCATTTCATCTGCATCTGTGCAAAACCAAACATTGAGTAGTATATATCCCAAGGTTTAATAGTCTATGTAAATGAACTGAGTGAAGTTTTAGCAAAGGACAGACATCTGGGCAGAGCTATGCTCTAGGTCCACACCCAGTCTCCCTGAGCCTCAGTTCTGCAGACTGTGCATTGGTCTACCTGACTGGCATAGAGTTTCTGCAGGTGATTTTATTAAATGACATGATTTACAGATGCTCTTTCTAAACATTGTCAAATAGATACTAAGGGAAAATTAAACAGTTGAATGCAATTGGGGTACAAACATCCAAAAGGAAAAATACTGCTCATATTCAGGAAGTCACTGGGATGTTTATTGATGAAGGGGGTAATTTGAGGGTCACCACTCTTACTGAGTAGAGAAGAAGCTAAGTTATAATTTAAAAACACAACCGTGAATTTGATCAAGGTCAAAATAAACTTGTAGAAAGCAAGGCGAACTCAGAACACAGGGAGAAAGTACAAGGGGGTGCACAGGCAGGGCTGGACAGGAGCAGAATGAGGGTGCAGGGCCTGCTGAGTGCCGACGAAGGGAACGTGGGGACTTACAGTCAGAGGACACTCAAGGATGTCAACACTGCTGTCTACACCAACCTAACGGCCATCGCCACCACAGAAGGAAAGCAGGTAGGAGAGAGAGGGATGGAAATTAGGAGCACTCTGTTAGACATCACAGCTTAATGTTAACGTCCCCGCTCATCCACAGCATCAAAGAGACACACGTACAAATACTCTACAGTGATCTAAAAAGGCCAGAGGTGGCATCAGTCAAAATCCAATGCTGAATCCTCTTCCAACCTCTTAAAAACAAGAAGGCAAGGACAAGAACACCTTCAGAAATAAGTTAAACGGTGATCCAGAAGGAACTGCCCTTCCACAGGGTGAAGAAAGCATGCCTTCTTCATGATCAAAACAGAAAGAGTCCATCTTTTTTTTTTCTCTTGGACCAGACCAGATGAATAACAAAGGCCCAACATTCCTTTCCTTCCTTTTCTTTTATATAAATAAAAGTATTGCTTTATTGGCACACACACACAAATCCTCTGTGCCTATGTTAGCCTGAGGTAGATGTGCTTAGTCAATTAGTTGTGTTTGGCTCTTTGTGATCCCATGGATTATAGCCCTCCAGGCTCCTTTGTCCATGGGATTCTCCAGGCAAGAATACTGGAGTGGGTTGCCATTTCCTCCTCCAGGGGATCTTCCCAATCGAGAGATCAAATCCATGTCTCCTGTATCTAGTGTATTGCAGGGAGATTCTTTACTGCTGAGCCATCAGGAAGTCCATATTAGTCTATCAACTTATAAAGTTTTAAAATAAGTTAGAAGGAATGATATACTTCCAACATCTACTAGAGCAGTTATTATAGTGATCTGTTTATGATATTTATCTTCTGCAGAAGAGTATGGTCCTCTCAAGGGCACACAGACTGTCCTTTTTATTTTTGTATTCCCAGCCCACAGCACAATGACTGACACAGAGTAGGCAATGAATGTTTGACAAAACAGTCTGCTACCCTCTTAAAGGAACTGGAGCGTGATCAGAGAGAAAACGGAAAAATCCTTGTCCGTATCATGGATTTTATTTCGGCCAATATTAAAGAATGATTTGAGAGAACTTGAGAATCTATGGAGAATATTTTATATCATTAGGATGATATAAAAGTATATGATTTTGGTTTAGTCACTAAGCTGTGTCTGACTCTTGCGACCTCATGGACTGTAGCCTGCCAGGCTCCTCTGTTCATGGAATTGTCCAGGCAAGAATACTAGAGTGAGCTTCCACTTCCTTCTCCAGGATAAAAATATATATCCTGGATATAGACAAATATAAATATGGATATGAATACAAGCATACCTCAGAGATATTGCAAGTTCAGTTACAGACTGCTATAATATAGCAAATACCTTGATTAATATTAGCTCACACTAATATTTTAGCTTCCAAGTGCACACAAAAGTTATGTTTACACTATACTGAGGTCTATTAAGTATGCAATACATTATATCTAAGAAAACAAAGTACATAAAACATTTTTTTACCCTCCTAAAGGAACTAGTGTTTGATCAGAGAGAAAATGGAAAAATCCTCATCCACATCATGGATTTTTTGTCCAATATTAAGGAATGGTTTGAGTGAACCATTAAGAATACTTTATTGCTGGTGGTTGCAGTGATAAAGAATCCACCTGCAATGTGGGGGACCTAGGCTCGACCCCTGGGTAGGGAAGATCCCTTGGAGGAAGACAAGGTAACTCACTCCACCCCGCCTGCCTGGAGGATTCCCATGAACAGAAGAGTCTGGTGGGCTACAGTCCATGGGGTTGCAAAGAGTCGGACATGACCGAGCTACTAAGCACAGGACAGACTGCTAAAAGATCGTAACATCATCTAAGTCTTCATTGACTCATTATCTTGTTTGCTGATGGAGAGCTTGAAAATTTGCAGGAATTACCAAAGACACCACGTGAATAAATGCTGTTGGATAATGGTGCCAGTAAACTTGGTTGGTGCAGGGTTGTCACAGACATTCAATTTATATATATATATATTAGCATCTGTGAGGCACAATAAAGCAAAATGCAGGAAAACGAGGTCTGCCTGTACAGATATGACATGGAAAGATGTCCACAAAGTCAGGTTTAGTTCTAAAAGCATTTTTAAGAATAAACAGTACACGCAGTATGATTGCATCTAGTGACAAATGATGTCTGAGGGGAAGTCTTTGCACAAAACAGGCAGGAAGCAGGGCCGTGACAGCCCCACAGGGGTGAGCAGTGGCAGTGTTTCCCTCTCTGGGGATGCAATTATAGGTGTTTTTAAAACATATTCCTTTGCAATCTGTATTTTCTGATTTTTCTACCAAATCTTTAAGCTAAAGGGCTTGTTTTTTTTTTTTTAAATAATGCTTATCAAAACATAAGTGTTTGTAGAGAAATTTGGAAGCGATTTGACAAACTTCATCATGGAAATAATAAAATGAACAATGGCAACTAGTTGTAAAAAAAAGGATCCATTTGCCCACCTAACAACAATCCCCTCTCCCATAAAACAGCACCCTTTCCCTTCATCTGGGCAGGAAAAGGGAGCTTTTCCAATATCTGCGAGGCAGGCATGACCCAACCCCTCACCTCACAGGGAGGGTGACAGGGTACCATCACACAGAAGGCAGTTATACCCCTGCCCTGAGCTCAGTGCTCCCTCAGGCAGCTCAACTCCATGAATGCAAAACAAAAGCATCGCTCAGGTTTGCCTGCCAAGTAAAAAGATTTGGCTTTGGTGGTATCCTTCTTCAGTAAAAGTAGAAAGAAGATATAGGTATTCAAAATCCTTCCAAATTCATTAACATTTTGAAAAAAAAAAAAACACCCAAATAATGGAGTCCTACCAATGTGTCTGACCCCGAGTTGGAAAGAGATGTTGAAATAAATAAAAACTTTTGACTGAAGTGGAATTTATCCAATGTCTAAAAGCTTTAAAAAAACAAACAAAAAGGGACATTCCTGTAAATCCAATAAATAAGTGTTAAGGTTATGTTTTAATCTAACTGGAGTAAGAAAATGGGCTTGATGTCTCCCAAGTATCAGGAAGTTCTTTACCAGACAAATACAAGACCATTCTGCAGGAGACACTTCCTTGACCAGTATTCAGTGGGATGCTTTGCAGATAAGAGCAAGAGTAAGGCTGGGATTCTAACATGGACTCTTAATCAGCTCAGCAACCAGTCAAGTTCCTGACCTCTTTGACTCTCAATTTCCTCATTTATAAAATAGAAATAATAAGATTTTCTATAGATGTGAAGATTAAATGAAATGACATAAAACGTTTGCAAGGCAGACTCTCAAATATTATCAGTGACAGGCTTTGGCAAGTTTTCCTATTTGCCAAAAATTTCAGAACTTTCAATGTTTAAAAACATAAATGAATCAATAACAAATATATAATATACAGCAAGATATTACCAATTAGCTTGAGCTTTTGCTTTAGCAGATTCCACTGATATTCAAAAAATAATGACAAATAAGCTTTTCTTCATTATGAACTTGAAGTAATTTTTAGGGCCAACTCTCTCTTAGTTCACTAGAAAGTATTTTAAAAATTAAAAATCAAAATACTCCTTTTCTTGACAAATAATAGTCACTGATTCATCCTAAATTCAACATAGTCTATAAAGTCCAAGTTAATTTTCTATTGACAAGTATTGCCATTTTTATTTCAAAGACTAAAATCTGAATTTTCTGCTGGTTGATAAATACTTTTTCTCAGTTGAATTGTTTACTTAAGTGATTTAATGTTATTAGACTACCTTTTGTGATTTAGTATTAATATAGTAATGTATGTACACACTGTGCTATGTCAGTTTCATATAGCCTAATTTTTCAAAAATAGAAAAGATTTGATTAGCAGAATTCAAGCCTAATGTTAATGGCATTTCTAGTATAATGGTACCCCATTATATTTTCATTGTTATCATTGCCCTGGAGTCAGCATAGATTGGCATCTAATTCCCTATTTCTTCATGGTCATTCAATTCCAATTAATCAGATTAACAGTAATTTTAGTGTAACAGAACGATGCAAGGGGTATGCATCTTACTTATGCAGAGGTCTGAGTGAAATCGTAACACTTGGGGTGAGTGTGAGCTTTCCTTTCCTCTAATCTAACCACAGAGGGAAAGACAGTTTCAAGAGTCTAGGTCAGTTTAGTCAGAGTCTTAGTTCTGGCCTGGCTCTTGACCCCACTCTACAAGCAGCTATCATTGGTCTGGCTAGGCATCCCTGGTCTGGCTAGCAGAAGAATTGAGCTTCTCTGTGATGCCCATGTCAGGCTTGTGAACATATGCAGGCAACTTACTGGCCTGATGGGAATTATCATGCTCCCAGTATTTAGATATAAATATAAAAGGAGCAGCCCTACCCATGATCCCACTTAAGATCTGCAAAGCTGCCCTGAAATATCCAGCCTGGAAAATAAGCTTGGGGAGGGCAGGCACCTCCTGGCTTCAGCCAATACCAAACCAAAAGCACAGGAAATTAGAAAGCCACTCTGCTTATCGTGCAAATGTAACTCCTAGGAATGAGCAAACAAACCTAAATGGAAAACAAACCAGAAACGCTCATATTTAGCCACTGAGGTTTAAAATCCCTGGCAACGAAAAAGACAAAGTAAAAAAAAAAAAAAAAAAGTAAAATTCTTGCCACAGTATTCAGTAGCATGCTAACCTTCTAAATTCTTCTAAAACAATTTATTAGTAACTGTCATAAGCTCCCCTGTATACTTTCTAAACGCTGGAAGATCTCATATTTTCATCTAGTTTCTAAAGGGAGTCAATTGTGACCAAGGTAACAAGTATGTTATGTTGCCGGGGGGAAAAAAGAAAGGATTCTAAGATGTGAGCCAAATTCTAAGACATGCAAAAGCGCCACTTCTTCCACAGCCACTTTATAATAGTCCTTTCCCTCGCTGAAGAAGAACCAAAGACTGACAAAGGGCAGTATTGAAGGGTACTTTCCAAGCAGGTACTTTGAAGGGGTTCCCTCCTTCTGATGACACCGAGGAGAGGAAATGAAATGCTCACTCCTCCTGGGCACATCCACACACGGAGAGCAGAAATATCACTAAGCAAAGAGCCTCTTACAGACGAAAGGTTCTCTCAACTGCGGCAGCAATTTACACATTCCCTTTCCCATCTTCCCACCTGGCATCTCCCCCAGCAAAGTGTGACAGTTCTCAGAGTCTAGCTTTCCTCATCAGGAAAATGGGGACAATCCCTCCCTGGCTCCAGTGAGTATCCAGTGAAGTAACGGAAGACCACCAGGGCTTCTAACTCTGCATCCGCCACAAAAGCAGTTTCCTCTTTCTTTCAGCTCTTTGTTTGGGGCTTCTATACTGGGTTTTACATGATGAAAGGGCTTTACCTCTGAAATACTTCATCTCCAACTAGCTCCCACTGGATCTGTGAATGATCCCAGTCTGGCCAGGCAAACCGCCAAGAAGCAGAGAACCCCAGAGGAGTTCCTGGGATTGGAAGGGGAGGGCTCTCCCTGCACCAAAGCTTGTCAGCCCTGGGCACAGGCTTTAAGGCAGAAGAAATGCAACTTACCTGCCTCCTCTCATCAGGGGCCTTCAGGAAAAGTGCATTAATCACTGCAATGGTATAGGTCTGGATTTCTTGATCTGTCCTGTAAAGACACAGAACAACATCAAAGTCAGAAAAGACCACCCCTCAGTGAGACCATGATAAGGGTCATGATTATTTCCCCAAAAAAGGTGAGAGAGAAAGGCAGGACCCAGAGAACGCAGTCAGCACTGTGTATTTCAACCATGAAAAGCTGGAAACATGTGAGGAGACAATTACTATTGCTAGCAGGACAAAACATACTCACCCAGAGATATAGGTGGCCAGCTGGCTCTCTTCCCCTCTCCTCTATTAGAGTTAAAAATATGGACCACTGTGTGTGTGTGCGTGTATGTGTGTAATTTTCTGTCTGATGCAGGAAGTACATCTGGGAATAGTCCTGGGTGTCCCCACATTCCTGGGCTTATTATAGAGGAAACTGCCTTGTCTCCATGGCAATATTACGTATTCTAAAAATCTATTTTCAACTAGAAACTCTAAAGAACAAGAAGGATAGGTTTCTATGTTTACAAATTTGCTTTTCACAGGAATGAAATCAGAAATTCCAAATGAAGCCAAGATCTACAGTTAGGTGCATGGTAAATAGTAAATATTAAGCACAGCACAGCACAAATAGTAAATAAGAAGGACCGAGGGCATAAACAAAGAGCAGAGGCCAGTGAGCTACATTTAGAGATAATTTAGGAAGAGGCAGAGCTTATTACACAGCCTCAGGAAGGATGAGATTTTAAGCCCAGTGCCCCACTGGCTGGCTGTGTGGCCTTGAAGTTCACAGGGTGTCCCTACACAGCTTCCTCATCTGGAACACTGGGTAAAAACACACTCATTTCAAGGAGCTGCTTTTAGGATAAAATGAGGTAATGCACATAAAACCTTTAGTACAGCACTTGGCAAATAAGAGACTCTCCTCTTGGCAAAGTGCACTGTAAATGCACAATGATGCCCTTGAGATGCAGAAGAAAGATACAGACTTTTAAGTTGATACAGGTCGCATTCAGGGACACATGAAATTGGTACCATTTCCAGAGTGATTTCACACAAAATCATTTTAGAGCATGGGCTAGTTTTCCCTGAGGCCACAGTCTATAGCTTGTGTGACTTACAATTTTACACTCTAGTCACCATCTCCTACCGCCAAATGAAGGAAACATCTAATGCACTTTGGTAGTTTAATATAAAGTTTAATTATAAACACATAGTCAACATTTTTGGTATATTGAGAACGACTGAATACTCTCTTGAATTCCCATTCTACACCCCCAACCCAAACAGGCCAATCAGGTTTCCTCTTGAAAATCTGCCAGTGTGACCTGAGAGACCAGGGGCAGCACTTACTGGGAGCCAAGTCACATTACTGCCAGCCAATATGCCAGAGAAAAGGCCTGTTGTGAGAACTCCAAGGAAGCCATAGTTTCTGTCCTTCCCAAGGCTTAGCTACTCAAGTCATTCCTCGGGTCTATAAAACACCCCAGTATCCTTTCAATAAACTCCCTGTCCTAGCTCAGGATGCTTCTTGCCACCTGCGATCCAAAATACTTTCATTGATCAAGTGGCATCCTGCAAGCATTCCTTCTCAGGCTCGCATCATCAGAGGCAACCTTACTAGTTATCTAAGGGTGGGGAGGAGAGATTCCCCCAAAACCCAAGGCCGCTAGGGCAGCTATTTCATAGCTCAGGCATCTTAAAATTTTGTATTTTATAAAATACACAAGAAAAAGGTTATTGTAATCACCTGGAGACAAATAAAGAAGTCTGGCTTTAAAAACTCCTAATTAACTATGAAAATTCTCATATTGCAGAAAATACTGTATGATTAAGGATAAAGACCCTATTGAGAACGTAAGAGAACAAATTGCTTTATTGTATCTTTTTAAAAGCAAAGCTCTACACTATCTAGCAACATTTATCAGAACTGAGTCCCTATCAAGACACTAGGGACACACTAGTCTCAAGAACAGGCAAGGGGCGCACCCAGGGCTAGTCACTGTGCCATGTCAGTGTGATGGAGGACAAACGTGATGCATGGTTTCATTATATACCAGATCAAGATTCTTTTTCTGTATATATTTAATCAAACCAATACCAAACCATCATGGGAGCTGTCTGCCTGAAGGACGTTCCCTCCCGCTGTGGCGGCGTCGATCTCGCTCACCCTTGGAGATGCGGAATGAGTTGGCCGATGGTGATCTCCTGTGCCACCTTCTGGTAGAGATCGTGGCTGTTGAGCACCATGGACTCCAGAATGGCCAAGGACCGCTGCAGGATGGAGACATCTATGGCCGACTTGTTGACAAAACTTGCTATCTGAAAACCCAAAAGGGACACAATTGATTACTCACGGTAAGCAGAGCAGAGAAGGGAGCAAATGAAGTCAATCGGGAGCTCATTTAAGAAACACCAGACATTCAGTATGAAAAGTACCTGGAATTATAGCAGGATAGCCAGAAACGTACAGTGTCAATAATGACTGTTCACCACCTTATTACAAACCGCTATTTATGGCCTATTTCTCTAATTTGGTAATAAGCAATTTTAAAAAGGAGATGGTTTCAAAGAATTATTATGTCTGGTGTTTTTGGAATGGTTCTTCTGAGTTTCAGCTTTCAGGGGCAGATAATTTCAACACATATATTGTAAGAATTCTTGTGTTTCTTTGAGACAGCAATTTCAACATATACTAGTAGCCACTGCCTCCCATTTCCAGGCTACTCCTTCACCCACACAACCCATGGTTTTTATGTTCTTACTATGCTTCTGTTACATTCTTAAGGGACTCACACAAATCACACTTGTCAACACAGTTCAACTGGCAACTTTTCAGTCACTGGCTAATCTCCTTTTTATTCCTTAGTGAAGCAGTCTTTTCCCCATTCTTCCCATTTCTTATGGTTAAAATAAATACTTCTAATCACTCTCAAATTTAGCAAACAGGAAATCAATTAAATTAGAAGTGCTAAAAGTTAAAATAGTCATTTAAGCTCTATTACTAATGCCTCAAACATAATAAATCAGAATGTAAGAGGGAAGTAAAATAAGGGTTAGAATAATGGATCACAGAAACCCAAACACATGGGTACCATAAAGGTTTTATTTTAGAGGCCTCATTAAATGTTATTACTGTTTGCTGACAACTCACATTAAAATGCTGTTATTATATCATCATCATGACTGCTTTCTTAAAAGCTATTTGGTTCCATGACAAATTGACACTTATAGCTTCCCCTTATCAACACGAATATTTCCCTTTTTGCTATTGCATTGACCCCTTCTCCTCATTCCCTCTCCATCTTTGCACAAGATAAAATTCAAAGGCACCATGGCAACTTACAGTTACTAGTTCAACCATTTATAGTCCAATGACTGCCCAGTGAAAGCAGAGGGCACAGTGAAAAACAGAGGTGGGCAAGTACAGTTATCAATATGCTCTCTGCCTCCAGATACACCTGGATTTTGGGGGTAGAAAATATACGACATAAAGAAGTAAAGTAACATTATACTAGTATATTCCAAAAGGGTGCTATTTTATAATACAGACTATAGGAAGAGTATGAGATTTTTAAGATTCTCAAAAGACTGCTTTAGCTCCTTTCACAGCTAATAAACTTCTTCAATGTGTTTACTGTCCCTGGCAAGCCCATGCCTTAATCCTCACTGTCTGGGTCTATTCCTCTATCAGATCTACCACGATGAGGCCACTTTTCTTTCTTTAAGTCCATCTTTCTCCCACAGAAATCCAATGACCCTCATACTGTGCTTAGGGGTAATGCCTAACTTAGACCTATTCTAAATCCAATATTAATTCCTTGACTTCCTCATCAACGCCACACCAAAAACTTTTCATGATCCCAGTACAATTCTTGACACTTACTGGAAAAGAGAAGAACTCACAAAGAAATATGTTGACAATACCACTGATTTCTCTGCACAGATTCTATTTTCCTTCCATGCTCCTATTCTTATTTCCATTTAGTAAGTTTGGATGTACCTTTAAGACTCTGTGGAGAATCTTCTAGCTGAAAGTTTATGATCAAACCCCCTCCTCCGCCCTCTCGCCTTCATCCCCTCTTTTCATTCATTCAGGTAATAGGTGTTGACCATGTACTACAAAACAGGCTTACACTGACCTAGGATCTGGAAATCAAGAGATGAGCAAACCCACATGATTTTTAACTTCAAGGACCTTATAATCTAGCACAGATGGACACACAACAGTCTTGTACTATAAAGTATGTTACAAGCTTATTCTTGGGTCTCCTGTATTGCAGGCAGGCTCTTTACTATCTAAGCCACCAAGGAAGCTCTGTGCAATGCCTACCCTCTCATATACATGCAGCTGTATATGCACACTGGCACACTGTCCAGCTCTTTCCTGGGTTACGGTGAGAGCAGCTTCTTCAATTTCCTCTGTATTCAGGATTTCCCTCTGATACAGATTTACCCTCTACTTCTATAAATATGCCTTGACAGTATTTCCTTTCTTGAAATACTCAATTAAAATGCTCAATGTTTTCCTGATACAAAGCACAGTTTCTTACAATGGCTTTAAAGTTCTCTACAAATTGTTAATTCTCACGTGCTCCCAACAGGCTTACACAGGGGTGGTAAAAAAGGTAATGGCCTATGCTTTAATTCAGACATTGTATCCCATATACATATTCCATTTGCCATTTTTATATATTTATCATAAAAATTACCCCTTACCTTCATCAAAGTATTGTTTAAAATTAATCTTTTCCATTATTTCAGCTCTTCCTTAACATACAGAGACCGTCATTTCAGCAACCCTAAAGTAGCTTACAAAACTTTGCGTAACACACTACGCTGAATACTGCCTGGCAGAAAGCATGCATATGACTCTTTAGAGTCTAATGTACTATTCTGTAGTAGATACTAGTCATCTTTTGAAACTAACTTCTATCTTTTGCCTTATTTATCAGTAATTTTAACTTGACATTTAAACGAACCAATACTTTGATCTAATGAATACTGATAAACAAGGTATCAGGGCTGACTGGGCAAACATGATGACTGTCCTCATTGGTGAATGGACAACTTCGTGAAAGTTTAAATGTTACTTTCTATGTCTAGTTTAAAAACCACAGGTCACAGTATAGCTATAGAAGGTTAAAAATCATCTTGTTAAATTTTAATTTCCCTTGTCTTCCTCAAAATCAATTGTGACTTCCTTTGCCTTTAAATTTTTTCCAGCTCCATTTCTGTACTTTGGCCAACATGGGTGAGCCAGCCTAAACCTGTCAAAGTACAGCTTCTTGAAAGTAGGTCTGTATCAGAGAGAAAAAGAAGGAGGAGGAGCTAACAATAATTATATCTATTACTTCCACATTCTTTGATTCATTTAAAAATGCTACCTAGAACTTTGGGAAGGTTATACACACAACGCCGTACTTAAAATGGATAACCGACAAAACCTACTGTGCAGCACGTGGAAGTGCTCAATGGTATGTGCCAGCCTGGATGGGAGGGGTGTTTGGGGAAGAATGGATACATGTATATGCATGGCAGGGTCCCTTCACTGTATACCTGAAACTATCACAACAGTGTTAATTGGCTATGCCCCAATAAAAAATGTTTTCAGCGTTAAAAAAAAAAAATTAAAAGAAAAATAAATAAATAAAAGTGCTACTTAGATAAAACATAGGAATATTTGGGTGACTTTTAAGAAGTTAAGGGGTATCACAGGGTATGAATCAATAATACAACTTTTTAAAATCACAGAAACACTTTGAATTACTTAGAAAGAGACCTTAAAATTATCCTCTGTTGTCAAAACTGCAAGGATACGTGGAGAACATGGAGCCCCTCTCCCATACTTTAAGTTATTCAGGCAGTGGTCCATAAATCTCTCAAGCTTTTAAGAGGCAAAAATGACTGGGTCTCTAAACTGAAATTGGCTGGATGTTTATTTAGGCACTGAATATACTGCAGAGTGAACCAGGCCCTCCTGCAGAGCTAAGGTTTCAAGAGCATTTGTATAAAACTTTCCTTCCAAGAAAAGGCTCTGATGTTATACTTGGCTAGGGTAAAACCAACTCGTAACACAGAAAGTTCTAGGTTGTTTTTCTTTTATTTCATTTCTTTCTTCTCCATGCCTTCTGACCCTCTCTCTAAGTCACCAACTCTTTAAAAAGCAGCAACATTAAAGATTGGCATCAAGGGATGCCAAGTTTCAAAGTGTTCATGAAATGATATAACTTATTACAGAAAAACTTTGTAAACTAGACTCGAGATCCACACATAACAAAATAGATAGCAGAGAAGGATATCAGGGCTGGCAGGGAAAAAATATTTCTCCAAAGTCGTATGAATTTGGCATTAATAGGAAGCCAAGTCTGGAGCACAGAGATAAGCATCTTTTGTCAGCACATTGCCTAGCTGATTTTTGTCTAGATAAAGCTCCATTTAAAAGACAGTTGCCTGTATACAATTCCTGGGTTGTCAAAGTGCTGAATTTGATCCAGCTAATGAATAAAAAGATAACCTTACAAAAACTTTCAATTATAAACTCATTTTCTGATGACCACTTTTTAAAATTCACATAAGGAGTGGAGCTCAAAGTAGCAATGCAAAGGAAATAGAATGGCTAGGAATGAGGATGGAATACATTATAAACATGTTGTCTTCTGAAAAATACTCAGTCTTTAATTTAAACTGCCAAGACTTGCTAGTCTTTGCTTCCTTGAATCTAATATGATTTTTTGGTTAATTTCAGTGAGCAAAAACCATTTTCATAAGCAGTTAGAAAATTAGATTATTGTCATTCTCTCTAACCACATCACCCATTTAAAGAAAGCTACCTTTGTAATTCCTTTCCATTCATGGCTGAAATTTTACTTGAAATATATTTTAAATATGGTGGCACTGTATTCTTTTTTTTTTTCCTTCAAGTTTTAGAGTTTAGAAAAATACTTCCAAAGCAAATTTCATTTATTCATTTTCACAGAAATGTATTAACGTCTGACTCTATGCCACGCCCTGAGGAGAGAAGCCAGAAGAAAGCCATGGTTCCATCCTGGCTTTCTTGGACTCATGGTCTTGGGAGAGCCAATCAAAAGAACAAAAAATTCACAGGAGAGTGGTAAGTGATGGAACAGGGGCATGTACAAGATTCAAGGAGAATGGAGAGCGGAAGAAATCAGTTAACGCTGCCCCAGTGAGGTCAGGGAGGGCTGAACAAAAGGCAATGCTGTTTCAACAAGTCTGTCCTCTGTCCTTCAGAATCTCTTCTTTCCAACATCTAAAGTGCAGGTGCATGCTGATGCGGGAGGGAGCCCTGAAATGGGGGACCAACGACACCCACTCTCCATACATAACCTCACTCTACCTCCCCAAGCCTCTGTGTCCTCCCCTCCTGACCAGGAACACACACCTACTGCTCTCTTCTGCAAAGGATTGCTACAGGAATCAAGAGATAATGTTGCTGAAAGCACAACCTAATTTCAAGGAATTCACGTTGAGAACAGCATTGTTTTTATAGCAAAAGAGGCTCTAATATCAGAAAAGCAAAGCAATTTGAAAGTAGAAAAGAAAAGCCCACCATAAATTCAGAATGAATTTAAAAATTTTAAGTATAAAAAATGTCCGCAAAACCCAGTATGTTCAAATTTAAAGTTGCCTCCCTAGAACTTTTCTTTTAATTGGAAATATAGTTGAGTTACAGTGTTGTGTTAGTTTTAATACAGCAAAGTCATTCAGGTTTATATGTACATGTATTTACATGCATGTGTGGGTGCTCAATCTCTCAATCGAGTCTAACTGCGATCCCATTGACTATAGACCTCCAGACTTCTCTGTCTGTGGGTTTCTCCAGGCAAGAATACTGGAGGAGGTTGTCATTTCCTTCTCCAGGGGCTCTTCCTGACAGAGGGATTGAACTCTCATCTCCTGCACTGGCAGGAGAATTCTTCACCATTGCCCCACCTGGGAGGTCCGTGTATATATATACAGACATTTTTTTCCCTTTCAGATGCTTTTCCATTAAAGGTTACTAGAAGATATTGAATATAGTTCCTTGCACTATATAGTAAATTCCTATTGTTTTCCTATTTTATATATAGTAGTGTGTATCTGTTAATCCCCTACTCCTACTTTATCCCTCTCCTCTTTCCCCTTTGGTAACCATAAATTTGTTTTCCATCTCTATAAGACTGTTTCTGTTTTGTAAATACATTCATTTGTATTACTTTTTAGATTCTACATGTAATAATATCATATAATATTTGTCTTTTTCTGTCTGACTTCTTCACTTAGTATAATAATCTCTAGGCTCACCCATGTTGCTGCAAATGGTAATATTTCACTCTTTTATGGGTAAGTAATACTCCATTTCTCTAGAACTTTTATCTTGGAAAGACAAAACACAGTAATTTTTTCCTCTGCATTTAAAACCTAATGCTTATATTAATTACCTGCTACCACCAAAGGAGAGTACTTCCTAACACATCTGGATTACCTTGGCTTTCTCTTCTACACTCATTTTTCTCTCTCTCTCTCTCCTTTTCTTTTTTTCTAAGCAATTCATGCCACTGACAAATACAGGCAAAAAGAGGCTTCATCCTTCTTTGTGCGTTTTCTTAAAAGTGAAAAAAGTGAAGTCCCTCAGTTGTGTACAACTCTTTGCGACCCCATGGACACCAGGCTCCTCTGTCCATGAGATTTTCTAGGCAAGAGTACTGGAGTAGGTTGCCATTTCTTTTTCCAGGGAACTTCCCGACCCAGGGATCAAACCCAGGTCTCCCGCATTGTAGACAAATGCTTTACCACCTGAGCCACCAGGGAAGTTCTTACTACTCTTTTTTTTTTTTGGCTTTATGCCCTTATGTAATAAAAAAGGATTCAGAGGTACATCAAGAAGACCTTGGGTTCCCAAACAGTTCTTGCCTGAAATAAATAGACGACAGCATTCAGGTATTCATTCTGTGAGACTTCCATTCCAAACATCCTCATTCGACAGACTAAGGGCTCTCCTATGCTCTTCAGTTTAAGGCAGTAACTCCCTCCAGGTACTGATTAACTTCAAAAGGAAAAGATGTAACTTCAGAGTGGGGAGACCCAGTGGTATCTGCTGGGTCTCAACCACATAATCAAGGTGGCAAAATAACTGGCCAGTATTCTTCAAAACTGTCAGTCATGAAAGACAAGGAAAAACTGAGGAGCGATCATATTGGAAGACACCAAGGAGACATGATAACTAAATGCAGTCTTGAGTCCTTAACCAGAGAAAAATGGTGATATCAATTAATAGTGATAGTCTTGTAGCACTGTTAATTTCCTAGTCTTGATAATACTGTTATTATGCAAAATGTTGTAATTAAGGAAGTTGGTTGAAGGTCATTTGGAACATTTTGTACTTTTTTGGTGCAAATTTTCTATACATTTACCATGATTTCAGAATAAAAGCTCTTAAAAACTCAAGTGACTCAGCCTGGATTTTGTTTTTATTTTCTAGCTTTCACAAAGACTCTCTGAAATTCTTTATTTTAGACCACTCTTCCCAGGAATCTAGACCTATAAGATAAATATATGAATTCCAAATATCTCTTCATTCCCAGTAACAGCAGAAAGAAAGATGCCAATACATTTAGAAACCATTCCACAAATACAAAGAGAGGAAAAATATGTTAACAAATTAATAAGGATGATTCTTGATTTACTACTACGTTTAACAGTTGAAAAGTCAAGGCTACTCATTTTGGTTAGAAGACTGGAAAGAGACTTGTAAATTTGCAGATGTGTTTGTATTACTATTCACCTGCTAGGAATGGTGCAGGGCTCTTCTGCTCTCTCTCCTCACACCAGGTCCACTTTCGCCTGCCCCGTTGCTAGCTTCCTCCTAAGGACAGTGGGAGCCAACTGAACTAGCTGATCCCAGAGATACTTACTACAACAAGATTACGCGTGAGTAGGCTTACTCTGCCTACGAGGCATGGACCCAAGCACCCCTTTTCCTCTTACATTTCTGCTTCAGACCCAGTCATGTAGCAGTCAATATATTTTGCTCTTTCCCTTCTCTGGAACACCTATTTGAGAAGAGAAGGTTTAGGAAAGATACTAGGAACTCTAGTTAGGGCTTAAAAACAATGGAATCCAGAAGAGGGGTTTTAACATGTCACCTTGACTTCCCTCAACTAGGGGTTCTCTTGTACAGCCCTTATGATCCTGCTGGGGAGAAAATGTCATTTTTATATAGAATTTAGGCCCTCAGACCACCATATATATAATACTATCAAAAATCACACTCACCCTTTAACACAAAGAACAGAAGGAAACAACTTTGTGATAAGCTCAAAGCATAGAAAAATATCTGTAAAAAAAAGTAGTGGTTTGAGCTTGGGAAGCACAATCTGAATTACCTTCTTAATGAATGCCACCGAAAACGTATCCCAGGACACTATTCCATGGTCCATCAGTTCCACAAAGGCCGTCAGGGTGAAGGACAGCATGTCTCCAAAGCTGGAAAACACAAGGAGGCGTGAGGGTGATGGGCCCAGGAGTTCAGCACAAGGAGAGATGGGAGTGAGAGAGCTTTAGAAAGATGAATACAAGCAGAACTGTACAAGATCACTGGGATAAGCAGCTGGGCCACAGACAACGTCTTACACATGGGGCTCAGTAGGAAGGAGGCAGGTAGCTTCACAGTGAGAAGCCAGGGCCTCTGGGGGACAGACCTGGATTCACAGTCTCACTCAAGTGAGCTATGTTGCCCCTGAGCGGGTCCCTAAGATTCTCTAAGCCATCATCTTCCCCACTGAAAACTTAAAATCTGTTTCATCACAGGGCTGCTGGTAGAGCACTGAATAAAATGCAGCATATAAGCATTCAGAAAATGATAGCTTAAAAAAGCTCCTCAGCAAACAAATATTAGGAAGAGGGCAACACACTTCTCTTTTATCTCTGGGTATCCAACAGGGAAGGTTATAAATAATTCTATTAAAATATGAGCACTTTGCAAAAGATTCATATGGCCCATATATACCTAGGGGTGTGTGTGTGTGTGTGTGTGTGTGTGTGTGTGTGTGTGTGTGTGTGTGTGTGTGTTTGGTGAGTGCATTTACACACATACACACACTCACAGATACAAACATATATGTAAGTAAGCATATTAATTTCTATGTTACACTGTCCAGCATTTTAACTTTAGTTAACAGGCTTTATAGAATACCTTTCTAGAACATTATAGATAATAATGATTTGCTGGCCATTGACTTGCTGTGATTCAGAAGCTGTAGGAAGTGTCTCATGAATGAGTTAGAAATCTAAACAGATCAGGCAAACTCAGGTAAAAGAATGCCTTCTGTAATAGCTCCACCCACACCCCTTACCAGACAACAATCTGGTTTCTAGTGCTTTCAAAACAACTTTGAGAATCTTTTACAGAAACTCATCTCTACTGTAAATTATCACCATAATAGTATTAACTTAAAACTCTCAAGGTAGGTTTTGTCTCTTCAGGTACATTAAATTACGCCCATCAGAATCTCCATACTGTATACAACCATACTGATTCTTATGCTCAATTTTTTAAAAATAAATTTAGTAGTTCAGATTTTTAATCTGTAGACTCCTATATATCATGATTGCTACTTTACAGAGTTTCATAAAGTGTTTAGATGGAGTCTTCCCATTCATTTTCAATGAACAGAATAGAAAACTGGCTCCTATTGCTTTTAAAACACCTTTGCAGTTCCCCTTCTCCCCAGCCTGGCCTCCATGGAGGACCTTGGAAATCTTGCATCATCTCAGAAGCTGTGATGCTGAAAATAAATCTACAAAAGAGGAAGTGACTCTCAGGCAAGTACTGTGATCCAAATGTACCAGACACCAGAGGGGATGAGATGTGCTAGATGGAAATGGTTCAGTGGGTGGTTTCTGGAGTCAGACAGCAGAGGTGGACAGCTGTAAGTGGACAAGTCACTGACATATTCTGTGCCCCAAGTTTCCTCATTTTTTAAAACAGAGGATGACAATGATGCTGCTAGTGGTGGTGATACTTTGCTCAGAGAATTCCTGGGGAAATAAAAGGAGTTACCACATTTACAGCCCTCTGAGCTGTGTATAACACTTGGAAGGCAGCATATGAATATTAGTTATTATCATTATGCAAAGAGGTATTTTAAAAAGGTACACGAAGCTCATGATTTTCAAATATCTGTCTTCATTGTGACAAGAATTCTCTGTCCTTGGAACCAGAAAAAAAAATGCAAGGAAAGCCAAACGTTTCAAGTCAGACAAAAAAAGCAGCATATATTTTAAAAAGACTTTTCTGAGTCACAGACAAGCAATCCCCATCTTACAGGTTCCCCCTAGGTGGCATCAGAGAATCATGCCCCAAAAAGAAATTCCAAACCAGAAAACTCAAGCTTACTTTAAGAAAACAAAAAAAGTAGATAGTCAGGTGGAAAATGGATTAAAAGGACGAGTAAGAAAGGTTATAGAAAAATTCCAGAATGACTCTTCCTACAACGAGTCATAAGAAAATCTAGATACTAGCTTGCAAAAAGACAATGAAATTTCTTCAGGAAAATAAGAGAGCCAGGAAATAAAATCAATTAGTAAGAGTTATCAACAGATTATTAGATATTAGTATCACTGTGAAAACAGTACATGATTATGTATAGAATTTTTAGTGAACAATATTATGTAATTTATTACTTTGTTGTATTATTAGTGGTAAACAATATTAACTAACTTCCTTTGTGGCTCAGACGGCTTAAAGTATCTGCCTGCAGTTCAATGACTGGGTCAGGAAGAGCCCCTGGAGAAGGACATGGCAACTCACTCCAGTATTCTTGCCCCAAGAATCCCTATGAAGAGAGGAGCCTGGCGGGCTACAGTCCAAGGGGTCACAAAGAGTCGGATGTGACTGAGCAACTAACACACACACACAAACAATATTAACAATTTTTTTACTCAAAAAAAGGAAAAAAAGAAACACTAAGTGATAATGAACCTGGAGTCGGAAATGGCAATACGCTCCAGTATTCTTTCCTGGAAAATTCCATGAACAGTGGAGCCTGGAGGGCTACAGTTCACGGGTTTGCAAACCACGACTAGGCACACACATACATGCACAACTGATAATGAATGGTTTGCATTTCTTTACACCTGGCATGCTGAAAGACCTCAAATGGTAAAAAATGTACATGACATTGGAGGACGGCATTCATAGGTTCCATGGCGTGTAAAAACACTGCCTTGGTATCGTCACTTAAGAGAAATCAATGGAAACAGAAAAAGGAGTAACACATGGCTAGAAACAAACTCTTCTTTATATTCCCTATATCTTGGACTAAAGACAGTATTAGTCTTCATTAACTGCTTTAAAAGCAAAAGATAAATTGTACTTATGCACTCTAATTATCTGAAGACAACATAACTTTGTTCCTCACTCAATGGACTCATAATCCAAATGGCCTCAGTGACATCTTGGGATACTCCCTCTTCCTCAAATGCCCCAGAACTCTGCCTACAGACTCCTCAGACAGGCTCCCAGAACCTGGGGCAAAAGATGCACAAAAAGAGAAACAGTATTGTTTGGTTTCCAAATCTCCAAGCTGCTTTGGGGAACTAGTGTTTAAATCTCCATGGTTGGAACTGGAGCACTGTTTCTGAGACCGCAGCTAGGGCTTTCTGTGCTTGGCAATCACCAGTTAGTATCAATGGTTGAGAAGTGAGAGAAGTTTCTTTACATCACACACCAAGGTGTCCAGAGCAAGGATCACTCTCTTGGTCCAAAAAAGTTTTATATAGATGTTATATTATGTGTGCTCAATCACTCAGGAGTGTCCTACTCTTTGTGACCTTGCCAGGCTCCTCCGTCTGTGGGATTATCCAGGCAAGAATACTGGAGTGGGTTGCTATTTCCTCAATGTATACTTATATACTTATTATCTAATAACACTTTCTATACTTGTGAAAGTGTTAGTCACTCAGTCGTGTCTGACTCTTTGCGATCCCATGAGCTATAGCCTGCTAGGCTTTTCGGTCCATGGACTTCTCCAGGCAAGAATATTGGAGTGGCATGCTGTTCCCTTCTTGAGGGGATCTTCCTGACCCAGAGATCGAACCCATGTCTCTTATATCTCCTGCCCTGGCAGGAGGATTCTTTACTATCTGAGCCACATATATAATTATAAGGGGGCTTTCCCAGTGGCTCAGCTGTAAAAAATCCACTTATAATACAGGAGAGGCAGGAGATGTGTATTCGATCCCTGAGTCAGGATGATCTCCTGGAGGAGGAATTGCAACCCACTCCAGTATTCTTGCTTTGAAAATTCCACAGACAGAGGAGCCTGGTGGGTTAGTGTCCATAGGGTTGCGAAGAGTTGAACACGACCAAACGACTGAGCACACACACACGTAATTATAAACTCTACGGATTAATGTTACTAGACATACATAGGCTATATAATCCTATGTATGTATATGTATCTTATATAATATATAAAATGTTATTAGATATATTTATATGTACACATTATATATGATACAATATATTGTATATATAATGTATATCTTATATACTGTGTACATATAATACATATCTAATAGCATATTTTATCTATTATATGATACATACATATATAATTATATAGAATATGTATATAATATATTGTATTATATATACTATATATGACATATATAATTCATTATAACTGGTTGCTAGATGGCATACTACCTTTCCATGGAAGACGTTTTTCAAACTTCAACTTTAAATCCTCAGTTGCAAGGAAAGGATGGCAGTGCTAAAATGTTATTACCTTCCATATCAAGGGACTCATTCACCTCATCTCAACTGAGGCAGCTACAAAAGCTCTTATTGAACCCTGACACAGATGTTTATTTCCACTGCTAGAGGAGTGATTCAGGTTCCAAAGAGGAAAGGCAAGAGACAAGATCCTGTCTCTGAAATCAGTGCTGGGTGCAGAAGATCAAGGCTAAAAGGATTACCGATATAAAGCAACCACATGGCACATGTGGGGAGCATTTTTATTTGTTTAGTTTATTTGTCTTTTTTATAAAGTGCTAAGCTAGAGATTTTGCAGTACTGGCTGCCACAGATTAAGCTGACTACAAACTTTACATGCTGGTCGAGAGCCATGTCACAGCCAACACACCATGTGTGCTGGAATGATTCAAATAAATGTTTCTCATCAATTCAGTAGAGACCATCTTCTTTCCAAGAAAATTCAGCCAATCTCAAAGCATTTAAATTTTATGCTGTTAGTTTTATCAAATAGTGCTTCCAAATGTTTTCACTGGGTGCCATGCCCAAGAGAGAAGCAGAGAAAAGATGAAAATAAAGACCACTTTTAAAGTTATTAATAAATAATATTGAATATATCCCTAATTGCCAAAGTTAATAACTTTGTTCTACCTTGCCTGTTAAGTTTTTCCAAGTATTTTATTTTTGTGGTAAAACTTATAGACACAGAAATGCATGGATTTCTAAACTGCCCCATTGGACATTGAGAATGTCCTTGAGAATCATAGCATGATATATCAACATACATTCTTTCAGCTCCTTTGTTGAAAATTTAGCTGTGGATCAATGTTAGACTCTTTATTCTATTCTATGGATCTGTCTATCCTTTTATATCAATATCATAGTATGTTAATTACTGACTTTGTAGGAAGTCTTAAAGTCAGTTAATGAAATCTTCCAACTTTATAGATTTTTATGGGTTTTTCAAGATTGTTTTGGCTCTTCTAGGTCCAATGCATTTCCTTTAAGTTTTTAGGGTTGGCTTGTAATTTCTTTTTTAAAAACTGTATTGCATTAAACCTAATTTGGGGAGAATTGCTGTCTTAACAATACTGTGTCTTCCAATCCATAAAATGCTGTATTCTCTACTTATTTAGGTCTTCATTAATTTCTTCCAGCAATATTTTTTATTTTTCAGACAACAGGTATTGATGTCTCCTGTTAAAATTAATTCCTAAGAATTTTATCATTTCTGACATCTGTAAATGGAAATTATAAAATTTCATGTTTCAGTTGTTTGCTATTGAAGTATAAAAATATATCCCTTTTACATACTAATGCTATATTCTGAAACTTTGACAAATTCAGTTATGAGATCAAGCCATTTCTTTGTAGATGCCTTAGGATTTTCTATAGATAGAGTGGTTTTACTTCTTTTTTTTTTTTAATATGAGTAGTTTTAAAAATTTATTTATGTTTGGTTGTGCTCCGTCTTCATTGCTGCACAGCTTTCTCTAGCTGCGGCAAGGAAGGCTGCTCTCTAGTTGTGGTGTGCAGGCTTCTCAATGCAGCAGCTTCTCTTGTTGCAGAGCGCAGGCTCTGCGGCGCATAGCTCTCAGCAGTTTAAGCTCCCGGGCTCTAGAGCACAGGCCCAATAGCTGTGGCACACAGGATTCACTGCTCCTTGGCATGTGGGATCTTCCCAGATCAGGGGTAGAACCCATGTTTCCTGGATTGGCAGGTAGATTCTTTACCATTACCATTAAGCCGCCAGGGAAGCCTCTATTTCTTCCTTTCTGACCTTTTATTTCTATGCTGACTTATTGCTAAGGCTAACAACTATAGTACAATGTTGACTAGAAGTGCAAAAAGTGAATATATTTGCCTTATTCCCAGTTTTTAGTGGGAGGAGTGGGGATTCATCTTCCAACATTAAGTATAATGCTTTTTTTTTTTTTAAGATAGTCTTTATCAGGTTGAGGAAGTTCCCTGTATTCCCAGATTGCTGAGAATACTTATGAATGAGTGTTGGATACTATGAAATGCTTTTTCTGTATCTGTTATCTATTTTCTGTATCTATAAAGGTGGTTTTTCTGTTTAAGTTTTCTCCTTTATGTTTCTAAATCATGGTGACTGATTTTCAGATGTTAAACTTCCGAGATAAATCTTTGTTGCCACAAATCTTCTTTATACCTTGCTTGATTATCTTTGTTCATATGTTTCTGGGGAGTTTTGTACCTTTGTTCATTAGGTGGCCTATAATTTTTATTTCCTAAGTTAGCTTTGTCAGGTTTTGTTATCAGAGTGATACTGGCCTCACAGGCCTCATGAAATGATTGGGAACTTTTCCCCACCACCTCTCTTCTCTGAAACCATATGTGTAGAGTCAGCATTTCTTCTGCATGTGCATAATAAAGCTCACCAGTGTAAGCAGTTTTCACTGTGTAACCCCTCTAACAGTCTGCGTTTATACTGAGCTTCCTACTGGGTTAGCTGGGACAGTCAGATCTACGCCTGCTTCCTCTTTTCTTCTTCCTTTCCCAGGCATCAGCTCGACCTCACTATCTGAAAGGTATTCACAGCCAGCCTCATTTTGTGCCACAAAGTACCACCCATCCTCCAGTAAACCTCTTACTCTCCTTACTCCAGCTCAGCACTAGCTGCTCAGGGGACTAAACTGACACATCAAAACTGACCCACGAGGAAACAAAACATCTGAATACCCTTTGGGGTTCACATACACACATGTACCTTCACACTTCAGTGATCAGTGATATATTTGGGCAGAATTCATATATATTTATGAGAGTTTCATATCCTCTGAGCCTCCTTTCTTTCATGGATTTTCCTTAATTATCTAGTTGCTCTGCCAGCCCCAAATTATGTTGCATGGACAGAGGAGGCATGTACCACCAGTAACATTAAGACTGAGGGTTTGTATCACTCCATGATTCCCGGATGGGTCTTCCCAGGTGGTGCTAGTGGTCAAGAAACCGCCTGTCAACTCAGGAAACATAGGGCATGTGGGGTCAATCTCTGGTTCGGGAAGATGCCCTGGAGGAGGGCATGGGAACCCACTCCAGTATTCTTGCCTGGAGAATCACCAAGGACAGAGGAGCCTAGCAGGCTACAGTCCATAGCAGGCACAGAGTCGGACACGACTGAAGTGACTTTGCACACATGCAGAACGCATGCTACCTGGATGAGCAGGGATCCTCAGGCAAAAAGCTGTAAACACACAAATCTCATCCAGAGCCAGTTTGTTCTCTCAAAGACTGACTTACTTCTTTCTGTCTGTTTCAGATGCTATTTAGTTCCTTAAATACTTGTTTTTAGATGTTTTTCTTTGCAATATTTTGTCTAGAGGTCATGCTTGTTATCTATGGTCCTTAGTCTGATTAGGCTACTTTGCCATTACCAGAACCAGGATCCTGAGCATTGATTTTGTCCATCATAAATAAAAATCATGATTCATACTTGCAATGCCCCTATATACCAAAAGATTAAAACTGCGGACAGATAAATTTTAAGAAATTATTTTGGCTGGAGTCCAAAATTTTACATTAACAAATTGTATGAGGTTATTAGAGAAGAAATAACCAGTTTGAATTCCAATACCACCTCACTTTAACTTCTGCATCAAGGAAATAATGCTAATTTTACTCATCTTGTGTTGTGGATAAAAGTGTGAATTAGAAGTAACAAGTGTAAACATTTAAACATTGAGACAGTGCCCAGGACAGAGTAAATTCTCAACAAAAGATGGATTCTATTGTCTTTAACATTAAGTGTTTCTACTGTATTAAAATATATATCAAAATTAGATTTAACGAGCTTTATCCTAAAAATTCAATGTTTCTGTCTTATTAGAATTTAATGACTGAAGAGTTCCTGCAACTAATACTTTTTCTAGTGGGAGGGGTAAGGGAACATGAAAGCTTAGAGACCACTATTACACTGTTCAGCATTTTCTCTGGAGGCTTAAAAATAAGGTGCACATTTTCAGATGCTGTTCAATCTTCCTTCTCAAGCTGAAACTATATGCTTAACAACTGGGCAAAATGGAAATTCGTTCAGCCTATTACAGAAAGTTTATAAGATCCTATTTGGACTCCTCTTGTTTAGTGAATAATAAAGGCACTGAGGAGGGAATACTCTGAGAAAGAAGTTTTGAGATCTCCAGGCACAATTATCATGCAATTCACAAATATATGGGTGATTGAACATTTTCTCAGACTGAAAGTAAATAATTTTCCTTCCATAGTCCAATCTTCAATATTTTTATGTGGATCTTTTTCTTACGTCATTGAAGAAAATCAAAGATTTTTTACTTTGAACATTACATAGGCCACAAAAAAGAAAGGTTTTGTTTAAGGTAATACATAAAATTATGCCTAGCCTTGCTCCAAGAGAAGGGTAGCAACCCTGATGTGATCATTCTGTGGTTACAAACACAAAACACTCTACCACAAAGCAAAAAGAAAAGGGAAATAATTTTTTTAAGAACCTGTTTATAAGAACATCAAAAAGAAAGCAAAAAAAAATCACTCAAAATATCTAGACACATAGTTACACAATCAGAGGACAGAGTTTAATTGTTCAGAGAAGAAGGAAGTGTTACATCATCTGTATCAACAGATCAGAAATTCTTACCAAGGCTTCATGATCTTCTGCAATTTCTGGTATCGTCTGTGAAATTCAAAAACAACCATGTAAGGCGCATGCATGACAGCAATGGATTTCACACAAATTACATATTATGAAGAAAGCCCAGAATGAGCTATATGACACTTAATTCATTTCAAAACATTTCTCCAAGTAATAAATTTGCATTTATTAATGATACAAAACAATCAAAAATAGGGATTAAACTACTATAACCAACCTAATGCAATCTACTTTTGAATAAAGGCAACAAAGGGGGCTTCCCAGGTGGCTCAGTGGCAAAGAATCCACGTGCAATGCAGGAGCCACTCGGGACGATGGGGGTTTGATCCCAGGGTCAGGAAGATCCCGTGAAGGAGGAAATGGCAACCCACTCCAGTATCTTGCCTGAAAAACCTCATTGTCAGAGGAGCCTGGTGGGCTATAGCCTATGGGATTGCAAAGAATCAGCCACAACTTAGTTATTGAGCATGCACACAAAGGCAACAAAAACACTCCCTTTGGCTCAGAATGAGCACATATTCAACTAAGGAGGACATCACTAGAAATAAGGGGGAGCATATTTTCAATGAAAAAGTAGAGCCACAAAGCCTTAATCCAGTTGTTCTTTAAGTATATGCTCAACAGGAAAGAAATAGTTGATTATCTTTCTTTGGTAAAATGCCCACTAATTCTACTTCCTCTTTTCTTAGAGGAAAAAAAAAAGTGCTTCTTCTGAAGGAAGACATTAGGAGACAGTGCAGCAGTCTTGGATGACAGCTGGACATCAAGGATCATAGCCTGCAAAACAAGTACACAATCAACAAAACTTGTCTGCAAAATAGGACACTTATGTTTCTTAAAAAACTAAAGATTAGGTCAAAAAAATTAGGTAATAAGTGATTCTATCCTTATTGAACCACTTCCCATTCCTCAAGCCTGCCAAATTTGTCTGGCATTAAGTGTATTCTTCCCTCAGTTGGGGGAATACCCTTCCCCTCCTTGTCAGACCAGCTAAACCCTACCCCACATTCATTCCAGGCTCCTCTGTGAAGCCTCCCTGACCTCTGGTTTCCCCTCCTTGACTGGACTGAGTATGGCACCCATGTCCGCAGTGCTGAGAATACACCAGGCATTTGACTTAGGACATCTCACAGCCCTTCCAGCACCATGAATGCAAAGGCTGGCTCTGTAACTCAACTACTAACTATACCATCAGGCACATGCAGAGTAGGTATTCAATTCAGAAGAAGTTAAATTTCACATTTCAACCACATAAATGCAAATGTAACCACTTCAGAAACCCAAATGACCACGAGGTGATCAGATCTAGTATTTGATAAAACTGGGGAGTTAAAAATGTAGGTAATCTTGCTCTTCCTCCCCTCTTTCTCCTCTTTTAATTAGCTTTATCAATAAATAATAAATAAAATTAATTAAATAATATATTATATATATATTCAGTGTATACATATACACTGAATAAATGCACTACCTAAAAGTTGAGGGTTTTGTTCTATTTGAAGGACTTGGACTGAAGCCCATAGTACAGCCTCTCAAGATTGTTTCTGAGGGACTGCTCCAAGGCCTTAAGGGAAGAATCAGTATCCAAAGGAATTTTTGCAACAAAAATCAGTAGTCAGAACATCAAGATTA
Organism: Ovis canadensis; assembly: GCF_042477335.2. Taxonomy (NCBI): domain Eukaryota; kingdom Metazoa; phylum Chordata; class Mammalia; order Artiodactyla; family Bovidae; genus Ovis; species Ovis canadensis. Next base: position 74,980,642 of record NC_091248.1, on the reverse strand, counting down.
CTGTTAAAGACAAATCAGACTTCTTAAGCTAGTGGAGTTAGTGCTTTTCTAATACTAGAAGATGTAAGAGTCTGGGCTCATTGAAATCATTCCTTTGATAAGCACCTTAACTATCTAGTGAAGGAAATGGCAACCCATTTCTGTATTCTTGCTTGGGAAATCCCATGGACAGAGGAGCCTGGTGGGCTACACAGTCCATGGGGTCGCAAAGAGCTGGACGTGACTGGGCGACTCTCCCTTCACTTAGCTGTCTAGGGCCAGTATTCTGCTTTTCTCCATCAGGAATCCGCACAGGGAGGGGATGCAGCTGCAGTGGTTTATGGTTTGATGGCTCTAATGTCTTTTTTTTTTTTTTTTTTTTGGTGATCCAGTGGTTAGGACTGGGCACTCTTGAGAAATCTGTATGCAGGTCAGGAAGCAACAGGTAGAACTGGACATGGAACAACAGACTGGTTCCAAATAGGAAAAGGAGTACGTCAAAGCTGTATATTGTCACCCTGCTTATTTAACTTCTACGCAGAGTACATCATGAGAAACGCTGGACTGGAAGAAGCACAAGCTGGATTTAAGATTGCCGGGAGAAATATCAATAACCTCAGATATGCAGATGACACCACCCTTATGGCAGAAAGTGAAGAGGAGCTAAAAAGCCTCTTGATGAAAGTGAAAGAGGAGAGTGAAAAAGTTGGCTTAAAGCTCAATATTCAGAAAGCTAAGATCATGGCATCTGGTCCCATCACTTCATGGGAAATAGATGAGGAAACAGTAGAAACAGTGTCAGACTTTATTTTGGGGGGCTCCAAAATCACTGCAGATGGTGACTGCAGCCAAGAAATTAAAAGACGCTTACTCCTTGGAAGAAAAGTTATGACCAACCTAGATAGCATATTCAAAAGCAGAGACATTACTTTGCCGACTAAGGTCTGTCTAGTCAAGGCTATGGTTTTTCCTGTGGTCATGTATGGATGTGAGAGTTGGACTGTGAAGAAGGCTGAGCGCTGAAGAATTGATGCTTTTGAACTGTGGTGTTGGAGAAGACTCTTGAGGGTCCCTTGGACTGCAAGGAGAGCCAACTAGTCCATTCTGAAGGAGATCAACCCTGGGATTTCTTTGACTCTTCCTTTGAACCGTGAGAACATCTGCCCAGTTCCCTCATATCAATGAATAACATACATTGTCATAACATATGCTCAGTTTTATATCTGTATGAAAGCCATGCTTTTACCTTTCCATGATAATTACCTTTTAATTAACTACTTTTTAATAAACCTCAATTGGAGAATATTCTAAAGATGGCTGACCTATGATCTTGAAAGTGTCAAAGCCGTGAGAGAACAGGAAAGATTAAGGAATAGCTCCAGACTACAAGAGATTATACTAGGGAACCAGTGGTTGAAACTTACATGAGTTGTCTGGCAACAGGAGGTCCCAGTAAGGAAGAAAGTGCTGCCACTAAAAACTAACCAGAATTCAGGAGGGGCCCAAAGGAGGGTGGAGAAGCCAATCCATATGTCCCACCAACCTCCCGAAATCCTTGCTGGAATCCATCTTGGCTGAGAGATTGCACGCACAACCAGGAAGTATGCTGAGTCAGACCAAATATGGGGCACAAGCAAGATGATTGCCCAGGGACAACCCAGAAACTACGCATAACCATAAAACCTGAGATTGTGGTCCACAAGGCAGAGCAGTTATTCTGGGTTCCTGTACCACCTTGTTGCTCTCTGTCCAGGCACCCCTTCCCAATTAAGTATTTTTTCTTTTATTTTGTCAGTACTGTGTCTCCTAGAACAATTCATTTTTGAGTGTTCGACAAGCACCTACTGTCCAGACCTGGAAAAGGTCCCCCTTCCTGAAACAATTAGGAGAAGGCAGGACAACTGGGTGCAAGGGGCTCTCTGGGATTAGATCTTTGGAAGGGACACAATCAGGACAACTGGTGAAACTTGAGCTTGCAACTTTCCCATTAAATTTGGAACTGTTAAACTAATTGAACAAGCCACCCTTTAGAGGAGGCGGCTCTAATACTCTGGCTGCCTACATAATCAATCCAAAACCCGAAACCTGCAAAGGCCTCCAGGTTAGGAAATGGAAACCTAAGGACAAGCAACCAGACTTGACTAACAGTCTAACAAGGCCCTTGCTTGTTTCCACTTCTTCTCTGTAAGAGACTCTTCCCTCCCCAGCTAGCTCCTGTGGATAGTGTTCCTAACCACTTCCAGTTTGGCACTGACCAATTCTAACTGATTTCTGTTCAAATATACTCTAAAAATGTTTTGCTATGGGTCAGTTAATCTTTTAAGAGAACTGCTTTAAAATTAATGCTTGTCAGAGATGTGTGTGTGTGTGTGTCTGTGTGTGAAATATATAAAGCAATCAAAGCAATTTTTCAAAATAACCTTCTGGCCTCAGGCCTGTGCATCCTTAGGTATATATAAGCGTGTGTGTGTGTGTGTGTGTGTGTGTGCGCGCGTGCTACCCCTGTAGCAGATTCTGGGTTTAGAAAGTTCTTGACCAGAGTACAGAGAGAAATTCAGTGTTTCTCACTTCTCTACTTCCTCACCTTGGCTTCAGAGAAACATAAGCAGAAGAGGAATTTTTTGTTGTGATGTCTGTTTTTTATCTGAAGTTCTCTCTCTTTCTCTCCTTCTCCTTCTCCCTCTCTCTCTGTCTCCATATATATCCACTTTAAATAAAACATAATCAGGAGAACAAATGATTCTCCAAAAACAATGCTTCACAGTGATCAGAAGCCCCTCACCTTAGCCCAAGCTGTGGCATCCTTTCCCCAGCAGAAGACAAGCTCTCCTTTAAACAGGCTGTATGACCCCTTCTTACTTCTATTATGAGAGTCATGAACAAAGACACAGAGACAAAGCAGAAAGGGATGGGGAGGCGGAGTTTCAGCATAAAGAATTTTCTGCCACACAACCCCCAACAAAGCCCAAGAAGGTCGGCCCCTTTGGCATTAGTGATGCAAATTCCTGGCAGGGCCCCAGAAGGGCTGCTCCTGTTGAAACTCCCTGAGCTCTGTGTCCTGCAGCGCCAAGAAGGCAGACTGAGGGAGCTGGAAGACTCAGCCAGCTTCTCAGCTGGGGCCCACGGACCACACAGAGCTGCTTCTTTCTGGTTCGGCCTGGGGAGCCGCTGGCTCCTCCTCATGGCCTCTGTCCGAGGTGAAGTACAGGACACGCATGGTGTGACCTGCGCTTGGCGGCTGGCAGAGATTCCCTGATCAATTGGGCCTGGCCTGGACCTTCCACAACAACCACGGTTTATAAGAAACACTGAATTCTCAGAAGCAAGAGCCTGAGTTAGAGCCAACAATCCATGTCCGTGAAGCTTAGCAAAGTCACTTTCAAAAAAGAAATTTACCTTTTGTGTGAAGACAAAAAAGGTCACACATAGTCCCAAACTGTCATATGCACAACTGTGTCCTCCCCCTCCCCACCCAACAACACACACGTTCTGTGTCTAACCCAGTATCAGAAGTATCTGGCATTCAAAGAATACATACTTAGCTAAATGAATAAAACCTAGAAACCCACTCTCAAGTGTGGGTGCCAGGCAACATCAAGGCCAAGACATCCTTTTGCATGCTTAATTTAGATCATCACTGAATTTCCACACCTGACACACAATCACAACTCTGACTCCAGCCAGCAGAAAGTGATCTGCATCCTCAAAGTTTAACATGAAACTGTTTGTATATTAACAATGACAATTTATAGAAACAACACACATAGCTATACACACACCCGAACATCCTCATCTGTGTCATCTATATGACAGAATGGGGAGGAGATTGACAATTTATATAACAAATGTGGCTTGTTTTTAGGACAATTATTTAAGGGCTTTGCTGTGCTGTGTGCTTAGTTACTCAGTCATATCTGACTCTCTGCGACCCCATGGACTGTTGCCCGCCAGGCTCCTCAGTCCATGGGATTCTCCAGGGAAGAATACTGGAGCGGGTTGCCATGCTCTCCTCAGGGGGATCTTCCCGACCCAGGGTTCGAACCCAGATTTCCTACATTGCAGGTGAATTCTCTACCATCTGAGCCACCAGGGAAGTCCACTTAAGGGAAAGAGTCCCATAGTTATTTTAGGTATCTAAAATAACTATGGGACTCTTTCCACTGTTGCTAGTATAGCCAAATTTTGGAGAAATTACATCAACTAAGCAAATAAAAAGTACTTGTAAATTCCCCAGATTAGTGAAAACTCCTCAAATACCTCACTGCTGTTTTTCTTAGGAAAGCCAGAATCCCTAAGGAAACACCAGCCCAGTATTGCCCAGAGTGTTAGGAATGGACATACTCCTACAAGAAGGGTAAAGTACAAATTAGGACATGTCAGCAAGCTATGGGGCTGTTCTTATTTTAAAACAGCTTGAATACATGCATATCCACTGAATTAGTAATTTTATTTCAATAAAATAATTATTCACAAAGATTCTGCTGAAAGAAAAACCGATGAGGGAGTGTTCACAATCATAATAAAACCTCAAAACAGTAAATATCCAACAATAGGGGAACAGTTAATTCCACTCTGCATATCCTTCAAATTATCACATTACACTGCTTACCAAGTGCACTTAAACAGAGCTTCAAAAATGAATTAATAGGTAGACAACAACCTAGAGGGGAGGGATGGGGGGATGGGAAGAACGCTCAAGAGAGAGGGGATAGATGTATACACATATAGCCGATTCACTTTGTTGTACTGCAGAAACTAACATAACGTTGTAAAGCAATTATACTCCAATAAAAAATAGGCAGACAAAAATTACGAAGGGAATAATATTTAACGACATGGCACTATTGCTAAGTACAAAAAGCAGATTACAGAGACCATTAATATTATAATTCTACTTTTGTAAAACCTGTGTCTGTGTGTGTAAGCCTGTGTGTGTGTGTGTATCTATAAGAATGTACAAAAACAATATACATCCAGATGTTAAAAATATTTGCCTCTGGTAAGGCAGAAGACAAATGATTCTTATTTGTTTCTTTCCGCTTACTTACATTTATTTTTAAATAATAAATGAGTTTTTGGTAAATATATGGATTTAACTTTTTTCACTCTTAACTTTTCTGCCCAGGGTGGTGCTACTGCTTACTCATATTCCAAGGGCGTAATTTGCCTGTCATATTGCCAAGTGGGAAACTAGAAGGATCCTGCCCTTTCATTCTTGGAAATGTTCCTCTGTTCTTCTGATTGTTGAACAGCAAAAGGGCACAGAGTAAACCATCCAATTGTGTGTGTGCACAGCAGCACAGACAAAGAACACGGTGTTTAATTAAAACCCTAAGAAAAGCAGTGTTATTCACTACAATGGATTTAAAGTTGCAGGTACAATTTTTTTTCTTTCAAATAAAACAAAATGTATCATTTCCGAGAATCTTTTAATATCTATCCTTAAAAAAAAAACACACAGAAAACAAAAATAATTGCCCATTCCTTAATGGATACCATTTCCTGACTCAGGCTGGAGAAACAAGTTTCCCCAAAAATGTATATGCTTCCACATCTATCTTTCAAGCTGACACTAGGAATGGAATTTCAAAATTATACAAGAATGGAAAAATGAAATTCAAGTTTTAGACACTGTGTTCTGCCAAAGTGTCACTGCCTCTTGCTCCTTTGTTGTTCATTTTTTCCCTGTAGTCTCTCCTGGTACCAGCTGGAAAGAGACGTTAAAAAGCTCAGCCTTGGGTAATGGCAAGCAGGCAAGCAATCTTTGAATCTCATTATAGCTCAAAGTAAGAAGAAAAATTCCAGCTACATTTCTTCAGTGTTTCCTAAAAATTTCCACAGGTCCTGCTCAGGAAACTGCTGCCTTTCCCACCTGGAAGTCTGCCCAGGAGTCATAAGTAAATGCCTTCCAAATTGCAGGATCTATTTAATTTGTGCAGCTTCTTTCTATTCCAAAGGTTTCCTGTTAATTAATTAAAGTCTTGTTTAAGTTTAATTGAGAAGCTGAGTTTCCCTATGACAAAAAGGTCCTTCTCTTTTCCTTTTCATCCGAGCAAAAGATCTGAAAATAACTGTTCATCAAATGAGCAGCTTCCTAGCATGAATGGCAAGACCTTGCAGAAGGAAGGCAGGAAGGTTGTACAGCTCCAGTGCCCTCTTTACTCCTTCCCTATGAGTAGTGTGACTTTGAACTTATGTGCAAAATGGTGATGAGGGCACACACCAAGGTCATTCAGAGAGATATCATCCCTTCCCAGTAATACAGTGTGACGGGAAAGTGTCAGAGACAGTGCAAACCAGAACACACTCAAGATCTGGTCTTGAGTTCTGTTCATCTGTCTGCAATCAAGTTGCATATAACAAACTGGGATGGCTTACAGATTATAAATAATTAAAATATGAATGAGTATGATACACTTTGCCAAAAAAAAAAAGAATTCAATTACTGTGGTTCACATAGAGTAAATTCAGTATTGACATGTGAAACCTAGTGATATAATTCAGATCTGCTGTCCCCAATGTTCATTGTGTAGGCCACTCTGTAAGTCAAGATAAATTACAGAGTAAGGCAACAGCACAGATGAAAACCACTAAGGTTGACAAGGCCATACATAGTATCCGTTTTTACTCTTTCTCCTCTCAAGCACAAGTGGCAGTGTCTCCTTGATGAGCGTCATGGGGTGAACTGTATCCCCTGAAATTCATATACTGAATTCCTGTCCCCTATACATCAGAATGGGGCAGTATTTGGAGATAAAGCCTCTAAAGAGGTGATTAAGTTAAAATGAGGCCTGTAGGGTCCTAATCCAGTCTGACTGGTGTCCTTGTAAGAGGAGGCAAACTGGACAAAGAGACACCTCGGATGCTTTTGATTAGAGTAAAGACTTTGTAAGGACATAGGAAGAAGGCGTGCATGCCAAGGCACTTCAGTCACGTCCAGCTCTTTGTGACCCTATGGACTGTAGCCCTCTGGGCTGCTCTGTCCACAGGATACTCTAGGCAATAATGCTGGAGTGGGTTGCCATGCCCTCCTCTGGGGGATCTTCCCCAGACCCAGGGATCAACCCATGTCTCTTAAGTCTCCTGCATTGGTAGGTGGGTTATTTACCACTTGCGCCACCTGGGAAGCCCTGTAGGAAGAAGGTGACCATTAGCAAATCAAAGAGAGAGCTACAGAAGAAACCACGCCTGCCAACACCTTGAGCTTGGACTTCCAGCCATCAGTACTGTGGGGATAGAAATTTCTGTAATTTAAGCCATCTGCTCTGTGGTATTTTGTTTCAGAAGCCTTAGCAAATGAATATAATGAGAAACTAAAAAATTAAAGCTCCTAGCATGCATTCTCCCTCATTGTCAAGTATATAACTGCCAACCTCCAGAGGTTCTGGAGCTCAGCTCCAGTCCTCTATTTAGGGTACAAATCCCATGCACTCTGGTTTTTGGTGTATGGACCATTGTAATTGTAATTATGATTGCAGTTCTAATAAACCTGGAAGTATTAAAACAATGTCATTCTGAATATGCCATAGCTTAAGCCCCTGGATACTTAAGTATCTGTGGCAGAACCACCTAATATTAGCAGGTTCCACTGAAACTGGTTCTAGTACATTGTTTTTGATATGTCAATGGCTGAGATTTAGATAAATCAATAAATGCGGGAACACATTTATGTTTTTGTTTAATATATTACAAATGTATTGGAGGCAGGAGCTCCCAGGGCTCACTATCCCACCAGAAGCAGTAATGGGTGTGAAGCAGGGCCCACCATGTATGGCAAGCTCATGAAGTCATCCACAGTCACCAGTGAATGCGTTTGTAATCACAACTCGCAATCCACTGTCCACTAGTAACAAGAAGTGAGGAATCTGATACACTCCTCACTGGATTCTAGTCTGGAGCTTCAGACAGAAAGAATCCTCTTTCTCCTTTTCTGTGGGTGAGCCTCATGGATGGCTAAACTTATTCAACTTCCCTTCAAGTTGCTGCTTCAAGCACCAACTCCAATTTACAGTAACCACTTTGGATTTTGATAACATCCAGAATCTGAGATTCCCTGTCCTACTCCAAGTCCATGTTTGCCAAAAATTTAGTAAGCTGAGTTTTAGTCATCATTTTAAAAATAGATAAGGAGAGAGTTGGATGCATCACTGACTCAGTGGACATGAATTTGAGCAAGCTCTGGGAGAGTTGAAGGATAGGGAAGGATAGGGAAGCCTGGCATGCTGCAGTCCATGAGGTCACAAAGAGTCGGACACAACTGAGCAGCTGAACAGTAACAACAAAATAGATAATATTGTCTACAACTGACCCTTTCCAGATCACCCAATCCTGATTCACAGTCCTCTTGAATTAGACTCCCCGCCCCCATTATTCACTCCTAGATGTTTTCTCTACTTGTCTGTGAAGTAAGAGCCCCCCCCACAACTCCAAACTCGAGAACATTCTAATATAGGAGATATTTCTATTATTATAAAACATGCTTTTTGAAATAGAAAGAAAGAATCTTTTATTAGCCAATAGCAGAGGCTAAATAATGCCAAGCGTAGGAGGAGACAGGAAGGAAGAAAAGAAGGAAGGAAGAAAAGAAGGAAGGAAGGCAGTGGGCTGAGACAGGTTTCTACTATGTACAATCATCAGGTCATTCTTTAAATCACCACATAGTGAAGACAGATTTAAATGACCCAGGTTTAAACTGCAGTTCTCAGTGATCTTTCCTAATAAATACCTACCCCAGCTCTGCACATTATTCATTTGGCATATTACTCTGTAGTTGGCTGGCTCAGCATCCCCACAAGGTCTAACTGGCATACTCTAATAGTCTTTACCAGTAGCACCTGACCATATAGAAATGAGCAGTTTCCTGTGGACCCTAAGCTGTCATTCTGTGGTCAAGGGAATGATCTGTCCACACATATAAAAGCTAGGTCCATCTAGCTTCTTAGACTCCACAATCACACCACAGAATCAAACCTTTCCCTAAGAAGATGAACTCCTCAGTCAGAAATGCCCATTCCTTCCTTGCTCAGGACAGAACTCAAACTCCCTAAAGCCCATTCACTGACACCCTCCTGTAAGGTTCCATGAGATATAACTGGTCCAACCTCTAGACTCCCAGTCCTCAAGAGGAATTGCACCTCAACTGAATTTTGCCTCTAAAAAGTTTTGGATGGCAAGATTCACATCTTGTAAAATTTTCCCGACTTCTAATTTTTTGTACACAGGGGGTACCTAATAAATGCTTATTGTGCATACATGCTAAGTTGCTTCAGCTATATCCGACTCTTTGCCACCCTATGGACTGTAGCCCACCAGGCTCCTCTGTACGGGGGATTCTCTAGGCAAGAATACTGAAGTGGGTTGCCGTGCCCTCCTCCAGGGGATCTTCCAGACCCAGGGATCAAACCCATGTCTCTTTACATCTCCTGCATTGGCAGATGGGTTCTTTACTGCTAGCACTACCTAGGAAGCCCAATGTTTATTGTACTTAATGGTAAATAACTAAATACATATATTTGATCAGTCAAATGTTAATGTAAAAAAACAATTACTTTAGGGATGCTATTTAGACCTGATTTAAGACTCTGAAATCTAAGGAGGTATTCTAACTTTCTTTAAAAATGGAGTCAGGGGAGGAAAATTCTTTTTGCAGATAAGCAAAGGATGTGAGGGATTTATATTTTAAAGAACTATAATTTGTGTTGGAAAGGCCCTTAGAGATAATGACCTAATATTTCTCCTTCTGAATCTGAAATTTCAGACTGTGTTAGATACTGACTAGTTGGTGGGTGGAGAACGTAGTGATCCTTAACAAAACCACACCCCACACACTATCTTAAACGCCATTTTTTTTTTCCTGAGCCTAGACAATTTCTGGTATTTAAAACTAGAAATTCTAAGAACAAGGAAAGTATACCCAGAATGAAGTCTAGATAAAAGGTGCTTACTCGGTGCCGCTTTCCACCATCTGTGTCAGGAGAGAGATGCCATCCAGATTTATAAACTCCTGGGCAAACGTGACATCTCGGGAAAGGCTGGCCAAGTCCTTCAGGGCTTCCAGCTTGGCATCCATACTCGATGACTGGATTCGCTCATGGAGCTGCTGGGCGTTTTGAGCCTCACCGGAGAGAAAAACAAAGCAAAGAGTGTTCACAGAGGAAACCACCACAGATTTAAAAAAAAAGAAGAAGAAGAAGAAGAAGAAACAAAGGCCAAATGCACAAGTTTAGTTAAGTATTACAAACCAAGGGAGGTTTCCAACCATAACGACTTCACCTTCAGGCAATGCTTGTCAATTTCACAACGAAAATCAGTTGCCTTTCTTTGACAGGACCCATATTCCCATCTCAAGGAGAAGCAAGAGCCCAAGAACAGTAAAACCCTGGAAATGGAGTGGGTATGGCAGTGTGGAGGGGAAAAGGGGGAGAATGTTTACTTTTTAAGTAAAATTATTATCTACAAATGACAAAAAGCTATTTGCTTAATTAAGCAATTGCACAAATTTATACAGCATGTTCAGCCGTTCAGTCAATACTCTGAGTAATAACTGCCTACACAAAATGTTCAAAAGCGTCATTAGACACCCAAATAATCTTTCAGGCTTACTGAAAATCTTCCAGCATAATACAACAGAGTTTGTAAATTCCACTTTTCAACAACATGTGTTTCATGCGCATTAGTTATTTACAGCATGAATTTAAAACAAAGTAACTAAACAAGCAAACAAAAATATAAAAAATAATTTAAAACCACATTAGCAGCTTTGCCTAGAATTAGAGTTCTCATTTTTAAGGCATTGGCACCTGGCTTCTACATGCAAGACAGAAATATACTGGAGGATCTGAATGTCTAAATAATAATGTGCCTTCACATTATATGGTTTTCAGGGACAAGCAACCTAAGAAAGCAACATTGATGAAGGGGTCTAATCGACAAAAACTCAGCCACATTGGGGAGGGGCCTCAAGAAGGTATGTTGAGCAGCACAAACGGTTGGTGCAAAGGAAAACCAGAACAGGCCTGGGATGTCTGCAGGGACAGAAAGAGGACCAGTGTGCCTGGGGTTGGAGGGCAAAAGGGAGCATGTAAGGAGGTGAGGACAGGCAAACAGACTGGGCCAGGTGGCCTAAGAAGTTCATGAGCAGAAGCAGCAAAGCTGGAGGAATCCTGGGTGGTGATGATCTTCCCTGACTGATAGGATGAATTTAAACATCTAGACAAATGTGTGGCACCTTTGGAGCTCTTAAAACAGCTTTCATATTCAAACACTGGCAGCAATGAATATACAAATGCACACATATTTGCATAAACCTGACCCAAGGAAACAAATCAAGATATAGCCCACTGTTATTGATAAATTGTAATGTTCTGCATAATTTTCTGTTGCAAGCTTCACTTTTCAAATTTTCCATGAGTCTGTAATATCTTTATATTTGGGGGAAATTTTACATTATTAAAAAATAAAATAGCCTTAGTTTTGATTTTCCAAGCAGTTAGAACAACTGAAAAAGACTCTAATAGCTGTGCGGGTGATTGTATCAGAGAGTAAGTATTATTTTCGGGCATTGTCCTAGGATAGAAAACAAGTTTCATCTTGAGTCACTCAGATAGCATGGTGTGGCTGCCTAATGTCATGGGATAAGAAAGTTTTGGGCCCAAGCTCAGAGGCAAACAGTCTCTGAGGGATCACCAGTGGACACAGAATAGGTATATACAGTAGATGTGTGCCAAGTATTTACCATCTCTGCTCTTTAAGGTCCTAATTAGAGCTTTTCCCAAGGAATTTCCCAAATGGTTCTGGGTCCATGATACCAACTAAGAAGTAATCAAAAAAGTCTATAGGTTCACAGATATTTTCAAATGTGCACACAATATTGCCCAGCAATCCAACCAAGTTTTCCTGGAATGTCTGCTGTGTGTGTACTAAGTCATCAGTCGTGTGTGTACTAAGTCATCAGTCATGTCTGACTCTTTGTGACCCTATGGACTATAGCCCGCCAGGCTCCTCTGTCCACAGGATTCTCCAGGCAAGAATACTGGAGTGAGTTGCCATGCCCTCCTCCAAAGGATCTTGCCAACCCAGGGACTGAAGGTGTGTCTCTTAGTCTCCTGCAATGGCAGGTGGGTTCTTTACCACTAGCGCCACCTGGGAAGCTCCTTCCAAAATGACTCACACATTTTCTTCTTTCCTTAAACTCCCTCATTTCCTTCTTCCCTCACACTGGTGATCTTGCCTTACATTTTATTGAGGAAATCAAAGTAATCAGCCAGGAATTTCTGCATCTTCCTATTTCAAAAAGCACAGAGTTCCTTCAGCTTGCTGTTTGCAAGGACACAGCCCCGGGGCCTCTGTGCTCCTGCTCTGCTTCTTTCTGAGTCTATGCACCTGACCCCTGTTTCCTGTCCAAGGTCAATTGTCCCCTCATCCCCAGCTCTAGAGCGGCCACCCTCTCACCTCTCAGGCACTCTGCCCCTACTGTGTCCCCCTTTCTTTTGTACATCAGTCTCTGTGCAGTAGGTCAGGTCCAGCTGCAAACATCTCTAACAGACCCTGTTTTAAAAACAAGTGAAAAGGTGTGTACATTTGTCACACCTTTGTACAGTGAGTCAGTTTGCTTCCAGCCAGGCCCTCGTTTCACTGCTTCCATTTTCCACAACAGTTCTGGAATTAAGAGTGGGTCTAAAATTGCCACGCACCTCACCTCACATTCTCCTCCTCACCTCCATCCATGAGCTTCCATACTCCCCGCTCTCTACCCAGACAACGTCTCCATGACGCCCTGTCTACCTCGCTCATCTGGCCCTCCTTACCTTCTCAGCAGACCTCAGCACACCTAAGTGTCCCTAACAGACTCCTAACTGCCGGGTTGACGTGTCCTCATGGACACAGGACAGGCATCTCCAATTCTTCATCTCCCGCTTCCTAAACTTTCTATTCCAGTAAGCAGCACTGCTACTGATTGTGCCCAAATACCAGGGACATCCTCGCAGTCTCCCACAAGGAGAACCACAGCCCCGGGATCAGGAAGTGCTGGGGCTCGCCCTCCAACCCTCCTTCAGACACTCCACGTCCAGACCACACAGGCAGCCCACACCATCGTCTCCAACTGGCACTGCAGCCCTGTCTCCTAACCTGGCCCCTTGACATTCGCAATCTGTTCCGGGGCAGCACTCAGAGTGATCCTGTCCCCTCTCTGCCTAAAAGCTTCCACTGGCTTCCTTCTGTGTTAAGCTCATAGGGCGCCGGCAAGAAACAGAACTTAAGACATCCTACCATTTGCTTTGGGTTTCTCAGCTCAGGAGAAAGAAACTGGTTCAAAAAATCATTAACAGTCTGACTGTTAAGAATCTCTGACAACCTGAATCCACAGAGTGACTGAGGTAACACTGTTTTTCTTTTCGCCACAGTAACTGGCCCCCAAATCAGCGCAGCAGGCTCTCTAACCCAGATACTTCTAATATCAGTTCCCCAAATGCAAGAGAGCAGAAGGCAGGGTTGTGCTTAAAGCTAACGAAGCAACAGCAGATACTTAATAAGCAATTTTATTTAATTTGTCCACATGGGCCAAAATGAGGGATAAGAGGCAAGAAGAGTTCAGGTCATATATAAAAGGGCTCTTAAAAATCTGATAGTTTGGAATACTGGAATGGTTTTAGCATGGAATGTCATGATTCATCTCTCGTATACTGTAGTGACATTAAGAAATTTGTTTGCAGATTTATTTAATTAAAAATAACATCAGCAGGGACTTCCCTGGTGGTCCAGTGGCTGATTCCGTGCTACCACTGCAAGAGGAACAGGTTCGATGCCTGATCAGGGAAGATCTCACATGCTACAGGGCGCAGCCAAAATAAAATGAAATAACAGCAGCACATGGTACAAAAAATGTAAGTATTATCAGAAGTTATAGACTGAAAAATAAGAGTTAGCATAATGCTAGCAGTTTCTTGTGATATTCCTTGGGAACCATTTCTACTCTTTTATTGACATATACCTATTTCCCCTGTGCATCAGGGGGATGACTCTACACACCATGTTCTGCAACATGCTTTGGCACTTAGTAAAATTCTGAGGTGCCTCCGAGGCAGCACATGCCACGTTCTTTTTCACATCTCACAGTATTCTGTCACACAGTTATCACCTAATGCATTTAACTAGTCCCAACTGATAGTTAATAGGTTCCAGCTTTTGATTATTGAAAGCAATGATGCATACAGCCCTGTATGGATGTGTATGGGGTGTGTGTGTGTGTGTGTGTGTGTGTATCCTACAGTGCTTTTGTGAGACTATCTATTGAATAAATTCCCAGCAGTAAAATTGTCAGAACAAAGACACATGCATTTTAAGCTTGGGTGAATACAGCTAAATTGCCCTCCAAAAAGGCTGTACCAATTTATACTCTTGACCCCACAGCATCTTTGCCTCGTGCCTTGATTATCAAGAAGTGTAAATTTTCATCTCTTTTTTGAGAGGAAGATTGAGTTTCTTCTTTCACAGCTATAGCTATATAGCCATATATAGGTCTATGTAGATCCTGCTTGGCAAGATAAGATAGATAAATATATACATTTATAGACAGAGAGAAAGAGATCATTTTTGTTTATAGATTTTGGACCATCTATTTGGGGGGCAGTTTATTTATTCACAAGGGATCCTGCAAGTTGAGGAATTAACTTGGAAGAAAAGTTATGACCAACTTAGATAGCATACTGAAAAGCAGAGACATTACTTCGCCAACAAAGGTCCGTCTAGTCAAGGCTATGGTTTTTCTAGTGGTCATGTATGGATGTGAGAGTTGGACTTTAAAGAACGCTGAGCACTGAAGAATTGATGCTTTTGAACTGTGGTGTTGGAGAAGACTCTTGAGAGTCCGTTGGACTGAAAGGAGGTCCAACCAGTCCATTCTAAAGGAGATCAGTCCTGGGTGTTCTTTGGAAGGACTGATGCTAAAGCTGAAACTCCAGTACTTTGGCCACCTCATGCAAAGAACTGACTCACTGGAAAAGACTCTGATGCTGGGAGGGATTGGGGGCAGGAGGAGAAGGGGACAATAGAGGATGAGATGGCTGGATGGCATCACTGACCCGATAGATGTGAGTCTGAGTGAACTCCGGGAGTTGGTGATGGACAGGGAGGCCTGGCGTGCTGCGATTCATGGGGTCGCAAAGAGTCGGACACGACTGAGCCACTGAACTGAACTGAACTGAACCCATTTATTACTTACATTGCCAATAGTTTTTCTTAATTTGCTATTTTTTACTTTGTTTCTGGAATTTTTCTCAAACATTAAAGTTCTGTGGTGTTGTTTTTATCTTTGGTAATCAAATGTATTAATCTTTTTTTTTTGTAACTTCTGAGTTTTGTGTCCTATTTAGAACTTAGAATGGCTTTCCATATTCCAAAACTACAAATATATTTACTATAGAAACTTTCCAAAACAAAAATTTCAGGAATGTGAAAACAATGGTCTGGAAACCTAGGTTTCTTCTATTAATAAGAGGAACAGTAGTCAAAATTTATGTAAAACATGCTTCATGCAACATGTGACCTCAGGTTAGATTTCCATAGCTATTATTAGTATTATCAGGACAGATACAAGGAAATACTATTTAGCAGCATAATCTGAAGGTCTTCAAACCTTTAAATGCTCAAAAACTCACACATATTCACACACATTTCTGGGGTGGGTTCATGGCATATTTTCACACTACTGGGGGGATGGTTAAGGATATGACATCTAAAAAATATATATATTTAAGATGGTCAGTAGAGAGATTGTCTGAAGATATGCAACATAGAGGAAGACCATATGCCAAGTGTTGGGCTATTAAAAGAATAACTATGCAGTTTTTAAAAATCTTTTCTTATTAATGCCCTATTTTGTTAGGAATAATCCAACTAGTTTTATAACAGAGTAAGACTGAAAATAAATCCATCAAAATGCCATTGATAGAGTGGACATGAGCTGCACATTACCTAAAACAAGAGTGTGTGAATGCGTGCCTCTATGCGTGTGGGCGAGTGTGAGTACTGTGGCCACAGGAAGAGTTCAGCTGAGGTAGATACAAAAACTTGTAAAAGTTAGCACAACACCATTTGCTGGTTTCTTTATGGTACTCTAACACCTCCTTGCAAATTCAATAGAGACAGTTCTCAAAAATATATTTTTATTGTGTATATAAGAAGTGACAGAGTTAGCATATGCTGACCCATATTTTTTCAGTCAAACACAAAATCTTTAAAAAGAAAATCTACCAGCAACAAACAAAGTTTAAAGATCCAATATGTCTTGCTTATAGAGTAATTCCCAATGCTAGACTCCATGGCTACAGTCAAACCATAAAGTGCTTACTTAAAGTGCAGGTGCCTGGACCCTATTCTAAGATGTCATTATTCAGCTTCTCTTTAAAGGCCCAGACATCAGCATTTTTTAAGTTCTACCAATGAGTCAACTTTGGGGACCACTATTGTCTGGAAAATGTAAACTAGTCTCTTGCAGGGGGATTCTCTTGTAGAGTGTTGTTTTGTGCACTGGTGTTTGCACGTCTCCCCCAGTGAAGCCAAGTCATACCACAGTGTCAGCACGTTGGCTTTCTGGGTGCTGAGAAACTTCACCCTGACAAACACCTAACCTTCTTGCAAGGAGTAGCTTGGGACTGCAGAAATTTTGTTCATGAAGCCAAGGCATAGATTAAGAAAAAAAAAAAGTGGTGCCTTTCTAATTCTGAGATGAAACAAAAGTAAGGTATACTCTTTCTGCCCATCAACCAGATGAATAATTTCAACAGGATATATAGGAACTACAAAACCCAAATGAAACTATGGTCTCTAAAGGTCAAATTAACATGAATTCATGCTGACTGAAGTAAGGTCAGTGCTAAGGCAGACAAAAATGTCTTGGCTCAACATGAAGTCACTGAAAAATGAGTGTGAATGATAATTTCCCTTAAGTGGGAAAGAAGGTACCAAAAGCCAGTTTAGCCAACTCCAGCAGTGTATTCTATTGAGCCCATCACTGTGTTTAGGCTCAAGATGTTACTGGGTAAAATGTTTAGGTGTTTGTAAGCCTCTCTAATGTAATTTTCAACAAGAAGAATTTGTGGTGGTTACAGTACCCACAATTTAATTTTAGCCAGATGCTTTTCCCAATTTTTAAATTTATTTTTAGCCTAGCACATGGTTTCAGTGGAAACTGAAAATGAGAGCTAGACACAGTTTTCATCACATATGCAGAGTGAAAATAGTAACACTTGGTGTATTTTGTGCAGATTATTTTTTAGGAAAGTGATAAAATGCACTGTGAAAAAAACATAGTTTAAATATGCTAATGTTACTACCCAAAGTCTCTATAAGCAAGTAAGAAAGATCAAGTTAAGCAATACAGTTGGCTACAGTAATCTAAATATACTGTAGCATTTTGTTTAGCAGTTTTTATTTGGAAAACTTGAAAGGGTTTTTTTTCTAGGATCAGCTGTCAGTGAAACAACATAAGCAGCAAATATTTCTTAAACCATATTTGATGAATTGTCGCAATAACTGACCAAACCTTAGGAAATGCTTAAACATTTTCACTCTTCCATACACAGACAGACACACCTTTTGACTTTCAAGGGAAGTTTAACAGGCTGTCTCTAGTTGTGTTCGCTTTGTTTGTTCAGATAGTCTTCAGTGGATCTGCGGGTAGGTAGGTAAAACCAATTCGCAGGGTAGAGTTATCCTATCTGTATTATGAGAACTGTTGATATGACCACAAAATTCAAACTTTAAAGTGAATTTACTTGCACATAACCTGGAACAAAAACTTCCTTTTCTGTGCCAGGAAATCGAAGGGGGGCATTCCTGCTACTCCAGAATAGGGGAACACTCCAAAAATCTTTTGTTTCACATGAGTTACCTTGAAAAATTAATATCCCATAATCACATATAACAAACCGCAAATCACAGAACCACAAACAAGCATCAACTTACTGGAGATGTGGTTAATCGAAGGATAGTGCCATTTTTTATTTCATTTCGATTCTGGAAAAGAAAAAAAAACTGTAAATCTTCAAGTGGAAGCTTGGGAAAGAAGAACACAAAGGCAAATGTCACTGAGCAGAGATTCCATATATAAATAATATGCATTCATATGATTCGGTCTATTCTCACTTGAATAATTTTTAATTCTACAAAGAACTTCAAACTGGGTCCCAGATGTGTTATTTCCCCCTTCAATTCTTTTTTTAAATTTAATTTTTATTTTATTTTGGAGTATAGCTGACTTATTGTGTTGTGATAGTTTCAGGTGTATAGCAAAGTGATTCAGTTATACATATGAATATATTCTTTCTTTTTCTGATTCTTTTCCTATATACGTTATTACGGAATATTGTATAGAGTTCCTTGTGCTATATAGCAGGTCCTTGCTGATTATCAATTTTATATGGAGTAATGTATACATGTTAATCCTAAACTCCTAACTTATCCCTCCACTCCTCCCTTTCCCCTATGGTAACCATAAGTTTGCTTTTGATGTCTGTGAGTCTATTTCTGTTCTGTTTCTTTATATCATCATGGACAGCCTACACTACAGAGGAAGTGAATATGAGCCCAGAGAATAGAAATATGGGACACAAGGATAGCAATCAAAACAAGCAATTTTAAAAGCTTATTAAACGGAGTATTATCCAGCAAAATCATTCCTACATATATACCCAGGAGAACCAAAACTATATAACCATACAAAAACTTGTACCTGAATGTTCAGAGAAATTTTATTCATAACGGCCAAAGTATGCTGCTAACTCGCTTCAGTTGCGTCCAACTCTGTGCCACCCCAGAGACGGCAGCCCACCAGGCTTCCCCATCCCTGGGATTCTCCAGGCAAGACCACTGGAGTGGGTTGCCATTTCCTTCTCTAACGCATGAAAGTGAAAAGTGAAACAGAAGTCGCTTAGTCGTGTCTGACTCTTAGTGACCCCATGGACTGCAGCCTACCAGGCTCCTCTGTCCATGGGATCTGCCAGGCAAGAGTCCTGGAGTGGGTTGCCATTGCCTTCTCCAACGGCCAAGGTATAAACAACCCAAATATCCATCAGCAGATGACTGGATAAACAAAACATAGTGAATCCATTCAATGGAATATTACTAAGCCATGAAAAGAAACAAAGTATTGATTCATGCTACCACATGATCTTGAAAACATTAAGTGAAAGAATTGAGATGCAAAAGCTATGTATTTTAAGATTTCATTTGTCAAAAGAGGTCCATCTATAGAGACAAGGAAGCAGACTAATGGTTTCAAGGGGCTGATGGAGGAGGATTTGGGAGTGAGTGTTAACCGGCACAGGAATTTTTTTTTCAGGGGTGATGAAAATGCTCTACAATTGATGGTGGTGATGATTTTAGAAATCTGTGAATATAGTGATAGCCAACGAATTGAAGAATTAAAAGCCAATGAATTAAAGAGCCTCTTGATGAAGATGAAAGAGGAGAGTGAAAAAGCTGGCTTAAAACTCAGCATTCAAACAACAAAGATCATGGCATCCTGTCCCATCACTTTATGGCAAATAGATGGGGAAACAATGGAAACAGTGAGAGACTTTATCTTCTTGGTCTTCAAAATCACTACAGATTGTGACTGCAGCCATGAAATTAAAAGACACTTGCTCCTTGGAAGAAAAACAATGACAAACCCAGACAGCATATTAAAAAGCAGATATATTACTTTGCCTACAAAGGTCCATATAGTCAAAACTATGGTTTTTCCAGTAGTCATGTAGGGATGTGAGAGCTTGACAATAAAAAAGGCTGAGCACCAAAGAATTGATGCCTTTGAGCTATGGTGCTGGAGAAGACGCTGAAGAGTCCCTTTGAGAGCAAAGAGATCAAACCAGTCAATCTTAAAGGAAATCAACCTTGAATATTCATTGGAAGGACTGATAATGAAGCTCCAATACTTAGGACACCTGATATAAAGAGCTGACTCACTGGAAAAGACCTTGATGCTGGGAAAGATTGAAGGCAGGAGGAAAAGGGGAAGACAGAGGATGAGATGGTTGGATGGCATCACAGACTCAATGGACATGAGTTTGAGCAAGCTCTGGAAGATGGCGAAGGACAGGGAAGCCTGGTGTGCTGTAGTCCATGGGGTTGCAAAGAGTCGGACATGACTGAGCAACTGAACAACAACAGCAGCAACAGACTGAACACTTTAACAGGTGAATTTTTGGTACATGAATTATCTCAATGAAGTTGTTCTCTTTTTTTGGGGGGAAAAAAGGAAGGACTCTGGTTTCTGGTTTCTTAATATTTGCTGGTTTCTATTGAACGTTGCCTTGAAGTTAAGAACAAATAGCATATATGAGCAGATTCCAAATTGGTCCATCTCCACTCAGCAAGTGTATTGAAAGTGAGTGTTCTGAAGCTTTCACTTAGCATCTTTGGCATGGAAAGGAGAATTTCACTGGCAGTTTTCTCTTCTGCCACCAGAGTACGCACCATGCTCAGCTTTCAGGAGTTGACCTTCTGGGAGTCACACCACAGCATCCCCCACCCTGGAGCACCGAGCCAGGAGGTTAATAAAGTGCCTTGTGGGTCAATCTCCTGCACCATTTCCGACAAGCCACAAGCTAGAATTTGCTCAGGATGCAGCAGGCACATTGGAGTAGTAGGAAATTTCTCAGAATGAGATGCCATAAACACAGAATACTCACTCTCACCCTCAGCCAATTCTGATGACTTCTTGGAAAATGAATTTTCTAGAACAATTATCTGAAAGCAAGCACGCCTCAGGCCAGCACTTTCTCCCAAAGAAATCCTAATCTGAACGTTTTAAACTGAGTTCAGGCAGGCCTGAAAGCGCCACACTGCTGGATCCAAACTTTCCTCAGGCAATTTCAGCCCAATTTAGAGCATCCCCAGCCAGACACCCTGGGCCACCTCTTGAGAGAGCAAGGTCTTCATTACCGGAAGTGTGTAGGCAAGGGTTGAATGACCACTGGGCAGCCCGGTTCAGTTATGAGATGGTGAAATGAATTTCAGTATTTTTTTAAAAAAATCTTTCAACTCTAAAATTCTATGCCTCTAAGAGAAATGGAGAGGAAAACCACAACTACTAATTATAGAATATTAAGGAAGCCAAATAGATAGCTACATCTTTCCCTCTCAGGTTTTATATGAATCAAGAAATAAAGGAGTCAGAAGGTGAAAGCCTAAAATATCTCCTTTATTAGTGATTATGGAACACAGAGCTGAGAATGATAACCAGCAGACAGCTAACTAAACCCTCAGATTAGCATACCTGTTGAGGTTAAGACCAAAGGCAGGTTCCCTCCCAAGAGGTAAAGGGGGCCTAGTTTATTCTTCCCAAGTAACAAATAAAGCAGGAAAAGAGGGTGTAAAGAGGCCAGGAGGGTTTAGCAATAATCTCTCCTCGTGAAAATTAATAGTGGTGATGAAGCATTCCTAATAAAGGCAATAAATTAACATTTATTGAAAGGCACTGGGGTGAGGGATTTGGGGTTTTGTTGGAATGGTTATTTAACCATCATAATAATCTTATGTTGACTTTAAAGATAAGAAACCAAATCTGCCAAGAGGATAAGTTATTTGCCCAACATCAAGGAGGGGGAGGGGGGACTCAAACCCCTCAAGGTTGGGGGCAGACGACATCAGAGGCTATGCTCCCTCTGGAAAAGGTAAACAACTTAGACCTTGCATTCATCATTAGAGGGGTGAGCTCATCATCTGATTGCCATATATGAGAGCAAAGAAATAAGTGTGGTATTAACAAATGCTCTGCAGATTCCCAGGTGTTCCCCAGGATGTCCTGGACATGAGGCACTGAGTGGAAGTATGGCTGGGGTGACCTCAAACAATTGACCTCCAGGTTGACTCCTTCGACACAGACTCCTGACTTTCTGGGATCCAAGAATGAGTTCTTTGAAGAAAGGATCTTGAGGACTGTTTATTTAAAACAAAAGCAGTGTCAAAACCACTGACAGAAAGGGCTGGGTTCAAATTCCATCTGACTCACACCACCTTGTAAGCTCAGTGCAAGCTATTCAACCACTCCAATCTAAAATGGGAAGAACAAGTCACTGCTTAGAGAATGTAGCAAGAACCAGATGTGATGTATGAGCTGTGCCTGGCCTAGAATTCATTCAAAATGGGACTGTTACATTGAGAGCAGCACGCATCCCTTCTCAACTGGCAGCTAATTTGCTTTCTGTCTCTTCCTTATCCCCAAAATACATTTTTAATCAGTGTTTAGTATTTTGGAACAATAGATAACAACAACAACAACAACAACAAAACCAGAAAAGCCACAAATATATGCATTAAAAACTTTAAGGTCCCAACAGAAGGGTAGATCAAACTCAAAGAAAGAGCCAATGGTAGACATCTGCTTCGGAGACTTTTCCATCAAGAAAATCCCCTGGATGCCACCTCTCATGCCACTGACTGATGATGACGCCTTTTGCTCTCCAAGGAAGTCAAACTTGGGAGGTAAACACAGGGAAAGGCTTGGACTTACTCTAATTTCATAAGTCTCATCCAGACAATGTAGGGCATCACTGAAGAGTTGGGTTTCCAGCTAGGATAGTCTGAACTAGATCCACATCTCACTTCTTACCTGGGGAATCCGGTACAAGTGACAGAGCTGCCCTCTGTGTCAGCTTGTTCGTGTGTAAAATAAGGATAGCGCCTGTCTCCTAAGGCTATTCTGAGGATTAACTGAAATAATTCATTTAAAGTGCTTAGGACAGAGAATGGCACCTTGCAAACACTCATGAAAAAAGTTAGCTCATGAAAAAAGTTTATTATTAAGTGTAAAAATAACATCCGAAAAGCACATTGCTGCATATACTTATTTGTTTTGAGCTAGTCTCTATATGTAATCCAGCCAGTAAAAATAATAGTGCCATCTAGGCAATCCTGAGTCTCAGACTTCAGGAAGTCAACAGCACATATCCAGCGGGATAACAAATGCTATCAACCATATGCCTATTCCATCAGCAGATCAGCACGGCTGAAGGGAGGTCTGGCACACAGCATGCTCCACATCAAAGGCTGAGGACCTGGCACCCACTCTTTTATCATACTCTCGGGCCTCTACGTCTGTTTCAGAAGGGACTTCTTTGATGCAGTCCTCCAAGCATCCAGCAAGCGGGGTGTGTGTGTGTGTGTGTGTGTGTGTGTGTGTGTGTGTGTGAGAGAGAGAGAGAGAGAGAGATTTTACTTACTTATCCTGCCCATTGGCTGTGTCCCTCTACCTCCTGTCCATTCCCTCCAGTTTACCCTGACCAATTCACCTCCATCCGCTGATACGCTGCCCCAGCTGGCATGGATCCATTCCTCCTTAGTGAACTGAGAAATACTCTAGCCAGCTTTGTCTGATCAACAGGTTATATCAGTGACCTTTGGTAAGCAGATTTCAACAGGATCAATCCAGCAGCATTCAATAGAGGCACCCTTCTCAGGCCAGACAAGGAACATCATTAAATGACTTATAAAAGCATGTGTGTGTGCATGGCAGGGGTACTTCCCTGATGGTCCAGGGATTAAGGAAGAAAAAAAAAAAAAAAGACTTTGTACTTCCAATGCAGGGATTGCAAGTTTGATCTCTTATTGGGGAACTAAGATCCCACATGCCTTGTGGTGTGGCCAAAGAAAAAAAAATTAAATTTTAAATTTAAAAAAATTAATAAATAAAAAATTTAAAAGATATGTTCTTTAAAGAAAAGCATGTGGGGGAAGGAACAGCAACAACAAAAAAAGTGAACTCCCTCCCTCCAAACAGAGAGGGGGATTCTGCAAAACTAAAGAATGTATTCATCAACTCACAGAGCCAAGAAACTGTCCCATGCCCCTCTCTGGGAAATCAGCCTTTAATCCCTGATTCTCATGGGATCTTCATACCACTGGCTTGAGAATCACCATGAGTATTAAAATGCAGATTTCTGGGACTCCCCAGCCCACCAAGCCACACACTCAGAGGCCTCAGCAGCTACATTTTCACTATGCTTGCAAATAATTCTGCTGCACAGTAAAGTTTAGAATCATCCCGGTCTAATTCATAAGACCATGCAGCACATTTAGAGTCAGTGTTTGGAATTTCAAGGTAATAAAGTAAGGCAAACAAGACTAATGGCAGCTCCTCAAAAATGAAGAGAGAGCAGCAGAAAGAACATTTCTGCAGAGAATGTCCTAAAGTAACAGCACACAATGTACGGGAAGAATGACAAGGGGCCCAGTGAAAGCTGCTAAACCCCGCTGTCACAGCTACTGCCACCCAGCAGTGGCAGACTGTACTAGCCCCTGACATTCACAAGCATCTCCATAGGATGTCTTTGTGCTTCTTCACAGAACCAGCTCAGTGACTCGGCCTCTGTGTGAATCGGATAATAAGATTCCTCAGAAAAATGTCACTGTTGTCATATTTTTCCTTCTGAAATTTTGTTTA
The DNA here is from genome assembly GCF_042477335.2 of Ovis canadensis. Taxonomy (NCBI): domain Eukaryota; kingdom Metazoa; phylum Chordata; class Mammalia; order Artiodactyla; family Bovidae; genus Ovis; species Ovis canadensis. The sequence continues at coordinate 74,956,221 of NC_091248.1, read as the reverse complement.
TCTCAGTAGGCCAACTTTCTATGTAGCCAGGCAATGTTAAGAATTATTCCCTGGTCCAAAATTCCAAATTCTACCCCCTTCCTGTGACTGAGAAAGGAAAGCAGGAGGTCAGAGGGGGAGGGGGCACTCACGACCAGACCCCTCAAGTCCAGGCAGCTTCAGGACCTTTTCTCTGGTTCTGCCTTTGTCTGTCACTGTCTCTCTCTCCTGATGTGATGGGGTCCTTACTTTGGAAATAATACCAGGAAATAACGCCGTCCTTTGCATCCATTACTCAGTCATCACAGAGGCTGATTTTTCACTGTAAACCTGATCCTTTCTATCCTTTATGTGTCCATTTGCATGATCTTCAAATCTCTGGGCTGAGGGAAATAACTGAGGACCACATATGACATGCCGGTTGCCAGGTTACCGAGCAATGCCTCTAGACAGAGGACTACAGGTCTAACATTTGAGGAGGAGCATAGAAAACTAAAATAAATCTGAACCCCCAAAGGCCAGGAGGAAAAGGCTGAGAGGTGAGGTGGGGAAAAAGAATAAGAAAGATAGGGTGGCAAACTCTTCTAAATGCACATTTCCCATAATTCATATTGCAGACTTCCCTGGGGTCCTTACCATCAAGGACCATGTTCCTTCCCAGCCCCACGCCCCAGCTCCATATAGCTGTAGCAATTCATCATCACCCATGGATGGAAGGAGCTGGATTTGACTTCTTTCCACTCTTTTTTCATGCCACTAACTAGATTCTATGCTCAGTTATTGTCTTTCTTTAATCAATTTATTTTTCATAACACTCATGTACCATTCACACAATTCCCCAAAGGAAAAGAAGATAGACAAGACAGGTGATAAGGAATATTTGGCTAATTACCTATCTGTGCTGTGTAAACACAGACCACGTTAGGGGAGGGCCTGTTCCATCAGAATGCTTTGTTCTCTTTCTACCTGTAATAAGATCTGGGTAAAAGGAGTGGAGAAAAGCTGGTAGACAGTCCTCAGGAGCCCAGGGAATCTGTGGGATGTAGTGATCCCAGGGGAGGAGCCAGAGGAGAATGCCTGTCCCCCTTTTCGTTTTCATCAACTGCTTGTAGGAGACAAAGAACAATGTTTTCTGGAAAAGAACATGCTTATCTTAAAGGAATAGGCACTATTAGATTTCACTGCTGCTTGGAAAGAGGCACCTTTTAGAAAGCCAGGGAAGATGCTTGCTTTCTCAGCCAATTTCATATGGCAAGAGTGAGACACATCTACCTTTGCCTGGTATCTGGGCCCTAGGACCAAAAGCTCAGGGTAGAACCCAATCCATGTCTCTGTCCCTCTAACATCCTAGAGAAAGAACTGATTAAGTCCAATCTGTTAAGAAGTAATAAAAGGTCACTATGTAGATGGTGACTCAACCTTGAAGTCAGAGTAGTCAGTCCCCTTGAGCACAGAAGGTGAGGGGGATAATTTTGGTAATACAGACAGTGGGGTAAGCACTAGCAACATCTCAATACAATAAACAAAGAGAAAACATTTAAGGCTTTTGAACATTATGACCAAGGGAAAGTTTCAGAGAAATAAATCTGTCAGCAGCAGTGAACTAGAATGGAGAGTACGTTAAGGAGATTGGGCAACACGGTGGAGGGCTGCAGCGATACACAGTTGCCTCCATCTCTGCAGGCTTAGCACTCACTACATTAGACCCCGGATTCCAACCACAGGACTCCTGGCTGGGAGCACCTCCTATCTCCAAGTTAACAATCCAATAGACTCAAGAACTGAAAAACTAGTAATAAGTTCTGTGACAAAAATCTGTGCCTTTCTTCCTATACATGACTTGAAGGACAGTGAAGAGACACATTTTGCATGGGTGATTTTATAATGTTTAGCAAAAGCCTTAAAAATCAAAATCAAATTCTACGAAGTTTTTTCCTTTGGAAACACCAGAAAGGCAAACATTTTTTGAAAGATGTCCACCGAGGCATCATTTATAACAGAGAGAAAACAACTAAAAGCAAGCCCAGATACTTTAGTTATTCATTTACTGTCTCTCAACCTGAAATCTAACATTCTTGGCCCAACTGCATACTGGAGCTGGGCCCTACAACCATTTCCCTTTTGCCATCTAGAAGAATGTTAAACTTCACCAACAGAAAGCATTGGAATGATCCTGCCTGGTCATCAAAAGTCGGTTCTCTTTTATCATTATTATTATCATTACCATTAATATTACTATTATACAAAGAAGTCCACAGCCCTCATCCACCCTCAGTCCTTCCCCTAAAATAACTTGTGATGGCTACCTGCTTTTTGGAACCCTATCCTAAAACAACCTGGGATTCTGTAAGGACAAATATTTTCTGATTCAGGTGAGTCAATGACCATTCTCACCAGGCACTTATTTTTCTTTTTTGGCTGCGCTGGGTCTTCATTGCTGTGAGTGGGATCTTTCTCTAGTTGTGTATAGTGGGGGCTACTCTGTTGTTGCAATGCATGGGCTTCTCATCGCAGTGAATTCTCTTGTTGCGAAACGCAGCATCTAGGCACATGGGCTTCAGTAGTTGTGGCTTGCAGGCCCTAGAGCGAACAGGTTTCAGTAGTTGTGACATACCAGCTTAGTTGCTCCATGGCATGTGATTTCCTCCTGATCCGGGGATCAAACCTCTGTCCCCTTCATTGGCAGATATGCAGTCTTATCCACAGCGCCACCAGGGAAGTCCTCACCAGGCACCTTTTAACAACCTTGTGGCTTTTTGTCTTTAAAAGCTCCTGACTCTCTTCCTTGGAATATTCTTTCATGTTTACCCCAAACCTGTGTCTTCTGAATTGCAAAACTTAAGACCCCAAAAAACTCTTTTCTAATATGCAGCCTCCTGCATTATTTTTAAGTTATCACGTAAAAAATGTAGCTTGCATAATAGTATTACAGTATGAATCCAAATTGATGGAATATATTATGTGTGTATAAACTGATAAAATGCTGATGTCCAGGTAGATCCAGTAACAAGTGGGCAACAATGCTTTTCACTTACAACATATGAAAAAAAAGAAAAGAAATTTTTAAAAATGGCTGATATTGTGAGTATTTGCCCACCCCAGTTAATGAATATTGGTTACGTTTCTAGGGGAGAAAGCAATCTCCATGGTTTTGGACAGAAAGATTTGCACAAGCTACGGTAAACCACGTAGACCAGGCCTCCCCTATGGTCCCTTTTTTCTATTTGAGATAGAGATTTCATTGCCAGCCCCTCCTGCTATCAATTTTAACATAACCCCCAATCAGATGGCATGTGTAAATGTTTAAACCTGGATTGTGAAGGACAAATCTCAGTGGTCTCAGAAATCCACAAAGTGCTGGAGAAGAGAGCTGCACTTACAGGAAAGAAGCTCATGCTTGTGAAAAAGAAAAGACTTTAAAGGGTCATTCCAGTGGCATTGACAAGCATCACTAAGGATGCTGCCTGTTTTTCTTTGGTCACGTGAGTCATGTCTGACTGTTTTGTGACCCCATGGACTGTAGCCCTAGGCTCCTCTGTCCATGCAATTTCCCAGGCAAGAATACTGGAGTGGGTTGCCATTTCCTTCTCCAGGGGATCTCCCCGACCCAGGGTTCAAACCCCCATTCCCTGTACTGGCAGGCAGATTCTTTACCACTGAGCCACCAGGGAAGCCCAAGGATGCTGCTGCTGCTGCTGCTGTGTCGCTGTCTGACTCTGTGCAGCCCCTGAGACGGCAGCCCACCAGGCTCCCCCGTCCCTGGGATTCTCCAGGCAAGAACACTGGAGTGGGTTGCCATTTCCTTCTCCAATGCATGAAAGTGGAAAGTGAAAGTGAAGTCGCTCAGTCGTGTCCGATTCCTAGCGACCCCATGCACTGCAGCCCACCAGGCTCCTCCATCCATGGGATTTTCCAGGCAAGAGTCCTGGAGTGGGGTAAGGATGCTGCTACAGCTAGGAAAATACAGATGCTATGGCCTATTCTAGGCAAAGCCAATGCAGACAACAGACTATGGAGTGAGAACAAGATGCAAACATTTACGGTGGAGAGGAGAGCTACTGGATAAAGTGGGATGGAAGCATCAGAAAAGGAAGAGTAACTGAGCTTGCTGCTGGTTTCAAAGAGACAGTGTGGTGTCTGGCATCTCGAACACAACCTGCTGTGAGGTGAGCCACCCTAACACTGGTATCAGATGGGACCGATCCAAACCTTGGCATCACTACTGACAGTTTTGTCACCTGGGCATTTGGCACACAGCCTGGCACATAGCAGGTGCTCAGTGAACATCCGGTCAATTAATACATGGGCATGACAGCTCCTCCGATCCCCCCTCACTGCTACAAGGAAGATCGTCACACCTAGACCGTATGGTGTTGTCATGGGATTAAGTTAGACAGTGCTAATAAAGGCTCTGGCTGGCACTGCATAAGGACTCGATACATCATTCACAAAGAAGAGGCAGCTTGGGTACTGGGTACTGGAAATATGAAAAATCTGTCAGATCAAGAAGCGGGAAGAGAAGCTCAGGCAGAGGAAACGCAGTTCAGGCCATTAGGTTCCCCTGCCTGAGATCCTGTAAGGCAGAGATTTAAAGAATCTCTTTTCTTTTTGCCCCCTGTCATGGATGTTTTGGAAGTCTAGTGAAGCCTATGGATCATTTCAATAAATAACACTTTTAAATGCATAAAATAAAATACAGAAGTTTGCAAAGAAACCAATAGTTATCCAAGTTTTTGAATTGTATCATATGCTACTTTTTCAATATCAGTTCAGTTCAGTCGCTCAGTCGTGTCCAGCTCTTTGCGACCCCATGAACCACAGCACACGAGGCCTCCCTGTCCATCACCAACTCCCAGAGTCCACCCAAACCCATGTACATCGAGTTGATGAAGCCATCCAGCCATCTCATCCTCTGTCGTCCCTTTCTCCTCCTGCCCTCAATCTTTTTCAGTATAGTTATCAGCAAACTTTTTCCATCAAGAACCAGTTACTAAGTATTTTAAACATTGCAAGGGAAGAAATTTTCTGTTGCAACTGTGATACATAAATGAATGGGCATGGCTGTATTCCAATAAGTTTCATTTACAAAACTAGGTGGCACTTTTACAAAACTAGGTGGACTTTTGTCCACAGGCTGTAGTTCACTGGCACTTTTATTAATGCGTAAAATAACAAGATATATTACAAGCGTTAATAACTACTGTAATTTATAATTAATGTAATGATCATAAATGACAGTTTGAGATCATTGCAATAATAGCAATAAATGGAAACATCTATCATTTCTACCTGTAACACAAACACAGATATTATTTAAACTAGCATGGCTTGTTGTCTACAGTCTCATTGAAATAATATGATTTTTTTATTGTCATACAGTTATAACTTTCTTCCTATACAAATTCATAGATCCTGGGTTAAAACAGTGGCATTCCATGTACTTAGAAGAAAATCCCAGTTCCTACCACGGTTTAAAAGACTCCTGGTATGGCTGTGGCCAACCTCTACCATCATATCTGATACTCCCCCAACTCCCCAGCTCACTCTCCCATTCCCTTTTGTCACTTATCACACCCAGTTCTTCATGCTTCAAGGCTTTTGTACTGGTTGTGCCTTTTGCTGAAGTGCTATGATCTGCCTCCTTGTTATTCTTCAGCCTTGGCATGAATACCACCCCTTTAGAAAGACACTTCCTGATGCTTTACAGCAATCTTGACCACAGACGGACATCTGGGGCCTTGCAGAGAGATGCAGATTATCACAGAGCTGGCACAATCCTAAAGTAAAGACCCAGAACTCAGACATTAAGCTTGAGGAGCACAAACTCGGAGCCTTAGAGGAGGAGTATAAGTTTGTTTCTTGGGGCACATAATTGGAGAAGAAGGGTCATAAGCCCCCAGTTCTGGAAACCAGGTCCACTCTCCTGCAGCCTTATTTCCTCTATATCTGTTTATTTGGAAATTTAAAACAAGTCAAGTCATATTTCTGACCCATTCTTGAACCTAAATTACATGGCTAGCCTGGCAGACTGAGCTCCATAGCCAGGCCTGCCTACCACACTCTGCTCACAAATCTTTATCACATTACCTCACTTATTTTGTTTCGAGTCTTTACTTCAATCTGAAAAATAAATACCTTGTTCATCTTTTAAAAAATCTCCTGTCTCTACCCACGCCCATGAAAACATATGCATCAGAGGAGTGGGCATCTTCAAGTTTTTTTCATCATCAGTGCCTAGAACAGTGCGTGGTATGTAAAATGTGTTCAATATATACTTTTTAAATGAATGCAATGGCTATTTTAATCATAATTTGGCCTGAAGCAATAGTCAGAATATATCTGTAAACTAAAACTAACTGTCCACTTTTTTCTTCAAAGATAGAGATACTGTCCCTTTCTTCCTCCCACAATGCAAATAAATCTCAGTCCATATTTCTTTCCTTGCCCTGTTTTACAAACTGCAGTCATCAATGGCTATTTATTTCATGCCTACTATGAAATACTTGTATCATTTTTTTTAAAAAAAGGGAAGAACAGAGATAATAATTACTCATGTTCCACTATCAAATCTTGTGTTCCCATAATGTCCTGAATGGATGTTCACCTAATCCACAGCATCAGGCTGCCCTAGCACAGAAGCAGAGTTACAAACAGTCCCTGCTGCTGCTGCTGCTGCTGCTGCTGCTGCTGCTGCTGCTGCTAAATCGCTTCAGTCGTGTCTGACTCTGTGCGACCCCATAGATGGCAGCCCACCAGGCTCTGCTGTCCCTGGGATTCTCCAGGCAAGAACACTGGAGTGGGTTGCCATTTCCTTCTCCAATGCATGAAAGTGAAAAGTGAAAGTGAAGTCGCTCAGTTGCTACCCCTTGGACTGCAGACCACCAGGCTCCTCCGTCTATGGGATTTTCCAGGCAAGAGTGCTGGAGTAGGGTGCCATTGCCTTCTCCAACAAAGAGTCCCAGACATCTACAACTGAGCTCTGGGACTCATAAGACCATCCAGAACCACTCCTAGAAACTAAACTGTTACAATCCTAAGAGGAATTGCCCAGTTATGAGAAAAGACCAGATAGAAGCCTTAGAAAAGCAGGATCTGGCCTCGGTGTTAGAAGTGAAAATACCCAACAGAACATATTAGAGAAAGAATGGGTTTGAGCTTGAATCCCGCTATAGGTTTCTCCCTTCTAGCCTATCTCTTCCTTCTTGCACTAGGAAAAAAACTAGATTTTAGGTAGATCTCTCTAGATGAGTTAGTATGGATGACAAATGAAAGAGAAGGAAATTAAACAATCAAAACTTTGAAAGTATTACCATAAAACTTCTGGAAGAAAACATAGGCAGTAAGCTTTTTAACATGGGTCTTTCTGGGACTGTTCAGATTTGACACTAAAATCAAAGGCAACAAATATAAAACAATTAACAAGTGGGACTACTTTAAATTAAAAAGCTTCAGAACAGCAAAGGAAACCACCAACAAAATGAAAAAGCAACATACTGAATGACAAAAACTGACGTACAAATAATTTACAAATCACGTATCTGATAAGGAGTAAATATCTAAAATATATGAAGAGCTCATGCAAGTCAACAGGAAAAAAAACCCAAACAATCCAATGGAAAAATAATGGGCAGAAGTCCTGAGTAGAGATTTCCTTAACAGAAATATGGCCAAGAGGTACATGAAAAGATGTTCAACATCTCTAATTATGAGGACAATCCAAACTAAAACCACACAATAAGATAATGCATCACACCTGTTTCCATTGGCTATCATAAAAAGATAAAAAAAGAGTGATTACAAAGATGTGGAGAATAGGGGATTCTAGAAGGAAATGGCAATCCACTCCAGTGTTCTTGCCTGGAGAATCCCAGGGACGGGGAAGCCTGGTGGGCTGCCGTCTATGGGGTCGCACAGAGTCGGACATGACTGAAGCGACTCAGCAGCAGCAGCAGCGGTGCACTGCTGGTGGGAATGTCAATTGGTGCAACCACTATAGGAAATAGTATGAAGGTTCCTCAAAAAATTAAAAGTAGAACTAGCATATGACGCCACAATCCCACTTCTGGGTATCCAGCGAGGAAAATGAAACCACTCCACTTGAAAAGATACATGCACCTCCATGTTTACTGCGTCATTATTCCAAGTGAAATGAGTCAAAGGTAAATACTGTATGTTTCACTTATATATGGAATCTAAAAAAAGAAAAGGAAACAAAACCTAAGTTCATAGATACAGAGAACAGATTGGACTGGCAGTTGTCAGAGGAGGGGAGTTATCAGGTGGGCAAAATGGGTGAAGGGAGTCAGGGTGTGAATTTCCAGTTATCAAATAAGGAAGTCATGGACGTGTCATTATGGCATGGTGACTACAGTTCATAATACTGTCCTGTATACTATATGACTCAGTGGCTATGAATTTGAGCAAACTCTGGGAGATAGTGAACAAAAGGGAAAACTGGCGTGCTACAGTCCGTGGGGTCACAAAGGGTTGGACATGACTTAGCGACTGAACAGCAATAATACTATTTGAAAACTGCTAAGAAAAAAATGTTTGTAATTATGTAGGTAAGGGATGTTAACTCCTCACCTCTGACAACTGCCAGTCTAATCTGTTCTCTGTAACTATGAACTTAGGCTTTGTCTCCTTTTTTCTTAAGATTTCACATATAAGTGAAACATACAGTATTTATCTTTGACTTGTTTCATTTAGCGTTCACTTAGACTTATTGTGGTTATCAATTCACAAAATATTCAAATATCAAATCATTATTCTCTACACCTGAAATTAATGTAGTGAGTGAGTGAAAGTTGTTCAGGCGTGTCCAATTCTTTGCGACCCCATGAACTGTAGCCTGCCAGGCTCTTCTGTCCATGGAAATATCCAGGCAAGTGTACTGGAGTAGGTAGCTATTCCCTTCTCCAGGGGATCTTCCCAACCCAGGTATCAGACCCAGGTCTCCCACATTGCAGGCAGATTCTTAACCATCTGAGCCACCATATAAAGTTATGTCAATTATATCTCAATTTAAAAAGAAACTTACAATTATTAGAAAGTTCATCTACATCCTCATTTTTCACTGGAGCGCCTGCCCTGCACTTGGCCCTCTGGGCCTTATCTCTAGAAGCTGTTTGTCTTGATGGGAGGACTAACCCTCTTAGCACAAGTGAAGTAGAGAGCAAGAGAAAGAACACACTGGCAATTAGAACAGGTGTTTTCCTTAAGAGTTGATTTAAAGATAACTGCCAGAGAAACATTTATTTTATATACTTCTTCTCTTCCATAGATGTGTCTATCCAGATGAATTAGCTAATTGACATGAAGGAACTTCTACTTGGTGAAATAAATGCTTTTTTCACGAGACTCTACAATGAGATTTTTGTTTTTACTATAAAAAGATACAGTGAAACAAGGTTACATACATTAGAGAAACATTAGCTGATTTAAAAGGAAAGGCTTTTAGCAAAAGGTAAAGAATTAGATAAAACTAAGTTAAAATCCAGGTTGTACAATTAGTCATATACAACCCTCAAGTTAATCTCTCTGATACTTAATTTTGCTAATAATAAAAAACAGGAAATACACTAATAAGTACATCTAGTGTATTTGCAGAAATTAAGCTCAGTAGAAAACTTTTTACACAAGAAACACTCAATGAATTATACATAAATAGGTATAAAGAGGAGAAGTGCTTAAAAACAGATACAATTTATGATAGACATAAAATTGTGGGTCATATATCTTACTAAATATATATAAGAACTTTGAGGGAGAAATTATAAGAGTTTGTTGAAACATTCTAATAAATGGGAAAATATACTGTTTACATGGATGAGATAGACAGTATGCTAATAAAAGCAAATTCCTTCTAAAATTAATCTATAAGTTAAATCCATTTTAATCAAAATGAGTATTAAAACTTTCTAACTTTTGAAAGAAAATAAAAGAGAATACCTTTATAATATATGACTAGAGGAAGTGCTAGTATAAAAAACATAATAAGCCCAAGCAATAAAAGGAAAAGTGATTAGTCTGGTCATACTGTGCTCAGACACTTAGTCATGTCCGACTCTCTGTGACTCCATGGACTGTAGCCCGCCAGTCTTCTCTGTCCATGGGATTTTCCAGGCCAGAATACTGGCATGGGTTGCCATTTCCTCCTCTCGGGGATCTTCCTGACCCAGGGATCAAACCCAGGTCTCTTACATCTCCTGAACGGGCAGATGGGTTCTTTGCCAATAGTGCCACCCGGGAAGCAAAATCATACTAAAGTGGTCTTATTAACATCTATTTAACAACAGACACCATTAAACAGTTATGGACTAGTGGACTAGGGTTTCATAGGATTTCATACAAATGAAATTCACATGCCTTCACCTCCATCCAGTTAGCTAGCATCAGCAGGACTATGGGGTGACAGAGGAAGAGATGGCTGGATGGCATCACCGACTCAACGGACATGAGTGAGCAGACTCCGGGAGATGGTGAGGGACAGGGAGGCCTGGCAGGCCGTGGTGTCACAGAGAGTCGGACATGACTGAGTGGCTGAAGACCAAAGCCGTACTATGACAAGTACTGGGTAAAAAGAAGGGAAGAGGACTCTGCTTTGTGAGTGGGACTAGACTAAAAAGAAATGCTTTGGAAAGCAGTTTGGCAACTCCTAGTAAAGTTAAAGATACAACCCAGCAGCTCCCTGCATTCTATTCTACAGAAATGTTCAAATGGGGTCACATAAATATATGAACAAGGATACTCATGACAGTACTATTTAAGTACAAAAATTGGGGAAACAACTTCATTGCTTGTCAGCAGAAAAATGGTGATCAACTGCGTTCTAATAAATCAACTGTTTTGTTCATGCCATGGGACATTACCTAGCATTTATCTTGAAAATATAGCTTTGAGTGAAAAAATTAAGTTACCTTCAGTATGATACCAATAATTTAAATTTTAAAGCATAAAACAATTCTTTACATTATTCAAAAATACATACATACATAGAAAATTTATAAAAATTCATGAGAATAAGAATAATACACATCCATTTCTGGCTAGAACTGAGGGAGAATTTACCTCTGGGGAGGCGAGACAGTAAAAAAGATTAAGCAGGTTGTAGCAGGACTTGCACTTTTTAAAATAAAACTTGAAGCAATAGGCAAAACGTTAACATCTATTAACATCCAGATGATTGAATATATGGGAATTAGTTATGTCATTTTCTGTACTTTCTGATGTTTGCAATACTGCATGATTTTAAAGTTTTAAATTACTATTTAAAAATCCATCACTACTGCAGAAAACCATCACTACTGCAAAACTCATCTGTCTGACTCAAAAGTAGTGACTGGATTCCTTACATCTATGCATTATTTAGTAATGAGGGAACAATTAAAGACAAACATATATTTAAAAACAATGTGCTGACTATAAATTAGCCTCACACAATCCCACTTTTCTGTTCCCTGCCAAAAGGTACATTCTTAAAACAACTAAAATGCAGTCTTTTTAAAAAGTGCCTATTAGTCAAGCCAATGATTTTCAAATAATGAAATATTTTTGTTCTAGAAAGGGAAAAGAAATCCCTCAGAACAGAAAATAGACAAAGAGGTTTTGTATTAATATTATCATGTTTTTTGTGCTTAGGTTTGTAAATGTATATTTTATTAAAGCTATCAGCAGGAATAATGAGGCTTTTTTATTAACATAAAAATTCAATATCTGGCATTATGGATGGTCATTACAATAATACAACAAATTTCTACATTCAATTTGCTTCTGTGTTTTGTTATTTTATTCAATATAGAGAAAACCTGGATACATTCATACAATATGCTAGTTTTCTATTGTTGCAGGACAAATTACCACAACCTAGAAGCTTAAACAAATGTGTAATGTCACAATCTCTATGGCTCAGGAGAATAGCTCATTTTACCTGGGCCCTCTTTTAGGGTTACGCAGGGATAAAATCAAGGTGTCAATTGGCTGCACCCTTATTTGGAACTCAGAGACCATTTCCAAGTTTATTCCAGTTGCCGCCTATTTGGTTTCTTTGGTTGTTTGACGAAGATCCCGCTTCTCCCTATTTCCCCGACAGCTGTTGCCCAGGGACCATGTTCAGCTCTGAGAGGTGGCTCTCAGGTCTTTACCCTGTAGTCTTCTCTGCAATCTGGCAATTTACACTTTCTCAAGCCAGCAGGGGAGCATCTCTTTAATGCTTCACCCTTTTCAAAGGATCCATCTGATTAAGTCAGGTCCACAAAGATAGTCTCCCTTTTGATGAATCCAAAGTCAACCCAAAGTCAAGTGATTAAGGATCTTAACTGCATCTGCAAATCCTCTGACATACAGTGTGATGTAACCACAGGAGTAAAAACTATCATATTCTCAGGTCCAGACCATACTCAAGAAGATGGAATTACACAGGGCATGCAACAGTAGGGGATGGGAATCTTGGGAGCCACCTTAACTTACAATTCTGCCTACCATACCCAGATACGTATTATGTAATCGCTATAAATGATGACCTTTAAGATATCACCTTTGAAGTCTCAGGAGTTTCTCAAGATGGTTAGAAAGGGAATAATAGGCCAAATTTTTGCCAAATCTGTATTGCTGTTGTTCAGTCATGTCCGACTCTTTATGACCCCATGAACTGCAGCACGCCAGCTTCCCTACCCTTCACCATCTCCCAGAGGTTGCTCAAACCCATGTCCTTTGAGTTGGTGATGCTACCCAAGCAGCTCATTCTCTGTTGTCCCCTTCTCTTACTGCCTTCAATCTTTCCCAGCATCAAGGTCTTTTCCACTGAGTCCATTCCTCCTATCAGGTGGCCATGTACTGGAGCTTCAGCTATAGCATCAGTCCTTCCAATGAATATTCAGGACTGATTTCCTTTAGGATTGACTGGTTTGATCTCCTTCCTGTCCAAGGGACTCTCAAGAGTCTTCTCCACCACCACAGTTCAAAAGCATCAATTCTTTGGTGCTCAGCATTCTTTATGGTCCAGCTCTCACATCTGTACATGACTACTGGAAAAACCATAGTTTTGACTATACAGACCTTTGTCAGCAAAGTAACGTCTCTGTTTTCTAACATGCTGTCTACAGTTGCCATAGCTTTTCTTCCAAGGAGCAAGCGTCCTTTAATTTTATAGCTGCAGTTACCTACCATCTACAGCGATTTTGGAGCCCAAGAAAATAAAGTCTGTCACTGTTTCCATTGTGTCCCCATCCATCTGCCATGAAGTGATGGGACCAGATGCCATGATCTTCGTTTTCTTAATGTTGAGTTTTCAGCCAGCTTTTTTCAGTCTCTTCTTTCACCTTCAAGAGGTTCTTTAGTTCCTCATTGCTTTTTGCCATAAGAGTGGTATCATCTGCATATCTGAGGTTATTGATATTTCTCCCGGGAATCTTGATTCCAGCTTGTGCTTCTTCCAGTCCAGTGTTTCTCATGATGTACTCTGCATAGAAGTTAAATAAGCAGGGTGACAATATACAGCCTTGATGTACTTCTTTTCCTATTTGGAACCAGTCTGTTGTTCCATGTCCAGTTAAAACTGTTGCTTCCTGACCTGCATGTAGGTTTCTCAAGAGGCAGGTCAGGTGGTCTGGTACTCCCATCTCTTTCAGAATTGTCCACAGTTTCTTGTGATCCACACTGTCAAAGGCTTTGGCATAGTCAATAAAGCAGAAATAGATGTTTTTCTGGAACTCTCTTGCCTTTTCCATGATCCAAAGGATGTTGGCAATTGATCTCTGGTTCCTCTGCCTTTTCTAAAACCAGCTTGAACATCAGGGAGTTCACGGTTCACGTATTGCTGAAGCCTGGCTTGGAGAATTTTGAGCATTACTTTACTAGCGTGTGAGATGAGGGCAATTGTGCCGTAGTTTGAACATTCTTTGGTATTACCTTTATTTGGAATTGGAATGAAAACTGACCTTTTCCAGTCCTGTGGCCACTGCTGAGTTTTCCACATTTGCTGGCATATTGAGTGCAGCACTTTCACAGCATCATCTTTCAGGATTTGAAATAGCTCCACTGGAATTCCATCACCTCCACTAGCTTTGTTCGTAGGGATGCTTTCTAAGGCCCACTTGACTTCACATTCCAGGATGTCTGGCTCTACATGAGTGATCACACCATCGTGATTATCTTGGTTGTGAAGATCTTTTCTGTATAGTGCTTCTGTGTATTCTTGCCACTTCTTCTTAATATCTTCTGCTTCTTTTAGGTCCATACCATTTCTGTCCTTTATCAAGCCCATCTTTGCATGAAATGTTCCCTTGGTATCCCTAATTTTCTTGAAGAGATCTCTAGTCTTTCCCATTCTGTTGTTTTCCTCTATTTTTTTGCATTGATCAAAGGCTTTAGCATAGTCAAATCTGTATAACTAACCTCAACTCTCATTCCTCATAATAAACACTAGAAGTCAAGCAAAAGGCACCCAAAACCTACTGAAAGGAATAAAATTAGGTCTCCCCCTGTTACTGGACACTTGACGTGTACCCAAGCCATGAAGCCTGAACTATCCCTTTTGTACATGAACCAGGCACTCAGGTTCTGCGGCAGTAAATCTGCTGGGATGATTTTACTCGGGTGGGCCGGTTCATGCTTGATTTAAAACAAAACAGTCCAATCTTTCCAGTCAATGACACATTTGTAAGAAGTGTAAATATATTCACAGGGATGAAGGCAACGAAATGTTTCATATTAAGGTTTGCCTAAAAGCAAGTTAACCTGAGAGGTTTAGTTAAGAATAATGAGGCTATTATTAGAGTTTAAGTTGATTTTTTTTATTCATGTTGAAATATTTCAAAGCAACAGTTTTAAAAAAAAAGGCTGGATAATTCAAATATGTCTGCAATTCCTAAGCCATCTCTAAAATCCTCTGAAATGGAATCTTCTTCACAATAATATAGAAGATATCAAGTTCAGTTCCAAAGATGACACTCAAAGTTGTGTGACCTAAAACTCCAAGCCTCCCCAAGACCCCTGTGAACCTTTAATGCCTGAATGAAATCACACAAGAACATGCCTGACACACAGGGGTTCATCAGTAAGCAGTGGCTCTATAAGTCAAGATAATCCAGTTTGATTCTTCATTCAAGTTCTATTGATAGTTTATAAGGAAATAGTTAAAGAATTACTAAAAGACTTAGTTTAAGGAATGGACACTTTAGCATCTTAAAAAAGAGAGAGGGGAAGAAAGAAAGAAAGAAAAAAAAAACCTAAAATACAAACAAAAAGAACTAATTCAAAAACTGAGTTGGATACTTCTCAGCCATTAAGAAAGTCTGACAAATAAATGGGAAATACAACTCACTGAGGGATGACCATGGGCAAAGCGCCTGGCATAGTGTTTTACCAGCATTATGCCATTTAGTTGTCATAACATAGTGAAGTAGGTAGAGTGTATTAACGTGTCAAGATGCATATTATACATTAAGTTAAAATGCAAGTTATGAGAAGAATGTATATGCAATGATCCTATTTTGCAAAGCAAATTATGCATACTCAAATATCTGAAGTATTTACATTGAAATGTCAGTGGTTTTCTCTGAATACTAGGATTCTGATAATTAAAACAATTTTTACTCTTCTTTTTTACTTCTAATATGTCTCCAATATGTTTATCTGTGTGCATAAATTTTTTAATGAAATTGAAAATTTCACATCTGTTTGCTCTGGAGTAGCAGATACCAAAAAAAGGAAAGTTTAATGTAAGTTTCATTATTAGTAAAGTGGCACCTATTTTTTATATCTAAACTCTAAATACTGTATCTAACTACAGCGCTTGCAAGTCTGAAGTTTCAAGAGAGAGGGAGAGAAAGAAAAGTTGATGAAGAGTGACTAGGAAGAGAAATTTTTAAAAAGATAGTTAATATTCTAAAAAAGGAGATGGTAATGAGGAAAGATGGAATGAAAGGAATCAGTAGGAAGAAAAGGGGCCACAGGAGAATTAAAAATAAACATTGGGAACAGAGAAAGAATGAGAAAAGAGAAGAAATACATCAAAACAATAAGAATAGAGGAGGAACCCTCCCTTCCTATTCATCTCTAAATGAAATGGAAAAACTTAAATAAGATCACAATGAATCACTTTTAAAGCTATTTTTTATTTTTTGTAATTTTCCCCTGTAAGAGTGAGAAGGGGTTGAAGAATGTACTTGATAACCAAAGGTAACTCGTCCGACACCAGACCAGAACCTGGATAGGACTGCAATGAACACACCAGGTATTTTTTAGCTTTCTCTTTAGTCACAGTACCAAGCACAAGACTGTCTTTGAAAAATGAAGAGTAGTGACTGGGTTACAGGTGCTGCTGCTGATAACAAAACACTTATTTTTTAACTACAGTCTTCAGACATGGTAAAGGAAGTGAGCCCATTTCCCCAAAAATTATACTTAAAAGAAGGTATAAATATCCAAGTGCCTGATTCTAATTTCCTCTGAACACTTGCTCAACTTACCCAGCTTCCTCCTGCCACTCTTAAGAAAAAGAAGCAATAAATCATTCTTCCACCTGTACCCTTTGTCAACATGAAAAATAACATCGTTGATGCTCTGTGCTTTAATGAGGTAAACTTTCTTCAGTTTTTCTTATTTTAACTATCTTGTCTTCTTCCTTTTAGCTTAAAACATTAAAATCTAGCAAAAGTAAAAGATCGAGTTTAGTTTTTGGATAACTTCCGGAAAATAGTAACTCCGCTAACAGCTTTTCTCTGAAGGAGAAAGGTAAAGTGATGTGGCATGTGGTGGTTTAATTAAAAAGCCCCAAAGTTGTTTGCCATCCTTTCCATAGAAAGAAGGGGCCCATATCTTCTCCCGTTGAATCTGGGCAGGCCTAGAACTGTTTTCAGCAACAGACTAGAGCAGAAGTTTCAACAGAACTTACCAGTCTAGGTCATAAAGCGTCAAACATCTGCTCTATTCTCCTGGAATATTGGTTCTCAGGAAGCACCCTTCCAGGGAGCTCCTAGGAATATTGCCACCATGCTGTGAGGAAACCCAAGCCTCATGGAAGGACCACAGGAAGGCACTACAGTGTACAGTCCCACTAGAGCTCAGCCTTTCAGTCACCCCAGCCCAGGAGCCAGACGTACAATGAAGATGCTTCCAAATGATTCCAGCCCCCAGGTATTTGTGTCTTCCCAGATGGGACTCCAGACATCATCCCAGACAGGTTACCCTTGCTTTGCCATGTCCAAATGGCTGACCCAGTAAGTATAACTAATCATCTCTGCTGATAAAAGGTTTTTGTTTTATGTTACTAAACATGGGGCATTTTTAATGCAAAAATGAATGGGAACTATGGAGATAAAAAAGAAATGATCTTGCAATAGTTATTACTGCAACTTAACTCTGATTACATTAGAAAGTGGGCATCCTAAAACCCCAAATGTCACAGAGGGCCATATCCAGAAAACACTGAAGACAAAACACCTTTCTGGGGTTGTGACCAGATCTCCTTCCTCTGCCCTCTTCCCAATCTTTCTACCAAACTTTTAATCTTCGTTTTATTTCCTTTCCTCCTTTCGGTCATGCCTGCTCCTCAAGTTTGCCTTTAAGTCACTACACATTATTGCTGTGGGCATTCATTCTTTCACTAATTAAACTTTTAAGCATTGTTCTAGATACTGGGATAGCAAAGGTGAGGATATCTAACTTTGTCTGTGACCTTGTAGAGCAAAGAGAGTAATGAAATGCCTTTCACACTACGGGTCACAGTCAGTGACAGTCATGAGGGCATCCTGATGGGGCCTAACAAACACTTTTAAAATATAAAACAAAACAGAAAATAATAAAAAATAATAAAATTAACAACATCATGACGATTGTTTCATGACTTTTTTATGTTACCTTTGGCACACAGAATGTTGTGTTATCTTAAAACTTTGAGAAATATAGTCCAATAGCTATTCAGAACTAAACCTCATTCTTGGAGTTAAAAAACATGAATGGGATTGTGGTCAGGAAATTTGCAATTAGGTTTCTGGCTTTGAAATACAATATGTCACAGAGCTGTTCTCAGAATCTCCTCTACTGATACAGGTTTTTGCTTTTTACTGTTTTTTGTTTTCTTTACAAGGGTATTCTGGGTCATTTTTGGTAAATAAGTGCCTGCCTTTGCGGGAAACTCATGTGTCACGCGTTCTGTATCTGAACATTACAGTTAAATGTTTCAGGACTTGAGTCAATCTATTCACTGGTTTAATAGCTGAACTGGAGAACATGGAATTATCATGACCTCTGGCATTTATTTTTGCCTGCAATTCTAGAAGCAGCCGTATCTTCCCAAACACAAGCTAGGGAGCCTAAGCAAAAAAGTTAGCTGCCTGTATAATCATCTTCTTATAGCCTCTATCCAACAGTCAGTGGTAAACATTAAATAACATGTCATAAAACCCACTGACATCTGAGTAATGCTGGTGGCAGTCGGTACCCTCCCTCTCTCGCTCCCTCTCGTTTATATGACTCAACTGAGACTGTTTTTTTTTTTTCCTTCATACTGAAATAAGTATATACTCTTCCAAGTCTTCTCTGGAGGAAAAGCACCAGATGATTTAAAATGATAGCTCCTGCCCAATTCCTAAACTCTTAATTAGAAAACTCTAAAAAAACACCCCACAGATGTTTTCAGAGACTTCAGAAAGTCTAATGCCAGTTTAGTTTGAGTCACTAAGAGCAAAGATACCAGGAGAGGGAGGGTGACTGGCTGGCTGAAGCCTAATGCCAGGGCTGGATAGCTCCTGGGGAAATTTAGAACTGTCTGACGCTTGTATGCATGCGTACCAATGTGTGTAAATATTTCCATTTTCACAAGTTGGGCTTGATGAACTGAGTGAGAAAGGTCTGAGGGAACCCAAGAGTAGTACCTATCATTCTATCCCAACAACACGCCAGGAACCAAATACCCGAGTAGCACGTGGCTATCATCCTGCCCTTTTGTCTTCGACAACTGAACTGGGAAAAATCCAGTATGTCCTTAAAGTAAATATTAATAATATTCATAATCTTTTGGTTCCTGACTTGGAGAAACTCAAAATGTAAGGTCCAAGGGATGATAATAAAATTTTATGGGTTCACATGTGGCATGTGCTACAGACTGCATCAGCCTAAAAGTCATTTGTTAAACCCTAATGCTTGATGTGATGGTATTAGGAGGTGTGACCTTTGGGAGGCGATTAGGTCTTAAGAGCAGAACCCTCGTGAATGGGATTAGCGCCCTGATGAAAGCTGTCTCTCCCATTCTGTCTTAGGAGGGCCCAATGACAAGACGGCCATTTATGAACCAAGGAGCAGTCCCTCACCAGATGCTGAATCTACCAGCACCTTCATCTTGAACTTCCAACGTCTACAACTGTTGTTTTTAAGACACTCAGTCTATGGCAGTTTTGTTCCCCAAGCTGAAAGGTCTAAGACACAGCAAACACAATATGATAAATTCCAAAGTGCTTTTCCTATTGGTCCAGACTCTCGCTACGGCTTCTGTTCTTAGTGACTTGCTTTCATCATGCGTGCTGTGGGCTTAGTCACTTCAGTCATGTCTGACTTTGTGACCCCATGGGTTATAGCCCACCAGGCTCCTCTGTCCACGGGATTTTCCTGAAAAGAATACTGGAGTGGGTTGCCTTTTCCTTCTCCAGGGGATTTTCTGGACCTAAGGATCGAAACTGCGTCTCCTGTGTCTCTTGCGTTGCAGGCCAATTCTTTACCACTGAGCCACCAAGGAAGCCCTGTTCTCACCACATGAACATATAATCCCAACTACAACAGCTGCATTCACTCGTGCCTTGGTTATTGGAAAATCCGTCACCACAGTGGACTGTGCCTATCCTGTCTCGCCTTCATTTAATGACAAAGAGTGTGTGGAGAGGGCAGAAAATGCTGACAAGGTTTCAAAGTTACTGCCCCTGTTTTCCTTCATGGAAACTCTAAAGCATGTATTTAAGCCTGGAATTCTCTCTGCTCTTCTGTGATCACTGTTTCAAACAGAGTTAACTGCCTGATAAAGAACCAAAGATGGGTGAGCCACAAGGATATTGATGGATCCCCCAGGGTGAAATAAAGTAAAGCTCAGTTTCTCAGAACTGAACAACAAAATAAATCACAAAATTTGGGGTAAATTTTCTGTCACTACTACAGTTTAGTTCTTAGAGGTTGTTGCCTGCTACAACAAAAATACATGATCATACTGACTTTGAAACTGTATTACTATTTGATGATCTGCCTAATGATGAATTATTCGTACAACATGAGATACCAGAGGGTCTCTTATTTTTCCCTTCCCATAGCTATTGCTGTGAGTTCTCAAAAACAGGTCACTGATTCTAAAGAAAGAGTACTGAAATCCATAGGACTGGGTTTAAGTATCATCTTGTGAAATCTCATGAATCTTTAAAGATTTTAGTCGACATCCAGCACAGTATAAATATTATGTGTGTATGTATGTACGTACATACTTATTTTGGGAAAGAAAATTAATCAGTCGTGGAGTACTGAAAGCCAACTTTGTAACACTGATTTAAGACTCTTAAAAGGAGCATTAAGATTCATTTATTCACTCTAGGATTCCTCCACTGTGAATAATCTGGAAGTGTATGTGCATATTCTGGTAATTGAATTAACCAATATCATACATAATTTATTAAGCAACTAATTGTACCTTTTATGTTACACAAAAAAACTGCATCACATAAAATCCACAAGCAATCTTTGAATACCTACAGGATATGCTCAAGGAACCACATCAGACACTGTATAGGGCCCCTGAGGTGAAAAATGAAGGTTTTGATTGTGAAGTATTTGCAACTTGGTTGGGGCCGGGGCGGGGGGTGGGGTGGTTAAAAATTAGCCCACAAATAGTTAAGTCACACTTTAAGGCAACAGTAAAGAGATGCAGATCCTGCTTAGCTAACAAATGAGTCTAAGAGATGATAAACTAAAGAGACAATCATTCCTACAACAACAGAGACAAGGAAAGGTATTTAGAGCTAAGGACTGAATGAAGACACTAATCTCCAACACTGGGGTGAAGATTATTTCAGGCAAGCACCCAAGGTCTCTTCCAGCTCAGATAATTAAGGATTGGTAGGGACAGAAGGGTTGACTGTTCTGAAATGGCAGTTATTTGAATGGCATTATTTCCCATGTGTATTGCTTGTTAAGACTCACCTCCCCCAGAAGCAAGGAGTCTGCCATTTCATCTCTTTCTACACAGCGTCTAATCTAGTACCTGAAACAGAATAGGAGGGAGTGCGGGAGGTTGGGCAGGACTGAACTGCAGCTACCAGGGAAGTCAGAGCAAAGTTTATTTGGAGAACAACAAGGCAATTTGGCTAAAGCAGAGAGAACAAGAAAAAGACAGCAAATGGAATGTGTTGACTGGGGCTAGACTGTGACACACCTTGACAGCCAGGTTAAGGAAGGAGGCTGGACCTCATTCTCTCTCAGCAACAGTGAAAGTCAAGCAGAACGCTGTCTCCATTATTAGGGAGCACACAGGACTACAAGCTGGTAAGAATTCATAATATGGGTTTTCTGCAGCCAAAAACACTGCCTGCCATTCTCGTAAACAACAAATGTTGCCCCCGATAAAGTCATCAGCCACAGTAGCCAGTTTCCATGGTGTGCCCTGAGGGCAATTTAGGATAGAGAAAAAAACAGGATACTGACCCTAGATACTTAAGATGCATATCTAAGGAATAATTGCAATGAGTCCAGACTCTGCATCTGCCCAAACATAGAAAGCACTAAAATCATTAACTTGAGATGCCTGGTTTTCTATGACTAGCAGGAATCTTTGATGTTTCACTAAATGTTTGCTGTTGTTTTTCAGCAAAAACTCCCACATATCCTAGTTCCTCCTTTATCTCTTTGGATAAAAGCTCTCCGAGAAGCTGGTGTCCTGTCCTCAGTAAAGCCCCTGAATAAAACATAACTGATAACTTTTAGGTCATGCATTTTTCTTCAGCCGAGACATGCAGGAATAAAGAGAAAGGTCCAGAGGCTGCTCACACTTCTAATGAGCAATGTTCAAATGTGGCACTGGTGGTACCACTGGGACTTGTTAAAAATATTTGAACCCCAGACTTGATCTATTGGATCTGCATCGCTAGATCTGAGGCCATGATCTATGTTCACATTGAGAGCGGCTAGATCAGAACTCAAAAATGACGTGAACAGAAATGACACAGCTTTACTATTGAAAAAATAAAGGGCTGTACAGCTTTGTATATATACTAGAAACCACTGCACACTTAAGTGGTAGTTTTTATGTGTGTGAGTTGTATCTCAATTAAGATGCTAAAAAAATCTCAAGCTTAGGACAGTGCCTGGCACATACAGGAGATCAGTACAAGTTACTTTTCTCAAATGCATGCATGGCTCTTTTCCCTTGACAGCCTTGGATTATGAGTTGGTAGATCCGGGACAAGCAGCCTCTAGAAGAGTCCAGTACTTTCTAAAGACTGGTGACAGGCATACAAGCAGCCAGCAGGGCAAGGAGCATACATACCAGAAGTCAGGTTCAGTTACAAAACAAAAAAAGAAGAATTCAGCAGGAAGGCACATGTGAATGTAGAGTGAGGATCAAAAGCAGACAGGCAGCAGAGTGTGAGAAAGGCAGGGGACGGGGCAAAGGGGCAGCAAGAGAGAGATACTGGGAGTCAGAGGCCTCAGAAGAGCTGAAAGGCCAGGGCGAGCCGAAAAGCGGGAACATCTGTCTCTGCCTGTTCCTGCCTGCTGAGTGCCAGGCCCAGGTCTTTCTTTGCCCGTCCTTGCCTGCTGAGTGCCAGTCCTGGAGGCGTTTCCCCAGATCAGCAGGTCGCAACCCATGCTGGCCACACCTGGCTGAGGGACAACTTGCTGAGGCAGCCACAGTGGCTTCTATTGAACAAATCCAGAATCTTTCACCATAGGCAGCAGAAAAGGGGATGTCTCATAAGGAAATGTACAACATTCCCGCGCTCTGGTTTGTTCAAATTAAAATGCCTGTCCCAGTGAAAATTCTTTGAACAAGAGTAACTGAGACCTGCATACAGTGGTTTCAGAGGCAGAACTGAAATGCCACAGCAGATGCCCTCACAGGGATGTGAAGACAGAAAACAGAACAGAGAGGAAATAGGACTGGAAGCCTCTCCCTCTCCCCCTCCTCTGGCTTCCTCACAGGCCTTCAGCCCCACCCATCTCAAGCCCCAATCTTTTCTGCAGGCCGGTGTTCACCTTGTAGGAAGATGCATTTGCCTTGACACCACAGTAGTTTTGACTCCATTTGTCCTTTCTGTTCTAGTAAACAACATCACCCAACTCACCTCTCAAGTTCAGATTTCCAGGAGAGAATGTAAGGGGGCAGGGCTCAGCTAGGGAAAGGCATCAACTTCCAGTCCCTTGGCTGTTGGGGGCAATAGAGAAGGGACACACGACCTCCTAGGAGCCAGTGGAGGGGCAGCTTCCCAGGAAAAGACATGCCTCAGTTTGCTTTGTGTTTTGTTGGGTGGCAATGGTAGTCGGTGTGTGGGTGTGTGTTTGTGTATGTGTATTCCACTCTTCAACAAAGAAAACGTTCCAAACGTGAAACTTCCTTAAACTACTTAATATTACTTGTATTTATTCTCTTAAGTGAATCCCCCCACCTCATAAATATTTTCAGTGACTTTCAAACATTTTTAACCCCAGGATAAAAAATAAGACTAAATGTATATTACATATGAAGCACACGAAACAAATGTTTCACAGAACAACACATGTAATGCACCCTGATCTTTTCTATCCTATTATAGTCCATTTTAATGCTCCTTCAGCCTGCTAAGTTGATTTAACACCCACTAACAAGTGGTGACCAGCGATTTAAAAAACCCTACTGTTACCTCTATCATCTGTAATTTTATCATTTAAAAACAATTTCACACTTTTCACATTATACTCATATAGAAGAAAATTCCCCAATTCTTTCCCAATAATATCCTAAACTCCACAATATTGTAGACAGTTTTAAAAGATGAACCAAGTTCATAAGAGATGTCTAATGCTTTGAATTGTCTACACAACAATGTTCTTAAGCCAGTCTCACGACACCCCTGTTCTCAATCTGTTTAGTGACCAATAGGGACTCATGCACTTGTGTAAAGTGTCAACCAACCTAGCTGAGAAGCACCACCCACTGTCTCTGTACAAAGCCAACCTGCCCACACAGGGATGGAACCAGCTCCCTTGGGCTCACCAAACTTGTCCCAAAGGGGAAAGAAATTCTGTTGGTTATGTGTGTATCTCTGGGGAATTTCTAAGGCAGATTACTTTGTTCAGCGATGCCGATGCAATTGGGTTACTGGGTCATGGATACAAATAGGCTCAAATGCTTGTTGGAGGACCGAGAGGTAGCAGAATGAGGACTGTCAGTGGAGGAAGCTGGGGAGGTAGAAGAGAAGGTGGAAAGATGGATTTCCATCTCTAGCACCAAGAGCCGGTGTGACTTCCATCTGCGGCACAGCATGTTGAGAACTGCCGAGATTCCTGCCTGTCCCACAGCATGGCCCAAGAGCATGGGACACTGGCTCTTCAGTCAGACCTGAGCCCATCCCTGGTCTATTACTGATGTCCCCTGAGCCTCAGCTGTGCCCTCTGTAGAATGGAGCAGGTACCAATAAACCCGGTTCACAAGCTCCCTGTGAAGACTCAAGTACAAGAAAGAGCCCATGTGAGGCGCTAAGCCTAGTGCCTGCCACAAAGCAAGGATCCAACACATGTTCCGGACAGTTGTTACCATCCCCCAACTAACGCCCCAGCTCACCTGCCAAAGGGCTTAAAACACACAAGCAGATGTCTGTCTTTGAATGAGTACTTTTCCCATTAGCCTCTCTAATCTCTTATCAGACACGGTTAGCCCACTCCAGGACCTTTTTGGATCTCTTCTCTCTCCTATAATAACTTGATTCCTTCCTCTTCTTTCTCAAAACCTATGCTCACTTCAATGTTTTCTCCCCCACTAACCCTGAGATCCATGGATACAGAGAATGAAAGGGACTCATCTCACTAAACTATTTATAGTGCCCAAAGCTTGATAGTTCACAATAGTCAGACTGAATTCCACATAATAACCAAGTGGTCTCCTGACCCAAGGCAGACACACAAGTACCAGGGATACACAATCCCTGTCTGCCCAGGGATTCTGGGATGCTCAAGGCC
This sequence comes from Ovis canadensis, assembly GCF_042477335.2. Taxonomy (NCBI): domain Eukaryota; kingdom Metazoa; phylum Chordata; class Mammalia; order Artiodactyla; family Bovidae; genus Ovis; species Ovis canadensis. The sequence continues at coordinate 74,931,060 of NC_091248.1, read as the reverse complement.
TGTCTGAGAATCCACAGCATCTAGGAGGTAGGAATGGCACTAAAAAGGGGTGCCCTTCAAAGACGCCACTTCCTTCCCAAAGGTTTCTGGGGACAGCTTCAAAGAGGAGTCTGGATGAGGCACGGCCATCTCTATTTTTACAAAATGAGAACTTCCGGAAATAAGATACTGCCAAGGTCTATCACTATACTTCACACATTCTGAGGTAGGTCTTAGCACATGGGGACCAAATACCATTGTGAAATTGTGAGAAAACTTCAAGGGTCCACAAGTAAATGATCTCCTAAGGGTGCCTTCTACCATGCCCTGTGCTTTCAGGGAACCTACCTGTGTGCATGCTTAGGGTTAAGGATAACAAGGCAATTTTCTGTTTCCTTAAAAAAATACGGTATTAATGCAATAATACTACCTTAGACAGTCCAGATCAAAGGCAAATGAAAATGTATTTGCTAATCTCTACTGAGTAGAAGACTATCTGTTATAACTTCCTCCATGCCATCTTCTTAAGGAACAAGGAGGTCATAATAGGGTGGCTCAGTGGTAAAGAATCCACCTGCCAATGCAGGAGATGTGAGTTCAATCCCTGGGTCAGGAAGATCCCCTGGAGGAGAAAATGGCAACTCACTCCAGTAGTCTTGCCTGAAGAAGCCCACGGACAGAGAAGCCTGGTGGGTTATTGTCCCTGGAGTTGCAGAGTTGGACATGACAGCGTTTGAGCATGCACACGGACTAAAACTCACATATTGTAACAGCCTATATTTGTCCTGAGGCAATTATTAATACCATCAGGATCAATGGCCTAGTGTCAGCAAAAAAAAAAGGGGGCATCATAAACAAACTAGGGCCCAGGTGGTAGGGACTCCAGGATTTCCAGGAGGTGACATAGGTAGATTGACAAAATGAAAAGGCAACCTACGAAACAGAGAAAAGTATTTGCAAATCATATATCCGATAAGGGGCTAATATCCAAATTAAATAACAAGTTCACACAAATCTATAGCAAAAACAAAAACAGAAAACACTCCAATTTAAAAAAATGGGCAGAGAAAGTGAATAGACATTTTTCGAAAAAAGATAAGTAGTCAACAAGTATATGACTAATCAGTATCACTCATCATTAAGGAAATGCAAATTAAAACCACAGTGAGAAATTGCCTCACATCTGTTGGAATAGCTACTATCAAAAACAAAACATAGAAAGAGATACGTATTGGTGAGGCTAAGAAAAAAAAGGGAACCCCCATATACTGTTGGTGGGAATGTAAATTGGTGTAGGTACTAGGGAAAACATGAAGGTTCCTCAAAAAAAAAAAAAAACAGAATTAAAACAGGATCCAACAGTCCCATTTCTGGGTATACATCCAAAGGAAATGAAAACATGATATTGAAGAGATATTTGCATTCCCACATCCATTGAAACATTACTCACAATAGTCAGGATACAGAAACAACCTAAGAGATGTCAATGGATGAATGAATAAAGAAGACTGGTAGAAATATACAACAGAGTATTATTTAGCCACAAGAAAGAACGCAATCTGGCCATTTGTATCAACATGGATGTACCTTCATGGCATCATGCTAAGGGAAAGAAGACAGAGAAAGACAAATACTGCATGGAATCCCTTATCTGTGGAATTAAAAAAAAAAAGGCAAACTCATTGAAGCAGAGAAACAGAGAGTAGAAAAAGCGGTCACCAGGAGCTGAAGGGTTGGTAGAAATAGAAAGAGGGTGGTAAAACGGTACCAAACTTCAGATTATAAGATGACTAAGGTCTCAGGATCTAATGTAAAATATGATGACTTAGCTGATAACACTGCATTGCATGGAGATATGCTAAGAGATTAGAGGACTTCCCTGGTAGATCAGCTGGTAGAGAATCCGCCAGCAATGCAGGAGACCCCGATTCGATTCCTGGCTCAGGAAGATCCCCTGGAGAAGTGATAGGTTGCCCACTCCAGTATTCTTGGATGTATTCCTGGTGGCTCAGTATTCCTGGTGGTTCAGACAGTAAAGAGCCTGCCTTCAGTGTGGGAGACCCAGGTTCAATCCCTGGGTTAGGAAAATCCCCTGGAGGAGGGCATGGCAACCCACTCCAGTATTCTTGCCTGGAAAATCCCCATGGACAGAAGAACCTGGTAAGCTACAGTCCATTAGATCGCAAAGATTTGGACATGACTGAGCGATTAAGCACAGCACAGGGCAAGAGACTAGAACTTAAATGTTCTCATCAAATGAAAAATTAGAGGTAATGTGTGTGTTATGAACTAGATAAGCATCATTTCATAATGTATATCAAAACCACCATGACAGATGCTTAAATATCTCACAATTTTATTTGTCCAAGTATACCTCAATAAAGCTGAAAAATACACAATTCACTTTTTATTTTATATTCTCTCTCTCTGCCTCTGAGCCATCACTCTGAAATATGAAAGTTTCTAGGGCAGAATCTGAACTTGTAAATAGCTGAATCTTAATGTTCTCTAAGCATTTGCATGCTATGCTTCTGCTGAACGCTGCTCGACAACATGACATTTTTTTTCCCTTGTGCTGAAAAACAAAAGTTAATGGCCCAATAAGCAAATGAAGACAATTTCAGAAAATGGGCTTGGATAACATGAGAAAAGCAGGGGAGGTGCCTTCCTGAGGATCCTAGAAGACTGTCAACAGCCGTCAGTTAGAGAATATGTTAGCTTGTCCTGCCAGAGCTGGAGAATTTTTCTTCTTTAAAATTACAGGTGATATTTTATCTCTGCCAGTGGGAGGGGGAACTACCTCATATACAAGGGAAAGTCAGTAACTAAGAATATGCACAAGTTTCAAAAATTAGTCACTGGTTACCATGGTAATGCAAATATTGCCTAACAACTCACTGGGCTGTAAGTAACTAAGATGATGCTAAATACATTACTTCAAAATGGGAAATGGACTCTATTTTTAGGAATACTTGCAAAGAACTAGATGGACCTAACCGCAGACTGAAGGTGGCTCAGATTTACCCCTGTGGACCCAGGATTCAAGGTCCATCTCTCCTGCCCTGTGTGCGTCAAGCTCTGTGTCACACGAGTGTGCTATGCCCAGAGACAGCTGCAGGAGGAAGAGTGATGACATTTTATTTACAAACAAAAAACGAGCTTTCTCATTCCTTAAACTTTTAGTAAAGGAAGAATCCTTGCTATTGGGCAATGAAGACTGATAACAGATTTAGGTGGCAGTCCCTTTAAATTCAATGTTAAGGATCTCCTCAGGCCAAACAAGATGTCTCAGAAAATAACTAGCATGCCCAATAAAATGATAATTTTTCCATTGATCTGAGTAGTTTGAATTTTCTAAGTAGATATTAATGTTAGTTAGAATAAAAGTATAAACAATATATGAATTTTTAAATTATTCTAACAACTGACCGTACATCAACACCCTCCTAAATGAAACTTAGCATGTGACCTCTGTTCATTGTACACAGTGCCTGAGACACTGGGGCTCCAAGTCTTCAGAAAAGTGGTCCCAGAGCAGTGTTCTTCCTAATGGTCCCTGAGTACCTGCATCAGAATTCCAGAGGGCCCTTACAGTGTAAAATCCTAGGCCATATTTAAGGCCCACCCATTATGAGTCTCTGAAGTTGGGATCTGAGAAATGTCCATTTTAAAAAGATGCTCCCTGTGATGTTTATGTTCTCTGGTCTGAGAAGTCCATCCTTAGCAATCACCAATACATTGAGGTCTCCTGACAATGAAGACAGAAGACAGGACAGTCATCAGGGAACACAAACCAACACGGTTTATCAAAGACAGAGCTGTTTGTGATTCAGTGGCTTTTGGGCCACAGCCTAGGGTATAAAACCAGCACAAAATACTTGTATTATACATGTATGTGTGTGTGTGTGTGTATGACCCAAGTTTTTCAGAAACAACATGGGTCATGTACTCTGGCCTACTCTATTATATTCTAATTTTTAATGTTACAGCAACCAACTAAATTGATTTCACATCCCACTAATTGGTGGTGTTTGAAAAACTCTATTATAATATTTGTTGTCCTATATTTTTATCACTTAATAATTTAAAATTTTTTTCATATCATATCCTAAATAGTAGAAAGCCATTCAGTCTTTTCCAATATACCCGCAAAGTCACAATATTTTAGTTACCTTTAAAAGGTGAATCAAGGTAAAGTGAGACAGTCTTCTGTTTAAGGGAATCAACAACAATACATTCAACCGCTATCATTTAACTTTTATTTATTTACATCTTCTTTATCTCACAAACAGCATGCAGATTATATAAGTATAAAATAAATGAAAAATCTTAAGAAAGTGAAGCAAGAAGAAGAGAAAGACATAAAATTGAGTGTTTACGGAATAAATCAAAGGAACAAGTACAAGTAATAAAGACAACATAGGCCAGGAAATCTAGGCTACATGTTAACTCTCAGCTTTCTGGCCATCAGCGTGCAGAGGAAAACATGATCAGTAATGAAAATTCCAAGATCCATCTGGCTGTCTTCCCTTCGGGCTGGACTGAACACTTGTTGCCTCCTCAGGGTAGAGAGGGCAGTCACAGTGGGACAGACCCTATTAGTGCCTCCACCTTCCACCACCATTTGATTCATAGGGCAACTGAAGATCGCTCTAAGGACTGGGACGAACAAAGCCAGGAGCCATAGGCCACTCAGTTCTCCCTTTTCTTGGAGCACTCTATATTCACTTCTGTCCCAGAGCTGGCCAGCTTCCTGTGATGAAAGCTGTTCACAGACCCATCCTCTTCCTCCTCGCCAACCCCAGAAGGTGACCAGCTCCATGAAGACAATTTTGGCTCTTAACGCATCTCAGTGAGCTCTCCATAAAACTGAGCTGAATACTAAACTTCTCCAGGAATTCCCCAAAGGAAAAGTGATAGAAGTACAACGATCTGAACTGGCTTCTTGGTTCTATGGCTTATCACTCCTGAGATACAAGCTAAGCCATCTGACTGCTGTGATTCAGTTTCTTATCTGTTAACCAAAGCCAATGCGGTTTCCACCACAGGATAGTCTTATGGATGAAATTAACAAACAGATGTAATGAGGCGGGCCCAGTTTCTGGCACACAGCAGGTGCTCAATAAATGTTACTTTTCCCTTCTCCTAAGAGAAATCTCTAGGATATTAATTGTACTTCCTGCCAGAGCCACTGTAGTGTTCACAATCCTTCTCTCACTTCCAAGTTTCCTAGTTAAAATCACCCACGAAGAAAGCAGAGCTCCCAAGAACCACAGAACACTCAATGCCTACACAATGCCACCTTCAAAATGGTTTTTGTCATTGTTTCAATAACTTTAAGCAGGGCTTAGAGGTTATTCTGGAAAAAAAAAAAACAGTCTGAGAAAGGAAAGCTTGACTAAGTCATTAAGTATCAAATAAATGCTTAAACCAAGCAATAAGGAAGAGAGATAATTAGTAAATTCACTGTTAGAAGGCAAATGCTGTTGCTAAAACAGAACACAGAAACATATTTGGTCTTTACTCTTGAATGGGCTAAATATCCCCTTGTTAATACTAAAGTAGCGGTTGGTTGCTTTGCAGACTCTGTTTTCGTGAGAGATGTAAAATTTAGACCAGCATGTTTAGTCTTGAGCAGAGAAAACATCAGCTATGTTTTAATTTCCTTTAAATATAAGTGTTCCAGATTAAATAACGTGGTTGACCTACCTTTTCTGTGATATAGAAGTTTGAACTATCAGCATGCTGCAGTGCAAAGTATTCATGGTTTGCAAGGGACCACCTGAAAAATGCAAGCAAAAGCTGATTACAAAAAAAAAAAAAAAAGGATCATTTTCATGTCCATATGATAGTTAGATGAACTTAGCACCCTGTGTGGAGAAGGCAATGGCACCCCACTCCAGTAACTCTTGCCTGGAAAATCCTGTGGACGGAGAAGCCTGGTAGGCTGCAGTCCATGGGGTCGCTAAGAGTCAGATATGACTGAGCGACTTCACTTTCACTTTTCACTTTCATGCATTGGAGAAGAAAATGGCAACCTACTCCAGTATTCTTGCCTGGAGAATCCCACCAGGGACGGCGGAGCCTCGTGGGCTGCCGTCTATGGGGTCGCACAGAGTTGGACATGACTGAAGTGACTTAGCAGCAGCAGCAGCACCCTGTGATTGGAACTGGGCCAGTACCCAAGATACGCACAGTGCAGTTCCTTAAACAAAATGACTTTAGCCCCCTTCTCATGACCCTGAGACCAAGATCTTATTCCAAGCCTATTGTTCACCCTTTAAGTATTTTATCTTCACAGGTTTGAGGGAGGGCTCATTAAATATAAAGTTCCATTCCTCCCTATGATGAAGGAGTGAGTGGAACAGAGAGAGGAAAACAAAGGAAATGAATGCAATTTAAACTTTTGATAACTGTTACATTTTGGTTGTCTGTAGTTTGCCATCCCGTCAGTGTGCTGGCTATGGACTGGAGCATTTCAGTTAAGCATTGTTGTTGTTTAGTCACAAAGTTGTGCCCCACTCTTCTGCGATCCCATAGATTAACTCACCAGTCTCCTCTGTCCATTTAAGGATCACAGGCCTTAAACAAATTCCAGATAAAATTCTATTCATAGTTCTGCCTTAAAAATTAAAAAAACCTCAGGCAACTTCCATATCCATGGATTGTTAGAGCAGCCCAAGAGAAGTAGGAAAGCTCTCTATCTTTGTGAAGTTCCATGTGGCAGCACAACCACCCACTGACCTGTCTTTTAAATTATTTTATCTTCTGTGGGGACCTGAGTGGTCTTCTCATTTTATATCAGATGAAGTGTGCACTTAACTTCAGGAACTTAGACTGCTTCCTGCTGAATAGGATGAATGAACCACATCTTTTCAAAGTAAATAAGATCAATCCCAATGTCCACATATCAGGACTTCTACACTTCCCACTCTTCGAGAAACAGATAGAATGTTTTGGGAGAAAAGACATGGAAATATTACACAGTACTTCTTGGTGTCTTTAGGCAGGTCAAGTAGTGACTTAATGAGTAATATTTAATGATTGCACAAGAATATTTTATTTGCCTTTCAATATGCTGACTGGAGCTCCCTGGATAAATCCTGAGTAACACTTACCCATCACAGACTTCCTTTATTATTGCAGACAGTGGTTTTTTCTGAAAAATAGAAAAAAAGGAAATACTTTCTGTTAGTTTCATTTCATCATTTTAAGCTCTAAAAAAAAAAAGAAGAAGAAGAAGAGGCCTAATAAAGACACTTAAGTAAGAACAATTTACATTTGCTATTCTTGGTTGTTGTCACTGAGTTTGTTTTTCTCAAAGTAATAATCAACCAGACATCACCACCAACTGCATTCAGTTCAGTTCAGTCGCTCAGAAGTGTCCGACTCTTTGTGACCCCATGAATAGCAGCACGCCAGGCCTCCCTGTCCATCACCAACTCCCGGAGTTCACTCAGACTCACGTCCATCGAGTCAGTGATGCCATCCAGCCATCTCATCCTCTGTCGTCCCCTTCTCCTCCTGCCCCCAATCCCTCCCAGCATCAGAGTCTTTTCCAATGAGTCAACTCTTCTCATGAGGTGGCCAAAGTACTGGAGCTTCAGCTTTAGCATCATTCCTTCCAAAGAAATCCCAGGGTTGATCTCCTTCAGAATGGATTGGTTGGATCTCCTTGCAGTCCAAGGGACTCTCAAGAGTTTTCTCCAACACCACAGTTCAAAAGCATCAATTCTTCGGCACTCAGCCTTCTTCACAGTCCAACTCTCACATCCATACATGACCACAGGAAAAACCATAGCCTTGACTAGACGGACCTTAGTCGGCAAAGTAATGCATTAATGATGTATTATCCTTTGGGTCCTTTTTTCTATACTTAACATGAGAGTTGAACAAAATATACATCATATTTCACTTGAAAGTGAAAGTGTTAGTCGCTTAGTCATGTCCAACTCTTTTCGATCTCATAGACTGTAGCCCACCAGGCTCCTCTGTCCATGGAATTGTCCAGGCAAGAATACTGGAGTGGGTTGCCATTTCTTTCTCCAGAAGATCTTCCTGACCCAGGGATTGAAACCAGGTCTCCTGCATTGCAGGCAGATTCTTTACCATCTGAGCCACCAGGGAAGCCCCAGTATTTAACTTAGCTGCATTAAAGTTAGGATGAAACATAGTTTTGGTCAAAGATCTCACAGGCAATAACAATCTACAAAGTAAATTGATCACCATAATTCCTTAAGAGTAGTACATGGGTAGGGCAACTAGTAGTTTGGCTTTTTGCAAACAAGCTTGGATGTAGGGTAATTTTATGAGAACATGAGGCAAGTGGAGTATGAAGCATAGAGACATTGTTCCTACAAAGTACATAGAATTCTTCCCACAACTGTGGTCCCGGCAATTGTCAATCATGCCGCAGCTTGAGCAGGACACAAGCGCGTAACGGGACCATGACACCATGTGCTGTGGTGTCAACTGGCGGCTGACTACAGCTGTACTCTTGGCCTAACAGCCGCAGCTGTGCTCTGCCTGCCTCCAGATAGAAAGAATGTAGTGAAGAGACACACACAGCTCATCTAGACATGTCGAAACTCTTTCTGCTTTGGATGTAAACAGACCCCAGCTGTCTCCTGGGATGGGCAGGAGTGTGTCTACCAAAGGAACACATCACAGACAAGAAACAAATTGTCTTGGGGAAGAGAAATCAAAGAAATACAACACACGGTCCTGGATTTTCAAATACAACCACAGAATAGCAGCTAACACTTTCTCCTCCTGTTCCTCTGGGCACTGAGGTATGGCAGAAGGAATCTGAATCAAGCAGAATTGGTTTAAATCCTAGCTGTGTCAACTTGCTTGCAGTGAGACTGACATCTTCCTTAATTTGCTGAACCACAACTAGCTTATCTGTAAAATGGGTAAAAGACCTACCCACTCCTCAGGGTTTTCATAAGAATTAAATGAAAATTAAAATAAAGGGCAAAAGACTCAAAAAAGGGTTAGGGCTCCACTTCTTTACCCTCTCATGTCACTAGAAGAGCTTGATTTCCTCTTTGCATCCTTGCCCTTGGACCCAACATTGCTAGGGCCCCCTCTTGGTTAATTCCACGCACTCCGTTCTTCACAGTCCCTTCCTAAGGGCTTCAGGGCCCTGGTAAAAGCTCCAATGCTGCCCTCAGTGTTCCTCCAACACTCTCCTGCACTCTGGGGCGCTAGGGTCTATGACTAAGCCCACCGCCATGTTTTCAGAAGAATGTCTGCCTACAACTCTAAATGCAATGGGCAGAAGAGGGACCAAGAATTGTGGAGGGGTGGAAAGACAGTGCATATCAGCATCTTGAGTTAATCTCTTCTAGACTAAGATTAGAAATGGAGATTGGATTCGACATTGAGGTTACACGTTACAACTTGAGGCCTTTGCAAGAACTTGTCCATTGTTTATGGTTCTGGCTGTGAGTCAAAGAGCAAATGTACACTCCCAACCAAAGGAGAAAGGAGCTTTAGGAACAAAACTTTTTCCATAAATTGAGGATTTTGCACTTCCAGCTGTCAGAGACCTCTCCAGGCTATTAGTATTTCATGAGGACTTACCAGTCTCCTAGATTAGCTGCAGTCATTCAGATGGTAAAGAATCTGCCTGCAATGCAGGAGACCTGGGTTCAGTCCCTGGGTTGGGAAGATCCGCTGGAGAAGGGGATGGCAACCCAACCCAGTATTCTCACCTGGGAAATCCCATGGACAGAGGAGAAGCCTGGCAGGCCCCAGTCCATGGGGTCACAAAGAGCTGGACACAACTGAGTGACTAACACTTATTTACCTACCAGTCTCCTAACTCCCCCAATCTTCTTGCATCCTCAAAACTAAAATATAAATAACAGGGTCAAATTTCAGACTTAAATTATATTGAAAGAACAGATCGAGTCAAGAAAGTGTTGCTAATGATGTAGGAGAAGGCATTTAAATTACTGCTTTCAGAATGGGAATTCTTAAAGTCTAGGTAACTTAGAGGAATTCAGATTTTAATCCAGGTCTGATTCATAGTTTCAGAGTCAAATTTGAAAAGATAGAAGTGGGCTTCTAGAACTATTATATCTAGAACATTCTGAAGTTGGCTATATGAAAGGAGTAAAGACTCTGGAAGAACAAAGTTTAGAGATTTAACAGAGAAAGATTAGAGAAAAACTTAAAACCCCAGAGGAAAAGGACTCACAGTTAACATAACTGCAGCCTCACCAATTAAAAGGAATGCTGTGTAAGCACGGGCTGGTCCCACGGCCCACATCCTACACCTGTCCCCTCCCTTCTTTACATGTTCCAAAGAAACACTGAACTCCACCACCCAAACCTAATTCCAATGACTTCACAATTTTCATCTCCCTTAATTCATTCACATTTTTAATGTCATTACTACCTTCTTTTTGAAACCATCTTTCCAGAGTTGCTGTATTTCCTTCCATCTCCTACAGTTAAATGCAACAATCCTCCGATAAAATCCAAGAGATTCCTCATTATTTGTTTTACTTCTAACTTCAGATTTATGTTCCTATCTCTTCTGTTTTCATTCAACTGGTCAGTTCCTCATTCATTTCAGCTGTCCCAAGTCTGTAATCTGATTCCACTCTTAGAAATCTCTGGCAGTTTGTTAGAAACAGCATGTTAACTCTCCTTCAAGAATCTTATTAAATGTACAAACAAAAATAATTACTCTCACGATTCCCTAACCCAATAATAGCATGTCCCCACACCCAAATTCTCACCATTTCAGTCATGACTGTTTCTGTCTCACTATGATACCACTACAGCCCAGAGCATCATTAACCTTTATTTCTTCACCCTTCGGGTCTGATTTGTTACAGGTGGTATTACATCTTCCTCTGTGGCATTCATATCATTACTTCTCACCTCCTCCAAATTGCTCTTCTAAGAGCTTGGCATTCCTCATTCCAGTTTCTACCAGATAAATCATACCCCAGTTCCATCACTCTTAATTCTGCTTCCTCAGCCCCAGGGCCTTTCCTGAGGAACAGCCCATCATTACTAGCATTAACTACTTGCCATAAATTTCCAGTCAAACATTACACTGGCGTATCAAACACAGATTCTGACCTTGCATTAGTTCCTATATTTGTATTACCTACGTCTAGTAGTTCTTTCATGTGGATTTCTAGAGAACTTATCTTTGCCTTCTCTATTCTGTGATATACAGATATCTACAAGACACTGAGTCTCATCATTACTTCGCAAACACCTCTCTCTGCTTTATCCCTTCCAGACCTAACTACCACCTTTGGTTAAGAATTCTCAGTATCCTGGCATCAGATACTTACAAATAAGTCTGTCCATCACCAGTTTCTTTCTTTCTAATTCCTGCATTGATTATAATTAGGTAAAATTAGACTTTCCCCATAAACTTCGCTCATGTTGTTCTTTTGCTCTAATATCCACCATAGATCTTCAATGACCATCACCTGTATTGTATAAATCTCTTAGCTTGTCATCCAAGGCCTTCCACAATCTGGTCTCAAGCAATCAAACTGTCTACTAATGTTGTACATGTTCCCCATGCTTTTGGATTAGCGAACGATTCATCCAAAAAATCCCACCCCCATACTTCTACTTTATGCCATTTTTTTAAATATTATTTTTGGCTGTGCTAGGTCCTCATTGCTGTGAAGGCTTTTCTCTAGTTGCAGCAACTGGGCTCTACTCTCTAGTTGTGATGTGCAGGTTTCTCTTTGTGGTGGCTTCTCTTGTTGCAGAAAAGAGCTCTAGGGCTCGCGGGTTTAATAGTTGCCACTTCCGGGCTCTAGAACATGAATTCGATAGTTGTGGCACATAGGTTTAGTTTTTCCACCACATGGTGGGATCTTCCTGGATCAGGGATCAAACTCATGTCTCCTGAACTGGCAGGTGAATTCTTTACCACTGAGCCACCAGGGAAGCCCCAGTGCTCAGGCACTAAAGTTGTGCCCGACTCTTTGTGACCCCATGGCTGTGGCACGCCAGGTTCCTCTGAACTTCCACCATCTCTCTGAGTTTGCTCAAATTCATGTCCATTGAGTCAGTGATCTCAACGTCTGTTGGCCCCTTCTTCTCCTGCCTTCAGTCTTTCTCAGCATCAGGGTCTTTTCCAATGAGCTGGCTCTTTGCATCAGGTGGCCAAAGTATTGGAGCTTCAGCTTCAGCATCAGTCTTTCCAATGAATATTCAGGGTTGATTTCCTCTAGGATTCACTGGTTGGATCTCCTTGCAGTCCAAGGGACTCTCAAAAGTCTTCTCTAACACCACAATTCAAAAGCATCAATTCTTCAGCCCTCAGCTTTCTTTATAGTCCAACTCTCACATCCATACACGACTACTGGAAAAACCATAGCTTTGACTAGATGGACCTTTGTTGGCAACAAAGTCCCTCTATACTTAGCATATTAGATGAATCACTCCTAAGGACCTAGTATATTTGTCTTATTTTCTTGTCCCTTGAAAACAAGGTATCTTAATTCATCTTTGTCACCTTCTCCACCCCTCAGTATTGCACAGTTCACAGATGCTAACAGGATATGAGAAACTCAATATATTTCTATTAAATGGAAAATTCACTTACTTTATTTAACAAAGAAAAAGAACCAACAGAAAAGCCTTGATTATAAAAGTAATCCATTTCCTAAATGCCCATCAACAGATGAATTGATAAAGATGTGGTATAGATATACAATGGAATATTACTTAGCCATAAAAAGAATGAAATTGAGTCATTTGTAGAGATATGGATCAACCTAGAGAGTTTCATACAGAGTGAAGTAAGTCAGAAAAATAAGTACTGTTTATTAACACATATATGTGGAATCTAGAATAATGGTACAGATGAACCTGTTTGCAAGGCAAACATAGAGACATACATGTAGAGAACAAATGTGTGGACAGCACAGCAAGGGGAGAAATGGGGGATGGGACGACTTGAGAGATTGGGGTTGACATATATACTATGACTACTACATATAAAATAGGTAACTAATGAGGACCTATTTCTAATGGAGAATCTTCGTTGGAATGACTGATGCTGAAACTGAAGCTCCAATACTTTGGCCACCTGATGTGAAGAACTGACTCACTGGAAAAGACCCTGTTGCTGGGAAAGATAGAAGGCAGGAGGAGAAGGGGACGACAGAGGATGAGATGCTATTCAACTGGATAGCATCACCGACGTCAGAGGAGCTTGGCCTGCTACAGTCCACAGGGTTGCAAAGAGTCGGACATGACTGAAACAACTTAATATACACATACATGTGTATACATACAGCTGATTCACTTTGCTGTACAGCAGACACTAACACAACATTTTAAAGCAAGTATATACTCCAATAAAAACTAAGAAAAATGATTAATGCATATTGAAAAGCAAAACAGAAAAAAACAACCAACAACATCAAAGTAAACCATTTCAAAGTATAGCCTGGATTAACCAGCACAAATCCCACTTCCTACCATGTAAACCACTGTGGGGTGGCTACAAGCAGCTGCTTAAGGCATGTGAAAGTTGTCACCACTCCCCACACAGACCGCTCTGTGATTCACAGCTTTGGGAGAGCATTGAGCCAGCCAGCTGATGAGCAGTATAATTCAACAGGTGATAAAACAGATATCAATCAAATGATTGTCACCATCCTTTAGCAAGGCCACACAGGTGAGCAGGAACTATTGCTGTAAACAGGGATGGAACGAGATACTCCCAAATACACTATTTTGGTAGCAGTACTTTTCTCACTTTCTATATAAAACATTCAATTTGATGTGAGCTCCTTGCCTGACTTAAATTCTAAACTGAAGATCGGCTCTACGTTTTAGTTAATATTTGTTCAAGTTACATAAGATGTTTTTATAATAATACAAGTTTCACCTGAGGAAAAGAAAGCTTCCAAGGCATGCTTGGAAGTTCACTAAAACTTTGGAGTAGGATGACAAGCGCATTCCCTTAGTAGCTTTCTATGGACCCATGTAATATTTGCCTTTCATCTCATTGAGAGAAAAGCCCAGAAGAAAAGAAACTTTGATATAAAAGGATAAAAACTGGTTCTTCTCTGAGTCCATAAACCATAAAGGAACTAAAATAAATTCTATACTCTACAGGAATATATCTCCATGTAAAATATCAAGGAAAAATTATTTTAATTGCCTGACCATGTTTTTGTAACTTAACAAAAATCACAACTAAATCCCTTAAGTTTTTTGTTTTGAAGGTCAAATCAGCCTTCTCAGATTCAGTAATGAACTAAGATGGAAAGAATAGAAATGTTTTTAAGGATAACCCAGAGGGTTAGTCAGTTACCAGATTTCCAAGTGCAGGTGACTGGGGACTAAATAGACTCTCTACTTGTTCCCTTTAGCAATGGTGAGGTCATTGTTCACTACATGAAAGTATTTCTTCTCTTTATACTAATTTGAGAAAATTTCAATAATGACACAAATTTTTTATTCATCAAACAAAGTATGCATTTCGAAATGAATTTTATTGGCAAAGTACCTGGTGCCAACAATTATATTCATGGAGTAAATAAGCTTTTTATTGTTGGGTTTTTTCTTTAAATTTATCCCTCTCTTTTAAACTCTTACTCTCCAAAAGAATTCCTTTATTCAACTTAATTTATCATAGACTACATCCAGAAAGCAACTTTCCAGTACAAAAGATTTTTTATTTACTTTTCATAAAATCACCTGAATTCCTGAGAATGGTCAAATTCACTAGCAATTAGCTTGTGATCTATATCTCTGCCTCTGTTCTCACATGGTGTTCTCTTCTTACAAGAAGGATGTAAATCCAGGGTGATTCCATCACAAGATACACAATTATATATATAAAACACCTTTTTCAAATAAGGTCACCTTTTCATATTCCAGGTGGTATAATTTGGACATACCTTTGGGGCCACTGTTAAAACTATTGCAAGTGGGTAAGAAAAAAAAATTTTTTTTTAAGGATTAGGGAGAAAAGAGAATGCATCCTTTTCTCCCTAACCCTTAAAGTGGGTGTTGGTCCTTCACTTTTCTCCCTAAACTCTCTCTTGCTTTCAATGAAATGCCAGTGTCCTAGATCTCTGAATCCATGCCTCCCACTATGACCCCTCTTCTAAGGTCTGATCCTGCATTACCAACAACCCTTGGTGCGGAGCCACATGGACGTCTCTTCAAGATTAGCGCTACATTCTCTTCCTCACTAAAGCAGATCCTCCTCCTGTCTCACTTTTATCTCAAAAAATATATGTGTGTGTGTGTGTGTGTGTGTGTGTGTATTTATATCTCACTCTCCCCGCCCAAAGCTCATGGCTCCTTTCAGACGTGAGAGGACCCCCCGAAGAAACATCCTTGGGGCTCTCCAGTTGTTTATATCAGAGGCTGTGGAGTCCAGCCTGCCTTGAGGCACGTTCCCCAGACACAGCCCAGCTGTTATCCCTCGTCAATGCCCCTCGCCTATGAGGGAAGTTCCCATTCAACCACCTGTCCCTGCCTGTTGGCAGGGCACCTGCCCTGGGGATACTATGCAACCCAGATGCTCACCTCAGAGCTCGCACATCCCCACTGCCCACATTTCTGCCTTGACACTGGCCTGTGGAGGCTGATATCTCCCTCATCTGAAGTGATACACACTTGTCAGCAACTATAAATTGTGGGCTGCTGTTCCTACCTCTGACATCCACTTCTCAGGCCCATGTCTGTCCTAAAAAGAGCATCACGTCAGAAAGAAAGCTTGGCTTCTTCAAAACCGTATTTATTTCAAATGTTTTTAAAGATACAGGGTGGGGGTATGCTTATGAGATAGCAGTAGGGACACCAAAAAAGCACTCAGAATGCTGAATTTTTATCAACAACTTGCTTTTCTACATCTTACCCCAACTATGAGCACTAGAATAACTTTAGAAAATGACTTCCTGGGTAGAACCCCAACTTCTGCAGTCCCTGGTTTTGTAGCTTTAGGCTTACTACTTCTCCTTTCAATGTTTCCATTTTCTTTTCCGAAAATAAAGTAGCACCTTGTACATTGTAGGGTAGTGAGGATTAATTGAGAGGATGTTATATCAATCCCTCAAAACTGCACCTGGTACACAGCAAGGCATGTTACCTCTGAATAGGTTCTTTCATTTTGTGTATCCAGCTTGGACACTTTGCAGGTACTTTCTTTAAATGTTGGTTAAGAAAATTAAATACATGAACGAATGAATATCCAGTTCTTCTTCCTTCTTCCTGGAGTGACTCCAGCCCCCAGTGCTGCCTTTGGCACTCATCTCATCCTGTTCTTTACTCTTCAATGCATTTTTGTTTCCTCTGCCAACCAGATTATACACATTTGGAGGGAGACACTGCCTCTGAAACTCACCTCTGTCACCTCCCAAGCAAATGGCTACTAGGCTACAAGGCGTGCAATTAATGAATTTTTAAAAAAAATTAAAAACACATCTTTTTTCAGACTTTCAGCTTCTTTCCCTTTCTTCTGGTCTCTTCCAACTGCCTCTGAAGCTCAGGCAGAAGCTAAAGATGGAAGACAGCAAGAGAAAGGCAGGAGCAGTCTCCCATCACCACCTCATAGCTACTCTGCCAGAGGGCCACTGTCAGACAGCTCTGTAATTGCAAAACCATTTTCACCCAAGACTGAAAGTTCTTGGTCCCAGACTGTTATAAAGTCATTCTCCAGTGCTTTAAAAGAATGTGACAGATGCTTTGTTTTGACACTTTGAGCTGGTACAGCACAGGACCTGGGATTTTTACTTTCCTTCATAGATGGAAATTCATTGAACATATTCTGCCCAGCAGTTATGAGTAATGTTGGTCTAGAAAGAAAAGAAACCCAGCTCCTAAATGTCAGGACACCTCTGAGAAGGGATATATGCATGTTGACTGAGACGTAGCCTACAATGTGACTTGGAAAAACTTTCAGGTGCAATAAGTAATCCATCTAGTTCCCGGAGGTGCCTCCTGACACCACGTCAAAAACACCGGTCATTTTTATAACAGCTTTACTCTTCCTCCAATGAGCCTGGTGACTGCTCTCCATGCTTCCAACCATATACCTTTAATATGAAGGAATCAGATGTCTCTGAGAAGTGTGTATGAATATTCTGTTTTCCTAATAGCTGCTTAAATAAACTGAAAGTTAATGACAAAAACCACACTTCCCTGAGGCAAATTTACTAATAGCTGGTTCTTGGAAAGCAAACATTTTGACAACAGTTCCAATGGGAATCACTGACACAAGATTCCAGTGACTGTTAGAAATGACAAAGGCAGGGGGTGGGGGGGAAAGGACTCACAACTCTATCTCCAAAGCAGGAAAAACTATGTATCCCATTAATTTTAAAAATAGAAAGATGACAGGCTATGACACCTTTTTCTCGACAGATGATTTGTTTTAAAAATAGTTTACTAAAAATGACTTGTTTCAAGCTTTATGAATCTAATTAAATATTAGATTCAGCAAGACCAAGTGCAGTCTTTGCATCATAAAAATCACCAGACTATGTAAATGAGCAGACACAAAAAATAATCAGTACTCTCATTAGTAATGAGTTAAAGAGGAGGAGAAGGTCCTCTTTCTCTTTTAGGTTCTCCGATATACCTCTGCTCAGTAGAAACGGTGTTCTCCTTCAATTGGAAGCAAAACTGCAATTTTAGAAAATGACAAAAATGTAGAGATGAATAATGCAAAAATAAAGCCCTACTCACATCAATTATCTTTCCTGAGTCTTCTTCCTTCTTCTTGACTATTTTACATTGTCCTAATACCAATGTTGCTATGGATATACTTTTTTCCCCAAATTTCAATATCTCAGGCAGCAAAAACAACAACTTTCCCAACTACTATATCCTTCTCTACCTTCCTTAACGGAGAAGGCAATGGCATCGCACTCCAGCACTCTTGCCTGGAAAATCCCATGGACGGAGGAGCCTGGTGGGCCACAGTCCATGGGGTCACTAAGAGTCGGACACGACTGAGCAACTTCACTTTCACTTTTCACTTTCATGCATTGGAGAAGGAAATGGCAACCCACTCCAGTGTTCTTGCCTGGAGAATCCCAGGGACGGGGGAGCCTCATGAGCTGCCGTCTATGGGGTCGCACAGAGTTGGAAACGACTGAAGCGACTCAGCAGCAGCAGCAGCAACCTTCCTTAACATCTGTCTTTTCCAGGAAGTGCTCCCAGATAATTCCACCCTGTCTGGTGGGCCATTTCATTCCACCACACCTTGAGTCAGTTAAGTTCGATTCAGTCACTCAGTCGTGTCCAACTCTTCCGGACCCCATAAACTGCAGCATGCCAGGCTTCCCTGTCCATCACCAACTCCCAGAACTTACTCAGACTCATGTCCATCGAATCAGTGATGCCATCCAACCACCTCATCCTCTGTTGTCCCCTTCTAGTCTGCATTCAATCTTTCCCAGCATCAAGGTCTTTTCCAAGGAGTCAGTTCTTCACATAAGGTGGCCAAATATTGGAGTTTCAGCTTCAGCATCAGTCTTTCCAATGAATATTTAGGACTGATTTCCTTTAGGATGGACTGGTTGGATCTCCTTGCAATCCAAGGGACTCTCAAGAGTTCTCTCCAACACCACAGTTCAGAAGCATCAATTCTTCGGCGCTCAGCTTTCTTTATAGTCTAACTCTCACATCCATACATGACTACTGGAAAAACCATAGCTTTGACTAGACGGACTTTTGTTAGCAAAGTAATGTCTCTGCTTTTTAATAGGCTGTCTAGGTTGGTCATAATTTTTCTTTCAAGGAGCAAGCATCTTTTAATTTCATGGCTGCAGTCACCATCTGCAGTGATTTTGGAGTCCCCTAAAATAAAATTTGTCATTGTTTCCACTGTTTCCCCATCTATTTGCCATGAAGTGATGGGACCAGATGCCATGATCTTAGCTTTCTGAATGTTGAGGGTATTTTTTGTTTTTGTTTTTTTTTGTTGTTGTTTTTTTAATTATTATTATTTTTCTTTACTTTACAATATAAGTATTGGTTTTGCCACACATCAACATGAATCCACCTCGGGTGTACACATGTTCCCAATCCCGAACCCCCCTCCCACTTCCCTCCCCATACCATCCCTCTGGATCATCCCAGTGCACCAGCCCCAAACATCCTGCACCCTGCATCGAACCTAGACTGGCGATTCGTTTCTTACATGATATTCTTACATGATATTCTCCCAAATCATCCCACCCTCTCCCTCTCCCACAGAGTCCAAAAGACTGTTCTATACATCTGTGTCTCTTTTGCTGTCTCCCATACAGGGTTATCGTTACCATCTTTCTAAATTCCATATATATGCGTTAGTATACTGTATTGGTGTTTTTCTTTCTGGCTTACTTCACTCTGTATAATCGGCTCCAGTTTCATCCACCTCATGAGAACTGATTCAAATGTAAGCGAACCTTTTCACTCTCCTCTTTCACTTTCATCAAGAGGCTCTTTAGTTCTTTTTCACTTTCTGCCATAAGGATAGTGTCAACTGCATACCTGAGGTTACTGATATTTCTCCCAACAATCTTGATTCCAACTTGTGCTTCATCCAGCCCGACATTTTGCATGATGTACTCTGTATATAAGTTAAATAAGCCTGGTGACAATATACGGCCTTGACGTACTCTTTTCCCAATTTGGAACCAATCTGTTGTTCCATGTCCAGTTCTAAATGTTGCTTTTTGACCTGCATACAGATTTCTCAGGAGGCAAGTCAGGTGGTCTGGTATTCCCATCACTTGAAGAACTTTCCAGTTTGTAGTGATCCACACAGTAAAAGGCTTTGGCATAGTCAATAAAGCAGAACTCTCTGGAACTCTCTTCCTTTTTTCGATGATCCAATGGATGTTGGCAATTTGATCTCCTTGAACCAGAGATCAAATTGCCTTAAGTCAAGTGTTCTCTTTTATATGGAAATGAGTGAGTGATTCACTCTGTGACTCAATTCAGGTCCTAAGGTCTGCCTACCTTCTCTTCCGTGAAACAGTGCACTTATCTGTGCTAAGCTCATATGTGGAAGGTTAATCCTATTTATGTGCATGGTATGAAAGTATTGATAAAAAGTCAGATACGCTTGATAGAATAAACAGAAACGACTGCTGACTGTGATGGATAAGGTAATAGCAGACCAGATAAAGCCAGATAAGCTCTGGAGGCAAAGTAGGGTTCAAGTTCAATTTAAACACAGGATTATGAATGTTTATCAACTGCGAAGAAACTGACATCCGACTAAGAAAGCTGTCAAAAGAATACTAAGTCGTGGCAAAGAGAGTTTTAAGAATCAGTTTACTTTTTTTACTTTCTAGTTCCCCCTCTTCTCGTCTCTCTGTGCCATGGAGTTGGTTTACTGTTGAGTGGATGAGTGTTTACCGTGAGTGGATGCACTAGCACCAATTCACCTTTCTTTTTGAAAAAGATTATTTATTTGGCGGCACTGTGTCTCAGTTGTGATGCGTGGGCTCAGTTGCCCCACAGCACCTGGGATCTTAGTTCCCTGACCAGGGATCAAACCTGGGTCCCTTGCACTGGCGTGCAGATTCTTAACCACTGGACCACCAGGGAAGTCCCCCATCCTCCTTTCTTCGGTGGTAATGGATGTGCTGAGAAATGTGCCAGCAAGTAGTGGAGAAACTCGGGCTTCTAAGTCTCAAATATATGTCCCATGAGTGTGACCATGACTACCAGAGGCTAACCCAGAGCCGGAAGAACAATAAAACAGGCTCTTCTCGGAGGATCCGAAACAGGCAAACGTCTGACTGTATCAACAACTTTTAAACTTGCCCTACCTTTGACATGTCATTAACCCACACTTTCACTGTCTATTGTCATTTGGTCAGCCCTTCCGATAACAAAGATAATAGCAATAGCTATCATTTACTGAGTGACTACCATATCCCCATTGCAAGATGATGTTACTAAGCCTACATTACAACTGAGAAAACTGTACGAGGATCTCAAGATGTTAAATAGCGTGCTCACTTGTCTTACTTCTTTTTGTATCCTCTGTCACTATCCTGTGCTGTGCTAAGTCACTTCAGTCGCATCTGACCCTCTGCATCACTATGAACTGTAGCCCACCAGACTCCTCTGTCCATGGGATTCTCCAGGCAAGAATACTGAAGTGGGTTGCCATTCCCTTCTCCAGGTCACCATCCTAGGCCATGACATAATTATTTCTCACTTGGGCTACTGCAACTAATTACTGTCTAACTAATCTCTCTTATTTAATTTTATTTCTCACAAAACAGTTCTTAAATTTTGACCCTCTAAAAATGCAGATCACATCACGTGCAGTGAAACCTTCTGCTGAGAAACATTCCCTTTTTTTCATGACTCTTGGACAGAATATTGAGTCCATACAGTTCCTCATGACACACCCTCTATCCATCCAGCGGGCCAGATCCAGAGGCCCATGTGGAATTACAGTACTGGGCAGGATCTCAAATATTACCTCTCCACCATTTCTTCCATTCTTGCTCTTTATTAGTAGGACTGCCAGTTAGACACAGGATGGGACTTCTTAACCTGTCCTTTCAAGATAACTTCACATTTGTATTTTTCATTCCTTTATCTTTTGGAATATATTCTGGATGTATTCCTTATTTCCAACTTCCACATTACTGGTTCTCTCTTTAGCCAAACCCACCATGGAATAACTCTATGTATTTTACTGCTTTTTTCCTGTTGTAGAGTTTTTCTTACATTTTATTTATTACTTTTACATTTCTGAGATTTTCAATTGTTTCTTTCTCAAATTTATCTATTCTCAATTCATATCTACCCATTTTATGTGCATAACTTCCTGTTTGTGAAGATACTATTCTCTCTCTTTTAAAGTTCTTCCTTTGAGGGCCCATGACACACTTATTTTTAAGCCCTCCCTTGAGTGCTACATTTCCCTACATTTACCAGATGGAACAGAGCCACCAAGCAGCAGCAGCCTGTGTGATAAAGAGGGACCAGATGCAAGTTTTCTGAGGTAACGGACTGTACAGAAAAGCTGAGGGAAAGAGGAGAATCTAGGAAGACATGTAGTTGCAGCTTCAGCAAACTGGGTATATGTTCATATATCACTGAGAAAAGAAGATATTAAGGAAAGCAAAACTGCACAGGTTTGGGGGTGGAGGGAACAATGAGGACTGATTTTGACTATGTTGAGTTTGAGGTGCAAGGGGCATCTAGATGGTCAAAACAAGTAACAGATAGGCAGCTGTTCATATGGGTCAGGAGGTCAAGAATGATGTGACAGTGGAAATTATTAGCATCTTACGGCGATAAGGCTGATGAATGCAAATATATCACCGCAAACTTGTTGCAGTGTAATGATCCATCTATAATCATTCTGAAAATTGATACAGCTTATCTCAAAGTCATTTGGCTGTCTTTTGATTATGGGATGCTTTGATGGAAGGATAAAAATAGATCTTCATAAAGTCAATTCATAAGATAAAACAATATATTTAGAATGCACGGTGGGGACAAGGGGAGGGACGTTCTTCTCAGAGGGCCACTCCTTTCATAACTGTATTTAATTGCATCATCAGACAGAAAAGGTATAAACATCACCTATTTCCTTTGCTCCTATTCTTATGACTTTCCCACACATCAGGCACTGTACTAGGCACTGGGAACACACACGGCCTGTGCAGAGCATCACATAGTGCATAAGTGGAGCCATATGGACTGTTACAAATGCATATAACAAGGGCCTTCATCTGATCTGAGAAATCAGATGACTTTTAAGAAGTGTATATTTCATCTGGGATCAAGAGGGAACGGGAGTTAGATGAGCGGAGAAATGAAAGGCTGGTAACTTCCAGTTAGAAGAAAAACACATTTGTAAAGGCTCTGAGAAGTGTGCAGCTATGAAAGAAAACAAATCACTTATAATTAGAACCAAGATAGGAGTTTGGTGGAAGTTGCAGTAACTCTAAGCAAAGCTGGTGAGGTGAGCAAAGGCTGGGGATAGCAGGTTCATAGGCAGAACGTCTGGATTTTATTCCAAGTGCAGTGGGAAGGCACTGAAGGTTGCCAGGCCTGGGAGAATGCATTAGAGGGGAAGTAAGAGTGGTGACCAGGAGGCCAGCCAAGGAGGCAAGTGGAGGCAAGCGAGAGCAGTGAGGATCAAGAAAAGGCAGACAGAATCAAGAACCACTGAGGAGGTAAATTCCACAGGATTTGCTATTTGAGAGACTTTAGGAGTTGCAGGGGAGGTGGTCCAGCACCATGGTGGTACCACTGACTCAGAGGACTCATGAGTACATCTGATGGAAATTCTAGAAAAAAAAAAAAAAAAAAACAGAAAAGCACATATTTTTTTTCCCCTGAGGCTGCTCTCATTCCCGAGAAGTTCTGGGCACCTTGCACAGGTCTACACATCCCTAGAGACAAAGTGCAAGCTGCCTTTCTCTAGGACAAAGCACCTTTTTATGAGAACCCAGAGTCCTGCTTCATGCTGAAAGCTACATAATTATATATCCCACCACAAACTGCCAGTTGACCTAACAGGAAAACGAAGTACACAGTGTGACATACACGAAAGGTTCTAGAAATGTGAGATGTCTTAGTCATCAAAATCTTAAGGAAACATGGTTGATAAAAGGTTCTGTCCTGAGTTACCCAATCTGCTCTTAGTGACAGAGCTGAGAAAGGGAAGTAGATGGAGGAGAATATCACCCCTACCTACCTAGAAAGCAAACTGAAATCTGCAGATCATCTTCAGAGAAAAAGCAGAATGCTAGAGTTCATGCTTGTGCAATTAACCTGGGTTCTCAGCTGAGGGGAAACATGTTTTCCATCTTTCTCCTCCAAAGCATGGCAAACTCTAAGATTTTAAGAGATTATACACACTCTCACATACAAAGCGAGAGAGCTAAAACCAGAAAGGGAAGTTCTTCAGTCACTTTATATTAAAGGAAGTTTAAGAAATAGCTGTTACAATACCAAATCCAACAGTTGCAAAAATCAGATGAGCCATGACTTTTCCTGTCTCAGTATCATTCCACCTGGTTATGACAGCACAAAACCCAGCAGTGTAACATCACACAGGCTTCATCACACTTTTCTTAAGCAGGACCAAATAAGCTCTTGAAAGTGTCATGTTTGTATTCTTTGTAAAGTAAGAAAAAGTGAAGAACTATTAGGACCATTGTACTGAAGGAAGCATTAAGGACTCCCTAAACATTACTGTGGGAGCCAGAGGCGGCACCAGCAGAGAGAAATGTATAGGACTGCACAACAACAATTTCTAAATCTGGGTCCAAGAACATCAGCATCACTATGAAGCTTGAAGAAACAGGAATCCCCAGCTCTTGAACCACATCTACAAATAATCCTGTCTGTGTTCAACATATGCCATAAACAATTCAGATGCAGAACCAAGCTTGGAGCCACTGATTTAGTCCCTCCTTGATAAGAGGAAATTTGTCCACCACTCAGGGGACATTGGCCATGTCTGGAGACACTGCTGGTTGTCACAGATGGGGGAAGGAATGCCATTGGCATCTAGTGGGTAAAAGCCAGGATGCTGCTAAAACCCTCAAATGCAAAGCACAGACAGCAAAACTAAGAATTCTCCAGTCTAAAGTGTCAATAGTGCTGAGATTGATGAAGTCCAATGTAATACAACCGTTTAGGAAAAGAGTTCAGGACAGGCACAAGACTTTTCATTTCTGCAGGGCAAGGGTAGAAACTTGCTTTCCAGAAATTCAGTCTCATTTTCTTGATTCTATGGGATCTTTTTTACTACGATCACTGTGCCAAAATACACATTACATTAAAATTACAGTCTTAACTATTTTTAAACATACTGCTCAGCAGTGTTAAATATACTCAAGCTGTGTATTCTATGTGATTGCAGGGAAGTCAAGAGATACCTGGAGTAACAGGTAAATTTGGCCTTGGAGTACAAAACGAAGCAGGGCAAAGGCTAATGGAGTTTTGTTTAAGAGAACTCACTGGTCATAGCAAACACCCTCTTCCAACAACACAAGAGAATACTCTACACATGGACATCACCTGATGGTCAACACCAAAATCAGATTGATTATATTTGCAGCAAAGATGGAGAAGCTCTATACAGTCAGCAAAAACAACATGGGGAGATGACTTTGGCTCAGATCATGAACTCCTTATTGCCAAATTCAGACTGAAACTGAAGAAAGTAGGGAAAACCACTAGACCATTCAGGTATGACCTAAATCAAATCCCTTACGATTATACAGTGGAAGTGACAAATAGATTAGATCTGATAGGTAGTCAATCCTGAAGGAAATCAGTCCTGAATTTTCATTGGAAGGACTGATTGTAAAGCTGAAACTCCAATACTTTGGGCACCTGATGCAAAGAACTGACTCACTGGAAAAGACCCTGATGCTGGAAAAGATTGAAGGCGGGAAGAGAAGGGAATGACAGAGGATGAGACGGTTGGATGGTGTCATGTCACCGACTCAATGGACATGAGTTTGAGTAAGCTCCAGGAGTTGGTGATGGACCAGGAAGCCTGGCGTGCTGCAGTCCATGGGATCGAAAAGAGCTGGACACAACTGAACTGAATCGAACTGAACGTGATTGCATCTGAATTCAGAATCTTTATTTGGAGCTCAACTGTTGTTTTAGTTCACCAGGCTCTCAATATTTAAGTCTTGGGAATTACAGGTTTTTAGGCTGAAGAGATAACTTCAATGCACTTAAGGAAACGTTTGTATTATCGGTTCCAGTCTTGCTTGAAACATAAGAAAATGGTTCTATTTCATGTATGACCCTGAAAAAAAATCATAATTGGCTCAAATGATTATTAAGCAGGGCACTGAGCGACTACCTCACTGAATCCCCACAAAGTCAGGAAGGACCTAAGAATATTGACAGTTCATCCTTACAAAGCAGGAGGCTTGTCCCCTGTCATACAGCACTCAGTGGCAACCCAGATTTTGAGTCCAAATAAGCCCATCCAAAGGCTGTGCCTGTAAGCACCAGGCCAGTCTGCCTCTCCCAGTGTCCAACCCCAAAGGAACCCCCATGTTTCAAGGCTCTGTCTCATTTCAGGTGGGCTCCTTCAGTGATAATCCAGACTATTCACCATCTTTTCCCTAGTTTTTAAATAAATTCAGACTTGGCTTTCATCATACAATGCGTCCTTGGAAATCATCTTGTCAATGGATGGAGGAGGCAAGCTGGCAGTGGTAGAAGTGTCTGTTTAAACAAGGCTGATGTTACTGGTGTGAGCCATTAAATGGAGCCATAAGGGGTGGAGAGACCCAAACAGAAGTACCGAACACACAAAATAAGACAGACAGAGAAGGACAAATACTGGTTTGATCCCTGGGTGGGGCAGATCCCCTAGCGGGGGCAACCCACTCCAGTATTTTTGCCTGGAGAATCCCCATGGACAGAGAAGCCTGGGGAGCTACAGTCCATAGGGTTGCATGAGTTGAACACAACTGAAGTGACAAAGCACACACACAATATCACTCACAGGTGGAATCTACAAAAAAAAAAAAAAATTCAATTTCCTAGAAACAGAGGGTAGAAAAGAAGTTGCCAGAGGTTGGTAAGTGAGGGAAATATGAACAGATCAGTCAAAGCATACAAACTTTCAGCTGTAAGATGAACATGGCCTGAGGATTTAATATAAAACATGGTGACTACAGTTGATAATACTGTACTGTATGATTGAAACTGTCTAAGAGAACAGAACTTAATTATTCTCCCGACTTCCCTGGTGACCCAGTGGCTAAAACTCCACGCTCCCAGCACAGGGGGCCCAGGGTTTGGTATCTGTGATCCCACATGCCGCAATGAAGACTGCAGAGCCTGCGTGCTGCAACTAAGGCCTGGTGCAGCCAAATTAATAAATAAATAATTTTAGAGAAAAAGAAATGAATTGTTCTCACCATATGTCAATTGTACCTCAATAAAGCTGATATGAAATTTTAAAAAGAACTACTGAGCAGATTTATGATTCAGTACAAACGGCCTGGATTTTTTTAGTGTCACCCAAAAGTGAAAGTGAAGTCGCTCAGTCATGTCCGACTCTTTGCGACCCCGTGGGGTGTAGCCTACCAGGCTCCTTCCTCCATGGGATTCTCCAGGCAAGAATACTGGAGTGGGTTGCCATTTCCTTCTCCAGGGGATCTTCCCAACCCAGGGATCGAACCGGGGTCTCCCGCATTGCGGGCAGATGCTTTAACCTCTGAGCCAACAGGGAAGCCCAATCTGGATTCAAATCAATAACATCCTGCCTGTGTGATCTCAGGTAACTTGGAAAAATTATGAAATGAGAAGTGTAAAGCCTGCCTTGCTAGGCTTTAAGAGGGGGACGAGGTACTCCATGCAGGGCACTTATGACACTGCCTGGCATATCATATGTGCTAACTGGATGGTATACATTATTATTAATATTGCCACTATTACTAGTACTATGTATAGAATGAGTTAAACTCCTGTGTCATGCACCAAAACTTCAATGCGCTTTATGCAATGAGTGAGCCATTAAAAGGTCTTGGGTAAATCAAATTTATGCATATTGAATTATATCTTAAATATATTACAGAAATAGGATAGCTTAAATATACTACAGAAATCAGATAGTTGAGGGAAAACCACAAGCAATCATTTTGTGCACGCTTGCCTAAAAACACATGCATATGTGTTCTTTTTAGAAAAATAAAATCTGCAACCATGTATGAAGAGGGGTTGCTATTGTAATTTCTTTCTCTTTGAAGAATGGAGAATACCAATGTTTTATTCTTATCTTTACTACTCACGATTCAAGCCAAAAGTCATCCCACAGAAAGAGACCAATGTGATGGCCTGCAGAATACAAATGTATATAAAACAGACTGACCACCAGAAGCTTATAATATACTTCAAAAGACATAGGCACATTTTAAAAATGTAAATAACAGCAGGCTCAAGTTATGTTAACTGTAAACAAAATCTACAGGCAAAGAAAATGGTATAAGGAATTAAAAGGATGGGACTTCCCTGGCAGTCCAGCAAGCAAGACTCTGTGCTTCCACTGTAGGGGGTGATGTGAGAGTTTGATCCCTAGCCAAGGAACTAAGATTCCTCATGCTACGTGGTGCAGCCAAAAAGAAAGGAGGGGCAGGGATTAGAAGGATGGAGAAACAACTGCGTTACAACAGGACTGAAAAAGACTTGAGCAGAAAGGAGGCTCTGTGTGATGCTAGCAAAGCCAAGATTTAGAGTGGAGGGAGTAAGACAGGGCAGAAGAAACCCAAGCAGTTGGCTGTTAGAAACCATAAGATATGGGGGGAAAGAAAAGTGCAAATATGGGCAGGGACACACTCGTAAAGGGGCAGTTTGTCCAAAGCAAGAGGGTACTTGAGAACTGCTCACAGCACATGCAAATACCTTGAATCTGGGATAATGTAAGAGAAAAATCACAGCAGGACATGAAGGCAGGTTAAAGAATCTGACAAGTCTCAGGGTCACCGGGAAACTCAAGGATCATCAGTGACTGTTTAATTGCGGTATACTTTCTTCAAACAAAATCTTTCCCCAAAGCATCCAAAAGTGAGAAAAGGTCAACAGCCGCTGCTGTGGCAGAAGTGAGCATGAAGAGCCTGGACGCCTATGGCACACACCCCTCACCCTGAACCATTTGAGGAGGATCTGCAGAACTGAGGTAGAAAACCATGCATCTCTTCCCATCATCCCTTCTGGGCAAATACACAGCAGAGAGTATCTGAGGCCCAGATTGGAGTGGTGGCTTTCTAGCCTCAGTGAACTCCTTGTAAAGAAAGGCAGGGGAGGGCAGAACAGAGGCAGGAGGAAGACAGTGCATCAAACCGAGGAGCTGCTTCCCAGAATATTAGCAGGTGGCCAAGAGGTGGGAGAAAATATTTTGGAGAAGTACCAGGGAGCCAGTGAATATTCCATAGCATGAACTTGTTGTGTGGCCAATTCGCATGTTCCTTTATTACTAGGTGATGCCTCCCTCCCACTTGCCCTTTAACTTTTTCTCTTTCCTAAATATTTACAAAGTCATGCAGAAAAAGAAGGAGAAAGGTGGGAAACCATTCACGATGGAAGGGCAGGTAAAAAAGAAAACCTGAGCATCTCATTCTCTTATTGGATGAGAACTTGCTTAAATGAGCAGCAGTAAAGCCTTTGCATGCATGCTAAGCCACTTCAGTTGTGTCTGACTCTTTGTGACCTTATGGACCATAGCCCACCAGGTTCCTCCATCCATGAGAGTCTCCCGGCAAGAATACTGGAGTGGGTTGCCATGCTCTCCTCCAGTGGATCTCCCCAAACCAGGAATCAAATGCATGTCTCCTGCGGCTCCAGCACTGCAGGCAAATTCTTTTACCGCCGAGCCACCAGGGAAGCCCAACAATGCCTTTACTGCGTAATTCCTCTGAACTGGGCAGTGTCCTATTCTTTTCATATATTTTCTTTAATGTTCACAAGGATCATAAAAGTGGTGACTTATTATCTTGACTTGACAAGACAAAGATAATGAGGCTCAAAGAGGCTAACTGGGCTCTCACAGAAAGGGGGCCGCTGGGCCCACCCCACAGGTTTAAATGTCCCAGAGCCCATATTGTGTTTGTTAGGACACACTGCATTATGCCTCTTGTCAAAGAGCTGGGGGTTCTACACACTTGACAAAAAAAAAAATCTGTTCAGAAAACATTAGGTTAACGGGAAGAGTGGACAGGAAGCCTTTTTGGCTCTGTGTATCCAGACAATGATCACCTAAAACCGCAAATGGTTCCTGAGGCTGAAAGCCAGCAACAGACAGTGAAGACAGGAGCAGAGGCTGCCGCCAGGAACAAAGAAGCTGGATGACAGCTCTTTTGAGAGCCTCATATAATAGAGCAGACTTCACTTGTAAAAAGTTCCTTGGGGCTTTTCCTGTGGAGTAGAAACACAGAACTGTTTCCTCAAAATTCAGAATGAAGATAAACCAATCCACTCCAAGTAGACATCCCCTGCAACCGAGATGGGCCCTGACTGAGCAGACGTGATCCCCACTCAGGAATCTCCCTCTCCCAGCTAGTCATTAATTACTCACTTATATAGAAAGGTTGGTCAACAGGCACTAGAAAAAAAGGTATTCAGAAATGGAGTAATTCAGGCTCCAGGTGGTTTCCTCTCGAGCCCCCGCAGGATCCAATGAGGGTGACTCTGCTCTAGATTCATTTAGTGCTCATCGCAAGCCAGATTAAGGGTCCACCCCTGGTCGGCAGAATCACAGTCTCTGCAGTGCCTGGAATGTTTGTTTCTCACAAGCTGCCCTAACACACTCAGGTTTGAGGACCACCAGTTTAAGTTGATAGATAAGGACAACACAGTGTGACAAGTGGAGGGATACTGGAGGTTTGGGGGAGAAGATGGAGCAGCCATTCTTGACCCAGCTTCCAGAAATACCTTGTAGTGAAATGGTAGCTAAGAACAAAGGAGCAAAAGCAAAATGTGATGGGAGAGAAGCAGGTGATGTGACCTTTATTGAACAAGGTAGAAGATTAGGAGAAAACTCTGCCCAAGTCTTCCTTGCTTGTGCAAATACATTTCTGATCCTTGCGCCAACTTCCCACTCCATCAAGAAACAACACCTGATAGCAAGGCTGCCACTCACTCCAACTTCAGCCACTGCAGGGCAAAAAGGGACTGGGTCTCTTAACACTGGAGGTCTCCATATGGCATTAGCAGGAGGCCTACAATTTAGCCAATGGTTGAAAAGTTCAGTCTTCAAAGTACAGGAGGCCTGTGTTTGTGTTCTGGTCTCATTGACTACAGAATCATCTAACTTCTAAGAACCTCAATATTAGCACCTGTAAATTTAGAACCATCACAAAGAATGAGACAAGGCAACTTTATGTACCTCTTGATGTGATGCCCTGAAGAGGACCCTCATCTCTCCTTTCTGTCTGCCAAAAATGCAAAACATGCATCTAATTGGAAAGAAACATTGGAGAAACCCAAACTGAAGGCCATCCCACAAAATACCCTGGTGGGCTGCAGTCCATGGGGTTGCTGGGAGTCGGACACGACTGAGCAACTTCACTTTCACTTTTCACTTTTATGCACTGGAGAAGGAAATGGCAACCCACTTCATTGTTCTTGCCTGGAGAATCCCAGAGACGGGGGAGCCTGGTGGGCTGCCATCTACGGGGTTGCACAGAGTCGGACACGACTGAAGCGACTTAGCAGCAGCAGCAGCAGCATACTCTACAGAACTTTCTAGGTCAGGAAAGATAAAGAATCTCTAAGGAACCATTCAAGAGCCATAAGACCAGAGGGACATGACAATAACTGTACTGTTATGATTGATCCTTTCAGGATCCTGAAAGGATGTCAGACTGAGGTAAACACTTATCAAGGATCTTATTGGAATAACTGATGAAATATGAATATGGGCTTTGAGCTCTGAACTAGATGATAACGTTGAACTAATGTTCTGGTTTCTATAAGGAGAATATGGTTATGTAAGAGAATGATTTTATTCTTTAGAAGGACACATTGATTATTTAGGGGTAAAGAGAGATGCTGCCTCTAAGTCACACTCAAATGGTTCAAAAGGGGATATGTATACAAGAGATAAAAAAATAATGAAGCAAAATATTAATAATTAGTAAGTCTGGATAAAAGGTAGACAGGAGTTCTTTGTACTATTCTTGTCATTTCTGTGTGTGAAACTGTATTGAAATAAATTACCCCTCAAAACTATCAGGCCAGGAAAAACAAGGGAAAGACTTGGAAGCTGTCAAAGACTGGAGAAGACAGAGGAAACAAGATGGATATATTACAGTGCAATTGGTATTCTTGTATTGGATTCTGTCACAGAAGAGGAACATTAGTGGAAACACCGATGAAATCCTCATAAATTTTGTAGTTCAATTACTAGTAATCCTGCATAGTTGAGGCAAATGTACCACAGTTATAGTAAGATGTTAACATTAGGATAAACTTAGTGAAGGTTGTATAAAAACTCTCTAAAAATCTTTGTATTTTGTCTGTCAATCTAAAATTGTTCCCAAATAAAAAGAATATTTTGAAAGATTACTGATACACATACAACAAGGGCCATCCCCAAAGGCAGGGACAGGATACTGATTCCACAGGCCCCTAAGAGTGCACGTCAGGAATTGCTGTCTTAAAGAAGAGGTTTCCAAACACCCCTGGCCGTGGCAGAATCAAAAAGAAATAGTTTACCTGAACCACTGACTTAGAATCTCTGGAGATGGGGCCCCAGAGAACATTTGAACAAGTGCCCCAAGTGGTTCTGGTATGGCCTCAGGCTTGGGCACAGGTGTCCAGTTCAATATTTCTCAGACTTAACTATACAAGGAATCCCCTGGGGATCTTGTTAAAATTCACATCTGGGTCAGGAGGTCTGGGTAGGATCTGAGAGTCTGTATATCTACTGAGCTCCTAGGTGATGCTCAAGCAACTGATCCTCAGCCCCACCTGCAGACAAGGCAAAGCAACAAGACAGAATGGGCCTGGGTCCATGACACTGGAGCACCATGCCAGGCCAGGACGGCCCTGTGGACTTGAAAGAAAGAAAGAAAGAAAGTGAAGTCACTCAGTTGTGTCCAACTCTTTGCGACCCTGTGGACTGTAGCCTATCAGGCTCCTCCATCCATGGGATTTTCCAAGCAAGACTACTGGAGTGGATTTGCCATTTCCTTCTCCAGGGGATCTTCCCAACCCAGGGATCAAACCCAGGTCTCCCACATTGTAGGCAGATGCTTTACCATCTGAGCCACTAGGGAAGTACAATGGACTTGAGAAGCCAACTTCTATCTCTTTGAAATAATTGTTCTCTTGGGTTGTAGACAAACATAATCCTAACAACATTTAGTCTTCACCAAATAGCCCCAGCCATATCTTGCAGTAATAGTCAATGTGTATCCTCTCTCAAACAGCACGTGAAAAAGTGTAAACAACTGTTGTCTGACACAAATGTATATAAAATTACTGAGCACACTTCTCTACTTTCATGGATTGCTTCTAAAGTCAACAAAATCTGCCTCAAAGAGCAGTTACAATGACTATGACATATTGGTCTGATGACACCTTTTTTACAACAAAATTTACTCTTCCTTACATTCATGCTCAAACTCAACTAATTCTCACTTGACCTTTATAATTTAATGAATCATTTGGATGCACACAATATCTTTCAAATCCTCTAGAAGTCTTCAACCAGATAATAAAATCTGACCAGAAAAATAGTACAGAGCATAATTATAAAATAGTATTGAGTACATAAAAAGTAGAGTTGCCATGGTACCCTAATTTTGAAAATGTAGAAAGCCATCCAGAACCCCATACTACACGCTTTATGAAACCCATAGACATATACTAGGTCTTGAACTTTTTTGTTTTTAAGTCATTTACTCTAGAATGACAAAAGTAACCTCCCTGAGATTGCCTGCAATCAATTACATCATAAGACTCAGTGCCCAAGCTAAAGGATGCTTCCATAGGTTAAAACCATGCTAAAAATCTTTGTGATACTTTCTCATGCAGTAAAAATTTACTGACTGTTTTTCATATACCAGACAATACATTAGACCCACAGTGCATTTAACTCTAATAATGAAATGACAACTGGCTAGGACCCAAGACCCACCCCTCTATGCTAATTTCATAATCAAAATAGTAATAGGACAAAGTCACATTGTACTTGTTGGCTGCTTCTGCAAAAGCCAGAGAAGAGTGACCCCCAAAATTAAGTTTTGTGTTGTCTATAATAAAACAATCTACTCATAGTCATGAGTCTCTGCAAGGCGGTGTTGGGACAGCTCCACTACATCAGCTGCCCAAATCCGGTCCCCTGTCCTGCCCGCCTCCTTCACAGCTTCGGACACAAACCCTGTATTGACTCATCCTGAGTAGATGTTGGACAAGTATAAAAACCCCATCCATCACCACTACATGTGGTACAGGAATCAAACTATACTGTAACTATTATCACACCAATTTTTCAACACAGCCAGAGACAGAACAGGAGAAAAAAGAGCTAAGTCTGGGAGAAATTCAGAATAGAAAGGAAACTAAAATAACTGCCAAATGACTGCCAGTCCTACTAACCTGGTCGATCTCCATGAGCTTGGGGTAGGCACCCGGCCATTCTATGGCCACCTTGACGATGTCCGCTGGCGGTGGCATTGCAAATTCCTAGAACGTCCAAAGCCAGTGGAAGTGGGATCCTACGGTGTAGACGGCTGCACGTGTCTATACCTAATGAGGAATGACAAAAAGAGAAAGAGAAGTTGCTCAGTACAAATACAGGGTGAATTTTGCTTCATCACTTCCTGTTTTCACTGGTGGTTTAGGTACAAGAAACGGCTCTGGGTGCAGAAGACTCAGGGCGCCAACTGCACCACTCATTGGCGGCTCCCCAGGAGGGAAGGCAGAGGAGGGGAAGATACCAATGCCCTGGGGTCAGAGCCACCAGGAGATGAGGCGCTGGCGAGGGATAGGCTCCCAAGTCCCCAGTGTGAAGCAAGGTGGAACCCTTACCGCCCAGTTCTGCTCTGAACAGTGCCCGAGGTCTGAATGCGCCTGGCTCACTCTGCCCCGAAGCACATGAAAACTCCTCGTGCTCAACAGTCTCCGGAAGGACAGATTGCCCAGGAAGTCATGGCCAGGAAGCAGCATTTCTTTAAAGTGTTTTCGGGGTGTCACAAATAGAGCTCTGCACTATAGCAACCAGGATATCATGAGGAAGGAGCCACGCCCCATGGTTCACACACATGTACACACACACTCCCTCCCCAAGGCCAGTTCACAAGATGCCAAGAAAATTAACTGTGCTGGTTAATACGGCATTCAGAACAGACCTTGAATTCTCACTGGAATGAATAGTGTTGCTTACACAAAAGAAGTAAGTTTAATCCTCTGCTGCCTCTCTCTCCCAGACTCCCTCATTTCTTTAAGAACTTTTTTTTTAACATAATATTTTGGAACAGGTAAAACATTCATGCAATTCAAAACGAGAGAGAGAGAGAGAGAGAGTGTGTGTGTGTGTGTGTGTGTGTGTGTGTAAAGACAGGGTGAATCTCCCTCCTTCTGAACAGATATAACTTCCATCCCCATCCATCCATCTAGCCACTGTTAATAGACTCTTATGTGTCCCTTCAGAATTTCTTCATGTAAGTCAAATGTTAAAACATATATTTCCCATTTTCTTTATATAAAAGGCAGCATTCTAGACTCTGTTTTATTCATCTCCTGTGTCTTCTAAAACCTTCAATATCAGTATAAACATTGTGTCCTGGTTCCTTCTACAGCCGCATAGACATTCTTTGTATAGAAGTGTCTTATCTGAAGAGCGAGTCCCCTGCCATGAGCCACTGGGTGATCTCTCACCTCTGGCTGTTATAAACAAGCCTCTGGTGAATAATCTTATGCATACATCATTGTGCTCATTTGTGAGTATATCTTTACAGTAGATTCACAGAAGTAAAATTGTTGGGTCAAAGGGTATAAGCAGTTTTAGATTCTGATACCATCTGCAAATATCCCTCCCTAAGGAGAGTTGTACCAATCTACCCTCCCTTTAGCAATGGATGAGTCTGACTATTTACACAGACTCACCAACAGATTGAACTTTTGTACACCTCCATGCATTGAAAAAATATATTTCAATGTACTTCCAATGTCTATTTCTCTTATTGTGAGGGAAGTTGAACATAAAGATGCAAAGCCCCATGTCTACTTTACTGTGAACTGAAGTGATACTTTGCCCTTTTTCTACTGGGTTCTTGGTCTTTTATTCAGAAATTGATCTCTGTATAAAGCTTCTAGTCAAACATATGCAACTGATTCTTTATCAAACCAGAGTGGGGCTTGTCAGTTACTAACCCCTGTCTGTGGCAGTTGGACATGCCTAAGATAATAGAGATAACAGAGCTAATAGTGGAAGCCTCATGTCAGTTAATAATAACAACACAAGCAGTGATATAAATAACTAACTTCACCAGAGCTGACAAGTAAGGGAAATGAACCAAAACAAAACGGCTGCCCCTCTGGCCAAGGAAGATGAAGCCAGCCTGGTGTGAAGATAATCAGTGCTAACCAGCAGGAGCATACCTCCAAAGCAGTGGTTCAGTGGCTCATTCAACAAATAATTGTTGAGCCCAATCCTGTGCCAGCTGTTTCCTCAGTGCTGGGGATACAGCAGCAAATCTGCACCTTAGGTGGCATCAGGGACATGGAGAGAAACAAGTCAGGGAAGGAGAATCTGAAGTCTGTGAGTATATCTGTGTGGGAGGGGCAGGATGCAGTCTTAAATAGGGAAGCCAGGGGAAACTTCAGTGAGAGGCAGAATGTGAGCAAAGGCCTATGAGAAGTGAGGAGGTGAGTCATGCGAATACTTGGGGAAATCATGCCACAGGCCAAGAGAGCGTGTTGACTGAAATAAAAATGCACAACCTAAAAGTTGAGAGCTATGTTTTATTCAGTGGATGTTCTTAGGACTTTGAGCCTAGGAGGCAGCATCTCAAATCACCCTGAGTAAACTCCTCCCAAGAGGAAGTAGTGAGCCAGAATATATAGGAGTTTTTGCAACCATACCAGGAAGTCAAAACAATAGATTACTGTTAATAAAAGAATACTAGATATCTCCAGTTAAGGAATCTAGTGCTTCTCTGCATATGGTAAGATGCAAGCGTCTGGGTTCACTGAAATCATCCTTTGATGCGCACCTCCGCTTTCTGGGGCCAGAAGTGCTTTCTCATGGAGGAGGGGAGTGGCTTCACTCTGATGACTGCTAGATGGCAGACAGTCTTGGTTTCCTTCCTGAGTTCCCTCAGGACTCACATCTGGGCCACCTGTAACGTGGTGGCTAGATCCTTTCCTTACCGATATGGCAGGCAATATTTTATTTCTCAACTAGCAAGTGCAAAGGCCCTGAGGGAGGAGCATGCCTCACATGTTCCGGCAACAGGTGAGGGGCCAAAGTCAAGTAAGTAGGAGCAAGTGTAATAAGAGAAGGAGTTCCAACAGTTTGGGGTCGCAGTGTGGTAGGTTCGCTCACTATACTCTTGACCCTCCTAGACATTCCTATGCCAACTCTTGGTCATAACTTCTAAAAAAGAAAGTTCATGTCCATGCATATCTATCTATTCTGAGTATAAATCAGCACAACTTTCTAGAGGTATCTTTGGCAAATTGTACTCAAGGCCTTAAAATTTTATATTCCCTTTGAGTAATTTTACTTTTCTAGGATGTTTCCTTAAGAAATAACTATTAACTCAACCATAACAACGTCAATTGCCATTTTGGTTATAATTCCCGAAACTTGAAAACAATTGAATATTCAACAACAGAGACCACTACATAATTATGGGTCTCATAAGTGCAAATACAAGCAGGCAGTCTGCACTGGGACAGATTTCTTCAAAATCTGTACACTCTTTTAATTCACTTGAGAATTCCAAGGATAGTGTAATTTATCTGTACCACATCGCTTCAATTCAGGATCCATATTGAATTACATATCCTAGAATAAGAGTGAAAACAAGTTCTAATGTGAGAATAGACTCAGTGCAAATCTCAGGTAACACTATTCAAACCAAAGAACACATAATCGTGGTGTTGAAGAGAATAGATAATAGACAGTAGAAATAAAAATGCATTTTGAGCAACTTCCTCCCAACTCTACACAAAATAGTCTAGAGTTACTTTGAAAGAGGTCATCTGGCCTTCCAGGAATCAAAGGCCAAGTGTGCTTTTTTTTCCCTTTAAAAGATATTTATTTCTCAAAGACTGTTCAGACAAAACCTGTTGAACAGGTGAGAATAGAATAACACAGTTCTTCTTGTGCCTCCATGGAGAACAACATAAGAGCGGTGTACAAAGCAGCCATTGAGAGCAAAGAGGCTGGGAGCACCCCTTGGGAGCTCACCTAAGCAGCCCAATTAGTCCTCATCAGTTTTCCCCACATTAACAAGCAGCAGAGATGGGGTACAGCCAGGTTCCCATGGGTAGAGTCAGGTGTGCAACTACAGAATGAATAATCCCATCCACCTCATTATCCTCAGAAGTCCACATTTTATCCTCTTGAATTTATATTTCCATGAAGAAACCGTTAGCTTCTATACATAGTCATGTTTCTACTGTTGAAATTCAGAAGAGAACGTTTCTAGCTCAAGTTTTCTCACCCTTGTAAGATGTTTAGCAGCATCCTTGGCCTCTACCCACTAGAGATCAATAACCTTCTTTAGCTGTTACATAAATGTCAGAAATGTCTCCAGACATTGCCAAATGTCCTCTGAGGGGAAAATCATCCTCCAGTTCAGGTGTGAGCTGCCAAGTTCTCAGGACTTCCCTGGTGGCTCAGATGGTGAAGAATCTGCCTGCAATTCAGAAGACCTGGGTTCAATCCCTGGGTCAGAAAGATCCCCTGGGAAGAGAATGTCTACCTAGTATTCCTGATGCAAACAGCCAACTCATTAGAAAAGACCCTGATTCTGGAAAAGACTGAAAGCAGGAGGAGAAGGGGGACAACAGAGGATGAAATGATTGGATGGCATCACGGACTCAATGGACATGAGTTTTAACAAACCCTGGGAGATGGTGAAGCACAGGGAAGCCTGGTGTGCTGCAGTCCATGAGGTCGCAAAAAGTCTGACATGACTGAGCATCTGAAGGACAACAAATTCTTGCCTGGGAAATCCCATAGACAGAGGAGTCTGGTGGACTACAGTCCATGGAGTCACAAAGATGAGTGACTAACACATGCCAAGTTCTCTGGGCAGATACTAATGATCAGGGCAAGCCATGGCTGAAGCGACACAAGACAGGCTCACCAAGAAACATGAACATTCAGACCCAGTGCTTGGTCAGGCATCATTGAGATGCAAAAATATTTGTAAACTTCAGTCAACAAATGCAATGCACTAAGCGCAGGCGGCCGAGAGGAGCTACCCCACGTCCGAGGTCAGGGGCAGAAGCCGGGAGGACCCCATGCCCGAAGGGCGACGGTCAAGAGGAGTTATCCCACATCCAAGGTCAGGGGCAGCGGCCAAGAGTACCAGGCTGAGACGGCGCAGGAATAGCTGAGAGGAGCTACCCCTTGTCGGAAGTCAGGGGTGGCGGCTGGGAGGAGCTACTGGTGTCCGAGGTCAGGGACGGCGGCCAAGAGGAGCCACCCCACATCCAAGGAGCGGTGGCGGCGCAGGCACAGGAGGGCCTAGAGGAGCCATCCCACGTTGAAGGTCAGGAAGGGTGGCGGTGAGGAGATACCCCTTATCCAAAATAAGGAGCAGCAGCTGTGCTTTGCTGGAGAAGCCGTGAAGAGATACTCCACGCCCAAGATAAGAGAAACCCAAGTAAGATGGTAGGTGTTGCAAGAGAGCATCAGAGGGCAGACACACTGAAACCATACTCACAGAAAACTAGTCAATCTAATCACACTAGGACCACAGCCTTGTCTAACTCAATGAAACTAAGCCATGCCTGCAGGGCAACCCAAGATGGGCAGGTCATGGTGGAGAGGTCTGACAGAATGTGGTCCACTGGAGAAGGGAATGGCAAACCACTTCAGCATTCTTGCTTTGAAAACCCCATGAACAGTATGAACACGCAAAATGATAGGATACTGAAAGAGGAACTCCCCAGGTCAGTAGGTGCCCAATATGCTACTGGAGATCAGTGGAGAAATAACTCCAGAAAGAATGAAGGGATGGAACCAAAGCAAAAGCAATACCCAGCTGTGGATATGACTGGTGATAGAAGCAAGGTCCAATGCTGTAAAGAGCAATATTGCATAGGAACCTGGAATGTCAGGTCCATGAATCCAGGCAAATTGGAAGTGGTCAAACAAGAGATGGCAAGAGTGAACATTGACATTCTAGGAATCAGCGAACCAAAATGGACTGGAATGGGTGAATTTAACTCAGATGACCATTACATCTACTAGTGTGGGCAGGAATCCCTCAGAAAAAATGGAGTAGCCATCGTGGTCAACAAAAGAGTCCGACATGCAGTACTTGGATGCAATCTCAAAAACAACAGAATGATCTCTGTTCATCTCCAAGCAAACCATTCAATATCACAGTAATCCAAGTCTATGCCCCAACCAGTAACGCTGAAGAAGCTGAAGTTGAACGGTTCTATGAAGACCTACAAGACCTTTTAGAACTAACACCCGAAAAAGATGTCCTTTTCATTATAGGGGACTGAATGCAAAAGTAGGAAGGCAAGAAACACCTGGAGTAACAGGCAAATTTGGCCTTGGAATGCGGAATGAAGCAGGGCAAAGACTAACGGAGTTTTGCCAAGAAAATGCACTGGTCATAGCAAACACCCTCTTCCAACAACACAAGAGAAGACTCTACACATGGACATCACCAGATGGTCAACACCAAAATCAGATTGATTATATTCTTTGCAGCCAAAGATGAAGAAGCTCCATACAATCAACAAAAACAAGACCAGGAGCTGACTGTGGCTCAGATCATGAACTCCTTATTGCCAAATTCAGACTTAAATTGAAGAAAGTAGGGGAAACCACTAGACCATTCAGGTATGACATCAAATCCCTTACAATTATACAGTGGAAGTGAGAAATAGATTTAAGGGCCTAGATCTGATAGATAAAGTGCCTGATGAACTATGCATTGAGGTTCGTGACATTATACAGACACAGGGATCAAGACCATCCCCATAGAAAAGAAATGCAAAAAAGCAAAATGGCTGTCGGGGGAGGGGGGCACTTACAACCAGCTGTGAAAAGAAGAGAAGCACAAAGCAAAGGAGAAAAGGAAAGATATAAGCATCTGAATGCAGAGTTCCAAAGAATAGCAAGAAGAGATAAGAAAGCCTTCTTCAGCGATCAATGCAAAGAAATAGAAGGAAAGAACAGAATGGGAAAGACTAGAGATCTCTTCAAGAAAATTAGAGATACTAAGGGAACACTTCATGCAAAGATGGGCTTGATAAAGGACAGAAATGGTATGGACCTAACAGAAGCAGAAGATAGTAAGAAGAGGTGGCAAGAATACACAGAAGAACTATACAGAAAAGATCTTCATGACCCGGATAGTCACGATGGTGTGATCACTCATCTAGAGCCAGACATCCTGGAATGTGAAGTCAAGTGGGACTTAGAAAGCATCACTACGAACAAAGCTAGTGGAGGTGATGGAGTTCCAGTAGAGCTATTCCAAATCCTGAAAGATGATGCTGTGAAAGTGCTGCACTCAATATGCCAGCAAATTTGGAAAAACTCAGCAGTGGCCACAGGACTGGAAAAGGTCACTTTTCATTCCAATCCCAAAGAAAGGCAATGCCAAAGAGTGCTCAAACTACCGCACAATTGCACTCATCTCACATACTAGTAAAGTAATGCTCAAAATGCTCCAAGCCAGGCTTCAGCAATACGTGAACCATGAACTTCCTGATGTTCAAGCTGGTTTTAGAAAAGGCAGAGGAACCAGAGATCAAATTGCCAACATCCTTTGGATCATGGAAAAAGCAAGAGAGTTCCAGAAAAACATCTATTTCTGCTTTCTTGACTATGCCAAAGGCTTTGACTGTGTGGATCACAATCAACTGTGGAAAATTCTGAAAGAGATGGGAATACCAGACCACCTGACCTGCCTCTTGAGAAATCTGTATGCAGGTCAGGAAGCAACAGTTAGAACTGGACATGGAACAACAGACTGGTTCCAAATAGGAAAAGGAGTATGTCAAGGCTGTATATTGTCACCCTGCTTATTTAACTTCTATGCAGAGTACATCATGAGAAACGCTGGACTGGAAGAAACACAAGCTGGGTTCAAGATTGCCGGGAGAAATATCAATAACCTCAGATATCCAGATGACACCGCCCTTATGGCAGAAAGTGAAGAGGAACTAAAAAGCCTCTTGATGAAAGTGAAAGTGGAGAGTGAAAAAGTTGGCTTAAAGCTCAACATTCAGAAAACGAAGATCATGGCATCCAGCCCCATCAATTCATGGGAAATAAATGGGGAAACAGTGGAAACAGAGTCAGACTTTTTTTCTTTGGGCTCCAAAATCACTGCAGATGGTGACTGCAGCCATGAAATTAAAAGACGGTTACTCCTTGGAAGAAAAGTTATGAGCAACCTAGATAGCATATTCAAAAGCAGAGACATTACTTTGCCGACTAAGGCCTGTCTAGTCAAGGCTGTGGTTTTTCCTGTGGTCATGTATGGACATGACAGTTGGACTGTGATGAAGGCTGAGCGCCGAAGAATTGATGTTGGAGAAGGCTCTTGAGAGTCCCTTGGACTGCAAGGAGATCCAACCAGTCCATTCTGAAGGAGATGAACCCTGGGATTTCTTTGGAAGGACTGATGCTAAAGCTGAAACTCCAGTACATTGGCCACCTCATGCGAAGAGTTGACTCATTGGAAAAGACTTTGATGCTGGGAGGGATTGGGGGCAGGAAGAGAAGGGGACGACAGAGGATGAGACGGCTGGAAAGCATCACGGACTCGATGGACATGAGTCTGAGTGAAGTCCGGGAGTTGGTGATGGACAGGGAGGCCTGGCGTGCTGCGATTCATAGGGTCGCAAAGAGTCGGACATGACTGAGCGACTGAACTGAACTGAACTGCAGATTCTACAACCTTAATATGCATGTCAAAGGACTTGTTTACAGCTAAGTAAATTAAATAAATAAAAAAGGAGTCA
This sequence comes from Ovis canadensis, assembly GCF_042477335.2. Lineage (NCBI taxonomy): Eukaryota > Metazoa > Chordata > Mammalia > Artiodactyla > Bovidae > Ovis > Ovis canadensis. The sequence continues at coordinate 74,888,430 of NC_091248.1, read as the reverse complement.
CTTCATACTTGGAAGTGAGTTACCAAAATCCTCATGTCAGATGTAACCCTGAGCAAGCTGAAATTGTCTTTATTATTCTGCTGAATGTCTCCTCCTTATCTTTGGGTCATGTCTCTGATACAATGGAGAGAAATCGCTCTTGATTCCTATCTAGAAACCTATCACTGTGCATTGTTCTAAGCCCAAAGTGCTACATGTCTGTGTTTGAAACTCACTCCACTGAAGTCTCTGCATGCGTCACGTCTCTGCATGTTTTTCCAGGCAGTTTGGTTAGATCTTGAAGTTCATGAAGTTCCCAAATATCTGACCCATTTTTTCCCCTGAATTTTCCATGAGAGTTTTAGCTTTGGGTCTCTGAATGGCTTTGAACTCTTTTATTTTATTTCTAGCCTTCCTGTTACACCAGCAAACCCTATTAAGAGAATAGAAAATCAAGCCTATAAGGATGTTCTATAGGAGTTGTGTAGCGGGAAAGTTAACACGATTGTCCTGTGAACCATGTGTCCCCACAGCTGTACTGAAAGAGCCTGACAGATGGACCAGTAGAAGTCAAAAGGCAGATCGATGGGAAAGAAATAGCAAACAGCTGGAGAAACAATTTGCTTCAACTCCTCTGTCTCTTCCTTTCCTCCATAGGCAAGCTGTCCCCTGCTCCACTCACCATCATTATCTACTTGTGACAGATAATAGGTTTATAACGAGTACAGGAATAGTGGGGAGGGAGAACTGGTTCCAGATTTTAAATGTTCAGTGGTCCCAGATAGAAAAAGAGATAGACAACATTTTCCTGTGGTATCCAAGTTATGTAAAAAGGGAAAGGACCTCTGAAAGTGGCTCTGAGAGTAGCCTTTCACTGTAGAGAAGGGGACAAAAATCCCCTTTCTCAATCCTCTTAGGTTCTTCAGCTGGGGACTGCAAATTAAACTAACAAAAAAAATTAAAAGAAGAAAATGAAAGTTTATTTATTTATTCATACAATGACTGCACATGCCGAAGAACTCAGAGATGAGTAACTCAAAGAGACAGTTAAAATTTGGAGCTCATAACCATCTTAGCAAGGGGTGATTAAGCGAGGAGAAAAGGCTAGACAAAGGAAGAGGGGTTCAGGACTTCGTGGATGCAGGTGGAAATGTATGTTGTAGAAAGGTAACTTGGAAATGTACACTAAGAAAGGGTTGTTTACTAAGGTTTGTTATGCAGTCATGTAGACGAGCCGTGATCTCCAGGGACCATGGGAGCAGGGGGAGTAGACCTATGTTTCCCACACTGTAGGGTCCAGATGGAGTGACACACGGTGGGGATGCCATTTCAGATTCTCCATCTCCATTAGAAAACTGTTGGACATTGCGAGAAGAGCAGAGGGCCCAAGGAGGAAGCTTTATGACTTCATAAATGGGGGAAAACCCTGTGCAAGACATAAGCATTCAGAAGAAAGTGAAGAAAAGAGAGAACTGAATCAAATGCAAAACCCAATATCCCATTGTATGGATATGCAGTGCACGAAAACCTCATATGGTATTTCACTAATAACTTGGCCCATTTACTTGCCAAGTGGGGGAAATGTGCTATTAGATACCTTTGGCTTACAATAGGTTGCAAACTTGCAGAGAAAAATGCTTTCACAGAGGCTTGAACTGTCATCACGGAGGCTATGGGACAGTTGGCAGAAAGGGGCAGGGATGAGCTGAGACCAAGCACTGGATTGGACATTTGAAATATATACTTTCTCACTCATTCTTTACCCCAGCCCTAAGTGACAGTTGGCACTATCTGCAATAAATGAATGAAGATACAAAATCTCAGCAATTTGAACTACTTTCTCTAAATATTTATATACTCTCCAGAGGATGATACCTCTCCTCTCAGTCATGATACCTACTGTGGGCTATTGCATTTATTTTCTCCTCCTGATGAAAGTGAAAGAGGAGAGTGTAAAAGTTGGCTTAAAGCTCAACATTCAGAAAACGAAGATCATGGCATCCAGTCCCATCACTTCATGGCAGATAGATGGGGAAACAGTGGAAATAGTGGCTGACTTTATTTTTCTGGGCTCCAAAGTCACTGCAGATGGTGATTGCAGCAATGAAATTAAAAGATGCTTACTCCTTGGAAGGAAAGTTATGACCAACCTAGACAGCATATTAAAAAGCAGAGACATTACTTTGCCAACAAAGGTCCATCTAGTTAAGGCTATGGCTTTTCCAGTGGTCATGTATGGGTGTGAGAGTTGGACTATAAAGAAAGCTGAGTGCCGAAGAATTGATGCTTTTGAACTGTGGTGTTGGAGAACCAAGGAAGTCCAACCAGTCCATCCTAAAGGAGATCTGTCCTGGGTGTTCATTGGAAGGACTGATGTTGAGGCTGAAACGCCAATACTTGGGCCACCTGATGTGAAAAGCTGACTCCCTGGAAAAGACCCTGATGCTGGGAAAGATTGAGGGCAGGCAAAGAAGGGGACGACAGAGGATGAGATGGTTGGATGACATCATCTACTCAATGGATGTGTGTTTGGGTGGACTCCAGGAGTTGGTGATCGACAGGGAGGCCTGGCGTGCTGTGGTTCATGGGGTCACAAAGAATCGGACATGACTGAGCAACCGAACTGAACTGAACTAGATTCACAGGTTGAAGTCGCAACTCGTAGTATCTAAGACTGTGACTGTAGTTGGAGATTGGGCCATTACGGAGATAATTAAATTAAAACGAGGTCATTAGGGCAGCCCTATTTCGTCTGATCGGTATCCTTATAAGGAGAAGAATTTGGACCCATGTACAAAGGGATGACAATTTGAGGACACAGTGAGAAGAGAGCCATCTTATCTCGTGGCTTGATCATTTGAGCACAAGCCAAGAAGAGAGGGCTCACTTAGCCAACCCTGCTAACACCTTGATCTCAGACTTCCAGCCCCCAGACTGTGAGACAACAAACCTGTGCTGGGTAAGCCACTCAGTCTGCAGGACCTTGTCATGGCAATCCTACCAAATGTACAACACGAAAAACAGAGAACATAGGGAAGGGGCTGATAGTTGTTCTGAAAGATGCTTAAAATTTTCTGCATTCCACAACACAAGATAAAAATTTAAACACAACGTACAATCTGAGAGCATGGAGTCCTAGCCACTGTACCAGTAGGAAAGTCTCAATTCAGGGAGCCCAGGTTCCATCCCTGGTCAGGGAATTAGGTCTCACATGCCGCGACTGAAAGTTCCCATGCCACAACTGAAAAACACCACATGCTGCAACTAACACCTGGCAGAGCCAAATAATTAATTAAATATTTTTAAAATTGCAATCTGAGAAAGTATTTGCAATAACTATGACTCAACCTGAGATAGAAATCCCATGGACAGAGGAGCCTGGCAGGCTACAGTCCATGGGGTTGCAAAAAGTCAGACACAACTGAGTGACTAATACAACTACTATATTGTTACCATCAGGGAAAATGTAAAAGCAAAAGCCCTTTAAAAAAATTACTTTCTTTTTAATCCATAAAATTTAGTGTAATAAATCTAGCCATTATAATTTCTGCTCTGATGAAACCACTAAAGTAACATTTCTTTAGTGGTTTATTGACCACTGATCTATTGACATTTTGGACTACATCCATCCTGAGAGACTGTGGATGTCCAGTGATATCTCTGACTCCATCCACTAGAGCCAGGAGCACTGCCTCAGCTGTGACCATCAGAATGTCTCTAGACATTTGCCCAGTGTCCCCTGGGGGAAAAAATCACCCATGGTTGAGAACTAGGTCACTCAGGTTACTAAGTTTAATCTTGCTTTAAAAAAAAAATAAAAAGCTTTATTTCATAGAGACCAACTTTACAAAGTGGATATTAAGTCATACATATGATATTTTAACTGCAAAAAAAAGGGAGATGAGATATAGAGTTAAAGATAAATTGAAGAAAACCAACAGGAAAGGGAAGGTGACACAAAAACGTGAATACCTTGATACCAGTTGAGAGTAATTCTGTAATATTTCACTCCAACATATTTCCTTCACACACCTCTCTAATGAACCCTTGTCGTTTGTCAAATAAAAAGATGCATAACATGAGAGTTGCCAGTTAAGTTTTATTTGGGACAAAATGAGGACGGCAGCTCTGAGAGCCTGCTCCAGAGACGCAGTGGGAGAACGTCAGTATATAAGCTTTTGGTGGAGGGGGGTGTTCATGCAATCAAGCGCTTACTTTACAAGAGATCTTCTGCGAGTCACGAGGAGAGGAGAGGATGTCACCATGAAGAGATTTAGCGCTTTTCTAGACATGAAGAGATGCAAAGACTGAGATCGTGAAATCAGTTCCTGAAAATACCTAGGCATCTGAAAACCTGTTCCACCAGATTCCCTGGCGAGCAGAGTGTCTCACTCCACCCTGAACTCCCTCAGAGGGTGTTGAAGGTCAACAGGAACAGCAGCACAGGGCTCAGTCTCCTCAGAGGCAAATGGCAAATGCCCTTGTTGTTGTTGTTCAGTGGTTGGCAAATGCTCTAGCCAAGTGCCAGTTTGTAGTTGACAGGCAAGTGCCAATTTGTAGTTGACACACTCCAATTTTTCTGTCTAGTAGTCTAGCAAGCTCTTCCATCTCATTTCTTCACGTATTAGGTCCTGTCCCACCAGCTATTAAGCAAGAGTAGGCATGTGGCCAGGCCTGGACAATGACAGCCCCCATCTCCTTGGGAACAGTGGTTGGCCCATTGGACAGACATGGTCCAAGCAAATCGATTGCTGGGGATTGATTTATGAGGCCTGGAAGGAGAGTGTTCTCTCTTTCTGCAGGGCTTGTTGACTGAAGCTGTCAGTAGACATATCCCATCCGTGGGGGGCGGGGGAGGGGAGGGGGGAAGGGGGTGGGGAGGGCTGTCTGTTAACAGGAAGGAATGAGGCAAAAAGAAGCAAAGACAGAGAGGAAAGACAGGAGGGAGAATAAGAGGCCAGGAGTCCTAACTATGTAGAGTTTCTGTCTTCTAGCACTTTTCCTTCCACTCTCTGATCTATCTTAATATTCTTCCTAGACTTTTGAACTCTTAAATTCACCATTATGCCAAGTGAGTTTGGGTTAGGGTTCTATCACTTGTAACTGAAAAATTCCTGACTAAAAAAATCAACTCTATCATAACTGTTTATTGCTCTGAATTAGAATCGTGTTGTTCCCTTAGAGATGACTGGTACATAGAACACACACTGAAGTTACACAGTCTAACTTAGCAGCCAAGTGGGAGGGATACTTTGCTCTCTAATTCTGGAGCTGTGATACCTGCACATCCGTATTTCTGATGGAGCCCTCTCTGCCTAGGACCTGCCTTGGCTCTCCTGGACTGCTAACAGAAGTCGTTAAAGCATATATGTGCAATCTAAAAAAAAAAAAATGGTACAGATGAACCTATTTGCAGGGCAGGAATAGAGTCACAGATGTAGAGAACAGACGTATGGACGTGGGCAGTGGTGGGGAAGGGGAAAGGGAGAGACTACCATACGTACAATTCCATGTGTAAAATAGCTAGTGGGAAGCTTCTGTATAACACAGGGACCTCAGCTCAGTTCATGATGACTTAGAGGGGTGGAGTATGGGATGGGGATACGAGGGAGACCCAAGAAGGAGGGGATATACGTATACATTTAGCTGACTCACTTCATTGTACAGCAGAGACTAACACAACACTGTAAAGCAATTATATTCCAATAAAAAAAAAGTCATGCCTGCATTTTAGGAATTAGTCTTAGGCAAGCATTTCCCACAAACACTACTTCTTTGATATATTAATTAACATAAAGCAAAAAAAAAAAAAAAGAGTCAAAGCTCTTGTAAATCATTGAATGGATAATAGCTAATAGTAACAACCAGTCCATTCTAAAGGAGATCAGTCCTGGGTGTTCTTTGGAAGGAATGATGCTAAAGCTGAAATTCCAGCACTTTGGCCACCTCATGCGAAGAGTTGACTCATTGGAAAAGACTTTGATGCTGGGAGGGACTGGGGGCAGGAGGAGAAGGGGACGACAGAGATGAGATGGCTGGATGGCTTCACTGACTCAATGGACGTGAGTTTGAGTGAACTCCGGGAGCTGGTGATGGACAGGGAGGCCTGGCGTGCTGCAAATCATGGGGTCGCAAAGAATCGGGCATGATTGAGCGACTGAACTGAACTGAATAACCAGTTCATGGACTTTACATACTAACCTTATGGAATAGGTACCACTTACTAAACCATTTTACAGACAAGGAAACTGAGATGCAGAGACATTAAGTTGCTCAAAGTCCCATATCCCCCTGTGGAGCCCAGCCAGAATGCAATCCACATCTGTCCAATCCCATAGCCCATGGTTTTAATTGCTATCCCATATGTTGAAGAGGGCACATTTACTACAGGTCTTTAATATAATGCACATGTACTGTGAAATCTTCGTATGCAATACACAATATTTCCCAAATGTACCTATCCGGAAAACTGATTTTTCATGGTGCATCTAGTGACACTGGTTTCTCATGGGACACACTTTGCGGAGAGATGCTTGGAGACCATTTCCTCCTTCACCTCTCAGGAAAAAATGAACTGTTGAAAAGTCTTGGCCAGAAATACACTGGAAAGTGACAGAGAAAACTCTTTCCTTTAGTCCCATATTGAATTATCATCACCTGTGTCTATGGGATTGTTTCCAGGAAAGAAGCCCTGTTCTTTGAGTAACTCTTTCCAATTCACATAGGAATTCAACTAACCACAGCTTCTACTGTGCAGGTCATGAGAAGATAAATAAAAAGAAACAGAAGATTTGTATTTGTGGTAGCTAGATTCTGAACATCTCACTTCACACTTTAAATCTCCGGCAGGTGATTCCAGGCACATAAACCTTTCTGGCGCCCACCTGCCTCTGAGCACCACACCACCAGGGCACTCTTCCCCATCAACTATATCCCTGCTCCCCACCTGCTCAGATGCAGGCAAAAACAGGTTTTCCCATAAGATCATCAATGATTCTTTTGCAGTGGCTGGTGGTAGCACTTCTGAAAGAAGACAAGTCCCAGACTGGCCAGGTCAGGATCGCTCTCCAAGTGTATCAAAATCTACTGAGGGGAGAGGGCCAGTCCTGAGAAAAAAGTTGGCTATCTCTCTCCTATCAAACTGCTGGCCATTTCCTGAGCTTGCCAAATTTTTGCGGCTCCTGCTTCTGTTTATAGTCTTCCCTCTGCATTCCAGAACGTCTCTTTCTCTCCCCCTGGGTTGGCTTCAAAAATTCCCACCTAGCCTTCAAAGTCAATTTCATGCACCCGCTTCTCTGACTCCATAGGCTCCAAGGCAAGAAGGAACGGCACTCACATCTGTCTTCTTAGGTGCTTACAATGCACTGGCCAGAGCACCTTTCCACCTTTCCTTACGCTGTTGGTTAATGAGTTCCCCGAGGGCAGCGATCATCTTACTCATCTCTGGACCTCTGTTCCTGACCAGATGGCACGGCAAACAGCAGCTCAGTAAATATTTTTCAGACAAGTGAATAAATAAATCACTCTTTCCTTAAAAGCAAGTTCAGAGTTTTTTGGTTTTGGTATTTTTTTTCTTTTTTTTTTGATGTGAGGGATTACTCAAGCCAAGGTTGCATTTTTAAAAATCCAGAATCCTTTGCATAGAAAACCTTTAAGGGTTTCTTCAAGCAGCAACTGTTCATTTGTCTCATGGGGCAGAAACAGAAATGGAGGTGCTCCGAGGTGAGAGCAGGGTTGATTCTGAATTCATTTTCCTCCCAGAGAAATTCTGTCAAAATACAAGATGAGATTCAAGCCACTGATGCTCATCCCTTCAACTCTGAGCTCTCTCTCACACTTTAGGGAATCAGCATCTCAAATGGAAAGTTCATTATTTTCAAACTAACGTACACACTTCCTCCCTTGTTCTGGTTTTTGGATATTTGCTTTTCAAATTCTTTTTCAGCTGTTGCAATGCCAGTGTCTGCTCCCCACAACTCCCCAGCATCTCCCCCAGCTCCCTTCCTCCTCAGGCAATTCCTATCACTCTGTGAGGTGGGCCAGCATTCCCCAGTGGGGCAGACAAAGCTCAGGCCCAGTTTCCTATCTCAGAGCCCAGACTTGAGGCCACAGGAAATGCTGGAGCGTTTCCACCATCCTGTGAGCCAAACACTCAAAGTTTCCAAACCTGCTGATCAAAAAACAATACGCAAAACTTCTCTCTCCCTCCCTTTCCAGCAACAGCAGAGCCCTAAAGGCCACCCTAGGAAATTCAATTGTATCGGATTAGCAGGGAGGTGGGTGTCCGGCTGCACTTCCACAGGCTTCCACTGACAACTCAGCCCAGAATTAATCATCCGAAAAGGCGGCGCCTGATGCAGTGCCGAGCACCCACCAAACAGGATGGCAATAGCCTCTGCCTTTTTCTCCCTCCTATGGCCCTTTAGGTTTCATTCTTCAGATGAGCACAGACATGTGAGTGAGCGTGCTCAGAGGTCCACCTGGGTTAATCCTGGTTCTCCGCATCCACAGCTCCTTGACTCTGGACAAGTTACATACTATGGCTCACCTGCAGTGTCCTCATCTGTAAAACAGGAGCAACAGTGGAACTTTTCTCGTAGGTCTGTTGTGAAGACAAAATGCATAAAGCAACTAGAACAGGGCCTGCTACAGCATTCTGACGATTATTAATTCACCAGGCATGTGGTACCTGGATGATGAACCAGGGGATTCTGTCATCTTCTCTAGTGAAATACACAGCATTCCAGTGTGTGTGCTCAGTTGCTCAGTTCTGTCTGACTCGTTGCAGCCCCAAGGACTGTAGCCCGCCAGGCTCCTCTGTCCATGGAATTCTCCAGGCAAGAATACTGGAGTGGGTTGCCATATCCTCCTCCAGGGGATCTGGCCGACTCAGAGATTGAAGGCACGTCTCTTGTGTCTCCTGCATCTCCTCTAGTGAAATACATGGAGGTCCTACCACATGGGAATTCTTTTATCCCTCAAGCATCACAATGGAAGTACACAAACTGTTAGGAGGGTAGAGAATGGTAACTCGGCCTGAAAGTCTGGGGGTGGGGAGTGGGTTATAGACGAAGATTTTTCCTGGGTTTTCAAGGATGAGCAGAAGTTTCCAGGCGAGTGACTGGGTTGAGAGGAACTGGAGATGAAGATTAGAGTTAAGATTCAGGAAGGATCAACCTGCACTGCAAAGACTGGGAGTCGCAGAGAAATGCCTGAGCAGATAGCCTGCTGAAGCAGGCCCAGGCCTCCCGGGAAAATTCTCTCAAGTACAGGGAGGTGATGGGAATTCAACTCCTCTAGATACTTTCTCCCCAGGGAGAAGTGGATGTGGTCTTCAGTTATAAGGCAATTAATAGTCCCTAAATGTCGGGAGCTGCGTTAGGCATCACTGACAAAATGGAGGCACGGTCCCCAGCCCCATCTCCTCATTCCGCAGGCACGGATCCCGGGATGAAGGAGTTAGGCCTTGTAATTCTGACTTGTCTTTTCCTCTCCTCGGCTGAGTTGACTGAAAAGGAATATTAAGGTGCTTATTGTTCTTGAGAGGAGCATGAGAAGGCACAAAGCCTTCTGCAGCATTGCTCAGAAAATAATTCATAAGTTAATCATTGACATTTGTCCAAGGACTTTTACAAAAAAGTGTTCCAGGATGAGCACATAGGCCGCAGCTTGAGGCCATGGGAGAGATTGATATCTGAAGCCTATTTGCAAGGAGAATGTTTATGGCAAAGGAGTTTACTGAATTTGGGGCTTAGAAATAATTAAAATAGTTAGAAGTTAAAGATTTAAGGAATGTTGTAAAGTTAGCATATTTTACTATAGCTTATAGAAGTTAGGAATTTTTAGAGACACTATAGCTAGAAGCCTTTTTAAGAGATAGTGAGCTCAGAATGTTAGGAGCAAACAGGACTTAGGAAGATAAGTAGTAAACTGAGGAATGTAGCATGAGTTACAACGTAGTCACAAGTTAACTATAGGACACATTCAGTTCAGTTCAGTCTCCCAGTCGTTTCCGACTCTTTGCGACCCCATGAGTCGCAGCACGCCAGGCCTCCCTGTCCATCACCAACTCCCGGAGTTCACTCAGACTCACGTCCATCGAGTCAGTGATGCCATAATAGATGATAAGGTTGATTCCAAGAGAATCACTGAAGCAGGAACTCTGTTTGAGGAGCAATAATGATTTATTGAGATAATAAATCTGGGAGAGGGGGAACTGAAAATGTCAAACCTCTGGCCTGATGCTTTTGTGAAAGTATAAAAGAGAATCTTAAACTTGGAATAAACAGGCAGTCCAAAGAAAACTGAGAGGCTGTCTCATTTCTCTCGCCGACACCGTCCATCTCTTCAGGCTGAATCCCTGGCTGCTGGAGCTGGGCTCAGGCACCTAAAGAAGATGACACCACCCTTATGGCAGAAAGTGAAGAGGAACTAAAAAGCCTCTTGATGAAAGTGAAAGAGGAGAGTGAAAAAGTTGGCGTAAAGCTCAACATTCAGAAAACAAAGATCATGGCATCTGGTCCCATCACTTCATGAGAAATAGATGGGGAAACAGTGGAAACAGTGTCAGACTTAATTTTGGGGGGCTCCAAAACCACTGCAGATGGTGATTGCAGCCATGAAATTAAAAGACACTTACTCTTTGGAAGGAAAGTTATGACCTATATAGACAGCATATTAAAAAGCAGAGATATTACTTTGCCAATAATGGTCCATCTAGTCAAGGCTATGGTTTTTCCAGTGGTCATGTATGGATGTGAGAGTTGAGCTGTGAAGAAAGCTGAGTACCGAAGAACTGATGTTTTTGAACTGTGGTGTTGGAGAAGACTCTTGAGAGTCCCTTGGACTGCAAGGAGATCCAACCAGTCCATCCTAAAGGAGATCAGTCCTGGGTGTTCATTGGAAGGACTGATGCTGAGGCTGAAACTCCAGTACTTTGGCCACCTCATGGGAACAGTTGACTCATTGGAAAAGACCCTGATGCTGGGAGGGATCGGGGGCAGGAGGAGAAGGGGACGACAGAGGATGAGATGGCTGGATGGCATCACCGACTCGATGGACATGAGTTTGAGTGAACTTCAGGAGTTGGTGATGGACAGGGAGGCCTGGCAAGCTGCAAGTCATAGGGTCGCAAAGAGTCGGACACGACTGAGCGACTGAACTGAACTGAACTGAACTGAAAGAAGGACTAAAGGGGTGTTCTCTGCTCAGCAGGGGGCCTGCCCAAATTACTTTACAGCTTCGCCAGCTGTCTGTCCTTCCAGCTTGGCAGAAGCAGGGGTTTTAGAGAGGATGAAGGTACAGTGGCCAATGATTACACAGCTCCTCTCCTAGCTTTAAACAGAAGCACCTCAAAATGTTTCTCAGGAAAGATTCCACTAGAAAACATGAATCTCCCCTATTTTCAGGGTTTTAGATAGTTTATCCTCTGGTTACAAGGTACCACCCCACACCCTCAGCAAGACAAACAAAAACATAAGCCTATAGGTTTTTCGGTTTTATCTCTTCCACTTTAGGAGGTGCTATCAAAACTCCCTGGATTGCAAGAGGAAGTCTCTTCCTTCTGTTTTTTATCTGGGTTCCCTCACAAGTTTGCTGCAGTTTGTTTTAAGACAAAATACTATCAGGAGACATGCTATCAGGTAGCCAGGCTTTGAAGAGTGTTTCACACAAACATTAAGATAACAATGGGTCCAGTGAGTGGGCCAGTGTTCCCTGTGGATGGGAGAACAAAAGGATTTTGCTTCCATAGACATATATTCAGAAACTGCTTACTGTTTATTTAAAAATAAAGCCAGGTTACAAACTGGGGGAAAGGTAGCCTGCAGTTCTATTCTGAAAGCCAGTTTTACTGATTACACCCTGAGGTTGTTAATATCCAAAAGATCACATTCTGGATGGATTTTTTTTTTTTTTAATGCTTTTGCCCTTCACTTTTCACTGGGCAGAGCTTCTCTACAATCTGTTTGCATGGCCCTGGGAAGTAGTAAGATTAAAAACTGGTAAGAGGAAGACAGAGGATTCCAATTCAGTGCTGACTGTTTGCTAAATGAGGACCTTTTAAAGTTTCTGTTGGTCAATTAACAGGATGCTGATGATTTAGGATTCTTTTTGGTTAGCAGATGCAAGCTATTTTATATCAAATGGATAAATAACAAGGTCCTACTGTATTGCTCAGAGAACTATATTCAGTACCTTGTGATAAATCATAATGGAAAAGAATATTAAAAGGAATGTATGTTAGTGTATAATTGAATCACCCGGCTCTAAAGCAGAAACTAACACTGTGAATTAACTATATGTCAATTTTTTAAAAATTTAAGATTCTTTTCATCTATACATAGTTGTAGAATACTTGGGACTCAATCTGCTACTATCTACTTTGATAAGGACTCGGTCATGCAAAAACTAACAAAATGATAATAATAAAAACAACCCTGCACACACACACACAAACCTAGCTAGATTAGTGAAGACGACTGTGGAAAAAATTAGGAAGAACTTCCATGTATCTTAAGTTCTACTGCAATATACTTTGCCTTGCCTAGAAAAAAGGTCATGTATTATAAATCTTTGTGGGACACTTGAGTCCTGCTGACAGATCTGATAATGGGGTCAGACACTAGAACCTAATTATCTGAGGCATGAATTTAATGAATGAGGTCAAAGAAAATCAGATTCTACTTGATACCTAAGAATCTTACTTTTTTCAGTTTTTCAAATCAAAGCCAACAGCTCCAATGGGGCAAGATGACATAAGAAAGAGGACAAGTTTTAGAGTCAGACAGAGCTGGATTTGAGTGCAAAAATGGGTGGTGTTTTAAGTCAGGGCACAAGAAAAGCAGATTTGCATTTTGCCTCAGCCTACAGGAGAACAGACACATGTGGACAAAGAATAAACTGATAAAAAGCCTGGTAAGATTGATGGCAATGGCTTGGGGGGTTAGCCTTGTAGATGGAGAAGGTGAAGGATTTACAAGCTATTTCTGAAGATTAAAAATCAACAGAAGTCAATAATAAAATGGATCTAGGGGACAAATGAGAAGCTGGAGTCAAAGGTGAGCTGGCTCACTCTGGATGAGCCAGAGTGATGGTGATGTCATTACTGAGCTAAAAGTGAAAGTCACTCAGTCATCTCCAACTCTTTGAGACCCCGTGGACTATACAGTCCATGGAACTCTCCAGGCCAAAATACCAGAGTGGGTAGCCTTTCCTTTCTGCAGAAGATCTTCTTAACTCAGGGATAGAACCCAGATCTTCCACACTGCAAGCAGATTCTTTACCAGCTGAGTCACAAGGGAAGCCCATTACTGAGCTAGGACTATTCCAAAAGGAAGATTCATGCCAGCCAATTTGTTGACCACTACCAGTAAGACCCACCTGGAGGACCCCGTGGTAAAGTCCAAGGCACTAGTATAAGAAACATCCTCTCCCCTCTTCTTTGTAAACCTAATCTGCTTTACTGCAGATTACCTCTAAAACTCATGGCCATTTCCTTCTTATTAAGTTTAGAGGCAGCAGAGGATAGCAGTCATGGCCACAGACTAAACTCAGATTGCATGAATTCTAATCTCAGTTTCATTGCTTCCTAGCCTGAGGCCTTGGGAAAATTGTTCTCTGTGCCTCAGTTTACTCAACTCCAAAATGGGGGAAACCATAGTAACTATCCCACAGCTTTCTTGAGATAAGTAATATGATGATGGTAATAGCTAATGGTTGTTTAACTTACTATCTGCCAGGTACCCTACTGAACAGTTTATGTATTTTAACTCATTCAATCCTCCCAACATCCCTCTGACATAGGTGCCATTCTAATCTCCATTCTAAAAATGAAGAAATGGAGTCAGTGAGGAAACCAGCCACTAACTTGGCTGGTTAGCAATCTAGCCAGTCCAAAGTCTGTACTCAGAACCATTATAATCAACTTCCTCTGACTATAACATACACAAAATGCCTAGAACAGGGCCTGGCAGAGAGTAAGACCAACCATTAACCCCAGGAATCAGTAAATCCAGGCTTTTACAACCATTGTGCTTCACCAGAAAGAAGGAGGCCTTAAGACACTTTTTGTATCATAGATCCCTACTCCACCTTCTCACCTAGTTCTTACATAATACTGATAGTGATTTCCTGAATTGGCTTCTGACTTTGACCCCATAGACAGGAATCATACAGTGTGAAATTTTAAGCTCATCACAGACATATTTGTTGATGCTGGGACAAAACCTGCAACTGGAAAGGAACTCTGAGGCACACCTCAGCAGAAAAAACACCCCGTGGCTACCTTCATTACTTCCGGTGAGTTTAGACAAGGATCTTTTCACAATCTCTAACTTTTTACCTTTTCATTTAATGAGTAGATAAACCTTGTATGAGTTTATTCATCTCTCTCCCAGAGAAAGAACAGGACTCTTTTATAAGCAGGTAACATGATTTTATTTCCACTAACAAGGAATAATCTTAATTGACATCTAGCTCTGTCAGAGTACAGCCTCAGAACAAGTACTCAAAACTGAAATAATGACTTTTTGGTAGCAGGCCTCAGCATTTAATGAGCTTATTATGGCAAAGAACCTAAATAGCAAATCAGTTCACTCAGGTACAAGAGAGTTCACTGGGAAGTTATACAGCTTAAAATGAAAGTTTATGAAACTCCACTGAGATTAAAAATAACAATAATAAGGTAGACATTTCAAACATCTACTTAAAAATTTTCCAGGCAAAAATTAATTCAGCCATGCAGTAAAGCATAAAACTCTTGGAGGCCAAGAGACAGAAATTATTTATTTTGAGAAAAATCCAGGATCTGTTTGAGGGTATTCTTTGGCATATCCACCAGGAGGTAGGGTGACTGCCTATTCAAAAGTAGGATCAAATTAAGCTCCTCAAATTTCAAAAGGATTTCTACTCAATCCCCAGATCAACTGACTAGTTAAGGCATAGGTGGTTCCAAGTAACTGCCAGGAATGAAGAGTAATTGCACTCTGCAGCCTTATCAGTAAGAGTAATATTGAACTCACTGCCATCTACACAGATGGTGCACTGCATTGTCTTCAATGGAAAAATGTTATACACAGGCATAATGTTTACTAACAGAAATTGATTTAACGGTTTATGATAAAACTTTAAGATGGAATAAGCAGTGGTAAAGGATACACCCTCCCAGGATGCCAATCTGGAACCCTCAATACATTTTTCCTTCGAAATCAAACTCTCCGATCAGTGTTTATCTCTATCTTTATTAATACAAAATGAGACTTCAGAGATACTCAGGAGACCCTCATATGACTGTGTGTCTAATATCAATTCTGCCAAACTGGCACAGTGGTAAAGAATCCGCCAGCCAAGGCAGGAGATGCAAGAGACACAGGTTTGATACCTGGGTTGGAAAGATCCCCTAGAGAAAGAAATGGCAACCTGCTCCAGTATTCTTGCCTGGAAAATTCCATGGATAGAGGGGCTTGGCAGGCTACAGTCCAAGGGGTTGCAAAGAGTTAGACACGACTGAGCAAGCACGCACTGTATTGAATATATGACTAAAAGGGTTCCAAATTTCAGACAAAAATCTAGAGTGTTGAAATCTAGAGAGTTAAATTAAAAATCGTCTGAAAGGTTGTACTCATACTTAACCATTTTTGCTTTCACCTAAATGTTATTCCAATTAGAAAAAGGGATTTCTTCCCATATTTATTCATGTGTTTCAAAAATCTTTAAAGTATAGAAAAATAATAATAAAGGAGTTCTATAAGGCATGCTTTAGTGCTTTAATTCTGGTCTTTATTTCTGCTTTGAAATTTTTTTTCCCCAGAATCCTTACTTTTAGTAATTAAAATTTTTAAAAATTCATGTCAAACCAAATTTCTTCAGCCTTTCTTTTCACAGTCTTAAAGTTTGGCAATGTTTGCTTGAGAAACTGGAGCACACTGGAGTACTTCTGTGGACACATCCTATTTTACAGGTGCAAGACAGCTCAGGATAATTACTGTACCATCACCACTGATGGAAAAATAAGATAAAAGATAAATCCTATTGCAGATGGGCCAGAAGCATCTTCTTAACAAAGCTCTGGTGTTTTTATAAACTCTTTTACGTCTCGCACTTGGAACTTGTTAAAGATGAGCTCTGAATGGTGTCCAAACATCTTTATATTTGACATTTGTGAATGACTGTCATAGCTTGAAAGGTGAGAAATGCAGGTAAGCTTTTAGCCTTTATCAAATGAAAAGCTCTTCAGCCCCCACAGGTTTACATCTGAGCCTGCATAAGGTGGGAAAGCAATCTTAGTTTTCCTGTCTCTTCCCATCTGTTGGGAAACACATCCACTTTTAGTGAAAGGACTTCTAATATCAGGCCACATTTCCACTTTGTGTTTTAAATTCTATGATGTAGTCCTAAATTCCTACAGTAATCAAAGGCTGTGAAACCTCACAGAGTAAAGAGTCTTTTAAATGGGGATCTGAAAATAAAAGTTGTTTTGGTGAAACTCCTCTGTTCCCAAGCTCACTACAGGAGATCATGTTGAAATGTGAGGAAACAGGAGTGAGGGCAGGACTCAGCCCTCAACAGGGAAGAGAAGTATCCAATCTCCCTCCATCAGTGTTGGCCAGCACCAAAGCAGCAGCAGGACAGAAAGCCAGTGGGAGATCTACTCAACACGGGTCCCTGGAGAGGCACTCCACATTAGAAAAAGCAGAAGAAGAGACTGTCTTCTGCTGTAGAACCGACAATTCTCAAATACCAACTACCCATCTCAGTCATTAATTCTAAAAGCCAAAATTTTGATCTCAGTGATCGTAAAAGTTCAAACCTAATGTAAAGACACAGAAAAAAAAACTGTGGCTTCTGGGGTAAAGTGAAGAGTTGAAGAAGTAACCAAACAGTTAATCAATGCACACCATCTGAAGAATCTTTTCCTCAATAGTAGACTCTTTTTTCTCCATTACTTGCAATTATCCCAACTCATGACTTATCTTTCGATAGGCAGATAGAGACATACGAAAGTATCACCATGAGCACCCTTCTCTTTCCTATGTGGTCACAATATCCACCATATGCAATGATTTTAAGCTTCATAACGATGGTGTGATCACTCACCTAGAGCCAGACAACCTGGAATGTGAAGTCAAGTGGACCTTAGAAAGCATCACTACGAACAAAGCTAGTGGAGGTGATGGAATTCCAGCGGAGCTATCTCAAATCCTGAAAGATGATGCTGTGAAACTGCTGCACTCAATATGCCACCAAATTTGGAAAACTCAGCAGTGGCCACGGGACTGGAAAAGGTCACTTTTCATTCCAATCCCAAAGAAAGGCAATGCCAAAGAATGCTCAAACTACCGCACAATTGCACTCATCTCACACGCTAGTAAAGTAATGCTCAAAATTCTCCAAGCCAGGCTTCAGCAACACATGAACCGTGAACTTCCAGATGTTCAAGCTGGTTTTAGAAAAGGCAGAGGAACCAGAGATCAAATTGCCAACATCCGCTGGATCATGGAAAAAGCAAGAGAGTTCCAGAAAAACATCTAGCCTTTTTGAGCCTTATGATGGGGTTTTCTGCTTAGAATTTAGAGAAATTTCTAGGACATTGTAATAATGGTAGGAACCTCACTGGTGGAAAAGTCCCTGTAAGTGGTAGATGGAAGTGAAATCTTAGTTTGGTGACTCATCCATCTGATGTTTTCTTATCAATGTAGTGGTTGTAATTTTTAGTAGGTTGTTGTTGTTGTTGTTGTTGTTGTGTCACCAAGTCAGGTCTGACTCTTTTCGACCCCCTGGACTGTAGCACACACAGCTCTCCTGTCCTTCACTATCTCCCAGAGTTTGCCCAAATTCTTGTCCATTAAGTAGATGATGCTATCCAACCATCTCACCCTCAAAAAGGCTAAAGAATGAGAGGGAAAACTCAAAGTTTCCTTACTTTTGCCCCTCAATTTTCATAAAGGTGCCATTTTTCTAAAAGACAAAGGAAGAAACTATAGTCATATTTAGGTGGTGTCAGTGGACTGTCCAGTGTATTTTTTCTTCAAAGTTAGATTATGTTTCATAGAAGAAAAATAAATTTATTAGTAACAACTATTTTATGTCAGACTGTAATTATTTCTCATATATTAAAACAGGCAAACAGTCCTTCCAACATCCATCTCATATCATCATATATAAAATCTCTGTGAAGTAGGTGGGCAAATACTATTACACAAATAGAGAACTGAGGCATAGAAATTAAGACCCAACTCAAAATCAGATTAGTTCCATTCCCTGATACCTAGTGTTCAGAACAGTGGCTAAAGTAAGACAAAGTTATGGAATCGTGAATGAATCATTTACATTGTCTAAATTATGTTTCCACTCAAAGAGAGGAAGTCAGATTTTGAGAACTGCCAGCAGTGGTAAAGAATCTGCCTGCCAGTGTAGGAGATGTAAGAAATGGGGATTCGATCCCTGGATCGGAAAGATCCCCTGGAGGAAGAAACGGCACCCCACTCCAGTATTCTTACCAGGAGAACTCCATGGACAGAGGAGCCTGATGGGCTACAGTCATGGGGTGGCAAAGAGTCAGACTTGACTGAGCATCTGAGCATTCATTCATTCATTCAACCCTCACATTAAGGAGCCTCATCTACGGAGCACTTCAAGGCTGGAAAGACATCTAGCTTACATCTGCCCCTTTCCAAGTTACATTCCTCCAGAGTCTCTGCAGAACCGCAGTATCTCCCAGCATGACGCAAAGAACCTGCCCCAGTTCAGTGACAGTGTTTCTCAAACTCCTCTAAGGGAAAAAGAGAAATTCTCTATTCATTTCATAATAAATAACAAGGGTCTTTCCTTCCATCATTCATGGAGCTTACAGTCTCTGATACAAGAGTGAAAGAAAGTCAGAATTTACATTTTTATTTTCAACAACTTGATAATGGACTGAAGAAATCAATGAGACAGTAAAAGAACAGAAAGATACCAGATGCTACTAAATTACTTTACACTCACCTAGTTCCATTATGTCAACAAGAATCAGAAAGCAAAATCTATCTGATGAATTTTTACAAGCCCAACATGTTCTGGCATCTGTCTCTGTCTGTGTCCCCACCTCCTACTCTGCTTACTCTTTTCTGACCACTCAGGAAGTCTTGAAGCTATTCAGATTTATCACACTCTCCACCCACTGTTCCCACAACTTCCCATAGCTGACATGTTCACCGAATTTAGGACACAGCCCAAATGTCGTCTCCTCAGGGAAGCCTTCTCCACATGACCTAATGCCAGTAGAACTGGCATACACACCCCAGCATACACATTCCCAGTCATCTTTCCCTCTCTCATTCACTCTCCTTTACTCTCATCTATCACTACCTTGTAGCATATTATGCACTCATCTGTTCAGATGAGAGTTCAGACTCCGTAGGAGCAGGGGTACTGTCATCTTCACCATTATGTCTCTAGTCCCATAGTATATTCTTAATGAATATTTGGTGAATTAGGAAGTGAATAAATGAATAAATTGATTAGATTCGGGGGAAGCCATTTATTTCTTGGATGCTTTAAAACAATTCCTTGGCAATACAGTGAAAAATAACAGGTTCCAGAAGAAATTCAATAAAGGTGTAACCTAGAGAGACTGAGGAAGACAATAAAAGAAAGAATTAGTTAAGCAAAGTGCAAATTAAGTATCACCAGGGTGTAGCAGGGGAAAATGATGGGCATCAGACATGGGTTCCAGTCATATTTATGAAATCAGAATTCTCTAAACAAGAAAAAGAAGCTGGAGGACTTCCCTGATGTTCCAGCGGTTAAGAATCCATCTTGCAATGCAGGGGACATCAGTTCAATCCCTGGTCCGAGAAGATCCCAAATGCTGCAGGGCAACTAAGCCCATGTGCCACAACTGCCGAGCTCATGTTCTAAAACATTCCAGCCTCAACTACTGAGCTCAAGCACCATGTCTACTGAAGACCACATCCCCCAGAGCCTATGCTCTGCAACAGGAGAAACTACAATGAGAAACCTGCGCACTGCAAATAAGAATAGCCCCAATCACATGCAATAATGAAAACCCAGAACAATCAAATAATTAATTAATAGAAAACAAAAAACCTGAAAATAATAACCAAGATGTGGTATTGTAAATGAAACTGTTTTATAGCATATAAACAATGAGAAATAAGCATACAACAGTCACATGTTACTTCCTTTTACCTTTCTCTCTCCACTAACATCCACTGCAGATACATTCATCAATCATTAATAATAAACTTAACTCCTTTCTGTCATAACTAAACAGGGCATCAGAATCACCAGCTCATTAGTCAATCATAATTTTTTAAAGCCTTTCAACAAAGTAGACAAACTAGGAGTAGAGGGGAATTTTTCTCCTAAAGAATGTATACAAAAAGCTGTCATAAACAACAATTTCATTTTTTAAAAAAAGTTGGAAAATATAGTTTATATTTGTGTAAATCTAAAAAAAAAGGAAATCATTAATAAACCATTGAAGACAAAGGTTACAAGACTGAAGGAAGGGTAAGGAATCAGGACTTCAAAGGCATCAGTGATGGTGATGTTCTATTTCTTAGGTTGAGTGGTGGGTACCTGGCTAGTAATTTTATTACTTTTCATTAAACAACATATATGAACCTAACAGAAGAAGAAGACATGAAGAAGAGATGGCAAGAATACACAGAAGAACTATACAAAAAAAATCCTCATGACCCAGATAACCACGATGGTGTGATCACTCACCTAAGCGAGACATCGTGGAATGTGAAGTCAAGTGGGCCTTAGGAAGCATCACTATGAACAAAGCTAGTGGAGGCGATGGAATTTCAATTGCAAATTCTAAAAGATGATGCTGTGAAAGCGCTACACTCAATATGCCAGCAAATTTGGAAAACTCAGCAGTAGCCACAGGACTGGAAAAGGTCAGTTTTCATTAGAATCCCAAAGAAAGGCAATGCCAGAGAATGTTCAAACTACTGCACAATTGCACTCATCTCACATGCTAGCAAAGTAATGCTCAAAATTCTCCAAGCCAGGCTTTAACAGTATGTGAACCGTGAACTTCCAGATGTTCAAGCTGGTTTTAGAAAAGACAGAGCAACCAGAGATCAAATTGCCAATATCAGCTGGATCATCGAAAAAGCAAGAGAGTTCCAGAAAGACATCTACTTCTGCTTTATTGATTACGCCAAAGCCTTTGATTGTGTAGATTACAACAAACTGTGGAAAACTCTGAAAGAGATGGGAATACCAGACCACCTGACTTGCCTCCTGAGAAATCTGTATGCAGATCAACAAGCAACAGTTAGAACTGGACATGGAACAACAGACTGGTTCCAAATAGGGAAAGGAGTACGTCAAGGCTGTATATTGTCACCCTGCTTATTTAACTTATATGCAGAGTACATCATGAGAAATGCTGGACTGGATGAAGCACAAGCTGGAATCAAGATTGCTGGGAGAAATATCAATAACCTCAGATATGCAGATGACACCTTATGGCAGAAAGTGAAGAAGAACTAAAGAGCCTCTTGATGAAAATGAACGAGGAGAGTGAAAAAGTTGGCTTAAAGCTCAACATTCAGAAAACGAAGATCACGGCATCCAGTCGCATCACTTCATGACAAATAGACAATGGAAACAGTGAGAGACTTTAATTTCTTTGGCTCCAAAATCACTGCAGATGGTGACTACAGTTCCTTTTCATGTAATTAAAAGATGCTTGCTCCTTGAAAGAAAAGCTATGACAAACCTAGACAGCATATTAAAAAGCAGAGACATTACTTTGCCAACAAAGGTCTGTCTAGTCAAAGCTATGGTTTTTCTGGTAGACACGTATGGATGTGAGAGTTGGACTATAAAGGAAGCTGAGCGCCAAAGAATTAATGCTTTTGAACTGTGGTGATGGAGAAGACTCTTGAGAGACCTCTGGACTGCAAGGAGATCCAGACCTCTGGACTGCAAGAAACTATGCATAATGCTGAATCAAGAAATCAGAAGATATACACAATAATGAATATTTTCTTTCTTAATGAAGTAAGGAGCATATTTTCTAGTGATGCATAGTTTAAAACCTTGAGATTCTAACAGCACAGACTAACTGCGGTTTCTTCCTGGTTCTCTTAACCAGTGGCATGTTTCTTATTCTTTTCCTGAAATAATACCCTCCTCTCATGAACCACCTGCATCACTACCTTGATGAGCTGATGGCCTGTCATTTGATTACTTAGCAACTCCAGGGAATGATGGGCTGGGGGTGGGGGTTCTTACAGAGAGAAATGAGAAAGCAGTTGAGCTGTAGGCTCAGAAATAACTTCTTTCCATGTCCCTGTTACTAAAACTAATCAAAAGTAACTGTCAAAAGTAAAATCCTGAAATGACTTAAACTGCTACAAATACTTGCTAGTAATTGCCATTTAGTCATTCTCTTGACCTTTTGTAATGAGTATTAGGATGAACATTAGCTCTTCTCAGTTTCAGTTAAAAAAAAAAAAAAAGCAATGAGCTTCTAGTCCCAAAACTCTCTGATTAATCACAAATAATCTAATCCTGATCCCTAATTTTAAAATTAAGAAAACTAACCGGAGAAGTTAAATGACAGAGGAAACAAATACATCTTCATGTGTTTAAGACCACAACTTCTGAAATCAGGAGGCCTGGCTTGGAATCCTGGCTGTCACCAACTAGCCAGGTGACTCTGGGCAGATACTCTCCCTTAAGCTCTCCAGACCTCAGTTACTCATCTGTAAAATGGGAATAATACTGCTACCTCACAAGGTTGCTGTGATGATTAAACGATGCCAAGTGCTCCCATGAGACCCTGCCACACAATATGTTCAATAAATGATTATTATTTTTATTTTCCAAGGTCACAAAGCCTGCTGGTTCTGAAACAGAACTTTCTATAGATTTCTTTTTTTATCCACTTGACCCTAACCTACATGTCTCATATTTAAAGTTATGTCAGCTTCATAATAAATGTTTTATAACTCCAAACTGTAGTAATATACTTTTCTCTCCTTCCCAGGACTAACTGGAACATAAGTAAGTGTATTTCAAACTAATAAAAATGCAGGAATTCAACAAATAACTGTCAGTCTAGTTTCTGCCAATCCCTTCAGTCTAGTTTACACATTTAATGGGTATTTTAGTCTGTTTTTCTAGATAAATCCTTCACTCATAAAGGGATTTGGTGGTTGGCACTTCTCTTTAGCACTCTTTTTTTCATAATTATCTTTCTTTTCAACCTGGCATAGAACAGAAGGCAGGTTAAGATTAACATGAGACACCCCCCACCTCAGTCAGACAGGCTTTTACGATGGAAAAATGCAGCTAGAAGCTCATCCTGAGGCTTGTAAAGATTCCCCTAGTCTTCCACCCAAACCCTCAGTGCTGAGAAATAGTCACAGCACGCTATAACATCTCCAGGAAAAGATCACCCTAAAGATTATCACCTCAAATCCTGCCTCTCCAGCTGCTCTGCAAGCCAGCATTTCCTAGGACAGCAGGAGAGTCTGCTGTAAAGAGGAAGATGGCGCTGGGGGAGGTCTGTTCTAGGAACGGCACGGTTATTTACCCTAAAGCCAAAAGCAAATAATCTAACTAAGCCAATATGCAAAAGTGGTTGTCTAATAAGTACAGATTTTTTGTGGCAAATCCCTCTGTTGAGTATTTTGCTTTATTTTTTTTTTATTATACGAAGTCTAAAGCTTGTTTGTTCATGGTGCTATTTTAATTTAAGCAATGCTTTTTCTTTTAAACAACTTTACACATTATCATAAACGCTTAATGGCTATGCAAACAACTTTTACTCACTTTAAACCAACACAACTACTCATGGAAGTACAAAATGTAAATAGAATCAATGCATAAACTCCCAGTTCTCTCCTATCCTTGCTGCCTTAGCAGACCTGTTCTGAGCTCAACAAGGGCTCATGTTTAAGGCACTGACAAAACTGAAGCATCCAATCAATGAGAAAATAAAACATTATTTGTTACTTATGAGTTCTAAAAATAAGCTGAAGTCTCCATCATGAGAAAACATGCACTATGTTGGATTTTCTGACACCACTTTATGATTTGTTTTTCATTTAAATTACAGCTGGGGTATGGCTACCATGTATAAAGTTCCTAAAGAGCTCAGCTAGTCCAGGCCCCATTTAAGCCAGCTTTTCTTAAGAGCTGTCGTTTATTATACCCTGAGATTGCATTAACGCAGCCACAGGGGCCCAGTGACCAGTCAAAATGCACTCTGTCCCCAAGGGACCAGTATACCAGTATACCTTGGACACCCAGGCAGCCCCAGCAAGGAAAAAGAGGTAGTGACTGCTGAAGCTTTGCTATTCTTATGTAATCATTTGTATATAACTGTATCAGCATTCAGGTCCCATTTCTCCACATTGTCCAAGAAACCAAGACCTTAATAATAAATTTTTAGAAGTCTTGCAAAAGCTCAATACATTATATCCACAGCATCATTACCACTTGCCAGATGAAAAGAATATTAATTATGTTTTTTAAAAAATTGAGAACTTTTACATAGTAATTTTGGTTCTTTGTTCCTATCTCCCTGACTCCTCTAACAGTTCCTCTTCTTGGAAGCAAAGCAGAACTCAAAAGTATGCATAATCACACTTTAACAGGTTACCATTTCCTTAAAAACCTGGTAACTGAAAAAGAAGGAAATTCTGTTTTTACAAACCAGTAATCAAACATCAGATTTATCCTGATCAAAAATGACCAGCTCCTGCAGTCCAAGAGAGAAAGGCTGAACCAACCCAGCAAGTTTCAGGATTATACCTCTGAACAGAGACCTGACCTTATAACCACTATTTTGTAAACATTTTTGTTTATCCAAGATCAAAAAGTTGCAAGAAATCTGTGAACCTGTAATTCATAGCATCCTTTCATTATCCATTAGTTTAAAATAGCCATATCCACAGGATGTGGCAGGTCTTACAAGTTTCAAGAAGGGGAAGCTGCTAGGCCATGAGTTTTTCTTCAGGTCACTAGAAACAGATCTTAGTTCAGAGATGAGTCAACTCTGTGGCCTCACACAATTATGCAAATGAGGGGTGAGACACCAGTACCTCCCCAGGAAAGGGAAGGTCATGACCTTTGTGAATTGAAAGGGTTACCCCTCCCAACATTCCTTGCTAGGCACAGCACTTCAAAGGGGAGAAGATGGATAAATTTGCATAAGGATAAGGAGTTGCCTTATTTTACTGGGTTTCAAAATCACTGTAGATGGTGACTGCAGCCATGAAATTAAAAGACACTTGCTCCTTGGAAGAAAAGCTATGAACAACCTAGACAGCATATTAAAAAGCAGAGACATTACTTTGCCAACAAAGGTCCGTCTAGTCAAAGCTATGGTTTTTCCAGTAGTCATGTATGGAAGAGGGACCATAAAGAAACCTGAACACTGAAGAATTGATGCTTTTGAACTGTAGTGTTAGAGAAAACTCTTGAGAGTCCCTTGGACAGCAAGGAGATCAAACCAGTCAATCGTAAAGGAAATCAATCCTGAATATTCATTGGAAGGACTGATGCTGAAGCTGAAGATCCAGTACTTTGGCCACCTGATGGGAAGAGCCAACCCATTAGAAAAGACCCTGATGCTGGGAAAGATTGAAGGCAGGAGGAGAAGGGGACGACAGAGGACAAGATGGTTGGATGGCATCACTGACTCAATGGACATGAGTTTCAGCAAGCTCCAGGAGTTGGTGATGGACAGGGAAGCCTGGCATGCTACGGTCTATGGGGTTGCAAGGAGTTGGCCATGACTAAGCGAAGTGACTGAACTGAAACTAATAGCAGAGCCTCCTTAAAATACAGCTGCCCTCCACCTCCCCTTCAGAGGGAAGACAGACTCTCACCACCAGGAAGTATGAATTCTGCTTCCATCAGCATCAAAAAGCCCAAGAGAACTCTCCATACTTTCCCACTGAAGCTCTAAACCCCACACCACTTTTTTCTTAAATTGATGCATACATCTTTACCTCTGGATACTTGACAAATTACTTCTTCCTGAGTACTCCTACAAGCACAGGTAAATAAGCCTTCTCTTTTCTCCTGTTAGGACTTCCCTGGTGGTTCAGATGGTAAAGTGTTTGCCTACAACACGGGAGACCCAGGTTCAATCCTCTGGAGAAGGCAATGGCAACCCACTCCAGTACTCTTGGTTGGAAAATCCCACGGACAGAGGAGCATGGTAGGCTACAGTCCATAGGGTCGCAAAGAGTTGGACATGACTGAGCGATTTCACTTTCACTTTTTATTTTCTCCTGTTAAATCTGGCTACTAACTCACTTGCAACTAATACGTGCAAAACAATGTTCAGAAAACTGATATGAAAATAAATGAATAACTGACCAAATTTGAATGCTAGTATATACAAACTCACAGAGAGACTAACAGGGAGAAAAAAGAAAACCAAATAGTCTAACAACTTTTATGGCTAGAATAACAAAAGTGGAAAAAAAACTAATATCTAACAGTGGTTTTCTATGTAAATACACATATCTAATTTGCTAAATTCTTGACTCTGCTCCCTACAATATTTCACCTTTTAGGGAATGAAACATCTATCCAAGCAATCTAAGAGTCATTCCTAACTCTTTCTTTTCTTGTCCTATACATTCATATTCATTGTCATGACAAGCAGATCTGACCTCCTAAGCCTCTCTCCCTGTCTTCTTCTACCTACACTGCGGCCACCTCCACTTCCTCTGGGACTTCTTATTTTTCTTAATTTTTATTGGTGTATAGTTGATTTACATTGCTAGGACTACTGAAATAGGCTCCTAACTGGCCCCTGGCATTCACTTGCTTCTCCTGCTACTCCCAATTCCATTCACTACAGAGAACTTTTAAAATAGCGTATCACTTCTGATCTCAGAATCCCCCAGTGGATTTCCAGTGCTCGTAGAATCTTTACCATGCACTTATCTTGCATCAGTCTCTCCTTGGTCATTACTTTTCAGCCACTAAGGTCTTTCTGGAAAGGGTCAGGCTCTATCCTACCTCACTCTTTACTTGGAAAGATCAAATGAAGCTTATCATCTGATCTCAGATTAAATGTCTCCTTTTCAGAGACCTCTTTGCTGCCTTACTGCTTGTGGAGGAAAACTGCCCCCTGCCATAGCAGTAAATAAAGAACATTGCCTTCAAGCCTTGAGCTACTACAGCTGCCCCCAACTGTGCATCCTGAGAGGACTCAGAATGGGAGAAAAGATAGCTAAGGTACCTATCAAAGGAATGATTTCAGTGAGCCCAGACTCTTGCCTCTTTCCATACATAGAAAGGTACTAAATTCATTAACTTGAGATGTCTGATTTTCTTTATCTAATAGTCATCTTTTGACATTCTGACTACTTGGTTTTGTTGCAAAACTCCTATTATATCCTAGCCCCTCCCTTTGTTGTTCAGTTATTAAGTCCTGTCCAACTCTTTGTAACCTCGTGGACAGCAGCACTCCAGGCTTCCCTGTCTTCCTCTATCTCTTGGAGTTTGCTCAGACTCACATCCATTGAGTTGGTGATGCTATCCAACCATCTCGTCCTCTGTCATCCCCTTCTTCCTCTGCTGTTAATTTTTCCCAGCATCAGGGTCTTTTCCAATGAGTCGGCTCTTCACATCAGGTAACCAAAGTATTGGAACTTCATCTCCAGCATCAATCTTCCCCTTACCTCTTACAAACGGTTCTTCAGAGCTGAGAGGCTGCCTCCTGGGCTCAACATCTTCAGAAATTTCATCGAATAAAACATAATTCTCAACTTGTAGGTTGTGCATTTTATCTTAATCGCCACATCCAACTTCAAAATTAAGTATTTATTCTCTACAATTAAAACCTATAGAACTGGTTATAATTTTCTTTCTCAGAATGGGCCAAAATGCGTGACAATATACTTCTTTGTGTGTGTGCCTATCCACTCCCCTCCCTTCTTCCAATATAGAGTAAACCCCATGCAGGCAGGGGACATGGTGCTTTTGTTTCCACTGATACCTACTGCCCAGTACAATATCCAGCACCATAGATGAGGATCAAGAAATATTTGCTGTCTGCTAATGAAATTGGGTATTTTAATCTCCACGTTACCTGTTATAAGATGACCACGTGACCCAGTTTGCATGACACCGTCTTTGTTTACACCTGTTGCACTAGCATAATGATTGACAAATTCTCACTTTCATTCTGGGCTTTATGATGAGTAATATAGTTACTCTATCTATAAGGAACTTGACATTCGGAGAGATCAAATAGACTCAATTCTCCTTATCCACAGCTGTTATTCTCTATAGAGTCTTCATGAACACTGAATTAGCAAATGCTGAATCCCTGCTCCAAGGTAAAATGCAGAATTACACTCCCCCACCCCAACCCAGGGAGTGACTGGTCAAAATACTTCCTTCAGCCAATCAATAAATAACCTGGCTTCATGTGTGTTTCTGTTTAAAGACACTTTATTTAACATGTATTGTTGATACATTATGGAGAAGGTGATGGCACCCCACTCCAGTACTCTTGCCTGGAAAATCCCATGGATGGAGGAGCCTGGTAGGCTGCAGTCCATGCGGTCACTAGGAGTCGGACATGACTGAGCAACTTCACTTTCACTTTTCACTTTCATGCGTTGGAGAAGGAAATGGCAACCCACTCAGTGTTCTTGCCTGGAGAATCCCAGGAATGGGGGAGCCTGGTGGGCTGCCGTCTATGGGGTCGCACAGAGTCGGACACGACTGAAGTGACTTAGCAGTTGATCTATCAACCTTGAACTCATGGCATCAACATGCTTACTCATGTCTGTACAAAGCTAATTAGTTTACAGTTTCTTTTTAAGGTACAGCACAGCCTTCTTGCATTTGGGAACACAGAGAGCACTCCATCACTATGCTTTGGGCTAATTTTAATAGTGAAATCACAAAGAAAAAGCATAAAACTTTGGAAAATGTGACAGTAAATAGACTATGGGAAAAAAAGGAGGACATTTGTTTACAGTACAAGAGCTGAACCAAGAAGGCAGAGCACCTTGTTTGACCTCAGCTGGGAACTTGCTCACTGGGCAATTCCAAACGTTCACTGCTCCGTTCATGTCTTTGAGTACTACAAAAGCACCCTAAGCACCAATTTGAGGTTATAGATAAATACTCTCAAGTAGGCAAAGTCACAAAAATGGAATCCTCCAATAATGAGGATGCACTGTAGCTCATCTAAGGTACAGTGTCTACAGACACTGTAGTGCGAGGACAGACCCCAGAAAATGTCCAGCTTCACATCCATTCATTAGACCAGTATTACCAAGGAAAGAGCTGCTCTTTTTGAAGCAAGGCACCACTGCTCTACATTTCTCATTGTTTAGTCTCTAAATTGTGTCCAGCTCGTTGCAACCCCATGGACTGTAGCCTGCCAGGCTCCTCTGTCCATGGGGTTTTTCCAAGCAAGAACACTGGAGTAGGTTGCCATTTCCTTCTCCAGGGAAATCTTCCCAGACCAGGGAGGGAACCCACCAGCCCTGCATTGGCGGGCAGATTCTTTACCACTAAGCCACCAAGGAAGTCCATTACTCTAGATGGATTGGTTATAATTATTAAAACCCCTAGATTGCCAGTTTATCAAAGTTTCAGTAGAAAGTACAGAAGGAGTTTTGCCTCTCTCACAGAATGGACACCAATCTGTATAAAACTAGTTAGCAATTGACAACTCTACACTCAAGAGTTAAACTGTAAGAACCAGCTACTAATAATTGACAACTCACAAGGGAGTCCCCAGTTACTTATAACAACAATAGGTGACTTCAGAATAAGATGTAGACCCTAAGATTTACCAAAAAAATGCAAATTTATGAGAATATAAATATTTTAAGACTCAAAATTTGAACCACCCACAAACTAATGTACAGGTAAGTTGATCTACAGACCACGAGAAATCCAGTATCTACGCCTCGTCCTTGTCCACATGGGAGGAAAAACTCTTGAACAACATTCCAATACTTGATTACTCTCACTATTTAGGAAATCCTCTCTATGGTTTCTCACTTCTTATTGAATTTCTTTTTACTCTTTCACTTTGTTTTTGCAGGGGGTGGGGGGTGGTGGTTTGTGGCATGTGGGCTCTTAGTTCCCTGATCAGGGATCCAACCCATGCTATCTGCATTAGAAGCTCAGAGCCTTAGCCACTGGACCACCAGGGAAGTCTCTTTATTTATTCTTTTAAAACACATCCAATCACAAGGGTTGAGACAAGCCTATAAGTTTATGAGAAGTATGAATAAAAACAGTGTAAATTACAACTTAGTTTTCTATTTAGAAATTTAAAAAACTATTTAAGAATTCAGCATTAGACAAATACTTCCTACTGGTCCACTTTATGCTAACTGGCTTTGTTACCATGTCAAGACATACACTGCTTTATGCATAGAAGTCATAATATCTGAAATAGCTAATTGATATGAATTTAAGGCAATTTCTAGATAAACTGCTTTATACTTTAAAAAAAAAAGTCTTCTTCCTACTATTTAGAAACTAGAGAGGGTTTAGAGAGGGTTTTGAAATTTGGGAGAAAATTAAATGTTCTCTCCTAAACTCAATTTAGAGTTCATGATTTGAAATAATTTCAGACTTACATAAAAGTTTCAAAATGATCAAAAAAATAAACAACCCAATTAAAAATGGGCAGAAGACGAATAAACACTTTTCCAGAGAGGACATGCAGATGGCCAACAGGCACATGAAAAGATGCCCAACATTGCAAATCATTAGGAAAATGCACATCAAAACCACAAAGCTGTCAGAATGACTATCAGCAAAAACAAAACAAACAAAACAAAACACCCGCAAATAACAAATGTTGGCGAGTAAGTGGAGAAAAAGGAACCCTCATACGCTGTTGGTAGTAACATAAATTGGTTCAGCCCCTATAGAAAACTGTATGGTGGTTTCTCAAAAAAATTAAAAAACTGGACCTACTATATAACCCAACAATTCTACTCCTGGGTACATATCCAAAAACAACAAAAACAGTAATTTGAAAAGATGCATGTACCCCAATGTTCAAAGCAGCATTATTTACAATAGCCAAGAAATGGAAGCAACCTAAGTGTCCATCAACAGGTGAATGGATCAAGAAAATGTGGCATATGTTTATCTATGGGCTTCCCAGGTGCTGCTAGTGGTAAAGAACCTGCCTCCCAATGCTGGAGACCTAAGAGACTCAGAGTTCCATCCCTAGGTGAGGAAGATCCCCTGGAGGAGGGTGCAGCAACCCACTCCAGTATTCTTGCCTGGAGAATCCCATGGACAGAGGAGCCTGGTAGCTACAGTCCATAGGGTTGCAAAGAGTCAGACATGACTGAAGTGACTGAGAATGCACACGCACATGTGTGTGTGTGTGTGTGTGTGTGCAAGCATATGCACATACACACACACATATATATACACACATATACACACGCACACATATATACACTCACATGCATATATATATAGATATAAACACTCATGTATGCATGGGTTTCTCCACGGGTTTCTCCAGGCAAGAATGTTGGAGTGCGTTGACGCACCCTCCTCCAGGGGATCGTTCCCCCCCGTGGATGGAACTCTGAGTCTCATTCTCGAGCACCGGCAGGTAGTTTCTTTACCGCTAGCACCACCTGGGAAGCCCCAAAACAGAACACAACTTCTCCTTATAAAGGTGTCCCTAGCTTCCCATACCAAGAAGGGAATAGCAACCTTATCACCTGAGATGCGATGGCACCAGATGGACCTGTACAAACAAACTCCACTAATTTTGACCCTTACCTTCCATTAGTTTCCACATAGCTTTACTTTCCTACATTTTACCACCCTTGGAAGCCTAACACCCTTTTCCTTCACCTTGTCACTATTCTAAATATTTTTGTTCTTTTTTAAGATACCATCAGAGAAGGCAATGGCACCCCACTCCAGTACTCTTGCCTGGAGAATCCCATGGACGGGGGAGCCTGGTGGGCTGCAGTCCATGGGGTCGCTGGGAGTCGGGCACAACTGAGCAACTTCACTTTTGCTTTTCACTTTCATGCATTGGAGAAGGAAATGGCAACCCACTCCAGTATTCTTGCCTGGAGAATCCCAGAGACAGAGGAGCCTAGTGGGCTGCCGTCTATGGGGTCGCACAGAGTTGGACACGACTGAAGCGACTTAGCAGCAGCAGCAAGATACCATACAAGCCCAAGTTCTAACCACCCCTGTGAGTCACTCTTCACTGAGTTTCTCCCTTATGTATGCATGCTGCTTGTGTCAATCAATTCATGTGTTTTTCTCTCATTATTCCATCTTTTCAATCTAATTTGTAGGACAACTGGAGAACCTAGTTCCTCCCCTGTAACGCTGTATATTGTCACCCTGGTTATTTAACTTATATGCTGAGTACATCATGAGAAACGCTGGGCTGGAAGAAGCACAAGCTGGAATCAAGATTTACGGGAGAAATATCAATAACCTCAGATATGCAGATGACACCACCCTTATGGCAGAAAGTGAAGAGGAGCTCAAAAGCCTCTTAATGAAAGTGAAAGAGGAGAGTGAAAAAGTTGGCTTAAAGCTCAACATTCAGAAAATGAAGATCATGGCATCTGGTCCCATCACTTCATGGGAAATAGATGGGGAAACAGTGGAAACAGTGTCAGACTTTATTTTTCTGGGCTCCAAAATGACTGCAGATGGTGACTGCAGCCATGAAATTAAAAGACACTTTACTCCTTGGAAAGAAAGTTATGACCAACCTAGACAGCATATTCAAAAGCAGAGACATTACATTGTCAACAAAGGCCTGTCTAGTCAAGGCTATGGTTTTTCCTGTGGTCATGTATGGATGTGAGAATTGGACTGTGATGAAGGCTGAGCACCGAAGAATTGATGTTTTTGAACTGTGGTGTTGGAAAAGACTCTTGAGAGTCCCTTGGCCTGCAAGGAGATCCAGCTAGTCCATTCTAAAGGAGATCAGTCCTGGCTGTTCTTTGGAAGGAATGATGCTGAAGCTGAAACTCCAGTACTTTGGCCACCTCATGCAAAGAGTTGACTCACTGGAAAAGACTCTGATGCTGGGAGGGATTGGCGGTAGGAGAAGGGGATGACAGAGGATGAGATGGCTGGATGGCATCACTGACTCGATGGACGTGAGTCTGAGTGAACTCCAGGAGTTGGTGATGGACAGGGAGGCCTGGCGTGCTGCGATTCATGGGGTCGCAAAGAGTCGGACATGACTGAGTGACTGAACTGAACTATATATGAATAAGTCATAGACATGATATCCCTGTACCCTAAATATTTCAACATGTACTTCTGAAAATCAAGAACATTCACTTATAGGGAATTCCCTGGCAGTCCTGTGGTTGGGACTCCAGGCTTTCACTGCCAAGGGCATGAATTCAGTCTCTGATCAGGGAACTAAGATCCTACAAGCCATGCAGTGAGGCAATAAAAAAAAAATCACTTACATGAATAGAGCATAGTTATCAAAATCAGGAAATTAAAATTGATACAACACTAGTAAATAATCTACAAGACCTATTCAAATTCCACTAATGAGCCCAATTATTTCCCTTATCGTACAAAAACAAAGAATTTGCTTCCCTGCCTGGGAGCCAATCCAGGATTGCTAACAGAATTAAGTTTTTCATCTTTGGTCTCTTTCAGTCTGGGAGATTGCTCAGCCTTTGTCTTTTATGACCTTGACATTTTTGAAGAGTACAAGAAAAATCTACAAAAGTTACTTTTCAGAATGTCCCTTAATTTCAGTTTGTCTAATGTCTCCTGGCAATGAGATTCTGGTTATGGATATCTGGCAGAAATACAACAGGAGTGATGTCACATTTCATATCAGGTGGCACCTGCAGTTTGTTTGTCCCATTAAGGGAGGTGTCAACTTTGAGCACTTGGTTAAGACTGCCTGCCTGGTGAGTTTACAATTTTTTACTTGTCAATTACATTACAAGCATCTGACACAAAAATGAGTCCACTTATATAGTTTCTACTGTCTGTATTCTTTGTTACATTTGTAGAGATTCTCTTTGAAGGTTCTTCTTTATTTTCTACCTATTTAATTATTTATTTATTACTGACATGTTTCTATTACTTTTCCTTTCTTATAACGTGTTACAAGAAAAATATCTAAACAGATTTTTTTTTCAGGCAATGTTCAATATGATGTGGGTTTTAGGTAAATTTTGACATCCCCAGGTTTTGTTGGTTTCTCCTATATTTTACCTCTAGTATGGACAGAATATGTTGCTTAGACAGTCGACTGGATTCCAGTACCAACTTTGGCCATAGAAACAGGAAACAAATGCACATACATGATATGCTGATGTGGACACTATTTTAGTCCATTCAGGTCCATAACAAAGTATCATACACTAAGTGGCTTATAAACAACAGAAATTTATTTCTCACAGTTCTAGAGGCTGGAAGTCATGGAGCCTGATTAGATGCTAGTGAGAGCTCTGATTTGCAGAAATGGCAACCCACTCCAGTGTTCTTGTCTGGAGAATCCCAGGGATGGCGGAGCCTGGTGGGTTGCCGTCTATGGGGTCGCACAGAGTCGGACACAACTGAAGTGATTTAGCAGCAGCAGCTCAGCTGGTAAAGAATATGCCTGCAGTGTGGGAGACCTGGGTTCAATCCCTGGGAAGATACCCTGGAGAAGGTTACCCAGGCCAGTATTCTGGCCTGGAGAATTCCATGGACACAGAAGCCTGGTGGGCTACAGTCCATGGGGTCGAAAAGAGTTGGACACACCTGAGTGACTTTCACTTTCACTTTCTT
Organism: Ovis canadensis; assembly: GCF_042477335.2. Taxonomy (NCBI): domain Eukaryota; kingdom Metazoa; phylum Chordata; class Mammalia; order Artiodactyla; family Bovidae; genus Ovis; species Ovis canadensis. The sequence goes on along the minus strand of NC_091248.1, from coordinate 74,853,660 downwards.
TCATTTTACTTCACCTTTCATCCTCATTGTGGCAGAAAGTAAAAGCTGGCCATCTTCCTGGCCTCTTCTCACAGGGGACCATAAAAGAAGGCCAAGTGCCAAAGAACTGATGCTTTGGAATTTTGGTGCTCTTGAGAGTCCCTTGGACAGCAAGGAGATCAAATCAGTCAATCCTAAAGGAAATCAACCCTGGATATTCACTGAAAGGACTGATACTGAAGCTGAAGTTCCAATACTTTGGCTATCTGATGCAAAGAGCCAATTTACTGGAAAAGTCCTTGAAACTGAGCAAGACTGAGGGCAGGAGGAGAAGGGGGCAACAGAGGATGAGATGGCATCAATCACTGACTTAATGGACATGAGTTTGAGCAAACTCTGGGAGATAGTGAAGGACAGGGGAGCCATGTGTGCTGCAGCCCATGGGGTCACTGCAAGTCCAACATAAGTTAGTGACTGGACACCATAACAACAACAATCTCATTCATGAAGGCTCCACCCTCATGACCTAATCACCTCTCAAAGCCCCTACCTCCAAATCCCAGTACATTAGGATTCCCTCCAAATCCCATAACATTAGGATTAGGCTTTCAACATATGAAAAGGGTAGAGGGGAACATGGGCTTCCCAGGTGGCTCAGTGGTGAAGACTCCGCCTGCCAACGCAGGAGACACAGGAGACTCAGGTTTGATCCCTGGGTTGGCAAAATCTGCTGGAGGAGGAAATAGCAACCCACTCCAGTATTCTTGCCTGGGAAACCCATAGACAGAGGGGACTGATGGTCTATAGTCCATGGAGTCACTAAGAGTCAGACACGTTTGAGCAACTGAGCACACACAGAGGGAAACAGAATTATTCAGTCCAAAGCACACATTTAATTACTTACACTCGAACAAGATAAATGAAGTAACACAAATGCAAATAAAAAGTGCAACTATTTAGAAAAGATATATTTAAATGAGTGATCAAAATAATTACACTGTGGTAAGAATTTCTGTTTGTCAGGAAAACACTAAGGTCTAGAACAACTCAAAAGGCTGCCCAGAAATTTGGCGTTGATAAATTAGTTCTTTCACGCTAATCTGTAATAAAACCAGCAAGCATTGTATGTACACACACACACACACACACACACAAAAAAACATGAATATAAATGCACACAAATTGGTTTGAGGGTGTGACCTTGTTAAAATAACATTGCAGGTATCATATTTGAAAATATATGTAATTATTTTACAAAGTATAGACTATACATTCCATACTTTGCTTTTAATAAGCACCATCAACATGGCCTAGGGATAAATTCAAAGATTTAGTTTAATATTTTCTTGCAGCAAATGCATAAACTTCCTTGTACACTGCCTGAAAGTCTACCTCTTAGCAGGTCTTCCTTATTCTACTCTTGCTTGGGATAGTTAATTCTCCAGAATGATCCATCTAAATACAGATCAGATCAGATCACTCTTTTGTCCAAATCTCTCAGAGGCATCCCATCACACTTAGAAAAATATTCAAAGCTGTATCAGCCTCTCTGATCTGGCCTCCAGGCTCTCTCTGCACCTCCTTCCCTTGTCTCTCCCTCCATTCAAGCCTCTCTGGCCTTGCTGTTCCCCAGGACACCAAGCTTCTCTGCCTAGAACATGCACCCCTGCAAACTGTCCTGTGGCTCCCTCTCCCTCTTCACTCAAGTTCTAATGTCACCTCCCTGGGGAAGCCTGCCTTGGCCCCTACTTAAAATAGTGTCCCGCCCTTCCCACCTCCTTCCTCGACTTCATTTTCTTGCTGATGCTTCTCAAAGCAGGATAGTATCTCAGGGATTTGTTTACTTGTTTATTTTCTGCATTCCCCACTAGAAAAGAAGCTGCTTGTGAGCATGGGTGTTTCATTCACTGCTGTACGTCTAGAATAAGGCCCAGCACATATACAACACACAAATGTGTGTGTGTATGAGTGTGTATCTGTGTGTATGCTCAGTCACCCAGTCAAGTCTGACTCTGTGACCCCATGCACTATGAAGTGAAGCAAACTGAAAGTCCCTCCGTCGTGTCTGACTCTTTGTGACCCCATGGATTGTATAGTCCATGGAATTCTCCAGGCCAGAATACTAGAGTGGGTAGCGTTTCCCTTCTTCAGGGGATCTTCCCAACCCAGGGATCAAACCCAGGTTTCCCGCATTGCAGGAGGATTCTTTTCCTGCTGAGCCACAAGGGAAGCCCATGGATTATAGCCCTGATGCCTAATAAATATGTGCTGAATAAAGCAATGAATGAGTGCCTGTGTACACACACAGAGTGAGAATATGGAGAGTAGAAACTCTGTCTTTACATGAAAATGGCCTTGCATCAGAACGGAGTTTTAAAACTCCAAACATCAGGTCCAATCCCTGGAGATGCCAGTGCACAAGGGACTCACACTGTTCAACACTTCACAACTGATTCTGATTCAGAACCAAAAGCCAAACACCTCTCTCAAAGGCTGAGCTACCTGTTAACTGAAGATCTTCAATTTGAGGGCTCCAAGGCAGAATTGAAGTTGCTGTGCTTCAGCTGCTGGCTCTTGGCTGGAAACGGCTTCACCTATATACAGTTAATGCCTACAGGCCACAGTCCCGTGGGCCATAATGACCCTATCCCCAGCACTGGAAATAAGAACTTCTTAACTAACGTGTTTGATTTGTAAAGAAAGGGTGTGCCAACCAAGAATGCAGGTTTCCTTTTCTTTAGAAGCCTATTGAATGTTGTGATTGTTAGCAGCAGAACTTGGGGAGGGAGAAAGGAATAAGGAAAGAGGAATCAAGGCTTGGAAAATGAATGGGCATAAGGTAACAAGACAGGATATTCCTATCTCGGGAGTCTCACTGAGGAGGAAGGGGAGAATAGGATTGAAGCTTTACTGATGTGTCTCCCAATGGTGTAATGCTTGTCTCCCAGGCCCTGAACTCAAAGCTTCATACACGATTCCTCCATGAACCATCATGTTACAGGCTGAATGTCTGCATCTCCAAATTCCCCACATTGAAACTTTATCCCAGGGTGACAGTACTGGAGGTAGGGTTTGGAGGAGGTGATTAGGTCCTGAAGGTGTAGCCCTCATGAATGAGATTAGTGCCCTTTGAAAAGAGACCTCAGAGAGCTCCCTGCCCTCTTCTACCAGGTGATGACCCAGCAAGAGGATGAACTTATTGTCCTGACAAGTCACAAGCACAGTTGTCTGTTAAAGGCCCAGAAAAGGCCTTCAGTAAAGCAATCTGTTGACTCTGTTTTTCCCAGTGTCTGTCAAACTTATTTGACCACGGAACGCTTTAACCATCACATCTGTTAATGACCTGTGGAACACACTTTAGGAAACATCTTACACGCTTGTATGGAATGTCATGATGAATTAAAACCTCACACGAAGGTGAAAGTATCAGCACCCAGGAGTGGACAGGCTAATATGGAGGCCTGGGTTTCTCCCTGGGCAAACATCCATAGGAACTAAAAACAAAAGAAAAATTATCATGAACTGCAATTTTTTAAAGTGCTATTTATAATAAACAATTCTGACTTTTGTTCCTCAATCTATGCAGCTGATTTTCTGTAATATAATAGTTCACGTGCCACCACACTTTGCAAAATGACAACATTTCAGCCTTCTGGGAAGTTGAATTTGGGGAAAGGAATATTATAACTTGGGGCAAGACATGTTGTGACTGAGGAAACCAAATGTCATCTTGTCTCCCTGCCAATATCAAGTTATTGCTTAGACTGAAGTGACTTAGCATCAGCAGCAGCAGCAGCAGCAGCAGCAGCAGCAGCAGCAGCAGCAGCAGCAGCAGCAAACAGAAACTGGAGAAGGTAGCCTGCCCTGCCCTGCCCCAGCCATTAGAAATCTGTCCTGTACATGAGATGGTCCTGCATTTACACAAGAGACCACACAAAATCCTGCTGTCACCTGCTCGAACAAAATGCATTCTGAATTGCAACAAACACTTCAGAAAAGGGTAACTTGAAGTAGCACACATAGTCATCCAACACACAGTGTGGCTTCTAAAAATAAAACCATGTAATTTACATATTTCTGAAGCAGGACTTGCTCAAATAGTTCCCTGAACACAGGGAACCATAGGCCATTTAAACTGAAAAGATTGAGTTTTTCAGGTTTTCTCTTTTGAGCAAAGTACACCTTCTTTTCTTAAAACTTTTAATTCAAGAAGTAAATTACAATGCAATGCCAAAGCACTATTTTCCACAGCAGCAAATTAGAGAGGGCTAATTTGTGGACACAGCCATGCCCTGTTATCTGTACCTTGTCACTTTAATTTAGCACAACCAAAACCTCACCATTTCTTTCGTTTTTACTTCTCCACATTGCAGAATTTTAGCCTTCATGCTGGGTTTCAAAGAGTCCAAAATAAAACCAGCACACATTAACCAAAACAGACACATAAGACCTGTCCTTTATGTTTGAAGAAAAAGACTTTCAAAGTTCAGGAGGAGGTTTTTTAAAAGGCACTAAGTAGTCTTGGGAAGGTTTTTTAAAGTCTATTTTAAAACATTGAGATTTATTCCCACCATTCGTTGACATGAATGTGAACAGACACGTGTATTTCTTCAAACAGAAGCAATGAAGTTGTTTCTTGAAATCTGCACACAATAATCCGTTGTTAAAACATCTCAGCTATGCAAGAATCTCTAAGAGTCACAAATTATCAAAGTTAAAAGATAAACCTATACCGTCTATCGTGCATTACAGGCAAGAATGCTAGATTGGGCTAAGAGCTAGTTTCCAATTCTCAACATCCTGTTCTTACAATAGCGAATCCAGCCATCTCTCAACCATAGGAAATAAGATTGTCAAGTTGCAGTAGACCCAAATGCTTCCACCTTCACCTATGGGCATGCGTACAGCATGAAGCATGGGTGCCCCCAGGATCCTTAATTAACTCTCTGGCACATGCAACCCTCAAGAGCAAGATCTGCTCTGAGACAAAAATCAATAATCGTAAACAGAAATATACGTTTTCCACACAGCCTCACGGGTGTCACCCAATTTCCAAAACCTCATCGTCTTCTTTCCCCATACCACCTTCCTTTCTCACCCCTTGAAATTCAGAGCATATTCCACAGCCCTTTCATCCCGCAAGCAGCAAAGCCTTAAGTATCCATCACCTGTGCTCTCATTCCGTAAATCAGTTGCTTAGAAATATTAGCAACAGTGGATGGCTATGTACGGCTACCACAGTGACAAGTTGTAAAGATGTACCACGGACATGAAAATGTCGACTCTTTTGAAACTCAACTGGTAATTGGAATTCAGAGCTAGTGCCCCACCATAAATCTGTACTTTGCAGCTGTCACTGGGAGTAAAAAGTCTGTCTTTTGACTGAGCAGGGACCCAAAGCCCATTACAGGGAGCGCTTCCTTACACAGCTGTCAGCCTCCAGCCCCTTTGCCACTTAGAGGAGCAGGATCAGTTTCACATCAGTTTCACATCCAGCTATCCCTCCTTCCCCCTTGTCCTGGCCAACTTCACCTAGCAGATGCGTGGCAGAGCTGGATAGGGTAGAACTCCTTCTAACAAATATGAAATCTGACTAACAGAGGCATAGCTTAGTAAGATACCCCAAGGAACACATCTCTTGTTCCTGCTTGTCCTTCCCCGCCACCCCCAGCCTCCAGTCCCTGACGCAAGGAGGCCTAGGGACAAGGTAAAAGTGAAAGTTATAGGTCCCTAAGCAGACCACAGGGCCTACCTGCTTTGAATACATGTTTCAGGTGATTCTATTTCTAATTCTTTTCACTGGTCCACAGAGTTTGGTACTTACCACAGCCCCTGACCCTTAAAATAAATCAAACAGATGGCAAAAACTGGTGCCAGAATTCACATGGGGCTTTTTGTTTTGTTTGCAAATGGAAACCAAGTCTCTGTTTCTTGAGCCTTGCAGGTGCTCACCACTCCACGCTCCAAGCTACTGTTTCTGTCCACCAGGTGCTAAGGGCCATGAATTCCTCATGAGGCAGCACTTTTAGAGGAGAGGACGATCTGGTTGCCAGCATCTGCCACAGAGCACAGATGGCCAGGCTGGAAACCTGGTGACCATGTAGACACCCCAGCTGAACACGTGGTTCAATGTCCACAGTGTAGAGACGCAAATCAGGCATGTTCCAGAAAAGAAGTAGTTATCATTTACAAAGGCATGTGTATGAAAGGTCTTATCATGGTATGGGCAAAGGAGTAAACAAAATATAAAATTACACTAAACTGAGGACCCTGAAGTTGGACCAGGGTGGGCTAGTCCATGTATGTACACGTGCTTCCTTTGTAAAAATCAAAACAACCTTCTAAGCTTTATTTGGGGAATACAGGGTCCATGCTTAAGAACTCCTGTGGTCTTCATCACTCACAGAAGGATTCAGACCCTCTCGGCTCATCTCTAACCAATGAGCCACACAGAACCATTGCTGCTGGGCTGCAGGCAGACGTACTTGCATGCCAGGTTTCCAGTTTCTAGCACCTCTTCAAAAACAGATTCTAGCACTAAGAGCCTCAAGGTTTGGATAACTGCAGTAACACTCACTAGAAAACAACCAGCTTTTACATAAGGAGCCGTTTGGGACCACAGGTTCCAGGGCTAAGTACCTAGGGGCCTTCAAGTGCTTGGCCACCAGTGTGAGAAAGAACAGCAAACCCCTCCAGGGGAGAGGGGATTGAAGCAGCAGAGCTCTGAGGCGTGGGGGCCCACCCCTAGAGAGGCAGCACTACTCAGCTGTAGAAAGTGAATTATCATCTAATGCACAGACAACAAGCCCTCAATGGACTTTGTGCCCAAGGAGCCGAATTCCTTTGGTTCACGGTAGTGGGGGCACACTGGGCTCAACAGGGGAAAAAATACCCATTTGGACTAAATCTCTAAAAGAAAGTCTACAACTGGGGAAGTTAAATAGAAGATAGTAAGATATTCCAAGAACGTAAGCCTCTTAAAAAAAAAAAAAAAGCTTTCCTTCCTTTAACATGGCTTAAAAAAATAAATAACAGAAAAGAGGGAAGTTGCTACTCTAAAGTCTCTCTCTAACCCAAGTTCCCATGTGGCCAGTGGCAGAAAAAAAAAAAAAAAAAGATCTCTAAGGAAACTGAATAAAGTGGTAAATGTTCCTGAGAGTGAACCTATAAAATCAGCCCAGAAGGAGGTCACACAGAATCACACACAGGCAAAGGCATTCAGGGGTCTTCAAACTGCCTGAGGCTATTTCTGTATCTAAAGAAAGAACACAAGCAGAGAGGTGGCCAACCATGAAAGCAGACCAAAACTGAAGTTTGGCCACCCCAGCTGTACCCAAGGCAGGGCAGGCCCCACCCCAGACTCACGCCACCACGTAGCATTACCAGGTGCGAGGCTCCCATGCAGAATGCAGGAACCAGGCTGCCCCGGACCGGATGCCTCTGGCCTTCTGATCACACTGGCCAGCTCCTCACTCTGTGAGTCGTTATTTACGAAGCAATCTCCTGACTGCACCTGGCTTCCTCCTTGAAGATTTCCTACAGGGAGGAAATCTGCTAGTCAAAGAGTGCCAGTGGCCTTGAGTACATTTCCCACAGTCAATCATCAAATTGGCATCTCTCTCCCCAGTCCCCAGAAACTTGCTAATTGCACCTGTCCCTGGGAGGTAGCTCTGCTCTCCTGGAGCTGACAGTCTTTCTTCTGAGTCTGTTTTCACCCGCTGAGAGCTGCTGAGGTGCAGGCTTGTTCCTAGCTATGCCCTAGGCTTCACCACCTCTTCACTCCTAAATCTTCTCAAGGAAAACCAGAACCCCTCTTCCCCACATTTCCATCAGCATATAATGCAAAGCAAATCTCATCAGGACAATTTGTCTGTGGAAAGAAAGTCCAAGTTTGTTTATTAACATTTTTCTTTAAAAAATTTGTTTTTAATTTTCAAGCTATCTCAAAGTTACAAAAAAAAAAGGCAACTAAAGTACAAAAAGCTTGCTTCCTTTCTGAAACACTTGAAAATAACTTGCCAAACAGAAGCCCCATCACTCAGTGACATTTCAGTGTACATTTCCTACAAAAGTGACATTCTCCTCCACAACCACAACAAAACCATCAATATCAGGAAATGAACATTTAATACACTCTGCATTTGCTCCTGGACACTATTCAAATTTTACCCAATGTCCCAGTGTTGTACTTTATAGCAAAGGGAGTCAGTTCAGAATCACACAGTGCATTAAGCTGTTGTGCCTCTTTATGTGTGTGTGTGTGTGTGTGTGTGTGTGTTTATGCATGCTAAGTCACTTCAGTCATGTTTGACTCTTTGCGACGTTATGGACTGCAGCCTACCAGGCTCCTCTGTTCATGGGGATTCTCCAGGCAAGAATACTGGAGTGAGTTGCCATTCCGTTCTCCAGGGGACCTTCCCAGCCCAGGGATTGAACCTGTGTCTCCTGCATCTCATGCTTTGGCGGGTGGATTCTTGATCACTGCACCACCTGGAAAGCCCGTTATATCTCTTTAGCTTCCTTTATTCTAAAACATTATCCTCAGTCTTTCCCTGATTTTTCTGACCTTGACGGTTTTTACGATTACAGGCTGTTTATTTTGGATAAAGTCCCTCAATCTGGCTTTGTCTGATGCTTCCTCTGATTAAATTCAGGCTGTGGATTTCTGGCAGAAAATCATGGAAAAGTGATGCTACACCCTTTCCCTCGAATGTTATCAGGTGATCCATGATTTTGAATTGTCCCTTTGCTGGTTATGTTCACTTTTTTCCCTGGCTTGTGTGTGTGTGTGTGTGTGTGTGTGTGTGTGTGTGTGGTGTTCAAATCCTCACAAGTCCATGAAGATTGGTCTAACCCAAAGACAGGCTGAGCAAGTGAGGGCCCAGGAGTATCTCTTGGTTTGTATTTGGTTGGCCAAAAAAATTCATTCAGATTTTTTGTTACATTGTGTGGAGAAACCCAAACAAACTTTTGGGCCAACTCTGTATCTTCTCTGCCCTCTATTACAAACAGCGCTCCACTGCTCTGCCTCCCCCTTGGAAGGAACAGTAGTGATGGCAATGAAAGCAGATTTACAGAGATGGGTATACAAAAATGAGACATACATAAAAGGAAAGAAGAGAGATGAGATGCTTTTGTGGACAAATAACAGAATTCCTTAGGTCCTGCTGCTAAGTCGCTTCAGTCGTGTTCAACTCTGCGCGACCCCATAGACAGCAGCCCACCAGGCTCCCCCGTCCCTCGGATTCTCCAGGCAAGAACACTGGAGTGGGTTGCCATTTCTTTCTCCAATGCATGAAAGTGAAAAGTGAAAGTGAAGTCGCTCAGTCGTGTCCGACTCTTCGCGACCCCATGGACTGCAGCCCACCAGGCTCCTCCGTCCATGGGATTTTCCAGGCAAGAGGACTGGGGTGGGGTGCCATTGCCTTCTCCGTCTTAGGTCCTACTCACACAATTTTTCCCTACAAGTAAGTTGCATTCACTTCCTCAAGCGAAAAAGGTCTCCCTTCACTTATTCATTCACTCAATCTACAAAGAAATATATGGAGAGCCTCTCTGTTAGGCATGGGGACACCAGTACACAGGGGACACCAGTTCACAGAGGACACCACCCTGGCCCGAAGGACAGAATGGTCCCTTACAGAAATACTATAAACAAACAACTACAGTGTGTTATTGAGAAGGAAAACCTAGTTCAGGTTCACAGGAAAGCAATCCAGCATAGAGACTGGCTAGCTCAACACAGTCTGGCATGTTCTGCTGAAAGCAGATGTAAACAGATCCCAGGTCAGCCTGAGAGCAAAGGTGAGCAGCAGGAGACGACAGATTGGAGAAAGAGGGACACGGGGACTGGGTCAGAAAGACCTTGGTAGGTTTAGCAAAAGTCTTCATTACTCATCACTAAAGCCGTGAGGAACCACTGAAGGGTCTGAAGCCCAGTGGCAAAATCATGCAGATACTTTTACAACAATCTGAGGAACTATGTACAAAGAGGAAGAAGGGGAAATGGAAGGGAAGCTAAGTACACAGAATATATTGAGGAGACAATTGCAGTCATCAGCCGGACCAGAGGCTGATGAGGGTTAATCTGGGGCAGGAACAATGAGAAGGAAAGAGGACCAGATTCCATGGAAACACAGGATGCAATATCCAAGGGATTTTGCAGGAGCATGAGAAGTAGGAGATCAAGACATATCAGAAGTGCCTGGGGGCTTCTGGATTAAGTGGATATGAGTAGGATGCTTTTAATCAGAATCCAGAATATAACAACAATAGATATTGCTAATGACACTTACAGACACAAAACCAATTTCCCAAACTCTTAAATCTGGTATCCTAGTGAATTTATACTCATCTGGGCTGGTAGAGGATTTCAAGGACTGTTTGCTATTACAGATAGATACCACAGCATGCTGAGTTTCAGCCCTAGTATTTTAATTACATTTGAGTTCCTAACGTTACCTACTGCAGTGACTATTGTGGGCATAGCTGGGAGTGATCTTACAGTAAAAGAAAGAGTGAGAGAGACATTTAAGACTTGTTCATCCCTGCCTCACTCACTGCCACCTACCACTTACACTTCCCTGCTCATTTTCAGAAATGTTAGAGTTGAAGAAGCCTATTATTGACTTAATGACACAGCACACTTCTCACACATTTTTAAGTAATAGGAATTATAACCAATTTTGTTTTGGGAACTTTAAGAGGTAGATCATGGCATCCAGTCCCATCACTTCATGGCAAATAGACAGGGAAGCAATGGAAACAGTGACGACTTTATTTCATTGGTTTTCAAAATCACTGCAGATGGTGACTACAGCCATGAAATTAAAAGACGCTTGCTCCTTTGAAGAAAAGTTATGGCAAGCCTAGACAACATATAAAAAGCTGAGACATTACTTTGCCAACAAAGGTCCATATACTCAAAGCTGTGGTTTTTCCAGTAGTCATGTATGGCTGTGAGCTGGACCATAAAGAAGGCTGAATGCCAAAGAATTGATGTTTTTGAACTGTGGTGTTGGAGAAGACTCTTGAGAGTCCCTTGGACTGCAAGGAGATCCAACCAGTCCATCCTAAAGGAAATCAATACTGACTATTCATTGGAAGTCCTGATGCTGAAGCTGAAGCTCCAATACTCTGGCCACCTGATGTGAAGAACTGACTCATTAGAAAAGACCCTGATGCTGGAAGACTGAGGACTGAAGGCAGGAAAAGAAGGGGATGTCAGAGAATGAGATGATTGGATGGCATCACTGACTCAATGGACATGAGTTTGAGCAAGCTCCAGGAGATGGTTGGTGATGGACAGGAAAACCTGGTGTGCTGGAGTCCACTGGGTCACAAAGAGTTGGACACGACTAAGCGAACAACAACAGGAGAAAAACTGGAAACACCCTACAGTGTTCAAAAGTTAAGCTTAGGAACTATACATTTACACGGCAAAAGGTGAAAACTCTATGTTTGGCTGAAATCTAGAAGCAATGGTTCTTCTCCTCTCCCAGTGTTTTGTTTGTCCTGCTAATGTAAAGCAAACACCTCTGCTATGTCTTATTTTAAACTACTTCTCTCTATACATCCAATAAGCAAATATTCAGGTCTGAGGTAAGAGATGGGGACTTTCCAAGTGCAAATCTACCCAATGAGTCAAAATAATTGCACAGACCTTTTACACAGATTGTTTTTGATTTAAAAAACAAAAAGCCCAACAGTATCATAGCTTTTCTGTAGGCAATCTCAGCCCTTTTCCTTATTTCTTCCTTTTATCTATATTCTTTGGTGCACAATATTGGGTCACCCTCAGCCACACTTTGCTATCACTTACCTTGGTGAGAAGCATTTGAGTTTTCTGGACAACACAGTGAAGTATATAATCAGCAGTTGACCTTGATTCATATAAACCTGGGCTGATCTGGTGCCTCCACATTACACCCTGTCCACCCTAAACTAAGTCACTTGAGCACTCTTAAGCCTCTGTTTTCCTAAGTACAGTGATGATAATGATAAGCTCACCTAAGAAGATTTATGTGAATATTAAATCACAATGCATGAAACAAAGATTCTCTCCTTGCCAAACTTTGGTCAGGCTCCCCTGAGCCCTCTGCTTCCATCTCTGTCCTTGTAGAACCCAGTTTTAATAAGAATTCTGCTAAATTAGTTCAGAAAGAATTCTTAATATCTGATCAAATTCCTCATCCTCCAGTTGAACCGTGATCACCCTGGCCTGCCTTAAGCCAGAATCCTGCCATCCTGTCAATTCTTGCTTGGTTTAGCAAGAATCCCATATTCTTAGATTTTCCCCTTAGTGACTTTCCTTCTACCGTCCACTCCCCAGCCCTGCTGCACACGTGCACACTCAGTCATGTCGACTCTTGAGAACCCATGTACTGCAGCCTGACACGCTCCTCTGTCCATGAGATTTTCCTTGCAAAGATACTGGAGTCGGTTGCCATGTCCTTCTCCAGGGGATACTCCTGACCTGGGAATCGAACCCATGTTTCTTGCATTTCCGGCATTGCAAGCATATCCTTTACCCTCTGAGCCACCTGGGAAGTTCCCCCAACCCTGTTCCTCAGCTATAAATCTCCACTGTCCCTTGTTGCATTTGGTTGGAATTGAGCCTAGTTCTCTACTGAGGCCTATTTTCCCCCTATTGCAATGGTTCCTGAGTAAAATTAGTTTCACAGCTTTAACTACCATCCAGTTCTGGTTTTACTTTGAAATGGGTGAAAGACTCTAACATTGTTCCTAGTGTAAACAAATTCCAAAATGTTATAAAATGACCCTTGTAAAATACATATTAAAGATGCATTTAATTCCATGAGAAAACCAACAGAACAGAAATATTGTTTCAAAGGATTATAAGAGAAGATAAATATTTATATATAGTCACTGAAAGAAAGAATGCTGAAATTAGGTTGTTAAAGTAGATACAAACTTTGTTTAATGACTTGCAGGGCATCAAAATTATACTTTGGGGTTATCTTTTCTAATGGAAAAGAATCATTTGCATTGTACCATTTTCTGTAGGCATTCATCTACCCTTATAGACTTGTAAAATATTTTATCCAACAGTAAACAGTAAATCTAAGAAAAGCAAAGAAAGGCACACAGGCCTACAGAATTAGATAATCCTTGGGTAGGGATTATATAATCCAGTATGACTTTGAAAGGACACAGACTCATCCTTTTGCCTGTTTCCAAATTTCAGGTATATGTATATTATTTCTTTTTCTTTTTTTTGTTCAGTCATTCAGTCCTGTCTGACTCTTTGCAACCCCATGGACTGCAGCATGCCAGGGGTCTGCAGGGTATATACATATATATGTATATACCCTCTACACTAGAACAACACAGGTGTTCAATGTATTAGCGAGAAACTATTTTGAGAAAACTATATAGGAAATCCTATAGGACTCAAGTGCTGGAGAAGTCTCCTGAAAGTCTTTTGGATAGCAAGGGGATCAAACCAGTCAATCTTATGGGAGATCAACTCTGAATATCCACTGGGAGGACTGATGCTGAAGTTGAAGCTCTAGTATTTTGGTCATCTAATGCGTACAGACAATTCATTGGAAAAGTCCTTGATGCTGGGAAAGATTGAGGGCAGAAGGAAAGAGGGCATCAGAGGATGAGATGGCTGGATGGCATCACAGAAGTAATGGACATGAACTTGGGTAAACTTAGGGAGGTGGTGAGGGACAGGGAGTCCTGGCGTGCTGCAGTCCATGGGGCTGCAAAGAGTTGGAGAGGGCGACTGAACAACAGAAGAAGTAATAAGAGGACAGTTCACAGCATCAGATGATTTCATTAAACAAGAAACGAAGGGAGAGTAAGAATGACTGCATCGTGTTATGAAGGAATATTCGTCTAAATCTGATTATATAACCCTAAGACAGAATGGTGTAGACTGAAGATAGGGATTTTCATGAGAAAGAAACAAACTGGGTAGAAATATAAAATTAGTCATACTCTAACCAGAACGAACAGAGTAGAATGTCTGCAAAATGTATAGCCAACTGAATTTTATTTAACTTCCTTATATATTAAAACAAGACTCAAGGGAAACTCAAGATGCTTTTTTTATCATCTTTTATAGTATAAAATTTCTTAATTTCATTTCTTCTTTCTCTTTCTATCCCTTTGAATAGCAATGCTTAAAATACTCGATGCTCGAAATAGGAAGATTCAGTTATCAAAGATTAAGAAAGTTGAAGGGTGGTTCATGTTGATGTATGGCAGAAAGCAACACAATTTTGTAAAGTAATTATCCTCCAATTAAAAATAAATATCAGAATACTTCTTATTCTGAAAACCCTATAATTAAACTTTAACAAAAATTATTCAAGCTCACCTTTGAATCAACATTTGAGGTATATGTCTTCCCTGATGGCTCAGATTATAAAGAATCCTCCTGCAATGCAGGAGACCCAGGTTCAAATCCCTGGGTTTGGAGGATCCCCTAGAGAAGGAAGTGGCCACTCACTCCAGTATTCTTGCCTGGATAATCCCATGGACAGAGAAGCCTGATGAGTTACAGCCCATTGGGTCGCAAAGAGTTGGACACGATTGATTGACTAACACTTGAGGAATACATTGGGTAAAAGCAATGGCTAAAAAAGATATATGTAAGATAGTCTCATTCGGTAGCACAGGTACACCAACAGGGTTATGAACAGCATGTTTGTGAAAACAGAGTTGGAATCTGCACATCCATTTACCAGTGATTTTCCTGTAGGCAGCCCACATCACCTCTCTGAACATCAACTGTCTCATCAACATGGCCAATAATATACATTTCATTAAGACTCCTTTGGGATTTCTTGGAAGGAATGATGCTAAAGCTGAAGCTCCAGTACTTTGGCCACCTCATGCGAAGAGTTGACTCAATGGAAAAGACTCTGATGCTGGGAGGGATTGGGGGCAGGAGGAGAAGGGGACGACAGAGGATGAGATGGCTGGATGGCATCACGGACACGATGGACATGAGTCTGAGTGAACTCTGGGAGATGGTGATGGACAGGAAGGCCTGGTGTGCTGTGATTCATGGGGTCTCAAAGAGTCAGACATGACTGAGCGACTGAACTGAAGACTCCTTTGAGCATCAAATGAGCTTACGTCACACAAACTCCAGTCTAGTCCTTGACACATGGTAGACACCAGAGAATAAGTACTACCTTTTTATGTAGTACTTATTCTTTACATAGAGATGTATAAATACATGGAGGAGGGATGTATAAATACATGAAAAGCAGTACAGGACTTTTGAACTGTATTCTAAGTAACCTAGAAAGTAAGGAGGTTTATTTTTTTATTTTTACTTTCCCTTCCTATCTCCAGGACTTTCAAGTTTCTTTCACAGGAAAATTCAATCTATATACTAATTTTAAAGTTGTTCATTAACCACGACACACTCTTTCTTCTGAAGCTCTGTTTGCTGCTTAATTCAAGTAACTCAGATGACAACCAAAAAGGGACTGATTTCACCAACCTTGTTTATCTTCCTGCTTTGTTTCCATTATTTTATTTACCTCGTGACATATGATTCCTGGACCCTTGAAACAAATGAAAACTTTTCTAAGGAAGCCAAAAGGGGAAAAGTTTCCTCCCCCAGGGAAACAAGAAAGAAGGGCAAGAGAGCAGAAGATAGCATGGGCTCTGGTGCATCGCTGTTACTGTCACATCATGGTCTTCCAGCCTCACTTTCACCCATTTCACTTTCACTCTTGCAAAATGACAGAAAGGATGATCTTAATGGAGGCACACTGATACTGCTTGGACTCAGTCCCCCAAAAGAAGTGATAAACAGGTCTGTGACCTCTGTGTGTGTCCCTTGATCACCACCTCCATCCTCAACCCAGAGGCACAAGGGGGCTTCTTTCAAGAGTCCCTATCCCATTCCTGGGCTCCTTTCTGGGAAGCATCACACTCAGCTTGAGATTCTGACCTCCTAAGAGAATCATCCCCACCTTTCAAGGATATTCTAACCCAGTACTGATTTGAGATACATTGGATCACTAGAGAGAGCTAGTCCAAACACAGCTTCATTAATGCTGATACTTAATGTGTCAAGGAGAAGCCCCCTCACATATATCCTCACCAATCCAACAACTGCTGGCCAGACATGTGTCCCTGAGACTCTCCAACCTGGACATCACATTCTGCCACTTGGCTGGACAGAACTCCTCAGTCCCCAGCTGGTTTATTCCCTCCCATCTGCAACCCAACTCCATCCACGAAGCACACCCATCCAGGTTCAGGCTCCTCCTCCATCTGCCTTGCCTCAATGTCATTACCCACCTGGGCTCTGCCAGGACAGGACAAGAAGGGCTGGGAGCACACCCTTGATTCAACTCACTGAGCAAACTCCTGGGGGAAGAAGGGTGGGAGGAAAGTTATTTTCTTCCAAGACTTGGGGAAATGGAGCATCAGGCAATTTTGATTTAAATGTCACAATGTGCCAACCCATCATATCCTCTACTTCAACTTAGTGCAAGTAGAGGGGGAACCCAAGTACTCTGACTGTAAGCCACTGTGAAAGTGTGTGGGATAAGAGGAAAGACTGAACTTTTTATCTTTTCCTTCCAGTAGACAGACATTCACCATCCTTTTGGACAAGGCATGGCACTGTGCTACACATAAAAGGAATAAGCTGAGTGACTTTGCTTGGTGGGAATTGTATGAATCCACAGAGGCCTATTATCTGCAGTTTCTTGTAGTACCATTATTCCAACATCTTGAGCAGATTTTCACACGTCCTTTAAAGGACCCATTTCCTCTAAAAGTCTCAGTCTTCAATTCGCTGTGACTTCCCTGTTGGTGCTGGTGGTAAAGAGCCTGCCTGCCAGTGCAGGAGACATAAGAGACATGGGTTCGATCCCTAGGTTGGGAAGTTCCCCTGAAGGAGGGCATGGCAATCCACTCCAGTATTCCTGTCTGGAGAATCTCATGAACAGAGGAGCCTGATGGGCTACAGTCCATGGGGTTGCACAGAGTCAGACACGACTAAAGCGACTTAGCAGGCGCAGCGGCAAAATGGGGAAAATACTGTAACTCGCACTGCAGGTATTGGCATAAACTCTCTTTCCCCTAGGGTTGACATGAAGATTAAATATTTAAAATATTCAAATTATCTGACCCAAAAGAGTATTCCAAAAATTGATCATTCTCTCTTTTCCCTGCATTTATGTGAGATATGCCAATTAACTGCAAAAGGGTAGAGCAACTGACTCAGTGGCAAATGTTCAGGCTTCTGGGAAGACTACAGCTCCAGCTCTGCCATTTCCACTGCAAAATGTAATAACCTCTGCTTTGAAGAGTTATGCATCATAATGAGACGATACAGGACTGTGTAGAACATCAGATGGCATATGCTCACTTAGAACTGAGGCCCTTTGTCTTGCACACAGCAGGGTTCCTCTGTCTAAACCCCGATCCAATAAGACCTGAAAAGCAACACGCAGCCCAGGATCAGGGGGGCATTCCTGGATGGAATCAGCATCAGCATGCTGTCCATCTATCACAAAGTGCTGTGCAAACTACGAAGCCACTGGAATTATTTTTTTTAAAAAGTCAGCTTCACTTAGCAGTCAATTCATCAATTTGTCCTTAGGGAGCACAGACCTAGTTTATTTGTTTGGTTGTTTTCCTTTTCTTCTGCCAGTTTCTTTGAGAAATGGGGCTTCCCTGGTGGCTCAGCTGGTAAAGATTCTGCCTGCAATGTGGGAGACCTGGGGACCTCGGTTCGATTCCAGTGAGAAATAACTGACAATTTAAGGTCTACAGCATAATGGTTTGACTTATATACATCATAAACTTATCACAGTAAGTTTAGTGAACATCTATCATCTCATATAAGATACACAATTAAAGAAATAGAAAAAAACTGATTTCTTTGTCATGAGAACTCAGGATTTATTCTCTTAACCTTCGTATATAACATATGTGGTGTGAATTGCATACCATGTTGTACATTACATCCCTAGTACTTCCTTATGCTTCATTGAAAGTGAAAGTCGCTCAGTCATGTTAAACTCCTTGCAACTCCATGGACTCAAGGGAAGCCCAAGAATACTGGAGTGGGTAGCCTATCCTTTCTCCAGTGGATCTTTCCAACCCAGGAATCAAACTGGGGTCTCCTGCATTGCAAGCAGATTCTTTACCAACTGAGCTATCAGGGAAGTCCTTACTTACTTCCTTCCTTACTTAAGTACTTACTTATCTAAAAACTGGAAGTTCGTACCTTCTGACTGCCTTCATCCAATTCCCACTTCCCCCATGCATCACCTTTGGTAACCACAAGGCTGATCTCTTTTTTGTGTGTGATTTGTTTGCTTGTTTTTGACGTATAATTGATCTACAATACCATGCTAGTTCCTGTTACACAAAATAGTGATTTGATATTTCTGCACATTTCAAAATTATCACCACAAATCTATTACTATTAATAGTAAATCTATTTGATCTGTCACCATACCAAGACATAACATAATTATTGACTGCATTCCCCATACTATATATTTCATACCCCTGACTCACTTATTTTGCAACTGAAAGTTTATACCTCTTAATCTCCCTCACCTATTTCTCTCCTGCCTCCGTCCCCTCTGGCAACCACCTGTTCATTCTCTGTATCTATGACTTTGTTTCTATCTTGCTATATTTGCTCATTTGTTTTGTGTTTTTTAGATTCCACAATTAGTGAAACTATATAGTATTTGTCTTTCTCTGTGTAACTTATTTCACTTAGCATAAATACTCTCTAAGACCATTCATGTTGTAGCAAATGGCAAGATTTTATACTTTTTAATGGCTGAGTAATATTCCGTGTGTGTGTGTGTGTGTGTGTGTGTGTGTATAGTAGTTCTGTTTTTAATATTTTGAGAAATCTCCATACTGTTTTCCATACTGGCTGCACCAATTTACATTTCAACCAGTGTACATGAGGGGTCCCTTTTCTCCACATCCTCACCAACACTTTTTATTTGTTGTCTTCTTTTATAACAGCCATTCCAACAGGTATGAGGTGATATCTCACTGTGGTTTTGATTTGCGTCTCCCTACTCTTTCCTGGAGAATCCCCATGGACAGAAGAGCCTGGCGAGCTACAGTTCAGGGCCCACAAAGACTCAGACATGACTGAGCGACTAAGCACAGCCCAGTGATTAGTAATGTTGACCATCTTTTCATGTGCCTGCATGTCCTCTTTGGAAAAATGTCTATTAAAATCCTCTGCTCACTTTTAAAACACAGACCTATTTGTGTGTGTGTGTGTGTGTGTGTTTTTTAATATATTCTCTTTTCCTAAAATTTCATAAAAATCACTTCAGGGGATAAATATTAATTACAAAGCATTTTAACTGAAATAATTTTAAAAGCCCACAACATTTTTCACCATAAATGAAATAGCTACATCAAAGGTAAAATTTCCATCCAAAAAGCCCCCCAATTTCACATAAACATGGAAAAGAGTTCAAAGAGGATGGGAGAGAACACATCCTTTTCAATTACAGGGCCATTTGATTAACTGTGCTTGAAAAGATCAAGGAAGATCAAATTTTCTCCTTTTAGGGGTAACACTCAGGCTGTTGACCACTGTTTTATCTTCTACCTCCAAACGCGTCTCCTTGTCAAGGAAGAAGTAAGATTTAAACCCACTTTACAAATGGCAAAGTCCTCCTCCTTTAGGACAGAGGACAAAATCTATGCACAACATATGCATCTGGTAAAATTTTCAAGGCAAAAATCCTAAGAATTTCATGAAACACTTAGGAGGAGACTGATAGCTTTGTCTTACTTTGGTCCAAAAGTTTGACTCTCAGAACTGAAACATTCACCATCATCTAATCCAGACTGCTTTCATCCTTAATTTTAGTTGCAGAAGCCTTATCCAAAAGAAACCCTTCAGGAGCCCTAATCTGTGAGGAAGCTGGAAGAGTGCTTATCCAGGAAGAAGTGGGAGGCCAGAGCCTGGCTCACCCTCCCCGCCCCCACTCCCTCTACAGGGACCTCTAAGCTCATCTTCAGACAGTCTAGGCTCATGGAAACATAGTTTGAAAGGAATTGATATCACTTATCATATCACAGATTAATGAGGATGCTAAGGCCAAAAAAGGGGCAAGTAGCTCCTACAATAGTCCCCGCGATAAATGAGTGAGAGCTGGTCAAACATTCAAGGGGCTCAAAAAAGCCACTTCCTGGCCTCTGTGCAGCTACAGTGACTAAATGACCCATGTGAGCCCCCAAAAAGACACCAGAGGAAATCTGCTAAAGGTCATTTTTCTAATACAAGAGACAAAGGGAGAGGAGAACTGCTGGTGTTTCCCCTTCCTCTTTCTTTCTGCTAGGGCTGTGAGGTCATAGTGCCTGGTGCTACAGCAGCTGTCTTGAGACTATGAAGCATGAAAAAAGACAAAGGGCCAACATATTCAGTATGGCTGAGCAGAAGAAAAGATCTTGGGTCCCTGATGATTTCCCTCAGCTACCTGATGAATCTGAAGCCACTTGGCCCTGACTTCTGGTTAAGTAAGTTATAAATGTCCTTACAGTAAGAGACTGTTGGTCAGGTCTTCACCTACCGTATTCTACCCAATATAAAACACTTCTCTAGATATTTCAGAATCAAGTGTACTACACATTAAGCAGCACCTACATTTTCCCACAGATTATCTCTAAGCTCTGCTCCCAAACTAAAGTCATGTGGAAAGCTCAAAGCAAGGAGAGAAGGTACAGTCAACTTGGAAGACAGTTTGGCATCTTCTTACAAAGCCAAACTCTTAGTCTACACCACAGAACCCAGCAACTATGCTGGAACTATCAAAGCATAACATAATGTGAATGAATCTTAAATGCATATTTCTAAGTGAAAGGAGTCAGTGTGAAAAGGCTATAGACAGTCTGATTTCAACTGCATAACATTCTGGAAAGGCAAAACTACAGGAACAGTAAAAAGATCAGAAGGTGTGTAGCTGTCAGGGGTCTGGAGGACGGGGATGCAGGCAGAAGGGACGGGAGAGCAGAGTGATGAACAGAGAGAGCACAGGAGATTTTCAGGGCAGTGGAACTATTTTGTGTGCTATTATAATGCTGGCTACATGACATATGCAGTTGTCAAAACCCATAGAATGTACAACACAAAGAGAGAACCTTAATGTAAACTGCAGATGTTAATGGATATTAATGTATCAATTTTGGTTCATTAATTTTAAAAGATGTAAGATGTTGCTAGTAGGGAAAACTATGTGCAGAAAAGGGAAGTATATTGGAACTCTCTGTACTATCTGCTCATTTTTTCTGTTAAATCTAAAACTGTTCTAAAAAACAAAGTCTACTAATAGAAAAAAAGGAAAAGGAAAGAGGGAACTACTAGGAGAGGGGAACAATTCCCAAAATTTTTTGGGGGGGGTTTTGGTTTTTCTTCTCAAATCAGTACAGAAACTCATCCAATTTAAGGAGGGTGTGGGATGAGCATCTTCCATCCTCACTGGTCCACAAAATACCTCTCTCCTTTCCACCAAGACCCATCTCTGAACTTGGGCTCCTCCTCCATCACGTGGGCTCCTCCCTTTCACCTTCACTTCACTCCAAGGAGTGCACTTTACTGCCAATCTGCTCTGTCAGCTTTCCAGGGCATCCCTAGGGTTCTCAGCTTATTTTTACTTCTGATAATGATCTCTGTGGAAAAGGAGGCATCCTTCAAATGTGTCTCCACATTAATGCAAGTAACATCCTAGTAAATAATAGATAAATTCCCTGGGGCCCTTCAGGTTATTTACATTAGGGTTCTCTTATACCCAAAACACTGTCCAACCACTCCCCAACTGCAGCACCATGAATCCCAATCTGTGTTGAGATCTAGCTTCTCTGTGGAGAGGTAAGTAAAGGTTCTGAATTCAGCATGAATAGCAAGAGGTCTCACACTCCAGTCCCAAAAGTTTCCTAGATCTTTTCTTTTTTTTCCCCATAGTTTTCTATGGCATCTGAAAGGCTGGCTTAAAAGTTCAGTACTAAAGAGACTGAGGCTGTGGCTGGATAATTGTTTTGATGAAAAAACAAAATATCTATTTTAAAAAACCAGCTATTAGTTGGCTCAGATTTCTTCCCTTCCCCTCCCCCCCATTTTTCATCTTTTCTAATTAAAATGCAAATGGGCACATGATCAGGAGTCCTCCCTAAAAGTGTGGACACTATGAAATTGGCCCCAGAAGGAGGCATTTGCTGAGCAAGCATTCCCTGGGGAGCAGTCACTGTGGCCAGATCAATGAAGCTTTGGTAATGCGGCCACCAGCTGGGGGCTGAAATGCTTGTGTAACACAACATAACTTGGGGGTGATAATGGGATTTTATCCAAATGAATCATTCCTAGGAGTAGGGCATGGATGTTTTAAATACATCTAGACCAAACAACAAGAATGAATACTAACAATTCTTCCCCAAAGGTCAGGATTTCTCACAATCCCAGCCTTAGCACATTCAGTTCCTCTGCCTGGAGTGGCTTCCCCTTTCAGCCCAAGCCAAGCCTCAGTACCATCATCACCCCCAATCTTTGTCATACTCACACATTTTTCAGGATACAGCATGAATGTTCCTCCTTTGGGAAAACCTGGAAGTTACCCAAAGTGGTTATTCAGTTCTTCCTCTCTGCCCCCTATTCTCTGCATGTGTCTCCTTTCTCAACGACTGTTAGCAAATCTTTGTCTTCACTTGATAGAGGGTTCCAAAGGCAGGACATTCCTCTTAGTTCTCTTTCTAGCTCCAGCCACATGACAGTATGCTGCCCATAGTAGGTTATCAGCAGATGCCTACTCAAAACACAGATCACAGAAGAAATGAACACGCAGCATCCTGCATGCAGTGGCTGTAAAAAAAGCCTCTAAACAGAATCTCAGCAAGAAATATTTTTTCAGCTTGACGAAATATTAACATGCATTACGTGCATCATTTAGCATAAAAATAAGCTCACAGAGTTTAACTTTGGGGAAAGCCAGCTTATCTGCACTTATTCTCCCAAATCACAAAATAAAACAAATACATTTCCATGTTGTTTTGACTGACACAAATACCTGTGATGAAATGAATTGCACAGAAACACAATGCTAGCCTTGAAAGTAATAAGTTTCTTCATTTCATATCTGAGGCAATCATACAGCAATTAAACTTGCTTGTGCATGGGGCACTGAAATCATGTCTGGCAGGCTTACTGAGACTTGGGATGCTGGGTTCATTAATGGGGATGAGGTTTTTGGGAAGGCAGGCTTATTAGAGTCAGGACAGTTACAACAGAGACAGGCATGACCTCTTCCAGTCTGGAGGCCTTACAGAGAAAACCACATGTCCCTCAGGGGACAGTGCCCACACTGCTCTGCCCACGAGGGTCAACTGTCTGATCTCAACAGCTGGCCTCCAGGAATCTCACCTCAAGAGGGGCAGACCTTGGGAGCATGGATCAAAATTCACCAGGAAGTGCACCCAAATAAGGAAAATATTGACACTTCCTTCCCTTCTTAGTAATTCCCAGGTCTGCTGAGGCTACGAGCAGAATTAGGAAATTAAACTTAAGATGCAGAGGAGATGAGAAAAACAAAGGACTAGATGCTGCTAGGATTTTGTCTTTTGCTCATTACATCTCAGGGTTCACTCCATCATTCATGCAAACATCTGTGTACCCTCCTCGGTTTAGGTCCTGTGCCTAACATAACAAGATCAGTAAACAGCCATCTTCTTGCGGTGGCTGATGAAAAGAAAATATTGCAAGGAGGAAATCTATACTGTCAAAATCTTTATTTTTTTTCTCTATACATTTCCTGTCTTCATTGAAAATGTGAAAGATTTCCATTTGATTTGCTCCTGAATTCAAAATGACAAAACAATGAAGGGCATAAAACAATGAGGCAGAAAAATATTCTTAGTGAAGAAAAATAAAGGTAAGAAAGAAGTAAGAAAATATTCTTAGTCTCGTTTTGCCATCTTTAAAATATGTGTTGACTGGAAAACTCCAAAGGTCCTTCCAGGTTTAAAACTTGATGACTCGCTAGTAATTAGTAAAATGTAAATTAAAACAGCAATTAAGATAGCATGGTCATCTTTCAGATGAACAAAGGTTAAAGAATTCTACAGTATCAAGTGTCAGAATGTGGTGTAAATAGGATCGCACATACTGCCAACTGGGAGTATAAATTAATATAACTTGTTTGGAAAGCAATTTGGTCATTTATAGTAAAGTCGAACAAATTCTGCAGACAGAGGAGCCCGGTAGGCTGCCGTCTATGGGGTCGCACAGAGTCCGACACGACTGAAGTGACTTAGCAGGATGATCACATACACTCTCAGGGTAACATGGATGAAAATAATCACTGAGGAATAGTTTTCTATGGCAAAATTAGAAACAACTTACATGCTCATCAACAGATAAATAAAAAGTGATACAGTCTAAAGGGAGCTTCTCAGGTGGTGCTAGTGGTAAAGGACCTGCCTGCCAATGAAAGTGAAAGTAAAGTCGCTCAGTTGTATCCGACCCTTTGTGACCCCATGGACTGTAGCCTACCAGGCTTCTCCATCCATGGGGAAGAATACTGGAGTGTTTGCCATTTCCTTCTCCAGGGGATCTTCCCAACCCAGAGATTGAACCTGGGTCTCCCATATTGTAGGCAGACACTTTACTGTCTGAGCCACCAGGGAAATCTTGTAATAGATGCGGGTTTGATCCCTGGATTGGGAAGATCTCTGGAGAAGGAAACAGCAACCAACTCCAGTGTTCTTGCCTGAAGAATCCCATGGACAGAGGAGCCCAGTGAGCTACAGTCCATGCGGTGACAAAGAGTCAGACACGACTGAAGTAACTTAACAGCATGCATGGTCTAAAGGTGACCCAATATACACCAATTAAATATACATAAACATTGGAGAAGGAAATGGCAACCCACTCCAGTGTTCTTGCCTGGAGAATCCCAAGGATGGAGGAGCCTGGTGGGCTGCCGTCTATGGGGTCACACAGAGTCAGACACGACTGAAGCGACTTAGCAGCAGCAGCAAACTATAATTATATCATGGCTGAATCTCAAAAACATTAACAAATGGACAAAAGATGAAGATCAATATATACATACTATACCATTCAGGCAAATTAGGCAAAAATACTAATGTATTCTTCAAGGATATGTGTATTTGTTTATACATATATCTATATATACATCTATATACAGACATTATATAAAATCAGTGGTTGTCCAACAGTAGTGGTTCTTCCTCCCCTAGGGTCAATTGACAATGTCTGGAGATATTTTTCTTTGACAAAACGTGGGTAGAGGGTGTGCTAGAGAGAGTATTGGCCAGATATTCTGATAATTTCTTACAAGCCAAAGAACATCCCTCCAACAACAGAAAATTATCTGGCCTAAAATGTCAATAGCACTGAGGTTGAGAATCTCTGCTCGAGAACTATGAAATATAATGGTTTTTACATATTAATTATTTAACTAATAATTTCCCAGCACAAATTTAACTTTCTAGCATATATAAACCTCTTCAGTGGCCAGAGTCGGAAGGCAGTAAGCTCCAAGACACAGAATGCCATGCTTCCTTTTCTTTAAAATAAAATTAAAAAATCACCAGTGGGTTCTAAAATACATTTTTTTGTCTTTTGAAATGAGAGATTAAAATGTTCCCAACATCCACAATCAATATCTTTCATGGGTTCCAACACTACAGTCAAACACCATTCATCAGGCCTGAAACAGGCTCACATTCACAAGCACTCCCTCCTCCTTGCATCCCGTGTTCTCTCTCTCAGGACTCTTCCACTTACTCACAGTGCTATCATTTGCTGGCTAGTAAATACCCAAGGGAACTTCATTTGAAAAATTATTTGTGAATTATGTTTCAGTAAATTGAATCATGTTTTAAATGAACTAAAGTAGGTCACTACTTAAAGGAACTTGCTAATAAACATTTAGTGACATTATAATAATATATGTATCTGTTATATGATGCAAATAATAATGAAAGCCTATTTTTTCTGCTGTGTAAGGACTCATGAGTACATTTCAGGATCTGCAGCAAAGCACACGAATATTGAAGTCAAGCCTGTCCCAAGTTCCCAGTGTTCACACTTTACTCAGATTCACTAAACTGTGACTTTTTGCATTACCCATTCCAAACCTTAAAGTGCACTGTGCAAACGTGGTCTATATGTACAATGGAATATTACTCAGCCTTTGAAAAGAAGGAAATCCCCTCACATGCTACAACATGAATGAATCTTATGGACATGACGGCAAGTGAAATAAACCAGTCACCAAAGGACGAATACTGCATGATTCTACTTACATGAGAGAGTCAAACTCTTAGAAATAGAAAGAAGAAAGTAGAACAGTGGTTGCCATGGGTTGGGAAGATGGAGAACAGGGAATGGGAGTTGTTGTTAAGCAGGTATAGAGATTTAGTTCAGATATATAAGCAATCTATTGCACAACAGTGTTCATATAGTGGACAGCACTGAACTACACCCAGATGGTGCTAGTGGTAAAGAACCTGCTTGCCAGTGCAGGAGATATAAGAGTCACAGGTTCTAACCCTGGGTCAGGAAGATCCCCTGGAGGAGGGCATGGCAACCCAGACTCCCACATTCTTGCCTGGAGAATCCCATGGACAGAGGAGCCTGCCAGGCTTCAGTTCACAGGGTCACAAAGGGTCAGACACAACTGAAGTGACTTGGTACACACAGCACAGCACTGAGCTAAACACTTGAAAATGATTAAGATGATAAATTTTACATTATGTTTTTTGAACCACAATAAAAAAGCTTTTAAAACATCAGAAGCAGGACTTTCACAAAACATTCTAGAAGTTTAAACACTGATTACAGGTCTGGTTGTGACGCTGAAAAACTCAGTGAAAACACTGACTCAACAGAGGATAGAGTCCAGCACAGAGTCAGCATCATAAACGCAGGAGAAAAGGACTCCAGGAAGCTGACACATGACAGATTTGGCAAGTGACAGAAAAGCAAACAAAACAAGTTTCCTAAAAACTACTGCATACCAGAAGTTCACGGTGGCTGGAGGGGGGAATTTAGGTTGTGACGGAACTTTGAATTAATACTTATTTCTGCTTCTCAACTACCAACAATAATGAAAAAATCTTAGTGAAGCATCAGTTTTGTGCCAGTTTATATGCATCATTTCATCAAATCTTCTTGGCAACTTTATATGGCAAATGTCCTGGTTCCTTATTGCTGTGTAACAATAAGTAACATCCTAAATAAATGTAACTTCCTAAAACTTAGGCCTTCAAACAACAACAGTCATTTACTTTGCTCATGAAACTACAATTTGGCAGGATTGGGCTGGCATGGCTGCTCTAGACTCCATGTGAAGGCAGCCAGGGCTTGCATGGGGCTCATGAAGGATCCAATTTTCAAGATGGTTCATCCATATGCTGGAGAGCTGAGCTAGCAGTCAGCTTGAAGCTCAACTAAGCTTGTGGGTCAGGGAGCTCAATTACTCCCACTTTCTTACAGCAGGGTGGCTGGCTTCCGAGAACAAACACTACAGAGCAAAATGGAGAGGCACAGCACT
Organism: Ovis canadensis; assembly: GCF_042477335.2. Classification (NCBI taxonomy): domain Eukaryota; kingdom Metazoa; phylum Chordata; class Mammalia; order Artiodactyla; family Bovidae; genus Ovis; species Ovis canadensis. Next base: position 74,826,112 of record NC_091248.1, on the reverse strand, counting down.
TTTGTGATCTAGCCTTGCAAGACAGATAGCATCACTTCTGCTATATTCTGCTGGTCAAGGGGGTCACAATATTCCACTCCAGATCAAAGAGAAAGTACATAAACTCTATCACTAGAGCCAAGGACTGTCAAAGTGACACTGTAAAAAGCAAATATGAGGGATCAGACTGAACATCTTTAGAAAATATAATCTTCCACAGTGGTCCATGGAAGAAGGGAATGGCAAACCACTTCAGTATTCTTGCCTTGAGATCCCCATGAACAGTAGGAAAAGACAAAAAGACAGGACACTGAAAGAGGAACTCCCCAAGTCAGTAGGTGCCCAGTGTGCTCCTGGAGATCAGTGGAGAAATAACTCCAGAAAGAATGAAGGGATGGAGCCAAAGCAAAAACAACACCCAGCTGTGGATATGACAGGTGATGGAAGTGAAGTTCGATGACATAAAGAACAATATTGCATAGGAACCTGGAATGTTAGGTCCATGAATCAAGGCAAATTGGAAGCGCTCAAATAGGACACAGCAAGAGTGAATGTCGACATTATAGGAATCAGCGAACTAAAATGGACTGGAATGGGTGAACATAACTCACATGACCATTATATCTACTACTGAGGGAAAGAATCCCTTAGAAGAAATGCAGTAGCCACCATGGTCAACAAAAGAGTCTGAAATGCAGTACTTGGAACAATCTCAAAAACGACAGAATGATCTCTGTTCGTTTCCAAGGCAAACCATTCAGCATCAAAGTAACCCAAGTCTATGCCTCAACCAGTTATGCTGAAGAAGCTGAAGTTGAACAGTTCTATGAAGACCTACAAGACCTTCTAGAACTAACACCCAAAAAACATGTCCTTTTCATTATAGGGGACTGGAATGCAAAAGGAGGAAGTCAAGAAATACCTGGAGTAACAGGCAAATTTGGCCTTGGAATACAGAATGAAGCAGGGCAAAGGCTAATAGACTTTGGCCAAGAGAAAGCACTGGTCATAGCAAACACCCTCTTCCAACAACACAAGCGAAGACTCTACATATGGCCATCACCAGATGGTCAATACTGAAGTCAGATTGATTATATTCTTTGCAGCCAAAGATGGAGAAGCTCTAGACTGTCAGCAAAGATAAGATTGAGAGCTGACTGTGTCTCAGATCATGAACTCCTTATTGCCAAATTCAGACTTAAATTGAAGAAAGTAGGGAAAATCGCTAGACCATTCAGGTATGACCTAAGTCAAATCCCTTATGGTTATACAGTGAAAGTGAGAAATAGATTCAAGGGATTAGATCTGATAGAGTGCCCGAAGAATGATGGACAGAGGTTCATGACATTGTACAGGAGGCAGGGATCAAGACCATCCCCAAGAAAAAGAAATGCAAAAAGGCAAAATGGTTGTCTGAGGAGGCCTTACAAATAGCTGTGAAAAGAAGAGAAGTAAAAAGCAAAGGAGAAAAGGAAAAGTATACCGATTTGAATGCAGAGTTCGAAAGAATAGCAAGGAGAGATAAGAAAGCCTTCCTCGGTGATCAATGCAAAGGAATAGAAGAAAACAGTAGAAAGGGGAAGACTAAAGATCTCTTCAAGAAATTAGAGATACCAAGGGAACATTTCATGCAAAGATGAGCAAAACAAAGGACAGAAATGGTATGGACTTAACAGAAGCAGAAGATATTAAGAAGAGATGGCAAGAATACACAGAAGAACTATACAAAAAAAAGATCTTCACGACCCAGATAATCACAATGGTGTGATCACTCACCTAGAGCCAGACATTCTGGAATGCGAAGTTAAGTTGGCCTTAGGAAGCATCACTATGAACAAAGCTAGTAGAGGTGATAGAATTCCAGTGGAGCTATTTCAAATCCTAAAGGATATGCTGTGAAAGTGCTACACTCAACATGCCAGTAAATTTGGAAAACTCAGCAGTGACCACAGGACTGGAAAAGGGCAGTTTTCACTAGAATCCCAAAGAAAGGCAATGCCAAAGAATGCTCAATCTACCGCACAATTGCAGTCATCTCACATGCTAGCAGGAGAAGGCAATGGCACCCCACTCCAGTACTCTTGCCTGGAAAATCCCATGGACGGAGGAGCCTGGTAGGCTGCAGTCCATGGGGTCGCTAAGAGCTGGGCACGACTGAGCGACTTCACTTTCACTTTTCACTTTCATGCACTGGAGAAGGAAATGGCAACCCACTCCAGCGTTCTTGCCTGGAGAATCCATGGGACAGAGGAGTCTAGTGGGCTGCTGTCTATGGGGATGCACAGAGTCAGACACGATTGAAGCAACTTAGCAGCAGCAGTGGCACATGCTAGCAAAGTAATACTCAAAATTCTCCAAGCCAGGCTTCAACAATACATGAACCGTGAACTTCCAGATATTCAAGCTGGATTTAGAAAAGGCAGAGGAACCAGAAATCAAATTGCCAACATCCACTGGATCACTGGAAAAGCAAGAGAGTTCCAGAAAAACATCTATTTCTGCTTTTTGACTATACCAAAGCCTTTGACTGTGTGGATCACAACTAACTGTGGAAAATTCTGAGAGAGATGGGAATACCAGACCACCTTACATGCCTCTTGAGAAATCTGTATGCAAGTCAAGAAGCAACAATTAGAACTGGACATGGAACAATAGACTGGTTCCAAATTGGGAAAGGAGTACAACAAGGCTGTATATTGTCACCTGTTTAACTTATATGCAGAGTACACCATGAAAAATGCTGGGCTGGATGAAGCACAAGCTGGAAACAAGACGGCCAGGAGAAATACCAATAACCTCAGATATGCAGATGACACCATCCTTATGGCAGAAAGCAACCAACAACAAAAGAGCCTCTTGATGAAAGTGAAAGAGGAGAGTGAAAAGGCTGGCTTAAAATTCAACATTCAGAAAGCTAAGATCATGGCATCTGGCCCCATCACTTCATGGCAAATAGATGGGGAAACAGTGGAAACAATGACTGTCTTTATTTTGGGGGCTCCAAAATCACTGCAGATGGTGACTGCAGCCATGAAATTAAAAGACGCTTGCTCCTTGGAAGAAAAGTTATGACCAACTTAGACAGCATATTAAAAAGCAGAGACATTACTTTGCCAACAAAGGTCCATATAGTCAAAGCTGTGTTTTTTCCAGTAGTCATGTATGGATGTGAGAGCTGGGACTATAAAAAAAGTTGTGCGCCAAAGAATTGATGCTTTTGAACTGTGGTGTTGGGGAAGACTCTTGAGAGTCCCTTGGACTGCCAGGAGATCCAACCAGTCCATCCTAAAGGAAGTCAGTCCTGATTATTCATTGGAAGGACTGATGCTGAAGCTGAAACTCCAATCCTTTGGCCACCTGATGTGAAGAACTGACTGATTTGAAAAGACCCTGATGCTGGAAAGATTGTAGGAGGGAGGAGAAGGGGATGACAGAGAATGAGATGGTTGGATGGCATCACTGGCTCAGTGGACATGAGTTTAAGTAAACTCCGGGAGTTGGTGATGGACAGTGAGTCCTGGCGTGCTGTATTCCATTGGGTTGCAAAGAGTTGGACACTCCTGAGCAAACGAACTGAACTGAACAGTAAGTATTATCAGTATCATCTCCATTTTGTAGATAGAGTAACAGAGGTTTGGAGTGGAAATTAACTCCTCCCACAAAAAAATCACAAAGCTATTAAGTAATGACTCTAAAATCCGACCCAGACACCCATGACTCCTAGAGTCTGAGCCCTTAATTACTCTTAACTATTCTGCTTCCCAGTTCTTCCACAATTCTCTCTCTAATTACTTCCCATCCAAAGATCTTTACTTTCTTTGCATATAAGGGGCTTAGTTCATATCTGTGCTTAGTGGCCCAGTTGAATCCGACTCTTTGCAAATTAACATGAAAACAAACGAGCTTTCCAACTACACTAGTTGGAAACTATAACTATAAACAATCTATAACTTTCCAAATACTGACCCAGAGGTAGCTCTCTAAATATTTGCTAAGTTAGTTGCCTTCTTTTCTGTGCTAAACAATCAACTCCTTGAAAGAAATGAAGTTCAGTAAAACCTGATATCTGTATGATATTTTATTTACTTTCTTGCATACATCAGGAGTTTCATAAGTACTTGTTTGAAATGGCCTACCTGTTTACTTATCTGTCTCTCCAACCCTCCACCCAACTGTGAAATACTAAAAGGCAGAAAGACAGAGGGCTGGATGCTAAGATCACAATAACTTCCATGCCTCATGCCCCACCCAACACACACACAGCCCTACAGAGTGTGCCTTCATTAAATGCTATCCTGAAGAAATTAATGAATCGCATACAGAGATGAACAGGTTTATAATAACTGTCCTCATTCAAACAAGAGAAACATTCACTCAAACAAGAGAAATGAGATCCCATGTATTGGGCCCACTGGCCTAGTCCTAAATGAAGGCAACCAGAATTATATTTTGGTGGAGAAAAAAGAAACAGTGGGTTGCATGATAGACCTGTAAAGGGAAGAAGACGTTAGCTGAAAATTTTTTCAGCTGCATGAAGAAAAGATACTATTTATAAGCATCTTATAAATGCTTTTTGACAGCCTCCCAACTTAGATGTTGAGGTCAGTGCAGAAACGCATGAGGAGAAGAGGAGGAAGGAAATTTGTTTCCTGATGCTATCCCATGTCAGTCACTCTACTGAGAAAGAGCTCAGGCTTCCACTCCCACAAGTAATGCTTCCACATAAAATCTAGAACGGCTGGAATAGGAAGCAGAAACAAAAACTAGCTAGCTCATAGCAAATGATTTTAAGAAGCAACTGTGGAGATCCAGCAACTAATTCTACCCTAGCAATACTCTAGATGGGAAATCCCACTAGTATGAATACTGATTGTCAGTTCAGTTTAGTTGTTGTCCAGCTCTTTGCGACCCCATAGACTGCAGCAAGCCAGGACTCCCTGTCCATCACCAACTCCTGGAGTTCACCCAAACTCATGTGCATCAAGTGTCTGATGTCATCCAGCCATCTCATCCTCTGTTGTCCCCTTCTCCTCCTGCCCTCAATCTTTCCCAGCATCAGGGTCTTTTCAAATGAGTCAGCTCTTAGCATCAGATGGCCAAAGTATTGGAGTTTCATCCTCAACATCAGTCCTTCCAATGAACACCCAGGACTGATCTCCTTTAGGATGGACTGGTTTGATCTCCTTGTAGTTTAAGGGACTCTCAAGAGTCTTCTCCAACACCACGGTTCAAAAGCATCAATTCTTCAGCTTCCCTGATAGCTCAGTTGGTAAAGAATCCACCTGCAATGCAGGAGACCCCGGTTCAATTCCTGCGTCGGAAAGATTCCCTGGAGAAGGGATAGGCTATCCACTCCAGTATTCTTAGGCTTCCCTTGTGGCTCAGCTGGTAAAGAATCTGCCTGACATGCGGGAGACCTGGGTTCGATCCCTGGGTTGGGAAGATCCCCTGTTACCCACTCCTGTATTCTAGCCTGGAGAATTCCATGGACTGATTGTCAGTGGATGAATTCAAAATGCAGCCGTCTCCTTTCACACACACACACACACACACAATCTTTGTAAAAAAAAATAAATGAAGTCTCCCTTCTTTCATTTACCACCCAACCTTTGGTTTCTTCTAGGCTTTCTATATCTGCTACAACATTTCTTTATTTTCAAAAGAAATCATTGCAACAAGCTTTATACTCTTTCTTTTCCAGGAACAAGTGGGTAAAGTGGATTGTAGCAGCAATAAAAGTGGAAAGTGATAGTGGAGAAAAATTAATATCTTCATGCTTTTCATCCTCAAAATTCTTTAAATAAAATTTAATTTTGCTAGCTATTGCCCTTTAATGTGCTAAATTAGAGAGAGGTAATGCACTCTGCTTTTCCAATTTCTTTATTGTATTAACGAATCTCTTTTCCTGCAGTCTACAGAAATATTTTTTGGGAGGGGGGAGTGTGCAGATTTTAGCAAGTATATTGTTGTATTGAGAAAACTAATGAGTCATGAGTCATGAGCATATTTTTCCTTATCAGGTTCATAAAAATTTCCCCTGTTACTTCTGGTAATTATCAAAAACACTCACACCAAACACACATATTCTCCACTTCTCAGAAGTTTGCCTCCCACTCCAGCAGTCATACTGTGATGGTTCAACGTCACATGGTCATGGATGGCTTCTAGTTTTGATACTGACATGAGAATGGTGCCTCCCAATTTTCATTGCTGTCACTTTACGTTTCAATCCCAAGTGTGTGTGTATTTAACTAATATATGTGCTCCACAGAGGGGAAGATTCTGTTCAAATTAAAGTTCCCTCCTCACTCTCAACTATCTCCCACCACCAGCCACAAGACAAACATTTTGAATGAAATAATACTAACCATCATTTTGTGTCATGATTCAACTACATTATTTAAATGACAGAAAATAAGTCTTACCATAAGAGTACAATTGACAAAGCAATTCTAAATTCCTGAATAAGGAAGAGTTCTTCAAAAGAACAAACTGAATTCTCAAAGAAAATCAAAATTTGGTGGCTTTCAAAGTGAGAACTATTCTCTGGGTTCAAAGCATTTATTGGGTCCTCCTGGGTGCTGACTAGAGGCTGTACCCTTCCTTCACCACCCCAGCCTGAGTCACTTCTGTTTTGTCTCACTTATGTAGTAAGTTTCTGCTACAAGATAACTTTTGAATAAGTTACCAATTTTTATCTTAAATAACTAGTTGAGTAGATGAAAACATACTTTCAATATCATTGATACCATAGTTTGCTAATCAAAATGCTATTTTTTCCAGTAGTCATGTAAGGATGTGAGAGTTGAACCATAAAGAAAGCTGAATGCTGAAGAATGGATGATTTCAAACTGTTCTGCTGGAGAAGACTCTTGAAAGTCTCTTGGACAGTAAGGAGATCAAACCAGTCATCCTAAAGGAAATCAACCCTGAATACTCACTGGAAGGACTGATGCTGAAGCTGAAGCTCCAATACTGATGCGAAGAGCCAGAAAAGACCCTGATGCTGGGAAAGATTGAGGGCAAAAGAAGAAGCGGGTGGCAGAAGATTAGATAGTTAGATAGCATCACCAACTCATTGGACGTGGACTTAAGTAAACTCTGGAAGACAGCGAAGGACAGGGAAGCCTGGCATGCTGCAGTCCACAGGGTTGCACACACTGAGACACGACTGAGCAACTCAACAACAACACACCAATCAAAACAGTCCAGGCTAGCCAACTAAGACGAGTAAACACAGCGGCAGAGAAAACTAAAGGAAAACCACTGTGAGGCAACTATTGTTTTTGCTCCCGGCTTTTTTCAATAACAGCAGTGGTTTCAATACTATGTGTGCACATTCTTTGACACTCTTCTCTTAAAAAAAAAAAGACTCCTAGTTCTCCTCCCCTTAGAATGGCCTTTTCTAAAACGGAGTGTTTGCGATTTCCAAGGCTAGATCATAAAAAGATATAGCTGCCACTTGACTGTCTCTATCCCAAAAGTTCACCCTGGGAGAAGTCAGCTGTCATGTTAAGAGCACAGGAACCAACCGACCAAGCATGTGAATGAACCACCTTGGAGCCAACCTTCCAGCTCCCGTCGGGCCTTCAGGTGATTGCAGACCCTGTTAACATGTCTCTATGACCTCAGGCCAGACCCTCAACCAGAACCCCTCAAGTTGCTCCTGGATTCCTGGCCCACAGAAACCATAGAAGAGAGTAAAGACTGTTGGTTTAGCCACTAAGTTTTGGGCTACTTTGTTATACAGGAATAAATAACTAGTATAAGAATCTTTTTTTTTTTTTTTAACCGCTTCACAGCATTTAGACTCTAACCAAACTACATCACCCTTTTCCCAGCTCTTCCATTCTCTAAAGTCCCCACTTTTTCCCCTTCCCCCACCCACAAAGGACTCATCTCCCCAGGAATCTTTCCCTCCTCTTAGCCCCTGAGACTTTTTTCCTGTGCCTCCCTCCACATTTGACCCTCAGTATTAGCTATTTGTGTGCCTGTCTCATTTCCCTGACCAAGCTGAAAGAACAGGAAGGCTATACTTCTAAGAAAAGTCTCTCAATCAACTTAGACTCAACAGAGTAACTTGCACAGAGCAGCCACTTGGTCCCTTTACTAAAGAAAAAAATACCAGTTGGTACAACATGGTAAAAAAGGGCAACCACCAAATGAATTAGGTCATCTGAAGGTACTTCTCACTTCTCAGAAGAAATCCCCAGGGCCAAAAGCGAGTGTCCGTGTGACACGCAAACTTACAGCCCTTAGTTCTCTTTTTCTTGCTGCCTAAAACCCCAGCCTGCCATTCAGTGAAACATCCTTCAGCATTATTATATACTGTATCGATACATACAAGGTGAAGAAGAAAGGAGATTAATATACTATTAATTTAAATTAGAGGTACCCAAGTCACTGGCCATGGTGGACATTTGTTGGCTGCCTCTCAAACATCCATGCTCCCATTCACTCTTCTAAAAAATCAGATGTTTGTCCTGCCATTCTTGTGTGATCACTTTGCTCATTAACTAGAGGAATTTGTCCCTTGCCCAACTCCAAAGTTCAACTCTGGCAGAGAAAGAAAAATGCCCAGCTCCAAAGTTCAACTCTGGCAGACAGAGAAAAACAAAAAGAAACCAAACCCTAAATGACCTACAGAGTGGCTGAATCAAGCTATTAATTAATTCTACATCTTCCTATACCTCTAACCTTTTCATTTACCTACACTTTTACTGTTTAAGCTACTTTGCACAGGGTTTTCTATTACTCACAATCAAAGCCATCCTAACTGCTAGAGTGGAAAAATCTAATAAAACACGTCATAGGTGAATTATGACAAAATCTTATCTGCCAGAATAAATGATCAGATAATTGTCAGGGACATTCCAAAAACATTTAATACTCCTTTTTTTAACCTTCTTGGAGACTGAAATGTACATAGCATACATATAATAAAGAAGGCCTAGAAAATTTTCTGAAATGAAAAAAAAAAAAACTTGTTAAACCAGTTACCTAAGTTGATTTAACTTTTCTATTGTTTATTACATAAAACCAAGCAACACCCTATCTTCTGAAATACATACTTTGGGCCACAGTTTTTATCTTGATAACAACTGAGTCAATCTCAAGGATATCTATGTATGAAGCCTGTGAATTTCTTAATTGCACGCTAATGTATCTTGCAACCCAGAGCCCTACTGGGGTACTTCCCATGTTTCCAGTTACTGACTGTACAAATTAGCATGATATCAACTTGAACAAAACAAATTAAGCAAAGTGAATTAAACCACTGGCCTGAAATGCATATTACATGGAAATGCTGAGGTCTTCTGATTCACCAGAAAGTTCTAGATTTCATCTGTAGTTCTCTCCTCAACTGCAAAGATTTGCTTGTATCTGCAGTATCAAGGGTATATGGTGAAGGAGCGAGGGATCCTAAGCCAGAATACCTATGTTCAAACCCTGACTTCATCACTTACAAAAATGTAGCCTTGGCAAGTTTGTTTCTCCAGGGCTCAGATCCCCACTACAAAATGTGAATTCTAACAGACATTACTCAAAAATCTAGTAAAGACATAAAAATTAAATAATAATAATCTAAAGCAGCACTGCCTGGCATAAAACAAGTGTGCAATAATGTTCACTGCTGAAGTTATAGTAATTAATACTGAAAAGGAAAGTAATTAATATGCAAAAAGGTTTATCTTCCTAAAGATACATCAGAACTTCAAGGAAAAAGTAACATGAATTAGAGTAATAATAACTCTCAATATGAAGTAAAAGGATCTCACTTAAAGTTGAATGTTAATCCTTAATTATTCACTTTGAGAAGAAAAAAGAAGGGAGTACATTAAAAATAAATAGCACCTCAACAACTCATAAACCAGATAGCAACAGCACATCTTCAACACATCCTAGAACAAAATTCCCAGAACAGCAACAGACCCACATGAAATTAAGTTCAAAGTATGTTCCATAATGAAACTACCACCTTTCTAATAACCAGCATTTCAGCTGATCAGCACCACTAAATGAGCATGTAAATTCAAGCCTGTATTTTCAGACTTGCAACTGACTTGTACCAGAAATAAGTGAACTAACTATAGATAATTCCTTTATTGGACTTCAATCTAAAGCTAAGCTTTATTTAGGGCTTCAGCGTGTAGAATCTATTTCCTAAATCAGATGTGCTGCCAACTATAAAACTGACGACACCAACCTCACAAAGATGAATCAGGGAGAAAAATAGCAATTTGACTTGCAGTCAACTCTTAGGTGGTACCCTGCTGAACAATATAATAGATATATGTGTCCTCCAAAGATAGGGACGGTGGTTTAGAATCTTGAGAATCCCGTTTCTATTGAATAATTAAGTCAGCAGAATGTGGTTCAAGTTTCACCCCAGGACTATGTTACTTGCAAACCTCATGTTACCCCAAGAATGACCCGAGGCCACCTTGCACAGGGCCCAGCCAGGCATGCTGCAGCACTCACACAGACCACACTGCACCCCAGAGCTGAGTGGACACAAGCCAGGTGTCTTACAGGACCACCCTGAAAGGATAGACACATTTGCTCAGTCCAGCTAATGGCCTAGAGTTTCTTGAACTTGCCCAACAAGGTTATTTTGCATTCCCTTTAAAGAGCAACAGAGGAGATTTCCATCAAGCAAATACTTGAGCAGAAGTAGAGGTGACAACTGCCCTGGAATCAAAATTGGTCTGCAGATGAGTCCTGAGGGCCACAGCATCGGAAGAGTTAACTTCTGATTTCCCATAGTGTTACTCGGTGCGGGGCTCATTCACTTCCTCAATTTCTCCATGAGATAGCTTGTGAAATCCTGGACTGGAAATGACTGGCCATAAAAGCTCACCCCTACTGAGCACCTTCTATAAGCCAGATACTATCCAACTAGCCTTTTCTCATTTAATTCTCACAGCAACCCTCTAAGAAAGGCTATTATTATCTCCACTTTACAGCCACCAAAACTGAGACCCAAAGCAGTCTGGCTGGTGGTCACACCCCTTAAGTGGGCATCCAGGACTGGATCATAGCAGGTAGTTATGGGTTGAATTGTGTCTCCCCAAAAGCTATATTCCTAAGCTTCCATATTCATGAATGTGACCTGACTTGGAAACAGGGTCTTTGCATATATAATCAAAGTTAAGATGTGATCCTTAGGGTGAACTCTAATCCAATATGACTGGCATCCTTTCAAGAAGAAGAAAACGTCATGCCAAGACACACACACACACACAAAGAAGACAGCCATGGGGAGATGGAGGTAGAGACTGGAGTCACACTGCACAAGCCAAGAAATGCCTGAAGCTACTCAAAGCTGGAAAAGCCAAGGAAGGAGCCTCCCCTAAGACTGGGTCCCAGGGAGCAAGACCCCTGACTTCTTGATTCGGCACTCTTAGCATCCAGAACTGTGAGAGAACAAATGTCTGCTGTTTTAAGTCACCCAGTTGCAATTTGTTAGGGCCCGGCCCAGGAATTGAACCCTGAAGTCTGGACTCTCACTGACCACTCTTTCCCCACCCACATTTCCACTTAACCTGACCTGTCTGTTAAAGAAGAGACACGAAAACTGCCATTCCACGATACTTTCCCAGATTTGAGGCTGTTACAGATAGCAAGTGCAACATCTTTTGAACTGTCTTGAATAGTATGTTTACTCAAAATTGAAATAGGAGTATCCTACCCCACTCCCCAACTTCCAGCCCATCCAGCAGCCTGCAGTTCTGCTGTCTTGTAATGGGTTAACAATTTAAAAACAGGTTATCTTTTCAAAGCAAAGTATCTGGTGACCTGGCCCAGATCATTGCAATGAGGTACGATTGGAATCTCTCCCATGGGAGAGTCCATAACCTGGAAGTGGATCTGCCCAGACCCCAGGGGTGAGCAAGGCTGAGAGCAAGGACAGAGGCAGCTGAGGTAGCTGGGAGTGCACGGCCCCAGTGGAACTCGGTACCTGCTGAATATCAAGGCCAAGGATGCCTTAGAGTCAGCTCAAGTAGCCGCATCAGCTGCTGCAGGTCAGACTGGGAACAAGAAACATAAAGCAAAGCCAGGTATGGAGAGGGCCAGTTAAAGATACACAGGATTCCCAGGTACAGGCAGGTGGTCAGAATCAGGGAAGTTTTCACCCGACAGGGTGAAGTCAGTCACCAACACGGTGCAGACTTCAGCTTCCGCAGTTGGAAGGCCAGAGAGGCAGGAAGGTGAGACTGGTATGGGTCCAGGGCCCAGCTCTCATTAGGTTCTCCCAGCAAGGATTCGGGCACTTGGAACAAAGCAGAAGCCAGGTACAAAACACCAGTCAGCCAGGAGAGAGAGACGAGCAGCCAGGGTGACCTGATCAGGACGTGTTGGTACCTGGTCCTAGAGACCCCTTCAGCAGTCCACCCACCAGCTTCAAAGGCTGGGCCTGCAAGGGAGGGAACGGTGGGGAACACAGAGCAGAAAGCAGGCAGGCTCTGATCGGAAGTGAACTTGTCACCTCCTAGAAATGCAGAAAGTGTTTTTGGGGAGAATGAGGCTAAGGTTCAAGCTCTACTCTAAAACTTTCCATGAAGAAATAATCCAGGCTTCCCTGGTGGTCCACCGATTAAGAATTTGCCTTGCAATGCAGGGGACATAGGTTTGATCCCTGGTCCCGAAAGACTCCCACATGCCATGAAACAGCTAGGCCCCTATGCCACAACTGCTGAAGGCTGCATGCCCTAGAGCTCATGTTCCGCAACAAGATAAGCCACCGCAATGAGAAGCCTGAGCAACACAGCGAAGAGTAGCCCCTGCTTGCTGCAACTAGAGAAAGACTGTGCACAGCAACGAAGACCCAGCACAAACACAAATTCGGTTCAGTTCAGTTCAGTCGCTGAGTCGTGTCCCACTCTCTGCAATCCCATGGACTGGAGCACGCCAGGCCTCCCTGTCCATCACCAACTTCCGGAGTTTACTCAAACTTCTGTCCATTGAGTCGGTGATGCCATCCAACCATCTCATCTTCTGTCGTCCCTTTCTCCTCCTGCCTTCAATCTTTCTCAGCATCAGGGTCTTTTCCAATGAGTCAGTTCTTTGCATCAGGTGGCCAAAGTATTGGAGTTTCAGCTTCAGCATCAGTCCTTCCAATGAATATTCAGGACTGATTTCCTTTAGGATGGACTGGTTAGATCTCCTTCCAGCCCAAGGGACTCTCAAGAGTCTTCTCCAACACCACAGTTCAAAAGCATCAATTCTTCGGTGCTCAGCTTTCTTTATAGCCCAATTTTCACATCTATACATGACTACTGGAAAAACTATAGCTTTGACTAGACAGAGCTTTGTTGGCAAAGTAATGTCTCTGCTTTTTAATATGCTGTCTAGATTGGTCATAACTTTCTTCCAAGGAGCAAGTGTCTTTTAATTTCATGGCTGCAGTCACCATTTGCAGTGATTTTGGAGCCCTCCAAAATAAAGTCTGTCTCTGTTTCCACTGTTTCCCCATCTATTTGCCATAAAGTGATGGGACCAGATGCCATGATGTTAGTTTTATGAATGTTGAGTTTTAAACTAACCTTTTCACTCTCCTTTTTCACTTTCATCCAGAGCTGTGAATAGAAGAGAAGCAAAGACAAATGAGAAAAGGAAAGATATACCCAATTGAATGCAAGGAGAGATAAGAATGCCTTCTTCAGTGATCAATGCAAAGAAATAGAGGAAAACAATAGAATGGGAAAGACTAGAGATCTCTTCAAGAAAATTAGAGATACCAAGGGAACATTTCATGCAAAGATGGGCAAAATAAAGGACAGAAATGGTATGGACTTAACAGAAACAGAAGATATTAAGAAGAGGTGGCAAGAATACACAGAAGAACTATACAAAAAAGATCTTCACGACCCAGATAATCAGAATGGTGTGATCACTCACCTAGAGCCAGACATCCTGGAATGTGAAGTCAAGTGGGCCTTAGAAAGCATCACTAGGAACAAAGCTAGTAGAGGTTATGGAATTCCAGTTGAGCTATTTCAAATCCTAAAAGATGATGCTGTAAAAGTGCTGCACTCAACATGCCAGCAAATTTGGAAAACTCAGCAGTGGTTACAGGACTGGAAAAGGTCAGTTTTCATTCCAATCTCAAAGAAAGGCAATGTCAAAGAATGCTCAAACTACCACATAAGTGCACTTATCTCACAAGCTAGTAAAGTAATGCTCAATATTCTCCAAGCCAGGCTTCAACAGTACATGAACTGTGAATTTCCCAATGTTCAAGCTGGATTTAGAAAAGGCAGAGGAACCAGAGATCAAATTGCCAACATCTGCTAGATCATAGAAAAGGCAAGAGAGTTCCCAAAAAACATCTACTTCTGCTTTATTGATTATGACAAAGCTTGTGACTGTGTGGACCACAACAAACTCTGGAAAATTCGTAAAGAGATGGGAATACCAGATCACCTTACCTGCCTCCTAAGAAATCTGTATGCAGGTCAAGAAGCAACAGTTAGAACTGAACATGAAACAACAGAATGGTTCCAAATCGGGAAAGAAGTTATGTCGAGGCTGTATATTGTCACCCTGCTTATTTAACTTATATGCAGAGTACATCATGAGACAGCTGGACTGGATAAAGCACAAGCTGGAATCAAGATAGTCAGGAGAAATATCAATAACCTCAAATATGCAGATGACACCACCCTTATGGCAGAAAGCAAAGAAGAACTAAAGAGCCTCTTGATAAAAGACAAAAATTAAAATAAATTAACTTTTTAAAAAATAATTCAAACTGATAACTGTTAAAATACTTGTGATTGAAATTTTAAATAGAAAACTACATAAATTGAGAAGACAGTAGTCTTTGTTCCTTTTTTTCAGTGCTTGGCAAACAGCAAAAGTAATTAAAAGGACATGAGGCAGGGATGGAGATTTCTGTGATGATGCTATCTGGAAATTTCACCCAATTGAAAGTTTTTCGTGGTTGGATGGGTTTGTTTTGTTTGATCTTTTTTCCACTAAAAACATGTTTTTTCCTTTGTTGTTCTGTAAAGAGTTGTGGTGAAAATTACGTGTGATAGTTCTTTGGAAACAATAAAATTTTAGGATAACTGAAGACTGCAATACTGCCATTTATAAGGCAGGATCAGCAATATCATTATTTAAATAAATACATACAATTTTCCAGGTGCAGAAACTATAGCTGAACATAAAGTTTGATCTTTGTCTATCACCCAGAGATGACCAATACTAAGGTTTTCCTAATTTCAGCACTTTTTTATTTGTTCATTATTTACAGAATTCAGATCATACTGTTTCATATCATTTTATTTTCACTTATATGAGCATTTACTTGCACAAAAAAATTTATGATTATTTCTAATTACTGTAATCGTCCTTTGTATGGAGACATAATTCAAGCATTTACCTGTTATTGGACAATTAGAAAGCTTTCATTTTTACACATATGACAAGGCAGATTGAACATCTCCAAACATAAATCTTTGCCTAGTGTGATAATAATTTTAAAAAGACAATATGGTTTAAGCTTTTATTAAGTTCTAGGTATTAGGCTCAGTGCTTTCAATGCATTAGCCCAACGAATCTGGATACCAGCTCTGAGTTATGTGCTCTGCTATGTCAGTTGCATCAATCTGTGGTGAGGGGAGGCAGACATTTTAGTTTGGAAAAGCTAAAGAATTTGGAGCAAACAGTGGCTGGGATTCAAACAGCCTGGATCTCTGTCTAGACCCATACCCTCAGCCCCTTGCAGGCACACAAAAGCAAAGGCCACTGAGTTATAGCAGGAGACAAGTCACAGGCTCTCCGCACAAATAGCTGAGAAGCTCCCTAGAAAGACTGGAGCAATTCTCACCCTGCAGGGCAGCATGAGATAGCTGGCCTGCCACCCCCTCACCAGCACTAACGGCTCCTTGGAGGCCCCAGGCAAGTTGGGGAAAACACATTTTATATGCAGACATCTAAGAGAGTAACAGAAGCTAGCACAGGGCCTCTCATCCTCTTTCTACTGCGTCCTTTCCATCCTCTTTCTATTAATAAATAAATAAATGTTTGCTTGTGCACCTAATTTTGTGTAAGTTTCCAACATGATCCCCAAACTTGCGTAAATTCCAGGCCTCACAAAATTTGAATCCACAACTGTCTAGGAAGAACATTAAGAGTTGTAGTAGAGATGATGCTATATGTTCAATCACATCAATTGCATTTTCCACAGGCATATGGCAAAAATGTATTTCCCAGCCTCCTCTGCATTTGGCCACATCTGTGCTGAGTCTTGCTTGGCTAAAGGAAGCCAGAAGATGGGGAGTATGTTGGGTAGATATTGATGCCTAGGCTGACCTCATTGGACTTTACGGTGATCAAAAATTACATTCTTATTGTGGTGCTATTGATAGTTGGGGGTCATTGTAACGGCATTCAGGGTTAACCAAGGGAACAAAGCAAAAGGCTGCAAAGACTTTGCCACACCTTTGATGGCTCTCCTTGCATGCCTATGTCACAATTATCTTGCTAACTTGGCATCTTTCCCTCTTATTTCTAAGCAAGCAAGTAAAGCAGATTTGCCCCAAGAACGCACGCTTGTATCTGACAGCCTTAGATTTCACTGCTAGGAACTCCTCTGCCACGTGGTATGCAAAAGCAAAGCCCAGAGCCATAAGCCACGTCTTCCTTTTAAAAACACACTCTGTGCAGCAGAGGCTCAACTCTTAACGAGGAGACAGAGTGAGGGGCAGTTACACATTTTCCACCAAACACTTTGGAATCCTGAGTTTTCTGCAAAGGAGCACAGATGTTCATATCTGTGACAACAGCCAGAAGCTTCTTGCCAACACATCAGCCCATTTCAAGAGAAAAACAGGCACAAATACCAAATATATGCCAAGTTCTCTCTAAACAGCAATTTCCCCCTATTTCCTTATTTTAGCCAACTTGACTCTTTCTACCTTGCCCACCACATAGTTTCTGATTTCTTGGTGCATGTTTATTTTGTGAATATCAGCCAAGAGGGTTCAAGATGGCTTGCATCCTTCAGAAATCTACCCTCTTCTATATCCAGCAACTTCCGCAAGCACCTTATCAAGATACATGCTGCAGTCCCTCTGGGTCACAGTGTTGTTTCCCCAGAAGTCAAAAATCTTTCCCTAGGAGAACAGTCCTCCAGATTTCAAAGCTGAGCAAAACAGGCTGGAAACTCTCTACTATAATCACAACATCTAAACTTCAGGTCGTCCTGAAATTATCATCTCAATTTAACCCCAGCTTCTTCGGGGTTGACTATGCAGCACATGGATGAAGCTGCAAAGGGAAAGGATGGAAAATGAAAGGTTTTATCAAAATAAGAAGGTGCAATGGATTTTTTCTGAATGCTCTTTCTGCTGGCAAAGAGAAAAGAGCTATGCCTCATAACAGCAGAAGAAGAGGACGTGCGAGAAGGGTTAACCACTTTCATTGGTCAAAATTAGCCCTTGCTCTTGAGGCTTACAAATGCACTGGGATTTAAACTCAAGGAGCTAAAGCCACAAAGGATGGCCAGTGGTGTTTCTGCCCTGTGTAGGGCCAGGGAGCCAACCTATGCTCCCAAAACACAGACAAGAGGTACCTCTGTCCCCATACACAAGTCGACCTTTAAAGATTACAGCTCATAAATCCAATTGCTTTGTGCAACTGAGATATTTGTGGCCTAGTCTGACTGGTTAGCTCTGATGGTTAGACCATCTGGCTAATAACATTACAGTCAGTCCCAGCATAAGAAAATTAGCTTTCTTTTGTTTCAACACCACAGATTCATCTCTTTCCCAACTTGAAACAATTTTACAAAGCCAGCAAATAAAATTTATTGATTACCAATTATATACATAGCATCCAGAGAAATAAATTCAATAAAAAGAGGAATTTGCATTATTTATCAGTCTTTTTCAGCCCTGAAAGTCTTCTTTCTGTGAGTTTAGACAAAGAATTTACATCTCTCTGGCCAAGAGGCTGAATGTTATTGGCTTAATTCATCAGACTTCCCCCCATCCAAATCTGTGCTTCCTTTTGGCCTAAGGGACGTGGTACAAGTCCCAACACATCAACAGCATTAGAAGAGAGAAGCTCATGTGGTTTTCCTGCCTCTTTCAGACGATTCAGCTGTTGGCAGGAATATACACTTTCAGGGAATTTTGTTTAGTCATGAAGCAATTGGCTTTCATAATTTTAAATGTTTTGGTGGATTTTTAACTGCTTAAACAGGTGTACAAATAGTCAGATGAAGCAGGCAACACCTGCCTTGCTATTTAGGAAGAGGGTTTTAGAATTAGTTAACTGATTGTAAGAACTCCAAAATGTGTTTCAGTAATGATGCACTAGAAGATTTCTTTGGAAATAAACAAAATCAGACAAGCATGATGCCACACTCAGTTAAATCACAGGGTCCACAGCACCTCAGCAGGGCATTTCACAGCTCCCTTCCAGGTGTGGTGGGCATCACTTAGATACTTTCCTATTTATAGTTCCTAATAAAAGCTACCATTTACTGGGCACTCCTTGTGCCAGGCCTCTTAAGCACTACCTAGCATCCTCCAGAAGTCTGTATTCTCGTCTAAATCTTATAGCTGAAGAAACTGAGATTCGAAAATACAGCATAATTTGCTTAAATTTCCGTATCTAGTAAATGGAGAAGGTGGGGTTCAGGTCTGGCTCTTTCAAGCTCCAAGTACCATTTTGACCTTTACCAATGTCTTCCATATTACAGCTTATTTCCTAAAACTATGGAAGGGAAACATGTCCACCATTTCCCTTCTAGTCATTTTCTATGTAGTCAGGCATTCCTCTCACAGCCCACGGCAAATTCCTATAGACACGATTAATCCTGTATCTCCATACTTAACCTCTTACCGCTTTGCTTTCATTTCTGAGACTAAATAAAACTTGCAGCTTTCCATTTTATACAACTTCTCAAACATCTATCCCAGTTATTAATCTTTTTAAGTTTTTTTGGTTTGTTTGTTTTTAACCTCTTTTGCCTAGAATTAAATGTCTGATTTTGCTCTGATCCATAAAGACACATAGGATGAAATAAATAATTCCTTCTCAGGGAAATACCCTCTTGGGGAGACCCAGATTCTCAGGAGGAATGGAGAAATGAGCTTGACAGACAGTGTCAGATTTATTTCCTTTTCTCTTCTTTTAAGCTGTAAGTGCCCTCTGTCAGAGAGATGGCATTTCTAACCACTAAACTATCCCTATATAAAACTGAGGATACCCTTCTCCTAAATTAAATGATCTGCTTGAGATAAAGTGTTCTCTCCTGAAGGCCATGCTGGTAGACCTCATGAGTGAGGGCTGGTTAGAAGCAGAGTCCCCTGCGGAATGCAGAGCAAGGGCTAGCATGATATTCCCCCACTTCCCAGGATAAGAAAGCAAACTGTAAAAGATCCATGAGCATACCAGCATTAGATCATCATTTCCTCCACAGCAGAATGATCTTCCTCAGTTACAAATCCCTTTTCCAGTGGCAAAGCCATTGGCTTTGTTGACCTTTGTCTTCCATCTGAGCAGCTCAGAACCATTAGCCCAGCAGACTCATCGATCTTTGTACTGTACCAACATCAGCCATTTTTTGTATACTTGAAACATATAATTCACAGAAGATTTGTATCCTTCCATGAGTCCTTTTCAGTATCCATGAGCAGAGATTTATAAGGCCACAGTGTGCTATATAGTTCAGAAAATCACCAGATGGACACACTACCAGTACCCACAGGTAGTTCTTCCAAACTGAAGCCATGAAGGGCTCGCCATCTGATACGATTCTGTGTCCATCTCTATTATAACTGCACAAACTATATCTTCCTCAGGAATCCATTGATATTAGCAATTTGCGTAGAACCTTAGAGAATCTGGCACTGTAGCACATGGCCCAAAGCCCAGGAATCAAAAAACAGATGTGATATGAAACTCTAGCCAATGAAACAATTTAGCAATGCCGAGAAACCTATAGAGATGATTTTCCAATGTGACTTCTTTCATAAATAATCTGTCTTCTAATGACTATCTAAGGTCAATGGTTTCAGAACTGGACTTCTTAGCAAGGAGGACAAACAGACTTACTTCAAGTTCTGGAACAGTTTACTTTTAACATCCCAAAGAGCAACACATAGCCCAAATAATAGCAATAGCAGTTATATACATTGGATGTACACCCACTGAATAAATTAACAAATGATACAAACTCTGCCAGCAACTAGTTTTGACTTTGGTCAAATCATCATGGACCTTAGATTTCTCATGTTTAAAATGAGTTACAAGGATTAAGTGAGGTGCCAAATGGGTGCTCCACAGAAAATTGGTTCTACAAAATGTGATAGGTGTTATCTAAGAAAGAGGGAAACTGTGGTTAATTGATTTTGAAAACTGTCATGTTACAGAAGAAAACAGACTTCTGACTGTAGGTTTCTGAGCATTTAACATGCTCATACATAAAAATAATATCCTCAACTAATTTTTATGAGAGCCACCCACTCCAACAAAGCTATAAAACCCTTAAGTCACAAGAGTCTCCAGGCAAGTCTCTGGATGCCCAGTGCCTCACAGTTCAGCACACTTTTAAGCTCCCAGCAAACATCTGCTCCACAGGCCTTCAAATCTCCTAATCAAAGGACCCTTCTTCAAGGTCATCTTTGATATTAATTATTCTCAGTGACCTAAGATCAGATAATGTGCAGTCCATCTTTCCCTTCAGTTCTGCCTCCTTCTGGCTCTATGACCTTGGGCAAGCTATTCACCCTCTCTAAATGTTGAGTTTCTTACCTATAAAATAAGAATATTAATAGTAGTTACTCAAAGGACTGTAGTGAGAACTAAGAGAGATAATGTATATAAATCACTTTGTATCACATATAGTAAATGCTCCATAAAGGTTATCTGTCCTTGTTGTTATTATTATTAATATTATTCACTAGTGTAACACATTGTTGGGATTCCTGTCTCAACGTCACCACTAAGCAGCCTTTGGTGAGTTGGTTTGTATATAGCCTCATCTGTGGCAAAAGGCAGGCTTTGGATTACATGAGCATTTCCCATACTCTAGCTCTTCAAAGCTCTTATTTCACCTTAGTCTCACCCTATGCAAGAAAGTCTGTGAAGTCATAGGTTTGATGTGCTTTTATACTTTTTCCAATATGCATTAAAATGAACAATTATTTAAATACCTTTTAAAAGCCAGCATTAATACCTAATTCATCTTCAACATCTTTCCACCAAGTAACTGGAAAGCAGTAACGTAGGATCTCTAAGATCATTTCAATAGAAGATACTGTATCATCTCTGCTGAAAAACTACAAACAGAATTTTGGAAAAGCTAACCTGACCCTCTCAAGTATCATGGTTCCAACCATCAAAGGGGTCCTTTTAAGAAACTAGATTCAAATCATTTAACAGCTGGAAATCCAAGATGGCAAGGGGCACAGAGTTGCCTGTGACTTTTCAAAGCAAAAATGGCATTTAAGATCCTCTCCCAAGTTCAGATATACGTTCTTTTTCTGTCAAGCATATTAACGTGTGTACTTATTTGGAACAAAATGGTTTGCCAAAATGGACAACTATTCTCTAGTTCAATTCACAATAGAAGAAAAGATATCTCTAGGATGTGCTTCATTAGCTGAGAGGTGGAGAGATGCTTTTAAGATATGTTTGGGCTAAGACATTCTCAAATTCCAAAACTGAAACTCGCAAAAAGCACATAACAGGCAGAACAATGCCCAGGCAGGAACGGAGCACCTTTCCCACCCACCCACCCCACCCTCAGGAAAAGCGCATGATGAACAGCTCTTAACATTCAGATGAAATAACCCCCAGTCACCTCACCCCAGGTTGGCAGCAACCATTGTTGAAAATGTGTCACAGCTCACTCCAATGTAATGTCACCCTCCTTCAAATGTCAGCAAAAGAAAAGCCACTAGGAGATGGAGAAAGACATAAACAGTACTGTAGACTGGTCCTTAAGAGAAAGACCAAGGATACTATTTTGTAAACATTTAATGGACTCCAATTCAGCCCTTTCATGAGCAGAAACAAGTCTAAGTGGTAGTCTATAATATCTTTGCTGTAATATCTTTACTTTTAACTGCAATCATTCTAAAGCTCTTTTAATAGCTGTCACCTATTCATTTCCAGGCTCTGGCAAATTATAGTTAGAGGAGACAGCTGCTGACAGCTTCCCTTTTTCTGTGAATGGCACGCTCTCTTTCTTGCAAGGCCATGGTCCTCCTCCATGGCACATCTACCAGGAACACAAAAGTCCTGCTTAAAAAAGACAATAAAGACAACAGTGCCCAGG
The DNA here is from genome assembly GCF_042477335.2 of Ovis canadensis. Lineage (NCBI taxonomy): Eukaryota > Metazoa > Chordata > Mammalia > Artiodactyla > Bovidae > Ovis > Ovis canadensis. The sequence goes on along the minus strand of NC_091248.1, from coordinate 74,803,830 downwards.
TCTGCCAATTCAGAGACCCTGGTTACTCCACCTCTATCTCACAAGACCAAGGCCTCTCCCTCTCCCATGCAAAAAGGAGGAGAAAAATCAGTTTTCCCCATATATACTCCAAAGGCATTTTAGCAACATAGAGGATGAATGTTTGGGAAGGGGATGGTCTGTGTGTGTGTATGTTTTGGAGGAGGATGGGGACAGTGATTCCACTTGAAAGGAATCAAACTTCCAAGCATTACTTTACTAATATCATAAACTTTACTAATATCATAAACTTCATCCTCTCAGGACACACATCCCAGGAAAAAGAGAACTGGGTCAAAGGCACACAGCAGTCCATAAAAAAATAAAATATTTTGAAGCTAAAATAGTACTTAATAAAAAAAAAAAGAGTGATCACTTTTGGCACCTGGAAAGTGGTACAGCCTGTCCCCAAATATTAAAATTGTATGAATACAAAAATAACTCTTCAGAGGAGCATTCAGAACTCAGGCTAATGAATCCAGTTATATTGCTCCTTAACTGCCTTGATTAAATGGAACATTCGACTTTGAACAGGGATGGGGCAGAACCAGTGAAGAGAGTATATGCTTAGAGTCCTGTCACATCTGTGTCACAGGGACGACAATCAGGAACCAGAACCTTACAGTGACATTTCTTTCTTTAACACTGGTTCTTAAGTCAACATGTAGCCTAAAAATCAAAACAATCCAGGGAGAAGGCACATAGGAGAGATCCCTAGGAAATATTTTTCAGTCTTTATGTTTTCAAAAATTCAAAGACTCAACAGATGAAAGTACAGCAATACACAAATTAATAGCTGCTCAGAAGATGAGCTTTTGACTTTTTAATTCATCTTCTGTCCTTAACACCAAAGCAGAAGTAAAACATACAACATACAGTGCTTACGTACCTCTATGGCCAAGTGTCACCTTTTTCCCGGGGCTTTCTTTATCCTCCTGCGAATGTGTTTAAATTTAAGATGCAGTCTTGGCAGTATGTGTAGCTCAGTGATGCAAATAGTGTGGGATGGCGCCACCCAGAACTCTGTGAGTAGGAGGGCAACCAGGAAATCAACTTTCCTTTTCTCAGTGTGACTCTATTCCATCCAGAGGAGGGTTTGGGCACACATATTGTCAGCTGTCTTTTTCAATTGGGGAAGGGAGGAGGCCTAGGGAGGGAATGTCAAGTCATATATTGAAAGGGCTTGTATTAGCAAAACACCTGAATTTAAACCATCAGTAATTTCCAACTTGTCTTCCCCCTACCTCACTTCTCTCGGTGATCCTACATCCATCCTGGGGGGTCTCAAGGCTACACGATGGAATCCCGTTATACTTCTATAACAGTCAGATATTTAAAAAGGAGGCATCAGCTCAATGGGCCATGGCAAATATGTTGGAGTGATTTATTTGAAACATCTCTTAAATCTTTTCCAGAAGTGCTAACAGGATGAGAGAAGGGCTAATCTTCAGTTTCACTACCCTCTTATCTTGCTATCTTGAAAAATGCCCCTTTGGGCACATTCTACCTGCCAGGCAATGGGCAGGGCACAGAGGATGCGAAGATAAATATGGAACCTTCATTATATTCAGGAGCCTCCAGGCCAGTAGGGAGACAGAAAAGTAAATAAGTGCAAATTGATAAATTTTATCATTCTTTTTTTTGCACAAGGCATGAATTAATTCTCTATGGTGGGCCAATCAGTCAGAGGTCAGAAGGCTTTCTGAAGGAGACGTTTAAGAGGGCAAAGGTTGTAAAGGACGAGGAATGGAGCAATAGCGAAGAAGAGGCATCAGAAGTCATCCAGGGATTCCCCAAGGGGGCTCCACATCACAGTTAACTAGGGCAGGAACTCTTTGTTTAAGTACAGATTTCCGAACCCACCTAGAATCCAAATTTCTTGTGTTGAGGACCCAGATTCCAAGTTTTTGTAACTGCTGAGATGATTGTAAAGCAGCTGACTGATTCACAGATCTTTGATTGGGATCCATCAGTTACATCTAGCTCCCTTCCTCCATATTACAGAGCTAAGAAAGCTGGGGCCATCAAGGAGGGCACAGATAACAGTGAGTTACAACCTCAGGACCAAGACTCTGGCCTCTTGAACCTGAATTCCATGCCTGGACCACCAGAGCCCACAGACCTCATGAGGCACAACATTTTCCTTGAAGCAGGACAATGACCAGTAGCAACAGTGGTTGGTGCTTGCCTGAGAGGACCAGCCACACTGAGTTACTGGTGTGTCCATCACTGCCTCTTCCCCCACTAGGGGGAGGCAAGTCACATTCTGTGTACCACCACTTCCCCGGCATCGAGTGTTTAAAGAAGGATTCAGTGGGGCTGCCCTGGTGGCTCAGTGGTAAAGAACCCACCTGCCAATGCTGGGGATGTGGGTTCAATCCCCAGTCCAAGAAAATCCCACATGTATCACAGACAACTAAGCCAGTGCACCACAACTCCTGAGGCTGTTCTCTAGAGCCCACAAGCCACAACCACTATACACCGACAGTGTACACGCACATCTACAGCCTGGCACCACAAGAAAAATCACCACAATGAGAAGCCCATGTACCGCAACTAGAGAAAACCCAAGTGCGGCAACAAAAACCCTGTGCAGCCACTGATAAATAAAATTAAATGTTTTTTAAAAGAGAATGAGTCAGTGAATGAAGTTTACAAATGGAGTCTACAAACAGGACTCCCCACAGCACTGGGCAAGTACTGAGAAGGTCCCCTGTCCTAGAGACCTTATTTTCTCTAAAGGATCTTCTAAAAGAAGACCCATGAATCAAAATCTGGTAGTGGAAAACACAATGAACTTTAAGCCTCAATGCAAAGAGCATTCTTAAGAACACTATTCTTAATGCAAAGAACAAACTTCATGAAATGCTTTTGTGGATGTAACCAATTCTAATGAAATGGCTTTTTCTCCCTACAAAAGTTAAAATCAAGCACGTGTTTCAGAGTCAGCCAGCCAGAAGGGTGTGGAACGATACAGGAATGGTGCATCTTGTGACTCCTAATTCCATCTCTTCTAACCAACCATTGGCCTTGCACACACAATTTTTGAAGAGAGGCTCAAAAAGTATCTATCCTTTCACATCTACTGCATGCTGGCTGGAGCCAAGGAACTCTATTCCTTGGCGACATGTTTCATTTTCTCATGGCATTACATGGACACCACTTCCATTTATACAAGAGGATATGGAAGCTATGAGAGCGTAATGAATTTGCCCACAGCAAGTAGGGGATGAGTAATTCCAGACTCCATCTGTGTAGTCGTGGCGATCCTGCCTCCGTCACTCCCCCAAGGCAGCTCAGCAAAGTGTCTAAGAGAGCGAGGGCGTCAGGCCTGAAGCCAGTCAAGGGCTCTATTTAAGGACCTTCTAGTGTTGCGCGATTCCCATATAGACAGCAGAATCAAAGCAGCAGTCAGAATAGTCAGCTTTGCACAGACCTACGGGGTTTGGCTCAATGGATAAAGAATTCACCTACAATGCAGGAAACATAAGAGATGTGGGATTTAATCTCTGGGTCAGGAAGATCCCCTGGAGGAGGACATGGCAACCCACTCCAGTATTCTTGCCATGGACAGAGGAGCCTGGCGGGCTATAGCCCATAGGGTTACAAAGAGTCAGACACAATTGAATCGACAGTATGCACATGGTATTGGTGAGTCAATTACGATATTTCTAAAGGTGAAATAGGCAGCCTACTAAATCCTTACTGGAGCCTAGAAGCAGAAAAGCTCTAGGTCAAGTGAATGCAAGTCCAACCTGAACCATTAAAAACAGAGTCACGGCCCTTCCATCAATTCCCCAGCTTGAACCAGTTTGTAGACACAAAAATCCCTTAAATAAAGATGAGCTGGGTCCCCTTGAGGAAGGGCCCTGGTACATTGCTAAAAGCATATACTGTTAATCTTTCTCCTAGCCTTCCCCCAGAGGGACTGACAGCCTCTTCAGGGAGACTGTGCAATGGGGAAAGGGAAATAATCAAACCTTTGGGGGATTACTGGTCACTGACTCTGAAGTGACACTAATTCCAAGAGACCCAAAATGTCCCCAGTGGCCCACCAGTGAGAGAATGTGCTTATGGAATTCAGGTGATCAGTGGAGTTTCAGCTCAGATCCATCTTGCAGCAGGTCCCCGACTCCAAGCTTTGGTTATTTCCTCGGCCCCAGAATTCATAATCCAAATAGCCATACTGAGCAATTGGCATGATCCCCACCCTGGGGAAGCAAGGAGTTGTTTGGTTATTTAACTGAAGTTGAAAAGGGCTGGGGAAGGTCTGAGAATGTGGCTCCAAAGGCCCAAACTCACTCCACCTCCAGAGTGAACTCAGAACACTTAAGTTTGGGGTTTACTGTGTGTGTGTGTGCTATCCAGCTTAAAAGAAATGGGCTCAGCTCAGCACTTGAACATCAGGATAAATCGTTCCAGCAATGAAGAGCCACGACACCTATCAAGTTTCAATTGCTAGCTAAAACCCTCGATAGCTGCTAGAAAAATAATGTGCGATTTTAGCTGAGAAACATAAATTATCAAGGCCATGATACTCTCAGAACGTAATAAATGAAATGTAGGTAACCACAGATGTGGTAAGGATCCCAGCCCCCAGCATGTGTCATGAATGTTTGGTCGCCCACAAGCACCGGGAGGAAGGAAAAGAGAAACAGATTGTCCAGATTCAACATGGGCTGAACCGTGGATGAAGACACAGAGGGGGTAGAAGTTTCAGGGTGGAAGCCAAGAAATGTTTTCTACATTCTTCCAACTTATGTTCTCCTGATATCTCCGCCCCATAGGCTTTCTGGTCACCAGGAGAGAATTACAAGCAGACCCACGAAGTATAAATACTTCTCCAGGCAGTAACGCACTGACAATGTTGGTGTCCTCCTCTGGAACATTCATTACACACGTCTGGATCCAGTGGAATGAGAGAAAAGCAGTAACCACTGCCACCACAGGATTAGGGCACTGCAAAGCCAGCAGCCGCTCGCCTCCCACATCTGACATCTGTCTGGCCCGTGCCTCCATCACAGTGACCTCAGGCGGGACCAGTCTTCAGCAAAACTGAGAGCGATGAGTTCCATGCCAGGCATTCCCGAACCACGTGTCCCTGGGGCCCTGACTCAGCGATAAAGAAGCCATTTTAAAAGGCTCTTCCAAAAGGACGCTGGGCTCACGTGCATGCATCACAGCGCTTCTTCCTGCAAATGCTCACTGAGCACCTGCTGCGGGATCAGCACTGGGAATATCTGCCCTGGACCTCCAGTCGACCCAGGAACAAAGACCGGAAGCGCAGTGTGAAGAGACAGCACAGAGAAGCACCAGTGCGTCCCAGGAGGGCATACCGGGAAATCACGGCGGGCTCCCAGAGGAGGTGACCACTGAGCTGGGTCGTGTTGACCAGAGGGAGATGTGGCTTCGGGGTACTTCACTCTCTCTTCTTGCCACCTGATGCCTTTTCCGTCACTTCTTTTCTGCTGTAAATTTGCCCTTAATATTCATTTCCACCTGATTTCACCTGATAAGGAATTCTGGGCCCTTATACTCCCCTGGGGAACCGCTGTGAGCCCACTCTCTTCCTCATGATTGGTTTCCAAGCAGAATTTTAAGACGGCACCAGAACAGGGGAGCGAAAGGAGATGCCCTCCCCAAAAGTACTTCTCCTGGTATCCCTGGCCCTTTACATCCCTGGAAAAAATTCCATCTTATGGCAACTATGGGCTGACTGGTCTCTCCCCTGCACAATGTGCCAGTCTCCTGCGGCAGATGGCAAACTGAGCAAAACCCATGGACGGGCTCTCACCACCTCCTCCCCGGGGCAGGCTTCCCACCACCTCCCCACCTCATAGCTTCATTTGGGCCTTATCTAAGAAGATTCTGGCTTCCCAGGTGGTGCCAGTGGTAAAGAACACGCCTGCCAATGAAGGAGACGTAAGAGAAGCAGGTTCAATCCCTGGGTGGGGAAGATCCTCTGGAGGAGGGCACGGGCAAACCAATCCCATATTCTTGTCTGGAATATCCCATGGACAGAGGAGCCTGGTGGGCTATGGTCCAGAGGGTCACAAAGAGTCCCACACAGCTGAAGTGACCTAGCATGCATACAAGAAGATTCATATTAAATGGCAACAAAATGAAAAGTAAAATATCAGAGACACAGAAGTAGTAAGCCATAGATCTGAGAAAACAGCTGCATATGAAAGGATTAGGAAATAAATGAGAAGAAACCCAAAGGATTTAGAATCCATTTCAGGTGTCCTGTAAGAAAATCCCACCAGTATGGGGAGAACGGGCCCACGCTAAAATCCAGGCAATAAAGAGGTTCTATCCTGGACTGGCTGCCTGATAATGTTTTACTTTGAGGTTTATAATTCTTTTTTCACTCCTTAGCACTTTCTAGGATGAGGCTTCTTAAAGTGGAGAGAGGGCCACTTGCATCAGAATCAACCTGAGGGACTTGTTAAAATGCAGTTTCTGGGTCCCAGGTGATTCTTAGGCATTTTGAAGTCTGTGAACCACAGAACTAGGGACTTTATCCTTCTTAAGTGGTTGAGATATCCATGCTAAATCACTCAGTTAAATTGCTCTTTAAAATCTGAAGGAGACACTAGTGGCTCAATTGATTCTTTTAGAAATTGTGAAGATTCTAAAAGTAGTAATAGTGAGGTTACATTGTGACCAGTTTTAAATGATGTAAAAGTTAACACACTGAAGTCAGAAAGATCTTTGCAAAGCATAAATGTGATCACATCACTCCCCTGGGTAAAACGCTTCAGTGATTGCTCATTGCTCTTTTGAGAAAGGCCCAGACCCTGGTCCCAGTGAGCCCTCTTTTCCAGTCTAATCCAGGCCTGGAGAGTTCCCTGCCCTGTGTTCTAGCTTCAGTTCCTTCAACATCCAAGTCCGCCCTTCAGATAACCTTCACACACACTAGCCATAGGCAGGGAATCTTCTTTCCCCAGTAAAATCTGTTCTTTCCCTTCCCAGCTCTGGCTGTATTAATCCCTCTGCTTCAGGCGCTCCTAGTATCAGACCTTTTCCTCCACAGCCCTTGGCACAGTTTGAATGTCACATTTTTTTGTGTGATTCTTTGATTAATGCACACTTCCTCCACTGAGGGGTAAGAAGTCCATGACATCAGCTACAGGGCTATTTTTTTTTCCCTAGGAAGCAGACCCACCATTGTTTATGTATAATCTAGCATACCCATGGTACATAGCTGGTGCTCAATAAATATTTGTGGATGAACAAAGGAATTAAAGAATATTTCAAAAGCAAACACTGGCAGCTGATGCAGATCCCACAGTAGCCACCAAGAATTTAAACATACTCTGATCTCTCTCCTAAAGGTTCAAGGTTCCAGGGTCTCTCAAGCACCAGGAAGACTCAAGTCCTCTAGTGGTTTCCCTTCCCCTGCCTATGTTACAAGATACCTTCCTTTGCATTTACCATTTCAAAAGGATGAACCCAACTCTTCCTAATGCAGTTCCTAGAATTTGAAAGAAAAGTGGAGTTCAACATTAAATGCTATTACACCATTTCTCTGGGTCTTGCTTTGATTTTGCTGTAAAAAATTACCCTAAAGCCTGTTCATTGTCTAAAAAATATATGCTGAAATAAAAACAGACCTCGGGGTTTTCACAATGACTTACTTCCTATATTTTTGTACACATTCATGAGTCTTATCATTCTCAGCTCCAGGTGCTGATTCTCAGACTGTTTCAAGAGATTTTCAAATGCTGGAATTGTTACCAGCATATTTGAATGATTTCAAATGGCCCTAAATAAGCTGGCAATAATCACAACACAATTTCTTCTACATCAGAATGAGGCTTCACGAAGATATAAATGAATCCACCATTACTGCCCTTTCCTCTCTGCCATCTTGCCAGCAGTTGGCCCTGACTCAGGTAATGAAGGGCTTGCGGCCCTGACTGTACTCTTTCACATGTTCCCGAAGCAAAGTTCTCACAGCATTGTTCCCCATCCTTCACCAAGTAGACATAATATTCCAATGCAGTGGGCTCAAGTGAGGCAAAAATGAATTAGACAAATCAACAGAGACACGGCAGCAAGAGAGCATTACAGCATTTGATGTGCTACAGAAAAATCCTGGATTTTGAAAGAAGAGTGAAATTCAGCATTGAAACTGCTATTATACTGTTTCTCTGGGCCTTGCATTGATCTGCAGCCAGTCTCCCTGACATGTATTATCTATAAAATGGGTCCAAGGCGAATGAATATGTTTGAATCACTGTTAATCTGATCTATATTTTGCTATGGATGTAACTCTCCAGTGACTTATCGTAAATTTATATTTCACTATATAAATCTTTGAACGGGTCTTTAACACTTATTTAACATTAGTGAAGTCGCTCAGTCATGTCCGACTCTTTGTGACCCCGTGGACTGTAGCCCACCAGGCTCCTCCATCCACGAGATTCTCTAGGCAAGAATACTGGAGTGGGTTGCCATTTCCTTCTCCAGGGCATCTTCCTGACCCAGGGATCAAACCCATGTCCCCTGCATTGCAGGCAGATGTTTTAACCTCTGAGCCATGAAAGCTACACACTAATCCTGATAGACAGTAAAGAGGCCTTACCACACAACTGACAATCAGCAATGAAAAATCCATACTTATCACCCTACCTGGGAGAAGAGAAAGTGACTGGGGATTTTGTTGTACACTAAAGAGAGTGTATAATTTTCAGGTACCAGACAAGATTTGATTATAGTGATTAGATAAGAGACTTTTCATGACTATAGTAACAGGGGTGTGGGGACTATACTTTTCAAAGCACAGACTTGGAGAAGTAGTTTTCACTTGGCACATTTCTCTCCTACACCCATACTTCATGGCAATTTAGTGTCTATGTTGAGGGTTTTTTTTTTTTCCAACCCACTTCATAAAAGCCAGTACCAAGTGGCACGTACATGAGCTACTGCTTAATGAGCTGGTGAGCCTTTCAGCTAGTTGTTGCCATCCTGAAGGAGCATGAAGTAGAAAAGGCATCCAAATAAACTGGAAATGGCCAGGGAAAATGAGTAGAAATGGAAACAGGTGGCTTCTACTCAGGTGGCCATGAAATGAACCGTCCAATCTGCAGCACTTTTGAAAGAGAAACTTGGTACAATTAATCACGCTGGGACGACAGAGCTATACTGTGGCTGTACCCTCAGGATTGCAGACATTCTCGTTTTATTTTCCTATTGTTTATATCCAGGATGCTTTCTAATCTGATTTATAGGCTCAAATTAAAGAAGAAAAATGAATACCTTCTTACCACTCACCTGCCAGTGAACATTTCAACCATCCCCTACTCAAGAGAAGTTCCAAACGACTTAGAAAGGGACAGTCACAAAGCATTACTGGAACCACTGAGCTAAGCCCTTAACACGCAGCATAATCATATGAAACCCAGTTCAACTGAATGAAATTCCTGCCAAATACCTCTCCACTATTGCTCCACAAACTGGGGGTTTCTCACGGGGCTCCCATCCACACCAAACAAGAACAAATAGCCTCAGGAAGGCTAAATTCAAGGAAAGGGAAAGCCCCCCAATTAGCAACCTCAATTCTCTCTACCCAAAGTAAAATAATAATAAAACAGTAAAATTCCAGGTTAGTTGTCAATGAATGGGGGAATAGAGATCCATTTACAAGAGGTTTTATTTGAGGGCCCCATGTTGCTAACATTATTCATTATGTCAGTTCTTTTAATTCACAATCAAGGGTAATTTTCCCTAGCCTACAGTCTATTTCTCCTGTATTCCTGAAGAAAAGATATGTAAATCAACCTAACAGTCTAGTCAAGATTTTAGGAGGAATTCCCCAAGCTACTTAAAGAAGATAAAATAATAAATGTATGTCTTTAAATGATTTCAGCAAAACATTTGAATAAAAAACGTGAATCAAAACTACCGCATCAGTACTGGTAACATCAACAATCATAGCAAATCCAACTCAACCCAGTACTTTTGGGGTATCTTACTTTACAATCATTATTATGTTTAGTTACCTCAGCAACTCTAAGAGGTAGGGACTTATGCCCAAGGTATAAAATCTGAGGCTTAGAAAAGAACCCTCAACCAACACATATTTATTTAGATTTAAACCTCAAAGACTTTTCCCTTTTTCCCAAATAATCCATTCAGTCACCAAATCTTTTCTTTTCATCAATGCCAATATTTTTTCCTTCTGGCTTGAATCCAGCCTGGAGAGGGGGAAAGGTTGGCCCTCTGAAAGTTGTCTCTTTAAAGGAAGAGGACTGGCCCACTCCTCAGACTTGAAAATGGAATTGCATTTATACAGGAAGCTTTATTTACTCATTTGACCAAGACTGTGTGTTTCCTCGGGTTGGCCTAGAAGGAAGTGGCTTACAGCTTCCATCTTTCCTAGGCACTTCCCTCCTGCTGCACCATCTAATCTATCTTCCATGTGGCCTTGGGACTTATGTTCCTTATTGAATTCCAATTGTGTCTTTTTCTTAGCTAAAATCATTTAGTATTCCTTTCCACTCAATCCAAATGCCCAGCTCCCAGAAGAGTTGACACAAGGCCTCTCTCAAACTTTCTCCCCACTATCCTGATTGCTGTATTCCCCAGACTTAACCAGTTTTTTAACATTCAGCTTTCCAGAACATTCTCAAAGTCATTTCATGGTGAACTTCTTCCTCTGTGATCTACACACACTCTAAACATACATTTGTCACACTCTATTATGACTATCTATTAATGAATTTGTTTCCACGACTGCTCCCCTCACCCAACTGCTCATCTGAAGTGGGTCTTATAAGGACCAGCAAGAGTCTTGATTGTATGACATAAAATGCTATCAAAATGGCTATTGAATGAATGAAGTATTACAAAGCGTGCTATAAGCCCACTCACATTTCAACTTAAAAATATTCATATGCATATTTAAGTACAAGGCACACATTTAAAACATTCTCACTGTTATTTTAGTCACTAAGTCGTGTATGACTCTTTTGCGAGCCTGCCAGGCTCCTCTGTCTATGGGATTTCCCAAGCAAGAATACTGGAATGAGTTAGCCATTTCCTTCTGCAGGGAATCTTCCCCACCCAGGGATTGAACCACATCTCTTCCATTGGCAGGAGGATTCTTTACCACTGAGCCACCAGGGAAGCCCATTTAAAAATATATACTACAATAAATAAATAAACTTTTATTGTGCTTCTCTTATCTTAATCCAGGCAAATGTTTCTCCAAATTCTCAAAGAACAGGCAGTAATTGAAAAAGTAGTTCTAACGAGTTGAAGTCACTACTTGGCAGGAAAGTAAGTTTAAGGATGATGGAAACATATACATTCCTTGATAAAAGTTTTGATTTCATGTGATTTATACTGACTTGCTATAAAAATAAAAATGATAAGCACTGGAGAAAACAGGATTTAGCAGGTGATAGAAGAGTTTCTTTGTTCATAAAGATCTGTCAATATTAGGAGAGCTACATGGATATGTGTGTGTGTGTGTGTGTGTGACAAAAACATACACACACATACATACACACACAACAAACATTTACTATTTAGTGTATGAAGGATCAGTCCTATCCCCCAAATCTAAATGTCTGAATACTTGGCCACTTCTACAGAATGGTGCATGGTTGGAATAACGAGGGCACATGGTCCACTATAAAAATGCTCTGAAAATGATGGAGTGGGGCAGTGGTGAGGGTGGGCAAGAGTCAAGGCAAAATTAGTCTTACTGAGTGTTATTGGAATTCTCTCTTCACTCAGCCAAAAATATGCAATCTAACCAAAGTCCCTCCGCTGGCTCCACCTCCCAAGCCACATGCCTTCTGGGGGCCAAGGGCAAAGCCAGCTGTGGCTCTGCATTTGGATAAAAGAGCCTGAAAACAGGGGGGAAAAAATTATTTTGAAATGCATTACGCTTCGAAATTAAGGGTAATTGTGTGTAGCAGCCTGGAAAATATAGCTCATCCAGGACTGCTCAGCCACAGAACCCCAGAGCACAAAACACTGGCTTTCTAAATGCAATCTCAAACTAAAAAAAAAAAAAAAAACACAAAGGGCGGAAGGAAGGGTGGAGGTTGGCTATAGGGCTGTGACTTATAAGAAGGCGGCTACCTCAGGGAGATACAGCTAGTATGTGAGCTGGCAATATCTCTACCTAAGCCACTAGATGCTACCCTGCTCTAGCAGCACAACAGTGAAGGTAAATAAAAGGTTGACAGATAATTACATAAGAAAACAAATGTGGCAAGATTAGGACCGGAATCTAATGGACAGAGTGGAAAAGGACTCCACATCTAGCAGCATCTTAAAGCAATGTCCTGGTCACCGTACCGGACCATTAGTATCTATCACTACCCAACTAGCCAAGGTGTATTTTACCGGCAGAGGAGGCATTTCACCCTCTTAACTCATCCCCACACAGACAGTTCTTTAATCTCGTGACAGAGACCTATGAAGAAGCCCAGCTGAGTTCTGCAACCACGTTCCTGTTTCATTGATTTTATTCCATTATGTGGAGGATATAGCTAACCCCATAACCATGGGCCAGAATTCAAGACGTTGTGAGGAAACAGAGACATAAAATCACTAGCTACAGTTTTTTTCAACCAGGGGGTGCCAGGAGGAAACACACATGAAACTGACTTGAAAGCAATTTGGGTTGGGAAAACAACTGCAGTTTTAGGAGAGGAAGCTAGTGAGGAAACTTCGAGAACTAGAGGAAATAAATGAACATAAAGGGTGAGACCACCCACATGTGAAAAAGCCACCTTAGGGCAAAGGAAATACCAGTGAATAGAAAACTGGGGCACTTATAACTGCTGTCAAAAGTCTAGCCTGTTGGATAGCCCAGAGTTGGACTAATTCATGCAAGAAAACCAAACAGTGGTTCTTACTATGGGAACGGTACTGGCAACTGATGTCTAGAGACATATTTGGTTATCACACCGGTGTGCTGCTCCTGGCATCTGGTGGTAGAGACCAGAGAAGCTAGTAAATATCTTAGGAGTCATAGGACACAACAAAGGATCATCCAGCCTCAAGGGTCAACAGTGTGAGGTTGAAACTGCCTGACATAAAAGATCGACATCGAATTGGCAATAGCCTGCAGGAAGAAAAAGAGAATTTGCAGTCTCAGCATCACCCAGGGGAAAAACCATCCTGGCTAAAGACTCCAGTCTCTGGTTCCCTTGGTTGGTATTAATATATGGAGCAGGAGAAGTAGCAAAAAAGGTATGAGTAGCTGGAAGATACTTTAAATGTATTCCTTCCTCCAAGTTGGTCCCCATCACCACCACCATCAAGTCGTTCCATGCTTTTGATTTCATCATGACTCATCCACAAAGAAAACAAAAAGGTTGGTTAAAGAATATGTGTCTATTCTCCTTGGCAAAGCTCAGTCTCATTTTTGATTAATGAACCGCATTCTGGCTTATATGCTTCAATATCATGAGCTTAGGTGATGGGCATGCTCTCCCTGAGAGAAGGATCACTGACTCCCAGGACTAAAGAGGTCAGCTCTGGAATGTGATATACAAAGTAAGGCACTGAAAAACGGCCTCAGTGATGACAGCCACATCCCTAGGCGCCATGGCAACCAGGACAGATCCATCAGTACCCAGGGCATTTCTACTAGCATGTAGGAGTGAAGGGTACCTGGATGGGCTGCAGCATAGCTTGACATGGGGGTCCTGGCCTCAGACTAGGCTAGTCCAAGAGAACCAACAAGAAGAATAAGCAGTCAACGCAAGAGTCATGAGGCATGTGAAAGAAACAGCAGCATAAAGAGTCAGGAAAGGCGGATATCTGCTCAGATCTACTCTCCAAGCACAACAGTGACATTTCATTTCTCCAGGCCACTTCTATAAAATGGATAAGAACACTGCGCCAGTTCTTCCCCCACCATCTCCAAAACAGCATTCCTGGAGGAAGCGTGTCAGCTGCCGGCACAAGGAGGAAGATGTTGCATGACTCCTGTGACTCCAAGGCCACTGGGGCAATGCTCAGTCACTGTTTACTCACTCCTGCCGCCCTCCAACCTCTGCTCCTTATCCAGCAAGTATAACCCACCCAACCCACAGCAGTCCGGCAGCCCAACAAGTAGTACGCTTGCCAGTGTTTTCTACTGAGGAAAGTTATGTTCCCTGCATTAACTGTTAGACCTAAAATAGCCAAACTGTAGCCTCAACTCCTAAAATTAAGGTTCCAATAATAATCTTGCTCAGATTCTGGAAATCAGTGTCTGTGGGGGCCCAGAACACTGACTGAGACTCATCGTCTCCTTCTATTTACACATGTGACTAATGTCTCTACTCAGTAGTCGGCCAGGTTGTTGCTGTGGTTAATACCGTTTGATGACGTAGCATTCCCTCTCCCACACAGATTCCTACCGGATACTTGGCTGTTCACCCCACCTTAGGCTGGTGGCAAAATTCTGCTCAAACTGACCTGCACTGATCTTAAAAAATTTCAGAAATCATAGTGCTAAGTCACAAGTTAAATTAATCATGGATCATAAAAGTGATCTGAGGTGTTCAGATCTGGCTATTAAACATAAGCTCCAATTGTTGACACTCAGACAACCTAAATTATCCAGGGATCCAAAAACTGCAACCCGTGTGTACACTGTGCTTTCAGGCTGGCTTTGCTGTATGTAAAAGTGCTGCACTAGGCATATTCAAAGGCTTTCATAGGCCACACACATTTCATGGGAGCCACATTCTGTTCCCTGGATAACTGGTCTTCAAAATCCTGATGTTTTGAATGGTACTGAAGTTCTCAGCCTTTTTCTTTTTTTGGTTGGCCAGTTCCAAGCCCTGGTCAGCTAAGAAGCTTAATCTAATTGTGTATCACAGCAGTGTGGCAGCCACCAGACAAGATTACTTCTGTCTTTGCAAACCTCTGAAGTAATTAAAAGCATGCATCTGAGAACTGTGAGGTGTAGAATATGAAAGAAAAAGTTCAGTGGAGTAAGTTCCAAAGACCTCAAAAGCTTAAAGACCTCATAAGCTCTAAACTAAAACTTAGCCAGAAAAGAGTATTTTCACTCATTTTATGCTAAGTTAAAAAGTTATTACATAAAATCTACTGCCCTTCCATATTACTAAAGTGAAAACGATACACTTGGATCTCCAGCTTTGTCAAAATGGCATTCTTGGGGCCTAACAGACCATCGAGTCCTATGAACAGTAGTATTTTAAAGGCTGAGTCAATGGCTGATGCTTTTATTGCATTTGATTCAACACTGGGAAACAGCATCTCTTGCAGGAGATTAAACTAATAGTATTTTGTAATGAGGGAGGGTGCTAAGCGTTTCTTAAAGTATGACCTCGTAAACACTTTCATCACTATCCTTGGCAAATGGTTTAAAATGTATATGCCTAGCACCCCCAAAATTATTAAAACAGACTTTTTTCAACACGACTCATAATAAGTAATACATTTGACGTTTAGATTTGGTGTCTGTTTTGTAAAACACTCTATTTTCCATTGTACTCTCTTCTATTTCACATTTTCAACTGCCAGTCTGGACCTAAGAAATTGATGTTATGATCCATTCCTTGTTGCAACCCTAAGCTTTAACAACACTAGTTAACGAAAAGAAGCAGAAGTTGAGTAATTAGCAGGAAACACTTGGGCTTTGTGATGTAGAGAGGCTTTGTGATGTCTTAAAAATCAAATGATCCACTTGGATGGTTTCAGGCATTAAAAAGTGGTTGCAGGCTTCAGTTACAAACCTTAATGGTACCTATTGTCTTAGATCCAGACAGGATATGTCCTCCATAGGAATGATTACCTATAAACCTACAGTGTTTAGAAAGATGATAATGTCAGCAAAGTGTGTGTTCGGTCGGAGCCCCTTGGCACACCCCAGCCACATCCTCTCCGCAAGGGCTTCAAAGCATTCCCTTCCTCCACCTTTATCCTCACCCATTCACACCCAACACCCAAAGGGGGGTTATTTATTACTTTAAAACACTCAAATGTTGTCTTATCTCAATTTAATAAATATGTATGATTTGTTAACACCACTGTAGAAGCCCCTTGTCCCATTTCCTCTCTTTCGCTTTTCTTCTCTTGGGCTTTTCTCATCTCTCTTCTCCCCAGCATCTGCTACCCAGCTCCATCCTATCTTCCTCTCCTTCATCCTTTATTCCCTCTCCTCTTCTTCACTCCCATCAGCTGGGGAAGGGGAGTGGCATACAGCGGCTGTCTCTGACTTCACTCTACTCACAGTAATACCCTTCTTTCCAGGGGAGTCTTCCTTTGGCGAAAGTAACACACACTTTAAAAAGACATTCTCCAAGGAGAGTGATGAAACAGATATCAGATCTAAAGCGGTTATGTGTTATTAATAAACTGTACTGGTTGTTCACTCTCCCAAGGAATCATTTCTCAGTTCCTTTCTTCAGGCTGAAATTCTACAGGGAGGAGTTTACTCAAGGCAGAAAGGCATCTGCAAGAGGTGCAGCTGAGCATGGGGAGACGACAGAGGAAAAAAGGCTTACTTGTCCCTGATGCTGTAGTATTTTCTTGGCATATTTCCCTGGTGAGCCTCTCCCATGAAGGCCCATCTTAGTCAATCAACAAGTATTTATTGAACACCTACTAGGTAGGAATCAGTCTAGGTTCTGGCCCTGTAAATAAGAATGTTTCTGCCCTTGTGGAACTTCCATTCTAATGGTCAAGACAGACAATAAGCAGACAAACAAACGAATATATTATATCAGAGGGTAATAAATGTTAAGAGGGAAAACTGAGAGACTGAAAAGGACCAGGGAGTGGCTGGTTGTTATTTTACGGTAGTCAGGGAAGCCCGCCTATAAACTGACAACTGACCTGAAGGAAGCATTGGAGTGAGCCCTCTGGACATGTGGGGAAAAGTTCCTTGCGAAAAAGGAATAATATGTGCAAAGAGCCTGGGGACAGAACTTGGGGAAAAACAAGAATGTGAGGCAGTCAGAGTTGCTGCAGTCAAGAAGGAGAGAGATGAGACAGAGAAGGGGTAGACGTGTCTGCTCCCGAATTCCACCATCTCAGGTGTGGGCCAGCCTCGCAGCCTGCCCCTGCCTGACACCTACCCAGCTTCTTCACAGTTCCCTTCCCTCCTGCAGAGTCTGAACACTCAAGGTCATTCCCTCAGATTTTCTGAGAGGACATCCAGTCCATCTAATTAAAAACAAACAAAACCAAGTCATAAGCCATGGTAAGAAAGCAATATATATGCACATTTAACCACAGCCCTTAAGAGATAGGAAATCTATCACAGTGAAGAGCAGGTGCAGGAGGTCAGCTACAAGAAAAAAAAAAAAAAAATGTCCACCACTTGACAGCCGGGGATCTGACCTTCAAACTCACAAACTGGGGAACAATAAACTTTGAAACAACCTTGGGCAGTAGGAATGGAGGTGAGATACTATGGAAAACCATGATCAGAGGAGGCTGATGGTAATGGCCACTGACACCTTTTGGATCTGAAAGTGAACCTGAGTGGTATTAGGCCCCTCTAGTTCCCAAAGTTATCCTCAAAGAGTTGATATATAAATGCTGGTCATTAATTACTTTTATTTTATAGACCAAAAAAAGAACAACTTGAAAATTCACTCCCAAGTCACTGGCAGCCTTACCGTGGGGAGCACCGCGGCCTCTGTCTCAAGGGTGGAGAAACCCTTGCCACAGATTCTCTGAAATCTTAAATATAACGATTTAAGTTCGCATCATTTAAGGCCAGTGATGTTAGCAGGCCCAATTTGGGGGCACTGGGCATACAGAGTATGCCCTGCAAGGCTCCGGAGCTGTCCAGAGACCCGCAGAGTCGGGTCACTACCGGGGCCAAGCGATTGGCTTTAGGTCAACGCAGGTCCCACCGTCAACAACCCTTGTCCGGACCAGTCAATTTCAAACAGACCTAGGCGGCAGAGGGTCACTCGGCGGCGTGGACTCCACGGCTCCAGAGCCCCTCTGGGTCTCTCGGTCTCTCGGTCTCTCGGTCTCTCTCTCTCTCTCACACACACACACAGACACACACACACACACACACACACACAGACACACACACGCTCGCCGCCCTCGCGCGCGCCCGCGGCACCACACGGACTTCCCAACCCCAAACACACGCGCGCACCCGCACCCCACGGCCGGCTTGAGTTCTGTATTTCCTCTTCCTCAAAGCTACTCTTGCGATCTTAGCCGCCCCGCTCCGCTTCGGATTCCAGGGCCCCCAGAGCTCGGCTACCTCCCTTCCCTGAAGGCGCGCCCGGTGCGCCCCTCCTCTGATGCCAGGATCATCCATCGACTTCCCCCACCTCCTTTCCGGGTCCCAGCCGGGACTTCTGAGTGTCCCCGGGAGGCGCGTATTTACTAACAGTCGTCCGGGGCTCCCAGCTGCCCCTGCCGCCCCTTCGCGTCCCTCCAGGCCCTCCACCCCTCTAGCCCATCACCGCCCCCTGCCAGGAGCGCGCTCGCCGGGGGATTCCCTCCCATCTTCAAGCGCCTGAGAAAAGCCGGGAGTCCTCGCTGCCAGTCTTTTCTCCCGCGCACCCTCTGTGGTGCCCAAGCCCCCAATCCCACTCTCCCTGTCCTGAGTCCCCAGTCCCCCGGCTCCAGCACCGCAACCCCAGGTCGACCCCCTGCAACCGGCCCTGGCCGAAACGTCTCGGCTGGTTCCCCGGTCACGAGCCCTGCGCCCCCTCCTCGGAGCCCCTCGCTCGGCTCCCATTCCTCCTGCCGCCTCCCCCTCTGCCCTGACTTCCCCAACTGCGGAGTGCCCAGGCGCGCCCGCAGCCTTCACCCCGCCGAGCCCGGGGCCACCCCCGCCTGCGACGCGGCGCCCCCAGAAAGGAAACAAAAGTCTCCGCGGCGCCCAGAGTCCCCCGGAGCAAGACGCCTCCTCCTCACCCCAGCCCCAGGTCCCTCCCGGGCCGCGCTGAGGTCAGCGAGTCAGGGCGCCACGCCAGCCCAGGAAACTTTACGAACCTGCCCGGGGTCGCAGGACGGCGGCGGCGAGGCTTCCCAGCGATAAGATCTCTGGCGACCCCGCGACTGTGGAAGGGGAGCCGGAGAGTCTGTCTCCCAGCTCAGGGCCCCGGCGGTGTGAGTGGCTCTGCCTCTATCTATCCCGTGCCCATCCTCGCCCGCTCTCGCTCGTCCGAGCACACGCACTTACACTCCGGGTCGGCCGGCTGCTGCGCCGCCGGCTGCCGCTGCTCTCACTTCCTCTTCCTTCCTCCTGCTGGCCAGAGACACATTTTGCATCTGCAAGGCATCCCGAGATTAGCCGCGAACTCTCCTACAGAGCAGACGCTGCGGAGTGGCCGCCGGCGCCCCCGGCACCTGCGCCGGGACCCGCGCGGTTGGCGCGTTCGCTTCCAGCCGGCGCCCTGCTGCCTGCCCACCGCACTTCCCCTGGGGGGTATGGGGGCGCCCACGACTTTTTGAAGTCCCCCTACTTAAAGAGAAATGTCAAACACTATGCACGCCTCAGTTCTGCTATAAATAATATGTGTGCAGAGCATGACTTCTCGGATGAGCTCACAAGCGGCGTTTTGCAGGCACTAATTAACTCCGTCACCCTCATAGCGCCACCTCCGGGAGGCCGGGAGTGCGTGGCATTTTTTTTACAAGCTCAATTTTGGCAGTTGGTTTGGGATTTTGAGGGGAAACTTCGGTGGGCCGGTTTTAAAGCTACTTGAAGAGGCTGATGTTTGTTTTGACGTTCTGCCTGGACTCTTGGACAGCGCGACAAAATTAACGACAGAACGTTTCCTCCTCCTCACAGTCACCTGTGCGCTTACAGACCGCGGGATGTATTTCTCAACAATTAAGCCAGGGATTCCCTAATTTTGCATAACTTTGCATAAAGCAAGACGTTCTATCCCCAATTTGGTCTGTAAGGTTCATTATTTGATTCATACAACCTACTTTAGTCCTTTTCAAAGCAGAAATTAAGCACGATAATTGAGTTGCTGCCAGAAGGGAAATGACAGTTGTTGGAAGGTTGCAGGAGAAACACCTGTCCTCTCCAAATTCTGAAGTATCTATGCTGGCTCGACCAGAGAAGGAAAAGACAACTGCTATGCATTCCCTGCAAACTGGCAAAGGAGATAAAGTGGGACAGGGAGGCATTAGAATGTAAGCAAAGATGCTTTTTAGGTTTCAGTCCCACCCACTCCACCACCTAGGCCCCAAAGGAGATTTAAATTTTAACCCTGCACTGACTGCAGCCATGAAATTCAAAGATGCTTGCTCCTTGGAAGGAAAGCTATGATAAACCTAGACTGTATTAGAGAGCAAAGACATCACTTTGCCAACAAAAGTCCATGGTAGTCAAACCTGTTCACAGTAGTCATGTCCAGATGTGCGAATTGGACCATAAAGAAGGCTGACTGCCAAAGAATTGATTCTTTCAAATTGTGGTACTAGAGAAGACTCTTGAGAGTTGCTTGGACTGCAAGGAGGTCAAACCAATCACTGCTAAATAAAATTGACCCTAATTATTCATTGGAAAGGCTGATGCTGAAGCTGAAACTCCAATACTTTGGCCACCTGATGCAAAGAGCCAACTCTTTGGAAAAGACCCTGATGCTGGGAAAGATTGAGTGCAAGAGGGGACAGAGGCGGCAGAGGATGAGATGGTTAGATAACATCACCGACTTAATGGACATGAATTTGAGCAAACTCTGGGAGAGAGTGAAGGATGGGGAAGCCTGGTGTGCTACAGTTCATGGGGTCAAAAACAGTTGAACACGTCTTAGCGACTGCATAATAACTGTCCATTAGTAGCCAAGAGCTCCAAGCAGCTATTGAATGCTTGAAACATGGCTAGTGCTAAGATGTTCTGTAAGTGTAAAATAGACACTAGACTTCATGTGAAAATAGAAGATAAAATAGCTGGTTAATAATTTTAATGTTGATTACATCATTCCAACAAATGACGATAGTTTAGATGTGATGATTCAGTTGGGTTAATTATTGGGTTAAGACATAAATGTATGCTATATATACTAATTTAAAATAATTTTACTGGTTTCTTTTTACATTTTAAATGCAACTACTAGAAGAAATAAGATTATACACATGGTTCTCATTAGTGGCTCACATTATATTTCTAGTGAACCACTCTGATCTGACCCCTTATTATATGCATAACCCCAGGAGTTAGTATCAGGAGCGTGAATACTTGGGTGCAGATCATTATAAACCAATAACTTAAAGCAGGATGATTCCAGGAAAGTAATTTCACTTCTTTATTTCCCCATCTGTAAAACAGTAATGATATAGTAATAACAGTCAACAGGGCAGCTATCAAATGAGGTAATTTAATAAGCAGTCAGTAAATGGGGCCTTTACTAATGATGATGAGATGCTTATAATAATAAGTATGAATTTGATCCACAACTTTCTAGCTCAGGCACATAAAGACAGCCGCAGACATCCTGAACATTCAGTAAATGTTAGCTGTCATAATTGTTCCAAAGGTAGACAGGGAACTTCTCACAGCAATTAGACAACTCCACCTCTTTGTAACCTTTGGTCCCAGTTCTGCCGTCTGCAGTTAACACGGAGTAAGTCACATCCGTCCTAAGGAGATAACCTTTCAGATCTTTGAAGATAACCCTAGAATCTACCTACACTTTCTCTTCTGAGGATTAAACATTCTCATCTATCTAACTCCTTTTCAGGTGAAGGGCTTCAAATCTCTTTCACCTTTTTGTAAAGGACACCTGTCTCTGTCTTTTAAAAAAGTTAATTGTCATATAAACGAACTAACTAGACATTAAAAGCAATTTATGAACTGTGGTGTTGGAGAAGACTCTTGAGAGTCCCTTGGGCTGCAAGGAGATCCAACGAGTCCATCCTAAGGAAATCAATACTGAATCTTCATTGGAAGGACTGATGCTGAAGCTGAAACTCCAATACTTTGGCCACCTAATGTGAAGAACTGACTCATTGGAAAAGACTCTGATGCTGGGAAAAATTGAAGGCAGGAGGAGAAGGGACAACAGAGGATAAGATGGTTGGATGGCATCACCGACTCAATGGAAATGAGTTTGAGTAAACTCCGAGAGTTGGCGATGGACAGGGAAGCCTGGCATGCTGCAGTCCATGGGGTCACAAAGAGTCAGACACGGCTGAGCAACTGAACTGAACTGATGTAGCCTAAGCTCTTGGCAGTTATTTTTCAGATTCATCCAGTGCAAGGGGAAGACTGATTGGGAGCTTGTATACACCCGTGGTGGATTCATGTCAATGTATGGCAAAACCAATACAGTATTGTAAAGTAAAATAAAATAAAAAGAAAAAGAAAAAAGAAAATTATTTGCTGTGTTACCATTAGGCAATGTCCGTGCTTATGAGGTTAGTCTTAGAAACCAATGTCTCTGGTCCACCATCTCTAGGTCTCTTTGGATTTGATTCAGGTGTCCAGTGTCTGTCCATGTCTGCAGGTCAGATAGAACGCTAAGGTTCTGGGGGACACCCTATTAACAAACTCCCTCTGCCATTGTGGGGATCAGCATTCTTTGGGTTACCTGGTTCATTCAGTTACTAATAATAACCCTCTTAACTGTGCAATTGCCAAGCCTTATTTTTCTATTGTATTCATAAAAACATCTTAGATGTGTCAAATGCCTTAGAAAAATCCACCTTTACCCTGGGCTAGCTGGTCTGCAGCAGGCACTCTGTGCAGAGAGGGCATTGTGGTGGTATCATGTGGAAGGGCTCTATCTCTGGACTTGGTTGTTGAACATAAATTTCAGCATTGACATTTACTAGCTGCATTACCCCATGCAAGTGACTTAACTCATGGACTAAAACTATATCTACCTGGGAGCGTTGAGTAAGGATTAAATGAATTAACACAGTAAAGCTCTTAAAGCAGGGCTTGGCATGTACAAGCATTCACTAATTGTTAGCTTAGCTATTATTATCTAGACCAGCCCTCGAATCAGCAAATAAACAGCAACATCTCCCGTTTCCTACCTATCAGTTTCTATCCACAGGGGAGGAAAAGAGCTAGTATGAATGACTCTGATTTTATTTTAGCTCCTGGTCAGAGCCCAGATCATTCAATCATCAGGTCATGCTGTGTTAGAGAGAGGGACCACTTGATAATAACGATCAGAATCTAAGTGCAGCCCATCACTCGTACCTGCAGGAATTCCACCAGGGCAGGGCTAGGCTCTCTGCAGATGGGCCAGCCTGCGGGTAGGGAAGTGGACTCAAGATCTCCTCTGCAGGACCACCCACCTCAGTCTCAAGATGGCTAGGAGAAAAGGAAACATGGAAGAGAGGGCTAGCTAAAGAACAAAATTCACTGAAGCCTCAAGTCTAAACTGCATCCCACAACTATGCTTACAGGCCAGCTTTGTACTGTTGAAGGATAGAGAGCTATTTGGGTGAAATACCCAGATTTAATGACTCTATCCTGTGTTTCCCACCTCTTTATTCTCTGTTGTGCTTACAGAACTCCAAGATAAGATGGATGAGTACTCAAATGTCACCATGAAAACCCCAAGTGCAAAAATGGCCTGTTATATTTTTAATGAATGATGACTCATGTTGATCAACTCTCCTTCCTAAGCATTTACAAATATTCATTTCTAATTCATTTTTTAAAAACATTTATTGGACTGCAAATGGGTCCTGTGCGTTTAATAATACATTTCATAATTTGCTTCAGAATTCTCCCTCAAATCAGCCTCAACTTCCTTGATCTATAACTTGAAGAATCTGTTCTCTTTTCCTGTCTTAGAATCAGGTTTATGTTGGCTTGACTCCAGTCTTGAAACAGCTCTGGGGGTAGAGAGAGTGACCTCAGCTCCAGGAAGCTGCTGTATCAGAGATAACAAGGTCTGTGGAGCAGGCAGGCACCTGCAGTCCAGAGCCACTGGGGTCAGCCCTGGGACAGACAGAGTGGCAGGGAGGTGTGTGTGCAGAGCCTTCTTTCTCTCTATCATCCATTAATTCAATGTGTGCTGAATGCCTTAAATGACAGCCACTGTGAGAAGAAGGGAGGCTACAGTGGTGGGCATGAGAATCATGGGGCTCCCCCTCCTGGCACTTTCAACCTAGTTAAAAAGAGAGACTATAGTAGGATATAGTAACAGAAGGCTGCAGTACCCTAGGGGGCAGGGTTGCCACCGTGATCTGTAAACCCTCCTGGGGAAACTCTGCTAGAGCTGAAACCCAAAGGGTGAGTGAGTAGGTGTTAGCCAGGATGGGGAGGGGTCTGTGAGCTGGGTAGTGGGGAGGGGTTCTAGATCAAGAGGAGCAGTTTGTACAAAGGTCTATAGATGTTATAGTGCTTTTTAAATTGACCTTTAAAAAGTCAGTTTGGTTAAAGTGTGAGAATATAAAAATTGAATCCAAGAGCAGAGGGCAAAATCTAAAATCTGGAAGCCCTGAAAGCTTTTTGTTTGAGGGTTTTTTTATTTGTTTTCCAAGTGAAATATTTTAAGCAAGAGACTGGTTTTTTATATTGATGGTTCATCCTATCAAATAGAGAATGGACTAAAGAGGACACCAAAAGGCACAGGGAAGAACAGATAGGGAGTTATTGCAGTAAACCAAAGATAGAGAGGATGGAGCCTAAGTCACCAGAACTGAGAGGCTAGGAAGAAGTGGAGAAGCAGAAATGATACAAAGGAAGCTGAGGGCACGTAGAACAGATGGTCATCCATCCCAGCTGTAGAAGCCCACAAACAAGGATTTGCTCGCCTTACTGCCTCGGTGCAACCAAACACTGAACTTATATATTATTATGCATGGCAGAACCAAGTAGTATGACTGTACCTAAAGACAAGGAATATAATCTTATGTCATTAAGCCAATCACTCCTGAAGAGTAATGTGTCAGGAATAAAAGGCTGAACAGATTCTCTCTTCTGGATTCTGTCCGATTCCCACAATTTGGGTATATTTTCATTTACTTCGTGGAGGCATCACAACTCTGTGGTTTGCCCTCCTTGGAGTCTTGAAATTGCCAAAACATAGTAAAGTCTTCCCTACCCTTGCACGTGGAATCCACTTTACTCTTGAGGACATTCTCCACAAAGCCTTCAGATTTTCCATCCCAACATCACTTATTCCCTCACTCTATTCCCAGGATTTCTTTTCATTACCCTTTAGTTATGTCCCATGTTTCCTGAATACCTTGACTTCTGCTCTGTAAGATTTGTTTCACTGAATTATGTAAGAAAATTGAGTTTTTAGAAAGTATGAATGGAAGATAAACATTTCTGAGAAACTTCATGTATGACAGACCATATCCTTTTTAATGTTTTTAAGTTTGATGTGTTGATATATAGTTGCTTTACAATGTTGTATTAGTTTCTGCTGTATGATAGTGAATCAGCTAGACGTACACACATATCGCCCCTCTTCCTGGGCCTCCCTCCTAGCCCCTCAAGCCCTGTCCCACCTGTCTAGGTCATCACAGAACACCAAGCTAAGCTCCCTGTGCCATACAGCAGGGTCCTACTAGCTGTCTGTCTTACACACGGCAGTGAGTATATGTCAGTCCCAACTTCCCAATTTACCCAGCCTCCTCACTCTCCCGCACCATGTCCCCATGTCTGTTATCTGCATCTGCATCTCTATTCCTGCCCTGCAGATAGGTTCATCTGTACCATTTTTCTAAATTGCACAGATTAATGGGTAAAGAAGCATGTGGTACATAAATACAATGGAATATTGTGTCTATGCTCAGGCTTTTTGCAACCCCAGTAACCTATAGTCTGCAAGGCTCCTCTGTCCACGGAATTTTCCAAGCGAGAACACTGGAGGGGATTTCTAATTCCTACTCCAGGGGATCTTCCTGACTCAGAGATCGAACCCAAATCTCCTGCAGCTCCTGCTTGGCAGGTGGATTCTTTATCGCTGAGTCACCAGTGAAGTCCTTACTCAGCCATAGAAGGGAATGAAGTTGGATCATTTGTAGGGATACAGATGGACTGAGAGTCGATCAGACCGAGTGCACTAAGTCAGAATAAGATTATCTTTATTTGCAGGTACATTTGATTGGAAGATTGGTAGCCATCAGAACGCTAAAAAAGCATGGCTTCCTGTCTGCCAGCTGATAAAAAGTGAGAGGTCAAAATGATCTTTCTCTCTTGTGGTTTACTTCATGGGTCTGTGTATGTGCCCATGTGGATGTGTGTTTTCATTTCTAGAAGCATTTAGAATCTTGTCTTTATCCTTGGCATTCTGAACTGTTGTCAGGATGCAAAAGGGTGTGGGTATTTATCACCATTCTCTCTTGGCACTACATAAGCCTTTCAAAAGAAAGGCTTGTCTTTCTTCAACCTCAGGAAATTTCTTTCTGTCTTTTCTTTATTTTCATCTCATTTTTTGTATTCTCTTTTCTGGAAGTTCTATGTAAATCCTTGATGGATCTTCTATATCATATCTCCTTATCTCCTACCTTTCTTCCTTTTTTTGCTCTGTGCTTTTCTAGAAGATTCCTGACTTTATCCTCTGACCCTTTTAGTGAATGCTTTTAGCATTAGCCATCAACGGGCTTCCCTTCTGGCTCAGCTGGTAGAGAATCGGCCTGCAATGAGGGAGACCTGGGTTCAGTCCCTGGGTTGGGAAGATCCCCTGGAGAAGGGAAAGGCTACCAACTCCAGTATTCTTGCCCGGAGAACTCCATAGACCGTATAGTCCATGGGGTCGCAAAGAGCCAAACACAACTGAGCGACTTAATATTTCTGATTGTTCCTTTTTTCGCAGCAGCCAATTCCTTTTCTAAGGGCACATCTCTTGAACTCTCTTCTGGGATTTTAATTAAAAACTGATTTGTTTTGTTTTTAAATACTCTGTTTCCTGATTCATCTGTTAATTTGAGGTTCATTTTTTGTTTGTTCACATTGGTGCTTGTCTCTGGGACTGATGATTTTCTTTGATAGTCTAGTGATCACAGATTATTGGTTTATATTCCCTAATATTTATATCTGTGAACATGAATAGTATTTTCAGGCAAATCTTTTCGTTTCTTCAGACAGCAACTTCCCAGGTGGCGCTAGTGATAAAGAACCCACCTGCCAATGCAGGAGACATCAGAGACACAGGTTCGAACCCTGGGTTGGGGAGATCTCCTGGAGGAGGGCATAGCAATCCACTTCAGTATTCTTGCCTGAAGAATCCTGTGGACAGAGGAATTTGGCAGGCTGCAGTCCTTAGGATCACAAAGAGTTGGACACTACTGAAGCAACTTAGCATGCATGCAGAAAGTATGCATGCTGCTGGTCATCCTCTAAATATAGATGGGACCCACTGACCCAGCTGTTCTGTACCCCGTCCTGGATTATTGCTTGATTAAATTCCTTGATTATTGCTCCGCAGTCCATTCTTGCTCCCAGTGCCTGCAGCCTCTAAGCCAATATGGAGTCTGCTGGACAGATCTGTGTCTGTGTCTTTGTATCCCCTTTTCCCCTGGGTCTCTTCCCAGTATTAGCTCCCTGCACTCTGATTGATTATCATATAGATCCACTCTACTTGCCATACTACATAATTTCATCAATACTCTGGCTACTGGTCCCTCTTCTGTTCTCCCTGTGGTTTCCTATTGATCACCTTTTGTATACCTTTACTGTTATTTCAATGGGAATTTTGGACAAAGGTGAAAAAAACCAAGTGCTCAGGCTACGTTCTTCAATCCAGACTTCCCTTAAATTTCTAAATCACTATACTCCAACTTAGCATCCACTTACCAAATTGGCTAGAGATCCTGTCTCAGTTGATCACACACGTCCATCACCCCCTCCATGATCATATGAGTGGATGAAAATGTTTATGGGTGACCCCAAAGAGTTTTTTGGTCTATGGCATCTTTATATTGGAGCCTTTGTATTGAGGGCAGACAGGGCTGCTGGTCTTGAAGCTCACTCTGAGCCCACATGGAGATCTTGCTTGCTTTGGTTTCCAAAGCCCTGGTGCTCAATTCCCCATGCTCTTGGGCCCCGATACAGTCAAGCTTTCCAATTCCTCATGCACAGGAGAGCTTACCTGGACTCTGCAAAATGTCAGTGTCATGACAGTTTTGAAAAGAAAGAAAAAAACAGTAAGGAAAAAATAAAGAGATCATTCAAAACTATAAGAGATAAAGAGATCAATTACACATAAAGACTGGAGAAGATTCTTGAAAGTTCCTTGGACTGCCAGGAGATCAAACGAGCCTATCCTTAAGGAAATCAACCCTGAATCTTCATTGGAAGGACTGATGCTGAAGCTGAAACTCCGATACTTTGGCCATCTGATGCAAAGAACTGACTCATTAGGAAAGACCCTGATGCAGAGAAAGATTAAAGGCATGAGGAGGAAGGAGTGACAGAGGATGAGATGGTTGAATGGCATTACTGACTCAATGGAATGAGTTTGAGGAAACTCTGGGAGATAGTGAAGGACAGGGGAGCATGGCATGCTTCAGTCCATGGAGCTGCAAAGAGTCAGACACGACTTAGTGACTGAACAACAGCAAGACACATAAATAATACAATTAGTAAGTTTTGATTAGATCCTGATTCACTGAGAAAAGCTATTAAACATATTATTGGGACAACCTGGAAACTGAGTCACTAAATCAGTTCAGTTCAGTTCAGTCACTCAGTTGTGTCTGACTCTTTGTGACCCCACGGACTGCAGCATGCCAAGCCTCCCTGTCTATCACCAACTCCCAGAGTTTACCCAAACTCATGTCCATTGAGTTGATGATGCCATTCAACCATCTCATCCTCTGTCGTCCCCTTATCCTCCTGCCCTCAATCTTTCCCAGCATCAGGGTCTTTGCAAATGAGTCAGCTCTTCGCATGAGGTGGCCAAAGTATTGGAGTTTCGGCTTCAGCATCAGTCCTTCTAATGAATACCCAGGACTCGTCTCCTTTAGGATGGACTGGTTGGATCTCCTTGCAGTCCAAGGGACTCTCAAGAGTCTTCTCCAACACCACAGTTCAAAAGCATCAATTCTTCGGCGCTCAGCTTTCTTTATAGTCCAATTCTCACATCCATACATGACCTCTGGAAAAACCATAGCCTTGACTAGACAGACCTTTGTTGGCAAAATAATGTCTCTGCTTTTTAATATGCTGTCTAGATTGGTTATAACTTTCTTTCCAAAGAGTAAGCGTCTTTAATTTCCTGGCTGCAGTCGCCATCTGCAGTGATTTTGGAGCCCAAAAAAGTAAAGTCTGTCTCTGTTTCCACTGTTTCCCCATCTATTTGCCACAAAGTGATGGGACCAGATGCCATGATCTTAGCTTTCTGAACGTTGAGTTTTAAGCCAACTTTTTCACTCTCTTCTTTCACTTTCATCAAGAGGCTCTTTAGATCTTCTTCACTTTCTTCCATGAAGATGGTGTCATCTGCATATCTGAGGTTATTGATATTTCTCCCAGAAATCTTGATTCCAGCTTGTGCTTCATCCAGCCCAGCGTTTCTCATGATGTACTCTGCATACAAGTTAAATAAGCAGGGTGACAATATACGGCCTTGACGTACTCCTTTCCTGATTTGGAACCAGTCTGTTGTTCCATGTCCAGTTCTAACTGTTGCTTCCTGATGTGTATACAGATTTCTCAAGATGCAGGTCAGGTGATCTGGTATTCCCATCTCTTTCGCAATTTTCCACAGTTTGTTGTGATCCACACAGTTAAAGGCTTTGGCATAGTCAATAAAGCAGAAACAAATGCTTTTCTGGAACCCTTTTGCTTTTTCGATGATCTAGCGGATGTTGGCAATTTGATCTCTGATTCTGCCTTTTCTAAAATCAGCTTGAATATCAGGAAGTTCACGGTTCACGTATTGCTGAAGCCTGGCTTGGAGAATTTTGAGCATTACTTTGCTAACATGTGAAATGAGTGCAATTGTGCAGTAGTTTGAGCATTCTTTGGCATTGCCTTTCTTTGAACTGACCTTTTCCAGTCCTGTGGCTACTGATGAGTTTTCCAAATTTGCTGGCATATTGAGGGCAGCACTTTCACAGCATCATCTTTTAGGATTTGAGTCCCTGGATGGTAGATAATTTTTTTTTAACTTTCTTGGGTATAAAAATAATATTGGGCTTATGGAGGAGAATGTTTTGATATAAATATATAAATGAAGTTGGGCAAAATGTTAATAATTCTTGAACCTACAAGGAGGGTACAATGATATATTTATTAAAATAGTTTTTAAAATATTCTATATGCTTGAGATTTTTCAAAATAAAATATGAGGAACAGAATTATATCTTTTGAATGGATCTGTCCTGGGTTATTTTATCAAAACCCATCAAGGACTTAGATTTATTTGTGTTGGCCAGCTGGTGCAGAATACTTGGGCTGATTCCACTGAATTAACAGAATTCTCCTGTAAGGTGCTCTCCCTGAGTACTGAAATGAACTGGGGTCTACCAAGTACTAGTAAAAGGCTACAAGAATATCTGAACAGCCATTTATTTTATGTAAGACTCTATAAGGACAACAAAAGGACAAATTAAAAATGACTCAACTCATGTTGAATAAAAACTATGCTTATTTAATTGTTTAGTTAAATGTGTACTTATATTCTACAAATGCTCCATAGTGAGACCCTGGTCTTTTTTTTAAAAAAAATATTATTTTAAAAACTTTTTATTTTGTATTGTACTGTGGTTGATTAACAACATCAATCATTGTTTAAAAAAAACAATTGTTAAAAAGTTCAGTTTTTCAGGGCTATTTCATTTTGTAATTGATATGAATTTTAACATTTGTACATCTCCAAAAAATTCCTATCTTAGGATTACTACTGTATTTTTTCGAGATCCAAGAGTACTTTAATGTCTTCAGTGAAAGAAATTCAGAGAGCCTACACATTTTAAAAATCAGACAACATATTTTAAAATAAGTTCTCTGCCTCTTTCCTCTATTTCAATTTCTTATTACATTAACTCTTATGTTGAGTTGACTAATACCTTCTACCTTCTCAGATGGGTCACTGAGAGGCCTTCACCTCTCAGGTGCTTCTTCTAAAATTTTTAAGCTTATGCATTGGTTTTATTCCTTATGTATTGGGATATAGCCAATTAACAATGTTGTGATAGTTTCAGGTGAACAGTGAAGGGACTCAGTCATACATACACTTGTATCCCTTCTCCTCCAAACTCCCCTTCCCATCCAGGCTGCCACATAGCACTGAGCAGAGTTCCATGTACTATATAGTAGGTCCTTGTTGGCTATCCATTTTAAATATCGCAGTGTGTACAGGTCAATTCCGAACTCCCTAACTATCCCTTGTCCCCATCCTTCCCCTCACCATACCCTAGCAACCATAAGTTTGTTCTGTAAGTCTGTGATTCTGTTTCTGTGAGATCCTGGTATTAACCTCTGATTTTTTTCTTATTAAGCCCTGAATCTAAAGATTTATCAAGAGTTTCTTCTTTAGTCATCTGAGTTATAACTGTCAACTAGAACCTACAGTATTATATTAAGAGGTGAAATGCTCCCTTCTATCTACTACTATTACTAATTCAGCTCAGTTCAGTTCAGTCGCTCAGTCGTGTCCGACTCTTTGAGACCCCATGAATTGCAGCACACCAGGCCTCCCTGTCCATCACCAACTCCCGGAGTTCACTCAGACTGACATCCATTGAGTCAGTGACGCCATCTAGCCATCTCATCCTCGGTCGTCCCCTTCTCCTCCTGCCCCCAATCCCTCCCAGCATCACGGTCTTTTCCAATGAGTCAACACTTCGCATGAGGTGGCCAAAGTACTGGAGTTTCAGCTTTAGCATCATTCCTTCCAAAGAAATCCCAGGGCTGATCTCCTTCAGAATGGACTGGTTGGATCTCCTTGCAGTCCAAGGGACTCTCAAGAGTCTTCTCCAACACCACAGTTCAAATGCATCAATTCTTCAGCGCTCAGCGTTTTTCACAGTCCAACTCTCACATCCATACATGACCACAGGAAAAACCATAGCCTTGACTAGACTGACTTTTGTTGGCAAAGTAATATCTCTGCTTTTCAATATGCTATCTAGGTTGGTCATAACTTTTCTTCCAAGGAGTAAGCATCTTTTAATTTCATGGCTGTAATCACCATCTGCAGTGATTTTGGAGCCCCCCAAAATAAAGTCTGACACTGTTTTCACTGTTTCCCCATCTATTTCCCATGAAGTGATGGGACCAGATGCCATGATCTTCGTTTTCTGAGTGTTGAGCTTTAAGCCAACTTTTTCACTCTCCTCTTTCACTTTCATCAAGAGGCTTTTTAGTTCCTCTTCACTTTCTGCCATCTGCATATCTGAGGTTATTGATATTTCTTTCGGAAATCTTGATTGCAGCTTGTGCTTCTTCCAGTCCAGCGTTTCTCATGATGTACTCTGCATGTAAGTATTCTTCTCCTTGCGTTTCTCATGATGTACTCTGCATAGAAGTTAAATAAGCAGGGTGACAATATACAGCCTTGATGTACTCCTTTTCCTATTTGGAACCAGTCTGTTGTTCCATGTTTAGTTCTAACTGTTGCTTCCTGACCTGCATATAGGTTTCTCAAGAGGCAGGTCAGGTGGTCTGAAAATTCTTTCAGAATTTTCCACAGATTATTGTGATCCACACAGTCAAAGGCTACTAATAATGTGTGGGGCCCAGGCAAATCCTCTTATAGAATAGCAAACACTTTGGATTTGCCTGTTGCCTCTGGTGTCATTTTATTTATCCCTCTATTCTTTGTGCTTCTGGAGGAGTTTGGTGTGATGAGCTTCACATTAAAGATTTGGGCATGAACACTTCATGGGTGACATGGGTAGTTGGCACTGCATCCCATCCACATATGCATCATTAGTCTGTGTCACTCTTGGGAAGGTTGTCACCACCAACTAGATTGAGCCAGTGAAAATGTTCTTTTCTCCCTTCATAATTAATAAGAAATCTGAGAGGACACTTTACACTGTACAAATATCCTATTCCAGAACCATCTTTTACCCAGTAGTTTTAGCATCTGCAGATAATTCTCCCCGACTCCAGTTTAATTCCAGCTTGCTTCCTGTTTCTTTTACTTTGTTTCCCTAGTTCTGAATTCCAGTAACTGTAGCTCACTTCTCTTTCACCTCCAATCTCCCTGGAATGGATGTTTATCCCTACTCTCACCTCGACTTGAACCTCTTTTCTTTTGTTCTCTTTCGGACTCAATTCACACTTCCAATGTTCCATCATTTTTGCTCCAGTTTCTCTCCCTACAACCCAGGTAAGTACTGTCTCCTTCAAGGGTGGAAGGGATTTGGCACATATAATGTGATAAAAAGGACTTACTTTCATCTGAGTATGCCATTTACTGGACTTCCCTGGTAGCTAAGCTGGTAAAAAATCTGCCTGCAATGCAGGAGACCCCGGTTCTATTCCTGAGTTGGGAAGATCCCCTGGAGAAAGGATAGGCTACCCACTCCAGTATTCTTGGGCTTCCCTGGTAACTCAGATGGTAAAGAATCTGCCTGCAATTCAGAAGACCTGGGTTTGATCCCTGGGTTGGGAAGATCCCCTGGAGGAGGGCATGGCAACCCATTCCAGTATTCTTGCCTGGAGAATCCCCATGGACAGAGGAGCTTGGTGGGCTATGCAGTCACAAAGAGTCGGACATGACTGAGTGACTAAGCACAGCACAGCACATGCCATTTACTACATCAGCACTATAAGTTTTTCGGAGGAATAGAGAGGGCTTCCAGAAGGACATTGGTGGAAAATATCACAATGTATTTCATCATGAGAGAGACCCAACCCAAGAAAAGCAAAGAAATTGTTCTTTGTTTGCTTTCTGCTATTAGAAGTAATTTCATGTCATAACCAATTAATGGAATCAGAGAATTAACCCTTTCAAGATCACACTTGCTATCCCAATACTTGTGTGTCCTGGGCTAAATTCTCCTACAGGACCCAAAGAAAAACAGCTCACACACCTGTTGTAAAGACCACAAGCTAAGGAGGGGGAATTTGCATATTACAAACTTGACAATAAATAAATTAAGCTCACATCCTGGTGTTGCGATGCTCCAACCAGCTTTCTGCAGTTTGAAGCCTTATTACACTTTTTCCCCAAATTTCTTCTGTTTTCACATTTGGGGTTCATTATTCATCCATACCTTGATTCTTTAGGCCTCTATTCCTACCTTACTCTTTTCCTAGCCTCCACAAACAAGTTTTTCTTTTTTTTTTTTCCCGTCAGTTTCTTGACTTCTGTGAAAGGGAAGCCTTTTTATTCTGAGCAATAGATTCTCTTCAAGGTTGAGGGTTTAAAATGTTCTCTAACTACGAAAAGCTTTCTCATGCCCGTTTGCAGTCAGTCTCTCCCCTCATTCACCCAGGCCTCAGCAACCACTATCTGCTCTCTGACACTTGGGTTAGTTTTACCTGTCCTAGAAACCCATATAAAAGAAATCGTAGAGCATATGCTCTTTTATGTCTTGTCTTTTTTCACTATGGGTGACATTTATATCAGTAGTTCATTTCTTTTTACTACCGAGTAGTATTGCATTGTACAGATACATCATTATTTATTCATTTTTATTCATCTGTGGTTGGTCATTTGGATTTTTTCTAGTTTTTGAAAGAAAGTGAAGTGAAGTTGCTCAGTCATATCTGACTCTGCAACCCCATGGACTGTAGCCCGCAAGGCTCTTCTGTCTATGGGATTCTGAAGGCAAGAGTACTGGAGTAAGTTGTCATTTCCTTCTCCAGGGGATCTTCGTTACACTGGGATCAAACCCAGTTCTCCCACACTGCAGGCAGACTCTTTACCATCTGAGCCACTAGGGTTTTTAGCTGTTATGAATTGAACTGCTACAAGTATTCATGTAGTTTATGTGTGAATATATATTTTCTTTTCTCCTGAGTGATTGTCCTATTTATTGATTTCAGCAACAATTCTGTGGGTATTTCAATTTGTCAAAACTCATCAAAAACTTAAAATTAGTACATTCTGTCCTTCCTTAGGGGACTGGCTAAGCAAACTGTCATCATCCATACCATGGAATAATACTCAGCAATAAAAAAGAATGGAACACTGATACAACAACTTGGACGCATTTCCAGGGAATCATGCTAACTAAAAAAAAAGTCCTACCATAAAAGGTCACACACTGTATGATTTCATTTAAATATTGTTTCTAAAATGACAAACCTATAGAAATGGAGAAGAGATTAGTGGTTACCAGGGATTAGTGGTGGTGGGTGGGAAAGTGGGGGGTGAAAGAGGTGTGTGATTATAAGGGCTGCATGAGGGATCCTTGTGATGGAAATGCTCTTTTTTCCCAGTGTATCAATGTCAATATCTTTTTGTGATAGTATAGTATATTTATTTTTAATACATCTTCTTATATATGTACATTGTATACTATATATATAAAATATACACCATATTTTATAAAATAACATTGTGATATTTTGCTGTGACTTCACTTGGCTACCAGCTTAGGTAAATAGTTCATGGAATCTTTCTGTATTATTTCTTATAACTGCGTGTGGATATACAATTATCTCAAGATGAAAACAAAAAATTTCAAAGAGGTGAATCTTTTAAAAGGTATGTAAATTACATCTCATTCATGTTGATTGTTTTAAAAGTTCTCCTTTAAGTCTGTAGAACTCGCTTGCCCCCTCCAGAGAACAGTCAGAATTTCCCTGAAGATCTGTTCCCACTTTGTGATTCACATGACTCATGAATCAGGCCCTCTGAGCCATTTTGCTCTTCCACTTCTTTCCTTACTCACATCTTCTCCAAGAATCAGGATCACATTTTCCATCTTCCCCTCCTGGGTCACCGCACACGATTCAGGGTCAGCATACCTGAGCTCATCTACTACCTTGGTCCCTTCAAAGACATACATACTTGGAGAAATTTAGCTCATCTATAATTCCATGTACATTGATTTTGGTTTTGGATTGAGGTCCTAGATTTTGATTGAAGGTTACTTTCTTTAAAATCTCCATAGTAAGTCAGACAGAGAAAGACAAATACATGGTTTTGCTTATATGTAGAATCTAAAGAAAGTGATACAAATGAACTTATTTACAAAACACAAAACAGACTCACAGTCTTAGAAAACAAATTTAAGATTACCAGGGGAAAGGGTGCAGGAGAGGGATAGATTGGGAGTTTGGGATTGCACACACTACTATATTGAAAATAGCCAAGAAGGACCCACTGTATAGCACAGGGAACTCTGCTCAATATTCTCTAATAATCTAAATGGGAAACGAATTTGAAAGAGAATAGATACATCTGTATGTATAACTGAATCACTCTGCTATATACCTGAAACTAACACACCATTGTTAATCAACTATTCTCCAATATAAAAAAAAAATATCCTCCATGGCTTCCCTGGTGGTTCAGATGGTCAAGAATCTGCCTGCAATGCAGGAGACTCAGGTTCAACCCTGGATCAGGAAGATCCCCTGGAGAAGGAAATGGCAACCCATTCCAGTATTCTTGCCTGGAGAGTTCATGGGCAGAGGAACCTGGCCGGCTACAGTCCATGGGGTCACAAAGAGCTGGACCCAACTGAGGAGCCAACACTTCCGCTTTCTTTCCATGATATCAATTTTATTTTAAGATCAAAGTCCCAAGTTTTTCAATTTTCTGTCAATATTCTATATTGTTTGCCCCCAAACGTGACCTTATCTCTTCTTTTCATTCCAAAAGAAAAGGGAAAGATTAAATGTGAAAAGATACTGAATACTTTAAGGACAGTGTAGTAATTTTACCATTAATTGCCAGTTTTAAGGATTTGGACTTGACGTGGTTCTTATATAATTTGTTTTTAATTTTGCTAAATACCTGGATAAAATTTGGAGGAACAATATTAGGTTTTATATTAATACAATAACCTTTTTTTTTATAAAATACAGCAATTACTCACTTCTAAGCATGTGAATTTATTTCCCTAGTGAATCTAATATTGAGGGCACGATCCAGGAAGGTAAAAGGCAAGTAGGATTCCTTCTTTATATATTTGCCGAAAGGCAAAAATCTTAAATAGCATTTGATTCCATCAGCAAAAGGTTTTAGATGAACCTAAAGAAGGTAGGCCCTCTTTTCTGGGAAATCCACTACGGATTTTAAGATAAGTTCAAAGTAGGTTATGTAAATAACATAATTATGTTATCTTGAGTACTCATAATTGAGGCGAGATCTTCAATTTGCATATGCACTTATGAAAATAGGAAAGTTTTATGATATTTGAAGGAAATGATCTGTGGTTTATTCCAAAGAGACTAATTATAAAGGCAAAACATTTTAGCATTTTAGGCAGTGGGTTGTGGGTATATTACTTCTAAGTAAAGTAAAAAATAACTTATTTTTGCTATTGATATTCTTTGTCTGAAATTTCTAATCCTGAAAAGCAAGGATTAAGCAATGAAAGGGCTTTTGTTTGTGTTCAATTCCACAACTAAAGGAAACAACACATTTTATTGTCCCCATTTTAAATATGAAACAGAGACTCAAAGAGATTATGTGACTTGCCAAATTCATACCACTATAAAGTGACAGATGAGAATTGAAAGCAAATGTCCCAGTCCAGAGCCAAGATCATTCTGCTATAGTAGAAATCCAACAAGATTTGCTTTAGAAACTCCACTGTGATAACAATCTTACAAGTATCACCAGGGTAAGACGATAGATGGATTAAAGTGAAGGAGGAGGCACTCTAGGTGTAGGGTATTTAAGTATATTATGAAGCTATTTCAAGGTTTATAAATACAGATGTACATCATGATACTTGGTCACTTCACAGTATTTCATCTTACACAGTAGTTCATCTTATGAATTGTTGGACGTCTAGTCTTTACATTTTCTCTATTACATATGGCAATTCAATGAACATCTTTGAACATACAACTCCAAACATATATCTATTATTTCTTTAATAAATTCCTAGGAGTGAAATTGTAGGGTCAAAAGATGGGTACGTTACATTTGTTGCCACAATATCACCAAATTGCCCTCTGGATATGCTGTACCAAAGCAATAAACTCATAACTGAGTTTTCTGCTTCTAGTCTCTTTCCAGTCCATATTGAACATTCTAAGGCTAATATTTTGTTGAAGTCTAAAACTTTCAGATTACCTATTATCCACAAATAATTCTAAACTCTAACACTAATGCCTTCTGCTATCAGCCTGTCACCTCTTACAGTTTTCTCTCTCCTACTTTTCTATACAATTACCAGGATTTAATCAAATAGTTCACCAAACAAGCACATACTGGAAAAGATAGCTTTATGTTCCTTTAATAAAAGTTGCATAAACACTTTCAATCTATTGATCTCTTCACTCATCTTGGCCTGTTTTATTCCTTCCTCTGAGAAAGAAATGTTGACTCTACTTCATTCCATAATTTAGTTTTAAGTTTAAACATTTTAATTTAAACATGGAGAAACTTAAAATCATGTAAGTTAAACCCAGGAGACTGCAGAGGAGGCTCTTGCAACAGTCCAGGAGCTGACTGCAAAGGTCTTTGCCTGCAATGCATCTTCCTCTCTACCACTAGGTCTCCATTTCCAAGAAGTGTATCTGCTCGTGTCACTTGTTTTAAGCCTCCAATAGTTCATCACTGCTTGCAAACAGTAATGTTAAGTATGAGCTATACACAGCCCTTACCAGCCCACTTTTCATTCTCATCTGCCAGAATGGAGAAATACATGTGTCTGGAAATGCCACACCCATTTCCTCCCACAGGCATTAGGTGTTTTAACACATCCCTGCCTCTGTTTCTGTCCTATTTTGTGGACCAAAAGCACAGGCAAAATTGAAAGGCAAACTATTAATGAGGGAGATATCTGGAAATATGTGTTATAGGTGTTATGAAGGATTATCATTCTTCATATACAGTGAACCCAAACACATCATTAAAACACTAAAACTCCAGAAAGCAAATGAGCAAGGATATTAACAGATAATTTATAAAAGGGAAAATGCAGGTGGTTAATGGAATATTAATGGAATTTAAATAAAATCTCTAAGAATTCAAATAGCTTTGAGTAATTGTTTTCTTCATCAAACTAAAAAATGTATTTTTTAATGAGATTTTCATTATAGTGGTCCAGAGTTTTGTGAGATAGACACACCTATATATTCCTTAAAGAGGTAGAAATTACTTCAGTCTTTCTGGAGACTCCCTGACCCTGAGGTTTCACTTACTCCTGGTGATGTATACTTAAGAAAATGATAAGAGATAGAGACAAACACAATTGGCATGAACAAGTTTATCCCAGTTTATCCCAGCTGTCTTATAGCTACAACAATCAAAAGTTGCATGAAACTCAAATGGTCAACAGCAGGGGCAATGCTTAAATAAGTTAGTTTATCCATACAATGGAATATAAATGCTCATTAAAATGACATGTATATATGAAGAATTTTTAATGATGTTGGAAATTATATCATGTGGTACAGAGAAAACATATCATTTTACAAAAATGAAAAAGAGATAAACATTTGTGCATTATATTTCAACTATATAAATGCATATCAAAAAATATATCAATGCTCTCTGAGAATGAATCGTGTGTGTTTATTTCTTTTGTTTGTAATTTAAACACTGGACACATATTTCCTTTAAAAATTTGCAGATGACATGATCCTCTACATGGAAAACCCTAAAGACTCCACCAGAAAATTACTAGAGCTAATCAATGAATATAGTAAAGTTGCAGGATATAAAATCAACACACAGAAATCCCTTGCATTCCTATACACGAATAATGAGAAAGTAGAAAAAGAAATTAAGGAAACAATTCCATTCACCATTGCAACGAAAAGAATAAAATACTTAGGAATATATCTACCTAAAGAAACTAAAGACCTGTATATAGAAAACTATAAAACACTGATGAAAGAAATCAAAGAGGACACTAATAGATGGAGAAATATACCATGTTCATGGATTGGAAGAATCAATATAGTGAAAATGAGTATACTACCCAAAGCAATTTACAAATTCAATGCAATCCCTATCAAGCTACCAGCCACATTTTTCACAGAACTAGAACAAATAATTTCAAGATTTGTATGGAAATACAAAAAACCTCGAATAGCCAAAGCAATCTTGAGAAAGAAGAATGGAACTGGAGGAATCAACTTGCCTGACTTCAGGCTCTACTACAAAGCCACAGTCATCAAGACAGTATGGTACTGGCACAAAGACAGACATATAGATCAATGGAACAAAATAGAAAGCCCAGAGATAAATCCACACACATATGGACACCTTATCTTTGACAAAGGAGGCAAGAATATACAATGGAGTAAAGACAATCTCTTTAACAAGTGGTGCTGGGAAAACTGGTCAACCACTTGTAAAAGAATGAAACTAGATCACTTTCTAACACCGCACACAAAAATAAACTCAAAATGGATTAAAGATCTAAATGTAAGATCAGAAACTATAAAACTCCTAGAGGAGAACATAGGCAAAACACTCTCAGACATAAATCACAGCAGGATCCTCTATGATCCACCTCCCAGAATTCTGGAAATAAAAGCAAAAATTTAAAAAAAAATTGCAAAAATTAAAAAAAACCAAACTAGGCCTTGTATCCTTTCATGTTAATGCCACTCTATGTCTGTCACTCCTTTGGTGCTTGGCAGATAAGGCAAAGAACTCTTCTCTCCATGAGGATCATAAATTCCTCAAGAGTTTGCACCTCTTCTTTTGCAATGCTGAGTGCTTAGAAAAACTCAAAACCATTTGTGAGATGACGAAATGCAAGGATGATTGAATGGCTGTCTGCCTTCAACATCTCAAGAGCCACGTTGAGTCATTTTGCTCTCTGAATGCATAGAGTAACTATTGATTTGAAGATCCAAATGGGTTCTGTTTTAGGGGGTCATCCATCTTGTGTATGCTCACACATCCCACGAGTCATTTCTTTATGTTTATGCATTTGGTGATATCTTTAGGTAATGCATGAAACTCAACTTTTCTACCTGGATATTGCCTTAATGACTGATGGAATGCAAGGGTTCTAGTTCGTCAAATGTTTGGGGTGCCTACTTTTTTTTGTACACATGCCTAAAAGCTACTGCTATAAACACATTTCCATAAATCCAGTAAATAAAACATGTACTACTACTTTTACTCAGACAGTTCTCCTACGACTATCTGGGGCATATGGTTAGACACCTTATTTAGAATATTTAAGTCTTAAGTATCCAAATTTAGTAGGAAGATTATGAGGTTTCCTAAATCCCTTTCCTTCTTGCATTAAAAAAAGAGAAGGACTCATACCTAAGGCCTCCATTCATTTATTCTCAGCTACCAGCAGAATTATCTAAATTACTGCTAGGGATTATTCAACCATGACATGAATCTTGTTATCAAAATTTTTAGTGAATAGAGAAAGACCATTTTTCTTTAAATGAGAATGGCTAAGATTCTAGTTTTATCTTAAGTCATTAATACCTTCTTTGTTTCTCCATCTCTCTTGCAAAGGTTGAGAATGCAGACCCTGGATCTTTGTTGGGTCTTCATTCTGCCTCTACCACTCACTAGCTCTGTGGTCTGGTGTAACTGCTTCACTCTCTTGGATTCTTCATCTCTAAAATGGGATAGTATTTGTCTCACAGTGTTGTTAGGAGTATTAAATAAAGTATTGTGTTTTAATTATCCATGTGTGTACACTCAGTCTTATCTGACACTTTGTGAACCTAGACCGCCAGGTTCCTCTGTCCATGGAATTTTCCAGGTAAGTATACTGGAGCAGGTTACCATTTCTTTTTCCAGGGGATCTTCCCGTCCCAGGGATTGAACCCACATCTCTGGTGTCTCCTGCATTGGCAGGCAGGTTCTTTACCAGCTGAGCCACCAGGGAAATTATAATTTCCTTTAAGATGTCAGCTATTATTGAGTTGTATAGGGTAGTACAGAAACAAATGAAAAACTACTGTGACTGACCAAGGGCTTGTGTGTCCACAGCACAGAAAACCAAACTCTGACACAGGTGTTTGCAGCCAAGTCAGGGTTCACTGTAGAGTACCAAGCAAGGGAGCCGGAGGGGAGCTTCAGATCCACTCCAGCTTGGTCTTTGAGTTAGTAGCTTTTTAGAGGGGAAGAACAAACAGGTTGGGGTTAATCAGTCTCGTGCCATTTCCTAGCTGTAGTTTTGGTCAGGTCATCTATAGTTTAGGAGTCTCTGGTCTGGTAGCCCATGACTTGGGGATCTGTCAATTCATTTTGTCTAGGAGAAGCAACCTGTTAATTCATTTTGTCTAGAAGCTAATGTATGAGCCCCCATACATTAGCAGTGTTATTGACAACAGCAATGTTAGTCATCTGACTCTGGATGTTTAGCATCCAGTTAGCACAATATTGAGGTCAGAAGAAACAAGAAAGGGAATAAAATTTTGGATAGAAAAGTTAATCATAAACTCAGCAGGGAAACTCAGTTTTAGGGGCATTCAGCTTCAATACTGTGATTAAAGGAAGACGTCTCCCAACCAC
Organism: Ovis canadensis; assembly: GCF_042477335.2. Taxonomy (NCBI): domain Eukaryota; kingdom Metazoa; phylum Chordata; class Mammalia; order Artiodactyla; family Bovidae; genus Ovis; species Ovis canadensis. The sequence continues at coordinate 74,761,381 of NC_091248.1, read as the reverse complement.
ACCATTTATTATAAATATTGCTCTTTGGTCTGTTGATTCTTTCTGTAGTTTTGAGCATACTGAAAAAAAAAATCTGCCTGCTAATTCAGGAGAAAACAAGAGACAGAGGTTTGATCCCTGGGTCAGGAAGATCCCCTGCAGTAGGAAATGGCAACCCACTCAAGTATTTTTGCCTGAAAAGTTCTATGGACAGAGAAGCCTGGTGGGTGACAGTGCACAGGTCTCAGAGTCAGACATGACTGAGCACATGTGTACAAACACACACATTAAAAAGGAAGCATTATTGTATGTTCAAAAACAGTATGTCCCACACGTGTTTTGGAGATAGTCAGAAAGTGATTTCTCTGTCCCCTTCACAGCAACATTTCTTTTGAATGCCAACTCCTTCACCATCTCTCCTCCCTCTACAATCCACACCAATCTGACTTCTGTTCTCACCACCCCATCAAAACTGCTTTTGACAAGGTGGCCAACCACCTGGGATTTATCAGTGCAGGACATCTCCTATCCTCCTTGACTTGCCATGCCAGCAGCATTCCACACAGTGAGCTGTTTCCTCCTTCTGAAATACTCCCCTTTTGTTTCCCTTCAAGTCACACTCCCCCCCCCCCACCCCCCGCACCCCACATTACTGGCTTCCCTTTCTTGGACTACTTTGCTCTTTTTCCCGCTTCCATCTGACCTCTAAATGATTGGTTGCCTCAGGACTTGACCTGGGTCCTGTTCCATTCCTTCCAAAATAATCTGTTCCTGTCCCATAGCCTGAAATACCATTAGTTGTGATTACCTCCCAAATTAAATCTCTGAGCCAGACATTTCTCCTGAAGAGTTCATAAATCTGCCTACCTTATTGACTGTTCCACTTGCAAACACACAGTGCCTAAACCCCACCCCCAACATACACAAACTCATTCCATGCCCCACCCTCTTCCCAGTTTTGGTAGGTAGTGCTACTGTCCACCCAAATATGTCTCATAACAGTCCACTTCCACAATGATCTCTTAAAAATAGAAATGAGGCAATGGCACTTCTCAATTTAAAATCCTTGAGTGGGAACTCATGGCCAATGGAATTAAGTAAAACAAAATCCCCTCCATTACCCCTATCAGGGTCTGCCTGTCTGACCTCGGTTCATGTCCCTCCTCTCGTCTGCAGGTGATTCTCACCCTCTGCTCCAGACACACTTGACCTTTCACTCTTCCTTGAACAGAGCAAGCCTGTGCCTTTCTCAGGGCCTTCGTTTGTGTTCTTCTCTCTGCCTGGAAGGCATTCACCTGATTCTCCAAATGCAAGCTCCTAATACGTCAGACCTTGGCCTTAGTTTCCCCTCAGGTAGTCCTGCCTTAATCACCAATCAAAACAGACCCTGCCACACTGAGTGTATTCACTGTATTTGGTGACAGCCTTTCTTGCTGTTGTTTAGTCACTAAGTTGTGTCCAACTCCTTGCAACCCCAAGGACTCTAGCCCCCCAGGCTTCTCTGTCTCGGGGATTTCCCAGGCAAGAATACTGGAGTGGGTTGTCATTATCTTCTCCAGGGGATCTTCCCGACCCAGAGATCGAACACACATCTCCTGCATTGGCAAATGGGTTCCTTTTCACTGAGCCACCAGGGAAGCCCTGGTCACAGCTCTATTTGGTCCTTATCTTATTAAACAAGTTTGGGATCTACTTGAGGATAGTGCCGTGACACTGTTCGTTACCTGTTCAATGTCACATCCTGGGAGTCTGATGAAGGGCTTGGCACAGAGTCAACTCTCAGTATACTGAATCGATCAAATGTTTATATGTCATCATGTTCTAGGAATGGAGTTGGTATGAAGGAGACAGAGGTCCTGCCCTGCTTGAGAAACTCTATCATAATGATCACACAATGTGTAATGGAAACTCATGGCTGGAGAAACTTCATGGGAGAGGTTATATCAGAATTCAGATGAGCATAAATATACTGGGGGAAAAGAGGTGTGGGCCAAGTGAATAGCATGAGCAAAGGCCTGGAGCTGTGAAAATGCAGGTCAAGTTTAGATTATTGGCTCAAACAAGTTTTCTGAAGAAAGTAAAATTAATGCAGCTCTTTAGAACTTGGGGGAAGAAAAGTTAAGACCTAAACAAAATCAGATGGAAAAACTTTACATGTAAGCAAAGAAAATGCAATTTTACAACTATGGCTCATTTAAGCTACTGGTAACTAAAAGCACATATAGTATCAAAGACCACCTTGGTTTTGCAGGTGTGAATAAACTTTAAAAAAAAATGGAGGGAGGAATAGTTCGAAATAGCTCAAGACGCAACTAAAGAAAGCTGAGTGAATTCAATACCTTTTGTCCAATAATGGGAATGAGCATCGTGATGGCAACAGCCACGTGGTAGAATAATTTAACTTCACCTGGGATAGATAGTGGGAATAGAAAAAGAAATAATCTTGGGCTTCCAGGAGACCACAGTCTAATAAAAGGCCAAAGTATGTGAATAATTGCCAATCTAGGATTTCAAGAAAATAACATTCTATATAGCCTCAATAAATGTTCTAACTAGTTGTCTAATGCAATGCAGATTAGTTTTTCCAAAAATCTTACTGGAAGTTTGTGCTAAGCCCCATTTTCTCATAGGATGTTTAATTTAGTCTGCACATGACGACAGTTCTGATGGTGAATTATACAGAAAAAACAAACACTGGTCATGGAAACCAGCTAGAAAATGCCAATGAATTCCTTTGCATTTATGTATGAGAGACATCTCTTTTTTAAGAATAAAACATTTTATATTTAAAGATAATATATATTCATTTTAGAAAACACTAAAAATTTAAATGAAAATAAATACATGCCTATTACACATACATTTTAATAGACATTTTTAAAACTAAACCTAAGCTCACATTATAACATGTTTGCACTTGTCTTTTCTGACTTGAAGGTTATATATTGGGCATTTCATGTTGTTATCCGTTGTTTTGAGGCCTTCCCAGGTGGTGCAGTAATTAAAGAACCTGCCTGCCAATGCAGGAGACTCAAGAGGTGCTGGTTCAATCCCTGGGTTGGGAAGCTCCCCTGGAGGAGGGCATGGCAATCCACTCCAGTATTCTTGCCTGGAAAATTCCATGAATAGGGGATCCTGGCGGACTATAGTCCATGGGGTTTCAAAGAGTCAGACACAACTGAGCACACACACACACACACAATCTGTTGTCCTTACATTTTTAAAATGACATTAAAAACTGTAAACTTTTTATATCAAATTAAGAATGGAAAGCAATCTTCTGAGTCCTCATATGAAATGTAGAATTTAAAAACATTTGTTTCTGCCGTAATCACCCTAATTCTTGAATTTTGCAACATAATTTTAAGTTTTAGGAACTACATGATTTTGAGAATTAAATGATTCTTTTGTCATATATATCTTGTTTTCCAAAAAAATTTTTAGACTCGTCTCTCTGGTATTGTAACTAAATTCTCAATAGTTATTTGTACTAAGTGGTACCTGTTTTATCAGCTGACCTTTTTCACACTGTAATATCTAGTCATAGATTAGTGTCACAGAGGCCAACCTAACTTTTATCCTTTGCACATTATCCGCTTTTTGCCGTATATATATATATATATATATATTCTTTCTTGTAGTTCTTACATATCAAGTATTTGTCAGGATGTACCTAAATTGTCTAAGAATGTGATGAAGCCTACTGAGTCAAATTCTCCAGTATTTTTGGTCTGGGAGAGTGTTGCATATTTATGTCTGACTCATGCTCTTGTTCCATCTTTGTGTTTCCTTCCTCGGGTCCACCACAGAATTGCTCAGCTGAATCTCTGTTCTCTGTCATAGACATGTCTCCTCTTTCTTGTCGTTTTTTTTCTTTATTCTCTTTGTCTGTTTTCCTGAAGAGTTTCTTAATTGTGGCTTCTCTACACTGATTTGATTTTCTGATCGTTTTGGTTTTTTCTCAGTTAAGTGCTGTGGTTTAGGGTTCTGCTATTATTATATTTTTAGTTTTTCTGAATGCCTTTCTTATCTTACCCCATTCCCTTTTCATCTCAGACTCTCCTATTTTTTAAATCTGCTTCTTTTCCATGAAAGTTATATCTTCTTTCATTCTGTTGAGGTTGACAGTTTTTAAACAATTTCTTTTGGTTTCTGAAATAAAGCCATTTCAGAGACTTGTTTTTCCTCTGGAGTTTTTAGCATCATGTCTGACATTTTTTATTCATTGCTAATACTTTAATTCCATGGGCATATTTTGCTACTGTTTTTGCTTTGCTTGCATATCTGTTAGGTGGTTAGAATAGGAAAAAAGAGTCCAAAATGGTGGTGGCTAAATGACAAAGAAAGGGAAAGGCCCACAAAAAAGGGAACAAAGGAAAAATCCACGGACCTGAGTAAGAACCTGAGGTGAAACAAACATGCCTCCTTCCTGGCTAGCTCTGATTTACATAGGGCAGGCTCAGGAGCAAGGAGAAAAATGTATAAAAAGAGGGAGCCAAGACAGGTTGAGGCCTCTCCTTTGGGGCTGGCCCACCCTCACACCTTGAGGATGTACTGTGCATTTTTTACCGAATAAAACTCTGAGCTGTAACCAAGCTGCAACACTGGTCGACCATTTCAAGTCTTTGTTGTGGTCAGACAGAACTGAGGCAATTACACACTCTCTTGACATATCCATTCCAGAGGAAGATATGTCTATATACTGCCTCTTGGGTTCCACCATCCAGAATATAAGCACTGTAAGAAAAAAGCAAGCTCTTCTTCAGTTCAGTTCAGTTCAGTTCAGTCACTCAGTTGTGTCTGACTCTTTTCGACCCCATGAATCACAGCATGCCAGGCCTCCCTGTCCATCACCAACTCCCGGTGTTCACTCAGACTCACGTTCACAGAGTCCATGATGCCATCCAGCCATCTCATCCTCAGTCTTCCCCTTCTCCTCCTGCCCCCAATCCCTCCCAGCATCAGGGTCTTTTCCAATGAGTCAACTCTTCCCATGAGGTGGCCAAAGTACCAGAGCTTCAGCTTCAGCATCATTCCTTCCAAAGGAATCCCAGGGTTGATCTCCCTTCAGAATGGACTGGTTGGATCTCCTTGCAGTCCAAGGGACTCTCAAGAGTCTTCTCCAACACCACAGTTCAAATGCATCAATTCTTCGGCGCTCAGCTTTCTTCACAGTCCAACTCTCACATCCATACATGACCACTGGAAAAACCATAGCCTTGACTAGATGGACCTTAGTCGGCAAAGTAATGTCTCTGCTTTTGAATATACTATCTAGGTTGGTCATAACTTTTCTTCCAAGGAGTAAGCGTCTTTTAATTTCATGGCTGCAATCACCATCTGCAGTGATTTTGGAGCCCCCAAAAAATAAAGTCTGACACTGTTTCCACTGTTTCCCTATCTATTTCCCATGAAGTGATGGGACCAGATGCCATGATCTTCGTTTTCTGAATGTTGAGCTTTAAGCCAACTTTTTCACTCTCCTCTTTCACTTTCATCAAGAGGCTTTTTAGCTCCTCTTCACTTTCTGCCATAAGGGTGGTGTCATCTGCACATCTGAGGTTATTGATATTTCTCCTGGCTATCTTGATTCCAGCTTGTGTTTCTTCCAGTCCAGCGTTTCTCATGATGTACTCTGCATAAAAGTTAAATAAGCAGAGTGACAATATACAGCCTTGACGTACTCCTTTTCCTATCTGGAACCAGTCTGTTGTTCCATGTCCAGTTCTAACTGTTGCTTCCTGACCTGCATACAGATTTCTCAAGAGGCAGGTTAGGTGGTCTGGTATTCCCAGCTCTTTCAGAATTTTCCACAGTTTATTGTGATCCACACAGTCAAAGGCTTTGGCATAGTCAATAAAGCAGAAGTCGATGTTTTTTTGGAACTCTCTTGCTTTTTCGATGATCCAGCGGATATTGTCAATTTGATCTCTGGTTCTTCTGCCTTTTCTGAAACCAGCTTGAACATCAGGGAGTTCACAGTTCATGTATTGCTGAAGTCTGGCTTGAAGAATTTTGAGCATTACTTTACTAGAGTGTGAGATGAGTGCAATTGTGCGGTAGTTTGAGCATTCTTTGGCATTGCCTTTCTTTGGAATTGGAATGAAAACTGACCTTTTCCAGTCCTGTGGCCACTGCTGAGTTTTCCAAATTTGCTGGCATATTGAGTGCAGCACTTTCACAGCACCATCCTTCAGGATTTGAAATAGCTCAGCTGGAATTCCGTCACCTCCACTAGTTTTGTTCATAGTGATGCTTTCTAAGGCCCATTTGACTTCACATTCCAAGATGTCTGGCTCTAGATGAGTGATCACATCATCATGATTATCTGGGTCATGAAGATCTTTTTTGTACAGTTCTTCCGTGTATTCTTGCCACCTCTTCTTACAAGTTAAATAAGCAGGGTGACAATATACAGCCTTGATGTACTCCTTTTCCTATTTGGAACCAGTCTGTTGTTCCATGTCCAGTTCTAACTGTTTCTTCCTGACCTGCATATAGATTTCTCAAGAGGCAGGTCAGGTGGTCTGCTATTCCCGTTTCTTTGATAATTTTCCACAGTTTATTGTGATCCATGCAGTCAAAGGCTTTGGCATAGTCAATAAAGCAGAAGTCGATGTTTTTCTGGAACTCTCTTGCTTTTTTGATGATCCAGCGGATATTGGCAATTTGATCTCTGGTTCTTCTGCCTTTTCTAAATCCAGCTTGAACATCTGGAAGTTCACGGTTCACATATTGCTGAAGCCTGGCTTGGAAAATTTTGAACATTACTTTACTAGCGTGTGAGATGAGTGCAATTGTGTGGTAGTTTGAGCATTCTTGGCATTGCCTTTCTTTGGGATTGGAATGAAAACTGACCTTTTCCAGTCGTGTGGCCACTGCTGAGTTTTCCAAATTTGCTGGCATATTGAGTGTAGCACTTTCACAGCATCATCTTTCAGGATTTGAAATAGCTCAACTGGAATTCCATCACCTCCACTAGCTTCAAATTGACATTCATTGAATGAGCCGTTGATTATAGCTTTCAATTCAATTTCATCAGCTTTAGTGCTGGAAAGAATTCTTTACAAACTCCAATAATCTATTGGTAGGAAATCTTAGTTTTTGATGTGGTTGAATGTTTCCCCCTCTTTTGATATCTTCATCTGGATTTTATTTTTGGAATTTAAGAGCCTCTTAGGGCCAATAACCTGATGTCTTTTTTTCTCCTCCATGAAAGTAATTTCCTGCAGACGCATTTCTCCAAGGCTCTGAACTTCTATTGACTGTTAAGAGCTTCTACTATTGATGTACAGGTCAGAGTTTCACCTTGCAATAGAAAGAAAATCTCCCTGTTTTCATCAACAGTTCCTCAACCATCCTTTCCTTCATATTGTGACAAGCTAAAGGTTAATAATGAAATATAAAGCATCCTTCTCCTGAAGCATTTTGCTTAGTATTCAGAGAGGGCAAATCCCCAGGGTAAGGATGAGAATGGTCCCCAGGCAGTAGAAGCAGTTTATTCATGTTCACTGAGGAGCTCTTTTTGATTTTGGATTTTTAGGGAGCCTGACCTTCCAAAAACTGAAGTTCTGAGCTATGATAGAAATCACCAAGTGAAACATTTTACTAGTCTAGTAAACTGAATCTATGTAAGTGCCTTTTGTATGAAGCATGTCTGTTATCCTCTGTATTCTGATGCTTTGACATCTAGCCTTGCTGACCTTGGAGGGACTAACCCTACCAGGGCTAGCCAATTCCTAGAGACAGTGAACAAATGACCAGTGAGGACACCTTTCAAATGCAAACCAATCTATGCAGAGCCCTTAACCTCAATCACAGCCTTTAATTAGCGTTTACATTCAGGGCCATCATCTACTTGCCCCAAGCACCACAGGTTCAGATACTGAACAATTAGGGACAGACTCTATGCTGTGGAGCCCATTGAAATGATCCAAATTAGCCAATTTTAAGTTTGCTTATTGTGCCAGACCCATTCCTTCCTGAAGAAGTCACAATAAAGGCTCTCGTTTACAACTTTCCCTCTTCCTCTGCCTCCTGACAAATCCAATGCTTCCCTAGAGAGGCCTCCCCACCATGTTGTGGTGTTTTCCCACTTCTTGGCATCTGTAAATATAATAAACTATCTTTTCAGTGGCAGTTGTCTCTAACCTGGAGGCCTCCCCATACTCATAAAGGATAATAAAATCTTTTTTTGGCAACATGGTACAACTTACTGGATCTTAGTTCCTCAGCCAGGGATTGAACCTGGACCCTCATCAGTGAGAGTGCAGAGTTCTAAGCACTGTACCACCAGGGAATTCCCCAAACCCATGTTTTAAAGCACCTTTGAATGGCAGAATTAAAACTAGTTTAGCCTCTTTCTTCATGTTTATCCCTCAAAGCTAATGAAGCAAAAGAATAAGTTAGACATAGGAGTCATAGGTGCTGCTGCTGCTGTTGCTAAGTTGCTTCAGTCATGTCCGACTCTGCGCAACCCCATAGATGGCAGCCCACCAGGCTCCCCATCCCTGGGATTCTCCAGGCAAGAACATTGGGTTGCCATTTCCTTCTCCAATGCATGAAAGTGAAAAGTGAAAGTGAAGTCGCTCAGCCATGTCTGACTCTTAGCGACCCCATGGACTGCAGCCTATCAGGCTCCTCCGTCCATAGGATTTTCCAGGCAAGAGTACTGGAGTGGGGTGCCATTGCCTTCTCTGGTCATAGGTGCTAGGACAGGGAGAAAAAAGAAAAAGAAGACCCCAGAGCTACTTTGAACTCCACGTGGACAGAAATCACCTATCGGTACTCATGATTTTGGTGCCTTTTCCTAAAATAAGTAAGTTCTAGAGTCATCATCAGGAGGTTAGTGAGTATTGTCCCCCTTGTCTGGAGAGCAGGAAGCAGGTAGTGGTGTAAGTGTTCCGAGGGCAATGCCCACATTTGCAGGTGGAGCGGTGTGTGCCAAGCACACTGCCATGCAGGGCTGGTCTCCCTGTTGGTTCCAGCTCACTGTGTTTCCCCACACTTGATTCTGTTCACCAGTTTTCATTCTCTAACCTTTCTATTCTGACATTAAACACAGTATTTCTTTTGTTCCCATTTAATTATTTATTTTTTTTCACAAATTGAATTTTCCCAAGTGCTTAAATTAATGCATGGCTTTAAGAAGTAATTATTTTTTCCTTCCTTGCAGTGTCAGCGGTGCTGACAGGGAACCCAGCTCAGCTCCGGCAAATGAGCAGGCTTGTTAGCACTGGCTTCGGCTTGGCAGGGAGAGGACATGGGGCTGATTCCTTGAAGGTCACTAATAAACAAAGTTCCTTTTTATTTTAATTCCTTTGCTGTTAAATGGACTATTCTTTCATCAAGCTCCTGCTTTTGTTACTGTAAGCTCTTGGTGAATTTCATGATAAAATTCTTCATGAAATTCTTCATCAATTATTCCGTGCCTAAGTTCTCTTCAAAAACTAAATGCAAATGTGATTAGAAACTGATTGAGATGAGACCCTCTTTATTTTTTAAAATTGGTTACATACAAACATTTAAACAATGAATATTAATTGAGTGTTTACTCTATGGCTGGGCACTGTTCTTAATTCCTTCTATCAGCATTTAAATTTAAGATCATTTCACCATAGTGTTGGCTAACAGTGCAAAGAAGAAATGTTGCCAAAAATATAGAGATAAAAATCTATAAATCCAACCTTGTCTACCTAAATTTATCTAAAATGATTAGTATATTCCAACACTTTGGCTTCCCAGACGGGGTAAGGCAGAAGAACACTTGTCCAAGATATGGCTGGAACGGACTCAGATCCCTGGGTCAGGGTGGAAAGGATGGGTTTTTTAAATTCCCAAATGTTGGCTAGATTCTGCTAAATCTAGTTTCAGTCCCATGAATACTAAACTCCGCTAATGAATTAGTGCAGCTGCCATACATAGTCTGGTAGTAGGTAGGCTGTCTGTCTGAGGGGTCATTGCTCTCTGAGTCCCAGTGGGCATTTCAGTGGAAAACTGGGGGAGACCAAGTAAGAAACCATTAGTTAAAATGCCACTTGAAACCAGCAGTGATGGATTTGGGGAGTTAGAATTTCAAAAGCCAGTTTTTGTTTTTGCTTCCTACAAATAGGTGATAGTCCATTCATCTTAGAAACCCCACAGGCTAAAGCTACATGAGAGATGCAGACATAGAGAACAGACTTGTGGAGACCGTGGGATAAGAGAGTGGGATGAATTCAGAGAACGGCGCTGACATAGACGCACTGCTCTGCGTAAAATGTCTATCCAGTGGGAAGCTCTTATATGACACAGAGAGATCAGTTTGGTGCTCTGTGATGACCTGGAGAGGTGGGGTCGGAGTTGGGGTGGGAAGGAGGCTCAAGAGGAGGGAAATGTATATGTATATTTACCGCTGATTCACGTTGTTGTACAGCAGAAACCAATACAACATTGTAAAGCAATTATCTTCTCAGTTCAGTTGCTCAGTCATGCCCGACTCTTTGCGACCCCATGGACTGCAGCATGCCACGCTTCCCTGTCTATCATTAACTCCTGGAGCTGACTCAAACTCATGTCAGTTGAGTCAGTGGTGCCATCCAACCATCTCATCCTCGGTCATCCCCTTCTCCTTCGGCCTTCAATCTTTCCCAGAGTCAGGGGCTTTTCCAATGAGTCAATTCTTTGCATCAGGTGGCCAAAGTATTGGACTTTCAGCTTCAGCATCAGCCCTTCCAATGCATATTCAGGACTGATTTCCTTTAGGATGGACTGGTTGGATCTTCTTGCAGTCCAAGGGACTCTCAAGAGTCTTCTTCAAAACCACAGCTCAAAAGCATCAATTCTTAGCTTTCTTTATAGTCCAACTCTCACATCCATTCATGACTACTGGAAAATCCATAGCTTTGAGTAGATGGACCTTTGTCAGCAAAGTAATGTCTCTGCTTTTAATATGCTGTCTAGGGTGGTCATAACTTTTCTTCCAAGAAGCAAGCATCTTTTAATTTCATGGCTGCAGTCTCCATCTGCAGTGATTTTAGAACCCCCAAAATAAAGTCTCTCACTGTTTCCATTGCTTCCCCATCTATTTGCCATGAAGAGATGGGACTGGATGCTATGATTTCAGTTTTCTGAGTGTTACATTTTAAGCCACCTTTTTCATTCTCCTCTTTCACCTTCATCCAGAGGGTCTTTAGTTCTTCACTTTCTGCCGTAAGGGTGGTGGGTGGTGTCGTCTGCATATCTCAGGTTATTGATATTTCTCCCAGCAAACTTGATTCCAGCTTGTGCTTCATCCAGCTCAGCATTTCTCATGATATACTCTGCATATAAGTTAAATAAGCAGGGTGACAATATACAGTCTTAATTTGGAACCAGTCTGTTGTTTCATGTCCAGTTCTAACTGTTGCTTCTTGACCTGCATACAGATTTCTCAGGAGGCAGGTCAGGTGGTCTGATATTCCCATTTCTTTATCTTCTTCTAATTAGAAATAAATTATCTTCTAATTAGAAATAAATTTAAAAATAAAACTACATGATGAAATATCTAGCTTTATCTCTTATCTAAGTAAAGATTTTTTTAATAGCCAGAAAATCTTCTTGTTATGTATTTTGTGTTGGAAGGATTAGGGAGAATCAAGTTTCCTCCAGTAGGGTATTAATGGCATTTTTTAAAATCAGCAGCTGGTAAAAAGTGACTGGAAAGATGGTCTTTCTCTCACAGTGGAAGTGTTAACCTTGTCTAGCCACAAGAGCTAAGTCAAGGATGAGGGCAGTGCAGAAACTCCATACCTGAAGCATGGCAGAGATTTGTATTATGCCAGGCACAGAGCTGCTGCTTTTTTGAATGTATAAATGGTGACCTGTTCTTAAGAGTATGTAAAATGTCTCTCAGAACCCTTCCAGAAATATTTAGGGGTGAAGGTCCTTTATTGGAAGCAAGTCTTGTGTGAGCTGGTAAGACCTCCTCTGTGAACGATATCAGGCCCTGAATGTGATGTTTTTTATGCCAAAAATCTTGTGAGGATGCCTCTGTGAATGAATATGGTCTAGATCCCTAGGTTTCAACACTTGCTTTAGCAGAAACTCTGATAGATTTCTTCTCAAAGCAGAAACTCTGTATTTAGAACAGGTAGAAGCAGAGATTCCCTGGTGGAGGACCTGCAGCATATCTTTCCTGGCTCTCTCCCTGCAGCAGCCTCCATGGGCCACAGTCTCTGAAAATACTGGTCTGAAGATACATTTTGGGCTCATTATCTAGATCCCATGAATAGGCTGAACTATATTTTAGTCTTTGTCCTTACCCTTCCTGATTCAAGAGTTGAGATTTCAGTTGTTTGAATTCATCCTCAAGATTCACTGATTGCTAATCAAAATCTGGGAGATTACCCAACCTGTATTCTTAGCTTCATGAAGACAAAAAGAAAAATACTATCAGGTTGAGGCTCTGGAGGTGAAACACTGTGACGAATGCCATCTAGTAGTCGGCTGTTTGATACCAACTTCACTTTGCGGCTTCTAATTTTTGAGGCAAATGTATGAAGGATCAAAGTTCTGCTTGAGGAAAAAAAAATCTCGCTTATATAAGACCCCATCATTAAAATTCACACCATGGTGCATGAGCCTTAGGGGATGGATTAGACATTAGGATGAGGTTTCATTTGAGCATTTTCTTTTCCTTTTGTCCTGAACTTTTAATTCACCTACAATTTCATTGATAGAGCTTTGTTTGATAAGTAGTTTGAGATTTCTAATGGAGTTTAAGATCATGCTGATTGCTTCTTGTCTTCTTTTGTAAAGTGTTTTTGAAATAATAATTCACATACATTACCCATTTAAAGTGTGACATTTGGTGGCTTTTAGTATATTCACAGAGTTGTGCAACCATTATAATAGTCAATTTTAGAACATTTTTCATCACTTCAAAAGGAAATCCCTTATCTTTTTAGTTATCACCCCTACATTCTCCACAGACCTAAACAACCACGAATCAACTCTCTTGTCTTTAGAAGACACTTCATATAAATTGAATCATATGATATGTGGTCTTTTTTGAGTAGCTTCTTCTACTTAGCACAATGTTTTCAAGATTCATCCATGATATAGCATGAAATCGGCACTTAATTCCTTTTTATGGCTTAATAATATCTCATTGTATGGATAACCACATTTTGTTTACCCATTCATTGGCTGAGGGATATTGGGTTATTTCTACATTTTGGTTATTATTAACAATGCTGTTATTAATATTGTGTATAAATTTCTGTGTGGGCATATGTTTGCATTTCTCCTGAGTATATTTCTGGTGTGGAATTACTGAGTCAAATGTTAATTCTATGTTTATCTGTCTGGCACAAGGCTAAAAACTGTTTTCCAAAATAGCTATACCATTTTACATTCCCAGAGGTAGTGTATGAGGGTCACATTTTCTCCACATCCTTACCAACGCTTATTATTATCTAACTTTTGGGTTACTGGCATATCTCCTTTCATTACGCTTCATGGATAGTGCATTTTCACAAATTGAAGGCTTGGGCAACTCTGAGTTATCAGATGATGGTTAGCAATGAAGCATTTTTAAATTAAAATATGTACTTTTTAAAAGATATAATGCTGTTAACACTTAATAGACTACAGTGTAGTGTAAACATAACTTTAATATGTACTGGGAAATAAAAAAAAATTGTGTGACTCCCTTTATTGAGATAATCACTTTATCTCAGTGGTTTGGAATCAAACCCGCAAAATCTCCAAGATATGCCAGTATCGCTATTCTAGTGAGTGTGAAGTGGTATCTCATTGTGGGGCTTTTTTTTTTTTTTTTTGCTGCACTGGGTCTTTATTGCTGTACGAGAGCTTTCTCCAGTTGTGGAGAGCGGGGACTACTCTCTCCTCAAGGAGAAAGTAGCTGCAGTGCCCAGGCTGCTCTTGTCACGGAGCACAGGCTCCGGGGTGTGCGGGCTCAGTAGCTGTGGCACACGGGCTCAGTTGCCCCACAGCATGTGGGATATTCCCAGACCAGAATTGAATGGGTGTCCACTGCACTGAAGCATGGATTCTTAACCACTGGACCACCAGGGAAGCCCCTCGTTGTGGTTTTGATTTGCATTTCCCTAATAACTAGTATATGCAGAGTACATCATGAGCAACGCTGGGCTGGAGGAAGCACAAGCTGGAATCAAGATTGCCGGGAGTAATATTAATATGCAGATGACACCACCCTTATGGCAGAAAGTGAAGAAGAACTAGAGTCTCTTGATGAAAGTGAAAGAGGAAAGCGAAAAAGTTGGCTTAAAGCTCAACATTCAGAAAACTGAAAGCATGGCGTCTGGTCCCATCACTTCATGGCAAATAGATGGGGAAACAGTGGAAACAGTGGCTGACTTTATTTTTCTGGGCTCCAAAATCACTGCAGATGGTGACTGCAGCCATGAAATTAAAAGACACTTGCTCCTTGGAAGGAAAGTTATGACCAACCTAGATAGCATATTGAAAAGCAGAGACATTACTTTGCCAACAAAGGTCCATCTAGTCAAAGCTATGGTTTTTCCTCTAGTCATGTATGGATGTGAGAGTTGGACTATCAAGAAAGCTGAGCACTGAAGACTTGATGCTTTTATACTGTGGTGTTGGAGAAGACTCTTGAGAGTCCCTTGGACTGCAAGGAGATCCAGCCAGTCAATCCTCAAGGAAATCAGTCCTGAATATTCACTGGAAGGACTGATGCTGAAGCTGAAGCTCCAATACTTTGGCCACCTGATGCAAAGAACTGACTCTTTAGAAAGACCCAACTCTTTAGAAAGACCCTGATGCTGGGAAAGATTGAAGGTGAGAGAATAAGGGGATGACAGAGGATGAGATGGTTGGATGGTATCACCAACTCAATGGACATGAGTTTGAGTAAGCTCCAGGAGTTGATGATGAACAGGGAAGCGTGGCGTGCTGCAGTCCATGGGGTCACAAAGAGTCAAACATGACTGAGTGACTGAACTGAAGGATTCTTTATATATTTGAGATTCAAGGCCCTTATCAGATATTTGATTTGCAAATATTTCCTCCCATTCTGTAGGTTGTCTTTTTCACTTTCTTGATAGTATCTTTTGAAAGTACCTAAGTTTTTAATTTAAAAGAAGTCCAGTTTATCTATCTTTCCTTCTTATCTTGCTTATGCTTTGGGGTCATATCTAAGGATCCTTTTTCCAACCCAAGGCCACAAATTTACAGATTTAGTCTTATGCTTTCTTGTATAAGTTTTATAGTTTTGGCTCTTACATTTAATCCTGTGGCCCATTTAGAGTTAATTTTTGTATATGGTTCTTGTTTTTGTTATTTATTTCTTCTTTCACTTTTAGGTCTTCAGAGATACAAAAATAAAATTTAAGGCAAACTGGCTCAATAATATGTGGAAATATTCATAAACTGGTTATTAGTGTGTTGAAGGGGGAAATTTAGGCAATGGGGTTAGTTGGTTTTGAATTTGTATTTATATTATCTGATCTACACATCTAAAATTTACTGGATAAAATTGTGGCCAAACAATATTTAGAATTTCATCTTCACTTCCTTCTTGCAAATGAACACTTCTTCCATTTTACTTATGAATATTCATAACTTGTTTCCATTCTTGCTATACAAGCCATTTCAAATTGTGCTGCTTACATAACCCAGCTTTTGTTTTCATTAAAAAAGAAAAAATCTGCTTTCTCTATAGGCATACTGTCTCTCTCACACACACACAAACACACACACACACAAACACTGCTCCTTCTTCCCAATATGTTCATGTTTTTGCTGGCACAGATGTCCCTGTAATTCCCCTCTTCTGTCACTCACCTTTCAAGTTATATACACATCTGAGGTTTCTCCATTATTTTTATAGGCACAGTTCAGCATGGGGGCAATCTGGATGATAAGAAAAAAAATCACAAGGGAAAGGAAGGGGAAGATAACACACTAGCGTATTTAGTCGTTCCTTTGTGTTTTAGTGTAGATCCTATGCAGGATTTAGCCATGGAGTAAGCGTAATGTATAATTATCACATTGGGATGCTAAACACAGACGCTGCATTCACTCTGTGCATAGAGTAAAATCTGGTTCATGGAAAAATGCAGGTTTTGCATTTTTCCAACAAAATAACTGAGTGGGGGTGGAAGGAGACTGACATTCTGATGATTATTTCAGAATACTAATGCCTACCAGAGGCGGTGGCGATGCTGGCAGGTCTCCTCTGCATTATGTTGACAGAGAAATGAGGCTGTTCCTTCCCTCTTTAAATGTCTCTTATGGCAGCAGCCCAACAGGTACTTTTGACCAGCCAGCAAGTAAGTCCCTTATACCTCTGTGGAAAGAAACATTGTCCAAATGGTCAGGGACAACCCAGCCAGGAAAACTGAAGCAATACTCATGAAATAATTGGAGGACAATTGAGCATCAGATTGTGTGATCCTGAATATGAGGGCTGAAGAAGTACGGAGGAGGGAGGTCAATGAGCCTTGGAAATGGGGGTGGTGGGGTGTCAAGAAGCTTTCATAGAGAATGTAGGCTGGGATTAGACTGTGAAGAATGAAAACAATTTTTTAAAAGTAAAAGGGAAAAAAGGAGAGGGTGTGCCATACTCAATAAAAGGACAGAAACAGCCTTTCAATGGATCAGGCACTAAGCAGAGCCTTGTTGTGATCTCACTTGGTGCGGTGCTAAGTCACTTCAGCCGTGTCCAACTCTTTGTGACCCCATGGACTGTAGCCTGCCAGGCTCCTCTGTCCATGGGATTCTCCAGGCAAGAATACTGGAGTGGGTTGGCATGCCCTCCTCCAGGGGGTCTTCCCTACCCAGGGATTGAACCCCTGTCTCTTAACATCTGCTGCATTACCAGGCAGGTTCTTTACCACTAGTGCCACCTGGGGAAGTGGTTGTAAGTCCCCATTTGAGGAGTTTAATAACTTGATTCCTGGTCATGCTGCTTCTAAGCAGCCATACAGTGTTTGGATCAAAAGTCCTCAGTCTTCCCAGCAGGGCACCCTGTAACTGCTGTCCTGCAAGTACAGAGACTGGAGTTATGATCAGTGGTCTCTGCACCAGTTTTCATTCCTCCCTACTGTTCTGTCTCTGACCTACTGGCAACGCAGATATTGAGAATCACTGTTTCAGGTTTTGAGTTCTCAATCTGTGGATCCTCAGAATTATTTTAGTAGCTAAAAAAAAAAAAAAAAGCAACCTGTTTCAAAACCCCACTCCATACCTAATGAAACCAACTACCCAGAGATAAGATGCTTTGGTCATTTCCACTGTCCTCCAGCACCTCACATAGAAACTTGGATAAAGCAGGCATCAATAAATGTCTATCAAATGAATGAATGCCTCCATTAAATCATTATTTTATTTACTAATTTGTTGATTGTGAGTTCCTGGTTGCCTTGGTTTATTTCTTCTGTGTTACACCATGATGATTCTTTTGTGGAAATATCAGCTTCTGAGTAATGAAAATGAGGACTTATGGGCTTTTTCCAGCTTGGAGTCCATTGTGAACCCAGAGTACATTTTTAAAAAATTGAAATACAATTGACAAACAGCATCATATTAGTTTCAGCTGTGCATAATAGTAATTCAATATTTATATAGATTTTGACATGGTCATCATAATAAATCTAGCTGCCACCTGCCCCAAAGTACATTTGACTAGAACTTAAAGAAAGCAGATGCATGTCTCTGGAGCTGGGTGAATACACAGCTTTCCTCTCCTTATTATCCTGGCTCTCTTTTTATCCTAAATCTACACCTCTGTGTTAAGACCAGCCTTTACTGTTTCTCTTTTTCCAGAGTTAAACATCAGATTTTTAAAAAAAAAAAAATCCTCTTTACAACTTCTGTGCTATGGAATAGACCCTGTTGATTTTCCTAAACTGACCCAAATCGCTTCTGTTAGCCGAGTTTCATAGTGCGGTGGAAGATGGAGTTAGGCAAGTAAACTTACATGGTCTGTATTAATTACATTTGTAATCTGATTTATGTCAAGAAGTAGATGTGTTTTGGGTTGGATTGTATTCATCAGGATGATTTAAACATTGCTTCATCTGGTTCCAAATTGAAGTGCTTGATAAAGCGGTCCTATGATTTTCCCATCACTTTCTTCCATCCACTTCAGCATGCTACCAAGGCTTCCACACTGTATCATCAGATTCTCATATAGACAAACGATTGGAGAAATGTGATACCATGATTAGAAATACTGGCGCTCTCCAAGTTTAAGAGTGCTTCAGTCATAGCCATAATTATTAGTGCAATAAAAGCAGGAAAAGTCTAATTGAGATTCACCCCTCTTTAGCATCAATGGATCTGAGATTATATTTTAGCTTTGCTTCATTTTCCCTTTTGCATTTATTATTCCATTATTATAAAATGTCACTTTGCCTATAAAATATTTTGCCTTGCTGTCAAGTTTTATTTGGTTCAGCTTTTAAGTCAGTAGTACTTGTGGCTGATCAGTCTGTGCCAAAGGAATTTTCCAAGCTATAGTGTGCGTTTGTTTTGGAAACACACACATTGTTTTTAAGGTAGCTTGGGAACAAACATTCACTTAAAAAAAAATCATACTTATGCAAAAGATACACACTCACAATCTGACGAGGGTCTGAGGGGAACATCCTTTATCATATAAACTGAACTTTAAACATTGCTCTTAGAACTGATTTGAGTGGAAGAAAAAAGGCCAATAATCTATGCCATTCATGGGACAATTTGTCACCAGGGAGAATAGCAAACTGTTTGAAGCAAAAAGAAAGAGTTCCTTAAAGGCTTGAACATGTATGAGATGATTCAGTTTTGCCGTATTATTCTGGTCTACTCCAATTTCTCACCCACCATTTCAATTTCAGTGACCTTCTCCTTATCATCCATCTTTCAAAACTGTCATCCAAATTTCCAGCTGCTTCTCCAGCATGTAAAACCCCGTCAGCCTGGTGGAAGCTCCAACTGTTTGCCTTTCCTCCTACTGCTTCTTCCTAAATAGATACTCTTCGTTAAATTAATTCTCTGTATATAGTTTGATGAGCAGCTGCTTGTTAGCAGGAGTAGCAGGAGTATACCCTTAGTCTTTGAAAGGGAAACAAATTAAAATACTGTTTTGAGATAAGAAACTATTTTTGTAGAAAAAAAATCCAATAGGAGCTCTGGTTAATTTATGCACTCAGTATGGTTTTAGTTCATGCTTATGAGATTTGCATGACCACACAAATTTAGTATTCTATCTATGATCTACCAGATTGCTTTTCCCATAAAATAAACCTTTATTGCTGATGTTTGCTGTGCATCCCTTCCAGGCATAAGAATAGACATGAATTATTTTTGAGGAAAGCCAGTGATTCCCATCTAAAACCAGTTTTCAAGGGTTTTGTCAATAGACAGGATAGCTTACCATTACCTCTAAGGGCATCAGCACTTTTGATAAAAGTGTAACAAGTTAATAGATTTTCCTTTTCCTTTTTTTTTTTTTTTTTAGAAAAGGCTTTGCTTTGATGAGATTTTTGTCTTTGCTAAATTCATTGTGGATGGAATTCTTACCTTTATCACCGCTCTGGACTTGCTCTTGGACCACCCTTTAGAATGTATCACAATGGCAACTGTCAGCTTTCAATAAAGACAACAAATGAGGACCAACGATTTATGGCCAGTGCCACCCTGGTCTGTATGCAGTTATGGATTGTCTCCATTTCAGACTCCCTTGCTGTTAAACAGCTTGTGTTAGAGGTCATTCACTATGATCGAATAACTATATGTGAAGTTGCAGCATTATTGTATAAATAAAGGCTAATGCAAGGGAAAGAGACAATGGAGAAGGAAAACCCCAAATCAAATGTGCTAAAAATATTCCACACATGATTAACTTATAATATAGTCGGAGGCCTTATGATAGAGCCCCATTCAACTTCTCACTGAAAAGTGAGGATTTGGGCTCAGAAGGCATTTCACTTGATCATGACCAAAGCCGCGGATAGATATCAGAAGAAAAAGGGGAAGAAATGCGGTGCCAGCTGTAGGAAGGAGAAAAAGCTAGGAGGAATTTAATGTTAAAAAAGAAACAGATCACATGAAAACAGTGGGCCCATGTGACATGCTCTCGCACTCACACCATTCTTCAGTAGTTTAGACCTTCAGGGGCAGAAGGGAAGGTGAAGGGGAGCATCAGCAACTTTTTCAGTTGGTCAGTTTTACAGTTGAGTTCAAATGCCAAGAGCCATCAAACGTCCCTGTCTCAGTCAGATGCCCTGTGAAGGGCAATTTGCAAAGGTGGATTCCGGTACTGGGTCCAATTGTCTTGATAAATTGTGCAGCTGATGAAAACCGCCTGGCAAGGGACTTGTGGTAATTGAATAGATCCCCAGGCTGGCTGCCATCTGAGAATATAGTTCCAGACACCCACTTGCTTGGCAGGGCCACTGGGCAAAGGTGCCCCTGCTCCCAGAGCTAGAGGCTGGTCAGGGGTGCCCCTGCTCCCAGAGCTAGAGGCTCTATTCTCATTTTAAAGGCATCTCGTATCTCCATGTTACCCACAACAATTGTACTCAGCCTTCGATGTGCCTGAGAAACCACTGAGCTTGCCTTGCTCCAACTGGCCCCGTGCACAGAATAGACTGATTTAATATGGATTTTCGTTTCTGCCTCAACAGAATGGGTTTCCTGCATGAATCACGTTTATTGTGTTCTACCCTGGGCCACTTAGCCTTGTTATAAATGATCTTTAGAGGCACAAAATAAATCTGCTGCCCCTTTGGTTCACCAATTCTACAAACTAAAAAAGCTTGAGCTTATTTAGCAATCTATTTCTAGAGAAGCCAACAGGGCTTTGGTAGGTTGACGGCAGAAGACAAATGGGAAGTTTCAGGGCAGCCTGTGATATGGCTCGTACGAGAGCTCCTTGTATTCCCTGCCCCGTCATTCGTCTTCCCGGATTCTGTTAGCAGGTCTTCTGCCATCTCTGAATATATGCCGTTTGCAGCACGCAACTATCTTTTCAAAGTTGCAGCCTTTTTCCCCCAAATACCACCTTCAACAGGTTCCTCTACTACAAACTGGGGACAAACCCCCTTTATTTGGCACAGCATTTCTGGGCAGGATGCATCAAAGTGAGTTCCAGGAACTTCCAGGATCAGCCTCATTAACTAGATGAAGCTGTTGAGTGTTTCCCTCTTCTCCTTCTTAAGAAAAAGATTGCATTTCAGACAGGTGCCTCCAGAACAAATCGCTCAATGTTTTCCTCGAGCTTCCTTCAGTTCTTTACTGCTGCTGCTGCTGCTGCTAAGTCGCTTGAGTCACGTCCGACTCTGCGCAACCCAATAGATGGCAGCCCACCAGGCTCCCCTGTCCCTGGGATTCTCCAGGCAAGAATACTGGAGTGGGTTGCCATTTCCTTCTCCAATGCATACATGCATACTAATTTGCTTCAGTCATGTCCAACTCTGCATGACCCCATAGATGGCAGCCCACCAGGCTCCTCTGTCCACAGGACTCCCCAGGCAAGAATACTGGAGTGGGTTGCCATTTCCTTCTCCTCAGTTCTTTACATCAGTATCTCATTTTGAGAACTGTCCCTAGTTGCTCAAGGCATTTTACAGAGAGTAAATTTCCTGAGGGAGTGTGCAGCATCCTCCTGATGACTAAGGACCTGTGCCCTCCTGGGGCTCTGCTCAGGACTGGCCTTCCACTCAGGATTGCTTTGCTTTTCTCTCTACAGCACACTCTGTTCCCAGAACCCACAGTCCTGTGATCTGTCCTTGTCAGGATTTGCAGTTGATACATATCGATAAATAAGCAGAGGCAGCAGTCAGGCAAGAGCGTGACTACTTCCTCCCCCATAGGAAGGAATTTTGGGCTCAGCCTTGTCACCTAGTGAGTGCTTCCTGTTCAGGGGAATTAGCGGTAGTTGGGGTAGTTCCACAGCAGGCTGACTTTCATTTCTAATGAGGCTTTGAGAGGCAGCCTGGTCCTCAGCTAGTTTCCTGGAGAAGGGTATGTGGTTGACCCTCAGACGCAGGTTTATGGACATGCTCTATTGTCCCTAGTATGCTGACAAATTGTGTCTACACAGAAGGAGAAGGAAGCGACAGAGGATGAAATGGTTGGATGGCATCACTAACTCTACGGACATGAGTTTGAGCAGACTCTGGGAGATAGTGAAGGACGGGGAAGCCTGGTGTGCTGCAGTCCATGGGGTCACAAAGAGTTGGACACGACAGAGTAACCGAACAGCAACACACATCAGTGATTCTTCAAATCGCTGGCCAAATCCTGAAGAGGAAACTTGACCGGATGAAAGTACCAGCTGCAAAAGTCAGAAGTTCATTTCCCAGGCAAAATGTAAAGTTGGCAATAGCTTGAAACTTTGGGGGGACTTCCCTGGGGATCCAGTGCTTAAGACTCCAAACTGCCAATGCTGGGGGTTCAAACCCTGGTCAGGGAACTAAGACCCCACATGACATAAATAAATAAATACAACTTTTTACTTTGAGATAATTAGAGTCATGAGAAGTTACAAAGCTAGTACAGAGAGGTCCTGTGTTCTCATCACTCAGCTTTCCCCAGTGATACCGGCTTATATAATATATCAATATTACATTAATATGACTAGGAAGCTGGTAGTTTTTTTATGGCAAGAGAGAATGGGTATCAAAAAAACCTGAGATACACTTAATATTTGGATTTCTGGTCCACTATTTGTTAAAGAATGACTATAAATTAGTCACACAGGCACACTCGATATGTCATGAAAAAGAAGGATCCTATTAAAAGCTATCACAGGCCACCTTGAACTCTGTTCCTACACAGAAAAAATTTAATGCGTTATGGTTGGCAGGAGGGGAGGGCTCCTTTACCCCCCAAAAAAGAGATTTACAAGCAATCTTAATTATCTTGAAAGACAAGTGGTTTTGGCTGATTGGGTCACTCCTCACATCTTTTTGTGGAATCCCAGTTCCCCAGACATCTTGAACACTATGTAGGCAGAATGAAGCTTAGGAAGAATAGAGGAGTCGGCCTTATTAATAGTCATGTAGCTAGGATGGGTTGGCAAAATTTAGTTGACATTTATTCATTACATAGGAGTTAAGAGCTTGGATCCTGAACTCACATAGGTCAGGTTTAAGTCCCAGGCTTGCCACTTACCAGAAGTTAACTTTGGACAAGTTACTTGATTCTCTAAGCCTTATTTTTCTTATACATAAAATAAGGACTACATAGCACCTGAGAAATCAGTGTTGATTGACTGGAAACTCTCAGGTATCTAGTCTGTGCTCAGTAAATTTTAGCTGTTGCTATGAATAATTATCTCTGATTACGGTATTCTAGGAAAAGATTTTTATTCTATTCAGTTTCTTGGACTTATTTCCAAAGCTGATCCAGATAATTTGTGAAATACTTTCCAGTCCTTTCATGAGGCTGGATGAGAGTAGCTATTCATTATATTTGGAAAACCATTTTGATTCCCATTACAGTAATTATTTTAAAATAGTAATTGTTCACTATCCCATGATGCATCATAAATCATTGTAAAATTTACACATTATTGGCTGTTTGTTAAGTTACTTACATTATAAAGTAGCCTAAAATCAGATCAAAATCATTTCCAGAATTTTAAAATCTAAAGTCATTAAAATCCAGGTCCATATAACTAACCTAAAGTTAATGGGTCTAGATTCATAGTTACCTTCTTAAAAAATGTAACAGAGGCCACTGGAGTTGTTTGTGACAGCTAGTCAAACATCAAGAAACATTAGTTGTTTTTGAACAGTTTTTATTTGTTGTGAAAAGTAGATCTATCTGTTACCATGGTTGCCTGTGTCAAGCTTATAATTGTAGGTTTTCTTTTCCTGGCATATTAGCAACCAATAGCAACTGTACCCTTTTCAACATCAGCCCTACTTTAGCTGATAATTAATTAATAAGTCATAAATCACTGAAAATTGCATGTAAATAATTTTAGGCTTAGATTTTAGGGTGGATGGAGAAGCTTTGTACTGGTTTCCATAAATATGTTCTTTTTAAACAGAAATATGTTGACACAAATTAGTAGAATGAAGAAAAAATGGTTTATATCAAAGCTTTTATGTGAAGAATTATCAGCAAATAGTGCTGGCAAAATGAAAGAAGCCTAATTTAGCATTAGGAGGCTTTCTGGCCATTTAGTGAGATGCTTTGTAAACAAAGACTGCTCTACAGCTGTCAAGCTCAGAAGGCAGATATCTCTGATTAAAAGTACATCCTGCTAGGGCTTAAATTTTAAAAGCAACCCCTCACCAGTAACTAATCTTTTGGTGTCTCATACTGAGAACCAGCCCAAGTGAATTATAGTACTAGGAAGGGGGAACTTAAACTGGAGGCACCGAAACAGAATGCCTGGAACCAAAACGCAATCCTTCGTATCAGGTCGTCATCAGCAGTGTGTATCTATGCTTGCATTGCTTCCCCATTCTTGGGCCAGCCATGGGGTATGAGGATGGGCAAACAAAATTGCTCCCTTGAAATTTCTATGAATTGTGTTTTCAGAGTACCAGAAATGTTAGAGAATACTTGTTTCAGCTTGATTCTAACAATACAATCTTGGAGAAAGAGAAGAAACCCAAGTCTATCAGGAAGATTTTCTTTTTCAAGGAAAAGATACAGTTTTTTAAAGAAAATCTAAATTAATATCAATCTGATATCTGCAAATGGATTACTTTCTGGGTATAAAAGAAATGGGAGGAACTGCAAAGAGAACTTACAATATATTTTACTGCTTGAAAATGAAAAACTTTCAGATATCCCAAATATAAATACAATTAAATACCAAACAGGAACAATATTTAACCACAACAGACACAGACAAATAAGAATATTTTTAATACTTAGTAAGCTTATATTAAAAAAAAGAAGAGTCACTAAGCAGCAAATGATGGAAACACAATTCACACTGGATGGAAGAAATACAACTGGCTAAATAGCTATATCAGGAAAGCACATAAAGTTGCTGATATTAACATAATGAAACTTAGGAACTACAATGAGATACTGTTTTTTCTTCTATATAGTTAGCAAAGAATTAAAATGCCAGATTTAAGGGGTATCTTTCAATGCTGCCAAAGATTCCTTCAGTATATAGGAAGGGCCAGGGCTCTGGCAACTGATCACGTGGGTCCAAAAATCCAGTTGTATGAGTCCGGGGAAGTTTATAACCTTTTTGTGCCTCAGTTTATCATCTTTGCTGCTAAGTCACTTCAGTCGTGTCCAACTCTGTGCGACCCTATAGACGGCAGCCCACCAGGTTCCCCCGTCCCTGAGATTCTCCAGGCAAGAATACTGGAGTGGGTTGCCATTTCCTTCTCCAATGCATGAAAGTGAAAAGTGAAAGTGAAGTCACTCAGTCGTGCCCGACTCTTAGCAACCCCATGGACTGCAGCCCACCAGGCTCTTCCATCCATGGGATTTTCCAGGCAAGAGTACTAGAGTGGGGTGCCATTGCCTTCTCCAAATGGGTATAAAATAATACCTACTTCATATTGCTATGGGTAAAGTTAAATGAGACAACACACACATAAAGCATTTAGTATGGTATCTGGTACATAATAAGACTTTAAAAAAAGGTTAGCTGCTGTCAGTTACTATTAGAGTCTCATTCACTGCTGTTAGGAGTTTTGAGTCAGGAGGCAGACAGGCCTCAGCAGGGTAAAGCAATTGGAAATTCATTCTCTATTGACTGGAAACTCCAAGATGAGAATAGCAATTAAGGGAGGAGGCTGGGCCCTGTCCAGACCACACATCTCTCATTCCCCGAAGTCAGGAGACCTCCCCAGCCACACAGGCACAGAAGGGCTCCTTGTAGGCAAAAGTGGGGAGCACTGTCTAGCGATGCTCTACCCAGACACCTTTGCATTAAGATCCATCTTGGCTAAGAGATGCCTGTGCACACACGGAAGGATGCTGAGATATACCAAATAGGGACAGTGAACCAGGCAAATCAAAATGACTGGCCAAAGGAAAACCAGAAGAAATGCCCCATATAAGTGATTTAAACTGCCGCTCAGGCACAACTCGGGGATTCTCTGTCTGAGTCTGCTTGTGTGCCTATCCACACATGCTGTACTCTTTACCCTCTTAAACACACACACATACACACACACAAACTTTACTTGCTTCACTACTTTCTGTCTTTGTGGAAGCTCTTTTTGCAAAACCAAAGGGCCAAAGCCCTTGTCACTGACCACTGATCTAGAGGCTAGAATCTAGTGCTTTCATTGCTGTGGCCTAGCCCCATCTCTGGGACCAACCCAAGTCTCACTCCAAGCCATTGCAGGCCAAGGCCACCTGAGATCCATTTATTCTACTAATTGTAATAAAACCAGAAGGCAGTATGGTAGTACTTAAATCAAAAGTCTTAAAAATAATCAAGTATATTTTTTGGAAAGTGTTCCAAGAAAGCAATCTGATATTCACAAACATTATGTGTAAAGATGATCATGAAGATAAAAATATTCCAAGTGATCTAAGTGCCCAACAGTAAAAAGAAAGAAAAAGAAATTAACCTGATTATGGGACATCTCTCTACGGTGGCATACAACATGGCTATCAAGATTATGTTTTCTAAGAGGTTTTGATGATATGGTCCACATGGACCACAGCCTTGTTTAACTCAATGAAGCTATGAGCCATGCCATGTAGGGCCACCCAAGATGGATGGGTCATGGTGGAGAGTTCTGACAAGATGTGGTTCACTGCAGAAGGGCATGGAAAACCACTTCAGTATTCTTGCCTTGAGAAACCCATAAACAGCATGAAAAGGCAAAAAGATAGGACACTGAAAGATGAACTCCCCAGGTCAGGTGAGTGCCCAATATGCTACAGGATATCAGGAGAGAAATAACTCCAGAAGGAATAAAGAGATGGAGCCAAAGCAAAAACAACACCCACTTGTGGATGTGACTGGTGATGGAAGTAAAGTGCGATGCTGTAAAGAACAGTATTGCATAGGAACCTGAATGTTAGGTCCATGAATCAAGGCAAATTGGAAGCGCTCAAACAGGACACAGCAAGAGTGAACATCAACATTTTAGGAATCAGCAAACTAAAATGGACTGGAATGGGTGAATTTAACTCACATGACCATTGTATCTACTAGTGTGGGAAAGATTCCCTTAGAAGAAATGGAGTAGCCATCACAGTCAACAAAAGAGCCTGAAATACAGTACTTCGATGCAATCTCAAAAATGACAGAATGATCTCCGCTTGTTTCTAAGGCAAACCATTCAATATCACAGTAATTCAAGTCTATGCCCCGACCAGTAACGCTGAAGAAGCTGAAGTTGAATGGTTCTGTGAAGACCTACAAGACCTTCTAGAACTAACACTCCAAAAAGATGTCCTTTTCATAATATGGGACTGGAATGCAAAAGTAGGAAGTCAAGAGATACCTGGAGTAATAGGCAAATTCGACCTTAGAGTACAAAATGAAACAGGGCAAAGGCTAACAGAGTTTTGCCAAGAGAAGGCACTAGTCACAGCAGACACCCTCTTCCAACAGCACAAGTGAAGACTCTACACATGAACATCACCAGATGGTCAATAATGAAATCAGATCGATTATATTCTTTGCAGCCAAAGATGGAGAAGCTCTATACAGTCAGCAAAGATAAGACCAGGGACTGACTGTGGCTCAGACCATGAGCTCCTTAAAGCCAAATTCAGGCTTAAATGAAGAAAGTGGGAAAAACCACTAGACCATTCAGGTATGACCTAAATCAAATCCCTTATGATTATACACTAGAAGTGAGAAATAGATTTAAGGGCCTAGATCTGATAGACAGAGTGCCTGATGAACTATGCATGGAGGTTCATCGTATGAGAGGCAGTGACCAAAACCATCCCCAAGAAAAAGAAATGCAAAAAGGCAAAATGGTTATCTGAGGAGGCCTTACAAACAGCTGAGAAAAGCAGAGAAGCGAAAGGCAAAGGAGAAAAGAAAAGATATACTCATGCTGAGTTCCAAAGACTAGCAAAGGAGAGATAAGAAAGCCTTCCTCAGTGATCAATGCAAAGAAATAGAGGAAAATAATAGAATGCAAAAGACTAGAGATCTCTTCAAGAAAATTAGAGATACCAAGGGAACATTTCATGCAAAGATGGGCTCAATAAAGGACAGAAATGGTATGGACCTAACAGAAGCAGAAAATATTAAGAAGAGGTGGCAAGAATACAAAGAAGAACTATACAAAAAAGATCTTCATGATCCAGATAATCACGATGGTGTGATCACTCACCTAGAGCCAGACATCCTGGAATGTGAAGTCAAGTGGGCCTTGGGAAGCATCACTACAAACAAAGCTAGTGGCGGTGATAGAATTTCAGTTGAGCTACTTCAAATCCTAAAAGATGATGCTATGAAAGCGCTGCACTCAATATGCCAGCAAATTTGGAAAACTCAGCAGTGGCCACAGGACTGGTGAGGGTCAGTTTTCATTCCAGTCCCAAAGAAAGGCAATTCCAAAGAATGCCCTAACTACCACACAATTGCACTCATCTCACATGCTAGCAAAGTAATGCCCAAAACTCTACAAGTCAGGCGAACTGTGAATCATAAACTTCCAGATGTTCAAGCTGGATTTAGAAAGGCAGAGGAACCAGAGATCAAACTGCTGACATCCACTGGATCATCGAAAAAGAGAGTTCCAGAAAAACATCTACTTCTGCTTTATTGACTACACCAAAGCCTTTGACTGTGTGGATCACAACAAACTGTAGAAAATTCTGAAAGAGATGGGAATACCAGACCACATGCCCTGCCTCCTGAGAAATCTGTATGCAGGTCAAGAAGCAACAGTTAGAACTGGACATGGAACAACAGATTGGTTCCAAACTGGGAACGGAGTACATCTAGGCTATATATTGTCACCTGTTTATTTAACTTACATGCAGAATACATCATAAGACAAGCTGGACTGGATGAAGCACAAGCTGGAATCAAGATTGCCGGGAGAAATATCAATAACTTCAGATATGCTGATGACATCACCCTTATGGCAGAATGTGAAGAAGAACTAAAGAGCCTCTTGATGAAGGTGAAAGAGGAGAGTGGAAAAGTTGGCTTAGAACTCAATATTCAGAAAATGAAGATCATGGCATCTGGTTCCATCACTTCATGGCCAATAGATGGGGAAACAGTGGAAACAATGAAAGGCTTTATTTTCTTGAGCTCCAAAATCACTACAGATGGTGACTGTAACCATGAAATTAAAAGACGTTTTCTACTTGGAAGAAAAACTATGATCAGCCTAGACAACATATTAGAAAGCAGAGACATTATTTTGCCAACAAAGACCTGTCTTGTCAAAGCTATAGTTTTTCCAGTAGTCATGTATGGATGTGAGCGTTGGACTATAAAGAAAACTGAGTGCCGAAGAATTGATGCTTTTGAATTGTGATGTTGAGAAGACTCTTGAGAGTCCCAAGGACTGTGAGGAGATCCAACCAGTCCATCCTAAAGGAGATCAGTCCTGGGTGTTCATTGGAAGGACTGATGCTGAAGCTGAAACTCCAAAACTTTGGCCACCTGGTGCGAAGAGCTGACTCATTTGAAAAGGCCCTGACACTGGGAAAGATTGAGGGCAGGAGGAGAAGGGGACGACAGAGGATGAGATGGTTGGATGGCATCACTGACTGAATGGAGGACATGGGTTTGCGTGGACTCCGGGAGTTGGTGATGGACAGGGAGGCCTGGCATGCTAAGTTCATGGGGTTGCAAAGAGTCGGACATGACTGAGCAACAGAACTGAGCTGAACTGAACATGTGGATGTGAGAGTTGGACTAGTAAGCTGAGTGCCAGAAAATTGATGCTTTTGAACTGTGGTGTTGGAGAAGACTTTTGAGAGGCCCTTGGACGGCAAGGAGATCCAACCAGCCCATCCTAAAGGAAATCAGTCCTGAATATTCATTTGAAGGGCTGATGCTGAAGCTGAAACGCCAACATTTTGGCCACCTCATGCGAAGAACTGACTCATTTGAAAAGACCCTGATGCTGGTAAAGATCGAAGGTGGGAGGAGAAGGGGATGACAGAAGATGAGACAGTTGGATGGCATCACCAACTTGATGGACATGAGTTTGAGTAAGCTTCAGGATGATGATGTTCAGGGAAGCCTGGCGTACTGCAGTCCATGGGGTCACAAAGATTCAGACGTGACTGAGTGATTGAACTGAACTGAATGATATGGCATATGCTTAAGAAATAACATTTACATTAAAAGCAGAATATGAAATTTTATTTATAGTACCCAATTATGTGAATATAGATATAAATTAAAGATATAAATACAGAAAAATATGAAGGAAACAGCAAACATTTTAGTGGTTCTTATTTCTGGGCAGTGAGATTGTGGATATTTTCAAAAATATACTTTTCTACTATGAGCCTGCATCACTTTTTCTGCACTTAAGATGGAACCTGAATTCAGAGAAGGAGATTTGAGATGGCACAGTGGAACATGTCATTGCTCCTCATGAAATTTAAAATAGGTTTTCAGAGCTATGTGAGGGGAAATAGAGGAAATAAATCAGTAAGACACACAAAAAATCACATTTATGTTTTGATCCGACTGATCCCATTAATGTTTCAAGTTAATCTCAACCCACAGATGAGTTTCTGTTTTAAACTACTGTCAGTCAGTTGATTAACAATGTTTATCATGGGCCTACTGTGTGCCAGGCACTGGGTCATGCTGGACAAACTGTGTAGAGGAAAGCAAATCCAGTCTTCACCCTCCTGCAGCTCATGGTCACATGGGTATTTAGTAATTCCAGATACAAATCTCAACAAACAAACCTCATGTATTTAGGCATTTGTAAATTTACTGGAGTTGTTCTTTAATGTTAAAAGAACATGATTTTTTTCAATTAGAAGTTTTTTAAAATCAAAAAGAAAAAGCAACGTGTTCAGTTTATCTGAGATGCTGTAGATTATAGATGTGGCTGGAGGAAATGTTAATGTGGGTCTTCAGGAAGGAGTTAATGTCTGAGGATCCAGTGTTACCAGCTGTGCTCAGGTCACAGAGAATGCCATTGTTCTTTCTTGGGAACGGCTGCTTTTGTTCATCAACTCCTCCATCTTGCCCCTGAGAGAACAGACAAACAAGTCCAGTCCTGGTATATTGCTCCTTTGTAAACTACTCTTATTCCTGCTTTTGTGGTGCTTCTACCATGGAGTGACCTTGATGAAGACAATTAAGCCAGGAAAGTAACTCAAATAAAGCAGATTCGTGTGAAGTCACTTCCCAAAGTGGAAAAATGGCTCCTTTTCCTCTCTGCCCCATATTCTAGACACACTCACATATATGCATTTATATATGCATGTATAAACACATATACATAGAAGGCAATGCAAGCATGCTCTCTCATAAATGAACACTCAGAAGCACATTTAGATTTTTTAAGAAAGAAAATATGCTCTGCTATTAGCAGATGAAAAATAAAATAATTAAAAGCATTTATATATTTTAGGGGGCTGCAAAGCTTTTCTAGAAATGTTATAACCACAAGTAAAAGTAGATTCAGAAGATTTACTTGAAACAATAGTTCAACTACCTACAGTCTCCCCCATGGGAAAAACCATCAAGAATGAGGAAATGATTAGAAAGCACTGGCAGAGGAGATATTTCAAAGTATCTCCTACTTCACTGATTCAGCATTCCTAACTCCACTGCGTTCCTACTCTCCTTGCTCTGCACACATTCCTAACAAACTAAATGTGGTTATTAGCCTTCCAAAACTTCTGAAGATTAGCAATAGAAAGAGTCCTCCCTACTGCATTGGTGTATTGATAGGGACATGAAATAACAATTGAAAGTAAGGTGAAAAATAAGAAAACCTTACCATTTAGGTACAAGAATTCAAAGAGCAAAGATGCCTGTGTTAATGTACTATAGGGGCAAATAGCCCTCACTGGACTACTTGCAAACTCTACAGAATACACTTTCACACAGATTGTGCTAAGTCTTAACGCAGTGGTTAAATTTTATTCTGTATACTCAGTCAAAGCTGGAGTGGTTATCTGAGTATATTATCCATTCAAAAATACTTTTGAACAAGTGACTTTAAAGGAGCAAGCTTTTGATGCTACCAAAAAATTCTTATCTAAAATAAAACTCAAGAGCTTCCCTGGTGGATCGGTGATAAAGAATCCGCCTGCCAATGCAGGAGACATGGGTTCAATCCCTGGGTTGTGAAGATCCCACATGCCATGGAGCAACTAAACCCGGGTGCCACAATTATTGAGCCCATGTGTGCAACTACTGGAGCCTGAGTGCCCTAGAGCCCCCGCTCCACAGCGAGAGAAGGCACAGCAGTGAGAAGCCTGCGCGCCACAACCAGACAGCAGACCCTACCTGCTGCACCTAGAGAAAAGCCTTCGTAGCAGCTATGTCCCAGCACAGCCAAAGCTAACTAAATAAAATTATTTAAAAAAGCAAAAGCAGAAAACCCAGAACACTCATTTCAGGAGGTTCTAGGGAGCACAGAAACACACACACACACACACACACACACACACACACACACACACACACACACGAGCTTAAGCACACACACATACACATTCCTCAGAATGCTGCTGCTGCTGCTGCTAAGTCGCTTCAGTCGTGTTCAACTCTGTGCGACCCCATAGACGGCAGCCCACCAGGCTCCTCTGTCCCTGGGATTCTCCAGGCAAGAACACTGAGTGGGTTGCCATTTCCTTCTCCAATGCATGAAAGTGAAAAGTGAAAGTGAAGTCGCGCAGTCGTGTCCGACTCTTCGCGACCCCATGGACTGCAGCCTACCAGGATCCTCCATCCATGGGATTTTCCAGGCAAGAGTACTGGAGTGGGGTGCCATTGCCTTCTCCTATTTCTCAGAATAATTCGCTGCAATTCAAGAAGACGCTTTTCTTTGTGACTTGAACTAGAAGGAAAACGAAAAACTGCTTTGGTTTTTTAAAAGAGGTTTGGAAAATATCCGCAGGGAATAAGCAATACATTTCTCTAACTCCAGAAATCAATGTAATTACTTCAAAAGGCAGATCAATGTGGTTTGACTTTTGAATACCTAATATAAATACCACCCATTCCTCCCAGAAGAGATTCATTTTCATTGCATTCTATAAAACACATTTTTCCCATTTTACAAAGCTCAAACTGCTTTCCAAATATTCTGTTACATACAGTGTTGAACCTGCCACTCTGAATTTTCTTGGGGTAATAGTAACTTAGCCAAAATTTATCTGGAGACTTTAAAGTGAAACCTACAACTGCTGATTTTCAAGATAAAAGCTATAGGAGGCTGAAAACAAAGTTTCTGAACATCAAGAACTTTTCAACCAACTGGGATTTCTTACTACCAGGCAGATTTAGACCAATGTAAATCTAGTTCTTAGAATTTTGCATAAAAACCATATGTTAGAAAAACAGGTTCAGGTCTCTATCCTCACCAGTCTGATGTGATAACTCTGCAGCGTGGCAGTGTGGCTTAGGAATGTGTGTTTTAACTGGCTCTCCTGATGGTAGGTGGCTTACTCGTAGAGAATCCCTATTTAGAGATATTCCCAAAGCTATTTAAACCACTTTTCCGTACTTCTCTGACTCAGCCTGTTTTCTTTATCAAATGCATTGGAATTCTATATAAAATAATTACCTCTTTCCAAGTTTAAAATGATCTTCTCCATTTCTTTTGACCTTGCTAAATCAAATGTATTCATCCATTTAATAGCTTTTTTTGGTCTTGAGTCCACCACCTAGCGTGAAAGGTGGTAATTACAGGTTCTTCTGAAAGTGCAAAATGATTTGAATACTACTTTAGGTAGAGATTTGAAAACTGGGCTTTTCCGTCTGACATTCCAAAATGATTTGGATTCCTTATAATTTCCTTACAGTATCTTTATATAACCTCCATTTAATCAAATATTAATAATTATTTATTATTACTTGAATAAACATTCTATTTAGGGTAAAATTTCTTAAATATTTAGAATGGCATTTTACCATTTTGTAGATGATGCATGTATATTTTATGATACATTAGGTGCCTCTGTATAATTAGCATGCTCAACACATGTAAGATTTTGTGTCCGATGTGATGCCTATGTCATGGGACTTACAGCGAGTGTTAACCTTCTCAACAATTACCAACAGTTGAATCTGCATTTATGATAAGATGTTGGTCAAAAAGGTTGTCTGCTCTGCATTTGGTCAGTGTTATAACTCTCAGCGTTCATGTTATTCCTTTTCTGTAGTGACAATTTGTTGGGTGATGTCAGCATGCAGTGGTTTTAAAGATGGGCTGCCTGTATAAGGGATGTGGGGAAATTACTACTTTAAAAGATGACTTGACAAATGACACCAGGCAGAAAACTAATTTTGTGCTGAAGATGAAGCCACAAACAAATGATAGTGTAGCATTTCCTGTGCTAAGATTTCATGAATAAAGTAAAAGCTAAATTGTCCTTATTCCACCCCAAGTTTTAAATTAGCAGTGCATTTTGGTATCTACTCCCCAAACTGTGCTTTAATTTTAGAAAAGCTAAATGGAAAACATGTTTTAAATATGATACTATGCACAAATATGATATAAATATGAACACATGGTATTAGACATAAATCTCATATTATAAAGAAAAGGGGGCTTCTCTGCCCTTTTTTTCCTCCTATTTGTGAGACATCATCCTCTCCCAAATCATCCCAATCAATTGCCACCATAAGCATGACTATTGTCACAGATGGGTGCTTTTCAAAATAGTTAACAATCCTTTTACACATGCCCCCCAAAAGGAGATAACATTATTCATTGAATTAGAAGGACTGCCTGTGAAAGAAAAGCAGAATTCTTAGGATTGGAAAAGATAAGCTAGGTAGTCCTCCAACAGAGTACCACATGGAATGTGTCGACTGCTTCTTCTTTGCTGTGGTAGGAGCACAATCCACTCCAACAAAAATCTTCCATGGATGGTGGGACATCTAGGTCTGACCTGTCCGCCGTGTAAAGGGCTGGTTAGAATAAGTCATGCAACATTTCTCAAAACCTGTGTCCACAGAGTAGGTAAGTCTGCGTAGTCTGTTCAGAAGTGTACCTGGCAAAATTGCGTCATGGTTGGATATCTGTTGGAACTACTGTGTTCAAAAGTGTCTGCGGGATTCTTAGTGTAGGATATCTCAGAATATTTGATTTCAGCTTTCTCTTTTTCATTGAGTAGCTCATGAAACAAACATTTCTAGGAATTTGCTTTGAAAATTGTTGGTATTTTGGGTTAATTTTAACTCAGGAGTATTTTGTGTACACACACACATATGATGTGCGTATATATATTAAACATGATTTTGAAACAACTGAGCCATTGTCTTCTGTGCTGTATAATTTATTACATAGTTTACTGTTAATTTGAGAATGTTTTAAAGACATTTTAAACTATCCACTACAAAATGGAAATAATCATTTCATGGTAAACTCTCGAGTTAGGAATGACTACACCAGCACATCAATTCTGTTCTGAATTGTTCACATCAATTCTCAGTTGAGGGGGAGCTGTGAAAATGAAATGGGAAACTTCATGAAAACGGAGCTGGGAGGCCAGGAGGGGAGCTCTCATGCATATACCACTTGTGCCAGCACAGATCCCAGTAGGAAGAGACATACCTTGCATCTCTGGCAGAAAGCGACATTACAGGGCCAGCAGGAAGAGGAAAGATTTTCTTCTTGCCTGACAACAGCTCAGCCAAAAAAAAAAACCTGCTGTACTTTGGACTTTGTGTTTATAACAGCTTCTCTCCCTTGCTTTACCTGACTTGCATGTGCTTTATCATAATTGCATGTCCCGAATTGCAATTCTTGGCTGTTTCCAAGTAAAAACCCTGTTGTGCTGGAAGAATAACTGGACCTTTTATTGTTTTAGGTTAACAGAAAAGAAACAGACCTGGGAAGAGAGTTTCAATGCAATGGGGAAAGGTTTTTGAGCTACTGCTACAGAACGCTGTAGGACACCACATGAATGGGTTTTTATTTCACTCAATGGACAATGAGTCTTGGAGGAGACAATGCTTGTGCTGAGTACTGAAGAATAAACAGAGTTAGTCATTCAAAGAACTCGAGTTGGTGGGACATGTGAGCCTGAGGCATGGGAGAGCACATGTTATAATAGGTGGGAAGTTTATTTTATTAGGAAGGAAAGGGGGGAAAGTAAATCTAAGCTATCCAGCCAATACCTGGACTGTGTTCCTTTGTGGCCTGTCAAACCCTTGTAGGATTTTGGAAATTATCACCACCTGAAACATTCCGCACTATGAGGACACAAGATAACATTTCTTTGTTTTTGGCATGGCTTGTTTAGGAACACTGGAAATCATACTTATGCCCTATTTGTTAAAGGGAAAGAAAACATTAGACCCTAGAGTGTTTCAGAAAGAGGTAAATTTAAAAAAATAAAGCATGCAAAAAGGTGGGAATAACAAAAAAAAAAAAAGGAAAAGGAGAAGATGAAATTGTAAGTAGGGGAGGAGTTTGAATAAAGTAGTATCTTATTTTTTTTAATTGTATTATGACTGTTAAAAAAACAAAAGCAATTTTGTATGTACTTTAGTGGAAAATTAGAGAGTCTCTCAGGGACTGGTAGTCAGATGTAATTTTTAATCAATTCATTTGAAAATCTGTAGCAAATAATGAAATCCATGAGCTACTTATTGCTTTAGAAATCAGCACAGCTGTTTATTTGACAATTTTCACATGAAAAGCTTAGTTTTTAGAAGCATATTATTAAAAACATCACTATACACAGGACACTTTATTCTAACGTTTATATCCACTTGAACCTTGTTATAATTTTGAAGTTAGTGTTAATAGCTGCATTCACGATTGCTTGACTTTTTTCCAGATAAAATTGTGAGGTTGGGGCAGACTCTTTATGAAAAGTAGTGTGTGTGTGTGTGTGTGTGTGTGTGTGTGTGTGTGTGTGTGTTGGGGTGTGTTTTGCTAGGTGACGATCTTACAAAATTTTCTTAAAATAGCAGGTGAGTTTCAGGTCTAACTGAAGATCATCTGACCAAAAACCTATCATCAGCCATTTTCTGCCCATAAACATGCCAGAGATTCTAGAATAGATGGAGAGGTTGGCATTTCTGGTTTGAGCCAAGAAAATAAAAAGGCCAAAGTATCAAGCACACCATGTTCTATAATAACAATCACATTCTGCAAGGTCATCGTACTCAAGGACGTCCTGAAGTGGCTATTGTTTTATTTTGGTAATGTCTTTGGCTCTTAACTCCAGTTTTTGAAAACGGATTTGTCTCCAAAACAGCAGTATTGACATAAGTTATAGCCACCAGAGCGCCTAAGGGTGAATGTCAGCTTGGCATTCCCTGGAGGTGAATATATTTATATATATACATATATACGTATACATATTTTTTAAAGTTTTCAAGTTTAATCACCATCCAATTTCTCTTGATTTAAATGAATAAAATGTCACCTTATTTATATGATCATACTGTTTTAAAATCCTAATCTAACATATATGAGCCTTTATAAACCAAATGACTTTTCAGCCTACATAGATTTTATTCAAAGAAATCTACAAATTAGACATCATTATCGTCCTTATTTTATAGGTGAAAAAACTGAAGACTAGAAGGTCCCAGACTCTTGGGAGGTGGAACACAGGATGTGAAGACTGCTCCTGTGACAAAGGTCTTTGGGGTATCTTCCCCATTGTAATAGTCACTGAATCTAGACTCTGTTAGAACTTTTTTCTCCTAGATTGGAAAGGCTTCCTTTATTTTTTCATAGTAACAGCTTAGAAGATATCGCTTTATTTAAAAACTTTATAAAATCTGCCTAACAACATTATAGCATGTTTATTTAATATATGGGGGTTGGGAAGTGTTTAAATGCCAATGTGGAGACCCACTCAGATCCCTAAAATTAATATAAAGATTATTTTAAAATAAAGACATTCTAGATTTAACAGATGTAGAAAGAAACCTTCCTTTGGCACGGAAAGCAGAAACTTCTGGGAGTGAGACTGCTAAGAGTTCCCTAACCAGAACCTTCATGGCCATGAAGGAAAAATCTGAGATGACCGCTCCCACTTGCTTAAACAGACATTATCACAAACTTCCTTATCTCCCATTTGTTCCCCTAGAAAACCATTTGTTCTTCCCACTGAAGATTTTTCTCTCCCACCTCTCAGCCCCCACCACTAAGTTAGGGATATAAACTCCCATCTTAAGCTATTTAGAGAGCCACTTTTCTTGGTGTATTTTTGTGTGCATATAAATAAGCTATTTTAAAAAAAAATAAGCTATAAGTGCAAAGATTAGTAGCCACCAGCTCCTCTGTCTATGGAATTTTCCAGGCAGGAATACTTGAGTGGGTTGCCATTTCCTTCTCCAGGAAACTTTTTCAGTCCAGGGATCGAACCTGCAGCTCCTGTTGCGTCTCCTGCATTGTAAGTGGATTCTTTACCACTGAGTCACCAGGAAAGCCCAGTTGTTCCCCTAGAAAACCATTTGTTCCTCCCATAGAAGATCCTTCTCTCCCTCCCCTCATCCCCCACCATTAAGTTAGGTATATAAACTCCTATCTTTAGCTATTTAGAGAGCCACTTTTTTGGTATATTTTTGCGTGCATATTAATAAGCCATTTTCCTCTGTTAAACTATAAATTTATGTTTAATTTGCACACGCCAGTACTAAACCTGAGAGGGTAGAAGAAAATGTTTCTCTCTGACACTATTACACCAAA
This sequence comes from Ovis canadensis, assembly GCF_042477335.2. Taxonomy (NCBI): domain Eukaryota; kingdom Metazoa; phylum Chordata; class Mammalia; order Artiodactyla; family Bovidae; genus Ovis; species Ovis canadensis. Next base: position 74,722,658 of record NC_091248.1, on the reverse strand, counting down.
TCAGATCACTTTTTTTTTTAACCATAGTAAAAAAACACATAGCCTAAGTTAGATTGTATCCTTTTATATATTTCAGTCCAGCTCTGACATTTTTGTAGAATTTTTAATATATCTGTATCTTTTTAGATATAAGTAATCATTCCTCTAGATAGAATTCATTGAGCACTACCTGGTGCCAATAAGTGGGATAAGTTGCTTCATGTTTTAGCTCATTTAGCTCTCCTAAATCTTTAAGGTAGGTCTTAACTCCCTAATGGCATGAAACCAATGAAATATGGGATGCACAGCTGGCCTCAGAAAGGCAACTGTGTACCAGTCGTGTATTTCATGATAAATAGGATGTCCACATGCATGTAATAAGATAGTGTAATTCTCCCGTTTCACTGCTTCCCAGTTGGGTTTGTGTTTGGACTTGACTTTACACCAAAACTTTGAAAATGGATCCATCAAGGAGTCATAAAGTGAAGCTCATGAATCAAGATCCAGGTAGGTAAAGTGATTCAGCCAGGAAGAAATCTTGTGGTCCTCGGGTGCCATGAGAAAGAGGACCATCTCTTCTGGGGGTAGGATGCAGTAAAAAAAAAAGGCTCGTTTACCTATTGATGTGTGGCTGTAAGTAAATTCTGATCTCCCTGGGTCTTAGTTTTCTCATCTGAAACATGAGGATAATATCCTTTTCAAAGAGCTGCTAGAAGGACTAAATCAAGTAATATGGCAACATATCTGCAACAGGATGATACTCAGAAAATTCAGGATGGCACCTTTTCAGGGAAGGAAGGAGGGAGAAGAAAGGACTCAGGAAGGGAGCAAAGGGCGCTTCTGTTTTAGCTGGAATATTCTGCATCTTTTATACAATTGTACGAAGATCTGAACCAAGTAGAATACAATACTGGTATTTGTTAATCTGGAAACCGTGCTTGTTAAACTATTTTCTGTACTTTAAATTTTTTTAATGAAAATTTTTTAGTGCCTGTCACATAGGGCACAGGGAGTATGGATTCAGATCCTTTCCTACAGACCTTGTCAGAAGCTAGAGACTCTACTGTGATAAATTTAAGTGCGACCCAAGGAAACAGACCCTGTGGTGAGCCTGAGCTGAAGTGGAGTGCACCTGGGGAGCTGGGCGTTCACCTTCTACAATGGAGTTCAACAGACAAGTTCACCCTCCTCTGCAGACTGGATGAACACAAGCTCGCTGCACTGCCTTCCTCAGCTTCGCCACTCAGTGCAGAGACAGAGTGCTTTATGCGGTCTACATTCTACAGCCACATTCCATTTTCCATATGGGATCTTCTAACAAGGAAAGCTGTTTACATTTTAATTTATTGTAGCATGCAGCTCCTGCCAACGCCATGTGTCACCATGATTTCCATATGGGAGCCCTCCCTTCCCCACAATGATGTTTATTTGGTCTGTACAATTTGTTTAGATTCTCCTCATGGAAATTCAGGATTTGGGGTTTTGAAAATAACTCTTCCAGAGCTCCTACATGTGGTGAACTCCACAAGAAAGTGGGTTTTCCTGAACCTTATGGTAAACCAAGCAATTACCATATATAGAAAGGCAACCGAACTTAGAGGGACATCGACTCATCTTTATGTTGCCACATAACACACAGCACAAGGTAACTCAACTCAAGAGGATGTGCAGCCTCTGAGAGGCCTGAGGGCTATTCAGTGGTCTAGTTCTTTTTTGGTCTCCGAGCTTTCCACCCTTATGCCCTCTCACTCTCCCCTCACCTTGACTCTGAAAAAGGAAGAGGGAACATTCTGGAGACAGAAATTAAATTAATTAAGCCTATCCTACTGCGCTTAGTGATGGGTTCCCCCTTCATTTCTTTTCTATAGAAAAAGGCTCATGGTTCACACACGTGGGTCTTTGAGAGCAGTAGTATTCCACTGCTGGACAAAGAGAAAAATAGTTTTCTTTTCTACTTGGGGGGTGGGGGGCAGAATTGATGCAGGGGACACGTGACTGTCAGCTCACTCAGGATATGCACAGAGGAATTTCAGACTGCTTTAGACGTTATAAGATTGTAAGTTAACAGCCAACAGAGGTATTTACGGAAATTAGACCATCTTTCCAGTCATTTATCAGTGTGCCTCCAATTCCCATTGCAAGGCAGGTGAAATAATAACGGGTTTGGGGAACTTGAATTATATTCAATGCACGAAAGAGAAAGCTATCTGCTTCCAGATTATCCAAATAAAGGGAAGAACTAGAATTTCCTGGGCAGATAATGCTGCTGCCCTCAGTTTTAACTGGGGGAGGATTCCGTGCAGCCTCCCAGGGAGAAGGCAGAGAGCTAAGGCTCACTGATATTACACAAAACCCTCCTGGAGAATCCCAGTGCCAGCCCTGAGCCTCCCAGGCTGCTGGAGACCAGAAGTCAAAAAACTTCTGGTCAAAAATCAAAAAAAGTCAAAAATCTGCAACCTTAAATGCGACAGCAACGAGTTTGACTTCCTTTGAGAGAGGAGAGAGAAAACTCTTGTCATAAAAATGCTGCTCTCTGCCTTTAAAATGATTCCCTTGGTGTTTTAAAATAATAAAATGGCAATATCCTTTTAAGCCAAAGAGCAATCTCCCCAAAGTAATTACTGCGCATCATGGATAATTGAAAATATGTAGAAAATCGAGGGAAAGAAAAGGTATCTCTTCCGTTAAAGTGAATGTAAATGGCAGCACTTTTATGGCATTTGGTTATGACAGTGTAGCTCACAGCTGCCAAGAAGGAAAACACCGAAATACCTGAATCCCATTAATTTTACAATAGTATTTCCATAGGGCTTCCACTGAGACTTAGTCTAGTTCTTACTGTCCTTTCGTGGGAACACCAATACAATTATTCACGGAGAACTTTGCAAGAAAAGTTGGAACTTGGCACCACCAGAAAAACCAGCACAGAGCAGTTATTTCCATGTCATTTAAATGATGTGATTAACTCAGCGGAAGAATTGTTTATCCTCTGTCCTCTACTGTGTTGTCTTAGAAAGACTTTCTCTTTGAAAGACAATACCATTCATTAAGCAGCAAATTAGAAAATGAACACACAGCCAAAATTGAACGTGAAACGCCTCCTTGACTCTCTTCTGCCCTCTGCTGGGCACTGTGTATCTCCTCTTTGTCCAGGGGGATTAAAAAAAAAAAGGGTATTTTCCCATCTCAAATCTTTCCAAAAGATAGTGTCGAGGTGGGTCTGGATGTGACGAATCACTCTATTCTGACGGATCTTGTAGGTAAATTTCTTAAGAGTGCGTCAAGTGTTTACTTGTTGTGTTTCTATTTGTTTAAATTATGCATCAGTTCAGTTCAGTTCAGTAGCTCAGTCGTGTTTGACTCTTTGCGACCCCATGGACTGAGGCACGCCAGGCCTCCCTGTCCATCACCAACTCCCGGAGTTTACTCAAGCTCATGTCCATTGAGTCAGTGATGCCATCCAACCATCTCATCCCCTGTCGTCCCCTTCTCCTCCTGCCCTCAATCTTTCCCAGCATCAGTGTCTTTTCAAATAAGTTAGCTCTTCGCATGAGGTGGCCAAAGTATCGGAGTTTCCGCGTCAGCATCAGTCCTTCCAATGAACACCCAGGACTGATCTCCTTTAGGATGGACTGTTTGGATCTCCTTGCAGTCCAAGGGACTCTCAAGAGTCTTCAACACCACAGTTCAAAAGCATCAATTCTTCAGCTCTCAGCTTTCTTTATAGTCCAACTCTAATATACAGCACATAAAATTTACCATTTTAACAGTATACGGTTCAGTGGCACTAAGTACATTCCCATTGTTGTGACACCATCACCACCATCCATCATCAGAATTTTTTGCATCTTGCTAAACTGAAATTCTATATCCATTAAACACAACTCCCCACCGCCCCTCCCCACCCCCTACACCTGGAACCCATGATGACCACTCTTCTACATTCTGTCTCTATGAATTTGACTATCCTAAGTACCTCCATATAGTATTTGTTCATTTGCAATCATGTGTTAATTATTACTTATAATAAAGAAGTAAAAGCATATGTAGGTAACAGTGAGGGGAGATGAAACAGAGTATATAACTAGTATGTATTTGACAAGCATGTGAAGGAGACAGGAAGTCAACATAAGCAGAGTGGCAAATAGAGAGCAGAATCACAACTCCTGGCAGGTCCTTCACTCTTACAACCCTGTGGCAGCTAAAGTGCACGAGGACACAGCTGAATAGGAGGCAGAGCTTGGTTTGAGCTAGGATTTTCAGATTCCAAAGTTTCACTGCATTGGTATTTTTATCAACCAGTATCCTCCAGGGCACCTCCTTACCTTTTACAACATTAAGAAATTCCCCAGGGGTAAAGAACATGTCTCGTCCTTACTGTTCTCTCATGCATGGAGTAAACTATCAGTTCATTTAGTATGTTTGACCCTGAGACCTGAATCTTAAATATCTCTCATCTCACTTTTTGTCTGAAGCACTGTAACAGAAGGGTGGTTCCTGACTTTAAGCTTGGACTCATTCAAGGCTCCAAGATCTTGACAGTCATTGTCATCTTGGTCTACTCCATTTTAGAAAGATGCTCTGCAGGTGCCTGAGAGGTTTCTAACCTGGAGATCTGTAGAATCAACCCAAGAATTAGTTGAGACAAACTGGGTCTACAGGAGGCTCCCTTTTTATTAAATGCAGGTATAGCCGACAAGCAAGAAACAAAGAGAAAACTAATTTTAGGTTTGATGAACAGCACACCTTGTTGCCGTCCCATTGGAGAACTGGAAATGTTGCAAATTTAAAATAAAAATGTTCTGTGTAACTTGCCTTGTAAATGTACTAGCTGTTTAAAAACAAGCAAACCGGCTATCCTTCTCATTGTTGGTGCTGGTGTCGAGGGAAATTTCTAGTTTCTACCAGATTTTGGTGGGAAGAGAAAAGAGTACTTCCCAGACCCTGCTTCTGGTGGGCCCTTATTCTGTGGTGGCTTCCCAGACAGGACTGTCAGTGCTACCCTCCTGCATAGCAACGAGATTCAGAAGTGTCCTTTGCTGCTCCTACAAGAGTTTATTTTGGTGTTTGTTGAACAACATTATGCCCAGTGATGACATTTACAACTGAATTGTTGTTTCTTATTAAATGGTTAGTGCTTGAATAGACCATTAGAGAGGACTTCAGTTAAAATATTTAAGACAATATTTCTCAGAATATGATCTACTCTCATCCTTTTATATGACGATAAACTGGATTATAGGAATCAAAGGCAAGTTACAGAGAACATTTTTAGTTTAAATTAGGTTTGTCAGCATAACATTTATCTTCCCACTCTGGTTTCCAAAGACCAGAGAGTACGTTATAGTTAGTATCTAATAGTGAACTGCCTCTAATAATAAGCCAAGAAGTGTCTTGATTTGACCTTGGTAGGATTGCCTCCTGGAGTGCTCTTCCTGGGATGGACATCAGTTTGCCCTGGTCAGTACAAAGCTGGCCAAGCGATTTCCCCACCAATTTCTGCTCTGTTGATGAAGCTGTCAACCCTGAGAACAGTGACTGTATCTTTAGCTCCAGCATGACCCTTGGCTTCATCAGCATAGCCCCCAGCCAGCTGCAACTGACTCTCTGTCTCAACCTTCTGAAAGGCATAGCAAGTGTTCTGAGCTCCAGTTCTGCCTCTACCCTTCCAGAAAGGCATTCAGACCCCATCTTGCCCTCTCACTGGCTAAAAGACCTCTGGCAAACCACTTCCCTCTCAGTGGTGCTGGGTGCATCCAAGCAGGCGACGCGCTAAAGTCCTACCTCGGTTCCCTGCACCAACCACATGCTCGTTTCGTACATAGGGCTCTCTCTGGACAGCTGAAAGGTGTCCGGGCTTCCAGCCTGGGGCTCTGCCTTTTGGCTCCATCCCTCATTCTTACTTTTGTCTTTCTTCTTAAAACCATGCTTGTTATGGGTGAGGCCCTGCCACTCTTTTCCTTTGTAATACAATTCTAGGCTGAACAATGGCTTAGCTTCCTGGAGACATATTCACTTATTACCACATCTTTAGTTATCATCTTCCTGGGTGCTTGGGACTTTCCAGATTAAAATGACCTTTTAAAACAATTGCAATAGTCTCTGAAGGGGCAGTGTGGGACTACTTGGGTCCCCACTCCAGCTTGGCCTTGCAAAGTCAGAATGAGCTTTAAGAAAGTCCTTTCTCTTCTGCGTGCTTCAGCTCACTCATCTGTAAAATGGGGGCTAATGGTGCTTCACGGGTACCTGTGAAGATCTGACAACCAGGTACATGTAAATTGTTTTAGAACAATACCAGACTCTGTGGTTAAATGGGACGGTCGCTGTTTATGCCTTTTCTAAACAAAGCGTTCCAGTTTGGGGTTGCTTGGTAATGAGCTATGTGGAGGACACAGAAGGAAGAGGGAGTAGGCAACAGGGAGACCTGTGGCCCCAGGGAGGGGCCAGGTGGAGTCTGACGTGGCGGGGCTGACACGTCACCCCAGCCTGAAGCGAACACATTCCTAAGGCACAGCTTGTTCTGTTCCCTGCAAAGGCTGACTTGGTTGTACACGACCCTCTCAGAGCAGCTTGTCTCAGCACTGTTCACACCCATGGTGATGAGGGGACATGAGATGCTTTTAGGACATTTCTGTGATTTCAGGATTTGTGCGGTTAGTTAAGGGGCCCCTGTTATCAGCTTGTCTTCCCTGACAGCACTCAGCCTTACTCTTTTTCTTCTAACTCCTTGAAGGATGTAGTTTAACCAAGAAAGTAACTTGATTAAACATTCCAAATACCCAGCTCCAGAAAGCCATATACATAGTTCACCCTAAGCATATTATTTAGCGACTAAATTCCTAACATTCTCTTTTGTAAAATAGAGATGATAATATCTGCCCTACAAAGGTTGTTTTGAAGATCAGACAGAATTACATTGGTGCTAACCATAGAGGTTGGCATAACTGAAAAGACGGATGAACATTTCTTGTTGCTGATCCTGGGGAGGATAGTGGTTATAGCAGAGGCGCATGCCCTTCAAGGACCCTGAAACTAGCATGTGGATGGCCTCCATCAAGCTTTGTATTGCACTCATGGATGGGGCTTTTCTAGTGACTTAGCACAGTTTACAAAGTACTGGCATGCACCTTGTCCTAATGGCTCCTCCCAACAGCAAAATGAGGAAGATAATGGGACAGAATAATAGTCAAACAGTCGGGCTTCCCAGGTGGCGCTAGTGGCAAAAGATCTGCTTGTCAATGCACAAGAAATATTCAACCAGCCACAGTGTAAGCCCTGGGGGAATGGGAAAGGGAGGGGTAAGGAGAGGGTGAAAGGTGAGACCTGCGTCTTTCCTGGATTCTACTGACAGCTTGATAAATTCACCAAGTAGTCAAATTTAAAATTTCACTAGACTTTAACATTTGGAAAGCAATGACCCAGTCTCTTGGTTTTTGGACACCCCCATCGTCCCATTTGGGGCTTCCCTCATAGCTCAGTTGGTAAAGAATCCACAGGCAATGCGGGAGACCCTGGCTCGATTACTGGGTTGGGATGATCTGCTGGAGAAAGGATAGGCTACCCACTCCAATATTCTTGGGCTTCCCTTGTGGCTTAGCTGGTAAAGAATCCTCCTGCAATGAGGGAGACCTGGGTTCGATCCCTGGGTTGGGAAGATCCCCTGGAGAAGGGAAAGGCTACCCACTCCAGTATTCTGGCCTGGAGAGTTGCAAAGAGTTGGACATGACTGACTTTCACTTTCACTTTCATCCTCCCATTCACCCTTCACTTTCTACTCTTTCTAGACGGTGAACCTCCTATGGCAAGTGTTTAATTGGTGATCTGGTAAACTTTGTCAAGGAACAAACTCAATCAAGGGCTTGTCCCAGGGTTGATCTTGCAAAGCCACTCCCAGAGAACAGAGCTACTGATGGCTCTCTGGGAATCAAGAAAAAAGCCTTTCTCTTTTGCAGGCAGTGGAAAATCAGTTCAGAAGGACTCACACACTTCTCCGTTTTAGGCAAGTGGCCAGGAGCCACCTTCCTGAGCCTCAGTGTCTGCATCTGTAAAATGGAAGTAGTGTTAACTGTCTTGTCTTAGAAGGATTAGAGATAATGCCTGTGTATATATTAGGAACACAATCAGTGGCAGTTAACTATAATTATATCTGCACTTCCAGGGTGGCAAGATGAGGGGTTGGAGAACAAGGGAGAAAGAGTTGTGTTGTAAAGACATCATAGACTGGAGATTATTTGTGTTTATTTAGGGCCTATCCATTTTCTGAAATCCATCTTCTATCTTACAACCTAATCTAGACTATTACAAAAGAAAAATAAAACACCCTACTAAACACACACCTTTCCCAGGTTTAGTTTTAAAGAGTGTGTGTGTATTTATTGGAAAACAAGATGAGCGCTCTGTTAAAAGCCTGACTCGAGTCCTGTGTTCCAAGGACACCTCCACAGCTCCATAACGTAGATCATCCCCTAGGAAACCCAGCAGAGATCTGTAGCCTTCACGGTGCTCGTGTCCTCTCCATTTATAGCTGACCTAATTTTTCTCTAGATGAAAGATACACACACCACGCAGCTCTCTGTGCAAGCCCATGATCGGAAGCTGATTCTCCTTCCATCCTGAGGCCAAGTCCCTGGCTTCCAGCCCTGTTACCACACACCTGCCCAGGAGGGGTGGGGTGGGGGAGAACTAATGAGATGGGGAACATTTTATTCTCTTAGTGGTTGTTGAAAAGTTCCTCTTAGAAGAGATCTACTTCGATGAAGAAGTGCATTTAAGATTTCCACTTGAGTAGAAATAGTTCTAGGGTTGGAGAAAGGAGAAGGGAGGGGGAGAAGCTCTGTCTTGGTGGAGGTAGGAGTGAAGAACATGAGGCAGGGAGGGACGACGGAGGTGGCAGATGGAGTGGGCTGGATGAAGCTAGCTTTCCCTCACGTACTCCAGATCTCTGTACATGTAACGGCCATAAACTGCTTGTTGTGGTTAGTTTCTTATAAAAAAAGCTGTCGTAGATTAATTTTTGGTTGTCACCAGGTTAAAACAACACAGCAAAGGATGACGAAGGGGCAAGAGCAGCAGGACATGGAGAATGTTAGGTCCCGGACCTGGGGGAGAGCCTTAGATGTTTCCAGGCCTGGATGTTATTGGCATCAATTTTGATTTGAAATTGATTCACCTCCTCTCTCACTGCTATCTCTCTTGCTTCTCTGCAGCCCAACACTGGCTGCTCCCCAGCCCTGCACAGGGCATTGCTACCAGCTGCTCCCTCCCCAGATACTTTGCCTCTCATATACCTGTCTCCCTGAATGGGACATTCCCCAGAAACCTCTCTGCCGCCTCATCTAAGATTGCACCTGCAGTCATTAACTGTTAGCACATGCCTTCTTTAATTTTCTCAGAGCTCTTATTACTCTCAGACATCTATAATACATCAATTTATTTATTTCTTGTCAGTTTCCCCTGACCAGTAGACTTGCTGTCTGGGGGCAGGGAACCTGCCTTTTCTGTGTATTTCCATGTCTCCAGTTCAAGGGCGCTCAATAAATATTAGTTGAAAGGTGACATCTGGGGGCACAGTATTGAAGCCAGAGTCCCTCCTCAGGACAGATCATATTCAGCCTGCTTGGACTGGCACCAAGCTCATTTCTCAAGGGCTGCCTGCTGACCTGGAAGATGGTGTGGTTATTTTGTCTCTTCTCTCCTCTACCTTATCAACACATTTCTAGAGCCTTTGGGATGCTCTTAGTCCCTTTTCTACCTGCTCTCGTACATATCCCTGCAACATGACGTGGAGGCTATTTCCTTTCTCTTCTTTACATCACTGACTCCAGGCTGCCCAGCATTCTCCTGCCTGGGCACACACATATTCCAGTGGCCTCTTGCCCCTTGATTTGGAATTTGCACTTTGATCTGCTCTGGGTTTGAATCCTGGCTCTTAGCTGATTAAGGATGAGACCGTGGAAATCACTCCACCCCTCTGTCTCAGTTTCTAAATCTGAGTCAATGGTTTTATCGACCTCAAAGGATGAGTGAGCTCCTCCCCCATGCTCCCTCCTAAACCAGCAGAGGGCTTGGTAAGTGACAGCCGTTGTTGTCATTCAGCCTCTGGAGCACGTGGCGAGCTCCCATACAGGAGGATGGAGCAAGGGGGACATTCAAGTCTACTTTCTCTTGATAAATGTTATCATGAAGTAGTTCGACATTAGCCAGACATCATGGCAGAGATTAAACTTGTAGCCTCAGCATCTTCCACAGTTATTATCCTGACACACTGCTCATGACTCATGGCCCCTTCCAGCAAGTGCACCTTTGGTCTTGCCCCCAGGGTGGTGAGTCTCTAGCTTAGAAAGGAAAAAAAAAACAAAAAGTCTCTGTTCTTTTTCAGATCACCCAGAGGTGGATTCTGAGGCAAGTACCTCAGTGTGTATGTGTGCTGTGTCCAACTCTTTGTGACCCCATGGACTATAGCCCGACAGCCTCCTCTGTCCATGGAATTCTCCAGGCAAGAATACTGGAGTGGGTAGCCATTCCCTTCTCCAGAGGATCTTCCCAACCCAGGGACCAAACTTGAGTCTTCTGCATTGCAGGCAGGTTCTTTACCATCTGAGCCACCAGGGAAGCAAACACCTCAATGCTGGTGGCTTACTGGGAGGTGATCCCAGGAAACGGAAGCAGGTATGAAGCAGTGCCAGGAGACGAAGCAGTGCCGGGAGACAAAGCTGTGAGACAGAAGAGAAAGCCAATGACACGTCCATGGGCAAGGCGGCTGCGGGCACAGCAGAGACTTGGTCCACCAGGGCCTCTCAAGAAAGTGTGGAACGTGTTTCAGGACTGTGCCAGCCAGGCATGGGGAGGTGGGCATTTATCCTGGGTCCTCCTGGGGGAGTTAATCCCCCATATGCCCCACTTGTACTTGTATGCAACCTGTATTGCTAAGAAAGCCCTGGGCAAGACACCGAGAGATGCAGGTGCTCCAGGGTGGAAGCTGTCAGCCTCCAGATTGTCAGTCTCAGCTCTAAGTCAACATGGAGTTGGGCTGAGGGCACAGGGGAGTTGCCACAGTTTGGATTCCAGGAAGCTGACTCTGAGATGGAGATTAGTATGCAAGATGTATTATAGGAAGAGCTCTTGGGATCAACATCTGCAGGGGATGGAAGGAAGGAGGCATGGGCCAAGAGAGACTTTTATTTGGCTACGATGCAGTTTCAAGGGAGGTGCAGCTGACCCCTTGGGGAGCTTAGAAACAAGGATGGCTCTTTAGAGTTGTTCTGAGTTGGAGCAAAGGAGAAGAGTATTTATATCCCTCTGTGGACAAATCACTGGATGAGGGTTGTCCATGGGCAGTTCCTGGAGAGGGCTCAGAGCTGAGTGCTATTGGCTAACTGCCCACTGAACAACCAGGAAAACAAGCCCTTAATTTCTGAAGGGAGACCTAGGTTATATATCACAGCATCTTCCACGGACATCAGCTGCATCCGCATCATGCAATTTGGAAGGGAGAATCAGAGGCAGAGAAAGCTCAAGGTCCAAAGCCCAGGTCTTTGACTGTGAATCTGGGCTGGAGGCCAGCAGTTGAGAGCTTGCTTTCCCTCAGGATAAGAAAATAACCAAAGCCCCACTCCTATCCAGACTCTAAAATATGATATGCACATCCATCTAGGATTGTCAGATTTATTTGGATTCATCACTTAATGTGAAAATAATAGATCTGGTTTCTCTTAACTCATTACCTGTGGTGGCAGTGGTGGTGATGCCGATAAAAAGTCATGAAAATCACAGTGACAGCAGGCTGAAGCCAGGTTCCCTAAATCCATTACGAGCCATCTGATTTTGAGGTGGCTTCCAATAAATATACCTGCTGGTGGCCGCTGAGGGAGGCACAAGAGCGAAGATCCAAAGTGGATGAGTGGTCACGGATGCTTAGGTTTTTCTGACAGCGAGAACAGCACTTTGTGGGCTTGTGGAAAAGGACTTAAAGTGATGACTGTGTTCATTTAGTTGCTCTGCTGCTGCTGCTAAGTCGCTTTAGTTGACAAAAAAAAAAGACAAAAAAAAAACCCCACATTTCCCTAAAATTCTTTTCCAGCTTCCCTAAAATTCAGACTGGATTAAAAGATGTTAGAGATTATCTCTGAGCAGTTTTGCTGTTGTTTCTTGGCCGAAATAAAGTATGTCTTGTTGACATAAATAGCTGCCATGATGATACAAGTATTTCTGGGTCCTGAGCATCCTCAGAAGATCCAGAAGTGCCTGTGAATCATCTTATTAGCATTACACATCTGCCTTCACCTCCGTCTGCCCAGGGCACATTTGCAGTTTGATATCACAGTAATGGTTTCTTGGCTAATTTTTCTTGAGCTCTACACTAGGCTGCAAAGGATTCCATGATTTCTGAGTTTGAAAAAGCAGTTGACAAATTCACTAAGGTAAGGTACCACCCACACTGAAAACTATTTGTGAAATGGAAACTCTCTCTCTGTATTTATGATTCATTCATTGACACTTTGACCAAAATACTGTGTCACAGGTTAACAGAGGATATGACAGGGAAAGACGGCAAGAAATGTGCTCTTTTGCACAATCCTATATTGGGGTTGGTGGGAGTGGGGGCATCCCAAGGGCCGTATAACTGTGTGCTACTCTCTGCAGCTCAAGGTGGTCTTTGTAAATGAGGAGGACTTGGTGGCTTTGAGTGAGGTCTTGGGATACCATGTTTAACACTCTTAGTCTTAAATGCAGGAAAAATTCTCCAAAGGTGGTAACACCAGCCCTCCAGGAGCAAGGAGGGAAGAGTCAGGCAAATAGTTTTGTTCTTGGGGTGGTTTTACTTTAGGGACAAGCAGAGCGGGACATCTAATCACAGTTTGCATGCTGTGCATACTAAGTCGCTTCAGTTGTGTCCAACTCTGTGCAACCCTGTGGACTGTAGCCCTAAAGGCTCCTCGGTCCATGGATTCTCCAGGCAAGAATACTGGAGTGGGTTGCCATGCCCTTCTCCAGGGCATTTTCCTATCTCAGGGATTGAATCCACGTCTCTATGTCTCCTGCATTAGCAGGCAGGTTCTTTACCACTAGTGCCACCGGCGAAGCTAATTACAGTGTGGGTCTCACCTATTGTGTGCTCAGAAATATTCAAGTCACTTTTATGCTAATTTGTATTTTAGCAGGAGCTTGGGTCTGTTAGGTAGTTAGAATAGGAAAAAGGAGTCCAGAATGGTGGTGGCTAAAAGACAAGGAAGGGAAAAGCCCATGAAAATAGAACAAAGAAAGGTCTGAGGACCAGAGTGAGGACCTCAGGTAGAAGAAACAGCACTCCTGGCTAGCCCAATTTACATAGGGTGGTCTCAGGGGGAGAAAAAAACATACAAAAAGAGGCCAAAGGGCCAGGGGCCTCTTTCTCTCCCATGTGCGCTCCCGTTCTCTCTCTCTTCTCCTCTCTTCCCATCTTTTGGGTCAACATGCCCTCATGCCTCGAGGATGCATTTTCCTTTATTTTATAAAGGAAACTGATCTGTCCAAGTACTATAACACAGACTGTTCAAGAGGTGTGATGTGCTGAGGCTTTACTTCCGTTGCTTCAAATCTTTGTTGTGATGAAACAGAATCGATGAGATTACATTTCCCTAACAGGTCCAGAAAGTTAGGTTTTGGGGTAGGCAAGAACAAAGTGTTTGGAATATGATATCAAATATGCTGATGCAAATATTCACTGGCTTCTCCTCTAGGTACTTCGCCATAGTCCTTGGTGGAGGTCTGGGGGCCTCAAAGGAACCACATCCTTATAAGAAGCCACCACTGTGCCTATCAGAGCAGCATAAGTAATTTTGGAAATGGGGGTGTAGGAATTAGAGGTGGCAGCCACACAAGGGGTCTTCTCTCCATCCTGATCATCTCTTACACTCTGGATTGACATCTGAGAGCACTGTCACCTACTCAAGTGATTCCACATCACAGGCAGGACAACAAGCAGTAGACCAGGAAATGGACCCGAGAATGGTTGCAGCTACTCGCTTTGGGCAAAAGATTTGTAAACGTCAGAGCAGAGCACAGAACCAGGACTCGGATTCCAGTTATGTTGTGCTTTCTGCCAAGTGGTGATGATTTGTGTCTCCTCTGAGGTTCAACCTTGCCTTCCATTTCTGTATACCCAGACTGCTCTGTCTCCCTATGTGTCTGTCTACCTACCTACCTATCTATCCACCTATCTTCCTACCTATCCATCCATACATACATGTACAAGAGGGTCTAACATACAAGCTAGTCTTTTAAACAAGGAATGAAGTTGATTGCTGGACAATAGTCAAATAGCTATACTGGTGAAATATTTCATTTAAGCTACACAAATTCATAAATTTTTTTAATATTCCCCTAAATCATAATATGAACTGTCAAGATGAAAATAATCAGTGAGAATAATTATAAAAGGGGATAGTTTTAATTTAGAAAAAAATTAAGAACTTTAGACATTAACAAACTCCTGCAATTAATGTTTGTTGCTGTATATAAACAATTAACATAGTAAATACCCTGACCATCAACGCCAATTTAGCAAGGTCTCAATTTGAAAACACTCAGTTGATTATTTCTTTGAGTGACTCTATCTATTAATAGAGTGAAGTATGATGTTATTAAGTGAAAATGAACTTGAGAAGATAGTTTCTAATAACAAGGCTGTTGTTAGAAAGTGTTATTCTATCATAGAATTAATCAGACCCCAGCCTCTATTATTAAAAAGCAGAGAACAATAGCCCTAGAAGGCCATACGAGGATGCCATCTAGCCTCCAGGGAAGGCATAAAGCTTCCTTACATTATCCCCACTACATCCCAGATCAGAGGAATCTTATGTGAATGGATCTGAGTCCAAGGATATTTAATGACTCCAAGCACTTAGAGGTAGAGATTTTTGAGAGACAAGGAAAGAAGTTTTGATTGCAGCTCAGAATGGAAAGTTTGCTCTTTTCTTTTCTGGAAAGAAAGGATTTATTCTTCTTCCTCCAGAGACTGTCTCTCCGAAAAGAGTGAGGCTCTGTGTCCTCTTACAAGCTGTTTCCTCTTGGCCTCCTCCTACCCCCATGGGCCTGTTCGCCAGATTCATACTCCACCTCCTTCTTCCTTGTTTTTACTTGGCATAGTTTTCCTTGGAATGGCCTAACCTGGCCATTCAACTGGCAATAATTAGAGGGCTAGACTATGAGATTGGACCCAAAGGAAATGCTCAGAGGAAGTATCTCTCTCAGCTTTGCCCCTACATCTCATAGCTGTCAAATGTAAGCAAGAACAGTCACTGAGTCTCCATTAAAGGTTCCATATTGGGTCTAGTCCCAAAGTCCCACTTAGTGATAAAGAGATACTTTGCCTAGTCATCTTATGCTATGTGTGTGGATCCTTGCTGCATTAATTATCTACTGCTAGATAATAAATTACCCCAAAGATCCCTGGGTTGAGAAGATCCCCTGGAGAAGGAAGTGGCAGTCCACTCCAGGCCTATTGCCTGGAAAATCCCATGGACAGAGGAGCCTGGTAGGCTACATTCCATGTGGTCACAAAGAGTCAGACATGACTGAGCGACTTCACTTTCACTTTAATGACTTAAAACAATAAACATGTATTGTCTCACGTAAATGTTTTTTGAGGTCTAATCCAAGTAGCTTTGCGGGGGGCTTCTGGTATAGCCCTCTTGTGAGACTGCACTCATAAGCTGGGCTGGGGCCACGATCATATGAAGGCTACACTGGGGCTTGAATGTGAATTCCAAGATGGCACCCTCTTGGGCTTGTTAGGCGGAAGTCTGGCTCAATGTATTGCTGTTCATGGGCAGGAGTCAAATTCTGTATCACTTTAACCTCTCTATAGGACTGATTGAGTGTCTTTTTGATGTGGCAGCTGGCACTTGCTCAGAGTAAGTGACTCCAGAGAGAAGACAGAGTAAGCAAGGAGGAAGCTACAGTGCCTTTTACGACCCAGACTTAGAAGTCACGCAGCGTCATTTGTATGTGTTAGAACTTGAGCCCACACTCAGGGGTAGGGGAATTGGGTTCTACATTTTGAAGGGAGGAGCATCAGAGAATTTGTAGGCATATTTAAAACCACTGCACAATCCAAAGACTGCTACTGCTCACCAGCTTCTGTGTGTCTCCTGTTATGTTGGGCACAAAGCTACATTTCAGATCCTCACCCCTTTCAGTCAGTGGAGTCAAACGAATGTGAGCAGAGGGGATGCACGCCTCTTGTAGATAAGCCTGTCCCTTCAAAGGCTCACACTGCCCCTCTCCCTCCCCATAGTGACCTTGGAGACACATCACAAATGTTGCTCTGAGCTTCTGGCATCACAAGCTGGGAGGAGCCCTGGAGTTCAAACCAGAATCTCTTTGCTGTCAGCAGTGGTCTGTGATCTGAGAAAGCAATACCCTTTATCATTTTAACATGCAGATTTCTGGGTTTATGTCTTAAGGTAGCTGGATTTATTCACTCTAACAGAACCTCAACAGGGACTTACAGAATTGATGTTGGATATGTATGTGTATGAATGCATAGAAGCTGTGTCATTTTTTACATATTGGCATGGAAAGTTTCTGGAAAAAATACAAATTATGATGTTATGATAATTTGGGGATAACTTTCCTTCTTTTGAATATTTTTGATGGTATTTTCTGATGTTTGTCATAAAAATGTAGCTTACCTTTATTTTAAAAATTTTTTCCACCTCCCAGAATACTGGAAATAAAAGCAAAAATAAACAAATGGGATCTAATTAAAATTAAAAGCTTCTGCACAACAAAGGAAACTATAAGCAAGGTGAAAAGACAGCCTTCTGAATGGGAGAAAATAATAGCAATTGAAGCAACTGACAAACAACTAATCTCAAAAACATACAAGCAACATATGCAGCTCAATTCCAGAAAAATAAATGACCCAATCAAAAAATGGGCCAAAGAACTAAATAGACATTTCTCCAAAGAAGACATACGGATGGCTAACAAACACATGAAAAGATGCTCAACATCACTCATTATCAGAGAAATGCAAATCAAGACCACAATGAGGTACCATTTCACACCAGTCAGAATGGCTGCAATCAAAAAGTCTACAAGCAATAAATGCTGGAGAGGGTGTGGAGAAAAGGGAACCCTCCTACACTGTTGGTGGGAATGCAAACTAGTACAGCCACTATGGAGAACAGTGTGGAGATTCCTTAAAAAATTGCAAATAGAACTGCCTTATGACCCAGCAATCCCACTGCTGGGCATACACACCGAGGAAACCAGAATTGAAAGAGACACGTGTACCCCAATGTTCATCGCAGCACTGTTTATAATAGCCAGGACATGGAAACAACCTAGATGTCCATCAGCAGATGAATGGATAAGAAAGCTGTGGTACATATACACAATGGAGTATTACTCAGCCATTAAAAAGAATACATTTGAGTCAGTTCTAATGAGGTGGATGAAACTGGAAACGATTATACAGAGTGAAGTAGGCCAGAAAGAAAAACACCAATACAGTATACTAACACATATATATAGAATTTAGAAAGAAGGTAATGATAACCCTGTATGTGAGACAGCAAAAGAGACACAGATGTATAGAACGGAATTTTGGACTCTGAGGGAGAGGGAGAGGGTGGGATGATTTGGAAGAATGGCATTGAAACATGTATACTATCATAAAAGAAATGAATCGCCAGTCTATGTCCGATATAGGATACAGGATGCTTGGGGCTGGTGCACAGGGATGTTCCAGAGAGATGATATGGGGCGGGAGGTGGGAGGGGGGGTTCAGGATTGGGAACTCATGTACACCTATGGCGGATTCATGTCAATGTATGGCAAAACCAATACAGTATTGTAAAGTAAAATAAAGTAAAAATATAAAAAAAAGAAAAAAATTTTTATTGTGGCTTAATTGACATATAGTATTATTTTGGTTTCATGTCATGATGTAATTATGTGATAGGTTTATAGGATATATGATCACAATAAGTCTAGTTAACTTTCCTCATTCTTATATATAATTACAATTTTTTTCCCCTATGATTGAAACTTTTAAGATCTACTCTTTTAGCAACTTACAAATATGAAATATAGTATTATTAACTATACTCACCATGCTGTATATTACATTCTCTGGGACTTTATTTTATACCTGGAAGCTTACACTTTTTGACCTTCTTCACCCATTTCACCTACTTTCTACTTCTGGGAACCATCAATCTGTTCTCTGTATCTATGAGCTTTTTTTTAAAAAAAAAACAAAACTATTTCACTTATAAGGAAGATCATGCATTGTGTGTTTCTCTGTGTTCCTTATTTCACTTAGTATTATGCCCTCAAGGTCCATCCGTGTTGTCTCAAGTGCAAGATTTCTGAAGATTTCATTCCTTTCCATGGCTTTATCTTTATCCATGCATCCATTGATGGATGCTTGCATTGTTTTCATATCTTGGCTGTTATAAAGAGTGCTGCAGAGAACATGGGAGTCCAGATTTCTTTTTGAATTTGTGCTTTGATTTTCTTCGGATAAACCCCCAGAAGTGGAATTGTGAGATCATCCAGTAGTTGCATTTTTAATTTTTTGAAGAACTTTCATACTATTTTCCACAGTTGCTGATCCAATCTACTTTCCCAACAGCAGTGCACAAGGGTTCCCTTTTCCCCACATCCTTGCCCATCATTTTAATTCGTTCTTGGTTTCACCTTTGCATTTTATATTTTTTGCCTTCTTGTATTTTTATATTTTTGCCAGTTCTGCAAGTTCCTTCCCATCTCTTCTTCCATCTCAACCTCTTCTGTTCTAATGGTTCCCTGACCCTGTTTCCTAGGGGTCAAGCCCTCAGGGTCTTTTTGAAGACACCAAGCTAATGTACTCTATAATTTTCTTTCCTCTTCTTTTCTTCTTTCTTCCCTTCCTTTCTCCTTCTTTCTTTTGTTGTTGAAAGCCATTTTTAGATATATGCTTTTCTGTATTTTCAGGTAGCATTACCTTTTCCATATGTTTCAAGATGTTTTATGAATTACCTTGTGGTTTTCATTTGTTTTTCTGTTTCCATACACTTCAATAGGAAACATATATATATATATATATATATATATATATATATATATATATATATAAAATTTTTTTTTTTTGCCCCTAGCCAAACAGATAATATGCTTTGCCTTACAGGATCTCAAAGAGAAGAAAAGTGAGAAGGGTACCTACCACCCAGGCCCACCATGTCAACCTGTATCAAGACATTCTAACAATTGGAAATACTAAACCTCACATCAAAGGGATACCTGGGGTATTCTGGGGTTGTAGAGCAGAGGGCAAGTAATATTGCCTAGAAGAAACAGGGAAGCTTTGAAACGAATGTTGAATTTGAGTCTTGTATTGAAGAATGGGTCATAACTCAGTAGAGTAGAAAAGGAAAGCATATCAGGAAAGTTGTGGAGATGAAGAGAGGGTAAGAGTGAGTAGTTTGGGATCTTGCCTGGAGAAGTCCCTGGTGGGCTACAGTCCTTGGGGTTGCAAAGAGTCGGACACAACAGGGCAACTAACATGTACACATTTGCCTTTGAATAATCTGAACATCTCCTCAGTGGTTAAAATGATGAGCAGCGTTTCATTTCACCTTAAAGCACTTTCATGCCAGTTTCACCTCTCTGTCTCCCACATCCCACTCTCTGACATTAACATTCAAGTCAGTGTGCGTCTGTTGCCTGGGCTCTGCCTGCTAGGACCTGGGGAGGTGTGTAAACCTGCCGGTTCCCATCCCAGGACCTCATACTCTCTGCCCCATCGTGGCATCTGCCAGGCTGTATTTGTTCACTGGGCCTTTTGGCAGCTCCAGTTGCTTGTGAAAATAAGATCATTTGTGTTAGACAAAGAAGTGCTGCCAAAATGTCGAGCTTTGTGCTGTTGTCAGGTGGTGGCAGGTGCTCTGCATGGAGTGCCAGCTGTGTCATTAGTGGTTACCTTATGGCAGTTTTGTTATGTGGGTAAAACCTTTCTCCAGAATCCCCCCTTTGCATAGGAGCAGAGATGCCCGGGGAGCAAAATTGTCTGGCCATGTTCCTTGGCCCCTAGGGAGTCTTTGTGTGGTTGGGATTAGACAATATCTTTCCTGTCAATGATCGTCATACTATGGGATGCTTAAAATCAGCAGGCAGGGAGCTTCTCCTTGAAACCCAGAGGTCAGTGAGGAATAATCTTTTGGGGCAAAAGGTGTCCCAGAAACGTCTTACTCTGAAGAAGCTTGTGGGGAGTTCTACTGCATTGCAATTTCTCTCAGTCGTTGAGGACCTGTTTGGGCCTCTCTGGTTTATATTAGTTGGCTAAGGCTGTCATCACAAATGACTACAGACTGGGTGGCTTAAACAACAGAAATCTATCTGTTGTCTTGAAATTCTGGGGGCTGTGAATCCAAGATCAAGGTGCTGTTGGGTTGGATTGTGATGAGACCTTCTTCCCATCTTCTCACTGCGTCCTCATTTGTCCTTTCCCTGGTGAATTCAAGCTGGGTGAATAAAAGTTTCCTGGGACTGACATCTTTAATGTGAACTGCATGTAAAACAGCACATCTTGTTTAGTTGTATCGACTATTTGATTTCACTGCGAAGGAGAGAAAACAGCTAAGATTTGCTCAGAGGCTGCATGGGCTGGGTACTCTTCTGTGAGTTTCTTTACAAATCTTCTCACTCCACTCTTACCCCACTATGAGAGAAGTACTATGCTTATCCTCTTTCTACTGATAAGGAAACTCTAGGCTTAGAGATGGTGAATATATTGATTGATTCAAGGTCTCCCAGGTTAAAAAAAAATGGCTTAAGGAGGAAATAAAAGTGGCTTGAGGCCTTCTATTAGGTTTAGAGATAATATTAACAACAATAATGACTTCCTGAGTATTTTCCATGTACCGGTTATGGTTCTAAGCACTTTTTGTGTATTAATGTCTGTAATTTTCACCTTCACTCTGAGAGATAGGTGCAGTTCTGATCATCTCTGTATTTTAATTGAGGAAACTGAGGAGGAGAGTTGAAGTAATGTGTCCTGTACCATCCAGTAACACAGGCAGAGCGAGGTGTTGAACCCCAGCCGTCTAGCTCCAGGGCACTTTCTCATGACCTGTGGTTAGAGGATCCACACAAGGGTGAGAAAAGTCCAACTGATTTCATGCCATCTGCCTCTTCTCCAGTCTACTCTTATCTTACTAATTCAGGGAAATATGTAATTCAGGTGAAATCAATTCATAATAGATACCAAAGGATGTTTATGGATAAAAATCAGTCACAAAAGTACAATGTGGGGGATGTGCTGGACAAAGTGAGTGTGTGTTTGCAACCATGATTGCAATGATTTGCCATTGCAATAGAGCTGACGGGGTTTCTGTACATAAAAATGTCTCAGGCTGCTTTTTGTACTATATTCCTTTTTCTATTAGCTGCCTCCCTGAGTCATTCCCCCAACGTCAGTCCAAACTCTGGGGTGGGGAGAATTGCCCTCGCTCATCTTATACTGGAAATTGTTCTGCATGTAGTAATGCTGCTGCTGCTGCTGCTGCTAAGTCGCTTCAGTAGTGTCCAACTCTGTGCGACCCCATAGGTGGCAGCCCACCAGGCTCCCCAGTGCTAATGACCAATCCACAGGGCATCTAAGTGGCAATTGTGCGGGTGTGGAAGGGAGGGGCAGCTTAGACCTCAGCCTGAGAATTGATGTGCTTTGGGAGTGAGGGCAGGGCTGAATCTGAAGCAGTGTTTCACCAACTATGTGCCCATCAATCACCTTGGGATCTTGATAAAATGCAGACTCTGATTCAGTGGGGCTGGGATGGGGCCCATGATTTGACATTTCTAAAAACTCCTAGGTGATGCTGATGCTGCTGGTCCAAGGAGCACATCTGGAGAAGCAAAGTCTACCTGTTTTAAACAGAATAGATGCTGAGTACCACTTCTAACAGACAGGCTAGTGACCTTGAGAGCAGCTGATGGAAGAAAGAAGAGCAGATGAGCCAAAATGTAGCAAAAGCCAAGCCATTTTGCCCATTTTTCTCACCCATGACAGCTCCCAGAGCTACTGAGTAGCATGGGATAATAATTGATATTGTTGAGGGGTTAACTTTCTTTTGAAAATAAGTCATTATCTTCTGGATTATACACTGAATAAATTTGGAAGGTGTGAAATATCTGTTAAAAATATTTCCATCAAAATTTCTACATTAAAAACAAAAAGTGAGAGTTGCAGGTAGTGAACATCTGTTGGAAAGAAAAAAATACCTCTGTAGATTTCCCAAAGGATTAGGTCAATAAAGCGTTATTTAAACTTGTAAAGCCATGTGTTAAGGTCTTGTGGTGCCATGGGTTCTGAGCGGTGAGATAAAATTTCAAGAAAACAACAGATGTTCCTCCCTTTCTTCAATTTGCTGGTTATTCCCAGATTGCTCACCCATTGAGCCATCCATGGTTCTGGGAGATGGTGGGTTCAGATCAGACAAGTTTCTGAATAGAGTTAACTTGAAAACTTCTGGAAATAGCGCTGGAGCCAAGATTTGGAGAGAAAAAGTTTTTTGAATTTTTAGAGAATGAGGAAGTATTCAGTATGATGGAAGAGGCTGTTTTGCTTCCTAAGGAATATTCAGTGGCGTGTGACTCATTGGTACAGGAGGATGTTCAAGGCAGACAGGGAAGCTTTGACTCTAGTATTTCAGCAGTTTGGTGGCAGTGGGGTCAGATATGCCTATGAACAAAGATTCAATAGGACAAGAACACTGTCATAGATGTCAGCACGCCATGGGCCCATATGGAGGAGGAGGCAGGGACCCCTCACACTGCATTGTAAACCTCCACGCCCCAGAAACTAAGCTCACCTCCAAGGAGAGGGCCAGTGAGTGGGGTAAAACATTATATTGACCATTTACCCAAAGAAAAGTCTGAGGAAAAACCCAGAAGAGAAAGGTCTACCTTGAAATGTAAAATTTTAGATTCTTTCAACCAGTAAAAATTAGGGTTTGAGAATAAAATAAATTATTGCAAAATATTTTCATTTCTACATACTCAAGTTAGTAACTTTAAATCTTGTGCCTGCACTAGAATTTGGTAGTTTGAATAAAGTAACTGCTAAATAAATCCCCATTTGTATCCAGTGGATTTTTATTGAATTCCTAGTATGTGCCAACCACCATTCTAGGTGCTGGAAAAATAGTAGTGAACAAAATTAAGTTTCTTCTCCTTTGGGTGAGAGGAACAGATTAAGTAAAAAAAATAAATCTATATGCCAGGTGTTGAATTCTGTGAAGAAAAGTCAAGTAAGGTGAGTATAGATTGTGCACATGATGTGGGTCCTTGTGTTGTATGGGTGGGGGAATGTCTGAATGTGTGTGTGTGTGTGTGTGTGTGTCTGCTGGATGTTCTCTTGTACAATTTTCCATCAGCTGATCTGGGAAAACCGCATAGAAAATTATTGTCTTTATTTTGGAAAAACCAAACCTCTCTTTTGGGGAAAGTATTCCAGACAAAAAACCCAGCAAATGTCAAGGTTTGAGTGGACTTGAATGAGTGAATGACTCTGCTGATGCTGCTGCTGCTAAGTCGCTTCAGTCGTGTCCAACTCTGCGCGATCCCACAGGCGGCAGCCCACCAGGCTCCCCCGTCCCTGGGATTCTCCAGGCAAGAACACTGGAGTGGGTTGCCATTTCCTTCTCCAATGCATGAAAGTGAAAAGTGAAAGTGAAGTCACTCAGTCGTGTCTGACTCTTAGCAACCCCATGGACTGCAGCCTACCGGGCTCCTCCATCCATGGGATTTTCCAGGCGAGAGTACTGGAGTGGGTTGCCATTGCCTTCTCCCGTGAATGACTCTACTTTCCTTGAAAAACATCACTAATTCCCCATTCTCCCAAATTTATTGTTTGGTTTTTCCTATTTTTGAACTTTGTACATTTTCTCCTGTGACTTGTTTTTTTCCCCTTGCTTAGTATAAAGTTTTGAGTTTCCTTCCTAGTGACATGTTGCTGTAGTTCACCGATTTTCCTTACTGCATCCTATTCCATTGAATGAGCTCACCACCCTTTATCCATTCTGTGGTCAGCGATCTTTTGGGAGGTTTTCTGTTTGTTTACTATTATAAAGAATCCTGCTATAAAGTACGTTCCTGTGTATTTTTCATGCAAAAGAGAAACTTTTGGGGTGAGCTGGAGGGGGGTTGGGGACACCTTCACAGGTATTCCCTGGTGGCTGAGAAGGTAAAGTGTCTGCCTGCAATGTGGGAGACCTGGGTTCAATCCCTGGGTTGGGAAGATCCCCTGGAGAAGGAAATGGCAACCTACTCTAGTACTCTTGCCTGGAAAATTCCATGGACAGAGTAGCCTTGAAGGCTGTAGTCCATGGGGTCGCAAAGAGTCGGACACGACTGAGCGACTTCACTTCACTTCACAGGTATTGGTGAAAAAAGAACTATTTTTATGTTTCACAATTACATTAAGAATTAATTTTTTTAATATTTCATAATCATTTTAGGAAAAAGTGTAACACTTCCACATACAATCTTTTCACATTTTTTAAAAAGAGAAAATTGAGATTTCCTCCTTAAACATACTTTTCTAAAAAAAATCAAGTTTTCTGCATGAAATAGTTACATGCAATTGTGATCAAGATTTTAAATGATGACCTCTTTAAATTTTGATAGTCATCATGGACAAAAGCCATTACTCTCAAGGTTGGGAATAAAATTTTAAAATACATAATAATAATTCAAGAAGGATACTTGAAGAATCAAATGGCTTTTTTTTTCTTTCACTGACAAATGTTAGGTTGAAAAAATCCCTTGATAATGGGACTTCCCTGGCAGTCCAGTGGCAAAGACTTTGCCTTCCAATGCAGGGCGTGCCGGTTTGATCCCTGGTTGGGGAACTAAGATCCCACATGCCTTGCAGCCAGACCAAACAAACATAGCAAAATGAAGCAATATTGTAACAAATCAAGTAAAGACTTTAAAAAATTGTTCACATAAAAAAAGGGGGTTCTTTCTAAAAAAATTAAAAATGCCTTGATAGTGCAACTGGATTTCAAATTCAATTGGGATTTTTTATATCAGTGGTTGCAAAATTGGGGTTTCCCAGGTGGTGTTAGAGGTAAAGAAATCGCCTACCAATGGAGGAGACATGAGAGATGTGGGTTTGCTCCCTGAGTCTGGAAGATCCCCTGGAGAAGGAAATGACCACTCACTGCAGTATTCTTGCCGGAGAATCCCACCGACAGAGGGCTGCATTCCATAGGTTTGCAAAGAGTTGGACATGACTGAAGCAAGTTAGGACAATTGCAGAACAATGAGGAAACACTTATTTGCTGTGGAGGCCTGTCTAGTCAGAGCAGTCCCCCTATAGCTATATGGATGTCATAAAAGAGAACATCAGCTACAATCTTATACTTGTCCCCTCCTGGGAGTCCTGCCCCACAACACAGAAAGGCCCATCCCCATGTTGTACAGTTTGAGCCAAACTACCTGACTGTGTGAAAAGAGGTCATGTCTGTGCCTTGGGCAAGTAAGGCTACTGGAGGACTTTACTTATTTTGTGACCTAAGAGGTAGACATCCAGACCCCTCTCCTGGAGGAAATGCCTATGGGAGGGAAGCTTGTGAGGGGTTTTGCTCACCATGCTCACATCCTGCCAGATGGCTTGCCACATCTGGGCCTCCTCCACTTCAGCATCCTCTGAGGTGCAATCAGAGGTCACAAGCAGCAGGTTCCACTGGCTTGACTACATGTGGGAATCACCTGAATGTTTTAAGATACTGATCCCTTGGTCTCATCCCTAGAGATTCTCATTTAATTAGTCTGGGTGCAGTCTGGGCACAGGATTTCTAAACGCATGCCAGGTGACGGTGACATGCAGCAAATTTGGGGATCCACTCTAAGGAGTGGACTTAGGTTGTAGGGTTGTGGGTTTTCAGTTCTTCTTGGCAATACCTAGTTGTGTTACAAATGGTGATACCCAGTCACCTCCCTCTAGCAGCACATCTGAGTCCCCGATCATTGCTGTCTAGCCATGCTTCATAGTTTATCAACTTGGTGGGAATGAAATAGCATTTTATTGTTATTTTAACTTGCATTGTCTTATCTTCTTACAATATTGAGTATACTTTCATATGTTAATGAAAGTCTTCTCTTCTGTAAAATACCTGTTCAGATCTTTTGCTCATTTTTTTTTTGTTAGTCTGTTTGCTTTTTTCTTATTGATTTATGGACATTCTTTTATACTGGACATGAATCTTTTGTCAGTTAAATGTGTTATAAATCTCTTTCCCCAGATGGTGCCTATCTTTTCAATATTTTATGGTATCTTAATGAGCAGAAGTGCTTAATTTTATGTAGTTGAAAACAATAGCTTTCAAAAAATAGTTTCTTTAAAAAAGTCTCCTCTAAGACCATAATGATATTCTCATATGCTTTTCTTCCAAAACATTAAAATTTTTACTTTTCATGTTTAAGCCCTTAATTTATTTCTATCTAGATTGATTTTTTTTTGTAAAGTAGGGAAGGAGGGCTCTGTTTTCATTTCCTTCCCATGGGAATCATCAATGGCCCCAACATCATTAGTAATATATTCATTCTTTCTTCACTGATCTGCAATAGCCTATCTCTCAAGTCAAGGGATAAGCTATTATATGTCAAATCCCATGATGCACATGATTCAAATTTGTGCTTCAGAAAGATTATAAATATCATTAGCTCTTACATATTCACCACTGTTCTTGTCCTCACAAAAAACATATGAAGAAGCATTTTTTCTCATGCGCTTTTTAGCAATGGGAAAACAGGCTCAGAGAGGTTGTCAGCAGTCCAAGGTCACACAGCCAGGGTTCAAATGCAGGCTGGCTCCAGAATCTGTGCCTTGACCACTGTGCTTGCTGTGCTGCCTCTGTAAATGACTACACATTCTGAACCTTTTCAGCTCCTCACTCATAATTATTCATCATTAGTGCCTCTACTGTATTGATGAATGACATAGAAGTTTAAATACACAGATTAGGAAACGTAAGATAGATAATTCCTAAACGATGCCCTTTAAAGAACCACTCTATTTTTAAGCATTCAAAAACAGAACCCAAGAAATCTGCAGAGGCCTTCAGTTCTCCAAGTCTCTATTCTCAGAGTCTCCTAATGACTGTAAACAGCCTGTCACTCAAGCTGGCAGGTCACAGAGTCCACAGCTATGCCTCCCTCTGCCAAGTTCACCTTGAGAGTTAACACTGCAGGCCTTGGTTATTTTCAAAACCAGAAAAAAAAAAATCATCCTCTGTTTTAAAAAAGGAAAACAGCTTAGAGAAGACCTGGTTCTTCTAAGCACTAACTGGGTTCAAGAGGCTGGGGACTGAGCGGGGTGCGATGGGGCAGGAGAGACCAGATGTCAGAGGGGAGGCAGGGCTTTGGTCAAAGGCACCCACTGGGCTGAGATCAGGTCTCTGCTGCTGGAGGGGTCGGTTAGAGGCCCACTGAAGTCAGAGCATAAGGAACAGCTGTTTCTCCTTTCTGAAAGCTGGCAGACAAGTAAACTGATCCGAGACCAGAGGGCTTTTGTGTGTGATAATTGGGTTCTCCTGCAAACAAGCTGGCGGGCAACATTGGCTGTTGGCAATCCTAAGGACCTTTTTGGACGACTATAGAAAAAATTGCCAAATGGCTCAAAAATAGCTGTGTATTCTGACATCTTCATCAGTCTTTTTCTGAGCATTGTTTCCAGAAGAAAATACATGCAATGATACTGATGTCTACAAAGCCTTTTTACCCCAGCGCCTTGAAGAGACCAGGCGCTGTCTACCTGTCTCCATCTTCCACGTCAGCTCCAGGGGAGACCTGGTTCACAGATGTTGGAATCCCAGCTCATTTTTCATTATCTTTGTTGACACCAATTGCTGCCAGTGCTGGTGGGTAGGCAAGAGTTGAGTATTTAATGCCTTTCTGTCTCCACTCCCACTTTCCCCAGATAAGAAACAATCACACATAAACAAACCCATCCAAATGTCAAGCATGAAACAAAAGTTAAAATTCCAGATCTTTCTGGGAATCACCATTCCTAAAGATGGGGTGAAAATAACAAGCTTTTGTTCTACAAATGGATGGATTTTTTTACATCAAAATTCCTAAAGACTGGGAAAAGATGCGTTCTTTCTTTCATATATTTTCCCATGAGGCTGAAAATTAATGATTCTCTACATAATTCCTTTATGTAGGGAGCAAAGGATTTAGGGAACAAGAAATGGGACTGGATGTGGGATTCGCATAATAGTTGGTTGCTGTTGGGGAGAGGATTCCTGCTCATCACTAATAAGAAGGAAGTGAGTGGGCCATGGGTCCCACTCTGATTTCCTTGGGTAGATGAATTTAATGTAATTTTGTTCTTTGTCAAGGCAATTAATTAGAGGCTTAACTAAATATGATTTGACTGTCATATGTTTCAGATTATTTGAAAATGCAAAAATCTCTTATAAAACAGATTATGCATTTTGGTCAGAAAAATGTACACTGTGTCTATCTGAGGCCCTTCTGTTCAAAAGCCCAAGGGTGGGCTTGTCCAGGACCTGCTGGGCAGTTAAGGTCAGGATCAGCACAACATTGCCAAAACAACCTTTTCTTCCCCTGGGTGAAGGTGTCGACTAAAGCAACGGAGTGGGGTTGGGGGGGGCGGGGTGAGGACATTCGTAATGAGAAAGTTAGTAAAGAGAGCAGGAGTAGCCTGAGGAGTGAGCCATGGCTCAAGAGACCTCAGCAACACCTGGGGACTCAGGAGATCCATGGGTTTAATGGGAAGAAGAGAGGGCTCCTGGTTTGAAACCCTTTTCTCATGAGCCATACATGTTCTCTCTAAGAGAGGAGAGTCGTGCACGTCCTGTGTTGCCTTCGTCATTCCATCACTTTAACAAAAATGTACAAAACCATTTACTCCGAAGACATGGAAACCCAGAGAAGTTAGACAAATTGTCTTAAGAAGAACAAGCTGTTGATGGCAGAGCCAAGTCTTAGAAACTGAGTCTTAGGACTCCTGATACAAGGTTACCTCCAGCTCCATAGTGCTGAGTGCTAAGTGCCTTGTGCTTTTAAGTCATCTTGCTGTAGGAGCTTAGCCTTTATACCAAGAAGCGACTAGCGTATTTTGGTGGCTGGAGACAGGGAGGACAAAAGAACATATAATAAAGGTAATATTTCTTTTCTTAGTAGACTTCAGAGCTAGGCAGAAGGGACTGGGGAATAAATAAAAACTATGAGACATGTCGAATCCCATTTCTTCCTGATCTACGAAGCTAGCCTCTGTGACTAGACACAAGGCTTCCACCTGCCTTGTTTCCTCCGGGTAGTTTTCTCTATGATTCTTCCTGCTGAAGTAAAGATGCTTCTCACCCAGTCCAGTGGTACTTAATGCAAATATGTGAATTTGAAATAGTGTGGCCTGGAAGTAATAACAAAGTCTCAGTTGGTTACTCAAGTATGAAAAAAAAAGCTATCAATTCCTCAAATTAAAAACAAATTCACACAATTTCAAAGCAGGGGGCCTATATGAATTGCATCCTGCGTTCACATTCTTGCCAGGCGACAATGTCACTTTAGCTGCTTAATGGAAATACCCTGCACGCTCAAGAATTTCTGCAAGGAGTTTTGATCCATTTTGCACTATTATTTTAATATTCATTGCTACTTAAACATCTAAAACTCTCTGTATCACATAACAGTATCATCGAAGATGTCACTGTCATATTGCTTGTGCAAGTGCTGAAAATCAGTTACTTTGCAATGAAAGGTACATAAAAAGCTACTACATGAACCAAATGATCACTGAGATGGGCCAGGCAGTAACTATAGTGAGTCTCCAAAGAAAAATACTAGACGAGATACTGAGAAAAAGAAAAAGAGGAAACATTAACAAACTAAGTGATAAATATATTTTGAGATAATAGTCGGTCCACCTTGCCCTCAACTATTGTTTTTCCTTTAGAAAAATTAATTATGAAAGTTTCATATCATATGAGGTTTTTAGGATGTATTTTTGACACAAATAAGGATACATTGTACCCAAGTGTTATGGGTTAAGCTGTGTACCTTGCAAAAAGTGTTGGTTGTCCTATCCTCCAGGACCTGTGAATGTGATCTTACGTGGCAATGGGGTCTTTGCAGATGATCAAATTGAGATGAGGTCCTTAGGACAGTCCCTAACCCAGTATGACTGGTGTCCTTATAAATGGGGAGATCTGGATGCACAGACAGACGTGTACAGAAGGAAGGTGATATGAAGACACAGGTTGAATGCCACGTGCAAGCCAAGGCGTACCTGAGGGTACACAAGCAGGGGGAGGGGCATGGGGCAGGTTGTCCCTCACAGCCCGCAAAGGGCAGCAAGCCTGCTGGCATCTTGATTTCAGACTTCTGGCCTCCAGAACAGGGAGGTAATAAATTTCTGTGGCTTAAGCCACTCAGTTTTTGACACTTTGTTATGGCAGCCCTAGCAAACTAATGCCCTGACAGCTGTACTGCTCAGTCGTGTCCGCCTCTTTGTGACCCTGGGACTGTAGCCCACCAGGCTTCTCTGTCCACAGGATTGTCCAAGCAAGAATACTGGAGTGGGTTGCCGTTTCCTCCTCCAGGGCATCTTCCCAATCCAGGGATCAAGCCACATCTCCTGAGGCTCCTGCATTGGAAGGAGGATTCTTTACCACTAGTGCCACCTGGGAAGCCCCAGTGCCCTGACTGATCTTTGTTTAAAGGTCATTTTTGCAGAGGGCACAGAGGTTCCTGGACCATAAAGAAGGCTGAGCGCTGAAGAATTGATGCTTTTGAACTGTGGTGTTGGAGAAGACTCTTGAGGGTCCCTTGGACTGCAAGGAGATCCAACCAGTCCATTCTAAAGGAGATCAATCCTGGGTGTTCTCTGGAAGGACGGTTGCTAAAGCTGAAACTCCAGTACTTTGGCCACCTGATGCGAAGAGTTGACTCATTGGAAAAGACTCTGATGCTGGGAGGGATTGGGGGCAGGAGGAGAAGGGGATGATAGAGGATGAGATTGGCTGGATGGCATCACTGACTCAATGGAAATATGAGTTTGAGTAAGCTCCAGGAGTTGTTGATGGACATGGAGGCCTGGCATGCTGCAATCCATGGGGTCACAAAGAGTCAAACATGACTGAGTGACTGAACTGAACTGAACAAATGTTCCCAGTGTTTGGGCCAATGGAGGACCCTGAGGAATTCCTACCTGTTAGGTTACAGTCCCGAAGGGGAAGCCTTTTCTTTCTCACAAGTCATTTACCTGTCAGTGTGGCTAGTCCATCAGATACACTTCTTGGAGGCTGATTGACTTTACAGGGAAAGGGAGGCTCTTAACTGGGGTGAGGACATGTGAGCGGGAATTTGGAGCACTGCCTGGATGCCCATGCACACCTCCTACATCAGACTCACACTTATAATAGAGCTGGAGTACACTGGTGGAAACAATCAGGAAACTGAAGTTTGCCTAAGAAGGTCAGAAGCAGTATCAATGACCTGCATTTGTGTCAAGAGCCAGGTGTGTACAGGTACAGAAGAGCATGGCTAGATGGGGAGGAGAGGGCAGAGGTGGGCAGGTTGAAGGGAGGAGTTGAGGCTGAGGCAGTGAGGGGGGTGCAGCAGGCGGCATCACAGCCTGAAGTGTGGCACAGAGGTGGTACCCTAAGGGGGATGAGGCTGGAATTGGTGGTGGACAAACACTGGGTCAGCAGGGATGCAAACGGAAATGCCTCTGTCTGTGCTTGGCCAAAGGTGAGTGCAGTGTCAACCCAGGTAGAAGGGAGGGGAAAAGACAGCCTGGGCTGTCCGCACTGAGCAGTTCTGGAGTTACGTGTCTAATTATTCCCAGAGCAAGATGGTTTCTTGGGATGATGCATAGTTCTTATGCAGGTTGGTGATTTTGGAGATAAAATCAAGTGTCAGGCTGCTGTTATTTCTGAGGCAGAAGTGTCTAATGAGGACTCTGTGCTCAGAATACAAAAGACAGTTATCAAAGAGGCTGCTATACAGATGGATCTCCTGATCCAGGAACAGCTCAGACCCTTTCTAATCTAGCGGGCCCTAAGTTTTTGCTTCCATTTCTTCCGTGGTCTTCGTCTCTCCCCCAGCCCTTATAGGAGCAAGTATGGAGGCAAGCAGACGTGTCGTGGGACAGAGGGTTATGTGTCTTTGGGGGAGGGTAGCCATGACAGCAATCACAATAATAGTAATGGGAATCGGGGTAAAGGATATTTCCTGAGAACTTTGCCAGTCCTGTGCCTGGCCCTGGACTAGGTATGTTGATTCTCACTGTCATCATGCAAGGAAACTCTTACTATTCCTTCCCCATAGACAAGAAGGCAGTGTTTCCCAGGCATTAAATAAATATTCTATGTTGCACAGACGGTAAGTAACGGACTATAGTAATATAAGATAGTAACATATAGGAAATAGAATCTGTGGCCTGGGTTTTTGTCATCACAGGTGTCATCATAAAGAGACATGAGCCATACTAGTCCCTTACCACAAGCTGTGGCGGGGTTGGAGAGTAAAGCTCACAGGACAGCTGGCTCTGTTTTTCCTAGCGAGGTCTAAATGAGATGAAAAGTAGAAGTAGAGTGTGTAAGATTTGGGGGACAAAATAAGGTAAGGCAACGGCAGTTGCATCAAATGAAGTTCATGTTCTGGTCCTCTTGTTCCGACTGTGACTTGCTGTTCCTGTAGGCTGAAGCTCTAAGGTCTTCCTGATGAAATTTCAGAAACGGTCCCTCTGCCCATTATTTAATACAAATTAGAGAGGAACATTTCCTTATCAAACACTGTTTTAGGGATGTTGCTTGCATTTGAGTTCCTCTTCTGCCCCATTCCTCAGCTGCCAAATGCTGGCCGAGTTTCGGCAACACTGGCTTGGGCAGTATTAAGCTGTCATTTGGGTGATAAAGGGGAGGGAGTCTAACTTAAGCATATGTTCTCCAGCACCTCCAGGAGCATTCTGGCAGCTAAAATTATGATGAATGATTAGGCTGGTAGTGAAGTTAGACTATAGAACTTGGCTGAGGTCAAGCTGGGCCTGAAGGGTGGCCCACAAGAGGCCATCTGAAGGTCAAGATGATGCAGTTGAGTGGAGGCTCAGAGGAAACCAGTTGGGGGCTCCCTGCTTGAGCTGCAGAAACAGCCCCGTGTCAGGGAGAGAGTCTGAAGGGCGGGTGGCAAAGCAATGGCAAGGACCTGGGCCAATGTCCTCTGTGGAGAGCCATGAACTGATTCTTCCTCTGGCCAGCCAGAGCGGCTCTGTAAACACTTGTACTGTAGGCTGCTGTATTAGTTTCCTGAGGCTTTGTAAAAGTGATCTGAAGCTTGGTGGCTTACAACAGATGTTTTCTTTCTCATGTTGATTTTCTGCGGGCCGGTTGAGGGTCCTCCCCTGCCTCGGCTAGCTGCTGGTGGCCGTCAGCCCTCCTTGGCCTCTGTGGCCTGCATCTCTCCAACCTCTGCCTGCGTGGGCACAGTCCCTTCTCCTCTTCATCTGTCATCTCTCCTGTCTCTTATGAGAATGCCCAGCACTGGATTTAGGACCTACCTGAGTTATCCAGAATGATCTCATCTCAAGATTTTTAAGTATTTTTGCAAAGAACCTTTTTTGAAATGAGGTAACATTTTCCAGGTTCTGAGCTTGAAGAAATGGATAAGTCTTTTGGGGCCCACAATTCAATGCATCATAGATGCCAAAAGAGAGAACTATGAGGACTTATATCTTTGGTGTTTAAAAATACATTAAAAAAAAAAAAAACTTCCATGTTACATGTATTGCCTGGGCTTGAATTTGTGGGTGGCATTTAGAGGCCAAACTTCAGAATGTCTTTTAGCCAAAACTATGCTCCTGGGTGACCTATAGGGGACTATTCTCTCTCTCGAGCCTCCCAATATAATCTACAGCTCCTCCTCTGTCTCTTCCCTTCATCCCATGGTGATGTGATCCCATCACATTAGGATCAGTAACTATTAAGAATGGAAGGGTCTTCAGAGACCATAAAGAAGGCTGACCACTGAGGAACTGATGGTTTCGAACTGTGGTGTTGGAGAAGACTCTTGAGAGTCCCTTGGACAACAAGGAGATCAAACCAGTCAATCTTAAAGGACATCAACCCTGAATATTCATTGGAAGGACTGATGCTGAAGTTGAAGCTCCAACCCTTTGGCTGCCTGATTCGAAGACGGACTCATTGGAAAAGACTCTGATGTTGGGGAAGAGTGAAGGCAGGAGAAGAGAGCAACAGAGGATGAGATGGTTGAATGGCATCATCAACTCAATGGACATGAGTTTGTGCAAACTCCAGAAGACAGTGAAGGACAGGAAAGCCTGGTGTGCTGCAGTTCATGGAGTTGCAAAGGGTCAGACACAACTGAGCAACTGAACAACAGCAATCAGAGAACATTTGAGTACAAATGTTTAGCACAACTATAACCAGCTCTACCCTGGTCAGTTCAGATCAGTTTCTCAGTCGTGTCCGACTCTTTGTGATCCCATGGACTGTAGCACACCAGCCTTTCCTGTCCATCACCAACTTCTGGAGCTTGCTCAAACTTAGGTCCATCAAGTCGGTGATGCCATGCAACCATCTCATTCACTGTCCTCCTCTTCTCCTCCTGCCTTCAATCTTTACCAGCATCAATGTCTTTTCAAATGAGTCAGCTCTTCACATCAGGTGGCCAAAGTATTGGAGTTTCAGCCTCAGCCTCAGTCCTTCCAATGAATATTCAGGACTGATTTCCTTTAGGATGGACTGGCTGGATCTCCTTGCAGTCCAAGGGACTCTCCAGAGTCTTCTCCAACACCACAGTTCAAAAGCATCAATTCTTTGGTGCTCAGCTTGCTTTATAGGCCAACTCTCACATCCATGCATGACTACTGGAAAAACCATAGCCTTGACTGGATGGACCTTTGTCGGTAAAGCAATGATCATCTATTTATTATGACACCAGATGGCGATAGTGGTTAAAGAAGCCACCTGCCAATGAAGACGTAAGAGATACTGGTTGGATTCCTGGGTCAGGAAGATCCCCTGGAGGCGGGCATGGCTCCCCATTCCAGTGTTCTTGCCTGGAGAATGGGGTCACAAAGAGTTGGTTAAGACTGAAGGACTAAGCACATCATGACACCAGCCCAGCTGGAGCCTCAGATTTCCCAGACCAGTCCTCAGCCACCACCAAGGGTTAGAGTTAGCACCCGAAGGGAAACTTCTTTGCCATCTCTGACCTGAAATAAGCCTCATTTTCTGAATAAGGAAACTGAGACCCAGGGAAGAGGTAAGAACTGATAAAAGTGGTACTCTATGCAAGGGGTACTTCAACAATTCATTTCCCATCTTAAAAAAAAGATCCGATTAAAAATCCCTAGATTCTCCAGTTGTGATTTTTTTTCATCTTCATAACACCTAGGTGTTGACCTGATTTTCTTTTTGTTTTTTTAATGGCTTCCTACTCCCCGGAGACACATGGAACCTGTCACCCTACCAATGTGACTTATAACATTTTGCACATCCATTCTGCTCTGCAGCTTCCAGGCCCCATCTGCTAACTAATATAACAAAATTTATATTAAATGGTATATTAGAAAAATCATCACAGCCTAAATAGAACACCATTTGTCAGGAAACAGAGCATATATTGCCAATTTTGCTTTTGATTCTTGGCTTGGGCCCATCTGAGTTCTAGGTGGGAAGAGGACAGTCCCCCATTGTTCCTTGCAGTGTTGTCCCTGACAACTCCATTTCCTAGAACAATTCTCCTCTTGAGGCTGAGTGGCTGAGATGCTGACCTCCTTAGTAATTCAAATTGGCCTTTTTTTAGACCTAATGTTAGAAAAGAACAGCCCTAAAACATCACATTCAACTCAGTTTCTCCTATAGTTCGTGGACTGCTACGTCTGGGGAAAATTGGCAGTGACAGCTTGGGCAAAGGGTTAAGAGAAAAGAAATGAAGCTGTAAAGTTAGAATCAATATTTAACTTGGTTTCTTTGCTTCTTAGGGACTTGTTCATTTGACACATGGGATGAAGGAACATTGATGGGGGGTGTGAGGTAGAAGGGACTGCAGTTTTCAATGACGGAGGGGCCATGTACAATACTCTATGTTAGGTGCACAATAAATAGCTAGGATAGCTGTTCTTCCACCTGCTCGACAGAGCGGGAAACTAAAAGCGGGAAAGTTTGTTACTTGCCCAACATCAGTTGGTAAATGGCAAATGAAGTAATGGATTTCCAGTGTTTTCTTCTAATTAAGTAAGGTATACCAAGAGGAATCTAGGGGCTGTTTTCCTTCTTGCATATGGCATTTCTCATCTAGGACTAAATGAAATGTGACCAGTTGTTGAAAGGAGGAGTCGGGGAAGACTTCATTGCAGGTTGAGAGCTGAGATGTGGTACAGATATGAGAGGACAGATTAATGAAGTGTATTCCCTTCATTCATCCCAAACTGGAGTTTGTTGATTTCCTGAACACCTTCGTGAGCTCTTCTGATAATCTGAATTTTGCAAATTTCACTGGCATTGTTTGTTACATTTCCATTATATTTTGAGTGACTATTAGGGCTACCGTAGTAGGTGCTTGGCAATAGCTAAGATTAAATATCTCATTTAGCCCTCACAACAAGTTGCGGTGGATGGAGTAAGTGCTGTCATTTCCACTCCATAGATCAGGAAACTAATGCAGAAAGTTACATAGTTTTTCCAAGTCCCAGTCCTAGGGCAGAGTGGGATCTGCCTCCAAGGTTATGACTCTCCAGTGTGTCCTAGGTAACACCCTCTGGTTTGAAGCTCCACTGAAGGCAGGAAGAGTGGCTTGATTTTGTTTGTTTGTAAGTTTCCCTTTAACTGGAGAATAATGTCTCATCAGTGAGTCCCTTTCTTTGTTCCTTGCTGCCTTTGTCCTTTTAATATCCACAGTCCTGACTCATTCCACTTTGATTTGGATTTCAACCAACTGAAATCTAATCCCTGACCCTCTTAGCTAAGAGAGAGCATCAAATATTAACCCTCTAGGGAAAGTGTTTTAAAAAGAAGACTCTGAGAGGGCAAAAGGCCTTCACGATTCAGATGCTCTACTAACAAAAGCTGAAGCAGGCTGATGGGAAGATGCTTTTGAGAGGAAAGATCTCAGAGCTTGAGAACAGGTAGAGAAAAAGGTGTGGCTCATGGCCCTGCAGCATTGTCACAATTTGGGAGCTCATTAGAAATGCAGAATGTGGGGTCCACACTTCCACAGGATCGCCAGGTGATCTGGGAGGACGTCCACTACAGTTTGGCAAGTACTGGTCTAATCCATACTCTGACTTTGTCTGAACTTAGGCAATGGGCTGGGCTCAGAGCTCGAACTGAAAAGGTGAATTTGAACCATCTTTTTCAGGTGATCAGGCAAGAGGGAACTACAGGCAAGGACAGCAGAAAATCAGATGTAGGCCTACAGGAGCTGGCAGTTTGTCGGGAAACACAGCCGACTGATTCAAAACCGAATAAAGGGGCCAACCTCATCGTGTGGTGGATGAGTTAGCAAAAATCTACCCATCAAATCCAGTCCACAGTGTTTTAGCTTTAGATAAGCAATTTCTAGCTTTCCCCCCATGAGGGTAAATGTAAAATAGTCTAAAATTTGTATTAGCAGTTGGTGAGTTGGCCAGATCCCTTTTCCTCTGGGAGCCAGTGCATTCATTCCTCTCACAGCTCAGTTCATGAATTAACTATTTCTCCTGGAATTGAAATTGCAAGAGCTTCGCTGAGCAAAAAGCAATTTTGTTCCCCCCTGATTTTTTTCTAACTGCAGGTTTGCTTGAAGCTCCATGCCACCCTGCTCTGCAGACATGCTCCAAGCTGACCTGTTCCTCTCTCCCCACAATGTCATCTCACAGATAAATCAGAGCTTAAGAATCAGAAGAAAAAGCACCCTTAGAATTTGGCATTTTCTCTACTTATCACACTGAGTTCTTGGCAAATCTTTTAAACTTTAAGTGTTTAAAATTTTCCGTAATATAATATCATTTACCTTGCCATCTTCTCTAGGGGTGAAGGTTAATGAGATGATGCAGCTGCTTTAATCTCCTGGGGAGAAAAAGAAGCCTATAAATTTATCACAGACAATGATGAGAACAAGATTTTTAAAGAAAGGATAAATCATTAACACAATTACAAATCTTCATTAACCATGCTATATCCAGGCTGGTCGCATTTACAAGTGTGGCCATTGAGGTTATTCTGATGAGAAAGGGCATAGAGAAGGTTCTATCTCTAGCACAGAGGATCCTTTCCTTCTCCTATCGCACACTTTGTAATGTGTCCCCATTGCCTTCCAACATCCCAAAACTTCCGTTTTTGTGTTCTGACCTTTGTTCACCTCTTCAAGCTCAATTTTTATCACTGCCTATCTCTCCGTTCACTGTAAGACTATTTTCTGTTCTTTCACACACCAGGCTCCCTCTTTCTCTCTCTCTCCCTTTAGGGTAATTTCTTAATGACATTTACTATTCTCTTTAGTCGGAATACTCTTCTTCTCTCAGCTTCTCAACAATATCACCTGGGCCAATCCACAGGGCCCCTTTGGGCTCAGCTGCCTCCTCAAGGAAATCTCTCAGGATCTCCCAAGCTAGGGTGGAGAGGGTTGCACATGGTTCCCCTGCATCAGGGATTTAAACCCTTCCTAGTAATTCCCTGCTTATTCACCATTCTCTCTCTCCAGACTAGTGGCTCTCAGCTGTGGTGGCACATTTCGTGGGACATCTGAGGACATTTTGAAACTGCAGGCATACAGATCACAGGCTAAGGAAATTACAAGCTCTTGGAGTCAGATTCAGGTATCAGCTCTCCTGGTGATTCCAGGGTACAAGTCAGTTTGAGAACAACTATTACGTTTACACTATGTTAGAGCTCAGATGCATCTGACTCTTTGCCATCTCATGGACTGTAGCCCACCAGGCTCCTCTGTCCATGGGATTCTCCAGGCAAGAACACTGGAATGGGCTGCCATTTCCTCTTCCAGGGGATTTTCCTGACCCAGGGACTGAACTCGAGTCTCTTGTCTCCCGCACTGGCAAGTGAGAACCACCTGAGAACCACCATAGTGAGTTAAGTCGCTCAGTCGTGTCCGACTCTTTGCAATTCCATGGACTGTAGTCCACCAGGCTTCTCTGTCCATGGGATTTTCCAGGCAAGAGTACTGGAGTGTGTTGCCATTTCCTTCTCCAGGGGATCTTCCTGACCCAGGGATTGAACCCAAGTCTCCTGCATTGCAGGCAGACGCTTTACCCTCTGAGCCACCAGGGAAGCCCATACTGAGCTGTAAAATCCCAAGAGTGGAGAGGGTCACCACAATTACCATAATGCTTGGTATGCAACTGGCATGCAATAGAATCTGCTGAATGAAAGAATGAATGAGGTGTGAGGTCTCAGTTTTGCAGATCCTAAACTTTGGCTCCTGTGTCACCACCAGAGGATCAGGTTGTTAGGTACCTGAGGTTCTAAGATTCATATTCAATGGAACCCAGTTAACTTCATTTTCAGGAAATGCAACCAAATCAACCAGATACTTTTATCACCTTTCCTCTCCTGTTCCCAATCATGAGCTCATTCTTTTCCCTGTATGAAAGTCTCCTTAGAAAATCAGATTAAGATTAGATAAGAAAAGGGAAGGAAGGTGAAGGTCTTACAGGATATTTTTATTTGGCTGTGATGCTGATAAACATCAACTTTCTACTATAGAAATTCCATGGATATGCTTGGTATTTGAGATAATTTATCTGGAGGGGCTTTGAGACCATAAAAACAGTATTGTTGTTAGTATTACTGCATTTCACTTATTCCTATTACAAATATTTGGAGGGCCTTTATGATTGCACTAGATAATAGGAATATAAAATGGAAAAAGGGCTGTTGCTGCTCCTATGGGGAGAGCATGCTAAAGTGTCCTCAGAAAGGGTCGTTGGCACCCAGGGTGGTGAATCTGGGAACTCAGAGAAAGTGAGTGCTGTCCAGCTATGTCTTCTCCTGGAAGGTTAGTATTTTAAGGGGAGAAGCCATCCTACTGGTGTGCATTTCATCAAGGCCTCACACAATAATTATATCCATTACTAAGATAAATAAATTATGAGCCATTTGGTAGTTTGAATGCTTGAGTTCCAGGTACTAGAAAACCAAATAGATTCACCTAAGTATAAAAAGATTTAGTTGAGGGGTCAGGGTAGTTCAGAAAGTCAAAACCAATATCAGTAAAAAACCACAACATAAAAGCAGAGCCTTAGGAGTGCTATACCTAGGGCTCTTCTGAGGACATTTATTTTTATTTTTTTTAAATTATGAAAGCATGCTAACACAATTACAGGAGACTTGGAAAATGCAGAGCAAATTTACATATAGTCCCACTATATATTGCCATTATTTTTAAGTAAGATTTTGAGTTTGAGATTCAATATCATATTCTCAAAAATTAATAGAACGAATATACAGAGAAGATTACAGCAGACTTGAAAAGCACTATGAACCAATTCAACATAATTAAGATGTATACAATTTTCATACAACAGTAGGATACAAATTCTATTTCAGTTCCCATAGGCTGTAAACTAGGAGACATTGGAATATATCCAGGGACACTAAACAAGGTGCAAAAATGGCATGGTGTAAAGGTATTGAAATCATACAGAGTCTGTTCTCTTATCACTATGAAATTATAATTATGTTAGAAATCAACATCAAAAGATATCTGAAAGTAGCCTGCATATTTTCAAGTGTAATGTGATGCTTTCTTCTGAAGTCTTTTGAGACTGGGAACTTGGACCCCCTTGGTGTCACTCATCTCTTCTTCTCTTGTTTGTAACAAAGTCCTTCTTTCCTCCTGCAGGTGGGCTTGGACAGGCAGTGGGCCCAGAGGCAGCAAAGGGCTCTGGACTCACATTTTCCCAGTCTTACCTCCAGAGTGGAAAGGGCTGTCTCTGCTAAGGTCAACACACACATTCCATGGGAAGGACTCCAATTTTCCAGGATGAAGATGTTAAAACCCCCCAACTAGTCACAGAGACAGAGTATAGGTGTTACCTGTATGAGGACCGGGGTGCGGATCCTCAGATAAGGCTGATGATCTTCTCAGAACAGTACCACCTGCAGGCATGTGGTCATCAAAGGAGACTCCTGAGTCAATCAGATAGTGTTTCCAAACTGTGGGAAACAGGATTCACAGGCTAAGGCTATTATTAACCTGTTATTGCAGATCTTTAGGAAAGGAACAAGGAGTTCTACTTGCCTCTCTGTAGGCGATTACAATTACAGTTGTTGGGGGAGTGTGTAATTTCCTTGGTTCTGTCTCTTCACAACAAAAATTTGAAGTGACGGACATTAAAGCCCTCGGTGCATCACAGCTCTTAGGCAGTGTTACAGCTCCATGTTACAGCTCAGTTTTATTTAGAAAATAAAGGAAAATACATCCTCAAGGTGTGAGGGCATGCTGACCCAAAAGACGTGAAGAGGAGAGGGAAAGAGAGGGACCAGGCATAGGCACACGGAAGAGAGCCCCTTCCCGCCCTCAGCCCTTTGGCTCCTCTTTTTATTTGTTTTTTCCTCCCCCTGGGCCTGCCCTATGTAAAGTGAGCTAGCCAGGAGTGCTGTGAGTTCTGCCTGAGGTCCTCACTCTGGTCATTGGACCTTCCTTTGTTCTATTTTCGCAGGCTTTTCCCTTCCTTGTCTTTTAGCCACCTCCATTCTGGACTCCTTTTTCCTATTCTAACTACCTAACACAATGAAGGAGAATGTAACTTTTGCAAACTCTAGACTCAAAGTCCATCTGTTGAGAAATTGTGCTGACTTACTTTAATGTTTCCACCAAAATTAGGATGACATTTATTTCATAGTGTCCCAAATCTGGTAAAGTGAGTTATGATCATACCTTTGGGCTTGAGTGAAATAGCAAGAGGGTAGAGACGACACTCCTGCGCTGAAAAGTCATTCCAGTATTGACAGAGTTTTGGTTGCTTTGAAGGCCATGACCTGCTGACTGGGGCTCCCTGCAGGTCTGTAGCTGAAGAAGCCCTTCTTTATCCAGGAGTGCAGGTGCTATTTACTTATCACCTGGTACTTCATTTAATAAAGGATAGGAGAGTGATACTCTTGAACAAGTTTTTATTTCTTATTGTCCTGAAGCTTCCATTTTAATGCAAGCAAATGACTTCAACACGATCTTGCTCATAACAAAGTGTTTGGCTGGTCTTAGACTGGAAATGTTTCCATGGTTCTTTCTGATGGTTCAAAGATTCCAGAAGCAAGGCAGAGAGTGCATGTCACTCAAAGTGGAGGACTGGTCTAGGCCTCTGGGAAGAAACATCTTGTGGGAGCTGGGATATTGGAAAAAGAAATGACAGGGAAGGGATGATGTTCCTGAAGGCTTTCATAAGGCTGATGGATGGAAATTGTGATTGGCAAAAATGATATGAAAGCAGAGCTCACTGAATCCAGCTCATATGAAGCCAAATGGATTAGACAGAGTGGGGACAGTGCACAGAGAGCAGATTTTTACAGAACCAGGATAGATTCAGAACAGGTCCAGGATCCTGGCAGAGGAGGAACAAAGCAAGACCCCCCAAAGGAGTTGAGACTCAGGTCAAAAGAGTCTGAATAGAACTGAAGAGGCTGAATAGAGCTGCCAGTGGGAGGGCTGAGTCAAGAATACCAATGATAGTTGGGCATATCACCGGGCTGGGAAAAGGGGGTGGGGGCAGAAGGCTTTACTTTCTCAATTGTCTGGTCCCAGGCTAGTAACTCAGGAAGATACAATGACAGGAGCATTCTTATAGCTCATTTTAAATAGGACTGCCTTTCTGCTGCACAGCCTTCACAGACAAAAGGTTCACATACAAATTGTTACTGAGCATTTGCCACATTTTAAATAGGGTTCTTTGGTGAAGCCACAGTTCAGGGTAGCAACAATTTTTCTAATTGCTATTTAAACAAACACTGCATCTCTGTTTTTGCCCTCTGCTAGCATAATTGCTCTGGAGGGGGCAAATGATTTTTTTTTTGCATAAGCAAATGAATTAATATATCTGTGCTTCTATTGAGTGCAATGCTCCCTCTTACCACCCAGAGACACAGGGTTTGGAAGCAAAGGACAGAATATAGAGAACTGAGTGGTTTTGCATGAGAAATTGAGTTGAATTCAGAGTTTTCGAGGACAGAGAGAGGAAGAGGTGTGGGAGGAAAGGGAATCAGCTGAGCATGTGACATGAGGCTGGGCTTCAGGGAAAAGCGAAAAGCAGCAAAAACCCTTAACCTGGCCCTCCTGATGGGGGGACTGGCCTGGG
Organism: Ovis canadensis; assembly: GCF_042477335.2. Taxonomy (NCBI): domain Eukaryota; kingdom Metazoa; phylum Chordata; class Mammalia; order Artiodactyla; family Bovidae; genus Ovis; species Ovis canadensis. The sequence continues at coordinate 74,679,367 of NC_091248.1, read as the reverse complement.
GACTTCTAGAAACAGCAATGGCCATCCTTCAGTTGTCTTACTTTATTGAAAATATTACTTCAAGAGTAGGATGTTAAAGTGCATGACATTTTAAAGCCATAAAGGAAAACAGTGTTTATAAGTTTGATTGAAAAAAAATTCATTTTCATTCATGTCCTTTGGTGCTCTGTAACGTAAGCCCCTCTTCCATCCATTGCCCCAGGATCTTTGGTCCAAGGCATCCCAGGTGGCGCAGTGGTAAAGAATCTGACCTGCCAGTGCAGGAGATGCAGAAGACATGGGTTCGATCCTCTGGTTAGGAAGAGCCCATGGAGTAGGAAATGGCAACCCACTCCAGTATTCTTGCCTGGAAAGTTCCGTGGACACTGAAATCTGGCAGGCTACAGTCCTTTGGGTTGCAAAGAGTCAGACAAGCAAAGAACAACTGAGCATGCACGCACGTACACATTATGCAGGGGGTTTTGTGGGAATCAAGGAAGCAAGGGTCATATTCCATGTTTGGCCCATGTTGGGCGCAGGGAAGGGAGCATCAGCAAACAAGGAGAGAAGGATGAGAGGATCTGGCAGTGCAGGAAGTCAGAGCAAGCTAATGCCTAAGAGAAAGGTGGGAGGCAGAGATTTCCCATCCATTGGGGAAGTGCCTTGATGCACTTTTTCTTGCTTTGTATTATTTTTGAAAGATATTTCAACCTTTTGTAAATGAAAAGTTTAAACATCCTGAAATGTTGAGAGAATAGCACTCCGACCTTCTTATGCCATACATAGAGTCAAGAATTATTGACAGCCACGATTGCTTTATACATCTTTTCTATGTTGTCATTTAGTCGCTCAGTCCTGTCCAACTCGTTGTCACCCCATGGACAGGCTCCTCTGTTCATGGGATTCTGCAGGCAAGAATACTGGAGTGGGTTGCCAATTTCCTCCTCCAGGAATCTTCCTGACCCAGGGATTGAACCCGAGTCTCTCATATCTCCTGCACTGGCACTTTGCTTTACCTTTCTTTTCCTACTATTTCTAATTAAGAATATGCATTTGATGCAACATGTATATGTCACATATGTACATGGGGCTGTGCATGTACATGGGAGTGCAAAGGGAGTTTATTTGTAAGCAATGGTGAAGCAACACAGAGGTATCCTGGCAAAACCATGCATGCTGCCGAATGCTACCACATTGCTTGGCCACACAGTAGATTTAATCCAGGGGTTTATTCCAGGCCCTTCTTTGCTGCAGGTACTCTTTAAACCACATATTCTAAATGAAGCCTTGATAGGTGGGCAGTCACCTGGATGAAATTTCTCATTTCAAAACTGAAAATAAGATGTGTTGTGGTGTCAACAGCAGAAGCAGAAGATTTTCTAAGTGAAGTTTTACATTCAGGCCAGGTCAGGTCTATCAAGCCTTTTGCCTCAAGCATTTGGCAGGGAAAATGTTTCAGTGTGAGCACAGGGAGGACAGGAATTTCACCAACTTGCCAGAGACCACAGTTGAGAGGTATGGAAGGTGCATCACTTGACTGTCTCACCCTAGAGAAGCTCCCGCGATCTGCTTCTGGTTGGCAGGGCACTCACTTCGGTTTGCCATTATACACTCATCAGTGTGATTACATTTTCCTGTGAGACCACAAGCTCAAAATAGAAGACAGAGACTCTGTCTAGCACAGTGCTTGGCACACAAAAGACTTTCCATCGTCAGAAGGAGGAAAATGGATATTTGCTCACTACATATTTGAGTTCCTGTCAACTGAATGCTAAGTAGACAACAAATGTATCATTATCAAATGTAGCTAGAGAAGAACAATAATGTTTGAATAATTTGGATCTGTAAATTTTGTTTCATGCTCTAATTAATCTTTCTCCTCTAAATTGATATTTTAAATAAATCCTTTTATTTGGATTTTGAGTTTGTTTTTTGTGGTGCTTCAATAACAATCTTGCATACAATTGAGATATGTATGTGCAATAAAAGAACAGGACTGTGAGTTTTAATATTTTGCAAGACATTAAGCAGAGGTTGCCCTTTTAAAAAACAAAATATTTAATTATGAACAAACATCTATTTTCTAAATGGTAGCACAGTTAAAGATTTTTTTTTTTTTGTAGAAGGAAATGAAATAAATGAAATGAGAAGGTAAAAGCATGAATTGACCAAGAATCACTCAGAAGCCAAAGGAAACTAAACATAGGGAACAAAGGGTGTGATCTGAGCATGAAAAATTTCTTGAATCCACTGAATACATGCTGAACTAGAAATGGAAGAATAACATGAATAAAGCTTCATTGACGAAATATGAGTTATTGAAATAGATAGAAAAGGCAGGGTATGAGATCAAATACAATTCACTTGTGCTGAAAAACAATGTTAGTGGCAATGTTTCATACTATGCTTAATATAAAATAAGTCATTATTTGAAAAGAAGAAAGCAAGCTCACGTTATTACATCACATCAATAATGCATTTTCTGGAAGCTCATCATGGTTCTTTCCATAAAGGCCAGATAACACAAAGAAATCATCTTTTATGTCTGTTTCTGCCTTCCTGCCTAGAAGGGTTCATTTCATTATTCTGTTTTGGCTCAACCTATCAAAATTCTCAAGGAGTTTCAATGCAGATGAATCCAGGCACTCTACGTGTAGCCATCTAAAATAATTCAAGACAAAAAGAAAAAGTAAAATAAACAACCTGTTTCTATTAATTGTTCCACTCTCAACCTCATCCTCAGAGCAAGGTGCTTTTTATTTTAACAATCCAGATAATTAGCTCATAGTTTCACTTAGCTTTGACTTTACATAAGTGGCTGTAGAGTACGAATGTTCTTTTATTCTGTAATTTTTAGCACTTACTACATGCCAGGTGCTATCAGGGGTGATCCAAATTCCTAAATTCTTGGTCCTTTTAGCTGGAAAAAGGGAGCAGTAAAGCTTATTTCCTTGGAAATGAACAGAGATCATTCTGTCATTTTTGAGATTGCACCCAAGAATTGCATTTCAGACTCTTTTGTTGACTATGATGGCCACTCCATTTCTTCTAAGGGATTCTTGCCCACAGTAGTAGACATAATGGTCATCTGAGTTAAATTTGCCCATTCCAGTCCACTTTAGTTCACTGATTCCTAAAATGTTGATGATCACTCTTGCCATCTCCTGTTTGACCACTTCCAATTTACCTTGAATCATGGACCTAACATTGTAGGTTCCTGTGCAATATTGTTCTTTACAACATCGGACTTTACTTCCTGTGCCAGTCACATCCACAACTGGGTGCTGTTTTTGCTAAGGCTCTGTCTCTGCATTCTTTGTGGAGTCATTTCTTCACTCTTCTCCAGTAGCATATTGGACACCTACTGATCTGGGGAGTTCACCTTTTAGTGTCATATCTTTTTGCCTTTTCATATGTTCATGGAGTTCTCAAGGCAAGAATACAGAAGTGGTTTGCCATTCTCTTCTCCAGGGGACCACGTTTTGTCAGAACTCTCCACCATGACCCGTCTGTCTTGGGTGGCCCTACACAGCATGGCTCATAGTTTCATTGAGTTAGACAAGGCTGTGGTCCATGTGATCAGTTTGATTAGGTTTCTGTGACTGTGGTTTTCATGCTGTCTGCCCTCTGAAGGATAAGGATGAGAGGCATATGGAAGCTTCCTAATGGGAGAGATTGACTATGAGGGAAACTGGGTTTTGTTCAGATCAATGGGGCCATGCTCAGTAAATCTTTAATCCAATTTTCTGTTGATGGGTGAGGCAGTGTTCCCTCCCAGTTGTTTGAACTCAGAGCAAACTATGGTGGAGGAAATTTTTATTCCAATCCCAAAGAAAGGCAATGCCAAAGAATGTTCAAACTACCACACAATTGCACTCATCTCACACACTAGCAAAGTAATGCTCAAAATTCTCCAAGCCAGGCTTCAACAGTACATGAACATTGAACTTCCAGATGTTCAACTAGATTTAGAAAAGGCAGAGGAACCAGAGATCAAATTGCTAACATCCATTGGATCATCAAAAAAGCAAGAGAGTTCCAGAAAAACATTTACTTCTGCTTTACCAACTATGCCAAAGCTTTTGACTGTGTGGATCACAACAGACTATGGAAACTTCTTCAAGAGATGGGAATACCAGACCATCTGACCTGCCTCCTGAGAAATCTGTATGCAGGTCAAGAAGCAACAGTTAGAACTGGACAAATGGGATAACAGGCTGGTTCCAAATCGGGAAAGAAGTATGTCAAGTCTGTCTATTGTCACCCTGCTTATTTAACTTATATGCAGAGTACATCATGAGAAATGCTGGGCTTATGAAGCACAAGTTAGAATCAAGATTGTTGGGAGAAACATCAATAACCTCAGATATGCCGATGACACCACTCTTATGGTAGAAAGTGAAGAGGAACTAAAGAGCCTCTTGATGAAAGTGAAAGAGGAGAGTGAAAAAGTTGGCTTAAAACTCAACATTCAGAAAACAAAGATCATAGCATCTGGTCCCATCACTTTATGGGAAATAGATGGGGAAACAATGGAAACAGTGAGAGATATTATTTTGGTGGGCTCCAAAATCACTACAGATGGTGACTGCAGCCAAGAAATTAAAAGACACTTGCTCCTTGGAAGAAAAGCTATGACCAACCTAGACAGCATATTAAGAAGCAGAGACATTACTTTGCCAACAAAGGTCTGTCTTGTCAAAGCTATGGTTTTTCCAGTGGTCATGTATAGATGTGAGAGTTGGTCTATAAAGAAAGCTGAATGCCAAAGAATTAATGCTTTGAACTGTGGTGTTGGAGAAGACTCTTGAGAGTCCCTTGGACAGCAAGGAGATCAAACCAGTCAGTCCTAATGGAAATCAGTCTGAATATTCATTGGAAGGACTGATGCTGAAGCTGAAACTCCAATACTTTGGCCACTTGATGTGAAGAACTAACTCACTGGAAAAGACCCTGATGCTGGGAAAGTTTGAAGGCGGGAGGAGAAGGAGACAACAGAAGATGAGATGGCTGGATGGCATCACTGGTTCTATAGACATGAATCTGAGCAAGCTCTAGGAGTTGGTGATGGACAGGGAAGCCTGGTGTGCTGCAGTTCATGGGGTCACCAAGAGTCAGACACGACTGAACGACTGAACTGAACTGAATGCTTATTTCATAAACTTCAGTTGGTATTCAATGAGATGAAGTACATGAGGTGTCCACAGTAAGATATGATACACAGAGGCTGGTTCCATTCATTCTCTTACTCATTCTTTATCTCTTTTGACAACAATAACTGTTGGTCACTGATTAGGTGTTTCCCAACAGGAATTTATAATCAAATATGCGAGAAAAACAAGCAAACAAAAAATAGTGTGTGAGTAATATGTGAACCGTGAACTTCCTGATGTTCAAGCTGGTTTTAGAAAAGGCACAGGAACCAGAGATCAAATTGCCAACATCCACTGGATCATCGAAAAAGCAAAAGAGTTCCAGAAAAACATCTATTTCTGCTTTATTGACTATGCCAAAGCCTTTGATTGTGTGGATCACAATAAACTGTGGAAAATTCTGAGAGAGATGGGAATACCAGACCACCTGACCTGCCTCTTGAGAAATCTGTATGCAGGTCAGGAAGCAACAGTTAGAACTGGACATGGAACAACAGACTGGTTTCAAACAGGAAAAGGAGTACGTCAAGGCTGTATATTGTCACCCTGCTTATTTAACTTCTATGCAGAGTACATCATGAGAAACGCTGGACTGGAAGAAACACAGCTGGAATCAAGATTTCTGGGAGAAATATCAATAACCTCAGATATGCAGACGACACCACCCTTACGGCAGAAAGTGAAGAGGAGCTAAAAAGCCTCTTGATGAAAGTGAAAGAGGAGGGTGAAAAAGTTGCCTTAAAGCTCAACATTCAGAAAATGAAGATCATGGCATCCGGTCCCATCACTTCATGGGAAATAGATGGGGAAACAGTGGAAACAGTGTCAGACTTTATCTTTTTGGGCTCCAAAATCACTACAGATGGTGACTACAGCCATGAAATTAAAAGACACTTACTCCTTGGAAGAAAAGTTATGACCAACCTGGATAGCATATTCAAAAGCAGAGACATTACTTTGCCGACTAAGGCCCGTCTAGTCAAGGCTATGGTTTTTCCAGTAGTCATGAATGGATGTAAGAGTTGGACTCTGAAGAAGGCTGAGTGCCGAAGAATTGATGCGTTTGAACTGTGGTGTTGGAGAAGACTCTTGAGAGTCCCTTGGACTGCAAGGAGATCCAACCAGTCCATTCATTCTGAAGGAGATCAACCCTGGGATTTCTTTGGAAGGAATGATGCTAAAGCTGGAACTCCAGTACTTTGGCCACCTCATGAGAAGAGTTGACTCATTGGAAAAGACTGTGATGCTGGGAGGGATTGGGGGTAGGAGGAGAAGGGGACGACAGAGGATGAGATGGCTGGATGGCATCACGGACTCCATGGACCTGAGTCTTAGTGAACTCCGGGAGTTGTTGATGAACAGGGAGGCCTGGCGTGCTGCGATTCATGGGGTCGCAAAGAGTTGGACGTGACTGAGCGACTGAACTGAGTGAATGCAACGGTGTAGCTATGTGCAGGTCACCTGACCCACCAAGCTGGGTGCTGAAGGTGAGGGGGTGTGAGTGCTCTAGTAAAAAAAGTTGTGAGAAGTTGAGAAGGTGCCTGTGGACAGGAGCAAATGCCCTGAGAGTGAGAGTGAGCTTTGCTGTGTTCAGAGTACTGAAAGTCATTCTGTCCAGCCCTGGACTGTGGTAGAGGAGATAGTAAGAGAGCTCTCTCGTTTAAATAAAGGTCAGATGATGAAGAAGTGGGCTTCCCCAGCAACTCAGTGATAAAGAATCTGCCTGTAATAAAGGAGACTCAGCTTCATTCCCAGGGTCAGGAAGATCCTTTGGAGGGCATGTCACCCCACTCTGGTATTCTTGCCTGGAGAATCCCATGGACAGAAAAGCCTGGTGGGCTATGGTCTTTAGGGTCACAAAGAGTTGGACACATCTGAAGCAGCAGAGCTGATGAAGAAATACATTCCTCCTAATGAAATTTGGACTCATTTATGAGGGCAGTAGAGAGCCTCTCAAGAGTTGTTTAAAAAGGCAAACAAACAGACGAACTAGTATTGCTTGTTTGCAGAAGTTATACCTCTTCATTAAAGGGAAAAACAGAAAAGTTTATAAGTGAAAACATAAATGAAAAGCCTCTACAGTCCTCTGATTATGAGATAACCATCAACTATATTCTGGTGTAACATTACTGATGATTGAGACAGTACAGTTTATTGTTTTTGATCTTGTTATTAATGTTGCATATTACTTGTAAAAAGAAATTAGATAACTGAAACAAATTAAAATGAACAAAAACTTTCTTCCCATAGCTACATTCAACAGCTCATGTAATATATTATATATATTATTTGCACACTGAAAAGGTCCAGCTTTTCTCATACCAGACATGTATGTATGCACCTCAGCCACTGGTGTCATCAGGTTTTTTAATAGTTAACAGCTTTATAGATAAGACATGGTAACTCATTATTGTCAATTGCATTCCTTTGCTCAATAATGAAGTTAAGCATATTTTCAAGTATCAGTTGGTTAGTTTTCTCTTCTTTTCCAAACTGTGTTAATGAAACTTTGCCATGTATTGTATTAATTATTCTCGTATTACATCTTTATTAAGGAGATTTACCATTTGTAGTATACACTGAAAGTGTTTGTATTAGTAAATAGTCTTGTGTCAAATTATGTTCATGGATATTTTGTTGGCTGGAAGCTACAGCAAAAAAGTTTTCAACATTTCAATAACTGAATTCATCAATCTTTTCTTCATGCTCCTTTAAGCTCATGCTATTGGTCTTAGAAAGGCATGATTGCCTGAGTATTACCCATGATTTATCCTGGCAATTACATTTTTTATCCACGTGGAATTTATATTTATGTAATGTGTAATGGAAACCTTTAGTTTTCTTCCCCCACCACCTTCCACCCTGCTTAGCCACCATCACCATATGTGTTGACCAGTCCAACATTTCATCCTCCAGGATACAGGATGCTTGGGGCTGGTGCACTAGGATGACCCAGAGGGATGGTACAGTGAGGGAAGTGGGAGGGGGATTCAGGATGGGGAACACGTGTACACCCGTGGCAGATTCACGTTGATGTATGGCAAAACCAATACAATACTGTAAAATTTTAAATGATAATAATAAAATACCATTCATGGCTGACGCTGTCATTACTAGTTACAACCAATTCCCATTCTTTTCTGGACTAGTGGAACCCAATTGTTGGGAGCAATGGGCCCATGTTTCCTCGCAGCCGGCCATGTGGGTCAGAGAACAGAACAACTGAGGTTTCCAGGACGGCTCACACCTTCTCAAGTGGTGGTCTCACTGGGAGGTGTTGTTTCACCTCTTCTCTTTCTTGTTCCTGGAATGTGAGGTGGATCCTGTCAGTCAGTGGGTCAGCCATCTTCCCACTTTGGGGGCAAATGCGGTTGGTGAGGATGGTGGGGCAGGAGGTCAGAGAAGTCTGACCCCAGGTGACTTTCTCCAGTAATCATTCTAGCTCTAGACATCTTCAGCGTGAGAAACCCAAATTCCTCTTTGGTGAATTCCCCATAATTGGATTTTAGTTTCATTCAGCCAAATTTATGTTAACTGATAAATCATTTTTGTATTATAACTATTTTATATGCACTAGAGGGTGTGTCAAGGCCTTCTAATACGTGTCATGGATCTGCATGCCCTGTGTTATTCTGAAAGTGTGCGTACGTGTGCTCAGTTGCTTCAGTTGTGTCCTATTCTTTGCAGTCTTATGGACTGCAGCCCGCCAGGCTCCACTGTCCATGGGATTCTCCAAGCAAGAATACTGGGGTGAGTAGCCATGCCCTCCTCCAGGGGATCTTCTCAGCTCAGGGATTAAACCCACGTCTCCTGCATTGCACGTCGATTCTTTACTGCTAAGCCACCGTGAATGCCCATACAACCATACAACCCAGGCCAATTAGACAGATCCAAAATAACCTGGCTTCTTATCACAACCGCCCTGTGAATGTTACAACCTTTCTTTCCTCCAAATTGAACCTAATCTCATGTGAAAACTGTTACTGTGGGAGAACCAGAAATCTGGCTGTGTGGCCAAAAGTAAAGCGAAAGCAGGAAATTCTGTGCCTCCCAGTGGGCTTCTCTGCTTTTCTTAGTCTTGCTTTCTGAGTCCTTCTTTTTCCGGTGATCCATTTGCTCTCAGTAGGTTTGAATACACCATTTGAAGTTTTTTGGTGCCCACTACAATGCTAATCTGCTTTTTCCTCAAAGGAGCTCTTAACAGACCCTTGTCCCAGGCCTCAGAGGCCTCCATACAACCTTCTCTTGGTTTGACCATCACATCGTGCTACTTCAGGGTGATAAACTAGCTGCCTTGTCACCAGCAGTTCTGGTTGGGTCAGGTGAGTTCTGTAAGGAACCGTCCTGGTGCAGCTGGCTTCGCCCCATCAGCCCACTTGCTTTTCTTATACTGCATTTCTTTAGATAACTTGATATTCGTTTCATCAGATTCATGCTGTCTCTCCAGCTATCTGAACCTTCGTTTATGTCCCTCGCTGGAGCTGAAACATTTTATTCAGGTCCATGATATTTCTTTTGTTTCTTTCCTATTTTTTGTGGTTATTGAATATTGGAAAAAATTTCCATTTCCTAATAGCTTTTTGTTGTTGTTAGTATACTTTTGATCTTTTCTTTGGTGATTACCTTATTGAACATTCTTATGATTTCAACATTTACTGGTTGGCTCCTTTGAATTCTTTTCCTGATAACCAGTCATTATAAAATAACACTATATTATTTTTCCCTCCTGTATTTGTGCCTGTTATTTCTTTTCTTGCATCAGTACCCTAGGTGGGAATATATAAACATTCTTATATAAACGTACTTTTTTTTTTCTTCTGACTTTAGCAAAAATGCCTCTAATCCATCATTCTGAAATTTTATGTTGCCTCTTAGTTTTGAGGTACTCTCTGGTTTCTGGTTTTCCAAAGTTGTTCAGAAAAATGAACTTTGAATTTCATTATTCCTTGTTGTACCATCTATCAAAATGATCACCTGCTTTCCCTCTCTCCTCTATTGACAGTGTTGAGTATTTTTCAAACTGAGTTATAAAGACATTACTTCGAACATTAAAGAAGATTTTATAATCAAGTAAATTTGGAAAGACTGAAGACAGTTGCTCCTTCATGTATATGAACAAATTAAAGGCACTGAGAAGACTCGCAACCAGGAAATTTCTTTGACCTTTTCAGACCTTTCCCTATTTGAAATCAGCTCTTCCCCTTTTTCTTATCCAGTCACCTTAGATTCCACCAGACATTGAGAAATGCTCAAGTAGTTAATAAATTTAATTGAAATTATAATATTGATAACTGAATTTCTGAAATGTACAGTAATGTTGTATGCATGCTCAGTCGCTTCTGTCGTGTCTGACTCTTTGTGACCCCATGGACTGTAACTCATCAGGCTCCTCTGTCCATGGGATTCTCCAGGCAAGAATACTGGAGTGAGTTGCCATACCCTCCTCCAGGGGATCCTCCTGACCCAAGGATGAAGCCGGCGTCTCTTATGTCTCCTGCATTGGCAGGTGGGCTCTTTATCACTAGCACCACCTGGGAAGCCCTTAGCCCTTAGTACTGTTAGATTTTCTATTTTTCTTTAGGGCTTGTGAATTAACATTAATAACATTAAGATTCAGTTCAGTTCAGTTCTGTCGTTCAGTTGTGTCTGACTCTGTGCAACCCCATGGACTGCAGCACACCAGGCCTCCTTGTCCATCACCAAATCCCAGAGTCCACCCAAACCTATGTCCATTGTGTCAGTGATGCCATCCAACCATTTCATCCTCTGTTGACCCCTTCTCCTCCTGCCCTCAATCTTTCCCAACATCAGGGTCTTTTCAAATGCGTCAACTCTTTGCATGTGGTGGCCAAAGTATTGGAGTTTCAGCTTTAATGAACACCCATGTCTGATTTCCTTTAGGATGGACTGGTTGGATCTCCTTGCAGTCCAAGGGACTCTCAAGAGTCTTCTCTAACACCACAGTTCAAAAGCATCAATTCTTTGGTGTTCAGCTTTCTTTATAGTCCAACTCAAACATCCATATATGACTACTGGAAAAACCATAGCCTAGACTAGACAGACCTTTGTCAGCAAAGTAATGTCTCTGCTTTTGAATATGCTATACAGGTTGGTCATAACTTTCCTTCCAAGGAGCAAGCATCCTTTAATTTCATGGCTGCAATCACCATCCACAGTGATTTTGGAGCCCAGAAAAATAAAGTCTGAAGCTGTTTCCACTGTTTCCCCATCTATTTGCCATGAAGCGACGGGACCAGATGCCATGATCTTAGTTTTCTGAATGCTGAGCTTTAAGCCAACATTTTCACTCTCCTCTTTCAATTTCATCAAGAAGCTCTTTAGTTCTTCTTCACTTTCTGCCATAAGGGTGGTGACGTTATTGATATTTCTCCCAGCAATCTTGATTCCAGGTTGTGCTTCCTCCAGCCCAGCATTTCTCATGATGTACTCTGCATAAAAGTTAAATAAGCAAGGTGACAATATATAGCCTTGATGTACTCCTTTTCCTATTTGAAATCAGTCTGTTTCTAACTGTTGCTTCCTGACCTGCATACAGATTTCTCAAGAGGCAGGTCAGGTGGTCTGGTATTCCCATCTCCTTCAGAATTTTCCACTGTTTATTGTGATCCACCCAGTCAAAAAGACTTTGACATAGTCAAGAAAGCAGAAATAGATGTTTTTCTGGAACTCTCTTGCTTTTTCCATGGTCCAGCAGATGTTGGCAATTTGATCTCTGGTTCTTCTGCCTTTTCTAAAACCAGCTTGAACGTCAGGAAGTTCACAGTTCACGTATTGCTGATGCCTGGCTTGGAGAATTTTGAACATTGCTTTACTAGTGTATGAGATGAGTGCAATTGTGCGGTAATTTGAGAATTCTTTGGCATTGCCTTTCTTTGGAATTGGAATAAAAACTGACCTTTTCCAGTCCTGTGGCCATTGCTGAGTATTCCAAATTTGCTGGCATATTGAGTGCAGCACTTTCACAGCATCATCTTTTAGGATGTGAAATAGCTCAACTAGAATTCCATCACCTCCACTAGCTTTATTCGTAGTGACGCTTCCTAAGGCCCATCTGACTTCACATTTCATGATGTCTGGCTCTAGGCGAGTGTGAGCCATCATACCTTCATGATTATCTGGGTCATGAAGATCTTTTTTTGTACAGTTCTTCTGTGTATTCTTGCCACCTCTTCTTAATATCTTCTGCTTCTGTTAGATCCATACCATTTCTGTCCTTTATTGGGCCCATTTTTGCATGAAATGTTCCCTTGTTGTCTCTAATTTTCTTGAAGAGATCTCTAGTCTTTCCCATTCTATTGTTTTCCTCTATTTCTTTGCATAGATAGCTGAGGAAGCCTTTCTTATCTCTCCTTGCTATTCTTTGGAACTCTGCATTCAAAAGGGTATCTTTCCTTTACTCTTTTGCCTTTCACCTCTCTTCTTTTCACAGCTATTTTTAAGGCCTCCTCAGACAGCCATTTTTCTTTTTTGCATTTCTTTTTCTTGTGGATTGTCTTGATCCCTGTCTCCTGTACAATGTCACAAAACTTTGTCCATAGTTCCTCAGGTACTCTGTCTATCAGATCTGGTCCCTTAAATCTATTTGTCACTTCCACTGTATAATTATAAGGGATTTGATTTAGGTCATACCTGAATGATCTAGTGGTTTTCCCCACTTTCTTCAATTTAATTCTCAATTTGGCAATAAGGAGTTCATGATCTCAGCCACAATCAGCTCCCAGTCTTGTTTTTGCTGACTGTATAGAGCTTCTCCATCTTTGGCTGCAAAGGATATAATCAATCTGATTTCGGTGTTGACCATCTGGTGATGTCCATGTGTAGAGTCTTCTCTTGTGTTGTTGGAAGAGGGTGTTTACTATGACAGGTGCATTCTCTTGGAAGAACTCTGTTAGCCTTTGCCCTGCTTCACTCTTACCCCAAGGCCAAATTTGCCTGTTACTCCAGGTGTTTCTTGACTTCCTACTTTTGCATTCTAGTTCCCTATAATGAAAAGGACATCTTTTTTGGGTGTTAATTCTAGAAGATCTTGTAGGTCTTCATAGAACCGTTCAGCTTCTGCTTCTTCAGCATTACTGTTTGGGGCATAGGCTTGGATTACCATGATATTGAATGTTTTGCTTTGGAAATTAACAGAGATCATTCTGTCATTTTTGAGATTGCATCCAAGTACTGCATTTCAGACTCTTCTGTTGACTGTGATGACTGCTTCATTTCTTCTAAGGGATTTCTGCCCACAGTAGTAGATATAATGGTCATCTGAGTTAAATTCACCCATTCCAGTCCCTCTTAGTTCGCTGATTCCTAGAATGTCGATGTTCACTCTTGCCATCTCCTGTTTGACCACTTCCAATTTGCCTTGATTCATGGACCTGACATTCCTGGTGTCTATGCAATATTGCTCTTTACAGCATCAAACCTTCCTTCTATCAACAGTCCCATCCACAACTGGGTGTTGTTTTTGCTTTGGCTCCATCCTTTCATTCTTTCCGGAGTTTTTTCTCCACTGATCTCCTATAGCATATTGCACACTCACCTGACCTGGGGAGTTCACCTTTCAGTATTCTATCATTTGTCTTTTCATATAGTTCATGGGGTTCTCAAGTTAAGAATACTGAAGTGGTTTACCACTCCCTTCTCCAGTGGACTACATTCTGTCAGACCTCTCCACAATGACCTGGCCGTCTTGGGTGGCCCCACAAGGCATGGCTTAGTTTCATTGAGTTAGACAACACTGTGGTCCATGTGATCAGATTGGCTCGTTGTCTGTGATTGTGGTTTCAGTCTGTCTGCCCTCTGATGCCCTCTCTCAGTGCCTACCGTCTTACTTGGGTTTCTCTTACCTTGGACGTGGGGTATCTCTTCATGGCTGCTCCAGCAAAGCACAGCCGCTGCTCCTTACCTTGGACATGGGGTAGCTCCTCTATGCTGCGCTTGGGATGCAGTAGGTTTTGGTTTTACCCTCTATGTTATTACTATTAGAGTTAGTAATCAGGATTATGTGAGCTTTTCAACATTAGTAAGGAAGATTTTTAAGTTCCAAAGAAATCTAAACAGCAAGGACATATTTTTTTTAAGATCTGAGCAAACTTGCCTGAGAAATGATCTCTGGGGGCAGCTGCTTCTATGTTTTGACAGCTTCATCTTTTTCTTCCATGATTATTGGTCAGTTTAGGTTTTTTTTTTTTCTTGTTTTAATTTGGTTTCTTGTTTCTCCTAAATGGTCATCAATATCAATGACATTTTCAGAGTTTCATCATATAATTATATGTGGGAACTTTCACTTTTGAGTCTTCTCATTCTACTCAGACTCTGCCACTCTGCTTACCAGGAGCTGCTGCTGCTGCTAAGTCACTTCAGTTGTATCCGACTCTGTGTGACACCATAGATGGGAGCCTACCAAGCTCCCCCGTCCCTGGGATTCTCCAGGCAAGAACACTGGAGTGGGTTGCCATTTCCTTCTCCAATGCAAGAAAGTAAAAAGTGAAAGTAAAGGCGCTCCAACTCTTAGCGACCCTATGAACTGAAGCCTGCCAGGCTCCTCCATCCATGGGATTTTCCAGGCAAGAATACTGGAGTGGGGTGCCATTGCCTTCTCTGGCTTACCAGGAGACACCTCACTAAATGGTTTTGATAGTGTATCATTCTGAAAATGGAGGGAAAGGAAAAAAACAGGAAGATGAACAAAGAGGAAGAACAAGATGGACTTTTTAATTAACGATGTTGACAAAACTAGATACCTATTTGAAAAGAGACCAATCTATTCTTCTACTATGTACTAACATAAATTTAAATTTATTATAAAGTTAAATGTGAAAAGTTATTTAAACACTAGAAGAAAACATGGATGAAGTCCTTTATGGACTAGGAATGTGGAATACTTTTCCACTTATGACTCAAATTCCAGAAGCAACTTTTACATGATAAAGAAAGTAAAAAGACAAATGACTGACCTGGAAAAATACTTCAACTTTTTTATCACCTCATGTATAAAGGACTTCTAGAATAGAAAGGGAAAATATTTAGAAAAAAATTAAAGTAATGCAAATGGTCCTGAAGTGTGAGAAAAGATGATCAATCTTACTCAGAATATGAGATATGTAATTTAAATTTCACTGAGGTATCATTTCTCACATAGCAGACTGGTGAAAATCCAAAAGTTTGACTGAATGCATTGTCAGCAGGCTGAGAGAAAACAAAAATTCTCATTCACTGTTGGTGATATTTAGAAAAAATTACATATGCATTTACCCTTTAACTCAGCCATCCTATTGCTAATAATCTATCCAGAAAATACCAGTAAAGAATCTGCCTGCAATGTAGGACACCACCTGCAGTGTAAGAGACCCAAGATCCCCTGAAGAAGGAAATAGCACCCACTCCAGTGTTCCTGCCTGGGAAATGCCATGGACAGAGGAGCCTGGCAGGCTGCAGGCCATGGGGTCACAAGAGTTGGAGACGACTAAGCAACTAAACCACCAACAGAAAATACACTAGTAAAAAAAAAGAAAAGAAAATATGATGTAGACTATTTATTGCAGCACTGTCTCTAATAGCAAAAGCTTAGAACCAGCCAAATATAGGTAGTAGAGGCATAAGTACTAGTAGATCAGGACACTGGAGGACCAAGCAACATAAAAAAATGTGAAAGCTCTCCGTGTATCACTAAAAAGGGATCTAAATTTTTCATGTAATGAAAACAAGCAGTCTGGAGTCAAGCTTATAAACTATGCTACGTTTTACCTAAGAAAGAAGAGGATACAAATATATGCATACATTTGCTTATATATAAAAACCAATCACTGCAGATGGTGATTACAGCCATGAGATTAAAAGACACTTACTCCTTGGAAGGGAAGTAATGACCAACCTAGATAGCATATTCAAAAGCAGAGACATTACTTTGCCAACAAAGGTCCGTCTAGTCAAGGCTATGGTTTTTCCTGTGGTCATGTATGGATGTGAGAGTTGGACTGTGAAGAAAGCTAAACACTGAAGAATTGATGCTTTTGAACTGTAGTGTTGGAGAAGACTCTTGAGAGTCCCTAGGCCTGCAAGGAGATCCAACCAATCCATTCTGAAGGAGATCAACCCTGGGATTTATTTGGAAGGAATGATGCTAAAGCTGAAGCCCCAGTACTTTGGCTACCTCATGTGAAGAGTTGACTCATTGGAAAGACTTTGATGCTGGGAGGGATTGGGGGCAGGAGGAGAAAGGGACGACAGAGGATGAGATGGCTGGATGGCATCACTGACTCGATGGACATGAATTTGAGTGAACTCCGGGAGATGGTGATAAACAGGGAAGCCTGCAGTGCTGCAATTCATGGGGTTACAAAGAGTTGGACACAACTGAGCGACTGAACTGAGCTGAAAAACCAACAGAAGGATAAATCTAAGAATATCTGTCTCTAGGAGGGTGCAAGAAAATAGATTGGAAGGAATAAAGACAGAAGGTAGACTTCTTTACATGTATTTTATTTAGTGGACTTTATTTGGAATCATGTATATTCTTTACATTATTATGAACAAAATTAAGTTGAAGTCTAAAAGGCAAAATTACACAAATGAAACTGTGTATTGAGTTGGTGGTTTTGCCAATAAGAGTAAAATTATTTCAACTGGTTGTAAAACATGGTAATTTGATACATGCACATATATGTATATATACACACTGCTGCTACTGCTGCTGCTAAGTCACTTCAGTAATGTCTGACTCTGTGAGACCCCAGAGATGGCAGCCCACCAGGCTCCCTCGTCCCTGGGATTCTCCAGGCAAGAACACTGGACTGGGTTGCCATTTCCCTCTCCAATGCATGAAAGTGAAAAGTGAAAGTGAAGTCGTTCAGTCGTGCCCAACTCTTAGTGACTCCATGGACTGCAGCCTTCCAGGCTCCTCCGTCCAAGGGATTTTCCAGGCAAAAGTACTGGAGTGGGGTGCCATTGCAACCTGGGATTGAACCCAGGTCTCCTGCATTGCAGGCAGATTCTCTACCAGCTGAGCCACAAGGGAAGCCCAAGAATACTGGAGTGGATAGCCTATCCCTTCTCCAGATGATCTTTCTATATACACACTAGGATAAAGTAAATAAGTAATTATGTTAATGTGGTTAAGAGTCAATATTTAAAATCAAAGAAATTGTGTAAAACCCATAGGCCAAAATTTGAATTGGAGATAAAACAAACTTTATAAAAACCTGGGATTCTCCAGGCAAAAAATTAAAATTACATATTTTAATTTTATAAAATTACATATTTTCTAAGTTTATCCACTGAAAAAGATTAGAAAAAATTATTAACTCAGAGCAAAGATCATCCCAAACATCCAGACTGTAGTCCCTAAATACTCATTTCCATAAAAGGAACAAGAGCTCTTTGGAGAGACGGCCGATACCAGGTCTGTGGCAGCAAATGTACAAAATTAGCCTGAAACTTCAATCTTGAAAGTAAGGAGAAAATAGAAAATCACTGGAGCCATATCAAAAGGACTCAAGAGGCAACTTGAATTGGCTTCCATTTTGTCTCAAAAATGGAATAATTGAGCCATCAATAGGGATAATAATACAAGAACTGAAGCACATCGAACGTGCTTAAACCCATGAGTTCATAATACTTTGAGGGAAAACAAACACACTTGATCACAAACTTGTTTGTGATCGCTGTTAGAAGATGCTCAGGAATCAGTTCATTCTGAGCACTGAACAAAGGAAAAGCAATTATCCTGTAATTGGTATACAAACCCTAATAAAGACTATATACACACACATATTCAACTTCATTGATAGAAAATATTCTTTATAAAAGAGTTTTAAATGAAAATGCAGAAAAAATGACAAAATTAGAATACCAACATTTCACAACCCTGTATGAAAACTGAATCTAGGCAAAGACTATTAAAATCATTTGGTGAACAGGTAATAAAATCTTTATTGTGGACTGCTCAGGTGGGCAACTCTTAGATCTACTGATCAATTTTAACATAATTAAAAAGAGACAATCAGATACTCTGTGACTCTTACAGTGCTGTAAATGAAAGTACAAAACACCAGCTGTGAAGTATTCTAGCCAAACGTTTAAAACAAACCTATGAAGCCTACAACTGTACAGGAAACACAAGGGATGGAAAAGCATGTTAAACAGCACCCTAGCGACGTATCAGCGAAATACAGTAAATGAGAGACTTTACAGAACAAATAACCTGCTCCTTCAAAAGATAAATAAAATAAAAACACAAATAAAATTGCAAAGGAGAGGGGAACTATTGATTAAAAGAGATGTAAGGGATGTATCAGGGCTTCCCTAGTGGCTCAGTGGTCAAGAATCTGCCTGCAAAGGAGACATGGGTCCAATCCCTGGGTCAGGAAGACCCCCTGGAGGAGGGGATGGCAACCCACACCAGTATTCTTGCCTGGAGAATCCCCATGGACAGAGGAGCCTGGAGGCTACAGTCCACAGGGTTGCAGAGTCAGACAAGACTGAAACGACTTAGCACACACACATGCATATAAGAGATGTATCAACCAATGCAAGATATGGACTCTGGACTTTGCTTCTAATGGGCCAACTGTAAAAACAAAGAATAAGAACACAGAAACAACCAACCAACTGGCCAACCAACCAATAAGCAGTAAAGACATTTATGTGATATGAGATTAGAGTATGTATTAAGATACTAAGGAATTATAATTTTAAAGTACAACAATGGTATTGTGATTATGTTAAAAAGAAGAGTAATTATCATTAAGACTGTCACATTCGTGGATGAAATAATGTAATACCAGTGATTTGCTTCAAAATAATCTAGTGTTATGGGCTTCCCTGGTGGCTCAGAGGTTAAAGCGTCTGCCTGCAATGTGGGAGACCTGGGTTTGATCCCTGGGTCGGGAAGATCCACTGGAGAAGGAAATGGCAACCCACTCCAGTATTCTTGACTGGAAAATCCCATGAACAGAGGAGCCTGGTGGGCTACAGTTCATGGGGTTGCAAAGAGTCGGACATGACTGAGCAAGCGACTTAACTTATGGGAGAAATGGTGGAGGTATAAATGGAAGATTTTTCATGTATTTAAAACAATTGAAGTTTGAGCCATGGGTGCATAGATTTATTGTATTAGTCTTTCTACTTTGTATTTATTTGGAGTTTTCCATTGTTTGGAACAAACAAAATTTAGAGGGCTTGTCTATGCTGAAGCCAAGCAGATTTCTTAGGCAATGTCTCTAGAGGCATATAACGTATCAGCTTTAGCTTTAGATGCACATAACAGGCATCTCCTTGTTTTTACCTGTTCAAAGCTGGTTATTTGTTCAGTTAGCTAAGAACTTATCTCAGTGATTAATTAACACACATTCTTATTTGCCTTCTACTTCAATTCTTTCTACTGTAGCACTAAGCAAATTTTTTAAAAAAAAACAGCATTTTATTCCAGCTACAGTTCTCTCTTCTAAATCACTATGTATAAAACATGTCCTCATAAGTCCCCATTAATTTTGCCTGTCTACGGCTGCCTGCATGTCATAGGACCCTTCTTTTCATGCATGCAGTTTCTTTAACAGGAATTAATATATAGAACACAATGCTTGCTATACGTCCTAGACTGACCTACAGAACAGGGAATAAACAGAATTACATCCTTCCTTTCAAGGAAATGGCATAGGCAAAATGCCTGGCCTATCACCTGAGAGCTATGGGTGGTGATGCCCTTCCCCTTCTGTGTGCCTGCTGTTGTTCAGAAGGGTAGGCTACATAGTCATAGAACAGAAAGAACAGCTCATATTATCCTGGATGGTGTATGCATGCTGCCACCAGACAACGTAGTATGTAACATGTGTTGTTGTGTTGTTAGTTGCTCAGTTGTGTCTGACTCTTTGCGACCCCATTGACTGAAGCCTGCCAGGCTCCTCCATCCATGGGATTTCCAGGCAAGAATACTGGAGTTGGTTGCCAGTTCCTTTTCCATATGTAACATAGGTTTAACCTAAGGATTGACCATAAGGTATCTGAAAAGCATCCTTGATTTTCCCTAAGACCCTGGCTGTTCTCCTCACTGTTCCAGTGAATTCCCCTGTAATGGAGACATTTTAGCATCACCCTAGGGGGGGTTGAAGGCTGAGTGCCAAAGAATTGATGCTTTTGAACTGTGGTGTTGGAGAAGACTCTTGAGAGTCCCTTGGACTGCAAGGAGATCCAACCAGTCCATTCTGAAGATCAGCCCTGGGATTTCTTTGGAAAGAATGATGCTAAAGCTGAAGCTCCAGTACTTTGGCCACCTCATGCGAAGAGTTGACTCATTGGAAAAGACTCTGATGCTGGGAGGGATTGGGGGCAGGAGGAGAAGGGGACGACCGAGGATGAGATGGCTCGATGGCATCACCGACTCGATGGACGTGAGTCTGAGTGAACTCCGGGAGTTGGTGATGAACAGGGAGGCCTGGTGTGCTGCGATTCATGGGGTCGCAAAGAGTTGGACACGACTGAGCGACTGAACTGAACTGAACTGAGGGGGGCTGAGGCTTAGGAATGTTTATGAGAATGATTCTTTTTAGTGGGTCATTACCAATACTTTTGACTTCCCAGATGGCTCAGTGGGTAAAGAACCTACCTGCAGTGCAGGAGATGCTGGAGATTTGGGTTCAGTTCTTGGGTTGGGAAGATCCCCTGGAGAAGGGAATGCCAACCCACTCTAGTATTTTTGCCTGGAGAATCCCATGGATGGAGGAACCTGGCAGGCTACAGTCCATAGGGTCACAAAGAGTCAGACACGACTAAAGCAAGTTAGCACATGCAGCACACCAATACTTTATTCATTCAACAAATGCAAGCCTGCCTACCATGTGCCTGGTACTGTAGTCAGTGAGGTGACATAAAGGAGAAGAAAACAAAGCCTTTATTGTTCTATAACTTATGGTGTTGAGGATAAGGCAGACGTTTATCAAATACATACACACACACACACACACACAAATATATAAATTGTAACTTGTGACAAGTTAAAGAAAAGGTATACTTCCTGTTTTTAGAGTGTGTAGCATGGGAACCCAATTCTCCTAAGCAGTTGACTGAGATCTGAAGGCTGCACAGGACTTAACTAAGAGGTGAGACTGTGCAGAGACTTGGATGAGGAAAGAGTCCCTAGGAGGTGACAGGCAATGTGGCAGAGTGTGTATTAAAGAAGTTGAGATGGGGACCACAGCATCTGTAAAGACATTGCGGCAGAGAACAGGGGGCAAGCACCTGGAGGGGCCATGCCAGGCATTACCTGCAATTGCAAATTATAGGTAACTCTAACCTGGGAAATACATGCAGACCATAACACAAAGATAACCAACTCAGCTTGGTTGTTAAATACTCACTGAGATGAGGGAATGTTGTGGGCTGATGAACAGAGCGGCTGGCGGGAGAGGAAGATGGAGTTTTAACAGAGCAACATGCATTCCGGGGAATGCTTTTTCACTCATCTCTGTTTGCCCTGAAACCCTCTGTTTCCTTCTCTTTTTAGTTTTGAGAAGCAGGTTACTAAGATTCTATAGAAAAATCTAAGTCATTGTTCTTCCAGGAGAAGAGAGATGGTGATACTTTCTTTAAGGCATCAAAATAAATCTTAGATCCAAATCAAAATAGAAAAGTGGATTTCAGAGTTATCTCAGGCATGGGGCCAAAAATCAGGTTGAGATAAGGAAAGAGGGCTGAACCAGAATAATCTAGGAATCCAGGGTTTACTGTGTGTTTGAATGAATGAATGGACGCTGTTAAGAACTTTATATGTATATAGTATTTATAATGTATTTATATGTATAATACACACCACACATATAGTTTCTTTAAATTCTCCCAACAGCTCATTGTAGTTGTTATTATTTTTACCAAAATTTTTACCAATCAGGAAAGGTAGCTAATTCAGGTTACCAGGTTAAATATGTGTAATTTTTTTACTAAACTTCATAGGCACAAGGATTGCATAAGCTGTCTTTGCTGTTTTGTCATCCTTGCCCATACTGTCCATTTGGCTTGGTACCGTGCTTGGCCCTCGCCTTGCCCCCTGTATGAGCTAACAGCCCACATTACCCAGAGTCATGCTAATAAGAATGAATGTCCTCCTCTGCCAAGGCCAGTCAGGAAGCAGGTCTTTGTGTTCTCACAATACAGACACTTCTCCTGTGTGCAGAAGTGGCTGCATTTTTTGTAGCTCTTGCTTTGCAAAGCTTTAGTTTTTCCCTTGGGTCCTCCCATGTATATGCAGGACAGGTTCTGTTTATGAGTCTTTTATCATCAATTTTTTATTAGATTTTCATATCTTTGGTGAGTTGTTTAGATTACAGGCTGAAAAGCTTATTTTTTAAGCTGAAGTCAAGCCAGCATATTATCCACCCCCCCTAAAGTGTCTTTTATTAAAAACAAAACACACAGGCCTCACAGGGAAAAAATTCTTTCCGCCGACAGACCCATCAAGGTCTTATTGTATATTAGAAGTGAGGCACTGTTTCTCCAGGCAGCATCCTCCTGGATGCTCCTGGTCTCCTTGGAGACCACCAAGAGGAGAAAAGCAATGTGAAAGTCATGGGAGCTTCATGGGCAGTGGAATAACAAAGGCTGACTGCAGTCTCCTCAGGTGAGGAGCGGCCCAGAGGAACAGCGAGATTCAGACCTAGGAGCAGTATATAATTTTGACTTTACCACTGACTGGCTAAGGAGATTCTGCAAATCACTGAATTCTTTATGATGCAGCTGCCTCATCTAAAAGCTAAAAACAAAAGATATTGTTTCATCTTTCTTAAGCATGGTTTATTAAAACTCTTAAAAGACATATTTTCCAAGTGATTAAATTTGCACACTCCACAAAGGATTCCAAGAGTTTGGTAGTCATTAGTCAGTTTAATATTGGCTTCTCTGAACCACGTGTGTAAAACAATCCTTAGCTGAGATGAGCTCATGTATTCAAAACACTTACCAAGTAATCAAAGTGTAAACACACTGGTACCCAGTAAACATTTCCCATATAATTGTTAATATTGTAAGACAGAGCATGATGCAATGATTTTTATAAACTACATGGTTTGCAAACAGACAAGCCTGGGTTGGATTCTTAGTCTGCCCGCATTTATGTGGGTGTGTGTTCAGCCGCTTTAGTTGTAGCTGACTCTTTGTAACCCTGTTGACTGCAGCCCACCAGGTTCCTCTGTCCGTGGGATTCTCCAGGCCAGAATACTGGAGTGGATGGCCATGCTGTCCTCCAGGGGATCTTTCTAAGCCAGGGATGGAATCTGCATCCCTTGAGTCTCCTTCATTGCAGTTGGATTCTTTTCCGCTGAGCCACCAAAGAAGCCCCCATTTAACCTTGGTACAATAATAATCCTTGCTGCTTGAACACTTTTTTAAGTGGAGAAATCATTCTATTGTGAGCAGTTACTATGCAAAGTACTTAGTGCAGTGTCTGAGGCATAGAAAGTGCTCAAGAAATAGTGGCTTCTTTCTAAATATTCATGCACCCATCCATTATGTGTCTATATCTACAGTGTACCTTATCATATTCTGTAAAACCTGGTTCTCTGAGACCTAATCACTTTGGAAATATTGACTCACTGAATTCATAGAGCTGCATCCCAAATATAACCATTTTCCAAAGAAAAATATTAAGATGAGAATAGGTAACAAAAACACCTCCTCTTTTCCTTGAAAGACTACCCGCTTGGAAAATTCAGGGCTCTGTGCCTGCATAGCGCTGTGGAGTGCATAACCGGTAATAGTTGCAGTATTTTGGGTAATTATTAACATGTATCATCTCTGCTTCTTTGCACCACTATCTGTTTTCTGCTATAAATCTGGATGTTTTATTTTTCATTCCTGGTAGTAATTTGGCCCAGCATCTTTGGAGTTCAGTGTTTTACTCTTACTGAATTACAGATAGTATCAGTAGGAAAAAGCATTGGAATTCCTGGTGCCCTAAATGTCTGAAATCAATTTATAATGCTGGGACAAATCCCCATGCTCAGCACATAGTAACTGTTACTGTTCTCTTTCCCCTCTAACCTAATTCGCTTTTCAAGGAAAGATATGTAGTGTGATTTAAGCAAAAGGATGATTATCTGAATAGGTGGAATCTCATCACAGCCAGCATAATGGCCTGTCACACTTGCTTGGTTCTATCTGGAATCTGTGTAAATGGGTCTATATTGCTATTATATATAATGTACTTGATTTAAAAACATTTCCACAGAGGATTTCCTGCAAGTGCCTGCTCTTTTCTTTCCTTAACTTTATTAATCAGTGCTCTTTCTCTGATTTTTACATATTAAAATTAAATTGAACTAGAATAAATTAAACTCTTATTGGAACAACAAAATTTATCTGTCCTGAAGCTATGTGATTTTCAGATCCTGAAATTTCTACAAATACTTTACAGAGTTTATCACAGTAAAAACTCTTGCATTTTAATACTGCTCTAGCATTAATGCTAAATTTAAAAATAACATTAGGTTTGATATTAGTATTGAATTCAGCACCTATTTAGCAGAACTATGTGTACATAACAAAACAGAGCACTACTTACTAATAACAAGGTAACTAAAACATGGGCTTTGATGTCAATGAATATAGAATCCTGGGGGTGTGTCTGTGTGTTAGTCGCTCAGTCATCTCCAGCTCTGCTACCCCACGGACTGTAGCTCGTCAGCCTCCTCTGTCCATGGAATTCTCTAGGCAAGAAAACTGTAGTGGGTTGCCATTCCCTTCTCCAGGGGATATTCCCAACCCAGGGAGTGAACCTGGGTCTCCCACATTGCAGGCAGATTTTTTACTGTCTGAGCCACCAGGGAGCTTCAAATCCTAGGATAACCATAGCTAATTAAAAATTCTAAAAAGTCATGTCAACTGCATCTGCTAGTGTAGAATTCTTTTAATGGTATTTTAATCATTGGCTCAGCAAAGTATTTTCCCTCTAGGCTATCTAATTCTGAAAGCACACAGAATATTAGATGCTAAAATATTTGATAAAATGAGTTTCAAATGATATAATCTCATGTACAGAAATGTGGTTAAACATACTGTGTAAAGATATTAGTAATTAAAATGAAAGTCATAAATTAAAAAGATGAATTTTGCTGATGGAGCTAAAGATTATACCTGCAATATAGACTATAAGGCTAAAAGTAAAATACTCTATTGCTTAGTTTAATGATTAAATAGACGTCAGTAGGTTTAACCCCTTTGATTTAGCAAACTGAGAATGAACTCATATTTACAAGAAAATCACGACTCATCCAGTTTATCTCTTGCTATCTGTTGTACTATCTTGAAGATGAGAAAAAGAAAAAAAGTTGCTTTTAAGTTCAGACTATATCTGATAACTCTGTATTGTATAATTGAAATTTATTAAGAGAGTAGAACTTAAATGTTCTCAGTCCCCTGTCCCAAGAAGAAAAGAAAAGATGAATAAGTGAAGTGATGGATATGGATGTGTTAATTAACTAGACGAGGAAAATCCTTTCATGATGTATACATTTATCAAATATTTTAATTATATTAAAATTTTATATGTCAATTATATCTGAATAAATGGAAATTAGAAAAAACAGTTCAGACCTTCATTTAATAATGTAACAGTTTTAAAATAATGTCATAGCTTTAAAACCATCAATTAATGGCTTTCTATTTTTTATTAGAAATCCTGAGCACCTGTGCTGTTTCCTATCCCCTAATCCTCTGCCAGAGACTTTTGAGTTGGGGAAGGAGATTTTAAAAGATAACATTTTTTAAAGGTTTTAGAAGACACAGCAAGATTTCTTGCTCCACAATAAAATAATTAAATGAGAATTTCTGAGAAGTTGCCAAGAACAATCAAGAAAGATGTTGCTTTTTATGCAGAGCACTTATTGAAGAATAGCTTCACATCTTAGTCAATGAGCAGATTCTTATTAGTTATTTAGGTTCATCTGGCAGCTATTCTCTGAAGGGCTCATTAGAGGAAATTACTCCAAGATCATATACATCTACAGGCATTTTATTTATCCCTATGTTTACTTTCATATTTTTTCAGATTTTTACCCATAATTGTGTCTTGAATCTAGTCACATTTCTCTGTCCATACTACCAGAAACTTAATCCAGACTATCAGTCTTTCACTTAGCTGAGTGGCATTGCCTGTAACCTGGGTTTCCCATCTCCACTTTTGCCTTCTCCATCTGTTCTCTATCCCACTGTCCCATGATGACTTTTCTGCAAACTAGCCAGCTGGGATTTTGGTAAAGATGATGCTGAATTCATAGATCAGTTTGGGGAGTATTATCATCTTAATCGGAGAAGGCAATGGCAACCCACTCCAGTACTCTTGCGTGGAAAATCCCATGGACAGAGGAGCCTGGAAGGCTGCAGTCCATGGGGTCGCTAGGAGTCGGACACGACTGAGCAACTTCACTTTCACTTTTCACTTTCATGCATTGGAAAAGGAAATGGCAACCCACTCCAGTGTTCTTGCCTGGAGAATCCCAGGGACGGGGGAGCCTGGTGGGCTGCCGTCTATGGGGTCACACAGAGTCAGACACGACGGAAGCGACTTAGCAGTAGCAGCAGCATCTTAATAATACTAGGTCTCTGATCCTTGAATATATTTCCATTTATTTAGGTTTTTTTCTAATTTCTTTCAGTGATGACTTACAGTTTTAGCAGTGCAAGTATTGCAATTCTTTTGTTAATCCTACACCTAAATATTTTATTCTTTTTGATGCTATTTAGTGAAATTGCATTTTTAAATTTCATTCTAAGATTGTTCATTGTTGCTATTGAAATAAAATTGATTTTTATAGGTTGATCTTAACTCATTAATTAGTGGATAAAGGGATAGTGCCATTTGAAACTAGAGTTAGTTTTACTTCTTTCTTTGTAATCTGGATGTCTTTTACTTCTCTTCCTTGTCTAATTGCTTGGTCTAGAACCTTCAGTACAATGTTAAGAGAGGGTCAGCCATGTTTTGTTCCTGACCTTAGAGGGAAATAACCCTGATAGCTCAGCTGGTAAAGAATCCGCCTGTAATGCGGGAGACCCCAGTTCAATTCCTGGGTCAGGAAGATCCCCTGGAGAAGGGAAAGGCTACCCACTCCAATATTCTTAGGTTTTCCTTGTGGCTCAGCTGGTAAAGAATCCTCCTGCAATGTAGGAGACCTGGGTTCAATCCCTGGGTTGGGAAGATCCCTTGGAGAAGGGAAAGACAACCCACTCCAGTATTCTGGCCTGGAGAATTCCATGGACTAATCAGTCCATGGGGTCACAAAGAGTTGGACATGACTGAGCAACTTTCACGTTTAGAGGGAAAGACTTCAGCGTCACCACTAAGTGTCATATTAGCTGTGAGATTTTTGTAGATGTTGTGTATCAGAGAGAATTCCTTTTTATTTGCAGCTATTTTTTTTCATGAAAACATGTTGAATATCATCAAATGTTTTTTCTAAGTATATTGAGATTACCATGATAGCTGCAGGGGATTGGATCCAGAACACCCACAGTTACCAAAATCTAGTCATGCTCAAATCTCTTGTATTGAGTAGTATAACAGAGTCTGTCCTCCATACTTGGGATTCTGTATACGTAGATCCAACCAGCCTTGAAATCTGACATGTGGTTTTTGCATCTGAGGATGTGGAACCAGCAGTTACAAAGGGCTGACTATAGATTTTGTCCTTTTTCCTTCCATTCTTCAGATTATGTAATCTCTATCAGTCTATTCTTTCTTCTGACAGTTCAAATCAGTTGGACCAATTCAGTGAATTTTAATTTAAGTTATTGTACTTTTCAACTTCACAATTTCCATTTAGTCATTTGTTATACCTGTTGACATTCTTTATTTGGTGAGACATTGTCATCATTTTTTTTTTTAACTTCTATAACATGCTTCTTTATAATGGCTACCTTCAAGCCCTCAAAGGTAAATTTTGTTGTCCACTCTTTTTTTCTGTTTATGGGCAACAATTTCTTGTTTATTTTTATGTCTCATCCTTTCTTTGTTCTTGAAAATCGGACAGTTTCAATAATATATCATTGCAAACATGAATATCAGTTTGTCTCCTCCCCCATCTTCTTTGATATTCTTATCGTTTGCTTGTGTATTTGTTTGATCACTAATTTAGTGACATGGCTGGACTAGTTCAGTGAAGTCTGTTTCCCAGGCAATGTGCGTGCTCAGATGTCACTCCCTAAAGGGCGCAGCTTTGCATATGTGCAGTTTCACAGACCTCCCTCCTCAGAGATGTTTATGGTTTTAACTGGTTCTCTGTTTCTTTCCCTTAACCCCCTGTTAAGCTTCAGGCTAGTTATCATACTTAGCTATTAGCCTCAACTATTTGCCAGCTGGTTTCTCTATTGTTTTTGACAACACTCTGGGTCATAAACTGCTCCATAGTCTGATTTAATTAGAGTTGGGCCTCTTTGCAGACATAACTTTGAGGCCTCAGGAGAGCTCTTCTTAGCTAGCTTGTTCTCAGGTTCTCTCTGCTATACTTCTAGTTGTTCTATGATTTTTCTTGTTGCTATCAAGCAGACTTCTCTTAATTGCTCACCTCCAATAACTCTTTTGCTTTTATCAATGCCCTTGAGCTTGAACATCCCCTTGCTCTGTGACAAAGAGGTGCCTTGACAGATATCTCTATTTAAATTTACATTACCTGTCACTCTCTCTTCATTTGCCCTACTATATTTTTCTTCATAGCCCTTACACAGACTTGACATTAGATAACATATTTGTTTATCTTATTGTCTGTCTCCTCCATGATAATATAAGCTCCCTGAGGGCAGCTTACTGCTATATACACAGTTTATATACCATACACGTAGTTCTAAGAATTCCATCTAACACTCAGTAGGCATATGAAATAATGGCTGGATAAACAATTTAGTGAATAATGAAGGAATACATACATCAATAAACACCACTACCTAATGAAAGGAAAAGGGAAAATTTGCAATGAAAATCAAGTCTTTGATTACGGATGACTATTCAGAAAATCTTTGAAGTCACTGATCAAAAAAATAAAAACATGTTGAGAAAATGAAAACTATAATGGGATGAGTAGGACTAATGCTCTAAATGAAGATGAATTCAATAATAACGATGATATTACTAATGACAATAACAATACATGAACTAATGTGAATAGAAACTCTTGCTTATAGAAGGCTGAGTCCTGTGCTATGTTTGAATCCATGATTTGATTTAATACAATGATACTTTGAAGGAGGTACTACTTTGCAGACGTGTATACTGAGCACAGGAAGAATAAGGAGTAAGGAAGTCAAGAAACACCTGGAGTAACCGGCAAATTTGGCCTTGGAATACGGAATGAAGCAGGGCAAAGACTAATAGAGTTTTGCCAAGATAATGCACTGGTCATAGCAAACACCCTCTTCCAAGAACACAAGAGAAGACTCTATACATGGACATCACCAGATGGTCAACACCAAAATCAGATTGATTATATTCTCTGCAGCCAAAGATGGAGAAGCTCTATACAGTCAACAAAAACAAGACCAGGAGCTGACTGTGGCTCAGATCATGAACTCCTTATTACCAAATTCAGACTCAAATTGAAGAAAGTAGGGAAAACCGCATTCAGGTATGACCTAAATCAAATCCCTTATGATTATACACTGGAAGTGAGAAATAGATTTAAAGGTCCAGATCTGATAGATAGAGTGCCTGATGAACTATGGAATGAGGTTCGTGACATTGTACAGGAGACAGGGATCAAGACCATCCCCATGGAAAAGAAATGCAAAAAAGCAAAATTACCGTCTGGGAAGGCTTACAAATAGTTGTGAAAAGAAGAGAAGTGAAAAGCCAAGGAGAAAAGGAAAGGTATAAGCATCTGAATGCAGAGTTCCAAAGAATAGCAAGAAGAGATAAGAAAGCCTTCTTCAGCGATCGAAATAGAGGAAAAGAACAGAATGGGAAAGACTAGAGATCTCTTCAAGAAAATTAGAGCTATCAAGGGAACAATTCATGCAAAGATGGGCTCAATAAAGGACAGAAATGGTATGGACCTAACAGAAGCAGAAGATATTAAGAGGTGGCAAGAATACACAGAAGAACTGTACAAAAAAGATCTTCACAACCCAGATAATCACGATGGTGTGATCACTCATCTAGAACCAGACATCTTGAAATGTGAAGCCAAGTGGGCCTTAGAAAGCATCACTATGAACAAAGCTAGTGGAGGTGATAGAATTCCAATAGAGCTATGTCAAATCCTGAAAGATGATGCTGTGAAAGTGCTGTACTCAATATGCCAGCAAATGTGGAAAACTCAGCAGTGGCCACAGGACTGGAAAAGGTCAGTTTTCATTCCAATCCCAAAGAAAGGCAATGCCAAAGAATGCTCAAACTACTGCACAATTGCACTCATCTCACATGCTAGTAAAGTAATGGTCAAAATTCTCCAAGCCAGGCTTCAGCAATACGTGAACCGTGAGCTTCCAGATGTTCAAACTGGTTTTAGAAAAGGCAGAGGAACCAGAGATCAAATTGCCAACATCTGCTGAATCATGGAAAAAGCAAGAGAGTTCCAGAAAAATGTCTATTTCTGCTCTATTGACTATGCCAAAGCCTTTGACTGTGTGGATCACAATAAACTGGAAAATTCTGAAAGAGATGGGAATACCAGACGACCTGACCTGCCTCTTGAGAAATCTGTATGCAGGCCAGGAAGCAACAGTTAGAACTGGACATGGAACAACAGACTGGTTCCAAATTGGGAAAGGAGTACGTCAAGGCTGTATATTTTCACCCTGCTTATGTAACTTTTATGCAGAGTACATCATGAGAAACTCTGGGCTGGAAGAAACACAAGCTGGAATCAAGATTGCCAGGAGAAATATTAATAACCTCAGATATGCAGATGACACCACCCTTGTGGCAGAAAGTGAAGAGGAGCTAAAAAGCCTCTTGATGAAAGTGAAAGTGGAGAGTGAAAAAGTTGCCTTAAACTCAACATTCAGAAAACAAAGATCATGGCATCCGGTCCCATCACTTCATGGGACATAGATGGGGAAACAGTGGAAACAGTGTCAGACTTTATTTTTTTTGGGCTCCAGAATCACTGCAGATGGTGATTGCAGCCATGAAATTAAAAGGCGTTTACTCCTTGGAAGAAAAGTTATGACCCACCTAGATAGCATATTCAAAAGCAGAGACATTACTTTGCCGACTAAGGTCTGTCTAGTCAAGGCTATGGTTTTTCCAGTAGTCATGTATGGATGTGAGAGTTGAACTGTGAAGAAAGCTGAGCGCCGAAGAATTGATGTTTTTGAACTGTGGTGTTGGAGAAGACTCTTGCGAGTCCCTTGGACTGCAAGGAGATCCAACCAGTCCATTCTGAAGGAGATCAGCCCTGGGATTTCTTTGGAAGGAATGATGCTAAAGCTGAAGCTCCAGTACTTTGGCCACCTCATGCGAAGAGTTGACTCATTGGAAAAGACTGTGATGCTGGGAGGGATTGGGGGTAGGAGGAGAAGGGGACGACAGAGGATGAGATGGCTGGATGGCATCACTGACTCGATGGACGCGAGTCTGAGTGAACTCCGGGAGTTGTTGATGGACAGGGAGGACTGGCATGCTCCGATTCATGGGGTTTCAAAGAGTCAGACACGACTGAGAGACTGGACTGAACTGAACTGAACTGACAGGAAAGTAATACAACTAGCAAATGGAAAAATTGGGAGTCCAGACCAGTGGTTAAGTTTCAGAGCCTATTTTATCAAACAAGCTAAAGTCATTGTATGCTTAAACATACATGATATTAGGAATTAAGGATATGATAAAAAAATTTTTTTTAAAGAAATAAAACCCAAATCTTCATAGATCCAAGAGCTGTGGTTAAAAGTGAGGCCATGTTACTATTAATTGTCAAATTATTTTGGCTTATTACCTTGTTTCTTGGAGTATGACCCTGGTCCCGGGTGAAGTTAGCTTCCTGCAGTCTCCCCACAAAAGTTCTGAGGAACCCCCACAAAGTCTCTCATTTGTCTCACAATAATTAGAAGTGCATTTCAGGTATTGCCACTTTTCTGCACACGTGTCCAGCGGGCTTACACCACTTCCTGGTGGGCCTCCTGGTCTCCGTGGGTGTGCAGTCACTACTCTTGGCCCCCATCATCAATGCACTAGTTCACAGGTCTAGAATCACCATAGTTACTGGGCTCTGAGCAGAAGTGAGGATCATGCTCATGGTACTCACTCTGTGTTGCATTTTATCTATGGTCTGAGAAGCCAAGCAACCCTACCCATTCCCCAGTCTGAAAATGTTTCTTGTAAAAAGAGATTTTAGCCTCTACAAATTTAAAACTGGGCCCATGGACTCAGTCTTGGGAAGATGCTTGAAACTGTTTCCATCATTCCTTTTTAAACCCTTATGTATTCATATAAACCTGCCTGATAGCATCCTTTCTTCTCTTAAACCAAAGCCAAACTGCTAGCATGAATGGATCTCTGTGAACTGATACTATTTACACACTATTTTCTAATTATCATCAGACACTGTTGAATTCCAGCATGGTGCAGCCTCAGCTTAAATTGGTTGCTCCTGTTTGTCTCCAAAGTTGCTGCTCCTGACATTACATTTCAATTTTGTATCTGGTTAATTTTCCAACTTGTGTGTTACCTTAAGTTTGTGGACCATGGGAAGAAACTAGAAAATACAAAATGGAGGCACATTGCTTGTCCCTTCTGGGATTCTAGTCTCCAAAACTCTTGTCTGGACACTCCTGTCCAGAACGGATTACAAATATGCAAATGACCACTTGGGGAAATGCCTCAGGCTAGAGCCAAGGGATTGCAAGAATGTGAAGTTTCCTTACATTGCAGTGGGAGAGAGTGGTGTCTTAACTCTAAAAAATTAGAGCAGTTGTCAGCTCTGATGGTATAGCGTGGTGAAAATTGTATACTCTGAAGTCAGACACACCTGGATTAGAGTCCTGATTCTTTCACTTCAGTTGATTTCAGCAAACATGCACCGAGTACTTATGCTATGTTTCAGCCACTACTAGGTACTGGGCTGCTCCCCTGGTGGCTCAGACAGTAAAGAATCTGCCAGCAACGCAGGAGACCTGGGGTCCATCCCTGGGTTAGGAAGATCCCCTGGAGAAGGGAATAGCAATCCACTCCAGGATTCTTACCTGGAGAATTTCCCATGGACAGAGGAGCCTGGTGGACTAGAGTCCATGGGGATACAAAGAGTTGGATATGACTGAGTGCCTAACAGTTTCACTAGGTACTAGTGACAGAGATGAATAAACTATTATCCTGAAATTATACAGTTCAAAGTCTAGATGGGGCGAAACACCTAAAAACAGAAAAAAATAGATAAAAAGATGTACTAGGTCAAGTGTAGTACAAAGATATCTATTGTTGGAAATTAGATGAAGTTCATTGTTCTTAAGCCTCAGTTGAAACTTTCATCTATAAAATTGATCGTAATAATTTAAAAGATCATATTAAGCCTTGGAAAAAATATATCTATACACATGTGAGCATGCGTGCCAAATTGCTTCAGTCGTGTCCAACTCTTTGCAACTCTAACTGTAGCCCAGCAGGCTCCTCTGTCCATGGGATTCTCCAGGCAAGAATACTGGAATGGGTTGCCATGTCCTCCTTCAGGGGATCTTCACCACTCAGGGATTGAACCCATGTCTCCTATGTGTTCTGCACTGGCAGGCAGGTTCTTTACCACTATTGCCACCTGGGAAGTCCATGTATACACAAACACACACAAACACACACACAAAGACAGATTAAGATGGAGAGTAAGTGATAAAGCAAAACCTTACATCTTTATCAAGATTTGCCGTTTATTAACAAAGTTAAATAACCTCTTCAAACTACTGCTGTAAGTTGAAGGATGTAGCACTTGCATCTCTTTTTTCTTCTGTCCAAAATTTCATTGACAGATCTGAAACATGCACTTCAAAAGAAAAATTTCCAACAGCAGTAGAAAAAAATGAAATTCTGCTATAAGTAGAGCAGAAGTCCTGAGATATTGCAGTTATGAATCAGAGCTAAAGGCATACAACACAAAATACAGATTGGAGCAAAATAGATGAGATTATTTCCTCTCCAAAGAAATCCAGAAAAAATTTAAAGTCACGGTCAACAAATGCCACCAAAGCAACCATTGGCCTAATTGATTGAAGGTCTTCAAAATAGCTGGGCTAGTTGGGGCTTGCTGCTTCTCTACTTACACTGGCCACCAGTGAGTTCCCTGGGGAGACTGGGTTGGACTAAGAGGCAGGGCAGAGGTGGAGATAAGGTTCTACCCTTGGGTGATAGCTGGGAATTAAAAGTGGAAAAGGAGCAATTGACACCAAGCTTTACCCCTAGATGAAAGCCAAGGGAGGATTTTCTACCAAGAAAGTCTTGACTCAGAGATTCCCAGACAAGCATTTGGTTGATAGGAGGATAGGAGAGTCCTACTCTGCTCACTTGGCCTTCTGCCCGCTCTAGCCAACCTCTTCCCCTGTCCCTTCTCTCGACAAACACCATGAGTCCATGATCAGGGCTTCTAGTCACAGCAAAGGAATGAGAACTCTTTGGGGGAATGAAAATAGACCTGTGACCAACAGGGTTTTAAGTCTAAACCCTCAACTCAAAGTAGGAGCATAGAGTTCTAAATCTTCAACATTTCAAGAAGACTAATAGTGTGAAACAGGTTGCAGGGGTTAGTTCTGATGCTACCCAAAAAAATAATTCTCTGACTCATGACCACTATCAGCAAAGCTGGTGTTTGATCTGTGTTTCAGGAGCTAAAAGCCAAGAAGGGGTCCAGGCAGGTTTTAGTATTAATTGGATAGGCTTTATATTCCATAGATGTAAATTTTCCGTACTATTTCCTTCTCTGTGTTAAGGCCTTATGGCTAGCCAAGAGAATGAGAGCCTGAAAGTGCTTCCCAATGTGAATGTAAATGTGAATCAGCCACCACCATCCGTGGCTCACAATTCTTTTCTAAGATCAGCCAGGCAGTTTATGCAAAAGGCCTTGTAGGGAGAGTTATTTCTAAATGTCTTCTGGTGGATGGCTGAATAAGAAACTGGATCTCAGCTTTCCAGTGTCTGGTACCTACCGAGGAGAAAAAGGCAATCTCCAACTCTCTGCTCTGCTGGGGCTCATAACCCACAGTGGATATAAAATGCAGATGTTGTTTTATTAGAGAAACCATTAATTTTATGACAGCAACTCTGAACTATTTATATGGTAAACAAAACAAAACAAAACAAAAAACCTCATACAGGAGTTTGCCACAGTTTCACACCCCAGCCTGACGCTTCTGTAAATGCTATGGGAGCACGCTGTGAGATCGTTAAAATGGAGCTGGCTCTGAGTGTTTTCCCAATGAGCCACCTGCGAAAACCAGCCAAGTTTGCTCAGACTGTAAAGCGTCTGTCTACAAAGCGGGAGACCCGGGTTCGATCCTTGGGTTGGGATGATCCCCTGGAGAAGGAAAAGGCAATTCACTCCAGGACTATTGCCTGGAAAATTCCATGGACAGAGGAGCCTGGTAGGCTACAGTCCATGGGGTCGCAAAGAGTTGGACATGACTGAGAGACTTCACTTAGAGACTTATCTGAACCTATGACCCAAGATAGAACTTATCTGAAAGTACCCTCTCTGATGAGATTAACGCATGCTTTCCCCTTAGACTGCTTATGTGAATAAAGGTGGGGTTTTTATGTGTTTGTTTTTTAATGACAGAGCTCTCTTAAATTATCATGTGCTGTGCTCAGTCACTTGGTACTCTTTGTGACCCCATGAACTGTAGCCCACCAGGCTCCTCTGTCCATGGGATTTTCCAGGCAAGAATACTGGATTGGGTTGCCATTTCCTTCTCCTAAATTATGACAGATAATTTTAAAAGACATTTACTATTTGGCGGGTGGGAAGGAAGCATGAACAGCCAAGATGGGGTTCAGTTTTATTTTGGAACATTTTAAGAAAAGGAATGGGAAATTGATCAGGGAATAAACTTCAAAACCTCTAAAGGTATGAGTTTCTAAAGGCTTATATATAGTGAGATCATTTTGTTTGTGATGACTCAATTAAGGTAAGTATAGTTGGTTGATTTAGCAAGACCCCAAATTTTAAAATGGATGAGTTAACAATTTAAAACTTATTTCAGAACAAAGTGTCCTTTCAAGATTATAACTGGCTACAATTTGCCATCAATCAGACTAATTAATCTCCTGAGAGGCCTGGGAGACTTTATGCATCATGGGAGGCTAGAGAACAGTGATGAAGCCCACTATGTACCAACTGAACAGATGTACAGTTCAGTTCAGTGCTCAGTCGTGTCCAGCTCTTTGCAACCGAATGAACTGCAGCAGGCCAGGCCTCCCTGTCCATCACCAACTCCTGGAGTTTTCTCAGATTGATGTCCACTGAGTTGGTGATACCATCCAACCATCTTATCCTCTGTTGTTGCCTTCTCCTCCAGCCTTCAATCTTTGTCAGCATCAAGGTCTTTTCAAATGAGTCAGCTCTTCACATCAGGTGGCCAAAGTATTGGAGCTTCAGCTTCAACATCAATCCTTCCAATGAACACCCAGGACTGATTTCCTTTAGGATGGACTGGTTGGATCTCCTTGCAGTCCAAGGGACTCTCAAGAGTCTTCTCCAACACCACAGTTCAAAAGCAGCAATTCTTATGCACTCAGCTTGCTTTATAGTCCAAATCTCACATCCATACACGACTACTGAAAAAAGCATAGCTTTGACAAGACAGACATTTGTTGGCAAAATAATGTTTCTGCTTTTTAATATGTTGTCTAGGTTTATCATAGCTTTTCTACCAAGGAGTGAGCGTATTTTAATTTCATGGCTGCAGTCACCATCTGCAGTGATTTTGGAGCCCCAAAAATAAAGTCTGCTACTGTTTCCACAGTTTCCCCATCTATTTCCCATGAAGTGTTGGGACCAGATGCCATGATCTTAGTTTTCTGAATGTTGAGTTTTAAGCTAACTTTTTCACTCTCCTCTTTCACTTTCATCAAGAGGCTCTTTAGATCTTCTTCACTTTCTGCCATAAGGGTGGTGTCATCTGCATATCTGAGGTTATTGATATTTCTCCTGGCAATCTTGATTCCAGCTTGTGCTTCATCCAGCCCAGTGTTTCTCATGATGCACTCTGCATACAAGTTAAATAAGCAAGGTGACAATATACAGCCTTGACATACTCCTTTCCCAATTTGGAACCGGTCTTTTGTTCCATGTCAAGTTCTAACTGTTACTTCTTGACCTGCATACAGATTTCTCAGGAGGCAGGTCAGGTGGCCTGGTATTCCCATCTCTTTCAGAATTTTCCACAGTTTATGGTGATCCACATTGGTGGCTCAGACGATAAAGTGTCTGTCTACAATGTGGGAGACCCGGGTTCGATCCCTGTGTTGGGAAGATCCGCTGGAGAAGGAAATGAAATGGCAATCCACTCCAGTACTATTGCCTGGAAAATCCCATGGACAGGGGAGCCTGGTAGGCTACAGTCCATGGGGTTGCAAAGAGTCGGACATGACTGAGTGACTTCAATCACTCACTCACTCACTCACTCACTCACATAGTCAAAGGCTTTGGCATAGTCAATAAAGCAGAATTAGATGTTTTTCTGGAACTCTCTTGCTTTGTTGATGATCCAGCGGATGTTGGCAATTTGATCTCTGGCTCCTCTGCCTTTTCTAAAACCAGTTTGAACATCTGGAAGTTCATGGTTCATGTACTGTTGAAGCCTGGCTTGGAGAATTTTGAGCATTACTTTACTAGTGTGTGAGATGAGTGCAATTGTGCGGTAGTTTGAGCATTCTTTGACATTGCCTCTCTTTGAGATTGAAATGAAAACTAACCTTTACCAGTCCTGTGGCCACTGCTGAGTTTTCCAAATTTGCTGGCCTATTGAGTGCAACATTTTCACAGCATCATCTTTTAGGATTTAAAATAATTCAACTGGAATTCTGTCACCTCCACTAGCTTTGTTTGTAGTGATGCTTTCTAAGGCCCACTTGACTTCACATTCCAGGATGTCTGGCTCTAGGTGAATCACACCATCATGATTATCTGGGTCATGAAGATCTTTTTTGTACAGTTCTTCTGTGTAT
The DNA here is from genome assembly GCF_042477335.2 of Ovis canadensis. Taxonomy (NCBI): domain Eukaryota; kingdom Metazoa; phylum Chordata; class Mammalia; order Artiodactyla; family Bovidae; genus Ovis; species Ovis canadensis. Next base: position 74,641,108 of record NC_091248.1, on the reverse strand, counting down.
TCTTACCACCTCTTCTTAATATCTTCTGCTTCTGTTAGGTCCATACCATTTCTGTCCTTTATTGAGCCCATCTTTGCATGAAATGTTCCCTTGGTAGCTCTAATTTTCCTGAAGAGCTCTCTAGTCTTTTCCATTCTACTGTTTTCCTCTATTTCTTTGCAGTGATTGGTGAGGAAGGCTTTATCTCTCCTTGCTATTGTTTGGAACTCTGCATTCAAATGGATATATCTTTCCTTTTCTCCTTTGTTTTTCGCTTCTCTTCTTTTCACAGCTATTTGTAAGGCCTCCTCAGACAGCTATTTTGCTTTTTTGCATTTCTTTTTCTTGGGGATGGTCTTAATCCCTGTCTCCTGTACAATGTCACGAACCTTTGTCCATAGTTCATCAGGCAGTCTATCAAATCTTGTCCCCTAAATCTATTTCTCACTTCTACTTTATAGTCATAAGGGATTTGATTTAGGTCATACCTGAATGGTCTAGTGGTTTTCCCCACTTTCTTCAATTAAATTCTCAATTTGTCAATAAGGAGTTCATGATCTCAGCCAAAGTCAGCTCCCAGTCTTGTTTTTTCTGACTGTATAGAGCTTTTCCATCTTTGGATGCAAAGAATATAATCAATCTGATTTCAGTGTTGACCATCTGGTGATGTCTATGTGTAGAGTCTTTTTTTGTGTTGTTAATAGAGTTTTGCCAAGAGAAAGCATTGGGAGCCTTTAAGTTGAAGGAAAAACTTGAAAAGTGTTAGGACCAATATTTATTCTAGCAAAATTATTAAACTAGAGGTTCTACCTATTTTATATGCTCAAAGATAATGCAGAGGAAGGAAAAAATGAACCAAATAAACTCAGAAGATCTATACCTACTCTCCCACAATTTCCCTGGGCAAGAAGTCAGAAAGGCAGTGCTTTAGTGAAATATTCAACGTACCAGATTTTATATTATAGTCTCCAAAACTGCTTCAACATTTGTTTGCCTTAGAACCCTGCATCTAACTACAATTATTTCAAGTCTTTCTGTAGGTCCAGTGGTTAAGACTCCATGCTTCCAATACAAGGGACATAGGTTCAATTCCTGATTGGGGGACTAAGATCCTTCATGCTGAATGTGGCTATAAAAGAAAAATAAATTTAAAAATTAAGATTAAAAATATTTTTTTGAAAATTACATAAAAAAGAAACATCATATAACTACACTTGTTTCTGTTAGTAGCAGAAGGCCACTACCTATGGCCCACAGACCAAACCTGGTATGCTGCCTGTTTCTATAAACTCAGTTTTAGTGGACCACAGTCATGTGTATTTTCCATGACTGCTTTTCACTTGGGAGTGCATATTTGGGTAGTTTTAGCAGAGCTTATATGCCCTGCATAGTCTAAAATATGTACTATTTGGCCATCTTCAGAAAAAGCTGGTTGACCCCAGACTAAAGCATCCCAAACCATGATACATGCTTCGTGAAGATGCTCATTCAAAATAGGACACAGAGTGGTGAGTAATAAAGGCCACAAAAGATGAGTGCATCAGTACAGATAAAACTCACCTCAAACTACATTCATCTTTGTTGTGAGTCTGTGCAGTGGAGAACCTAAACCTCCCTGGGTCACTATTGTGACGCTGGCCCTGTTATGGGGTGTGCTCACAGGTAATGGCAGTCTGTTGGCACCACGGCCATAGGAGGTTTAATTCTCTGTATATCTATATAGTTGTGATGCAGCATTAGCTGGTGGGAGACCAGCCTGTACCACTGAAGATCTGTGTCCTTGATGAACATCCTTTTTCACAAGTCTTGCTGGAGCTGGTGCCCAACCATCCTTTCGGCATCAACATATCAGGATAAAGGCTGACCAGGACCGAAGGTATACCATTTAGATTTGTTTTCAAAAGGTGAAATATTTAATGACTAGAAAAGAAATGTGATTTTCTATAGTTATCCTAGGGTCAGTCCTCTTTAAAGCAAAGTTTTTGATGAGAGTGACATCAGCACAGTGGTGGCAAGAGTCCTTTCCTTTTTCTCTTCTTTTGGTTCACAATTAACCAGACATCCATGATCCAACAGAAGTGCACAGTAACACCAGGACACCTGAGAGATCCGCCCACCTGCAGGAAGTGAGTGGCTAGAACTTCAGAGGGAGAGATCCCGGGGAGTCAGTCTACCAATCCCCACTTGCCACCACAAGGAGCAAGGCAACCTGGAGGGTGCAGACCTGGGCACTCATGGGAGACAGAGAAGTTGTGGAGGTGCAGCCCGCCTGACAGGAGAAATCAGCAATCCACGGAACAGGAGTTTGGAGGAGGTGCAAAGTGAGTGTGTAGTGTGCAGACTCAGGCCAGTTAAGAGAAAACAAAACCTTGCATTACAGCACCATCTTCTGGAAAGCAAAAGAAAGGTTTCTGATGGCTGGATGGTTGATTTGCACTTCTCTTGTAATTTGTATTGCTGAGAATCTTTTTTTTTTTACATTGAGCTGCATGAACTGTTTGTGTGTGTGTGTGTGTGTTTTTTGAGATTAACCCATTGTCAGTCACAAGTTTTGGAAGTATTTTCTCCCATTCTGTAAATTGTCTTTTAATTGTTTAATAATTTAGAAATTTCATTGATAAAAAGTAATAAAATTAAGGAAGTCTTATATCTTTCTCCTCACTTAACCAATTAAGCATGTACACTGTGATCAAAAGTGTGTGTCTATAGCATATGTAATAAAAACTGGAGAGAAAATACCAAACAATAATTATTATTTATGATCATGGAAATATGAGTGAATTTCCTTTCCCTTTGTGTTTTTCTGTAGTTAAAAGAAATATTCTGTAGTAAACACATAATGCCTTTTCAATCCAAAAACATTTAAAAATTAACATTTGGGTTTCTTTTTGTACCATTGGAGGGCACATTTGTCCCTTCATTTTTTTGACTTCAGCCTACTGTCCCCATTCCTCAGTTTCTATAATTTCAAATATCTTTTTTTAAAATTTTTACTTTATTTTACTTTACAATACTGTATTGGTTTTGCCATACATCAACATGAATCCACCACGGGTGTACATGAGTTCCCAATCCTGAACCCCCCTCCCACCTCCCTCCCCATACCATCCCTCTGGGTCATCCCAGTGCACCAGCGCCAAGCATCCTGTATCCTGCATCGAACCTAGACTGGTGATTCGTTTCTTACATGATATTATACATGTTTCAATGCCATTCTCCCAAATCATGCCACCCTCTCCCTCTCCCACAGAGTCCAAAAGTCTGTTCTATACATCTGTGTCTCTTTTGCTGTCTTGCATACAGGGTTATCATTACCATCTTTCTAAATTCCATATATATGTGTTAGTATACTGTATTGGTGTTTTTCTTTCTGGCTTACTTCACTCTGTATAATCAGCTCCAGTTTCATCCACCTCATTAGAACTGATTCAAATGTATTCTTTTTAATGGCTGAGTAATACTCCATTGTGTATATGTACCACAGCTTTCTTATCCATTCGTCTGCTGATGGACATCTAGGTTGTTTCCATGTCCTGGCTATTATAAACAGTGCTGCGATGAACATTGGGGTACACGTGTCTCTTTCAATTCTGGTTTCCTTGGTGTGTATGCCCAGCAGTGGGATTGCTGGGTCATAAGGCAGTTCTATTTCCAGTTTTTTAAGGAATCTCCACAATGTTGTCCATAGTGGCTGTACTAGTTTGCATTCCCACCAACAATGTAAGAGTCTTCCCTTTTGCACACCCTCTCCAGCATTTATTGCTTGTAGACTTTTTGATTGCAGCCATTCTGACTGGTGTGAAATGGTACCTCATTGTGGTCTTGATTTGCATTTCTCTGATAATGAGTGATGTTGAGCATCTTTTCATGTGTTTGTTAGCCATCTGTATGTCTTCTTTGGAGAAATGTCTATTTCATTCTTTGGCCTATTTTTTGATTGGGTTGTTTATTTTTCTGGACTTGAGCTGCAGGAGTTGCTTGTATATTTTTGAGATTAGTTGTTTGTCAGTTGCTTCAATTGCTATTATTTTCTCCCATTCAGAAGGCTGTCTTCACCTTGCTTATAGTTTCCTTTGTTGTGAAGAAGCTTTTAATTTTAATTAGGCCCCATTTGTTTATTTTTGCTTTTATTTTCAATATTCTGGTAGGTGGGTCATAGAGGATCCTGCTGTGATTTATGTCTGAGAGTGTTTTGCCTATGTTCTCCTCTAGGAGTTTTATAGTTTCTGGTCTTACATTTAGATCTTTAATCCATTTTGAGTTTATTTTTGTGTGCGGTGTTAGAAAGTGTTCTAGTTTCATTCTTTCACAAGTGGTTGACCAGTTTTCCCAGCACCACTTGTTAAAGAGATTGTCTTTACTCCATTGTATATTCTTGCCTCCTTTGTCGAAGATAAGGTGTCCATAGGTGTGTGGATTTATCTCTGGACTTTCTATTTTGTTCCATTGATCTATATTTCTGTCTTTGTGCCAGTACCATACTGTCTTGATGACTGTGGCTTTGTGGTAGAGTCTGAAGTCAGGCAGGTTGATTCCTCCAGTTCCATTCTTCTTTCCCAAGATTGCTTTGGCTATTCGAGGTTTTTTGTATTTCCATACAAATTGTGAAATTATTTGTTCTAGCTCTGTGAAAAATACTGCTGGTAGCTTGATAGTGATTGCATTGAATCTGTAGATTGCTTTGGACAAAGTATAGTTTTATATGACTTGGATTTTTAAGGAAGAAATATATTTTAATATTTTTCTTACTTCTCAGTTATAAATGATAAGAATGCTAATAGTTTAAAGTCAGGAAGGTTAATTCCTCCAGTTCCATTTTTCTTTCTCAAGATTGCTTTGGCTCTTTGGAGTCTTTTGTGTTTCTACACTAACTGTGAAATTTTTTGTTCTAGTTCTGTGAAAAATACCATTGGTAGTTTGTTAGGGATTGCATTCAATCTTTAAATTGCTTGGATAGCACAGTCATTTTCACAATATGGATTCTTCCAATCCAAGAGCACGGTATATCTCTCTGTTCGTGTTGTCTTTCATTTCTATCTTCTGTGCCTCTGGTAGTAGGTGGCCCTCAGGTATCTATTCCCTGCACAGACAGGAAGGGGCAGAAGTAGCAGCTTACTAAGGTTCACTTGCACAGTTGGGCTGGGGAGAGGAAGGGATGTGGCAGACACAGTTAGGGTGTGTGGGGAGTGCCCACTGTGGCTGAGACCTGCAGGAATTTGCCACAGTTTGAGACAGGTTGTGCGCTTCCCCAGGGGAGTTAGCCCTGTATTGTGGGTCCCTCAACAGAGCAGAGCCATTAACAATAAAATAAACCTTAACCAATACCCAAGTATGAAAACAATTTTTAGCACAGCACAGGCATGCCTTTACACAAAGATTCGATAAAGCCAAAGGAACTAAGCAATCAGAAATCCTTCCTATTTACCAAAACATTACATACAATGTTTTGTAAAATATTTTTATTTTGTGGGTTTTTTTCAAATATTTTATGGACAGTGTCATTTAATCCAGAAAAGCTTTCAGGAAATCCATTTATTGTTTGCTTCATTGATTGTGCCTTGGTGTCAGACCTAAGAAACTACTGAAACAGACAAGGTCATGAAGATATGTGTTTCCTCATGGATCTGGAAACAATTTCCAGTATAAGATTGAGTAAGAGTGGTTTAAGGCACCATCTTGACCTTATTTTTTATCCCATGTAGGATGGTGCACAAGCAGATGACAGGTTCCCCAGCAAAGGCAGAATCAAACCTAACAGGCAGCTTCTGGAACTCTGCTGTTAAGTGGCCTGGTACCATGCAAATATTTGTTGAATAAATTAATAAATTTATCCTTCAAGCAAAAAATGTGCTCTGGAGATACAGCTACCAAAATGGAGAATTGAAACAAATATAGTAAGTAAACAGAAAACTTGGGAAGATTAAAAAAAAACAAACAAACAGTGAAACTTTGGGGGCTGCTAAAGGAAAGGTCTAGGACTTCCCTGGTGGCTCAGTGGTAAAGAATCAGCCTGCAATGCAGGAGACCTGGGTTTGATCCCTGGGTTGGGAAGATCCCCTGGAGAAGGGCATGGCAACTCACTCTAGTACTCTGGCCTAGAGAATCCCATGGACAGAGGAGCCTGGTGGGTGGCAGACCATAGGGTCTCACAGAGTCAGACACCACTGAAGCAGCAGCAGCAAAGGAAAGGTCTGTTGCAACTGTTTCTTAAACTTCTCTGGCAAGAGCTGGCCTTTCTCAAGGAAACTCACTGAAACTCTCCCCTGAGGATTATTAGGTAACCAAGGAAACCATCATTGATGATAAGCTCCAGGTTAGTGCTTGATCAAATGGGGAGGTTTCCTGGAACTGAAAAAGCCAAATCTACCTTCAGCTACAAGGGATAAGAACAGAAGACAAAGCCAAACAGGAGCTAGGTATATGTAGAAATGGATGGTGAGGCAAGAAGTTAAGGTTAAGATCAAGAGAAGAAAGCCCAAGACTGGTTTTTTTTTTTTTTTTTTTTTAACAGGATGGGAATATGTGAATCTTAGATTAGGTGCTGGCCTGGTTTAGCCTAGAATAAAGGATTTTGGTGATCCAGTTACTAGATCTGTCTGTGGGGGGTGTGTGTGTGTGTTTGAAATGTATTGATGAATAAACACACTGAAAACTAAAATTCTTCACCCGTGTTCTAAGACTTCCTGCCTAAGTCAAAACACCCTTAGATTTCTTATCTATTTATAGGAGTGTGGTCTCCTACAGTGCAAGGGCTGATGCTCTGCTTCTAGAAAAACAAGTTCTGTTTTAAAAATGGCACCATGAAGCTTGTTTCCTCTGAATTACATAGGCCTTGAATCCAGTCTCTTTCTGAGAGGAAGTACAAATTTGAGGTACATTTATATTTCCTCATAAAATTCACTGGTCACCCTAGCAACTGTCCTGAAATGCCTTATAATATCCTGACATGCAGGCAAATAGAACTCATGCTATGAGAAGCCAAGTGAGTGTTATTGTTATGCCAACAACAGAAGTATCAACAGGGTGGGCCGTCAGTTTCATTATCAAGAGCGTGAGCATCATCATCCTCCCTATGGTTGTTGTCATCATCATTATCTGCCCACATAACCGCATTTCTTCACAGGTGGTAACCTTTTTTGTGTAAGTGTAGTGTCTGAATGCATTAACCTGGGAAAATCTTGAGCCTTTGCATGGATGGGGACGTTTGATGGTCTCCATTTCAGAACAGTCTCTATGTAGAGTCATGGAATACCTTACAGGGAAAACACTGGTTTAGACAAAGTTCATACACATTATAAAACAAATTAAAATTCTACAGCAGGGGTCTAGGCAATTAGCCCATTGTCTTATTTAGCAAGATGAGGCTCAGAGAGTCTGGATGTTTTTTTGCTGAGGGCACTCAGCTTACTACGTGAAACGGAGGAACTTGAACGCAGATGAACCTCCAAATCCTTGTGTTCTACTGCAAGTACAGACTCCACAGGCTAATTTATGTGGCTGGAAGGTTAAGCTGAGTGAGGAATATTTTGGATAAGATATCAGAATGAGATAAAAATATTCATTACACAAAGTTTATGTGGTTTTCATGCAGGCATTTAGCAAGCTCGCTGCTGGCCACATAGGCATTCTGGAAACACACGCTGTGTGATATTTGGAGAAAAGCTCTAACTGAAGGACACACATGAATGGACTGGTGCCCAACTGGAAGTTTTCAGGTGGCTGATGAAGGCCTTGAACTTCAGTTCTGTTCTGTTGGACATCTTGACAGATGATGCAGTGGTTAGGTTTAGGATCCAAAAGAAAAGGTGTGGAAAAGCCTGGAGCAAAGTAAAGTTTAGTAAAGATCAATGCAAGGATCTTCTCTTGGGTCTAAAAGCACAAGATGGTTAGAAGATATGTTTGTAGGCAGCTCTTAAAGAAAGCACCAGGTAACAAAGAGACATTGTTTCACAGGATAGAGACACTGATGGCACTGGGAGTCATCTGGATAAACTCTGAAAAAGAAGTTACATAAACTGAAGGGTATTGAAGGAAGAGTGGCCAGGAGGGTGGAGAAACTCAAAGCCACCTCAGACGAGTATTGTTTTAACAGAACACAGCTCCAGGCATTGAGAAGACAGACTGGACTAGTCTACTGTCATCAGTATTTACAACACTGTCATATAGAAAAGGGTTAAGCTTTTTCTCTGTGGTATAAGGGGAACTGAACATGTGGGTAGATGGTATAGTGAGACAGTTCAGCTTGTGAGTAATGAATAACTTTAAATGTCAGAGCTGTCAATGAACAACTAGAGTCTGGATGATTACTTGGAAGATGTTTCTAGTATCAGTGCGTATCTTCAAACACTGAAATTCTCTGCTTCATAGATCCCTCCTCTGCTCTTTAAATACTTGACATTTTATCACCAGCCTCATTTTTTTAGGGATGCCAATATTGGAAATCATTCTTTTTATGTGATTAAGATGATTTCTGAAAATTTGCAGCAGAGCTCAACTAGAGTTTACTTTGCATACTGATGTAATAGGTAAGAGCTGGAAGCTAACAAAAGCCACATGCAAATTTTTTCTTGGTGAAGAGGTAAAAGTCGCTCAGTCGTGTCTGACTCTTTGTGACCCCATGGACTCTATAGTCCATGGAGTTCTCCAGGCCAGAATACTGGAGTGGGTAGCCTTTCCCTCCTCCAGGGGATCTTCCCAACCCAGGGATCGAAAACAGGTGTCCCACACTGCAAGTGGATTCTTTACCAGCTGAGCCACAAGGGAATGAGCTTTAAATATGGATTTGGAACTAATTGTTCTGATATTTATTTCAGTGGAGATGAAGAACTGATCACACATATTTCAAAAAAAAAAAAGGAAAGGGAGAGAGAAACATTTTCAATATTTCCCATTAAAGCATGATGTTTACTGTAAGATGCTGTAAACATTTTTCTATTTTTAGTTTGTAGGTTTTCTTTTTTAAAATCATAGATAGATGTTGAATTTTACTGAATGATTTTTCTGCCTCTATTTAAGATGATTATGATTCTTTAATCTGTTTATTTGGTAAATTGCCTTTATAGATTTTCACATGTTATACCATTTTGCTCTCCTGGAATAATTGTCCCCTGGCCATAATGTATTATCATTTTTATATATCACTGGATTTGCTAGTATTTTGAGAGTTTTGTTCTATATAGGTAAGAAAGTAGTTTCCCTTATGCACTTTAGTGTAATGTTCTTACCAATATTTGCTACCAAAGTAATGATGACCTCAAAAGATGACTTGGGAAGTTTTCCTCTTTTTCTGTCTCTGGAATAGTGTATGTAAGATTGATTTCATTTCTAAATGTTTGGAGGAATTCACTAGTAAAACTACCAGGCTTGGAAATTTTTTTTCAAAGCATTTTAGTTACAGATTCAGTTTCTTTACTACATATTAAACTGTTCATATTTTATCCTTCTTCTTGTGGCATTTCAGCAGTTTGGGAAAATTATGACATTTTAAACCTTTTAATTATTTTATTGAAATTATTACCCTGAAACTTTTATGACAGTCTCTTGTTTTCATTTTCTTAGCTGTGGGATCTATACTTAAATCTCTCCTTTGAAAAAACTCATTCTTGATATTGGTGTTTTATGACCTCTTTACTTTCTTCTTGACCTGTTTTTCAGGGATTTATCAGATTTTAAAACCAACTTAAAAAAAAAATCAACTTTTAGATTGATTTCCTCTAGTGCATGTTTGTTTTATATTTTAGTGACTTTTGTTTTTATTTTTATTATCTGTTTCCATTTGCTCTCTGTAGATTTATTTTAACTCATGGAGCTGGATGCTTAGAGAATTCATTTTCAGCTTCATTCCTACTATAAGCATTTAAGTATGGTGTTAGTTGTGTTCTGAAATATTTGACAAATTTAGTTTTAATTACCATTCAAAGAAAAATTTGCTGATTTTCATTGTATTCATTTTTTTAGCTTTGAATTATTTAAAAGTAATTATATCAAGTAATTTTCAAACATGAGAAGGTTTTAATATTACCTTTTTTATTGATTTCTAACCTAATTGTACTATTGTCAGAAAATGTATTCTGCATAATTTTAGTTTTTAGATCTTTGTTGAGGTTTGTCTTATACCTATCACTTAGCTAATTGATATTTGATATGAATTTTGCTTTTGCTGGGTATAGAGTATGTAAATTAGGTCATTTATTGATGGCATTGTTAAAAATCTGTTATATTCACATGGAATTAATGTCTTATTGGTCTATCAATTACTAAGAGATAGCTGTTAAAATCTCCCTATGATAATGGGTTTGTCCATTTTCTTTTTAGTTGTGTCATATTTCCTTTAGTTGTGTCATTATATATTTAGAAACTGCACTATTAAGTGCAATAAACTTAGAATTGTAATATTTTAGAAAGATTGTGCCATTCGTTATAATGAAATTCTCATTGTTTATTGCCAGTAATGTCTCTTACCTTATTATCTAACTTCTCTCTATATAAATATATAGCTATACTGAATTTCTTTAAAATACTTTTTTCATTTTACATATATTTTATCTTTTATTTTAGATTTTTTTGTGTTGCTGCATTTTCGGTGTGTCTCTCTTAATCAACATTAAGTTGCATGTGGTTTTTTCATCTGATCTAAAAATTTTTGTTTTTGACTGCTCACTTATTTACATATTATATTAAGGGTTTTAAAGTTACCCTCTTACCCTTCATTTCATACTTGTCAACCCATTCTCGATGTCTTTTCCTTTGCTTTGAGCATTTTTTTGATTAATATTTTTATCATTTCTTCTATATTATCTAGTTAATTATATGTTCTATTGTTATTCTTTTAGTGGCTACCCCAGAGATTACAATGAGTATTCTAGACTGATTACAATTTGAAATACATTAGTGTTTTTACCACCACCAAGAAGATGCAGAGGTGTTAGGACACTTTCATTGAATTTACCTTTTCTCATGTTTTATTCTAATATTGTCATGTATTTTGGTTCTCAGACTTCCCAGGTGGCTCAGTTGTAAAGAATTGTTCTGCCCATGCAAGAGACGTGGGTTTGATCCCTGGGTCAGGATGATCTTGCGTTGGGGGAGATCCCCTGGGTAGAAGATGGCAACCCACTCCAGTATTCTTGCCTGGGAAATTCCATGGACAGAGGAGCCTGGCAGGGTACAGCCCATGGGGTTGTGAAGAGTCAGACACGACTGAACAACTGAGCACATATTTTGTTTTCCCTATATTTTGAAACTCACAAAGCATTATAATTATTGTTACCATATATCTTCAATATTTATTTAGGTTTACCCATATTTACTCCTTGTTTCGCTTCTTCCTTTCTACATGCATTACTGACTTCCATCTTGGATACACTTTTGCTCTTCGTGAACAACTTCTGCTCATTCCCTTAGCAGGTTATAAATGTCTGCAGGTTTTAAATTACCTCAATTTTGATTGATCCAGAAATGTTATATATTGTCTTCAAGATAATTAATATATTCATCGAATAAGGAGTTTTAAATTGGTAGTAATTTTCTTTCATAGTTTTGAAGGTGTTCTTTCCTTTCTTTTGGGTTTCATTGTAGGGAAGTTTATTTTTACTTTTATGGTTGCTCTTTAAAAAATAATTTTCCCCTTCAAATTGATTTTAAGATGATTGTTTGATTTTGGTTTTGGTTGTTAGCAATTTTTCTAGATACAACTAGGTGCAAACTTTCTTCATTTCTGTCCTGCTTGAAGGACATAATGCTTCTGAAGTCTATGTGTTTTTTAAATTATTTAATATTTAAATTTATTACCTCTTTAAACATTGTTTCTGCCCAATTCTTTCCTCTCTTTCTTAGGACACCAATTATGGGGATGTTAGAACATTTCTGTTTGTCTTTTACATTTAAAAAACACCTTTTCCTGTGTCTTTTTTCTGCTTCCCTGTTCTTCAACCTGATGTGTTCTATTGAACTAATTTTCATCTTCTGGGTCTAATTTTCTCTTAGTCCCTACAAGTTGGGTATTTAATTTTAGCTACCTTATCTTTTAATTTCAAATTTTCCATTTGATTTTAAGAGATAGATTCCAGTATAAAATATAAATCCTCTATATTTTACCTAATTTCTTCTCGCTATTGATCACAGTTAAAGTCCCTCAATCCTTTATCTCCTTGCGCATCTGTTTCTATCTTCTATTTATTTTCATGATTTTGGTTATTTAATCTTATCTTCTGACATGCCTATTAATATTTATTGAAATTTGGACATTGTGCATAAAAAATCTGAGAGCAAACTTGTTGATCTGGATGTAGATGTAGGCTGTTATAGTGGTGCTAAATTCCCTAATCTGCTCAATGATTATCTAATTACTGCACCTACTGATTTAGTACCTTGGGAGAAGGAAAAGGCAACCTACTCCAGTATCCTTGCCTGGGAAATCCCATGGATAGAGGAGTCTGATGGGCTATAGTCCATGGGGTCACAAAAGAGTCTGACACGACTTAGCAACTAAACAATAACAACTAATTTAGTTGATTTAAATTGAGCTTCAATCTTGTGATGGCACAGTATTTCTAGTTAATGCCTTCTCCTGAGATATAGCCGTGCAGGGGTTCCACCTGCAACCTAGGGTGACTATAAAGGTACCACCTCCTTGGTAATTTCTAGGCTCTAATTTTTCTCCCTACCCCAAGTATCCTTCACTTCTGAGCTTCCTAGCTACCCCTTCCTGCTTGATTTTTCTGCTTCTGAGTAGCCAGTTACAAACAGGAGCGCCTTGAGTAAAAAAGAGAATAAAAAATGAGGGTCACCTTTTGCATTTCTTTTCTTCTGGGGATTTGGTTTCTTCAGGTTCTCACTGCCTGGCCAGCTTTCTGAAGTGTTGAAACCAATAAACTTATATTCTATCCGTTTGTTTGGGGCTGTTCTCAGAGGGTGAGTTTATCTAAAACAGTCTTCTCTACCATTACTGAAAATTGAAATTTCTTCAGCATGAGTTATTTTGAAGCATGTAACATTTTTATTCCTGTGACACAAATGGTGCACAGCTGCTGAAGCTGAAGATTTTCCAGATGTAAAATATTTCCCTTGTGATTAAAAAAAACAAAATCAGGTGTATTTGTAGCATTATGTTTGAAATTAGAAATGTGAACAATAAGAAGAACTGAAAAATGTTTGCCTAAAATATTAGTGTTCCAACACTGCAAAGGACACCAGAAATTATATGAAATAACCAAACTCATAATTCTAATTAGGGCCTTTAAAGTAGAGAAAACTCAGGGATGGTACAAGTTTGATGCTCCCATAATTTTTTTAAATAGAGAAATGTTAAATTAGAGTTTAAAAATTGGAGTGGTGTTTAAAATATTGATATTTAATAAATTAGCATTTTAAATTCACAGATATCTATATACTATTATATGATTTACAAGATATAGTATTTATAAAATATTAATTTACAGGTTTGATACCTGGTTCGGGAAGATCCCCTGGAGAAGGAAATAGCAACCCACTCCAGTATTCTTGCCTGGATAATTTCATGAACAGAGGAACCTGGCAGGCTATACAGTCCATGATATCACAAAGAGTTGAGCACAACTGAGAATGCACACATACATAGTGTGGCATAAAATGACAGGCAAGTTAGAGCAGTTTGAGGAACTTATATACCTTCAATATTTGCAATATAGCTTTATGATTGTATGTATGGTTTCTTATGAGGATAATGTTAAGGGTCTAAAAAATGAGGCTGTGAACAGACACACTTCCCTCTTCTAGCACTTTAATAGACTATCATTCTAATATTTTCTTTCTTAACTCTAAGTAAATGAGCTGAAGTTAGTGTCATATTGTAGTCAATATTATATACAATGACAGAGATAATCACTGAAATACATTATGAGAGTAGTAATCCCACAGCACGGACTTCATCTCTTCTTTTCAGTTTTGATAATATCACTGTCTTCCCCCACTTCCCATTCTCTACAAAATTCAGTTTGACTACTTTTTAAAAATGGATTCTCATAGTAGTCCTAAAACCTTAAAAAATATTTGACAGTTGCCCTTCCTGTAATTTTGCAACTTGGTGTTCATTTTTAAGAACTTGGTTTTTCAATACTAATGTGTCTGAAATGATCTTGAGGTTTTGTGGTTGCTGGTGATTCTCTGCAGAACTTAAAACACTAGCTTCCTTTTGTTTGGTGAACTGTCTAGGCTGTGTGAGTGCTTGCAGGCCAGGGAAATGCCCAGGCAGCCTTGTTATTAAAAAAGAATTCTATTTGGAAGTCTGTCAGGTGGCCCAACTCTGCACATTTCCCTGGGAAATCTGTCTTATTCAGGTAAGTGCAAAAGGTTTGAGCTGGGGGGCACATATATGGAGGTTACCCATAAAGAGAGCATGCTGGACTTGCCAACACTGTTCAAATTCAGAATCTCCACACAGTCTTACTGTAAAAAAACGAGTTTATTTACACTGACCACAACTCCTCATTTTAGAAAGAATTGATCTGTTCTTCTTGTGTAGTACACATGATGCTGAGTGTGACACTCAATTTTTATTAGGGCTTAAATATGAACAAAAATGTTCTCAGAATGTGTTGGAAAAAAAAAAAAGAATTCTGGCTAAAAACGTCATATAAGAAGTCTTTAAGGAATCTGGTATTGTTTTCAAATAGTATTCAAATGTTTATCTTTGAAGCAGTTTTAGTATTTTTATTATGAAAATCTTTAAACTCTATCATTGGTAATATTGTCATACATACTTTGAAACCATTCTGGCAACCCTAACTGATAGAAGAAATCAGTAGTAATTAGGTACTTTGAAATTTCTAAAAGAATATATTCAAAATAGCACATGTGATTTTGTAATAATAGTTATTATAATTCTTTGTATTTCATGTTTATAGTACTACATTACAGAATAATCTGAAAATAACGTTAAAAATCACTTAATTAGAAGTTAACAATAGCATCTGTTCAAGTATTTTGCTTTAAGTAAATTCCTTCCATACCACTATTTCTGTTTACAAAAAGTATTACATTTCAAACATGTGGAATAGAAAATATTCAAAGCAAAAAAACAAGTAACACACAATCTGAGTTTGAGAGCTTAGTCTTGCTTCTTTAACAAATTTGTGAGGATTTTGGGTAGGTCACTAAGTTCTCTGGATTTCAACTTCCTGAAAAATGTCCAATTATTTATCTAGGAAATTGTTTATTAAGTACTCCAAGTATATAATTTCTTGTTTTCTTTTTATTGGGTTTAATTCAATCAATGTTAGTCAATATTTTAATTATCAACAGGAATAATGAGAGACCAATGGATGAGAAATCAAGTATGAATCAGGTATGAATCCTAGTCCTCTATTTTATAGTAACTGGCTGAGTGATTTGAAAAATATTTTCTAACCATTTGGAAGCAAGGATTGGCAATTTTTTTCTATAGGGACTAGAAAGTGAATAATTTAGGTTCTGCAAGTCAATAGGTAAAATTGAAGATAATGTACAGACTCTTACATAACTGTTTAAAATGTAACTATTTGAAAATGTAAAAGCCATTCTTACGTCAGGCTATAAAGAAGGAGAAAGGTACCAGATCTGGCTTCAAGGCCATAATTTTCCAGTTCTGATTCTTGGGAATGATTTTTAACAATTATAAAATGGAAGATATAGACTCACTCATGTGACCCCAAAGGAGTTCATGAATGATACTTTAAGGTAGTTCACCAATCCCCTAATATTGTATACAAAAATCTGAGTGTTTGTAAGTATGTATTTTTTTAATGGGAAACAAACTTCCACAGATTTCCTTAAGAGCAGGAAATCATTCTTTTAGGATGATTTTTTAAAAAAAATCTTTGTATTCTGTCTGGAATGGAACTTCCCAGGTGGCACAGTGGTAAAGAATCGACCTGCCAATGCAGGACGCACAAGAGATGCAGGTTCAATCCCAGGGTGAAGATACGAGGAGTAGTAAATGGCAACATACTCCAGTATTTTTACCTGGGAAGTCCCATGAACAGAGAAGCCTGCTGGGCTCCAGTCCATGGAGTCGCCTGACTGGAATCGGAACCAACTGAGTAACTGAGCACACATTCTGGAATGGTGTTTGTGACATACTGACTATTCAACATCTCTGGAATGAGTATATAAATGAATGAAAGGATGAATGAATGGAAAGTTAAAGACACCATCATTGAGATTATGTAGCATAGATACTGAAGGCTTAGAGCCCCAAATGCTCTAAAAACAGTAGTTGCTAAATCCAAAGATTGCCTTTTCTTTTGAATTTGGATGTAACTGGGATTTCAAAATACTTGGTCAACTAAAGTTTGCAGTTCCTGAAGATTATGCCATTTTTTAAAAAGAGTGAAGTTGGTTGAATTTAATTGACACATTACAGGTTTTCCCTGTAACCTAGCCTCTGGGATCAGGGAACTGGAGAATAAAGTTTTGTTAATGAATAGTGGCACTCTTGGCATCAGGCAGGAGACTGCACTGGCTGGAGCGCTACACATAAACGGAAGGTTTTCCTGGGCAATTCAGAAATCAGACCTAATAGAATTTAGGATAGCACTCTGCTCCTTGACAGAGAAGTTCAGTCTGGCCCTCAGTGCCTGGTTAACTGATGACACCAAATTCTGAGCTCCGTTGGCTGGGGAGTCCCCACAGCTACCTGGAGTGGGAAATGGCTTGAGATCCAAACATCCCTCTCTTCTCTCTTTATGAATAATTTCATTTTCTGAAAGAGCAATTCAATCTACAATAGCTGGTTTACTGTTCATTCATTTCTTTAGGGAAATTTAAATTCTAAGATTGAAAAGAATGTAAGAAATGCTTACTGAAGAACCTACACAGCTTTGTATAATCTGGTACTATGCCTGAAACATCCTTATTCAAAGAGTGCACCCCTCCTCCTCCCCTGCCTACACTATCCCTCCACCTCACAAACAGCAACTCGCAGTTTACTTTGTGGTGTGTTTACATACTGCGCCTGTGCAGTATCTGTGTATTCAAGGGTACCATGGTTAGGTAGCATCACTGACTCAATGGACATGAGTTTGAGCAAACCCCAGGAGATAGTGAAGGACAAGGAAGCCTGGCATGCCCAGTCCATGGGGTTGCAAAGAGTTGGATATGACTTCGCTATGGAACAACAATAATAATTTGCTCAACTACGTAGAGGTTGTGCTAGAGTCATGTCCCGGGATCTGTTAGGGGTTAAGATTAGTCCCAGACAGAGTCCAAAAACCAAGGCCTTCATGTGTGCAATCACAAATACATAACTCATTACTGTTCTTGGTCCAAGGTCCCACTTAAACGATGACAGGAAGCTCAGTCTCTTCTTGAGGATCTCTGAGACCTGGTTTACATACTCTACAAATCCGAGACCGAGGGTGTCCCTCACTCTTACTGCCCTCCGGTCTGTCTGTGGGCCATCTCCCCACTTGTCTGGTCTGCTTTATTCCAACAGGTAGACAAGGACCTTCCAATTCCCTCTCGCACACAACTAACTTGAATCCATGACACCCTTTGTTGGGACAAACTCTTGCTGGGACCAGATAATCAGTATTTTAGGTGTTGTGGGCCATACAATCTCTGTTGTAACTACTTCATTTTCCAGTTGTAGTATAAAAACAGTCAGAGAAGATATATAAATAAATAAGCATTCCTGTGATCAGATAAAAACTTTACACACATGGCTGGCCCATGGGCTATAGTTTGCTGGCCCATGAAATATATTGAAGGCTTGATAATAGCTTAAGAAATTACAATGTTTTAGACAGAAATGAACAATTCCAAACCTAGGGAGTACCTTCTTCCCGATAGCCATTCTCATTAGTCCTTGTTTGAGGCCATGCTTCTGGGGCCTACCTATAATCCCAGGCAGAGGTCTTCTCTCTTCTTTATCCTTACAACCACAAATCAAGTCACTTCCTTCCTGCATTAATCACCAGCTAAGTTCAGTTCAGTTCAGTTCAGTCGCTCCGTCGTGTCCAACTCTTTGCGACCCCATGAATTGCAGCACGCCAGGCCTCCCTGTCCATCAACAACTCCCGGAGTTCACTCAGACTCATGTGCATTGAGTCAGTGATGCCATCCAGCCCTCTCATCCTCTGTCGTCCCCTTCTCCTCCTGCCCCCAACAGCATCAGGGTCTTTTCCAATGAGTCAACTCTTCGCATGAGGTGGCTAAAGTATTGGAGTTTCAGCCTCAGCATCAGTCCTTCCAATGAATACCCAGGACTGATTTCTTTTAGGATGGATTCATTGAATCTCCTTGCAGTCCAAGGGACTCGCAAGAGTCTTCTCCAGCACCACAGTTCAAAAGCACCAATTCTTCGGTGCTCAGCTTTCTTCACAGTCCAACTCTCACATCCATACATGACCACTGGAAAAACCATAGCCTTGACTAGATGGACCTTTGATGGCAAATTAATGACTCTGCTTTTTGATATTCTATCTAGGTTGGTCATAACTATCCTTCTAAGGAGCAAGCGTCTTTTAATTCATGGCTGCAATTACCATCTGCAGTGATTCTGGAGCCCCCCCAAAATAAAGTCTGACACTGTTTCCCCATCTATTTGCCACAAAGTGATGGGACCAGATGCCATGATCTTCGTTTTCTGAATGTTGAGCTTTAAGCCAACTTTTTCTCTCTCCTCTTTCACTTTCATCAAGAAGCTCTTTAGTTACTCCTCACTTTCTGCCGTAAGGGTGGTGTCATCTGCATATCTGAGGTTATTGATATTTTTCCCGGCAATCTTGATTCCAGCTTGTGCTTCTTCCAGCCCAGTGTTTCTCATGATGTATTCTGCATATAAGTTAAGTAATCAGGGTGACTATATTCAGCCTTGACATACTCCTTTTCTAATTTGGAACCAGTCTGTTGTTCCATGTCCAGTTCTAACTGTTGCTTCCTGACCTGCATATAGGTTTCTCAAGTGGCAGGTCAGGTGGTCTGGTATTCCCATCTCTTCCAGAATTTTCCAAGTTTATTGTGATCCACACAGTTAAAGGCTTTGGCATAGTCAATAAAGCAGAAATAGATGTTTTTCTGGAATTCTCTTGCTTTTTTGATGATCCATCGGATGTTGGCAATTTGATCTCTGATTCCTCTGCTTTTTCTAAAACCAGCCTGAACATCAGGAAGTTCATGGTTCATGTATTGCTGAAGCCTGGCTTGGAGAACTTTGAGCATTATTTTACTAGCATGTGAGATGAGTCAATTGTGTGGTAGTGTGAGCATTCTTTGGCATTTCCTTTCTTTGGGATTGGAATGAAAACTGACCTTTTCCAGTCCTGTGGCCACTGCTGAGTTTTCCAAATTTGCTGGCATATTGAGTGCACAGTTTCACAACGTCATCTTTTAGGATTTGAAGTAGCTCAACTGGAATTCCATCACCTCCACTAGCTTCGTTCGTAGTGATGCTTCCTAAGGCCCACTTGACTTCACATTCCAGGATGTCTGGCTCTAGGTGAGGGATCACACCATCGTGATTATCTGGGTCATGAAGATCTTTTTTGTATAGTTCTTCTGTGTATTCTTGCCACCTGTTCTTAATATCTTCTGCTTCTGTTAGGTCCATACCATTTCTGTCCTTTATCGAGCCCATCTTTGCATGAAATGTTGCCTTGGTATCTCTAATTTTCTTGAAGAGATCTCTAGTCTCTCCCATTCTGTTCTTTTCCTCTATTTCTTTGCATTGATCTTGAGGAAGGCTTTCTTATCTCTCCTTGCTATTCTTTGGAACTCTGCATTCAAATGGGAATATTTTTCCTTTTCTCCTTTGCTTTTCACTTCCCTTCTTTTCACAGCTATTTGTAAGCCCTCCTCTGACAGCTACTTTGCTTTTTTGCATTTCTTTTCCATGGGGATCATCTTGATCCCTGTCTCCTGTACAATGTCAAGAACCTCTGTCCATAATTCATCAGGTACTCTGTCTATCAGATCTAGTCCCTTAAATCTATTTCTCACTTTCAGTGTATAATCTTAAGGGATTTGATTTAGGTCATGCCTGAATGATCTAGTGGTTTTCCCTACTTTCTTCAATTTAAGTCTGAATTTGGCAATAAGGAGTTCATGATCTGAGCCACAGTCAGCTCCCGGTCTTGTTTTTGCTGACTGTATAGATCTTCTCCATTTTTGGCTGCAAAGAATATAATCAATCTGATTTCAGTGTTGACCATCTGGTGATGTCCATGTGTAGAGTCTTCTCTTGTGTTTTTGGAAGAGGGTGTTTGCTATGACCAGTGCTTTTTCTTGGCAAAACTCTATTAGCCCTGACCCTGCTTCATTAGGTATTCCAAGGCCAAATTTGCCATTACTCCAGGTGTTTCTTGACTTCCTACTTTTGCATTCCAGTCCCCTATAATGAAAAGGACATCTTTTGGGGGTGTTAGTTCTAAAAGGTCTTGTAGGTCTTCATAGACCTGTTCAACTTCAGGTTCTTAAGCATTACTGCTTGGGGCATAGGCTTGGATCACTGTGATATTGAATCCCCACGTCCAAGGAGTGGTGGCTGCGGGGTGCACGAGGGCTGAGAGGAGCTACTTCACGTTCAGGGTCAGGAGGGGCAAACAAGTCCAAGGTAAGGAGCAGCGGCTGTGCTTTGTTGGAGCAGCTGTGAAGAGATACCCCATGCCCAAGGTAAGAGAAACCCAAGTGAGATGGTAGGTGTTGTGAGAGGGCATCAGAGAGCAGACACACTGAAACCATAATCACAGAAAACTAGCCAATCTGATCACACGGACCACAGCCTTGTCTAACTCAATGAAACTAAGCCATGCCCTGTGCAGCCACCCAAGATGGATAGGTCATGCTGGAGAGGTCTGACAGAATGTGGTCCCCTGGAGAAGGGAATGGCAAACCACTTCAGTATTCTTGCCTTGAGAACCCCATGAACAGGATGAAAAGTCAAAATGATAGGATACAGAAAGAGGAACTCCCCAGGTTGCTAAGAGCCCAATATGCTACAGGAGATCAGTGAAGAAATAACTCCAGAAGAATGAAGGGATGGAGCCAAAGCAAAAACAATACCCAGCTGTGGATGTGACTGGTGATAGAAGCAAGGTCTGATGCTGTAAAGGGAAATATTGCATAGGAACCTGGAATGTCAGGTCCATGAATCAAGGCAAATTGGAAGTGGTCAAACAGGAGATGGCAAGAGTGAACGTCGACATTCTAGGAATCAGCGAACTAAAATGGACTGAATGGATGAATTTAATTCAGATGATCATTATATCTACTACCGTGGGCAGGAATCCCTTAGAAGAAAAGGAGTAGCCATCATGGTCAACAAAAGAGTCCAATATGCAGTACTTGGATGCAGTCTTAAAAATGACAGAAAGATGTCTGTTCATTTCCAAGGCAAATCATTCAATATCACAGTGATCCAAGCCTATGCCCCAATCCCCAGGTAGAGGATGTGAAAAATTAGTTCATATCATATCATCTCTGAAGAGCAAGTCCCATTGAACAGAACTGTGGTCCATCTAGGTCTGAAGCATGTTCAGGACTCACAGTGGCACTTACCTTCCATTTGTACACCTAAAAGACTCACCAAAATTTTGCCTTCTTGATTAAAATCACAGTCTGCCCTAAAAACTCTTTTCATAATTTTTCTTACAATTTTGGTAAAGTATACATAACAGAAAAATGACCATTTTCACTATTTTTATATGTACAGTTCACTGGTATTAAGTACAGTCATTGCAACTAACACTCTCCAGATCTTTTTCATCATCCCAAGCAGAAACTCTGTGCCTTTTAAACAATAACTTCCCATTCCTCCCTGCCCTGGCCCTTGGTAACCACCATTTTATTTTATGTTTCTTTGAGTTTGACTAGTCAAAGTTATTCACACAAACGGAACCATAATATCTGTTCTTTTGTGTGAAAAGCAAATTATGGCTTGTATTCTTAAAATTACATGAAAAAATAAACTGCCTGTCTATTCTGGCTTCCAGCTTTCTCTTGACTGGAAATATCAGGGACTAGAGAACACCTGACTCTATCAGTCAGTTCATTCACTCAGTAATATCCGACTCTTTGCAACCCCATGGACTGCAGCATGCCAGGCCTCCCTGTCCATCACCAACTCCCAGAGCTTGCTCAGACTCATGTCCATCCAGCTGGTTATGCCATCCAACCATCTCATCCTCTGTCGTCCCCTTCTCCTCCTGCCTTCAATCTTTCTCAGCATCAGGGAGTTTTCCAGTGAGTCAGTTTTTTGCATCAGGTGGCCAAATTATTGGAACTTCAGCTTCAGCATCTGACCTTTCAATGAATATTCAGAACTGATTTCTTTTAAGATTAACTGGTTTGATCTTATTATTGTCCAAGGGACTCTCAAGAGTCTTTTCCAACAGCACAGTTCAAATGAATCAATTCTTCGGCATTCAGCTTCCTGTTTGGTCCAACTCTCACATCGATACATGACTAATGGAAAAACCATAGCTTTGACTAAACAGACCTTTGTTGGCGAAGTGATGTTTCTGATTTTTAATATGCTGTCTAGGTTGGTCATGGCTTTTCTTCCAAGGAGCAAGCATCTTTTTATTTCATGGCTGCAGTCACCATCAGTAGTGATTTTGGAGCCCAAGAAAAGAAAGTCTGTCACTGTTTCCATTGTTTCCCCATCTATTTGCCATGAAGTGATGGGAGTCCCATGATCTTTGTTTCTTGAATGTTGAGTTTTAAGCCAGCTTTTTCACTTTCCTCTTTCACTTTCATCAAGAGGCTCTTTAGTTCCTCTCCGCTTTCTACCATAAGGATGGTGTTATCTGCATATCTGAGGTTATTGATTGATATTTCTTCTGGTAATCTTGATTCTGGCTTGTGCTTCATCCAGCCTGACAGTTCACATGACGTATACTGCATATAAAAGTTAAATAAACAGGATGGCGATATACAGTTTTGATGTACTCCTTTCCCAAGTTGGAACAAGTCCATTGTCCCATGTCCAGTTCTAACTGTTGCTTCTTGATCTGCATACAGATTTCTCAGGAGGCAGGGAAGATGGTCTGGCTCTATACTCTTCATGAGTCATATCCCACTATTCTCCTGTTTGTTTCCTCAGCATCAACAATTAGGACATCTCATTTTCCCCAGACTGCACGTGGCACATTACCTGCTTTGCAATATTGGGATCCATAACTTTAATGCCACCAAACGGCAATGGTTTTAGGAGCTCTGTGAACCAGGGGCGGAGTAATGTGTTTATTTATTATTTCACAGCAGGTACAGTGGTATTTATGATTAATTCATCATGGACTGCATAAGATTATTTTAGTGTAGGTCTTATCTTTCCTACACTGTAATCTCTTTGCAAAGTCATGACCATATCTAATGAAGATTATTCTATGCAAGGACTTAATTTAGAGAAACTTTAGTTGGGATTTGAACATAAATTCAAGAATTAAGGAAAAAACTGCCACATTCATCAGTTACCTCCTTCCTTTCTCCCCTTCTCTCAATCTCTTTCTGTCCATGCTCCTTTAAACATAATCTACCCTATAAACGGGCTTCCCAGGTGGCTCAATGGCAAAGAATTCACCTGCCAATGCAGCAAATGCGGGAGATGTGGATTTGATCCATGAGTTGGGAAGATCCCCTGGAGAAGGAAATGTCTATCCACTCCAATATTCTTGCCTGGAGAATCCATGGACAGAGGAGCCTGGCGGACTCTAGTCCATGGGATTGCAAAAGAGCTGGACACTACTTAGTAACCAAACAATACAATACCCTATAAACATCTCTACCAAAAGGAATATTGTTGAATTGGTCTGTTTCAGATCTCTTCCCATGAAGAAAATCTGATGTAAAATTCTTTAGTTTCTCTTGAGTTTTCAGGAAAAAATGTAACAAAAATATAGGAATTATATCTACTTCACTCTTTATGCTATTGTGGAAAGAAAGACAAACAGATATATTCAAACATTTGTTTATGTTCTCTGCTTTCCAGGAAGCAACAATATAGCTGGAAAGACACAATTTATCCATGTGAAAAAATGCAAAGGTTGTAAGTCATTATGAGACTCTGGCCATCAATGGTTTGACTGATCTACCTGGGTGACTATGAAGGCTTGTGGTTAGGCGGTTGATTCTTTCTTATCTCATATTCCTAATCTTGTATTTTAAGTGCTAATAGCAAAGACATAACCCACAGCTGCTCCAAGGGGTTAAGTCTAAGGGAAAGAGGAATAGAGAAGGTTCTAAGATGTTCAGAAAGACAATCTATGCATCCTGGCCCCATGCCCAACATGGTGTAATATATACAAGAGAGGCTAACACACGGGAAGACAAAGGCTTTATTCCTCACTACATTGGCTTTCTTTAGAAAAGACAGAGATTCTCTCTGCCGTTATACACTTCCAAGTGACACACACATCTGCCATGCCCCAGACCCAGATGACTCAGTGGTAAGGAATCCTCCTGCCAATATAGTTCAATCCCTGGACTGGGAAGATCCCCTGGAGAAGGAAATGGCAACCCACTCCAGTGTTCTTGCCTGGGAAATCCCATGGACAGAGGAAACTGGTGGGCTATGATCCAGGGGGTTGCAAAGAGTCAGACACAACTGAACATACACACAGTGAAGAGACCTAGTCAACTTCAACAGTCCTCAGCTTCTGTGTCAGTAAAAGGTAGATCACAATATCTAACTCAAATGAGAATTATGAAAAAAAAAAAGAACACTTAAAATGCCTGACATAGTATTATTCAATAATTATTACTTTTCTTCCACCACCACTGTACAGTTTATAGTTTTTAAATACAAATAAAACAAACTGACATTATTCCCATCTCACTGTCCCATCTGTCAATGTCTTTCAGCCAAAGACCATAGGGACACCTATAGCTGGACACCTTGAGTTTATGATTCACTGCAGGGAGGGGAAGGTCTAAGCATGTGTGGGGTTCACTCTATACTGGATGCTGTCAGAAAGCAGAAACAATTTTATGCTCAGCAAGGAAAAGGAAACCATTAATTTTTAACCAGGAAAGGGGGGTATTTGTCATTTTATGGCTAGTCCTGTGACCTTGTGTTTGCCTGTGCTCAGACAAAATTACACAGGGACCTTGTTTTGTCTCATTTTATCAGAGCAACTATACTCAGGTATTTTCTTCTGAGATGAAACAGAATGTAGGGGAGAAGTTGATATTTACTTAAATATTTATTTAAATGAAGAGATCGAACATTTGGCGGGTAGTTTCAGCATCAGGCTTAGCTTTAATCTTCCCAACAGTCTCACATGTATATTATCTACATAAGGTGGGCTATGAAGCCAGAGCTAGCTGAATTCTAACTACAGAAACTTCTAGTCTGATGTGCTGCTGCCTTATTGAGCTGTGCTTTGGATATCATTGGATTTCATGAATAAATTCCTGTCCATCACTCTCAATGGATCACCTTCAACTTTACTTCCAACAGAAAAGATCCTTTTATCTATAATCAGAGACTGGCAGCACTTTTTGTTGTTGTAAAAAGATAGATAGCAAATATTTTGAGTTTTGTAGGCTAATTTGGTCCCTATCAAGACTACTCAACTGCCATTGTCACAGGAAAGAGCCATAGACCACATGTGAACAGATGCATGTTTAACTCTGAAAATTTGGGTTAGGGTGAATGTGGAAACTGACATTCAGTAACATCATAGCATCTGAAGAAGATTGCATGTCCACTCAACCTCCAGTTCCCTTTTTATAGATTCCTCTTTTGGCAAGGCATAACATAGTGTCTGAGTTAAAAACAATGATCACCTACCATCAGCATATCAGATTGTCTTCATTTTTGGGTGGAAAGATGGGGTGAGGCACGTCGCAGGAGATGTTCTACTCAATCTCCCCAAGCATATGTGATGTCACTGCTCTGGTGAAAAGAGATTTTTTTATTAGAATCTCCCATTCTTCAAATGTGCAGAAAAATGCAGGTGTGTATGGGTAACTGACACATATATTTTTATAATTTCATACTTAAAACTGCATATCACACAATGATATTTTTCAGGTAAATTGAAACAGTACTATAGTTTATATATTCATTTATATTGTTTATCCAGATCCTACATATTTCTATGAGATTGCCTAATAGGCAACATTGTTTTTTATAGAGGAGTCCAACCTATGTTCTCCTCCCAAAAAGCTTAATTTACAATGCATCTGCCCTAGGAAATCTATGAATAACCTAGCCTGGGTGCTTCATCCTTCCTGTTCAACCAGGATTTGTACCTTCTGTTTAAAGTACAAATAAAACAGACTGAAGCAAATATGGACCCCAATGATGCATGAAACTATATCATTGTAATGGGACATTCTTATAGTATATATACTTCTAAGAGTTCCATTTGAAAATTAGGGACAATAAATCTCGCAATTCACTTCTAATTAGGTAAGTTAAAAATAAGTCCTCTAAGTGCTCAAAATGGAGTATGGCAGAAAGAGAATGTATTAATATTTTCCCTGATAAGCCCTGTCATCTCAACTCTCTTTTAGTTTATCCCCACCTAGAGTTGCCAAATTTAGAAAATAAAATTCAGGACTCTCTGTTAAATCTGAATTTCAGATAAATGTCAATGGTTTGTTTTTGGTTTTTTTGTTTTTTTTTTTTTAGTATAGGTATATCCCATATATTGCATGGGATACATATACAAAAATAATGATCTGTTACTTATCTGGATTTTAAATCTGAGTACTCTGTATTTTATCTGTCAGCTCTACACACAAATCCTTAAGGTTCAGTTTTCACATAGTGAGTTTTCTGATTTGACAGAATTTGATTCAATTTCCTGTTCAGCCACATAAGAGCACTTAAGCAACCTATTAATACTGAAATAGCCTGAAAGTAGTAATTCTCATTGTGGAGAGTTATCATAAGGATTGCAAGGAGAGAGTGGAAATAAACCATACTCGTGAGGGCCAGGAATAAGCAGTTGTTCGACAAGGATTGTCCAAATGTTTATTTCCTTTTCTTCCTTGAACTTTTTTCTCTTCTTCCCCAATTTTTCTGAAAAGAATTAGGTGCTACTCCCTAATAGACTGTACTTATTTCATACAGCATTTATTATACATGACTTACAGCCTATTTTATAATGATAATGGATACACTAACTTTTTTCTTCCATCCCTTCCTTTCTTACTTTTTATTTCTTTAGAGTTTGCCAGGTATAGCATTTTAATTTTTTTTTCTTTTAAGTTTTCCAGGCCCTTTTATTTAAGATGTATCTAAATAATGGATTCGAATGGATTTTTAAAAAATTTTTATTTTTACTTTATTTTACTTTCCAATACTGTATTGGTTTTGCCATACATTGACATGAATCCACCACGGGTGTACATGAGTTCCCAAACATGAACCCCCCTCCCACCTCCCACCCCATATCATCTCTCTGGATCCTCCCCGTGCACCAGCCCCAAGCATCCTGTATCCTGCATCAAACATAGACTGGCGATTCATTTCTTACATGATAGTATACATGTTTCAATGCCATTCTCCCAAGGAATTTAGAAAGATGGTAATGATGGCTCTGTATGCGAGACAGCAAAAGAGACACAGATGTGTAGAGCGGACTTTTGGACTCGAATGGATTTTTAAATATAAATCTGAGAATCTTTTTTGACCGTGAACTTTGGTCTACTTAAATGAATTATTAATGAAATGTGCATCTAGTTCTACCTTTAAATTTTTTGTTATCTGTTTGTATGCCTTGTTGTAGGTTTCATTTTTTGCCCCTTCCTTCCTTCTTCCTTTCTTTCCTCCTCTCCTATGTTCTTTTCTTTTGGACTAACTGAATTTGCTTTTTCTTCACTTCATTTTCCCCCATTACTAGTTTGGAAGATAAGCATTCTATTTTTATTATTCCAGTGTTGTTAAAGAATTATGAACTTCCATGTAGTTTAAAAACCCTGGAATAAAACAATGTCTTACTTTCATCCTAAGTAATACACAGATCTTAGAACACATTGACAGAGAACCCCCTCCCAACTTGTATTTTTATATGTAAAACTTCAGTGATGTCATTACCCAATATTTTAGTATTGTCTTGTATTTTTATCCAATAGATATCTTTAATATTGTTATTTTATACAGAATCTGATTAGTCTTGCCATATATTTAGTTTCTTTGATTAACATTCTT
This sequence comes from Ovis canadensis, assembly GCF_042477335.2. NCBI lineage: Eukaryota > Metazoa > Chordata > Mammalia > Artiodactyla > Bovidae > Ovis > Ovis canadensis. Next base: position 74,613,015 of record NC_091248.1, on the reverse strand, counting down.
TTCCGCTGTAACTTAGACTTTCCTTCTTGTATAACTTCATTTCTTTCTTAAATATATCCTATACATGTTCCTTTAGAAAGAATATATTGGTGTTATTCTCTTTCAATTTTCATTTGTACGAACGGTCTTTTTCTTGTCCACATTCTTGAAAGACAAGTTTGCTGTGTATGCTTTGTAGGTTGATGGTTACTTTCACTCACCGTTCAAGGTAATATCATATCATATTCTTGCCTCCACTGCTGCTTTAAAAAACCCACCTATCTCTGTAAAAACTTTTCTTTTTAGGTGATCCATCCTTTCTAACTGGCTGCCTTAAAGATCAGCATCTCTTTTTCTTTAGTATTCTGCAGTTTCACTAGGCTGTGTCTAGGTATGGGTTTCTTCTTACTCACCGTGCTTAAGATTTTGACCTTACTGAACCTGACAGTCAATGTTTTTCATCAAATCTGGAAAATTCTCAGCCATTATCTCTGAGAAAATTGCCTTTACTTTGCTCTCTATCGTTTCTTCTGGAACAAATTTAACCTCTATGTCACTTCTCTTTTGTGCTAAGAAAAGTATACAATGGGCTTGCTCTTATTATTTTCCTTTCTGAGCTGCATTCTGAGAAAGTTTTTTTCCTATCTATTTTAGAGCTCACCAATTTTTATTTTCTTTGTCGAATATGTCTTTTGAGATTCTGCTTCTATTGATATATGTTTCATTTTCAAAATAGATTTTCAGTTATTTGGCAAACTGCATGATCAGTATTTTAAAATCACTTATGATAAAGATTTTATTTGTTTATATATTTATATTTGCATTGGCATTTGTGTCTGCCATGTGGTTTTTAGCCAGATATCCAGAAACCCTAGGCCAGTTTGAAAACTGCTTGTACCAGCCTTTCTTCAGTTTGCTGGGAAAACACTGAAGGAGGGGATAAAGTGAGCTTCCGGACTTGTTAAACCTAATTTAAAATGACAAAAAAATGAAAGGCTGATAGAAAAGAAATGAAACCCTGAGGTTGGGAATTCAATTTGAGATTGAGACAGTGGTGTTCATTCTTGGATGCCCGTTGGAAATATCTGAAGAGCATTGAAAAAATATGGATACCTAGGCCCCTTCCCAGAAGTAAGAACCATGCATTAGTGTTTTCCAAAACCTTTCAGGCAATTCTACCATGCAGCCAGCATTGATGCATAAACCAGAGTATCATGGAAATAACAACACTCTAGGTGTTCCAAACAGGGAGGAACTTAATATAGAGGATGAGAGGCTGCAACAGCACTGGAAGGGCTGTAAGAATAAAGATTAGAAGCAGTTGCTGATTTTTTTCTGGAAATCAGGAGGTACAGGAATCTCACAAAAGCACCACTGAAAACTACAGCTATGCATGATCCAAGGAGGGTTATTCAGAGGAAGACTGAGATCCTTCATTAGCAGGGTTTATCTACTCTTGTCTAAGTCCTCACGCTGGATGTTGTTGACACAGAGTCATGGCGTGTCTTCCATTTCACTTTCAGATTGCCATGGGGATACTTACTACTGGTGGCATCTAACACTAAACCCTCTGGTCAGAGACCCCAAAGGATGCAGAGAAGGGGGGAAATGGTGCAATTCTGTCAACAGGTTGAGAATCACTGGTTTGGGATCGGTGAACCTCCAAAATTCAGAACTCAAAGGGACGCGGGCCTGTCAGTAACTCTGAATATCAGAATGCTTGTAAAAGATCCATGAAGGCAGTTTGAGGTTAAACTGTCTCAGTGGAGAGAAATTTTCTCAACCCTCCAGATTTCTGTAAGTACTAAGAGGAAGTGGAAATATTTTTTACCACCGTACAGTGCCTTTAACTTTTCCAACAGTGATAAAGAATTCACAAATGAATCATGAAAAGAATCTATAAGAAGAGTCTTAGTCACGTGAATCAAAAGCTATACTTTACAGAGACAGCTGAATCTGGTATTCAAATGGAGAGGTTTAAAGATGGAGACCATGAAAACGCAACTGTTAATAAAAGGAAAATGCATCTTTGTTTTTCATGCCATTGCCTCTTAATAAGCAAGTTACAGAGTGAATAATATAAGGCTATTTTCTTTCTTTCTTTTTTTTTTACATAAATATTATAGGCCATATCGCTCAGTCATGTCCAACTCTTTGCAATCTCATGGACTGTACAGTCCATGGAATTCTCCAGGCCAGAATACTGGAGTGAGTAGCCTTTCCCTTCTCCAGGGGATCTTCCCAAATCAGGGATTGAACCCTGGTCTTCCACATCGCAGGTGGATTCTTTACCATCTGAGCCACAAGGGAAGCCCAAGAATACTGGAGAGGGTAGCCTATCCCTTCTCCAGCAGATCTTCCGGACCCAGGAATTGAACCAGGGACTCCTGCATTGCAGGCAAATTCTTTACCAACTGAGTATCAGGGAAACCCAGGCTGGCATGGGTTAAGAAAAATTTTAAAAAGCTGTGGTGGTTCTTCTCCTGTTCCCTCTTTCTGAGAGTAACCACTCGCTTGGTGTGTTCCCTAGTTCTCTATCACGGCTATGACCTCTTCCTCTTTCTCTCCTACACTTCCTCAACCTTCTTCTCTTCTTCCCATTGCCTCCTTCCTGTTAAAGTGTCTGATAGTGGAGCCAGCCAGAGATGTGGTCAGATCTGTATGGGGTTTATCAGAGGTGGGGTCAGCTCAGACTCTGCCTATGGGGAAAATATCACGCTAGAGTTAGACAGCTAGTACCTCCTAGACCATCTCCTGTCATAACAATATTGAATGTATATTGTGTGTCAAGATGTGCTTAGAACCATGATTTGTACCTACTTAGTACCTTGTATATCACTATTACTAAAATATTCACAAAAGCTTTACGAAGTGAATAATCTTACTATTCCCATTTTATGCATGAAGAATCTGTAGGTTTTAAACAGATTGAATAACTTGCTCAATTTCAAGTGGCTAACATCCTAAAAGATGCTTACTCCTTGGAAGAAAATTTATGACCAACCTAGAGAGAATGTTATAAGGCAGAAACATTACTTTGCCAACAAAAGTCCATCTAGTCAAAGCTATGGTTTTTCCAGTAGTCATGTATGGATATGAGAGTTGGACTATAAAGAAAGCTGAGCTGTGAAGAATTGATGTTTGTGAATTGTGGTGTTTGAGAAGGGACTCTGTATTATACATTGTGTCCCTTGGACAGCAAAGAGATCAAACCAGTCCATCTTAAAGGAAGTCAGTCCTAAATATTCATTGGAAGGACTGATGCTGAAGCTGAAACTCCAATACTTTGGCCACCTGATGTGAAGAACTGACTCATTTGAAAAGACCCTGATGCTGGAAAAGATTGAAGGCAGGAGGAGAAGGGGAAGACAGAGGATGAGATGGTTGGATGGCATCACCAACTGGATGGACATGAGTTTGAGCAAGCTCTGGGAGTTGGTGATGGACAGGAAGGCCTGGCATGCCTCAGTCCATGGGGTCACAAAGAGTTGGACATAACTGAGTGGCTGAACTGAACTGAACATCCTGATCAAGTGGTGAGCATCCCAGTGTGTTCTGAGTTTTCCTGATTATGTGTATGCTTCCAGTTCTGCCACGATAATTTAAGAAGGACACTGGCAAACTAGAATGTCCAAATCATCTGGCCATATGAGGAGGTGCTGGAAACCACATCACCTTTATCACATTTATGGAGTGCGGTGTCTATTCCTAATCTTATGATGTGTTTTATGTAGACTATCCCCATGCAAGTAAAATATTTAGAGCAATAGCTTTGTGGAATATGTAATATTATAATCTTCCAACTGACAGATAAGGAAAATGAGGTATGGGGATATTAATTAAGTTGCCCAAGATGGCCGAGCTAGTGAATAATAAAGCCAGGACTTCAGTGTCAAAGCTTATAATCCCACATTATGCTGGAAACCTTAGTTACTTGTCTGAATAAGAAGAGATGACAGCATACAGAAGTTGAGAGAAAAGGCAGATGACAGGAATATTCAGTTGATGAAAAATATAATTTTAAAAGGAAAAATACTTTTTTCAGTGCTAACTTCCCTTCTGTATCTTATGAAAATTACTGTTCTTCCTCTTCTCCCCTTTTTGTTCTTAAACAAAGTGAAAGTGACACCTCAGAGAAAATAGGAAAAATGTTTATGTTGTAAAGATCCCCAAAATAGAACTATGACTATAGTGGGGTTGTTAGAGGAAGGTAGATTTCTGTTCAATATAATAAAGAACGTTACAGCTATTATTTTTATCTAACAATATCACAGACTGTCTTAAAAAATGTGAATTTTATGAAGCTGAAAGTGTCTTTGTGGATGTGAAAGAAATTTCTTAAATTGAAAACATACACTTTGGAAAGTGTATGACCTCTTAGATAATATGAGACCTCTGAGATGCTTTGGATCTAGAAGTTAGCTCATTTAAACCATCACTGAAGCCCAGTAGATTTAAGAATGCAATTTTATACGTGGCCATACTGAAGCATGATGAGGAAAAATGGCTGAACCTAGGTAAAGGGCTAATTTAGTCAATGAACTGAGCTCTGATCTAGTCTTTTATTCCATCGGCAATTTTTGTCCAGTTGTCTCCTAACAAATTACTTGGCAAAAAAGCTGGCCAAATGCAGTCTGTGTTCCAATTATACACAGAGTTGCTGTTCTTCCTAAATTTATTTTTGTGCTAAGAGACACATTTCTTCCTCCACAGCTTAATGGGAGTTCTAACAGTGTGGTGACAAAGGAAGGTATCATCCCCAGGGAGTAGTGAAAGCTAAAAGTGCCCTCCTAAGACCTGGAAAAATGAGTAAATGATGTCATGTCTGAGCAGAACTCAGTGTTGCAGGAGAGGCATGAGTCCCCCTTGGGAAAAGGCGATGACTTCAGGAAACTGGTGATGGAAAACAGGAGGACAGGTGCAGGGCCTGACCCCAGATAGACAGGATCCTATCTTTGCATAACCTTTGGCTTCATTATATAAGAGGGTTTGCACAGAAACAAAATGTCAAAGTCCAAATGCCTTGCTTAAAGTACTCATTCAAAATAATAATAATAATAATGGCAGTTTTCATGGATTACACTGTATGCTCAGGTATGGTGTCTTACCCACATCTTGTCAACATTTTATATTATGTATACAAAGGAATGAATTAGACAAGGCTGTGGTCCTAGTGTGATTAGTCTAACTCAATGAAACTAAACCATGCCTGGGGGCAACCCAAGACGGGCTGGTCATGGTGGAGAGAGCTGACAGAATGTGGTCCACTGGAGAAGGGAATGACAAACCACTTTGGTATTCTTGCCTTGAGAACCCCATGAACAGTATGAAAAGGCAAAATGGTAGGATATGGAAAGAGGGACTCCCCAGGTCGGTAGGTGCCCAATATGCTACTGGAGGTCAGTGGAGAAATAACTTCAGAAAGAATGAAGGGATGGAGCCAAAGGAAAAACAACACCCAGCTGTGGGTGTGACTGGTGATAGAAGCAAGGTCTGATGCTGTAAAGAGCAATATTGCATAGGAACCTGGAATGTCAGGTCCATGAATCAAGGCAAACTGGAAGTGGTCAAACAAGAGATGGCAAGGGTGAACGTTGACATTCTAGGAATCAGCGAACTAAAATGGACTGGAATGGGTGAATTTAACTCAAATGACCATTATATCTACTACTGTGGGCAGGAATCTCTTAGAAGAAATGGAGTAGCCATCATCGTCAACAAGAGTCCGAAATGCAGTACTTGGATGCAATCTCAAAAACGACAGAATGATCTCTGTTCATCTCCAAGGCAAACCATTCAATATCACAGTAATCCAAGTCTATGCCCCAACCAGTAATGCTGAAGAAGCTGAAGATGAACGGTTCTATGAAGACCTACAAGACCTTTTAGATCTAACACCCACAAAAGATGTCCTTTTCATTATAAGGGACGGAATGCAAAAGTAGGAAGTCAAGAAACACCTGGAGTAACAGGCAAATTTGGCCTTGGAGTACAGAATGAAGCAGGGCAAAGACTAACAGAGTTTTGCCAAGAAAACATACTGGTCATAGCAAACACCCTCTTCCAACAACACAAGAGAAGACTCTATACATGGACATCACCAGATGGTCAACACCGATATCAGATTGATTATATTCTCTGCAGCAAAAGATGGAGAAGCTCTATACAGTCAACAAAAACAGGACCAGGAGCTGACTGTGGCTCAGATCATGAACTCCTTATTACCAAATTCAGGCTTAAATTGAAGAAAGCAGGGAAAACCGCTAGACCATTCAGGTATGACCTAAATCAAATCCCTTATGAAGTGAAAATAGATTTAAGGGCCAAGATCTGATAGATAGAGTGCCTGATGAACTACGGAATGAGGTTCATGACATTGTACAGGAGACAGGGATCAAGACCATTCCAATGGAAAAGAAATGCAAAAAAGCAAAATGGCTGTCTGGGGAAGCCTTACAAATAGCTGTGAAAAGAAGAGAAGCGAAAAGCCAAGAAAAGGAAAGATATAAGCATCTGAATGCAGAATTCCAACGAATAGCAAGGAGAAATAAGAAAGCCTGCCTCAAGATCAATGCAAAGAAATAGAGGAAAATAACAGAATGGGAAAGACTAGTGATCTCTTCAAGAAAATTAGAGATACCAAGGGAACACTTCATGCAAAGATGGGCTTGATAAAGGACAGAAATGGTATGGACTTAACAGAAGCAGAAGATATTAAGAAGAGGTGGCAAGAATACACAGAAGAACTGTACAAAAAAGATCTTCACGACCTGGATAATCACGATGGTGTGATCACTCATCTAGAGCCAGACATCCTGGAATGTGAAGTCAAGTGGGCCTTAGAAAGCATCACTGCGAACAAAGCTAGTGGAGGTGATGGAATTCCAGTGGAGCTGTTTCAAATCCTGAAAGATGATGCTGTGAAATTGTGCACTCAATATACCACCAAATTTGGAAAATGCAGCAGCGGCCACAGGACTGGAAAAGGTCACTTTTCATTCCAATCCCAAAGAAAGGCAATGCCAAAGAATGCTCAAACTACCACACAATTGCACTCATCTCACATGCTAGTAAAGTAATGCTCAAAATTCTCCAAGCCAGGCTTCAGCAATACGTGAACCATGAACTTCCTGATGTTCAAGCTGGTTTTAGAAAAGGCAGAGGAATCAGAGATCAAATTGCCAACATCTGCTGGATCATTGAAAAAGCAAGAGAGTTCCAGAAAAACATCTATTTCTGCTCTATTGACTATGCCAAAGCCTTTGACTGTGTGGATCACAATAAACTGTGGGAAATTCTGAAAGAGATGGGAATACCAGACGACCTGACCTGCCTCTTGAGATATCTGTATGTAGGCCAGGAAGCAACAGTTAGAACTGGACATGGAACAACAGACTGGTTCCAAATAGGAAAAGGAGTACGTCAAGGCTGTATATTGTCACCCTGCTTATTTAACTTCTGTGCAGAGTACATCATGAGAAACACTGGGCTGGAAGAAACACAAGCTGGAATCAAGATTGCCGGGAGAAATATCAATAACCTCAGATATGCAGATGACACCATCCTTATGGCAGAAAGTGAAAAGGAACTAAAAAGCCTCTTGATGAAAGTGAAAGAGGAGAGTGAAAAGTTGGCTTAAAGCTCAACATTCAGAAAACGAATATCATGGCATCCAGTCTCATCACTTCATGGGAAATAGATGGGGAAACAGTGGAACCAGTGTCAGAATTTATTTTTTGGGGCTCCAAAATCACTGCAGATGGTGATTGCAGCCTTGAAATTAAAAGACGTTTACTCCTTAAGAAAAGTTATGACCAACCTAGATAGCATATTCAAAAGCAGAGACATTACTTTGCCGACTAAGGTCCGTCTAGTCAAGGCTACGGTTTTTCCAGTAGTCATGTATGGATGTGAGAGTTGGACTGTGAAGAAAGCTGAGTGCCGAAGAATTGATGCTTTTGAACTGTGGTGTTGGAGAAGACTCTTGAGAGTCCCTTGGACTGCAAGGAGGGCCAACCAGTCCATTCTGAAGGAGATCGGCCCTGGGATTTCTTTGGAAGGAATGATGGCAAAGCTGAAACTCCAGTACTTTGGCCACCTCATGCAAAGAGTTGACTCATTGGAAAAGACTTTGATGCTGGGAGGGATTGGGGGCAGGAGGAGAAGGGGACGACAGAGGATGAGATGGCTGGATGGCATCACTGACTCCATGGACACGAGTCTGAGCGAACTCCGGGAGTTGGTGATGGACAGGGAGGCCTGGGGTGCTGCGATTCATGGGGTCGCAAAGAGTCGGACACGACTGAGCGACTGAACTGAACAAACAAAGGAAGCTGAGAACTTAAAGGCTTATAAAGACTGTATTATACATTGTTTGTTTTTTATCTTCAAAATGACCTTGAGATAGAGCTGTTATTGTGGTTTTAACTAAGCTAAAGAAAGCTATATATAGATGTAGAAAACATAGGGGCTATTCTGAGTATATCTAAAGCCGTTGTTTGTGTCTGTCACCACAGTCACTATCATCAGGCAGCTAAGAAATACAGGGAAAACTAGAAGGTCCTACTATATAGCACAGGGAACTATAGTCAATATCTTGTGATCAATCATAATGGAAAAGAACATGAAAAAGAATGTATGTGTATGTGTATATAGACATATACCTGTATATAGATATATACCTGTATATAAGGAAATGGCAACCCACTCCAGTGTTCTTGCCTGGAGAATCCCAGGGACGGGGGAGCCTGGTGGGCAGCCGTCTATGGGGTCGCACAGAGTCGGACACGACTGAAGCGACGCAGCAGCAGCAGCAGCATAAAAAATGAATCATTTTTCTATATTGCAGAAATTAACTCATTGTAAATCAACTATACCTCAATACATTAAAAAGTTTATTTTTAAGAAAATTGAAATGAGAAAGGAAAATAAAGAAATACAGGGCAATTTTACATGATGGAGGAATTACTAGAAGAACTAATGGTTTTAAAATACTTTTGTAATAATGAAACTTATATTCATATTACTGAAGAAAATTTGGCAAACACTAAAAAAAATTGCAGAAAGGGAAATAAATAGTATTCATGATCTACTTTCCCAAAGCAATTGCTCAAATATTTGATAAAATCACTTTCAATAAATACATTTATTTGGATAATACAGTAGAGACCATAGTGTATAAACAGTCATTTATCACAGGAATTTTCTATTTCATTTAATATTTCTTTATGCGCATTATTTTAGTGACACAGTAGGTCAGAGGTATGTAGCAGAATTAACTTTTTGTTAGCAAGTCTCTTTGCATCTAGGGTGTACATTTTGCACACGTTGCTGGTATTGCTCTTAGTAATTCCTAGCAGAGGGTTTAAGGCCTCAAAGAGCGTTACTGCTATTCATGAACTTGCCATACACTGCCAAATGGATTTCTAGAAATGTGGTCTCCATTTCAACTCTAATGAGCCATGTTACCTTATCTTTGCCAGCACTTTGTCATAATATCTCACTTCACTGGATGAAGAAGATCTTATTGCTGTGTTGGTTTTCACTGATGGCAATGATTTTCAAATACCTTGTCAATACAGCTCACTCAAAACACAGATAAAAGTATCTATGAAGGGCAGTCTTGAACTAGATGTTTCCTGAACTTCCTGGTGAAGTTCAGACAATCACGTCACCCCGCACTGGGCATGGGCGTGGATATTGAGCGCAAGATCAGGGGCGCACAGTGGCAGGGACTCCAGTGTGTCTGTGAGCTGGCCTCTCCTCCCTCCACCAGGAGTGTTTTTTATCAAGTGAACAGTCACTGAATGCCTGTTATGTGCTCAGCAGGCTTGCACTAAGCTGCATTTTCTTCATAGCACAGATTGTATTCACAAAGCTCTCTCTTCAGAGGACAAAGCGAGGATGCACTCCTAGAGAGAAGCTGAGAGTACTTGGTGATCTGGAGGGAGCCCCGCTGGCAATGTTTCCTTTGGAGGCCTTGGATTTTATTGTATTCACTCCTCATCAGAGAAAATGGGAAAATATATCTATCTTTCACCATCGTTTGTCTTTTTTAAAGGAAATGTTTTCTGTCTTTATTTTTTTCTTTTCAGATTACTAATTAAAAATGTCATTATGGAAAATTTCAATCATACCTCACAGTGAATCCGTATAATCATTGCCTAGCTATGCTTAGCTATGGTGATGCAACTCACAGCTACTCTGGTTTGGTTTATTCCACTTCCCCTGAAACTGGATCATTTTGAAGAAAACCCCAGAAAAATCCCCAAAGTAAAATCATCTTATCCATAAATATTTTGGTATGTATCTGTAAAAGATAAGAGCTCTGTTAAAAAGAAAAAACAAAAACATAACCATAATACTATCATTTTGCCCCCATATAATTCTTTAATATTGTCAAATAGCCAGTTACCACTCACAGTTTTTTTCTACACAACCTTTCTCTGCATCTCTGGATAATGTATCTGGTTATGAATCAAAACTATTTTTTTAAAAACCCATAAACGTGATACCTGAAAGATAGGAAAGAATAGTTGTCTTTCTGGTGGCAATATGTGAGTAGATAGGGACATTACTTTTAAAAATAAGACACCTATTAAAGACATTGTGTTTGGCTAGACATTGCCAGCAAAATGTTGTGTGATAAGTCATCCCAAGACTCAGAAACATTACGAGCAAGTGTTTATCCTTTTGCAACTGTGTATTGGCTAAGGGTCAACCAATTGGTCTAGGCCCAGCTGGTTGGCTTTCCAAATCTCACTTGATCTTGCTCCAGCATCTGTGTCTGCTGCCTGAGGCTGGACTCTGGTTTAGCTCCACTTTCTATGTCTCTCATTCTCCTCCTGGGACGAGGTACTAGCCCAGCATGCTCTTCTCAGGGTAATGGCAGAGCCATGGGGATGGGCAGAAATACCAACTCTTAAGGTCTAAGTGAGAAACTCTCACACCGTCATTTCCGCCTTAGTCTTTGGGCCAAAGCAAGTCCCTTGGCCAAATGCAAAGCCAAGGGAGCTGTTTCTGTGGTGGGAAAGACTGCAAAGTCACACTTCAGAAGGTGTGCATACATGGAAGGGTGAAGAACTGGGCAAAAGTGCCCTGTCACAAATATATACAGTTGTTATGCCCAGAGTCCGAGTCCCCAAAACTGAGAGAATAAGACGTCCACAGCAATGCAAAAGCACAGAGGGGTTTATTACCAGCTCGAGCCAGGACCCATGTTTCATCCAGCACAGTGGAATCAGACAAAGGCCCTGAGCTCTGAATCACATATACTTTTTTACAGATTTTCTGTAACAGCATAGCTGATTGGTTAAACCGTATGCACGCCCGGGACTTTTAAACCTCGCATCCCTATCCGTATTGGCTCAGGTCTGGCACGGGCTGGGGGCTACGGGGATTTTTTCTGATTGGTCGAGCTACACTGCCTGCGGGAATTCCCAGAGCCTCAGCTTTTCTCAGGCCTGGCCTGCCCCTTAGAGCCTGTCCTGGCTTCAGTTTGGTCCTAACACAGTATGATACCAATCAAGTCAAACAACATTACATATAAGAAAATTCAGATAAAATACCATTAGATTTTGATGCTAATTTATAATGCTTTCTTATGGATAAACTGTTGAAAAAAATCACACACACATTAACTTTAGCCAGGGTCTCCAAGGCATATCTCGCAGGTCTTGTTTAGATTTCTCTTCCTTTTTTGCTGTCCAGACTTTTCTAAGTGTTCTTCAGGATTTTAAGTGGTTCCAATGTTAAACGTGTCTTTGTTGAGCCTTATTACTTAGTGAAAGTTCCCAGACTCTATATGTGCAATTGTTCTGTCACTTTAAATATATGTCATCTTCAATATATGCTGCTAAAGAACCTTTAATTCACTGTGCAAAATACCCATTAATTACATATTTATGTGATTGAAACCTTATTTCTCCACTTGACTATTCTGTGTCATTTCAGCTACCATTTATTAAGAAGTTCTTAATGCAAGCCTCTAAACTGGACCCTTTACATCTCTTTATTGTTTCATTTAACAATTCTGCAATGTTGTTAGTATAATCTCCATTACACAGAGGAACTGAACCCAGAGAGATTAAATAAATTGTTTAAGTTCAAATTGATAATTTTATAGTATCAGATTTAACATACGGTCATTTTGGGCCACAAAGCCAATGGTTTTTCTACTATTTTCTGCATGTCTTTTGTTTCATCCTCTTCTTCCCTCCTGGACCTGAGTTTCTAGATTTTCCTCTGTGATACAGTGAGGACTAGGTTTTATGGCAGGTATTCTGGTGGCAAATGTTGGTAGGATCATTTTTTACTCTCTTGAGAGCCTATGGTTTTGGTAAGGCATGTATTATTATTTTCTATAAAGCTGAAGGTGTATTTTAAAGTGAAGAGATGTACACACCCAATAAGTGGCAGCACCAGGACCCAGACTCAGGCTATTTTTCTCCTATATCCTGTAATTTATTACATTTAATTATGATCATTAAAAGAGTGATAGTTTATAGTTTTGCTAATGGAACTAACAAGTTAACTTGACTATTTAGAACTATATTTTCTTTTAAGGCTCTAAAATAATTCAGGAATAAAAACAGAGAGAATTTTTCTCACATTACGACAAAATAAAAGGTAAGTTGGTAGAAGATGATTGCTATGTAGGCTTACAGGCTGCTGGCTTCCCTGATAACTCAGCTGGTAAAGAATCCACCTGCAATGCAGGAGACCTGGGTTTGATCCCTAGGTTGGGAAGATCCTCTGGAGAAGGGAACGGCTACCCACTCCAGTATTCTGGCCTAGAGAATTCCATGGACTGTATAGTCCATGAGATTGCAAAAAGTCGGAGACGACTGAGCGACTTTCACTTTCTTTCCCTTTACAGGCTACTAGATTCTAGAGTGTTAGGTTTGTAATAGGAGTTTTGGAACTTCTGGTAACTAATTGCTGGTTTTACAACTTCTTAGGCAGTTCAGGTTAAACAATAATCCAAAAAGAAGCAAACTTGAATTTATCCAAATATCCTTGAGTAAATCAAACCGAAGTTTCTTCCTGTACATTATCCTTATTGTACTTTTTACTGCGAAGATCTAATTCCAGAAATTGAGAGTTTATATTTCTTTGTGTCTTAACCTGCCCTTTGTGTAGCAAATACTGTTACACCATGGTTTGTTGTGTAGAAATAGGATATAAGTCATTAGGTTATTTGCAATGGTTTCGCATTAATCTGTGTCTCAAGCACTAGGAGTCCCCAAAATATTAGAGTTCCGGTTTGGGTTAGTTGTCTCCTCATGAAAGTTGGAGGAAGAAGTTTCATTCCTAAGTATTATTTATTTTTATTCTGAGTTCTTCAGAACATGCTATTATAAGAATTTTGAGTTATTGATATATTTCAGGGTTTTACTGTTTTTTGTTTGTTTGTTGTTTTGGAAAAAGACCTCTGGATAGAAAAGAAAGGGAAGCTAATGAGATTGATAGGGTGGCCACTCAGGGTCAAGGCACGTGCTGAGTACTTTACATACTTTATCTCATTATTGGTTCCATATTACAGATGAGGAAATACTGTAGTAACAGTTTTATGAAGGCAAACTGGATAAAACTTTAACTTCTTTAATTACCAGATTTTAGTGGTACAAAATTTGATTAGGGGCTCTTCTGTTTTTATTTTTTTTCCTATTAGAACTTATTTCATATACCAGATAGCTAAATGTCTACTGCCAAGCTACCACTTAATCAGTATCAAGAGCCTAAAATATGTTGATTTCTGTTATGGTAGTAAAATGACTGTAACACTTCTAAGTCTCAAATATACTCACTCTACTTTGTAAAAAAACAAAACAAAACAAAACAAAACAGAATTTGGAGAATTCCCTGTCAGTCTAATGGTTAGGAGTCCACGCTTCCATTGCAGGGGGCATGGGTTTGATCCCTGGTCAGGGAAGTAAGATCCTGCAAACTGCACGCTACGGTAACACACACACACACACGCACACACACACACACACGAAGATTCGCCTTTTCCCCGAAGGAATCTTGAAAGTCTTTCTGAGTGGACCATCTGAGTCATGTGTTCATATTGAATCAATTATTTTAATTAGGTATAAGCTGAGGAATGAAATATACCACTCAGTTTACATTAACCCAACTTTAGAATCCCATCATGAAGTTGAGGCATGAAGTGAACATCTTGAGAATGACACAGATGCTGAAATGGAAATGATGGGCTTTGAGGAAGGCAGAAATGAAATCTGAGGAGGCAGGCAAACACCACTGTCCACAAATCATTTATCCTTTTGATGAACCATGGAGACAGCAGTCTTGCTAAGAACCAAGGGGGAAGCTGAAAAGACTTAGACACAGCTCCTGCCCTGGGAGGTCTATATTTTATTAGAGAGAGGGAGGACTTAAATTAATAACTATAATCAAACCTTGAGATGATGTGAAACAAAAGTGGTACAACCAACTATTAGAGTGGGAAAAATTCCTCGGGGAGGAATATGGAAAATTCTTAAAGGAAGTGAAAAATTACCTAGAGCATAAAGGAGTAGTTAGAACTTTTTGGGGGGACCATGTTTAATATATTGCTGAGAGAAACTGAGACACAGGGGGAAAAATAAGCTTTATTAGGGAATAGGATGGACAGAGATTAAAGGAAATAATATTCAGGGCTTCGGTAGAAAATGTAGCACCCTTAAGAACAAAAATTACTCTATTTCACTGTTTTATTTGGGTCTGTTTCCTCAGTATGGGTGGTAAAAAAAAATATAGCGTGTGATCAAAAGTATCATTTCTTGCTGGCTGAAAACGGCAACTTCTATATTCTCAGGTGAGTTTGTTCTGTTGCTCAGGAATCCGCGTACTGCAGAGCAAGTTTTTCTTTCAGTTTACATAATTCCCTTCTAAAGAATTTCTATTTCTGAATGAAGTTTCAACTTCATTTACTTGGATCTCATTTGTTATAAAAGAGGACATAATGTTGCTGACCTTTCAATGAGGTTTTCAACTCAAACTCTTTGTATCTGAGCATTAAAGGAAAGGTTTCCCCTTACAGTCTAGAGATGCATAGGTGCCTCCCAGGAAGCCAAGCCCATTGTGACCATTTATTAGGGTACATCTCTATATAAGGTGTCCAGGAAGATATGTGGAAAGTGCCTTAGCCAGAGAACCTCAATTTTCTGTGATGGATATTATCAAAATGGAGCAAGGCCATGTGCAAACCATGAATGTTTCTGATTACAGACAGATCTTTCTACTTGTGGGTTTCTCTAAGATTAAAATTTGTATCATTTTTAAAATACAT
The DNA here is from genome assembly GCF_042477335.2 of Ovis canadensis. Classification (NCBI taxonomy): domain Eukaryota; kingdom Metazoa; phylum Chordata; class Mammalia; order Artiodactyla; family Bovidae; genus Ovis; species Ovis canadensis. Next base: position 74,597,744 of record NC_091248.1, on the reverse strand, counting down.
AATAACTGTCAGCAGGGAATGTAGGCTTGGAAAATGTGGACTGAGGCTTGTGAGAAGAATGAGTAGCTGCTTTCAGAGCTATGAAAGGAAAAAGCTATGCATCTTTCTTCTAGTCTAAAGCATATGGTCTAAAACAAACTAATAAAAGAGAAATACAAGTATATCTCTAACTGTCACCACCCTTCTCTCCAAAAGTAAATTGTATTGAGGACATCTCTAAACAGCCAAGACTAGAAAATCACAATCTATGGAGGTTGGGTGTTTGCTGGTTGACACATTCAGGCCGTAATGGAGGGGACCGTGCTGTGTTTCTTAACAAACCCTTCAAAGTGTGGTGTTTGTTCTTTGTGGTTCTGGCAGTTCGATCCCTTGAAATTTCCAGTCTCCTTCTCCTTTCATCTTCTCTCTTTCTCTGCAAAATCCTTTCCATCCTTAAGTTCCATTTTAGAAGCAGCCTCTTCTGTGAAGCCTCCCTGGGTTCCTCCTTTTCCTAGTGTGCCTTGTTCTCCCCCCACCACTGTGCCCTCTAGGAACTATTTCATTCCATCTGCATGTATTTCTGCTACACATATCTGTCTCTTGCACTAGAGTATAAGGTACTCAAGGCCAGGCCTGTGTTTCTTTTTACTTTATTTTCCCTCCTTAATTACTATATAATCTTTATACATCTCTTGGGAAAACATATGCATCTTGAATATAATTACTCAAAGACAATGGGTCCCCTGGTCTCACAGCTTTGTAATGTATTCCTTCTTCTCTCAGGGATAAAATATATCAATTATATTGAAAGTTTCCACCACTGAAAAATTTGTACCTAGTAAGGGAGATCAGGAGTCTTAAATTCAACAAATAGTCAACAAAATATTTAATGTTTAGTATGGACCTAGCATCATACTCGGAGAAGGCAATGGCAACCCACTCCAGTACTCTTGCCTGGAAAATCCCACGGATGGAGGAGCCTGGTGGGCTGCCGTCTATGGGGTCGCACGGAGTCGGATACGACTGAAGCAACTTAGCAGCAGCGGCAGCAGCAGCAGCAGCAGCAGCAGCAGCAGCAGCGTCATACTATTAATGGACTAAACAGTTATGATCACTGCCTTCATGGAGATCCTTGTCTAATGATCAATCAGTATAGAAATTAACAAATAATTAGAATTTAGGCGTTGCATTAAGTGCTATGAAGAAAGTGAGTGATGATTCTGGATAAAATAGAAGCTTCAGAGGAATTGTGAGTTAGAAAGTCTATTCTGCTGGTAAACCTGAGTTGAGATGAGCAGAGTGACAACCATTCAGGGAACTTCTTGAAAGAGCCACCAATAGGCAAAGGAAACAGGATATTTGCCAACCAGTACCTCATCTGCACAAACCTTGGCTCTTCTGAAGTCCCAAGGGTGATAGAGAATATAAAGATATCACTGACTCGTAGAACCTTATGGAATTTTTTGAAGTCTTGGATACCCACCAACAGCATGGAATTTGAAGATAGAGTATCTTAAGCAGAGCTTAGTTTCGTAATCTTCTTTCATTTTAAACTTCTCTGGTAAGTAGTATGTGTGTTTTTGTGTGTGTTTTGGGGTTGGGGTACAATACAGAGACATGCAAAGTATACTATTTGTAAACAAGGAGTTTCATCAAATGTTCCTAACTTTCTTCTGTAATCTGTGAAGGCAGTGGTGTGGAACATAGTCAATTTGCACTTGAAAATGTTCGCACAGATCTGGGTGGTTCTAACATTATAGACTCAGAGGTTCAGCTACAATTCAGACTGTCTTCTCCTGTACCAAATAATGTACCAAAATAATACCCTATATCCTGGTGGTAACATAACAAATCATCACAATCTTTGTGACTTAAAACAACAAAATGTATTCTAACACAGGTCTGGAGCTAGAAGTCTAAAATCAAAGGCCCAAAATACAAACAAGATAAATAAAATCAGAGGCCCACAGGGCTGCACTTTCCTTGAAGGCTCTTTGGGAAAATCTCTCCTTGCTTCTTCCAGTATTAGAGGCTCCAGGAATTCCTTTGCTTGTGGTTGTATAAGCCCAACCTCTGTCTCTGTCTTCGCATGAGCTTCCCTTCCTCTTTCTGTGTGTCTCTCTTTTGTGCATCTTTTTAAAGGACACTTTTCATTGGATTTAGGGCCCACGTGGATAATCCAGGATGATCTCAACCTTATCTTGAGACCCCTAATTTCATTACATCTACAAGAATTCTTTCTCCAAATAAGGTCACATTCGTAGGTTTCTGAGATACTAATTGAATGTATCCTTCTGGGTGCTGGCCATCATTCTACCTCACTACACCATCTTATTCAGAAAATATGGGAAAGGCATTTCTATTTTTATTGTACATAGCTATAGCTATATATATATATAAATATAAATATATTATATATATATTATATATATATATAAGAATATAAAAGATAATCCACAATACTAGCATGTTATCTGAGATGAAGAAGCATCATCCAGGGGGAAAATATTGAGGATAAGTCAATGACACAGGTTTTGGGTCTCTGGTGAATGCTTTCCCCTGTTGGTCATTCGCAGAACTTGAAGGTCCAAGTCCTTTTTGAGCATGTCTTAAGAATAATTCTTCAGCCAGAATCCAGAGAAGCTGCTGATACCGGTATTTGGTAGCTTTAAGAAGCTGAAGGGTGAGCTTCCCTGGTGGTTTCAGTGGTAAAGAATCCAAATGCCAATTCAAGAAACATGGGTTCAATCCCTGATCCAGGAGGATCCCACATGCCTTGGAGAACTAAGCCTGTGTGCCTCAACTACCGAGTCTGTGCTCTGGAGCTGGGAGCTGCAACTGCTGAAGCCCACATATCCTAGAACCCACACCTCACAAAAAGAAATGTCATCCCCATGAGAAACCCGTGCACCACAACTAGAGAAAAAGCCGTTGCAGCAGGGAAGAGCCGGCACAGCTAAAAAAGTAAGAAAGAAGCCGAAGGGTGAACCAAAAGCCTAGAGAGAAATGCCTTTGGCTGTTTGGTAGTTGGACCCTCACAAGGTAGTTCTGTTGTCTGAGCGTAAAGCGGAAGTCTGGTGAGTTAAAGAGATGGAAACTGAAAAAGCCAGGTCTTTGTTAAATTATAGACTCTCAGAATTGGTCATTTTATCTTATCAGATTCAGTGACGAGTTTTCTTTACAACAATCTGTCAAGAAGCTTTCCAATCCATGTTTAAATATCTGGCACTTCTTGTTTCATCTGGTACTATGGTTAGTTGTTTCTTCCACCCGCCCATTTTAATTCTAACATGGATTTCACCCTGTGTTTCGTAATGAACAAGCTGGTCCTCCTCTTCCTGTATAAAAGACCAAAACTCTCTTAGCAACTTAGTTCCTCTCTTCGAAAATATTGAAACTTAACCCTTTACCACCTGTATCCGCGAGTCATGAATCACTTTTGTTAAGGAGGGACTAAATTGTCTAATCTTAGAATTCACCTTGGCTGTGGTGAGAATATGCTGTTCAGAGGCAGCTGGGTAGCAAACCAAAAATAAAGGAGTTGGGGAAGCTGAGAATTAGGTGGGAAACTGAGGAAGTAAGTGGTACCTCCTCCTACTCTGGGATTCCTGTAAGAAATTTCTTCAGCCCCTGTTGGGTGGGACAGCAGAAAACCTTTGAAGGAAAGAGGTATGGGAGTAAGTGCATGGCACAAACTTGAATTCTTCCAGAGATTCTATTAGGAATAAAGCAACGATGAGGGGAAGCAGAAGCAGCCCTTGGAATTGGGCATAGTCTTTCCTGCTGAGCCACACCAGGGAAGCCCTCATCATCAGCAAAGAGTACCCAGATCCTAGACCTCTTGGGAGGATTATAATTGATATAGATGACTTTTCCATCATAGTGCCAGGAACCGAGGAAGACCTGAGGACGTGGCAGCTATGTTATTGACAAACTGTGCTAGAATCAACACTCTCATTGTTGATGAGGAAGCATAGACCCAGAGACACCTGCGGCTGAAAATGAGAGAAGGGAGAGCCTCAGCAGATTGGTCTGGCTAATTTCTCAGTAGCTTTGACTTGTGGAAAGCCTTACTGCTCTGAGATATTTCACATTCACCTTGGAGGTATGGTGCCTTCCATCTGTAGCTGTTAATGAGTTCTCAAATGAAAAGCTATCTTTCTCTTAATAAAGAGGCTCAACATTCTCTTAAGTCATTTCCCACTCCCAGTCTCCCCAGGTGTTCTGTTGGGATGGCATCTTGATTTGTTGACAGACTACATTGAGCTCCAAGACAAAGGTCAATGATTTTTCCAAAGCTCTATTTAGATGAGACGCCAAGACAGGATTTGAACCGGAGAATACCTGTAGAACTTCTGGAATGCTTCTTTTCTTGTTGGCTTAGCTCACTGAGGGCTCAGGGTATGATTTCAAGTGGCAATGAATTACTTGAGGATAGCATTTTATCCAAAGCTCCTCACTTAGTCCATTACAGGATTCCGCCAACAAAAACAGTAAATAAAGATTGCTGACTGATTGGAATCATTTAGATAAAATATATTATAAAAAAACTGCTTAATAGAAACAGCTTAAATTAGAAAACAGGAATAAACTTTTTACTTTAAATGAATATTTTGTCAAAAAAAAAGGTCAATGTAAAACAATTTGACACTATAAATATAAATCCATAAATATTTTCATGTCATACAACCACTCTTTTCTTGGATACCAGGGAAATAATCCAGAACATGTAAAATACTTAATTCACAAAAATGTTCATCATAGAAGTATTTATAGCAACAATAAATTGGAAATGTCCCACTGCTGAAAATTTAGTTAGATAACATTGACGATGACCACTTGATGGGATATTACGCAGTCATTTAAAAGTACAGAAGCTTAAAGGCCAAGTCCTTTAATATATCACTAGTGAAAAATATATGCTGAAAATTGAGGTACAATATAATTATACTATCTCACTAACAGAGATGCATAGAAAGATCCCAGCAGAAAATATACTAAAATACTCAAGAAAGTGGAAAAATTCTGTTCATCTACTTTTCCTTTAGTTTTTTTTTTTTTAGTTTAGTTGCCTCTGTTTGTAATAAAACAAGACAAACATACCAAAAAAAGAAAAGGAAATAAGATAGTTATTATGAAGGAAAAAAGATAACGGGGAGGGTGAACAAGTAGATAGTTAAGCACAACATGGTCCGAGCAGCGCAAAAATGAAGACAGCCTACTTGTGACACTCTTGATGAAACAGCATGAATCATGTGAAACGAAAATGTGAAAAACAGCCTCTTTAGTGATATCCTATGCTTCCTCTGTTTCAGTTCTTCACGGGGCTCAGTGGGAGCTTCCGGTGAGGAAATCACTAACATGGCTGACTACGAAGTTTTGTCTATTGGAGGTCGCCCTTGCTTGCCTGACAGGTTGTTCCTGTCTCTGTGAGTGGAGTGGATTAAGTCGACCAGATTCCGTAGTGAGGCAAGAGGAAGATCATTACTGCAATGGGCATACAGCAGTTCGAGGAACACTCTCCCACAGAGTTAACATTTCCTGAGAACAAACAATTATTGGGCAAGAAAATATTAGTATCTCTTTTAAGCAAAGATTTCCAGGAGGTGAGGGACATATGTGAGGGTCAGAATTCATAGCACATTTTAGGAACTATAGATATGAGAAAAGCTCCCCCTGGGAATGGAAAGAACTCACAGAGTGCTTCTTATTTTGTGGAGAGCAGGTGGTAGAATAGCATGCTGAGGCGACTTGCAGGCAGTGTGGCTCTTACTTGTACAAACACAAAGACTCTTTCAGTCTCATGGGGATTCTATCTCAGCTTTCACTTCTCTTATGGGTCACCAGAAGTTAACAAGTCAGGAGCAAGGTTTAACTCCTCAAGTGATTGCAAAAATAATAGCTCAACCCAGAATGCTGTTATTGTTTGAAACAATTTTTTCATTCGAGAAGCTGCAGATTTATAACTTTACTTAAAATTGCCTAAGCAGGCTTTTCTTTTCTTCAATTTTAGTTGAAGAGTTAGGAAATTCCTTTCAAACTTCAGAAATAGGATAAGTAAAGGAAAATGACCACAAAAGAGGGACTCTGAGGGAAAAAATAGGGGTGGAGTGACTGTTTAATATGTTACGTAGGCATATAATTCTTTCAAATGGCTTTCTTTAGAGTGTACTTATCTATTTTTTTGTTTTCCACCTTTTTTCTGATATTTCAGCTAGCTTTTTTTTAGCTACCCTGAGGTAGTTAGTTCTTAATATGGAGCTGTCATTACAGAGTCTTTTTGCAAAATGCTTTGGATAAAATGCTGCTTGATTTTCATGACTAAAATGAACATTCCTATTTGGTTGCAATAGAAAGAACAAAGCGTAATTTGTTCTAAAGCTGAATGTGGTTCAGTAAAGAATCTGCCTGCGGTGCAGGAGACCTGGATTCGATCTCTGGATCAGGAAGATCCCCCGGAAAAGAGAATGGCAAGTCTAGTATTCTTGGCTGGAGAATTCCTTGGACAGAGGAGGCTGGTAGGCTACAATCCATGGAGTCACAGAGAATCAGACACAACTAAGCTACTAACACCTTCACTTTCAAAGGTGTCTCAAAGGCAGGGAAGCCATCATTCCACCAATGGTCTTTTCTCCCTCTCTGCCTCTTCTAGCTGGAGCTGAATATTCACTGTGACTCCTAACAGGTATCCTTGAAGAGGGGTATATGGGGATGGGCCTAAAGCATGGCTCTGCCACAAAGAATCTGCCTTTCACCTCCCTGGGCCTCTGGGGTCCTGTTCCAATGATGTTGTGTCACGGGAATGGTTCTGGACTGGAAAAGGGGAACTGGGGTTTAGCTAGTGACTCCTGAGTTAGGTAAGGAAGGTCCTGGCTGTGCTGCAGTGTGTTTTCCTCCGTTTAATGGTGTGCTGGACACAACAGCCTCTAGGTTTCTCCCGTGTTAAGATTTTGTGATTTTTGTCTTCTGATCCTTGGTAGAGGTGTTCCTCTGGGCCTAAAGACACAGTGGTGTCTCATACAGCTTTTGTGGATCCTTTCTTTCCAGAAGGGTGCAAATGTGGGTGTGGAGGGTGACAGGAAAAAGTGAGATACCAATGATGAGTGCTCTGAAGAAATGACTATGGTTGCTTTCTCATACTGAATGATCAGGAAGCTGAATCGCCCACAGTCCCTTCCATTCAGTGGGCAGCAGCAGAAGTTAGTGATTCAGAGATGGAGTGGGAAGCAGAGAGGAATGAATGAGGTCTGGGGGACGAGGCCTTTTATCACGAGCCTGGCCAGGTCACCCAGAGTTCTTAGTTATGGACACAGCAACCACTGTGGGTCACTTCACTACTCTGCTCCCAACCTTAAGGCAGCCACTTAGCACCACCAATCCTCTGTATTAATTCTTGCCTGCCAATGCAGGAAACATTAGAGACGTGAGTTCAATCCCTGCATCAGAAAGATTGTCTGGAGTAGGAAATGGCACCCTACTCTGGTATTCTTACCTGGAAAATTCTATGGGCAGCCCAACAGGCTACAGTCTATGGGGTTGCAAAAGTGTCAGACATGACTGAGTGAATGAACACACACACACACACACACACACACACACACTTATATTTTGGGTTACTACTATTGTATTTCTTACTGTGGTAACATTGATTTATGACATCATACAAGTGTTACGTGTACAGCATTGTTTTTACTTTATTATATTTCTACCACCATGACCACCACCAAAAGTTTAGCTTCCATTTGTTACCATACAGTTGATCCCCTTTATCCAATTTATCCTCTCCTTCACACTTTCCTCACTGTTAACCACTATTCTGCTCTCTGTATCTATATGTTTATTTTGGTTTGTTTGGTTTGTTCATTTGCTGTGCTTGTTTTTTATATTCTACGTATGAGGGAAATTATGTATTTGTCTTTCTGGGTCTGACTTATTTGGCTAAGCATAATATTTTCAAGATCCATTCACGTTGTCCCAAATGGCAAAATTTCATCTTTTTTATGGCTGTGTAGTATATGGCAGCCCACTCCAGTGTTCTTGCCTGGAGAATCCCAGGGACGGGGGAGACTAGTGGGCTGCCGTCTATGGGGTGGCACAGAGTCGGACACGACTGAAGTGACTTAGCAGCAGCAGCAGCAGTATTCATACACACACACACACACACACACACACACACACACACACACACACACACACACACACACACGCACATCTTCATTCATTGATTTGTTAATGGGCTCTGAGGTTTGTTTCCATATCTTGACTATTGCAAACAATGCTATGATGAACACATAGGTGCATATATTTTTTTCAAGTAAGTGTTTTCATATTCTTTGGATAAATACCCAGAAGTGGGATAGTTAGATCATATGATAGTTCTATTCTTAAGTTTTTGAGGAATCTCCATACTATTTTCCATAGTAGCTGTAGTAATTTATATTCTCACCAATTGTGCGACTGATGCTTTAGCTGAAGCTCCAATACTTTGGCCACCTGATGCAAAGAACAGACTCATTAGAAAAGACCTTGATCCTGGGAAAGATTGAAGGCAGGAAGAGAAGGGGGTAACAGAGGATGAGATGGTTGGATGGCATCACTGACTCAATGAACGTGAGTTTGAGCAACCTCCAAGATATTGTGAAGGACCGGGAAGTCTGGTGTGCTGCAGTCCACAGGATCACAAAGAGGTGGGCACAACTCAGTGACAACCAATAGTGTACAAGGGTTCCCTTTTACCCACATCCTCTACGACAGTGTTATTTCTTGCTTTCTTGATAACAGCTGAGAGTGACTTTGATCTCCCTTCATTTTGAGCCTATGTTTGTTGTTAGAGCTGGGGGAAGCATATAATTCTGTCTTATTTTTAAATCCACTCAGTCACTGTGTGTCTTGATTGAATTCAATCCATTCATATTTAGTGTGATGATTGATAAAAGAGGACTTAGTACTGCCATTTTATCTTTTGTTTCATGGTTGCTCTATATCTCCATTGTTTCTTTTTCCTTGTGTTTCTGTCTGTCACTTTGGCTGGATGGCTTTTTAATAACGTTTACTTCAGTTTCCTCTTTTTCTGTTTCATGTCTCTGCTCTAGACGTACGTTGTATGGTTGTCATGACGTTTGTATAAAATGTCTCATAGATAACAGTCCATTTTTGTTGATAGTATCTTATCTTCATTTATCTATGAGATCCATCCTTCTTTTTTCTTTTTATTGTCTTAAATTATCACTTTTTATGCATTTTTAATCCAAATTGAAGTAGCTATCATTATTCTTTCCTGCTTTTCTTCTCTTTAAACTTCATGCTTGAATAAAGTACTCAAAAACATATGCTGATATAGAGTTGCAATTTTCTATTTACCACCTTACTCAAATGTCTATGTATTTTCCCCTTTTTGTTTGTGATAGAAAAGCTCCTATCAATATTTTTTATAAAGCTGGTCACTTAGTCGTGTTCAACTCCTGGCGAACACATGGACTATCACCCACCAGGCTTCTCTGTCCATGGAATTCTCCAGGCAAGAATACTGGAGTGGGTTGCCATTTCCTCCTCCAGGGGACTTTCCTGACCCAGCAATGGAACCCGGGTCTCCCACATTGCAAGCAGATTCTTTACCATCTGAGCCACCAGGAAAGCCCCATAAAGCAGGTCAGGTGTTGATGAACTCCCTCAGCTTTTGTTCATCTGGGAAAATCTTTATTTCTCCTGTGTATCTGAATGACAATTTTGCTGAGAGTATTCTTGGATGACAATTTTCATCTTTCAGCATTTTGAGAATATCATCCCAGTCCCTCCTGGCCAGCAAAGTTTCTGCTGAGAAATTTGTTGATTGCCTAATGGGAGTTTCTTTTTAGATTAGTTTCTTTTTATTTTTTACTGGCTTCCTTTAAAATTCTTTTTTCGTTGTTGACTTTTGATAGTTTTAATATATTGTGTCTTGGAGAAGGTCTTTTTCTGTTAAACTAAGTAGATATTCTTGCAGTGGCAACCCACTCCAGTACTCTTGCCTGGAAAATCCCGCGGCGGAGGCTGTAGTCCATGGGGTCACTAAGAGTCGGACATGACTGAATGACTTCACTTTCACTTTTCACTTTCATGCATTGGAGAAGGAAATGGCAACCCACTCCAGGGTTCTTGCCTGGAGAATCCCAGGGATGGGGAAGCCTGGTGGGCAGCTATTTATGGAGTCGCACAGAGTCGGACACGACTGAAGCGACTTAGCAGCAGCAGCAGCAATTAGATATTCTTTTAGCATCACAGTCTTGTATATCCAGTCCCTTCCCCAAGTTTGGGAAATTCTCAGCTATTATTTCTTTAAATATTCACTCTCTTCTCCTTCTAGGATGTATACCCATTACCCTAATCTTGCCCCTCCTAAAAGAGTTGGAATATTCTTGGAGAATTTCTTCATTTTGGGGGAATCTCAGTGTTCTTTCCTCTTCTATCTGTATCATTTCTAGATTTCTATTTTTGAGCTCACTAGTTCCCTCTTCTGTATGGTCCACTCTATTTCTAATGCTTTCTAATATATTCTTCATCTTATTTATTGAGGTCTTTAGCTCCAGAATTTCTGTTTGGTTATTTTTTAGAGTTTCAATCTCTTTGGTAAACTTTTCCCTCTGATTATTAGTTTTATTCCTAAGCTCAATGAACTGCCCTTCTGACTTTTCTTGTAGCTCATTGAGTTTCTTCATAATAGTTTTTTGTTTTAATTCTCTTATCAGTTAGATCACAATCTTATGTGACGTAAAGTCTGGTTTCTGGAGAACTGCCATTTTCTTTTTCTAGTACCACGTTACTTTGGTTCTTCATGCTGCTTGATGACTTGTTCCTTTGCTGGTGCATCTGAACTATTCAACATCTTTCTTTAGGTAAAGTTCCTTTTTTTTTTTTTTTAACTTGTCTCTAAGAATTATCCAAACAGTCCATCCTAAAGGAGATCAGTCCTGGGTATTCTTCGGAAGAACTGATGCTAAAGCTGAAACTCCAGTACTTTGGCCACCTGATGCGAAGAGCTGATTCATTGGAAAAGACCCTGATGCTGGGAAAGATTGAGGGCAGGAGGAGAAGGTGACGACAGAGGATAAGATGGCTGGATGGCATCACCGACTCAATGGACATGGGTTTGAGTGGACTCCGGGAGTTGGTGATGGACAGGGAGGCCTGGCGTGTTGCGGTTCATGGGGTCGCAAAGATTCGGACACGACTGACTGAACTGAACTGAACTGAACTGAACTGAAGAACTCAGCGGGTGCATCTAGAAATTAGAGGCCTTTCTTCTGCGTCCCAGTAGGTGGCGCCATACCACGATTTTGGTTTCTTTTACCTTCGCTGCCTCTGGTTAAATTTGAGAATCGGCACTTTTCACCTTTCAGGGCCTCTGTCAAAGGGATGGCCCAGGGCCCTCATTATCACCGCTGCGCCTCCCTCCAGGATGGATCAGTGGTGCCTTGTTGCTGCTGGTGTCACTGGCATGACTGGCTGGGGCACCAGACAGTGGGCTCTTCCACCAAGCTCAGGATCTTTTGGGTTGTGGGCTCCTGAAGCACAGGGGAAGGGGAAGGTGATAGGGAGCTGGGTGGTGCAGGCACCTCGGCCATGTCTGGCTTTGTCAGGTTCGTAGGCTCTGCTGCTGCAGGCAGAGGGCGTCATGGGTGTCTCTGTGACAAGGGATCCATTTTCCTGTGGCTGTGGTTGCATGGTGGCTGGGAGGCTCTTGCTGTCTGCACCTCCTCCTCAGCTGCTGTGGCTGGTGAGCTGGGATTGCAGGCGCCATCTCCACTGTGTTTCTGGTTCTCCCTCCTCTGTTTGTTCTAGTCCACCCATGTTTAGATACAGATAATGTGGAACGCCCCAGCACCCTGGTACATTGGGCAGAGACACTTTTGTTGAGTTGTGGACTTTTTACTGGTTGTTGCTTGAAGGGGGGAAACAAAGAGAGCATTTCACATCACTGTGATGCTGGTGTCACTCCCCCACTACTTTATTTTTGGTAGCCCACATATCTTTTTTCATTTTTAGAATATACATTACTCATTCAAGGAAAATCTGAGAGAGGTAAACTTTCTGAGTGTATATGTATTAGAATACATGCTTCATTTTCTCTCCATCTCAAATGGTAGTTTAGTTGAAAGCAGACTTCTAAATTCAAAACTGTCTTTCAAAGCCCTTCAAATGTTTTCTCCAGCATTCGGTATGTCAAAAGTCTGATGTTGATCGGTCTTAAAACCTTTTATAATGCATCTGGGTTTTTTCCCCCTCTATGAGAATTTTTAGTATGTTTCATTTCATTCCTTCAACAATTATTGATATTTATTAGGAAAGTATTATATGCAAATCACTATTCCCAGTGCTGGAGGCAAAAAAGTGAACAAAACAGAATTGTCCTTCAGGAGTCTGAATCATAGGGGAGGGAGCAAGAAGGCAAAGAAACAAACAACAAAAACGTATGGCATGTCAGCAATAAAGGCTGTGGAGAATAAAATAAAAAGAGGATGAGGCATGCTGGGTAGAAGAGGTCAAGTGTTGACATTTTAAATAGAAAGAAAAGGAATCAATGAAGCAGCTTTGGTCAGAGATGTGATGAGGGTGAAGGTGCGAGTTGTGCAGATATCTGAGGAGAGAACACTCCTAAAGAGGAAACTTCATGTGCAAAGACCCTGAGGTGGGAACATATCAGGGAAGCTTGAGGGAAAGCAAACAGCCCATTATGTTTACTTGGAATTCACCAACAGAAGGGAGAGTTACAGGAGATAACATCAAAGAAAGAGAGGATGGGGGGAGAGGGTTAATATGCTCCTGTAAGGCATATTAGGCATTTTCCAAATTTTGGCTTGACTCTGGGAAAAATGAGAGGCCATCAGAGTTGTGATGAGACGAACAACCCCTTCGTTGTTATATTTTGAATTATATTTTGAAAGATTACCTCAGTTGCTCAGCAGGAATAGACTATGTTGTTGTTGTTTAGTTATTAAATAGTGTTCAACTTTTTTGTGACTCCATGGACTGCTAGTTTCCTCTCTTCACGGGATTTTCCAGGCAAGAATACTGGAGTGGGTTGCCACTGCCTTCTCCAGGGGATCTCCCCGACCCAGGGGCCGAACCCATATCTTCTGCACTGGCAGGCAGGTTCTTTACCACTGAGCCACCTTGGAAGCCTGGGGAATAGACTATAGGGGAGGCAAAAGTAAAAGAAGGGAGAATCCACAAATTTGTTATAATAATCCTAGTGGAACACGATGTGGTTTGAATTACAGTTGTTTTAGCAATGTAAGTGGTGAAGAGAAGACACAACTTAGACTTATTTTTTTTTTGTATTTTTCAACATAGAAAAATTTTGTATTTCTAAAAACTTTATACAAATGGTATGAAAGACTCCAATATATCCTTAACCCAGTTTCCCAGTTGTAACATTTATCACATTTGCTTTTCACTTTTTACGTACATATATTACAATATTTTGACCCTTTTGGAAATAAGTTGAAGATGTGATACTTTTATCTCTGTGGCATGCAGTATATGCTTCCTAAGAATAGTACATTCTCTTATATAACCACATACAGTGACCAAAGTCAGGAAAGCAACACTGATGCAATTCTGTTACTTAATTTATTATACATTCTGTTCAGATTTTGTCAATTGTCCCAGGAATGTCCTTTATAAAGAAAAAATCTGATCCAGGGATTCTATCTTAATTATTTTGAAGAAAAGACAATAGGACTGGAGACCAGTTTGGGGAGAAAAAGAGGAATCTAGGATGACTTTAAGGTTTTCACTCAGGCAGTAGAGAGTGGAGTTACTATCACCTATGGCTGGAAGGACTTTGAAAGTCACAAGTTTATATGTATGTCTGGGAGGTGGGGAAGAAAGGTATAGGAGTTCAGCTTTGGATATACTAAATTTGAGATGTTTATTAGACATCCAAGTGGATACACAAGTGTGCTGTTCTTTGTGGTTTGAAATTCCATCTTGATGTCTCTAAACGTGAGTCTTTTTTATTAATTCAGCTCAGTACTGGGTAAAAGCCTTTAACATAAAAAGGTCATCTTTTTTATTGTAGGAGATGGTCTTCAGTTATTTGAGTGTCCCATTCCATTCTGCTCTCTCCAAACAATGCTGGAATTTTAGATTTATCCTAAGTGCTTTGTAGCATTCCCTTTCAGTATTCTCTCTCAGCTACTTTTTTTTTCCATCTGTGAGAATCTTTCTGAACATTTTTATAAGCTCACCAATTGTGTTTCTGCTACATCTTTTATTCAGTAACTGTAATAGAATTTCTTTCACATCATTTTCTTCTTACTGAGGGTATTGATTACATTTAAAGTTACGTTTCATCCTTTGTCCTTTTAGCCAACTAGCTAGTCTGTTAGTTCATTTGCCTGAGGAGTTTGATTTTTTTTTTTAAGTGGCATTTGTTTTCTTTAAACATTAGTGATTATTCCTGTCTTTTTATTGTTGATTTGACGTATAGATGTCATTACTTGCTAACTGATACACCTGAAGTATACAATGTCCTCTCAACCCCTAGAGTCTTCAATTTTTGTTTAGTTTGGGGGTTAATCTTCCCAGGTGGTATCAACTTGTACCAGTCCATGTATCATTTAAACTTAATCAGCATAATAGCCTACTATGGTATCAATTTTTTGTCCTGACTTCCCCCAATCCTTCCTTCATTCTGTTGCCAAAAGGAAGCTTTTTCAACTGAAATATTAAAATGTTGATAATTAAAATTTTGAATCTCTTATAATTTTCAGGATACAGTAGGAAATCCTCAGAGTGGGAACATGTTTATTTGGTAGGCCTCATCTATAGATATTCACTTATTTTTCTACTCATTTACTAATGTTCCTGGCATATCAGATTATTGGTATTTTCCTGAACATACATCCATGCCTTCTCTAAGACTCTTGTCTTCACCCAAAGTGCTCTACTTCCCGTCTGCATCTAGAACTTCAGCGCATCCTTTAGGATCCGGCACCTGGTACATATCTGGGCCCCAGCATTATCCATTGCTATGACATTTTGATGCCTCCACTTTCCACTATTTGTTAAATACATTACTCCCCTTTCTGGATTCTTGTGGCATTTTAAATGTACCTGTAGGTGTTGTTGTATTGACAAATAATTTATGTACCACTTTCTTCCCTCCCAGACAAAAGGAGATTTAAATGCAGGGAGGGATGAGATATGTTTTATTAATCTCAGAATATTAACTACCTACTATATGAAAGATGCTTTAAATGATGTGATTTGTTTATTAAATGAAGTGAGAAATCCCAAAGTAGATTCTAGATGCTCTTCTTGAAAGGAGGGGTGGTCCCGAGACTTGTAATCTATGCATTCATTAGGATATAGATTGCCTAATGCCATTTTGTAGGACTCTACATTTTTTTTTTTTAGGATTCTCATTTCATAGACTGGCCTCTGATGTTAGTTCTATCATGGATTCCTTATCAAACAGCCACAGAAGCCACTTCTTGTCTCGCTGCTAATATTGAGGTAGTCTTCCATCCAAGGGCATTGACCACTTGGCCACCAGGGAATTCCCCCAAATTAGGAGAATGAGAGAAGGCAGAGATTGGAGTTTGAGGTCCAGCTGTACTTCAGGGGTCAATCACAGAGATAAAGAAGAGCTCACTGTCCAAAGTAAGGAGGTTCCCGGAGGGCCAGGGAAGCAGTCCTGCTCTTAGGAGACTGTGCTCTGGGCCATATTTATTCTAAGATCCTGACATCAGCTATGGAATTAGATCCAAATATGGTCCTTCCAAAGGTATGCTTAATAAGGTCAAGGTGGTTTTTCTACCCTTATCTCCCATTCAGTTAAAAATTCATGCCTACTATAAAAAATGTCTTATTAGTTCTGAAAGAAATTCAACATTAAAAACAGATACACAAATGCCTAAAATAAAGAATTAAAATGGGAATTAAAGAAGAAACAAACAAACAAAAAGGGAATGAGATGCTTAGCTGAAGCAAGAAAACAGCTGAGAATGTATAAGGGGGTGGAGGGTGGGGGCCTGAAGGATAAAGAATCTGAGTTTGGACCTCAGGAATGTTCAGGAGAGAATGAACAGGGTAGACTATTCGGGCAAGGGGAAACACAATGAGCATATGGGTGACATATTTGAATAACAGCAGCAAATAAGCGCTATAGATATTGCTCTAAAAACTTCCCTGGCTCCTTGGATTTACAAATGGATCATCTCCATGGAAACATAAACTATATCCCTTACTTTCTTTCAGGTATTACAAAGGTCAACTGCACTCTTTTGTAACCAGTTCATATTATATTAGACAGTCAACTGGGCAAATCATTATATTTGTATTATTTCCAGGTATAAAAATTCTGATGCCCGGAAAATACTAGTTAGCTCAAGGCCTGTAAGTGATGATGGCATGGTTGGCTGGGATTCTTAGAGCCTGCACCTTCTTCCTCTTCTCTCCCTCTGCCTTCTTCTCCTTATTCTTTTCATTTTTCCTGTTGCTTCTCTGTCCTTCTGTCCCCCATTTTCTCGACTTCTCCCTTTATCTTTCACAACCTCATTCAATCATTGCAGGTATACTTGCCACTTGTGCGTGTGTGCCTAATAAGACGCTGCAGTTGTGTCTGACTCCGCAGCCCCATAGGCTGTAGCCCACCAGGCTCCTCTGTCCATGGGGATTCTCCGTGCAAGAATACTGGAGTGGGTTGCCATGCCCTCCTCCAGGGAGCCTTCCTAACCCGGGATTGAACCCATGTCTCCTGTAGTTCCTGCACTGCAGGGAGATTCTTTACCACTTAGCCACTGGTTACCATGCAGTAAGTTATTGGGCTGAGGCTCACATTACTTTTTTCTGCAAGAATTGGGGGTGAGGTGAAGTTCTTTTTAAAGGACTTAATTTAAGTACTCCTTTAAAGGAGTTAATTTGAGCTAGAGCTCCTAACTGATAATAACCAGTATGTCTCAGACATTTGATCTGGCTCTCTTCTGTGTTCCAGGTGCATCCTCTTCAAAATGTCTTTGTCCCAAAGCACAGGGCAAATTTCCAAACCTGAGCCCGAACACTTAAAAATCCAAACACACAGCATCTAAACTTGACATTCAGGGAAAGAAACAGCTTCTCAGTTAGTAAGAGACTATGCACTGTCTGTAGGGGTTTGTCAAACCTCGCTTGGCGAGTTCTGCACATAACACGCATCGAAGCCCTTGGCTGAGCTTGCTCTTGAGTGAGCACTGTGACTGTGGGTGCTGGTTCGGTTGTTCCAGGTCCCCAGGTACTGTCTTCCAGGCTCAGCTGTCACAGATCTCACTGCTTCTCTCAGCCATCCTCTCGATTTTCCCCATGTAGGGACTGTTCTTACTAGCAAGCTATTGCTCTGTAGTGAGGCACTGGAAACATTCCTGAATGGCATTTACTATTTTCGTGTGTGCTCAAAGTTTTTGAAATGAAGGCATTTCTTTCTAAGACTTTTAAGCTTTGAAATTCCAATTTTGTGCAAAAACTTGAGATACCCCCACTCTTTGTGGGTATCCAACTCTAACACATAAAGTAATAGATGAGGAAAGATTTAATTGTCCAGGTTCAAACAGATCTGTTTACTTTGTTTAAATTGATGTTGTTATTGAAGTAAACTGTAGAAAGAAATTTGACATTAGAAAAATATGGCATTGCTCATAATGCTAGTGAGAACTTGTCTGCAGGTTTCAATATTTCAGCTTCCATTCGCAGAATATAATTCCCTAATGTAACATTCATAAAACAGTGCTATTCATCCAGGTGCCCATCTCTTCTCAAGCTTCGGGATATTGTGAACATGCGGCATGACCCTGTCCCTGCACTGGTGCGGAAGGGACTGACAGTGTGGTACTGGACGTACACAGTCATGGCTACAAGCAAGTCATGCATGTGGGAAACTTAAGTGTTTCTCTTAGTTCTTAGAAAGGAAGAAGGAAAGGAGAAAGAACTTTTTTATCCTAACTAATTTAAAATGTCTGTTAATCACTGGAGTAATATACCACATGCACAGAAATACTTCTTGGACACATTGCTTTTTTTTTTTTTTCTTTTTTTTTCTTCCGGGAAGAAACTGAGCCCAAATCCGTATCTGATCTCCCTTACTACCTGTGACTCTCAAAAGCCTTTACTATACTGCTTCATTGTCATCTTTCTCTAGGCTCCATTCTAGTTCTGTTTGGCTTTCAAAAGCCAATGAGTCATCCTGGTGGTGGAGAACAATCCTGTGGAATGGAGCAGTCTTCAAGAGAACAAAAAAGAGAAAGTGCCATGGAGAAGGGGGCAACGAGGAAGAGAGTTTTAAAAAAGAACATGCCCTAGGAAGAAAGAGCCTTTAAACGTCTCTTGTCATTCTGTTACCATAGTGGAGCTGGGTTCCTTGGCAGCGATGTGAGTGAGAGAGTGTCCCCTGCAGGCAGACCGAGAGAGTGCATGGCGCAGCTTAGCTGAAAGAAAGATACGGCAGAGTGCAGCAGCTGCCAACTAAGGCAGACCATCTGGGGGTCTTGCACAATACCTGATGAGTGCGAATGCAAAAATGCTTAACAAAATATTAACAAACTAAATTCAATAGTACATTGAAAGAATCATACATCATGGCCAAGTGAAATTTATCCCTCTATGCAAGAATGGTTCAATATACAAAAAACCAATCTATGTGATACACCTCATGAGGGATAGAAATCACACGATCATCTCAAGAGATGCAGAAAAAGCATTCAATAAAATTCAACACACTTTCATGATAAAAACTATCAAAAAATTATGTGTAAAGGGAACTTAACACAATAAATGCCACATATGAAAAATGCGGAGCTAAAATCAGACTCACTGGTGAAGAGCTGAAATCTTTTCCTCTAAGATCTAGAACAAGGCAAGGATGCCTATTTTTGCTGTTTCTATTCAGCATAGTAGTGAAATTAAAGAGAAACTTTAAAAGCAATTAAAAGAAATAAAAAGAGCAAGGAAAAGAAACAAAAAAGCATATAAATTGGAAAGAAGTAAAATTGTTCGCAGATAATGTCACCTTATATGTAGAAAACTGTAAAGATTCTACAGAAAACCCTGCTAGAACTAATCAATGAATTCATTAATGTTACACTATACAAAATCAACATACAAAAAGTCAGTTGAATTTCAATAAGCTAATAATAAAATACTGAAACAGAAATTAAGGAAACAATCCCATTAACAATAGCAGGAAAAAAAATGGAGTAAAATAAGAATAAACTTAACCAAGGGGGTAAAAAACTTGTACACTGAAAATTATACAACAGTGATGAAAGAAATTAAAGCAGAGAGAAATAAGTGGAAATATTCTGCATTCATAGATTAAAAGATTTAATATTATTAAAATTACTACCTATAGTAATCCATACTAGTATAAGTGATCTGCAGACTTAATACAATCTCTATCAAAATCTCAGTGGCATTTTTTTACAGAAAAAGAAGAAAGTCCTAAAACCCATATGAAACAACAAAAGACTCTGAGTAGCCAAAGTCATTTTGAGCAAGAAGAACAAAGCTGGAGGCAACACATTTTCTGATTTCAAAATGTATGACAAAGCTACCATACAAAGCTGTAATACAAACATATTACAATGTAATGCAAATAGTATACTACGAGCAAATAAGCAGACACATAGAGCAGAATAGAGAGCCTAGAAATAAACCCATGCATGCATATCAATTGATCTGTGACAGCAATACACGATGGGGAAAGGGTAGCTCTCTTTAATAAATGGTCTTGGAAAGCCAAATTTAAAAGAATGAAATTGAAGCCTCATCTTATACTACATACAAAAGTTAACTCAAAATGGATTAAAGACTGAATTGTAAGACCTGAAACCACAAAACTCCTAGAAGAAAATATATGATAAAAGCCTCTTGACATTGGCCTTGGAAAAGAATTCTTGGATGTGACATCAAAAGCACAGACAACAAGAGCAAAAATAAACAAGTGGGATTATGTTACACCAAGAAGTATCTGCACAGCAAGGGAAGCCATCAACAAAATGACAAGGCAGGGACTGCGGGGAAGGGCAAACAGGGAAGTGTTAGCCAAAGGGTACAACATTTTAGTTACACAAGAAGAATAAATCCTAGAAATTTGTAAAGCATAGAGGCTATAGCTAGTGATACTGTATTGTAGTCTTAAAAATTTGCTAAGGGGATAGATCTTATGTTAAGTTTCCATGCATAATAATAAGTAAAGAAGGCAGGATGATGCTTTTAATTGGAGGATAATTAGTTTACAGTATTGTGATGGTTTTTGCCATACATCAACACAAATCGGCATTAGGTATACATATGTTCCCTCCCTGTGAACCCTGCTCCCACTCCCCTCCTTATCCAACCCCTCTGGGTTGTCACAGAGCACTGGCTTTGGGCTCCCTGGGTCATACATGGAATCCACACTGGCTATCAATTTTACATATGGTAATGTTATGCTTCAATTTTATTCTCCCAAATCATCCCACCGCCTAATACCTTCACTGTGTCCAAAATGTCTCTGTCCTCTTTGCTGCCCCGCAAGTAGGATCATCAATACTATCTTTCTAGATTCCATATATATGTGTTAATATACTATATTTGTCTTTCTATTTCTGACTTATTTCACTCTGTATAATAGGCTCTAAGTTCAGCCACCTCGTCCACCTTAGAACAGACTCAAATGTGTTCCTTTTTATAGCTGAGTAATATGCACCACAACTTCATTATTCATTCATCTGTCAACTGACATCTTGGTTTCTTCCATCTCCTCGCTGTTGTGAACACTGGGGTACGTGAGTCTTTTTCAATCCTGGTTTCCTCAGGATATATGCCCAGTAGTGGGATTGCTTGGTCATATGGAAATTTTTGAAGGTGATGGACCAGCTTATGGCATGGATGATGACTGTGGTGTATACTTACCTTTAAAGTCATTGACTTGTATACATGAATGTATATAGCTTTTTGTATGTCAATCATACTTCAATAAAATCTTTTTTAAAAAAAAAAAAAGAGCCATGGAAAGAAAACTAAGTGGGTAAATATAAATGTCTATTGATTATTAACTGTACAATACAATGATAATATATTGTGGAGTTTAAAATGTATGCAGAATTAAAATATATAACAATAAAATGGAAGTAGAGAGAAAATGGAATTAAAATGTTCTGAATTTGTATCAATAGGAGGGAAGTGGCTAGAGTAATAATTTGTATTAGGCTTGTTGTTTGGTTGCTAAGTTGTGTTTGACTTTTTTGCAACCCCATGTACTCACCGGGTTCCTCTGTCCATGGAATTCTCCAGGCAATACTGGAGTGGGTTGCCATTTCCTTCTCCAGGGGATCTTCCTGACCTGGGGATCAAACCTGTCTCTCCTGAATTGGCAGGCAGATCCTTTACTGCCGAACCACCAGGGAAGCCCATAATAGGTAAAAGGATGCATGCTACATCTCTAGGGTTATTACTACAAAAAAAGTAGAAAAATATATAACTAAGAAGTTAATAGAGGAGGAAGGGGTGAAATAAAACATACTTGAATAATCCAAAGGAAGGCAGAGAAAGAGGGAAAGAGACATTACATGGATGGTTGAGTCAAACAGAAAATAAAATTAAGATGATATATTAGACACAACTTCAATCAGAAGTTCCGTCAAATGTAAATAAACAGTTGAAATAAGAAGAGCTGTTAGACTGAATCTAAGAAACAAAACCCAACTATATGATATTTACAAAGACACATTTTAAATGTTAGAACCATAAAGGTTTACAAATAAAAAGATAGCGAAAAGATATAAAGTACAAATAAATACTTAACCAAAAAAAGGCTTTGCATATTATAAAAAGTAGATATTAAGGAAGAATAATTTTGGAAATAAAGGGGACATTTTATGATTAATATATACAATCACTATTTTAAAGTTTTATGGTCTAATAACATAGTGTAGAAACATATGAAATAAAAGTTGATGGAATGAAAAGAATACTGCACAATCTATAATAAGAATATAAATCTTAACAAATCACTCTCAATTGCCGCTAGAATCGGGAGACAGAAACCCCCCACAAAACAGTATATATATGAAAGATTTAGATAATAAAAATAAATTTAATCTCAGTTGAATACATAGAATACTGAAAGAAATAACCTCAACTGTACACAAAGTCTTTTAGAAAATGGTAAATGAGAGAACATTTCTAAGCTCATTTAATGAGACCAGCAAAACCTTTTTATACCTGTATGGGCATTGAGGAGAGATTCATAGATCAATCTCTCTCATAAGAGAAGCAAAATTCTATATAAAA
Organism: Ovis canadensis; assembly: GCF_042477335.2. Classification (NCBI taxonomy): domain Eukaryota; kingdom Metazoa; phylum Chordata; class Mammalia; order Artiodactyla; family Bovidae; genus Ovis; species Ovis canadensis. The sequence goes on along the minus strand of NC_091248.1, from coordinate 74,575,478 downwards.
TATAACACTTCAAATTAGCTGATATATTAATGAAGTTCATATGTAACATTAAAGTGTGTGTTAGTTGCTCAGTTGTGTCTGACTCTTTGTGACCCTATGCTCTGTAGGTCACCAGGTTCCTCTGGCTATGGTGTTCCCTGGACAAGAATACTGGAGTGGCTCACCATACCCTTCTCCAGGGGATCTTCCCAACCCAGGAACTGAACCCTGCTTCAAAATGGGTTTTATTCCAGCTTCACAAGTATGGAACATGTACAAATCAATCACTAATCCACCACACTAAACAAAAAAGGGAGAAATATCATATGATTATCTCAAGCAATATTTTTTAAAAAAACATATAAAACACTTCTATATAGAAAATCATAACAAATCATTGAGACAAATTAAAGAAGATGTAAAAACACAGAGGGATACATTATGTTTAGTGATTAGAACACTCAGTGTTAAAAAGCTATTACTATCTGTTTAAAGCTATCAGTATGTATACTTTTAATGTAAATTCATTAAAAACACCAGAAGTTTTATGAATCAGATTTTAGAACTTGTATGGAAATGCAGAATATCAGGTATATCTCAGGGAATCTTATGGAAAAGAAAGTTAAAAAAATTAGACTACCTGATATGAAAATTTACTATACCACAATAGTGATTTAAACAGTGTGGTTCTGGCACATATGTAGATCAGCAAACCAGCAGAATATATCAGAGAGTTAAAAAAGGTCTAAATTGACTCATATGTGGTCACCTGATTTATGACACTGTTTAGTGAGGGTGGGAATGATATTTCCAATGAATGATTCTGAGTCAATTGCTTATCCATGTGGGAAAAAATAATCATGGCTCCTACCTTACGTTATATTAAAAGATCACTTCTAGATAAACTGCGTATTTTAAAAAAAGAAGATGAAAATACTAGTATACTAGGTTAAGATAGTATACTATCCTTATTACTTTTGAGTAGCCAGGCTCCTTACCAGGACATGAAGGTGCTGACTCTGAAGGTGCTGACTCTGTTAAATTACCAATTTAACAAACTGGTAATACCAAAAAGTAGATACTCTGTTCATCACAAGATACCTATTAAGAAGGTAAAAGGAAAGTGGAAGAAGATATTTCTAATACATATCTCTAATAAAGGAGTGATATCTAGGCTACATAAAGACTACTACCAATCAATAAAAAAAAGGCAGACTACCAAATAGAAATATGGTGAAAGATTTCAACAGGCACTTCACAAAACAGAATATCTAGGTGTCCCACAGATACATATGAATGTGGTCATCTTTATTATTCAGTAAGCTACATGCAGATCAAAACCACAATGAAATACAATGACATCTACTACAGTGGAAAAAATTAAAGGGACAGAAAATTCTGAATATTCTGGAGACTGTGGAGCACTGAAACTCTCCTGTACTGTTAGTGAGAATTTATATCAGAAACTTTCTGGGTTTCACTAAAACAGAACAAATACACACCCTACAATCCATCAGTTACACATTTAGGTAAATCCCCAACAGAATTTGGGAATTTATTTATTTTCACAGAAGATGAAATGCATAGTTATTTTCACAAAAGAAATTTATGAGAATGTTCAAAGTAGCATTATTTATTTATTTATTTTTATTTTATATTGGAGTATAGTTGATTTACAATGTTGTGGTAGTTTCAGGGGTACAGGGAAGTCCCACTCCAGTTTTCTTGCTGGAAAATCTCATGGACGGAGGAGCCTGGTGGGCTGCAGTCTATGGAGTCGCAAAGAGTCGGACACAACTGAGCGACTTCAGTTTCACTGTTCACTTTCATGCATTGGAGAAGGAAATGGAAACCCACTCCAGTGTTCTTGCCTGGAGAATCCCAGGGACGGCAGAGCCTGGTGGGCTGCCATCTATGGGGTTGCACAGAGTTGGACACGACTGAAGTGACTTAGCAGCAGCAGCAGCAGCAGCAGCATACTTATATCTGGCTTCCCAGGTGGTGCTAGTAGTAAAGAACCCGCCTGCCAATGCAGGATACTTAAGAGGTGCTGGTTTGATCCTTGGGTCAGGAAGATACCCTGGAGGAGGAAATGGCAACCCACTCCAGTATTCTTTCCTGGAAATTCCATGGACAGAGAAGTCTGATGGGCTACATACAGTCCATGGGATTGCAAAGAGTCGGACACAACTAAAGCGACTTAGCACATACATATATATCTATTCTTCTTCAGATTCTTTTCCCATATAGGTTATTACAGAGTATTAAGTAGAGTTCCCTGTGCTATACAGTAGATCCTTGTTGATTATCTATTTTATATGTAGTACTGTGTATATGTGAATCACAAACTCCTAATTTATCCCCCACACTCACCTTTCCCCTTTGGTAACCATAAGTTTATTTTTTAAGTCTGTGAGTTTATTTCTGTTTTGTAAATAAGTTCATTTGTATCATTTTTCAGATTTCACATATAAGTGAAATCCTATGATATTTGTCTTTGTCTGAACTACTTCATTTGATATGATAATGTCTAGGTCCATCCATGTTGCTGTAAATGGCATTAATTCATTCCTTCTTTGGCTGATAATATTCCATTGTATATATATGTACCACATATTCTTTATCCACTCATTTGTTAATGGACATTTAGGTTACTTCCGTATCTTGGCTATTGTAAATAGTGCTGCAATGAACACTGAGGTGCATGTATCTTCTAGAAGTATGGTTTGCTCTGGATGCATGCCCAGGAGTGGGATTTCTGGATCATATGGTAGCTTTATTTTTTTTTTAAGGAACCCCTCATAGTGTTTTCCCTAGTGGCTGTAACAATTTACATTCTCACTAATGGTATAGGATGGTTCCCTTTTCTCCACACCCTCATGTGCTTTTTGGCCATCTATATACTTTCTTTGGAGAAATGTCTGTTTAGATCTCCTGCGTATTTTTTATTTTTTTATATTGAGCTGCATGAGCTATTTGTATATTTTGGAGATTAATCCCTTGTTGGTTGCATTGTTTGCAAATATTTTCTGCCATTCTCTGGGTTGTCTTTTCATTGCCTATGGTTTATAGTGTTATTTATAATAGCTCTATAAGTGGAAATAATGCTATTGTCCATCAACAATAGAATGGGTAAATTGTGAAATATTCATGCAATGATATAAATAAAACTATATACATGAATGAATCTTAAAGCATAATGCTGAGTGCACTAAACTAGATACACACAAAAAAGGACACTGAATTTATATAAAATTCAAAGTAGACAAACCTATTATATGGTTTTAGCTGTCAGGATACTGATTGTCTTTGGTGAGGGTAAGGTTAAAATTCATTGAACTATATACCTATATCTGAGCACTGTACTATAAGTATGTTAGCTTTCAATGATAATGTTTACATTAATTTAAATAACTTCATTAGATTATATGAATACAAAGGAAAACTCAGTTCTTCCCTCCTCAATCTTGTTTGGATGGCAGAAATGTAACTGAGTGACATAGTAGAGGTAAGCATGATTGGTATGTTCCATGGGACAAAGGGGGATTACATACAACCTGAATTGAGAATGGAGATTAGTAAGGCTTCCTGGGGGAAATGATGACTCAATTGATCCTTAGAATAGGAATTAACAAGGTATATCATAGTTGTTACCTGCAGACAATAGAACCCACTTCAGCTGGTCTAAGCAGAAGGTGTTTATTAGAAGGCAACAAATTACAAAATATCATGGAATATCTGGGAACCAGGCTGGGCTGCTACGAAGACATGGTCCATATAGACAGAGAAAAATATCTCAATATTCAATATCCATGAAATTAATAGCAGAAACATCATTGACTCTATTGCTTTCTGAAGTCCATGATATATAGTACTGGATTCCTATGCCACTAGTGTCCCAGAGAAATCAGACATTTCTACTACTGTCTTGCCAAATAACCTAATCTCTCTATACAGTGACATCCTTCACTTTTGCCTCCAAGTTTTGCAGTAGTGCAACAAACTAGTAGAAACTAGCTCACTTACAAGCACTATAACTGTACAGAAATTTTCTGACAGACCAGAAAGGGTTGGAATGGATGTTGAATGAGCTAATGTATGGCATCTGCTGTAAATCAAGTAAAAGGAATAGGAAAGTAAGAAATCCAAAAAGAAGGAAGGGCAGCTTTAAAGATATGTTGGCATACAGCTATGTGAGTAGAACCAAATATCTTCATGGCCTCCCCTCCTTCTTATGTGCAAGCTGCACAACTTGCTTCTCTATGACGCAGGAGTTTGTATATTTCTGAGTGTGTGTGTGTGTGTGTGTGTGTGTGTGTGTGTGTGTGTGTAAAACTCTGGAGAACTTGGTAAATGATATCCAGACTAAGGCTTAGTTTCTTCATTTGAAATCAGTACAGTGATACAGATTGATACACAAAGCCCAGGACTGCTTTGAGGGTTAAAAAATCAGTACAGTGATACAGACTGATACACAAAGCCCAGGACTGCTTTGAGGGTTAAATGAGCCCACGTTCAGGTAAGCATCTCATGTAGTACCTGATATATACAAGAGATGTAATATAAACTTCTTTTATCTGAAAGAGAGAGATTATGGCAGTTGGTGAGAAAGGAGGACTTGAGACGGATGGTGTGTAACTGATCGTATTTTCTCCTTTTAGAAGCTGAAACTTCTAGGCAAATAACTGGGAAAAAAAAATGACAAGCAGAGCTTACGATGGCACATTCCTCCTTGATTCAGATACGAACAAAATATAATTTCACATCTACCTGATGGAACTACTTTTCTACAGAGAAAAATAAAAGGTGAGTTCAGAGATTACACATTACAGAGAGCCAGTAAAACAGGAGGCAAGCTTTAATGTCGGTTACATGGAAATCCTATTCCATACTCAGGAAAGCAGAGGCTCTCTGGGGCCAGGTTATTATTATTTTTTAATTAGTCCTATTGAGCTATAAGTTATATGCAAGAAAATTCACCAATTTTAAGTGTACAGATCATTGAGCTTTGACAAATAACTACAACACAATATAAAATGTCCCATCATCCCGTAATTTCCCCCAGGCTCCTCTGAAGTAAATCCCTTCACCTGCAAACTGGGCCCTGAGCTACACTGATCCTTCTAACATATTGGGTTTGATTTTCTAGAAAAAGAAATCATTTAATATGTAGTCTTTTGTGGCTGGCATCTTTTATTTAGTGTGGTGTTCTCCACTTTATCACTTTCCCTCTAAAAAGCCTTTCTATACCTATTTCCCTAATTATCTTTCCCCCTCTTATGAAATTTTAATACCACAGATATACTTTTTGTGTGTTTATATACTACATGTATACCTGCATTTTATACACCAAAAATAAGATTTTTCACACCCTCAGAACAAACATTTTCCCCCTTGGAGGCAATATTGCCCAATTGAGAATACGTGGTTTAGTATGATGCTTTTTTGATTCATCAGTATTATATCAGCAGTTGGTTCATTTTTATTGCTTTGTAAGTTTGATTGTATGAAGAGACATTCAAGAATGAATAGAATAATTATGAATGTGTTACAAAGGTCAGGTATTAGCCACATAATTCAACTACTATTCTCCCTTAACTTTGATGCTTGTTGTCCCTGGTATTAGTAAACAGACCTCTCTTATCAAACAGTTGTTCAAGCAAGAAATCTAGGAGTGATTGAGATACTTCCTTTCCCTTCATTTCTCCATATACAATTAATGTCAAATCCTGTCAATTTAACCTCTAGATTATTTCTTGAATCTGGTATAAGGGATTGGATTTTGCTATAACCCAGAACATGCTAAACATGTTAATAATTTTGATTTTTACCTTCAAAGAAATGGGAGGCCACTGAAGGAATTTAAATAAAGTGAAGTGACTTGATTAGTGATTAAAAATTAATACATCTTTTATTTAGTAAATAGCAACTTAGATGTAGATAATAATTAAATCACATTCCAGGTGGTACAGTGATTAAGAATCCACCTCCCAAAGCAAGAGACGTGAAAAACGGGGGTTCAGTCCTTGGGTCAGGAAAATCCCCTGGAGGAGGAAATGGCAAACAGTATTCTTGATCACATGGACCACAGCCTTGTCTAACTCAATGAAACTAAGCCATGCCATGTGGGGCCACCCAAGACGGGTGAGTCATGGTGGAGAGGTCTGACAGAATGTGGTCCACTGGAGAAGGGAATGGCAAACCACTTCAGTATTCTTGCCTTGAGAACCCCATGAACAGTATGAAAAGTCAAAATGATAGGATACTGAAAGAGGAACTCCCCAGGTCGGTAAGTGCCTAATATGCTACTGGAGATCAGTGGAGAAATAACTCTAGAAGGAATGAAGGGATGGAGCCAAAGCAAAACCAATGCCCAGTTGTGGATGTAACTGGTGATAAAAGCAAGGTTTGATGCTGTAAAGAGCAATATTGCATAGGAACCTGGAATGTTAGGTCCATGAATCAAGGCAAATTGGAAGTGGTCAAACAGGAGGTGGCAAGAGTGAACGTCAACATTCTAGGAATCAGCGAACTAAAATGGACTGGAATGGGTGAATTTACCTCAGATGACCATTACATCTACTAGTGTGGGTGGGAATCCCTTAAAAGAAATGGAGTAGCCATCATGGTCAAGAAAAGAGTCCAAAATGCAGTACTTGCATGCAGTCTCAAAAACGACAGAATGATCTCTGTTTGTGTCCAAGGCAAACCATTCAATATCACCATAATCCAAGCCTACACCCTAACTCCTAACACTGAAGAAGCTGAGGTTGAACAGTTCTGTGAAGACCTACAAGACCTTTTAGAACTAACTGCCAAAAAAGATGTCCTTTTCAATATAGGGGACTGGAATGCAAAAGTAGGAAGTCAAACACCTGGAGTAACAGATAAATTTGGCCTTGGAATGTGGAATGAAGCAATAGAGTTTTACCAAGAGGGTGCACTGGTCATAGCAAACACTCTCTTCCACCAACACAAGAGAAGACTCTACACATGGACATCACCAGACGGTCAACACCAAAAACAGATTGATTATATCCTTTGCAGCTAAAGATGGAGAAGCTGTATACAGTCAGCAAAAACAAGACCGGGAGCTGACTGTGGCTCAGATAATGAACTCCTTATTGCCAAATTCAGACTTAAATTGAACAAAGTAGGGAAAACCGCTAGACCATTCAGTTCACTTCAGTTCAGTCCCTCAGTCGTGTCCTACTTTTTGAGACGCCATGAATTGAAGCACGCCAGGCCTCCCTGTCCATCACCAACTCCCGGAGTTCACTCAGACTCACGTCCATTGATGTGGCGATGCCATCCAGCCATCTCATCCTCTATTGTCACCTTCTCCTCCTGTCCCCAATCTCTCCCAGCATCAGAGTCTTTTCCAGTGAGTCAATTCTTTGCATGAGGTGGCCAAAGTACTGGAGTTTCAGCTTTAACATCATTCCTTCCAAAGAACACCGAGGGCTGATATCCTTCAGAATGGATTGGTTGGATCTCCTTGCAGTCCAAGGGACTCTCAAGAGTCTTCTCCAACACTGCAGTTCAAAAGCATCAATTCTTTGGCACTCAGCTTTCTTTATAGTCCAACTCACATCCATACATGGCAACTGGAAAAACCATAGCCTTGACTAGATGGACCTTTGTTGGCAAAGTAATATCTCTGCTTTTGAATATGCTGTCTAGATTGGTCATAACTTTCCTTCCAAGGAGTAAGGGTCTTTTAATTTCATGGCTGCAATCACCATCTGCAGTGATTTTGGAGCCCCCCAAAATAAAGTCTGACACTGTTTCCACTGTTTCCCCATCTATTTGCCACAAAGTGATGGGACCGGATGCCATGATCTTTGTTTTCTGAATGTTGAGCGTTATCCTTGGAAGAAAAGTTATGATCAACCTAGACAGTATATTCAAAAGCAGAGACATTACTTTGCCAACTAAGGTCCGTCTAGTCAAGGCTATGGTTTTTCCTGTGGTCATGTATGGATGTGAGAGTTGGACTGTGAAGAAGGCTGAGCACCTAAGAATTGATGCTTTTGAACTGTGGTGTTGGAGAAGACTGTTGAGAGTCCCTTGGACTGCAAGGAGATCCAACCAGTCCATTCTGAAGGAGATCAACCCTGGGATTTCTTTGGAAGGAATGATGCTAAAGCTGAAGCTCCAGTACTTTGGCCACCTCATGTGAAGAGTTGACTCATTGGAAAAGACTGTGATGCTGGGAGGGATTGGGGGCAGGAGGAGAAGGGGACAACAGAGGATGAGATGGCTGGATGGCATCAAAGACTCGATGGACGTGAGTCTGGGTGACCTCTGGGAGATGGTGATGGACAGGAAGGCCTGGCGTGCTGTGATTCATGGGGTCGCAGAGAGTCGGACATGACTGAGTGACTGAACTGAACTGAACTGAAGCCAACTTTTTCACTCTCCTCTTGCACTTTCATCAAGAGGCTTTTTAGTTCCTCTTCACTTTCTGCTATAAGGGTGGTGTCATCAGCATATCTGAGGTTATTGATATTTTTCCCGGCAATCTTGATTCCAGCTTGTGTTTCTTCCAGCCCAGTGTTTCTCATGGTGTACTCTGCATATAAGTTAAATAAGCAGGGTGACAATATGCAGCCTTGACATACTTCTTTTCCTATTTGGAACCAGTCTGGTGTTCCATGTCCAGTTCTAACTGTTGCTTCCTGACCTGCATATAAGTTTCTCAAGAGGCAGGTCAGGTGGTCTGGTATTCCAGTCTCTTTCAGAATTTTCCACAGTCTACTGTGATCCACACAGTCAAAGGCTTTGGCATAGTCAATAAAGCAGAAATAGATATTTTTCTAGAACTCTCTTGCTTTTTCGGGTATGCCCTAAATCAAATCCCTGATGATTATACAGTGGAAGTGAGAAATAGATTTAAGGGACTAGATCTGATAGACAGCGTGCCTGATGAACTATGGATGGAGGTTCATGACATTGTACAGGAGACAGGGATCAAGACCATCCCCGTGGAAAAGAAATGCCAAAAAGCAAAATGGCTGTCTGGGGAGGCCTTACAAATAGCTGTGAAAAGAAGGAAAATGAAAAGCAAAGGAGAGAAGGAAAGATATAAGCATCTGAATGCAGAGTTCCAAAGAATAGGAAGGAGAGATAAGAAATCTTTCTTCAGTGATCAATGCAAATAAATAGAGGAATACAACAGAATGGGAAAGGCCAGAGATCTCTTCAAGAAAATTAGAGATACCAAGAGAACATTTCATGCTAATATGTGCTCGAAAAAGGACAGAAATGGTATGGACCTAACAGAAGCAGAAGATATTAAGCAGAGGTGACAAAAATACACAGAAGAACTGTACAGAAAAAATTTTCACAACCCAGATAATCACAATGGTGTGATCATTCACCTAGAGCCAGACATCCTGGAATGTGAAGTCAAGTGGGCCTTAGAAAGCATTGCTATGAACAAAGCTAGTGAGATGATGGAATTCCAGTTGAGCTATTTCAAATCCTGAAAGATGATGCTGTGAAAGTGCTACACTCAATATGCCACCAAATTTGGAAAACTCAGCAGTGGCCACAGGACTAGAAAAGGTCAGTTTTCATTCCAATCCCAAAGAAAGGCAATGCCAAAGAATGCTCAAACTGCCGCACAATTGCACTCATCTCACGTGCTAGTAAAGTAATGCTCAAAATTCTCCAAGCCAGGCTTCAGCAATACATGAACCGTGACTTCCTGATGTTGAAGCTGATTTTAAAAAAGGCAGAGGAACCAGAGATCAAATTGCCATCATCCACTGGATCATGGAAAAAGCAAGAGAATTCCAGAAAAACATCTATTTCTACTTTATTGACTATGCCAAAGCCTTTGACTATGTGGATCATAATAAACTGTGGAAAATTCTGAAAGAGATGGGAACATCCAACCACCTGACCTGCCTCTTGAGAAACCTGTATGCAGGTCAGGAAGCAACAGTTAGAACTTGACACACAACAACAGACTGGTTCCAAATAGGAAAAGGAGTACGCCAAGGCTGTATATTGTCACCCTATTAATTTAACTTATATGCAGAGTACATCATGAGAAACTCTGGGCTGAAAGAAGCACAAGCTGGAATCAAGATTGCTAGGAGAAATATCAATAACCTCAGATATGCAGATGACACCACCCTTATGGCAGAAAGTGAGGAGAAAGTAAAAAGCCTCTTGATGAAAGTAAAAGAGGAGAGTGAAAAAGTTGGCTTAAAGCTCAACATTCAGAAAACTAGATCATGGCATCTGGTCCCATCACTTCATGGCAAATAGATGGGGAAACAGTGGAAACAATGTCAGACTTTATTTTTTTGGCTCCAGAATCACTGTAGATAGTGATCGCAACCATGAAATTAAAAGACGGTTACTCCTTGGAAGGAAAGTTATGACCAACCTAGATAGCATATTCAAAAGCAGAGACATTACTTTGTCAACAAATGTCCGTCTAGTCAAGGCTATGGTTTTTCCAGTGGTCATGTATGGATGTGTGAGTTGGACTGTGAAGAAAGCTGAGTGCCGAAGAATTGATGCTTTTGAACTGTGGTGTTGGAGAAGACTCTTGAGAGTCCCTTGGACTGCAAGGAGATCCTACCAGTCGATGCTAAAGGAGCTCGGTCCTGGGTATTCTTTGGAAGGAATGATGTTAAAGCTGAAACTCCAGTACTTTGGCCACCTCATGCAAGGAGTTGACTCATTGGAAAAGACTCTGATGCTGGGAGGGATTGGGGGCAGGTGGAGAAGGGGATGACAGAGGATGAGATGGCTGGATGGCATCACTGACTCGATGGATGTGAATTTGAGTGAACTCCGGGAGTTGGTGATGGACAGGGAGGCCTGTCGTGCTGAGATTCATGGAATCTCAAAGAGTCAGACACGACTGAGCGACTCAACTAAACTGAACTGATAGGAAAATTGGGAGACATGCTATGGTCTCAGGGGGGCCCATGATAAGATCTTAGTCAAGCACTCACTGTTAGACGATTATGTAACTGTGATGAGAAATTCAGATAACTCCTCCTATTTCTTGCTGCTACCTTGATTTAGTCTTTTTCCTTTTTGCCAAACAAATAATATCTTTTAAAAAATAAAGTATAAATATTCTTGGATCACTTGCTGATGAGTTGGAAGGAATTGGAGAATTAAATGATACTTAAAGGAAAAAAACATTTTGTGTGCTTAATGCATCCACTTTGCTTTCTGTCCATCTTAGGATATTACCCGCCCCCCTCCCCTCGTTGTTACTGCAATACCAGTATCTATGTATCAGCTTCAAATGGTCCGAAATCAAGCTTTATGCAAATAGTTTTGACTATGTAGATATACATGTACCTCTGAGGGCCTCTTGAAGTGGTCTTTAACCTATTAAAGGTCAAGAATCAATGACTTACTGTGGTTTCAGTGTAGAGTACCCAGAAATGCATATGACAATAGTTCTCATTCTTAAGGCATAAAAGGTTTACATCATGTAAACAGAAAAATGACAAAGTCACCCTGCCAGTTTAATGGAAACAAAATATGAACGAAATTCTGGAAGCTTGTCAGTTACACGGGTGCTTTATCTCTTCCAGGTGACTTCTGAAGCATGGCTGCCCACAATACTTCCACCTGCGATGACCCTATATTGACACCTCATTTAACCAGGCTCTACTTCGTAGTGCTTATTGGAGGGCTGATGGGCATCATCTCCATTTTGTTCCTGCTTGTGAAAATGAACACCCGGTCTGTGACCACCACAGCAGTCATTAACCTGGTGGTGGTCCACAGTGTTTTTCTGCTCACAGTGCCTTTTCGCTTGACCTACCTCATCAAGCACACTTGGACATTTGGGATGTCCTTCTGCAGATTTGTGAGTGCCATGCTGCACATCCACATGTACCTCACATTCCTGTTCTACATGGTGATTCTAGTCATCAGGTACCTCATTTTCTTCAAGCACAAGGACAAAGTGGAATTCTACAGAAAACTACATGCTGTGGCTGCCAGTACTGCCGTGTGGCTACTGGTGATTATCATTGTGGTACCCCTGGTTGTTTCTCAGTATGGAATTCATGAGGGCTACGACAGCCACCACTGTTTCAAATTCCACAAGGAACTTGCTCATGCATACGTGCAAGTCATCAATTATATGATAGTCGCTGTTGTCATAGTCATCGCAGTGATTCTCTTGGTCCTCCAGATCATCATCATTGCGTTGATGGCACGGAAGCTCGGACACTCCTTACTATCCCATCAAGAGTTCTGGGCTCAGTTGAAAAATCTGCTTTTTATAGGAGTCATCCTTATTTGCTTCCTTCCCTACCAGTGCTTTCGGATTTATTACCTGTACACTGTGGCAAACTCAAGAGACTGTAACTACAATGTTGCATTTTATAATGAAATCTTCTTGAGTATAACAGCGATTAGCTGCTTTGATTTGCTGCTTTTTGTTCTTGGGGGAAGCCACTGGTTTAGGCAAAAGATAATTGACCTATGGAATTGTCTTCTATGCCGTTAGCCACAGACTACAGTATTCAACATTACCTCCTTAATATTGACAGTAAAAACAGGAATGGCTATTTCATTACTTGATTAAAACCATGTCTTGATGCAACCAAACAAAAGGACTGTAAAATGTCAGAGCATTCATTTCAGCCTTTGTTTAATTCTTATCATCTCTCAGTGATACATATACAAAGACTAGTGTTGTTCAATCTACCTGGAGTTGCAATACTGCATTATTCTCCAATATAAAATGTCTACTTGGCCCATCCAGGTACTATGGGTCTAATGTTTTCTGAGTTTTTCCACCTTATTTTAATTTCTTCAGTTTGAAACATGGCCTTTCCTTTGATTTTGAACTGGACTCAGCCCTCTAATTCTTTTCATTCCCCTTGCTGCTGCTGCTGCTGCTAAGTTGCTTCAGTCATGTTTGACTCTGTGCGACCCCATAGACAGCAGCCCACCAGGCTCCCCCATCCCTGGGATTCTCTAGGCAAGAATACTGGAGTAGGTTGCCATTTCCTTCTCCAATGCATGAAAGTGAAAAGTCAAAGTGAAGTCGCTCAGTCGTATCTGACTCTTCGCAACCCCATGGACTGCAGCCTACCAGGCTCCTCCGTCCATGGGATTTTCCAGGCAAGAGTACTGGAGTGGGGTGCCATTGCCTTCTCCAAACTTAGGTAAATTAATCCTAGTCATGATTCTACATCAAAGACAACAAACTTCACTTGGCTAACCAGATGAGATGACCATTCAAATCACCCTCACACACACACACACACACACACACACACACACACATATGAGGGGGGAGAATAGTATTAAAAAAAAACAAAAAAACTGTTTTAGATGATCAAAACTCTGATGAGAAGTCACTAACCTAGACATCAAGAGAAACAGAACTCTTTGTGATTAAACAAGGTACCTAGATTTGTCTTTTGAAAGATAAGTTGTAAGAATGAGATCACTTTCCTCAATATCTCCAAAAATCATTTTAAAACTTTCTGAATATATCTAAATAATGGTGAAACTGTAACTTAGAGAATAACCCTGACCAATATGCTGCTAGGCATAAAAATTAGTTCCCAAGAGAAGTGATTAAATCTCCCCCCTTTCTGTTTTTTGAAGGATTTCTAGTTGTCTTGGGCCACAATTTAGATTTTCCTTGGAGACAGAAAGTTATACTGAAATTTTAGAGTTCCCTTCCTCCCTTAGTTATGTGTCTTTAAATAAATGAAAACAATATCCTAAAAAAAAGAACTTCTGAGAAATACATAGAAAAACCATTAAGCTAGACTATGAGATTAGACTGCTAAATTGAAACATACAACTATGGATTTTTCCCCTCATGCTCACATTTCTACTATTTCCCTCAAAGTTTCACAATCTTGCAACTTAGCAAAGAACTGATCCTGTTTCCTATTTGATCCTTCAAAATCTGAAGTGATTCTTGGTAGGAAGAGAAGAAATGAGTGAATTAAGGTAATTTTTTTCTTCTCCCAGCAAGGTAAATGTTTAGGATTTAAAGATTTTTCTTTATTTGTTATACCCTCTGCATCCACGAATTCATCAAATGAATAAGAGATATCCTTGTGAGGTTTATGATTACTGAAATTGCTGAGTCATAGAAATTAATTTTGAGGAAGAAAAGTGACAACATACTGCACAGATGACTTATTCAAATTTTTTTTCCTGTTTTACATTTTCTCTTATCCATCTTTTTTTCTTTCTAAGTTATAATTATTTAAAAAATTAAAAAATTATTTATGAGAATTACATTGTTTCTCTCCTTGTATATCCAAGTCTTACTATCATAATGTCTTGTTAGCTTGTAGATTGTATTAATATTATAGTTTCTTTCAGTCTTTAAGTATGTTGAGGTCAGGCAATTATGCTTTTTTCTGTATTATTATATATTATAATAAAGAGCCTGTTTTACGGGCCTATAAGAAATGCTATCCCAAATATAGAAATGCAATGTATAAAATATCTTATTCATTAATATTTACAAAATAAACAAAAATTTCAGTTTGTCGGTTCTTTGTCTCTAACTGCTTTGAAAGTGAATCTCATGCAGGAGTAGGAGTGACATTGGCCTCTCAGGCTACTTTTGGATATCACAATTATAAAAGAGTACTACTGGCATTTGATGACTGGGATTAGAGGCTAGCCTTGCACTCAATTAAAAATTATAAAGGTGTGCGGCCTTGCACACCTTGCCTTGCACACAATTAAAAATTATCCAGTCCGTGAAGACTACCCTGATTGTCCAGTGGCTAAGATGCCATGCTCCCAATGCAGGGGGCCCAAGATAGATTCCACATGCCACAACTAAGACCCAATACAGCCAAAGAAAGAAATATTAAAAAGAAAATTGTCAGGTCTTACTCAGTACTAGATTGTTCTTCAAGACATTCATGAAATAAAACACATGATCATAATAATTGGAGCAGTTACTTAGGTTTTATTCACTTCACATAAACACATAGTATTTGTGGTATGGTATGATGTTAATTTTTCAAAATTTCCAGAAGCATAGCTACCATGGATATTGAGGAAAGATTTTATTCTGTTTTCCTCAGAACTTTACCAAGAGTTGTTCATACCTTTGGAAAATCATAATTGTCAATGGAAATACCATCTATGACATTAATATACAACACACACACCTATAAACAACATTTGTAGTTGTATTCAGGTAGATATTAAATACAGGTGCCAACATCAGACTGCCTAATTTGTCTCCTTTGAGATTATGTCTGAGCATTTACACACTGAAATACGTATCTTTTATTGCAAATAACTTTCTCTTTCATTGCTCATTTATGTTACACTTAGAACATTATATATATATATATATGGATTGTATTATGGGTTGTATTATCGGTGAATTTTATTTTAGAATGGTAAAAGTACTGCTAAATATTTGCAATAAAATTAAGACATTGGGTCTGCAAGAATAGGCTGAGCGCCAAAGAATTGATGCTTTTGAACTGTGGTGTTGGAGAAGACTCTTGAGAGTCCCTTGGACTGCAAGGAGATCCTACCAGTCCATTCTAAAGGAGCTCGGTCCTGGGTATTCTTTGGAAGGAATGATGCTAAAGCTGAAACTCCAGTACTTTGGCCACCTCATGCAAGGAATTGACTCATTGGAAAAGACTCTGATGCTGGGAGGGAGTGGGGGCAGGAGGAGAAGGGGACAACAGAGGACAAGATGGCTGGATGGCATCACTGACTCGATGGACATGAGTCTGAGTGAACTATGGGAGCTGGTGATGGACAGGGAGGCCTGGCGTGCTGTGATTCACGGGGTCGCAAAGAGTCGGACACGACTGAGCGACTGAACTGAACTGAACTGAACTGAACTACCACAAATAGCATCAGTTTAAAAGGAAAGTGAAAGTGAAGTCACTCAGTCGTATCCGACTTTTTGTGACCCCGTGGATTGTAGCCCACCAGGCTCCTCTGTGCATGGGATTCTCCAGGCAAGAATACTGGAGTGGGTTGCCATTTCCTTCTCCAGGGGATCTTCCCAACTCAGGGATTGAACCCAGGTCTCCTGCATTGCAGGCAGACGCTTTGACCTCTGAGCCACCAGGGAAGCCCAAGTTTAAAAGGGAGCATTGCCAATTATGCCATTATGAACTGGAAAAATACTCCTATATTTTGGAAATAACCTCAGTGTTATTCAATTGTGTTTTTCTTCCTACATCAAGTGGCATGTGGAACTTCCCCAACCAGAGGAAGACCTTTCCTGGTGGCTCAGATGGTAAAGAGCTTGCCTGCAATGTAGGAGACCCAGGTTTGATCTCTGGGTCAGGAAGATCCCCTGGAGAAGGAAATGGCAACCCACTCCCGTATTCTTGCCTGGAAAATCCCATGGACAGAGGAGCCTGGCAGATTACAGTTCACGGTATTGTAAAGAGTTGGACTTGACTGAGAGAACCAGGGGGACCAGGGATCAAATCCATGCCCTCTTCAGTAGAAACACAGACTTAAGCACTGGACCACCAGGGAAGTGCAGAGTGATTCAATTCTAAATTATTTTTTTTTTATTACTGTAGTGATTAAAAAAGTAAATACAATTTCCAGAATACAAAAAGAATATATATGTATTTTTTTCCATTTTGATATGACAAAGGCATTTCCCTGAACTGCATAACTTCCAGATTGGCTCATGATCAGTATCTAAGATTTTGAACCCATGGATAATGGTAATTTTTTTTTTAAATGAAATGAATTTTGTTTGAATTGATTCAAAAAGTGCTGAAAATCTTCAAATCTTTCTCAAATCCATCTGAGTGGGACTGACATTAAAGCTGCAGTCCAAGATTAATATGGCAGTTTTCGGAAGGCAGTTCAGTTCAGTTCAGTTGCTCAGTTGTGTCTGACTCTTTGCGACCCCATGAACTGCAGCACGCCAGGCCTCCCTGTCCATCACCAGCTCCTGGAGTTCACTCAAACTCATGTCCATCGAGTCGGTGATGCCATCCAGCCATCTCATCCTCTGTCGTCCCCTTCTCCTCCTGTCCCCAATCCCTCCCAGCATCAGGGTCTTTTCCAATGAGTCAACTCTTTGCATGAGGTGACCAAAGTACTGGAGTTTCAGCTTTAGCATCAGTCCTTCCAAAGAACACCCAGGACTGAGCTCCTTTAGGATGGACTGGTTGGATTTCCTTGCAGTCCAAGGGACTCCCAAGAGTCTTCTCCAACACCACAGTTCAAAAGCATCAATTCTTTGGCACTCAGCTTTCTTCACAGTCCAACTCTCGCATCTATACATGACCACTGGAAGAAGCATAGCCTTGACTAGATGGACATTTGTTGGCAAAGTGATGTTTCTGCTTTTGAATATGCTGTCTAGGTTGGTCATAACTTTTCTTCCAAGGATTAAGTGTCTTTTAATTTCATGGCTACAGTCACCATCTGCAGTGATTTTGGAGCCGCAAAAATAAAATCTGACACTGTTTCCACTGTTTCCCCATCTATTTGCCATGAAGTGATGGGACCAGATGCCATGATCTTAGTTTTCTGAATGTTGAGCTTTAAGCCAACTTTTCCACTCTCCACTTTCACTTTCATCAGGAGGCTTTTTAGTTCCTCTTCACTTTCTGCCATAAGGGTGGTGTCATCAGCATATCTGAGGTTATTGATATTTCTCCCAGGTAAAACCTCTTCAATTAGCAGCTCTTGAGGGTGTGAGGTCAATGAGGTGAATGTTTGCGAAACTGTCATTTCTTAGATTTGGTAGATTTTGCCCACTCAACCTCTAATGAAATAAGGCATAGACCAAGGACTCTCATACCTACTGGGGCTGATGGGAACAAGGAAACTTTGCTTGGAATGAAAAGTGAAAGTGAAAGTCGCTCAGTTGTGTCCCACTATTTGTTACCCTATGGACTATAGAGTCCATGGGATTCTCCAGGCCAGTTTACTGGAATGGGTAGCCTTTTCCTTCTCCAGGGGATCTTCCCAACCCAGGGACTGAACCCAGGTCTCTGGCATTGCCGGCAGATTCTTTACTAGCTGAGCCACAAGAGAAGCTCAAGGATACTGGAGTGGGTTACCTATTCCTTCTCCAGCATATCTTCCTGACCCAGGAATTGAACTGGGATTTCCTGCATTGCAGATGGCTACTTTTCCAGCTGAGCTATGAGGGAAGCCCCCTGCTTGGAATAGTAGCTGACTAAAGCACTTTGAAAACAGTTAGCAAAAAAACCTTATGGTAAAGGGGCATGGCAATGATGGATTCACTTGAGTAAAGCTGCAAAATCTCAGAAGGCCAAAGAGCATCTACAGATACCAGAAACCGGGCCTTGGCCAGGGAACCTGAGAAGGATTTTGGTCTTGGGCATGGATGACCATTGTTCCATTTCTGTGACAGAACCAGAATGCCAGGCATTTACCAAAATAAAACTCAGGAAAATGAGCAAGTTCTATTTTCCGAAGGGATATACATGTCAAATGGAACTTCCAGAGATAGAAGTTGGGCCCCAGTGTCAAACTGTACATGATGGAGGCTTCAACATGAGACACATTGTAAAAGAAATAGCAATCAAAAAGTATGCCCTTTGTAATAAGGATGTAAAAACAGACACATAGATCAATGGAGGAGAATGAAGAGCCCCCAAATAAACCAGTGCATATATAGTCAATTACTTTATGACAAGGTGCCAAGAATATACAATGGAGAAAGAATAGTCTCCTCAATAAATGTTATTGGGAAAACTGAAAAAACCAAATGCAAAAGCATGAAATGGGACGCCTATATTGTACATATGCAAAAATAAACTCAAAATGAATTAAAGATGGATTCAAAATCTGAAACTGTAAAACATCTAGAAGAAAACATAAGGAGCAAGATACTTGAGAGAGGTCTTGGCAAAGATTTTTTTTGGATTTGTCACCAAAGGCAAAGGCAATAAAAACAAAAATAAATAAGTGGGACTTCATCGAAACCAGAAAGCTTCTGTACTGAGAAAGAAACCAGCAATAAGATGAAAACTTTCAGGATGAAGAAAATATTTGCATATATTTACATATATCTAATAAGGGGTTAATATCCAAAACAAAGTACTCACACAGCTCAATAGCAAAAACTCAAACAATTCAATTAAAAAATGGATAGACGAAGTGAATAGACATTTTTCCAAAGGAGACATACAAATGACTAACAGGTATATGAAAAATTCTCAACATCACTAATTATCAGGGAAATGCAACCAAAACCATAATTAAATATTGCCTAACATTGTTCCCTTTCACTTTTCACTTTCATGCATTGGAGAAGGAAATGGCAACCCACTCCAGTGTTCTTGCCTGGAGAATCCCAGGGACGGGGGAGCCTGGTGGGCTGCCGTCTATGGGGTCGCACAGAGTCGGACACGACTGAAGCGACTTAGCAGCGGCAGCAGCAGCACGTTGTTAGAATGGCTTTCATAAAAAAAGAATAACAAATGTTAAGGATGTCAAGAAAAAAAAGAACTCTTGTGCATTGTTGAAGGGAACATAAATTGGCATATCCACTATGGGAAATAGAATGCAGATTCCTCAAAAATGAAAATGGAACTATTGGATGCAGCAATCTAATTACTGATTTTTAATATCTAAAGAAACTGAAAACAAGATCTTAAAGAGGTATTTGTATTCCCATGCTCATTGCAGCATTATTCAGTGACAGCCAAGATATAAAACAACCTAAGTGTCCATCAACATATGAATGGATAAAGATGTATCATATACATATACTTACATGTGTGTACGTTTACAGGGACTAGGATGGTGGGGAAAATAGAAATATTGGTCAGAGGGTACATATTTGCAGTTATGTGAGTATGAGTAAGTTTAGAGATCCAAGGTACAGGTATGATGACCATACTTAATACTGTATTAAACAGTGGAAATATGCTGAATATAAATTTCAGGTGTACTTGTCACACACAAAACATGATAACTATGCTATTAATACTAGCTTGATTATAGTAATCATTTCACTATGTATATGTATATCAAATTTCATGTTATATACCTTAATATATTTAACTTTTATTTAAAAATTTTTAATTATAGGATTAGCTTTTAACTTCTGTCATTTTGAAAATACTATATACAAAATTTTTCAAAAGGAAAAGACAAACATGTTCTTCAACACTAGATGGCAGCCAAAAGTAACAACTTGCATCTGCTTTTCAAAGCTTTATTACTTGAGTCTGAAGCTTATTTTTAAAAAGGGGTGGGGTTGAGAAAAAAAACAAAATGAAATAATAACAGTGTTATATGGCTTTTGAAACTGTGCTGGATTCTCAGGGTTTTGTTTTTTTTTTTTTATTAAAAGGGATATTTCAGAGTAACTTCCTGTGGGAAGTAGACTGAGAAGATATTAAAATATAACTCTTTAGCTATAAGAGCAAAAATAATACTAAAAGCAAATATTTTGGCTTATGTCATAGAGATTTTCATGCTTTATTTCAATAACAGCCGTCGTTGTTGTTCAGTTGCCAGTCGTGTCTGACTCTGCCACACCATGGACTTCAGCACACCAGGCCTCCGGGTCCCTCACTCTCTCCCAGAGTTTGCCCAAGTTCATTCTCATTGCATCAGTGATGCTCTCCAGCCCTCTCATCCTCTGACGCCCTCTTCTCCTTCTGCCCTCAATCTTTCCCAGAATCAGGGACTTTTGCAATGAGTTGTCTGTTTGTATCAGATAACCAAAATACTGGAGCTTCAGCTTCAGCATCAGTCCTTCCAGTGAATAATCAGGGTTGATCTCCTTTAAGATTGACTGGTTTGATCTCCTTGCTGTCCAAGGGATTTTCAGAACTCTTCTCCAGCATCACTGTTCAAAGGCATCAGTTCTTTGGTGTTCTGCCTTCTTTACAGTCCAGCTCTCACAACCATATAGTAGCTGCAACTAATTTTTGAACCCAGATTTTGTTGATTCTTACAAATAATTTGTAAAATACACAGTTGTTTTTATAGAGGATAGAGATTTAGGTAACCTATTATTATTTTTTAATCACTGCAATTTGCATAGTATTTGAATATCTTTAACACAAGATTCCAGGAAAATTCCCTACGTCTTAAATCCTGAAAAGGCTGGAGCATATGAGGAAAAGTATCTTACTGATCTTCCCTTTCAATGACAACCTTTGATTAGCTCAGGGAAACTTTTATTCTAACTTGTAAATGGTGTGATGGAGTATTTCTCCAAATTCTATGCTGTATGATTTATAATGGCTGAAACCTACATCAACCAAAAATTAAAAAAAAAAAAAACTAGGAAAGAGAAAGCAAATTAATTTTATCCTCTCTGGCCCAAGATTGAATGTGTGGTGTCCATTGGGTACCAAGGAAAGAGAAGTGCTTATGAGGATTACTGATGTGAAAACTTATTTTGTGCTGTTTTAATAATCTCAAGCATTCTCAAAAGTTATAAATAGAACACAAATAGCTTCTTTTTCTGAACCATTTCAGGATAAGTTGCTGACCTGATGCCCCATCTTCCTAATATTTTAGTGTGAATTTCCCACAAGTAAGACTTTTGTCTCCTATAAGTCATTCTACAACCTTAATACAGAATCAGGAAATTAATGTTGATTTATTCATTACAATCTAATCCACACATCCCATTTAATTATCATATTTCCTCAGTCACTTCCACTCTGGAGCAGTTCTTCAGTCTTTCCTTGCCTTCCATGAACTTAGCACAAACAAGAATTTTTTTGTAGTTTGCCCCTCAGTTTACGTTTGTCTCATGATTTACTTCAGTTCAGTCACTCAGTCGTGCCCGACTCTTGTGACCCCATGGTCTGCAGCACGCCAGACTTTCTTGTTCATCACCAACTCCTGGAATTTACTCAAACTCATATCCATCAAGTCGGTGATGCCATCCAATCATTTCATCCTCTGTCATCCCCTTCTCCTGCCCTCAATCTTTCCCAGATTCAGGGTCTTTTCCAATGAGTCAGTTCTACACATCAGGCAGCCAAAGTATTGGAGTTTCAGCTTCAGTATCAGTCCTTCCAATGAATATTCAGGACTGATCTCCTTTAGGATGGACTGGTTGGATCTCCTTGCAGTCCAAGGGACTCTCAAGAGTCTTCTCTAACACCACAGTTCAAAAGGATCAATTTTTCGGTGCTCAGCTTTCTTTATAGTCCAACTCTCACATCCATACATGACTACTGGAAAAACCATAGCTTTGACTAGACAGACCTTTGTTGGCAAAGTAATGCCTCTGCTTTTTAATAAGCTGTCTACATTGGTCATAACTTTTCTTCCAAGGAGCAAGTGTCTTTTAATTTCATGGCTGCAGTCACCATCTGCAGTGATTTTAGAGCCCCCCAAAATAAAAGTCTGCCACTGTTTCCATTGTTTCCCCATCTGTTTACCATGAAGTGATGAGACTGGATGCCATGATCTCAGTTTGCTGAATGTTGAGTTTTAAGGCAACGTTTTCACTTTCTTCTTCCACTTTCATCAGGAAGCTCTTTAGTTCTTCCTCGCTTTCTGCCATAAGGGTGGTGTCATCTGCATATCTGAGGTTATTGTTATTTCTCCCAGAAATCTTGATTACAGCTTGTGCTTTATCCAGCCCAGTGTTTCTCACGATGTACTCTGCATATAAGTTAAATAAGCAGGGTGACAATATACGGCCTTGACATACTCCTTTTCCTATTTGGAACCACTCTGTTGTTCCATGTCCAATTCTGACTGTTGCTTCTTGACCTGCATACAGGTTTCTCAAGAGGCAGGTCAGGTGGTCTGGTATTCCCATCTCTTTCAGAATTTTCCACAGTTTATTGTGATCCACACAGTCAAAGGCTTTGGCATAGTTGATAAAGGAGAAGTAGATGTTTTTTTGAAACTCTCTTGCTTTTTCAATAATCCCACAGATGTTGGCAATTTGTTCTCTGGTTCCTCTGTCTTTTCTAAATCCAGCTAGAATATCTGAAAGTTCATGGTTCACATACTGTTGAATCCTGACTTGGAGAATTTTGAGCATTACTTTGCTAGCATGTGAGATGAGTGCAACTGTGTGGTATTTTGAACATTCATTGGCTTTGCCTTTCTTTGGGATTGGAATGAAAACTGACCTTTTCCAGTCCTGTGGCCACTGCTGCGTTTTCCAAATTTGCTGGTGTATTGAGTGCAGCACCTTCACAGCAGCATCTTTTAGGATTTGAAGATGATGACTAGATTAGATTCAGATTACCTATCTTTGGTAGTAATATCACAGAAGTGATGTTGTTTTCTCATTATATCTCATGAAGTGGTCCTTAACATTAATCTGTCCCATTACTGATGATATTCACTTTGATCGCTTAATGAAGGTGGTGTCAGATTTCCTCAATGTGAAGTTCTTTTTCTTTTGTTATAAGTATTTTGTGGGGAAGTATTTTGAACCTATGGGTCATTCTATTCCTCATCAACCACTGGCCAACTATCATAAAAATATGCTCACTGTCACTGTTGTAGAGAAGTCAATTCTGACTTTATGTTGAAACTGTTTCTTTCACTTGGTTTTCATTGCTTTTGTTATTATGTAGTGAAAGTCACTCAGTCGTGTCCAACTCTTGCGACTCCATGGACTGTAGCCCGCAAGGTTCCTCTGTCCATGGGATTCTCCAGGCAAGAATACTGCAGTGGGTTGTCATTTCCTTCCCCAAAGGTGATCAGCTTAAGTCAGGTTTAAATCCCTTATGAGTTTACTGATGGCATTTTGTTGATGCTGATCACCACAGTTCTTTCTCTGAACTACCATACTACAATGCCCTGTAATTTTTTTTTTTCTAAAGGAGTCAGGTGTTTAAAAATGGACTCATTTGTTAGTTTCTTAAGACTATTCCACATAATGTTACTAGTGGGCTAATGATGCAATTCAGCTTGCCACCCTGCCAGTCCACTCTTTAAAGCAAGCTGCTTTATAGAACTTTCCCAACTGTGCTAGAATTTTGGAGTTAACTAGCAACAAGCCTGAAAATTTGGTTATGTATGTAAGTATAAAGCTGGTTCATCAAATCCCTGTTCTGGCCCTCAAGCTAGTGCATTTCAACTAAGGCGTCATCTACCTCCTTCTTAACGTTTATCAGACACTTGAAAAAGTGACGTCCAGCCACTCCTTGGAGATGGTTCCGTTTTTCAGACCCTGGGCTGCTGAAGGGCTCAGGAACCTCGTGGTCCTGGGCTCCATTACTAGAGTCTTTACAACCTTCCAGAACCTCCATGTTCCCCTTTTCCTCACTCCTTTCATCCTCTGTGGGTTCTGGGTTTTCCTTCTGGGACAGCGAGTCCTGGTTGGGGCCGTGACCCCCCACAGTGGCAGACTTGCTTTCTGGTGGAGCACGGCCCCCCAGGGCACTCTCCTGGGGGCCTGGGCAACATCCTGGCTACTGCCAGACTCTTTGGGGGGAGACTTTTTCTCTTCCAAGGCTTTGATCAAGTTCTTGGGAGCTAGGGGCTCTTCTCTCAGTTGTCTCACTCGGTCTCTTTTCTTCCTCTTTAAGTGAATCCAGGAGTTTTCTGTGGCTGTTAGGAAAAGGCTGATTTCCTCCTTTCCACAGGGAACTCATTTATGCTGGACCTTTAGATCAGTGAGGATTTTTTCAATCCATATTGTCACAACCATGATGCCTTCCACTGTCTCAGGGCCCAGAGATGATGCTTTGAGCACTAGTTCTTTCATTACAGACCCCAGGACTACAAATGTAATATTATAATCACACATAACAGCCTGCCTCAGAGGACTCTGCCCCTCAGCCTGACTGTAAACACAAATGCCTTTGTTCAGTTCATGGAGAGATAATCTGACTGTCCACCTGTGAATAGCTACAACAGAAAGAAGAGATTAACAAGCTACTTCCAATCCTGGAGATGTTTTGGAAAACCGAAGACTCTTTCATCTTATTTCCCCACTCCCTCTCCCTCTGTAGGCTGCCTTTTGACTTTAGATCCTCATATCTTCTCTCTCTCTCTCTCTGACTCTATAGAAGAATCTGGCATCCAGACACCAACAAGATGGTTACTCTGAGACATAAGTCTGCCATCTTCTTCTTCAGCCAGCTTTAGGAATAAAGTCGTATGCCTTGCCCCAATATCTCAGTCTCTCGGATTCACTGGCCTGTAGTGGAGCAAACAGAGCAAGCTTGGACTTGGTAACACCACTAGCATTCAAGTAAAAGCAAATAAGATAACAAAAGTTTTTATTGTAAGACTTTTTTGAAGTTTGATAAAAGTCTCTTGATAATGAAGGTGAAAGTCAACATTGTTAAAAGGCTTTATTAGTACTGCTTTTTGGAGTGCAATTTGGAAATAAGAAGTTTTAAAGGTATGCATTTCTTGGTATAGTAATCCTATTATATGTTGGTCCTTAAAAAATGTGCCTGTCAATGCAGGAATTCTATGACTTAACTGAAAACAAATAGAAGTATATGTTTTAACTTAGAAGAAGACCTCCATAATACTAAGTAGGGGAAAACAAGTTGGATCCCTTCTCCATATCTCATGCTGTATGCAAACATCTAGTCCTTCAGTGGATCCTGTGAAAATATATCCTGATTCCAACTACTTCTTATCATCCTCATTATTCATTTCAGCTCAGTTCAGTCACTCAGTCGTGTCTGACTCTTTGCGACCCCATGGATTGCAGCATGCCTGGCTTCCCTGTCCATCACCAACACCCAGAGCTTGCTCAAACTCATGTCCATTGAGTTGGTGATGCCTTCTGTTGGGGGAGTGTGTAATTTTCTCGGTTCTGTCTCTCCACAGCAAAAATATGAAGCGAGGGAGGAATCCCTGTTAAGCTCAGTTTTATTCAGAAAAACAGGATAGTACACTCTCAAGGCGAGAGGGTGGGTCAACCCAAAAGACAAGAGAAGAGAGGCTTCAATCCTTCTAGGCTTTCTCTTTTTATACATTTGTCTCCTCCCCCTTTGGCCTGCCCTATGTAAACTGGGCTAGCCAGGAGGGCTATTTGTTTTACCTGAGATCCTCACTCCTGTCCTTAGACCTTCCTTTGTTCTATTTTCACTAGTTTTTCCGTTTTTTTGTCTTTTAGCCACCACCATTTTGGACTCCTTTTTCCTATTGTAACTAACTAACACATCCAACCATCTCATCCTATTTCATCCCCTTCTCCTCCTGCCTTCAGTCTTTCCCAGCTTCAGGGTCTTTTCTAATTAGTCAGTTCTTCCCATCAGGTGGCCTAAGTATTGGAGTTTCATCTTCAGCATCAGTTCTTCCAATGAATCTTCAGGATTGATTTCCTTTAAGATTAACTGCTTTGATCCCCTTGCAGTCAAAGGGACTCTCAGGAGTCTTATCTAACACCCCAGCTCAAAATCCTATTATCCTGTGCCATTGAGGGTCCAGCAAGATATACGTGGCTCCTTAAAATCAGGTAATTTGAGGAGTATATATTGAAAAGACTGTTTAAAGATATGAGTAGAATTTAGGAAACTCCACGAGGGTTAGTATAAAATCTTGGGGTTAGCAGCAGTGCAGAACCCTAACACTATAGTCTAAAGGGGCAACTGATGGGAGATGTTATAGAACCGGGAGAGAGCAGATATTTGGAGAGGGTTGCCCAGGAAGAACTATGGTAGAAGAACAGCCCAACTCCTGTGACCTTGAGGGAGTGAATCTGGAGAATAAGAACCTTACTCACTTTCCTCCTGCTCTCCAGTTTCCAACAGTGTCTTCTGCTGACTGAATCAAGCCAGTCTTCTGGGCACAGAACACCCATGAAGGATTGAAAGGAGTTGGAAATGCAAACAGAAAATATCCAGCACACATCCTAATCCAGGTATAGCCTTCTAACTGCTCTTAATTGTTCTCAGGGCTTTCTTACTTGCCCCTATTGCCATTTAAGGAGTAGGTAGAGGACTTTTTTTTTTTTTTGCAGAAGAACACTCAAACTACCCCACAATTGCACTCATCTCACACACTAGCAAAGTAATGCTCAAAATTCTCTAAGCCAGACTTCAATAATACATGAACCATGAACTTCCAGATGTTCAAGCTGGTTTTAGAAAAGGCAGAGGAACCAGAGATCAAATTGCCAACATCCGATGGATCATCAACAAAGCAAGAGAGTTCCAGAAAATCATCTGTTTCTGCCTTATTGACTATGCTGTACTGAAAGGAATCCTTTATTTCTCTGCTCAAAACTTTTTAAAAGTGTCTCATCGCAGAATAAAATCCAAAGATATCAGCCATCTCTCCAATGTCATTTCCAACCATTCTTCTTGAGGTCAATCTCAGTTCAGTTCAGTTGCTCAGTCGTGTCTGACTCTGTGCGACCCCATGAATCGCAGCACGCCAGGCCTCCCTGTCCATCACCAACTCCTGGAGTTCACTCAGACTCACGTCCATCAAGTCGGTGATGCCATTCAGCCATCTCATCCTCTGTAGTCCCCTTCTCCTCCTGCCCCCAATCTCTCCCAACATCAGAGTCTTTTCCAATGAGTCAACTCTTCGCTTGAGGTGGCCAAAGTACTGGAGTTTCAGCTTTAGCATCAGTCCTTCCAAAGAACACCCAGGACTGATCTCCTTCAGAATGGACTGGTTGGATCGCCTTGCAGTCCAAGGAACTCTCAAGAGTCTTCTCCAACACCACAGTTCAAAAACATCAATTCTTCGCTGATCAGCTTTCTTCACAGTCCAACTCTCACATCCATACATGACAACTGGAAGAAGCATAGCCTTGACTAGACAGACATTTGTTGGCAAAGTAATGTCTCTGCTTTTGAATATGCTATCTAGGTTGGTCATAACTTTCCTTCCAAGGAGTAAGCGTCTTTTAATTTCATGGCTGCAATCACCATCTGCAGTGATTTTGGAGCCCCCAAAAATAAAGTCTGACACTGTTTCCACTGTTTCCCCATCTATTTCCCATGAAGTGATGGGACCAGATGCCATGATCTTCGTTTTCTGAATGTTGAGCTTTAAGCCAACTTTTTCACTCTCCTCTTTCACTTTCATCAAGAGGCTTTTTAGTTCCTCTTCACTTTCTGTCATAAAGGTGGTATCATCTGCATATCTGAAGTTATTGATATTTCTCCCAGCACTCTTGATTCCAGCTTGTGCTTCTTCCAGCCCAGCATTTCTCATGATGTACTCTGCATATAAGTTAAGTAGGCAGGGTGACAATATACAGCCTTGATGTACTCCTTTTCCTATGTGGAACCAGTCTGTTGTTTCATGTCCAGTTCTAACTGTTGCTTCCTGCCCTGCATATAAGTTTCTCAAGAGGCAGGTCAAGTGGTCTGTATTCCCATTTCTTTCAGAATTTTCCAAGTTTATTGTGATCCACACAGTCAAAGGCTTTTGCATAGTCAATACAGCAGAAATAGATGTTTTTCTGGAACTCTCTTGCTTTTTTGATGATCCAAAGGATGTTGGCAATTTGATCTCTGGTTCCTCTGCCTTTTCTAAAACCAGCTTTAACATCTGGAAGTTCACGGTTCACATATTGCTGAAGCCTGGCTTGGAGAATTTTGAGCATTACTTTACTAGCATGTGAGATGAGTACAATTGTGCAGTAGTTTGAGCATTCTTTGGCATTGCCTTTCTTTGGGATTGGAATGAAAACTGACCTTTTCCAGTCTTGTGGCCACTGCTGAGTTTTCCAAATTTGCTGGCATATTGAGTGTAGCACTTTCATAGCATCATCTTTCAGGATTTGAAATAGATCAACTGGAATTCCATCACCTCCACTAGCTTTGTTCATAGTGATGCTTGCTAAGGCCCACTTGACTTCACATTCCAGGATGTCTGGCTCTAGGTGAGTGATCACAGCATTGTGATTATCTGGGTTGTGAAGCTCTTTTTTGTATAGTTCTTCTGTGTATTCTTGCCACCTCTTCTTAATATCTTCTGCTTCTGTTAGGTCCAGACCATTTCTGTCCTTTATCGAGCCCATCTTAGCATGAAATGTTCCCTTAGTATCTCTAATTTTCTTGAAGAGATCTCTAGTCTTTCCCATTCTGTTCTTTTCCTCTATTTCTTTTCACTGATCACTGAGGATGACTTTCTTATCTCTTCTTGCTATTTTTTGGAACTCTGCATTCAAATGAGAATATCTTTCCTTTTCTCCTTTGCTTTTCATTTCTCTTCCTTTCACAGCTATTTGTAAGGCCTCCCCAGATAGCCATTTTGCTTTTTTGCATTTCTTTTCCATGGAGATGGTCTTGATCCCTGTCTCCTGTACAATATCATGAACCTCTGTCCATAGTTCATCAGGCACTCTATATAGCAGATCTAGTTCCTTAAATCTATTTCTCACTTTCAGTGTATAATCATAAGGGATTTGATTTAGGCCATACCTGAATGGTCTGGTGGTTTTCCTTACTTTCTTCAATTTAAGTCTGAATTTGGCAATAAGGAGTCCATGATCTGAGTCATAGTCAGCTCTCGGTCTTGCTTTTGCTAACTGTATGGAGCTTCTCCATCTTGGCTGAAAAGAATATAATCAATCTGATTTCCATGTTGACCATCTGGTGACATCTATGTGTAGAGTCTTCTCTTGTGTTGTTGGAAGAGGGTATTTGCTATGACCAGTGCATTCTCTTTGCAAAACTCTATTTGCCTTTGCCCTGCTTCATTCCGTACTCCAAGGGCAAATTTGCCTGTTACTCCAGGTGTTTCTTTACTTCCTACTTTTGCATTCCAGTCCCCTATAATGAAAAGGACATCTTTTTTGGGTGTTAGGTTTAAAAGGTCTTGTAGGTCTTCATAGAACCGTTCAACTTCAGCTTATTCAGCATTATGGGTCGGGGCATAGGCTTGGCTTACCGAGATATTGAATGGTTTGCCTTGGAAACGAATAGAGATCATTCTGTCGTTTTTGAGATGCATCCAAGTACTGCATTTTGGACTCTTTTTTTGACCATGATGGCTACTCCATTTTTTCCAAGGGATTCCTGCCCACAGTAGTAGATATAATGGTTATCTGAGTTAAATTCACCCATTCCAGTCTATTTTAGTTCACTGTTTCCTAGAATGTCAACATTCACTCTTGCCATCTCCTGTTTGACCACTTCCAATTGCTCTGATTCATGGACCTGCCTTCCAAGTTCCTATGCAATATTGCTCTTTACAGCATCCGACCTTGCTTCTATCACCAGTCACATCCACAACTGGGTATTGTTTTTGCTTTGGCTCCATCTCTTCATTCTTTCTGGAGTTATTTCTCCACTGATATCCAGTAGCATATTGGGTACCCACTTACCTGGGGAGATCCTCTTTCAGTATCCTATCATTTTGACTTTTCATACTGTTCATAGGGTTCTCAAGGCAAGAATACCAAAGTGGTTTGCCATTCCCTTCTCCAGTGGACCATATTCTGTCAGACCTCTCCACCATGCCCGCCCATCTTGGGTGGCCCCACAGGGTATGGCTTAGTTTCACTGAGTTAGAAAAGGCTGTGGTCCTAGTGTGATTAGATTGACCTGTTTTCTGTGATTATGGTTTCAGTGTGTCTGCCTCTGATGCCCTCTTGCAACACCTACCATCTTACTTGGGTTTCTCTTACCTTGGACGTGGGGTATCTCTTCATGGCTGCTCCAGCAAATTGCTGCCACTGCTCCTTATCTTGGACGAAGGTTATCTCCTCACTGCTGCCCCTCCTGACCTTGAACGTGGAGTAGCTCCTCTCAGTCCTTCTGTGCCCACACAGCCGCCCCTTGCTGGACATGGGGTAGCTCCTCTCCGCTGCTCCTGTGCTGACACAGCCAGGCATTCACGACCGCTGCCCCTGACCTTGGATGTGGGGTAGCTCCTCTTGGCTGCCGCCCCAATCTTCTGCTATTCCTTGAATTTACCCATCAAGTGCCAGCCTCAAGATTTTAGACTTGCTGTTCCTGCCTGTAATATTCTCTCCAGATATTTCCATGGTTTTTGAAAGTTTTTTAAATTAAAAAGATATTTTACTTATAAACATTTTAAAAATTTTACATAATTTTCAAGATTTCTATTTGCAGTTATTAAAAAATATTGGCTATATTCACTGTTTTGTTCAATACATCCTTGAGCTTGTCTTACATCCAATAGTTCGTACCTCCCACTCCTTTCCCTCTCCCCAGCTCCCCACTGATAACCACTACTTTGTTCTTCTCTCTTCAGATTGAATGTAAGCCTTAAAAGGGGAGGAAATGTTTTTCTGGTTTGTTTACTGTTGCAAACCTAGAATACAGAATAGTTCTCAGCAATACATGCTCATCAAGTATCTGTTAATAAAGAAATGGATGAATTAATGAATCCTCCAGAGCACAGGTCTAAGCAAGAGTTTTTGCAATGAATACAAATAATCCACAATAGACTTTTTGATATATACCTAAATAACTAAAAGTAATAGCTTTTAAATTAAAGTTTTTATTGAATTACAATGTAATTATGTCACAAAACAATTTGGTTTGTTCAATGGGTAAAATATTTTTATATCTTAGTAACCTCAAGGGATAAAATAGATTTTCTATCATTTTTCCAACAATGGTTGCTAAATACAAACCACTGTACTATTGATATGGGACTTTGCAAATCTAGAGAAATCAACACTTTTTAAAATGGTCATTATTATTAACTGATTTATGAATTTATATAGATTTCGAGCTTTGGGATAGATATAATTTGTTTATAAGCCATTTTCTTTAAAAAGTCTCCTCTGTAGTCAATGACTTTTGTTAAAACCATAGAAAAGATTTTAAAAATTGACCTTCTGAGCTAATAAAAGGCTGGAAGTTTAACTCATGCAACTCAGTTTCCTTTCAGTGGGCATATAAACACCATTTTATTTTCTTCATTAATCTGAACAATTTTGATAGTACCACTGTAAAGCTAAATGAAAAGAGCTCACTTTTTAGAAGCATGGCATCCATGTGTGGCTCAGAGTGATTTTTAATATGCCCCAAGGAGATGATCCTTTAATGGCAACTATTTCTCGACACTATTTTTGTTTAATGAGAATGATCTTGCTTGAGCAAGAAAGGAATCGATGACTTTAGATATTGACTGTGTTTTCTGTTGCTATACAATTATTCTTCATTAAAGAATAAAAAGGAAGATTAAAATCTCACAATAAACATATTCAATTACTTTACATATAGTTTTCAATTAAGTTCTCAACAAGCCAAATTAGGTATTAGGCTTTTACTAAAAGTAATTTATGATCCAGGATATTCTTTTCAAAGCACTAGAGATTTGATTAAATATAGCACTCATTTTTATTTGTATGTTCATCTTTGTTGCACTGATTATGATCCTCTTGGCTAAAGCAGCTTGCAAAGCTCAGTGTAACTTTTAAGTTGCAGAGGGCTCCACATGTATCCAACATAAAGCCTTTTAAACTGGAAAAGGTCATTCATTCCAATCCCAAAGAAGGGCAGTGCCAAAGAATGTTCAAACTACCAAACAACTGGTTTGCATGCTAAAGTAAGGTTATGCTCAGAATCCTTCAAGCTAGGCTTCAGCAGTTTGTGAACCAAGAACTTCTAGATGTACAAGCTGGATTTAGAAAGGCAGAGGAACCAGAGATCATATTGCCAACATTCGTCAGATTATAGAGAAAGCAAGGGAATTCCAGAAAAACACGTTCTTCTGCTTCATGGAGTACATGAAAGACTTTGACTGCATGGATCACAACAAACTTTGGAAAATTCTTTAAGATATAGGAATACCAGACCATCTTAACTGTCTCCTGAGAAACCTGTATTTGGGTTAAGAAGCAAAGGTTAGAACCACACATGGAACAACAGACAGGTTCAAAATTGGGAAAGGAGTATGAAAAGGCTGGATACTGTCACCCTGTTTATCTAACTTAATATTCAGAGTGCATCATGTGAAATGATTAATCATAATCTGGAATCAAGATTACTGGGAGAAATATCAACAACCTCAGATATGCAGATGATATCACCCTAAAGGCAGAAAGTGAAGAGGAACTAAAAGACTCTTGATGAGGGTGAAAGAGAAGAATGAAAAAGTTGGCTTAAAGCTCAACATTCAAAAAACTAAGATCATGGCATCTGGTCCCATCACTTCATGGCAAATAGAAGGGGGAAAAGTGGAAATAGTGACAGGTTTTCTTTTCTTGGGCTCCAAAATCACTGTGGTGACTGCAGACATGAAATTAAAAGACTCTTGCTCCTTGGAAGAAAAGTTATGACCAACCTAGATAGCATATCAAAAAGCAAAGACATCACTTTGTCAACATAGGCCCGCATAGTCAAAGCTATGGTTTTTCAGCAGTCATGTATGGATGTGAGAGTTGAACCATAAAGAAGGCTGAGTGCTAAAGAATTGATGCTTTTGAATTGTGGTGCTGGAGAAGACTCTTGAGAGTCTCTTTGATAGTAAGGAGACCAAACCAGTCAATCCTAAAGGAAATTAACCCTGAAGATTCATTGAAGGATTGATGCTGAGGCTGAAGCTCCAATTCTTTGGCCACCTGATGAGAAGAGCTGACTCACTGGAAGACACTGATGGTGGGAAAGACTAAAGGCAAAAGCAGAAGGGGGCAGCAGAGAACGAGATAGTTAGATAGTATCACCCACTTAATGGATATGAAACTGAGCAAACTCCAGGAGATAGTGAAGGGCAGAGAAGCCTGGAGTGCTCTGGTCCTTGGGATTGCAAACAGTTGGACACAACTTAGCAACTAAACAACAGCAAGAGAGATTCTTTCAGAAGCAAATGCCCTATCACAGATTCATTCAATCACAAGGTATGTTACAAATCATTCTAAAATCTGAGCTAGCTTAGTACGTTTACCAGCCATAACCTCACAGCTCAACACTTGCATTGCTACTCGAACATTTCCTTATACATGAAGATGTTTTTATTTTCTCTTCAAGATAATACTGAATAATCTAACCTGTTCATTATAGCACCTTGAATGTAAAAATAAGTCAGAATTAACTGAAGACCAGAAAGTGTCAATCACCTTAAACTCAAATAGCTGTGTTGTCAAGAATTTTTAGAAATTATAGTCTCATTCTTGCACTGTGGAGAGGAACAAACTTTCTTAGGATACACTACTTAATAGGGCAGATTTGCTGGTGGCATTTTTCCAGATTCTTTCTCACCTAGTCTGAAATATTACAGCCATGTTTAAGAGGCCAGATAATAGAGATGTTTGCCTCTATTTATACAAGTCATTTTTCTGGTTATCTTCTCTGTGTCACAATCCCAAACTTAGTGGTTTAAAATAAACATTTTATGTACTTACAATTTCATTGGTCAGGTATTCAGGTATGGCTTAACTACTGTTCCAATGTCACTGACTTAAGTCACTTAGTAGTGAATTCAGCTGGTGGATAGGCTGGTCTAGTGGGTTCAAGATGGCTTCACTTCATGTCTGGTGCCTTGGTAGGTATGGCTACAACGGAGGCTCAGATTATTGACTGGAGCATCTTCACATAGCTTCTAGAGCATAATAAGCTCGAGAAATCTGCCTTCTTACATAGTGACTTGTTTCCCCAAGAATGAGTGTTGCAAGAGGCCCAGACAGAAGCAGGACTTTTTATAATCTACTTTTGAATATTCCAAAACATCACTTCTATCACATTTTATTCATCAAGCGAGTCATTAACGCTAGCCCAAAATCAGAGAAGAAAAGGAATGTGCTCTTTCCTCTGTCTGTTGATGGGAGTATGGCATGCTTGTATAGGGAAAGAAGAAATTGAAGGCAGCCCTCTACCATCATGACAGTACTGGAATCATGATGACTATGGTCCAACACCAAGCAGCTCATCACCAAACGACTACTTTACAAAAAAAAAAAAAAGTGTCTTTAAAATACTGCAATCTGTAGCAGCCAGGATCTGTAACTTTCAGTTCTAGGCCTGAACTATCTACTAGTATTTTTGGTAATAAATTAACCCAGCCAAGGATATCCAAGACACATATGATCTGAATTTTATTTATTAGTATTTTTTCATCCCAGTGATAGTTTTGAGACTTTGTTAAATAAAACTTTGTAAGATATTTCAGGTAAACATACACATAGGAAAGCACAATACATTGCAAACCAGAGTTAATGGTAAATCACGACACTTAAGCCAGCATGTGATATACTTCATTACTGGATCTTATTTTCCTACATGAAAAGAATATTAAAGATGGTCCTTGACTCAAGGGTTGCTTAATAACTGGAATAAAAGAGGGATAGATATCATTTCAGGTCCTATAGACATTAAAAAGGTAATTTTGTGAATACCTATATGCCAATAAATTTGACAACTTAAATGAAATGAAGTCTTTGAAAAACATAATTTACCAAAACTAGTACAAGATCACAAAGAAAACCTGAATACCCTTGTTTCTATTTAAAAAATTGAATTTGTTTTCAAAAACTTTTCCACAAAGGAAACTTCAGGTCCAGGTTATTTTGCTGGTAAAGTCTATCAAGTATTTAAGGAAGAAAATGAGACAATCCATCATGAAAATGAACAATCTTCTAAATAAAGGACATTGAAAGAATGGGTAAAAACAAAGTAAAATTAAAAAGTGTTTAAAAATAACTGTGAAACAAATTTTCCATAGGTTCTCTATAAATCCCCCATTGGAAATGAGATAAAACAAGTTTAGGAGGAAAAGATAATCAAAACAAACTTGCTAGAGACATATCTTAGAAAAAACAGTTCCAACATGTATTTTGTTTCATTTTTATCTTACTTAAAAAATACAAAGTGCCAGAGTTTATGTGGAATTTGATGCTACATTTAAAACAACAACAACAGACATATTGCTAAGACAAAGCAGTTGAATTGAATTATTCCATAAAATGAATTGACATAAAATTTAGGAAGATCAGTAAATGAAGTGTGGTGGTGTTACTCATGTTATGATGTGACATTAAGAAAATCCATATTGAACGTAGAACTTGTTATACAGTGTGAAGTAAGTCAGAAAGAGAAAAACAAAAATGGTGTATTAATGCGTATACTTCCCTGGTGGCTCAGACGTTAAAGCTTCTGTCTACGATGCAGGAGACTGGGGTTCAACCCCTGGGTTGGCAAGATTCCCTTGGAGAAGGAAATGCCAATTCACTCCAGTACTATTGCCTGGAAAATCCCATGGACAGAGGAGCCTGGTAGGCTACAGTCCATGGGGTCATAAAGAGTTAGACATGACTGAGCGACTTCACGTTCACGTTCTATATGGAATATAGAAAAATGGTATTGATGAAGAAATTTGCAGGGAAGGAATGGAGATGCAGATGCAGAGAACAGACTTGTGGACACAGTGAGGGAAGGAGAGAGTGGGGCAGAGGGAGAAAATAGCATCGACGTATTTGTATCACCATATGTAAAACTGATAGCTGGTGAGAAGTTGCTATATAACACAGGGAACCCAGCTTGGTGCCCTGTGATGATCTCAAGGGGTGGGGTTGGGGGAGGAGAGGGAGGCTCCATGGGGAGGGGAAATATGTATAATTATGGCTGATTTGTGTTGTGGTAAGGGAGAAACCAACGCAACATTGTAAACCAATTTTCCTCAAATTACAAAATAAATGAAAAAAAAAAAAAAGAAAATCCATATTGCATTAAAGTGTAGTGAAAACCACTTTTCATGTCTAAATAGATGAGTATGGTTCCCCAAACAATCATAAACAGTAAATATGTGTTGCCTCGAGGGAGTTAGCAGCAAACATCCTAGGGCAATAAGATCAAAGGTCAGTTTCTAAGTCTCAAAGTATACTTGTTTCACTCCCTGTTCAATCATGAAAATTGTGACGAATTAAAATATTTATAAATACTTCTAGAAATAATATATCAGTGAAGGTACAGAATAAGATGCAGCTGGAGCTTAAACTTTATAAGATAAAATCCAAATCAAGAGAGAAATCATTCAGAATGAAGATAACTGTCTAGAAAAATAGGAAGGTTTGCCTTAGAAGTTTCCAATTAGGGCGTTCCTTGGCTGCCCAGTGGTTAGGACTTGGTGCTTTCACTGCCATGGCCCATGTTCAATCCCTGGTCAGAGAAGTTAGATCCTGCAAGCTTCTCAGTGTGGCCAAA
The DNA here is from genome assembly GCF_042477335.2 of Ovis canadensis. NCBI lineage: Eukaryota > Metazoa > Chordata > Mammalia > Artiodactyla > Bovidae > Ovis > Ovis canadensis. The sequence continues at coordinate 74,538,498 of NC_091248.1, read as the reverse complement.
AATAAAGTTTTATTCAATTAGAATTTAGATAAGTCCAATTAAGGAAAATTTAGGAGTAGCCAATAAGTCACCTATAGTATCCTTGGGTTTTACACTTTCAAATTTTGTTTATTTTGTAAACATTGTATATAATGCCTTTGAAAACAGAAGTCTTGGAGTAAATATTTTGTGACTTTCTGAGTGATGCCTCAAATTTTTCAGTTCCAAGTGATAGTTATATTTTTAAACTATCTGAAATGTCTTTACCCCCATTTAAATCTTTTCTAAGATTTTCATCTCTTTTGACATTCTAATTTCTATAGCCTCTTCTTTATTTGCTGTTAAAAGGTAAATCGGAGATATACATCATAGCAAAAAAAAAAAAAAAAAGCCAGCACAGTTACCTAATAGGCTTTCAGATTGAGTAACTTAACATTTCTATTAAGTTATATGGTATTTAAAAGGTAACTAGACCCAAGTATAATGCAATAGATTTTATCAGTCATCTACCATTCAAATACTTCCACAAAAATGGCATATTATTTTCCCTGCAGTTTAATTGAGGGTTTACTAGGGGATGAAGGTCTTCAGATTATGATATCCCAAAATCTACCACTTTGATTAAGGATTGTTTTGAGCTGCAGACAATTGAGAGGAAGCAGATATGAAAACAAACAAAAAAAAAAAACAAAAAAAACCTGTCTTCTTTATTTCTGCTAGGAAGGGCAGGATGATTCTTAATCATCAGAGACAACTCTAGAACTAATCAGCATCAGAGGAATCTATAAAACAAAACTTACTTAAAGAGCCTTTGCCTGCCATTATGTGACTGGTGATAGAAGCAAGGTCCAATGCTGTAAAGAGCAATATTGCATAGGAACCTGGAATGTTAGGTCTATGAATAAAGGCAATTGGAAGTGTTCAAACAGGAGACAGCAAGAGTGAACATCGACATTCTAGGAATCAGCAAACTAAAATGGACTGGGATGGGTGGATTTAACTCAGATGACCATTTTATCTACTACTGTGGGCAAGAATCCCTTAGAACAAATGGAGTAGCCATCATGGTCAACAAAAGAGTCCAAAATGGAGTACTTGGATGCAATCTCAAAAATGACAGATGATCTCTGTTCATTTCCAAGGCAACCCATTCAATATCATGGTAACCCAAGCCTATGCCCCATTAATCCTAGTAAAGATGAAGAAGTTGAAGTCAAACGGTTCTATGAAGACCTACAAGACCTTTTAGACCTAACACTCCAAAAAGATGTCATTTTCATTATAGGCGACTGGAATGCAAAAGTAGGAAGTAAAGAAACACCTGGAGTAACAGGCAAATTTGCCCTTGGAGTACGGAATGAAGCAGGGCAAAGGCTAATAGAGTTTTGCCAAGAGAACGCACTGGACATAGCAAACACCCTCTTCCAACAACGCAAGAGGAGACTGTACACATGGACATCACCAGATGGTCAACACGGAAATCGGATTGATTATATTCTTTGCAGCCAAATATGGAGAAGCTCCATATAGTCAGCAAAAACAAGACTGGGAGGTGACTGTGGCTCAGATCATGAACTCCTTATTGCCAAATTCAGACTTAAATTCAAGAAAGTAGGGAAAACCACCAGACCATTCAGGTATGGCCTAAATCAAATCCCTTATGATTATACATTGGAAGTGAGAAATAGATTTAAGGGACTAGATCTGATAGAGTGCCTGATGAACTATTGATGGAGGTTCATGACATTGTACAGGAGACAGGGATCAAGACCATCCCCATGGAAAAGAAATGCAGAAAATCAAAATGGCTGTCTGGGGAGGCCTTACAAATAGCTGTGAAAAGAAGACAAGCAAAGAGCAAAGGAAAAAAGGAAAGATATAAGCATCTGAATGCAGAGTTCCAAAGAATAGCAAGGAGAGATAAGAAAGCTTTCTTCAGTGATTAGTGCAAAGAAATAGAGGAAAACATCAGACTGGGAAAGACGAGAGATCTCTTCAAGAAAATTAGAGATACCAAGGGAACATTTCATGCAAAGATGGGCTCGATAAAGGACAAAAATAGTATGGACCTAACAGAAACAGAAGACATTAAGAAGAGATGGCAAGAATACAAAGAAGAACTGTACAAAAAAGATCTTCACAACCAAGATAATCACGATGGTGTGATCAATCACCTATAGCCAGACATCCTGGAATGTGGAGTCAAGTGGGCCTTAGAAAACATCACTACAAACAAAGCTAGTGGAGGTGATGGAATTCCAGTTGATCTATTTCAAATCCTGAAAGATGATGCTGGGAAAGTGCTGCACTCAATATGTCAGCAAATTTAGAAAACTCAGCAGTGGCCACAGGACTGGAAAAGGTCAGTTTTCATTCCAATCCCAAAGAAAGGCAATGCCAAAGAATCCTCAAACTACTGCACAATTGCGCGCATCTGCCTAGAAATTCCCATGGGCAGAGGAGCCTGGTGGGTTGCAGTCCGTGGGGTCACGAAGAGCTGGACAGGACTAAACGACTTCACTTTCACTTTTCACTTTCATTCATTGGAGAAAGAAATGACAACCCACTCCAGTGTTCTTGCCTGGAGAATCCCAGGGACAGGGGAGCCTGGTGGGCTGCCGTCTTATGGAGTCACACAGAGCCAGACAAGACTCAAGTGACTTAGCAGCACACGCTAGTAAAGTAATGCTCTAAATTCTCCAAGCCAGGCTTCAGCAATATGTGAACTGTGAACTTCCAGATGTTCAAGCTTGTTTTAGAAAAGGCAGAGGAACCAGAGATCAAATTGCCAACATCCAATGGATCATCAACAAAGCAAGAGAGCTGCAGAAAAACATCTATTTCTGTTTTATTGACTATGCCAAAGCCTTTGACTGTGTGGATCACAATAAACTGTGGAAAATTCTGAAAGAGATGGGAATACCAGACGACCTGACCTGCCTCTTGAGAAACCTGTATGCAGGTCAGGAAGCAACTGTTAGAACTGGACATGGAACAACAGACTGGTTCCAAATAGGAAAAGGAGTACATCAAGGCTGTGTATTGTCACCCTGCTTATTTAACTTATATGCAGAGTACATCATGAGAAATGCTGGGCTGGAAGAAGCACAAGCTGGAATCAAGAATGCTGGGAGAAATATCAAAAACGTCAGATATGCTGATGACACCACCCTTATGGCAGAAAGTGAAGAGGAACTAAAGAGCCTCTTGATGAAAGTGAAAGAGGAGAGTGAAAAAGTTTGCTTAAAGCTCAACATTCAGAAAATGAAGATCATGGCATCCGGTCCCATCACTTCATGGCAAATAGATGGAGAAACAGTGGAAACAGTGTCAAGCTTTATTTTTTGGGAGCTCCAAAATCACTGCAGATAGTGATTGCAGCCATGAAATTAAAAGATGCTTACTCCTTGGAAGGAAAGTTATGACCAACCTAGATAGCATATTCAAAAGCAGAGACATTACTTTGCCAACAAAGGTCCATCTAGTCAAGGCTATGGTTTTTCCAGTAGTCATGTATGGATGTGAGAGTTGGACTGTGAAGAAAGCTAAGCGCTGAAGAATTGATGCTTTGAACTGTGGTGGTGGAGAAGACTCTTGAGATTCCCTTGGACTGCAAGGAGATCCAACCAGTCTATTCTGAAGGAGATCAGTCCTGGGTGTTCATTGGAAGGACTGATATTGAAGCTGAAACTCCAATACTTTGGCCACCTCATGCGAAGAGCTGACTCATTGGATGAGACCCTGATGCTGGGAGGGATTGCGGGCAGGAGGAGAAGGGGACAACAGAGGATGAGATGGCTGGATGGCATCACTAACTCGATGGACATGAGTCTGGGTAAACTTTGGGAGTTGGCGATGGACAGGAAGGCCTGGCATGCTGTGATTCATGGCGTGGCAAAGAGTCAGACAGGATTGAACAACTGATCTGAACTGAACTGATTCTCTCCTGGAAGATGTGACTTTTTTGTTTTTTTTTAAATCTTATTTTGTGTTGGTGTATAGCCGATTAACAATGTTGTGTTAGTTTCAGGTGAAGAGTGAAGGGACTCAGCCATACATGAAGTATCCATTCTCCTTTAAACTCTTCTCCCATTCAGGATGCCACATAACATTGAGCAGAGTTCTGTGTACTATACAGTAGGTCCTTGTTGGTTATCCATTTTAAATACAGCAGTGTGTACATGTCTGCCCCCTACTCCCTAGCTAACCCTTTCCCCCGTTGCTTCCCCCTCAGTCGTAAGTTAGTTCTTTAAGTCTGGTAGTCTGTTTCTGTTTTGTAAATAAGTTCATTTGTATCATTTTTAAGATTCCATCTGTAAGGGATGCCATATGATACTTCTCCTTCTCTGACCTACTTCACCAACATGACACTCTATAGGTCTATCCATGTTGCTGCAAATGGCATTATTTCATTCTTTTTTATTTTTACTTTATTTTACTTTACAATACTGTATTGGTTTTGCCATACATTGACATGTATCCACCACGGGTGTACATGCGTTCCCGAACATGAACCCCCCCTCCCACCTCCCTCCCCATAACATCTCCCCAGGTCATCCCCGTGCACCAGCCCCAAGCATCCTGTATCCTGTATTGAACCTAGACTGGCGGTTCATTTCTTATATGATAGTATACATGTTTCAATGCCATTCTCCCAAATCATCCCACCCTCTCCCTCTCCCTCAGAGTCCAAAATTCCACTCTACACACCTGTGTCTCTTTTGCTGTCCCACATACAGGGTCATCATTACCATCTTTCCAAACTCCATATATATGTGTTAGTATACTGTACTGGTGCTTTTCTTTCTGGCTTACTTCACTCTGTATAATTGGCTCCAGTTTTATCCATCTCATTAGAACTGATTCAAATGTATTCTTTTTAATGGCTGAGTAATACTCCATTGTGTATATGTACCACAGCTTTCTTATCCATTCATCTGCTGATGGACATCTAGGTTGTTTCCATGTCCTGGCTATTATAAACAGTGCTGCAATGAACATTGGGGTACATGTGTCTCTTTCAATTCTGGTTTCCTCGGTGTGTATGCCCAGCAGTGGAATTGCTGGGTCCTAAGGCAGTTCTATTTGCAATTTTTTAAGGAATCTCCACACTGTTCTCCATAGTGGCTGTCTGAGTAATATTCCATTATATATATATATATATTCCATTATATATAACATATATATATGCCATATCTGTCCACAGACAGAGGATTGGATCAAAGTCATCTAGTCAAAGCTATGGTTTTTCCAGTGGTCATGTATGGATGTGAGAGTTGGACTACAAAGAAAGCTGAACACTGAAGAATTGTTGCTTTTAAACTGAGGTGTTGGAGAAGATGCTTGAGAGTTCCTTGGAGTACAAGGAGATCAAACCAGTCAATCCTAAAGGAAATCAGTCCTGAATATTCATTGGAAGGACTGATGCTGAAACTGAAACTCCAATACTTTGGCCACCTGGTGGGAAGAACTGACTTATTGGAAAAGACCTTGATGCTGGGAGGGATTGGCGGCAGGAAGAGAAGGGGAAGACACAGGATGAGATGGTTGGATGACATCACCGACTCAATGGACATGAGTTTGAGTAAACCCCAGGAGTTGGTGATGAACAGGGAGGCCTGGAGTGCTGCAGTCCATGGGGTCACAAAGAGTTGGATATGACTGAGTGACTGAACTGAACTGTTGATGGACATTTAGGTTGTTTCTATCTTGGCTATTGTAAACAGTGCTGCAATGAACATTGGGGCAGGTGTATACTTTTGGGTCATGTTTTTCTCTGGGTATATGCCCAGGAGTGGGATTGCAGGGTCATATGGTAGCTCTTCCAAGGAGTAAGCGTCTTTTAATTTCATGGCTGCAGTCACCATCTGCAGTGATGACATTACTTTGCCGACTAAGGTCCGTCTAGTCAAGGCTATGGTTTTTCCAGTAGTCATGTATGGATTTGAGAGTTGGACTGTGAAGAAAGCTGAGCGCTGAAGAATTGATGCTTTTGAACTGTGGTGTTGGAGAAGACTCTTGAAGGTCCCTTGGATTGCAAGGAGATCCAACCAGTCCATTCTGAAGGAGATCAGCCCTGGGATTTCTTTGGAAGGAATGATGCTAAAGCTGAAACTCCAGTACTTTGGCCACCTCATGCAAAGAGTTGACTCGTTGGAAAAGACTCTGATGCTGGGAGGGATTGCGGGCAGGAGGAGAAGGGGACGACAGAGGATGAGATGGCTGGATGGCATCACTGACTTATGAATGTGAATCTGAGTGAACTCCTGGAGTTGATAATAGACAGGGAGGCCTGGCGAGCTGCGATTCATGGGGTAGCAAAGAGTCGGACACGACTGAGCGACTGAACTGAACTGAACTGAACTGATGGTAGCTCTATTTTCAGTTTTTCAAGGAACCTCCTTAATGTTCTCCATAGTGGCTGCACCAGTTTATATTCCCATCAACGGTATTGAAGTGTTTCTTTCTCTCCACACCCTCTCCAGCATTTATTGTTTGTGAATTTTTTGATGATAGCCATTCTGACTATTGTGTGGAGATATCCCATTGTGGTTTTGACTTGCATTTAAAAGTTGACATTTAAACCTGTTCTTCAGTGATACATAGGGCCAACCAAACCCCTTCACCCTACCCCCTAGGAAGTTCTGGTTCAGTTCTTTCCTGATTAACAAAAAGAAGACAAAAGACAGATTGTAACAGGAGGGAAATGGGTAGGGCACAACTTTTGAAAGAATGACATAGCCCAAGGACACAACATAAACCGATTAGAATCAAATGAGTCCTGAGATGGCTGGCTAGTGACAACTTTGATTAGACCTTGATCCTCAATCAGCAAGCTAAATGACACACCCAGAGGTGCCAGGCTTTCCTCCTAGCTAAGTAGGTAAAGAATCTGCCTGCAATGCTGGGGACCCGGGTTCCATTCCTGGGTTAGGAAGTTCCCCTGGAGAAGGAAATGGCAATCCACTCCAGTGCTCTTGCCTGGAGAATTCCATGGACAGAGGAGACCAGCAGGCTAGGGCCATGGAGTCACAAGAGTCAGACATGACTTAGTGACTAAACCACCAGAGGTTCCATGACAGTTCCAAGGCACTGTCAAAAGACCAAGCAGTGGGCAGTGGCCCAATTCCTAGAAATCTCCACCCCTTCCCCAAAATAGTTGGAATAATCCTCCCACTCACTAGCATGTTAAATTACCCAGCCTATAAAAAGTAACAGCCACATTCCTCTGCCACCTGACTTACCCTCTGTGATGGCCCACACTTTGTCTGCTTTGAATCTGAGCAAATCCACTTCTTACCTATCACTTTGTCTCTCACTGAACTCTTTCTGTGATGAGGAATCAAGAACCTGAGCTCATTAGGTCCTGAAACCAGGTATTGAGTGTTTTGGCTGGTTAGAGTCTCAGCCAAATGGGTTCAAGTTCCAGGCAGGCTTTTGTCCAGGTTCAAGTCCCAGCACATGTGTTCAAGTCCCAATCTGAGGTAAATGGTTTCAATATCAAAGTATTTCCCTTGCTCTTTATCATTTAGAATTAATGATACTAAACAGGTGAACTGAAAGTTGATATGCTGCAGGATGTTTCAAACCTCCATAGCACCAAATTTTAACAAGACAAAATAAATATCTCTTTAACATATAGAACCACCAGAACTTACACAGGACTGGGGAAACTCTGGGAGGGCACAAACAGAACCTTGTGTGCACAAGGACCCAGGAGACAGGAGCGGTGATGCCACAAGAGACTGACCCAGACTTACCCGTGAGTGTCCAGGAGTCTCTGGCAGAGGTGTGGGTCAGTGGTGGACTGCTGCAGGGTTGGGGGCACTGACCGTAGCAGTGCCTGCATGAGATCTTCATTATCTCCACAATAGTTTGCCCCCATGTAAATAACAGGGAGGGAACACAGCCCCAACCATCAAAAGAAAATTGGATTAAAGATTTACTAAGCATGGCCCCGCCCATCAAAACAAGACCCAGTTTTCCCCTTAGTCAGTCTCTCCCATCAGGAAGCTTCCATAAGCCTCTTATCCTTCTCCATTAGAGGGCAAACAGACTGAAAAGGACAGTCACAGAAAACTAACCAGTCTAATTACATGGACCACAGCCTTGTCTAAATCAATGAAACTATGAGTCATGCCATGTAGGGCCACCCAAAATGGATGGGTCATGATAGAGAGTTATGACAAAACATGGTCCACTGGAGAAGGGAATGGAAAACCACTTCAGTATTCTTTTCTTGAGAATCCCATGAACAGAATGAAAAGGCAATAAGATAGGACACTAAAAGATGAACTCCCCAGGTCAGTAGGTGCCCAATATGCTACTGGAGATCAGTGGAGAACTAACTCCGGAAAGAGTGAAGAGATGAAGCCAAAACAAAAACAACAACCAGTTGTGCATGTGACTGTGATGAGAGAAAAGTCCAGTGCTCTAAAGAGCAATATTGCATTGGAACCTGGAATATGTTAGGTCCATGAATCAAGGCAAATTGAAAGTGGTCAAACAGGAGATGGCAAGAGTCAATGTCGACATTTGAGGAATCAGCAAACTAAAATGGACTGGAATGGATGAATTTAACTAAGATGACCATTCTATCTACTACTGTGGGCAAGAATCCCTTAGAAGAAATGGAGTGGCCACCATACTCAACAAGAGTCCGAAATACAGTACTTGGATGCAATCTCAAAAATGACAGAATGATCTCGGTTCATTTCCAAGGCAAACCATTCAAAACAGTAATCCAAGTCTATGTATGCCATGGCCAGTAACGCTGAAGAAGCTGAAGTTGAACGGTTCTATGAAGACCTACAAGACCTTCTAGAACTAACACCCAAAAAAGATGTCCTTTTCATTATAGAGGACTGGAATGCAAAAGGAGGAAATAAAGAAATACCTGGAGTAATGTGCAAATCTGGCCTTGGAGTACAGAATGAAACAGGGCAAAGGCTAACAGAGTTTTGCCAAGAGAACACACTGGTCATAGCAAACACCCTCTTCCAACAATACAAGAGAAGACTCTACACATGGACATCACCAGGTGGTCAATACCGATTGATTATATTCTTTGCAGTCAAAGATGGAGAAGTTCCATACAGTCACCAAAAACAAGACTGGGAGCTGACTGTGGCTCAGAACATAAACTCCTTATTGGAAAATTCAGACTTAAATTGAAGAAAGTAGGGAAAACCATAGACCATTCACGTATGAAAAGAAAGAAAGAAAGAAAGAAAGTGAAGTCGCTCAGTCGTGTCTGACTCTTTGCAACCCCATGGACTGCCTTCCTTTTCTAGGCAAGAATACTGGAGCAGGTTGCCATTTCCTTCTCCAGGAGATCTTCCCAACACAGGGATTGAACCCAGGTCTCCTGCATTGTAGGCAGATGCTTTACCATCTGAGCCATGCAGACCTAAATAAAATCCCTTATGACAATACAGTGGAAGTGACAAATAGATTCAAGGGATTAGATCTGATAGAGTGCCTGAAGAACTACAGACAGAGGTTCATGACATTGTACAGGAGGTAGTGATCAAGACCATCCCTGAGAAAAAGAAATGCAAAAAGGAAAAATGGTTGTCTGAGGAGGCCTTACAAATAGCTATGAAAAGAAGAGAAGTGAAAGGTGAAGGAGAAAAGGGAAAGATATACCCATTTGAATGCAGAGTTCCAAAGAATAGCAAGGAGAGATAAGAAAGCCTTCTTCAGTGATCAGTGCAAAGAAATAGAAGAAAACAATAGAATGGGATTAGAGATCTCTTCAAGAAAATTAGAGATACCAAGGGAAATTTTCATGCAAAGATGGGCATAATAAAGGCAGGAATGGTACGGACCTAATAGAAGCTGAATATATTAAGAAGAGGTGGCAAGAATACACAGAACTATACAAAAAAGATCTTCACAACACAGATAATCATGATGGTGTGATCACTCACCTAGTGTCAAACATCCTGGAATGAGAAGTCAAGTGGGCCTTAGGAAGCATCACTATGAACAAAGCTAGTAGAGGTGAGAGAATTCCAGTTGACCTATTTCAAATCCTGAAATATGATGCTGGGAAAGTGCTGCTCTCAATATGTCAGCAAATTTGGAAAGCTCAGCAGTGGCCACAGGAGTGGAAAATGTCAGTTTTCATTCCAAGAAAGGCAATGTCAAAGAATGCTCAGGGTACCGCACAATTGCACTCATCTCACATGCTAGTAAAGTAATGCTCAAAATTCTCCAGTACATGAACAGTGAACTTCCAGATATTTAAGCTGGATTAGAAAAGGCAGAGGAACCAGAGGTCAAATTGCCATCATCCGCTGGATCATCGAAAAAGCAAAAGAGTTCCAGAAAAACATCTATTTCTGCTTTATTGATGATGCCAAAGCCTTTGACTGTGTGCATTACAATAAACTGTGCCATCTCTGAAACAGATGGCAATACAAGACCACCTGACCTGCCTCTTGAGAAATCTGTATGCAAATCAAGAAGCAACAGTTAGAACTGGACATGGAACAACAGACTGGTTCCAAATCGGGAAAGGAGTACGTCAAGGCTGTGTATTTGTCACCCTGCTTATTTACCTGATATGCAGAGTACATCATGAGAAATGCGGGCTGGATGAAGCAAAAGCTGAAATCGAGATTGCCAGGAGAAATATCAATAACCTCAGATACGCAGATGACACCACCCTTATGGCAGAAAGTGAAGAAGAACTAAAGAACCTCCTGATGAAAGTGAAAGAGGAGAATGAAAAAGTTGGCTTACTCAGCATTCAGAAAACTAAGATCATGTCATCTGGTCTCATTATTTCATGGCAAATAGATGGGGAATCAGTGGAAACAGTAACAGACTTTTTTGTGTGTGTGTGTCCCAAATTACTGCAGATGGTGACTGCAGCCATGAAATTAAAAGATGCTTGCTTCTTGGACACAAAGTTATGACCAACCTAGACAGTTTATTAAAAAGCGAGACATTACTTTACCAACAAAGGTCTGTCTAGCCAAAGCTATGGTTTTTCCTGCAGTCATGTATGGATGTGAGAGTTGGACTATAAAGAAAGCTGAGCACCAAAGAACTGATGCTTTTAAGCTGTGCTGTTGGAGAAGACTGTTGAGAGTCTTTTGGACTACAAGGAGATCCAACCAGTTCATCCTAAAGGAAATCAGTCTTGAATATTCATTGGAAGGACTGATGCTGAAGCTTCAATATTTTGGCCACCTGATGCGAAGAACTGACTCATTGGAAAAGACCCCAATGCTGGGAAAGATTAAAGGCAGAAGGAGAAGGGGACGACAGAGGATGAAATGTTTTTACTGCATCACCAACTCAATGGACATGAGTTTGAATAAACTCTGGGAGTTGGCGATGGACAGGGAGGCCTGGCGTGCTGCAGTCCATGGGGCAGCAAAGAGTGGGACAGGACTGAGCAACTGAGCTGAAATGAATGAACATATTACTTGATGTTCCAAAAGGGAATAGATGAATGCTTTCTTATTTAATGACTTTCTGGGGATTATTTGAATAATTGGAATGCTATCTTTTGCCTTTCCCTCTTCACTTCCCTGCAAATTTTTTCTCATAGTTTAATATCACATCACTGAATTGACTATTTTTCTATGGCTTAGATATGTTCTAGTCTCATATCAGTGACTGTATTTTTACCTAGACTAAGCAAGGTTGAATGCTCAATAAAATTAATGTCATTTCACATTTATGATATTTTAGTCCACTGTGCATATTTAAAAACCATGTCTTTTTATTAATGGAATTCCTGAACCATGGACTGAAAAAAAATAAAGACTAAGCTTCCTCTGAAATTGGCTCCTGCTCTATCGCTTCTTGTTTTGAATTATATTTCAGTAATCAAGAAACAAACAAATTGAACTTACACAGTATTTTATAACAATAAAAAGTAATACTTATTTAATATTTAATTTACCTGACATTCTATATAGTAATGTTCTACTTGAACATTAAAATTTATATTTCATAAAATATGAAATAACACTGGCCTAAAACTCATAATAATTCTGTGTAGAATTTACACAGCCTGCTTTTGGATATGGGTAAATTTTTCTTTCAATTTGAGTTCTATTCCTGATTAATTAAAATCACAAAACTGAATTGGTGTTTTTTGTATACTCAAGTCTAGAATAGTAGCTTTCCCATCTCTATGTTTCAAGATTTTTAGAAAACAAAATATGTAGAGTCTTATACCTTTCTAAAAAAATGGCACAATGCAAAATGTAAGGCATGTTGCCCTGAGCAGTGCCATTTAAATTTCTGAAATCATTCCCTCCTTCCTAATTTAACAGGAATAATGGGTTCTCTTTCCAGAAAAAAGCCTGCACACAAAATTTTGCATTCAATTTTAGGGTATTCTCTAGTGACTTTCCTAGGGGCTTCCAAAAAGACCTCTAAGGTACAAAACACTAGTTGGAAGGACTATTACTTTGCCTTTACTAGGTACTATTTATAGCATGCTATAAAAGATTTAAAGTAGTTTATTTACCTTACAATTCACGTTAATAATTTAACAGAGCCTGCTTGAATAGTGGAGTAATAATACACTCATGGAGCTACAAATTAGTTAATTTATTTGGTAGTTGTCTCACTGTGGAGCTAGAATTAGACTTGGCAAATAGCTCCTTAAATATGGTTTAGTAGGTGCTGTTATTCACTTAACAAATATTTATGGCGCTTCTACTATGTACTTGGAATTGTGCTAGGCAATGAAGTAAAAAAACTTGTAAAACACACACACACACACACACTAAGGGTATGAAAACTTACATTGGGGTTATGAAGACAAGAGCAATAGTGATACTAGAAGATAGGTATTATCATAGGGTAAGTAAAGATGTCTAATACAGTAAATAAGAAGGGCATCTGGAAGAGCAAATGAAGGCTTTCCAAATAAAATAAGGAACAAGTCAGTTCTGAAGGATGAATAGGAGTGAGCCCATACCTCTGACACATGTGCATAAAAATCAGTCTTCTATGAGAACTGTTACAAAAACTGCTGTCCTTCATTTTCTGCTCCCCGGAGTTAATATCTTCCAGTGATACATACAGATTCTGTGGATTTATCTATGTATCTCAAAATTAACACGTTTAATTTGCATTTTAAAGAGTTTGAATTTAGGTATTATCTTTTGATATCCTACTGATGAAGATTTTGTTCTCTTTAATCGCTTTATCTTCCAATCCCTTGCTCCTGGCCTTAGCACAAACCTATGCACATGTACACACATCCTCCCATGCCATACCTCATCTTCCCATTTTGTCAGTATTTATATTATGCTTACATTATTTTGACCATGTAAATACAGTTATGTTGAGGGAGGAAAGGAACAGGCCGAGCTGACTCCATCTTGAAAAAGAGGAAAACTCCTCTTGCACTTTCAGTGAGCTTTGGACTATGTGCCTAGTAGCCACAGGGATAACATACCTATGGCTAAACTGGCCTCCCAGACTGATAAATACCAGATTCCATACCAAGATTTTCCATCGCCAAAAAGAATGTAATAATCCCCTATGTAGTCAATCACCTTGGTAATCTTTATGGCACCCATTTGTGTAGGCTACAATATATAATCAGCTGACCCTTTTGATTATGAATCATGGCTGTAACTTGATTGTATTTCCCTTTAACACTTTCCAGGCTAGGTTTAAGGAATTTGGGAATGTGAGCTTGAGCAGTATACTTAAGATATAAAAGATTTTCACAAAAGTCAGTTGGGGTCCTTGGCTAAGAGGAGACTCTGCCTTGGGCCCGCCGGTGTAATAAACTGCACTTCACTATCTGCATTGTGAACTTCCAGATGTTCAAGCTGGTTTTAGAAAAGGCAGAGGAACCAGAGATCAAATTGCCAACATCCAATGGATTATCAAAAAAGCAAGAGCATTCCAGAAAAACATCGATTTCTGCTTTATTGACTGTCATAAACTCTTTGACTGTGTGGATCACAATAAACTGTGGAAAATTCTGAAAGAGATGGGAATACCAGACGACCTGATCTGCCTCTTGAGAAACCTGTATGCAGGTCAGGAAGCAACAGTTAGAACTGGACATGGAACAACAGCCTGGTTCCAAATAGGAAAAGGAGTACATCAAGGCTGTATATTGTCACCCTGCTTATTTTACTTATATGCAGAGCACATCATGAGAAATGCTGGGCTGGAGGAAGCACAAGCTGGAATCAAGATTTCTGGGAGAAATATCAATAACCTCATATACGGAGATGACAGCACGTTTATGGGAGAAAGTGAAGAACTAAAGAGCCTCTTGATGAAAGTGAAAGAGGAAAGCGAAAAAGTTTGCTTAAAGGTCAACATTCAGAAACTAAGATCATGTCATCTTGTTCCATCACTTCATGGGAAATAGATGGGGAAACAGTGGAAACAGTGGCTGACTTAATTTTTCTGGGCTCCAAAATCACAGCAGATGGTGACTGCAGCCATGAAATTAAAAGATGCTTACTCCTTGGAAGAAAAGTTATGACCAACCTAGATAGCATATTCAAAAGGAGAGATATTACTTTGCCAACAAAGGTCCGTCTAGTCAAGGCTATGGTTTTTCCTATGGTCATGTATGGATGTGAGAGTTGGACTGTGAAGAAAGCTAAGCGCTGAAGAATTGATGCTTTTGAACTGTGGTGTTGGAGAAGACTCTTGAGAGTTCCTTGGACTGCAAGGAGATCCAACCAGTCCAGCCTAAAGCAGATCAGTCCTGGGTGTTCACTGGAAGGACTGATACTGAAGCTGAAACTCCAATACTTTGGCCACCTGATGCAAAGAGCTGACTCACTGGAAAAGACCCTGATGCTGGGAAAGATTGAGGGCGGGAGGAGAAGGGGACGACAGAGGATGAGATGGCTGGATGGCATCACCGACTCGATGGACATGGGTTTGGATGGACTCTAGGAGTTGGTGATGGACTGGGAGGCCTGGCGTGCTGCAATTCATGGGGTCGCAAAGAGTCAGACACAACTGAGTGACTGAACTGAACTGAACTGATCTACATTGTCCTTTTGAGTGAGTTTATTTCCCGGAACGGGTGGCTACAACAATGTACCAAGATACAGTGGCCTAATCTTTGCTACCCATTTTGCATCAATATTTGTCTGATTTGTATGTAATTCTCCCTGTACTTAGTATTTTGTCATCTCTAAATGCTACGACAGATATGTAAGTTTCCTCTGAAGATGTTCAACACATTATTCCATCAATGTTCATCTGTCTTTGAGCTATCTGACCTACTCTAATATGTATGGGTGGCTCTCTAGGTCTGTAGTCCAGTTGTGACGTTGGAACTGCCCTTCACCAACAACTTGGGATTTCAGTTGAATGAGAAATTATCATCTCGGAAACCATTCTAGATTTGAT
Source organism: Ovis canadensis (assembly GCF_042477335.2). Classification (NCBI taxonomy): domain Eukaryota; kingdom Metazoa; phylum Chordata; class Mammalia; order Artiodactyla; family Bovidae; genus Ovis; species Ovis canadensis. The sequence goes on along the minus strand of NC_091248.1, from coordinate 74,523,147 downwards.
TTTCTTTTATGGCCTAATTTCCCTAGGATACATTTTCCAATGTCTTCCTTGGAAAGGGTACAGAGGAGGCAATATTTTGAGACTTTTGATATAAAATTGAGAGGGTAACAGGCAGGAAGGTCTCCAAACAGATGAAATAGGCTGCAAATGTCACACATTTTTTTATCTCTCTCTTTAGCAGCAGGAGGAAACAAACAAGTGTTAAAGAGTTTTTCCCCTTCTCTATACAAATTTAAAAAGAGGTTTCCCTTAAAATTCTGTGTTGCCATGACACCTGGCTCCACCAGATCTTAACTTTTCTCAAACCTTGAGCTAAACAATGCGTTTTTCTTATGGAGATGTTTGTCTTCAACTATGTTAAGGCAGGGAAGGGAAAGTCACTCAGTCGTGTCCGACTCTTTTTTCCAGGCAAGAATACTGGAGTGGGTTGCCATTTCCTTCTCCAGGGGATCTTCCCAACCCAGGGATCGAACCCAGGTCTCCTGCATTGTAGACAGATGCTTTACCCACTGAGCCACCAGGGAACAATGTATTTGCCCTAGACTGTGTCTTCTAGTCAGTTCCACCTAAGATTCAGAACTGACTTGACAAACCAGTATGTTTATTCATACATTGTTCTTCTAATCTATGTTAATGAAACTCCGTATTTACTTGGAAACCTGCCTTTCTTCAAGATTCATGTCAACTGCTTTATGGCCTGGGATAACTCACCTGGTGCTAATGTTATCTCAAAATGCATGTTGTGGGTGAGGGGCCTGGTGCCACTCAGTTTTGAGTTTCGAGACATCCCCTTTCTATAATTAACAGCTTGCTAGTAGCTATGTAACATTCAGCTAAAGACTAGCTGGGAGGCACACTCTCTGCCTCCTTCTGATGTCTATGTCAGAAGCTTTCTCTATCTCTTTTATATTTTAAAGAAAAAATTATTACACAAAAGCTCTGAGCGATCAAGCCTCATCTCTGGCTCCGGATTGAATTATTCTCCTCTGGAGGCCAAGAATCCTGGCATCTTCGTGGTTTAGCAATGACGTTTCACCTTGGGGGATCATCTGGGATTCTTCAGGACAAGGTAAGGATGCTTGGAGCTCTAGTTCTTTGTTCTTCTAGCAAACACGTTTTCTGTTGTACTTTACTAACTCTAAGGTGTGCTTGTGTGAATGAATGATATGCCCTGGGCAAAGCAAGTGAGGAGCCCTGCTCTGCTGTTTTAAATGAGATGCCTCATAATTACTGAAGGCAGCCTCAAAAAGGGGCGCCTCGTTGGAGGTTTATACCAACCTGCCAATGCCAAGGACATCCAACCTCCCTGTGAGGGGAGCAAACAGAAATGGGCAAAGTGTGTGGACCGAACACTCCTTTCTCGGTCAAGCTTTCTGGTCTGACAATTTCATAACTTCTTGGGAATTAGAACTACTAACCTCATCTGTCGGATCATAGATTTTCAAGGGATTTGCTGTCCATGATGTTACTCTGTACTGTCACTAACGTCCCAAACTTGGATTGGTAGTCCCGAAGTGCCCAGCCTTGCTAAGAACCCAAATTCAGAAGCTAGAGGGAGCTCAAGCTCCAAGAGCATCTCTCAGGTTAAAGGTTACTCAGATAGGAAGTACAGCAGGCTTCTTCCTTTGGTAACACTAGCTCTTAGTGGGACCAGAGGAGGCTCTCCAGTAACTTCTGTCCCAACTACTCAGAAATTCTTTCTGTGGAATCTGTGGGAATGAACTGAAGGACTGGGCCTAATAACTCAAGGAAAAAAATCACTTTTTCCTGACTGGCCAGCCCTTCACCATCTCTTTTGCAATCACTTATACTCGTGTGGTGACACTTGGAACGAACATCGCGGTTTTATGTTTGTATCGGTCTTACTGTGGTAAGGAATATACTCAGGGCCACACACTGGCACTCAGGTGACAAATGTTTTCCCCAGTGATCTTAGCTTGGGAGGCATTCTGGAAGGTACCTTGATTACACCTTGTGTGACATCAGAGGCAAGCAAGTTTTTAACGGCGAGAAACTGGGCATTGGTCTGGGACGCCATCAGGTCGACCCCTGGTGCATCTCAACCCCATCTTGGTTGTAGATCAGGAATTTCCCTGGGAATAGAGAAGCGGGCCAGTCTGTTACTACAAGCTCGAGGAGAGACATGAAACTGAAATGTGCTAGCAAGTGGGAAAATGATATGCAAAATGTCATCCTCATTTGGCCCTTATTTTACTGCTGCAGAGAGCTAAAGTTTGTGACCTGCTCCCCCCTACCCCATTCCACCCCACTTTAGCCACTTACTAAAAAGGGAAATTGCCCCTTTTCAGAGAGTTAGTGAGGAGGGGCTATTGTTCTGCCTAGCACAGTGCCTAACTTCAAATCCAAGTTTGCATGCTCAGTCACTTCAGTCATATATGATTCTTTGCAACACCATGGACTGTAGTTCCCCAGGCTGGTCAGTTTATGAGATTCTCCAGGCAAGAATACTGGAGTGGGTTATCATTTCCTTCTTTAGTTACTTTAATAAACCTAACAGTCTTCTGTCATTTCAAGTAAAATATGTAATTTTAAATTCTGAAACATTAAAAAAATAGTAGACCTGTACTTATTATTTAAATGGGTAACAAAATTTGTCATCTTTATTCAGCTCCTCACTTTTCTCTTTTAAAGGAATAACATATAAAGTCTCTCCACCGTCACCCCTTCTTGCCTCCTGAGAAGTAATCATTATCCTGAAGTTGGTGTTTCTTTTCTGCTGGAATGTAAACATAAGCACCATGTTACTGTTTTGTGTATTTTAAAAATTTAATTAAGTAGTAGACTGTTCCCTGGGTTGGGAAGATCCCCTGGAGGACACGGCAACCCACTCCAGCATTCTTGCCTGGAGAATTTCTACAGACAGAGGAGCCTGGTGGGGTAGTCCACCAGGTCACAAGATTTGGACACAACTGAGACACTAAGCAGAGCACAGCACAGCACATGGTAGACTGTTGTCAGACGTTTTGCAATTTACCTTTTTCACATAATTTGAGCAGTCATGTTGATACATGTACATGTAGTTCATTCAACTACTACTGTCTAACAGTCTACTTTGGTTTATAGAGGTGTTTCGGATTTTTTCTTTTTCAGCGAAGCAGGAGATGGGATCCTCACCTTGGGAGAGTAGGAAGGGGTAGTAGGAGACGAAGGGAGCAGTGTGAGGGAGAATCAGACTGGAGATATGAACTCATTTGAGAAATACAATAATGCTGCTGGGTCCACTTGGGGTTTCTGGATATGAACGTGGAATTAAGCCTGTCCATTGACGTGATCTTCTCCAGCTAAGTCTAACTACTCTGATGTAGCAAAAGGCAGACAGGTATTTGAATTCAACGAGATGGAGTTTAGGCAAGTGAGAACCATAGACAGGGAATCAATCCTGTTTAAGGTTTTACTGGAGAGTAGTTATGATGGTTCACAGCATCAGAGTAAGGATGGAGGAGAATACAGAAGGGGGATAGTGTTGGTTTTCTATTGCTACCTCTAACAGTTAATGTGCCAACCTGGCTGAGCCACAGAGTGCTGAGATATTTGGTTTAATGTTATTCTGGGTCAATCTGTGTGTGTTTCTGAGTGAGATTAACATTTGAATGAGTAGAGAGAGTAAAGCAGATTGCCCTCCCCAATATAGGTAGGCCTCATTCCCTGGTGGTTCAGATTGTAAAGAATCTGCCTGCAACGTGGGAGACCTGGGTTCGATCCTTCATGGAAAAGGTTGGTTGCAATGCAAGATGTCCCAAAAACTATGCTAAAGAATAGAAGCTGGTGGTCAGAATGAAGAGCTTGAAGTTGACAATTTTCAAAGCGGATTCAAGTACTGGAAATGACAAAGGTCTACAACTTACCATGGAAATGACGTGGCTGAGAGGGAATGGAGGAAGAGTTCACTGGAAATAAGGTGGTCAAGCAACCAAAAAAACAGAGGGTGGTGAATAGGTTAAAAGTGATAAATGAAACAGACCATTCCTTGAAGAAAGTTTCTCTAACACAAATGCATCTTGGTCAATATCTCCACACTTACCTTTTTCTATAGCTTTTTCCCTGACAGCTGTTTTAACCCACTCACCTCATCCACAGAAAAACAAAATAGTATAATCTAAAAAAGAAAAAAGCATGTACTTCAACACCAAATTAGTTGACAGAACTGTTTAATTTAGCTAGTAATAGTAAAATTAATCTGCACATCAATATTCCAACTCTCGATGGATGACTCATTTTTTTCAAGATCAAAAGTATGCAGAAAAATTTCCTGCTTGATGTTTAGATCAATGCCATGTATTATTTATGATGAAATCTTTTTAAATTTGACTTACCAATCACCCTGAAGTGTAGGCATGAAGATACACAGCTTAGACTTAATATCCTTTCTAATTACCTGGGATAGAAGAGAGGAAATAGTTTGTGGTGGGGATAGCCTTCGACAACAAAAATCAATTAATAGGTGGCATAGCACATAACTGGTAAATTGTACTGTCCACTGGAAACATAGAATGTTTCAAAGACTATATGAAGATCAATATCCTTCCCTGAACATTCTCAAGGTATGAAGGACGTATTTGTTAAGAAGGTTCTTTATTTTAAATAATAAGAAATTCTAAGGAGGCAAATTCAGAATATTCATCCAAACCTTTATTGAGTGAATATTACATTATCAATGAAACAAAAGTGAAGATGAGCCCTGGCTATGAAGCCAGGGACTCTCTCGTCTGCTTTTACTTTGTACTTCATCACATAACCTTCCCCCATCCCACGTTAACACGTCTCTTTGATCCTTAAAAGCTGTACTTTCATTTATTCAATTAACACTAGAATTAAAAAAAAAAAACATAGTCAAGTTGAACAGAAAGCCATAACATCATGATATTAAAAAAAGGATAAACAAAAGCAACTATACTTCAATAAAAATTAATTTAAAAAACGTGTAAATACTGCTACAGTGTTATAATACAAACCCTGTAGAAACAAAGGAAAAACAATTTTGATTGGTAAAAGGGATGATATTCCCACAAAGCTGAAATGTAATTTTAACTGGTTGAATTTAAAGAATAAAATAAGCAGAAAGACAAAGTCAGCATGTTTGAGAAATGCTAAGAATTCGAGTATGGCTAGAACACAGGATGAACAGAATCACAGAGGATTATATACATGATAGAAACAAGTTTTTCTTTATTCTGTAAGTATTAAAGGGTGATTACCGATTTCTGAGCTAGGAAAATTAAGTGGTACACAGGTGATACAGCTAGATGTACAGTTTAGGTAAAAAACTTAACAGTAGACTCCAGGAAGATACAAAAGCAGAGATCCAAAATATAGGTACTATTAGTTAAGAGGTTCCTATAATAATCCAAGTAAGAAACAAAGTTGGTCAAAACCCCCAAATAAAATTTAACAGCTAACTGAGTTAGGCTGGAACATTCTGAACAGAATATACAAGAGTATCTTAGATACTTGTAATATAGTAGTTTAAAGAAATAACAACTAGTTTAAATTATCCCTGCTGCTGCTGCTAAGTCACTTCAGTCGTGTCTGACTCTGTGTGACCCCATAGACAGTAGCCACCAGGCTCCCCCGTCCCTGGGGTTCTCCAGGCAAAAACACTGGAATGGGTTGCCATTTCCTTCAATGCATGAAAGTGAAAAGGGAAAGTAAAGTCGCTCAGTCGTGTTAGACTCTTAGCGACCCCATGGACTGCAGCCCACTAGGCTCCTCTGTCCATGGGATTTTCCAGGCTAGAGTACTGGAATGGGGTGCCACTGCCTTCTCCTAAATTATTCCTGCTGCTGCTGCTAAGTCGCTTCAATCGTGTCCGACTCTGTGGGACCCCACAGATGGCAGCTCATCAGGCTCCACCGTCCCTGGGATTCTCCAGGTAAGAACACTGGAGTGGGTTGCCATTTCCTTCTCCAATGCATGAAAGAGAAAAGTGAAAGTGAAGTTGTTCAGTCGTGTCCAACTCTTAGTGACCCCATGGACTGCAGCCTACCAGGCTCCTCCAGAGTGGCGTGCCACTGCCTTCTCCTAAATTATTCCTGAGTAAACTATAAATAGAAAATAACTATAATGTACAACATTTTATAATGACTTAAAAGGGCTATTTACATTGAGTATGTATTTTAAATATTATCAAAACAGAACTTAATATATCAACTTTATTAATTATATGTACATAATTTATGCAAAAATGTTACATTCCCCCCCCCATGGTTATAAGGACACCTCTGATCAACTTTTTTATAATGAGCTGACACACATTCATATAATACTAATTAGCTTAAAAAACTAAGTGAAATATAACCCCAAATAATCATTGACTTAGAAAAACAATTAAAATACTATCTGCTATGTAGTCAATTATTTATTGAGCACGTCCTATTTTTCAGCACCAAAACCCATTTATTACCTTACAGAAATCAAAAAAACCACCCTTCCTCTCTTTCTTAGTTGTCTCCCTAAGGTCATTACCATGTGCGCGTGCTCAGTCGCGTCCAGCTGTTTGCAACCCCATGGGCCTATCAGGCTACTCTGTCCAAGGAATTTTTTAGGCAAGAATACTGGAGTGGGTTGTCATTTCCTACTTCAGGGGATCTTTCCAACCCAGGGATCAACCTGCATCTCCTGCACTGGCAGGCAGATTCTTCATCATTGCACCACCTGGAAAGCCATGGTCTTCACCACCTATCTATAATTTCTTTTAATAAAATACATGTTAAGTGGGAAGGTATAAGAATTAACCTATTATTCTGGAATTTTAAAATGACACATGCACACATTTAAAGGTTATACGTTTTAAATAGATACAAACTGTTAATTCCTAAAAAATATTTAAAAAATTAACCTCATTGAAATTTTTGATTTATAAAAATAACTTTATTGCAGGGTGTCGAGTTTAAATAACTGTGTACTATGATGGTCAGCTACATATAAGGTACATATTCTTTCAAGTTTAAAGTATCTCTCCTAAAAATTAGGCCAATGGTTGATTCCTTATTTTAGTTCAACGGGAATAAAACCTAACAGGAGTATTTTCCGGTAAAATACAAAAACTATTAGTCGCTCAGTCATGTCCAACTCTTTGTGACCCCATGAACTGCAGACCTCCAGGCTCCTCTCTGTTCATGGGATTCTCTAGGCAAGAATACTGGAGTGGGTTGCCACTCCCTTCTCCAGGGGATCGTCACGACCTAGGGATCAAACCTGGCTCTCCTGCATTGCAGGTGGATTCTTTACTGCTTGAGCCATCAGGGAAGCTGTATAATGCAAAAAATTACAGCCCAAAGGTCAAGCAACACAGAATTTAATACATATTGGGAAGAATTTAACAGGTAATAGAAAATTCTAGCCAGCATCTACTTTTGTGTAAGATTATCATACAGAAAACTTTTTCTATTAAAAGTATCTTCTAGAAAGGGAAGAAACTATAAAGAAACAGACTATGTAAGATCTAGTTAAGTGCCCTCCTTCTACAAATTAAGAGACTGGGACTCAATCTTAATAAGTAACTTGTCCAAGACACACCTCAGTGGTACAATCAGGACTGATTCTGGAACCTGACTTCTATTCTGGGCTCTTGTTTACCATATCTGTGTTCTCTCATTTTATGACTGAATCATATTACTTATTCACTATGTTTTTACTTTAAATTTGGAAAATTAACAAGCAATGAAATGTCATCTACCCAACAACTCTTGAGTTGTTTTCAGAAAATGAGCATAATAATAATAGGATGCAGTTCATAACATTAGAGCACTTGCTTAGCTTCATTAAGGTTAAGAACTTTACACAGGAAAAAGTTCACTTTACACAGAATTTGGTTTGGCTAACAGAAATCTTACATGAAAGTCACAAACTTGGAAACCTCTTAATCTATATCATAGTAACTTCATACGTTGTGAAATGGTTTTCTATAATCTTGACATTTTCTTCAGAGAGCCAGTTTTCCTGTTTTAGCTGCCTTATAAGAGCTTCCAAAGACTTCAATCTCCCTAGAGTTTGTTGTTCCTGTAACTCAAGAAGAGTTATCTTTGAATGTAGTTTAGACACTTTCTGCCAAAGATGTTCCTTATTTACATCTTGTCTGCAGTAAGAATGCTCAATCTGTAAAACTTCTGTCTCATAGTCTACATCCTTATATGAGTCTTCAATATCTATATCTTCTTCCATTTCCACTGTTTCTTTGGGGGCAGGTATAAAAGAGTTAATTGCAGGTTTGGAATTTTCTGTAGGTACAAAAATGGCAATAATGGATTCTTTATCTGTGTTTAATTCTTCAACTGTTTGAGTAACTGTGCTGAATATGAATGGATTTTCCTGTGCTGACTTAATTTCCACAGAATTATTTGTAAAGTGTGGGTTAGCAAGATGATTAGTAGTTATTTCAATCACTTCTTGGGTTTCTAAAGGCTGCTGAATGCCCTCTAAATTTGAAGTTGTCAAAGTAATAGTTGTAGAACTTAGATTCTCAAATGATGTGTGAAAACCACCTATACCCATGTCTTGGTTAACTGATGTTTCCAAGGTAGATTCTGGTTTTCTGGTATCTTGTTTAACTAGACTAAGAGTTAATATGTTACTTTGCACACTTTCTGCTTTTGGATCTGGTGGCTTTACCAAGGCAGATGATTCAAGTAATTCTGCATGTTCAGGGAGGAGATCTGTATTAACTGGATGCTTCTTTGGCTCATTTGATGCAAAAGATTCTTCTGACTTGGCTTTTAGGCATACTTCTTTCTCACTTTTCAATTTTTTCTTCTGAGATTTTTTTTTGGAAGGATCTTTCTCCTATAAAATAACATTTTCAAATTCTAAAAAAGATGTCCTTACTAGGCTTTATCCTCTTATTAGATAGTGCTGATTATTTCAGTACAACTTTGAGTAGTATACTGGCCAAACAAATTTATTCAGTTAAAAAATGTTTTCAGTATGTAACAGCTCAAAATATATGTGAAGGCATTTTTTTTTTAAATTATGCATAATCAATATATGAAGAAAAATCTCAGATCATTCATAAGACTAGTAAAAAAATCTTAGATCATTAATTTACATTAAAAACTCAACCTGATAATTAATGTATGTGTTATCTTTGGCTCCTCTTAAGCCATGCTTCAGAATGGTTTATTAAAAAATTATCACTTTCAGTAAAAAGTACACATTAGTTTTCCTTTCTCAAGTATGTGTTTTCCCAACAGTTATTTTTCACTCTCCTCCCCTCTTCCTGACTACCTGCCACCCTGTAATCTGCCACCATAATCAGTATTAGCCCCTTCTCCCCTACTCCCTGCCTCCAATACCTGATTGTCTTCAGGCAAAGAAAATATTGTTGGAATTGCAGTTTGTTTCAAATAGCGAATACCCCATCTGATGTCAAGAGAGTCAGGAGTAAAATGGTCACTACACAGGAACTGGTATTTACTTGGAACCCATGAATCTCGTTTCATATTCTTTAACCATTTTTCAAGTCTTTCTTTGTCATGGAGAGGAAACCTGAAATTAAAAAAAGGAAAATTTTGCTATATTTTAACAATAATGCCAAACTCCAGGCCTGTATATAGGGGTAACCTAAGGGCCACAAAGACAAGACAACCATTCCTACCATACAATAGCATCTTCATGACAACTACTGTCATATCATCTCTGCAGCAAAGAAAGCTAAGATATGAGATGTGTAGCCAAAGCTTTTGTCTGAGAAGACTGGTTTGTAAAACATAACCCAGGGTCCCTTCAAGTAAAACATATATGTTACTACAAAGGATAAAGTCTATTCATATTTTCTATGGATTATGTTTCTTTTTCATTCTGTTGTATAGTCTGTAGAACTAGGTAAGAGTTTTGTTAACTAAGAAGTCCTATTCAAATATACTTCATAGTAATATAACAAACCGTTTCCTGTCTGTAAGAAGAATTATACCTAAGGCTTTTATATTAATATTTTTAAAATAAGGAGATGTTAATTCAAAAAATGGTTTAGCTAACATAAAATGAATACTATATCTTATAAAACTACTAATATTCCATTTTCTTTACTGAAATCAGCCTCAATTCCAACCATCTGTAATCTAGCCCAACATTTCTAGTCTTTTTTTTTTTTTTTAATCTTTAATTCTTACATGTGTTCCCAAACATGCACCCCCCTCCCACCTCCTTCCCCATAACATCTCTGTGGGTCATCCCCATGCACCAGCCCCAAGCATGCTGTATCCTACGTCAGACATAGACTGGCGATTCAATTCTTACATGATAGTATACATGTTAGAATGCCATTCTCCCAAATCATCCCACCCTCTCCCTCTCCCTCTGAGTCCAAAAGTCCGATATTCTTTAGCCAGTGGTTTGGGAACTCTAAAATTCAAGTATTCAAGTTCTGAAAGTGAACTAAACATGTTAAGAGGGCAGACTCATATTTTATAATAGGAAACAAATAGAAAAGACAGAGAAAGGCAAGAGAGCTCTTTATATATGTTGTTCTTGTACCAAATAGCCTGGATATTCAGAGTTGGCTCTAACACTCTACATGTTTTAGGGTAAAATTTGGACTTGCTGCAGAATTTGACAGAAAACTTTATTCTACCAGTGTAAACAGGTTTGCACTAAGCAACAGTGATTCAAATTTTTTTGAAAATTTTATAGGAACACAAGCCAAGACACATACTATATAATAATTTCCTATTTTTAAAAAGGAGTAACAAAAGGTTCTCATACAAGCAGCAGCTGTTAAACATTTCTCCCAGTTACAACCATTTATGCTTTGCAGTAGTAAAATCTTATAAAAAACAAATATTGATAACTTAGTAAGATGCTAGATGAAAAGAGTCTGGGTGCTTTGATGGAAATAATTTTTAATGCTGATATCATTCCATAGGAAAAAAATCATATTATCTGCTTTTGGAAGTTTTTTAGCATTGATACAATATTCATACACAGTTTGAAAAGTTTTTAACCTTACATATATCAGTAACTTATATTATAAATATGATAAGCATAATGAGAAAAGGCATTTAGTGGCAAAAAGAATTTTACTTTCAGAGGACTTAGAATAATCACTGGTATAAACTGAGCACTATATTCATTGAATTTCCTAATTAATATAAACTTATTTTGCAGAACGCGACAGTGTCAGTAAGAAAATTCTTCAAGTTGGATGCTATTAGCGGACTGAACACATAAAATTTTAAAAAGTCAATAAAAAGTTCCATTTCCAGTAAATTCACATTTTGAGGAATAAAAATCTATAATTGACTTTCTCTGGCATTATTATTTTTCTCTCCTTAAAAATAATAACTATGCAGTCCACAAGACTAAAGAAGTCCTAGTCTGAGGTTATGAGCCCCCCAAATCCAAGGCCAAATAAATATGGGAAATATGGTGTTAAGTTCAACATGATTCTTTGCTACAAACCTCCTCAGAGCCAGTGATATTCATATACCAGAGTATGTTTATCCCCCTAAAATATCTCTGCAACCTGTGGAAGGGCTTCAGGGAAGATAATTCTGGAAATATGGCACATAGTGCGAATCATTTGGAGTTATCAGTTTTTTGGGTTTTTTTTTTTTTTTTCATTAGGTAAGACAAGGGAAAGCAGCTGAGTTATTAATGAACGACAAGCTTTAGGTCTAAAGTCAAAAAAGCTTCACAAAATAACTAGTGAAACTTAAAGACACTCACATTAGAGCTAAATTATTTAGAATTCCATGGACAGAGGAGCCTGGTGGGCTCTAGTCCACGGGTCGCAAAGAGTTGGACACAACTGAGCGACAAACACTTTCACATAAGAAATATAGGAAATTATAGAAATAGTTTAAACACGTTGATTTTTCACAAACACGAAGCATGTTATGAATGCCAAGTGCTATTTTATGTTTTTAGACGCTACGTGTGAATTCGGTACTATTAACGTGCCCACTTTACAGATGGAAGGTCTTAGGTAGCAGGGTTAAATAATTTACAGGTCGTTCAGCTTCAAAGAGATGGAGCCAGGATTTCAACCTAAATCTGGCTTTGGAGCCGCGTCTCTTACTAATAAGTAGTACACAATACTTCTCTATTGTTCCAAATAAAAATGAGTACTTTTGGGGTTCCACAAAAAAATATTTCGTGGCTATAGTTATTTGGAATACATACAGTAATTTGGAATAAAGTGGAATATTCCCTACTTTTCCAGAGTACGCTTTCTGCCACTTCACTTTTAGGAAAAGTTAGGTCTAACAGGTATTAGGGCCCAAACAAATTTTTCGCTTTTACGAAATAAAACCAATTGCTTCCTCGCTTAGAAAAGGCTTCCTAGGAACGCTCTACGTTGGGAGAGGGGGGAAAATCTGTTAGCCCTTACTTACCTGCTCTCTGTATGAATGAAGAATTATCTAGAGCCCTGAGCAGGTGACAGATTATAATTCCGCCTCTGCCACAAAACTTTCAAGTTACCTGATCTTTTCTGAAAAGCCTCAGTTTTCTCAGGAGAAAATGGAATAACATCTACGCGACCTAACTCACAGGAGGTGTAAGATAAACTTGGAGGGCACCGTCCCATTCGGCACGTTTGATGCACCTGAAGTGATTCCGTTCAGTTCAGTCGCTCAGTCGTGTTCGATTCTTTGCGACCCCATGAATTGCAGCAGGCCAGGCCTCCCTGTCCATCACCAACTCTTGGACTTCACTCAAACTCACGTCCACTAGCGTTGTTCAATGAAATGAGGTCAGGGGAGGTTGGGAAACGCTCTGAAAACCAGAAGTATCGCTCAAACTTTACCGCTTAAAATGCTGTTAATACCCTCAACAGACCCCTAAGGCTCGCCACACGCCCAGCGTCCTCCCTAGAAATGTCAGAACATTTCCAGATAGACTCAACTCGCGCCTTCGCGCCTTCCTCCTGCGCAGAAATCAAACACTCCCGGAGAACCGAGGACAAATTTACAGAGCAGACAGGAGAGACGCCAAACCCTAACCCCAAACGCCACACTACAGCGACCCAAAGGCAAGCTGAAGCTTCCGCGTTAGGGGCAACTTACGGGTAAAAACTAAGCTTCCGCTCTTTATTATTTCGTCCCCGGCGGTTCTTACAGCAAATCGCTGCGCAATAGCGGGGCATCGCTGCAGCGCAGCCACACGAGACCCGAGCCGCCAAGGGGCACAGGATGGACTTCCTCACCGAGGCGGAGCTGCAGGTCCTTGCTGCCCGAGGTATCGCGCCTGCGCCAGGCGAGGTAGACTGGAAAGACTCGGCAACCCTGAACTCACTTCCGCTTCCGCCGGCTTTGGTTCGGCCCTTTCGGGGGTTGGAGCCGGAAGTGACGCATGGGCTGATCAGCAACAACAGTTTTCCACGTGCGCGTAGGGCGCCAGGGTCAGGTGGGGAGGCGGGAGCCAATAGAAAAGCGTTTCGTGTAGGTCTTCTCCTGAGGTTTAGGCGCCCGCAGCTACCCGCCAGCCAGTGGGGAGCGGGCTGTGCGAGAAGGTTGGCTGTGAGAGGCGTGTGAGGTCGGCGCACAGGAGGCAGTGGGCCCGTATCGGCTCACGGAAGCTGCTGAGGCCGGGGTGAAGGCCGAGCCGAGCGGCCGTGTGGAGTCGCTGGTTAGTGTCGCCGGTCAGGAGCAGCAGCAGCTGGAGGTTGCGGACGAGAGACGAGGCCGAGGTCTCGGGGAGGGGGGTTAGGCCTCGGTGTCCTCTTCGACCGCCGCTAGGGCTTCGGGCTGCCCGGTGTTCTGGAGGAAAATAATAGGGGAAAGGTGATGGCAGAAACACAGCGTAGTGCGGTTTGTTGTGGGGTTGTGCTGCTGGGTTTCTCGGGCGTCGGGCAGCTCTTCTCAGACCCCGGGTGGGACTCCGAGCCCTTCAACCCAATGGCTGCATCTGGTCTGCTAGGGCGAGTATGGGTGAGGGCTGACGGTCTAGCCCAAGCAGTCACCGGCTCTGGGGAGAGAGACCCCCGGGACTGTCTGCCTGGTCCCTCTTAGGAATGAGGAGTCAGTATAAGGCAGTCAGTCTTCTAGGAAAGTACGGGATATTCACCTTGAAACTGTGAAATGAAGTTTATTAAACCAGGAAGGTACCTCTCTGCCAGTGTTAGACCCGCCCTTTGGCAACAGCCGCAGTACATGCTCGGTTTGTGTTCGTTAACCAGGAGTCTGTACTTGATCCTTGGTACCCGTGACTGTGACTAACTCTCTGGAAAGAAGTGATCTGTCTGCTAATTACGCTCCAAACGGGCCACAGGAGAGCAAGGCAGACAGTTTCCACAAACCAGAGTATCTTTCGTCAGACGTGTTATATTCAAAAAACAGAATCAGTTCTTTTTGAATCGCGAACCAGTTAATCTGTAGGCTCGAGAATTCCAAGTTGTATTCTAGGTGGAAACTTCTTTGAGGTTAGAGAAATAGTTTAATGACTCCTGAGAAGTTTGAAAGTAAGTTTATCTTATCTGTAGTACAAACAATGAAAGTTCATTTTCTTTTGGCAACCTTAGCAGAAATCCTAAATTTTGTTAATTACTAGTTTTTAACAAAACATATATCCATGCTTTTCTATTAAATGTTTGAGCTCTTACAGTTTTTTTTTTTTTTTAAAGAGATTACGTTCTGTTGTGGTGAGTTTTCAATATTATTGTGATATTGAGATTCTCTAAGTGCAATCCTTGGCTCCTTTTACCCAAATGAAAACTGAAAATTTCTTTGTTGCCGTTGAGTCACTAAGTTGTGTCGGACTCTTTTGCAACTCCGTGGACTGTCGCCTACCACACTTCTCTCTGCCCATAGGATTTTCCAGGCAAGAATTGTGGTGTGGGTTGCCATTTTCTTCTCCGGGTTCTTCCCGACCCAGGAATTGAACCTGCGTCTTCTGCTTCGCAGGCTGATTCTTTACCACTGAGCCATCTGGGAAGCCTGTTTCTTAGGGAGGGAAGATACTACTAATTTAGACATACGGAGCTATTTACCTTGGTAATGAACTTTTTCCCATTCAATTTCTTTAAACCCCTTTAGAATATACATCGGAGAAGGCAATGGCAACCAACTCCAGTACTCTTGCCTGGAAAATCCCATGGGTGGAGGAGCCTGGTAGGCTGCAGTCCATTGGGTCGGGAAGAGTCGGACACGACTGAGCGACTTCACTTTCATGCATTGGAGAAGGAAATGGCAACCCACTCCAGTGTTCTTGCCTGGAGAATACCAGGGCCGGGGGAGCCTGGTGAGCTTCCATCTATGGGGTCGCACAGAGTCGGACACGACTGAAGAGACTTAGCAGCAGCAGCAGCAGAATATACATTCTTGAATATTAGGATTCTTTCAGAAAGTATTTTGATTTTCCACCCTTTTTACAAGGCTTGCATGTAATGAGGCTTTGATAGTAACTGATCAAATATCCGTTATTGAATATTTTTGTATCTGTTTATGGCCAGAGTGTTAGTGGAAAGGCAAAGCCATGAGAGATTTTTCTCAATTTGGTTGAATTATATTTGCTTTCAAGAAGATTACTACCAATTAAGGGAGTGTAAAGCCTGTACAAATTAAATAACATGGAAACAAGTACAAGATACACTATATAGGCTTAACATTTTGGTACTGCATTAGTGTACTTTAAATCCTAAAAGCTCACTCAGTTCCTTTTAAAAGAAAAATCTAAAGATTAGTTCCATAATTTTTTTTCTTTTCTTTTTTTAGGATATTGAAATGGCTACTCCCCAATCAGTTTTCATCTTTGCAATCTGCATTTTAATGATAACAGAATTAATTTTGGCTTCCAAAAGTTACTATGATATCTTAGGTGTGCCAAAGTCGGCCTCAGAGCGCCAAGTCAAGAAGGCCTTTCACAAGTTGGCCATGAAATATCATCCTGATAAAAATAAGAGCCCTGATGCTGAAGCAAAATTCAGAGAGATTGCAGAAGGTATGTAAATGACTATCTCCAAGGTCTCAAAGGTATTAAGTAGTAAAGGAAAAATGATAAGGTAAGAAGTTTGTATATATTTGAAGGTTTTGTTGGAGATGAGAGGTAAAGTGGGATGTATATGTAAATGTAGTGAGAGTCTCAAGGGTGTTTTCTTATAACATTTTGATCCTGGATGTATGGAAGTATATACTTTTTTGGGCATTCAGATCTTAAAAATGTTGAAAATGTATTATTTCATTCTTTTATTATTTATAAAATTGCTTATTGTTTCTATGTTAGAGGGAACTTTAGATACTTCAAATTTAAAGTTTTTATGAAATATGGAGATTAAATATAAAACTATTGAGCATAAAAAAATTAAATAGATTTTAAGTGCCGTTTTTTTTTTTTTCTTCCTCACTTGGTCTACATCTCAAAGCCATATTTGTCTTTAAAGGAAAAGTGTTAAACAAGTTTTGATTTAATACTAATTCTGAAACAGATTGCATCTCCTGAGCATTCAGTAGTTAATTGTTGGGTGGTGGTAACTGGGAGTTGGAGTTAAACATTTACTTCAGCTAGTAAGGAGGTGAAAAATCTGAATTCCTCTTAATTTGCTCATTAAATTCTTTAATGCAAGTAGTGACTTTACGCAAATAGTATGAAGAATAACTCTGAAATTGTTGCCCATATAATTATTTTTAGTAATGGTAGCATTTATTTAACATTTATTGTATAGATACTAGAAGCAGGTATTGTGCTAACTGCTGATAGCATACAGTGGATAAGACAAAAAGTCTCTGCCTTTTGTGACTCTTTACTCTTATGCTTGTAGGCTTTGGTTTTATTTGTGCTATGAAATCTTTCCTAAAATAGATAAATTTAAAAGGCTTGGATATATGTAATTTTGTTTCTCTTCAGTTACTGAAGTATTTTTATTTCTTTTCAGCATATGAAACTCTCTCAGATGCTAATAGGCGGAAAGAATATGATACACTTGGACATAATGCTTTTACTAATGGTAAAGGACAAAGAGCTAGTGGAAGTCCTTTTGAGCACTCGTTTAACTTCAATTTTGATGACTTATTTAAGGATTTTGATTTTTTTGGTCAAAACCAAAATACTCAGTCCAAGAAGCATTTTGAAAATCACTTCCAGACACGCCAAGATGGTTCCAGTAGACAAAGGCACCATTTCCAGGAGTTTTCTTTTGGAGGTGGTTTGTTTGATGACATGTTTGAAGATATGGAGAAAATGTTTTCTTTTAGTGGTTTTGACACCACCAACAATCGACATACAGTACAGACTGAAAATAGATTCCATGGATCCAGCAAGCACTGTAGGACTGTCACTCAACGAAGAGGAAATATGGTTACTACATACACTGACTGTTCAGGACAGTAGTTGGTTCTTTTTCTGTTCTCATTAAACCCAATTAGTTGACTCCTCTTCAGTATCTTTGATGCAGAAAGAATTTTTTTGTGAACTATTTTGACAAGTGCATGATTTCACTTAACTTAATATAGCTATTAAATATATTTAAATTGTTTTTGACAATTCAGCAACATTTAATTAGGAGACCAATAGCTAATTAATTTCCCTGATTAGAAAAGATTCTTTACAAAAAGATGCTATAATTCTGCCTGGTCTTTTTTTCTCTACTTGTCCTTGGGCTTATTAACATGACCAGTATCATTACCAAGGAAAGAATTGACTTTGCCTGATAAATATTTAAAGGTTAAACTTTAAAAGTTATTCTAGATTTAAATTGTGTGAACATGAATTATTTTTGGGGAGTGAAACCTTTGCTAATTTAAAATTGCATGCTCTGTGGCATCTCTGATTTAGATTGCAAAATATATGTGAAACTATAATTCAGTTGTTCAGCAAAGGATGACAAGCAGTATCTTGTTTAATTTCCACTGAAAGCTTGAAAAAAGTATGGTTTAATAAGAACCATGCAGAAGAATTCGAGTAAAGAAAATAATCGTGTTGCTCATAGTCTTATTTAACACCAAAAGACAGTTGAAAGCTTCAGAAGTATTGCCAAGAGATTGTTATCTGTTTGATCCCTGGCTAATGATTTTGTAGTGTTGAAGTCATAGCTGTTTTACACAATCTTTTCACGTTTCTTTCTTAGTTGGCCCTCTTGATCTTAGTGTCAATTTATGTATTTTTGTGTGTGTGTGGTTTTTCTTCTTTGCACTCATCTTTAGAGATTGACTAATACCTCATTCTGTTTATAAAAACAGCCAGTAATTTCTGTGCAACCTTATTATGTGCAATATTTTTAAATCCTAAGAAATGTGTGCTTTTGTTTTCAGATGGACTTATTTCTTTAGTTCTGCACTTGTTCCGTGTTGTACTCCATATGAGTACTAATCCTATGGATACATATTAAAACTAGTAAATATCTCATACAGCTTTGTGAGTGAGAGAAATATAATATTTACAATATGATCTCTTGTCATTTTATTCTTAAAAGTCTGTTCTGCAGTTCTGGAGGGTATATAAGCAATTGAGCTGCTAATACTGATCATAGACTGTATTCTAGAAGTTTGAAGATTTTGTTAATTTTGGTATATTTGCTTGCTAGGAGCAAGTATTCTTGCCACTGGTTCATTCCGCTTCAGGCTTGGTTGGGAAAAAGACTGCATGAATCTATATTTGTTAGTAATCGTCTTTAATTTGAAATCTGCAAAGAAAATGAATGTTACGTTTAGGTACCTTTATTAGTTCCTAAAAGTTATACATACTACTTTCATTTGATAATGAGAAAATCGCCTGCCTTGAATTTTGGTCTAAAAATTCTCTGTGGCCTATTAAACAGAAAAAGTAAGGCAAAAACATAAGCCCCCCCCCCCCCCCCGCCAAAAAAAAATTCAAATCACAAACATGAAAGATTATTTTATCTAGTTTTAAACATTTGACACCCCCCCCCCCCTTTTTTTTTTTAACTTCCCATTTGGCTGTTTGGCATACTTTTTGCAAGGGAAAATGTACCATGCGTCATACACACTTATGATACAAGCTAAATATAAAGAAAGATGCTTGGATAATCTATAGGTATGTGTGTGTGAGTAATTAGCTGTATAAGCAACTAGAAATTAGAGCAGTAATCAGTATAACAGTTTCCTCCATAATTTAGAATTTTTTTCTTCATAGTTTGTATAGGTTGAATGTACAAAGAGAACAGTGAACTCCTGTAGTTATGCATGACCAATATGATAGCTTAATCTTTACTCCCTATATAAGTCAACACAAAATCTGTCACCTTTTTTCCTTCTACATAAAATAGTGACATAACATGACTTTATATTTTTCTTGAGCTAATATATTTTTCTTGAGCTAACGTGTAATTCTTCAAGTTTGGGGATTGAGTACGTCTTGCATTGGGTACTGTAGTGCATGTGGTAGTTTGAAGTTCTTTTGGTGTTCTAAATTGGTAGGCAGTTTTGTGCTCTAAATTTCAGATCCAATTTGAGATCAGTTCCATGAAAATTTAGGTTGCCTAAGGTCAGTTAAGAATTTATACATTCATGAAATAGTTATTTTAATTTTTCTAAATAAAAAGCACACTAGGGGAAATGGTGCAATGGCACTCCACTCCAGTACCCTTGCCTGGAAAATCCCATGGGCGGAGGAGCCTAGTGGGCTGCAGTCCATGGGGTCGTGAGGAGTTGGACAGACTGAGCGACTTCACTTTCACTTTTC
This sequence comes from Ovis canadensis, assembly GCF_042477335.2. Classification (NCBI taxonomy): domain Eukaryota; kingdom Metazoa; phylum Chordata; class Mammalia; order Artiodactyla; family Bovidae; genus Ovis; species Ovis canadensis. Next base: position 74,503,560 of record NC_091248.1, on the reverse strand, counting down.
ACTTTCCTGCATTGGAGAAGGAAATGGCAACTCACTCCAGTGTTCTTGCCTGGAGAATCCCAGGGATGGGGGAGCCTGGTGGGCTGCCGTCTGTGGGGTCGCACAGAGTCGGACATGACTGAAGCGACTTAGCAGCAGCAGCAGGGGAAAGTGAGACCACTGTTGAACAGAATACAGAAATTTGTATCAGCAGTAGGTCTCTATAAAGTTTATATTGTTCATGTTAATGCTGGCACCTTTAGTTCCATGTGACATACTGAATAAAGTCACTCATGGTTGTTTCCTGCCTTGGTTCCAATGACAAAATATAATGAAGCCATAGTTCAGTTGCTCAGTTGTGTTCGACTCTGTGACCCCATTGACTGCAGCATGCCAGGCTTCTGTGTCCAGCACCAGCTCCCAGAGCTTGCTCAAATTCAAGCCCATTGAGTTGTTGATGCCATCCAACCATTTCATCCTGTGTCATCCCCTTCTGCCTTCAATCTTTCCCAGCATCAGGGTCTTTTCAAATGAGTCAGTTCTTTGCATCAGGTGGCCAAAGTATTGGCGTTTGAGCATCAGTCCTTCCAATGAATATTAAGGACTGATTTCCTTTAGGATGGACTGGTTGGATCTCCTTGCAGTCCAAGGGACTCTCAAGAGTCTCTTCTAACACCGCAGTTCAAAATTATCAATTCTTCTGCACTCAGCTTTATAGTCCAACTCTCACATCCATACATGACTACTGGAAAAACCATAGCTTTAACTAGATGGACCTTTGTTGGCAAAGTAATGTCTCTGCTTTTCAATATGCTGTCTATGTTGGTTATAGCTTTACTTCCACAGAGTAAGCGTCTTTTAATTTCAAGGCTGCAGTCACCATCTGCAGTGATTTTAGAGCTCCCCCAAATAGTCTGCATTGTTTCCCCATCTATTTGTATGAAGTGATGGAACCAGATACCATGAACTTAGTTTTCTGAATGTTGAGTTGTAAGCCAACTTTTTCACTCATCTTTCATTTTCATCGGAGGCTTTTTAGTTCTTTGCTTTCTGCCATAAGAGTGGTGTCATCTGCGAATCTGAGGTTACTGATATTTCTCCCAGCAATCTTTATTCCAGCTTGTGTTTCGTCGAGCCTGACATAAGCAGGTAACAGTATACAGCCTTGAGTACTCCTTTACTGATTTGGAACCAGTCTGTTCCATGTCCAGTTCTAACTGTTACTTCTTGACCTGCATACAGATTTCTCAGGAGGCATATAAGGTGGTCTGGCTTTCCCATCTTTTTCAGAACTTTCCAGAGTTTATTGTGATCCACACAGTCAAAGGCTTTGGTGTAGTCAATAAAGCAGAAGTAGATGTTTTTCTGGAGCTTTCTTGCTTTTTCAGTGATCCAACGGATGTTGGCAATTTGATCTCTGGTTCCTCTGCCTTTTTTTGAATATTGAAGTTCACGGTTCATGTACTGTTGAATCCTGGCTTGGAGAATTTTGAGCACTACTTTGCTAGCGTGTGAGATGAGTACAGTTGTGCAGTAGTTTGAACATGCTTTGGCATTGCCCTTCTTTGGGATTGTAGTTAAAACTGATCTTTTCCAGTCCTGTGGCCACTGCTGAGTTTTCCAAATTTGCTGACATATTGAGTGCAGCACTTTCACAGCATCATCTTTTAGGATTCGAAATAATTCAACTGGAATTCCATCACCTGCACTAGCTTTGTTCATAGTGATGCTTCCTAAGGTCCGGTTGACTTTGCATTTCAGGATGTCTGTTTCTAGCTGAGTGATCACACCATCGTGGTTGTCTGGGTCATGAAGATCTTTTTTGTATAGTTCTGTATATTATTGCCACCTCCTCTTAATATCTTCTGCTTCTGTTAGGTCCATACCATTTCTGTCCTTTATCGAGCCCATCTTTGCATGAAATGTTCCCTTGGTATCTCTAATTTTCTTGAAGAGATCTCTAGTCTTTCCCATTCTGTTGTTTTCCTCTATTTCTTTGCACTGATCACTGAGGAAGGCGCTTTTATTTCCTTGCTATTCTTTGGAACTCTACATTTAAATGGGTATATCTTTCATTTTCTCCGTTGCCTTTAGCTTCCCTTCTTTTCTCAGCTAATTGTAAGGTCTCCTCAGACAGCCATTTTGCCTTATGCATTTTTTTCTTGAGGATGGTTGCTACCTCCTGTACAATGTCACAAACTTCAGTCCATAGTTCTTCAGGCACTCTATCAGATCTAATCTAAACGAAGCCATAAACATGCTTATAAAATAACATCCAGGAGTTTTGGGGCATGATTATAAAAGAAGGGGTATAGGGCAAAGAGGTTGAATTGAGAGGTAAATCCGAGAACCATAGTTAAGGTGTTGGAGAAGCTTTTAAGTCTCAGATTTTTAGGAAGAAATGGGCCAGAGCTCAATTATGTTAATTCATTGAAGAACTGCATTGGGAACCCTTCCCCTTTTGCCTTCAGGTAGACTATTGACAGCTTTTTCTTAAGGTCAGAGACTTAATGTAACTCTTCAAAGAAAAAGATTATTTCTGGGCAGGCTCCCCAGTTGTGGGCATTGAGATGACATGATAGGTTGACCAGAGGTGAATTTTCACGTGGTAGTGGAGAGGGTGGTGTTGAATAATACTAACACTCTACTCCCAGAGTAAATAAAACCTTATTTTGATGTGTAGGGAGCAATAATTTCTGCATCCTGACTACATACTTACTGCAGTTGCCTGCAGGTTGAAATACCCTGACGACTTACAAGAAACTAGCTCCTACTGAAAAAGGAGCTGTAATGCAGGCATACATTACTGTTGAAGAAACTGTTTTTCTCATCTGTGCAAATTGAATTCCTTCATAAACACATACATATGCTCAAGGAATTCAGACATTTAAGGAAAACCAACGGTAGGGAATAGAAGCCTGGACATTGAACCCTGTATTTACTGATTGTCTGTGTAGGCCTCATTGAGAAGGTGAATTTACAGACTTGAGTATGAAAGATGGAAATGTGTAACAAGTTCTAGGAAAAGTGAAGAAGCCAGTATAGCTGGAGGTCACTGATAAGACGAAGTAGTTGGAGATGAGTCTATAAAGATAGTGAGGTAGGTGGGCAGGACAGATCCTGCAGGGCTTTGTCAGCTTTTGTAAATACTTGACATTGGAATGTGATAGCTGAGTTTTGAGCAAATAAATGAGTATCTTTCATAGATTTTAGAAGGATCATACTGGCTGCTGTGTTGATAGTAGACGATAGAGGGGCAATGGTGGAATAGAGAGATCAGTTAGACCTTTTCCATTTTTCCTGGATGAGAAATTAATGCAGCTCACACGCTGCACCTGTGGGAATGGTTGCAAGCAGTTGCCAGTAGGATTTGTTTAACAATTGGATATAGGCGTGAAAGAGGATAAAAAGATTATTCCAAGCTTAGTGTTTAGAGAACCAGAAGGACAGTTGTCGTTAACTTAAGATGGGGAAAGCTGCAAGAAGACATTTAAGGGGAAAGATGGGAAGTTCAGTTGGACATACAGTTTTGAAATAATGTATATACAGGTTTAGAGATAGGCCTGGAATTTGGAGAGAGCTGAGCTGAAGATGTATATTTTTGAATTGTCAAAATATAGGGAATATTTTAAACCACAAGTCTAAAAGCACCAAGGGAATATTTATAGATATAAAAAGAAACAATCCAAGAACTAAGCCCTCAAGTGCTCTAAAATTAAAGGCAAAACAGCCCCTCCCCTCCCCCCAAAAAAAGCATGAGAAGAAAATGAGGAATACAGAAAGATATCTCAGAAGAGGCAGCCAGTGAGTTAGGAGTTTTGGGAGAAAGTGAAAAAAAGTTTATCAAGAAGTAGAAAATGGGGCTTCCCTAGTAGCTCAGAGGTGAAGAATCTGCCAATGCAGGAGACACAGGTTTGATCCCTGATCTAGGAAGATCCTGCATGCCACAGAGCAACACAGCCCATGTGCCACAACTACTGCGCCTGTGCTGTAGAGCCTGAGTCGCACACCACTCTCAGTAGTTGGAGCACATGGGCTGATAGTTGCAGTGCCCAGGTCTAGGGCACACAGTCTCAGCAGCTGAGGCTCGAGGGCCCTAGAGCTCATGGGCTCTAGTAGTTGGGGCACTCGGGCTTAGCTGCTCCATATTGAATCCATGTCCCCTGCATAGGCAAGTGGATTCTTAACCACTGGACCACCAGGGAAGCCTCACCATTAGAGATTTTTAAAGAAGACTGGGCTTTTCTCTTTGTACCCTGAACTGATAGCTGAATTTTTCAGTTAGGAACCAACTTCATCTTAAATGTTACAGAATCTTGGCATTGGTAGGTTTAATGTTTGTGGTTTCCACTATTTGGGACAGACTCCAAATTTCTGTAGTATAAGAATTTGTGATTTTTTTGAGGTATAAAATGGAATTCCATACCATACTAGTGTATTACTAGGTAGTAAGTAGACTAGCCACCTATCCAGTATCTACAAATAAAAATATCTTTGAATAGCTTGTATTTATCATTGTGTAGGCATTTAAAGAAGGAAATCATATGCTAATGGTGTTCACTAAATTAGAGATATAAGTTTCCTTCTTCAAAGTTGAGGCTATTGTATTCTTTTTCATGTGAAGATTGGTTGCTACCATGATCCATTTACCAGATCAAATCTTTTGTACCCACTGCGTTCTATTCTGCCCCATCCTGCCTCTGTCAAACCTCAATTTCCCTCATTTATTTGAATACCTGTTTTGAATTTTAACTACTGGCCTGGAGGGAGTCAAATCTACACCTGCAAACATTGTTTTAACCTTCCCTCCACCAATCTATGCTGCTGACATCTCAAAGATGCTTCATGGTAGTCTTTTTTGGGTTATGACATATTATATAATTATCACTCACTAAATTAGCAGCTTAAAATAAAAAAAACTTTCCACTATTTAATTTTTTAAACTTAATTTCTTATTATTCAAATATAATTTCAAGTAATAATGACCACTTGAAAAATTACATGTGTGATTACACATATTAGGGAAAAGTCATTAAAATCATTTGCTGGTATTTTGCAGTTTACTTTTAGTGACAATGAAATGTATTAATATGTTGGTATTAAAAGAGCAATAACATTTTCTTGTTTTAAATGAATTTTACTATTTTCTACATTATGTTTCATAATTAGAAATGGAATGAATTGGTGTTTGCTAGTGCATAATTATTTGGTTATTTGTATTCATTCTTATAATTTAGATAATACTGATTCACATCAGGAATATAGACCCACATACATTAGAGATGTAAGACACAGAGAAAAACATTTTTCTTTCCTTTTCAGAGAGGGTTTTTGTTCCTTCGCTCCATTTCTTGTAGGTAGATGTGCTATGTTAGTTGGAGTAGGCTAATCTACCCTGTAATAATATATCAGTCACATTCATTTTCTTAAATATTGGAATAATATCAAAATAAATATGCCTAATGACTGTATTACTTAATGCTATATTTAAAAAAAAGAATAGCTGTAAACTGTGTTATTTGTGTGTTCAATGAAAATAAGTATGGGAAACACTAGTTTTCTTTATTCCCCTGAAGTGAAAGTGAAGTCGCTCAGCCGTGTCCTGACTCTTTGCGCCCCGTGGACTGTAGCCCACCAGGCTCCTCCATCCATGAGATTCTCCAGGCAAGAATAACTGGAGTGGGTTGCCATTTCCTTCTCCAGGGAATCTTCCCGACCCAGGGATTGAACCCAGGTCTCCTGCATTGCAGGCAGACCCTTTAACCTCTGAGCCACCAGGGAATCCTGTATTCCCCTAAGACTCCTCAATTTTTTTTTTACATGCATAGCTCTGAGAAGCAAATATAGTTTGAAGCAATTCTAAACCTATGATCAAAAAAACCCTTTTTCTAGGAGCATCTCTCTGGACCAATCAAGTAAAAGAATTCCATGTAACACTCTGGAAACTCTGGACTACCAATACCTTTAAATCTAATAACACACTTTTGTGGAAAAGGCAAACTTTAAAAAACTTTAAAAGTTTTCCATAAATAAGTGTTAGGATTAGTGTCCCTTATAGCACTACTGTGGGCAGTAGAGAAAATTTATTAGAAGAGTGATTTGAAGAGACAGTCATGTCATTGAAAGTGTAAAGCACATGTGTATAGTATTACTTTGCTTTTCTTTGTTATAAACATTACAAAGCTCTGGATTAATGTTAGATTTTGGTCATCAAGATAGAATACATATGCTTGAGAGATACATTATACATAGTAATGCACCTTAAGGGATCCAAGCCTAAAAGTCCTCTTTTTCTTATTCTCAGAATGCCCACTGACATCTCTGTGTTGGTTTGCCACCTGGAAAATGACATTAAAAATATGCATATAATAAACTAGTATTGGAGAAAATTCAGTATCAGAAAATTCACCTGGATGGAAAAAAAAAAAGCGCAAAGATAAATGCATCCATGCTCATTCATAGCTGGCAATTTTCTTTCTTCATTGAGAAAATGGAAGAATTCTGAAAAGAACTCCCCAAGTTTCCCATCATCTTCCAATAGAGGCTGCTCCACTTCCTCTGCCTTTCTAGGAGCCCACCATCATCAGTAAACTCCTTGTGTTCCCTCCTAAAGCCAACCCCTCCGCCATAGACTGGATCACATCTCTCAGAACATTCAAAAATATTCTTCAGAAACTCTTCCCTCTTGTTCCTGTTATCAGTTTTTTGCTTTCCATTCTATAATTCCTACCAGGAAACAAACCTATTGCTGCTGCTGCTGCTGCTGCTAAGTCGCTTCAGTCATGTCCGACTCTGTGCGACCCTGTGTGACCCCACCAGGCTCCTCCGTCTATGGGGTTTTCCAGGCAAGAGTACCAGAGTAGGGTGCCATTGCCTTCTCCAAACCTATTGCTAGTTCTATGTTAAAAAAAATTTTCTCTTGACTCTACTTTTCCAACCAGTTGCTGTTTCATTTCTTTGCTCATCTTTGTATCGAGACTTCTTCAAAGAGTTTCCATTCCCACCAGAACTCTCTACCAGAACTCCTCTCATCAGGGTTGCTGATGAGCTCCACATTGCATATCAATGTCAAATAACAAATAAATTGGCCACTTTTCAGGCCTCATCTTACACACAGTTCAACATTCTCTTCCTTAATATATATCTTGGCTGAGCTTCCAGAACACCAAACTCTTAGTTTTTCTTATCCCTCATTGATTGCTTCTTAGTTTTCTTTGCTGATTCTTCTCTTCTTTGTGTCTTCTCAGTCTTGGTTCTTCCCTCTTCTCTTTCTTCTTCTTCCCTCTTCTTTCTTTCCTTCCTTTTTCTTCTTCCCTTCCCCTTTCATCTGTTACCTCTCTTCCTCTTTTTGTGATTTTAAAGTCATCGGTACAACTGCCACTTTCAAATTTCTGTCTCTAGGCCAACTCTTTCTCCTCAACTCCAATTCATATATTCAACTATCTACAGCTCTCTTCAGCATATCTAAAATAGAATTCAAGATATTCCAACTCAAGTCTGCTTCATCTCAGCTGATTTTCAATCCATCCTTCCAGGTGCTCAGGTTGATTCTGGTTTTTTTCTTGCTCTTGCAATCCCACCACATAGCCAATTCTACTGGCCATATCTTCAGAATATTTTCAGAATCTCACAACTTTTTATCACCCTAATATTAATAACACCATCATCTCTCACATGAATTAGTAGGGTCAAAGTGTTGATTAAAAAAGATGTACAGCTTGGAGTTGCAAGTTAAGTTTTAGTTGGGGCAAAATGAGGACTGCGGTCTGGAAAGCAGCATCTCAGATAGCTCTGAGTGACTGCTCCAAAGCGGCAGTGGGTGAAGGTCAATATATCAGGTTTTGGCAAAGAGGGAGTTCAATACCATGAAGCTCTCATTTGACAAAAGATTTGTTGTTGTTGTTGTTAGTCATGAGAATCTGATGTAATCATGAAGGGATTTAGTACTTCTCTAGATATGAGGAGACGGAAGGATTGAGATAATAAAATCTGTTCCTAAAAACATCCAACTATCCAAAGACCTTTCCCACTAGGGATCCAATCAGTCAATCCTAAAGGAAATCAGTCCTGAATATTCATTGGAAGGACTGATGCTGAGGCTGAAATTCCAATACTTTGGCCACCTGATGCAAAGAACTAACTCATTGGAAAAGCCCCTGATGTGGGAAAGATTGAAGGTGGGAGGAGAAGGGGATGACAGAGGATAAGATGGTTGGATGGCATCACTGACTCTGTGGACATGAGTTTGACCAAGCTCCAAGAGTTGGTGATGGACAGGGAAGCCAAGTGTGCTGCAGTCCATGGGGTTGCAAAGAGTCGGACATTGCTGAGCGACTGAACTGTCCCACTAGATTCCCTGGAGCACAGAGTGCCTCACTCCAGCCTGAAATCCCTCAGGGATTGTTGAAGGTCAACAGCCATAGCAGCCCTGGGTTCATTCTTCATAGAGGCAGATGGCAAATGCTTTGTTGTTCAGTCATTTGCAATGCTCTTGGTAAGTGCCAGTTTGTAGGTGAAAAAGGTATATTTTCATCCTTTTTTCCTTATAGTGTGTCATCAAATCAGCAACTAAGATTATTCTTTTAAAAGGTAAGTCTGAACTTGATATTTCTCTGCCTAAAGTTTTCTATTTACTCCATTCTCATTCTCAGTAGAAGCTAGTTGTTGTTTAGTGGCTCAGCCATGTCCTACTCTTTGTGACCCAATGGACTGTTGCCTGCCAGGGTCCTCTGTCCATGGAATTTCCCAGGCAAGAATACTGGAGAGGGTTGCCATTGCCTTCTCCGACAGTAGAAGCTAAATCCTTTATAACTGTCCACGAGGTCATACACAATCAGCCCACCCTCTTTCTTAACTCACTAATTTAATCTTCTACTCCTTTTCCCCTTGTTCACTCTGTTCCTGCCAGGCTGGGCTTCTTACTCTTTCAGGAACATGCCAGGCACACTTCCTCCTTAGTGCTTTTGCACTAGCACTTTCCTCTCTTTGGAACACTCTTCTACCATACGGTTGGTGCTTTCACCTCCTTTCATTCTTGGCTCAAATGTTACCATTTCATTGGAACCTCCTGGGTCATCCTATTTAATACTATGAAGTGTCCCTCCTCCACCTTCCCCATTCATTTCATCTCTCTTTTTTTTTTTTAATTTAAAAAAAAATTCCCTCTTATTTGTTTACTTATTATGTTGTCACTTTTCTTCTTGATAGAATTTAAGTTCCATGAGGATAGGAATCTTTGTTTTGTTCACTCATGTGTCTTATGTACCTAGGTCTGTGGCGGGCATAGATTAGACACTCAATATTTACTGAATGAATGAATTAGACATCTCAATAAGATGGCATATCACAGCAATTTGATTTTTGGAAACATTGCAGTATCTTTCATTTATCTCTTAGAAAGGGGTTAATCTGAATAGGGACATTTTGATTATACCAGATAAATGACATCTGTTCATAAAAACATTGAGAATCTAATGTAGTCATCCAGCAGATTTTTTTGCCAAATGATAACATCTCTTTTGCTATTAGTTTTTTCTCATTATTTTTCTTTCAGACATTATAGTGTTAGAAAGTAATATTCTGTTCAAATACTATCATCTCAGCTGTCAGAGATAATATCTCATAAGAAATTATTTTTGAAAGGAGACAAAATTAGTTTATATATTGATACTAGTGGATCTTTAGATACTCAGAAAACTAGGACATGTCTCCTCACTTATAAGAAGATCAAAGACGAACTTTAAAAGAACTTTTACTGAGCTAAGAAGTTAAAATCAGCTGTTAACTTTTTTTATATAGACACTCATTACTGAATGGGGATATGTGAGCTTTTCTTTCAAAAACTTTGAAAATGATAACTCTTCCTTCTTGAAACCCCTTTGAGCTGTGTGCACAGGGACATAAATGTGCAATTTAAATTTTACTTTAAAGCTATAATAATGTACTGAATAATAACTATGTACTGAAAATATCCCCTAACTGTTGCCTCCTGACCTGCATACAGGTTTCTCAAGAGGCAGGTCAGGTGGTCTGGTATTCCCATCTCTTTCAGAATTTTCCATAGTTTATTGTCATCCACACACTCAGAAGCTTTGGCATAGTCAATCAAGCAGAAATATATGTTTTTCTGGAACTCTCTTGCTTTTTCCATGATCCAGTGGATGATGGCAATTTGATCTCTGGTTGCTCTGCCTGTTTTAAAACCAGCTTCAACATCTGGAAGTTCATGGTTCATGTATTGCTGAAGCCTGGCTTGGAGAATTTTGAGCACTACTTTACTAGTGTGTGAGATGAGTGCAATTGTGCGGTAGTTTGAGCATTCTTTGGCATTGCCCTTCTTTGGGATTGGAATGAAAACTGACCTTTTCCAGTCCTGTGGCCACTGCTGAGTTTTCCAAATTTGGTGGCATATTGAGTGTAGCACTTTCACAGCATCATCTTTCAGGATTTGAAATAGCTCCACTGGAATTCCATCACCTCCACTAGCTTTGGAGTGATGCCTTCTAAGGCCCACTTGACTTCACATTCCAGGATGTCTGGCTCTAGCTGAGTGATCACACCATCATGATTATCTGGGTTGTGAAGATCTATTTTGTACAGTTCTTCTGTGTATTCTTGCCATCTCTTCTTAATATCTTCTGCTTCTGTTAGGTCCATACCATTTCTGTCCTTTATCGAGCCCATCTTTGCATGAAATGTTCCCTTGGTATCTCTAATTTCCTTGAAGAGATCTCTAGTCTTTCCCATTCTGTTGTTTTCCTCTATTTCTTTGCATTGATCTTGAGGAAGGCTTTCTTATCTCTCCTTGCTATTTGTTGGAACTCAGCATTCAGATGCTTATATCTTTCCTTTTCTCCTTTGCTTTTTGCTTCTCTTCTTTTCACAGCTATTTGTAAGGCCTCTCCAGACAGCCATTTTTCTTTGCTTTTCTTTTCCATGGGGATGGTCTTGATCCCTGTCTCCTGTACAATGTCGCGAACCTCCATTCTTATTTAACTTATTTAACTCTGTGCTTATTTAACTTATATGCAGAGTACATCATGAGAAACGCTGGACTGGAAGAAGCATAACCTGGAATCAAGATTGCTGGGAGAAATATCAATAACCTCAGATATGCAGATGACACCACCCTTATGGCAGAAAGTGAAGAGGAACTAAAAAGCCTCTTGATGAAAGTGAAAGAGGAGAGTGAAAAAGTTGGCTTAAAGCTCAACATTCAGAAAACGAAGATCATGGCATCTGGTCCCATCGCTTCATGGGAAATAGATGGGGAAACAGTGGAAACAGTGTCAGACTTTATTTTTTTGGGCTCCAAAATCTCTGCATATGCTAATTGCAGCCATGAAAGTGAAAGACGCTTACTCCTTGGAAGAAAAGTTATGACCAACCTAGATAGCATATTGAAAAGGAGAGACATTACTTTGCCAACAAAGGTCCATCTAGTCAAGGCTATGGTTTTTCCTGTGGTCATGTATGGATGTGAGAGTTGGACTGTGAAGAAAGCTGAGCACTAGAGAATTGATGCTTTTGAACTGTGGTGATGGAGAAGACTTTTGAGAGCCCCTTGGACTGCAAGGAGATCCAACCAGTCCATTCTGAAGGAGATCAGCCCTGGGATTTCTTTGGAAGAAATGATGCTGAAGCTGAAACTCCAGTACTTTGGCCACCTCATGCGAAGAGTTGACTCATTGGAAAAGACTCTGATGCTGGGAGGGATTGGGGGCAGGAGGAGAAGGGGACTACAGAGGATGAGATGGATGGATGGCATCACCGACTCAATGGACGTGAGTCTGAGTGAACTCCAGGAGTTGGTGATGGACAGGGAGACCTGGCATGCTGTGATTCACGGGGTCACAAAGAGTTGGACACAACTGAGTGACTGAACTGAACTGAAAATATCCCCTACTTGGTAATTAGAAATCAACAAAAGAATTCTATCTCTTTCAACACTTCTGGAAAATTTTTAAATTGATCATAAAATAAGTCAAAGGAAATCTTAGTGAATCCATGTTCAGAAAATTTATAGGATGTGCTTTCAGCTGAGATTGTTAATAGGAAAAATGATGTCAACCTCATGCTGCCAAGGGTTACATTATGGAAACAGAGAAAGAGCTTCCATGGAAGAAGCTTAGATAAACAGATCCAGAGTCATTTATCCCTGGATCCCACTATGCCTAAAGCCAATAATTCTCCTGGGGTCTTCGTTATGTGCAACAAACAAACAAACAAAAGTCTTCTTTTTATGTTAGTTAGACTGAGGTAGTTGAGGTCTAGCAGCTGTCACACAAATCCTTCATTGAGTGTCAATTGCAATGAGTAACCACATTGGGTTGTCCTGGGGAAGGAAAGGGGAGGATAGGAAGACAAAAAAAGCTTGTGTGTGTGTGTGTGTTTGTGTGTGAAAGTTGCTCAGTCGTGTCTGGCTCTTTTGCTTGGATAAAAAGTTGAATGTGTGCTGGCCCCATGGAGAGAAGGATCCTCTGAGACTGGAAGGTAGCAAGTGTGGCAGATTAAAGATGGCAGAACTTCCCCTCCCACTCGGTTGTCCTGGAAGACTTCATGGAGACAGCACATGTAGGTCTGTGGTTTGATCCCCTTAATAGTGTTATTAAGTCTCAGTCTCAATGGCATTATTGTAAGCCCTGTGACCAGTCCTACAGTCACTGTAGACTGCTTCCCCAAAATTGTGCTGAGGCATGACAGAGTTAACCAGTTGCCCCAGTATGCTATCAAATATTTTCATTTTCATTGAGTTTCCTGATGTAAAAAAGATTTGAAAGCCTAGAGAGGATTACATCGTGGGTCTTCTCTCATAGTGTCTGTAGCAGATAGAATAATGGCCTTCCCAAAATGTTCATGTTAATTCCCAGAACCCATGAATATGCTCAGGTAGGTGACAAGGGAAGATTAAGGTTGAAGATTGAACTACCATTGTTAATCATCTGACTTTTACCTAAGGATGTTTCCTGGATTATCGAGGAGGGCCTAACGCAATCACAAGGGTCTTTGAATGGGTCAGAGGGAAGCAGAAGAGTAAGAATCTGAGACAGACAGGGTGTTCTGAAAAAGACTCAATTTGTCATTGCTGGCTTTGAAGGTGGAGCAAAGGGCTACTCATCAAGGAATGAAGGCAGTTTCTACAAGGTTTGAAAAAGGCAAGAAAATGGATTCTCCCCTAGAGTCTCCAGACTGGAACACAGGCCTGCCAACTCCTTGATTTTAGCTCAGTAAAGCTTGTTTCAGACTTCTAACCTCTGGAACTATGAGATAATAGATTTGTGTTTTTAAACTACTAAATTTGTGGTAATTTGTTCCAGCTACAGTAGGAAAATAAGACAGGGTCCCATAGAGGACAGAGGCTCAGTGCTTGGTGGAAAAATAAAGCAGCAGAAGGTGGATGATGAAGACAGTTGTGACTAAGGGCCAGGCCTGCCCCACTTTGCTGTCACTATCTGAGTCCTGGGATTCTCATACATTTCTCAGTGGATGGCAAGGTGCATCAGTAATGGTATTTACCATCCCATCAGCAGGTAGGTGGGAGATCCAAACCAGATTTAATTTTATTTGGAAAATGATGTACTTGTATCAGAAAATCATGGAAGAATGAAAATGTTGTCAATTGTATAACATCAATTTTGAATTTTGTTCATTTATACTCTTTTGAAGTCACTTTTTGAACTAATCGCTAGTGTCAAGTCTTTACAACTGTGTCTATAAAACCCCTAATTGTGCTTTTCCTGGAGGATTTCTACTGTATGAAGTTCATGCATTTCTCCCTTTTGACATTATTTTTACCATCAGTAGCACTATTCCATCTTTGTTAATAATCATAGCCAAACTTTTATGAGTTCGTTTTTTCCCTGGTGGCTCAGATGGTAAACAGTCAGCCTGGAATGCAGGAGACCCGGATTTGATACCTGGGTCAGGAAGATCCCCTGGAGAAGGAAATGGCAACCCACTCCAGTACTCTTGCCTGGAAAATCCCATGGATGGAGGAGCCTGGCAGGCTACAGTCCGTGGGGTTGCAAAGAGTGACTTCATTTTCTCTCTTTTCCTTTTTCAACTTGCACCCACTTTGAGCAGTAGCCAACTAGTTACAAATCTCATCTCTTCTATTTTTTTTTTTTTTTTTTGCCTTGAGGCATGTGGGCTATTGGTTCCCCACCCAGGGATCCAACCCTCACCCCATGCAGTAGATGTGCTAGGTCTTAACCAGTAGCAGGGTGGACCAGCAGGGAATTCCCTCATTTCTTCTATTCTTGGCCTGTCTCTCCCACCTCAGTGAATGCTCTTTAGGCCCAAGCCCTCCCTCTTCCATCCTCATTTCTGAAGACATCCTGTTGTTATCTTAAAAGGTACTGCTGCTGGTGCGGCTGCTGCTAAGTCGCTTCAGTCGTGTCCAACTCTGTGCGACCCCATAGACGGCAGCCCACCAGGCTCCCCAATCCCTGGGATTCTCCAGGCAAGAATATTGGAGTGGGTTGCCATTTCCTTCTCCAATGCATGAAAGTGAAAAGTGAAAGTGAAGTCGCTCAGTCGTGTCTGACTCTTAGTGACCCCCATGGACTGCAGCCCAACAGGCTCCTCCATCCATGGGATTTTCCAGGCAAGAATACTGGAGTGGGGTGCTATTGTCTTCTCCGTAAAAGGCACTAATCATCGTGAAAGATCATGAATCTATCCTCTCTTAGGATTCTAACTAGTCTTCATATTCTTTAAAGCCCCCCCATTTTCGGACCTTTACATACTTTATTTTCTTCTGTTAAGCGACTAAGCGTGTATGCATCATTTGCCTATCAGTTTCTCAAATTTTTAAATTGATTTGAAACAGCTTCTGCAGTTTCTGTTATATAATTAAAAGGCAAAAGCAATTCAATGTCATTTCAAATGGAAACATATTACCAATTGGGTTGATAAGCTCATATATTGGTGATACCAGGTCACATCTTTTTGCTTTTCCCAAATACTTTGAGTAATGATAAGAACTCTCAGACATTTAATTTTACTTATTGACTGTGTCTTGGGTGATCAGGTGCTATTTTTCATATATTTAAAAGTATTCAATATTTTCCGCATTAAACTGTAACATATAGAGTAACTTTGCAGTCTTTATTCTTGCTATTATTTCTTATAAAAAGCAATTGACATATATTGATTGAATTGTAGTTTAAAATGTAGTTTTCATTTTAATCAGATGGATTAAAAAATATATTTCATCCAAAGGTGAAAAGACTTTCTTCAAAATGATTGTATGTTTCATTTTTCCCCACTATTATTAGAAAAGAGAAAAAAAATTACCTTTATTCTACTTAACCTACTGCCTGAAGGACAGATTTTTTTTCATTTATTTTCACTGATGCATTAGTATTTGTGATACAGCAGAAGCAGGAACATTACAAATGTTTGTAATTGTTTGCTTTGCTGTAGGGAATATAATGTTGTTAATATCTATTACTGGACTAAATGAATGAATTAAGTAGCCAGAAACAAATATGATTGTCAAGGATGATTTAGTTGGCATATAGCTTTAACAGCTGCCAAATTTAATATGGAGGGTGGAGGAGGGTTTCATAACATTTGCAAATAACATTTGCAATGTCAGACACCTCCACTTTTCCACTAGATGGAGGCCTTGCTTTGCTTTAAAGCCATGGACCGCCTGGGTGCTGCAGTGTGTTGTAAAAATGAATAACATCCTCCAGGTTTTTCTTTTTCCTTCTGTGTTCCATTGCTCTATTTTAATTGTTAGCTATCATCTGTGCCTTGTGCAAGCTTTTAGCCTTTAGAGTGGGCCATAGAGAATGAGAGGATTAAGTCAGAAGCGGGGAGAGCAGGAAAATCAGAGGTTAAAACTGGTTCTACCACAAGTCGCACTATGAGGAAGCTGAGATTTTCCTTTATTTCCTCCCATTTTGCTCATCAGTATCCACTACCCTGCTTTTGGACACGCAGGATACATGAGGCCTCACTTCCTTGGGCATTCCTGATATATTTATCAGGACACCTTTTCAGTGTCTTGTTTCTTCATAAGGATTTTGATTCATATTTTGGTTCTTCTAATACTGTACTCATTGTTCCTACTCACTGTTCCTTCTGCACTAGAGAACTTTCACACCAACCATTTCATCTCATTCTCACCAGAATTCTATGAGGGCAAAGGTTATGGGCCATCTCTCAGCCAGGTGGCTGTTAGCTATTCCGGCACTGTAATTTGCTAAAAGATTTTCCAAACTGATGTGTCATGGCTGTTTCCACAATGTTTCAATGTGTTCAATAAACTTGGAGAACATGGTGATAGACACTATAAAGAACCATGTATTTATTGCAGAATTTCCCTGAGTCTTTAACAATGACTGGCTGCGAGAAGTCTTCACTCCCTCACCTATTAATAATATTTCTGCTCCATGAGGGTGCTGGTCTTTCTTATGTGTCTGGTGTCTAACGACCTTCAGGTGTAGAACATTCTTCTTGGAGATGAACTGTCCTCATTAAAAATATTACTTGAGGTAACTCTAGCTCTAGCTAGCATCCTCATGGAATTATGAGGAAGAAAGGGATTAGGAGTTAGTGAGATCTCTAGGAGAGCAGATAAAACTTTGCCATCCTGGCAGTGAGTAGGATGGAAGCTACCAGCTGCAGCATCTCTTTTATTGCATGTGTATTAAAAAGTGAGTACCTCCTGGTACTTCATCAGGTTTAGACCAGTGGTGTTAGAGGGGAGAATTCTTCTCTATCACCAGTTCCTGGATTATGGATTACGTCTTTCATTTGCTCCAAGTTGTCTCATCTAATGGTTCATATTTATTGGAGATCATGAATACTAACACATACCTTTTAATCTAAAGGTTACATTGTATAATATATTAATAAATACTAATGTTTCAGTAAATTAAATATTCCATGTCACAGTGGGGCTCGTAGACCCAAGGAAAATTAAGCCTTGTTTCACAATTCTCCAAGGATAAGGATCTGCAGAGCTCTGCCAGCAGAAACGCTGGAGTCAGCCTCAGATGAGACCTGATAGTGTTACCCCACTGATTACCTGACTTGGTGCTGTCCCCACTCCCTGGCTCTTTTCCTCTCTTTCAGTGATTTTTTAATCACAGGGACCTCTTGACTGTCTTTGGCCTTGACCTTTGGTCAGTGCCTAGTAGCTCAGTCGGTAAAGAGTTCACCTGCAATGCAGGATCCCTGGGTCAGGAAAATCGCCTGGAGGAGGAAATGGCAACCCACTCCAGTATTTTTGCCTGGTAAATCCCATGGATGGAGGAGCCTGGCGGGCTACAGTCCATGGGATCCCAAGACTTGAACACAACTTAGCGACTAGCCACCAATGTAGTCACATATCTCGTTGACTGAATCTTGAGACAAAAGATTGAGATTTTGAGTCCTTCTTTCCTCAGAAGACCTCTATGCTGCTTACACAAATTTGTTATCTTCCAGCATCCTTCAGGAGTTTCCCCTACTGTTATTTGCCACACACACCCCGCCCCCCCCCCACCCCCCCGCCCCCCCCGCCCCCCCCCCCGCCCCATAACCTACTTGTGTATTATTTATTTCACTTCTGCATCATTAAACATCTAATTGAAAGTCCAAAACAAGCAAACAGAAACCTCTTAGAACACTAAATGCAGCTCTTGCTTTTGCTTCAGAGGAAGGCAGAGGCTTCAAAGGCTGGTAGCAACCCAGTAGATATTGAGTACTACCAGCAAAGGGCAGCTGTGCTAAGACAAGATGAAGTCTGGTTCTGACCCCATTTTCCAATGCCCACCTCTTGACTGGGAACTGGGAACTAGGGGGCTGAGCAAGAAGTTGAACGGAAGCCATTGCAGGAGTCCCTCAGCACCAAGAGAACTACAGAGAAGAGGTCCTGTGTGTGAGTGCATGTGTGTTTCTGATGAGGAGCGATCTCAGAAGAGTCTACCAAAGCCTTTCACAAAGCAGTTCTCTTGGCCATCTGCTCAACTCATTGAGCTCTAAGGCAAAAAAGACAGCTGGACCCAGACTTTCCTTCCCACTCATCCTTCTCCTCTCACTTTGGTCTCCCTTGAAGGGTCCCAGAGGGTAATAGCAACCAAAGCAAGGAAGATGAAGTGTTCCACCGTATCCTGTGCTTCCCACTCCACGTTTTCTGATCTTAGGGCTGTCTAACCTGCAGATGGAACAAGTAGAGGCTGGGGTGGGATTGGAGGAAATAAAACTGAATAAAGAGTATTGAATTTAGCAAGATATTCTATTGCCCAAAATGCTTGGGGGGTTAAATATATATAATATAAAATTTACCATTTTAATCGTGTAAAAGTGTACAGTTCAGTGACATTAAGTACATTCACATTGTTGTGCAGCTGTCACCACTATCCATCTCCAGAACTTGCTCTTCATCTAAACTCTATACCCATTAAATGATATCACCCCATTCCCCTTCCCACAACCTTTAGTAATCACTATTCTGTCTGTCTCTGTGATTTGACTATTTGGGTATACTCTGTATAAGTGAAATCATATAGTATTTGACCTTTTGTGAATGAGTTATTTCACTTAGTATAATGTCTTCAAGCTTCATCCATGTTGTAGCTTGTGTCAGAACTTCCTTTTAAAGGCTGAATAACATTCCATCATATGTATATACCACAAGTTCATCTGTTGATAAATACCTGGGTTGCTTTTGCTTTTGGTTGTTGTGAATAATGCTACTATGAACATTGGCCTACTGTTGAGTTCCTGGTTTTGATTCTTTTGGGTATATACCTAGGATTGAAATTGCTGAGTCATACAGTAATTCTGTTTAATTTCTTGTGTAATTGCCAAGCTGTTTTCTCTGCAGCTGCACCACCTTACATTGCTACCAGCAAAAAAGCACAAAGATTCCAATTTCTCCACATCCTCACCAACAAGACCTTTTCTTATCTATACTGACATGAATATCTGCAGGATCAGCCCATAATTTTCTTCAAGGACTCAGAAGAGCAAGTTATGGGTGTGAAGGATTGAGTGGAGTGTAACAAGGCAGGACCCTATGGGGTCTTCCCAGAACAGACGCCTCCCCTCAAGTCCTCTGCTGTTTCTCTTCTCCTAAGTACCTAAGATTGTTGAAATGTTGTAGTCATTGTTATGTCTGACTCTCTTTGTGTACCTTTGCATAATCTTTGCATATTACCTTAGTACCTAAGATAATAGTATCTAATGCACATTTCCTGAGTTGTTTCACAGAAACTAAAGCCCCCACCAAATGGAAGATGTTAGCTACTTGATGACAGTGTACATAGCCTGCAGGCCTATTGGAAACTAAGGACTGATAATGTTAACCCCTGTGACACTGCCCTGTTAGCTTATAATCAACGAATCAGGGAATTGTACACAAGTTGATCACTGACCCTGGACTCCCTTCCCTCATCTGGCCTTTGAAAATGCTTCCCAGAATCCCATGGGGAACTCAGGTGTTTTGAGCACTAGCTGCTCTGGAGTCCTTGCTTGGTGCCCTGAAATAAACACTACAGTGTTAGTAAACAGGCTTCATTGGGGAGAAGACCCAAGTTTTGATTTGATAACCCCAGTGGCTCAGTGGTAAAGAATCTGTCTGAAATGCAGGAAATATGGGTTCAATTCCTGGGCCAGAAAGATCCCCTACAGAAGGAAATGGCAATCCATTCCAATATTCTTGCCACGAAATCCTGTGGACAGAGGAGCCTGGTGGGCTACAGTCCAGGGGTCAAAAAAGTTGGACATGACTGAGTGACTAAACCTCAATCTTAGTTGAGGTTAGCTACTTTTTACTGCTCTCTGCACCCTATGGGGCCTGGTTTGGAAGCAGTCAGATGGCACTGACTATTAGGAAGTAGCTGAAGCTGGTTCAGTTTCCTCCGTCAACAAAATCCTAAGGCACTGGCTTTTCTCCTTAGCAACTAAGAACAAAGGACTTCCCTGTTGGTCCAGTGGCTTAGGCTCCAAGAGCCCAATTCAAAGGGTTTCAGCCTTGGTCAGGGAAAGAAATCCCAGATGCTGCAAGAGTTCCCATGCTGCAGTTTATAGATCCTGCATGCCTCAATGAAGATGGAAAATTCCATGTGCTGTAACTAATAGTCAAATAAATGGATAAAAATAAATATTAGGAAAAAAAAACCAAAACCTGAGAATGTGGAGGGCCCAGAGCTCTGGGCCATATTCCACCTCTTTTTATCTTCTGTGCCTACAGATGGGCAAAGTGAGTAAAACCAAGGCCTGCAAATGAGTTCTTTATTTTGTACAGATTTGTCCTTTTTATTCTTCTCAAAAATCAGTATGAAAAGATGGGAAGAGTTATAGAGCCAGACCTTCACAAACTCAGAAATTATCAACTCTCATTTGCAAGCGGTTAATTTTTGTCTTCTTTTATCATATGGCTAGTTTTGTGGTCAGAATGAAGACTACTTAAACCTGCAACATAAATGTCCATGGATTCTCTTCCTTTCATTGTCCAATTTTGTCTTCCTTGGGCTTCCTATCGAGCACAGTGGCACATAGGTGTCATCCTATTTCCTCAGCTTTATCAATGGTAGAAATTAGTCCTAAATTAGCCCTTTTTATGAGCTTACTAACTTCTCATAAAATGTGTTGATAAACTTCTACAGCCATGGTCCGCCTTTAAGCAATAAAACTTAGATAAAACGAGCCTTTTCTGGCATTAATAACTGAATGAATTAGGTAAGGGCCTCAGGTGAAACCAAGGGTCCCCTATCCAGCATTAACCAGCAACATTAATTCATAATCCTAGCATTTATCCTTAGCACTTTGCAAGCATTAACTAGACCTTATACACTCTTGTGAGGCAGATATTGTTTACTCTATTTTTACAGATGAGGAAATGATCTTAAAAAGACTAAGAAGCAAGTTGCTTAGAGAGTATCTGACTATATTTCTGATTTTCCAAGTTATATGGTGGGGAAAAAAACAGGGACAAATAGATGGTTTCTCTTTCTCTACCTTTCCTTCCTCAACTAAAAGGCTAATTGGAATTTCAAAAAATATTTTTGAAACAACATTATTATTGTTATTATTATTTCCTTTTTGTTCAGGTCTTTGAAGAATTTAGAAATCAAGAAAAATCTCTTTCTGTAATTAAAATGTGAAGACAAAAGCTATTTGTAGCAGAAAAACATCCCGTTAATGTGATTTCCTTGTGGTGGATTGACAAGTTCAAAGCAGGAATGTATGTTGCCATGGCCACCAGATCATATTTGCTCTGCTGGTTCATTTGACTAAGCTGCTGAAGGAGGAGGGTAGCATTCAACCAGGAATCACTGAGCATTGTTAGGATAGATCTGTAATTTTTATGTAATACTTTCTCTTTATAGATCTACACAGATCACAGCTGCAAACTGTTTACAGTCACTTTGGGGGCAGAGTTTTCAGAATCTCACAGGAATATAAGCTGCAAAACGGGGCACAGAAGGATGCCTTTCCTCCCTTCTCAAACATCTCACCCATAACAGACTATAAATAAATATTTGTCAAAAAGATGGGGGATGGATGAAAGGATGACTCATTATCAGGCACCAGCTGCCTGAGTTAAACTTTGGGTTGATGGGGAGGGAGGTTGGGAAAAGAAGTTGCCATAAAAAAGAAAGGGGAGGGAAAGGGGGATGCCAGGAGAAAGAAGGAAGCAGACATTCTGGAGTGGTTTGTAATCTTTTGGACACAGGGGGTGCAGAATGAAAGCTCTCCTTCTGCAGTGACAGAGGAAGAGAGATTAAGAGCAAGTGAGAGACACTTCCTAAGACCACTGAAGTCAAATACACAAAAAACAGTTAAATATTATGAGCCCTACGATGCTCCCCACCTCCTCCTCTCTTCTCTCACTAGGTTTACAGGGTCTGACTGATAGTAAGCGAGAAAAGGGTGGAGGCTTCTTCTCTGGAGGGACAGGAGTGGTTCCCTGCTGCTGAGCCAGAGTATGAAGTTTTGCTTCATTTGTTTCCACTTATCAAGGCTAGGTGACTTTCATTTTGAATTATGCATTTTCCTTGCCTGATAAATGAAGCTTCCTGCTAAGGCCTTTGGATCAGGAAAGGCTTCTGTTCCTCATATGCAGCAGCAAGCGTTCGCAATGTGAAATGATGGTTCTGGAACAGCAGTGGAAGTAGCAATATTTCATGGTGGTTTTCTCCCTCCCTTCTCTCTGTGTTCAGCATTGTCTAAGCAAATTCTGGTAGTGTCTTTTGTGTCTGCACGATGCTTAAGTAAGCAAAAGGCAGGATAAAGTAAATGTCTTCCAAATCTTCATTTATCATGAACGCAGACTGTAGTTTCAGCTCTTCTGCTCGATACAAGTAAGCTGACAGATGTTTATCATCTGCAGTAAATCTTATGACTGACGTAGCTGTTGAATTTGTACCTCTGGTTTTCCTGGGGAGGGATAAATTGTGACATAAAATCATTTGGTGTTAATGCTCCCTGTCCTTTCTGCTTCACTCCTTCAATTTAGCTCCAAGGCACACATTTTCAGAGCTCTAGTTGCTAGAGGGCTAATGGCTGGGCTATCCTAAGGTTTGGGGTATCCTGGTCTCAATTATCTGTTGAATTCCAGATTATTTTTCTCCTTTTTCCTCAACTTCCTTAACCACCACCTGCCACCAGTTACATCCTTTTCTCAGTTATTCCTTGACCCTTGCAGGTAACTGTTTGATCACATACTAATTCATGTGCTCTGCTTAGTCACTCAGCTGTGTTCGACTCTTTGCAACCCCATGGACTCTAGTCCACCAAGTTCCTCTGTCCATAGGGATTCTCCAGGCAAGAATATCAGAGTTGCCAAGAATACTGGTTGCCATGTCCTCCTCCAGGGGATCTTCCCAACCCAGGAATCAAACCCAGATCTCCCACATTGCAGGCAGATTCTTTACTGTCTGAGCCACCAGGGAAGGCCATAGTAATGCATAACAAGTATTAATGGATGATAATATTAATAGAAAGGAGTATAATTTCTCAAATGTTTCCATTAAATCTTAAATTCACTACAGTGAATGAACAACTCTAATGGGGCTGAGGGATGTAGGGTGAGAGGCAGGGGTGTAAGGCTGAGGTAAGAAAAGCAAAAGAGAAATTGCTTTAAAAATCTATTTTAAGTTATTTATTATTTAGGTTACTTAATGCTCCTGGCTTCCTTGGTAGCTCAGAGGTGAAGAATCCACTTGCAATGCAAGAGACCCAGACTTGATTCCTAGGTGGGAAAGATCCCCTGGAGGAGGAAATAGCAATCCACTCTAGTATTCTTGCCTGGAAAATCCCACGGACTGAGGAGCCTGGCTGGCTATAGTCCATGGGTTCACAAAAGAGTCGGACACGACTTAGACACTAAACAATGCAGTAGCCTATCTGAAATTCCCAGCAGAAACACTCTATACATACCTTGTCCATCCTGTGTGTGTGACTGTGTGTGTGTGTGTGTATACATGCTCAGTTGTGTCTCACTCGTTGCAACCCTTTGGACTGTAGCCTGTCAGGCTCCTCTGTCCATGGGATTCTCCAGGCAAGAATACTGGAGTGGATTGCCATTTCCTTCTCCAAGGGATTTTCCTGACCATCATGTGCTTTTGCAAACTTCCAGCGCACTGCTGTGTACTTTTGAATGTGAGTAGGGGTAAATCTTTAATTCAGATGAGTAAAATTCTGTTATCATTTATGTCATCCTTTAAACATTCTTATTAATATTAATACAGTATAAAAGTAATATTTTTTAACTTCAAATAATAGGGAGAATATCAAGAAAAATGCCCCCTCTTCTAATTTCATTCTTTTTGGAGAAAATCACTAATAATAATTTGCTGGCTATTTTTTTCAGAATTTTTTTCAAGCAAGTGCATATCATTATATGATCTATAATGTATTATAAATTAGTTAATTGTGCCTGTGTTTTAGCTTTAATCAATACCTTAGAGCTGATTAGTTAATCTTTGATATATCCTAATCAAGGTTAGGGTTCAAGGATTGGTCAGTTACCACTGAAGTTCTAATCAGAAGCCCCTACACTGGAGAAACTAGTTCTCCAGTGGTTTATTTTTTATTTTTTAAATTAAAAAACAATTTTTTTTGGTACCCTAGGTGGGACTCGAGTATTTATTTTTTAGCATAATGGACATTAGAAATAATATTCCCTTAGTAAGATTATTACTGTTTGAAATATGTGAATTGATTAGAAATATTATATTGGGTTCCCCAGTGGCTCATGAAGGAGACCTGGCTTTGCTCTCTGGGTCAGGAAGATCCCCTGAAGAAGGGAATGGCAAACCACTCCAGTACCCTTGCCTGGAGAGTTCCATGGACAGAGGTGCTTTGTGGGCTACAGTCCATAGATTCACAAAGAGTTGGACATGACTGAGTGACTAACAATTTCTTTTACTAGGTTTAGGATTTTATTCTGTCCTGTGGGACAATTCTTTGAGCTAAGAGAAGTAAGTGTGATTTTATTTGTACCTGCTAATAAATCTTTGTCTTCTGAGCTAAAGTTCTTGTGAGACCTGCTTTTGTTGTACCAGATACCCACAGTGGGGACAGTTGTGGAAGAAGAGCCCTTTACTATCACCTACTTCTAACCTTTAGAGCCTACCATTCTCTATGAAAAAGAACCTGTGATTGTGAACAAATGGGACTGGGTCAGTTCCCAGCACATCTGTGTATGTGCTTAGATGCTCAGTTGTGTCTGACCCTTTTTAACTCCTTGGACTGTAGCCCTCCAGGCTCCTCTGTCCATGGGGATTCTCCAGGCAAGATACTGGAGTGGGTTGCCATGCCCTCCTCCATGGATCTTTCCAACCCAGGGATCGAATCCAGGTCTCCCGCATTGCAGGCAGATTCCTTACCATCTGAGCCACCAGAGAAGCCCCAACACTTGTATAATAATATAAATAAATGACAAGTAAATAGATTTAAAGTATATACTCATTAAAAAAAAAGAAATGGGGTCATAAATATATACTCTTTGCTCGAGATTGTTTACTGTTGTTGAAAGTGAAAGTTGCTCAGTCATGTCTGACTCTTTGCGACCCCATGGACTAAACTGTCCATGGAATTCTCCAGGCCAGAATACTGGAGTGGGTAGCCTTTCCCTTCTCCAGGGGATCTTCCCAACCCAGGGATCAAACCCAGGTCTCCCGCATTGCAGGTGAATTCAACTGTTGTTGAATGAATTCTAATCTTAGGAATTTGGGGTACCTGAAGGATATTAATGAAAGAGATCTGGGGGTAAGATGGACTTTTACAAATCTTGTTAAATTTCTATCACATAAGTGCATATTTGTCCTGCTAATGACTTGAGTTATCTTTCCAGCTCAGGCTAGGTATTTTAAACTATTTACTTATTTTCTGATTTTAATAGTAAACTACATTAGTCATGGAAAGATTGAAAAAATACAGAAGAAATAAAAATAATCTCTAATGGTCTAATTTGGATATAACTGTGTTATTGACAATTTGGTGTGTTTCCTTCCAGTGTTGGTATGTATGTGTGTGTATACATCTGTACAGATATACATATAAATAAAATCACACTGGAAGTAGTTTTGTGTTATATTTCTTTCACTTAGCATTATTATAGTGAACATTTTTGCAAACCATTAAAATGACTTGAAAGCATAATTCTGTAGTTGTCTAATAGTTATAGATGGACCATAGCTAAATCATTTCCCTGTCATTGGACGCTTACATATCTAGATTTTTGTTTTAATATTATCATATTGTGACATTTTAGACATAAAGCTTTGCCCTAATTTCTGAGTGTATAGTTCTTGTGTATAGTTTGGAAACCACAGTTTATACATGACCTATTTAATCTCACTCACCTGTTATCCTACAAAAATAAACAGAAACTCTGTGACCTCATACTCTGTCATTTAGAAATATTTGAGAGGCTTTTAGAGAAAAAAATTAGAATGTTCTAAGGAAGGGTACTGTTGGTGTTGCAAGCTATGCTTTTGTTTTGAAAAATGAAAAAGCCACTTTATTTTCTAACGATTAGTTTAGGAAGCATGGGTTTAGGATTCTAGTCTGACATAACCATCAGAATAGCTCCTTGCCCAGCAACGTTCTCTCCCAGTGGATCTGGGCTGTCCTGCCATTACAGTGCCATCTAAAGCACCAGCCCTCAACCACTGTGTGCAAATGGTTCCTCCCTTCTTCATTTCTGGTTTTCTTTTCTTTTTTTTTTTAAGGGGAAACAAACATTTCAAGCTTTTGTGTGGCCTCCAGCAGGTGCTAGTGGCATTCAGGGAGCATGCCAGCCTCAAGCTCTACAAAGGAGGAGTGAGGTGGGGCTAGCCATCTTGCTTAGCTGAGAAGCAGAGAGAATTCACAGCTGTTCACTGCTAGCCCTCTCATCTCAGGAGTCTGTGAAGTGGCACTTTCCATGGACTCAGAGTAGATGTTAGGAAAATTTTTGGAGTCCTCTCACCCTGGAAACTGCTAATTAAAGTGCCACCAAGATGCTTGCATTGGCTCTGAACTGGTTACACATACATTTTAAAGAACTGACCTCTCCCCTTTCTGTCTCTTGTACCCCACTGTGAATGCTCTGGGTGGTCAGCAAATAATAACTGATAATGACACTCTCTTATTCTTTCAGACCTCTACAGAAATGCAAATCGTTGCCTTCAGAAGAAAACACAGGCATATGAATTTTTATGTGAGCAGGGATTACCAGTGAGTCATGCTTGATGTTGTTGTATAAACTATTCAGGTGGGAAGGCTAACACTGTAATACGAGAACACGATGGGGAGTGTCTTTTTTTCCTGAATGTTCAATTATCAGAGAGCATACAGTACACACAAGTCCCAATCCACAAAAACAGACAATTACATAAAATGTATGCCAAAATCTCCACAGGGAGGAAAGCTAAAGTCTTCAAAATCAAATGGTTATCACAATGCAGAAGAGAAAAAATCTGGAAGGTGGTAAGCAGAGTTAATACCTGAGAGGGAACCAAAACTCACGCAGATGTGTGTTATTTATGCCCTTAATTGTTATTTCCAGTAGGTTCCTGGCTGCCAGTGCACATGAGTTAAGTGCTGTAAAATAACAGATGTCACACATCACAAGAACAACAGGGAGTCAACATAAACAGCAGCATAAATCTGGTTACCTTAGGTACCAGGGAAAAAAAGAGAACATACAGAAAAACGGATGAGTCTGTGGCTGTAATTTATAAAACAAAAGATCCCATACAAATATGTTCTACACTAATTATATACCTGCACCAAATACACTAAGAGACAAGTCATCTTGGAATAAAACCTATTTGGGTAACAAAGTTTCCCTTCATTCTTAAAAGGACATAAGAAAGGGGAGAAAGAGAATGAAGGAGAGGGAACAGAGAAAAAGAACCAAGTCAGCCAGCGGCATTTTGTAGAGAAAGGCTTGTGGGATGTAAGCAAAAGACCAAGAAGAACTGGGATGTAAATTTGAAAACGTCATTAATGATCCGGCAGAGATGTTCCAATAAGGCTTACAGTCTAGCACCAAATAGTGATGCTGAGAACACTACAGACTGAGATAGTTTACAAAGGCTTAAGGGAGCTCAGAGGCTTGAACCAAAAAACAGGAAAAAGAATACAGGATACAACTGAGCAAAGTGAACACAAACACACCTGGGGAACAAAATCTTAAGTAAAGATACCTATTTGGAGAAAACCTGTGTAAAGCCTGGATGTGGCGTGAAAGCAGTTAGCAAATATTATTAGAATTGCAAGGTATTACAACAGCTCCAAAAGGTGAGAGTTCCCTCTTGGGGTTTTTAATGTAGAGGTGTCTCATTATGAAGCATTGACAAAGGAGCTTATGTCCCTCTTTACTAACAGAGCGAGGTCTTCACTACACAGCTGACCGAATGAACCTTGTTCACGGTACAGAGTGCACTGGGGTCTTGTGAATATGCACACGTGGCCAGAACTGTTCTGATTCTATCATTTCTAGCCAAACAATTTAACAGAAATTTGAATATACAACCTATAATTTTCAGAACTTAAGGAACTGTGTAAGAATAATAGCATTTACTAAATACCAGGCATTGTTGTGAGCACTGTACATATTTAACTAAATCCTCATAACCCCCCAAATAAGTGCAATTGTTCTCCTTGTTGGATGGGGAAACCAGGGTGCAGAGCTTAATGAAATATCCCAAAGTCATAAATGTTAATAAGTGGTGATTCTGGAATTCAAACCCAGGAAGGTTGTCCCCCAAGTTCATGTCCTTTCAGCACTACACAGAACTTCTGTCGGCGGGTAGAAAAGGAGGCTTACTTCATAATTCCTATCAGTTTGACAGATAAACTTTATCTCTGAACTGGACTGGAAAGACTGACAATCTAGGCCCAGCCTATGACATTCGTCCTCATGTATGCCTGTGTGTTACCTCACTCGCAAATATGCGGTTCCCCTTCCAAAGGTGATCTAAATGGTCTGCCAAGATATAAGTCAAAGATTAAAGTTTGTACTCCAGTACCTGGATCGTTTTCATCTTGGCCCACGGAGCTGCAATGGTCTTCCAGAGACATAAACATGCCGGAGACTGTGTAGAGCCTATATAGATCAAAATATCCCTTGTGACTTTAGTCACTGAGTTGAGAAATTAAAACTAGTTAATTTTAGAGTGTTATTAAAAGTAATTGAAGTAATACAATTTTTGAAACACTCCAAGCAAGCATACATAAGCATGTATTATTTATGAAACATTGGTTTCTTTGCAGACACTCTTTGTCACCCTGGAATTGTGAAGTACAGATAGTTGACCCCATGACAGTGTTGCGAAGGAATCAATAAAACTGTATCAAAGAATCCTGGGCTGCCATGGTTCTATTCTGCTTTCCTTCCCATCTTGAGTCTCCCACCATGAGTCAGGACTTTTTATTAGACAACAGAAGCACACTGCCTCTGAAAGAGCATCTTCATCCAAACCCTTGTGCAAGGACTTCTTTAGTGGTTCAGTGTTTAAGACTTCACCTCCCGATGCAGGGGATGCAGGTTCACTCCCTGGCCAGGGAGCTAAGATCCCACATGACTTGCAGCCGAAAAAACAAAGCAAAGACAGAAGCAGTATTGTAACAAATTCAATAAAGACTTTAAAAATGAGCCACAGTTAAAAAAAAAAAAAACAACTTAAAAAAATCCATGTGCAGAGCATGGTGAGTGTCTTGTAACTGATCACATTCCCCTCCCCGTGTTGGCACCTGGGAATCTCAGAGTTCTAACCCAGCCTTAGCAAATGTTGCTCTTTATTCTCTTACCATCTTCCCTATTCTTAATGTTTGTTCAGTTTCTTGACTTATCTATTATTTTACTGTTATGGGCTGAATTGCTGCTGCCACTGCCAAGTTGCTTTAGTCGTGTCTGACTCTTAGCGACCCTATGGACTGCAGCCTACCAGGCTCCTCTGTCCATGGGATTTTCCAGGCAAGAGTGCTGGAGTGGGTTGCCATTGCCTTCTCCGACTAAAATTTGTATGTTGACATCATAACTTGTACCTCATACTGGGACTACATTTGAAGAGAGAATCTTTAAAGAGGTAATTAACTTAAAATGAGGTCATTAGGGTGATCCCCAATCCAATACAACTGGTGTCCTTTTAAGAGGAAACTTTTACACAAACATGTATAGAAGGAAGACCATGTCAAGTTCACAGAGAGAAGATGGCCATCTACAAGCCAAATAAGGAGAAAGTAATCTGAGTTGTGAGAAAGTAAATTTCTGTGGTTTAAACCTTCCAATCTGTGGTGCTTATGTCTGCCTCTTATCGACTAAATTATACCCCCCAAAGCCAGGAAGACAGGCCCTACCAGAAACCAGTTCTGATGGCACCTTGATCTTGAATGTCAAGCCTCAAGAACTATGAGAAAGTTAAATTCTGCTCATAATTAAATTCTGCCTTTGTTTCTCTGAGTGGGGCTTAGGAGTAAAGTCAATGGAAATGAATCCTGCTTTTGAGAAGAATAGGGCAGATGGACCAGAAAACTGAGTCTGAGCTCCCCCTGGGCACTGCTGTGTTTGGGGTTTTTCTGCCATTCAGTGCAATGGGCTGAATATTTGGGTTTCCCCAGATTAGTATGTTGAAATCCTAACCCTCAGTGCAGTGGCATAAGGAGGTGGCATCTTTGGGAGATAATTGGGTCTCAAACCCTTATGAATGGGGTGAGTGTCCTCATAAAAGAGGCTTTTGCTCTCTTTTTAGCCATGTGAGGATGCAAGGAGCAGTTGGCAGTCTGCAGCCTGGACAAAGTCTCTCATTAGAACCCGCCCATAATGGTCCAC
Source organism: Ovis canadensis (assembly GCF_042477335.2). Lineage (NCBI taxonomy): Eukaryota > Metazoa > Chordata > Mammalia > Artiodactyla > Bovidae > Ovis > Ovis canadensis. The sequence continues at coordinate 74,473,313 of NC_091248.1, read as the reverse complement.
TGATCTAGGGCTTCCAACCTCCAGAACTGTGAGAAATAATTATCTGTTGTTTATAAGTCAAGCCACATAGCCTACAGTACTTTGTTACAGCAGCCCAAACTAAGGCACACAGGAACTGCCTGAACTTAGCTTCTTCAACTCATTCACGGGAACCTTAGCCATGAGCCAGCCAGGGATAATCCAAAAAGACTTGTTTTAGTGTGAATCTGTTGCCAGCCACATCCACCCTGAGCCAGAGTGTCTCAATCACTAGAAAAATCTTCTTGGGGACTGGGAGAATTGAAGATTAGATAGACTTCAGGCTTGGTACTGCTTATTGATTCTTTCACTTCATCTGAGAAATATCTTTCCCCCTTTCAAGAGACTGAGATTGAATTCTCAATTCAGTAGGTTTATGTGATGAGGGTCAAAAGGATTATGCTCAACATTTTATCCTTGCTTCATGTCTCCTGGCTCATGCAGAGATCATCCAGAGTGAGAGGCTGGAAATAAGTTGATAGAATTAAAATGTAGCATGTGGCTTATCCAGAGAAAAATAAGCTCTAAGACAGAATTGTGTACCTAATTCTGCCTACTACAGGTGTCTTCAATCAGTCAAGTGGGATATCTGATAAAGGTGCATGCATGCTCAGTCCTGACTCTTTGTGATCCCATGGACTGTAGCCCACCAAGCTCCTCTGTCCATGGAATTTTCCATGCGAGAATACTGGAGTGGGTTGCCATTTCCTATTCTAGGGGATCTTTCTGACCCAGGGACTGAATGCATGTCTCCTGTGTCTCCTGCATTGGCAGGCGTATTCTTTGCCACTGAGCCTCCTGGAAAGCCCCACTTGATATAGGTATTTAAGTATAATCATACTTAGACTCATTATTTAGTTGTATGTATTTATTATTTAGTATATATAAAGATTTATTATATATATAGTATAGAAAGAAAGAGAGGGAATGAGAGAGAGAAATGAGAATTTATTGGAGGGATTCATTACAGAATATACTGACTTAGACATGTGATGGCTTCTACACAATAACAGGGTAGAAACAGAAAGCAGGGCATGCAGGTAGGTCTCCAGGCAATGGAAACTGTCTAGCTATCTTTTACAGGCTCTGCTCCTGGAATGAATGTGACCCAAACTTAATTTATTTATTTATTTGAACTATCTTTGAATTACTCTTCTCAGTGTTCAAAGTCCATGGAGAGAGGGTTGCATTTCATGAGTTGGTGCTACTTCTGATTGGGGTAAGGTACAGTTCGACTAAGACTTTACAAAGAGGTGAAGAAGTAATTTTTCTAAAAGGAGTTAGGCTAACATAAGAAAGAGGGAATGAATCCTTTTTAGCAGAACAATAATAACAATAATGACAACAAATGTCAACTAGCTTCTAAATCCTTCTTGCTTCTTCAGAGCTGGGGATCCATCCAGGGTGACTCCCTTCCAATGTATTTAAGGCTGTTCTTGGCATCCTGTCTGAGAGATGATGAATACCTCTTCCTTTGAAATCTGCATACCTGATCATGTAGAGTTGTTAGCATTATTTAAGCTCTGGCCCAGAGCATAACTTTAAGGACTTAACCACCATCTGCTGATGTTCAGGGCATAGTGCCTTTTTTTCCAGCTGCTCTGAGCAGCATGTGGGATCTTAGTTCCTTCATCAGGGTTGGAACCTGTACGCTCTGCATTTGAAGTGAAGAGTCATAACCTCTGGAAACCCAGAGCAGTTCCCCAGGGCACAGTGTCTCATTACTGTCTTCCCCACTGCACTGGATGCCTACTTTGCTAGTCTGTGAAGGAAGGAAGCAGGGCTCCATGAAGCTGCCGCTCTGCATCTTACCTTGTGTCTGTGTACTTGCAGCTGGCTGCTCTCCTGTTGGACAATGAGACTACTTTGCCCCAGGGCTAGGTGACAGAGTTTTCAACTCCTCTTGCTGGGAATGGAATTTAGTTCTGGCTTAGTCACAGCCTGCCCACATCATGAAGGCTAGCGGATGTTACTTAGAGAAGGAAGAAGATTCTGAGAGTTCATAGTACTCCTAGGAATGATTTTAGTCAAATTAATTAGCTGTCACTTTGAAGGGAGGGGAGGCACAGTAGTGATAAACTGTGGGTGGCTAGGTACTAGCAGGAAGTGTCCAGGAAGGCTGCCTTCACAGGTCCCCGAGCAGCCCCAGGAATGCAGGGGTCTGGAATGGTAGGGCTTCCTCTCGTCACTGTCAGTTTTATGTTCATTCTCACCCGTCAGCATTGCACCTCCCTTAACAAGTATCCAGAATCCTCATGCTCTTTTTCAGTTCCTGTTAGAGCAGACAAAAGATAGCTTAATAAACACCAACAAATACCAAGTGCTAAGAACTGGGTGAACTGCTCTTCCAAGGGGAAACTGCACTTTTAAATGGTAGAGAGATTTATAACACAATGGAATCAATTCTTTCTGTGAAATTTAATTAACATACTAGCGGAGAAGGCAATGGCACCCCACTCCAGTACTCTTGCCTGGAAAATCCCATGGACAGGGGAGCCTGGTAGGCTGCAGTCCATGGTGTCATGAAGAGTTGGACACGACTGAGCGACTTCACTTTCACTTTTCACTTTCATGCATTGGAGAAGGAAATGGCAACCCACTCCAGTGTTCTTGCCTGGAGAATCCTAGGGATGGGGGAGCCTGGTGGGAGCCCGTCTATGGGGTTGCACAGAGTTGGACATGACTGAAGCGACTTAGCAGCAGCAATGGGGAAAATATCATTGGAAAATGGGGGTCTTCTTTCTATCTTTAGAAACGTACCTTATTGACCATTTCCTGATTCTGAACATGTGCACCTTTAGCTGGGGGCCATGTAGCTATTGTGAAGAGAGGAAAATAACACTGATCATGAAAAGGGGCCCAGGGCTTCCCTGGCGGCCCAGTGGTTAAAAATCTGCCTTGCAACACAAGGGACACAGGTCCCATCCCTGGTCTGGGGAGATCCCACATGCTGCAAGGAAACTAAGCTTGTGTGCACCACTACTGAACCTGCGCTCTGGACCTGTGAGCCTCAGCTACTGATGCCCGTGCACCCTAGAGCTTGTGCTTCACAACAAGAAAAGCCACCACAATAAGAAAACTGTGCACCACAACAAAGACCCAGGCCAGCCAAAAATGAATTAAAACAAAAAAAGAAAGAATGAAAGAAAATGGTTCCCAGCTCACTTTGGCTGCAAACAAGTTCTGTGCTTCAAGGGAAGGGCTAGTGGAAGAAAACCTGAAAAAGCTGGTTTGAATGGCATTTAGCTAACAAAACACCTTTCTTACCTCTCCTTAATCCCAGGAGAGATCACACTTTTTATAATCATACAACAAACCAAACCGTCAATATAATCTTAGAAAACCTATCAAGATTAGCCATAAAAACTAGCTAAGGGCAATGATTATACTTCAACTTATTTGTTGAAGTAGAATCCACCTTCACTTATTCAATTCTTTTAGCAAACATTTATTGAGTGCCTACTATTTGCCAACATCTGCTGGATCATCAAAAAAGTAACAGAGTTCCAGAAAAACATCTATTTCTGCTTTATTGACTATGCCAAAGCCTTTGACTGTGTGGATTACAATAAACTGTGGAAAATTCTGAGAGAGATGGGAATACCAGACCACCTGACCTGCCTCTTGAGAAATGTGTATGTAGGTCAGGAATCAACAGTTAGAACTGGACACGGAACAACAGACTGGTTCCAAATAGGAAAAGGAGTATGTCAAGGCTGTATATTGTCACCCTGCTTATTTAACTTATATGCAGAGTACATCATGAGAAACGTTGGGCTGGAAGAAGCACAAGCTGGAATCAAGATTGCTGGAAGAAATATCAATAACCTCAGATATGCAGATGACACCACCCTTATGGCAGAAAGTGAAGAAGAACTAAAGAGCTTCTTGATGAAAGTGAAAGAGGAGAGTGAAAAAGTTGGCTTAAAACTCTACACTCAGAAAACTAAGATCATGTCATCCAGTCCCATCACTTCATGGGAGATAGATGGGGAAACAGTGGAAACAGTGTCAGACTTTATTTTGGGGGGCTCCAAAATCACTGCAGATGGTGACTGCAATGAAATTAAAAGACGCTTACTCCTTAGAAGGAAAGTTATGACCAACCTAGATAGCATATTCAAAAGCAGAGACATTACTTTTCCAACAAAGGTCCATCTAGTCAAGGTTATGGTTTTTCCAGTGGTCATGTTTGGATGTTAGAGTTGGACTGTGAAGAAAGCTGAGTGCTGAAGAATTGATGCTTTTGAACTGTGGTGTTGGAGAAGACTCGAGAGTCCTTTGGACAGCAAGGAGATCCAATCAGTCCATCCTAAAAGAAATCAGTCCTGAATATTCCTTGTAAATACTTGTGTTAAAGCTGAAACTCCAGTACTTCGGTTACCTGATACGAAGAGCTGTCTCATTTGAAAAGACTCTGAATCTGGGAAAGTTTGAAGGCGGGAGGAGAAGGGGATGACAGAGGATGAGATAGTTGGATGGCATCACTGACTCAATGGACATGATTTTGAGTAAACTCTGGGAGTTGGTGATGGACAGGGAGGCATGGCGTGCTGTGGTCCATTGGGTAGCAAAGAGTTGGACATGACTGAGCAACTGAACTGAACTATTTGCTAGGCACTATGCTAGATGTTAATGATTCTATATGATTAAGTTATAGTTCCTCTGCTTAGAGAGCTCAGAGTCTAGTGAAAGAGACAGATGGGCACACAATAGTTTTCAAACGATATGTGAAGTGCATTCTTAGCTGTAAAAGTAAATTGCTCATATATTGAAGAGAAAGAACTAATTTTGTCTAGCTTTAGACACACTCTGGCATTTGAGCTGGTCCTTCAAGGACAAGAAGGTTTCTGAGTATCTCATTAGCTAAGCATCCTGAATATAGCAGTTTAATAAATGTCATTGTCTAACAGTCTCCGAGACGAAGGAAACTAGAATTCCTTGAAATTCTAGTTCGTTGTTGGTTCTCTCAGTTTTTGGTTGGACTGAGGTCGAACCAGTTCATCTCATTCATGGAACCCCTGTGTGGTTCTAGTGTGGCGTACTTTGATCACATCATCAAGGTTCCTTAGGTTATCATACAGATACCAAAGGAAGATAGGAGTTGAAAACTGGATGTATCATAGATGCCAACACACTTAGGTGTTGAAATTGTCGTCTCTCTCTCTCTCTCTTTTTTGTTCTTTCCCTTTTTCATTTTTAAGTTCTCAGTCTTGAAACCACTCTCATAACCCCAGTAATTTAGCCCAAGTTCATTCTGATGGGTGAATGAAATGTGTTGCTGTCGTGGCACTTAAACTGCCACAGCTCTAGAGCTGCAAATTTTAGATTTTATAATGAAATTTTGATTAAACTGGGCTTTCTCCCCCTCTAGCGATAGCTGTCTGTTAAGTAGTACAGTATTTACAAAATAAATGGTGAGAAGCCCACCACACCTTCTCTGTGTAGTTTTAGTGACTTCATTTTTAACTGTAACAATCATATTATTCTGAACTATTGAATTTCTTTTTTTCAGGCACTTTGAAAAACTAACAGTTGAATGGTTGAAAAAATTTATTGATTGGCTGCTCCTATCAGTTGTTTTTGTCTGTATCTAGATAACGACTTATATCTAGGTGAAAAGCACAAATTCTACAAGCTATTAGGTATTTCAAAGGGATACAGAAACAATGAGAGGAATGAATCTGTCAATTTCTACTAAACGATACTGGGTATTAATAAGCTTTTGCTGTTGACTATCGGGGATTCTTTTCGATGTCAAAAACAGTAAAATTTTAATTTTCACCACAAGGGGGAAGTAGACCACTAAAATTGTAATGAAATGGCGGCTAATGAAAAATGTAGGGCATTTGTGTTAAGAAGAAACGTAATCTGTTGCACAAAAAATGAGAACTTAAAAAAAGTAGTTGACTAGAATTTAGTAATCTTTGTGGCTTCATATTCACATTAATTTCAGCCCCTTCATATATATGTGTGTGTATATATATATATAATATTTTTAAAGAATATTTTGAAAGCTGAAATCTCTTTTTCAATAACTTTATGTAGTTTTAGTTGTGGTTGTGCTGAGTCTTCACTGCAGCGGGCTTGTCTCTAGTTGCGGCAGTTGGGGGCTACTCTCTAGTCGTGGTGTGTGGACTTCGCTTATTGTGGAGGCATCTCTTATGGAGGAGCACAGGCTCTAATAGGCACACAGGCTTCAGTAATTGTGGTTTCCAGGCTTTAGAGCGCAGGCTCAGTAGTTGCGGCCCACTGGGCATAATTGCTCCTCGGCATGTGGGATATCCCCAGACCAGGGATTGAACCTCTGTCTCCTGCCTTGGTAGGTGGATTCTTCACCACTGAGCCACTACAGAAGCCTTAGTCTCTTTATATTTTGTAAATTTTCTACAAATTTCACCTTTGAGCTAAATATATGGCTTATGAAATGGACAAAGAAAAGAAATAATAATTATCAGCGATGGGAAATACTTCACTTTTCATCTTGAATGATAGCATGTAAATTCTCAAATATTTTGGGGATGATGATCAATTTTTTTTTTTAATGGCTCGCTGGGAAGTATATATTTTTGAGGTTGCAACATCAATGGAAAATAGATCAGCCAAAGTGGCTGAATAATATGGTTTAGTGTTTTAACAGAGCCTACATTTCTTTGAAAACGTAAATTTTAATCTGTTTTTCTGGTCTTGCTTGTAGTTCAGGCAAGCTTTCTAATTCTTGTCAAATCTGATTACAGATTCTCTTCCTTCAAGAAACATTTCTGATCTCATTCCACCTGAAACAGATGACTTTTCTTTAGTGTGCCTCAGAATCCCCTGGAAAAGTTCTGAAAACAGATTGTAGGGTTCTTTCCCCAGAGTTTCTGGTTTGGTAAGTCTGGGCAGGGCCTGGAGAATATGTACTTCAGCAAGTGACAGGTGGTGCTGATGTTGCGAGTCTGAGATCACGCTTGGGGAACCATAGTTCAGCATGTATTCATTCGGTTTATGCTTTCAAATATTGTCACAGCAAAGCCTAAAGAATGTTACCCATTTGTTATGCTGGAATTTGGTTTGGCTCAATATTGTTTGAAACCAAGTGGCTGTTGACAGTGGCTCAGGAAGTTTTCTCAGCTCTGCAGTTGGATATATTTATTAGGATTTGATGTGAATACTGTCTCACATCTTTGGGCATACTGGTTAATCAAGATATTTTGTGTGTCTATGCTGTGTTTTTCTGAGCACACTTGAAGTCACTTGAAGAGGGCTGGACCTGCCTTTTGTCCTGTGATTGCCCTTAGAGGCCCCTAAAGCTAATTACAGTGTTTGTTCTATAGCATATGTCTCAGCTCAGTTCAGTTCAGTCACTCAGTCATGTCCGACTCTTTGCAACCCCATGAATCGCAGCACGCCAGACCTCCCTGCCCATCACCAACTCCCGGAGTTCACTCAGACTCACGTCCATCGAGTCAGTGATGCCACCCAGCCATCTCATCCTCTGTCGTCACCTTCTCCTCCTGCCCCCAATCCCTCCCAGCATCAAAGTCTTTTCCAATGAGTCAACTCTTTGCATGAGGTGGCCAAAGTACTGGAGTTTCAGCTTTAGCATCATTCCTTCCAAAGAAATCCCAGGGCTGATCTCCTTCACAATGGACTGGTTGGATCTCCTTGCAGTCCAAAGGACTCTCAAGAGTCTTCTCCAACACCACAGTTCAAAAGCATCAATTTTTTGGTGCTCTGCCTTCTTCACAGTCCAAGCATATGTCTACCTAAACCTTAATAACTGAAGAAAAGTTGAAATATCAGTTCATAGGCTACTTAGACAGTAATTCTTGCCAGAAACACTAATACTGATATAAAGTGAGAATTAGGGAAGGATTTAGTCTGAGTCTTTCAGCTTTTCTATCTATAATCATTAGTTAAGTGAAAATCCTTAATTGTCCATATTTCTTTTTTTTTTTTTTTTTGCCTCAGTGAAAGAAAAACATGAGCCAAAACTGTGCTGAGTATCAATAGACTTCTAATTGTTTTGATCATGGGTTTAGTGGGTAAATTATAGCCATGTCATCTTTAGCCTTCCAGAGTAAGATGAAAATAGTCACACTTCTGATTCACTTTATTGTAAAGCAGAAATAAACACAACATTGTAAAGCAATTCTACTTCAGTTAAAAAAAAAAGAAATAGCCACATTTACCTAAACAGATCCATTTTTAGATATAAAGTGCTATAAATATATTTAGTAAAGAGAATCAATTCCATATTATAGATTTGACAGGTCAGAGCTATTTTACAAACCACACTTCTAGAAATAGAGGAATTGTAAGTAGAAATGCATGGATCCACTGAGGACAATATAACACAATGGCAACTGCTTAAAGATACTGAAGATTAAAGCTGGCTATTTACCAGCATGGCATAATGGGTGTAAGACTTTATATGGCACATGTTCTAATTGCTTAACAAATCAACACAGGAAATGCGATTAATCTGGTAGGTACACTCTACCACAGATGCTTTGATTCACAGTAAGTAACAGATCCTTCAGAGGTTCTAGAAGTATGTGTAATCCCTGCAAAACAAACTGAGATTCCAGTTTCTAAATCATCACTGTCTTCTCTCTAGCCTTGGTGAAAGTACAGGATATCCCACAGGTTGTATGAAGGTACTGGATTCTCTAATATTCCAATTCTAACTTCAGGGCACAGAATAAAAAGGATTCTTTTGTGAGGGCCACTGTGAGAGTGTTTACAAAATGTTTTGAGCTCCTCAAATGAAGGCCTGATATTCCACATGCTGGTATGTTCTTCAAGCAAGATTTTGGATTTTTTTTTTTTCAAGTGAAGACTTCTGTTTGATGTGCAGAATTTGCTCTTGAATGATCCATGCTTACCAAAATGGCTATTTCCAGTTACCCCTTTCTGATGGTGGCTTGTAAATACAGGTGGTTAAAGCTGCTGAGTGAGGCTGAGCACAGGCTTCTGAAGCAGCATCACACACCTAGCTGCTGTCCTGGCTGTAGGGTTCCGCAGCTTCAACACTGTCCACTGGCTGCTTTTGCCCCTCCCTTGATGTTTGGCTGATTCATTTCAGTTTCATGCTCATTGTTGCTATTTCTTTTCTTCAGCCAGTGCTCCTAAGGGGTTCTGGCAAAAGCATGGACCACAATTGCCTGGATTTGTCTCTGATTCCACCACTGGCTTTCTGAGTCTCAGTTTTCTCTGTTTCTAACATGGGGATGCATTGCATGCATGATAAGTTGCTCAGTCGTGTCTGTCTCTTTCCAACTATTTGGACCATAGCCCGCCAGGCTCCTCTTGTCCATGGGATTCTTTAGGTGAGAATACTGGAGTGGGTTGCTATGCCCTCCTGCAGGGGATCTTCCTGACCCAGGGATGGAACTCATGTCTCTTATGTCTCCTGCATTGGCAGGTGGGTTCTTTACCACTAGTGTGCCACATGGGAAACTCACAATCAAAGGTCGTTGTCAAGATTTGCTGAGATAGGGGACTTTCCTGGGGGTCCAGAGGCTAAGACTCTGCTCTCCCAATGAAGAGGGCCCACATTCAATCTCTGGTCAGGGAACTAGATCTCACATACCACAAGTAAGGATTCCACATGCCCAAAGATCAAAGATCCCACATAATGCAACTAAGACCTGGTGCAGCCAAATAAATAATTTTTTTTTAATGTTAAAAAATATTTTCTGAGCTAAACACAATTCTTGACAAATATTTGTGCTCACCATATGCCAGTTGTTGTTATGACTAATTAGGTATTGTTGTTTTTAGCTCCACTCTCTGTTACTTTGGCTGCATGATCCGTGCTGCTTTCTCCTGCTTAATTCTGTGGCACTGATGTCCTGTCCAGCTTTTCTTGAGCTGAGTGCATCCTCTGCTTGTCTTATAGTCCCTGTGCTTCCTCTCTTGGGGTTAGGAGAGCCTCTGCTTTCCTATTATCACCAATATCACTATGCTTCCATCTCAGATAACAGCAAGCATTCCTCAGATTTCATCACATAAAGGACCAAATGGGCAGTGGAATTGACCCATTGGTTTTGTCATCTGAATAAACAGATGATCACCTCCTGAAAGATTTGGCTTTAGAAATCATTATTCATGGGATTTCCCTGGTGATCCAGTGGCAAAGAATCTATGTTCTAATGTAGAGGATGTGAGTCCAACCTCTGGTTGGGGAACTAAGATCCTATATGTTGTGAGGCAACTAAACTTGTGCACTGCAACTACTGAGCCCAGCTCCTCTAGAGAGGCTGTGGGCTGCAATAAGAAAAGCTGTTGTACCACAGTGAAGAACCAGCACACTTAAATAATAATAAAATTTAAAAAAGAAGTAACCAATATTCCCTATCACTGTGGTTAAAGTGACTGAATGGATTGGCTATTGTCCCACTCACCACTCATTGATTAGTTGCTGGTATGACCTCAGAATTCCTATTTTGTGAACAATTATTTCAACCCCAGCAAAGCAGACATAAACTTCTTTTGTCTCCAGGCAAATTTTAGGTGTAACCATTATGTGTTTTAGCATTATGTGTTTTAATTGTATGCCTTCTTTTAGAGAAACCTCATTCAGCTTGAAATATTTTCTGTACCCTAAAGCCAGCTCATTTTGCTATTCTGTAGGTCAGAGAGATCAGGCTTCTGGGGTCTGGAATAGGCAGGCGCCAAAGCTCAGAGAATTAATTTCCTGCTCATACAAAACTAATGGATGGAGGATTTCCTCCTTGTGAGGCTTTGTAGGACAAATTTTGGCACTCTAAAGAATTGCCAGGGATAAAAGTAGGGTCAAGTAATGAAGAAAATTGTACACTGTGAACAAAAGAGCTTAAAAAAAGATTTTTACCTATGGAATAAGGTATAGTGATGCGGTTCTATTTTCAGATGACTCAATCTTAGCTTGTCCTTCAACAATAAGTAAATGAGGAACTTCAATCTACATTAATGTGAATACCTGTGCTATTTCACTGTAACCAATAGTTTGTTCTTTTGTCCCACGAATGAGCTGAACACAGAACCTTACTTCAATATAAAATGTACCGATTTTGTTGGATCCTATTGCATTCTCATGCTGTTAAAAAGTCTTTTCATGTTCAAATTCCACTGTGTTTTCAACGTCAGATTTTTTTCTTTCAAAAGGAAAAGGGTCCCCTGTGGAAGTTTACGAAAGCTGACACATTTTCTTGTAAAATATCCTTCTGAGACCATATGGTTTATTGGTAAGCACATATTTTTGGACCTTTTAAAATAAGTATTATGAAATTAATATGAGATATTTTTAGAAAAGTGAATGCTATTGACTCAGTAGGGCAGAATGCCTGTCTTCTTTGTGGCTGTTACTCTTTATAATTCCCTGTAAAAGGCATTTGCAGATAATTAAAAAAGGTATTTGGAGCAAAAATACTTATCAAAAGAGGTTATATAACACATGCATGGCAGCCACTTGTCAAAATTAAATATACCCATTTCTCCCCACCCCAAAGCCATTAGATCTATTACCACCTAATTGCTTGGAAAATTCATTTTCTTTTTCTCAAATCACAGCCTTAATTGAGGTCTGAAAGCTCACCAAGTGCCTCTTAAATCAGTAAACCTTTTTTTTTTTTTTAGTTCTTCTATAATTTATCTTTGTGGCTGAGGGCATTTTTTTTTTTCCCTTTGAGACAGTTACGGAAGTCAGAACTAGGAGAAAAACCTCTTACTTTGAGAAATAAGAAAACCTGTCTCATGTTTCTGATAATGTTCATTGAGGCCAAGAGTTCACAGCAAAGTGAATAGATATTGATGCAAGCATTTTATTTAATCACACTGAAGCCAAAAGATTTTTAACACGTTTATGTGAGTATTTTGTTCTCAATGTCAAGGTGAGAAACACAAATCTCTCCTTCATTCTGGCTATGGAAATCTGCCCTTCATGTAGCAATCATCAAGAGTACCATATGCAATATTGCAGAGCAATTATTCTCCAATTAAAAAAATTTTAAAAAAGTACCATATGTACTCTTACATGTTATATGCTTATTCCTTATATACTTGTTCCTTATTATGTAAACCCTGAAGAATGTACATGACAAGAAATAATTTTCCATGAATTTTTTAGATTTTTAAAAAAATTTATTTTTATTTTAGTTGAATTATAATATTGTGTTAACTACTGCTATACAACAAAATGACTCAAATACACACACACACACACACACACACACACACACACATATGGACTTCTCTGGTACCTCAGACAGTAAAGTGTCTGTCTACAATGTGGGAGACCCAGGTTTGATCCCTGGGTTGGAAAGATGCCCTGGAGAAGGAAATGGCTATCCATTCTAGTACTATCTCCTGGAAAATCCCATGGACAGAGGAGTCTGGTAGGCTACAGTCCATGGGGTTGCAAAGAGTTGGACACGACTGAGCAACTTTACTTCTTATACACATATATATACACACACTCTTTTTCATATCCTTTACCATTATGGTTTATCACAGGCTATTTTGCTACACAGTAAGACTTTGTTGTTAATCCATTCTGTATATAACAGCTCAGATCTACAAAATAAACCAAAGATAAAAATTATTTCTTGAGATTAACCTGATACAAGAAATAATTTTCAGGTTTGATTTATGACATATCAAACATCAATGATGACTAGAATATCTAAATTGGTGTCTGAACCTAGAATTAATTTTTTTAAAAATCATTTTATTTTATTTTTTTACTTTACAATACTGTATTGGTTTTGCCATACATTGACATGACTCCGCCACAGGTGTACATGAGTTCCCAACCCTGAACCCCCCTCCCACCACCCTCCCCATATCATCTCTCTGGGTCATCCCAGTGCACCAGCCCCAAGCATCCTGTATCCTGTATTGAACCTAGACTGGCGATTCGTTTCTTACATGATAGTATACATGTTTCAATGCCATTCTCCCAAAACATCCCACCCTCTCCCTCTCCCTCAGAGTCCAAAAGTCTGTTCTTTACATCTGTGTCTCTTCTGCTGTCTCGCATACAGGGTTATCATTACCATCTTTCTAAATTCCATTTATATGTGTTAGTATACTGTATTGGTGTTTTTCTTTCTGGCTTGCTTCACTCTGTATAATCATCTCCAGTTTCATCCACCTCATTAGAACTGACTCAAATGTATTCTTTTTAATGGCTGAGTAATACTCCATTGTGTATAGGTACCACAGCTTTCTTATCCATTCATCTGCTGATGGACATCTAGGTTGCTTCCATGTCCTGGCTATTATAAACAGTGCTGCGATGAACATTGGGGTACACGTGTCTCTTTCAATTCTGGTTTCCTCGGTGTGTATGCCCAGAAGTGGGATTGCTGGGTCATAAGGCAGTCCTATTTGCAATTTTTTAAGGAATCTCCACACTGTTCTCCATAGTGGCTGTACTAGTTTGCATTCCCACCAACAGTGTAGGAGGGTTCCCTTTTCTCCACACCCTCTCCAGCATTTATTGCTTGCAGATTTTTGGATCGCAGCCATTCTGACTGGTGTGAAGTGATACCTCATTGTGGTCTTGATTTGCATTTCTCTGATAATGAGTGATGTTGAGCATCTTTTCATGTGTTTGTTAGCCATCTGTATGTCTTCTTTGGAGAAATGTCTATTTAGTTCTTTGGCCCATTTTTTGATTGGGTCGTTTATTTTTCTGGAATTGAGCTGCATAAGTTGCTTGTATATTTTTGAGGTTAGTTTTCGGTTGCTTCAATTGCTATTATTTTCTCCCATTCAGAGGGCTATGTTTTCACCTTGCTTATAGTTTCCTTTGTCGTGCAGAAGCTTTTAATTTTAATTAGATTCCTCCAGTTCCATTTGTTTATTTTTGCTTTTATTTCCAGTATTCTGGGAGGTGGATCATAGAGGATCCTGCTGTGATTTATGTCTGAGAGTGTTTTGCCTATGTTCTTCTCTAGGAGTTTTATAGTTTTTGGTCTTACATTTAGATCTTTAATCCATCTTGAGTTTATTTTTGTGAATGGTGTTAGAAAGTGTTTTAGTTTCATTCTTTTACAAGTGGTTGACCAGTTTTCCCAGCACCACTTGTTAAAGAGATTGTCTTTAATCCATTGTATATTCTTGCCTCCTTTATTGAAGATAAGGTGTCCATAGGTGTGTGGATTTATCTCTGGACTTTCTATTTTGTTCCATTGATCTATATTTCTGTCTTTGTGCCAGTACCATACTGTCTTGATGACTGTGGCTTTGTGGTAGAGTCTGAAGTCAGGCAAATTGATTCCTCCAGTTCCATTCTTCTTTTTCAAGATTGCTTTGGCTATTCGAAGTTTTTTGTATTTCCATACAAATTGTGAAATTATTTGTTCTAGCTCTGTGAAAAATGCCGCTGGTAGCTTGATAGGGATTGCATTCAATCTGTAGATTGCTTTTGGTAGTATCCTCATTTTCACTATATTTATTCTTCCGATCCATGAACATGGTATATGAAATAGATGAGAATAAGTGTGACTTTAAAAATGAATATAGAAGTAATCATTCAGTTTAGGCTTGTTAGTTTAAGTAATTATTTTGGGAAGCTACAGACAATTTGAAAAAATAAATATTTTTCAAAAATATTTTTAAAAATTCAGTGTCAGAATTGCTTAAAAGTTAGTTTATGACCTGGTTTGCCTTATTACTTTATTTTTTAAAGAATTTTAAGAATTTATTTGAGCAAAATGAATCAATTGGAATTGGGCAGTGTCAAACCTTTTCCTACTGTTCATGGGGTTCTCAAGGCAAGAATGCTGAAGTGGTTTGCCATTCCCTTCTCCAGTGGACCACATTTTGTCAGAACTCTCCAAGACCTGTCTGACTTGGGTGGCCCTACACTGTATGGCTTATAGTTTCATTGAGTTAGCAAAGGCTGTGATCCAGGTGATCAGTTTTGGTTAGTTTTCTGTGATTGTGGTTTCCATCCTGTCTGCCTTCTGATGAATGTAGAGGGTTGTGGAAGCTTCCAGATGGGAGGGACTGGCTGTGGGGTAAACTGGGTCTTGCTCTGGTGGGCGGGACTATGCTCAGAAAATCTTTAACCCAATTTTCTGCTGATGGGTGGGGCTGCGTTACCACCCTGTAGGGGTGGTAGGGGTATGGTAGGGATAATGGCAGTAATGGAGACCTCCTTCAAAAGGAGCATGCCAAAGCTCCCAGGACTGTTGTATTCAGTGCCCCTGACCCCACAGCATGCCGCTGTCAACCCATGCCTCTGCTGGAGACTCCTGGACCCTCACAGGCAAGTCTGGCTCATCTCTTGTGGGTCCTGGTGTACCCAGTGTTTTGTTTGTGCCCTCCAAGAGTTGGCTTCCCTAGTCTGTGGAAGTTCTGTAATCAAATCCCACTGACCTTCAAATTCCCTGGGGATTCTTAGTCCCTTTGCTGGATCCCCAGGTTGGGAAATCTGCTGTGGGCCCTAGAACTTTTGCCTTCTTTGATTGTTTTCCAGTTTGTAGAATGTCTGCTCTGTGGCTCTATGGTGGGGCTAATGGCAACCTCCTCCAAGAGAGCTTATGCCACATGCCGCACATCCCAGGTCTGCTGCAGCCAGAGCCCCGGCCCTGCAGTGGGCTACTGCTGACACATGTCTCCTCAGGAGACACTCAGACACTCAAAGGCAGGCCTGGCTTAGTCTCTTGTGGAGGTCACTGCTCCTTTCCCTGGATCCTGGTTGTCCACAAGGATTTGTTTGCACCCTCTGAGCATCTCTGACAGGAATGAGGTTTGATTCTAAATGTGATTTCGCCCCTCCTACCATCTTGTTGGGGCTGGATGCAGGGTATCTTTTTTTGGTGGGATCCAACATTTTCCAGTTGATGGTTGTTCAGTAGCTAGTTGCGTTTTTTCCAGCACAAGCTGGAATCAAGATTGCTGGGAGAAATATCAATAACTTCAGATATGCAGATGATACCACTCTAAATGGCAGAAAGTGAAGATAAACTGAAGAACCAAACAGCCTCTTGTTGAAGGTGAAAGAGTAGAGTGAAAAAGCTGGCTTAAAACTCAACATTCAAATGTCGAAGATCATGGCATCCAGTCTCATCACTTCATGGCAAATAGATGGAGAAACAATGGAAACAATGACAGACTTGGGCTCCAAAATCACTGCAGATGGTGACTGTAGCCATGAAATTAAAAGATGCTTATTCCTTAGAAGAAAAGCTACTACAAACCCAGATAGTGTAATAAAAAGCAGATAGTACTTTGCCAACAAAGGCCCATCTAGTCAAAGCTACAGTTTTGGCCAGTAGTCATGTAAGGATGAGAGTTGGACCATAAGGAAAGCTGAGCACCAAAGAATTGATGCTTTTGAACTGTGATGTTAGAGAAGACTCTTGATAGTCCCTTGGACTGCAAGGAAATCAAACCAGCCAATCCTAAAGGAAAAAAATCCATCCTGAATATTCATTGGAAAGACTGATGCTGAAGCTAAGGCTCCAATACTTTGGCCACCTGATGCAAAGACCTGACTCATTACAAAAGACCCTGATACTGGGAAAGATTGATGGCAGGAGAAGGGGACAATAGAGGATGAGATGGATGGCATCACTGATTCAATGTACATGAGTCTGAGCAAACTCCAGGAGTTGAAGAACAAGGAAGCCTGGGGTGCTGCAGTACATGGGGTCATAAAGAGTCAGACATGACTGAATGACTGAAAAACAAGTGTCAAATGAAAAGTGGTTTGGAGCTCAGGGAGATGGTTTTCTAGGGAAAAGGGAGAAGTTAAAGAAATTATTGATTGGTTACAGCAAAAAGCTTATTTGACTTTTTATAATTGGTGTCCTCAGTGTTTTGATTTCATTACCTTGAGGCATTTACAAGCTTAGATTTTGGTTTGCTTAAACAGCCCACTAAGGCATTACAGCTACATCAGTCTAATGGCCTCCATGTTTAATTAATTAAACAATTCTTCCCTTTTGGTCATTCTCTGATACATGAGATATTGACCAAAAATGTAGTGTTAGTGTCACTCTCAGTCACCATCAGATCTAAGCTGCTCTTGTCTCATTGTGAAACTCATAGGTTATGGTGTCAGATCTGTGGAAGAGATTGTTTCTGCTGTTCATCTTGATGGTTCTCAAGCATACTGAGACCATCTAATGAACTCTTGGTGACTGTGGACATTCATTTAAGCCTTTTGGGAGAACATAGTGCACCAGGCACACTTCAAGGATAGCTATTAGGAGGATAATACCAAGACACTGATGTATACTCCTTAGACAGAGCCCCCATGAACCAAACCAGTTGTTAGCGATTAAATTAAGGAATGTACCTGAAGGGGCAACAGCCTGTTTTAGTCAAGCAGTTTATTTATTTCCTCTATTTTCTACAATACCAGAGGTGTTGATCCAGGTAGAGCAGAAGGTATTTGCTATGGCACAGGCTCTTGTTTGTTCAGCCAAAAGCAATTCTATTACCTAAAACCACTTTAGCAAGAAAATATAGGCACTTTTGTTGTGCAGCTATGGGCTTAGCAGTAGATTCAGCAATAGTTGCCAAATTTAAGGAGCTCTGTTTTCTCATGCATTAACAGAAAGACTAAGTTGTGAAAAGGCAAAAGGAATCAAGTTTTTATATTGGATGAGGATCTTGACCTCTGAATTTTGGGAGAGCTGTCTGCCTTAGGATGCCATCAGCTTCTGGGGAGGAACTTCCCAAGACAATTTTAATTTTAGATCTCCAGCTAATGTGCAGTCCAAGAGTCTAGAGAGCCCATTTTAACTGGGGGATGTGGACCCAAAGTTCAAGTTCTTGAAGTTTGGCTGCTTTCTGGGTTACTAGGTATATCTGGTATTGTCTTGCCAGAGAGGTTCAACAGAAGTCTTTTTTCATAAGGGTATCAACTCAGAAAGGGTGGGAGAAAACTGAAAATGTTAGTCTGGAGACTTGTAGCCAGATATTTGAGGATACTGGAAGAATCAGGATCTAGTTTGGTTTATAGATATATAAACCTCAAAGACAATAAACGGAACTAGAATCTGATATCCACAAAATTATATTATAATTTTCTACTGAAATATATTTTTTTCCCTCACAATCACACTCAATTCTGTAACAGAGAAAATATGAGCTTATCTGACTTTTAGTGAATCTAGGTAGAATCAAAGTATCATATTCATTGCTTATAACTCTAAAGACATGCCTACTGTAATTAAGCCAACAAAATTTAGCTTTTATCTTAGATCATGTGAACTTGAAAAACGTTTGGGTTAGTTTCTATATTTCTGAGAGAACACGATTAATTTAAAATTTTGTCTTCAAGTAAATTAAATAGAACTCTTGACAAATTAGTTTTGGCAATATCATCCAGAGGCAGAAAAATTTCACACAACTATAACATACATACAAAGGCATATAGACACATTGATTTTATGATTTTTGCTTTAAAATGTTATCCATGAGGTGCAACAGTGCAAACTGGTTTATAAAAGAATGGCTGGTTGTATTTCTGGCAGAAAGAATGTTAAGATTACATGTCACATGGCTAAAGCTTTTATTAATATTTGTGAAAAAGGCTTGAGACTTTTCATTTACCTTGTTTCCAAATAGTTTAATTTATTTTTTCTCTGATAAAAATTCTTTCATAAATTTGCATTTCAAGAGATGGAGCTGAGGGAATGTGGGAAAGATGGTGGAGGAATAGGACGGGAAGATCACTTTCTCCCTCACAAATTCCTCAAAAGAACATTTCAACGCCGAGCAAACTCCACAAAACAACTTCTGTAGGCTGGCAGAGGACATCAGGCAACCAGAAAAGCAGACCATTGTCTTCAAAAACAGATTTTTAATCGTTGCTCTTAGGTTTTTGTTGTCAATTTTGTACATTTAAAAACCCAAACTTCACTACCCAAGTTTACCTGAGAGCGAGATTACTGGCTTGACCACTCTCTCCTCTTCTGGACTCTCCTTTTTCTCCACCAGGTGGCCTCTGTCTCTTTTCTCCCCCATCTCTTCTCTATCCAACTCTGTGAATCTCTGTGTGTTCCAGACGGTAGAGAACACCTAAGGAACTGGTTACTGGCAGGATTTGTCTCTCTCCTACTCATTCCTCTGTCTTATCCTCCTGGTCACCTCTGTCTACTTCCTCCCTCTCCTCTTCCCCGTATAACTCTGTAAATACCTCTGAGCGGTCCAGACTATAGAGCGCACATAAGGAAGTGACTACTGGCTAGCGTGCTCTCTCCTCTCTTGATCTCACCGCATCTCATTCCAGTTACCTCTAACTACCCCCTCCATCTTCTCTTCTCCTTGTAACTCAGTGGACCTCTCTGAGTGTCCCTCAATGTGGAAAAACTTTTCATCTTTAACCTAGATGTTTTATCATTGGTGCTGTATAGATGGAGAAGTCTAGAGGCTACTGTAAAAATAAAACTGAAAACCAGAAGCAGGAAGCTTAAATCCAAAGCCTGAAAACATTAGAGAACTCTTGAATTCAGGGAACATTAAGCAATAGGAGCTCATCAAATGCCTTCATACCTACACCGAAACCAAGCTCCACCCAAGGGCTAACAAGTTCCAAAACAAGACATACCACGCAAATTCTCCAGCAACACAGGAGAGCCTGAGCCTCAACTCCCCTGAGCCTCAATATACAGGCAGCTCAAAATTATCCCAAAACCTTTGATGTCTCATAACCCATTACGGGTCACTCCACTGCACTCCCGAGAGAAGAAACCCAGCTCCACCCACCAAAACTCCAACACAAGCCTCCCTAACCAGGAAACCTTGACAAGCCACTGATAGAACCCCACCCAAAGTGAGGAAGCTCCATAATAAAGAGAACTCCACAAATTACCAGAACATAAAAAGGCCACCTCAAATGCAGCAATATAACCAAGATGAAGAGACAGAGGAATACTCAGCAGGTAAAGGAACAGGAGAGTTGCCCACCAAACCAAACAAAAGAGGAAGAAGTAGGGAATCTACCGGAGAAGGAATTCTGAATATTGATAGTGAAAATGATCCAAAATCTTGAAATCAAAATGGAAACACAGATAAATAGCCTAGACACAAGGATTGAGAAGATGCAAGAAAGGTTTAACAAGGACCTAGAAGAAATAAAAAAGAGTCAAAATATAATGAGTAACGCAATAAATGAGATCAGAAACACTCTGGAGGCAACAAATAGTAGAATAACGGAGGCAGAGGATAGGATTAGTGAAATAGAAGATAGAATGGTAGAAATAAATGACTCAGAGAGGAAACAAGAAAAACGAATTAAAAGAAACGAGGACAATCTCAGAGACCTCCAGGACAATATGAAACGCTCCAACATTCAAATTATAGGAGTCCCAGAAGAAGAAGACAGAAAGAAAGATCATGAGAAAATCCTTGAGGAGATAATAGTTGAAAACTTCCCTAAAATGGGGAAGGAAATAATCACCCAAGTCCAAGAAACACAGAGAGTTCCAAATAGGATAAACCCAAGGCGAAACACCCCAAGACACATATTAATCAAATTAACAAAGATCAAACACAAAGAACAAATATTAAAAGCAGCAAGGGAAAAACAACAAATAACACGCAAGGGGATTCCCATAAGGATAACAGCTGATCTTTCAATAGAAACTCTTCAGGCCAGGAGGGAATGGCAAGACATACTTAAAGTGATGAAAGACAATAACCTACAGCCCAGATTACTGTACCCAGCAAGGATCTCATTCAAATACGAAGGAGAAATCAAAAGCTTTACAGACAAGCAAAAGCTGAGAGAATTCAGCACCACCAAACCAGCTCTCCAACAAATTCTAAAGGATATCCTCTAGACAGGAAACATGAAAAGGGTGTATAAACCCGAACCCAAAACAATAAAGTAAATGGTAACGGGATCATACTTATCAATAATTACCTTAAACATAAATGGGTTGAACGCCCCAACCAAAAGACAAAGACTGGCCGAATGGATACAAAAACAAGACCCCTCTATATGCTGCTTACAAGAGACCCACCTCAAAACAAGGGACACATACAGACTGAAAGTGAAGGGCTGGAAAAAGATATACCACGCAAATAGAGACCAAAAGAAAGCAGGAGTAGCAATACTCATATCCGATAAAATAGACTTTAAAACAAAGGCTGTGAAAAAAGACAAAGAAGGCCACTACATAATGATCAAAGGAACAATCCAAGAAGAAGATATAACAATTATAAATATATATGCACCCAATATAGGAGCACCACAATATGTAAGACAAATGCTAACAAGTATGAAAGGGGAAATCAACAATAACACTATAATAGTGGGAGACTTTAATACCCCACTCACACCTATGGACAGATCAACTAAACAGAAAATTAACAAAGAAATGCAAACTTTAAATGATACATTAGATCAGTTAGACCTAATTGATATCTATAGGACATTTCACCCCAAAACAATGAATTTCACCTTTTTTTCAAGTGCTCATGGAACCTTCTCCAGGATAGATCACATCCTGGGCCATAAATCTAAACTTGATAAATTCAAAAAAATCGAAATCATTCCAAGCATCTTTTCTGACCATAATGCATTAAGATTAGATCTCAATTACAGGAGAAAAACTATTAAAAATTCCAACATATGGAGGATGAACAACACACTTCTGAATAACCAACAAATCACAGAAGAAATCAAAAAAGAAATCAAAATATGCATAGAAACTAATGAAAATGAAAACACAACAACCCAAAACCTGTGGGACACTATAAAAGCAGTGCTAAGAGGAAAGTTCATAGCAATACAGGCATACCTCAAGAAACAAGAAAAAAGTCAAATAAATAACCTAACTCTACAACTAAAGCAACTAGAAAAGGAAGAGTTGGAGAACCCCAGAGTTAGTAGAAGGAAAGAAATCTTAAAAATTAGGGCAGAAATAAATGCAAAAGAAACAAAAGAGACCATAGCAAAAATCAACAAAGCCAAAAGCTGGTTCTTTGAAAGGATAAATAAAATTGACAAACCATTAGCCAGACTCATCAAGAAGCAAAGAGAGAAAAATCAAATCAATAAAATTAGAAATGAAAATGGAGAGATCACAACAGACAATACAGAAATACAAAGGATCATAAGAGACTACTATCAGCAGTTGTATGCCAATAAAATGGACAACGTGGAAGAAATGGACAAATTCTTACAAAAGTACAATTTTCCAAAGCTGAACCAGGAAGAAATAGAAAATCTTAACAGACCCATCACAAGCACGGAAATTGAAACTGTAATCAGAAATCTTCCAGCAAACAAAAGCCCAGGTCCAGACGGCTTCACAGCTGAATTCTACCAAAAATTTTGAGAAGAGCTAACACCTATCCTCCTCAAACTCTTCCAGAAAATTGCAGAGGAAGGTAAACTTCCAAACTCATTCTATGAGGCCACCATCACCCTAATACCAAAACCTGACAAAGATGTCACAAAAAAAAGAAAATTACAGGCCAATATCACTGATGAACATAGATGCAAAAATCCTCAACAAAATTCTAGCAATCAGAATCCAACAACACATTAAAAAGATCATACACCATGACCAAGTGGGCTTTATCCCAGGGATGCAAGGATTCTTCAATATCCGCAAATCAATCAATGTAATTCACCACATTAACAAATTGAAAAATAAAAACCATATGATTATCTCAATAGATGCAGAGAAGGCCTTTGACAAAATTCAACATCCATTTATGATAAAAACTCTCCAGAAAGCAGGAAGAGAAGGAACATACCTCAACATAATAAAAGCTATCTATGACAAACCCACAGCAAACATTATCCTCAATGGTGAAAAATTGAAAGCATTTCCCCTAAAGTCAGGAACAAGACAAGGGTGTCCACTTTCACCACTACTATTCAACATAGTTCTGGAAGTTTTGGCCACAGCAATCAGAGCAGAAAAAGAAATAAAAGGAATCCAAATTGGAAAAGAAGAAGTAAAACTCTCACTGTTTGCAGATGACATGATCCTCTACATGGAAAACCCTAAAGACTCCACCAGAAAATTACTAGAGCTCATCAATGAATATAGTAAAGTTGCAGGATATAAAATCAACACACAGAAATCCCTTGCATTCCTATACACGAATAATGAGAAAGTAGAAAAAGAAATTAAGGAAACAATTCCATTCACCATTGCAACGAAAAGAATAAAATACTTAGGAATATATCTACCTAAAGAAACTAAAGACTTATATATAGAAAACTATAAAACACTGATGAAAGAAATCAAAGAGGACACTAATAGATGGAGAAATATACCATGTTCATGGATCGGAAGAATCAATATAGTGAAAATGAGTATACTACCCAAAGCAATTTACAAATTCAATGCAATCCCTATCAAGCTATCAGCCACATTTTTCACAGAACTAGAACAAATAATTTCAAGATTTGTATGGAAATACAAAAAACCTCGAATAGCCAAAGCGATCTTGAGAAAGAAGAATGGAACTGGAGGAATCAACCTGCCTGACTTCAGGCTCTACTACAAAGCCACAGTCATCAAGACAGTATGGTACTGGCACAAAGACAGACATTTAGATCAATGGAACAAAATAGAAAGCCCAGAGATAAATCCACACACACATGGACACCTTATCTTTGACAAAGGAGGCAAGAATATACAATGGAGTAAAGACAATCTCTTTAACAAGTGGTGCTGGGGAAACTGGTCAGCCACTTGTAAAAGAATGAAACTAGATCACTTCCTAACACCGCACACAAAAATAAACTCAAAATGGATTAAAGATCTAAATGTAAGATCAGAAACTATAAAACTCCTAGAGGAGAACATAGGCAAAACACTCTCAGACATAAATCACAGCAGGATCCTCTATGATCCACCTCCCAGAATTCTGGAAATAAAAGCAAAAATAAACAAATGGGATCTAATTAAAATTAAAAGCTTCTGCACAACAAAGGAAAGTATAAGCAAGGTGAAAAGACAGCCTTCTGAATGGGAGAAAATAATAGCAAATGAAGCAACTGACAAACAACTCATCTCAAAAATATACAAGCAACTTATGCAGCTCAATTCCAGAAAAATAAACGACCAAATCAAAAAATGGGCCAAAGAACTAAATAGACATTTCTCCAAAGAAGACATACGGATGGCTAACAAACACATGAAAAGATGCTCAACATCACTCATTATTAGAGAAATGCAAATCAAAACCACAATGAGGTACCACTTCACACCAGTCAGAATGGCTGCGATCCAAGGATCTGCAAGCAATAAATGCTGGAGAGGGTGTGGAGAAAAGGGAACCCTCCTACACTGTTGGTGGGAATGCAAACTAGTACAGCCACTATGGAGAACAGTGTGGAGATTCCTTAAAAAAT
This sequence comes from Ovis canadensis, assembly GCF_042477335.2. Lineage (NCBI taxonomy): Eukaryota > Metazoa > Chordata > Mammalia > Artiodactyla > Bovidae > Ovis > Ovis canadensis. Next base: position 74,448,982 of record NC_091248.1, on the reverse strand, counting down.
TGCAAATAGAACTACCTTATGACCCAGCAATCCCACTTCTGGGCATACACACCAAGGAAACCAGAATTGAAAGAGACACATGTACCCCAATGTTCATCGCAGCACTGTTTATAATAGCCAGGACATGGAAACAACCTAGATGTCCATCAGCAGATGAATGGATAAGAAAGCTGTAGTACCTATACACAATGGAGTATTACTCAGCCGTTAAAAAGAATTCATTTGAATCAGTTCTGATGAGATGGATGAAACTGGAGCCGATTATACAGAGTGAAGTAAGCCAGAAAGAAAAACACCAATACAGTATACTAACACATATACATGGAATTTAGGAAGATGGCAATGATGACCCTGTATGCAAGACAGGGAAAGAGACACAGATGTGTATAACGGACTTTTGGACTCAGAGGGAGAGGGAGAGGGTGGGATGATTTGGGAGAATGACAGTCTAACATGTATACTATCATGTAAGAATTGAATCACCAGTCTATGTCTGACGCAGGATGCAGCAAGCTTGGGGCTGGTGCATGGGGATGACCCAGAGAGATGTTATGGGGAGGGAGGTGGGAGGGGGGTTCATGTTTGGGAATGCATGTAGGAATTAAAGATTTTAAAATTTAAAAAATAAAAAACTAAAAAAAAAAAAAAAAAAAGAGATGGAGCTGGGTTCCTAAGGAAGACCAAGTAGAATATTTACATCTCAAAGGACAGATAAAGGCTGTACATTTCTCCAAAAGGACTTTTATTTCCAAAATTCAGATGTTTTACAACATCTACAAGCCTTTTGAGATAGATAGGGAAGTTGGGAGGATTGGTAAAAAGATAGGTAGACTTTGAATTGTTGCTAGAGCTGCATTTTTGTTCTGGTAAAGACTCAATTGTAAGACAAGTACAATTGTTTTAATTCCTCAAAGAATTGGGTTGTAACCTAAATAATTTCAAGATTCTGACCCCACCATCCAATCTTGCATTATTCTCAATTTCCTCTTTCATTTCTGGGAGAAGATTTCCAACAAAAATGGAAATCACAAGACTCCTACATTCTATATCTAGAGCCATATTTCTTTGGAGTGTTTAGTAATCCTTCCACAATGGCTTCAGAATGGTTTTTTTCCCCTCTGGGTGCGTAGTTTCATTTTAGCTTAGTTCAGTTCAGTTCAGTTCAGTCGCTCAGTTGTGTCTGACTCTTTGCGACCCCATGGACTGCAGCACGCCAGGCCTCCCTGTCCATCAATAACTCCCAGAGTTTACTCAAACTCATGTCCACTGAGTCGGTGATGCCATCCAATCATCTCATCCTCTGTCATCCCCTTCTCTTCCTCCAACAACACAGGTCAAAAGCATCAATTCTCTGGCACTTAGCTTTCTTTATAGTCCAACTCTCACATCCATACATGACTACTGGAAAAACCATAGCCTTGACTAGATGGACCTTTGTTGGCAAAGTAATGGCTCTGCTTTTTAGCTTAGTAGACAAGGCCTAAAAAACAGTTCTTATCAGACTTTGAATGTCAGCTTTCAATTAGGTCAATTTCTGATCAGAGAACTACTTTAAAAAATAATCCTCTTAAATATATTGTCTCACATTTTACCTGAGACAGAGAGTAAATATTCTTGACAGGGGTTCCCCAGGTGACTCAGTGGTAAAGAATCCACCTGCCAATGCAGGAGACACAAGAAATGCAGATTCAACCCCTAGGTTGGGAAGATCCCCTGGAGGAGGAAATGACAACCCACTCCAGTATTCTAGTCTGGAAAATCCCATGGACTGAGGAGCATGGTGGGCTACCATCTGTGGAGTCACAAAGACTAGGCACAGCATAGCTCAACAAAACACGTGGACACAAGAGGGGTCTCCAATGAAGCAAACGTTACTCCCCTTCCGAGATCTAGAGCCACTCCCAAAGATAACTGAAAGAATAACTTAGACAATTCCCTTGAGAGCTGGTGATAGTTGGTAGGACCCTAGCTGCAAATGGAGTACAACCCAAATTTGTATCTGGCCATATTTTGGGGCCCTGCAACCTGATGGTAGCCAGGCCAACCTCTCAGGATACACAGTGAGACAAGAAGGCAATAGCTGCCCCTGGAAGAGGAAAGGTAAAGAATCAATATTTTTCCTTGCCAATCTTAATTTGGGGAAAAAGGAACTATGTAAAATTTTAGCTTCTTCTTTTGTTGACTTAAAAAATAGTCACAATCTAAAAGTTGAGTCAGTAAATTCAAGTAGAAGCATGCAAGTAAATTCACAGGCACAGAGGATCCATGTTTAAAACAGTTAAAGTAGCTATGATGCAACACCAACAATCTGAATGGCCCTGACACACTCAAAATATAATCTTAATTATTCAATAAAATCCTAAAGCAAACTCTTGCTAGTCTTGGTATACTGCTAAACACTAAAGTAGCAGGATTTTTCCATGGTTTTAGCTTAGTTCAAAGAATTTTTACACTGTTAAGTAAGAAAAAAATTAAAGTATTGCCCCTTTTAAAATTTATATAGACATTTAATTAGCTTTATTTACAGAGCAGGAATTTTTTTCAGTCTCCAATGATGCCTAGATAACATCATTAAGCAAGAATGCCAGTTTAAAAGACGTCTATGCCATGTTCATGCGTTCTCAGTCTTGTCTGACTCTTGGTGATCCCATACTGTCTGTGGAATTTTCCAGGCAAGAATACTGCAGTGGGTTGCCATTTCCTCCTCCAAAAGTTGAGAGTTATGTTTTAATTGGTGGGAAGTTTTAGAATTTCAAGCCTGGGAAACAGCATCTCAAGTAACCCTGAGAGAACTGCTCTGAGGAGAGGAGTGAAGGAGCCAGAATATATAGGAGTTTTGCACAAATGGCAGGTAATCTGAACATCAAAATATTATTGTTCTGCCCATAGCCAAAATGACACCAGCTCAGAAGTTGCCTAAATTCTAAAAGTTGTGGAAGCTGGTCTGGAAGCTGCTGAAAGAGAGCAGTGAGGAAGGAGTACGGTAGATATCACTAAAAGACTCTGGGAGGATGGGATCCAAAAGCACATGATACAGGAGGGCCAAGGAAAGCTCCCTGACTTTCAGGATGAAACCAAAGTCACGTTCCACTACCAGACTCTTTGCAATGACAAGGAGAACACCATGCTTGATGACGGCCGGCCATGCAGCAAACCAGGGGGCTCATCATTGGCAAGAAGTTTAAGCTGCCCCTGTGGGAGCCCATCCTGCACACCATGTGGGAGGGGGAGATTGCTCAGTTCTGCTGTGATGTCAAGCATGTGGTCCTATATCTGCTATTGGCCAAGAGTTTACTCAACTTCGCAGCCAGCAAGGACCTCCTGGAGGGCATCTCTCAGATGCAGGAGCACAATTCCCTGGGCCATGCTGATCTGGATACCCTGCAGCAGAAGGCCCAGCCTCTCATCTTTGACATCGAGAGGCTTAGGTGGAGAATCCTGGCACATATCAGCAGGACCCATGGGCAATGACAGTTGAGGAGAAGGCAAAGGAATGCTAGTCATCCACCAGGAGGGCAACTGGTTGTACCTTGAAGGTCATGTGAAGGAGGCTGCTGCCAAGTACTACGAGGCCATCGCTTGTGTCAAGAACCTTCAGATGAAAGAACAGCCTGAGTCCCCTGACAGAATCCAGTTGGATCAGCAGATCACACTGCTGTTGCTCAACTACTGTTAGTGCAAGCTGATGGTGGAAGAGTATCAGAAGTGCTAGACCACTGCTCCTCCATCCTCAATAAGTATGATGACAACGTCAAGGCCTACTTCAAGTACAGCAAGGTACATGCAGCAGTGTGGAACACTCAAGAGGCCCAGGCTGACTTTGCCAACGTGCTGGAGCTGAGACCCACCCTGGCGACTATGGTGAGCCCTGAGCTGCGGGTCTAGGTGCAGATCTAGCTGTGAGCTGTGCCTCTAAGAGCAGATCCCTCAGAAAGATAAGGGGGATAAGGCCTGCTTCTGGCACATCTACCACTGACAGGGCCCTGCTGGTGTGGTCATCCTGTCTGGCCTGTTGCTGCTGCTGATAGCCCACCCACCCCCACTAACTCATGCTTCTCTGTATGTGTGCTAAGTCACTTCAGGCATGTCTGACTTTTTGCCACCCCATGAACTGTAGCTCACTAGGCACCTATGTCCATGGGATCCTCCAGGCAAGAATGCTGGAGTGGGTTGCTGTTCCCTCTCCAGGGGATTTTCCTGACCCAAGGATTGAACCTGGATCTCATGTCTCCTGCAGTGGTAGATGGGTTCTTTACCACTAGTGCTACCTTAACTCCGCTTACCACTAGCTCTTCTCTGTATATAAGGGCCTTATTTATCTCTTAAAAAAACATTGTTAAAGAAAACCAGATATCCCAAGTTAAGGAATTTAGTGCTCATCTATGTATGGGAAGCTGCAAGAATCTGGCTCACTGAAATCATTCCTTTCATAGTCACCTCACCTGCTACCCTTTATTATTCACATTCTGAGCTCCTTTGGAGCTTACTATAGGGAGTGGCTACAATCTGATGGCTAGTAGGTAGGTATTCTTCCTGAGTGCCCTTACGACTCACCAGCTCACATTGGAGGGCTGTAATTGCTGATAACTGTGAATCCCTGTCTACTGATATGGCAGGAAATATTTATTTCACACTAGGCACCACAGAGAGAGATCTAGGGGAGCTGACTTTAGTGAGAATTTTCATCCTTTGCTGACCTCTGCAGTTTTCCCAGTATCCCATTTGCAGGTCTCATCCTGGTCACCAGAAACTATAAAGGAAAAAAAATAGTTTCCCCTCTATCCTTTTTAGTAAGTGCCTGAGTGAAACTCCTTTGTCTCTAGGGCAACTATGTAAATGGATAAGCCTATCTAAGATGATTATAGAAGTGGAGAGCACAAGGGAAAAAAAGATACTTTAGACATAGCATTTTCCACACATTTTCGACAATTAACAATATCCATAATATACCCCACGTCCAAGGTTAGAGAAACCCAAGTAAGATGGTAGGTGTTGAGAGAGGGTATCAGAGGGCAGACACACTGAAACCAAAATCACAGAAAACTAGCCAATCTAATCACACAGACTACAGCCTTGTCTAAATCACTGAAACTAAGCCACGCCACATGGGGCCACCCTAGACAGACGGGTCATGGTGGAGAGGTCTGACAGAATGTGGTCCACTGGAGAAGGGAATGGCAAACCACTTCAGTATTCTTGCCTTGAGAACCCCATGAACAGTATGAAAAGGCAAAATGGTAGGATATGGAAAGAGGGACTCCCCAGGTTGGTAAGTGCCCAATATACTGCTGGAGATCAGTGGAGAAATAACTCCAGAAAGAATGAAAGGATGGAGCCAAAGGAAAAACAATACCCAGTTGTGATTGTGACTGGTGATAGAAGCAAGGTCCAGTGCTGTAAAGAGCAATATTGTATAGGAATCTGCAATGTCAAGTCCATGAATCAAGGCAAATTGGAAGTGGTCAAACAAGAGATGGCAAGGGTGAACGTCGACATTCTAGGAATTAGCTAACTAAAATGGACTGGAATGGGTGAATTTAACTCAGATGACCACTATATCTACTACTGTGGGCAGGAATTCCTCAGAAGAAATGGAGTAGCCATCATGGTCAACAAAAGAGTCTGAAATGCAGTACTTGGATGCAATCTCAAAAACGACAGAATGATCTCTATTCATTTCCAAGGCAAACAATTCAGTATCACGGTAATCCAAGCCTATGCCCCAACCAGTAACACTGAAGAAGCTGTTGAATGGTTCTATGAAGACCTACAAGACCTCTTAGACCTAACACCCAAAAAAGATGTCCTTTTCATTATAGGAGACTGGAATGCAAACGTAGGAAGTCAAGAAACACCTGGAGTAACAGGCAAATATGGCCTTGGAGGATGGAATGAAGCAGGGCAAAGGCTAATAGAGTTTTGCCAAGAGAATGCACTGGTCATAGCAAACATCCTCTTCCAACAACACAAGAGAAGACTCTACACATGGACATCACCAGATGGTCAGCACCAAAATCAGACTGATTATATCCTTTGCAGTCAGAGATGGAGAAGCTCTATACAGTCAACAAAAACAAGACCAGGAGCTGACTGTGGCTCAGATCATGAACTCCTTATTGCCAAATTCAGACTTAAATTGAAGAATGTAGGGAAAACCACTAGACCATTCAGGTATGACCTAAATCAAATCCCTTATGATTATACAGTGGCAGTGAGAAATAGATTTAAGGGCCTAGATCTGATAGAGTGCCTGATGAACTATGGATGTAGGTTTGGACATTGTACAGAAGACAGGGATCAAGACCATCCCCATGGAAAAGAAATGCAAAAAAGCGAAGTGTCTGTCTGAGGAGGCCTTACAAATAGCTGTGAAAAGAAGAGAAGCAGAAAGCAAAGGAGAAAAGGAAAAATATAAGCATCTTAATGCAGAGTTCCAAAGAATAGCAAGGAGAGATAAGAAAGCCTTCCTCAACGATCAATGCAAAGAAATAGAGGAAAACAACAGAATGGAAAAGACTAGAGATCTCTTCTAGAAAATTAGAGATACGAAGGGAACATTTCATGCAAAGATGGGCTCGATAAAGCATAGAAATGGTATGGACCTAACAGAAGCAGAAGATATTAAGAAGAGGTGGCAAGAATACACAGAAGAACTGTACAAAAAAGATCTTCATGACCCAGATAATCATGATGGTGTGATCACTCACCTAGAGCCAGACGTCCCGGAATGTGAAGTCAAGTGGGCCTTAGAAAGCATCACTATGAACAAAGCTAGTGGAGATGATGGAATTCCAGTGGAGCTATTTCAAATTCTGAAAGATGATGCTGTGAAAGTGCTGCTCTCAATATGCCAACAAATTTGGAAAACTCAGCAGTGGGCACAGGACTGGAAAAGGTCAGTTTTCATTCCAATCCCAAAGAAAGGCAATGCCAAAGAATGTTCAAACTATGGCACAATTGCACTCATCTCACACACTAGTAAAGTAGTGCTCAAAATTCTCCAAGCCAGGCTTTAGCAATACATGAACCGTGAACTTTGAGATGTTCAAGCTGGTTTTAGAAAAGACAGAGGAACCAAAGATCAAATTGCCAACATCCGCTGGATCATCGAGAAAACAAGAGAGTTCCAGAAAAACGTCTATTTCTGCTTTATTGACTATGTGGATCACAACAAACTGTGGAAAATTCTGAAAGAGATGGGAATACCAGACCACCTAACCTGCCTCTTGAGAAACCTATATGCAGGTCAGGAAACAACATTTAGAACTGGATATGGAACAACAGACTGATTCCAAATAGGAAAAGGAGTACGTCAAGGCTGTATATTGTCACCCTGCTTATTTAACTTATATGTAGAATACATCATGTGGAGAAGGCAATGGCACCCCACTCCAGTGTTCTTGCCTGGAGAATCCCAGGGACGTGGGCTGCCGTCTATGGGGTTGCATAGAGTCGGACACGACTGAAGCGACTTAGTAGCAGAGCAGCAGAGTACATCATGAGAAACGCTGGGCTGCAAAAAGCACAAGCTGGAATCAAGACTGCCGGGAGAAATAGCAATAACCTCACATATGCAGATGACACCACCTTATGGCAGAAAGTGAAGAGGAACTAAAAAGCCTCTTGATGAAAGTGAAAGAGGAGAGTGAAAAAGTTGGCTTAAAGCTCAACATTCAGAAAACTAAGATCATGATATCTGGTCCCATCACTTCATGGGAAATAGATGGGGAAACAGTGGAAACAGTGTCACACGTTTTTTTGGGAGGCTTCAAAATCACTGCAGATGGTGGTTGCAGCCATGAAATTAAAAGACACTTACTCCTTGGAGGGAAAGTTATGACCAACTTGGATAGCATATTAAAAAGTAGAGACATTACTTTGCCAACTGAGGTCTGTCTAGTCAAGGCTATGGTTTTTCCAAAAGTCATGTATGGACGTAAGAGTTGGACTGTGAAGAAAGCTGAGTGCTGAAGAATTGATGCTTTTGAATTGTGGTGTTGGAAAAGACTCTTGAGAGTCCTTAGACTGCAAGGAGATCTAACCAATCTATCCTAAAGGATCTCAGTCCTTGATGTTCATTGGAAGGAATGATGCTAAAGCTGAAACTCCAATACTTTGGCCACCTGATGCGAAGAGTTGACTCATTGGAAAATACCCTGATGCTGGGAAAGACTGAGGCAGGAGGAGAAGGGGACGAGAGAGGATGAGATGGCTGGATGGCATCACCAACTCGATGGACATGAGTTTGGGTAAACTCTGGGAGTTGATGATGGACAGGGAGGCCTGGTGTGCTGCGATTCGTGGGGTCGCAAAGAGTCGGACATGATGGAGCGACTAAAGTGAACTGAACTGAAGATGATTAAAACTTCTTTACTGGTGTACACTGTAATTCAATATTATATTTGGTAAAGTTAACCTATTTGCTTAGCCTCAAAACAATTTTACTCACCTGAGGCCTCACACTGCACTCAATCCAGTTTTAAATTGGACCCAGTCCTGATTATCTCCCATTTCTAAGCTGAACTTAGTCTGATCCAAGACCCAGTCTAACTCTGCACAACTTCTGGACCCTATCAGAAAAACAAATGCTCAAATAGTCTGAAAGCTCATAATTCAAAAGCTGTGGATCTTGGATCCAGGATCCAGAAAGGACTTACCAATCATTTCCAGAGACAGTGAAATCAGGGGCTCACACAGTCCTATGCCTGGTTGCTCATTGCTTTGGGGGCCATTGGGTGTCTCCTTTGGTTCCCTTTTTGGACCCCAGAACTGTTAAAAGATGAACAGATGCATATTAAAAAATATAAGATATTGCACAAAAATGGAGTCCATTTGGGCAATGCCAAACTGGAAATGGTTAGATGTGTGCCCTGTTACTGTAGTTACATTTTATTATTGAAAGCAAGGCCCTGTAGGGGCTCCTGGGCACAGGAAGACTTTCTGTTCCACCTCCATAACCTTCCCTGAGTTCTGAAGGGCAGATTAAAAAAGTTGCTAATCCAGGAAGGGAAAGGATTCAGAGTCATGGGAGGAGCAGCCAAGAAACAGTACAGCTTTGGGGCGGGGTCCTAGTTCTACCTCAAAGGACACACATAACAATATCCTTAATCCCATTTATAGAATTAAAACCCAACAATGGAAGGTGTCAGCATTCTCCATATGGGAGAAGACCACCTGAGGCCAGACTAATGGAACCACAGGAGCTCATTAATAAGATTAACTGAAGCCAGGTTAAAGGAGGGCTGGCCCTGCTCACACAGTAATCTTATCTGCAACCTTGCCCTTGAATTATTGCTATAAAATTCTTCCTCAGATCCTCCCTAGCTGGGAAACAGCTTTCAAGGGCAGGAGCCCTTTGTATCCCCTTTAACTTGGCATAACAATAAAGCTATTCTTTTCTACACTTCACCCAAAACTCCATCTCTCAGATACCATTGTGCACCTGTGTGCAGAGAGGCTGAGCTTTCATCATCACCACTGATGGTATTGCCCTGTTTAGTAGTTCACTCACTCTAGTCATCAAACTTGACTCAAGAACCTGAATTTTTGTTAGTAGAGAAATTTACAAAGACATGGTGTAAGTAATTCCAAAGTACTCTATTCAGCAGTATCCTCTCTGGAATGGCTATGTGTCTCCTCTTCCACCCCAGGATAACTTAGATTTAAAAGTGGGAAGAAGGAAACCCAGTGATTAATATAAATCACTTTTATGTAATCTTCACCAAAGTCTTATGAAGCAGGTATTATCCTTGTCATCTAGATGAGGAAGCGGAATCAAAATGTTTAAGTGATTTAAATCCCTTAGAACGAATGTAGAATTGGGACTTATCCAGCACTGAAGTTCTTCTCTTTCTTATACTCCCTATTATTTCCTTCCATGGTGACAACCTCATTTTGGAATGATAAGTTCTGCTGCGTTTGTGAAAGTTTACATTACTTTTTAATTATGTCACATGCATTATCTATGTAAGCCTGGGCGAGTGCATAGGAGACATTTTCTAATAATCTGTTTGTGATTATGTGGCTTTGAGCAATGAGGAAAGGGAAAGAAATGCAATTTTTTATGCATAGCAAGCACTGTGATAGGAAGCCAAATAAAATTGGGTACTGTTGACAGTAATGATGTTTTACCTCCTAGTGTTATGAAAATTTGCCTCAATAAACAAGATCAAACAAATGAGCCAATAAGAAGGAAGCCTCTTTTCTAACAAGCAGGCTTTAAGGGAAAGTAAGCCAATGAGAAGTGAGTTTCTAGTGTGAATGTAAAAACTTTGGGGAAGATGAAACAGAAAGGATTCAGGCCTCTACTTAAAATGATGAGCTTGAAGACAAAAGAATCCATATGAAGTACTGGTTTCAGGATGAGAAGTTTAGGTGGTATGCATCCTGCTTGCTTAAATGATTTGACTTTTGGAAAAACAGAAGCAGGAGATATGTAACAATCTACATGTAGTTCAAATGAATAATGCTTGCAAGTATCATCAAAAAAGTTTAACATGTATACACTACTTACTATGTACCAGGTAGGGTAACCAAATCATTCTGGTTTGCCCAGGACTTCTCAGCTTTAGCTTTTTCTGGTGGCTCAGATAGTAAAGCATCTTCCTGCAGTGCAGGAGACTGGGGTTCAATTCCCGGGTTAGGAAGATCCCCTGGAGGAGGGAACTGTAACCCAGTCCACTATTCTTGCCAGGAGGATTCCACAGACAGAGGAGCCTGGTGGGTTACGGTCTATGGGGTCACAACAAATTGGACATGACTGAGTGATTAACACTTCACTTGCTCATTAAAGCTTTAGCATTGAAAATTCTGCATGCTGGGACCATTTCAATACTAAAAAAACAGAATGATTGGTCACTGATGCCAGGTTCTGTTCTAGACATTTTCTATTTAGTAACACATTTAATCTTCACTAGACCTCTGTGAGGGAGGCACTATTATCATCCCTGTTTTACAGGTGAAGGAAATGCTTGCAAAGAGAGGCTAAAAAATATCCCTATCCAGGCCCTACCTAGACTCTGGTTGTTTTTCAAAAGTTCCCCAGGTGATGCAAATATGAAGCCAGGAGTTTGGCCCTGAACCAGATCAGTAATTCCATAATGAGGGACTATGACCTGAAATTGCTGAACATCCTTTTTGTGTCTGTTGTAAGCAGGAACCCAGGACACAGGGCATAGTGACAGGGCTTAGTGGAGACTGTTGCCCCACACTTCTAAGTGGTAATAGCCACCTAGAACAAGTGCTGAGTGGGATCTGACATCATCTTTCTGGAAGGAAACTCAGGCCTACAGGTGCAAGTTAAATATTTGTCAGACTAAGCTTGTTACAAGTATCCACATCACCAAGAGGAGGTAGTTACTTCAAGACAGGAAGGGATCATCTCTTAGTAGGTATTCTAAAGGAAGTTCTCTACTTTTGCCAAAGTGTTAGTTGCTCAGTCCTGTTCAACTCTTTTCGACCCCATGGACTATAGCTAGCCACGTTTGCAATAGGGTGATACCTGATCTGCAAGCACTGTGGACATAACTTGCTTAGGGAAGTGACACTTTGTCTCTCACCATTCTTTCGACTTCACTTACAGCAAACCTCAGCTCTCTTACTATTGGATTGAGTGTTCATTGTCTGTTTGATATGGCCTTCCTCCAATTGAAATGTATACATTTGTACAGGCTCTAGGATTTTATTTTTGCTTCTGTCCTCATTTGCACTAATGAATGCCTTCTGCGGTAGCGTGGGTACCATCTCCTGGTGGTCACGTGGAACCAGCCCTTGCTGAGCCTGGGAAGGGCTGGCCAGGCTCTTCTCTTTGCTGCTTTGCCCACCTGGAATGCTTCTATTTTTCGGCTCAATTTACCAGCTCGTGCCCACCTAGGCTCAACAAAGGCTGAGTGAAGGCAAGATGCCCTGCTTTCTGCAGCTTTTGTTGGTCTCCTTGTCTTTTGATGTTGATTGAGAGCTGCCTTATTCTGAGAGGAGCCCTTTGCCTCTCTCTGACTTCCTACCTCTCCCACCTTCTCTGAGGATTTAAATAGATCATAGGCAGAAGTTAATTGAAGATAAAAGTTTACAGTTAAGCTGGCAGGTTGTAGCACAATATCTATACAATCTAAAGTAACTGGGGCTCTCTCAGGGTCATTGAAATGAACAGAGGTATTCTTCCAATGCATTTTTAAAATGTAGATAAATTGTGTGTCATATAAAATGCATTATAAAAGGTTTCAATTGAGTCATTGGATTAAATGAACCTTTCAACACCTCTCACAGGAAAGGAGATTGTATTTGGTGTGATGAAATAGTCACTGCTTGGCTTCACACTTAGGTGATGCAGTGATCATCAGGGAAGAATTTACTTAAAACAAAAAAATAAAAGAAATAAACTAATGAATCCCTGACTTTGTATCAGATATTATGATTTTTAAAATCATATCTTCCAAGATATTCTCAGGAAGAAAAATGATATTTAAAAACTCTTCTGTCCTTTGACCCATTATTAAGATAGTATCTAATCCTCCCCAAAACCAAATATCCACTACAGCCTATTTAAAAATTGATTACTCATGTGCTAAAAGCTGTCTGGATTTCTCTCATCCCTTCAGTAGCAAGTGTTATGTAAATTCTGCTAAGATTAAGATTAACAGGAAGCCAGAAGCCAATCTCTGACCAGTGAACTAATGCAGAAGAATGAGAACAGATATGATTAGTATATTAGCAAGGGTTTAATTCTCTTCATTCTTTGGTTATCTTTATTCTGAAGCTATGTTTTAGAATACTATTTAAGAGCTCCAGTTTGCAATCCACTTAGATTGTCTCCTATTTGGACAAGAGTTTAAGGTCATTTTTAGAGATACTTCATTTCATTTGAATAACATCGTACTATTACCTTTATAGAGAATAACTAATGAGAGACTATTGGAAGGTGGAGATATTGAATACTATCCTTCAAACTGAGAAGGAACTTTAAGGCTGAAAACAGAGAAGCAGGCAACTTCATGAAGGGCAGTTATGAAGTTTACTGTGGATAACTAAGATACAGGCAAGACTGAGCTGAGAATGATCCAGAGACGTACCCTAAAAAGGGTATGTGTGCATGCTAAGTTGCTTCAGTGGTATCTGACCCTTCGCAACCCTATGGAATATAGCCTGCCAGGTTCCTCTGTCCAGGGGATTCTCCAGACAAGAATAGTGGAGTGGGTTGCCATGCCTCCTCCAGGGGATCTTCCTGACCCAGTACAGAGGGATTTAAAGGGGCCAAAGCTAAAAATAGGATCTGATTGCTAAGGAAGAAGCACATCTGCATGACAAGAACCAGGGGGTTTTCCTTCCACTGAGGGTCTCATGATCGTTAACCTTCTGGTTTTCATATCAAATAAAGGCAAGGGTAAAAGCTGATAAGGCTTGGATGAATTTTTTATGACGATGCTAACGCTCAGCCACTCAGAAGGGAAGGCACGGTGACAAAAGGAGGAGCTGACAAAAGTGTGGGCCAGTCACACAGAGACATCCCTAATCTTACACTGCTTAAATCCCAAAGTCCACTTCTCTCATGCCTTTGGCTACCCTCATTTCACTGGCAGACTCTTTTTGTGTCTTGACCTTCCCACTGATTAGTGTGTGGCATCCTTAATTTGCTTTTCAATTTAAAGGTAATATTTTGTTCAAGTTTTCTTCTTCCTCACTTATATATCTGTACCATGATTTTTTTCTTAATATTTAAAATATCTAAGTGTATATTGTCACCCTGCTTATTTAACTTATATGTAGAGTACATTATGAGAAAACGCTGGGCTGGAAGAAGCACAAGCTGGAATCAAGATTGCCAGGAGAAATAGCAATAACCTCAGATATGCACATAACACCACCCTTATGGCAGAAAGTGAAGAGGAACTAAAAAGCCTCTTGATGAAAGTGAAAGAGGAGAGTGAAAAAGTTGGCTTAAAGTTCAACATTCAGAAAATGAAGATCATGGCATCTGGTCCCGTCACTTCACGGGAAATAGATGGGGAAACAGTGGAAACAGTGTCAGGCTTTATCTTTTTGGACTCCAAACTGCAGATGGTGATTGCAGCCATGAAATTAAAAGATGCTTACTCCTTAGAAGAAGAGTTATGACCAACCTAGATAGCATATTGAAAAGCAGAAACATTATTTTGCCAACAAAGGTCCGTCTAGTCAAGGCTATGGTTTTTCCAGTGGTCAAGTATGGATGTGAGAGTTGGACTGTGAAGAAAGCTGAGCACCAAAGAATTGATGCTTTTGAACTGTGGTGTTGGAGAAGACTCTTGAGAGTCCCTTGGACTGCAAGGAGATCCAACCAGTCCATTCTAAAGGAGATCAGCCCTGGGATTTCTTTGGAAGGACTGATGCTAAAGCTGAAACTCCAGTACTTTGGCCACCTCATGCGAAGAGTTGACTCATTGGAAAAGACTCTGATGCTGGGAGGGATTGGGGGCAGGAGGAAAAGGGGACGAGAGAGGATGAGATGGCTGGATGGCATCACGGACTCGATGGGCATGAGTCTGAGTGAACTCCAGGAGTTGGTGATGGACGGGGAGGCCTGGCGTGCTGCGATTCATGGGGTCGCAAAGAGTTGGACACGACTGAGTGACTGAACTGTACTGAACTGAACTGAACTGAGGCGACTTGCACCTGCTAAATGATGCCCTTAGATGGTAATGATGATAAACTAAGAGAAGTAAGAAATCAAATTTATATATGTTAAAATAGTTACAAGAAACATTGAAATCTTTGTATATAATTTATATTATCATGTATAGCAGAGCTTCTTGAAAACAGTATCATAGATGCTAAAAAGTAAAAATTTATAAATATTTTTTTTTCTTCTTGGAATCTCCATTCAAATTTTTATTGAGCAACTACACTGTACTTCATACTGACTTTAGCAACCCCAAGCAGTCTTTTTATTTCCATCTTGGATAGAATCCTAGATTTTCTTGCAAGCCCCAGGGGTGAAGTGGAAGAGTAAATTATTAATAGTAAATTATTCTGGCATGCCAAGAGTCGCTGTCGCAGAGTGGAGGTGACCTTGCAGCTGAGTATCACATGATAGACCACTGTGCGAGGACCAGATGTTCATTGAGAGATAAGATGGGCTTAAATGGAATGAGGCTTTAAGGAGACCAAAAGAGGTCAGGTCGTAAATCCTACCAGCTGCCAAACTTAAAAGCAGATGCCAGCAGAACATCCCCGGACAGGCCCAGTGGCACTTCTGTGTTTGTTAGTCCAGAGAAAAGCATAAGGACAGAGAATATAAATCCCAGACCTCTCTTCTCTACTGTCAAGAGAGCATAGGAAACACACCTCTTATACCCAGATGTCTCTTTGGGAATGAGAAGGCTGAGAGAGAGAGCATCGGAAAGACTAGACATTTATCCAAAACAACACCGAGTTCCCTAGAGAGAATTAGATTAATTAATAGGAGAAGAATAAACTCAGTTTTTATCACCACTCAGCAGGTGGGTGCTAATGACGAAGATTAGATTGGTTACAGACAAAGAAGCTGAATTTTCTCTACACATTTTTGTGCAGTGAGGGAAATTTGGGAACCCTCTGTTGTGTGTGTGTGTGTACATCTATTGTCCAGGGAAGATCCCATTTCAAAACCCAAAGAGGAAGTAATGAATATAGAAGGAAAAATTTAGAACTGGTTGTGGGTGGTTCTGGCAAGGAGTGACCAGCATTCCCCATCGTTATTCATGAGCATTGCCAAAATAGAATGAAACAAGGGCTAACCAGAAATAAAAGCAACACCCAAAGAGAGTATTAGCAACACAATTTGGGGAATTATGAATGACTTTATTCAAGAAGTGGTCTTTGAGGTGTATCCTGAAAGATGAGTAGAATTTCAGAAGGAGACTGTTCAAGGGCTCCAAAGCAAGGGAGTATGAAGCATGCTTAGTGAAAAACGAAATGTCCAGTTTATGCAGGATGTGGAGAACATGGATGGAAGCAGCTGACAAGCATGGCTGAAGAGCCAGTGTGGGGCCAGGCTGGGAGACCAGGGCATTGGGCTCTGCAAGTGACTTTTGTCACCTTATTCACCTGCTGAAACTTCTCAGTTCTTATGCATGTTCAGTCACTGCAGTTGTGTCTGACTCTTTGGGACCCTAATAACTGTAGCTCACTGGGCCTCTCTGTCCATGGGATTCTCCAGGAAAGAATACTGGAGTAGGTTGCCATGCCCTCCTCCAGAGGATCTTCCTTATCCAGGGATCAAACACACATCTCTTGGTTCTCTTGCTTGGGAAGGTAGGTTCTTTACCACAAGTGCCACTTGGGGAGCCCATAGACAACAACTTCATATCCTAGAATGGGTTTAACAATGTATCCTGCCAGATGTTCTATGGAAAAAGTGGTTCCAGGTCAAATAAATCTGGCAAATGTCTTACATCAAATTCTCCTCTTGGAGAGTCATAATACACATTTGTATATTAAAAGCTCTGAGAAATCCTGTGGTAAAGAAGTCCTCTTATTATTAATTATTTTAACCCAGCATTTCCTGGATTTTATTAGATTCTAGAAGCCTTTTTTGTTTGTTTGTTTTTAAACATCAACTCCACTTTTTTTTTTTTAACCTCCTTTAAAAGTAGAGGAGGCTTTTCCTTTTGGACTTAAAATTCTCTAATTACTCGTATAAAAATTGCAAACTCTTCATGATTTGGTCCTCTTTGTGCAATGAATTTCCTTTGCACTAGCATTTTCTGAGCTACTGTATTTCTCAAGATTTACCTATTTCCTCTTCTTTAGAAACTTTGTTCTTTGCTGAACAGGGAAGAGTCTATTGATAATTTTAGGTGGGGCTCCACTGCACTTTTTATTGTGTATATTTACCATGAGTAATTTTCTTTCCTGTTCTTTAGTTCCTTGAGAATAGAATGTACATCCTATTAATTTCTATATTTCCATCATCTGAGATAGTGTCTGACATGGCAAAGACTCAATTTATGTTAAGTAAATGAATAATTCCACCTGGTCTCTACAAATTGTTCTGGCAGAGGTATGGGTGATGAATTTGAGAAGAAAAGAAAGTGGAGGCAAAGAGACTCGTGGGAACCTATTGCAGTTGTGAGAACTTCGACCTGAACTACAGTAATTGCAGTGGGGATGAAAGAGTGGGGCTAAGTTTTATTGAGCACCTGTTATACGCCAGGCACTAAACAAGCTGTTTGCGCATCTTTATCTAATCCTCACCAGCACCTGTTTTATACAGGTCAATCAAAAGAGTACTCAATTACACTGCTCTCTCCTGGGAAGCCTCCGAGGGCTTGTCTGTCAATAGTTCTCTCAGCAGATGTAACTGCTGAGTCCCTGTGACCTGACCGTGGTAGCCACACGAATGTATCGAGAGGAGCATCAGCCTCCAAGGCAGCCATCCACAGGCTGAACAGTGGTCTATAAGAGATGGGGACCAAAATCTGTGCAAAAGCAGAGTTTTATTCTGATTAAGAATTTGGTCAAACCTTGTGTTTTAGGCAGCTTAAAAATGAAACAAACGTACAAGAAAGGATGCAGTGAGTAGTGGAAGCGGCTGAAAAGAAATACACAAAGAAATTGCCTTAGAATGAATGCAATAATAGAAGTAGGAAGTTAACAGGAGTCATAACATGAGGAGTAGAGAGAAATTAGTTGGTAGTTGAATAGAAGGAAGGACTTCCTTGGTGGCCTAGTTGGTAAAGAATCCACCTACAATGCAGGAGACCAGGGTTCAATTCCTGGGTTGGGAAGATCCCCTAGAGAAGGAAACGGTTACCCACTCCCATATTCTTGCTTGGGAAATCCCATGTACAGAGGAGCTTGGAGAGCTACAGTCCATGGGATGGCTAAGAGTTGGACATGACTTACAACCAAACCACCACCACCCAAACTAGAAGGAAGCAGGTGGATAAAAGGAGAGAGAGATTGTCATCATTTTGCAGAGGTGCTAGTGTTAGGAGAAATGAACTCTCATCTTCAGGTGAATCTGAGTCCTGATGGACCCTCAGAACAGTACCTGCCCTGCTCTGAGTGATGATGAACAATGTGCTGATTATCAGGATGGTGACAGACAGTTTCCTTTTCATCTTTATAGTATCTTTATAATATTCTGCGGTAATTGGAACGTACCTTGTTTTCTTAAACCCGAGAGAGCCCAGCACAGCATTATCATTCTAATTTTTGTTGTAAGGAAGCCAAGGCAGCAAGAGACTAGCTATTTTGCTCAAGTTCATAAAACTAGTAAGCACTGGAGTCAGGAGCAGAAGCCAGATTTGTCTGAATTGGAGCCGATATTATATCTAATTCAATACAAAGTTTCTGCCAGCTGGAAGGCAGAGAATGAATTCAAAAAACACTGCAGAATTAGCATACATGGTGCTTGGTGACCTAGTAACTGTTTCATTTGCATATCATTACACAAAAGGTCTTAGAATGTTTTTTTTCTCTTTGCCCACATTTTTCTTTTAACCTCCATTTGTGCTGTGGGAAGGTGACACAGAATCACAGACTCAAAGTGCTGTGATGCTGGTGAGTCCGATTCTTTTTGCTATTTTTAAAAAATTTCTGAAACACTTGTGAATTTACTTTGGCTTAACAGCAGAGACTTCTTAAATATAATAATTCTTGATTTTGGGTACTGACAAAAAGAGAAAGCTTTCCTGCTGCTCACCAGTCTAGATTGAAGACCGAAGCACAGCACGCACCCTCATGGAGTTCACAAAAATGTTCCTTGCTCTCCACCGCTGCAATAAGCTTTTTTGTTATTGTTGACAAATCCTGGCCTAACCCTTGTTCTGCTTTCAGAAAGGATTCCACTAGCCTTCCTCTGAGGAGACTTTCAAGTGAATTTTATTCATTCTGTCTCTACAAATTTAAAGACAAATGAACAAGACATAGGTGGTCTGAAGTTTATCCTACATCAGTTCAGTTCAGTTCAGTCTCTCAGTCATGTCTCACTCATTAAAATATATTTGAGGGGAGTGGGGATGGCATGAAGGAGACTGGGGTAAGCAGTATGACTTCTATAGTGTTATGTGAGGGAAAATGTGGACCAAGACAGCATCTGTCCTTCCTAATACAT
Organism: Ovis canadensis; assembly: GCF_042477335.2. Taxonomy (NCBI): domain Eukaryota; kingdom Metazoa; phylum Chordata; class Mammalia; order Artiodactyla; family Bovidae; genus Ovis; species Ovis canadensis. Next base: position 74,429,910 of record NC_091248.1, on the reverse strand, counting down.
CATAAGCTCCACAAAGTCAGGGACCAGGTCTTTTTTTGTCCATCACTATATTTCCATCTCTGGTGTAGTGTCTGCTGCCTGTTATGGAATGAATTGTGTCCTGCCGAAATTCATATGTGGGAATCCTAATCCTCAAGGTGACAGTATTGGGAGATGGAGCTTTGACAGAGGTGGTTAAGATGAATTCATAAGGGAGACCACAGATCTCTCTTTCTCCAGCACAGAGGAAAAGCCATATGAAGACACAATGAGAAGGCAGTCATCTGCAAGCCAGGAAAAGGGGTCTCACTAGAAACTCACCCTAACAGAACCTTGACCCTGGACTTCTAATCTCCAGAACTGCGAGAAAATACACTTTTATGGTTTAAGCCACCTTGTCTGTGGTGTTTTGTTATGGCAGCCTGCACAGATTAACTCACTATCTAAGAAATATTTTTGGAAAGGAAAGGAAGGGAAAAAGGCAGATAGTAGAAGAGAGCTGACTTTTCAACTGACAAAATTATATGGTCTTTGGTAAATCATTGTAAATGTCTCTACTTGAGCCTCTATTTCCTAGTAGACAAAATATAGATGAAAAATGAGACCCATATTTTAGGGTCATGTGGAGGAGTAAGTAGGAGAGTGTATATAAACTACATAATACTATTCAAGTACTAGTTGCTCTTATTTAAGAAACTATTTTCCCCCAAATATCAGTCATTTCAGCAAAGGGACTAACTCTGACTTTTTACTGTAAATTAATGAGGACTTCTAGACTGCAAGGCCTAGAAGCACTCTTTATTTTTTGACTATGGAAATAATGAACAAAGTCTGTATTTAAATGATAAAATAAAAAAATTTAGGGAATAAAAAAATATAGTTGCTATCTTTATTCAACCTCTCTAGCTGTTTCTTTCCATGCCTTTCAAAAAATAGTACGTATATAAATAAGCAAAGCCTGCAACATCTTCTCAACTCCCTTATATTTTAGTGGTATCATACTAAAATTTGTATAGCCCTCTCCGCATTTACATGCTGTAAATACTATTCATAAGTGAGGGGTAGTGCAAGCAAGTCTTTGTTATCTGGTATTACTGTCTTCTTCCTGTTCCTAAATCCTTTAAAAAGGAATAAAAGCAATTAAAAAGATTGCCAAGTGCTACCAAACTGTCAGTAGACTTTTAGTGAAACCTTATTTGTCGCAAGAAATGGTGTCCTAGAACGACCTTGTACTCGTGTGTGATAGCCAACCCTTGTATTTTCGACATCTCTTTCCAACTTGATGCCATGATGGCACACTGATAGCTTGAAATTAGCCATATAGGCTTACTTATACCTTAGCAAATGCTAGGAACCTTGGCTTTCACACCCTCTCTCTTGAAGACCCACTGTTGTAAAACATTTATCAGCAGACAAGAAGTGACTGTAAATGACCCCTCAGGCCCACTCAGGGTGGCCTGGACAATGAGCCAGCTGAGACCTGAAACAGCCTGTCTCTCGAGGGGGATGGTGAGTGAGGAGTGTACAAACTCAGCTTCCATGGGAATTTGGGCTTCCTCTTTCCAGAAGAGGGAAAGCACCAACTTGTGTGCTCTGGAAGTCTCTAAAGCTTGGTATTTGCAGCTTGGTGTTTGCAGATAAATACCATACAGGTCTGATAGGCCAAAACAGACAGCCTGGGGCTGGCAGCCTGTATAGTCCCTCATTGCTTTCTCTATCAATCCTGTTAAAAAGGCAGAATAGCACAGTACCAGGCTCTGCACTGGAACACAACCCCCTCCCCTCCCCCCACACCGACCCCATGCCATCCCCTCAGCAGAGCCCTGGCCTTAGTGTGACTTCCTGTGAAGTAATGAGGGCCATGCCATCTAGCACTGTGCAGTCTGTCCTGCAGTCTGGTGCTTGTGAGATGGGACACAAAGACCAGCAATAGAAAGAAAACAAGCAAACCAGAAAACAAAAAAAAACCCCAACAACTTTGAAAGCTATGGTAATGGGACCTAGTCATCCACATAGCACCCAGTTAATTTGGGAATAAGTTCTTAAAGTTCCCTGGCATTCCAATGGGTAGGATTTCATGCTTCCACTGCAGGGGGCCTGGATTCAATCTCTGGTCAGGGAACTAAGATTCTGCATGCCATGTGACAGGCCAATAAATAAAAGTTGTTTGCTTATTAAATTTTTCTTATTTGTTATTTGCTGTTGAACCATTTCACACATTTGCTCAGGCAGGGAGGGCTCTTTTGCAAACTGATGAAGTTGCATGGGTCCAGAATCCAGTTTCAAGAAATGATGCTATCAGTTCACTGAGGAAGGATGAGATTCTGTGGGAACTGACTTTAAGCTATGAGGTCTCATTGTTTTATTCATAAAACAAGTGCTAACTTATTAATATTCAGTGGGGATTTACCTTTTTTGGTAAATAAGGTCACTAGAGAACACTTATCTAAAATAGCTCTTTGTGTTATCAAACTTCCCTGGAATCCAAGTTGCTAATCAAAAAATTGTGAGGTAAGAATGAATATACGAGATAATGGTAAAATAAATTGGTAGGCTTGAAGGATATTTCTTTCAGATTGTGGCAAAAACTAGAGAAATCACTCCTGCTTTACTGCTGACTACATATATCTAATAACTTGTATTGCAGGTCTCTCTGAATAAACCCCAACTCATTATTATTCATCCACTTTCTGTTTCTAAACTTCATACTGAGTGCCACATCATTTTGTTTGCATTTATTATGAGAATGTGGTTATCCAGGTTATAAAAGGTCAAAGCTCAGGCTACAGTAATATTATATTTGGATTGGGGCCCTTAAGGAAATTTAGAAACACTGTAGTCTCCTGCACAACTCATTTCAAAGTGTCTTTCAAGTGCCACTCCTTCAGAAGGCTAATCACATCCCTTCAATATTAATTAATATAAACTTCAATTTTTCAGAGAATGGCTTTTCTGATTTTGTTCCCAATTTCTCTGAGTGACTTGGAGTATATTATGCACTAATTATTAAAAAATTCAAGGGGACCAAAAATACCATCTTCTCTTTCCTTTACTGGGGCTCATCTGAGACTGGGATTATAGTGATAATCTTGCATATATGTGTGACAATTAGTATGTGTTTAGGCTTTTAAAATTATTACCGAAATGAATAAGAGAATCTGAAATAAATGTGTCAGTGTATTACAGTAATACACAAAATCACTTGGAAAAATGAAAATCTAAGAAAAATAAAAGCATCCATCCCATAATTTCCCTCAAAATTCTTCTTGCAGCAACTCTGCTTTGGCTCCAGCTCAGACTGCTAACACTGTTAGGAAGTGAATTCCACCCTGATTCAACCCCAGTTGTGTATTTTACGGTACCAGAGGGTTTTACTCTCTTGGATTCCTAAAATCAAGATGTGCTACTTTCTGTATGATATGTGAACCACTACCTTCAAAGAAACACTGTTACAGCTTGTTTTCCCAGTGTTTGTCAGTTTTAAATTTGTACATGCACAATATGAACATAAATAAAAGAATATGTCTGTCACTAATGACTGGATTTGGTAGCAAACATTAATTTTTTTAGGCTATTCTTTAAGGATCATAAATAGGAATTTAAACTTTTTTGAAAGACACATCAGAACTCACCTTCACCTCCTGGATAAACTTCAGTTTGATGCAGTAAATTCTGTGCTTGATTCATATTAAGACTGTAAATCTTCTTGAAAACTCTTAATTAAAAAAAAATACATTGTTCTTTTAATGGGGCAAAAATTCCAAGTTAGAAGTCTGTTTTTTTAAAGAAAATGATTTTGATTTTGAGAAATGAAACAGTCCTGTCATTTGGGAGATCAATCTATCATATCTCTCAAGGAGAAAAGTACAGGTTTTCTTAAACATGTCCCTTTTGGAATTAGTGGCAAATTGACGTCTTTGTTTCTTAATGCCGAAGTCAGACTGGTATAGGCAAAATGGCTCCTGCATTGCATGCCCCTTCTCTCTTCCTTAAAATGCTGGGCCAAATTAAAACTTAAAAATGAGAGTCAAGAAAATAATTATACCCTGCTCATTGTTCTTGCCAGAGGGGGAGTTGTAAGTAAACAAAGGAGAACCCAGAGCTTTGAAGCTATAATAGGATTTCTCTTGTGTGTTTTTCCCTTTTTGTATAGACATTAGTTGAGGCAAATCTCATTTCACTTAATAACTGCCTGGATTAAGGAAGCTTTTGAAGATACTAATTTACATAAAATAAGCTTATTTGAATAATTGGTGCTAGTTTGCATATTGAAAACAAAACATACATCTGCAATTTTATAAAAGATTTGGGTTTGATTGGCATTGCCTTAGGTGTTTCTTCTTATATCAATGAAATTAAAGTTTCCTTACTATGTTTATGTATCAGTGGAGAGGGCTGAAGGGAAATTTACATACAAATAAATTCTTTGCTAACTAACTACTAAGCACTTGCCTAAAAGTCTGTACTGCTTAAACTTACAGAAATATGAAAGTATAGTTCAGATTAATTCCTCTGAAACTAAGGATTTAATGTTTACCTTTTTTAAATCGTAAAAGGTGTTAACAGTGTTTAGTGGCAAAACTGGATACAAAATAAGAATTACTTTATATCTGAAAGTAAAATAATTTTTGTAATAATCAAATAAAATTGCATAAAAAGTGTTTCAGTCAATTTCATGAAAGAACTAAAAGGTAATAATAGTCTATGTCTAGAGTTTCATATCATTTGGGCAGAGGGTTCTGAGCTTTTCCTGTAAACAGCACTTTTAGTATCTGGTAATTTTTTCACTGGGTTTCTCTGGTGGCTCAGTGGTAAAGATTCTGACTGCCAATGCAGGAGATGCAGATTCAACCCTTGGGCAGGGCAGATCCCTTGGAGAAGAAAATGGCAGCCCACTCTAGTGTTCTTTCCTGGGAAATCCCATGAACAAAGAAGCCTGGTGGGTTACAGTCCTCGAGACACAGAAGAATTCGACACGACTTACTGACTAAATAACAATTATTTTTCACTGCATCTTTAGGCCAAAAGACTCATTTAGTAGATATACTTATTGAGCATTTAGGTACAAATAACTTAAGGATTTATATCCTAACATCACAGAAGCTGGTTGGAAAAACAATATTGTTTTTTTTTTTTCCAAAAAAACAATGTTTTTTTCCCCCAAAAAACAATGTTTTTTTCATTCTTAAATATCCAGTTATTTACTATTATGTGCATGCTAAATTACTACAGCTGTGTCTGACTCTATGCTACCCTGTGGACTAGCCTGCCAGGCTCCTCTGTCCATGGGATTCTCCAGGCAGGAATACTGGAGTGGGTTGCCATGCCCTCTTCCAAGGGATCTTCCTGACCGCAGGGATATTTCATGTCTCCTGCATTGATAGGCAGATTTTTTGCCACTAGCACCACCCAGGAAGCCTTCCTATTGCCAAATTCAGACTTAAATTGAAGAAAGTAGGGAAAACCACTAGACCATTCAGGTATGACCTAAATCAAACCCCTTAAAATTATACAGTGGAAATGACAAATAGATTCAAGGGGTTAGATCTGATAGAGTGCCTGAAGAACTATGGATGGAGGTTCTTGACATTGTACAGGGGGCAGGGATCAAGACCATCCCCAAAGAAAAGAAATGCAAAAAGGCAAAATGGTTGTCTGAAGGGACCTGACAAATAGTTGAGAATAGAAGAGGAATGAAAGGCAAATGAGAAAAGGAACAATATACCCATTCAACTGCAGAGTTCCAATAGCAAGGAGAGACAAGAAAGCTTTTCTCAGTGATCAATGCAAAGAAATAGAGGAAACAATAGAATGGGAAAGACTAGAGATCTCTTCAAGAAAATTAGAGATACCAAGGGAACATTTCATGCAAAGATGGGCTCAATAAAGGACAGAAATGGTATGGACCTAACAGAAGCAGAAGATATTAAGAAGAGGTGGCAAGAATACACAGAACTATACAAAAAATATCTTCATGACCCAGATAATCACGATGGTGTGGTCACTCACCTTGAGCCAGACATCCTGGAATGTGAAGTCAAGTGGGCCTTAGAAAGCATCATTATGAACAAAGCTAGTGGAGGTGATGGAATTCCAATTGAGCTACTTCAAATCCTAAAGGATGATGTCGTGGAACTGTGCACTCAATATGCCAGCAAATTTGGAAAACTCAGCAGTGGCCACAGGACTGGAAAAGGTCAGTTTTCATTCCAATCCCAAAGAAAGGCAATGCCAAAGAATGCTCACACTACTGCACAATTGCACTCATCTCACATGCTAGTAAAATAATGCTCAAAGTTCTCCAAGCCAGGCTTCAGCAATATGTGAACCGTGAACTTCCTGATGTTCAAGCCGGTTTCAAAAAAAGGCAGAGGAACCAAAGATCAAATTGCCAACATCCACTGGATCAGGGAAAAAGCAAGAGAATTCCAGAAAAACATATATTTCTGCTTTATTGACTATGCCAAAGCCTTTGACTGTGTGGATCACAAGAAACTGTGGAAAATTCTGAAAGAGATGGGAATACCAGACCACCTGACCTGCCTCTTGAGAAATCTGTATGCAGGTCAGGAAGCAACAGCTAGAACTGGACGTGGAACAACAGACTGGTTCCAAATAGGAAAAGGAGTATGTCAAGGCTGTATATTGTCACCTTGCTTATTTAACTTTTATGCAGAGTACATCAGGAGAAACGCTGGACTGGAAGAAGCACAAGCTGGAATCAAGAGTGCCGGGAAAAATATCAATAACCTCAGATATGCAGATGAAACCACCTTTATGGCAGAAAGTGAAGAGGAACTAAAAAGCCTCTTGATGCAAGTGAAAGAGGAGAGTGAAAAAGTTGGCTTAAAGCTCAACATTCAGAAAACAAAGATCATGGCATCTGGTCTCATCACTTCACGGGAAATAGATGGGGAAACAGTGTCAGACTTTATTTTTCTGGGCTCCAAAATCACTGCAGATGGTGATTGCAGCCATGAAATTAAAAGATGCTTACTCTTTGGAAGAAAAGTTACGACCAACCTAGGTAGTATATTCAAAAGCAGAGACATTACTTTGCCGACTAATGTCGTCTAGTCAAGGCTATGGTTTTTCTATTGGTCATGTATGGATGTGAGAGTTGGACCATGAAGAAGGCTGATCGCCGAAGAACTGACGCTTTTGAACTGTGATGTTGGAGAAGACTCTTGAGAGTCCCTTGGACTGCAAGGCGATCCAACCAGTCCATTCTGAAGATCAGCCCTGGGATTGCTTTGGAAGGAATGATGGTAAAGCTGAAACTCCAGTACTTGGGCCACCTCATGCGAAGAGTTGACTCATTGGAAAATACTCTGATGCTGGGAGGGATTGGGGGTAGGAGGAGAAGGGGATGACAGAGGATGAGATGGCTAGATGGCATCACTGACTCGATGGACGTGAGTCTGAGTGAACTCCGGGAGATGGTGATGGACGGGGAGGCCTGGCGTGCTGTGATTCATGGGGTCGCAAAGAGTCGGACACGACTGAGCGACTGAACTGAACTGGACTGAGGCTTCAACAGTACATGAACCATGAACTTCCAGATATTCAAGCTGGATTTAGAAAAGGTAGAGGAACCAGAGATCAAATTGCCCACATCCGTTGGATCATCAAAACAGCAAGAGAGTTCCAGAAAAACATCTACTTCTATGTTATTGATTATGCCAAAGGCTTTGACTGTGTCTGTTATTCCGATTTCTTTAAAAATTTTTCAGTTTGTTGTGATCCACACAGTCAAAGCTGTATATTGTCACCCTGCTTATTTAAATTATATGCAGAGTACATCATGAGAAATGCTGGGCTGGAGGAAGCCCAAGCTGAAATCAAGGTTGCTGGGAGAAATATCAATAACCTCAGATATGCAGATGACACCCTTATGGCAGAAAGTGAAGAAGAACTAAACAGTCTCTTGATGAAAGTAAAAGAGGAGAGTGAAAATATTGGCTTAAAACTCAACATTCAGAAAACTACAATCATGGCATGTGGTCCCATCACTTCATGGAAATAGATGGGGAAACAGTGGAAACAGTGACAGGCTTAATTTTTGGCTTCCAAAATCACTGCAGATGTGATTGCAGCCATGAAATTAAAAGACGCTTACTCCTTGGCAGGAAAGTTATGACCAGCCTAGATAGCATATTAAAAAACAGAGACAGTACTTTGCCAACAAAGGTCCATCTAGTCAAAGCTACGGTTTTTCCAGTGGTTATGCATGGATGTGAGAGTTACACTATAAAGAAAGCTGAGCTCTGAAGAATGATGCTTTTGAATTGTGGTGTTGGAGAAGACACTTGAGAGTCACTTGAACAGCAAGGAGATCCAACCAGTCAATCCTAAAGGAAATCAGTCCTGAATATTTATTGGAAGGACTGATGCTGAGGCTGAAACTCCAATACTGGTCCACCTGATGTGAAGAACTGACTCATTTGAAAAGAGCTGATGCTGGGAAATATTGAAGGGAGGAGGAGAAGGGGAAGGCAGAGGATGAGAGGGTTGGATGACATCACTGACTCAATGGACATGAGTTTGAATAAACTCCAGGAGTTGGTGATTGATGGACAGGGAGACCTGTCGTGTTCCAGTCCACTGGGTCGCAAAGAGTCAGACATGAATGAGTGGCTGAACTGAACTGATGTGTATAATTGTACCACTTTACAGATTCTCAAACCATGGAGTAAAGTGGACCTACTGTTCTCATTTCTTGTTTTATATTGATTTTTTTTCTTAGTTCTTGATTTTTATCCCAGTAACTGCTAAAAATATTTCACAAAGATATGACATCATTGCAATATAGACATATATTAAATCATTATGTTGTACACCTAAAGGGGTTTCCCAGGCAAAGAATTCACCAGCAGGAGATGCAGGAGAGGCAGGTTTGACCCCTGGGTCAGGAAGATCCCCTGGAGTAGGAAATGGCAACCTGCTCCATCTTGTGGAGAAATATTTGCCTGGGAAATTCTATGGACAGAAGTACCTGGTTGGCTACAGTCCAGGAGGTTGCAAAGAGTCAGAGAAGATTGGAGCAACCAAGCATGCACTCGTGTACACCTAAAACTAATACAGTTCATGTTAATTATAATACTAATATGTTAATTGTATCTAAGTAAAACTTCAAAAGAATATGACATCAAAAGGCATGTATATGTTGAAACCGAACTATCTCAGAGCTGTTTTCTGCATGTATCTGACAGATGTCACTGAGTTTCCTTTGAAAATTAAAATATCCTGTGGCACCCTTATTAATTTTCTGTGGCTCCCATGGGTGGCTCTGGAGTTTGAGAAGGGCAGTATTTAGGACAATATATTTTTGAAAGTTTTATAATTCACCTAATAGTTTAACTATCTAAAGCTAAATTTCTTGTTAGTGTTCTCATTTCTTGAACTGACTGATAGTCATTAACTACTCAAGGAGGTATTGGCTGTATTCATATTCTCAATAAGCATCCATCTGTAATAATGATTACAATCTATTTCAGGAATAATGACAATGTTTTGAGTGATAAATATTTGTTGGAAATGTTGACTTATTTTAACTTTCCAGAGAAGCAGTATATAAGCAGCCTTCCAAAGGATCAGAGACTGGGATGGATCCAGTGGTAGAATGGAATAAATGACCAGCTGAAAAAGGGATACTAGAAATCTCCATTTCCTATTTACCTTACTTAGGTTCCATGCCATTGCTGTCTTCTGCTTTGTTTGGAATTTCCATCCTTGTAATCACTCTTTCAGGAATACAGGAAACAAAGAGCATGGGTTCAGACAGTGTTAAACATCCCATCTTGGGGAACAGTGGAGAACACAGTGGACTTGGTGTTCTACCTGTATTGTTACCTGCACTTGAGTATCAGTTCAGTTCAGTCACTCAGTCGTGCCTAACTCTTTGCCACCCCATGGTCTGCTGCATGCCAGACTTCTCTGTCTATAACCAGCTTCTAGAGTTTGCTCAAACTCATGTCCATCGAGTCGGTGATGCTATCCAACCATCTCATCCTCTGTCTTCCTCTTCTCCTCCTGCCTTCAATCTTTCCCAGCATCAGGGTCTTTTCTAATGAGTCAGTTCTTTGCATCAGGTGGCCAAAGTATTGGAGTTTCAGCTTCAGCATCAGTCCTTCTAATGAACACCCAGGACTGATTTCCTTTAGGATTGACAGGTTTGATCCCCTTGCAGTCCAAAGGACTCTCTGTGATGTTCTCCAACATCACAGTTCAAAAGCAGCATTTTTTTGGTGCTCAGCTTTCTTTATAGTCCAACTTTCACGTCCATACATGACTACTGGAAAAATTGTAGCTTTGACTGTAGAACTTGAAGAGAGTCATGGGGACTGGATGGAGGACAGGTGAAATTTAAATTGCAGATTTAGGTTTAGAGTGGATCAAACATAAAACAGGCAGAAGGAACATGAGGGCAAGAATAAGCTTTAGGTTAAGGAGGATGGAAGGAAGTGTTATCTACACATTAAGCATGCCCATTCAAATAGGGGACACTGGATTAGGAGAGGATCACCTATTTCCAGTTGGTCGTGAAACAATTCCATTGACTAGCCCTTAAATTCTTGACTCTTAGAACTAATAGTGTGCTAGATATTCTCATACATAGATCTTTGTGCACATCTGTGATATTTCCTTAGGACAAATTTATAGAATTGCTAGATCATGGAATACATGTATGTTAAGACTTTTGGTATGCTCTGTCAAAGTATTCCTCAGAAAGGTAGTAACAATGCAAGGTCCACCATCAATGTATGAATATGGACACCAGAAATGGCAAGTTCCATTTTTTTTGGCAAGCTCCACTTAGGAGAGTTAGGGCTTCCCAGGTGGCGCTAGTGGTAAAGAACCTGCCTGCCAATGCGGGAGATGCAAGGGACTCTGATTCCATCACTTGGTTGGGAAGATTTCTTGGAGGAGAAAATGGCAACCCTCTCTAGTATTCTGCCCTGGAGAATCCAATGGACAGAGGAGCCTGGTGGGCTACAGTCTGTAGGATTGCAAAGAGTTGGACACAACTGAGGCAACTTAGCATGCACTTAGAAGAGTTATATCTGTACATAGCCATGAATGGGGATTCTTAAGGCCAGAAGTTGATTCACTGACAAACACTAGATTTACAATATAAATTTAAAAAATAAGCAAGATAGACTAAGAATGTGGGTTTCTGAATTCTGCCCAGCATCTGTGAATACTCCACAGTGATATTCTGGGTACAAGCTCTAATTTCTCAAGAATGGAGGTATACCAAGCCAGAGTGGCTGAAGGAGTGGTCTGTCTCTGGTTTGGTCTGGATATTTTTACTTTTATTAATAAGACCTTTAAAAATGACCCCATTAGTTTTGCTAAAAAAATCTTACCTTCTTTCTAAATTTTCCTATCCTTGTGAATAGAACTACCACCTCCACATCTGGCCAAGCCAAACCCGAGAATAATATAAAAATACCACTTTAACCCCACACAGCCCCAGCAGACAATTGTTTTTAACAATTACTATCAATTCTATTCAATTAGTATCTTCCAAACATACCCCAATTCGAGGGCTGTTCTTTCTACCTTTGTAATTTCTTGCTCCCTAATGTTCTTGCTACCCTTGACCTTATATTGACACTAGAGTGGAACCTCTAAACTGTGTGTCAGATCATGTCTGTTCTTGCTCAGGATTTTTTGGTATTATTGCCTACAGAATAGAAACTAAAACTTATGGTTAGCCTTACAGGATCCTATTATCCATAAAGCCCATTGTTATGTCACGTAGGTGGTGTCACCAAACACCCACGTACTGGTCATGGTTTTCATCCCGAACCTTTTGCCTTCAGCCATTTGAGGGGCCATAACCTGACTTGGGCCTTATTCTTCATGCTTTTGGTGCATGATTTATCTTCTTAGGCACAGCTGCCCTTTCACTTTCCCATCTCTTGCTCAGCACAACATCTCTGGCTTTGACCTCTTGGTGACTCAGATGGTAAAGAATCTGTTTGCAGTATGGGAGACCCAGGTTCAATTTCTGGGTCAGGAAGATCCCCTGGAGAAGGGAATGGCTACTCACTCCAGTATTCTTGCCTGGAGAACCCCAAAGACAGAGGAGCCTGGTGGGCTACAATCCATGGGTTTGCAAAGAGTTGGACATGACTGAGCAAATAACACTTTACTTCCTTCACTTCATGCTGCCCTGCTACTATTGAGAATCTCCCCTTTTCCTGGTTGCTACTGTGGAAATAAAGACATCAGAGTTCTACTAGCATCAGTACAAGATTTCAGAGCAAAACTCTGTCCAGAGCTGGCCCACAGCCTACGGAGGGCAAAACTTGCCAGAAGGGGTTCATTTGCTTGAACTTCAGGATTAAGAGTCTCAAAAACTCTTAGCACCAAAACTAAGGCCTGCCCTGTTTGTCAGAGGCAATGTTCCATCTCAAAATTCTGTCTCATTTGTGGTTTTTCCAAGAAAGCAATCATATGAGTGCTGTAGAGAGAATGAAGTTTTTTAATAGAATTCCTTCTGCAGATTTAGAAGGAATGGTGTCTATTTGCTAAATTATTTGCAATTGAGAAATGGCTTCTGATTTGAAAAAGCAGGAAAGCACTACATCCTGAGTGAATCTTCATCTACTGATAAGTAACAAGGTGACAGCTGAATTAAGCTGGCTACTCTAATTTTAATATTTTCTATGCTGAAATGTAATTGGTTAATGAAAAGAAACAAAAACATTGCTGACATAATTAATATGGACACATATTTATCTTACTAATATACTTCATAATGTTTCTGATTAAAGGAAATATACAAAATAAGTTTTAAGAAAATAAGAATTAACATTACTGTTATTTACTGAAATAATTTGACTAAAATATTTATAGTTGACTTATTGAGTCTAAGGTGCTTTGCTGCCAATTACATCATGTTTGATTACCTTTTGCATGAAAATAATAAATTTTCTTATGTGCATGGAAAATGAATACATATAGTAAAATAAAAGAGTGCTGTGAAATGTGTAAGTAGGCCTTACATGAAGCAAACTTGCATTTATATCTTTGTTATAGTTTTTAAAATTATGATATGTAGCATTTTGAAGTTAGAAAAGCTTTTGTTGGCCTTCAGTCATACGGCGTACGAAGAGATGAGGATGGTTTAATTGGGAAACTGTCTGAGCTCCAGGCAGAATTGTAGTGCCTATTTTGTCAGGGAGGCATGTGGTGGAAGGGCATAAAGGAGTCTCAGAATGGAGAGAGAAGGCAGCAGTCATGTGGACTCAAATCCCAGACAGACCATAAAGAGATGTTCTCAAATATATGCAAATGTATGACCTACATTGTCATTGAATATTGAATAGATATTCACCAGATTAACACTTAATAAAACATCAAAGAGTAAGAGATTCCATTTTTTCTTGGATAAAGAGAGAAAATATTTATGTTTAGGCGCACGCTATGAAAAACGTTGTGAACTTTATCCAGATTGAAATTACTGCCTCTCACTAAGAGAAGCTTTCACTGACACCCCATCTTGAGTAATAGCAAACATATTGTAAAACCCATCCAACTGATAAATAGTTTTTGGCTTTTAGGAGCATTTTCAATAACATAAAGAGATTAGAGTGAAGTGGAAGGGAGGCCATCTGTTTCAGTGTTGAATTTTAATTTTCCATTATTAATATAATAATTAGCAACTGATAATTATTCCAGATAAAAAGCTGTGTTCGTAAATATTTAAAATGAGACAAGTGGGTGGGTGGATTGGATACCTTTGAGGTGATTTGGATCAATGAAACTATAATTTAGTGGTTATATGGTTTGTGTTTCTTGTTAAATCCTGGAATGGTACTGGCATATAGAATGGCATTAAATTAATTTCTTTTTTCACTCTTGTTTTCATGTAATTTCCCACATTATACCCTTTGCTATAAAACATGCCATGTTCAATTAAGGTATGCTAGTATGTTGAAGTATTTTTCAACAACTCTGTTGAAATCTCATGAATGAGGTCAGCTCACAGGGTCAAACTAATACATGCTAAATGCTTGTATGTAATTTTTTAGCTTGAGACAGGCTCAGAGGCATTTTTTTGACGAACTCCTGAGAACTATTGATTCTTCAACAACCTTGACAGAATAGGCTTTTTGAGAATAAAATACGTCCTGCTTCATTCCTTTCCTTTAGCTCATTTTAAGTAGCATCTTATAACAATCCTAATTTTAAAGTTACTTCTATTCACCCAATGAAAGTAACATGTTTCTCTTGATCCTTTTGGTTCCTGAGTCTTTAAATTGCTTTAAGTTATTTTCTCAAACTGTCACTGTTAATCATGCACATTTGCTTTGCCTTATGCTATTAGTAGGATGGAATTTACCAACTTCTTTGCATGATCCTGTTGTACTGATACACTTAACATCTGTCATAAATGATTTATTAAGATTTAGTGAAAATTATATTTCAACATATTTAAGGAGCAAACCACTGAAAACAAATGTTTGACACATGTTTCAGTACTCTCCAAGCCTTTCTAATTATAATTAAGATAGAATTTCATTTCATTATTATTTGGAGACCCAAGCTGTCACAATTTATCTTTTCTTTTATGCAGCATTTCCCACTTCAACACATTCAGGCAACTTTCATTTCATCCAGATAAGCACAGGATTTTGGTGGCAATTTCTTTTTCAGAACAAATACATGTTTCAGAGTATAGAAGATTTTGTGATTTTCAAAGTAATAAGCCAAGTTTACAAATTTAACCCAATAGATGGAACACATAGACACACACACAAAATTTGATACTCATTTTTTTTTAAAAAATATTGCTCACACCAGAACTTATTTTATCCAAACATATACAATCACTTGGGTCACTGAAGCTAATGTAGTTAAGTCCAACCTTTTATGTTAAAGCATTAGCTTAGTGGATTATTATGTCTCCTCTGAATAAACAGTGCTCTTGAGACTATTTCAGCCTGTGAGTTCAATAAATTTACTAACCACCACCCCCCCCCCCACCTCAAAAGTATTAGATTTAAATAGAGTTCAACTCTCTCAGGACATCAGTCTCACCAACACAAAAGCAAACTTTGTAAGGGTCATCCATTGCCTTTCTTTTCCCAGGCTTCCCTTCCTTCATCAACCATGCTCTTACTTGTTTTGGGAGACTTTGTGACTAAGGAGACAAGTCTTACACTTATATTGTGTAAGATTTGTAAATTTAATTCGATAATTAGTGACTAGAATAGGCTGCCATGTCCCAATGCCAAAAGCTCATTTAACTTTGGACAGCTCGATTTCTTGGAGCCTGAGTGTCCTCATTCTTACAATAAGGGTAGACTTTATTTACGTTTGTGGGTAAAGGAATATCTTTGGAACCACTATGGAGGGGTGGGTAATGGGGACAGCTGAAACAGGGTCAGGTCCATTAAACACTCAGCAAATATTAGCTATTATTATTATTGAAATAAATTTGTAACAATTTTCCATTGTCAGGGTATGGACAGCTCAAAATTGCTATACCAAGGCAGAATACAAAAAAACACGGGACAGAGGCTTATATTAGAAAGCAGCCCTATTTCAGTACTAATAAATGAAATGTCATAGGTTTGGTGGCATTTTTTTTTAAAGAGCACACCAAAAGAAACATTTATAAAAATCCTTCAATAAATATTTGTTGCCAAGCATACTTGAAAAATCATCAGAGAGATTGAATATAATCTACAATCTTTTTTTTTTTTTTTAAAGCAAGATTTCAATCTGGAAGTCCATGAATGAGATTTTCTCCTCCATGTATTTTGCTTGACTGTCAGGATGGTTTTAAAAATTAGTCTGAAATGAAATGAACTTATCAAAACTTGTGGGATGCTGTGAAGGCAGTACTTAGAGTGAAATTTATAGCACTGAATACTTATGTTAGAAAAGAAGAAAAATTTTAAATTATTAATCTAAGATTCCACCTCAGGACACTAGAAAGAGAAGAGCAAATTAAAGCCAAAATAAGCATAACAACAGAAAAGCATTAGAGCATAAATAAAGTTGAAAATGAGAAGTTGTTAGAGAAAATCAAACCAAAAGCTGGTTCTTAGACAAGGTTAATACAATTGATAAGCCTCTAGCCAGTCTATGAAAAGAAAAAAAAAAGATGCACATTACTAATACCAGATGTGAAAGAGAGGACATGACTAGAAATCCCATGAAAATTAATATAATAAAGATAATAAAATAATACTATGAATAACTCTTGGCTCGCTAATTTGACTCGCTAATTTGGATCCTAGATTAAATGGACCTATTTCTTAAAAGACCCAATTTGCTAATACTTAGACAAGAAGAAATAGATAATCTAAATAGGCTCATATTTATTAAAGAAAAAATCAATAATTAATAATCTTCCAACACAGAAATCACTAGGCCCAGATGGACTTACCAGCAAATTCTACCAAACATTCAAGGAAGAAATTATACTAATTCTCTATGATCTCTTTCAGAAGACAGAAGCAGAAAGAATACTTCCTAACTCATTATATGAGAGCAGAAAAAACAAAATGCAGAATAGTCTTTCTCTTGAACATATATGCAATAATCCTCAACAAAATATTAGCAATTGAATCCAACAATGTACACAAAGGATTACTTATCATGACAAACTGGAATTTATCCCGTGTTTGGAAGCCCGGTTCAGCATTCAAAAATCAATGTAATCCATCACTTTAACAGACTAAAAACAAAATATCACATGATCATATCAATAGATGCAAGAAAAGCATTTGACAAAATCCAACATCTGTTCATGATAAAAATACTGTAAATTATGCCTGGGGAGGAACTTTCTCCACTTTGTAAAGACTGTCTACAAAAACCTTCAGCTAATGTCATATGCAGTAGTGAGAAACTCAAAGTTTTCCCACTAAGATAAGGTACAAGGCATGGACATCTCCCTTTCATCACTCCTTTCAACATCATACTGGAAGTCGTGGCTACTAAAATAAGGCAGGAAAATGAAAGGCATACAGACTGGGAAGGAAGACATAAATTTGCTTTTGTTCATAAATGATGTGATTGTCTATGTAAAACATCCAAAAGAACTTGATATAAACCTAAAACTATTCTAAAAGAAAGGTTTTAAAAAATACCTCCATAATATAAATAGTCCATCTTTCATGATAAAAAATGAATTTGGATTACTTTACTCCAGTTTGTTAAACACTCCACTACTCTCCAATGCTTAAAAATTGGCAAGGTTTATAACCGTATATACCTGTAGGGGATTTGTAGCTTATTGAGTTCATGCTCTCTGAGAATCAAGCATTTGTATTGGCAGTGGTGCTGTGCTCAGTTGTGCCCAGCTCTTTTCAACTCCATTGCCTATAGCCCACCAGGCTCCTCTGTCAAATTTTCCAGGCAAGAATACTGGAGTGGATTGCCATTTCCTATTCCAGGGGATCTTCCTGACCCAGGGATGGAACCCACATCTCTGTCATCTCCTGCATTGCTAGGCAGATTCTTTACCACTTTACCACCCAGGAAGCCCTAAGCATTTGTATTAAGGGTCCTTTTATCCTATCACAGAGATGTGTATGAAAAAAGTGATGCTCAGCACCAACAGAATGCCTTGCTAAATTAGGAAGAATTTTCCACAGCAAACCAGAGAGAACACTCCTTTAGCTATGGCTTAGTATTTCCATTTTTGAGGGGGAACTAGAACTTACTGCAGAATTTTCTCTGTGGAGTATCTACAGATGCTTAGAAATATTCATTGGGGCTTCCACAATGGCTCAGCAGGTAAAGAATCCACCTGCAATGCAGGAGACACAGGAGCTGCAATTTGATCCCTGGGTTGGGAAGATGTCCTGAGGAGGAAACTCACTCCAGTATTCTTGCCTGAAAAAAATCTCATGAACAGAGGAGCCTGGTGGGCTATAGTTCTAAGGGTTGCAAAGAGTTGGACATGACTGAATTACTAAGCATGCACGCAATTCTTAAATTAACATCATTAGTAAACTTGACCTAATTTTTACTTTTTTTTTTTTTTAAATTTTTACTTTTTAGTGTAAATCTAGTACTTCTCAGTGAATTGACTTCTGGCCTTTAAAAGGTGGCTGAATCCCTCTTCATTGTCACTGTCCTGGGTCGACCCTGCCTGAAGATTCCAATGCTATTTCTAGTGTTCATTCTCATACTGATGGTAGACTTTTTATTGTTACTACCTTTCTGAAGAATCCTTTGGAAAGTGTATCAAAAGTTTTAACACACTTATAGTCTAGAACCTAGCAATTCTCTTTCTAGAAATTTGTCATGTGGAAATTATATATCTTGTACACAAAAAATATTTTTGAGTTTGTCTATTACACTATTAGTTAAGAGTGAAAAATCAGTTAAGAGTGAAAAATCAGAAAAATCTAAAGGTCCCCAAATGAGTATTTGTTAAATAAATTCTAGTTTGGTAATTTGGAATTTTCTTCAGCCATTCAAAATCTTTATTAAAATATTTAGTAATATGGAGAAAATATGTATAGCTAAATATTTCAAGAAAGAAGAATATTATAAAATAATGTATATGCTATGGTTTCATTGGGCTCCCTGGTGGTTCAGACAAGTAGAGAATCTGCCTGCAATGCGGGAGACCTGGGTTCCATCCCTGGATTGGGAAGATCCCTTGGAGAAGTCCATGGCAGCCCACTTCAGTACTCTTGCCTGGAGAATTCCCATGAACAGAGGAGCCTGGTGGGCTATAGTCCATGGGATTGCAAAGAGTCAGACACGACTGAGCTATTAAGCACACACACACATGGTTTCATTAGAGTCTTTATAAAAGCAAAAATAGAGCCACAGAATAAGTTTAGAAAAGTGTCCCAAAATGTTAACAGTGGTTCTTTGGGTGGTAGGAATATGGTTGATTTTTATTTCTTTTATGTGCTTTGCTACATTTTCTAAATTTTATTGTTTTGTAATGAGATTAATAATAAAAATATTTTAAGAGGTATTCTAACGCTCTGATGGTTCAAACTAGGCGAGCAGTACCCCTTAAAGACTAGTTTCTGTCTATGCCCCCTGCCTGAACCAGAGGACTTGGGCATCAGATCTCTGGAGGGCTTTTTCATCAACATGGCCTAATTCTCTGATTTTAAGATAATCATGACTTGTAGATCTCTTGTCTTCTCAAGCAGCTTTTCAATTGGAGAGGAATTGGAAGCGTTTCACTGTCAGAGCTAATGGTCCATACCGGTATGGCTACCCTGTAGAATAATAATGCTTTTATGGAGAACATCCTCTGCTACCCTGTGATGGTTAAGTGTGGGACTGTTCTCTTCATTTCAGGAGAAGTGGCTCTAATTTAATTCTTCTGAATGATATTGCAGTGAATGGATATTTGTTCTTAGAAGGATCTTTTTAATAGGATCATTGCCTTGAAGCAATGTTCCCTTGGAAATTGCTTGATATCTGTCTGGGCAGCAGGAGTATTAGGATTTTTAGAAGTTGGGTACATGTGAATTCATATTGACATGGCTGAAGACAAAGCAAATAAGAGAAATACATTCATATCCTAAAAACTCAAATTAAATTGAAACATATAACTGTATTTTTCAGAATAGGAGATAATGAGAAGAAACATTTAATTATTGTAATTCTTTCAAATGTTCACATGGGAAAATACACTAACTAAAATATACAATTCCCAAGTTCACACTAGTTTTCAAATTCTTTCTTAGCCTCTATGCTCTGAATTATATGAAGAAATTAACATATGTTACTGCAAAGTTGCTTTCTTGGCACATGAGCCCTTGCATATATGAGGGATGTGGGAAAATAAATTAATATAAAACTATTAACATCTAGTGCTTTTATGGATATTGTGAAAGGAGTAAATGAAGGGTTACATGTATTAGATGGCATAGACAGATTGTATAAGAGATAGAAAACATCATTTTGGTTAATGTGTTCAGACCATGATCTATAGCCAATAAACATACCTGTTAAGCATTTAAGGAGATGTTGGAGAACATTTGCTTCATTGTCTTGAATGATCAGTGTGCATGTGTATCAGGGGACAGGCAATGGGGCTTGAGCAGATAAGAAATCAATTCTAGAGTATTCTCAGAGTGCCCAAATCCCACTCTACCCTAAACAGTAGTATCAAAATTGATGGAGGAGAAGGAGGTCCAATGGTTATGTGAATTTTGAAAAACTCCCAGATTCCTGCTTAAAAACCCAGCTGTTTAGCTGTCTATATTTATGAATGAAAACATCAGTGCAGTTAAGTGGCATGATATAAAATTGCCAGACTAGTTTTTGAGAAAACTGAGATTGATGGATGAAGTATTTAATTTTTAATATAAAAATTAGAAGAGAGGGGTAGGATAAAAGCCTGAATGGATTGAACAAATAGTTTCTAAAATTGCTTTACATGCTCTGCCCCCATTTCAATCCAATGCTTTACTTGTCACCTATTGATGGATTCAGTTACCATGACTGTTACTGACTCAACTCTGTGTCATAGCTGCCCCTTTGGTAAAGAAATGAGTTATCTTTGAGAAAGTGCTCTCTATGATGTCAAGATGGAAACCTAATTGGAGGGGCTAAAGTATGTGGAAATGAGCAAAAAGAGACAAACAAAGATAGACTATTGTTTCTAGAAGTTATCACTAAAGAAGAGTGATAGTGCTAGTTGAGTACTAGAGAAAGAATAAAACCCTCTATGGGGTGTGGCCAAAAAAAATTCATGGCTAAAGTTGTAGAATCTTTCTACATGATGTTGATACTATATATGAAAATACCTTCAGATTTTTGCTACAATAACACTGCATAACAAATGATTCTAAAATCTAGTGGCTTTCAATAACAAGCATATATATCTTTCTAATGGGCTTGTAGGTCATATCTGACTGTGGGCTCTTCTGGGCTTGGCTGGGCTTTGGTGCTGTAGTGGAGTTGACTCTAGATGAAGGTGTGAAAAATTTACCTGTGCTAACAGAAAGGAAGGTGGAATAAATGTAGCCATCTGTCTAGTCAAAGCTATGATTTTTCCAGTAGTCATGTATGGATGTGAGAGTTGGACTGTAAATAAAGCTGAGCACTAAAGAACTGATGCTTTTGAACTCTGGTATTGAAGTAGATGCTTGAGAGTCCCTTGGAGTGCAAGGAGATCCAACCAGTCCATCCTAAAGGAAATCAGTCCTGAATATTCATTGGAAGGACTGATGCTGAAGCTGAAACTCCAATACTTTGGTCACCTGATGCGAAGAACTGACTCATTGGAAAAGACCCCGATGCTGGTAAAGATTGAAGGCAGGAGGAGAAGGGGACAACAAAGGATGAGATGGTTGGATAGCACCACCAACTGGGTGGGCATGAGTTTGAGCAAGCTCCAGGAGTTGGTGATGGACAGGGAAGACTGGCAAGCTGCAGTCCACAGGGTCGAAAAGTTAGACACGACTGAGCAACTGAACTGAAATAAACTATTGATGGAGGTGATGGCAATAGTATTTAGAGCTGTTTATCCTTCTCTCAGAGATACAGGAAGCAAAGTTGAGAGTTAAGATGAGAACGTGCTGGAATTTTGAGGTGAAAAAAATGTAATTAAGTGCAGTAGATAAATGCAGTCTATTCACTGGACAGCACTAAAGATCTTTGCAATTAGTGATCATGATTTAAAGATACAGCAAATTTTTTTTCTCCAGCCCCTCGGCTTCATGGGTATCAGGACAGAGCAGGTGGTCAGTTGGTTTTAACTATGATTAAAATTTGCCAAGTGAGATCTATGAGATAAGAAGACAAGAGAGTTGAGGGGGAAAAGGGAGTTGAGGTTTTGTGCAAAAGAGGAATAATGGATTGTGGATTCTAAACTACACAAGAAGAATATTATCTACATGAATAGGATGCCGGGAAAAAGTCTTTGTTGGGAATGGGATATTAGAGGAAAGAGGTAGAAGGGCAAGAGGTGGTGGTGGGTGAGCAGGGTGCCTGCAGTTGAACTTAGGAAGGAATTGCTATTATTGGTAACGGGAAGGTAAATGGGTTAAGTGGCAGACGAGATCATTGGAGATGAGCTCAAATGGACTGGAAGGATCACCAGGGGAGATATTGAAATCACCAAGAATAATGACAAGTAGAGCTCTGGAACTGACAGTGAGTTAGGAGCTTAAGTCTTCAAGGAATGGGGAAGGACCTGGGTCTGTACATAATTGCAACAAGGAGGGGTTGCTGCAACAAGGATTGATACTCTGGTGAGTTGAAGGGAAGCCACAGCTTGGGGGAGGGCCAGGTCAAGTTGAATATATTAGTGATACAAGGGATTTTGCTGGTGATTGATTAGGGGTTCCTGGGGAATTTGGGGATAGGTTGGAGATAAGTTTCTAACAGGGTAAGTCCACAACTATCTGAGAAGAGATGAAGGCATTTCTACAGAAGGAGTGGGGATAGGCTTTTTGAGGTGATCAACAAATTAGAAATAGGAGGCTGTCTAAGTTACAAGGCACTGAGGCAGTCATAGTTGGTGTAGTGAGGGATCAGAGTTGGTTATTACTCATAGCACATCAATTTGGACACCTTTCTCTTCATGTCAAGGATAGTATGGAAGTGGAAGAAGAGGGGTTTTATCTAGTTCTTATAGAGCTCCGGGGCATGGAATTATGGTGGTGTGGTGTGTGTGGCTGAGGTAATATCTAATGTTAGAATCATCTCGCATAATCAGTTAACCAAGGCTGTGTTTTCAGGGTCTCTAGGTTTAAAACATGGAGCTCTTTTTCACCTCATCATAATGCTTTATTTTTTTTTTTCCTGATTATGTCATAAAACCCATAGGTCAGTAGCCATGGCAATTGAGTTTAAAAAAAGAAAAGCAACAAAAAACAAGTATTGAGAGCATGCATACAAGACAGACTTATAGGACTAGTTTATCTAATTTGACTGTTAATCTACCCATTCTCTATTTACGGTGTGGGAATATGGTTGGGTATGATACTGTTAGAACTCAAATTTCCTAGAAGACAGAAAATGTACCTAAAATATTTAATATGAAAAGAACAAATTAGGGCCATCTATCCCCTTCTTTCTGTTTCTGTAATCTGGTGAGTTGTCTTTTTTTTTTTTAAAGATAGTCTTCATGGGGTTTTTCATAAGATCCTGCAGAATAATAGGCTTGAAGAAGATTAATTTTACATATTTCATGTTGCAAAATCCTCTTTCTCCCAATTCGGAGATAGAAAAAATTGATAAGGTCAATTGGCTGTTTTACAAAAGAAATTTCCCTTATTTTGTTTAACAAATAGAGCATAAATATACTTTATTTTTACAAAGTACACTTTTACAGTTACTTTACTTACACTGGTTAATTTTATGATAGAATTTAAACTTTTTGCCAACTTTAATTTATGATGTTAAAGTGTTACATCTGAGTACTTTGCTTAATTGGCTTCCAGAGAATGACAGACGGGCATGGCTTACGTTAATCAGTTCTGAATCTCTATGGCAAATTTTCTTTTACCTTATTAATTTTATGCTTAGGGGCTGTCAGGAAATAGCATAAATCCCTTTGGGAATCCCACATTTTAGAGAAGCAAAGTGTGGAAAGATAATAAACTATAGCTCCTTGACACTTATGCTCCTCTACGTTGAAATTCTTGAATAATTATACCTTTACTGGTGGAGAAGCATCACTCTACTGTATTCAAAAATGAAATATATTCCAGGTCATCAACAACCATCCTTTTATTTTGGAGTCTTGGGATGGTGGTTGCAAACACCTCATTCATTTGTTCCTTTGTTTTTCCTGAGGGAAACCACATCAGATTTTGATTTGTTCTAGACATTCAATGGAGACAAAAGTGACCACTAGCAAGAGAGTAGAACTAACTGTCGTAGTCCATTTAGGCTGCTATAACCAAATACTGCAGACTAGGTAGTTTGTAAACAATAAAAATTTATTTACATGAGGAATTTTTTTAAAAAAAGAATTGAACTCATAGAAACGTAGAATGGTGGCAGTCAGTGGGCAGGGGTGAGGGAAAGAGAAAAGTTGGTAAAAGGGTACAATTTTTCAGTTAGAAGAGAAATAAGATCTGAGAATTGAATATATAACTGTGACTATTGTTGATAATACTGTACTGTACTGTTTCCCCTGGTGGCTTAGTGGTAAAGGACCTGCCTGCCAATGCAGGAGATGTCGGTTTGGTCCCTCATCTGGAAAGAACCCCTGGAGAAGAAAATGGCAACCCACTCTAGTACTCTTGCCTCAGAAACCCC
This sequence comes from Ovis canadensis, assembly GCF_042477335.2. Lineage (NCBI taxonomy): Eukaryota > Metazoa > Chordata > Mammalia > Artiodactyla > Bovidae > Ovis > Ovis canadensis. The sequence continues at coordinate 74,405,706 of NC_091248.1, read as the reverse complement.
ATGGACAGAGAAGCCTGGTGGGCTACAGTCCATGGGATTGCAAAAGAGTTAGATATGACTTAGAAACTAAACAACTGTATTGTATAATTGAAATGTGATAAGAGTGGAACTTGTGTTCTCACACACACACAAAAGATATGTGGGGTGATAGATTAAATTCAATGGTGAGGATCATTTTACAAGGTGTATGTATCAAAGCACCATCATCATACACTTTAAATGTATTATAGTTTTGTCAATTATACCTCAGTAAAGAAGAAAAAAGTGAAAAATGTATCGATAGTGGTGATGACTATACCACTATCATTCAATTCTGAATATAATAATCTAATTGTGTACTTTAAAACGGTGAACTTTATGGCACGCAAATTATATTCCAGGTAAAAAATTTACAGATGAAACAAATATTTATATTTGCTTTATTCAAGGCATTGATGGTGCTGGGGATTCATCAGTGAATGAATAAAGAGAGTGGAGCTTGATTCTACTGTGAGAAATTCTGGTGGACTTCATAGTTCAAAGTGTCAGCAAAAGGTGGGGTGGGGTGAGTGTGGGGTGAGTGGAATGGGTTGCCATTTCCTTCTCCAGGGGGACACGGGTAGGGGAGATGAAAAAGACCTAACAAAATTGTGGGTGGGGGGAAAGGAATAAGGAGAGGAAAATGGAGCTAAAAAACTGGTAAAAAGGATTTTTTCTTGGGAGAAAATACTTTTTTTTTTTTCTAAAACAGAAAAAACAGCAAACAAACAAAAAAGCAAAATATAGGCTTAGCGTTTATAAAATTTTTAGGTAAAAGTACAAGAACTTCTTGGTGTTTCTGTTGGGTGGTGTTATATCTGTAAAGAGTGGTAGAATTTAATTCTTATATTGAATTACCTATTGTGCAAATAGGAGAAGATATCTGTTTTATAGTCACAGGACTTTAGCACACTTCACCCTTCTAGAGTCTAGGCATTTAGCACTCCTGGTCACAGGTGGAAATTTCTACCTGGGTAGCTGTCCTAGGACAAGTCTATCCTTACCACCACAGCAACCGACACACAATTTCCAGCCTGCTATTTGGTCTTATTTTTAAATTGTAAAAATAAGTTGTAAATTTCTGCAGAAATGACCTCTGCATTTTCAAGTGCCCTGTGTCCATGCTTTCATAATAGCTCAATAAATATTTGATGCATGATCAGTTTGTTAACAGCTACTTCATTTCCAGAAGAAGAATGAATGTGAGTTGCCAGGGTATGTATTCTACCTAGTACTTCAGTTAGTAGGGGGATAAGAGCTGACTCATTGGAAAAGACTCTGATGCTGGGAGGGATTTGGGGCAAGAGGAGAAGGGGACGACAGAGGATGAGATGGCTGGATGGCATCACTGACTCGATGGACGTGAGTCTGAGTGAACTCCGGGAGTTGGTGATGGACAGGGAGGCCTGGCGTGCTGCGATTCATGGCGTCGCAAAGAGTCGAACTCGACTGAGAGATTGAATTGAACTGAACTGAACTGAAGGCAGAGTATTGTACCTTTTATTTAAGCTTATAGTTACACAGTGTAACCTTGTGATTAAGTGAGGGAGGTAGGTTGGAAGGGAGGCTCCTGGGTGGAAATATCCTAAAAATCCACAAGAGGGAGATATATTGCCATTGAAGTAGAGTGTAGCTAATGAGATACCAATCCCTAACTTTTCAGAGCACAGTATTTTACGATATTTCCCTAGTTGAAAATAGGAAAAGGGTAGGCTTTCTCAAGTTTGGCTTTTCAGCTTTCTTCTGGGATGGGAGATTAGATTTAGGAATTCTCAGTTATTTGTAGAGTCTTGGAACACGCATGATATGTCAAGGTTTATGATGCATCAACAGCTTTGATGAGCACATTTAAAGGCTTTAAGGATGTTTTTGACCTGATTGTGGCTCTTTCAAGGACGGATTGCAAATATGCCTTTTCTCTACTTCCTCTTTCATTTCTTTGGTGGTGGCAGTGGGGAGTCAGTGCTGGCCAGATTGGGTTCTATTTATTTATTTATTTTTAATAAGAAAAAAAAGACATTTATTTACTTCCCTATTTATTTACTTTTGGCTGCCCTGGGTCTTCGCTGTTGTGTGTGGGCTTTCTCTAGCTGCAGCCGGGGACTACTCTCCAGTGGTGGTGCATAGGCTTCTCATTGCAGTGGCTGCTGTTGTTGCAGAGCGTGGGCCTTAGGCCACAGGCTTAGTAGTTGTGGCTCCTGGGCTCTCTAGAGTGGGTGCATAGTTGTGGCGCATGGGCTTAGTTGCTCTGCAGCACATGGGATCTTCCTGGATCAGGGATCGATCCTGTGTCCTCTGCATTGACAGGTGGATTCTTAACCACTAGACCACCAGGGGAGTCCCCAGACTGGGTTTTACATTCTTACTGAGAAGTGCCCTCATGACTCTCACTGTCTCCTTTGGGCAAGATGTGTGAGCAGAATGAATCATCTTGGTTTGCAGTGGCCTTTACCTACCAAGAGGCAGAGCTGAGCTCTAGGTAGCTATAGAAGAGGAATGAAAGGAAACTTAAATAAATCAGCATATATTTGTACTTTGAAATTCATACTCTTTGCCTGACCTCCACATGTTTATGTGGCCAATGGGACAGAAACCCTTTGTTTCAAAAGAAATGCTTGCAACATATTACTAGGTTACTTACAAGTTTTATTTGCTTTCTTTTAAGGAAAAAAACATTTTTTAAAATTTTAAAATGATATGGGCTAATGATACTGTTAGTGTTTGGCTCTCCTGAAGACTCCCTAATTCTTAAACCTATTTCTTCCTTTATTTTCCCATTTCCTTTTATAGCTTTCTATGCTCAATATTCTTTGAGTGATCTTTTCCTTCCTCCCACATCATTGCTGTCCAGGGTTACGTCTGTGGTCAGTCTCTTTAATGAATGTTCTGTTGGGTACAGGTGAAGAGCAGAAGCTGGGTTCATATTCCTGCTCCAGCACTGTGTGTGGCCTTGGGCAAGTTGCTTAAATCATATGAGTCTTGGCTCACAAACCACAAAATGGGGATAATGATAAAATAAACCTTACTGGATTTATGTGAGAATGAGATCAGTTAATACATGTAAAGGGCTTAGAACAGGGTCAGGAACATCGGAAACGCTCTTTCACGGTTGGCCATTATCATTGCTTTTGTTTATTATTGTTTACTGTTAATCTCATCCACCAGAGACTCTCCTTGCAGGAGCTCATACACCCAAAATCTCAAGCGTTCCCTTTATATCTTTTATGAGCTCTAGACACATTTCCTAGCACTTTCTGGACAGTTTTGCAGGGGCTGCCCACAGGGTATCTCAAACGACATGCTTAGAAGTGAACTCATTATCTGCCACTCACCACTCCCTGCAAACCCGCTTCCTCTATTCTCTCTTTTAGTCAGCAGGTCGTTTCTTGTCTCATACCTGAAGCCATGAAACAATGAGTTATCCTTGCCGTCAATTCTTTACCTCCAACTCATTGGATTACCAAGTTATGTCAATGCCCCTGTTTAAACTTCATCCACACTCAAGCCCTTTATTACTACAGGGACCTTGAACCTATCTCTTTGCCCTTACTCATACTACTTTGTTCTTTCCACTTCATCCAGAATGGTATTTTACAAATAAAAATCTGATCCCTTACCTCCTCAGATTAAAATTTTCCATGTTTTTCCTAGCTTTCAAAGTTATATGTAGTCTGACTCACAAGATCTTTCATTCCCTGACCCTTGCTTGGCTCACTGTGCTGAGCTATTGCTTCTCTTTGTCACGCAGAAAGTGTTTGCATTTTGTCCTGGGAACATAAAGAAGAAACCTCATTAACCGTGCAGCAGAGAAGGATTAGTATGTAAATACCTGTGTTTAATAGAGATCCTAGCATTTAGTAAGTATTAAATATATGTCAATATTTTTTATGAATAAAATCTGGACTCTATGAATGGGAGTGCTTTCTTGCTCATGACTTTAAAACTGTCCTCAATGTGTTGATTGGAATCAGCATGTTCCTCAGCATAATTAAAATGTGAGAAATGTTTCTAGCACATCAGTAATATAGACATTTTCAAATAATGTCTAAGGAAATGCAAACTCAAACTTACAAATAGCTGTTTACATAAACACCACTCAGAGGTGCATTTTCTCCTTAATGCATGTGTATAGCTTCCATTAATGTCCTTTGCCTTGGTGTTTAGCTTTTATTTTTATGTTTGTTGTATAAATCTGAGACTTGACACTTTAATGGAAAGATCTTGGTTTGTGATGACATCATATCAAATGTAAAATAGAGATGGTTGCATTGTTTGGAAAACTTTCATCTGAGAATGTTTATCTGTAAACTTGAAGAAAAATTATTTTAAGCCAGTGACAGTCTGCTTCTCAAAGGAACCTCTTCCAGTTCATAGGTCCTGCATGCTGCCTTCACCCCTCCAAATTGTATTTCCAGATAATTTCTTGTGGGTAGCTATAGAGAAAATGGCTTATTATTGCCCAATTCCACTGAAAAGGCAAAGGGCTCAACTGGAGAGAAATGCAAGAATACAGTATGGCTTCTAGAGGAAGGGGCTGATGTGCTGCAGGGAAGGAATGAGGAAAAACCGGTCAGGAGAAGGACTAGACTAGTTCATTTTATTGTTATTATTGGTGTAATGTTTGACATATAGTTGGTATTTGAGAAACCAGTTTGGTGAGACTGTTTCACATCCTGTAATCTAAACCTTTTCATACTAATTTCAGGCAAGTTAGAGGTTTGAATGTGACAGAGTTTCCTGGTTTTCCTTATGTTCTGAAATTCTGAAAAATTGGAGGTGGGCATAAATCTTGAGGCTTCTCTCAATTCTCTTTCAGGCCTCGCTGAGAAAGGATGTGGCTATTGGATCCTGTTTGTCATAAATGGAAGTCTGGAACCCTGCAGTCTCCCCAAGTTGTCTTCACTCACTTCCCACCCCAGCTATCTATAGTATTTAGCATGAGTGGCTTTGACCTTCATGCTGAACTGTGACCATGACTTTTTATTCTAGTACTTTGTTTGCTGGATCAGACAAAGGCTGAGAGTTTATTATCTCAGGATAATACCGCTTGAACCTCAGTGGCTACTTCAAGGATCGTAGAATATTAAGCTGAAATTTAGATCATTGTCCCCTTATTAGAGAGGCGGACACAGGCTCACAGACGGGACGTTCCTTGCTCGAGATGGGTTTAGTGACAGAACTAGTCTGGGAGCTCATTTACCTAATTTCCAGCACAGACTTTTCCTCCCTTGCTCCATTCCATGCATTTCTCATTCTCTCTCTCTCTTTCTTCTGTTTCTTCTTCCTTTCTCCCTTCTATTTTATTTTTGTCATGTGGGAACACTGTCATAGCATAGAAGACAATATTTTTTTATATCATAAAAGTCCTAACAAGCATCTCTTAAATGACCACCTGATATTATTCAAAGCATAAAAAGATGGAGTTTATTTTCTAAGTGTTTTATTCACTATTTCTTGTGTGCTTGGTCGTGTTCGACTCTTTGCAACCCTTTGGACTGTAGCCCACCAGGCTTCTCTGTTCACGGGATTTTTCAGGCAAGAATACTGGGGTGGGTAGCCATTTCCTCTTCCAGGGGATCTTCCTGCCCCAGGGATTGACCCTGGGTCTTCTGTGTCTCCCACATTGCAGGTGGATTCTTTACCACTCAGCCACCGGGGAAGCCTTTATTCACTGGTGTGTGTTTGTGTGTGTGTGTGTGTGCGTGCGCGCGTGCGCCACAGGTTTCTCTTTATCAGAGAACTGAGTCCTGATAGTTTTGCTTTCAGATTGCCCAGTCAGTGATATTGGTTTGTTCTCCTTTTCGGTTCATTTTTTTTGTAGCTGGTGCTCTGGTAAGGGCAGCTCATCGTTTTGTTCTTAGTTCAGCCTGCTCTCTCGTGTCACTTAATATCACTGTGACACTTCTTTCTGCTGACAGTTAGACATTAATGGCAGTAATTACTTTTCTTTTTAATTTAAAAATGTTCCAAACATACAAGAGATAGTAATAGAAATCCATATTTTCCACCATCCAGATTTAGTTCATATTAACATTTTGCCATAACTTCTTCAGATACTTTTAATGAAATACAATATTCCAGATACATCAGAAAGCCCTTTAACCCCCAAATCTTCTCAGGAATAAGTCTTGTTAACGTGCACCCACTTCTTTATATTATGTCTCCAAAAACACTGTGTTTTTAAAAATTCATGTGAATGGAATCACTGTGTATGTGCTTTTTTGCAACTTTTCTTTTTTACTCAAAATTACTTTCTTTAGATATATTCATATAGATACAGCAGTTTGTTTTTATGGATCCTGTTATGTATATTAATTTATGAAAAACATCATAATTCACCTATCTTTTCCACTGTTCCTAGATATTAAAACTACATTCAATTTTTTCTACTATAAACCATGCTGCAGTGAACATCTTTGCCTATATTTTTTATGGTATCTATGTGGGACAGTCTGTCTGGTATCCACTTAAGAATGAAAATTTTAACACCCGTGGCAGATTTATGTTGATGCATGGCAAAACCAATACAATATTGGAAAGTAACTAGCCTCCAATTAAAATAAATAAATTTATATTAAAAAAAGAGAATGAAAATTTTGGTTTATAGCTTATATCTAATTTTGCTAAATGTGCTGAATTATTCCCCCAAGTGGCTTTCCAGCGGTCACTCTTCCCAGCAGTCCATAAAAGTTCACGTTTCCCTGCATCCTCTGTTGCAGTAACTGAATACTGTTCTCTGATAACTTTCTGCTCTCTGCCTTCTAAGGCATATGGTGGCCTCATACTCTCCCACACCCTTTGAAGTTAGGCAGAGCCAGGAGATTGTTTCAGGCAACGAAATGTGAGCAGAGCCATAAGGGCCAGTGAGGCATTCATCACATTCTCTGGACTCTGCCTCAGTGAACTCTAATGATCCACATGGTGAGGACTTACTGGGTTGCAGTGAGGATGATATGGAATATAAAGCCTCCAGTTGACTGAACAGTAAATGTTGACTATGAATTATAAACAAATCATTGACGTTTTATATCAGAGATTGGAAAACCATATACTGTTGGCCAAGTCTGATCCACTGCCCATTTCCATAAAGTTTTATTGGAACACAGTCATGCCCCTGTATGTATGCCTCATCTAGCCAGAGTTGAGGAGTTTAGACAGAAACCAGATGATATTAAAACATAAAATTCAATAATTTTTATTAGCTATATAGAGTTTGTAATCATCACTAAAATCCAGTTTAAAGCAATTTCATCACCTCCAAAAGTTCTCTTGTGCCCATTTGTAATCAGTCCTTAACTCCCATTCCTAGACCCAGACAACCACTAGACTGCTTTCTGTCTGTATGACTTTTTCATTTCTGGACATTTTGTACTTTTGGAATCATGCAAGTCTAAGTGGAATCATGTAATCTGTTGCATTTGTCTTGTTGCACTTAGCATAATGTTTTTGAGGTTCATCCTTGTTTTAGAAAACAAATCAATGGATTTGTTCCTCTTCATTGCTGAATAGTATTCCATTATATGGTAATTTTACATTTTGTTTATCCATCCACAAGCTGATGGAAATTTGATTTGTTTCTACTTTGGCTATTATCAGTGTTGTTATAAACATTCATGCATATGTCTTTATATGGACGTATGTTTTAAATGGGTGAATTTCTGGGAGTGGAATTCCTGCATAAGATGGCAAGTTTATATTTCACTCTTAAAAGAAACTGCCAAACTGTTTTCCAAAATACCTGTGCCATTTCACATTCCCACCAACCACGTATGAGAATTCCAGTTTTTCCACATCCTCACCAACATTTGATGTTATCTGTCCTTTTGATTACAGCCATTCTTGTGGGTGCACAATAGTATCTCATTGTGATTTTAATTTTCATTTCACTAATTACTAATGATGTTGAGCAATTTTTCATGTGACTATTAACCATTCATGTTATTTTATTTATGAAATACCTATGCAAATATTTTGTCATTTTAAAATTAGGTTGTTTTTCCTTATTATTTAATTAAAAGATCTTTATGTATATTCTGAGTACAAGTCATTTACTAGATGTATGATTTGCAAATAATTTCTCCTAGTCTGTCTCTTCATTTTTTTGTAATAATGTTTTTTGAAATGTGAAAGAACTTTAATTTTGATGAAGTCCAGCTTATAATTTTTCTCTTTTATAGATCATGTTTTTGGTGTTGCTTCTAAGAACTATTTGCTCAACTCAAGGTCATGGCAAATATCTTCCATATTTTCTTTTAAAAGTTGCAAAATTTTAGCTTTTACATTTAGGTCTATGATACATTTTGAGTTGATGTTTGTATATGGCAACCCTAGTGGCTCTTACTTCATACCTTTTGGAGTGACTGGTGGAGGGGAAGGGAGTATCAGGGGTGAAAAACTGGTGCCTTAGAGTTTGATTTAAAAGAAAAAAGGAGGCCAGTCAGAGAACTTTTTCTCCAACTTTCCAAATATGAAAATAAGAAAGATTTTAAGTATGAAAATATATTCCTTCTGTGAAAAATACATTTCAAACATTATCAGTGTTTATATTGCAAGCAAGAAATGAGAGCTTATTCCTCTTATGTGCATAAAGTTGTGGATGTTTGAAAAGAGACTAACTGAAGCTTGTGCACCCTTATCTTTCCTTCTTGTTTTATGGGCTTCAAGAGCATTAGGCAAGTCCAGAGAGACTGAAGTTTTCTTCAAAGATTTCAGGACATAATTCAACTCAGCAAGGAACACTTTCATAACTCTTTCATAAAATGAGGGGAACAGGGAACGTCTTTGAGTAGGACTAACACTGCTCTCTGTAGAGATTTAATTGTATACATGGAGATAAGCTTGTTTTTCTTTCTAGCTGCAGCAACCTGGGAACAGAGTGGGAAGTTACACTGCACTTACTTAGCTGCAGAATTATGCAGTTATGAGTCAGTATTTCCCCCACTGTCCCTACCACAACCCAAAGGGGTCAAAAGTAACAATAGCAACATCCAGAGATCCTCATAATCTCCCTCCACCAGGAAAATGCTCTATCTCCCACTCTCTGCATGTTGCTTTCCTGCTGGGCAGAGTCCCTGGTGCCCCACCTTCCACGAAATTTTCCTGTGTTTGGTGTTGCTCTGCTAGCCAGAGTGGATTTCATGGTCAAGGGCTGTCTTGTAGGCTCCTCCACAAACCCACAGGCCTTGGATTCAAACAGTCCAGCAGACTTGGCTTGAATCCTGGATTTCCTAATGGCTCCTGGTGGCTCAGATGGTAAAGAATCTACCTGCAATGTGGGAGACCCTGGTTCTATCCCTGGGTTGGGAAGATCCCATGGAGAAGGAAATGGCAATCCATTCCAGTATTCTTGTCTGGAGAATTACATGGATGGAGGAGCCTTGTGGGCTACAGTCCGTGGGGTCACAAAGAGTTGGACACGACCGAGTGACTAACACACACCATGACTGTGGACAAATCATTTGCCTTTTTCTTTGGCTGCACAGCACGGCAATTGAGATCTTAGTTCCCTGTCCTGGCCTCCTGCAGTGGAAGCACAGAGTCTTAACGACTTGGACCACCCAGGAAATCCCCCTTTGCCCTTTTTGAGCTTCAGTTTCCTCTTCTTTAAACAGGAAATAGTAACACCCAATCTTCAGGATGTCTGTGTGGATTAGAGACAATAGGAAGCACCTAACACAGTGCCTAGCTTGGTATAACATTTCTTAGCATCACTCATCTGTTTTGAGTACATACCAGAAATGGTAGCCCCCTCAAAATCCAAAGCAAATCCAAAGAACTAGTGGCAGTATTTCAAGTACATTTTCTCTTTCTTCCGCCTTCCCCTTTCCTCCTCTTCTTTCTTCCTCCTCTGCCTTACCTTGTGACTGTCATCATTGTTGCAGATGTTTTGATGAGGACCTATGTGCTCTGAATATGAGCCACTGTCATTGTCATAAAAACCTCTCCTTGTTGGCTAGCCATTACTGTCACCAACTCTACCATCCTGCGAGCCTAGAGAGAGAGCTTACCTATTAGAACTAGCAATGACTTTCATTTCAGTGTAGTGTTGGCTGAATGTTGCCAGGGTTGTGAGGAATAAGACTTTAGAGTACAGTTTGGAGAATTCAGTGTATCAGCCCTCTGGATATAGCCTCTTTGCTACTGCTGCAAACCCCAGTTCAAGCCACCATGTCTCTCCTGGCCAGGAGTCTCCTTACTGCTGTTTCTGCTACTACGTTTGAACTCTATAATGTATACTATATTTTGCAGCCAGAGAGATCTTAAAACATAAATCACAGCATGCATTATCCTACATAAAACCCTCTAATTGCTTCCCATTGCTCTTAACATAAAATTCAAACACTTTATCATACTTTTACAAAGTCCTATATATCCTGGCCACACTAAGGTCTTTGCCATCATCCACTACTTATATTTGCTGTGTTCTAACCACGCTGAATATCTTTTTGTTCTTTAGCCAAGTTAAAATTAGTATTTTTACATGTGCCATTTCCTTTGCCTAGAATCCTCTTACCCCATGTCTTTCATGGCTATCTTTTTTTCTTTTATTTAGATTAAGCTCAATTGCCATGTCTGCAGAGAGGCCTTTCCCGAAACCCTGATCTAAAGAGGTGTCGCCAATCCCCTAGTCTTTTGCTATTGCACGATCAATGTTTTAGTTATGAATTTATGTTTGTATTTGTGTTTTATTTGTTTGGTGTTGGTCTCCCCTAACTAGTATGCTAGTTTCAAGAAAAAGAGACATTCTCTGTCTTCTTCACCCCTTTATCATTAGTGTATAGAACACCGCCTGAGACACAAAGGACTCAATAAACATTTGTTAAGTGAATAAACAGGTATCCATCCAGAAACAATTTCTCCCCTTCAGAAAGCACTTCTGACCACTTCTAACTGCTCAAATGTTTTGCTCCATGATTTCTCGCTCTTGCCTTTGAGGAACATCCCTTCGCCCTCCCCTGGAGAGGAGTTCCTAGTGGAGAGTGGTCTTGTTCTTTTGAAATCTGGGTAAGGTACTTCCTGTCCGTAGTCTGAATTCTTGTAAATAGTGACAGTCTGGTGTTCGATGAATTTGGATGTCAAAGACAGAATGTTGAGCTGTGGAAATCAGTTGGGTTAGTCAAGAACACATAGCTAAGGCATGGAGCAAAACTAGGCATTGGGATTTTGACTGGTGGGAAGCTGTGCTCAAGAAACCATGCTGTGAGATGGCCCAGGGAGAGTGGTATAGATGAATTCTAGATTGGGACTATGGATTCCTGGGGCCATGTCTTATGGAAGCAGAGCATGTGTTTAATGTGGCCCATCTAGATTTGTTTAAGGAATTCTAATGCTGTTTATAGAGTCCAAGACTCCTTTGGAGGACCTGCCTCAGTCAAGTTTTCCATGCTCCCTCTGTATCTTCCTTTCTGAGGAAGGCTGCTGTAATCCTTCCCACAGTTATACCTTTACCGTTCTCTAAAGTACACTCCAAATATTATGGCCTTGGAACAGTGGAGAAATGAGATATTTTATAATCAGATTTTCAAGAGTGAGCCTTGGACTCAGTTTTCAGGCACACAGTCTTTTGGTCCAACCATTGCTTGTTTGTGAGACATCTTTGCCTGCCATGTATGCTGCTAAGTCGCTTCAGTTGTGTCTGACCCTGTGCTACCCCCTAGACGGCAGCCTGCCAGGCTCCTCCATCCCTGGGATTCTCCAGGCAAGAACACTGGAGTAGGTTGCCATTTCCTTCTCCAATGCATGAAAGTGAAAAGCGAAAGTGAAGTTGCTCAGTCGTGTCCGACTCTTCGCGACCCCATGGACTGCAGCCCACCAGGCTCCTCCATCCATGGGATTTTCCAGGCAAGAGTACTGGAGTGGGGTGCCATTGGTTATTTGAGGCAACAGACAGAGATGTCCCTCAAGAAAATGCAGTACATATAAATCTGAGCTAGCTGAACTCTGATATATACAGTAGAGGTGGCTATATTACAAAACAATAAATAGCAGCTACCACTGATGATTCAAAATAATATTTAATTAAAAGCAATAAGATCATCCCACACATTTATGGCATAAAATAAAGAACATGTATTTTTTAAAAAGCCATCATTTCTCCTCAAGACTTTGCCATATATAGAGAGTATAAATTTTGGTTGGAGTCATTGTTTGGTAAAGCCATTGTTTGCTCAAGACAGCAGTAGAGACATCAACTTCCCTCAATTTTCACACAAAAAACCATCACCCGGAAGTCATGACTCCCCAAAACTACCTTCTCTGCACGAGGCATTGTCATTTGTGCTTGCTATAACCATGGTAGGTGCGGTTATGCCTGTCCATGGGGAAATAGACAGAATAGCTGATTTCTTACAAATGTGGCTGAGGCTTCATAAATCAAGTCTTGCTTTTTGAATAACAGTCATACCTCTTATTTCAAATCAAAAGCCCAGCAGGTTTTTAACTTCACCAATTTTCTTGATGAGAAGGAAGCTAAACAATAATGTGTCCGTAAAAGTATGAGCAAGAACTGTTACCCCAGAGTTTTGCAGAAATGGAAAGATGCAAGAACACTGAATTTTGTTGTTGTTGTTTTGTTTTTGACATGTTGGGAAAGTCTGTAGACAATTTTGGGTGTGAAAAAAATTGACTAAGAAGTGTAAATGTGCTCTGCTGTTCTGGCCTCAGAAACATGTTTGTACTTCATTTTAACCTCTCTCTCCCCTATTTTATAAAGACTTTGTTTTCTGACTATAACGTGGCTGGAATTCTCCAGGCATGACTGTATTAGAATTAGATTAGTAAAAAAGAAAATTACACCAAGAAAAAAACTAAAATAGAATATCACTAGTTACTGTTAATATTCTAATAGTTACTTATATTCAGTCAAATGAAAATTCATATAGGATTTGAAAATGACCATGGAGGAGAAAGATTGTTTTTATAATGAAGAAAATATCCACTTAAACCCACTCCAGCATTCCTGCCTGGGAAATCCCATGGACAGAGGAACTTGTCAGGCTACAGTCCATGGGGTTGTAAAAGAGTCGAACACGACTTAGCAACCAAACAACAACAAAACCTCCCAAATTTCCTAAATAATTGATAGAAATTTAACCATGTATTTTCTCTGGAGTAATAGATTGAGAAAGTGTTTCAGTCGATATATCTAATCATATCCCGCAGAGTTCTCTAAAAAATGTTGAAGAATTCTGGAAACCTTCTGGAATCATTACTGGTTTTTTTTTTTTTTTTTTTTAACTAGTGTTTATTAACATGCATTTACAAATTAGGAGAAATAATTGATCTCTTCCTTGGGATCAACCTACTACAACTATTTAAAAGCAGTGGATCCATATAATCTGAGGATTAGAAATAGCAGGTGTTGGAAAAGAGGGAACAGTTGTTGTTTTTTAAAAATCTTCTTTCTTTCTTTCTTTCTTTCTTTCTGTATTGGGTCTTCATTGCTGTGTGTGGGCTTTTTCTTGTTGCGGTGACTTCTCCCATTGCAGAGCTCAGGCTCTTGAGCGTTGACTCAGTAGTTGTGGCACACAGGCTTAGCTGCCCTGTGGCACGTGGGATCTTCCTAGATTTGGGATTGAACCCATGTCCCCTGTATTGGCAGGCAGACTCTTAACCACTCTGAGCCACCAGAGAAGTCGCCAGAGGGAGTAGTCTTATTTTTTATCTGCTGCCCATTAGAATTAACTGGGAAGTTAACAAGTCTCAGTGTTAAGCCCATGTGCGTGCTCAGTCACTTCAGTCGTGTCGGACTCTTTGTGTCCCTCTGGATGTAGCCCACCAGGCTCCTCTATCCATGGGATTCTCCAGGCAAGAATACTGAAGTCGGTTGTCATGCCCTCTCCAGGGGGTCTTCCCAACCAGGGACTGAACCCTCTTCTCTTATACCTCCTGCCTTAGTGGGCATGTTCTTTACCACTAGCACAAGCTGGAAAGCCCCAAGCCCACACCTCAGATCAGTTAAATCAGAACCTAAATAGATGCAAATCAAGGTAATTCCAGTGTGCAGCCAAAGTTGAGAACCACTGCTTTGAGAGACTCTTTTAAACAGCCCACTTGAATTGTCCCTTCTTTGAATTTTTTTTGCTTAATCTATTTTCACATGCCTTTTTTTTTTTAACTTGAAAAAATAATAGCCTGTGGTCATGAGGGGTGTCTTAAAAGAGTTTTATGTATAATTAGTTAAACAACCTCTGATATAAATACTTTCTACAATTATTGGGCTGCAGTCTATCATATTTATAATGAACCATTCTTTCTTCTCCTAGATTGCTTAAATATGTTTCAAAATTGTTAAGATACAATCCACATTCCTTATAATCTAGTAATCCTAATCTGTCATCTTTGGCACAGAGTATATGGGAGAATATGTTTCTGTGTGTGTGCATGAATGAATATACACATAAATTAAATTCTGCTGGAATGCCAAAAAAGAAAGAAAAGAAAGTCACTCACTCGTGTCTGACTCTTTGCGACCCCATAGACTGTAGGCTACTGGGCTCCTCCGTCCATGGGATTTTCCAGGCAAGAATACTGGAGTGGGTTGCCATTTCCTTCTCCAGGGGAATTTCCCGACCCAGGGATTAAACCCCGGTCTCCCACATTATAGGTGGACGCTTTGCCATCTGAGCCACAAGGGAAGCCACAAGGGAAATGCCAAAGCAGCATATTAAATAGGAGAGGGAAAGCTGATTTAATTATCCTGTATTACTGACAGCCACTTTTCCTGATCTTATTTTTTTCTACTCAGTACAATAAGAGGCTTAAGGTTTTATTAAAATGTATAAATATGCATCATCAGTATATCTTTTAATTCCTAGGATAATATCTTAGATGAGTTAGGTTGGTGATTTAACTATACAGTATGCCATTATATCCGAATTTGAAAACAAAGATTATAACATCCATATATCATATATGGACCAAATAAGACTCTAGACTCTCAATGAAAATATGTCTCTAGATTTCAGCCGAGCTCAAATGAGTTCAAATGGTGATGTGACCTACCTGTCTCTTGATTACTGTAAAAGGAAAAGTTGAACAAACGTTTTTGAAAGAATCTCCCATGTTCACACTTTGCTCTGAATACAGAATCAAGCTTTTAAGTGTATAAGTACAATGACATTTAAGAGTCTTAACAGTTAACCAGGGCATTGAGTGAGCAAATGCAGCTCAACCTAGTGGTTCCTCTTTTCAACTTTGTTTTCATTTTTCTTTCTTTTTTCTCCTTTAGCATGAGTCATGGTGAATCATAGTTGTTTGAAAAACTACAGGATTAACAATTTATGATTTTCATTGTATAAGCTGGGGGTATTTATCATTTTTATGATATGGGAACCCTAATAAAATGTTTCTGCTTTATTGACTATGCTAAAGCCTTTGACTGTGTGGATCACAATAAACTGTGGAAATTCTGAAAGAGATGGGAATACCAGACCACCTGACCTGCCTCTTGAGAAGTTTGTATGCAGGTCAGGAAACAACAGTTAGAACTGGACATGGAACAACAGACTGGTTCCAAATAGGAAAAGGAGTACGTCAAGGCTGTATATTGTCACCCTGATTATTTAACTTCTATGCAGAGTACATCATGAGAAATGCTGGACTGGAAGAAACACAAGCTGGAATCAAGATTGCTGGAAGAAATATCAATAACCTCAGATATGCAGATGACATCACCCTTATGGCAGAAAGTGAAGAAGAACTAAAGAGCCTCTTGATGAAAGTGAAAGAAGAGAGTGAAAAAGTTGACTTAAAGCTCAACATTCAGAAAACGAAGATCATGGCATCTGGTCCCATCACTTCACGGGAAATAGATGGGGAAACAATGGAAACAGTGTCAGACTTTATTTTTTGGGCTCCAAAATCACTGCAGATGGTGATTGCAGCCATGAAATTAAAAGACGCTTACTCCTTGGAAGGAAAGTTATGACCAACCTAGACAGCATATTGAAAAGCAGAGACACTACTTTGCCAACAAAGGTCCATCTAGTCAAGGTTATGGTTTTTCCAGTGGTCATGAATGTGAGAGTTGGACTGTGAAGAAAGCTAAGCACTAAAGAATTGATGCTTTTGAACTGTGGTGTTGGAGAAGACTCTTGAGAGTCCCTTGGACTGCAAGGAGATCCAACCAGTCCATCCTTGAGGAGATCAATCCTGGGTGTTCATTGGAAGGACTGATGTTGAAGTAGAAACTCCAATACTTTGGCCACCTGATATGAAGAGGTGGCTCATTAGACAAGACCCTGATGCTGGGAAAGATTGAGGGCAGGAGGAAAAGGGGATGACAGAAGATGAGATGGTTGGATGGCATCACTGACTCAATGGACATGGGGTTGGGTGGACTCTGGGAGTTGGTGATGGACAGGGAGGCCTGGTGTTCTGTGGTTCATGGGGTTGCAAGGAGTCGGACATGACTGAGCGACTGAAATGAACCGAATAAAATTAATTTTATTTTTATTTTATTTTATATTTATTTTATTTTAATTTATAAAATAAAAATCCAATTAAGAGTTTTCAAAATTAATTAACTGGAAGATTCTATTGTTCTTCCTTGTAAAGTTTTGTCTGAGAAGCTGGCACTTCTCATTTTTCTATCTACCATGACTTAGTTGCTATAAAATAATGTCAGAGCCTGCTGTTAACGAATGAAGAGGTTATAGAACTTTGAATTGCTCACACATGACTATGATAAACTGTTTTAACCTTTAACTGCTCTGTGTTACTTCTCACACACTAAAGAATAGCTAAACCCAGGTTGGTTTCAGAAAGGACTCCACTTTATTCCTGAAAGAAGCAATTATGTGTGAATGCTTTTAAACTTAACAATTATGAATATTATTATCTGATGTCAGGCAATACCTATTGTATATGGACTCCCTTTATGATAAAGTTTGACATTTAATGCTAGAACTGAGTACACCTTTTCTTAAAGTCAGGCTTTCTCAGGAGTCACTTCTCTGGCTCATTCCAAGAGGAGGCACCTTGAGGAACACTGTGTTCTCTCACATCTCTATATCGCATGCAATAGCACTCTTGCTGATTAGAGGTAATTTGACAAATGGAATTCAAAAGAGGATTATTAAAACAGCTAGCACAAATGCAACACCAGAAATTCTGGACGCCTGCAGAAACAACTTCTTAAATTCATTCTTTGATAATGCGTATTTGACATTTTAGATTTTGAGCAGCTCCTGAGTGAGAAGAGAATTGGAACACAGACAATATGCTTTGTAAGGTTTCGTTTAGTTAGATGGGTCTAGAGAGCCATGTTCGGAGAAGGCAATGGCACCCCACTCCAGTACTCTTGCCTGGGAAATCCATGGACAGAGGAGTCTGGTAGGCTGCAGTCCATGGGGTCACGAAGAGTCGGACACGACTGAGTGACTTCACTTTCATTTTTTACTTTCATGCATTGGAGAAGGAAATGGCAATCCACTCCAGTGTTCTTGCCTCGAGAATCCCAGGGACGGGGAGGCCTAGTGGGCTGCCGTCTATGGGGTCACACACAGTCGGACACAACTGAAGCGACTTAGCAGCAGCAGATAGCCATGTTAGAGTCTATTCTAGGAGCTTCATGGCAATGAGGAACACTGAGCAGTAGAGATACTGTATGCTAATAGTGATTGCATCATCACCCTTTTCAAGTGTTGAGGTCAGTTTGATTTAAAGAAATAAGTGGGGCTTTTTGTTTATTCTTTTTGCTTTTTGTTCTTTGTCTGAATTATTCTGGTTTCAATAAAGAGAGACCCTTCTCAAGTGTGCTGAGCAAAGTAGACTGTTCTCTGAGAGCAGGAGTCACAGGAGGTCTGATGTCATAGTTCGAGATACAAGGCTCCCCATGAACTTTAGTGGCAGGAGCATGGGGACTCAGTTGCACTGCAAAGGACTACATCTTTCTGTCCCCTTATCCATCAGCTGCAGAGCAGAGGGAATCAATGATCTACTGTCCTCTCAGCAGGGACAACAGGTAGGAAATGTTTCCTTGATAATACAGATGTGATATTGTCACAAAATACATTGTTACCAAAAATGTTACTGGAAGCAAAGGAGAAATGAATCCACAGGAGAAGTGTTTTGGGGAGAAGATGTCAAATTCAGGTTTGCCTGTATTGAACAAGAGGTGACTGCAGATATCCAAGAGCACGTATGTAGAAGTGATTTGTTTGGTTGAATCTGAAGCTCAGGGCAGAGGGCAGAGCTCTAGAACTAGTTTTGGTTGTCATTAGCACATAAGTGAGAGTTCAAATTATTATGAGACTACCTGAAAAGAGTTTATGGTGAAAAAGGTGATTATGGAGAAAAATAATGAGAGGATAAAACCCTGCAGAACATCAACATTTAAGGAACAGGTACAGAGAAGTAAATATATTCATATAGGAGATAGTAACACAGTAGAGGTAACCCTAGAAGAGAATGATATCATGGAAACCAAGGATATGCAATTTTAGAAAGGACTGAGTCTCAGTCATTCTCAGATAGGAAAGAAAAGGCTAAAAAACCCGGGAATAGAGAATTGATAGATTTGACAAGATGGAGGTCACTGGTTGCCATTTCCAGAGCAATTTTTGTTGAGGTGAAGCAAATGTGTGATGCGCAGGAGGTGAAAACCAGCTTTTCGTCGTTGAGAGAATATAGGAATGGGAGGCAAGGATGCCAAGGTAGTTGGAGAAGAGGATTCTTCAGAAGTAGCTGAAAAATGACAAACAAAATCAGCACAGGGTTAGAGATCGGGCCTGGGCCAAGAAGAGACCCTTTTTCAGGACAGAAGAAATTTGAGCATGTTTATCAGCTCGAGGTGGGAGACTGGAGGCTGTAAAAGGACTGGAAGTTTGAGGGACTTCCCTGGTGGTCCAGTGATTAAGAACCCCCCTGGCAATGCAAGGGACACAGATTTGATCCACGGTCCGAAATGATCCCACATGTTGATGAGCAACAAAGCCCGTGTGCGCCACACCTACTGACTCTACACTCTAGAGCGCTAGCACAGCACTGAAGAGTAGCCCCAGCCCACTGCAACTAGAGGAAGCCTGAGGAGAGCAATGAGGTTCAAGAAGGATGGGACGTGGGAATGTCTATGGCTGATTCATACTGATTTATGGCAGAAACCAACACAATAAAGCAATTATCCTCTAATTAAAAGTAAATAAATTTAAAAAATACCTACAATTGTTTTTTAAAAAGTTAAAAAAAAAATGGTACTAAAGAAGCCAAGAGAAAAAAAAATATGGAAGAAGATTTCACTTTGATAGGCAGTTGCCAGTGACAGCTTGGCAACTCTGTGAGCTGGATACTAGTTAAGTAACTATGAAGATATTTGCAAACAAGCATAGTGTCTAATTCTTAAACTAATTTACTAAATCATTGCTCTCTGTGCCAAGACTTTCTGTCTCTGATCTCTTATTATAAGTGATGGAATTTCTCTTTCTTTGCCTTTTTCTGGTCTGTAGTAGAATTCAAACACCATTGCTGCTGGCACAAGGATATCAGGAACAAGTAAAATCCTCTGATAATTCATTATAAACTATTTTAAGACTATCTTTAACCACTTGGATCTGCCTAGTATCTTCAGTTCAGTTCAGTTCAGTTGCTCAGTCATGTCCGACTCTTTGCGACCCCATGAATCGCAGCATGCCAGGCCTCCCTGTCCATCACCAACTCCTGGAGTTCACTCAGACTTACATCCGTTGAGTCAGTGATGCCATCCAGCCATCTCATCCTCTGTCATCCTCTTATTCTCCTGCCCCCCAATCCCTCTCAGCATCAAAGTCTTTTCTAGTGAGTCAACTCTTCGCATGAGGTGCCCAAAGTACTGGAGTTTCAGCTTTAGCATCATTCCTTCCAAAGACATCCCAGGGCTGATCTCCTTCAGAATGGCCTGGTTGGATCTCCTTGCAGTCCAAGGGACCCTCAAGAGTCTTCTCCAACACCACAGTTCAAAAGCATCAATTCTTCAGTGTTTAGCTTTCTTCACAGTCCAACTCTCACATCCATACATGACCACAGGAAAAACCATAGCCTTGACTAGACGGACCTTAGTTGGCAATGTCTCTGCTTTTGAATATGCACTGACATGTTTTTTCTCCATTTACTTTACAATTTCCCCCAGGAAAAAATACTAATGAGAAAAAATTCTGACCTTCTTTCAACAAAAATATTTAACAAAATACTGTCTAACTCTCCCAACTCCAACCAGAAGATTGAAGTAGCCTATGCAACTAGAAAATTCAAGAAAAAGTTTTTGTGATCGGGAACTTTCTGCCATTTAAAAGGTTGTAACCATTTCCTTATGACATTGCTGATTCCAGACTTGCCTTTCTATTGCCAATGGAGCTTAGTCACTCGTGTCAGCAGGGAAAGAAAACAGAGTTAGGGTCTCAGAAAGACATTGCATGGGACATTTATACAGAATGAATTAAGGGAATATAGCCATATGCCATCTGCTACAAAATAATTTATAATCTCAGCACAGATTCCTGATATTGCACCTTGAATTCCTTGATACATGAAGTCAGATATAACAGTTAATTATTTTTTGAAGTGTTTGTCATTAACAGCCCCACTCAGCTGTGCGTGTTGTGATCAAAGCTCTAAGGATATCTGTAGACTCATAACAGCAAACATCTCTTTCTGTTCAAGCAGAGAAAAAACACTCTGTAGCTCAAGCTGACATCCTGGTAAGACCCAGAATGTTTCGTATCTGCTTTATTTGGTGCCTCTGACTTGAAAAAATCAATGACAAATATATGCATTGTTACCACTGGGAAACTTTATATAGTTCCTCTTTTTAATTCAAGGACTACTCAGAATTAAATTTTAAACTGGGGAAAGATAAAAATCTAAAGTAATATTTGAGAGGGAGCAGAAACTGCTGAGGGTAGGAGAGGCAAATAATAAAGCCATGAAAATATCCTGCAATGTTCTGAAGAGGAGGACAGATCGAAAAGAGGTTTGTGAATCAAACGAACAGGTTGGAGTCAGGCAGTGATGTTTGAATCTAGGTGTGGGCACTTGGCAGTCCTGTGCACTAGATGAAATACTTGGGTCTATAAACTCCACTTTGCCCAACTATAAGTGGGTTGCTGTGAGTTTTAAATTAAACATGAAGTGATAAGTGTGATGCCCGGCACAGGGGAGATAATAAATGTCAGTCATCATAATTAAAAAGGGATACCTAAGGGATGTATGAAATGGAAAATGGGTTTGATGAATACACACAGAATTGTTTGTTAGAAATAAGCAGAGAACTATGGCTAGACTGAGGAACTGCAGGTGTCCTCTGAGTCGGGGAAGCTAATCACTTGGGCACATGCTCACTTTTCTTTTACAAGAAATGCTCCAGGTTAGTTTCAGGACAAAGGACAGCGGCTAGACAGGAGAGTTTAAAAAAATGCATATATTCCCAGACTGCTTCACATCCTTGCCCCTCTCCAACTTAAATGTCATTGAATAGGGCTGGGGTAAGATCTTGAAATCTGTTCATTCAACGTGATCCTCAGAGAGTCTGATTACTTAGTCCAGAAACTACTGGGTTAGGAAATGAGGCTGAGAAGGAAAAGACAGATTAGAAAATCTCTGGCAATGATTAAAAAAAAAAAAATATGGGGGCTTTGAAGCCCTCTGAAATCTGACATGAAGATCCTTTAAAAAATACAGCCTATACCTCATAAAAATTTGCATGTATTTTAAAGTGCTCACTTACCTCTGAAGCTCAGCCACACCAGGCTAAAGAAAACCCACTGTAAGTAATTATTTATGGAAACAGAACTCTGTGGCACAGATAACAACTAGTCAAATAAAAGAATTCCTTCCATGGGTTCCTAGTGGGTTGTGACAGAGGCAGCTAGCCTTTCATCAGAAACTTGTGTCTTTATTACAGTGTAAAACTGTTGCTGAGAAGCAACTACATCTGTCTCAGCCTCCCTCACATCTAGGTGTGGCCATGCCAGTGGGCTTGCCAATGAAATACAAACAGAGGTGACATGTGTACCTTGCAGGAAAAGAGGGTCAAAAATGAGGCACACCCTCTCCATCGCCTCTTTTTTCTCACTTACTGGCTGGATGAACACCCCTGGGGTTACCTGGGAGACCACTGCTGGAAACAGAAGGGCAGGAAACTGGATGGAGGCTGGGTCTTGAAACACTGCTCAAGGGAATGCTGGCAGCTGATCAGCAGCATCCACTTTTCCCTTACATTAAAGATAGATAAATTTATGTATTCAGCCACAGAGATTTCAGGGTTTCTTGTTTTAAAAGCTGCCCATGTCATCTCAACTAACCATTGTCAGTTTTTGGAACTGTGTACAGGATTGAGCCCCAGACCACCCCTAGGGAGATAAGTAGCAAGTGTATAGCCTTCTGGTATAGGCCAAGAGGTTCAATTTCCTCTGCTGTGGGCAGTGAATTTCATAGATGTTGTACTGGGAAGTAGAGCAGTGAACAAAGACGATTTTGCTCTATAAGGCAATGGTAGAACCAGTCAGTTATTCATTTCCCTGGATCCTCTCCTCCTAGTGCACGCTGTTTTCAGCTTAGTGTGTCTCATCCTGGCAGGAAGGTTAATACCAATCTCAGGTCTAATGTATGTATGTTTGGGGTGAGGGTGGGGACCCTCTCCTGCTTCTATCATCAGCTTACTGTCTGCGTTTTAGGTGTCCCATTTAGAAAATGGCAGTGATTCTCTTTGTTTCCTAGGTATATGTTTTGGGAGCTGAAAGAAAGGTTCAGTGCCATTTTAGCAGAGACTGTTAGATGCTCCCCAAGCTCTTGTTCTCCTTTTTTTCAGGAACACATAGCTGGCTCATTTCCCAGCCTCCTTTGCTTCCCATTTGGGATAGCGATGTGTCTGAGTTCTAGCTCATACAACATGAGTAGAAGCGATTCATGCCACATTTCTTTCTGCCTTTGAAAAATCTTCCATCCTATTTTTGCTTTTTAGCTGGCTGGGAGGGAAATGACCATGATAGCCTTGGAAGCTACACACTGAAGACGGCAAAGCTTCTGTCACTTTCAGTTCAGTTCAGTTCATTTCAGTCATCCAGTCGTGTCCAACTCTTTGTGACCCCATGAATCGCAGCACGCCAGGCCTCCCTGTCCATCACCATCTCCCAGAGTTCACTCAGACTCACGTCCATAGAGTCAGTGATGCCATCCAGCCATCTCATCCTCTGTCATCCCCTTTTCCTCCTGCCCCCAATCCCTCCCAGCATCAGAGTCTTTTCCAATGAGTCAACTCTTCGCATGAGGTGGCCAAAATACTGGAGTTTCAGCTTTAGCATCAGTCCTTCCAAAGAAATCCCAGGGCTGGTCTCCTTCAGAATGGACTGGTTGGATCTCCTTGCAGTCCAAGGGACTCTCAAGAGTCTTCTCCAACACCACAGTTCAAAAGCATCAATTCTTTGGCACTCAGCTTTCTTCACAGTCCAACTCTCACATCCATACATGACCACAGGAAAAACCATAGCCTTGACTAGACGGACTTTAGTTGGCAAAGTAATGTCTCTGCTTTTGAATATACTATCTAGGTTGGTCATAACTTTCCTTTCAAGGAGTAAGCATCTTTTAATTTCATGGCTGCAATCACCATCTGCAGTGATTTCGGAGCCCCCCAAAATAAAGTCTGACATTGTTTCCACTGTTTCCCCATCTATTTCCCATGGAGTGATGGGACCAGATGCCATGATCTTCATTTTCTAAATGTTGAGCTTTAAGCCAACTTTTTCACTCTCCACTTTCACTTCATCAAGGGGCTTTTTAGTTCCTCTTCACTTTCTGCCATAAGGGTGGTGTCATCTGCATATCTGACACTTTAGGTCCCTAAATAACTGTGAGGGTAGCCCCTGATCTGATCAGCTGCCCAGGAAGAAATAAAATCCTATTGAGTTTGAAGCAATACATATTTTGGCAGCTAATATTGCTCCAACCAATATAAGTAAGTAAGTAAATTCACTCAGTCGTGTCCAACTCTTTGTGACCCCGTGGACTGCAGCCCACTAGGCTCCTCAGTCCCTGGGATTCTCCAGGCAAGAATACTGGAGTGGGGTGCCATTTCCTTCTCCAGGGGAATCTTCCCAACCCAGGGATTGAACCCAGGTCTCCCACATTGGAGGAAGATGCTTTAACCTCTGAGCCACCAGGGAAGCCCAATATAGTTGACTAAACTTCAGATCATGTATGCCTCCTAAATATCCTTAAGAAGTTCGTAAATTAACAAACATATATAAATATATATATGCATATATGTATATATAGGCTTCCCTGGTGGCTCAGCAGTAAAGACTTCACCTGCCAATGAAGGAGATGCAGGAGATGCATGTTCGATCTCTGGGTTGAGATGACCCCCTGGAGGAAGAAATGGCAAACCATTTCAGTACTCTTGCCTGGATAATCCCATGGACAGAGGAGCCTGGTGTGCTACAGTGCACCAGGGGAGTCGCAAAGAGTTAGACATGACTTAGTGACTAAAACAACATATATACAATGTATATATTAGATACATAAGATCTTTATACATGCAGCACACACACAAACACCCATATATGTAAAAGGAAATCATTGATGATGTTTCAAATGGAATAATGAATATGATGATAAGAACACTGGACAAATACTCTGGGGATCTGATTTGAGTTGCAAGATATTTGACACTGGGGAGATCCCTTACCTAACTTGGATTCAGTTCAGTTCAGTTCAGTTCAGTCGCTCAGTCGTGTCCGATTCTTTGCGCATGAATCGCGGCACACCAGGCCTCCCTGTCCATCACCAACTCCCGCAGTTCACTCAGACTCATATCCATCGAGTCAGTGATGCCATCCAGCCATCTCATCCTTGGTCGTCCCCTTCTCCTGCCCCCAATCCCTCTCAGCATCAGAGTCTTTTCCAATGAGTCAACTCTTCGCGTGAGGTGGCCAAAGTATTGGAGTTTCAGCTTTAGCATCATCCTTCCAAAGCAATCCCAGGGTTGATCTCCTTTAGAATGGACTGGTTGGATCTCCTTGCAGTCCAAGGGACTCTCAAGTCTTCTTCAACACCACAGTTCAAAAGCATCAATTCTTCAGTGCTCAGCCTTCTTCACAGTCCAACTCTCACATCCATACATGACCGCTGGAAAAACCATAGCTTTGACTAGACGGACCTTTGTTGGCAAAATAATGTCTCTGCTCTTCAACATGCTATCTAGGTTGGTCATAACTTTTCTTCCAAGGAGTAAGCGTCTTTTAATTTCATGGCTGCAGTCACCATCTGCAGAGATTTTTGGGCCCCCCCAAAATAAAGTCTGACACTGTTTCCCCATCTATTTCCCATGGAGTGATGGGGCCAGATGCCATGATCCTAGTTTTCTGAATGCTGAGCTTTAAGCCAACCTTTTCACTCTCCTCTTTCACCTTCATCAAGAGGCTTTTTAGTTCCTCTTCACTTTCTGCCATAAGGGTGGTGTCATCTGCATATCTGAGGTTATTGATATTTCTCCCAGCAATCTTGATTCCAGCTTGTGCTTCTTCCAGCCCAGCGTTTCTCCTGATGTACTCTGCATATAAGTTAAATAAGCAGGGTGACAATATACAGCCTTGATGTACTCCTTTTCCTATTTGGAACCAGTCTGTTGTTCCATGTCTAGTTCTAACTGTTGTTTCCTGACCTGCATACAAACTTCTCAAGAGGCAGGTCAGGTGGTCTGGTATTCCCATCTCTTTCAGAATTTTCCACAGTTTATTGTGATCCACACAGTCAAAGGCTTTGGTATAGTCAATAAAGCAAATAGATGTTTTTCTGGAACTCTCTTGCTTTTTCCATGATCCAGCGGATGTTGGCAATTTGATCTCTGGTTCCTCTTAGGACCCTGTTAATTAATGGAAAGTAAAGGGGTGGCTTTGAAATAGAAGTGGCTTTCATAGTTTTCTTTTTCATTTTTTATCAGTGATTTGCTTGCTCAAATTAAAATCTGATGGAAATTAGTTCAGAATTGCTTCTTTTGAAATGATGGTAGTGGGTGAAGGGCTGAATTCCATCAGATTAGGGAAGGTTCTGCAGAAGCTTCCTAGGGCCACTCAGAACAGAATATGGACCATTTTTAGTTAGATGAACTTTTAAAGTTTCTTTAGGATAGAACATGCTCTCATCCTCTTGGGAAAACACAACAAGTTTTTCCATTTTGTTCTTCTGTATTTAGTTGACAAATAACACTAAATTCTGCTTCCACTTTCTGTTTTGATTAATAGTAACTTAACTGACTAAACTGATGGGAATCCAGTAATATTTTACCTTCCTTTCTAAGAGACCTGCATTAGAAAACATTGCTCCCAGGAGTCTGACAAAATTGCAATCTAGGATCTCTGTGAATATACTTGTAATTACTTTTGTGGAAGAATCTTTGATATCTGCTTTTGATGATAAAACTATTGTCACTGTCCCTTAGAGCTTTGAGTTGAATTTTGTTCCTAACTCTGTGTGTGTGCATTTGTGCTCTGTGAGTATATGTGCATGTGTGTGTGTATAATGACCAATATCTATAGAAAAGATCAATAAAACCTTTGATGAAGGTCTTCTTTCAGCTCTATAGGGAAATCTATTCATTTGCTAGTGTATGGTTTTAAACCTTATTCTAAAGTATTGTTAAACAAAACAAAATATTGACTGATTTTTTCAGTGAGCATTTCAGCAGGAAACAGATGGGATACTCAAAGGGAATAATAAATAAAGGCCCATATGTGGAGCAAGGCATAGCACAGTAAATGTGTGTGTGTGTGTGTGTGTGTGTGTGTTAGTCGCTCAGTTGTGTCCGACTCTGTGACTCCATGGATTGTAGCCCACCAGGCTCCTCTGTCCATGGAATGCCATTCCCTTCCCTAGGGGATCTTCCGGACCCAGGAATTGAACCTGGGTCTCCTGCATTGCAGGCAGATTATTTACTGTCTGAGCCACCAGGGAAATCCAGCATTGTAAGTACCTGAGAGCTAGTAACAGTTGGAGTGTCATCAGCCAAAAAGGTAGGATAATTACCAGAACCTGGAGATAGAATGGTGTCTGGAGAAGGTTGTCTGAAAGGAGCTGTGACTTGTGGTTGAGGGATATTGCTAACCCACAGCTATGCAGCAGGAAGAGAATAGGCAGAGAAATAACCCAATTTTCCTCTGCTCCTTCTCTTCCATCTGTAGGGAATTCACAGTAACCACGCTCAAATGGAAACCAGAGGGCAAATGAGTCTATTTACATAATTCATGCCTGTCAGCCTATGGGGTCTGGAGTACTGAAGAGAAAGACTTGATTTGGAAGGGCAAACACAATAGCCAGCCCACTGACCATGGGTCATGTTTGTGAAATTCAAGAGTATTTGTAAATATTAGAGTCATTAATGCTCATGGTTAGAGAACTAATCATTTATTTGAGGTGCTCTACCATATATAAGACTATTCTTAATTATAAAAATATAAAAACTCTGATTCTCTGTCTAAGGATCCCCATGTGGCTATTTAAATTTAAGACTAGTTGAAATGAAAGAAAGTTATAAATTCAGTTCCTCAGTTTCGGTAGTTGAATTTCAAGTGCTCACTATCTTCATGTGGCTGACAGCTGCTGTACTGAACAGTACAGACAGAGGGCATTTCCACCATTGCTGAAAGTTTTGTTAGATAACACTATTCTAGTTAATTCATTCCTCATTGTCCAGTATCTTTACTCAAAAAGAAAATAAAATGATTTCTGGAGTTATTAATTTTTTTCTGAACTCTTAGATCCTAAAAGCAGTATTAGTGTCAGATTTTAAACTATCTTATTCTGAATGAGTTAGTTATTTGGGTGCATGCATGCATGCATGCAAAAAAAAAAAAGAAAAAACCACCAAAAAAAAAAAAAACAGATCAAAAAACCAAACAGCTCTGGCCAATTTAGGGAAAAAGGAATATATTGGCAGGATCTTTAAGAATCCTAATTTCAATTTACCCAGAAGTGGGATTGCTGGATCATATGGTAATTTAATGTTTAATTTTTTGAGGAACAGCCACACTATTATCCATCATGGCTATACCATGTTGTTAATACTTTCCCAGCAGTAGCATACAAGTGTTCTAATTTCTCCATATTCTTTATGGCATTTCTCTTTATCTCCTTTTTTTTTTGGTAATTGCCATCCTAACAGATATGAGAGTTTATTGTGATATTTGACTTGTAATTCCATGATCATTAGTGATATTGAGCACTTTTTCTATACCTTTGTGACCATTCAAATGTCTTCTTTGGGAAAATTTCTATTCAAGTTCTTTACCCATTTATTAAGTCAAGTTCTTAGTTTTTATCACTAAGCATGATTAAAAAAAAAATGTTCCAGGGAATTACCTGGGTTCCAGCTGTTATCCTTGAACCCATTTGATTGTAGTAACTACTTCAGGATCTTGGTCAACGCTGTAACACCCACTTTTGCCTATTTTCCCAATGGCAAGAGGATCCCTGCTCTGTCAGGAGCAGTCTCAGCTTTCATTTTGGTGAATTGTTGTTGGATGCCTGTTGTAGAAATTCCTTCCTTGTATAGCAATTTGCTCTTTTCTGTGGTGAAAATCTCTAAACCACTTAAATATGTGGGGTAGGAACAAAACACATTGTGGGTGGATTATTATGTGTGATTGGAAGTAAACTTTCCAAACACAGTTTGACTTTTAAAAGGCAATGAAATTTTTAAGAACTGGGGTGAGATGATCAGCTTTGTATTTAGAAAGTAGGACTGTATTTAATTTGCTCTATGAATTATTCTCTGTTTAGTTAGTTGATCGGCACATCTCAAAGTAAGATTTGCATTCACTCTGCCAGTTCCCTGGAGCTGATACCAATCTGTAGCTACCATAAGTTAAAGTTTTCTCTTGAGGATTTTTCTCAGATCATTCAGAGAGTGTGAACTCAGATTGTAAATGAGGTTTAGGAATGGCTTATGGTTGTAAATTACTAGGGTAAATACATATTTTTTTCCCCCTTCCAAGAGATGAGTTTCTTTGGCACAGATGAGTTTCTTTTCTGCTCCATTCTGTGTGGTGGGGTTTATGTCTCACTCACCCATATACAGTGAGTGCAGCAGGGACCACTTATGGAATTACCCATCTTGAGGTGCCCTGGGCTTTATGTCAGACCCCCTACTTTCTAAGCAGGTGTCAAATAGATGCTCAAGGTCACACAAGTTCAATAAAAACCTTTGGGTCAAAAGTCAGCCTTGGTTCTTTTTACTTCCGAGAGCCTCTGGTCACTTTTAAGACTTGACATCTTTATACTTTTTTGTTATCTCAGTGATGCATTTAAAAATAATTCAAATATTTTATCTGATATTTTGTTTTATTCAAACAGGTTATTCAGTGTATCTAATCTGTCTTACTGTCTTCTACCTTTATTTCAAAGGTAAAGAAACATAGATTCAGTGTTACCATGACTTTCCTACGATCATACAGTTCTTTTGAACAAACGCATATGCACTATTAGATATTAATTTTAAGACAAGACAATCAGACTTTCTGACAATGCCTGGAACCTTGCTTTTACCTCTGTACTTAAAAGATAAATGTCTTAATCAAAGTTTATTTGACTGTACAACATAGAACCTATTAATAATATGTTAAGCCGAAAGGAAGATTTGGGTGGTCTTACAGAAACGCTGGGCTGGAAGAAGCACAAGCTGGAATCAAGATTGCCGGGAGAAATATCAATAACCTCAGATATGCAGATGACTCCACCCTTATGGCAGAAAGTGAAGAGGAACTAAAAAGCCTCTTGATGAAAGTGAAAGAGGAGAGTGAAAAAGTTGGCTTAAAGCTCAACATTTAGAAAACGAAGATCATGGCATCTGGTCCCATCACTTCATGGGAAATAGATGGGGAAATAGTGGAAACAGTGTCAGACTTTATTTTTTTGGGCTCCAGAATCACTGCAGATGGTGACTGCAGCCATGAAATTAAAAGACACTTACTCCTTGGAAGGAAAGTTATGACCAACCTAGACAGCAGATTCAAAAGCAGAGACATTACTTTGCCAACAGAGGTCCATCTAGTCAAGGCTATGGTTTTTCCTGTGGTCATGTATGGATGTGAAAGTTGGACTGTGAAGAAAGCTGAGTGCTGAAGAATTGATGCTTTTGAACTGTGGTGTTGGAGAAGACACTTGAGAGTCCCTTGGACTGCAAGGAGATCCAACCAGTCCATTCTAAAGGAGATCAGCCCTGAATATTTTTTGGAAGGAATGATGCTAAAGCTGAAACTCCAACACTTTGGCCACCTCATGCGAAGAGTTGACTCATTGGAAAAGACTCTGATGCTGGGAGGGATTGGGGGCAGGAGGAGAAGGGGGCGACAGAGGATGAGATGGCTGGATGGCATCACTGACTCGATGGACATGAGTTTGGGTGAACTCTGGGAGTTGGTGATGGACAGGGAGGCCTGGTGTGCTGTAATTCATGGGGTCACAAAGAGTCGGACATGACTGAGCAGCTGAACTGAACTGAACTGAACTGAACAGTCCCTGGTGGCTCAGATGGTAAAGAATCAACCTGCAATGCAGGAGACATGGGTTGGATCCTGTATCAGGAAGATCCTCTGGAGAACGAAATGGCAACCCACTCCTGTATTCTTGCCTGGAGAATCCCATGCACAGAGGAGCCTGGCAGGCTATGAATTTAAGGCAGTTGTTTTTTCTGTGTTTTCCACCCAACAGAGTCTCCAGTCTTTACAATTCTCTTGTGCTCAGTTTATTCTCTTAATGTTAACTGACCTTGTACTTCATTTCACATAAGGTGAAAAATAGCCATTCTAATCCCTTTTAAGTTATCTCACAACTAAAATATTCAACAGAGACAGACTAAAGTATCCCAGTTCTAACTTCAAAATAATGATCCAAGTGAGATGATATATTGGTTCAGTGTGGGTATTTTCTTCCAGTTAGCTTTGGCTACAGTGTCATCTTGAGGTATGATAGAATTTCTGAGAGTGAAGTATGGACATATTATTTAAAAAGAGAAAATGAGGAAATGATAAAATAATATATATCCATCTTTAGTGCTTCTAGCAAAAGAAAGAAACAGATAAATAAAATTTTTACTCTGGAATTTTGTAGCATGCCAATAATTTGGGCACCTAAAATAACAGAATGGCTTGTTTCTCCTTTTGTTATATAAGACACACACACACACAAAACCTTTGTCTTCATACTAACCCTTTGTTTATGTAATATGCTTGTTAGCGTGATATTTATTTCCTTTCCAGGCCAGTCCAAAAGTCACTAAATGTGGTTTAATGCTTTGTTCCAGCCAGTGTGTGCCAGATATAGGATGCAAAAGAATGACCTTTTTGAGTCTGACTCCGTATAGAGAATGGTTGCCAAAAAGAAGTCAGCTTATAGGTAGATTTAATGAATGGGACAATCCATCATGAATAGGACAAGACAGACTTGATACTGCTACTGATTGTGAGCCTATTTCACATGCTTTATTTAACTAAGAGTTCATAGAATCAGTTATTTTCTTGGTTTATTTCTTCCAGTCTGAAATAAACAGTCTTTTGAATATTAGGTAGAGAAAAAAGAAGATAATGTAAATTGTGTGTATGTGTGTGTGTATATTTTCTGCAGGAAGGGGAATTATTTTAAACAATTAAGGGAAATATCTTCTAAGAATTAGAAAATTAGATTCTCAGGAGATATGAGAATATACATTTTAAATATATATATAAATGTCATACAAAGAACAAAAAAATAAGTTGTATATTTGGAAGCTATTTTGAGATTAAGAACAATTCTTAGAGAAATACTATGGGAGTTCTTGAAAGTCTAAGGTCAAACATACATCTAAACAAGACTGAAGAAGGGTGAAGACAAACTTGAATGTATCTCTCTTTCTAGTCCCAAAGGGAATGGTAAATGTGTTGTAGAGAATTGGAAAAGAAATAAAACAACTTAAATTGGATGCAGTTTTTGTTGGGAAAATACTCTGTTTACCAACTAATACTGCCCAAGTTTCTAATAGTTGCTGATTTTGAATTTGTCAATCAAATCAATTGTGGATTCCCTAGGCTTTGAATCACATTGTGATGACCATCAAAATATACAATAAACCCATCTTGCACATTTTGAATTGAGCTACAGAAGGGGTTTTTCCTGAGTAACTTTTTTTTTTTTTTTTGGTGTTTATGTGATGTAGCTCTCCTAAAACAAGCTTAGGATAGTTTATATTCTGGGAAATAGCTCTGACTTCCAGCCCCACCCCTCCCCCCACTGATATCATTTTAGGAGATAATCAACAAGAGTATTTTTGAGAGCTTATAAACCTTTCTAAGCAGTCAAGTACTGTATTATTCACCAACGTAAATACCACTCTTAACTATGGTAGTGTCTGGCACAATATATGTGCTCAATTACTATTTGTAGGATGAGTGGACAAGGTACATGTCCTATTGGTTTCAGAGAGAATAAATGACATGATATACTATCTTAGATTTTTCATTTAATTTTGCAGGGTATAATCAGGTGAATAAAATAAAAATAAATGATATCAAATTGATTTGTAATTCAGGCTTGGAAATCCAGGAGTTTCTGGGTCATAAAATAATGGTTAAGGTTGAATCTACATAATCTACATTAACTGCTGGTTTGTCCCTGAAA
Source organism: Ovis canadensis (assembly GCF_042477335.2). NCBI lineage: Eukaryota > Metazoa > Chordata > Mammalia > Artiodactyla > Bovidae > Ovis > Ovis canadensis. The sequence goes on along the minus strand of NC_091248.1, from coordinate 74,373,072 downwards.
ACTTGTCCAGGGCTCACTGACATTAAAGAGAGCAAGAATTATGAACTGCAGCCTACCTAGACATATAATTTATCTCTTTTCATATGGCATTTACCTTGAATAGTGATGAGTACATTAAAAATATCATAAATAATGTCATAGTAGCCTGTTTTACTTTAAAATTTTAAAATTGAAAACTTAGGGGAGAAAGGACACAATAGTGGGATGAATTTGGCTGTGTAATAATATCTTTTGGTAAAATTAAAATAAAATTTTAATTATAAAGGAGACCTCTACACATTTTTTTATGTAAATGGAGAAAACATCAACTGGTAATTTGGGATATTTTGCTCTTGGTAGTCTGCTAGGTTGAACTGTTAAAATGTGGGAATAATTCTTCTTTGAATTCCTAAGATCTAACATAAAGTCTGGCCTCTCTTCCTCAAAAGTGGAGTTGATAATAGTCAACACTAAGCTAATCAGATAATCCTGTGAATTTAGTTGAGAACCCACCCATTAAGACCTTTATGGACAGCATATGAGTGAAAGTATTTCCGACTTCTCCTTCAGAAATCCACTTCAGACTTCTTCCTTTTCACTAATGAGATGTTACAATTCAGTGTTGCTTTAAAAACCATTTGAACAGCAAAAAAAAAAAAAAAAAGTCACTGAAATTACTATATAAAAATTCTATTTTCTACAGGGGCAAAAGGACAAAGCATTAGGGAATGAGGCTGAAATTTCAGCTTTCAATTGACTGTATCCTGAAACATGAGGCCATACATCTTTTGTTGACTAAGGTAATACGTAAGATGAAATACCTTTTACAGAATCCATCTTGAAAAGTATAAGCCAATGACAGCGATCAGTTCTTTTTCAAGAAGTGATAAGGACATAGTTAAAAGCTTTAATGTTGATGAGAAATGGGCTTGCTGGTGCTTTAGGGGACAGAATGTGTTATTAGCAGGAAAAAAAGCGTTAAGTTTTCAGGAAAATTTTAAGTGCAATGGGATGTCATTGAAACAAACTGTTAAGGAATGTTAAATCTCTGGTTAGAGCAATAGGTTCAAATATTATTTCTCCCCGGCTCCTCTTTGCTGTCCCTATAGATTAAGTGATACTCGGTTTTATGATTACTCACTTCTCTCTTGCACATGTGCCATTGACCTCTGTATCCAGCTTTGACTTCACCTGAGAGGTGGAGAATAATAGATACACCTTGAGAATCACAGATACACAGTCCTAGTGGGCATCTTCACTTGGGTGTCACACACAGCCTGAAACTAGTATCACCATTTTCTTCTTTTTCCCCAGCACTACCCAGCAATGGTGACTCTTCTAGTATTAATGATATCACCATTTATCCAGTTGCTTGAGACAGAAAAACTGTTTGCAGTGCTTTTGTGAAAAGCAGAGGTGTTGACATTCCTCTGTGCATACACAGATTCTACTCATAGGGAAGCTCAGGTTGGATTACAGTTCCCATTTCCCTCCTCAATTTGGAGCATGACATGCATAAAAATAGGGAACAATCTTCAGTCTAGATTTTTCTGCTTTTTAACCTGTATCTGATCAGATTTCAACACCCAAATATCCTTGAATCTGCAACTCCTCTATCTCCTCTATATCCTTGAATCTGTAACTACTCTGCTTGTCTATTAAACTAAATATTTAATATTGAAAAGTGTGTTATGTATGCATGTTTACTGTCTGTAATAATATAGAAAACATCAGTGAACACACCACCTTCCCAAGAACCAGAACGTTATTGGTATTTTGCTCTGTGCTTTTTGATTCTTATTATTTAAACTATGGCTAAAGCTGCCTAGTCTCATTTCAACTCCCCAGTATGCCCACATCCAACTACAAAACACATAACCTTACATCTAACCATTTCACTCCGCTGCCTAAAACTTTTCTATATATTTCCATTCCTTAAAAAAGAACCCCTAAATTTCCCAGTATGGCAGAGAAAGATGTTCAAGTTCTATCCCCTATAGGGCAAAAGCTTCATTTTTGGCTGCTTCATAGTTTAGACAGAACTAAAGTGGTTCCCCAGATGGCTCACTCCACTGTTTGCTCTGCATGAATCACCACTTCTTCTATTGTGTCCAGTCATTCTTTCCAATTTTATTGAATTATCTCTGAGTCTGTCTCCCTTCCTAGACTGCGAGCTATTTGAAGCTAACAAAGATATCTCATTTATTTTTTATTTCTAATCCAGTTTCTGGATCACTGCCGGGTTTCAAATATTTGAATCAAAATGATTAGGAAGGAAGTTTATCTTAATATTTTGGGGGGTGATATCAAATATTTATTCTATATTTTTGTCTTAATTTTAACTGGTCTTCTAGACATTTGTTATGGATGTCTTTAAATATACATCTTCTAATTCTTTTCCGTCATGTAGACATTGCCTCTGAACTACCTTACAGAAGTTTCTTAATGTGAATCAGGGGCTCTGACAGTTAAAATGTCAGACAGTAGTGTTGATTTTATCCTCCACTCCAACATAATTACATGAGTGAACCCAAAGGATTTGGTTGGTATCACATAAACTCAGCCTACCTGACTGTTGTCTCAGGACACTCCGTGGTAGGTTTTAGAAGTTTCCTTAGCACCCACATATCTTCTCTTTTTTTCCTTCTGTGATCTCTGGCGTATCCCTCTTCCCATTCCTGATTCCTACCCTACTGTTTAGGGTCAGCTGAGACACCCATCAGCTCTGTGCTCATGGAGCAGTTCAATTTGTTACAGTTTTTCCTCCTCCTTCTGCCTTCAAACCTGCTCTTCTTCCAGGGCCGCCATTTTTTTACTGGCTGTCAGGGTGGAGGCAATCTTATTATACAAATTCAATTAGTATATGAATAACTGTTATTTAACTCCATCTGTGGAGTTTCTCAAGTATTAAGTTTTAAAGAATACTTTTCACCTTAAAGAAGCTTGAATGATGCTTTGTATTTAGAGGTAAGTGTATCTTGATATTTTCCTAAGCATACCAAACAATGCACGTGCCTATTGCTTTTCCCACAAATCAGCCTTGCTTAGATGTAAAACTATTCAAGTTGATCCCTTTATACAGAAAACTTTATAACTATTATTTAATTGCAGAGTCAACAGAGGTATAGAGCATTTAAAAATCACCTTGGGTGATTGTTATCTGTGGATGTCAGCCATAAGAGCAAAGTTTTATCAGGCATCATTGGGCTTTCCTGGTGGCTCAGCAGTAAAGAATCCGCCTGCAATGCAGGAGCCATAGGAGATGAGTATTCAGACTCTGGGTGGGGAAGATATCCTGAGGGAGGAAATGGCAACCCAACCCACTCCAGTATTTATGCCTGGAAAATTCCATGGACAGAGGAGCCTGCGGGCTATCAGTCCATGGAGTTGCAAGAGTTGGACACAACTGAACAACTAAACCACCACCAACACCACACTTACAAGACACAGGTTTAGCTTTTGACCTCCCTTTCCATCTCTACAGCAATCGCATACTATGAAAAAGCTTGGTTACAAATGTGGTCTATCCTTTATTCTTCAGTCCTAATGCATATCATGATGGGACAGGATGTTTGAAAATTTTAGTACATTCTTCAAAGTGACAATTTGTTGGGAATCATCGAAGAATGGATGCTTTTGAACTGTGGTGTTGGAGAAGACTCTTGGGAGTCCCTTGGACTGCAAGGAGATCCAACCAGTCCATCTTAAAGGAGATCAGTCCCAAATATTCACTGGAAGGACTGATGCTGAAGTGGAAGCTCCAATACTTTGGCCACCAGATGTGAAGAACTGACTCATTGGAAAAGACCCTGATGCTGGGAAAGATTGAAAATGAGAGGAGAAGGGGATGATAGAGGATGAGATGGTTGGATGGCATCACTTACCCTATAGACATGAGTTTGAGTAAGCTCTGGGACTTGGTGATGGACAGGGAAGCCTGGTGTGCTTCAGTCCATGGGGTTGCAAAGAGTCGGACACAACTGAGCAACTGACTCAACTGAACTAAACTGATACTATTTTTAGGGCAGTGTGCAATGAATAAGACATGATTCCTGTCCTCACAGAACTTATCAGAGGTCCTCATGCCCAGATAGAGGGCAGGATGTGATAAATATTATATAGAAGGTAAAATAGCCTCCCAAGTTTACAGGAGAAGATTAATTCTGTTTGGCAAAGACTGAAAAGATTTTTCTAAGGAATGGCACCTGAAGAATAGCTATAATCTCAAAATGTAGAGTTATTGGACAATGGTGTTCCAGATAAAGGGAGGAGTATGAGCCAAAATACAAAGGCGAGGAGGGCAAGGAGGTAGAAGGATTTCAATGGCAGAGAGTTAGACACCTTGTCTACTACTTAAAGTTTTGACTGAGAAACGTTCTCAGTGCATGACAGCTCCTTTGTTATTCTTGGAAAAATAAGTTAAGCTTGCTCCTTTTGCTACATAACATTCTTACAATTCAGTTGTTCATCTTCAATTGGTTTGATTTTAGGGGAAATAAAAATCTCTTTCTTATCAACTAATAGGAACATTTTTCTTATTTTGTTATTTAAATATGACATTTTAAAACTTCATGTGGTTAGGACTCCATGCTTCCAGCATGGGTTCGATGACTGCCAAGGAAACTAAGATCCTGCATGCCACAGGGCCAAAAAAAGTACCCCCCAAACCCTTAGTTTTCTCCCCCTTGTTTTCCATTACCCTATTGCCAATTACCATCATCTTTCTCCCAAACTTCTACTAAAGTTCCCTAATTCATCTGCCGGCTTCCAGGCGCATCCGCTCTCCTGTAATCCTTAAACCACACGGCAGCAAGAAAGATGGTTTTAAATTTTGATTAAATTAAGTGTGAACCCATAGGGACTCCCATGAGTTGTGTATTCTGGAAGATGACATAGTGGTGGCAATACCGGTTATAAATCCCCCTGAACTCTTACAAAACATGTCAGTGTTGTTTCTCCCAGTCTCCAAGGAAGTGTGATCACTGGAAAGTGCAGGAACTGCTGAAGCCAGAAGTTTTTCTAAGCATGGATTTGTGATATACGTTCCTGGGAGTCACCCTCTCACGGGCTGACCTATATGCTGCTGCCAGAGATAAGGGGAAATGTGCCACAGCCTTATCAGTTCTTATAGTAGCTTTGCTTGTAATGGTGTGATTAAGCCATTGTTTGGGCGAAAACACCTTAACATCGAATTGAGCTGTCAGGGGTTTGCTGGTAATGTAGCAATTTTTCAGACAAGATTCTGGTGCTTTCTGATAACATCACCACTTTGTATCTAATTAATACTACTGCTAGATGAGTGGTGTTTCTGAGGCGAACTTTGACTACTTCAGGAGTCTGGGATTGGGGAGAGAGGTGACATTTTCTCAAATGTCTGAATTTGGTTTTCTCTGTTTTCCTCCTCCCCTAAACTGGTCTTCATAGCCCTACTATTGTTACTCTTTATGATAAAAAGCACAAGCAATAACCCGTCCTCCCCCAAGTAAATATAAAACTATTTCCAGTTGGAGTTTTTTTTTTTTAATTAAAATAATCCTTTTATTTTATATTAGAGTATAGCGGACTAACAATGTTGTGATAGTTTCAGGTGGACAGCAAAAGGATTCAGCCGTACATATAGATGCATCCATTCTCCCCCAAACTCCCCTCCCATCTAGGCTGTCACATAACATTGAACAGTTTCATCTGCGGTATAGTAGGTCCTTGTTGTTTATCCATTTAAAATATTAATACAGCAGTGTGCACATGTCTATCCCATCCCAAACTCCCTAACTATCCCTTTGCCCCATCCTTACCTGCTGGCGACCGTAAATTTGTTCTTTAAGTTGGTGGGCCTGTTTCTGTTTTGTAAATGAGTTCATGTGTATCATTTCTTTTTAGATAACTCGTATAAAGGATGTCATACGATATTTCTCCTTCTCTATCTGATTTCACTCAGTATGATAATATCTAGGTCCAGAATGAGTGGTTTTAAGGAAATAAATAAGCAATATTGAGGCACTCAGAAACTAGCAGCAAGGGTTGCCATTTGAGGCCCCAGGCTTGAACAGAAATGGTATCATTTGAGCCTTCGGAGAGTTGGAGCTTTGGAGAAGGGATCAATTAATATTAATTGCAGTATTGGAGGAATGTAACTGGTAGAAATATAGCCTAAAGCATAGACCATAAGGGTAGAAAAACTGACTTCTCTCTCCTCCCAACATCTGTTTTCCTTCTGATGTTGCCCAATGGCCAAGCCTTACTTAAGCTCAGCCACGGAAGGATCTCAAGCACCCTGGTGCACTGGACCAGTGACAGAGCAGGAAGAAGAAGAGCTAAGAACAAATTTATGGCACTAAATTAACAATAACCACAACATTTCTAATATTCAGCTGTACTATTGTTTCCTGAAATGTGCTCCAGTTATCTGAAGGGGTTTACAATTTTTTCTAAACGATGGTTAAAGTCATTTTGTGGGGTCATGTCAAAAAGGCCAGTGACAAACAGCATTACAAGTCTAAGTTTGGAAACTGCTAGTTCATAAAAAATAATCCATGCCTGCATTTTTGGCTGTACCACTGAGTATGATGAACAGGGGGCTGGAAACTGTGGGCTCTGGCTATACCACCAAATAAGCAAGTCTCTGTGACTCTTCCTCATACATGAGGAAGATTATTGTTCTAACCTGTGAAGGTCACTATTACCACTACTGAATCACAGATAACTTCTGTAATATATGCTTAGGAAAGGCAAATCCACAGCCCCAAATGTATGTAATAATGAAAACCATTTAGATGTGATTTTAGTTTTATCACTGTTTGGGATTATCCATAATATCACAGCAAGGTTAGTTGGAAGCTGACAGAAACACAGATGTCCTTTGTACAAAGTCTGCTATAGATTTGTGATATGAAATTAAATGCAAGTATTTGGAACCAATGAAAAGCTGAAACATGAGAGAATGCTAGAATTCCGATAGTGCAGAGATGGCTATGTTTTTTATTTTTGCTTCCCTTAGAATACATGCCTGCAAATTAGCATCCACTGAAGGTCAAAGATAATAATGGTAAAGCCATTGACTGTTTTCCATGTGGTCTACTCTCTCAGATTAGATTTGGGTCTTCGTCTCTTTCTTTTCATGGGGCAAGGATTTATTTTCCTCCTAGGCAGCACTTCTCTGTTTTATTTGCCCCTTTCCATATTCAGCTTCCTTCATTCTCTTTCTAATTCTATGTTTCCTATTCTCATGCTTCTTCCTTAAGAGCAGCCATAGTTTGGCGTGTGTATGTGGTAGAGGCTGAAGGGGCTTCTCTTGTGACTCAGATGGTAAAGAATTTGCCTGCAATGCAGGAGACCCAGGTTCAATCCCTATGTCAGGAAGTTCCCTGGAGGAGAAAATGGTAACCCACTCCACTATTCTTGCCTGGGAAATCCCATGGACAGGGGAGCCTGGCAGGCTAAAGTCCATGGAGTCACAAAGAGTCAGATACGATTAAGCAAATAAGGCTTTCACTTTACTTTCTTTCAGAGGTTGAGGAGTTCTTAACTGTAAAATACACAGGAAGAAAGCAAGCAGCCAAGGGGATGGATTGGTATTTGCTGATACCAAAAGTTATGGGAGTTGCCTATTAAGAGAGAAGTTGGCTTTAAGGTATAAAGAGGCATGTCTGGCACATCTTTTGTTCTCAGAATTGTAGGGGATAAGGTATATATTTATTAATCACTAAGAATCAGGCTTAGATGAACTTCTTTCTACTCCCCTCAAGCTGCTTCTATTTCTGTAGCATCTCAAAAGGTGACACCCTAATGTATGATATAGGATTGTAGGTGTCACACTCCCTAAATCATCACACTCAATCCGCCATGCCATCTGGCAGAATTCTGTTGATTTCATTTCCCAAATATCTTGATGTGTTATTCATTCATTGGCTTGTTCATTCACTCAGCAAGTATTGAAGTGTCAAGTACTGTGCTAGATTCTAGATCAAAAGATGAGTAAGTCTTCATGGTCTTGACCTCACAGTGCTGATAATGCAGTGTGAAGGAAAAGTAAATAAGTACACAAATGCACACTTGCAAATTGCTATAACATAAGATGCTGTGTTAGAGAATAAGGGAGGAGGAACCTAACTTTAAAAGAATAGTTAGTTAAGACACCTCCCTGAGAAGGTGATATTCAGGATGAGGCATGGAAAGTGAGAAGGACCCAATCCTGCAAGAATTGGTGCATCAGATACCAGAGGGTGCTAGAGTGCTGGTAGAGAGCTGTGTGAAGGTTCTGAAGAGAGAAAAAACATGATTTGAAGAACTGACTTGAGATAAATGGTTAAAGCGCTATAGTTTGCATGCATACTAGTCATGTCTGACTCTCTGTGACTCAGTGGGTTGTAGCCTGCCAGGCTCCTCTGTCCATGCAATTCTCCAGGCAAGAATACTGGAGTGGATTCCCATGCCCTTCTCCAGGGGAGCTTCCCAATCCAGGGATTGAACCTGTGTCTCTTATGTCTCCTGCATTGGCATGCAGGTTCTTACCACTAGCACCTCCAGGGAAGCCCTGATTAAATGTGTCCTCCCAAATTCGAATGTTGAAATCCTAACCCCAATATGCTGGTATCTGGAAGTGAAATTTGGGGGAGATGGTTAGTTCTTGAGGATAGGCCCTCATAAATGGGATTAGTGCTCTTATAGAAGAGACCCCAGAGAACTTCCTTGCTGCTTTTACACTATGAAGACACAGTGAAAAGATGATAATCCATGAACCAGTAAGTGTGCTCTCCCTAGAGACTGCATCTGCCAGCACTTTGATCTTAAACTTCCCATCCTCCAGAACTGTGAGAAATACATGTCTGTGTTATCAGCCATTCACTCTACAAGTTCTGTTGTAGCAGCCTGAATGGACTGATACAGAAAGGCTCAGAAAGTAGTAGACCAAAGCAGGATTAGGAGTTGGTGTTTTATTTTCATTGCAGTGGAAAGTCATTGCAAATTGGGGAGTGACATGATCAGTCTCACATTTCAAAAAGATATTTCTGGTTATTTGGTAGAGAGTGGATTTGAGGGTATCAGGAGTAAGGACAGAGAAATCCAGTTCAGAGCTAACACACTGTCAAGGTGAAAGAGGTCAAGGTCACCACTGTGACTTGTAATAATTCTGGTAGCAGTAAAGAAGGAACTAAATCGCTTTGATATGGAGTACTCTGTGCCATGGCACCCAGATGCCCCTTCCAGGACTGAGGTGCTCATTTCTCCCAGAGCTACAAGTATTTGCTGCTAACAGCTTAGAGCTTAGTTGATCTCCAGGACTTGTCCTTTGCCCAACAGAAATGCCTCACTCAAGATCATGCCTCTGAGTTAGTGAACATCCAGTACCTGGTCAATGAGGGGGGAAGATAAGGTTCTTGCTTTAAATTGGGATAACTCTGAAAGGCCATTCTGAGTTTCCTGGGGAATTGGCTGAGCCCTCTATGCAGCTGCACTTTCAGTTCAACCTCCACTTTTATCTATTCTGCTTCCCTATTCTCCTACAAATTTGTCCTGAGCCATTCCCAGTTGACTTCTTGCCTGTAAATCTTATCTGAATCTGTTTCTAACCTTAATCAAGAAAATCAGAAATCAAATTTGAAGGCAGAATTAATGAAATTTATGAACAGAGCAGAGAAGAGTGAATATGGGGGGGGAGGCAAAATAAGAAAAATTAGAAGAATCTGTTATATCTCCAAGGTTCTGACCTCCACATCTAGCAGCATGTGTCTTTTTTTGACTGGAAAGACTGAAAATCATCAGTAGGGCTTTGAATATGTTTTGCTTTAGAAGACGCCATGATTTGCCTGTTTAGGAAGGAAATGTCAAGTATGGAGTTGATACATGAGCTGTTACATTCTTCAGATCCCCACTGACACCTCCCTTTGTCCACTCTGACCTGGAGTTCTGTGACAGCTCCTAACTTGTCTTCCTGGTTGTAATCAAGTCCCTATTAAACCTTTTTACATTCTTTATTTACAGCAATATTATAAAACTTTATAATTTACATTTCACACTTAAAATGCTTTCATGATTTCCTGTTGTCCTGATATCAAGTCCAGATCCTTAATTCAGTTTGTAAGATCTGCCACATGGGCCTGTTCCATAGTGTTGCCCTCCTGTCTTTTCCCTTCCCTCTTTCATATGTGTCACTCTGATTATTTTATGCCTTAACGCACCATGTTTTATCTTATCTCAGGGAATTTGCACATGTGCCCAAACAGTGCACATTTGTAGAACGCCCTCTGACTGAGCTGTTCTTAGCACTCCCCACTGTTCTTTCAAAGGGTTAACTCCTAACCATCTTTTAGCTTAAATGTTAGCTCCTCAGGAAGAACTCTGTCCTAACAGGCCCCCTGTGACATATTTTCAGAGATTACTGCTGCTGCTGCTGCTGAGTCACTTCAGTCATGTCTGACTCTGTGCGACCCCATAGACGGCAGCCCACCAGGCTCCTCTGTCCAGGGGAATTTTCCAGGTAAGAGTACTGGAGTGGGTTGCCATTTCAGAGATCACTATACTATGCTAATTATAATCCTCATTCTATGTTTTGAATTTGGGTTTTTTTTTTTTTAATCTTTCATGTGGTCTCTTCTTCAGTGCTTGTAGAAAGTAATTTATTTCTATATTCGTAAATAGAAAAGTCTACTAGATATATACAGTTCTAGTTTTTGCATAGAATCCTGCCCCTTCTCTTGGTCTCCTTTTATCACAAAATAAAAAAGGACTCAAAAATACAAAAAAGAAAAAAAAAAAAAAAGGACTACTCCCCAACCTTAGAGTGTAGGTTTCTATTAAAATTGCATTCTGTCACTTGCATGAAGGCAAGGATACTACCTTTGTATTTGGCAGTGTCTTGCAGGATCCTGACATTACAATGACAGCAAAGGAAACTGACTCCTTGAAGAGACTGGACATTTCTAGTTGACTGACTGAATTTTCCTTGGGGGAAAATCCTTTACCACTTTAGACCTTAAGTTTTCCATCAGAAAAATGAGAGGTTGAATTCTGATCACTAAGATTTGACCTGAACCTTAGAATCTGTAATTTTCCTTGCCTGAGGGAAATCACTTTAGCTTGCTTCATAGAGATTTTTATGCCCTTCTAAGGACTCAGCAAGGATCTACTAAATGATGTATAAGGGGCTGTTTGGGATACCAAAGGAGAATTTAGTAAAAGGTACTTAACAGCTCACTTTCTACATCTCCTTCATTTTTGCCCAAGAAGTTCATAGAGAATACCAGCTCTTTGTTTTGGATGCTGCTATGCTAAAGTAATATAATACTATTAATTTTCATCTATAACTGAGTAATATGAAATTTCGAATCCAGCTATGCTGTTAACTATAGTTGAAAACTCATTTTTATTCTTCACAAATGTTGAGTGTCAGATATATTTCTTTCCAATCGTTTTTCATTCTTTGATGAATATTTTCAATATACAATTCCACTGGGTGTCTTTTTTATTATTAGTTTGGTGCTTTGAGGCATTCCTGACTGTAGAGTGACTTTATTTTACCTGGATGATGGTCTCATATGTTGGTATAACTTCTACTCTGAATGGAGTGGGTGAGTTCAAGAAATACAGATTCAATATGACCTTCTCTCTGCAACTTTGGATTCTGCATGAACCTATACCTGATGATCTGAAAGTGAAATTCTCCTCCAAATTTGGTTAGATGGCTGTTATTTTTGGAGAAGCAGAACGTGTTCTGTTATCCCCACTCCCATACCCCTCATTAATAGTATGACTTTGCTAATGGGGACATAAGTTCCAACTTTCTAACACTTGTGCAGAACCATATGATAAATCCCAGTATTATTAATAGAACCTCATTCCCCTCATATGCCATCGTATACAGAGAGACATTAGGATGAACAGATTGACTTCTAAAATGACTTGTAAAATCTATGCTATTCTATGGCTCAAGATAAAACAAAAGAGTACATATGCAGATTTGCACTCTTTCTCTCTAAGGTAGCCTATATTTATTCATTCACTATGGATCCCTTCTTGGAAGGACTGATGTTTAAGCTAAGATTCCAATACTTTGGCCACCTGATGAGAAGAACTGACTCATTGGAAAAGACCCTGATGATGGGAAAGACTGAACGCGGGAGGAGAAGGGGACGACAGAGGATGAGATGGTTGGATGGCATCACTGATGCCATGAGTTTGAGTAAGCTCTGGGAGTTGGTGATGGACAGGGAAGCCTGGCGTGCCACAGTCCATGGGGTCACAAAGAGTAGGACATGACTGAGCGACTGAACTGAACTGAACTGATGGATCCTTTCATGCATCTTTATCTTTTTTCTGTAACTGCTCAATATTTGATTTTGAAATTATTCTCCTTTCTTTTCCCTAATTCAAAAATCTGTGATTTGTACATGGATGGCTTTTTAGAGGGCATTTCTTTGGCTATCTTAATTATCTGTATATAAATTGTTTCAAGATGAACATTCTGGATCATGCCCGAACAGGAAAGTTTTTTTTTTTTCCTTACTAATAGGAAATATAAAGTCTATGTACATTTGGATTTATAATGCAGATTTTCTGATATACTATTACAGTTCAACAACAGTTACATAGACATGGAATAAGAGGACTATATTAGGAAGAATCCAGATGCTATGTAAGAACAGAATGAAGGATATAAATAAAACAGAATTCCCAGTGGTAAAGAATCTGCCTGTCAATGCAGGAGACACTGGTTCTATCCCTGGTCCAGAAAGATCTCACATGCTGCAGAGCAACTAAGCCCATGCAGCATAACTACTGAGCCTGTGCTCCAGAGCCTGTGCTCCAGAGCCCGGGAGCTGCAACTCATGGGCCCATGTGCCACAGCTACTGAAGCCTGGGTGCCCTAGAGTCCGGGCTGTACAATAAGAGAAGCTACCACAATAACAAGCCCAAGCACTGCAACGAGAGAGTAACCCCCACTTACTGCAACTAGAAGAAAGCCCGAGCAGCAACGAAGGCCTGGCCTAGCCCCAACTAACTAAATAAATAAATAAAAATTAAAAAAACAAAACCCAGAATTAGCAGTAGAATGAGTTTTCCATGTACACCATAAGTGAACAACAGTGGAACCCAAGAAGGTTCCTATTACTCAGGTGTGCGGTGCTTCTTTGGGTTGAAGCATTCTGTTGTACAGGTTTCATTACCTTCACAGTCTTCAGCTCCTCTCATAACACCTACATGCAGCTGAGTACCCCCCTGGGCCTCTCAGCATCTGCCATGCGTGCATCACTGATCAGAGCCAGGCTTTCACTGCCTTTTGAGTTCCTACTCCTCAGTTCAGCTTGGGAAGGGAGGCACTGTGCACAGAGGCAGAGAGTAAACAGTGTTTGGAGGAAATGCTGGATCAAAAGTCCTGTCATCCTTTGTCTTCACAGAGTATGAATGACAAGGGCAGGCTCACCGAGGGGTTACCTAAATTTCCCAGTCCATGAGTAAGCTGGCATGCACGCCCAGAGATGAACTGTGCTTCTTTTGCAGAGCCTGTGCTCATCACTCTGCTGTCAGCGATGACACCAATTAGTGTCACTTTTAATGGTGGCTCTTGAGACCCAAAGGAGACCAGTATTTTGGCTACTGAAGTATTTCTGATTTTCTATTCAAATGTTAAGAAAAACAGACATTCTTCTTGAGCTTGTTGATGTGGATGGAGAGTGAGTGAGTTAGTCACTTGACTACCATAAGCAATATTTTTGTCCATGCATGGTTGATACTTTATTGGGGGGGGGGTAGTTTTATAGGCTTGTAGACTTCTATGGTCTGTATCTGCATATGAGGTAAAGTGCATTCTCTCACTTTTTGGTGCAAATGATGGCACTCATTTGGAATACGTTTCCAGGAGTGGTACTGTATTGTGCTGAGCGGTTAACTCATTTTAGACAGATCATTTTCCAAATTATCTGGACAGAATTTATATGCAGTCTGTAACCACCGGAAAAGGGGCTTTATATTTCTGTGCCTTCTTAGAAAGCTATTCTAAATTACAGTTAGCTGATGTGTTCTTAATATGGCCTGATTCTCTTTGGTAAGGAGGTCCTTGGCCTGCACTTTTCTTTTTTCAAGTTTCCTTTCCTTTAATTATCCTTCTGTTTAAGGAAGGAACTGAACTGCCCATGTGGAAAAAAATGGAGAGCATTATCTCTATCCAGCACAAATTTCATGTCAAGGCTGATAATCCAGGAGCACAGAAATGGTTACAATTATAACCTAACACAGAAGAACACTTTTTAAAGCAGAGATTCAATATTGGGGATGAGAACTAGTTCAAGCCATGAAGGAAGTTTACCCTTGCAAGTCAAGTTGATAAAGAAAACTGACTAGGCATTAAAAAATCCATGAGTTTTTCTTTGAGCATAAAAAATAATGTAAATTGTTATTTTCTGGGGGGAAGGGGAGCTACCACTTTTTTATCTGCCAGATTTGGGATGGTGATTATCAAACATTTCTGTCTTTTCACAGTAATATTATATAAAATTGACAGCATGGTCTGCTTTTTAATTGTAGAAACAGAATAGATGATTGTGTAAAGACCTAAAAAGGAGTCAGATAACATTTCCATTTTATCATATGATGTATTATTCTCCCTTTCCACAGGTTGTGACAGATTCTAGAAGGTCTTGTTGCATTGTCTTGGTGTGACAGGCTTCCCCTGTTTTACTGCTGTCATTGGTGAGCATGACATGCTTCTCAAGAATTCTGACTTCTGCAGAGGAGTGTAACTTGGGTCTTAGGACGGAATTTCAAGTTTTGAACTAAAAAGCTTTAAGAAAGATATCTTATCATAGTTTTCTTTAAATATAAAAATGAGGTTAAGTATTTATCTGTACTTTGAAGCAAATACCAAATGCTATGTTGAGGAATCATATAACATTACAGGGAAAAAATGGAAAGAACATAGTAAATGCTCATTTTCATGTTAACTTAAACATGAGATGCTTTTATATGTTTGTTTTATATGTATACTTTTATAAGTTTTTATATATAAATAAAACATATATATGCATATAATTTTCACAGCAGTGCTTTAAATATCTACATAATTCTGCTAATAGTACCATTGAGATCTCATAGGAGTTAACTCATAGAGGACTCCCATTTAAGTCACATAGGGATTAAGAGGATCTACTGACATCTATTGATAACTAATATATTTATGTGTGTGTGTGTGTATATATATACATATACATATATGTATATATATATATACACATCCAGGAAGATGAAGGAGGGTTTGCCAGAGGCAGGGCAGGAAGGAGTGAGAATGATAATGAAGAGGAGAGATTGGTATCAACTTTCCTTCCAGGGACTAAAACTGTGAACTCCTAGAGAGGGGTTGAAGAAGCAGCTGAGAGAACTGTTTGATTTCATGAAGTTCTGGGTACAGGCAGAATTTTCAGATGTTGGTATTAAAGAGTGACCTGGTACCGAGGGGAGAAGACCACTAGTATTCTTATACTTTGAAGGGCTGAAGCAGATACTGTCCCCAGCATCTGAGAGGCTTTGTGGGCAGCACACCAGGCCAGACCTTGGCATGTACTTGCTGCTGCCCCCTTTGACCCCCGGCTGCTGGTGACCTGGACCAGAGCACCAGAGTGGGAGGGGCAGCGTGCTGACCAGCGTTGGCCTCTACGACCCCAGGACTCCCAGCGCAGGTGGCAAAGCAGCCACCTGGGTACTTTGCCAGTGCAAAGACTGCTCATGTGGACGCCTGGACCAAGGGCCACGAGGGCAAAAGTGAAAGCTCAGCCGACAAGGCCAAAGAGCCCTAATCTGTGAGTAAGTCTGGCCTCCAATAGCCCGAACTGGGAAGGCCAGTGTGAATGGGTGGGAGGCCAAGGTCACAGGTGGAAGAATTACAGTGGGCCCAGGCCCGAGGCCCCTGTGGTCCCTGCGCTGCCACGGGCAACCCGCCACCAGAGGGCGCCCCTGCCAGCCCTGGGTTAGCCACGTACAGGTGCCAGCTCTTTCCTGAAGCTGGCCCCCAAGATCCTCTCGGGCTCCGGAAGCCCGTTTGCTGGAAAGAGTTCGGCTCGTTAGGGTGAGCCAGACTCTGGGTTCCTGAAAGATGTTTTTAAAGGCTTTGCCCCGAGGAGTTGAAAAAGATGGCAGAGGAATAGGACGGGAAGACCACTTTCTCCCTCACAAATTCCTCAAAAGAACATTTCAACGCCGAGCAAACTCCACAAAACAACTTCTGTAGGCTGGCAGAGGACATCATGCAACCAGAAAAGCAGACCATTGTCTTCAAAAACAGGTAGGAAAAAATATAAAAGACGAAAAAGGAGACAAAGGAGGTGGGGAGGGAGCTCCGTCCCGGGAAGGGAAGCCTGTCCCGGGAAGGGAATTTTAAGAAGAGAGGTTTCCAAACACCAGGAAACACTCTCCCTGCCGAGTTGTGGCGAGCCTTGGAAACACAGAGGGCAACATAACAGGAAGGAAAAATAGATAAATAATTAAAACCAAGAGATTACAAGCCCACCAGTAACTCCCCCAGCGGAAAAGCAGCACAGACGCCTGCATCCGCCACTGGGAAGTGGGGGCAGGGCAGGGACGCGCGGGAGGCGCGGGCTGCAGGGCTTTGTAAGAATCGGGCAGGAACGCCCCATGTGCAACCAGAACGATCTAACTTGAGCTAGCAAACCAGACTGTGGGATAGCTACCACACGAAAAGCTCAAACATAAGACACCGCCAGGACCGAGCACAGAACAAAGGACAGAACGGAAAAGCCGGCTACAGACCATCCCCCGCCGAGGACAGGCAGCCAGAGCCGTAAGGACTGGAAAGGGGCAATTGCAGACCCGGAGAGACTTTACTTACCTAACTGCAAGCAGGCTCCTTTGCTAAGACTTCTGGGGGTGCTGGACAGTCACAATCTGCCTCACGGGGGGCGCCAGCGGTCCACCCAGAAAGCTGAGTAGCAGCAACAGAAAAGGTGACAAGCCGCGGCGATCGTGCTCGCCAAACTCCTGACCTACTCGGACCTGGGAAGGGCACAAAGCGCAGTCCCAGCCGAATCTGTGCCTCTGAGGGCTGCCTGAGCACCGAACCTGAGCGGCTTGGACTGGGGAAGTGCACGCAGCCTAGGGCCGACCCCAGACGGTTCCCGGCTGAGCATCCTAGAGCCGGATTGGTTTGTGTGCCGCGAGAAAGGACAGGTCAAGCGGGGCAGAGATACTGTGTGCACACGACAGTGCTATTTGTTTGCAGCATCCCCCCTCCCCACAGCGCGACTGAACTAGTGAGCCTAAAAAACCAGCAAACAGAAGAAGTTAAACAGAGGGAACCACTTGGAAGTGATCCCACACGGCCCATAACACCAGAGAAGGGCCAGATATATTTTGACTATTTTTATTTTTTTAAATTTTTTATTTTTTTTAACCTTGAAATGTAATTTTATTTTATTTTATTTTTTTTACTATTTTTAAAATCATTCCTTTTTTTTGCCTTTTTTTGTTTTTTTTTCTTTTTTCTTTTTTTCTAACTTTTTAAAAAATTGTTAAGTCTTCTATTTCTCCTCTAATTTTTATTTCTATAACCTATTATTACTATTTAAAAAAAAAAGACTTTTTTTTTTTTAAGGCAAACACCATATATAGTCCTTGGATGGTTGTTGGTGGAGTTTGTTTGTTTGTTTGTTTGTTTTTTAATAATTCTTTTTTTTCTTTCTTCCTTTTTCCTTCTGCTTTTCTTTAATATTGTATCTTTGAAAATCCAACCTCTACTCTAGATTTTTAATCTTTGCTCTTAAGTTTTTCTTGTCAATTTTGTACATTGAAAAACCCAAACTTCACTACCCAAGTTTACCTGAGAGCGAGATTACTGGCTTGACCACTCTCTCCTCCTCTGGTCTCTCCTTTTTCTCCACCAGGTGGCCTCTGTCTCTTTTCTCCCCTATCTCTTCTCTATCCAACTCTGTGAATCTCTGTGTGTTCCAGACGGTGGAGAACACCTAAGGAACTGGTTACTGGCAGGATTTGTCTCTCTCCTACTCATTCCTCTCTCTTATCCTCCTGGTCACCTCTGTCTACTTCCTCCCTCTCCTCTTCCCTGTATAACTCTGTAAATACCTCTGAGCGGTCCAGACTATAGAGCGCACATAAGGAAGTGACTACTGGCTAGCTTGCTCTCTCCTCTTTTGATCTCACCGCATCTCATTCCAGTTACCTCTAACTACCCCCTCCATCTTCTCTTCTCCTTGTAACTCAGTGAACCTCTCTGAGTGTCCCTCAATGTGGAGAAACTTTTCATCTTTAACCTAGATGTTTTATCATCGGTGCTGCATAGATGGAGAAGTCTAGAGGCTACTGTAAAAATAAAACTGAAAACCAGAAGCAGGAGGCTTAAATCCAAAGCCTGAAAACATTGGAGAACTCTTGAATTCAGGGAACATTAAGCAATAGGAGCTCATCAAATGCCTTCATACCTACACTGAAACCAAGCTCCACCCAAGGGCCAACAAGTTCCAAAACAAGACATACCACACAAATTCTCCAGCAACACAGGAACACTGCCCTGAGCTTCAATATACAGGCAGCTCAAAATTATCCCCAAACCTTTGATGTCTCATAACCCATTACGGGTCACTCCACTGCACTCCAGAGAGAAGAAACCCAGCTCCACCCACCAAAACTCCAATACAAGCCTCCCTAACCAGGAAACCTTGACAAGCCACTGATAGAACCCCACCCAAAGTGAGGAAGCTCCATAATAAAGAGAACTCCACAAATTACCAGAATATAAAAAGGCCACCCCAAATGCAGCAATATAACCAAGATGAAGAGACAGAGGAATACTCAGCAGGTAAAGGATCAGGAGAGTTGCCCACCAAACCAAACAAAAGAGGAAGAAGTAGGGAATCTACCAGAGAAGGAATTCGGAATATTGATAGTGAAAATGATCCAAAATCTTGAAATCAAAATGGAATCACAGATAAATAGCCTAGAGACAAGGATTGAGAAGATGCAAGAAAGGTTTAACAAGGACCTAGAAGAAATAAAAAAGAGTAAAAATATAATGAATAATGCAATAAATGAGATCAGAAACACTCTGGAGGCAACAAATACTAGAATAACGGAGGCAGAAGATAGGATTAGTGAAATAGAAGATAGAATGGTAGAAATAAATGAATCAGAGAGGAAACAAGAAAAACGAATTAAAAGAAATGAGGACAATCTCAGAGACCTCCGGGACAATATGAAATGCTCCAACATTCGAATTATAGGAGTCCCAGAAGAAGAAGACAGAAAGAAAGGTCATGAGAAAATCCTTGAGGAGATAATAGTTGAAAACTTCCCTAAAATGGGGAAGGAAATAATCACCCAAGTCCAAGAAACACAGAGAGTTCCAAATAGGATAAACCCAAGGCGAAACACCCCAAGACACATATTAATCAAATTAACAAAGATCAAACACAAAGAACAAATATTAAAAGCAGCAAGGGAAAAATAGCAAATAACACACAAGGGGATTCCCATAAGGATAACAGCTGATCTTTCAATAGAAACTCTTCAGGCCAGGAAGGAATGGCAAGACATACTTAAAGTGATGAAAGACAATAACCTACAGCCCAGATTATTGTACCCAGCAAGGATCTCATTCGAATACGAAGGAGAAATCAAAAGCTTTACAGACAAGCAAAAGCTGAGAGAATTCAGCACCACCAAACCAGCTCTCCAACAAATTCTAAAGGATATTCTCTAGACAGGAAACACGAAAAGGGTGTATAAACCCGAACCCAAAACAATAAAGTAAATGGTAACGGGATCTTACTCATCAATAATTACCTTAAACGTAAATGGGTTGAACGCCCCAACCAAAAGACAAAGACTGGCTGAATGGATACAAAATCAAGACCCCTCTATATGCTGCTTACAAGAGACCCACCTCAAAACAAGGGACACATACAGACTGAAAGTGAAGGGCTGGAAAAAGATATACCACGCAAATAGAGACCAAAAGAAAGCAGGAGTGGCAATACTCATATCTGATAAAATAGACTTTAAAACAAAGGCTGTGAAAAGAGACAAAGAAGGCCACTACATAATGATCAAAGGAACAATCCAAGAAGAAGATATAACAATTATAAATATATATGCACCCAATATAGGAGCACCGCAATATGTAAGACAAATGCTAACAAGTATGAAAGGGGAAATCAACAATAACACAATAATAGTGGGAGACTTTAATACCCCACTCACACCTATGGACAGATCAACTAAACAGAAAATTAACAAAGAAATGCAAACTTTAAATGATACATTAGATCAGTTAGACCTAATTGATATCTATAGGTCATTTCACCCCAAAACAATGAATTTCACCTTTTTCTCAAGTGCTCATGGAACCTTCTCCAGGATAGATCACATCCTGGGCCATAAATCTAAACTTGATAAATTCAAAAAAATCAAAATCATTCCAAGCATCTTTTCTGACCATAATGCATTAAGATTAGATCTCAATTACAGGAGAAAAACTATTAAAAATTCCAACATATGGAGGTTGAACAACATACTTCTGAATAACCAACAAATCGCAGAAGAAATCAAAAAAGAAATCAAAATATGCATAGAAACGAATGAAAATGAAAACACAACAACCCAAAACCTGTGGGACTCTATAAAAGCAGTGCTAAGAGGAAAGTTCATAGCAATACAGGCATACCTCAAGAAACAAGAAAAAAGTCAAATAAATAACCTAACTCTACACCTAAAGCAACTAGAAAAGGAAGAATTGGAGAACCCCAGAGTTAGTAGAAGGAAAGAAATCTTAAAAATTAGGGCAGAAATAAATGCAAAAGAAACAAAAGAGACCATAGCAAAAATCAACAAAGCCAAAAGCTGGTTCTTTGAAAGGATAAATAAAATTGACAAACCATTAGCCAGACTCATCAATAAGCAAAGAGAGAAAAATCAAATCAATAAAATTAGAAATGAAAATGGAGAGATCACAACAGACAACACAGAAATACAAAGGATCATAAGAGACTACTATCAGCAGTTGTATGCCAATAAAATGGACAAAGTGGAAGAAATGGACAAATTCTTAGAAAAGTACAATTTTCCAAAACTGAACCAGGAAGAAATAGAAAATCTTAACAGACCCATTACAAGCAAGGAAATTGAAACTGTAATCAGAAATCTTCCAGCAAACAAAAGCCCAGGTCCAGACGGCTTCACAGCTGAATTCTACCAAAAATTTTGAGAAGAGCTAACACCTATCCTCCTCAAACTCTTCCAGAAAATTGCAGAGGAAGGTAAACTTCCAAACTCATTCTATGAGGCCACCATCACCCTAATACCAAAACCTGACAAAGATGTCACAAAAAAAAGAAAATTACAGGCCAATATCACTGATGAACATAGATGCAAAAATCCTCAACAAAATTCTAGCAATCAGAATCCAACAACACATTAAAAAGATCATACACCATGACCAAGTGGGCTTTATCCCAGGGATGCAAGGATTCTTCAATATCCGCAAATCAATCAATGTAATTCACCACATTAACAAATTGAAAAATAAAAACCATATGATTATCTCAATAGATGCAGAGAAGGCCTTTGACAAAATTCAACATCCATTTATGATAAAAACTCTCCAGAAAGCAGGAATAGAAGGAACATACCTCAACATAATAAAAGCTATCTATGACAAACCCACAGCAAACATTATCCTCAATGGTGAAAAATTGAAAGCATTTCCCCTAAAGTCAGGAACAAGACAAGGGTGTCCACTTTCACCACTACTATTCAACATAGTTCTGGAAGTTTTGGCCACAGCAATCAGAGCAGAAAAAGAAATAAAAGGAATCCAAATTGGAAAAGAAGAAGTAAAACTCTCACTGTTTGCAGATGACATGATCCTCTACATGGAAAACCCTAAATACTCCACCAGAAAATTACTAGAGATCATCAATGAATATAGTAAAGTTGCAGGATATAAAATCAACACACAGAAATCCCTTGCATTCCTATACACGAATAATGAGAAAGTAGAAAAAGAAATTAAGGAAACAATTCCATTCACCATTGCAACGAAAAGAATAAAATACTTAGGAATATATCTACCTAAAGAAACTAAAGACCTCTATATAGAAAACTATAAAACACTGATGAAAGAAATCAAAGAGGACACTAATAGATGGAGAAATATACCATGTTCATGGATCGGAAGAATCAATATAGTGAAAATGAGTATACTACCCAAAGCAATTTACAAATTCAATGCAATCCCTATCAAGCTACCAGCCACATTTTTCACAGAATTAGAACAAATAATTTCAAGATTTGTATGGAAATACAAAGAACCTCGAATAGCCAAAGCAATCTTGAGAAAGAAGAATGGAACTGGAGGAATCAACCTGCCTGACTTCAGGCTCTACTACAAAGCCACAGTCATCAAGACAGTATGGTACTGGCACAAAGACAGACATATAGATCAATGGAACAAAATAGAAAGCCCAGAGATAAATCCACACACATATGGACACCTTATCTTTGACAAAGGAGGCAAGAATATACAATGGAGTAAAGACAATCTCTTTAACAAGTGGTGCTGGGAAAACTGGTCAAACACTTGTAAAAGAATGAAACTAGATCACTTTCTAACACCGCACACAAAAATAAACTCAAAATGGATTAAAGATCTAAATGTAAGATCAGAAACTATAAAACTCCTAGAGGAGAACATAGGCAAAACACTCTCAGACATAAATCACAGCAGGATCCTCTATGATCCACCTCCCAGAATTCTGGAAATAAAAGCAAAAATAAACAAATGGGATCTAATTAAAATTAAAAGCTTCTGCACAACAACAGAAACTATAAGCAAGGTGAAAAGACAGCCTTCTGAATGGGAGAAAATAATAGCAATTGAAGCAACTGACAAACAGCTAATCTCAAAAATGTACAAGCAACTTATGCAGCTCAATTCCACAAAAATAAACGACCCAATCAAAAAATGGGCCAAAGAACTAAATAGACATTTCTCCAAAGAAGACATACGGATGGCTAACAAACACATGAAAAGATGCTCAACATCACTCATTATTAGAGAAATGCAAATCAAAACCACAATGAGGTACCACTTCACACCAGTCAGAATGGCTGCGATCCAAAAATCTGCAAGCAATAAATGCTGGAGAGGGTGTGGAGAAAAGGGAACCCTCCTACAGTGTTGGTGGGAATGCAAACTAGTACAGCCACTTTGGAGAACAGTGTGGAGATTCCTTAAAAAATTGCAAATAGAACTACCTTATGACCCAGCAATCCCACTTCTGGGCATACACACCGAGGAAACCAGAATTGAAAGAGACACATGTACCCCAATGTTCATCGCAGCACTGTTTATAATAGCCAGGACATGGAAACAACCTAGATGTCCATCAGCAGATGAATGGATAAGAAAGCGGTGGTACATATACACAATGGAGTATTACTCAGCCGTTAAAAAGAATTCATTTGAATCAGTTCTGATGAGATGGATGAAACTGGAGCCAATTACACAGAGTGAAGTAAGCCAGAAAGAAAAACACCAATACAGTATACTAACACATATATATGGAATTTAGGAAGACGGCAATGACGACCCTGTATGCAAGACAGGAAAAAAGACACAGATGTGTATAACGGACTTTTGGACTCAGAGGGAGAGGGAGAGGGTGGGATGATTTGGGAGAATGGCATTCTAACATGTATACTATCATGTAAGAATTGAATCGCCAGTCTATGTCTGACGCAGGGTGCAGCATGCTTGGGGCTGGTGCATGGGGATGACCCAGAGAGATGTTGTGGGGAGGGGGGTGGGAGGGGGGTTCATGTTTGGGAACGCATGTAAGAATTAAAGATTTTAAAATTTAAAAAATAAAAAACTAAAAAAAAATAAAGGCTTTGCCCCCACGACCTTCACCTTTCGCCAGTCGTGTTAAGCCGGAATTGAGCGTCTCCCTGCACCCCATCTTCCCAGTGCAATATTTAAGGGCCTCATGCAGAATCGGAAACTTGGGGGAAGGAGTTTGGGTATTCTTCTTCCTTTTTTGTCTTTCTCTCTCTCTCCTTGTCCCTCCTCCCCTCTCTTTTTTAAAAGTAATACTTTGAAACATATAAATTGTTTATAACCATCACCAGAAGCAAGGGTGGACTGAGCAGCCTCCAAGGGTCAGTGCACCATGATGAGGTTGTCTCTGTGTCTTTTTCATTTTGTTTTAAAAACCATAATTAGTGAGATTTTTCTTCAGCCGCCAGTGTCAGCCTTGAAGCAGAAGGCTGCAGCCCTTAGCACTTGTAAAATAAGGAAGAATACACAGTGTGCTGTGGTTGGGTGTTTTCCCCTTCCTTTGAGAATCTTCTTTTGTAAAAGCTAAACTCAATGCTTTTCAAAAACGGAAATTTGTGGTGAAGCTGGAACCCTTCTCTTGGAATATTGAGCCTAACAACCTCATGGAACTAAGAATTCACCCCAAATTTTAACTTGCCATTCAGCCAAGGTTTTAAAGAAAAATTGTTCCCTAACGAAGACTATAATGAAGATGTCAGTACTATTTTGGAGTCGAAAATTGATGGCGCAGTTATCTATATAATGTACTGTATTTTGACAGTGATCGTCACTGTATGACTTTGTTCCACCCTCTTTCTGTACTCCATGTCTGTCGTCCGGAAATGTCACCTGCTCTTTCTCTTGTGATCTTTCATTTATTTATTTGGTCTTAGCTGCAGCACTCAGGATCTTTGTTGAGGCGCATGGGTTTCTCTCTAGTTGTGGAGCCCTAGGCTCCAGAGTATGCAGGCTTAGTTGCCCTGCAGCATGGCAGATCTTAGTTCCCAGACCAGGAATCGAACCTATGTCCCCTGGATTGGAAGGTGGATTCTTAACCAGGGAAGTCCCCCTCTCCTGTGATCTCTTAGTCCAATAATTATATTACTGCCATCAAAGGATGCCATTACTTAATAAAAAAAGAAATATTATATATACATATATTAATGATTTAAAACTACATAGGTGTCCAGCAGAAATCTAAAATTATAGCAAAAATTTATAATAACTGTCAAAAATAAGGAGAGGCTAGAAAAATAGTATTAATAAGTTGTCTTTATATTTTATACCAGAGAGTCAGATTTGACAGATCAAGAGATTTTAATGTAAGCATATTTTTAAATATTAAAGAACTAACTACTAGAAGAGCTGAAACAAAAATGTTAAAAGTGATCAACTTTTGAAAGCCAGAGTTCAGATTGGAAAAGGTGGATTGGGGAATACTACTTTCCATTTAAAACACCTATTATAGAATTTTATTTTTATTAACAAGTGCAAATATTACTTTGTTATATATTTAGAAAGTAAAATATCCAGAATCTAGAATATGCTTACTAAATATTCCTTTCCACATCTATGTTCTTTATATAAGTCTCTGAGCAAACATTTCTTCAAGTCAGTCCTTAGAGTTACTCCTTTGACTTCTGAGTCTTAGTTCTGTGACTCTCAAATTTTCCTGTGCATTTAATCTCCTGAGGGATCCTATTGAAATGCAGATTCTGATTCAGTGGAGCTGAGGTGGGGCCTAACATTTTTTGCATTTCTAACAAGCTCCCAGGTGACAGATGCTCCTGATCTGTGAATCGCATTTTGAATAGAAAGAATCTTCTGGATATCTCCCTCCACCATCCACAAGTTATATTTTCCTGCTTCTTTGCATGTATAGTGACTTTTGATTGGATACAGATATGGTGAACGTTACCTTGTTGCATGCTGAATATTGTCACTTGTTTATTAATATAAATATTCTTGAATTTTGTTCTGGGATGTAGCTAGGTAACTTGGAAACAAGTTTGGTTCTTTTGAGGTGTCGGTGGATCCAGAGCAGTCTTTATTTAGTCTGGGGATAATTTTATTCACTTTCCTGGTATCTCAGCTGGTAAAGAATCCACCTGCAATACAGGAGACCTGAGTTCAATCCTTTGGTTGGTAAGGTCCCCTGGAAAAGGGAAGAGCTACCCACTCCAGTATTCTGACCTGGAGAATTCCATGGACTGTACAGTCCATGGGGTCACAAAGAGTCGGAAACGACTGAGTGACTTAAAAACAGAAAAAAGAACTGAGACGATACTCTTTTACATTCTCCATCACTTAGGGAGTTTTCACTCCGGCTGTTGGGAGCACAAATTACTCCTTGCCCTTTGTGAGCCCCAGCGGGGCTTCTTTTCTCTGCCTTTGGTGATTTCTTCGTCCACATGCACTGATCAGTACTCAGTTGATGACTGGAGGAGAATTCTCTCCAGACTCTGGAGTTCTTTTTCTGTGCCATTTCCTTCTGTCCTTTCCTCTGCCTTGCAAACTCTAAATGCTTAGATTTCTCAACTGTATCTCCTTAACTTAGGGGGACTGATGGCTCTTCCTGGGTTCTTCTCTTTGCAGACTGGAAATTCTTGCAGGCGCTTTGTCCCCCCTCTCTCAGAGATCACTGTTCTACACTGCCTGATGTCCAAATGTCTTAAAAACGTTGTATTCCTTTATTTTTTTTATTGTTATAGTTATTTTGGGCATGGTATTAAATTTGGTTCATTACTCTGTCTTGGCCACTTGCAGAAGTTCCTAGATGCTATTTTCTATCCCAATTGGCTTTGCTTAATTAGCTTAGTATCAAGAACCATGAAGAGTCTGAGATTTCACCCAGACTGAAGAATAACAAGTTAGTCGCCCTCTGTTTTAAAATGCTGGTAGAAGACAGGAGACTCCTGGATTAGAAACAAAGGATTTATTATTCTGGGCAGATCAAGAATCTTGAACTTCCTGTTCTTATTGGTTTCCTTTGTCCCCTAAGTCTTGTGGTGTGATATGGAATGATCTAGATACAAGGTATATAGAGAGTGGATCTGTGATAGCTGAGGAATCCTGAGTCTCAGTGTTATGAAGAAGATGCTAGCCAGTTTGCCAAAATTTGTTCCAGAGGGAGAGACTTTTCAAATTATTCTTGTCACTAAAGACCTCTATTTTCTGCACAGAGGGAGACATTATCTCTTTCTTTTAAGACTGTTTGCCATGCAGACATTCTTGGAAATATAGGGCAGACTAAAGTTGTCACAACACATGTTGAAGCTGTGGAAAACAGCTCCTCAACACTGAGCTTTGCTAAGTGACCTGGCTGAGTGCCTTTTGTACTGTGGTTATCTCAATTATTTTTTATTAGGTATTGAGCGATGCAGAATACCTCTGCAGGATGACTTAAATTAGGGCTGGACTAGCTTTACAATGAATAGCTTTTAGGACATACACATTAATTATTTAGCGTATGCTCAATTTCAACAAATTGGATTTTTTCTAAGCATTAGAAAGCACAAAAACTACTCACTTTT
Organism: Ovis canadensis; assembly: GCF_042477335.2. Lineage (NCBI taxonomy): Eukaryota > Metazoa > Chordata > Mammalia > Artiodactyla > Bovidae > Ovis > Ovis canadensis. The sequence continues at coordinate 74,345,727 of NC_091248.1, read as the reverse complement.
TCAAGGAAAATTGCCAAGCAAGATAGGTTTCTGCATTTTTAACATTGATATTGGATCTCAGCTTTACTGTGGGCACATATTCCCAATGTACATTCAATGCTAGCTTATTGAACTTCTTCAATAAGGTGTAATAATGTTATTGAGCATGTGAAAGGATTATTTCCAATTTAAATTTCATATGTCTCATTATCAAGCTGGTTACTCGCTAAACTGGAAAGGTAAAGCTCTGAGAGTTAAGTCCACTAGGTACAGTGAAGATCTTGTTCTTTCTTTGGAGAATTTCTTGGGTTTTGATAATATGGTGCATGTGATGCTGTCTGAAAGAGTCTAAGTATGTGAAACAAACAGTAGATATGCTACAGTTAGCCTTGGTTAAAGAAACAGACTTCCCTCATAGCTCAGTTGGTAAAGAATCTGCCTGCAGTGCAGGAGACCTGGGTTCGATCCCTGGGTTGGGAAGATCCCCTGGAGAAAGAAATGGCAACCCACTCCAGTATTCTTGCCTGGAGAATCTCATGGACAGAGGCGCCTGGCAGGCTACAATCCATGGGGTTGCAAGAGTCAGACACGACTTAGGGACTAAAGAGAGAAAGAGAGAAAGAAACAGAGCTGATAATATTGGCTATATTATTTGGCAAAATCCCATAGGAAACTAGGAGTATCAGGCAAAACTATCTTGACAATGTCCTAAGCAAGTTAATAGAAGCCACTCAAAGGCTTCGTTGGCTTATAGAACAATTTAAAACACATTGCATTCTCTAAGGAGGCAGGTTTTATCAGGTATTCAGATCAAACTCATGACAGGTAAAAACACTGTGCTCATTGCATGGCTTAATGTAAGAGCAGAATGAGAAGTGCTAATATTTAATATTCATAAATGACTTCAAGTGTTAGTTTGTGTCTGTCTGACTTGTCATTGGATCTATTTTTGTGGGTGGCATCAGAGAAGTCTGCAATTCCATATCAGCAGGAGCTCTCACTTTATGTGACACAAGGGGATTCTTGCAGTAGCCTGTGAATCTGCGTAAAATTTTCTGTGCACGGATGTGTTGCATTTTAGGAGGGGAGAAGCTCAATAACTTTCATTAGATTCTTGAAGGATCAGTGAAGATTAACCAAGGAATAACTCAGAGATATTTAGCTGGGTAATTTTGTATTCTCAAAGTCATTTGGAAGGAAAATTGTACACTCAAATGTTGGGGAGACTTGGTAAACTGAGTCAAGAAACAAAGGAAAAAATCAAGATTAAAAGAGAGAGAGGGGTGAGGGTAATTAAACAAGAGCGATAACTATAGTTAATCTGAGAAAAAACATTTTTGCATTTTTTCAGTAAAATAATTTTCTGGCAAGTAGTAGAGAAGTTAGGCTGGAATTTGTTTGTTTGTTTTGTTTTGAGATGGCCAACCATCAAAGAAAACCATTTTAGTTGTTGATAAATTCTCCAGAAAACCTTGAGCGTTCCGGTAACATATACACATGACAGGTTTCTCTCTTCACATGCCATCCGTCAGCACCTTCACCATAGTTGAGCTAGTTCAACCTCATTTCCCTTAGAATTTCTCACAGGTCAAGTTGAACAAAACCCGAAGAGAGAATCACATGGCAGAAAAACCACACAAAATCTTTCCTGAGTGATGAGCCCTACCTCTAATAGTCAAACTCTTAAATTAGTTCTATTTTTATGCTTCTTTCAAGATGAAGTCACTTTATTACTTCAGAATTATGGACCAAATTTTGGACATACATTTCAGACTCTGTTAGCTTAGAAACAACTGAATTATCATTTCCTCAAACTGTATTTCATATGAGAAACGTAACTCCAGAGCATGTGTTTTATTATCAGTCACAATGCAAAGCAATTTCATGTTACTAGGAAAATTGCCAAGGATGATTAAAGGCAACTTAATAATTAATTGGCTTATCAGAATCCTTTTTCTCAACATTCCGAAGCTATATATTGGCCTAATTATGCCCAGGAAGTTGATATCAGACTATCATTATTTCTTTACTCTGTTTTAAAACATTGTTGTCAAAACCTGATTAGAGAGAGGAAAGATATAAAATGATGTGGAATTCTATTTTAAATTAGCATTATCCTGGCTTGTACCGTAGGTCTCCTTTCTAATATTCTGCCTCAGGACTTTAGGACATGCTTTTCTGTTGGCTACATAATCACTTTCAGCAGTTTGCTCCAAAATTTTCTCCTTTAAGGTGTTTTCTTAGTTACTCTGAAAAATATTAATCTGTATTATCTCAGATTTAATTATTTAAAATATTACCTATGTTTTTCTCTCCTCCATGGTGCTTTAGTTTTCTTCAGGGCACTTCCCTATTGTATTCCAGATCTATTTTTGTCTGTATTCTTCCCTGGATTGAAAGAAAACTTAGCAAAGGCATCTTTGCTATTAAGTCTCTTGCTTCCAGAATGGTGCCCAGAACACTGAAGTTCCCGATTATTCATTGGGAGAATGAACATGTAGATTTTTATGTAAATATTTTGGAATAGTTTCTTTAGATGGATTGTATAGTTGTCCTTCAACTGTACCAAAAATAATGAAACTTCTTTGACTATGTTAAATACAGAGTATATTGCCTTGCTCTAGGAGCAGTTTCTAAAAGGTTAGATTTTATGTTTAGCACTTATTAGAAGGAACAGCTGAATATCAATAGCATAATCTTAGTTGTCATGCATGAGTGCTAAGTCACTTCAGTCATGTCCAAATGTTTGCAACCCGATGGAGTATAGCCCACCGGGCTCCTCTGTCCATGGAATTCTCCAGGCAAGCATACTGGAGGGGTTGCCATGCCCTCCTCCAAAGGATCTTCCCAACCCAGGGATCGAACCTGAGTCTCTTATGTCTCCTGCATTGGCAGGCAGGTTCTTTACCACTAGCACCACCTGGGAAGCCTTTATAAAATATAATTAGTCATTTCTTAACTTAGTAATGTAAAATTTTATCTTTTGGTTTTTAAATGGTCTTTTTTTCCCTGTTATCTTGCATGGAGATGTGGGGTCCTGACCTGTCACTAGGGAAGATTAAGGATCAAATATCTGACTTACCTATTTATCATTTTACCCCACATAATCCCAAAATCAAGATACGATCCATACAAAGAGTATGGAAGAAATTAGAAATCATACAAAATGTGGGGGAAAGGATGGTGTGAGTAGCTAAAAGTGAAAGTTACTGCAGTTGTTCATTATTTATATCCTTTGATTACAGAAATTCAAGAGCTAAATTTAGGATTCAAGATTTTAATCAACTCAGTTTAGGTGTTTAAAATTTACATTCCACCTACATCTTTCTGGTGGTCTGTTTCACTTTTGTTCTTAAATATCACATTTTGTGATAATCTTTAAATTACTTCAGGACTTACTTGAAATACATAGGGCACAGAGTCAACTAAAAAAAACAATTGTGAGCTTCATTTTTAGAAGAGCCATATATATAACGCTGTATTGCCTCTTTTAGTATTCATGGTGATAGTTGTAGATTAATTTATTATCATCTCAATGCAGAAAATGAACCAATATCTTTACAATATAGAGTCAAAATCATTTTACAGCTATTTTTAATCTAAAAGTCTCAGTGTTGAGCAGAGATTTTCTTATTATCAACCTTTGTCCTTCTTTCTGATGAAATGGGATAAAAGTTGAAAGAAGATAATTGAGGAAACAGTTAAAAATGAGTTAGAAGTACTGATCCAAATGGTCTTAGCCTACTATCAAGGTTTGCTGCTGAAATTTTTTCCATTACCTGTCATCAAGAAGATGAGAAGTATGGGCCCTATAAATTATGTTGCAGAGCAATTGCAGTAGAAAAATGGCAGCCATTATTTTATCAAATTACTTTTCATCTACAAGACTGCTCTCCTTGCTGCCGCTATTGTAAATTAGGTGGTAATGTTTGAGATAGAGTTGTTACTTAGTTTCTAATCTCTACTGCTATCGGTGACAAAATAACTTTGCCTTTTAAATAAATCTCAGACCCCTCTGAGTACTTTGTGGTTTGGGCTCCTGTTCTTATTTGGTGCTAATACATTCTCATGATTAAAAAAAAAAAATTAAAGGAATATTTTATTTCATTAGTATTATGGGGCTGTGAGTTAGCTAAGAAATGTTATTAACTTGAACAATGGTTAATTTAACATCTAGTACTTAAATTTCTTGATATTCCAGCTTTCAACTGCAGTTTCTTCATTGAGCTAAAATTGTAACCTCTGATATAGACTTCTGTATGTTTCAGTATTTTTCATAAATATTATTCAACTATGGATGGGGTTGTGGTTTGGCAGAAAAAAAATCCTAATATATGTTTAGGGTCTATGATATGTTATTTGTTTTATCTTTCTGGTGCCTATAGTTCAGTACCTTGTAGATACCTGGTATACTATAGATATGATTACATGAATTTTATAGACAAACCAAATCATACAACTTCAAAAAGGAAGAATCAAGACTGGTCAGAATCTAAAGCTGTGTTCTTATACTACCCCATATTATTCACACACTGTTTTTTTTTTTTTAATTGGGAACTATGGGAAAGGCAGGGATAATTATACTTATTTAGTATGAAGAGGATTGAACATGTCTTCAAGAGGGTGTACTGTTTAGGAGGCAAGATGATGCATAGAAACAGTCCTGAAACTGTAGTTTTGGAACTCAAATCTTTGATTTAGGCTCTAAATAGCCATATTGGTGAACAAATAATTTAACTGGAAAGAGATCTCATTTTCCTTCTGGCAAATGAAGTAATTGGTTTTGATATTTTAAGTTCTATCCCATGCCTTACTTACTTTGATTCTTTGATGTTGATAGATTATTATTGCCTTAACTATCTTGATTTTTAAATGAAGAGAGAAAATGCCTTAGAATGAGTTTATGAAGGCACAAAGGGGATTCTTGTGTACTTAAAAAAAGGTTGTAATCAGAGGCCATGGAAACACCATCTTTAGGATTTTTAAAAATTTGAAGGACTTACTTTATTGGAGTGTCTTGGGAGTGAAAAAAAATCACACATCAACAATTATGTTTCTGAGTCCTTTCTGTGTGCAAAGCACTATGATATAAGATATAATGACCTTCAGGAAAACTTTGATCTAGTAAGGGAGATACATGTGTAAACGTTAGTAGAATATAGTATTTGCACAACACTCTACAATAGGATCTAATCATACTTTTAGTTGTCAAAGGAATGACTTAGAAACCCAACAATAATTCAGAATAGCTGTCTCTTTACTTACTTGCTTAAACCACATGAAAGGCATTACATAATCTAAAGCAATACTTTAAATATTTCCTTTGTCATCCATCCATTTTCCTCACACAGTCTCGGCTCTATGCCTCTTTCTCTCCAAGTTTTGCCAAATCACACCCCTGCACACCTTATGTCTTTTCTCTTCTTTTTCCTCATTCTCTCTTATGTACTGATTTTGAAAGACAAGATCCAGAAGAACCAATCTGGCAGGAGAAAATCAGTCTCTGAAAGTAGAGAAGGAAAAGGAACCAAGCCAGCAAACACGGAATCCTCCTACAGGGGTCTTTAATAGTTACACCTTGATTTTTCTGGCTTGCTTCCCCCCCCCTTCTCTTCTGTTCCCTTTCTCTTTGGTATATAACTTCTTCCTGTGGGGAATACTGTCAGGGAGTCCGTGGGGCTTACCAGGTGGCCACAGTGATAGATGGGCTCCAGCACTGGCCACCAAACTCCCTCATTCCCCTGATAAAATGAGCGGTTCAAGGACATACAAGTGTCCAAAATTGGGTCAGTCAGACGCCCTCCTGGACATTGGTTGCGGACTCTTTCTTGCTCTGTGTATCACTAGCCATCAGGGTCATAGTGTGGAATTGCCAGCATTCATTTTCCCTCATTTCCTTGGTTGCATTTGATAGGTTGCCTGGAGAATGAAGCTGACCAAGGAGGAGGGCAGAGCTGAAAATGCAGAGAAAGACACATGGCTGGCAGCGCGAGCCTGGGGGTCTAACAGCGTCTGAGGCTGATGCGCCTCTGAACTCTCCAGTTACATGAATTAATAAATCCCAGAGCTTGTTTTCTTTTCAGCTAGTTTAAGTTGATTTTTTTTCCCTCTTAAAATGGAAAGAGCTCTGTATAACACACATCTTCAGCAGTCTTTGTGGGAATATTCACATATGAATAATTATTGTCCAGTAATATTTTCCATGGATTAGTCTTTATTAGTCCAGAGCATCTAAATATTTTTATATCTCAAGTTCCCATCCTACTTGCTTAACTAATAGGGCTCTATTTAATTTCAGTGTCTCTTCTCCCTTTTCTTATGCTGAGATTATATATAATACATAGCTCTCAGGTTCCTCTGTAGAAGCTGTGAAGTAGACCCCACCTGAGTTCATTGTAGTACCTTCTTCCAGATCTTGGGACTGAGGAATGGTTAACATCTCAAAGAGCAAACTGCTGTTCTTGGTATTTAACCCCTGGTAGCTCAGCTGGTAAAGAACCCACCTGCAATGCAGGAGGCCCCTGGTTGATTCCTGGGTTGGGAAGATCCCTGGAGAAGGAATAGGCTGCCCAGTACAATATTCTTGGGAATTCCTGGTGGCTCAGAAGGTAAAGAATCTGCCTGCAATGTGGGAGACCTGGGTTGGGAAGATTCCCTGGAGGAGAGCATGCAATTTACTCCAGTATTCTTGCCTGGAGAATCCCATGGCCAAAGGAGCCTGGCCAACTGGCGTCTATAGGGTCACAGAGTTGGACACGACTGAGCAACCAATCTCAGCACCTCATGACCAGTATTTTAACTCTAGACGTGAAAAGGAACATGGGAAAGCTGTTTTTGAACAGAGCCAGAAACAAGGCTTCTAGTCCAATCACATTAGATCTGTAATCCCCTGGTAGGCAATGGTGTTATAACTATACCCTTCCTGCTTAAGACCCATTTTAATTTACTAGAACCAAATTAACAGGCTCAGTCTTAACCAAGGTGCCCTGGCTTATTCTGGAGGGCTTACTGACCATGGTCAGAAGAATCAGCCTAGCTCCACCTACTGAGATCTCATCTGTTAGGATTCATCTTCAAGGGAAAGAGATATACCTTCTGTACTTCCAGCTTCCAAGAGCACCCAGAAAGTGTCATGTCTGAGCTCCATTAGTCTGCTGGCTAGAGATCAGCTAGTTATCTCAATTTTTACAGAGTTAATGCTTTTAGCTTGAGTTTCTGGAAGATTTGTGATGCCACTGTGTGAAATAGAAAATATAAAGATGGTGTAACCTATTTTGGGGGCTGAGACAGGGATAATGTTATCTTGAGGCATGTGGAGTCTAGGTTATCAGATAGGTGTGTGTGTGTGGCCCCACATGGGAAACCTTAAATAAGGGCTAGCTTTGCGGTTTGGAGCTAAGATGGCACCTGGCGGGAGAGATAGGGGCGTGGTCTATGTTACAGTTTTTGATTGGCTCTCTTGATTTCCGTGCACGTGGACAGCGCATGATCACCATAGACTCTTGTTACAATGAAGCGCATGATGACTTGACCTTTAACGTGATTGGTGCAACTATGGCATATTACAATTTGACCTTTAACGTGATTGGTGCAACCCTCGCAAAACCCCCTTGCTTGCCTATATAAACCAAGAGTTTGTGGCAAGAAAGTAGAACTGCTTCGATGGAACCCCTGTTGCGTCTGACTGTCTCTTGCTAGCCTGAGGGGCTGGGTTGGCGGACAGCAGGCTCACCTCTCCTCGGGAACCCCTCGGCTTTGCTGAGGGAAGTTCCACTGCCTCTCTCTTTCTGTGGAGCGTCCCCCGCAGGTGTGCATGTGGGAATACCATGCCAGGGCTGGAAAGGCTGACCTGAAATTTAGTAGAGAGGCTCTAAATTTCAGTGAAGAGAGTGAGGGAAACTGCTGGGGGAGACATGCTCACAAGAGGAGGAGAGCTTCAGATGAGCTTGACTGTGATGCCAGCTGGTGATCCTCAGACCAGGGTACAAAGAGATTTTCTAAGGGGTACACTGGTGGGTCATTTTAGGGGAACCATTTTCCAGAGAATTGCCTTCCCAGGTGGCACTAGTGGTAAAGAATCCACCTGCCAGCGGAGGAGATGCAGGAGGTGACAGTTCTATCCCTGGGTGGGAAAGATCCCCTGGAGAAGGAAATGGCAACCCACTCCAGTATTCTTGGCTGGAAAATCCCATAGACAGAGGAGCCTGGCGGGCTACAGTCCATGGGGTCACAAAGAGTCAGACATGACTGAGCGTGCAAGAATGTACTGTTTTCAAAAACTGGTTTACCTCAGAAGTTATCTGAGGTGGATATTCCCTTTGTGACCTCCTCTTCTACAAAACCTCTGCCCAAATTATAGAAGAAAAACCTACCTTCACCTACCAGGAATCTTATTATGAAACTTGACCTTGGGACTTCAAAGCCTGTAGAGCCACAGGCAGAGGGACAGTTCAGTGAGTCCTCTGATCAAGACATGGTATATTTCCCCTTCTCATTAAGATGTATAGGCCCAATAAAGTTTCCTTTTTCATATTTACAATTTTGCTTTCTATATAATATTTATATACTTTTTTATATTTGTGTTCACCTTTTAAATTTATGTTATTTTGTTCATTTTACATCAATACTAATTTTAATAAATTATTAATTCAAAGAAAATGTATAGCCTTGTGTTCATAGAATACTAAAATTCCTATATTTTGTTGTAGAGAACTATGATAAGGTGATAATGAACAACTTTCAAGTATAAAAATGTATATAAAAATCACAAGCTGTGGGGACACAGGAGGAGAAACATGAAATTCAAGGAAAAGAAACAGAATTTTCCCTAGGATCCACAAACAAAATTATTTGAACTACTTGAGCATTAATGTGAGCAGTGTCCTAGTGACAAACGTCTGACAGGAAGCCAAGTGCTTAGATTCTTATACTCTAACTGGCTTCTTAGAATCTATTTTAGAGCCTTAATTTATGCATTTATTCTTTTGTAGCTCCTTTGGGCCTTCCCTTGGGAAAAATCAGGAATATCCATGGTCATCTCGTTCATTCACTTTCGAGCCTAAATAATCTTTCCAATACTCTGAAAAAGTTCATCTTTCCTTCTGTCTGTTCTTTTGTCCTTTTCTCCACTCTTTTCCTTCTTTACATGGATACACTTATAAAATGAAATTTTTTATATCAAGGGTTTATGATAAATGCTGAGGGTGTAAACTGGTGAAGAAAATAAGTTCCTGACTTTTCTGAGCCTACAGTCTAGTGGAAAATATAGACAATGAAATAAGCATTTTTGTAAAGTGCAAGGGCTATAACCAGGAATAGATAGGATATTATTCTGCTTCCCTGGTGGCTCTGTTGGTAAAGAGTCTACCTGCAATGTGGCAGTCCCTAAGTCAGAAAGAGTCCCTGGAGAAGGAAATGGCAACCCACTCCAGTGTTCTTGCCTAGAGAATTCCATGGACAGAGGAGCCTGGTAGGTTATGTCCATGAGGTCGCAAAGAGTCGGACACAGCTGAGTGACTAACACTTTCACTTGTCAAGTTCATACACTATTTTGTTTTTTCTTTCCCAGCCCTGTTCTACCGAGGATCAAGACAGATAAACTTCTAGGGCTGATAGAACCTATATTCTATTTAAAAGGTAGAGACAGAGTAAACAAACAATAGAGGAAATGAGTAGGCTAAATTTCAGATAATAATGAATGCTATGTAGAAAAACAGGATGATTCAGTCATTCATTATTAAAATTTAATGAGTGCTTAGCATTTTCTTTGAACTGGTCTAAGTGCTGGACATACAGACAAGACAAGACATTGTCTCTTTTCTCATGGAGCGTGCATTTATTTCTGTCAGGGGAAAGAAAGAATACACAAGCAAGAATGTATAATAGGACATCAGATAGTGATAAGGATTATAAAATGAAATAATAAAAGAGAAAGGGAAAGAGTGTGGAGAAGTGTGTTTTTGATAAATGGTGGTTGAGGGAAATGACAAGTGAGCCAAATTCTGCATGAAGTGAGGGACCAACTCATGCAAATATCTGGGAAAATTTTGTTCTAGGTAGAGGAAGCTGCAAGTGAAAAGATTATGAGGCCAGGAGCATGCATCACATGTTGAAGGAACAGCAAGGAGGCCAGCATGGCTGGAGCAGAGAGAAACACTGACAGCAGCTGAGGATGGAGGGAGCCAGGGGTCACACCACAAAGCTTTGCAGATCATGGTGAAGAGAATTTTATTCTAAATGTGATCAGAAGCGACTGTAGAATTTGAGCAGGGAGTGAGGTGTTCTGGTTTATGTTTTCAAAAGATCACCATGATTTTGTTCCTTTTGTTCACATATATGAGTTTGATGAATTTAGCATGTTTCATCTGAAAAGGGTATTTGAGCTGGATACAAAAGCTGTGATCTGACGGATGAGAACTTACCCAGATGTTGAGGAGAAGTTATTGTGTTGTATAGAAAGACACTAGTGAGAGCTGAAATCTGAAGATGAGTGAAGCATGTTCTCTTCAGAAGTCTGGGAAACATTCATTAGGTCTGAAGTCCAGAGTACAAAGGCAGAACTATGAAAGAGGAGGCTGAAAATGTTTATTGAAGGAGTTTGGATTCTGTTCTAAAGGCAGTGGAATGTTTTGAAGACTTTTAAGTAGGGGAGTGTAGGGCAGTTCTGTACTTTGAATGGTTTGCTTAGGCTGTTGGAGAGGCTCTGGAAACAAGAGATCATGTAGGAAGAAGGCGCAGAAGTAACTCAGGCGGAGGGGTAGATTATAATCATACTTTATGTGAATATTTCTTGGAGCTATTGATATTCTCTATTAATTTTGGAATGCTGTGTTTGTTGAATAGGTCTTGCCCATACAGAGTCAAACCACCATCTTGGAACTTCCATACAGGACAAATTTAATTCTGTTTTTACGTGGCAGTCCTTCCTAGTTTTAAGGCAGCCATTAGTGTCTTTTCCCCTCTATTTCCATCCATCACGTGGGAATTTCTTTCTTGTGATTGAATGTCCCAAATTTCTTTAGTTCATGAGAGTTGAGTATTCCCCACATGACACAACTCTTTTTCCCTTCTCAATATCTTGTTCATTTTTATCTTGATCAATTCTTGTCAGCTAGAGACCCTCTCAGACTGTGCAACCCTACTTTTATCAGCATAGTAAAAAGAGCAATTATTTCTTCCCTTTTTATAATCATATATTCTACAAATATTAACTGTCTTCAAAAGCAATAAAATAAGTTCTAAAAAATTTTTGCAGTACTTGTACAATACCACTGACCCTGCAGTCAACCAAAATCTCATTTTCACTTCAGTTATGTTACCATTAAACATGAGTTTGGAGGAGGAAATGGCAAGCCACTCTAGTATTCTTGCCTAGATAATCCCATGGGTGGACAGAGGAGCCTGGCAAGCTACAGTCCATGGGGGTCGTAATGAGTTGGATTCTGGCTGTGTGATAACATGGATGCAGGGGACCAGGGTGGAAATAGGGTATCCAAAGGCTTTTATATTAATCAGATGAGAGAAGATGGAAGCTTTATCCAGGGTATTAACAATAGAAATAGAGAAAAAGTGGTATATGTATATATATTTTGAAGGAAAATCCACTCCATATTTTGCATCCTCTGAAAAATGTAGGTAATCAATGACATGAAGAGTCTGTCTTTGCTATATTGTCTCAAGTGACTGGCTCATATTCAGTCCCTACCACATGGGAGAAGGAAATGCCAACCGACTCCAGTATTCTTGCCTGGAAAATCCAATGGACAGAGGAGCCTGGTGGGCTGCTATCCATAGGGTTGCACAGAGTTGGACATGACTGAACTGATTTAGCATGCATGCATGCATTGGAGAAGGAAATGGAAACCCACTCCAGTATTCTTGCCTGGAGAATCCCAGGGATAGAGGAGCCTGGTGGGCTGTTGTTTATGGGGTCACACAGAGTCGGACATGACTGAAGTGACTTAGCAGTAGCAGCAGCAGTACATTGTTCAAGTTGAAACCTTTAATTTTGTGCATATTTTACATGCCCATGAACAGAATGTGTCAGAATAATTGACTCCTGTGGTAGGTTGCAAGTGTGTAACTTTAAAATACCAGGCATATGCTTTATATTTTGGTTCGTTTCACCTTTGTTTTATTGATCTAAAGTGTGTCATGAGACTATTACTGTCACCTTCAAATTTCATTAAATCACTCATATTATAATGAACGACACTGACAAAGGGGCTGGTTGTGCTTTGTGTTTTTTATAGGATTCATAGGAAATGTCATCATGATTATGTCTTTTTGCTAAAAGGGATTTTCAAGAACTGCTTCACATTTATAGAGAAGATGACAGCCCCCTCCCGTCTGAAACTTAACCTCTCAACTCCATGCCTATGAATCCTGTTGCGTTTGCTCCACAGATACTCATTTCTTTAACACACTGTGATCTCAGATTTGTCTGTAAGTCCTGGTGAGACAATGTCAGCTTGTCTTGTGCCCGTTCATCTGCACACTGAATGATAGCTTTACTATTTTTGAATGGTAGCAGAGTGAGAGGTCACTCTACCTGGCCATGCTGCCAACTGAAATGCTTAGTGTGTTTTCAAATCTTGGGTTGTTAGAGCCAAAGAAACTTCATAAATCAGTTCATCTGTTCTCTTATAGATGTGGAAAATGAGAGTAGAATAGCTAAGAAGAAACTTCTTTCTTTTCTTTTCTCTTTTTAACCATTACAGACAAGAAGGTGCACATTTTTAAAAAATGCCATTATCTGGGGTTGAAGAGTGAATACTTTAACAAGAAATATTGTCAAAATATGACTGCGCTCATTCTAGGGTCAAAGTCATGGTGTTAGAAATATGGTGTGCAAAATTATCTTCAGAGCAACAGCCTGAGGGGCCCCTAAGAGATGTGTCTCTTGTGGGTGGATATGTCTCCATCTTAACCTCAGCAATGATTGTATTAAAGAGAGAGGAAAGTAGTGTCTTGTTTCTTCTTGGAGGGCAAACCATTTTAGTTACTTACAATTATTTTTAAAGGGCTATCCTATTAATAACAGTTAATAAAACTTTGGGGGATGAAAGCCACATTAGTAACCAGTTAATGCAAGGGGAAGATAGTGTGTGCTAACATCTTTCTCCAGTGGGATACTGACACTTAAACTCACATTATGTCTTAAAGCAGTTCATACATGCCTTCTTTTTAGTCACCAGCTGAGCACCAATTTTATTTTCTCAGATATTTCTAAGCTGTGAGAGGTGTCTGCCTAAGAGGAAATCCAGAGGCTGTTCCTAGGATGAGGTGAAAATTGATTCTGAGAGGAAAAACAATAGACATTCCCTGTAATGAGTGGGGTAGGGGAAGGCGGTGGAGAGTGCAAAGGGATTTCATGAGGGCTTCTTTATGATTGAACCAAAGTTTCTCTACCAACCAAATTTGCTTTACAAATCAGGATGTTATAGAGAGATGGAGCAGAACCATAAACTTTTCAGTGTCCAAGGCATCAATTCCTGGCTTTTTATTTCTTAAAACCCACATTTCTAGGTCAAAGTTTAAATGTCTTTCTGGAATAGTCCCTTTCACGTTTCCACGCTGTCCCTGCAATAAGACCTCTTGCTGCATGCTTCATGGTGCACACACAGACTTGCTTCACTTCTAGATGGAGAGGGAGGCTCAGATAGAGACCGAGAAGAGGAAGCCACAGGTTTTCAACCTTGTGGACAGTTTTGTGTATTCCTATGGGAATGTGTGGTTATGGGGAATATTGCCTGCAAGATGCTGTATCACTATACTATGTAGGTGAGAGAGCATCTTAGAAGAGAAATAGAATTCTCTGCTCTTCACAGTGATCAGGCTTAAGGGAGACTATGAGGATGTGAGTAGGTTAACTCTGGACAATGAACATCTACTCACATTGAGAGAAGTCCATCAAGGCTTCTACCAACCTCATATCCTTAGCTGCATTGGAGTGTCTCTTATTCCTGGAACATGCCGTGCAGTTTCACCCCATGTAGTGTGAGTATTCCCCCTCCTGTCCCAGCAAACCCGTCAACTACCTCACTCCAGCTATCAACAATGCTTTTCCTTAAAGGTTCTGTGAACACTCCTCCTCCTTGAAGTCTGTCCTTTTCCATTTAAGCTGCTGGCCAGATTGAGTTGGTCAGAATACTTCTGTGGATTTGTTTCTAACTAGAGTTTGAAGATGAAGTTTTGTGTTTTTTTGGTTCATTTGATTTCCCCCCTAAGTTAGAGGGTGTTAAGGTGTAAGGTAGGACTTTTAGCTACTAATTCATAGCCATCTGGAGAAGACGGTCTGAGAGAGTGAAGTAACCTACAAAGAGAAGTGGAAAAAAGAGAAAAGTGTTTTCTTGTCAGTGTTTGAGAGCTTTCTTTTTGGTTTATAAAGATAGACTCTGTTCTCCCTTTCTATGGTTTATTTACATGAACTAATGTGTGTGTGTGTGTTTAAAAGTTTAATATAATTTGATGAATTTCTGCCATTTGCAACTGAAGAATTTTGATCAACACGAGTACCTTGGAGGAATCAGGGACATAATCTCTAAATTTAACAAGTGGTCACTTTGTCATCAGTGGAAGAATGGGATGAAAAGGGATTATAAGAAAGAGTAGTGATACGGTTGAATTTTAAGAGAATTATTGTGGTTTTTGTAAATAACACTTACTAATAAACTTCCAGTGACTCAGAATTATTCTACTCATATATTTGAAAATGATTGAAAATAACAAAATTTTAAATGATGCTTATTCCAGGTTTTGTTAGAAATGAGACACCTAATCTATAGCCTTTTAAGCATTATGTTTGTCTGATATTGAAAAATCTGACATTATTATTTAATGCACATGGGCATATTTATATGCATAAGAAATTTAAGTGGAAAATCATTAGGTTTTGCTGTATTATTGATTTCTAGTTTCTGTAGTGAATTAAAAGTTACTGATTTTTAAACTCAGAAATAAAACCTCATATACTGGTGCTTTTTATGCTAAAAAAAAAGAGAGAGAGAGAGATTATTTTTAGTTTTGCTTTCAGACTAGTGAATTCCTTGTAGGTTGGTGAAAAAATTAAAAATCATAATTTGGTGGATTAAAAGTAGTGTATATTTTCATCACTTTTGGACACATAGAGTGACTTATTTTATGATTTGCTAAAGTTGTAGAAGTTTTCTGACCTTTTCTAAAGCAAAAATTGTGTGCCACTTTTGCAAACTTCTCTTTATATTTGGATCTGTCTAAAGCTACTTTTGAGAACTAGAGAATTCTGATCAAGAATTCTGTTTTTCCCTGAAAAACTTCCTTCAATATCTGATTTGGATGATGTGATGGAGATTATCTTTGTTCCTACTTAGATATGTTGAAATTGCCTCAAGGCTTTGAAGTTCTGAGATTTAAAAAGAAGATGAAATACAAATACATATGTGCTGTTTTCATATGGAAATAATATTCTGAATGAGAAGTAACTTCTTTGTTGGCATACAGTGGGTCTTATAAAATAAATTGAAAAGCCTTTGGAGAACAGGCTGCATGCTTTTCTGTTAACTTCTCTAAGATACATTGTTAAATAAGTATAAACCAAAAACTTCCAGGATTTTAAAGAGTAAATGATATTTTCATTAAATTTTTAGCGCTTAAGAATTTGAAGGTTGTGTTTATTTCTATGTTTAAAGTGTGTCTATTTCATTTGAGTTCTAGTGTTTTTTTGTGAATAGCTTTGTATTTTATTATTTCTGATTATTAATGCTGTAAATTTTCATAGTAAAAAAAAATCACGTAATATAGAAAGGTAGCTTGAAAATTACTTATAACCGTTCCACTCAGACTTAACCACTATTAGCCTTTTAGAATTTATCCTTTCATCCTTCACCTGTCTGTATGAATCTTTGTGGGCACAACTTAATCTGTGTATCACAGACCATTCTGTGGGTGTCTTCAGTGGGCCTATTTGACTGGCTTCTCTTTCTTCATTGAGATTTCTCTTTTTTTATATGCTTTACTCCATTCTATCTATAAGGGATTTTCTATCTTTTATTTTTGATTTTTTACCCCTCATCTCTCTATCACACACACTCTCACTGTTTTTCACATTCCTTGTATACAGAGTCATACATATGTAGTGTGAGTGAGTCTCTGTATATAATGTGAATGTGAGTATGTATGTATATATATATAGATATGTCAAAATAGGACCATAGGATACACGTGGCCTTATAATTAAAATACTTTTTGTAATGATAAATATATATCCAAAGCTCTTTTTTTAAAAAGATATTTTTAATGTGGACCATTTTTAAAGTCTTTATTGAATTTGTTACAATATCATGTCTGTTTTTACAGTTTGGTTTTTTGACTACAAGGCATGTGGGATCTCAGCTCCCTGACCAGAGATCGAATCCACACCCCCTGTATTGATTGGAAGGCGATCACCAGGGAAGTCCACCACCAGGGAAGTCCCAAAGATCCATTTTTAATGACTGAATAGTATTCTGTGGTATGGTGAGGGCTAGATTTAATTTATTTATCCAGTCCTTTCAAATAATTTCTTTTGGACATTTAGGTTGTTTCCAATTTTTTGTTTGTTACCATATTTAGTTTTCTTAATGCACATTTTTACATATTTGTAAAATCATTTCTTAGTAACTGCAATTTTAATATTAATTACTGCTAATAATCCTTACTATAATTTCCTTAATTTAGATGATGTAAATTATGTAAACTTAGAAATTCACTATTAGGCTAAAGTCAATACAGTTTTTATAAGATTTCTTGAGAAAGCTCAATTTTTTTTTAAACAAAACATTACAAGATGCCAGCAACTCTTGGTGGAGTGTGGTTTTATATTGCTGTTGGACGTATCTAACTGTATTTTCTGATGGGTGTCCTGAGCTGTCTTCTCTGTGATCAACAGGAGAAGTGTTTTGAGAAAACCAGTTAGGGTTATGGCTGTTGTTTGTGATCCAAAGAGCAGAATCAAGCTACATATTCACAGAGCAGGAATGAGACTCACTACCCTGCCCTTACTTGGATCAATCATACTCTTTGCTCAACAACAGCAGGCTCTCATGTTAAGTTTTGCCTCCTTTTCTTTAGTTCTTTGTCTAAATAAGCTCTAAGCTACTTGAGACAGGAGCTTTGTTTTCACTGTGTTGTTTTGTAAAATGCCATATGCACAGATGACATTTTGTAGATAATAAAACAGCAGTGATTATAGGCTGTTGGTAGTCCTCTGTTGATATCCTTGCTGGTAACAATACACTAAGATATCACTTGACATACTATTGAGTTAACAGAAACTGTTGTGTTGGTTTTTACTGCTGCTAAAAGCAGGGAGAATATTGATTTTAATCAGAAAGAGCAGGGAGAAATTTCTTTGACATGTGTTTTTCACTTGATCTTTGAGAATGTCATGAAAAAATAAAGAGTAAATAATAATCTATGTGAGTTTCTTTCAAAAGAGCCGAAAGGTTGTTTGAAAATAAGTGACCCAAGAGTAGAGATTTCATTTCAGAAATGAAATGTTTAATCAGCCATCTCAGAATGAAATCTCACATGACAAAAATAAGCCTTTCATTGGCATATTACATAATTATACTTTTAGTCATGCTGTGATTGAAATATAAAGGAACATGGTTTAATGTGTTAATAACTTTAATATTTATATAGTTATTCATTCAACAAATATACAGTGATCACCTCCAATAAGGCTGTTGTTGTCCTAGGTCCTGGGGTCACACTAGAGAACAAAGCAATGCCTTTCCCTTAGTGGAGTTTGGATTCTAGAGAAGGAATAGATACAATAAAAAATGATGTAGTGTGTCAAGTAGCAGTAAGTACCATGGAAAAAGAAAACAGAACAGAACGGGGAATGTGGATGGTAGTAGCATTTTACATATTGCAGTTGGGGAAGATGCCCTGGAGACCTAAAAAAGGGACAAATGAGCCATATTTGTATTTGTTGGCAGAGTGTTCCAGGCAGAAGGAAGAGCAAGATCAAATGTCCTGAGTTAGGAGTATGCTCCAGAGATAGCAAGGAGGCCTTTACTGCTAGGAAAGTAACAGATATCAGCAAGGAAGTGGGAAGAGTCAGATCTTCTAGGGCCTTGGAGGCCGTTATATGACTTTGGCTTTTACTTTGAGCGAGATGGAAGTGAATAGAAAGTCATAATCACGAAAAGTGATCTTATTTCCTTTTAAAGGGATTAGTCTGGATGCTATAAGAAAAACTGTCAAGGTGCCAAAATGCAGAAATGCTGTAGTAAGCTAGTTCATATCCAGACAATGGGAGATAATGGTTTGGATCAGGGCAATAGCAATAGAGGATGTGAAAAGTGATTCAATTTTTGCCTTGTTTTGGAGATAAGGGTGACAGAATATCCTGATGGATTTGATGTTGAGTATGAAATAAAGCAAGCAAAGATGTTTCCATGGTTTTGGGCCTGAGCAATCCAGAAGGGTAAGGCTGAAGAAAAGAGAGTTCAGTAGGGAACGCGGCAGTTCATTTTGGGATAAATCCAGTGTGGACATTACAGATGAGTATTTAGTTCCAAGAAAAAGGTCATAACTGGACACGTAGATTTGGAAGTTGTCAACATAAAGTTGATATTTAATACCATTAAATACAAGAAACTGGAAGAGATCATTTAGGGAGTAATTTAGGTAGAGAAGTTCTGAGACCCAAGGCTTGGGATGTTTCCAGGGTTAGAGGTTGGAGGGATCCACAGTAAAGGCTGAGAAGGGGTGAGATTGTGAGGGACAAGGGAACCAAAAGGATGGTCTTTCAGGGGCCGGGTGAAGTAACTGCTTCAGGAAGGAGGGAGGGTGCATGGTGTCAGAAGCAACGATAGGTCTATGAAATAAGGACAGAGTTGGCAACTGGGAGACATTGTTGACCATTTTGTGAGTTATTCAGAGGCATAATAATAGAAAAGGCTTTCTGGAGGGAGTTTAAAAGAAAATTTAAGGACTTCCCTGGTGGTGCAGTGGATAAGGAATCCTCCTGCCAATGTAAGAGGCACGGGAAGATCCCACATGCTGTGAAGCAACTAAGCCTGTGCAGCACAACCACTGAGCCTGTGCTCTAGAGGCTGCAAGCTGCAACTACTGAAACCCATGGGCCCTGGGGCCCGTGCTCTGCAACAGGAGAAACCACTGCAGTGAGAAGCCGGCACACCACAACTAGAGAAAACCCGTATGCAGCAACAAAGACAAAGCAGCCAAAAATAAAATAAATTAATTAATTAATTTAAAAATGTATAGAAAAAAAAAGAGACAGTTAAAAAAAAAATAGAGGCAACAGTATAAGTAACTCTTTAGGAGTTTTGCTCTAAACAGGAAATGGTACTATTGTCCCAACCATGTTGAATGGGTAACCAGACAGCATACATGCCAGGCTGGCTGGAGCAGTGTTTGCTGGGAAAAGCTCCAAGCGGGAGAGCCAGTGTCCGATGCACGAGCCCCCACTGCCCATGACATTTAGGGCAGTGCACACAGAACCAGCAGGGCTGAGTGTCAGGCTCCAGGAGAGAAATTCTGACACTAGGCAGTGGGGCTTTAAAGCTGCACCAACTCCTCTTCTGATGTAAGTAGGGGCTGATTTCAGCCCAATTCCTTAAATCCCTGCCTTAATTGCTAACAGGGCTGAGGTTCAAGTTCTGGCTGACCAGGGTTGAATATAATAAGTACTAGCTCCCCAGTTTCCATAGGAGCTCTATCAGAAAACAAATTCTTTTCTAGGACCCCAGGCTAAAGAAGATTAGTCCTGATAAGGTGAGCCTTTTTTCTTAGTAACAAGAGAAGCAGGAAAATGTATAGGAAGGCTTTTCTTAACTTCTCTCTTTCTCCCTTCTTTTTCCTTCTCTTCCTCCCTTCCCTCATTCTCTTCCTTTTCTTTGGGGTACAATATTATAAGTTTTTATACCCTAGCAGGGGAAAGACCATTGAGAATGTAGGGGAAATAGTCATTGGAGTGATTGCTATTGAGAAGATAAGAGGATTAACAGTCAGTGTAGGTGGAGGGCTTGGCCTTTGTGAGAGGAATGGATAGCACATCCTCAAAGCAGGATGGGTAAGCACAGATGTGCTTGTGCTGCGGTCAGAGCTTGTGGACATTCTTGTAGGACTGCTTCTAATTTCTCAGTGAAAGGTGAACTTGCATCAGCAGCAAGGAGTGAGAAGCAGCGGTTGGAGTGTCTGTAACAATGTGTGATTAACAACCTCATTTTCCCAGTGAAAACAAATTTTAAAATTAGCTACATGCTCCAAAAAAAAAGAAACTACTTTCCCTTCTCTTACCCAGGATTGAACTTTGTGTATTTTTGGTGGACAGTCTTGGTTAAATCTGTTTAAATATACTGTGCTGTGCTTAGACTCTCAGTCCTGTCCTGCTCTTTGCGTCTCCATGGGCTGTTCCTGCCAGGCTCCTCAGTCCATGGAATTCTCCAGGCAAGAATACTAGAGTGGGTTGCCATGGCCTCCAGGGGATCTTCCCAACCCAGGGATCGAATCCAGGTCTCCCACATTGTGGACAGATTCTTTCAGGCTGAGCCACCAGGGAAAAATTTGTTTAGCTTTTGGTCAAATATTTATTTCTATGGGCTGCTTTTTCATATTAAAAAAAATCTCTTTTTTAAGTGTTCTGTGATTTGAGTCATGTTAGATGATTCTGTAAGCATAACACAGAAATAAGCAAAATGTACTTGGGCTTCTATGGCACATGTGCAGAAGAATCTGTACTTATTAAGCTTACAAATATGTTTAAAATTCACTAACCTTCATGTGGCTCCCAGCAAGCAAAAACATGACATTTGAAATTGTGTCTTCATAGCCTTCTCAGGGCACCGGATGATTGACACATTCTAACCTACTTATAACCATGAGACCGAACCAGTTATTCACGTAAATTTTTTCCCCTGCATTTGGAGCTTTAGATAATTGGATTAAATTATAGCAAAAAATAAGTCAGGCCCGCTATACTTGCACTCTCTCAATTGGCAGGAGACTGACTATTTTGGTAAAATGAATACGTTTTACATATGTCATTATTAGGTGTTACTCTTGAAAAAGCAAGCAAAAATCTCCTATTTTAAAGTAAATAAAATAACATAATAACTGGACTCCATAATCCTTGGTTTCCTCAGGTTTAATATGAAGGTCAAGCTAACATTGCAGTAAATGGTGCTATATATACTCATGCTTTAGTTGCTAAGTTGTGTCTGACTCTTTGCAGCCCTGTGGAATATAGCCTACCAGGCTTCTCTGTCCATGGATTGCACAGGCAAAAATACTGGAGTGGGTTGCCATTTCCTTCTCTAAGAGATCTTCTTAACCCAGGAATCAAACTCTCATCTCCTGTGTCTCCTGCGTTGGCAGGCGGATTCTTTACCACTGAGCCACCAGGGAAGCCAAATGATCCTATTAAAGTCAAGTGTTAGTCACTCAGTCATGTCTGACTCTTTATGACTCCCATGGATTGTAGCTTACCAGGTTTCTCTGTCCATGAGTAAGGTTCTCCAGGCAAGAATACTGGAGTGGGCTGCCATTCCCTTCTCCAGGAGATCTTCCCAACCCAGGGATCAAACCTGGGTTTCCCACATTGCAGGTGGATTCTTTACCACCTGAGCTACCAGGGAAGCCTTAATTATCCTATCAGTTCAGTTCAGTTCAGTCGATTCTATATGATTCTATATGATCCTGTAGACATATCCAATTATAAAATTTTATGATCTCAAAAGAGTTTTAGCAAGGGGGCCATTTGTAGCTAAGTTATTAACCTAGGTGATGCCATCCACTAGGGGATCTTTCCAACATACCTGTGGTTGTTTCCTCTCTCAATAGCATTTCCTTAGTTCCTTTGAGATGAACTTGCCATTTTGCTTCAAGTTGTTAAGGTGGCTCAAATGGAATCAGGGGACTTATTTCAAGCCTCATGTATTTCTAAATGACAGGAGTCTGAAGGGAGAATTTTCCTGGAACTTGTTAAAAATGTAAATTTCCAGGGCTATGAAACTGGCCTTAGAAATCTTCATTTTAGTAAGCATTCAAATAGTTCTGAGGTCGGCAGCCGATGAAACACTTTGGAACACAGCCCTGGTTATCACATATAAATTACATAATTATGTATACTTGCCTGATTTAGTGAGATTGGACATGAGAACTCAACTGCCATAAGGTTTAGCTGAAAATCAAAAAGATGATGAAAATTATCAAAGGGAATGGAAATTAAAAGACAGTGTAATAGGACTCCTACCGATAATTGCCAGGTTGTCATGATGATGAGAAGAAGCTGAACGTCATAGAAGTTTATAAAATATTATAATGAGAGATGTCTTAAAAAATTCATTTAATATGCAAGCTTTGGAGTTAGTTGGGAGAACTCATGCATGGAATGCCAGGAAGTAACACATCATGATGTTAAAACAAATGAAGAGAGCTTATAAATCAGACTAGCTCTATCTTCTGTAGTCCATGGAATTCTCCAGGACAGAATACTGGAGTGGGTAGCCATTCCCTTCTCCAGGGGATCTTCCCAACTCAGGTATCAAACCCAGGTCTGCAATATTGTGGGTGGATTCTTTACCAGCTGAGCCACCAGGGAAGTCCAAGAATACTGGAGTGGGTAGCCAATCCCTTCTGCAGTGGATCTTCCTGACCCAGGAATAGAACTGGGGTCTTCTGCATTGCAGGCAGATTCTTTACCAGCTGAGCTACCAGGGAAGCCCCTTATCTTCTGTTAGTCATTCCAAAGTGATGAAGAATAGCAGCCACTGAAAACAGGGCCTTTGCATCTGTAACATAATCTGACATACATAGTTTTATACATCAATCCTTGAAATCTATCTTGAATCCAGAAAACTGTTATGTTGGAAGTTAAGAACCCTGTTGAATTATGCTGGTAAATTTTATTTCTTTCTCTTTTCCTTCCTTCATCTCCTCCTTCCTTTTATCCCCCTTCTCTCTCTTTATTGCTTTCTCTCTTTCTCAATACCTGTCTCGGTTTCCCTTTAAAAAAAAAAAATATCTGAATCTTATGTGTGTATTGTATAGTCAGGGGAAAGACTTGTCCATTATTTTGTCTTTTAAAAAACTGTTTTAACATTTAAAAAAATTATAAGCTCCACACAGGTAAAGAATATGACAAATGCATTTTAGAAACCCTTAATATTTTCCACTGTAACTGATAATATTAGAGTTGCAGCCAGTATTTTGATGAGCTCTCTGCTGTTCCTCTGCTCAAAGTGTACTTCTCATTTTCTTCCTTGGGGTGAAATACTGGTAGTTCTTTGAGATTTAATTAAAACTTTAGTTTCTTTGGAAGTATCCCCAGTCACCATCCTTAAGTCTCTCCATATCCACCAATTAAGTGCTTTTTCATTTGAATTTTCATAAAAATTTGATCATGCATGCCTGCTAAGGTGCTTCAGTTGTGCCCAACTCTTTGTGATCCTATGGACTATAGCCAGGCTCCTGGCTCCTCTGTCCATGGGATTCTCCAGGCAAGAATATAGAGTAGATTGCCATGCCCTCCTCCAGGGGATCTTCCCGACCCAGGGATCAAACCCATGTCTCTTGTTTCTCCTGCACTGGCAGGAGGGTTCTTTACCGCTAGCACCAACTGGGCAGCCCCAATAATTTGATTATGCTACCTATCAATTTGTGACCTCCTTAAGTAGGGTACTGGAGATGCTACTGGAGATCAGTGGAGAAATAACTCCAGAAAGAATGAAAAGATGGAGCCAAAGCAAAAACAACACCCAGTTGTGGATGTGACTGGTGAAGGAAGTTAAATCCAATGCTGTAAAGAGCAATATTGCATAGGAACCTGGAATGTTAGGTCCATGCTGCTGCTGCTGCTGCTGCTGCTGCTGCTGCTGCTGCTGCTAAGTCGCTTCAGTAGTGTCCGGCTCTGTGCGACCCCATGGACTGCAGCCTACCAGGCTCCCCTGTCCCTGGGACTCTCCAGGAAAGAACACTGGAGTGGGTTGCCATTTCCTTCTCCAATGCATGAAAGTGAAATGTGAAAGTGAAGCCACTCAGTTGTATCTGACTCTGTGTGACCCCATGGACTGCAGCCCACCAGGCTCCTCCATCCATGGGATTTTCCAGGCAAGAGTACTGGAGTGGGGTGCCATTGCCTTCTCCATAGGTCCATGAATCAAGGCAAATTGGAAGTGGTCAAACAGGAGATGGCAAGAATGAACATCAACATTTTAGGAATCAGTGAACTAAAATGGACTGGAATGGGTGAATTTAACTCAGATGACCATTATATCAACTACTGTGGGCAAGAATCCCCTAGAAGAAATGGAGTAGCCATCATAGTCAACAAAAGAGTCTGAAATGCAGTACTTGGATGCAATCTCAAAAACAACGGAATGATCTCTGTTCATTTCCAAGGCAAACATTCAGTATCACAGTAATCCAAGTCTATGCCCTGACCAGTAATGCTGAAGAAGCTGAAGTTGAACGGTTCAATGAAGACCTACAAGACCTTCTAGAACTAACACCCAAAAAAGATGTCCTTTTCATCATAGGGAGTGGAATGCAAAAGTAGGAAATCAAGAAATACCTGGAGTAACAGGCAAACCTGGCCTTGGAGTACAGAATGAAGCAAGAAAAAGGCTACTAGAATGTGTGCCAAGAGAACACACTGGTCATAGCAAATATCCTCTTCCAAGAACACAAGAGAAGACTCTACACACGGACATCACCAGATGGTCAACACTGAAATCAGATTGATTATATTCTTTGCAGCCAAAGATGGAGAAGCTCTATACAGTCAGCAAAAACAAGACCAGGAGCTGACTGTGACTCCGAACATGGACTCCTTATTGCCAAATTCAGACTTAAATTGAAAAAAATAAGGAAACCCTCTAGACCATTCAGGTATGAACTAAATCAAATCCCTTATGGTTATACAGTAGAAGTAACAAGTAGATTAAAGGGATTAGATCTGATAGAGTGCCTGAAGAACTATGGATGGAGGTTCATGTCATTGTACAGGAGGCAGTGATCAAGACCATCCCCAAGAAAAAGAAATGCAAAAGGCAAAATGGTTGTCTGAGGAGGCCTTACAAGTAGCTGTGAAAAGAAGAGAAGTGAAAGGCAAAGGAGAAAAGGAAAGATATACCCATTTGAATGCAGAGTTCCAAAGAATATCAAGGAGAGATAAGAAAACCTTCCTCCATGTCAATGTATGGCAAAAACCACTACAATATTGTAAAGAAAATAGCCTCCAAATAAAATAAATTAATTGATTTTAAAAAAGAAAGAAAACTTTCCTCAGTGATCAATGCAAAGGAATAGAGGAAAACAATAGAATGGGAAAGACTAAAGATCTCTTCAAGAAAATTAGAGTTACCAAGGGAACATTTCATGCAAAGATGAGCTCAATAAAGGACAGAAAAGGTATGGACCTAACAGAAGCAGAAGATATTAAAAAGAGATGGCAAGAATACACAGAAAAACTATACAAAAAAGATCTTCATGATCTAGATAACCATAATGGTGTGATCACTCACCTAGAACCAGATATACTGGAATGAGAAGTCAAGTAGGCCTTAGGAAGCATCACTATGAACAAAGCTAGTAGAGGTGATAGAATTCCAGTTGAGCTGTTTCAAATCCTAAAAGATGATGCTGTGAAAGTGCTGCACTCAATATGCCAGCAACTTTGGAAAACTCAGCAGTGGCCACAGGACTGGAAAAGGTCAGTTTTCATTCCAATCCAAAGAAAGGCAATGCCAAAGAATGCTCAAACTACTGCACAATTGCACTCATCTCACACACTATCAAAGTAATGCTCAAATGCTCCAAGCCAGGCTTCAACAGTACGTGAACTGTGAACTTCCAGATGTTAAAGCTGGATTTAGAAAAGGCAGAGGAACCAAAGATCAAATTGCCAACATCTGCTGGATCATCAAAAAAGCAAGAGAGTTCCAGAAAAATATCTACTTTTGCTTTATTGACTATGCCAAAGACTTTGACTGTGTGGATTGAACAAACTGTGGAAAATTCTTCAAGAGATAATACCAAACCACTTGACGTGGCTCCTCAGAAATCTGTATGCAGGTCAAGAAGCAACAGTTAAAACTGGACATGGAACAATAGACTGGTTCCAAATAGGAAAAGGAGTACGACAAGGCTGTATATTGTCACCATGCTTATTTAACTTATATGCAGAGTACATCATGAGAAATGCCATACTGGATGAAGCACAAGCTGGAATCAAGATTGCTAGGAGAAATATCAATAACCTCAGATATGCAGATGATGCCAACCTTATGGCAGAAAGTGAAGAACTAAAGATTCTCTTGATGAAAGTGAAAAAGGAGAGTGAAAAAGTTGGCTTATATCTTAATGTTCAGAAAACTAAGATCCTGGCATATGGTCCCATCACTTCATGGCAAATAGGTGGGGAAGCAGTGTAAACAGTGACAGACTTTATTTTCTTGGGCTCCAAAACAACTGCAGATGGTGACCTCAGCCATGAAATTGAAAGAAGCTTTCTCCTTGAAAGAAAAGTTATGACCAACCTAGACAGCATATTAGAGAGCAGAGACATCACTTTGCCAACAAAGGTCTGTCTGGTCAAAACTATGGTTTTTCCAGTAGTCATGTATGGATGTGAGAATTGGACTATAAAGAAAATTGAGTGCTGAAAAATTGATGCTTTCGAACTGTGGTGTTGGAGAAGACTCTTGAGAGTCCCTTGGACTACAAGAAGATTCGACCAGTCCATCCTAAAGGAAATCAATCCTGAATATTCATTGGAAGGACTGATTCTGAAGCTGAATCTCCAATACTTTGACCACCTGATGCGAAGAACTGACTCATTGGAAAAGACCCTGATGCTGGGAAAGATTGAAGGCGGGAAAAGAAAGGGACGACTGAGAATGAGATGGTTGGATGGCATCATTGACTCAATGGAGATGAGTTTGAGTAAACTCCCAAAGTTGGTAATGGACAGGGAATCCTGGCGAGCTGCAGTCCACATGGTCGCAAAGTGTTGGACACGACTGAGAGACTGAACTGAACTCAACTCAACTAAGTAGGGTAAATATAATCTCTTAAATTTTGGGTCAATTTTGCTGATATAAGTATTAAGAGGTCCCCCTTTCACTCTCCAAAGTGTCCCTGTTTGAGTAGTAGAGGAGATGTCCATCCTATGGTGAAGAACTTTTCACCTTCAGTACTTATCTGTTATCTGTTACATACTGCTGCTACTGCTGCTAAGTCGCTTTAGTCGTGTCCGACTCTGTGCGACCCCATAGACAGCAGCCCACCAGGCTACACTGTCCCTGGGATTCTCCAGGCAAGAACACTGGAGTGGGTTGCCATTTCCTTCTCCAATGCATTAAAATGAAAAGTGAAAGTGAAGTCGCTCAGTCGTGTCCAACTCTTAGCGACCTCATGGACTGCAGCCTACCAGGCTCCTCCCTCCATGGGAATTTCCAGGCAAGAGTACTGGAGTGGGGTACCATTGCCTTCTCCAATCTGTTACATGGAGGTATTCAATTAGAGTTTGTCAATGAGTTTGAATTGAATTTTATCATTTAATGGCAGGAAAAACTGTTGGGGGTTTGGCAGAAATCATTGGGTATTTATAGGTATTATTATGTGTATCTACTATTTATAGGTCTTAATGTTCAAAGACAGCCGGAGTAGGATCCCATGAAGCCATTAATTACTCTGAAGAAGGCAGAGATAACTTGAACCAGACTTGAGGAATTGGCTCATATCCTAGTCCAATGATTTCTAATGGTTGACTCAGAAACATCCACAGGACAGTAAATACCCTTGAAGATACTCTTACTGTTTCATGGCAAAAAAGAAAAAATAAGGTGCAAGTAGTGAGTTAAAATTAAATGCGTGTATTAGATTGATCTTCATTTTAGGGTTATATCCAGTGTTAGACTATTGTTTGCATGTTAGATTTTCTTTTTCTGAATCAATGGTAATTAAAAAGAACTTTCCTTATCAAAATAGGAAGTTGGCATGCCTCAAGTCTGGCAAACATTGACTGAGCAAACGGGCTGTGGATGGAAGGGGCTATCTGGACTCACAAGATAAGAATAATTAAAGGGCTCACACCTGCCAGTGGTGGAAAGACCCATGACTATCCATTCTAGAAAATGAGATGGATAATATCTTTTTTTTCCCACCACTTTATCCTCAGGACTTACACAGCCTCATATGCATTAAGTGTTCAATGATTTTTTATTTAAATAAATCCAAAAGTTCCATGAATAAATCACTTGCTGAAAACATCTAAAGTGACCCAACCTGGTAAACAGATAAGTTAGTTATGCCCTGCTGGTTATTTCCATGACTAGGAATCAATGACTCCATCAGTTGCTGCTTCTTTAGTTAAAGTTTTAGCTAAAGATTCAATGTTTTTGTGTGTGGACTATTATAATGGTTTCCTTTTTTTCATTTTTGAAATAAATAATTGTTAAAATACATTAAGATTTAACATCTTAGCCATTTTCAAATGTGCAGTTCAATGGATTTCAAATATATTCACACTGTCTTCCTCTCATCACTCCTGTCCATCCACAGAACACTTTTTATCTTGAAACTTTATATCAACTAGACAATAATTTTCCCCATTCCCTCCTTTCCCAGCCCTGGTGACCATTGTTCTACTTTCCGTCTCTGTGAACTGACTACTCTAAGTACTAGATGTAAGTGGAATCATACAGTATTTGCCCTTTGTGTCTGATGTATTTCACTTAGTGTATTGTTCTCAAAGTTCTCATGCTGTAGCATGTTTCAGAAGTTTCTTCTTTTTTAAGGCTGAATCATATATATATATATCTATATATATCTATATATATCACATTTTGTTTACCCACTCATCTGTTGATAGGTAAGTTGAATTGCTTCCATCTTTTAGTTACTGCAAGTAATGCTGGCATGAACACGACTTTACAAATATCTCATTGAGTACCTAGCCTATTCTTTTGGGTATACACCCTAAAGTAGAATTACTGGATTATATGGTAATTTTCTTTGTAAGGTTTTGAAGAATCACCCTACTGTTTTCCATAGTAGCTGCATGGGTTTTACATTTCCATCAATAGTGCACAATGGTTACAATTTCTATACATGCTTGCTAATAATTGTCATTTTCTGGATTTCTGGTAGTAGCCATCAAAATGCATATGATGTCATGGCCTCTGTCTCCAGGACTTTTCTCTAGAGGGTTTTTTCCTTACCTGTAAATCTGACTAAGTCAAATCTATTGATGACTCTCCAATTTCTTTTGTTTTAAATTCTAAGCTTCTTAACATGCTAACCTCTCAGGTCTAATTTCTATCCACCCTATAGTGTAGTCATAATGACATATTTGCTCTTCTGTATACTTATTGTCCAGAGAAGGCAATGGCACCCCACTCCAGTACTCTTGCCTGGAAAATCCCATGGACGGAGGAGCCTGGTGGGCTGCAGTCCATGGGGTTGGTACCAGTTGGACATGACTGAGCAACTTCACTTTCACTTTTCACTTTCATGCATTGGAGAAGGAAATGGCAACACACTCCAGTGTTCTTGCCTGGAGAATCCCAGGGATGGGGGAGCCTGGTGGGCTGCAGTCCATGGGGTCGTGAAAAGTCGGACACGACTGAAGTGACTTAGCAGCAGCAGCAGCATACTTATTGTCCACTTTCAAGTCCCCATGACATTTTACTAGTGATTTCTGCAGCATGCAGTGCTTTAATTCCATGGTTCCCAAATTTGGTTTCTTATCTTTGTGCCTTTTCCCTAATTAAGAATTCCATGTGTACTGTTACTTTCCTAAGACTTTTTAATTTGCACACATTTTAAACAGTTCACTTTAAAAACTTTAGCCTTATTCTAAACAACAAAAAAATTCATGAAATATTGGGTTTAATAAGTTGATCATATTAATTCTTAACATATCTTAACAAATATACTACTATTAAATTTTTAAAAAGTCTGTCTACATATCACCAAAAATTCATCTTGAATACCACCAGTGATGTGTGTACCACACTTTGTGAAAAACTTTGCTAACCCACCTTCCCCAGTCCATCGAATCATCTCTGACTCATCCTTAGGATGAGCTCATGCATTACTGTATGTCATGTAGGGAGTCATGGTGCCGGCTCTGGAGGTAGATGAGAGGGTTCAATTTCTGACCTCCCACTCACTAATTATGTGACCTTGGACATGTTATTGAATGTCCAGTTAAGCTCCCGTTTCCTCTCTTGCAAAAAAGGGTAATATTAATTCCTACCTGAAGAGTTTTGAGATATTATTAGGATAATGTATGAAGAATTCAGCATTTTTTTTGGCTCTTCTAGATCTCCTTTTGTGCTCCATATCATTAAAAGATGATCAACATTCTTTTAAGACTTTTTGTTTTGTATTGGAGTATCGCTGATTAACAGTGCTGTAATAGGGACTTTCCTGGTGTTCTAGTGGCTAAGAATCTGCCTGCCAATGCAAGGGATGTGGGTTCAATCCCTGGTCAGGGAAGATTCCACAGGTCTTGGGGCGACTAAGCCCATATGTCACAATCACTGCGACCGCGCTCTCCGGTCCATGCTCCGCAGCAAGAGAAGCCACCACAATGAGAAGCACATGCACTGCAACTAGAGAAAGGCAGCATGCAGCAATGAAGACCCAGTTCAGCCATAAATAACTAAATCTTAAAAATTAAGCAGCTTAGGGCAGCAAGCGCTTAAAAAAAAACAACCAAAAACAATGTTGTAATGGGTGGACAGTGAACAAAGGAACTCAGCCATACATATACATGTATCCATTCTTCCCCAAACTCCCCTTCCATTGAGTCTCCCACATGACATTGAGCTAAGTTCCCTGAAAAAATGATCAACATTTACTTCAGTACACTCATTCAAAGGTATTCCCCCTGCTCCACCACACACACGCAAAGAAAAGTACAAAGTTATCCCATTAGGAAATTAATGAAGACAAAAGTAAAGTGGAATCTATCCAGACTATGCTTTCATGATTAGTCTAGTACAAGTCAAGTAATTGCAATCTTTTGACCCTAAGTTTTCTGGGTCCCTAAATTATAATATTTTATATGGGATGTCTAGTTGACCTCGATTTTTCCCTACCTGTTTCAGTCAACATCTGCAGGATTTTAATGTAATTCAAAGTTGGATAGAGGCAAAGGGGTGTTCTCAATAGCTGCTTCTTCCTCTATAATCTCACTGGTGTCAAAGTAAACCACCAAAGACAGAACATTTATTTTAGTTTCATGTCCAGAACACAATAACAGCTGTAGAAATTGGTTCCATTTCTCAGTCGCATTCCTTTCTAAGGCTCTTATGTCCTGGTGAGATTTTTCTCTGTTATGTTCTCTAGATCCTGAAGCCTTCCTGTGTACTTGGGACTGTCCATTTCTTTACTTTTTTGTCGTCAGAAATGCAAGTTTTTCATTTACCTTTTCTGTGAAAATCCCTTGTGCACAGAAACTCAAGGAAGAGGAGAAAAAAAGTATAGGAGGGAAAAGGGGGAGAGAAAAAGAAAACCAACTAAGAGATGCCTGAAAGCCTGTACTTCTGAAACTGACATTTAACTGGAGAACTGGCTTTCTTGTTATATGCAAATAGCTTTGTCTGTATTTCTTAGATAGTAAGTCTCTGCAGCAGAAACCATACCTCTGCCTTCCCTGGTATTGTGCCAGGTACACTGTGAGCATTCTATAAACAGGAATACCGTATTTTCAACTTCAAATCTGAGGATTCTCTTTGCAATATAAGAGAGACTCAATAAGAAAAATGCCAGTTTTTCTTTCTACCGGATCTGTTTCAGTCATAAGCATAGAGTAAAAAAAGAGATTTACTAAGTAATTATTTCATATCAATAAAAGAAAGATGGACATAGTTTTCTTTTGAAATGTCTTTTGTCTTAAGCTATTAAAAATATAAAGATTGTTCTTTAGTAACTGTTAGCATGTTTATGCATCCAAGACTTTTATCTTACAACCTTATGAACTTCTAGCATTTAACCCATGTGAACTTGGCATTTAAGATGGAGTAGGTGGTATAGTAGTGATACTTTGAAACTTCAGGGACAGTTACTACTTTTCAGATGTCTGCTTTCAAGTTCTTATGATCCTTTCAGAGACAGACCTTTTAATCTTCAAACAATATTTTACATTTAAAAAAACTATTTAAGCTGTTTGTCAGTAATGCTCATTAAATGGAAGGTCATATCATTTGGCAGAAAATATGAAGACTAGATTATATGCGTATGTTTACTGAAGTATTTAAATTATATTCTTAAAGAAGGGTGGGAGTTTAGTTTGGTAAATTAATTCTTAGCGCTCTTAGCTAAAATTAATTAATTCTAGCAAAAAAAAAAAAAAAGATTTCTTAAATACAAAGAGTTAGGTCACTGTCCCTTTTCTATTGACTGATTTCTTCACAATTTCTACCAAAAGTTGTGGTGTATCAGAAGAAACTTTTGTTTTCATGTTGTCATTGCAAAATGTTTTAACAATTTTTATTTAAAACAATTAACCTTTCTTGAGCAGCAGAAGAGATTTAATTGTATATTTCCACAAGAACCATAATCCAATTTCATAAAATAAAATTAAATAAAGCAAATAATTTGGGACTTCCTTGGTGGCCCAGGGGTTAGGACTTGGTGTTTTCACAACCATAGCCCTGGGTTCAATCCCTGATTTGGGAACTAACTAAGATCCTGCAAGCTGTGTAGTGGTACACCCCTTCCCACCACCCCAACCCCCCACACAAAAAAGAAAAGTAATTAGGTTGACTTTTAGAGTACCTGCAAAAGAAGGCATCTTCAGCAATGAATATGTGAATGATGTGGTGGGATGTGGGGTACCATTACATTGGGAAATGCAAACTGCCAAAGATTTCTGTTTATTAACCTGAATGAAAAGGAGTAAAATATAATGTATACATAATTTTTATGGGAGGAGCAGAGTTGCTTTAAGTATGATTTTATTCCTTGCTGGCATGTTTCTTCCTCTTTTAAATAATAAATGTACCAATCTGAATCCTTTAACACTGGCTTACTGAACAGTTCAATTCAGTTGCTCAGTCATGTCTGACTCTTTTTGACCCCATGGACTGCAGCGTGCCAGGCTTCCCTGTCCATCACCAACTCCCGAAGCCTGCTCTAACTCATGTCCATGGAGTTGGTAATGCCATCCAACCATCTCAAACTCTGTCATCCCCTTTTCCTCCTGCCTTCAATCTTTCCCAGCATCAGGGTCTTTTCAAATATTCTTCGCATCAAGTGGCCAAAGTATTGGAGTTTCAGCCTCAGCATCAGTCTTTCCAATGAATATTCAGAACTGATTTCCTTTAGGATTGACAGGTTTGATCTCCTTTCAGTCCAAGGGACTCTCAAGAGCTTTGCCCAACACCACAGTTTAAAAGCATCAGTTCTTTGGCACTCAGCTTCCTTTATAGTCCAACTCTCACATCCATACATGACTACTGGAAAAACCATAGCTTTGACTAGACAGACCTTTGATGGCAAAGTATTGTCTCTGATTTGGCTTACTGTACAGAGAACTGAAAATGTATGTTGGCAGAAGTTTGGTTATTTTGAAACACACTCAGGATCTGGGTCAGTTTTTAGCCCAAACCTGGATAAGACCAGGATGTGGGCTGCATGGAGCTAAGGTTGTTCTAACAGCAAATGCAGGCTGTAGTTGAAATTTGG
Source organism: Ovis canadensis (assembly GCF_042477335.2). Classification (NCBI taxonomy): domain Eukaryota; kingdom Metazoa; phylum Chordata; class Mammalia; order Artiodactyla; family Bovidae; genus Ovis; species Ovis canadensis. The sequence continues at coordinate 74,312,058 of NC_091248.1, read as the reverse complement.
TGGTAGCAAAGATTAAAAAAAAAACCTTTCTAGAGTGTTTCTGTAAGATTGATAGAGATTATAGATTAGTAGCTACCAATAGTGGCTGAGGGATAAATAATCAAAACTGTTAGAGAATCAGTGGTTAGTGACACAGGGAAGTCCTGGATTAGTGGGCCAGAGAATGGCTCAATTCAGAAGCATGTCACGGTCTTGAATGAGTAATTGACAGGGATCTCTAACTCAGTGGCAGAGCATTGCTGCATTGAGCAGGTATTTCCCCACAAATTTGCAAACACACTGTCCTACTATTCTAGGACAATGGAGTTTATTTCAAGTGGATGTCAAAACCAAGCTATTCTCTCTTGGAAGGAAAGGCAGGAGAACCTTGTATAGTTCACTGTTTCAGTTGTGAGGACTGGTTTGGCCCAAACTTTTAAAATATTAGAATATTGCAAGTATTAATTATTCAATGTGAAAAATCATTTTCACATTACACACTGTTTATAAAATATAGTGGCTTTAAAATCAGCTATAGGACTTCCCTGGTGGTCCAGCAGTTAAGAGTCCTCCTGCCAATGCAGGGAAGCGGGTTCGATTCCTGGTCTGGGAAGATTCCACTTGCTGTGGGATACACCTGTAGCTTAGTTGCCTCACAACAACTGTGCCACAGCTCCTGAAGGCAACGAGCCTAGAGCCTGTTGTCCGTGACCGGAGAAGCCACCACAGTGAGAAGCCATGTGCCTTAACGAGGAGTAGCCCCCACTCATGCCACTAGAGAAAGCCCACAGGCAGCAATGAATACCCAGCACTACCAAAAATAAATACATAAATAAGTTAATTTAAAAAATCAGCTCTAAAGCTTGTCTTCCTCTCTCTCTAGCTACACAGTGGAGAAAAGAAAGTACCAGCTCCTTGCTGTTTTTTGGCGTGGAGAGTGATCTGAGTGGTGATGATGGATTATTTTAGATTATCAACCGAAGGGTCTTCTCACAGGCAAAGGGAGAGGGCTGTCAATTGTATTTCAGCTTTTTCTTCCAAGTCATTTTGTAAGATTAGATCTCTCACAGCTGAATGACAGAATTAATGACACTGTATAATAATGTTTGGATATAATAAATGATGCCAAATGAAATTTCTGTCATCCAGTCTGGTAGATTTGAGGCTGACCATTATTCTCTAGTGAAAACATGAAAAGTGCAAATAGAGTCTTAATGAAGTGACTTGCTCAGAAGTAATAAAAGCTTGGCTAAAGCTTAGCTTCCACCTCAGAGTCAATAATATGTTAACTGAGTCAGAGTGTGAAGCAAAACAGAACTTCTGAGTTCTCTCCTGGCTTGGTTACCTGTTTGAGAGCAGCAGGGAGATTAATGGCACTGAGTAACACTGATGGAGAAGGCAATGGCACCCCACTCCAGTACTCTTGCCTGGAAAATCCCATGGACAGAGGAGCCTGGTGGGCTACAGTCCATGGGGTCACGAAGAGTCGGACATGACTGAGCGACTTCACTTTCACTTTTCACTCTCATGCATTGGAGAAGGAAATGGCAACCCACTCCAGTGTTCTTGCCTGGAGAATCCCAGGGACGGGGGAGCCTTGGGGGCTGCCGTCTATGGGGTTGCACAGAGTTGGATACGAATGAAGTGACAGCAGTAGCAGCAGCAACACTGACAGAACCTCTACTATGTGGAGTATACAAAAGTGGACACAAAGAGAAATCAGGCACAGTACCTTTGTCAAATAATTTACCATCTTCGGGGAAGGGAAAAAACCTAAATACAAATGACTAGTAATAAGGAAGAATGTGATGATTAATGAAGAACTTTTAGGAAGAGACTGGGAGACGTGGAGGTCATTACAATGCTGGAAACGACATAAAAGAAAATACACCGTGAAGATTTGTGGTTGCTATTCCTTATAAATTATTTACCAAGTATATAATGTTGGTGTGGAAAATCTGTAGGTTTCTTGCATTTACCCTCTCTCTTCAATCTAACCCCAGAATAGAGGGATGAGAATTTAATTGGTTAAATTTCAGAGATTATTTGGGAAATATTTGCCAGAGGGTAGGGGTATTGCACGTTGATTATATATATATATATCTGTCTTACATTTTCTCCTTTTTGCCTAATACAGTTGAAGTGATAAACTGATCCAAGCTATACTGTCAGAAAAATCCTGATAACATTTCATCATATATTCCTTTTTTTTTTTTTTTTAGTCAAAAAACTTTGACCAGCCATGCAGAGGTAACTCTGCATTCCTTATTTCTCTGGTTTTTTAGCCAGGTCTGACTTAAAACTATGGCAAAAATCTGTCTAGCTGAACTTGGAGTAAACCCTTGGAACAAATTCCTTTTGTTCTATCTATTCCAGGATTTTGGAATGTGTGTTGGATATGGCTTTCTGTGTACTGCAGTAATAAGATCCTTAGTTGGGTCTGGGGATGGTGGGAAAACAGATACCGCATCTTTTAAAATGACTGGTATGGTTTTCTCTGGTTGGGTGAAGACATACAGTGCAGACCTATGTTTGAAAACAATGTGCTTCATAGCAAGATAGTTTTATGTTGGGTGATGCACCTAATGTGGGGACCTCAAACTGTAAAGAGAGCTATGTAGAGCTAGAAGAACAAGAAGCTGCACTTTGCAAGGCTGTGCATCTAAAAAAAATTTTTTTTTTTGCCACAGGGCATGAGTTGTGGAATCTTAGTTACCAGACTAGGGTTTGAACTCAGGCCCTCACAGTGAAAGTACCAACTTTCAGTGAAGGCTCCACAGTAAAAGCACCAAGTCCTAAAAACTGAACTGCCAGGTAATTCCCCAAGGCTGTGCAATTCTAAGGGATGTTAAAAGCTCTTAAAGTATAATGCACTATATAGTTGTCTGTTATAAAGCTGGAGTAGTTTGCCATTTCCTCCTCCAGAGGATCTTTCCAACTCAGGAACTGAACCCACATCTGGTGTCTCCTGCATTGGCAGGCAGATGTTTTACCACCAAGTCATTTGGGAAACGTGGTAACAAATATGCTATATCAGCAGTAAAAAATCTTTATCTTAATTTTATTATAATACTTCTTAGAAATATTAGTAAGGTTTTGATTGTATAAAAGTGGTTATATTATTAGGCCAAAAGTACTTAGGAATAGAGGGCTTCCCAGATGGGTCTCAGCGGTAAAGAATCCTGCTCATGCAGGCAACACAGGTTCGATCCCTGGGTTGGGACGATGCACTGGAGAAGGAATGTTAACCCATGAAATGTTAACCCATTCCAGTATTCTTGCCTGGAAAGTCCCATGAACAGCGGAGCCTGGTGGGCTACAATCCAGGGGTCGCAAAGAGTTGGAAATTATTGAGTGACTGAGAGTGCACATACTCAGGAATAATCACATTCTGCCCTAAATTAGAGCTGACCCTCCCTGTTGTCCTAAGAAAGATACACACATAAGGAACATAGACTCAAAGAAACACTTTATTTAGGCTGAAATTGTGCCTAAAATTCCAACAGAATACTTATGGCCTGAACCTTTTCCTTGCCTCCTAATTCAGATTTGAGGGCATACTGTGCTTCTACAGGGAAAGATAAAACATGGACAAAAGCATGTATGAGAATGAAGAAATGGCCACATTTATAGGCCACTTCATTTTTTCATTCATTTAAATAGTGTGACCCTGTTCACCAGTAAATATTGCTAACTTCTGTCCTGGAATCAGATGACCATTCTTCTTTAAGGGGAGGGAGTTTATCACTCTGGAATTTAGTTCTTTAGTTGTCTGGAGTTTTTGTTCTCTGAAGGTTCACAAAACATTATAATTTTGTATACTGTCCAGTTTTTTCTTCTGTGGGTTGGAATTCAATGACTGAAATTTTTGTTATTTAAATAATAAGTAAATATCTAAGTTTCCCTAAGTAGAAATTTATGAAAACTTTGGGTGTTGAACTTCAAAACCCACTTTCCCTCCATTATAGCACACTAAATTAGTAAACTCTTCAAAGATCTGGGATAATGTTAGTAAGTTATTTTTATATAGGGTTTTCCCAGTTAAGAATACTTCAGTTTTTATACTTAGTAGCTGACTGAATCCTTGTAGTTTTTTTATTCACACATTATTAAGGACCTTAGTTTACAGGTAAGAAAAATCACAATTTGATAACTTAATCCAGCAACTAATAAGACTGAAACCTGCTTCCAAAGCACATAGAGCTTATATATCAATGTGGATATTTTAAATGGATATAGCCATATTGACTCTTTAAATGTTGAGTTTACTCCCTGAATGATAAAAAATTAATTAGTGAGAAGTTTAGTACCTGAAAAGGAAAACTAATTAGTGAGAAATGGCACTTAATCCGAGGTTTATTAATTCTCAAGCCACTATCAGCCATCAATATCATTCCTTCCTTTAGATGAAAAAGTCAAATGGATGATGAGATTTGAAACTGTACCATTATTTTAGAAAAAAAAAAAAGAAGATTTTGCTGTTCTTATAATGAGCTAAAACTGCTTCAGAAATAAAGTCAACATATCTTTCCGAGCATTTTTATATCAGTGGGAGACCATTATTAGAATACAAATTAGTATTTTATTCATATTATCATTTACACATGCCATCTTTAATAATCCATGTACAGTTATACTGAAAAACAAAAAAAAAGGCATATAAAATTCATCTTTAAGATAAGGCAAACATTATTTGTGAAAAGTATAGATATTTTAGATACTAAGATTTATAGGATTTAAAGTTGGGGCATAGCTCAGTTGGTAAAGAATCTCATCATCTCCATTGAGTCGGTGATGCCATCCACACATCTCATCCTCTATTATCCCCTTCTCCTCCTGCCTTCAATCTTTCCTAGCATCAGGGTCTTTACCAGTGAGTCAGTTCTTCACATCAGGTGGCCAAAGTATTGGAGTTTCAGCTTTAGCATCAGTCCTTCCAACGAATATTCAGTACTGATTTCCTTTAGGATGGACTGGTTGGATCTCTTTGCAGTCCAAGGGACTCTCAAGAGTCTTCTCCAACACCACAGTTCAAAAGCATCAATTTTTCACAACTCAACTTTCTTTATAGTCCAACTCTCACATCCATACATGACTACTGGAAAAACCATAGCTTTGACTAGATGGACCTTTGTTGGCAAAGTAATGTCTCTGCTGTTTAATATGCTATCTAGGTTGGTCATAGCTTTTCTTCCAAGGAGCAAGCGTCTTTTAATTCCATAGCTGCAGTTACCATCTGCAGTGATTTTGGAGCCAGCCCTCCCCAACCAAATAAAGTCTGTCACTGTTTCCATGTTTCCCCATCTATTTCCCATGAAGTGATGGGACTGGATGCCATGATATTAGTTTACTGAATGTTGAGATTTAAGCCACCTTTTTCACTCTCCTCTTTCACTTTCATCAAGAGGCTCTTTAGTTCTTCTTCGCTTTCTGCCATAAGGGTGGTGTCATCTGCATATCTGAGGTTATTGAAATTTGTCCCGCCAATGTTGATTCCAGCTTGTGCTTCATCCAGCCTGGCATTGCACATGATATACTCTGCATGTAAGTTAAATAAGCAGGATGACAATATACAGCCTTGATGTACTCCTTTTTCTATTTGTAACCAGTCTGTTGTTCCATGTCCAGTTCTAACTGTTGCTTCCTGACCTGTGTACAGATTTCTCAGGAGGCAGGTCAGGTGGTCTGGTATTCCCATCTTTTTAAAAATGTTCCACAGTTTGTTGTTATCTACACAGTCAAAGGCTTTGGGATAGTCAATAAATCAGAAGTGGATATTTTTCTGGAACTCTCTTGATTTTTTGATGATCCAGCAGATGTTGGCAATTTGATCTCTGGTTCCTCTGCCTTTTCTAAATCCAGCTTGAACATCTGGAAGTTCATGGTTCACATGGTTAAAGCCTAGCTTGGAGAATTTTGAACATTACTTTGCTAGCATGTGATATGAATATCCACAAAAAGAACTGAGAAAGCTCCCTGAGTTTTAAAGGAGAGTGCTATATACAATTCTTTTGTTGTTGTTATTGTTCAGTCACTAAGTCATGTCTGACACTCTGTGACCCCATGGATTATAGTCTGCTAGGCTCTTCTCCATGAGGGTCTCCAGGCAAGAATACTGGAGTGGATTGCCATTTCCCTCTCCAGGAGGTCTTCTCAGGCCAGGGATTGAACCCGTGTCTCCTGTATTGGCAGATGGATTCTTTACCACTGAGCCACCAGGGAAGCCCATATAATTCCTAGAATAAGATAGTTGGGACCAAATTCCAATGAGTAAGTAGGATTTGAAATGGACTGAGAAAGTTTGGATGAATGGAATGCAGGGGTCATCTTTCAAAGGGAGTTATTTGGAAAAAGCACAATGTAAGAGGAGGAAATAAATTGTCTGGAGCAGATGATTCTCAGTGGAGAAGGATGGAAGATTAGTCAGAAGATCTGGGTTTCCCTGGTGGCTCAGTAAAGAATCCACCTGCCAATGCAGGAGGTGCGAGTACGATCCCTGTGCCAGGAAGATCCCCCGGGGAAGGAAATGGCAACCCACCCCAGAATTCTTGCCTGGAAAATTCCATGCAGACTGACATACTACAGTTCATGGGATCCCAAAAGAGTCAGACACGACTTAGTGACTGAACAGCAACAATTTGGGACAGGAATGGATTGTGTGGCCCCCTGCTCATATCTCTCTTAATCTATTCACTAAACGCTGATACTGCCTTGGTCTCCAACCTGAAACCCACTTTCGCTTTACATAATCTCCCTAGGGACTCACATCTAGTCCTAAGGTTTCAGTTATGAAGAATAGATGTTGAAAATTTTCAAACTTTCTGTGTTGCTAGACTCTAAGCTACTATATCCAATTGCTTATCATACTTCTTAACATAAATATCTTCCAACTATTAGACTAATGAATTCCAACTTGATTTTCCTAATTTCACTCAACACCCTCTCCAAACTCTTTCTCCTTCTATAATCTTGTCTTCTCTACTTATTACTTGAATGGGCTTTGCATAAGATGCTTAAGGTTTTTGTACGTTGCTTGCTACATTTGAAATCATAGGGATAAAGTTATTGTTATTTTTAGGAGTTTCTGGGAGGACAAAAACAGTCAAAATAGGCAAAATTTGCAAAACTGTAAGAACAGTGCTTAGCACATAATAAAGCCCCAACAAATATATATGTGGGGGACGCCCCCCCCCAAACATATATATATATTTGGTTATCTAGCCAGGTTGTTTCATTACTTTTCTCTCAGTATTTAATTGGTCACAAAGTGCGATCACATATGTGCTTCTCCAGTTCCTTTCCTCAATCACCTCTGGTGTGGCCTCAGTCCAGATGTGCGTTACTTTCCAACTGTATTGTTGAGATGATTATACTAAACTGAAAATGCTCTTCCTGTCTCCAGTTTTGCTTCTCTTGCCTCTGATTTCCAAAATGCCACTATTGTGACCTTTTGAAACTGCACTAAACCAAATGCTTCAAGAAAAGCAAGCTTCATTCATAATGAGACCCAAATTTCCTTGAAACACGCTAGGTGCTACATGATCTGGCCCCTGACTGCCTCTTTGGCTCTCTCTCCCACCATTTTCTGAGCTACTGATGCTTCAGATATATCAAATATCCCTTGCTCTTTACATTTTTACAAATGCAATTTTTTTCCAGTCTTTAAGTCCATTCTTTAATCCTTTTTCTTCTCTTATCCAGTTTTCCCTTCTTTTTCATGACACGATGAGAAAGTTTGTCTTCCTAAATGTGGTTCTTTTCAACTGAGTCTGGGTTGGTAGATGTATCAAGAAAACAGCATGCTCAAAGTTGTTCATTTAAGGAGGGTTTAATATAGGGATTATTTACAAAAGTGTAGATATGATTAAGGGAAACCCACAAGAGATAGTGCAGGAACACAGGACTAGCAGCATCTGGGAGTCATAATGACTCCTAGGTCTGACAGGACAGGAGGTGGTAGTGGTGACCCCAGAAGGGACCACCTCACAGGAGATGTGGTCCGTTGCACAACCTGCGGCTACCTCTCAAGGAGGAATTTGGAGATAAATACCTATCCTTGGTATTCTTGCGCTCTCTGCCCTTTGTTCAACATTTCCCATTGTCTGTACCCCACTGGGAGCCAGTTGGTAAGGGTGTTGAAATAGCCATAAGGCCCACCTCCTGGCAGCGTCATGGAGGAAGGATGGAAACCAGATCTGCAAGTGTAACTGAAGAATATTCAACAGAGGTGCTCCCCTCTGCAGTCCCCAGTATCCAGAACACACCTTTATTATAAAACTTAACACATTGTATTGACTACATATCCACTTTTGTCATAAACTGAGGAGTTTTTGACCATACAGGCTACCTTATGGTGATCCATAAGGGATCCGTATGTTAACATGTGCGTGAATGAATGGGTGAGTGAGTGTCAATGTCAAGGTAAGGTCTGTGCCATATAAAACAGGGCAATCATAACAGTTTGAAGCTGCTTATCTGCTTCACCCTCTAGAACTCTAGATTTCTGCTATAATCCAGGCATTCTTATTAAGACATGATGCCTATTTCTCTTTTGTGTGGTATGTAAATGGGTGCAAGTGCATACATGCGGTATTTATTTCATAATTTTTAAAAGTGATGATGGGTCAGGCAAATACCAGACAATTCACAAGCTTGAGACAAATAGGAGAAAACAATTTCTCTAAGAAAATGATCTCCATTTAGTCATTTATTCACTTGATTTAACCCCATGCTGCTATTAGTTATGCAGGGAAATAGTGTTTTAATGACTCTTCAGAAAATGTTCACCACAGGAAGAAATACTGTATGACTGGAATGGACTAAGAGGATATTTATCTCTCTGTGCATTTTGTGGATCTCAATGCTATCACACCTATGTGCTCCAAGAAAGATATGACAGTAGACCAGCTGTTAATAATAAAGGTATTTATAATTCACATGAAAATTAGGACTTCAGAAGAGCAAAGTCCTTTTAAATATATTATCTGGTCTAAATATCAAATAGAAATTACCTAATCTACTCCTTATATTAACCACTATGACTATGATGGTAATTAAAGGTAATTTAGAAAATAATATAAAGTGTTAATAATGTAATTCAGTCTCAGCTTTTTTAAATGCAGTACTCTCATCAAAAAAGTAATGCTAACTTGTGATAATTATGATCATCCCAACTTCTTTTGTAACAAGAAAATCAAGTTTTTAAAAGAATGAAGGAGACATAGTCTTAGAGATTATAGTTTAATGGAAATCACTTTCTTTTTAGATGCAGAGATAGGACCCTTGTTTATGAATTTCCAAGCCTAAATTTCTTATACTACATCATGCATCTCCTTAATGTTCGGCATTAATGAGGTAAGACATCATCTAAAATTAGGCAGTCAATCCCCCATGGCATTTGACGTGGGGGCTGGGATTTCTGGATAGTCAAGGACCTTATTTCAGAATACAGTGATTCATTTAATAAGAGCTTTTCTACAGAATATGGAAGCCCAGATCCATTTATAAACTACAGAACTAGAAAAGGTCTCTGCTAAGGAAATTTTGTGGGCGAATGGTTGTAAGATGGCATCATTAATTATTTCCCTCATTAATGCCTTGTCAAAGGAAAGCAGAAGTGGTGTTTTTATTGTTTTGGGGAAAATAGTTTTGCTTACTTTCTATTTTCATAAACAAGGAGAACCATTTTTTTTCCTAAAGTATTTTCTTATAATGGTAACTTTTAATGAGAACTCTATTAATTCTCTTTTGCTGATTATACTGAATGTTACCTCCCCATGTTTTCATAGCTGAGATTTACTATTTTTTCCCCTGTTTCTAACCTCTTCCATAATCATTTATATTAGTTTGAAAGCTGAATAAAATGAAAAATAAACTAAGACACAACTATTCACTTGATTAAACGGGACCCATTTATTCTCTTATCATGGATGTGAACTTATCATCTAAAATCTCATCATCATTTGTTTCTGTCTTCTCTTTGTTTCTGGTTGCTGAATGAGAATCTTTGAGACTTGGAGCCATTTTTTGATGTTAATCCTTAAAAAACCAGTATTAATCTTTGTCATTTATGACAGGTCCTGACATTAGGAGTGCTGAGAGCCAATTTGGAGAAAATAGATATAATATTATCTGAGCCATTTCTCCCATCTGGCAAGCATTAAGGATCTCTGCTAAAATAAGAAGGGATTCCTTCCAGCATAGGGAGTGTTATCTCTAACCCTGAATTTTGCCTTCAGTTTCAGAGTAAGATTATCTGACTCCATCTGGATTTTCCTCAACAGCTTTTTGAACCTCCCTTGACTCTTCCTCCCCAGACTTGCTTTTTCATTACTTTGCACACTTCAGTAGCATTGAAAGTATGGCCCCAGTTTGGGTGATAGGAGTGACTAAAGAAGAAATTCTCAGTAGTGTCCCGCTCTTTGTGATCCTACAGACCACTGCCTACCAGGCTCCTCTGTCCATGGAATTCTCCAGGCAAGAATACCAGAGTGGATTGCCATATCCTCCTTTAGGGGAATCTTCCTGACCCAGGGATTGAACCCACATCTCCTGTGTTGGAGGTAAATTCTCTACCATCGGAGCCACCAAAGAAGAGACAAAACAGGTGAAAGACTGAAGCGTGTCTCATAGAGGGAAGTTTGTGCTCTGTGTGAAGGGAAACTTTGAAGTTTTCTTCTAAGTTATTCTATGAAATAATTAGGAACAGAGAGGGGCTCAGCTTCAGTAACATTTGAATAAGCATTTGGAGAGTTTTCAGCAGCCTTAGATGCCTGCTGTTGGTGAAAGTAAATCCCGTGTCATAAATCATACCAGTTTATTAGTAGTAGGTGGGATAAATCCTGTGGTAAGTGAAGAGAGGCTTAATGAGAGAGTGCTTTATTCCTAAAGTATCTGAGAGAGACACAAAAGAGAGCTGTAAATAAAAGGCCTGGTGAGAAAGAGGCGGGAGGGCACTGGTGAGGTGCCACACTCTGAAATAAGAGATATCTGCCACTAAACACCTTGATTTGGGGACTTGGATTACTGGGCATTGCAAACATAGTGAGTTGTGTGTCTGAAGAGATTATAAAAGATAACTGCCTGAAAAAGACCAGCTTTTTTTTTTTTTTTTTTTTAATATTTATCCTGAGCTCCTAGCATCTGCAAGCTAAGTTTGTTCCTCTGAAAATATTGGGAGACCGGCAAGAGACGAAATGAAAACCAGGCTATAAAATGAGAGTTCTGTTCCTCTTAAAGATGCCATATTCACTCTTCTTAGGATCTAGTCTTATTTTCCAGCTCCTCATATCTGCAGAACTTTCCTCTTCACTGGCCTTTGCCAGCTTGTCCATGTATAAAAATGTCCACATACTAAGAATTATTACAGCTTCCCTGGATCTTGAGTCCCCCTGGTGCTTAATATCGTCCCTATTCTCTGCAGTCGAATTTGAAAGAAAAGTCCATACTCACTTCAGTCTTCCTCAGCTAGGCCGGGATTCTCATTCCCATCCATCACTTGACAGAAGCTAGCTTCTCAAAGGTTACTGACAGTCTCCCACCTGCCCTATCTAATGGCTTCTTTTCAGCAGTTATCCTCTAGGACTTCTGCGGCATTTCAGACAAAGCACCCTTTGGCTTCTGAATCACAACTTTCTTCTCCCATATTCCTCTTAACTTTTTTTTTAACCGTTTTTAAAAATCAGTCTCCTTTTAGGTTTTTTTTTTTTTTCCTTTCGGTAGCTTGTAAATATTGATATCACCAAAGGTTGAATTTTGAATTCTTTCTTTCTTTTCTTTCTTTCTTTTCTTTTCTTCTTCTTCTTTTTTTTTTTTAAACTATTTTCATTCTTTCATTTATTGCCATGGCCTCAGCTGTTGCTGATTTCTACAAACCTTTGTCTCCAGCCCAGACCTTGTGTCTGAGTTGCCAATTATTGCCTTCACCTAGTGGCTGTAATGCCTCTCAAAGGTCACATAGCTAACCACTATTCTCTGGTAAACTTTTGCTTCCTCTTCTGCACTTTCAAACCCTCTTAATAGAATTACTTTGAAGTCAGCCCCTCTGGAAACTTTGCCATCTTTGATTCCTATTTCTCACAGCTCCAGGAACGGATCCATAAGTCTAGTTGATAGTATGTCAAAACTAACTTTGAAATTTCCTTTTTCTTCTTTCATTTACTCTGCCATTCCCCTCATTTGACTTTCCCATTTCTCAACTACTTCAGTTAAATATCCTCCTAATAATATTTCGTCTTCAGCCATCTCAGTTCCTCTCCAAGCTTCTTCTAAACTTTCTCAGCTATCTTTCTCTTATCATGTCTATTTTCTTCTTAAAACAGCAATTGCCAAGAACATTAAATTAATTAGTATGGCTTTAAGGCCCATGCTAATTTTTTGCCATCTGTTTCATGGTGATCCAAATCTGTTGAGAAGAGTTTGGATGCTCTCTTTTGTCATAAAGGGAAGGAGTGCTGATTGTGCTTAATTCTGTTGCTTAGAGATTGTTTTATGCAAATCCCAGGCCACAGTAGAACAAAACAACTCCTCAAAAGAAATTCCAAAGAGGAGCTATGTGCATGGACAAGTTAATATGTATAGTCAAGTGTTAAGGCAATGCCATCCTGAGAAGTTAAGCCCCCATTAAGAGCTGAGTATGAAGTAAAGAATAGAAATTTGGAAAGAGGGAAAAAATGAAGGTGTTTGTTGTTAAAAAATCTTTTTTGGGGGGACTTTCCTGGCGGTCCAGTGGTTAAGACTCTTTGCTCTCATTCCAGGAGACTCCAGTTCGATCTCTTGTCAGGTAACTAGATCTCACATGCTGCAACTGAAAGATCTTGCATGCCTCAGTGAAAACCTGGTGCAGCCAAATAAGTAAATAAAAATAAGTATCTTTTTGAAAAATCTTTTTTTGACAACAAAAGCAAAGGCAGTGAAAGCAAAAATAAACAAATGAGACCATCAGTTTAGTTAGTTCAGTTCAGTTGCTCAGTCGTGTCCGACTCTTTGCAACTCCATGGACTGCAGCACACCAAGCTTCCCTGTTCATCACCAACTCCCAGAGCTTGCTCAAACTTATGTCTATCGAGTTAGTGATGCCATCCAACCATCTCATCCTCTGTGGTCCCCTTCTCCTCCCGCCTTTAATCTTTCCCAGCATTGGGTCTTTTCCAGTGATTCAGTTCTTTTATCAAACTAAAAACTTCTGCACACTAAGGGAAATCATCAACAAAATTATAAAGCAATTACAGAATGAGAGAAGATATTTGCAAACTGTATATCTGATAGGAGATTCATATAAAAGTAGGTAAAGACAATTTAATAACAGGAAAAAAAAATCAGTAGCCTGATGGACAGCTCACTAATGTTCCATAGAAAATGTAGCCTTACTTGAATAAAACTTAATTCCCTCTCTTTCGCACACCCTCCACCTATCTTTGCTCCTCAAGCTTGGTGGATGGCATCACTACTTAACTTTCTAAGCCAGAAATTTGGGGATTATCCCAGATTTTTCCATTCCCTTTTATTCCACATCCAACTGGTCAGCAAATCTTATTCAATCAGTTTCCTTAGGATTTCTAAAATGGTCACATTTTCCCACATTATTCCCACTGCTTTTGTTTAGACCTATATCCTTTCTTGTCTTGAAAATTGTAGCAGCCTCAGTCACTTTGTTTGCATATTATGGAGTGGTCCCTCCTACCCTCCTTTCCTCCTTTGTTTTATATACAAAACATATAAGGAATGAAATAAAAATTCTCCTTCTGAAATCCTTTCAGCGGTTGAATCAAGTCTGTAGTCATTGAGTCATTGCTTTGATTTTGCTCTGTGAGGTGGTTTGGGGAAATAGTCGTGTTTTTGGATTGTGCCTCTAGGGAAAATTAAAGCATCTTGACTGGATAGAATCTGGAAGAGAGAAGAGTCCAAGAGCTTGTTCTGCCATTTTCTTAAAGTGACAAAAACCATCAGCCCACCCATGGAGAGACTAGACTGCACATGTCTTAAAATGGACATGAGTTTGAGCAAACTGGGAGGTAGTGAAGGACAGGGAAGCTTGGAGTGCTGCAGTCCATGGGGTCTCAAAGTGTCAGGCATGACTTAGCAACTGAACAGCAGCAACGTCTTAAAAACTCTCTCCAAGTCGTACACTTCATCTCTCCATCTTCTCCATTTTCATCTCTCCATCTTCATCTCTCCATGTCTCACTTTTTTGCCCATACTTCTTGGAGAAGCTAACTCTAATAGGACTGATGGCCAACCTGTTTGGCAGCAGATGAAGCAGTAAGAAAACTTTCAGAAGAAGTTTTGCCACTGTTCATTGTATTATTTTCTTGTTTTCCTTCTTAATTTTTTTGTTGTTAGGTAGGAAGAAACAAGTTTAATAGTTTTCCACATTCATAGAATGACTAAGAGTTGCTTGATTGCTAAAAATGACTAATTTGCTTATTTGTGATTTTCTGTCCAAGCTGCATAGATTCTGAGTCTTATTAGCCAACTCTGATTAAATTAGGTAGATGAGTTTACCCCCAGAATCCAGTGACCTCTGTCTTCCACACAGTCTTCCATGACTTTAGTGAGGCTCATAGGGTCCCTGAGTTCTTCTCCATGGAGAGTGATATTTCTAAAATTCCTATCCAGTATTATCACTTTTTTTTTTCTTGAAAATCCTTCAAAGGCAACTGATTACATTTAGTGTAAAATTTATGTTGAATGATTTGCTTTTTATGTAACATGCCATGATCTCCCCTACTTGTTATGTTCTACCTTCCATTACTTCCACCTAAGTTCCACCCTTTCTCCATTACCTTGCATTGCTGCTGCTGCTGCTGCTGCTCCTGCTAAGTCACTTCAGTCATGCCCAACTCTGTGCGACCCCATAGACGGCAGCCCACCAGGCTCCGCCGTCCCTGGGATTCTCCAGGCAAGAACACTGGAGTGGGTTGCCATTTCCTTCTCCAATGCATGAAAGTGAAAAGCGAAAGTGAAGTCACTGAGTTGTGTCCAACTCTCAGTGACCCCATAGACTGCAGCCCACCAGGCTCCTCTGTCCATGGGATTTTCCAGGCAAGAGTACTGGAGTGGGGTGCCATTGCCTTGCATTACTTCATCTATTTCTTCCCTATTAAAAACCATGGTCATGAGAGTATAAAGCAGTGGAATGGTAAACTGGGAGATTGGGATTGACATATACACACTGCTCTATATAAAAGATAACTAATAAGGACCTAGTGTATAGAACAGGGAATGCTTCTTGATACTCTGTAATGGCCTATAGGGAAAAGAATCTAAAGGAGAGTGGAGATATGTATATGTGTAACAGATTCACTTTGCTGTATACCTGAAACTAAACCAGCATTGTAAATCAACTATAGTCCAATCAAAAATCTTTTTTAAAAAGCGCCAATGTGATCTGGTCAGGGAGGACTTTTCTCATTATTATTACTTCCTGCCCCGCTTCCTGCCCAGTCTGGGTTAGGTAACTGCCCCCATCTCCACAGGTCATTCTCATGAAAAGGACCCATTGCTTACCTTTGCCTTAGCATTAGTGCATTTGTCTCATGATCTAGCAGACTGAGAAGTTCCAGTGTCAAATTTGTGACTTATTTGGCTTTGTTCTCCTGGGAGGAATATAGCGCCTGGGGTTTAGCAGTATTGAATGTATCTTTGGTGACTAAAATTAAGAACCAAGTACAGCTCCATGGGTATTTTGCTTTTAGTGAAATTGCTAACTTTCTCAACCATTCTTGCAAATGGAAATACTGGTCTTCCACCAACAGAGAAATATTTTTTAGTTTGTGACATGCCCTATGGAGAATTCCTTGATGGTTTAAGGTGGCCTAAATACTTCACGTATTATATACTTTTGAGGGGAGAAAGTGTCCATTTAAACCATGGTATCTAAAAGGCCCTATGAAGAATGGCTCTTTAACCTGACTATGAGTTCTCAGTAACTATTTTCAGAGACTTTGATCTAAGCTGGCCCCTTAGGGAAGAGAGGAGTGATTTACATGGGACTTGGAGCTCCTTGGTTCACTCAGGGTGGGTTTGGATCAAGTCCAAACTTCTGCCTATCTTTTGTATAAGCAGACATTTTCATATGTTCCCAGAATAGACACTAAGCTTTGATTAATTTAATTGTCCTCATTGAAATGATGGAATTGATTCTAGGACATTTTTGCCAGGTACGCATGGACCACCAATACAGGAAGAGGAAGGACGCAGAGCAGTGCCCTTCCTCTCTCACAATGCTGTCTTATTCTCACTCTGTCAACCTTAAATGAAAGCTCTTTTAGTTGAAGTAAACAATCTTGCCAGCGTTCGTGTGGACCCCAAATGCCGGATTTATTGTCTTTTTTGGGAATGTCTTAAAACAGCAGTGGGCACAAGTCTCTCAGTGAGAACACAGAAGTGATGAGCTGAATCTGCCACTAGATGTCATCGCATCTTCAAACAAATGGCTTTAAAGATCATTTCAGTAAAAGCTTGCTTCAAACCTCAGATTTTTGTGTTCTTTTCCATGGCATCAATGGAGTAAGTAATAAAGCTATCATTCACTTTTAACACATTTGCCCTATTTAGATTTTGGAATTTATTTTGCTTTATCCAGCCCGTTGCATTGTGAACTGGTGCTTACAATGCGTGAATGGTACTTTTCATAATGCAATACTGATCTTGTCTTCACTTAAGAAGATGTGAAAACTATTCAGAAGCACAAAACAATATATATTTAATAGACTTTCCATTACAGAAAGCTAATAAAAATTCAAATATGAATAGATTTTGCTGGGGAAATTGCATTTCCATTTCTCTTGGGAAAAATGGGTACTTTATTTTTTATATTCTTTTGTAAATGACTACTAAATTGCATAACTTCTGTGCATTCTAGAGTTGTGCATCAGCTTTATCAATTTTTTAAAAATAGAAGTGCTACTAAATTATTGTTATCAATTATACTTTTCAATATGAACTCTTAATATTGTCCTAGTCATACTTCACCAAAGGGGGGTTGTACATGGACCTGTTTTTTGTTTTTTTGTTTTTTTTTAAGAAAAACAACAAACCCCAAACAAAACCAAGGTAAGATTGAGTATAGCAAAAGGTAATCAGTAAAGCACAACAATCTCACACTTCCATGTTTTATAATCTCTGATCAAAGCAGGAGTAACAGTTACACAGTTACATATCTAAATAATAGGCTTTCAAAATCTCAAGCCAAATTTAATGTCATTATAAATTGGTATATGCTCTTTGTTTATATTTCTTTGAAAAGATTATTAATAATTGGAATTTCTTGTAAAGGACTGATGTTTAGAACTAGAAATCTTATTTTCTATCCAGTGCATATATCCTATCTTTCTATCCATTTCTCTGGTATAAAGTAGAAAATTTCAGATTTAAATATGAAAATGATCTTCCTTCCTACCATTGACCTATCAGATATATCTCATTTATACACTGTTGTCAGTAGAGAGGCTTTTTTTTTTTTTTGGAACAGCCAATTCATCCTGCTGGTAAAACTTCTGCAATACACATACTAAAGCAAGATGAGGATTATGTTATGTGTCGATGTGTTTGTTGGCTCAGCCATGTCTGACTCTGCAACCCCATAGACTGTAGCCCTGTCAGGCTCCTCTGTCTGGAATTTTCCAGGAAAGAATACAGGAGGAGGTTGCCATTTCCTCCTCCAGGGGATCTTCCCCATCCAGGGATCAAACCCACATCTCTTGCATCTCCTGCATTGGCAGGCAGGTTCTTGATCAGTGTGCCACCTGCAAAGCCCATTTTATGTGGGTATTGCTCAATAATTCTTCACAACCACTATTGAAGTTGATTAAACTTTCACTGGGGAAACCCTGCCTAAGCCTCTCCTGAGAACCTGCCCTCTGAGGCTGCTTCTAAGATGCTGAAATGAGTAATACTTTCTCCTTACTGTTGCCAGGTCAGGAGAAGCACTGGAGATGTTCACTGTGGAAGTAAAAGTATTTAAGGTTGAAAAACTTCACCCATAATAAGAGACAAATGGTTGACAAAAGTTTACAAATGAGCAAAGATGGCGAAGATTGTACCACCTGGGTGACACCGTGTCACTGTTGTCCTGGTATCAATGGTGCCAAGGACAGAGAGGAGGCTGGATAAACATTTACTGAGTTGAATTATAAGAAGAAATTTTAAAAGCATGCAGAAGTTTATTACTGTATGAGGTGTGTGTTCTTGTGGATACAGAATTATGCTATCTTTTGAACACACAAAAAATCATATAGTAAAATACATACCCTGATGTATAGTTAGGTTGTTATGCTTGGATTTGTGTCTCCCAGAGTGGTTGAATTTTAGTGATGGTTTGTTGGTCATACTCTCATCTTGTCTGTCTTGGTCACTTGCATTTATTGCAAAATAGGGGGCTATGGTTTGGGGATACATTCTAATTTGTAAGGACAGAGAAAGGTAAAGAGAGAGGGCCTCAGAAAGAGAAAAGGACTTTGCACTTGCAAGGAAGTTCACTTTGATTCAAGGTGTAGGTACTAGCCTAGAAACAGACTGAAGTTGAGTTATCTACCACATGAAAATGAAGACCGTAGCTTTTGCTTCTTTAATGCGTTTCTCTAGCCACCATGGTGGTTGGTCAACTCTTGGGTATAGAAATGCTAGCGTTCTATGAGGTCGTTACTCTCCTACAATCATGCGACACCTATTGTAGTTACATGTAGTTGCCCTGAATGTTTCTTATGGGACACCTACTGTCTACTTCTGTACCTCTGCTCTAGATTGGAGACTTCCAAAAATTGATTATTCTCTCATTCAGACATGGCTGTCTTTTAGATCTGCCTGGAAAATTAAATACAAAAGGTTCAGATGTGTTTACACATATTAAGTTATAAAAGGAGAGGTTTCTGTCTAGTAAATCTAAGGATAGAATCGCAAGTACTTTTCTAGATATCCATATATGAGGTGTTCTGAAGGCCGATTTCATTTAGAATAGTAGGCAGCACTAGCAGAACAGCTCTGGTACAGCTGTTTTAAGCAGAGCGTAACTGGGCTCAGGGGCAGACTTGGTCATTGAAACCTTCTTCCATTACAACTTGGTGATCGTCACGATTTAATCTCCTTATAACAAAGTTTCTTCATCTGGTACAAACTGGGGGTAATATTACCAATATCTGGGTGCTGCTGTGAGTCTTCAGTAAAATAACACATAACTTTAAAACAGCACCTGCTATTAATACATACTAATATTCACTCTTAGTTACTATTTTTATTATTCTGATATTGGATTTCTGCCTACTAATTCCTTTGAAAAATGGGACAATTTTCTTCAGCTAAGAAAGTTTGAAACCTACCAATCTTGACTATTACTATATGAAAATTCTCTTTTCTCTGCTCAAAGCATTTTGCCTAGTAAATTGGAATGGGCTCCACAGATCAGAGCAATGAAGCGCTCAGGTCAGTGCTGCATGAACCCTGATGAATTGTTCTTTGATGAGTTGTCATTTTCTATTCTTGAAAGGGGCATTAAGAATTTATAACAACGGTCTAGTTGCATTACCATTTGGACAGTGTGTTTATGCTAATTTCTACTGCCAATCCTAATTACCAGCAGTTAAATTCATTAAAAAATAATTTTTTTCAGACTCTTTTCTGATTCACCTTGTTTCTTAGAATATCTCAATTTCCTTTTGGTTCACTTGCCACAAGTATCACATGATTTATTCACCAAGCAGTATAAATCAGAGGTGCCTTTCCTTTTTCACCAGTCAGTTACTGAGTGCTTCTAGATGCTTCATGGGTATCCAAAAATTTTCCCATAAAACCTTGGAGGTCATCTAGTCCAACAGGTCACATATGATAGAGTTATTTTTGTACGCTGAGTGACAAGTGGTTCTCTGTCTGTTTCATGAAGGCTAGATTCTTGCCTGCGACTAGCTTAGATTATAGTTACTGACACATAATACAGAACTAAATAAAGTCACAAAGCTTTCACATTTTTCAATCTGGTAAGTCAAGCACACAAATACTACTGATTTGTCCAAGTCACAAACTAAGTAATAGTAGGATTGAGAACAGAATTAAGGTGCCTAGCTCCTAAAATACAACTTTATCACAACACTGCTTTCCTCAGAGCCATTTCTTCTTTTAAAAAGTGCTGTGAATAATGATTCAATATTTAGCTAGGCAATAAAACTAAACTTGGTTTAATGAAAAGAACACTTGTTTTCGTGGTCAGAAGTCATGGATAAGAGATCAGGCTTTGCCTTTGAACAGTTGTGTGAACGCTGTCAGCTTCCTTATCAGCTTCAATTTCCTTCACCTATAAATTCAAGGTTACATTTCTTGCCTTGTCCACTATGTCAGCTAGCTAATCCAGTGAAGTTATTCTTGGGTAACTCTTACTTTGCTCAGACTCTTGTAGAAGGCAAGGTGTCTAAGTCTAGGAATATTTTCTTCCTTAGCTCATCTTCTCCCAGTCATGCAGAACTACTTACATCCTGGAGAAGAACAAAATTCTTCACCTCACATATCTTGCCAGACCTCAGTACAGGCTATTGAAAGAGATAGAATAGCCTATGTAGCAGGAACAAATCTCCATCTACAAATTCAGTCTTCCAAGAGATACCTCTGGTAGAAAGTGCTAATTATTCTCCCATATTTATTCTCCTTTCCTCTCAGAAATGGAACTCTGTAAATGGCAGCTCATGGTCTCCACATTTCCTTGACTACTGGAAATATTCCTGTGACTCCAGTCTGGCCAGTGGCGAACATAAAAACACAAGTGATCTGTGAAACTTCTGGGAGGGAGTGTCCTTTCCTCTCGATTTTCCCTTTCAGTCTGTCTGTAATATGTGTGTGTGTGCTAAGTCACTTCAGTTGCGTCCAACTCTTTGTGGTCCTATGAACTGTAGGGCCCTATGGAGCCAGGCTCCTTTGTCCATGGATTCTCCAGACAAGAATACTGGAGTGGGTTGCCATGCCTTTCTCCAGGGGATCTTCCCTACCCAGGGATCAAACCTGGGTCTCCCACATTGCAGGATGATTCTTTATAGTCTGAGCCACCAGGGAAGCCCTCTGTAATATGAATGTCTATAAATTTTAACTCAGTCATCCCAACAAAAATTGAAACATATACTATTAGTATTTTCGCTCAGCTGGTGAGGGATTTCAGGCACTGAAGGACCAGGAGTGTTATCCCAAGTCATATACTTCTGATGGAGTCAGGTTTCTCATTCAGAAAGTGTAACTCTTCAGACCATTTGTACAACTACTGCCTCCCCTGAAAGGGAAATGGAATTACACTGTTCCAGTTCTTCCTGAGGGACTGCAGGGAAATGTGACTATAATTATCCTTGAGTGTCCCCTCCCCAAGTTTCATATATATTATACTAAAATTTCAGATAGGCCTTGATGGTCACTGGTCACCTTTCTACCATGGGTATAACTGAGATGTCCATTATTAAGAGTAAATTTTTGAAAATGTTGACTAGGGCATAGAAAGCTTTACATATTTTCAACCCAAAAAGAGAGACAAGAAGAAAATTTAAAAGGAGAAAAGCCTAGAATACAGTTGTTAGACCCATTAGAATTAACATTTCAAGAGGAATGAAACTGTACCTGTTCTGCTTCCCATAGCCCTGACATTAAGCCATTATCTTATAATTTTATAATAATAATAATAATAATAAAAACCCTGCTTTCCTCCCTCCATTCAAGAAAATAGTAAAAGTGACTGTTCCTTTGTTGAGAGAAGTTTGTGGGAGGACTTTATGGGTTTTGTTTTGAAAGCTGAAGTCCAGTGGGATTTGAGGTGAGAGAAATTTCTTCCATGTTAAAGGAGATTGTTAGACACCATTAAGGAGTAGAGAGAGGAGTGTGAATCAGTGAACAAAGCTAGAGGTTTATGTTGTTTTATGATTTCAGTTTAGGGGGAAGGTCAGGGTAAAGTCTGAGGGTTTCATGCTGCAAATAAAATATTAAATGATGAGGGAAGTAATTCTTAAGTATAAAAAACCTAAATTTATCTTTGAAGTTTATAAGCTGTAAGGCAAGGAGTGTGAGTGATGTTCAGTGATAGTCAGCCAAGCAACTCTGAATTCACGTGGTCCTGCCTGAACTTCCCACCCACCTGTACTTAAAACTCAGTTATACTTCTTTACTTGTCACCTTGGCTGGGGACAGTAAGGTCTGTTGTATGGCTACTCTATCTGTCCCCCACAATAAGCCTGACGATTTGGGACTGCTTAGAGATTGAAAGAAGGAGAAGGCAATGGCACCCCACTCCAGTACTCTTGCCTGGCAAATCCCATGGACGGAGGGGCCTGGTAAGCTGCAGTCCATGGGGTCGCTAAGAGTCGGACATGACTGAGTGACTTCACTTTCATTTTTCTCTTTCATGCATTGGAGAAGGAAATGGCAACCCACTCCAGTGTTCTTGCCTGGAGAATCCCAGGGACAGGGGAGCCTGGTGGGCTGCCGTCTATGGGGTCGCACAGAGTCGGACACGACTGAAGTGACTTGGCCACAGCAGAGATTGAAAGAAAGTGGAACCACAGGAATTTCTCTGCCTCCAACATGCCTTACCCTTTCAGTTAGATAACTCTGCCTTTCCCATGCCATTCTTGGATTATGGGGCTCTGATCAGTCCAGAAGACCCATGTAGGATCCAGTTTCCTTGAAGTTTAATGTGACCGTGGATTATAATACCACTCCCTGTCCAAGGGCTCATAATTCAGCCCAGGTCATCTTTTTTTTTTTTTTTTTTCAAACCTTATTCTTCCCACAGTGCTAAACTTCTGAAAATAAAGCCCAGATTACCCTGACGTGAACTTCTCCTGAAAAAAAACCAACAAGGAGCCTGCTGTCTGCTTTTAAAGCAAGAGAAGGGAAAGGGAATGTAAGGCAAACCATTGAAATTATCCTGATCCATGCATATCATGCATACACATATTTTATCTGAAGACTAAAAAGAGACAAATGAGAATCAAGCAAAACAATCAGTCTTCCAAATGTTCATCTGCCTCATGACCATCGAAGGCTTGGCTGGTAAGTCTTTCTCCCCTCAGTTACCCATCAGAAGCCTTTGCCATGTGGATCATTTCCAGTCTGTCAGCATCCACAGTCAGCATCTCTTGCTTGCCAAGAAACCTGCACTTAGTTTCCTCTGGAATACCTGACCTTAGCTCATCTTAATTGTATTCTTTGTTGCCCAAATTCCAGGAGGCCCACTGCTGGCAAATAACTCACCTTTCATCTTGTGCTAGGGAACAGTGATGTCCTTTCAGTTGTTTTCCTCAGGCATGACTATTTATCTATCTTTTCTCTGTACAATGGCTGGCATCACTTGCCAATCTGCATTCCAAAATTCCCTCGCATAAAACTCGACTCAGAAAGCATTTTATGAAGCATGTAGGACTCTATAAGTGGGCAGGGTCCCCCCCCCACCCCTGGATTAAATAAAACAAGTGTATTCACTAAAATTTGATTTTCTTAAATAGTTGTACTCAAGAAAATCAATTTTAAATGAAGGAGGATAAAACAAGCAAATGATTTTGGATCTTTTCTCTACAGCTATAGAAATTGATGTTCCTTGTTCCTTTTATACTTTTTATGTTGGAACTACTTGTAGCATATGGAGTCCAGGGTATTTTGTGTGAATGTATTCTTGGCTCCAGTCCCACCAAAAAACTCAGAAAAATCTTTCCATCAGATATCCCAGAAAATTGCTACAACTGGTGGCACGATGGACAGTTGTCAACTGGCTGTCCAATTGGCACCAGTTCATTCGAGATTGAGCATGAGAGGTTTAAACACTAATATCTTTGAGCTGCTGAAACACTGTGTCACACTGAGAGGAGGCTTGCTTTTAGCTGTAAATCCAATCACAAAGTTACATTTTCCTCCAAAAAGAATGAACAGAATCAAATCCTTCCATTATCACAAGGTAACTGAAGAAGGCAAAACACAATTGAAGCCTTCCCTGGTGGTCCAATGGTTAAGAATCTGCCTTCTAATTCAGGGGACACAAACTAAGATCGCACATGCCTCAGGGCAGCTAAGCCCGCTGCGCTGCAACTAAAACTCAGTGCAACCATGGAGAATGAGGTCTTTAATAGGTAGGGAGTAAAGTGAAGCTAAGCCTGGCCTCTGTCTCATGAAGAATAAAGGTGTGATAGAAGGGAAGGGCTTGTGAACTAAACTTTGAGCCTGACCTTGAAAGTTCTAATGAATTTGGACTAATAGCACAATACAAAAATTTACTGAAGTGAAATTTTGAGCCTGACCTTGAAAGAGCTTATGCATTTGGGTGAGTGGATAAGCAAAGTTTGGAGGTAACAATGACCAAGAAGCAGAAATCTGCAGCATTTCCCTTTGTGCAGATGAAGCATTCTCCATTATTATGGTTATTGCGGTTATTGCTTTTAGGCATCTCGGATAGTTTTAACTTATTTTTAGAAATACTGTCACAGCTTTATCTTTATTGTGACCAGATGTGAGCAGATTCAAAGCAATTGGAATTGTTTAGAAATATTAGAGTTTGTGTGAAAAAGATACATCAGACAGAGGTGGACCATTTTAGATTTTAAGCAAGAACAGAACACTTTTTGCACAAAATGACAAAAAGAAGAAACAAATAAAAATACTTATAAGAATAAATGTAATTTATGTATCTATTAAATACAGTATTATTAGCTTATTAAGTTGCTTCAAAGGCCTGCTGCTGCTGCTGCTAAGTCACTTCAGTCGTGTCCGACTCTGTGTGACCCCATAGACGGCAACCCACTAGGCTCCCCCATCACTGGGATTCTCCAGGCAAGAACACCAGAGTGGGTTGCCATTTCCTTCTCCAGTGCATGAAAGTGAAAAGTGAAAGTGAAGTTGCTCAGTCGTGTCTGACTTCAAATGCCTATTTTCTATAAAATCATGAACTTGTACACTAATGCCATCTATTTTTAGTCATTAGTTCACCCTTCTCTATGAGAGGTGAGAGCCTCATAAAGCATTAGCATTACATGGACCTAAGAGGTAATTGAATTCAAGCTTTGCATTCTGCAAATGACAAAGCAGAGACTTAAAGAAACAATGATCTTCCCAAGGTCACGCAACTGGTTAGCACTGAAGCTGAAGCTAGAATTCTGATCTGACGCTTAGGTCATGATGTGCTTGTTTTCCTAATATTCTCCAAGATGGCCTTTATGGCAAGACTTGGAAGTCAACTTCTTAAATATCTGGTACTAATTATATCATGCATTATACACAAACAGAACGGTGTTATAAATCACAAGAAGACTTATAAACTAAATAAATCATAAACAGAATTTAATTTTTGTTATATGACTCATTAGGGAGATTGATATTAGAGGCAAAGATGAAGAATTATGGGCTTATTTTAGGGAGACTTGAGTTTATGAATAAAAAATGAAACTTGATAAGTAGTAGGTCATGGTAGATTCTTCATCTAGGAGTGATGTGATCAATGTGGTCTTCTAGGAAGATTATTCCATTAGGTCTGGATATTGGCAAATAGGTTGACACCAAGAGAAAGAGAATGAGGTTTCTGAGCTAATCCATAACTGGCGTGAATAGGTACCCTTCAAGTGATGATGGAGGCTCTGGATCACTCTTCATTTAGTGTCTGAGTCTATTTAGGCTGCTATGACATAGTACCATAGACTGAGTGGCTTAGACAGTAAACAGTAATTTTTCACAGTTCTCGAGACTAGGAAATCCAAGACTCAGGCACTGGCAGATGCTGTGTTTGCTGAAAGCCCACTTCCTAGTTCATAATAGTCATCTTGCTGTCTTCACGTGGCAGAAAGGGCAAGGGGGCTCTCTGGAGTCTCTCTTAGGAGGGCATTAATACCAATCATGGGGGCTCTGACCTCATAACCTAATCACTTCTCCCAGGCTCCACCTCCAAATACCATCCATGGGAGGTTGCTCTGCTGAACTGTGCTTAGTTGCTCAGTTGTGTCTGATTCTTTGCGATCCCATGGGCTGTAGTCTGCCAGGCTCCTCTGTCTATGGGGATTCTCCAGGCAAGAATACTGGAGTAGGTTACCATGCCCTCCTCCAGGCAATCTTCCCAACCCAGGGACTGATCCCAGGGCTGCTGCATTGCAGGTGGATTCTTTACTGTCTGAGACACTAGGGAAGCCCATGAATACTGGCGTGGGTAGCTTCTCTAGGCAAACTTCCTGACCCAGGAATCAAGCTGGGGTTTCCTGCATTGCAGGCAGATTCTCTACCAGCTGAGCTACCAGGGAAGCCCACGTGGGAGATTAGGTTTCAACAAATAAATTTTGAAGGGACACAAACACTGTCCATAGCATTTAGTGACTGAATAACATCAATAATGAGGAAAGACAGAAAATTATCATGGTTGCTAACCAAGGCTTTCTGAAATCAATGGAAGTTTAAAAAATGCAGCTACTTCAGCTTCAAATTTTGGAATTCTGATTTTGTCCTGGGTGAATCTTGTCTCTATAGGTAACAATGTATATGAAATGGTAAATGAAAGTGTTTTAAGGGGACTATAGAAAAAAAGTGACTTTTTAAAAAGCAGATATAGAGACTCTTAGCTATAAAAGCAAGTTTATTTTCCTTCCTTGAAAAGTTACTTAATTAGTTAAATAAGTGGGTGACTCACTGGGTAAAGAATCCACCTGCAATGCAGGAGACATTATTCATTCTCTGGGTTGGGACCGGATGCCATGATCTTCATTTTCTGAATGTTGAGCTTTAAGCCAACTTTTTCACTCTCCTCTTTCACTTTCATCAAGAGGCTTGTTAGCTCCTCTTCACTTTCTGCCATAAAGGTGGTATCATCTGCTTATCTGAGGTTATTGATATTTCTCTTGGCAATCTTGATTCCAGCTTGTGTTTCTTCCAGTGTTTCTCATGATGTACTCTGCATATAAGTTAAATAAGCAGGGTGACAATATACAGCGAAAAATTTGGCTTAAAGCTCAACATTCAGAAAATGAAGATCATGGCATCCGGTCCCATCACTTCATGGGAAATAGATGGGGAAACAATAGAAATAGTGTCAGACTATTTTTTGGGGCTCCAAAATCACTGCAGATGGTGACTGCAGCCATGAAATTAAAAGACGCTTACTTCTTGGAAGAAAAGTTATGACCAACCTAGACAGTATATTCAAAAGCAGAGACATGACTTTGCCGACTAAGGTCCGTCTAGTCAAGGCTATGGTTTTTCCTGTGGTCATGTATGGATGTGAGAGTTGGACTGTGAAGAAAGCTGAGCGCCGAGGAATTAATGCTTTTGAATTGTGGTGTTGGAGAAGACTCTCCAGAGTCCTTTGGACTGCAAGGAGATCCAACCAGTCCATTCTGAAAGAGATCAACCCTGGGATTTCTTTGGAAGGAATGATGCTAAAGCTGAAGCTCCAGTACTTTGGCCACCTCATGCGAAGAGTTGACTCATTGGAAAAGACTCTGATGCTGGGAGGGATTGGGGGCAGGAGGAGAAGGGGACGACAGAGGATGAGATGGCTGGATGGCATTACGGACTCGATGGACGTGAGTCTGATTGGACTCCGGGAGATGGTGATGGACAGCGAGGCCTGGCGTGCTGCAATTCATGGGGTCACAAAGAGTCAGACACGACCGAGCGACTGAACTGAACTGGGTTGGGAAGATCCCCTGAAGGAGGACATGGCAACCCACTCCAGTATTCTTGCCTGAAGAATCCCATGGCAGAGGAGCCTGGCAGGATATAGTTCATAGGGTCAAAAAAAGTCAGACACAACTGAAGCTAGTGAGCATACACACGTATATTACTAATTAATGATGAGGGTGTGTATCCCCTATAGATAACTAAGGTTAGACTCAAACTTTCTTGCCCTGACTTCCTAATATAAGCGTTTGGAAATAAGTAAATATTACAAATTCATGGATTATTCACTTTCAGGTACCCTTGTATTTTTATTTTACCATTTTTTTTTAATTCTCATTTTTCATTCTCTTTCTTAAGAACTTTTGTACTGTCTTGTTTCCCTTTTAATACAGACCACTCTGTCTATACTCAGGCTTCTTTCTACAGATGGAGTCCTTTGAGAGAAAGGATGAAAAGGGAATTAATGGTGCCAAATCTCCTATCTGCGTGAGAAGGCAAAGGGATCATGGTTGTTTATCTTTAGAGAAACAATGTGGTAGGATTTGTTTGAAAGTGGAATCCTGCCTCTTTCTGCTCTACTTTGCTTTCTTGGTCTACTTCAGATAATCCAATCTGAAAGTCCTGCTATAAAAATGGAAAAATTCATTAAGATTTTTAAGTGCCATTCACTGTTTTGCATTTCAATGTTGTATAAATCTTAGCCTTGACCTTGTAAACTCCAAAAGCACAGGCTGAAGATTCATGAATTCATGTTTTCATCCTGGACACCTCTGAACTCTAAATTTGCTTACTGAACCACCTACTCAGCATCACCGCTTGCATATGTAGCAGGGATCTCCTTTAAATGTATTCATAGCAGAGCTTGTCAATTTTCCCTCAAAGACTATCTGTCCCACCCAGCCTTCCCCATTTTAACTACTTACAACTCTCTTATTATGGTTCCTTGAGGGTAAAACTCCCAAAACAAGACCCCGTTGTCACTCTCAACTAGTTTCTTTCACTCAATTTTCACATCTAATTTGTCAGCAAATCCCAGTCACTGTATCTTCAAAATATATCTTGGCTTCCAGCTATGATGGGCTGGCTTGGAGTTAACCAGTCCTCTCCCTGAGAGCAACTAGAAAATCTGGATAAAATATAGAAAAACATCTGCCAGAAGGCTTTGTATGGTTTCCAAGGCAGCCAAAATTTGAGCAGTCATAATCCTAGAATAAAAAGAATTGCAGAGAAGTGAGATTTACCTTCTAAGCACTTTTGCCTATGGGGCAGTGCTGGCCAGGAGTTAGAGAAGCTGAACAGAGAGTAGTTATCAGAAATCTGATGGTACTTGGAGATAAAAACTGGAGTATAAAGTCTGCAAAGTGAATGGGCCCAGGTTCTCCATTTAGAGCTCTAAATGACAACACACAAGAAGTAAGGGCAAATCAGAAATAGATCAGCTTGAGGAATATTGAAACTTTTATCCCAATCAGCTTAAGCCCTGACTTGGTTAATGTTTCTGCTCCTATTCAAAACTACCTTTTAGAAGCTTGAGAAAAGCATTTTAGAGGAAGAATTGCCCTTTCAGTGTCTCTACAATTTTTCTGTCCCATGCCCTGACTTATTACTAGATAGGACCTTGGGAAAGAGTAGACAATAAAAATACTCACAGGTGATTCAGATATTGGAATTTAAAATAACTAAAAAATATGTTCAAGAAAAATTGATGACAGAATGGGGAGTTTCATTGGAGAGCTGAAATCTATAATAAAGAATAAGTGGGAATTCAAAAACCAAAAATCATCCTTTTCTGATGTGATAATTTTTTTAATGTCTTCTCTATTTTTCTTGATAAATCAGAAGTTTTTCAATTTTGTTAGTCATCTCAAAGAACAAAGTTCAAGTTTTATTGATTAGAGAAATAGGTTTGTTTCCAGGAGGCAGCTGTAGATAATCTAATAAACCATTCTAAGATTCAGTTTTTCACATCTTGAAAATGCACATTTTAGCTTAAATGAGTGTTTATTGAACTTCAATAAATTGAACTTCAGTAAAATGTTAGGGGCTTCCCAGGTGGTACTATTGGTAAAGAACCGGCCTGCCAACAGAAGACATAAGAGACATGAGTTTGATCCCTGGGTCAGCAACATCCCCTGGAGAAGGACATAGCAACCCACTCCAGTATTCTTGCTGGAGAATCCCTCCCATGGACAGAGGAGCTTGGCGGTCTACAGTCTATGGGGTCACAAAGAGTTTGACACTACTGAAACAATTTAGCATGCATGCAGTAATGTTGATTTTTGACTTGTGAAGAGAACACCTTTGTGGGGAAGTGTCATACACAGGTGGAACTACAGAGCTGGCTGAGTTTAGGAGAAAAGTCCAAGCTAGAATGGGTTATCAGCCAAGAAGGGGCAGTTGTAGCTAAGAGGGTGCATAGGATCACCAAAAAGAAAGGGAAGAGACAGAAGGGGAAATGTGAAAGGGATAGAAATGCAGATTCCTGAAGCTGGGCGTTTGAACCAGCTTTCTTTATAAATTCCAGAGCTTGATCACCAGCCAAACTGTTAACGAGACAAAATAAACAGCCCCCTTTCCCCTGCAAAATGAAATAGCTTATGTTTTACTAAACAATCATCTCCTTTTTGAAACCTTTTCCGACAGAAGGTATATGTTGATGTATTTAGTATGAATGAATGACATATGCTTCAAAAAGTGGGGTTCTTGAGCAATGTTAAAAAAGAAAGAATGGTTTTTAAAGATCTAGTGAAAAGCTAGAATTATGCATTCTTATTCTCTGGGATCAATTAATATAGAGACAAAGACCTGAATTCTAGGTGACTCTAAAGGATGTGGTGACACCAGAGCATTGGAAGGGTCCCATGGAGCTTTGATTTTAAAGTAGGTGTAGGGTTCCTTGGAATATATCAGAACATCTATTAAAGGTATATATTTATCAAAATTGTAGTGTTTTCAGGTCTTCTATTTCAGTCATTGGGCAAGTCATATCTATGTCTTGGCCAAGATCGAGTGCTTTTAATTTCTTGAGCATATTGACCATAGATACTATCTGAACCTGATGACATGTTAGTCAATGGCCTATAATCTCAAATCGAAAACTGTGCTGATCTGGCATGCTGTTTAAGAAATTTCATCTCCTTGGTATTATCAAAATCCTGACACGCTTTTAATAAATTGTTAAAATTAACTACGACACTTGCCTTAGTATACACATTGCCTTATAATTTACAATGTATTTGCCATGCTGAAAGATTGATTTTTAGATAGGTCTTGCTTGTCTGGGGAAAAAAATGTCATTCTGTTTTATGGAATAAAACAAGATTCCACAAGACACATTCAGTTAAAATGAAGCAAAAACTGCAGTGTTTGAGAATGGTAATGCCTTGTGTTATCTGGATTTATTGATCAAAATAAAATCAGTGTTCCATTTCAAATTTGCCTGCAGCAGCATGCTCTTTGCAACAGCCTCAATTTTTTGAAGTTTCCCACTGTACCCCCTATGACCCCCACTAACCGCTTTTGAGCATAAAAAATTTTGCAGAATTGCATGCTAACTGAGAGATTATTGAGTTGCTTTCTATAAAGCTAAGATAGAAGTGAGCCAATGAATTAAAAACTTGTAGGTAGAAGAGCTTTTGAAAGGTGCTTTCTTCATAACTGAAATTACAAGAAGTTTTTATTGAACTCAACAGGTTAGATTTGAATAAAATCTAATTTTACATTAAAAATTATAGCCTGAGAGACTATGGAAAATGCTCTTTCATATAGACTCTTAAAATGTTTTCTTTTGTGAGGAATTATGTACATAAGTTATTGATTTTAAACTCAACTAAATAAGAACCAGGGCTTACCAGGTGGCTCAGACAGTAAAGAATCTGCCTGCAATGCAGGAGACCTGGGTTTGATCCCTGAATCAGGCCGATTGCCTGGAGGAGGGCATGGCAACCTACTGCAGTATTCTTGCCTGGAATATCCCTAGGGGCAGAAGAGCCTGGTGAGCTACACTCCATGGGGTCTCAAAGAGTCGGACACTACCGAGCAACTAAGCCCAGCACATATATGTGCTGGGCAGGGGCTGTGTGTAGGTCCGGGGCCCTGTTCGTATGCTTAGGTAATAATGTGGCCAGTCTTCTATGGAAATGAAAGAAAAATAATACTAAAAGTGAACTAGAATACCATGCTGTGAGCCATTATGCAAAATCACTAGGGCCAGAACAATTCTATTTGACTTACAAATCATTTATGCCCAGAAGGAACGTGGAAATAAAGTTTCTGGGAGCTAGAATGCTAATTTTCTACTTTGGCTCTTCAGCTGGAACTGTCTAAATGACTTCCAGGACTGAAATTCCTTTTACATTGCTTCTCTTTAATAGCTGAGTAATATTCCATTGTTCCACAGCTTTCTTATCCATTCATCTGCTAATGGGCATCTAGGTGGCTTCCATGACCTAGCTATTGTAAACTTCAGTGAAAGCAAGTTGGCAGTGACTAACATGGATTATCCTCTGATGTCATAAGTAGTGACAGACCCTTCTGCGTAAGATCACAATGGGGGAGAAAGTGGGAATATTTCTTTGGTCCTTGCTCTGGAATGGAAAGTGATTTCTATTAGTTCCTGAGAGCAAGAGTTAGACTCTGATGTGCGTGATGATTATCCAGGCAGCTTCTTATTAAAGCAGATGTCAGAACCATAGCCCCAGAGATTCTGGCTTAGTAGGTCTGGGCCCAAGGCTTCTCTCTGTATTTTTAAGAAGCTTCACTGATAAATTTGGTGCACAGTAAAGTTTGAGAACAATTGCTGTCAAACCTAGGTAAAAGAAAGGAAGCAGTTGTCAGGTTAAAACCCAGTATCTTGTTAACCTACAATTCCATTATTGTATATCAACTGTGTGCAAACATATTTTTCAGTTGTGTCTTTCAACAAATACTTTATGAATATCTACTTTGTACTGAGATTTTTTCTAGAAGATGGGCACAGACAAAAAGAATAAGATTCCATCATTTCCTTGGGCAGCTCAGTTTGGTAGAGAGAATAGGTAAAGATATATTACAGTGACAAGGTAAAGAACCCGCCTGCCAGTGCAGGAGACATAAGAGACACAGGTTCAATCCCTGGGTCTGGAAGATCCCCTGGAGGAGGGCATGGCAACCCATTCCAGTACTCTTGCCTGGAGAATCCCATAGCCAGAGGAATCTGGTGAGCTACACTCCATGGGGTTACAAAGAGTTAGACATGACTGAGTCAACTTAGCACGCATGCTCCACAGTGACAAATGTATTATAAATAGAAAAAATCTATAAAATAAAGGTACATAGAAGGAAATTATATATTCTGGGGATATAAATGAAGAGTTTCCAGAGGAAGTGATACACAAACTGGATTTTAAAGAATGTATTGGTATGTTCTGAATGGATTAGGGCAGAAAAAGTAATCTGGAAAGAAGTATTAGTTTAGGAATTCCTTAGATGTCCAGTAGTTAGGACTTTGTGCTTCCAATGAAGGGGGCACGAGTTCGGTCCCAGGTTGGAGAACTAAGATCCCAGAAGCCTCATGGCATGGCCCAAAAAAAAAAAAAAAAAAAAGTAAGAAAGAAAGCTAGAAAGAAGTGCTAGTTTATACATGCTGCTCCTGCTGCTGCTGCTGCTAAGTTATTTCAGTTGTGTCCCACTCAGTGTGACCCCATAGACGGCAGCCTACCAGGCTCCCCCATCCCTGGGATTCTCCAGGCAAGAACATGGGAGTGGGTTGCCATTTCCTTCTCCAATGCATGAAAGTGAAAAGTGAAAGTGAAGTCACTCAGTTGTGTCCGACTCTTAGCTACCCCATGGGCTGCAGCCCACCAGACTCCTCCGTCCAGGGGATTTTCCAGGCAAGAGTACTCGAGTGGGGTGCCATTGCCTTCTCCGAGTTTATACATAGGCATGAGTTATACTGCTTGAGTAGCTGCAAGTAGTTTAAGTGGAATGATAAGATGTAAGGGAAAGAAATGTAATCGATGAATC
The DNA here is from genome assembly GCF_042477335.2 of Ovis canadensis. Taxonomy (NCBI): domain Eukaryota; kingdom Metazoa; phylum Chordata; class Mammalia; order Artiodactyla; family Bovidae; genus Ovis; species Ovis canadensis. The sequence goes on along the minus strand of NC_091248.1, from coordinate 74,278,473 downwards.
TGGAGACATAGGTAGGAAATAGACCACAAAAGTTCTTCTATTTCATACTAAATATCTTAGTTTTTTAAAATCCATTATGTCAGTAGTTTTTTAAGCTTTACTAGGTCATGGATTTTTCTGGGATACTTTTCCAGAAAGTTTCACTTATTTAAAAACTTTTGCATCTGATTTCAGGGAGTCATAGACAAAGCGTTGCCAGTATAGATCATGCCTAAAGAGACTTACGTGATCAGGTCTGCGCTTCAGAGTCATTGCTCTAGTCAGTATCAGCTTAGCAGCTGGACTGGGTTAGGAAAGGCCAGCTTAGAGACTAGGGAAATGAGTTAGGAGGGAGGGCAATAGAAATGAGAGGGAGAGTCAAGATTATGGAAATTGATCATTGTTTATATAGGGGAAGGAATGAGTGGAAGACCTCTCCAAGCTTTCAGACTAGGGTTTTGATTATGTGGAAGTGTTCTCAAATACAGTGGGGAATATGAGAAGATGTGCAAATAATGATTTGTTTTGCACATTTTAAGTTTGATACAGCACATGTTTCAGAAGCAGTTGTACTCATGTATCTGTTGCTCATAGGAGACATCAGTGTAACAGATACAGTTGTGGCCCAGCTAAATCTTCCCCATATTTCTTCTTCCTTGCTGGTAGAGGTCTGACTTTGCATCCTCATCCTTCTTTGTGGAGCCATGTGCTTTGGGACGTTGAGTCCAACCTCAGCCTCAACAAAGGTTTCTGAGAAGCCTCTCAGCTTGCATAGTCTCTTCTGGTCATAGTGATACCAATTCCTGTGCCAGTCATTTGCTTAGGAAGTGGCTGGTGATTGAGTTCTGGTCAATGAGAAATAGAGGGGTGTTTTCTGGGACCTGCTGGGAGAGTTCCTTAATGCTTACATGGCCAGATGTGTGAGAAGATGCAGCCATCTTGAACCCATGTAGTATGCTAGCCAAGGGGCTGAGAATGGCTTTTCTTTTTCTTTAAATATGAATTTATTTATTTTAATTTGAGGCTAATTACTTTACAATATTGTAGTGGTTTTGCCATACATTGACTTGAATCCGCCACAGGTATACATGTGTTCCCCATCCTAAGAACCCTCCCACCCTCTTCCCCATCCTATCCGTCTGGGTCATCCCAGTGTACCAGCCCTGAGCACCCTGTCTCAGGCATTAACACCTGGACTGGCAATTTGTTTCACATATGATAATATACTTGTTTCAATGCCATTCTCCCAAATCATCCCACCCTCGCCCTCTCCCACAGAGTCCAAAAGACTGTTTTATATATGTGTCTTTTTTGCTGTCTCACATATAGGGTTATCATTACCATCTTTCTAAATCCCACATATATGCGTTCAGTTCAGTTCAGTTCAGTTCAGTCACTCAGTCGTGTCCGACTCTTTGCGACACCATGAATTGCAGCACACCAGGCGTCCCTGTTCATCACCAACTCCCGGAGTTCACTCAGACTCACGTCCATCGAGTTCGTGATGCCACCCAGCCATCTCACCCTCTGTCGTCCCCTTCTCCTCCTGCCCCCAATCCCTCCCAGCATCAGAGTCTTTTCCAATGAATCAACTCTTTGCATGAGGTGGCCAAAGTATTGGAGTTTCAGCTTTAGCATCATTCCTTCCAAAGAAATCCCAGGGTGGATCTCCTTCAGAATAGATTGGTTGGATCTCCTTGCAGTCCAAAGGACTCTCAAGAGTCTTCTCCAACACCACAGTTCAAAAGCATCAATTCTTCGGTGCTCAGCCTTCTTCACAGTCCAAATTTCACATCCATTCATGACCACAGCAAAAACCATAGCTTGGACTAGATGGACCTTAGTCGGCAAAGTAATGTCTCTGCTTTTGAATATGCTACCTGGGTTGGTCATAACTTTTCTTCCAAGAAGTAAGCATCTTTTAATTTCATGGCTACAGTCACCATCTGCAGCGATTTTGGAGCCCCCTAAAATAAAGTTTGATACTGTTTCCACTGTTTCCCCATCTATTTCCCATGAAGTGATGGGACCAGATGCCATGATCTTCATTTTCAGAATGTTGAGCTTTAGGCCAACTTTTTCACTCTCCACTTTCACTTTCATCAAGAGGCTTTTTAGCTCCTCTTCACTTTCTGCCATAAGGGTGGTGTCATCTGCATATCTGAGGTTATTGATATTTCTCCCAGCAATCTTGATTCTCGCTTGTGTTTCTTCCAGTCCAGCGTTTCTCATGATGTACTCTGCATAGAAGTTAAATAAGCAGGGTGACAATATACAGCCTTGACGTACTCCTTTTCCTATTTGAAACCAGTCTGTTCCATGTCCAGTTCTAACTGCTGCTTCCTGACCTGCATACAGATTTCTCAAGAGGCAGGTCAGGTGGTCTGGTATTCCCATCTCTTTCAGAATTTTCCACAGTTTATTGTGATCCACACAGTCAAAGGCTTTGGCATAGTCAATAAAGCAGAAATAGATGTTTTTCTGGAACTCTCTTGCTTTTTCCATGATCCAGCGGATGTTGGCAATTTGATCTCTGGTTCCTCTGCCTTTTCTAAAACCAGCTTGAACATCAGGAAGTTCATGGTTCACATATTGCTGAAGCCTGGCTTGGAGAATTTTGAGCATTACTTTACTAGCATGTGAGATGAGTGCAATTGTGCGGTAGTTTGAGCATTCTTTAGCATTGCCCTTCTTTGGGATTGGAATGAAAACTGACCTTTTCCAGTCCTGTGGCCACTGCTGAGTTTTCCAAATTTGCTGGCATACTGAGTGCAGCATTTTCACAGCATCATCTTTCAGGATTTGAAATAGCTCCACTGGAATTCCATCACCTCCACTAGCTTTGTTCATAGTGATGCTTTCTAAGGCCCACTTGACTTCACATTCCAGGATGTCTGGCTCTAGGTGAGTGATCACACCATCATTATTATCCGAGTCATGAAGATCTTTTTGGTACAGTTCTTCTGTGTATTCTTGCCACCTCTTCTTAATATCTTCTGCTTCTGTTAGGTCCAGACAACTTCTGTCCTTTATCGAGCCCATCTTTGCATGAAATATTCCCTTGGTATCTCTAATTTTCTTGAAGAGATCTCTAGTCTTTCCCATTCTATTGTTTTCCTCTATTTCTTTGCATTGATCACTAAAGAAGGCTTTCTTATCTCTTCTTGCTATTCTTTGGAACTCTGCATTCAGATGCTTATATCTTTCCTTTCTCCTTTGCTTTTCACCTCTCTTCTTTTCACAGCTATTTGTAAGTCTTCCCAGACAACCATTTTGCTTTTTTTCATTTCTTTCCCATGGGGATGGTCTTGATCCCTGTCTCCTGTACAATGTCACGAACCTCATTCCATAGTTCATCAGGCACTCTATCAGATCCAGGCCCTTAAATCTTTTTCTCACTATAAATGATTTTATTTAGGTCCTACCTGAATGGTCTAGCAGTTTTCCCTACTTTCTTCAATTTAAGTCTGGCTGTGCGGGCTCAGGAGGGCCTAGCGGAGCTATCCCACGTTGAGGTCAGGAAGGGTGGTGGTGAGGAGATACCCTTTGTCCAAGGTAAAGAGCAGTGGCTGCGCTTTGCTGGAGCAGCCGTGAAGAGATACCCCACACCCAAGGTAAGAGAAACCCGAGTAAGATGGTAGGTGTTGCAAGAGGGCATCAGAGGGCAGACATACTGAAACCATACTCACAGAAAACTAGTGAATCTAATCACACTAGGACCACAGCCTTGTCGAACTCAATGAAACTAAGCCATGCCCATGGGGCAACCCAAGACGGGTAGGTCATGGTGGAGAGGTCTGACAGAATGTGGTCCACTGGAGAAGGGAATGGCAAACCACTTCAGTATTCTTGCCTTGAGAACCCCATGAACAGTATGAAAAGGCAAAACGATAGGAAACTGAAAGAGGAACTCCCCAGGTCAGTAGGTGCCCAACATGCTACTGGAGATCAGTGGAGAAATAACTCCAGAAAGAATGAAGGGATGGAGCCAAAGCAAAAACAATACCCAGCTGTGGATGTCACTGGTGAGAGAAGCAAGGTCTGATGCTGTAAAGAGCAATATTGCATAGGAACCTGGAATGTTAGGTCCATGAATCAAGGCAAATTGGAAGTGGTCAAATAGGAGATGGCAAGAGTGAACGTTGTCACTCTAGGAATCAGTGAACTAAAATGGACTGGAATGGGTGAATTTAACTCAGATGACCATTATATCTACTACTGTGGGCAGGAATCCCTCAGAAGAAATGGAGTAGCCATCATGGTCAACAAAAGAGTCTGAAATGCAGTACTTGGACGCAATCTCAAAAATGACAGAATGATCTCTGTTTGTTTCCAAGGCAAACCATTCAATATCACAGTTATCCAAGTCTATGCCCCAACCAGTAACGCTGAAGAGACTGAAGTTGAACGGTTCTATGAAGACCTACAAGACCTTTTAGAACTAACACCCAAAAAAGATGTCCTTTTCATTATAAGGGACTGGAATGCAAAAGCAGAAAGTCAAGAAACACCTGGAGTAACAGGCAAATTTGGCCTTGGAATGTGGAATGAAGCAGGGCAAAGACTAATAGAGTTTTGCCAAGAAAATGCACTGGTCATAGCAAACACCCTCTTCCAACAACACAAGAGAAGACTCTACACATGGACATCACCAGATGGTCAACACCGAAGTCAGATTGATTATATCCTTTGCAGCAAAGATGGAGAAGCTCTATACAGTCAACAAAAACAAGACTAGGAGCTGACTGTGGCTCAGATCATTTATGCATTAGTATACTGCATTGGTGTTTTCCTTTCTGGCTGACTTCACCCTGTATAATAGTCTCCAGTTTCATTCACCTCATTAAAACTGATTCAAATGTATTCTTTTTAATGGCTGAGTAATACTCCATTGTGTGTATGTACCACAGCTTTCTTATCCATTCATCTGCTAATGGACATCTAGGTTGCTTCCATGTCCTGGCTATTATAAACAGTGCTGTGATGAACATTGGGGTACGCGTGTCTCTTTCAGTTCTGGTTTACTCAGTGTGTGTGCCTAGCAGTGGGATTGCTGGGTCGCATGACAGTTCTATTTCCAGTTTTTTAAGGAATCTCCACACTGTTCTCCATAGTGGCTATCCTAGTTTGCATTCCTACCAACAGTGTAAGAAGGTTCCCTTTTCTCCGCACCCTCACCAGCACTTATTGCTTGTAGACTTTTGGATAGCAGCCTGAGAATGGCTGTTCTGCTGCTTGTAATCAAAATTATCCTAAATTTGAGATTTGGAATCTATCATCTTTCTAACATTTATCATGGTAAAAAAAACACATGTGTTTTCTGTCATCTTAACATTTTTAAGTGTACAGTTCAGCAGTGTTAAATATGTTCACAATGTTGTGAAGCAGATCTCCAGAACTTTCCATCTTGCAAATATGAAACTTTATATTCATTAAACTGGCACTCCCTCTCCCTCTTTCCCCTAGACCCTGGCAACCACTGTGGAATTTTTGTTAATAAGTTGTAATTAAAACTATGAGGGGGAATGAAACTCTACCTGAAGAGAATGTGATAGTTGGAATACTGGCATTTTAGGAAGGAAGCGGAGAAGAGCTCCACAAAGGAGATAGAGAAAGATTAACAGGAGACAGAATGAGAGGTCGTAGCATACAAGTCCATGAGACCTGAGAGGGAAGGGGCTTTGGGGGAATGGAGTAGTTTGCATGCTGAGTGTTGCAGAAAGATGTATTAAAGTGAAGTCTAAAAATTTCAACACTATTTTGCAATTAGGAAGTCATAGGTAATGTACTCAAGACCCATCTTGGTAGAGTCAAGAGGTCAGAAACCAGAGTGAAGAATAAATAGAATTAAAGAAATAGGAGACAATTCCCAGCAAGTAAGAAAGCCACACAGATCTCCATTTTCCTCAAACAATAAGGTTCAAACTTACTCCTTTAACATGCTGTGAATATTTGCTCTTTTCAGCTGGATAGTGTCCAGAACACTGCCACAGAGACAGGAACAAAGCAGAACCTTCAGTCCTGTTTATCCTTCTGCTGCTTAAATGAGTACATATACTCTAGAGGAGCTTTGGTGGTTTGCCAGCAATTGTTTATCTTTGTTGGCCCTGTGGCTATAAATTGTTTTATTCTTACATGGGGGTCTGGAAAGAGGTATTGTTTCTTTGAAAGGTTTAAATTTACCCAGCAGAGGGACCTAATTTATTATTTTTAAAATTAATTAATTTATTTTAATTGGAGACTAATTACTTTACAATATTGTGGTGGCTTTTGCCACACACTGACATGAATCAGCCGTGGGTGTACATGTGTTCCCCATCCTGAACTCCCCTCCTACCTCCCTCCCCATCACATCCCTCTGGGTCATCCCAGTGCACCAGCCCTGAGCCTCATGCATACCTTGTCTCATGCATCGAACCTGGACTGGCAATCTGTTTCATATATGATCATATACATGTTTAAATGCTATTCTCTCAAATCACCCCACCCTCGCCTTCTCCCAGAGTCCAAAAGACTGTTCTTTATATCTATATCTCTTTTGCTGTCTCACATATAGGCTCATTGTTACCATCTTTCTAAAGTCCATATATATGCATTAATATACTGTATTGGTGTTTTTCTTTCTGATTCACTTCACTCTGTATAATAGGCTTCAGTATCATCCACCTCATTAGAACTGATTCAAATGTATTCTTTTTAACGGCTGAGTAATACTCCATTGTGTATATGTACCACAGCTTTCTTATCCGTTCATCTGCTGATGGAATCTAGGTTGCTTCCATGTTGTGGCTATTTGTAAACAGTGCTGTGATGAACATTGGAGTACACGCGTCTCTTTCATTTCTGGTTTCCCCGGTGTGTATGCCCAGCAGTAGGATTGCTGTGTCATATGGCAGTTTTATTTCCAGTTTTTAAAGGAATTCCCACACTGTTCTCCATGGTGGCTGTACTAGTTTGCATTCCCACCAACAGTGTAAGAGGGTTCCCTTTTCTCCACACCCTCTCCAGCATTTATTGTTTGTAGACTTTTTGATGGCAGCTATTCTAACTGGAGTGAGATGATACCTTATTGTGGTTTTGACTTGCATTTCTCTGATAATAAGTGATGTTGAGCATCTTTTCATGTGTTTGTTAGTCATCTGTATGTCTTATTTGGAGAAATATCTGTTTAGTTTTTTGGCCCATTTTTTGATTGGGTCATTTATTTTTCTGGAATTGAGCTGCAGGAGCTGCTTGTGTATATTTGAGGTTAATTCTTTGTCAGTTGAAAAGCATATATTTCTCTAGAACTCCCTTGCTTTCTCCACGACCCTGTGAATGTTGGTGATTTTATCTCTGGTTCCTGTGCCTCTTCAAAATTCAGCTTATGCTTCTGTAAATTCTTGGTTCACATACTGCTGAAGCCTAGATTGAAGAATTTTGAGCATAACCTTGCTATATTTTTGAGATTAATTATTTGTCAGTTGCTTCATTTGCTATTCTTTTCTCCCATTCTGAAGGCTGTCTTTTCACCTTGCTTATGGTTTCCTTTATTGTGTAAAAGCTTTTAGGTTAAATTAGGTCCATTTGTTTATTTTTGCTTTTATTTCCATTACTCTGGGAGATGGGTCATAGAGGATCCTGCTGTGATTTATGTCAGAGAATGTTTTGCCTATGTTTTCCTCTAGGAGTTTTATAGTTTCTGGTCTTACATTTAGATCTTTAATCCATTTTGAGTTTATTTTTGTGTGTGCGGTTAGAAAGTGTTCTAGTTTCATTCTTTTACAAGTGGTTGACCAGTTTCCCCAGCACCACTTGTTAAAGAGATTGTCTTTTCTCCATTGTATAGTCTTGCCTCCTTTGTCAAAGATAAGGTGTCCATATGTGTGTGGATTTATCTCTGGGCTTTCTATTTTGTTCCATTGATCTATATTTCTGTCTTTATTCCAGTACCACACTGTCTTGTTGACTGTAGCTTTGTAGTATAGTCTGAAGTCAGGCAATTGATTCCTCCAGTTCCATTCTTCTTTCTCAAGATTGCTTTGGCTATTCAAGGTTTTTTTTTGTATTTCCGTACAAATTGTGAAATTATTTGTTCTAGTTCTCTGAAAAATACCATTGGTAGCTTGATAGAGATTGCATTGAATCTATAGATTGTTTTGGGTATACTCAAAAATGAGTATACTCGTTTTCACTATATTGATTCTTCTGATCCATCTATTTGTGTCATCTTTGATTTCTTTCATCAGTGTTTTATAGTTTTCTATATATAGGTCTTTTGTTTCTTTAAATAGGTTTATTACTAAGTATTTCATTCTTTTTGTTGCAATAGTGAATGGAATTGTTTCTTTAATTTCTCTTTCTGTTTTCTCATTGTTAGTGTATAGGAATGCAAGGGATATCTATGTGTTAATTTTATATCCTCCAACTTTACTGTATTCTTTGATTAGCTCTAGTAATTTTTCAGTAGAATCTTTAGGGTTTTCTATGTAGAGGATCATGTCATCTACAGTGAGAGTTTTACTTCTTCTTTTCCAATTTGGATTCCTTTTATTTCTTTTTCTTCTCGGATTGCTGTGGCTAAAACTTCCAAAACTATGTTGAATAGTAGTGGTGAGAGTGGGCGCCCTTGTCTTGTTCCTGACTTTAGGGGAAATGCTTTCAATTTTTCACCATTGAGGATAATGTTTACTGTGGGCTTATCATATATGGCTTTTATTATGTTGAGGTATGTTCCTTCTATTTCTGCTTTCTGGAGGGTTTTTATCATAAATGGATGTTGAACTTTGTCAAAGGCTTTCTCTACATCTATTGAGATAATCATATGGTTTTTACCTTTCAATTTGTTAATGTGATATATCACATTGATTGATCTGTGGATATTAAAGAATCCTTGCATCCTTGGGATAATGCCCACTGGTCATGATGTATGATCTTTTTAATATGTTGTTGGATTCTGTTTGCTAGAATTTTGTTAAGGATTTTTGCATCCATGTGCATCAGTAATATTGGCTTGTAGTTTTCTTTTTTTGTGGCATTTTTGTCAGGTTTTGGTATGAGGGTGATGGTGGCCTCATAGAATGAGTTTGGAAGTTTACCTTCCTCTGCAGTTTTCTGGAAGAGTTTGAGTAGGATAGGTGTTAGCTCTTCTCTAAATTTTTGGTAGAATTCAGCTGTGAAGCCATCTGGTCCTGGGCTTTTGTTTGCTGGAAGATTTCTGATTACAGTTTCTATTTCTGTGCTTGTGATGGGTCTGTTAAGATTTTCTATTTCTTCCTGGTTTGGTTTTGGAAAGTTATACTTTTGTAAGAATTTGTCCATTTCTTCCAAGTTGTCCATTTTACTGGCATATATTTGCTGATAGTAGTCTCTTATGATCCTTTGCATTTCTGTGTTGTCTGTAGTGATTTATCCATTTTCATTTCTAATTTTGTTGATTTGATTCTTCTCCCTTTTTTTCTTGATGAGTCTGGCTAATGGTTTGTCTATTTTATTTATCTTGTCAAAGAACCAGCTTTTAGCTTTGTTGATTTTGGGCATAGTTTCCTTTTTTTCTTTTTTATTTATTTCTGCCTAAATTTTTATGATTTCTTTCCTTCTACTAACCCTGGGGTTCTTCATTTCTTCCTTTTCTAGTTGCTTTAAGTATGGAGTTAGGTTATTTATTTGATTTTTCTCTTGTTTTTTTGAGGTAAGCTTGTATTGTTATGAACCTTCCCCTTAGCACTTCTTTTACTGAATCCAATAGGTTTTGTCTTGTTGTGTTCTCATTTTCATTCATTTCTATGCATAATTGATTTCTTCTTTTATTTCTTCTGTGATTTGTTGGTTATTCAGATATGTGTTGTTTAGCCTCCATAAATTTGCATTTTTAACAGTTTTTTTCCTGTAGTTGACATCCAATCTTATCACACTGTGATCAGAAAAGATGCTTGGAATTATTTCAATTTTTTTGGATTTGTCAAGGCTAGATTTATAGCCCAGGATGTGATCTATCCTGGAGAAGGTTCCATGTGCACTTGAGAAAAAGGTGAAATTCATTTTTTTGGAGTGAAATGTCCTATAGATGTGAATTAAATCTAACTGATCCATTGTATCACTTAAAGTTTGTGTTTTCTTGCTAATTTTCTGTTTAGTTGATCTATCCATAGGTGTGAGTGGGGGTATTAAAGTCTCCCACTATTATTGTATTACTGCTAATTTCCCCTTTCATACTTGTTAGCCTTTGCCTTACATATTGTGGTGCTCCTATGTTGGGTGCACATATATTTATAATTGTTATATTTTCTTCTTGGATTGATCCTTTGATCATTATGTAGTATCCTTGTTTGTCTCTTTTCACAGCCTTTATTTCAAAGTCTATTTTATCTGATATGAGGATTGCTATCCCTGCTTTCTTTTGGTCTCCATTTGTGTGAAATATCTTTTTCTAGCCTTTCAATTTCAGTCTGTGTGGGTCCCTTATTTTGAGGTGGGTCTCTTGACAGCATATATAGGCATCTTGGTTTTATATCCATACAGCCAGTCTTTGTCTTTTGGTTGGGGCATTCAACCCATTTACATTTAAGGTAATTATTGATAAGTATGATCCCATTGCCATTTACTTTGTTGTTTTCAGTTTGAGTTTATACACCTTTTCTGTGTTTCCTCTCTAGAGAAGATCCTCTAGCATTTGTTGAAGAGCTGGTTTGGTGGTGCTGAATTCTCTCAGCTTTTGCTTGTCTGCAAAGCTTTTGTGTTCTTGCCTGGAGAATCCCAGGGATGGGGGAGCCTGGTGGGCTGCTGTCTATGGGGTCGCACAGAGTCGGACACGACTGAAGCGACTTAGCAGCAGCAGCAGCAAAGTTTTTGATTTCTCCTTCATATCTGAATGAGATCTTTGCTGGGTACAGTAATCTGGGTTTTAGGTTTTTCTCTTTCATCACTTTAAGTATGTCCTGCCATTCCCTTCTGGCCTGAAGAGTTTCTATTGGAAGATCAACTGTTATCCTTATGGGAATCCCCTTGTGTGTTATTTGTTGTTTTTCCCTTGCTGCTTTTAGTGTTTGTTCTTTGTTAATTTGATTAATATGTGTCTTGAGGTGTTTCGCCTTGGGCTTATCTGTTTGGGACTCTCTGGGTTTCTTGGACTTGGGTGGCTATTTCCTTCCCCGTTTTAGGGAAGTTTTCAACTAGTATCTCCTCAAGTATTTTCTCATGGCCTTTCTTTTTGTCCCCTTCTTCTGGGACTCCTATGATTCGAATGTTGGGGTGTTTAACATTGCCCCAGAGGTCTCTGAGGTTGTCCTCATTTCTTTTAATTCTTTTTTCCTCTCTGCATTATTTATTTCCACCATTCTATCTTCTGCCTCACTTATCCTATCTTCTGCCTCATTTATTCTACTGTTGGTTCCCTCCAGAGTGTTTTTTATCTCAGTATTGCATTATTCATTATTGATTGACTTTATTTCTTCTCGGTTCTTGTTAAACATTTCATGCATCTTCTCAATCCTTGTCTCCAGACTATTTATCTGTAACTCCATTTTGTTTTCAAGATTTTGGATCATTTTTACTATCATTATTCTGAATTCTCTTTCAGGTAGACTCACTATCTCTTCCTCTTTTGTTTGGTTTGGTGGGCATTTATCATGTTCCTTTACGTGCTGAATATTTCTCTGTCTTTTCATCCTATTAGATTTCTGTATTCAGGGTGGCCTTCCCATATTCTGGCAATTTGTGGAGTATTCTTTATTGTAGAGGTTCCTCCTTGTGGGTGGGATTGGATGAGTGGCTTGTCAAGGTTTCCTGGTTAGGGAAGCTTACATTGGTGTTCTGGTGGGTGGAGCTGGGTCTCTTCTCTCTGCAGTGCAATGCAGTGTCCTGTAGTGAGTTTTGAGGTATCTGTGGGTTTCATGTGACTTTGGGCAGCCTGTATATTAATGCTCAAGGCTATGTTCCTGCATTGCTGGAGAATTGGCATGGTATGTCTTGCTCTGGAACTTGTTGGCTCTTGGGTGGAGCTTGGTTTCAGTGTAGGTGTGGAGGCTTTTGGATGAGCTCTTGTTGAATAATGTTCCCTGGAGTCAGGAGTTTTCTGGTGTTCTCAAGTTTTAGATTTAAGCCTCCTGACTCTGGTTTTCAGTCTTATTCTTACAGTAGCCTCAAGACTTCTCCATCCATACCGCATCAATGATAAAACATCTAGGTTAATGGAGAAAAGATTCTCCACAGTAAGGGACACCCAGAGAGGTTCACAAAATTACATGGAGAAGAGAAGAGGGAGGAGGGAAATAGAGGTGAACAGGAGGAGAAGAGGGAGGATCAAAAGGGGAGAGAGCAATTTAGTCAGTAATCAATTCCCTATGTGCTCTCCACAGCCTGAAACACCAAGAGAGGTTCACAGAGTTATATAGAGAAGAGAAGAGGGAGGAAGGAGATAGAGGTGACCAGGAGGAGAAGAGGGGGGTCAAAAGGGGAGAGACAGATCTGGTCAGTAGTCAGTTCCCTAAGTGTTCTACACAGCCCTGAATATCCAGAGATTCACATAGTTGGGTAGAGAAGAGAAGGGGGAGGGAGGAGATAGAGATGACCTGGGGGAGAAAAAGGAGAGTCAAAAGGGGGAAAGGGAAATCAAGCCAGTAACCACACTAAGTAAAAACGGATACTGAAAATTGGATTCTTAAAGGTACAAAATTGATAACAAGTACCAAAAAGAAAAGACTAAAAATCTAGAGTAGAGGTTAAACTCTTAAAAACACAATATTAAAAAAACAAAACAAAATCACAAAAATTATAAAAAATATATATGAAATTTACTTTAAAAATAGGGTCTTTTCTTTTGCAAGGTAATAGTAGGTTATAAAAATGAAAATTAAAGGAGTAATAAAGGACTTAAAAATTTTAAAAATTAAAAAATGATAATAGTAAAATATATCTAGGAATTTCTCTGGAGTTGTGGGCAGTGTGGGGTCAGTTCAGTTTCAGATAGTTCCTTGTTCCAGCTTATACTTCTTGAGGTCTATAGGCCCCTTCCAATGTAGACGGTATTAACTACAGGGTTTTAATCTGTTGCACCTGTCACTTCCAATGCGGTTCCCTCTGTTTATGTTGGCTTCTTCTGTTTCCAAGTCTCTTCAGTGTTTAATTTCCACCCTGACACAAGGGGGCGAAGATGGTCGCTTGTTCAGTTGTGCTGTGGGGAGGGAGGAACACTGCAAACAAATATCACTGGCATGTGTGGGGAGTGCTCTCAGTGTCTGAGCCACACTGAGTTTGCCCCTGCTCACGGCGTGTGTGCTTTCCTGGTCTACACTGCTCAGACTCCAGGTTGCTCTACAGGGGAACTGTCTAAAGTGGGCCCTGTGTTGTGTGCACTTCCCAAGTCTAAGCTGCTCAGGTTCAGGTTCTCGGGTATGCCACAAAGGCACAGACTCAGTTGGGCCTGCGTTTTGTGCCCTTCCTAGGTCTGAGCAGCTCAGGTGACCAGGTGCTTGGCAAGCGCACTCTCCCCAGGTGGGGCAGCATATCTTATCACCTCCGCCATCACAGCTGCTCAGTTTCCTGGGTGCGCAGCAGGAGCATCGTCTCAGGGGTGCCGTGTGGCTCCCCTGCGAGAGTGCCAGAGGGACCTAATTTAAACACTCTTAGTTTTAGAACTACATGCCTTAAGAGACATGTTCGGAGTTCCCTGGTGACTCAGTGACCAATTCAGGAGACACAAGTTTGATCCTGAATCCAGGAAGATCCCACATATCTCAGGGAAACAAAGCCTGTGCATGGCAACTACTGAACCCATGTGCTGCAACTACTGAAGCCCAGGCAAGTTGGAGCCTGTGGTTTTAGGGACAGAAGCCACTGCAATGAGAAGTTCCTGCACCGCGACTGGAGAGCAGTCTGTGCTAACTGTAACTAGAAAAAAGCCCATGCAGCAACAAAGACCCAGAACAGCCAAAAATAAAAGGTAAATAAATAGACTTATTTGGTCCTCTGTTCAGCACTGCTTACAACACAGTATAGTCTGCTTTAAATTCAAAGCAGCTTCATTGTTAGTATTTATTTCCCTGTATTAGTTTAGGTGAAAAATATGTTAGTATTGTGCAGCAACAAAGGTCATTTTGTTCTCCACAATTTTTTCTTCTATGTTTATGAAAGTGGATATTTCAACAAAAGGTTGCCATCTGTTTAACTGTAACCCCAAGTGGTTGAGCTGCCAGGTTGGTGGGCTAATACCATTCAACCTCTGAAACTCTGTAAATTGAAAGCATTTATAGTAGATTCTTAGATATCCTCAGGGCTAACTTACAACATGACTAGGTTGTGGCTTCCCCAGGCTTGACCAAAATGAATTGTTTTTATTTTCTCTTAAAAAGATTAGTGAGTGAAGTTGATTTTATTAGTGAGTGAAGATGATCTTAACTCCCACAGAATTAGTGTATTCAAATAACAAATATATATATATATATATATTTCTAAGAAATTCTGAAAATAAAACTTGGATGTTATAAGTATCTCATTTAGTCATTGAATACGTGTTCAATGAGTAAATCAAGCATCTACCGTATATAAGACACTGAAGTCATGTCTGTTTAAAAGGATACTATGTAGCAACTCAAAAAGTTGTATGAAAAATGGCTCTTATTTTTTGAAAGTCAAATTTTCATATGTTGAGGTTTTGAGTGGGTATGGGAATAATGTATGGGGCTTCCCGGGTTGTGCTAGTGGTAAAGAACTTGCCTGCCAGTGCAGGAGACAGAAGAGATGTGGGTTTGATTCCTGGGTCCGGAAGATCCCCTGGAAGAGGGCATGGCAACCCACTCCAGTATTCTTGCCTGGAGAATCCCCATGGACAGAGAAGCCTGTGGGCTATGGTCCATGGGATGGCAAATAGTGGGACATGACTGAAGCGACTTAGCATGCATGCATGGGAATAATATGTATGGTTAGTGGCTCTACCCTGCCAGAAAATATTTATCTTTCCTCCTATTTCAAATATTGCATATAGATATGAATTATTCTCCTGATTGCCAATGAAAATTCAGAAGGTAAATCTAGAGACCAAAGTGTTAAGATATTAAAATATGCTGCATTACTTGGTAGAAGTGTGAATAGAACCAGCTTTGAAATGTTGCATAAAGAAAAAAAAAAAAACCTTTGGATATGCAGATTGGGTCACAGAATGTTGGGTGTTTTCAAGGAATAAAATGTCTTGTAAACAACTTGCAGTAAATATCAATTAAATTCCACAGTGATAGACATATGTTTATATGATAAAGAAAAATTGGGGGGAAACAAACCATCCTGAGCTTCTGAATATTTAAATGAGACCATTTCAATGTTCTACCAATATTGTGGAGTTCAATAAAAAGACAGCAATGAACAAAGCTGTTCCATTTTTATTTTGCTTCTTTGTGTCAGGATATATACTGGAATCAAATCTGAGATATCTGTTTATTCATTGACCTGATTCTTAAAATGTCTCAAATGTAAAATTTCTTGTTGGTGTTTAGTCCCTGTGGATTCCTACAGATTTGGAGATTTAATTACCTGCTTTTTCACTGTATGACGTGGTCGGCCCGTGAAGTCAGCTCTCAGCTGATAATCACCTAGGAGGAGGAACTGCTGGTTTTTATCCTGATGATTTTAATTATCTCTGGTAGCTCGAGTTGCTAACAAGAATTTTTGACAGCAGGAAAGACAGGGAATAAATTTCAGAAAGTGTAAGAAATGCCCAGATAGAAGAAAGATGCTATTCACAAATGAATGAACTAATGGAGAATAGGACTATAATTAGATTTCTCTCTTCTTCTTCCTTTAAATTCCCAGGATAACCAATTTAGTCTGGAAAGGCCTTCCCTGGACCATAGGCATTGTTCTCCTTAATTTTGATGTTGGTGGCTTACTAAAAAAAAGACACAAAACAAAAAAAAAAAAACACTAAGTGTTTCAAACTAAATAGGCCTGCAGGTTGACTTCAGTTTATAGGTCACCAATTTCCACCAATTTCTGCTTCAGACTTTCTTCAATATGTTAACTGAAGTGATCATTCTCTCTTTCAAAAGCATTTAAAAATTATTGTCTGTGCAATTCGTTTTGAAATTAATCATGACTGCCCCATGACATCTTTCCTATTATGTCTTGAGTTGCCGTTTAATATTTTATGGCTGTGAAATTTTTCACTTGCCTTGAGACTCTAATCAATTAACTTCTATGCAGAAGTGCAGATGTGTGTCTTATATTTCTTTGTACTTCCTCTAGTGCCAAGTGTAATGATCTCTCAAAGAATTAATGTTAATTTTATTTCATAAAGATCCACAACATTCCAAGTCTATATTTACTTTTTCTATAAGAGTACTAAAATGACAGAACATTAGATATAATCAGTTCATATTCATGGGGTGATATTCATTTCTCCCTGGAAATGGCTGCAGAATTTGTAAAAAGACAGAAATTGTTGTTGTTGTTTAGTCTCAAAGTTCTCTTTTGCAACCCCATAGACTAGCCTGCCAAGCTCCTCTGACCATGGGATTTCCCAGGCAAAGAATACTGGAGTGGGTTGTCATTTCCTTCTCCAGGGTATCTTCCCAACTCAGGGATAGAACCCTGGTCTCCTGTGGCTCCTGCATCAGCAGGCTGATTCTTTACACTGTGCTACCTGGGAAGTTCCATTTGTAAGGAAAATCAGAAAAATCTCACAAGTGCTTCAGTTGTACCACTGGGGAAAGTGCCTCCCCCTTTCCTTTTTCCTGCACTGAAGGGT
This sequence comes from Ovis canadensis, assembly GCF_042477335.2. Lineage (NCBI taxonomy): Eukaryota > Metazoa > Chordata > Mammalia > Artiodactyla > Bovidae > Ovis > Ovis canadensis. The sequence goes on along the minus strand of NC_091248.1, from coordinate 74,261,780 downwards.
GAGCAGATGGAGGAAAACAGATGAGCAGATGAAGAGAAGAAGCACCATATCAGGAGCTTTGCATTCCTATCTCTTTAATTCTCAAAGGTCCAAGAAGAGGAATTCATATCCCCCTCTTACAGATGGGAAACTGAGAGGTACAGAGGTGATATTTTCTACAAGACCACACAGCTGCTATTAGGGCTTGGATTATAATTCTGTTTTGTTCTTGCAAATGTGGGCCACCTCTCTCAGCCAGGCAGCTTCTACTAGAAGCCAGGTCATTTTAAATGTTCAATATGAAAGGGCCCTGGGAAAAGGTCAGCAAAATGTCAAAGTTGTGAAGTAGTCTTAGTTTAGTGGATCCTTCCTTTCTTATCATCTCTCTTCTTGCATGCTGCTGGCTTCAGTTTGCTCATGCTTATCTAGGCTGGGAGAATCCAACTGCTGCTCCAGAGCTCCCCAGCCCAGGGCACACAACCTGGAATCTAATCTAGACGTTTGTGCTGTGCTTAGGTGCTCAGTTGTGTCCGACTCTTTGAGACCCCATGAAATGTAATCTGCCAGGCTCCTCGTCCATGGGGATTCTCCAGGCAAGAATACTAGAGTGGGTTGCCCTGCCCTCCTCCAGGGGATCTTCCTAACCCAGGAATTGAACTGGGGTCTCCTGCATTGCAGGCAGATTCTTTACCAGCTTGGTTGCATTCTCATTAAGATATTAGTTCCTTATCTCACTTGTTCAGTCGCTAAGTTGTGTGTCTTTGAGACCTCATGGACTGCAGCACGCCAGCCTTGCCTGTTCTTCACTATTTCCCTGAATTTGCTCAAACTCATGTCTGTTGAGTCACTGATGCCATCCAACCGTCTCATCCTTTGTCGTCTGCTTCTCCTCCTGGTCTGAATCTCTCCCAGCATACATTCTCAACTTGGCATCAGGTGGCCAAAGTATTGGAGTTTCAGCTTCAGCATCAGTCCTTCCAATGAATACTCAGGGTTGACTGTCTTTAGGATTAACTGGTTTGATCTCTTTGCTGTTCAAGGGAATCTCAAGAGTCTTCTTCAGCACCACAGTTCAAAAGCATCATTTCTTTGGGCACTCAGCCTTCTCATTACTGTTTGCTAAGTCAATCTGCATTTACACATTAATGGCCATTGAAGGACTAATGCCATTCTTCCAGATAACACTGATCAACAGAGGCTTATAGGTATTATTAGGAGTTTTGGATTTGGTGGGAGTCATAAATGGGTGAAGTAATGTCGTTTACGGAGAAAGCAATGGCACCCCACTCCAGTACTCTTGCCTGGAAAATCCTATGGATGAAGGAGCCTGGTAGGCTGTAGTCCATGGGGTCAATAAGAGTCAGACACGACTAAGTGACTTTCCTTTCACTTTTCACTTTTATGTCTTGGAGAAGGAAATGGCAATCCACTCCAGTTTTCTTGCCTGGAGAATCCCAGGGACGGTGGAGCCTGGTGAGCTTCTGTCTATGGGGTTGCACAGAGTCGGACACGACTGAAGCGACTTAGCAGCAGCAGCAATGTCATTTAGGAGTTCTTCATTTCCATATCCTGACAAGTTCTGTGATAGACTTATCTGAAGGGTAAAATGCTTTCTATGTTACATGCTCCTTTATGTTATTTATTCTTAAACAATGGAAACTACTTGAAGCCAACCAAAAAGCGTTTCAGAATTTATATTTAGTTAGGGAACTCCTACAGCAGTGTATTTCAAGTTATGTGTTATAACTTCTGTGATCTCTGAAAACATTCTTCTTTGTAACAGGTATTATGTGATTCCAAAATCACATACTACCTGCTATGAAGATGTAGTATTGAGCTCCAAAATCACTGTGTTTAGTGACTGTAGCCATGCAATTAAAAGACACTTGCTCTGTGGAAGAAAAGCTATGACAAATCTAGACAGTGTGTTTAAAAGCAGACACATTACTTTGCTGACAAAGGTTTGTGTAGTCAAAGTTATGGTTTTTCTAGTAGTCATGTATGGATGTGACAGCTGGACAATAAAATAGTCTGAGCACTGAAGAATTGATGCCTTCGGACTGTGGCACTGGAGAAGACTTTTGAGAGTCCCTTGGGCTGCAAGGAGATCAGACTAGTCAATCCTAAAGGGTATCAACCATGAATATTCATTGGAAGGATTGATGCTGAGGCTGAAGCTCCAATACTTGGCCACCTAATGCAAAGAGCTGACTCGTTGGAAAAGACCCTGATGCTGGGAAGGTTTGAAGGCAGGGGAGAAGGGAATGACAGAGGATGAGATGGTTGGATGGCATCACCAACTCAATGGGCATGAGTTTGAGCAAGCTCCGGGAGATGGTGAAGGACAGGGAAGCTTGGTGTGCTGCTGTCCACAAGGTGGCAGAGAGTTGGACATGACTGAACAACTCAATTGCACTCATCTCACATGTTAGTAAAGTAATGCTCAAAATTCTCCAAGCCAGGCTTCAGCAATACATGAACCATGAAGGCAGAGGAACCAGTGATCAAAAATTGCCAACATCCGCTGGATCATGGAAAAAACAAGAGAGTTCCATAAAAACATCTATTTCTGCTTTATTGACTATGCCAAAGCTTTTGACTGTGTGGATCACAATAGTATGCAGGTTAGGAATCAACAGTAAGAACTGGACATGGAACAACAGACTGGTTTCAAATAGGAAAAGGAGTACGTCAAGGCTGTATATTGTCACCCTGCTTATTTAACTTCTATGCAGAGTACATCATGAGAAATGCTGGGTTGAAAGAAGCACAAGCTGGAATCAAGATTGCTGGGAGAAATATCAATAACCTCAGATATGCAGATGACACCACCCTTACGGCAGAAAGTGAAGAGGAACTAAAAAGCCTCTTGATGAAAGTGAAAGAGGAGAGTGAAAAAGTTGGCTTAAAGCTCAACATTCTGAAAATGAAGATCAAGGCATCCGGTCCCATCACTTCATGGGAAATAGATGGGGAAACAGTGGAAACAGTGTCAGACTTTATTTATTTGGGCTCCAAAATCACTGCAGATGGTGATTGCAGTCATGAAATTAAAAGACGCTTACTCCTTGGAAGAAGTTATGACCAACCTAGATAGCATATTCAAAAGCAGAGACATTACTTTGCCGACTAAGGTCCATCTAGTCAAGGCTATGGTTTTTCCTGTGGTCATGTATGGATGTGAGAGTTGGACTGTGAAGAAGGCTGAGCACCGAAGAATTGATGCTTTTGAACTGTGGTGTTGGAGAAGACTCTTGAGAGTCCCTTGGACTGCAAGGAGGGCCAACCAGTCCATTCTGGAGGAGATCAGTCCTGGGGTTTCTTTGGAGGGAATGATGCTAAAGCTGAAACTCCAGTACTTTGGCCACCTCATGCGAACAGTTGACTCATTGGAAAAGACTCTGATGCTGGGAGGGACTGGGGACAGGAAGAGAAGGGGACGACAGAGAATGAGATGGCTGGATGGCATCAGTGACTCAACGGACATGAGTTTGAGCAAATTCAGGGAGATAGTGAAGGAAGGGAAGCCTGGCGTGCTGCGGTTCATGGGGTTGCAAAGAGTCGGACACGACTGAGCGACTGAACTGAACTGAACTGAACTGAGCAACTGAATGACAACAACAAATGTGATTCCACATTGTCGAACTGAGAAATTCATTTAAATAAGTAGATCATCTGCTTACACAATATCAAGCAGCTATTTCGCTGAACACATTATGGGAATATTGTACTTGCCCCATTTTAAGGGAATTGCCTCTAAAGTAAGCACTTGGAAAGTTTCTTATAAACCAGTATTTTTGAAAGTATGATCCTACATCAGAATCACAGAGGTGCTTCCTAAAAATGGTAGTTCCCAGACCCAGTGAATCAGAACCTCCAAGACACTATATATTTTTTAAAAAACCTTACTTTAGGTTGGTGAGGAGCTCAAAAGATTTCTTGAGGAATGTTTTATAATTAAGGTAAATCACTTCCTGCAAATGTACATTGTTTCTAGTTAATTCAGCTGCTCACATGTGCCAAATTCATTTGAAGGTAAAACTATTCCCACTAGAGAAAGATATAATACCAAAAAAATAAAAAAGTCACTGGGTCACCAAAGCCAAAGTGAATCTGCACACTTTTCTGGGGGTACATTAAGTACAAGTGGAGTACACTACACTCTTTATGCTAGGTAAAACCATCATAAATGTGCTTCATCTTCTAACATTTCCAGAGAATAACTATACAAACAGATTCTGTACAAAGAATGAAAATGTGCACCGTTCCCAGTTGGCAATCAGTTAGTTGTGCAATCACTTTAAAACCACATGTAAAGACTGTTTTCTGTCCTAAAATTACTGTTCTGCTTCTTTTTATGTCCATTCTCTCTTTTCCTATTTTTATTTCTATGGAAGGTAGCTTTTTTAGGAAAACCAATTGTATATGAGTTAACTTTTTGAGCAGACTCCTTTCTAGGAATACCACAGTGTTTCTGCTTTGGTCTTCTTTCTTTGGAGAATAACTGGTTCATGAGTCAGAAGAGTTTGGTCCTGGTTTTGTAGGCTAATGAATTGTGCAGTCTTGCCACGCCTATCTGTACAGTGGAGAAGGCTGCAATGGCTGATTTCTGATATCTCTTCCATCTGTATGACGGGAAAAGAGCAGAGGCAGTCCTTGTCTGTGTTTTCCCTGGTAAATATTAATTTCTAAGGGATCTTTTCTACTTTTGCTGTGAAATAATATGCACATTTCTCCTAAGAGAAGACACAGAAACAAAACATAAAATGGATCATTTCTATTTAAATTGCTTAAGAAAGATGGAAATTACTCACTTATTTAAGTGAATCAACATTTGCTTTTGGAATCCAGTGTGTCATCATGCATTTCTTAAGTTAATCACTTCAAAAAAAATGGCTCTGGAGTTGAGTAGGCCAAAGTTAGTAAAACAAGGTACTTTACAAAAGTAATCCCATTAATGCATAGCTGCTTAACTTAGTGGTTCCTTGCTAAAATGAGCTTTGTCAGCATTTCAGAACAAATCAACTAGAAATTAAGAACTGACATGCTCTTAATTCCCTCTTGCCCCTTGTTCTTTTTTTTTGACAAGCGGCCTCAATATTTTTGAATATATGCATCTAATCATTAAAAAACTCAGTATGCATTCCCCAAATACATATTTATATATGTATTTATAAGTTATATGTATACATGTGCTATGCTCAGTCACTTCAGTCATGTCTGGCTTTTTGTGAACCCATGGACTGTATGTAGCCTGCCAGGCTCCTCTGTCCATGGGGTTCTCCAGGCAAGAATACTAGAATGGGTGGCTATTTCCTTCTCCAATATCTATACATACAAATATATATATATATATATGTATATATATATATATATATATATACACACTATCTCTAGTTACTATCTCAAGGAATAATGTGCAATTAAAAGAAGTTCATTATTAGAGAATACTTTGGAAGTATTTAAAGTATTTAAAGTCTTTTGGAAGACTTTAAATGATTTATAATTGAGGGGATTGACATAGATCCACATATGATTAAATCATTGTTGTTTTTAATTTATAACACAGCAAATAATTCATATTAAGCATAGATGTGCTAACTCTGTCACTTTATTTTTTATCTGCTTGAACTCGCATCATTAGTTTTATCTTTGATCTGAGGTTCTTTGCAGAGATGTTTTTAGAAGCTCTTTGACCATGCTGAGAAGATTTAGTTTTGTTGAAAACCTGATAAATATAGGCTGTAGATCTATCTAACTAGGCATACACAATCTGTAATTCATTGCAATATGTTGAAATCTAAGGAACCAGTGAGACGGGCAAGTTGGAGGAAGTCTCCCCCTTCCTTCCATATCCTATGTGGACCATATGTCACATGTGACTCTCTGATGTATGGATTGAGGGTGGAAACCCAGGATCATTCAACAGTAAATATTAGTAAAGCTTAATTGCCTTTTTCTATTTCTAGAATAAGATAAGTGGAATTTCAATATTTTCTTCCCACATCTTACTTCCAAAAATTACAGCTTTAGTGGCAGAGTAGCATGGACAAGCTGTGTAGCAAATGAAAGGTGATTTTTTGAGTCATAATTAGTAGCAAGGATGTAACTGTTGTTGAGTTAATGAAGTATATTTCTCTTTCCCTCCCTTGTGTTCCCGATAGTCAGGAGTGATGAAGTTGATATTAATTGAGGTGGGAAGAGAAGAAAGAAAGAATGTGTTTGTCATGACCAACTTTCCCTAATCATACGCTGCTGTATGAGTTTGCATCTACAGCTTCTTCTATGGCCTGTGGTCTTCTTAACAGGAATTATTATCCACTGAGACAGAAACACTACGGTATCTGTCCTTAGGGCTTTAAAGTTAGTTCAAGTACAAATTGCCCATTTTTCTTAGGGATTATATTCTTTTCCACAGGGGTGAGAAAGAAATGTAGTGCCATTGAAACAGAATATGCTACAAAGCCTTTACATCATGATTAATATAGTTGCCCAACTGCCTGCTTTGACAGTTGGGAGGCATGCATATTTTCCTTCCGTCTTTTTCAAGTCTCAGTTGTTCTCTGGGGCATGTTGTGGGATATATAAAGCTAAGTTGTGCACACTGATGGTGCTTTTGCCCTGAATAAATATGTGCAGTCTGCCCACATGTTTTCTGTGTAGATTCTCCTGGTGATCTCATGGCTGCTTTTTAGTGCTGTACTTAACTTTCTCTAGTGTGAAACATTCTCTCTTCAAATGCATTTGGCACTTGCTTATAGCAGAGTTAACCGAAAATAGTGCATTTTTCCAGGCGATGATTTGCTTTGATCATGAAGGAACATTTCCTGGGATCACTCTGAGATAGCTTGAAAAGAAAAATGATTATTGCAAACACAGTTTTGATGTCCACCTTTAGATACGCACTTCATAAATGACTACTGTATACTTAAAATATGTCCAAGGTACATAAACTCAGGAGAGAAGTTTATCTTATTTTTAGAACCTGGAAATCTTTAGAGCTAAATAATAAAAAGAAAAAGTGGAAGGGTCTGACATTTTATAACCATTCAATGTTGAAAAAGAATAGTTACAACTCACTCTCTAGTACTGTCATTTTCAAAAAGGGAGTAGAGGAAAACCTGCCAGGAAAACACACTGCCATGTTATCTGTGAGAAAACCAAGAAGTGAAATTATAAACTCCATGCTTCTAATTAGACTCATTTATTTAAAATCGATTTTTAAATTTAAATTACATAAGCAATATTCTTCTTATAAAAAAAAAGGAAATTAAAAAGTTGTTTCTCTACTCTTCCCACAGACCATCTGCTTCCCCAAATCCTGTACCTAGACTCTCCAAAAGGAACTGTTATTAACCATTATTATGAATTTCTTGAACATACATGTAGGCATTTTTGATTCATATAGACATGCCTGTGAGGAAATGCATGCGCACACACAGAGTCTAGTGATCTCAGACCCATGCACAGTTTTATAGAGCAGTAGGGTTCCTGGAAAGAATCAACACAAACACAATATAGGGTACCTTCCACATGGATGTATACTTCATGCACCATGCAAAGGCAGTGACTCTCCATGCTCATTTAATTTCCTAGATTCATGTCATGCCTTTGACCAAGGTTTCTTCCAGCTTTCCAATGATTTCATGCAACTATTGCCTAGTCCTTTCCAGATTACAGTTAGGTCTAACATGTCCTTCATGATATCAAACACTTCCCTTAGTTCTCAATTACTGAGTGAGATTTCCCTAGATTTCTTTTATTGTTCTCTCAAAGCCCTTAGTGCATCTCCCAAACTTGTATTTTCAGCAGCAGTGAAAACTTTTCCCTTTGTGACAGGTCCAGCTCTGTCATTAACAAGCTTTCAACAAGGTGAATTTAATTATTTGCTCATCCATAGACAAATGGCAGAAAGACAGATCATCATACAGCAAATAGCGGAAGATGCAGACCTCACCCAATTTATGCCATAGACCTCACTGAGTCCATTTGTACTCTAGGTACTCACAAGTTGGAAGTACAGTTGGGTAAGAAGATACTGTCACTGACTGAGAGCATACAAAATAGATCACAAGAAAAACATATATATTCTAGTTACCTGCCTGTTGTCTATCTGTAGTATAACAACCAGCATTAAATTTAATGCCATCAAACTGGTTCTAATGTTCAAAACCTCTAGGAACAAGAATTTGGACAGAATAAAGTGTTGGTGGCTTGTCTTTGCTGCATGAGGTCTAGGACCTCAGCTGAAAAGAAGGATGGGGCTTATATCAAGAGCCATATTAGCTCAGATGTTAAGTAGTTAATGCTGGAGGTTTACTGGGCCTCAGCTTGGTTGTCAGCCCAAACATCTGTAGATGGCCTCTTCATGTGGCCTTGGCTTCCTCAGAACAGAAGCTGGGTTTGATAAGGAATATCCCAAGATACCAGATACCAGAAAGTGGAAACAGTTTTCTCATAACCTGAGTCCACAAACTGGGTAGTGTCACTCTCATCCTATTCTGCTAGTAGAACAGAGACAAAGCCTAGATTCAAAGAGGAGGGAATAGACCTCATTTTCCTATGGGAAGAAGGTTAAAAAAATTGTGGGACTATTTGTTTTTAAACTTCCTTAAGTATGAATGCTGTACTGTCATGAATTGTTTACATATTTTTCTTCACATTAGACACAAATAGTATCTCTGAATAGTATGATATTGAACTACTCTACATATACCTATAAGTAGCATAAAATCAAGTCTCTCTTTTTCTTCCCTCATTCTTGATATATTGAATTTTGTAGTTTGTAATTTCCCTTTCTTATACAACAGCTTTCAATATCATTATTTAACTTTAATATAAATTTATCTTTACTTTTTAATTGTCTGTATAGAATTCTATTGTGCTGATTTTTTTGGGGGGTGGGGGCACACCACACAGCATGTGGGATCTTCCCTGATCAGGGATGGAACCCATGCCCCCTGCATTGGGAACACAAAGTCTTGACCCCTGGGCCACCAGTGAAGTCCATAGTATTCTACTGTATGGATGTAATGGACTTAATTAGTTTCCAAGTAGATTTATATTTATTTTACATTTAAATAGCATTTACTATGTGCCAAGCAGTGTTCCATGCCCTTTATAAATATTACCTCATTGCCTTTTCATAATAACATAATGACATAGGAAATATTGTTATCCCTATTTTACAGATAATGAAACATAAGAACAGAGAGGTTAAGTAACTTGCCTCAGGTCAAACAGCAGTGAGTAGTGGAGCTTTGACTTAACCCAAGTCCCTCTGACTTCAGACTTCACTTTTTCAGCCATCGTGCTTTGCTGCCTATTAATAAACCTTACTTTTTTCTCTGTTTGCTAGTATAAGCCATGCTGTTGTAGCTTATACAAATAAGCCACTACAGCTTATTGTATTTGTTTATACAAATACAGCTTATTGTATTTGTTTATACAAATACAGCTTTTGTATTTGTTTATACAAATAAACAACCTTTTATTTGTACCTATATGTCTACAAAAGTTAATGAGTATATAAACATACATATCTTTAAGTAGTAAACTTTTAATGATATCCTTATCACACATGTGCATTCTTCTTGGCAGAGGTGGGTTTACTATGAATACAGTGAAGTAGAAGCTTCAGGACACATCACTTGCATGGTGCTCTGAATGCTGAGAGGTGTGGAGGATTTTTGGTGCAAGAGGATATTAGGATGCAAACAGAAAACATTTTTACATGAGTATTTCTGATGGTTTTCCTAAAGAAAGCTTATAAAAAAAGAAGGGACCTGATTTCTAAGACTCCTATAATTTGGTTTAATTTTTTTTCTTATTATAGATATTCACTTTTGTTACAATTTTGAATTCATTTTGCTATGTTCTTTTTCTTAAAGATGCTGTCTTTAAGATGGCCTTAAGTGACTTAAGTTTCTGACCTCACAAAGCCTAGTCTGCCTCTATTTCTGGTATAAATTCCTATAAATGAAGTTGCTAAGTCATAGGTCTGCTTATTTGAAATGTAGATAATAATAATAATGATAGCTAACATTAGAGTTTTTGTGTCAGATACAATTCTAATTACTTTGTATATGCTTGTACATATGCTTGTATACATATATAAGCATTTGTATAATGCTAAGTATATGATATGCTTATACTATAAGTATTATTATTTCCATTTATAGTTGAAGAAATTGATACAGGATTGTCACAATTTCACCAATTCTTCAAGTATTAATAGAAATGAAAGTGACTGAATATTACTGGATATTTTAATTCTTAAAGAAATCTGAGAATTAAAGTATTTTAGTTTATATTTCTTGTCATGAGAGACTTTGGACCTATGTGTATTGGTTAGCTATACTCAGAATTGTAACTGGTCTTATTTTTAACTCTTTCAAAATCCTGGATGCCTGGAGATGTTGGGTTTGTGTGAATTCAGATAGACTCCACTGGTATTAAACAGCCCACTGGATCAATTCAATGTAGAAATGCCACCTAAAGATACAACAGCAATATTTAGAGTTGTGGCAAATGAAACTGCTGGGTTAGGCATGTTTGTTATCATCTAGATTCATTCTGAGAGCATACCCTTATACAAGAAGAGAAGATTGAAAATACGGAGAAGAGTTCTGGAACAATATGGCAGCCATTTGATATGAATAACAGTTTCCATATATGAGTTACTTTTAGGCTCCAGTTTTCAAAATGTCCCACTCATTGTGAGAAGTAATAAACTAAAGGGACCCTAATGAGACCTGAGAATCATGAGACCACAGGGTGGATCCAGAGGTATTCAGTTTGGCAATTTTCTCCAGAGACAAAGTGGCCATCAAGAAGAGGTGACAGCTAAAATCACTAATAAAGCCAGAGTTCTTTGGAGAAGGGTAGAAGTGACTAGTGAAAACAATGAGCTGTAGAAAGTGTAATTGGTGAAGACCCTTAGAGAATATACCTGTCAGTCTTGGGGACTGAGAAGAAGCCTTGACTTTGAAAAGAGAACCCAAAGTAGCATGAGATCAGTGTCACCTCACCATGTGGGCACCATGAAGTCCCCTGCTCTCAGAGCCAAATCACTCTGCACCAAATGTAGCAGATGAAATAACTCTAGAATGTCCCAGGTAGACACAGACATTTCCAAACCCCTTGTTCAGTTGAGTGCAATCTGTGTAGCTATAAAGAGGCAGAGGTAGAAGCAACATGAAGAGTAGCGGTGGCAGAAGAGTAGACATAGAAGAAGCAGCAGAAGCTATTAAGGCAGATATTTTTATATATTACAGTTTGGAATTAAGTGAATTCAAAAAAAACCTGCAGCTAGGACAAACCTACAGATGGTTGCTTCAAATACCTTTTATTGTTGTTTGAAAACAAAATAAGCTATAATTTATTAAGCATAAATAGATAAGTACTGCTAAAAGCTACCCTGTGAGCCAACTGAAAATATGTAATCAGCAAAAGAAATGTTTTGGAGTTCAAAAGTTGATTATGTCAAAGATAACTTACTTTTAAGACTAGCCCTCTATTTTATTTGTGGTTAGAAGTAAAATTGGAGTTTATTTTCCCATTTTATTCATTATATTAGTTCTTAATTCATTTTTTTTTACAAAAATTTCTATCAAATAAAAGTCATTAAAGTAAGGAAGTAAGAACATTATACGGAATCCTTAAATTTTTATTTTTATTTCCATCTGCTGTTGGAGGAGATCCAATTGTCTCCTCAGCCTTAAGTCACAAAAGTAGGAGTTAGAAAACTGACCTTTGAAAGGAGGCTGCTTTTCAGATGTGAATATCGCAACATAACCTGAATCTTACATGGGCATTATGAAACATTTCACGCGTTCACCATGTTCACAGCATTCTGGACGTCTCCTAACAATGTCTCATCTGCTATATCTGTGGCCTGAAAATTAATGTTAGAATTAAAACTAGACAATGCCTCAACTTTCTGACTACACTACGCTTGTTGCCAAAGAAGTAAGTAAAATACATAAAATGGGAGAAACTCAATTTTTAAAATAATCATCTTAAAATTATTACAACTGTTTCCCTGTGTAATATATTTCAGCTCTCCTATAGTATTACTGAAGAACATTAATAGTCTCTACTTAATATCTTACTAGTAGCATCCTACACTCTTAACTTTTGCAAATTATCTTCTGCACTGCATTTTCTGTTCTACATTCCTTCAAAAGTAGCAATTTACTTATCTTTAACACAATGATGGATTTTATATAATTAAAAGGTAATTTATTAGAAATCTATTTGGACTGTAAGTCACTTACTGTAGTTTGACCCATGAAAATGATCTTCATATTTTATTTATTTTTTATTTCCTCTTTGAATGTATTCCAGTATGATAAGCAGACAGTTCCTTTGGCTGTATTAATATGTATGGCCTTCTCTGGATAGGTTTAGTTTCTTCAAATTTATAGTGGTAGCTGGCATTAGGAATGGAATAAACAGGTCTGCTTAGCTCTGCAGAAAATAAAATAAAGTGTAATTTCATCAACTTTCTTTTTAGTTGTCAGCTCTAAATGCAGCTCTCATGTTGCAAGGTTAGTGTTAGGCTGACATTAAATCATCATCTATGGCTATAGCTGAAATGCACTGAATTATGTATTTAAATGTACTCACACATTATCTCCATATAGAATAAAACAAAGTAATCAGATTTCCATTTTATTTCTCTGCCAGACCCTACAGTATTATTTTGCACTCACTGGAGGGAATTTGGCAATGTGTTATTCTCCTCAGGCTTGTTTCACATGATAGCAATTCAACTGAAGTGCAGTGTAAAAGTATTTATTAAAAGCTATTCCCCTCTGGCACTTGGAAATGAAAGACAATAGGAGTATGTTGTTTTGCTTTCTGGGAAGGGTTCACATTTTGTGAGTTGATGAAAAAGTTCCATGTATCACACCTTTAAATAAATATCTGTGTTTGCCCCCTGGAGACAAAAGTAGCAGGAATTTTCAAAAGTTCTTAAGAAGCTTAAAAGAACAATGCCTGGTACCTTGGAATAAGGAAGGAGACAGTTTAAGTGTTCAGTCTTGCCCATCTTTTTATGTTAGCTTCTGTCCTCTCCACCTGAAGGCTTAGTCCATTTCATTGACCCGTCATCATTTCTCATCACTACCTCCCAGCATCTAAGACCATGGCAATTATTGGATGTGTATTTAAGTCTCTGCCCACTCACCTTGAAATGCAGAATTAGTCTTGTTGACAGAATCAAAATTCCAAGGATGCCTGCTGCAAGCAGTACATATACGTCCGTTGAATCACCTATTTCCTCTCATGGAATTGCTCAGGCCACCCGATGGTCTTTGGCTTCTGTTTCTCTGGCTTGTTCTTCCTTGGGTCCTTGCCATGTCCTTTTGACAAGAATAATACACACAGCTCTCTGTTCCCTGACTACTGAAAATACTCTTGGAACCAACTCAGCTTCAACCAACATGTGCTCTGAATTTCTGTTGCAGTACTCTATATGTTGGCTTGGACTACAGTACCTGGTTGAACCAAGTGTGAGTCTTCCTAGCACTGGGATGATGAACATCAGACCAAAAGTCATCTTCAGTAGTTGGCACTATACCTGGGTTGGTGGCATTTGAATTTACTACCTATTCTTTTCTGTCCTGATTTCTTCCTCCTCACAATCAGCTGGCACTGTCCCAAATGCCTCTTAGTTGAGCCTACCTTATAGCCACCTGAGATATTGAGAAATGATTCATGCTTGGTAATGTATTCACTTTACAGTGGTTTAGCATCCTTGATAAGTTAGTGTTTCAGTATCTACTAAATGGTTAGTTTGGGGAAGGCAATGGCACCCCACTCCAGTACTCTTGCCTGGAAAATCCCATGGACGGAGGAGCCTGGTAGGCTGCAGTCCATGGGGTCGCAAAGAGTTGAACATGACTGAACGACTTCACTTTCACTGTTCCCTTTCATGCATTGGAGAAGGAAATGGCAACCCATTCCAGTGTTCTTGCCTGGAGAATCCCAAGGACGGCGCACCCCTGCCGTCTATGGGGTCACACAGAGTCGACCATGACTGACGCGACTTAGCAGCAGTAGCAGCAAATGATTAGTTAAAAGCATGTAATTTAAAAAAGCTCTCATTTATTATGCTTTTAAACTAGTGATTATTTATCTCTCTTCTTTTCTGTCAAAAATTTTGCTTTTCTTTCATTTAAAAAAAAGTAACAAACTTAAACAGGGAAGGAAGACTTTGTATTCAAGGCTATTGCAATAAGCAACCCCGCCAAAAGCAAAGGTTGTGGGAGTTTTTAAAGACTGAGGTAAGTGAGAGAACATAGGCCATCTGAGTTTGTTAGATGATTGGCTTTACCCAAAGGAAAAGTAAATTCTCTTGCGTCTTTAAGGCAGGAGATAGTTTATGTATTTATTTATCTATTTACTTTCTGTTGGGCTGCGTCTTCGCTGCTACATGGGCTTTCTCTAGTTGCCGCAGATTGGGGCTACTCTCTGCTACAGAGCGTGGGCTTCTCACTGTGGTGCCTTCTCTTATTAGTTGCGGAGCACCAGTAGGCTCTAGGCACGAGGGCTTCAGTAGTTGTAGCACACAGGCTCAGTTGCTACGCGGCATGTGGAATCTTCCCAGACCAGTGATGGAACTCGTGTCCCCTGCATTGAGGAAGATTCCTTACCACTGGACCTCTAGGGAAACCTGAGACAGGAGACAGTTTTAATACTTGAAGCAAGTTTGGCACACAGGGCTTAGTCTCCTATCTCTCCACAGAAATAGAAAGTTGGGACACTATTTCCCCTGATGTTTACATTTTGAAGAGATGGCTCCTAGGCCCTAGAGAAAGAGATTCCTGGGTTTAAAACCATCAAGAGGCTTTGAAAAGATTTACATACATCTCAGTGGGGCAGGGAAAGGATTTACAATGAAAAGTTCTTATAGTATATGCTCTAAGAACAGGAGGTCCAGAGGAAACCTATCTGAAGTTTAGTCAAGCTGAGAACAGTAGGCAGTCTTGTTTGCTTCCTCTCTCCCTCCTCCCCATCCCCTCTCTTCCCTTTCTCTCCCTCTCCTTCTTTTTTTTTTTTTTCTTTTTCTGTTCTTCACCCTTGTCTAATCACCTCCCTTTTCTTCCAAGGGATTATTTATTTAACATGTAATGATAAGCTTATTTTATTAAATTTCCCCATCAGTACCCTGTATCTTTTCAAAGTTGTTTGTGTATTACATTAATAGTGCAAAAGAAGTATGAAAAACATTTTACACATCCTCAGCATGATTGTTTATCACAATAAATAATTTTCATGTCATGTTTTAAGAAAATGATTATTTCTTACCGTGGACAAACTCTATGTTATCGATGTGGATATATTACAAAGCTATGTTCTCAGAGAAAATCACCTCAACTTGTGGACTGAATTTAAGATTTTGGATTTCTTATACTGTCTCACTTTGAGAACCATTTCTGTAGAACAGAACATGTTTTTTTTTTTTTTTTGTTAAATATGTAGTTATTTAAAACATCTAAAACATACATGTATTCTGTTACTTGTTTGTCCCCCAGTCATCCACTCCTCAGACAGGCACTGACAACCCATTATTCTTCATTAAGCTTCTATAACTTGGCCTTTTCCCACGTTCTTTTATTGTCCTTTTGAAACATCTCTAATCCTAATGGAGATTTCACTGTCCAACTTGTTTCATAGTCCTGAATCTTTATTTCCTTCCTTCATGTACTCAATTTTCAGGAAGTCCTTCCAATCAGGAAGTCCTCATTTTTATATAATAATTTCTTAGAGCTAAGAATCCTTTTAAATTATGTCCAGTTAAATCCTGTGTATTAGATTTGTCTGTTAAAGTCTTTTTCATTTTTATTTTGTAGAATATCAGTTTACTTATTGTTATTGTTTTTGTCTGATTCTGTAAAAATTTTCCTTTGCTTATTAGTTAGGAAACTCCCTGCATTTCTCCACACTGTGAACTCTATAATGTGAGCTATGAATTGGCAAATTTGCCACATTTTTAAATGCTTTTTAAATTTCTAATCTATTTCCTAGTAAATTAATTTTTCACTAATTCTCAGTTTTCAGAGAAATTGTTTTCCCCATGTTAATGCTGATACACGTTATGTGAATATACTTGAACATAATATTCCTTGTGTGAATTTGCTATTCATTTTGTGACTACACTACTTCTTAAACACTGAATAATGAGTATTGGTGGTGGTGATTTAGTCACAAAGTCATGTCCAACTCTTGCAGTCCCATGGACTGTAGCCTGCCAGGCTCTTCTGTCCATGGGATTTCCCAGGCAAGAATACTGGAGCAGGTTGCCATCTGCTTCTCCAGGGAATCTTCCTGATGCAGGAATTGAACCAGTGTTTCCAGCATTGGCAGGTGGATTTTTTTACCACTTAGCCACCAGAGAAGCTCATCCTGATTGGATGCTATAAAGAGCAATAGAAAATATGAAAATGTTTCTAAAGACACACCTAATTAGTGAACCAGTTTTATGAATATCCCAGTAAGGGCATCCAATTTTAATCTGAATTTTTTCAACACCTGTATGCCAAGCACTGTTTTTTGGTAATAAGAATACAGGAGTGAATCAAAGAAGAAAGTCTTTGCTGTCTAAAGATTATGCTGTGCACCTTTTGGTGACGTGGACAATACACCAATAACAAACTGTGTAGTATCTTTCTCATTCTTTCTGGTAATGTTTTGCATATGACTCACTTTATTTTTAGATCTTTCCAGAAATCTTAAGTAGTGATAAGAGATACGAAATAATTGGAACCTATAAGGGGAAAGAAACTGGAACTTTATGAAATCCTTATGGAATACACCATGGATTGGGGCCATCAAAGAAAGACACTTTCTAGAAGTCAGTTGCATTCTTTGATGACTAAGAATGTTTTATTTCTGATGAATGACTGCATGAATAACTAGTTAATTCATGTTTGAACTGCACCATGCGTTTAATACAGTCTCTCAGGAAACTTCCTATAGAGACACAGAACTTCAGATCCAAGTACTAACAAGGTAAAGGAAAATATCTCAGGTCTTCAAAGATTTCAAAGGGAGGAAAGGAAGCCAGGTTGAAAAAAGAAGGGGTAGGAGGCAGGAGAGGGGGGCAAAGGGATGGCCTTACAGACGTTTCCTGCCATCTGCAGATACCCAGGCGTTATGGGACTTTACCCTGGGCCTCCAGAGAAGGGAAGACTGGAACTCGGCCCTACCAGAAATCAGACTAGACCAGAACCAGAATTCGAGTTCTCTGCCAAGAGAAGATGATCAGTCTCCAATCCTTAGCTCAGGCTGAGGCCCTTCTACCAGATTCCTGTGTCCAGGACTGGGGGACTACAAAATGGGGAAGGATAGAAAGGGTGAAGGAGAGGAAAGAGAGAGGGAAGGGGAGAGAGGTCAATAAAGTCTCTCATTCCTTACCGGTTGGGGTACTCTGGCCAGTTGTCTGCGTCAGGAGGAGACCTGGGACAAAAGGGTCCTGGGTGCGGCCGCTGGGTCTGGTCCATTGGCAGGCAAGCTGGCCCCTGAGTACCCCAAGTGGTCACGATGTCAGTCTCAGCAAAGAAGAGTCTCACCAGAGTTGCCATTTGTTGCAGGAAAGGGGGACACATTCCAAAGCCCAAAACTGGGCTCTTGTCTAACACTTGGAAATGAATTGTCCGAGGAGACACATGTGCTGACAAAGCAGGCGATTTTATTGGGAAAGGGCACCCGGGTGGAGAGCAGTAGGGTAAGGGAACCCAGGAGAACAGCTCTGCTGCATGGCTCGCAGTCTGGAAAATCTCATGGGCAGAGGAGCCTGGTGGGCTGCAGTCCATGGGGTCACGAAGAGTTGGACATGACTGAGCGACTTCACTTTCACTTTTTCCCTTTCATGCATTGGAGAAGGAAATGGCAACCCACTCCAGTGTTCTTGCCTGGAGAATCCCAGGGACAGGGGAGCCTTGTGGGCTGCCAACTATGGGGTTGCACAGAGTCGGACACGACTGAAGCGACTTAGCAGCATGCATTTAATGAAGAAGTGAAGCCTGAAGGAATTATTTTTTAAAGAATGTGAATTCTTTATGATATAGTTTACCAGTTGCTTCATACCATAGCATATTTGTAACTCTTGTCATCCTTACTTCCTTTACTTCCTTCTGGATATTCTGACTTCTCCTTTGAACCCCTTTCAGTCTTCTGCTGTTTCATCTAAATTCCAAGTTCTGTTGTATTAATTTTTTCCCCTTCATTTTTGCTTTTGAGGCTTAGTTCCTGTGTTTTCTTTTGATGTAAATAATAACAATAGGCTGTTGGTTGAATATTTTTCAGGCTTATTAATATATATTATGCCTTTTGTTAACATTTTTTTCAGTTGTTCCTTAGAATTTCCTTTTGTAACTACCTTCTGGCAGGGGTAGAAAGAGATGGCATAGTGATCTAGGCTTTAAAGTGAGGACAAGTGCATGGGAAAAAAATATCATTAAAAATATTACTAGATCGGACCATTACTTTTTTCCCCATAATTATTCTTATTACTCTATAATATCAAGACTATTGAAAGTCATGTTGAAGTGAAAAAATGATTTAAAGATAATCCTAAATTTGAAGAAATAAGTAGCATTAAGAGAAATGGATCATTATAGTGAAGGTTGACTCAAAACATGACATTGTTATTTGAAGAAGATTGTCAAGGAAGAGGGCAACATCCTTCGATAACAAGGGGAGATTGAGAGCAAGCTTGGTCCAGAGAAGGGAACTATTAGGGACTAATCTTGGTCATTATTGATGTAGGACATTACAAGTGTGCTTCTGGTTTCTAGTTATATAAAAAAATTAGGTAATAAATGATAAATGTGAAGAAGGCATACATCCAAGATGACATTACTAAGAAAATCATTCTAGCATCACTCTATAGATATTTCATTTAGATAAAACAAATATTAGATGGAGTGAATGTTACTGCTTTTGAAGGAAAACTTCCAAGATACTTTAGTTGGATTTAATGTCTGGCTGTGTTTTGAGAAACAGTGATGAAAACATGGATTTAACTTAATGTATACTTAAACAAAATTTTCTCATGTTCAGATAAAACAGAAACATCTGAGAAAGTTACATATTTTTCATTTTCTCTCAACATTCTTTAATTTAGTCACTCATCCATTCACTCAATCCTTTGTTGTGTTCCTATTGTGTGCTAGACACCAAAAGAAATGATTCAAGACTAAGACCTTGACAAAGTAGAAGTAAGCCTCAAGAACTTACTCTAGAATAAATTGGGATTTTCTAGAGGGAAAAGTATTTAGTAATATTCTAGAGATCAGCTATTTTAAGAAAATATCTAAATGTTTAGTAAAGGAAATGATATTAGTGTCTCCATTTAATCATATGCTGCTTTGATGATGATCTTTATAACCCCTATATGTTCTGTTCTTCAATTAAGCTGTAGATTCCTTAACAAAAAGAATCATCTTCCATACTTTGTGAAAACAACAACAACAACAAAAAACAACACTTGGCACACTTTCTGGGATGTAGTAAAGGTCAACATCTGCTTGCTAAATAAATAAGTCCAAGCTCTGGACACATTGCTGGTTAACAAGCAAGTCGTGACTTAGTTCTTTTCAAAAGGTATAGCAGTTTTTGATTTGCTTTTTTCCCAGACCCACCACTGAAATTGCATAGAATTTAAATGTATCTTTAATTCTGTAGAAGCCTTGTAACACTGCACTCTAACCCATAAACAGGGTGAAAGCACTGCAATTTAAAAAGAAAATAGACTATAGGAATTATCTTAATAATTAAATCTAAATCTTGATCTTATGTCTTTAAATCACTGTAGGCAAGAGTATAATAAAGTTAGAGAGGACTAGACTGAAGAGCTTAAAACTATAAATATACCACATTAACCCAAAGGATTAGGGAGAAAAAAACACTGAAAACAAATATTATATTTAAGGATACAAATATTTTCCATATTAACTCCAGATTTTTCAGCTCGTTACAAAGTATTTTCTCTTAACTTATTTATGGAATAGGCAAAATGTAAATGTCTTTAAAAATAATATGAGAAAGATTCTAAAGATGATAATAAAATATTCTCATGTTTCCTCCAGTACAAAGATATTTTTACTGATAAAAATGGTGGTTTACCATAAGATGATTTTCAGTCTTTTGTTAACTTATAGAATAAATGATGTGGCTTTTAGAGTCTTGCAGTCTTTCATTTATCAATCCAAGAAGCTAATGAAAGTTTGCCTAAACTTTCCCATATTAAAAGAACAGATTTAAACTTTTCTCATATTAATATAAATTAGATGACTTTTGTCCTTGCCTGAAGTGACAATGCCAATGTCTGAAGCTTACATCTTTCATGACTGTCATCTAATTAGAATGCAGGACAGCTTTAAAGGTCTCATCTGTAATCCACCATTCTGGACTACATCCACTGTTAGCGCTCCTGTCAATCACCACAGGGCCCCAAGCTACATTTCCCAAAACCTATGATAAGCATGATTTCCATGAGAATCAACAGCAGGAGGTAAAAAAGCCACCTTTTTATATTTCAGAATTTAAAGTAAATCTGATAATTGTACTCCTGTGGAGTCTTCAATCTATTGCTCCTGAACAGATACCATCTTTCTTAGAACTGAAAGATCATCAGAGAAGCACTCTTGATGTTTCTTGTTTATATCCATGTGTAGAACTAGGAACTGTGTATTTTGGAGAGAAGCAGTTTTTTTATTAGTGATTTTTCATAAGTCCTGGGAATATACTGACTTCATTTATGGTCTCCCTGTCTAGCTCTCCACTCTTCTTCTCTCTTCCCAGCTTTCCCAAGTACTCATCAGAGGGGCAAGTACCACAAGACCAGGTCTCTTCTCATTCCCTCCATCTCATTCCAGCCTTTCCCTATTGACTCCCCACAAACTTTACATCCTGCACCTTCAGTTTTTCTGATAGCATTGAGCCTTTTAATTGATTTTGTCTCAGTTCAGTTCAGTTGCTCAGTTGTGTCCAACTCTTTGAGACCCCATGGACTGGAGCATGACAGGCCTCCCTGTCCATCACCAACTCTCTGAGTTTACTCAAACTCATCTCCATCACATCGGTGATGCCATCCAACCATCTTATCCTCTGTTGCCCCCCCTTTTCCTCCTGCCTTCAATCTTTCCCAGCATCAGGGTCTTTTTCAGTGAGTCAGTTCTTTGCATCAGGTGGCCAAAGTATTGGAGTTTCAGCTTCAGTATCAGTCTTTCCAATGAATATTTAGGACTGATTTCCTTTAGGATGGACTGGTTGGATTTCCTTGCAGTCCAAGAACTCTCAAGAATCTTCTCCAACACCACAGTTCAAAAGCATCAATTCTTCAGCACTCAGCTTTCTTTATAGTCCAACTCTCACATCCATACATGACTACTGGAAAAAAAGCCATAGCTTTGACTAGACGGACCCTTGGTACAGTATTGTCTCTGCTTTTTAATAGGCTGTCTAGGCTGGTCATAGCTTTTCTTAGAAGGAGCAAGTATCTTTTAATTTCATGGCTGCAGTCACCATCTGCAGCGATTTTGGAGCCCAAGAAAATAAAGTCTCTCACTGTTTCCATTGTTTCCTCATCTGTTTGGCTTGAAGTGATGGGACTGGATGCCATGATCTTAGTTTTCTGAATGTTGAGTTTTAAGTCAACTTTTAAACTCTCCTCTTTCACTTTCATCAAGAGGCCCTTTAGTTCTTCTTTGCTTTCTGCCATAAGCATCATATCATCTGCATATCTGAGGTTATTGATAGTTCTCCCGGCAATCTTGATTCCAGCTTGTGCTTCATCCAGCCTGACATTTTGCATGATGTACTCCACATATAAGTTAAATAAGCAGGGTGATTTTGTCTACCATGTTCTTATTTAACTGGAATTTATTAGTAAGTCTGAGTCATTAGTGAAGTTTATTTGAAAAACTTCCCTCCAAAACTTTGATTGGGACTGTTCATTCTTTCACCTCTCTGTGTCTTAGAAACTGGGGTCAGTGTTTTCCAGAGAGTTTCACTCCCAAAATATGAATGGAAACACATCTGCTCTTCAGATTCCCTGGGTTATATCACCTTTCAGTAGTCTCTAGGTCTTTCCTCTTAAAAGATGTTGAAAAATTTAATACCTGATGGTGTTTCTTTGTCCTCATTCCCTGTGACTTAAGTGTCTATAGGGAAGACCCACCAAACACTCCAGACACTCTTCAAACAAAATTTACTGCCACTTGATTTCCACCACTCATGCCCAGGACAACTGTCTGGACCCCGTCATCCTCTAGCTCTAATCTATTTCAGAAAACCAAATCTTTGAATTCCCAGTTTCATTTCTTGCCACAGTAGTATGCCTCTCTTTTCTGCATTGAGATCTCCTCAAGATCTCTAGGTTCTCTTGCTTCTCAAAATGAGTTTGGTGGAAACGCAGTGGTGTTGGCCTCACTTAAGAGTCCCTCCCCAAATTTAATCCACAGTTTAACAAGATCCCCAGGTGCTTTGTATGTACATACAAGTCTGAAAAGAACTGTTCTATCACTTTCAGATTTTCCTCAAAACCATATGGTACTGGCATAAAAGACAGGCACATAGATCCATTGAACAGAAAGAAGGCCTGGATGGTAACTCTCACGTACATAGGCAACTAATTTATGAAAGGTTGCCTAAAACATACCATGGATCAAGGATCGTCTCTCTAATGTATGGTGTTGGGAAAGGTGGATGTCCGCATGCAGAGGAATGAAACCTCATTTTGCAGAGGAAAAATGGCATTTTGTGAATGCCATCCACAAAAATTAACTTGAAATGGACCAGAGATTTAAAATATAAGACCTGAAACTATAAAACTTGTAGAAGAAAACATTGGGAAAATGATTCTAGCAGTCTTTACTCCCTTTCCCAACTATCCTGGGTATCAAGGTTAAATATTTTGGTTTGTTCATCACTAACATACCTGCCACTGTATCTATTGGCCAATCATCTCCTTAGACCACTCAAGCTGCCCTCTTTATCCACTACTGTGCCCAGGCTGCTGAGGCCTGCCGGAGCAAATGACCTAACTGAACTGACACCGTTGCTTAGTCGTGGTTGATGACTTCAGTTGGAGCCCAAGAAGGTTTAGTGCTCTTAATGCTCTCAGAAGAGCATCACTCTTTTCAGCTTTTGGAAAGTGCATACTCTCCTCAGAGGTCTTACTGTATTATCTTCAAACTCATTCACTTTCACTCTCTCCTTTTTTTGCTTATAAAACTCCTACCTCATATTTAGAGTGAATGGGATTCTTCTGCTATGAGCAATCTTAATATCTTGCCTAAACCTCTGAACATCTGTTTTCAGTCCTCTTCTCCCCTTCTTTCCTTTTGTCTCTGAGGAAGTATTTTTTCAAGGTGTAAGATTTCACATACATTATACTCATTCCAGGACTTCCACTTAACCACTGCCCCCTCCTTTTTATGAATAAATTTTTTATTCTGGGATAATTTTATATTCAGAAAAGTTGCAAAGATTGTACATATACCCCATATAGTAGTCTCAAAGAGTGGGGCCTTACTTGGAAATAAGGTCTTTGCAGATATAAATAAGTTAAGGATCTTGAGAGCTTATCCTGGATGTGGGTGGGTCCTAAATCCAACATGTGTCCTTATAAGAGTAATTTGTTCCTGGAATTTCTTTTAACACCCTATTAGGAGGAAAAGTCTTGTGCTTTTATCATTAACATTTACATGATACCTTAGAATTTTAACAACACTTTCCTTTATAGTCTCTTTTGATCCTATTTCAAAGGCTATTAGTATCCCCACTTTGCAAATAAGCAAATTGAAATTCACAGAACTCATGCTTTCTCCAATATTTCCAAAATACAGTATAGTAGGGCCTCAAATCCTGATTTGACTTAAAATCCTGTCTATTAGTACTTCTCAACTCAGAGAAACCAGATCCTGATGACATAACCTGAATCCTGGAAAACAGCATCTAAACTAAAATTACATAGGTTAGGTGTCCCTCATTTACAAAAGCAAGTATTTCACCAGGAGCTACTTTAAGTCACCTTTCTGTCATCTGAGGAGATAATTGCAATGAAAATATTCTGATCAGATGTAGCCTTAAGATTTTGATTTTGTCATTGATGAATAGTCACAAGTGTGGTTTATAAAGTTGTCTGAATGTATGTCTCAGTTCTTAGTATAGAAGAGGAAAAGACAGAAGCATTTTCATGCATCTCATTGTCTTTGCTACAGAAAAGAATTAACCATGAAGTGAGTGTTGTCTTTTTCAAGAAAATTGTCGCTGTTCTGTTCAGTTCAGTTCAGTTGCTCAGTTGTGTCCAACTATTTGCAACCCCATGGGCTGCTGCATGCCAGGCCTCCATGTCCATCACCAACTCCTGGAGTTTACTCAAACTCATGTCCATTGAGTCAGTGATGCCATCCAAGCATGTCATCCTCTGCCATCCCCTTCTCCTCCAGCCTTCAATCTTTCCCAGCATCAGGGTCTTTTTCAATGACTCAGTTATTTGCTTCAAGTGGCCAAAGTACTGGAGTTTCAGCTTCAGCATCAGTCCTTCCAATGAATATTCAGGGTTGATTTCCTTTAGGATGGACTGGTTGGATCTCCTGGCAGTCCAAGGGACTCTCAAGAGTCTTCTCCAACACCACAGTTCAAAAGCATCAATTCTTCAGTGCTCAGCTTTCTTTATAGTCCAACTCTCACATCCATACAAGACTACTGGAAAAACTGTAGCTTTGACTAGATGGACCTTTGCTGGCAAAGTATTGTTTCTACTTTTTAACCTGCTGTTTAGGTTGGTCATAATTTTCCTTCCAAGGAGCAAGCATCTTTTAATTTCATGGCTGCATTCACCACCTGCAGTGACTTTGGATCCAAAAAAATACAGTCTGTCACTGTTTCCATTGCTTCCCCATCTATTTGCCATGAGCTGATGGGACCAGATCTGATAGATAGAGTGCCTGATGAATTATGGACAGGATTTATTGTGCAGAAGACAGGGATCAAGACCATCCCCATGGAAAAGAAATGCAGAAAAAGCAAAATGGCTGTCTGGGGAGGTCTTACAAATAGCTGTGAAAAGAAGAGAAGTGAAAAGCAAAGGAGAAAAGGAAAGATAAAAGCATCTGAATGCAGAGTTTCAGAGAATAGCAAGGAGAGATAAGAAAGCCTTCCTCAGCGATCAATGCAAAGAAATAGAGGCAAACAACAGAATGGGAAAGACTAGAGATCTCTTAAGAAAATTAGAGACACCAAGGGAACATTTCATGCAAAGATGGGCTTGATAAAGGACAGAAATGGTATGCACCTAACAGAAGCAGAAGATATTAAGAAGAGGTGGCAAGAATACACAGAAGAATTGTACAAAAAAGATCTTCATGACCAAGATAATCACGATGGTGTGATCACTCACCTAGAGCCAGATATCCTGGAATATGAAGTCAAGTGGGCCTTAGAAAGCATCACTATGAACAAAGCTAGTGGAGGTGATGGCATTCCAGTAGAGCTATTTCAAATCCTGAAAGATGATGCTGTGAAAGTGCTGCACTCAATATGCCAGCAAATTTGGAAAACTCAGCAGTGGCCACAGGACTGGAAAAGGTCAGTTTTCATCCCAATCCCAAAAAAAGGCAATGGCAAAGAATGCTCAAAGTACTGCACAATTGCACTCATCACATATGCTAGTAAAGTAATGCTCAAAATTCTTCAAGCCAGGCTTCAACAGTACGTGAACCGTGAACTTCCAAATGTTCAAGCTGATTTTAGAAAAGGCAGAGGAACCAGAGATCAAATTGCCAACATCCGCTGGATCATGGAAAAAGCAAGAGAGTTTCAGAAAAACATCTATTTCTGCTTTATTGACTATGCCAAAGCCTTTGGCTGTGTGGATCACAATAAACTGGAAAATTCTGAAAGAGATGAGAATATCAGACCACCTGACCTGCCTCTTGATATATCTGTATGCAGGTCAGGAAGCAACAGTTAGAACTGGACATGGAACAAAAGACTGCTTCCAAATAGGAAAAGGAGTACATCAAGGCTGTATATTGTCACCCTGCTTATTTAACTTCTATGCAGAGTACATCATGAGAAACACTGGGCTGGAAGAAGCACAAGCTGGAATCAAGATTGCTGGGAGAAATATCAATAACCTCAGATATGGAGATGACACCACCCTTATGGCAGAAAGTGAAGAGGAACTAAAAACCTCTTGATAAAAGTGAAAGAAGGTGGAAAAGTTGGCTTAAAGCTCAACATTCAGAAAATGAAGATCATGGCATCTGGTCCCATCACTTCATGGGAAATAGATGGGGAAACAGTGGAAACAGTGTCAGACTTTATTTTTGGGGGCTCCAAAATCACTGCAGATGGTGATTGCAGCCATGAAATTAAAAGATGCTTACTCCTTGGAAGAAAAGTTATGACCAACCCAGATAGCATATTCAAAAGCAGAGACATTACTTTGTCAACAAACGTCCGTCTAGTCCAGGCTATGGTTTTTCCTGTGGTCATGTATGGATGTGAGAGTTGGACTGTGAAGAAGGCTGAGCGCCGAAGAATTGATGTTTTTGAATTGTGGTTTTGGAGAAGACTCTTGAGAGTCCCTTGGACTGCAAGGAGATCCAACCAGTCCATTCTGAAGGAGATCAGCCCTGGGATTTCTTTGGAAGGAATGATGCTAAAGCTGAAACTCCAGTACTTTGGCCACCTCATGCGAAGAGTTGACTCATTGGAAAAGACTCTGATGCTGGGAGGGATTGGGGGCAGGAGGAGAAGGGGACGACAGAGGATGAGATGTCTGGGTGGCATCACTGACTCGATGGACATGAGTCTGAGTGAACTCCAGGCGTTGGTGATAGACAGGGAGGCCTGGAGTGCTGCGATTCATGGGGTCGCAGAGTCGGACACGACTGAGCGACTGAACTGAACTGAACTGAAGTGATGGGACCAGTTGCCGTGATCTTAGTTTTCTGAGTGTTGAGTTTTAAGTCAACTTTTTAACTCTCCTCTTTCATTTTCATCAAGAGGCTTTTTAGTTCTTCTTTACTTTCTGCCATGAAGATGGTGTCATCTCCATATCTGAGTTTTTTTATATTTCTCCCAGTAATCTTGATTCCAGCTTGTGCTTAATCCATCCCGGCATTTCACATGATGTACTCTGCATAGAAATTAAATAAGCAGGGTTACAATATACAGCCTTGACATACTCCTTTTCTGATTTGGAAGCAATCTTTTGTTCCATGTTCAGTTCTAACTGTTGCTTCCTGACCTCCATGCAGATTTCTCAGGAGGCAAGTCAGGCAGTCTGGTATTCCCATCTCTTGAAGAATTTCCACAGTTTGTTGTGATCCACACAGTCAAAGGCTTTGATATAGTCAAAGTAAGAGTAGATGTTTTTCTTGAACTCTCTTGCTTTATTGATGATCCAACGGATGTTGGCACTTTGATCTCTGGTTCCTCTGCCTTCCTAAATCCAGCTTGAACATCTGGAAGTTCATGGTTCACATACTGTTGAAGCCTGGCTTGAAGAATTTTGAGAATTACTTTGCTAGTGTGTGAGATGAGTGTAATTGTGTAGTAGTTTGAGCATTCTTTGGCATTGCCTTTTTTTGGGATTGGAATGAAAACTGACCTTTTCCAGTCCTGTGGCCACTGCTGAGTTTTCCAATTTTGCTGGCATATTGAGTGCAGCAGTTTCACAGAATCATTTTTTAGGATTTGAAATAGCTCAACTGGAATTTCATCACCTCCTCTAGTTTTGTTCATAGTGATGCTTCCTAAGGCCCACTTAACTTTGCATTCCAGGATGTCTGGCTTTAAGTGAGTGATCACACCATTGTGATTATCTGAGTTGTGAAGATCTTTTTTGCATAGTTCTGTATATTCTTGCCACCTCTTCTTAATATGTTCTACTTCTGTTAGGTCCATACCATTTCTGTCCTTTATTGTGCTTATCTTTGCGTGAAATGTTCTCTTTGTATCTCTAATTTTCTTGAAGTGAAATGCTGCTACTTTCATATTTTCTCGAGTGTTTTTATTTGAACCAACTTCAGAAGTTGAATATACATATAATAGCTTAAATATATTAGTAATGGCTTAGGCATATTACTCGCTTCCCTGGTAGCTCAGCAGTAAAGAATCAGCCTGCTAATGCAGGAGACATGGGTTTAATCCCTGGATGGGAAGATCCCCAAAGGGCAACCCACTCCATTATTCTTGCCAGGATAATCCCAAGGACAGCGGAGCCTGGCGGGCTACACTCAATGGGTCGCATTAAGTTGGGCATGACTTAGCATGCATGCACAGAGAACTAGACGTATTAAAAAAACACTTTTTTTTTTTTTAAACACATACTGATCACCGCTGAAATTAGGGCTTTCAGGAACAAGTACGACAAGCCAGTCCTGCCTTCTTCTCCCTCATTGGAACTGACTCTGTTCCTCATTGCCCATTTGTGTCTTCCTGAACAGTAAGTAAAGAGTCCTAGCAAAATGGTAGTAAGATTCACAAGGTAAGCCTTTTGATTACTAAATGGCTTAGCTCATTTACAGAATTTCTTACTCTACTAATTGCAGCAGAAAGGCTGAATCAGTACAGTGGTAGCCTGGTATATAACCCTAGTGTCTGGGGCCAAAATTGCCCTCAGCATGTGGTCTATATGGCTTGATTTAATCTAAGTAATTCAGAAGTAAATTAGCCTCTTTGAAGTTTATTGTGTTTGTTTTCTTTATTTGTTTTCAGAGGGAGGGGAATTTGCATCCTAATCTTTAGAGAGAAATATTTTGTTTTATAAACATTTTACTTTGTAAAAAGAAATTAATGTTTTTGGATTCTAAATCAATTCTGATATTCTCATGCATTTAAATTGACTCTGGGAATATCCATAGGTGATGCTAGCAGGTCAGAATTCAAGTAACACTAGTGTCCTCCATGGCCTCCCTTGTGTAAGTGATCTTCCTCCTTTGGCTACCCAAACCATCGTCTCTAAAACCTGGTAAGTTGTGGGTTTTAGTTGGAGCTGATGTTCTTAAATTCTCGTTCTTTTAAGTCTTACTGCAAAATGAATCTTTGTTCATTTATTTTGTAGAACAGAATTCATAACTGATCCAGCCCTTACACTATAATTCTAACACCGTTTCATATGGTAATTGTAGTGAAATGTAATAGACATAAAAGTTCCAAAATATCATTTTAAAATGTTGCCCATACATATTGATTTTGTAAGAGTAAATCAAAATAACAATGAAACAAACTAAATTTTCAATATTCTTAAATGTCATCAACTAAACAAAAATGATTAAGCACAAATTTAACAAGTAAACTGAATGTGACTGTGACTGTGAAGTCACTCAGTCGTGTCTGACTCTTTGTGATCCCATGGACTATAGCCTACCAGGCTCCTCCATCCATGGTATTGGAGTGGGTTGCCATTTAATAAATGCTACTAAAAACAGTGTAGTAGAAAGTCCTGAAGTTTTAAATTCAAATTAATATCTTTTCAGATATCAGCAGTATTACTTCCTCGCCTTGTTTCCTTCAAGTAATTAAATTTATGTGAATAAGACTTTGTATATGAAAAATGAAGATGATAATACATATCAGCGAGGTTGTCATGAGGTTAAAAATAATATGTGTAAAATATGTGACATATCTCAGGACTCAATAAATGTAATTATTATTATCACAATGATTTTTAGTGCTTTTGTTTCATGTTTTTACATTGTGACTGAGATTGCATTAATTAACCCTGCTATATATATATATATATATATATATATATATATATATATATATGGAGAGAGAGAGAGAGAGAGAGAGAAGGAAATGGCAACCCACTCCAGTACTCTTGCCTGGAGAATCCCATGGAGGGAAGAGCCTAGTAGGCTATAGTCCATGGGGTGGCAAAGAGTCAGACGTGACTGAGCGATTTCATTTTCACTTTCATATATATATATATCATCAAGTAAGTTCAAAACATCCTTC
Organism: Ovis canadensis; assembly: GCF_042477335.2. Taxonomy (NCBI): domain Eukaryota; kingdom Metazoa; phylum Chordata; class Mammalia; order Artiodactyla; family Bovidae; genus Ovis; species Ovis canadensis. The sequence goes on along the minus strand of NC_091248.1, from coordinate 74,231,813 downwards.
CCATAAATATATTTATAACAATACAAGAATAGAAACATCAATAGAATGATTTATTACACCAAAGAATAAAGGTATATGAGCATACTAATAAAAATATACTTAGGAGAAATTAAGAAGCTGACAAAATATAATTAATTACAGACATTTTCAAGAGCTATCACAGTCTTTGTCACAAGTGAATTTTATGAAAAAAACTCAGTCTATGTCCATGGTAGGACCTCTGGCAGGCACGGTCTTCCCTGTAGAATACTCCTCCGTTCATTTCAGTCTAAACAGACATTCAAGACCTATCAGTATACTTTGATATTCTGAGTTGATTGCTTTTATTATTTTTAGTTATTTTTAGCCATTTTTTCCACTTCCATTTGTGAAGATAACTTTTCATAAAAATTAAAAAAAAATTTTATTTAGGTTGTGGGTCTTTGCTGTTGTGTGAGCTTTCTCTAGTTGCAAAGAGCTAGGGCTACTCTGTAGTCGCAGTGTGCGGGCGGGCTTCTCATTGTGGTGGCTCCCCTTATTGCGGAGCACAGGCTCTAGGGTGTGTGGGCTCCAGTAGTTGCAGTTCCTGGGCTCTAGAGCACAGGCTCAGTAGTTGTGGCACATGGGCTTAGTTGCTCCAGGGAATGTGGGATCCTCCCCACCCAGGTATCAAACTACCCGCATTGGCAGGTAGATTCTTTACCACTGAGTCACCAGGGAAGCCCTTTCATAAGAATTTTGATTCGCTGTCAGTACATTCCCTTCCAGAAAAGCTCATAGAACCACCCTGCCCCCACATCAAATTAGCATTAGAGAGCAATTCTGTATCAGAAATCAATGGCATAGCTACCGTGAGGGTATCATCATAATCATTACATGAATTTGCCCATTGCCTATTTGTATTGCTTTTAGAGACTTTTGGAATTATCACTCTGGGTCATAGAGTGTTAAACTCAGATAAACTCAGGCAAGGAGATGCCAACTTTGCTTGGGAAGCAACTTTCATCTGATGGGTTCTCAGTGGACATGGTATTAGTAGTGAATCCAGATTTTGATATATTTACTTTAAAAGTCCATTCTTATTAAATATTTGTTACCTTTTCTTCAGGTTAAATTTTTTCAGTATTCTTACAATGTTTTAAAACTCATTTTTTAAGGCTTTAATTAGCTTTGTGTTTTTCTGAACCTTTTTTGATTTCTGACCCAAAGAACATCTACTCTGAGGAATTTTTAAATCCCTGAATCTAATCTTTGCTCTCTGCTTATCTATCTTCTCAAGCCCTGTTTTGGGTTCTTCTGGCCCTTTTGCCTTTTTACTTCTAAATCCAATTCCTATATAGGCTTGTTTTTCTTTGGTTCTTGACAAAACATTCTGTTTGCATCAAGGTGTTATCAAATAAGGCTAAACCCATAGATAAATAAATCAGGTTTCTTGAACATTCAAGGGGATGCGGCATTAGGGGAATATGCTTATTCACTTATGGGGTTTCTCAGGAAGCATACCTGGTTTGCTGATTTACAGCACTGACCCAAACCTAGGTACTCCATTCTAGAAAGAATTTCATCTTTACTAAGGGAAAAGGGACCATTTTACTTTTGTTAAATACAACTGGAGATAGTACATATAAACTATTAACAGTATTTTGTTCTCACAGGGTATGCAGTATTTTTCAGGCTTAATTTGAGATAAGTCAAGGTGGATAAGGTATTAAACAATAAACTGAATACTTTTCTTACCAACTCTTTTAATTTAACCTCCCCAGAAACCTACAATGACTTTCTGTTTCTCTATTTCATTTTCTATCTTTCTAATCTCTCTTCCATTACCCTGGAGGCAGTTTCTCAGCTCCATACCTCTGGACATCATTGTTAATTCAAAACTTAAATATTTTAAAGAAAGTTCCAATACATTTATGTTTGTCTGGTTTATTCCACAAATGGGCACACTTAGATTTTTGGAAGGCACAAAATGCACACTTGTGCTTTTGTACCTTCAAAATATATCCAGAATGCAGCTAATTCTCGTCACATTCTTTGCTTCATTGCTATCCCCACCTTCAAGCCACCATCATCTCTCTCCTGGATAATTGCATTACCCCTAATAAGCCTCCTTACATTTATGATGCCCACTCCATCACTGTCATTCTCCACACAGCAAGTTGTATGAACCTTTTAAAATATAAGCCAGATCCCATTACTACTCTGCTCAAAACCCTTCCATGGTGGCCCATGTCAGTTGAATAAATGCAGAAGTCCATATAATTGCTTACAATGCTCTTCATCATCTTGTTTCTCTTTGACATCATTTCTTACCCCCTCCCATGTTCTCTCCACTTCAGTCACACTGGTCTATTTATCTCAACCAAGCACATCAAGTGTTGACCTGCTTCAAAGTCTTTGCATTGCTGTCCCCTCTGCCCACGTATCTGTAGGACTCATTCGATCACCTCTCTTGGGTATCTATACAAATACCAGTGAGGTCTTCCCAAACAACTCTAAGTAAAAAGCATAGCACTTACTGCACTGCCTAGCCCCATCATTGCTTAATTTCCCCCCCTCACAAATTTATCACCAAATGATACACTATATATTTTCCTTCCCCCCCCATTCTCCTCATAGAATGGAAGCTCTATGAGAGCAGGGTTATTTGTTTTGTTCACTGCTATAGCAAAGCGCCTCACACATAGAGGCAGTCAATGAATACTATTACATAGGTATGTCAATGTATAAATAAATGCCTATCATGTTAATACTCTAATTATTTGTTTGATAAAAGGCACTGGGTGAGATCATGTTGTGCAATGAGGAAGAGTCAGACATATTTCTTAGAAAATTTTAAATTGGTAATGATAGAGTCACAATTTTTGAAGTATGGACACATTTTGATCTATGTTAGATGTTTAAAATATGAACTTCCCTGGTGGCTCAGATGGTAAAGTGTCTGCCTGCAATGCAGGAGACCTGGGTTTAATCCCTGAGTTGGGAAGATCCCCTGGAGAAGGAAATGGCAACCCACTCCAGTACTCTTGCCTGGAAAATCCCATGGACAGAGGAGCCTGGTAGGCTACAGTCCATGGGGTCACAAAGAATTGGACACATATACTGGGTTACATATTTTGATCTTTAGACAATTTCTAAGGACAAACTTTTTCAACCAAACAACTAGTTACCAAAATAAATATAGAATCATGAGAACTCTAAGCTTTTTCTCTATTTGTGGCTATTTAGTTCAATTAAAAATGGTCTCAGTAGCACATATGCTTTAGAAATTTCCAGATACTGGAAATCAGCTTATTGATACATACTTTAACTATTTTCTCAGCTCCTAAAGAGAATAATCAGTGAGAATAAAATATGGGGACTTGCGGGTCTTTCTAGTCCTAAATCAGAGGGATTACTTAGGGAAGTAATTCTTGGTCCTGTGAGGTCACTGAGTGTCAAGAACATATTGGGGTTGGATACAATGATGCTGATAATAAAAATAACAATATCTAGAAGCTAATACCTATTGAAGCTCACTATGTGCAGGTGCTATTCTAAGTGGTTGCTTGTATCAATGTATTTGATCTTTACAACAACCCTATAAAGCAAGTGTTATTATTTTCCACTTTATAAATTAAAAAACTCAAATTTGAAGAGGTTAGATAACTAGCCCAAGTCACACAGAAAACATAAATGGCAGAGATGGAATTTGAATGCTTGAATTCAGAGTCCTCTCTTTCTTTTTAAATTTTTATTTATTTTTTAACACCAAAAACATTTTGTATTGGGGTGTAGCTGATTAACAATGTTATGGTACTTTCAGTTCAGTTCAGTTCAGTTCAGTTTAGTTGCTCAGTCACATCCAACTATTTGCGACCCCATGGACTACAGCAAACCAGGCTTCCCTGTCCATCACCAACTCCTGGAGCTTGCTCAAACTCATGTCCATCGAGTCAGTGATGTCTTCCAACCATCTCATCCCCTTCTCCTCCTGCCTTCAATCTTTCCCAGCATCAGAGTCTTTTCCAATGAGTCAGTTCTTCCCATCAGGTGACCGAAGTATTGGAGCTTCAACTTCAGTGTCAGTCCTTCCAGTGAATAATCAGGACTGATTTCCTTTAGGATTGACCAGTTGGATCTCCTTGCAGTCCAAGGCACTCTCAAGAGTCTTCTCCAACACCACAGTTCAAAAGCATCAATTCTTTGGCACTCAGCTTTCTTTATTCAGGTAAACAACAAAGGGACTCAGCCAACATATATATGTATCCATTCTCCCTCCAGAGCCCTCTCTTTCTTAATCTCCATGCTCTATCTGCTAATCACCTACCTGGAGCATAAGCAGAACTCTGAAATAGTGTGGGCGCATGCTAATGTGCATATGTGTGTATGAGTTGACAGCAAGGATAGTAGTAAGTGAAGGTGATCACAGCTCTGAAGTGAGTGAAGTTGAGGAAATAATATCGTTAAGCTTTACACATGCTCCTTCACTTTATCAGCATAGTAACTTGTATGAGAGAACATTTTCACTTCTTTTTTAATAGATGAGTTATCAAAGGATCAGAGAAATGAGAGTCTCACTTTTGGATAAGGCTTGTTCAGGCAGTAGCAATGAGACTGGGAGGAAATTGTCACTCCTCTCCTCAAGGGCAAAACTGACAGCTCTCCTGGAGGAATACAGGAAGGCATCCTGTCTCCCCTGCCGAGATCCTGTGTACAAGGTATCTGTGTCTTCCCTCTGTGATTGTGAGAACTCAGCCAAGAGAAGACTGGATCAGTCTAGGGCTATATATTCTGGGGCTAGATTTGCCAAATATTGTATGGAAAATACTTATCTTGAAGATTACTTGTTGTACTTTGAAATTCAGATTGGGTGTTGTGGTTTTTGTTGTTTTTTACTCAATCTCCCAACTCTACTTGTGGTTTCTATGCCCCTGTCAGAAGTGCTGAGTAGATCATAAGAACAGAGAGAGGCATTGCCTTGGACTTTGTGAATCCCCATATGGATTCATCAACTGTTCATTTATTCTTACATCATTGACAGAAACAGTGATTACCTACCAGGGTCAGGCAGCATGGTAGGCTCTGAACAAGACTTGTGAATGCTCACTCCTAGGGTTTACAGTCTCTAGTTATAGAAGTTCTCAAATTTTAGTGTGTATTAAGATCACTTGGGAAGCTTGTTTAAAATATTCTGGTTCTTTGTCTCATCCCTAGAGATTATGACTAAGGGTAAACCCTGGAATTTGGTTTCTTAATGAACACTCCAGGTTATCTTGAGATGGATGGTTCCAGGAGTATACTTCGATAAGTACTGGTCTAGTAGATGGAAGGAGACTTCATCTAGGAATTACAAGTATAAGTAAGGAATACTCTTGAGTAAGACTTGTATGCTGGCATATTATTGTGTGATTTGAGTTTCTCTGGTGGCTAGTCAGTAGAGACCACCTGCAATGCAGAAGACCTGGGTTCAATCTCTGCTTTGGGGAGACTTCTTGCAGAAGGAAATGGCAACACACTTCAGTGTTCTTGTCTGGGAAATCCCATGGACAGAGGAGCCTGGTGGGCTGCAGTCTATGGGGTCACATGAATCAGACACAACTTAGCGACCAAACCACCACCACCATCAAGGTCTTAAGGGCTACAGTGCAGGGGTTGCAAAGAGTCAAACTTGAATGAGCACACAACACACACAAGGTGTTAATGCAGATTAAAGAATAGTCTTGTACTCTATACATTACTTTTTTTTTTTAAAGGAAGTGTCATCTGATAAGATATAACTAAGAGTGCTAGAAGTGGGAATTGGCTCGTGAATAGAGAGATTGTCCCCAGGATTCAGATCAAAGCTTGAAGTCCAGTGAAATATGACATTCTTATAAAGTAGCTTAGACCTCTTGAGCCTCAGTCAGTTCTAAGCCATGGTTATATATGAAAGCCTTGTTTTTGGAAGGAAAAGTTTCACTGTGTTTCACAGGGTTAAAGAAAGGACCTATACCTATACTTTTTCAAATCAGTTCTCTCTTTCAACAGAATGTTTGTGGTATTTATATGGTATGTGCACACATTTCTGTATTCATTGTTGAACACCCTGACTGCTGAATCCTCTCTGCAAAGTCAAGTCAAAGCAGTGAGCATTCTGGGAGGGATGCCAACAACAAATTGTAGTAATCCAGCCTTGTTGTTATAAAAGCATGAATCAAAAACTCAGCTTCTTGCTGAGACAGCAATCGTCTTAACCTTGTTATACTCTTGAGATGGTAATATGAAGTCTTATCAATATGGTTGATATGACTCTCAAAGGACGGCTGAGGGTCAAAAATGGCAGAATTTATCATGGAGAATATTGCTTTGGTGGGATGTCCAGCTATAGAATTGTGACTACCTATTAAATCCTCTATGAAGTGAGAAATATATGGTCCCCTGCCTGCAGGATAAGAGAAGGGGAGGGAAGTGGAATCAAAAGTAAAATAAAACTGGTCAAATGAGATGAAAGTCTGATATCTTAATTTTCAGCTGTAGGCATCAGTGTTTGAAATTACCCCTTAGGCAGCTTCTGATGGAATGGGGGTAGTTCCATGCCATGGAGGATTAAAGGCTTTCTGGGTGGCTGTATTTTAAATGATGAAATCTTTTCAGAGAGATTTTATTTTTGTTATCAAGTCTGGGCTGCATTCACACGAAAGCAAATTATAGGTGACCTAGATAATTAATACCATTTAAATGAGTGTACAAAACAAACCTACTATGATTTATAGTTTCTATTTTTTTATCTGAGATTTATATCTAGAAAAAAAATTTCATAGAAGCTTCTTAGAAAGAAGTCAAACCAAGATTGATACCAAGAAGACAGAGCTT